>NC_092333.1:298727500-308727500 GCF_046630445.1 Rutidosis leptorrhynchoides | reverse complement strand
GCATAACTTGCTCCGACACTACTTGCTCCGCCATTACTCGTTCCGACACCATTTGTTCCTTTCGTTCTATTAACCCCTGGTCCGTAGACCTCACACTTCGCCGTGCTATGACCATTTCTTTTACACTTGTTGCAAAATTTGGTGCAGAACCCCGAGTGATTCTTTTCACACCTTTGGCATAGCTGCTTCTGATTGTTGTTGTTGTTGCGGTTATTATTGTTGTTGGGATGATTGTTGTAGTTGCTGTTGTTATTATTGTTGTTGTTGTTGGGCCGTTTGTTGTAGTTGCGATTGATGTTGCGATTGTTGGGATAATTGTTGCGATTATTGTTGTAATTGCTGTTGTTGTTGTATTGGTGATTCTTATCACCGTTTTCCTCCCACTTTCTTTTGACTTGCTTCACATTGGCCTCTTCAGCAGTCTGTTCTTTAATTCTTTCTTCAATCTGGTTCACGAGTTTGTGAGCCATTCTACATGCCTGTTGTATGGAGGCGGGCTCGTGTGAACTTATATCTTCTTGGATTCTTTCCGGTAATCCTTTCACAAACGCGTCGATCTTCTCTTCCTCATCTTCGAATGCTCCCGGACACAATAGGCACAATTCTGTGAATCGTCTTTCGTACGTGGTAATATCAAATCCTTGGGTTCGTAACCCTCTAAGTTCTGTCTTGAGCTTATTGACCTCGGTTCTGGGACGGTACTTCTCGTTCATCAAGTGCTTGAATGCTGACCACGGTAGTGCGTACGCATCGTCTTGTCCCACTTGCTCTAGATAGGTATTCCACCATGTTAACGCAGAACCTGTGAAGGTATGCGTAGCGTACTTCACTTTGTCCTCTTCAGTACACTTACTTATGGCAAACACCGATTCGACCTTCTCGGTCCACCGTTTCAATCCGATCGGTCCTTCGGTTCCATCAAATTCCAAAGGTTTGCAGGCAGTGAATTCTTTGTAGGTGCATCCTACACGATTTCCTGTACTGCCAGATCCAAGGTTATTGTTGGTATGTAGCGCAGCCTGTACTGCGGCTATGTTTGAAGCTAGAAAAGTACGGAATTCCTCTTCATTCATATTCACGGTGTGTCGAGTAGTCGGTGCCATTTCCTTCAAAATAGTTAAATGGAACAAGTTAATCATACAGAATATTAAGAGTAGTTAATAGTATTTCGTAGCATAATATGAACTCATTTATAAAAGCTTTTTCTTCATATTAGCGTTTTATAAGTTTAAATTCGGGTAGTACCTACCCGTTAAGTTCATACTTAGTAGCTAATATACAATTCAACTACTACAATTCTATATGAAAAACTGATTATAATAATATTTCGCGTTCAAACTTTTATACAATATTTTACAAACTTACAATACCGCTTATTTTACATAAAGCATGAAATATAGCACACAATAACTTTAATACAAGATAGTTGTGAAGACAATTCTAGCTAGTACACAAGTCGTTCAGCAAAGGCAATAAAGACACGTAATTCATACGTCCAGAAACAAGTCATGCATTCTGGTTTTACTAGGACTACTTCCCATCCTTGGTCTTGTGCAACATAACCGTTATGGCCATTGATAAGACAGCGTGTTTAACGTCATCAAAGGGACGAGGGTTACGTAATGTCCAACAGTCCCGTAATAATCTAAAAACCTCATTTCTTACCCCAATTACCGAATCCGTCACTTGTGGAAACGTTTTGTTTAATAGTTGTAGCCCGATGTTCTTGTTCTCACTTTGGTGAGAAGCGAACATTACTAATCCGTAAGCATAACATGCTTCTTTATGTTGCATGTTAGCCGCTTTTTCTAAATCACGAAGTCCAATATTCGGATATATTGAGTCAAAATAATTTCTTAACCCGTTGCGTAAAATAGCATTTGGGTTCCCCGCAATATATGCGTCAAAGTAAACACATCGTAACTTATGGGTTTCCCAATGTGATATCCCCCATCTTTCAAACGAAAGTCTCTTATAAACCAAGACATTCTTGGAACGTTCTTCGAATGTCTTACAAACTGATCTCGCCTTAAATAGTTGTGCCGAAGAATTCTGGCCGACTCTAGACAAGATTTCATCAATCATGTCTCCGGGTAGGTCTCTTAAAATATTGGGTTGTCTATCCATTTTGTGTTTTTAAACTGTAAAATAGACAAGAGTTAGATTCATAAAAAAAATACTTATTAATACAAGCAATTTTTACATATATCATAAAGCATAAGAACACTATATTCCATATATTACACCACACGAATACAACTATCTTATTCCGACTCGCTCGTTTCTTCTTCTTCGGTTTTGGTTCGTTTTGCCAAGTTTCTAGGGATATATGATGTTCCCCTAATACGAGCCGTCGTTGTCCACATTGGTTTAGAAAAACCTGGTGGTTTAGAGGTTCCCGGGTCATTGTTACAACTTAAGGACTTCGGGGGTTGACGATACATATAAAGTTCATCGGGGTTGGAATTAGATTTCTCTATTTTTATGCCCTTTCCCTTATTATTTTCTTTTGCCTTTTTAAATTCAGTTGGGGTAATTTCTATAACATCATCGGAATTCTCGTCGGAATCCGATTCATCGGAGAATTGGTAATCCTCCCAATATTTTGCTTCCTTGGCGGAAACACCATTGACCATAATTAACTTTGGTCGGTTGGTTGAGGATTTTCTTTTACTTAACCGTTTTATTATTTCCCCACCGGTTCTATTTCTTCATCCGGTTCCGATTCTTCTTCCGGTTCCGATTCTTCTTCCGGTTCCGACTCTTCTTCCGGTTCTTCTTCGGGAACTTGTGAATCAGTTCAAAAATCATTCCAATTTACATTTGACTCTTCATTATTATTAGGTGAGTCAATGGAACTTGTTCTAGAGGTAGACATCTATCACATAATATCAAACACGTTAAGAGATTAATATATCACATAATATTCATATGTTAAAAATATATAGTTTCCAACAAAAATGTTAAGCAATCATTTTTAAAGAAAACACGGTCGAAGTCCAGACTCACTAATGCATCCTAACAAACTCGATAAGACACACTAATGCAAATTTTCTGGTTCTCTAAGACCAACGCTCGGATACCAACTGAAATGTCCCGTTCTTATTGATTAAAAACGTTCCATATTAATTGATTTTGTTGCGAGGTTTTGACCTCTATATGAGACGTTTTTCAAAGACTGCATTCATTTTTAAAACAAACCATAACCTTTATTTCATAAATAAAGGTTTAAAAAGCTTTACGTAGATTATCAAATAATGATAATCTAAAATATCCTGTTTACACACGACCATTACATAATGGTTTACAATACAAATATGTTACATCGAAATCAGTTTCTTGAATGCAGTTTTTACACAATATCATACAAACATGGACTCCAAATCTTGTCCTTATTTTAGTATGCGATAGCGGAAGCTCTTAATAATCACCTGAGAATAGACATGCTTAAAACGTCAACAAAAATGTTGGTGAGTTATAGGTTTAACCTATATATATCAAATCGTAACAATAGACCACAAGATTTCATATTTCAATACACATCCCATACATAGAGATAAAAATCATTCATATGGTGAACACCTGGTAACCGACATTAACAAGATGCATATATAAGAATATCCCCATCATTCCGGGACACCCTTCGGATATGATATAAATTTCGAAGTACTAAAGCATCCGGTGCTTTGGATGGGGTTTGTTAAGCCCAATAGATCTATCTTTAGGATTCGCGTCAATTAGGGTGTCTGTTCCCTAATTCTTAGATTACCAGACTTAATAAAAAGGGGCATATTCGATTTCGATAATTCAACCATAGAATGTAGTTTCACATACTTGTGTCTATTTTGTAAATCATTTATAAAACCTGCATGTATTCTCATCCCAAAAATATTAGATTTTAAAAGTGGGACTATAACTCACTTTCACAGATTTTTACTTCATCGGGAAGTAAGACTTGGCCACTGGTTGATTCACGAACCTATAACAATATATACATATATATCAAAGTATGTTCAAAATATATTTACAACACTTTTAATATATTTTGATGTTTTAAGTTTATTAAGTCAGCTGTCCTCGTTAGTAACCTACAACTAGTTGTCCACAGTTAGATGTACAGAAATAAATCGATAAATATTATCTTGAATCAATCCACGACCCAGTGTATACGTATCTCAGTATTGATCACAACTCAAACTATATATATTTTGGAATCAACCTCAACCCTGTATAGCTAACTCCAACATTCACATATAGAGTGTCTATGGTTGTTCCGAAATATATATAGATGTGTCGACATGATAGGTCGAAACATTGTATACGTGTCTATGGTATCTCAAGATTACATAATATACAATACAAGTTGATTAAGTTATGGTTGGAATAGATTTGTTACCAATTTTCACGTAGCTAAAATGAGAAAAATTATCCAATCTTGTTTTACCCATAACTTCTTCATTTTAAATCCGTTTTGAGTGAATCAAATTGCTATGGTTTCATATTGAACTCTATTTTATGAATCTAAACAGAAAAAGTATAGGTTTATAGTCGGAAAAATAAGTTACAAGTCGTTTTTGTAAAGGTAGTCATTTCAGTCGAAAGAACGACGTCTAGATGACCATTTTAGAAAACATACTCCCACTTTGAGTTTAACCATAATTTTTAGATATAGTTTCATGTTCATAATAAAAATCATTTTCTCAGAATAACAACTTTTAAATCAAAGTTTATCATAGTTTTTAATTAACTAACCCAAAACAGCCCGCGGTGTTACTACGACGGCGTAAATCCGGTTTTACGGTGTTTTTCGTGTTTCCAGGTTTTAAATCATTAAGTTAGCATATCATATAGATATATAAGATGTGTTTAGTTGATTTTAAAAGTCAAGTTAGAAGGATTAACTTTTATTTGCGAACAAGTTTAGAATTAACTAAACTATGTTCTAGTGATTACAAGTTTAAACCTTCGAATAAGATAGCTTTATATGTATGAATCGAATGATGTTATGAACATCATTACTACCTTAAGTTCCTTGGATAAACCTACTGGAAAAGAGAAAAATGGATCTAGCTTCAACGGATCCTTAGATGGCTCGAAGTTCTTGAAGCAGAATCATGACACAAAAACAAGTTCAAGTAAGATCATCACTTGAAATAAGATTGTTATAGTTATAGAAATTGAACCAAAGTTTGAATATGATTATTACCTTATATTAGAATGATAACCTACTGTAAGAAACAAAGATTTCTTGAGGTTTGATGATCACCTTACAAGATTGGAAGTGAGCTAGCAAACTTGAAAGTATTCTTGATTTTATGAAACTAGAACTTTTGGAATTTATGAAGAACACTTAGAACTTGAAGATAGAACTTGAGAGAGATCAATTAGATGAAGAAAATTGAAGAATGAAAGTGTTTGTAGGTGTTTTTGGTCGTTGGTGTATGGATTAGATATAAAGGATATGTAATTTTGTTTTCACGTAAATAAGTCATGAATGATTACTCATATTTTTGTAATTTTATGAGATATTTCATGCTAGTTGCCAAATGATGGTTCCCACATGTGTTAGGTGACTCACATGGGCTGCTAAGAGCTGATCATTGGAGTGTATATACCAATAGTACATACATCTAAAAGCTGTGTATTGTACGAGTACGAATACGGGTGCATACGAGTAGAATTGTTGATGAAACTGAACGAGGATGTAATTGTAAGCATTTTTGTTAAGTAGAAGTATTTTGATAAGTGTCTTGAAGTCTTTCAAAAGTGTATGAATACATATTAAAACACTACATGTATATACATTTTAACTGAGTCGTTAAGTCATCGTTAGTCGTTACATGTAAATGTTGTTTTGAAACCTTTAGGTTAATGATCTTGTTGAATGTTGTTAACCCATTGTTTATTATAACAAATGAGATGTTAAATTGTTATATTATCATGATATTATGATATATAATATATCTCAGTATGATGTATATACAGTTAAATGTCGTTACAACGATAATCGTTACATATATGTCTCGTTTCGAAATCATTAAGTTAGTAGTCTTATTTTTACATATGTATTTCATTGTTAATACACTTACTAATATATTTACTTATCATTTAACATAATTAACCAAGTGTATCAATATCTTAATATGATTCATATGTACCTAGTAAGACGTTGTTATAACGATAATCGTTATATATATCGTTTTCGAGTTTCTTAAATTAATAGTCTCATTTTTATGTATACAACTCATTGTTAAAATACCTAATGAGATACATACTTATAATAAAAACATGTTAACTATATATATAACCATATATATGTCATCGTATAGTTTTTACAAGTTTTAACGTTCGTGAATCACCGGTCAACTTCGGTGGTCAATTGTCTATATGAAACACATTTCAATTAATCAAGTCTTAAAAAGTTTGATTGCTTAACATGTTGGAAACATTTAATCATGTAAATATCAATCTCAATTAATATATATAAACATGGAAAAGTTCGGGTCACTACAAAATGAGTACCCCGATCACTTATTAAAGCTTTCGGTGTTCCAAACCTTGCAAAAAGACGTTATAAAAAGTTGACTACAACTCGTGCATCGTTAGTTGGGAGAGCTTGTGCTTCCGCCCATTTAGATACATAATCAATGGCTACGAGTATATATAGATTATTATGAGATTTTGGAAATGGACCCATAAAGTCAATACCCCAAATGTCAAATACTTCACATACTTGGATGACATTTTGTGGCATTTCATCATGTTGACTTATTTTTCCGGCCCTTTGACATGCATCACAGGATTTGCAAAGAAGGTGTGCGTCTTTGTAAATTGTAGGCCAATAGAATCCAGCTTCATAAACTTTTCTTGCTGTTAGTTGAGGCCCATAATGCCCTCCTGTTGGTCCTGTGTGACAATGGTTTAATATTTTACTAGCTTCATCTCCAAATACACATCGGTGTATTATTCCATCGGGACAACTTTTAAACAGATGTGGATCTTCCCAGAAATAGTGTTTTATATCACTGAAGAATTTCTTTCGTCTTTGGTACGATAATCCTTTTTCAAGGAATACACAAACTAAGTAGTTTGCATAGTCTGCAAACCATGGGATTTCTTTATAATCTATCTTCAATAGATATTCATCAGGAAAGTTGTCTTGTATGGCCGATTCATTTAGAACTTCTAATTCGGGATTTTCAAGACGAGAAAGATGATCAGCGGCGAGATTTTCTGCTCCTCTTTTATCTCGGATTTCAATATCAAACTCTTGTAAGAGTAAGATCCAACGGATTAATCTTGGTTTAGCATCTTGTTTTGAAAATAGGTATCTAAGAGCAGAATGGTCGGTATAGACCACCGTTTTTGCTAGAACGAGATATGATCGAAATTTTTCAAAAGCAAAGACAATAGCAAGGAGTTCTTTTTCAGTAGTTGTATAGTTTGTTTGTGCTCCTTGTAACGTCTTACTAGCATAATATATAGGTTGAAATCGTTTTTCAATCCTTTGTCCTAAAACGGCTCCCATTGCAAAATCACTTGCATCGCACATTAGTTCAAATGGTAGATTCCAATTTGGTGTTATCATAATCGGCGCATTAGTGAGTTTCTCTTTAAGAATATTAAAAGATTTGATACACTCATCTGAAAAGATGAATGGAGCATCCTTTTCTAGGAGTTTATTCATAGGAGTGGCAATTTTAGAAAAATCTTTTATGAAACGTCGGTAAAAACCGGCATGCCCTAGAAAACTCCTAACTCCTCTAACATTGGTGGGATGTGGAAGTTTAGCAATTACATCTACTTTGGCTCTATCCACTTCAATTCCTTCTTTTGAAATTTTATGTCCAAGAACGATGCCTTCTTTAACCATGAAATGGCATTTCTCCCAATTAAGTACTAGATTTGATTTTTCGCATCTAATTAGCATTCGTTCCAGATTAACTAGACATGATTTAAATGTATCACCGAAGACTGAAAAGTCATCCATGAATACTTCCATGCATTCTTCTATCATGTCGTGAAAAATCGCCATCATACACCTTTGAAAGGTTGCAGGGGCGTTGCAAAGTCCAAATGGCATGCGTTTGTAAGCAAAAGTACCATAAGGGCACGTAAATGTGGTTTTCTCTTGATCTTCGGGTGCTATTGGAATTTGAAAATATCCGGAAAATCCATCTAGAAAACAATAGTAACTATTTCCGGCTAATCTTTCCAACATTTGATCTATGAAAGGTAAGGGAAAGTGATCTTTTCTGGTGGCGTCATTTAATTTTCTATAATCAATACATACACGCCATCCTGTTACAGTCCTAGTAGGAATAAGCTCATTTTTCTCATTTGTGATGACAGTCATGCCACCCTTCTTAGGCACGCATTGAACTGGGCTTACCCATGGACTATCAGAGATTGGATAAATTAAACCTGCATCTAGCAGTTTAATAATCTCTTTCTTAACTACATCTTGCATATTAGGATTTAGTCTTCGTTGGCATTGCACATACGTTTTATGACCTTCTTCCATAAGGATTTTATGTGTGCAATACGAAGGACTTATTCCTTTAATATCATGAATCTTCCATGCAATGGCTGGTTTATGAGCTTTCAACATAGAAATGAGTTGTGATTTCTCATTTTCAGTAAGAGAAGACGATATTATTACAGGTAATTCAGATTCACCATGTAAATAAGCGTATTCCAAATGGTTTGGAAGTGGCTTTAACTCTAATTTCGGAGGTTCTTCTATCGATGATTTATATCGATATCTGTCTTCTTCTTTTAGCATTTGAATTTCTTCTGTTGTTGGTTCATATCCATTAGCTATAAGTGTAGCTAACATTTCAGCTTCATCAATTGGTTCATTACCTTCTCCTAAAGAACATTCTCCTGTTCCTTGTAATTCTGGAAATTCTTCTAATAATTCTGCATGTGCATCTATAGTTTGAATATAATAACATGTATCATCTGCAGATTGTGGTTGTTGCATTGCTCTATCAACTGAAAAGGTAACACTCTCATCCTCTATACTTAGGGTCAGTTTCTTACCGAACACGTCTATCATTGCTTTAGCCGTGTTTAAGAATGGTCTTCCTAATATGAGAGGAACTTGAGAATCTTCTTCCATGTCCAAAACAACAAAATCTACTGGAAATACTAAAGTACTAACTTTAACTAGCATGTTCTCCATTATCCCTCTAGGATATTTTTTTGATCTATCGGCTAGTTGTATGCTTATTCTGGTTGGTTTCAATTCTCCAAGGTCTAGTTTAGTGTATAGTGAATACGGCATTAGATTTATACTAGCACCTAAGTCTGCCAATGCTTCTATTGAACTAAGACTACCCAAAAAACATGGAATTGTGAAACTTCCTGGATCAGATAATTTTTCTGGTATCTTATTCAACAGCACTGCTGAACAATTAGCATTCATAGTAACAGCCGAGAGTTCTTCCATTTTCTTTCTATTTGAGATTAGATCTTTCAAGAATTTAGCATATCTAGGCATTCCTGAAATCACATCAATGAAAGGAAGATTTACATTTATCTGTTTAAACATATCCAAGAATTTGGATTGCTCGGCTTCAAGTTTCTCTTTCTTCATTTTACTTGGATAAGGAAGTGGTGGTTGGTATGGTTTAACATAAGGTTTATCCTTAACTGTGTTATCTTCATTAACCTTTTCAACTACCGGTTCTTTTTCCTTATCTTGATCAGGTTGTGGTTCTTGTGGAGTAGGAATGGCTTTATCAGAAGTTACAGGTATTTCAGGTGGTTTAAGTGTTGTACCACTTCTTGTGGTAATAGCTTTAGCTGTTTCATTCCGGGGGTTAGCATTTGTATCACTAGGTAGACTTCCCGGTTTTCTTTCACCTATTAACCTTGCTAGGTTACTCACTTCTTGTTCTAGATTTTGAATAGAAGCTTGTTGATTTCTAAATGCTTGAGCATTTTGTTCATTGGTTTGTTTCTGAGATGTGAAAAATTGCGTTTGAGTTTCAACTAGCTTCGTCATCATATCTTCTAAATTCGACTTTTTATCATCGGTTTGTTGTGGTGGTTTGTTTTGAAAATTAGGTCTTTGCTGATTATAAGTATTATTGGATACTTGTTGATTGCTAGGACCTTGTTGGTTGTTGTATGGAATATTTCGGTTATAATTTTGGTTTTGATTGTAAATCGGTCTTGGCGGTTGATAATTATTCTGATAATTATTTCCAGGCCTTTGGTTTATGTATGAAATATTCTCTCTTTGTTCCATTGTTAATTCAATACTGAGACAATCTTTTGTCAAATGTGGTCCTCCACACTGCTCACAACTAATTCGTATTGAGTGAATATCTTTAGTCATCTTTTCCATTCGTCTCTCCACAACATCTATCTTTGCGGAAATGGAATCTAAGTCATGGCTAGAATCGGCTCTAGCTGCTTTAGATGATCTAATGATATCTTTTTCTTGGTGCCACTCATGTGAGTGGGAAGCAGTATTATCAATAATTTTGTAAGCATCAGTTTCGGTTTTCTTCATAATAGAACCACCAGCTGCTATATCTATGTCTTTTCTTGTAGTGATGTCGCATCCTTGGTAGAATATTTGTACTATTTGACAGGTGTCTAAACCATGTTGCGGACATCCTCTTAACAACTTTCCATATCTTGTCCATGCCTCATATAGAGTTTCATTTGGCTTCTGTGTGAACGTAACAATTTCTGCTTGAAGTCTTACGGCTTTAGATGCAGGAAAGAATTGTTTAAGAAATTTGTCAACTAAAATGTCCCATGTATCGATCGCCCCTTCAGGTAACGATTCCAACCAATCTTTGGCTTCTCCCTTTAAAGTCCAGGGAAATAACATGAGATATATCTGTTCATCCTCCACTTCTCGGATTTTAAATAGTGTGCAAATCCTATTAAAGGTACGTAGATGTTCATTTGGATCTTCCTTCGGCGCACCACTAAATTGGCATTGATTAGTCACCATGTGTAGAATTTGTCCTTTGATTTCATAATCTGGCGCATTAATGTCTGGATGAGTAATTGCGTGACCTTGGCCAGTGCGTTTAGCTCTCATTCGGTCTTCCATACTTAAAGGTTCCAGATTCTCCATAATTGAATTTGTTGAATCGGAATCACTAGATGATTCTGATTTAATGGTTCGTTCCTCAACAATCTCTGTTTGAATGATTGGTGGCTCCGGAGGAAAGTTTAGTGGTTCAGGATCTACGAACCGTTCTTGAATATTCTCCGGATTCTCAATTGTGAGGTTGGGTTCAAAAAATGGATTATCGGAAATTTGAACTGAAGTACTTGGTCGACTGGATGACGATTCTAAAGAAAAATCAACAGCGGTTATATTTGCTAAATGTCTTGATCTAGTTACAGGTGGTGAACGTACAAAAGGTGATGAACGTCTTGCTCGGTGCATTCACTGAATATCCTATTAGTTTTTAAAAGGAAAGAAAAATTATAATAAGTTATCCAATCAATAGACTTTTCTGATTTTGCCCACGTTTCGAATAGCCAAAAGATGCAGCAGAGGGGCAGGATTCGTTTGGTCTCAATATAATTGAGGACTATTTGGCTCCAATAACCCGGTCCACGTACAAATCCAACTATTACTACGAACCAGAAAATTTTGATGTCTATCAATTTAACCACTTAAAATAAATTTTCGTAATTTTAAGAAATTTAGATAAGAAGTAGAATAAAAATCTATGTCCTAAAACTAGAATAGCGAGAAATAAGAAAGAAAAAGAGTTCGTCGGAAAAAGGTTGAAAAAGAAAAAAATGGTTGAAAAATAAAAGGTGACGGAAAAATAAATGAAACTTATAAAACTTAAAAATACTTGACTAACCTAACCTTATTACTACAACTAACTTAAAATTATAATCGCAAATTGAAATTACTAATTGAAATGATAATTGATACATAGTAAAAGGTGTCTAAAAATATTAAAGCTTACAGGAAAAACTAAATCCCAAATGGAAATAACTTAAAAAGAAACTAAAACTTAAAAAGGCGTCGCAAAATTCTAAAGCACCTAAATCTTAGTCTAAAGAAAAAGCACTTAAGGAATTCTACGGCAAAGCCTAAAAATCTAGGAGTAAAAATAACTATAGCAAAAACTAAGTTTAAAATTAAATATGAGCTAAAAATACAAAAGTTATGCTACAACGATTAAAAAGGGACAAAATATAAAAATATACAAAAAGTTGTAAAAAGTACAATTTTTATAAAAATATTATTTTTATATTATTTATTTAATAAAACTACTAATTTTACAATTTAATTAAACTTAATAAACTAAAATATAAATTAAATAAAACTTAAATTAAAATAAAACTTAATTATAATATTAATATTAATTAGGGTTAATAATAATAATAATTAATAATAATCCGTAATAAATGCAGGATTAGGGCTTCCTGTTCGCGTGTCAGAGCAGCTCCGCGAGTTGCGGTAATTTATAAAGAAAACCCCGCGAGTCGCGGGGTTCAGAAATTCAGATGACAGCTTATTAAATTCGACGCGTTTTTCTTTATTTATTTTTTTTTTTATTTTCTGTTTTCTGTTTTTAAATAAATAAAAGATATTTAAATAAAACTTATATTTTTATAAACTAAAATAAAAATAAAGAAACTTATAAAACTTAAATATTTAACAAAATCTTAAAAATACTTATATTTTTCTTTTTCTTTTTATATTTTTGAATAATTAAAACGTATTTTTACAAAAACGAATTTTAATAAAAGTTAACTAAAAATCTTTTTTTTTTTTTATATTAGCGTTGCGTTTCCGGCGTTTAGAAATTTCCCCGGCAGCGGCGCCAAAAATACTTGATGTCAAAGCTAAGGGATACGAAATAGTTTATATTTTACTAGGAAAAACTATTAAATACGATACAATTTTACACAAGATATTTATTTATTTAGAGAATGGATATACTTAAACCTTGCTACAACACTTATAGGCAGTGTACCTAATCGTACAGTAGTGTAGTTTTTAGTAAGTCCGGTTCGTTCCACAGGGAAATCTTTTTTAAACAAAGCTAACCGCTATATTAATTTACTTTTATAAAAATACAAACATATACATAAGTAATATTATTATTATAAAGGGGGGTTTTTACCGTTTAATGACCGGTTTATCGATTTTAAGACTTTAGTCGCAGTTAAAACCTAATGTAAAATATAAAATAAATACAAGACTTAAATTAAAGCGTAAAGTAAATAACGATAATGAAATTGCGAATAATAAAAGTGCGATAAAATAAACTTGCGATAATTAAAGAGTACGATAATTAAAAGTGTAATTAAATAAAATAACAATAAAAATGCGATAATTAGAAGTGCAATTAAATATAAAATAAAGGAAATTAAATATGAAATAAAAGAATTATGCTTATTTAAACTTCCGTAATCATGATGTTTGACGTGTTGATTTTAGTTTTATGCCCATGGGTTAATTGTCCTTTGTCCTGGATTATTTAATATGTCCGTCTGGTTTTTGTCCATAACAGTCCATCAGTCATAAATATAAAATGCGAGTGTCCTCGTCAAATTATTCTTATACCCGAAGTTAAATATTCCAACAAATTGGGGATTCGAATTGTAACAAGGTTTTAATACTTTGTTTAATGAATACACCAGGTTATCGACTGCGTGTAAACCAAGGTTTTACTACTTTGTTAACAATTACACCAATTACCCTTGAATGTAATTTCACCCCTGTTTTAATTATTCTAGTGGCTATTAATCCATTCCCGTGTCCGGTTAAATGAACGATTATTCGTACATATATATACCCCGCCCATCGTGTCCGATCGAGTGTATATGGTAATTTATAAGGACGCCCAATTGTAAATCTTTATATTAACATTAACAAACTATCATTTAGTTAAATAAATATAAAGCCCATTAATAGCTCATAGTCTAATTTCCACAAGTGTCGTTCTTTTGTCCAAACCCCAATTATGGTACAAAGCCCAATTACCCAATTTTAGTAATTAGTCTAACATCATGATTACTTCGTTTTAAATAAGCATAATAATAACTTAGCTACGAGACATTAATGTAAAAAGGTTGAACATAACTTACAATGATTAAAAATAGCGTAGCGTTACACGGACAGAATTTCGACTTACACCCTTACAATATTCGCTAACATACCCTTATTATTAGAATTATAATTAAAATTAAAATTAAATTAAAAATATAAATATAAATTTTACGTATGAATGAGGAAGAAAAAGATGATGAAAATTCGATCAAAATTCGGTTGGCTTTATAGGCAGTTTTTCATTTTGGGGCTCCGCGACTCGCGGCCTTTTTGGCCTTCAAACTCCGCGAGTCGCGGAGTTTGAAATTCCAGCTCACACTTTGAAGTCTTTCTCTGCCGACGATTTTTATTTATAAATATAATATATATATAATTAATATAATTAATTATATATTATATTATATTTATATACATAGTTAACTTGTAATTTTTAGTCCGTTGCGTCAAGCGTTGAGAGTTGACTCTGGTCCCGGTTCCGGATTTTCCAACGTCCTTGCGTACAATTTAATATCTTGTACTTTGCGTTTTGAATCTTGTACTCTTGTAATTTCGAGACGTTTCTTATCAATAATTAGAACCTTTTTGATTGTCTTTTGTACTTTTGAGCTTTTTGGTCGTTTGCATCTTCAATTCGTCGAATCTGTCTTTTGTCTTCACCTTTTATTATTTAAACGAATATCACTTGTAAATAGAACAATTGCAACTAAAAGCTTGTCTTTCTTGAGGAATAATGCTATGAAATATATGTTCGTTTTTAGCATTATCAGAAACCTATTTCAATTAATCAAGTCTTAAAAAGTTTGATTGCTTAACATGTTGGAAACACTTAATCATGTAAATAAAAATTTCATTTAATATATATCTATAAACATGGAAAAGTTCGGGTCACTACAGTACCTAACCGTTAAATAAATTTCGTCCCGAAATTTTAATCATTTGGAGGTGTTGACGTATCTTCTGGAAATAAATGCGGGTATTTCTTTTTCATCTGATCTTCTCGTTCCCAGATGAACTCGGGTCCTCTACGAGCATTCCATCGAACCTTAACAATTGGTATCTTGTTTTGCTTAAGTCTTTTAACCTCACGATCCATTATTTCTACGGGTTCTTCGATGAATTTAAGTTTTTCGTTGATTTGGATTTCATCTAACGGAATAGTGAGATCTTCTTTAGCAAAACATTTCTTCAAATTTGAGACATGGAAAGTGTTATGTACAGCCGCGAGTTGTTGAGGTAACTCAAGTCGGTAAGCTACTGGTCCAACACGATCAATAATCTTGAATGGTCCGATATACCTTGGATTTAATTTCCCTCATTTACCAAATCGAACAACACCTTTCCAAGGTGCAACTTTAAGCATGACCATCTCTCCAATTTCAAATTCTATATCTTTTCTTTTAATGTCAGCGTAGCTCTTTTGTCGACTTTGGGCGGTTTTCAACCGTTGTTGAATTTGGATGATCTTCTCGGTAGTTTCTTGTATTATCTCCGGACCAGTAATCTGTCTATCCCCCACTTCACTCCAACAAATCGGAGAACTGCACTTTCTACAATAAAGTGCTTCAAACGGCACCATCTCAATGCTTGAATGGTAGCTGTTGTTGTAGGAAAATTCTGCTAAAGGTAGATGTCGATCCCAACTGTTTCCGAAATCAATAACACATGCTCGTAGCATGTCTTCAAGCGTTTGTATCGTCCTTTCGCTCTGCCCATCAGTTTGTGGATGATAGGCAGTACTCATGTCTAGACGAGTTCCTAATGCTTGCTGTAATGTCTGCCAGAATCTTGAAATAAATCAACCATCCCTATCAGAGATAATAGAGATTGGTATTCCATGTCTGGAGACGACTTCCTTCAAATACAGTCGTGCTAACTTCTCCATCTTGTCATCTTCTCTTATTGGCAGGAAGTGTGCTGATTTGGTGAGACGATCAACTATTACCCAAATAGTATCAAAACCACTTGCAGTCCTTGGCAATTTAGTGATGAAATCCATGGTAATGTTTTCCCATTTCCATTCTGGGATTTCGGGTTGTTGAAGTAGACCTGATGGTTTCTGATGCTCAGCTTTGACCTTAGAACACGTCAAACATTCTCCTACGTATTTAGCAACATCGGGTTTCATACCCGGCCACCAAAAATGTTTCTTGAGATCCTTGTACATCTTCCCCGTTCCAGGATGTATTGAGTATCTGGTTTTATGAGCTTCTCTAAGTACCATTTCTCTCATATCTCCAAATTTTGGTACCCAAATCCTTTCAGCCCTATACCGGGTTCCGTCTTCCCGAATATTAAGATGATTCTCCGATTCTTTGGGTATTTCATCCTTTAAATTTCCCTCTTTTAAAACTCCTTGTTGCGCCTCCTTTACTTGAATAGTAAGGTTATTGTGAATCATTATATTCATAGATTTTACTTGAATGGGTTCTCTGTCCTTCCTGCTCAAGGCGTCGGCTATATATAATTCAACAATTCAATCCACCTACGCTGCCTCATATTCAGTTGTTTCTGATTAAATATGTGTTGAAGACTTTTGTGGTCGGTATATATAATACTTTTGACCCCATATAAGTAGTGCCTCCAAGTCTTTAATGCAAAAACAACCGTGCCTAATTCCAAATCATGCGTCGTATAATTTTGTTCATGAATCTTCAATTGTCTAGACGCATAAGCAATCACCTTCGTTCGTTGCATTAATACACAACCGAGACCTTGCTTTGATGCGTCACAATAAATCACAACATCATCACTCCCTTCAGGCAATGAGAATATAGGTGCTGTAGTTACCTTTTTCTTCAATAACTGAAACGCTTTCTCTTGTTCATCCTTCCATTCAAATTTCTTCCCTTTATGCGTTAATGCAGTCAAGGGTTTTGCTATTCTGGAAAAGTCTTGGATGAACCTTCTGTAGTAACCAGCTAGTCCTAAAAATATATAGTTTCCAACAAAATTTGTTAAGCAATCATTTTTCAAGTAAACACGGTCGAAGTCCAGACTCACTAATGCATTCTAACAAACTCGATAAGACACACTAATGCAAAATTCTGGTTCTCTAAGACCAACGCTCGGATACCAACTGAAATGTCCCGTTCTTATTGATTAAAAACGTTCCATATTAATTGATTTCGTTGTGAGGTTTTGACCTCTATATGAGACGTTTTTCAAAGACTGCATTTATTTTAAAACAAACCATAACCTTTATTTCATCAATAAAGGTTTAAAAAGCTTTACGTAGATTATCACATAATGATAATCTAAAATATCCTGTTTACACACGACTATTACATAATGGTTTACAATACAAATATGTTACAACGAAAGAAGTTTCTTGAATGCAGTTTGTACACAATATCATACAAGCATGGACTCCAAATCTTGTCCTTATTTAAGTATGCGACAGAGGAAGCTCTTAATATTCACCTGAGAATAAACATGCTTTAAACGTCAACAAAAATGTTGGTGAGTTATAGGTTTAACCAATATATATCAAATCGTAACAATAGACCACAAGATTTCATATTTCAATATACATCCCATACATAGAGATAAAAATCATTCATATGGTGAACACCTGGTAACCGACATTAACAAGATGCATATATAAGAATATCCCCATCATTGTGGGACACCCTTCGGATATGATATAAATTTCGAAGTACTAAAGTATCCGGTACTTTGGATGGGGTTTGTTAGGCCCAATAGACCTATCTTTAGGATTCGCGTCAATTAGGGTGTCTGTTCCCTAATTCTTAGATTACCAGACTTAATAAAAAGGGGCATATTCGATTTCGATAATTCAACCATAGAATGTAGTTTCACGTACTTGTGTCTATTTTGTAAATCATTTATAAAACCTGCATGTATTCTCATGCCAAAAATATTAGATTTTAAAAGTGGGACTATAACTCACTTTCACCAAATATCACTTCGTCGAGAATTTAACTTGGCCACAGGTTGATTCACGAACATATAACAATATATACATATATCAAAATATAATCAAAATATATTCACAATATTTTCTTTATTACGTGTTGATGATTTTTAGTTGTCCAGTTAGCGGTCCGATGTTAGAAGTCCACAATTGATCGTACATGAATAGATTAATATATATATCTTGAATCAATCCACGACTCAGTGTATACATATCTCAGTATTTATCACAACTCAAACTATATATATTTTGGAATCAACCTCAAACCTATATAGCTAACTCTAACATTCACATATAGAGTGTCTATGGTTGTTCCGAAATATATATAGATGTGTCGACATGATAGGTCGAAACATTGTATACGTGTCTATGGTATCTCAAGATTACATAATATACAATACAAGTTGATTAAGTTATGGTTGGAATAGATTTGTTACCAATTTTCACGTAGCTAAAATGAGTAGTTTTTACCAATTTTGTTTTGCTCGCCATTTCTTCGTTTCTAATCCGTTTTGAGTGATTTAAGCGGCCACAGTTTCGTATTGAACTTGAATTTATGAAACTAAACAGAAAACGTATAGGTTTATAGTCAGAAATACAAGTTACAAGTCGTTTTTGAAAGAGGTAGTCATTTCCGTCGAAAGAACGACATCTTGATGACTGTTTTGAAAAACATACTTTCACTTTGAGTTTAACCCTGATTTTTAGATATGGTTTCATGTTCATAAGAAAAATCATTTTCCCAGAAGTATAGCTTTTAAATCAAAGTTTTTCATAGTTTTTTATTATCCAAACCAAAACAGCCCCCGGTTGTAACTACGACGGCGTAAATCCGGTTTTATGGTGTTTATCATGTTTCCAGGTTTTAAATCATTAAGTTAGCATATCATATAGATATATAACATGTGTCTAGTTTATTTTAAAAGTGTAGTTAGAAGGATTAACTTTATTTGCGAACAAGTTTAGAATTAACTAAACTATGTTCTAGTGATTACAAGTTTACCACTTCGAATATGATAGCTTTTCATGTATGAATCGAATGATGTTATGAACATCATTACTACCTTAAGTTCCTTGGATAAACCTACTGGAAAAGTGAAAAATGGATCTAGCTTCAACGGATCCTTGGATGGCTCGAAATTCTTGAAGCAGAATCATGACAAGAAAACAAGTTCAAGTAAGATCATCACTCGAAATAAGATTGTTATAGTTATAGAAATTGAACCAAAGTTTGAATATGAGTATTACCTTATATTAGAAAGATATCTTACTGTAAATAAGAAAGATTTCTTGAGGTTGGATGATCACTCTACAAGATTGGAAGTAAGCTAGTAAACTTGGAAGTATTCTTGATTTTATGAAACTAGAACTTGTAGAATTTATGAAGAACACTTAGAACTTGAAGATAGAACTTGAGAGAGATCAATTAAATGAAGAAAATTGAAGAATGAAAGTGTTTGTAGGTGTTTTTGGTCGTTGGTGTATGGATTAGATATAAAGGATATGTAATTTTGTTTTCATGTAAATAAGTCACGAATGATTACTCATATTTTTGTAATTTTATGAGATATTTCATGCTAGTTGCCAAATGATGGTTCCCACATGTGTTAGGTGACTCACATGGGCTGCTAAGAGCTGATCATTGGAGTGTATATACCAATAGTACATACATCTAAAAGCTGTGTATTGTACGAGTACGAATACAGGTGCATACGAGTAGAATTGTTGATGAAACTGAACGAGGATGTAATTGTAAGCATTTTTGTTAAGTAGAAGTATTTTGATAAGTGTCTTGAAGTCTTTCAAAAGTGTATGAATACATATTAAAACACTACATGTATATACATTTTAACTGAGTCGTTAAGTCATCGTTAGTCGTTACATGTAAGTGTTGTTTTGAAAACTTTAGGTTAACGATCTTGTTAAATGTTGTTAACCCAATGTTTATAATATCAAATGAGATTTTAAATTATTATATTATCATGATATTATGATATATGAATATCTCTTAATATGATATATATACATTAAATGTCGTTACAACGATAATCGTTACATATATGTCTCGTTTCAAAATCATTAAGTTAGTAGTCTTGCTTTTACATATGTAGTTCATTGTTAATATACTTAATGATATGTTTACTTATCATAATATCATGTTAACTATATATATAACCATATATATGTCATCATATAGTATTTACAAGTTTTAACGTTCGTGAATCACCGGTCAACTTGGGTGGTCAATTGTCTATATGAAACCTATTTCAATTAATCAAGTCTTAACAAGTTTGATTGCTTAACATGTTGGAAACACTTAATCATGTAAATAATAATTTCATTTAATATATATCTATAAACATGGAAAAGTTCGGGTCACTACAGTACCTACCCGTTAAATAAATTTCGTCCCGAAATTTTAAGCATTTGGAGGTGTTGACGTATCTTCTGGAAATAAATGTGGGTATTTCTTCTTCATCTGATCTTCTCGTTCCCAGGTGAACTCAGGTCCTCTACGAGCATTCCATCGAACCTTAACAATTGGTATCTTGTTTTGCTTAAGTCTTTTAACCTCACGATCCATTATTTCGACGGGTTCTTCGATGAATTGAAGTTTTTCGTTGATTTGGATTTCATCTAACGGAATAGTGAGATCTTCTTTAGCAAAACATTTCTTCAAATTCGAGACATGGAAAGTGTTATGTACAGCCGCGAGTTGTTGAGGTAACTCAAGTCGGTAAGCTACTGGTCCGACACGATCAATAATCTTGAATGGTCTGATATACCTTGGATTTAATTTCCCTCGTTTACCAAATCGAACAACACCTTTCCAAGGTGCAACTTTAAGCATGACCATCTCTCCAATTTTAAATTATATATCTTTTCTTTTAATGTCAGCGTAGCTCTTTTGTCGACTTTGGGCGGTTTTCAACCGTTGTTGAATTTGGATGATCTTCTCGGTAGTTTCTTGTATTATCTTCGGACCCGTAATCTGTCTATCCCCTACTTTACTCCAACAAATCGGAGACCTGCACTTTCTACCATAAAGTGCTTCAAACGGCACCATCTCAATGCTTGAATGGTAGCTGTTGTTGTAGGAAAATTCTGCTAAAGGTAGATGTCGATCCCAACTGTTTCCGAAATCAATAACACATGCTCGTAGCATGTCTTCAAGCGTTTGTATCGTCCTTTCGCTCTGCCCATCAGTTTGTGGATGATAGGCAGTACTCATGTCTAGACGAGTTCCTAATGCTTGCTGTAATGTCTGCCAGAATCTTGAAATAAATCAACCATCCCTATCAGAGATAATAGAGATTGGTATTCCATGTCTGGAGACGACTTCCTTCAAATACAGCCGTGCTAACTTCTCCATCTTGTCATCTTCTCTTATTGGCAGGAAGTGTGCTGATTTGGTGAGACGATCAACTATTACCCAAATAGTATCAAAACCACTTGCAGTCCTTGGCAATTTAGTGATGAAATCCATGGTAATGTTTTCCCATTTCCATTCTGGGATTTCGGGTTGTTGAAGTTGACCTGATGGTTTCTGATGCTCAGCTTAGACCTTAGAATACGTCAAACATTCTCTTACGTATTTAGCAACATCAGCTTTCATACCCGGCCACCAAAAATGTTTCTTGACATCCTTGTACATCTTCCCCGTTCCAGGATGTATTGAGTATCTGGTTTTATGAGCTTCTCTAAGTACCATTTCTCTCATATCTCCAAATTTTGGTACCCAAATCCTTTCAGCCCTATACCGGGTTCCATCTTCCCGAATATTAAGATGCTTCTCCGATCCTTTGGGTATTTCATCCTTTAAATTTCCCTCTTTTAAAACTCCTTGTTGCAACTCCTTTATTTGAGTAGTAAGGTTATTGTGAATCATTATATTCATAGATTTTACTCGAATGGGTTCTCTGTCCTTCCTGCTCAAGGCGTCGGCTACCATATTTGCCTTCCCCGGGTGGTAACGAATCTCAAAGTCGTAATCATTCAACAATTCAATCCACCTACGCTGCCTCATATTCAGTTGTTTCTGATTAAATATGTGTTGAAGACTTTTGTGGTCGGTATATATAATACTTTTGACCCCATATAAGTAGTGCCTCTAAGTCTTTAATGCAAAAACAACCGCGACTAATTCCAAATCATGCGTCGGATAATTTTGTTCGTGAATCTTCAATTGTCTAGACGCATAAGCAATCACCTTCGTTCGTTGCATTAATACACAACCGAGACCTTACTTTGATGCGTCACAATAAATCACAAAATCATCACTTCCTTCAGGCAATGACAATATAGGTGCCGTAGTTAGCTTTTTCTTCAATAACTGAAACGCTTTCTCTTGTTCATCCTTCCATTCAAATTTCTTCCCTTTATGCATTAATGCAGTCAAGGGTTTTGCTATTCTGGAAAAGTCTTGGATGAACCTTCTGTAGTAACCAGCTTGTAGTGACCCGAACTTTTCCATGTTTATATATATATTAAATGAAATTTTTATTTACATGATTAAGTGTTTCCAACATGTTAAGCAATCAAACTTGTTAAGACTTGATTAATTGAAATAGGTTTCATATAGACAATTAACCACCCAAGTTGACCGGTGATTCACGAACGTTAAAACTTGTAAAAACTATACGATGACATATATATGGTTATATATATAGTTAACATGATTTTATTATAAGTATGTATCTCATTAGGTATTTTAACAATGAGTTATATACATAAAGATGAGACTATTAATTTAAGAAACTCGAAAACGATATATATAACGATTATCGTTATAACAACGTCTTACTAGGTACATATGAATCATATTAAGATATTGATACACTTGGTTAATTATGTTAAATTATAAGTAAATATATTATTAAGTGTATTAACAATGAAATACATATGTAAAAATAAGACTACTAACTTAATGATTTCGAAACGAGACATATATGTAACGATTATCGTTGTAACGACATTTAACTGTATATATATCATACTAAGATATATTATATATCATAATATCATGATAATATAACAATTTAACATCTCATTTGTTATAATAAACAATGGGTTAACAACATTCAACAAGATCGTTAACCTAAAGGTTTCAAAACAATATTTACATGTAACGACTAATGATGACTTAACGACTCAGTTAAAATGTATATACATGTAGTGTTTTAATATGTATTTATACACTTTTGAAAGACTTCAATACACTTATCAAAATACTTCTACTTAACAAAAATGCTTACAATTACATCCTCGTTCAGTTTCATCAACAATTCTACTCGTATGCACCCGTATTCGTACTCGTACAATACACATCTTTTAGATGTATGTACTATTGGTATATATACTCCAATTATCAGCTCTTAGCAGCCCATGTGAGTCACCTAACACATGTGGGAACCATCATTTGGCAACTAGCATGAAATATCTCATAAAATTACAAAAATATGAGTAATCATTCATGACTTATTTACATAAAAACAAAATTACATATCCTTTATATCTAATCCATACACCAACGACCAAAAACACCTACACACACTTTCATTCTTCAATTTTCTTCATCTAATTGATCTCTCTCAAGTTCTATCTTCAAGTTCTAAGTGTTCTTCATATATTCTACAAGTTCTAGTTACATAAAATCAAGAATACTTTCAAGTTTGCTAGCTCACTTCCAATCTTGTAAGGTGATCATCCAACCTCAAGAAATCTTTGTTTCTTACAGTAGGTTATCATTCTAATACAAGGTAATAATCATATTCAAGCTTTGGTTCAATTTCTATAACTATAACAATCTTATTTCAAGTGATGATCTTACTTGAACTTGTTTTCGTGTCATGATTCTGCTTCAAGAACTTCGAGCCATCCAAGGATCCGTTGAAGCTAGATCCATTTTTCTCTTTTCCAGTAGTTTTATCCAAGGAACTTAAGGTAGTAATGATATTCATAACATCATTCTATTCATACATATAAAGCTATCTTATTCGAAGGTTTAAACTTGTAATCACTAGAACATAGTTTAGTTAATTCTAAACTTGTTCGCAAACAAAAGTTAATCCTTCTAACTTGACTTTTAAAATCAACTAAACACATGTTCTATAAATATATGATATGCTAACTTAATGATTTAAAACCTGGAAACACGAAAAACACCGTAAAACCGGATTTACGCCGTCGTAGTAACACCGCGGGCTGTTTTGGGTTAGTTAATTAAAAACTATGATAAACTTTGATTTAAAAGTTGTTATTCTGGGAAAATAATTTTTATTATGAACATGAAACTATATCCAAAAATTATGGTTAAACTCAAAGTGGAAGTATGTTTTCTAAAATGGTCATCTAGACGTCGTTCTTTCGACTGAAATAACTACCTTTACAAAAACGACTTGTAACTTATTTTTCCGACTCTAAACCTATACCTTTTCTGTTTAGATTCATAAAATAGAGTTCAATATGAAACCATAGCAATTTGATTTACTCAAAACGGATTTAAAATGAAGAAGTTATGGGTAAAACAAGATTGGATAATTTTTCTCATTTTAGCTACGTGAAAATTGGTAACAAATCTATTCCAACAATAACTTAATCAACTTGTATTGTATATTATGTAATCTTGAGATACCATAGACACGTATACAATGTTTCGACCTATCATGTCGACACATCTATATATATTTTGGAACAACCATAGACACTCTATATGTGAATGTTGGAGTTAGCTAAACAGGGTTGAGGTTGATTCCAAAATATATATAGTTTGAGTTGTGATCAATACTGAGATACGTATACACTGGGTCGTGGATTGATTCAAGATAATATTTATCGATTTATTTCTGTACATCTAACTGTGGACAACTAGTTGTAGGTTACTAACGAGGACAGCTGACTTAATAAACTTAAAACATCAAAATATATTAAAAGTGTCGTAAATATATTTTGAACATACTTTGATATATATGTATATATTGTTATAGGTTCGTGAATCAACCAGTGGCCAAGTCTTACTTCCCGACGAAGTAAAAATCTGTGAAAGTGAGTTATAGTCCCACTTTTAAAATCTAATATTTTTGGGATGAGAATACATGCAGGTTTTATAAATGATTTACAAAATAGACACAAGTACGTGAAACTACATTCTATGGTTGAATTATCGAAATCGAATATGCCCCTTTTTATTAAGTCTGGTAATCTAAGAATTAGGGAACAGACACCCTAATTGACGCGAATCCTAAAGATAGATCTATTGGGCCAACAAGCCCCATCCAAAGTACCGGATGCTTTAGTACTTCGAAATTTATATCATATCCGAAGGGTGTCCCGGAATGATGGGGATATTCTTATATATGTATCATGTTAATGTCGGTTACCAGGTGTTCACCATATGAATGATTTTTATCTCTATGTATGGGATGTGTATTGAAATATGAAATCTTGTGGTCTATTGTTACGATTTGATATATATAGGTTAAACCTATAACTCACCAACATTTTTGTTGACGTTTAAAGCATGTTTATTCTCAGGTGAATACTAAGAGCTTTCGCTGTTGCATACTAAAATAAGGACAAGATTTGGAGTCCATGTTTGTATGATATTGTGTAAAAACTGCATTCAATAAACTGATTTCGATGTAACATATTTGTATTGTAAACCATTAAGTAATGGTCGTGTGTAAACAGGATATTTTAGATTATCATTATAATCTACGTAAAGCTTTTTAAAACCTTTATCTATGAAATAAAGGTTATGGTTTGTTTTAAAAATGAATGCAGTCTTTGAAAAACGTCTCATATAGAGGTCAAAACCTCGCAACGAAATCAATTAATATGGAACGTTTTTAATCAATAAGAACGGGACATTTCAGTTGGTATCCGAGCGTTGGTCTTAGAGAACCAGAAAATTTGCATTAGTGTGTCTTATCGAGTTTGTTAGGATGCATTAGTGAGTCTGGACTTCGACCGTGTTTTCTTTAAAAATGATTGCTTAACATTTTTATTGGAAACTATATATTATTAACATGTATATATTATGTGATATATTAATCTCTTAACATGTTTGATATTGTGTGATAGATGTCTACCTCTAGCACAAATCCCATTGACTCACCTAATAATAACGAACAGTCGAATATATATTGGACTGATTCACAAGTTCCCGAAGAAGAACCGGAAGAAGAATCAGAACCGGAAGAAGAATCAGAACCGAAAGAGGAGGAACCGGAGGAGGAAATAGAACCGGTGGGGGAAATAATAAAACGGTTAAGTAAAAGAAAATCCTCAACCAACCGACCAAGGTTAATTATGTTCAATGGTGTTTCCGCCAAGGAAGCAAAATATTGGGAGGATTACCAATTCTCCGATGAATCGGATTCCGACGAGAATTCCGATGATGTTATAGAAATTACCCCAACTGAATTTAAAAAGGCAAAAGAAAATAATAAGGGAAAGGGCATAAAAATAGAGAAATCTAATTCCAACCCCGATGAACTTTATATGTATCGTCAACCCTCGAAGCCCTTAAGTTGTAACAATGACCCGGGAACCTCTAAACCACCAGGTTTTTCTAAACCGTTGTGGAAAACGACAGCTCGTATTAGGGGAACATCATATATCCCTAGAAACTTGGCAAAACGAACCAAAACCGAAGAAGAAGAAACGAGCGAGTCGGAATAAGATAGTTTTATTCGTGTGGTGTAATATATGTAATATAGTGTGCTTATGCTTTATGATATATGTAAAAATTGCTTGTATTAATAAGTATTTTTTTTATGAATCTAACTCTTATCTATTTTACAGTATAAAAACACAAAATGGATAGACAACCCAATATTTTAAGAGACCTACCCGGAGACATGATTGATGAAATCTTGTCTAGAGTCGGTCAGAATTCTTCGGCACAACTATTTACGGTGAAATCAATTTGTAAGACATTCGAAGAATGTTCCAAGAATGTCTTGGTTTATAAGAGACTTTCGTTTGAAAGATGGGGGATATCACATTGGGAAACCCATAAGTTACGATGTGTTTACTTTGACGCATATATTGCGGGGAATCCAAATGCTATTTTACGCAACGGGTTAAGAAATTATTTTGACTCAATGTATCCGAATATAGGACTTCATGATTTAGAAAAAGCGGCTAACATGCAACATAAAGAAGCATGCTATGTTTACGGGTTAGTAATGTTCGCTTCTCACCAAAGTGAGAAAAAGAACATCGGGCTACAACTATTAAACAAAACGTTCCCACAAGTGACGGAGTCGGTAATTGGGGTAAGAAATGAGGTTTTTAGGTTATTACGAGACTGTTGGTCATTACGTAACCCTCGTCCCTTTGATGACATTACAACACGCTGTCTTATCAACGGCCATAACGGTTATGTTCCACAAGACCAAGGATAGGAAGTAGTCCTAGTAAAACCAGAATGCATGACTTGTTTCTGGACGTATGAATTACGTGTCTTTATTGCATTTGCTGAACGACTTGTGTACTAGCTATAATTATCTTCACAACTATCTTGTATCAATGTTATTGTGTGCTATATTTCATGCTTTATGTAAAATAAGCGGTATTGTAAGTTTGTAAAATATTGTATAAAAGTTTGAACGCGAAATATTATTATAATCAGTTTTTCATATAGAATTGTAGTAGTTGAATTGTATATTAGCTACTAAGTATAAACTTAACGGGTAGGTACTACCCGAATTTAAACTTATAAAACGCTAATATGAAGAAAAAGCTTTTATAAATGAGTTCATATTATGCTACGAAATACTATTAACTACTCTTAATATTCTGTATGATTAACTTGTTCCATTTGACTATTTTGAAGGAAATGGCACCGACTACTCGACACACCGTGAATATGAATGAAGAGGAATTACGTACTTTTCTAGCTTCAAACATAGCCGCAGTACAGGCTGCGCTACATACCAACAATAACCTTGGATCTAGCAGTACAGGAAATCGTGTAGGATGCACCTACAAAGAATTCACTGCCTGCAAACCTTTGGAATTTGATGGAACCGAAGGACCGATCGGATTGAAACGATGGACCGAGAAGGTTGAATCGGTGTTTGCCATAAGTAAGTGTACTGAAGAGTATAAAGTGAAGTACGCTACGCATACCTTCACAGGTTCTGCGTTAACATGGTGGAATACCTATCTAGAGCAAGTGGGACAAGATGATGCGTACGCACTACCGTGGTCAGCATTCAAGCACTTGATGAACGAGAAGTACCGTCCCAGAACCGAGGTCAATAAGATCAAGACAGAACTTAGAGGGTTACGAACCCAAGGATTTGATATTACCACGTACGAAAGACGATTCACAGAATTGTGCCTATTGTGTCCTGGAGCGTTCGAAGATGAGGAAGAGAAGATCGACGCGTTTGTGAAAGGATTACCGGAAAGAATCCAAGAAGATATAAGTTCACACGAGCCCGCCTCCATACAACAGGCATGTAGAATGGCTCACAAACTAGTGAACCAGATTGAGGAAAGAATTAAAGAACAGACGGCTGAAGAGGCCAATGTGAAGCAAATCAAAAGAAAGTGGGAGGAAAACGGTGATAAGAATCACCAATACAACAACAACAGCAATTACAATAATAATCGCAACAATTATCCCAATAATCGCAACATCAATTGCAACTACAACAAACGGCCCAACAAAAACAACAACAACAACAACAACAGCAACTACAACAATCATCCCAACAACAATAACAACCACAATAACAACAACAATCAGAAGCAGCTATGCCAAAGGTGTGAAAAGTATCACTCGGGGTTCTGTACCAAATTTTGCAACAAGTGTAAAAGAAATGGTCATAGCGCGGTGAAGTGTGAGGTCTACGGACCAGGGGTTAACAGAACGAAAGGAACAAATGGTGTCGGAACGAGTAATGGTGGAGCAAGTAGTGTCGGAGCAAGTTATGCCAATGTAGATTGTTATAAATGTGGAAAACCGGGCCACATTATTAGAAATTGCCCGAACCAGGAGAACACGAATGGACAAGGCCGCGAAAGAGTTTTCAATATTAATGCGGAAGAGGCACAGGAAGACCCAGAGCTTGTTACGGGTACATTTCTTATTGACAATAAATCTGCTTACGTTTTATTTGATTCGGGTGCGGATAGAAGCTATATGAGTAGAGATTTTTGTGCTAAATTAAGTTGTCCATTGACGCCTTTGGATAGTAAATTTTTACTCGAATTAGCAAATGGTAAATTAATTTCAGCAGATAATATATGTCGGAATCGAGAAATTAAACTGGTTAGCAAAACATTTAAGATTGATTTGATACCAGTAGTGTTAGGGAGTTTTGATGTGATAATCGGTATGGACTGGTTGAAAGAAGTGAAAGCAGAGATCATTTGTTACAAAAATGCAATTCGCATTATACGAGAAAAAGGAAAACCCTTAATGGTGTACGGAGAAAAGGGCAACACGAAGCTACATCTTATTAGTAATTTGAAGGCACAAAAACTAATAAGAAAAGGTTGCCATGCTGTTCTAGCACACGTCGAGAAAGTACAAACTGAAGAAAAGAGCATCAATGATGTTCCCATTGCAAAAGAATTTCCCGATGTATTTCCGAAAGAATTACCGGGATTACCCCCACTTCGATCCGTTGAATTTCAAATAGATCTTGTACCAGGAGCTACACCAATAGCTCATGCTCCTTACAGACTCGCACCCAGTGAGATGAAAGAACTGCAAAGCCAATTACAAGAACTTTTAGAGCGTGGTTTCATTCGACCAAGCACATCACCGTGGGGAGCTCCTGTTTTGTTTGTCAAGAAGAAAGATGGTGCATTCAGGTTGTGTATCAACTATCGAGAGTTGAACAAACTTACCATCAAGAACCGCTACCCACTACCGAGAATCGACGACTTATTTGATCAACTACAAGGCTCGTCTGTTTATTCAAAGATTGACTTACGTTCCGGGTATCATCAAATGCGGGTGAAAGAAGATGATATTCCAAAGACTGCTTTCAAAACACGTTACGGTCATTACGAGTTTATGGTCATGCCGTTTGGTTTAACTAATGCACCAGCTGTGTTCATGGACCTTATGAACCGAGTGTGTGGACCATACCTTGACAAGTTTGTCATTGTTTTCATTGATGACATACTTATTTACTCAAAGAATGACCAAGAACACGGTGAACATTTGAGAAAGGTGTTAGAAGTATTGAGGAAGGAAGAATTGTACGCTAAGTTTTCAAAGTGTGCATTTTGGTTGGAAGAAGTTCAATTCCTCGGTTACATAGTGAACAAAGAAGGTATTAAGGTGGATCCGGCAAAGATAGAAACTGTTGAAAAGTGGGAAACCCCGAAAACTCTGAAACACATATGCCAGTTTTTAGGACTAGCTGGTTACTACAGAAGGTTCATCCAAGACTTTTCCAGAATAGCAAAACCCTTGACTGTATTAACGCATAAAGGGAAGAAATTTGAATGGAATGATGAACAAGAGAAAGCGTTTCTGTTATTGAAGAAAAAGCTAACTACGGCACCTATATTGTCATTGCCTGAAGGGAATGATGATTTTGTGATTTATTGTGACGCATCAAAGCAAGGTCTCAGTTGTGTATTAATGCAATGAATGAAGGTGATTGCTTATGCGTATAGACAATTGAAGATTCACGAACAAAATTATACGACGCATGATTTGGAATTAGGCACGGTTGTTTTTGCATTAAAGACTTGGAGGCACTACTTATATGGGGTCAAAAGTATTATATATACCGACCACAAAAGTCTTCAACACATATTTAATCAGAAACAACTGAATATGAGGCAGCGTAGGTGGATTGAATTATTGAATGATTACGACTTTGAGATTCGTTACCACCCGGGGAAGGCAAATGTGGTAGCCGATGCCTTGAGCAGGAAGGACAGAGAACCCATTCGAGTAAAATCTATGAATATAATGATTCATAATAACCTTACTACTCAAATAAAGGAGGCGCAACAAGGAGTTTTAAAAAAGGGAAATTTAAAGGATGAAATACCCAAAGGATCGGAGAAGCATCTTAATATTCGGGAAGACGGAACCCGGTATAGGGCTGAAAGGATTTGGGTACTAAAAATTTGGAGATATGAGAGAAATGGTACTTAGAGAAGCTCATAAAACCAGATACTCAATACATCCTGGAACGGGGAAGATGTACAAGGATCTTAAGAAACATTTTTGGTGGCCAGGTATGAAAGCCGATATTGCTAAATATGTAGGAGAATGTTTGACGTGTTCTAAGGTCAAAGCTGAACATCAGAAACCATCAGGTCTACTACAACAACCTGAAATCCCGGAATGGAAATGGGAAAACATTACCATGGATTTCATTACTAAATTGCCAAGGACTGCAAGTGGTTATGATACTATTTGGGTAATAGTTGATCATCTCACCAAGTCAGCACACTTCCTGCCAATAAGAGAAGATGACAAGATGGAGAAGTTAGCACGACTGTATTTGAAGGAAGTCGTCTCCAGACATGGAATACCAATCTCTATTATCTCTGATAGGGATGGCAGATTTATTTCAAGATTCTGGCAGACATTACAACAAGCATTGGGAACTCGTCTAGACATGAGTACTGCCTATCATCCACAAACTGATGGGCAGAGTTAAAGGACGATACAAACGCTTGAAGACATGCTACGAGCTTGTGTTATTGATTTCGGAAACAGTTGGGATCGACATCTACCGTTATCAGAATTTTCCTACAACAACAGCTACCATTCAAGCATTGAGATGGCGCCGTTTGAAGCACTTTATGGTAGAAAGTGCAGGTCTTCAATTTGTTGGAGTGAAGTGGGGGATAGACAGATTACGGGTCTGGAGATAATACAAGAAACTACCGAGAAAATCATCCAAATTCAACAAAGATTGAAAACCGCCCAGAGTCGACAAAAGAGCTACGCGGACAGTAAAAGAAAAGATATAGAGTTTGAAATTGGAGAAATGGTCATGCTTAAGGTTTCACCTTGGAAAGGCGTTGTTCGATTTGGTAAACAGGGGAAACTAAATCCAAGGTACATTGGACCATTCAAGATTATAGATCGTGTCGGACCAGTAGCTTACCAACTGGAGCTACCTCAACAACTCGTGGTTGTACATAAAACTTTCCACGTCTCAAATTTGAAGAAATGTTTTGCTAAAGAAGATCTCACTATTCTGTTGGACGAAATTCAAATCAATGAAAAACTTCAATTCATTGAAGAACCCGTCGAAATAATGGATCGTGAGGTTAAGAGACTTAAACAAAACAAGATACTGATTGTTAAGGTTCGATGGAATTCTCGTAGAGGACCCGAGTTCACCTGGGAGTGTGAAGATCAGATGAAGAATAAATACCCGCATTTATTTCCAGAAGATACGTCAACACCTCCAACTGCTTAAAATTTTGGGACGAAATTTATTTAACGGGTAGGTACTGTAGTGACCCGAACTTTTCCATGTTTATATATATATTAAATGAAATTGTTATTTACATGATTAAGTGTTTCCAACATGTTAAGCAATCAAACTTCTTAAGACTTGATTAATTGAAATAGGTTTCATATAGGCAATTAACCACCCAAGTTGACCGGTGATTCACGAACGTTAAAACTTGTAAAAACTATACGATGACATATATATGGTTATATATATAGTTAACATGATTTTATTATAAGTATGTATCTCATTAGGTATTTTAACAATGAGTTATATACATAAAGATGAGACTATTAATTTAAGAAACTCGAAAACGATATATATAACGATTATCGTTATCACAACGTCTTACTAGGTACATATGAATCATATTAAGTTATTGATACACTTGGTTAATTATGTTAAATGATAAGTAAATATATTATTAAGTGTATTAACAATGAAATACATATGTAAAAATAAGACTACTAACTTAATGATTTCGAAACGAGACATATATGTAACGATTATCGTTGTAACGACATTTAACTGTATATATATCATACTAAGATATATTATATATCATAATATCATGATAATATAACAATTTAACATCTCATTTGTTATAATAAACAATGGGTTAACAACATTCAACAAGATCGTTAACCTAAAGGTTTCAAAACAACATTTACATGTAACGACTAACGATGACTTAACGACTCAGTTAAAATGTATATACATGTAGTGTTTTAATATGTATTTATACACTTTTGAAAGACTTCAATAAACTTATCAAAATACTTCTACTTAACAAAAATGCTTACAATTACATCCTCGTTCAGTTTCATCAACAATTCTACTCGTATGCACCCGTATTCGTACTCGTACAATACACAGCTTTTAGATGTATGTACTATTCGTATATACACTCCAATGATCAGCTCTTAGCAGCCTATGTGAGTCACCTAACACATGTGGGAACCATCATTTGGCAACTAGCATGAAATATCTCATAAAATTACAAAAATATGAGTAATCATTCATGACTTATTTACATGAAAACAAAATTACATATCCTTTATATCTAATCCATACACCAACGACCAAAAACACCTACAAACACTTTCATTCTTCAATTTTCTTCATCTAATTGATCTCTCTCAAGTTCTAAGTGTTCTTCATATATTCTACAAGTTCTAGTTACATAAAATCAAGAAACTTTCAAGTTTGCTAGCTCACTTTCAATCTTGTAAGGTGATCATCCAACCTCAAGAAATCTTTGTTTCTTACAGTAGGTTATCATTCTAATACAAGGTAATAATCATATTCAAACTTTGGTTCAATTTCTATAACTATAACAATCTTATTTCAAGTGATGATCTTACTTGAACTTGTTTTCGTGTCATGATTCTGCTTCAAGAACTTCGAGCCATCCAAGGATCCATTGAAGGTAGATCCATTTTTTTCTTTTATAGTAGGTTTATCCAAGGAACTTAAGGTAGTAATGATGTTCATAACATCATTCTATTCATACATATAAAGCTATCTTATTCGAAGGTTTAAACTTGTAATCACTAGAACATAGTTTAGTTAATTCTAAACTTGTTCGCAAACAAAAGTTAATCCTTCTAACTTGACTTTTAAAATCAACTAAACACATGTTCTATATCTATATGATATGCTAACTTAATGATTTAAAACCTGGAAACACGAAAAACACCGTAAAACCGGATTTACGCCGTCGTAGTAACACCGCGGGCTGTTTTGGGTTAGTTAATTAAAAACTATGATAAACTTTGATTTAAAAGTTGTTATTCTGGGAAAATAATTTTTATTATGAACATGAAACTATATCCAAAAATTATGGTTAAACTCAAAGTGGAAGTATGTTTTCTAAAATGGTCATCTAGACGTCGTTCTTTCTACTGAAATAACTACCTTTACAAAAACGACTTGTAACTTATTTTTCCGACTCTAAACCTATACTTTTTCTGTTTAGATTCATAAAATAGAGTTCAATATGAAACCATAGCCATTTGATTCACTCAAAACGGATTTAAAATGAAGAAGTTATGGGTAAAACAAGATTGGATAATTTTTCTCATTTTAGCTACGTGAAAATTGGTAACAAATCTATTCCAACAATAACTTAATCAACTTGTATTGTATATTATGTAATCTTAAGATACCATAGACACGTATACAATGTTTCGACCTATCATGTCGACACATCTATATATATTTTGGAACAACCATAGACACTCTATATGTGAATGTTGGAGTTAGCTAAACAGGGTTGAGGTTGATTCCAAAATATATATAGTTTGAGTTGTGATCAATACTGAGATACGTATACACTGGGTCGTGGATTGATTCAAGATAATATTTATCGATTTATTTCTGTACATCTAACTGTGGACAACTAGTTGTAGGTTACTAACGAGGACAGCTGACTTAATAAACTTAAAACATCAAAATATATTAAAAGTGTCGTAAATATATTTTGAACATACTTTGATATATATGTATATATTGTTATAGGTTCGTGAATCAACCAGTGGCCAAGTCTTACTTCCCGACGAAGAAAAAATCTGTGAAAGTAGGTTATAGTCCCACTTTTAAAATCTAATATTTTTGGGATGAGAATACATGCAGGTTTTATAAATGATTTACAAAATAGACACAAGTACGTGAAACTACATTCTATGGTTGAATTATCGAAATCGAATATGCCCCTTTTTATTAAGTCTGGTAATCTAAGAATTAGGGAACAGACACCCTAATTGACGCGAATCCTAAAGATAGATCTATTGGGCCCAACAAGCCCCATCCAAAGTACCGGATGCTTTAGTACTTCGAAATTTATATCATATCCGAAGGGTGTCCCAGAATGATGGGGATATTCTTATATATGCATCATGTTAATGTCGGTTACCAGGTGTTCACCATATGAATGATTTTTATCTCTATGTATGGGATGTGTATTGAAATATGAAATCTTGTGGTCTATTGTTACGATTTGATATATATAGGTTAAACCTATAACTCACCAACATTTTTGTTGACGTTTAAAGCATGTTTATTCTCAGGTGAATACTAAGAGCTTTCGCTGTTGCATACTAAAATAAGGACAAGATTTGGAGTCCATGTTTGTATGATATTGTGTAAAAACTGCATTCAAGAAACTGATTTCGATGTAATATATTTGTATTGTAAACCATTATGTAATGGTCGTGTGTAAACAGGATATTTTAGATTATCATTATAATCTATGTAAAGCTTTTTAAAACCTTTATCTATGAAATAAAGGTTATGGTTTGTTTTAAAAATGAATGCAGTCTTTGAAAAACGTCTCATATATAGGTCAAAACCTCGCAACGAAATCAATTAATATGGAACATTTTTAATCAATAAGAACGGGACATTTCACAGCTAGTCCTAAAAACTGGCGTATGTGTTTCGGAGTTTTCAGGATTTCCCACTTTTTAACAGTTTCTATCTTTGCCGGATCCACCTTAATACCTTCTTTGTTCACTATGTGACCGAGGAATTGAACTTCTTCCAACCAAAATGCACACTTTGAAAACTTAGCGTATAATTCTTCCTTCCTCAATACTTCTAACACCTTTCTCAAATGTTCACCGTGTTCTTGGTCATACTTTGAGTAAATAAGTATGTCATCAATGAAAACAATGACAAACTTGTCAAGGTATGGTCCACACACTCGGTTCATAAGGTCCATGAACATAGCTGGTGCATTAGTTAAACCAAACGGCATGACCATAAACTCGTAATGACCGTAACGTGTTCTGAAAGCAGTCTTTGGAATATCATCTTCTTTCACCCACATTTGATGATACCCGGAACGTAAGTCAATCTTTGAATAAATAGACGAGCCTTGTAGTTGATCAAATAAGTCGTCGATTCTCGGTAGTAGGTAGAGGTTCTTGATGGTAAGTTTGTTCAACTCTCGGTAGTCGATACACAACCTGAATGTACCATCTTTCTTCTTGACAAACAAAACAGGAGCTCCCCACGGTGATGTGCTTGGTCGAATGAAACCTCGCTCTAAAAGTTCTTGTAATTGGTTTTGCAGTTCTTTCATCTCGCTGGGTGTGAGTCTGTAAGGAGCACGAGCTATTGGTGCAGCTCCTAGTACAAGATCTATTTGAAATTCAACGGATCGATGTGGGGGTAATCCCGGTAATTCTTTCAGAAATACATCGGGAAATGCTTTTGCAACGGGAACATCATTGATGCTCTTTTCTTCAGTTTGTACTTTCTCGACGTGTTCTAGAACAGCATAGCATCCTTTTCTTATTAGTTTTTGTGCCTTCAAATTACTAATAAGATTTAGCTTCGTGTTGCCCTTTTCTCCATACACCATTAAGGGTTTTCCTTTTTCTCGTATAATGCGAATTGCATTTTTATAACAAACGATCTCTGCTTTCACTTCTTTCAACCAGTCCATACCGATTATCACATCAAAACTCCCTAACTCTACTGGTATGAAGTCAATCTTAAATGTTTCGCTAACCAGTTTAATTTCTCGATTCCGACATATATTATCTGCTGAAATTAATTTTCCATTTGCTAATTCGAGTAAAAATTTACTATCCAAAGGTGACAATGGACAACTTAATTTAGCACAAAAATCTCTACTCATATAGCTTCTATCCTCACCCGAATCAAATAAAACGTAAGCCGATTTATTGTCAATAAGAAACGTACCCGTAACAAGCTCCGGGTCTTCCTGTGCCTCTGCCGCATTAATATTGAAAACTCTTTCGCGGCCTTGTCCATTCGTGTTCTCCTGGTTCGGGCAATTTCTAATAATGTGGCCCAGTTTTCCACATTTATAACAAACTACATTGGCATAACTTGCTCCGACACTACTTGCTCCGCCATTACTCGTTCCGACACCATTTGTTCCTTTCGTTCTGTTAACCCCTGGTCCGTAGACCTCACACTTCGTAGCGCTATGACCATTTCTTTTACACTTGTTGCAAAATTTGGTGCAGAACCCCGAGTGATACTTTTCACACCTTTGGCATAGCTGCTTCTGATTGTTGTTGTTGTTGTTGCGGTTATTATTGTTGTTGGGATGATTGTTGTAGTTGCTGTTGTTGTTGTTGTTGTTGTTGTTGTTGTTGTTGGGCCGTTTGTTGCAGTTGCGATTGATGTTGCGATTGTTGGGATAGTTGTTGCGATTATTGTTGTAATTGCTGTTGTTGTTGTATTGGTGATTCTTATCACTGTTTTCCTCCCACTTTCTTTTGACTTGCTTCACATTGGCCTCTTCAGCAGTCTGTTCTTTAATTCTTTCTTCAATCTGGTTCACTAGTTTGTGAGCCATTCTACATGCCTGTTGTATGGAGGTGGGCTTGTGTGAACTTATATCTTCTTGGATTCTTTCCGGTAATCCTTTCACAAACGCTTCGATCTTCTCTTCCTCATCTTCGAACGCTCCCGGACACAATAGGCATAATTCTGTGAATCGTCTTTCGTACATGGTAATATCAAATCCTTGGGTTTGTAACCCTCTAAGTTCTGTCTTGAGCTTATTGACCTCGGTTATGGGATGGTACTTCTCGTTCATCAAGTGCTTGAATGCTAACCAAGGTAGTGCGTAAGCATCATCTTGTCACACTTGCTCTAGATAGGTATTCCACCATGTTAACGCAGAACCTGTGAAGGTATGCGTAGCGTACTTTACTTTGTCCTCTTCAGTACACTTACTTATGGCAAACACCGATTCGACCGTCTCGGTCCACCGTTTCAATCCGATCGGTCCTTCGGTTCCATCAAATTCCAAAGGCTTGCAGGCAGTGAATTCTTTGTAGGTGCATCCTATACGATTTCCTGTACTGCTAGATCCAAGGTTATTGTTAGTATGTAGTGCAGCCTATACTGCGGCTATGTTTGAAGCAAGAACGGCACGAAATTCCCTTTCGCTCATATTCAAGGTGTGTCGAGTAGTCGGTGCCATTTCCTTCAAAATAGTCAAATGAAACGAGTTAATCATATAGAATATCAAGAGTAGTCAATAGTATTTCGTAGAGTAATATTAACTTATTTATAAAAGCTCTTTCTTCATATTAGCGTTTTATACTCTTTAATTCGGGTAGTACCTACCCGTTAAGTTCATACTTAGTAGCTAACATACCATTTCAACTACTACAATTCTATATGAAAAACTAATCACAAAAAAAAAATATCATATTCAAACCTTTATACAATAACTTGCAAACTTACAATACCGCTTTTTTTTACATATAGCATGAAATATAGCACATAAAACTTTGATACAAAGTAGTTGCGAAGATAATTCTAGTTAATAAATAAGGCGTTCAGCAAAGGCAATAAAGACACGTAATTCATACGTCCAAAAACAAGTCATGCATTCTGGTTTTACTAATACCACTTCCCATCCTTGGTTTTGTGGAACATAACCGTTGTGACCGATAGTAAGACAATGTGTTGTAATGTTGTCAAAAGGATGAAGGTTACATAATGACCAACAGTCTCTTAATAACCTAAAAACCTCATTTCTTACCCCAATTACCGACTCCGTCACTTGTGGGAACGTTTTGTTTAATAGTTGTAGCCCGATGTTCTTGTTCTCACTTTGGTGATAAGCGAACATTACTAACCCGTAAGCATAACATGCTTCTTTATGTTGCATGTTAGCCGCTTTTTCTAAATCATGAAGTCCTATATTCGGATATATTGAGTCAAAATAATTTCTTAACCCGTTGCGTAAAATAGCATTTGGGTTCCCCACAATATATGCGTCAAAGTAAACACATCGTAACTTATGGATTTCCCAATGTGATATCCCCCATCTTTCGAACGAAAGCCTTTTATAAATCAAGGCATTCTTGGAACGTTCTTCGAATGTCTTACAAACTGATCTCGCCTTAAATAGTTGTGCTGAGGAATTCTGACCGACTCTAGACAAGATTTCATCAATCATGTCTCCGGGTAGGTCTCTTAAAATATTGGGTTGTCTATCCATTTTGTGTTTTTATACTGTAAAATAGACAAGAGTTAGATTCATAAAAAAAATACTTATTAATACAAGCAATTTTTACATATATCATAAAGCATAAGCACACTATATTACATATATTACACCACACGAATACAAATATCTTATTCCGACTCGCTCGTTTCTTCTTCTTTGGTTTTGGTTCGTTTTGCCAAGTTTCTAGGGATATATGATGTTCCCCTAATACGAGCCGTCGTTTTCCACATTGGTTTAGAAAAACCTGGTGGTTTAGAGGTTCCCGAGTTATTGTCACAACTTAAGAAATATGGGTGTTGATGATACATATAAAGTTCATCGGGTTTGGAATCAAATTTATCTATTTTTATGCCCTTTCCCTTATTGTTCTCTTTTGCCTTATTAAATTGTGTCGGGGTAATTTCTATAACATCATCGGAATCCTTGTCGGGATCCGATTCATCGGAGAATTGGTAATCCTCCCAATACTTTGCTTCCTTGGCGGAAACACCATTGACCATAATTAACTTTGGTCGGTTGGTTGAGGATTTTCTTCTACTTAACCATTTTATTATTTCCCCCACTGGTTCTATTTCTTCTTTCGGTTCCGATTCTTCTTCCGGTTCCGATTCTTCTTTCGGTTCCGACTCTTCTTCCGGTTCCTCTTCGGGAACTTATGAATCAGTCCACGAATCATTCCAATTTACATTTGACTCTTCATTATTATTAGGTGAGTCAATGGGACTTGTTCTGGAGGTAGATATCTATCACATAATATCAAACGCGTTAAGAGATTAATATATCACATAATATTCACATGTTAAAAATATATAGTTTCCAACAAAATTTGTTAAGCAATCATTTTTCAAGTAAACACGGTCGAAGTCCAGACTCACTAATGCATCCTAACAAACTCGATAAGACACACTAATGCAAAATTCTGGTTCTCTAAGACCAACGCTCGGATACCAACTGAAATGTCCCGTTCTTATTGATTAAAAACGTTCCATATTAATTGATTTCGTTGCGAGGTTTTGACCTCTATATGAGACGTTTTTCAAAGACTGCATTCATTTTAAAACAAACCATAACCTTTATTTCATCAATAAAGGTTTAAAAAGCTTTACGTAGATTATCACATAATGATAATCTAAAATATCCAGTTTACACACGACTATTACATAATGGTTTACAATACAAATATGTTACAACGAAAGAAGTTTCTTGAATGCAGTTTTTACACAATATCATACAAGCATGGACTCCAAATCTTGTCCTTATTTAAAATATTCACCTGAGAATAAACATGCTTTAAACGTCAACAAAAATGTAGGTGAGTTATAGGTTTAACCTATATATATCAAATCGTAACAATAGACCACAAGATTTCATATTTCAATATACATCCCATACATAGAGAAAAAAATCATTCATATGGTGAACACCTGGTAACCGACATTAACAAGATGCATATATAAGAATATCCCCATCATTCCGGGACACCCTTCGGATATGATATAAATTTCGAAGTACTAAAGCATCCGGTACTTTGGATGGGGTTTATTAGGCCCAATAGATCTATCTTTAGGATTCGCGTCAATTAGGGTGTCTGTTCCCTAATTCTTAGATTACCAGACTTAATAAAAAGGAGCATATTCGATTTCGATAATTCAACCATAGAATGTAGTTTCACGTACTTGTGTCTATTTTGTAAATCATTTATAAAACCTGCATGTATTCTCATCCCAAAAATATTAGATTTTAAATGTGGGACTATAACTCACTTTCACCAAATATCACTTCGTCGAGAATTTGACTTGGCCATGGGTTGATTCACGAACCTATAACAATATATACATATATCAAAATATAATCGAAATATATTCACAATATTTTCTTTATTACGTGTTGATGATTTTTAGTTATCCAGTTAGCGGCCCAATATTAGAAGTCTACAATTAATCGTACATGAATAAATTAATATATATATCTTGAATCAATCCACGACCCAGTGTATACATATCTCAGTATTGATCACAACTCAAACTATATATATTTTGGAATCAACCTCAACCCTGTATAGCTAACTCCAACATTCACATATAGAGTGTCTATGGTTGTTCCGAAATATATATAGATGTGTCGACATGATAGGTTGAAACATTGTATACGTGTCTATGGTATCTCAAGATTACATAATATACAATACAATTTGATTAAGTTATGGTTGGAATAGATTTGTTACCAATTTTCACGTAGCTAAAATGAGTAGTTTTTACCAATTTTGTTTTGCTCGCCATTTCTTCATTTCTAATCCGTTTTGAGTGATTTAAGCAGCCACGGTTTCGTATTGAACTTGAATTTATGAAACTAAACAGAAAAAGTATAGGTTTATAGTCGTAAATACAAGTTACAAGTCATTTTTGAAAGAGGTAGTCATTTCCGTTGAAAGAACGACATCTTGATGACTGTTTTGAAAAACATACTTTCACTTTGAGTTTAACCATGATTTTTGGATATGGTTTCATGTTCATAAGAAAAATCATTTTCCAGAAGTATAGCTTTTAAATCAAAGTTTTTCATAGTTTTTAGTTATCCAAACCAAAACAGCCCCCGGTTGTAACTACGACGGCGTAAATCCGGTTTTATGGTGTTTATCGTGTTTCCGGGTTTTAAATCATTAAGTTAGCATATCATATAGATATAGAACATATGGATAGTTTATTTTAAAAGTGTAGTTAGAAGGATTAACTTAATTTGCGAACAAGTTTAGAATTAACTAAACTATGTTCTAGTGATTACAAGTTTACCACTTCCAATATGATAGCTTTTCATGTATGAATCGAATGATGTTATGAACATCATTACTACCTTAAGTTCCTTGGATAAACCTACTGGAAAAGAGAAAATTGGATCTAACTTCAACGGATCCTTGGATGGCTCGAAATTTTTGAAGCAGAATCATGACACGAAAACAAGTTCAAGTAAGATCATCACTCGAAATAAGATTGTTATAGTTATAGAAATTGAACCAAAGTTTGAATATGAGTATTACCTTATATTAGAAAGATATCTTACTGTAAATAAGAAAGATTTCTTGAGGTTAGATGATCACTCTACAAGATTGGAAATAAGCTAGCAAACTTAGAAGTATTCTTGATTTTATGAAACTAGAACTTGTAGAATTTATGAAGAACACTTAGAACTTGAAGATAGAACTTGAGAGAGATCAATTAGATGAAGAAAATTGAAAAATGAAAGTGTTTGTAGGTGTTTTTGGTCGTTGGTGTATGGATTAGATATAAAGGATATGTAATTTTGTTTTCATGTAAATAAGTCATGAATGATTACTCATATTTTTGTAATTTTATGAGATATTTCATGCTAGTTGCCAAATTATGGTTCCCACATGTGTTAGGTGACTCACATGGGTTACTAAGAGCTGATCATTGGAGTGTATATACCAATAGTACATACATCTAAAAGCTGTGTATTGTACGAGTATGGATACGGGTGCATACGAGTAGAATTGTTGATGAAACTGAACGAGGATGTAATTGTAAGCATTTTTGTTAAGTAGAAGTATTTTGATAAGTGTCTTGAAGTCTTTCAAAAGTGTATGAATACATATTAAAACACTACATGTATATACATTTTAACTGAGTCGTTAAGTCATTGTTAGTCGTTACATGTAAGTGTTGTTTTGAAACCTTTAGGTTAATGATCTTGTTAAATGTTGTTAACCCAATGTTTATAATATCAAATGAGATTTTAAATTATTATATTATCATGATATTATGATGTATGAATATCTCTTAATATGATATATATACATTAAATGTCGTTGTAACGATAATCGTTACATATATGTCTCGTTTCAAAATCATTAAGTTAGTAGTCTTGCTTTTACATATGTAGTTCATTGTTAATATACTTAATGATATGTTTACTTATCATAATATCATGTTAACTATATATATAACCATATATATGTCATCATATAGTTTTTACAAATTTTAACGTTCGTGAATCACCGGTCAACTTGGGTGGTCAATTGTTTATATGAAACCTATTTCAATTAATCAAGTCTTAACAAGTTTGATTACTTAACATGTTGGAAACACTTAATCATGTAAATAACAATTTCATTTAATATATATCTATAAACATGGAAAAGTTCGGGTCACTACACTCAACAACTCGCGGCTGTACATAACACTTTCCACGTCTCGAATTTGAAGAAATGTTTTGCTAAAGAAGATCTCACTATTCCATTGGACGAAATCCAAATCAATGAAAAACTTCAGTTCATTGAAGAACCCGTCGAAATAATGGATCGTGAGGTGAAGAGAATTAAGCAAAACAAGATACCGATTGTTAAGGTTCGATGGAATGCTCGTAGAGGACCCGAGTTCACCTGGGAGCGTGAAGATCAGATGAAGAAGAAATACCCGCATCTATTTCCAGAAGATTCGTCAACACCTTCAACAGCTTAAAATTTCGAGACGAAATTTATTTAACGGGTAGGTACTGTAGTGACCCGAACTTTTCCATGTTTATATATATTAATCGAGATTGATATTTACATGACTAAATGTTTCCAACGTGTTAAGAAATCAAACTTGTTAAGATTTGATTAATTGAAATAGGTTTCATATAGACAATTGACCACCTAAGTTGACCGGTGATTCACGAACGTTAAAACTTGTAAAAACTATACGATGACATATATATGGTTATATATATAGTTAACATGATTTTATTATAAGTAATTATCTCATTAGGTATTTTAACAATGAGTTATATACAAAAATGAGATATTAAATTTAAGAAACTCGAAAACGATATATATAACGATTATCGTTATAACAACGTTTTACTAGCTACATATGAATCATATTAAGATATTGATACACTTGGTTAATTATGTTAAATGATAAGTAAATATATCATTAAGTGTATTAACAATGAACTACATATGTAAAAATAAGACTACTAACTTAATGATTTCGAAACGAGACATATAAGTAACGATTATCGTTGCAACGACATTTAACTGTATATATATCATAATAAGATATATTATATATCATAATATCATGAAAATGTAACAATCTAACATCTCATTTGATATAATAAACAATGGGTTAACAACATTTAACAAGATCGTTAACCTAAAGGTTTCAAAACAACATTTACATGTAACGACTAACGATGACTTAACGACTCAGTTAAAATGTATATACATGTAGTGTTTTAATATGTATTCATACACTTTTTAAAGACTTCAAGTCACTTATCAAAATACTTCTACTTAACAAAAATGCTTACAATTACATCCTCGTTCAGTTTCATCAACAATTCTACTCGTATGCACCCGTATTCGTACTCGTACAATACAAAGCTTTTAGATGTATGTACTATTGGTATATACACTCCAATGATTAGCTCTTAGCAGCCCATGTGAGTCACATAACACATGTGGGAACCATCATTTGGAAACTAGCATGAAATATCTCATAAAATTACAAAAATATGAGTAATCATTCATGACTTATTTACATGAAAACAAAATTACATATCCTTTATATCTAATCCATATACCAATGACCAAAAACACTTACAAACACTTTCATTCTTCAATTTTCTTTATCTAATTGATCTCTCTCAAGTTCCATCTTCAAGTTCTAAGTGTTCTTCATAAATTCCGTAAGTATAGTTTCATAAAAATCAAGAATACTTCCAAGTTTGCAAGTCTACTTCCAAGCTTTCTAATCCATTCCAAGTAATCATCTAAGATCAAGGAGCCTTTGTTATTTACAGTAAGTTATCTTTCTAATTCAAGGTAATATTCATATTTAAACTTTGATTCAATTTCTACAACTATAACAATCTTATTTTGAGTGAAAATCTTACTTGAACTGTTTTCGTGTCATGATTCTGTTTCAAGAACTTTCAAGCCATCCAAGGATCCTTTGAAGCTAGATCCATTTTTATCATTTCCAGTAGTTTTATCCAGAAAACTTGAGGTAGTAATGATGTTCATAACATCATTCGATTCATACATATAAAGCTATCTTATTCGAAGGTTTAAACTTGTAATTACTAGAACATAGTTTAGTTAATTCTAAACTTGTTCGCAATCAAAAGTAAATCTTTCTAACTTGACTTTTAAAATCAACTAAACACATGTTCTATATCTATATGATATGCTAACTTAATGATTTAAAACCTGGAAACACGATGAACACCATAAAATCGGATATACGCCGTCGTAGTGAAACCGGGGGCTGTTTTGGTTTGGATAATTGAAAACTGTGATAAACTTTGATTTAAAAGTTGTTCTTCTAGAAAAATAATTTTCATATGAACATGAAACTATATCCAAAAATCAAGGTTAAACTCAAAGTGGAAGTATGTTTTCTAAAATGGTCATCTATACGTCGTTCTTTCGACTGAAATGACTACCTTTACAAAAATGACTTGTAACTTATATTTCCGACTATAAACCTATACTTTTTCTGTTTATATTCATAAAATATAGTTCAATATGAAACCATAGCAATTTGATTCACTCAAAATGGATTTAAAATGAAGAAGTTATGGGTAAAACAAGATTGGATATTTTTGATCTTTTTAGCTACGGGAAATGTTTAACAAATCTATACAAATCATATCCTAGCTAACTTATGTATTCTAATATATTATGTAATCTTGGGATACCATAGACACGTATGCAAATGTTTTGACATATCATATCGACCCATTTATATATATTATTTGGAACAACCATAGACACTATATATGCAGTAATGTTGGAGTTAGCTATACAGGGTTGAGGTTGATTTCAAAAATATATATACTTTGATTTGTGATCTAGCCTGAGACGTGTATACACTGGGTCGTGGATTGATTCAAGATAATATATATCTATTTATTTCTGTACATCTAACTGTGGACAACTAGTTGTAGGTTACTAACGAGGACTGCTGACTTAATACACTCAAATCTTTAAAACATAATAAAAATAGTTGTAATTATATTTTGATCATACTTTGATATATATGTACATATTTGTATAGGTTCATGAATCGATCCGTGGTCAAGCCTTATTTCCGAGGAAGGAAATATTTGTGAAAGTGAGTTATAGTCCCACTTTTAAAATCTAATATTTTTGGGATGAGAATACATGCAGGTTTTATAAATGATTTACAAAATAGACACAAGTACGTGAAACTATATTCTATGGTTGAATTATCGAAATCGAATATGCCCCTTTTTATTAAGTCTGGTAATCTAAGAATTAGGGAACAGACACCCTAATTGATGCGAATCCTAAAGATAAATCTATTGGGCCTAACAAACCCCATCCAAAGTACCGGATGCTTTAGTACTTCGAAATTTATATCATATCCGAAGGGTGTCCCGAAATGATGGGGATATTCTTATATATGCATCTTGTTAATGTCGGTTACCAGGTGTTCACCATATGAATGATTTTTATCTCTATGTATGAGATGTGTATTGAAATATGAAATCTTGTGGTCTATTGTTACGATTTGATATATATATAGGTTAAACCTATAACTCACCAACATTTTTGTTGACGTTTAAAGCATGTTTATTCTCAGGTGAATACTAAGAGCTTCCGCTGTTGCATACTAAAATAAGGACAAGATTTGGAGTCCATGTTTGTATGATATTGTGTAAAAACTGCATTCAAGAAACATATGTCGATGTAATATATTTCTATTGTAAACCATTATGTAATGGTCGTGTGTAAACAGTATATTTTAGATTATCATTATTTGATAATCTACGTAATGTTTTTAAAACCTTTATTGATAAAATAAAGGTTATGGTTGTTTTAAAAATGAATGCAGTCTTTGAAAAACGTCTCATATAGAGGTCAAAACCTCGCAACGAAATCAATTAATATGGAACGTTTATAATCAATATGAACGGGACATTTCAGTTACCGTTTTCACCCGTTTCCTCAAATATTACCGTTTGAGTTATCATAACGGATAATTAACACATTCAATTGCCACCCTTCTTTCCCCTATATATATCACGATTCATACCCAACAAGGTCTCACTCGCTTTATCTAACATTCTTTGCAATTACAAAAATTCGCAACTAACTTTTATGAATTCTTAACCACCACTTCTCCTTCATAATTAAAAAATGAAGATTGACGAAGTTGATAGAAAGGTGGATCTCAAGGCTCTTATTACAAAACTACTAACTAGTCTGGAATCGAAATCAACAGGTTCCTCTGGCAGTCAAATAAAGCAGGAAAAACAGGCAATTCCTGTCGTTGATTTGACGTCAAAGTCGCCATCATTACAGCTAGTTCCAGAAAACGGCCGCTTCAAACTCCACCATCATCTCAGAGCAAGAAGCTCAAGCAAAGAACTCCCCTGGTCGATAATCCAATTTCATCGGATTATGAAGGGGATCAACATACCGGTATATTGCGTACTTTTACTCATATGTATTACCTTGTTTACCGCACATTCTACTACTATAATACTTGTTTTTGGTTTATAGGAGGCTCACCATTCAATCTACGTTGCCCGAGCCCGCATTCCATGGAGCAGATTACAGAGCTGTTCCGCACTCCTCCAGACTCGTTTGGGGTGCGGATTGATGGCTTATCAGGGTATACTTATGCCTCTGCTGCTGCTGCACTTGACCAGCGTCAACAGATGAAGTTGGCCATTCCAGGCGAGCTTCATCGTGAATTTTCCAAGCTCTCTGCGCTTGATGCGCACAACAGTTTTGTTCAAAACTTTTATATGTGTTTCAACTCGGCATACGATGTGATATGCCGGCAAGAATAATTTTTCAATGTGCTTGAAGCTGAAAAGCAGAAGTACAATGCTGAGAGGATCAAGGCTGACCCGTGTTGATCTCTCCTATGAGCTCATCGTGGCCAAAACCGTGGTAGATGAATTGAAGCTACAGGTGTCTACTGCAGCTGACAAACAAAATAACCTTCAGACAACAATCTCCTTGCTACAAGAGGAGGTTTCAAAGCTTACTGCGGAGCGAGACAATGCTCTGGCCTCCGCAGCCTCTGCGAAATTTGAGTTCTCCCAACTCCGCAAACACTTACCAGAGTTTGCTAAAAAGGTTCTCAATTCGCGACCCGCGAATGTCCTGTTTTCTACTTACGCAGCTGCTTTACGATTGCGCGAGAGAGTAGAGTTTCTGGATGAAATTGCTCCACATTGCACCATACCAGATCCACTACCTCCCGCCATTGGAGATCGCATTTGTTCTCTTGCAGAAGCACGTGAAGCAGCTGCTACTGCACAAGCAAGCTTAGCGGATATTCCAATCGACAAAGTTACTGCAATAAGTCAACAAGATGATGCTACTTTAAAAGACATCTTTGAACTTGACTTATCTAAGCTAGAATAGGATATTGTAGAAATTAGCGCGCAGCTATCTCTGCGCCGTTATCAATGAAACTTCACTTTTTCATATTTATTCGCGAGTACTCTTTATTTATATAGCGCTTTTTCATAAACAGTATTCATAACACAAACTTGTCCTTTGCAATTTCCAACTTCTATTATTGTGCACATAATAAATGCGTACTTTTGCGAAACAATCTGTATGCGTATATATTTATACGTTATGAATCTTCCAAGTTCGCCGAAACGATCTTTAGGCAATTAATTAGCATTGCGAAGAATCTAAGTATTGGCAAAATCAAATACTTAGGATATAAAATTCCTTTCGCAATAATTTATATGCGAAAGTGAACAATTTCATCACTTTGCTATCAAAACACTTGTGAAATACTACAACTTTATGAAACAAACTATAAAACATTTCATAATTGAGACAACCCGTCCTAATCCATCTGGACAAAGTCATCAACATCTGGTCCCATTGCGAGGTACTGACCTAAATATGCCATTAATAACTCCATGTATTATCTTTAAAATGAGCAACGGAAATTTCTGACTAAATTTAAACTTTAATCTTTATATGTTTCCGACACGATAAGTAAAATTCGTAATGTTGAGTCTCGAAAGCTTTGAAATCTATATTTATGTAATCATTTAACCTTTGACCATGCCCGACGATTCACGAAAAATTGTTGTTAAAAATATATATATACATATATATAAATAAATATAAGTGTATATATTAATTTGAAATAATAAGATATAATTTGAAATATAAAGTAACTAAACTGTTATTTAAAATGACATTTATATGTAATCAATGCTATATGTATTGTAATGTATATATAAAATACATAAATATTAAACATTCAAATATCTCATTATATAAACTAAGTATTACATATTTAACAAAATGTGAAGTTAATATATATTAAAAATTTTAGATTTAAAAGTTGTTACAATAATATTTACATTACTAGTATTAATATTAAGACCAATATTAATATCTATATTACTGATATTAATATTTCAATTAAAAAAATAATAATAATAAATAATATAGATATGATATTGATATATCCTAATTATTAATTGAATAATCATTATCATTATTATTATCACCATTATTACTAATTAAAGTGATCATTTTTAGTATCATTATTATTATTAATATTATTATTATTATTATTGTTATTATTATTAGAAATATTAATATTGTTATCATTACTATCTTTATTATTAATTTTATTAATACTGAGTTATTTTAATTAGTGTGTTTATTATTATTAATAATATAATATATATAATAATATCAATATTTTATAAAATAAATATTATTTAATTAAAAATTAAAATAATTTATATATATATATATATAAACAGAGATCATGCGTATTTGGTAAAATGTCTTAATCTAATTTGATTTTTTTTCGAATTTGCTGTTTACATGTGATATTTGGTCGATCAATCAACTTATCTATATAGCCATCGAAATCCTATATCTGTATTATGTTTTTTTTTTTAAGAAACCCTCTGTACCGAACCCTTTTAATTCATAACTAGATTTCGAATCAATTGTAAAAATCTAAAAATGCCAAAGTGCTAGGAATTGTACATGTAATCTTTATCTAAAATCTCAACTCTCAATTCCTAGTATCGAACATGAATTCGAAGAGTCAAGCTTTAAAACCAAAAAGTCAACCGACTAGTTAATCATGAAATTCGAAGTGGTTTTTGAGTTTATGGAACAATTGATAATTTCTAAAGTTTGTATACATGATTTCTAAACTATTTCGTGTAGAAAATTTCTGTTAAAACGTTCTTAAAATCGAAAACCCATATTGTTTTTTTTTTTAAAAAGCTGCGACAGCAGCTATTTCCAATTTCTGTTTTTTTTTAAAAAAATTTTTTTGTTTTGTTTGATTGCATTGAAGTATTCCACACTGATTAAATTTAAGTCCTAAATCCATTTGTAATTCGCGGTTATAGTTTGGATTGAGTTGGGTTCATTATGTTGGAGGAAGAAGAAGAGTAGAGATTAAATGATATACGGTTTATATTAAAACAAAAGGGTTTAAAACAGAAAAACTGAGATGGCTTGAATGGTTTGATGTGTTAGCGTTATTTGAGAGGTCACGGGTTCTAGCCCCGTGTTGGGCAATTCTTTTTACAAAAACATTTAAAGGGTATAACTTCTTAATTCCAATTCTATTATTATTATTATTATTATTATTATTATTATTATTATTATTATTATTATTATTATTATTATTATTATTATTATTATTATTATAAATTACTTTTGTTATGTTATTATGATATTTCTTTTTAGGACACTTTCTTTGAAGATAGTATTTTTATTATTATTATTATTATTATTATTATTATTATTATTATTATTATTATTATTATTATTATTATTATTATTATTATTATTATTATTATTATTAGTACTAACCTTATTATTAATTTTTATCATTATTATTAAAAACATCAATTTTAGTAAAAATTATCATTATTATTAAAGTTATTAATTATTAACTTTATTAAAAGTATCATTTTAAAAGTTAACATTTTCTTATTACTATTATATTATTAATACCATTATTATTATTATTCTTAACCTAGTAATATTACAATTATTGATTTAACAAATAAATGATCTTTATATAAAAATATAATTAAATTACATAACTTAACTATATTAATAATTACATATTATATAAAATGAAATATATAAATAATTAATAATACTTATAAATTATTAAATTACGTCACTAATAATAATATATAAATTGTTTGATTACAACTATGTTTATTAATAAATATACAAATGATATAGGTTCGTGAATCCAAGGCCAACTTTACACATGTTCAATGATGTTATATGTATTTTTACTACAAAATACAGTATGGTGAGTATATAGTCCCTTTTAAACTCTAAATATTTTGGGATGAGAATACATGCATTTTATGATTTACGTTATGGACACAAGTGATCAAAAATAAATTCTATGTTGAGTTGTACCATGGCATATTTCTTTATACTTGGTAGCTAATATTTACATGAGGAATGTAAACGCGAATCCTGTTGATAGATCTATCAGGCCTGACAACCCCAACCGGGCTGGACGACCAGTTTTCAACGGTTGCACAGTACTTCATTTTTGTATACTACACTTGGTACGGTGTAGAGATTATTTAAGAATATGCTGTGATGATTTAAATGTTAAGTATGGTTACCAAGTGCTCAACTACTTTTACATACACTTGCGAGTGTATTATGTTTAAATATATGAAATCTTGTGGTCCTTAGTTATTACGCTGCTAGCATCAAACCTATATATCACACCAACTTTATGTTGACGTTTTAAAGCATGTTATTCTCAGGTACGAATTAAGTCTTCCGCTGTGCATTTGCTCATTTTAAGGACATTACTTGGAGTCGATCAACGCAATGGGACCAAATGTTAAGGACTTCATCCGGATGGATTAGTAGCGGTCCTTTCAGTTGGTATCAGAGCGGTGGTCTTAGCGAACCAGGTCTGCATTAGTGTGTCAAACTGATAAGTTATTAGGAAACATTAGTGAGTCTGGACTTCGACTGTGTTTGCATGTCAAAAGTTTTGCTTATCATTTCTGGTCGGAAATCATCTGCTTATCATCCTTAGGAAATTGCCTGCTTATCATTCATAAGTCTAGACACATCTTACTGCATTTACTGCATTGATAGTGTATAGACAAAATTCATATCTTAGCGTATCTGATAATTCATATCTTAGCGCATCTGTAGACTTACCTGACATATGCCGTAAATTCCTCTGTAGTCTACGAAATCTTTTGTATTATATATATAGATATTCTATATAGTTAGAATATCATCCGATATCCGAAAATCATTTCACGACAAAGATCCCTTCCATCCACCAAATTGCCCTCTTAGTGATGAACATGAAGTGCTTATCGGCGAACCGGTTCGAGAAACCATTTTCTCTTTCATTTCTAGATTATTTCGTCACGATTATATACTATCCCATATTTCGAATCTTGTTCATCCGCTCGCTCCAACTGCCAATCATCCCGGTGTACTAGCAGAAGTTAACGAGCTTTGCGCTCGGGTAGTGGCTTTGGAGAATATGGTGCGAAGGTTACAAACACCAGCAGCAGCACCGGCAGCATAATCAGCACTACCATCATCAACGCTGACAGTACCCTTATCACCCCAACCACAACCGAGCCGTAAACCTCAACGTCACAATCTGTACCTCGGATATCAACATCACACACCTGAATAACCCATCTGTACTTCGCGTATGATCTTCGTTCTACATATCGTTCTACATCGATTATCTTCGCTTTATGTATCATTCTACCTCATTTATCTTCACTCGACATGGCGATATTGTAATTTCTAAAGTTTTAGAGATTATGTAATATAGTAATAACGATAAATCAAATGAGTTTAATATCTTATTGACTCATTAAATCCATGATTACATTCAAAGAAAATATATATGCAAGTATATTTTCATAAAGATTGTAATTAGAAATTCTTTTGTACAAACTATTAATGATGAAAATATTTTAACGGGTAGGTAGCACCCGAGGAATATTTAGATTTCACATTAATAAGTTACACTGTACATTCTTCGAATCTGATTCAACAGTCATTTCTTATCCTACTTACATCTACAGAGATACAGATATGTTCACCACAGAATAACCATTTCCATTCAAATTTCATATTTGGATTTTGACCTATCAGAATCCAACAGGTGGCATAATGAAGAAAACATTGGACAAAATAAAATTTGTTAGAAACAAACGGATTAACTAATCAAAATATTGCTAAGATTCCACGCTAACTGTTCCTAGCTAACTGTTCCCAGCTAACTGTTAATTCCGTATTACATTTATCGCAATTTAATTTATTGTTATTTAATTTCTGTTATTTACTTTTACGCACTTTAAATCGGGACACATGTACACAATACGTCAGATTAATTCTGAGACAATACATTGTACACGGGTCATGATATATATTTATTTATTTTACGCACTTTAAATAACGGGACACGTATACAAGGTTTCGACCTATCATATCGACCCATCTATATATATATATTTTGGAACAACCATAGACACTCTATATGTGAATGTTGGAGTTGGCTATACAGGGTTGAGGTTGATTCCAAAATATATATATGGTTTGAGTTGTGATCAATACTGAGACCGGTACACGGGTCACGATACGTATTAATTAATTTGAATATTATATATTAAATTATATATGAATTTATCGAACTATTGGACAATTGGACTATTGGACTGCTAACTTTAGACAATTAAAATGAATTAAAATATTGATTATAACATATGAAACTAAACTCTTCTTCAAGTTTGCCACTTGATTTCATCTTAAACCTCATTTGTACCTCGACAGTTACAATCCGCGTTCAAATCTTTTTATGATTCTTGAAAACACCTCAATCGAGAAGTTGAACCAACAGCACTTCATCTGCAGAAGAAAAGATTTATGCATACAGTTATGCACCTGAAAAACTCTCGAATCCAAAGTCATAGTTTAACATGTACTGTGTTGAATTCTTTACCATTTATTAGCAAAAACAACCTTACGATTCCTTTTCAAAGTAGTCAATTTTGTCACAGCTCCAGTAAGTTAACCTCGACTTCTCAGTAAGACTAGTCTCATTATAACCTAGATATATGTACGTTGTCCTTTCGCCGTCGTTACCGGAGAACCTTTTATATTCCGCAACAACATCCGCAGATGTACCAGCAACTCATCATTTCTTTGGCGGAATCCGCAATCAATATTTTAAAAATCTCGCAGATCATCTCCGGTTATACCTATAACGTCTACCCCTAAGAATTACATACTTCGGATGTGAAGTTTCTGAAAAACACCCTGAACTGCGAACTAGTTCTTGAAATGCTGATGAAGCAGCAAAAACTGTAAACGACTTTAACAGTCGAAAGTTTGACGATAAAGTACAGTGTGTTGGTAAAACTCGGAAAAAGGGAAGGTTTGGAACTGGAAAACGGATTGAGCAAAGTATGAAAGAGGCTGTGGATAAATCACAAGGACTGAACCTGCCTTCAAAGGATCCAAATGATTCAGTATCTGCTGAGGTCGTCAACAAACACCTTACTCCTCATTCTAAACCTTCGCAGACAAATCTTCTTCACCATCCATCGATGATAGAAAATCTAAGATATCATCGTTCCTTTAATTATAAATATCCTTCATATTTCTGGAGATATTTTCACAACTATCCTTATCTGAAATCATTTATCACTCCGTAACATCTGCGTTACAAAGAAACTGTGTTAGTTTCTAAATTCTGAAACCTTCAAGTTTAAAATAGGAATGTTTTGAAGCAGTGTTGGGAACTGATGCATGAATTAGTATAATATAATGATACTTGATCAACGTCATTATATTACAGTAAGTCATGTTGAGTTTCTAATGGAATGTGATGATTCACAGTACCATCATCATGTGCCATGTTACATGACTCTTACATTCTATTCAAATTCTAAAAATATCAAGAAAATATTTCTTGATGATTCGGTCTTTTCCAGGATATTCTGGTAATTTGACAAATCAAAATTGTGCCATTACCAATTCTTTCTTAGAATATTAACTAGGTTTATTTCGAATTTCATACCTACGAATTCCGGACCATTGCTCGCTTGACTCGAGGACGGGAAGATATAAAACCCAACAACCACCCAGAAATTACAAACCGTGTATATCGATGCAGATAGCAATATAGAGACACGGGAGAACTAGAAACACTATAAACACAAGAGTATAGTAGAAGTAAATAGATTCTTCTGATGGTAGATGAAAAAGAAGAATGACAGATGTGAAAATTAATAATATATCAAGGATTAGAATGGGATGAAGCATATTGGCGAATGTCTTAAAGTAGGAATTAAGGAGAAAAAGTAGAAGATGTGAGTTGTGGAAAATAAGGAAACGAATGGGTAGATTTATAGTGAAATATCCGATAGAGAAATCGAAACAGATTGCAGCATTAAATCAAAGAAGATCCTGATAGCCGAAGAACCAAATCTTATTACGTAAGATTTTCTTTAAATCCCTTAAATCCCGAAAGTCAATAGTAACTACGTCATCGGTTGAAATGAATATATTTATTTACTCATTTCACTCTTTTGTGATAGCTTCACTCGTGCGCTTCACATGATCAAATCGTTTTATCTATATCTCTCAATAATGATAAAACTCTATTATTACCTCATATAAGTCATGAAAACGTTCTTATTGTTATCCATGACGACCTCTATCAAATTTCGGGGACGAAATTTCTTTAACGGGTAGGTACTGTAATGACCCGGAAATTTCTGACCAAATTTAAACTTTAATCTTTATATGTTTCCGACACGATAAGCAAAATTCGTAATGTTGAGTCTCGAAAGCTTTGAAATCTATATTTATGTAATCATTTAACCTTTGACCATGCCCGACGATTCACGAACAATTGTTGTTAAAAATATATATATACATATATATAACTAAATATAAGTGTATATATTAATTTGAAATAATAAGATATAATTTGAAATATAAAGTAACTAAACTGTTATTTAAAATGACATTTATATGTAATCAATGCTATATGTATTGTAATGTATATATAAAATACATAAATATTAAACATTCAAATATCTCATTATATAAACTAAGTATTACATATTTAACAAAATGTGAAGTTAATATATATTAAAAATTTTAGATTTAAAAGTTGTTACAATAATATTTACATTACTAGTATTAATATTAAGACCAATATTAATATCTATATTACTGATATTAATATTTCAATTAAAAATAATAATAATAATAAATAATGTAGATATGAGATTGATATATCCTAATTATTAATTGAATAATCATTATCGTTATTATTATTATCACCATTATTACTAATTAAAGTGATCATTTTTAGTATCATTATTATTATTAATATTATTATTATTATTATTGTTATTATTATTAGAAATATTAATATTGTTATCATTACTATCTTTATTATTAATTTTATTAATAGTGAGTTATTTTAATTAGTGTGTTTATCATTATTAATAATATAATATATATAATAATATCAATATTTTATAAAATAATTATTATTTAATTAAAAATTAAAACAATTTATATATATATAAAAAAAATAGAGATCATGCCTATTTGGTAAAATGTCCTAATCTAATTTGATTTTTTTTCGAATTTGCTGTTTACATGTGATATTTGGTTGATCAATCAACTTATCTATATAACCATCGAAATCCTATATCTGTATTATGTTTTTTTTTTAAGAAACCCTCTGTACCGAACACTTTTAATTCATAACTAGATTTTGAATCAATTGTAAAAATCTAAAAATGCCAAAGTGTTAGGAATTGTACATGTAATCTTTATCTAAAATCTCAACTCTCAATTCCTAGTATCGAACACGAATTCGAAGAGTCAAGCTTTAAAACCAAAAAGTCAACCTACTAGTTAATCATGAAATTCGAAGTGGTTTTTGAGTTTATGGAACAATTGATAATTTCTAAAGTTTGTATACATGATTTCAAAACTATTTCGTGTAGAAAATTTCTGTTAAAACGTTCTAAAAATCGAAAACCCATATTTTTTTTTTAAAAGCTACGACAGCAGCTATTTCCAATTTCTGTTTTTTTTTAAAATTTTTTTTTTGTTTTGTTTGATTGCATAGAAGTATTCCACACTGATTAAATTTAAGTCCTAAATCCATTTGTAATTCGCGGTTATAGTTTGGATTGAGTTGGGTTCATTATGTTGGAGGAAGAAGAAGAGTAGAGATTAAATGATATACGATTTATATTAAAACAAAAGGGTTTAAAACAGAAAAACTGAGATGGCTTGAATGGTTTGATGTGTTAGCGTTATTTGAGAGGTCACGGGTTCGAGCCCCGTGTTGGGCAATTCTTTTTACAAAAACATTTAAAGGGTATAACTTCTTAATTCCAATTCTATTATTATTATTATTATTATTATTATTATTATTATTATTATTATTATTATTATTATTATTATTATTATTATTATTATTATTATTATTATTATTATTATTATTATTATAAATTACTTTTGTTATGTTATTATGCTATTTCTTTTTAGGACACTTTCTTTGAAGATAGTATTTTTATTATTATTATTATTATTATTATTATTATTATTATTATTATTATTATTATTATTATTATTATTATTATTATTATTATTATTATTATTACTACTACTACTACTACTAACCTTATTATTAATTTTTATCATTGTTATTAAAAACCTCAATTTTATTAAAAACTATCATTATTATTAAAGTTATTAATTATTAACTTTATTAAAAGTATCATTTTAAAAATTAACATTTTCTTATTACTATTATATTATTACTACCATTATTATTATTATTCTTAACCTAGTATTATTACAATTATTGATTTAACAAATAAATGATCTTTATATAAAAATATAATTAAATTACATAACTTAACTATATTAATAATTACATATTATATAAAATGAAATATATAAATAATTAATAATACTTATAAATTATTAAATTACGTCACTAATAATAATATATAAATTGTTCGATTACAACTATGTTTATTAATAAATATACAAATGATATAGGTTCGTGAATCCAAGGCCAACTTTACACATGTTCAATGATGTCATATGTATTTTTACTACAAAATACAGTATGGTGAGTATATAGTCCCTTTTAAACTCTAAATATTTTGGGATGAGAATACATGCATTTTATGATTTACGTTATGGACGTAAGTGATCAAAAATAAATTCTATGTTGAGTTGTACCATGGCATATTTCTTTATACTTGGTAGCTAATATTTACATGAGGAATGTAAACGCGAATCCTGTTGATAGATCTATCGGGCCTGACCACCCCAACCGGGCTGGACGACCAATTTTCAACGGTTGCACAGTACTTCATTTCTGTATACTACACTTGGTACGGTGTAGAGATTATTTAAGAATATGCTGCGATGATTTAAATGTTAAGTATGGTTACCAAGTGCTCAACTACTTTTACATACACTTGCGAGTGTATTATGTTTAAATATATGAAATCTTGTGGTCCTTAGTTATTACGCTGCTAGCATCAAACCTATATATCACACCAACTTTATGTTGACGTTTTAAAGCATGTTATTCTCAGGTATGAATTAAGTCTTCCGCTGTGCATTTGCTCATTTTAAGGACATTACTTGGAGTCGATCATCGCAATGGGACCAAATGTTAAGGACTTCATCCGGATGGATTAGTAGCGGTCCTTTCAGCGAAAGATTTCTTTTATACCTGAGAATAAACATGCTTAAAAGTGTCAACCAAAAGGTTGGTGAGTTCATAGGTTTATCATAACAATTATTTCAATATATTAATAGATCACAAGATTTCCGTTTATAAATATATGTACACTCGCAAGTGTATAAAAGCATTCTAAAAGTTGTAGGCACCCGGTTGTGAAGACCCATCCTAATCCATCCGGACGAAGTCCATATCGATTATAAACGATTCACAACAGTTGATTACATCACGAGGTACTTGATCTCTATATGATACATTTTACGAACATTGCATTCGTTTTTGAAAAGACAATCTTTCATTTCATCGAAAGTTGATAAGCATGCATACCATTTCATAATATATCTAACTATAATTGACTTAACAATAATCTTGATGAACTCGATGACTCGAATGCAACGTCTTTTGAAATATGCCCGGAATGACTCCAAGTAATATCTATAAAATGAGCAACTGCACAGCGGAAGATTTCTTTCGTATCTGAGAATAAACATGCTTTCAAGTGTCAACCAAAAGGTTGGTGAGTTCATTAGTTTAACATAAATAATCATTTCCATCATTTTAATAGACCACAAGATTTTTATTTCTCATAAATATACGTCCCATGCATAGAGATAAAAATATCATTCATATGGATTGAACACCTGGTAACCAACCTTAACAAGATGCATATAAGAATATCCCCATCATTCCGGGATCCTCCTTCGGACATGATATAAATTTCGAAGTACTAAAGCATCCGGTACTTTGGATGGGGCTTGTTGGGCCCAATAGATCTATCTTTAGAGTTCGCGTCAATTAGGGTGTCTGTTCCCTAATTCTTAGATTACCAGACTTAATAAAAAGGAGCATATTCAATTTTGATCATTCAACCATATAATGTAGTTTTGATTACTTGTGTCTATTTCGTAAAAACATTTATAAATATTGCGCATGTATTCTCAGCCCAAAAATATAAAGGGTAAAAAGGTAAATGAAACTCACGCATATAAATATTGCAAAAATAGTTATTTAAACATTGCATGTATTCTCAGCCCAAAAATGTAATGAGTAAAAAGGGAGCAAATGAAACTCACGCATATAAATATTGCAAAAACAGTTATTTAAACATTGCATGTATTCTTAGCCCAAAAATGTAATGAGTAAAAAGGGAGCAAATGAAACTCACCTAATGTATTTGGTAGTAAAAATACATATAATGAAACTAAAAAATGCAGGGTTGGCCTCGGATTCACGAACCTATATCATTTGTATATACATATTAATACATATAATCATAATCGAAAATTTTTATATTTTATCTTAAATTATATATTATACTTTTTTAGTTTGTGCATATATTCAAATTGTTTAATATCATATATATTTAGTTATATCAAATTGTATAAAAAGATATCATTAATTTGTTATATATATATATATATATATATATATATATATATATATATATATATATATATATATATATAAGTATTTATATAATTATTCTTATTATGTTTCATATGTTATTATATAACTACCATATAGATATTAAGTATAATTTAGATACAAAGTAGTTATTTGTAACCAAATGATAGTTTTGATAATAATGGTTTACTGATAATAATATCTTTCTTAATATCAATTGTACTAATAATAATAATAACGATATTGTTAAAATTGAAACTTACGTTAATAATAATAATAGTAAAACTAATAATTACAAAAAGTGATATTAGTACAAATATTGGTGAAAAATAATAACAACTTATATTCTTTTTATAACAATAATAATAATCCTAATCATAATCATAATCTTCGCGTTTAATTTTCTAATCTAGTGACTAAGTTACTATAACATCAATTTGTAATTCTAATCCTAGTATTAGTAATACTCATTTTAATAGTAGTCTTATAAAATTAATAATAACGATAATAATAATATTATTTAGTGATAATACTAATAATGATAATGATTGTAATATTAGTAATAATAATGTTGATCATAATAATAGTTTTTATCTATAATATTTAACAAGAGTAAAACTAACAACAATAATGATACTAATAAAAATAACAATAACAACAACAACAATAATAATAATAATAATAATAATAATAATAATAATAATAATAATAATAATAATAATAATAATAATAATAATAATAATAATAATAATAATAATAATAATTAGTAATATTAATAACATAATAATAATAACACTAAAACTAATGATCTTTTAAAAAAAATTATGACTACCTCAAAGCTTTTATGAAAATAAAATGTCTGAGATGGGACTCGAACCCGCGACCACCCGTTCGCCCACACACACGCTTAACCAGCAGTCCATTTCAGCTTTTCTCAAATAAATCTCATTTCCTTTTTATTTAACCCGAGTTTATTTATTCTCTTCTTCTTCACTTAATCTATGCGACCAGGTACATCCAGATATCAGAAAAAAAAAAATGAAACACGATTTGGTTTTTGGATTTAGAATAAATCAGTAACTCTTATGGAAATGAATGAATTGATTAAAACAGATAAACGAAAAAAAAATAACATTACAGCTAAAATTGTTGCTACTGCTCGTCGTATAACAAAAAAAAAATTGATCTTGAGATTTAAAACATTTTACACAAAGTTTATAACACGAAGTAAGTTTCAAATCATTCCTAATATCTATCTCAATCATCAATTTGACAGAACCCGTTGAAACGATTTCTAATTTCGAGATGAACACAAAATTTGACTTTTTAACAAATACCTTTGACTTTGAAAATTCGCAATGAATATAAAGAATTGTGTACTGAAAACTTACATATAGATTAAATGATGGATTCCTAACACAACTTCATTGTTGGATTTTACAATTTCATTCAAAATTAGGAGTTGGGTAAAAATTTATACGTACAGAGGGTTTGACGGGTTTTCTTCTTATTTTCTGTTTTAAATTTCCAAATTGGAGATATAATTGAAAATGGTAGTGGTTATAGAATGATTCATACTATCTGGAATTGGTTAATTGATTGAGCAATTGTTGTTGTCGACATATAACCTTCGGACAAAAGAAAAAGACGATAGGAAGATAAAATGTCAAAAGTAGGTTTCGATTATTAACAGCGTATGGTTGTATACTGGATTGAATCCGACATTTAGTACAATCAGAAACAGGAAAAGCAAATTTCTTTCTTTTTTTTTTTTTTTTACAACATGATAGCTACTTGTAACAACATAGTAGAATTTTGTTTGATATAATCAGTTTATATTTATGATAAATACTAATAATTATTAAATCTATTATTAATAATTAATAATAATAATTATATTAATAATAATAAATAGTAATTGTACTACTAATCATAAAATCTATAATAATTATATCATTATTGATAATGATAATATATTGTATTAATTTTTTTAATATTAATAACTATAGTAATAATAATAATAATAATAATAATAATAATAATAATAATAATAATAATAATAATAATAATAATAATAATAATAATAATAATAATAATAATAATAATAATAATAATAATAATAAAACTGATTCTTAATGATACTGGTAATAATAATATCTAATAACAATACTAATATTAATCATAATAATTAAATTAAAATTTTTGTACTAATGATAATATAACTAATGATAACATTAATACTAATAATAACAAGTCTATTATATCAAATTTCATAATTATGTATTATACATAATAATATTAATAACAGTGTTATTAATAATAAATACTTATTCTAATAATAATAAAGAAGGTAATAATAATAATATTAGTAAATATGACAATTTATATACGTTATCTTTCTTTTCTATATATTATCTATAATAATATTGTTGGGATTTAACAAGTTTCATGATACATAAAACCTTTTAAGAATCAAATTAAAGCGGAAGCATGTTGTTATTACCATTTAAACTTGTTAATCTTTAACCAATTAAAGTTAAATCCCAATTAGGATCAAGTTATGAAGTATGCTTACAAACTACAAGCAAGTAAAGAGTTTATACCTACTCCAAGCTTGTAAGTGATGATGAAGATGTTGAAGAATGGAGCTTTAAAATGAACCCTCAAGTGTGCAATACCCTAATCCTTTGATGAACCAACACCACCCTTTAATTTAGTTAAGATTTAGACACTTAACTAGCTAATTAACCAAGCTTAAAACCCTTTTATTTGCACCCAAAATTCTGATCAGCAGCAACTAGAAAGATGATGGTGAATGGAGCCTCAAAACTATGAAACCTCAAGAGATAATACCCCAAACTTTTACCCAACACCTAATACTATGGTTAGGATTTATTGACACTTGAAGATAAGCTACCAAACAAGCTCAAGGACTCTCTATTCTAGCTCTAAAATTCGGCCAGAATGCAGCAAGTTTGAAAAAGAGAGTGTTTTTGCATGTATGGAGGTATTATGTATTCTCTCTTGAGTCAAGGACTTGATACCCATGTACCTTAATACTTGTGTTATGTTAAAAGTAACAAAACAAGCATGGGATGCTTGTCTTGGAGTCCCAAAATCTGCATTCCACTTCACATGGGTTTTATATAAAATAACCCTTTTATTTTTTATAAAACTTGTATAAAAAAAATGTGACTTGTTAAGTTACATACATATTTATTTTATAAACCTTTTATAAAATATAACACAATGTATTGTTTATCCTTATAAACAATTAAGTCCTTAATTTACAAATTATCCAAATAATTTATCTCAAGTAATAATATTTTAGAAAACCGATTTTCAAAAATCCAAGTGTCGCGTATTGATTTAATGATCCATTCATTAAGATCAAATACGATTAAGGTGTCGGTAAGCTTGTTATTGGGTATGACCCGACTTGGATCATAACATATTAGCCACATTAATTAAATATGTCTCTCGGGCATACGAAAACCTTCAATCTCCCACTTGCACGAGAAACATAAGAAATTAATGCAAGTGATGGATACCACCTAACAACCGTCCATCACCCCCAATATGTTATGACTTTGTGCCATTCAATAACATCATCCCTTTCGAGTTCCCATATCGAATATGAATAGGTGAATCTTTCATCACATCCTTTCGTCCTAGATGTCATGTTAAATCCAAGAGATACAGAGTGATCACTCTCTTTTAGATTTAACTTTATCAGGCCTTAGACATCTGACTCTCAATGAATAAGAGGGACAAATTCCATCTTGACTACATACGTCCTAAATATATACCTTGCATTATACCTGAGCTCTTCCTTATGAACTACCATATTTCAGAATAGCGAAGGAAAGAATCAAGGCACAATACTCGATAAATATCCGAACCCAATATGTATCTCAGGTCAGAGGATACAATGATATTCGCCTTTACTCAAGATTACACGTGATCAACCACAAAGGCTCCATTCAGTAAATCTTGAGGGCGGGTCTTCCAATATTTGTATCCCACAAATATCTATGAACCTTGGTTGCAACCTTGCCCCACATTCATTCCGTGAATGTATACCAATCCAAGTTCATAATAGTCTAAACCTCACACTTGCTCCCACAAATGTGATCGACTACGGAATTTAGAATAATAGCTTATTCATGGATAAAATATGCAAAATAGGAACCTGACTCATGATTAATAAATTAACACCATAATTATATTAATGAGTTTGAACAAATTTCATTCCGTTACAATACTTAAAACAGATCATGACCAATCACTAGAATATCGAAGCCCTAATGCACAAAAATGTCCTGCATGTTTTGCTCCATGTAAGAGCTTCGTGAGAGGATCCGCTATATTAAGATCTGTGTGAACTTTGCGAATACATATCTTTCCCTTTTCAACTTCATCCCTTATGTAGTTAAATCTCCGCTCAATGTGACGGGTCTTTTGGTGAGCACGAGGTTCCTTGATTTGAGCAATCGCACCCTCGTTGTCACAAAAGATCTCAAGAGGGTCCTGAATGGAAGGGACTACTCCTAAGTCGTCGATGAATTTCTTCATCCATGCAGCTTCCTGAGCTGCCAATGAGGCGGAAATGTACTTCGACTCTGTAGTGGATAATGCAACAACATCATGTTTTGAACTCTTCCAAGAGATCGCACCTCCATTTAATGTGAAGACATAACCGGATTGTGATCGAGAATCATCACGATCAGTTTGAAAACTCGCGTTCACGTAACCTTTCACAGTGAGCTCCTCCTCACCAGACCCATATATTAGAAACATATCCTTAGTCCTCCTAAGGTATTTCAATATACTTTTAATAGCAATCCAATGACTGTTTCCTGGGTTATTCTGGTATTTACTTGTCAGGCTAAGAGCGCATGACACATCCGGTCTAGTACATATCATTGCATACATGATTGACCCAATAGCAGACGCATATGGGACTTTCTTCATTCTTTCCTGTTCATCTTTTGTGGTGGGACACTGAGATGAACTAAGGAGCGTTCCTCTTTGAATAGGTACCAAACCTTTCTTAGAGTTCTCCATCTTGAACCTTTTCAAGATCTTTTCAATGTATGCACTTTGATTCAAACCTATCAATTTCTTGGATCTATCCCTGTAGATCCTAATCCCCAAAATGTATTGTGCTTCTTCAAGATCCTTAATGGAGAAGCAGCTTTTCAGCCAAGTCTTAACACCTTGCATTGTCGGAATATCGTTTCTAAATAACAATATATCATCCACATATAATACAAGGAACATGATAGTGCTCCCACTAGCTTTCTTGTATACACAAGCTTCATCACCATTTTTAATGAAGCCAAATTTCTTGGCTTCCTCATTAAAACGATGATTCCACATTCTAGATGCTTGTTTCAATCCGTAGATTGATTTCTTTAACTTACATACTTTGTTAGGATGTTTCGGATCGACAAAACCCTCAGGCTGAACCATATAGACATCTTCCTCAAGATATCCATTTAGGAAAGCGGTTTTGACATCCATTTGTCAAATTTCATAATCATAATGAGCAGCAATGGCAAATAATATCCTAATAGACTTTAGCATTGCCACAGGCGAAAAGGTTTCATCATAGTCAACCCCTTGAGTTTGAGTGAAACCTTTTGCTACAAGTCTGGCATTATATGTATTTAAGTTTCCATGCATGTCGGTTTTCATCTTGAAAATCCATTTACAATCAACTAACTTGGAGCTAGCAGGTTGTACAACTAGTTCCCAAACTTGGTTGTCATACACGGATTGCATCTCAGCGTTCATGGCTTCCTGCCATTTATCTTTATCAATCCTTGATAAAGCATCTTGGTAGTTAGTTGGTTCATCCAAATCAACCACATAGCAATCATCCATGAGAAACCCATATCTCTCAGGAGGATTACTAATCCTACCAGATTTGCGAACGTCTTGTATACTTTGATCATCCATTTGATCATTCTCAACATTTTCATGTTGAGTGCTAGTGTCAACCAATTGTGTATCATCTACTTGATCTTGAACCTCTTCAAGATCTATCTTCCTTTCACTATTACCTTCCATTAGGAACTTAGTTTCAAGGAATTCCGCCTTCCGAGTAACAAATACATTCTGCTCGAAAGGATCATAGAAATAATATCCCATATCATCCTTGGGATATCCTATGAAGATACACTTCGTGGATCGAGCATTCAACTTATTAGGGACGTAACGCTTAGGATAAGCTTCACATCCCCATACCTTTAAGTATGATAGAGATGGAGGTTTACCAAACCACATCTCATGAGGAGTTCGTTCCACTTTCTTGGTTGGGGCCATATTTAAAATACGAGCCGCGGAGCATAGACAATAACCCCAAAATGATAGAGGTAATGAGCTTCTAGCCATCATAGATCGAACCATATCCATTAGGGTTCGGTTCCTCCTTTCGGAAACTCCATTAAGTTGGGGTGTTCCAGGAGGAGTAAGTTGCGAGATAATCCCACAACTTTTAAGATGATCTTGGAAAGCATCGCTTAGGTATTCACCTCCTCTATCGGTACGAAGTACCTTGATTGTATTATTGAGTTGATTTTGTACTTCGTTTTGATATTCCTTGAATGCTTCAAAAGTTTCGTCCTTGTGTCTTAATAAGTAGACATATTCGAAACGACTGAAGTCATCAATGAAAGTAACGAAGTATCTTTCACCGTTCCTAGTTATGGGCTTAAAGGGTCCACATACATCCGAATGTATTAATCCCAATAAGTCCTTAGCCCTTTCATAGGTCCCTTTGAAAGGTGCTTTAGTCATTTTGCCTTGTAAACAAGATTCACATACATCAAACGAGTCTAGTTCATTTGATTTCAAAAGGCCATTCTTTTGAAGTGTATGCATTCGATTCTTGTTTATGTGACCAAGGCGACAATGCCATAAGTAGGAATCACTCAAATCCCTTTTGAGTTTCTTGGTGTTTGCATGGAACATTGAGCTATTGTATGATGTGTCATCATGAACCAATTCATAAATACCATTCGAAGGTGAAGCCTTAAAATAGAACACATTATCTAAAGAAACATGGATATCATCATTAATGAAATTAAGATTAAAACCATATTGTTTCAAACGGGATACAGAAATAATGTTTCGAGATAAATCGGGTGCATACAAAACATTTTTCAAAATAAGCTCCAAACCACTTGGTAGCTTTAAAACAAAGTCTCCTTGAGCTTTCACTTGCACCCTTGCTCCATTTCCCATGAAGAGACTTGTTGTTCCCGCTTCTTGATCACTTCTTTTGAACCCCTGCAAAGAATTGCAAATATGAGTTCCACATCCTGTGTCTAATACCCATGTATTAGAAGAAGTAATACTAAGCTCAATGTATACCATATATACATTACCTGAGGTTTGCCCTGCATCCCTCTTTTCTTTCAACTCTTTTAGGTAGACCGGGCAATTGCATTTCCAGTGACCCATTTCACCGCAACCAAAGCACGGATCTTCCTTGGGGTTAGCCTTTCCGGCAACCTTTTGCTTCTTGTTGTTATTGGTTGGGGTAACCATCTTCCCCTTTCCCTTGCCCTTGCCTTGGTAGGTGGGTCCTTTCCTCTTAGCCGCCTTCGGCTTAGAAGTGTTATTGTTTTTGGACCCGCCTTCATTGATCATATACATGGGTGAAGCCCTTTTACCCATGCTCGCTTCGGCCGTCTTAAGCATGGCATGTAATTCACCAATGCTTTTATCCCAACCATTCATGTTGTAATTCATTACAAATGTGTCAAACCTTTTTGACAATGAGTTGAGAATAAGGTCCGTGGCTAATTCATTAGACACGTTGCAATTTAGACGGTTTGCTCGATCAATAAGGCTTTTCATCTTAAGGACATAAGATGAAACGGATTGGGAGTCATCCATCCGACATGCATGAAGCGCTCGGACCGTTTCAAAGCGCTCGACACGAGCTTGTTGAAGGAACATCTCCTTCAACTGTGTGATCATGTCATATGCACTATGATGCTCGAAGTCCTTTTAGAGTTCGGGTATCATAGTCCCAAGCATGAGGCAAGAAACTTGCAACGAATCGGTGCAATATTTCTCCTAATAGGCCATGCCTTCCGTATCATCCTCGTCCGGTTGATCGGGAATGGGGTCTTCCAACACATACGCCCTATCCTCAAGTTTGAGGACAATTCTTAGATTGCGGAACCAATCCATGAAGTTCGTATGGTTAAGTTTTTCTTTTTCGAGGATTGACCTCAACGATAGGTTGTTAAAGTTGATTGGTGTGTTTGGAATGTTGTTGTTATTGGCGGCCATCTACAAAATTTAACAAAGTTGTTTAAGTATCAATTTTAATTTAACAATCAATACCCTTTAAATCCAATTGATATTTATTAATTTTTAGAAACCAACGGTAAACCAAATTTCGGTTAGGTGACCTTTATCCGTCATTTGATTTAGCTAGGTAGTCATTGTATGATAATTGCAATCCTTTTGCAACTTCTAAGTTATGGAATCATGCAATCCTTTTGCATGGCATATTTATCCCATCAACGCCTATTTGTTCCTCATGCTTCGGTGACCCTAAGTTCATGATTCCCAAATCAAGTCATCCTACTTGTGTAAACGTGTAAATCTAACATACAAGTGGTTAGGTGACCTTTATCCCACAAGTGTGCCAAATTTACCTTAATCATATTAGTTTGCTCATAACGGTTAGTTGACCTTTATCCCATTATGAGTTCCCTAATATTTTTAAGTGTCACACAAAAGGATGGCGTTTAACTTGTTTGCCTTGTTAATAAGGGACTTTAAGTTTTCATTAATTCTAGTTTGAGAAAACTTTTACACCATACACCAACATGCATTTAGTGTATGGTTTGTATGAAAATCCATTTTCATGTCTTGTAATTAAGCCAATTATATGATTTGATATAAACCATTTTATATGTGTTTTAATAACCATTTATTATGTATTCTTATTAACCGTTTATTAATGTCCTTTTGCCATTTCAATTTAACCATTTAAATTGTCATTTTGCATGTTGTTAATAATGTTTAATTTAACCAATTAAATTGCCATTTTTCTTGTTGTTTTACTTGTGTGATTAACTTGTAGCACACAAACATGCAATTCACAATCATACAAAAAATAACCATGCATGCAAAACAAATATGTTCACAATCAAGCCAATTTGGTAGACATTTGTTTAGCCGAAAACAAATGCCACCGGTAAGGGTTATAACATAAAGTAGGAGATTTCAAATCTCCCACTTAATCTTGCATCCAAATGCATGTGTTCTTCCTTTGCTCCATCTTGTGCATCTTCATTCTCTTTACAAAAAATATATCCTAATACATTTTTCTCTAGAAAATGAAATACAACCTAATCTATTTTACATACCAAATATAAAATAAATTACATAACAAAGAATGAATAAATTACATGCCAAAAGAATAATTAATATTACATACCAAATGAATAATTAATCAACCAAATAAGCATGCAACCAAACACAAGGTCAAGGCTTAGATTGTGAACATTTACATACAACCAAAATATGACCAAAATGGAAGAACCCAAACCCACTTTTGGGTCTCCCAAATTCGGCCAAAACATACACCCACCCAAAACTGAAAATTTTTGCATTCTACTATCATGCATGTTCATAAAATGCAAAAATCTAGCGGGTTTAAAAAAACATCTCGAAGCATATTTCAACAACTTCGGCTCTAGATACCATTGTTGGGATTTAACAAGTTTCATGATACATAAAACCTTTTAAGAATCAAATTAAAGCGGAAGCATGTTGTTATTACCATTTAAACTTGTTAATCTTTAACCAATTAAAGTTAAATCCCAATTAGGATCAAGTTATGAAGTATGCTTACAAACTACAAGCAAGTAAAGAGTTTATACCTACTCCAAGCTTGTAAGTGATGATGAAGATGTTGAAGAATGGAGCTTTAAAATGAACCCTCAAGTGTGCAATACCCTAATCCTTTGATGAACCAACACCACCCTTTAAGTTAGTTAAGATTTAGACACTTAACTAGCTAATTAACCAAGCTTAAAACCCTTTTATTTGCACCCAAAATTCTGATCAGCAGCAACTAGAAAGATGATGGTGAATGGAGCCTCAAAACTATGAAACCTCAAGAGATAATACCCCAAACTTTTACCCAACACCTAATACTATGGTTAGGATTTATTGACACTTGAAGATAAGCTACCAAACAAGCTCAAGGACTCTCTATTCTAGCTCCAAAATTCGGCCAGAATGCAGCAAGTTTGAAAAAGAGAGTGTTTTTGCATGTATGGATGTATTATGTATTCTCTCTTGAGTCAAGGACTTGATACCCATGTACCTTAATACTTGTGTTATGTTAAAAGTAACAAAACAAGCATGGGATGCTTGTCTTGGAGTCCCAAAATCTGCATTCCACTTCACATGGGTTTTATATAAAATAACCCTTTTATTTTTTATAAAACTTGTATAAAAAAATGTGACTTGTTAAGTTACATACATATTTATTTTATAAACCTTTTATAAAATATAACACAATGTATTGTTTATCCTTATAAACAATTAAGTCCTTAATTTACAAATTATCCAAATAATTTATCTCAAGTAATAATATTTTAGAAAACCGATTTTCAAAAATCCAAGTGTCGCGTATTGATTTAATGATCCATTCATTAAGATCAAATACTATTAAGGTGTCGGTAAGCTTGTTATTGGGTATGACCCGACTTGGATCATAACATATTAGCCACATTAATTAAATATGTCTCTCGGGCATACGAAACCCTTCAAATATAACTAATACAGAGATTAATTATTAATATTAATAGTAGTATTAATAATAATAATGATAACATTACTATAATAACTATATTTTTAACTTGTTATTACTATAATATTAATTATATAAAATTTAATAATTATATCATATATTCTATAACAACTTTTGTTAATTCTTTATCATTTATAAATTTTATATATATTATAATTTACATGATATAATTCTACATAAAATTCATATATATTTATATATATAAATTCATTTTAAATTACACATAATCATTCTATATCTTATTTTACATCCTTAATTTTAATGTTTAAATTATATTCTATAATTTCAAATTATTACATATATTTATATATATATATATATATATATATATATATATATATATATATATATATATATATATATATATATATACATATTTATTTACAAACAATTGTTCGTGAATCTTCGAGAACAGTCGAAGGTCAAATGGATATATGAAATAGTTTAAAGAAAAAATTTTGAGACTCAATCATTACAGACTTTGCTTATCGTATCGAAATCAAATAAGATTCAGGTTTAAATTTGGTCGGAAATTCTCGGGTCACTACAGTACCTACCCGTTAAAGAAATTTCATCCCGAAATTTGTGTGAGGTCGTCATGGCTAACTATAAAAATGTTTTCATGACGAATATGAGTTGATAAATAGAGTTTTATCATCATCGAGTAATATGGATAAAACAATTTAATTATTCAAAGAGCACGAGTGAAGCTATTCACAAAAGAATGAAATGAGAAACAAAGATTTGTTTTTAACTTTTGACGTAGTCAGGTTTGAATTCCGGAATTCAAGGGATTTTAAAGAAAATCTTGAAGATCTATAAGATCTGATTCTTCGGGATTTATGGAAATTAAGATCTCTTTAATTAAATACAGTGATCTGCCCCGATTACTACGTCTGATATTTCCTTTATAAATTTACCTTTTCTGTTCCATTTGTTTTCACCACTTCTATACTCAATTTCCAAATTCAAAAGATTTATGAAAATGCTTAACCCTGTTCTGATCCTTGTTCTTATTCTAACTATCGCAATGATCGTTTTTTTTCTTCCAACTACCACCTGAAGAATCTGTTTATTTCTATTATGCTCTAGGGATTATTGTACTTATAATCCTCCCGTGTCTTTATATTGCTATACGTACTGATATCCACGGTTTTTAATTTCGGTGTTGTCATTGGGCTTTATATTTTCTCTTATATTTTGGATCTCTTTGCCTTTTTATTATCCTCCCGACATCTATTAAAGCCTTCGGATAAACATCATGTTCTAAAACATCATGTTCTAAATAAGAAAGAAGGTATTAGCACGATTTGATTTGTCAAATTATCAGAATCACCGAGTATAGAACTATCAAGAATATATATTCTTGATATGTTTAGAAGTTACGCAGAATGAAAGAGTTATATAACATGGCACGTGATGACGTTATGATCTGTGAATCATCACGTCTCATTAGAAACTCAGCATGACTTACTGTAATATAATCACATTGATCAAGTGTCATTATATTATACTAACTCATGCATCAGTTCCCAACATTACTTCAATAACATTCATATTTTAGGCTCGAAAGTTTACATAATATAGAAACTAACAGTTTCTATATGATGTAACACTGATAGCACGAAGAGATTAATGATTTCAGATAAGAATAGTTATGAAAATATCTTTAGAAATATGGAGGATATTTATAATGAATGATACGATAATATCTTTGAATATCTAAGATCAGAGGATGATGGAGACTATTGTCCGCAAGGGTCTAGAGTAAGGAGCAAGATATTCGCTAAATACTTCAGCAGTCATTGATTCATTTGGATTCTTTAAAGTCAAACTTATTCTTTGTGATTTGTCCACGATTTCCTTCTTAGTTTCGCATAATCCGCTTTTCGGTACTAAATTTTTTTATTGAATGTTTCCAATATAAAGATACACAGAAAGCACGAAGAGGTATATAATTTCGGATGAGAATATTTATGAAAATATCCTCAGAAATATCGAAGATATTGATGATGATATTTTGGAATTTCTCTGTTCGATGGTTGATGGAGAAAGATTTTCCGCAAGATTTTAACATGACTTCGAAGCAAGATATTCTCTAAAGATTTGAACGGATCCAGAATTATCTGGATTCTTTGAATATAGGGTATGGTCCTTGTATTTTTCCTTGGTCTCCTTCATGGTTAACTTTATCCGTTTTCCAGTTCCAACGTTTCTGAGCTTTTCTAACATATTATTCTTTATCATCAAAATTTCGACGACTAAGGTCATTTACGGTTGCCTACAGTTTTTGCTGCTTCATTCAGTTTTTTTTTCAACATTCAGAGTATCGATTCGTAAACTGGGTGCCTTTTCAAAATTTCAGAATTGAAGATCGTAATTCTAGGAGATAATTGTTATATGTATACATATAACTATTGATGTAGAAATGCTACGAGATTCGAAATACTGATTGCTGAATCTCGGTATTTGGTACGGCAATTCTCGTTATCAGATGCAGATATGTAGATGATAGGATTTCAATGAATATAATAACTTTTCGTAAGATCAAAGATGAATGATGTTGTTGATAAATTTACTGCTAATGTAGTAAGATATAAACGGTTTTTCGGTATTGATGACAAAAGGCAACTTTTATATCAGGGTTATAATAAGATAATCCGAGTGAAAAGTCGAAGTTGACCGGTTGGAGCTGTGACAAAATTTACTACCTTGAAAAGGGATTGTAAAGTTATTTTGGGTAATAATAATGCTAAAGGATCTAACACAGATACATGTTAAATGTTTACTCAGGTTCCGAGTGTTTTCAGGTGCATAGCTATATGCATCACTCTTCCCTTCCGTAAATGATGTGCGGTTGGTTCATCCTCTCGATTGAGATGTTTTCAAGAATCATGAAAAGTTTGAACGTAGATTGGAATTGTCAAAATACAAATGAGGTTTAAGATGAAATCAAGTGGCAAACTTGAAGAATTGTTTAGTTTCATATGTTATAATCAATATTTTAATTCATTTTAATTGTCCAATAATGGTAGTCCACAGTTGATAGTCCACAGTTAGCAGTTCAATAATTATATAATATTCGAATTAATTAATATGTATCGTGACCCGTGTACATGTCTCAGACTCGATCACAACTCAAAGTATATATATTATTGTAGAATCAACCTCAACCCTGTATAGAGAACTCGATCATTACTGCATATAGAGTGTCTATGGTGATTCCAAATACTATATATATATGCGTCGATATGATATGTCAAAACCTTGTATACGTGTCCCGATATTTAAAGTGCGTAAAATAAATAACAGAAAATAAATGACGATAAATAAAGTGCGTAAAGTAAATAACAGAAATTAAATGACGATAAATAAAATTGTGAGAATGTAAATTGCGATAATTAATTTGCGATAAATAAAATGTAATCAGTTAGTTAAGAACAATTAGCTAGGAACAGTTAGCGTGGATTCTTAACAAAATTCCTCATAGTTAATTTGTCTGTTTCTAACAAATTTTATTTTGTCAAATGTTTTCTTCATTATGCCACTTGTTGGATTCTGATAGGTCAAAATCCAAATATGAAATTGAATGAAAATGGTTATTAGGCTGTGAACGGATACGTATACCTGTGGATGTAAGTAGGATAGTAAATGACTGTTCAATCAGATTAGAAGAACGTACAATGTAACTTATTAATGTGAAATCTTAAATATCCCTCGGGTATTACCTACCCGTTAAAATATTTTCACCATTAACAGTTTGTACAAAAGAATTTTTAATTACAATCTTTATGAAAACATATATACATATATATTTCCTTCAGATGTAATCATGGATTTAATGAGTCAATATGATATTAAACGCATTTGATTTACCATTTGAACAAGAATATATAATCTCTAAAACATTAGAGATTACATAATTGCCATGTCAAACGAAGATAAATGATGTAGAACGAATCGCAGATTGATGATTATGCTCGAGGTACATAATGAGATGTTGAGGTGTGTGATGTTGAACTTGGGTTGTTGGTGGTACTGGTATTGATGTTGGGGTACTGTAGGTGCCAGTGATGTTGCTGAAGCTGGTAAATTTTGCACCATATACTCCCAATTGTTTACTTGAGCGCGAAGTTCGCGAAGTTCTTCTATTATTCCGGGATGATTGTCGGTCGGAACGAGGGGATGAATAAGGTTTAGAATTGTGGATAGAATATAATCGTGTCGAACTACTCTGGAAATGAGGCTTAAAATGGTGTTTCGGATAGATTCACCGGTAGATGCTTTAGGTTCTTCGCCAAGAGGGAAATTTGATGAATGGAAAGGGTCGCCTTCTTCGCGTCTCCATTGTTTAAGTCGACTACGAACTCATCAGATGAATTGCGGATGGCTGATTGGTTGATTCATTCTGGTTATACTGCTTTCGAAGTTCGAGTGGAAATCCATATCGGAATAGCTGTCGGAATAACTATCGGAATAACTATCGGAATAACTATCGGAATCTGAGGGACTCGTATTGGTTAAGGGATTCATCTCGTACGATCAGATGAAGGATTTTCGATAAGAAATAGATTATAGGATGTAGATTAGTACCCTGCAATACATAATTTACATATGCATATATAATACTAAAATTCCATAAGTTACGGAGGGATCTACGGAAGCTGTCAGGCAAAGGTAACAATAAGAGATACGCTAAGATATGAATTAGCAGATATGCTAAGATATGAATTTTGTCTATACACTAATCATGCAATTAATGTAATAAGATGTGTCTAGACTAAGGATGATAAACAAGTGATTCTCTCAGAATGATAAGCAAGTAATTTTCGACACGAAATGATAAGCAAAACTTTTGACATGCAGACACGGTCGAAGTCCAGACTCACTAATGCATCCTAACGACTATCAGTTAGACACACTAATGCAAGACCCGGTTCGCTAAGACCACCGCTCTGATACCAACTATGAAGACCCGCCCTAATCCATCCGAACAAAGTCCATATCGATTATAAACGATTCACAACAGTTGATTACATCGCGAGGTACTTGACCTCTATACGATATATTTTACAAACATTGCATTCGTTTTTGAAAAGACAATCTTTCATTTCATCGAAAGTTGATAGGCATACATACCATTTCATAATATATCTAATTATAATTGACTTAACAATAATCTTGATGAACTCGATGACTCGAATGCAACGTCTTTTGAAATATGCCCGGAATGACTCCAAGTAATAACTATAAAATGAGCAACTGCACAGCGGAAGATTTCTTTCGTACCTGAGAATAAACATGCTTTCAAGTGTCAACCAAAAGGTTGGTGAGTTCATTAGTTTAACATAAATAATCATTTCCATCATTTTAATAGACCACAAGATTTTCATTTCTCATAAATATATGTCCCATTCATAGAGACAAAAATATCATTCATATGGATTGAACCCCTGGTAACCGACCTTAACAAGATGCATATAAGAATATCCCCATCATTCCGGGATCCTCCTTCGGACATGATATAAATTTTGAAGTACTAAAGCATCCAGTACTTTGGATGGGGCTTGTTGGGCCCAATAGATCTATCTTTAGAGTTCGCGTCAATTAGGGTGTCTGTTCCCTAATTCTTAGATTACCAGACTTAATAAAAAGGGGCATATTCGATTTCGATCATTCAACCATATAATGTAGTTTTGATTACTTGTGTCTATTTCGTAAAAAACATTTATAAAAATTGCGCATGTATTCCCAGCCCAAAAATATAAAGGGTAAAAAGGTAAATGAAACTCACGCATATAAATATTGCAAAAACAGTTATTTAAACATTGCATGTATTCTCAGCCCAAAAATGTAATGAGTAAAAAGGGAGCAAATGAAACTCACGCATATAAATATTGCAAAAACAGTTATTTAAACATTGCATGTGTTCTCAGCTCAAAAATGTAATGAGTAAAAAGGGAGCAAATGGAACTCACCTAATGTATTTTGTAGTAAAAATACATATAATGAAACTGAACAATGCAGGGTTGGCCTCGGATTCACGAACCTATATCATTTGTATGTACATATTAATACATATAATCATAATCGAAAAATTTTATATTTTATCTTAAATTATATATTATACTTTTTTAGTTTGTGCATATATTCAAATTGTTTAATATAATATATATTTAGTTATATTAATATATATATATATATATATATATATATATATATATATATATATATATATATATATATATATATATATATATATATATAGTTAGTATTGTATAAAAAGATATCATTAATTTGTTATATATATATATATATATATATATATATGTATATATATATATATATATATAAGTATTTATATAATTATTGTTATTATGTTTCATATGTTATTATATAACTACCATATAGGTATTAAGTATAATTTAGATACAAAGTAGTTATTTGTAACCAAATGATAGTTTTGATAATAATGGTTTACTGATAATAATAACTTTCTTAATATCAATAGTACTAATAATAATAATAACGATATTGTTAAAATTGAAACTTACGTAAATAATAATAATAGTAAAACTAATAATTAAAAAAGTGATATTAGTACTAATATTGGTGAAAAATAATAACAACTTATATTGTTTTTGTAACAATAATAATAATCCTAATCATAATCATAATCTTCGCGTTTAATTTTCTAATCTAGTGACTAAGTTACTATAACATCAATTTGTAATTCTAATCCAAGTATTAGTAATACTCATTTTAATAGTAGTCTTATAAAATTAATAATAACGATAATAATAATATTATTTAGTGATAATACTAATAATGATAATGATTGTAATATTAGTAATAATAATGTTGATCATAATAATGGTTTTTATCTATAATATTTAACAAGAGTAAAACTAACAACAATAATGATACTAATAAAAATAACAATAACAACAACAACAATAATAATAATAATAATAATAATAATAATAATAATAATAATAATAATAATAATAATAATAATAATAATAATAATAATCATAATAATAATAATAATAATAATAATAATAATAATAATAATAATAATAATAATAATAATTAGTAATATTAATAACATAATAATAATAACACTAAAACTAATGATCTTTTAAAAAAAAATATGACTACCTCAAAGCTTTTATGAAAATAAAATGTCTGAGACGGGACTCGAACCCGCGACCACCAGTTCGCCCACACACACACTTAACCAGCAGTCCATTTCTGCTTTTCTCAAATAAATCCCATTTCCTTTTTATTTAACCCGAGTTTATTTATTCTCTTCTTCTTCACTTAATCTATGCGACCAGGTACATCCAGAAATCAGAAAAAAATGAAACATGATTTGGTTTTTGGATTTAGAATAAATCAGTAACTCTTATGGAAATGAATGAATTGATTAAAACAGATAAACAAAAAAAAAAATAACATTACAGTTAAAATTGTTACTACTGCTCGTCGTATAACAAAAAAAAATAATTGATCTTGAGATTTAAAACGTTTTACACAAAGTTTATAACACGAAGTAAGTTTCAAATCATTCCTAATATCTTTCTCAATCATCAATTTGACAGAACACGTTGAAACGATTGCTAATTTCGCGATGATCACAAAATTTGACTTTTTAACAAATACCTTTGACTTCAAAAATTCGCAATGAATATAAACAATTGTGTAATGAAAACTTACATATAGATTAAATGATGGATTCCTAATACAACTTCATTTTTGGATTTTACAATTTCATTCAAAATTGGGAGTTGGGTAAAAATTTATACGTACATAGGGTTTGACGGGTTTTCTTCTTATTTTCTGTTTTAAATTTCCAAATTGGAGATATAATTGAAAATGGTAGTGGTTATAAAATGATTCATACTATCTGGAATTGGTTAATTGATTGAGCAATTGTTGTTGTCGACATATAACCTTCGGATAAAAGAAAAAGACGATAGGAAGATAAAATGTCAAAAGTAGGTTTCGATTATTAACAGCGTATAGTTGTATACTGGATTGAATCCGACATTTAGTACAATCAGAAACAGGAAAAGCAAATTTCTTTCTTTTTTTTTTACAACATGATAGCCACTTGTAACAACATAGTAGAATTTTGTTTGATATAATTAGTTTATATTTATGATAAATACTAATAATTATTAAATCTATTATTAATAATTAATAATAATAAATAATAATGGTACTACTAATCATAAAATCTATAATAATTATATCATTATTGATAATGATAATATATTGTATTAATTTTTTTAATATTAATAACTATAGTAATATATATATTTACATATATTTACATATATATACATATATATATATATATATACATATATATATATATATATATACATATATATACATATATATATATATATATACATATTTATTTACAAACAATTGTTCGTGAATCGTCGAGAACAGTCGAAGGTCAAATGGATATATGAAATAGTTAAAAAAAAAAAATTTGAGACTCAATCATTACAGACTTTGTTATCATATCGAAATCAAATAAGATTCAGGTTTAAATTTGGTCAGAAATTCTCGGGTCACTACACCGGTAACAAGCCTTAACGTTCATGTTTTACCCTCTGAAGTACACCAGATCAGGTGTGTTTAAAATAACCTCGAAGTACTAAAGCATCCCATAGACAGGATGGGGTTTGTCAGGCCCAATAGATCTATCTTTAAGATTCGCGCCTACCGTACATAGACAAGTAGTTTAATGTTACCAAGCTAAGGGTATATTTCTGGTTTAAACCCACATAGAATTAGTTTTAGTACTTATGCATATTTCGTAAAACATTTATAAAACAGCGCATGTATTCTCAGTCCAAAAATATATATAAAAAGGGAGTAATGAAACTCACCATACTGTATTTTGTACTAAAAATACATATAATGACATTGAACAACTGAACAACGCAGGGTTGGCCTTGGATTCACGAACCTATATCATTTGTATAGATTAATACATATAATGGTAATCAAATAATATTATTTATTAATCTTATAATATTTATATGTTAAGTGTTGTAATTATATGAAATTTATGATAAATCCTAATTAATATATATATATATATATATATATATATATATATATATTTTGTATCTTAAATTATATGTTAACTATTTTATTTTGTATATACTTTTAAAGTAATTAATATTTATACTTATAATTATATATATTTTTATATGTAATTAGTATTTTATCAAAGGTCAATAATTTGCTATATGTAAAAATGTTAATATATTCAATATATAATAATATTTAATATGAATATTAGTATGTTTTCATATACATAATATTTAGTTGCTATTAAAATATTAATGATAATAATAAAAATAATAATTTTCAATCGTAATAATAATACTTAATAAAAACTTTAATAATAATACTAATATTAATATTAGTGTTAATAATGATAAAAATGATAAATAATACCTATTTTGGCATTGATAATAATAATTATGATACATGTGATAATAATAATAATAACTATTGATAAACATACTAATAATAATAACAAGAATAATAATTAATAATAATAATAATACTAATAATAATAATAATAATAATAATAATAATAATAATAATAATAATAATAATTATTATTATTATTATTATTATTATTATAATGATAATATTAAATATGAAATTATAAATGTATATACCCTTTTTAAAGGCTTCACTAAAAAAGAATCGTCCATGACGGGTTCGAACCCGCGACCTCTCTTTCACTCGATCAAACCCCAAACCATTCGTCTGTCTCAATCTTTCTGTTTTACAACCCAACTAAATATGTATATCCGTTTATTGTTCTGTTTCATTATCTCCTTCTTCTTCAGCAACCAGTTCGACCAAGATAACAACATTAACGACAACTAATTAAACAAACGATTTAGGTTCCTTAATTAAAATACGATGACCCATACAGCTTGTTTGAATTAAATAAAACAAAAAATAAAAAAAATCCATCTGTTTGAGCAATTACAACATGATAAAGGTCCCAAATCGTCCTTATAAACTTTCTCCAACCTCAATTTAACTTGAGACATCAAAACAGCTTCGAATTTCACAAGGAATACATCGTTTGACTTTTTATTTATAAATTTGACTCCAAAAATTGAAGCTTGATATGAAGAATTGAAATAACAAATTTTGCAGAAAGATTGTTTTGAGGATTCCTAACGAAGCTGCATTTACACAATTTAAAATTTAATTGGAATTCGAATCTTTTGAAATCGTAAACATGAACAGAGTGAATAACTGGTTTAGTTTTGTTTTTATTTTAATTTTTTTTTTCTCTGTTTCTCATCGATTAATAAAAAGGTTAAAGGGTTTACAACTGATAATGATAACGAGTAGTCGAATGATTCTCCTTTAAATATGAATTGATCGATTGTTGAGGGTAAGGGAGTTCGATAGAGAGTTTACCCAGATATCGAATATATGTATAAAAAAATATAAAAGCTGATTGGGATTGCTAACATGCTTTGTTTTATAGCAGATAGTAAGAATTGATTAGAAGAAATAACAATAACAAACTGACAGTAAAACTTTTCTTGATTGGTACGACCCTGATCTCATTAGATATTAAGAACAAAGATTGTAATAGTGGAAAGTGATCTGTGATTAAATTTAGTAAGTTCACATCTGTTGTTATATTTATATCTGATATTAATAATAAATAAGTGATAAGTTATTAATAATAATAATACATTTATTAATATTAGAATTAATAAAAATACTAATATTAATAACAATAGAACTAATAATAATTCTATTAATAATTTAAGAATACTAATAATATCAATAATAAAATTAGTAATTATATTGATATTAATATTTAAATAGTACTGAAAATGATGATATTTCATAATAATAAGAATGATAAAAATTAGATAATAATCATAATTTTATTATAATAATTATCTATATTATTAATGATAATAATATAATTGGTAATAATATTATAACAATCTATATATATCAAGTTTCATGTTTGTATGTTATATTGATAATACTAATTTTGATATTAGTATTGAAAATAATAATAATATTTCTATAACATTTATTTCCAACTCGTATTCAACATATTATTATTACAACTTATTAATTATATCATACTTACTAGTTGTCTGATGTATAATATATTTAATATTTAGATATTTTATGAATTTTTTTTTTCAATATACATGAAATCTTAATTAGATATAAAAGTCATATATATACTTACATTTATATTTACATTTATATTTACACACAATTGTTCGTGAATCGTCGGGCATAGTCAAGGATTAACTAAATCCATTTAAACAGTTCCAAAAATTTTAAGGCTCAATATTACAGACTTTGCTTATCGTGTCAGAAACATATTAAGATGAAGTTTAATTTGGTCGGAAATTTTCGGGTCATGACAATAATCATTCGCATTTCACAGATAATCTTTTCGCATACTTTTACAAGTGTTTATTTTTAAAATTCCTACAAGCGTGATCAAGACTTGCAAAAAATTAAAAACAGAAACACCTAATAAGTATATCATCAGCCATATGCCTTGAATCTAATTTCGCACTTTGAACATATATCCTCTATAGTTTTCGCTAAGCTATGCGTAATATCGCTTTAATAAAACAGCATGCCACGCATTATGTAAAGTTCGACCTTCCATATCCGCGAGCTTATATGATCTTGCCGCATTAATTGCCACAATTTTATAAGGTCCTTCCCAATTAGGACCCAATTTTCCAAGCTTTTCTGCTCTGCTTGCTTCATTATTCCGCAGCACCCATTCACCTATAGCGAAAGACAAAGCACACACTCTTTTGTTATAATACTTAGCAATTTGCTGCTTATTATTAGCTTCTCTGATAGCAGCCATTAACCTCCGCTCTTCAATGAAATTCAGGTTTTCGCTCAACGCAACATCATTCGCTTCTTCCTCAAAATTAACTATTCTATGCGTTGGTACTAAAATTTCTGCGGGAATTACTACCTTAGAACCATATACCAAACTAAAAGGTGTTTCCCCTGTGCTCTTTTTAAAAGTTGTGCGATGTGCCCACAACACATTGGGTAATTCATCTACCCAACCAGTTCGCTTTTCGGATAACCTCTTTTTAATACCGCTTACTATATCACGATTGGTTACTTCTCATAAGCCGTTAGCTTGTGGGTGTGCAACTGACGTAAACTTTTGTAGGATATTTAAATCGGTGCACCATGTCTTGAAAGGATCTTTCACTATTTGTGCACCATTATCGCTAACCAGTTCTCGCGGAATGCCAAATCTACAAACAATGTATTCCCATACAAAATTTCGCACTTGTACACAAGTGATAGTGCGGACCGCCTTAGCTTCAACCCATTTAGTAAAATAATTGATTTCCACAATCAGGAATTTAACATTGCTAGGCCCTACAGGAAATGGGCCTACAATATCAATAGCTCATTTGTGAAATGGCCATGGCAAATTGACAGGAATCATATCATGTCTTGGCATTCGGTTCAGCGGGGCATGCCTTTCGCAACTTTTGCATCTTTTAACAATTTTTGCCACATCCCGGTATAGGGATGGCCAAAAGTAACCCATCTGCATAATTTTTGCTGCAATTGTTTTGTAGCCTGAATGCAGTGCACAAGTACCATTATGCACTTCTTCTACAATCATTTCTGCCTCAATTGGACCAACACATCGCATCATTGGTCCATAGTACGATTTACGATATAGGATATCATTTTGGATGATATACATTGGTGCCCGCTCTCTTACTAAATGAGCTTCGCGGCTGTCACTTGGCAAAGCATCATTGAGAATATATTGTATAATTGGCTCCATCCACTTTGGCTGTTCTTCTTCAACGGATGCGACCATTAAGTCACTGTCTATTGATTTACTTGGTAATTCCTCAACCCATACTTGTTTTTGAAAATGCGAAAATGTTAAAGCGACCAATTTGCTCAAAGCATCCGCCTTTTGTTTTGACTTCTTGGCACTTGTGCAAGTTCAAAATGCTCAAACTGCGCTGCTAGTTCCTTTAATAGCTGCAAGTATTTCTGCATAGAAGGATCATGTGCTTCGAAAGAGCAATTAAACTGATTCGCTACTAACTGCGAATCTGTAAATGCTCGCAACTTAGCAATATTCATTTTCCGCGCAATATTTAGACCAGCAAGTAATGCTTCATACTCTGCTTCATTATTTGACACATCAAAATTAAAACGCAGTGCATACGTATGCTCCTCACCACTTGGGTTTTCCAAAACCAAACCCGCACCTGCACCTTCTGTGCACGAAGCACCATCAGTAAACAAATCCCAAGTTTCATCAAGTACCGGTTTCAACGCGGTTCGCTCATTGATCACCTCCAATTCTTCAGACATTTCAGCGAGGTAATCCGCCATAACCTGTCCTTTTACAGCACTACGCGGAAGGTAAGATATTTGATAAGCTCCTAATTTGACTGCCCACAATGCAAGTCTACCAGATATCTTTGGTTTTGTTAAAACTTGCTTGATTGGCATATTAGTTAATACATGCACTGGATGCCCTTGAAAATATCTTCTTAACCTTCACTATGTTAAAATAAGCGCATACACAAACTTTTCGATCGGCACATAGTTTACTTCACTTCCTGTAAGGGCTTTACTAATGAAATATACCGGCTTTTGTATTTTGTTCCTTTCCGCGATCAAAACGGAACCGAAAGCTTCGTTTGCCACTGATATATAAAGGTAAAGAATTTCATCATCAACTGGCACTGTTAGTGTAGGCAAAGTTTTCAACAACTTTTTCATCTCTTGGAATGCGGTTTCCGCTAAACTGATTTGCTACTAGCTGCGAATCCGTAAATGCACGCAACTTAACAATATTCATCTTTCGCGCAATATTTAAGCCTGCAAGCAATGCCTCATACTCTGCCTCATTGTTTGTCACGTCAAAATTAAACCGTAATTCGTAAGTATGCTCCTCACCACTTGAACTTGCCAAAACTAAACCCGCACCTGCACCTTCTGCACACGAAGCACCATTCGTAAATAAATCCCAAGTTTCGCCGTGTTCAGGTTTTAGTGCGGTTCGCTCGTTAATCGCCTCCAACTCTCCAGACAGTTCAGCGAGATAATCCGCCATAACTTGTCCTTTTTCAGCGCTACGCGGAAGGTAAGATATTTGATAAGCACCTAATTCTACCGCCCATAATGCGAGTCTACCAGATATCTCTGGCTTTGTTAAGACTTTCCTGATTGGCAGATTAGTTAATACATGCACCGGATGCCCTTGAAAATATCTTCGTAGCCTTCGCGTTGTTAAAATGAGTGCATACATAAACTTTTCAATCGGCGCATAGTTTATTTCACTTCCCGTAAGAGTTTTACTAACAGAATACACTGGCTTTTGTATTTTGTTCCTTTCCGCGATCAAAACTGAGCCACAAGCTTCGTTTGCCACTGAGATATAAAGATAAAGAGTTTCGCCATGAACCGGCGCTGTTAGTGTAGGCAAAGTTTTTAACAACTTTTTCATCTCTTGAAACGCAGATTCTGCTTCGCTGGACCAAACAAAATTCTTTTGCTTCAAGCAACCTTTTAGGGTTTTGAAAAATGCCAACTGCCTTTCAGCGGCTTTAGACAAGAAACGCGTTAATGCTGCTAATTTTCCCGTCAAACTTTGCACTTCCTTAACCGTTTTTGGCGCGGTCATATTTTCTATAGCCGCGATCTTTTTTGGATTAGCTTGAATACCTTGTTCAGTAACAAGATATCCCAAAAATTTCCCCTCCGTTTCGCCAAAACTACATTTTAGTGGATTAAGCTTCATGTTTATTTTTCGCAACTTGTCAAATGTTTCGCGCATATCTTCAATGATTCGCTCTTGCATCGTGCTTTTGATGACTAAATCATCTACATAAGCTTTAAGATTACGCCCTATTTGTTTATCAAACGTGGTATCAATCAACCATTGATATGTTGCACCCGCATTGATTAAACCAAAAGGCATCATTATATAGCAATATATGCCTTTGCCTGTATGAAATGCGGTTTTATCTGCATCTTCTTGCGCCATAGGAATCTGATGATAACCTCTTGCCGCGTCCAGAAAATATTTATATGGAAAAACATGTAAAGATTGTACTTTTAAATCGATTTCTGGAAGCAGATAGTTATCCTTGGGGCACGCTTTATTCAAATCTTTGTAATCAATACACATTCTCCGGGAACCATCAGGTTTTTTTACCAACACTGGATTCGCAATTCAAGATTGGTATTGGACTTCGCGCAAAATTCCAGCTCGCACCAATTTTGTGACTTCTTCACACAGCCATGTTAAGCGTTCTGGAGCCATACCCCTTCGCTTTTGCACTTCAGGCATTAGAGCTGGATTTACATTGAGCCTGTGTTCCACAATATGATGCGGAACACCAGTCATATCATTTTTGCACCAGGAAAAAACATCCATATACTGGACAAGTAATTGTACAATTTGCTTCCTAGTATCTGCGCTAACATTGCGTCCTACTTTGATTTTCTACTCTGGATATGCGGGATTAATTATTTCCATAGCATCCGCACCATCAACAGGTTCTTGCCCTACGGTTTTTACGTTAACAGCCGCACAAATAGGCATAATGCTCATTGAACATATTGTGGTGACTCCCTTATATGTTGGAAACTTAATCATGCCATGAATTGTGGACGGGACAATTCCAAATTTACTTATAACGGTTCTTCCCAGCAACATGTTATAGCGAGATGAGGCTCGCATAACATAAAAATATAATCGCGCTTGTCGCACCAAAGCGTCATCATTATCATCATCTAACTCGATGTTTAATGGAAAAACACCTATAGGTAATGAAGATTCTCCTACAAAACCGGTTAGCGAAACTGCGGTTGTTTGCAGCTTTGTTTTAATACTTTCTGGCAATTGAGCGAAGCATTGTTCGTAAATAATATTGACGCTACTGCCATTCTCAACATGAACTTTCATGACTGTAATGTCAGCGTCCGCGATTTTGCACGATACTACTATCGGCATTTCAGAAAAATCATCGCTCTGCATTTTCGGGAAAGTAATTGGCGCAAATTGCCAATTATGATACATTTTAGCGGACTTTCGCTTTTTTTCTATTTTTTGGGCATTCGCTCGCACAGCGACCACTACATCACTATTATTTCCAATATTACTCATTATTCTAAGCAATCAAGCAATTCACCGCCGATTTTAGATGTATGCACCTGCAAATCATCACAACAAAGACACGATTGAAATTAAACCAACAAATTAATTGTTTGATGGCACGAAACAAAAAATTTTCAGTTTAATTCGTAAAACGTGTCCCACGGATGGCGCCAATTGATCAATCCTTAATTAATGATGTTACTTAATTACGGATTGAGTGCAATAAGATTGTAATGGAGGATGAAATGTTTGATGATTATTTTTGGGCCCCGATGATCGTCTTTCACTTTAACTATCAAGTGATCAACCACCCCGACCCGGTCTTGATTGTTAATTAGCATATTTCACCTTTGCGCGATGTAAAAATCCCTTGAGCAGGATCACAAGTGGAAATTATAAAGGCTTGGGCAAAAATGGCAGAGAATCAACAACCTATAAATGAGAGGCCAAGCTCCCTATTTATAGTATTCGAAATATCCGCGGTTTGCGAGTTACTTAACTATCCGCGGAAACTCAGCGGATTAAACCGCGGTCTTGCATTAATGCGAAAACATAACCGCTGTACTTACTTTCAGCGAATATTCCATAGCTTTGCATTATAATTTGCGTAGTTTTGCCTTTGGCCTTTAGCCAATAAAATATACATATACAATGCTATGTATATGATCATTATCAAATAATGATAATCTAAATTATACTGTTTACACACGACCATTACATAATGGTTTAAATAGAAATATATTACATCGACATATGTTTCTTGAATGCAGTTTTTACACAATATCATACAAATATGGACTCCAAATCTTGTCCTTATTTTAGTATGCAACAGCGGAAACTCTTAGTATTCACCTGAGAATAAACATGCTTTAAACGTCAACAAAAATGTTGGTGAGTTATACTGTTTACACACGACCATTACATAATGGTTTACCATAGAAATATATTACATCGACATATGTTTCTTGAATGCAGTTTTTACATAGTATCATACAAACATGGACTCCAAATCTTGTCCTTATTTTAGTATGCAACAGCGGAAGCTCTTAGTATTCACCTGAGAATAAACATGCTTTAAACGTCAACAAAAATGTTGGTGAGTTATAGGTTTAACCTATATATATCAAATCGTAACAATAGACCACAAGATTTTATATTTCAATACACATCCCATACATAGAGATAAAAATCATTCATATGGTGAACACCTTGAAATGTCCCGTTCATATTGATTATAAACGTTCCATATTAATTGATTTCGTCGCGAGGTTTTGAACTCTATATGAGACGTTTTTCAAAGACTGCATTCGTTTTTAAAACAACCATAACCTTTATTTTATCGATAAAGGGTTAAAAGCATTACGTATATTATCAAATAATGATAATCTAAAATATACCATTTACACACGACCATTACATAATGGTTTACAATAAGAATATATTACCTCAAAAATAAGTTTCTTGAATGCAGTTTTTACATAATATCATACAAGCATGGACTCCAAATCTTATCCTTATTTTAGTATGCAATAGCGGAAGCTCTTAATAATCACCTGAGAATAAACATGCTTAAAACGTCAAAAAAAATGTTGGTGAGTTATAGGTTTAACCTATATATTATCAAATCATAATAATAGACCACAAGATTTCATATTTCAATATACATCCCATACATAGAGATAAAAATCATTCATATGGTGAACACCTGATAACCGACATTAACAAGATGCATATATAAGAATATCCCCCATCATTCCGGGACACCCTTCGGATATGATATAAATTTCGAAGTACTAAAGCATCCGGTACTTTGGATGGGGTTTGTTAGGCCCAATAGATCTATCTTTAGGATTCGCGTCAATTAGGTTGTCTGTTCCCTAATTCTTAGATTACCAGACTTAATAAAAAGGGGCATATTCTATTTTGATAATTCAACCATAGAATGTAGTTTCACGTACTGTGTCTATTTTGTAAATCATTTATAAAACCTGCATGTATTCTCATCCCAAAAATATTAGATTTTAAAAGTGGGACTATAACTCACTTTCACAGATTTTTACTTCGTCGGGAAGTAAGACTTGGCCACTGGTCGATTCACGAACCTATAACAAATATGTACATATATATTAAAGTATGTTCAAAATATATTTACAACATTTTTAATACGTTTTACTGTTTTAAGTTTATTAAGTCAGCTGTCCTTGTTAGTAACCTACAACTAGTTGTCCATAATTAGATGTATAGAAATAAATCAATATATATTATCTTGAATCAATCCACGACCTAGTGTATACACGTCTCAGGCTAGATCACAACTCAAATTGTATATATTTTTGGAATCAACCTCAACCCTGTATAGCTAACTCCAATATTACTGCATATAGAGTGTCTATGGTTGTTCCAAATAATATATATATATGGGTCGATATGATATGTCAAAACATTTGCATACGTGTCTATGGTATGCCAAGATTACATAATATATTAGAATACATGTATAATACAATATAAGTTAGCTAGGATATGATTAATATAGATTTGTTACCAATTTTCACGTAGTTACAACAAGCAAAAATAACCAATCTTGTTTTACCCATAACTTCTTCATTTTAAATCAGTTTTGAGTGAATCAAATTGCTATGGTTTCATATTGAACTTAACTTTATGAATCTATACAGAAAAAGTATAAGTTTATTGTCGGAATTACAGGTTAAAAGTCATTTTTGTAAAGGTAGTCATTTCAGTCGAAAGAACGACGTCTAGATGACCATTTTGGAAAACATACTTTCACTTTGAGTTTAACCATGATTTTTGGATATAGTTTCATGTTCATCATGAAAGGACCCGTTCATATACGTTATAAACGATTCACAATAGTTGATTACATTGCGAGGTATTTGACCTCTATATGATACATTATACAAACATTGCATTCATTTTTAAAAGACAATCTTTCTTTACATCGAAAATTGACAGGCATGCATACCATTTCATAATATCCACTATCCAACTATAAATTGATTTAATAATAATCTTTGATGAACTCAATGACTCGAATGCAACGTTCTTCGAAATATGCTATGAAAGACTCCAATTAATATCTTTAAAATGAGCAAATGCACAGCGGAAGATTTCTTTAACACCTGAGAATAAACATGCTTTAAAGTGTCAACCAAAAGGTTGGTGAGTTCATTAGTTTATCATAATCATTTATTTCCATCATTTTAATAGACCACAAGAATTTCATTTCCAGTTCTCATAAATATACGTCCCATGCATAGAGACAAAAATAATCATTCATATGGTGAACACCTGGTAACCGACATTAACTAGATACATATAAGAATATCCCCTATCATTCCGGGATCCTCCTTCGGACATGATATAAATTTCGAAGTACTAAAGCATCCGGTACTTTGGATGGGGTTTGTTAGGCCCAATAGATCTATCTTTAGGATTCGCGTCAATTAGGGTGTCTGTTCCCTAATTCTTAGATTACCAGACTTTAATAAAAAGGGGCATATTCGATTTCGATAATTCAACCATAGAATGTAGTTTCAATTACTTGTGTCTATTTTGTCAAACATTTATAAAAACAGCGCATGTATTCTCAGTCCCAAAAATATATATTGCAAAAGCATTTAAAAAGGGAGCAAATGAAACTCACCATACTGTATTTTGTAGTAAAAATACATATAACATCATTGTACAAGTGTAAGGTTGGCCTCGGATTCACGAACCTATAGTAATTATATATATTCGTGTATTTGTCAACATTTGTCTAATAAATTAAATTAAGTCATAGTGTACCACAATCCTAATGCTCGAGTCTAATATGCAAAGATCGACGAAAATTAGTTTGACTCAAAAATGATTTTCAAAAGTTTATAAATGATTATTATATAATTTAAATATCGTCGTTTTATATTTTTAAAATATTTAAAAGATTTAATAGAGTAAATAATATAATTCATTTATTAATAAATACAATTTTATATTAAAGTATACTTTTATATATTTTAAGTAATAAAATTTATAAAGTTCATTTAATGTCATAAAAAATATTGTGATTGATTCTATTGAGATAATTATATTTTTATTTGATAAAATAGCATTGATAATAATAATTAAAAGTCGTATTATTTTGTAATTATAACAATCAATATTTACTAACAATGATATTATGGTAAAATGATAATTCTAATTATGTTATCTTTAATATTTACAATACTTTTAATAGTAACTTTAAAGTAAAATTTTTTATTTAAAATGATAATAATAATAATATTAACAATTGGATATAAATTAGAACAACGATATTAACGACGATAATAATAATCATTCTTAGGAAATTTCAATTGGCTATTATTTCTAATCCGTCCATCAGATCCCTTTGGCATCTAAAGGAAAAGTTATTAATTTTTCACTAGCTTTTCAATGACATGCATATCTTATACCTTATTTTATCCCTAGTATAACAACCTTTAAGATTCAACATAACCTATCTAAGGGCAATATCAAATGTACAAGCATGCATAATCCTATTTTCTCGAGCACTAGTCAGGGATACACTATTGATAAATAAAAGTTAAGTTATGAGTGCTCACGTATCAATATTGAGATTCAATATTGCAGGAATGGTACTTAGACGCAATGGAGACGATAAATACTAGATTGACCTCATGAGCATATCCCCGAACATTACCCATAACCTCCATAGCTATAACCCATAATTTTCCTTAGCTCTATCCCACTCATAAAACCCGTTTTGAAAATACTCGAACAAAACCTCGTCGTAATATTTTATGTATAAATAATAATAATACTCATAACTATAAGATTAATATTAATCTTATTAATAATATTAATAATAATTATAAATAATAGAGATTGAGAGACGAGGCAGATGAAATGAAAAATGAATTAGAAGCTGGAACCTCGATCGACTTTTAAAGGATTTTTGAGCTCACCTACTACACCATGTGCACATATACAGCTCATTCGCATTTGACACTCAACTTTACACAATTCATCTTTCATTTACGTAACTTTATATATAATTTTTATATATAATATATTTAATCTTTAGAATTAATTAAATATTATATTATATTTACGCTCATTATAAAAATATAATTTTTACAAAAATGACACGGACGTGGTCTCACGACTCATGTACCACTTTCCGTTTTTCGGGCGCACTTTCATACGTTTAGAAAACTAGCCCTTTATATTACGTGACGTGTACCTTTTACAAAAATTAGACTTACATAACAATAAATTACCTTTATAAAAATATAACTTATAAAGTTGAGCGTTGTGGTCATTTCCTTCTATAAATCCAAGTCTCGTTGTTTATCAAAATATTTTATTTTAAGTTAAACGTTTTGTGACATGTACCTTTATTAATAACTAGACTTAAATTAATTAAAAACTAACCCACTCAGAGTGTAACTTAATCTTTTGAGTGTTTTGGTCATTTACTTTTGTAATTCATACCCTCGTTAGTTATCGAAGTATATTTAATAACATTAACTTAAACCAAAACGTCTTTTGACTAAATTAAAATATATTTATAATATATAGGTTTGAAATACTTTAATAAAATATTTAGATTTTAATTATATTTCAAGGTATATTTGAAGATCGTTTATAATATTATATCCTATAACGTTTATACTTTTAAAAAATATAATTTCCTTATGCGTCAATCGTTTAGTTTGTTTTCCTTAAACTTTCTAAATAATATAACTATATTCCCAAAGTTTCACTTTCACTCTAAATAATAGGAAGGTTAACTAGTTAACGTTTATATAGAAAGTCGAACAGAAAACTCTACTAACATTTGGCTAGTTCCTGTTAATTGACACATTTGTCTTTACTTATAACTCACTTTACCATTTTCCGAATACGGTTAATAATAAGGGTTACCTAATTCAAAGTGGACCTCCTAACAGATACTCTTAATCATAATTCAATGTATCTGATAATTCAATCATTTGATATTATCTTTTAATCTCGTCGATAAACTTACATCGAACAAATGCATTCATGTAAAGTATTATCTATTCAATACCTTAATAGTACTTCCAGGTTCATAAAATAGATCTCATAGCTTATAATCATAACCACTAATCCGTTCGATGTTTTATATAATATATCACAATTTAATAATCACACATATGTATATGTATATATAATTGTTCGTGAATCGCTAGGCATGGTCAAAGGGTAATTGATTATATGAATATAGTTTTCAAAACTTTCGAGACTCAACATTACATATTTTTGCTCATCGTGTCGGGAACATATAAAGATTAAAGTTTAAATTTGATCGGAAATTTCCGGGTCATCACAGTACCTACCCGTTAAAAGAAATTTCGTCCCGAAATTTGATAGAGGTCATCATGGCTAACAGTAGGAATGTTATTATGACGAATGTAAACTGATACATAGAATTTTATCATCATTGAGTAATATAGATAACTCAATTTGATTATGCAAAGAGTATAAGTGAAGCTATCGCAAAAGAGTGAAAAATGAATAAATGCAGGTTTGACTTAACCGGCGGCGTGTTTAAGATTGCTTTCCGGAATTTAAGGAATTTAGAAGAAATCTTCATAATAAGATTTGATTCTTCGGTAATTAAGGAGATTTAGATCTTCTTTGGTTGAACGCGATAATCTGGTTCGATTGTTCTGTCGGATATTTCCCTATAAATTCGCCTTCTCCATTTCCTTACGACTCATACCCTCTATTCTTTCTTCCTCAGTTCATACCTTAAAACATTCGTTAATATGCTCCATCCCATCCTGATCCTTGATATCCTCTTAACGTTCATATCCGTCATTCTTCTTTTTAATCTGCCACCAGAAGAATCTATTTACTTTTACTATACCCTAGGGTTTATAGTGTTTTTAGTTCTCCCGTGTCTTTACGTTTCTATATGCATCGATATATACGGTTTGTAATTTTTCGGGTTGTTGCTAGATTTTTATATCTTCCCTGATATTTCGATGTCCCTGCTTCTGTCTTCTATAATCATCATCATCCATAGTTAATGCTCTCTTCTATTTGCTGCGGTTTATACCCCACATTTCCATTTCGAATCTTTGTCCTTTCGTTTCTTCTTCTTGCGATTAAATAGCTCTTGTAATGGTCCGGAATTCATATGTATGGATTTAAGAAGGAATATAGTAATTGTTCTAAGAAGGAAAGGGTAATGGTAAATCCTGATTTGTTAAATTACCAAAATACCCTGAAAAAGACCGAATCATCAAGAAATATTTTCTTGATATATTTAGAGCTTAGGTAGAATGTAAGATTCGTGTAAATGACACATGATGACGGTATGATCTGTGAATCATCACGTTCCATTAGAAACTCAGCACGAATTACTATAATATAATGACGTTGATCAAGTGTCATTATATTATACTAACCCATGCATCAGTTCCCAACACTACTTCAAAACATTCATATTTGGATTTTTTTTTCTTCAGAATTTAGAAACTAACACAGTTTCTTTTATGTTGCTGGTATTACGGAGAGATAAATGATCTCAGATAAGAATAATTGTGATAATATCTCTAGAAATATGGAGAATATGTATATTGGGAGATACGAAGATATCTTATAATATTTAAGATATGATGATGATGAAGAATATCTGTCTGTGAAGGTTTAGAATAAGAAGTAAGGTGTTTGCTAACGAGTTCAGCAGGCACTGAATCATTTGGATCCTTTGAAGGCAGATTTAGTCTCTGTGATTTGTCCACGGCTTCCTTCATACTTTGCTCAATCCGTTTTTCAGTACCAAATCCTTTCTTTTTCTGAGCTTTACCAACTCACCATCTTTTATCATCAAACCTTTGGCCGTTTAAACCATTTATCATTTTTATGTTTCCTCTGCATTTAATGCTATAATATCTGAATCACTGGTTATCAATCCGAGGTGGGTTCAGAAGAATCGTGTTTTAGATGATTAACTGCTGATGGTAATATGGTGGAATATGAAAGGTTCGCCAGTAACAATGACGAATAGCAACGTATCTATCGGGTTTAAAATAAGATTAGTCCGACTGAAATGTCGAAATTGACTTGCTGGAGTTGTGACAAAATTGGCTACTTTGAAAAGGAATCGAAATGTTGTTTTTGCTAATAAATGCTAAAGAATTCGACGCGGGTACGTGTTAAACGATAACTTTGGTTTTGAGAGTTTTGCAGGTACAAGACTTTAGGTAATGTGTGGTTGGATCATCATCTTGATTGTTCATTATTTGAAGTGTCTTCCAAAATTTCGAAGAGTTTGAAATGCAGTTTGTCATAGTTAATATCCAAATGATGAAATCTTCCTGAATCTCGAATGATTTTCATATACTTCTGAGTGTTACGAATAAAAGTGATGTTCTGTCACAGTTTTGAATTCAAAGTATGACTTTGATAGCTGTAGGAATTCTAAGAGTGATGTCTTCTGTTAAATCTTGACTTGGATTTTGATTTGTCATAATCAGATTAGGTAATTAAATTCGGATGAGGACAGTTGTTTTGATTTCTATGAAAGAATATATATTGTTGTGATAATAGTGAATATAGTTGATGATTGGTGAATTATATTTGAAGAATGAACATATTAATTGTGAATTTAAATATCTCTCGGGTATTACCTACCCGTTAAAAAAAATATTTCACAAATAATGTTTTGAACAAGAGAATTTTTAATTACGATCTTTATGAAAATATAATTACATATATATCTTCTTCAGATTTAATACGGATTCATTGAGTTAATATCATATTAAACTCGTTTGATTTTTGGCTTGAATTAGAAGTGAATAATCTCTAAAACATTAGAGATTACATAATCTTCATGGAGCATTTCACTAATGCAATCAATACTTTAATATTTATTTTTATTGATATTCCTCAGTGAAGGGTGTTGACGCTCGTGGAATTCCTTCGAACTTCGCAAGGTACGAATGATGTTCTTTGAAAATTTTGAGTACATCGATGATAACAGTGTAAAATTTAAACATGTGTTTAAATAATACACTTAGTTCATTACGAAATGGAATTCATTGAATTGAATTAGAGATTGTAGTTAACGATAGTTAAATTGTTAACGAAGGATGTACATCATAGCATATTAGTATTATGAATTTAACCGGATAGTTAAATTCCATACATAATAGCTTAGTACAGAAAGATTTTTATGGTTAAAAATTTTATATATATATATATATATATATATATATATATATATATATATATATATATATATATATATATATATATATATATATATATATATAGGATATACATATAAATTCTTCGGAGAACTGAGTTAATACTTCATAATATATTCGTAATGGTTTCCACAGTGATTCTTGAACTGGCGGGGCTTGTGAGGTTGGAGGTGCTGACGATTCTAACAATATTGACAGCATTGACTGCGTTGGTGAGGCTATTGGTACTGCTGATGTTTTTGGTAAAACAATTCTAGCTTGTACCTTACGCACCAGTCTTGTTAGGGTTTCGGTTCTTCTCTCTATCATCTCTTTCCACTCATCTGCTTATGGTTAAGGCTGAGATAGATAATCTCTAAACTTTAGAGATTACATAATCACCACAGAATGTTTCTCCGATGAAGTTATAAATCAATACTTCATCGTTTGTTGTTGTTGGTACTCCTCGGTATCTTTGGTGCGTGTGACATTGATATCCGATATACAGATTGGGATATTGAGTTGTGTGATGCGGATGTGATTGTTGGTGGTGGTAGTGATCCTGTTGATGTTAATAATGGTGGTTGATGTTGATGCCAGCGATTCTGCTGGTGCTTTTAGTATTGAGGCTTGCGATGTGGATGTTACTGGCGGTACTGGTTACGCTGCTGGTGCTGCTGATGGTGTTTGTAACCTTCGCACCATATTCTCCAAAACCACTACCTGAGCGCGAAGCACGTTAACTTCTTCTATTACACCGGGGTGATCGTCGGTTCGGACGAGCGGATAAATATAATCCAAAATTTGGTGTAGTATATAATCGTGACGAGATACTCTGGAAATGAGAGAGAAAATAGTTTCTCGAACAGGTTCGCCGGTAAGTGCTTCAGGTTCATCACTAAGAGGGCAATGTGGTGGATGGAAGGGATCACCTTCTTCTTGTCTCCAATGATTTAGGAGGCTACGAACCCATCCCCATTTCATCCAGAATAGATGATGGCTGATTGGTTGATCCATTCCGGTCACACTGTTTTCAGAGCTAGAATGAAACTCCATATCGGAAAAGCTGTCGTACTCTGAGGAATTCGAACTGGTTGAGGGATCCATCTCGTATGATTAAGAGAATGAATTTTTGATATGAATTAGATTATAGGAGTTAGATTTGGTATTCTTCAATACATAATTTACATATGTATATATATTACCAAAATCCCATAAATTACGGAGGAATCTTTGAAAAAAAAGTCAGTCAAAGTTCACAGTAACAGATATGCCAGGATAAGATTTCGTCTATACACTATTATGCATTAAATGCAAGAAAACACGTTTACACTTAAGAATGATAAGCAGGTAATTTCTTACGGATGATAAGTAGATGATTTTCGACACAAAATGATAAGCAAAACTTTTGATATGCAGACACGGTCGAAGTCCAGACTCACTAATGCATCCTAACGACTTATCAGTTAGACACACTAATGCAGACCTGGTTCGCTAAGACCACCGCTCTGATACCAACTGAAAGGACCCGTTCATATACGTTATAAACGATTCACAATAGTTGATTACATTGCGAGGTATTTGACCTCTATATGATACATTATACAAACATTGCATTCGTTTTTAAAAGACAATCTTTCTTTACATCGAAAATTGACAGGCATGCATACCATTTCATAATATCCACTATCCAACTATAAATTGATTTAATAATAATCTTTGATGAACTCAATGATTCGAATGCAACGTTCTTCGAAATATGCTATGAAAGACTCCAAGTAATATCTTTAAAATGAGCAAATGCACAGCGGAAGATTTCTTTAACACCTGAGAATAAACATGCTTTAAAGTGTCAACCAAAAGGTTGGTGAGTTCATTAGTTTATCATAATCATTTATTTCCATCATTTTAATAGACCACAAGAATTTCATTTCCAGTTCTCATAAATATACGTCCCATGCATAGAGACAAAAATAATCATTCATATGGTGAACACCTGGTAACCGACATTAACTAGATACATATAAGAATATCCCCTATCATTCCGGGATCCTCCTTCGGACATGATATAAATTTCGAAGTACTAAAGCATCCGGTACTTTGGATGGGGTTTGTTAGGCCCAATAGATCTATCTTTAGGATTCGCGTCAATTAGGGTGTCTGTTCCCTAATTCTTAGATTACCAGACTTTAATAAAAAGGGGCATATTCGATTTCGATAATTCAACCATAGAATGTAGTTTCAATTACTTGTGTCTATTTCGTCAAACATTTATAAAAACAGCGCATGTATTCTCAGTCCCAAAAATATATATTGCAAAAGCATTTAAAAAGGGAGCAAATGAAACTCACCATACTGTATTTTGTAGTAAAAATACATATAACATCATTGTACAAGTGTAAGGTTGGCCTCGGATTCACGAACCTATAGTAATTATATATATTCGTGTATTTGTCAACATTTGTCTAATAAATTAAATTAAGTCATAGTGTACCACAATCCTAATGCTCGAGTCTAATATGCAAAGATCGACGAAAATTAGTTTGACTCAAAAATGATTTTCAAAAGTTTATAAATGATTATTATATAATTTAAATATCGTCGTTTTATATTTTTAAAATATTTAAAAGATTTAATAGAGTAAATAATATAATTCATTTATTAATAAATACAATTTTATATTAAAGTATACTTTTATATATTTTAAGTAATAAAATTTATAAAGTTCATTTAATGTCATAAAAAATATTGTGATTGATTCTATTGAGATAATTATATTTTTATTTGATAAAATAGCATTGATAATAATAATTAAAAGTCGTATTATTTTGTAATTATAACAATCAATATTTACTAACAATGATATTATGGTAAAATGATAATTCTAATTATGTTATCTTTAATATTTACAATACTTTTAATAGTAACTTTAAAGTAAAATTTTTTATTTAAAATGATAATAATAATAATATTAACAATTGGATATAAATTAGAACAACGATATTAACGACGATAATAATAATCATTCTTAGGAAATTTCAATTGGCTATTATTTCTAATCCGTCCATCAGATCCCTTTGGCATCTAAAGGAAAAGTTATTAATTTTTCACTAGCTTTTCAATGACATGCATATCTTATACCTTATTTTATCCCTAGTATAACAACCTTTAAGATTCAACATAACCTATCTAAGGGCAATATCAAATGTACAAGCATGCATAATCCTATTTTCTCGAGCACTAGTCAGGGATACACTATTGATAAATAAAAGTTAAGTTATGAGTGCTCACGTATCAATATTGAGATTCAATATTGCAGGAATGGTACTTAGACGCAATGGAGACGATAAATACTAGATTGACCTCACGAGCATATCCCCGAACATTACCCATAACCTCCATAGCTATAACCCATAATTTTCCTTAGCTCTATCCCACTCATAAAACCCGTTTTGAAAATACTCGAACAAAACCTCGTCGTAATATTTTATGTATAAATAATAATAATACTCATAACTATAAGATTAATATTAATCTTATTAATAATATTAATAATAATTATAAATAATAGAGATTGAGAGACGAGGCAGATGAAATGAAAAATGAATTAGAAGCTGGAACCTCGATCGACTTTTAAAGGATTTTTGAGCTCACCTACTACACCATGTGCACATATACAGCTCATTCGCATTTGACACTCAACTTTACACAATTCATCTTTCATTTACGTAACTTTATATATAATTTTTATATATAATATATTTAATCTTTAGAATTAATTAAATATTATATTATATTTACGCTCATTATAAAAATATAATTTTTACAAAAATGACACGGACGTGGTCTCACGACTCATGTACCACTTTCCGTTTTTCGGGCGCACTTTCATACGTTTAGAAAACTAGCCCTTTATATTACGTGACGTGTACCTTTTACAAAAATTAGACTTACATAACAATAAATTACCTTTATAAAAATATAACTTATAAAGTTGAGCGTTGTGGTCATTTCCTTCTATAAATCCAAGTCTCGTTGTTTATCAAAATATTTTATTTTAAGTTAAACGTTTTGTGACATGTACCTTTATTAATAACTAGACTTAAATTAATTAAAAACTAACCCACTCAGAGTGTAACTTAATCTTTTGAGTGTTTTGGTCATTTACTTTTGTAATTCATACCCTCGTTAGTTATCGAAGTATATTTAATAACATTAACTTAAACCAAAACGTCTTTTGACTAAATTAAAATATATTTATAATATATAGGTTTGAAATACTTTAATAAAATATTTAGATTTTAATTATATTTCAAGGTATATTTGAAGATCGTTTATAATATTATATCCTATAACGTTTATACTTTTAAAAAATATAATTTCCTTATGCGTCAATCGTTTAGTTTGTTTTCCTTAAACTTTCTAAATAATATAACTATATTCCCAAAGTTTCACTTTCACTCTAAATAATAGGAAGGTTAACTAGTTAACGTTTATATAGAAAGTCGAACAGAAAACTCTACTAACATTTGGCTAGTTCCTGTTAATTGACACATTTGTCTTTACTTATAACTCACTTTACCATTTTCCGAATACAGTTAATAATAAGGGTTACCTAATTCAAAGTGGACCTCCTAACAGATACTCTTAATCATAATTCAATGTATCTGATAATTCAATCATTTGATATTATCTTTTAATCTCGTCGATAAACTTACATCGAACAAATACATTCATGTAAAGTATTATCTATTCAATACCTTAATAGTACTTCCAGGTTCATAAAATAGATCTCATAGCTTATAATCATAACCACTAATCCGTTCGATGTTTTATATAATATATCACAATTTAATAATCACACATATGTATATGTATATATAATTGTTCGTGAATCGCTAGGCATGGTCAAAGGGTAATTGATTATATGAATATAGTTTTCAAAACTTTCGAGACTCAACATTACATATTTTTGCTCATCGTGTCGGGAACATATAAAGATTAAAGTTTAAATTTGATCGGAAATTTCCGGGTCATCACACATCAGAAAAATCATTTTCCCAGAAGAACAACTTATAAATCAAAGTTTATCATAGTTTTTAATTATCCAAACCAAAACAGCCCCCGGTTTCACTACGACAGCGTATATCCGATTTTATGGTGTTCATCGTGTTTCCAGGTGTTAAATCATTAAGTTAGCATATCATATATATATATAGAACATGTGTTTAGTTGATTTTAAAAGTCAAGTTAGAAGGATTAAATTTTGTTTGCGAACAAGTTTAGAATTAACTAAACTATGTTCTAGTGATTACAAGTTTAAACCTTCGAATAAGATAGCTTTATATGTATGAATCGAATGATGTTATGAACATCATTACTACCTAAAGTTTTCTGGATAAAACTAATGGAAATGATAAAAATGGATCTAGCTTCAAAGGATCCTTGGATGGCTTGAAAGTTCTTGAAGCAGAATCATGACACGAAAACAAGTTCAAGTAAGATTTTCACTCGAAATAAGATTGTTATAATTGTAGAAATTGAATCAAAGTTTAAATATGAATATTACCTTGAATTAGAAAGATAACCTACTGTAAATAACAAAGGTTCCTTGATCTTAGATGATTACTTGGAATGGATTAGAAAGCTTGGAAGTAGACTTGCAAACTTGGAAGTATTCTTGATTTTTATGAAACTATACTTATGGAATTTATGAAGAACACTTAGAACTTGAAGATGGAACTTGAGAGAGATCAATTAGATGAAGAAAATTGGAGAATGAAAGTGTTTGTAGGTGTTTTTAGTCGTTGGTATATGGATTAGATATAAAGGATGTGTAATTTTGTTTTCATGTAAATAAGTCATGAATGATTACTCATATTTTTGTAATTTTATGAGATATTTCATGCTAGTTTCCAAATGATGGTTCCCACATGTGTTAGGTAACTCACATGGGCTGCTAATAGCTGATCATTGGAGTGTATATACCAATAGTACATACATCTAAAAGCTGTGTATTGTACGAGTACGAATACGGGTGCATACGAGTAGAATTGTTGATGAAACTGAACGAGGATGTAATTGTAAGAATTTTTGTTAAGTTGAAGTATTTTGATATGTGTATTGAAGTCTTTCAAAAGTGTAAAAATACATATCAAAACACAACATGTATATACATTCTAATGGAGTCGTTAAGTCTTCGTTAGTCGTTACATGTAAGTGTTGTTTTGAAACCGTTAAGTTAACGATCTCAATTAATGTTGTTAACCCAATGTTTATTATATCAAATGAGATGTTAAATTATTATATTATCATGATATTATGATGTATGAATATCTCTTAATATGATATATACATTAAAATATCGTTACAACGATAATCGTTACATATAAGTCTCGTTTCGTAATTCTTGGGTTACTAGTCTTGTTTTTACATATGTAGTTCATTGTTAACACACTTAATGATATATTTAAATATCATTTTATCATGTTAAATATAGTGTATCAATATCTTAATATGATACATATGTATTTAGTAGACGTTATCATAACGATAATCGTTATATATATCATTTCGAGTTTCTTAACTTATTAATCTCATTTCTTATGTATATCATACATTGTTAATATACTTAGTGCGATACTTAATCATCATAATCTTATGTCAACCATATATATATATGTCTATATATATACCACAACATGTAGTTTTTATAATTTTGTAACGTTCGTGAATCGCCGGTCAACATGGGTGATCAATTGTCTATATGAAACATATTTCATTTAATCAAGTCTTAACAAGTTTGATTGCTTAACATGTTGGAAACATTTAGTCATGTAAATATCAATATCAATTAAAATATATATAAACATGGAAAAGTTCGGGTCACTACAGTACCTACCCGTTAAATAAATTTCGTCCCGAAATTTTAAGCTGTTGAAGGTGTTGACGAATCTTCAGGAAATAGATGCGGGTATTTCTTCTTCATCTATTCTTCATGCTCCCAGGTGAACTCGGGTCCTCTACGAGCATTCCATCGAATCTTAACAATCAGTATCTTGTTTTGCTTAAGTCTCTTAACCTCACAATCCATTATTTCGACGGGTTCTTCAATGAATTGAAGTTTTTCATTGATTTAGATTTCGTCCAACGGAATAGTGAGATCTTTTTTAGCAAAACATTTCTTCAAATTCGAGACGTGTAAAGTGTTATGTACAGCCGCGAGTTGTTGAGGTAGCTCCAGTTGGTAAGCTACTGGTCCGACACGATCTATAATCTTGAATGGTCCAATGTACCTTGGATTTAGTTTCCCCCGTTTACCAAATCGAACAACGCCTTTCCAAGTTGAAACCTTAAGCATGACCATTTCACCAATTTCAAACTCTATATCTTTTCTTTTACTATCCACGTAGCTCTTTTGTCGACTCTGGGCGGTTTTCAATCGTTGTTGAATTTGGATGATTTTCTCGGTAGTTTCTTGTATTATCTCCGGACCCGTAATCTGTCTATCCCCCACTTCATTCCAACAAATCGGAGACCTGCACTTTATACCATAAAGTGCCTCAAACGGCGCCATCTCAATACTAGAATGATAACTGTTGTTGTAGGAAAATTCTGCTAACGGTAGGTGTCGATCCCAACTATTTCCGAAATCAATAACACATGCTCGTAGCATGTCTTCAAGTGTTTGTATCGTCCTTTCGCTCTGCCCATCAGTTTGTGAATGATAGGCAGTACTCATGTCTAGACGAGTTCCTAATGCTTGCTGTAATGTCTGCCAGAATCTTGAAATAAATCTGCCATCCTTATCAAAGATAATAGAGATTGGTATTCCATGTCTGGAGACGACTTCCTTCAAATACAGTCGTGCTAACTTCTCCATCTTGTCATCTTCTCTTATTGGCAGGAAGTGTGCTGATTTGATGAGACGATCAACTATTACCCAAATAGTATCAAAACCACTTGCAGTCCTTGGCAATTTAGTGATGAAATCCATGGTAATGTTTTCCCATTTCCATTCCGGGATTTCGGGTTATTGAAGTAGACCTGATGGTTTTTGATGCTCCGCTTTGACCTTAGAACATGTCAAACATTCCCCTACGTATTTAGCAACATCGGATTTCATACCTGGCCACCAAAAATGTTTCTTGAGATCCTTGTACATCTTCCCCGTTCCAGGATGTATTGAGTATCTGGTTTTATGAGCTTCTCTAAGTACCATTTCTCTCATATCTCCAAATTTTGGTACCCAAATTCTTTCAGCCCTATACCGGGTTCCATCTTCCCGAATATTAAGATGCTTCTCCGATCCTTTGGGTATTTCATCCTTTAAATTTCCCTCTTTTAAAACTCCATGTTGCGCCTCCTTTATTGGAGTAGTAAGGTTAGTGTGAATCATTATATTCATAGCTTTTACTCGAATGGTTTTTCTGTCCTTTCTGCTCAAGGAGTCGGCTACCACATTTGCCTTCCCCGGATGGTAACGAATCTCAAAGTCGTAATCATTCAACAATTTAATCCACCTACGCTGCCTCATATTCAGTTGTTTCTGATTAAATATGTGTTGAAGACTTTTGTGGTCGGTATATATAATACTTTTGACCCCATATAAGTAGTGCCTCCAAGTCTTTAATGCAAAAACAACCGCGCCTAATTCCAAATCATGCGTCGTATAATTCTGTTCGTGAATCTTCAATTGTCTAGACGCATAAGCAATTACTTTCGTTCGTTGCATTAATACACAACCGAGACCTTGCTTTGAGGAGTCACAATATATCACAAAATCATCATTCCCTTCAGGTAATGACAATATAGGTGCCGTAGTCAACTTTTTCTTTAACAATTGAAACGCTTTCTCTTGCTCATCTTTCCATTCAAATTTCTTCCCTTTATGTGTTAATGCAGTTAAGGGTTTTGCTATTCTGGAAAAGTCTTAGATGAACCTTCTGTAGTAACCAGCTAGTCCTAAAAACTGGCGTATGTGTTTCGGAGTTTTCGGGGTTTCCCACTTTTCAACGGTTTCGATCTTTGTCGGGTCCACCTGGATACCTTCTTTGTTCACTATGTGACCGAGGAATTGAACTTCTTCCAACCAATATGCACATTTGAAAACTTAGCGTACAGTTTTTCTTTCCTCAATACTTCTAGCACTTTTCTCAAATGTTCTTCGTGTTCTTGATCATTCTTTGAGTAAATAAGTATGTCATCGATGAAAACAATGACTAACTTGTCAAGATATGGCCCACACACTCGGTTCATAAGGTCCATGAACACAGCTGGTGCGTTAGTCAATCCAAATGGCATAACCATAAACTCGTAATGACCATAACGTGTCCTAAAAGCAGTTTTTGAAATATCATCCTCCTTTACTCGCATTTGATGATATCCAGAATGTAAATCGATCTTCGAATAAACAGACGAGCCTTATAGTTGAAAAAATAAGTCGTCGATTCTCGGTAGTGGGTAGCGGTCCTTGATGGTAAGTTTGTTCAACTCTCGGTAGTTGATACACAACCTGAATGTACCATCTTTCTTCTTCACAAACAGAACAGGAGCTCCCCATGGTAATGTACTTGGTCAAATGAAACCACGCTCTAAAAGTTTCTGTAACTGACTTTGTAATTCTTTCATTTCGCTGGGTGCGAGTTTGTATGGAGCACGAGCTATTGGTGCAGCTCCTGGTACAAGGTCTATTTGAAATTCAACAGATCGATGTGGGGGTAATCCCGGTAATTCTTTCTGAAATACGTCGGGAAATTCTTTTGCGACGGGAACATCACTGATGCTCTTTTATTCAGTTTGTACTTTCTCGACGTGTGCTAGAACAGCAAAACAACATTTTCTTATTAATTTTGTGCCTTCAAATTACTAATAAGATGTAGCTTCGTGTTGCCCTTTTCTCCGTACACCATTAAGGGTTTTCCTTTTTCTCGTATAATGCGAATTCCATTTTTGTAACAAACGATCTCTGCTTTCACTTCTTTCAACCAGTCCATACCGATTATCACATCAAAACTCCCTAACTCTACTGGTATCAAGTCAATCTTAAATGTTTCGCTAACCAGTTTAATTTCTCGATTCCGACATATATTATCTGCTGAAATTAATTTACCGTTTGCTAATTCGAGTAAAAATTTAGTATCCAACGGCGTCAATGGACAACTTAATTTAGCACAAAAATCTCTACTCATATAGCTTCTATCCGCACCCGAATCAAATAAAACGTAAGCAGATTTATTGTCAATAAGAAACGTACCCGTAACAAGCTCCGGGTCTTCCTGTGCCTCTACCGCATTAATATTGAAAACTCTTCCGCGACCTTGTCCATTCGTGTTCTCCTGGTTTGGGCAATTTCTAATAATGTGGCCCGGTTTTCCAAATTTATAACAAACTACATTGGCATAACTTGCTCTGACACTACTTGCTCCGCCATTACTCGTTCCGACACCATTTGTTCCTTTCGTTCTGTTAACCCCTGGTCCGTAGACCTCGCACTTCGCCGCGCTATGACCATTTCTTTTACACTTGTTGCAAAATTTGGTGCATAACCCCGAGTGATACTTTTCACACCTTTGGCATAGCTGCTTCTGATTCTTGTTGTTGTTGTTGCAGCTGTTATTGTTGTTGGGATGATTGTTGTAGTTGTTATTGTTGTTCTTGTTGTTGTTGTTGTTGTTGTTGTTGTTGTTGTTGTTGTTGTTGTTGTTGTTGTTGTGCCGTTTGTTGTAGTTGCGATTGATGTTGCGATTGTTGGGATAGTTGTTGTTATTTTGGTGACTCTTATCACCGTTTTCCTCCCACTTTCTTTTGACTAACTTCACGTTGGCCTCTTCGGCCGCCTGTTCTTTAATTCTTCCCTCAATCTGGTTCACTAGTTTGTGAGCCATTCTACATGCCTTTTGTATGGAGGTAGGCTCGTGTGAACTTATATCTTCTTGGATTCTCTCCGGTAATCCTTTCACAAACGCGTTGATCTTCTCTTCCTCATCTTCGAACGCTCTCGGACACAATAGGCACAATTCTGTGAACCATTTTTCGTACGAAGTAATATCGAATCCCTGTGTTCGTAACCCACTAAGTTCTGACTTGAGCTTATTGACTTCGGTTCTGGGATGGTACTTCTCGTTCATCAAGTGCTTGAATGCTGACCACGGTAGCGCGTAAGCAGCATCTTGTCCCACTTGCTCTAGATAGGTATTCCACCATGTTAACGCAATACCTGTGAAGGTATGCGTAGCGTACTTCACTTTGTCTCCTTTAGTACACTTACTTATGGCAAACACCGATTCGACTTTCTCGGTCCACCGTTTCAATCCAATTGGTCCTTCAGTTCCATCAAATTTCAAAGGTTTGCAGGCAGTGAATTCTTTGTAGGAGCATCCTACACAATTTCTTGCGCCGTTAGCTGCATTGCTAGATTCAGAGTTATTGTTGGTATGTAGCGTGGCCTGTACTGCGGCTATGTTTGAAGCAAGAAAGGCACGAAATTCCTCTTCGCTCATATTCAAGGTGTGTCGAGTAGTCAGTGCCATTTTCTTCAAAATAGTCAAATGAAACAATTTAATCATACAGAATATTAAGAGTAGTCAATAGTATCTCGTAGCATAATATGAACTCATTTATAAAAGCTTTTTCTTCATATTAGCGTTTTATAATTTTAAATTTGGGTACTAGCTACCCGTTAAGTTCATACTTAGTAGCTAATATACAATTCAACTACTACAATTCCATATGAAAAACTAATTATAATAATATATCACATACAAATATTCTTCAAACTTACAACTTCGCTATATTACATATAACATGAAATATAGTACACTATGATACAGGACAGTTTTGAAGATAAATCTAGTTAATACGCAAGTTGTTCAGCAAAGGAAATAAAGACACGTAATTCATAAGTCCAGAAACAAGTCATGCATTTTGGTTTTACTAAGACGACTTCCCATTCTTGGTCTTGTGGAAAATAACCGTTATGACCATTAGCTAGGCAGCATGTTGTAATGTCATCAAAAGGACGAGGGTTTCGTAATGTCCAACAGCCCCGTAATAATTTTAAAACCTTGTTTCTCACCCCAACTACTGAATCCGTCACTTGTGGGAAGGTTTTATTTAAAAGTTGCAATCCGATGTTCTTTTTCTCACTTTGGTAAGAAGCGAACATCACTAACCCGTAAGCATAACGTGCTTCTTTATGTTGCATGTTAGAAGCTCTTTCTAATTCACGAAATCCTATGTTGGGATATGTTGAGTCAAAATAGGTTCTTAACCCGTAGCGTAAAATTGCATTTGGGTTCCTTGCATTAACGCTTTAAAGAAAACACGGCGTAACTTACGGTCTCCCCAATGTGATATACCCCACCTATCAAAGGAAAGTCTTTTATAAACTAAGGCATTTCTGGAAAGTCTTTCAAATGTTTGACAAGTTAATTCCGCCATAACTAAATGTGCTGATGAATTCTGACCGACTCTAGACAAGATTTCCTCAATCATATCCTCTGGTAAGTCTTCTAAAATATTCGGTTGTCTACCCTTAACGTCCATTTTGTGTTTTTTGTACTGTAAAATAGACATGGATTAGATTCGTAAAAGATAATTTACAAACAATACAAGAAATTTTTACATAGAACATAAAAGTACAAGCACACTACAATACATATAATACACAACATGATTACAACCCTCTAATCTGAATCACTGGTTTCTTCTTTTTCGGACTTTATTCGTTTTCCTAATTTTCTAGGAATATATGGTGTTCCTCTAATACGAGCCGTCGTTTTCCATAATGGTTTAGAAAAACCTGGTGGTTTAGAGGTTCCCGGGTCATTGTTACATTTTAGAAAATACGGATGTTGTCGATACATATAAAGTTCATCGGGGTTGGAATCGGGCTTCTCTATTTTTATACTTGTTCCCTTATTATTTTCTTTCGCTTTATTAAATTGGGTCGAGGTAATTTCTATAACATCATCGGAATCCTCATCGGGATCCGATTCATCGGAAAATTGGTAATCTTCCCAATATTTTGCTTCCTCGGCAGAAACACCATTGACCATTATTAACTTTGGTCCGTTGGTTGAGGATTTTCTTTTATTTAATTGATTTACTATAGGTATCAATATTTCTTCCTCCAGAACCTCTTCTTCTTCTGGTTTCTCCTCTTCCGATTCATCCTCTTCTGGTTCCTCTTCTTCCAGTTCCTCCTCTTCCGGTTCCTCTTCGGGAATTTGTGAATCTTCCCAAATATATTCGACTCTTCATTATTATTAGGTGAATCAATGGGATTTGTACTAGAGGTAGACATCTATCACACAATATCAAACACGTTAAGAGATTAATATATAACATAATATTTACATGTTAATAATATATAGTTTCCAACAAAAAAAATGTTAAGCAATCGTTTTTGAAGAAAAACACGGTCGAAGTCCAGACTCACTAATGCATCCTAACAAACTCGGTAAGACACACTAATGCAATTTTCTGGTTCTCTAAGACCAACGCTCGGATACCAACTGAAATGTCCCGTTCATATTGATTATAAACGTTCCATATTAATTGATTTCGTCGCGAGGTTTTGACCTCTATATGAGACGTTTTTCAAAGACTGCATTCATTTTTAAAACAACCATAACCTTTATTTTATCGATAAAGGTTTAAAAGCATTACGTAGATTATCAAATAATGATAATCTAAAATATACCGTTTACACACGACCATTACATAATGGTTTACAATAAGAATATATTACATCAAAAATAAGTTTCTTGAATGCAGTTTTTACATAATATCATACAAGCATGGACTCCAAATCTTGTCCTTATTTTAGTATGCAACAGCGGAAGCTCTTAATAATCACCTGAGAATAAACATGCTTAAAACGTCAGCAAAAATGTTGGTGAGTTATAGGTTTAACCTATATATTATCAAATCATAATAATAGACTACAAGATTTCATATTTCAATATACATCCCATACATAGAGATAAAAAACATTCATATGGTGAACACCTGGTAACTGACATTAACAAGATACATATATAAGAATATCCCCATCATTCCGGGACACCCTTCGGATATGATATAAATTTCGAAGTACTAAAGCATCCGGTACTTTGGATGGGGTTTGTTAGGCCCAATAGATCTATCTTTAGGATTCGCGTCAATTAGGGTGTCTGTTCCCTAATTCTTAGATTACCAGACTTAATAAAAAGGGGCATATTCTATTTCGATAATTCAACCATAGAATGTAGTTTCATGTACTTGTGTCTATTTTGTAAATCATTTATAAAACCTGCATGTATTCTCATCCCAAAAATATTAGATTTTAAAAGTGGGACTATAACTCACTTTCACAGATTTTTACTTCGTCGGGAAGTAAGACTTGGCCACTGGTCGATTCACGAACCTATAACAAATATGTACATATATATCAAAGTATGTTCAAAATATATTTACAATATTTTTAATACGTTTTACTGTTTTAAGTTTATTAAGTCAGCTGTCCTTGTTAGTAACCTACAACTAGTTGTCCATAATTAGATGTACAGAAATAAATCGATATATATTATCTTGAATCAATCCACGACCCAGTGCATACACGTCTCAGGCTAGATCACAACTCAAACTGTATATATTTTTGGAATCAACCTCAACCCTGTATAGCTAACTCCAACATTACTGCATATAGAGTGTCTATGGTTGTTCCAAATAATATATATAGATGGGTCGATATGATATGTCAAAACATTTGCATACGTGTCTATGGTATCCCAAGATTACATAATATATTAGAATACATGTATAATACAATATAAGTTAGCTAGGATATGATTAATATAGATTTGTTACCAATTTTCACGTAGTTACAACAAGCAAAAATAACCAATCTTGTTTTACCCATAACTTCTTCATTTTAAATCCGTTTTGAGTGAATCAAATTGCTATGGTTTCATATTGAACTTAACTTTATGAATCTATACAGAAAAATTATAAGTTTATAGTCGAAATTACAGGTTACAAGTCATTTTTGTAAAGGTAGTCATTTCAGTCGAAAGAACGACGTCTAGATGACCATTTTGGAAAACATACTTCCACTTTGAGTTTAACCATGATTTTTGGATATAGTTTCATGTTCATAAGAAAAATCATTTTCCCAGAAGAACAACTTATAAATCAAAGTTTATCATAGTTTTTAATTATCCAAACCAAAACAGCCCCCGGTTTCACTACGACAGCGTATATCCGATTTTATGGTGTTCATCGTGTTTCCAGGTTTTAAATCATTAAGTTAGCATATCATATAGATATAGAACATGTTTTCAGTTGATTTTAAAAGTCAAGTTAGAAGGATTAACTTTTGTTTGCGAACAAGTTTAGAATTAACTAAACTATGTTCTAGTGATTACAAGTTTAAACCTTCGAATAAGATAGCTTTATATGTATGAATCGAATGATGTTATGAACATCATTACAACCTCAAGTTTTCTGGATAGAACTACTGGAAATGAGAAAAATAGATCTAGCTTCAAAGGATCCTTGGATGGCTTGAAAGTTCTTGAAGCAGAATCATGACACGAAAACAAGTTCAAGTAAGATTTTCATTTTCACTCGAAATAAGATTGTTATAGTTGTAGAAATTGAATCAAAGTTTGAATATGAATATTACCTTGAATTATAAAGATAACCTACTGTAAATAACAGAGGTTCCTTGATCTTAGATGATTACTTGGAATGGATTAGAAAGCTTGGAAATAGACTTGCAAACTTGGAAGTATTCTTGATTTTTATGAAACTATACTTATGGAATTTATGAAGAACACTTAGAACTTGAAGATGGAACTTGAGAGAGATCAATTAGATGAAGAAAATTGAAGAATGAAAGTCTTTGTAGGTGTTTTTAGTCGTTGGTATATGGATTAGATATAAAGGATGTGTAATTTTTTTTCATGTAAATAAGTCTTGAATGATTACTCATATTTTTGTAATTTTATGAGATATTTCATGCTAGTTGCCAAATGATGGTTCCCACATGTGTTAGGTGACTCAAATGGGCTACTAAGAGCTGATCATTGGAGTGTATATACCAATAGTACATACATCTAAAAGCTGTGTATTGTACGAGTACGAATACGGGTGCATACGAGTAGAATTGTTGATGAAACTGAACGAGGATGTAATTGTAAGCATTTTTGTTAAGTAGAAGTATTTTGATATGTGTCTTAAAGTCTTTCAAAAGTTTAAGAATACATATCAAAACACAACATGTATATACATTCTAATGGAGTCGTTAAGTAAGTGTTGTTTTGAAACCTTTAAGTTAACGATCTCAAATAATGTTGTTAACCCAATGTTTATTATATCAAATAAGATGTTAAATTATTATATTATCATGATATTATGATGTATGAATATCTCTTAATATGATATATACATTAAAATATCGTTACAACGATAATCGTTACATATAAGTCTCGTTTCGTAATTCTTGGGTTAGTAGTCTTGTTTTTACATATGTAGTTCATTGTTAACACACTTAATGATATATTTAAATATCATTTTATCATGTTAAATATAGTGTATAAATATCTTAATATGATACATATGTATTTAGTAGACGTTATCATAACGATAATCGTTATATATCTCATTTCGAGTTTCTTAACTTAGTAATCTCATTTCTTATGTATATCACACATTGTTAATATACTTAGTGCGATACTTAATCATCATAACTTATATCAACCATATATATATGTCTATATATATACCACAACATGTAGTTTTTACAATTTTGTAACGTTCGTGAATCGCCGGTCAACATGGGTGATCAATTGTCTATATAAAACTTATTTCATTTAATCAAGTCTTAACAAGTTTGATTGCTTAACACATTGGAAACATTTAGTCATGTAAATATCAATCTCAATTAATATATATATAAACATGTTAAAGTTCGGGTCACTACACACCTGGTAACCGACATTAACAAGATGCATATATAAGAATCTCCCCATCATTCCGGGACACCCTTCGGATATGATATAAATTTCAAAGTACTAAAGCATCCGGTACTTTGGATGGGGTTTGTTAGGCCCAACAGATCTATCTTTAGGATTCGCGTCAATTAGGGTGTCTGTTCCCTAATTCTTAGATTACCAGACTTAATAAAAAGGGACATATTCGATTTCAATAATTCAACCATAGAATGTAGTTTTACGTACTTGTGTCTATTTTGTAAATCATTTATAAAACCTTCATGTATTCTCATCCCAAAAATATTAGATTTTAAAAGTGGGACTATAACTCACTTTCACAGATATTTTCTTCCTCGGAAATAAGACTTGGCCACGGATCGATTCACGAACCTATACAAATATGTACATATATATCAAAGTATGATCAAAATATAATTACAACCATTTTTATTATGTTTTAAAGATGTGAGTGTATTAAGTCAGCTGTCCTCGTTAGTAACCTACAACTAGTTGTCCACAGTTAGATGTACAGAAATAAATCAATATATATTATCTTGAATCAATCCACGACCCAGTGTATACACGTCTCAAGCTAAATCATAACTCAAAGTATATATATTTTTGGAATCAGCCTCAACCATGTATAGCTAACTCCAACATTACTGCATATAGAGTGTCTATGGTTGTTCCAAATAATATATATACATGGGTCGATATGATATGTCAAAACATTTGCATACGTGTCTATGGCATCCCAAGATTACATAATATATTAGAATACATGTATAATACAATATAAGTTAGCTAGGATATGATTTGTATAGATTTGTTAAACATTTCCAGTAGCTAAAAAGATCAAAAATATCCAATCTTGTTTTACCCATAACTTCTTCATTTTAAATCTATTTTGAGTGAATCAAATTGCTATGATTTCATATTGAACTCTAATTTAAGAATCCAAACAGAAAAAGTATAGGTTTATAGTCGGAAATTTAAGTTACATGTCAATTACTAAAGAGGTAGTCATTTCCGTCGAAAGAACGACATCTTGATGACCATTTTGAAAAACATACTTTCACTTTGAGTTTAACCAAGATTTTTGGATATAGTTTCATGTTCATATGAAAAATCATTTTCCCAGAAGAACAACTTTTAAATCAATGTTTATCATAGTTTTTAATTATTCAAACCAAAACTGCCCCTGGTTTCACTACGACGGCGTATATCCGATTTTATGGTGTTCATCGTGTTTTTAGGTTTTAAATCATTAAGTTAGCATATCATATAGATATAGAACATGTGTTTAGTTGATTTTAAAATTCAAGTTAGAAGGATTAACTTTTGTTTGCGAACAAGTTTAGAATTAATTAAACTATGATCTAGTGATTACAAGTTTAAACCTTCGAATAAGATAGCTTTATATATATGAATCGAATGATGTTATGAACATCATTACTACCTAAAGTTTTTTGGATAAAACTACTGGAAATGAGAAAAATGGATCTAGCTTTAAAGGATCCTTGGATGGCTTGAAAGTTCTTGAAGCAGAATCATGACACGAAACAGTTCAAGTAAGATTTTCACTCGAAATAAGATTATTATAGTTGTAGATATTGAATCAAAGTTTGAATATGAATATTACCTTGAATTAGAAAGATAACCTACTATAAATAACAAAGGTTCCTTGATCTTATATGATTACTTGGAATGGATTAGAAAGCTTGGAAGTAGACTTGCAAACTTGGAAGTATTCTTGATTTTTATGAAACTATACTTATGGAATTTATGAAGAACACTTAGAACTTGAAGATGGAACTTGAGAGAGATCAATTAGATGAATAAAATTGAAGAATGAAAGTGTTTGTAGGTGTTTTTGGTCATTGGAATATGGATTAGATATAAAGGATATGTAATTTTGTTTTCATGTAAATAAGTCATGAATGATTACTAATATTTTTGTAATTTTATGAGATATTTTACGCTAGTTACCAAATGATGGTTTCCACATGTGTTAGGTGACTCACATGGGCTGCTAAGAGTTGATCATTGGAGTGTATATACCAATAGTACATACATCTAAAAGCTGTGTATTGTACGAGTACGAATACGGGTGCATACGAGTAGAATTGTTGTTGAAACTGAACGAGGATGTAATTGTAAGCATTTTTGTTAAGTAGAAGTACTTTGATATGTGTCTTGAAGTCTTTCAAAAGTGTAAGAATACATATCAAAACACAACATGTGAAAGGACCGCTACTAATCCATCCGGATGAAGTCCTTAACATTTGGTCCCATTACGATGATCGACTCCTAGTAATGTCCTTAAAATGAGCAAATGCACAGCGAAAGACTTAATTCGTACCTGAGAATAACATGCTTTAAAACGTCAACATAAAGTTGGTGTAATATATAGGTTTGATGCTAGCAGCGTAATAACTAAGGACCACAAGATTTCATATATTTAAACATAATACACTCGCAAGTGTATGTAAAAGTAGTTGAGCACTTGGTAACCATACTTAACATTTAAATCATCGCAGCATATTCTTAAATAATCTCTACACCGTACCAAGTGTAGTATACAGAAACGAAGTACTGTGCAACCGTTGAAAACTGGTCATCCAGCCCGGTTGGGGTTGTCAGGCCCGATAGATCTATCAACAGGATTCGCGTTTACATTCCTCATGTAAATATTAGCTACCAAGTATAAAGAAATATGCCATGGTACAACTCAACATAGAATTTATTTTTGATCACTTGCGTCCATAACGTAAATCATAAACTGCATGTATTCTCATCCCAAAATATTTAGAGTTTAAAAGAGACTATATACTCACCATACTGTATTTTGTAGTAAAAATACATATAACATCATTGAACATGTGTAAAGTTGGCCTTGGATTCACGAACCAATATCATTTGTATATTTATTAATAAACATAGTTGTAATCGAACAATTTATATATTATTATTAGTGACGTAATTTAATAATTTATAAGTATTATTAATTATTTATATATTTCATTTTATATAATATGTAATTATTAATATAGTTAAGTTATGTAATTTAATTATATTTTTATATAAAGATCATTTATTTGTTAAATCAATAATTGTAATAATACTAGGTTAAGAATAATAATAATAATGGTAGTAATAATATAATAGTAATAAGAAAATGTTAATTTTTAAAATGATACTTATAATAAAGTTAATAATTAATAACTTTAATAATAATGATAATTTTTACTAAAATTGATGTTTTTAATAATAATGATAAAAATTAATAATAAGGTTAGTACTAATAATAATAATAATAATAATAATAATAATAATAATAATAATAATAATAATAATAATAATAATAATAATAATAATAATAATAATAATAATAATAATAATAAAAATACTATCTTCAAAGAAAGTGTCCTAAGAAGAAATAGCATAATAACATAACAAAAGTAATTTATAATAATAATAATAATAATAATAATAATAATAATAATAATAATAATAATAATAATAATAATAATAATAATAGAATTGGAATTAAGAAGTTATACCCTTTAAATGTTTTTGTAAAAAGAATTGCCCAACACGGGGCTCGAACCCGTGACCTCTCAAATAACGCTAACACATCAAACCATTCAATCAGTTTTTCTGTTTTAAACCCTTTTGTTTTAATATAAACCGTATATCATTTAATCTCTACTCTTCTTCTTCCTCCAACATAATGAACCCAACTCAATCCAAACTATAACCGCGAATTACAAATGGATTTAGGACTTAAATTTAATCAGTGTGGAATACTTCTATGCAATCAAACAAAACAAAAAAAAAATAAAAAAAAAACAGAAATTGGAAATAGCTGCTGTCGCAGCTTTTTAAAAAAAAACAATATGGGTTTTCGATTTTTAGAACGTTTTAACAGAAATATTCTACACGAAATAGTTTAGAAATCATGTATAAAAACTTTAGAAATTATCAATTGTTCCATAAACTCAAAAACCACTTCGAATTTCATGATTAACTAGTCGGTTGACTTTTTGGTTTTAAAGCTTGACTCTACGAATTCATGTTCGATACTAGGAATTGAGAGTTGAGATTCTAGATAAAGATTACATGTACAATTCCTAACACTTTGGCATTTTTAGATTTTTACAATTGATTCAAAATCTAGTTATGAATTACAGAGGGTTCATAACTAGATTTCGGTACAGAGGGTTTCTTAAAAAAAAAAAAAAAAAAACATAATACAGATATAGGATTTCGATGGTTATATAGATAAGTTGATTGTGAAATGTCCCGTTCTTATTGATTAAAAACGTTCCATATTAATTGATTTCGTTGCGAGGTTTTGACCTCTATATGAGACGTTTTTCAAAGACTGCATTCATTTTTAAAACAAACCATAACCTTTATTTCATAAATAAAGGTTTAAAAAGCTTTACGTAGATTATCAAATAATGATAATCTAAAATATCCTGTTTACACACGACCATTACATAATGGTTTACAATACAAATATGTTACATCGAAATCAGTTTCTTGAATGCAGTTTTTACACAATATCATACAAACATCGACTCCAAATCTTGTCCTTATTTTAGTATGCAACAGCGGAAGCTCTTAATATTCACCTGAGAATAAACATGCTTTAAACGTCAACAAAAATGTTGGTGAGTTATAGGTTTAACCTATATATATCAAATCGTAACAATAGACCACAAGATTTCATATTTCAATACACATCCCATACATAGAGATAAAAATCATTCATATGGTGAACACCTGGTAACCGACAATAACAAGATGCATATATAAGAATATCCCCATCATTCCGGGACACCCTTCGGATATGATATAAATTTCGAAGTACTAAAGCATCCGGTACTTTGGATGGGGTTTGTTAGGCCCAATAGATCTATCTTTAGGATTCGCGTCAATTAGGGTGTCTGTTCCCTAATTCTTAGATTACCAGACTTAATAAAAAGGGGCATATTCGATTTCGATAATTCAACCATAGAATGTAGTTTCACGTAAATGTGTCTATTTTGTAAATCATTTATAAAACCTGCATGTATTCTCATCCCAAAAATATTAGATTTTAAAAGTGGGACTATAACTCACTTTCACAGATTTTTACTTCGTCGGGAAGTAAGACTTGGCCACTGGTTGATTCACGAACCTATAACAATATATACATATATATCAAAGTATGTTCAAAATATATTTACAACACTTTTAATATATTTTGATGTTTTAAGTTTATTAAGTCAGCTGTCCTCGTTAGTAACCTACAACTAGTTGTCCACAGTTAGATGTATAGAAATAAATCGATAAATATTATCTTGAATCAATCCACGACCCAGTGTATACGTATCTCAGTATTGATCACAACTCAAACTATATATATTTTGGAATCAACCTCAACCCTGTATAGCTAACTCCAACATTCACATATAGAGTGTCTATGGTTGTTCCGAAATATATATAGATGTGTCGACATGATAGGTCGAAACATTGTATACGTGTCTATGGTATCTCAAGATTACATAATATATAATACAAGTTGATTTAGTTATGGTTGGAATAGATTTGTTACCAATTTTCACGTAGCTAAAATGAGAAAAATTATCCAATCTTGTTTTACCCATAACTTCTTCATTTTAAATCCGTTTTGAGTGAATCAAATTGCTATGGTTTCATATTGAACTCTATTTTATGAATCTAAACAAAAAAAGTATAGGTTTCTAGTCGGAAAAATAAGTTACAAGTCGTTTTTGTAAAGGTAGTCATTTCAGTCGAAAGAACGACGTCTAGATGACCATTTTAGAAAACATACTTCCACTTTGAGTTTAACCATAATTTTTGGATATAGTTTCATGTTCATAATAAAAATCATTTTCTCAGAATAACAACTTTTAAATCAAAGTTTATCATAGTTTTTAATTAACTAACCCAAAACAGCCCGCGGTGTTACTACGACGGCGTAAATCCGGTTTTACGGTGTTTTTCGTGTTTCCAGGTTTTAAATCATTAAGTTAGCATATCATATAGATATAGAACATGTGTTTAGTTGATTTTAAAAGTCAAGTTAGAAGGATTAACTTTTGTTTGCGAACAAGTTTAGAATTAACTAAACTATGTTCTAGTGATTACAAGTTTAAACCTTCGAATAAGATAGCTTTATATGTATGAATCGAATGATGTTATGAACATCATTACTACCTTAAGTTCCTTGGATGAACCTACTGGAAAAGAGAAAAATGGATCTAGCTTCAATGGATCCTTGGATGGCTCAAAGTTCTTGAAGCAAAATCATGACACGAAAACAAGTTCAAGTAAGATCATCACTTGAAATAAGATTGTTATAGTTATAGAAATTGAACCAAAGTTTGAATATGATTATTACCTTGTATTAGAATGATAACCTACTGTAAGAAACAAAGATTTCTTGAGGTTGGATGATCACCTTACAAGATTGGAAGTGAGCTAGCAAACTTGAAAGTATTCTTGATTTTATGAAACTAGAACTTTTGGAATTTATGAAGAACACTTAGAACTTGAAGATAGAACTTGAGAGAGTTCAATTAGATGAAGAAAATTGAAGAATGAAAGTGTTTGTAGGTGTTTTTGGTCGTTGGTGTATGGATTAGATATAAAGGATATGTAATTTTGTTTTCATGTAAATAAGTCATGAATGATTACTCATATTTTTGTAATCTTATGAGATATTTCATGCTAGTTGCCAAATGATGGTTCCCACATGTGTTAGGTGACTCACATGGGCTGCTAAGAGCTGATCATTGGAGTGTATATACCAATAGTACATACATCTAAAAGCTGTGTATTGTACGAGTACGAATACGGGTGCATACGAGTAGAATTGTTGATGAAACTGAACGAGAATGTAATTGTAAGCATTTTTGTTAAGTAGAAGTATTTTGATAAGTGTATTGAAGTCTTTCAAAAGTGTATAAATAAATATTAAAACACTACATGTATATACATTTTAACTGAGTCGTTAAGTCATCGTTAATCGTTACATGTAAGTGTTGTTTTGAAACCTTTAGGTTAACGATCTTGTTAAATGTTGTTAACCCAATGTTTATAATATCAAAAGATATTTTAAATTATTATATTATCATGATATTATGATGTACGAATATCTCTTAATATGATATATATACATTAAATGTCGTTACAACGATAAACGTTACATATATGTCTCGTTTCAAAATCATTAAGTTAGTAGTCTTGTTTTTACATATGTAGTTCATTGTTAATATAATTAATGATATGTTTACTTATCATAATATCATGTTAACTATATATATAACCATATATATGTCATCATATAGTTTTTTTACAAGTTTTAACGTTCGTGAATCACCGGTCAACTTGGGTGGTCAATTGTCTATATGAAACCTATTTCAATTAATCAAGTCTTAACAAGTTTGATTGCTTAACATGTTGGAAACATTTAATCATGTAAACATCAATCTCAATTAATATATATAAACATGGAAAAGTTCGGGTCACTACAGTACCTACCCGTTAAATAAATTTCGTCCCGAAATTTTAAGCTGTTGAAGGTGTTGACGAATCTTCTGGAAATAGATGCGGGTATTTATTCTTCATCTGATCTTCACGCTCCCAGGTGAACTCGGTTCCTCTACGAGCATTCCATCGAACCTTAACAATTGGTATCTTGTTTTGCTTAAGTCTTTTAACCTCACGATCCATTATTTCGACGGGTTCTTCGATGAATTGAAGTTTTTCGTTGATTTGGATTTCATCTAACGGAATAGTGAGATCTTCTTTAGCAAAACATTTCTTCAAATTCGAGACGTGGAAAGTGTTATGTACAGCCGCGAGTTGTTGAGGTAACTCAAGTCGGTAAGCTACTGGTCCGACACGATCAATAATCTTGAATGGTCCAATATACCTTGGATTTAATTTCCCTCGTTTACCAAATCGAACAACGCCTTTCCAAGGTGCAACTTTAAGCATGACCATCTCTCCAATTTCAAATTCTATATCTTTTCTTTTAATGTCAGCGTAGCTCTTTTGTCGACTTTGGGCGGTTTTCAACCGTTGTTGAATTTGGATGATCTTCTCGGTAGTTTCTTGTATAATCTCCGGACCCGTAATCTGTCTATCCCCCACTTCACTCCAACAAATCGGAGACCTGCACTTTCTACCATAAAGTGCTTCAAACGGCGCCATCTCAATGCTTGAATGGTAGCTGTTGTTGTAGGAAAATTCTGCTAACGGTAGATGTCGATCCCAACTGTTTCCGAAATCAATAACACATGCTCGTAGCATGTCTTCAAGCGTTTGTATCGTCCTTTCGCTCTGCCCATCAGTTTGTGGATGATAGGCAGTACTCATGTCTAGACGAGTTCCTAATGCTTGCTGTAATGTCTGCCAGAATCTTGAAATAAATCTGCCATCCCTATCAGAGATAATAGAGATTGGTATTCCATGTCTAGAGACGACTTCCTTCAAATACAGTCGTGCTAACTTCTCCATCTTGTCATCTTCTCTTATTGGTAGGAAGTGTGCTGATTTGGTGAGACGATCAACTATTACCCAAATAGTATCAAAACCACTTGCAGTCCTTGGCAATTTAGTGATGAAATCCATGGTAATGTTTTCCCATTTCCATTCCGGGATTTCGGGTTGTTGAAGTAGACCTGATGGTTTCTGATGCTCAGCTTTGACCTTAGAACACGTCAAACATTCTCCTACGTATTTAGCAACATCGGCTTTCATACCCGGCCACCAAAAATGTTTCTTGAGATCCTTGTACATCTTCCCCGTTCCAGGATGTATTGAGTATCTGGTTTTATGAGCTTCTCTAAGTACCATTTCTCTCATATCTCCAAATTTTGGTACCCATATCCTTTCAGCCCTATACCGGGTTCCGTCTTCCCGAATATTAAGATGCTTCTCCGATCCTTTGGGTATTTCATCCTTTAAATTTCCCTCTTTTAAAACTCCTTGTTGCGCCTCCTTTATTTGAGTAGTAATGTTATTATGAATCATTATATTCATAGATTTTACTCGAATGGGTTCTCTATCCTTCCTGCTCAAGGCATCGGCTACCACATTTGCCTTCCCCGGGTGGTAACGAATCTCAAAGTCGTAATCATTCAATAATTCAATCCACCTACGCTGCCTCATATTCAGTTGTTTCTGATTAAATATGTGTTGAAGACTTTTGTGGTCGGTATATATAATACTTTTGACCCCATATAAGTAGTGCCTCCAAGTCTTTAATGCAAAAACAACCGCGCCTAATTCCAAATCATGCGTCGTATAATTTTGTTCGTGAATCTTCAATTGTCTAGACGCATAAGCAATCACCTTCGTTCGTTGCATTAATACACAACCGAGACCTTGCTTTGATGCATCACAATAAATCACAAAATCATCATTCCCTTCAGGCAATGACAATATAGGTGTCGTAGTTAGCTTTTTCTTCAATAACTGAAACGCTTTCTCTTGTTCATCATTCCATTCAAATTTCTTCCCTTTATGTGTTAATGCAGTCAAGGGTTTTGCTATTCTGGAAAAGTCTTGGATAAACCTTCTGTAGTAACCAGCTAGTCCTAAAAACTGGCGTATGTGTTTCGGAGTTTTCGGGGTTTCCCACTTTTCAACAGTTTCTATCTTTGCCGGATCCACCTTAATACCTTCTTTGTTCACTATGTGACCGAGGAATTGAACTTCTTCCAACCAAAATGCACACTTTGAAAACTTAGCGTACAATTCTTCCTTCCTCAATACTTCTAACACCTTTCTCAAATGTTCACCGTGTTCTTGGTCATTCTTTGAGTAAATAAGTATGTCATCAATGAAAACAATGACAAACTTGTCAAGGTATGGTCCACACACTCGGTTCATAAGGTCCATGAACACAGCTGGTGCATTAGTTAAACCAAACGGCATGACCATAAACTCGTAATGACCGTAACGTGTTCTGAAAGCAGTCTTTGGAATATCATCTTCTTTCACCCGCATTTGATGATACCCGGAACGTAAGTCAATCTTTGAATAAACAGACGAGCCTTGTAGTTGATCAAATAAGTCGTCAATTCTCGGTAGTGGGTAGCGGTTCTTGATGGTAAGTTTGTTCAACTCTCGGTAGTCGATACACAACCTGAATGTACCATCTTTCTTCTTGACAAACAAAACAGGAGCTCCCCACGGTGATGTGCTTGGTCGAATGAAACCACGCTCTAAAAGTTCTTGTAATTGGCTTTGCAGTTCTTTCATCTCGCTGGGTGCGAGTCTGTAAGGAGCACGAGCTATTGGTGCAGCTCCTGGTACAAGATCTATTTGAAATTCAACGGATCGATGTGGAGGTAATCCCGGTAATTCTTTCGGAAATACATCGGGAAATTCTTTTGCAATGGGAACATCATTGATGCTCTTTTCTTCAGTTTGTACTTTCTCGACGTGTGCTAGAACAGCATAGCAACCTTTTCTTATTAGTTTTTGTGCCTTGAAATTACTAATAAGATGTAGCTTCGTGTTGCCCTTTTCTCCGTACACCATTAAGGGTTTTCCTTTTTCTCGTATAATGCGAATTGCATTTTTGTAACAAACGATCTCCGCTTTCACTTCTTTCAACCAGTCCATACCGATTATCACATCAAAACTCCCTAACTCTACTGGTATCAAATCAATCTTAAATGTTTCGCTAACCAGTTTAATTTCTCGATTCCGACATATATTATCTGCTGAAATTAATTTACCATTTGCTAATTCGAGTAAAAATTTACTATCCAAAGGCGTCAATGGACAACTTAATTTAGCACAAAAATCTCTACTCATATAGCTTCTATCCGCACCCGAATCAAATAAAACGTAAGCAGATTTATTGTCAATAAGAAACGTACCCGTAACAAGCTCCGGGTCTTCCTGTGCCTCTACTGCATTAATATTGAAAACTCTTCCACGGCCTTGTCCATTCGTGTTCTCCTGGTTCGGGCAATTTCTAATAATGTGGCCTGGTTTTCCACATTTATAACAAACTACATTGGCATAACTTGCTCCGACACTACTTGCTCCGCCATTACTCGTTCCGACACCATTTGTTCCTTTCGTTCTATTAACCCCTGGTCCGTAGACCTCACACTTCGCCGCGCTATGACCATTTCTTTTACACTTGTTGCAAAATTTGGTGCAGAACCCCGAGTGATTCTTTTCACACCTTTGGCATAGCTGCTTCTGATTGTTGTTGTTGTTGTTGCGGTTATTATTGTTGTTGGGATGATTGTTGTAGTTGCTGTTGTTGTTGTTGTTGTTGTTGTTGGGCCGTTTGTTGTAGTTGCGATTGATGTTGCGATTGTTGGGATAATTGTTGCGATTATTGTTGTAATTACTGTTGTTGTGGTATTGGTGATTCTTATCACCGTTTTCCTCCCACTTTCTTTTGACTTGCTTCACATTGGCCTCTTCAGCAGTCTGTTCTTTAATTCTTTCTTCAATCTGGTTCACTAGTTTGTGAGCCATTCTACATGCCTGTTGTATGGAGGCGGGCTCGTGTGAACTTATATCTTCTTGGATTCTTTCCGGTAATCCTTTCACAAACGCGTCGATCTTCTCTTCCTCATCTTCGAATGCTCCCGGACACAATAGGCACAATTCTGTGAATCGTCTTTCGTACGTGGTAATATCAAATCCTTGGGTTCGTAACCCTCTAAGTTCTGTCTTGAGCTTATTGACCTCGGTTCTGGGACGGTACTTCTCGTTCATCAAGTGCTTGAATGCTGACCACGGTAGTGCGTACGCATCGTCTTGTCCCACTTGCTCTAGATAGGTATTCCACCATGTTAACGCAGAACCTGTGAAGGTATGCGTAGCGTACTTCACTTTGTCCTCTTCAGTACACTTACTTATGGAAAACACCGATTCGACCTTCTCGGTCCACCGTTTCAATCCGATCGATCCTTCGGTTCCATCAAATTCCAAAGGTTTGCAGGCAGTGAATTCTTTGTAGGTGCATCCTACACGATTTCCTGTACTGCTAGATCTAAGGTTATTGTTGGTATGTAGTGCAGCCTGTACTGCGGCTATGTTTGAAGCTAGAAAAGTATGGAATTCCTCTTCATTCATATTCATGGTGTGTCGAGTAGTCGGTGCCATTTCCTTCAAAATAGTCAAATGGAACAAGTTAATCATACAGAATATTAAGAGTAGTTAATAGTATTTCGTAGCATAATATGAACTCATTTATAAAAGCTTTTTCTTCATATTAGCGTTTTATAAATTTAAATTCGGGTAGTACCTACCCGTTAAGTTCATACTTAGTAGCTAATATACAATTCAACTACTACAATTCTATATGAAAAACTGATTATAATAATATTTCGCGTTCAAACTTTTACACAATATTTTACAAACTTACAATACCGCTTATTTTACATATAGCATGAAATATAGCACACAATAAATTTGATACAAGATGGTTGTGAAGATAATTCGAGCTAGTACACAAGTCGTTCAGCAAAGGCAATAAAGACACGTAATTCATACGTCCAGAAACAAGTCATGCATTCTGGTTTTACTAGGACTACTTCCCATCCTTGGTCTTGTGCAACATAACCGTTATGGCCGTTGATAAGACAGCGTGTTGTAACGTCATCAAAGGGACGAGGGTTACGTAATGTCCAACAGTCCCGTAATAATCTAAAAACCTCATTTCTTACCCCAATTACCGACTCCGTCACTTGTGGAAACGTTTTGTTTAATAGTTGTAGCCCGATGTTCTTGTTCTCACTTTGGTGAGAAGCGAACATTACTAATCCGTAAGCATAACATGCTTCTTTATGTTGCATGTTAGCCGCTTTTTCTAAATCACGAAGTCCAATATTCGGATATATTGAGTCAAAATAATTTCTTAACCCGTTGCGTAAAATAGCATTTGGGTTCCCCGCAATATATGCGTCAAAGTAAACACATCGTAACTTATGGGTTTCCCAATGTGATATCCCCCATCTTTCAAACGAAAGTCTCTTATAAACCAAGACATTCTTGGAACGTTCTTCGAATGTCTTACAAACTGATCTCGCCTTAAATAGTTGTGCCGAAGAATTCTGGCCGACTCTAGACAAGATTTCATCAATCATGTCTCCGGGTAGGTCTCTTAAAATATTGGGTTGTCTATCCATTTTGTGTTTTTAAACTGTAAAATAGACAAGAGTTAGTTTCATAAAAAAATACTTATTAATACAAGCAATTTTTACATATATCATAAAGCATAAGAACACTATATTACATATATTACACCACACGAATACAACTATCTTATTCCGACTCGCTCGTTTCTTCTTCTTCGGTTTTGGTTCGTTTTGCCAAGTTTCTAGGGATATATGATGTTCCCCTAATACGAGCCGTCGTTGTCCACATTGGTTTAGAAAAACCTGGTGGTTTAGAGGTTCCCGGGTCATTGTTACAACTTAAGGACTTCGGGGGTTGACGATACATATAAAGTTCATCGGGGTTGGAATTAGATTTCTCTATTTTTATGCCCTTTCCCTTATTATTTTCTTTTGCCTTTTTAAATTCAGTTGGGGTAATTTCTATAACATCATCGGAATTCTCGTCGGAATCCGATTCATCGGAGAATTGGTAATCCTCCCAATATTTTGCTTCCTTAGCGGAAACACCATTGACCATAATTAACTTTGGTCGGTTGGTTGAGGATTTTCTTTTACTTAACCGTTTTATTATTTCCCCCACCGGTTCTATTTCTTCATCCGGTTCCGATTCTTCTTCCGGTTCCGATTCTTCTTCCGGTTCCGACTCTTCTTCCGGTTCCTCTTCGGGAACTTGTGAATCAATCCACAAATCATTCCAATTTACATTTGACTCTTCATTATTATTAGGTGAGTCAATGGGACTTGTTCTAGAGGTAGACATCTATCACATAATATCAAACACGTTAAGAGATTAATATATCACATAATATTCATATGTTAAAAATATATAGTTTCCAACAAAAATGTTAAGCAATCATTTTTAAAGAAAACACGGTCGAAGTCCAGACTCACTAATGCATCCTAACAAACTCGATAAGACACACTAATGCAAATTTTCTGGTTCTCTAAGACCAACGCTCTGATACCAACTGAAATGTCCCGTTCTTATTGATTAAAAACGTTCCATATTAATTGATTTCGTTGCGAGGTTTTGACCTCTATATGAGACGTTTTTCAAAGACTGCATTCATTTTTAAAACAAACCATAACCTTTATTTCATAAATAAAGGTTTAAAAAGCTTTACGTAGATTATCAAATAATGATAATCTAAAATATCCTGTTTACACACGACCATTACATAATGGTTTACAATACAAATATGTTACATCGAAATCAGTTTCTTGAATGCAGTTTTTACACAATATCATACAAACATCGACTCCAAATCTTGTCCTTATTTTAGTATGCAACAGCGGAAGCTCTTAATATTCACCTGAGAATAAACATGCTTTAAACGTCAACAAAAATGTTGGTGAGTTATAGGTTTAACCTATATATATCAAATCGTAACAATAGACCACAAGATTTCATATTTCAATACACATCCCATACATAGAGATAAAAATCATTCATATGGTGAACACCTGGTAACCGACAATAACAAGATGCATATATAAGAATATCCCCATCATTCCGGGACACCCTTCGGATATGATATAAATTTCGAAGTACTAAAGCATCCGGTACTTTGGATGGGGTTTGTTAGGCCCAATAGATCTATCTTTAGGATTCGCGTCAATTAGGGTGTCTGTTCCCTAATTCTTAGATTACCAGACTTAATAAAAAGGGGCATATTCGATTTCGATAATTCAACCATAGAATGTAGTTTCACGTAAATGTGTCTATTTTGTAAATCATTTATAAAACCTGCATGTATTCTCATCCCAAAAATATTAGATTTTAAAAGTGGGACTATAACTCACTTTCACAGATTTTTACTTCGTCGGGAAGTAAGACTTGGCCACTGGTTGATTCACGAACCTATAACAATATTTACATATATATCAAAGTATGTTCAAAATATATTTACAACACTTTTAATATATTTTGATGTTTTAAGTTTATTAAGTCAGCTGTCCTCGTTAGTAACCTACAACTAGTTGTCCACAGTTAGATGTATAGAAATAAATCGATAAATATTATCTTGAATCAATCCACGACCCAGTGTATACGTATCTCAGTATTGATCACAACTCAAACTATATATATTTTGGAATCAACCTCAACCCTGTATAGCTAACTCCAACATTCACATATAGAGTGTCTATGGTTGTTCCGAAATATATATAGATGTGTCGACATGATAGGTCGAAACATTGTATACGTGTCTATGGTATCTCAAGATTACATAATATATAATACAAGTTGATTAAGTTATGGTTGGAATAGATTTGTTACCAATTTTCACGTAGCTAAAATGAGAAAAATTATCCAATCTTGTTTTACCCATAACTTCTTCATTTTAAATCCGTTTTGAGTGAATCAAATTGCTATGGTTTCATATTGAACTCTATTTTATGAATCTAAACAAAAAAAGTATAGGTTTCTAGTCGGAAAAATAAGTTACAAGTCGTTTTTGTAAAGGTAGTCATTTCAGTCGAAAGAACGACGTCTAGATGACCATTTTAGAAAACATACTTCCACTTTGAGTTTAACCATAATTTTTGGATATAGTTTCATGTTCATAATAAAAATCATTTTCTCAGAATAACAACTTTTAAATCAAAGTTTATCATAGTTTTTAATTAACTAACCTAAAACAGCCCGCGGTGTTACTACGACGGCGTAAATCCGGTTTTACGGTGTTTTTCGTGTTTCCAGGTTTTAAATCATTAAGTTAGCATATCATATAGATATAGAACATGTGTTTAGTTGATTTTAAAAGTCAAGTTAGAAGGATTAACTTTTGTTTGCGAACAAGTTTAGAATTAACTAAACTATGTTCTAGTGATTACAAGTTTAAACCTTCGAATAAGATAGCTTTATATGTATGAATCGAATGATGTTATGAACATCATTACTACCTTAAGTTCCTTGGATGAACCTACTGGAAAAGAGAAAAATGGATCTAGCTTCAATGGATCCTTGGATGGCTCAAAGTTCTTGAAGCAAAATCATGACACGAAAACAAGTTCAAGTAAGATCATCACTTGAAATAAGATTGTTATAGTTATAGAAATTGAACCAAAGTTTGAATATGATTATTACCTTGTATTAGAATGATAACCTACTGTAAGAAACAAAGATTTCTTGAGGTTGGATGATCACCTTACAAGATTGGAAGTGAGCTAGCAAACTTGAAAGTATTCTTGATTTTATGAAACTAGAACTTTTGGAATTTATGAAGAACACTTAGAACTTGAAGATAGAACTTGAGAGAGTTCAATTAGATGAAGAAAATTGAAGAATGAAAGTGTTTGTAGGTGTTTTTGGTCGTTGGTGTATGGATTAGATATAAAGGATATGTAATTTTGTTTTCATGTAAATAAGTCATGAATGATTACTCATATTTTTGTAATCTTATGAGATATTTCATGCTAGTTGCCAAATGATGGTTCCCACATGTGTTAGGTGACTCACATGGGCTGCTAAGAGCTGATCATTGGAGTGTATATACCAATAGTACATACATCTAAAAGCTGTGTATTGTACGAGTACGAATACGGGTGCATACGAGTAGAATTGTTGATGAAACTGAACGAGAATGTAATTGTAAGCATTTTTGTTAAGTAGAAGTATTTTGATAAGTGTATTGAAGTCTTTCAAAAGTGTATAAATAAATATTAAAACACTACATGTATATACATTTTAACTGAGTCGTTAAGTCATCGTTAATCGTTACATGTAAGTGTTGTTTTGAAACCTTTAGGTTAACGATCTTGTTAAATGTTGTTAACCCAATGTTTATAATATCAAAAGATATTTTAAATTATTATATTATCATGATATTATGATGTACGAATATCTCTTAATATGATATATATACATTAAATGTCGTTACAACGATAAACGTTACATATATGTCTCGTTTCAAAATCATTAAGTTAGTAGTCTTGTTTTTACATATGTAGTTCATTGTTAATATAATTAATGATATGTTTACTTATCATAATATCATGTTAACTATATATATAACCATATATATGTCATCATATAGTTTTTTTACAAGTTTTAACGTTCGTGAATCACCGGTCAACTTGGGTGGTCAATTGTCTATATGAAACCTATTTCAATTAATCAAGTCTTAACAAGTTTGATTGCTTAACATGTTGGAAACATTTAATCATGTAAACATCAATCTCAATTAATATATATAAACATGGAAAAGTTCGGGTCACTACAGATTGATCGACCAAATATCACATGTAAACAGCAAATTCGAAAAAAAATCAAATTAGATTAAGACATTTTACCAAATACACATGATCTCTGTTTTATATATATATATATATATATATATATATATTATTTTAATTTTTAATTAAATAATAATTATTTTATAAAATATTGATATTATTATATATATTATATTATTAATAATAATAAACACACTAATTAAAATAAATCACTATTAATAAAATTAATAATAAAGATAGTAATGATAACAATATTAATATTTCTAATAATAATAACAATAATAATATTAATAATAATATTAACAATATTAATAATAATAATGATACTAAAAATGATCACTTTAATTAGTAATAATGGTGATAATAATAATATGATAATAATAACGATAATGATTATTCAATTAATAATTAGAATATATCAATCTCATATCTATATTATTTATTATTATTATTATTTTTTTTAATTAAAATATTAATATCAGTAATATAGATATTAATATTGGTCTTAATATTAATACTAGTAATGTAAATATTATTGTAACAACTTTTAAATCTAAAATTTTTAATATATATTAACTTCACATTTTGTTAAATATGTAATACTTAGTTTATATAATGAGATATTTGAATGTTTAATATTTATGTATTTTATATATACATTACAATACATATAGCATTGATTACATATAAATGTCATTTTAAATAACAGTTTAGTTACTTTATATTTCAAATTATATCTTATTATTTCAAATTAATATATACACTTATATTTAGTTATATATATGTATGTATATATATATTTTTAACAACAATTGTTCGTGAATCGTCGGGCATGGTCAAAGGTTAAATGATTACATAAATATAGATTTCAAAGCTTTCGAGACTCAACATTATGAATTTTGCTTATCGTGTCGGAAACATATAAAGATTAAAGTTTAAATTTGGTCGGAAATTTCCGGGTCATTACAGTACCTACCCGTTAAAGAAATTTGGTCCCCGAAATTTAATAGAGGTCGTCATTGTAGTGACCCGAACTTTTCCGAACCTTTCTATGATTATATGTTTAATGAAAACTATATTTACATGATTAAATGTTTCCAACATGTTAAGAAATCAAACTTGTTAAGACTTGGTTAATTGAAACGGAAATTTTGTAAACGTCTGATTACCTAGTTTGACCAATGATTCACGAACGCTATAAGTTGTATATGACATGATGATACATAAATGAATAAATATATATGTTTAACATTATATAATGATCATCAAGTATCTCATTAAAAATAGTAACAATAAGTTATATACTTAAAAAGTAGACTATTGACGTATGAAACTCGAAACGATACATATAACGATTATCGTTATAACCACGTCTTACTAAATATATATGAAGCATATTAATACATTTTTATATTATATATAACATGATAATATGATAATTAAATATATCATTAAGTGTATTAACACTGAACTACATAAGCAAAAACAAGACTACTAACTTAAGGATTTCAAAACGAGACATATATGTAACGATTATCGTTGTAACGACATTTAAATGTATATATCATATTAAGATATATTAATATATCATAATATCATGATAATATAATAATTTAAAATCTCATTTGATATTATAAACTTTGGGTTAACAACATTTAACAAGATCGTTAACCTAAAGGTCTCAAAACAACATTTACGTGTAACGACTAACGATGACTTAACGACTCAGTTAAAATGTATATACATGTAGTGTTTTAATATGTATTCATACACTTTTGAAAGACTTCAAGACACTTATCAAAATACTTCTACTTAACAAAAATGCTTACAATTACATCCTCGTTCAGTTTCATCAACAATTCTACTCGTATGCACCCGTATTCGTACTCGTACAATACACATCTTTTAGATGTATGTACTATTGGTATATATACTCCAATGATTGAAATGTCCAGTTCTTATTGATTAAAAACATTCGATATTAATTGATTTCGTTGCGAGGTTTTGACCTCTATATGAGACGTTTTTCAAAGACTGCATTCATTTTTAAAACAAACCATAACCTTTATTTCATAAATAAAGGTTTAAAAAGCTTTACGTAGATTATTAAATAATGATAATCTAAAATATCCTGTTTACACACGACCATTACATAATGGTTTACAATACAAATATGTTACATCGAAATCAGTTTCTTGAATGCAGTTTTTACACAATATCATACAAACATGGACTCCAAATCTTGTCCTTATTTTAGTATGCAACAGCGGAAGCTCTTAGTATTCACCTGAGAATAAACATGCTTTAAACGTCAACAAAAAATGTTGGTGAGTTATAGGTTTAACCTATATATATCAAATCGTAACAATAGACCACAAGATTTCATATTTCAATACACATCCCATACATAGAGATAAAAATCATTCATATGGTGAACACCTGGTAACCGACAATAACAAGATGCATATATAAGAATATCCCCATCATTCCGGGACACCCTTCGGATATGATATAAATTTCGAAGTACTAAAGCATCCGGTACTTTGGATGGGGTTTGTTAGGCCCAATAGATCTATCTTTAGGATTCGCGTCAATTAGGGTGTCTGTTCCCTAATTCTTAGATTACCAGACTTAATAAAAAGGGGCATATTCGATTTCGATAATTCAACCATAGAATATAGTTTCACGTACTTGTGTCTATTTTGTAAATCATTTATAAAACCTGCATGTATTCTCATCCTAAAAATATTAGATTTTAAAAGTGGGACTATAACTCACTTTCACAGATTTTTACTTCGTCAGGAAGTAAGACTTGGCCACTGGTTGATTCACGAACCTATAACAATATATACATATATATCAAAGTATGTTCAAAATATATTTACAACACTTTTAATATATTTTGATGTTTTAAGTTTATTAAGTCAGCTGTCCTCGTTAGTAACCTACAACTAGTTGTCCACAGCTAGATGTACAGAAATAAATCGATAAATATTATCTTGAATCAATCCACGACCCAGTGTATACGTATCTCAGTATTGATCACAACTCAAACTATATATATTTTGGAATCAACCTCAACCCTGTATAGCTAACTCCAACATTCACATATAGAGTGTCTATGGTTGTTCCGAAATATATATAGATGTGTCGACATGATAGGTCGAAACATTGTATACGTGTATATGGTATCTCAAGATTACATAATATACAATACAAGTTGATTAAGTTATGGTTGGAATAGATTTGTTACCAATTTTCACGTAGCTAAAATGAGAAAAATTATCCAATCTTGTTTTACCCATAACTTCTTCATTTTAAATCCGTTTTGAGTGAATCAAATTGCTATGGTTTCATATTGAACTCTATTTTATGAATCTAAACAGAAAATGTATAGGTTTATAGTCGTAAAAATAAGTTACAAGTCGTTTTTGTAAAGGTAGTCATTTCAGTCGAAAGAACGACGTCTAGATGACCATTTTAGAAAACATACTTCCACTTTGAGTTTAACCATAATTTTTGGATATAGTTTCATGTTCATAATAAAAATCATTTTCTCAGAATAACAACTTTTAAATCAAAGTTTATCATAGTTTTTAATTAACTAACCCAAAACAGCCCGCGGTGTTACTACGACGGCGAAAATCCGGTTTTACGGTGTTTTTCGTGTTTCCAGGTTTTAAATCATTAAGTTAGCATATCATGTAGATATAGAACATGTGTTTAGTTGATTTTAAAAGTCAAGTTAGAAGGATTAACTTTTGTTTGCGAACAAGTTTAGAATTAACTAAACTATGTTCTAGTGATTACAAGTTTAAACCTTCGAATAAGATAGCTTTATATGTATGAATCGAATGATGTTATGAACATCATTACTACCTTAATTTCCTTGGATAAACCTACTGGAAAAGAGAAAAATGGATCTAGCTTCAATGGATCCTTGGATGGCTCGAAGTTCTTGAAGCAGAATCATTACACGAAAACAAGTTCAAGTAAGATCATCACTTGAAATAAGATTGTTATAGTTATAGAAATTGAACCAAAGTTTGAATATGATTATTACCTTGTATTAGAATGATAACCTACTGTAAGAAACAAAGATTTCTTGAGGTTGGATGATCACCTTACAAGATTGGAAGTGAGCTAGCAAACTTGAAAGTATTCTTGATTTTATGAAACTAGAACTTTTGGAATTTATGAAGAACACTTAGAACTTGAAGATAGAACTTGAGAGAGATCAATTAGATGAAGAAAATTGAAGAATGAAAGTGTTTGTAGGTGTTTTTTGTAGTGACCCGAACTTTTCCATGTTTATATATATTAATTGAGATTGATGTTTACATGATTAAATGTTTCCAACATGTTAAGCAATCAAACTTGTTAAGACTTGATTAATTAAAATAGGTTTCATATAGACAATTGACCACCCAAGTTGACCGGTGATTCACGAACGTTAAAACTTGTAAAAACTATATGATGACATATATATGGATATATATATATAGTTAACATGATACTATGATAAGAAAACATATCATAAAGTATATTAACAATGAACTACATATGTAAAAACAAGACTACTAACTTAATGATTTTTAAACGAGACATATATGTAACGATTATCGTTGTAAAGATATTTAATGTATATATATCATATTAAGAGATATTCATACATGATAATATCATGATAATATAATAATTTAAAATCTCATTTGATATTATAAACATTGAGTTAACAACATTTAACAAGATCGTTAACCTAAAGGTTTCAAAACAACACTTACATGTAACGACTAACGATGACTTAACGACTCAGTTAAAATGTATATACATGTAGTGTTTTAATATGTATTTATACACTTTTGAAAGACTTCAATACACTTATCAAAATACTTCTACTTAACAAAAATGCTTACAATTACATCCTCGTTCAGTTTCATCAACAATTCTACTCGTATGCACCCGTATTCGTACTCGTACAATACACAGCTTTTAGATGTATGTACTATTGGTATATACACTCCAATGATCAGTTCTTAGCAGCCCATGTGAGTCACCTAACACATGTGGGAACCATCATTTGGCAACTAGCATGAAATATCTCATAAAATTACAAAAATATGAGTAATCATTCATGACTTATTTACATGAAAACAAAATTACATATCCTTTATATCTAATCCATACACCAACGACCAAAAACACCTACAAACACTTTCATTCTTCAATTTTCTTCATCTAATTGATCTCTCTCAAGTTCTATCTTCAAGTTCTAAGTGTTCTTCATAAATTCCAAAAGTTCTAGTTTCATAAAATCAAGAATACTTTCAAGTTTGCTAGCTCACTTCCAATCTTGTAAGGTGATCATCCAACCTCAAGAAATCTTTGTTTCTTACAGTAGGTTATCATTCTAATACAAGGTAATAATCATATTCAAACTTTGGTTCAATTTCTATAACTATAACAATCTTATTTCAAGTGATGATCTTACTTGAACTTGTTTTCGTGTCATGATTCTGCTTCAAGAACTTCGAGCCATCCAAGGATCCATTGAAGCTAGATCCATTTTTCTCTTTTCCAGTAGGTTTATCCAAGGAAATTAAGGTAGTAATGATGTTCATAACATCATTCGATTCATACATATAAAGCTATCTTATTCGAAGGTTTAAACTTGTAATCACTAGAACATAGTTTAGTTAATTCTAAACTTGTTCGCAAACAAAAGTTAATCCTTCTAACTTGACTTTTAAAATCAACTAAACACATGTTCTATATCTATATGATATGCTAACTTAATGATTTAAAACCTGGAAACACGAAAAACACCGTAAAACCGGATTTACGCCGTCGTAGTAACACCGCGGGCTGTTTTGGGTTACTTAATTAAAAACTATGATAAACTTTGATTTAAAAGTTGTTATTCTGAGAAAATGATTTTTATTATGAAAATGAAACTATATCCAAAAATTATGGTTAAACTCAAAGTGGAAGTATGTTTTCTAAAATGGTCATCTAGACGTCGTTCTTTCGACTGAAATGACTACCTTTACAAAAACGACTTGTAACTTATTTTTCCGACTAGAAACCTATACTTTTTTTGTTTAGATTCATAAAATAGAGTTCAATATGAAACCATAGCAATTTGATTCACTCAAAACGGATTTAAAATGAAGAAGTTATGGGTAAAACAAGATTGGATAATTTTTCTCATTTTAGCTACGTGAAAATTGGTAACAAATCTATTCCAACCATAACTTAATCAACTTGTATTATATATTATGTAATCTTGAGATACCATAGACACGTATACAATGTTTCGACCTATCATGTCGACACATCTATATATATTTCGGAACAACCATAGACACTCTATATGTGAATGTTGGAGTTAGCTATACAGGGTTGAGGTTGATTCCAAAATATATATAGTTTGAGTTGTGATCAATACTGAGATACGTATACACTGGGTCGTGGATTGATTCAAGATAATATTTATTGATTTATTTCTGTACATCTAACTGTGGACAACTAGTTGTAGGTTACTAACGAGGACAGCTGACTTAATAAACTTAAAACATCAAAATATATTAAAAGTGTTGTAAATATATTTTGAACATACTTTGATATATATGTATATATTGTTATAGGTTCGTGAATCAACCAGTGGCCAAGTCTTACTTCCCGACGAAGTAAAAATCTGTGAAAGTGAGTTATAGTCCCACTTTTAAAATCTAATATTTTTGGGATGAGAATACATGCAGGTTTTATAAATGATTTACAAAATAGACACAAGTACGTGAAACTACATTCTATGGTTGAATTATCGAAATCGAATATGCCCCTTTTTATTAAGTCTGGTAATCTAAGAATTAGGGAACAGACACCCTAATTGACGCGAATCCTAAAGATAGATCTATTGGGCCTAACAAACCCCATCCAAAGTACCGGATGCTTTAGTACTTCGAAATTTATATCATATCCGAAGGGTGTCCCGGAATGATGGGGATATTCTTATATATGCATCTTGTTATTGTCTGTTACCAGGTGTTCACCATATGAATGATTTTTATCTCTATGTATGGGATGTGTATTGAAATATGAAATCTTGTGGTCTATTGTTACGATTTGATATATATAGGTTAAACCTATAACTCACCAACATTTTTGTTGACGTTTTAAGCATGTTTATTCTCAGGTGATTATTAAGAGCTTCCGCTGTGTCATACTTAAATAAGGACAAGATTTGGAGTCCATACTTGTATGATATTGTGTAAAAACTGCATTCAAGAAACTTATTTTGTTGTAACATATTTGTATTGTAAACCATTATGTAATGGTCGTGTGTAAACAGGATATTTTAGATTATCATTATTTGATAATCTACGTAAAGCTTTTTAAACCTTTATTGATGAAATAAAGGTTATGGTTTGTTTAAAAATGAATGCAGTCTTTGAAAAACGTCTCATATAGAGGTCAAAACCTCGCAACGAAATCAATTAATATGGAACGTTTTTAATCAATAAGAACGGGACATTTCAGTTGGTATCCGAGCGTTGGTCTTAGAGAACCAGAAAATTTGCATTAGTGTGTCTTATCGAGTTTGTTAGGATGCATTAGTGAGTCTGGACTTCGACCGTGTTTTCTTTAAAAATGATTGCTTAACATTTTTGTTGGAAACTATATATTTTTAACATATGAATATTATGTGATATATTAATCTCTTAACTCGTTTGATATTATGTGATAGATGTCTACCTCTAGAACAAGTCCCATTGACTCACCTAATAATAATGAAGAGTCAAATGTAAATTGGAATGATTTGTGGACTGATTCACAAGTTCCCGAAGAGGAACCGGAAGAAGAGTCGGAACCGGAAGAAGAATCGGAACCGGAAGAAGAATCGGAACCGGATGAAGAAATAGAACCGGTGGGGGAAATAATAAAACGGTTAAGTAAAAGAAAATCCTCAACCAACCGACCAAAGTTAATTATGGTCAATGGTGTTTCCGCCAAGGAAGCAAAATATTGGGAGGATTACCAATTCTCCGATGAATCGGATTCCGACGAGAATTCCGATGATGTTATAGAAATTACCCCAACTGAATTTAAAAAGGCAAAAGAAAATAATAAGGGAAAGGGCATAAAAATAGAGAAATCTAATTCCAACCCCGATGAACTTTATATGTATCGTCAACCCCCGAAGTCCTTAAGTTGTAACAATGACCCGGGAACCTCTAAACCACCAGGTTTTTCTAAACCAATGTGGACAACGACGGCTCGTATTAGGGGAACATCATATATCCCTAGAAACTTGGCAAAACGAACCAAAACCGAAGAAGAAGAAACGAGCGAGTCGGAATAAGATAGTTGTATTCGTGTGGTGTAATATATGGAATATAGTGTTCTTATGCTTTATGATATATGTAAAAATTGCTTGTATTAATAAGTATTTTTTTTATGAATCTAACTCTTGTCTATTTTACAGTTTAAAAACACAAAATGGATAGACAACCCAATATTTTAAGAGACCTACCCGGAGACATGATTGATGAAATCTTGTCTAGAGTCGGCCAGAATTCTTCGGCACAACTATTTAAGGCGAGATCAGTTTGTAAGACATTCGAAGAACGTTCCAAGAATGTCTTGGTTTATAAGAGACTTTCGTTTGAAAGATGGGGGATATCACATTGGGAAACCCATAAGTTACGATGTGTTTACTTTGACGCATATATTGCGGGGAACCCAAATGCTATTTTACGCAACGGGTTAAGAAATTATTTTGACTCAATATATCCGAATATTGGACTTCGTGATTTAGAAAAAGCGGCTAACATGCAACATAAAGAAGCATGTTATGCTTACGGATTAGTAATGTTCGCTTCTCACCAAAGTGAGAACAAGAACATCGGGCTACAACTATTAAACAAAACGTTTCCACAAGTGACGGAGTCGGTAATTGGGGTAAGAAATGAGGTTTTTAGATTATTACGGGACAGTTGGACATTACGTAACCCTCGTCCCTTTGATGACGTTACAACACGCTGTCTTATCAACGGCCATAACGGTTATGTTGCACAAGACCAAGGATGGGAAGTAGTCCTAGTAAAACCAGAATGCATGACTTGTTTCTGGACGTATGAATTACGTGTCTTTATTGCCTTTGCTGAACGACTTGTGTACTAGCTAGAATTGTCTTCACAACTATCTTGTATCAAAGTTATTGTGTGCTATATTTCATGCTTTATGTAAAATAAGCGGCATTGTAAGTTTGTAAAATATTGTATAAAAGTTTGAACGCGAAATATTATTATAATCAGTTTTTCATATAGAATTGTAGTAGTTGAATTGTATATTAGCTACTAAGTATGAACTTAACGGGTAGGTACTACCCGAATTTAAACTTATAAAACGCTAATATGAAGAAAAAGCTTTTATAAATGAGTTCATATTATGCTACGAAATACTATTAACTACTCTTAATATTCTGTATGATTAACTTGTTCCATTTAACTATTTTGAAGGAAATGGCACCGACTACTCGACACACCGTGAATATGAATGAAGAGGAATTCCGTACTTTTCTAGCTTCAAACATAGCCGCAGTACAGGCTGCGCTACATACCAACAATAACCTTGGATCTAGCAGTACAGGAAATCGTGTAGGATGCACCTACAAAGAATTCACTGCCTGCAAACCTTTGGAATTTGATGGAACCGAAGGACCGATCGGATTGAAACGGTGGACCGAGAAGGTTGAATCGGTGTTTGCCATAAGTAAGTGTACTGAAGAGGACAAAGTGAAGTACGCTACGCATACCTTCACAGGTTCTGCGTTAACATGGTGGAATACCTATCTAGAGCAAGTGGGACAAGATGATGCGTACGCACTACCGTGGTCAGCATTCAAGCACTTGATGAACGAGAAGTACCGTCCCAGAACCGAGGTCAATAAGCTCAAGACAGAACTTAGAGGGTTACGAACCCAAGGATTTGATATTACCACGTACGAAAGACGATTCACAGAATTGTGCCTATTGTGTCCGGGAGCATTCGAAGATGAGGAAGAGAAGATCGACGCGTTTGTGAAAGGATTACCGGAAAGAATCCAAGAAGATATAAGTTCACACGAGCCCGCCTCCATACAACAGGCATGTAGAATGGCTCACAAACTAGTGAACCAGATTGAAGAAAGAATTAAAGAACAGACTGCTGAAGAGGCCAATGTGAAGCAAGTCAAAAGAAAGTGGGAGGAAAACGGTGATAAGAATCACCAATACAACAACAACAGCAATTACAACAATAATCGCAACAATTATCCCAACAATCGCAACATCAATCGCAACTACAACAAACGGCCCAACAACAACAACAACAACAACAACAACAACAACAGCAACTACAACAATCATCCCAACAACAATAATAACCGCAACAACAACAACAATCAGAAGCAACTATGCCAAAGGTGTGAAAAGAATCACTCGGGGTTCTGCACCAAATTTTGCAACAAGTGTAAAAGAAATGGTCATAGCGCGGCGAAGTGTGAGGTCTACGGACCAGGGGTTAATAGAACGAAAGGAACAAATGGTGTCCGAACGAGTAATGGCGGAGCAAGTAGTGTCGGAGCAAGTTATGCCAATGTAGTTTGTTATAAATGTGGAAAACCAGGCCACATTATTAGAAATTGCCCGAACCAGGAGAACACGAATGGACAAGGCCGTGGAAGAGTTTTCAATATTAATGCGGTAGAGGCACAGGAAGACCCGGAGCTTGTTACGGGTACGTTTCTTATTGACAATAAATCTGCTTACGTTTTATTTGATTCGGGTGCGGATAGAAGCTATATGAGTAGAGATTTTTGTGCTAAATTAAGTTGTCCATTGACGCCTTTGGATAGTAAATTTTTACTCGAATTAGCAAATGGTAAATTAATTTCAGCAGATAATATATGTCGGAATCGAGAAATTAAACTGGTTAGCGAAACATTTAAGATTGATTTGATACCAGTAGAGTTAGGGAGTTTTGATGTGATAATCGGTATGGACTGGTTGAAAGAAGTGAAAGCGGAGATCGTTTGTTACAAAAATGCAATTCGCATTATACGAGAAAAAGGAAAACCCTTAATGGTGTACGGAGAAAAGGGCAACACGAAGCTACATCTTATTAGTAATTTGAAGGCACAAAAACTAATAAGAAAAGGTTGCTATGCTGTTCTAGCACACGTCGAGAAAGTACAAACTGAAGAAAAGAGCATCAATGATGTTCCCATTGCAAAAGAATTTCCCGATGTATTTCCGAAAGAATTACCGGGATTACCCCCACATCGATCCGTTGAATTTCAAATAGATCTTGTACCAGGAGCTGCACCAATAGCTCGTGCTCCTTACAGACTCGCACCCAGCGAGATGAAAGAACTGCAAAGCCAATTACAAAAACTTTTAGAGCGTGGTTTCATTCGACCAAGCACATCACCGTGGGGAGCTCCTGTTTTGTTTGTCAAGAAGAAAGATGGTACATTCAGGTTGTGTATCGACTACCGAGAGTTGAACAAACTTACCATCAAGAACCGCTACCCACTACAGAGAATCGACGACTTATTTGATCAACTACAAGGCTCGTCTGTTTATTCAAAGATTGACTTACGTTCCGGGTATCATCAAATGCGGATGAAAGAAGATGATATTCCAAAGACTGCTTTCAGAACACGTTACGGTCATTACGAGTTTATGGTCATGCCGTTTGGTTTAACTAATGCACCAGCTGTGTTCATGGACCTTATGAACCGAGTGTGTGGACCATACCTTGACAAGTTTGTCATTGTTTTCATTGATGACATACTTATTTACTCAAAGAATGACCAAGAACACGGTGAACATTTGAGAAAGGTGTTAGAAGTATTGAGGAAGGAAGAATTGTACGCTAAGTTTTCAAAGTGTGCATTTTGGTTGGAAGAAGTTCAATTCCTCGGTCACATAGTGAACAAAGAAGGTATTAAGGTGGATCCGGCAAAGATAGAAACTGTTGAAAAGTGGGAAACCCCGAAAACTCCGAAACACATACGCCAGTTTTTAGGACTAGCTGGTTACTACAGAAGGTTCATCCAAGACTTTTCCAGAATAGCAAAACCCTTGACTGCATTAACGCATAAAGGGAAGAAATTTGAATGGAATGATGAACAAGAGAAAGCGTTTCAGTTATTGAAGAAAAAGCTAACTACGGCACCTATATTGTCATTGCCTGAAGGGAATGATGATTTTGTGATTTATTGTGATGCATCAAAGCAAGGTCTCGGTTGTGTATTAATGCAACGAACGAAGGTGATTGCTTATGCGTCTAGACAATTGAAGATTCACGAACAAAATTATACGACGCATGATTTGGAATTAGGCGCGGTTGTTTTTGCATTAAAGACTTGGAGGCACTACTTATATGGGGTCAAAAGTATTATATATACCGACCACAAAAGTCTTCAACACATATTTAATCAGAAACAACTGAATATGAGGCAGCGTAGGTGGATTGAATTATTGAATGATTACGATTTTGAGATTCGTTACCACCCGGGGAAGGCAAATGTGGTAGCCGATGCCTTGAGCAGGAAGGATAGAGAACCCATTCGAGTAAAATCTATGAATATAATGATTCATAATAACATTACTACTCAAATAAAGGAGGCGCAACAAGGAGTTTTAAAAGAGGGAAATTTAAAGGATGAAATACCCAAAGGATCGGAGAAGCATCTTAATATTCGGGAAGACGGAACCCGGTATAGGGCTGAAAGGATTTGGGTACCAAAATTTGGAGATATGAGAGAAATGGTACTTAGAGAAGCTCATAAAACCAGATACTCAATACATCCTGGAACGGGGAAGATGTACAAGGATCTCAAGAAACATTTTTGGTGGCCGGGTATGAAAGCCGATGTTGCTAAATACGTAGGAGAATGTTTGACGTGTTCTAAGGTCAAAGCTGAGCATCAGAAACCATCAGGTCTACTTCAACAACCCGAAATCCAGGAATGGAAATGGGAAAACATTACCATGGATTTCATCACTAAATTGCCAAGGACTGCAAGTGGTTTTGATACTATTTGGGTAATAGTTGATCGTCTCACCAAATCAGCACACTTCCTACCAATAAGAGAAGATGACAAGATGGAGAAGTTAGCACGACTGTATTTGAAGGAAGTCGTCTCCAGACATGGAATACCAATCTCTATTATCTCTGATAGGGATGGCAGATTTATTTCAAGATTCTGGCAGACATTACAGCAAGCATTAGGAACTCGTCTAGACATGAGTACTGCCTATCATCCACAAACTGATGGGCAGAGCGAAAGGACAATACAAACGCTTGAAGACATGCTACGAGCATGTGTTACTGATTTCGGAAACAGTTGGGATCGACATCTACCGTTAGCAGAATTTTCCTACAACAACAGCTACCATTCAAGCATTGAGATGGCGCCGTTTGAAGCACTTTATGGTAGAAAGTGCAGGTCTCCGATTTGTTGGAGTGAGGTGGGGGATAGACAGATTACGGGTCCGGAGATTATACAAGAAACTACCGAGAAGATCATCCAAATTCAACAACGGTTGAAAACCGCCCAAAGTCGACAAAAGAGCTACGCTGACATTAAAAGAAAAGATATAGAATTTGAAATTGGAGAGATGGTCATGCTTAAAGTTTCACCTTGGAAAGGCGTTGTTCGATTTGGTAAGCGAGGGAAATTAAATCCAAGGTATATTGGACCATTCAAGATTATTGATCGTGTCGGACCAGTAGCTTACCGACTTGAGTTACCTCAACAACTCACGGCTGTACATAACACTTTCCACGTCTCGAATTTGAAGAAATGTTTTGCTAAAGAAGATCTCACTATTCCGTTAGATGAAATCCAAATCAACGAAAAACTCCAATTCATCGAAGAACCCGTCGAAATAATGGATCGTGAGGTTAAAAGACTTAAGCAAAACAAGATACCAATTGTTAAGGTTCGATGGAATGCTCGTAGAGGACCCGAGTTCACCTGGGAGCGTGAAGATCAGATGAAGAAGAAATACCCGCATCTATTTCCAGAAGATTCGTCAACACCTTCAACAGCTTAAAATTTCGGGACGAAATTTATTTAACGGGTAGGTACTGTAGTGACCCGAACTTTTCCATGTTTATATATATTAATTGAGATTGATGTTTACATGATTAAATGTTTCCAACATGTTAAGCAATCAAACTTGTTAAGACTTGATTAATTGAAATAGGTTTCATATAGACAATTGACCACCCAAGTTGACCGGTGATTCACGAACGTTAAAACTTGTAAAAACTATATGATGACATATATATGGATATATATATATAGTTAACATGATACTATGATAAGAAAACATATCATAAAGTATATTAACAATGAACTACATATGTAAAAACAAGACTACTAACTTAATGATTTTTAAACGAGACATATATGTAACGATTATCGTTGTAAAGACATTTAATGTATATATATCATATTAAGAGATATTCATACATGATAATATCATGATAATATAATAATTTAAAATCTCATTTGATATTATAAACATTGAGTTAACAACATTTAACAAGATCGTTAACCTAAAGGTTTCAAAACAACACTTACATGTAACGACTAACGATGACTTAACGACTCAGTTAAAATGTATATACATGTAGTGTTTTAATATGTATTTATACACTTTTGAAAGACTTCAATACACTTATCAAAATACTTCTACTTAACAAAAATGCTTACAATTACATCCTCGTTCAGTTTCATCAACAATTCTACTCGTATGCACCCGTATTCGTACTCGTACAATACACAGCTTTTAGATGTATGTACTATTGGTATATACACTCCAATGATCAGTTCTTAGCAGCCCATGTGAGTCACCTAACACATGTGGGAACCATCATTTGGCAACTAGCATGAAATATCTCATAAAATTACAAAAATATGAGTAATCATTCATGACTTATTTACATGAAAACAAAATTACATATCCTTTATATCTAATCCATACACCAATGACCAAAAACACCTACAAACACTTTCATTCTTCAATTTTCTTCATCTAATTGATCTCTCTCAAGTTCTATCTTCAAGTTCTAAGTGTTCTTCATAAATTTCAAAAGTTCTAGTTTCATAAAATCAAGAATACTTTCAAGTTTGCTAGCTCACTTCCAATCTTGTAAGGTGATCATCCAACCTCAAGAAATCTTTGTTTCTTACAGTAGGTTATCATTCTAATACAAGGTAATAATCATATTCAAACTTTGGTTCAATTTCTATAACTATAACAATCTTATTTCAAGTGATGATCTTACTTGAACTTGTTTTCGTGTCATGATTCTGCTTCAAGAACTTCGAGCCATCCAAGGATCCATTGAAGCTAGATCCATTTTTCTCTTTTCCAGTAGGTTTATCCAAGGAAATTAAGGTAGTAATGATGTTCATAACATCATTCGATTCATACATATAAAGCTATCTTATTCGAAGGTTTAAACTTGTAATCACTAGAACATAGTTTAGTTAATTCTAAACTTGTTCGCAAACAAAAGTTAATCCTTCTAACTTGACTTTTAAAATCAACTAAACACATGTTCTATATCTATATGATATGCTAACTTAATGATTTAAAACCTGGAAACACGAAAAACACCGTAAAACCGGATTTACGCCGTCGTAGTAACACCGCGGGCTGTTTTGGGTTAGTTAATTAAAAACTATGATAAACTTTGATTTAAAAGTTGTTATTCTGAGAAAATAATTTTTATTATGAACATGAAACTATATCCAAAAATTATGGTTAAACTCAAAGTGGAAGTATGTTTTCTAAAATAGTCATCTAGACGTCGTTCTTTCGACTGAAATGACTACCTTTACAAAAACGACTTGTAACTTATTTTTCCGACTAGAAACCTATACTTTTTTTGTTTAGATTCATAAAATAGAGTTCAATATGAAACCATAGCAATTTGATTCACTCAAAACGGATTTAAAATGAAGAAGTTATGGGTAAAACAAGATTGGATAATTTTTCTCATTTTAGCTACGTGAAAATTGGTAACAAATCTATTCCAACCATAACTTAATCAACTTGTATTATATATTATGTAATCTTGAGATACCATAGACACGTATACAATGTTTCGACCTATCATGTCGACACATCTATATATATTTCGGAACAACCATAGACACTCTATATGTGAATGTTGGAGTTAGCTATACAGGGTTGAGGTTGATTCCAAAATATATATAGTTTGAGTTGTGATCAATACTGAGATACGTATACACTGGGTCGTGGATTGATTCAAGATAATATTTATTGATTTATTTCTGTACATCTAACTGTGGACAACTAGTTGTAGGTTACTAACGAGGACAGCTGACTTAATAAACTTAAAACATGAAAATATATTAAAAGTGTTGTAAATATATTTTGAACATACTTTGATATATATGTATATATTGTTATAGGTTCGTGAATCAACCAGTGGCCAAGTCTTACTTCCCGACGAAGTAAAAATCTGTGAAAGTGAGTTATAGTCCCACTTTTAAAATCTAATATTTTTGGGATGAGAATACATGCAGGTTTTATAAATGATTTACAAAATAGACACAAGTACGTGAAACTACATTCTATGGTTGAATTATCGAAATCGAATATGCCCCTTTTTATTAAGTCTGGTAATCTAAGAATTAGGGAACAGACACCCTAATTGACGCGAATCCTAAAGATAGATCTATTGGGCCTAACAAACCCCATCCAAAGTACCGGATGCTTTAGTACTTCGAAATTTATATCATATCCGAAGGGTGTCCCGGAATGATGGGGATATTCTTATATATGCATCTTGTTATTGTCGGTTACCAGGTGTTCACCATATGAATGATTTTTATCTCTATGTATGGGATGTGTATTGAAATATGAAATCTTGTGGTCTATTGTTACGATTTGATATATATAGGTTAAACCTATAACTCACCAACATTTTTGTTGACGTTTTAAGCATGTTTATTCTCAGGTGATTATTAAGAGCTTCCGCTGTGTCATACTTAAATAAGGACAAGATTTGGAGTCCATACTTGTATGATATTGTGTAAAAACTGCATTCAAGAAACTTATTTTGTTGTAACATATTTGTATTGTAAACCATTATGTAATGGTCGTGTGTAAACAGGATATTTTAGATTATCATTATTTGATAATCTACGTAAAGCTTTTTAAACCTTTATTGATGAAATAAAGGTTATGGTTTGTTTAAAAATGAATGCAGTCTTTGAAAAACGTCTCATATAGAGGTCAAAACCTCGCAACGAAATCAATTAATATGGAACGTTTTTAATCAATAAGAACGGGACATTTCATTTTTGGTCGTTGGTGTATGGATTAGATATAAAGGATATGTAATTTTGTTTTCATGTAAATAAGTCATGAATGATTACTCATATTTTTGTAATTTTATGAGATATTTCATGCTAGTTGCCAAATGATGGTTCCCACATGTGTTAGGTGACTCACATGGGCTGCTAAGATCTGATCATTTGAGTGTATATACCAATAGTACATACATCTAAAAGCTGTGTATTGTACGAGTACGAATACGGGTGCATACGAGTAGAATTGTTGATGAAACTGAACGAGGATGTAATTGTAAGCATTTTTGTTAAGTAGAAGTATTTTGATAAGTGTATTGAAGTCTTTCAAAAGTGTATAAATACATATTAAAACACTACATGTATATACATTTTAACTGAGTCGTTAAGTCATCGTTAGTCATTACATGTAAATGTTGTTTTGAAACCTTTAGGTTAACGATCTTGTTAAATGTTGTTAACCCAATGTTTATAATATCAAAAGAGATTTTAAATTATTATATTATCATGATATTATGATGTACGAATATCTCTTAATATGATATATATACATTAAATGTCGTTACAACGATAATCGTTACATATATGTCTCGTTTCAAAATCATTAAGTTAGTAGTCTTGTTTTTACATATGTAGTTCATTGTTAATATACTTAATGATATGTTTAATTATCATAATATGATGTTAACTATATATATAACCATATATATGTCATCATATAGTTTTTACAAGTTTTAACGTTCGTGAATCACCGGTCAACTTGGGTGGTCAATTGTCTATATGAAACCTATTTCAATTAATCAAGTCTTAACAAGTTTGATTGCTTAACATGTTGGAAACATTTAATCATGTAAATATCAATCTCAATTAATATATATAAACATGGAAAAGTTCGGGTCACTACAGTACCTACCCGTTAAATAAATTTCGTCCCGAAATTTTAAGCTGTTGAAGGTGTTGACGAATCTTCTGAAAATAGATGCGGGTATTTCTTCTTCATCTGATCTTCACGCTCCCAGGTGAACTCGGGTCCTCTACGAGCATTCCATCGAACCTTAACAATTGGTATCTTGTTTTGCTTAAGTCTTTTAACCTCACGATCCATTATTTCGACGGGTTCTTCGATGAATTAGAGTTTTTCGTTGATTTGGATTTCATCTAACGGAATAGTGAGATCTTCTTTAGCAAAACATTTCTTCAAATTCGAGACGTGGAAAGTGTTATGTACAGCCGCGAGTTGTTGAGGTAACTCAAGTCGGTAAGCTACTGGTCCGACACGATCAATAATCTTGAATGGTCCAATATACCTTGGATTTAATTTCCCTCGTTTACCAAATCGAACAACGCCTTTCCAAGGTGCAACTTTAAGCATGACCATCTCTCCAATTTCAAATTCTATATCTTTTCTTTTAATGTCAGCGTAGCTCTTTTGTCGACTTTGGGCGATTTTCAACCGTTGATGAATTTGGATGATCTTCTCGGTAGTTTCTTGTATAATCTCCGGACCCGTAATCTGTCTATCCCCCACTTCACTCCAACAAATCGGAGACCTGCACTTTCTACCATAAAGTGCTTCAAACGGCGCCATCTCAATGCTTGAATGGTAGCTGTTGTTGTAGGAAAATTCTGCTAATGGTAGATGTCGATCCCAACTGTTTCCGAAATCAATAACACATGCTCGTAGCATGTCTTCAAGCGTTTGTATCATCCTTTCGCTCTGCCCATCAGTTTGTGGATGATAGGCAGTACTCATGTCTAGACGAGTTCCTAATGCTTGCTGTAATGTCTGCCAGAATTTTGAAATAAATCTGCCATCCCTATCAGAGATAATAGAGATTGGTATTCCATGTCTGGAGACGACTTCCTTCAAATACAGTCGTGCTAACTTCTCCATCTTGTCATCTTCTCTTATTGGTAAGAAGTGTGCTAATTTGGTGGGACGATCAACTATTACCCAAATAGTATCAAAACCACTTGCAGTCCTTGGCAATTTAGTGATGAAATCCATGGTAATGTTTTCCCATTTCCATTCCGGGATTTCGGGTTGTTGAAGTAGACCTGATGGTTTAGAACACGTCAAACATTCTCCTACGTATTTAGCAACATCGGCTTTCATACCCGGCCACCAAAAATGTTTCTTGAGATCCTTGTACATCTTCCCCGTTCCAGGATGTATTGAGTATCTGGTTTTATGAGCTTCTCTAAGTACCATTTCTCTCATATCTCCAAATTTTGGTACCCAAATCCTTTCAGCCCTATACATGTGATGACCCGGGAATTTCCGATCAAATTTAAACTTTAATCTTTATATGTTTCCGACACAATAAGCAAAATTTGTAATGTTGAGTCTCGTAAGTTTTTAAATCTATATTCATGTAATCAATTACCCTTTGACTGTGCTCGACGATTCACGAACAATTAATTGTAAACAGATATGTGTGTATGTATATATAAATAATAATTCGAAATATAAATTGAAGTATTATATGTTGTTGTTATTAAAGATTAATAAAATAAAAATATGATATTATAATAATTATTATTTAAAATATGTCTCTATATATAAATAAAGTATATTAAAAATAAATATTAAATGATTGTAATACTCGTTTGATGTGTCGATTGATATTAAGCAAGTTAAATTTAAACTTATGTAATTTTAAAATAAACGGTGATTCGAAAATGAGTTCTATAAATTTTAGGCTTACTAAAAATGTATTTAGGATATAGTTATTTAATTTTAACATTTTTTTATATTTTACCCAAAAATGAGAGGGACAGTTGATGTAATTTTTATTTAATAACTAATGACCAAATTTTATGTCATAATAATTAAAATAAATAAATATAGTTAATTTAAAAATATGGGATTTTTCTGAAGACTTTTTATTCGCCACTGAGTGAACAACGGGGCACGATACACAGTCCGTGAAAAATGTCGGTAATTAAAATCCAAAGTTCGATGACTTCACTATTACAATTTGATACTTTTCCTTGTTTACTGTTTTTGATTCCGTTTCAATGTTTGAATTCCTTTCACCTTTCACTATCTATCTAATATCTATTCTATTATTTATATATATCCATATAGAGTACACTATGCTTTCTGTCTAAAGTCATGGATTCCCAATATCCACTATCTCTTACAAAATATACATATATCTTTATATTATTGTAATCAATTTGACTTATTGTTTCCATCTTTCTGTGTCATTCTCTTATACATACACGTGTATGCTAGATATATAGAGATATCCTCTTCCTTGTTTGTTTTGAGAAAACTATCAAACCCATTTGATAGGTTGTAACTCCACAAAATACATCATAAATTTTATTATTTCCTGTCTTCTATCTCGGTTACAAACTCAAACCGACGAAACCATCTATCACCCTTTGCTACTCGTTCAAACCACCCAAGAACCGCAACGATCTTCTTCATCAAGTTACCACCATAACAAACTACCACCACAACCCCGCCATTTTCACTCTATTGTTTCGGTTTAATCAAAGACAACCGCCACCTTCTCTCTATCCTCTCTCTCTATCCTCTCTCTCTTCGAATTCCATCGTGAATCACCACCAATGATGCTACAAGTCCCCTTTTTTTTAATGATTAAATGGAAGTAACAATAATGAAGTTCGATGATGAAGGCGATACGAATGATGATAATGAATTAATAATAATGCTAAGGGTTTAAAATGGGAGAGTGGTATGATTACTGCAGCTTACCTTTTTTCTTATTATATTTCGTTTAAAAACCGAATCCTATGAATTCAAACCCTTTAATTTGTTGGGCCATGCTCTTTTATTGGTGATGGGCTACGGTTCTATTTGGTTTGGAGAAGTGAACCGCTATCGTTTTTTTTTCTTTCTTTTTTTTCCTTGCTGAGTAAACGATTGGCAATATGAAAATGAGAATGATTATGGTTATGATATAGATTATGATGTTAAATGTTATGGTAATGAGAAGATGATGTTAGATGATAGTCTTGATCATGAAAGAACGACTTGATAATAATGAGATGATGATAGAAATCATTGTATAAAAGCTGCTGAGGTTTCGTTTTTTTTTATTTTATATAAACCGAATTTTTTTTTTTTAGGATAGTGGGCAATTTGGTGGATCATACTTTAACTACTCAATTAAAGATTGGTTAAAAGAATAATTCTTTACAAGTGCATGTGGAATGAGTTTGTTGGCAGACCACTTGTGTCAAATAAAAGAGGACGTGCGAATATTTTTTTGATTAGGTGAAGTCTTGAAACCCACTCCCAATTATAAATCCACGAGTTATATAATATATCCAAAACAAATTTGGATGTCCATAAATTTTGGGCTAAAGACTCTTGAATTATGATGATTTACGTTTTTGTTATGGGAGATGACAAAGTGACCAGCGATATATTCGAGTTATGATAATGATATAGGTGATGACTAGGATGATGATTAGGGTTGAGGTAATGAAAATAATAGAAAAGATGATAACAGAATTCCGGGTTAAATATAAACGGGTTATGATTTAAATCAGAAAAGTAAGCAGCAGCGTGATGGTTTGAGTGTGTTTTCGGGTTAGCGGGATGTTGCGGGTTTAAACCCGAAATTGGACAATTTTTTTAAGGGCTACTCCTTTGAGGTAGTTTACTTATTTATCATTATTATTATTATTATTACTATTATTATTATTATTATTATTATTATTATTATTATTATTATTATTATTATTATTATTATCATTATTATTATTATTATTGAAATGATTTTCATTTAAAAACATTATTATTTTTAATATTATTATTAGTAATTTACATTATTATTATCATTACTATTTTAATTATCGTTATTATTTTAATTAACATTTTTATTATTATTCTTATAACAAATAAATGTTATACTTATATTACATATAATTATATACTAAACATATTAACATTATTTTTATAAATATTACAAATAACAAATTATTGATAAAATACTAATATACATATTAAGATATCTATAAATATTAATCATTTTAAATATATACAAATTAAATACATACAACATATAAACTAAGATATAATATATATAAATTTGTTCGATTACAGATATATGTGTTAATATACATTAATGATATAGGTTCGTGAATCCGAGGCCAACCCTATACTTGTTCAATGTCGTCTTATATATTTTTACTACAAAATACATTAGGTGAGTTTCATTATTCCCTTTTTAAATGTTTTTGCAATATATATATTTTTGGAACTGAGAATACATGCGCTGTTTTATAAATGTTTTACGAGATAGACACAAGTAATCGAAACTACATTATATGGTTGAATGATCGAAATTGAATATGCCCCTTTTTATTAAGTCTGGTAATCTAAGAATTAGGGAACAGACACCCTAATTGACGCGAACTCTAAAGATAGATCTATCGGGCCCAACAAGCCCCATCCAAAGTACCGGATGCTTTAGTACTTCAAAATTTATATCATGTCCGAAGGAGGATCCTGGAATCATGGGGATATTCTAATATGCATATTGTGAATGTCGGTTACCAGGTGTTCAATCCATATGAATGATATTTTTGTCTCTATGCATGGGACGTATATTTATGAGAACTGAAAATGAAAATCTTGTGGTCTATTAAAATTATGAAATGATTATTTATGTAAACTAATGAACTCACCAACCTTTTGGTTGACACTTTAAAGCATGTTTATTCTCAGGTATGAAAGAAATCTTCCGCTATGCATTTGCTCATCTTAGAGACATTACTTGTAGTCATTTATGACATATTTCAAATGACGTTGCATTCGAGTCGTCGATTTCATCAAGATTATTATCAAGTCATTTATAGTCTAGATATATTATGAAATGTTATGCATGCCGTCAACTTTCGATGTAATGAAAGTTTGTCTTTTGAAAATGAATGTAATGTTTGTAAAATGTATCATATAGAGGTCAATTACCTCGCGATGTAATCAACTATTGTGAATCGTTTGTAATCGATATGGACTTTGTCCAGATGGATTAGGACGGGTCTCTACAGTTGGTATCAGAGCGGTGGTCTTAGCGAACCAGGTCATGCATTAGTGTGTCTAACTGATAGTTGCTTAGATGCATTAGTGAGTCTGGACTTCGACCGTGTCTGCATGTCAAAAGTTTTGCTTATCATTTCGTGTCGAAAATTGCCTGCTTATCATTCTTAGGGAATCACTTGCTTATCACTCTTAGTCTAGACACGTCTTACTGCCTCTATGTAATAGACAGTGTATAGATAAATTCATATCTTAGCGTATCTGTTATTGTTACCTTTGCCTGACAGCTTCCGTAGATTCCTCCGTAACTTATGGGATTTTAGTATTATATATGCATATGTAAATTATGTATTGCAGAGTATTAATCTACATCCTATAATCTATTTCTTATCGAATATCTTTCATCTGATCGTACGAGATGAATCCCTCAACCAGTTCGAATTCCTCGGATTCCGACAGCTATTTCGATATAGAAACACACTTGAGCTCCGAATGTAGTATAACCGGAATGGATAAAAAAAAAATCAGTCATCACCAATTCTGGATGAATTAGGGATGGGTTCATAGTCGACTTAATCAATGGAGACGCGTAGAAGAAAATCCCTTCCACCAACCGAATTCACCTCTTGGTGGAGAACCTGAAGCACTTACCGGCGAACCTGTACGAAACACCATATTCACTCTCGTTGCCAGGATATCTCACAACGATTATATGATGTCCCAAATTCTGAACCTTATTCATCCGCTTGTTTCAACCGCCAATCATCCCGGAGTAATAACAGAAGCCAACGAGCTTCGCGCCAGAATTGTAGCCTTGGAAAATATGGTGCAAAACGTACCAGCTTCAGCAACATCATCGATACCAACAGTACCACTAACAACCTAAGTTTTAACATCACGCATCTCAACATCTCATTATGCACCTCGAGCATAATCATCGTTCTACGAATCGTTCTACAAATCGTTCTACATCATTTATCTTCGTTCTACATGATGATTAGATAATTTCAAATGTTTTAGAAATTATGTATTCTAGTTCTAAAAGGTAAATCAAATGAGTTTAATATCATATTGACTCATTAAATCCATGATTACATCTGAAGAAAATATATATGTATATATATTTCCATAAAGATTGTAATTAAAAATTCTTTTGTACAAACTGTTAATGGTGAAAATATTTTAACGGGTAGGTAATGCCCGAGGAATATTTAAATTTTACATTAATAAGTTACACTGTATATTCTTCGAATCTGATTCAACAGTTATTCACTATCCTACTTACATCCACCGGTATCTGTATCCGTTTACCGCAGAATAACCATTTTCATTCAATTTTAAATTTAGATTTTGACCTATCAGAATCCAACAAGTGGCATAATGAAGAAAACATTTGATAAAATAAAATTTGTTAGAAACAGACTAATTAACTATGAGAAATTTTGCTAAGAATCCACGCTAACAAAATCCTAGCTAACTGTTCCTAGCTAACTGGTTACATTTTATTTATCGCAATTTATTTATCGCAATTTATTTATCGTAATTTATTTATCGCATTTTATTTATCGCAATTTAATTATCGCAATTTTATTTATCGTCATTTAATTTCTATTATTTATTTTACGCACTTTAAATATCGGGACACGTATACAAGGTTTTGACATATCATATCGACGCATCTATATATATTATTTGGAATAACCATAGACACTCTATATGCAGTAATGCGGGAGTTAGCTATACAGGGTTGAGGTTGATTCTACAATAATATATATAGTATGAGTTGTGATCTAGTCTGAGACGTATACGGGTCATGACACGTATTAATTAAATCAAATATTATATATTAAACTATATATGAATTATTGGACTGTTACTGTGGACTATCGACTGTGGACTAAGAACATTGGACAATCAAATTGAATTAAAATATTGATTATAATATATGAAACTAAACAATTCTTCAAGTTTGCCACTTGATTTCATCTTAAACCTCATTTGTATCTTGACAATTCCAATCTGCGTTCAAACCTTTCATGATTCTTGAAAACACCTCAATCGAGAAGATGAACCAACCGCACTTCATTTACGGGAGAAAAGATTGATGCATATAGTTATGCACCTGAAAACACTCAGAACCTGAGTAAACGTTTAACACATAGCTGTGCTAATTCCTTTAGCGTTATTATCACCGAAAATAACTTTGCAACTCCTGTTCGAGATAGCCAGTTTTGTCACAGCTCCAGCAAGTCAACTTCGACTTTTCAATCGTATTAGCTTATTATAACCCTGATATATAAGTTGCCTTTCGTCATCGATACCGGAAAAACCGTTTATATCTCACTACATTAGCAGTAAACTTACCAGTAACTTCATTACTCATTGACTTAAGTTTCTCCATAGAATCATTATAATTGTTCATTAAAACTCTAGCATATACTCATCCGCATCTTGTAACGAGAACTGACATACCAATTACGGGAATCAGCAATCAGTACTTTGAAAACTCACCGCAATCTACATCAACAGTTATATGTATAATATTTATCTCTTAGAATTATGATCTTTCATTCTGAAAAGCACCCAGTCTGCAATTCAATACTGTGAATGTTAAAAAAGCTGAATGAAGCAGCAAAAACCGTAGACAACCGTAAACGACCTTAAACATCGGAAGTTCGATGGTAAAGAATAGTATGTTGGAAAACCTCAGAAAAGTTGGAACTGGAAAATGGATTGAGCTAACCACGAAGGAAACCAAGGATAAATACAAGGACCAAACCCTGTATTCAAAGAATCCAGGTAATTCTGGATCCGATGAAACCTTCAACGAATATCTAGCTCCGTACTCATGTTAAAATCTTGCGGAAAATCTTTCTCCATCAACCATCGAACTTAGAAATTCCAAGATATCATCATCAATATCTTCGATATTTCTGAGGATATTTTCATAAATATTCTCGTCCGAAATTATATACCTCTTCGTGCTTCCTGTGTATCATTATATTGGAAAAATTCAATAGAAAATTTAGTACCGAAAAGCAGATTATGTGAAACTATGAAGAAGGCCGTGGACAAATCACAAAGAATAAGTTTGACTTCAAAGAATCCAAATGATTCAATGTCTGCCAAAGTCTTTAGTGAATACCTTGCTCCTTACTCTAAACCTTTGCAGACAATAGTTTCTATCATCCTCTGATCTTAGATATTCCGAGATATTATCGTATCTTTCATTATAAATATCCTCCATATTTTTGGAGATATTTTTATAATTATTCTTATCTGAAATCATTAATCTCTTCGTGCTATCAGTATTACATCATATAGAAACTGTTAGTTTCTATATTCTGTAAACTTTCGAGCTTAAAATATGAATGTTATTGAAGTAATGTTGGGAACTGAAGCATGAGTTAGTATAATATAATGACACTTGATCAACGTGATTATATTATAGTAAGTCATGCTGAGTTTCTAATGAAACGTGATGATTCACAGTACCATCATCATGTGCCATTTACACGACTCTTGCATTCTACCCAATCTCTAAACATATTAAGAACATATCTCATTGATAGTTCTATCTTGTCGGATATTCTGGTAATTTACCAAATCAAAATCGTTCCATTACGATTCCCTTCTTAAAACATTAGTTATGTTCATTCCGAAAATCATATCTATGAATTCTAAATCATTATTTGCTTGACTGGAAGTCGGGAAGAGAAAACAAAAGGATGGAACTCCATAATATAAAGGAAATGAAGAGGGTGATTTTATAGGGAAATATTCGACAGAGCAATCAAAACAAGATTATCGCATTTAACCAAAGGAGATCCTAATTTCCTTGATTATCGAATAATCAAATCTTATTACAAAGATTTTCTCCAAATCTCTTGAACTTGGAAATCAATCCTATCTACGTCAAAAGATATGACGAATCTATACGTACTCATTTCACTCTTTGGTGATAGCTTCATTCGTGCTCTTCGAATAATCGAATTGTTTTATCTATATTACTCAATGATGATTAAAATCTATTTATCAACTCATATTCGTCATGAAAACATTTTTATTGTTAGCCATGACCACCTCACTCAAATTTCGGGACGAAATTTCTTTAACGGGTAGGTACTGTGATGACCCGGGAATTTCCGATCAAATTTAAACTTTAATCTTTATATGTTTCCGACACAATAAGCAAAATTTGTAATGTTGAGTCTCGTAAGTTTTTAAATCTATATTCATGTAATCAATTACCCTTTGACTGTGCTCGACGATTCACGAACAATTAATTGTAAACAGATATGTGTGTATGTATATATAAATAATAATTCGAAATATAAATTGAAGTATTATATGTTGTTGTTATTAAAGATTAATAAAATAAAAATATGATATTATAATAATTATTATTTAAAATATGTCTCTATATATAAATAAAGTATATTAAAAATAAATATTAAATGATTGTAATACTCGTTTGATGTGTCGATTGATATTAAGCAAGTTAAATTTAAACTTATGTAATTTTAAAATAAACGGTGATTCGAAAATGAGTTCTATAAATTTTAGGCTTACTAAAAATGTATTTAGGATATAGTTATTTAATTTTAACATTTTTTTATATTTTACCCAAAAATGAGAGGGACAGTTGATGTAATTTTTATTTAATAACTAATGACCAAATTTTATGTCATAATGATTAAAATAAATAAATATAGTTAATTTAAAAATATGGGATTTTTCTGAAGACTTTTTATTCGCCACTGAGTGAACAACGGGGCACGATACACAGTCCGTGAAAAATGTCGGTAATTAAAATCCAAAGTTCGATGACTTCACTATTACAATTTGATACTTTTCCTTGTTTACTGTTTTTGATTCCGTTTCAATGTTTGAATTCCTTTCACCTTTCACTATCTATCTAATATCTATTCTATTATTTATATATATCCATATAGAGTACACTATGCTTTCTGTCCAAAGTCATGGATTCCCAATATCCACTATCTCTTACAAAATATACATATATCTTTATATTATTGTAATCAATTTGACTTATTGTTTCCATCTTTCTGTGTCATTCTCTTATACATACACGTGTATGCTAGATATATAGAGATATCCTCTTCCTTGTTTGTTTTGAGAAAACTATCAAACCCATTTGATAGGTTGTAACTCCACAAAATACATCATAAATTTTATTATTTCCTGTCTTCTATCTCGGTTACAAACTCAAACCGACGAAACCATCTATCACCCTTTGCTACTCGTTCAAACCACCCAAGAACCGCAACGATCTTCTTCATCAAGTTACCACCATAACAAACTACCACCACAACCCCGCCATTTTCACTCTATTGTTTCGGTTTAATCAAAGACAACCGCCACCTTCTCTCTATCCTCTCTCTCTATCCTCTCTCTCTTCGAATTCCATCGTGAATCACCACCAATGATGCTACAAGTCCCCTTTTTTTTAATGATTAAATGGAAGTAACAATAATGAAGTTCGATGATGAAGGCGATACGAATGATAATAATGAATTAATAATAATGCTAAGGGTTTAAAATGGGAGAGTGGTATGATTACTGCAGCTTACCTTTTTTCTTATTATATTTCGTTTAAAAACCGAATCCTATGAATTCAAACCATTTAATTTGTTGGGCCATGCTCTTTTATTGGTGATGGGCTACAGTTCTATTTGGTTTGGAGAAGTGAACCGCTATCGTTTTTTTTTCTTTCTTTTTTTTCCTTGCTGAGTAAACGATTGGCAATATGAAAATGAGAATGATTATGGTTATGATATAGATTATGATGTTAAATGTTATAGTAATGAGAAGATGATGTTAGATGATAGTCTTGATCATGAAAGAACGACTTGATAATAATGAGATGATGATAAAAATCATTGTATAAAAGCTGCTGAGGTTTCGTTTTTTTTATTTTATATAAACCGAAATTTTTTTTTTTTTAGGATAGTGGGCAATTTGGTGGATCATACTTGAACTACTCAATTAAAGATTGGTTAAAAGAATAATTCTTTACAAGTGCATGTGGAATGAGTTTGTTGGCAGACCACTTGTGTCAAATAAAAGAGGACGTGCAAATATTTTTTTGATTAGGTGAAGTCTTGAAACCCACTCCCAATTATAAATCCACGAGTTATATAATATATCCAAAACAAATTTGGATGTCCGTAAATTTTGGGCTAAAGACTCTTGAATTATGATGATTTACGTTTTTGTTATGGGAGATGACAAAGTGACCAGCGATATATTCGAGTTATGATAATGATATAGGTGATGACTAGGATGATGATTAGGGTTGAGGTAATGAAAATAATAGAAAAGATGATAACAGAATTCCGGGTTAAATATAAACGGGTTATGATTTAAATCAGAAAAGTAAGCAGCAGCGTGATGGTTTGAGTGTGTTTTCGGGTTAGCGGGATGTTGCGGGTTCAAACCCGAAATTGGACAATTTTTTTAAGGGCTACTCCTTTGAGGTAGTTTACTTATTTATCATTATTATTATTATTATTATTATTATTATTATTATTATTATTATTATTATTATTATTATTATTATTATTATTATTATTATTATTATTATTGAAATGATTTTCATATAAAAACATTATTATTTTTAATATTATTATTAGTAATTTACATTATTATTATCATTACTATTTTAATTATCATTATTATTTTAATTAACATTTTTATTATTATTCTTATAACAAATAAATGTTATACTTATATTACATATAATTATATACTAAACATATTAACATTATTTTTATAAATATTACAAATAACAAATTATTGATAAAATACTAATATACATATTAAGATATCTATAAATATTAATCATTTTAAATATATACAAATTAAATACATACAACATATAAACTAAGATATAATATATATAAATTTGTTCGATTACAGATATATGTGTTAATATACATTAATGATATAGGTTCGTGAATCCGAGGCCAACCCTATACTTGTTCAATGTCGTCTTATGTATTTTTACTACAAAATACATTAGGTGAGTTTCATTATTCCCTTTTTAAATGCTTTTGCAATATATATATTTTTGGGACTGAGAATACATGCGCTGTTTTATAAATGTTTTACGAGATAGACACAAGTAATCGAAACTACATTATATGGTTGAATGATCGAAATTGAATATGCCCCTTTTTATTAAGTCTGGTAATCTAAGAATTAGGGAACAGACACCCTAATTGACGCGAACTCTAAAGATAGATCTATCGGGCCCAACAAGCCCCATCCAAAGTACCGGATGCTTTAGTACTTCGAAATTTATATCATGTCCGAAGGAGGATCCCGGAATGATGGGGATATTCTAATATGCATATTGTGAATGTCGGTTACCAGGTGTTCAATCCATATGAATGATATTTTTGTCTCTATGCATGGGACGTATATTTATGAGAACTGAAAATGAAAATCTTGTGGTCTATTAAAATTATGAAATGATTATTTATGTAAACTAATGAACTCACCAACCTTTTGGTTGACACTTTAAAGCATGTTTATTCTCAGGTATGAAAGAAATCTTCCGCTATGCATTTGCTCATCTTAGAGACATTACTTGTAGTCATTTATGACATATTTCAAATGACGTTGCATTCGACTCGTCGATTTCATCAAGATTATTATCAAGTCATTTATAGTCTAGATATATTATGAAATGTTATGCATACCGTCAACTTTCGATGTAATGAAAGTTTGTCTTTTGAAAATGAATGTAATGTTTGTAAAATGTATCATATAGAGGTCAAGTACCTCGCGATGTAATCAACTATTGTGAATCGTTTGTAATCGATATGGACTTTGTCCAGATGGATTAGGACGGGTCTCTACAATACCGGGTTCCGTCTTCCCGAATATTAAGATGCTTCTCCGATCCTTTGGGTATTTCATCCTTTAAATTTCCCTCTTTTAAAACTCCTTGTTGCGCCTCCTTTATTTGAGTAGTAAGGTTAGTGTGAATCATTATATTCATAGATTTTACTCGAATGGGTTCTCTGTCCTTCCTGCTCAAGGCATCGGCTACCACATTTGCCTTCCCCGGGTGGTAACGAATCTCAAAGTCGTAATCATTCAATAATTCAATCCACCTACGCTGCCTCATATTCAGTTGTTTCTGATTAAATATGTGTTGAAGACTTTTGTGGTCGGTATATATAATACTTTTGACCCCATATAAGTAGTGCCTCCAAGTCTTTAATGCAAAAACAACCGCGCCTAATTCCAAATCATGCGTCGTATAATTTTGTTCGTGAATCTTTAATTGTCTAGATGCATAAGCAATCACCTTCGTTCGTTGCATTAATACACAACCGAGACCTTGCTTTGATGCGTCACAATAAATCACAAAATCATCATTCCCTTCAGGCAATGACAATATAGGTGCCGTAGTTAGCTTTTTCTTCAATAACTGAAACGCTTTCTCTTGTTCATCATTCCATTCAAATTTCTTCCCTTTATGCGTTAATGCAGTCAAGGGTTTTGCTATTCTGGAAAAGTCTTGGATGAACGTTCTGTAGTAACCAGCTAGTCCTAAAAACTGGCGTATGTGTTTCGGAGTTTTCGGGGTTTCCCACTTTTCAACAGTTTCTATCTTTGCCGGATCCATCTTAATACCTTCTTTGTTCACTATGTGACCGAGGAATTGAACTTCTTCCAACCAAAATGCACACTTTGAAAACTTAGCGTACAATTCTTCCTTCCTCAATACTTCTAACACCTTTCTCAAATGTTCACCGTGTTCTTGGTCATTCTTTGAGTAAATAAGTATGTCATCAATGAAAACAATGACAAACTTGTCAAGGTATGGTCCACACACTCGGTTCATAAGGTCCATGAACACAGCTGGTGCATTAGTTAAACCAAACGGCATGACCATAAACTCGTAATGACCGTAACGTGTTCTGAAAGCAGTCTTTGGAATATCATCTTCTTTCACCCGCATTTGATGATACCCGGAACGTAAGTCAATCTTTGAATAAACAGACGAGCCTTGTAGTTGATCAAATAAGTCGTCGATTCTCGGTAGTGGGTAGCGGTTCTTGATGGTAAGTTTGTTCAACTCTCGGTAGTCGATACACAACCTGAATGTACCATCTTTCTTCTTGACAAACAAAACAGGAGCTCCCCACGGTGATGTGCTTGGTCGAATGAAACCACGCTCTAAAAGTTCTTGTAATTGGCTTTGCAGTTCTTTCATCTCGCTGGGCGCGAGTCTGTAAGGAGCACGAGCTATTGGTGCAGCTCCTGGTACAAGATCTATTTGAAATTCAACGGATCGATGTGGGTGTAATCCCGGTAATTCTTTCGGAAATACATCGGGAAATTCTTTTACAATGGGAACATCATTGATGCTCTTTTCTTCAGTTTGTACTTTCTCGACGTGTGCTAGAACAGCATAGCAACCTTTTCTTATTAGTTTTTGTGCCTTAAAATTACTAATAAGATGTAGCTTCGTGTTGCCCTTTTCTCCGTACACCATTAAGGGTTTTCCTTTTTCTCGTATAATGCGAATTGCATTTTTGTAACAAACGATCTCTGCTTTCAGTTCTTTCAACCAGTCCATACCGATTATCACATCAAAACTCCCTAACTCTACTGGTATCAAATCAATCTTAAATGTTTCGCTAACCAGTTTAATTTCTCGATTCCGACATATATTATCTGCTGAAATTAATTTACCATTTGCTAATTCGAGTAAAAATTTACTATCCAAAGGCGTCAATGGACAACTTAATTTAGCACAAAAATCTCTACTCATATAGCTTCTATCCGCACCCGAATCAAATAAAACGTAAGCAGATTTATTGTCAATAAGAAACGTACCCGTAACAAGCTCCGGGTCTTCCTGTGCCTCTGCCGCATTAATATTGAAAACTCTTCCGCGACCTTGTCCATTCGTGTTCTCCTGGTTCGGGCAATTTCTAATAATGTGGCCACGTTTTCCACATTTATAACAAACTACATTGGCATAACTTGCTCCGACACTACTTGCTCCGCCATTACTCGTTCCGACACCATTTGTTCCTTTCGTTCTATTAACCCCTGGTCCGTAGACCTCACACTTCACCGCGCTATGATATTTGTTTTACACTTGTTGCAAAATTTGGTGCAGAACCCCGAGTGATACTTTTCACACCTTTGGCATAGCAGCTTCTGATTGTTGTTGTTGTTGCGGTTATTATTGTTATTGGGATGATTGTTGTAGTTGCTGTTGTTGTTGTTGTTGTTGTTGTTGTTGTTGTTGTTGTTGTTGTTGTTGTTGGGCCGTTTGTTGTAGTTGCGATTGATGTTGCGATTGTTGGGATAATTGTTGCGATTATTGTTGTAATTGCTGTTGTTGTTGTATTGGTGATTCTTATCACCGTTTTCCTCCCACTTTCTTTTAACTTGCTTCACATTGGCCTCTTCAGCAGTCTGTTCTTTAATTCTTTCTTCAATCTGGTTCACTAGTTTGTGAGCCATTCTACATGCCTGTTGTATGGATGCGGGCTCGTGTGAACTTATATCTTCTTGGATTCTTTCCTGTAATCCTTTCACAAACGCGTCGATCTTCTCTTCCTCATCTTCGAATGCTCCCGGACACAATAGGCACAATTCTGTGAATCGTCTTTCGTACGTGGTAATATCAAATCCTTGGGTTCGTAACCCTCTAAGTTCTGTCTTGATCTTATTGACCTCGGTTCTGGGACGGTACTTCTCGTTCATCAAATGCTTGAATGCTGACCACGGTAGTGCGTACGCATCATCTTGTCCCACTTGCTCTAGATAGGTATTCCACCATGTTAACGCAGAACCTGTGAAGGTATGCGTTGCGTACTTCACTTTGTCCTCTTCGGTACACTTACTTATGGCAAACACCGATTCAACCTTCTCGGTCCACCGTTTCAATCCGATCGGTCCTTCGGTTCCATCAAATTCCAAAGGTTTGCAGGCAGTGAATTCTTTGTAGGTGCATCCTACACGATTTCCTGTACTGCTAGATCCAAGGTTATTGTTGGTATGTAGCGCAGCCTGTACTGCGGCTATGTTTGAAGCTAGAAAAGTACGTAATTCCTCTTCATTCATATTCACGGTGTGTCGAGTAGTCGGTGCCATTTCCTTCAAAATAGTTAAATGGAACAAGTTAATCATACAGAATATTAAGAGTAGTTATTAGTATTTCGTAGCATAATATGAACTCATTTATAAAAGCTTTTTCTTCATATTAGCATTTTATAAGTTTAAATTCGGGTAGTACCTACCCGTTAAGTTCATACTTAGTAGCTAATATACAATTCAACTACTACAATTCTATATGAAAAACTGATTATAATAATATTTCGCGTTCAAACTTTTACACAATATTTTACAAACTTACAATACCGCTTATTTTACATATAGCACACAATAAATTTGATACAAGATGGTTGTGAAGATAATTCTAGCTAGTACACAAGTCGTTCAGCAAAGGCAATAAAGACACGTAATTCATACGTCCAGAAACAAGTCATGCATTCTGGTTTTCTTGGATTACTTCCCATCCTTGGTCTTGTGGAACATAACCGTTATGGCCGTTGATAAGACAGCGTGTTGTAACGTCGTCAAAGGGACGAGGGTTACGTAATGTCCAACAGTCCCGTAACAATCTAAAAACCTCATTTCTTACCCCAATTACCGACTCCGTCACTTGTGGGAACGTTTTGTTTAATAGTTGTAGCCCGATGTTCTTGTTCTCACTTTGGTGAGAAGCGAACATTACTAATCCGTAAGCATAACATGCTTCTTTATGTTGCATGTTAGCCGCTTTTTCTAAATCACGAAGTCCAATATTCGGATATATTGAGTCAAAATAATTTCTTAACCCATTGCGTAAAATAGCATTTGGGTTCCCCGCAATATATGCGTCAAAGTAAACACATCGTAACTTATGGATTTCCCAATGTGATATCCCCCATCTTTCGAACGAAAGCCTTTTATAAACCAAGGCATTCTTGGAACGTTCTTCGAATGTCTTACAAACTGATCTCGCCTTAAATAGTTGTGCCGAAGAATTCTGACCGACTCTAGAAAAAATTTCATCAATCATGTCTCCGGGTAGGTCTCTTAAAATATTGGGTTGTCTATCCATTTTGTGTTTTTATACTGTAAAATAGACAAGAGTTAGATTCATAAAAAAAAATACTTATTAATACAAGAAATTTTTACATATATCATAAAGCATAAGCACACTATATTACATATATTACACCACACGAATACAACTATCTTATTCCGACTCGCTTGTTTCTTCTTCTTCGGTTTTGGTTCGTTTTGCCAAGTTTCTAGGGATATATGATGTTCCCCTAATACGAGCCATCGTGATCCACATTGGTTTAGAAAAACCTGGTGGTTTAGAGGTTCCCGGGTCATTGTTACAACTTAAGGACTTCGGGGGTTGACGATACATATAAAGTTCATCGGGGTTGGAATTAGATTTCTCTATTTTTATGCCCTTTCCCTTATTATTTTCTTTTGCCTTTTTAAATTCAGTTGGGGTAATTTCTATAACATCATCGGAATTCTCGTCGGAATCCGATTCATCGGAGAATTGGTAATCCTCCCAATATTTTGCTTCCTTGGCGGAAACATCATTGACCATAATTAACCTTGGTCGGTTGGTTGAGGATTTTCTTTTACTTAACCGTTTTATTATTTCCCCCACCGGTTCTATTTCTTCATCCGGTTCCGATTCTTCTTCCGGTTCCGATTCTTCTTCCGGTTCCGACTCTTCTTCCGGTTCCTCTTCGGGAACTTGTGAATCAGTCCACGAATCATTCCAATTTACATTTGACTCTTCATTATTATTAGGTGAGTCAATGGGACTTGTTCTAGAGGTAGACATCTATCACATAATATCAAACGCGTTAAGAGATTAATATATCACATAATATTCACATGTTAAAAATATATAGTTTCCAACAAAATTTGTTAAGCAATCATTTTTCAAGTAAACACGGTCGAAGTCCAGACTCACTAATGCATCCTAACAAACTCGATAAGACACACTAATTCAAAATTCTAGTTCTCTAAGACCAACGCTCGGATACCAACTGAAATGTCCCGTTCTTATTGATTAAAAACGTTCCATATTAATTGATTTCGTTGCGAGGTTTTGACCTCTATATGAGAAGTTTTTCAAAGACTGCATTCATTTTTAAAACAAACCATAACCTTTATTTCATAAATAAAGGTTTAAAAAGCTTTACGTAGATTATCAAATAATGATAATCTAAAATATCCTGTTTACACACGACCATTACATAATGGTTTACAATACAAATATGTTACATCGAAATCAGTTTCTTGAATGCAGTTTTTACACAATATCATACAAACATGGACTCCAAATCTTGTCCTTATTTTAGTATGCAACAGCGGAAGCTCTTAGTATTCACCTGAGAATAAACATGCTTTAAACGTCAACAAAAAATGTTGGTGAGTTATAGGTTTAACCTATATATATCAAATCGTAACAATAGACCACAAGATTTCATATTTCAATACACATCCCATACATAGAGATAAAAATCATTCATATGGTGAACACCTGGTAACCGACAATAACAAGATGCATATATAAGAATATCCCCATCATTCCGGGACACCCTTCGGATATGATATAAATTTCGAAGTACTAAAGCATCCGGTACTTTGGATGGGGTTTGTTAGGCCCAATAGATCTATCTTTAGGATTCGCGTCAATTAGGGTGTCTGTTCCCTAATTCTTAGATTACCAGACTTAATAAAAAGGGGCATATTCGATTTCGATAATTCAACCATAGAATGTAGTTTCACGTACTTGTGTCTATTTTGTAAATCATTTATAAAACCTGCATGTATTCTCATCCCAAAAATATTAGATTTTAAAAGTGGGACTATAACTCACTTTCACAGATTTTTTACTTCGTCGGGAAGTAAGACTTGGCCACTGGTTGATTCACGAACCTATAACAATATATACATATATATCAAAGTATGTTCAAAATATATTTACAACACTTTTAATATATTTTGATGTTTTAAGTTTATTAAGTCAGCTGTTCTCGTTAGTAACCTACAACTAGTTGTCCACAGTTAGATGTACAGAAATAAATCGATAAATATTATCTTGAATCAATCCACGACCCAGTGTATACGTATCTCAGTATTGATCACAACTCAAACTATATATATTTTGGAATCAACCTCAACCCTGTATAGCTAACTCCAACATTCACATATAGAGTGTCTATGGTTGTTCCGAAATATATATAGATGTGTCGACATGATAGGTCGAAAGATTGTATACGTGTCTATGGTATCTCAAGATTACATAATATACAATACAAGTTGATTAAGTTATGGTTGGAATAGATTTGTTACCAATTTTCACGTAGCTAAAATGAGAAAAATTATCCAATCTTGTTTTACCCATAACTTCTTCATTTTAAATCCGTTTTGAGTGAATCAAATTGCTATGGTTTCATATTGAACTCTATTTTATGAATCTAAACAGAAAATGTATAGGTTTATAGTCGTAAAAATAAGTTACAAGTTGTTTTTGTAAAGGTAGTCATTTCAGTCGAAAGAACGACGTCTAGATGACCATTTTAGAAAATATACTTCCACTTTGAGTTTAACCATAATTTTTGGATATAGTTTCATGTTCATAATAAAAATCATTTTCTCAGAATAACAACTTTTAAATCAAAGTTTATCATAGTTTTTAATTAACTAACCCAAAACAGCCCGCGGTGATACTACGACGGCGTAAATCCGGTTTTACGGTGTTTTTCGTGTTTCCAGGTTTTAAATCATTAAGTTAGCATATCATATAGATATAGAACATGTGTTTAGTTGATTTTAAAAGTCAAGTTAGAAGTATTAACTTTTGTTTGCGAACAAGTTTAGAATTAACTAAACTATGTTCTAGTGATTACAAGTTTAAACCTTCGAATAAGATAGCTTTATATGTATGAATTGAATGATGTTATGAACATCATTACTACCTTAATTTCCTTGGATAAACCTACTGGAAAAGAGAAAAATGGATCTAGCTTCAATGGATCCTTGGATGGCTCGAAGTTCTTGAAGCAGAATCATGACATGAAAACAAGTTCAAGTAAGATCATCACTTGAAATAAGATTGTTATAGTTATAGAAATTGAACCAAAGTTTGAATATGATTATTACCTTGTATTAGAATGATAACCTACTATAATAAACAAAGATTTCTTGAGGTTGGATGATCACCTTACAAGATTGGAAGTGAGCTAGCAAACTTGAAAGTATTCTTGATTTTATGAAACTAGAACTTTTGGAATTTATGAAGAACACTTAGAACTTGAAGATAGAACTTGAGAGAGATCAATTAGATGAAGAAAATTGAAGAATGAAAGTGTTTGTAGGTGTTTTTGGTCGTTGGTGTATGGATTAGATATAAAGGATATGTAATTTTGTTTTCATGTAAATAAGTCATGAATGATTACTCATATTTTTGTAATTTTATGAGATATTTCATGCTAGTTGCCAAATGATGGTTCCCACATGTGTTAGGTGACTCACATGGGCTGCTAAGAGCTTATCATTGGAGTGTATATACCAATAGTACATACATCTAAAAGCTGTGTATTGTACGAGTACGAATACGGGTGCATACGAGTAGAATTGTTGATGAAACTGAACGAGGATGTAATTGTAAACATTTTTGTTAAGTAGAAGTATTTTGATAAGTGTATTAAAGTCTTTCAAAAGTGTATAAATACATATTAAAACACTACATGTATATACATTTTAACTGAGTCGTTAAGTCATCGTTAGTCGTTACATGTAAATGTTGTTTTGAAACCTTTAGGTTAACGATCTTGTTAAATGTTGTTAACCCAATGTTTATAATATCAAAAGAGATTTTAAATTATTATATTATCATGATATTATGATGTACGAATATCTCTTAATATGATATATATATACATTAAATGTCGTTACAACGATAATCGTTACATATATGTCTCGTTTCAAAATCATTAAGTTAGTAGTCTTGTTTTTACATATGTAGTTCATTGTTAATATACTTAATGATATGTTTAATTATCATAATATAATGTTAACTATATATATAACCATATATATGTCATCATATAGTTTTTACAAGTTTTAACGTTCGTGAATCACCGGTCAACTTGGGTGGTCAATTGTCTATATGAAACCTATTTCAATTAATCAAGTCTTAACAAGTTTGATTGCTTAACATGTTGGAAACATTTAATCATGTAAATATCAATCTCAATTAATATATATAAACATGGAAAAGTTCGGGTCACTACAATGATCAGCTCTTAGCAGCCCATGTGAGTCACCTAACACATGTGGGAACCATCATTTGGCAACTAGCATGAAATATCTCATAAAATTACAAAAATATGAGTAATCATTCTTGACTTATTTACATGAAAATAAAATTACATATCCTTTATATCTAATCCATACACCAACGACCAAAAACACCTACAAACACTTTCATTCTTCAATTTTCTTCATCTAATTGATCTCTCTCAAGTTCTATCTTCAAGTTCTAAGTGTTCTTCATAAATTCTACAAGTTCTAGTTACATAAAATCAAGAATACTTTCAAGTTTGCTAGCTCACTTCCAATCTTGTAAGGTGATCATCCAACCTCAAGAAATCTTTGTTTCTTACAGTAGGTTATCATTCTAATACAAGGTAATAATCATATTCAAACTTTGGTTCAATTTCTATAACTATAACAATCTTATTTCAAGTGATGATCTTACTTGAACTTGTTTTCGTGTCATGATTCTGCTTCAAGAACTTCGAGCCATCTAAGGATCCGTTGAAGCTAGATCCATTTTTCTCTTTTCCAGTAGATTTATCCAAGGAACTTAAGGTAGTAATGATGTTCATAACATCATTCGATTCATACATATAAAGCTATCTTATTCGAAGGTTTAAACATGTAATCACTAGAACATAGTTTAGTTAATTCTAAAATTGTTCGCAAATAAAAGTTAATTCTTCTAACTTAACTTTTAAAATCAACTAAACACATGTTCTATATCTATATGATATGGTAACTTAATGATTTAAAACCTGGAAACACAAAAAACACCGTAAAACCGGATTTACGTCGTCGTAGTAACACCGCGGGCTGTTTTGGGTTAGTTAATTAAAAACTATGATAAACTTTGATTTAAAAGTTGTTATTCTGGGAAAATGATTTTTATTATGAACATGAAACTATATCCAAAAATTATGGTTAAACTTAAAGTGGAAGCATGTTTTCTAAAATGGTCATCTAGACGTCGTCCTTTCGACTGAAATGACTACCTTTACAAAAACAACTTGTAACTTATTTTTCCGACTATAAACCTATACTTTTTCTGCTTAGATACGTAAAATAGAGTTCAATATGAAACCATAGCAATTTGATTCACTCAAAACGGATTTAAAATGAAGAAGTTATGGGTAAAACAAGATTGAATAATTTTTCTCAATTTAGCTACGTGAAAATTGGTAACAAATCCATTCCAACCATAACTTAATCAACTTGTATTGTATATTATGTAATCTTGAGATACCATAGACACGTATACAATGTTTCGACCTATCATGTCGACACATCTATATATATTTCGGAACAACCATAGACACTCTATATGTAAATGTTGGAGTTAGTTATACAGGGTTGAGGTTGATTCCAAAATATATATAGTTTGAGTTGTGATCAATACAGAGATACGTATACACTGGGTCGTGGATTGATTCAAGATAATATTTATCGATTTATTTATGTACATCTAACTGTGGACAACTAGTTGTGGGTTACTAATGAGGACAACTGACTTAATAAACTTAAAACATCAAAATATATTAAAAGTGTTGTAAATATATTTTGAACATACTTTGATATATATGTATATATTGTTATAGATTGGTGAATCAACCAGTGGCCAAGTCTTACTTCCCGACGAAGTAAAAATCTGTGAAAGTGAGTTATAGTCCCACTTTTAAAATCTAATATTTTTGGGATGAGAATACATGCAGGTTTTATAAATGATTTACAAAATAGACACAAGTACGTGAAACTACATTCTATGGTTGAATTATCGAAATCGAATATGCCCCTTTTTATTAAGTCTGGTAATCTAAGAATTAGGGAATAGACATCCTAATTGACGCGAATCCTAAAGATAGATCTATTGGGCCTAACATGTAGTGACCCGAACTTTTCCATGTTTATATATATTAATTGAGATTGATATTTACATGATTAAATGTTTCCAACATGTTAAGCAATCAAACTTGTTAAGACTTGATTAATTGAAATATGTTTCATATAGACAATTGACCACCCAAGTTGACCGGCGATTCACGAACGTTAAAACTTGTAAAAACGACATGACGATATATATATGGATATACATATGGTTAACATGAGATTATGATAAGTAAGTATCTCCATAAGTATATTAACAATGAGTTATATACATATAAACAAGACTACTAACTTAAGGATTTCGAAACGAGACATATATGTAACGATTATCGTTGTAACGACATTTAAATGTATATATATCGTATTAAGATATATTAATATATCATAATATCATGATAATATAATAATTTAACATCTCATTAGATATAATAAACAATGGGTTAACAACATTAATTGAGATCGTTAACTTAAAGGTTTCAAAACAACACTTACATGTAACGACTAACGATGACTTAACGACTCAGTTAAAATGTATATACATGTAGTGTATGTAGATGTATTAAAATACTTTTGGAATACTTCAAGACATATATCAAAACACTCATACTTAACGAAAATGGTTACAGTTACTTTCCCATTCTTTTCTTTCATCAAGAATTCTAGTCGTATTCTTACCCGTATTATACACAGCTTCAAAACGTACTTACTATGGGTATATACCAATAGGAACTAGCATGGGATTCCACTCTTGATTATGTCATGTATGACTAATCAATTTTAACTTCTACCATGAGCTAGTCAACTAACTAGAACTCCTTTTAACCCCACTCACCACTCACCAATTACCACTCATCATTCACTCCATTTCACTTCCAATTCTCTTTCTAATTCTCTCTCAACACACACACACACACACACTATTATGAACGTATTTTTCCAGTAGTTAATCATCATCTTCATCAAAAATCACTTCAAGAATCAAGCTATAATCATCATAGGAAGAACACTTCAAGAACACTCCAAAAATCCCTTCAAGTTTACTAATTTACTTCCAAGCTTTTTAATCCATTCCAAGTAATCATCTAAGATCAAGAAACCTTTGTTATATACAGTAGGTTATCTTTCTTATTCAAGGTAATATTCATATTCAAACTTTGATTCAATTTCTATAACTATAAACTATCTTAATTCGAGTAAAAATCTTACTTGAACTTGTTTTTGTGTCATGATCCTACTTCAAGAACTTTCAAGCCATCCAAGATCCTTTGTAGCTAGATCATTCCTTGTCACTTTCAGTAGGTTTACCTACTAAACTTGAGGTAGTAATGATGTTCATAACATCATTCGATTCATATATATAAAACTATCTTATTCGAAGGTTTAAACTCGTAATCACTAGAACATAGTTTAGTTAATTCTAAACTTGTTCGCAAACAAAAGTTAATCCTTCTAAATTGACTTTTAAAATTAACTACACACATGTTCTATATCTATATGATATGCTAACTTAATGATTTAAAACCTGGAAACACGAAAAACACCGTAAAATCGGATTTACGCCGTCGTAGTAACACCGCGGGCTGTTTTGGGTTAGTTAATTAAAAACTATGATAAACTTTGATTTAAAAGTTGTTATTCTAAGAAAATGATTTTTATTATGAACATGAAACTATATCCAAAAATTATGGTTAAACTCAAAGTGGAAGTATGTTTTCTAAAATGGTCATCTAGACGTCGTTCTTTCGACTGAAATGACTACCTTTACAAAAACGACTTGTAACATATTTTTCCGACTATAAACCTATACTTTTTCTGTTTAGATTCATAAAATAGAGTTCAATATGAAACCATAGCAATTTTATTCACTCAAAACGGATTTAAAATGAAGAAGTTATGGGTAAAACAAGATTGGATAATTTTTCTCAGTTTAGCTACGTGAAAATTGGTAACAAATCTATTCCAACCATAACTTAATCAACTTGTATTGTATATTATGTAATCTTGAGATACCATAGACACGTATACAATGTTTCGACCTATCATGTCGACACATCTATATATATTTCGGAACAACCATAGACACTCTATATGTGAATGTTGGAGTTAGCTATACAGGGTTGAGGTTGATTCCAAAATATATATAGTTTGAGTTGTGATCAATACTGAGATACGTATACACTGGGTCGTGGATTGATTCAAGATAATATTTATCGATTTATTTCTGTACATCTAACTGTGGACAACTAGTTGTAGGTTACTAACAAGGACAGCTGACTTAATAAACTTAAAACATCAAAATATATTAAAAGTGTTGTAAATATATTTTGAACATACTTTGATATATATATGTATATATTGTTATAGGTTCGTTAATCAACCAGTGGCCAAGTCTTACTTCCCGACGAAGTAAAAATCTGTGAAAGTGAGTTATAGTTCCACTTTTAAAATCTAATATTTTTGGGATGAGAATACATGCAGGTTTTATAAATGATTTACAAAATAGACACAAGTACGTGAAACCACATTCTATGGTTGAATTATTGAAATCGAATATGCCCCTTTTTATTAAGTCTGGTAATCTAAGAATTAGGGAACAGACACCCTAATTGACGCGAATCCTAAAGATATATCTATTGGGCCTAACAAACCCCATCCAAAGTACTGGATGCTTTAGTACTTCGAAATTTATATCATATCCGAAGGGTGTCCCGGAATGATGGGGATATTCTTATATATGCATCTTGTTAATGTCGGTTACCAGGTGTTCACCATATGAATGATTTTTATCTCTATGTATGGGATGTGTATTGAAATATGAAATCTTGTGGTCTATTGTTACGATTTGATATATATAGGTTAAACCTATAACTCACCAACATTTTTGTTGACGTTTTAAGCATGTTTATTCTCAGGTGATTATTAAGAGCTTTCGCTGTCGCATACTTAAATAAGGACGAGATTTGGAGTCCATACTTGTATGATATTGTGTAAAAATTGCTTTCAAGAAACTTATTTTGTTGTAACATATTTGTATTGTAAACCATTATGTAATGGTCGTGTGTAAACAGGATATTTTAGATTATCATTATTTGATAATCTACGTAAAGCTTTTTAAAACCTTTATCTATGAAATAAAGGTTATGGTTTGTTTTAAAAATGAATGCAGTCTTTGAAAAACGTCTCATATAGAGGTCAAAACCTCGCAACGAAATCAATTAATATGGAACGTTTTTAATCAATAAGAACGGGACATTTCAGTTGGTATCCGAGCGTTGGTCTTAGAGAACCAGAATTTTGCATTAGTGTGTCTTATCGAGTTTGTTAGGATGAATTAGTGAGTCTGGACTTCGACCGTGTTTACTTGAAAAATGATTGCTTAACAAATTTTGTTGGAAACTATATATTTTTAACATGTGAATATTATGTGATATATTAATCTCTTAACGCGTTTGATATTATGTGATAGATGTCTACCTCTAGAACAAGTCCCATTGACTCACCTAATAATAATGAAGAGTCAAATGTAAATTGGAATGATTCGTGGACGGATTCACAAGTTCCCAAAGAGGAACCAGAAGAAGAATCGGAACCGGAAGAAGAATCGGAACCAGATGAAGAAATAGAACCGGTGGGGGAAATAATAAATCGGTTAAGTAAAAGAAAATCCTCAACCAACCGACCAAGGTTAATTATGGTCAATGGTGTTTCCGCCAAGGAAGCAAAATATTGGGAGGATTACCAATTCTCCGATGAATCGGATTCCGACGAGAATTCCGATGATGTTATAGAAATTACCCCAACTGAATTTAAAAAGGCAAAAGAAAATAATAAGGGAAAGGGCATAAAAATAGAGAAATCTAATTCCAACCCCGATGAACTTTATATGTATCGTCAACCCCCGAAGTCCTTAAGTTGTAACAATGACCCGGGAACCTCTAAACCACCAGGTTTTTCTAAACCAATGTGGATAACGACGGCTCATATTAGGGGAACATCATATATCCCTAGAAACTTGGGAAAACGAACCAAAACCGAAGAAGAAGAAACAAGCAAGTCGGAATAAGATAGTTGTATTCGTGTGGTGTAATATATGTAATATAGTGTGCTTATGCTTTATGATATATGTAAAAATTGCTTGTATTAATAAGTATTTTTTTATGAATCTAACTCTTGTCTATTTTACAGTATAAAAACACAAAATGGATAGACAACCCAATATTTTAAGAGACCTACCCGGAGACATGATTGATGAAATCTTGTCTAGAGTCGGTCAGAATTCTTCTGCACAACTATTTAAGGCGAGATCAGTTTGTAAGACATTCGAAGAACGTTCTAAGAATGCCTTGGTTTATAAAAGGCTTTCGTTCGAAAGATGGGGGATATCACATTGGGAAATCCATAAGTTACGATGTGTTTACTTTGACGCATATATTGCGGGGAACCCAAATGCTATTTTACGCAATGGGTTAAGAAATTATTTTGACTCAATATATCTGAATATTGGACTTCGTGATTTAGAAAAAGCGGCTAACATGCAACATAAAGAAGCATGTTATGCTTACGGATTAGTAATGTTCGCTTCTCACCAAAGTGAGAACAAGAACATCGGGCTACAACTATTAAACAAAACGTTCCCACAAGTGACGGAGTCGGTAATTGGGGTAAGAAATGAGGTTTTTAGATTGTTACGGGACTGTTAGACATTACGTAACCCTCGTCCCTTTGACGACCTTACAACACGCTGTCTTATCAACGGCCATAACGGTTATGTTCCACAAGACCAAGGATGGGAAGTAATCCTAGTAAAACCAGAATGCATGACTTGTTTCTGGACGTATGAATTACGTGTCTTTATTACCTTTGTTGAACGACTTGTGTACTAGCTAGAATTATCTTCAAAACCATCTTGTATCAAATTTATTGTGTGCTATATTTCATGCTATATGTAAAATAAGCGGTATTGTAAGTTTGTAAAATATTGTGTAAAAGTTTGAACGCGAAATATTATTATAATCAGTTTTTCATATAGAATTGTAGTAGTTGAATTGTATATTAGCTACTAAGTATGAACTTAAAGGGTAGGTACTACCCGAATTTAAACTTATAAAACGCTAATATGAAGAAAAAGCTTTTATAAATGAGTTCATATTATGCTACGAAATACTATTAACTACTCTTAATATTCTGTATGATTAACTTGTTCCATTTGACTATTTTGAAGGAAATGTCACCGACTACTCGACACACCATGAATATGAATGAAGAGGAATTCCGTACTTTTCTAGCTTCAAACATAGCCGCAGTACAGGCTTCGCTACATACCAACAATAACCTTGGATCTGGCAGTACAGGAAATCGTGTAGGATGCACCTACAAAGAATTCACTGCCTACAAACCTTTGGAATTTGATGGAACCGAAGGACCGATCGGATTGAAACGGTGGACCGAGAAGGTCGAATCGGTGTTTGCCATAAGTAAGTGTACTGAAGAGGACAAAGTAAAGTACGCTACGCATACCTTCACAGGTTCTACGTTAACATGGTGGAATACCTATCTAGAGAAAGTGGGACAAGATGATGCGTACGCACTACCGTGGTCAGCATTCAAGCACTTGATGAACGAGAAGTACCGTCCCAGAACCGAGGTCAATAAGCTCAAGACAGAACTTAGAGGGTTACGAACCCAAGGATTTGATATTACCACGTACGAAAGGCGATTCACAGAATTGTGCCTATTGTGTCCGGGAGCATTCGAAGATGAGGAAGAGAAGATCGACGCGTTTGTGAAAGGATTACCGGAAAGAATCCAAGAAGATATAAGTTCACACGAGCCCGCCTCCATACAACAGGCATGTAGAATGGCTCACAAACTAGTGAACCAGATTGAAGAAATAATTAAAGAACAGACTGCTGAAGAGGCCAATGTAAAGCAAGTCAAAAGAAAGTGGGAGGAAAACGGTGATAAGAATCACCAATACAACAACAACATCAATTACAACAGTAATCGCAACAATTATCCCAACAATCGCAACATCAATTGCAACTACAACAAACGGCCCAACAACAACAACAACAACAACAACAACAGTAACTACAACAATCATCCCAACAACAATAATAACCGCAACAACAACAACAATCAGAAGCAGCTATGCCCAAGGTGTGAAAAGTATCACTCGGGGTTCTGCACCAAATTTTGCAACAAGTGTAAAAGAAATGGTCATAGCGCGGCAAAGTGTGAGGTCTACGGACCAGGGGTTAATAGAACGAAAGGAACAAATGGTGTCGGAACGAGTAATGGCGGAGCAAGTAGTGTCGGAGCAAGTTATGCCAATGTAGTTTGTTATAAATGTGGAAAACCGGGCCACATTATTAGAAATTGCCCGAATCAGGAGAACACAAATGGACAAGGTCGCGGAAGAGTTTTCAATATTAATGCGGCAGAGGCACAGGAAGACCCGGAGCTTGTTACGGGTACGTTTCTTATTGACAATAAATCTGCTTACGTTTTATTTGATTCGGGTGCGGATAGAAGCTATATGAGTAGAGATTTTTGTGCTAAATTAAGTTTTCCATTGACGCCTTTGGATAGTAAATTTTTACTCGAATTAGCAAATGGTAAATTAATTTCAGCAGATAATATATGTCGGAATCGAGAAATTAAACTGGTTAGCGAAACATTTAAGATTGACTTGATACCAGTAGAGTTAGGGAGTTTTGATGTGATAATCGGTATGGACTGGTTGAAAGAAGTGAAAGCAGAGATCGTTTGTTACAAAAATGCAATTCGCATTATACGAGAAAAAGGAAAACCCTTAATGGTGTACGGAGAAAAGGGCAACACGAAGCTACATCTTATTAGTAATTTGAAGGCACAAAAACTAATAAGAAAAGGTTGCTATGCTGCTCTAGCACACGTCGAGAAAGTACAAACTGAAGAAAAGATCATCAATGATGTTCCCGTCGCAAAAGAATTTCATGATGTATTTCCGAAAGAATTACCGGGATTACCCCCACATCGATCCGTTGAATTTCAAATAGATCTTGTACCAGGAGCTGCACCAATAGCTCGTGCTCCTTACAGACTCGCACCCAGCGAGATGAAAGAACTGCAAAGCCAATTACAAGAACTTTTAGAGCGTGGTTTCATTCGACCAAGCACATCACCGTGGGGAGCTCCTGTTTTGTTTGTCAAGAAGAAAGATGGTACATTCAGGTTGTGTATCGACTACCGAGAGTTGAACAAACTTACTATCAAGAACCGCTACCTACTACCGAGAATCGACGACTTATTTGATCAACTACAAGGCTCGTCTGTTTATTCAAAGATTGACTTACGTTCCGGGTATCATCAAATGCGGGAGAAAGAAGATGATATTCCAAAGACTGCTTTCAGAACACGTTACGGTCATTACGAGTTTATGGTCATGCCATTTGGTTTAACTAATGCACCAGCTGTGTTCATGGACCTTATGAACCGAGTGTGTGGACCATACCTTGACAAGTTTTTCATTGTTTTCATTGATGACATACTTATTTACTCAAAGAATGACCAAGAACACGGTGAACATTTGAGAAAGGTGTTAGAAGTATTGAGGAAGGAAGAATTGTACGCTAAGTTTTCAAAGTGTGCATTTTGGTTGGAAGAAGTTCAATTCCTCGGTCACATAGTGAACAAAGAAGGTATTAAGGTGAATCCGGCAAAGATAGAAACTGTTGAAAAGTGGGAAACCCCGAAAACTCCAAAACACATATGCCAGTTTTTAGGACTAGCTAGTTACTACAGAAGGTTCATCCAAGACTTTTCCAGAATAGCAAAACCCTTGACTGCATTAATGCATAAAGGGAAGAAATTTGAATGGAATGATGAACAAGAGAAAGCGTTTCAGTTATTGAAGAAAAAGCTAACTACGGCACCTATTTTGTCATTGCCTGAAGGGAATGATGATTTTGTGATTTATTGTGACGCATCAAAGCAAGGTCTCGGTTGTGTATTAATGCAACGAACGAAGGTGATTGCTTATGCGTCTAGACAATTGAAGATTCACGAACAAAATTATACGACGCATGATTTGGAATTAGGCGCGGTTGTTTTTGCATTAAAGACTTGGAGGCACTACTTATATGGGGTCAAAAGTATTATATATACCGACCACAAAATTCTTCAACACATATTTAATTAGAAACAACTGAATATGAGGCAGCGTAGGTGGATTGAATTATTGAATGATTACGACTTTGAGATTCGTTACCACCCGGGGAAGGCAAATGTGGTAGCCGATGCCTTGAGCAGGAAGGACAGAGAACCCATTCGAGTAAAATCTATGAATATAATGATTCATAATAACCTTACTACTCAAATAAAGGAGGCGCAACAAGGAGTTTTAAAAGAGGGAAATTTAAAGGATGAAATACCCAAAGGATGGAGAAACATCTTAATATTCGGGAAGACGGAACCCGGTATAGGGCTGAAAGGATTTGGGTACCAAAATTTGGAGATATGAGAGAAATGGTACTTAGAGAAGCTCATAAAACCAGATAATCAATACATCCTGGAACGGGGAAGATGTACAAGGATCTCAGGAAATATTTTTGGTGGCCGGGTATGAAAGCCGATGTTGCTAAATACGTAGGAGAATGTTTGACGTATTCTAAGGTCAAAGCTGAGCATCAGAAACCATCAGGTCTACTTCAATAACCCCAAAATCCCGGAATGGAAATGGAAAAACATTACCATGGATTTCATCACTAAATTGCCAAGGACTGCAAGTGGTTTTGATACTATTTGGGTAATAGTTGATCGTCTCACCAAATCAGCACACTTCCTGCCAATAAGAGAAGATGACAAGATGGAAAAGTTAGCACGACTGTATTTGAAAGAAGTCGTCTCCAGACAAGGAATTCCAATCTCTATTATCTCTGATAGAGATGGCAGATTTATTTCAAGATTCTTGCAGACATTACAGCAAGCATTAGGAACTCGTCTAGACATGAGTACTGCCTATCATCCACAAACTGATGGGCAGAGCGAAAGGACGATACAAATGCTTGAAGACATGCTACGAGCATGTGTTATTGATTTCGGAAACAGTTGGGATCGACATCTACCGTTAGCAGAATTTTCCTACAACAACAGCTACCATTCAAGCATTGAGATGGCGCCGTTTGAAGCACTTTATGGTAGAAAGTGCAGGTCTCCGATTTGTTGGAGTGAAGTGGGGGATAGACAGATTACGGGTCCGGAGATTATACAAGAAACTACCGAGAAGATCATCCAAATTCAACAACGGTTGAAAACCGCCCAAAGTCGACAAAAGAGCTACGCTGACATTAAAAGAAAAGATATAGAATTTGAAATTGGAGAGATGGTCATGCTTAAAGTTGCACCTTGGAAAGGCGTTGTTCAATTTGGTAAACGAGGGAAATTAAATCCAAGGTATATTGGACCATTCAAGATTATTGATCGTGTCGAACTAGTAGCTTACCGACTTGAGTTACCTCAACAACTCGCGGCTGTACATAACACTTTCCACGTCTCAAATTTGAAGAAATGTTTTGCTAAAGAAGATCTCACTATTCCGTTAGATGAAATCCAAATCAACGAAAAACTCCAATTCATCGAAGAACCCGTCGAAATAATGGATCGTGAGGTTAAAAGACTTAAGCAAAACAAGATACCAATTGTTAAGGTTCGATGGAATGCTCGTAGAGGACCCGAGTTCACCTGGGAGCATGAAGATCAGATGAAGAAGAAATACCCGCATCTATTTCCAGAAGATTCGTCAACACCTTCAACAGCTTAAAATTTCGGGACGAAATTTATTTAACAGGTAGGTACTGTAGTGACCCGAACTTTTCCATGTTTATATATATTAATTGAGATTGATATTTACATGATTAAATGTTTCCAACATGTTAAGCAATCAAACTTGTTAAGACTTGATTAATTGAAATATGTTTCATATAGACAATTGACCACCCAAGTTGACCGGCGATTCACGAACGTTAAAACTTGTAAAAATGACATGATGATATATATATATGGATATACATATGGTTAACATGAGATTATGATAAGTAAGTATCTCCATAAGTATATTAACAATGAGTTATATACATATAAACAAGACTACTAACTTAAGGATTTCGAAACGAGACATATATGTAACGATTATCGTTGTAACGACATTTAAATGTATATATATCATATTAAGATATATTAATATATCATAATATCATGATAATATAATAATTTAACATCTCATTAGATATAATAAACAATGGGTTAACAACATTAATTGAGATCGTTAACTTAAAGGTTTCAAAACAACACTTACATGTAGCGACTAACGATGACTTAACGACTCAGTTAAAATGTATATACATGTAGTGTATGTAGATGTATTAAAATACTTTTGGAAGACTTCAAGACATATATCAAAACACTCATACTTAACGAAAATGGTTACAGTTACTTTCCCATTCTTTTCTTTCATCAAGAATTCTAGTCGTATTCTTACCCGTATTATACACAGCTTCAAAACGTACTTACTATGGGTATATACCAATAGGAACTAGCATGGGATTCCACTCTTGATTATGTCATGTATGACTAATCAATTTTAACTTCTACCATGAGCTAGTCAACTAACTAGAACTCCTTTTAACCCCACTCACCACTCACCAATTACCACTCATCATTCACTCCATTTCACTTCCAATTCTCTTTCTAATTCTCTCTCAACACACACACACACTATTATGAACGTATTTTTCCAGTAGTTAATCATCATATTCATCAAAAATCACTTCAAGAATCAAGCAATAATCATCATAGGAAGAACACTTCAAGAACACTCCAAAAATCCCTTCAAGTTTACTAATTTACTTCCAAGCTTTTTAATCCATTCCAAGTAATCATCTAAGATCAAGAAACCTTTGTTATATACAGTAGGTTATCTTTCTTATTCAAGGTAATATTCATATTCAAACTTTGATTCAATTTCTATAACTATAAACTATCTTAATTCGAGTAAAAATCTTACTTGAACTTGTTTTTGTGTCATGATCCTACTTCAAGAACTTTCAAGCCATCCAAGATCCTTTGTAGCTAGATCATTTCTTGTCACTTCCAGTAGGTTTACCTACTAAACTTGAGGTAGTAATGATGTTCATAACATCATTCGATTCATATATATAAAACTATCTTATTCGAAGGTTTAAACTCGTAATCACTAGAACATAGTTTAGTTAATTCTAAACTTGTTCGCAAACAAAAGTTAATCCTTCTAACTTGACTTTTAAAATTAACTACACACATGTTCTATATCTATATGATATGCTAACTTAATGATTTAAAACCTGGAAACACGAAAAACACCGTAAAACCGGATTTACGCCGTCGTAGTAACACCGCGGGCTGTTTTGGGTTAGTTAATTAAAAACTATGATAAACTTTGATTTAAAAGTTGTTATTCTGAAAAAATGATTTTTATTATGAACATGAAACTATATCCAAAAATTTTGGTTAAACTCAAAGTGGAAGTATGTTTTCTAAAATGGTCATCTAGACGTCGTTCTTTCGACTGAAATGACTACCTTTACAAAAACAACTTGTAACTTATTTTTCCGACTATAAACCTATACTTTTTATGTTTAGATTCATAATATAGAGTTCAATATGAAACCATAGCAATTTGATTCACTCAAAACGGATTTAAAATGAAGAAGTTATGGGTAAAACAAGATTGGATAATTTTTCTCAGTTTAGCTACGTGAAAATTGGTAACAAATCTATTCCAACCATAACTTAATCAACTTGTATTGTATATTATGTAATCTTGAGATACCATAGACACGTATACAATGTTTCGACCTATCATGTCGACACATCTATATATATTTCGGAACAACCATAGACACTCTATATGTGAATGTTGGAGTTAGCTATACAAGGTTGAGGTTGATTCCAAAATATATATAGTTTGAGTTGTGATCAATACTGAGATATGTATACACTGGGTCGTGGATTGATTCAAGATAATATTTATTGATTTATTTCTGTACATCTAACTGTGGATAACTAGTTGTAGGTTACTAACAAGGACAGCTGACTTAATAAACTTAAAACATCAAAATATATTAAAAGTGTTGTAAATATATTTTGAACATACTTTGATATATATATGTATATATTGTTATAGGTTCGTGAATCAACCAGTGGCCAAGTCTTACTTCCCGACGAAGTAAAAATCTGTGAAAGTGAGTTATAGTCCCACTTTTAAAATCTAATATTTTTGGGATGAGAATACATGCAGGTTTTATAAATGATTTACAAAATAGACACAAGTACGTGAAACTACATTCTATGGTTGAATTATCGAAATCGAATATGCCCCTTTTTATTAAGTCTGGTAATCTAAGAATTAGGGAACAGACACCCTAATTGACGCGAATCCTAAAGATAGATCTATTGGGCCTAACAAACCCCATCCAAAGTACCGGATGCTTTAGTACTTCGAAATTTATATCATATCCGAAGGGTGTCCCGGAATGATGGGGATATTCTTATATATGCATCTTGTTAATGTCGGTTACCAGGTGTTCACCATATGAATGATTATTATCTCTATGTATGGGATGTGTATTGAAATATAAAATCTTGTGGTCTATTATTACGATTTGATATATATAGGTTAAACCTATAACTCACCAACATTTTTGTTGACGTTTTAAGCATGTTTATTCTCAGGTGAATACTAAGAGCTTCCGCTATTGCATACTAAAATAAGGACAAGATTTGGAGTCCATGTTTGTATGATATTGTGTAAAAACTGCATTCAAGAAACTGATTTCGATGTAACATATTTGTATTGTAAACCATTATGTAATGGTCGTGTGTAAACAGGATATATTAGATTATCATTATTTGATAATCTACGTAAAGCTTTTTAAACCTTTATTTATGAAATAAAGGTTATGGTTTGTTTTAAAAATGAATGCAGTCTTTGAAAAACGTCTCATATAGAGGTCAAAACCTCGCAACAAAATCAATTAATATGGAACGTTTTTAATCAATAAGAACGGGACATTTCAGTTGGTATCCGAGCGTTGGTCTTAGAGAACCAGAATTTTGCATTAGTGTGTCTTATCGAGTTTGTTAGGATGCATTAGTGAGTCTGGACTTCGACCGTGTTTACTTGAAAAATGATTGCTTAACAAATTTTGTTGGAAACTATATATTTTTAACATGTGAATATTATTTGATATATTAATCTCTTAACGCGTTTGATATTATGTGATAGATGTCTACCTCTAGAACAAGTCCCATTGACTCACCTAATAATAATGAAGAGTCAAATGTAAATTGGAATGATTCATGGACTGATTCACAAGTTCCCGAAGAGGACCCGGAAGAAGAGTCGGAACCGGAAGAAGAATCGGAATCGGAAGAAGAATTGGAACCGGATGAAGAAATAGAACCGGTGGGGGAAAAAATAAAACGGTTAAGTAAAAGAAAATCCTCAACCAACCGACCAAGGTTAATTATGATCAATGGTGTTTCCGCCAAGGAAGCAAAATATTGGGAGGATTACCAATTCTCCGATGAATCGGATTCCGACGAGAATTCCGATGATGTTATAGAAATTACCCCAACTGAATTTAAAAAGGCAAAAGAAAATAATAAGGGAAAGGGCATAAAAATAGAGAAATCTAATTCCAACCCCGATGAACTTTATATGTATCGTCAACCCCCGAAGTCCTTAAGTTGTAACAATGACCCGGGAACCTCTAAACCACCAGGTTTTTCTAAACCAATGTGAAAAACGACAGCTCGTATTAGGGGAACATCATATATCCCTAGAAACTTGGTAAAACAAACCAAAACCGAAGAAGAAGAAATGACCGATTCGGAATAAGATAGTTGTATTCGTGTGGTGTAATATATGTAATATAGTGTGCTTATGCTTTATGATATATGTAAAAATTGCTTGTATTAATAAGTATTTTTTTTTATGAATCTAACTCTTGTCTATTTTACAGTATAAAAACACAAAATGGATACACAACCCAATATTTTAAGAGACCTACCTGGAGACATGATTGATGAAATCTTGTCTAGAGTCGGTCAGAATTCTTCGGCACAACTATTTAAGGCGAGATCAGTTTGTAAGACATTCGAAGAACGTTCCAAGAATGCCTTGGTTTATAAAAGGCTTTCGTTCGAAAGATGGGGGATATCACATTGGGAAATCCATAAGTTACGATGTGTTTACTTTGACGCATATATTGCGGGGAACCCAAATGCTATTTTACGCAATGGGTTAAGAAATTATTTTGACTCAATATATTCGAATATTGGACTTCGTGATTTAGAAAAAGCGGCTAACATGCAACATAAAGAAGCATGTTATGCGTACGGATTAGTAATGTTCGCTTCTCACCAAAGTGAAAACAAGAACATCGGGCTACAACTATTAAACAAAACGTTCCCACAAGTGACGGAGTCGGTAATTGGGGTAAGAAATGAGGTTTTTAGATTGTTACGGGACTGTTGGACATTACGTAACCCTTGTCCCTTTGACGACGTTACAACACGCTGTCTTATCAACGGCCATAACGGTTATGTTCCACATGACCAATGATGGGAAGTAGTCCTAGTAAATCCAGAATGCATGACTTGTTTCTGGACGTATGAATTACGTGTCTTTATTGCCTTTGCTGAACGACTTGTGTACTAGCTAGAATTATCTTCACAACCATCTTGTATCAAATTTATTATGTGCTATATTTCATGCTATATGTAAAATAAGCGGTATTGTAAGTTTGTAAAATATTGTGTAAAAGTTTGAACGCGAAATATTATTATAATCAGTTTTTCATATAGAATTGTAGTAGTTGAATTGTATATTAGCTACTAAGTATGAACTTAACGGGTAGGTACTACGCGAATTTAAACTTATAAAACGCTAATATGAAGAAAAAGCTTTTATAAATGAGTTCATATTATGCTACAAGATACTATTGACTACTCTTAATATTCTGTATGATTAACTTGTTTCATTTGTCTATTTTTAAGGAAATAGCACCAACTACTCGACACACCTTGAATATGAGCGAAGTGGAATTTCGTGCCTTTCTTGCTTCAAACATAGCCGCAGTACAGGCTGCGCTACATACCAACAATAACCTTGGATCTAGCAGTACAGGAAATTGTGTAGGATGCACCTACAAAGAATTCACTGCCTGCAAACCTTTGGAATTCGATAGAACCGAAGGACCGATCGGAATGAAACGGTGGACCGAGAAGGTCGAATCGGTGTTTGCCATAAGTAAGTGTACTGAAGAGGACAAAGTGAAGTACGCTACGCATACCTTCACAGGTACTGCATTAACATGGTGGAATACCTATCTAGAGCAAGTGGGACAAGATGATGCTTACGCACTACCGTGGTCAGCATTCAAGCACTTTATGAACGAGAAGTACCGTCCCAGAACCGAGGTCAATAAGCTCAAGACAGAACTTAGAGGGTTACGAACCCAAGGATTTGATATTACCACGTATGAAAGGCGATTCACAGAATTGTGCCTATTGTGTCCGGGAGCGTTCGAAGATGTGGAAGAGAAGATTGACGCGTTTGTGAAAGGATTACCAGAAAGAATCCAAGAAGATATAAGTTCACACGAGCCCGCCTCCATACAACAGGCATGTAGAATGGCTCACAAACTAGTGAACCAGATTGAAGAAAGAATTAAAAAACAGACTGCTGAAGAGGCCAATGTGAAGCAAGTCAAAAGAAAATGGGAGGAAAACGGTGATAAGATGAAAGGACCCGTTCATATACATTATAAACAATTCAAAATAGTTGATTACATCGCGAGGTATTTGACCTCTATATGATACATTTTACAAACATTGCATTCGTTTTTAAAAGACAAACTTTCTTTACAACGAAAGTTGACGGCATGCACACCATTTCATAATACATCCAACTATAATTGGCTTAATAATAATCTTGATGAACTCAATGACTCGAATGCAACGTCTTTCAAAATATGCCATGAATGACTCCAAGTAATATCCTTAAAATGAGCTAATGCACAACGGAAGATTTCTTTAATACCTGAGAATAAACATGCTTTAAAGTGTCAACCAAAAGGTTGGTGAGTTCACAGGTTTATCATAACAATCATTTCAATATATTAATAGACCACAAGATTTCCGTTTATAAATATATGTACACTCGCAAGTGTATAAAAGTATTCTATAAGTTGTAGGCACCCGGTAACAAGCCTTAACGTTCATGTTTTACCCTCTTAAGTACACCAGATCAGGTGTGTTTAAAATAACCTCGAAGTACTAAAGCATCCCATAGTCAGGATGGGGTTTGTCAGGCCCAATAGATCTATCTTTAGGATTCGCGCCTACCTACATAGACAAGTAGTTTAATGTTACCAAGCTAAGGGTATATTTCTGGTTTAAACCCACGTAGAATTAGTTTTAGTACTTGTGCTTATTTCGTAAAACATTTATAAAAACAGCGCATGTATTCTCAGTCCCAAAAATATATATAAAAGGGAGCAAATGAAACTCACAATACTGTATTTCGTAGTAAAAATACATATAACATCATTTAATAAGTGCAAGGTTGGCCTCGGATTCACGAACGTATCAATATTGAGATTCAATATTGCAGGAAAGTACGTAGACGCAACGGAGATGATAAACACTAGATTGACCTCACGAGCATACCCATGAACCATACCCATCACCTCCATAGCTATAACCCATAATTTCCTTAGCTTCGACTCATTCAAAAAAACTATTTTGAAATCACTCGGACAGCACTCCGTCATAATATTTTATGTATACTAATAATATCTTGAAATAATACAGAGCAAATATATATATATATATATATATATATATATATATATATATATATATATATATATATATATATATATATATATATATATATCAATTGAGAGAGTTTAGAGAAATATATCTTCAAGTTTCTATGAAATAATGAAACCTATTGAATTCTATTTATAATAGATTTTTGAATTATAAAAGTGAATTATTAAAGTATGAATTATTAAAGTGAATTATTAAAGTATGAATTATTAAAGTATGAATTATTAAAGTGAATTATTAAAGTATAAATTATTCAAGTGAATTATTAAAGTATGAATTATTAAAGTGAATTATTAAAGTATGAATTATTAAAGTGAATTATTAAAGTATGAATTATTAAAGTTAAAGTAAAGTAAAAGTAAAGTAAAGGTAAAGTTAAAGTATAGTAAAAGTTTAAAAAACTATGTATGTATAATACGCGTATAAATATATATAATATTAATTTAAATCGTTATATATATTTAATGAAATAAAATATAAATATCGTTATATTTATTATACTGGTTAAGTAATGAGTTGTCAAAAGTGATTCTAGATATTTATAAAAGTTATATACGTTTTAATAATTAAGTTCTTTTTAAACTGAAAACGTCTTTGTACGTTTAAAAATAGATTAATAGAATATTATGGAAACCAATTCTCCACTAAATTTTGTCTAACTTTCGTAAATGACACTTTTTGTTTTTATTTATAAATAGCTTTACAAATTATTCTGAATATCGTTAAGAGGAATAGATTTTCTCAAATTATAGTGGACCTCTCAACAGAGACTTGTAATCATAATTCAATGTTTCTGATAATTCAATCATTTAATATATTTTTTTTCGTCGAAAATCATATTGAAACAAATACGTTCGTGTAAAGTATTATACGTTTAATACTTTATTAATATTCTCAAGTTATAATATATATATGAAATGTCCCGTTCTTATTGATTAAAAACGTTCCATATTAATTGATTTCGTTGCGAGGTTTTGACCTCTATATGAGACGTTTTTCAAAGATTGCATTCATTTTTAAAACAAACCATAACCTTTATTTCATAAATAAAGGTTTAAAAAGCTTTACGTAGATTATCAAATAATGATAATCTAAAATATCCTGTTTACACACGACCATTACATAATGGTTTACAATACAAATATGTTACAACAAAATAAGTTTCTTGAATGCAGTTTTTACACAATATCATACAAGCATGGACTCCAAATCTCGTCCTTATTTAAGTATGCGACAGCGGAAGCTCTTAATAATCACCTGAGAATAAACATGCTTAAAACTTCAACAAAAAATGTTGGTGAGTTATAGGTTTAACCTATATATATCAAATCATAATAATAGACCACAAGATTTCATATTTCAATACACATCCCATACATAGAGATAAAAATCATTCATATGGTGAACACCTGGTAACCGACATTAACAAGATGCATATATAAGATTATCCCCATCATTCCGGGACACCCTTCGGATATGATATAAATTTCGAAGTACTAAAGCATCCGGTACTTTGGATGGGGTTTGTTAGGCCCAATAGATCTATCTTTAGGATTCGCGTCAATTAGGGTGTCTGTTCCCTAATTCTTAGATTACCAGACTTAATAAAAAGGGGCATATTCGATTTCGATAATTCAACCATAGAATGTAGTTTCACGTACTTGTGTCTATTTTGTAAATCATTTATAAAACCTGCATGTATTCTCATCCCAAAAATATTAGATTTTAAAAGTGGGACTATAACTCACTTTCACAGATTTTTACTTCGTCGGGAAGTAAGACTTGGCCACTGGTTGATTCACGAACCTATAACAATATATACATATATATCAAAGTATGTTCAAAATATATTTACAACACTTTTAATATATTTTGATGTTTTAAGTTTATTAAGTCAGCTGTCCTCGTTAGTAACCTACAACTAGTTGTCCACAGTTAGATGTACAGAAATAAATCGATAAATATTATCTTGAATCAATCCACGACCCAGTGTATACGTATCTCAGTATTGATCACAACTCAAACTATATATATTTTGGAATCAACCTCAACCCTGTATAGCTAACTCCAACATTCACATATAGAGTGTCTATGGTTGTTCCGAAATATATATAGATGTGTCGACATGATAGGTCGAAACATTGTATACGTGTCTATGGTATCTCAAGATTACATAATATACAATACAAGTTGATTAAGTTATGGTTGGAATAGATTTGTTACCAATTTTCACGTAGCTAAAATGAGAAAAATTATCCAATCTTGTTTTACCCATAACTTCTTCATTTTAAATCCGTTTTGAGTGAATCAAATTGCTATGGTTTCATATTGAACTATATTTTATGAATCTAAACAGAAAAAGTATAGGTTTATAGTCGGAAAAATAAGTTACAAGTCGTTTTTGTAAAGGTAGTCATTTCAGTCGAAAGAACGACGTCTAGATGACCATTTTAGAAAACATACTTCCACTTTGAGTTTAACCATAATTTTTGGATATAGTTTCATGTTTATAATAAAAATTATTTTCTCAGAATAAAAACTTTTAAATCAAAGTTTATCATAGTTTTTAATTAACTAACCCAAAACAGCCCGCGGTATTACTACGACGGCGTAAATCCGGTTTTACGGTGTTTTTCGTGTTTCCAGGTTTTAAATCATTAGGTTAGCATATCATATAGATATAGAACATGTGTTTAGTTGATTTTAAAAGTCAAGTTAGAAGGATTAACTTTTGTTTACGAACAAGTTTAGAATTAACTAAACTATGTTCTAGTGATTACAAGTTTAAACCTTCGAATAAGATAGCTTTATATGTATGAATCGAATGATGTTATGAACATCATTACTACCTTAATTTCCTTGGATAAACCTACTGGAAGAGAGAAAAATGGATCTAACTTCAATGGATCCTTGGATGGCTCGAAGTTCTTGAAGCAGAATCATGACACGAAAACAAGTTCAAGTAAGATCATCACTTGAAATAAGATTGTTATAGTTATAGAAATTGAACCAAAGTTTGAATATGATTATTACCTTGTATTAGAATGATAACCTACTGTAAGAAACAAAGATTTCTTGAGGTTGGATGATCACCTTACAAGATTGGAAGTGAGCTAGAAAACTTGAAAGTATTCTTGATTTTATGAAACTAGAACTTTTGGAATTTATGAAGAACACTTAGAACTTGAAGATAGAACTTGAGAGAGATCAATTAGATGAAGAAAATTGAAGAATGAAAGTGTTTGTAGGTGTTTTTGGTCGTTGGTGTTGGATTAGATATAAAGGATATGTAATTTTGTTTTCTTGTAAATAAGTCATGAATGATTACTCATATTTTTGTAATTTTATGAGATATTTCATGCTAGTTGCCAAATGATGGTTCCCACATGTGTTAGGTGACTCACATGGGCTGCTAAGAGCTGATCATTGGAGTGTATATACCAATAGTACATACATCTAAAAGTTGTGTATTGTACGAGTACGAATACGGGTGCATACGAGTAGAATTGTTGATGAAACTGAACGAGGATGTAATTGTAAGCATTTTTTGTTAAGTAGAAGTATTTTGATAAGTGTATTGAAGTCTTTCAAAAGTGTATAAATACATATTAAAACACTACATGTATATACATTTTAACTGAGTCGTTAAGTCATCGTTAGTCGTTACATGTAAATGTTGTTTTGAAACCTTTAGGTTAACGATCTTGTTAAATGTTGTTAACCCAATGTTTATAATATCAAAATAGATTTTAAATTATTATATTATCATGATATTATGATGTACAAATATCTCTTAATATGATATATATACATTAAATGTCGTTACAACGATAATCGTTACATATATGTCTCGTTTCAAAATCATTAAGTTAGTAGTCTTGTTTTTACATATGTAGTTCATTGTTAATATACTTAATGATATTTTTAATTATCATAATATAATGTTAACTATATATATAACCATATATATGTCATCATATAGTTTTTACAAGTTTTAACGTTCGTGAATCACCGGTCAACTTGGGTGGTCAATTGTCTATATGAAACCTATTTCAATTAATCAAGTCTTAACAAGTTTGATTGCTTAACATGTTGGAAACATTTAATCATATAAATATCAATCTCAATTAATATATATAAACATGGAAAAGTTCGGGTCACTACAGTACCTACCCGTTAAATAAATTTCATCCAGAAATTTTAAGCTGTTGAAGGTGTTGACGAATCTTCTGGAAATAGATGCGGGTATTTCTTCTTCATCTGATCTTCACGCTCCCAGGTGAACTCGGGTCCTCTACGAGCATTCCATCGAACCTTAACAATTGGTATCTTGTTTTGCTTAAGTCTTTTAACCTCACGATCCATTATTTCGACGGGTTCTTCGATGAATTGGAGTTTTTCGTTGATTTGGATTTCATCTAACGGAATAGTGAGATCTTCTTTAGCAAAACATTTCTTCAAATTCGAGACGTGGAAAGTGTTATATACAGCCGCGAGTTGTTGAGGTAACTCAAGTCGGTAAGCTACTGGTCCGACACGATCAATAATCTTGAATGGTCCAATATACCTTGGATTTAATTTCCCTCGTTTACCAAATCGAACAACGCCTTTCCAAGGTGCAACTTTAAGCATGACCATCTCTCCAATTTCAAATTCTATATCTTTTCTTTTAATGTCAGCGTAGCTCTTTTGTCGACTTTGGGCGGTTTTCAACCGTTGTTGAATTTGGATGATCTTCTCGGTAGTTTCTTGTATAATCTCCGGACCCGTAATCTGTCTATCCCCCACTTCACTCCAACAAATCGGAGACCTGCACTTTCTACCATAAAGTGCTTCAAACGGCGCCATCTCAATGCTTGAATGGTAGCTGTTGTTGTAGGAAAATTCTGCTAATGGTAGATGTCGATCCCAACTGTTTCCGAAATCAATAACACATGCTCGTAGCATGTCTTCAAGCGTTTGTATCGTCCTTTCACTCTGCCCATCAGTTTGTGGATGATAGGCAGTACTCATGTCTAGACGAGTTCCTAATGCTTGCTGTAATGTCTGCCAGAATCTTGAAATAAATCTGCCATCCCTATCAGAGATAATAGAGATTGGTATTCCATGTCTGGAGACGACTTCCTTCAAATACAGTCGTGCTAACTTCTCCATCTTGTCATCTTCTCTTATTGGCAGGAAGTGTGCTGATTTGGTGAGACGATCAACTATTACCCAAATAGTATCAAAACCACTTGCAGTCCTTGGCAATTTAGTGATGAAATCCATGGTAATCTTTTCCCATTTCCATTCCGGGATTTCGGGTTGTTGAAGTAGACCTGATGGTTTCTGATGCTCAGCTTTGACCTTAGAACACGTCAAACATTCTCCCACGTATTTAGCAACATCGGCTTTCATACCCGGCCACCAAAAATGTTTCTTGAGATCCTTGTACATCTTCCCCGTTCCAGGATGTATTGAGTATCTGGTTTTATGAGCTTCTCTAAGTACCATTTCTCTCATATCTCCAAATTTTGGTACCCAAATCCTTTCAGCCCTATACCGGGTTCCGTCTTCCCGAATATTAAGATGCTTCTCCGATCCTTTGGGTATTTCATCCTTTAAATTTCCCTCTTTTAAAACTCCTTGTTGCGCCTCCTTTATTTGAGTAGTAAGGTTATTATGAATCATTATATTCATAGATTTTACTCGAATGGGTTCTCTGTCCTTCCTGCTCAAGGCATCGGCTACCACATTTGCCTTCCCCGTGTGGTAACGAATCTCAAAGTCGTAATCATTCAATAATTCAATCCACCTACGCTGCCTCATATTCAGTTGTTTCTGATTAAATATGTGTTGAAGACTTTTGTGGTCGGTATATATAATACTTTTGACCCCATATAAGTAGTGCCTCCAAGTCTTTAATGCAAAAACAACCGCGCCTAATTCCAAATCATGCGTCGTATAATTTTGTTCGTGAATCTTCAATTGTCTAGTCGCATAAGCAATCACCTTCATTCGTTGCATTAATACACAACCAAGACCTTGCTTTGATGCGTCACAATAAATCACAAAATAATCATTCCCTTCAGGCAATGACAATATAGGTGCCGTAGTTAGCTTTTTCTTCAATAACTGAAACGCTTTCTCTTGTTCATCATTCCATTCAAATTTCTTCCCTTTATGCGTTAATGCAGTCAAGGGTTTTGCTATTCTGGAAAAGTCTTGGATGAACCTTCTGTAGTAACCAGCTAGTCCTAAAAACTGGCGTATGTGTTTCGGAGTTTTCGGGGTTTCCCACTTTTCAACAGTTTCTATCTTTGCCGGATCCACCTTAATACCTTCTTTGTTCACTATGTGACCGAGGAATTGAACTTCTTCCAACCAAAATGCACACTTTGAAAACTTAGCGTACAATTCTTCCTTCCTCAATACTTCTAACACCTTTCTCAAATGTTCACCGTGTTCTTGGTCATTCTTTGAGTAAATAAGTATGTCATCAATGAAAACAATGACAAACTTGTCAAGGTATGGTCCACACACTCGGTTCATAAGGTCCATGAACACAGCTGGTGCATTAGTTAAACCAAACGGCATGACCATAAACTCATAATGACCGTAACGTGTTTTGAAAGCAGTCTTTGGAATATCATCTTCTTTCACCCGCATTTGATGATACCCGGAACGTAAGTCAATCTTTGAATAAACAGACGAGCCTTGTAGTTGATCAAATAAGTCATCGATTCTCGGTAGTGGGTAGCGGTTCTTGATGGTAAGTTTGTTCAACTCTCGGTAGTCGATACACAACCTGAATGTACCATCTTTCTTCTTGACCAACAAAACAGGAGCTCCCCACGGTGATGTGCTTGGTCGAATGAAACTACGCTCTAAAAGTTCTTGTAATTGGCTTTGCAGTTCTTTCATCTCGCTGGGTGCGAGTCTGTAAGGAGCACGAGCTATTGGTGCAGCTCCTGGTACAAGATCTATTTGAAATTCAACGGATCGATGTGGGGGTAATCCCGGTAATTCTTTCGGAAATACATCGGGAAATTCTTTTACAATGGGAACATCATTGATGCTCTTTTCTTCAGTTTGTACTTTCTCGACGTGTGCTAGAACAGTATAGCAACCTTTTCTTATTAGTTTTTGTGCCTTCAAATTACTAATAAGATGTAGCTTCGTGTTGCCCTTTTCTCCGTACACCATTAAGGGTTTTCCTTTTTCTCGTATAATGCGAATTGCATTTTTGTAACAAACGATCTCTGCTTTCACTTCTTTCAACCAGTCCATACCGATTATCACATCAAAACTCCCTAACTCTACTGGTATCAAATCAATCTTAAATGTTTCGCTAACCAGTTTAATTTCTCGATTCCGACATATATTATCTGCTGAAATTAATTTACCATTTGCTAATTCGAGTAAAAATTTACTATCCAAAGGCGTCAATGGACAACTTAATTTAGCACAAAAATCTCTACTCATATAGCTTCTATCCGCACCCGAATCAAATAAAACGTAAGCAGATTTATTGTCAATAAGAAACATACCCGTAACAAGCTCCGGGTCTTCCTGTGCCTATGCCGCATTAATATTGAAAACTCTTCCGCGGCCTTGTCCATTCGTGTTCTCCTGGTTTGGGCAATTTCTAATAATGTGGCCCGGTTTTCCACATTTATAACAAACTACATTGGCATAACTTGCTCCGACACTACTTGCTCCGCCATTACTCGTTCTGACACCATTTGTTCCTTTCGTTCTATTAACCCCTGGTCCGTAGACCTCACACTTCACCGCGCTATGACCATTTCTTTTACACTTGTTGCAAAATTTGGTGCAGAACCCCGAGTGATACTTTTCACACCTTTGGCATAGCTGCTTCTGATTGTTGTTGTTGTTGCGGTTATTATTGTTGTTGGGATGATTGTTGTAGTTGCTGTTGTTGTTGTTGTTGTTGTTGGGCCGTTTGTTGTAGTTGCGATTGATGTTGCGATTGTTGGGATAATTGTTGCGATTATTGTTGTAATTGCTGTTGTTATTGTATTGGTGATTCTTATCACCGTTTTCCTCCCACTTTCTTTTGACTTGCTTCACATTGGCCTCTTCAGCAGTCTGTTCTTTAATTCTTTCTTCAATCTGGTTCACTAGTTTGTGAGCCATTCTACATGCATGTTGTATAGAGGCGGGCTCGTGTGAACTTATATCTTCTTGGATTCTTTCCGGTAATCCTTTCACAAACGCGTCAATCTTCTCTTCCTCATCTTTGAATGCTCCCGGACACAATAGGCACAATTATGTGAATCGTCTTTCGTATGTGGTAATATCAAATCCTTGGGTTCGTAACCCTCTAAGTTCTGTCTTGAGCTTATTGACCTCGGTTCTGGGACGGTACTTCTCGTTCATCAAGTGCTTGAATGCTGACCACGGTAGTGCGTACGCATCATCTTGTCCCACTTGCTCTAGATAGGTATTCCACCATGTTAATGCAGAACCTGTGAAGGTATGCGTAGCGTACTTCACTTTGTCCTCTTCAGTACACTTACTTATGGCAAACACCGATTCGACCTTCTCGGTCCACCGTTTCAATCCGATCGGTCCTTCGGTTCCATCAAATTCCAAAGGTTTGCAGGCAGTGAATTCTTTGTAGGTGCATCCTACACGATTTCCTGTATTGCTAGATCCAAGGTTATTGTTGGTATGTAGCGCAGCCTGTACTGCGGCTATGTTTGAAGCTAGAAAAGTACGGAATTCCTCTTCATTCATATTCACGGTGTGTCGAGTAGTCGGTGCCATTTCCTTCAAAATTATCAAATGGAACAAGTTAATCATACAGAATATTAAGAGTAGTTAATAGTATTTCGTAGCATAATATGAACTCATTTATAAAAGCTTTTTCTTCATATTAGCGTTTTATAAGTTTAAATTCGGGTAGTACCTACCCGTTAAGTTCATACTTAGTAGCTAATATACAATTCAACTACTACAATTCTATATGAAAAACTGATTATAATAATATTTCGCGTTCAAACTTTTATACAATATTTTACAAACTTAAAATACCGCTTATTTTACATAAAGCATGAAATATAGCACACAATAACTTTGATACAAGATAGTTGTGAAGATAATTCTAGCTAGTACATAAGTCGTTCAGCAAAGGCAATAAAGACACGTAATTCATACGTCCAGAAACAAGTCATGCATTCTGGTTTTACTAGGACTACTTCCCATCCTTGGTCTTGTGGAACATAACCGTTATGGCCGTTGATAAGACAGTGTGTTGTAATGTCGTCAAAGGGACGAGGGTTACGTAATGTCCAACAGTCCCATAACAATCTAAAAACCTCATTTCTTACCCCAATTACCGACTCCGTCACTTGTGGGAACGTTTTGTTTAATAGTTGTAGCCCGATGTTCTTGTTCTCACTTTGGTGAGAAGCGAACATTACTAATCCGTAAGCATAACATGCTTCTTTATGTTGCATGTTAGCCGCTTTTTCTAAATCACCAAGTCCAATATTCGGATATATTGAGTCAAAATAATTTCTTAACCCATTGCGTAAAATAGCATTTGGATTCCCCGCAATATATGCGTCAAAGTAAACACATCTTAACTTTTGGATTTCCCAATGTGATATCCCCCATCTTTCGAACGAAAGCCTTTTATAAACCAAGGCATTCTTGGAACGTTCTTCGAATGTCTTACAAACTGATCTCGCCTTAAATAGTTGTGTCGAAGAATTCTGACCGACTCTAGACAAGATTTCATCAATCATGTCTCCGGGTAGGTCTCTTAAAATATTGGATTGTCTATCCATTTTGTGTTTTTATACTGTAAAATAGACAAGAGTTAGATTCATAAAAAAAAATACTTATTAATACAAGAAATTTTTACATATATCATAAAGCATAAGCACACTATATTACATATATTACACCACACGAATACAACTATCTTATTCCGACTCGCTTGTTTCTTCTTCTTTGGTTTTGGTTCGTTTTGCCAAGTTTCTAGGGATATATGTGTAGGGATTTAACAAGTTTGATAAGTCTTAAAACCTTTTAAGAATAATTATAAACGGAAGCGTGTAATTATCAAATTTTACTTGTTATCTTTAAACCAATTAAAGCTAAATCCCATCTTGGATCAAGTTATGAATATATGCTTACTAATTGTCAAGAAAGGAAAGATGTTATACCTCCTCAAAACAAGTTTGAGGGCTGCTCAAGAAGTGCAGAAACTTTGATGAAGATGAAGGTGGAAGGAGCTCCTAACTTGAAACTTCAAGTGTGTAGAACCCCAAGCTCTTATGCTCCAACACCACCCTTAATCTTAGCTATACTTTGGAACCTTAATCACCTTTGAATAAGCTTGAAAACCTCTCATAAGTTGCTGGAAAATTTGGACAGCAACAACCCTCAAAGATGATGATGAAATGAGCTTCTAACTTGAAGCCTCAAGTGTAGTAATACCCCAAGCTTTCAATCACCAACACCTTCTATTATTTGGTTAGGATTTTAGGACACTTGATGGAATTAATTTTCAAGCAAAGAACCTCTCTTTCTCACTTGTATAATTCGGCCAGCAGCACAACAAAGGGAGTAAGAGTGTTTTTCCCACTTGTTCCATGTGTATCTTGAGTCAATGCTTGGTATATGTGTTAAGCATGCATACATAAGGAGTTGTGATCTTAAAAGTACCAAAAGAAGGCATGGGGTGAGGCCTTGGGGCTGCCAAAACCGTCCTCCCCCACATGGTTTTAACAAGATTTGTTTTTTAAAAAAACTTGTAATAAAAGACCATGTATTTGTCATGCATTTTTGTTACTTGCATTTTTATAAACCAATTTATAAAACATATCACAACATAATTATTTAAACCAATAAATAATTAAATCCTTAATATATATAAATTATCCAAATAATTTATCTCAAGTGATAATACTTTAGAAACCTGATTTTCTAAAGTTCAAGTGTCGCGTATTTATTTAACGATCCAACCGTTAAAATTAAATACTTATAAGGTGTCGGTAAGCTTGTTATTGGGTATGACCCGACTTGGATCATAACATGTTAGCCACGTTAATTTAATATGTCTCTCGGGCATATGAAATACCTTCAATCTCCCACTTGCACGAGAAACATAAGAAATTAATGCAAGTGATGGATACAGCCTAACACACCGTCCATCACCCCTAATATGTTATGACTTTGTGCCATTCAATAACATCATCCCTTTCGAGTTCCCATCTCGAATATGATTAGGTGAATCTTTCATTATATCCTTTCGTCCTAGATGTCATGTTAAATCCAAGAGATACAGAGTGATCACTCTCCTATAGATTTAACTTTATCAGGCCTTAGACATCTGACTCTCAACGAATAAGAGGGACAAATTCCATCTTGACTACATACGTCCTAGATATACACTTTGTAATATACCTGAGTTCTTCCTTATGTACTACCATATTTCAGAATAGCGAAGGAAAGAATCAAGGCACAATACTTGGTGAATATCCGAACCCAATATGTATCTCAGGTCAGAGGATACAATGATATTCGCCTTTACTCAAGATTACATGTGATCAACCACAAAGGCTCCATACAGTAAATCTTGAGAGCGGGTCTTCCGATATTTGTATCCCACAAATATCTATGAACCTTGGTAGCAACCCTGCCCCACATTCAACCTATGAATGTATACCAATCCAAGTTCATAATAGTCTAAACCTCACACTTGTTCCCACAAATGTGATTGACTACGGAAATTTAGAATAATTGCTTATTCATGGATGAAATATGCAAAATAGGAACATAACTCAAATAAATTAACTCCATAGTTATATTAATGAGTTTGAATAATTTCGTTCCGGTACAATACTTAAAATAGATCACGACCAATCACTAGAATATCGAAGCCCTAATGCACAAACATGTTCCTCATGTTTTGGCCCATGTAAGAGCTTCGTGAGTGGATCCGCTATATTATGATCTGTGTGAACTTTGTGAATACATATCTTTCCTTTTTCAACTTCATCCCTTATGTAGTTGAATCTCCGCTCAATGTGACGGGTCTTTTGATGAGCACGAGGTTCCTTGATTTGAACAATCACACCTTCGTTATCACAAAAGATCTCAAGAGTGTCCTGAATGGTAGGGACCACTCCTAAGTCGTCGATGAATTTCTTCATCCTTGCAGCTTCCTTAGCTGCCAATGAGGCGGCGATGTACTCTGATTCTGTAGTGGATAAAGCAACAACATCCTGGTTTTAACTCTTCCAAGAGACCGCACCTTCATTTAAAATGAAGACATAACCGGATTGTGACCGAGATCCATCTCAATCAGTTTGGAAGCTCGCGTCCACGTAACCTTTTACAGCGAGTTCCTCCTCACCAGACCCGTATATATGAAACATATCCTTAGTCCTTCTAAGGTATTTCAATATACTTTTAACAGCAATCCAATAACTGTTTCCTGGGTTATTCTGGTATCTACTTGTCAAGCTAAGAGCGCATGACACATCCGGTCTAGTGCATATCATTGCATACATTATTGACCCAATAGCAGACGCGTATGGGACATTTTTCATTCTTTCTTGTTCATCTTTTGTGGTAGGGCACTGAGATGAACTGAGAAGTGTTCCTCTTTGAATAGGTACCAAACCTTTCTTAGAGTTCTCCATCTTGAACCTTTTCAAGACCTTTTCAATGTATGCACTTTGATTCAAACCTATCAATTTCCTGGATCTATCTCTGTAGATCCTAATCCCAATATGTTTTAGCACCTTGCATCGTCGGTATATCATTCCCAAATAATAATATATCGTCCACATATAACACAAGGAACATGATAGTGCTCCCACTAGCCTTCTTGTATACACAAGCTTCATCACCATTTTTAATGAAACCAAATTTCTTGGCTTCCTCATTAAAACGATGATTCCACATCCTAGATGCTTGTTTCAATCCGTAGATTGACTTCTTTAACTTGCAAACTTTCTTAGGATATTTCGGATCGACAAAACCTTCGGGCTGAACCATATAGACATCTTCCATAAGATATCCATTTAGGAAAGCAATTTTGACATCCATTTGCCATATTTCGTAATCATAATGAGCGGCAATGGCAAATAATATCCTTATAGACTTCAGCATTGCCACAGGCGAAAAAGTTTCATCATAGTCAACCCCTTAAGTTTGAGTGAAACCTTTTGCAACAAGTCTAGCTTTATATGTATCCAAGTTTCCATGTATGTCGGTTTTCATTTTGAAAAGCCATTTACAATCAACTAACTTAGAGTTAGTAGGTTGTGTAACCAATTCCCAAACTTGGTTGTCATACATGGATTGCATCTCAACGTTCATGGCTTCCTACCATTTACCTTTATCAATCCGTGATAAAGTATCTTGGTAGTTCACTGGTTCATCCAAATGAATCACATAGCAACCATCCATGAGAATCCAAATCTCTCAGGAGGATTACTAATCCTACCAGATCTACGAACGTATTGTATTCTTTGATCATCCATCTGATCATTCTCAACATTTTCATGTTGAGTGCTAGTGTCAACCAATTGTGTATCATTTCCTTGATCTTGAACCTATTCAAAATCTATCTTCCTTTCACTATTACCTTCCATTAGGAACTTAGTTTCAAGGAATTCCGCCTTCCGAGCAACAAATACATTTTGCTCGGATGGATCATAGAAATAGTATCCCATACCGTCCTTGGGATATCCTATGAAGATACACTTCGTGGATCGAGCATTCAACTTATTAGGGACGTAACGCTTAGGATAAGCTTCACATCCCCATACCTTTAAGTATGATAGAGATGGAGGTTTACCAAACCATATCTCATGAGGTGTTCGTTCCATTTTCTTGGTTGGGGCCATATTTAGAATACGAGCCGCGAAGCATAGACAATAACCCCAAAATGATAGAGGTAACGAGCTTCTTGCCATCATAGATCGAACCATATCCATTAGGGTTTGGTTTCTCCTTTCGGACACTCCATTAAGCTGAGGTGTTCCGGGTGGAGTAAGTTGTGAGATAATCCCACAACTCCCAAGATGATCTTGGAAAGCATCGCTTAGGTATTCACCTCCTCTATCGGTACGAAGTACCTTAATTGTCTTGTTGAGTTGATTTTGTACTTCGTTTTGATATTCTTTGAAAGTTTCAAAAGTTTCATCCTTGTGTCTTAATAAGTAGACATATCCGAAACGACTGAAGTCATCAATGAAAGTGACGAAGTATCTTTCACCATTCCTAGTCATGGGCTTAAAAGGTCCACATACATCCGAATGTATTAATCCTAATAAGTCTTTAGCCCTTTCATAGGTCCCTTTGAAAGGTGCTTTAGTCATTTTGCCTTGTAAACAAGATTCACATACATCAAATGAATCCAGCTCACTTGATTTTAAAAGACCATTCTTTTGAAGTGTATGCATTCGATTCTTGTTTATGTGACCAAGGCGACAATGCCATAAGTAGGAATCACTCAAATCCATCTTGAGCTTCTTGGTGCTTGCTTGGTATATTGAGCTATCGAATGATGTGTTATCATGAACCAATTCATAAATACCATTCAAAGGCGAGGCCTTAAAATAGAACATATCATTCAAAAGGACATGGATATCATCATTAATAAAATTAAGATTAAAACCACAATGTCTTAAACGGGAAACAGAAATAATGTTTCGTGTTAAATCAGGTGCATACAAAACATTTTTCAATATAAGCTCCAAACCACTTGGTAGCTTTAAAACAAAGTCTCCTTGAGCTTTTACGTGCACCTTTGCACCATTTCCCATGTAGAGACTTGTTGTTCCCGCATTTAGTTTACTTCTTATGAACCCTTGCAATGAATTGCAAATATGAGTTCCACATCCTGTGTCTAATACCCATGTATTAGAAGAAGTAATACTAAGCTCAACGTATATCATGTATACATTACCTGAGGTTTGCCCTGCATCCCTCTTTGCATTCAACTCCTTTAGGTAGACCGGGCAGTTGCGTTTTCAGTGACCTATCACACCGCAACCAAAGCACGGATCTTCCTTGGGGTTTGCTTGTCTGGCAACCTTTTGCCATTTAGTGTTTTTGGTTGGGGCAACCATCTTCCCTTTTCCTTTGCCCTTGTAGGTGGGTCCTTTCTTCTTAGCCACCTTTGGTTTAGAAGAGGATTCATCCTTGGATCTACCTTCTTTGATCATGAGCATGGGTGAAGCCTTTTAGCCATGCTTGATTCATCCGTCCTTAGCATGACATGTAATTCGTCAATGCTCTTATCCCAATCATTCATGCTGTAATTCAACACGCATGTGTCAAACCTTTTTGACAAAGAGTTGAGGATAAGGTCCGTGGTTAATTCATTTGACACGGGACTGTTGAGATGGTGCAATCGATCAGTGAGGCTTTTCATCTTTAGTGCATTAGATGAAACAGATTGGGAGTTAATTTCCTTTTTGAGGATGGACCTCAATGATAGGTTATTAAAGTTGATTGGTGCGTTTGGAATGTTGTTGTTATTGGCGGCCATCTACAAAATTTAACAAAGTTCGTTTAAGTATTAATTTTAATTTAACATTCAATACCCTTTAAATCCAATTGAATTATTAAATTCTAGAATCCAACGGTAAACCAAATTTCGGTTAGGTGACCTTTATCCCGCAATTTGATTTAGCTAGGTAGTCAATAAATGACAATTGCAATCCATTTGCAATTTCTAGTGTATGAGATCATGCAATCCTTTTGCATGGCATATTTATCCCATCAACGCCTATTTGTTCTTCATGCTTCGGTGACCCTAAGTTCATGATTCCCAAATCAAGTCGTCCTACTTGTATAGACTTGTAAATTTAACATACAAGTGGTTAGGTGACCTTTATCCCACAAGCATGCGAAATTTACCTTAATCATATTAGTTTGCTCATAACGGTTAGGTGACCTTTATCCCATCATGAGTTCCCTAATACTTTTAAGTGTCACACAATAGGATGGCGTTAAACTTGTTTACCTTGTTAGTAAAAGGGATTTTAAGTTTTCGTTTAATTCTAGTTTGAGAAAACTTTTATGCCATACACCAACATGCATTTAGTGTATGGTACTTATGAAAAACCAATTTCATGTTTTGTAATTGAGCCAATTACTTGATATAAACCATTTTATACACGTTATCCTTTTCTTGTTCTTAATAACCATTTATTAAGGTTTTTGGTTGCTATTTTAATTTAACCATTTAAATTGCCGTTTTGCATGTACTTAGAACGTCTAATTTAACCAATTAAATTGTCGTTTTGTTTGTTGTTATCTTTTGATTAATTGTATCAACCAAACATACAAAACAATAATCATACAAACAACCACACATGCAAAATAAGTGTGTTCACAATCTAGCCATTTTGGTGGGCATTTGTTTAGCCGAAAACAAATGCCACCGGTTAAGGGGTTATAACACAAAGCAAGAGATTTCCAATCTCCCACTTAACTTTGCATCCAAATGCTCCTTGTGTTCTTCAAGTCTTCATGATCTTGTTCTTCATTTTTACAAAATATGTATCCTAATACATTTATCTAGAAAATGAAATTACAACTTATTCTATTTTACATACCAAAATGAATTACATAACCAAATGAATGAATTATTACAAACCAATTGAATAATTATTACATGCCATTTGAATGAATAATAATACATACCAAATGAATCATAAATCAACCAAACACACATGCATGCAACACAAGGTCAAGGCTAGAATTGTGAACATCAAAATATCAATCAAAGTGACCAAAATAGAGCAACCCAAAACCCATTTTGGGTGTCCTAGAATTCGGCCAACATGACCAACCCTCCCAAACCCGAAAATTTTTGCATTCCATATTCATGCATGTACTTGAAATGCAAATATAGTGGGTTTAAAGACAACAATTCGAAGCATATTTCAACAACTTCGGCTCTAGATACCATTGTAGGGATTTAACAAGTTTGATAAGTCTTAAAACCTTTTAAGAATAATTATAAACGGAAGCGTGTAATTATCAAATTTTACTTGTTATCTTTAAACCAATTAAAGCTAAATCCCATCTTGGATCAAGTTATGAATATATGCTTACTAATTGTCAAGAAAGGAAAGATGTTATACCTCCTCAAAACAAGTTTGAGGGCTGCTCAAGAAGTGCAGAAACTTTGATGAAGATGAAGGTGGAAGGAGCTCCTAACTTGAAACTTCAAGTGTGTAGAACCCCAAGCTCTTATGCTCCAACACCACCCTTAATCTTAGCTATACTTTGGAACCTTAATCACCTTTGAATAAGCTTGAAAACCTCTCATAAGTTGCTGGAAAATTTGGACAGCAACAACCCTCAAAGATGATGATGAAATGAGCTTCTAACTTGAAGCCTCAAGTGTAGTAATACCCCAAGCTTTCAATCACCAACACCTTCTATTATTTGGTTAGGATTTTAGGACACTTGATGGAATTAATTTTCAAGCAAAGAACCTCTCTTTCTCACTTGTATAATTCGGCCAGCAGCACAACAAAGGGAGTAAGAGTGTTTTTCCCACTTGTTCCATGTGTATCTTGAGTCAATGCTTGGTATATGTGTTAAGCATGCATACATAAGGAGTTGTGATCTTAAAAGTACCAAAAGAAGGCATGGGGTGAGGCCTTGGGGCTGCCAAAACCGTCCTCCCCCACATGGTTTTAACAAGATTTGTTTTTTAAAAAAACTTGTAATAAAAGACCATGTATTTGTCATGCATTTTTGTTACTTGCATTTTTATAAACCAATTTATAAAACATATCACAATATAATTATTTAAACCAATAAATAATTAAATCCTTAATATATATAAATTATCCAAATAATTTATCTCAAGTGATAATACTTTAGAAACCTGATTTTCTAAAGTTCAAGTGTCGCGTATTTATTTAACGATCCAACCGTTAAAATTAAATACTTATAAGGTGTCGGTAAGCTTGTTATTGGGTATGACCCGACTTGGATCATAACATGTTAGCCACGTTAATTTAATATGTCTCTCGGGCATATGAAATACCTTCAATATGATGTTCCCCTAATACTAGCTGTTATTTTCCACAACGGTTTAGAAAAACCTGGTGGTTTAGAGGTTCCTGGGTCATTGTTACAACTTAAGGACTTCGGGGGTTGACGATACATATAAAGTTCATCGGGGTTGGAATTAGATTTCTCTATTTTTATGCCCTTTCCCTTATTATTTTCTTTTGCCTTTTTAAATTCAGTTGGGTAATTTCTATAACATCATCGGAATTCTCGTCGGAATCCGATTCATCGGAGAATTGGTAATCCTCCCAATATTTTGCTTCCTTGGCGGAAACACCATTGACCATAATTAACCTTGGTAGGTTGGTTGAGGATTTTCTTTTACTTAACCGTTTTATTATTTCCCCCACCGGTTCTATTTCCTCCTCCGGTTCCTCTTCTTCCGGTTCTGATTCTTCTTCCGATTCCGACTCTTCTTCCGGTTCCTCTTCGGGAACTTGTGAATCAGTCCACGAATCATTCCAATTTACATTTGACTCTTCATTATTATTAGGGGAGTCAATGGGACTTGTTCTAGAGGTAGACATCTATCACATAATATCAAACACGTTAAGAGATTAATATATCACATAATATTCACATGTTAAAAATATATAGTTTCCAACAAAATTTGTTAAGCAATCATTTTTCAAGTAAACACGGTCGAAGTCCAGACTCACTAATGCATCCTAACAAACTCGATAAGACACACTAATGCAAAATTCTGGTTCTCTAAGACCAACGCTCTGATACCAACTGAAATGTCCCGTTCTTATTGATTAAAAACGTTCCATATTAATTGATTTCGTTGCGAGGTTTTGACCTCTATATGAGACGTTTTTCAAAGATTGCATTCATTTTTAAAACAAACCATAACCTTTATTTCATAAATAAAGGTTTAAAAAGCTTTACGTAGATTATCAAATAATGATAATCTAAAATATCCTGTTTACACACGACCATTACATAATGGTTTACAATACAAATATGTTACAACAAAATAAGTTTCTTGAATGCAGTTTTTACACAATATCATACAAGCATGGACTCCAAATCTCGTCCTTATTTAAGTATGCGACAGCGGAAGCTCTTAATAATCACCTGAGAATAAACATGCTTAAAACGTCAACAAAAAATGTTGGTGAGTTATAGGTTTAACCTATATATATCAAATCATAATAATAGACCACAAGATTTCATATTTCAATACACATCCCATACATAGAGATAAAAATCATTCATATGGTGAACACCTGGTAACCGACATTAACAAGATGCATACATAAGAATATCCCCATCATTCCGGGACACCCTTCGGATATGATATAAATTTCGAAGTACTAAAGCATCCGGTACTTTGGATGGGGTTTGTTAGGCCCAATAGATCTATCTTTAGGATTCGCATCAATTAGGGTGTCTGTTCCCTAATTCTTAGATTACCAGACTTAATAAAAAGGGGCATATTCGATTTCGATAATTCAACCATAGAATGTAGTTTCACGTACTTGTGTCTATTTTGTAAATCATTTATAAAACCTGCATGTATTCTCATCCCAAAAATATTAGATTTTAAAAGTGGGACTATAACTCACTTTCACAGATTTTTACTTCGTCGGGAAGTAAGAATTGGCCACTGGTTGATTCACGAACCTATAACAATATATACATATATATCAAAGTATGTTCAAAATATATTTATAACACTTTTAATATATTTTGATGTTTTAAGTTTATTAAGTCAGCTGTCCTCGTTAGTAACCTACAACTAGTTGTCCACAGTTAGATGTACAGAAATAAATCGATAAATATTATCTTGAATCAATCCACGACCCAGTGTATACGTATCTCAGTATTGATCACAACTCAAACTATATATATTTTGGAATCAACCTCAACCCTGTATAGCTAACTCCAACATTCACATATAGAGTGTCTATGGTTGTTCCGAAATATATATAGATGTGTCGACATGATAGGTCGAAACATTGTATACGTGTCTATGGTATCTCAAGATTACATAATATACAATACAAGTTGATTAAGTTATGGTTGGAATAGATTTGTTACCAATTTTCACGTAGCTAAAATGAGAAAAATTATCCAATCTTGTTTTACCCATAACTTCTTCATTTTAAATCCGTTTTGAGTGAATCAAATTGCTATGGTTTCATATTGAACTATATTTTATGAATCTAAACAGAAAAAGTATAGGTTTATAGTCGGAAAAATAAGTTACAAGTCATTTTTGTAAAGGTAGTCATTTCAGTCGAAAGAACGACGACTAGATGACCATTTTAGAAAACATACTTCCACTTTGAGTTTAACCATAATTTTTGGATATAGTTTCATGTTTATAATAAAAATTATTTTCTCAAAATAAAAACTTTTAAATCAAAGTTTATCATAGTTTTTAATTAACTAACCCAAAACAGCCCGCGGTATTACTACGACGGCGTAAATCCGGTTTTACGGTGTTTTTCGTGTTTCCAGGTTTTAAATCATTAAGTTAGCATATCATATAGATATAGAACATGTTTTTAGTTGATTTTAAAAGTCAAGTTAGAAGGATTAACTTTTGTTTACGAACAAGTTTAGAATTAACTAAACTATGTTCTAGTGATTACAAGTTTAAACCTTCGAATAAGATAGCTTTATATGTATGAATCGAATGATGTTATGAACATCATTACTACCTTAATTTCCTTGGATAAACCTACTGGAAGAGAGAAAAATGGATCTAGCTTCAATGGATCCTTGGATGGCTCGAAGTTCTTGAAGCAGAATCATGACACGAAAACAAGTTCAAGTAAGATCATCACTTGAAATAAGATTGTTATAGTTATAGAAATTGAACCAAAGTTTGAATATGATTATTACCTTGTATTAGAATGATAACCTACTGTAAGAAACAAAGATTTCTTGAGGTTGGATGATCAACTTACAAGATTGGAAGTGAGCTAGCAAACTTGAAAGTATTCTTGATTTTATGAAACTAGAACTTTTGGAATTTATGAAGAACACTTAGAACTTGAAGATAGAACTTGAGAGAGATCAATTAGATGAAGAAAATTGAAGATTGAAAGTGTTTGTAGGTGTTTTTGGTCGTTGGTGTATGGATTAGATATAAAGAATATGTAATTTTGTTTTCATGTAAATAAGTCATGAATGATTACTCATATTTTTGTAATTTTATGAGATATTTCATGCTAGTTGCCAAATGATGGTTCCCACATGTGTTAGGTGACTCACATGGGCTGCTAAGAGCTGATCATTGGAGTGTATATACCAATAGTACATACATTTAAAAGCTGTGTATTGTACGAGTACGAATACGGGTGCATACGAGTAAAATTGTTGATGAAACTGAACGAGGATGTAATTGTAAGCATTTTTTGTTAAGTAGAAGTATTTTGATAAGTGTATTGAAGTCTTTCAAAAGTGTATAAATACATATTAAAACACTACATGTATATACATTTTAACTGAGTCGTTAAGTCATCGTTAGTCGTTACATGTAAATGTTGTTTTGAAACCTTTAGGTTAACGATCTTGTTAAATGTTGTTAACCCAATGTTTATAATATCAAAAGAGATTTTAAATTATTATATTATCATGATATTATGATGTACGAATATCTCTTAATATGATATATATACATTAAATGTCGTTACAACGATAATCGTTACATATATGTCTCGTTTCAAAATCATTAAGTTAGTAGTCTTGTTTTTACATATGTAGTTCATTGTTAATATACTTAATGATATGTTTAATTATCATAATATAATGTTAACTATATATATAATCATATATATGTCATCATATAGTTTTTACAAGTTTTAACGTTCGTGAATCACCGATCAACTTGGGTGGTCAATTGTCTATATGAAACCTATTTTAATTAATCAAGTCTTAACAAGTTTGATTGCTTAACATGTTGGAAACATTTAATCATGTAAATATCAATCTCAATTAATATATATAAACATGGAAAAGTTCGGGTCACTACAATATATACATATACATATCTATTTATATATAACGATTCGTGAATCGTCGGAATTTGGTCGAGGTTATAATGAATGTATGAACACAGTTTAAAATTCTTGAGATTTAACTTAACAAACTTTGCTTATCGTGTCTGAATAATATAAAGATTAAAGTTTAAATTTGGTCGGAAATTTCTGGGTCGTCACAGTACCTACCCGTTAAAGAAATTCCGTCCCCGAAATTTGATAGAGGTCGTCATGACTAACAATGAGAATGTTATTATAATGATTATAGAGTTTTATCATGTTCAAGAAGAATGGAAAAAATAATTCGATTACTCGAAGCGTATGAGTGAAGTTATCGTAAATGAATGAAATAAGATAATTGTGATTCGTCGTATCTTTTGACGTCATCACGATTGATCTCCGAAAAGAAAATCTTTGTAATCTATATTGGATTTGATTATTCGGTGATTAAGGAAATTATGATCCTCTTCGAATTAATGCGATAATCCATTTTGATTTCTCTGTCGGATATTTCACTATAAATCCACCTCATTTGTTTTCTTACAACTCACACCTTCTCAACTCATATTTTAAAGTATTTGTCAATATGCTTCATCCAGTGCTGATTCTTGATATACTCCTCACTTTCATATCTGTCGCTCTTCTTTTTCATCTGCCTCCGGAAGAATCTATTTACTTCTACTATACTTTTGGTTTTATAGTGTTTTTAGTTCTCCCGTGTCTTTATATTGCTATATGAATTGATATATACGGTTTGTGATTTCTGGGTTGTTGTTGGGTTTTATATCTTCCCTTATATTTTAAAGTCCTTGCTTCTTCTATAATCATTGTAATCCACAGTTAATGCTCTCTTCTATTTGCTATGATTTATACTCCCATTTCTAGTTCGGAGCTTTGTCCTTCCGTTTCTTCTTCTAGCGATTAAGCACCGCTTGTAATGGTCCAGAATTCGCAGAAATAAATTTCGGAATGAACATTGTTAATGTTCTAGGAAGGAAATTGTAATGACACGATCTTGACTTGTCAAATTACCAGAATACCTCGGAAAAGGCCGAATCATCAAGAAATATTTTCTTGATATTTAGAGATCAAAGAGAATACAAGAGCCGTGTAACATAGCACATGATGACGTTATGATCTGTGAATCATCATGTTTCATTTAGAAACTCAGCATGAATTACTGTAATATAATCACGTTGATCAAGTGTCATTATATTATACTAACTCATGCTTCAGCTCCCAACACTTCTTCAAGAATATTCCTATTTTAAACTCGAATGTTTCAGAATTTAGAAACTAAAATAGTTTCTTTTATGATATAATACAGATAGCGCGAAGAGGTAAATGATTTCAGATAAGAATAATTATAAAAATATCTTCAGAAGTATGGATGATATTTATAATGAAAGATACGATGATATCTTAGAATGTGTAATATCAGAGGATGATGAAGGATATTGTCCGCAAGGGTTTAGAGTCAGGAGCAAGGTATTCGTTAATGACTTCAGCAAGTACTGAATCATTTGGATTCTTTGAAGGCAGGTTCAGCCTTTGTGATTTGTCCACAGCCTCATTCATACTTTGCTCAATCCGTTTTCCAGTTCCAAAGCTTCTCTTTTTCTGAGCTTTGCCAATATACTATCCTTTATCATCCAACTTTTTACTGTTAAGGTCGTTTATAATTTTTGCTGCTTCATCAGCATTTTTCAAAATTTCGAGTACTGGTTCGCAGTTTAGGGTGTTTTTCAGAAATTTCTCATTCAAAGAATGTAAGTCTTGGAGGTAGACGTTGTGTGTATATGTAATTGTTGATGTAGACATGCTGCAAGGTTTCAAAATACTGATTGCTGATTCTCAATAATTGGTATGGAAATTCTTGTTATAAGGTACGAATGAGTATATGATAGGGTTTCGATAATTATAATGATTTTTTTTTTGGAAAGTCAAAGATCAATGAAGTTGTTGGTAAGTTTATTGCTAATGTGCTGAATATAAACGATTCCCTGGTAACGTTGGCGAAAGGGCAATGTATCTATCGAGGTTATAATAAGACTGTTTTGATTGAGAAGTCGAAGATGACTTGCTGGTGCTGTGACAAAACTGTCTATTTTGAAACGGAATTGAAAAGTTATTTTAGCTAGTAAATGCCAAAGGGTCTAACACGGATACGTGTCAAACTATGACTTGGGTTTTGAGAATTTTTCAAGTGTATAACTGTGGGTAACATGTGGTTGGATCACCATCTCGATTGTTCCTTAGTTGAAGTGTCTTCAGGAATTTCGAAGGGTTTGAGCACATATTGTAATCGTTAATACATATGATGTTCTAACACAGTTTTGAAGTCAAAGTATAGCTTTGAAAGATATAGGAATCTAAGAGTAATGATACTGGTTATATTTCGAATTGAATTATGCGATTTCAAAATCAGAATATGTAATTGAATTTGAATGAGTATGATTGTTTTGATTTATATGAAAAAATGGATATTGTTGTGAAAGTAGGGAGTATAGTTGATGATTGCTGAATCAGTTTCAAAAAATGTAATATATTAATTGTGAATTTATATATCTCTCGGGTATTACCTACCCGTTAAAAAAATTTTCACAATTAATATTTTGTACAAAAGAAGTTTATTACAGTCTTTATGAAAATATATGTGTATATTTTCTTTAGATGTAATATAGATTTAATGAGTTAATATTAAATTAAACTCATTTGTTTTATGGTTGAAACTAGAATTGAGTAATCCCTAAAACTTTATAAATTGCATAAGTATTTCTTCAATAATATTGAAATTATGAATCATTACTTTGTTATTTGTTGGTTTTCGTGAAATTCCTGTGAACTTCGCAAGGTACGAATGATGTTATTTGAAAAGTTTCGAGTACATCGATGATGAAAGTGTAAAATCAAACATATATTCGAATAATACACTTGATTTATTATAAATTGGATTTTTTATTGAATTGAGACAGAGATTGTAATTAACGATGGTTAAGTTGCGGACGAAGGACGTACATCATTGCATATTTGTAATATGAATTAACTGAGTAGTTAAGATTCACACATAATAGCTTAGTACGGGAAGATTTATTATGGTTTAAAAATTTATACATATAAAATATACATATAAATCTTTCGATTGGAAATGAGTTAATACTTCATAACTCGTTGATACAATATATTTGTTGTTGATTCGTAATGATGTCCACAATGATTCTTGAACTGACAGAGTTTGTGATGTTACAGGTGCTGTTGATTCTGACGATACTGACAGCACTGACTGTGTTGATGATGCTACGGTCCTGTTGATGCTGTTGGTAAAACAATTCTAGCTTGTAAATCGTACACCATTTTCAATCAAAGTTTCTACTCTACCATCTCCGTTCACTCATCCAATTTACGGTCAGAATTAAATAATCTCTAAGATTTTTGGAGATTACATAACTGCCGCAGAGATATCTCTTCAATGAAGTTTATGAATTAATACTTCATCGTTTGTTGTTGTTGATATTCCTGGATATTTACAGGGCGTATGACGTTGATGTTTGAGATACATATTGTGATGTTGCGGTGTAGGATGTGGATGTTGTTGTTGGTGGTGGTGATGGTACTGTTGGTGTTGCTGATGGTGGTACTGTTTATGCTGCTGGTGCTGCTGCTGGTGTTTGTAACCTTTGCACCATATTCTCCAAAGCCACTACCCGAGCGCGAAGCTCGTTGACTTCTTCTATTACACCGGGGTGATTGTCGGTTCGGACGAGCGGATAAATAAAATCTAGAATTTGGTGTAGTATGTAATCGTGACGAGATACTCTAGAAATAAGAGAGAAAATGGTGTTTCGGATAGGTTCGCCGGTAAGTGCTTCAGGTTCTTCGCCAAGAGGGCAATGTGGTGGATGGAAGGGATCACCTTCTTCTTGTCTCCAATGATTAAGGAGGCTACGAACCCATCCCCAATTCATCCAGAATAGATGATGACTAATTGGTTGATCCATTCCGGTCACACTGCTTTCGGAACTTGAGTGGGATTCCATTTCGGAATCCGAGGGACTTGAACTAATGACGAATTCCATTTCGTACGATTGAATAAAGAATTTTTCGATATGAAATGATTTTCCGGCTATCGGTTGGTTTTCTAATTATATAGAGCAAAAGGTTTCGTAGATTACGGAGGAATTTACGGAATATGTCAGGCAAAGTTTACAGTAACAGATACGCTAAGATATGAATTAGCAGATACGCTAAGATATGAATTTTGTCTATACACTATTCATGCAATCAATGCAATAAGATGTGTCTAGACTAAGAATGATAAGCAGGTAATTTCCGACAAGAATGATGAGCAAAACTTTTGAAATGCAGACATGGTCGAAGTCCAGACTCACTAATGCATCCTAACGACTATCAGTTAGACACACTAATGCAGACCTGCTTCGCTAAGACCACCGCTCTGATACCAACTGAAAGGACCCGTTCATATACATTATAAACGATTCACAATAGTTGATTACATCGCGAGGTATTTGACCTCTATATGATACATTTTACAAACATTGCATTCGTTTTTAAAAGACAAACTTTCTTTACAACGAAAGTTGACGGCATGCACACTATTTCATAATACATCCAACTATAAGTGGCTTAATAATAATCTTGATGAACTCAATGACTTCGTCTTTCAAAATATGCCATGAATGACTCCAAGTAATATCCTTAAAATGAGCTAATGCACAGCGGAAGATTTCTTTAATACCTGAGAATAAACATGCTTTAAAGTGTCAACCAAAAGGTTGGTGAGTTCACAGGTTTATCATAATAATCATTTCAATATATTAATAGACCACAAGATTTCCGTTTATAAATATATGTACACTCGCAAGTGTGTATAAAAGTATTCTATAAGTTGTAGGCACCCGGTAACAAGCCTTAACGTTCATGTTTTACCCTCTGAAGTACACCAGATCAGGTGTGTTTAAAATAACCTCGAAGTACTAAAGCATCCCATAGTCAGGATGGGGTTTGTCAGGCCCAATAGATCTATCTTTAGGATTCGCGCCTACCGTACATAGACAAGTAGTTTAATGTTACCAAGCTAAGGGTATATTTCTGGTTTAAACCCACGTAGAATTAGTTTTAGTACTTGTGCCTATTTCGTAAAACATTTATAAAAACAGCGCATGTATTCTCAGTCCCAAAAATATATATAAAAGGGAGCAAATGAAACTCACAATACTGTATTTCGTAGTAAAAATACATATAACGTCATTTAATAAGTGCAAGGTTGGCCTCGGATTCACAAACGTATCAATATTGAGATTCAATATTGCAGGAAAGTACGTAGACACAACGGAGATGATAAACACTAGATTGACCTCACGAGCATACCCATGAACCATACCCATCACCTCCATAGCTATAACCCATAATTTCCTTAGCTTCGACTCATTCAAAAAAACTATTTTGAAATCACTCGGACAGCACTCCGTCGTAATATTTTATGTATACTAATAATATCTTGAAATAATACAGAGCAAATATATATATATATATATATATATATATATATATATATATATCAATTGAGAGAGTTTAGAGAAATATATTTTCAAGTTTCTATGAAATAATGAAACCTATTGAATTCTATTTATAATAGATTTTTGAATTATAAAACTGAATTATTAAAGTATGAATTATTAAAGTAAATTATTAAAGTATGAATTATTAAAGTGAATTATTAAAGTGAATTATTAAAGTATGAATTATTAAAGTGAATTATTAAAGTATGAATTATTAAAGTGAATTATTTAATTATGAATTATTAAAGTTAAAGTAAAGTAAAAGTAAAGTAAAGGTAAAGTTAAAGTATAGTAAAAGTATAAAAAACTATGTATGTATAATACGCGTATAAATATATATAATATTAATTTAAATTGTTATATATATTTAATGAAATAAAATATAAATATCGTTATATTTATTATACTGGTTAAGTAATGAGTTGTTAAAAGTGATTCTAGATATTTATAAAAGTTATATACGTTTTAATAATTAAGTTCTTTTTAAACTGAAAACGTCTTTGTACGTTTGAAAATAGATTAATAGAATATTATGGAAACCAATTCTCCACTAACTTTTGTCTAACTTTCGTAAATGACACTTTTTGTTTTTATTTATAAATAGCTTTACAAATTATTCTGAATATCGTTAAGAGGAATAGATTTTCTCAAATCATAGTGGACCTCTCAACAGAGACTTGTAATCATAATTCAATGTTTCTGATAATTCAATCATTTAATATATTTTTTTTCGTGGAAAATCATATTGAAGCAAATACGTTCGTGTAAAGTATTATACGTTTAATACTTTATTAATATTCTCAAGTTATAATATATATATACATATACATATCTATTTATATATAACGGTTCGTGAATCGTCAGAATTTGGTCGAGGTTATAATGAATGTATGAACACAGTTTAAAATTCTTGAGATTTAACTTAACAAACTTTGCTTATCGTGTCTGAATAATATAAAGATTAAAGTTTAAATTTGGTCGGAAATTTCTGGGTCGTCACATAAGAATCACCAATACAACAACAACAGCAATTACAACAATAATCGCAACAATTATCCCAACAATCGCAACATCAATCGCAACTAGAACAAACGGCCCAACAACAACAACAACAACAACAACAACAATAACAACAACAACAGCAACTACAACAATCATCCCAACAACAATAATAACCACAACAACAACAACAATCAGAAGCAACTATGCCAAAGGTGTGAAAACTATCACTCGGGGTTCTGCACCAAATTTTGCAACAAGTGTAAAAGAAATGGTCATAGTGCGGCGAAGTGTGAGGTCTACGGACCAGGGGATAACATAACGAAAGGAATAAATGGTGTCGGAATGAGTAATGGCGGAGCAAGTAGTGTCGGACCAAGTTATGCCAATGTAGTTTGTTATAAATGTGGAAAACCGGGCCACATTATTAGAAATTGCCCAAACCAGGAGAACACGAATGGACAAGGCCGCTGAAGAGTTTTCAATATTAATGCGGCAGAGGCACAGGAAGACCCGGAGCTTGTTACGGGTACGTTTCTTATTGACAATAAATCTGCTTACGTTTTATTTGATTCGGGTGCGGATAGAAGCTATATGAGTAGAGATTTTTGTGCTAAATTAAGTTGTCCATTGATGCCGTTGGATAGTAAATTTTTACTCGAATTAGCAAATGGTAAATTAATTTCAGCAGATAATATATGTCGGAATCGAGAAATTAAACTGGTTAGCGAAACATTTAAGATTGACTTGATACCAGTAGAGTTAGGGAGTTTTGATGTGATAATCAGTATGGACTGGTTGAAAGAAGTGAAAGCAGAGATCGTTTGTTACAAAAATGCAATTCGCATTATACGAGAAAAAGGAAAACCCTTAATGGTGTACGGAGAAAAGGGCAACACGAAGCTACATCTTATTAGTAATTTGAAGGCACAAAATCTAATAAGAAAAGGATGCTATGCTGTTCTAGCACACGTCGAGAAAGTACAAACTGAAGAAAAGAGCATCAATGATGTTCCCGTCGCAAAAGAATTTTCCGATATATTTCCGAAAGAATTACCGGGATTACCCCCACATCGATCCGTTGAATTTCAAATAGATCTTGTACCAGGAGCTGCACCAATAGCTCGTGCTCCTTACAGACTCGCACCCATCGAGATGAAAGAACTGCAAAGCCAATTACAAGAACTTTTAGAGCGTGGTTTCATTCGACCAAGCACATCACCGTGGGGAGCTCCTGTTTTGTTTGTCAAGAAGAAAGATGGTACCTTCAGGTTATGTATCGACTACCGAGAGTTGAACAAACTTACCATCAAGAACCGCTACCCACTACCAAGAATCGATGACTTATTTGATCAACTACAAGGCTCGTCTGTTTATTCAAAGATTGACTTACGTTCCTGGTATCATCAAATGCGGGTGAAAGAAGATGATATTCCAAAGACTGCTTTCAGAACATGTTACGATCATTACGAGTTTATGGTCATGTCGTTTGGTTTAACTAATGCGCCAGCTGTGTTCATGGACCTTATGAACCGAGTGTGTGGACCATACCTTGACAAGTTTGTCATTGTTTTCATTGATGACATACTTATTTACTCAAAGAATGACCAAGAACACTGTGAACATTTGAGAAAGGTGTTAGAAGTATTGAGGAAGAAAGAATTGTACGCTAAGTTTTCAAAGTGTGCATTTTGGTTGGAAGAAGTTCAATTCCTCGGTCACATAGTGAACAAAGAAGGTATTAAGGTGGATCCGGCAAAGATAGAAACTGTTGAAAAGTGGGAAACCCTAAAAACTCCAAAACACATACGCCAGTTTTTAGGACTAGCTGGTTACTACAGAAGGTTCATCCAAGACTTTTCCAGAATAGCAAAACCCTTGACTGCATTAACGCATAAAGCGAAGAAATTTGAATGGAATGATGAACAAGAGAAAGCGATTTCTCAGTAACCATTTTAGAAAATGCTTTCTCTTGTTCATCATTCCATTCAAATTTCTTCCCTTTATGCGTTAATGCAGTCAAGGGTTTTGCTATTCTGGAAAAGTCTTGGATGAACCTTCTGTAGTAACCAGCTAGTCCTAAAAACTGGCATATGTGTTTCGGAGTTTTCGGGGTTTCCCACTTTTCAACAGTTTCTATCTTTGCCCGATCCACCTTAATACCTTCTTTGTTCACTATGTGACCGAGGAATTGAACTTCTTCCAACCAAAATGCACACTTTGAAAACTTAGCGTACAATTCTTCCTTCCTCAATACTTCTAACACCTTTCTCAAATGTCCACCGTGTTCTTGGTCATTCTTTGAGTAAATAAGTATGTCATCAATGAAAACAATGACAAACTTGTCAAGGTATGGTCCACACACTCAGTTCATAAGGTCCATGAACACAGCTGGTGCATTAGTTAAACCAAATGGCATGACCATAAACTCGTAATGATCGTAACGTGTTCTGAAAGCAGTCTTTGGAATATCATCTTCTTTCACCCGCATTTGATGATACCCGGAACGTAAGTCAATCTTTGAATAAACAGACGAGCCTTGTAGTTGATCAAATAAGTCGTCGATTCTCGGTAGTGGGTAGCGGTTCTTGATGGTAAGTTTGTTCAACTCTCGGTAGTCGATACACAACCTGAATGTACCATCTTTCTTCTTGACAAACAAAACAGGAGCTCCCCACGGTGATGTGCTTGGTCGAATGAAACCACGCTCTAAAAGTTCTTGTAATTGGCTTTGTAGTTCTTTCATCTCGCTGGGTGCGAGTCTGTAAGGAGCACGAGCTATTGGTGCAGCTCCTGGTATAAGATCTATTTGAAATTCAACGGATCGATGTGGGGGTAATCCCGGTAATTCTTTCGGAAATACATCGGGAAATTCTTTTGCAATGGGAACATCATTGATGCTCTTTTCTTCAGTTTGTACTTTCTAGACGTGTGCTAGAACAGCATAGCAACCTTTTCTTATTAGTTTTTGTGCCTTCAAATTACTAATAAGATGTAGCTTCGTGTTGCCCTTTTCTCCGTACACCATTAAGGGTTTTCCTTTTTCTCGTATAATGCGAATTGCATTTTTGTAACAAACGATCTCTGCTTTCACTTCTTTCAACCAGTCCATACCTATTATCACATCAAAACTTCCTAACTCTATTGGTATCAAATCAATCTTAAATGTTTCGCTAACCAGTTTAATTTCTCGATTTCGACATATATTATCTGCTGAAATTAATTTACCATTTGCTAATTCGAGTAAAAATTTACTATTTAAAGGCGTCAATGGACAACTTAATTTAGCACAAAAATCTCTACTCATATAGCTTCTATCCACACCCGAATCAAATAAAACGTAAGCAGATTTATTGTCAATAAGAAACGTACCCGTAACAAGCTCCAGGTCTTCCTGTGCCTCTGCCGCATTAATATTGAAAACTCTTCCGCGGCCTTGTCCATTCGTGTTCTCCTGGTTCGGGCAATTTCTAATAATGTGGCCCGGTTTTCCACATTTATAACAAACTACATTGGCATAACTTGCTCCGATACTACTTGCTCCGCCATTACTCGTTCCGACACCATTTGTTCCTTTCGTTCTATTAACCCCTGGTCCGTAGACCTCACACTTCGCCGTGCTATGACCATTTCTTTTACACTTGTTGCAAAATTTGGTGCAGAACCCCGAGTGATACTTTTCACACCTTTGGCATAGCTGCTTCTGATTGTTGTTGTTGTTGTTGTGGTTATTATTGTTGTTGGAATGATTGTTATAGTTGTTGTTGTTGTTGTTGTTGTTGTTGTTGTTATTGTTGTTGTTGTTGTTGTTATTGTTGTTGTTGTTGTTGGGCCGTTTGTTGTAGTTACGATTGATGTTGCGATTGTTGGGATAATTGTTGCGATTATTGCTGTAATTGCTGTTGTTGTTGTATTGGTGATTCTTATCACCGTTTTCCTCCCACTTTCTTTTGACTTGCTTCACATTGGCCTCTTCAGCAGTCTGTTCTTTAATTCTTTCTTCAATTTGGTTCACTAGTTTGTGAGCCACTCTACATGCCTGTTGTATGGAGGCGGGCTCGTGTGAACTTATATCTTCTTGGATTCTTTCCGGTAATCCTTTCACAAACGCGTCGATCTTCTCTTCCTCATCTTCGAATGCTCCCGGACACAATAGGCACAATTCTGTGAATCGTCTTTCGTACGTGGTAATATCAAATCCTTGGGTTCGTAACCCTCTAAGTTCTGTCTTGAGCTTATTGACCTCGGTTCTGGGACTGTACTTCTCGTTCATCAAGTGCTTGAATGCTGACCACGGTAGTGCGTACGCATCGTCTTATCCCACTTGCTCTAGATAGGTATTCCACCATGTTAACGCAGAACCTGTGAGGGTATGCGTAGCGTACTTCACTTTGTCCTCTTCAGTACACTTACTTATGGCAAACACCGATTCGACCTTCTCGGTCCACCGTTTCAATTCGATCGGTCCTTCGGTTCCATCAAATTCCAAAGGTTTGCAGGCAGTGAATTCTTTCTAGGTGCATCCTACACGATTTCCTGTACTGCTAGATCCAAGGTTATTGTTGGTATGTATCGCAGCCTGTGCTACGGCTAAGTTTGAAGCTAGAAAAGTACGGAATTCCTCTTCATTCATATTCACGGTGTGTCGAGTAGTCGGTGCCATTTCCTTCAAAATAGTCAAATGGAACAAGTTAATCATACAGAATATTAAGAGTAGTTAATAGTATTTCGTAGCATAATATGAACTCATTTATAAAAGCTTTTTCTTCATATTAGCATTTTATAAGTTTAAATTCGGGTAGTACCTACCCGTTAAGTTCATACTTATAAGCTAATATACAAATCAACTACTACAATTCTATATGAAAAACTGATTATAATAATATTTCGCGTTCAAACTTTTATACAATATTTTACAAACTTACAATACCGCTTATTTTACATAAAGCATGAAATATAGCACACAATAACTTTGATACAAGATAGTTGTGAAGATAATTCTAGCTAGTACACAAGTCGTTCAGCAAAGGCAATAAAGACACGTAATTCATACGTCCAGAAACAAGTCATGCATTCTGGTTTTACTAGGACTACTTCCCATCCTTGGTCTTGTGGAACATAACTGTTATGGCCGTTGATAAGACAGCGTGTTGTAACGTCGTCAAAGGGACGAGGGTTACGTAATGTCCAACAGTCCAGTAACAATCTAAAAACCTCATTTCTTACCCCAATTACCGACTCCGTCACTTGTGGGAACATTTTGTTTAATAGTTGTAAGCCGATGTTCTTGTTCTCACTTTGGTGAGAAGCGAACATTACTAATCCGTAAGCATAACATGCTTCTTTATGTTGCATGTTAGCCGCTTTTTCTAAATCACGAAGTCCAATATTCAGATATATTGAGTCAAAATAATTTCTTAACCCATTGCGTAGAATAGCATTTGGGTTCCCCGCAATATATGCGTCAAAGTAAACACATCGTAACTTATGGATTTCCCAATGTGATATCCCCCATCTTTCGAACGAAAGCCTTTTATAAACCAAGGCATTCTTGGAACGTTCTTCGAATGTCTTACAAACTGATCTCGCCTTAAATAGTTGTGCCGAAGAATTCTGACCGACTCTAGACAAGATTTCATCAATCATGTCTCCGGGTAGGTCTCTTAAAATATTGGGTTGTCTATCCATTTTGTGTTTTTATACTGTAAAATAGACAAGAGTTAGATTCATAAAAAAAAATACTTATTAATACAAGCAATTTTTACATATATCATAAAGCATAAGCACATTATATTACATATATTACACCACACGAATACAACTATCTTATTCCGACTCGCTTGTTTCTTTTTCTTCGGTTTTGGTTCGTTTTGCCAAGTTTCTAGGGATATATGATGTTTCCCTAATACGAGCCGTCGTTTTCCACATTGGTTTAGAAAAACCTGGTGGTTTAGAGGTTCCCGGGTCATTGTTACAACTTAAGGACTTCGGGGGTTGACGATACATATAAAGTTCATCGGGGTTGGAATTAGATTTCTCTATTTTTATGCACTTTCCCTTATTATTTTCTTTTTTCTTTTTAAATTCAGTTGGGGTAATTTCTATAACATCATCGGAATTCTCGTCAGAATCCGATTCATCGGAGAATTGGTAATCCTTCCAATATTTTGCTTCCTTAGCGGAAACACCATTGACCATAATTAACTTTGGTCGGTTGGTTGAGGATTTTCTTTTACTTAACCGTTTTATTATTTCCCCTACCGGTTCTATTTCTTCATCCGGTTCCGATTCTTCTTCCGGTTCCGATTCTTCTTCTGGTTCCGACTCTTCTTCCGGTTCCTCTTCGGGAACTTGTGAATCAGTCCACGAATCATTCCAATTTACATTTGACTCTTCATTATTATTAGGTGAGTCAATGGGACTTGTTCTAGAGGTAGACATCTATCACATAATATCAAACGCGTTAAGAGATTAATATATCACATAATATTCACATGTTAAAAATATATAGTTTTCAACAAAATTTGTTAAGCAATCATTTTTCAAGTAAACACGGTCGAAGTCCAGACTCACTAATGCATCCTAACAAACTCGATAAGACACACTAATGCAAAATTCTGGTTCTCTAAGACCAACGCTCTGATACCAACTGAAATGTCCCGTTCTTATTGATTAAAAACGTTCCATATTAATTGATTTCGTTGCGAGGTTTTGACCTCTATATGAGACGTTTTTCAAAGACTGCATTCATTTTTAAAACAAACCATAACCTTTATTTCATAAATAAAGGTTTAAAAAGCTTTACGTAGATTATCAAATAATGATAATCTAAAATATCCTGTTTAGACACGAACATTACATAATGGTTTACAATACAAATATGTTACATCGAAATCAGTTTCTTGAATGCAGTCTTTACACAATATCATACAAACATGGAATCCAAATATTGTCCTTATTTTAGTATGCAACAGCGGAAGCTCTTAACATTCACCTAAAAATAAACATGCTTTAAACGTCAACAAAAATGTTGGTGAGTTATAGGTTTAACCAATATATATCAAATCGTAACAATAGACCACAAGATTTCATATTTCAATACACATCCCATACATAGAGATAAAAATCATTCATATGGTGAACACCTGGTAACCGACATTAACAAGATGCATATATAAGAATATCCCCATCATTCCGGGACACCTTTCGGATATGATATAAATTTCGAAGTACTAAAGCATCTGGTACTTTGGATGGGGTTTGTTAGGCCCAATAGATCTATCTTTAGAATTCGCGTTAATTAGGGTGTCTGTTCCCTAATTCTTAGATTACCAGACTTAATAAAAAGGGCATATTCGATTTCGATAATTCAACCATAGAATGTAGTTTCACGTACTTGTGTCTATTTTGTAAATCATTTATAAAATCTGCATGTATTCTCATCCCAAAAATATTAGATTTTAAAAGTGGGACTATAACTCACTTTCACAGATTTTTACTTCGTCGAGAAGTAAGACTTGGCCACTGTTGATTCACGAACCTATAACAATATATACATATATATTAAAGTATGTTCAAAATATATTTACAACACTTTTAATATATTTTGATGTTTTAAGTTTATTAAGTCAGCTGTCCTCGTTAGTAACCTACAACTAGTTGTCCACAGTTAGATGTACAGAAATAAATTGATAAATATTATCTTGAATCAATCCACGACCTAGTGTATACGTATCTCAGTATTGATCACAACTCAAAGTATATATATTTTGGAATCAACCTCAACCCTGTATAGCTAATTCCAACATTCACATATAGAGTGTCTATGGTTGTTTCGAAATATATATAGATGTGTCGACATGATAGGTCGAAACATTGTATACGTGTCTATGGTATCTCAAGATTACATAATATATAATACAAGTTGATTAAGTTATGGTTGGAATAGATTTGTTACCAATTTTCACGTAGCTAAAATGAGAAAAATTATCCAATCTTGTTTTACCCATAACTTCTTCATTTTAAATCCATTTTGAGTGAATCAAATTGCTATGGTTTCATATTGAACTCTATTTTATGAATCTAAACAGAAAAAGTATAGGTTTATAGTCGGAAAAATAAGTTACAAGTCATTTTTGTAAAGGTAGTCATTTCAGTCGAAAGAACGACGTCTAGATGACCATTTTAGAAAACATACTTCCACTTTGAGTTTAACCATAATTTTTGGATATAGTTTCATGTTCATAATAAAAATCATTTTCTTAGAATAACAACTTTTAGATCAAAGTTTATCATAGTTTTTAATTAACTAACCCAAATCAGCCTGCGGTGTTACTACGACGGCGTAAATCCGGTTTTACGATGTTTTTCGTGTTTCCAGGTTTTAAATCATTAAGTTAGCATATCATATAGATATAGAACATGTGTTTAGTTAATTTTAAAAGTCAAGTTAGAAGGATTAACTTTTGTTTGCGAACAAGTTTAGAATTAACTAAACTATGTTCTAGTGATTACGAGTTTAAACCTTCGAATAAGATAGTTTTATATATATGAATCGAATGATGTTATGAACATCATTACTACCTCAAGTTTAGTAGGTAAACCTATTGGAAGTGACAAGAAATGATCTAGCTTCAAAGGATCTTGGATGGCTTGAAAGTTCTTGAAGTAGGATCATGACACAAAAACAAGTTCAAGTAAGATTTTTACTCGAATTAAGATAGTTTATAGTTATAGAAATTGAATCAAAGTTTTAATATGAATATTACCTTGAATAAGAAAGATAACCTACTGTATATAACAAAGGTTTCTTGATCTTAGATGATTACTTGGAATGGATTAGAAAGCTTAGAAGTAAATTAGTAAACTTGAAGGGATTTTTGAAGTGTTCTTGAAGTGTTCTTCCTATGATGATTATAGCTTGATTCTTGAAGTGATTTTTGATGAATATGATGATTAACTACTGGAAAAATGCGTTCATAATAGTGTGTGTGTGTGTGTGTTGAGAGAGAATTAGAAAGAGAATTGGAAGTGAAATGGAGTGAATGATGAGTGGTAATTGATGAGTGGTGAGTGGGGTTAAAAGGAGTTCTAGTTAGTTGACTAGCTCATGGTAGAAGTTAAAATTGATTAGTCATACATGACATAATCAAGAGTGGAATCCCAAGCTAGTTCCTATTGGTATATACCCATAGTAAGTACGTTTTGAAGCTGTGTATAATACGGGTAAGAATGCGACTATAATTCTTGATGAAAGAAAAGAATGGGAAAGTAACTGTAACCATTTTCGTTAAGTATGAGTGTTTTGATATATGTCTTGAAGTCTTCCAAAAGTATTTTAATACATCTAAATACACTACATGTATATACATTTTAACTGAGTCGTTAAGTCATCGTTAGTCGTTACATGTAAGTGTTGTTTTGAAACCTTTAAGTTAACGATCTCAATTAATGTTGTTAACCCATTGTTTATTACATCTAATGAGATGTTAAATTATTATATTATCATGATATTATGATATATTAATATATCTTAATATGATATATATACATTTAAATGTCGTTACAACGATAATCGTTACATATATGTCTCGTTTCGAAATCCTTAAGTTAGTAGTCTTGTTTATATGTATATAACTCATTGTTATTATACTTATGGAGATACTTACTTATCATAATCTCATGTTAACCATATGTATATCCATATATATATCGTCATGTCGTTTTTACAAGTTTTAACGTTCATGAATCGCCGGTCAACTTGGATGGTCAATTGTCTATATGAAACATATTTCAATTAATCAAGTCTTAACAAGTTTGATTGCTTAACATGTTGGAAACATTTAATCATGTAAATATCAATCTCAATTAATATATATAAACATGGAAAAGTTCGGGTCACTACAGTATATACACTCCAATGATCAGCTCTTAGCAGCCCATGTGAGTCACCTAACACATGTGGGAACCATCATTTGGCAACTAGCATGAAATATCTCATAAAATTACAAAAATATGAGTAGTCATTCATGACTTATTTACATGAAAACAAAATTACATATCCTTTATATCTAATCCATACACCAACGACCAAAAGCACCTACAAACACTTTCATTCTTCAATATTCTTCATTTAATTGATCTCTCTCAAGTTCTATCTTCAAGTTCTACGTGTTCTTCATAAATTCTACAAGTTCTAGTTACATAAAATTAAGAATACTTTCAAGTTTGCTAGCTCACTTCCAATCTTGTAAGGTGATCATCCAACCTCAAGAAATCTTTGTTTCTTATAGTAGGTTATCATTCTAATACAAGGTAATAATCATATTCAAACTTTGGTTCAATTTCTATAACTATAACAATTTTATTTCAAGTGATGATCTTACTTGAACTTGTTTTCATGTCATGATTCTGCTTCAAGAACTTCGAGCCATCTAAGGATCCGTTGAAGCTAGATCCGTTGAACTTGTAATCACTAGAACATAGTTTAGTTAATTCTAAACTTGTTCGCAAATAAAAGTTAATCCTTCTAACTTGACTTTTAAAATCAACTAAACACATGTTCTATATCTATATGATATGCTAACTTAATGATTTAAAACCTGGAAACACGAAAAACACCGTAAAACCGGATTTACGCCGTCGTAGTAACACCGCGGGCTGTTTTGGGTTAGTTAATTAAAAACTATGATAAAATTTGATTTAAAAGTTGTTATTCTGGAAAAATGATTTTTATTATGAACATGAAACTATATCCAAAAATTATGGTTAAACTCAAAGTGGAAGTATGTTTTCTAAAATGGTCATCTAGACGTCGTTCTTTCGACTGAAATGACTACCTTTACAAAAATGACTTGTAACTTATTTTTCTGACTATAAACCTATACTTTTTCTGTTTAGATTCATAAAATAGAGTTCAATATGAAACCATAGCAATTTGATTCACTCAAAACGGATTTAAAATGAAGAAGTTATGGGTAAAACAAGATTGAATAATTTTTCTCATTTTAGCTACGTGAAAATTGGTAACAAATCTATTCCAACCATAACTTAATCAACTTGTATTGTATAACGACCCTCATTTTTCCATTCTATATTTTTCCAATATTAAAAGCCCAAACAATATAATTAAAACTTAATGATTAAACTTTAATCAACAATTGTTAAGTGTTAAGAGTTAGAAAACATATTAATTAACTTTGTACAAAAATTGACAAGTTAATAAAAGATGAAAATAATAAACTGTTAGTCGACACTCACTGCTAATTAAAATTTATGCATTTATGTAATATTATAACTAATAACCTATAAGTAATAAATAAAAAGTGACATTTATATATATAATAAAACAATTGGGAACTAAATATATACAAGTCATGAATTAGTAAAAAGAAAATAATACTTATCATGTAGTAAATGTAAAAATAATAATAATAATAATAATAATAATAATAATAATAATAATAATAATAATAATAATAATAATAATAATAATAATAGTAATAATAATGAGACTAAAAAAATCTTACATCCTTATGTTGACTAAAAATAAAGTGTAAACTAGTACATTCTTATGTTGACTAATTATAAACTAGTACCACCTATTGTTGACTAAAAATTATAAAACAAAATAAAATCATTAATTAGAACATTCTTATGTTGACTAACACTCTAATACTTGCACTATATAAACACCTAGTTTCTCATTCACAAATCACACCAAAATCCTCTCTCAAAAACAATCTCTCCCTCTCCCTCTCTTGTGGTATTCGGATCTTCAAGCTTGTTCTTCGTGTTCTTCAAGAATCTTCAAGGAGTTCTTCAAGATTTTCAAGGCTTTGATCATCCATCTTCATCGTGTTCATCTTTTCTTTGTTAATTATCTTGAATCTTCAAAGGTATAACATAAACCCTAAACTATTTACATAAACTTTGATCTTTGATAATTCATATTCATATTATAAACTTGTTATTCATAAGTATATACATAAACACACCTAGATTTATATATACATATATACATGTAAAAAAAATATTTTTATATATATATACATATATATACGAATTATATATACATATACATATTAAAACCTTAAACCCTAATTACACCTAAACTATAATTCTTAAACCCTAATTAATTAAACTCTAAACATTTATGAAACCCTAGGACATTAATTACTAAACCCTAGTTATTAATTACTACTTTAATTAACTAACCCTAACTAATGAAACCCTAATACTACTTATACTAGTACTTAACATGTATACACTATTACTATTACTAGCACCTATAACCTACTAATTATATTGTAGCACAAAAACATTTTGGGATATGTATTAGAGATGTATAGATCTTCGAACTTTCTTGACGAATGGTTTCTACGAGATTCTAGGCAGAGGGTTTGGATTTCCGATTTAAAGGGTCCTATGGCTCAAGCCCCTAGATCTAAATTAGCCATTCGAAGGGAAAGGGGTGATTGGAAGCTTATCTAATACGGCAAGTATCCTAAAATGGAAACACTCATAAAAGTAGAAACTCTCTAGTCATAGAAACTTAGTAAAATAAGAAACTTTCTAAAAATAGAAATTTTATAAAAATAGTAACTTACTAGGAATAGAAACTTAGTAAAACAAACTATACTTAAACACATACTTAAACTTAAACATGGGCAAAACACTTAACTACTCTTAAATGTCAATAGGTTGACTTTCCTGCTCACTCGTTCAACTCTCTATTCTGAGGAATAACTCTCTCTACTTACTAAGGTGACTTTCATAGCCCCACTCTTATTGCTATAGCACTTTTTATACTTACTGGGGTGAGACACATGCTGCTTTTATACTTTAAACAACTTAGACACAAGTACGAACCTAAACTGTACTATGACTAGCTTATGCTACTAAGACCCCACAGTGATATTTTTTAATTGCTTTCAGGATAAGGCATTCTTAATTATTGGGGGTAGGCCTATCGGGAGTAACGTCCCCGATACATTTGACCGCGATGTCTTTGTATTACTTAATAATGATTTAAACATGGTGATAAGGTACTGTCAACTTATCACCGGGGCAACAAAACAAACGTTTAGTCTAAAATATCACGAATCAGTACTACTTTTGGATCTGCGAGATCTACTTTTTGATCCTGCGGGAGATCAACTTTACAACTAAATCTTGTGGTCTAAAAACAACGATAACTACTTTTGTTAAACCTATGAACTTCACTCAACCTTTTTGGTTGACACTTTAGCATGTTTTGTCTCAGGTGCTGTTTGATTCAAGCTTTCTTATCTACTACTTATGTGATGCTACTTGGACTTAGGATCAAGAGATATCGCATTTATTACTTCTGCATATGAACAATTACTTTATCGTTATTTCCATTATTGTAACGACATTTCATTTTCCGCTGCGTACTCAATAAAGTTAAATTTTCTCATTTAGTATTGTTCTCGTATTATAATATGTTGGTTTATTTGATATTAGTAACGTTTCTTCCAGACCCTATTGGGAGGACATTACAGATTGGTATCAGAGCATAACCAGGCTGTTATAGAGAACCAGGATTGCATTTTTATGTGTGCCTTACTTGCTAGCTAGGGTGCCTTAGCAATCTAGGAAACTATAACCTTTCCTGCCTTACACTTAAAGCACTTAGGATTGCCTTATAATCTTAACAATCATGCTTTACCAAACTTGACTTAAAGATTCTAATCAAAGTCTCTTTCCTAATGTAGGACTACAACTTTTCTTGACCATAGTGCCTTTAATTGTTGCCTTTAACTGTTAAATGCTACACTATACTTTAGAAACTTTACTTATCTTAGAATGCCGAGCTAATTTAAGAACTCTACTCACTTTCCTGAGTACTATCCAATTACACCACCGCATCTAAATGCGACACAATGATTTCAGAAATTCTTGACATTCATAAGTCATCTATCATGGTTATGTGTATTACATATGTATTACATGAAATATTATCCATGATTTTGAAACTCTTATAATTGTTACTACTCACACACAAACGTATATAACTCCCTGTTATATCACGTACCTATATGCCTTATGCATTTATGCATCGGTTTGTGAATCAAAAAATGTCATTGGGTTATCACAGTATACGAATTGAAAGTCTTTAATCAAAAGATTATTAGATTACATACTTATCACTTTATGATCTCGACACGTCATACTGCCATTATTAAAGTATAGACACATCATATCTTATTATATCTTATCGTATCTATCCCAATAGATTTTGTCTAACACTTTTCCTAAATTCCCTCCGTAAATTACGGAAATCTTTTTGCTATATACACGTATTCGAGGAGACGAATATATCATCCAGTATTCAACACTAATCTCATATCAAAAACCCTAATTCCAAACACATAATATGGATTCCTCGAACTCTTCGAGCTCCAATGGCAGCGTAACCGGAATGAACCAACCAATCAGCCATCATCTATTTTGGATGAATTGGGGATGGGTTCGTAGTAAACTTAATCAATAGAGACAAGAAGAAGGTGATCCCTTCCACCAACCGAATTCACCTCTTGGTGAAGAACCTGAAGCACTTACTGGCGAACCCGTTCAGAACACTATTTTCACCCTCATTTCCAGGATATCCAGTCACGAATATATAATATCTAAAATTTTAGATCTTATTCATCCACTTGTCCGAACCGCCAATCATCCCGGAATAATAGAAGAAGTCAACGAGCTTCGCGCTCAAGTAGTGGCTCTGGAGAATATGGTGCGAAACCTACGAACACCAGCAGCATAACCAGTACCACCAGTACCATCGACATCACCACCAACATCACCACCAACATCACCAGCTTCACCAACGACAACATCCGCATTCCACGCCTCAACATCACACTCAGTACCTCAAACATCAACATCATACGCCCCATAGATACCAAGAAATATTATTAATAATGAGTTAAGATGTATTGACTCATTCTTCCTGAAGAATTACATATGTATACTTTATATATATGGATTGGAACAATAATAAATCTTTTCGTACTAAGCTATTACGTGTGAATCTTAACTAGTATGTACTACATGGTTAATTCATATCACAATATGCTATGATGTACATCTTTTGTTAATAACTTAACAATCGTTAATCATTGCTTCAATACAATAAACTCCATTTCGTAATAAACCAAGTGTATTACTCAAATACATGATTGATTGTATACTTTAATTTTCGATGTACTCAAAACTTTCTAGAAAATATCATTAGTGCCTTATGAATTTCACAAGAATTCCAAGAGCACCAACATCATATACCGAAGTATATCAATAACAATGAACGATGAAGTATTAATTCATAACTTCATTAGCGAAATATTTTACGACAATTATGAAATCTCTAAGGTTTTGGAGATTATTTATTCTCGTTTCAACAGCAAATCAAATGAGTTTAATATTATATTAGCTCATTAAAACCATGATTACATCTGAAGAATACATATATGAACGTATATCTTCTCTTTTGTACAAACTGTTAATTGTAAAAAACATTTTAACGGGTAGGTAAAACCCGAGAGATATTCATATCTCATATAAATATGTTACATTGTACATTCTTCCATTCTGATTCAGCAGTTGTTAACTATACTACATACATTCACATGATATATGTATATGTTCACCAAAGAAAAACCATTTTCATACAAATTCAGTTACATACTCTGATTTTGACATATCGGAACTTAAGTAAAGCTTTAGCAAGTGTTATCTTCCTAAAGATCACTACATTCATGAATTATATTCATTCGTATTCTATGATGAATTATCAAATCAAACCACCGAACTTACCATTCCTTACTTTTGAAAATCACAACATTTCTTCGTCAACCGTTAGATCCATTGATGGATGCATCTTACGCTTAAACACTTCAAATTTAAAATTCTTGAAAACATCCTTTGAATCTTGACGATCGCAATCAGCGTTTAATCATCTAAAAATGAAATTTCTTGAAACCATTTCGGATTGATAACCGATGATTCAAATATAGCTGCATTAAATGCAGAGGAAACAGAAAAATTGTAGATGGTCTTAAGGGCCAACAGTTTGATAATAAAGAATGGTACGTTGGAAAAGCTCAAAAGAAAATTTGGAACTGAAAAACGGATTGAGCTAACCATGGAGGAGACCAAGGACAAACACAAGGGCCAAACCCTATATTCAAAGAATCCAGGTAATTTTGGATCCGATGAAATCTTTAGAGAATATCTTGCTCCGAAGTCATGTTAAAAGCTTGAGGAAAATTTTTCTTCATCAACTTTCGAACTTAGAAATTCCAAAATATCATCATAAATATCCTCTATATTTCGAAAGATATCTTCATAACGATTCATGTCCGCAATTAAGTATCTCTTTGCGATATCTTTATAAAGGAAACTGTTTTAGTTTCTATATTCTGTAAAATTCGAGTTTAAATTATAAATGCTTTGAAGAAGTGTTGGGAATTGAAGCATGAGTTAGTATAATATAATGACGTCAGGCCAACGTGATTATATTACAGTAAGTCATGCTAAGTTTTTAATGGAAGATGATGATTCATAGATTTTATAATCATCATTTTCCATGTTACACGACTCTTACATTCTATTTAACCTCTAAACATATCAAGAAAATATTTTTCTTGATGATTCGGTCTTTTCCGGATATTCTAGTAATATGACAAATCAAATCGTGCTATTACCTTTCCTTTCTACTTTATATATTATGATCATTCGAAACTTCATACCTATGAATTCTGGACCATTACTCGCTTGACTTGAAGTCGGGAAGAAGAAACAAAAGCATAAAGCTCCGACATATAAGGGAAAATATAAAGCCCGATAACGACTCCGAAATTACAAACCGTGTATATCAATGCGTATAGCAATATAAAGACACGGGATAATTAAAAACACTATAACCCCAAGAGCATAGTAGAAGTAAACAGATTCCTCTGGCGGTAAAAGAAAAAGAAGAATGACTGCATAGATGGTCAATATAATAACCAGAATCAGAACTGGATTAAGCATTTTCTTAATCTTTTGGAAGTTTGAATTGAGAAAGAAAGTATAGAAGTGGTGAAGATAATGAAATGAAAGAAGCTAATTTATAGCAAAATTCCAAACACATCAATCGAGGCAAATCACCTCATTTAATCAAACAAATCTCAAAATTTCGTAAATACCGGAGAATCAAATCTTATAGATTACGAAGATTTCCTTTAATTCCTTGAATTCTGGAAATCAATCGTGACTACGTCAAAAGTTAAGGCGAACATTTAATTTTCTCATTTCACTCTTTTATGATAGCTTCATTTATACTCTTCCTATAAACGAATCGTTTTATCCATATTATTCAATAGTGATAAAACTTTATTTTTCAACTTATATTCATCATTAAAATATTCTTGTTGTAAACAATGAAGATCTCTATCAAATTTCATGACTGTGATTTTCACGAACTCCTCTTTGTTTGTCTGCCCTAATATTGTGGCATAAAATGCTCAAGATTTTAAATGAGTTCAATACTATTCATAACACATTTCATGTATCCAATTTACTGAAATGACTTGTATAACATCATCATTTTGAATGATCTTCGCATTAATGATAAAATGCACTTCGTTGAATAACCTATAGAAATCATGGAAGGAGAGGTCAAATAAATGCGTAAAAGCAATATACCTATCGTTAAAGTCCGTTGGAATTCGCGTAAAGGCCCCGTATATACCTGGGAACGCAAAGACCATATGAAACGGAAATATCCCCATCTCTTCTCAACTGCTGATGCAAACGAGGAAACTACCTAAAAACTTCGGGACGAAGTTTTCAATAACGGGGAGGTACTATAACGACCCTCATTTTTCCATTCTATATTTTTCCAATATTAAAAGCCCAAACAATATAATTAAAACTTAATGATTAAACTTTAATCAACAATTGTTAAGTGTTAAGAGTTAGAAAACATATTAATTAACTTTGTACAAAAATTGACAAGTTAATAAAAGATGAAAATAATAAACTGTTAGTCGACACTCACTGCTAATTAAAATTTATGCATTTATGTAATATTATAACTAATAACCTATAAGTAATAAATAAAAAGTGACATTTATATAAATAATAAAACAATTGGGAACTAAATATATACAAGTCATGAATTAGTAAAAAGAAAATAATACTTATCATGTAGTAAATGTAAAAATAATAATAATAATAATAATAATAATAATAATAATAATAATAATAATAATAATAATAATAATAGTAATAATAATGAGACTAAAAAAATCTTACATCCTTATGTTGACTAAAAATAAAGTGTAAACTAGTACATTCTTATGTTGACTAATTATAAACTAGTACCACCTATTGTTGACTAAAAATTATAAAACAAAATAAAATCATTAATTAGAACATTCTTATGTTGACTAACACTCTAATACTTGCACTATATAAACACCTAGTTTCTCATTCACAAATCACACCAAAATCCTCTCTCAAAAACAATCTCTCCCTCTCCCTCTCTTGTGGTATTCGGATCTTCAAGCTTGTTCTTCGTGTTCTTCAAGAATCTTCAAGGAGTTCTTCAAGATTTTCAAGGCTTTGATCATCCATCTTCATCGTGTTCATCTTTTCTTTGTTAATTATCTTGAATCTTCAAAGGTATAACATAAACCCTAAACTATTTACATAAACTTTGATCTTTGATAATTCATATTCATATTATAAACTTGTTATTCATAAGTATATACATAAACACACCTAGATTTATATATACATATATACATGTAAAAAAAATATTTTTATATATATATACATATATATACGAATTATATATACATATACATATTAAAACCTTAAACCCTAATTACACCTAAACTATAATTCTTAAACCCTAATTAATTAAACTCTAAACATTTATGAAACCCTAGGACATTAATTACTAAACCCTAGTTATTAATTACTACTTTAATTAACTAACCCTAATTAATGAAACCCTAATACTACTTATACTAGTACTTAACATGTATACACTATTACTATTACTAGCACCTATAACCTACTAATTATATTGTAGCACAAAAACATTTTGGGATATGTATTAGAGATGTATAGATCTTCGAACTTTCTTGACGAATGGTTTCTACGAGATTCTAGGCAGAGGGTTTGGATTTCCGATTTAAAGGGTCCTATGGCTCAAGCCCCTAGATCTAAATTAGCCATTCGAAGGGAAAGGGGTGATTGGAAGCTTATCTAATACGGCAAGTATCCTAAAATGGAAACACTCATAAAAGTAGAAACTCTCTAGTCATAGAAACTTAGTAAAATAAGAAACTTTCTAAAAATAGAAATTTTATAAAAATAGTAACTTACTAGGAATAGAAACTTAGTAAAACAAACTATACTTAAACACATACTTAAACTTAAACATGGGCAAAACACTTAACTACTCTTAAATGTCAATAGGTTGACTTTCCTGCTCACTCGTTCAACTCTCTATTCTGAGGAATAACTCTCTCTACTTACTAAGGTGACTTTCATAGCCCCACTCTTATTGCTATAGCACTTTTTATACTTACTGGGGTGAGACACATGCTGCTTTTATACTTTAAACAACTTAGACACAAGTACGAACCTAAACTGTACTATGACTAGCTTATGCTACTAAGACCCCACAGTGATATTTTTTAATTGCTTTCAGGATAAGGCATTCTTAATTATTGGGGGTAGGCCTATCAGGAGTAACGTCCCCGATACATTTGACCGCGATGTCTTTGTATTACTTAATAATGATTTAAACATGGTGATAAGGTACTGTCAACTTATCACCGGGGCAACAAAACAAACGTTTAGTCTAAAATATCACGAATCAGTACTACTTTTGGATCTGCGAGATCTACTTTTTGATCCTGCGGGAGATCAACTTTACAACTAAACCTTGTGGTCTAAAAACAACGATAACTACTTTTGTTAAACCTATGAACTTCACTCAACCTTTTTGGTTGACACTTTAGCATGTTTTGTCTCAGGTGCTGTTTGATTCAAGCTTTCTTATCTACTACTTATGTGATGCTACTTGGACTTAGGATCAAGAGATATCGCATTTATTACTTCTGCATATGAACAATTACTTTATCGTTATTTCCATTATTGTAACGACATTTCATTTTCCGCTGCGTACTCAATAAAGTTAAATTTTCTCATTTAGTATTGTTCTCGTATTATAATATGTTGGTTTATTTGATATTAGTAACGTTTCTTCCAGACCCTAAGGGAGGACATTACATATTGTATATTATGTAATCTTGAGATACCATAGACACGTATACAATGTTTCGACCTATCATGTCGACACATCTATATATATTTCGGAACAACCATAGACACTCTATATGTGAATGTTGGAGTTAGCTATACAGGGTTGAGGTTGATTCCAAAATATATATAGTTTGAGTTGTGATGAATACTGAGATACGTATACACTGGGTCGTGGATTGATTCAAGATAATATTTATCGATTTATTTCTGTACATCTAACTGTGGACAACTAGTTGTAGGTTACTAACGAGGACAGCTGACTTAATAAACTTAAAACATCAAAATATATTAAAAGTGTTGTAAATATATTTTGAACATACTTTGATATATATGTATATATTGTTATAGGTTCGTGAATCAACCAGTGGCCAAGTCTTACTTCCCGACGAAGTAAAAATCTGTGAAAGTGAGTTATAGTCCCACTTTTAAAATCTAATATTTTTGGGATGAGAATACATGCAGGTTTTATAAATGATTTACAAAATAGACACAAGTACGTGAAACTACATTCTATGGTTGAATTATCGAAATCGAATATGCCCCTTTTTATTAAGTCTGGTAATCTAAGAATTAGGGAACAGACACCCTAATTGACGCGAATCCTAAAGATAGATCTATTGGGCCTAACAAGCCCCATCCAAAGTACCGGATGCTTTAGTACTTCGAAATTTATATCATATCCGAAGGGTGTCCCGGAATGATGGGGATATTCTTATATATATGCATCTTGTTAATGTCGATTACCAGGTGTTCACCATATGAATAATTTTTATCTCTATGTATGGGATGTGTATTGAAATATGAAATCTTGTGGTCTATTGTTACGATTTGATATATATAGGTTAAACCTATAACTCACCAACATTTTTGTTGACGTTTAAAGCATGTTTATTCTCAGGTGAATACTAAGAGCTTCCGCTGTTGCATACTAAAATAAGGACAAGATTTGGAGTCCATGTTTGTATGATATTGTGTAAAAACTGCATTCAAGAAACTGATTTCGATGTAACATATTTGTATTGTAAACCATTATGTAATGGTCGGGTGTAAACAGGATATTTTAGATTATCATTATTTGACAATCTACGTAAAGCTTTTTAAACCTTTATTTATGAAATAAAGGTTATGGTTTGTTTTAAAAATGAATGCAGTCTTTGAAAAACGTCTCATATAGAAGTCAAAACCTCGTAACGAAATCAATTAATATGGAACGTTTTTAATCAATAAGAACGGGACATTTCAGTCATGGATAACAATAAGAATGTTTTCATGACGTATATGAGGTAATAATAGAGTTTTATCATTATTGAGAGATATAGATAAAACGTTTTGATCATGTGAAGCGCACGAGTGAAGCTATCACAAAAGAGTGAAATGAGTAAATAAATATATTCATTTCAACCGATGACGTAGTTACTATTGACTTTCGGGATTTAAGGGATTTAAATAAAATCTTACGTAATAAGATTTGGTTCTTCGGCGATCAGGATCTTCTTTGATTTAATGCTGCAATCTGTTTCGATTTCTCTGTCGGATATTTCACTATAAATCTACCCCTTCGTTTCCTTATTTTCCACAACTCACATCTTCTACTTTTTCTCCTTAATTCCTACTTTAAGACATTCGCCAATATGCTTCATCCCATTCTAATCCTTGATATATTATTAATTTTCACATCTGTCATTCATCTTTTTCATCTACCACCAGAAGAATCTATTTACTTCTACTATACTCTTGTGTTTATTGTGTTTCTAGTTCTCCCGTGTCTCTATATTGCTATCTGCATCGATATACACGGTTTGTAATTTCTGGGTGGTTGTTGGGTTTTATATCTTCCCGTCCTCGAGTCAAGCGAGCAATGGTCCGGAATTCGTAGGTATGAAATTCGAAATAAACCTATTTAATGTTCTAAGAAAGAATTGGTAATGGCACGATTTTGATTTGTCCAATTACCAGAATATCCTGGAAAAGACCGAATCATCAAGAAATATTTTCTTGATATTTTTAGAATTTGAATAGAATGTAAGAGTCGTGTAACATGGCACATGATGATGGTACTGTGAATCATCACATTCCATTAGAAACTCAACATGACTTACTGTAATATAATGACGTTGATCAAGTGTCATTATATTATACTAATTCATGCATCAGTTCCCAACACTGCTTCAAAACATTCCTATTTTACACTTGAAGGTTTCAGAATTTAGAAACTAACACAGTTTCTTTGTAACGCAGATGTTACGGAGTGATAAATGATTTCAGATAAGGATAGTTGTGAAAATATCTCCAGAAATATGAAGGATATTTATAATGAAAGGAACGATGATATCTTAGATTTTCTATCATCGATGGATGGTGAAGAAGATTTGTCTGCGAAGGTTTAGAATGAGGAGTAAGGTGTTTGTTGATGACCTCAGCAGATACTGAATCATTTGGATCCTTTGAAGGCAGGTTCAGTCCTTGTGATTTATCCACAGCCTCTTTCATACTTTGCTCAATCCGTTTTCCAGTTCCAAACCTTCCCTTTTTCCGAGTTTTACCAACACACTGTACTTTATCATCAAACTTTCTACTGTTAAAGTCGTTTACAATTTTTGCTGCTTCATCAGCATTTCAAGAACTAGTTTGCAGTTCAGGGTGTTTTTCAGAAACTTCACATCCGAAGTATGTAATTCTTAGGGGTAGACGTTATAGGTATAACTGGAGATGATCTGCGAGATTTTCAAAATATTGATTGCGGATTCTGCCAAAGAAATGATGAGTTGCTGGTACATCTGCGGATGTTGTTGCGGAATATAAAAGGTTCTCCGGTAATGACGGCGAAAGGACAACGTACATATATCTAGGTTATAATGAGACTAGTCTTACTGAGAAGTCGAGGTTAACTTACTGGAGCTGTGACAAAATTGACTACCTTGAAAAGGAATCGTAAGGTTGTTTTTGATAATAAATGGAAAAGAATTCAACACAGTACATGTTAAACTATGACTTTGGATTCGAGAGTTTTTCAGGTGCATAACTGTATGCATAAATCTTTTCTTCCGCAGATGAAGTGCTGTTGGTTCAACTTCTCGATTGAGGTGTTTTCAAGAATCATAAAAAGATTTGAACGCGGATTGTAACTGTCGAGGTAAAAATGAGGTTTAAGATGAAATCAAGTGGCAAACTTGAAGAAGTGTTTAGTTTCATATGTTATAATCAATATTTTAATTCATTTTAATTGTCCAAAGTTAGCAGTCCAATAGTCCAATTGTCCAATAGTTCGATAAATTCATATATAATTTAATATATAATATTCAAATTAATTAATACGTATCGTGACCCGTGTACCGGTCTCAGTATTGATCACAACTCAAACCATATATATATTTTGGAATCAACCTCAACCCTGTATAGCCAACTCCAACATTCACATATAGAGTGTCTATGGTTGTTCCGAAATATATATATAGATGGGTCGATATGATAGGTCGAAACCTTGTATACGTGTCCCGTTATTTAAAGTGCATAAAATAAATAAATATATATCATGACCCGTGTACAACGTATTGTCTCAGAATTAATCCGACGTATTGTGTACATGTGTCCCGATTTAAAATGCGTAAAAGTAAATAACAGAAATTAAATAACAATAAATTAAATTGCGATAAATGTAATACGGGATTAACAGTTAGCTGGGAACAGTTAGATAGGAACAGTTAGCGTGGAATCTTAGCAATATTTCGATTAGTTAATCCGTTTGTTTCTTTATTTTGTCCAATGTTTTCTTCATTATGCCACTTGTTGGATTCTGATAGGTCAAAATCCAAATATGAAATTTGAATGGAAATGGTTATTCTGTGGTAAACATATCTGTATCTCTGTAGATGTAAGTACGATAAGAAATGACTGTTGAATCAGATTCGAAGAATGTATAGTGTAACTTATTAATGTGAAATCTAAATATTCCTCGGGTGCTACCTACACGTTAAAATATTTTCATCATTAATAGTTTGTACAAAAGAATTTCTAATTACAATCTTTATGAAAATATACTTGCATATATATTTTCTTTGAATGTAATCATGGATTTAATGAGTCAATAATATATTAAACTCATTTGATTTATCGTTATTACTATATTACATAATCTCTAAAACTTTAGAAATTACAATATCGCCATGTCGAGCGAAGAAAAATGAGGTAGAATGATACATAAAGCGAAGATAATTGATGTAGAATGATATGTAGAACGAAGATCATACGCGAAGTACATATGGGGTTATTGAGGTGTGTGATGTTGATATCCGAGGTACAGATTGTGACGTTGAGGTTTACGACGCGGTTGTGGTTGGGGTGATAAGGGTACTGTCGGCGTTGATGATGGTAGTGCTGATTATGCTGCCGGTGCTGCTGCTGGTGTTTGTAACCTTCGCACCATATTCTCCAAAGCCACTACCCGACCGCAAAGCTCGTTAACTTCTGCTAGTACACAGGGATGATTGGCAGTTGGAGCGAGCGGATGAACAAGATTCGAAATATGGGATAGTATATAATCGTGACGAAATAATCTAGAAATGAAAGAGAAAATGGTTTCTCGAACATGTTCGCCGGTAAGTGTGATGACCCGGGAAATTCCGATCAAATTTAAACTTAAATCTTTATATATTACCGAAACGATAAGCAAAATATGTAATGTGGAGTCTCGGAAGTTTTGAAATCTATATTCATGTAATCAAATATCCTTTGACTATGCTCGACGATTCACGAACCATTAATCGTAAATAGAAATGTATATATATAGATAAATATATAGGCAAATAATTATATATTATGAATTACATATATTAATAAACTAGTATGTGATTTAGAAAGAAAACTTAAGCTTGATATTTAAAACATGATTAAATATGAAGTAGTTGAAATATATAAATATATAAACATATACACATATATATAGGATTAATATACTTAATTATTAATTGTATGCATATTATAATAAAATGTAAAAATATTAAATATGGAATATTTGATATTAATTAATATATAATATGTTACATAAATAATAATAGGTAATATCGATATATTCAATTTAAATTTAATGATAAATATAGTTGTTATACAAATCTTATTATTATTATTTCATGATCTTTGATATTAATATTAATATCAGTATCATTAGTATTATTACATATAATATATAAATATGAAAGTTTATACATTTAAATTGTTATAACATTATTACTACTAAAGTTATTGTTGTCATCATTAATATCATTTTTACTACACTTAGTAATAAATATTATGATTATTATAAATATTATTAGTGTTAATATGATTATTATTATCTTCATCATTATTGTTATTAATAATATTAGTATAATTAGTATTACTGTTATTAACAACCTTATTGTTATACAATTATGGTAATTTCTATCATTATCATTAGTAATATTATTATTACTAGTATATTATTATAAATTATATTGTATTATTATTATGTATATTATTAAGATCATTGTTATCATATTTATATTTATTAATAATATTAATATAATCTATAAAAATAAATACATAAGGAGATGTACATACATAGTGATATATAGATACAAATAAATATATACAGATATTTATATATGTCGTTATATACAGATATATATATATATATTAGGAAATCAGTATTTTTATTTATTTATCATTGTTATTTATCATTATTATTATTAATGTAATTATTATTAAGACTGCAAATATTGTAACGTCCTCCCAATAAGGTCTGGAAGGAACGTCACTAATATCAAAACATACCAACATATTATAATAAACGAGAACAATACTAAATGATGAATTTAACTTTAATGAGTACGCAGCGGAAAATGAAATGTCGTTAAAATGACAGGAATAACAATATCGTAAATGTTCACATGCAGAAGTAATAAATGCGATATCTCTTGATCCTATGTCCAAGTAGCATCACATAAGCGGTAAGTATAAGAGCTTGAATCAAACAGCACCTGAGACAAAACATGCTAAAGTGTCAACCAAAAAGGTTGAGTGAAGTTCATAGGTTTAACAAAAAGTTTGTCGTTGTTTTAGACCACAAGATTTAGTTTGTAAAGTTGATCTCCCGCGGGATCAAAAAGTTATGCCAATGCGTGATATTTAGACTAAACGTTTAAGTTTGCCCCATGACAAGTTGTGTCTGTCCTTGTCGGTTTAATTTCATTATTAAGTAATACAAAGACTTAGTCAAATGTATCGGGGACGTTACTCCCGATAGGCCTACCCCCAATAATTAAGCATGCAGCAGCAATTAAAAATATCACTGTAGTGACTTAGTCGGACATAGCCGGGTATAGCATAGTTTAATAGTTTGGTACTTGTGTCTAAAGTGTAAAAAGTAAAAACAGCATGTGTCTCACCCCAAGTAAAGTAAGTAAGTTTGCTAGCAATAAAGAGGGGCTATGAATTCACCTTAGTAAGTAGAGAGAGAGTTATTCCTCAGAATAAAGAGTTGAACGAGTGAGCAGGAAAGTCAACCTATTGACATTTAAGAGTAGTTAAGTGTTTTGCCCATGTTTAAGTTTAAGTATGTGTTTAAGTATAGTTTGTTTTACTAAGTTTCTATTCCTAGTAAGTTATTATTTTTATAAAGTTTCCATTTTTAGAAAGTTTCTTATTTTACTAAGTTTCTATGACTAGAGAGTTTCTACTTTTATCAGTGTTTTCCATTTTAGGATACTTGCCGTATTAGATAAGCTTCTAATCACCCCTTTCCCTTCGAATGGCTAATTTAGATCTAGGGGCTTGAGCCATAGGACCCTTTAAATTGGAAATCCAAACCCTCTGCCTAGAATCTCATAGAAACCATTCGTCAAGAAAGTTCGAAGATCTATACATCTCTAATACATATCCCAAAATATTTTTATGTTACAATATAAGTAGTAGGTTATAGGTGCTAGTAATAGTAATAGTAATAGTGTATACATGTTATTTATTTTATTTTTAATTGCATATAATTTATATCATTATTTACATGTTTCGGTAAAAATAATAACCGAAGTAAAAAGTAAAAAGTAAAAGTAAAAAAAATAAAAAGTAAGAAAAGAATACTTACTAGTAGTAATTCTTCAAAGAGAGAATGAGAGAAATTTTGGTGTGAGTTTGAATGAGAAATGAGGGGTATTTATACTTGAAAAAAATTAGGTAAAAAGAATAAAATAATTAAAAGAAAAAGAAATATTTTAATTCTTAATGGGATTTTAAAATTAAAAATTATTAAATGTTAGGTCATGGGATAATGCACAAAATAAAATAATAAAAGTAGTTTTTCCATTAGAATTTTTAATTAAAAAGTAATTTATTTATTTATTTATTTATTTTCATTTATTTTAAGGATTTTTTTTATTTAAATAAACAAATTGATTTAATGCTTTTCCAAGAATATTTGTCAATAATATTTTATTTTTATTTTTTTATTTAATTAATAAATACAAATTTTGCATAAAAATAATAAATAATTCGGTATTTGGTATTTTTAATAATAATTATGATTTTAATTATTAAACTATAGTTTTAGTAAGTTTGTAAATATTATTACATTTATATATAATTGAATTTATTATATAGTTAAATATATAATACATTAACTAAATAATAAAAGTGATAAAAAATTTATATACTTAGTTAAATTATGTCAAATTATATAAATTAATAATATATTATTTATTTAAGCGTACATTGTTGACTAAAAAATTACTATTCGGTCAATATTTAATTGTATATAACAACCCTTAATACATATAGTCAGACATATAACCCTAGGGTTAATTCCGTAATTTAGAAGTCGAAAAGTGAGGGTTGTTACAGTACCTCCCCGTTAATAAAAACTTCGTCCCGAAGTTTTAGGTAGACTTCTCGGATGCATCAGCGGTTGAGAAGAGATGGGGATATTTCTGTTTCATTTGGTCTTCACGTTCCCAGGTATAATCGGGACCACGTCGTGAATTCCAACGGATATTAACAATAGGTATGGTGCCTTGTTTTAAGCGTTTAGCAGATCGGTCCATGACTTCTACGGGTTCCTCTATGAAGTGCATTTTATCATCAATGCGAATGTCATCTAAAGGAATAACGAGAGTGTCATCAGCGAGACACTTTTTAAGATTCGAGACATGAAATACGTCGTGTACGCTGCTAAGTTCAGCAGGTAATTCTAATTGATAAGCCACGGGTCCGATCCTTTCAGTAATCTTGAAGGGTCCAACAAAACGCGGACTTAGTTTGCTTCGTGTACCAAAACGAACAACGCCTTTCCAAGGGGATACTTTCAACATGACTTTGTCACCAACTTGGAATTCCAAATCTTTCCGACCTTTATTAGCATAGCTCTTCTGTCGACTGCGGGCAGTTTCTATTCGTTTCTTAATCTGAACTATCTTTTTGGTTGTCTCGTGTATGATTTCAGGACCAGTTAACTGTCTGTCCTCTAATTCATCCCAGCATAGTGGGGATCTACATTTTCGTCCGTATAAGGCCTCAAAAGGTGCAGCCTTAATACTTGAGTGGTAACTATTATTGTAAGAGAATTCAACTAAAGGAAAATGTCTATCCCAGCCTTTACCGAAGTCGATAACACAAGCGCGAAGTATATCTTCCAATGTTTGAATGGTTCGTTCACTTTGACCATCGGTTTGCGGATGATAAGCAGTACTCATGTCGAGTTGAGTTCCAAGAGCAGTTTGTAAGGATTTCCAGAATCTGGAAGTGAATCTACTGTCGCGATCGGATATGATTGATATAGGAACACCATGACGAGAGACAATTTCTTTGATATACAGCTGTGACAATCTCTCCATCTTGTCGGTCTCCTTAATCGGTAAGAAATGAGCAGATTTAGTAAGACGATCTACTATGACCCATATAGTATCATTGCCACTAGAAGTCTTGGGCAATTTAGTAATAAAGTCAATAGCGATACATTCCCACTTCCACTGCGGAATATCGGGTTGTGTCAACAGACCATAAGGCTTTTGATGTTCAGCTTTGACTTTCAAACAAGTGAGACACTTACTAACATAAGTAGCAATGTCGGCTTTCATATTAGGCCACCAGTAGAATTCCTTCACATCGTGGTACATCTTACTGGAACCCGGATGAATAGAATACCTAGTCTTATGCGCTTCATCCAAGACTAGTTCACGGAGATTACTGAAGCGAGGAACCCAAATTCTGTTGCCAAAGTACCATGTACCATTAGCTTTCACTTGGAGTTGGTTCTCGAAACTGATAGGTCCTTCACCTTCTATAAGTGTTGGTTTAATAGCTTCCAGTTGAGCTTCGCAGATTCGTGATATAAGATTTGATTTGATTTTCAGGTTTAAGGCACGAACACGTTTAACGTCATCTTTTCGACTAAGGGCATCAGCAACTACGTTTGCCTTGCCAGGATGATATTCCATCTTACAGTCATAATCGTTCAACAACTCGAGCCATCGGCTTTGCCTCATATTCAGCTGTTTTTGATCAAAGATGTATCGAAGACTTTTATGGTCAGTGTACACCATAAACTGGGTACCATATAGATAATGTCTCCATATCTTTAATGCAAATACCACGACACTTAACTCAAGGTCGTGTGTGGTATAGTTCTCCTTGTGTTTCTTCAACTGTCTAGATGCGTAGGCAATAACCTTTTCACGTTGCATTAAAACACAACCAAAGCCTTGCTTTGAGGTATCGCAGTAAACAACAAAATCGTCAGTACCTTCAGGTAAAGATAGAATCGGGGCTGTGGTCAACTTCTCTTTCAGAATCTTGAAAGCAGATTCCTGTTCTTCGGACCACTCAAACTTCTTCCCTTTTTGAGTTAGCTTCGTAAGAGGTTTGCCAAGAAGGGAAAAATCCTTTATGAATCTCCGATAATAACCGACAAGTCCCAAAAATTGACGAATATGCTTCGCAGTCTTTGGTATCTCCCAGTTCTGGATAGCGGTAATCTTAGCTGGATCGACATGTATTCCATTACTATCAACAATGTGTCTGAGGAATTATACGGTTTTGAGCCAAAACTCGCACTTAGAAAACTTAGCGTAGAGTTGTTCCTTTCGTAAGAGTTCAAGAATCACGCGCAGATGTTGCTCATGTTCCTTCTCACTCTTGGAGTAGATCAAAATGTCATCAATGAAAATAATGATGAATTTATCGAGATAAGGTTTGTAGACACGGTTCATGAGATCCATGAAAATGACAGGAGCATTGGTCAAACCAAAAGGCATGACATAGAATTCATAGTGCCCATAACGAGTGCGAAAAGCAGTCTTAGAAATATCGGATTCCTTGACTCTAAGTTGGTGATATCCGGACCTCAAATCAATCTTTGAATAAACACTTGACCCGTGAAGTTGGTCGAATAGATCATCAATACGTGGCAACGGATAACGGTTCTTGATAGTAAGCTTGTTAAGTTCGAGGTAATCAATGCACATCCTTAACGTACCATCCTTCTTTTTAACAAATAGAATAGGAGCTCCCCATGGGGATGAGCTTGGACGAATGAAACCTTTATCCAATAGTTCTTGGAGCTGGTTGGAAAGTTCCTTCATTTCGGAAGGTGCTAAACGGTATGGTGCTTTAGCAATAGGAGCAGCACCGGGAGCTAAATCAATTTGAAATTCAACTTGTCGAGGAGGTGGAAGACCAGGAAGATCTTCGGGAAACACATCGGGAAAGTCTTTAACCACTAGTACATCTTCAATACACTTCCCTTTCGATTCGATCATCTTAACGTGGGCTAGAATAGCTGGATAACCTTTCATAAGGTGTTTGCGGGTTTTAATACAGGAGATAATATTGAGATTGGAACCACTCTTTTCACCTTGAATGATAAGATTCTCTTCATTTCCCAATGGAACATGAATGGTTTTATCATAACACATGATGGCAGCTCTCAATGGACGTAACCAGTCCATTCCAACTACGACGTCAAAACTTCCGAGCTCGACCGGCAAAAGGTCTATCTTAAATTCTTTATCGGCTAAGATTAGGTTGCAGTTTTTATAGATTTTATCGACTTGCATGACCTTTCCATTGGCTACTTCTACTAATCTTTTAGTTTCTAAGGGTTGAGGCTTTTCAGCAAATAGGGTACAAAAATCACTAGATGAAATGTCCCGTTCTTATTGATTAAAAACGTTCCATATTAATTGATTTCGTTGCGAGGTTTTGACCTCTATATGAGACGTTTTTCAAAGACTACATTCATTTTTAATACAAACCATAACCTTTATTTCATAGATAAAGGTTTTAAAAAGCTTTACGTAGATTATCAAATAATGATAATCTAAAATATCCTGTTTACACACGACCATTACATAATGGTTTACAATACAAATATGTTACAACAAAATAAGTTTCTTGAATGCAGTTTTTACACAATATCATACAAGCATGGACTCCAAATCTCGTCCTTATTTAAGTATGCGACAGCGGAAGCTCTTAATAATCACCTGAGAATAAACATGCTTAAAACGTCAATAAAAATGTTGGTGAGTTATAGGTTTAACCTATATATATCAAATCATAATAATAGACCACAAGATTTCATATTTCAATACACATCCCATACATAGAGATAAAAATCATTCGTATGGTGAACACCTGGTAACCGACATTAACAAGATGCATATATAAGAATATCCCCATCATTCCGGGACACCCTTCGGATATGATATAAATTTCGAAGTACTAAAGCATCCGGTACTTTGGATGGGGTTTGTTAGGCCCAATAGATCTATCTTTAGGATTCGCGTCAATTAGGGTGTCTGTTCCCTAATTCTTAGATTATCAGACTTAATAAAAAGGGGCATATTCGATTTCGATAATTCAACCATAGAATGTAGTTTCACGTACTTGTGTCTATTTTGTAAATCATTTATAAAACCTGCATGTATTCTCATCCCAAAATATTAGATTTTAAAAGTGGGACTATAACTCACTTTCACAGATTTTTACTTCGTCGAGAAGTAAGACTTGGCCACTATTGATTCACGAACCTATAACAATATATACATATATATTAAAGTATGTTCAAAATATATTTACAACACTTTTAATATATTTTGATGTTTTAAGTTTATTAAGTCAGCTGTCCTCGTTAGTAACCTACAACTAGTTGTCCATAGTTAGATGTACAGAAATAAATCGATAAATATTATCCTGAATCAATCCACGACCCAGTGTATACGTATCTCAGTATTGATCACAACTCAAACTATATATATTTTGGAATCAACCTCAACCCTGTATAGCTAACTCCAACATTCACATATAGAGTGTCTATGGTTGTTCCGAAATATATATAGATGTGTCGACATGATAGGTCGAAACATTGTATACGTGTCTATGGTATCTCAAGATTACATAATATACAATACAAGCTAACTCCAACATTCACATATAGAGTGTCTATGGTTGTTCCGAAATATATATAGATGTGTCGACATGATAGGTCGAAACATTGTATACGTGTCTATGGTATCTCAAGATTACATAATATACAATACAAGTTGATTAAGTTATGGTTGGAATAGATTTGTTACCAATTTTCACGTAGCTAAAATGAGAAAAATTATCCAATCTTGTTTTACCCATAACTTCTTCATTTTAAATCCGTTTTGAGTGAATCAAATTGCTATGGTTTCATATTGAACTCTATTTTATGAATCTAAACAGAAAAAGTATAGGTTTATAGTCGGAAAAATAAGTTACAAGTCGTTTTTGTAAAGGTAGTCATTTCAGTCGAAAGAACGACGTCTAGATGACCATTTTAGAAAACATACTTCCACTTTGAGTTTAACCATAATTTTTGGATATAGTTTCATGTTCATAATAAAAATCATTTTCTTAGAATAACAACTTTTAAATCAAAGTTTATCATAGTTTTTAATTAACTAACCCAAAACAGCCCGCGGTGTTACTACGACAGCGTAAATCCGGTTTTACGGTGTTTTTCGTGTTTCCAGGTTTTAAATCATTAAGTTAGCATATCATATAGATATAGAACATGTGTGTAGTTAATTTTAAAAGTCAAGTTAGAAGGATTAACTTTTGTTTGCGAACAAGTTTAGAATTAACTAAACTATGTTCTAGTGATTACGAGTTTAAACCTTCGAATAAGATAGTTTTATATATATGAATCGAATGATGTTACGAACATCATTACTACCTCAAGTTAAGTAGGTAAACCTACTGGAAGTGACAAGAAATGATCTAGCTTCAAAGGATCTTGGATGGCTTGAAAGTTCTTGAAGTAGGATCATGACACAAAAACAAGTTCAAGTAAGATTTTTACTCGAATTAAGATAGTTTATAGTTATAGAAATTGAATCAAAGTTTGAATATGAATATTACCTTGAATAAGAAAGATAACCTACTGTATATAACAAAGGTTTCTTGATCTTAGATGATTACTTGGAATGGATTAGAAAGCTTGGAAGTAAATTAGTAAACTTGAAGGGATTTTTGAAGTGTTCTTGAAGTGTTCTTCCTATGTTGATTATAGCTTGATTCTTGAAGTGATTTTTGATGAAGATGATGATTAACTACTGGAAAAATACATTCATAATAGTGTGTGTGTGTGTGTGTTGAGAGAGAATTAGAAAGAGAATTGGAAGTGAAATGGAGTGAATGATGAGTGGTAATTGGTGAGTGGTGAGTGGGGTTAAAAGGAGTTCTAGTTAGTTGACTAGCTCATGGTAGAAGTTAAAATTGATTAGTCATACATGACATAATCAAGAGTGGAATCCCATGCTAGTTCCTATTGATATATACCCATAGTAAGTACGTTTTGAAGCTGTGTATAATACGGGTAAGAATACGACTAGAATTCTTGATGAAAGAAAAGAATGGGAAAGTAACTGTAACCATTTTCATTAAGTATGAGTGTTTTGATATATGTCTTGAAGTCTTCCAAAAGTATTTTAATACATCTAAATACACTACATGTATATACATTTTAACTGAGTCGTTAAGTCATCGTTAGTTGTTACATGTAAGTGTTGTTTTGAAACCTTTAAGTTAACGATCTCAATTAATGTTGTTAACCCATTGTTTATTATATCTAATGAGATGTTAAATTATTATATTATCATGATATTATGATATATTAATATATCTTAATATGATATATATACATTTAAATGTCGTTACAACTATAATCGTTACATATATGTCTCGTTTCGAAATCCTTAAGTTAGTAGTCTTGTTTATATGTATATAACTCATTGTTAATATACTTATGGAGATACTTACTTATCATAATCTCATGTTAACCATATGTATATCCATATATATATATCGTCATGTCGTTTTTACAAGTTTTAACGTTCGTGAATCGCCGGTCAACTTGGGTGGTCAATTGTCTATATGAAACATATTTCAATTAATAAAGTCTTAACAAGTTTGATTGCTTAACATGTTGGAAACATTTAATCATGTAAATATCAATCTCAATTAATATATATAAACATGGAAAATTTCGGGTCACTACAGTACCTACCCGTTAAATAAATTTCGTCCCGAAATTTTAAGCTATTGAAGGTGTTGACGAATCTTCTGGAAATAGATGCGGGTATTTCTTCTTCATCTGATCTTCATGCTCCTAGGTGAACTCGGGTCCTCTACGAGAATTCCATCGAACCTTAACAATTGGTATCTTGTTTTGCTTAAGACTTTTAACCTCACGATCCATTATTTCGACGGGTTCTTCGATGAATTGGAGTTATTCGTTGATTTGGATTTCATCTAATGAAATAGTGAGATCTTCTTTAGCAAAACATTTCTTCAAATTCGAGACGTGGAAAGTGTTATGTACAGCCGCGAGTTGTTGAGGTAACTCAAGTCGGTAAGCTACTGGTCCGACACGATCAATAATCTTGAATGGTCTAATATACCTTGGATTTAATTTCCCTCGTTTACCAAATCGAACAACTCCTTTCCAAGGTGCAACTTTAAGCATGACCATCTCTCCAATTTCGAATTCTATATCTTTTCTTTTAATGTCAGCGTAGCTCTTTTGTCGACTTTGGGCGGTTTTCAACCGTTGTTGAATTTGGATGATCTTCTCGGTAGTTTCTTGTATAATCTCCGGACCCGTAATCTGTCTATCCCCCACTTCACTCCAACAAATCGGAGACCTGAACTTTCTACCATAAAGTGCTTCAAACGGCGCCATCTCAATGCTTGAATGGTAGCTGTTGTTGTAGGAAAATTCTGCTAACGGTAGATGTCGATCCCAACTGTTTCCGAAATCAATAACACATGCTCGTAGCATGTATTCAAGTGTTTGTATCGTCCTTTCGCTATGCCCATCAGTTTGTGGATGATAGGCAGTACTCATGTCTAGACGAGTTCCTAATGCTTGCTGTAATGTCTGCCAGAATCTTGAAATAAATCTGCCATCCCTATCAGAGATAATAGAGATTGGTATTCCATGTCTGGAGACGACTTCCTTCAAATATAGTCGTGCTAACTTCTCCATCTTGTCATCTTCTCTTATTGGCAGGAAGTGTGCTGATTTGGTGAGACGATCAACTATTACCCAAATAGTATCAAAACCACTTGCAGTCCTTGGCAATTTAGTGATGAAATCCATGGTAATGTTTTCCCATTTCCATTCTGGGATTTCGGGTTGTTGAAGTAGACCTGATGGTTTCTGATGCTCAGCTTTGACCTTAGAACACGTCAAACATTCTCCTACGTATTTAGCAACATCGGCTTTCATACCCGGCCACCAAAAATGATTCTTGATATCCTTGTACATCTTCCCCGTTCCAGGATGTATTGAGTATCTGGTTTTATGAGATTCTTTAAGTACCATTTCTCTCATATCTCCAAATTTTGGTACCTAAATCCTTTCAGCCCTATACCGGGTTCCGTCTTCCCGAATATTAAGATGCTGCTCCGATCCTTTGGGTATTTCATCCTTTAAATTTCCTTCTTTTAAAACTCCTTGTTGCGCCTCCTTTATTTGAGTAGTAAGGTTATTATGAATCATTATATTCATAGATTTTACTCGAATGCGTTCTCTGTCCTTCCTGCTCAAGGCATCGGCTACCACATTTGCCTTCCCCGGGTGGTAACGAATCTCAAAGTCGTAATCATTCAACAATTCAATCCACCTACGCTGCCTCATATTCAGTTGTTTCTGATTAAATATGTGTTGAAGACTTTTGTGGTCGGTATATATAATACTTTTGACCCCATATAAGTAGTGCCTCCAAGTCTTTAATGCAAAAACAACCGCGCCTAATTCCAAATCATGCGTCGTATAATTTTGCTCGTGAATCTTCAATTGTCTAGACGCATAAGCAATCACCTTCGTTCGTTGCATTAATACACAACCGAGACCTTGCTTTGATGCGTCACAATAAATCACAAAATCATCATTCCCTTCAGGCAATGACAATATAGGTGCCGTAGTTAGCTTTTTCTTCAATAACTGAAACGCTTTCTCTTGTTCATCCTTCCATTCAAATTTCTTCCCTTTATGCGTAAATGCAGTCAAGGGTTTTGCTATTCTGGAAAAGTCTTGGATGAACCTTCTGTAGTAACCAGCTAGTCCTAAAAACTGGCGTATGTGTTTCGGAGTTTTCGGGGTTTCCCACTTTTCAACAGTTTCTATCTTTGCCGAATCCACCTTAATACCTTCTTTGTTCACTATGTGACCGAGGAATTGAACTTCTTCCAACCAAAATGCACACTTTGAAAACTTAGCGTACAATTCTTCCTTCCTCAATACTTCTAACACCTTTCTCAAATGTTCACCATGTTCTTGGTCATTCTTTGTGTAAATAAGTATGTCATCAATGAAAACAATGACAAACTTGTCAAGGTATGGTCCACACACTCGGTTCATAAGGTCCATGAACACAGCTGGTGCATTAGTTAAACCAAACGGCATGACCATAAACTCGTAATGACCGTAACGTGTTCTGAAAGCAGTCTTTGGAATATCATCTTCTTTCACCCGCATTTGATGATACCCGGAACGTAAGTCAATCTTTGAATAAACAGACGAGCCTTGTAGTTGATCAAATAAGTCGTCGATTCTCGGTAGTGGGTAGCGGTTCTTGATGGTAAGTTTGTTCAACTCTCGGTAGTCGATACACAACCTGAATGTACCATCTTTCTTCTTGACAAACAAAACAGGAGCTCCCCACGGTGATGTGCTTGGTCTAATGAAACCACGCTCTAAAAGTTCTTGTAATTGGCTTTGCAGTTCTTTCATCTCGCTGGGTGCGAGTCTGTAAGGAGCACGAGCTATTGGTGCAGCTCCTGGTACAAGATCTATTTGAAATTCAACGGATCGATGTGGGGGTAATCCCGGTAATTCTTTCGGAAATACATCGGGAAATTCTTTGGCAATGGGAACATCGTTGATGCTCTTTTCTTCAGTTTGTACATTCTCGACGTGTGCTAGAACAGCATAGCAACCTTTTCTTATTAGTTTTTGTGCCTTCAAATTACTAATAAGATGTAGCTTCGTGTTGCCCTTTTCTCCGTACACCATTAAGGGTTTTCCTTTTTCTCGTATAATGCGAATTGCATTTTTGTAACAAATGATATCTGCTTTCACTTCTTTCAACCAGTCCATACCGATTATCACATCAAAACTCCCTAACTCTACTGGTATCAAGTCAATCTTAAATGTTTCGCTAACCAGTTTAATTTCTCGATTCCGACATATATTATCTGCTAAAATTAATTTTCCATTTGCTAATTTGAGTAAAAATTTACTATCCAAAGGCGTCAATAGACAACTTAATTTAGCACAAAAATCTCTACTCATATAGCTTCTATCCGCACCCGAATCAAATAAAACGTAAGCATATTTATTGTCAATAAGAAACGTACCCGTAACAAGCTCCGGGTCTTCCTGTGCCTCTGCCGCATTAATATTGAAAACTGTTCCGCGGCCTTGTCCATTCGTGTTCTCCTGATTCGGGCAATTTCTAATAATGTGGCCCGGTTTTCCACATTTATAACAAACTACATTGGCATAACTTGCTCCGACACTACTTGCTCCGCCATTACTCGTTCTGACACCATTTGTTCCTTTCGTTCTATTAACCCCTGGTCCGTAGACCTCACACTTCACCGCGCTATGACCATTTCTTTTACACTTGTTGCAAAATTTGGTGCAGAACCCCGAGTGATACTTTTCACACCTTTGGCATAGCTACTTCTGATTGTTGTTGTTGTTGCGGTTATTATTGTTGTTGGGATGATTGTTGTAGTTGCTGTTGTTGTTGTTGTTGGGCCGTTTGTTGTAGTTACGATTGATGTTGCGATTGTTGGGATAATTGTTGCGATTATTGTTGTTGTTGTATTGGTGATTCTTATCACCGTTTTCCTCCCACTTTCTTTTGACTTGCTTCACATTGGCCTCTTCAGCAGTCTGTTCTTTAATTCTTTCTTCAATCTGGTTCACTAGTTTGTGAGCCATTCTACATGCCTGTTGTATGGAGGCGGGCTCATGTGAACTTATATCTTCTTTGATTCTTTCCGGTAATCCTTTCACAAACGCGTCGATCTTCTCTTCCTCATCTTCGAATGCTCCCGGACACAATAGGCACAATTCTGTGAATCATCTTTCGTACGTGGTAATATCAAATCCTTGGGTTTTTAACCCTCTAAGTTCTGTCTTGAGCTTATTGACCTCGGTTCTGGGACGGTACTTCTCATTCATCAAGTGCTTGAATGCTGACCATGGTAGTGCGTACGCATCGTCTTGCCCCACTTGCTCTAGATAGGTATTCCACCATATTAACGCAGAACCTGTGAAGGTATGCGTAGCATACTTCACTTTGTCCTCTTCAGTACACTTACTTATGGCAAACACCGATTCGAACTTCTCGGTCCACCATTTCAATCCTATCGGTCCTTCGGTTCCATCAAATTCCAAAGGTTTGCAGGCAGTGAATTCTTTGTAGGTGCATCGTACACGATTTCCTGTACTGCTAGATCCAAGGTTATTGTTGGTATGTAGCGCAGCCTGTACTGCGGCTATGTTTGAAAGCTAGAAAAGTACGGAATTCCTCTTCATTCATATTCACGGTGTGTCGAGTAGTCGGTGCCATTTCCTTCAAAATAGTCAAATGGAACAAGTTAATCATACAGAATATTAAGAGTAGTTAATAGTATTTCATAGCATAATATGAACTCATTTATAAAAGCTTTTTCTTCATATTAGCGTTTTATAAGTTTAAATTCGGGTAGTACCTACCCATTAAGTTCATACTTAGCAGCTAATATACAATTCAACTACTACAATTCTATATGAAAAACTGATTATAATAATATTTCGCGTTCAAACTTTTATACAATATTTTACAAACTTACAATACCGCTTATTTTACATAAAGCATGAAATATAGCACACAATAACTTTGATACAAGATAGTTGTGAAGATAATTCTAGCTTGTACACAAGTCGTTCAGCAAAGGCAATAAAGACACGTAATTCATACGTCCAGAAACAAGTCATGCATTCTGGTTTTACTAGGACTACCTCCCATCCTTGGTTTTGTGGAACATAACCGTTATGGCCGTTGATAAGACAGCGTGTTGTAACGTCATCAAAGGGACGAGGGTTACGTAATGTCCAACAGTCCCGTAACAATATAAAAACCTCATTTCTTACCCCAATTACCGACTCCGTCACTTGTGGGAACGTTTTGTTTAATAGTTGTAGGCCGATGTTCTTGTTCTCACTTTGGTGAGAAGCGAACATTACTAATCCGTAAGCATAACATCCTTCTTTATGTTGCATGTTAGCCGCTTTTTCTAAATCACGAAGTCCAATATTCGGATATATTGAGTCAAAATTATTTCTTAAGCCATTGCGTAAAATAGCATTTGGGTTCCCCGCAATATATGCGTCAAAGTAAACACATCGTAACTTATGGATTTCCCAATGTGATATCTCCCATCTTTCGAACGAAAGCCTTTTATAAACCAAGGCATTCTTGGAACGTTCTTCGAATGTCTTGCAAACTGATCTCGCCTTAAATAGTTGTGCCGAAGAATTCTGACCGACTCTAGACAAGATTTCATCAATCATGTCTCCGGGTAGGTCTCTTAAAATATTGGATTGTCTATCCATTTTGTGTTTTTATACTGTCAAATAGACAAGAGTTAGATTCATAAAAAAAATACTTATTAATACAAGCAATTTTTACATATATCATAAAGAATAAGCACACTATATTACATATATTACACCACACGAATACAGCTATTTTATTCCGACTCGCTTGTTTCTTCTTCTTCTTCGGTTTTGGTTCGTTTTGCCAAGTTTCTAGGCATATATGATATTCCCCTAATACGAGCCGTAATTTTCCACATTGGTTTAGAAAAACCTGGTGGTTTAGAGGTTCCCGGGTCATTGTTACAACTTAAGGACTTCGGGGGTTGACGATACATATAAAGTTCATCGGGGTTGGAATTAGATTTCTCTATTTTTCTGCCCTTTCCCTTATTATTTTCTTTTGCCTTTTTAAATTCAGTTGGGGTAATTTCTATAACATCATCGGAATTCTCGTCGGAATCCGATTCATCGGAGAATTGGTAATCCTCCCAATATTTTGCTTCCTTGGCGGAAACACCATTGACCATAATTAACCTTGGTCGGTTGGTTGAGGATTTTCTTTTACTTAACCGTTTTATTAATTCCCCCACCGGTTCTATTTCTTCATCCGGTTCCGATTCTTCTTCCGGTTCCGATTCTTCTTCCGGTTCCGACTCTTCTTCCAGTTCCTCTTCGGGAACTTGTGAATCAGTCCACGAATCATTCCAATTTACATTTGACTCTTCATTATTATTAGGTGAGTCAATGGGACTTGTTCTAGAGGTAGACATCTATCACATAATATCAAACGCGTTAAGAGATTAATATATCACATAATATTCACATGTTAAAAATATATAGTTTCCAACAAAATTTGTTAAGCAATCATTTTTCAAGTAAACACGGTCGAAGTCCAGACTCACTAATGCATCCTAACAAACTCGATAAGACACACTAATGCAAAATTCTGGTTCTCTAAGACCAACGCTCGGATACCAACTGAAATGTTTCTTATTGATTAAAAACGTTCCATATTAATTGATTTCGTTGCGAGGTTTTGACCTCTATATGAGACGTTTTTCAAAGACTGCATTCATTTTTAAAACAAACCATAACCTTTATTTCATAGATAAAGGTTTTAAAAAGATTTACGTAGATTATCAAATAATGATAATCTAAAATATCCTGTTTACACACGACCATTACATAATGGTTTACAATACAAATATGTTACAACAAAATAAGTTTCTTGAATGCAGTTTTTACACAATATCATACAAGCATGGACTCCAAATCTCATCCTTATTTAAGTATGCGACAGCGAAAGCTCTTAATAATCACCTGAGAATAAACATGCTTAAAAACGTCAACAAAAATGTTGTTGAGTTATAGGTTTAACCTATATATATCAAATCATAATAATAGACCACAAGATTACATATTTCAATACACATCCCATACATAGAGATAAAAATCATTCATATGGTGAACACCTGGAAACCAACATTAACAAGATGCATATATAAGAATATCCGCATCATTCCGGGACACCCTTCGGATATGATATAAATTTCGAAGTACTAAAGCATCCGGTACTTTGGATGGGGTTTATTAGGCCCAATAGATCTATCTTTAGGATTCGCATCAATTAGGGTGTCTGTTCCCTAATTCTTAGATTACCAGACTTAATAAAAAGGGGCATATTCGATTTCGATAATTCAACCATAGAATGTAGTTTCACGTACTTGTGTCTATTTTGTAAATCATTTATAAAACCTGCATGTATTCTCATCCCAAAATATTAGATTTTAAAAGTGGGACTATAACTCACTTTCACAGATTTTTACTTCGTCAAGAAGTAAGACTTGGCCACTGTTGATTCACGAACCTATAACAATATATACATATATATTAAAGTATGTTCAAAATATATTTACAACACTTTTAATATATTTTGATGTTTTAAGTTTATTAAGTCAGCTGTCCTCGTTAGTAACCTACAACTAGTTGTCCACAGTTAGATGTACAGAAATAAATCGATAAATATTATCTTAAATCAATCCACGACCCAGTGTATACGTATCTCAGTATTGATCACAACTCAAACTATATATATTTTGGAATCAACCTCAACCCTGTATAGCTAACTTCAACATTCACATATAGAGTGTCTATGGTTGTTCCGAAATATATATAGATGTGTCGACATGATAGGTCGAAACATTGTATACGTGTCTATGGTATCTCAAGATTACATAATATACAATACAAGTTGATTAAGTTATGGTTGGAATAGATTTGTTACCAATTTTCACGTAGCTAAAATGAGAAAAATTATCCAATCTTGTTTTACCCATAACTTCTTCATTTTAAATCCGTTTTGAGTGAATCAAATTGCTATGGTTTCATATTGAACTCTATTTTATGAATCTAAACAGAAAAAGTATAGGTTTATAGTCGGAAAAATAAGTTACAAGTCGTTTTTGTAAAGGTAGTCATTTCAGTCGAAAGAACGACGTCTAGATGACCATTTTAGAAAACATACTTCCACTTTGAGTTTAACCATAATTTTTGGATATAGTTTCATGTTCATAATAAAAATCATTTTCTCAGAATAACAACTTTTAAATCAAAGTTTATCATAGTTTTTAATTAACTAACCCAAAACAGCCCGCGGTGTTACTACGACGGCGTAAATCCGATTTTACAGTGTTTTTCGTGTTTCCAGGTTTTAAATCATTAAGTTAGCATATCATATAGATATAGAACATGTGTGTAGTTAATTTTAAAAGTCAAGTTAGAAGGATTAACTTTTGTTTGCGAACAAGTTTAGAATTAACTAAACTATGTTCTAGTGATTACGAGTTTAAACCTTCGAATAAGGTAGTTTTATATATATGAATCGAATGATGTTACGAACATCATTACTACCTCAAGTTTAGTAGGTAAACCTACTGGAAGTGACAAGAAATGATCTAGCTTCAAAGGATCTTGGATGGCTTGAAAGTTCTTGAAGTAGGATCATGACACAAAAACAAGTTCAAGTAAGATTTTTACTCGAATTAAGATAGTTTATAGTTATAGAAATTGAATCAAAGTTTGAATATGAATATTACCTTGAATAAGAAAGATAACCTACTGTATATAACAAAGGTTTCTTGATCTTAGATGATTACTTGGAATGGATTAGAAAGCTTGGAAGTAAATTAGTAAACTTGAAGGGATTTTTGAAGTGTTCTTGGAGTGTTCTTCCTATGATGATTATAGCTTGATTCTTGAAGTGATTTTTGATGAAGATGATGATTAACTACTGGAAAAATACGTTTATAATAGTGTGTGTGTGTTGAGAGAGAATTAGAAAGAGAATTGGAAGTGAAATGGAGTGAATGATGAGTGGTAATTGGTGAGTGGTGAGTGGGGTTAAAAGGAGTTCTAGTTAGTTGACTAGCTCATGGTAGAAGTTAAAATTGATTAGTCATACATGACATAATCAAGAGTGGAATCCCATGCTAGTTCCTATTGGTATATACCCATAGTAAGTACGTTTTGAAGCTGTGTATAATACGGGTAAGAATACGACTAGAATTCTTGATGAAAGAAAAGAATGGGAAAGTAACTGTAACCATTTTCATTAAGTATGAGTGTTTTGATATATGTCTTGAAGTCTTCCAAAAGTATTTTAATACATCTAAATACACTACATGTATATACATTTTAACTGAGTCGTTAAGTCATCGTTAGTCGTTACATGTAAGTGTTGTTTTGAAACCTTTAAGTTAACGATCTCAATTAATGTTGTTAACCCATTGTTTATTATATCTAATGAGATGTTAAATTATTATATTATCATGATATTATGATATATTAATATATCTTAATATGATATATATACATTTAAATGTCGTTACAACTATAATCGTTACATATATGTCTCGTTTCAAAATCCTTAAGTTAGTAGTCTTGTTTATATGTATATAACTCATTATTAATATACTTATGGAGATACTTACTTATCATAATCTCATGTTAACCATATGTATATCCATATATATATAGTCAATGTCGTTTTTACAAGTTTTAACGTTCGTGAATCGCCGGTCAACTTGGGTGGTCAATTGTCTATATGAAACATATTTCAATTAATCAAGTCTTAACAAGTTTGATTGATTAACATGTTGGAAACAATTAATCATGTAAATATCAATCTCAATTAATATATATAATCATGGAAAAGTTCGGGTCACTACACTAGACACGTAACTTCTGTCGGCACCAGTATCGAATAAAATAGTTGCATAGAAATTATTGACAAGATACGTACCCGTGATAACTTCATCTTCATCTCGGGCTTCAGTAGCAGTAATAACAAATGCACGACCCTTCGCAGCAGTAGCATGAGCTCCAGTAGCGGGATTATTTTTCTTCTTAGGACAATTCGGACTAATGTGTCCCTTCTCTCTCCACAAGTGTCGCATGTAGGTGGAGCTTTGGCCGGAACAATAGCCTTATCCTTCGAAGGAGTCTTACACGTCTTAGCAACGTGTCCCACTTTCTTACACAACGCACAAACCGCAGTACACTTCCCCGGGTGATGCCTCTCACAGCGAATACAGAAAGGATAAGTACCCTTATAATTCGACCTTGTACCATCCGCAGGCTTCTTATTATCATTCTGAGCTGAACCTTGAGATGGCTCAAACTTCCTCTTACCATCATTACCCTTGGTTTCAATTTGCTTATTGGTCGACGCCCTTCTTCTCTTGGTCAAAATGAGATTTTGTGCCATGAGAATCACAGCATCCAAAGTAACCTTCTCAGCATCAATAACGTTCCCTTGAACATCCTAGGGAAGACCTTCAATATACCGCTCAATTCTTCTAGCTTCAGTAGGAAACATTTCAGGACATAGAGTAGAAAGCTCCAGATAACGATTGGTATAGTTCTCAATGTCAGTACCCTTGACCCTGAGTTTCCAGAACTCAGCTTCAAGTTTCTGAACTTGACTTTGAGGACAGAATTTGTTGACCATCATGCTTTTGAGTTCATCCCATGGAATTGCATTAGCATTATCAATTCCTACGGACTTGGCATGAGCAGTCCACCAAGTTAAAGCATTGCCACCCAATGAGCTAGTGTCATACTTTACTCGATTATTATCACCACAGTTGCAAATACAAAAAATAGATTCCATCTTCTCGAACCAATGGACTAGTTAGATAGCTTCTTCAGTCCCCTTAAATGCAGGAGGATGACAGTTTGAAAAATCCTTGTAGGAACAAGGTTTCGGTTGAGTATTAGCATAGCTTGGGCATTGCCTTGGGCGGCAGCGAGTAACTGTTGGAATTGTTCAGTAGTTAACACAACGTTGTTAACGGTAGGTGCAGCTGAACGAACCATGATGTCACTACATAAAAGTGAACATATGTTTGATAAATTTAACAAGTTATAAGTTTGAGCAATCACAAGTATGAATAAAATAAAGTATTGATATCACATGATATTAATAAAACACTTTATATTATTAGAACGAGGCATTAAATAAGCCTTTATTACACGATTCGGAAATAGAAATAGTTTAAGGCAAAGCCTTTACATAGACAAAGAATTGGAAAAATAATCTAGGAAATATTAAAATTGAAGTAATCTTCATATTTATTCTTCTCATCCTCCACCTTCTTCATAAACTCATCAACTTTATCGTTCCTCGCCTTTTGTTTCTCATGCAGGAACTCAAGATTATCATAAAGGTTAGAAACTTCATTGTTGATTACATGGTACTTGTGGTCCCTTATAGAAAGTTGATTATTCACGCGGTTTTCCTCCATCTTCAATCTAAGGTCAACATCTTCTCTTAGGTAGGAGAGAGATTGCTTCCCCCATCGGGTATTTCTATCACCTTCATACTTCACCAACTTTATCTCTTTCTTTAGTTCAGCATTTTCCTCCATGAGCTTCTTGATCGCTAGGTCTTTTTCCTTCATTTGAAAATCGATCCTTGCAATATGGCGAATTAGGTCATCGGTAGTTTTTCGTAGATTCATGAGCTCGTACTTAGCATCAACTTCATCGTAGAAAGGAGATCGGGATCTTTTCTTTGACGGCCCAGTTTCTTTAAGACATTTCCTCTTGTCTTTATTCCTCGGGGTTGGATAGTATTCAGGAGACCCATGTAACTTTAGAGTAGTATTTGGGCTATAATTTGGTGAGGGAGGACCACCAAAGCCATAAGGTGGACTTTGGACTGGTCTTTCTGTGGAAGACCTTTCAGTATCTTTTTCGGTTAGCTTGAATAGATTTATTTTGTTCGTTTGATGATAATTATACATCCTAACATTAGGAATGATATTTTGATTAGAATCTTTAAGTCAAGTTTATTAAAGCATAATCGTTAAGATTATGGGGCAATCCTAAGTGCTTTAATTCTAAGGCAGGAAAGGTTATAGTTTCCTAGATTGCTAAGGCACCCTAGCTAAGAAGTAAGGCACACATAAAAATGCAATCCTGGTTCTCTATAACAGCCTGGTTATGCTCTGATACCAATCTGTAACGTCCTCCCAATAAGGTCTGGAAGGAACGTCACTAATATCAAAACATACCAACATATTATAATAAACGAGAACAATACTAAATGATGAATTTAACTTTAATGAGTACGCAGCGGAAAATAAAATGTCGTTACAATGACAGGAATAACAATATCGTAAATGTTCACATGCAGAAGTAATAAATGCGATATCTCTTGATCCTATGTCCAAGTAGCATCACATAAGCGGTAAGTATAAGAGCTTGAATCAAACAGCACCAGAGACAAAACATGCTAAAGTGTCAACCAAAAAGGTTGAGTGAAGTTCATAGGTTTAACAAAAAGTTTGTCGTTGTTTTAGACCACAAGATTTAGTTTGTAAAGTTGATCTCCCGCAGGATCAAAAAGTTATGCCAATGCGTGATATTTAGACTAAACGTTTAAGTTTGCCCCATGACAAGTTGTGTCTGTCCTTGTCGGTTTAATTTCATTATTAAGTAATACAAAGACTTAGTCAAATGTATCGGGGACGTTACTCCCGATAGGCCTACCCCCAATAATTAAGCATGCAGCAGCAATTAAAAATATCACTGTAGGGACTTATTCGGACATAGCCGGGTATAGCATAGTTTAATAGTTTGGTACTTGTGTCTAAAGTGTAAAAAGTAAAAACAGCATGTGTCTCACCCCAAGTAAAGTAAGTAAGTTTGCTAGCAATAAAGAGGGGCTATGAATTCACCTTAGTAAGTAGAGAGAGAGTTATTCCTCACAATAAAGAGTTGAACAAGTGAGCAGGAAAGTCAACCTATTGACATTTAAGAGTAGTTAAGTGTTTTGCCCATGTTTAAGTTTAAGTATGTGTTTAAGTATAGTTTGTTTTACTAAGTTTCTATTCCTAGTAAGTTATTATTTTTATAAAGTTTCCATTTTTAGAAAGTTTCTTATTTTACTAAGTTTCTATGACTAGAGTGTTTCTACTTTTATCAGTGTTTTCCATTTTAGGATACTTGTCGTATTAGATAAGCTTCCAATCACCCCTTTCCCTTCGAATGGCTAATTTAGATCTAGGGGCTTGAGCCATAGGACCCTTTAAATTGGAAATCCAAACCCTCTGCCTAGAATCTCATAGAAACCATTCGTCAAGAAAGTTCGAAGATCTATACATCTCTAATACATATCCCAAAATATTTTTATGTTACAATATAAGTAGTAGGTTATAGGTGCTAGTAATAGTAATAGTAATAGTGTACATTGTTGACTAAAAAATTACTATTCGGTCAATATTTAATTGTATATAACAACCCTTAATACATATAGTCAGACATATAACTCTAGGGTTAATTCAGTAATTTAGAAGTCGAAAAGTGAGGGTTGTTACAAATATGTTCTTACTGCAATTAGATATCAAAACTGATTTACTTGTTTTTAAAAAAAAAAAAGGGTACGCTACCCTGTTTTGACCAAGAACACCAAAAACCTCAATTTTAAACGATTTTAAAAATGTAATATTGCAAGATTGTCAGTAAACGCGTATAGAAACTATCTGTACAGTTTTAGAATCTAATTCTTTGAATTGGATTCTAATTTTCAAGTCAAAGTTTTGATATCAAAAAGTCAAACGATTTTCTATGAACAAATTCGAGTAACAGGTTATGATTCTGATCCAATTGATGATTCTAGTGTATTCCATTGACGATTTGGAAGATAGTTTATGAAGATTTTGAAGTCTAAAAATGTTTCTATGTCAAGATCATTTTTTTTTTGTATTCACCGTCGCTTCTCAGCAGCTCTTTTTTTATTTATTTTTTGTTCCAATTAATTCATAAAATGTTATTGTGTAATTAATCAGTTGGTTTAAATGTTTTTTTTAAACTGAACAAATCATTTACGGGTTTAATAGGTTTGAGTTGATTGATTTTAAGTTAGTAATGAAGAAGATGAAGTTAAATATACGAGTTATAATGAAATGAATTCGGTTTTTAATCAGAAAGTGAGCATCAGCTCAGTTGGTTAAAGGTGTTGTGGTGTTGATCGAGGGGTCTCAGGTTCGAGTCTAGGCGGAGCCATTTTTTTACAACTCGATTTAAAGGTAGTTTTCTCTAATATTTATTATTATTATTACTATTATCATTATATTTAATATTATTGTTATTTTTGTTAGGAATTATTATTGTGACTAATATTATAGTAATTATTCCTAATATTAATACTAGTTATTATTTAGTATTGTTATGATTAAAGATTACAAATTTCATTACTATTACCATTATAATTATTAATAATATTAATATAAGTATTGTTATTATTATTATTATTATTTTAGTATTATTAGAATAACTACTACAATCATTAATATATTAAGGATATTATTATAATTATAAAAAAATACGAGTTTATCCGTAATTTCATCAGTATTAGGATTAGTATCACTTTTGTTAACCAATAGTATTATTATTATTATCTGTATTGTAAATATCCTTATAAGTATCATTATTATTATTATTATTATTATTATTATTATTATTATTATTATTATTATTATTATTATTATTATCATTATAAATATGATTATTTATTTTATAATGAGTATTACTAATATGTAATTACTACAAATCATTATTATAAGTACCATTAAAAAAAAATTAATATTTTACAGTTATTATTATAAATATCATTATATTTAGTATTAATATAAATATTATGAATAATACCTTATTTATTAATATAAAGTATTATGATTATTATTATTTTTATCAATATTAATTTAATCATAGTATTACTAAAATTATTATTTTAACAAACGAATGATATATACATATATAAAAATATATTTAATACATATAACATAACAACATTATTAGCGTTATACACAAAATGAATATATGAGATGTATATATATATATATATTTAATATAAAGATGATATAATTAATAAATTATATATATATAAACCTATCCGATTATGACTATATGTTTTAATATATATACAAATGATATAGGTTCGTGAATCCGAGGCCAACCCTGCATTGTTCAATATAATCTTATGTATTTTTACTACAAAATACATTAGGTGAGTTTCATTAATCCCTTTTTAAATGCTTTTGCAATATATATTTTTGGAACTGAGAATACATGCGCTGCTTTTATAAATGTTTTACGAAATAGACACAATTAATCGAAACTACATTCTATGGTTGGATTATCCAATCGAATATGCCCTTTTTATTAAGTCTGGTAATCTAAGAATTAGGGAACAGACACCCTAATTGACGCGAACTCTAAAGATAGATCTATCGGGCCCAACACGCCCCAATCAAAGTACCGGATGCTTTAGTACTTCGAAATTTATATCATGTCCGAAGGAGGATCCCGGAATGATGGGGATATTCATATATGCATATTGTGAATGTCGGTTACCAGGTGTTCAATCCATATGAATGATATTTTTGTCTCTATGCATGGGACGTATGTTTATGAGAATTGGAAATATGAAATCTTGTGGTCTATTAAAATGATGGAAATGATTATTTATGTTAAACTAATGAACTCACCAACCTTTTGGTTGACACTTTAAAGCATGTTTATTCTCAGATATGAAAGAAATCTTCCGCTGTGTATTTGCTCATCTTAGAGATATTACTTGGAGTCATTCATGACATATTTCAAAAGACGTTGCATTCAAGTCGTTGAGTTCATCAAGATTATTATTAAGTCAATTATAGTTAGATATATTATGAAATGGTATGCATGTCTTCAACTTTCGATGTAATGAAAGATTGTCTTTTCAAAAATGAATGCAATGTTTGTAAAATGTATCATATAGAGGTCAAGTACCCCTCGATGTAATCAACTGTTGTGAATCGTTTATAATCGATATGGACTTCGTCCGGATGGATTAGGACGGGTCCTTTCAGTAAGCACTTCATGTTCATCACTAAGAGGGAAATTTGGTGGATGGAAGGGATCTTCGTCATGAAATGATTTTCGGATATCGGATAATATTCTAACTATATAGAATATCTATATATATAATACTAAAGATTTCGTAGACTACAGAGGAATTTACGGCATATGTCAGGTAAGTCTACAGATGCGCTAAGATATGAATTATCAGATACGCTAAGATATGAATTTTGTCTATACACTATCAATGCAGTAAATGCAGTAAGACGTGTCTAGACTTATGAATGATAAGCAGGCAATTTCCTAAGGATGATAAGCAGATGATTTCCGACCAGAAATGATAAGCAAAACTTTTGACATGCAAACACGGTCGAAGTCCAGACTCACTAATGTTTCCTAACGACTTATCAGTTAGATACACTAATGCAGACCTGGTTCGCTAAGACCACCGCTCTGATACCAACTGAAAGGACCGCTACTAATCCATCCGGATGAAGTCCTTAACATTTGGTCCCATTGCGATGATCGACTCCAAGTAATGTCCTTAAAATGAGCAAATGTACAGCGGAAGACTTAATTCGTACCTGAGAATAACATGCTTTAAAACGTCAACATAAAGTTGGTGTGATATATAGGTTTGATGCTAGCAGCGTAATAACTAAGGACCACAAGATTTCATATATTTAAACATAATACACTCGCAAGTGTATGTAAAAGTAGTTGAGCACTTGGTAACCATACTTAACATTTAAATCATCGCAGCATATTCTTAAATAATCTCTACACCGTACCAAGTGTAGTATACAGAAACGAAGTACTGTACAACCGTTGAAAACTGGTCGTCCAGCCCGGTTGGGGTTGTCAGGCCGGATAGATCTATCAACAGGATTCGTGTTTACATTCCTCATGTAAATATTAGCTACCAAGTATAAAGAAATATGCCATGGTACAACTCAACATAGAATTTATTTTTGATCACTTGCGTCCATAACGTAAATCATAAAATGCATGTATTCTCATCCCAAAATATTTAGAGTTTAAAAGGGACTATATACTCACCATACTGTATTTTGTAGTAAAAATACATATAACATCATTGAACATGTGTAAAGTTGGCCTTGGATTCACGAACCTATATGATTTGTATATTTATTAATAAACATAGTTGTAATCGAACAATTTATATATTATTATTAGTGACGTAATTTAATAATTTATAAGTATTATTAATTATTTATATATTTCATTTTATATAATATGTAATTATTAATATAGTTAAGTTATGTAATTTAATTATATTTTTATATAAACATCATTTATTTGTTAAATCAATAATTGTAATAATACTAGGTTAAGAATAATAATAATAATAATATAATAGTAATAAGAAAATGTTAATTTTTAAAATGATACTTTTAATAAAGTTAATAATTAATAACTTTAATAATAATGATAATTTTTACTAAAATTGATGTTTTTAATAATAACGATAAAAATTAATAATAAGGTTAGTACTAATAATAATAATAATAATAATAATAATAATAATAATAATAATAATAATAATAATAATAATAATAATAATAATAATAATAATAATAATAATAATAAAAATACTATCTTCAAAGAAAGTGTCCTAAAAAGAAATAGCATAATAACATAACAAAAGTAATTTATAATAATAATAATAATATTAATAATAATAATAATAATAATAATAATAATAATAATAATAATAATAATAATAATAATAATAATAATAATAATAATAATAATAATAATAATAATAATAATAATAATAATAATAATAATAATAATAATAATAATAATAATAGAATTGGAATTAAGAAGTTATACCCTTTAAATGTTTTTGTAAAAAGAATTGCCCAACAGGGGGCTCGAACCCGTGACCTCTCAAATAACGCTAACACATCAAACCATTCAAGCCATCTCAGTTTTTCTGTTTTAAACCATTTTGTTTTAATATAAACCGTATATCATTTAATCTCTACTCTTCTTCTTCCTCCAACATAATGAACCCAACTCAATCCAAACTATAACCGCGAATTACAAATAGATTTAGGACTTAAATTTAATCAGTGTGGAATACTTCTATGCAATCAAACAAAACAAAAAAAAAATTAAAAAAAAACAGAAATTGGAAATAGCTGCTGTCGCAGCTTTTTAAAAAAAAACAATATGGGTTTTCGATTTTTAGAACGTTTTAACAGAAATTTTCTACACGAAATAGTTTAGAAATCATGTATACAAACTTTAGAAATTATCAATTGTTCCAAAAACTCAAAAACCACTTCGAATTTCATGATTAACTAGTTAATTGACTTTTTGGTTTTAAAGCTTGACTCTTCGAATTCGTGTTCGATACTAGGAATTGAGAGTTGAGATTTTAGATAAAGATTACATGTACAATTCCTAACACTTTGGCATTTTTAGATTTTTACAATTGATTCGAAATCTAGTTATGAATTAAAAGGGTTCGATACAGAGGGTTTCTTAAAAAAAAACATAATACAGATATAGGATTTCGATGGTTATATAGATAAGTTGATTGATCGACCAAATATCACATGTAAACAGCAAATTCAAAAAAAAATCAAATTAGATTAAGACATTTTACCAAATACGCATGATCTCTGTTTTTTTTATATATATATAAATTATTTTAATTTTTAATTAAATAATAATTATTTTATAAAATATTGATATTATTAATATATTATATTATTAATAATAATAAACACACTAATTAAAATAACTCAGTATTAATAAAATTAATAATAAAGATAGTAATGATAACAATATTAATATTTCTAATAATAATAACAATAATAATAATAATAATATTAATAATAATAATGATACTAAAAATGATCACTTTAATTAGTAATAATGGTGATAATAATAATATGATAATAATAACGAAAATGATTATTCAATTAATAATTTGGATATATCAATCTCATATCTATATTATTTATTATTATTATTACTATTATTTAATTGAAATATTAATATCAGTAATATAGATATTAATATTGGTCTTAATATTAATACTATTAATGTAAATATTATTGTAACAACTTTTAAATCTAAAATTTTTAATATATATTAACTTCACATTTTGTTAAATATGTAATACTTAGTTTATATAATGAGATATTTAAATGTTTAATATTTATGTATTTTATATATACATTACAATACATATAGCATTGATTACATATAAATGTCATTTTAAATAACAGTTTAGTTACTTTATATTTCAAATTATATCTTATTATTTCAAATTAATATATACACTTATATTTAGTTATATATATGTATATATATATTTTTAACAACAATTGTTCGTGAATCTTCTGGCATGGTCAAAGGTTAAATGATTACATAAATATAGATTTCAAAGCTTTCGAGACTCAACATTACGAATTTTGCTTATCGTGTCGAAAACATATAAAGATTAAAGTTTAAATTTGGTCGGAAATTTCTGGGTCATTACAACATGTATATACATTCTAATGGAGTCGTTAAGTCTTCGTTAGTCATTACATGTAAGTGTTGTTTTGAAACCTTTAAGTTAACGATCTCAATTAATGTTGTTAACCCAATGTTTATTATATCAAATGAGATGTTAAATTATTATATTATCATGTTGTTAACCCAATGTTTATTGTATGAATATCTCTTAATATGATATATACATAAAAATATCGTTACAACGATAATCGTTACATATAAGTCTCGTTTCGTAATTCTTGAGTCAGTAGTCTTGTTTTTACATATGTAGTTCATTGTTAACACACTTAATGATATATTTAAATATCATTTTATCATGTTAAATATAGTGTATCAATATCTTAATATGATACATATATATTTAGTAGACGTTATCATAACGATAATCGTTATATATATCATTTCGAGTTTCTTAACTTAGTAATCTCATTTCTTATGTATATCACACATTGTTAATATACTTAGTGAGATACTTACTCATCATAATCTCATGTCAACCATATATATATGTCTATATATACCACAACATGTAGTTTTTACAATTTTGTAACGTTCGTGAATCGCCGGTCAACTTGGGTGATCAATTGTCTATATGAACCTTATTTCATTTAATCAAGTCTTAACAAGTTTGATTGCTTAACATGTTGGAAAAATTTAGTCATGTAAATATCAATTTCAATTAATATATATAAACATGTAAAAGTTCGGGTCACTACAGTACCTACCCGTTAAATAAATTTCGTCCCGAAATTTTAAGCTGTTGAAGGTGTTGACGAATCTTCTGGAAATAGATGCGGGTATTTCTTCTTCATCTGATCTTCACGCTCCCAGGTGAACTCGGGTCCTCTACGAGAATTTCATCGAACCTTAACAATCGGTATCTTGTTTTGCTTAAGTCTCTTAACCTCACGATCCATTATTTCGACGGGTTCTTCAATGAATTGAAGTTTTTCATTGATTTGGATTTCGTCCAACAGAATAGTGTGATATTCTTTAGAAAAACATTTCTTCAAATTCGAGACATGGAAAGTGTTATGTACAGCCGCGAGTTGTTGAGGTAGCTCCAGTTGGTAAGCTACTGGTCCGACACGATCTATAATCTTGAATGGTCCAATGTACCTTGGATTTAGTTTCCCCCGTTTACCAAATCGAACAACGCCTTTCCAAGGTGAAACCTTAAGCATGACCATTTCTCTAATTTCAAACTCTATATCTTTTCTTTTACTGTCCACGTAGCTCTTTTGTTGACTCTGGGCAGTTTTCAATCGTTGTTGAATTTGGATGATTTTCTCGATAGTTTCTTATATTATCTCCGGACTCGTAATCTGTCTATCCCCCACTTCATTCCAACAAATTGGAGACCTGCACTCTCTACCATAAATTGCCTCAAACGGCGCCATCTCAATACTAGAATGATAACTGTTGTTGTAGAAAAATTCTGCTAACGGTAGGTGTCGATCCCACCTGTTTCCGAAATCAATAACACATGCTCGTAGCATGTCTTCAAGTGTTTGTATCGTCCTTTCGCTCTGCCTATCAGTTTGTGGATGATAGGCAGTACTCATGTCTAGACGAGTCCCCAATGCTTGTTACAACGTCTGCCAGAACCTTGAAATAAATCTACCATCCCTATCAGAGATAATAGAGACGGGTATTCCATGTCTGGAGACAACCTCCTTCAAATACAATCGCGCCAACTTCTCTATTTTGTCATCTTCTCTCATTGGCAGGAAGTGTGCTGACTTGGTGAGACGATCAACTATTATCCAAATAGTATCATAACCACTTGCAGTCCTTGGCAATTTAGTAATTAAATCCATGGTAATGTTTTCCCATTTCCATTCTAGGATTTCAGGTTGTTGTAGTAGACCTGATGGTTTCTGATGTTCAGCTTTGACCTTAGAACATGTCAAACATTCTCCTACATAATTAGCAATATTGGCTTTCATACTCGGTCACCAAACGTGTTTCTTGAGATCTTTATACCTCTTCCTCGCTCTGGGATGTATTAAATATCTGGTTTTATGTGCTTCTTTAAGTACCATTTCTCTCACATCTCCAAACCTTGGTACCTAAATTCTATCAGCCCTATATCGGGTTCCGTCTTCCCGAATATTAAGATGTTTCTATGATCCTTTGGGTATCTCATTCTTCAACTTTCCTTCTTTTACAACCCCCTGTTGCGCCTCCTTTATTTAAGTAGTAAGGTTAGTGTGAATAATTATATTCCTAGCTTTTACCCGTATAGGTTCTCTGTCCTTTCTACTCAAAGCGTCGGCTACCACATTCGCCTTCCCCGGGTGGTATCGAATCTCAAAATCATAATCATTCAATAGGTCAATCCACCTGCATTGTCTCGTATTCAGTTGCTTCTGATTAAATATATGTTGGAGACTTTTGTGGTCGGTATATATAATACTTTTGACTCCATATAAATAATGCCTCCAAGTCTTTAATGCAAACACAATAGCACCCAATTCCAAATCGTGAGTTGTATAATTTTGCTCGTGAATCTTCAATTGTCTAGACGCATAAGCAATCACCTTCGTTGGTTGCATTAATACACAACCGAGACCTTGCTTTGATGCATCACAATAAATCACAAAATCATCATTCCCTTCAGGCAATGACAATATAGGTGTCATAGTTAGCTTTTTCTTCAATAACTGAAACGCCTTCTCTTGTTCATCCTTCCATTCAAATTTCTTCCCTTTATGCGTTAATGCAGTCAAGGGTTTTGCTATTTTGGAGAAATCATGGATAATCTTCTGTAGTAACCAGCCAATTCTAAAAATTGACGTATATGCTTCGGAGTTTTTGGGGTTTCCCACTTTTCAAAGGTTTCGATCTTTGCCAGGTCCACCTGGATACCTTCTTTGTTCACTATGTGACCGAGGAATTGAACTTCTTCCAACCAAAATGCACACTTTGAAAACTTAGCGTACAGTTTTTCTTTCCTCAATACTTCTAGCACTTTTCTCAAATGTTCTTCGTGCTCTTGATCATTCTTTGAGTAAATAAGTATGTCATCGATGAAAACAATGACAAACTTGTCAAGATATGGCCCACACACTCGGTTCATAAGGTCCATGAACACAGCTGGTGCGTTAGTCAATCCAAACGGCATAACCATAAACTCGTAATGACCATAACGCGTCCTAAAAGAAGTTTTTGGAATATCATCCTCCTTTACTCGCATATGATGATATCCAGAACGTAAATCGATTTTCGAATAAATCGACGTGCCTTGTAGTTGATCAAATAAGTCGTTAATTCTCGGCAGTGGATAACGGTTTTTGATGGTAAGTTTATTCAACTCTCTGTAGTCAATACACAACCTAAATGTACCATCCTTCTTCTTGACAAATAAAACAGGAGCTCCCCAGGGTGATGTGCTTGGTCGAATGAAACTACGTTCTAATAGTTCTTGCAGTTGGCTTTGCAGTTCTTTCATCTCGCTGGGTGCGAATCTATAAGGAGCACGAGCTATTGGTGCAGCTCCTGGTACAAGATCTATTTGAAATTCAACAGATCGATGTGGAGGTAGTCCCGGTAATTCTTTCGGAAATATATCGGGAAATTCTTTTACGATGGGAACATCATTGATGCTCTTTTCTTCAGTTTGTACTTTCTCGACGTGTGCTAGAACAACATAGCAACCTTTTCTTATTAGTTTTTGTGCCTTCAAATTACTAATAAGATGTAGCTTCGTGTTGCCCTTTTATCCGTACACCATTAAGGGTTCTCCTTCTTCTCGTACAATGCGAATTGCATTTTTGTAACATACGATCTCTGCTTTCATCTCTTTCAGCCAGTCCTTGCCAACTATTACATCAAAACTCCATAACTCTACTGGTATCAAATCAATCTTAAATATTTCGCTACCCAGTTTAATTTCTCGATTCCGGCATATATAATCTGCTGAAATTAATTTACCGTTTGCTAATTCGAGTAAAAATTTACTATCCAATGGCATCAATGGACAACTTAATTTAGCACAAAAATCTCTACTCATATAGATTCAATCTGCACCCGAATCAAATAAAACGTAAGCAGATTTATTGTCAATAAGAAACGTACCCGTAACAAGCTCCGGGCCTTCCTGTGCCTCTGCCGCATTAATATTGAAAACTCTTCCGCGGCCTTGTCCATTCGTGTTCTCCTGGTTCGGGCAATTTCTAATAATGTAGCCCGGTTTTCCACATTTATAACAAACTACATTGGCATACACTTGCTCCGACACTACTTGCTCCACCATTACTCGTTCCGACACCATTTGTTCCTTTCGTTCTGTTAGCCCCTGGTCCGTAGACCTCACACTTCACCGCGCTATGACCATTTCTTTTACACTTGTTTCAAAATTTGGTGCAGAACCCCGAGTGATACTTTTCACACCTTTGGCATAGCTGCTTCTGATTGTTGTTATTGTTACGGTTGTTATTGTTGTTGGGATGATTATTGTAGTTGTTGTTGTTGTTGTGCCATTTATTGTAGTTGCGATTGATGTTGCGATTGTTGGGATAGTTGTTGTTATTTTGGTGACTCTTATCACCGTTTTCCTCCCACTTTCTTTTGACTAGCTTCACGTTGGCCTCTTCGGCCGCCTGTTCTTTAATTCTTCCCTTAATCTGGTTCACTAGTTTGTGAGCTATTCTACATGCCTTTTGTATGGAGGCAGGCTCGTGTGAACTTATATCTTCTTGGATTCTCTTTGGTAACCCTTTCACAAACGCGTCGATCTTCTCTTCCTCATCTTCGAACGCCCTCGGACACAATAGGCACAATTCTGTGAATCATCTTTCGTACGAAGTAATATCGAATCCCTGTGTTCGTAACCCTCTAAGTTCTGACTTGAGCTTATTGACCTCAGTTCTGGGGCGGTACTTCTCGTTCATCAAGTGCTTGAATGCAGACCATGCTAGCGCGTAAGCAGCATCTTATCCCACTTGCTCTAGATAGGTATTCCACCATGTTAACGCAATACCTGTGAAGGTATGAGTAGAGTACTTTACTTTGTCTCCTTCAGCACACTTACTTATGGAAAACACCGATTCAACTTTCTCGGTCCACCGTTTCAATCCGATTGGTCCTTAGGTCCCATCAAATTCTGAAGGTTTGCAGGCAGTGAATTCCTTATAGGAGCATTCTACACGATTTCTTGCACCGTTAGCTGTATTGCTAGATTCAGAGTTATTGTTGGTATGTAGCGCGGCCTGTACTGCGGCTATGTTTGAAGCAAGAAAGGAACGAAATTCCTCTTCGCTCATATTCAAGGTGTGTCGAGTAGTCGGTGCATTTCCTTCAAAATAGTCAAATGAAACAAGTTAATCATACAAAATATTAAGAGTAGTCAATAGTATCTTGTAGCATAATATGAACACATTTATAAAAGCTTTTTCTTCATATTAGCATTTTATAAGTTTAAATTCGGGTACTACCTACCCGTTAATTTCATACTTAGTAGCTAATATACAATTCAACTACTACAATTCCATATGAAAAACTGATTATAATAATATATCACATACAAATATTCTTCAAACTTACAACTTCGCTATATTACATATAACATGAAATATAGTACACTATGATACAGGACAGTTTTGAAGATAAATCTAGTTAATACGCAAGTTGTTCAGCAAAGGAAATAAAGACACATAATTCATAAGTCCAGAAACAAGTCATGCATTCTGGTTTTACTAAGACGACTTCCCATCCTTGGTCTCGTGGAAAATAACCGTTATGACCATTGGCTAGGTAGCATGTTGTAATGTCGTCAAAAGGACGAGGGTTTCGTAATGTCCAACAACCCCGTAATAATCTAAAAACCTTGTTTCTCACCCCAACTACTGAATCCGTCACTTGTGGGAAAGTTTTATTTAAAAGCTGCAATCCGATGTTCTTTTTCTCACTTTGGTAAGAAGCGAACATCACTAACCCGTAAGCATAACATGCTTCTTTATGTTGCATATTAGAAGCTCTTTCTAATTCACGAAATCCTATGTTGGGATATGTTGAGTCAAAATAGGTTCTTAACCCGTAGCGTAAAATTGCATTTGCGTTCCCTGCATTTAACGCTTTAAAGAAAACACGACGTAACTTAAAGTCTCCCCAATGTGATATACCCCACCTATCAAAGGAAAGCCTTTTATAAACTAAGGCATTTCTGGAAAGTCTTTCAAATGTTTGACAAGTTAATTTCGCCATAACTAAATGTGCTGATGAATTCTGACCGACTCTAGACAAGATTTCCTCAATAATATCCTCTGGTAGGTCTTCTAAAATATTTGGTTCTCTACCCTTAACGTCCATTTTGTTTTTATACTGTAAAATAGACAAGGATTAGATTCGTAATAACAAACAATACAAGCAATTTTTACATAGAACATAAAAGTACAAGCACACTACAATACATTTATTACACAACATGCTCACACCCCTCTAATCTGAATCACTGGTTTCTTCTTCTTCAGACTTGGTTCTTTTTCCTAATCTTCTAGGGATATATGATGGTCCTCTAATACGAGTCATCATTTTCCACTTTGGTTTAGAAAAATTTGGTAGTTTAGAGGTTCCCGGGTTATTGTCACGATATTGAAAATACGGGTGTTGACGGTACATATAAAGTTCATCGGGGTCGGAATCAGATTTCTCTATTTTGATGCCTTTTCCCTTATTATTTTCTTTTGCCTCATTAAATTAGGTCGGGGTAATTTCTATAACATCATCGGAATCCTCATCAGGATCCAATTCATCGGAAAATTGGTAATTTTCCCAATATTTTGCTTCCTTAGCGGAAACACCATTGACCATTATTAACTTTGGTCCATTGGTTGAGGATTTTCTTTTATTTGACCGGTTTTCTGTGGTTCCTACTATTCCCCCCTCCAGAACCTCTTCTTCTTCCGGTTCCTCTTCTTCTGGTTCCTCTTCTTCCGATTCCTCTTCTTCCGGTTCCGTTTCCTCTTCTTCCGGTTCTTCGGGAACTTGTGAATCTTGCCAATATATATTCTACTCTTCGTTATTATTAGGTGAGTCAATGGAATTTGTGCTAAAGGTAGACATCTATCACACAATATCAAACATGTTAAGAGATTAATATATCACATAATATTTACATGTTAATAATATATAGTTTCCAACAAAAATGTTAAGCAATCATTTTTAAAGAAAACACGGTCGAAGTCCAGACTCACTAATGCATCCTAACAAACTCAATAAGACACACTAATGCAAATTTTCTGGTTCTCTAAGACCAACGCTCTGATAACAACTGAAATGTCCCGTTCATATTGATTATAAACGTTCCATATTAATTGATTTCATTACGAGGTTTTGACCTCTATATGAGACGTTTTTCAAAGACTGCATTCATTTTTAAAACAACCATAACCTTTATTTTATCAATAAAGGTTTTAAAAACATTACGTAGATTATCAAATAATGATAACCTAAAATATATTGTTTACACACGACCATTACATAATGGTTTACAATAGAAATATATTACATCGACATATGTTTCTTGAATGCAGTTTTTACACAATATCATACAAACATGGACTCCAAATCTTGTTCTTATTTTAGTATGCAACAGCGGAAGCTCTTAGTATTCACCTGAGAATAAACATGCTTTAAACGTCAACAAAAATGTTGGTGAGTTATAGGTTTAACCTATATATATCAAATCGTAACAATAGACCACAAGATTTCATATTTCAATACACATCCCATACATAGAGATAAAAATCATTCATATGGTGAACACCTGGTAACCGACATTAACAAGATGCATATATTAGAATATCCCCATCATTCCGGGACTCCCTTCGGATATGATATAAATTTCGAAGTACTAAAGCATCCGGTATTTTGGATGGAGTTTGTTAGGCCTAATAGATCTATCTTTAGGATTTGCGTCAATTAGGGTGTCTGTTCCGTAATTCTTAGATTACCAGACTTAATAAAAAGGGGCATATTCGATTTCGATAATTCAACCATAGAATGTAGTTTCACGTACTTATGTCTATTTTGTAAATCATTTATAAAACCTGCATGTATTCTCATCCCAAAAATATTAGATTTTAAAAGTGGGACTATAACTCACTTTCACAGATATTTCCTTCCTCGGAAATAAGACTTGGCCACGGATCGATTCACGAACCTATACAAATATGTACATATATATCAAAGTATGATTAAAATATAATTACAACCATTTTTATTATGTTTTAAAGATTTGAGTGTATTAAGTCAGCTGTCCTCGTTAGTAACCTACAACTAGTTGTCTACAGTTAGATGTACAGAAATAAATCGATATATATTATCTTGAATCAATCCACGACCTAGTGTATACACGTCTCAGGCTAAATCACAACTCAAAGTATATATATTTTTGAAATCAACCTCAACCCTGTATAGCTAACTCCAACATTACTGCATATAGAGTGTCTATGGTTGTTCCAAATAATATATTTACATGGGTCGATATGATATGTCAAAACATTTGGATACGTGTCTATGGTATCCCAAGATTACATAATATATTAGAATACATGTATAATACAATATAAGTTAGCTAGGATATGATTTATATAGATTTGTTAAACATTTCCCGTAGCTAAAAAGATCAAAAATATCCAATCTTGTTTTACCCATAACTTCTTCATTTTAAATCCGTTTTGAGTGAATCAAATTGCTATGGTTTCATATTGAACTCTAATTTAAGAATCCAAACAGAAAAAATATAGGTTTATAGTCGGAAATTTAAGTTACATGTCAATTACTAAAGAGGTAGTCATTTCCGTCGAAAGAACGACATCTTGATGACCATTTTGAAAAACATGCTTTCACTTTGAGTTTAATCAAGATTTTTGGATATAGTTTCATGTTCATATGAAAAATCATTTTCCCAGAAGAACAACTTTTAAATCAAAGTTTATCATAGTTTTTAATTATTCAAACCAAAACAGCCCCCGGTTTCACTACGACGGCGTATATCCGATTTTATGGTGTTCATCGTGTTTCCAGCTTTTAAATCATTAAGTTAGCATATCATATAGATATAGAACATGTGTTTAGTTAATTTTAAAAGTCAATTTAGACGGATTAACTTTTGTTTGCGAACAAGTTTAGAATTAACTAAACTATGTTCTAGTGATTACAAGTTTAAACCTTTGAATAAGATAGCTTTATATGTATGAATCGAATGATGTTATGAACATCATTACTACCTCAAGTTTTCTGGATAAAACCACTGGAAATGAGAAAAATGGATCTTGCTTCAAAAGATTCTTGGATGGCTTGAAAGTTCTTGAAACAGAATCATGATACGAAAACAGTTCAAGTAAGATTTTCACTCGAAATAAGATTGTTATAGTTGTAGAAATTGAATCAAATTTTGAATATGAATATTACCTTGAATTAGAAAGATAACCTACTATAAATAACAAAGGTTCCTTGATCTTAGATGATTACTTGGAATGGATTAGAAAGCTTGGAAGTAGACTTGCAAACTTGGAAGTATTCTTGATTTTTATGAAACTATACTTATGGAATTTATGAAGAACACTTAGAACTTGAAGATGGAACTTGTGAGAGATCAATTAGATGAAGAAAATTGAAGAATGAAAGTGTTTGTAGGTGTTTTTGGTTGTTGGTATATGGATTAGATATAAAGGATATGTAATTTTGTTTTCATGTAAATAAGTCATGAATGATTACTAATATTTTTGTAATTTTATGAGATATTTCATGCTAGTTGCCAAATGATGGTTCCCACATGTGTTAGGTGACTCGCATTGGCTACTAAGAGCTGATCATTGGAGTGTATATACCAATAGTACATACATCTAAAAGCTGTGTATTGTACGAGTACAAATACGAGTGCATACGAGTAGAATTGTTGATGAAACTGAACGAGGATGTAATTGTAAGTATTTTTGTTAAGTAGAAGTAATTTGATATATGTCTTGAAGTCTTTCAAAAGTGTAATAATACATATCAAAACACAACATTTATATACATTCTAATGGAGTCGTTAAGTCTTCGTTAGTCGTTACATGTAAGTGTTATTTTGAAACCTTTAAGTTAACGATCTCAATTAATGTTGTTAACCCAATGTTTATTATATCAAATGAGATGTTATATTATTATATTATCATGATATTATGATGTATGAATATCTCTTAATATGATATATACATTAAAATATCGTTACAACGATAATCGTTACATATAAGTCTCGTTTCGTAATTCTTGAGTTAGTAGTCTTGTTTTTACATATGTAGTTCATTGTTAACACACTTAATGATATATTTAAATATCATTTTATCATGTTAAATATAGTGTATCAATATCTTAATATGATACATATATATTTAGTAGACGTTATCATAACGATAATCGTTATATATATCATTTCGAGTTTCTTAACTTAGTAATCTCATTTCTTATGTATATCACACATTGTTAATATACTTAGTGAGATACTTACTCATCATAATCTCATGTCAACCATATATATATGTCTATATATACCACAACATGTAGTTTTTACAATTTTGTAACGTTTGTGAATCGCCGGTCTACTTGGGTGATCAATTGTCTATATGAAGCTTATTTCATTTAATCAAGTCTTAACAAGTTTGATTACTTAACACGTTGGAAACATTTAGTCATGTAAATATCAATCTCAATTAATATATATAAACATGGAAAAGTTCGGGTCACTACACACTAATGCAAAAATTCTGGTTCTTTAAGACCAACGCTCGGATACCAACTGAAATGTCCCGTTCATATTGATTATAAACGTTCCATATTAATTGATTTCATTGCGAGGTTTTGACCTCTATATGAGACGTTTTTCAAAGACTGCATTCATTTTTTAAACAAACCATAACCTTAATTTTATCGACAAGGTTATCAAGACACCACTTAGATTATCCAGAAATGTTAATCTAACAAATATCACACTTACACACTACCAATACATATTGGTTTACAAATATTAATATGTTACAACAAAATAAATCTCGAATGCAGTTTTAAACAATATTATACAAGCATGCTGACACCAAATCTTGTTCATATAATAGCATGCAACAGCGAAAGCTCTTAATAATCACCTGAGAATAAACATGCTTTAAACGTCAACAAAAATGTTGGTGAGTTATAGGTTTAACCTATATTTATCAAATCGTAATAATAGACCACAAGATTTCATATTTCAATATATATCCCATACATAGAGATAAAAATCATTCATATGGTGAACACCTGGTAACCGACCTTAACAAGATGCATATAGAATATCCCCTATCATTCCGGGACTCCCTTCGGACATGATGAATTCGAAGTACTAAAGCATCCGGTACTTTGGATGGGGCTCGTTGGGCCCAATAGATCTATCTTTAGGATTAGCATTAATTAGGGTGTCTGTTCCCTAATTCTTAGATTACCAGACTAAAAGGGGCATATTCGGTTTAATAATCTAGCCATAGAATGTAGTTTCATTTACTTGTGTCTATTTTGTAAAACATTTATAAAACTGCATGTATTCTCATCCCAAAATATTAGATTTTAAAAGTGGGACTATAACTCACTTTCACAGATTTTTACTTCGTCGGGAAGTAAGACTTGGCCACTGGTCGATTCACGAACCTATAACAAAAATGTACATATATATCAAAGTATGTTCAAAATATATTTACAACATTTTTAATACTTTTTCCTGTTTTAAGTTTATTAAGCCAGCTATCCTCGTTAGTAATCTACAACTAGTTATCCACAGTTAGATGTACAAAAAATAAAGCAATATATATTATCTTGAATCAATCCACGACCTCGTGTATACAAGCCTCAGGCTAGATCAAAATTCAAAGTATATATAATATTTTGGAATCAACCTCAACCCTGTATAGCTAACTCCAACATTACTGCATATAGAGTGTCTTTGGTTGTTCCGAAATATATATATATAGATGGGTCGATATGATATGTCAAAACATTGTATTTGTGTCTATGGTATCCCAAGATTACATAATATATTAGAATACATGTATAATACAATATGAGTTAGCTAGGATATGAATAATATAGATTTTTTACCAATTTTCACGTAGCTACAACAAGAAAAATTATCCAATCTTGTTTTACCCATAACTTCTTCGTTTTAAATCCGTTTTGAGTGTTTAAAGTTGCTATGGTTTCATATTGAACTTAAGTTTATGAATCTAAACAGAAAAAGTATAAGTTTATAGTCAGAAATACAGGTTACAAGTTGTATTTGTAAAGGTAGTCATTTTAGTTGAAAGAACGACGTCTAGATGACCATTTTGAAAAACATACTTCCACTTTGAGTTTAACCATAATTTTTGGATACAGTTTCATGTTCATAAGAAAAATCATTTTTCCAGAAGAACAACTTTTAAATCAATGTTTATAATAGTTTTTAATTAACTAACCCAAAACAGCCCGCGGTGTTACTACGACGGCGTATATTCAGTTTTACGGTGTTTTTCGTGTTTCCAGGTTTTAAATCATTAAGTTAGCATATCATATAGATATAGAACATGTGTTTAGTTGATTTTAAAAGTCAAGTTAGAAGGATTAACTTTATTTGCGAACAAGTTTAGAATTAACTAAACTATGTTCTAGTGATTTCAAGTTTAAATCTTCGAATAAGATAGTTTTATATGTATGAATCGAATGATGTTATGAACATCATTACTACCTTAATTTTAGTAGGTAAACCTACTAAAAATGAGAAAAAAATAGATCTAGTTTCAAAGGATCCTTGGATGGCTTGAAAGTTCTTGAAGCAGAATCATGACACGAAAACAAGTTCAAGTAAGATTTCCACTCGAAATAAGATTGTTATAGTTATAGAAATTGAATCAAAGTTTGAATATAAGTATTAACTTGTATTAGAAAGATATCTTACTGTAAATAAGAAAGATTTCTTGAGGTTGGATGATCACTTTATAAGATTGGAAGTAAGCTAGCTAACTTGGAAGTATTCTTGATTTTACGAAACTAGAACTTATAGAATTTATGAAGAACACTTAGAACTTGAAGATAGAACTTGAGAGAGATCAATTAGATGAATAAAATTGAAGAATGAAAGTGTTTGTAGGTATTTTTGGTCGTTGGTATATGGATTAGATATAAAGGATGTGTAATTTTGTTTACTTGCAAATAAGTCATGAATGATTACTAATATTTTTGTAATTTTATGAGAAATTTCATGCTAGTTGCCAAATGATGGTTCCCACATGTGTTAGGTGACTCATAAGGGTTTCTAAGAGCTGATCATTAGAGTGTATATACCAATAGTAAATACATTTAGAAGCTGGGTATTGTACGAGTACAAATACGAGTGCATACGAGTAGAATTGTTGATGAAAATGAATGAGGATGTAATTGTAAGCATTTTTGTTAAGTAGAAGTACTTTGATAAGTGTCTTGAAGTCTTTCAAAAATTTATGAATACATATTAAAACACTACATGTATATACATTTTAACTGAGTCGTTAAGTCATCGTTAGTCGTTACATGTAAGTGTTGTTTTGAAACCTTTAGGTTAACGATCTTGTTAAATGTTGTTAACCCATTGTTTATTATATCTAAAGAGATGTTAAATTATAACATTATCATGATATTATGATGTATTAATATATCTTAATATGATATATATACAATTAAATGTCGTTACAACGATAATCGTTACATATATGCCTCGTTTCGAAATCCTTAAGTTAGTAGTCTTGTTTTTACACATGTAGTTCATTGTTAATATACTTAATGATATGTTTACTTATCATAATACCATGTTAACTATATATATATCCATATATATGACATCATATTGTTTTTACAAGTTTTAACGTTCGTGAATCACCGGTCAACTAGGGTGGTCAATTGTCTATATGAAACCTATTTCAATTAATCAAGTCTTAACAAGTTTGATTGCTTAATATGTTGGAAACACTTAATCATGTAAATAACAATTTTATTTAATATATATAAACATGGAAAAGTTAAGGTCACTACAATTTTGTTTTCATTCGAGCCCAACCAAGAACAAATACCATCACAACTCAACCTTAGAACCATCGACAATCCTCACTCTTTATTGATATTCTGTTTTGCTATTCGATAAATCAAAACCCACTTGTTTTACTACTGTTACTACTCGTTTACAGCTGCTACTGCAGTCTTGTTATTATCGGTTGTAGATCGAGCAAGGATGATGATGAGAATGATGTTGATGTCGTGAATGGTGATACAAATATAATGAAGATGATGGTAAACCAAAAACGTGATAATGAATGATGACTGATGATTAAGAACGATAATGATGGTGAACGATAATGGGTGAACCGAAGACCCCACCCTTTGTTCTCCTGTCGATTTCTACTAACCCACCTCTTAATCCACGAAAACATTTACTAGACTATTAATTGGGCTTGGAATCAAAGTGTTGGACTGCTTGAACGGGCTTTTATGTTGGGCCGAAGAATACTAGTGTTTATTGTTGGGCCATTACTAATTTTGATCTGTTAAGCGAATCATACTACTACTCGAGCTAAATACGATTCTGTTTCGCGAAGCTGTACACGGAGGATAAATTATAAAGATGATGACACGAAGGTGAAGTTATGATTATGATAATTGTTGATACCTATTTCCTTATGAGGTAAGGCTTAGTGTATCAGTACAATGATAGAAGTATCTAGCTAAGAATGGGAGATTGTTGCCGATTGATGTTTACCCTCAGGAAATAATCCCTGCAGACTCGGTTCACAAGTATATAAACTTGTGGGGTGGCTTAATCAATCTTTTGTCCGCTGAGCGCTGAGCTACTAGCCGGATGGCTTCTATTGAGAGAAAGTACTATGTGAGAGAGAAAGGTGAAATCTCTGCTCACAAGTTGTCTGAATGTCTGAATGTGTAAAATGACGACCCAAAGAGTCTATTTATAGTGATAGATCCACCAGATTGTTCGGGGACACGTGTCAGATGATGATACGTTCTGTTATTCGTGATCTGAAATATGCGCTGGATGTGACGTTCTCCGGTCAGGGTTTAAGCGCTAGGCGGCCTTCAGGGCTTATGCATAACGGAAGCATCCTGCACAGCGGAGAACGCTTGACGGACAGTTTCACAAAACCATTGTTCTCAGTGTTCCTGATGCTATTTTCAATCAAATATTGTGCCTTTATGCGTGTATACGATAGGGTACACCATTAATTCCCCCCAATTTAATGACTTAAGCATTTGAAAAAGGATTAAGTTGTTAAACTTCTGCCAACGCATGCCAAACAAGTCTTCACATTTGCCATTTGCATCGTTGAAAACATTATTGATAATGATGACAGACGAATTTTACTGACATTGTGATGATTACTTTTAAATGGTTGAGATTCTTCATGTGCCACCAGCTTTAAAAAGCATTTCTTCATATCCCACTTTTAAACTTGTCCATACACGTGTCACGATCGTGTCCTTAAAAAATACATTGATGAATCTCTATATAAACTGTCATATCCTTTTAACTTCACTTTTTTACTTTTGCTAAAGATCTAAAAAGCACATTTCTACCCAAATCTTCAACTTTTACCATCAATACCTTATTCCTTTCCTATTTCATTAAAACCTTAATTGGCGACAACAAAGGATGTCACAAAGATTCACAGCAGAGTAAATGACAAGTACTTAGCAGTACTGTTGAGACATTTTCCAAGATTAGCTGGTGCTGAGCCAATAATTCCTGCAACTAATGCTAGAGCCTGCTCACCCCCTCCTGGCAAGGTTACTGTCTATGGCCATTCGCTCTTCAATTTTTGTTTGCGATTTTCGTTTACTCCATTCTTCTTAGAAGTTTGCCAATTTTCTGAGTCGCCATTGGTCAATTCGAACCAGCAGCTATGCGAAAAATTCTCATATTTGAGATGTATTGTCATGCGAGCAAAATAGTACCATCTGTGTGGATATTTTGTTCGCTGGTGCGTATAGCATCCTATGAAAAAGGTTGGTTCACATTTAGCAAAGTTGATGGATTTTTAAGACCTGAACTTGATCATACCTGTCATGATTCGCACGATTCTTTTATTTTCATAAACGAGGATGTGATTGCTGATAAATACTCATCTATTTGAGTTTGGCGTCAATATATTCATCCCGTATCAGTTACATTTCCAAGGTTAATTAGCAAAGAGAACACTTTATTTAAAAAGGTTAAAGCTGAACAAATCAACGATGTCAAATATGGGGAACATATACTTTCATTGACATCTGTAAGCCAAGATTAGGATATCACGCAAGGCTATGCTTGTGTTCTTCTTGGGAGAAAAAGTAAGTGCTTATTCTTGCCATGTATGCTAATAAAATGCTTCTTTTTGTTTGTCCAACTAACCATTGTGATTTTTTGAACTTTGTAGAAATTAGTCCGCTTACCACCATGCGGTCATCGTCTTATTCACAACTTAATTTCACCACACAGAAAATTATCGACGACACTCCTCTTCCTGAAAAGGATGCTGCAAGGGAGGAGGAAGAAGAAGAAGAAGAAGAAGAAGAAGAAGAAGAAGAAGAAGAAGAAGAAGAAGAAGAAGAAGAAGAAGAAGAAGAAGAAGAAGAAGAAGAAGAAGAAGAAGAAGAAGAAGAAGAAGAACAAGAACAAGAACAAGAAGAAGAAGAAGAAGAAGAAGAAGAAGAAGAAGAAGAAGAAGAAGAAGAAGAAGAAGAAGAAGAAGAAGAAGAAGAAGAAGAAGAAAAAGAAATGGACATAGGTATGAACCGAATTGCTTCTAGAGAACGTCGTGCCTCGGGTAATGAGAATGATAACACTGAATTATGTAGAATACTAGACCAAAACCTGAATTTGTTTTCTTTTAGGCCCAGTACTGGTGGATTTTATAATCCAAACCCTTCTTTGTACATTATACCACCTTTGAAGTCTTGTGAGTCTTATTGGAACTCGTTTATAAGTAATAATTTCCCTTTATCTCCAACAGCTACTGCACCTCACCAAGATAATAGGCTAGCAACTCTTCTGCCTAATGCCAAGAGAAGAAGAACTGGTCAAAATGCTCCACCATCCGCTCAACAAGAAGCTAGCACTAGTTCTTCTCAAAAACAAATTATGCTTCCCAATCTTGATAAAAATATACTTTCTTCCTTTCTAAAAGGACCACCACACTCTTACGAGGGTTTCTTGAATTTCTTGAATGCCATGGTATGTCCATCACTAGCCCAATTTTTCAGCAACCTTTCTGATGCAGATGCTAAAAAGTTTAAAGCACAAAGTATCATTCTTAACATTTCTTCTGGGCTAAATGACCTTCAACGCCTATCCGAATTACAAAGCAATGAAATTACCACGAGTAAGGAACTATCAGCTGAAAAAGAGAAAATAACCAAGTTGAAACAAGTAGCTACATCCTTAAAGAAGGATTATGATATAATGAAGAGGCATTATGTAAACTGCAACAGTCAAAGGGCAGAATATAGTAAACAAGTAAAAGAACTATCTTTCAGAGAAAATTAACATTTGAGCAGGATTGAAGATTTAGTAAAGGAGAATAATGCTCTGAAAGAACAGCTTAAAGCCAAAAAGGATAATGAAAGACGTATAATTACTGGGATTCCTGCTCTTGTTAACCTTATTTTTAACGGTCAGGCATTATCTCATAGGATCCGTGAGTTTGCCTGCCTTGCGAAATCTGCTGAACGGTTAAGTTTTTTCAATTTTATGAAGAGAAAACTACCAGAACTTCTAAATCCTCTGCCTGAGGTAATTACATCAAAGATCCATGAAAATGCTATCTCAGAAGCTGATGCAGCCGGTGCTTCAATAGAAAATATGAGGTTTTCTGATCTTGAAAATCTTTGCAAAAATCCGGATGTAACTATTGATGATGTATTAAATTATACCCCCCAAAATGAATGACATATCATGCTTTCAATTATATATGCCTTTCATAACTTTTAATATTGTATTCGCTGTTATTGCTATGAAGATACCTTAGATTATTGACATTTTCTGAGCTAAAAAATGTATATAATATTGATATTTTACTTTGCAGACATCATGCCTTGAAATATTAAAATGACATTTTCCGTTATATGCTTTCTGTCATGAAATTTATGAGGAAAATTTGTGTATTATCTTTGCCTTCGACTAGTTTGCAGGACGATATGGTCTGTTATTTGTTTTGCTATTCATTTCGTGTATAGGTTTTGTGTCATGACATTTGTAGATTCGCTTTAACGCTTCGATGCTTTAGTGAGTTCTACATGTCTCACTATCGATACAATCATTTTGAGTATGATTGTACTTTTACCACCAAAAGATTATCTTTCTATCTGCAGGCAGGGATGACACACAGCGATGTGACACCTGGGCTAATAAATCCTTGGCCGGATAAAATTTATGAACAATATTGCCATAAGAATAATTGCTATTATTCATATTTAAAAAGAAATTTTTACATTTATGACTATATCTCATGCATTTGACAGGTGATCAAGCTGTCCATGCATATAGTACTACGCATAAAATTTCTTTAAATTCATTGCATTCTAAGCTCTTCGTATTGCTCTCCTGAAGGCGCATCAAGCATGTATGATCCGTTCTGATTCACTTTTGTGACCTTATAAGGTCCTTCCCATTTTGGTGCTAACTTTTCAAATTTAATTTGCCTGCTTGCCTCATTATCTCGTAGCACCAGATCACCAACTTCAAATTGTGTATGCTTCACTTTCTTGTTGTAATATTTTGCCATCTTATGCTTGTGATCTGCTTGCCGGATGGTAGCCATCAATCTTCTTTCCTCAAACAAGTTGAGATTTTTCCTTAATGCATCAGAATTAGCATCAATATCAAATGCCATTATGCGTTATGTTGGAACACATATTTTGGCTGGTATCACTGCTTCTATACCATACACTAGACTGAAGGGTGTTTCCTCCGTGCTCCGCTTTGGAGTTGTCCGGTGTGCCCATAGAACATTTGGAAGTTCGTCCACCCAACCAGTTTGACTTAATCCTAACCGTGCCTTAATGTCAGCAACAATTTCTTTGTTGGTAACCTTCACTTGCCCATTTGCTTGAGGATGAGCAACATGAAATGTCCCGTTCTTATTGATTAAAAACGTTCCATATTAATTGATTTCGTTGCGAGGTTTTGACCTCTATATGAGACGTTTTTCAAAGACTGCATTCATTTTTAAAACAAACCATAACCTTTATTTCATAAATAAAGGTTTAAAAAGCTTTACGTAGATTATCAAATAATGATAATCTAAAATATCCTGTTTACACACGATCATTACATAATGGTTTACAATACAAATATGTTACATCAAAATCAGTTTCTTGAATGCAGTTTTTACACAATATCATACAAACATGGACTCCAAATCTTGTCCTTATTTTAGTATGCAATAGCAGAAGCTCTTAGTATTCACCTGAGAATAAACATGCTTTAAACGTCAACAAAAATGTTGGTGAGTTATAGGTTTTATATATATCAAATCGTAACAATAGACCATAAGATTTCATATTTCAATACACATCCCATACATAGAGATAAAAATCATTCATATGGTGAACACCTGGTAACCGACATTAACAAGATGCATATATAAGAATATCCCCATCATTCCGGGACACCCTTCGGATATGATATAAATTTCGAAGTACTAAAGCATCCGGTACTTTGGATGGGGTTTGTTTGGCCCAATAGATCTATCTTTAGGATTCGCGTCAATTAGGGTGTCTGTTCCCTAATTCTTAGATTACCAGACTTAATAAAAAGGGGCATAATCGATTTCGATAATTCAAACATAGAATGTAGTTTAACGTACTTGTGTCTATTTTGTAAATCATTTATAAAACCTGCATGTATTCTCATCCCAAAAATATTAGATTTTAAAAGTGAGACTATAACTCACTTTCACAGATTTTTACTTCGTCGGGAAGTAAGACTTGGCAACTGGCTGATTCACGAACCTATAACAATATATACATATATATCAAAGTATGTTCAAAATATATTTACAACACTTTTAATATATTTAAGTTTATTAAGTCAGCTGTCCTCGTTACTAACCTATAACTAGTTGTCCACAGTTAGATGTACAGAAATAAATCGATAAATATTATCATGAATCAATCCACGACCCAGTGTATACGTATCTCAGTATTGATCACAACTCAAACTATATATATTTTGGAATCAACCTTAACCCTGTATAGCTAACTCCAACATTCACATATAGAGTGTCTATGGTTGTTCCGAAATATATATAGATGTGTCGACATGATAGGTCGAAACATTGTATACGTGTCTATGGTATCTCAAAATTACATAATATACAATACAAGTTGATTAAGTTATGGTTGGAATAGATTTGTTACCAATTTTCACGTAGCTAAAATGAGAAAAATTATCCAATCTTGTTTTACCCATAACTTCTTCATTTTAAATCCGTTTTGAGTGAATCAAATTGCTATGGTTTCATATTGAACTCTATTTTATGAATCTAAATAGAAAAAGTATAGGTTTATAGTCGGAAAAATAAGTTACAAGTCATTTTTGTAAAGGTAGTCATTTCAGTCGAAAGAACGACGTCTAGATGACCATTTTAGAAAACATACTTCCACTTTGAGTTTAACCATAATTTTTGGATATAGTTTCATGTTCATAATAAAAATCATTTTCTCAGAATAACAACTTTTAAATCAAAGTTTATCATAGTTTTTAATTAACTAACCCAAAACAGCCCGCGGTGTTACTACGACGGCGTAAATCCGGTTTTACGGTGTTTTTCGTGTTTCCAGGTTTTAAATCATTAAGTTAGCATATCATATAGATATAGAACATGTGTTTAGTTGATTTTAAAAGTCAAGTTAGAAGGATTAACTTTTATTTGCGAACAAGTTTAGAATTAACTAAACTATGTTCTATTGATTACAAGTTTAAACCTTCGAATAAGATAGCTTTATATGTATGAATCGAATGATGTTATGAATGTCATTACTACCTCAAGTTGCTTGGATAAACCTACTGGAAATGAGAAAAATAGATCTAGCTTCAAAGGATCCTTGGATGGCTTGAAAGTTCTTGAAGCAGAATCATGACACGAAAACAATTTCAAGTAAGATTTCCACTCGAAATAAGATTGTTATAGTTATAGAAATTGAATATGATTATTACCTTGTATTAGAAAGATAACCTACTGTAAGTAACAAAGGTTTCTTGATCTTGGATGATTACTTGGAATGGATTTAGAAAACTTGGAAGTAAACTTGCAATCTTGGAAGTATTCTTGATTTTATGAAACTAGAACTTTTGGAATTTATGAAGAACACTTAGAACTTGAAGATAGAACTTGAGAGAGATCAATTAGATGAAGAAAATTGAAGAATGAAAGTGTTTTTAGGTGTTTTTGGTCGTTGGTGTATGGATTAGATATAAAGGATATGTAATTTTGTTTTCATGTAAATAAGTCATGAATGATTACTCATATTTTTGTAATTTTATGAGATATTTCATGCTAGTTGCCAAATGATGGTTCCCACATGTGTTAGGTGACTCACATGGGCTGCTAAGAGCTGATCATTGGAGTGTATATATCAATAGTACATACATCTAAAAGCTGTGTATTGTACGAGTACGAATACGGGTGCATACGAGTAGAATTGTTGATGAAACTGAACGAGGATGTAATTGTAAGCATTTTTGTTAAGTAGAAGTATTTTGATAAGTGTCTTGAAGTATTTCAAAAGTGTATGAGTACATATTAAAACACTACATGTATATACATTTTAACTGAGTCATTAAGTCATCGTTAGTCGTTCTATGTAAATGCTGTTTTGAAACCTTTAGGTTAACGATCTTGTTGAATGTTATTAACCCATTGTTTATTATAACAAATGAGATGTTAAATTGTTATATTATCATGATATTATGATATATAATATATCTTAGTATGATGTATATACAGTTAAATGTCGTTACAACGATAATCGTTACATATATGTCTCGTTTCGAAATCATTAAGTTAGTAGTCTTATTTTTACATATGTATTTAATTGTTAATACACTTAATAATATATTTACTTATCATTTAACATAATTAACCAAGTGTATCAATATCTTAATATGATTCATATGTACCTAGTAAGACGTTGTTATAACGATAATCGTTATATATATCGTTTTTGAGTTTCTTAAATTAATAGTCTAATTTTTATGTATATAACTCATTGTTAAAATACCTAATGAGATACATACTTATAATAAAATCATGTTAACTATATATATAACCATATATATGTCATCGTATAGTTTTTATAAGTTTTAACGTTCGTGAATCACCGGTCAACTTGGGTGGTCAATTGTCTATATGAAACCTATTTCAATTAATCAAGTCTTAACAAGTTTGATTGCTTAACATGTTGAAATGTCCCGTTCTTATTGATTAAAAACATTCCATATTAGTTGATTTCGTTGCGAGGTTTTGACCTCTATATGAGACGTTTTTCAAAGACTGCATTCATTTTTAAAACAAACCATAACCTTTATTTCATAGATAAAGGTTTTAAAAAGCTTTACGTAGATTATCAAATAATGATAATCTAAAATATCCTGTTTACACACGACCATTACATAATGGTTTACAATACAAATATGTTACAACAAAATAAGTTTCTTGAATGCAGTTTTTACACAATATCATACAAGCATGGACTCCAAATCTCGTCCTTATTTAAGTATGCGACATCGGAAGCTCTTAATAATCAACTGAGAATAAACATGCTTAAAACGTCAACAAAAATGTTGGTGAGTTATAGGTTTAACCTATATATATATATATATATATATATATATATATATATATATATATATATATATATATATATATATATATATATATATCAAATCATAATAATAGACCACAAGATTTCATATTTCAATACACATCCCATACATAGAGATAAAAATCATTCATATGGTGAACACCTGGTAACCGACATTAACAAGATGCATATATAAGAATATCCCCATCATTCCGGGACACCCTTCGGATATGATATAAATTTCGAAGTACTAAAGCATCCGGTACTTTAGATGGGGTTTGTTAAGCCCAATAGATCTATCTTTAGGATTCGCGTCAATTAGGGTGTCTGTTCCCTAATTCTTAGATTACCAGACTTAATAAAAAGGGGCATATTCCATTTCGATAATTCAACCATAGAATGTAGTTTCACGTACTTGTGTCTATTTTGTAAATCATTTATAAAACATGCATGTATTCTCATCCCAAAAATATTAGATTTTAAAAGTGGGACTATAACTCACTTTCACAGATTTTTACTTCGTCGGGAAGTAAGACTTGGCCACTGGTTGATTCACGAACCTATAAAAATATATACATATATATCAAAGTATGTTCAAAATATATTTACAACACTTTTAATATATTTTGATGTTTTAAGTTTATTAAGTCAGATGTCCTCGTTAGTAACCTACAACTAGTTGTCCACAGTTAGATGTACAGAAATAAATCGATAAATATTATCTTGAATCAATCCACGACCCAGTGCATACGTATCTCAGTATTGATCACAACTCAAACTATATATATTTTGGAATCTACCTCAACCCTGTATAGCTAACTCCAACATTCACATATAGAGTGTCTATGGTTGTTCCGAAATATATATAGATGTGTCGACATGATAGGTCGAAACATTGTATACGTGTCTATGGTATCTCAAGATTACATAATATACAATACAAGTTGATTAAGTTATGGTTGGAATAGATTTGTTACCAATTTTTACGTAGCTAAAATGAGAAAAATTATCCAATCTTGTTTTACCCATAACTTCTTCATTTTAAATCCGTTTTGAGTGAATCAAATTGCTATGGTTTCATATTGAACTCTATTTTATGAATCTAAACAGAAAAGGTATAGGTTTATAGTCAGAAAAATAAGTTACAAGTCGTTTTTGTAAAGGTAGTCATTTAAGTCGAAAGAACGACGTTTAGATGACCATTTTAGAAAACATACTTCCACTTCGAGTTTAACCATAATTTTTGGATATAGTTTTAATGTTCATAATAAAAATTATTTTCTCAGAATAACAACTTTTAAATCAAAGTTTATCATAGTTTTTAATTAACTAACCCAAAACAGCCCGCGGTGTTACTACGACGGCGTAAATCCGATTTTACGGTGTTTTTTGAAATGTCCCGTTCTTATTGATTAAAAACGTTCCATATTAATTGATTTCGTTGCGAGGTTTTGATCTCTATATGAGACGTTTTTCAAAGACTGTATTCATTTTAAAACAAACCATAACCTTTATTTCATCAATAAAGGTTTAAAAAGCTTTACTTAGATTATCAAATAATGATAATCTAAAATATCCTGTTTACACACGACCATTACATAATGGTTTACAATACAAATATGTTACAACAAAATAAGTTTCTTGAATGCAGTTTTTACACAATATCATACAAGCATAGACTCCAAATCTCGTCCTTATTTAAGTATGCGACAGCAGAAGGTCTTAATAATCACCTGAGAATAAACATGCTTAAAACGTCAACAAAAATGTTGGTGAGTTATAGGTTTAACCTATATATATCAAATCATAATAATAGGCCACAAGATTTCATATTTCAATACACATCCCATACATAGAGATAAAAATCATTCATATGGTGAACACCTGGTAACCGACATTAACAAGATGCATATATAAGAATATCCCCATCATTCCAGGACACCCTTCGGATATGATATAAATTTCGAAGTACTAAAGCATCCGGTACTTTGGATGGGGCTTGTTGGGCCCAATAGATCTATCTTTAGGATTCGCGTCAATTAGGGTGTCTGTTCCCTAATTCTTAGATTACCAGACTTAATAAAAAGGGGCATATTCGATTTTGATAATTCAACCATAGAATGTAGTTTCACGTACTTGTGTCTATTTTGTAAATCATTTATAAAACCTGCATGTATTCTCATCCCAAAAATATTAGATTTTAAAAGTGGGACTATAACTCACTTTCACAGATTTTTACTTCGTCGGGAAGTAAGACTTGGCCACTGGTTGATTCACGAACCTATAACAATATATACATATATATCAAAGTATGTTCAAAATATATTTACAACACTTTTAATATATTTTGATGTTTTAAGTTTATTAAGTCAGCTGTCCTCGTTAGTAACCTACAACTAGTTGTCCACAGTTAGATGTACAGAAATAAATCGATAAATATTATCTTGAATCAATCCACGACCCAGTGTATACGTATCTCAGTATTGATCACAACTCAAACTATATATATTTTGGAATCAACCTCAACCCTGTATAGCTAACTCCAACATTCACATATAGAGTGTCTATGGTTGTTCCGAAATATATATAGATGTGTCGACATGATAGGTCGAAACATTGTATACGTGTCTATGGTATCTCAAGATTACATAATATACAATACAAGTTGATTAAGTTATGGTTGGAATAGATTTGTTACCAATTTTCACGTAGCTAAAATGAGAAAAATTATCCAATCTTGTTTTACCCATAACTTCTTCATTTTAAATCCATTTTGAGTGAATCAAATTGCTATGGTTTCATATTGAACTCTATTTTATGAATCTAAACAGAAAAGTATAGGTTTATAGTCGTAAAAATAAGTTACAAGTTGTTTTTGTAAAGGTAGTCATTTCAGTCGAAAGAACGACGTCTAGATGACCATTTTAGAAAACATACTTCCACTTTGAGTTTAACCATAATTTTTGGATATAGTTTCATGTTCATAATAAAAATCATTTTCTCAGAATAACAACTTTTAAATCAAAGTTTATCATAGTTTTTAATTAACTAACCCAAAACAGCCCCCGGTGTTACTACGACGGCGTAAATCCGGTTTTACGGTGTTTTTCGTGTTTCCAGGTTTTAAATCATTAAGTTAGCATATCATATAGATATAGAACATGTGTTTAGTTGATTTTAAAAGTCAAGTTAGAAGGATTAACTTTTGTTTGCGAACAAGTTTAGAATTAACTAAACTATGTTCTAGTGATTACAAGTTTAAACCTTCGAATAAGATAGCTTTATATGTATGAATCGAATGATGTTATGAACATCATCACTACCTTAAGTTCCTTGGATAAACCTACTGGAAAAGAGAAAAATTGATCTAGCTTCAACGGATCCTTGGATGACTCGAAGTTCTTGAAGCAGAATCATGACACGAAAACAAGTTCAAGTAAGATTATCACTTGAAATAAGATTGTTATAGTTATAGAAATTGAACCAAAGTTTGAATATGATTATTACCTTGTATTAGAATGATAACCTACTGTAAGAAACAAAGATTTCTTGAGGTTGGATGATCACCTTACAAGATTGGAAGTGAGCTAGCAAACTTGAAAGTATTCTTGATTTTATGAAACTAGAACTTTTGGAATTTATGAAGAACACTTAGAACTTGAAGATAGAACTTGAGAGAGATCAATTAGATGAAGAAAATTGAAGAATGAAAGTGTTTGTAGGTGTTTTTGGTCGTTGGTGTATGGATTAGATATAAAGGATATGTAATTTTGTTTTCATGTAAATAAGTCATGAATGATTACTCATATTTTTGTAATTTTATGAGATATTTCATGCTAGTTGCCAAATGATGGTTCCAACATGTGTTAGGTGACTCACATGGGCTGCTAAGAGCTGATCATTTCAGTGTATATACCAATAGTACATACATCTAAAAGCTATGTATTGTACGAGTACGAATACGGGTGCATACGAGTAGAATTGTTGATGAAACTGAACGAGGATGTAATTGTAAGCATTTTTGTTAAGTAGAAGTATTTTGATAAGTGTCTTGAAGTCTTTCAAAAGTGTATGAATACATATTAAAACACTACATGTATATACATTTTAACTGAGTCGTTAAGTCATCGTTAGTCGTTACATGTAAATGTTGTTTTGAAACCTTTAGGTTAACGATCTTGTTAAATGTTGTTAACCCAATGTTTATAATATCAAATGAGATTTTAAATTATTATATTATCATGATATTATCATGTATGAATATCTCTTAATATGATATATATACATTAAATGTCTTTACAACGATAATCGTTACATATATGTCTCGTTTAAAAATCATTAAGTTAGTAGTCTTGTTTTTACATATGTAGTTTATTGTTAATATACTAAATGATATGTTTAATTATCATAGTATCATGTTAACTATATATATATCCATATATATGTCATCATATAGTTTTTACAAGTTTTAACGTTCGTGAATCACCGGTCAACTTGGGTGGTCAATTGTCTTTATGAAACCTATTTCAATTAATCAAGTCTTAACAAGTTTGATTGCTTAACATGTTGGAAACATTTAATCATGTAAATATCAATATCAATTAATATATATAAACATGGAAAAGTTCGGGTCACTACAGTACCTACCCGTTAAATAAATTTCGTCCCGAAATTTTAAGCTGTTGAAGGTGTTGACGAATCTTCTGGAAATAGATGCGGGTATTTCTTCTTCATCTGATCTTCACACTCCCAGGTGAACTCGGGTCCTCTACGAGCATTCCATCGAACCTTAACAATTGGTATCTTGTTTTGCTTAAGTCTTTTAACCTCACGATCCATTATTTCGATGGGTTCTTCGATGAATTGAAGTTTTTCGTTGATTTGGATTTCATGTAACGGAATAGTGAGATCTTCTTTATCAAAACATTTCTTCAAATTCGAGACGTGGAAAGTGTTATGTAAAGCCACGAGTTGTTGAGGTAACTCAAGTCGGTAAGCTACTGGTCCGACACGATCAATAATCTTGAATGGTCCAATATACCTTGGATTTAATTTTCCTCGTTTACCAAATCGAACAACGCCTTTCCAAGGTGAAACTTTAAGCATGACCATCTCTCCAATTTCAAATTCTATATCTTTTCTTTTAATGTCAGCGTAGCTCTTTTGTCGACTTTGGGCGGTTTTCAACCGTTGTTGAATTTGGATGATCTTCTCGGTAGTTTCTTGTATAATCTCCGGACCCGTAATCTGTCTATCCCCCACTTCACTCCAACAAATCGGAGACCTGCACTTTCTACCATAAAGTGCTTCAAACGGCGCCATCTCAATGCTTGAATGGTAGCTGTTGTTGTAGGAAAATTCTGCTAACGGTAGATGTCGATCCCAACTATTTCCAAAATCAATAACACATGCTCGTAGCATGTCTTCAAGCGTTTGTATCGTCCTTTCGCTCTGCCCATCAGTTTGTGGATGATAGGCAGTACTCATGTCTAGACGAGTTCCTAATGCTTGCTGTAATGTCTTCCAGAATCTTGAAATAAATCTGCCATCCCTATCAGAGATAATAGAGATTGGTATTCCATGTCTGGAGACGACTTCCTTCAAATACAGTCGTGCTAACTTCTCCATCTTGTCATCTTCTATTATTGGCAGAAAGTGTGCTGATTTGGTGAGACGATCAACTATTACCCAAATAGTATTAAAACCACTTGCAGTCCTTGGCAATTTAGTGATGAAATCCATGGTAATGTTTTCCCATTTCCATTCTGGGATTTCGGGTTGTTGAAGTAGACTTGATGGTTTCTGATGCTCAGCTTTGACCTTAGAACACGTCAAACATTCTCCTACGTATTTAGCAACATCGGCTTTCATACCCGGCCACCAAAAATGTTTCTTGAGATCCTTGTACATCTTCCCCGTTCCAGGATGTATTGAGTATCTGGTTTTATGAGCTTCTCTAAGTACCATTTCTCTCATATCTCCAAATTTTGGTACCCAAATCCTTTCAGCCCTATACCGGGTTCCGTCTTCCCGAATATTAAGATGTTTCTCCGATCCTTTGGGTATTTCATCCTTTAAATTTCCCTCTTTTAAAACTCCTTGTTGCGCCTCCTTTATTTGAGTAGTAAGGTTATTATGAATCATTATATTCATAGATTTTACTCGAATGGGTTCTCTGTCCTTCCTGCTCAAGGCATCGGCTACCACATTTGCCTTCCCCGGGTGGTAACGAATCTCAAAGTCGTAATCATTCAACAATTCAATCCACCTACGCTGCCTCATATTCAGTTGTTTCTGATTAAATATGTGTTGAAGACTTTTGTGGTCGGTATATATAATACTTTTGACCCCATATAAGTAGTGCCTCCAAGTCTTTAATGCAAAAACAACCGCGCCTAATTCCAAATCATGCGTCGTATAATTTTGTTCGTGAATCTTCAATTGTCTAGACGCATAAGCAATCACCTTCGTTCGTTGCATTAATACACAACCGAGACCTTGCTTTGATGCATCACAATAAATCACAAAATCATCATTCCCTTCAGACAATGACAATATAGGTGCCGTAGTTAGCTTTTTCTTCAATAACTGAAACGCTTTCTCTTGTTCATCATTCCATTCAAATTTCTTCCCTTTATGCGTTAATGCAGTCAAGGGTTTTGCTATTCTGGAAAAGTCTTGGATGAACCTTCTGTAGTAACCAGCTAGTCCTAAAAACTGGCGTATGTGTTTCGGAGTTTTCGGGGTTTCCCACTTTTCAACAGTTTCTATCTTTGCCGGATCCACCTTAATACCTTCTTTGTTCACTATGTGATCGAGGAATTGAACTTCTTCCAACCAAAATGCACACTTTGAAAACTTAGCGTACAATTCGTCCTTCCTCAATACTTCTAACACCTTTCTCAAATGTTCATCGTGTTCTTGGTCATTCTTTGAGTAAATAAGTATGTCATCAATGAAAACAATGACAAACTTGTCAAGGTATGGTCCACACACTCGGTTCATAAGGTCCATGAACACAGCTGGTGCATTAGTTAAACCAAACGGCATGACCATAAACTCGTAATGACAGTAACGTGTTCTGAAAGCAGTCTTTGGAATATCATCTTCTTTCACCCGCATTTGATGATACCCAGAACGTAAGTCAATCTTTGAATAAACAGACGAGCCTTGTAGTTGATCAAATAAGTCGTCGATTCTCGGTAGTGGGTAGCGGTTCTTGATGGTAAGTTTGTTCAACTCTCGGTAGTCGATACACAACCTGAATGTACCATCTTTCTTCTTGACAAACAAAATAGGAGCTCCCCACGGTGATGTGCTTGGTCGAATGAAACCACGCTCTAAAAGTTCTTGTAATTGGCTTTGCAGTTCTTTCATCTCGCTGGGTGCGAGTCTGTAAGGAGCACGAGCTATTGGTGCAGCTCCTGGTACAAGATCTATTTGAAATTCAACAGATCGATGTGGGGGTAATCCCGGTAATTCTTTCGGAAATACATCGGGAAATTCTTTTGCAATGGGAACATCATTGATGCTCTTTTCGTCAGTTTGTACTTTCTCGACGTGTGCTAGAACAGCATAGCAACCTTTTCTTATTAGTTTTTGTGCCTTCAAATTACTAATAAGATGTAGCTTCGTGTTGCCCTTTTCTCCGTACACCATTAAGGGTTTTCCTTTTTCTCGTATAATGCGAATTGCATTTTTGTAACAAACGATCTCTGCTTTCACTTCTTTCAACCAGTCCATACCGATTATCACATCAAAACTCCCTAACTCTACTGGTATCAAATCAATCTTAAATGTTTCGCTAACCAGTTTAATTTCTCGATTCCGACATATATTATCTGCTGAAATTAATTTACCATTTGCTAATTCGAGTAAAAATTTACTATCCAAAGGCGTCAATGGACAACTTAATTTAGCACAAAAATCTCTACTCATATAGCTTCTATCCGCACCCGAATCAAATAAAACGTAAGCAGATTTATTGTCAATAAGAAACGTACCCGTAACAAGCTTCGGGTCTTCCTGTGCCTCTGCCGCATTAATATTGAAAACTCTTCCGCGGCCTTGTCCATTCGTGTTCTCCTGGTTCGGGCAATTTCTAATAATGTGGCCCGATTTTCCACATTTATAACAAACTACATTGGCATAACTTGCTCCGACACTACTTGCTCCGCCATTACTCGTTCCGACACCATTTGTTCCTTTCGTTCTATTAACCCCTGGTCCGTAGACCTCACACTTCGCCGCGCTATGACCATTTCTTTTACACTTGTTGCAAAATTTGGTGCAGAACCCCGAGTGATACTTTTCACACCTTTGGCATAGCTGCTTCTGATTGTTGTTGTTGTTGTTGCAGTTATTATTGTTGTTGGGATGATTGTTATAGTTGCTGTTGTTGTTGTTGTTGTTGTTGTTGTTGTTGTTGTTGGACCGTTTGTTGTAGTTGCGATTGATGTTGTGATTGTTGGGATAATTGTTGCGATTATTGTTGTAATTGCTGTTGTTGTTGTATTGGTGATTCTTATCACCGTTTTCCTCCCACTTTCTTTTGACTTGCTTCACATTGGCCTCTTCAGCAGTCTGTTCTTTAATTCTTTCTTCAATCTGGTTCACTAGTTTGTGAGCCATTCTACATGCCTGTTGTATGGAGGCGGGCTCGTGTGAACTTATATCTTCTTGGATTCTTTCCGGTAATCCTTTCACAAACGCGTCGATCTTCTCTTCCTCATCTTCGAATGCTCCCGGACACAATAGGCACAATTCTGTGAATCGTCTTTCGTACGTGGTAATATCAAATCCTTGGGTTCGTAACCCTCTAAGTTCTGTCTTGAGATTATTGACCTCGGTTCTGGGACGGTACTTCTCGTTCATCAAGTGCTTGAATTCTGACCACGGTAGTGCGTACGCATCGTCTTGTCCCACTTGCTCTAGATAGGTACACTTACTTATGGCAAACACGGATTCGACCTTCTCGGTCCACCGTTTCAATCCGATCGGTCCTTCGGTTCCATCAAATTCCAAAGGTTTGCAGGCAGTAAATTCTTTGTAGGTGCATCCTACACGATTTCCTGTACTGCTAGATACAAGGTTATTGTTGGTATGTAGCGCAGCCTGTACTGCGGCTATGTTTGAAGCTAGAAAAGTACGGAATTCCTCCTCATTCATATTCACGGTGTGTCGAGTAGTCGGTGCCATTTCCTTCAAAATAGTCAAATGGAACAAGTTAATCATACAGAATATTAAGAGTAGTTAATAGTATTTCGTAGCATAATATGAACTCATTTATAAAAGCTTTTTCTTCATATTAGCGTTTTATAAGTTTAAATTCGGGTAGTACCTACCCGTTAAGTTCATACTTAGTAGCTAATATACAATTCAACTACTACAATTCTATATGAAAAACTGATTATAATAATATTTTGCGTTCAAACTTTTATACAATATTTTACAAACTTACAATACCGCTTATTTTACATAAAGCATGAAATATAGCACACAATAACTTTGATGCAAGATAGTTGTGAAGATAATTCTAGCTAGTACACAAGTCGTTCAGCAAAGGCAATAAAGACACGTAATTCATACGTCCAGAAACAAGTCATGCATTCTGGTTTTACTAGGATTACTTCCCATCCTTGGTCTTGTGGAACATAACCGTTATGGCCGTTGATAAGACAGCGTGTTGTAACGTTGTCAAAGGGACGAGGGTTACGTAATGTCCAACAGTCCCGTAACAATCTAAAAACCTCATTTCTTACCTCAATTACCGACTCCGTCACTTGTGGAAACGTTTTGTTTAATAGTTGTAGCCCGATGTTCTTGTTCTCACTTTGGTGAGAAGCGAACATTACTAATCCGTAAGCATAACATGCTTCTTTATGGTGCATGTTAGTCGCTTTTTCTAAATCACGAAGTCCAATATTCGGATATATTGAGTCAAAATAATTTCTTAACCCGTTGCGTAAAATAGCATTTGGGTTCCCCGCAATATATGCGTCAAAGTAAACACATCGTAACTTATGGGTTTCCCAATGTGATATCCCCCATCTTTCAAACGAAAGTCTCTTATAAACCAAGACATTCTTGGAACGTTCTTCGAATGTCTTACAAACTGATCTCGCCTTAAATAGTTGTGCCGAGGAATTCTGACCGACTCTAGACAAGATTTCATCAATCATGTCTCCGGGTAGGTCTCTTAAAATATTGGGTTGTCTATCCATTTTGTGTTTTTAAACTGTAAAATAGACAAGAGTTAGATTCATAAAAAAAATACTTATTAATACAAGCAATTTTTACATATATCATAAAGCATAAGCACACTATATTACATATATTACACCACACGAATACAACTATCTTATTCCGACTCGCTCGTTTCTTCTTCTTCGGTTTTGGTTCGTTTTGCCAGGTTTCTAGGGATATATGATGTTCCCCTAATACGAGCCGTAATTTTCCACATTGGTTTAGAAAAACCTGGTGGTTTAGAGGTTCCCGGGTCATTGTTACAACTTAAGGACTTCGGGGGTTGACGATACATATAAAGTTCATCGGAGTTGGAATTAGATTTCTCTATTTTTATGCCCTTTCCCTTATTATTTTCTTTTGCCTTTTTAAATTCAGTTGGGGTAATTTCTATAACATCATCGGAATTCTCGTCGGAATCCGATTCATCGGAGAATTGGTAATCCTCCCAATATTTTGCTTCCTTGGCGGAAACACCATTGACCATAATTAACCTTGGTCGGTTGGTTGAGGATTTTCTTTTACTTAACCGTTTTATTATTTCCCCCACCGGTTCTATTTCTTCATCCGGTTCCGATTCTTCTTCCGGTTCCGATTCTTCTTCTGGTTCCGACTCTTCTTCCGGTTCCTCTTCGGGAACTTGTGAATCAGTCCACGAATCATTCCAATTTACATTTAACTCTTCATTATTATTAGGTGAGTCAATGGGACTTGTTCTAGAGGTAGACATCTATCACATAATATCAAACGCGTTAAGAGATTAATATATCACATAATATTCACATGTTAAAAATATATAGTTTCCAACAAAATTTGTTAAGCAATCATTTTTCAACTAAACACGGTCGAAGTCCAGACTCACTAATGCATCCTAACAAACTCGATAAGACACACTAATGCAAAATTCTGGTTCTCTAAGACCAACGCTCTGATACCAACTGAAATGTCCCGTTCTTATTGATTAAAAACGTTCCATATTAATTGATTTCGTTGCGAGGTTTTGATCTCTATATGAGACGTTTTTCAAAGACTGTATTCTTTTAAAACAAACCATAACCTTTATTTCATCAATAAAGGTTTAAAAAGCTTTACTTAGATTATCAAATAATTATAATCTAAAATATCCTGTTTACACACGACCATTACATAATGGTTTACAATACAAATATGTTACAACAAAATAAGTTTCTTGAATGCAGTTTTTACACAATATCATACAAGCATAGACTCCAAATCTCGTCCTTATTTAAGTATGCGACAGCGGAAGCTCTTAATAATCACCTGAGAATAAACATGCTTAAAACGTCAACAAAAATGTTGGTGAGTTATAGGTTTAACCTATATATATCAAATCACAATAATAGGCCACAAGATTTCATATTTCAATACACATCCCATACATAGAGATAAAAATCATTCATATGGTGAACACCTGGTAACCGACATTAACAAGATGCATATATAAGAATATCCCCATCATTCCAGGACACCCTTCGGATATGATATAAATTTCGAAGTACTAAAGCATCCGGTACTTTGGATGGGGCTTGTTGGGCCCGATAGATCTATCTTTAGGATTCGCGTCAATTAGGGTGTCTGTTCCCTAATTCTTAGATTACCAGACTTAATAAAAAGGGGCATATTCGATTTCGATAATTCAACCATAGAATGTAGTTTCACGTACTTGTGTCTATTTTGTAAATCATTTATAAAACCTGCATGTATTCTCATCCCAAAAATATTAGATTTTAAAAGTGGGACTATAACTCACTTTCACAGATTTTTACTTCGTCGGGAAGTAAGACTTGGCCACTGGTTGATTCACGAACCTATAACAATATATACATATATATCAAAGTATGTTCAAAATATATTTACAACACTTTTAATATATTTTGATGTTTTAAGTTTATTAAGTCAGCTGTCCTCGTTAGTAACCTACAACTAGTTGTCCACAGTTAGATGTACAGAAATAAATCGATAAATATTATCTTGAATCAATCCACGACCCAGTGTATACGTATCTCAGTATTGATCACAACTCAAACTATATATATTTTGGAATCAACCTCAACCCTGTATAGCTAACTCCAACATTCACATATAGAGTGTCTATGGTTGTTCCGAAATATATATAGATGTGTCGACATGATAGGTCGAAACATTGTATACGTGTCTATGGTATCTCAAGATTACATAATATACAATACAAGTTGATTAAGTTATGGTTGGAATAGATTTGTTACCAATTTTCATGTAGCTAAAATGAGAAAAATTATCCAATCTTGTTTTACCCATAACTTCTTCATTTTAAATCCATTTTGAGTGAATCAAATTGCTATGGTTTCATATTGAACTCTATTTTATGAATCTAAACAGAAAAGTATAGGTTTATAGTCGTAAAAATAAGTTACAAGTCGTTTTTGTAAAGGTAGTCATTTCAGTCGAAAGAACGACGTCTAGATGACCATTTTAGAAAACATACTTCCACTTTGAGTTTAACCATAATTTTTGGATATAGTTTCATGTTCATAATAAAAATAATTTTTTCAGAATAACAACTTTTGAATCAAAGTTTATCATAGTTTTTAATTAACTAACCCAAAACAGCCCGCGGTGTTACTACGACGGCGTAAATCCGGTTTTACGGTGTTTTTCGTGTTTCCAGGTTTTAAATCATTAAGTTAGCATATCATATAGATATAGAACATGTGTTTAGTTGATTTTAAAAGTCAAGTTAGAAGGATTAACTTTTGTTTGCGAACAAATTTAGAATTAACTAAACTATGTTCTAGTGATTACAAGTTTAAACCTTCGAATAAGATAGCTTTATATGTATGAATCGAATGATGTTATGAACATCATCACTACCTTAAGTTCCTTGGATAAACCTACTGGAAAATAAAAAAATTGATCTAGCTTCAACGGATCCTTGGATGACTCGAAGTTCTTGAAGCAGAATCATGACACAAAAACAAGTTCAAGTAAGATCATCACTTGAAATAAGATTGTTATAGTTATAGAAATTGAATCAAAGTTTGAATATGATTATTACCTTGTATTAGAATGATAACCTACTGTAAGAAACAAAGATTTCTTGAGGTTGGATGATCACCTTACAAGATTGGAAGTGAGCTAGCAAACTTGAAAGTATTCTTGATTTTATGAAACTAGAACTTTTGGAATTTATGAAGAACACTTAGAACTTGAAGATAGAACTTGAGAGAGATGAATTAGATGAAGAAAATTGAAGAATGAAAGTGTTTGTAGGTGTTTTTGGTCATTGGTGTATGGATTAGATATAAAGGATATGTAATTTTGTTTTCATGTAAATAAGTCATGAATGATTACTCATATTTTTGTAATTTTATGAGATATTTCATGCTTGTTGCCAAATGATGGTTCCCACATGTGTTAGGTGACTCACATGGACTGCTAAGAGCTGATCATTGGAGTGTATATACCAATAGTACATACATCTAAAAGCTATGTATTGTACGAGTACGAATACGGGTGCATACGAGTAGAATTGTTGATGAAACTGAACGAGGATGTAATTGTAAGCATTTTTGTTAAGTAGAAGTATTTTGATAAGTGTCTTGAAGTCTTTCAAAAGTGTATGAATACATATTAAAACACTACATGTATATACATTTTAACTGAGTCGTTAAGTCATCGTTAGTCGTTACATGTAAATGTTGTTTTGAAACCTTTAGGTTAACGATCTTGTTAAATGTTGTTAACCCAATGTTTATAATATCAAATGAGATTTTAAATTATTATATTATCATGATATTATCATGTATGAATATCTCTTAATATGATATATATACATTAAATGTCTTTACAACGATAATCGTTACATATATGTCTCGTTTAAAAATCATTAAGTTAGTAGTCTTGTTTTTACATATGTAGTTTATTGTTAATATACTTAATGATATGTTTAATTATCATAGTATCATGTTAACTATATATATATCCATATATATGTCATCATATAGTTTTTACAAGTTTTAACGTTCGTGAATCACCGGTCAACTTGGGTGGTCAATTGTCTATATGAAACCTATTTCAATTAATCAAGTCTTAACAAGTTTGATTGCTTAACATGTTGAAAACATTTAATCATGTAAATATCAATCTCAATTAATATATATAAACATGGAAAAGTTCGGGTCACTACATTTTTCGTGTTTCCAGGTTTTAAATCATTAAGTTAGCATATCATATAGATATAGAACATGTGTTTAGTTGATTTTAAAAGTCAAATTAGAAGGATTAACTTTTGTTTGGGAACAAGTTTAGAATTAACTAAACTATGTTCTAGTGATTACAAGTTTAAACCTTCGAATAAGATAGCTTTATATGTATGAATCGAATTATGTTATGAACATCATTACTACCTTAAGTTCCTTGGATAAACCTACTGGAAAAGAGAAAAATGGATCTAGCTTCAACGGATACTTGGATGGCTCGAAGTTCTTGAAGCAGAATTATGACACGAAAACAAGTTCAAGTAAGATCATCACTTGAAATAAGATTGTTATAGTTATAGAAATTGAACCAAAGTTTGAATATGATTATTACCTTGTATTAGAATGATAACCTACTGTAAGAAACAAAGATTTCTTGAGGTAGGATGATCACCTTACAAGATTGAAAGTGAGCTAGCAAACTTGAAAGTATTCTTGATTTTATGTAACTAGAACTTGTAGAATATATGAAGAACACTTAGAACTTGAAGATAGAACTTGAAGATAGAACTTGAGAGAGATCAGTTAGATGAAGAAAATTGAAGAATGAAAGTGTTTGTAGGTGTTTTTGGTCGTTGGTGTATGGATTAGATATAAAGGATATATAATTTTATTTTCATGTAAATAAGTCATGAATGATTACTCATATTTTTGTAATTTTATGAGATATTTCATGCTAGTTGCCAAATGATGGTTCCTACATGTGTTAGGTGACTCACATGGGCTGCTAAGAGCTGATCATTGGAGTGTATATACCAATAGTACATACATCTAAAAGCTGTGTATTGTACGAGTACGAATACGGGTGCATACGAGTAGAATTGTTGATGAAACTGAACGAGGATGTAGTTGTAAGCATTTTTGTTAAGTAGAAGTATTTTGATAAGTGTCTTGAAGTATTTCAAAAGTGTATGAATACATATTAAAACACTACATGTATATACATTTTAACTGAGTCGTTAAGTCATCGTTAGTCGTTACATGTAAATGTTGTTTTGAAACCTTTAGGTTAACGATCTTGTTGAATGTTGTTAACCCATTGTTTATTATAACAAATGAGATGTTAAATTGTTTTATTATCATGATATTATGATATATAATATATCTTAGTATGATATATATACAGTTAAATGTCGTTACAACGATAATCGTTACATATATGTCTCGTTTAAAAATCATTAAGTTAGTAGTCTTGTTTTTACATATGTAGTTCATTGTTAATATACTTAATGATATGTTTACTTATCATAGTATCATGTTAACTATATATATATATATATATCCATATATATGTCATCATATAGTTTTTACAAGTTTTAACGTTCGTGAATCACCGGTCAACTTGGGTGGTCAATTGTCTATATGAAACATATTTCAATTAATCAAGTCTTAACAAGTTTGATTGCTTAACATGTTGGAAACATTTAATCATGTAAATATCAATCTCAATTAATATATATAAACATGGAAAAGTTCGGGTCACTACATATATAACTCATTGTTAAAATACCTAATGAGATACATACTTATAATAAAATCATGTTAACTATATATATAACCATATATATGTCATCGTATAGTTTTTACAAGTTTTAACGTTCGTGAATCACCGGTCAACTTGGGTGGTCAATTGTCTATATGAAACCTATTTCAATTAATCAAGTCTTAACAAGTTTGATTGCTTAACATGTTGTAAACACTTAATCATGTAAATAACAATTTCATTTAATATATATATAAACATGGAAAAGTTCGGGTCACTACACAACATATGTAAACTTTTACTTTATTCCCAGCTCTTCACACCAACTTTGAAATGGATTTTCTGCAAATTGCTTGCCATTATCACTGACTATTTCATTTGGGACCCCATACCGGCACATAATATCATGCCAAACAAACTTTTTGACATTTTCTCCTGTAATCTTTGCTAAAGCCTTCGCCTCAACCCACTTTGTGAAAAAATCAATTGCTACCACCAAGAACTTAGCATTACCAGTGCTTCTGTTGAATGGTCCCACAATATCAATCGCCCATTTGCAGAATTGTGATGACCCGAAATTTTTTGACCAAATTTAAACTTAATCTTTAATGTTTCCGACACGATAAGCAAAGTCTATGAAGTTGAATCTCAAAATTTTGAACTATTCAATTACCATTCGATTGTTTTCAATGATTTGCAAACCATTATATGTAAATAGATACATATATATACTATAACTTGAAAACGTAACAACATTTTAATTGTTTAATACCGTACATTAAACTTATTGGTTTAAATATTTATTTGAATATATATGATAAGTTGGAATATTAATTGTATGAATAAATTGAGACGTATATTAAAAACGTGTTTATGATTGTTGAAAATATATATTAACTTGGTTATAAAACGATTTGTTATTATATATCAACAAATAGCGAGACAATGATTTATAGAAGTAAATGACCAAAACACTCGAAAGTTTAAGATACACTTTAAATGATATAGTTTATTGATAATTTAAGACTATATTTTGACAAAGGTACGAGTCACAAAACGTAAATTGCGAGTTTTCTAAGCGTACGAAAATGCGTTCGAGAAACCGGAACCGGGACATAAGTCGAGTGACAACGTACGAGTCATCGGAACAAAAATTACAAGTCAACTATGCATGTGAATTTAATATAATATATAATTAATTATATAAATTAAATATATTATATATATTATATAAAATTATGTCGATAAACAAAAAGTTAAATGTTTGTGAGCTGGATCAGAGGGCCATGCGATCGCATGGCCTTGAAGCACAAATCCCCATGCGATCGCATGGGGTACTTTTTCAGAAAAGGTTCTATAAATTGCTCAGTTTTCACACTTCTTTCTCTAAATTATATATTACTCCGTATTTATTTTATTTATTTATTATTATTATTATTATTATTATTATTATTATTATTATTATTATTATTATTATTATTATTATTATTATTATTATTATTATTATTATTATTATTATTATTATTATTATTATTATTATTATTATTATTAAGATTAATATTATTAATTAGTATTATACATAAAATACTACGATGAGGTTATGAGCGTGTCACTTTCAAAAATGGGTTTTTGAGCGGGATAAAGTTAAGGAAATTATGGATTATAGCTATGGAGGTTATGGGTAATGTTCATGGGTATTATTTACAAGTCAAACCTACTGTTATCATCTATGTTGCGTCTACGTACTTTTCTGCAATATTGAATCACAATATCGATATGTAAGCATTTATATTTTATCTTTTATACATTAATTGTGTATCCATGTCTAGTGCTCGAGTATATATATTTATACATGTTTGTATGCTAAATTTCGTCGTTAAACAGTTTATAATGAATCATGAAATAAATACATATGTTACTGGTAAAAGGTATATGATATACATGTTTTCGGAAAGCTGGCGAAAAATCAATAACTTTTCATTTAGACACCGAATAGTTTCGATGAACGGATAAAAAGATATGATCAACTGAATTATGATTGACGTTAATTGAAATTGCTTTTGAATCTGCAATTAAGATTTAAACAACTTGTTTACGAGATTGATAAAGTGAACTTTTAAATATTACCAACCGAGTAAATGACTCCTTATATAAGGTATGTCTCGTTTTGTTGAACTATTGTCAAAATTGATTTTTTGAAACGACTTTGGATAACTTTTGTATGTCAATCTCGAGCATTACGATTATGATACACTATGACCTAACCTAGCTTGATAGACATTTATTGACCAACATATGTTCTCTAGGTTGAGATCTACGGTTATTTGGTAATCTGAGTTTCAGTCACATTTTGGTGAACTACTTTATATGCTGCTAAGGTGAGTTTCATTGATCCCTTTTTAATTGCTTTTGCAATATATATTTTTGGGCTGAGAATACATGCACTTTATTTTAAACGCAATGGATACAAGTACATACTAAATTCTACACTGAGTTTGAACCGAAAATCCCTTAGCTTTGGTAACTGTTAACTGCCAGTTATAAGAACTGGTGGGCGCGAGTAGTAGCATATGGATCCATAGGGCTTGATATCCCCGTCCGAGCTAGAGCACTAGCCTTTTAACGGACGTATGCTATTTGAGAAGCGTACACGTTGGTTTGCGTGTATTATTAAGATGATTATACAAAGGGTACAAATTATATATACGTTAATTTTAGTTACCAGGGTGCTCAATTTAGTAGAATATTTTGATAAACGTTTCTGGATGAAACAACTGAAATCTTGTGATCCACTTTTATATACAAATTATGCGAAACACTAAAACTATGAACTCACCAACCTTTGTGTTGACACTTGTTAGCATGTTTATTCTCAGGTTCCTAGAAGTCTTCCGCTATGTGCCTGGAGTCTTACATGACATATTTTTCAAGGAAACGTTGCATTCACCAAATCATCACCAAGTATCTTATTTTGACTGCATTGTCAATGGAAGTATCATTGTAAACTATTATATTACGGTGATTGTCTATATGTAGAAATCATCAGATGTCGAAAATCTTTGATTTAAATATTCATTTATGGTGTGCCTTTTCAAAAGAATGCAATGTTTACAAAACGTATCATATTGAGGTCAAATACCTCGCAATGAAATCGATGAATGACGTTTTCGTCCATATGGATTTGGAGCGATCGTCACAGTTGGTATCAGAGCGTTGGTCCTAGCGAACCTGGTTTTGCATGAGTGTGTCTAACTGATAGTTGTTAGGATGCATTAGTAAGTCTGGACTTCGACCATGTGTGCATGTCAAAAGTTTTGCTTATCATTTCTTGTCGGAAATTACATGCTTATCATTCCTAGTCTAGACACGTTTTACTGCATTGATTGCATGAATAGTGTATAGACAAAATTCATATCTTAGCGTATCTGTTACTGTAAACTTTTCCTAACATCTTCCGAAAATTTCTCCGTGATTTATGGAATTTGGTATTATATATACATATGTAAATTATGTATTGAAGAATACCAAACTAAATTCTATAATCTAATTCATATCAAAAATCATCTCCCTAATTATACAAGATGGATCCCGTATCTAGTTCAAATTCCTTAAATTCCGACAGCTATTCCGATATGGATATTCACATGAACTCCGAAGACAGTGTAACCGGAATGGATCAACCAATTAGCCATCATCTATTCTGGATGAATTGGGGATGGGTTCGTAGCTTACTTAGTTATTGGAGACAAGAAGAAGGCGATCCCTTCCATCCACCACATTGCCCTCTTGGCGAAGAACCTGAAGCACTTACCGGTGAACCTGTCCGTAATACCATTTTCTCTCTCATTTCCAGAGTATCTAGTCATGATTATATACTATCTCACATTCTAAATCTTATTCGTCCGCTCGTCCGAACCACCGATCATCCCGGTATAATAGAAGAAGTCAACGAGCTTCGCGCTCGGGTAGTGGCTTTGGAGAATATGGTGCGAAGGTTACAAACACCAGCAGCAGCACCAGCAGCATAACCAGTACCACCATCATCAACAACAACAGTACCATTACCACCATCAACAACCACATCCGCATCCCACACATCAATATCACATCTAAAAACTGTACTTCAGATATCAACATCATACGCACCGTAGATACCAAGGAGTGCCAACAACAATAAATGATGAAGTACTGATTCATAACTTCATCGAAGAAATATTCTACGGTGATTATGTAATCTCTAAAATCTTAGAGATTATTTATCCCAGTTCTAACCGTAAATCAGATAAATAGAAGGAAGAATAGAAACCCTGACAAGAATGATGCATAAGGTACAAGCTAGACTTGTTTTACCAACAGCATCAATAGTACCCTTAGCCTCACCAGCACAGTTAGTGCTGTCAACATCATTAGAATCATCAGCATCTCTAACATCACAAGCTCCGCCAGTTCAAGAAAGCACCGTGGATATTATTACAAGTCAACAACGTGTATATTTGTATCAATGAGTTATGAAATATTAACTCATTCCCTCTGAAGAATTTATATGTATATCTTATATATATAAATTTTAAAACCATCGTAAATCTTTTCGTACTAAGTAATTCTGTATGAATTGAAAAAGGGTAAATATTACTCGGTTAAATTCATATTATTAATATGCTATGATGTACATCCTTCGTTAACAACTTAACCTTCGTTAACTACAATCTCTGTTTCAACTTAATGAATTCCATTTCATAATAAACCAAGTGTATTATTCAATTACATAATTGATTTTACATTTTCATTTTCGATGTACTCGAAACTTTCCAGAAAACATCATCTGTGCCTTGTAAGGTTCACAAAGATTCCACAAGCATCAACATCCTTCACCGAAAAATAAGAATAAATAATGAAGTATCGATTACATTAGCGAAATACTCCGCAAAGATTATGTAATCTTTAATGTTTTAGAGATTAATCATTTCTAAGTCAAGCTGAAAATCAAATGAGCTTAATATGATATTAACTCATTAACTCTGTATTACATCTGAAGAAAATATACATACATATATTTTCATAAGGACGGTAATAAAAGTTCTTTTGTACAAAGTATTAATTGTGAAATCTTTAACGGGTAGGTAATACTCGGGAAATATATAAGTTCACAATTAATATGTTACACTGTACATTCTTCAACTTTGATTCAAAAATTATTAACAATGCTCATAACGATATACAATCGTTTTCATATAAATTCAATTACATATTCTGATATTGACGGATCAGAATCCAAGTCATAACTCTAAATCGGTGACATCATTCTTAGATCTCTACATCTTTCAAAGCTATACTTTGACTTCAAAACTGTGCAAGATCCTTTAATGTTGTTAATACCAAAAATAATCTTGAAATTCTTTTCAAGATATCAATTTTCATCACACTTCCAACCAGTCAACTTCGACTTTTTAGATTAACTTTATTGTAACCTTGACATATACGTTCTTTTTACAAGGGAACCTTTCATGTCCCACCACATTAGCAGTAAATTTACCAACAACTTCATTGATCCTTGACCTTTCGAAAAATCCTTATACTCATTGAAACCCTATCATGTACTCATCTACATCTTCTAACGATAATTGCCATACCAACTACCGGGAATTAGCAATCAGTATTTCGAATTTCGCAGCAATTCTACGCCAACAGTTATATATAAACATATAATGTCTATCTCCTAGACTTATTTACTCCGAATATGAAGTTTCTGAAAAACACCATAAACTACGAACTAGTTCTTGAAATCTTGAAAAATGCCGATGAAGCAGCAAAAACTGTAAACGACCTTAACAGTAAAAAGTTTGATGATAAAGGATAGTGTGCTGGCAAAGCTCAAAAAAAGAAAAAGTTTGGAACTGGAAAACGGATTGAACAAAGTATGAAAGAGGCTGTGGATAAATCCCAAGGACGAAACCTATCTTCAAAGAATCCAAATGATTCAGTATCTGCTGAAGCCATTAACAAATACCTTGCTTCCGAATCTAAACCCTTGCGGACAATATTCTTCATCATCCTCTGATATTAGAAATTCTAAGATATCATCGTATCTTTCATTATAAATATCTTCCATATTTCTAGAGATAATTCCATAATCATTCTTATCGAAAATCAATTTTCTCCTTACGATATCTGTGTTGCACCATAAAAGAAACTATTTTAGTTTCTAAATTCTGAAACTTTCAAGTTTAAAATATAAATGTTTTGAAGTAATGTTAGGAATTGAAGCATGAGTTAGTATAATATAATGACACTTGATCAACGTGATTATATTACAGTAAGTCATGCTGAGTTTCTAATGGAACGTGATAAAGGTTCACAGATCATACCCTCATCATGAACCATGTTACATAACTCTTTCATTCTATATAATCTCTAAAAATATCAAGAAAATATTTTCTTAATGATTCGGTCTTTTTTGAGGTATTCTGGTAATTTGACAAGTCAGATTGTGCTATTACCATTTCTTTCTTAGAACATTAGTTATGTTCATCTGAAAATTCATACCTACGAATTTTGGACCATTATCCGCTTGACTTAAGGTCGGGAAGAGAAAACGAAAGCATGAAGCTCCGAAATATAATAGAGAATATAAAGCCCGATAACAACCCTGAAATTACAAACCGTGTATATCAATGCGTATAGCAATATAAAGACACGGGAGAATGAAAAACACTATAACCCCAAGGTAATAGTATAAGAAAATAACTTCCTCTGGTGGCAGATGAAAAAGAAGAATGAAGGATACGATAGCCAGGAAAATATCAAGAATCAGAACTGGATTAAGCATTTTCACAATCTATTGGGATGTATGAAATAAGAAAGAAGATTATAGGAGTGTTGAAAATAAATGAAACGGAAGAGGTCAATTTATAGCAAAATATCAAACATAGCAATCGAGGCAGATACGCATTTAATCAAAGAAAATCGTAATTTTCGCAAATTCCGAAGAATCAAATCTTATTTAGATTATGAATATTTTCTATTCCTTAAATTCCGGAAATCAATCGTAACTACGTCAAAAGTTAAGACGAATCTCTATTCTTTCATTTCACTCTATTACGATAACTTCTCTCATACACTTCGAGTAATTGGATTGTTTTATCCATATTATTCAACGGTGATAAAAATTCTATTTATCAACACATATTCTTCATGAAAACATTTTTATTGTTAGCCATGACAACCTCACTCAAATTTCGGGACGAAATTTCTTTAACGGGGAGGTACTGTGATGACCCGGAAATTTTTAACCAAATTTAAACTTAATCTTTAATGTTTCCGACACGATAAGCAAAGTCTATGAAGTTGAATCTCAAAATTTTGAACTATTCAATTACCCTTCGATTGTTTTCAATGATTCGCAAACCATTATATGTAAATAGATACATATATATACTATAACTTGAAAACGTAACAACATTTTAATTGTTTAATACCGTACATTAAACTTATTGGTTTAAATATTTATTTGAATATATATGATAAGTTGGAATATTAATTGTATGAATAAATTGCGACGTATATTTAAAACGTGTTTATGAATGTTGAAAATATATATTAACTTGGTCATAAAACGATTTGTTATTATATATCAACAAATAGCGAGATAATGATTTATAGAAGTAAATGACCAAAACACTCGAAAGTTTAAGATACACTTTAAATGATATAGTTTATTGATAATTTAAGACTATATTTTGACAAAGGTACGAGTCACAAAACGTAAATTGCGAGTTTTCTAAGCGTACGAAAATGCGTTTGAGAAACTGGAACCGGGACATAAGTCGAGTGACAACGTACGAGTCATTGGAACGAAAATTACAAGTCAACTATGCATGTGAATTTAATATAATATATAATTAATTATATAAATTAAATATATTATATATATTATATAAAATTATGTTGACAAACAAAAAGTTAAATGTTTGTGAGCTGGATCAGAGGGCCATGCGATCGCATGGCCTTGAAGCACAAATCCCATGCGATCGCATGGAGTACTTTTTCAGAAAAGGTTCTATAAATTGCTCAGTTTTCACACTTCTTTCTCTAAATTATATATTACTCCGTATTTATTTTATTTATTATTATTATTATTATTATTATTATTATTATTATTATTATTATTATTATTATTATTATTATTATTATTATTATTATTAAGATTAATATTATTAATTAGTATTATACATAAAATACTACGACGAGGTTATGAGCGTGTCACTTTCAAAAATGGGTTTTTGAGCGGGATAAAGTTAAGGAAATTATGGGTTATAGCTATGGAGGTTATGGGTAATGTTCATGGGTATTATTTACAAGTCAAACCTACTGTTATCATCTATGTTGCGTCTACGTACTTTTCTGCAATATTGAATCACAATATTGATATGTAAGCATTTATATTTTATCTTTTATACATTAATTGTGTATCCATGTCTAGTGCTCGAGTATATATATTTATACATGTTTGTATGCTAAATTTCGTCGTTAAACAGTTTATAATGAATCATGAATTAAATACATATGTTACTGGTAAAAGGTATATGATATACATGTTTTCGAAAAGCTGGCGAAAAATCAATAACTTTTCATTTAGACACCGAATAGTCTCGATGAACGGATAAAAAGATATGATCAACTGAATTATGATTGACGTTAATTGAAATTGCTTTTGAATCTGCAATTAAGATTTAAACAACTTGTTTACGAGATTGATAAAGTGAACTTTTAAATATTACCAACCGAGTAAATGACTCCTTATATAAGGTATGTCTTGTTTTGTTGAACTATTGTCAAAATTGACTTTTTGAAACGACTTTGGATAACTTTTGTATGTCAATCTCGAGCATTAGGATTATGATACACTATGACCTGACCTAGCTTGATAGACATTTATTGACCAACATATGTTCTCTAGGTTGAGATCTACGGTTATTTGGTAATCTGAGTTTCAGTCACATTTTGGTGAACGACTTTATATGCTGCTAAGGTGAGTTTCATTGATCCCTTTTTAATTGCTTTTGCAATATATATTTTTGGGCTGAGAATACATGCACTTTATTTTAAACGCAATGGATACAAGTACATACTAAATTCTACACTGAGTTTGAACCGAAAATCCCTTAGCTTTGGTAACTGTTAACTGCCAGTTATAAGAACTGGTGGGCGCGAGTAGTAGCATATGGATCCATAGGGCTTGATATCTCCGTCCGAGCTAGAGCACTAGCCTTTTAACGGACGTATGCTATTTGAGAAGTGTACACGTTGGTTTGCGTGTATTATTAAGATGATTATACAAAGGGTACAAATTATATATACGTTAAGTTTAGTTACCAGGGTGCTCAATTTCGTAGAATATTTTGATAACGTTTCTGGATGAAACAACTGAAATCTTGTGATTCACTTTTATATACAAATTATGCGAAACACTAAAACTATGAACTCACCAACCTTTGTGTGACACTTGTTAGCATGTTTATTCTCAGGTTCCTAGAAGTCTTCCGCTGTTTGCTTATATGTTAGACAAGCTATGTGCCTGGAGTCTTACATGACATATTTTTCAAGGAAACGTTGCATTCACCAAATCATCACCAAGTATCTTATTTTGACTGCATTGTCAACGGAAGTATCATTGTAAACTATTATATTACGGTGATTGTCTATATGTAGAAATCATCAGATGTCGAAAATCTTTGATTTAAATATTCATTTATGGTGTGCTTTTTCAAAAGAATGCAATGTTTACAAAACGTATCATATAGAGGTCAAATACCTCGCAATGAAATCGATGAATGACGTGTTCATCCATATGGATTTGGAGCGATTATCACAAGAATAATGGTGTATCCTATCGTATACACGCATAAAAGGCATAATGGTTGCATAAAAGTAGCATCAGGAAGACTGGAAACAACAGTTTTGTGGAATTATCCATCCAGCGTTCTCTGATGTACAGGTTACTCCGTCATGCGTAAGCCCTGAAGGCCACCTAGCGCGTAAGCCCTGGCCGAAGAACGCCACTTTCATCATAAATTTTGGATCACAAGTAACTGAACGTATCATCATCTGACACGTGTTCCTGAACAATCCGGTGGATCTGACACTATAAATAGTGTGATGACCCAGAAATTTCCGATCAAAATTAAACTTTAATATTTATATGTTTCCTACATGATAAGCAAAATCTGTAATGTCGAGTCTCGAAAATCTTGAAATCTATATTTATGTAATCAATTACCCTTTGACTATTCCCGACGATTCACGAACAATTATTTGTAAATAACTAAATGTATATAAATGTGTATATGTATATGTACATATCTAAACAAAAGTATATATAATAATTTGAATTAGTATAATACCAAATAATCATTTGAATTAAATAGATAGGGTAATGTACAAAATAAATAAGATTTTATTAAATAAATATATAAATATATATATGTATACATAAGTAATATTATATATATATTGTAATATATAAAATTGATAAATAATAAATATCCAAGGTATGTTATTATATAATATATAATTAGTAAAGATGATTAATAAGTTGTAATATTACGATATTAAATATAATTACGAGTTGAAAATATAGTTGTTATATCAGTGTTATTATTTTCATTATTATTACTAATATTAAAATCAGTATTATTATTAGATACATATAATATATATATATATATATATATATATATATATATATATATATATATATATATATATATATATATATATATATATATATGATAGTTGATACATTTAATTGCCAATATTATTGTTATTAGTAATATCAGTATTATTATAATTAATAGTCAAAATTATGATTTTAGTTATTATTAAGATTATTATTATTATTAATATTATTAATATTATTATTATTAATTGTATTGTATATATATTTATTAAAAATAATTTAATTATATAAAGTATAAATAATAAAGGAATCAGTACGATTTCCTTTTGGGTTCACGATCAAACTATTTCCAAAATTTGTTTCTGCCTCTAATCTGTTACCCATCATTTTCAATTCGTACAAATTTGTGGAATTTAGCTAATTGAATGTATTTTGATAAATCTCTGAACGAATATTTCCCGTCTGTTAGATATTCTGTCAACTTCAATTTTACTAGAAGACAACCCAACTAGTGACTACAGCAATCAATTAACTACATGATATAATCTCTATTAAAGCAAGTCGATTGAGAAAACAGAAAAATTAAATTAAAACTTCCAAAGAACATCACCACCACCTTGATCACAAACAACCATAGATCACTTTCATGACCCTTACAAAATCGAAATCCATTTAACTCAACATCACCATACTTGCTCTTGTTCTGTTCAAACACCACGATCACCATCTTGTGCTTCCACTTTCCGCCACCATTTTTCTTTTACCATCGATTACCTTCACCTTCGAACCACCTTAAACAACCAACGACCATCAATCTACAATATCGTTTCCTGTTACCTTCATGAATCCATCTTCAACCACCAAGATCACCTTAATATCACCACCGTCGCCATCTTTTTAGTTCACCATCGATTCAAGAACCACACGAACAACCATTCCCTTCAAGAAACCCTTATTGATGCTTACTACCTTTTCGTTTCATTTGTGAATTACCCAAACCGCCACCAATCTTCATCTTGTAACCCACCTCACCATAACCAAACCACCATAACAACCATTGGAAACCCACATAAATTTTTTTTCCTTTCATCGCTACTTTAATTTAAGGAAGACTCATAGGAGTTGATTAAATATATGTACACACTTTCAAGTTGACAACTTGCATGTGTTAAAGCTTCTTTATAGGATATTTTATAAACTAAAAGGGGACGAGACATGTGAGGTTTGTGTAACAAACCATAGTAGTTGGCCGACACCACTAGCCTAAAGAAAAAGGAAACCCACTTGCATATATAATCAAATAAAACTGTATCATGCATGCGTGTTATTTACTGTCCTTAATTTCCGAATATTCCAAAACCAAATCTCTCACATGTAGCGGTTCATTATTAAAGGGTATATATAGTGAACTGTGAATAAATTTTGAGTTTATGATCTTACGGTGGGCCGAATTAGTGGAGGTAGTTCCAATTATAACCGACAATTAGGATAGGAAATGGATTTGGGATAGATTAAATTAAGTTACCATGTTGTTGTATTAGTTGGGCCACGATCAATATTCTAATACCTGGGTCGTGTATATTTTTTTTGTGTCGAAGATGTGGTGACAACAATGATATGGTGTGGGTGTTAGATGATGATGATAAATAATTATGATGATGAAGATCGAAGTGATGATGATGATAAAGATTCAATGATGATGAATGGTTGTACAGCCGTTTGTTCATACTGCAACTAGTGTTTCCAATACGTTTAACGTAACCAGAAAACCCACTTCGAACATATTAAACCACGCATTTGGATCGGAGTATATATTTTTTTATTCGGACTGCAAGATCTTAAACCCAAATAAACCACAATCCCTATCAGTTACATATAGCCTCTTATATATTTCGAGATTTTTGATTTAGTTGTTGGGCCACTATGATTTACCTTGGGCCGAAATAGTCCAGATAATTGTTGGGTTGAGAGCCCGATATGTTTGATGTAGGGATGCTAAGATATCGATGCTGAATATGATTAAGATTTAGGATTATGATGAGATGATGAAACAGAATAACATGGGTTAAAAGAAGTTAACTACAAATTAAATCAGAAAGAAACAAATGGAGAAATGGTTAGTAGCATTGTCGTTAAGCGAGAGGTCGCGGGTTCGAGTCCCGTCGTGGGCATTTTTTTAGGAGACTTATTAAAAGGTATAACCATATTTTTATTTATCTATTCTTATTATAATAATAATTATTATTATTATTATTATTATTGTTGTTATGATTATTATTATCATTTTTATTATTATTATTATTATTAAAATTATCATTTATTATTAGAGATAGTACTCTTAATAAAATTTTCATTGTTGTTAAAAATTACCATTGGTATAAAAACTATCACATTATTTATCATTATTAGTATTATTATTATTTTTATCATTAACATGATTTTTATTATAGTTATTATTATTAATATTATTTTTAAATACTTGAGAACATATCTGATACATAATTATATTAGTATTACTTAAAATATTGAATAGACATATTAACATTAAATATATAAATATTACGCATAACAAATTATTAATTTCTTATATACATATATTAATATAATTAAAAAAATAATAACTATTTTGAATATAAACACAAATTAAATATATAATATATAAATTAAGATATATATATATTTATTCGATTACAATTATGTGTGTTAATATATCACAAATGATATAGGTTCGTGAATCCGAGGTCAACCCTATATTTGTTCAATGTAGTCATATGTATTTTTACTACAAAATACAGTACGGTGAGTTTCATTTGATTCCCTTTTTACTGTTTACATTTTTGGGACTGAGAATACATGCGCTTTTATAAATGTTTGACGCAATAGACATAAGTACCTTAACTGCATTCTATGATCGAATTATCTGGGATTGGGGTTGATTATTATGACACGCATTAGCCCTCGTTTTCCGTTAGAGCGTGTGAGCTCCCGAGCCGGGTGGATGGTTTATTATTTACGACATTTTGGCACCGGTTGTCCTATATTTTATAAACATGTGTTCAGCCGTGGGGTGTAAAGACCGACAAAAAGGTTCTATATTTTGAAGGCACATGTATTCAGCCGTGGGGTGAAATACCGGCACAGATGGTTACTATTATATTTTGAATCCTCACCAGGTGTTCTTCATATGAAAGATATTTTTTGTGCAGTTAGAATGGGACTTCTGCACGTTTTATAATATTTAAAATCTTGTGGTCTATTAAAATGATGAAAATGAAATGATTACTATAAACTAATGAACTCACCAACCTTTTGGTTGACACTTGAAAGCATGTTTATTCACAGGTTTGAAAGAAATCTTCCGCTGTGCATTAGCTCATTTTAAGGATATTACTTGGAGTCATTCATGACATATTTCAAAAGACGTTGCATTCGAGTCATTGAAGTTCATTAGAGATTATTAAGTAAACGACGGATTAGGTCATTTATAGTTGGATATTATGATTATTAAGTAAATGACGGATTAGGTCATTTATAGTTGGATATTATGAAATGGTATGCATACCTGTCAACTTTCGATGTAATGAAAGTTTGTCTTTTAAAAATGAATGCAATGTTTGTAAAATGTATCATTTAGAGGTCAAGTACCTAGTGATGAAATCAACTATTATGAATCGTTTATAATCGATACGGACTTCGTCCGGATGGATTAGGACGGGGCGTTTCAAATAGACCCCTTGGGTCGTCATTTTGCACAATTCAGACACTCTGATAAACTTGAGAGCAGAGACTTCATCTCTTTATCTCTCTAACACTTTCTCTCACTAGAAGTCATCCAGCTAGCAATTCTACGCTCTACTGATGACAGATTGGTTAAGCCACCCCACAAGTTTCTATACTTGTGAACCAGGTCTGCAGGGATAATTTCCCAAGAGCAAACATCAATCGGCAACACTCGCCCACCTAAAGCTAGATTACTTATAGTATCGTGTTGGCACACTAAGCCTTACCTCATAAGGAAATAGGTGTTAACACAGAACGGCCAAGCACATGACACTGGTATCAAGTCATACTTTGGGAGACGCTGAACTGTCCCATATCTCTGACAGTTCTCACATGTTTATATGATTTCTGCAACATCTCGATAAAGGGTAGGCCAAAAATACCCTTGCCTCATAATCCGTGATGCCACAGTACGGAAGCCAGAATGTTGAGAACAAACTCCTTCATGCATCTCCTTGACTACCTTTAATGATTCATCATTGGTTAAACACCTTAACAGAGGACCATTGTAAGATTTTCGATAAAGAGCACCATTAATCACTTCATACATTGGTTTCGTTACTCTTATCCTTCTGGCTTCCGCCTTGTCATTGGGTAACCCTCCGTCGTGCAAATACCTTAAATATGGAGTCATCCAAGTTTCCTTAACACCTTCAACTATCGTCATAACTGGTTTTTCATGTACTGATTTTTCTTTAAGTTCTTCGACCAACACTCGTTTGTGCAAATGATCAAAGGTTAAAGTAGCTAACTTGCTTAATACGTCAGCTTTCTTATTCTTATTTCGAGGGATTTGCACGACCTCAAGGTTATCAAATTTCTTTGAGATTGCTTCTACCAACTTTACATATTACCTCATTGACGTATCTCTTGCATCAAACATTCCATTTCTAACGACCCATCTTAATTCATTTGGACGAATACATTACATTTTGTTACATCGCGAGGTACTTGACCTCTATATGATACATTTTACAAACATACATTCATTTTTAAAAGATAAACTTTCAATACATCAAAAGTTGATGACATGCATACCATTTCATAATATATCCAACTATAATTGACTTAATAATAATCTTGATGAACTCGATGACTCGAATGCAACATCTTTTGAAATATGTCATGAATGACTCCAAGTAATATCTCTAATATGAGCAAATGCACAGCGGAAGATTTCTTTAACACCTGAGAATAAACATGCTTTAAAATGTCAACCAAAAGGTTGGTGAGTTCATTAGTTTATCCTAATCATTCATTTTCATCATTTTAATAGACCACAAGATTTTCATTTTCAGTTCTCATAAATATACGTCCCATGCATAGAGACAAAAATCATTCATATGGTGAACACCTGGTAACCGACATTAAAAAGATGCATATAAGAATATCCCCTATCATTCCGGGAAATCCTTCGAACATGATAAAAATGTATTCGAAGTACTAAAGCATCCGGTACTTTGGATGGGGTTCGTTTGGCCCAAGAGATCTATCTTTAGGATTCACGTCAATTAGTAGATCGGTTTACTAATTCGCGTCAATATATAACATATAATGTAGTTTCGATTACTTGTGTCTATCTCGTAAAACATTTATGAAAATTTTGCATGTATTCTCAGCCCAAAAAATTAAAGGGTAAAAAGGTAAATGAATCTCACAATACTGTATTTTGTAGTAAAAATATATATGACGTCATTGAACAAGTGAACAATGCAGGGTTGGCCTCGGATTCACGAACCTATATCAGTTATATATATTAAAACATATAATGAAAATCACATACTTTCATTTATTAATTTATATCATTTATCTATTTGTGGTTATATAGATTTTATACTAAATTCCATTTTAAAAACGTATACTTATATTATATCTTTGATTATATGTTATATATTGTTATTCGTTAAAATGATAGTTTTGAAATTAAGGATTTACTAATAATAATAATTATAATAATAATAATAACTTTATTAATAATGATAATACTAATATTAAAATGATAATGATAATTTTTAATAATAATAATAATAATAATAATAATAATAATAATAATAATAATAATAATAATAATAATAATAATAATAATAATAATAATAATAATAATAATAGTAAAAAAAGGGACTACCTTCAAAACAAGCCTAAAATAAATGCCCTAGCCCGGGTTCGAACTCGCGACTTCCCACTAACCCGAAAACATTCTAAACCATTCCTCTGCTCGCGACTTTTCTGAGATAGTTCCTACTCTATTTAAATTTACTCCGATTATGTATCAGTTTTCTTTTTCATCTTCTTTTTCATAATATCATTCGATCTCCACTTCATGGTCATCATCATCTTTAATCATGATCATGACATGTTCATAATCATAATCATCTTCTTCATCAGTTCGTAATCACTACCATCGTGATCATATTTAACATCATTCTAAACTAAAATCATCATCATACTTAAATTGTGATTATCATCCTAACTCATGACAATCATACGCATGTCACAATCATTAAAATTTATCAAAACCATATTATCATCATCATCATCCTAATATGATGAATATCATCTCATTATCATCACGATTATCATCTTACGCGTATCATTTTTATAACATAATCATTATCTTTGTCCTAACATCATAATCAACACACGAGCAACATAATCCTTCATCATCTGTTATCATCATATCACCTAACATCATTCATCATCATACCCATGTATCATTTATCATTTTATGTATCATTATTCGAATACCTCTCGTCATCATCATCATTCTAGACATCATCACCGAATACTATCCTCATCATCAACATCAAACATCATTGCTAGTACCTATGATAATGATCATTATCTTTTATTCACGTATATCATAAACATAATCAAAATCATACCAAATTATCATCCTCATTGTTATTTAGCAATTTTCCTCACATATATGATGTCCAAAAAAAAATATAAGGGACACGATATATCACAACAGGAAGTTGCCAAGCAATCATAGATAGCCCAAGTGGATTTTTGGATCGATAATTTTTATATTACGTGTATATGGGCTTCGGCCCAGGCTGCATCATTAGCCCAAACTCACGGTCCAATCCCAAAATTCAATCTTGTGGGTTTGTTTTGGTATTGTCGAATTGCAGTTGAAGTGTAACAGAAAAGAAAAAGAATATTTACCGGATCATTATTAAAACACATATGTCATCATCATCTATTATCATTATCATGAGCATATATCAACATCATCTCCCACTAAAACAAAAAACGTGAATCATTATCTTAATCATCAACTTTATTTCATCACGTCAACATCACTCATAACAGAATCATCATCATCGTGCATTTATATTACTGTACTGGAAACAGGAAACCGAAAGGAGTAAAAGGTGGTTTTACGGGGTTTGCAGGTGCTTTAATGGTGATTTAAGGCTGTAATATAGCACTAGGTGACGGTGGTTCGCGGTTGTCCAAGGTGATGGATGGTGATGATCTTAGTTGATCGTTATGGGTGTTGTGTTCACGACAATGAAACCGAAAAACAAAACACAGGTTGTGATTGATTTAAAGGTGATGGTTGCTTCGATGGTGGCGGTCTTTGAGGATGAGATAGAGACAGTGAAAATAACTTGTAGTAGATAGCGGGTTTAAATGGGTTGTTAGCGAGGGTGTAAGTTGGGGTTGGGTGATCATTTGATCGAGTATATTGAGAGAGATAGAGAGAGTGGTGAACGATTGTGATGGTTAGGGTGGTGGTGGACAGTGGTGAGTGTCGGAGGTTCGGTGGAGAGGGTGGACTAGGTGGTGGCTGGTGAGGAAGATGGTTGAGTTTGTTTAGTGTTCTCAAGTTCAAACTTAATATTTGTATATATACATACAATACAGTGACTAATGATGATAATTAAAATAATATAATAATAATAATTAAATAACATGTGACTTAATATTAGCCGCCTCTAAATTCTTGTGCCGATAATACAATTCGGATAGTATATCGTGATCCGTTGATAATTAGTGGCGTATAAAAGTTCTCAAAAAAATTCCAAAATTTTAAATTAATTATCTTTATTTATTTTGGTCATTATGGTATAAAATTTGTTCAATAATTATTAAGTAAAATTTACATTAATTATTCACTCCCAACCCTAAGTAAAATCTAAAAAGTTTTAAAATTTATCAAATAACTTCTAAATATATTATTACTAAGTCTATAAGTTATAAAACTCATTTTCGGATAACCGTTTATTTTAAAATCACATAAGTCCCTTTTTAACTCGTTTACTATAAATCGAATGACAATTGAGCGTTACCGTCGTTTATTAAATAACTTCGAAATCATAAAATATATATTCTATATACTTTATATATATATATATATATATATATATATATATATATACACTCATTTAATAATAATTATTATGTATTATTTTTATTTTTCAACATTGATTATAACAATTACAATATATAATATTTCTTTTTATAAATATATATTTAATTATATGCATATCTATATATTATATATTAAATTATTAATATTAAGTATACTGATATTATTTTATATATTTATTTCCAACAATTAAATTATATATTATCTCAAATAATATTTCAAATCAAATTATATATATATCTATTTACAAATTAGTTGTTCGTGAATCGTCGAGAAACAGTCGAGGTCAATTGAATATATAAATCAGTTCAAAATTTTAAGACTCAATATTACAGACATTACTTATCATGTCGGAAACATATTAAGATTAAGTTTAAATTTGATCAGAAATATCCGGGTCGTCACAGTACCTACCCGTTAAAGAAATTTCGTCCCAAAATTTGATTGGAATGGTCATGGATGACAATAAAAATATTTTCATGACAAAAATGAGTTGATAAATAGAGTTTTATCATTATTGAGTAATATGGATAAAACAATTTGATTTTGTGAATAGTACGAGTGAAGCTATCATAAAAGAGTGAAATAAGTAAATGCATATTCGTCTTAATCGGTGATGTAGTCACGATTGATTTCCGAAATTCAAGGGATTTAGAGGAAATTTTTGCAATAAGATTTGGTTCTTCGGTAAGTAAGGAAGTTAAAATCCTCTTTGATTAAATGTGATGATCTGTCTCGATTGCTCTATCTGACTTTTCCATATAAATTCACCCTCTTCCCGACTTTAAGTCAAGCGAATAATGGTCCAGAATTCGTAGGTATGAATTTTCGAATGAACATGACTAATGTTCTAAGAGAGAGATTGTAATAGCACGATCTTGATTGATTAAATTACCAGAATCACGAAAGGTAGAACTATCAAGAATATATGTTCTTGATATGTTTAGAGATTAGATAGAATGTAAGAGTCGTGTAACATGGCACATGATGACGTTATAGTCCGTGAATCATCACGTTTCATTAGAAACTCAGCATGACTTACTGTAATATAATCACGTTGATCAAGTGTCATTATATTATACTAACTCATGCATCAGTTCCCAACACTAGTTCAAAAATATTCATATTTTAAACTCGAAAGTTTACAGAATATAGAAACTAGCAGTTTCTTATATGATGTAATACTTATAGCGCGAAGAGATAACTGATTTCAGATAGATTAGTTATGAAAATATCTTCAGAAATATTAAGGATATTTATAATGAAAGATATGATAATATCTTAGAATATCTAAGATCGATGGATGATGAAGAAAATTTGTCCGCAAGAGTTTAGAGTTAGAAGCAAGGTATTTGTTAATGACTTCAGCAGGTATTGAAACATTTGGATTCTTTGAGGGCAGGTTTAGTCTTTGTGATATGTCCACAGTCTCCTTCTGTGATGACCCGGGAATTTTCGACCAAATTTAAACTTAATCTTTATATATTTTTGACATGATAAGCAAAGTCTGTTAGACCGAGTCTCAAAAATTTTTGAACTAGTATATGAATGCATCTAACCTTTGACTATTCCCGACGATTCACGAACAATAGTCGTATATATATAGATATAGATAAATTTAAATTTAAATAATAAATCGAAATGTTAAAATACAGATTAATCAATTGAGTTAATTATGTAATGTATTATACAAGATGAAATTTTGTTAAATAATAAGACTATATATTATGTATAATTATTATTAACTGTACTATATAAATAATAAATATTCAATGAAAATTAATATATAATATATATTACATAAGTAATAATACATAGATATAATACAAATATAAATATAGAATACATAATAATATTGTTATTACTTCCAATATTGATATCAATAATAAGGATATTAATAAATTATAGATGTTAACTAAATATATATATACTGATATGGTATTATTATTATTATTGATATTATTGATTATTGATATTAATAATATTAGTATTATTAGTACCATTGTTATTAACAATATTATAGTTATGCACTTATTAGTACTTATTATCATTATTATTAATAATATTACTATTATAAATTTTTCTTATTTTAATATTAAAGAGTATTAGTATTAAAGTTAAACTTAATATTAAGATTAATTATAACCTATAAAGAAAATAAGTAAATATAATAAATATACAATTACTGTGATATGTAAATGCTAATACATATATATATATATATATATATATATATATATATATATATATATATATATATATATATATATATATATATATATATATATATATATATATATATATATACAGATTTGTGTAATATAAACAGATATAGATATTTAAGGAATCAGTATTATTTATTAATTATTATTATTATTATTAATATTAGTATATATATTAATTATTGATTTAAATTAAACAAAATGGCATATAAATCGTAAGGATTTGTTACCAGCATCTTAATCTTTTGTTTATGGTATCCAAAAATCGTACAATCAGATTCCAAACACAAAGATACCTTCAAAGATCTGTAACTATCAATTTCTCTTTTATATTTTATATATATATTTATGTACTGGAAGAAAAATTCTGTCGACTATTACACAGCCTGTAATCGATCACAAGTCACTTTGTAATCCACTCACTTCAATCCCTTTTCACTACCAATATCGATTATCATTTGTAACTGCTGAATTTAAATTCAAATTTTTACAGAAAAACACCAGAACCCGTCGCATGTCTCTGTTGTGTTCAAAAAAATGAAAAACTCAATTTTTGATTTTTATGTCAAAGTGTAACAAAGCAATCTTGTTAGGAATCATTCAAGTAAACTTCCTGTAAAGTTTCAAAGGCTAATTTTTCATATTGTGTTCGAATTTTGGAGTCAAACTTACGAATTCAAAAAGTCAATTTTTGTTCATCAGTTAAATTCGGAATCTATGTTTTGTTTTCAGTCAAATTGAAGATTCAGAGAGTTTCTTAAAAGGATTTTAAACCTTTTTCATGTTGTAATCTTTGTACAAAACATCCTAAAATTTGATTTTGATGTTTGAGTTTTATTTTTTTTCTTCTTTTCGCGTACAGCTAATTCTGTTTCTTTATTTTTTTTAATAATTTTTGTTGTTTGTAGCTGTTAACTAAAGTTATATTTATACGTTTCAGTTTCAATAATAAATCAAACGATTTTTTAGTGTTATGGATCGACTTGGTCATGGTGTCTGGTCGTTTGAAATTTTTGTAGAAGATGAAAATGTAAATCGTGTTAAATAAAATTAAAATCACAATATAAACAGAAAAGTGATCTTAGAGAAATGGTCTGAGGAGTGTTTCGGGTTACAAGAGGTCCAGGGTTCGAGACTCTAATGGAGTATTATTTTCTAACAGTTTTCTCATGAAAGGTAGTTCATTTTTTTTTATTATCATTTCCATTATTATTATTATTATTATTATTATTATTATTATTATTATTATTATTATTATTATTATTATTATTATTATTATTATTATTATTATTATTATTATTATTATTATTATTAATGTCATTACTATGATTAATGTTATTGTTGTTATTATTATTTTTATAAGTATTATAACAATTATAATAAGTGATATAACAAATATTATTATTATCACTACAAGTATTATTAATACTATTCTTACTATTAAATTATCATTTTAAGAATACTAATATTATTATAATTGTGATTAGGGTTATTATTATTATTATTGTTACCACAAAAATAATACATGCTATTATTATTTTCACTAATATTAGTAATAATATTATTTTTGTAATTATTAGTATTACTATTATTATTATTATTATTAGACAAAAGTACCATTATTAATAATATCATTATTATTATTAATATTATCATTATAATAAAGTTATTATTATTGTTATTAATATATCATTAATATCATGTCGATCATAAACAGTAAAATTGATATTTTTACAAATATTAATATTAATATCGTTGTTATTATCACTAATAGAGTTATTATTAACACGAGTATATTATTAAAGTTATAATCATTATGTTTACTAATACTAACTTAGTAAAATTAGAACTACTGTTTTGTTAAACAAATGAATTACACAAATATATATATTTAACACACATAATATAACAAAATTTAATATATTTATATACAAAATGAACATATAAAAACACATATATATATTATTAACATAAAAAGGATATACCTAATACATTTATATATAAATATGTTCAATTACTACTATGAATATTAATAAACATACAAATGATATAGGTTCGTGAATCCGAGGCCAACCCTGCATTGTTAAATGTCGTCATATGTATTTTTACTACAAAATACAGTATGGTGAGTTTCATTTGCCCTTTTTACTCTTTACATTTTTGGGCTGAGAATACATGCGCTTTTATAAATGTTTGACGAAATAGACACAAGTACTTGAAACTACATTCTATGGTGGAATTATCGAAATCGAATATGCCCCTTTTTATTAAGTCTGGTAATCTAAGAATTAGGGAACAGACACCCTAATTAACGCGAACTCTAAAGATAGATCTATCGGGCCCAACAAGCCCCATCCAAAGTACCAGATGCTTTAGTATTTCGAAATTTATATCATGTCCGAAGGAGGATCCCGGAATGATAGGAGATATTCTATATGCATCTTGTTAAGGTCGGTTACCAGGTGTTCAATCCATATGAATGACTTTTATCTCTATGTATGGGATGTGTATTGAAATATGATAATCTTGTGGTCTATTAAAATGATGGAAATGATTATTTATGTTAAACTAATGAACTCACCAACCTTTTGGTTAACACTTGAAAGCATGTTTATTCCCAGGTATGAAAGAAATCTTCCGCTGTGCATTTGTTCATTTTAGGGATATTACTTGGAGTCATTCATGGCATATTTCAAAAGACGTTGCATTCGAGTCGTTGAGTTCATCAAGATTATTACTAAGTCAATTATAGTTAGATGTATTATGAAATGGTATGCATGCCGTTAACTTTCGATGTAATGAAAGATTGTCTTTTCAAAAACGAATGCAATGTTTGTAAATGTATCATATAGAGGTCAAGTACCTCGCGATGTAATCAACTGTTGTGAATCATTTATAATCGATATCGACTTAGTCTGGATGGATTAGGACGGGTCTTCACAGTTGGTATCATAGCGGTGGTCTTAGCGAACCAAGTCAACATTAGTGTGTCTAACTGATAGTCGTTAGGATGCATTAATGAGTCTGGACTTCGACCGTGTCTGCATGTCAAAAGTTTTGCTTATCATTTTGTGTAAAAAATTACCTGCTTATCATTCTTAGAGAATCACTTGATTATCATTCTTAGTCTAGACACGTTTTACTGCATTGACTGCATGAATAGTGTATAGACAAAATTCATATCTTAGCATATCTGCTACTTCATATCTTAGCATATTTGTTACTGTAACTTTGCCTGACAACTTTCGTAGATTCCTCCGTAACTTATGGGATCTTAGTATTATATATGCATATGTAAACTATGTATTGCAGGGTACTAATCTACATCCTATAATCTATTTCTTATCGAAAATCCTTCATCTGATCGTAAGAGATGAATCCCTCAACCAGTTCGAGTCCCTCAGATTTCGATAGCTATTTCGATAGTTATTCCGACAGCTATTCCGACATGGATATTCACCTAAGCTCCGAAAGCGGTGTCACTAGAATGAATCAATCAATTAGCCATCCCCAATTCATCTGATGGGTTCGTAGTCGACTTAATCAATGGAGAGACGAAGAAGGCAATCCTTTTCACCAACCGAATTTACCTCTTGGCGATGAACCTGAAGCACTTATCAACGAACCAGTTCGAACCACCATTTTCACCCACATTCCCCGGATATCTCGCCATGATTATATACTATCTAAAATTCTGAATCTTATTCATCCACTCGTTCCAACCGCCAATCATCCCGGAGTAATAAAAGAAGTCAACGAGCTTCGCGCCCGAGTTGTAGCCTTGGAAAATATGGTGCAAAATTTACCAGCTTCAGCAACATCACCGGCACCAACAGTACAATCAATAACAGCACCAGTACCATCAACAATCCATGCTTCAATATCATCATATGTACTTTGAGTATGATCTTCGTTCTACGTATCGTTCTACCTCATTTATCTTCGTTCGACATGGCGAATATGTAATCTCTAAAGTTTTAGAGATTATTTATTCTTGTTCCAACCGAAAAGCAAATGAGTTTAATATCATATTAACTCATTAAATCCATGAATACATCTGAAGAAAATATATATGTATATATGTTTTCATAAAGATTGTAATTAAAAATCCTCTTGTACAAACTGTTAATGGTGAAAATATTTTAACGGGTAGGTAAACCCGAGGACTATTTAAATTTCACATTAATAAGTTACATTGTACGTTCTTCGAATCTGCTTCAACAAGTCATATACTATCCTACTTACATTCACCGATATACAAATCCGTTCACCACAGAATAACCATATTCATCCAATTACATATTTGGATTTTGATCTATCAGAATCCATCAAGTGGCATAACGAAGAAATAATGGACACAATAAAAATTGATTAGAAACAGATTAATTAACAATATGAAATTTTATTAAGAATCCATGCTAACAAAATCCTAGCTAACTGTTCCTAGCTAACTGTTAATTCCGTATTACCATTTAATTATCACAATTTATTTATCGCAGTTATTTTATCGCAATTTATATTCTCGCAATTTTATTTATCGTCATTTAATTTCTGTTATTTACTTTACGCATTTTATTAATTTTCATTTAATTTCTGTATTTATTTTACACACTTTAAATATCGGGACACGTATACAAGGTTTTGACATATCATATCGATGCATCTATGTATATTATTTGAAATAACCATAGACACTCTATATGTAGTAATGATCGAGTTCTCTATACAGGGTTGAGGTTGATTCTACAATAATATATATAGTTTGAGTTGTGATCGAGTCTGAGACGTATACGGGTTACGACACGTATTAATTAATTCGAATATTATATTAAACTATATATGAATTATTGGACTTTCAACTGTGGACTATCGACTGTGGATTAATAACATGAGACAATTAAAATGAATTAAAATATTGATTATAACATATGAAACTAAACAATTCTTTAAGTTGTCACTTGATTTCATCTTAAACCTCATTTGTATCTTGACGATTACAATCTGCGTTCAAACCTTTCATGATTCTTGAAAACACCTCAAACGTTAGGATGAATCAACTGCACTTCATTAACGGAAGGAAAGATTTATGCACATAGTTATGCACTTGAGAAACTCTCGGCGACTGAGTAAAAGTTTAACACGTAGCCGCGTCAGATCCTTTGACATTTATTAGCAAAAATAACTTTGCGATTCCTCTTTTTAAAGTAGCCAATTTTGTCACAGCTCCAGCAAGTCAACTTCGACTTTTCATTCGAAGTAACCTTACTATAATCCTGATATATATAATTACCCTTTTGATACCGGAGAATTATTTTATATTCCACCATATTACCAGCAGACGTACCAGCAACCTCATTGTTTTTTGGCTTAAAGCTCTCTGATAAATCATTATATTTATTCATTGAAACCCTATCATATACTCATCCACATCTTATAACGAGAACTACCATAACAATTACCGGGAATCAGCAATCTGTACTTTGAAAACTCACAGCATATCTACATCAACAATTATATGTATGACATTTATCTCTTAGAATTCTTATCTCTCCTTCAGGAATTCTGAAAAGCACTCAGTCACAAATCAATACTCTGAATGTTGAAAAAGCTGAATGAAGCAGCAGAAAACCATAGACAACCGTAAACGACCTTAATCATTGGAAGTTTGATGATAAAGAATAGTATGTTGAAAAAGCTCAGAAAAATTGGAACTGGAAAACGGATTGAGCTAACCATGAAGGAGACCAAGAACAAATACAAGGACCATACCATATATTCAAAGAATCCAGGTAATTCTGGATCCGTTGAAATCTTTAGAGAATGTCTTGCTCTAAAGTCATGTTAAAATTTTACGGAAAATCTTTCTCTATCAACCATCGAACTTAGAAATTCCAAAATATCATCATCAATATCTTCGATATTTCTGAGGATATTTTCATAAATATTCTCGTCCAAAATTATATACCTCTTCGTGCTTTCTGTGTATCATTATATTGGAACCATTCAATAGAAAATCTAGTACCAAAAAGCGGATTATGCAAAACTATGAAAGAAGCCGTGGACAAATCACAAAGAATAAGTTTGACTTCAAAGAATATAAATGATTCTGTTTCTGATGAAATCTTTAGCGAATACCTTGCTTCCGAATCTAAACCCTTACGGATAAATCTTCTTCATCATACTTCGATATTAGAAATTCTAAGATATCATCGTATCTTTCATTATAAATATTCTCCATATTTCTGAAGATATTTTTATAATTACTCTTATCTGAAATCATTAATCTTTTCATGCTATCAGTGTTACATCATATAGAAACTAATAGTTTCTATATTCTATAAACTTTCGAGCTTAAAATATGAATGTTTTTGAAGTAGTGTTGGAAACTGATGCATGAGTTATTATAATATAATGACACTTGATCACCGTGATTATATTACAGTAAATCATGTTGAGTTCTAATGGGACATGATGGTTCACAGTAGATCATACCACCATCATGTGTCATGTTACATAAATCTTTCATTCTAATTAACTTCTGAACATATCAAGAAAGTATATTATTGATAGCTCTATTCTCAATGATTCTGGTAATTTGACGAATCAAATCGTGCTATTACATTCTTTCTTGATTATAACATTAAATTCATTCGAAACTCCATACTTACAAATTCTAGACCATTACTCGTTTTACTAGAGATGGAGAGGAGATTAAAAAGACGAAGAGCTCTGAAACATAAAGGAAGATATAAAACTCGACAACAACACTGAAATTACAATAATTAAAAATTAAAACATCACGACAATTAAAAATTAAAAGATTACAATCAAACTACTCATCGTCGTCAATTGTCATCTGCAAAGTAGCGTTCACCAGTCAATTCACCATCCGTGAGGTACTCTGGAGACATCGGTATTTCTCTTGATGCCTGAACTGCGGATTCAGCTGATTCATCAAGGTAACGATAACCCAACGTCTCTTTATCTTCAAGAACTGCATACAAAGAAATGCGTTTACCGCGATCTTCAATGGTATCTTTTATAAAGTACCATTGATCATCGGTACACAGAAAACTTGCCCTACAATCTGCATCATAATCGTCTTTATAAAAGAACACAGACGCGAATTCACACGGAACTTTTTCCTTCAGAAAGGATAGCAAGTTTTGTAAACCAACATCACGAATGTCGATATCTTCAAACAAAATACTGTCGCCCCACTCATATTCCTTCATTTGATTACGGAAATCACCTCCGTAATGAACATCGAATGAAACAATCATTGGGAGAAGTGTTAACATTTTGCAGTTTAGGAGTGTTTGATTTTGATTTTGAGAAAGGTGGAAATATAAAAGAAATATATGTTTGAGTGTAAAAAATGAAGTATATGGTTGGTGTTTATATAGTGTAAACGTGACCGTTGGGATAGCCGTTGGAAAAAAAATTTTATTTTACTAACGGCTAAAAATTTGGGCAAGTTTTTGGGCGAAGGTGGACGATGCCCGTTGGGACATCTCTCATGATAGTTTCATTCGTGCTCTTCGAATAATCGAATTATTTTATCTGTATTATTCTGTAATGATGAAAACTCTATTTATCAGCTCATATTTGTCAAGAAAAACATATTTATTGTTAGCCATGACGACCTCACTCAAATTTCGGGACGAAATTTCTTTAACGGGTAGGTACTGTGATGACCCGGGAATTTTTGACCAAATTTAAACTTAATCTTTATATATTTCCGACACGATAAGCAAAGTCTGTTAGACCGAGTCTCAAAAATTTTTGAACTAGTATATGAATGCATTTAACCTTTGACTATGCCCGACGATTCACGAACAATAGTCGTATATATATAGATATAGATAAATATAAATTTAAATAATAAATCGAAATGATAAAATACAGATTAATCAATTGAGTTAATTATGTAATGTATGATACAAGATGAAATTTTGTTAAATAATAAGACTATATATTATGTATAATTATTATTAACTGTACTATATAAATAATAAATATTCAATGAAAATTAATATATAATATATATTACATAAGTAATAATACATAGATATAATACAAATATAAATATAGACTACATAATAATATTGTTATTACTTCCAATATTGATATCAATAATAAGGATATTAATAAATTATAGATGTTAACTCAATATATATAGACTGATATGGTATTATTATTATTGATATTATTGATTATTGATATTAATAATATTAGTATTATTAGTACCATTGTTATTAACAATATTATAGTTATGTGAAATGTCCCGTTCTTATTGATTAAAAACGTTCCATATTAATTGATTTCGTTGCGAGGTTTTGACCTCTATATGAGACGTTTTTCAAAGACTGCATTTATTTTTAAAACAAACCATAACCTTTATTTCATAAATAAAGGTTTAAAAAGCTTTACGTAGATTATCAAATAATGATAATCTAAAATATCATGTTTACACACGACCATTACATAATGGTTTACAATACAAATATGTTACATCGAAATCAGTTTCTTGAATGCAGTTTTTACACAATATCATACAAACATGGACTCCAAATCTTTTCCTTATTTTAGTATGCAACAGCGGAAGCTCTTAGTATTCACCTGAGAATAAACATGCTTTAAACGTCAACAAAAATGTTGGTGAGTTATAGGTTTAACCTATATATATCAAATCGTAACAATAGACCACAAGATTTCATATTTCAATACACATCCCATACATAGAGATAAAAATCATTCATATGGTGAACACCTGATAACCGACATTAACAAGATGCATATATAAGAATATCCCCATCATTCCGGGACACCCTTCAGATATGATATAAATTTCGAAGTACTAAAGCATCCGGTACTTTGGATGGGGTTTGTTAGGCCCAATAGATCTATCTTTAAGATTCGCGTCAATTAGGGTGTCTGTTCCCTAATTCTTAGATTACCAGACTTAATAAAAAGGGGCATATTCGATTTCGATAATTCAACCATAGAATGTAGTTTCACGTACTTGTGTCTATTTTGTAAATCATTTATAAAACCTGCATGTATTCTCATCCCAAAAATATTAGATTTTAAAAGTGGGACTATAACTCACTTTCACAGATTTTTACTTCGCCGGGAAGTAAGACTTGGCCACTAGTTCATTCACAAACCTATAACAATATATACATATATATCAAAGTATGTTCAAAATATATTTACAAAACTTTTAATACATTTTGATGTTTTAAGTTTATTAAGTCAGCTGTCCTCGTTAGTAACCTACAACTAGTTGTCCACAGTTAGATGTACAGAAATAAATCGATAAATATTATCTTGAATCAATCCACGACCCAGTGTATACGTATCTCAGTATTGATCACAACTCAAACTATATATATATTTTGGAATCAACCTCAACCCTGAATAGCTAACTCCAACATTCACATATAGAGTGTCTATGGTTGTTCCGCAATATATATATAGATGGGTCGACATGATAGGTCGTAATATTATATACGTGTCTATGGTATCTCAAGATTACATAATATACAATATAAGTTGATTAGGTTATGGTTGGAATAGATTTATTACTAACTTTCACGTAGGTAAAATGAGTAGTTTTTATTAATATTGTTTTACTCGCCATTTCTTCGTTTCTAATCCGTTTTGAGTGATTACAGTGGCCACGGTTTCGTATTGAACTTAACTTTATGAATCTAAACAGAAAAGTATAAGTTTATAGTCGGAAATACAAGTTACAAGTCGTTTTTGAAAGAGATAGTCATTTCCGTCGAAAGAACGACATCTTGATGACCATTTTGAAAAACATACTTTCACTTTGAGTTTAACCATGATTTTTGGATATAGTTTCATGTTAATAAGAAAAATCATTTTTCCAGAAGTATAGCTTTTAAATCAAAGTTCTTCTTAGCTTTTAATTATCCGAACCAAAACAGCCCCCGATTTTACTACGACGGCGTATATCCAGTTTTATGGTGTTTATCGTGTTTCCGGGTTTTAAATCATTAAGTTAGCATATCATATAGATATAGAACATGTGTTTAGTTGATTTTAAAAGTCTAGTTAGAAGGATTAACTTTATTTGCGAACAAGTTTAGAATTAACTAAACTATGTTCTAGTGATTACAAGTTTATAACGTTGAATAAGACAGCTTTTTATGTATGAATCGAATGATGTTATGAACATCATTACTACCTCAAGTTCCTTGGATAAACCTACTGGAAATGAGAAAAATGGATCTAGCTTCAAAGGATCCTTGGATGGCTTGAAAGTTCTTGAAGGAGAATCATGACACGAAAACAATTTCAAGTAAGATTTCCACTCGAAATAAGATTGTTATAGTTATAGAAATTGAATTAAAGTTTGAATATGATTATTACATTGTATTAGAAAGATAACCTACTGTAAGTAACAAAGGTTTCTTGATCTTGGATGATTACTTGGAATGGATTTAGAAAACTTGGAAGTAAACTTGCAATCTTGGAAGTATTCTTGATTTTATGAAACTAGAACTTTTGGAATTTATGAAGAACACTTAGAACTTGAAGATAGAACTTGAGAGAGATCAATTAGATGAAGAAAATTGAAGAATTAAAGTGTTTGTAGGTGTTTTTGGTCATTGGTGTATGGATTAAATATAAAGGATATGTAATTTTGTTTTCATGTAAATAAGTCATGAATGATTACTCATATTTTTGTAATTTTATGAGATATTTCATGCTAGTTGCCAAATGATGGTCCCCACATGTGTTAGGTGACTCACATGGGCTGCTAAGAGCTGATCATTGGAGTGTATATACCAATAGTACATACATCTAAAAGCTGTGTATTGTACGAGTACAAATACGGGTGCATACGAGTAGAATTGTTGATGAAACTGAACGAGGATGTAATTGTAAGCATTTTTGTTAAGTAGAAGTATTTTGATAAGTGTCTTGAAGTCTTTCAAAAGTGTATGAATACATATTAAAACACTACATGTATATACATTTTAACTGAGTCGTTAAGTCATCGTTAGTCGTTACATGTAAGTGTGGTTTTGAAACCTTTAGGTTAACGATCTTGTTAAATGTTGTTAACCCAATGTTTATAATATCAAAAGAGATTTTAAATTATTATATTATCATGATATTATGTTGTACGAATATCTCTTAATATGATATATATACATTAAATGTCGTTACAACGATAATCGTTACATATATGTCTCGTTTCAAAATCATTAAGTTAGTAGTCTTGTTTTTACATAAGTAGTTCATTGTTAATATACTTAATGATATGTTTGCTTATCATAATATCATGTTAACTATATATATAACCATATATATGTCATCATATAGTTTTTACAAGTTTTAACGTTCGTGATTCACCGGTCAACTTGGGTGGTCAATTGTCTATATGAAACCTATTTCAATTAATCAAATCTTAACAAGTTTGATTGCTTAACATGTTGGAAACACTTAATCATGTAAAATAACAATTTCATTTAATATATATATATAAACATGGAAAAGTTCGGGTCACTACAGTACCTACCCGTTAAATAAATTTCGTCCCGAAATTTTAAGCAGTTGGAGGTGTTGACGTATCTTCTGGAAATAAATGTGGGTATTTCTTCTTCATCTGATCTTCTCGTTCCCAGGTGAACTCGGGTCCTCTACGAGCATTCCATCAAACCTTAACAATTGTTATCTTGTTTTGCTTAAGTCTTTTAACCTCACGATCCATTATTTCGACGGGTTCTTCGATAAATTGAAGTTTTTCGTTGATATGGATTTCATCTAACGGAATAGTGAGATCTTCTTTAGCAAAACATTTCTTCAAATTCAAGATGTGGAAAGTGTTATGTACAGCCACGAGTTGTTAAGGTAACTCAAGTCGGTAAGCTACTGGTCCGACACGATCAATAATCTTGAATGGTCCAATATACCTTGGATTTAATTTCCCTCATTTACCAAATCGAACAACGCCTTTCCAAGGTGCAACTTTAAGCATGACCATCTCTCCAATTTCAAATTCTATATCTTTTCTTTTAATGTCAGCGTAGCACTTTTGTCGACTTTGGGCGGTTTTCAACCGTTGTTGAATTTGGATGATCTTCTCGGTAGTTTCTTGTATTATCTCCGGACCCGTAATCTGTCTATCCCCCACTTCACTCCAACAAATCGGAGACCTGCAATTTCTACCATAAAGTGCTTCAAACGGCGCCATCTCAATGCTTGAATGGTAGCTGTTGTTGTAGGAAAATTCTGCTAACGGTAGATGTCGATCCCAACTGTTTCCGAAATCAATAACACATGCTCGTAGCATGTCTTCAAGCGTTTGTATCGTCCTTTCGCTCTGCCCATCAGTTTGTGGATGATAGGCAGTACTCATGTCTAGACGAGTTCCTAATGCTTGCTGTAATGTCTGCCAGAATCTTGAAATAAATCTGCCATCCTTATCAGAGATAATAGAGATTGGTATTCCATGTCTGGAGACGACTTCCTTCAAATACAGTCGTGCTAACTTCTCCATCTTGTCATCTTCTCTTATTGGCAGGAAGTGTGCTGATTTGGTGAGACGATCAACTATTACCCAAATAGTATCAAAACCACTTGCAGTCCTTGGCAATTTAGTGATGAAATCCATGGTAATGTTTTCCCATTTCCATTCCGGGATTTCGGGTTGTTGAAGTAGACCTGATGGTTTCTGATGCTCAGCTTTGACCTTAGAACACGTCAAACATTCTCCTACGTATTTAGCAACATCGGCTTTCATACCCGGCTACCAAAAATGTTTCTTGAGATCCTTGTACATCTTCCCCGTTCCAGGATGTATTGAGTATCTGGTTTTATGAGCTTCTCTAAGTACCATTTCTCTCATATCTCCAAATTTTGGTACCCAAATCCTTTCAGCCCTATACCGGGTTCCGTCTTCCCGAATATTAAGATGCTTCTCCGATCCTTTGGGTATTTCATCCTTTAAATTTCCCTATTTTAAAACTCCTTGTTGTGCCTCCTTTATGTGAATCATTATATTCATAGATTTTACTCGAATGGGTTGGCTGTCCTTCCTGCTCAAGGCGTCAGCTACCACATTTGCCTTCCCCGGGTGGTAACGAATCTCAAAGTCGTAATCATTCAACAATTCAATCCACCTACGCTGCCTCATATTCAGTTATTTCTGATTAAATATGTGTTGAAGGCTTTTGTGGTCGGTATATATAATACTTTTGACCCCATATAAGTAGTGCCTCCAAGTCTTTAATGTAAAAACAACCGCGCCTAATTCCAAATCATGCGTCGTATAATTTTGCTTCTGAATCTTCAATTGTCTAGACGCATAAGCAATCACCTTCGTTCGTTGCATTAATACATAACCGAGACCTTGCTTTGATGCGTCACAATAAATCACAAAATCATCATTCCCTTCAGGCAATGACAATATAGGTGCCGTAGTTAGCTTTTTCTTCAATAACTGAAATGCTTTCTCTTGTTCATCCTTCCATTCAAATTTCTTCCCTTTATGCGTTAATGCAGTCAAGGGATTTGCTATTCTGGAAAAGTCTTGGATGAACCTTCTGTAGTAACCAGCTAGTCCTAAAAACTGGCGTATGTGTTTCGGAGTTTTCGGGATTTCCCACTTTTCAACAGTTTCTATCTTTGCCGGATCCACCTTAATACCTTTTTTGTTCACTATGTGACCGAGGAATTGAACTTCTTCCAACCAAAATGCACACTTTGAAAATTTAGCGTACAATTCTTCCTTCCTCAATACTTCTAACACCTTTCTCAAATGTTCACCGTGTTCTTGGTCATTCTTTGAGTAAATAAGTATGTCATCAATGAAAATAATGACAAACTTGTCAAGGTATGGTCCACACACTCGGTTTATAAGGTCCATGAACACAGCTGGTGCATTAGTTAAACCAAACGGCATGACCATAAACTCGTAATGACCGTAACGTGTTCTGAAAGCAGTCTTTGGAATATCAATCTTTGAATAAACAGACGAGCCTTGTAGTTGATCAAATAAGCCGTCGATTCTCGGTAGTGAGTAGCGGTTCTTGATGGTAAGTTTGTTCAACTCTCGGTAGTCGATACACAACCTGAATGTACCATCTTTCTTCTTGACAAACAAACAGGAGCTCCCCACGGTGATGTGCTTGGTCGAATAAAACCACGCTCTAAAAGTTCTTGTAATTGGCTTTGCAGTTCTTTCATCTCGCTGGGTGCGAGTCTGTAAGGAGCACGAGCTATTGGTGCAGTTCCTGGTACAAGATCTATTTGAAATTCAACGGATCGATGTGGGGGTAATCCCGGTAATTCTTTCGGAAATACATCGGGAAATTCTTTTGTGACGGGAACATCATTGATGCTCTTTTCTTCAGTTTGTACTTTCTCGACATGTGCTAGAACAGCATAGCAACTTTTTCTTATTAGTTTTTGTGCCTTCAAATTACTAATAAGATGTAGCTTCGTGTTGCCCTTTTCTCCGTACACCATTAAGGGTTTTCCTTTTTCTCGTATAATGTGAATTGCATTTTTGTAACAAACGATCTCTGCTTTCACTTCTTTCAACTAGTCCATACCAATTATCACATCAAAACTCCCTAACTCTACTGGTATCAAGTCAATCTTAAATGTTTCGCTAACCAGTTTAATTTCTCGATTCCGACATATATTATCTGCTGAAATTAATTTACCATTTGCTAATTCGAGTAAAAATTTACTATCCAACGGCGTCAATGGACAACTTAATTTAGCACAAAAATCTCTACTCATATAGCTTCTATCCACACCCGAATCAAATAAAACGTAAGCAGATTTATTGTCAATAAGAAACGTACCCGTAACAAGCTCCGGGTCTTCCTGTGCCTCTGCCGCATTAATATTGAAAACTCTTCCGCGGCCTTGTCCATTCGTGTTCTCCTGGTTCGGGCAATTTCTAATAATGTGGCCCGGTTTTCCACATTTATAACAAACTACATTGGCATAACTTGCTCCGACACTACTTGCTCCGCCATTACTCTTTCCGACACCATTTGTTCCTTTCGTTCTGTTAACCCCTAGTCCGTAGACCTCACACTTCGCCGCGCTATGACCATTTCTTTTACACTTGTTGCAAAATTTTGTGCAGAACCCCGAGTGATACTTTTCACACCTTTGGCATAGCTGCTTCTGATTGTTGTTGTTGTTGTTGCGATTGTTATTGTTGTTGGGACGATTGTTGTAGTTGCTGCTGTTGTTGTTGTTGTTGTTATTGGGCCGTTTGTTGTAGTTGCGATTGATGTTGCGATTGTTGGGATAATTGTTGCGATTATTATTGTAATTGTTGTTGTTGTTGTATTGGTGATTCTTATCACCGTTTTCCTCCCACTTTCTTTTGACTTGCTTCACATTGGCCTCTTCAGCTGTCTGTTCTTTAATTCTATCCTCAATCTGGTTCACTAGTTTGTGAGCCATTCTACATGCCTGTTGTATGGAGGGGGCTCGTGTGAACTTATATCTTCTTGGATTCTTTCCGGTAATCCTTTCACAAACGCGTCGATCTTCTCTTCTTCATATTCGAACGCTCCCGGACACAATAGGCACAATTTTGTGAATCGTCTTTCGTACGTGGTAATATCAAATCCTTGGGTTTGTAACCCTCTAAGTTCTGTCTTGAGCTTATTGACCTCGGTTCTGGGACGGTACTTCTCGTTCATCAAGTGCTTGAATGCTGACCACGGTAGTGCGTAAGCATCATCTTGTCCCACTTGCTCTAGATAGGTATTCCACCATGTTAACGCAGAACCTGTGAAGGTATGCGTAGCGTACTTCACTTTGTCCTCTTCAGTACACTTACTTATGGCAAACACCGATTTGACCTTCTCGGTCCACCGTTTCAATCCGATCGGTCCTTCGGTTCCATCAAATTCTAAAGGTTTGCAGGCAGTGAATTCTTTGTAGGTGCATCCTACACGATTTCATGTACTGCTAGATCCAAGGTTATTGTTGGTATGTAGCGCAGCCTGTACTGCGGCTATGTTTGAAGCTAGAAAAGTACGGAATTCCTCTTCATTCATATTCACGGTGTGTCGAGTAGTCGGTGCCATTTCCTTCAAAATAGTCAAATGGAACAAGTTAATCATACAGAATATTAAGAGTAGTTAATAGTATTTCGTAGCATAATATGAACTCATTTATAAAAGCTTTTTTTCATATTAGCGTTTTATAAGTTTAAATTCGGGTAGTACCTACCCGTTAAGTGAAAGGACCCGTTCATATACATTATAAACGATTCACAATAGTTGATTACATCGCGAGGTATTTGACCTCTATATGATACATTTTACAAACATTGCATTTGTTTTTAAAAGACAAACTTTCTTTACATCGAAAATTGACAGGCATCCATACCATTTCATAATATCCACTATCCAACTATAACTTGACTTAATAATAATAATCTTTAATGAACTCAATGACTTGAATGCAACGTTCTTTGAAATATGCCATGAAAGACTCCAATTAATATCTTTAAAATGAGCAAATGCACAGCGAAAGATTTCTTTAATACCTGAGAATAAACATGCTTTAAAGTGTCAACCAAAAGGTTGGTGAGTTCATTAGTTTATCATAATCATTCATTTTCATCATTTTAATAGACCACAAGAATTTCATTTCCAGTTCTCATAAATATACGTCCCATGCATAGAGACAAAAATCATTCATATGGATTGAACACCTGGTAACCGATATTAACTAGATACATATAAGAATATCCCCTATCATTCCGAGATCCTCCTTCGGACATGATATAATTTCAAAGTACTAAAGCATCCGGTACTTTGGATGGGGTTTGTTAGGCCCAATAGATCTATCTTTAGGATTCGCGTCAATTAGGGTGTCTGTTCCCTAATTCTTAGATTACCAGACTTTAATAAAAAGGGGCATATTCAATTTCGATAATTCAACCATAGAATGTAGTTTCAATTACTTGTGTCTATTTCATCAAACATTTATAAAAGCGCATGTATTCTCAGTCCCAAAAATATAAAGGGTAAAAAGGTAAATGAAACTCACCATACTGTATTTCGTAGTAAAAATACATATAACGTCATTGAACAAGTGCAAGGTTGGCCTCGGATTCACGAACCTAAATTAATTATATATATTTATGTGTTGGTCAATATTTGTCTAACAAATTAGGTCAAGTCATAGTGTACCACAATCCTAATGCTCGAGACTAATATGCAAAAGTCAACAAAAGTAAATTTGACTCAAAATAATTTCCAAAAATCTATACATGATTAATATATAGTTTAAATATCGTCGTTTTATATTTTTAAATATTTTTAAAAGATTTTTTAGAGTAAATAATATAATTTATTTATTAATAAATAAAATTTTATATTATATTTATATAATAAAATATACTTTTATATATATTAAGTAATAAAATTTATTGGGTTCATTTAATATTATAAAGATAATATGATAGGTATTATTAAAGTAAGTTATTATACGTAGTAAAATATATTTGTATCAAATATTTATTTGATAAAATAATATCTATAATGATAGTAAGTAAAAGTTGTATTATTTTGTAATAATAATAATTATTATAAAAATATCGATATTTATAATTACTAAGATGACATTATGATAAAACGATAATTCTAATTATGATAACTTTAATATTTACGATAATTTTTAATATTATCTTTAAAATAATAATTCTATTTAAAATAATAATAATAATAATGATATTTTATATTAACAATGACATTTCTATTAAAATGATAATTTTTGTTAAAATGATAGTTTTAATACTAACGATAATTTTAATAATAATAGTAATGATAAAAATAATAAGAACGATAATTTTATCTAAATCAATATCTTATAATATTTTAATTTCATCATGATACTCTTACCCATTATTTCCTAATCGTTTCATTTAATAGCTTTTAATCGTCTTTTATATCGTATTCGTAATAATGATAATAATGGTAATCAAAATAATTAGGTGTTACAAATATTTGTTTTAATTACACTAATATTAATAATGATAGTTACTATAACATTATTAACGATAATACTAATAATTATCTTAATGATAATATAGTAATAATAATAATAACAATAACAATAACCATTTTTAAATAATGATATATATATTAATAATGATAATAATAATAATAATACCAATAATAATAATAATAATAATAATAATAATAATAATTGGATAATAATAATAATACTAATTATAACTTTAACGATAATAACGATAGTAATAATAAAAAAAATAACAATTTTTAATGATAAATCCTTTTATTGATAAAGATAATAATAATAATAAGATAAAACTAGAACGACGATAATAACGACGATAATAATAATCATTTTTAATAATAATACAAAAATTTGATGGACTATAACTTCAAATCCGTTCATCGAAATCATTCGATATCTAAATGAAAAGTTCTTAATTTTTCGCTAGCTTTCCAACGACATGCATATCTTATACCTTATCTCAGTTGCATATATAACTAATTTAGGATTCAACATAACCTAACTAAAGGCAATATCAAAAGTACAAATATGCATAATCCTATATACTCGAGCACTAGTCAGGGATACACTATTAGTATGTAAAAGTTAAATTATGAGTACTCACGTATCAATATTGAGATTCAATATTGCAGGAAAGGTACGTGGACGCAACGAAGATGATAAACACTATATTGATCTCACGAGCATACCCATGAACCATACGCAATCACCTCCATAGCTATAACCCATAATTTCCTTAATCCAATCCCACTCGAAAAACAATTTCAAAATCACTAGGACAGCACTCTGACGTAATATTTTATGTATACTAATAATATCTTGAAATAATACGGAGTAAATATATATATGTAAATCGATTGAGAGAGTTTAGAGAAAAATATTTTCAAGTTTCTTATGAAATAATGAAACCTATTGAATTCTATTTATAATAGATTTTTAAATTATTAAAGTGAATTATTAAAGTATGAATTATTAAAGTGAATTATTAAAGTAAGAATTATTAAAGTGAATTATTAAAGTATGAATTATTAAAGTGAATTATTAAAGTATGAATTATTAAAGTGAATTATTAAAGTATGAATTATTAAAGTGAATTATTAAAGTATGAATTATTAAAGTGAATTATTAAAGTTAAAGTAAAGTAAAGGTAAAGTTTAAGTATAGTAAAAGTATAAAACTATGTACGTATAATACGCGTATAAATATATATAATATTAATTTAAATCGTTATATATTTAATAAAATAAAATATAAATATAAATATCGTTATCTTTATCATACTGGTTAAGTAATGAGTTGTCAAAAGTGGTTCTAGATATTTATAAAAGTTATATACGTTTTAATAATAAAGTTCTTTTTAAACTGAAAACGTTTTTGTACGTTTGAAACTAAATCAAATAAATATAATAATTTTGTTTTCCAAAACCAAATATATTTTTAAGAATCATTTTGTTTAAAGGTTAAAATAATGGAAATCGTTATATCATAAAATGTTTTAGAAAAGTAGAATCATATATATTCATAATAGGTTTCAAGTTTTTAAATTACAGTTTGTTGGTGAAGCATGAGATAAAGTTCAAAGGTTAAATAAACGTATGAAATCATCTTAATGAAAAATGTCGAGTTACATAACTTTTCGATATCCAACATCTAAGTTATTTACACTTCACGTTCTTACTTATAAATCACTTTACCATTTTCCGAATGTTGTCAAAAAGAATAGATTTCTTAAATCACAGTGGACATCATAACATAGACCCGTAATCATATCATAATGTATCTAATAAATCAATCATTTGATATTATCTTCTAATTCCATCGATAAACATATTGAAACAAATACGTTCATGTAAAGTATTATACATTTAATACTTTATTAATATTCTCAAGTTATAATATATATATATATATATATATATATATATATATATATATATATATATATACACATATTTATTTATATATAACGGTTCGTGAATCGTCAGAATTTGGTCGAGGTTATAATGAATGTATGAACACAATTTAAAATTCTTGAGATTTAACTTAACAAACTTTGCTTATCGTGTCAGAATAATATAAAGATAAAGTTTAAATTTGGTTGGAAATTTCCGGGTTGTCACAGTACCAACCCGTTAAAGAAATTTCGTCCTGAAATTTGAGTGGAAAGGTTGTGAATGATAATAAGTATGTTTTCATGATGCATACAGGCTGAAAATTAGAGTTTTATCATCAGCGAATAATTTGGATAACTAATCCATTTATATGAAGAGTACGAATGAAGCTAACATAGAAGAGTGAAATGAGTAAGTGTAGATTCATCTTATCATTTGAGGTAGATATGGTTGATTTCCAGATTTCAAGGGATTTGAAGAAAATCTTTGTAATAAGATTTGATTCTCCGGTAACAAAGGGAATTAGGATCCGCTTTAAATGCGATCATCCATTTTAATTGTTCTGTCGGAGATTTTCTTATAAATTCACCTCCTTCGTTTTCTTACAACTCACACCTTCTGTTGATGCATTTTATGCAAGCCCCTAGACATCTACCCACGTCCATTGCAGGTACAACAGTTTACAGGCCACCATGATCGTTCGTTATTATCCTATCCGTGTTTGTATGTGGTTACAGGAACTGCAGGAACGAGATTTGGATGTTTGACTATGTTAAACTTAGTCAGACGTCCGAGTGAAGCCTCACTCGTACGGCTGACAGGCTCATACGCACGGTTGATGCTGAGCTAAATCACAATTACAACCTAAATGAGAAGACACGAGTGAGTGATCACCCGTACGGCTGATGAAGCCAACTCGTATGTGTGATGGATGAATCGTACGGGTGAGTCAACAGCAGGGGTATATAAAGTCTTATGTTCTTCATTTTAGGTTAAGCCTCTCATTTGTTACACACACTCAGATCTGGTGAGCTCCTCTGATTCTCCCTCAACCCAAATCACCCAGGTGGTGAATAATAGCTCTAGGTGCTGATCTAATCACACTTGATTTAGTTGTGGTATGACTAAATTAATCCCAAAAAGCTTAACCTATTCACTAGAGGTTTTGATTCACTTATTCCGTCATTGTGTGAGTTAAATCTGTTGATTTCTAAGTTCCTAGTCATGTTTCATCACCTTCTATTCTTTCCCCCTCAACTCATATTTTAAAGTATTCATCAATATGCTCCATCCAGTTCTAATTCTCGATATACTTCTAACTTTCATATCGGTCATTCTTCTTTTTCATCTACCGCCAGAAGAATCTATTTACTTCTACTATACTCTTGGGTTTATAGTGTTTCTAGTTATCCCGTGTCTTTATATTGCTATATGCATCGATATATATGGTTTATAACTTTTGGTTTGTCGTTGGGCTTTATATCTTCCCTTATATTTCAAAGTCTCTGTTTCTATCTTCTATAATCATTGTCATTCACAGTTAATGCTCTCTTTTATTTGCTGCAATTTATACCCCAATTTCTATTTCGGAGTTTTGTCCTTTCGTTTCTTCTTCTTGCGATTAAGCACCGCTTGTAATGGTCCAGAATTCACAGATATGAATTTCGGAATGAACATTGTTAATGTTCTAGGAAGAAAATTGTGATGGCACGATCTTGACTTGTCAAATTACTAGAATACCTTGTAAAAGGCCGAATCATCAAGAAATATTTTCTTGATATTTTAGAGGTTAAATAGAATACAAGAGTCGTATAACATGGAACATGATGATGTTATGATCTGTGAATCATCACGTTCCATTTAGAAACTCAGCATTAATTACTGTAATATAATCACGTTGATCAAGTGTCATTATATTATACTAACTCATGCTTCAGTTTCTAACACTACTTCAAAAACATTCATATTTTAAACTCAAAGGTTTACAGAGTATAGGAACTAAAAAGTTTCCTTTTTGATGTAATACAGATAGCGCAAAGAGATAAATGATTCCAGATAAGAATAGTTATGGAAATATCTTCAGAAATATGGAGGATATTTATAATGAAAGATACGATGATATCTTAGAATTTCTAATATCAGAGGATGATGAAGAATATTGTCTGTAAGGGTTTAGTGTCAGGAGCAAGGTATTCGTTAATGACTTCAGCAGACACTGAATCATTTGGATTCTTTGAAGGCAGGTTCAGTCTTTGTGATTTGTCCACAGCCTCCTTCATACTTTGCTTAATCCGTTTTCCAGTTCCAAAACTTCTCTATTTCTGAGCTTTGTTAATACACTAATCTTTATCATCAAACTTTTTACTGCTAAGGTCGTTTATAGTTTTTGTTGCTTCATCAGCATTTCGAGAACTAGTTCGCGGTTCAGAGTGTTTTTCAGAAACTTCACATTCGAAGTATGTAAGCCTTGGAAATAGACGTTATGTATAACTGTTGGCGTCAACATGCTGTGAGATTTCAAAATATTGATTGCTAATTCCCAATGATTCGCATGGCAATTCTCGTTACAAGAGGCAGATGAGTAAATGATGAGGTTTCGATAAATATAATGATTCTCCGGAATGCCCAAGATCAGTGAAGTTGTTGGTAAGTTTATTGCTAATGTGGTGGAATATGAAAGGTTCTCCGGTAACAAAAGGGTAATCACATATATCAAAATTATGATAAGGCTACTCCGAATGAAAAAATCGAAGTTGTCTTGCTGGAGCTGTGATATAATTTGTTACTTTGCAAAGGAATTGCAAGGTTATTTTTGCTAATAAATGCCAAAAGATCTGCCACAGATATGTGTTGAATTATGACTTTGGTTTCGAGAGCTTTTTAAGTACATAACTGTGGGTAATATGTGGTTGGATCATCATCTCGATTGCTCATTATTTGAAGTGTCTTCGGAGATTTTCAAAGGGTTTGAACACAGATTGTAATCGTTTGTATACATTTGATGTTCTAATACACTTTTGAAGTCATAGTATAGCTTTGAAAGATGTAGGAATCTAAAAGTGATGGTACCGGTTATATCTCGAATTGAATTCTGAGATTTTAAAATCAGAATATGTAATTGGGTTTGAATGAGTATGGTTGTTTTGATTTCTATGAAAGAATGTATATTATTGTGAAAGTAGGAAGTATAATTGATTATTTGCTTAATCTGATTCGAAGAATGTAACATATTAATTGTGAATTTTTATATATCTCTCGGGTATTACCTACCCGTTAAAAATTTTTCACAATTAATATTTTGTACATAAGAATATTATTACAGTCTTTATGAAAATATATATGTATATATTCTTCTCAGATGTAACATAGATTTTAATGAGTTAATACTAAATTAAACTCATTCGATTTACGGTTGGAACTAGAATTGAATAATTCCTTGAAGGCTTTAGAGGTTACATAAGTATTTCTTCAATAATATTGAAATTATGAATCAATACTTCGTTATTTGTTGAGATGTGATGTTGGTTTTCGTTAAATTCTTGTGAACTTCGCAAAGTACGAATGATGTTATCTGAAAAGTTTCAGTTACATCAATGATGAAGTGTAAAATCAAATATATACTTGATTTATTAGGAATTGGAACTTGTTGAATTGAGACAGAGATTGTAGTTAACGATGGTTAAGTTGCGGGCGAGGGACGTACATTATTGCATATTTGTAATATGAATTAACCGAGTAGTTAAGATTCACACACAATAGCTTAGCACGGAAAGATTTATTTTTTATTTCAAAATATATATATATATATATATATATATATATATATATATATATATATATATATATATATATATATATATATATATATATATATATATATATATATATATAATTTCTTCAGAGGGAATGAGTTAATTCTTCATAACTTGTTGATACAATATACACGTTATTGATTGGTAATGATGTCCACAGTGATTCTTGAACTGACGGAGTTTGTGATGTTATAGGTGTTGTTGATTCTGATGTTGACTGTACTAACGATGCTGGTGACGTTGACGGTACTGTTGATGCTGTTGGTAAAACAATTTTAACTTGTTAATCACACACCATTTTTGTCAAGGTTTCTACTCTTCCTTCTATCATTTTGGTTCGCTTAACTGATTTATGGTGAGGGCTAGATTAGATAATCTCTAAGACTTTAGAGATTATATAATCGCTGCGGAATGTTTCTCCAATGAAGTTATGAATTAATACTTCGTCAGTTATTGTTGTTGGTACTCCATGGTATCTATGGTGCGTATGACGTTGATGCTCGTGGGACAGATTGTGAAGTTGAGGTTTACAACGCGGTTGTGGTTGGAGGTGGTAATGGTACTGTTGGCGTTGATGATGGTGGTACTGGTTATGCTGTTGGTGCTGCTGCTGGTGTTTGTAAGCTCTGCACCATATTCTCCAAAGCCACTACCCGAGCGTGAAGTTCGTTGACTTCTTCTATTATTCCAGGATGATTGTCGGTCGGAACGAGTTGCGCCTCCGATCCCTTGGGTATTTCATCCTTTAAATTTCCGATCCCGCGGTTGTGGTTCGTTGACTTCTTCTATTAAGATGCTTCTCCGATCCCTTGGGTATTTCATCCTTTAAATTTCCCTCTTTTAAAACTCCTTGTTGCGCCTCCTTTATTTGAGTAGTAAGGTTATTATGAATCATTATATTCATAGATTTTACTCGAATGGGTTCTCTGTCCTTCCTGCTCAAGGCATCGGCTACCACATTTGCCTTCCCCGGGTGGTAACGAATCTCAAAGTCGTAATCATTCAATAATTCAATCCACCTACGCTGCCTCATATTCAGTTGTTTCTGATTAAATATGTGTTGAAGACTTTTGTGGTCGGTATATATAATACTTTTGACCCCATATAAGTAGTGCCTCCAAGTCTTTAATGCAAAAACAACCGCGCCTAATTCCAAATCATGCGTCGTATAATTTTGTTCGTGAATCTTCAATTGTCTAGACGCATAAGCAATCACCTTCGTTCGTTGCATTAATACACAACCGAGACCTTGCTTTGATGCATCACAATAAATCACAAAATCATCATTCCCTTTAGGCAATGACAATATAGGTGCCGTAGTTAGCTTTTTCTTCAATAACTGAAACGCTTTCTCTTGTTCATCATTCCATTCAAATTTCTTCCCTTTATGCGTTAATGCAGTCAAGGGTTTTGCTATTCTGGAAAAGTCTTGGATGAACCTTCTGTAGTAACCAGCTAGTCCTAAAAACTGGCGTATGTGTTTCGGAGTTTTCGGGGTTTCCCACTTTTCAACAGTTTCTATCTTTGCCGGATCCACCTTAATACCTTCTTTGTTCACTATGTGACCGAGGAATTGAACTTCTTCCAACCAAAATGCACACTTTGAAAACTTAGCATACAATTCTTCCTTCCTCAATACTTCTAACACCTTTCTCAAATGTTCACCGTGTTCTTGGTCATTCTTTGAGTAAATAAGTATGTCATCAATGAAAACAATGACAAACTTGTCAAGGTATGGTCCACACACTCGGTTCATAAGGTCCATGAACACAGCTGGTGCATTAGTTAAACCAAATGGCATGACCATAAACTCGTAATGACCGTAACGTGTTCTGAAAGCAGTCTTTGGAATATCATCTTCTTTCACCCGCATTTGATGATACCCGGAACGTAAGTCAATATTTGAATAAACAGACGAGCCTTGTAGTTGATCAAATAAGTCGTCGATTCTCGGTAGTGGGTAGCGGTTCTTGATGGTAAGTTTGTTCAACTCTCGGTAGTCGATACACAACCTGAATGTACCATCTTTCTTCTTGACAAACAAAACAGGAGCTCCCCACGGTGATGTGCTTGGTCGAATGAAACCACGCTCTAAAAGTTCTTGTAATTGACTTTGCAGTTCTTTCATCTCGCTGGGTGCGAGTCTGTAAGGAGCACGAGCTATTGGTGCAGCTCCTGGTACAAGATCTATTTGAAATTCAACGGATCGATGTGGGGGTAATCCAGGTAATTCTTTCGGAAATACATCGGGAAAATCTTTTTCAATGGGAACATCATTGATGCTCTTTTCTTCAGTTTGTTCTTTCTCGACGTGTGCTAGAACAGCATAGCAACCTTTTCTTATTAGTTTTTGTGCCTTCAAATTACTAATAAGATGTAGCTTCGTGTTGCCCTTTTCTCCGTACACCATTAAGTGTTTTCCTTTTTCTCGTATAATGCGAATTGCATTTTTGTAACAAACGATCTCTGCTTTCACTTCTTTCAACCAGTCCATACCGATTATCACATCAAAACTCCCTAACTCTACTGGTATCAAGTCAATCTTAGATGTTTTGCTAACCAGTTTAATTTCTCGATTCCGACATATATTATCTGCTGAAATTAATTTACCATTTGCTAATTCGAGTAAAAATTTACTACTATCCAAAGGCGTCAATGGACAACTTAATTTAGCACAAAAATCTCTACTCATATAGCTTCTATCCGTACCCGAATCAAATAAAATGTAAGCAGATTTATTGTCAATAAGAAACGTACCCGTAACAAGCTCCGGGTCTTCCTGTGCCTCTGCCGCATTAATATTGAAAACTCTTCCGCGGCCTTGTCCATTCGTGTTCTCCTGGTTCGGGCAATTTCTAATAATGTGGCCCGGTTTTCCACATTTATAACAAACTACTCCGACACTACTTGCTCCGACACTACTTGCTCTGCCATTACTCGTTCCGACACCATTTGTTCCTTTCGTTCTATTAACCCCTGGTCCGTAGACCTCACACTTCGACACGCTATGACCATTTCTTTTACACTTGTTGCAAAATTTGGGGCAGAACCCCGAGTGATACTTTTCACACCTTTGGCATAGCTGCTTCTGCTTGTTGTTGTTGTTGCGGTTATTATTGTTGTTGGGATGATTGTTGTAGTTGCTGTTGTTGTTGTTGTTGTTGTTGGCCCGTTTGTTGTAGTTGCGATTGATGTTGCGATTGTTGGGATAATTGTTGCGATTATTGTTGTAATTGCTGTTGTTGTTGTATTGGTGATTCTTATCACCGTTTTCCTCCTACTTTCTTTTGACTTGCTTCACATTAGCCTCTTCAGCAGTCTGTTCTTTAATTCTTTCTTCAATCTGGTTGACTAGTTTGTGAGCCATTCTACATGCCTGTTGTATGGAGTCGGGCTCGTGTGAACTTATATCTTCTTGGATTCTTTCCGGTAATCCTTTCACAAACGCGTCGATCTTCTCTTCCTCATCTTCGAATGCTCCCGGACACAATAGGCACAATTCTGTGAATCGTCTTTCGTACGTGGTAATATCAAATCCTTGGGTTCGTAACCCTCTAAGTTCTGTCTTGAGCTTATTGACCTCGGTTCTGGGACGGTACTTCTCGTTCCTCAAGTGCTTGAATACTGACCACGGTAGTGCGTACGCATCGTCTTGTCCCACTTGCTCTAGATAGGTATTCCACCATGTTAACGCAGAACCTGTGAAGGTATGCGTAGCGTACTTCACTTTATCCTCTTCAGTACACTTACTTATGGCAAACACCGATTCGACCTTCTCGGTCCACCGTTTCAATCCGATCGGTCCTTCGGTTCCATCAAATTCCAAAGGTTTGCAGGCAGTGAATTCTTTGTAGGTGCATCCTACACGATTTCCTGTACTGCTAGATCCAAGGTTATTGTTGGTATGTAGCGCAGCCTGTACTGCGGCTATGTTTGAAGCTAGAAAAGTACGGAATTCCTCTTCATTCATATTCACGGTGTGTCGAGTAGTCGGTGCCATTTCCTTCAAAATAGTCAAATGGAACAAGTTAATCATACATAATATTAAGAGTAGTTAATAGTATTTCGTAGCATAATATGAACTCATTTATAAAAGCTTTTTCTTCATATTAGCATTTTATAAATTTAAATTCGGGTAGTACCTACCCGTTAAGTTCATACTTAGTAGCTAATATACAATTCAACTACTACAATTCTATATGAAAAACTGATTATAATAATATTTCGCGTTCAAACTTTTACACAATATTTTACAAACTTACAATACCGCTTATTTTACATATAGCATGAAATATAGCACACAATAAATTTGATAAAAGATGGTTGTGAAGATAATTCTAGCTAGTACACAAGTCGTTCAGCAAAGGCAATAAAGATACGTAATTCATACATCCAGAAACAAGTCATGCATTCTGGTTTTACTAGGATTACTTCCCATCCTTGGTCTTGTGGAACATAATCGTTATGGCCGTTGATAAGACAGCGTGTTGTAACGTTGTCAAAGGGACGAGGGTTACGTAATGTCCAACAGTCCCGTAACAATCTAAAAACCTCATTTCTTACCCCAATTACCGACTCCGTCACTTGTGGGAACGTTTTGTTTAATAGTTGTAGCCCGATGTTCTTGTTCTCACTTTGGTGAGAAGCGAACATTACTAATCCGTAAGCATAACATGCTTCTTTATGTTGCATGTTAGCCGCTTTTTCTAAATCACGAAGTCCAATATTCGGATATATTGAGTCAAAATAATTTCTTAACCCATTGCGTAAAATAGCATTTGGGTTCCCCGCAATATATGCGTCAAAGTAAACACATCGTAACTTATGGATTTCCCAATGTGATATCCCCCATCTTTCGAACGAAAGCCTTTTATAAACCAAGGCATTCTTTGAACGTTCTTCGAATGTCTTACAAACTGATCTCGCCTTAAATAGTTGTGCCGAAGAATTCTGACCTACTCTAGACAAGATTTCATCAATCATGTCTCCGGGTAGGTCTCTTAAAATATTGGGTTGTCTATCCATTTTGTGTTTTTATACTGTAAAATAGACAAGAGTTAGATTCATAAAAAAAATACTTATTAATACAAGCAATTTTTACATATATCATAAAGCATAAGCACACTATATTACTTATATTACACCACACGAATACAACTATCTTATTCCGACTCGCTTGTTTCTTCTTCTTCGGTTTTGGTTCGTTTTGCCAAGTTTCTAGGGATATATGATGTTCCCCTAATACGAGCCGTCGTTATTCACATTGGTTTAGAAAAACCTGGTGGTTTAGAGGTTCCCGGGTCATTGTTACAACTTAAGGACTTCGGGGGTTGACGATACATATAAAGTTCATCGGGGTTGGAATTAGATTTCTCTATTTTTATGCCCTTTCCCTTATTATTTTCTTTTGCCTTTTTAAATTCAGTTGGGGTAATTTCTATAACATCATCGGAATTCTCGCCGGAATCCGATTCATCGGAGAATTGGTAATCCTCCCAATATTTTGCTTCCTTGGCGGAAACACCATTGACCATAATTAACCTTGGTCGGTTGGTTGAGGATTTTCTTTTACTTAACCGTTTTATTATTTCCCCCACCGGTTCTATTTCTTCATCCGGTTCCGATTCTTCTTCCGGTTCCGATTCTTCTTCCGGTTCCGACTCTTCTTCCGGTTCCTCTTCGGAAACTTGTGAATCAGTCCATGAATCATTCCAATTTACATTTGACTCTTCATTATTATTAGGTGAGTCAATGGGACTTTTTCTAGAGGTAGACATCTATCACATAATATCAAACGCGTTAAGAGATTAATATATCACATAATATTCACATGTTAAAAATATATAGTTTCCAACAAAATTTGTTAAGCAATCATTTTTCAAGTAAACACGGTCGAAGTCCAGACTCACTAATGCATCCTAACAAACTAGATAAGACACACTAATGCAAAATTCTGGTTCTCTAAGACCAACGCTCGGATACCAACTGAAATGTCCCGTTCTTATTGATTAAAAACGTTCCATATTAGTTGATTTCGTTGCGAGGTTTTGACCTCTATATGAGACATTTTTCAAAGACTGCATTCATTTTTAAAAACAAACCATAACCTTTATTTTATAAATGAAGGTTTAAAAAGCTTTACGTAGATTATCAAATAATGATAATCTAAAATATCTTGTTTACACACGACCATTACATAATGGTTTACAATACAAATATGTTACATCGAAATCAGTTTCTTGAATGCAGTTTTTACACCATATCATACAAACATGGACTTCAAATCTTGTCCTTATTTTAGTATGCAACAGCGGAAGCTCTTAATATTCACCTGAGAATAAACATGCTTTAAACGTCAACAAAAATGTTGGTGAGTTATAGGTTTAACCTATATATATCAAATCGTAACAATAGACCACAAGATTTCACATTTCAATACACATCCCATACATAGAGATAAAAATCATTCATATGGTGAACACCTGGTAACCGACATTAACAAGATGCATATATAAGAATATCCCCATCATTTCGGGACACCCTTCGGATATGATATAAATTTCGAAGTACTAAAGCATCCGATACTTTGGATGGGGTTTGTTAAGCCCAATAGATCTATCTTTAGGATTCGCGTCAATTAGGGTGTCTGTTCCCTAATTCTTAGATTACCAGACTTAATAAAAAAGGGCATATTCGATTTCGATAATTCAACCGTAGAATGTAGTTTCACGTACTTGTGTCTATTTTGTAAATCATTTATAAAACCTGCATGTATTCTCATCCCAAAAATATTAGATTTTAAAAGTGGGACTATAACTCACTTTCATAGATTTTTACTTCGTCGAGAAGTAAGACTTGACCACTATTGATTCACGAACCTATAACAATATATACATGTATATTAAAGTATGTTCAAAATATATTTACAACACTTTTAATATATTTTGATGTTTTAAGTTTATTAAGCCAGCTGTCCTCGTTAGTAACCTACAACTAGTTGTCCACAGTTAGATGTACAGAAATAAATCGATAAATATTATCTTGAATCAATCCACGACCCAGTTAATACGTATCTCAGTATTGATCACAACTCAAACTATATATATTTTGGAATCAACCTCAACCCTGTATAGCTAACTCCAACATTCACATATAGAGTGTCTATGGTTGTTCCGAAATATATATAGATGTGTCGACATGATAGGTTGAAACATTGTATACGTGTCTATGGTATCTCAAGATTACATAATATACAATACAAGTTGATTAAGTTATGGTTGGAATAGATTTGTTACCAATTTTCACGTAGCTAAAATGAGAAAAATTATCCAATCTTGTTTTACCCATAACTTCTTCATTTTAAATCCGTTTTGAGTGAATCAAATTGCTATGGTTTCATATTGAACTATATTTTATGAATCCAAACAGAAAAAGTATAGGTTTATGGTCGGAAAAATAAGTTACAAGTCATTTTTGTAAAGGTAGTCATTTCAGTCGAAAGAACGACGTCTAGATAACCATTTTAGAAAACATACTTCCACTTTGAGTTTAACCATAATTTTTGGATATAGTTTCATGTTCATAATAAAAATCATTTTCTCAGAATAACAACTTTTAAATCAAAGTTTATCATAGTTTTTAATTAACTAACCCAAAACAGCCCGCGGTGTTACTACGACGGCGTAAATCCGGTTTTACGGTGTTTTTCGTGTTTACAGGTTTTAAATCATTAAGTTAGCATATCATATAGATATAGAACATGTGTTTAGTTAATTTTAAAAGTCAAGTTAGAAGGATTAACTTTTGTTTGCGAACAAGTTTAGAATTAACTAAACTATGTTCTAGTGATTACGAGTTTAAACCTTCGAATAAGATAGTTTTATATATATGAATCGAATGATGTTATGAACATCATTACTACCTCAAGTTTAGTAGGTAAACCTACTGGAAGTGACAAGAAATGATCTAGCTTCATAGGATCTTGGATGGATTGAAAGTTCTTGAAGTAGGATCATGACACAAAAACAAGTTCAAGTAAGATTTTTACTCGAATTAAGATAGTTTATAGTTATAGAAATTGAATCAAAGTTTGAATATGAATATTACCTTGAATAAGAAAGATAACCTACTATATATAACAAAGGTTTCTTGATCTTAGATGATTACTTGGAATGGATTAGAAAGCTTGGAAGTAAATTAGTAAACTTGAAGGTATTTTTGAAGTGTTCTTGAAGTGTTCTTCCTATGATGATTATAGCTTGATTCTTGAAGTGATTTTTGATGAAGATTATGATTAAATACTGGAAAAATACGTTCATAATAGTGTGTATGTGTGTTGAGAGAGAATTAGAAAGAGAATTGGAAGTGAAATGGAGTAAATGATGAGTGGTAATTGGTGAGTGGTGAGTGGGGTTAAAAGGAGTTCTAATTAGTTGACTAGCTCATGGTAGAAGTTAAAATTTATTAGTCATACATGACATAATCAAGAGTGGAATCCCATGCTAGTTCCTATTGGTATATACCCATAGTAAGTACGTTTTGAAGCTGTGTATAATACGGGTAAGAATACGACTAGAATTCTTGATGAAAGAAAAGAATGGGAAAGTAACTGTAACCATTTTCGTTAAGTATGAGTGTTTTGATATATGTCTTAAAGTCTTCCAAAAGTATTTTAATACATCTAAATACACTACATGTATATACATTTTAACTGAGTCGTTAAGTCATCGTTAGTCGTTACATGTAAGTGTTGTTTTGAAACCTTTAAGTTAACGATCTCAATTAATGTTGTTAACCCATTGTTTATTATATCTAATGAGATGTTAAATTATTATATTATCATGATATTATGATATATTAATATATCTTAATATGATATATATATATATATATATTTAAATGTCGTTACAACGATAATCGTTACATATATGTCTCGTTTCGAAATCCTTAAGTTAGTAGTCTTGTTTATATGTATATAACTCATTGTTAATATACTTATGGAGATACTTACTTATCATAATCTCATGTTAACCATATGTATATCCATATATATATCGTCATGTCATTTTTACAAGTTTTAACGTTCGTGAATCGCCGGTCAACTTGGGTGGTCAATTGTCTATATGAAACATATTTCAATTAATCAAGTCTTAACAAGTTTGATTGCTTAACATGTTGGAAACATTTAATCATGTAAATATCAATCTCAATTAATATATATAAACATGGAAAAGTTCGGGTCACTACAGTACCTACCCGTTAAATAAATTTCGTCCTGAAATTTTAAGCCGTTGAAGGTGTTGACGAATCTTCTGGAAATAGATGCGGGTATTTCTTCTTCATCTGATCTTCACGCTCCCAGGTGAACTCAGGTCCTCTACGAGCATTCCATCGAACCTTAACAATTGGTATCTTGTTTTGCTTAAGTCTTTAAACCTCACGATCCATTATTTCGACGGGTTCTTCGATGAATTGGAGTTTTTCGTTGATTTGGATTTCATCTAACGGAATAGTGAGATCTTCTTTAGCAAAACATTTCTTCAAATTCGAGACGTGGAAAGTGTTATGTACAGCCGCGAGTTGTTGAGGTAACTCAAGTCGGTAAGCTACTGGTCCGACACGATCAATAATCTTGAATGGTCCAATATACCTTGGATTTAATTTCCCTCGTTTACCAAATCGAACAACGCCTTTCCAAGGTGCAACTTTAAGCATGACCATCTCTCCAATTTCAAATTCTATATCTTTTCTTTTAATGTCAGCGTAGCTCTTTTATCGACTTTGGGCGGTTTTCAACCGTTGTTGAATTTGGATGATCTTCTCGGTAGTTTCTTGTATAATCTCCGGACCCGTAATCTGTCTATCCCCCACTTCACTCCAACAAATCGAAGACCTGCACTTTCTACCATAAAGTGCTTCAAACGGCACCATCTCAATGCTTGAATGGTAGCTGTTGTTGTTGGAAAATTCTGCTAATGGTAGATGTCGATCCCAACTGTTTCCGAAATCAATAACACATGCTCGTAGCATGTCTTCAAGCGTTTGTATCGTCCTTTCGCTCTGCCCATCAGTTTGTGGATGATAGGCAGTACTCATGTCTAGACGAGTTCCTAATGCTTGCTGTAATGTCTGCGAGAATCTTGAAATAAATCTGCCATCCCTATCAGATATAATAGAGATTGGTATTCCATGTCTGGAGACGACTTCCTTCAAATACAGTCGTGCTAACTTCTCCATCTTGTCATCTTCTCTTATTGGTAGGAAGTGTGCTGATTTGGTGAGACGATCAACTATTACCCAAATAGTATCAAAACCACTTGCAGTCCTTGGCAATTTAGTGATGAAATCCATGGTAATGTTTTCCCATTTCCATTCCGGGATTTCGGGTTGTTGAAGTAGACCTGATGGTTTCTGATGCTCAGCTTTGACCTTAGAACACGTCAAACATTCTCCTACGTATTTAGCAACATCGGCTTTCATACCCGGCTACCAAAAATGTTTCTTGAGATCCTTGTACATCTTCCCCGTTCCAGGATGTATTGAGTATCTGGTTTTATGAGCTTCTCTAAGTACCATTTCTCTCATATCTCCAAATTTTGGTACCCAAATCCTTTCAGCCCTATACCGGGTTCCGTCTTCCCGAATATTAAGATGCTTCTCCGATCCCTTGGGTATTTCATCCTTTAAATTTCCCTCTTTTAAAACTCCTTGTTGCGCCTCCTTTATTTGAGTAGTAAGGTTATTATGAATCATTATATTCATAGATTTTACTCGAATGGGTTCTCTGTCCTTCCTGCTCAAGGCATCGGCTACCACATTTGCCTTCCCCGGGTGGTAACGAATCTCAAAGTCATAATCATTCAATAATTCAATCCACCTACGCTGCCTCATATTCAGTTGTTTCTGATTAAAAATGTGTTGAAGACTTTTGTGGTCGGTATATATAATACTTTTGACCCCATATAAGTAGTGCCTCCAAGTCTTTAATGCAAAAACAACCGCGCCTAATTCCAAATCATGCGTCGTATAATTTTATTCGTGAATCTTCAATTGTCTAGATGCATAAGCAATCACCTTCGTTCGTTGCATTAATACACAACCGAGACCTTGCTTTGATGCATCACAATAAATCACAAAATCATCATTCCCTTCAGGCAATGACAATATAGGTGCCGTAGTTAGCTTTTTCTTCAATAACTGAAACACTTTCTCTTGTTCATCATTCCATTCAAATTTCTTCCCTTTATACGTTAATGCAGTCAAGGGTTTTGCTATTCTGGAAAAGTCTTGGATGAACCTTCTGTAGTAACCAGCTAGTCCTAAAAACTGGCGTATGTGTTTCGGAGTTTTCGGGGTTTCCCACTTTTCAACAGTTTCTATCTTTGCCGAATCCACCTTAATACCTTCTTTGTTCACTATGTGACCGAGGAATTGAACTTCTTCCAACCAAAATGCACACTTTGAAAACTTAGCGTACAATTCTTCCTTCCTCAATACTTCTAACACCTTTCTCAAATGTTCACCGTGTTCTTGGTCATTCTTTGAGTAAATAAGTATGTCATCAATGAAAACAATGACAAACTTGTCAAGGTATGGTCCACACACTCGGTTCATAAGGTCCATGAACATAGCTGGTGCATTAGTTAAACCAAACGGCATGACCATAAACTCGTAATGACCGTAACGTGTTCTGAAAGCAGTCTTTGGAATATCATCTTCTTTCACCCGTATTTGATGATACCCGGAACGTAAGTCAATCTTTGAATAAACAGACGAGCCTTGTAGTTGATCAAATAAGTCGTCGATTCTCGGTAGTGAGTAGCGGTTCTTGATGGTAAGTGTTTTCAACTCTCGGTAGTCGATACACAACCTGAATGTACCATCTTTCTTCTTGACAAACAAAACAGGAGCTCCCCACGGTGATGTGCTTGGTCGAATGAAACCACGCTCTAAAAGTTCTTGTAATTGACTTTGCAGTTCTTTCATCTCGCTGGGTGCGAGTCTGTAAGGAGCACGAGCTATTGGTGCAGCTCCTGGTACAAGATCTATTTGAAATTCAACCTATCAATGTGGGGGTAATCCCGGTAATTCTTTCGGAAATACATCGGGAAATTCTTTTGCAATGGGAACATCATTGATGCTCTTTTCTTCAGTTTGTACTTTCTCGACGTGTGCTAGAACAGCATAGCAACCTTTTCTTATTAGTTTTTGTGCCTTCAAATTACTAATAAGATGTAGCTTCGTGTTGCCCTTTTCTCCGTACACCATTAAGGGTTTTCCTTTTCTCGTATAATGCGAATTGCATTTTTGTAACAAACGATCTCTGCTTTCACTTCTTTCAACCAGTCCATACCGATTATCACATCAAAACTCCCTAACTCTACTGGTATCAAGTCAATCTTAAATGTTTCGCTAACCAGTTTAATTTCTCGATTTCGACATATATTATCTGCTGAAATTAATTTACCATTTGCTAATTCAAGTAAAAATTTACTATCCAAAGGCGTCAATGGACAACTTAATTTGGCACAAAAATCTCTACTCATATAGCTTCTATCCGCACCCGAATCAAATAAAACGTAAGCAGATTTATTGTCAATAAGAAACATACCCGTAACAAGCTCCGAGTCTTCCTGTGCCTCTGCCGCATTAATATTGAAAACTCTTCCGCGGCCTTGTCCATTCGTGTTCTCCTGGTTCGGGCAATTTCTAATAATGTGGCCCGTTTTTCCACATTTATATCAAACTACATTGGCATAACTTGCTCCGACACTACTTACTCCGCCATTACTCGTTCCGACACCATTTGTTCCTTTCATTCTATTAACCTCTGGTCCGTAGACCTCACACTTCGCCGCGCTATGACCATTTCTTTTACACTTGTTGCAAAATTTGGTGCAGAACCCCGAGTGATACTTTTCACACCTGTGGCATAGCTGCTTCTGATTGTTGTTGTTGTTGCGGTTATTATTGTTGTTGGGATGATTGTTGTAGTTACTGTTGTTGTTGTTGTTGTTGTTGGGTCGTTTTTTGTAGTTGCGATTGATGTTGCGATTGTTGGGATAATTGTTGCGATTATTGTTGTAATTGCTGTTGTTGTTGTATTGGTGATTCTTATCACCGTTTTCCTCCCACTTTCTTTTGACTTGCTTCACATTGGCCTCTTCAGCAGTCTGTTCTTTAATTCTTTCTTCAATCTGGTTGACTAGTTTGTGAGCCATTCTACATGCCTGTTGTATGGAGGCGGGCTCGTGTGAACTTATATCTTCTTGGATTCTTTCCGGTAATCCTTTCACAAACGCGTCGATCTTCTCTTCCTCATCTTCGAATGCTCCCGGACACAATAGGCACAATTCTGTGAATCGTCTTTCTTACGTGGTAATATCAAATCCTTGGGTTCGTAACCCTCTAAGTTCTGTCTTGAGCTTATTGAACTCGGTTCTGGGACGGTATTTCTCGTTCATCAAGTGCTTGAATACTGACCACGGTAGTGCGTACGCATCGTCTTGTCCCACTTGCTCTAGATAGGTATTCCACCATGTTAACGCAGAACCTGTGAAGGTATGCGTAGCGTACTTCACTTTGTCCTCTTCAGTACACTTACTTATGGCAAACACCGATTCGACCTTCTCGGTCCACCGTTTCAATCCGATCGGTCCTTCGGTTCCATCAAATTCCAAAGGTTTGCAGGCAGTGAATTCTTTGTAGGTGCATCCTACACGATTTCCTGTACTGCTAGATCCAAAGTTATTGTTGGTATGTAGCGCAGCCTGTACTGCGGCTATGTTTGAAGCTAGAAAAGTACGGAATTCCTCTTCATTCATATTCACGGTGTGTCGAGTAGTCGGTGCCATTTCCTTCAAAATAGTCAAATGGAACAAGTTAATCATACAGAATATTAAGAGTAGTTAATAGTATTTCGTAGCATAATATGAACTCATTTATAAAAGCTTTTTCTTCATATTAGCATTTTATAAATTTAAATTCGGGTAGTACCTACCCGTTAAGTTCATACTTAGTAGCTAATATACAATTCAACTACTACAATTCTATATGAAAAACTGATTATAATAATATTTCGCGTTCAAACTTTTACACAATATTTTACAAACTTACAATACCGCTTATTTTACATATAGCATGAAATATAGCACACAATAAATTTGATACAAGATGGTTGTGAAGATAATTCTAGCTAGTACACAAGTTGTTCAGCAAAGGCAATAAAGACACGTAATTCATACGTCCAGAAACAAGTCATGCATTCTGGTTTTACTAGGATTACTTCCCATCCTTGGTCTTGTGGAACATAACCGTTATGGCCGTTGATAAGACAGCGTGTTGTAACATCGTCAAAGGGACGAGGGTTACGTAATGTCCAACAGTCCCGTAACAATCTAAAAACCTCATTTCTTACCCCAATTACCGACTCCGTCACTTGTGGGAACGTTTTGTTTAATAGTTGTAGCCCGATGTTCTTGTTCTCACTTTGGTGAGAAGCGAACATTACTAATCCGTAAGCATAACATGCTTTTTATGTTGCATGTTAGCCGCTTTTTCTAAATCACGAAGTCCAATATTCGGATATATTGAGTCAAAATAATTTCTTAACCCATTGCGTAAAATAGCATTTGGGTTCCCCGTAATATATGCGTCAAAGTAAACACATCGTAACTTATGGATTTCCCAATGTGATATCCCCCATCTTTCGAACGAAAGCCTTTTATAAACCAAGGCATTCTTGGAACGTTCTTCGAATGTCTTACAAACTGATCTCGCCTTAAATAGTTGTGCCGAAGAATTCTGACCGACTCTAGACAAGATTTCATCAATCATGTCTCCGGGTAGGTCTCTTAAAATATTGGGTTGTCTATCCATTTTGTGTTTTTATACTGTAAAATAGACAAGAGTTAGATTCATAAAAAAATACTTATTAATACAAGCAATTTTTACATATATCATAAAGCATAAGCACACTATATTACTTATATTACACCACACGAATACAACTATCTTATTCCGACTCGCTTGTTTCTTCTTCTTCGGTTTTGGTTCGTTTTGCCAAGTTTCTAGGGATATATGATGTTCCCCTAATACGAGCCGTCGTTATTCACATTGGTTTAGAAAAACCTGGTGGTTTAGAGGTTCCCGGGTCATTGTTACAACTTAAGGACTTCGGGGGATGACGATACATATAAAGTTCATCGGGGTTGGAATTAGATTTCTCTATTTTTATGCCATTTCCCTAATTATTTTCTTTTGCCTTTTTAAATTCAGTTGGGGTAATTTCTATAACATCATCGGAATTCTCGTCGGAATACGATTCATCGGAGAATTGGTAATCCTCCCAATATTTTGCTTCCTTGGCGGAAACACCATTGACCATAATTAACCTTGGTCGGTTGGTTGAGGATTTTCTTTTACTTAACCGTTTTATTATTTCCCCCACCGGTTCTATTTCTTCATCCGGTTCCGATTCTTCTTCCGGTTCCGACTCTTCTTCCGGTTCCTCTTCGAGAACTTGTGAATCAGTCCACGAATCATTCCAATTTACATTTGACTCTTCATTATTATTAGGTGAGTCAATGGGACTTGTTCTAGAGGTAGACATCTATCAAATAATATCAAACGCGTTAAGAGATTAATATATCACATAATATTCACATGTTAAAAATATATAGTTTCCAACAAAATTTGTTAAGCAATCATTTTTCAAGTAAATACGGTCGAAGTCCAGACTCACTAATGCATCCTAACAAACTAGATAAGACACACTAATGCAAACTTCTGGTTCTCTAAGACCAACGCTCGGATACCAACTGAAATGTCCCGTTCTTATTGATTAAAAACGTTCCATATTAGTTGATTTCGTTGCGAGGTTTTGACCTCTATATGAGACGTTTTTCAAAGACTGCATTCATTTTTAAAAACAAACCATAACCTTTATTTTATAAATGAAGGTTTAAAAAGCTTTACGTAGATTATCAAATAATGATAATCTAAAATATCCTGTTTACACACGACCATTACATAATGGTTTACAATACAAATATGTTACATCGAAATCAGTTTCTTGAATGCAGTTTTTACACAATATCATACAAACATGGACTCCAAATCTTGTACTTATTTTAGTATGCAACAGCGGAAGCTCTTAATATTCACCTGAGAATAAACATGCTTTAAACATCAACAAAAATGTTGGTGAGTTATAGGTTTAACCTATATATATCAAATCGTAACAATAGACCACAAGATTTCATATTTCAATACACATCCCATACATAGAGATAAAAATCATTCATATGGTGAACACCTGGTAACCGACATTAACAAGATGCATATATAAGAATATCTCCATCATTCCGGGACACCCTTCGGATATGATATAAATTTCGAAGTACTAAAGCATCCGATACTTTGGATGGGGTTTGTTAAGCCCAATAGATCTATCTTTAGGATTCGCGTCAATTAGGGTGTCTGTTCCCTAATTCTTAGATTACCAAACTTAATAAAAAGGGGCATATTCGATTTCGATAATTCAACCATAGAATGTAGTTTCACGTACTTGTGTCTATTTTGTAAATCATTTATAAAACCTGCATGTATTCTCATCCCAAAAATATTAGATTTTAAAAGTGGGACTATAACTCACTTTGACAGATTTTTACTTCGTCGAGAAGTAAGACTTGGCCACTGTTGATTCACGAACCTATAACAATATATACATATATATTAAAGTATGTTCAAAATATATTTACAACACTTTTAATATATATTGATGTTTTAAGTTTATTAAGTCAGCTGTCCTCGTTAGTTACCTACAACTAGTTGTCCACAGTTAGATGTACAGAAATAAATCGATAAATATTATCTTGAATCAATCCACGACCCAGTGTATACGTATCTCAGTATTGATCACAACTCAAACTATATATATTTTGGAATCAACCTCAACCCTGTATAGCTAACTCCAACATTCACATATAGAGTGTCTATGGTTGTTCCGAAATATATATAGATGTGTCGACATGATAGGTCGAAACATTGTATACGTGTCTATGGTATCTCAAGATTACATAATATACAATACAAGTTGATTAAGTTATGGTTGGAATAGATTTGTTACCAATTTTCACGTAGCTAAAATGAGAAAAATTATCCAATCTTGTTTTACCCATAACTTCTTCATTTTAAATCCGTTTTGAGTGAATCAAATTGCTATGGTTTCATATTGAACTCTATTTTATGAATCTAAACAGAAAAAGTATAGGTTTATATTCGGAAAAATAAGTTACAAGTCATTTTTGTAAAGGTAGTCATTTCAGTCGAAAGAACGACGTCTAGATGACCATTTTAGAAAACATACTTCCACTTTGAGTTTAACCATAATTTTTGGATATAGTTTCATGTTCATAATAAAAATCATTTTCTCGGAATAACAACTTTTAAATCAAAGTTTATCATAGTTTTTAATTAACTAACCCAAAACAGCCCGCGGTGTTACTACGACGGCGTAAATCCGGTTTTACGGTGTTTTTCGTGTTTCCAGGTTTTAAATCATTAAGTTAGCATATCATATAGATATAGAACATGTGTTTAGTTAATTTTAAAAGTCAAGTTAGAAGGATTAACTTTTGTTTGCGAACAAGTTTAGAATTAACTAAACTATGTTCTAGTGATTACGAGTTTAAACCTTCGAAAAAGATAGTTTTATATATATGAATAGAATGATGATATGAACATCATTACTACCTCAAGTTTAGTAGGTAAACCTACTGGAAGTGACAAGAAATGATCTAGCTTCAAAGGATCTTGGATGGCTTGAAAGTTCTTGAAGTAGGATCATGACACAAAAACAAGTTCAAGTAAGATTTTTACTCGAATTAAGATAGTTTATAGTTATAGAAATTGAATCAAAGTTTGAATATGAATATTACCTTGAATAAGAAAGATAACCTACTATATATAACAAAGGTTTCTTGATCTTAGATGATTACTTGGAATGGATTAGAAAGCTTGGAAGTAAATTAGTAAACTTGAAGGTATTTTTGAAGTGTTCTTGAAGTGTTCTTCCTATGATGATTATAGCTTGATTCTTGAAGTGATTTTTGATGAAGATGATGATTAACTACTGGAAAAATACGTTCATAATAGTGTGTGTGTGTTGAGAGAGAATTAGAAAGAGAATTGGAAGTGAAATGGAGTGAATGATGAGTGGTAATTGGTGAGTGGTGAGTGGGGTTAAAAGGAGTTCTAGTTAGTTGACTAGCTCATGGTAGAAGTTAAAATTGATTAGTCATACATGACATAATCAAGAGTGGAATCCCATGCTAGTTCCTATTGGTATATACCCATAGTAAGTATGTTTTGAAGCTGTGTATAATACGGGTAAGAATACGACTAGATATCTTGATGAAAGAAAAGAATGGGAAAGTAACTGTAACCATTTTCGTTAAGTATGAGTGTTTTGATATATGTCTTAAAGTCTTCCAAAAGTATTTTAATACATCTAAATACACTACATGTATATACATTTTAACTGAGTCGTTAAGTCATCGTTAGTCGTTACATGTAAGTGTTGTTTTGAAACCTTTAAGTTAACGATCTCAATTAATGTTGTTAACCCATTGTTTATTATATCTAATGAGATATTAAATTATTATATTATCATGATATTATGATATATTAATATATCTTAATATGATATATATACATTTAAATGTCGTTACAACGATAATCGTTACATATATGTCTCGTTTCGAAATCCTTAAGTTAGTAGTCTTGTTTATATGTATATAACTCATTGTTAATATACTTATGGAGATACTTACTTATCATAATCTCATGTTAACCATATGTATATCCATATATATATCGTCATGTAGTTTTTACAAATTTTAACGTTCGTGAATCGCCGGTCAACTTGGGTGGTCAATTGTCTATATGAAACATATTTCAATTAATCAAGTCTTAACAAGTTTGATTGATTAACATGTTGGAAACATTTAATCATGTAAATATCAATCTCAATTAATATATATAAACATGGAAAAGTTCGGGTCACTACACACTGCTTTTGGAGCTTGAGTGAGATTCCATTTCGGAATCCGAGTGACTTGAACTGATGACAAATTCCATTTCGTATGATTGGATAAAGGATTTTTTGATATAAAATGATTTTTCGGCTATCGGGTGGTATTCGATTTACATAGGATATCTATATATAGAGATCAAAAGATTTCATAGATTACGGAGGAATTTGCGGGATATGTCAGGCAAAGTTTAAAGTAACAGATACGATAAGATATGATTTAGTAGATACGCTAAGATATGAATTTTATCTATACACTACTCATGCAATTAATGTAGCAAGACGTGTCTAGACTAATAATGATAAGCAGGTAATTTCATATGGATGATAAGCAGATGATTTCCGACTAGAAATGATAAGCAAAACTTTTGACATGCAGACATGGTCGAAGTCCAGGCTCACTAATGCATCCTAACGACTTATCAGTTAGACACACTAATGCAGACCTGGTTCGCTAAGACCACCGCTCTGATACCAACTGAAAGGACCCGTTCATATACATTATAAACAATTCACAATAGTTGATTACATCGCGAGGTATTTGACCTCTATATGATACATTTTACAAACATTGCATTTGTTTTTAAAAGACAAACTTTCTTTACATCGAAAATTGACAGGCATGCATACCATTTCATAATATCCATTATCCAACTATAACTTGACTTAATAATAATAATCTTTAATGAACTCAATGACTTGAATGCAACGTTCTTCGAAATATGCCATGAAAGACTCCAATTAATATCTTTAAAATGAGCAAATGCACAGCGGAAGATTTCTTTAATACCTGAGAATAAACATGCTTTAAAGTGTCAACCAAAAGGTTGGTGAGTTCATTCGTTTATCATAATCATTCATTTTCATCATTTTAATAGACCACAAGAATTTCATTTCCAGTTCTCATAAATATACGTCCCATGCATAGAGACAAAAATCATTCATATGGTTTGAACACCTGGTAACCGACATTAACTAGATACATATAAGAATATCCCCTATCATTCCGGGATCCTCCTTCGGACATGATATAATTTCGAAGTACTAAAGCATCCGGTACTTTGGATGGGGTTTGTTAGGCCCAATAGATCTATCTTTAGGATTCGCGTCAATTAGGTTGTCTGTTCCCTAATTCTTAGATTACCAGACTTTAATAAAAAGGGGCATATTCGATTTCGATAATTCAACCATAGAATGTAGTTTCAATTACTTGTGTCTATTTCGTCAAACATTTATAAAAGCGCATGTATTCTCAGTCCCAAAAATATAAAGGGTAAAAAGGTAAATGAAACTCACCATACTGTATTTCGTAGTAAAAATACATATAACGTCATTGAACAAGTGCAAGGTTGGCCTCGGATTCACGAACCTAAATTAATTATATATATTTATGTGTTGGTCAATATTTGTCTAACAAATTAGGTCAAGTCATAGTGTACCACAATCCTAATGGTCGAGACTAATATGCAAAAGTCAACAAAAGTAAATTTGACTCAAAATAATTTCCAAAAATCTATACATGATTAATATATAGTTTAAATATCGTCGTTTTATATTTTTAAATATTTTTAAAAGATTTATTAGAGTAAATAATATAATTTATTTATTAATAAATAAAATTTTATATTATATTTATATAATAAAATATACTTTTATATATATTAAGTAATAAAATTTATAGGGTTCATTTAATATTATAAAGATAATATGATAGGTATTATTAAAGTAAGTTATTACACGTAGTAAAATATGTTTGTATCAAATATTTATTTGATAAAATAATATCTATAATGATAGTAAGTAAAAGTTGTATTATTTTGTAATAATAATTATTATTATAAAAATATCAATATTTATAATTACTAAGATGACATTATGATAAAACGATAATTCTAATTATGATAACTTTAATATTTAAAATAATTTTTAATATTATCTTTAAAATAATAAGTATATTTAAAATAATAATAATAATAATGATATTTTATATTAACAATGACATTTCTATTAAAATGATAATTTTTGTTAAAATGATAGTTTTAATACTAACGATAATTTTAATAATAATAGTAATGATAAAAATAATAAGAATGATAATTTTATCTAAATCAATATCTTATAATATTTTAATTTCATCATGATACTCTTACCCATTATTTCCTAATCGTTTCGTTTAATAGCTTTTAATCGTCTTTTATATCGTGTTCGTAATAATGATAATAATAGTAATCAAAATAATTAGGTGTTACAAATATTTGTTTTAATTACACTAATATTAATAATGATAGTTACTATAACATTATTAACGATAATACTAATAATTATCTTAATGATAATATAGTAATAATAATAATAACAATAACAATAACCATTTTTAAATAATGATATATATATATATTAATAATGATAATAATAATAATAATACCAATAATAATAATAATAATAATAATAATAATAATAATAATAATAATAATAATAATAATAATAATAATAATAATAATAATAATAATAATTGGATAATAATAATAATACTAATTATAACTTTAACGATAATAACTATAGTAATAATAAAAAAAATAACAATTTTTAATGATAAATCCTTTTATTGATAAAGATAACAATAATAATAATAATAAGATAAAACTAGAACGACGATAATAACAACGATAATAATAATAATTTTTAATAATAATACAAAAATTCGATGGACTATAACTTCAAATTCGTTCATCGAAATCATTCGATATCTAAATGAAAAGTTCTTAATTTTTCACTAGCTTTCCAACGACATGCATATCTTATACCTTATCTCAGTTGCATATATAACTAATTTAGGATTCAACATAACCTAACTAAAGGCAATATCAAAAGTACAAACATGCATAATCCTATATACTCGAGCACTAGTCAGGGATACACTATTAGTATTGTAAAAGTTAAATTATGCACGTATCAATATTGAGATTCAATATAGCAGGAAAGGTACGTAGACGCAACGGAGATGATAAACACTATATTGATCTCACGAGCATACCCATGAACCATACCCAATCACCTCCGTAGCTATAACCCATAATTTCCTTAATCCAATCCCACTCGAAAAACAATTTCAAAATCACTAGGACAGCACTCTGACGTAATATTTTATGTATACTAATAATATCTTGAAATAATACGGAGTAAATATATATATGTAAATCGATTGAGAGAGTTTAGAGAAAAATATTTTCAAGTTTCTTATGAAATAATGAAACCTATTGAATTCTATTTATAATAGATTTTTAAATTATTAAAGTGAATTATTAAAGTATGAATTATTAAAGTGAATTATTAAAGTATGAATTATTAAAGTGAATTATTAAAGTATGAATTATTAAAGTGAATTATTAAATTATGAATTATTAAAGTGAATTATTAAAGTTAAAGTAAAGTAAAAATAAAGTAAAGGTAAAGTTTAAGTATAGTAAAAGTATAAAACTATGTACGTATAATACGCGTATAAATATATATAATATTAATTTAAATCGTTATATATTTAATAAAATAAAATATAAATATAAATATCGTTATCTTTATCATACTGGTTAAGTAATGAGTTGTCAAAAGTGGTTCTAGATATTTATAAAAGTTATATACGTTTTAATAATAAAGTTCTTTTTAAACTGAAAACGTTTTTGTAAGTTTGAAACTAAATCAAATAAATATAATAATTTTGTTTTCCAAAACCAAATATATTTTTAAGAATCATTTTGTTTAAAGGTTAAAATAATGGAAATCGTTATATCATAAAATGTTTTAGAAAAGAAGAATCATATATATTCATAATAGGTTTCAAGTTTTTAAATTACAGTTTGTTGGTGAAGCATGGGATAAAGTTCAAAGGTTAAATAAACGTATGAAATCATCTTAATGAAAAATGTCGAGTTACATAACTTGTCGATATCCAACATCTAAGTTATTTACACTTCACGTTCTTACTTATAAATCACTTTACCATTTTCCGAATGTTGTCAAAAAGAATAGATTTCTTAAATCAGAGTGGACATCATAACATAGACCCGTAATCATATCATAATGTATCTGATAAATCAATCATTTGATATTATCTTCTAATTCCATCGATAAACATATTGAATCAAATACGTTCATGTAAAGTATTATACGTTTAATACTTTATTAATATTCTCAAGTTATAATATATATATATATATATATATATATATATATATATATATATATATATATATATATATATATATATATATATATACACATATTTATTTATATATAACGGTTCGTGAATCGTCGGAATTTGGTCGAGGTTATAATGAATGTATGAACACAATTTAAAATTCTTTAGATTTAACTTAACAAACTTTGCTTATCGTGTCAGAATAATATAAAGATAAAGTTTAAATTTGGTTGGAAATTTCCGGGTTGTCACATTAAGTTCATACTTAGTAGCTAATATACAATTCAACTACTACAATTCTATATGAAAAACTGATTATAATAATATTTCGCGTTCAAACTTTTATACAATATTTTACAAACTTACAACACCGCTTAGTTTACATAAAGCATGAAATATAGCACACAATAACTTTGATACAAGATAGTTGTGAAGATAATTCTAGCTAGTACACAAGTCGTTCAGCAAAGGCAATAAAGACACGTAATTCATACATCCAGAAACAAGTCATGCATTCTGGTTTTACAAGGACTACTTCCCATCCTTGGTCTTGTGGAACATAACCGTTATGGCCGTTGATAAGACAGCGTGTTGTAATGTAGTCAAAGGGACGAGGGTTACGTAATGACCAACAATCTTGTAATAACCTAAAAACCTCATTTCTTACCCCAATTACTGACTCCGTCACTTGTGGGAACGTTTTGTTCAATAGCTGTAGCCCGATGTTCTTTTTCTCACTTTGGTGAGAAGCGAACATTACTAACCCGTAAGCATAGCATGCTTCTTTATGTTTCATGTTAGCCGCTTTTTCTAAATCATGAAGTCCTATATTTGGATACATTGAGTCAAAATAATTTCTTAACCCGTTGCGTAAAATAGCATTTGGGTTCCCCGCAATATATGCGTCAAAGTAAACACATCATAACTTATAGGTTTCCCAATGTGATATCCCCCATATTTCAAACGAAAGTTTCTTATAAACCAAGACATTCTTGGAACGTTCTTCGAATGTTTTACAAACTGATCTCGCCTTAAATAGTTGTGCCGAGAAATTCTGACCGACTCTAGACAAGATTTCATCAATCATGTCTCCGGGTAGGTCTCTTAAAATATTGGGTTGTCTATCCATTTTGTGTTTTTAAACTGTAAAATAGACAAGAGTTAGATTCATAAAAAATACTTATTAATACAAGCAATTTTTACATATATCATAAAGAATAAGCACACTATATTACATATATTACACCACACGAATACAACTATCTTATTCCGACTCGCTCGTTTATTCTTCTTCAGTTTTGGTTTGTTTTTCCAAGTTTCTAGGAATATATGATGTTCCCCTAATACTAGCTGTCGTTTTCCACAACGGTTTAGAAAAACCTGGTGGTTTAGAGGTTCCCGGGTCATTGTTACAACTTAAGGACTTCGGAGGTTGACGATACATATAAAGTTCATCGGGGTTGGAATTAGATTTCTCTATTTTTATGCCCTTTCCCTTATTATTTTCTTTTGCTTTTTTAAATTCAGTTGGGGTAATTTCTATAACATCATCGGAATTCTCGTCGGAATCCGATTCATCGGAGAATTGGTAATCCTCCCAATATTTTGCTTCCTTGGCGGAAACACCATTGACCATAATTTGTAGTGACCCGAACTTGTTAAGACTTGATTTTTACATGATTAAATGTTTCCAACATGTTAAGCAATCAAACTTGTTAAGACTTGATTAATTGAAATAGGTTTCATATAGACAAATGACCACCCAAGTTGACCGGTGATTCACGAACGTTAAAACTTGTAAAAACTATATGATGACATATATATGGTTATATATATAGTTAACATGATATTATGATAAGTAAACATATCATTAAGTATATTAACAATGAACTACATATGTAAAAACAAGACTACTAACTTAATGATTTTTATACGAGACATATATGTAACGATTATCGTTGTAACGACATTTAATGTATATATATCATATTAAGAGATATTCGTACATCATAATATCATGATAATATAATAATTTAGAATCTCTTTTGATATTATAAACATTGGGTTAACAACATTTAACAAGATCGTTAACCTAAAGGTTTCAAAACAACATTTACATGTAACAACTAACGATGACTTAACGACTCAGTTAAAATGTATATACATGTAGTGTTTTAATATGCATTCATACACTTTTGAAAGACTTCAAGACACTTATCAAAATACTTCTACTTAACAAAAATGCTTACAATTACATCCTCGTTCAGTTTCATCAACAATTCTACTCGTATGCACCCGTATTCGTACTCGTACAATACACAGCTTTTAGATGTATGTACTATTGGTATATACACTCCAATGATCAGCTCTTAGCAGCCCATGTGAGTCACCTAACATATGTGGGAACCATAATTTGGCAACTAGCATGAAATATCTCATAAAATTACAAAAATATGAGTAATCATTCATGACTTATTTACATGAAAACAAAATTACATATCCTTTATATCTAATCCATACACCAACGACCAAAAACACCTACAAACACTTTCATTCTTCAATTTTCTTCATCTAATTGATCTCTCTCAAGTTCTATCTTCAAGTTCTAAGTGTTCTTCATAAATTCCAAAAGTTCTAGTTTCATAAAATCAAGAATACTTTCAAGTTTGCTAGCTCACTTCCAATCTTGTAAGGTGATCATCCAACCTCAAGAAATCTTTGTTTCTTACAGTATGTTATCATTCTAATACAAGGTAATAATCATATTCAAACTTTGGTTCAATTTCTATAACTATAACAATCTTATTTCAAGTGATGATCTTACTTGAACTTGTTTTCGTGTCATGATTCTGCTTCAAGAACTTCGAGCCATCCAAGGATCCATTGAAGCTAGATCCATTTTTCTCTTTTCCAGTAGGTTTATCCAAGGAACTTAAGGTAGTAATGATGTTCATAACATCATTCGATTCATACATATAAAGCTATCTTATTCGAAGGTTTAAACTTGTAATCACTAGAACATAGTTTAGTTAATTCTAAACTTGTTCGCAAACAAAAGTTAATCCTTCTAACTTGACTTTTAAAATCAACTAAACACATGTTCTATATCTGTATGATATGCTAACTTAATGATTTAAAACCTGGAAACACGAAAAACACCGTAAAACCGGATTTACGCCGTCGTAGTAACACCGCGGGCTGTTTTGGGTTAGTTAATTAAAAACTATGATAAACTTTGATTTAAAATTTTTTATTCTGAGAAAATGATTTTTATTATGAACATGAAACTATATCCAAAAATTATGGTTAAACTCAAAGTGGAAGTATGTTTTCTAAAATGGTCATCTAGACGTCGTTCTTTAGACTGAAATGACTACCTTTACAAAAACGACTTGTAACTTATTTTTCTGACTATAAACCTATACTTTTTCTGTTTAGATTCATAAAATAGAGTTCAATATGAAACCATAGCAATTTGATTCACTCAAAACGGATTTAAAATGAAGAAGTTATGGGTAAAACAAGATTGGATAATTTTTCTCATTTTAGCTACGTGAAAATTGGTAACAAATCTATTCCAACCATAACTTAATCAACTTGTATTGTATATTATGTAATCTTGAGATACCATAGACACGTATACAATGTTTCGACCTATCATGTCGACACATCTATATATATTTCGGAACAACCATAGACACTCTATATGTGAATGTTGGAGTTAGCTATACAGGGTTGAGGTTGATTCCAAAATATATATAGTTTGAGTTGTGATCAATACTGAGATACGTATACACTGGGTCGTGGATTGATTCAAGATAATATTTATCGATTTATTTCTGTACATCTAACTGTGGACAACTAGTTGTAGGTTACTAACGAGGACAGCTGACTTAATAAACTTAAAACATCAAAATATATTAAAAGTGTTGTAAATATATTTTGAACATACATTGATATATATGTATATATTGTTATAGGTTCGTGAATCAACCAGTGGCCAAGTCTTACTTCCCGACGAAGTAAAAATCTGTAAAAGTGAGTTATAGTCCCACTTTTAAAATCTAATATTTTTGGGATGAGAATACATGCAGGTTTTATAAATGATTTACAAAATAGACACAAGTACGTGAAACTACATTCTATGGTTGAATTATCGAAATCGAATATGCCCCTTTTTATTAAGTCTGGTAATCTAAGAATTTGGGAACAGACACCCTAATTGACGCGAATCCTAAAGATAGATCTATTGGGCCTAACAAACCCCATCCAAAGTACCGGATGCTTTAGTACTTCGAAATTTATATCATATCCGAAGGGTGTCCCGGAATGATGGGGATATTCTTATATATGCATCTTGTTAATGTCGGTTACCAGGTGTTCACCATATGAATGATTTTTATCTCTATGTATGGGATGTGTATTGAAATCTGAAATCTTGTGGTCTATTATTATGATTTGATATATATAGGTTAAACCTATAACTCACCAACATTTTTGTTGACGTTTTAAGCATGTTTATTCTCAGGTGATTATTAAGAGCTTCCGCTGTCGCATACTTAAATAAGGACGAGATTTGGAGTCCATGCTTGTATGATAATGTGTAAAAACTGCATTCAAGAAACTTATTTTGTTGTAACATATTTGTATTGTAAACCATTATGTAATGGTCGTGTGTAAACAGGATATTTTAGATTATCATTATTTGATAATCTACGTAAAGCTTTTTAAACCTTTATTGATGAAATAAAGGTTATGGTTTGTTTAAAAATGAATGCAGTCTTTGAAAAACGTCTCATATAGAGGTCAAAACCTCGCAACGAAATCAATTAATATGGAACGTTTTTAATCAATAAGAACGGGACATTTCAGTTGGTATCCGAGCGTTGGTCTTAGAGAACCAGAAAATTTGCATTAGTGTGTCTTATCGAGTTTGTTAGGATGCATTAGTGAGTCTGGACTTCGACCGTGTTTTCTTTAAAAATGATTGCTTAACATTTTTGTTGGAAACTATATATTTTTAACATATGAATATTATGTGATATATTAATCTCTTAACTCGTTTGATATTATGTGATAGATGTCTACCTCTAGAACAAGTCCCATTGACTCACCTAATAATAATGAAGAGTCAAATGTAAATTGGAATGATTTGTGGACTGATTCACAAGTTCCCGAAGAGGAACCGGAAGAAGAGTCGGAACCGGAAGAAGAATCAGAACCGGAAGAAGAATCGGAACCGGATGAAGAAATAGAACCGGTGGGGGAAATAATAAAACGGTTAAGTAAAAGAAAATCCTCAACCAACCGACCAAAGTTAATTATGGTCAATGGTGTTTCCGCCAAGGAAGCAAAATATTGGGAGGATTACCAATTCTCCGATGAATCGGATTCCGACGAGAATTCCGATGATGTTATAGAAATTACCCCAACTGAATTTAAAAAGGCAAAAGAAAATAATAAGGGAAAGGGCATAAAAATAGAGAAATCTAATTCCAACCCCGATGAACTTTATATGTATCGTCAACCCCCGAAGTCCTTAAGTTGTAACAATGACCCGGGAACCTCTAAACCACCAGGTTTTTCTAAACCAATGTGGACAACAACGGCTCGTATTAGGGGAACATCATATATCCCTAGAAACTTGGCAAAACGAACCAAAACCGAAGAAGAAGAAACGAGCGAGTCGGAATAAGATAGTTGTATTCGTGTGGTGTAATATATGGAATATAGTGTTCTTATGCTTTATGATATATGTAAAAATTGCTTGTATTAATAAGTATTTTTTTTATGAATCTAACTCTTGTCTATTTTACAGTTTAAAAACACAAAATGGATAGACAACCCAATATTTTAAGAGACCTACCCGGAGACATGATTGATGAAATCTTGTCTAGAGTCGGCCAGAATTCTTCGGCACAACTATTTAAGGCGAGATCAGTTTGTAAGACATTCGAAGAACGTTCCAAGAATGTCTTGGTTTATAAGAGACTTTCGTTTGAAAGATGGGGGATATCACATTGGGAAACCCATAAGTTACGATGTGTTTACTTTGACGCATATATTGCGGGGAACCCAAATGCTATTTTACGCAACGGGTTAAGAAACTATTTTGACTCAATATATCCGAATATTGGACTTCGTGATTTAGAAAAAGCGGCTAACATGCAACATAAAGAAGCATGTTATGCTTACGGATTAGTAATGTTCGCTTCTCACCAAAGTGAGAACAAGAACATCGGGCTACAACTATTAAACAAAACGTTTCCACAAGTGACGGAGTCGGTAATTGGGGTAAGAAATGAGGTTTTTAGATTATTACGGGACTGTTGGACATTACGTAACCCTCGTCCCTTTGATGACGTTACAACACGCTGTCTTATCAACGGCCATAACGGTTATGTTGCACAAGACCAAGGATGGGAAGTAGTCCTAGTAAAACCAGAATGCATGACTTGTTTCTGGACGTATGAATTACGTGTCTTTATTGCCTTTGCTGAACGACTTGTGTACTAGCTAGAATTGTCTTCACAACTATCTTGTATCAAAGTTATTGTGTGCTATATTTCATGCTTTATGTAAAATAAGCGGTATTGTAAGTTTGTAAAATATTGTATAAAAGTTTGAACGCGAAATATTATTATAATCAGTTTTTCATATAGAATTGTAGTAGTTGAATTGTATATTAGCTACTAAGTATGAACTTAACGGGTAGGTACTACCCGAATTTAAACTTATAAAACGCTAATATGAAGAAAAAGCTTTTATAAATGAGTTCATATTATGCTACGAAATACTATTAACTACTCTTAATATTCTGTATGATTAACTTGTTCCATTTAACTATTTTGAAGGAAATGGCACCGACTACTCGACACACCGTGAATATGAATGAAGAGGAATTCCGTACTTTTCTAGCTTCAAACATAGCCGCAGTACAGGCTGCGCTACATACCAACAATAACCTTGGATCTAGCAGTACAGGAAATCGTGTAGGATGCACCTACAAAGAATTCACTTCCTGTAAACCTTTGGAATTTGATGGAACCGAAGGACCGATCGGATTGAAACGGTGGACCGAGAAGGTTGAATCGGTGTTTGCCATAAGTAAGTGTACTGAAGAGGACAAAGTGAAGTACGCTACGCATACCTTCACAGGTTCTGCGTTAACATGGTGGAATACCTATCTAGAGCAAGTGGGACAAGATGATGCGTACGCACTACCGTGGTCAGCATTCAAGCACTTGATGAACGAGAAGTACCGTCCCAGAACCGAGGTCAATAAGCTCAAGACAGAACTTAGAGGGTTACGAACCCAAGGATTTGATATTACCACGTACGAAAGACGATTCACAGAATTGTGCCTATTGTGTCCGGGAGCATTCGAAGATGAGGAAGAGAAGATCGACGCTTTTGTGAAAGGATTACCGGAAAGAATCCAAGAAGATATAAGTTCACACGAGCCCGCCTCCATACAACAGGCATGTAGAATGGCTCACAAACTAGTGAACCAGATTGAAGAAAGAATTAAAGAACAGACTGCTGAAGAGGCCAATGTGAAGCAAGTCAAAAGAAAGTGGGAGGAAAACGGTGATAAGAATCACCAATACAACAACAACAGCAATTACAACAATAATCGCAACAATTATCCCAACAATCGCAACATCAATCGCAACTACAACAAACGGCCCAACAACAACAACAACAACAACAACAGCAACTACAACAATCATCCCAACAACAATAATAACCGCAACAACAACAACAATCAGAAGCAACTATGCCAAAGGTGTGAAAAGAATCACTCGGGGTTCTGCACCAAATTTTGCAACAAGTGTAAAAGAAATGGTCATAGCGCGGCGAAGTGTGAGGTCTACGGACCAGGGGTTAATAGAACGAAAGGAACAAATGGTGTCGGAACGAGTAATGGCGGAGCAAGTAGTGTCGGAGCAAGTTATGCCAATGTAGTTTGTTATAAATGTGGAAAACCAGGCCACATTATTAGAAATTGCCCGAACCAGGAGAACACGAATGGACAAGGCCGTGGAAGAGTTTTCAATATTAATGCGGTAGAGGCACAGGAAGACCCGGAGCTTGTTACGGGTACGTTTCTTATTGACAATAAATCTGCTTACGTTTTATTTGATTCGGGTGCGGATAGAAGCTATATGAGTAGAGATTTTTGTGCTAAATTAAGTTGTCCATTGACGCCTTTGGATAGTAAATTTTTACTCGAATTAGCAAATGGTAAATTAATTTCAGCAGATAATATATGTCGGAATCGAGAAATTAAACTGGTTAGCGAAACATTTAAGATTGATTTGATACCAGTAGAGTTAGGGAGTTTTGATGTGATAATCGGTATGGACTGGTTGAAAGAAGTGAAAGCGGAGATCGTTTGTTACAAAAATGCAATTCGCATTATACGAGAAAAAGGAAAACCCTTAATGGTGTACGGAGAAAAGGGCAACACGAAGCTACATCTTATTAGTAATTTGAAGGCACAAAAACTAATAAGAAAAGGTTGCTATGCTGTTCTAGCACACGTCGAGAAAGTACAAACTGAAGAAAAGAGCATCAATGATGTTCCCATTGCAAAAGAATTTCCCGATGTATTTCCGAAAGAATTACCGGGATTACCCCCACATCGATCCGTTGAATTTCAAATAGATCTTGTACCAGGAGCTGCACCAATAGCTCGTGCTCCTTACAGACTCGCACCCAGCGAGATGAAAGAACTGCAAAGCCAATTACAAGAACTTTTAGAGCGTGGTTTCATTCGACCAAGCACATCACCGTGGGGAGCTCCTGTTTTGTTTGTCAAGAAGAAAGATGGTACATTCAGGTTGTGTATCGACTACCGAGAGTTGAACAAACTTACCATCAAGAACCGCTACCCACTACCGAGAATCGACGACTTATTTGATCAACTACAAGGCTCGTCTGTTTATTCAAAGATTGACTTACGTTCCGGGTATCATCAAATGCGGATGAAAGAAGATGATATTCCAAAGACTGCTTTCAGAACACGTTACGGTCATTACGAGTTTATGGTCATGCCGTTTGGTTTAACTAATGCACCAGCTGTGTTCATGGACCTTATGAACCGAGTGTGTGGACCATACCTTGACAAGTTTGTCATTGTTTTCATTGATGACATACTTATTTACTCAAAGAATGACCAAGAACACGGTGAACATTTGAGAAAGGTGTTAGAAGTATTGAGGAAGGAAGAATTGTACGCTAAGTTTTCAAAGTGTGCATTTTGGTTGGAAGAAGTTCAATTCCTCGGTCACATAGTGAACAAAGAAGGTATTAAGGTGGATCCGGCAAAGATAGAAACTGTTGAAAAGTGGGAAACCCCGAAAACTCCGAAACACATACGCCAGTTTTTAGGACTAGCTGGTTACTACAGAAGGTTCATCCAAGACTTTTCCAGAATAGCAAAACCCTTGACTGCATTAACGCATAAAGGGAAGAAATTTGAATGGAATGATGAACAAGAGAAAGCGTTTCAGTTATTGAAGAAAAAGCTAACTACGGCACCTATATTGTCATTGCCTGAAGGGAATGATGATTTTGTGATTTATTGTGATGCATCAAAGCAAGGTCTCGGTTGTGTATTAATGCAACGAACGAAGGTGATTGCTTATGCGTCTAGACAATTGAAGATTCACGAACAAAATTATACGACGCATGATTTGGAATTAGGCGCGGTTGTTTTTGCATTAAAGACTTGGAGGCACTACTTATATGGGGTCAAAAGTATTATATATACCGACCACAAAAGTCTTCAACACATATTTAATCAGAAACAACTGAATATGAGGCAGCGTAGGTGGATTGAATTATTGAATGATTACGATTTTGAGATTCGTTACCACCCGGGGAAGGCAAATGTGGTAGCCGATGCCTTGAGCAGGAAGGATAGAGAACCCATTCGAGTAAAATCTATGAATATAATGATTCATAATAACATTACTACTCAAATAAAGGAGGCGCAACAAGGAGTTTTATAAGAGGGAAATTTAAAGGATGAAATACCCAAAGGATCGGAGAAGCATCTTAATATTCGGGAAGACGGAACCCGGTATAGGGCTGAAAGGATTTGGGTACCAAAATTTGGAGATATGAGAGAAATGGTACTTAGAGAAGCTCATAAAACCAGATACTCAATACATCCTGGAACGGGGAAGATGTACAAGGATCTCAAGAAACATTTTTGGTGGCCGGGTATGAAAGCCGATGTTGCTAAATACGTAGGAGAATGTTTGACGTGTTCTAAGGTCAAAGCTGAGCATCAGAAACCATCAGGTCTACTTCAACAACCCGAAATCCCGTAATGGAAATGGGAAAACATTACCATGGATTTCATCACTAAATTGCCAAGGACTGCAAGTGGTTTTGATACTATTTGGGTAATAGTTGATCGTCTCACCAAATCAGCACACTTCCTACAAATAAGAGAAGATGACAAGATGGAGAAGTTAGCACGACTGTATTTGAAGGAAGTCGTCTCCAGACATGGAATACCAATCTCTATTATCTCTGATAGGGATGGCAGATTTATTTCAAGATTCTGGCAGACATTACAGCAAGCATTAGGAACTCGTCTAGACATGAGTACTGCCTATCATCCACAAACTGATGGGCAGAGCGAAAGGACAATACAAACGCTTGAAGACATGCTACGAGCATGTGTTATTGATTTCGGAAACAGTTGGGATCGACATCTACCGTTAGCAGAATTTTCCTACAACAACAGCTACCATTCAAGCATTGAGATGGCGCCGTTTGAAGCACTTTATGGTAGAAAGTGCAGGTCTCCGATTTGTTGGAGTGAGGTGGGGGATAGACAGATTACGGGTCCGGAGATTATACAAGAAACTACCGAGAAGATCATCCAAATTCAACAACGGTTGAAAACCGCCCAAAGTCGACAAAAGAGCTACGCAGACATTAAAAAAAAAGATATAGAATTTGAAATTGGAGAGATGGTCATGCTTAAAGTTTCACCTTGGAAAGGCGTTGTTCGATTTGGTAAGCGAGGGAAATTAAATCCAAGGTATATTGGACCATTCAAGATTATTGATCGTGTCGGACCAGTAGCTTACCGACTTGAGTTACCTCAATAACTCGCGGCTGTACATAACACTTTCCACGTCTCGAATTTGAAGAAATGTTTTGCTAAAGAAGATCTCACTATTCCGTTAGATGAAATCCAAATCAACGAAAAACTCCAATTCATCGAAGAACCCGTCGAAATAATGGATCGTGAGGTTAAAAGACTTAAGCAAAACAAGATACCAATTGTTAAGGTTCGATGGAATGCTCGTAGAGGACCCGAGTTCACCTGGGAGCGTGAAGATCAGATGAAGAAGAAATACCCGCATCTATTTCCAGAAGATTCGTCAACACCTTCAACAGCTTAAAATTTCGGGACGAAATTTATTTAACGGGTAGGTACTGTAGTGACCCGAACTTTTCCATGTTTATATATATTAATTGAGATTGATGTTTACATGATTAAATGTTTCCAACATGTTAAGCAATCAAACTTGTTAAGACTTGATTAATTGAAATAGGTTTCATATAGACAATTGACCACCCAAGTTGACCGGTGATTCACGAACGTTAAAACTTGTAAAAACTATATGATGACATATATATGGATATATATATATAGTTAACATGATACTATGATAAGAAAACATATCATAAAGTATATTAACAATGAACTACATATGTAAAAACAAGACTACTAACTTAATGATTTTTAAACGAGACATATATGTAACGATTATCGTTGTAAAGACATTTAATGTATATATATTATATTAAGAGATATTCATACATGATAATATCATGATAATATAATAATTTAAAATCTCATTTGATATTATAAACATTGAGTTAACAACATTTAACAAGATCGTTAACCTAAAGGTTTCAAAACAACACTTACATGTAACGACTAACGATGACTTAACGACTCAGTTAAAATGTATATACATGTAGTGTTTTAATATGTATTTATACACTTTTGAAAGACTTCAATACACTTATCAAAATACTTCTACTTAACAAAAATGCTTACAATTACATCCTCGTTCAGTTTCATCAACAATTCTACTCGTATGCACCCGTATTCGTACTCGTACAATACACAGCTTTTAGATGTATGTACTATTGGTATATACACTCCAATGATCAGTTCTTAGCAGCCCATGTGAGTCACCTAACACATGTGGGAACCATCATTTGGCAACTAGCATGAAATATCTCATAAAATTACAAAAATATGAGTAATCATTCATGACTTATTTACATGAAAACAAAATTACATATCCTTTATATCTAATCCATACACCAACGACCAAAAACACCTACAAACACTTTTATTCTTCAATTTTCTTCATCTAATTGATCTCTCTCAAGTTCTATCTTCAAGTTCTAAGTGTTCTTCATAAATTCCAAAAGTTCTAGTTTCATAAAATCAAGAATACTTTCAAGTTTGCTAGCTCACTTCCAATCTTGTAAGGTGATCATCCAACCTCAAGAAATCTTTGTTTCTTACAGTAGGTTATCATTCTAATACAAGGTAATAATCATATTCAAACTTTGGTTCAATTTCTATAACTATAACAATCTTATTTCAAGTGATGATCTTACTTGAACTTGTTTTCGTGTCATGATTCTGCTTCAAGAACTTCGAGCCATCCAAGGATCCATTGAAGCTAGATCCATTTTTCTCTTTTCCAGTAGGTTTATCCAAGGAAATTAAGGTAGTAATGATGTTCATAACATCATTCGATTCATACATATAAAGCTATCTTATTCGAAGGTTTAAACTTGTAATCACTAGAACATAGTTTAGTTAATTCTAAACTTGTTCGCAAACAAAAGTTAATCCTTCTAACTTGACTTTTAAAATCAACTAAACACATGTTCTATATCTATATGATATGCTAACTTAATGATTTAAAACCTGGAAACACGAAAAACACCGTAAAACCGGATTTACGCCGTCGTAGTAACACCGCGGGCTGTTTTGGGTTAGTTAATTAAAAACTATGATAAACTTTGATTTAAAAGTTGTTATTCTGAGAAAATGATTTTTATTATGAACATGAAACTATATCCAAAAATTATGGTTAAACTCAAAGTGGAAGTATGTTTTCTAAAATGGTCATCTAGACGTCGTTCTTTCGACTGAAATGACTACCTTTACAAAAACGACTTGTAACTTATTTTTCCGACTAGAAACCTATACTTTTTTTGTTTAGATTCATAAAATAGAGTTCAATATGAAACCATAGCAATTTGATTCACTCAAAACGGATTTAAAATGAAGAAGTTATGGGTAAAACAAGATTGGATAATTTTTCTCATTTTAGCTACGTGAAAATTGGTAACAAATCTATTCCAACCATAACTTAATCAACTTGTATTATATATTATGTAATCTTGAGATACCATAGACACGTATACAATGTTTCGACCTATCATGTCGACACATCTATATATATTTCGGAACAACCATAGACACTCTATATGTGAATGTTGGAGTTAGCTATACAGGGTTGAGGTTGATTCCAAAATATATATAGTTTGAGTTGTGATCAATACTGAGATACGTATACACTGGGTCGTGGATTGATTCAAGATAATATTTATTGATTTATTTCTGTACATCTAACTGTGGATAACTAGTTGTAGGTTACTAACGAGGACAGCTGACTTAATAAACTTAAAACATCAAAATATATTAAAAGTGTTGTAAATATATTTTGAACATACTTTGATATATATGTATATATTGTTATAGGTTCATGAATCAACCAGTGGCCAAGTCTTACTTCCCGACAAAGTAAAAATCTGTGAAAGTGAGTTATAGTCCCACTTTTAAAATCTAATATTTTTGGGATGAGAATACATGCAGGTTTTATAAATGATTTACAAAATAGACACAAGTACGTGAAACTACATTCTATGGTTGAATTATCGAAATCGAATATGCCCCTTTTTATTAAGTCTGGTAATCTAATAATTAGGGAACAGACACCCTAATTGACGCGAATCCTAAAGATAGATCTATTGGGCCTAACAAACCCCATCCAAAGTACCGGATGCTTTAGTACTTCGAAATTTATATCATATCCGAAGGGTGTCCCGGAATGATGGGGATATTCTTATATATGCATCTTGTTATTGTCGGTTACCAGGTGTTCACCATATGAATGATTTTTATCTCTATGTATGGGATGTGTATTGAAATATGAAATCTTGTGGTCTATTGTTACGATTTGATATATATAGGTTAAACCTATAACTCACCAACATTTTTGTTGACGTTTTAAGCATGTTTATTCTCAGGTGATTATTAAGAGCTTCCGCTGTGTCATACTTAAATAAGGACAAGATTTGGAGTCCATACTTGTATGATATTGTGTAAAAACTGCATTCAAGAAACTTATTTTGTTGTAACATATTTGTATTGTAAACCATTATGTAATGGTCGTGTATAAACAGGATATTTTAGATTATCATTATTTGATAATCTACGTAAAGCTTTTTAAACCTTTATTGATGAAATAAAGGTTATGGTTTGTTTAAAAATGAATGCAGTCTTTGAAAAACGTCTCATATAGAGGTCAAAACCTCGCAACGAAATCAATTAATATGGAACGTTTTTAATCAATAAGAACGGGACATTTCATGTTTGACGTGTTCTAAGGTCAAAGTTGAGCATCAGAAACCATCAGGTCTACTTCAACAACCCGAAATCCCAGAATGGAAATGGGAAAACATTACCATGGATTTCATCACTAAATTGCCAAGGACAGCAAGTGGTTTTGATACTATTTGGGTAATAGTTGATCGTCTCACCAAATCAGCACACTTCCTGCCAATAAGAGAAGATGACAAGATGGAGAAGTTAGCACGACTGTATTTGAAGGAAGTCGTCTCCAGACATGGAATACCAATCTCTATTATCTCTGATAGGGACGGTAGATTTATTTCAAGATTCTGGCAGACATTACAGCAAGCATTAGGAACTCGTCTAGACATAAGTACTGCCTATCATCCACAAACTGATGGGCAGAGCGAAAGGACGATACAAACGCTTGAAGACATGCTACGATAATGTGTTATTGATTTCGGAAACAGTTGGGATCGACATCTACCGTTAGCAGAATTTTTCTACAACAACAGCTACCATTCAACCATTGAGATGGCGCCGTTTGAAGCACTTTATGGTAGAAAGTGCAGGTCTCCGATTTGTTGGAGTGAAGTGGGGGATAGACAGATTACGGGTCCGGAGACTATACAAGAAACTACCGAGAAGATCATCCAAATTCAACAACGGTTGAAAACCGCCCAAAGTCGACAAAAGAGCTACGCTGACATTAAAAGAAAAGATATAGAATTTGAAATTGGAGAGATGGTCATGCTTAAAGTTGCACCTTGGAAAGGCGTTGTTCGATTTGGTAAACGAGGGAAATTAAATCCAAGGTATATTGGACCATTCAAGATTATTGATCGTGTCGGACCAGTAGCTTACCGACTTGAGTTACCTCAACAACTCGCGGCTGTACATAACACTTTCCACATCTTGAATTTGAAGAAATGTTTTGCTAAAGAAGATCTCACTATTCCGTTAGATGAAATCCAAATCAACGAAAAACTTCAATTCATCGAAGAACCCGTCGAAATAATGGATCGTGAGGTTAAAAGACTTAAGCAAATCAAGATACCAATTGTTAAATTTCGATGGAATGCTCGTAGAGGACCCGAGTTCACCTGGGAGCATGAAGATTAGATGAAGAAGAAATACCCGCATCTATTTCTAGAAGATTCGTCAACACCTTCAACAGCTTAAAATTTCGGGATGAAATTTATTTAACGGGTAGGTACTGTAGTGACCCGAACTTGTTAAGACTTGATTTTTACATGATTAAATGTTTCCAACATGTTAAGCAATCAAACTTGTTAAGACTTGATTAATTGAAATAGGTTTCATATAGACAATTGACCACCCAAGTTGACCGGTGATTTACGAACGTTAAAACTTGTAAAAACTATATGATGACATATATATGGTTATATATATAGTTAACATGATATTATGATAATTAAACATATCATTAAGTATATTAACAATGAACTACATATGTAAAAACAAGACTACTAACTTAATGATTTTGAAACGAGACATATATGTAACGATTATCGTTGTAACGATATTTAATGTATATATATCATATTAAGAGACATTCGTACATCATAATATCATGATAATATAATAATTTAAAATCTCTTTTGATATTATAAACATTGAGTTAACAACATTTAACAAGATCGTTAACCTAAAGGTTTCAAAACAACATTTACATGTAACGACTAACGATGACTTAACGACTCAGTTAAAATGTATATACATGTAGTGTTTCAATATGCATTCATACACTTTTGAAAGACTTCAAGACACTTATCAAAAAACTTCTACTTAACAAAAATGCTTACAATTACATCCTCGTTCAGTTTCATCAACAATTCTACTCGTATGCACCCGTATTCGTACTCGTACAATACACAGCTTTTAGATGTATGTACTATTGGTATATACACTCCAATGATCAGCTCTTAGCAGCCCATGTGAGTCACCTAACACATGTGGGAACCATCATTTGGCAACTAGCATGAAATATCTCATAAAATTACAAAAATATGAGTAATCATTCATGACTTATTTACATGAAAACAAAATTACATATCCTTTATATCTAATCCATACACCAACGACCAAAAACACCTACAAACACTTTCATTCTTCAATTTTATTCATCTAATTGATCTCTCTCAAGTTCTATCTTCAAGTTCTAAGTGTTCTTCATAAATTCCAAAAGTTCTAGTTTCATAAAATCAAGAATACTTTCAAGTTTGCTAGCTCACTTCCAATCTTGTAAGGTGATCATCCAACCTCAAGAAATCTTTTTTTCTTACAGTATGTTATCATTCTAATACAAGGTAATAATCATATTCAAACTTTGGTTCAATTTCTATAACTATAACAATCTTATTTCAAGTGATGATCTTACTTGAACTTGTTTTCGTGTCATGATTCTGCTTCAAGAACTTCGAGCCATCCAAGGATCCATTGAAGCTAGATCCATTTTTCTCTTTTCCAGTAGGTTTATCCAAGGAACTTAAGGTAGTAATGATGTTCATAACATCATTCGATTCATACATATAAAGCTATCTTATTCGAAGGTTTAAACTTGTAATCAATAGAACATAGTTTAGTTAATTCTAAACTTGTTCGCAAACAAAAGTTAATCCTTCTAACTTGACTTTTAAAATCAACTAAACACATGTTCTATATCTGTATGATATGCTAACTTAATGATTTAAAACCTGGAAACACGAAAAACACCGTAAAACCGGATTTACGCCGTCGTAGTAACACCGCGGGCTGTTTTGGGTTAGTTAATTAAAAACTATGATAAACTTTGATTTAAAATTTGTTATTCTGAGAAAATGATTTTTATTATGAACATGAAACTATATCCAAAAATTATGGTTAAACTCAAAGTGGAAGTATGTTTTCTAAAATGGTCATCTAGACGTCGTTCTTTAGACTGAAATGACTACCTTTACAAAAACGACTTGTAACTTATTTTTCTGACTATAAACCTATACTTTTTCTGTTTAGATTCATAAAATAGAGTTCAATATGAAACCATAGCAATTTGATTCACTCAAAACGGATTTAAAATGAAGAAGTTATGGGTAAAACAAGATTGGATAATTTTTCTCATTTTAGCTACGTGAAAATTGGTAACAAATCTATTCCAACCATAACTTAATCAACTTGTATTGTATATTATGTAATCTTGAGATACCATAGACACGTATACAATGTTTCGACCTATCATGTCGACACATCTATATATATTTCGGAACAACCATAGACACTCTATATGTGAATGTTGGAGTTAGCTATACAGGGTTGAGGTTGATTCCAAAATATATATAGTTTGAGTTGTGATCAATACTGAGATACGTATACACTGGGTCGTGGATTGATTCAAGATAATATTTATCAATTTATTTATGTACATCTAACTGTGGACAACTAGTTGTAGGTTACTAACGAGGACAGCTGACTTAATAAACTTAAAACATCAAAATATATTAAAAGTGTTGTAAATATATTTTGAACATACTTTGATATATATGTATATATTGTTATAGGTTCGTGAATCAACCAGTGGCCAAGTCTTACTCCCCGACGAAGTAAAAATCTGTGAAAGTGAGTTATAGTCCCACTTTTAAAATCTAATATTTTTGGGATGAGAATACATGCAGGTTTTATAAATGATTTACAAAATAGACACAAGTACGTGAAACTACATTCTATGGTTGAATTATCGAAATCGAATATGCCCCTTTTTATTAAGTCTGGTAATCTAAGAATTAGGGAACAGACACCCTAATTGACGCGAATCCTAAAGATAGATCTATTGGGCCTAACAAACCCCATCCAAAGTACCGGATGCTTTAGTACTTTGAAATTTATATCATATTCGAAGGGTGTCCCGGAATGATGGGGATATTCTTATATATGCATCTTGTTAATGTCGGTTACCAGGTGTTCACCATATGAATGATTTTTATCTCTATGTATGGGATGTGTATTGAAATCTGAAATCTTGTGGTCTATTATTATGATTTGATATATATAGGTTAAACCTATAACTCACCAACATTTTTGTTGACGTTTTAAGCATGTTTATTCTCAGGTGATTATTAAGAGCTTCCGCTATCGCATACTTAAATAAGGACGAGATTTGGAGTCCACGCTTGTATGATAATGTGTAAAAACTGCATTCAAGAAACTTATTTTGTTGTAACATATTTGTATTGTAAACCATTATGTAATGGTCGTGTGTAAACAGAATATTTTAGATTATCATTATTTGATAATCTACGTAAAGCTTTTTAAACCTTTATTGATGAAATAAAGGTTATGGTTTGTTTTAAAATGAATGCAGTCTTTGAAAAACGTCTCATATAGAGGTCAAAACCTCGCAACGAAATCAATTAATATGGAACGTTTTTAATCAATAAGAACGGGACATTTCATAATTAACCTTGGTCGGTTGGTTGAGGATTTTCTTTTACTTAACCGTTTTATTATTTCCCCCACCGGTTCTATTTCCTCCTCCGGTTCCTCCTCTTCCGGTTCTGATTCTTCTTCCGGTTCTGATTCTTCTTCTGGTTCCTCTTCGGGAACTTGTGAATCAGTCCAATATATATTCGACTCTTCATTATTATTAGGTGAGTCAATGGGATTTGTGCTAGAGGTAGACATCTATCACACAATATCAAACATGTTAAGAGACTAATATATCACATAATATATACATGTTAATAATATATAGTTTCCAACAAAAATGTTAAGCAATCATTTTTAAAGAAAACACGGTCGAAGTCCAGACTCACTAATGCATCCTAACAAACTCGATAAGACACACTAATACAAATTTTCTGGTTCTCTAAGACCAACGCTCGGATACCAACTGAAATGTCCCGTTCTTATTGATTAAAAACGTTCCATATTAATTGATTTCGTTGCGAGGTTTTGACCTCTATATGAGACGTTTTTCAAAGACTGCATTCATTTTTAAAACAAACCATAACCTTTATTTCATAAATAAAGGTTTAAAAAGCTTTACATAGATTATCAAATAATGACAATCTAAAATATCCTGTTTACACACGACCATTACATAATGGTTTACAATACAAATATGTTATATCAAAATCAGTTTCTTGAATGCAGTTTTTACACAATATCATACAAACATGGACTCCAAATCTTGTACTTATTTTAGTATGCAACAACGGAAGCTCTTAGTATTCACCTGAGAATAAACATGCTTTAAACGTCAATAAAAATGTTGGTGAGTTATAGGTTTAACCTATATATATCAAATCGTAACAATAGACCACAAGATTTCATATTTCAATACACATCCCATACATAGAGATAAAAATCATTCATATGTTGAACACCTGGTAACTGACATTAACAAGATGCATATATAAGAATATCCCCATTATTCCGGGACACCCTTTGGATATGATATAAATTTCGAAGTACTAAAGCATCCGGTATTTTGGATGGGGTTTGTTAGGCCCAATAGATCTATCTTTAGGATTCGCGTCAATTAGGGTGTCTGTTCCCTAATTCTTAGATTACCAGACTTAATAAAAAGGGGCATATTCGATTTCGATAATTTAACCATAGAATGTAGTTTCACGTACTTGTGTCTATTTTGTAAATCATTTATAAAACCTGCATGTAAATCATTTACAAGTCGTTTTTGTAAAGGTAGTCATTTCAGTCGAAAGAACGACGTCTAGATGTCCATTTTAGAAAACATACTTCCACTTTGAGTTTAACCATAATTTTTGGATATAGTTTCATGTTCATAATAAAAATTATTTTCTCAGAATAACAACTTTTAAATCAAAGTTTATCATAGTTTTTAATTATCTAACCCAAAACAGCCCGCGATGTTACTACGACGGCGTAAATCCGGTTTTACGGTGTTTTTCGTGTTTCTAGGTTTTAAATCATTAAGTTAGCATATCATATAGATATAGAACATGTGTTTAGTTGATTTTAAAAGTCAAGTTAGAAGGATTAACTTTTATTTGCGAACAAGTTTAGAATTAACTAAACTATGTTCTAGTGATTACAAGTTTAAACCTTCGAATAAGATAGCTTTATATGTATGAATCGAATGATGTTATGAACATCATTACTACCTCAAGTTCCTTGGATAAACCTACTGGAAATGAGAAAAATAGATCTAGCTTCAAAGGATCCTTGGATGGCTTGAAAGTTCTTGAAGAAGAATCATGCCACGAAAACAATTTCAAGTAAGATTTCCACTCGAAATAAGATTGTTATAGTTATAGAAATTGAATTAAAGTTTGAATATGATTATTACCTTGTATTAGAAAGATAACCTACTGTGAGTAACAAAGGTTTCTTGATCTTGGATGATTACTTGGAATGGATTTAGAAAACTTGGAAGTAAACTTGCAATCTTGGAAGTATTCTTGATTTTATGAAACTAGAACTTTTGGAATTTATGAAGAACACTTAGAACTTGAAGATAGAACTTGAGAGAGATCAATTAGATGAAGAAAATTGAAGAATGAAAGTGTTTGTAGGTTTTTTTGGTCGTTGGTGTATGGATTAGATATAAAGGATATGTAATTTTGTTTTCATGTAAATAAGTCATGAATGATTACTCATATTTTTGTATTTTTATGAGATATTTCATGCTAGTTTCCAAATGATGGTTCCCACATGTGTTAGGTGACTCACATGGGCTGCTAAGATCTGATCATTAGAGTGTATATACTAATAGTACATACATCTAAAAGCTGTGTATTGTACGAGTACGAATACGGGTGCATACGAGTAGAATTGTTGATGAAACTGAACGAGGATGCAATTGTAAGCATTTTTGTTAAGTAGAAGTATTTTGATAAGTGTCTTGAAGTCTTTCAAAAGTGTATGAGTACATATTAAAACATTACACGTATATACATTTTAACTGAGTCGTTAAGTCATCGTTAGTCGTTACATGTAAATGCTGTTTTGAAACCTTTAGGTTAACGATCTTGTTGAATGTTATTAACCCATTGTTTATTATAACAAATGAGATGTTAAATTGTTATATTATCATGATTTTATGATATATAATATATCTTAGTATGATGTATATACAGTTAAATGTCGTTACAACGATAATCGTTACATATATGTCTCGTTTCGATATCATTAAGTTAGTAGACATATTTTTACATATGTATTTCATTGTTAATACACTTAATAATATATTTACTTATCATTTAACATAATTAACCAAGTGTATCAATATCTTAATATGATTCATATGTACCTAGTAAGACGTTGTTATAACGATAATCGTTATATATATCGTTTTCGAGTTTCTTAAATTAATAGTCTCATTTTTATGTATATAACTCATTGTTAAAATACCTAATGAGATACATACTTATAATAAAATCATGTTAACTATATATATAACCATATATATGTCATCGTATAGTTTTTACAAGTTTTAACGTTCGTGAATCACCGGTCAACTTGGGTGGTCAATTGTCTATATGAAACCTATTTCAATTAATCAAGTCTTAACAAGTTTGATTGCTTAACATGTTGGAAACAATTAATCATGTAAATAACAATTTCATTTAATATATATATAAACATGGAAAAGTTCGGGTCACTACACAACATATGTAAACTTTTGCTTTATTCCCAGCTCTTCACACCAACTTCGAAATGGATTTTCTGCAAATTGCTTGCCATTATCACTGACTATTTCATTTGGGACCCTATACCGGCACATAATATCATGCCAAACAAACTTTTTGACATTTTCTCCTGTAATCTTTGCTAAAGCCGTCGCCTCAACCCACTTTGTGAAAAAATCAATTGCTACCACCAAGAACTTAGCATTACCAGTGCTTCTGTTGAATGGTCCCACAATATCAATCGCCCATTTGCAGAATAATGGTGTATCCTATCGTATACATGCGTAAGCCCTGAAGGCTGCCTAGTGTGTAAGCCCTGGCCGGAGAACGCCACTTTCAGCATAAATTTTGGATCACAAGTAACTGAACGTACCATCATCTGACATGTGTTCCTGAACAATCCGGTGGATCTGACACTATAAATAGTGTGATGACCCGGAAATTTCCGATCAAAATTAAACTTTAATATTTATATGTTTCTGACACGATAAGCAAAATCTGTAATGTCGAGTCTCGAAAATCTTGAAATCTATATTTATGTAATCAATTACCCTTTGACTATTCCCGACGATTCACGAACAATTATTTGTAAATAACTAAATGTATATAAATGTGTATATGTATATGTACATATGTAAACAAAAGTATATATAATAATTTGAATTAGTATAATACCAAATAATCATTTGAATTAAATAGATAGGGTAATGTACAAAATAAATAAGATGTTATTAAATAAATATATAAATATATATATATGTATACATAAGTAATATTATATATATATTGTAATATATAAAATTGATAAATAATAAATATCCAAGTTATGTTATTATATAATATATAATTAGTAAAGATGATTAACAAGTTGTAATATTACGATATTAAATATAATTACGAGTTGAAAATATAGTTGTTATATCTGTGTTATTATTTTAATTATTATTACTAATATTAAAATCAGTATTATTATTAGATACATATAAAATATATATATATTATATATATATATATATATATATATATATATATATATATATATATATATATATATATATATATATATGATAGTTGATACATTTAATTGCCAATATTATTGTTATTAGTAATATCAGTATTATTATAATTAATAGTCAAAATTATGATTTTAGTTATTATTAATATTATTATAATTATTAATATTATTATTATTAATTGTATATATATTTATTAAAAATAATTTAATTATATAAAGTATAAATAATAAAGGAATCAGTACGATTTCCTTTTGGGTTCACGATCAAACTATTTCCAAAATTTGTTTCTGCCTCTAATCTGTTACCCATCATTTTCAATTCGTACAAATTTGTGGAATTTAGCTAATTGAATGTATTTTGATAAATCCCTGAACGAATATTTCCTGTCTGTTAGATATTCTGTCAACTTCAATTTTACTAGAAGACAACCCAACTAGTGACTACAGCAATCAATTAACTACATGATATAATCTCTATTAAAGCAAGTCGATTGAGAAAATTAAATTAAAACTTCCAAAGAACATCACCACCACCTTGATCACAAACAACCATAGATCACTTTTATGACCCTTACCAAATCGAAATCCATTTAACTCAACATCACCATACTTGCTCTTTTTCTGTTCAAACACCACGATCACCATCTTGTGCTTCCACTTTCTGCCACCATTTTTCTTTTACCATCGATTACCTTCACCTTCGAACCACCTTAAACAACCAACGACCATCAATCTACAATATCGTTTCCTGTTACCTTCATGAATCCATCTTCAACCACCAAGATCACCTTAATATCACCACCGTCGCCATCTTTTTAGTTCACCATCGATTCAAGAACCACACGAACAACCATTCCCTTCAAGAAACCCTTATTGATGCTTACTGCCTTTTCGTTTCATTTGTGAATTACCCAAACCGCCACCAATCTTCATCTTGTAACCCACCTCACCATAACCAAACCACCATAACAACCATTGGAAACCCACATAAATTTTTTTTCCTTTCATCGCTACTTTAATTCAAGGAAGACTCATAGGAGTTGATTAAATATATTTACACACTTTCAAGTTTACAACTTGCATGTGTTAAAGCTTCTTTATAGGATATTTTATAAACTAAAAGGGGACGAGACATGTGAGGTTTGTGTAACAAACCATAGTAGTTGGCCGACACCACTAGCCTAAAGAAAAAGGAAACCCACTTGCATATATAATCAAATAAAACTGTATCATGCATGCATTTTATTTACTGTCCTTAATTGCCGAATATTCCAAAACCAAATCTCTCACATGTAGCGGTTCATTATTAAAGGGTATATATAGTGAACTGTGAATAAATTTTGAGTTTATGATCTTACGGTAGGCCGAATTAGTGGAGGTAGTTCCAATTATAACCGACAATTAGGATAGGAAATGGATTTGGGATAGATTAAATTAAGTTACCATGTTGTTGTATTAGTTGGGCCACGATCAATATTCTAATACATGGGTCGTGTATATTATTTTTTTTGTGTCGAAGATGTGGTGACAACAATGATATGGTGTGGGTGTTAGATGATGATGATAAATAATTATGATGATGAAGATTGAAGTGATGATGATGATAAAGATTCAATGATGATGAATGGTTGTAGAGCCGTTTGTTCATACTGCAACTAGTGTTTCCAATACGTTTAACGTAACCAGAAAACCCACTTCGAACATATTAAACCAGGCATTTGGATTGGAGTATATATTTTTTTATTCGGACTGCAAGATCTTAAACCCAAATAAACCACAATCCCTATCAGTTACTTATAGCCTCTTATATATTTCAGGATTTTTGATTTAGTTGTTGGGCCACTATGATTTACCTTGGGCCGAGATAGTCCAGATAATTGTTGGATTGAGAGCCCGATATGTTTGATGTAGGGATGCTAAGATATCGATGCTGAATATGATTAAGATTTAGGATTATGATGAGATGATGAAACAGAATAACATGGGTTAAAAGAAGTTAACTACAAATTAAATCAGAAAGAAACAAATGGAGAAATGGTTCGTAGCATTGTCGTTAAGCGAGAGGTCGCAAGTTCGAGTCCCGTCGTGGGCATTTTTTTAGGAGACTTATTAAAAGGTATAACCATATTTTTATTTATCTATTCTTATTATAATAATTATTATTATTATTATTGTTGTTATGATTATTATTATCATTTTTATTATTATTATTATTATTATTAAAATTATCATTTATTATTAGAGATAGTACTCTTAATAAAATTTTCATTGTTGTTAAAAATTACCATTGGTATTAAAACTATCACATTATTTATCATTATTAGTATTATTATTATTTTTATCATTAACATGATTTTTATTATAGTTATTATTAATAATATTATTTTTAAATACTTGAGAACATATCTGATACATAATTATATTAGTATTACTTAAAATATTGAATAGACATATTAACATTAAATATATAAATATTATGCATAACAAATTATTAATTACTTATATACATATATTAATATAATTACAAAAATAATAACCATTTTGAATATAAACACAAATTAAATATATAATATATAAATTAAGATATATATATTTATTCGATTACAATTATGTGTGTTGATATATACACAAATGATATAGGTTCGTGAATCCGAGGTCAACCCTATATTTGTTCAATGTAGTCATATGTATTTTTACTACAAAATACAGTACGGTGAGTTTCATTTGATTCCCTTTTTACTCTTTACATTTTTGGGACTGAGAATACATGCGCTTTTATAAATGTTTGACGCAATAGACATAAGTACCTTAACTGCATTCTATGATCGAATTATCTGGGATTGGGGTTGATTATTATGACACGCATTAGCCCCCGTTTTCCGTTAGAGCGTGTGAGCTCCCGAGCCGGGTGGATGGTTTATTATTTACGACATTTTGGCACCGGTTGTCCTATATTTTATAAACATGTGTTCAGCCGTGGGGTGTAAAGACCGACACAAAGGTTCTATATTTTAAAGGCACATGTATTCAGCCGTGGGGTGAAAGACCGGCACAGATGGTTACTATTATATTTTGAATCCTCACCAGGTGTTCTTCATATGAAAGATATTTTTTTTGTGCAGTTGGAATGGGACTTATGCACGTTTTATAATATTTAAAATCTTGTGGTCTATTAAAATGATGAAAATGAAATGATTACTATAAACTAATGAACTCACCAACCTTTTGGTTGACACTTGAAAGCATGTTTATTCTCAGGTTTGAAAGAAATCTTCCGCTGTGCATTAGCTCATTTTAAGGATATTACTTGGAGTCATTCATGACATATTTCAAAAGACGTTGCATTCGAGTCATTGAAGTTCATTATTGATTATTAAGTAAATGACGGATTAGGTCATTTATAGTTGGATATTATGATTTTTAAGTAAATGACGGATTAGGTCATTTATAGTTGGATATTATGAAATGGTATGCATACCTGTCAACTTTCGATGTAATGAAAGTTTGTCTTTTAAAAACGAATGCAATGTTTGTAAAATGTATCATTTAGAGGTCAAGTACCTAGTGATGAAATCAACTATTATGAATCGTTTATAATCGATACGGACTTCGTCCGGATGGATTAGGACATGGCGTTTCAAATAGACCCCTTGGGTCGTCATTTTGCACAATTCAGACACTCTGATAAACTTGAGAGCAGAGACTTCATCTCTTTATCTCTCTAACACTTTCTCTCACTAGAAGTCATCCAGCTAGCAATTCTATGCTCTACGGACGATAGATTGGTTAAGCCACCCCACAAGTTTCTATACTTGTGAACCAGGTCTGCAGGGATAATTTCCCAAGAGCAAACAATAATCGGCAACACTCACCCACCTAAAGCTAGATTACTTATAGTATCGTGTTGGCACACTAAGCCTTACCTCATAAGGAAATAGGTGTTAACACAGAACGGCCAAGCAGATGACACTGGTATCAAGTCATACTTTGGGAGACGCTGAACTGTCCCATGTATCTGACAGTTCTCACATGTTTATATGATTTCTGCAACATCTCGATAAAGGGTAGGCCAAAAATACCCTTGCCTCATAATCCGTGATGCCACAGTACGGAAGCCAGAATGTTGAGAACAAACTCCTTCATGCATCTCCTTGACTACCTTTAATGATTCATCATTGATTAAACACCTTAACAGAGGACCATTGTAAGATTTTCGATAAAGAGCGCCATGAATGACTTCATACATTGGTGCCGTTACTCTTATCCTTCTGGCTTCCGCCTTGTCAATGGGTAACCCTCCGTCGTGCAAATACCTTAAATATGGAGTCATCCAAGTTTCCTTAACACTTTCAATTATCGTCATAACTGGTTTTTCATGTATTGATTTTTCTTTAAGTTCTTCAACCAACACTCGTTTGTGCAAATGATCAAAGGTTAAAGTAGCTAACTTGCTTAATACGTCAGCTTTCTTATTCTTATTTCGAGGGATTTGCACGACTTCAAGGTTATCAAATTTCTTTGAGATTGCTTCTACCAACTTTACATATTACCTCATTGATGTATCTCTTGCATCAAACATTCCATTTCTAACGACCCGTCTTAATTCATTTGGACGAATACATTACATTTTGTTACATCGCGAGGTACTTGACCTCTATATGATACATTTTACAAACATTACATTCATTTTTAAAAGATAAACTTTCAATACATCGAAAGTTGATGACATGCATACCATTTCATAATATATCCAACTATAATCGACTTAATAATAATCTTGATGAACTCGACGACTCGAATGCAACGTCTTTTGAAATATGTCATGAATGACTCCAAGTAATATCTCTAATATGAGCAAATGCACAGCGGAAGATTTCTTTAACACCTGAGAATAAACATGCTTTAAAATGTCAACCAAAAGGTTGGTGAGTTCATTAGTTTATCATAATCATTCATTTTCATCATTTTAATAGACCACAAGATTTTCATTTTCAGTTCTCATAAATATACGTCCCATTCATAGAGACAAAAATCATTCATATGGTGAACACCTGGTAACCGACATTAAAAAGATGCATATAAGAATATCCCCTATCATTCCGGGAAATCCTTCGGACATGATAAAAATGAATTCGAAGTACTAAAGCATCCGGTACTTTGGATGGGGTTCGTTAGGCCCAATAGATCTATCTTTAGGATTCGCGTCAATTAGTAGATCGGTTTACTAATTCGCGTCAATATATAACATATAATGTAGTTTCGATTACTTGTGTCTATTTCATAAAACATTTATAAAAATTTCGCATGTATTCTCAGCCCAAAAATATAAAGGGTAAAAAGGTAAATGAATCTCACAATACTGTATTTTGTAGTAAAAATACATATGACGTCATTGAACAAGTGAACAATGCAGGGTTGGCCTCGGATTCACGAACCTATATCAGTTATATATATTAAAACATATAATGAAAATCACATAATTTCATTTATTAATATATATCATTTATCTATTTGTGGTTATATAGATTTTATACTAAATTCCATTTTAAAAACGTATACTTATATTTTATCTTTGATTATATGTTATATATTGTTAATCGTTAAAATGATAGTTTTGAAATTAAGGATTTACTAATAATAATAATTATAATAATAATAATAACTTTATTAATAATGATAATACTAATATTAAAATGATAATGATAATTTTTAATAATAATAATAATAATAATAATAATAATAATAATAATAATAATAATAATAATAATAATAATAATAATAATAATAATAATAATAATAATAATAAAAAAAGGGACTACCTTCAAAACAAGCCTAAAATAAATGCCCTAGCCCGGGTTCGAACTCGCGACTTCCCACTAACCCGAAAACATTCTAAACCATTCCTCTGCTCGCGGCTTTTCTGAGATAGTTCCTACTCTATTTAAATTTACTCCGATTATGTATCAGTTTTCCTTTTCATCTTCTTTTTCATAATATCATTCGATCTCTACTTCATGGTCATCATCATCTTTAATCATGATCATGACATGTTCATAATCATAATCATCTTCTTCATCAGTTCGTAATCACTACAATCGTGATCATATTTAACATCATTCTAAACTAAAATCATCATCATACTTAAATTGTGATTATCATCCTAACTCATGACAATCATACGCATGTCACAATCATTAAAATTTATCAAAATCATATTATCATCATCATCATCCTAATATGATCAATATCATCTCATTATCATCACGATTATCATTTTATGCGTATCATTTTTATAACATAATCATTATCTTCATCCTAACATCATAATCAACACACGAGCAACATAATCCTTCATCATCTGTTATCATCATATCACCTAACATCATTCATCATCATACCCATGTATCATTTATCATTTTGTGTATCATTATTCGAATACCTCTCGTCATCATCATCATTCTAGACATCATCACCGAATACTATCCTCATCATCAACATCAAACATCATTGCTAGTACCTATGATAATGATCATTATCTTTTATACACGTATATTATAAACATAATCAAAATCATACCAAATTATCATCCTCATTGTTATTTAGCAATTTTCCTCACATATATGACGTCCAAAAAAAATATAAGGGACACGATATATCACAACAGGAAGTTTCCAAGCAATCATAGATAGCCCAAGTGGATTTTTGGATCGATAATTTTTATATTATGTGTATATGGGCTTCGGCCCAGGCTGCATCATTAGCCCAAACTCACGGTCCAATCCCAAAATTCAATCTTGTGGGTTTGTTTTAGTATTGTCGAATTGCAGTTGAAGTGTAACAGAAAAGAAAAAGAATATTTACCGGATCATTATTAAAACACATATGTCATCATCATCTATTATCATTATCATGAGCATACATCAACATCATCTCCCACTAAAACAAAAAACGTGAATCACTTTCTTAATCATCAACTTTATTTTATCACGTCACCATCACTCATAACAGAATCATCATTGCATTTATATTACTGTACTGGAAACAGGAAACCGAAAGGAGTAAGAGGTGGTTTTACGGGGTTTGCAGGTGCTTTAATGGTGATTTAAGGCTGTAATATAGCACTAGGTGACGGTGGTTCACGGTTGTCTAAGGTGATGGATGGTGATGATCTTAGTTGATCGTTATGGGTGTTGTGTTCACGACAATGAAACCGAAAAACAAAACATAGGTTGTGGTTGATTTAAAGGTGATGGTTGCTACGATGGTGGCGGTCTTTGAGGATGAGATAGAGACAGTGAAAATAACTTGTAGTAGATAGCGGGTTTAAATGGGTTGTTAGCGAGGGTGTAAGTTGGGGTTGGGTGATCATTTGATCGAGTATATTGAGAGAGATAGAGAGAGAGTGGTGAACGATTGTGATGGTTAGGGTGGTGGTGGACGGTGGTGAGTGTCGGAGGTTCGGTGGAGAGGGTGGACTAGGTGGTGGCTGGTGAGGAAGATGGTTGAATTTGTTTAGTGTTCTCAAGTTCAAACTTAATATTTGTATATATACATACAATACAGTGACTAATGATGATAATTAAAATAATATAATAATAATAATTAAATAACATGTGACTTAATATTAGCCGCCTCTAAATTCTTGTGTCGATAATACAATTCGGATAGTATATCGTGATCCGTTGATAATTAGTGGCGTATAAAAGTTCTCAGAAAAATTCCAAAATTTTAAATTAATTATCTTTATTTATTTTGGTCATTATGGTATAAAATTTGTTCAATAATTATTAAGTAAAATTTACATTAATTATTCACTCCCAACCCTAAATAAAATCTAAAAAGTTTTAAAATTTATCAAATAACTTCTAAATATATTATTACTAAGTTATAAGTTATAAAACTCATTTTTGGATAACCGTTTATTTTAAAATCACATAAGTCCCTTTTTAAGTCGTTTACTATAAATCGAATGACAATTGAGCGTTACCGTCGTTTATTAAATAACTTCGAAATCATAAAATATATATTCTATATACTTATATATATATATATATATATATATATATATATATATATATATATATATATATATATATATATATATATATACTCATATAATAATAATTATTATGTATTATTTTTATTTTTCAACATTGATTATAACAATTACAATATATAATATTTCTTTTTATAAATATATATTTAATTATATGCATATCTATATATTATATATTAAATTATTAATATTAAGTATACTGATATTATTTTATATATTTATTTCCAACAATTAAATCATATATTATCTCAAATAATATTTCAAATCAAGTTATATATATATCTATTTACAAATTAGTTGTTCGTGAATCGTCGAGAACAGTCGAGGTCAATTGAATAAATAAATCAGTTTAAAATTTTAAGACTCAATATTACAAACATTACTTATCATGTCGGAAACATATTAAGATTAAGTTTAAATTTGATCGGAAATATCCGGGTCGTCACAGTACCTACCCGTTAAAGAAATTTCGTCCCAAAATTTGATTGGAATGGTCATGGATGACAATAAAAATGTTTTCATGACAAAAATGAGTTGATAAATAGAGTTTTATCATTATTGAGTAATATGGATAAAATAATTTGATTTTGTGAATAGTACGAGTGAAGCTATCATAAAAGAGTGAAATAAGTAAATGCAGATTCGTCTTAATCGGTGATGTAGTCACGATTGATTTCCGAAATTCAAGGGATTTAGAGGAAATTTTTGCAATAAGATTTGGTTCTTCGGTAAGTAAGGAAGTTAAAATCCTCTTTGATTAAATGTGATGATCTGTCTAGATTGCTCTTTCTGACTTTTCCATATAAATTCACCCTCTTCGTTTCCTTTATATTTTGGAGTTCCGTTTATTTGGTTTTCTCTTCCCGACTTTAAGTCAAGCGAATAATGATCCAGAATTCGTAGGTATGAATTTTTGAATGAACATAACTAATGTTCTAAGAGAGAGATTGTAATAGCACGATCTTGATTGATTAAATTACCAGAATCATGAAAGGTAGAACTATCAAGAATATATGTTCTTGATATGTTTAGAGATTAGATAGAATGTAAGAGTCGTGTAACATGGCACATGTTGACGTTATAGTCCGTGAATCATCACGTTTCATTAGAAACTCAGCATGACTTACTGTAATATAATCACGTTGATCAAGTGTCATTATATTATACTAACTCATGCATCAGTTCCCAACACTAGTTCAAAAACATTCATATTTTAAACTCGAAAGTTTACAGAATATAGAAACTAGCAGTTTCTTATATGATGTAATACTTATAGCGCGAAGAGATAACTGATTTCAGATAGATTAGTTATGAAAATATCTTCAGAAATATCAAGGATATTTATAATGAAAGATATGATAATATCTTAGAATATCTAAGATCGATGGATGATGAAGAAAATTTGTCCGCAAGAGTTTAGAGTTAGAAGCAAGGTATTTGTTAATGACTTCAGCAGGTATTAAAACATTTGGATTCTTTGAGGGCAGGTTTAGTCTTTGTGATATGTCCACAGTCTCCTTCTCTGATGACCCGGGAATTTTCGACCAAATTTAAACTTAATCTTTATATATTTTCGACACGATAAGCAAAGTCTGTTAGACCGAGTCTCAAAAATTTTTGAACTAGTATATGAATGCATCTAACCTTTGACTATGCCCGACGATTCACGAACAATAGTCGTATATATATAGATATAGATAAATTTAAATTTAAATAATAAATTGAAATGTTAAAATACAGATTAATCAATTGAGTTAATTATGTAATGTATTATACAAGATGAAATTTTGTTAAATAATAAGACTATATATTATGTATAATTATTATTAACTGTACTATATAAATAATAAATATTCAATGAAAATTAATATATAATATATATTACATAAGTAATAATACATAGATATAATACAAATATAAATATAGACTACATAATAATATTGTTATTACTTCCAATATTGATATCAATAATAAGGATATTAATAAATTATAGATGTTAACTCAATATATATAGACTGGTATGGTATTATTATTATTGATATTATTGATTATTGATATTAATAATATTAGTATTATTAGTACCATTGTTATTAACAATATTATAGTTATGCACTTATTAGTACTTATTATCATTATTATTAATAATATTACTATTATAAATTTTTCTTATTTTAATATTAAAGAGTATTAGTATTAAAGTTAAACTTAATATTAAGATTAATTATAACCTATAAAGAAAATAAGTAAATATAATAAATATATAATTACTGTGATATGTAAATGCTAATACTATATATATATATATATATATATACAGATTTGTGTAATATAAACAGATATAGATATTTAAGAAATCAGTATTATTTATTAATTATTATTATTATTATTAATATTAATATATATATATTAATTATTGATTTAAATTAAACAAAATGGCATATAAATCGTAAAGATTTGTTACCAGCATCTTAATCTTTTGTTTATGGTATCCAAAAATTGTACAATCAGATTCCAAACACAAAGATAACTCCAAAGATATGTAACTATCAATTTCTCTTTTATATTTTTTATATATATTTATGTACTGGAAGAAAAATTCTGTCGACTATTACACAGCCTGTAATCGATCACAAGTCACTTTGTAATCCACTCACTTCAATCCCTTTTCACTACCAATATCGATTATCATTTGTAACTGCTGAATTTAAATTGAAATTTTTACAGAAAAACACCAGAACCCGTCGCCTGTCTCTGTTGTGTTCAAAAAAATGAAAAACTCGATTTTTGATTTTTATGTCAAAGTGTAACAAAGCAATCTTGTTAGGAATCATTCAAGTAAACTTCCTGTAAAGTTTCAAAGGCTAATTTTTCATATTGTGTTCGAATTTTGGAGTCAAACTTACGAATTCAAAAAGTCAATTTTTGTTCATCAGTTAAATTCGGAATCTATGTTTTGTTTTCAGTCAAATTGAAGATTCAGAGAGTTTCTTAAAAGGATTTTAAACCTTTTTCATGTTGTAATCTTTGTACAAAACGTCCTAAAATTTGAGTTTTATTTTTTTTTCTTCTTTTCGCGTACAGCTAATTCTGTTTCTTAATTTTTTTAATAATTTTTGTTGTTTGTAGCTGTTAACTAAAGTTATATTTATACGTTTCAGTTTCAATAATAAATCAAACGATTTTTTAGTGTTATCGATCGACTTGGTCATGGTGTCTGGTCGTTTGAAATTTTTGTAGAAGATGAAAACGTAAATCGTTTTAAATAAAATTAAAATCACAATATAAACAGAAAAGTGATCTTAGAGAAATGGTCTGAGGAGTATTTCGGGTTACAAGAGGTCCAGGGTTCGAGACTCTAATGGAGTATTGTTTTCTAACAGTTTTCTCATGAAAGGTAGTTCATTTTTTTTTTATTATCATTTCCATTATTATTATTATTATTATTATTATTATTATTATTATTATTATTATTATTATTATTATTATTATTATTATTATTATTATTATTATTATTATTATTATTATTATTATTATTATTATTATTATTATTATTATTATTATTATTATTATTATTATTATTATTAATGTCATTACTATGACTAATGTTATTGTTGTTATTATTATTATTATAAGTATTATAACAATTATAATAAGTGATATAACAAATATTATTATTATCACTACAAGTATTATTAATACTATTCATACTATTAAATTATCATGTTAAGACTACTAATATTATTATAATTGTGATTAGGGTTATTATTATTATTATTGTTACCACAAAAATAATACAAGCTATTATTATTTTCACTAATATTAGTAATAATATTATTTTTGTAATTAGTAGTATTACTATTATTATTATTATTAGACAAAAGTACCATTATTAATAATATCATTATTATTATTAATATTATCATTATAATAAAGTTATTATTATTGTTATTAATATATCATTAATATCATATCGATCATAAACAGTAAAATTGATATTTTTACAAATATTAATATTAATATCGTTGTTATTATCACTAATAGAGTTATTATTAACACAAGTATATTATTAAAGTTATAATCATTATGTTTACTAATATTAACTTAGAAATATTAGAACTACTGTTTTGTTAAACAAATGAATTACACAAATATATATATTTAACACACATAATATAACAAAATTTAATATATTTATATACAAAATGAACATATAAAAACATATATATATATATATTATTAACATAAAAAGGATATACCTAATACATTTATATATAAATGTGTTCAATTAATACTATGAATATTAATAAACATACAAATGATATAGGTTCGTGAATCCGAGGCCAACCCTGCATTGTTAAATGTCGTCATATGTATTTTTACTACAAAATACAGTATGGTGAGTTTCATTTGCCCTTTTTACTCTTTACATTTTTGGGCTGAGAATACATGCGCTTTTATAAATGTTTGACGAAATAGACACAAGTAATTGAAACTACATTCTATGGTTGAATTATCGAAATCGAATATGCCCCTTTTTATTAAGTCTGGTAATCTAAGAATTAGGGAACAGACACCCTAATTGACGCAAAATCTAAAGATAGATCTATCAGGCCCAACAAGCCCCATCCAAAGTACCAGATGCTTTAGTATTTCGAAATTTATATCATGTCCGAAGGAGGATCCTGGAATGATAGGGGATATTCTATATGCATCTTGTTAAGGTCGGTTACCAGGTGTTCAATCCATATGAATGACTTTTATCTCTATGTATGGGATGTGTATTGAAATATGAAAATCTTGTGGAATATTAAAATGATGGAAATGATTATTTATGTTAAACTAATGAACTCACCAACCTTTTGGTTGACACTTGAAAGCATGTTTATTTCAAAAGACGTTGCATTCGAGTCGTTGAGTTCATCAAGATTATTACTAAGTCAATTATAGTTAGATGTATTATGAAATGGTATGCATGCCGTTAACTTTCGATGTAATGAAAGATTGTCTTTTCAAAAACGAATACAATGTTGAAAGCATTTCATATGCCCGAGAGACGTATTAAATCAATGTGGCTAATATGTTATGATCCAAGTCGGGTCATACCCAATAACAAGCTTACCAACACCTTATAAGTATTTAATCTTAACGATTGGGTCGTTAAATAAATACGCGACACTTGAACTTTAGAAAATCGGTTTTCTGAAATATTTTCACTTGAGATAAATTATTTGGATAATTTATATATATAATGAGGAATTGATTATCTATAAGTTTAAATAATCATATTATGTTGTAATTTGTAAAATGGTTTACAAAATCACAAGTAACCAAATAAATACATAATGTATTTATTAAGTTTATAAAATAAACAAAAGGTTAAATTTTTATAATCTAAGCATGGTGCTGATTTTGGGACTCCAAGAATGAGTCACCCATGCTTGCATGGTTACTTGTAGCAACATATTCTTTAAGGGCATGCTAGGACTCACTTTGACCAAGATTTGCACAAGTCTTTAAGTCTTTTGTTTCCCTTGTCTCAAACTCTCTAACATGCACTTCCAATTCAAGTGAAAAACAAAAAAAAAAAACTGCATTGGTGCAGCTACTTCTGCCGTGGGGTTTGAAGACCCAAAACAAGTTCTTCAAACTTATTTTTCAAGTGATTTTCAAGTGTTATTCAAACCCTAACCAAAGGCTAGGTGTTGGTGCATAGTTTGGGGTATTTCTCCTTGAGGTTTCATGCTTTTGAAACTATATTCATCATCATTCATTTGGGTTGCTGCTGTCCAGAAATTGGTGAGCAAAGAAAGGGGTTTGTAGCTTTGTTAACAAGGTTGTTAAGGTTCCAAAGTCTAGCTAACTTAAAGGGTGTTGTTGGAGGATCAAAAGCTTGGGTTTTTCACACTTGTTCATCATCTTCATCATCACTCATTGACCTCCTTACTAGGAGAAGGTATAATCTCTAAACTACTTCTATTTTGCAAGCATATTTCATGACTTGATGTCCAATTGGAATTCAAATTAATTGGTCAAATATATACACATGTTTTCTTAATAAAACATGCTTCCGCTTGCTATAAATCTTACTAAATTGGTTTAGTGATTATGTTAACATTAAGAACTTATTGTTATATTGAATCCAACAATGGTATCTAGAGCCGAAGTTGTTGAAATATGCTTCAAGATGTTGTTTAAACCCACTATATTTGCAATTTATCAACATGCATGAAAGTAAATTGCAAAAATTCATGGATTTGGGTGGGTAGGAGTTATAGGCCGAAATGTTTAGGGTACCAAAATGGGTTTTGGGCTCTTGCAATTTGGTCATATTTGGTTGCATGTTCATGTTCACAATCATAGCCTTGACCTTGTGTTTGGTTGGATGTTTGAATGATTTATATTTATTCATTTGGTATGTAATATTAATTCATTCATTTGGTTTGTAAAATTGTAATATTTTGTAATTTGTTATGTAATTTATTTTATATTTGGTATGTAAAATAGATTAGGTTGTATTTCATTTTCTAGATAAAAATGTATTAGGATACATATTTTGTAAAAATGAAGAACAAGATCATGAAGACTTGAAGAACACAAGGAACATTTGGATGCAAGGTTAAGTGGGAGATTGGAAATCTCTTGCTTTGTGTTAAAACCCCTTAACCGGTGGCATTTGTTTTCGGCTAAACAAATGTCCACCAAAATGGCTAGATTGTGAACACACTTATTTTGCATGTGTGGTTGTTTGTATGATTATTGTTTTATATGTTTGGTTGATACAATTAATCACAAGATAACAACAAACAAAACGACAATTTAATTGGTTAAATTAGACGTTCTAAGTACATGCAAAACGGCAATTTAAATGGTTAAATTAAAAGCAACCTAAAACCTTAATAAATGGTTATTAAGAACAAGAAAAGAATAACGTATATAAAATGGTTTATATCAAGTAATTGGCTCAATTACAAGACAAGAAATTGGTTTTTCAAAAGTACCATACACTAAATGCATGTTGGTGTATGGCATAAATGTTTTCTCAAACTAGAATTAAACGAAAACTCAAAATCCCTTTTACAAACAAGGTAAACAAGTTAACCGCCATCCTTTTGTGGAAACACTTAGACGTATTAGGAAACTCTTGATGGAATAAAGGTCACCTAACCATCTTGAGCGAACTAATATGAATAAGGTACACTTCACATACATGTGGGATAAAGGTCACCTAACCACTTGTATATTAAGTCTACATGTTTACACAAGTAGGACGACTTGATTTGGGAATCATGAACTTAGGGTCACCGAAGCATGATGAACAAATAGGCGTTGATGGGATTAATATGCCATGCAAAAGGATTGCATGATCCCATAACTTAGAAGTTGCAAAAGGATCGCAATTGTCATATAATGACTACCTAGCTAAATCAAATAACGGGATAAAGGTCACCTAACCGAAATTTGGTTTACCGTTGGATTCTAAAATTTAATATATCAATTGGATTAAAAGGGTATTGAATGTTAAATCAAAATCGATACTTAAACAAACTTTGTTAAATTTTGTAGATGGCCGCCAATAACAACAACAACATTCCTAACGCACCACTTAACCTAAACCACCTATCATTAAGGTCTCTCTTAGAGAAAGACAAACTCAACCATACAAACTTTATGGATTGGTTCCGCAATCTTCGGATTGTCCTCAAACAAGAGGATAAAATGTATGTGCTTGAGGACCCCATTCCCGATCAACCGGATGAGAATGATGTGGAGGCAATGGCCTCTTACGATAAGTATTGCCACGACTCCCTTCAAGTCTCATGCTTAATGCTTGGGACTATGATACCCGAACTCCAAAAGGATTTCGAGCACCATAGTGCATACGACATGATAACGCAATTGAAGGAGATGTTCCTCCAACAAGCGCGTGTCGAGCGCTTCGAAATGGTTCGGGCGCTACATGCTTGTCGTATGGACGATACCCAATCGGTTTCATCTTATGTACTTAAGATGAAAAGCCTTATCGATCGTGCTAACCGTCTTAACCTAAACATATCAAATGAGTTAGCCACCGATCTTATCCTTAACTCCCTATCAAAAAGGTTTGATCAATTTGTAATTAACTACAATATGAATGGGATGGATAAGAGCATAGGTGAGCTTCACGGTATGCTTAGAACGGCGGAAACTAGCATGGGTAAAAGGGCTTTACCCGTGTTAGCAATCGATCAAAGTGGGTCCAAAGGTAAAACCTCTAAGCCAAAAGTGGCTAAGAGAAAAGGACCCGCCCATCAAGGCAAAGGGAAGGGGAAGATGGTTACCCCAACCATCAAGAAGGCTAAAAAGCAAAAGGTAGCCGAGAAGGCAAACCCCAAGGAAGACCCATGTTTCGGTTGCGGTGAGATAGGTCATTGGAAACGAAACTGTCCGGTTTATCTTAAGGAGTTGAAGGACAAGAGGGATGCAGGGCAAACCTCAGGTAATATATATATGGTATATATGGAGCTTAGTATTACTTCTTCTAATACATGGGTATTAGACACGGGATGTGGAACTCATATTTGCAATTCTTTGCAGGGGTTCAAAAGAAGTAACAAGCAAACGGGAACATCAAGTCTCTTCATGGGGAATGGAGCTAAAGTGCAAGTGAAAGCTCAAGGAGACTTTGTGTTAAAACTTCCAAGTGGCTTGGAACTTATTTTGAATGATGTTTTGTATGCACCCGACTTATGTCGAAACATTATTTCTATTTCCCGTTTGAAACAATGTGGTTTTAATCCTAATTTTGTTAATGATGATATCCACTTTTATTTAGATAATGTATTCTATTTCAAGGCTTCACCTTCAAATGGAATTTATGAATTGGTTCACGATGACACATTATCTAGTAGCTCAATGTACCATACAAGCACCAAGAAACTCAAAAGGGATTTGAGTGATTCCTACTTATGGCATTGTCGCCTTGGTCACATAAACAAGAACCGAATTCATACACTTCAAAAGAATGGACTTTTGAAATCAAATGAAATGGATTCTTTTGATGTATGTGAATCTTGTTTACAAGGCAAGATGACTAAAGCACCTTTCAAAGGGACTTATGAAAGGGCTAAAGATTTATTGGGTTTAATACATTCGGATGTATGTGGACCTTTTAAACCCATGACTAGGAATGGTGAAAGATACTTTGTTACTTTCATTGATGACTTTAGTCATTTCGGATATGTCTACTTATTAAGACACAAGGACGAAACGTTTGAAGCATTCAAAGAATATCAAAACGAAGTACAAAATCAACTCAATAGGACAATTAAGGTACTTCGTACCGATAGAGGAGGTGAATACCTAAGCGATGCTTTCCAAGATCATCTTAGGAGTTGTGGGATTATCTCACAACTTACTCCACCCGGAACACCCCAACTTAATGGAGTTTCCGAAAGGAGGAACCGAACCCTAATGGATATGGTTCGATCTATGATGGCAAGAAGCTCGTTGCCTCTATCATTTTGGGGTTATTGTCTAAGCTCCGCGGCTCGTATTTTAAATATGGCCCCAACCAAGAAAGTGGAACGAACTCCTCACGAGATGTGGTTTGGTAAACCTCCATCTCTATCATACTTAAAGGTATGGGGATGTGAAGCTTATCCTAAGCGTTACGTCCCTAATAAGTTGAATGCTCGATCCACGAAGTGTATCTTCATAGGATATCCCAAGGATGATATGGGATACTATTTCTATGATCCATCCGAGCAGAATGTATTTGTTGCTCGGAAGGCGGAATTCCTTGAAACTAAGTTCCTAATGGAAGGAAATAGTGAAAGGAAAATAGATCTTGTAGAGGTACAAGATCAAGTTGATGATACACAAATGGTTGACACTAGCACTCAACATGAAAATGTTGATAGTGATCAAATGGATGATCAAAGTACACAAGACATTCGTAGATCTGGTAGGATTAGCAATCCTCCTGAGAGATATGGGTTTCTCATAGATGGTTGTTATACGGTTGATTTGGATGAACCGACAAACTACCAAGATGCTTTATCAAGGATTGATAAAGATAAATGGCAGGATGCCATGGACGCCGAGATGCAATCCATGTATGAAAACCAAGTGTGGGAACTTGTTGAGCAACCTCCTAGCTCTAAGCTAGTTGATTGCAAATGGCTTTTCAAGAAGAAAACCGACATACATGGAAACTTGGATACATATAAAGCTAGACTTGTAGCAAAAGGTTTCACTCAAACTCAAGGGGTTGATTATGATGAAACTTTCTCGCCAGTGGCAATGCTAAAGTCTATCAGGATATTATTTGCCATTGCTGCTCACTACGACTATGAAATATGGCAAATGGATGTCAAAACCGCTTTCCTGAATGGATATCTTATGGAAGATGTCTATATGGTCCAGCCTGAAGGTTTTGTTGATCCAAAATATCCTAAAAGGGTATGCAAGTTAAAGAAGTCAATCTACGGATTGAAACAAGCATCTAGAATGTGGAATCATCGTTTTAATGAGGAAGCCGAGAAATTTGGCTTCATTAAAAATGGTGATGAAGCTTGTGTATATAAGAAAGCTAGTGGGAGCAATATCATATTCCTTGTACTATATGTGGATGATATATTATTATTTGGGAATGATATTACCACAATGCAAGGAGTCAAAACTTGGCTAAAGAGTTGCTTCTCCATTAAGGATCTTGGAGATGCACAATACATATTGGGGATAGGGATCTATAGGAATAGATCCAAGAGATTGATAGGTTTAAGTCAAAGTACATACATTGATAAAATCTTGAAAAGGTTCAAGATGGAAAACTCTAAGAAAGGTTTGGTACCTATTCAAAGAGGAACCAGTCTCAGTTCATCTCAGTGTCCCACCACGAAAGATGAACAAGAGAAAATGAAGAAAGTCCCATACGCATCTGCTGTTGGGTCTATCATGTATGCAATGATATGTACTAGACCGGATGTGTCATGCGCTCTAAGCTTGACAAGTAGATACCAGAATAACCCAGGAAACAGTCATTGGATTGCTGTTAAAAGTATATTGAAATACCTTAGGAGGACTAAGGATATGTTTCTAATATATGGGTCTGGTGAGGAGGAACTCATTGTAAAAGGTTACGTGGATGCGAGTTTCCAAACTGATCGAGATGACTCTCGATCACAATCCGGTTATGTCTTCATGTTAAATGGTGGTGCGGTGTCTTGGAAGAGTTCGAAACAGGAGGTTGTTGCGTTATCCACTACAGAGTCGGAGTACATTGCCGCCTCACTGGCAGCTCAGGAGGCTGCATGGATGAAGAAATTCATCGACGACTTAGGAGTGGTCCCTTCCATTCAGGACCCTCTTGAGATCTTTTGTGACAACGAGGGTGCGATTGCTCAAATCAAGGAACCTCGTGCTCATCAAAAGACTCGTCACATTGAGCGGAGATTCAACTACATCAGGGATGAGGTTGAAAAGGGAAAGATATGTATTCACAAAGTTCACACAGATCAAAATGTTGCGGATCCACTCACGAAGCTTTTACATGGACCAAAACATGAGGGACATGTTTGTGCGTTAGGGCTTCGATATTCTAGTGATTGGAATTGATCTATTTTATGTATTGTACCGGAACGAAATTATTCAAACTCATTAATATAACTATGGTGTTAATTTATTTGAGTTATGTTCCTATTTTGCATATTTCATCCATGAATAAGCAACTATTCTAAATTTCCGTAGTCGATCACATTTGTGGGAACAAGTGTGAGGTTTAGACTATTATGAACTCGGATTGGTATACATTCATAGGTTGAATGTGGGGCAAGGTTGCAACCAAGGTTCATAGATATTTGTGGGAAACAAATATTGGAAGACCCGCTCTCAAGAATTACTGTATAGAGCCTATGTGGTTGATCACATGTAATCTTGAGTAAAGGCGAATATCATTGTATCCTCTGACCTGAGATACATATTAGGTTCGGATATTCACCAAGTACTGTGCCTTGATTCTTTCTTTCGCTATTCTGAAACATGGTAGTACATAAGGAAGAACTCAGGTATATTACAAAGTGTATATCTAGGACGTATGTAGTCAAGATGGAATTTGTCCCTCTTATTCGTTGAGAGTCAGATGTCTAAGGCCTGAAAAGTTAAATCTATAAGAGAGTGATCACTCTGTATCTCTTGGATTTAACATGACATCTAGGACGAAAGGAAATAATGAAAGATTCACCTATTCATGTTCGAGACGGGAACTCGAAAGGGATGATGTTATTGAATGGCATAAAGTCATAACATATTGGAGGTGATGGACGGTCGTTAGGTGGTATCCGTCACTTGCATTAATTTCTTACGTTTCTCGTGCAAGTGGGAGATTGAAAGCATTTCATATGCCCGAGAGACGTATTAAATCAATGTGGCTAATATGTTATGATCCAAGTCGGGTCATACCCAATAACAAGCTTACCAACACCTTATAAGTATTTAATCTTAACGATTGGGTCGTTAAATAAATACGCGACACTTGAACTTTAGAAAATCGGTTTTTTGAAATATTTTCACTTGAGATAAATTATTTGGATAATTTATATATATAATGAGGAATTGATTATCTATAAGTTTAAATAATCATATTATGTTGTAATTTGTAAAATGGTTTACAAAATCACAAGTAACCAAATAAATACATAATGTATTTATTAAGTTTATAAAATAAACAAAAGGTTAAATTTTTATAATCTAAGCATGGTGCTGATTTTGGGACTCCAAGAATGAGTCACCCATGCTTGCATGGTTACTTGTAGCAACATATTCTTTAAGGGCATGCTAGGACTCACTTTGACCAAGATTTGCACAAGTCTTTAAGTCTTTTGTTTCCCTTGTCTCAAACTCTCTAACATGCACTTCCAATTCAAGTGAAAAACAAAAAAAAAACTGCATTGGTGCAGCTACTTCTGCCGTGGGGTTTGAAGACCCAAAACAAGTTCTTCAAACTTATTTTTCAAGTGATTTTCAAGTGTTATTCAAACCCTAACCAAAGGCTAGGTGTTGGTGCATAGTTTGGGGTATTTCTCCTTGAGGTTTCATGCTTTTGAAACTATATTCATCATCATTCATTTGGGTTGCTGCTGTCCAGAAATTAGTGAGCAAAGAAAGGGGTTTGTAGCTTTGTTAACAAGGTTGTTAAGGTTCCAAAGTCTAGCTAACTTAAAGGGTGTTGTTGGAGGATCAAAAGCTTGGGTTTTTCACACTTGTTCATCATCTTCATCATCACTCATTGACCTCCTTACTAGGAGAAGGTATAATCTCTAAACTACTTCTATTTTGCAAGCATATTTCATGACTTGATGTCCAATTGGAATTCAAATTAATTGGTCAAATATATACACATGTTTTCTTAATAAAACATGCTTCCGCTTGCTATAAATCTTACTAAATTGGTTTAGTGATTATGTTAACATTAAGAACTTGTTGTTATATTGAATCCAACAAATGTTTGTAAATGTATCATATAGAGGTCAAGTACCTCGCGATGTAATCAACTATTGTGAATCATTTATAATCGATATGGACTTAGTCCGGATGGATTAGGATGGGTCTTCACAGTTGGTATCAGAGCGGTGGTCTTAGCGAACCAAGTCAACATTAGTGTGTCTAACTGATAGTCGTTAGGATGCATTAATGAGTCTGGACTTCGACCGTGTCTGCATGTCAAAAGTTTTGCTTATCATTTTGTGTCAAAAATTACCGGCTTATCATTCTTAGAGAATCACTTGATTATCATTCTTAGTCTAGACACGTTTTACTGCATTGACTGCATGAATAGTGTATAGACAAAATTCATATCTTAGCATATCTGCTACTTCATATCTTAGCGTATTTGTTACTGTAACTTTGCCTGACAACTTCCGTAGATTCCTCCGTAACTTATGGGATCTTAGTATTATATATGCATATGTAAACTATGTATTGCAGGGTACTAATCTACATCCTATAATCTATTTCTTATCGAAAATCCTTCATCTGATCGTACGAGATGAATCCCTCAACCAGTTCGAGTCCCTCAGATTTCGATAGCTATTTCGATAGTTATTCCGACAGCTATTCCGACATGGATATTCACCTAAGCTCCGAAAGTGGTGTCACCAGAATGAATCAATCAATCAGCCATCCCCAATTCATCTGATGGGTTCGTAGTCGACTTAATCAATGGAGAGATGAAGAAGGCAATCCTTTTCACCAACCGAATTTACCTCTTGGCGATGAACCTGAAGCACTTATCAATGAACCAGTTCAAACCACCATTTTCACCCTCATTCCCTGGATATCTCGCCATGATTATATACTATCTCAAATTCTGAATCTTATTCATCCACTCGTTCCAACCGCCAATCATCCCGGAGTAATAAAAGAAGTCAACGAGCTTCGCGCCCGAGTTGTAGCCTTGGAAAATATGGTGCAAAATTTACCAGCTTCAGCAACATCACCGGCACCAACAGTACAATCAATAACAGCACCAGTACCATCAACAATCCATGCTTCAATATCATCATATGTACTTTGAGTATGATCTTCGTTCTACGTATCGTTCTACCTCATTTATCTTCGTTCGACATGGCGAATATGTAATCTCTAAAGTTTTAGAGATTATTTATTCTTGTTCCAACCGAAAAGCAAATGAGTTTAATATCATATTAACTCATTAAATCCATGAATACATCTGAAGAAAATATATATGTATATATGTTTTCATAAAGATTGTAATTAAAAATCCTCTTGTACAAACTGTTAATGGTGAAAATATTTTAACGGGTAGGTAATACCCGAGGACTATTTAAATTTCACATTAATAAGTTACATTGTACGTTCTTCGAATCTACTTCAACAAGTCATATACTATCCTACTTACATCCACCGATATACAAATCTGTTCACCACAGAATAACCATATTCATCCAATTACATATTTGGATTTTGATCAATCAGAATCCATCAAGTGGCATAACGAAGAAATAATGGACACAATAAAAATTGATTAGAAACAGATTAATTAACAATATGAAATTTTATTAAGAATCCACGCTAACAAAATCCTAGCTAACTGTTCCTAGCTAACTGTTAATTCCGTATTACCATTTGATTATCACAATTTATTTATCGCAGTTATTTTATCGCAATTTATATTCTCGCAATTTTATTTATCGTCATTTAATTTCTGTTATTTACTTTACGCATTTTATTAATTGTCATTTAATTTCTGTATTTATTTTACACACTTTAAATATCGGGACACGTATACAAGGTTTTGACATATCATATCGATGCATCTATGTATATTATTTGGAATAACCATAGACACTCTATATGCAGTAATGATCGAGTTCTCTATACAGGGTTGAGGTTGATTCTACAATAATATATATAGTTTGAGTTGTGATCGAGTCTGAGACGTATACGGGTTACGACACGTATTAATTAATTCGAATATTATATTAAACTATATATGAATTATTGGACTGTCAACTGTGGACTATCGACTGTGGACTAATAACATGAGACAATTAAAATGAATTAAAATATTGATTATAACATATGAAACTAAACAATTCTTCAAGTTGTCACTTAATTTCATCTTAAACCTCATTTGTATCTTGACGATTACAATCTGCGCTCAAACCTTTCATGATTCTTGAAAACACCTCAAACGTTAGGATGAATCAACTGCACTTCATTAACGGAAGGAAAGATTTATGCACATAGTTATGCACTTGAGAAACTCTCGGCAACTGAGTAAAAGTTTAACACGTAGCCGCGTCAGATCCTTTGACATTTATTAGCAAAAATAACTTTGCGATTCCTCTTTTTAAAGTAGCCAATTTTGTCACAGCTCCAGCAAGTCAACTTCGACTTTTCATTCGAAGTAACCTTACTATAATCCTGATATATACAATTACCCTTTTGATACCGGAGAATTCTTTTATATTCCACCATTTTACCAGCAGACGTACCAGCAACCTCATTGTTTTTTGGCTTAAAGCTCTCTGATAAATCATTATATTTATTCATTGAAACCCTATCATATACTCATCCGCATCTTATAACGAGAACTGCCATAACAATTACCGGGAATCAGCAATCTGTACTTTGAAAACTCACAGCATATCTACATCAACAATTATATGTATGACATTTATCTCTTAGAATTATTATCTCTCCTTCAGGAATTCTGAAAAGCACTCAGTCACAAATCAATACTCTGAATGTTGAAAAAGCTGAATGAAGCAGCAGAAAACCATAGACAACCGTAAACGACCTTAATCATCGGAAGTTTGATGATAAAGAATAGTATGTTGAAAAAGCTCAGAAAAATTGGAACTGGAAAACGGATTGAGCTAACCACGAAGGAGACCAAGAACAAATACGAGGACCATACCATATATTCAAAGAATCCAGGTAATTCTGGATCCGTTGAAATCTTTAGAGAATGTCTTGCTCCGGAGTCATGTTAAAATTTTACGGAAAATCTTTCTCTATCAACCATCGAACTTAGAAATTCCAAAATATCATCATCAATATCTTCGATATTTCTGAGGATATTTTCATAAATATTCTCGTCCGAAATTATATACTCTTCGTGCTTTCTGTGTATCATTATATTGGAAACATTCAATAGAAAATCTAGTACCAAAAAGCGGATTATGCGAAACTATGAAAGAAGCCGTGGACAAATCACAAAGAATAAGTTTGACTTCAAAGAATATAAATGATTCTGTTTCTGATGAAATCTTTAGCGAATACCTTGCTTCCGAATCTAAACCCTTACGGATAAATCTTCTTCATCATACTTTGATATTAGAAATTCCAAGATATCATCGTATCCTTCATTATAAATATTCTCCATATTTCTGAAGATATTTTTATAATTACTCTTATCTGAAATCATTAATCTTTTCGTGCTATCAGTGTTACATCATATAGAAACTGTTAGTTTCTATATTATGTAAACTTTTGAGCTTAAATATGAATCTTTTTGAAGTAGTGTTGGAACCAGATGCATGAGTTATTATAATATAATGACACTTGATCACCGTGATTATATTACAGTAAATCATGCAGAGTTCTAATAGGACATGATGGTTCACAGTAGATCATACCACCATCATGTGTCATGTTACATAACTCTTTCATTCTAATTAACTTCTGAACATATCAAGAAAGTATATTCTTGATAGCTCTATTCTCAATGATTCTGGTAATTTGACGAATCAAATCGTGCTATTACGTTCTTTCTTGATTATAACATTAAATTCATTCGAAACTCCGTACTTACAAATTCTAGACCATTACTCATTTTACTAGAGATGGAGAGGAGATTAAAAAGACGAAGAGCTCCGAAACATAAAGGAAGATATAAAACTCGACAACAACACTGAAATTACAATAATTAAAAATTAAAACATCACGACAATTAAAAATTAAAAGATTACAATCAAACTACTCGTCGTCGTCAATTGTCATCTGCAAAGTAGCGTTCACCAGTCAATTCACCATCCGTGAGGTACTCTGGAGACATCGGTATTTCTCTTGATGCCTCAACTGCTGCTTCAGCTGATTCATCAAGGTAACGATAACCCAACGTCTCTTTATCTTCAAGAACCGCAGACAAAGAAATGCGTTTACCGCGATCTTCAATGGTATCTTTTATAAAGTACCATTGATCATCGGTACATAGAAAACTTGCTCTACAATCCACATCATAATCGTCTTTATAAAAGAACACAGACGCGAATTCACACGAAACTTTTTCCTTCAGAAAGGATAGCAAGTCTTGTAAACCAACATCACGAATGTCGATATCTTCAAACAAAATACTGTCGCCCCACTCATATTCCTTCATTTGATTACGGAAATCACCTCCGTAATGAACATCGAATGAAACAATCATTGGGAGAAGTGTTAACATTTTGCAGTTTAGGAGTGTTTGATTTTGATTTTGAGAAAGGTGGAAATATAAAAGAAATATATGTTTGAGTGTATAAAATGAAGTATATGATTGGTGTTTATATAGTGTAAATGTGACTGTTGGGATAGCCGTTGGAAAATTTTTTTTATTTTACTAACGGCTAAAAATTTGGGCAAGTTTTTTGGAGAAGGTGGACGATGCCCGTTGGGACCTCTCTCATGATAGTTTCATTCGTGCTCTTCGAATAATCGAATTATTTTATCTGTATTATTCTGTAATGATGAAAACTCTATTTATCAGCTCATATTTGTCAAGAAAAATATATTTATTGTTAGCCATGACGACCTCACTCAAATTTCGGGACGAAATTTCTTTAACGGTAGGTACTGTGATGACCCGGGAATTTTTGACCAAATTTAAACTTAATCTTTATATATTTCTGACACGATAAGTAAAGTCTGTTAGACCGAGTCTCGAAAATTTTTGAACTAGTATATGAATGCATTTAACCTTTGACTATGCCCGACGATTCACGAACAATAGTCGTATACATATAGATATAGATAAATATAAATTCAAATAATAAATTGAAATGATAAAATACAGATTAATCAATTGAGTTAATTATGTAATGTATTATACAAGATGAAATTTTGTTAAATAATAAGACTATAAATTATGTATAATTATTATTAACTGTACTATATAAATAATAAATATTCAATGAAAATTAATATATAATATATATTACATAAGTAATAATACATCGATATAATACAAATATAAATATAGACTACATAATAATATTGTTATTACTTCCAATATTGATATCAATAATAAGGATATTAATAAATTATAGATGTTAACTCAATATATATAGACTGATATGGTATTATTATTATTGATATTATTGATTATTGATATTAATAATATTAGTATTATTAGTACCATTGTTATTAACAATATTATAGTTATGTGAAATGTCCCGTTCTTATTGATTAAAAACGTTCCATATTAATTGATTTCGTTGCGAGGTTTTGACCTCTATATGAGACGTTTTTCAAAGACTGCATTTATTTTTAAAACAAACCATAACCTTTATTTCATAAATAAAGGTTTAAAAAGCTTTACGTAGATTATCAAATAATGATAATCTAAAATATCATGTTTACACACGACCATTACATAATGGTTTACAATACAAATATGTTACATCGAAATCAGCTTCTTGAATGCAGTTTTTACACAATATCATACAAACATGGACTCCAAATCTTGTCCTTATTTTAGTATGCAACAGCGGAAGCTCTTAGTATTCACCTGAGAATAAACATGCTTTAAACGTCAACAAAAATGTTGGTGAGTTATAGGTTTAACCTATATATATCAAATCGTAACAATAGACCACAAGATTTCATATTTCAATACACATCCCATACATAGAGATAAAAATCATTCATATGGTGAACACCTGGTAACCGACATTAACAAGATGCATATATAAGAATATCCTCATCATTCCGGGACACACTTCGGATATGATATAAATTTCGAAGTACTAAAGCATTCGGTACTTTGGATGGGGTTTGTTAGGCCCAATAGATCTATCTTTAGGATTCGCGTCAATTAGGGTGTCTGTTCCCTAATTCTTAGATTACCAGACTTAATAAAAAGGGGCATATTCGATTTTGATAATTCAACCATAGAATGTAGTTTCACGTACTTGTGTCTATTTTGTAAATCATTTATAAAACCTGCATGTATTCTCATCCCAAAAATATTAGATTTTAAAAGTGGAACTATAACTCACTTTCACATATTTTTACTTCGCCGGGAAGTAAGACTTGGCCACTGGTTGATTCACAAACCTATAACAATATATACATATATATCAAAGTATGTTCAAAATATATTTACAACACTTTTAATATATTTTGATGTTTTAAGTTTATTAAGTCAGCTGTCCTCGTTAGTAACCTACAACTAGTTGTCCACAGTTAGATGTACATAAATAAATCGATAAATATTATCTTGAATCAATCCACGACCCAGTGTATACGTATCTCAGTATTGTTCACAACTCAAACTATATATATTTTGGAATCAACCTCAACCCTGTATAGCTAACTCCAACATTCACATATAGAGTGTCTATGGTTGTTCCGAAATATATATAGATGTGTCGACATGATAGGTCGAAACATTGTATACGTGTCTATGGTATCTCAAGATTACATAATATACAATACAAGTTGATTAAGTTATGGTTGGAATAGATTTGTTACCAATTTTCACGTAGCTAAAATGAGAAAAATTATCCAATCTTGTTTTACCCATAACTTCTTTATTTTAAATCCGTTTTGAGTGAATCAAATTGCTATGGTTTCATATTGAACTCTATTTTATGAATCTAAACAGAAAAAGTATAGGTTTATAGTCGGAAAAATAAGTTACAAGTCGTTTTTGTAAAGGTAGTCATATCAGTCGAAAGAACGACGTCTAGATGACCATTTTAGAAAACATACTTCCACTTTGAGTTTAACCATAATTTTTGGATATAGTTTCATGTTCATAATAAAACTCATTTTCTCAGAATAACAACTTTTAAATCAAAGTTTATCATAGTTTTTAATTAACTAACCCAAAACAGCCCGCGGTGTTACTACGACGGCGTAAATCCGGTTTTACGGTGTTTTTCGTGTTTCCAGGTTTTAAATCATTAAGTTAGCATATCATATAGATATATAACATGTGTTTAGTTGATTTTAAAAGTCAAGTTAGAAGGATTAACTTTTGTTTGCGAACAAGTTTAGAATTAACTAAACTATGTTCTAGTGATTACAAGTTTAAACCTTCGAATAAGATAGCTTTATATGTATGAATCGAATGATGTTATGAACATCATTACTACCTTAAGTTCCTTGGATAAACCTATTGGAAAAGGGAAAAATGGATCTAGCTTCAATGGATCCTTGGATGGCTCGAAGTTCTTGAAGCAGAATCATGACACGAAAACAAGTTCAAGTAAGATCATCACTTGAAATAAGATTATTATAGTTATAGAAATTGAACCAAAGTTTGAATATGATTATTACCTTGTATTAGAATGATAACCTACTGTAAGAAACAAAGATTTCTTGAGGTTGGATGATCACCTTACAAGATTGGAAGTGAGCTAGCAAACTTGAAAGTATTCTTGATTTTATGAAACTAGAACTTTTGGAATTTATGAAGAACACTTAGAACTTGAAGATAGAACTTGAGAGAGATCAATTAGATGAAGAAAATTGAAGAATGAAAGTGTTTGTAGGTGTTTTTGGTCGTTGGTGTATGGATTAGATATAAAGGATATGTAATTTTTGTTTTCATGTAAATAAGTCATGAATGATTACTCATATTTTTGTAATTTTATGAGATATTTCATGCTAGTTGCCAAATGATGGTTCCCACATGTGTTAAGTGACTCACATGGGCTGCTAAGAGCTGATCATTGGAGTGTATATACCAATAGTACATACATCTAAAAGCTGTGTATTGTACGAGTACGAATACGGGTGCATACGAGTAGAATTGTTGATGAAACTGAACGAGGATGTAATTGTAAGCATTTTTGTTAAGTAGAAGTATTTTGATAAGTGTCTTGAAGTCTTTCAAAAGTGTATGAATACATATTAAAACACTACATGTATATACATTTTAACTGAGTCGTTAAGTCATCGTTAGTCGTTACATGTAATTGTTGTTTTGAAACCTTTTGGTTAACGATCTTGTTGAATGTTGTTAACCCATTGTTTATTATAACAAATGAGATGTTAAATTATTATATTATCATGATATTATGATATATATTATATCTTAGTATGATGTATATACAGTTAAATGTCGTTACAACGATAATCGTTACATATATGTCTCGTTTCGAAATCATTAAGTAAGTAGTCTTATTTTTACATATGTATTTCATTGTTAATACACTTAATAATATATTTACTTATCATTTAACATAATTAACCAAGTGTATCAATATCTTAATATGATTCATATGTACCTAGTAAGACGTTGTTATAACGATAATCGTTATATATATCGTTTTCGAGTTTCTTAAATTAATAGTCTCATTTTTATGTATATAACTCATTGTTAAAATACCTAATGAGATACATACTTATAATAAAAACATGTTAACTATATATATAACCATATATATGTCATCGTATAGTTTTTACAAGTTTTAACGTTCGTGAATCACCGGTCAACTTGGGTGGTCAATTGTCTATATGAAACATATTTCAATTAATCAAGTCTTAACAAGTTTGATTGCTTAACATGTTGGAAACATTTAATCATGTAAATATCAATCTCAATTAATATATATAAACATGGAAAAGTTCGGGTCACTACAAGATCTTCTTTAGCAAAACATTTCTTCAAATTCGAGACGTGGAAAGTGTTATGTACAGCCGCGAGTTGTTGAGGTAACTCAAGTCGGTAAGCTACTGGTCCGACACGATCACTAATCTTGAATGATCCAATATACCTTGGATTTAATTTCCCTCATTTACCAAATCGAACAACACCTTTCCAAGGTGCAACTTTAAGCATGACCATCTCTCCAATTTCAAATTCTATATCTTTTCTTTTAATGTCAGCGTAGCTCTTTTGTCGACTTTGGGCGGTTTTCAACCGTTGTTGAATTTGGATGATCTTCTCGGTAGTTTCTTGTATTATCTCCGGACCCGTAATCTGTCTATCCCCCACTTCACTCCAACAAATCGGAGACCTGCACTTTCTACCATAAAGTGCTTCAAACGGTGCCATCTCAATGCTTGAATGGTAGCTGTTGTTGTAGGAAAATTCTGCTAACGGTAGATGTCGATCCCAACTGTTTCCGAAATCAATAACACATGCTCGTAGCATGTCTTCAAGCATTTGTATCGTCCTTTCGCTCTGCCCATCAGTTTGTGGATGATAGGCAGTACTCATGTCTAGACGAGTTCCTAATGCTTGCTGTAATGTCTGCCAGAATCTTGAAATAAATCTGCCATCCCTATCAGAGATAATAGAGATTGGTATTCCATGTCTGGAGACGACTTCCTTCAAATACAGTCGTGCTAACTTCTCCATCTTGTCATCTTCTCTTATTGGCAGGAAGTGTGCTGATTTGGTGAGACGATCAACTATTACCCAAATAGTATCAAAACCACTTGCAGTCCTTGGCAATTTAGTGATGAAATCCATGGTAATATTTTCCCATTTCCATTCCGGGATTTCGGGTTGTTGAAGTAGACCTGATGGTTTCTGATGCTCAGCTTTGACCTTAGAACACGTCAAACATTCTCCTACGTATTTAGCAACATTGGCTTTCATACCCGGCCACCAAAAATGTTTCTTGAGATCCTTGTACATCTTCCCCGTTCCAGGATGTATTGAGTATCTGGTTTTATGAGCTTCTCTAAGTACCATTTCTCTCATATCTCCAAATTTTAGTACCCAAATCCTTTCAGCCCTATACCGGGTTCCGTCTTCCCGAATATTAAGATGCTTCTCCAATCCTTTGGGTATTTCATCCTTTAAATTTCCCTCTTTTAAAACTCCTTGTTGCGCCTCCTTTATTTGAGTAGTAAGGTTATTGTGAATCATTATATTCATAGATTTTACTCGAATGGGTTCTCTGTCCTTCCTGCTCAAGGCGTCGGCTACCACATTTTCCTTCCCCGGGTGGTAACGAATCTCAAAGTCATAATCATTCAACAATTCAATCCACCTACGCTGCCTCATATTCAGTTGTTTCTGATTAAATATGTGTTGAAGACTTTTGTGGTCGGTATATATAATACTTTGGACCCCATATAAGTAGTGCCTCCAAGTCTTTAATGCAAAAATAACCGCGCCTAATTCCAAATCATGCGTCGTATAATTTTGTTCGTGAATCTTTAATTATCTAGACGCATAAGCAATCACCTTCATTCGTTGCATTAATACACAACCGAGACCTTGCTTTGATGCGTCACAATAAATCAAAAAATCATCATTCCCTTCAGGCAATTACAATATAGGTGCCGTAGTTAACTTTTTCTTCAATAACTGAAACGCTTTCTCTTGTTCATCCTTCCATTCAAATTTCATCCCTTTATGCGTTAATGCAATCAAGGGTTTTTCTATTCTGGAAAAGTCTTGGATGAACCTTCTGTAGTAACCAGCTAGTCCTAAAAACTGGCGTATGTGTTTTGGAGTTTTCGGGGTTTCCCACTTTTCAACAGTTTCTATCTTTGCCGGATCTACCTTAATACCTTATTTGTTCACTATGTGACCGAGGAATTGAACTTCTTCCAACCAAAATGCACACTTTGAAAACTTAGCGTACAATTCTTCCTTCCTCAATACTTCTAACACCTTTCTCAAATGTTCACCGTGTTCTTGGTCATTCTTTGAGTAAATAAGTATGTCATCAATGAAAACAATGACAAAATTGCCAAGGTATGGTCCACACACTCGGTTCATAAGGTCCATGAACACAGCTGGTGCTTTAGTTAAACCAAACGGCATGACCATAAACTCGTAATGACCGTAACGTGTTATGAAAGCAGTCTTTAGAATATCATCTTCTTTCACTCGCATTTGATGATACCCGGAACGTAAGTCAATCTTTGAATAAACAGACGAGCCTTGTAGTTGATCAAATAAGTCGTCGATTCTCGGTAGTGGGTAGCGGTTCTTGATGGTAAGTTTGTTCAACTCTCGGTAGTCGATACACAACCTGAATGTACCATCTTTCTTCTTGACAAACAAAACAGGAGCTCCCCACGGTGATGTGCTTGGTCGAATGAAACCACGTTCTAAAACTTCTTGTAATTGACTTTGCAGTTCTTTCATCTTGCTGGGTGCGAGTCTGTAAGGAGCACGAGCTATTGGTGCAGCTCCTGGTACAAGAACTATTTGAAATTCAACGGATCGATGTGGGGGTAATCCCGGTAATTCTTTCGGAAATACATCGGGAAATTCTTTTGCGACGGGAACATCATTGATGCTCTTTTCTTCAGTTTGTACTTTCTCGACGTGTGCTAGAACAGCATAGCAACCTTTTCTTATTAGTTTTTGTGCCTTCAGGTTACTAATAAGATTTAACTTTGCGTTGCTCTTTTCTCCGTACACCATTAAGGGTTTTCCTTTTTCTCGTATAATGCGAATTGCATTTTTGTAACAAACGATCTCTGCTTTCACTTCTCGCAACCAGTCCATACAGATTATCACATCAAAACTCCCTAACTCTACTGGTATCAAGTCAATCTTAAATGTTTCGCTAACCAGTTTAATTTCTCGATTCCGACATATATTATCTGCTGAAATTAATTTACCATTTGCTAATTCGAGTAAAAATTTACTATCCAAAGGCGTCAATGGGCAACTTAATTTAGCACAAAAATCTCTACTCATATAGCTTCTATCCGCACCCGAATCAAATAAAACGTAAGCAAATTTATTGTCAATAAGAAACATACCCGTAACAAGCTCCGGGTCTTCCTGTGCCTCTGCCGCATTAATATTGAAAACTCTTCCGCGGACTTGTCCATTCGTGTTCTCATGGTTCGGGCAATTTCTAATAATGTGGCCCAGTTTTCCACATTTATAACAAACTACATTGGCATAACTTGCTCCGACACTACTTGCTCCGCCATTACTCGCTCCGACACCATTTGTTCCTTTCGTTCTGTTAACCCCTGGTCCGTAGACCTCACACTTCGCTGCGCTATGACCATTTCTTTTACACTTGTTGCAAAATTTTGTAACATCCCGCCTTTTTCCGGTTACTTTCCGTTTAACTATTTTAAAGTCCGTTATATATTTATAACATCTTTCGTTAATACGCGTTTTAAATTTTCTCGATTAGGTAATTCACGCACCCGATTCAAACTTGAGGGATTAAACTTGCCAAAATTCCAAAATGGTGACTAGGTCAGAGGAGTCAAACTCCTCTCATCCATTCATTTCATCTTCTCCATCTTTCTTCTTCTTCTTTTTTCTCTCAAAAACACCAACAAGAATTCATCATCTAAATTCGGATTAGGATGCTAGCAACAAAACAAATTACAATTTCGTGATCCTTGCATCTTCCTCTTCGATTCCATACCGATTTCATTACATTTGGGTAACTTTCTAAAATCATTAGATTTTGTGTTCTTGATGTTTTTAACTTATAAAAGTGTTAATTAGTGTCTATGGCTCAAGTCTAACATGAATATATGATTTATATGCTCGATCTCGTTGTTTTAGTGTAACTAGCATGAACTTGAATTTTGGTGTGTTGTTCTTGAATTTTGGATGATCATATGTTGTTAGATGTTAAAAGTTGATGTTTTAATTGTGTTACTAGCATCACTAGCTTCAATTTGATGTGTAGGTTGCTTTAGAAAACTTAATGAACTTGATTATTGATTTTGGTAAATTTGGGTTGGGGTTTGATAAGCTTGAAATGGACTTTTGATGCTTGGAATGACATGAGATGTTATTAGTAAGTGTTAGGTTGTATTGTATGCTTGATTACCTACGAAATGGCGTATTGTATGTAGGTAGTAAGTTTCCGAATCATTGATTTGTATTTATGAACTTGGATGCGGTTAATGATGAGTATTAAATGCGGTTTTGGTTATTGTAAGTGTTGAATTGATATACGAAATGTGTTTAGTCGTTTTCCTCGTCAAAATACCTTCCCAACGGTGTATGATACATGTTCTAGGTGTTTTCGGTTAGCAAATTGTATTTGTTTGAGTTTTGGTTCGTGCACTTGAGAGTTGCTGTAAACAGGCCTGGATACAAATCTGGACGCCGTCCAGCCTTTTGGACGCCGTCCAGGATTTCAAACTTGGACGCCCTCCAGCCTTTTGGACGCCGTCCAGGCTTTCAAACTTGGACGCCGTCCAGGAATTTTGGACGCCGTCCAATATGCCTGTTCTGTTCTGTTTCGTTTTACCATTTTTCGAAAAATGTTTACTATGCTACGCACCTCCGATTCACATGTAACTTGTTCTAATATGCTCATATATGATTAAAAACCCCAGAAAAATAGTTCGGGGCCCGACCCGAACGTGTTGACTTTTTCGTTGACTTTGACCCGACCCAAGTAGATTTTTAATCAAACTTAACCAAATGTTTGTGCAATCGTTCTAACATGCTTTTCTACTTATATCTTGCATGAAACGTGACAATTTGACTCACATGTTGTAGTATTCGAGTCGTAACGAGCCATAGGACTAATTGAACATCTTTGACCTATCGTGTTTACCGTTATTGATACAACCTATTGTTTAGGTCAAGACTAGCATTGTTCTTTGCACACGTTTACTTGTTGAAGTACATTACTACTCGTGCACTCAAGGTGAGATCATAGTCCCACTTTTACTCTTTTTGAACTTACATTTGGGATGAGAAAACATAAACATTTCTTTTACTAAGTGAACACAAGTACAGGAAAACAAACATTCTACATACGAGTTTAGAACAAAATCCTCAATTCGATTATCATTAGTTACACTTGCCGGGTGTAAGCGAGAACTTATGTTGTATGGATCCATATGGGTTTGACAAACCCTCATTCAAACGGTTCGCTACCGTTTACGAATGAAATATATTTTCGAGAAACAGTGTATGTTCTAGCACTAAGGTGATGGGGTTCTATGGAAGGAATGTTAAGCATTGATAATTGGGTGCTCGTGAAACAAACTTTTGGAATGTATTACTATTATATCATTGTTGCAAATCTTGTGGTTCACTTGTACTTACTTACTCAAACCTATGATTTCACCAACGTTTTCGTTGACAGATTATTATATGTTTTTCTCAGGTCCTTGAACATTTGTGTGATACATGCTTCCGCTCATTATTTTGATACTTGCATTGGATGTCGAGTATATATGCATACATGGAGCGTCTTTTGGCTACTTTTAAATTGTATCGCATAAGTTTCATTTGTACTTATAACTTTGTAACTTAACTTGTGGTGGAACTATTCTTGTAAACTTTGAACAATCTTTACATTTGAAATGAATGCGACATATCTTTTGGTCAAATGTTGTTTAAAAGACTTATGACCACGTAACGGGACCTAAGTAGACGGCGCCGTCAATGACGATTTTGTCGGGTCGCTACAGATGGTATCAGAGCATTGGTTGTAGGGATTTAGAGTTCATTGGTGTCAACCTCGAGTCATAGGGTACATTGGTGAGTCTAGACTACAACCGGCATATAGACTTGAAGTAGGAATTACTTGACTACTTGTGCATTTATACTCGAACGCTTCTACTCATATCTACTCTTAGTTCATCTTATTCTCACATTGTTTAATTTGATTGACACGCCAGCTTGACTATATGAAATGATGTCGAATGCACATATGAATCAGGGTAATATAATTTCCGGGATTATATTACGGTGACTCATATGAACGTTCCGACATTGTGGCATAAAGAATTTAAGGCGAGTCAAGGAAAATTTTCTCTATATCTTTATTCCATATCACGGTTAGTATTATTTAGAATACTAACCAACGGTATTCTTTTGTTTTGAAGGAACAATGCCTCCTCGCCGTGCGCCACGCCGTGAAACTCCCGAACAAGCTCTACAACGCATGATAGCCACCGCCGTAGATGCGGCCATGGCCGGTCACTCATCCAACAACAATAATAATAACAACCACAACAACAACAACAACAACAACAACAACAATGGAGCCGGTAACTCAAATGAGGGATGCTCCTATAAAGCTTTCATGGGGTGCAAACCTCACACTTTCGATGAAACCGGAGGACCGGTTGCTCTCACTCGATGGTTTGAGCAAACGGAAGCCGTTTTTAGCATAAGCAGTTGTCGGGACCAAGACAAGGTCAAGTACTCCACTCACACTTTCTCCGGCGTCACTCTCACTTGGTGGAACACCTATGTACAATCGGTGGGTACCGATGAAGCCCACGCTCTCTCTTGGTCCGATTTGAAAGGAAAGATGATCACCGAATACTTTCCGCGCGAGGAAACCCAAAAGCTCGAACAAGAGCTAAGAACTCTAAAAGCGGTCGGAAACGATCTCAAGGCCTATAATCAACGATTTTCTGAACTAGCCTTGATGTGCCCAAACCTTGTGAACCCCGAGTCTTTAAGGGTTGAACTTTACATGGATGGTCTTCCAAAGAGCATCAAACACGGAGTAATGTCATCCAAACCCCCTAATCATCAAGAAGCTTTGAACATGGCCCGCAAATTGATAGAGATGGTGGACGAAATCGTAGTACCGGCACCTAAAGCCGAGGACAAGTCGGGTAACAACAAAAGAAAATGGGAAGCTCCCCAATCAAGCAACAACAACTTTGCCAAGAAATCTTTCACCTCCGACGGCAAGAAGGGTTATGCCGGAAATCTACCTCTTTGCAACAAATGCAACAAACATCACTTTGGCGAATGTAGTAAGCTAATTTGCCATCGGTGCCAAGGAATTGGTCATAAGGCCAACGATTGTAAAAGTGCCACTCCCGTCGCTCGAAAGTGGCCCAATGCACCAAAAACGGGCACTTGTTATGAATGTGGCCAAACGGGCCATTATATAAATGCATGCCCGAAGAGGAAAGATAACCCCAATACGCGCGGCTGAGCTTTCAACATCAACACCGAGGAAGCCCGAGATGACAATGAATTAGTCACGGGTACGTTTCTTCTCAACAACACTTATGTTACTTGTTTATTCGATTCGGGTGCCGATAAATGCTTTGTATCCAAGACTTTGACTCATTCTTTTAGCACTCAACCTCTTCCATTAGATACCACTTATACCATTGAAGTGGCTAACGGGAAACTATTAAGTGCCGACACATATTATCGGGGGTGTACGTTAAACATTTTGGGTAAGGAATTTGAAATTGACTTGATACCCATGGAACTAGGAAGCTTTGATGTAATAATCGGTATGAATTGGTTAGTCAAAACGAAATCTCACATCCTTTGTGATCTTAACGCAATCCGAATTCATATCGAGAATGGTGAACCTTTGATTGTTTATGGCGATAAGAGTTGCAACAGACTCAACCTCGTTTCGCGCCTTAAAGTTAGAAAACTACTCCGTAAGGGTTGTTTTGTGATCCTTGCCCACGTTAAGAAAGTCGAGTCCGATGAGAAGCATATCGATGATGTGCCAATTGTTAGTGACTTTTCCGATGTATTTCCCGACGAATTGCCGGGTCTTCCGCCTCATCGACCGGTAGAATTTCAAATCAATCTTATTCTGGGAGCCGCACCCGTAGCACGTGCACCGTATAGACTTGCTCCATCCGAAATGCAAGAATTGCAAAGTCAAATCCAAGAACTACTCGACCGTGGTTTTATCCAACCTAGCCATTCACCATGGGGCGCTCCGATTTTGTTTGTTAAAAAGAAAGACGGATCCCTACGAATGTGCATTGATTATCGTGAACTAAATAAATTGACGGTTAAGAACCGATATCCTCTTCATCGCATCGATGACCTCTTTGATCAACTACAAGGGTCTTGTGTATATTCGAAAATCGACCTCCGCTCGGGTTATCATCAATTAAGGGTTAAGGGGGAAGATGTCTCCAAAACCGCTTTCCGGACTCGTTATAGTAGTTATGAATTCCTTGTCATGCCATTTGGTCTCACTAATGCACCGGCGGTGTTCATGGATCTTATGAACCGCGTGTGCAAACCGTATCTTGATAAATTCGTTATTGTGTTCATCGATGACATATTGATCTATTCTAAAAATGAAGAAGAGCACGAACAACATCTCCGACTTGTGCTTGAACTCTTGAGACAAGAACGACTTTATGCCAAATTCTCCAAGTGTGAATTTTGGTTGAAGGAAGTTCAATTTCTTGGTCATGTTGTAAGTGATCAAGGTATTAAAGTCGATCCCATGAAAATCGAAGCCATTAGTAAATGGGAGACTCCTACTACTCCTACTCACATTCGTCAATTCTTGGGTCTCGCCGGGTACTATCGTAGATTCATCGAAAACTTCTCTTTGGTTGCACGTCCTCTAACTGCATTAACTCACAAGGGAAAGAAATTCATTTGGGCGACCGAGCAAGAATCCGCGTTTCAAATCTTGAAGACAAAGCTAACCACCGCTCCTATCTTGTCACTTTCCGAAGGAAATGATGATTTTGTTGTATATTGCGATGCCTCGAAACATGGTTTTGGGTGTGTATTGATGCAATGGAAGAAAGTCATTGCTTATGCCTCTCGACAACTAAAAATTCATGAACGGAATTACACGACTCATGATCTCGAACTCGGAGCCGTTGTCTTTGCACTTAAAATGTGGAGACACTATCTTTATGGAACCAAAAGTACTATCTTCACCGATCACAAAAGCCTTCAACACATCTTCGATCAAAAGCAACTAAACATGAGACAACGACGGTGGATTGAAACTTTGAACGATTACGATTGCGAGCTTCGTTACCATCCCGGGAAGGCAAACGTAGTAGCCGATGCCTTAAGTCGAAAAGAAAGAGCGGTGCCTCTTCGTGTCCGAGCTTTAAACATCACCATTCACACCAACCTCAATAGTCAAATTCGTGTAGCCCAAGATGAAGCTCTCAAGGATGAAAACATCTCTCTCGAACACTTGAATGTCCTCACCTCTCGATTCGAAGTTAAAGAAACCGGACTCCGATATTTCGCCAGAAGAATTTGGGTACCTAGTTATGGGGACTTGCGAAGCCTTATTTTAGACGAACCCCATAAGTCAAGATATTCGATTCACCCCGGTGCCAATAAGATGTACCACGACCTCAAAGAACAATATTGGTGGCCGAACATTAAAAGGGACGTCGCTACTTATGTTGGAAAGTGCCTAACTTGCTCCCAAGTCAAAGCCAAACATCAAAGACCTTCCGGACTACTTTAATAACCTGAAATCCCGCAATGGAAATGGGAAAGGATAACGATGGATTTTATCACCAAACTACCAAAGACGGTTGGTGGTTATGATACTATTTGGGTCATTGTTGACCGACTCACCAAATCCGCGCACTTCCTAGCCATGAAGGAAATCGACAACATGGAGAAACTCGCACAACTCTACATCAAAGAAATCGTAGCCCGACACGGTGTACCTTTATCGATTATCTCTGACCGAGATGGCCGTTTCGTTTCTAGATTTTGGCGTACTTTAAAAGAAGCGTTGGGAACGCGTTTAGACATGAGCACCGCATATCATCCTCAAACCGATGGACAAAGCGAATGTACAATTCAAACCTTAGAGGACATGTTACGAGCTTGTGTGGTTGATTTTAGAAAAGCTTGGGACAAGCACTTACCTCTCGCCGAGTTCTCTTAAAACAATAGTTATCACGCGAGTATTAAAGCCGCACCTTTTGAAGTGCTATATGGCCGAAAATGTCGTTCACCTCTTTGTTGGGCCGAGGTAGGCAACGTGCAAATCACCGGACCCGAACTCATTCACGAAACCACCGAGAAAATCGTTCAAATCCGAGATAAGCTTAGGCTTAGGACGGCCCGAAGTCGTTAAAAGAGCTATACCAAAAAACGACGCAACGATCTTGAATTTCAAGTCGGTGACCGAGTACTGTTAAAAGTCGCACCTTGGAAAGGTGTAATTCGTTTCGGGAAACGCGGGAAGCTAAATCCGCGGTATATTGGTCCTTTCGAAATCTTGGAGCGTGTTGGAACCGTTGCTTATCGTTTAGATCTTCCACCTCAATTGAGCTCCGTTCATCCTACCTTCCATGTATCTAACTTGAAAAAGTGTCTTGCCGAACCCGATATCGTCATCCCTCTCGAGGAACTTACTATTGATGACAAACTTCATTTTGTGGAGGAACCGGTTGAAATTGTGGACACCTCCGTCAAGACATTGAAACAAAGCCGAATTCCGATTGTTAGAGTCCGTTGGAATGCCAAAAGGGGACCCGAGTTTACTTGGGAAAGGCAAGATCAAATGCAAAGGAAATACCCTCATTTATTCGTGAATTCGAAAACGCAAGATCTCGAGGAAGAAACAACGACTACTACGCCTACTTAAATTAAAAGACGAAATTTCTTTTAAGGAGTAGGTAATGTAACATCCCGCCTTTTTCTGGTTACTTTTCGTTTAACTATTTTAAAGTCCGTTATATATTTATAACATCTTTCGTTAATACACGTTTAAAATTATCTCGATTAGGTAATTCACGCACCCGATTCAAACTTGAGGGATTAAACTTGCCAAAATTCCAAAATGGTGACTAGGTCAAAGGAGTCAAACTCCTCTCATCCATTCATTTCATTTTCTCCATCTTTCTTCTTCTTCTTTTTCTCTCAAAAACACCAACAAGAATTCATCATCTAAATTCGGATTAGGAAGCTAGCAACAAAACAAATTACAAATTCGTGATCCTTGCATCTTCCTCTTCGATTCCATACCGATTTCATTACATTTGGGTAACTTTCTAAAATCACTAGATTTTGTGTTCTTGATGTTTTTAACTTATAAAAGTGTTAATTAGTGTCTATGGCTCAAGTCTAACATGAATATATAATTTATATGCTCGATCTCGTTGTTTTAGTGTAACTAGCATGAACTTGAATTTTGGTGTGTTGTTCTTGAATTTTGGATGATCATATGTTGTTAGATGTTAAAAGTTGATGTTTTAATTGTGTTACTAGCATCACTAGCTTCAATTTGATGTGTAGGTTGCTTTAGAAAACTTCATGAACTTGATTATTGATTTTGGTAAATTTGGGTTGGGGTTTGATAAGCTTGAAATGGACTTTTGATGCTTGGAATGACATGAGATGTTATTAGTAAGTGTTAGGTTGTATTGTATGCTTGATTACCTACGAAATGGCGTATTTTATGTAGGTAGTAAGTTTCCGAATCATTGATTTGTATTTATGAACTTGGATGCGGTTAATGATGAGCATTAAATGCGGTTTTGGTTGTTGTAAGTGTTGAATTGATAGACGAAATGTGTTTAGTCATTTTCCTCGTCAAAATACCTTCCCAACGGTGTATGATACATATTCTAGGTGTTTTCGGTTAGCAAATTGTATTTGTTTGAGTTTTGGTTCGTGCACTTGAGAGTTGCTGTAAACAGGCCTGGATACTAATCTGGACGCCGTCCAGCCTTTTGGACGCCGTCTAGGATTTCAAACTTGGACGCCGTCCAGCCTTTTGGACACCGTCCAGGCTTTCAAACTTGGACGCCGTCCAGGAATTTTGGATACCGTCCAATATGCCTGTTCTGTTCTGTTTCGTTTTACCATTTTTCAAAAAATGTTTACTATGCTACGCCGTCCAATAGTTCGGGACCCGACCCGAACGTGTTGACTTTTTCGTTGACTTTGACCCGACCCAAGTAGATTTTTAATCAAACTTAACCAAATGTTTGTGCAATCGTTCTAACATGCTTTTGTACTTGTATCTTGCATGAAACGTGACAATTTGACTCACATGTTGTAGTATTCGAGTCGTAACGAGCCATAGGACTAATTGAACATCTTTGACCTATCGTGTTTACCGTTATTGATACAACCTATTGTTTAGGTCAAGACTAGCATTGTTCTTTGCACACATTTACTTGTTGAAGTACATTACTACTCGTGCACTCAAGGTGAGATCATAGTCCCACTTTTACTCTTTTTGAACTTACATTTGGGATGAGAAAACATAAACATTTCTTTTACTAAGTGAACACAAGTACAGGAAAACAAACATTCTACATACGAGTTTAGAACAAAATCCTCAATTTGATTATCATTAGTTACACTTGCCGGGTGTAAGCGAGAACTTATGTTGTATGGATCCATATGGGTTTGACAAACCCTCATTCAAACGGTTCGCTACCGTTTACGAATGAAATATATTTTCGAGAAATAGTGTATGTTCTAGCACTAAGGTGATGGGGTTCTATGGAAGGAATGTTAAGCATTGATAATTGGGTGCTCGTGAAACAAACTTTTGGAATGTATTACTATTATATCATTGTTGCAAATCTTGTGGTTCACTTGTACTTACTTACTCAAACCTATGATTTCACCAACGTTTTCGTTGACAGATTTCTATGTTTTTCTCAGGTCCTTGAACATATGTGTGATACATGCTTTCGCTCATTATTTTGATACTTGCATTGGATGTCGAGTATATATGCATACATGGAGCGTCTTTTGGCTACTTTTAAATTGTGTCGCATAAGTTTCATTTGTACTTATAACTTTGTAACGTAACTTGTGGTGGAACTATTCTTGTAAACTTTGAACAATCTTTACATTTGAAATGAATGCGACATATCTTTTGGTCAAACGTTGTTTAAAAGACTTATAACCACGTAACGGGACCTAAGTAGACGGCGCCGTCAATGACGATTTTGTCGGGTCGCTACAAATTTGGTGCAGAACCCCGAGTGATACTTTTCACACCTTTGGCATAGCTGCTTCTGATTGTTGTTGTTGTTGCGGTTGTTATTGTTGTTGCGATGATTGTTGTAGTTGCTGTTGTTGTTGTTGTTGTTTGTTGTAGTTGCGATTGATGTTGCGATTGTTGGGATAGTTGTTGCGATTATTGTTGTAATTGTTGTTGTTGTTGTATTGATGATTCTTATCACCGTTTTCCTCCCACTTTCTTTTGACTTGCTTCACATTGGCCTCTTCAGCCGTCTGTTCTTTAATTCTTTCCTCAATCTGGTTCACTAGTTTGTGAGCCATTCTACATGCCTGTTGTATGGAGGCGGGCTCGTGTGAACTTATATCTTCTTGGATTCTTTCCGGTAAACCTTTCACAAACGCGTTGATCTTCTCTTCCTCATCTTCGAACGCTCCCGGACACAATAGGCACAATTCTGTGAATCGTCTTTCGTACGTGGTAATATCAAATCCTTGGGTTCGTAACCCTCTAAGTTCTGTCTTGAGCTTATTGACCTCGGTTCTGGGACGGTACTTCTCGTTCATCAAGTGCTTGAATGCTGACCACGGTAGTGCGTAAGCATCATCTTGTCCCACTTGCTCTAGATAGGTATTCCACCATGCTAACGCAGTACCTGTGAAGGTATGCGTAGCGTACTTCACTTTGTCCTCTTCAGTATACTTACTTATGGAAAACACTGATTCGACCTTCTCGGTCCACCGTTTCAATCCGATCGGTCCTTCGGTTCCATCAAATTCCAAAGGTTTGCAGGCAGTGAATTCTTTGTAGGTGCATCCTACACGATTTCCTGTACTGCTAGATCTAAGGTTATTGTTGGTATGTAGCGCGGCCTGTACTGCGGCTATGTTTGAAGCAAGAAAGGCACGAAATTCCTCTTCACTCATATTCAAGGTGTGTCGAGTAGTCGGTGCCATTTCCTTCAAAATAGTCAAATGAAACGAGTTAATCATATAGAATATCAAGAGTAATCAATAGTATTTCGTAGCGTAATATGAACTTATTTATAAAAGCTCTTTCTTCATATTAGCGTTTTATACTCTTTAATTCGGGTAGTACCTACCCGTTAAGTTCATACTTAGTAGCTAACATACCATTTCAACTACTACAATTCTATATGAAAAACTAATCACAAAAAAAAATATCATATTCAAACCTTTATACAATAACTTGCAAACTTACAATACCGTTATTTTACATATAGCATGAAATATAGCACATAAAACTTTGATACAAAGTAGTTGCAAAGATAATTCTAGTTAATAAATAAGGCGTTCAGCAAAGGCAACAAAGACACGTAATTCATACGTCCAGAAACAAGTCATGCATTTTGGTTTTACTAATACCACTTCCCATCCTTGGTCTTGTGGAACGTAACCGTTGTGACCGATAGTATGACAACGTGTTGTAACGTCGTCAAAAGGGCGAAGGTTACGTAATGACCAACAGTCTCGTAATAACCTAAAAACCTCATTTCTTACCCCAATTACCGACTCCGTCACTTGTGAGAACGTTTTGTTTAATAGTTGTAACCCGATGTTCTTTTTCTCACTTTGGTGAGAAGCGAACATCACTAACCCGTAAGCATAACATGCTTCTTTATGTTGCATGTTAGCCGCTTTTTCTAAATCATGAAGTCCTATATTCGGATACATTGAGTCAAAATAATTTCTTAACCCGTTGCGTAAAATAGCATTTGGGTTCCCCGCAATATATGCGTCAAAGTAAACACATCATAACTTATGGGTTTCCCAATGTGATATCCCCCATCTTTCAAACGAAAGCCTTTTATAAACCAAGGCATTCTTGGAACGTTCTTCGAATGTCTTACAAACTGATTTTGCCATAAATAGTTGTGCCGAGGAATTCTGACCGACTCTAGACAAGATTTCATCAATCATGTCTCCGGGTAAGTCTTCTAAACTATTGGGTTGTCTATCCATTTTGTGTTTTTATACTGTAAAATAGACAAGAGTTAGATTCATAAAAGATACTTATTAATACAAGCAATTTTTACATATATCGTAAAGCATAAGCACACTATATTATATATATTACACCGCACAAATACAACTATCTTATTCCGACTCACTCGTTTCTTCTTTTTTGAACTTGGTTCTTTTTGCTAAGTTTTTAGGGATATATGATGTTCCCCTAATACGAGCCGTCGTTTTCCACATTGGTCTAGAAAAACCTGGTGGTTTAGAGGTTCCCGGGTTATTGTTACAACATAAGAAATACGGGTGTTGACGATACATATAAAGTTCATCGGGGTTGGAATCAGATTTCTCTATTTTTATGCTCTTTCCCTTATTGTTCTCTTTTTCCTTTTTAAATTCAGTTGGGGTAATTTCTATAACATCATCGGAATCCTCGTCGGGATCCGATTCATCGTAGAATTGGTAATCCTCCCAATATTTTGCTTCCTTGGCGGAAACACCGTTGACCATAATTAACTTTGGTCGGTTGGTTAAAGATTTTCTTCTACTTAACCGTTTTATTATTTCCCCCACTGGTTCTTCTTCCGGTTCTTCTTCCGGTTCCGATTCTTCTTCCGGTTCTGACTCTTCTTCCGGTTCCTCTTCGGGAACTTGTGAATCAGTCCACGAATCATTCCAATTTACATTTGACTCTTCATTATTATTAGGTGAGTCAATGAGACTTGTTCTAGAGATAGACATCTATCACATAATATCAAACATGTTAAGAGATTAATATATCACATAATATTCACATGTTAAAAATATATAGTTTCCAACAAAATTTGTTAAGCAATCATTTTTCAAGTAAACACGGTCGAAGTCCAGACTCACTAATGCATCCTAACAAACTCGATAAGACACACTAATGCAAAATTCTGGTTCTCTAAGGATTGACGATTTGTTTGACCAACTCCAAGGTGTAACATATTTCTCTAAAATCGACCTACGGTCCGGCTATCACCAAATGCGGGTCCGTGAGGAAGATATCGAGAAAATGGCTTTTCGAACGTGTTATGGGCATTTTGAGTTTGTAGTTATGCCTTTTGGTCTTACGAATGCACCGACGGCATTCATGGACCTTATGAACCGAGTGTGCCAACCTATGTTGGACAAGTCGGTGATTGTGTTCATTGACGACATACTAGTCTACTCGAAATGTATGAACGAACATGAAGGTCATTTGCGCGAGGTATTGAAGACATTACGAAAGGAGAAGTTGTATGCTAAGTTCTCCAAATATGAATTTTGGCTAAGGGAGGTTCAATTCCTTGGCCACATTGTGAACAAAGACGGTATTCAAGTAGATCCGGGGAAGATTGAGACGGTGAAGAGTTGGAGACAACCGACTGCGCCTACGGAGGTCCGAAGTTTTCTCGGATTGGCCGGTTATTATCGTCGGTTTATCCAAGACTTTTCTAAGATCGCTTCTTCGTTGACGAAATTGACGAGGAAGAACTCGAGGTTTGTTTGGGAGAACGAGCAAGAAATTGCTTTTCAATTGTTAAAAGAGAAGTTGTGTCAAGCTCCGGTGTTAGTTTTGCCGGAAGGGGTGGAAGACATGACGGTTTATTGTGATGCTTCGTTAAATGGGCTCGGGTGTGTTCTTATGCAAAGAGGTAAAGTCATCGCTTATGCCTCTCGACAATTAAAGGAACACGAAACGAGATATCTGACTCATGATCTTGAGTTGGCGGCGGTGGTACATGCGTTGAAAATTTGGCGCCACTACTTGTATGGTGTCAAGAGTACGATTTATTAGGATCATAAGAGTTTGAAACACCTCTTTAATCAACGAGATTTGAATTATCGTCAACGTAGGTGGATGGATGTGGTAAAAGACTATGATTGTGAGATACTTTATCACCCGGGCAAGGTAAATGTGGTCGCAGATGCGTTAATTCGAAAGAGTCATCACCCGGCGTTACGATTGGGATTGTTACGTATGATTATTACTAACGATTTTCTTGAAAAACTTGGTGTGATTCAAATAGAGGCTTATGTTCACAACAAGCATGCGGAACGAATTGTGGGACAATCGGAATTCATTACTATGGGTTCGCGTGGGTTGTTGTCTTTTCAAGGAAGAGTGTGGGTGCCTAAGATGGGTGATTATCGACAAGTGCTACTTGATGAAGCACATAAGTCAAAGTATTCCATTCATCCGGGTGCGACGAAAATGTATCTTGACTTGAGGAAGGATTATTGGTGGCCGGGCATGAAACGCGATGTCATAAAATATGTTGAACAATGTGTTACATGTTTGCAAGTCAAAGCCGAACACCATAAGCCGTATGGTAAGTTGCAACCGTTAGAAATCCCGAAATGGAAATGTTAGCACATTACCATGGATTTCATCACAAAGTTACCTAAAACGGCGAGAACTCAATTTGATTCGATTTGGTTTATAGTTGATCGATTGACGAAAAGTGCTTTGTTTCTTCCCATTAAGGAAGCGATATAGTCGGAGACGTTGGCTAAGTTGTTTATCAAGGAAGTCATCTCTCGACACGAGGTTCGTATATCTATTATTTCAGATCGAGATACCCGTTTTACATCTCGGTTTTGGGAAAAGTTTCACGAAGATATGGGTACACAATTGAAGTTGAGCACGGCATACCATCCTCAAACGGACGGTCAAACCGAACGTACAAATCAAACTTTGGAAGATATGTTACGAGCGTGCATTATTGATTTCGGTGGAAGTTGGGATGAGCATTTGCCCTTGGTGGAATTCTTGTACAATAATAGTTATCATACTAGTATCGGGATGCCGCCATATGAGATGCTATATGGGCGTAGATGTCGAACCCCGATTTGTTGGGGTGAAGTGGGACAAAAGGAAATCAGGAGTACCAATTTGGTTTTAGAAATGAATAGCAAGATTGATATGATTCGAGAGCATTTGAAAAAGGCTCAAGATAGGCAAAAGTCGTATGCCGACAAACGTAGACGAACGATCGAATTCCAAGAAGGTGACATGGTGATGCTTAAGGTTTCTCCATGGAAAGGTATTATTCGATTTCGAAAACGGGGAAAGTTAGCTCCTCGGTTTATTGGACCATTTAAGGTTTTAGCTCGTGTTGGTGAAGTCGCGTATCGTTTGGAATTACCCGGAGAGCTTGCGGGGATCCATAATACATTTCATGTTACCCATCTCCGTAAGTGTCTTGCGGATGATTCATCTTGGGTGCCATTAGACGAGATCGAGCTAAACAATAAGTTAGAGTACATTGAGGAACCGATTGCCATACTTGATGAGAAGGTCAAAAGGTTGAGACATAAAGAGGTTAGGACTTTTGAAGTTCAATGGCGTCATAGTAAAGGTTCCGAGTTTACTTGGGAGCCCGAAGAGTTTGTGTTGGTTTATCTTCCTTCTTGTCATGCGGCTTGGATCGCGAGGACGCGCTCTGATTCAAGTGGGGGAGAGTTGTAACATCCCGTTTCCCCGTACACGTCAAAAGGTACATACTTAAGCATTAGTACGTTTGTAACTCGTTAGTTTATGTGGAAATGTGTAGATATGTGTATATACGTAGATATGCTTGACAATATGCGCATATACAAGTTTATACATGAGTTTTGATAGCGTTAAGTCTTGTGATTCTATTGTTGAGGGTTAGGCGAATATATGAAGCGGGTTTAGAAGGTACAAATTAAATAAAATAAAAAATTGTTAAAATGGTCGAGCTGTCCAGATGCAGCTTTAAGAAACGCCGCGACAAATGGGTCCGCGCCGCAGCATAACAAGCAAACCTGGATCAGAAAGTGGGTTAAGAAGGGTCGAATTTCCCTTTATGTGTCGCGCTGCGACGAATTGGGCCGCGCCGCGGCAGTCCTGCTAGACAGAATCTGGACTAAGCTCTTTTTAAGAGATTTTGAGGGGCAATTTGGTAATTTGACGTCTAGATCAGATTGGAGCATTAAATCTGCACCACTTGTTCATTTAATTCATTTCCTTTTTCTATTTTTTTTCATTTTCTCTCCCAAAACTTAAAACCCATTTGAATTAAAAGTGAGATTTAAGAGTGAAGGATTGAGGGTTGATCTTTGGAGCAAGAATTAAAGTTGTTCCTTGTGTCTCTAGCTACGCGTTGATAGTCTCAGTAAGTTCTAACTCTAAGTTTTGAGTTTTAATTGGTTAATGGCTAGGGTTTTGGTTACTAGAGACTTGTATGACCCTTTTGGGGGTAAAATGGGTGAATTTGGGTTATGTAGTGGTAATGAAACCCTAATAGCCATAATCTAGGGTTTGGTCTATTGGAAATGGGATTGTAAGTGTTGATGGTGTTGTTAAGCATTAAAAACTTGTGAAAATGATGATGAAATGGTAAATAGGTCATGTTTGACAAGTTTGAAAGTGTAAGTGTCAAAATGGGTCAAATAGAGTAATGTTGACCTAGTTTGGGTGAAATGGGTATGAATTACCCTAAGTTTTTGTTAGTTGAAATTGGTAGACTTTAATTCACTAGCTTTAATGATTAAAGTCGAGTCTTAGCCATTTAAGGGGCGGTTGTGGTGTGGTTGAGCCATTTAATGCGAGTTGGGTCATTAAATGCTCAAGTAGGTGTAATATGGTTAATTCCACTAGTTTGTGTATTGAAATTGTATTTAATGTATTAGGTACATTGCTTTGAAGTCGAAAGTGCGTAATCACCATCCTTGTGTCATGGTGAGTGGAATAAGTATACTTGTACGTATATGATGTGCTTATTTGTACGTACGGATATGTGTTGTCCTAGTTAGTGCTATATGTGTTGTACACTAACGATTTACGAACGGATATGTGTTGTCTAATTTAGCAACATATGTGTTGTACGCTAACAGTTTATTAAATGGATATGTGTTGTCCAAGTTGGTGATATATGTGTTGTACACTAATGATCTTATGAGCTGATATGTGTTGTCCAAGGGTTGGTGATATATGTGTTGTACACTAATGATCTTATGAGCGGATATGTGTTGTCCAAGGGTTAGTGATATATGTGTTGTACACTAATAATCTTATGAGCGGATATGTGTTGTCCAAGGGTTGGTGATATATGTGTTGTGCACTAACGGTTGTTATGAACACCGATGGGAAGTTTGAGTACCATTCCTTTTTGCTATTGGTTAACCATGGTTGTGTGAATTTGGTGTTAGCATAATTAATATTGAACTACATGCTATTGGTGTTGCTAGCTTCTTATAAATTGTGGATAGTAGTTTATGCATGAGGTTTGCATGGTTATCGTATTGCTAGCTTGTATGCGGTGTTGTGTAAGTGTTTGCAAATGAGTAGGTTATATATGAACATGTATAATTATTACACTCACTAAGCTTTAGCTTACCCCTCTCGTTGTTTATCTTTTTAGTCGCAGGTGCGGATAAGGGCAAAGGGGTTATCGGGCATTAGGTGGCCCTTGATGATGTTTTGTTGAAGCTTGGGAGTTGGCCTAACGTTTTGGGTAGTTTAGTACAAACCATGCTCGAGTGTCATTTGGATTATAAACTATCATTGTAGTGGGTCGAACTTGTATTAAACATTAATTAAGGGACTTCGTGCCTTCTGTAAACATTTAAATTGTTGTATGTTTAAATGGAACTTGTGGAATGGTTTACATATTTAATTGGTGCGTAAATGTGTATTATTTAAAAAAAAAATTATCGTATGGAATACGGGTTGGGTTGTTTCACTTTCATGTTTCACCACATTAGCCATAAACTTAATCACAACTTCACTGATCTTTGACCTTCCGAAGAATCATTATAATTACCGAAACCCCATCATTTACTCATTCACATCTTGTAACGAGAATTGCCATACGAATCATAGGGAATTAGCAATCAGTATTTTGAAATCTCGCAGTATGTCTACGCCAACAGTTATATGTTTATATATAACGTCTATCTTCTGGACTTAATTTGAATGTGAAGTTTATGAAAAACACTCCGAACTACGACTTGGTTCTCCGAAAATGGAAAAATGCTGATGAAGCAGCAAAAACTATAAACGACTTTAACAGTAAAAGTTTGATGATAATAAAGAAGTGTGCTGGCAAAGCACAGAAAAAAAAAGAGAAGCCTTGGAATTGGAAACCGGATTGAGCAAAGTATGAAGGAGGCTGGACAAATCACAAAGACTGAACCTGACTTCAAAGGATCCAAATGATTCAGTACCTGCTGATGTCATTAACGAATACCTTGCTCTTGACTCTAAACCCCTGCGGACAATATTCTTCATCATCCTCTGATATTAGAAATTCTAAGATATCATCGTATCTTTCATTATAAATATCCTTCATATTTCTTAAGATATTTTCTTAATTATTCTTATCCGAAATCATTTACCTCTTCGCTCTATCTGTATTATATCATAAAAGAAACTATTTTAGTTTCTAAATTCTGAAACATTCGAGTTTAAAATAAGAATATTTTGAAGTAGTGTTGGGAACTGAAGCATGAATTAGTATAATATAATGACACTTGATCAACATGATTATATTACAGTAAGTCATGCAGAGTTTCTATATGGAACGTGATGATTCACAGACTATACCGTCATCATGTGCCATGTTACACGACTCTTGTATTCTACTTAATCTCTAAAATATCAAGAAAATATTTCTTGATGATTCGACTTTTTTCGAGGTATTCTGGTAATTTGACAAGTCAAGATCATTCCATTACAATTTCTTTCCTAGAGCATTTACAATGTTTATTCCGAAAATCATATCTGCAAATTATGTACCATTACAAGCGGTGCTTAATCGCAAGAAGAAGAAACGAAAGGACAAAATACCGAAATAGAAATTAAGGTATAAATCGCAGCAAATAAAAGAGAGCATTAACTGGAGATGACATTGATTATGGGAGACAGAAGTAGAGACATCGAAATATAAGAGAAGATATAAAATCCAACAACCACCCAGAAATTATAAACCATATATATCGATGCAAATAGCAATATAAAGACACGGGAGAACTAAAAACACTATAAACCCAAGGGTATAGTAAAAGTAAATAGATTCTTCTGGTGGCAGATGAAAAAGAAGAATGACAGATATGAAGGTAAGGATATATCAAGAATCAAAACTGGATGGAGCATATTGACAAATACTTTAAAGTATGAGCTGAAGGAGAAAGAAGAGAAGGTGTGAGTGGTAAGGAAACGAAAGGAGTGGATTTATAGTAAAATATCCTACAGAGCAATCAAAATGGTTGATCGCATTTAAAGCGGAGCCTAATTTCCTTAATCAAATCTTATTACGAAGATTTTCTCCAAATCTCTTGAACTTGAAAATCAATTCTATCTACGTCAAAAGATATGACGAATCTATACCTACTCATTTCACTCTTTTGGTAATAGCTTCACTCGTACTCTTCACACAATCAAATGATTTTATCCATATTACTCAATGATGATAAAACCCTAATCTTCATCTTATATGCGTCATGAAAACATACTTATTGTCAGCCATGACCATCCCAATCAAATTTCGGGACGAAATTTCTTTAACGGGTAGGTACTGTGACAACCCGAAAATTTCCGACCAAATTTAAACTTTAATCTTTATATATTCCCGACATGATAAGCAAAGTTTGTAAGTTGAATCACAAGAATTTTAAACTGTGTTCATACACTCATTTAACCTCGACCAAATTCCAATGATCCACGAACCAATATATGAACGAACATGATTATATATGTATATGTGTATATATACTATAACTTGAAAACATTAACAAAGTATTAGACGTATAATACTTTACATAAACGTATTTGTTTCAAAATATATTCTAATAGTTATCAATGGAATTAAAAGATGATATCAAATAATTAAATTATTGTTGAATTATAATTACGAGTCTCTGTTAAGAGGTCCACTATGATTTGAGAAATTTATTCTTTTTAACGGTATTCGGAATAATTGGTAAAGTGATTTATTAGAAGGAATAAAAGTGTCAATTAACGGGAACTAGACAAGGGTTAGTGGAGATTCCCGTTTGATTTTCAATTTATGCTTTATAATAATTGTCTCGTAACTTTTGATAAGTTAAACTATTAAACTTGTATATTAATTAACGTGGAAGTAAAATTGTAGAATATAGATAACTTAGAAGATGGATATTGACAAGTTAAACAGATCGACATTTTACATTAAGATGATTCCTTACGTTTGATTTTTCCTTTAGACTTAATCCTACGAGTCATGATGAAAATGGAAATTAAAACCTTGAAACCTGATATGATTCATATATGATTTTACTTTCTTAAACGAAAACGTCTTTTCGATATAATAGACTTTTATTATTAAAAACGTCTTATGACATAACAACTTCTGCTATTATAACCTTTGTAATAAAATGATTTTTGAATATAAAATAATTTGGTTATTAAAATATTTTATGAACGATTGTATATAAATGAACTATATCAATTTTAAACTTTAAAATACAAATGTTACGAAATAGTAATTCTTAATATTTAAAAGATTTCTAAATATATAAGTTTTGAATGACATTAGTTTTGAAAAACTATATTAAGTAAATAGTTCAAATTTATATTTCGAAATGAAAATATAAATATATATAACTTAGTCATAAAACGTCCTGATTTAAAATAATATATTTTGATAAACAACGAGTCACTGATTTATAGAAGCAAATGACCACAACGCTCAATTTTATAAGTTACATTTTTTATAAGGTAATTTATTGATGAGTAAGTCAAATTATTAATAAGGGTACACGTCGCGTAACGTAAAGGCTAGTTTTCTAAACGTATGAAAGTGCGTTCGAAAAACCTATTATGAATATATATGATTCTACTTTTCTAAAATGTTTTATGATATAACGATTTCCATTATTTTAACATTTAAACAAAATGATTCTTAAATATATTTAGTTTTGGAAAAACAAAATTATCATATTTATTTGATTTAGTTTCAAACGTACAAAAACGTTTTCAGTTTAAAAAAGAACTTTATTATTAAAACGTATATATCTTTTATAAATATCTAGAACCACTTTTGACAACTCATTACTTAACCAGTATGATAAAGATAACGATATTTATATTTTATTTTATTAAATATATATAACGATTTAAATTAATATTATATATATTTATACTCGTATTATACGTACATAGTTTTATACCTTTACTATACTTAAACTTTACCCTTACTTTATTTTTACTTTAATTTAACTTTAATAATTCACTTTAATAATTCATACTTTAATAATTCATACTTTAATAATTTACTTTAATAATTCACTTTAATAATTCATACTTTAATAATTCACTTTAATAATTCATACTTTAATAATTCACTTTAATAATTCAAAAATCTATTATAAATAGAATTCAAGGTTTCATTATTTCATAAAAACTTGAAAATATTTTTCTCTAAACTCTCTCAATCGATGTACATATATATATTTACTCCGTATTATTTCAAGATATCGTTAGTATACATAAAATAATACGACGGAGTGCTGTCCGAGTGATTTCAAAATTATTTTTCGAGCGGGATAGAGCTAAGGAAATTATGGGTTATAGCTATGGAGGTTATGGATATGGTTCGGGAATATTGCTCGTGAGTCAAACTAGTATTTATCATCCCCGTTGCGTCTACGTACCTTTCCTGCAATATTGAATCTCAATATTGATACGTGAGTACTCATAATTTAATTTTTTACATACTAATAGTGTATCCCTGACTAGTACTCGAGAATATAGGATTATGCATGCTTGTACTTTTGATATTGCCATTAGATAGAATATGTTGAATCCTGAATTAGTTACGTATGCGATTGAGATAAGGTATAAGATATGCATGTCATTGGAAAGCTAGCGAAAAATTAAGAACTTTTCATTTAAATATCGAATGGTTTCGATGAACGGATTTGAAGTTATAGTCAATTGAAATTTGGTATTATTATTAAAAAATGATTATTATTATCGTCGTTATTATCGTCGTTCTAGTTTTATCTTATCTTTATCAATAAAAGGAATTATCATTAAAAATTGTTATTTTTATTATTATTACTATCGTTATTATTCTTAAAGTTATAATTAGTATTATTATTATTATCTAATTATTATTATTTTATTATAATTATTATAATTATTATTATTATTAATATATATATATATATATATATATATATATATATATATATATATATATATATATATATATATATATATATATCATTATTCAAAAATGGTTATTGTTATTGTTATTATTATTATTATATTATCATTAAAATAATTATTAGTATTATCGTTAATAATGTCATAGTAATTATCATTATTAGTATTATTGTAATTAAAACTAATATTAGTAACACCTAATTTTTTTGATTACTATTATTGTTAACACCTATTTCCTTATGAGGTAAGGCTTAGTGTGTCAACAAGATACTAGAAGTAATCTAGCTTTAGGAGGGCGGAGTGTTGCCGATTGATTTTTACCCTCGAAAAATAATCCCTGCAGACCCGGTTCACAAGTGCAGAAACATGGGGTGGCTTAATCAATCTGTCGTCCGTAGAGCGTAAAAGTGCTAGCCGGATGACTTCTAGTGAGAGAAAGTAGAGAGAGAAAGAGAAGTGAAGTCTCAGCTCTCAAAGTTGTCAGAATATCTGAACTCTGTAAAATGACGACCCAATGGGTCTATTTATAGTGTCAGATCCACCAGATTGTTTGGGGACACGTGTTAGATGATGATACGTTCTGTTATTCGTGATCCGAAATTTATGCTGAAAGGGCCGTTCTCCGGCGAGGGCTTACACGCTAGACGGCCTTCAGGGCTTACGTATGACGGAGCAGCCTGTACAACGAAGAATGCTGGACGGTTAGCTCCACAAAAATGTTGTTTCCAGCCTTCCTGATGCTACTTTTATGCAACCATTATGCCTTTTATGCGTGTATTCGATAGGATACACCATTAATTATTAACATTATTATGAACATGATATGAAAGTCGATTAAAAGCTATTAAACGAAACGTTTAGGAAATAATGAGTATGTGTATCATGATGAAATTAAAATATTACAAGATATTGATTTAGATAAAATTATCGTTCTTATTATTTTTATCATTACTATTATTAATAAAAGTATCGTTAGTATTAAAACTATTATTTTAACAAAAATTATCATTTTAATAGAAATGTCATTGTTATTATAAAATACCACTATTATTATCATTTTAAATAGAATTATTATTTTAAAGATAATATTAAAAAGTGTCGTAAATATTAAAGTTATCATAACTAGAATTATCATTTTATCATAATGTCATCTTAGTAATTATAAATATTGATATTTTTATTAATAAAATAATAATTATTATTATTACAAAATAATACAACTTTTACTTACTATTATTATGAATATTATTTTACTAAATAAATATGTGATACATACATATTTTACTACGTGTAATAAAATTTCTTTAATAATACCTATTATATTATCTTTATGATATTAAATGAACTCTATAAATCTTATTACTTAATATATATAAAAATATATTTTATTATATAAATTTTAATATAAAATTTTATTAATAAATGAATTCTATTATTTACTCTAATAATTTTTTTTAAATATTTAAAAATATAAAACGACGACATTTAAACTATATATTAATTATGAATAGATTTTAGAAATCATTTTGAGTCAAATTGACTTTTGTTGACCTATGCATATTAGTCTCGAGCATTAGGATTATGGTACACTATGACTTGACCTAATTTGTTAGACAAACATTGACCAACACATAAATATATATAATTAATATAGGTTCGTGAATCCAAGGCCAACACTGCACTTGTTCAATGACGTTATATGTATTTTTACTACAAAATACAGTATGGTGAGTTTCATTTGCCTTTTTACCCTTTATATTTTTGGGCTGAGAATACATGCGCAATTTTTTATAATTGTTTTACGAAATAGACACAAGTAATTGAAACTACATTATATGGGTGAATGATCGAAGCCGAATATGCCCCTTTTGCTTGGTAACCTAAGAATTAGTAAACCGATCTACTAATTGATGCGAATCCTAAAGATAGATCTATTGGGCCTAACAAACCCCATCCAAAGTACCAGATGCTTTAGTACTTCGAATTCATTTTATATCATGTCCGAAGGATTTCCCGGAATGATAAGGGGATATTCTTATATGCATCTTGTTAATGTCGGTTACCAGGTGTTTACCATATAAATGATTTTTGTCTCTATGCGTGGGACGTATATTTATGAGAAATGGAAATGAAATTCTTGTGGTCTATTAAAATGATGAAAATGATTGATTATGATAAACTAATGAACTCACCAACCTTTTGGTTGACACTTTAAAGCATGTTTATTCTCAGGTATTAAAGAAATCTTACGCTGTGCATTTGCTCGTTTTAGAGATATTACTTGGAGTCCTTCATGACATATTTCAAAAGACGTTGCATTCGAGTCGTTGATTTCATCAAGATTATTATTAAGTCAATTATAATTGGATATATTAAGAAATGGTGTGCATGCCGTCAACTTGCGATGAAATGAAAGTTTGTCTTTTAAAAACGAATGCAATGCTTGTAAAATGTATCATATAGATGTCAAGTACCTCACGATGTAATCAACTATTGAGAATCGTTTATAATGTATATGAACGGGTCCATTCACACTAAGCCTTACCTCATAAGAAAATAGGTGTTAACAATTATTATTATTATTATTATTATTATTATTATTATTATTATTATTATTATTATTATTATTATTATTATTATTATTATTATTGTTATTGTTATTGTTATTGTTATTGTTATTGTTATTGTTATTGTTATTGTTATTGTTATTGTTATTAGTTATTAATGTTATTATCAGTAAGTATTACTATTATTATTATTAGTATTGTTAAGTTAACTATTATGATTACTAACATACTAAAATTTATTAAATATTAGTAATATCGTTATAATTACAATTGTTAGTGTTATTATTATCATTGTTGTAAGTATTATTATATTACCACTATTATTATTAAGATAGTTATTATAATTAGTATCATTATTATTATCACTATTATTATTATCTCTAATATTGTATTAATATCAAGTTATAATTATTATTGTTATTTTTACTATTAATATTATTATTATTATTATTAACATAAAGTATTATCATTAATATTATCATCATTTTTATTAATATGATTATCACTACCATTATATTGAAACTATTTTTTTTTATCAAAAATTAACATTTTTAATAAAGTTATTATAATTATTAAAATTTCATTCAGATTAGTATTATTATTATGAACAATATTACATATAACAAACTATATTTTTTTATATAATACTAAAACATATATTTATATATAGATATATTAATATAACAAAAAGAATAAATATTAATTATTTTCAATGTATATATATACAAAATAGATATATAACATATAAATTAAGTTATAATACATATAAACAAAGTATATGTATAAAATAAATATTAATATTAAATTCATATAACTACAAACACATAAATATTATATAATTAATAAATGAGGTTATGAGTTTTCTATTATAAGTTTTAATAGATATACAATTGATATAGGTTCGTGAATCCGAGGCTAACCCTGCATTGTTCAATATAGTCATATGTATTTTTACTACAAAATACATTAGGTGAGTTTCATTTGCCTTTTTACCCTTTATATTTTTGGGCTGAGAATACATGCGCAATTTTTATAAATGTTTTACGAAATAGACACAAGTAATTGAAACTACATTATATGGGTGAATGATCGAAGCCGAATATGCCCCTTTTGCTTGGTAACCTAAGAATTAGTAAACCGATCTACTAATTGATGCGAATCCTAAAGATAGATCTATTGGGCCTAACGAACTCCATCCAAAGTACCGGATGCTTTAGTACTTCGATGTTGTTTTTATCATGTCCGAAGGATTTCCCAGAATAATAGGGGATTTTCTTATATGCATCTTGTTAATGTTGGTTACAAGGTGTTCACCATATGAATGATTATTTTTGTCTCTATGCATGGGACGTATATTTATGAGAACTGGAAATGAAATTCTTGTGGTCTATTAAAATGATGGAAATGATTATTTATGTTAAACTAATGAACTCACCAACATTTTGGTTGACACTTTAAAGCATGTTTATTCTCAGGTATGAAAGAAGTCTTCCGCTGTGCAATTGCTCATTTTAAAGATATTACTTGGAGTCATTCATGACATATTTCAAATGACGTTGCATTCGAGTCGTTGAGTTCATTAAGATTATTATTAAATCAATTATAATTAGATATATTATAAAATGGTATGCATACCATCAACTTTCGATGTAATGAAAGAGTGTCTTTTAAAAATGAATGCAATGTTTGTAAAATGTATCATATAGAGGTCAAGTACCTCGCGATGTAATCAACTGTTGTGAATCATTTATAATCGATGTGGACTTCGCCCGGATGGATTAGGACAGGTCTCTACAGTTGGTATCAGAGCGGTGGTCTTAGCGAACCAGGTCTTGCAGTAGTGTGTCTAACTGATAGTCGTTAGGATGCATTAGTGAGTCTGGACTTCGACCGTGTCTGCATGTCAAAAGTTTTGCTTATCATTTTTGTCGGAAATCATCTGCTTATCATCCTTAGGAAATTACCTGCTCATTATTCTTAGTCTAGACACGTTTTACTGCATTGACTGCATGAATAGTGTATAGACAAAATTCATATCTTAGTGTATCTGTTACTGTAGACCTTGCGTGATATCTCTCGTAAACCTCTCCGTAATTTAAGGGATCCTGGTACTATATATATCTATGCATATTATGCATTGAGAATACATCCAACTATAAATTACTTGAAGGTATTTCATATGCCCGAGAGACATATTAAATAAATGTGGCTAATGTGTTATGATCCAAGTCGGGTCATACCCAATAACAAGCTTACCAACACCTTATATGTATTTAATCTTAATGATTGGATCATTAAATAAATATGTGACACTTGAACTTTAGAAAATTGGTTTTCTAAAATATTATTACTTGAGATAATTTATATGATAAGGATTTAATTATTTATAAGATTAAATAGTTATGTTGTGATACATTCTATAAAAGGATTTGTAAAATGTAAACAACAACTACATGGCATTATTTTATAACAAGTTTTATATAAAAATGGAAGTAACATTTTTTTTAAAAACCTTTGATGGGGGACAGTTTTTTAGGGAACCAAGGTCACCACCCCATGCTTATTTCTACTTCCAATATATGCCATAACTCCTTGATAATTAATGCTTGACCAAAAGAACTTGCACATGCATTAAAAAGTTCAAGTAATAAACTAAAAACCCTCTCCTTTGCTGCTGAAAACTGCCGAGATTATTGAGGGTAGTAGAAGAAGTTTTGAGTTTATTGGAAGCTCACTTCCTAGTGTATTCAAATCCTAACTAAAGTTCAAGGTGTTGGTCACAAGTTTGGGGTATTATCTCTTGAGGTTTCATTGCTTTGAAGCTCCATTTATCAACATCATCTTCACCATCTTCTTTCAACTTGAAAAGAACCCTCAACTAGCTTGAGGAGGTATAATCTCTTCTCTACTTGTTATATTTGTAAGCATAGATTCATGACTTGATATTTACATGGAATTTAACTTAATGGTAAAACAAATAAACATGGACATTTATTCATGCTTCCGCTTTCTTTAAATCATAAAATGGTTTTATGAACATGTTAATTATAAGGACTTGTTGTTTTGATACTTGTTAAATTCCAACAATGGTATCTAGAGCCGAAGTTGTTGAAATATGCTTCGAGATGGTTATTAAACCCACTATAATTTTGCATTCTATGGACATGCATGAAGTAGAATGTAAAATTTTTGGTTTTGTGTGGTTTGTCATTTTGGCCAAAATCACTTGTGATTCTGCATTCTGTGTTGCCGATCACTTGTGATTCTGTGTTGCCAATCACTTGTGATTCTGTATTGCCGATCACTTGTGATTCTGTGTTGCAGATCACTTGTGATTCTGTGTTTCCAATCACTTGTGATTCTGTATTGCCTATCACTTATGTTGATGATGTTCACAATCTAAGCCTTGACCTTGTGTTTGGTTGCATGTTTGGTTGATTTAATATTTCTTCATTTTGTATGTAATATTATTCATTTGGTTATGTAATTTATTTTATATTTGGTATGTAAAATAGATTAGGTTGTATTTTCACTTTTTTAGACAAAATGTATTAGGATCTATTTTGTAAAATGATGAAGATGATGAAGACTTGAAGAACACATGAAGAAGCATTTGGATGCAAGATTAAGTGGGAGATTTAAAATCTCCTATTTAGTGTTATAACCCTTAACCGGTGACATTTGTTTTCGTCTAAACAAATGTATACCAAATTGGCTTGATTGTGAACACATTTGTTTGCATGCGTGGTTGTTATATTTCCTGTATGATTGTGGATTGTGTATGTTACTACAACAAGTTATCACTCAAGTTAACAACAAGCATAACTAAAATTTAATTGGTTAAATTATTAACAACATGAAATTTACCAAACCACAATTTAATCGGTTAAATTGAAATGGCTAAAAGGACATTAATAAACGGTTATTAAGAACATGATAAGGATCATATATATAAAATGGTTTATATCAAGTAATTGGCTAAAATTACAAGAATTGAAAATGGATTTCAAATAAACCATACACTAAATGCATGTTGGTGTATGGCATAAAAGTTTTCTTAAACTAGAAATAATGAAAACTTAAAATCCCTTTAACAACAAGGTAAACAAGTTGAACGCCATCTTTTTGTGTGACACTTGAAAATATTAGGGAACTCATAATGGGATAAAGGTCACCTAACCGTTGTGAGCAAACTAATATGATTGAGGTAAATTTCGCACACTTGTGGGATAAAGGTCACCTAACCACTTGGATGTTAAATTTACACGTTTACACAAGTAGGACGACTTGATTTGGGAATCATGAACTTAGGGTCACCGAAGCATGAGGAACAAATAGGCGTTGATGGGATGAATATGCCATGCAAAAGGATTGCATGATCCCATAACTTAGCAAAAGGTTTCACTCAAACTCAAGGGGTTGACTATGATGAAACGTTTTCGCCTGTGGCAATGCTAAAGTCTATTAGGATATTATTTGCCATTGCTGCTCATTATGATTATAAAATATGGCAAATGGATGTCAAGACCGCTTTCCTAAATGGATATCTTGTGGAAGATGTCTATATGGTTCAGCCTGAAGGTTTTGTTGATCCTAAATATCCTAAAAAGGTATGCAAGTTAAAGAAGTCAATCTACGGATTGAAACAAGCAACTAGAATGTGGAATCATCATTTTAATGAGGAAGCCGAGAAATTTGGCTTCATTAAAAATGGTGATGAAACTTGTGTATATAAGAAAGCTAGTGGGAGCACTATCATGTTCCTTGTACTATATGTGGATGATATATTGTTATTTGGAAATGATATTCCGACAATGGAAGGTGTCAAAACTTGGCTAAGTAAATGCTTCTCCATTAAGGATCTTGGAGAAGCACAATATGTCTTGGGGATCGGGATCTACAGGAATAGATCCAAGAAACTGATAGGTTTGAATCAAAGTGCATACATTGAAAAGGTCTTGAAAAGGTTCAAGATGGAGAACTCTAAGAGTGGTTTGGTACCCATTCAAAGAGGAACGCCTCTCAGTTCATCTCAGTGCCCTACCACGAAAGATGAACAAGAGAGAATGAAGAGAGTCCCTTATGCATCTGCTATTGGGTCAATCATGTACGCAATGATATGCACTAGACCGGATGTGTCATGCGCTCTCAGTTTGACAAGTAGATACCAGAATAACCCAGGAAACAGTCATTGGTGTAGTGACCTGAACTTTTCCATGTTTATATATATTAATTGAGATTGATATTTACATGATTAAATGTTTCCAACATGTTAAGCAATCAAACTTGTTAAGACTTGATTAATTGAAATATGTTTCATATAGACAATTGACCACCCAAGTTGACCGGCGATTCACGAACGTTAAAACTTGTAAAAACGACATGACGATATATATATGGATATACATATGGTTAACATGAGATTATGATAAGTAAGTATCTCCATAAGTATATTAACAATGAGTTATATACATATAAACAAGACTACTAACTTAAGGATTTCGAAACGAGACATATATGTAACGATTATCGTTGTAACGACATTTAAATGTATATATATCATATTAAGATATATTAATATATCATAATATCATGATAATATAATAATTTAACATCTCATTAGATATAATAAACAATGGGTTAACAACATTAATTGAGATCGTTAACTTAAAGGTTTCAAAACAACACTTACATGTAACGACTAACGATGACTTAACGACTCAGTTAAAATGTATATACATGTAGTGTATTTAGATGTATTAAAATACTTTTGGAAGACTTCAAGACATATATCAAAACACTTATACTTAACGAAAATGGTTACAGTTACTTTTCCATTCTTTTCTTTCATCAAGAATTCTAGTCGTATTCTTACCCGTATTATACACAGCTTCAAAACGTACTTACTATGAGTATATACCAATAGGAACTAGCATGGGATTCCACTCTTGATTATGTCATGTATGACTAATCAATTTTAACTTCTACCATGAGCTAGTCAACTAACTAGAACTCCTTTTAACCCCACTCACCACTCACCAATTACCACTCATCATTCACTCCATTTCACTTCCAATTCTCTTTCTAATTCTCTCTCAACACACACACACTATTATGAACGTATTTTTCCAGTAGTTAATCATCATCTTCATCAAAAATCACTTCAAGAATCAAGCTATAATCATCATAGGAAGAACACTTCAAGAACACTTCAAAAATCCCTTCAAGTTTACTAATTTACTTCCAAGCTTTCTAATCCATTCCAAGTAATCATCTAAGATCAAGAAACCTTTGTTATATACAGTAGGTTATCTTTCTTATTCAAGGTAATATTCATATTCAAACTTTGATTCAATTTCTATAACTATAAACTATCTTAATTCGAGTAAAAATCTTACTTGAACTTGTTTTTGTGTCATGATCCTACTTCAAGAACTTCAAGCCATCCAAGATCCTTTGAAGCTAGATCATTTCTTGTCACTTCTAGTAGGTTTACCTACTAAACTTGAGGTAGTAATGATGTTCATAACATCATTCGATTCATATATATAAAACTATCTTATTCGAAGGTTTAAACTCGTAATCACTAGAACATAGTTTAGTTAATTCTAAACTTGTTCGCAAACAAAAGTTAATCCTTCTAACTTGACTTTTAAAATTAACTACACACATGTTCTATATCTATATGATATGCTAACTTAATGATTTAAAATCTGAAAACACGAAAAACACCGTAAAACCGGATTTACGTCGTCGTAGTAACACCGCGGACTGTTTTGGGTTAGTTAATTAAAAACTATGATAAACTTTGATTTAAAAGTTGTTATTCTGAGAAAATGATTTTTATTATGAACATGAAACTATATCCAAAAATTATGGTTAAACTCAAAGTGGAAGTATGTTTTCTAAAATGGCCATCTAGACGTCGTTCTTTCGACTGAAATGACTACCTTTACAAAAACGACTTGTAACTTATTTTTCCGACTATAAACCTATAATTTTCTGTTTAGATTCATAAAATAGAGTTCAATATGAAACCATAGCAATTTGATTCACTCAAAATGGATTTAAAATGAAGAAGTTATGGGTAAAACAAGATTGGATAATTTTTCTCATTTTAGCTACGTGAAAATTGGTAACAAATCTATTCCAACCATAACTTAATCAACTTGTATTGTATATTATGTAATCTTGAGATACCATAGACACGTATACAATGTTTCGACCTATCATGTCGACCCATCTATATATATTTCGGAACAACCATAGACACTCTATATGTGAATGTTGGAGTTAGCTATACAGGGTTGAGGTTGATTCCAAAATATATATAGTTTGAGTTGTGATCAATACTGAGATACGTATACACTGGGTCGTGGATTGATTCAAGATAATATTTATCAATTTATTTCTGTACATCTAACTGTGGACAACTAGTTGTAGGTTACTAACGAGGACAGCTGACTTAATAAACTTAAAACATCAAAATATATTAAAAGTGTTGTAAATATATTTTAAACATACTTTGATATATATGTATATATTGTTATAGGTTCGTGAATCAACCAGTGGCCAAGTCTTACTTCCCGACGAAGTAAAAATCTGTGAAAGTGAGTTATAGTCCCACTTTTAAAATCTAATATTTTTGGGATGAGAATACATGCAGGTTTTATAAATGATTTACAAAATAGACACAAGTAGGTGAAACTACATTCTATGGTTGAATTATCGAAATCGAATATGCCCCTTTTTATTAAGTCTGGTAATCTAAGAATTAGGGAACAGACACTCTAATTGACGCGAATCCTAAAGATAGATCTATTGGGCCTAACAAACCCCATCCAAAGTACCGGATGCTTTAGTCCTTCGAAATTTATATCATATTCGAAGGGTGTCCCGGAATAATGGGGATATTCTTATATATATGCATCTTGTTAATGTCGGTTACCAGGTGTTCATCATATGAATGATTTTTATCTCTATGTATGGGATGTGTATTGAAATATGAAATCTTGTGGTCTATTGTTACGATTTGATATATATAGGTTAAACCTATAACTCACCAACATTTTTGTTGACGTTTAAAGCATGTTTATTCTCAGGTGAATACTAAGAGCTTCCGCTGTTGCATACTAAAATAAGGACAAGATTTGGAGTCCATGTTTGTATGATATTGTGTAAAAACTGCATTCAAGAAACTGATTTCGATGTAACATATTTGTATTGTAAACCATTATGTAATGGTCGTGTGTAAACAGGATATTTTAGATTATCATTATTTGATAATCTACGTAAAGCTTTTTAAACCTTTATTTATGAAATAAAGGTTATGGTTTGTTTTAAAAATGAATGCAGTCATTGAAAAACGTCTCATATAGAGGTCAAAACCTCGCAACGAAATCAATTAATATGGAACGTTTTTAATCAATAAGAACGGGACATTTCAGTTGGTATACGAGCGTTGGTCTTAGAGAACCATAAAATTTGCATTAGTGTGTCTTATCGAGTTTGTTAGGATGCATTAGTGAGTCTGGACTTCGACCGTGTTTTCTTTAAAAATGATTGCTTAACATTTTTGTTGGAAACTATATATTTTTAACATATGAATATTATGTGATATATTAATCTCTTAACGTGTTTGATATTATGTGATAGATGTCTACCTCTAGAACAAGTCCCATTGACTCACCTAATAATAATGAAGAGTCAAATGTAAATTGGAATGATTCGTGGACTGATTCACAAGTTCCCGAAGAGTAACCGGAAGAAGAGTCGGAACTGGAAGAAGAATCGGAACCGGAAGAAGAATCGGAACCGGAAGAAGAAATAGAACCGGTGGGAGAAATAATAAAACGGTTAAGTAAAAGAGAATCCTCAACCAACCGACCAAGGGTAATTATGGTCAATGGTGTTTCCGCCAAGGAAGCAAAATATTGGGAGGATTACCAATTCTCCGATGAATCGGATTCCGACGAGAATTCCGATGATGTTATAGAAATTACCCCAACTGAATTTAAAAAGGCAAAAGAAAATAATAAGGGAAAGGGCATAAAAATAGAGAAATCTAATTCCAACCCGATGAACTTTATATGTATCGTCAACCCCCGAAGTTCTTAAGTTGTAACAATGACCCGGGAACCTCTAAACCACCAGGTTTTTCTAAACCAATGTGGACAACGACGGCTAGTATTAGGGGAACATCATATATCCCTAGAAACTTGGCAAAACGAACCAAAACCGAAGAAGAAGAAACAAGCGAGTCAGAATAAGATAGTTGTATTCGTGTGGTGTAATATATGTAATATAGTGTGCTTATGCTTTATGATATATGTAAAAATTGCTTGTATTAATAAGTATTTTTTTTATGAATCTAACTCTTGTCTATTTTACAGTATAAAAACACAAAATGGATAGACAACCCAATATTTTAAGTGACCTACCGGGAGACATGATTGATGAAATCTTGTCTAGAGACGGTCAGAATTCTTCGGCACAACTATTTAAGGCGAGATCAGTTTGTAAGACATTCGAAGAATGTTCCAAGAATGCCTTGGTTTATAAAAGGCTTTCGTTCGAAAGATGGGGGATATCACATTGGGAAATCCATAAGTTACGATGTGTTTACTTTGACGCATATATTGCGGGGAACCCAAATGCTATTTTACCCAATGGGTTAAGAAATTATTTTGACTCAATATATCCGAATATTGGACTTCGTGATTTAGAAAAAGCGGCTAACATGCAACATAAAGAAGCATGTTATGCTTACGGGTTAGTAATGTTCGCTTCTCACCAAAGTGAGAACAAGAACATCGGGCTACAACTATTAAACAAAACGTTCCCACAAGTGACGGAGTCGGTAATTGGGGTAAGAAATGAGGTTTTTAGGTTATTACGAGACTGTTGGTCATTACGTAACCCTCGTCCCTTTGACGACGTTACAACACGCTGTCTTATCAACGGCCATAACTGTTATGTTCCACAAGACCAAGGATGGGAAGTAGTCCTAGTAAAACCAGAATGCATGACTTGTTTCTGGACGTATGAATTACGTGTCTTTATTGCCTTTGCTGAACGACTTGTGTACTAGCTAGAATTATCTTCACAACTATCTTGTATCAAAGTTATTGTGTGCTATATTTCATGCTTTATGTAAAATAAGCGGTATTGTAAGTTTGTAAAATATTGTATAAAAGTTTGAACGCGAAATATTATTACAATCAGTTTTTCATATAGAATTGTAGTAGTTGAATTGTATATTAGCTACTAAGTATGAACTTAACGGGTAGGTACTACCCGAATTTAAACTTATAAAACGCTAATATGAAGAAAAAGCTTTTATAAATGAGTTCATATTATGCTACGAAATACTATTAACTACTCTTAATATTCTGTATGATTAACTTGTTCCATTTGACCATTTTGAAGGAAATGGCACCGACTACTCGACACACCGTGAATATGAATGAAGATGAATTTCGTACTTTTCTAGCTTCAAACATAGCCGCAGTACAGGCTGCACTACATACCAACAATAACCTTGGATCTGGCAGTACAGGAAATCGTGTAGGATGCACCTACAAAGAATTCACTGCCTGCAAACCTTTGAAATTTGATGGAACCGAAGGACCGATCGGATTGAAACGGTGGACCGAGAAGGTCGAATCGGTGTTTGCCATAAGTAAGTGTACTGAAGAGGACAAAGTGAAGTACGCTACGCATACCTTCATAGGTTCTGCGTTAACATGGTGGAATACCTATCTAGAGCAAGTGGGACAAGATGATGCGTACATACTACCGTGGTCAGCATTCAAGCACTTGATGAACGAGAAGTACCGTCCCAGAACCGAGGTCAATAAGCTCAAGACAGAACTTAGAGGGTTACGAACCCAAGGATTTGATATTACCACGTACAAAAGACGATTCACAGAATTGTGCCTATTTTGTCCGGGAGCATTCGAAGATGAGGAAGAGAAGATCGACGCGTTTGTGAAAGGATTACCGGAAAGAATCCAAGAAGATATAAGTTCACACGAGCCCGCCTCCATACAACAGGCATGTAGAATGGCTCACAAACTAGTGAACCAGATTGAAGAAAGAATTAAAGAACAGAATGCTGAAGAGGCCAATGTGAAGCAAGTCAAAAGAAAGTGGGAGGAAAACGGTGATAAGAATCACCAATACAACAACAACAGCAATTACAACAATAATCGCAACAATTATCCCAACAATCGCAACATCAATCGCAACTACAACAAACGGCCCAACAACAACAACAACAACATCAACAACAACAACAACAACAACAACAACAACAACAACAACAACAATCATCCCAACAACAATAATAACCGCAACAACAACAACAATCAGAAGCAGCTATGCCAAAGGTGTGAAAAGTATCACTCGGGGTTCTGCACCAAATTTTGCAACAAGTGTAAAAAAAATGGTCATAGCGCGGTGAAGTGTGAGGTCTATGGACTAGGGGTTAATAGAACGAAAGGAACAAATGGTGTCGGAACGAGTAATGGCGGAGCAAGTAGTGTCGGAGCAAGTTATGCCAATGTAGTTTGTTATAAATGTGGAAAACCGGGCCACATTATTAGAAATTGCCCGAACCAGGAGAACACGAATGGACAAGGCCGCGGAAGAGTTTTCAATATTAATGCGGCAGAGGCATAGGAAGACCCGGAGCTTGTTACGGGTACGTTTCTTATTGACAATAAATCTGCTTACGTTTTATTTGATTCGGGTGCGGATAGAAGCTATATGAGTAGAGATTTTTGTGCTAAATTAAGTTGTCCATTGATGCCTTTGGATAGTAAATTTTTACTCGAATTAGCAAATGGTAAATTAATTTCAGCAGATAATATATGTCGGAATCGAGAAATTAAACTGGTTAGCGAAATTTAAGATTGATTTGATACCAGTAGAGTTAGGGAGTTTTGATGTGATAATCGGTATGGACTGGTTGAAAGAAGTGAAAGCAGAGATCGTTTGTTACAAAAATGCAATTTGCATTATACGAGAAAAAGGAAAACCCTTAATGGTGTACGGAGAAAAGGGCAACACGAAGCTACATATTATTAGTAATTTGAAGGCACAAAAACTAATAAGAAAAGGTTGCTATGCTGTTCTAGCACACGTCGAGAAAGTACAAACTGAAGAAAAGAGCATCATTGATGTTCCCATTGCAAAAGAATATCCCGATGTATTTTCGAAAAAATTACCGGGATTACCCCCACAGCGATCCGTTGAATTTCAAATAGATCTTGTACCAGGAGCTGCACCAATAGCTCGTGCTCCTTACAGACTCGCACCCAGCGAGATGAAAGAACTGCAAAGCCAATTACAAGAACTTTTAGAGCGTGGTTTCATTCGACCAAGCACATCACCGTGGGGAGCTCCTGTTTTGTTTGTCAAGAAGAAAGATGGTACATTCAGGTTGTGTATCGACTACCGAGAGTTGAACAAACTTACCATTAAGAACCGCTACCCACTACCGAGAATCGACGACTAATTTGATCAACTACAAGGCTCGTCTGTTTATTCAAAGATTGACTTATGTTCCGGGTATCATCAAATGCGGGTGAAAGAAGATGATATTCCAAAGACTGCTTTCAGAACACCTTACGGTCATTACGAGTTTATGGTCATGCCGTTTGGTTTAACTAATGCACCAGCTGTGTTCATGGACCTTATGAACCGAGTGTGTGGACCATACCTTGACAAGTTTGTCATTGTTTTCATTGATGACATACTTATTTACTTAAAGAATGACCAAGAACACGGTGAACATTTGAGAAAGGTGTTAGAAGTATTGAGGAAGGAAGAATTGTACACTAAGTTTTCAAAGTGTGCATTTTGGTTGGAAGAAGTTCAATTCCTCGGTCACATAGTGAACAAAGAAGGTATTAAGGTGGATCCGGCAAAGATAGAAACTGTTGAAAAGTGGGAAACCCCAAAAACTCCAAAACACATACGCCAGTTTTTAGGACTAGCTAGTTACTACAGAAGGTTCATCCAAGACTTTTCCAGAATAGCAAAACCCTTGACTGCATTAACGCATAAAGGGAAGAAATTTGAATGGAATGATGAACAAGAGAAAGCGTTTCAGTTATTGAAGAAAAAGCTAACTACGGCACCTATATTGTCATTGCCTGAAGTGAATGATGATTTTGTGATTTATTGTGACGCATCAAAGCAAGGTCTCGGTTGTGCATTAATGCAACGAACGAAGGTGATTGCTTATGCGTCTAGACAATTGAAGATTCATGAACAAAATTATACGACGCATGATTTGGAATTAGGCGCGGTTGATTTTGCATTAAAGACTTGGAGGCACTACTTATATGGGGTCAAAAGTATTATATATACCGACCACAAAAGTCTTCAACACATATTTAATCAGAAACAACTGAATATGAGGCAGCGTAGGTGGATTGAATTATTGAATGATTACGACTTTGAGATTCGTTACCACCCGGGGAAGGCAAATGTGGTAGCCGATGCCTTGAGCAGGAAGGACAGAGAACCCATTCGAGTAAAATCTATGATTCATAATAACCTTACTACTCAAATAAAGGAGGCGCAACAAGGAGTTTTAAAAAAGGGAAATTTAAAGGATGAAATACCCAAAGGATCGGAGAAGCATCTTAATATTCGGGAAGAAGGAACCCGGTATAGGGCTGAAAGGATTTGGGTACCAAAATTTGGAGATATGAGAGAAATGGTACTTAGAGAAGCTCATAAAACCAGATACTCAATACATCCTGGAACGGGGAAGATGTACAAGGATCTCAAGAAACATTTTTGGTGGCCGTGTATTAAAGCCGATGTTTCTAAATACGTAGGAGAATGTTTGACGTGTTCTAAGGTCAAAGCTGAGCATCAGAAACCATCAGGTCTACTTCAACAACCCGAAATCCCGGAATGGAAATGGGAAAACATTACCATGGATTTCATCACTAAATTGCCAAGGACTGCAAGTGGTTTTGATACTATTTAGGTAATAGTTGATCGTCTCACCAAATTAGCACATTTCCTGCCAATAAGAGAAGATGACAAGATGGAGAAGTTAGCACGACTGTATTTGAAGGAAGTCGTCTCCAGACATGGAATACCAATCTCTATTAACTCTGATAGGGATGGCAGATTTATTTCAAGATTCTGGCAGACATTACAGCAAGCATTAGAAACTCGTCTAGACATGAGTACTGCCTATCATCCACAAACTGATGGGCAGAGCAAAAGGACGATACAAATACTTGAAGACATGCTACGAGCATGTGTTATTGATTTCGGAAACAGTTGGGATCGACATCTACCATTAGCAGAATTTTCCTACAACAACAGCTACCATTCAAGCATTGAGATGGCACCGTTTGAAGCACTTTATGGTAGAAAGTGCAGGTCTCTGATTTGTTGGAGTGAAGTGCGGATAGACAGATTACGGGTCCAGAGATTATACAAGAAACTACCAAGAAGATCATCCAAATTCAACAACGGTTGAAAACCGCCCAAAGTCGACAAAAGAGCTACGCTGACATTAAAAGAAAAGATATAGAATTTGAAATTGGAGAGATGGTCATGCTTAAAGTTGCACCTTGGAAAGGCGTTGTTCGATTTGGCAAACGAGGGAAATTAAATCCAAGGTATATTGGACCATTCAAGATTATTGATCGTGTCGGACCAGTAGCTTACCGACTTGAGTTACCTCAACAACTCGTGGCTGTACATAACACTTTCGCACATCTTGAATTTGAAGAAATGTTTTGCTAAAGAAGATCTCACTATTCCGTTAGATGAAATCCAAATCAACGAAAAACTCCAATTCATCGAAGAACCCGTCGAAATAATGGATCGTGAGGTTAAAAGACTTAAGCAAAACAAGATACCAATTGTTAAGGTTCGATGGAATGCTCGTAGAGGACCCGAGTTCACCTGGGAGCGTGAAGATCAGATGAAGAAGAAATACCCGCATCTATTTCCAGAAGATTCGTCAACACCTTCAACAGCTTAAAATTTCGGGACGAAATTTATTTAACGGGTAGTTACTGTAGTGACCCGAACTTTTCCATGTTTATATATATTAATTGAGATTGATATTTACATGATTAAATGTTTCCAACATGTTAAGCAATCAAACTTGTTAAGACTTGATTAATTGAAATATGTTTCATATAGACAATTGACCACCCAAGTTGACCGGCGATTCACGAACGTTAAAACTTGTAAAAACGACATGACGATATATATATGGATATACATATGGTTAACATGAGATTATGATAAGTAAGTATCTCCATAAGTATATTAACAATGAGTTATATACATATAAACAAGACTACTAACTTAAGGATTTCGAAACGAGACATATATGTAACGATTATCGTTGTAACGACATTTAAATGTATATATATCATATTAAGATATATTAATATATCATAATATCATGATAATATAATAATTTAACATCTCATTAGATATAATAAACAATGGGTTAACAACATTAATTGAGATCGTTAACTTAAAGGTTTCAAAACAACACTTACATGTAACGACTAACGATGACTTAACGACTCAGTTAAAATGTATATACATGTAGTGTATTTAGATGTATTAAAATACTTTTGGAAGACTTTAAGACATATATCAAAACACTCATACTTAATGAAAATGGTTACAGTTACTTTTCCATTCTTTTCTTTCATCAAGAATTCTAGTCGTATTCTTACCCGTATTATACACAGCTTCAAAACGTACTTACTATGAGTATATACCAATAGGAACTAGCATGGGATTCCACTCTTGATTATTTCATGTATGACTAATCAATTTTTACTTCTACCATGAGCTAGTCAACTAACTAGAACTCCTTTTAACCCCACTCACCACTCACCAATTACCACTCATCATTCACTCCATTTCACTTCCAATTCTCTTTCTAATTCTCTCTCAACACACACACACTATTATGAACGTATTTTTCCAGTAGTTAATCACCATCTTCATCAAAAATCACTTCAATAATCAAGCTATAATCATCATAGGAAGAACACTTCAAGAACACTTCAAAAATCCCTTCAAGTTTACTAATTTACTTCCAAGCTTTCTAATCCATTCCAAGTAATCATCTAAGATCAAGAAACCTTTGTTATATACAGTAGGTTATCTTTCTTATTCAAGGTAATATTCATATTCAAACTTTGATTCAATTTCTATAACTATAAACTATCTTAATTCGAGTAAAAATCTTACTTGAACTTGTTTTTGTGTCATGATCCTACTTCAAGAACTTTCAAGCCATCCAAGATCCTTTGAAGCTAGATCATTTCTTGTCACTTCCAGTAGGTTTACCTACTAAACTTGAGGTAGTAATGATGTTCATAACATCATTCGATTCATATATATAAAACTATCTTATTCGAAGGTTTAAACTCGTAATCACTAGAACATAGTTTAGTTAATTCTAAACTTGTTCGCAAACAAAAGTTAATCCTTCTAACTTGACTTTTAAAATTAACTACACACATGTTCTATATCTATATGATATGCTAACTTAATGATTTAAAACCTGGAAACACGAAAAACACCGTAAAATCGGATTTACGCCGTCGTAGTAACACCGCGGGCTGTTTTGGGTTAGTTAATTAAAAACTATGATAAACATTGATTTAAAAGTTGTTATTCTGAGAAAATGATTTTTATTATGAACATGAAACTATATCCAAAAATTATGGTTAAACTCAAAGTGGAAGTATGTTTTCTAAAATGGTCATCTAGACGTCGTTCTTTCGACTGAAATGACTACCTTTACAAAAATGACTTGTAAATTATTTTTCCGACTATAAACCTATACTTTTCTGTTTAGATTCATAAAATAGAGTTCAATATGAAACCATAGCAATTTGATTCACTCAAAATGGATTTAAAATGAAGAAGTTATGGGTAAAACAAGATTGGATAATTTTTCTCATTTTAGCTACGTGAAAATTGGTAACAAATCTATTCCAACCATAACTTAATCAACTTGTATTGTATATTATGTAATCTTGAGATACCATAGACACGTATACAATGTTTCGACCTATCATGTCGACCCATCTATATATATTTTGGAACAACCATAGACACTCTATATGTGAATGTTAGAGTTAGCTATACAGGGTTGAGGTTGATTCCAAAATATATATAGTTTGAGTTGTGATCAATACTGAGATACGTATACACTGGGTCGTGGATTGATTCAAGATAATATTTATCAATTTATTTCTGTACATCTAACTGTGGACAACTAGTTGTAGGTTACTAACGAGGACAGCTGACTTAATAAACTTAAAACATCAAAATATATTAAAAGTGTTGTAAATATATTTTAAACATACTTTGATATATATGTATATATATATTGTTATAGGTTCGTGAATCAACCAGTGACCAAGTCTTACTTCCCGACGAAGTAAAAATCTGTGAAAGTGAGTTATAGTCCCACTTTTAAAATCTAATATTTTTGGGATGAGAATACATGCAGGTTTTATAAATGATTTACAAAATAGACACAAGTACGTGAAACTACATTCTATGGTTGAATTATCGAAATCGAATATGCCCCTTTTTATTAAGTCTGGTAATCTAAGAATTAGGGAACAGACACTCTAATTGACGCGAATCCTAACGATAGATCTATTGGGCCTAACAAACCCCATCCAAAGTACCAGATGCTTTAGTACTTCGAAATTTATATCATATCCGAAGTGTGTCCCGGAATGATGGGGATATTCTTATATATATGCATCTTGTTAATGTCGGTTACCAGGTGTTCACCATATGAATGATTTTTATCTCTATGTATGGGATGTGTATTGAAATATGAAATCTTGTGGTCTATTGTTACGATTTGATATATATAGGTTAAACCTATAACTCACTAACATTTTTGTTGACGTTTAAAGCATGTTTATTCTCAGGTGAATACTAAGAGCTTCCGCTGTTGCATACTAAAATAAGGACAAGATTTGGAGTCCAAGTTTGTATGATATTGTGTAAAAACTGCATTCAAGAAACTGATTTCGATGTATCATATTTGTATTGTAAACCATTATGTAATGGTCGTGTGTAAATAGGATATTTTAGATTATCATTATTTGATAATCTACGTAAAGCTTTTTAAACCTTTATTTATGAAATAAAGGTTATGGTTTGTTTTAAAAATGAATGCAGTCTTTGAAAAACGTCTCATATAGAGGTCAAAACCTCGCAACGAAATCAATTAATATGGAACGTTTTTAATAAATAAGAATGTGACATTTCAATTGGATTGCTGTTAAAAGTATATTGAAATACCTTAGGAGGACTAAGGATATGTTTCTAATATATGGATCTGGTGAGGAGGAACTCGCTGTAAAAGGTTACGTGGATGCGAGTTTCCAAACTGATCGCGATGATTCTCGATCACAATCCGGTTATGTCTTCACATTAAATGGAGGTGCGATCTCTTGGAAGAGTTCAAAACAGGAAGTTGTTGCATTATCCACTACAGAGTTGAAATACATTGCCGCCTTATTGGCAGCTCAGGAATCTGCATGGATGAAGAAATTCATCGACAACTTAGGAGTAGTCCCTTCCATTCAGGACCCTCTTGAGATCTTTTGTGACAACGAGGGTGCGATTGCTCAAATTAAGGAACCTCGTGCTCACCAAAAGACCCGTCACATTAAGCGGAGATTCAACTACATAAGGGATGAAGTTGAAAAGGGAAAGATATGTATTCGCAAAATTCACACAGATCTTAATATAGCGGATCCTCTCAGGAAGCTCTTACATGGATCAAAACATACAGGACATGTTTGTGCATTAGGGCTTCGATATTCGAGTGATTGGTCATGATCTGTTTTATGTATTGTAATGGAACGAAATTGTTCAAACTCATTAATATAATTATGGTATTAATTTATTTTGAGTCAAGTTCCTATTTTGCATATTTTATCCATGAATAAGAAATTATTCTAAATTCCGTAGTCGATCACATTTGTGGGAACAAGTGTGAGGTTTAGACTATTATGAACTTGGATTGGTATACATTCACGGGATGAATGCGGGGAAAGGTTGCAACCAAGGTTCATAGATATTTGTGGGATACAAATATTGGAAGACCCGCTCTCAAGATTTACTAAATGGAGCCTTTGTGGTTGATCACACTTAATCTTGAGTAAAGGCGAATATCATTGTATCCTCTGACCTGAGATACATATTGGGTTCGGATATTTGCCAAGTCTTGTACCTTGATTCTTTCCTTCACTATTCTGAAATATGGTAGTTCATAAGGAAGAGCTCAGGTATAATGCAAGGTATATATATTTAGGACGTATGTAATCAAGATGGAATTTGTCCCTCTTATTCGTTGAGAGTCAGATGTCTAAGGCCTGATAAATTTAAATCTAGAAGAGAGTGATCACTCTGTATCTCTTGGATTTAACATGACATCTAGGATGAAAGGAAACAGTGAAAGATTCACCTATTCATATTCGAGATGGGAACTCGAAAGGGATGATGTTATTGAATGGCACAAAGTCATAACATATTGGGGGTGATGGACGGTCGTTAGGTGGTATCCATCACTTGCATTAATTTCTTATGTTTCTCGTGCAAGTGGGAGATTGAAGGTATTTCGTATGCCCGAGAGACATATTAAATAAATGTGGCTAATGTGTTATGATCCAAGTCGGGTCATACCTAATAACAAGCTTACCAACACCTTATATGTATTTAATCTTAATGATTGGATCATTAAATAAATACGTGACACTTGAACTTTAGAAAATCGATTTTCTAAAATATTATTACTTGAGATAAATTATTTGGATAATTTATATGATAAGGATTTAATTATTTATAAGATTAAATAGTTATGTTGTGATACATTTTATAAAAGGATTTGTAAAATGTAAACAACAACTACATGGCATTATTTTGTAACAAGTTTTATATAAAAATGGAAGTAACATTTTTTTTAAAAACCTTTGATGGGGGACGGTTTTTTAGGGAACCAAGGTTACCACCCCATGCTTATTTCTACTTCCAATATATGCCATAACTCCTTGATAATTGATGCTTGACCAAAAGAACTTGCACATGCATTAAAAAGTTCAAGTAATAAACTAAAAACCCTCTCCTTTGCTGCTGAAAACTGCCGAGATTATTGAGGGTAGTAGAAGAAGTTTTGAGTTTATTGGAAGCTCACTTTCTAGTGTATTCAAATCCTAACTAAAGTTCAAGGTGTTGGTCACAAGTTTGGGGTATTATCTCTTGAGGTTTCATTGCTTTGAAGCTCCATTTATCAACATCATCTTCACCATCTTCTTTCAACTTGAAAAGAACCCTCAACTAGCTTGAGGAGGTATAATCTCTTCTCTACTTGTTATATTTGTAAGCATAGATTCATGACTTGATATTTACATGGAATTTAACTTAATGGTAAAACAAATAAACATGGACTTTTATTCATGCTTCTGCTTTCTTTAAATCGTAAAATGGTTTTATGAACATGTTAATTATAAGGACTTGTTGTTTTGATACTTGTTAAATTCCAACATTACTGTCACTAAACTCTTCATACCAAAAATCTTTTCTGTGATCGCCTAAGATGGCCTCTACAAATCGACCACGTTCCTCTGACTCCGAAGACAGCGTGACAGGAGCACACCAACCAATCAACTACCCTGATTACTGGATAAAATGGGGGTGGGTTCGCGACATACTCACCCTATGGAGAAGGGAAGAAGGTACTCCATATCATGAACCGAATCTACCACCTAACCTTGGAGTACTCGACCCGCTCACCGGCAAACCTGTTCGCAACACCGTTTATACCCTCTTTGCCTAAATTTTTTGTCTTGAGACTACCATTAACGGAACTAGAGAAGATATCCGACCTCTACCTCACACTGATAACCAACCAGGGTTAGAAGAAGAAGTTAAAGAACTCCGAGCTCGAGTGTTAACTTTAGAGAGCACGGTTGAAATGCCCCGTTCTTATTAATTATAAACGTTTCATATTAATTGGTTTCTTTGCGAGGTTTTGACCTCTATATGAGACGTTTTTCAAATCTTGCATTCGTTTTTAAAAACAACCATAACCTTTATTATTGAATAAAGGTCTTAATGACATAATTTAGATTGTTTATCAAAGACAATCTCCTCAAATAAATAAGTTTTTACACAACCCATTACAATATGATCAAATATATTACAACAAATACTCCGAATGCAAGTTTAAACAATATAAACAATTATGCCGACTCCAAATCTTGACCTTGGGTTGGCATACGACAGCGGAAGCATTTTTAATATTCACCTGAGAATAAACATGCTTAAAACGTCAACAAAAATGTTGGTGAGTCATAGGTTTAATTTCTATATAATAATCAAATGCGCAGGATCATTACAACTGCAAAAATCATTCATACAATGAGTCGCCGGGTAACCGACCTTAACATGGAGTGCTTAAGATATCTGGCATCATACATTCCACTATTCAAATGTATGACAAGAACCCTTCGAATTACTAAAGCATTTTCACTATTCGAAAAATGGGGGGTGTTGGTGCCCGTAGATCTACCTTTAGGGTTCGCGTCAATTAGTGTTTTTCACTAATTCTTAGGTTACCAAGAATAATAATAATAAGTACAGATATCTGGTATAACAAAACAACCGTAGAATGTAGTTTCATGAACTTGTGCTTATTTTGTAAAACATTTATAAATTTGCATGTATTCTCATCCCAAAATAATTTAGATAGTAAAAATGGGACTATAACTCACTTTCACAGATTACTAATTCGTCGAAAATTAGACTTGGCTACGGGTTGATTTATGAACCTATAACAATATATACATATATTAAAATATGATCGAAATATATTCACAATATTTTCTTTATTACGTGTTGATGATTTTAGTTGTCCAGTTAGCAGTCCAATGTTAGTAGTCCATAATTTATCGTACATGAATAACTTAATATATATCATGAATCAATCCATGACCCAGTGTATACATATCTCAGTATTGATCACAACTCAAACTATATATATATTTTGGAATCAACCTCAACCCTGTATAGCTAACTCCAACATTTGCATATAGAGTGTCTATGGTTGTTCCGCAATATATATATAGATGGGTCGACATGATAGGTCGAAACATTGTATACGTGTCTATGGTATCTCAAGATTACATAATATACAATATAAGTTGATTAAGTTATGGTTGGAATAGATTTCTTACAAATTTTCACGTAGCTAAAATGAGTAGTTTTTACCAATTTTGTTTTACCCGTCATTTCTTCGATTCAAATCCATTTTGAGTGATTTAAGCGGCTACGGTTTCATATTGAACTTAACTTTATGAAACTAAACAGAAAAAGTATAGGTTTATTATTGAAAATATAAGTTACATGTCATTTTTGAAAGAGGTAGTCATTTCCGTCGAAAGAACGACATCTTGATGACTATTTTGAAAAACATACTTTCACTTTGAGTTTAACCATGATTTTTAGATATAGTTTCATATTCATAAGAAAAATCATTTTCCCAGAAGTATAGCTTTTAAATCAAAGTTTTTCATACTTTTTAATTATCCAAACCAAAACAGCCGCCGGTTGTACTACGACTGCGTATATCCAGTTTTACGGTGTTCTTCGTGTTTCCAGGTTTTAAATCATTAAGTTAGCATATCATATAGATATAGAACATGTGTTTAATTGATTTTAAATGTTAAGTTAGAAGGATTAACTTTGTTTGCGAACAAGTTTAGAATTAACTAAACTATGTTCTAGTGATTACAAGTTTAGCTCTTCGAATAAGATAGTTTTATATGGATGAATCGAATGATGTTATGAACATCATTACTGCCTCAAGTTTTCTGGATAAACCTACTGGAAATGAGAAAAATAGATCTAGCTTCAAAGGATCCTTGGATGGCTTGAAAGTTCTTGAAGTAGAATAATGACACGAAAACAAGTTCAAGTAAGATTTTCACTTGAAATAAGATTGTTATAGTTATAGAAATTGAATCAAAGTTTGAATATGAATATTACCTTGAATAAGAAAGATAACCTACTATAAGTAATAAAGGTTTCTTGATCTTAGATGATGAGTTGGAATGGATTTGAAAGCTTGGAAGTAGTCATGAAGACTTGATATGATTCTTGAAGTGTTCTTGAAAGATGGTTGTTTTTATGATGATTAAAGCTTGTAATTGAAGCTAAAAGATGGTGAAAATGCTTGGAGATGATCAAGTATGATGTTAGGAGTATTTTGAGAGAGAAATTGGAGTGTAAGTATGAGAAAATGGAGTGAAGAAATGGTGTGCATTCATGAATATGTTTTTTACATTTTATAAAGAAAAAAAGATACTTAAGTTTGTTTTCTTGCTAAATAAATCATGCAAGTTGACAAATGATGGTTCCTACATGATCCTTAATCATTTAAGGCTGCTAAGGAGCAGATTTTTATTAGTATAGATGAATATTAAATACATCTAGAAGCTGCGTATTATACGAGTACAATACCATACATGTACGAGTAGAATTTTTGATGAAAATGAATGAGAATGTAATTGTAAGGATTTTTGTTAACTAGAAGTACTTTGATATGTGTCTTTAAGTCTTTCAAAAGTGTATAAATACATCATAATACATTACATGTATATATATTTAACTGAGTCGTTAAGTCATCGTTAGTCATTACATGTAAGTGTTGTTTCGAAACCTTTAGGTTAACGACCTTGTTAAATGTAATTAATCCCATTGTTATTATATCTAATGGGGTGTTAAATTTTTATATTATCATGATAACATAGTGTGTTAATATATCTTTATACGATATATAAATATTAAGACGTTATTACAACGATAATCGTTACGTATATATGTATATAGTCTTTAAGTCTTTAAGTTGGTAATCTCATTTTATGTATATAACCAATTGTTATTATATGTAATGAGATACTTAAATATCATTTCATCAAATCATAAGTATATATATATATATATATATATATATATATATATCCATATATACATCATTATATAATTATTTCGAGTTATGACGTTCGTGAATCGTCAGACAGACTGGGTGTTCAAACATTTGTATAAAATTCATTTCAAATAACCAAATCTCAATGAGTTTGATTTCTTAATATGTTGGAAACATTTAATTATGTAAATATTAATCTTATATATATTAGCGGAAAAATTCGGGTCGTTACATTATACACCCGTTAAATTAAATTTAGTCCCGAAATTTGGAATAGTACCTAGTTAACGTGCGATATCGGTAAACAGATGTAGATACTTCTGCTTCATTTGGTCTTCTCATTCCCAAGTGAATTCAGGTCCTCTATGAGCATTCCACCGAACCTTAACGATTGGTATCTTACTTTGTTTGAGTCGTTTGACCTCACGATCCATAATTTCGATGGGTTCTTCGACGAAATTTAGTTTCTCGTCAATCTTAATTTCGTCTAAAGGGATAATGAGATCTTCGGTAGCTATGTATTTCTTCAGGTTCGAAACATGAAAGGTTTTGTGAATCTTTTCTAATTGTGAAGGTAGTTCAAGTCGATAGGCCACCGGCCCAATGCGTTTTTCGATCTTGATTGGCCCAATGTATCTTGGGCTCATTTTCCCTCGCTTTCCAAAACAAATAACCCCTTTCCAAGGTGATACCTTAAGCATAACCATATCACGCTCCTCAAATTCTAAAGGTTTCCTTCTAACATCCGCGTAGCTCTTTTGCCGACTTCGGGCTGTTTTCAATCATTGCTGAATCTGAATGACCTTGTCGGTAGTTTCTTGGATAATTTCCGGACCTGTAATCTGTTTTTCCCCCACATCACTCCAACAAATCGGAGACCTGCACTTCCTCCCATAAAGTGCCTCGAATGGTGCCGCCTCCATACTAGAATGATAGCTGTTGTTGTAGGAAAACTCAGCTAACGGTAGATGTCGATCCCAACTGCTTCCAAAATCAATAACACATGCTCGTAGCATGTCTTCGAGTGTCTTAATCGTCCTTTCACTCTACCCATCAGTTTGTGGATGATAGGCAGTACTTAAATCTAGACGAGTTCCCAACGCTTCATGTAATGCCTGCCAGAATCTAGAAGTAAATCTGCTATCACGATCAGAGATAATAGAGATTGGTATACCATGTCTAGAAACAACTTCTTTCAGATATAATCGTGCTAATTTCTCTATACCATCCTCTTCTTTTATTGGCAGAAAGTGTGTTGACTTAGTAAGACGATCGACTATTACCCAAATCATATCATAACCACCTGCGGTTCTCGGTAACTTAGCAATGAAATCCATGGTAATGTTTTCCCATTTCCATTCTGGGATTTCAGGTTGTTGGAGTAGACCCGATGGTTTCTGATGCTCAGCTTTGACTTTTGAACAAGTCAAACATGCTCCTACATATGTGGCTATATCGGCCTTCATTCCTGGCCACCAAAAGTTTCTCTTGAGGTCTTGGTACATTTTTCCCGCTCCGGGATGTATTGAATATCTGGTTTTATGTGCTTCATCTAGTACCACTTTCCTTAAATCCCCATTCTTTGGTACCCAAATTCTTTCAGCTAAATACCTGGTTCCGTCTTTCCGAATATTAAGATGTTTTTCTAATCCTTTGGGTATTTTCCTTCCAAAAATTCCTTCCTTCAAAACCTCCTGTTGTGCCTCTTTTATTCGAGTAGTAAGATTAGTATGAATAATCATGTTCATAGCTTTTACTCGAATAGGTTCTCTTTCCTTTCGACTCAAGGCATCGGCTACCACATTTGCTTTCCCTGGGTGGTAACGGATTTCACAATCATAATCATTTAGCAGCTCAACCCATCTACGCTGCCTCATGTTTAGTTGCTTTTGATTTAAAATATGTTGGAGACTCTTGTGATCGGTGTATATGATAAACTTGACTCCATATAGATAATGCCTCCACATCTTTAATGCAAAAACAACGGCGCCCAATTCCAGATCGTGTGTGGTGTAGTTTTTTCATGAATTTTGAGTGCTCGAGAAGCATATGCAATCACCTTCTTCTGTTGCATAAGAACACACCCAAAACCCATTCTTGATGCGTCGCGGTAGATAACGAAATCTTCCATTCCGTCAGGTAACGATAAAATAGGTGCCATAGTCAACTTCCTTTTCAACAATTGGAAGGCACCCTCTTGTTCGGAAGTCCATTCATACTTCTTCCCCTTATGTGTCAAGGCAGTTAAAGGTTTGGCTACTCGAGAGAAATCTTGAATAAATCTCCTATAATAACCAGCTAAACCCAAAAATTGACGTATTTACGTTGGAGTTTTTGGGGTTTCCCAATTTTTGATGGATTTGATCTTGGCAGGATCAAGTTTGATTCCATTACTACTGACTACGTGACCAAGAAATTGTACTTCATTTAACCAAAAAGCACATTTAGAGAACTTAGCATAAAGTTGTTCTTTTCTTAACAACTCTAACACAAGTCTCAAGTGTTGTTCGTGTTCTTGGTTATTCTTCGACTAGATAAGGATGTCGTCAATAAAGACAATAACAAACTTATCTAAATATGGACTACATACTCGGTGCATGAGGTCCATGAAAACTGCAGGTGCATTGGTTAAACCAAATGGCATAATGTCACGACCCGGAAAATTTCGACTAATTTTAAACCAAACTCTCGATACGATAGTGTAATTTCAACACGATAAGCAAAGTCTGTTAGGTTGAGTCTCAAAAATTTTGAACTGTTTCATATATTAAATTGACCTTCGACCATTCCCGACGATTCACGAACAATTACTTGTAAATAAATATGTATATGTATATATATATATATGTGCATATGATAATTTGAAATAAAATACGATTTAATTATTAGAATTAAAGATGTAAAATATTATATAAAATAATAAAATTGTTAATAAAATGGGTCTATATATATAATGTATATTAAATAAAATTATTAAATGATTGTAACCCTCGTTGATCATTCTATTATTATTTAGATAAACTTAATTCTAACTTATGTGATTTTAAAAAGATAAACGATGATCCATAATTAAAATATATAAAATTTGGGATCATTAAAAATATATTTTTTTTACTTTGAAGAGTTGAGTTTTAGTACTCCGTATATATTACTTGGAATTAAAAATAAATTATAGACGAACCTTTTTGATCAGGTTTTAAACAGATAATGAGTGAAATAATTAAATATATTTAATCTAAAAATTTAGGATTTTTCGGAACACTTTAATACGTTAACTGTTTAGCAAGGGACACGATACCCTCTCCATTAAAATTGTCGGCAGATGTAATTGGTTTCTGATAAATGAGCACGTTTGTATTATTAAGAAATGGATTTAAGATTCATTGATTTATTAAAGTTAATTATTGTACTGTTTTGCTTGTGATCAACATTACCACACTTATATCTATCCTAACCTATCTATATATATATATATATACACACACGTAGGGAGATTAGTAAACAACCTCATCACTTTCTAACACCCAATATTCACCACACACCACCCTTTATTTTTGGTGTATCTCTGCAACCCAATCGTTCATCATCGACAAACACCTAAACACACATATACTAGTCGATCGACTTGTTTAACTCATACTCGATAAAAATCTAGTTTAATTTGCCTTCTGCTTCTGTCGTAAGCCTCACAAGAACAAGCCACCTTCGAACAGCTCAAATCACCTTCAACCATATAAATCACCAACCATGAGCCACCCTCACTGCTACGTTATTCCGTTTTGTTCGAAAACCCACTCAAGAAACGCATCAGATTGTTATCAAATTCCTTTCTATTTTTGGCTGATCAAAATACACAACCTTCACTTATACAATCACCACTCCACTAGTACACCACTCGTTTCCTGTTTCTTGCTCGATAGACCTCCTAAACCGTCACCACACACCATGAACCGTCACCGTTATTTCTTTTTTTGTCATTTAATTCTGTTTTAAATGTAACAATCATCTCCACCACCACAACACCACACTAAACCCATTTAATCACCTTCCATCTCTCTCTAAAACTCGTTATAACCATCAACCTCCATCACCACCTTCATCCGTTAACCACCTTCAACCCAAACCAACACTCATGAAAAACACTTTAACTGCAAACTGCTCGTAATTATTTTCCTGTTGCTGCTTCCGTATAATAATGAAAAGGAAAGAAGTGGTGCATATATAGGCTTTATCAACTTGATAATATAGTCTAATATATTATTTCAAATATGCATGTGGGACAATAGAGACACATAATGGCCGACCAAGAAGTTTGGGCATTTTTTTTAAATAAAGTTGAAGAAGACAGGTCAGGTATATTTTTTTTTTCTTTTGTGTTTCTATGATGTTCGAAGCTTACCAGGTTGGAACGTGGTTATACAAGCCAAATATTTATATTTGATATTATTTTCTTGGGCTCCTTTAACTAAATGGACTATTTTGTGTTGGGCCGAGTGGGTATATTATATAGTGGTTCGTAATCCTTTTTCTGCTGGGCTGTGGCATTTTGTATCTTGGGCCGGTATTACTATTGTAAGTAGGGTAGTGAGGATGAGTTGGGCCACTATCATCGTGTGCATATGGTGTTCGAGGTTATTGATGACAGAAGTTGCTATGATTAAGTTAGATGATATATGATGACTAAATTTGGATTGTGATAACGAAAATAATGAAATCATAATAATAAGGATTAATGGAGGAGATGGTGATAATTAAAGATGATGAGGTACTATGTTGTTATATAAAATGATAGAAAAGTGATGAAAAATGGAAATGATTAGGATAACGTTATGAAGATGATGGAACAAGAAAAGAATGAGATAAAGATAATGGGTCTGTGTAAATAATAATGAAGGTGGTAACGATCAACAAAGAAGATTGAAAGATGAGTAGATGATTAGGATTATGATTAGGATAGTTAAAATGATCATGATGATGATATAGGTAACGGAGCTGAACGAGAGAAATAAAGGTGTTATGATAATAACTTGATAAAAATAATGATGATCGAGATGAAATGAATCGAAAAATGATTATGTTATGATATAGGTATGATTATGTTATGATTATGATTCTGATATGATTATGATCATAAGATGATATATGCTAATGATTATGATCATGGTTCATTAATGATGATGAAATGATAAGTGTTGATGATGATGAACTAGGTAATCACGCGGGTTAAGACCAAAAAAAAAAAAATCGTTGGTACATATTTTTAGGATTTCTTCCTTGAGGTAGTTTACTGATTTCTCATTTCTATTATTATTATTATTACTATTATTTTTAATGTAAGTAGTATCATTTTTATTATAAATATTACGAAAAGTATCATTATTTTTAAAATTTATCATTTTTGTTAAAATTAATATTTTTATTGAAATTTACATTTTTATTAAAAATTATCATTTTTATTATTAAAATTATCATTATTAGAATTATCATGATTTTTATCAGAATGAGTATTATTTTTATCATTTTTATTATTAGTATATCAAATAAAGGTTTTCTATATTAAAATATATTTATGACATAACACATAACTATACTAATATCTTTGTAAAAAAATATTAATTTTAAAGTATATAAAAATGAATATATTTAATTAAGTTACGAACAAAATATATAACTTATTAAAATAACATTTATATCACTAATAATATGAAAATTAGTTCGATTATAATTACATGTATTAATATACATGATTGAATATAGGTTCGTGAATCCGAGGTCAACCTTACACTTATTAAATGACGTCATATGTATTTTTACTACAAAATACAGTATGGTGAGTTCATTTGAATCCCTTTTACTCTTTACATTTTTGGGCTGAGAATACATGCAAATGCTTTATTAACTGTTTTACAATATTTATATGCGTGAGTTTCATTTGCTCCCTTTTATATATATTTTTGGGACTGAGAATACATGCGCTGTTTTTATAAATGTTTTACGAAATAGGCACAGTACTAAAACTAATTCTACGTGGGTTTAAACCAGAAATATACCCTTAGCTTGGTAACATTAAACTACTTGTCTATGTACGGTAGGCGCGAATCCTAAAGATAGATCTATTGGGCCTGACAAACCCCATCCTGACTATGGGATGCTTTAGTACTTCGAGGTTATTTTAAACACACCTGATCTGGTGTACTTCAGAGGGTAAAACATGAACGTTAAGGCTTGTTACCGGGTGCCTACAACTTATAGAATACTTTTATACACTTGCGAGTGTACATATATTTATAAACGGAAATCTTGTGGTCTATTAATATATTGAAATGATTATTATGATAAACCTATGAACTCACCAACCTTTTGGTTGACACTTTTAAACATGTTTATTCTCAGGTACGAATTAAGTCTTCCGCTGTGCATTTTCTCAATCTAAAAGATATTACATGGAGTCGTTCAAGGCATATAGAGTTCAGTACCTCGCAATGGGACCATATGTTGAAGATTTCGTCCAGGTGGATAAGGACAGGTCTTCACAGGTGGTATCAGAGCGTTGGTCATAGTGAACCAGGTCTTGCATTAGTGTGTCTAACTGATAAGTTGTTAGGATGCATTAGCGAGTCTGGACTTCGACCTTAGCTGCATATTATAAGAATTTTATATCATTCCTAGTGGAAAATTACCTGCTTATCATTCCTAAGTCTAGACACGACTTCCTGCACTTATTTGATAGATAGTGTACAGATAAATTCGTATCCTAGCGTATCTGCTAATTCATATCTTAGCATATCTGTTACTGTAGACTTTGCCTGACAGCGTCCGTAGATCTCTCCGTAACTAATGGGATTTTAGTATTATATATGCATATGTAAATTATGTATTACAGGGTACTAATCTACATCCCATAATCTATTTCTTATCGAAAAGTCCTTCATCTAATCGTAAGAGACGAACCCCTCAACCAGTTTGAATTCCTCGGATTCCGACAACTATTCTGATATGGAGTTTCACCTATCAGCGTCACCGGAATGAATCAACCAATCAGTCATCCCCAATTCATCTGATGGGTTCGTAGTCGACTTAATCAATGGAGACGCGAAGAAGGCGATCCCTTCCACCCACCGAATTTACCTCTTGGCGAAGAACCTGAAGCACCTACCGGCGAATTTACCCGAAACACCATTTTCACCCTAATTTCCAGAATAGCTCGCAACGATTACATAATATCTACAATTCTAAACCTTATTCATCCGCTCGTTCCGACCGACAATCATCCCGGAGTAATCAAAGAAGTCAACGAGCTTCGCGCCCGAGTTGTAGACTTGGAAAAGATGGTGCAAAATGTACCAGCTTCAGCAGCATCACCGGCATCAACAGTACCATCAGTAACAACACCAGTACCATCAACACTCCATGCCTCAACATCTCATTCTATACCTCAAGTATAATCACCGTTCTATGTATCGTTCTACATCAATTATCTTCGTTCTTCATGACGATCATGAAATCTCTAATGTTTTAGAGATTATGTATTCTGGTTTTAATGGTAAATCAAATGAGATTAATATCTTATTGACTCATTAAATCCATGATTACATCTGAAGAAAATATATATGTATGTATATTTTCATAAAGATTGTAATTAAAAATTCTTTTGTACAAACTGTTAATGGTGAAAATATTTTAACGGGTAGGTAATACCCGAGGAATATTTAGATTTAACATTAATAAGTTACACTGTACATTCTTCGAGTCTGATTCAACAGTCATTTACTATCCTATTTACAACCACCGATATACGTATCCGTTCATCGCAGAATAACCCTTTTCATTCAATTTCATATCTAGATGTTGACTTATCAAAATCTAACAAGTGGCATAATGAAGAAAACATTTGACAAAATAAAATTTGTTAGAAACAAACGATTTAACTATGAGAAAAATTTCGTTAAGAATCCACGCTAACTGTTCCAGCTAACTGTTCCTAGCTAACTGATTACATTTTATTTATCGCAATTTAATTATCACAATTTTATTTATCGTCATTTAATTTCTGTTATTTACTTTTGCGCACTTTAAATATCGGGACATGTATACAAGGTTTTGACATATCATATCGACGGATCTATATATATTATTTGGAATCACCATAAACACTCTATATGCAGTAATGATCGAGTTCTCTATACAGGGTTGAGGTTGATTCTCAAATAATATATATACTTTGAGTTGTGATCGAGTCTGAGACATGTACACGGGTCACGATACATATTAATTAATTCGAATATTATATTAAACTATATATGAATTATTGAACTGTTAACTGTGGACTATTGACTGTGAACTGCCAACATTGGACAATTAAAATGAATTAAAATATTGATTATAACATATGAAACTAAACAATGCTTCAAGTTTGCCACTTATTTTCATCTTAAACCTCATTTGTATCTTGACGATTACAATCCGCGTTCAAACCCTTCATGATCTTTGAAAGTCCTCAATTAAGAAACAATCGAGAGAATGAACCAACTGCATCTTATCTACGGAAGATAAGATTTATGCATATAGTTATGCACCTGAAAAACTCTCGGAAACTGAGTACACGTTTAACACGTATTTTTGCTAATTCCTTTAGTGTTATTATTACCGAAAATCACCTTGTAACTACTGTTCGAGATAGCCAGTTTTGTCACAGCTCCAGCAAGTCAACTCCGACTTTTCATCCGAAACAACCTTATTATAACCTTGATATATATGCGTACTCTTTATTGTTACTGGGGAACCTTTTATATTTCACCATATTACCATCAGCGTTTAATCATCTAAAAACACAATTCTCCTGAAACCACCTCGGTTTGATAACCAATGATCCAGATCCGTTAACTTTGAAAATGCTGACGAAGCAGCATGTAGTAAATGGTCTTAATGACCAAAGGTGATGATAAACGAATGGAGTGTTGGGAACACTCGATGGAAAAGTTGGAAATGAAAAACGGATTGAGCTAACCCTGAAGGAGACCAAGGGAAAATTCAAGGACCAAACCCTATATTCAAAGAATCCAGGTAATTCTGGATCCGCTGAAATCTTTAGAGAATATTTTGCTCCGAAGTCATGTTAAAATCTTGCGGAAAATTTTTCCTTATCAACTTTCGAACTTAAAAATCCCAAAATATCATCATAAATATCTTCGATATTTCTGAGGATATTTTCATAAATATTCTTCTCCGAAATTATATACCTTTTTGTGCTTTCTGTATTCCATTATATTGGAAACTTCTGTAAAATCTAAGTATAAATTATGAATGAATTTTAGAGAAGTGTTGGGAATTGAAGCATGGGTTAGTATAATATAATGACACTTGACCAACGTGATTATATTACAGTAAGTCATGCTGAGTTTCTAATGAAATGTGATGATGGTTCACAGTAGATTATACCATCATCATGTGTCATGTTACATGACTCTTTTATTCTACTTAATCTCTAAGCATATCACGAAAATATTTTCCTTGATATTCCTGTTCTACCGTAATTCTGACAGTTTTTTTTAATAAATCGTGCGATTACATTTTCTTTCTGATTAGAAGATTTCCTTAAATTCCTTGAATTCTGTAAATCCACCATGACTACATTAAAAGTTAAAACGAAACTTTTCACTCTTTTGTGATAGCTTCACTCGTACGCTTCACATAATCGAATCATTTTATCTATAATGGTAAAACTTTAACTCATATTCGTCATGAAAACATTTTTATGGTTAGTCATGATGACCTCACTCAAATTTCGGGGACGAATTTTCTTTAACGGGTAGGTACTGTCACGACCCAGAAAATTTCGACTAATTTTAAACCAAACTCTCGATACGATAGTGTAATTTCAACACGATAAGCAAAGTCTGTTAGGTTGAGTCTCAAAAATTTTGAACTGTTTCATATATTAAATTGACCTTCGACCATTCCCGATGATTCACGAACAATTACTTGTAAATAAATATGTATATGTATATATATATATATATATATATATATATATATATATATATATATATATATATATATATATATATATATATATATATATATATATATATATATGCATATGATAATTTGAAATAAAATACGATTTAATTATTAGAATTAAAGATGTAAAATATTATATAAAATAATAAAATTGTTAATAAAATGGGTCTATATATATAATGTATATTAAATAAAATTATTAAATGATTGTAACCCTCGTTGATCATTCTATTATTATTTAGATAAACGTAATTCTAACTTATGTGATTTTAAAAAGATAAACGATGATCCATAATTAAAATATATAAAATTTGGGATCATTAAAAATATATTTTTTTTTTACTTTGAAGAGTTGAGTTTTAGTACTCTGTATATATTACTTGGAATTAAAAATAAATTATAGACGAACCTTTTTGATCAGGTTTCAAACAGATAATGAGTGAAATAATTAAATATATTTAATCTAAAAATTTGGGATTTTTCGGAACACTTTAATACGTTAACTGTTTAGCAAGGGACACGATACCCTCTCCATTAAAATTGTCGGCAGATGTAATTGGTTTCTGATAAATGAGCACGTTTGTATTATTAAGAAATGGATTTAAGATTCATTGATTTATTAAAGTTAATTATTGTACTGTTTTGCTTGTGATCAACATTACCACACTTATATCTATCCTAACCTATCTATATATATATATATACACACACGTAGGGAGATTAGTAAACAACCTCATCACTTTCTAACACCCAATATTCACCACACACCACCCTTTATTTTTGGTGTATCTCTGCAACCCAATCGTTCATCATCGACAAACACCTAAACACACATATACTAGTCGATCGACTTGTTTAACTCATACTCGATAAAAATCTAGTTTCATTTGCCTTCTGCTTCTGTCGTAAGCCTCACAAGAACAAGCCACCTTCGAACAGCTCAAATCACCTTCAACCATATAAATCACCAACCATGAGCCACCCTCACTGCTACGTTATTCTGTTTTGTTCGAAAACCCACTCAAGAAACGCATCAGATTATTATCAAATTCCTTTCTGTTTTTGGCTGAGCAAAATACACAACCTTCACTTATACAATCACCACTCCACTAGTACACCACTCGTTTCCTGTTTCTTGCTCGATAGACCTCCTAAACCGTCACCACACACCATGAACCGTCACCGTTATTTCTTTTTTTGTCATTTAATTCTGTTTTAAATGTAACAATCATCTCTACCACCACAACACCACACTAAACCCATTTAATCACCTTCCATCTCTCTCTAAAACTCGTTATAACCATCAACCTCCATCACCACCTTCATCCGTTAACCACCTTCAACCCAAACCAACACTCACGAAAAACACTTTAACTGCAAACTGCTCGTAATTATTTTCCTGTTGCTGCTTCCGTATAATAATGAAAAGGAAAGAAGTGGTTCATATATAGGCTTTATCAACTTGATAATATAGTCTAATATATCATTTCAAATATGCATGTGGGACAATAGAGACACATAATGGCCGACCAAGAAGTTTGGGCATTTTTTTTAAATAAAGTTGAAGAAGAGAGGTCGCGTATATTTTTTTTTCTTTTGTGTTTCTATGATGTTCGAAGCTTACCAGGTTGGAACGTGGTTATACAAGCCAAATATTTATATTTGATATTATTTTCTTGGGCTCCTTTAACTAAATGGACTATTTTGTGTTGGGCCGAGTGGGTATATTATATAGTGGGTCGTAATCCTTTTTCTGCTGGGCTGTGGCATTTTGTATCTTGGGCCGGTATTACTATTGTAAGTAGGGTAGTGAGGATGAGTTGGGCCACTATCATCGTGTGCATATGGTGTTCGAGGTTATTGATGACAGAAGTTGCGATGATTAAGTTAGATGATATATGATGACTAAATTTGGATTGTGATAACGAAAATAATGAAATCATAATAATAAGGATTAATGGAGGAGATAGTGATAATTAAAGATGATGAGGTACTATGTTGTTACATAAAATGATAGAAAAGTGATGAAAAATGGAAACGATTAGGATAACGTTATGAAGATGATGGAACAAGAAAAGAATGAGATAAAGATAATGGGTCTGTTTAAATAATAATGAAGGTGGTAACGATCAACAAAGATGATTGAAAGATGAGTAGATGATTAGGATTATGATTAGCATAGTTAAAATGATCATGATGATGATATAGGTAACGGAGATGAACGAGAGAAATAAAGGTGTTATGATAATAACTTGATAAAAATAATGATGATCGAGATGAAATGAATCAAAAAATGATTATGTTATGATATAGGTATGATTATGTTATGATTATGATTCTTATATGATTATGATCATAAGATGATATATGCTAATGATTATGATCATGGTTCATTAATGATGATGAAATGATAAGTGTTGATGATGATGAACTAGGTAATCACGCGGGTTAAGACCAAAAAAAAAAAAAAATCGTTGGTACATATTTTTAGGATTTCTTCCTTGAGGTAGTTTACTGATTTCTCATTTCTATTATTATTATTATTACTATTATTTTTAATGTAAGTAGTATCATTTTTATTATAAATATTACGAAAAGTATCATTATTTTTAAAATTTATCATTTTTGTTAAAATTAATATTTTTATTGAAATTTACATTTTTATTAAAAATTATCATTTTTATTATTAAAATTATCATTATTAGAATTATCATGATTTTTATTAGAATGAGTATTATTTTTATCATTTTTATTATTAGTATATCAAATAAAGGTTTTCTATATTAAAATATATTTATGACATAACACATAACTATACTAATATCTTTGTAAAAAAATATTAATTTTAAAGTATATAAAAATGAATATATTTAATTAAGTTACGAACAAAATATATAACTTATTAAAATAACATTTATATCACTAATAATATGAAAATTAGTTCGATTACAATTACATGTATTAATATACATGATTGAATATAGGTTCGTGAATCCGAGGTCAACCTTACACTTATTAAATGACGTCATATGTATTTTTACTACAAAATACAGTATGGTGAGTTCATTTGAATCCCTTTTACTCTTTACATTTTTGGGCTGAGAATACATGCAAATGCTTTATTAACTGTTTTACAATATTTATATGCGTGAGTTTCATTTGCTCCCTTTTATATATATTTTTGGGACTGAGAATACATGCGCTGTTTTTATAAATGTTTTACGAAATAGGCACAGTACTAAAACTAATTCTACGTGGGTTTAAACCAGAAATATACCCTTAGCTTGGTAACATTAAACTACTTGTCTATGTACGGTAGGCGAGAATCCTAAAGATAGATCTATTGGGCCTGACAAACCCCATCCTGACTATGGGATGCTTTAGTACTTCGAGGTTATTTTCAACACACCTGATCTGGTGTACTTCAGAGGGTAAAACATGAACGTTAAGGCTTGTTACCGGGTGCCTACAACTTATAGAATACTTTTATACACTTGCGAGTGTACATATATTTATAAACGGAAATCTTGTGGTCTATTAATATATTGAAATGATTATTATGATAAACCTATGAACTCACCAACCTTTTGGTTGACACTTTTAAGCATGTTTATTCTCAGGTACGAATTAAGTCTTCCGCTGTGCATTTGCTCAATCTAAAAGATATTACATGGAGTCGTTCAAGGCATATAGAGTTCAGTACCTCGCAATGGGACCATATGTTGAAGATTTCGTCCAGGTGGATAAGGACGGGTCTTCACACATAACCATGAAATCGTAATGGCCATAACGACTTCTGAAGGCTGTTTTTGGTATATCGGCTTCTTTAACCCTCAGTTGATGATAACCCGACCTTAAGTCGATTTTGGAGTATACGCTCGAACCTTGGAGTTGATCATATAGGTCATCGATTCGGTGTAAAGGGTATCGGTTTTTGATGGTTACTTTGTTCAGCTCACGGTAATTGATACACATGCGAAAAGACCCATCTTTCTTTTTAACGAATAAAATTGGAGCTCCCCATGGTGACGTACTCAGTCGGATAAAACCATGTTCTAATAATTCTTGTAGCTGACTTTGTAATTCTTTCATTTCGGTGGGCGCAAGTCTATAAGGAGCACGAGCTATTGGTGCGGCTCCTGGTACAAGATCTATTTGAAATTCAATGGATCGGTGTGGAGGTAGTCCCGGTAATTCGTTCGGAAACACCTCAGGAAATTCTCTTGCAACAGGAACGTCATCGATTTTATTTTCTTCTTTTTCAACCTTCTCGACGTGTGCTAGTATAGCATAGCAACCTTTTTTTATTAGTTTGCGCGCCTTCAAACTACTAATCAGATTTAATTTGGCATTACCCTTTTCTCCGTACACCATTAAGGGTAACCTGTTTTCTCTCGGAATGCGAATCGCCTTCTCATGACAAACAACTTCGGCTTTCACCTTGGACATCCAGTCCATTCCAATAATTACGTCGAAGCTACCCAATTCCACTGGTATTAAATCAATTGCAAACGTTTCGCTAACTAAACTAATTTTTCGATTTCGGAAAATTTTATCAACCTTAATTAGTTTACCGTTTGCTACTTCAACTATACCCTTTTTATCCAAAGGCGTTAACGGGCAATTTAATTTGGCACAAAATTCTCTACTCATATAACTTCTATCGGCACCCGAATCAAATAAAACATAAGCAGGTGTATTGTTGATAAGAAACATACCCGTAACAAGCTCCGGGTCTTCCTGTGCTTTCTCCCCATTAATGTTGAAGGCTCTCCCACGGCCTTGCCTATTTCCATTCCTGCACTGTTTTATGGTATGGCCCAGTTTTCCACATCCATAGCAAACAACACCGTTATTATTTGTTTCGGCATTATTTACTCCTTTGTTTCTATTTGGTCCGTAGACTTCACACTTTGCTGCAATATGGCCATTCCTATTACACTTGGTACATAATTCTCCACAAAACCATTTTGGATGAAACGTATCACACCTGGGGCATATAGTTCTTTGCCTTTTGTTATTGTCGTCGTCGTTGTTGTTGTTGTTGTTGTTGTTGTTGTTGTTAGGGTTATTGTTGTTGAGTCGTTTGTTGTTGTTATTGTTGTGATTGGGATTGTTGTTGTTGTTATTATTATTGGGATGGCTGTTGCGGTTATTGTTGCGGTTGTTGTTGCGATTATTGTTGCTGTTGGGGTGCTTACGATTGTTGTTGTAGTTGTTGTTTTGATTGTTGTTGTTATACTGGTGACCCTGATCACTGCTTTCCTCCCGCTTTCTTTTTCCCTGTTTCATTATGGCCTCCTCGGCCGCTTCTTTCTTTATCCTTCCTGTAATTTGGCCTATCAATTTATGGGCTATACGGCTCGTTTCTGCATTGTTGCAGGATTGTTAGCACCTACATGCTCTTGGATTCGTTCCGGTAACCCTTTTATGAATGTTTAAATTTTTGCTTCTTCGTCCTCAAATGCTCCAGGACACATTAAAGCCAGTTCATTGAAACGTCGCTCGTAGGTAGTGACATCTAACCCTTGGGTTGTCAGTGCTTTAAGCTCTGTCTTGAGCTTGTTGATTTCTGTTCTGGGACGGTACTCTTCCGTCATCATGTGCTTGAAAGCGGACCATGGAAGTGCGTAGGCGGTATTCTGTCCTACGTAATCCATATAGGTATTCCACCATGTCAAAGCAGTACCCCTGAAAGTATGTGTGGCATACTTAACTTTATCATCTTCTACGCAGTTGCTGATTGCGAACACGGCTTCAACCTTCTCTGTCCACCGCTTTAGTCCAACGGGTCCTTCAGTTCCTTCAAACTCATTGGGTTTGCAGGCCATAAAAGCTTTGTAGGAACATCCTACCCGGTTACCATTGTTTTCTCCACTGCTGGAACCCGATTGGTTATTGTTGTTCATTGCATTCACCACTGCAGCCATATTTGCAGCGAAAGCTTGAAGTTCTTCTGCGTTCAATTGTTGTTGTCTAGTAGTTGGAGGAGCCATTTCCTTCAAAAATAGCCGACTGAGTTAATCATTAAGAATTTTAGAAGTAGCCAAAAAGTATTTTGTAGCTTAATATGAACTTATTATTATAAAAGCTTTTTCTTCATATTAGCATTTTATAACTATAATAATGTTCATACTTAGCAGCTAACACACAAATTAACTACTAAAATTCTAATATGAAAAACTATGGTAAGTTATTACGTTACTACGTAATAATAAGTTGTAATAATAATAATAAACCTTCCATGCTTATTCTTATTATTATACAATCATAAGGAAAATTACATTGCGGATTTTCTTACAAAATTAAACACCCAATATAATACATATTATAAATGCATGGAATACAGGATAGCTGCCGATGGTTCAAGAACGGCGAGATTTCTTAGATGTTGACGTTGTTTCTTTCTCGGCCAAATGTTTGGATTTTCGTTTAGATAGTTCTTTTTCCAATTCCTACCAATTGGTTCTTTCGGCTAATTGTTTGGGGGCAAAACCAACAGTCCTTATACGAGCGGTCATTTTATAAAATGGTCTCTTAGGTGGTTCAGGTGGATGATCACAAACATTTTGGGTCATAATAGGTTCATCGGGTTTGGGATTGGGTATAACAGCCAAAGATTTTCCCAAATCACGTTGTGGTTCGGTAATTTCCACAAGTTCTTCAGGATCCTCTTCTTCGGGTTCCTCTTCGGGATCTTCTTCTGGATCCTTTTCTGGAACCTCTACTGGCAATTGTGAATCTTCCCAATTTTCCCAACAATTTTCCACTTTAATGGTAGCACCAAAAGTTAACTTTTTCGTTGGTTCATAAGTCGTACGCTTTGACTCAGCCTCCGAATAACTTGATAAGTAAATGAAATCTGAATCACTAGAGATGCTTATATGATCGGATGAAGTCATCTATCACATAATAGCAGGCACATTAAGAGAATGATATATCTTATAATATTTATATGTTAATAATCTTATGTTTCCAACAATTATATTACGCAATCATTTTTAAAATAATTACGGTCGAAGTCCAGACTCACTAATGCATCAAAAATCAGTTAGACACACTAATGAAAAATTTTCTGATTCTCTAAGACCAACGCTCGGATACCAACTGAAATGCCCCGTTCATATTAATTATAAATGTTTCATATTAATTGGTTACTTTGCGAGGTTTTGACCTCTATATGAGACGTTTTTCAAATCTTGCATTCGTTTTTAAAAACAACCATAACCTTTATTATTGAATAAAGGTCTTAATGACATAATTTAGATTGTCTATCAAAGACAATCTCCTCAAATAAATAAGTTTTTACACAACTCATTACAATATGATCAAATAGATTACAACAAATACTCCGAATGCAAGTTTAAACAATATAAACAATTATGCCGACTCCAAATCTTGACCTTGGGTTGGCATACGACAGCGGAAGCGTTTTTAATATTCACCTGAGAATAAACATGCTTAAAACGTGTACAAAAATGTTGGTGAGTCATACGTTTAATTTCTATATAATAATCATAACATTTAATAAGCCATAAGATTTTATTTAATTAAATGCGCAGGATCATTACAACTGCAAAAATCATTCATACGATGAGTCACCTAGTAACCGACCTTAACATGGAGCGCTTAAGATATCTGGCATCATACATTCCACTATTCAAATGTATGACAAGAACCCTTCGAATTACTAAAGCATGTTCACTATTCGAAAATGGGGGGTGTTGGTGCCCATAGATCTACCTTTAGGGTTCACGTCAATTAGTGTTTTTTACTAATTCTTAAGTTACCAAGCATAATAATAATAAGTACAGATATCCGGTATAACAAAACAACCGTAGAATGTAGTTTCATGAACTTGTGCTTATTTTGTAAAACATTTATAAATTTGCATGTATTCTCATCCCAAAATAATTTAGATAGTAAAAATGGGAATATAACTCACTTTCACAGATTACTAATTCATCAAGAATTAGACTTGGCCATGGGTTGATTTATGAACCTATAACAATATATACATATATTAAAATATGATGGAAATATATTCACAATATTTTCTTTATTACGTGTTGATGATTTTAGTTGTCCAATTAGCAGTCCAATGTTAGTAGTCCATAATTTGTTGTACATGAATAATTTAATATGTATCTTGAATCAATCCACGACCCAGTGTATACATATCTCAGTATTGATCACAACTCAAACTATATATATATATTTTGGAATCAACCTCAACCCTGTATAGCTAACTCCAACAGTTGCATATAGAGTGTCTATGGTTGTTCCACAATATATATATAGATGGGTCGACATGATAGGTCGAAACATTGTATACGTGTCTATGGTATCTCAAGATTACATAATATACAATATAAGTTGATTAAGTTATGGTTGGAATAGATTTCTTACAAATTTTCACGTAGCTAAAATGAGTAGTTTTTACCAATTTTGTTTTACCCGTCATTTCTTCGTTTCAAATCCGTTTTGAGTGATTTAAGCGGCTACGGTTTCATATTGAACTTAAATTTATGAAACTAAAAAGAAAAAGTATAGGTTTATAGTCGAAAATATAAGTTACAAGTCGTTTTTGAAAGAGGTAGTCATTTCCGTCGAAAGAACGACATCTTGATGACTATTTTGAAAAACATACTTTCACTTTGAGTTTAACCATGATTTTTAGATATAGTTTCATATTCATAAGAAAAATAATTTTCCCAGAAGTATAGCTTTTAAATCAAAGTTTTTCATAGTTTTTAATTATCCAAACCAAAACAGCCCCCGGTTGTACTACGACAGCGTATATCCGGTTTTACGGTGTTCTTCGTGTTTCCAGGTTTTAAATCATTAAGTTAGCATATCATATAGATATAAAACATATGTTTAATTGATTTTAAAAGTTAAGTTAGAAGGATTACCTTTGCTTGCGAACAAGTTTAGAATTAACTAAACTATGTTCTAGTGATTACAAGTTTAGCTCTTCGAATAAGATAGTTTTATATGGATGAATCGAATGATGTTATGAACATCATTACTACCTCAAGTTTTCTGGATAAACCTACTGGAAATGAGAAAAATAGATCTAGCTTCAAAGGATCCTTGGATGGCTTGAAAGTTCTTGAAGTAGAATCATGACACGAAAACAAGTTCAAGTAAGATTTCCACTTGAAATAAGATTGTTATAGTTATAGAAATTGAATCAAAGTTTGAATATGAATATTATCTTGAATAAGAAAGATAACCTACTGTAAATAACAAAGGTTTCTTGATCTTAGATGATGAGTTGGAATGGATTAGAAAACTTGGAAGTAGTCATGAAGACTTGATATGATTCTTGAAGTGTTCTTGAAAGATGGTTGTTTTTATGATGATTAAAGCTTGTAATTGAAGCTAAAAGATGGTGAAAATGCTTGGAGATGATCAAGTATGATGTTAGGAGTATTTTGAGAGAGAAATTGGAGTTTAAGTATGAGAAAATGGAGTGAAGAAATGGTGTGCATTCATGAATACGTTTTTTACATTTTATTAAAAAAAAGATACTTAAGTTTGTTTTCTTGCTAAATAATTCATTCAAGTTGATAAATGATGGTTCCCACATGATCCTTAATCATTTAAGGCTACTAAGGAGCAGATTTTTATTAGTATAGATGAATAGTAAATACATCTAGAAGCTGCGTATTATACGAGTACAATACCATACATGTACGAGTAGAATTTTTGATGAAAATGAATGAGAATGTAATTGTAAGCATTTTTGTTAACTAGAAGTACTTTGATATGTGTCTTGAAGTCTTTAAAAAGTGTATAAATACATCATAATACATTACATGTATATATATTTAACTGAGTCGTTAAGTCATCGTTAGTCGTTACATGTAACTGTTGTTTCGAAACCTTTAGGTTAACGACCTTGTTAAATGTAATTAATCCCATTGTTATTATATCTAATGGGATATTAAATTGTTATATTATCATGATAACATAGTGTGTTAATATATCTTAATACGATATATAAATATTAAGACGTTATTACAACGATAATCGTTACGTATATATGTATATAGTCTTGAAGTCTTTAAGTTAGTAATCTCATTTTATGTATATAACCAATTGTTATTATATGTAATGAGATACTTAAATATCATTTCATCAAATCATAAGTATATATATATATATCCATATATACATCATTATATAATTATTTCGAGTTATGACGTTCGTGAATCGTCAGACAGACTGGGTGTTCAAACATTTGTATATATTTCATTTCAAATAACCAAATCTTAATGAGTTTGATTTTTTAACATGTTGGAAACATTTAATTATGTAAATATTAATCTTATATATATTAGCGGAAAAATCCGGGTCGTTACAACGGTACACAATTTGCAAGCACCAACAGTATCACCAACACCAGTAACATCACCAACCTCAGCACCAACATCACTAGTACCACCAACAACAACATTCACATCACCAGCTTTGACATCTCATTCTGTACCGCGAGTATAATCATCGTTCTACATGACGTTATACATCATTTATCTTCGTTCAACATGGCGATTATGTAATCTCTAATGTTTTAGAGATTATATATATTCTTGTTCTAACGGTAAATCAAATGAGTTTAATATTATATTGACTCATTAAATCCATGATTACATCTGAAGAAAAATATATGTAAGTATATTTTCATAAAGATTGTAATTAAAAACTCTTTCGTACAAACTGTTAATGGTGAAAATATTTTAACGGGTAGGTAATACCCGAGGAATATTTAGATTTCACATTAATAAGTACACTGTACATTCTTTCAAATCTAATTCAACAGTCATTTACTATCTTATTTACAACCACCGATATACGTATCCGTTCACCGCAGAATAACCCTTTTCATTCAATTTCATATTTGGATTTTGATCTATCAAAATTCTCAAGTGGCATAATGAAGAAAACATTGGACAAAATCCTAAATTTCAAAATTCCATGAGAAAATTTTGTTAAGAATCCACGCTAACAAAATCCTAGCTAACTGTTCCTAGCTAACTGATTACATTTTATTTATCGCAGTTTATTTATCGCAATTTAATTATCGCAATTTTATTTATCGTCATTTAATTTCTGTTATTTACTTTACGCATTTTATTTATCGTCATTTAATTTCTGTTATTTACTTTACGCATTTTATTTATCGTCATTTAATTTCTGTATTTATTTTACGCACTTTAAATATCGGGACACGTATATAAGGTTTTGACATATCATATCGACGCATATATATATATATATATATATATATATATATATATATATATATATATATATATTGTAACGACCCGACCAAAACCGTTATTGACGGCGCCGTTAACTTAGGTCCCGTTGCGTGGTCGTAGTCCCTATATGAGACTCGTTTGACCAAAATTATGTCGCATTCATTTGAAAGGCACAAGACTTGCAAGTTTAGTTTACAAAACCATTCGACAGCAAGTCTAAGTTTACAAAAGTCATAAAGTATAAATGAAATAACTTGCGACATAATATAAGTTGAAAAACACAGTTGCTATAAATAGCGTAAGTATGTAAACAAAAGTTTGAATCCAAAAGTGCTATCCCTAGCGTATGTATATATGTATGCTTGACCCCAAGCAAGAAATCAGAGTGTATGCATGTATGCTTGACCCCAAGCAAGTATGAATGTACGCGGAAGCATGTATCAAATAGCCATGTATGAACCTGAGAAACATATAGAAAACTGTCAACGAAAAACGTTGGTGAAATCATAGGTGTTTGTAATAAACGTTATATTTTGAACCACAAGATTTAGTATTTCCATAAATTGATCATCCAAAAGTTGCATTCCAAAAGTTGGTTCGCGAGCACCCAATTATCAAAGCTTAACATTCCTTCCATTGTATACCCCATCACTTAGTGCTAGAACAAACACTGATTCTCGAAAATATATTTCATCCGTAGACGGTAGCGAACCGTCAAAGATGAGGGTTGTCAACCCATATGGCCATATAACATAAGTTCTCGCTTACACCCGGCAAGTGTAACTAATGATAATCGAATTGAGGATTTTTGTTCTAAACTCGCTGTAGAATGTTTGTTTTCCTTGTACTTGTTTTCAAAGTATAAAAGTAAGTAGTACAAAATGTAACAAAGTATATGTTTCTCAGCCCACAATTTAAAAGTATAAAAAGTTGTTGAAAAGGTGGGACTATGATCTCACTTCGAGTGCACGAGTATAAAGGTACTTCACAAAGTAAACGTGTGCATGAAAGTTGCTTAGTCTTGACCTAAACAAGTAAATTGTATCAATTAACCAGTTACGACACATGGTTGGGTGAAATGTGTTCAATTAGTCCTATGGCTCGTTACAACTCGAATAGTATAGCATGTGAATCACGTTGTCAAGTTTCATGCAAGAATCAAGTATAAAAGCATGTTAGAACGATTGTAATAAAGTTTGAGTTGACATTTCAAAACCTTACCATTAGAAAGGAAATCTTATTACGTTTCCAACGATATTTGATTCATCGAAAACGGAGTTACGGTCAAAAAGTTATGGCCAAAACAAGTTTGCTGAAGTTCGGATGAAACAGGCAATTGTCACGGCGCGACAAATTGCTCCGCGGCGCGACAAATGCCTATGTTGAAGGTCAGAAAGCTTGAAAAACATGTTCTAAAATCACCCTTTGGGCCACGGCGCGACAAATTGCTCCGCGGCGCGACAATGGCCGTGGCCTGGTCCCTGGCCTGTTTCACTTGTTCAAGGCTTGGTAAAATTTCAAACAAACGCAAAACTCAAACCGTAAACAATTAGGAAGCGTATCTTATACCGTTGGAAAGCTCTTTTGACAAGGAACACAACTAAACATGTTTCATCAAACAAAAACAACATTTTCCATAACCGATTTCTGGTCAAGTGATCGTTTAAAAGTCCATTTTCAAAGTTTCAAGTTCATCAATTGCATTTTAAGTTTCGGAAATCCAATTCACACATACGATATGCCGTTTCGAAGGTAATTAAGCATACATTACAACTAATCACTAACAATTAACATTCCATGGCATTCAAGCATCAAAAGTTCATGTTAAGAACTATCAAACCCTAGTCAAACATCACAAAATCATTAATCGGGTTTTTGAAGTTTTCTTAATCAACCTACACATCAAAATGTGGCTAATGATACTAGTAACACAATTAAAACATGCACTTTAACAATCTAACAACATTAACTCATCCAAAATCAAGGATTAAGCAAACCCATTTCAAATGTTCAAACTAGTTACTCAAAACAACAAATCGAGCAAGTAAATCATATATTCATGCTAGACACGAGCCATAGACACTAACCAACACAATTTCAAGTATATAAAACGAATTTAGAGAAATTTAGTGTTTTAGAAATGTTACCCAAAATGGATGAAATTGGTACCAAATCGAAGAGGATGATGAGAGGATCACGAATATGTAATTTGTTTTGAAGTTTGCTTCCCGATCCGAATTTAGATGATGAATTATGTTTGTGTTCTTGAGAGAAAAAAAAAAGAAAGAAAGAGAGAGATGGAGGGATTGAATTGTGGTGCTTGGGGTGGACTAGTTGACCTAGTCAACTAGTTTGCCCCGTGTCAATTTTAGTCCCTCGAGTTTAGAAGCGGGTGCGGGATTTAACCAAACGAATATTTTAAAAAAAAAACGCTCGAGTAGACGAGTGATGTTATAATTAAATAACGAGAATATTATAAACGTTAGTCAACGGAAATTGGGAATTTAAATAGCGAAAGATATTATTTAAAAAAAAAAAGACGGTGTTAAAAATAAATTTAACGGAAAAACGCGGGATGTTACATTATCCACACCTCAAAAGAAATTTCGTCCCGAAATTTAGTTGGAAGTAGTAGTTGTTGAATCTTACTCGAGATCTTGCGTTGTAAATTCTACAAATAGGTGAAGGTACGTCCTTGAGTATTTCCACGAATTTTGACGGTCGGGATCATATGTTGTTTTAAGGTTTGGCTTCCATGATTCATGGTTTCAATCGGTCCTCCTAGGAAGTGAGGTTTATCGTCGATAGTGAGTTCATCAAAGGAGATAACAAGTTCTCGTTTCGCAAAACACGTCTTTGAGTTGATACATCGAATGTAGGATAAACGGAGACTCAAAATGGGTCGGAAAATCTAAACGGCTAGCAACGGGTCCAAAACTCCCCAAGATTTCAAAAGGATTAAAATATCACGAATTTTGTTTTCTATGTTTCCCGAAACGGACTACACCTCCTCAAGGTGCGACTTTTAATATTACGCGGTTCCCCATGGAATTAGAAAGGTTTACGTTTAACATCGGCGTAGCTCTTGGTGATTACGAGTAGCGTTGGGTCTTGCTTGAATATGTATAAATTTTCTCGGTTGTTCATGAATAACCTCGGCCCTGGTGAATTGATCATCGTTTACTTGGTTCGACAAAGGAGAATGACGTTTCCGGTCACATGTGGTTTCAAAAGGGGTGACGTTAAAACTCGAATGAAAATCATTGTAGTACGAGGATTAAGCTAAAGAAAAATACTTTTCTCAAGTAAATTTGAAGTTGGTAATACAAACTTGTATTATGGTTTCCAAGGTTTATATCGCATGTTTGTTCGGTCCGTCGGGTTGTGGATGGTACGCGGTACTCATGTCTAAACGCGGTCCCGAGGCTTTTTGTAAGGTACTCCAAAATCTAGAAGTGAAACGAGGATCTCAATCCGAAACGGGGTATATTTCCCTAAGGCATATTGAACAAGTTTGCTAGGAATTGAAAACGTTAGCTAGGACAAGTTTCTCAAGAAAATTCGCGTCGCGGAAGGTTTATCGGTTTCCAAAAACGTTCGTCGGGGAAAGTTCTTATCGGGTTTTGAAAACGATTGTTAGGACTATCCACCCTCGCGGCGAATACTTGTATGACATGAAGAGTCGCTCTCCATTGAGAATTTAGAATAAGGACCTCCTGAACCGGAAGTACGAGGGTGATGCAAAAGAAGTTTCCGCCCCGATGTGAGCATAACGAGCAAATTGTAGTTAGTCAATAAGACTGCGCGAGGACGAGCTAATATACCCGTGTGACATACGGTTGAAGTCGAATGGAATCGGTAATTCATTCGGAAGCATAAATATAATTTGACAATAATTGAAGGTGTGTCCCCGGTATGGTTGTTATAAATATTCTCGGAGTTTTCGGATGTCCAAACCTGAAAAGATGAAGTCATGTACATGGCACATGGTGGTGTTTAGGTTGATCGAGTCTAACCACCATTACGTGTCACTAGAACTTTGGTATGTCTTACCGTAATATAACCACGTTGATCGAGTGTCGTTATATTACGCTAACTCATACCTCCATTCCCACATCACTCTATAGATTCAAGTTCGTGTCATCGCGAAAATCTAAAATGAACAAAATGTAACGACGTCTCAAACGTGACTCGTATTAAATCGAAAGAATTGGTGCAACTCTGAAGATGCGTTCCCCGAGGGAAGTGTATAGTTGATTGTTCACGTCAATGTGGTTCGAGTCAGACAATATTGTATTTAGATATGAAAAGAGTAACGAGTCATGATAACAAGTAATACGCAACCGTAGCGATAAATGGTGATGACGATACTCATCTAGAGTAGTGACAGTGACTTTACAATATTCATGGATAGTAAGATGAGACGGGGGAAATAACAACCAAGGAGTCAGAGTTCCCGAACTAAAGTGGCAGGATACGAGTTCGTACAATGAAGGTTGGGTACCATTAAAAAGTTTTCCTAAGAATGATTCAAGTATAATGCACAAGTAGTCAAGTAAGTGCTATCTATAGCAAATGTATGTCAGAATGCATTGATTAACTATCCGGTTGTAGTCTAGACTTACTAATGCGTCCTAACGACTCTGTTAGACACACTAATGCATCCTAGTTCTCTACAACCAACGCTCTGATACCATCTGTAATGACCCGACCAAAACCGTTATTGACGGCGCCGTTAACTTAGGTCCCGTTGCGTGGTCGTAGTCCCTATATGAGACTCGTTTGACCAAAATTATGTCGCATTCATTTGAAAGGCACAAGACTTGCAAGTTTAGTTTACAAAACCATTCGACAGCAAGTCTAAGTTTACAAAAGTCATAAAGTATAAATGAAATAACTTGCGACATAATATAAGTTGAAAAACACAGTTGCTATAAATAGCGTAAGTATGTAAACAAAAGTTTGAATCCAAAAGTGCTATCCCTAGCGTATGTATGTATGTATGCTTGACCCCAAGCAAGAAATCAGAGTGTATGCATGTATGCTTGACCCCAAGCAAGTATGAATGTACGCGGAAGCATGTATCAAATAGCCATGTATGAACCTGAGAAACATATAGAAAACTGTCAACGAAAAACGTTGGTGAAATCATAGGTGTTTGTAATAAACGTTATATTTTGAACCACAAGATTTAGTATTTCCATAAATTGATCATCCAAAAGTTGCATTCCAAAAGTTGGTTCGCGAGCACCCAATTATCAAAGCTTAACATTCCTTCCATTGTATACCCCATCACTTAGTGCTAGAACAAACACTGATTCTCGAAAATATATTTCATCCGTAGACGGTAGCGAACCGTCAAAGATGAGGGTTGTCAACCCATATGGCCATATAACATAAGTTCTCGCTTACACCCGGCAAGTGTAACTAATGATAATCGAATTGAGGATTTTTGTTCTAAACTCGCTGTAGAATGTTTGTTTTCCTTGTACTTGTGTTCAAAGTATAAAAGTAAGTAGTACAAAATGTAACAAAGTATATGTTTCTCAGCCCACAATTTAAAAGTATAAAAAGTTGTTGAAAAGGTGGGACTATGATCTCACCTCGAGTGCACGAGTATAAAGGTACTTCACAAAGTAAACGTGTGCATGAAAGTTGCTTAGTCTTGACCTAAACAAGTAAATTGTATCAATTAACCGGTTACGACACATGGTTGGGTGAAATGTGTTCAATTAGTCCTATGGCTCGTTACGACTCGAATAGTATAGCATGTGAATCACGTTGTCAAGTTTCATGCAAGAATCAAGTATAAAAGCATGTTAGAACGATTGTAATAAAGTTTGAGTTGACATTTCAAAACCTTACCATTAGAAAGGAAATCTTATTACGTTTCCAACGATATTTGATTCATCGAAAACGGAGTTACGGTCAAAAAGTTATGGCCAAAACAAGTTTGCTGAAGTTCGGATGAAACAGGCAATTGTCACGGCGCGACAAATTGCTCCGCGGCGCGACAAATGCCTATGTTGAAGGTCAAAAAGCTTGAAAAACATGTTCTAAAATCACCCTTTGGGCCACGGCGCGACAAATTGCTCCGCGGCGCGACAATGGCCGTGGCCTGGTCCCTGGCCTGTTTCACTTGTTCAAGGCTTGGTAAAATTTCAAACAAACGCAAAACTCAAACCGTAAACAATTAGGAAGCGTATCTTATACCGTTGGAAAGCTCTTTTGACAAGGAACACAACTAAACATGTTTCATCAAACAAAAACAACATTTTCCATAACCGATTTCTGGTCAAGTGATCGTTTAAAAGTCCATTTTCAAAGTTTCAAGTTCATCAATTGCATTTTAAGTTTCGGAAATCCAATTCACACATACGATATGCCGTTTCGAAGGTAATTAAGCATACATTACAACTAATCACTAACAATTAACATTCCATGGCATTCAAGCATCAAAAGTTCATGTCAAGAACTATCAAACCCTAGTCAAACATCACAAAATCATTAATCGGGTTTTTGAAGTTTTCTTAATCAACCTACACATCAAAATGTGGCTAATGATACTAGTAACACAATTAAAACATGCACTTTAACAATCTAACAACATTAACTCATCCAAAATCAAGGATTAAGCAAACCCATTTCAAATGTTCAAACTAGTTACTCAAAACAACAAATCGAGCAAGTAAATCATATATTCATGCTAGACACGAGCCATAGACACTAACCAACACAATTTCAAGTATATAAAACGAATTTAGAGAAATTTAGTGTTTTAGAAATGTTACCCAAAATGGATGAAATTGGTACCAAATCGAAGAGGATGATGAGAGGATCACGAATATGTAATTTGTTTTGAAGTTTGCTTCCCGATCCGAATTTAGATGATGAATTATGTTTGTGTTCTTGAGAGAAAAAAAAAGAAAGAAAGAGAGAGATGGAGGGATTGAATGGTGGTGCTTGGGGTGGACTAGTTGACCTAGTCAACTAGTTTGCCCCGTGTCAATTTTAGTCCCTCGAGTTTAGAAGCGGGTGCGGGATTTAACCAAACGAATATTTTAAAAAAAAAACGCTCGAGTAGACGAGTGATGTTATAATTAAATAACGAGAATATTATAAACGTTAGTCAACGGAAATTGGGAATTTAAATAGCGAAAGATATTATTTTAAAAAAAAAGACGGTGTTAAAAATAAATTTAACGGAAAAACGCGGGATGTTACATATATACATATATATATATATATATATATATATATATATATATATATATATATATATATATATATATATATATATATATATATATATATATATATATATATATATTATTTGGAATAACCATAGACACTCTATATGCAGTAATGATCGAGTTCTCTATACAGGGTTGAGGTTAATTCTACAATAATATATATACTTTGAGTTGTGATCGAGTCTGAGACATGTACACGGGTCACGATACGTATTAATTAATTCAAATATTATATATTAAACTATATATGAATTATTGGACTGTTACTGTGGACTATCGTCTGTGGACTAATAACATTGGACAATTAAAATGAATTAAAATATTGATTATAACATATGAAACTAAACATTTCTTCAAGTTTGCCACTTGATTTCATCTTAAACCTCATTTATATCTTGACGATTACAATCTGCGTTCAAACCTTTCATGATTCTTGAAAACACCTCAATCGAGAGGATAAGCCAACCGCACTTCATCTACGGAAGAAAAGATCGATGTCTATAGTTATGCACCTGAAAAACTCTCAAAACCTGAGTAAACGTTTAAAACATAGCTGTGCAAATTCCTTTGGCGTTGTTATTACCGAAAATAACTTTGCAATTCCTTTTCAAATTAGCCAATTTTGTCACAGCTCTAGCAAGTCAACTTTGACTTTTCGATCGAAACAACCTTATTATAACCTTGATATATATGCATGCTCTTTTATTGTTACTGGGGAACCTTTTATATTCCATTATATTACCAGCAGACGTACCAGCAACCTCGTTGCTCCTTGGCTTAAATCTCTCCGATAAATCACTATATTTATCTATTGAAGTCTCATCATGTACTCATCCGCATCTTGTAACAAGAATTGCCATACCAATTACCAGAAATCAACAAATTTGTATTGTGAGTCTCGCAACGTTTTCACAACAACAATTATATGTATCTATATAACATTTATCTCTTAGAACTATGATCTTCCATTCTGGAATTCTGAAAAGCACCCAGTCTGCGAATTAATACTCTGAATTTTGAAAAATTGAATGAAGCAACAAAAACTGTAAATGACCTCAACAGCCAAAAGTTGATGATAAAGAATTGTATGTTGGCAAAGCTCAGAAAAAGTTTGAAACTGAAAAAAAACTGATTGAGCAAACTACGAAGGAGTCTCTGAACAAATCACAAGGACTAAACTTATACATTAAGAATCCTGATGATTCTGTTTATGATGAAATCTTTAGCGAATATCTTGCTTCTGACTCCAAACTCTTGCGAACAAATTTTCTTCACCATCCTTTGATATTAGAAATTCCGAGATATCATCGTATCTTTCATTATAAATATCCTCCATATTTCTGAAGATATTTTCATAACTATTCTTATCTGAAATCATTAATCTCTTCGTGCTATCAGTGTTAAATCATATAGAAACTGTTAGTTTCTATATTATGTAAACTTTCGAGCTTAAAATATGAATGTTATTAAAGTAATGCTGGGAACTGATGCATGAGTTAGTATAATATAATGACACTTGATCAACGTGATTATATTACAGTAAGTCATGCTGAGTTTCTAAATGGGATATGATGATTCACAGATTATAACACCATCATGTGCCATGTTACACGACTTTTACATTTTATCTGATATATAAACATATCAAGAACATATTTTCTTGATAGTTCTATCTTTCCCGGATATTCTGGTAATTTGACGAATCAAGATCGTGCTATTACCATTTCTTTCTTAGAACATTAACTATGTTCATTTGAAATTCATATCTATGAATTCTGGATCATTATTCGCTTGATTTAAAGTCAGGAAGAGAAAACAAAAGCATGGAGCTCTGAAATATAAAGGAGGATATAAAGCCCGATAACAACACGTAAATTACAAACCATGTATGTCAATGTTTATCGCAACATAAAAACTCGGGAGAATTAAAAACACTATAACCCAAGTGTGAAATAGAAGAAAATAGATCCCTCCGGTGGAAGTTGGAAAAGGAGAATGATTATTGTGATAGTCAGGATTAGAACAAGGATTAGAACTAGATTAAGCATTATTATAATCTTTTGGATATATGAGTTGAGAAAGAAGGTATAGAAGTGGTGAAAGCTAATGGAAAGGAAAATGTAAATTTATAATGAAAACATCAGACGTAGTAATCGGAACAGATCATTTTATTTACTTAAAGAGATCCTAATTTCCTTAAATCTCGAAGAATCAGATCTCATAGATTTCCAAGATTTTCTTTAATCTTTTGAATTCCGGAATTCAACCCTGACTACGTCAAAAGCTAAGGCGAATCTCTATTCAAATCTTTTGCGATAGCTTCTCTCATACGCTCCGAGTAATTTAATTATTCTATTCAGTTACTTAGCGATGATAAAACTCTGGTTATCAACTCATATTCGTCATGAAAACATTTTTATTGTTAGCCATGACCACCTTACTCAAATTTCGGGACGAAATTTCTTTAACGGGTAGGTACTTTGACGACCCGGGAATTTTTGACTAAATTTAAACTTAATCTTTATATGATTTCGATACGATAAGCAAAGTCAGTAATGTCGAGTCTCGAAAACTTTGGAACAGTTTGCATGAATGCATTTGCCCTTTTGACTATTTCCGACGATTCACGAACAATAGTTGTAAATAAATATGTATATACATATATGTATATACATATATGTATATACATGTATATATATATATATATATATATATATATATATATATATATATATATATATATATATATATATATATATGAAACTTTGTATGATAATTTAAAATTATAAAATATAATGTAAACATTAGAAATAAGTATGATACAAAATAAATAAGTATAATTTAAAATGAATTTGTATATATATTGTAGTGACCCGTCCTAATCCATCTGGACGAAGTCTTCAACATTTGGTACCATTGCGAGGTACTGAACTCTATATACCATGAACGACTTCAAGTAACATCTTTAAAATGAGGAAATGCACAGCGGAAGATTTCTTTAATACTTGAGAATAAACATGCTTTCAAGTGTCAACCAAAAGGTTGGTGAGTTCATAGATTTATCATAAACAATAAAATTCATCATTTTGATAGACCACAAGATTTAAATACAGTACACCTATCTCGTGTACGAAAATATTTTTCAAAAATCCTTCATAACCGTACACATATCTCGTGTACAAAATATCATACACATAATCTGTGTATAAAATCATTCTCTCGATACATAACATCCACTTTGCTTTCATCGCTTGGCTTGGTAACCGACCTTAACATATAATGCGCATCAATAATATCCCCAAAACAGAACATCTCGTCTGTATAATAATCATATAAACTTCGAAGTAATAAACACCACGCCCACTAGCTCTTCCGTCTAGTGAACATTCTGGGTGGGGGTGTTAAACCCGGTAGCGACCTTTAGAATTCGCGTGAATTAGGGCCATACCCGATTCTAATTCTTAGGTTACCAAGCAATAATAATCAGGGGAAATATTCACATCAATTAGTGGCAATTATCACGCCCAACTAATTTAATAATAATCCACAGAACTTCTGTCTGCATAATAATTTATTCGAGGAATGTTTTGCTTGTGTCTATCTTGTCAAACATTTATAAAAGCATCTCAGTCCAAAAATATAGATTTCAAAGGCATTAAATAAAAAAGTTGTAAAAACAGTTATAAAGCAGCGCATGTATTCTCAGTCCCAAAAATATAAAGAGTAAAAGGGAATCAAATGAACTCACTTTGTCATGGGTAATGAAAGCTAACGAGGTAAGCGAGAGATAGACTCGATTCAAATATGTCCTGGATAATCGTATATATACTTTTATAAATTATCAATTAATTAATGAATTAACTAATTATATGTAATTACATGTTAACAAAGTTTCAACTAACATATTAAAGTTAATCATACAATATTAGTGTTGTCGTAATATTAGGGTAGTAATATGTTATTCTACAAACTTACTTATCTGATTTGTAACCATAGTTATAGTTCAGGGGTCAAACTAGAAATCTCAACTTAAATCATGCATCTTCATTTCATTTTCTTTTTCGAACTACCAACTAGAAGAAACCAATTTTATTTATTTAAAACATTTCTTTTAAATTATTTTATTTATTCGAATTTCAATATTTATAAATACTATGTTTTATGAATTTTTGATTCAAACTTGTTAATAAAAATGATGTTCTTGGTCCCCCAAACCTCCAGATAAATAGTCATCAAAACAAGGATTGATTTCGGTTCGTTTTGATCAAATATACGATTATTATATGATTTATAAATATGAATATCATATCCAAATTCAAGTTAGAATTTTTTTTTTACCTTCACAGGTTAGTGAGATCCAACCGTAACTCTTAACTGAATCGACACCAAATTTCATCACGTAATCCATCTCGTGACCGCCATAAATTCATATGAATCAAAACGCAATCTCTTTAACTCTCATCTTCTAGTGTTTTATTGATTAATTGTAGTATGATTTTTAGATTGAAGTTAGGATTTGGTAATATACTAGCAAGTAACTAACCATGGTCTCTTCTCTTTCTATTACTTTGGGGGGGGGGGGGGGGTTTTTATATATATATATAAAGCAAATAATGTGATATTTGGGTCGTATATATAAACTGATTGATAGTGGAAGTTGGAATATGTCATTTCAGTCCTACCATTCTAAATCACAATTGAAAGAGACGAAATTCTGCATATATGACTTTTTCTACTAGTGTGAATTTGAATGTTAGGTTAATACTCTAGATAAAAGTTTAATTTATTACTCTGTAGATGATAGGGCTCCAAGATATCAATCATGTAGCCACTTCTAACATATATAATTAAAAATACTAGTATAAAAATAGTATTTTGAATCTTTTCTACTATAACGTTTTATTGCTGCATTGATTGTCATATATATATATATATATATATATATATATATATATATATATATATATATATATATCTAATCATATACATATACTCCGATTTTTTTTATTATTAATATTTTTTTTTAGGGGTTTAGTCACCAAGTCTAAGAATAATAGTTTTGGTTTGCTTTCATATCTCTATACTAAGTACAAGTATCTCATAAAATAATCTATATTCTTGATCTAGGCCGTCAGGTACCATTGAAATTGGACAACACTATCATCCACTAATTACTAAATTTTTTTTTTTTTGAACGGCAAGATTGCATCAGTCCGGACCGAAGCCTAGTCATCATTTGCACACACACACACACGTTCGGGCAGGAAACCCGAAGCACAATCACAGGGATCCGAACCTTTAAACCATCCCGAGGGGCAGGCGGGCCGGACCTTAGTCCCGGATCGGGTCGGTAAAACCTTCCCTTTGGGCTGACCTCAATGGAGCCTATTTCAGTCCATGTTTAATTTGGTCATTCAGAAGCCAGGTTCGAACTCTGAACCTCTTACCCGGCGAGGGTGTTAGACACCACCGCGATACCACTCAGGCAAATGCCTCGGTGGTAATTACTAAATTAGAATGAGGTGTCAAACCTATTAAAAATTTTAACTTTTTATAGCATAGGCACCTTTCTTATTTGTTGGCATCGTGTGAAATAATTGAGGGTGAAATATAATTTTACTATATTATTATAACTAGAGAATCAAGATGATAAATATAACTTATCGAATTTAAGCATATAAATATAAATTAAGTTTATAACAAAATCCATAGAAACTACCTCAAATTAAAAAAAAAATCTAAAGTTCTTTTTGAAGGTATTTCGTATGCCCGAGAGACATATTAAATTAACGTGACCACTATGTTATGATCCAAGTCGGGTCATACCCAATAACAAGCTTACCAACACTTTATATGTATTTATTTTAACGGCTGGATTGTTAGATGAATACGCGATACTTGAACTTTAGAAAATCGGTTTTCTAAATTATAATCACTTGAGATAAATTATTTGGATAATTTATATGTGATGTAGATTTAATTATTTATAGGTTTAAATAATTATGTTGTGTTATATTTTATAAAATGGTTTATAAAATTATTGCAAGTAACAAATACATGTGTATTTTATACAAGTTTTATAAACCTATTACTAGTTTTATAAAATAAAGTCTTGTTATAAAATAAAGGATGATGGGCAGTTTTGTAGGCTCCAAGAAAGACCATGACATGTATTATTCTTGTTGCTTTCAAGAACACACTTCCACATAATGCATGCTTGTATCATATACCAAGTTTTGACTCAAAATACAACTTGGAAGTTCAAAATCTGCCTCCCTTTTGCTGCTGCATTTCACGAGCTGTATAAGGCAGAAAAGAGGCTCTTTTGTTGCATTTACAAGTTTATTTTTCAAGTGTTAATAAATCCTAACCATAGTAATAGGTGTTGGTATCAAGTTTGGGGTATTATCTCTTGAGGTCTCATCATTTTGAGGCTTGCATTCATCATCATCTTCTTCAAGCTGCTGGCTGATTTCTTGGGTGCAAAAATAGTGGGTTTCAAACATGGTTAACTAGCTCATTAAAGTTCTAAGGTCTAACCAAGTCAAGGGTGTGTTGGTGCATTATTTCATCATCTTCATCATCATCTTACTTGTTGATAACAACCCTCAACTAGCTTGAGGAGGTATACATCTTCTCTACTTGTTTCATATGTAAGCATAATTTCATGACTTGATACATATATGGAATTCAATTTAAATGGTTATACATATAAACATGTTTTCGTAATAATCATGCTTCCGCTTGTTTTAACTCTACATGAATGGGCATTATGAACTTGTTGATATGTTGAATTCCATCAATGGTATCAGAGCCGAGGTCTATGAAATATGCTTCTTATATATGGTCTTTAAAACCCACCAACTTTGCATTCTATTAACATGCATGAAAGTAGAATGTAAAAATGTTCGAGTTTGGGTGAGTATGAAATATAGGCCGAATTCTAAGGGGTACCAAAGTGGTTTTGGGTTGGCCATTTGGTTCATATTTGTTGCATGTTGAAGTTCACAATCAAGCCTAGACCTTGTGTTTGAATGGTTGCATGCATGGTTGATTTATTATTATTCATTTGGTATGTAATAATTAATTCATTCATTTGGTTGTAATATTCATTCAATGGGTTTGTAATATTTATTCATTTTGTTATGTAATTTATTTTATATTTGGTATATAAAATAGATTAGGTTGTATTTCATTTTCTAGAAAAAATGTATTAGGATATATTTTTTGTAAAAATGAAGATACAAGATGAAGACTTGGAAGATGCATTTGGATGCAAGATTAAGTGGGAGATTTTAAAATCTTCTACTTAGTGTATTAACCCTTAACCGGTGACATTTGTTTTTGGCTAAACAAATGTCTACCAAATTGGCTTGATTGTAAACACATTTGTTTTGCATGCGTGGTTGTTTTATTTCTTGTATGATTGTGGATTGTGTATGTTACTACAACAAGTTATCACACAAATTAACAACAAGCAAAACTACTATTTAATTGGTTAAATTATTAACAACATGAAATGTACCAAACTACAATTTAATCGGTTAAATTGAAATGGCTAAAAGGACATTAATAAACGGTTATTAAGAACATGATAAGGATCATATATATAAAATGGTAATAAAATTGGCATTATTACATGACATGAAAATGGATTTCAAATGAACCATACACTAAATGCATGTTGGTGTATGGTATAAAAGTTTTCTCAAACTAGAATTAAAGGAAACTTAAAACCCTTTACACACTGGTTAACAAGTTTAAACGCCATCCTATTGTATGACACTTAGACGTATTAGGGAACTTATAATGGGATAAAGGTCACCTAACCGTTATGAGCAAACTAATATGATTAAGGTAAATGTCGCACACTTGTGGGATAAAGGTCACCTAACCACTTGTATGTTAAGTTTAAATGTCAATACAAGTAGGACGACTTGATTTGGAAATCATGAACTTAGGGTCACCGAAGCATGATGAACAAATAGGCGTTGATGGGATAATATGCCATGCAAAAGGATTGCATGATCCCATAACTTAGAAGTTGCAAAAGGATTGCAATTGTCATTTAATGACTACCTAGCTAAATCAAATGACGGGATAAAGGTCACCTAACCGAAATTTGGTTTACCGTTGGATTCTAAAATTTAATATACATATCAATTGGATTTAAAGGGTATTGTTTGTTAAATTAAAATTAATACTTAAACAACTTTATTAAATTTTGTAGATGGCCGCAAATAACAACAACATTCCTAACGCACCTATCAACTTTAACAACCTATCGTTGAGGTCAATCCTCGAAAAGGAAAAACTCAACCATACGAACTTCATGGATTGGTTCCACAATCTAAGAATTGTCCTCAAACTAGAGGATAGGGCGTATGTGTTGGAAGACCCCATTCCCGATCAACCCGACGAGGATGATACGGAAGGCATGGTATATTGGGAGAAATATTGCACCGATTCGTTGCAAGTTTCTTGCCTTATGCTTGGGACTATGATACCCGAACTCCAAAAGGACTTCGAGCATCATAGTGCATATGACATGATCACTCAGTTGAAGGAGATGTTCCTTCAACAAGATCGTGTCGAGCGCTTTGAAACGGTCCGAGCGCTTCATGCATGTCGGATGGACGACACCCAATCTGTTTCATCTTATGTCCTTAAGATGAAAAGCCTAATTGATCGAGCGAACCGTCTAAATTGCAACGTGTCTAATGAATTAGCCACGGATCTTATCTTTAACTCATTGTCAAAGAGGTTTGACACATTCGTGTTAAATTATAACATGAATGGATAGGATAAGAGCATTGGCGAATTACATGCCATGCTTAAGACGGCCAAAGTGAGCATGGGTAAAAGGGCTTCACCCATGTTTATGATCAATGAAGGTGGGTCCAAAAATAATAACACTTCTAAGCCGAAGGCGGCTAAGAGGAAAGGACCCGCCTACCAAGGCAAGGGCAAGGGAAAGAGGAAGATGGTTACCCCAACCAACCATAACAAGAAGCAAAAGGTTGCCGGTAAAGCTAACCCCAATGAAGATCCGTTCTTTGGTTGTGGTGAAATGGGTCACTGGAAATGCAACTGCCCGGTCTACCTAAAGGAGTTGAAAGAAAATAGGGATGCAGGGCAAACCTCAGGTAATGTATATATGGTATACATTGAGCTTAGTATTACTTCTTTTAATACATGGGTATTAGACACAGGATGTGGAACTCATATTTGCAATTCTTTGTAGGGATTCAAAAGAAGTAATCAAGAAGCGGGAACAACAAGTCTCTTCATGGGAAATGGAGCAAGGTGCAAGTGAAAGCTCAAGGAGACTTTGTTTAAAGCTACCAAGTGGTTTGGAGCTTATTTTGAAAAATGTTTTGTATGCACCCGATTTATCTAGAAACATTATTTCTGTATCCCGTTTAAAACAATATGGTTTTAATCTTAATTTCATTAATGATGATATCCATGTTTCTTTAGATAATGTGTTCTATTTTAAGGCTTCGCCTTCAAATGGTATTTATGAATTGGTTCATGATGACACATCATACAATAGCTCAATATACCATGCAAACACCAAGAAGCTCAAAAGGGATTTGAGTGATTCCTACTTATGGCATTGTCGCCTTGGTCACATAAACAAGAACCGAATGCATACACTTCAAAAGAATGGACTTTTGAAATCAAATGAACTAGACTCGTTTGATGTATGTGAATCTTGTTTACAAGGCAAAATGACTAAAGCACCTTTCAAAGGGACCTATGAAAGGGCTAAAGACTTATTGGGATTAATACATTCGGATATATGTGGACCCTTTAAGCCCATAACTAGGAATGGTGAAAGATATTTCGTTACTTTCATTGATGACTTCAGTCGTTTCGGATATGTCTACTTATTAAGACACAAGGACAAAACTTTTGAAGCATTCAAAGAATATCAAAACGAAGTACAAAATCAACTCAATAAGACAATTAAGGTACTTCGTACCAATAGAGGAGGTGAATACCTAAGCGATGCCTTCCAAAGTCATCTTAAAGGTTGTGGGATTATCTCACAACTTACTCCTCCTGGAACACCCCAACTTAATGGAGTTTCCGAAAGGAGGAACCGAACCCTAATGGATATGGTTCGATCTATGATGGCTAGAAGCTCGTTACCTCTATCATTTTGGGGATATTGTCTTTGCTCCGCGGCTCGTATTTTAAATATGGCCCCAACCAAGAAAGTGGAACGAACTCCTCATGAGATGTGGTTTGGAAAACCTCCATCTCTATCATACTTAAAGGTATGGGGATGTGAAGCTTATCCTAAGCGTTACGTCCCTAATAAGTTAAATGCTCGATCCACGAAGTGTATCTTCATAGGATATCCCAAGGATAATATGGGATATTATTTCTATGATCCTTCCGAGCAGAATGTATTTGTTGCTCGAAAGGTAGAATTTCTTGAAACTAAGTTCTTAATGGAAGGTGAAAGTGAAAGGAAAATAAATCTTGAAGAAATTCAAGATCAAGTAGATGATACACAATTGGTTGACACTAGCACTCAACATAAAAATGTTGAGAATGATCAAATGGATGATCAAAATACACAAGACGTTCGCAGATCTGGTAGGATTAGTAATCCTCCTGAGAGATATGGGTTTTTCATGGATGGTTGCTATGTGGTTGATTTGGATGAACCAGCAAACTACCAAGATGCTTTATCAAGGATTGATAAGGATAAATGGTAGGAAGCCATGAACGCTGAGATGCAATCCATGTACGACAACCAAGTTTGGGAACTTGTTACACAACCTGCTGGCTCAAGGCTAGTTGATTGTAAATGGATTTTCAAAATGAAAACCGACATACATGGAAACTTGGATACATATAAAGCTAGACTTGTAGCAAAAGGTTTCACTCAAACTCAAGGGGTTGACTATGATGAAACCTGTTCGCCTGTGGCAATGCTAAAGTCTATTAGGATATTATTTGCCATTGCTGCTCACTATGATTATGAAATATGGCAAATGGATGTCAAGACCGCTTTCCTAAATGGATATCTTGTGGAAGATGTCTATATGGTTCAGCCTGAAGGTTTTGTTGATCCGAAATATCCTAAAAAGGTACGCAAGTTAAAGAAGTCAATCTACGGATTGAAACAAGCATCTAGAATGTGGAATCATTGCTTTAATGAGGAAGCCGAGAAATTTGGCTTCATTAAAAATGGTGATGAAGCTTGTGTATATAAGAAAGCTAGTGGGAGTACTATCATGTTCCTTGTACTATATGTGGATGATATATTGTTATTTGGAAATGATATTCCGAAAATGCAAGGAGTTAAAACTTGGCTAAGTAAATGCTTCTCCATTAAGGATCTTGGAGAAGCACAATACGTTTTGGGGATTGGGATCTACAGGAATAGATCCAAGAAACTGATAGGTTTGAATCAAAGTACATACATTGAAAAGGTCTTGAAAAGGTTCAAGATGGAGAACTCTAAGAGTGATTTTGTACCTATTCAAAGAGGAACGCCTCTCAGTTCATCTCAGTGCCCTACCACGAAAGATGAACAAGAGAGAATGAAAAGAGTCCCTTATGCATCTGCTATTGGGTCAATCATGTATGTAATGATATGATCTAGACCGGATGTGTCATGCGCCCTAAGCTTGACAAGTTGATACCAGAATAACCCAGGAAACAGTCATTGGATTGCGGTTAAAAGTATATTGAAATACCTTAGGAGGACTAAAGATATTTTTCTAATATATGGATCTGGTGAGGAGGAACTTGCTGTAAAGGGTTACGTGGACGCGAGTTTCCAAACTGATCGAGATGATTCTCGATCACAGTCCGGTTATGTCTTCACATTAAATGGAGGTGCGGTCTCTTGGAAGAGTTCAAAACAGGATGTTGTTGCATTATCCACTACAGAGTCGGAGTACATTGCCGCATCATTGGCAGCTCAGGAAGCTGCATGGATGAAGAAATTCATCGACGACTTAGGAGTAGTCCCTTCTATTCAGGACCCTCTTGAGATCTTTTGTGACAACGAGGGTGCGATTGCTCAAATCAAGGAACCTCGTGCTCACCAAAAGACACGTCACATTGAGCGGAGATTCAACTACATAAGGGATGAAGTTGAAAAGGGAAAGATATGTATTCGCAAAGTTCACACGGATCTTAATATAGCGGATCCTCTCACGAAGCTCTTACATGGAGCAAAACATGCAGGACATGTTTGTGCATTAGGGCTTCGATATTCTAGTGATTGGTCATGATCTGTTTTAAGTATTGTAATGGAACGAAATTGTTCAAACTCGTTAATATAATTATGGTATTAATTTATTTTGAGTCATGTTCTTATTTTGCATATTTTATCCATGAATAAGTAATTATTCTAAATTCCGTAGTCGATCACATTCGTGGGAACAAGTGTGAGGTTTAGACTATTTTGAACTTGGATTGGTATACATTCATGGACTGAATGTGGGGCAAGGTTACTATCAAGGTTCATAGATATTTGTGGGATGCAAATATTGGAAGACCCGCCCTCAAGATTTGCTAAATGGAGCCTTTGTGGTTGATCACATGTAATCTTGAGTAAAGGCAAATATCATTGTATCCTCTGACCTGAGATACATATTGGGTTTAGATATTTACCAAAGTATTGTGCCTTGATTCTTTCCTTCGCTATTCTGAAATATGGTAGTTCATAAGGAAGAGCTCAGGTACAATGCAAGGTACATGTTTAGGACGTATGTAATCAAGATGGAATTTGTCCCTCTTATTCGTTGAGAGTCAGATGTCTAAGGCCTGATAAAGTTAAATCTAGAAGAGAGTGATCACTCCGTGTCTCTTGGATTTAACATGACATCTAGGACAAAAGGATGTAATGAAAGATTCACCTATTCATATTCGAGATGGGAACTCGAAAAGGATGATGTTATTGAATGGCACAAAGTCATAACATATTGGGGGTGATGGACGGTCGTTAGATGGTATCCATCACTTGCATTAATTTCTTATGTTTCTCGTGCAAGTGGGAGATTGAAGGTATTTCGTATGCCCGAGAGACATATTAAATTAACGTGGCCACTATGTTATGATCCAAGTCGAGTCATACCCAATAACAAGCTTACCAACACTTTATATGTATTTATTTTAACGGTTGGATTGTTAAATGAATACGCCACACTTGAACTTTAGAAAATCGGTTTTCTAAATTATAATCACTTGAGATAAATTATTTGGATAATTTATATGTGATGTAGATTTAATTATTTATAAGTTTAAATAATTATGTTGTGTTATATTTTATAAAATGGTTTATAAAATTATTGCAAGTAACAAATACATGTGTATTTTATACAAGTTTTATAAACCTATTACTAGTTTTATAAAATAAAGTCTTGTTATAAAATAAAGGATGATGGGCAGTTTTGTAGGCTCCAAGAAAGACCATGACATGTATTATTCTTATTGCTTTCAAGAACACACTTCCACATAATGCATGCTTGTATCATATACCAAGTTTTACCTCAAAATACAACTTGGAAGTTCAAAATCTGCCTCCCTTTTGCTGCTGCATTTCACGAGCTGTATAAGGCAGAAAAGAGGCTCTTTTGTTGCATTTACAAGTTTATTTTTCAAGTGTTAATAAATCCTAACCATAGTAATAGGTGTTGGTATCAAGTTTGGGGTATTATCTCTTGAGGTCTCATCATTTTGAGGCTTGCATTCATCATCTTCTTCAAGCTGCTGGCTGATTTCTTGGGTGCAAAAAGAGTGGGTTTCAAGCTTGGTGATGTTATGTGAGGTGTATATAAAATAGCTTTAAATTTTTAGCAGGAAATACTATTAAATACGATACAATTTTACACAAGATATTTATTTATTTATAGAATGGATATACTTAAACCTTGCTACAACACTTATAGGCAGTGTACCTAATCGTACAGTAGTGTAGTTTTTAGTAAGTCCGGTTAGTTCCACAGGGAAAATCTTTAAACAAAGCTTAACGCTATATTAGTTTACTTTTATAAAAATACATATATATATATATATATATATATATATATATATATATATATATATATATATATATATATATAATATTATTATTATAAAGTTGGGTTTTTACCGTTTAATGACCGGTTTGTCGATTTTAAAACTTTAGTCGCAGTTAAAACCAAATGTAAAATAATAAATAAATACAAGACTTAATTTAAAGCGTAAAGTAAATAACGATAATGAAATTGCGAATAATAAAAGTGCGATAAAATAAACTTGCAATAATTAAAAAGTACGATAATTAAAAGTGCAATTAAATATAATAACAATAAATAAAAGTGCTATAATTAGAAGTGCAATTAAATATAAAATAAAGGAAATTAAATATGAAATAAAAGAATTATGCTTATTTAAACTTCCGTAATCATGATGTTTGACGTGTTGATTTTAGTTTTATGCCCATGGGTTAATTGTCCTTTGTCCTGGATTATTTAATATGTCCGTCTGGTTTTTGTCCATAACAGTCCATCAGTCATAAATATAAAGTGCGAGTATCCTCGTCAAATTATCCTTATACCCGAAGTTAAATATTCCAACTAATTGGGGACTTAAACTGTAACAAGATTTTAATACTTTGTTTAATAATTACACCAGGATGTCGACTGAGTGTAACCCAAGGTTTTAATATTTTGTTATCAATTATACCAAGTGTCCTTGTACATAATTTCACCCCTGTTTTAATTATTCTAGTGGCTATTAATCCATTCCCGTGTCCGGTTAAATGAACGATTATTCGTACATATAAATACCCCGCCCATCGTGTCCGATCGAGTGTATATGGTAATTTATAGGGACGCCCAATTGTAAATCTTTATATTAACATTAACAAACTATCATTTAGTTAAACAAATATAAAGCCCATTAATAGCCCATAGTCTAATTTCCACAAGTGTCATTCTTTTGTCCAAACCCCAATTATGGTACAACGCCCAATTACCCAATTTTAGTAATTAGCCCAACATCATGATTACTTCGGATTAAATAAGCATAATAATAACTTAGCTACGAGACATTAAATTAAAAAGGTTGAACATAACTTACAATGATTAAAAATAGCGTAGCGTTACACGGACAGAATTTTGACTTATACCCTTACAATATTCGCTAACATACCCTTATTATTAGGATTAAAATTAAAATTAAAATTAAAATTAAAATTAAAATATAAATATAAATATTTACTTATAGATATAGAGAGGATGGATATATATGTTGGTTTTTGCGATCAGAATTCGTTTGCTTTTATAGGGAGTTTCAGAATTTGGGGCTCCGCGACTCGCGGCCCTTTTTGCCTTCAAACTCCGCGAGTCGCGGAGTTTGTAAATACAGCTCACTCCATTTTGGCTCTTTGTTTACCGACGGTTTATTATATAAATATAATATATATATAATTTATATAATTAATTATATATTATATTATATTTATATACATAGTTAACTTGTAATTTTTAGTCCGTTGCGTCGAGCGTTGAGAGTTGACTCTGGTCCTGGTTCCGGATTTTCGAATGTCCTTGCGTACAATTTAATATCTTGTACTTTGCGTTTTGAATCTTGTACACTTGTAATTTCGAGACGTTTCTTATCAATAATTGGAACCTCTTTGATTGTCTTTTGTACTTTTGAGCTTTTTGGTCGTTTGCGTCTTCAATTCGTCGAATCTGTCTTTTGTCTACACCTTTTATTATTTAAACGAATATCACTTTTAAATAGAACAATTGCAACTAAAAGCTTGTCTTTCTTGAGGAATAATGCTATGAAATATATGTTCGTTTTTAGCATTATCAAATATTCCCACACTTAAGCGTTGCCTGTCCTCAAGCAATATCGTCTTGAAATACTAGAATCACTTCTTTATTCTTCACACTTTGTACATCAGTGATTTCTATACGGCGGTATAAACAATGGTAGTAACGATATGGTTTACAGTCCCACATGACTATAAAAATTTAGATTCATTAAGGAAATTGGATCTTTATGAAAACATTTGATCTTTTGAAAATTAAATCTAGTTTTTACCCTAGATAAGTTTTCCGGAATAACCCTTTACCGGTGTTTGTAAAATATTTTTGTGGGTTTGGTGGGTTTCAGATTTGAAAATTTTAGCTCAAAACTTGCGGTTTTGTGTCACCCACTTGCTAACCTTGAATTTGGAAAGCAACACGTCCAGTTTACTTGTCCCGTATATTACCTTTCGGTAAACTACCGTCCGGTTGTAAAGAAAAGCGTTCAACAAGCAACTGTTAAGGCAATGTCCCCTGACATGCTTTTAATTATGGTCTATAACGTGTCGGACGCAATTACTATCCTTGATAGGAGCAATAGTAAAGCTCACCCTTATGATTTTTCGGTCTGGCACAAGGTCCTGTCTTTGACCACTATGCAACCACCGTTCTTACGGTTGACACCCGATTTGGTTCAGGTGACCTAATGAATTCCAGGTGAATTCCTAGGATTTTACGTTCAACGGTAATGAACACATTGAAAATGGGTTTTTAGAAAACAAATCAGTTTGTAATTTTGATCAAAATATTTTCTCGTTCAAGCTCGAGTTTAGATATCATTGAATTCCATGAGTTTGTAATTCTCAATCTTTAAGGTCAATCTCAAGGATTGAGTAATATCAGGCTTAAAAGCTGATTTTTGATCTTTTAAGGAGATTATCCTTTCTGGGGATCTGATTCATTAGTCTTATCCAGCTAATTTGCATGGTGCCCCCCATTTTACGAGATAAATCCTTCTCATGGTTAGGATAAATCTGACCACTTGGCGACCCTGTTTAATGCTGAGGTCCGTGGATTTCCTGCTGATTTTAGTGATGACTTTTCTAGATTTTTCGTCAACCTACAGCTGGTCTGGACGACAACTTCCTGACTTAAATCAAGAAGCGCGTTTCTTTTTCGGAAGACTTTACTTCCTTTTAATGATGGAATTAATTCATCGTGTAGATCCATCTTTCTTACAGTAAATCAGGTAAAACTTTTTAGTTTAGTCCAAAGCAAAAGTATTTTCAGTTATTTGTACAAAAATATGTGATATATGTTTTGAATAACTTGGAAAATTTTCCCACACTTGGCTTTTATTTTCCTTTTTATTGTCCTCTATTCCATTTTAAATGAATTTTAACATTTTGATTTATTTCTCAATTTATGTCCTTTCCGAGGTTACAATAATTTCGGTGTTAAAACCTAGTTTTATCGTTCATAAATATGTATAAACATGATTTTGAGTTCATTTAATTGAAAATTTTGAAAAATTTTACTAGATTTGGGTAGTCAGTATATAAGACTAGGGCTGTTCTTTATTATCAGAGAGCACTAGATTCTAATACAACTACTGCTTTACTAGTATTTTTAATGGTAACCCAGTGTTTAAGATAAAAATTTTAAAATCCGAAAGAATTTAACCCCTTCCCACACTTAAGATCTTGCAATGCCCTCATTTGCAAGAAATCAGTAACAATTTAAATTATTGAGGGTGATTTGTGTGAAAATGATTAAATTTTACCAAAGTTTCCAAATATATTGGCATTTGTTTGCTGAATGATAAATGGTGCACATCATTTGTTCATTCCGTCTTGTTGTTATTTCACATATATTTTGCATCTTGTCGTCAAAATTAGTTGCTTTTGCTGAACTTAATGTCAGTCTTTGAAAATGTGTTGTTTTACCCTGTTGTGTACATAAGATAAACTGCAAACATATATACATATTTTTGAAGTTTGGTATATTACCCCACATTCAAAAATTATTAAAATCTAAGAATAAAAGTTAGAAAATTATAAAAACTATTACAATATTAACATAAGTATTAAACGTATCAACATTACAAATTACAAAATAAATAAAACTAAGTAGACTAGGGATGATACTGATACCAATAGGGGTTCCATGCATAACCATAGGTGCTATAGAATGCTTCGGCTGGGTTATATGTAGGATACGGTGGTTGCATCTCTATAGACCAGGGAGGGAATATGGGTTTTGGAGTAGGAATATAGTTTCTACCTATATGTTGGCAATGGGCTATGATTTTGTTTTGATGAACTTGCCAATCTTCAAATGCTCTCTGTCTAGCATTTTCGTACTCCCGTGAAGCTATAAACCTTTGCATTTCTTGCATTTCATTTCCCCCTCCTACATTACCTTGCTGTTGGTTTCTCTCAGCCTGTGGATGTCTACCATGGTATTGTACTGCGGCGTTATTTCGCCTCTTCAAAACTTTCGCACCATGGTATACATTTAAACCTATTGTATCGCGGGGTTCTGGTTCTTTGACTAATAATCCCCCCCGACTTATATTCACACCGAGATATTCAGTAATCAAAGTAATAAAAATACCACCTCCTATTATGCTATGCGGTCTCATCCCCCTAACCATAGCTGATAAATAATAACCCACACAAAAAGATATACTTACAGCGCTTTGTGGGTCTCGAATACACATATGGTAAAACAAATCCTGTTCATTTACCTTTTCCTTGTTCTTACCTCTTTGTGTAATCGAATTAGCTAAAAACCTATGAATCACTCTTAATTCAGCTCTATCTATATCCAAATAAGAGTAATTTCCCCCTTTGAATCGGTGATGGCTTGTCATTTGACTCCATACACCATGTGTATCAAAATTTTTATCTATCTTTCTACCATTTAGTATCAACCCTCTACAATCGGCAGATGCTAACTCCTCAGGCGTATATATACGTAAAGCCTGAGCCATGTCTAGTAAAGACATGTGGCGCATCGAACCTCCTAACAAAAATCTAATAAAAGATCGATCGATTAAACTAGCTACCCGATCATTTAATTCTATACTACACAACAATTCTTCACACCATACTTTATATACAGGTCTACGCATGGTGAATAAACGTACCTAGTTGTTAAAAGTAGAATTACCATACCTCTGTGCAAGTAATTCCCTAATTGGCCCGGCCAATTCTACAGCTTCTAATGGTCCCCATTCTATGACCCTAGGTACCTCAACAACTTTAGAATGAAGAGTATGCAAACCCCTTTGGTATTTTGGATAATCTATCCAAAGTCTGTCAAATCTCAGGTTCGGGTGCAAATCTTCCAAGTGCATAACAGAAAATGTCATGACTGGATGAGGTATATCTTGCTTGTAGTAGTTATCCACCTCCTGTTGTTCCGCATTCTCAGCAGGAGCATTGCGAGCTTGGGATGAAGATTCACCCCTTTCAGTCTGCAAAACACATCAAACACAATTTTTGTGCATCCAAATATGCATTAGTGTCAGCAAAATCATCAATCAAAATAATTACAATGACATGATCAATTTATATCAAACTTAAGCTCATTTTCATATTTTCATCAAATCTATACTTTTTCAAATAAGCATATACGAAAATGTTCGCCAAGTTCATAAGCATTCAACTCAAATAACATGTCAAAATAATCATTACTAGCAATTAAACAAGTTTCAAATGGCATTATCTCTCAAAAATCAAGTTCATGAATTTGTAGACTTGAAAAAGTCCACTTTAATTCTCAAAATCATGTTTAGGCTCAAAGTTTGGATCATTTAACTACCTAAACATGTTACACTACTTAATTTAGCAACAATTCATGACAAAAATCGGCCATAACCTGTTTATATCAAAAAACCCCAAATTTGCTCAAGAACACAAACCCTAGATTACTCAAAATTTGAAGTTTAAGGCTTCTAATCATGTTAAATAGCATCAATCTAGGTTATACAAGCATAATACATAAGCAATTTAAGCATAATTACACTAAAAAGCATCAAAATCAAATTGGGGAAAAAATTGCTCAAGAACACTAATTTTCGGATTAAATGGTGTTTAGTTGTAGAAATTTACCGTTTTTCTTGAGTAATTCCTTGATAGCATCCTTCTCAACATGATTTTAGTAAAAGATTTGATGATTAACGGTTAAAAATTGTGATTTTGGGGGTGTTTTTGCGGGGTTTTTGCGCAGTATTTCGCAGTATTTGGTGTGTTTGTGGTGTGCAACTGATCAGTTCTGCGTTTTTATTTTTTTTCTGATTTTTGGTCCTCCCGCGAGTCGTGGGGTTTAAACCTTCAAACTCCGCGAGTCGCGGAGTTTTTTTTTTTTTTTTTTTATCTTATACTAATTAAAACAATTAAGTAATTAATTTTAAAATTTTATTTCCCTTGTTATTTAGGACGAGGTCGTTTCGGATCGATGTCCTAGTCCGTCCTTCGATAAAATTTTAAAATTTGTCTTTTTGTAGCGATTGTTTTAAAAGCTAAGATTTTTGGAGTTTTTAATGTTTTTGACATACTTTAATTCAATAAGATTAAAAATAATGATAATAAAAGTTCTCATCCCTCCCTCGGGTAAAGCAATTTCGGTTCAAAGACCTAGTCTTCAACTTACGACGAATTTTAAAAATCATATTTTTAACTTAATGAGATAAAGTAAATTTTTGTTTTTAAATTCACACAATTTAAATATAAAATTCAAAATTAATATTAAAAATTGACACCAAACTTACAATTTAAAATGCATAAAATTAAAATTCATATTTTAAAAATTAAAAATTCACACCAAACTTAATTTAAAAAAATTCATATTATAAATTCACACCAAACTTACAGTTTAAAATGCATAAAATTAAAATTCATATTTTAAAAATTAAAAATTCACACCAAACTTAATTTAAAAAAAATTCATATTATAAATTCAACCAAACTTATATTAATTTTTCAAATATTTACAATTTTAAATATATTGTTTTTACAAAGTTTACAATATTAATTTAAGATTTATATATTAATTTTAAAAACATGGTAAAAATAAAATTAAAAATCTTTTTGGCTTTTTATCCCACTTTAATCAATCAAATATTATCAAAAATATGCGCCCCTCTTTTCGGTAAAGTAATTTCGGTTCCAAGACCTAATTTAACTCATGACGAATTTTTGAAATATTTTGAGTTGATTGATTAAAGATATTTATACCTTAAGAATAAACGTTAAATTTCGCAGTGATGTAATAAATTTTTGAATGATATCAATAATTTCGGTAGCCAAACCTAATTTTATTCAATACCAATTTAATACTTTATAGCAAACAAATTAGCGTTTATTATCAAAAGGTTAAAAATAAAAATAAAAAAAATTAAAAAACTGTACAGACTTACCTGTGAGATAGTATTCTTAGTTATATGATCTATCCCATTCATAAGATAGTCGGTTTAATTGATTTTCCATAGCTACATAGGCGTAACCTCGAGCATTCAGTGTCTTTTCTTCTAAACATATGAACGGTCCGTCTCTGCATAAAGTAACAAATTCGGTGTTTGAATAGGTTTGATTATTTGAACATTTACCTCCATGTGACCATTTTCCGCATTTGTGACATCTTTCGAGGTGTCGTGCTCTTCTTTTCGCTGCGGATTTTGATTTTTCTTTACCAAATTGTAACTTATTATCTTCGCATCTGGATTCTTTTCTAACTCCGTCCATTCTTTCTCTGATTACTGATACTATTTCACTCGGTAGTGTGTCATTATTACGTTTAGTGATCAAAGCGTGTAGCATTAGACCATGGTTTAGTTCACAGGCAGTCTTCATTTCCTAAAAAAAATAAAAATTCAGAATGGGGGGAGAAGACTAGTTCTTTAGGGTCTGCTAGGGAAAGACCATTCGGGTTCCATTTTCGAGAACTACACAAAAACAGACAATCTAACTCTAACAGAAATACATATTATCCTTTAAAGACTTGATTCTCCCCACACTTAGTTAGCTGTGGTATCGAAATTGTGATTAACTTCATTGTCGAATTCCATCGGACTATCTATGTAGTGTTTAACTCTGTGACCATTAACTTTAAATTCAATCCCATTTGAATTTATTAATTCTATCGTTCTGTATGGGAAAACTCTTTTGACTATGAATGGTCCAGACCATATTGATTTCAATTTTCCAGGAAATAGCTTGAATCGTGAATTGAAAAGAAGAACTCTGTCTCCTTCTTTAAATTCTTTTAAACTTCTGATTCTTTTATCATGCCATTTCTTTGTTATTTCTTTATAGATTAACGAATTTTCGTATGCTTCATGTCTTAATTCTTCTAATTCATTTAGTTGACTTAATCGTAGACGTCCAGCTTCATGTATATCAAGATTACATGTCTTCAAAGCCCAAAATGATTTGTGTTCAATTTCTACTTGAAGATGACATGCTTTTCCATAAACAAGTCTAAAAGGTGTGGTTCCAATTGTAGTTTTGTAGGCTGTTCTAAAAGCCCAGAGTGCATCCTCCAATTTAATGAACCATTCCTTCGGATTTGATCCTACGGTTTTCTCTAGAATACGTTTTAAAGCTCGGTTGGTATTTTCAACTTGTCCACTTGTTTGTGGATGATATGCGGTGGAGATTTTATGAGTTACTCCATATCTTTTAAGAACTTTCTCAAGTTGATTATTACAGAAATGAGTACCCCGATCACTTATTAAAGCTTTCGGTGTTCCAAACCTTGCAAAAAGACGTTTTAAAAAGTTGACTACAACTCGTGCATCGTTAGTTGGGAGAGCTTGTGCTTCCGCCCATTTAGATACATAATCAATGGCTACGAGTATATATAGATTATTATGAGATTTTGGAAATGGACCCATAAAGTCAATACCCCATATGTCAAATACTTCACATACTTGTATGACATTTTGTGGCATTTCATCACGTTGACTTATTTTTCCGGCCCTTTGACAAGCATCACAGGATTTGCAAAGAAGGTGTGCGTCTTTGTAAATTGTAGGCCAATAGAATCCAGCATCATAAACTTTTCTTGCTGTTAGTTGAGGCCCATAATGCCCTCATGTTGGTCCTGTGTGACAATGGTTTAATATTTTACTAGCTTCATCTCTAAATACACATCGGCGTATTATTCCAGCGGGACAACTTTTAAACAGATGTGGATCTTCCCAAAAATAGTGTTTTATATCACTGAAGAATTTCTTTCGTCTTTGGTACGATAATCCTTTTTCAAGGAATCCACATACTAAATAGTTTGCATAGTCTGCAAACCATGGAATTTCTTTATAATCTATCTTCAATAGATATTCATCAGGAAAGTTGTTTTGTATGGCCGATTCATTTAGAACTTCTAATTCGGGATTTTCAAGACGAAAAAGATGATCAGCGGCGAGATTTTCTGCTCCTCTTTTATCTCGGATTTCAATATCAAACTCTTGTAAGAGTAAGATCCAACGGATTAATCTTGGTTTAGCATCTTGTTTCGAAAATAGGTATCTAAGAGCAGAATGGTCGGTATAAACCACCGTTTTTGCTAGAACGAGATATGATCGGAATTTGTCAAAAGCAAAGACAATAGCAAGGAGTTCTTTTTTAGTAGTTGTATAGTTTGTTTGTGCTCCTTGTAACGTCTTACTAGCATAATATATAGGTTGAAATCGTTTTTCAATCCTTTGTCCTAAAACGGCTCCCATTGCAAAATCACTTGCATCGCACATTAGTTCAAATGGTAGATTCCAATTTGGTGTTATCATGATCGGCGCATTAGTGAGTTTCTCTTTAAGAATATTAAAAGATTTGATACACTCATCTGAAAAGATGAATGGAGCATCCTTTTCTTGGAGTTTATTCATAGGAGGGGCAATTTTAGAAAAATCTTTTATGAAACGTCGGTAAAAACCGGCATGCCCTAGAAAACTCCTAACTCCTCTAACATGAAATGTCCCGTTCTTATTGGTTAAAAACGTTCCATATTAATTGATTTCGTTGCGAGGTTTTGACCTCTATATGAGACGTTTTTCAAAGACTGCATTCATTTTTAAACAAACCATAACCTTTATTTCATCAATAAAGGTTTAAAAAGCTTTACGTAGATTATCAAATAATGATAATCTAAAATATCATGTTTACACACGACCATTACATAATGGTTTACAATACAAATATGTTACAACAAAATAAGTTTCTTGAATGCAGTTTTTACACAATATCATACAAGCATGGACTCCAAATCTTGTCCTTATTTAAGTATGCGACAGCGGAAGCTCTTAATAATCACCTGAGAATAAACATGCTTAAAACGTCAACAAAAATGTTGGTGAGTTATAGGTTTAACCTATATATATCAAATCGTAACAATAGACCACAAGATTTCATATTTCAATACACATCCCATACATAGAGATAAAAATCATTCATATGGTGAACACTTGGTAACCGACAATAACAAGATGCATATATAAGAATATCCCCATCATTCCGGGACACCCTTCGGATATGATATAAATTTCGAAGTACTAAAGCATCCGGTACTTTGGATGGGGTTTGTTAGGCCCAATAGATCTATCTTTAGGATTCGCGTCAATTAGGGTGTCTGTTCCCTAATTCTTAGATTACCAGACTTAATAAAAAGGGGCATATTCGATTTCGATAATTCAACCATAGAATGTAGTTTCACGTACTTGTGTCTATTTTGTAAATCATTTATAAAACCTGCATGTATTCTCATCCCAAAAATATTAGATTTTAAAAGTGGGACTATAACTCACTTTCACAGATTTTTACTTCGTCGGGAAGTAAGACTTGGCCACTGGTTGATTCACGAACCTATAACAATATATACATATATATCAAAGTATGTTCAAAATATATTTACAACACTTTTAATATATTTTGATGTTTTAAGTTTATTAAGTCAGCTGTCCTCGTTAGTAACCTACATCTAGTTGTCCACAGTTAGATGTACAGAAATAAATCGATAAATATTATCTTGAATCAATCCACGACCCAGTGTATACGTATCTCAGTATTGATCACAACTCAAACTATATATATTTTGGAATCAACCTCAACCCTGTATAGCTAACTCCAACATTCACATATAGAGTGTCTATGGTTGTTCCGAAATATATATAGATGTGTCGACATGATAGGTCGAAACATTGTATACGTGTCTATGGTATCTCAAGATTATATAATATATAATACAAGTTGATTAAGTTATGGTTGGAATAGATTTGTTACCAATTTTCACGTAGCTAAAATGAGAAAAATTATCCAATCTTGTTTTACCCATAACTTCTTCATTTTAAATCCGTTTTGAGTGAATCAAATTGCTATGGTTTCATATTGAACTCTATTTTATGAATCTAAACAAAAAAAGTATAGGTTCCTAGTCGGAAAAATAAGTTACAAGTCGTTTTTGTAAAGGTAGTCATTTCAGTCGAAAGAACGACGTCTAGATGACCATTTTAGAAAACATACTTCCACTTTGAGTTTAACCATAATTTTTGGATATAGTTTCATGTTCATAATAAAAATCATTTTCTCAGAATAACAACTTTTAAATCAAAGTTTATCATAGTTTTTAATTAACTAACCCAAAACAGCCCGCGGTGTTACTACGACGGCGTAAATCCGGTTTTACGGTGTTTTTCGTGTTTCCAGGTTTTAAATCATTAAGTTAGCATATCATATAGATATAGAACATGTGTTTAGTTTATTTTAAAAGTCAAGTTAGAAGGATTAACTTTTGTTTGCGAACAAGTTTAGAATTAACTAAACTATGTTCTAGTGATTACAAGTTTAAACCTTCGAATAAGATAGCTTTATATGTATGAATCGAATGATGTTATGAACATCATTACTACCTGAAGTTCCTTGGATGAACCTACTGGAAAAGAGAAAAATGGATCTAGCTTCAATGGATCCTTGGATGGCTCAAAGTTCTTGAAGCAAAATCATGACACGAAAACAAGTTCAAGTAAGATCATCACTTGAAATAAGATTGTTATAGTTATAGAAATTGAACCAAAGTTTGAATATGATTATTACCTTGTATTAGAATGATAACCTACTGTAAGAAACAAAGATTTCTTGAGGTTGGATGATCACCTTACAAGATTGGAAGTGTGCTAGCAAACTTGAAAGTATTCTTGATTTTATGAAACTAGAACTTTTGGAATTTATGAAGAACACTTAGAACTTGAAGATAGAACTTGAGAGAGATCAATTAGATGAAGAAAATTGAAGAATGAAAGTGTTTGTAGGTGTTTTTGGTAGTTGGTGTATGGATTAGATATAAAGGATATGTAATTTTGTTTTCATGTAAATAAGTCATGAATGATTACTCATATTTTTGTAATTTTATGAGATATTTCATGCTAGTTGCCAAATGATGGTTCCCACATGTGTTAGGTGACTCACATGGGCTGCTAAGAGCTGATCATTGGAGTGTATATACCAATAGTACATACATCTAAAAGCTGTGTATTGTACGAGTACGAATACGGGTGCATACGAGTAGAATTGTTGATGAAACTGAACGAGGATGTAATTGTAAGCATTTTTGTTAAGTAGAAGTATTTTGATAAGTGTATTGAAGTCTTTCAAAAGTGTATAAATACATATTAAAACACTACATGTATATACATTTTAACTGAGTCGTTAAGTCATCGTTAGTCGTTACATGTAAGTGTTGTTTTGAAACCTTTAGGTTAACGATCTTGTTAAATATTGTTAACCCAATGTTTATAATATCAAATGAGATTTTAAATTATTATATTATCATGATATTATCATGTATGAATATCTCTTAATATGATATATATACATTAAATGTCTTTACAACGATAATCGTTACATATATGTCTCGTTTAAAAATCATTAAGTTAGTAGTCTTGTTTTTACATATGTAGTTCATTGTTAATATACTTTATGATATGTTTTCTTATCATAGTATCATGTTAACTATATATATATATCCATATATATGTCATCATATAGTTTTTACAAGTTTTAACGTTCGTGAATCACCGATCAACTTGGGTGGTCAATTGTCTATATGAAACATATTTCAATTAATCAAGTCTTAACAAGTTTGATTGCTTAACATGTTGGAAACATTTAATCATGTAAATATCAATCTCAATTAATATATATAAACATGGAAAAGTTCGGGTCACTACAGTACCTACCCGTTAAATAAATTTCGTCCCGAAATTTTAAGCTGTTGAAGGTGTTGACGAATCTTCTGGAAATAGATGCGGGTATTTCTTCTTCATCTGATCTTCATGCTCCCAGGTGAACTCAGGTCCTCTACGAGCATTCCATCGAACCTTAACAATTGGTATCTTGTTTTGCTTAAGTCTTTTAACCTCACGATCCATTATTTCGACGGGTTCTTCGATGAATTGAAGTTTTTCGTTGATTTGGATTTCATCTAACGGAATAGTGAGATCTTCTTTAGCAAAACATTTCTTCAAATTCGAGACGTGGAAAGTGTTATGTACAGCCGCGAGTTGTTGAGGTAACTCAAGTCGGTAAGCTACTGGTCCGACACGATCAATAATCTTGAATGGTCCAATATACCTTGGATTTAATTTCCCTCGTTTACCAAATCGAACAACGCCTTTCCAAGGTGAAACTTTAAGCATGACCATCTCTCCAATTTCAAATTCTATATCTTTTCTTTTAATGTCAGCGTAGCTCTTTTGTCGACTTTGGGCGGTTTTCAACCGTTGTTGAATTTGGATGATCTTCTCGGTAGTTTCTTGTATAATCTCCGGACCCGTAATCTGTCTATCCCCCACCTCACTCTATCAAATCGGAGACCTGCACTTTCTACCATAAAGTGCTTCAAACGGCGCCATCTCAATGCTTGAATGGTAGCTGTTGTTGTAGGAAAATTCTGCTAACGGTAGATGTCGATCCCAACTGTTTCCGAAATCAATAACACATGCTCGTAGCATGTCTTCAAGCGTTTGTATCGTCCTTTCGCTCTGCCCATCAGTTTGTGGATGATAGGCAGTACTCATGTCTAGACGAGTTCCTAATGCTTGCTGTAATGTCTGCCAGAATCTTGAAATAAATCTGCCATCCCTATCAGAGATAATAGAGATTGGTATTCCATGTCTGGAGACGACTTCCTTCAAATACAGTCGTGCTAACTTCTCCATCTTGTCATCTTCTCTTATTGGTAGGAAGTGTGCTGATTTGGTGAGACGATCAACTATTACCCAAATAGTATCAAAACCACTTGCAGTCCTTGGCAATTTAGTGATGAAATCCATGGTAATGTTTTCCCATTTCCATTCCGGGATTTCGGGTTGTTGAAGAAGACCTGATGGTTTCTGATGCTCAGCTTTGACCTTAGAACACGTCAAACATTCTCCTACGTATTTAGCAACATCGGCTTTCATACCCGGCCACCAAAAATGTTTCTTGAGATCCTTGTACATCTTCCCCGTTCCAGGATGTATTGAGTATCTGGTTTTATGAGCTTCTCTAAGTACCATTTCTCTCATATCTCCAAATTTTGGTACCCAAATCCTTTCAGCCCTATACCGGGTTCTGTCTTCCCGAATATTAAGATGCTTCTCCGATCCTTTGGGTATTTCATCCTTTAAATTTCCCTCTTTTAAAACTCCTTGTTGCGCCTCCTTTATTTGAGTAGTAATGTTATTATGAATCATTATATTCATAGATTTTACTCGAATGGGTTCTCTATCCTTCCTGCTCAAGGCATCGGCTACCACATTTGCCTTCCCCGGATGGTAACGAATCTCAAAATCGTAATCATTCAATAATTCAATCCACCTACGCTGCCTCATATTCAGTTGTTTCTGATTAAATATGTGTTGAAGACTTTTGTGGTCGGTATATATAATACTTTTGACCCCATATAAGTAGTGCCTCCAAGTCTTTAATGCAAAAACAACCGCGCCTAATTCCAAATCATGCGTCGTATAATTTTGTTCGTGAATCTTCAATTGTCTAGACGCATAAGCAATCACCTTCGTTCGTTGCATTAATACACAACCGAGACCTTGCTTTGATGCGTCACAATAAATCACAAAATCATCATTCCCTTCAGGCAATGACAATATAGGTGCCGTAGTTAGCTTTTTCTTCAATAACTGAAACGCTTTCTCTTGTTCATCATTCCATTCAAATTTCTTCCCTTTATGCGTTAATGCAGTCAAGGGTTTTGCTATTCTGGAAAAGTCTTGGATGAACCTTCTGTAGTAACCAGCTAGCCCTAAAAACTGGCGTATGTGTTTCGGAGTTTTCGGGGTTTCCCATTTTTCAACAGTTTCTATCTTTGCCGGATCCACCTTAATACCTTCTTTGTTCACTATGTGACCGAGGAATTGAACTTCTTCCAACCAAAATGCACACTTTGAAAACTTAGCGTACAATTCTTCCTTCCTCAATACTTCTAACACCTTTCTCAAATGTTCACCGTGTTCTTGGTCATTCTTTGAGTAAATAAGTATGTCATCAATGAAAACAATGACAAACTTGTCGAGGTATGGTCCACACACTCGGTTCATAAGGTCCATGAACACAGCTGGTGCATTAGTTAAACCAAACGGCATGACCATAAACTCGTAATGACCGTAACGTGTTCTGAAAGCAGTCTTTGGAATATCATCTTCTTTCACCCGCATTTGATGATACCCGGAACGTAAGTCAATCTTTGAATAAACAGACGAGCCTTGTAGTTGATCAAATAAGTCGTCGATTCTCGGTAGTGGGTAGCGGTTCTTGATGGTAAGTTTGTTCAACTCTCGGTAGTTGATACACAACCTGAATGTACCATCTTTCTTCTTGACAAACAAAACAGGAGCTCCCCACGGTGATGTGCTTGGTCGAATGAAACCACGCTCTAAAAGTTCTTGTAATTGGCTTTGCAGTTCTTTCATCTCGCTGGGTGCGAGTCTGTAAGGAGCACGAGCTATTGGTGCAGCTCCTGGTACAAGATCTATTTGAAATTCAACGGATCGATGTGGGGGTAATCCCGGTAATTCTTTCGGAAATACATCTGGAAATTCTTTTGCAATGGGAACATCATTGATGCTCTTTTCTTCAGTTTGTACTTTCTCGACGTGTGCTAGAACAGCATAGCAACCTTTTCTTATTAGTTTTTGTGCCTTCAAATTACTAATAAGATGTAGCTTCGTGTTGCCCTTTTCTCCGTACACCATTAAGGGTTTTCCTTTTTCTCGTATAATGCGAATTGCATTTTTGTAACAAACGATCTCCGCTTTCACTTCTTTCAACCAGTCCATACCGATTATCACATCAAAACTCCCTAACTCTACTGGTATCAAATCAATCTTAAATGTTTCGCTAACCAGTTTAATTTCTCGATTCCGACATATATTATCTGCGGAAATTAACTTACCATTTGCTAATTCGAGTAAAAATTTACTATCCAAAGGCGTCAATGGACAACTTAATTTAGCACAAAAATCTCTACTCATATAGCTTCTATCCGCACCCGAATCAAATAAAACGTAAGCAGATTTATTGTCAATAAGAAACGTACCCGTAACAAGCTCCGGGTCTTCCTGTGCCTCTGCCGCATTAATATTGAAAACTCTTCCACCGCCTTGTCCATTCGTGTTCTCCTGGTTCGGGCAATTTCTAATAATGTGGCCTGGTTTTCCACATTTATAACAAACTACATTGGCATAACTTGCTCCGACACTACTTGCTCCGCCATTACTCGTTCCGACACCATTTGTTCCTTTCGTTCTATTAACCCCTGGTCCGTAGACCTCACACTTCGCCGCGCTATGACCATTTCTTTTACACTTGTTGCAAAATTTGGTGCAGAACCCCGAGTGATTCTTTTCACACCTTTGGCATAGCTGCTTCTGATTGTTGTTGTTGTTGCGGTTATTATTGTTGTTGGGATGATTGTTGTAGTTGCTGTTGTTGTTGTTGTTGTTGTTGTTGGGCCGTTTGTTGTAGTTGCGATTGATGTTGCGATTGTTGGGATAATTGTTGCGATTATTGTTGTAATTGTTGTTGTTGTTGTATTGGTGATTCTTATCACCGTTTTCCTCCCACTTTCTTTTGACTTGCTTCACATTGGCCTCTTCAGCAGTCTGTTCTTTAATTCTTTCTTCAATTTGGTTCACGAGTTTGTGAGCCATTCTACATGCCTGTTGTATGGAGGCGGGCTCGTGTGAACTTATATCTTCTTGGATTCTTTCTGGTAATCCTTTCACAAACGCGTCGATCTTCTCTTCCTCATCTTCGAATGCTCCCGGACACAATAGGCACAATTCTGTGAATCGTCTTTCGTACGTGGTAATATCAAATCCTTGGGTTCGTAACCCTCTAAGTTCTGTCTTGAGCTTATTGACCTCGGTTCTGGGACGGTACTTCTCGTTCATCAAGTGCTTGAATGCTGACCACGGTAGTGCGTACGCATCATCTTGTCCCACTTGCTCTAGATAGGTATTCCACCATGTTAACGCAGAACCTGTGAAGGTATGCGTAGCGTACTTCACTTTGTCCTCTTCAGTACACTTACTTATGGCAAACACCGATTCAACCTTCTCGGTCCACCGTTTCAATCCGATCGGTCCTTCGGTTCCATCAAATTCCAAAGGTTTGCAGGCAGTGAATTCTTTGTAGGTGCATCCTACACGATTTCCTGTACTGCTAGATCCAAGGTTATTGTTGGTATGTAGCGCAGCCTGTACTGCGGCTATGTTTGAAGCTAGAAAAGTACGGAATTCCTCTTCATTCATATTCACGGTGTGTCGAGTAGTCGGTGCCATTTCCTTCAAAATAGTTAAATGGAACAAGTTAATCATACAGAATATTAAGAGTAGTTAATAGTATTTCGTAGCATAATATGAACTCATTTATAAAAGCTTTTTCTTCATATTAGCGTTTTATAAGTTTAAATTCGGGTAGTACCTACCCGTTAAGTTCATACTTAGTAGCTAATATACAATTCAACTACTACAATTCTATATGAAAAACTGATTGTAATAATATTTCGCGTTCAAACTTTTATACAATATTTTACAAACTTACAATACCGCTTATTTTACATAAAGCATGAAATATAGCACACAATAACTTTGATACAAGATAGTTGTGAAGACAATTCTAGCTAGTATACAAGTCGTTCAGCAAAGGCAATAAAGACACGTAATTCATACGTCCAGAAACAAGTCATGCATTCTGGTTTTACTAGGACTACTTCCCATCCTTGGTCTTGTGCAACATAACCGTTATGGCCATTGATAAGACAGCGTGTTGTAACGTCATCAAAGGGACGAGGGTTACGTAATGTCCAACAGTCCCGTAATAATCTAAAAACCTCATTTCTTACCCCAATTACCGACTCCGTCACTTGAGGAAACGTTTTGTTTAATAGTTGTAGCCCGATGTTCTTGTTCTCACTTTGGTGAGAAGCGAACATTACTAATCCGTAAGCATAACATGCTTCTTTATGTTGCATGTTAGCCGCTTTTTCTAAATCACGAAGTCCAATATTTGGATATATTGAGTCAAAATAATTTCTTAACCCGTTGCGTAAAATAGCATTTGGGTTCCCCGCAATATATGCGTCAAAGTAAACACATCGTAACTTATGGGTTTCCCAATGTGATATCCCCCATCTTTCAAACGAAAGTCTCTTATAAACCAAGACATTCTTGGAACGTTCTTCGAATGTCTTACAAACTGATCTCGTCTTAAATAGTTGTGCCGAAGAATTCTGGCCGACTCTAGACAAGATTTCATCAATCATGTCTCCGGGTAGGTCTCTTAAAATATTGGGTTGGCTATCCATTTTGTGTTTTTAAACTGTAAAATAGACAAGAGTTAGATTCATAAAAAAATACTTATTAATACAAGCAATTTTTACATATATCATAAAGCATAAGAACACTATATTACATATATTACACCACACGAATACAACTATCTTATTCCGACTCGCTCGTTTCTTCTTCTTCGGTTTTGGTTCGTTTTGCCAAGTTTCTAGGGATATATGATGTTCCCCTAATACGAGCCGTCGTTGTCCACATTGGTTTAGAAAAACCTGGTGGTTTAGAGGTTCCCGGGTCATTGTTACAACTTAAGGACTTCGGGGGTTGACGATACATATAAAGTTCATCGGGGTTGGAATTAGATTTCTCTATTTTTATGCCCTTTCCCTTATTATTTTCTTTTGCCTTTTTAAATTCAGTTGGGGTAATTTCTATAACATCATCGGAATTCTCGTCGGAATCCGATTCATCGGAGAATTGGTAATCCTCCCAATATTTTGCTTCCTTGGCGGAAACACCATTGACCATAATTAACTTTGGTCGGTTGGTTGAGGAGTTTCTTTTACTTAACCGTTTTATTATTTCCCCCACCGGTTCTATCCGGTTCCGATTCTTCTTCCGGTTCCGATTCTTCTTCCGGTTCCGACTCTTCTTCCGGTTCCTCTTCGGGAACTTGTGAATCAGTCCACAAATCATTCCAATTTACATTTGACTCTTCATTATTATTAGGTGAGTCAATGGGACTTGTTCTAGAGGTAGACATCTATCACATAATATCAAACACGTTAAGAGATTAATATATCACATAATATTCATATGTTAAAAATATATAGTTTCCAACAAAAATGTTAAGCAATCATTTTTAAAGAAAACACGGTCGAAGTCCAGACTCACTAATGCATCCTAACAAACTCGATAAGACAAACTAATGCAAATTTTCTGGTTCTCTAAGACCAACGCTCGGATACCAACTGAAATGTCCCGTTCTTATTGGTTAAAAACGTTCCATATTAATTGATTTCGTTGCGAGGTTTTGACCTCTATATGAGACGTTTTTCAAAGACTGCATTCATTTTTAAACAAACCATAACCTTTATTTCATCAATAAAGGTTTAAAAAGCTTTACGTAGATTATCAAATAATGATAATCTAAAATATCATGTTTACACACGACCATTACATAATGGTTTACAATACAAATATGTTACAACAAAATAAGTTTCTTGAATGCAGTTTTTACACAATATCATACAAGCATGGACTCCAAATCTTGTCCTTATTTAAGTATGCGACAGCGGAAGCTCTTAATAATCACCTGAGAATAAACATGCTTAAAACGTCAACAAAAATGTTGGTGAGTTATAGGTTTAACCTATATATATCAAATCGTAACAATAGACCACAAGATTTCATATTTCAATACACATCCCATACATAGAGATAAAAATCATTCATATGGTGAACACCTGGTAACCGACAATAACAAGATGCATATATAAGAATATCCCCATCATTCCGGGACACCCTTCGGATATGATATAAATTTCGAAGTACTAAAGCATCCGGTACTTTGGATGGGGTTTGTTAGGCCCAATAGATCTATCTTTAGGATTCGCGTCAATTAGGGTGTCTGTTCCCTAATTCTTAGATTACCAGACTTAATAAAAAGGGGCATATTCGATTTCGATAATTCAACCATAGAATGTAGTTTCACGTACTTGTGTCTATTTTGTAAATCATTTATAAAACCTGCATGTATTCTCATCCCAAAAATATTAGATTTTAAAAGTGGGACTATAACTCACTTTCACAGATTTTTACTTCGTCGGGAAGTAAGACTTGGCCACTGGTTGATTCACGAACCTATAACAATATATACATATATATCAAAGTATGTTCAAAATATATTTACAACACTTTTAATATATTTTGATGTTTTAAGTTTATTAAGTCAGCTGTCCTCGTTAGTAACCTACATCTAGTTGTCCACAGTTAGATGTACAGAAATAAATCGATAAATATTATCTTGAATCAATCCACGACCCAGTGTATACGTATCTCAGTATTGATCACAACTCAAACTATATATATTTTGGAATCAACCTCAACCCTGTATAGCTAACTCCAACATTCACATATAGAGTGTCTATGGTTGTTCCGAAATATATATAGATGTGTCGACATGATAGGTCGAAACATTGTATACGTGTCTATGGTATCTCAAGATTACATAATATATAATACAAGTTGATTAAGTTATGGTTGGAATAGATTTGTTACCAATTTTCACGTAGCTAAAATGAGAAAAATTATCCAATCTTGTTTTACCCATAACTTCTTCATTTTAAATCCGTTTTGAGTGAATCAAATTGCTATGGTTTCATATTGAACTCTATTTTATGAATCTAAACAAAAAAAGTATAGGTTCCTAGTCGGAAAAATAAGTTACAAGTCGTTTTTGTAAAGGTAGTCATTTCAGTCGAAAGAACGACGTCTAGATGACCATTTTAGAAAACATACTTCCACTTTGAGTTTAACCATAATTTTTGGATATAGTTTCATGTTCATAATAAAAATCATTTTCTCAGAATAACAACTTTTAAATCAAAGTTTATCATAGTTTTTAATTAACTAACCCAAAACAGCCCGCGGTGTTACTACGACGGCGTAAATCCGGTTTTACGGTGTTTTTCGTGTTTCCAGGTTTTAAATCATTAAGTTAGCATATCATATAGATATAGAACATGTGTTTAGTTTATTTTAAAAGTCAAGTTAGAAGGATTAACTTTTGTTTGCGAACAAGTTTAGAATTAACTAAACTATGTTCTAGTGATTACAAGTTTAAACCTTCGAATAAGATAGCTTTATATGTATGAATCGAATGATGTTATGAACATCATTACTACCTGAAGTTCCTTGGATGAACCTACTGGAAAAGAGAAAAATGGATCTAGCTTCAATGGATCCTTGGATGGCTCAAAGTTCTTGAAGCAAAATCATGACACGAAAACAAGTTCAAGTAAGATCATCACTTGAAATAAGATTGTTATAGTTATAGAAATTGAACCAAAGTTTGAATATGATTATTACCTTGTATTAGAATGATAACCTACTGTAAGAAACAAAGATTTCTTGAGGTTGGATGATCACCTTACAAGATTGGAAGTGAGCTAGCAAACTTGAAAGTATTCTTGATTTTATGAAACTAGAACTTTTGGAATTTATGAAGAACACTTAGAACTTGAAGATAGAACTTGAGAGAGATCAATTAGATGAAGAAAATTGAAGAATGAAAGTGTTTGTAGGTGTTTTTGGTCGTTGGTGTATGGATTAGATATAAAGGATATGTAATTTTGTTTTCATGTAAATAAGTCATGAATGATTACTCATATTTTTGTAATTTTATGAGATATTTCATGCTAGTTGCCAAATGATGGTTCCCACATGTGTTAGGTGACTCACATGGGCTGCTAAGAGCTGATCATTGGAGTGTATATACCAATAGTACATACATCTAAAAGCTGTGTATTGTACGAGTACGAATACGGGTGCATACGAGTAGAATTGTTGATGAAACTGAACGAGGATGTAATTGTAAGCATTTTTGTTAAGTAGAAGTATTTTGATAAGTGTATTGAAGTCTTTCAAAAGTGTATAAATACATATTAAAACACTACATGTATATACATTTTAACTGAGTCGTTAAGTCATCGTTAGTCGTTACATGTAAGTGTTGTTTTGAAACCTTTAGGTTAACGATCTTGTTAAATATTGTTAACCCAATGTTTATAATATCAAATGAGATTTTAAATTATTATATTATCATGATATTATCATGTATGAATATCTCTTAATATGATATATATACATTAAATGTCTTTACAACGATAATCGTTACATATATGTCTCGTTTAAAAATCATTAAGTTAGTAGTCTTGTTTTTACATATGTAGTTCATTGTTAATATACTTTATGATATGTTTTCTTATCATAGTATCATGTTAACTATATATATATATCCATATATATGTCATCATATAGTTTTTACAAGTTTTAACGTTCGTGAATCACCGATCAACTTGGGTGGTCAATTGTCTATATGAAACATATTTCAATTAATCAAGTCTTAACAAGTTTGATTGCTTAACATGTTGGAAACATTTAATCATGTAAATATCAATCTCAATTAATATATATAAACATGGAAAAGTTCGGGTCACTACATAACATTGGTGGGATGTGGAAGTTTAGCAATTACATCTACTTTAGCTCTATCCACTTCAATTCCTTCTTTTGAAATTTTATGTCCAAGAACGATGCCTTCTTTAACCATGAAATGGCATTTCTCCCAATTAAGTACTAGATTTGATTGTTCGCATCTAATAAGCATTCGTTCAAGATTAACTAGACATGATTCAAATGTATCACCGAAGACTGAAAAGTCATCCATGAAAACTTCCATGCATTCTTCTATCATGTCGTGAAAAATCGCCATCATACACCTTTGAAAGGTTGCAGGGGCGTTGCAAAGTCCAAATGGCAAGCGTTTGTAAGCAAAAGTACCATAAGGGCACGTGAATGTGGTTTTCTCTTGATCTTCGGGTGCTATTGGAATTTGAAAATATCCGGAAAAACCATCAAGAAAACAATAGTAACTGTTTCCGGCTAATCTTGAAATGTCCCGTTCTTATTGATTAAAAACGTTCCATATTAATTGATTTCGTTGCGAGATTTTGACCTCTATATGAGACGTTTTTCAAAGACTGCATTCATTTTTAAAACAAACCATAACCTTTATTTCATAGATAAAGGTTTTAAAAAGCTTTACGTAGATTATCAAATAATGATAATCTAAAATATCCTGTTTACATACGACCATTACATAATGGTTTACAATACAAATATGTTACAACAAAATAAGTTTCTTGAATGCAGTTTTTACACAATATCATACAAGCATGGACTCCAAATCTCGTCCTTATTTAAGTATGCGACAGCGGATGCTCTTAATAATCACCTGAGAATAAACATGCTTAAAACGTCAACAAAAATGTTGGTGAGTTATAGGTTTAACCTATATATATCAAATCATAATAATAGACCACAAGATTTCATATTTCAATACACATCCCATACATAGAGTTAAAAATCATTCATATGGTGAACACCTGGTAACCGATATTAACAAGATGCATATATAAGAATATCCCCATCATTCCGGGACACCCTTCGGATATGATATAAATTTCGAAGTACTAAAGCATCCGGTACTTTGGATGGGGTTTTGTTAGGCCCAATAGATCTATCTTTAGGATTCGCGTCAATTAGGGTGTCTGTTCCCTAATTCTTAGATTACCAGACTTAATAAAAAGGGGCATATTCGATTTCAATAATTCAACCATAGAATGTAGTTTCACGTACTTGTGTCTATTTTGTAAATCATTTATAAAACCTGCATGTATTCTCATCCCAAAATATTAGATTTTAAAAGTGGGACTATAACTCACTTTCACATATTTTTACTTCGTCGAGAAGTAAGACTTGGCCACTGGTTGATTCACGAACCTATAACAATATATACATATATATCAAAGTATGTTCAAAATATATTTACAACACTTTTAATATATTTTGATGTTTTAAGTTTATTAAGTCAGCTGTCCTCATTAGTAACCTACAACTAGTTGTCCACAGTTAGATGTACAGAAATAAATCGATAAATATTATCTTGAATCAATCCACGACCCATTGTATACGTATCTCAGTATTGATCACAACTCAAACTATATATATTTTGGAATCAACCTCAACCCTGTATAGCTAACTCCAACATTCACATATAGAGTGTCTATGGTTGTTCCGAAATATATATAGATGTGTCGACATGATAGGTCGAAACATTGTATACGTGTCTATGGTATCTCAAGATTACATAATATACAATACAAGTTTATTAAGTTATGGTTGGAATAGATTTGTTACCAATTTTCACGTAGCTAAAATGAGAAAAATTATCCAATCTTGTTTTACCCATAACTTCTTCATTTTAAATCCGTTTTGAGTGAATCAAATTGCTATGGTTTCATATTGAACTCTATTTTATGAATCTAAACAGAAAAAGTATAGGTTTATAGTCAGAAAAATAAGTTACAAGTCGTTTTTGTAAAGGTAGTCATTTCAGTCGAAAGAACGACGTCTAGATGACCATTTTAGAAAACATACTTCCACTTTGAGTTTAACCATAATTTTTGGATATATTTTCATGTTCATAATAAAAATCATTTTCTCAGAATAGCAACTTTTAAATCAAAGTTTATCATAGTTTTTAATTAACTAACCCAAAACAGCCCGCGGTGTTACTACGACGGCGTAAATCCGGTTTTACGGTGTTTTTCGTGTTTCCAGGTTTTAAATCATTAAGTTAGCATATCATATAGATATAGAACATGTGTGTAGTTAATTTTAAAAGTCAAGTTAGAAGGATTAACTTTTGTTTGCGAACAAGTTTAGAATTAACTAAACTATGTTCTAGTGATTACGAGTTTAAACCTTCGAATAAGATAGTTTTATATATATGAATCGAATGATGTTATGAACATCATTACTACCTCAAGTTTAGTAGGTAAACCTACTGGAAGTGACAAGAAATGATCTAGCTTCAAAGGATCTTGGATGGCTTGAAAGTTCTTGAAGTAGGATCATGACACAAAAACAAGTTCAAGTAAGATTTTTACTCGAATTAAGATAGTTTATAGTTATAGAAATTGAATCAAAGTTTGAATATGAATATTACCTTGAATAAGAAAGATAACCTACTGTATATAACAAAGGTTTCTTGATCTTAGATGATTACTTGGAATGGATTAGAAAGCTTGGAAGTAAATTAGTAAACTTGAAGGGATTTTTGAAGTGTTCTTGAAGTGTTCTTCCTATGATGATTATAGCTTGATTCTTGAAGTGATTTTTGATGAAGATGATGATTAACTACTGGAAAAATACGTTCATAATAGTGTGTGTGTGTGTTGAGAGAGAATTAGAAAGAGAATTGGAAGTGAAATGGAGTGAATGATGAGTGGTAATTGGTGAGTGGTGAGTGGGGTTAAAAGGAGTTCTAGTTAGTTGACTAGCTCATGGTAGAAGTTAAAATTGATTAGTCATACATGACATAATCAAGAGTGGAATCCCATGCTAGTTCCTATTGGTATATACTCATAGTAAGTACGTTTTGAAGCTGTGTATAATACGGGTAAGAATACGACTAGAATTCTTGATGAAAGAAAAGAATGGAAAAGTAACTGTAACCATTTTCGTTAAGTATAAGTGTTTTGATATATGTATTGAAGTCTTCCAAAAGTATTTTAATACATCTAAATACACTACATGTATATACATTTTAACTGAGTCGTTAAGTCATCGTTAGTCGTTACATGCAAGTGTTGTTTTGAAACCTTTAAGTTAACGATCTCAATTAATGTTGTTAACCCATTGTTTATTATATCTAATGAGATGTTAAATTATTATATTATCATGATATTATGATATATTAATATATCTTAATATGATATATATACATTTAAATGTCGTTACAACGATAATCGTTACATATATGTCTCGTTTCGAAATCCTTAAGTTAGTAGTCTTGTTTATATGTATATAACTCATTGTTAATATACTTATGGAGATACTTACTTATCATAATCTCATGTTAACCATATGTATATCCATATATATATCGTCATGTTGTTTTTACAAGTTTTAACGTTCGTGAATCGCCGGTCAACTTGGGTGGTCAATTGTCTATATGAAACATATTTCAATTAATCAAGCCTTAACAAGTTTGATTGCTTAACATGTTGGAAACATTTAATCATGTAAATATCAATCTCAATTAATATATATAAACATGGAAAAGTTCGGGTCACTACAGTACCTACCCGTTAAATAAATTTCGTCCCGAAATTTTAAGCTGTTGAAGGTGTTGACGAATCTTCTAGAAATAGATGCGGGTATTTCTTCTTCATCTGATCTTCACGCTCCCAGGTGAACTTGGGTCCTCTATGAGCATTCCATCAAACCTTAACAATTGGTATCTTGTTTTGCTTAAGTCTTTTAACCTCACGATCCATTATTTCGACGGGTTCTTCGATGAATTGGAGTTTTTCGTTGATTTGGATTTCATCTAACAGAATAGTGAGATCTTCTTTAGCAAAACCTTTCTTCAAATTCGAGACGTGGAAAGTGTTATGTACAGCCGCGAGTTGTTGAGGTAACTCAAGTCGGTAAGCTACTGGTCCGACACGATCAATAATCTTGAATGGTCCAATATACCTTGGATTTAATTTCCCTCGTTTACCAAATCGAATAACGCCTTTCCAAGGTGCAACTTTAAGCATGACCATCTCTCCAATTTCAAATTCTATATCTTTTCTTTTAATGTCAGCGTAGCTCTTTTGTCGACTTTGGGCGGTTTTCAACCGTTGTTGAATTTGGATGATCTTCTCGGTAGTTTCTTGTATAATCTCCGGACCCGTAATCTGTCTATCCCCCACTTCACTCCAACAAATTGGAGACCTGCACTTTCTACCATAAAGTGCTTCAAACGGCGCCATCTCAATGCTTGAATGGTAGCTATTGTTGTAGGAAAATTCTGCTAACGGTAGATGTCGATCCCAACTGTTTCCGAAATCAATAACACATGCTTCAAGCGTTTGTATCGTCCTTTCGCTCTGCCCATCAGTTTGTGGATGATAGGCAGTACTCATGTCTAGACGAGTTCCTAATGCTTGCTGTAATGTCTGCCAGAATCTTGAAATAAATCTGCCATCCCTATCAGAGATAATAGAGATTGGTATTCCATGTCTGGAGACGACTTCCTTCAAATACAGTCGTGCTAACTTCTCCATCTTGTCATCTTCTCTTATTGGCAGGAAGTGTGCTGATTTGGTGAGACGATCAACTATTACCCAAATAGTATCAAAACCACTTGCAGTCCTTGGTAATTTAGTGATGAAATCCATGGTAATGTTTTCCCATTTGCATTCCGGGATTTCGGGTTGTTGAAGTAGACCTGATGGTTTCTGATGTTCAGCTTTGACCTTAGAACATGTCAAACATTCTCCTACGTATTTAGCAACATCGGCTTTCATACCCGGCCACTAAAAATGTTTCTTGAGATCCTTGTACATCTTCCCCGTTCCAGGATGTATTGAGTATCTGGTTTTATGAGCTTCTCTAAGTAACATTTCTCTCATATTTCCAAATTTTGGTACCCAAATCCTTTCAGCCCTATACCGGGTTCCGTCTTCCCGAATATTAAGATGCTGCTCCGATCCTTTGGGTATTTAATCCTTTAAATTTCCTTCTTTTAAAACTCCTTGTTGCGCCTCCTTTATTTGAGTAGTAAGGTTATTATGAATCATTATATTCATAGATTTTACTCGAATGGGTTCTCTGTCCTTCCTGCTCAAGGCATCGGCTACCACATTTGCCTTCCCCGGGTGGTAACGAATCTCAAAGTCGTAATCATTCAACAATTCAATCCACCTACGCTGCCTCATATTCAGTTGTTTCTGACTAAATATGTGTTGAAGACTTTTGTGGTCGGTATATATAATACTTTTGACCCCATATAAGTAGTACCTCCAAGTCTTTAATGCAAAAACAACCGCGCCTAATTCCAAATCATGCGTCGTATAATTTTGCTCGTGAATCTTTAATTGTCTAGACGCTTAAGCAATCACCTTCGTTCGTTGCATTAATACACAACCGAGACCTTGCTTTGATGCGTCACAATAAATCACAAAATCATCATTCCCTTCAGGCAATGACAATATAGGTGCCGTAGTTAGCTTTTTCTTCAATAACTGAAACGCTTTCTCTTGTTCATCCTTCCATTCAAATTTCTTCCCTTTATGCGTTAATGCAGTCAAGGGTTTTGCTATTCTGGAAAAGTCTTGGATGAACCTTCTGTAGTAACCAGCTAGTCCTAAAAACTGGCGTATGTGTTTCGGAGTTTTCAGGGTTTCCCACTTTTCAACAGTTTCTATCTTTGCCGGATCCACCTTAATACCTTTTTTGTTCACTATGTGACCGAGGAATTGAACTTCTTCCAACCAAAATGCACACTTTGATAATTTAGCGTACAATTCTTCCTTCCTCAATACTTCTAACACCTTTCTCAAATGTTCATTGTTCTTGGTCATTCTTTGAGTAAATAAGTATGTCATTAATGAAAACAATGACAAACTTGCCAAGGTATGGTACACACACTCGGTTCATAAGGTCCATGAACACAGCTGGTGCATTAGTTAAACCAAACGGCATGACCATAAACTCGTAATGACCGTAACGTGTTCTGAAAGCAGTCTTTGGAATATCATCTTCTTTCACCCGCATTTGATGATACCCGGAACGTAAGTCAATCTTTGAATAAACAGACGAGCCTTGTAGTTGATCAAATAAGTCATCGATTCTCGGTACTGGGTAGCGGTTCTTGATGGTAAGTTTGTTCAACTCTCGGTAGTCGATACACAACCTGAATGTACCATCTTTCTTCTTGACAAACAAAACAGGAGCTCCCCACGGTGATGTGCTTGGTCGAATGAAACCATGCTCTAAAAGTTCTTGTAATTGGCTTTAGAGTTCTTTCATCTCGCTGGGTGCGAGTCTGTAAGGAGCACGAGCTATTGGTGCAGCTCCTGGTACAAGATCTATTTGAAATTCAACGGATCGATGTGGGGGTAATCCCGGTAATTCTTTCGGAAATACATCGGGAAATTCTTTTGCAATGGGAACATCATTGATGCTCTTTTCTTCAGTTTGTACTTTCTCGACGTGTGCTAGAACAGCATAGCAACCATTTCTTATTAGTTTTTGTGCCTTCAAATTACTAATAAGATGTAGCTTCGTGTTGCCCTTTTCTCCGTACACCATTAAGGGTTTTCCTTTTTCTCGTATAATGCGAATTGCATTTTTGTAACAAACGATCTCTGCTTTCACTTCTTTCAACCAGTCCATACCGATTATCACATCAAAACTCCCCAAATCTACTGGTATCAAATCAATCTTAAATGTTTCGCTAACCAGTTTAATTTCTCGATTCCGACATATATTATCTGCTGAAATTAATTTACCATTTGCTAATTCGAGTAAAAATTTACTATCCAAAGGCGTCAATGGACAACTTAATTTAGCACAAAAACTCTACTCATATAGCTTCTATCCACACCCGAATCAAATAAAACGTAAGCAGATTTATTGTCAATAAGAAACGTACCCGTAACAAGCTCCGGGTCTTCCTGTGCCTCTGCCGCATTAATATTGAAAACTCTTCCGCGGCCTTGTCCATTCGTGTTCTCCTGGTTCGGGCAATTTCTAATAATGTGGCTCGGTTTTCCACATTTATAGCAAACTACATTGGCATAACTTGCTCCGACACTACTTGCTCCGCCATTACTCGTTCCGACACCATTTGTTCCTTTCGTTCTATTAACCCCTGGTCCGTAGACCTCACACTTCGCCGCGCTATGACCATTTCTTTTACACTTGTTGCAAAATTTGGTGCAGAACCCCGAGTGATACTTTTCACACCTTTGGCATAGCTGCTTCTGATTGTTGTTGTTGTTGCGGTTATTATTGTTGTTGGGATGATTGTTGTAGTTGCTGTTGTTGTTGTTATTGTTGTTGTTGTTGTTGTTGTTGTTGTTGTTGGGCCATTTATTGTAGTTGCGATTGATGTTGCGATTGTTGGGATAATTGTTGCGATTATTGTTGTAATTACTGTTGTTGTATTGGTGATTCTTATCACCGTTTTCCTCCCACTTTCTTTTGACTTGCTTCACATTTGCCTCTTCAGCAGTCTGTTCTTTAATTCTTTCTTAAATCCGGTTCAATAGTTTGTGAGCCATTCTACATGCCTGTTGTATGGAGGTGGGCTCGTGTGAACTTATATCTTCTTGGATTCTTTTCGGTAATCCTTTCACAAACGCGTCGATCTTCTCTTCCTCATCTTCGATTGCTCCCGGACACAATAGCCTCAATTCTGTGAATCGTCTTTCGTACGTGGTAATATCAAATCCTTGGGTTCGTAACCCTCTAAGTTCTGTCTTGAGCTTATTGACCTCGGTTCTGGGACGGTACTTCTCGTTCATCAAGTGCTTGAATGCTGACCACGGTAGTGCGTACGCATCATCTTGTCCCACTTGCTCTAGATAGGTATTCCACCATGTTAACGCAGAACTTGTGAAGGTATGCGTAGCGTACTTCACTTTGTCCTCTTCAGTACACTTACTTATGGAAAACACCGATTCGACCTTCTCGGTCCACCGTTTCAATCCGATCGGTCCTTCGGTTCCATCAAATTCCAAAGGTTTGCAGGCAGTGAATTCTTTGTAGGTGCATCATACACGATTTCCTGTATTGCCAGATCCAAGGTTATTGTTGGTATGTAACGCAGCCTGTACTGCGGCTATGTTTGAAGCTAGAAAAGTACGGAATTCCTCTTCATTCATATTCACGGTGTGTCGAGTAGTCGGTGCCATTTCCTTCAAAATAGTCAAATGGACCAAGTTAATCATACAGAATATTAAGAGTAGTTAATAGTATTTCGTAGCATAATATGAACTCATTTATAAAAGCTTTTTCTTCATATTAACATTTTATAAGTTTAAATTCGTGTAGTACCTACCCGTTAAGTTCATACTTAGTAGCTAATATACAATTCAACTACTACAATTCTATATGAAAAACTGATTGTAATAATATTTCGCGTTCAAACTTTTATACAATATTTTACAAACTTACAATACCGCTTATTTTACATAAAGCATGAAATATAGCACACAATAACTTTGATACAAGATAGTTGTGAAGATAATTCTAGCTAGTACACAAGTCGTTCAGCAAAGGCAATAAAGACACGTAATTCATACGTCCAGAAACAAGTCATGCATTCTGGTTTTACTAGGACTACTTCCCATCCTTGGTCTTGTGGAACATAACCGTTATGGCCGTTGATAAGACAGCGTGTTGTAACGTCGTCAAAGGGACGAGGGTTACGTAATGTCCAACAGTCCCGTAACAATCTAAAAACCTCATTTCTTACCCCAATTACCGACTCCGTCACTTGTGGGAACGTTTTGTTTAATAGTTGTAGGCCGATGTTCTTGTTCTCACTTTGGTGAGAAGCGAACATTACTAATCCGTAAGCATAACATGCTTCTTTATGTTGCATGTTAGCCGCTTTTTCTAAATCACGAAGTCCAATATTCGGATATATTGAGTCAAAATAATTTCTTAACCCATTGCGTAAAATAGCATTTGGGTTCCCCGCAATATATGCGTCAAAGTAAACACATCGTAACTTATGGATTTTCCAATGTGATATCCCCCATCTTTCGAACGAAAGCCTTTTATAAACCAAGGCATTCTTGGAACGTTCTTCGAATGTCTTGCAAACTGATCTCGCCTTAAATAGTTGTGCCAAAGAATTCTGACCGACTCTAGGCAAGATTTCATCAATCATGTCTCCGGGTAGGTCTCTTAAAATATTGGGTTGTCTATCCATTTTGTGTTTTTATACTGTAAAATAGACAAGAGTTAGATTCATAAAAAAAAATACTTATTAATACAAGGAATTTTTACATATATCATAGAGCATAAGCACACTATATTACATATATTACACCACACGAATACAACTATTTTATTCCGACTCACTTGTTTCTTCTTCTTCGGTTTTGGTTCGTTTTGCCAAGTTTCTAGGGATATATGATGTTCCCCTAATACGAGCCGTAATTTTCCACATTGGTTTAGAAAAACCTGGTGGTTTAGAGGTTCCCGGGTCATTGTTACAACTTAAGGACTTCGGGGGTTGACGATACATATAAAGTTCATCGGGGTTGGAATTAGATTTCTCTATTTTTATGCCCTTTCCCTTATTATTTTCTTTTGCCTTTTTAAATTCAGTTGGCGTAATTTCTATAACATCATCGGAATTCTCGTCGGAATCCGATTCATCGGAGAATTGGTAATCCTCCCAATATTTTGCTTCCTTGGCGGAAACACCATTGACCATAATTAACCTTGGTCGGTTGGTTGAGGATTTTCTTTTACTTAACCGTTTTATTATTTCCCCCACCGGTTCTATTTCTTCATCCGGTTCCGATTCTTCTTCCGGTTCCGACTCTTCTTCCGGTTCCGACTCTTCTTCCGGTTCCTCTTCGGGAACTTGTGAATCAGTCCACGAATCATTCCAATTTACATTTGACTCTTCATTATTATTAGGTGAGTTAATGGGACTTGTTCTAGAGGTAGACATCTATCACATAATATCAAACGTGTTAAGAGATTAATATATCACATAATATTCACATGTTAAAAATATATAGCTTCCAACAAAATTTGTTAAGCAATCATTTTTCAACTAAACACGGTCGAAGTCCAGACTCACTAATGCATCCTAAAAAACTCGATAAGACACACTAATGCAAAATTCTGGTTCTCTAAGACCAACGCTCGGATACCAACTGAAATTTCCCGTTCTTATTGATTAAAAACGTTCCATATTAATTGATTTCGTTGCGAGGTTTTGACCTCTATGTGAGACGTTTTTCAAAGATTGCATTCAGTTTTAAAACAAACCATAACCTTTATTTCATAGATAAAGGTTTTAAAAAGCTTTACGTAGATTATCAAATAATGATAATCTAAAATATCCTGTTTACACACGACCATTACCTAATGGTTTACAATACAAATATGTTACAACAAAATAAGTTTCTTGAATGCAGTTTTTACACAATATCATACAAGCATGGACTCCAAATCTCGTCCTTATTTAAGTATGCGATAGCAGAAGCTCTTAATAATCACCTGAGAATAAACATGCTTAAAACGTCAACAAAAATGTTGGTGAGTTATAGGTTTAACCTATATATGTCAAATCATAATAATAGACCACAAGATTTCATATTTCAATACACATCCCATACATAGAGATAAAAATCATTCATATGGTGAACACCTGGTAACCGACATTAACAAGATGCATATATAAGAATATACCCATCATTCCGGGACACCCTTCGGATATGATATAAATTTCGAAGTACTAAAGCATCCGGTACATTGGATGGGGTTTGTTAGGCCCAATAGATCTATCTTTAGGATTCGCGTCAATTAGGGTGTCTGTTCCCTAATTCTTAGATTACCAGACTTAATAAAAAGGGGCATATTCGATTTCGATAATTCAACGATAGAATTTAGTTTCACGTACTTGTGTCTATTTTGTAAATCATTTATAAAACCTGCATGTATTCTCATCCCAAAATTTTAGATTTTAAAAGTGGGACTATAACTCACTTTCACAGATTTTTACTTCGTCGAGAAGTAAGACTTGGCCACTGGTTGATTCACGAACCTATAACAATATATACATATATATCAAAGTATGTTCAAAATATATTTACAACACTTTTAATATATTTTGATGTTTTAAGTTTATTAAGTCAGCTGTCCTCGTTAGTAACCTACAACTAGTTGTCCACAGTTAGATGTACAGAAATAAATCGATAAATATTATCTTGAATCAATCCACGACCCAGTGTATACGTATCTCAGTATTGATCACAACTCAAACTATATATATTTTGGAATCAACCTCAACCCTGTATAGCTAACTCCAACATTCACATATAGAGTGTCTATGGTTGTTCCGAAATATATATAGATGTGTCGACATGATAGGTCGAAACATTGTATACGTGTCTATGGTATCTCAAGATTACATAATATACAATACAAGTTGATTAAGTTATGGTTGGAATAGATTTGTTACCAATTTTCACGTAGCTAAAATGAGAAAAATTATCCAATCTTGTTTTACCCATAACTTCTTCATTTTAAATCTGTTTTGAGTGAATCAAATTGCTATGGTTTCATATTGAACTCTATTTTATGAATATAAACAGAAAAAGTATAGGTTTATAGTCAGAAAAATAAGTTACAAGTCGTTTTTGTAAAGGTAGTCATTTCAGTCGAAAGAACGACGTCTAGATGACCATTTTAGAAAACATACTTCCACTTTGAGTTTAACCATAATTTTTGGATATAGTTTCATGTTCATAATAAAAATCATTTTCTCAGAATAGAAACTTTTAAATCAAAGTTTATCATAGTTTTTAATTAACTAACCCAAAACAGCCCGCGGTGTTACTACGACGGCGTAAATCCGGTTTTACGGTGTTTTTCGTGTTTCCAGGTTTTAAATCATTAAGTTAGCATATCATATAGATATAGAATATGTGTGTAGTTAATTTTAAAAGTCAAGTTATAAGGATTAACTTTTGTTTGCGAACAAGTTTAGAATTAACTAAACTATGTTCTAGTGATTACGAGTTTAAACCTTCGAATAAAATAGTTTTATATATATGAATCGAATGATGTTATGAACATCATTACTACCTCAAGTTTAGTAGGTAAACCTACTGGAAGTGACAAGAAATGATCTAGCTTCAAAGGATCTTATATGGCTTGAAAGTTCTTGAAGTAGGATCATGACACAAAAACAAGTTCAAGTAAGATTTTTACTCGAATTAAGATAGTTTATAGTTATAGAAATTGAATAAAAGTTTGAATATGAATATTACCTTGAATAAGAAAGATAACCTACTGTATATAACAAAGGTTTCTTGATCTTAGATGATTACTTGGAATGGATTAGAAAGCTTGGAAGTAAATTAGTAAACTTGAAGGGATTTTTGAAGTGTTCTTGAAGTGTTCTTCCTATGATGATTATAGATTGATTCTTGAAGTGATTTTTGATGAAGATGATGATTAACTACTGGAAAAATACGTTCATAATAGTGTGTGTGTGTGTTGAGAGAGAATTAGAAAGAGAATTGGAAGTGAAATGGAGTGAATGATGAGTGGTAATTGGTGAGTGGTGAGTGGGGTTAAAAGGAGTTCTAGTTTGTTGACTAGCTCATGGTAGAAGTTAAAATTGATTAGTCATACATGACATAATCAAGAGTGGAATCCCATGCTAGTTCCTATTGGTATATACTCATAGTAAGTACGTTTTGAAGCTGTGTATAATACGGGTAAGAATACGACTAGAATTCTTGATGAAAGAAAAGAATGGAAAAGTAACTGTAACCATTTTCATTAAGTATAAGTGTTTTGATATATGTCTTGAAGTCTTCCAAAAGTATTTTAATACATCTAAATACACTACATGTATATACATTTTAACTGAGTCGTTAAGTCATCGTTAGTCGTTACATGTAAGTGTTGTTTTGAAACCTTTAAGTTAACGATCTCAATTAATGTTGTTAACCCATTGTTTATTATATCTAATGAGATGTTAAATTATTATATTATCATGATATTATGATATATTAATATATCTTAATATGATATATATACATTTAAATGTCGTTACAACGATAATCGTTACATATATGTCTCGTTTCGAAATCCTTAAGTTAGTAGTCTTGTTTATATGTATATAACTCATTGTTAATATACTTATGGAGATACTTACTTATCATAATCTCATGTTAACCATATGTATATCCATATATATATCGTCATGTCGTTTTTACAAGTTTTAACGTTCGTGAATCGCCGGTCAACTTGGGTGGTCAATTGTCTATATGAAACATATTTCAATTAATCAAGCCTTAACAAGTTTGATTGCTTAACATGTTGGAAACATTTAATCATGTAAATATCAATCTCAATTAATATATATAAACATGGAAAAGTTCGGGTCACTACAAATCTTTCCAACATTTGATCTATGAAAGGTAAGGGAAAGTGATCTTTTCTGGTGGCGTCATTTAATTTTCTATAATCAATACACACATGCCATCCTGTTACGGTCCTAGTAGGAATAAGCTCATTTTTCTCATTTGTAATGACAGTCATGCCACCCTTCTTAGGCACGCATTGAACTGTGCTTACCCATGGACTATCAGAGATTGGATAAATTAGACCTGCATCTAGCAATTTAATAACCTCTTTCTTAACTACATCTTGCATATTAGAATTTAGTCTTCGTTGGCGTTGCACATACGTTTTATGACCTTCTTCCATAAGGATTTTATGTGTGCAATACGAAGGACTTATTCCTTTAATATCATGAATCTTCCATGCAATGGCTGGTTTATGAGCTTTCAACACAGAAATGAGTTGTGATTTCTCATTTTCAGTAAGAGAAGACGATATTATTACAGGTAATTCAGATTCACCATGTAAATAAGCGTATTCCAAATGGTTTGGAAGTGGCTTTAACTCTAATTTCGGAGGTTCTTCTATCGATGATTTATATCGATATCTGTCTTTTTCTTTTAGCATTTGAATTTCTTCTGTTGTTGGTTCATATCCATTAGCTATAAGTATAGCTAACATTTCAGCTTCATCAATTGGTTCATTACCTTCTCCTAAAGAACATTCTCCTGTTCCTTGTAATTCTGGAAATTCTTCTAATAATTCTGCATGTGCATCTATAGTTTGAATATAATAACATGTATCATCTGCAGATTGCAGTTGTTGCATTGCTCTATCAACGGAAAAGGTAACAGTCTCGTCCTTTATACTAGGGTCAATTTCTTACCGAACACGTCTATCATTGCTTTAGCCGTGTTTAAGAATGGTCTTCCTAATATGAGAGGAACTTGAGAATCTTCTTCCATGTCCAGAACAACAAAATCTACTGGAAATACTAAAGTACCAACTTTAACTAGCATGTTCTCCATTATCCCTCTAGGATATTTTATTGATCTATCAGCTAGTTGTATGCTTATTCTGGTTAGTTTCAATTCTCCAAGGTCTAGTTTAGCGTATTGTGAATACGGCATTAGATTTATACTAGCACCTAAGTCTGCCAATGCTTCTATTGAACTAAGACTACCCAGAAAACATGGAATTGTGAAACTTCCTGGATCAGATAGTTTTTCTGGTATCTTATTCAACAGCACTGCTGAACAATTAGCATTCATGGTAACAGCCGAGAGTTCTTCCATTTTCTTTCTATTTGAGATTAGATCTTTCAAGAATTTAGCATATCTAGGCATTCCTGAAATCACATCAATGAAAGGAAGATTTACATTTATTTGTTTAAACATATCCAAGAATTTGGATTGCTCGGCTTCAAGTTTCTCTTTCTTCATTTTACTCGAGTAAGGAAGTGGTGGTTGGTATGGTTTAACATAAGGTTTAGCCTTAACTGTATTATCTTCATTAACCTTTTCAACTACCGGTTCTTTTTCCTTATCTTGATTAGGTTGTGGTTCTTGTGGAGTAGGAATAGCTTCAGAAGTTACAGGTATTTCAGGTGGTTTAAGTGTTGTACCACTTCTTGTGGTAATGGCTTTAGCTGTTTCATTCCGGGGGTTAGCATTTGTATCACTAGGTAGACTTCCCGGTTTTCTTTCACCTATTAACCTTGCTAGGTTACTTACTTCTTTTTCCAGATTTTGAATAGAAGCTTGTGGATTTCTAAATGCTTGAGCATTTTGTTCATTAGTTTGTTTCTGAGATGTGAAAAATTGCGTTTGAGTTTCAACTAGCTTCGTCATCATATCTTCTAAATTTGGCTTTTTATCATCGGTTTGTTGTGGTGGTTTGTTTTGAAAATTAGGTCTTTGCTGATTGTAATTATTATTGGATACTTGTTGATTGGTAGGACCTTGTTGGTTGTTGTATGGAATATTTCGGTTAAAATTTTGGTTTTGATTGTAAATCGGTCTTGGCGGTTGATAATTATTCTGATAATTATTTCCAGGCCTTTGGTTTATGTATGAAATATTCTCTCTTTGTTCCATTGTTAATTCAATACTGAGACAATCTTTTGTCAAATGTGGTCCTCCACACTGCTCACAACTAATTCGTATTGAGTGAATATCCTTAGTCATCTTTTCCATTCGTCTCTCGACAGCATCTATTTTTGCGGAAATGGAATCTAAGTCATGGCTAGAATCGGCTCTAGCTGCTTTAGATGATCTAACGATATCTTTTTCTTGGTGCCACTCAAGTGAGTGGGAAGCAGTGTTATCAATAATTTTGTAAGCATCAGTTTCGGTTTTCTTCATAATAGAACCACCAGCTGCTATATCTATGTCTTTCCTCGTAGTGATGTTGCATCCTTGGTAGAATATTTGTACTATTTGACAGGTGTCTAAACCATGTTGCGGACATCCTCTTTGAAATGTCCCGTTCTTATTGATTAAAAACGTTCCATATTAATTGATTTCGTTGCGAGGTTTTGACCTCTATATGAGACGTTTTTCAAAGACTGCATTCATTTTTAAAACAAACCATAACCTTTATTTCATAAATAAAGGTTTAAAAAGCTTTACGTAGATTATCAAATAATGATAATCTAAAATATCCTGTTTACACACGACCATTACATAATGGTTTACAATACATATATGTTACATCGAAATCAGTTTCTTGAATGCAGTTTTTACACAATATCATACAAACATGGACTCCAAATCTTGTCCTTATTTTAGTATGCAACAGCGGAAGCTCTTAATATTCACCTGAGAATAAACATGCTTTAAACGTCAACAAAAATGTTGGTGAGTTATAGGTTTAACCTATATATATCAAATCGTAACAATAGACCACAAGATTTCATATTTCAATACACATCCCATACATAGAGATAAAAATCATTCATATGGTGAACACCTGGTAACCGACAATAACAAGATGCATATATAAGAATATCCCCATCATTCCGGGACACCCTTCGGATATGATATAAATTTCGAAGTACTAAAGCATCCGGTACTTTGGATGGGGTTTGTTAGGCCCAATAGATCTATCTTTAGGATTCGCGTCAATTAGGGTGTCTGTTCCCTAATTCTTAGATTACCAGACTTAATAAAAAGGGGCATATTCGATTTCGATAATTCAACCATAGAATGTAGTTTCACGTACTTGTGTCTATTTTGTAAATCATTTATAAAACCTGCATGTATTCTCATCCCAAAAATATTAGATTTTAAAAGTGGGACTATAACTCACTTTCACAGATTTTTACTTCGTCGGGAAGTAAGACTTGGCCACTGTTGATTCACGAACCTATAACAATATATACATATATATTAAAGTATGTTCAAAATATATTTACAACACTTTTAATATATTTTGATGTTTTAAGTTTATTAAGTCAGCTGTCCTCGTTAGTAACCTATAACTAGTTGTCCACAGTTAGATGTACAGAAATAAATCGATAAATATTATCTTGAATCAATCCACGACCCAGTGTATACGTATCTCAGTATTGATCACAACTCAAACTATATATATTTTGGAATCAACCTCAACCCTGTATAGCTAACTCCAACATTCACATATAGAGTGTCTATGGTTGTTCCGAAATATATATAGATGTGTCGACATGATAGGTCGAAACATTGTATACGTGTCTATGGTATCTCAAGATTACATAATATACAATACAAGTTGATTAAGTTATGGTTGGAATAGATTTGTTACCAATTTTCACGTAGCTAAAATGAGAAAAATTATCCAATCTTGTTTTACCCATAACTTCTTCATTTTAAATCCGTTTTGAGTGAATCAAATTGCTATGATTTCATATTGAACTCTATTTTATGAATCTAAACAGAAAAAGTATAGGTTTATAGTCGGAAAAATAAGTTACAAGTCGTTTTTGTAAAGGTAGTCATTTCAGTCGAAAGAACGACGTCTAGATGACCATTTTAGAAAACATACTTCCACTTTGAGTTTAACCATAATTTTTGGATATAGTTTCATGTTCATAATAAAAATCATTTTCTCAGAATAACAACTTTTAAATCAAAGTTTATCATAGTTTTTAATTAACTAACCCAAAACAGCCCGCGGTGTTACTACGACGGCGTAAATCCGGTTTTACGGTATTTTTCGTGTTTCCAGGTTTTAAATCATTAAGTTAGCATATCATATAGATATAGAACATGTGTTTAGTTGATTTTAAAAGTCAAGTTAGAAGGATTAACTTTTGTTTGCGAACAAGTTTAGAATTAACTAAACTATGTTCTAGTGATTACAAGTTTAAACCTTCGAATAAGATAGCTTTATATGTATGAATCGAATGATGTTATGAACATCATTACTACCTTAATTTCCTTGGATAAACCTACTGGAAAAGAGAAAAATGGATCTAGCTTCAATGGATCCTTGGATGGCTCGAAGTTCTTGAAGCAGAATCATGACACGAAAACAAGTTCAAGTAAGATCATCACTTGAAATAAGATTGTTATAGTTATAGAAATTGAACCAAAGTTTGAATATGATTATTACCTTGTATTAGAATGATAACCTACTGTAAGAAACAAAGATTTCTTGAGGTTGGATGATCACCTTACAAGATTGGAAGTGAGCTAGCAAACTTGAAAGTATTCTTGATTTTATGAAACTAGAACTTTTGGAATTTATGAAGAACACTTAGAACTTGAAGATAGAACTTGAGAGAGATCAATTAGATGAAGAAAATTGAAGAATGAAAGTGTTTGTAGGTGTTTTTGGTCGTTGGTGTATGGATTAGATATAAAGGATATGTAATTTTGTTTTCATGTAAATAAGTCATGAATGATTACTCATATTTTTGTAATTTTATGAGATATTTCATGCTAGTTGCCAAATGATGGTTCCCACATGTGTTAGGTGACTCACATGGGCTGCTAAGAGCTGATCATTGGAGTGTATATACCAATAGTACATACATCTAAAAGCTGTGTATTGTACGAGTACGAATACGGGTGCATACGAGTAGAATTGTTGATGAAACTGAACGAGGATGTAATTGTAAACATTTTTGTTAAGTAGAAGTATTTTGATAAGTGTATTGAAGTCTTTCAAAAGTGTATAAATACATATTAAAACACTACATGTATATACATTTTAACTGAGTCGTTAAGTCATCGTTAGTCGTTACATGTAAGTGTTGTTTTGAAACCTTTAGGTTAACGATCTTGTTAAATGTTGTTAACCCAATGTTTATAATATCAAATGAGATTTTAAATTATTATATTATCATGATATTATCATGTATGAATATCTCTTAATATGATATATATACATTAAATGTCTTTACAACGATAATCGTTACATATATGTCTCGTTTAAAAATCATTAAGTTAGTAGTCTTGTTTTTACATATGTAGTTCATTGTTAATATACTTTGTGATATGTTTTCTTATCATAGTATCATGTTAACTATATATATATATATATCCATATATATGTCATCATATAGTTTTTACAAGTTTTAACGTTCATGAATCACCGATCAACTTGGGTGGTCAATTGTCTATATGAAACATATTTCAATTAATCAAGTCTTAACAAGTTTGATTGCTTAACATGTTGGAAACATTTAATCATGTAAACATCAATCTCAATTAATATATATAAACATGGAAAAGTTCGGGTCACTACAGTACCTACCCGTTAAATAAATTTCGTCCCGAAATTTTAAGCTGTTGAAGGTGTTGACGAATCTTCTGGAAATAGATGCGGGTATTTCTTCTTCATCTGATCTTCACGCTCCCAGGTGAACTCGGGTCCTCTACGAGCATTCCATCGAACCTTAACAATTGGTATCTTGTTTTGCTTAAGTCTTTTAACCTCACGATCCATTATTTCGATGGGTTCTTCGATGAATTGGAGTTTTTCGTTGATTTGGATTTCATCTAACGGAATAGTGAGATCTTCTTTAGCAAAACATTTCTTCAAATTCGAGACGTGGAAAGTGTTATGTACAACCGCGAGTTGTTGAGGTAACTCAAGTCGGTAAGCTACTGGTCCGACACGATCAATAATCTTGAATGGTCCAATATACCTTGGATTTAATTTCCCTCGTTTACCAAATCGAACAACGCCTTTCCAAGGTGAAACTTTAAGCATGACCATCTCTCCAATTTCAAATTCTATATCTTTTCTTTTAATGTCAGCGTAGCTCTTTTGTCGACTTTGGGCGGTTTTCAACCGTTGTTGAATTTGGATGATCTTCTCGGTAGTTTCTTGTATAATCTCCGGACCCGTAATCTGTCTATCCCCCACCTCACTCCAACAAATCGGAGACCTGCACTTTCTACCATAAAGTGCTTCAAACGGCGCCATCTCAATGCTTGAATGGTAGCTGTTGTTGTAGGAAAATTCTGCTAACGGTAGATGTCGATCCCAACTGTTTCCGAAATCAATAACACATGCTCGTAGCATGTCTTCAAGCGTTTGTATCGTCCTTTCGCTCTGTCCATCAGTTTGTGGATGATAGGCAGTACTCATGTCTAGACGAGTTCCTAATGCTTGCTGTAATGTCTGCCAGAATCTTGAAATAAATTTGCCATCCCTATCAGAGATAATAGAGATTGGTATTCCATGTCTGGAGACGACTTCCTTCAAATACAGTCATGCTAACTTCTCCATCTTGTCATCTTCTCTTATTGGTAGGAAGTGTGCTGATTTGGTGAGACGATCAACTATTACCCAAATAGTATCAAAACCACTTGCAGTCCTTGGCAATTTAGTAATGAAATCCATGGTAATGTTTTCCCATTTCCATTCCGGGATTTCGGGTTGTTGAAGTAGACCTGATGGTTTCTGATGCTCAGCTTTGACCTTAGAACACGTCAAACATTCTCCTACGTATTTAGCAACATCGGCTTTCATACCCGGCCACCAAAAATGTTTCTTGAGATCCTTGTACATCTTCCCCGTTCCAGGATGTATTGAGTATCTGGTTTTATGAGCTTCTCTAAGTACCATTTCTCTCATATCTCCAAATTTTGGTACCCAAATCCTTTCAGCCCTATACCGGGTTCCGTCTTCCCGAATATTAAGATGCTTCTCCGATCCTTTGGGTATTTCATCCTTTAAATTTCCCTCTTTTAAAACTCCTTGTTGCGCCTCCTTTATTTGAGTAGTAATGTTATTATGAATCATTATATTCATAGATTTTACTCGAATGGGTTCTCTATCCTTCCTGCTCAAGGCATCGGCTACCACATTTGCCTTCCCCGGGTGGTAACGAATCTCAAAATCGTAATCATTCAATAATTCAATCCACCTACGCTGCCTCATATTCAGTTGTTTCTGATTAAATATGTGTTGAAGACTTTTGTGGTCGGTATATATAATACTTTTGACCCCATATAAGTAGTGCCTCCAAGTCTTTAATGCAAAAACAACCGCGCCTAATTCCAAATCATGCGTCGTATAATTTTGTTCGTGAATCTTCAATTGTCTAGACGCATAAGCAATCACCTTCGTTCGTTGCATTAATACACAACCGAGACCTTGCTTTGATGCATCACAATAAATCACAAAATCATCATTCCCTTCAGGCAATGACAATATAGGTGCCGTAGTTAGCTTTTTCTTCAATAACTGAAACGCTTTCTCTTGTTCATCATTCCATTCAAATTTCTTCCCTTTATGCGTTAATGCAGTCAAGGGTTTTGCTATTCTGGAAAAGTCTTGGATGAACCTTCTGTAGTAACCAGCTAGTCCTAAAAACTGGCGTATGTGTTTCGGAGTTTTCGGGGTTTCCCACTTTTCAACAGTTTCTATCTTTGCCGGATCCACCTTAATACCTTCTTTGTTCACTATGTGACCGAGAAATTGAACTTCTTCCAACCAAAATGCACACTTTGAAAACTTAGCGTACAATTCTTCCTTCCTCAATACTTCTAACACCTTTCTCAAATGTTCACCGTGTTCTTGGTCATTCTTTGAGTAAATAAGTATGTCATCAATGAAAACAATGACAAACTTGTCAAGGTATGGTCCACACACTCGGTTCATAAGGTCCATGAACACAGCTGGTGCATTAGTTAAACCAAATGGCATGACCATAAACTCGTAATGACCGTAACGTGTTCTGAAAGCAGTCTTTGGAATATCATCTTCTTTCACCCGCATTTGATGATACCCGGAACGTAAGTCAATCTTTGAATAAACAGACGAGCCTTGTAGTTGATCAAATAAGTCATCGATTCTCGGCAGTGGGTAGCGGTTCTTGATGGTAAGTTTGTTCAACTCTCGGTAGTCGATACACAACCTGAATGTACCATCTTTCTTCTTGACAAACAAAACAGGAGCTCCCCATGGTGATGTGCTTGGTCGAATGAAACCACGCTCTAAAAGTTCTTGTAATTGGCTTTGCAGTTCTTTCATCTCGCTGGGTGCGAGTCTGTAAGGAGCACGAGCTATTGGTGCAGCTCCTGGTACAAGATCTATTTGAAATTCAACGGATCGATGTGGGGGTAATCCCGGTAATTCTTTCGGAAATACATCGGGAAATTCTTTTGCAATGGGAACATCATTGATGCTCTTTTCTTCAGTTTGTACTTTCTCGACGTGTGCTAGAACAGCATAGCAACCTTTTCTTATTAGTTTTTGTGCCTTCAAATTACTAATAAGATGTAGCTTCGTGTTGCCCTTTTCTCCGTACACCATTAAGGGTTTTCCTTTTTCTCGTATAATGCGAATTGCATTTTTGTAACAAACGATCTCCGCTTTCACTTCTTTCAACCAGTCCATACCGATTATCACATCAAAACTCCCTAACTCTACTGGTATCAAATCAATCTTAAATGTTTCGCTAACCAGTTTAATTTCTCGATTCCGACATATATTATCTGCTGAAATTAATTTACCATTTGCTAATTCGAGTAAAAATTTACTATCCAAAGGCGTCAATGGACAACTTAATTTAGCACAAAAATCTCTACTCATATAGCTTCTATCCGCACCCGAATCAAATAAAACGTAAGCAGATTTATTGTCAATAAGAAACGTACCCATAACAAGCTCCGGGTCTTCCTGTGCCTCTACCGCATTAATATTGAAAACTCTTCCACGGCCTTGTCCATTCGTGTTCTCCTGGTTCGGACAATTTCTAATAATGTGGCCTGGTTTTCCACATTTATAACAAACTACATTGGCATAACTTGCTCCGACACTACTTGCTCCGCCATTACTCGTTCCGACACCATTTGTTCCTTTCGTTCTATTAACCCCTGGTCCGTAGACCTCACACTTCGCCGCGCTATGACCATTTCTTTTACACTTGTTGCAAAATTTGGTGCAGAACCCCGAGTGATTCTTTTCACACCTTTGGCATAGCTGCTTCTGATTGTTGTTGTTGCTGCGGTTATTATTGTTGTTGGGATGATTGTTGTAGTTGCTGTTGTTGTTGTTGTTGTTGTTGTTGTTGTTGGGCCGTTTGTTGTAGTTGCGATTGATGTTGCGATTGTTGGGATAATTGTTGCGATTATTGTTGTAATTGCTGTTGTTGTTGTATTGGTGATTCTTATCACCGTTTTCCTCCCACTTTCTTTTGACTTGCTTCACATTGGCCTCTTCAGCAGTATGTTCTTTAATTCTTTCTTCAATCTGGTTCACTAGTTTGTGAGCCATTCTACATGCCTGTTGTATGGAGGCGGGCTCGTGTGAACTTATATCTTCTTGGATTCTTTTCGGTAATCCTTTCACAAACGCGTCGATCTTCTCTTCCTCATCTTCGAATGCTCCCGGACACAATAGGCACAATTCTGTGAATCGTCTTTCGTACGTGGTAATATCAAATCCTTGGGTTCGTAACCCTCTAAGTTCTGTCTTGAGCTTATTGACCTCGGTTCTGGGACGGTACTTCTCGTTCATCAAGTGCTTGAATGCTGACCACGGTAGTGCGTACGCATCATCTTGTCCCACTTGCTCTAGATAGGTATTCCACCATGTTAACGCAGAACCTGTGAAGGTATGCGTAGCGTACTTCACTTTGTCCTCTTCAGTACACTTATGGCAAACACCGATTCAACCTTCTCGGTCCACCGTTTCAATCCGATCGGTCCTTCGGTTCCATCAAATTCCAAAGGTTTGCAGGCAGTGAATTCTTTGTAGGTGCATCCTACACGATTTCCTGTACTGCTAGATCCAAGGTTATTGTTGGTATGTAGCGCAGCCTGTACTGCGGCTATGTTTGAAGCTAGAAAAGTACGGAATTCCTCTTCATTCATATTCACGGTGTGTCGAGTAGTCGGTGCCATTTCCTTCAAAATAGTTAAATGGAACAAGTTAATCATACAGAATATTAAGAGTAGTTAATAGTATTTCGTAGCATAATATGAACTCATTTATAAAAGCTTTTTCTTCATATTAGCGTTTTATAAGTTTAAATTCGGGTAGTACCTACCCGTTAAGTTCATACTTAGTAGCTAATATACAATTCAACTACTACAATTCTATATGAAAAACTGATTGTAATAATATTTCGCGTTCAAACTTTTATACAATATTTTACAAACTTACAATACCGCTTATTTTACATAAAGCATGAAATATAGCACACAATAACTTTGATACAAGATAGTTGTGAAGACAATTCTAGCTAGTACACAAGTCGTTCGGCAAAGGCAATAAAGACACGTAATTCATACGTCCAGAAACAAGTCATGCATTCTGGTTTTACTAGGACTACTTCCCATCCTTGGTCTTGTGCAACATAACCGTTATGGCCGTTGATAAGACAGCGTGTTGTAACGTCATCAAAGGGACGAGGGTTACGTAATGTCCAACAGTCCCGTAATAGTCTAAAAACCTCATTTCTTACCCCAATTACCGACTCCGTCACTTGTGGAAACGTTTTGTTTAATAGTTGTAGCCCGATGTTCTTGTTCTCACTTTGGTGAGAAGCGAACATTACTAATCCGTAAGCATAACATGCTTCTTTATGTTGCATGTTAGCCGCTTTTTCTAAATCACGAAGTCCAATATTCGGATATATTGAGTCAAAATAATTTCTTAACCCGTTGCGTAAAATAGCATTTGGGTTCCCCGCAATATATGCGTCAAAGTAAACACATCGTAACTTATGGGTTTCCCAATGTGATATCCCCCATCTTTCAAACGAAAGTCTCTTATAAACCAAGACATTCTTGGAACGTTCTTCGAATGTCTTACAAACTGATCTCGCCTTAAATAGTTGTGCCAAAGAATTCTGGCCGACTCTAGACAAGATTTCATCAATCATGTCTCCGGGTAGGTCTCTTAAAATATTGGGTTGTCTATCCATTTTGTGTTTTTAAACTGTAAAATAGACAAGAGTTAGTTTCATAAAAAAAAATACTTGTTAATACAAGCAATTTTTACATATATCATAAAGCATAAGAACACTATATTACATATATTACACCACACGAATACAACTATCTTATTCCGACTCGCTCGTTTCTTCTTCTTCGGTTTTGGTTCGTTTTGCCAAGTTTCTAGGGATATATGATGTTCCCCTAATACGAGCCGTCGTTGTCCACATTGGTTTAGAAAAACCTGGTGGTTTAGAGGTTCCCGGGTCATTGTTACAACTTAAGGACTTCGGGGGTTGACGATACATATAAAGTTCATCGGGGTTGGAATTAGATTTCTCTATTTTTATGCCCTTTCCCTTATTATTTTCTTTTGCCTTTTTAAATTCAGTTGGGGTAATTTCTATAACATCATCGGAATTCTCGTCGGAATCCGATTCATCGGAGAATTGGTAATCCTCCCAATATTTTGCTTCCTTGGCGGAAACATCATTGACCATAATTAACTTTGGTCGGTTGGTTGAGGATTTTCTTTTACTTAACCGTTTTATTATTTCCCCCACCGGTTCTATTTCTTCATTCGGTTCCGATTCTTCTTCCGGTTCCGATTCTTCTTCCGGTTCCGACTCTTCTTCCGGTTCCTCTTCGGGAACTTGTGAATCAGTCCACAAATCATTCCAATTTACATTTGACTCTTCATTATTATTAGGTGAGTCAATGGGACTTGTTCTAGAGGTAGACATCTATCACATAATATGAAACACGTTAAGAGATTAATATATCACATAATATTCATATGTTAAAAATATATAGTTTCCAACAAAAATGTTAAGCAATCATTTTTAAAGAAAACACGGTCGAAGTCCAGACTCACTAATGCATCCTAACAAACTCGATAAGACACACTAATGCAAATTTTCTGGTTCTCTAAGACCAACGCTCGGATACCAACTGAAATGTCCCGTTCTTATTGATTAAAAACGTTCCATATTAATTGATTTCGTTGCGAGGTTTTGACCTCTATATGAGACGTTTTTCAAAGACTGCATTCATTTTTAAAATAAACCATAACCTTTATTTCATAAATAAAGGTTTAAAAAGCTTTACGTAGATTATCAAATAATGATAATCTAAAATATCCTGTTTACACACGACCATTACATAATGGTTTACAATACATATATGTTACATCGAAATCAGTTTCTTGAATGCAGTTTTTACACAATATCATACAAACATGGACTCCAAATCTTGTCCTTATTTTAGTATGCAACAGCGGAAGCTCTTAATATTCACCTGAGAATAAACATGCTTTAAACGTCAACAAAAATGTTGGTGAGTTATAGGTTTAACCTATATATATCAAATCGTAACAATAGACCACAAGATTTCATATTTCAATACACATCCCATACATAGAGATAAAAATCATTCATATGGTGAACACCTGGTAACCGACAATAACAAGATGCATATATAAGAATATCCCCATCATTCCGGGACACCCTTCGGATATGATATAAATTTCGAAGTACTAAAGCATCCGGTACTTTGGATGGGGTTTGTTAGGCCCAATAGATCTATCTTTAGGATTCGCGTCAATTAGGGTGTCTGTTCCCTAATTCTTAGATTACCAGACTTAATAAAAAGGGGCATATTCGATTTCGATAATTCAACCATAGAATGTAGTTTCACGTACTTGTGTCTATTTTGTAAATCATTTATAAAACCTGCATGTATTCTCATCCCAAAAATATTAGATTTTAAAAGTGGGACTATAACTCACTTTCACAGATTTTTACTTCGTCGGGAAGTAAGACTTGGCCACTGTTGATTCACGAACCTATAACAATATATACATATATATTAAAGTATGTTCAAAATATATTTACAACACTTTTAATATATTTTGATGTTTTAAGTTTATTAAGTCAGCTGTCCTCGTTAGTAACCTATAACTAGTTGTCCACAGTTAGATGTACAGAAATAAATCGATAAATATTATCTTGAATCAATCCACGACCCAGTGTATACGTATCTCAGTATTGATCACAACTCAAACTATATATATTTTGGAATCAACCTCAACCCTGTATAGCTAACTCCAACATTCACATATAGAGTGTCTATGGTTGTTCCGAAATATATATAGATGTGTCGACATGATAGGTCGAAACATTGTATACGTGTCTATGGTATCTCAAGATTACATAATATACAATACAAGTTGATTAAGTTATGGTTGGAATAGATTTGTTACCAATTTTCACGTAGCTAAAATGAGAAAAATTATCCAATCTTGTTTTACCCATAACTTCTTCATTTTAAATCCGTTTTGAGTGAATCAAATTGCTATGATTTCATATTGAACTCTATTTTATGAATCTAAACAGAAAAAGTATAGGTTTATAGTCGGAAAAATAAGTTACAAGTCGTTTTTGTAAAGGTAGTCATTTCAGTCGAAAGAACGACGTCTAGATGACCATTTTAGAAAACATACTTCCACTTTGAGTTTAACCATAATTTTTGGATATAGTTTCATGTTCATAATAAAAATCATTTTCTCAGAATAACAACTTTTAAATCAAAGTTTATCATAGTTTTTAATTAACTAACCCAAAACAGCCCGCGGTGTTACTACGACGGCGTAAATCCGGTTTTACGGTATTTTTCGTGTTTCCAGGTTTTAAATCATTAAGTTAGCATATCATATAGATATAGAACATGTGTTTAGTTGATTTTAAAAGTCAAGTTAGAAGGATTAACTTTTGTTTGCGAACAAGTTTAGAATTAACTAAACTATGTTCTAGTGATTACAAGTTTAAACCTTCGAATAAGATAGCTTTATATGTATGAATCGAATGATGTTATGAACATCATTACTACCTTAATTTCCTTGGATAAACCTACTGGAAAAGAGAAAAATGGATCTAGCTTCAATGGATCCTTGGATGGCTCGAAGTTCTTGAAGCAGAATCATGACACGAAAACAAGTTCAAGTAAGATCATCACTTGAAATAAGATTGTTATAGTTATAGAAATTGAACCAAAGTTTGAATATGATTATTACCTTGTATTAGAATGATAACCTACTGTAAGAAACAAAGATTTCTTGAGGTTGGATGATCACCTTACAAGATTGGAAGTGAGCTAGCAAACTTGAAAGTATTCTTGATTTTATGAAACTAGAACTTTTGGAATTTATGAAGAACACTTAGAACTTGAAGATAGAACTTGAGAGAGATCAATTAGATGAAGAAAATTGAAGAATGAAAGTGTTTGTAGGTGTTTTTGGTCGTTGGTGTATGGATTAGATATAAAGGATATGTAATTTTGTTTTCATGTAAATAAGTCATGAATGATTACTCATATTTTTGTAATTTTATGAGATATTTCATGCTAGTTGCCAAATGATGGTTCCCACATGTGTTAGGTGACTCACATGGGCTGCTAAGAGCTGATCATTGGAGTGTATATACCAATAGTACATACATCTAAAAGCTGTGTATTGTACGAGTACGAATACGGGTGCATACGAGTAGAATTGTTGATGAAACTGAACGAGGATGTAATTGTAAACATTTTTGTTAAGTAGAAGTATTTTGATAAGTGTATTGAAGTCTTTCAAAAGTGTATAAATACATATTAAAACACTACATGTATATACATTTTAACTGAGTCGTTAAGTCATCGTTAGTCGTTACATGTAAGTGTTGTTTTGAAACCTTTAGGTTAACGATCTTGTTAAATGTTGTTAACCCAATGTTTATAATATCAAATGAGATTTTAAATTATTATATTATCATGATATTATCATGTATGAATATCTCTTAATATGATATATATACATTAAATGTCTTTACAACGATAATCGTTACATATATGTCTCGTTTAAAAATCATTAAGTTAGTAGTCTTGTTTTTACATATGTAGTTCATTGTTAATATACTTTGTGATATGTTTTCTTATCATAGTATCATGTTAACTATATATATATATATATCCATATATATGTCATCATATAGTTTTTACAAGTTTTAACGTTCATGAATCACCGATCAACTTGGGTGGTCAATTGTCTATATGAAACATATTTCAATTAATCAAGTCTTAACAAGTTTGATTGCTTAACATGTTGGAAACATTTAATCATGTAAACATCAATCTCAATTAATATATATAAACATGGAAAAGTTCGGGTCACTACACTCTTAATAACTTTCCAAATCTAGTCCAAGCCTCATATAGAGTTTCATTCGGCTTCTGTGTGAACGTAACAATTTCTGCTTGAAGTCTTACGGCTTTAGATGCAGGAAAGAATTGTTTAAGAAATTTTTCAACTAAAACGTCCCATGTATCAATCGCCCCTTCAGGTAACGATTCCAACCAATCTTTGGCTTTTCCCTTTAAAGTCCAGGGAAATAACATGAGATATATCTGTTCATCCTCCACTTCGCGGATTTTAAATAGTGTGCAGATCCTATTAAAGGTACGTAGATGTTCATTTGGATCTTCCTTCGGCGCACCACTAAATTGGCATTGATTAGTCACCATGTGTAGAATTTGTCCTTTGATTTCATAATCTGGCGCATTAATGTCTGGATGAGTAATTGTGTGACCTTGGCCAGTGCGTTTAGCTCTCATTCGGTCTTCCATACTTAAAGGTTCCAGATTCTCCATAATTGAATTTGTTGAATCGGAATCACTAGAGGATTCTGATTTAATGGTTCGTTCCTCAACAATCTCTGTTTGAATGATTGGTGGTTCCGGAGGAAAGTTTAGTGGTTCAGGATCTACGAATTGTCCCTGAATATTCTCCGGATTCTCAATTGTGAGGTCGGGTTCAAAAAATGGATTATCGGAAATTTGAACTGGAGTACTTGGTTGACTGGATGACGATTCTAAAGAAAAATCAACGGTGGTAATATTTGCTAAATGTCTTGATCTAGTTACAGGTGGTGAACGTACAAAAGGTGATGAACGTCTTGCTCGGTGCATTCACTGAATATCCTATTAGTTTTTAAAAGGAAAGAAAAATTATAATAAGTTATCCAATCAATAGACTTTTCTGATTTTGCCCACGTTTCGAATAGCCAAAAGATGCAGAAGAGGGGCAGGATTCGTTTGGTCTCGATATAATTGAGGACTGTTTGGCTCCAATAACCCGGTCCACGTACAAATCCAACTATTACTACGAACTAGAAAATTTTGATGTCTATCAATTTAACCACTTAAAATAAATTTTCGTAATTTTAAGAAATTTAGATAAGAAGTAGAATAAAAATCTATGTCCTAAAACTAGAATAGCGAGAAATAAGAAAGAAAAAGAGTTCGTCGAAAAAGGTCGAAAAAGAAAAATGGTTGAAAAATAAAAGGTGACGGAAAAATAAAAGAAACTTATAAAACTTAAAAACACTTGACTAACCTAACCTTATTACTACAACTAACTTAAAATTATAATCGCAAATTGAGATTACTAATTGGAATGATAATTGATACATAGGTAAAAGGTGTCTAAAAATATTAAAGCTTACAGGAAAAACTAAATCCCAAATGGAAATAACTTAAAAAGAAACTAAAACTTAAAAACGCGTCGCAAAATTCTAAAGCACCTAAATCTCAGTCTAAAGAAAAAGCACTTAAGGAATTCTACGGCAAGCTTAAAAATCTAGAAGTAAAAATAACTATGGCAAAAACTAAGTTTAAAACTAAATATGAGCTAAAAATACAAATATTACGTTAAAACGATTAAAAAGGGACAAAATATAAAAATATACAAAAAGTTGTAAAAATTACAATTTTTATAAAAATATTATTTTTATATTATTTATTTATTAATGAAGGTTTTTCGAATGCCCGAGAGACATATTAAATTAACGTGGCTAATATGTTTTGATCCAAGTTGGGTCATACCCAATAACAAGCTTACCAAAACCTTATACGTATTTAGTCCTAACGATTGGATCATTGATTAAATACGCGACACTTGAACCTTAAGAAAAATGGTTTTCTGACATGTTACTTGATGTGTATATAAATTATGGAATAATTTATACTTAATTATTTATAGGTTAAATAATTAATAATGTTATATTACATTTTATAAATATGGTTTTATATAAAATGTATACATAACAAATATTTGCACAAGTTTATAAAATGTATTATATAAAACTATTTCTATTAAATTGTCTAGTTTTATAAAAGCATCTTATAAAAATATAAGTGGCCTTGGAGTCCATCCAAGCATGCATTTGACTAGCCATGGGAGTGGTTACTTCAATATTCATGTGGCATAAGTACCAAGGGATGTTGGAGACCACAATGAGATGCAAATACATCAAATACACTTAAAAAAAAACTGCACAAAGAGTCCATTCTACAGCAGCCTGGCCGTGGCCTTTTGGAAGGTCTAAAGGGTTTCTAAAATTTGATTTTGAAGCTCATTTCAAGTGTTAATAAATCCTAACCAAAGTACAAAGGTTTGGTGTTAAAGGCTTGGGGTATTACTTGCTTGAGGCTTCAAGTTAGAAGCTCATTTTGCATCATCTTCTTCATCATCTTGCAACCTTGTTAACAACCCTCAACAAGCTTGAGGAGGTATGAATATTCTCTTCTTGTTCTTATTTGTAAGTATTATTTCAAGACTTGATAACAATATGGAATTCAAGTAAAACGGTTTAACATATACACTTGTTCATATATGTAATAATGCTTCCGCTTGTCTTAACACTCATAAAATGGTTTTGTGATTATATAAACCTTTTGAACTTGTTGTCATGTCGAATTCCATCAATGGTATCTAGAGCCGAAGTCTATGAAATATGCTTCTTATATATGTCTTTAAAACCCACCAACTTTGCATTTTATTAACATACATGAAAGTAGAATGCAAAATTGATGGATTTGGGTGGGTTAGCTTTTTTGGCCGAAATTTTGGCACCCAAAATGGGTTTTTGGGTCTTCCATTTTGGTCAAATTTTGGTTGCATGTTGTTCACAATCTTAGCCTTGACCTTGTGTATGGTTGCATGTATGTTTGGTTGATTTAATTCATTCTTATGGTTTGTAATAATATTTATTCAATTGGTTTGTAATAATATTATTTTGGTTATGTAATTTATTTTATATTTGGTATGTAAAATAGATTAGGTTGTATTTTCATTTTCTAGACAAAATGTATTAGGATATATTTTGTAAAATGATGAAGATGATGAAGACTTGAAGAAGACAAGAAGAAGCATTTGGATGCAAGATTAAGTGGGAGATTTAAAATCTCCTACTTTGTGTAATTACCCCTTACCCGGTGGCATTTTATTTTCGGCTAAACAAAATACTTACCAAAAGGCTTGATTGTGAACATGTTGTTTTGCATGCTTGGTTGTTTATTGTATGATTGTGGATTGTATGTTTGTATGCTACAAGTTAATCACACAAGTTAACAACAAACTAAAATGACAATTTAATTGGTTAAATTTAACATTATTAACACATGCAAAACTACAATTTAATTGGTTAAATTGAAATGGCAAAAAGACGTTAATAAATGGTTATTAAGAACAAGAATCGAATAAACATATAAAATGGTTTATATCAAGGTAATAAAATTGGCATTATTACATGACATGAAAATGGATTTCATAAGTACCATACACTAAATGCATGTTGGTGTATAGCAAAATGTTTTCTTAAACTAGAATTTATGAAAACTTAAAATCCCTTTACAAATACAAGGTAAACAAGTTAAACGCCATCCTTTTGTGGGAACACTTGAACATAGTAGTGAACTCATAATGGGATAAAGGTCACCTAACCATTATGAACTAGCTAATATGCTTAAGGTAAAATTCGCACACTTGTGGGATAAAGGTCACCTAACCACTTGTATGTTAATTTTACATGTTTTCACAAGTAGGACGACTTGATTTGGGAATCATGAACTTAGGGTCACCGAAGCATGATGAACAAATAGGCGTTGATGGGATAAATATGCCATGCAAAAGGATTGCATGATCCCATAACTTAGAAGTTGCAAAAGGATTGCAATTGTCATATAATGACTACCTAGCTAAATCAAATGACGGGATAAAGGTCACCTAACCGAAATTTGGTTTACCGTTGGATTCTAATATTTAATAAGTCAATTAAAATATAAAAGGGTATTGTTTATTAAATTTAAAATCGATACTTAAATGAACTTTGTTAAATTTTGTAGATGGCCGCCAATAACAACAACCACATTCCTAACGCACCTATTAACATGAACAACCTATCATTAAGGTCTCTCCTCGAGAAAGACAAACTCAACCATACGAACTTTATGGATTGGTTCCGTAATCTTAGAATTGTCCTCAAACTTGAGGATAAAGCGTATGTGTTGGAAGACCCTATTCCCGACCAACCGGACGAAGAAGATGTAGAGGGCATGGCTTACTATGACAAATATTGTGCCGATTCGGTGCAAGTTGGTTGCCTAATGCTTGGGACTATGATACCCGAACTCCAAAAGGATTTCGAACATCATAGTGCATATGACATGATAACGCAATTGAAGGAGATGTTCCTTCAACAAGCACGTGTCGAGTGCTTCGAAACGGTTCGAGCGCTACATGCATGTCGTATGGATGACACCCAATCCGTCTCCTCTTATGTCCTCAAAATGAAGAACCTTATTGATCGTGCTAACCGTCTTAACCTAAACATATCAAATGAGTTAGCCACCGATCTTATCCTTAACTCCCTATCAAAAAGGTTTGATCAATTTGTAATTAATTACAATATGAATGGGATGGATAAGAGCATAGGTGAGCTTCACGGTATACTTAGAACGGCGGAAACTAGCATGGGTAAAAGGGCTTTACCCGTGTTAGCAATCGATCAAGGTGGATTCAAAGGTAAGACCTCTAAGCCAAAGGTGGCTAAGAGAAAAGGACCCGCCTATCAAGGCAAAGGGAAAGGGAAGATGGTTACCCCAACCATCAACAAGGCTAAGAAGCAAAAGGTAGCCGAGAAGGCAAACCCCAAAGAAGACCCGTGTTTCGGTTGCGGTGAAATGGGTCACTGGAAGCGAAATTGCCCGGTCTATCTTAAGGAGTTGAAGGACAAGAGGGATGCAGGGCAAACCTCAGGTAATATATATATGGTATATATTGAGCTTAATATTACTTCTTCTAATACATGGGTATTAGACACGGGATGTGGAACTCATATTTGCAATTCTTTGCAGGGGTTCAAACGAAGTAACAAACAAGCGGGAACATCAAGTCTCTTTATGGGAAATGGAGCCAAGGTGCAAGTAAAGGCTCAAGGAGACTTTGTATTGAAACTTCCAAGTGGTTTGGAACTTATTTTGAACAATGTTTTGTATGCACCCGACTTATGTTGAAACATTATTTCAATTTCCCGTTTGAAACAATGTGGTTTTAATCTTAATTTTGTTAATGATGATATCCATATTTATTTAGATAAGGTATTCTATTTCAAGGCTTCGCCTTCAAATGGAATTTATGAATTGGTTCATGATGACACATCATCTAGTAGCTCAATATACCATACTAGCACCAAGAAACTCAAAAGGGATTTGAGTGATTCCTACTTATGGCATTGTCGCCTTGGTCACATAAACAAGAATCGTATGCATACACTTCAAAAGAATGGACTTTTGAAATCAAATGAAATGGATTCGTTTGATGTATGTGAATCTTGTTTACAAGGCAAGATGACTAAAGCACCTTTCAAAGGGACCTATGAAAGGGCTAAAGATTTATTGGGATTAATACATTCGGATGTGTGTGGACCCTTTAAGCCCATGACTAGGAATGGTGAAAGATACTTTGTTACTTTCATTGATGACTTCAGTCGTTTCGGATATGTCTGCTTGTTAAGACATAAGGATGAAACTTTTGAAGCATTCAAAGAATATCAAAACGAAGTACAAAATCAACTCAATAAGACAATCAAGGTACTTCGTACTGATAGAGGAGGTGAATACCTAAGCGATGCTTTCCAAGATCATCTTAGGAGTTGTGGGATTATCTCACAACTTACTCCACCAGGAACACCCCAACTTAATGGAGTGTCCGAAAGGAGGAACCGAACCCTAATGGATATGGTTCGATCTATGATGGCTAGAAGCTTGTTACCTCTATTATTTTGGGGTTATTGTCTATGCTCCGCGGCTCGTATTTTAAATATGGCCCCAACTAAGAAAGTGGAACGAACACCTCATGAGATGTGGTTTGGAAAACCTCCATCTCTATCATACTTAAAGGTATGGGGATGTGAAGCTTACCCTAAGCGTTACGTCCCTAATAAGTTGAATGCTCGATCCACGAAGTGTATCTTCATAGGATATCCCAAGAATGATATGGGATATTATTTCTATGATCCATCCGAGCATAATGTATTTGTTGCTCGGAAGGCGGAATTCCTTGAAACTAAGTTCCTAATGGAAGGAAATAGTGAAAGGAAGATAGATCTTGAGGAGGTTCAAGATCAAGTAGATGATACACAATTGGTTGACACTAGCACTCAACATGAAAATGTTGAGAATGATCAAATGGATGATCAAAATGCACAAGACGTTCGCAGATCTGGTAGGATTAGTAATCCTCCTGAGAGATATGGGTTTCTCATGGATGGTTGCTATGTGGTTGATTTGGATGAACCAATAAACTACCAAGATGCTTTATCAAGGATTGATAAAGATAAATGGCAGGAAGCCATGAACGCTGAGATGCAATCCATGTATGACAACCAAGTTTGAGAACTTGTTACACAACCTGCTGGCTCAAGGCTAGTTGATTGTAAATGGCTTTTCAAAATGAAAACCGACATACATGGAAACTTGGATACATATAAAGCTAGACTTGTAGCAAAAGGTTTCACTCAAACTCAAGGGGTTGACTATGATGAAACTTTTTCGCCTGTGGCAATGCTAAAGTCTATTAGGATATTACTTGCCATTGCCGCTCATTATGATTATGAAATATGGCAAATGGATGTCAAGACCGCTTTCCTAAATGGACATCTTGAGGAAGATGTCTATATGGTTCAGCCTGAGGGTTTTGTTGATCCGAAATATCCTAAAAAGGTATGCAAGTTAAAGAAGTCAATCTACGGATTGAAACAAGCATCTAGAATGTGGAATCATCGTTTTAATGAGGAGGCAAAGAAATTTGGCTTCATTAAAAATGGTGATGAAGCTTGTGTATACAATAAAGCTAGTGGGAGCACTATCATGTTCCTTGTGCTATATGTGGATGATATATTGTTATTTGGAAATGATATTCCGGCAATGCAAGGTGTTAAAACTTGGTTAAGCAAATGCTTCTCCATTAAGGATCTTGGAGAAGCACAATACGTTTTGGGGATTGGGATCTACAGGGATAGATCCAAGAAACTGATAGGTTTAAATCAAAGTGCATACATTGAAAAGATCTTGAAAAGGTTCAAGATGGAGAACTCTAAGAAAGGTTTGGTACCTATTCAAAAGGAAACACTTCTCAGTTCATCTCAGTGCCCCACCACGAAAGATGAACAGGAGAGAATGAAGAAAGTCCCATATGCTTCTGCCATTGGGTCAATCATGTATGCAATGATATGCACTAGACCGGATGTGTCATGCGCTCTTAGCCTGACAAGTAGATACCAGAATAACCCAGGAAACAGTTATTGGATTGCTGTTAAAAGTATATTGAAATACCTTAGGAGGACTAAGGATATGTTTCTGATATATGGGTCTGGTGAGGAGGAACTCGCTGTAAAAGGTTACGTGGATGCGAGTTTCCAAACTGATCGTGATGATTCTCGATCACAATCCGGTTATGTCTTCACATTAAATGGAGGTGCGGTCTCTTGGAAGAGTTCAAAACAGGATGTTGTTGCTCTATCCACTACAGAGTCGGAGTACATCGCCGCATCATTAGCAGCTCAGGAAGCTGCATGGATGAAGAAATTCATCGACGACTTAGGAGTAGTCCCTTCCATTCAGGACCCTCTTGAGATCTTTTGTGACAACGAGGGTGTGATTGCTCAAATCAAGGAACCTCGTGCTCATCAAAAGACCCGTCACATTGAGCGGAGATTCAACTACATAAGGGATGAAGTTGAAAAGGGAAAGATATGTATTCGCAAAGTCCACACAGATCTTAATATAGCGGATCCTCTCACGAAGCTCTTACATGGATCAAAACATGCAGGACATGTTTGTGCATTAGGGCTTCGATATTCTAGTGATTGGTCATGATCTGTTTTAAGTATTGTACCGGAACGAAATTATTCAAACTCATTAATATAACTATGGTGTTAATTTATTTGAGTTATGTTCCTATTTTGCATATTTCATCCTTGAATAAGCAATTATTCTAAAATTCTGTAGTCGATCACATTTGTGGGAACAAGTGTGAGGTTTAGACTATTATGAACTCGGATTGGTATACATTCATAGGTTGAATGTGGGGCAAGGTTGCAACCAAGGTTCATAGATATTTGTGGGAAACAAATATTGGAAGACCCGCCCTCAAGATTTGCTAAATGGAGCCTTTGTGGTTGATCACATGTAATCTTGAGTAAAGGCGAATATCATTGTATCCTCTGACCTGAGATACATATTGGGTTCAGATATTTCCCAAGTATTGTGCCTTGAATCTTTCCTTCGCTATTCTGAAATATGGTAGTTCATAAGGAAGAGCTCAGGTACAATGCAAGGTACATATTTAGGACGTATGTAGTCAAGATGGAATTTGTCCCTCTTATTCGTTGAGAGTCAGATGTCTAAGGCCTGAAAAGTTAAATCTATAAGAGAGTGATCACTCTGTATCTCTTGGATTTAACATGACATCTAGGACGAAAGGATATAATGAAAGATTCACCTATTCATGTTCGAGACGGGAGCTTGAAAGGGATGATGTTATTGAATGGCACAAAGTCATAACAAATATAGGGGTGATGGACGGTGTGTTAGGCTGTATCCATCACTTGCATTAATTTCTTATGTTTCTCGTGCAAGTGGGAGATTGAAGGTTTTATTAATGCCCGAGAGACATATTAAATTAACGTGGCTAATATGTTTTGATCCAAGTCGGGTCATACCCAATAACAAGCTTACCAAAACCTTATACGTATTTAGTCCTAACGATTGGATCATTGATTAAATACGCGACACTTGAACCTTAAGAAAAATGGTTTTCTGACATGTTACTTGATGTGTATATAAATTATGGAATAATTTATACTTAATTATTTATAGGTTAAATAATTAATAATGTTATATTACATTTTATAAATATGGTTTTATATAAAATGTATACATAACAAATATTTGCACAAGTTTATAAAATGTATTATATAAAACTAGTTCTATTAAATTGTCTAGTTTTATAAAAGCATCTTATAAAAATATAAGTGGCCTTGGAGTCCATCCAAGCATGCATTTGACTAGCCATGGGAGTGGTTACTTCAATATTCATGTGGCATAAGTACCAAGGGATGTTGGAGACCACAATGAGATGCAAATACATCAAATACACTTCAAAAAAATTGCACAAAGAGTCCATTCTGCAGCAGCCTGGCCGTGGCCTTTTGGAAGGTCTAAAGGGTTTCTAAAATTTGATTTTGAAGCTCATTTCAAGTGTTAATAAATCCTAACCAAAGTACAAAGGTTTGGTGTTAAAGGCTTGGGGTATTACTTGCTTGAGGCTTCAAGTTAGAAGCTCATTTTGCATCATCTTCTTCATTATCTTGCAACCTTGTTAACAACCCTCAACAAGCTTGAGGAGGTATGAATATTCTCTTCTTGTTCTTATTTGTAAGTATTATTTCAAGACTTGATAACAATATGGAATTCAAGTAAAACGGTTTAACATATACACTTGTTCATATATGTAATAATGCTTCCGCTTGTCTTAACACTCATAAAATGGTTTTGTGATTATATAAACCTTTTGAACTTGTTGTCATGTCGAATTCCATCAATTAAAACTATTAATTTTACAATTTAATTAAACTAATTTAACTAAAATATAAATTAAATAAAAAGTTAAACTAATTATAATAATAATAATTAATTAGGGTTAATAATAATAATAATTAATAATTACCCGTAATTAAATGCAGTTTAGGGTTTCTGTCAGTGTCAGAGTGTCTCCGCGAGTTGCGGTATTCCAAGCAGCAAACCCCGCGAGTCGCGGGGGTCCAAAATTCAACTCTGGTACAGTTTTAAATTTGACTCGTTTTTTTTTTTCTGTTTTATATTTTCTGTTTTCAAATCTAAAATATTTATATAATAAAAACTTATATTTTAAAAATTAGAATAAAAATAGAACTACTTTATAATTTTATAAATAAAAATCTTAAAACTAGATTTATATATATATATATATATTTTTATATGTTTTAAATAAAAACAAAATACTTAAATAAAACTTATATAAAAACAAAGAAACTTTATAAAACTTAAATATTTAACAAAATCTTAAAAATACTTATATTTTTTGTTTTTCTTTTTATATTTTCGAATATTTAAAATGTATTTTTATAAAAACGAATTTTAATAAAAGTAAACTAAAAATCTTTTTTTTTAATTAATTAGCGTTGCGCTTCCGGCTTTTAAGCTAAATTGTCCCCGGCAGCGGCGCCAAAAATAACTTGATGTTATGCGAGGTGTATATAAAATAGCTTTAAATTTTTAGCAGGAAATACTATTAAATACGATACAATTTTACACAAGATATTTATTTATTTATAGAATGGATATACTTAAACCTTGCTACAACACTTATAGGCAGTGTACCTAATCGTACAGTAGTGTAGTTTTTAGTAAGTCCGGTTCGTTCCACAGGGAAAATCTTTAAACAAAGCTTAACGCTATATTAGTTTACTTTTATAAAAATACAAATATATATATATATATATATATATATATATATATATATATATATATATATATATATATATATATATATATATATATATATATATATATAATATTATTATAAAGGTGGGTTTTTACCGTTTAATGACCGGTTTGTCGATTTTAAAACTTTAGTCGCAGTTAAAACCAAATGTAAAATAATAAATAAATACAAGACTTAATTTAAAGCGTAAAGTAAATAACGATAATGAAATTGCGAATAATAAAAGTGCGATAAAATAAACTTGCGATAATTAAAAAGTACGATAATTAAAAGTGCAATTAAATATAATAACAATAAATAAAAGTGCTATAATTAGAAGTGCAATTAAATATAAAATAAAGGAAATTAAATATGAAATAAAAGAATTATGCTTATTTAAACTTCCGTAATCATGATGTTTGACGTGTTGATTTTAGTTTTATGCCCATGGGTTAATTGTCCTTTGTCCTGGATTATTTAATATGTCCGTCTGGTTTTTGTCCATAACAGTCCATCAGTCATAAATATAAAGTGCGAGTATCCTCGTCAAATTATCCTTATACCCGAAGTTAAATTTCCAACTAATTGGGGACTTAAACTGTAACAAGATTTTAACCCAAGGTTTTAATATTTTGTTATCAATTATACTAAGTGTCCTTGTACATAATTTCACCCCTGTTTTAATTATTCTAGTGGCTATTAATCCATTCCCGTGTCCGGTTAAATGAACGATTATTCGTACATATAAATACCCCGCCCATCGTGTCCGATCGAGTGTATATGGTAATTTATAGGGACGCCCAATTATAAATCTTTATATTAACATTAACAAACTATCATTTAGTTAAACAAATATAAAGCCCATTAATAGCCCATAGTCTAATTTCCACAAGTGTCGTTCTTTTGTCCAAACCCCAATTATGGTACAACGCCCAATTACCCAATTTTAGTAATTAGCCCAACATCATGATTACTTCGGATTAAATAAGCATAATAATAACTTAGCTACGAGACATTAAATTAAAAAGGTTGAACATAACTTACAATGATTAAAAATAGCGTAGCGTTACACGGACAGAATTTCGACTTATACCCTTACAATATTCGCTAACATACCCTTATTATTAGGATTAAAATTAAAATTAAAATTAAAATTAAAATATAAATATAAATATTTACGTATAGATATAGAGAGGATGGATATATATGTTGGTTTTTGCGATCATAATTCGTTTGCTTTTATAGGGAGTTTCAGAATTTGGGGCTCCGCGACTCGCGGCCCTTTTTGCCTTCAAACTCCGCGAGTCGCGGAGTTTGTAAATACAGCTCACTCCATTTTGGCTCTTTGTTTACCGACGGTTTATTATATAAATATAATATATATATATATAATTTATATATTATATTATATTTATATACATTGTTAACTTGTAATTTTTAGTCCGTTGCGTCGAGCGTTGAGAGTTGACTCTGGTCCTGGTTCCGGATTTTTGAATGTCCTTGCGTACAATTTAATATCTTGTACTTTGCGTTTTGAATCTTGTACTCTTGTAATTTCGAGACGTTTCTTATCAATAATTGGAACCTCTTTGATTTTCTTTTGTACTTTTGAGCTTTTTGGTCGTTTGCGTCTTCAATTCGTCGAATCTATCTTTTGTCTACACCTTTTATTATTTAAACGAATATCAGTTTTAAATAGAACAATTGCAACTAAAAGCTTGTCTTTCTTGAGGAATAATGCTATGAAATATATGTTCGTTTTTAGTATTATCACTTGGTTAACTAGCTCATTAAGGTTCTAAGGTCTAACCAAGACAAGGGTGTGTTGGTGCATTATTTCATCATCTTCATCATCATCTTGCTTGTTGATAACAACCCTCAACTAGCTTGAGGAGGTATACATCTTCCCTACTTGTTTCATATGTAAGCATAATTTCATGACTTGATACATATATGGAATTCAATTTAAATGGTTACACATATAAACATATTTTCTTAATAATCATGCTTCCGCTTATTTTAACTCTACATGAATGGGCATTATGAACTTGTTGATATGTTGAATTCCATCACTTTTACCTTGTTACAGTTGCAAATTCATGAGAGATCTAATCGTCATTTATTTGACTCATTTTAAATTTAAGAAATTAGAAATCAAAGGTTTAGTCAAAGGTGTGTTTGTGTAAGCATACATATGCATATGTGTGTGGTACCAATTTGGTAAAGTAACCAAATGAATCAATGACATAGGGACCATCGGCCAATTTTTTCAATAAAGGGTAACCCACTTTTATTTTAATATGGATAATTTATCTGCGATATGAAACACCATGCACCTCGAGGTCCAAACCACATAAACATATATTTTTCTGTGACCCTTGTCACAAGCGTATTCCTACGTCCACTTAATAAGTTTTTCACTCGCAACTTATTATTTCACTTTTATATTAAATACTCATAATCTAAATATTTAAATATCACATTTAAATTATTTCCTAAACAATAATAATAAAACATAGATATATAAGACATGTACGACTTTCGTAAAGATGATTAAATTGACAAATGCAATATATTTGATTTTTTTTTGCTCCTCTCGATCTCCTCTACTCATCTCTACGATCAACTTTTCTTTTAGAGTATAAAATCGAAACTTATTTTTTTTGTTCATTAATAATAGTGTAATCAAGTCTAGTGCTCGAGTCTTTGATTGTGTTTATGCGTATATGTTGACTAGTTATCGTTTCATTAATTTATAAAAAAAATTCGTTTTTATAATCTGATGATATTAATTAGTAGACTTAATTTATGGGTTAGGAAAATCTAATATTTGGAATCTACTCGTCAAGTAGATAATTTTTCATGTATCACACTTAAGTTTTCGACGTACACTTCTTTAGTTAAGGCCAAAATAAAAGTGAAATGTTATATTCGAATTATTTATATTCTAAACACATTATATATATACAAATACATTTTTAATAGCAAGTTTTATTATATTGCAAGTTATAATATATATACTTATCTTTATATATACATATCTAATTATAATTAGTAGTTCGTGAATCGTCGGGAATAGTCGAAGGTCAATTGAACATATGAACAGTTCAAAATTTTTGAGACTCAACCTAACAAACTTTTCTTATCGTGTCGAAAACATATAAAGATCAAGTTTAAATTTGGTCGAAAATTTTCGGGTCGTCACAGTACCTACCCGTTAAAGAAATTTTGTCCCCAAAATTTGATCGAGGTTGTCATGGATAACAATAAGAATGTTTTCATGACGAATATGAGTTTATAAATAGAGCTTTATCATCATTGAATAATATGGATAAAACAATTCGTTTATGTGAAGAGTACGAGTGAAGCTATCACAAAAGAGTGAAATGAGTAATTGTAGGTTCTTCTTTAACCGGTGACGTAGTCACGGTTGTAACACCCTAGGAAAATCCCACATCGCCCACGAACATGAGTGATCATGGGATTATAAGGTAATACTCACGCTTAAATGACACAACGCATTTTGGGATCACCGGCTGAGTAGAAGTGCGAGTACGTTGTGGTTAAGCGTGCTCGGGCGAGAGCACTACCAGGATGGGTGACCTCCTGGGAAAGTGCTTCTCGTGTGTGGTCGCCAAGAAAAAGTCGTGCGCCTGCGGGCAAAGCGGACAATATTGTGGTCATGTTAAGCTGGGGTGTTACAGAATGGTATCGGAGCCACTCATGTGCCGTTGGGGGTGGTGGGGCAAACCTCATCGAGACGATGAGTCCCTAAGGCGGGGTGAATGTAACACCCTAGGTAAATCCCACATCGCCCACGAATATGAGTGATCATAGGATTATAAGGTAATACTCACGCTTAAATGACACAACGCGTTTTGGGATCACAGGCTGAGTAGAAGTGCGAGTACGTTGTGGTTAAGCGTGCTCGGGCGAGAGCACTACCAGGATGGGTGACCTCCTGGGAAAGTGCTTCTCGTGTGTGGTCGCCAAGAAAAAGTCGTGCGCCTGCGGGCAAAGCGGACAATATTGTGGTCATGTTAAGCTGGGGTGTTACAACGGTTGATTTTCGGAATTCAAGGAATTTAAAGGAAATTTTCGTAATAAGATTTGGTTCTTCGGTAAATAAGGATGTTAGGATCTTCTTTGGTTAGATGCAATAATCTGTTTCGATTTCTCTGTCTGATATTTTACTATAAATCCACTCCCTTCGTTCCATTATTTCCACAACTCCCATCCTCTATACTTTCTTCCTCTTACCTTTAAGTACAGTAGGTAATGGTCCAGAATTCGTAGGTATAGAATTTCGAATGAACATTCCTAATGTTCTAAGAGAGAAATTGTAATAGCACGATCTTGATTGGTTAAATTACTAGAATTCAAGAGAAAAGATAGAACTATCAAGAAATTATGTTCATGATATGTTTATATATTAGATAGAATGTAAAAGTCGTGTAACATGGCACCTGATGATGTTAGGGTCTATGAATCATCACGTTTCATTAGAAACTCAGCATGACTTACTGTAATATAATCACGTTGATCAAGTGTCATTATATTATACTAACTCATGCTTCGGTTCCCAACACTACTTCAAAAACATTCGTATTTTAAACTCGAAGGTTTACAGAATATAGAAACTAAACAGTTTCCTTTATGATTGTAATACAGATAACGCGGAGAGAAAAATAATATTGGACAAGAATATTTATGAAGATATCTTCAGAAATACTGAGTCTATTAATAATGAAAGATACGATAATATCTCGGAATTTTAGAATCAAATTGTGATGAAGAAATTCATTCAAGATGATTTAGAGCGGAGAAGGAGCAAGGTATTCGCTAAAGATTTTATCAGAACTTTTACTCAATCCGTTTTTCAATTATCAAACTTTTAACTGTTAAAACAGTCTTCAGTTTTTCGCTGATTCATCAGTTTTTTTTCAAAATTCAAAGAACTGATTCGTAGATTAGAGTGGTTTTCAGAATGTCAGAATGGGAGATCATAATTCTAAGAGATAAATGTTATATGTAAACATATAACTATTGATGTAGAAATGCAGATTCGAAATACTGATTGCTGATTCTCGGTAATTGGTAAGGCAATTATCGTTACAAGATGCGGATAGAGTTTCGATAAATATAATGATTTTTCGGAAAGTCAACGATCAACGAAGTTGTTGGTAAGTTTACTGCTAATGTGGTGAGATATAAACGGTTCCCCAGTAACGATGACGAAAGGGCAATCGTATACATCAAGGTTATAATAAGACTAGTACGATTGAAAAGTCGAAGTTGACTTGCTGGAGCTGTGACAAAATTCGCTACTTTGAAAAGGAATTGTAAAGTTATTTTGGGTAATAATAATGCTAAAAGAGCTAGCACATATATGTGTTTAACGTTTACTCAGGTTCTGAGAGTTTTTCAGGTACATAACTATATGTATAAATCCTTCCTTCCGTAGCTGAAGTGCCGTTGGTTCATCCTCTCGATTGAGGTGTTTTCAAGAATCATAAAAGGGTTGAACGCGGATTGTAATCGTCAAGATAAATGAGATTTAAAATGAAATCAAGTGGTAAACTTGAAGAAATGTTTAGTTTCATATGTTATAATCAATATTTTAATTCATTTTAATTGTCCAAACCTATTAAAATTTTTAACTTGTTATAGCATAGGCACCTTTCTTATTTGTTGGCATCGTGTGAAATAATTGAGGGTGAAATATAAATTTACTATATTATTATAACTAGAGAATCAAGATGATAAATATAACTTATCGAATTTAAGCATATAAATATAAATTAAGTTTATAACAAAATCCAAAGAAACTACCTCAAATTAAAAAAAAAAATCTAAAGTTCTTTTACCTTGTTAAAGTTGCAAATTCATGAGAGATCTAATCATCATTTATTTGACTCATTTTGAAGGGACCCGTTCTAATCCATCCGAACGAAGTCCATATCGATTACAAACGATTCACAATAGTTGGTTACATCACGAGGTACTTGACCTCTATATGATACATTTTACAAACATTGCATTCGTTTTTAAAAGACAAACTTTCATTTACATCGAAAGTTGACGGCATGCATACTCTTTCATAATATATCCAACTATAATCTATTTAATAATAATCTTGATGAACTCGATGACTCGAATGCAACATCTTTTGAAATATGTCATGAAGGACTCTAAGTATTATCTTTAAAGTGAGCAAATGCACAACGGAAGATTTCTTTAGTATTTGAGAATAAACATGCCTTAAAGTGTCAACCAAAAGGTTGGTGAGTTCATTAGTTTATCATAAATAATCATTTCCATCATTTTAATAGACCACAAGATTTTCATTTTTAGTTCTCATAAATATACGTCCCGTACATAGAGACAAAAATATCATTAATATGGATTGAACACCTGGTAACCGACATTAACAAGATGCATATAAGAATATCCCCTATCATTCCGGTAAATCCTTCAGACATGGTAAAACAACATCGAAGTACTAAAGCATCCGTTACTTTGGATGGGGTTCGTTAGGCCCAATAGATCTATCTTTAGGATTCGCGTCAATTAGTAGATCGGTTTACTAATTCTTAGGTTAATCGACTAAGTTTATAATGTATTAAGATTAACTTTTACATATATAATCATATTATTATCTATATTGTGTAAGATATTTATATATTATGTATCATTTAATAAAAATAATATTTTGTTTAAAAATACAAAACTATGTAATATTAGTATAGGTACGTAATAAATATATTTTATATAAATAATATTTGTTGTAATCATAATAATAATATTAATAGTGATATTAATAATAATAATAATAATAATAATAATAATAATAATAATAATAATAATAATAATAATAATAATAATAATAATAGTGTTGATGAAAATAAAATGATAATTTTTGTAAGTATGATAATTTTACTAATAATGATATTTTTAATAATAAGGATACTTTTAATAATAATAATAATAATAATAATAATAATAATAATAATAATAATAATAATGTTAATAGTGCTAAAGTGATACAATTTATAGTAATCTTACATATAAAAATATATTATTGATAAATAATGTTCCTAATACTTATTGTTATAGTTATGATATTGGTAATAAGTATATTACTAATTATATCAATAATAATGATAATAGTAGTAGTAGTAATCCTAAATATTAATACTTTGTAATAATAATAATATTAGTAATAATAGTAATAATGATAATAATATTAATATTAATGATGATATTTACAATAATCATAATATTTATAATAATCTTAATAATAATAATGTTAATGATAGAAGTGATTATAATAGTAATAATTACTACTACTTAATTATAACAATAAAAACCATATTTATATATTAACAATTAATCATCTTAAATAATTAACCTTAACTATATTAACAATAAAATTAATAACAATATTAATAATAAAAATAACAATATTTAATAATAATAATAATAATAAAAATATCAAATTATACCTTAGAAGTATTAAAAATAAATAAGCTGTCCGGGAGGGGACTCGAAGCCGTGACCACTCGAAACCCGACAATCAACCTTAGCCATTCCAGCATATCCATTTTTCTATTATTAAGTGTTACTAGTATATATTTAACTTATCACAGAGTCAGTTTCTACCTCTTCTTCTTCAACTTGAAACCAAATCGATCAATATAATTACCATACCAAATCTTGTTTGTTTTAAAATGATTATACGAATCAAAATACTTGGTTATGTGTTTATTTCATTTACAGACGGGGTTTAATTTTTTAAAAAAATGTGACTGCAGTTCTAATTGTCACACGATGAACTCAATAATTAAACTTAAAATTTAGAACGTTTTAGATCGAGGTTTCTGAACGAAAAAGGTTGCAATTCCTCTTTATAAACTATCTGAGTAATTAATTTAATTCAAAACATTTAAATACCTTTGAATTTCACTATGAACATCTCGTTTGACTTTCAAGAACCGAACTTTGACCTCAGAAATTTGTGATGAATACGAAGAATTGGAATTTATAAATTTGCAGATAGTTTTAGTAAAGGGAAATCAACAAGATTGCATTATTACAATTTGAAAAATCGTTTGAAATCGAATTATGGCAAAAAAATAAGAGGAACGGAGTTCTACCGGTTTCCACTTCTGTTTTCTGTTTTTCATTTAATAACATGAGTCGAGTATTATTGATAAAGGATAAAGTTGTTGAGTGTGAATTGTAATATCTTCAATGTACACTAAATTGATCAATTATACTCCACTGAGTAAGTCGACAGGAATTTCACAAGGACAGAAAAATATATAATAAAATATAAAGGAAGAAAGGGATCGTTAATTGAGTTTGGATTATATTGAAACTTGGTTGTACGAGATCTAGACAGGAAAAACAAATCAGAAATAGTTCGACCACGACTGGAAACAGATTACGTATGAAATTTTATTCATTTATCAGTATATTCGTATATATATGTATATTTATACCTGTATATGTTATCATGTATAATATTCTGTATTTTATATGAGTATATATATTTTTATGTACGTATATCTGTAATTTATATATCTATAATTATTTATATAAATCTGTTTATATAATTGATTATACATACTCCATAAACTTTAGTATTTATAATGTTATTAAAAATAAAGTACTAATAATAACTATAATAAAATTATTAATAGGAATTTCGAAATACTAATAATAATTCTACTTATCGTAATATTGTTGATAATAATATTAAAAATTTTGATATTATAATAACTTATATCAAATTTCATATTTTATATGTATCTATATATCTGTATATTAAATATATAAAGAATCATAATAACATTAAATTATACAAATTTTAATATCTAATATTCATGAAACAGATAATAATAATAATATCAATAGAATTAATAATGAATACTAATATTAATAATAATATTTGTACATGTCAAATTTTTTATGTATACCTTATGTAATTAATATTGATGATACAAATGTTGATAATAATAGTGAAATTAATGGTAATAATATTAATAATACTAATATAGATGTTAATATTGAAAGTAATAATATTATTACTATAACAATTATGGTTTAACTTATAATTACATTTATTATATTAGATATTAACATTACATGTTGTTAATTACTATATGATATATATATATATATATATATATATATATATATATATATATATATATATATATATATATATATATATATGTATATATATATATAATAACAATAATAATAATAATTCTTAATGACAATACTTAGTAATAATAATTCTTAATTCAAATGATTAAATTTTATTATTTTCAATTATTATGTAATTATCTTTATATATGTATACATCTGTACATATTTTTAAAAAAAATTGTTCGTGAATCATCGGGCATGGTCAAAGGTTAACTGAATCCATGTAAACAAATTTCAAAAATTTTAAGATTCAACATTACAGATTTTGCTTATCGTGTCGGAAACATATAGAGATTAAGTTTAAATTTGGTCGAAAATTTCCGGGTCGTCACAGTACCTACCCGTTAAAGAAATTTCGTCCCGAAATTTGAGTGAGGTGGTCATGGCTAACAATTAGAATGTTTTCATGACGAATATGTTGGGATTTAACAAGTTCATAATATACTTAAAACCATTTAAGAATCAAGAAAGCGGAAGCATGTAAATTACCATTTTAAAACTTGTTATACTTTAACCAATTAAAGTTAAATCCCAATTAGGATCAAGTTATGAAATATACTTACTAACTACAAGCAACTAAAGAGTTTATACCTTCTCCAAGCTAGGTAGTAAGTGATGAAGATGATGATGTTGAATGGAGCTTCAAATGGATGAAACCTCAAGAGATTATACCCCAAACTTGTAACCAACACCTTGTACTTTGGTTAGGATTTAATTTACACTTGAGATAGACTTGCAAAAAAGAAAAATGAACTCTCCTACCCTTAGGAAAGGTCACGGCAGCAGCTGCACCAAATGAAGGAGTATGCAGAATTTTTCTTGCTAGTTTTGATGTGTATTGCATGTGTGTGTAGTCTCCAAGAGTACCTAGGTACTTATGCCTCTTGAAAATGCAAGTAGCCATTCAAATGGGTAGTCAAATGGCATGCATACATGGACTCCAATGCCACTCACAAGATGTAATTAAAATAAGTTTTATAAAAGATTAATTTTTATAAAACTATTTCATAATACTTACATTCTTTAATTTATATAAACATTATATATATAAATCCAATTTATATAAAGTGTAATATAAATTAACTAATTATTTAACCTATAAATAATTAAATCCATATTATATAAATTATTCCATAATTTATATAAATACACATCAAGTAGTATTTAAGAAAACCATTTTTCTTAAAGTTCAAGTGTCGCGTATTTGATCAATGAACCAATCGTTAAAATCAAATACAAATAAGGTGTCAGTAAGTTTGTTATTGGGTATGACCCGACTTGGATCAAAACATATTAGCCACGTTAATTTAATATGTCTCTCGGGCATACGAAATACTTTCAATCTCCCACTTGCACGAGAAACATAAGAAATTAATGCAAGTGATGGATACAGCCTAACACACCGTCCATCACCCCTAATATGTTATGACTTTGTGCCATTCAATAACATCATCCCTTTCGAGTTCCCATCTCGAATATGATTAGGTGAATCTTTCATTATATCCTTTCGTCCTAGATGTCATGTTAAATCCAAGAGATATAGAGTGATCACTCTCTTATAGATTTAACTTTATCAGGCCTTAGACATCTGACTCTCAACAAATAAGAGGGACAAATTCCATCTTGACTACATACGTCCTAGACACTACACTTCATACCATACCTGAAGCCTCCCTTATGAGCTACCATTTTCAGAACAGCGAAGGAAAGAATCAAGGCACAATATTTGGTGAACATCTGAACCCTATATGTGTCTCAGGTCAGAGGGTACAATGATATTCTCCTTTACTCAAGATTACATGTGATCAACCACAAAGGCTCCATATAGTAAATCTTGAGAGCGGGTCTTCCAATATTTGTGTCCCACAAATATCTATGAACCTTGGTTGCAACCTTGCCCCACATTCACCATTTGAATGTTAACCAATCCGAGTTCATAATAGTCTAAACCTCACACTTGTTCCCACAAATGTGATCGACTACGGAAATTTAGAATAATTGCTTATTCATGGATGAAATATGCAACATAGGAACATAACTCAAATAAATTAACACCATAGTTATATTAATGAGTTTGAATAATTTCGTTCCGGTACAATACATAAAATAGATCATATCCAATCACTAGAATATCGAAGCCCTAATGCACAAACATGTCCCTCATGTTTTGGCCCATGTAAAAGCTTCGTGAGTGGATCCGCAACATTATGATCTGTGTGAACTTTGCGAATACATATCTTTCCTTTTTCAACTTCATCCCTTATGTAGTTGAATCTCCGCTCAATGTGACGAGTCTTTTGATGGGCACGAGGTTCCTTGATTTGAGCAATCGCACCTTCGTTGTCACAAAAGATCTCAAGAGGGTCCTGAATGGAAGGGACCACTCCTAAGTCGTCGATGAATTTCTTCATCCATGCAGCTTCCTGAGCTGCCAGTGAGGCGGCAATGTACTCCGACTCTGTAGTGGATAACGCAACAACCTCCTGTTTCGCACTCTTCCAAGAGACCGCACCACCATTTAACATGAATACATAACCGGATTGTGATCGGGAGTCATCTCGATCAGTTTGGAAACTCGCGTCCACGTAACCTTTTACAACGAGTTCCTCCTCACCAGACCCATATATTAGAAACATATCCTTAGTCCTTCTAAGGTATTTCAATATACATTTAACCGCAGTCCAATGACTATTTCCTGGGTTATTCTGGTATCTACTTGTCAAGCTAAGAGCGCATGACACATCCGGTCTAGTACATATCATTGCATACATGATAGACCCAATAGCAGATGCGTATGGGACTTTCTTCATTTTCTCTTGTTCATCTTTCGTGGTAGGACACTGAGATGAACTGAGAACAGTTCCCTTTTGAATAGGTACCAAACCTTTCTTAGAGTTTTCCATCTTGAACCTTTTCAAGACTTTATCAATGTATGTACTTTGACTTAAACCTATCAATCTCTTGGATCTATTTCTATAGATTCCAATCCCCAATATGTATTGTGCTTCTCCAAGATCCTTAATGGAGAAGCAACCTTTTAACCAAGTTTTGACCTCTTGCATTGTGGTTATATCATTCCCAAATAATAATATATCATCCACATATAGCACAAGGAACATCATGGAGCTCCCACTAGCCTTCTTGTATACACAAGCTTCATCACCATTTTTAATGAAGCCAAATTTCTTTGCCTCTTCATTAAAACGATGATTCCACATTCTCGATGCTTGCTTCAATCCGTAGATTGATTTCTTTAACTTGCATACCTTTTTAGGATTTTTCGGATCGACAAAACCTTCGGGCTGTACCATATAGACATCTTCCTCAAGATATCCATTTAGGAAAGCGGTTTTGACATCCATTTGCCAAATTTCGTAATCATAATGAGCAGCGATGGCAAACAATATCCTAATAGACTTTAGCATTGCCACAGGCGAGAAGGTTTCATCATAGTCAACCCCTTGAGTTTGAGTGAAACCTTTTGCTACAAGTCTAGCTTTGTATGTATCCAAGTTTCCATGTATGTCGGTTTTCTTCTTGAAAAGCCACTTGCAATCAACTAGCTTAAAGCTAGGAGGTTGCTCAACAAGTTCCCAAACTTGGTTATCATACATGGATTGCATCTCGGCGTTCATGGCTTCTTGCCATTTATCTTTATCAATTCTTGATAAAGCATCTTCGTAGTTTGTCGGTTCATCCAAATCAACCGTATAGCAACCTTCCACGAGAAACCCATATCTCTCGGGAGGATTACTAATCCTACTAGATCTTCGAACGTCTTGTGTACCTTGATCATCCACTTGATCATTTTCAACATCCTCATGTTGAGTGCTAGTGTCAACCAATTGTGTATCATTGGCTTGATCTTGTACCTCTACAAGATCTATTTTCCTTTCACCATCACCTTCCATAAGGAACTTGGTTTCAAGGAATTCCGCTTTCCGAGCAACAAATACCGTTTGCTCGGATGGATCATAGAAGTAATATCCCATGTCATCTTTGGGATATCCTATGAAGATACACTTTGTGGATCGAGCATGTAGCTTATTTGCTACATAACGCTTAGGATAAGCTTCACATCCCCATACTTTCAAGTATGAAAGAGAAGGAGGTTTTCCAAACCACATCTCATGAGGAGTTCGTTCCACTTTCTTGGTTGGGGCCATATTTAAAATACGAGCCGCGGAGCTTAGACAATAACCCCAAAATGATAGAGGTAACGAGCTTCTAGCCATCATAGATCGAACCATATCCATTAGGGTTCGGTTCCTCCTTTCGGAAACTCCATTAAGTTGGGGTGTTCCGGGTGGAGTAAGTTGTGAGATGATCCCACAACTCCTAAGATGATCTTGGAAGGCATCGCTTAGGTATTCACCTCCTCTATCGGTACGAAGTACCTTGATTGTCCTATTGAGTTGATTTTGTACTTCGTTTTGATATTCTTTAAATGCTTCAAACGTTTCGTCCTTGTGTCTTAGTAAGTAGACATATCCGAAACGACTAAAGTCATCAATGAAAGTAACAAAGTATCTTTCACCTTTCCTAGTCATGGGTTTAAAGGGTCCACATACATCCGAATGTATTAATCCCAATAAATCTTTAGCCCTTTCATAGGTCCCTTTGAAAGGTGTTTTAGTCATCTTGCCTTGTAAACAAGATTCGCATACATCAAATGAATCCATTTCATTTGATTTCAAAAGTCCATTCTTTTGAAGTGTATGTATTCGGTTCTTGTTTATATGACCAAGGCGACAATGCCATAAATAGGAATCACTCAAATCCCTTTTGAGTTTCTTGGTGCTAGTATGGTATATAGAGCTCGATGATGCGTCATCATGAACCAATTCATAAATTCCATTTGAAGGCGAAGCCTTGAAATAGAATACATTATCTTTAGAAAAATGGATATCATCATCAATAAAATTAACATTGAAACCACATTGTCTTAAGCGAGAAATAGAAATAATGTTTCGACATAAATCCGGTGCATACAAAACATTTTCTAAAATAAGCTCCAATCCACTTGGAAGCTTCAAGACAAATTCTCCTTGAGCTTTAACATGCACCTTTGCACCATTGCCCATATAGAGACTTGATGTTCCCGCTTTATGATCACTTCTTTTGAACCCCTGCAAAGTATTGCAAATATGAGTTCCACATCCTGTGTCTAATACCCATGTATTAGAAGAAGTAATACTAAGCTCTACATATACCATGTATATATTACCTGAGGTTTGCCCTGCATCCCTCTTGTCCTTCAACTCTTTAAGATAGACCGGACAGTTTCGTTTCCAATGACCCATCTCACCGCAACCGAAACATGGGTCTTCCTTGGGGTTTGCCTTCTCGGCTACCTTTTGCTTCTTTGCCTTGTTGATGGTTGGGGTAACCATCTTCCCCTTCCCTTTGCCTTGATGGGCGGGTCCTTTTCTCTTAGCCACCTTTGGCTTAGAGGTGTTACCTTTAGACCCACCTTGATCGATTGCTAACACGGGTAAAGTCCTTTTACCCATGCTAGTTTCCGCCGTCCTAAGCATACCATGAAGCTCACCTATACTCTTATCCATCCCATTCATGTTGTAATTAATTACAAATTGATCAAACCTCTTTGATAGTGAGTTTAGGATAAGATCGGTGGCTAACTCATTAGATATGTTAAGGTTAAGACGGTTAGCACGATCGATAAGGCTTTTCATCTTAAGTACATAAGATGAAACCGATTGGGTATCGTCCATACGACAAGCATGAAGCGCCCGAACCGTTTCGAAACGCTCAACACGTGCTTGTTGGAGAAACATCTCCTTCAATTGTGTTATCATGTCGTATGCGCTATGATGCTCGAAATCCTTTTGGAGTTCGGGTATCATAGTCCCAAGCATTAAGCATGACACTTGAAGGGAGTCGTGGCAATACTTATCGTAAGCGGCCATTGCCTCCACATCATTCTCATCCGGTTGATCGGGAATGGGGTCCTCAAGCACATACATTTTATCCTCTTGTTTGAGGACAATCCGAAGATTGCGGAACCAATCCATAAAATTTGTATGGTTGAGTTTGTCTTTCTCGAGGAGAGACCGTAACGATAGGTTGTTAAAGTTAAGTGGTGCGTTGTTCATGTTGTTGTTGTTATTAGCGGCCATCTACAAAATTCAACAAAGTTCATTTAAGTATTGATTTCAAATTTAATAAACAATACCCTTTTAATTTGTTTTATTAAATATTAGAATCCAACGGTAAATCAAATTTCGGTTAGGTGACCTTTATCCCGTTATTTGATTTTGCTAGGTAGTCATAATGACAATTGCAATCCTTTTGCAACTTCTAATTTATGGGATCATGCAATCCTTTTGCATGGCATATTAATCCCATCAACGCCTATTTGTTCCTCATGCTTCGGTGACCCTAAGTTCATGATTCCCAAATCAAGTTGTCCTACTTGTGTAGACATGTAGACTTAACATACAAGTGGTTAGGTGACCTTTATCCCACATGTATGTGAAGTGTACCTTATTCATATTAGTTCACTCATGACGGTTAGGTGACCTTTATCCCATCAAGAGATTCCTAATATGTCTAAGTGTTTCCACAAAAGGATGGCGTTTAACTTGTTTTCCTTGTTTTAGTTAAGGGATTTTAAGTTTTCATAAATTCTAGTTTAAGAAAACATTTGCCATACACCAACATGCATTTGGTGTATAGTTCATTATGAAAAGCCAATTTCATGTCTATAATTAAACCAATTACATGATGTAAACCATTTTATATATATGATCCTAATCATGATCTTAATAACCGTTTATTAATGTCCTTTTAGCCAATTTTAATTTAACCATTTAAATTGACGTTTTGCATGTCGTTAATAATGTCAATTTTAACCAATTTAAATTGCCATTTTAGATTGTTGTTAACTTGTGTGATTAACTTGTAGCAAACAAACATACAATCCACATAATCATACAAAACAACCACGCATGCAAAATCATATGTTCACAATCAAGCCATTTTTGGTAGACATTTGTTTAGCCGAAAACAAATGCCACCGGTTAAGGGTAATAACACAAAGTAGGAGATTTTAAAGTCTCCCACTTAATCTTGCATCCAAATGCTTCTTCATGTGTTCTTCAAGTCTTCATCATCTTCATCATTTTACAAAATATATCCTAATACATTTTGTCTAGAAAATGAAATACAACCTAATCTATTTTACATACCAAATATAAAATAAATTACATAACCAAATGAATATTATTACAAACCAATTGAATAATTATTACATGCCTTTTGAATGAATGATAATACATACCAAATGAATCATAAATCAACCAAACACACATGCATGCAACACAAGGTCAAGGCTAGGATTGTGAACATTACATACAACCAAAATTAGACCAAATGGAAGAACCCAAAAACCCATTTTGGGTCTCCTTAAATTCGGCCTAAATACTAAACCCACCCAAACCCTTAAATTTTTGCATTTTACTTGCATTCATGTTCATAAAATGCAAAATATAGTGGGTTTAACATATCATCTCGAAGCATATTTCATCAACTTCGGCTCTAGATACCATTGTTGGGATTTAACAAGTTCATAATATACTTAAAACCATTTAAGAATCAAGAAAGCGGAAGCATGTAAATTACCATTTTAAAACTTGTTATACTTTAACCAATTAAAGTTAAATCCCAATTAGGATCAAGTTATGAAATATACTTACTAACTACAAGCAACTAAAGAGTTTATACCTTCTCCAAGCTAGGTAGTAAGTGATGAAGATGATGATGTTGAATGGAGCTTCAAATGGATGAAACCTCAAGAGATTATACCCCAAACTTGTAACCAACACCTTGTACTTTGGTTAGGATTTAATTTACACTTGAGATAGACTTGCAAAAAAGAAAAATGAACTCTCCTACCCTTAGGAAAGGTCACGGCAGCAGCTGCACCAAATGAAGGAGTATGCAGAATTTTTCTTGCTAGTTTTGATGTGTATTGCATGTGTGTGTAGTCTCCAAGAGTACCTAGGTACTTATGCCTCTTGAAAATGCAAGTAGCCATTCAAATGGGTAGTCAAATGGCATGCATACATGGACTCCAATGCCACTCACAAGATGTAATTAAAATAAGTTTTATAAAAGATTAATTTTTATAAAACTATTTCATAATACTTACATTCTTTAATTTATATAAACATTATATATATAAATCCAATTTATATAAAGTGTAATATAAATTAACTAATTATTTAACCTATAAATAATTAAATCCATATTATATAAATTATTCCATAATTTATATAAATACACATCAAGTAGTATTTAAGAAAACCATTTTTCTTAAAGTTCAAGTGTCGCGTATTTGATCAATGAACCAATCGTTAAAATCAAATACAAATAAGGTGTCAGTAAGTTTGTTATTGGGTATGACCCGACTTGGATCAAAACATATTAGCCACGTTAATTTAATATGTCTCTCGGGCATACGAAATACTTTCAGAATATGAGTTGATAATTAGAGTTTTATCATTATTGATTAATATAGATAAAACGATTTGATTATTCAGAGTGTACGAGTGAGGTTATCACAAAATAGTGAGATGAAAGGATAAAGATTTGTCTTAGCTTTTGACAGAGTTAGGGTTGAATTTAGAAAATAAGATGCGTCTTAACTTTTGACGTTGTCTTGGTTGAATTCCGGAATTCAAGGAATTTAAAAGAAAATCTTGGAAATCTATAAGATTCGATTCTTCGGCGAATAAGGAAATTAAGATCTCTCTAATTAAATACGGTGATCTGCTTCGATTACTATGTCTGATATTTCCATTATAAATTAAACTCTTCCGTTCCATTATTCTCACCATTCCTATACTTTCTTTCTTAGTTCGTACATCCAAAAGATTGTGAAAATACTTAATCCTGTTCTAATCCTTGATATTTTCCTAATTATCATTTCTGTCATCCTTCTTTTCAATCTTCCACCAGAAAAAAAATCTGTTTACTTTTACTATTACCTTGGGGTGATACTATTCACAATTCTACCGTATCTTTATATTCCTATTCGTATTGATATCCACGGTTTGTAACCTCTGTGTTGTTATGGGCTTTATATTTTCTCTTATATTTCGGAGTCCCTGCTCCCGTCTTCTATAATCATTGTCATTCACAGTTAATGTTCTCTCTTATTTGCTGCGATTTATACCCCCTTTCCATTTCGGAGCTGAAATGTCCCGTTCTTATTGATTAAAAACGTTCCATATTAATTGATTTCGTTGTGAGGTTTTGACCTCTATATGAGACGTTTTTCAAAGACTGCATTCATTTTAAAACAAACCATAACCTTTATTTCATTAATAAAGGTTTAAAAAGCTTTACGTAGATTATCAAATAATGATAATCTAAAATATCCTGTTTACACACGACCATTACATAATGGTTTACAATACAAATATGTTACAACAAAATAAGTTTCTTGAATGCAGTTTTTACACAATATCATACAAGCATGGACTCCAAATCTCGTCCTTATTTAAGTATGCGACAGCGGAAGCTCTTAATAATCACCCGAGAATAAACATGCTTAAAACGTCAACAAAAATGTTGGTGAGTTATAGGTTTAACCTATATATATCAAATCATAATAATAGACCACAAGATTTCATATTTCAATACATATCCCATACATAGAGATAAAAATCATTCATATGGTGAACACCTGGTAACCGACATTAACAAGATGCATATATAAGAATATCCCCATCATTCCGGGACACCCTTCGGATATGATATAAATTTCGAAGTACTAAAGTATCCGGTACTTTGGATGGGGTTTGTTAGGCCCAATAGATCTATCTTTAGGATTCGCGTCAATTAGGGTGTCTGTTCCCTAATTCTTAGATTACCAGACTTAATAAAAAGGGGCATATTCGATTTCGATAATTCAATCATAGAATGTAGTTTCACGTACTTGTGTCTATTTTGTAAATCATTTATAAAACCTGCATGTATTCTCATCCCAAAAATATTAGATTTTAAAAGTGGGACTATAACTCACTTTCACAGATTTTTACTTCGTCGGGAAGTAAGACTTGGCCACTGGTTGATTCACGAACCTATAACAATATATACATATATATCAAAGTATGTTCAAAATATATTTACAACACTTTTAATATATTTTGATGTTTTAAGTTTATTAAGTCAGCTGTCCTCGTTAGTAACCTACAACTAGTTGTCCACAGTTAGATGTACAGAAATAAATCGATAAATATTATCTTGAATCAATCCACGACCCATTGTATACGTATCTCAGTATTGATCACAACTCAAACTATATATATTTTAGAATTAACCTCAACCCTGTATAGCTAACTCCAACATTCACATATAGAGTGTCTATGGTTGTTCCGAAATATATATAGATGTGTCAACATGATAGGTCAAAACATTGTATACGTGTCTATGGTATCTCAAGATTACATAATATACAATACAAGTTGATTAAGTTATGGTTGGAATAGATTTGTTACCAATTTTCACGTAGCTAAAATGAGAAAAATTATCCAATTTTGTTTTACCCATAACTTCTTCATTTTAAATCCATTTTGAGTGATTCAAATTGCTATGGTTTCATATTGAACTCTATTTTATGAATATAAACAGAAAAAGTATAGGTTTATAGTCGGAAAAAAAGTATAGGTTTACTGGTCGTGTGTAAACAGGATATTTTAGATTATCATTATTTAATAATCTACGTAAAGCTTTTTAAACCTTTATTGATGAAATAAAGGTTATGGTTTGTTTTAAAATGAATGCAGTCTTTGAAAAACGTCTCATATAGAGGTCAAAACCTCGCAATGAAATCAATTAATATGGAACGTTTTTTATCAATAAGAACGGGACATTTCAGTTGGTATCCGAGCGTTGGTCTTAGAGAACCAGAATTTTGCATTAGTGTGTCTTATCGAGTTTGTTAGGATGCATTAGTGAGTCTGGACTTCAACCGTGTTTACTTGAAAAATGATTTCTTAACAAATTTTATTGGAAACTATATATTTTTAACATGTGAATATTATGTGATATATTAATCTCTTAACGCATTTGATATTATGTGATAGATGTCTACCTCTAGAACAAGTCCCATTGACTCACCTAATAATAATGAAGAGTCAAATGTAAATTGGAATGATTCGTGGACTGATTCACAAGTTTCCGAAGAGGAACCGGAAGAAGAGTCGTAACCGGAAGAAGAATCGGAACCGGAAGAAGAATCGGAACCGGATGAAGAAATAGAACCGGTGGGGGAAATAATAAAACGGTTAAGTAAAAGAAAATCCTCAACCAACCGACCAAGGTTAATTATGGTCAATGGTGTTTCCGCCAAGGAAGCAAAATATTGGGAGGATTACCAATTCTCCGATGAATCGAATTCCGACGAGAATTCCGGTCATGTTATAGAAATTACCCCAACTGAATTTAAAAAGGCAAAAGAAAATAATAAGGGAAAGGACATAAAAATAGAGAAATCTAATCCAACCCCGATGAACTTTATATGTATCGTCAACCCCCGAAGTCCTTAAGTTGTAACAATGACCCGGGAACCTCTAAACCACCAGGTTTTTCTAAACCAATGTGGAAAACGACGGCTCGTATTAGGGGAACATCATATATCCCTAGAAACTTGGCAAAACGAACCAAAACCGAAGAAGAAGAAACAAGCGAGTCGGAATAAGATAGTTGTATTCGTGTGGTGTAATATATGTAATATAGTGTGCTTATGCTTTATGATATATGTAAAAATTGCTTGTATTAATAAGTATTTTTTTATGAATCTAACTCTTGTCTATTTTACAGTATAAAAACACAAAATGGATAGACAACCCAATATTTTAAGAGACCTACCCGGAGACATGATTGATGAAATCTTGTCTAGAGTCGGTCAGAATTCTTCGGCACAACTATTTAAGGCGAGATCTGTTTGTAAGACATTCGAAGAATGTTCCAAGAATGCCTTGGTTTATAAAAGGCTTTCGTTCGAAAGATGGGGGATATCACATTGGGAAATCCATAAGTTACGATGTGTTTACTTTGACGCATATATTGAGGGGAACCCAAATGCTATTTTACGCAATGGGTTAAGAAATTATTTTGACTCAATATATTCGAATATTGGACTTCGTGATTTAGAAAAAGCGGCTAACATGCAACATAAAGAAGCATGTTATGCTTACGGATTAGTAATGTTCGCTTCTCACCAAAGTGAGAACAAAAACATCGGGCTACAACTATTAAACAAAACGTTCCCACAAGTGATGGAGTCGGTAATTGGGGTAAGAAATGAGGTTTTTAGATTATTACGGGACTGTTGGACATTACGTAACCCTCGTCCCTTTGACGACGTTACAACACGCTGTCTTATCAACGGCCATAACGGTTATGTTCCACAAGACCAAGGATGGGAAGTAATCCTAGTAAAACCAGAATGCATGATTTGTTTCTGGACGTATGAATTACGTGTCTTTATTGCCTTTGCTGAACGACTTGTGTACTAGCTAGAATTATCTTCACAACCATCTTGTATCAAATTTATTGTGTGCTATATTTCATGCTATATGTAAAATAAGCGGTATTGTAAGTTTGTAAAATATTGTGTAAAAGTTTGAACGCGAAATATTATTATAATCAGTTTTTCATATAGAATTGTAGTAGTTGAATTGTATATTAGCTACTAAGTATGAACTTAACGGGTAGGTACTACCCGAATTTAAACTTATAAAACGCTAATATGAAGAAAAAGCTTTTATAAATGAGTTCATATTATACTACGAAATACTATTAACTACTCTTAATATTCTGTATGATTAACTTGTTCCATTTGACTATTTTGAAGGAAATGGCACCGACTACTCGACACACCGTGAATATGAATGAAGAGGAATTCCGTACTTTTCTAGCTTCAAACATAGCCGCAGTACAGGATGCGCTACATACCAACAATAATCTTGGATCTAGCAGTACAGGAAATCGTGTAGGATGCACCTACAAAGAATTCACTGCCTGCAAACCTTTGGAATTTGATGGAACTGAAGGACCGGTCGGATTGAAACGGTGGACCGAGAAGGTCGAATCGGTGTTTGCCATAAGTAAGTGTACTGAAGAGGACAAAGTGAAGTACGCTACGCATACCTTCACAGGTTATGCGTTAACATGGTGGAATACCTATCTAGAGCAAGTGGGACAAGATGATGCGTACGCACTACCGTGGTCAGCATTCAAGCACTTGATGAACGAGAAGTACCGTCCCAGAACCGAGGTCAATAAGCTCAAGACAGAACTTAGAGGGTTACGAACCCAAGGATTTGATATTACCACATACGAAAGACGATTCACAGAATTGTGCCTATTGTGTCCGGGAGCGTTCGAAGATGAGGAAGAGAAGATCGACGCGTTTGTGAAAGGATTACCGGAAAGAATCCAAGAAGATATAAGTTCACACGAGCCCGCCTCCATAAAACAGGCATGTAGAATGGCTCACAAACTAGTGAACCAGATTGAAGAAAGAATTAAAGAACAGACTGCTGAAGAAGCCAATGTGAAGCAAGTCAAAAGAAAGTGGGAGGAAAACGGTGATAAGAATCACCAATACAACAACAACATCAATTACAACAATAATCGCAACAATTATCCCAACAATCGCAACATCAATCGCAACTATAACAAACGGCCCAACAACAACAACAACAACAACAACAACAACAACAGCAACTACAACAATCATCCCAACAACAATAATAACCGCAACAACAACAACAATCAGAAGCAGCTATGCCAAAGGTGTGAAAAGTATCACTCGGGGTTCTGCACCAAATTTTGCAACAAGTGTAAAAGAAATGGTCATAGCGCGGCGAAGTGTGAGGTCTACGGACCAGGGGTTAATAGAACGAAAGGAACAAATGGTGTCGGAACGAGTTATGGCGGAGCAAGTAGTGTCGGAGCAAGTAGTGTCGGAGTAGTTTGTTATAAATGTGGAAAACCGGGCCACATTATTAGAAATTGCCCGAACCAGGAGAACACGAATGGACAAGGCTGCGGAAGAGTTTTCAATATTAATGCGGCAGAGGCACAGGAAGACCCGGAGCTTGTTACGGGCACGTTTCTTATTGACAATAAATCTGCTTACGTTTTATTTGATTAATGTGCGGATAAAAGCTATATGAGTAGAGATTTTTGTGCTAAATTAAGTTGTCCATTGACGCCGTTGGATAGTAAATTTTTACTCGAATTAGCAAAATGGTAAATTAATTTCAGCAGATAATATATGCCGGAATCGAGAAATTAAACTAGGTAGTGAAATATTTAAGATTGATTTGATACCAGTAGAGTTAGGGAGTTTTGATGTAATAGTTGGCATGGACTGGCTGAAGAAGGTGAAAGCAGAGATCGTATGTTATAAAAATGCAATTCGCATTGTACGAGAAGAAGGAGAACCCTTAATGGTGTACGGAAAAAAGGGCAACATGAAGCAACATATTATTAGTAATTTGAAGGCACAAAAACTAATAAGAAAAGGTTGCTATGCTGTTCTAGCACACGTCGAAAAAGTACAAACTAAAGAAAAGAGCATCAATGATGTTCCCGTCGCAAAAGAATTTCCCGATGTATTTCCGAAAGAATTACCGGGACTACCTCCACATCGATCTGTTGAATTTCAAATAGATCTTGTACCAGGAGCTGCACCAATAGCTTGTGCTCCTTATAGACTCGCACCCAGCGAGATGAAAGGACTGCAAAGCCAACTGCAAGAACTATTAGAACGTGGTTTCATTCGACCAAGCACATCACCATGGGGAGCTCCTGTTTTGTTTGTCAAGAAGAAGGATGGTACATTTAGGTTGTGTATTGACTACAGAGAGTTGAACAAACTTACCATCAAAAACCGTTATCCACTGCCGAGAATTGACGACTTATTTGATCAACTACAAGGCTCGTTGGTTTATTCGAAGATCGATTTACGTTCTGGATATCATCAAATGCGAGTAAAGGAGGATGATATTCCAAAAACTACTTTTAGGACGCGTTATGGTCATTACTAGTTTATGGTTATGCCGTTTGGATTGACTAACGCACCAGCTGTGTTCATGGACCTTATGAACCGAGTGTGTGGGCCATATCTTGACAAGTTTGTCATTGTTTTCATCAATGACATACTTATTTACTCAAACAATGATCAAGAGCACGAAGAACATTTGAGAAAAGTGCTAGAAGTATTGAGGAAAGAAAAACTGTACACTAAGTTTTCAAAGTGTGCATTTTGGTTGGAAGAAGTTCAATTCCTCGGTCACATAGTGAACAAAGAAGGTATCCAGGTGGACCCAGCAAAGATCGAAACCGTTGAAAAGTGGGAAATCCCAAAAACTCCGAAGCATATACGTCAATTTTTAGGATTGGCTGGTTACTACAGAAGATTCATCCAAGATTTCTCCAAAATCGCAAAACTCTTGACTGCATTAACGCATTAAGGGAAGAAATTTGAATGGAAGGATGAACAAGAGAAGGCGTTTCAATTATTAAAGAAAAAGCTAACTACAGCACCTATATTGTCATTGCCTGAAGGGAATGATGATTTTGTGATTTATTGTGACGCATCAAAGCAAGGTCTTGGTTGTGTATTAATGCAACGGATGAAGGTGATTTCTTATGCGTCTAGACAATTGAAGATTCACGAGCAAAATTATACGACGCATGATTTGTAATTAGGCGCGGTTGTTTTTGCATTAAAGACTTGGAGGCACTACTTATATGGGGTCAAAAGTATTATATATGTAACATCCCGTGTTTTTCCGTTAAATTTATTTTAACACCGTCTTTTTTTTTTTTTTTAAAATAATACCTTTCGTTATTTAAATTCGTAGTTTCCGTTGACTAACGTTCATAATATTTCCGTTATTTAATTATAACATCACTCATTTACTCGAGCGTTTTCAAAATATTCGTTTGGTTAATTCCCGCACCCGCTTTGAAACTTGAGGGACTAATATTGACACGGGGCAAACTAGTTGACTAGGTCAACTAGTCCACCCTAATCACCACCATTCAACCATCTCCCTCTCTCTCTCTTTCTCTCTAGCAAGAACACACACAAACCCCAACTTCATAAAATCATCATCTAAATCCGGATCGGGAAGCAAACTTCAAAACAAATTACATATTCGTGATCCTCTCATCATCCTCTTCGATTTGGTACCAAATTCACCGATTTTGGGTAACATTTCTAAAACTCTAGATTTCTCTAAATTCGTGTTTTTGACTTGAAATGGTGTTAGTTAGTGTCTATGGCTCGTGTATAACATGAATATATGTTTTGTTTGCTCGATTTGTCGATTTAGAGTAACTAATATGAACTTTGAAATGGGTGTGCTTAATTCTTGATTTTGAAAGAGTAAATGTTGTTAAATTGTTAAAGTTCATGTTTTAATTGTGTTACTAGTATCACTAGCTTCGTTTTGATGCGTAGGTTGATTAAGGAAACTTCAAAAACATGAATATTGATTTTTGCGGATTTCGGTTAGGGTTTGATAGACTTAAAACGAGCTTTTGATGTTTCGAATGCCATGAAATGTTATTAGTAAGTGTTTAGTTGTAATGTATGCTTCATTACCTTCAAAACGGCATATCGTATGTGTAAATTGGATTCCCGAATCATAAAATACGTTTTACGAACTTGAAACTTTGAAGATAAACCTTTCTTGATCAATTGACGAGTTTTCGGTTATTGTAAATGATGTTTTTGATTGATGATATGTGGTTAGTTGTATTCCTCGTCAAAATACCTTTTTGACGATATATGATAGGCATTATAAGTGTTTGCGGGTCAAGTGTTGTGTTAGAAAAGGTTTTGGCTCGTGCACACTTGGAAAAACTGACCAGAATTCTCTGCCCAGGTAGTGGCGCGGCGCGCCCCATCCCCGCGCGGCGCGCGGATTGGCCTGGCCAGATTCTGCCTTGTTTGGCGCATTTCACGCGAAATGTTTGACTAGCTACCGACCTCCGATTCACATGAAACTTGTTTTAATATACTTGTATATGAATATTTAGCATAGAAAAATAGTTCGGGACCCGACCCGAACGCGTTGACTTTTTCGTTGACTTTGACCAAGTTTGACTTTTAGTCAAACTTAACCAAACTTTTATACAATCATTCTAACATGCTTTTATACTTGTTTCTTGTATGAAACTTGACAACGTGATTCACATGCTATACTTAATCGAGTCGTAACGAGCCATAGGACTAATTGAACACATTTCACCCGACCTTGTGTCGTAACCGGTTAATTGATATAACTTACTTGTTTAGGTCAAGGCTAAGCAACTTTCATGCATACGTTACTTTGTGAAGTACTTTTATACTCGTGCACTCGAGGTGAGATCATAGTCCCATCTTTCAACAACTTTTATACTTTTAAATTATGGGATGAGAAACATATACAGTTTTATACTACATACTTTTATACTTTGAATACAAGTACAAGGAAACAAACATTCCACAGCGAGTTAGAACAAAAATCCTCAATTCGATTATCATTAGTTACACTTGCAGGGTGTAAGCGAGAACTTATATTGTGTGGCCATACGGGTTTGACAAACCCTCATTACGGACGGTTCGCTACCGTCTACGGATGAAATATATTTTCGAGAAACAGTGTATGTTCTAACACTATTGTGATGGGGTTCTATGGGAGGAAACGTTAAGTCTTGATAATTGGGTGCTCGCGAACAATACTTTTGGAATGCAAACGATTTTGATAATCAACTATGGGAATACTAAATCTTGTGGTTCAAAACAACGTTTACAAACACCTATGATTTCACCAACGTTTTTCGTTGACAGTTTTCTATATGTTTCTCAGGTTCATACATGGCTATTTGATACATGCTTCCGCGTACATTCATACTTGCTTGGGGTCAAGCATACATGCATACACTCTGATTTCATGCTTGGAGTCAAGCATACATACATGCATACGCTAGTGATAGCACCGTTGGATTCAAACATATTGTTTACATACTTACGCTATTTATAGCAACTGTGATTTTAAACTAATTATGTCGCAAGATATTTCATTTGTACCTTACTACTTTTGTAAACTTAAACTCGTTGTCGATCCGTCTGGTGAACTAAACTTTGCAAGTCATGCACATTTCAAATGAATGCGACATAATTTTGGTCAAACGCGTCTCATATAGGGACTATGACCACGCAACGGGACCTAAGTAGCGGCGCCGTCAATAACGGTTTTGGTCGGGTCGTTACAAGTGGTATCAGAGCGTTGGTTGTAGGGAACTAGGACGTGCATTAGTGTGTCTAACAGAGTCGTTAGGACGCATTAGTGAGTCTAGACTACAACCGGATAGTTAGCATTTGCATTCTGACATACATTTGCTATAGATAGCACTTACTTGACTACTTGTGCATTATACTTGAATCATTCTTAGGCAAACTTTTTAATGGTACCCAACCTTCATCATACGAACTCGTATTCCGCCACTTTTTGGTAACACACGTAAATTCATGATTCATACACGTATGGATGACGACGACTTCATTAGTCACACTTGTTCGGGAACTCTGTCTCCCGGATTGTTATTTGCCACCGTTTCAACTTACTATCGGTTTCCCACTGGTGTTTCTTACTATCTACTTTTTGGTGTTACTACCATCACTACTCTAGGTGAGTATCGTCATCAACATTTATCACTACGGTTGCGTGCTACTCGTTATCATGACTCGTTACTCTTTTCATACCTAAATACATTATTGTTTGAATCGAACCGATTTGACGTTAACAATCATTTATACACTTCCCGCGGGGAAACGCTTCTTTAGAGTTGTAGAAACTATTTCGATTTAATACGAGTCACGTTTGAGACGTCGTTACATTTTGTTCATTTTAGATTTTCGCGATGACACGAACTTGAATCTATAGAGTGATGTGGGAATGGAGGTGTGAGTTAGCATAATATAACGACACTCGATCAACGTGGTTATATTACGGTAAGACATACCAAAGTTCTAGTGACGCGTGATGGTGGTTAGACTCGATCAACCTAAACACCACCATGTGCCATGTACATGACTTCATCTTTTCAGGTTTGGACATCCGAAAACTCCGAGAATATTTATAACAACCATACCGGGGACACACCTTCGACTTTTGTCGAACTGTAATTATGCTTCCGAATGAATTACCGATTCCATTCGACTTCAACCGTATGTCACACGGGTATACTAGCTCGTCCTCGCGCAGTCTTGTTGACTAACTACAATTTACTCGTTATGCTCACATCGGGGCGGAACTTCTCTCTCACCACACTCGTACTTCCGGTTCAGGAAATCTTTATTCTAAACTCCCAATGGAGGGAGGGACTCTCCACGTTATACTAGTATTCGCCTCGAGGGTGAATAGTCTCGACGAACGTATTTGAAAACCGATAAATCTTCCGCGACGCGAATTTTCTTGAGAAACTTGTCCTAGCTAACGTTTTCAATTCCTAGCAAACTTGTTCAATATGACTTAGGGAAATGTACCCCGTTTCTGATCGAGATCCTCGTTTCACTTCTAGATTTTGGAGTACCTTACAAAAAGCCTCGGGACCGCGTTTAGACATGGGTACCGCGTATCATCCACAAACCGACGGACCAAGCAAACATATGATTCAAACCTTGGAAACCGTAATACGAATTTGTATTACTAACTTCAAATTTACTTGAGGAAAGTATTTTCCTTTAGCTTAATCCTCGTACTACGATGATCTTCATTCGAGTTTTAACGTCACACCTTTTGAAACCACATGTGACCGGAAACGTCATTCTCCTTTGACGAACCAAATAAACGATGATCAATTCACCGGGGCCGAGTTTATTCATGAGCAACCGAAAAAAAAAAAAAAAATTTATTCATATTCAGGTAAAACCCTACGCGACTCGTAATCACCAAGAGCTACGCCGATGTTAGACGTAAACGTTTCAAATTCAACGTGGGAAACCGCGTCACGTTAAGAGTCGCACCTTGGAAAGGTGCAATCCGTTTCGGGAAACGTAGGAAGCTAAATCCGCGATATTTTGATCCTTTAAATTCTTGGGGTGTTTTGGACCCGTCGCTAGCCGTTTAGACTTTTCCGACTCATTTTGGGTCTCCGTTTATCCTACATTCGATGTATCAACTCAAAGACGTGTTTTGCGAAACGGGAACTTGTTATCTCCTTTGATGAACTCACTATCGACGATAACCCTCACTTCCTAGGAGGACCGGTTGAAACCATGAATCATGGAAGCCGAACCTTAAAACAACATATGATCCCGACCGTCAAAATTCGTGGAAATACTAAAGGACGTACCTTCACTTATTCGTAGAATTTACAACGCAAGGTCTCGAGTAAGATTCAACAACTACTACTTCCAACTAAATTTCGGGACGAAATTTCTTTTGAGGTGTGGATAATGTAACATCCCGTGTTTTTCCGTTAAATTTATTTTAACACCGTCTTTTTTTTTTTTTTTAAATAATACCTTTCGTTATTTAAATTCGTAGTTTCCGTTGACTAACGTTCATAATATTTCCGTTATTTAATTATAACATCACTCATTTACTCGAGCGTTTTCAAAATATTCGTTTGGTTAATTCCCGCACCCGCTTTGAAACTTGAGGGACTAATATTGACACGGGGCAAACTAGTTGACTAGGTCAACTAGTCCACCCTAATCACCACCATTCAACCATCTCCCTCTCTCTCTCTTTCTCTCTAGCAAGAACACACACAAACCCCAACTTCATAAAATCATCATCTAAATCCGGATCGGGAAGCAAACTTCAAAACAAATTACATATTCGTGATCCTCTCATCATCCTCTTCGATTTGGTACCAAATTCACCGATTTTGGGTAACATTTCTAAAACTCTAGATTTCTCTAAATTCGTGTTTTTGACTTGAAATGGTGTTAGTTAGTGTCTATGGCTCGTGTATAACATGAATATATGTTTTGTTTGCTCGATTTGTCGATTTGGAGTAACTAATATGAACTTTGAAATGGGTGTGCTTAATTCTTGATTTTGAAAGAGTAAATGTTGTTAAATTGTTAAAGTTCATGTTTTAATTGTGTTACTAGTATCACTAGCTTCGTTTTGATGCGTAGGTTGATTAAGGAAACTTCAAAAACATGAATATTGATTTTTGCGGATTTCGGTTAGGGTTTGATAGACTTAAAACGAGCTTTTGATGTTTCGAATGCCATGAAATGTTATTAGTAAGTGTTTAGTTGTAATGTATGCTTCATTACCTTCAAAACGGCATATCGTATGTGTAAATTGGATTCCCGAATCATAAAATACGTTTTACGAACTTGAAACTTTGAAGATAAACCTTTCTTGATCAATTGACGAGTTTTCGGTTATTGTAAATGATGTTTTTGATTGATGATATGTGGTTAGTTGTATTCCTCGTCAAAATACCTTTTCGACGATATATGATAGGCATTATAAGTGTTTGCGGGTCAAGTGTTGTGTTAGAAAAGGTTTTGGTTCGAGCACACTTGGAAAAACTGACCAGAATTCTCTGCCCAGGTAGTGGCGCGGCGCGCCCCATCCCCGCGCGGCGCGCGGATTGGCCTGGCCAGATTCTGCCTTGTTTGGCGCATTTCACGCGAAATGTTTGACTAGCTACCGACCTCCGATTCACATGAAACTTGTTTTAATATACTTGTATATGAATATTTAGCATAGAAAAATAGTTCGGGACCTGACCCGAACGCGTTGACTTTTTCGTTGACTTTGACCAAGTTTGACTTTTAGTCAAACTTAACCAAACTTTTATACAATCATTCTAACATGCTTTTATACTTGTTTCTTGTATGAAACTTGACAACGTGATTCACATGCTATACTTAATCGAGTCGTAACGAGCCATAGGACTAATTGAACACATTTCACCCGACCTTGTGTCGTAACCGGTTAATTGATATAACTTACTTGTTTAGGTCAAGGCTAAGCAACTTTCATGCATACGTTACTTTGTGAAGTACTTTTATACTCGTGCACTCGAGGTGAGATCATAGTCCCATCTTTCAACAACTTTTATACTTTTAAATTATGGGATGAGAAACATATACAGTTTTATACTACATACTTTTATACTTTGAACACAAGTACAAGGAAACAAACATTCCACAGCGAGTTAGAACAAAAATCCTCAATTCGATTATCATTAGTTACACTTGCAGGGTGTAAGCGAGAACTTATATTGTGTGGCCATACGGGTTTGACAAACCCTCATTACGGACGGTTCGCTACCGTCTACGGATGAAATATATTTTCGAGAAACAGTGTATGTTCTAACACTATTGTGATGGGGTTCTATGGGAGGAAACGTTAAGTCTTGATAATTGGGTGCTCGCGAACAATACTTTTGGAATGCAAACGATTTTGATAATCAACTATGGGAATACTAAATCTTGTGGTTCAAAACAACGTTTACAAACACCTATGATTTCACCAACGTTTTTCGTTGACAGTTTTCTATAAGTTTCTCAGGTTCATACATGGCTATTTGATACATGCTTCCGCGTACATTCATACTTGCTTGGGGTCAATCATACATGCATACACTCTGATTTCATGCTTGGAGTCAAGCATACATACATGCATACGCTAGTGATAGCACCGTTGGATTCAAACATATTGTTTACATACTTACGCTATTTATAGCAACTGTGATTTTAAACTAATTATGTCGCAAGATATTTCATTTGTACCTTACTACTTTTGTAAACTTAAACTCGTTGTCGATCCGTCTGGTGAACTAAACTTTGCAAGTCATGCACATTTCAAATGAATGCGACATAATTTTGGTCAAACGCGTCTCATATAGGGACTATGACCACGCAACGGGACCTAAGTAGCGGCGCCGTCAATAACGGTTTTGGTCGGGTCGTTACAATATATACCGACCACAAAAGTCTTCAACACATATTTAATCAGAAACAACTGAATATGAGGCAGCGTAGGTGGATTGAATTGTTGAATGATTACGACTTTGAGATTCGTTACCACCCGGGGAAGGCAAATGTGGTAGCCGACGCCTTGAGCAGAAAGGACAGAGAACCCATTCGAGTAAAATCTATGAATATAATGATTCACACTAACCTTACTACTCAAATAAAGGAGGCGCAACAAGGAGTTTTAAAAGAGGGAAATTTAAAGGATGAAATACCCAAAGGATCGGAGAAGCATCTTAATATTCGGGAAGACGGAACCCGGTATAGGGCTGAAAGAATTTGAGTACCAAAATTTGGAGATATGAGAGAAATGGTACTTAGAGAAGCTCATAAAACCAGATACTCAATACATCCTGGAACGGGGAAGATGTACAAGGATCTTCATTTTTGGTGGCCAGGTATGAAAGCCGATATTGCTAAATATGTAGGAGAATGTTTGACATGTTCTAAGGTCAAAGCTGAACATCAGAAACCATCAGGTCTACTACAACAACCCGAAATCCCAGAATGGAAATGGGAAAACATTACCATGGATTTCATTACTAAATTGCCAAGGACTGCAAGTGGTTTTGATACTATTTGGGTAATAGTTGATCGTCTCACCAAATCAGCACACTTCCTGCCAATAAGAGAAGATGACAAGATGGAGAAGTTAGCACGACTGTATTTGAAGGAAGTCGTCTCCAGACATGGAATACCAATCTCTATTATCTCTGATAGGGATGGCAGATTTATTTCAAGATTCTGGCAGACATTACAGCAAGCATTGGGAACTCGTCTAGACATGAGTACTGCCTATCATCCACAAACTGATGGGCAGAGCGAAAGGACGATACAAACGCTTGAAGACATGCTACGAGCTTGTGTTATTGATTTCGGAAACAGTTGGAATCGACATCTACCGTTAGCAGAATTTTCCTACAACAACAGCTACCATTCAAGCATTGAGATGGCGTCGTTTGAAGCACTTTATGGTAGAAAGTGCAGGTCTCCGATTTGTTGGTGTGAAGTGGGGGATAGATAGATTACGGGTCCGGAGATAATACAAGAAACTACCGAGAAGATCATCCAAATTCAACAACGGTTGAAAACCGCCCAAAGTCGACAAAAGAGCTACGCTGACATTAAAAGAAAAGATATAGAATTTGAAATTGGAGAGATGGTCATGCTTAAAGTTGCACCTTGGAAAGGCGTTGTTCGATTTGGTAAACGAGGGAAATTAAATCCAAGGTATATTGTACCATTCAAGATTATTGATCGTGTCGGACCAGTAGCTTACCGACTTGAGTTACCTCAACAACTCGCGACTGTACATAACACTTTCCACGTCTAGAAATTTGAAGAAATGTTTTGCTAAAGAAGATCTCACTATTCCGTTAGATGAAATCCAAATCAACGAAAAACTCCAATTCATCGAAGAACCCGTCGAAATAATGGATCGTGAGGTTAAAAGACTTAAGCAAAACAAGATACCCATTGTTAAGGTTTGATGGAATGCTCGTAGAGGACCTGAGTTAACCTGGGAGCGTGAAGATCAGATGAAGAAGAAATACCCGCATCTATTTCCAGAAGATTCGTCAACACCTTCAACAGCTTAAAATTTTGGGACGAAATTTATTTAACGGGTAGGTACTGTAGTGACCCGAACTTTTCCATGTTTATATATATTAATTGAGATTGATATTTACATGATTAAATATTTCCAACATGTTAAGCAATCAAACTTGTTAAGACTTGATTAATTGAAATATGTTTCATATAGATAATTGACCACCCAAGTTGACCGGTGATTCACGAACGTTAAAACTTTTAAAAACTATATGATGACATATATATGGATATATATATATAGTTAACATGATACTATGATAAGTAAACATATCATTAAGTATATTAACAATGAACTACATATGTAAAAACAAGACTACTAACTTAATGATTTTTAAACGAGACATATATGTAACGATTATCGTTGTAAAGACATTTAATGTATATATATCATATTAAGAGATATTCATACATGATAATATCATGATAATATAATAATTTAAAATCTCATTTGATATTATAAACATTGGGTTAATAACATTTAACAAGATCGTTAACCTAAAGGTTTCAAAACAACACTTACATTTAACGACTAACGATGACTTAACGACTCAGTTAAAATGTATATACATGTAGCGTTTTAATATGTATTTTTACACTTTTGAAAGACTTCAATACACTTATCAAAATACTTCTACTTAACAAAAATGCTTACAATTACATCCTCGTTCAGTTTCATCAACAATTCTACTCGTATGCACCCGTATTCGTACTCGTACAATACACACCTTTTAGATGTATGTACTATTGGTATATACACTCCAATGATCATCTCTTAGCAGCCCATGTGAGTCACCTAACACATGTGGGAACCATCATTTGGCAACTAGCATGAAATATCTCATAAAATTACAAAAATATGAGTAATCATTCATGACTTATTTACATGAAAACAAAATTACATATCCTTTATATCTAATCCATACACCAACGACCAAAAACACCTACAAACACTTTCATTCTTCAATTTTCTTCATCTAATTGATCTCTCTCAAGTTCTATCTTCAAGTTCTAAGTGTTCTTCATAAATTCTACAAGTTCTAGTTACATAAAATCAAGAATACTTTCAAGTTTGCTAGCTCACTTCCAATCTTGTAAGGTGATCATCCAACCTCAAGAAATATTTGTTTCTTACAGTAGGTTATCATTCTAATACAAGGTAATAATCATATTCAAACTTTGGTTCAATTTCTATAAATATAACAATCTTATTTCAAGTGATGATCTTACTTAAACTTGTTTTCGTGTCATTATTCTACTTCAAGAACTTCGAGCCATCCAAGGATCCGTTGAAGCTAGATCCATTTTTCACTTTTCCAGTAGGTTTATCCAAGGAACTTAAGGTAGTAATGATGTTCATAACATCATTCGATTCATACATATAAAGCTATCTTATTCGAAGGTTTAAACTTGTAATCACTAGAACATAGTTTAGTTAATTCTAAACTTGTTCGCAAACAAAAGTTAATCCTTCTAACTTGACTTTTAAAATCAACTAAACACATGTTATATATCTATATGATATGCTAACTTAATGATTTAAAACCTGGAAACACGAAAAACACCGTAAAACCGGATTTACGCCGTCGTAGTAACACCGCGGGCTGTTTTGGGTTAGTTAATTAAAAACTATGATAAACTTTGATTTAAAAGTTGTTATTCTGAGAAAATGATTTTTATTATGAACATGAAACTATATCCAAAAATTATGGTTAAACTCAAAGTGGAAGTATGTTTTCTAAAATGGTCATCTAGACGTCGTTCTTTCGACTGAAATGACTACCTTTACAAAAACGACTTGTAACTTATTTTTCCGATTATAAACCTATACTTTTTCTGTTTATATTCATAAAATAGAGGTCAATATGAAACCATATCAATTTGATTCACTCAAAACGGATTTAAAATGAAGAAGTTATGGGTAAAACAAGATTGGATAATTTTTCTCATTTTAGCTACGTGAAAATTTGTAACAAATCTATTCCAACCATAACTTAATCAACTTGTATTGTATATTATGTAATCTTGAGATACCATAGACACGTATACAATGTTTCAACCTATCATGTCGACATATCTATATATATTTCGGAACAACCATAGACACTCTATATGTGAATGTTGGAGTTAGCTATACAGGGTTGAGATTGATTCCAAAATATATATAGTTTGAGTTGTGATCAATACTGAGATACATATACACTGGGTCGTGGATTGATTCAAGATAATATTTATCGATTTATTTCTGTACATCTAACTGTGGACAACTAGTTGTAGGTTACTAACGAGGACAGCTGACTTAATAAACTTAAAACATCAAAATATACTAAAAGTGTTGTAAATATATTTTGAACATACTTTGATATATATGTATATATTGTTATAGGTTCGTGAATCAACCAGTGGCCAAGTCTTACTTCCCGACGAAGTAAAAATCTGTGAAAGTGAGTTATAGTCCCACTTTTAAAATCTAATATTTTTGGGATGAGAATACATGCAGGTTTTATAAATGATTTACAAAATAGACACAAGTACGTGAAACTGCATTCTATGGTTGAATTATCGAAATCGAATATGCCCCTTTTTATTAAGTCTGGTAATCTAAGAATTAGGGAAGAGACACCATAATTGACGCGAATCCTAAAGATAGATCTATTGGGCCTAACAAACCCCATCCAAAGTACCGGATGCTTTACTACTTCGAAATTTATATCATATCCGAAGGGTGTCCCGGAATGATGGGGATATTCTTATATATGCATCTTCTTAATGTCGGTTACCAGGTGTTCACCATATGAATGATTTTTATCTCTATGTATGGGATGTGTATTGAAATATGAAATCTTGTGGTCTATTATTATTATGATTTGATATATATTGGTTAAACCTATATCTCACCAACATTTTTGTTGACGTTTTAAGCATGTTTATTCTCAGGTGATTATTAAGAGCTTTCGCTGTCGCATACTTAAATAAGGACGAGATTTGGAGTCCATGCTTGTATGATATTGTGTAAAAACTGCATTCAAGAAACTTATTTTGTTGTAACATATTTATATTGTAAACCATTATGTAATGGTCGTGTGTAAACATGATATTTTAGATTATCATTATTTGATAATCTACGTAAAGCTTTTTAAACCTTTATTGATGAAATAAAGGTTATGGTTTGTTTTAAAATGAATGCAGTCTTTGAAAAACGTCTCATATAGAGGTCAAAACCTCGCAACGAAATCAATTAATATGGAACGTTTTTAATCAATAAGAACGGGACATTTCATTAAGTTCATACTTAGTAGCTAATATACAATTCAACTACTACAATTCTATATGAAAAACTGATTATAATAATATTTCACGTTCAAACTTTTACACAATATTTTACAAACTTACAATACCACTTATTTTACATATAGCATGAAATATAGCACACAATAAATTTGATACAAGATGGTTGTGAAGATAATTCTAGCTAGTACACAAGTCGTTCAGCAAAGGCAATAAAGACACGTAATTCATACGTCCAGAAACAAGTCATGCATTCTGGTTTTACTAGGACTACTTCCCATCCTTGGTCTTGTGGAACATAACCGTTATGGCCGTTGATAAGACAGCGTGTTGTAACATCGTCAAAGGGACGAGGGTTACGTAATGTCCAACAGTCCCGTAACAATCTAGAAACCTCATTTCTTACCCCAATTACCGACTCCGTCACTTGTGGGAACGTTTTGTTTAATATTTGTAGCCTGATGTTCTTGTTCTCACTTTGGTGAGAAGCGAACATTACTAATCCGTAAGTATAACATGCTTCTTTATGTTGCATGTTAGCTGCTTTTTCTAAATCACGAAGTCCAATATTCGGATATATTGAGTCAAAATAATTTCTTAACCCATTGCGTAAAATAGCATTTGGGTTCTCCGCAATATATGCGTCAAAGTAAACACATCGTAACTTATGGATTTCCCAATGTGATATCCCCCATCTTTCGAACGAAAGCCTTTTATAAACCAAGGCATTCTTGGAACGTTCTTCGAATGTCTTACAAACTGATCTCGCCTTAAACAGTTGTGCCGAAGAATTCTGACCGACTCTAGACAAGATTTCATCAATCATGTATCCGGGTAGGTCTCTTAAAATATTGGGTTGTCTATCCATTTTGTGTTTTTATACTGTAAAATAGACAAGAGTTAGATTCATAAAAAAAAAATACTTATTAATACAAGCAATTTTTACATATATCATAAAGCATAAGCACACTATATTACATATATTACACCACACGAATACAACTATCTTATTCCGACTCGCTTGTTTCTTCTTCTTCGGTTTTGGATCGTTTTGCCAAGTTTCTAGGGATATATGATGTTCCCCTAATACGAGCCGTCGTTTTCCACATTGGTTTAGAAAAACCTGGTGGTTTAGAGGTTCCCGAGTCATTGTTACAACTTAAGGACTTCGGGGGTTGACGATACATATAAAGTTCATCGGGGTTGGAATTAGATTTCTCTATTTTTATGCCCTTTCCCTTATTATTTTCTTTTGCCTTTTTAAATTCAGTTGGGGTAATTTCTTTAACATCATCGGAATTCTCGTCGGAATCCAATTCATCGGAGAATTGGTAATCCTCCCAATATTTTTCTTCCTTGGCGGAAACACCATTGACCATAATTAACCTTGGTCGGTTGGTTGAGGATTTTCTTTTACTTAACCGTTTTATTATTTCCCCCACCGGTTCTATTTCTTCATCCGGTTCTGATTCTTCTTCCGGTTTCGATTCTTCTTCCGGTTCTGACTCTTATTCCGGTTCCTCTTCGGGAATTTGTGAATCAGTCCACGAATCATTCCAATTTACATTTGACTCTTCATTATTATTAGGTGAGTCAATGGGACTTGTTCTAGAGGTAGAAATCTATCACATAATATCAAACACGTTAAGAGATTAATATATCACATAATATTCACATGTTAAAAATATATAGTTTCCAACAAAATTTGTTAAGCAATCATTTTTCAAGTAAACACGGTCGAAGTCCAGACTCACTAATGCATCCTAACAAACTCGATAAGACACACTAATGCAAAATTCTGGTTCTCTAAGACCAACGCTCGGATACCAACTGAAATGTCCCGTTCTTATTGATTAAAAACGTTCCATATTAATTGATTTCGTTGCGAGGTTTTGACCTCTATATAAGACGTTTTTCAAAGACTGCATTCATTTTAAAACAAACCATAACCTTTATTTCATTAATAAAGGTTTAAAAAGCTTTACGTAGATTATCAAATAATGATAATCTAAAATATCATGTTTACACACGACCATTACATAATGGTTTACAATACAAATATGTTACAACAAAATAAGTTTCTTGAATGCAGTTTTTACACAATATCATACAAGCATGGACTCCAAATCTCGTTCTTATTTAAGTATGCGACAGCGGAAGCTCTTAATAATCACCTGAGAATAAACATGCTTAAAACGTCAACAAAAATGTTGGTGAGTTATAGGTTTAACCTATATATATTAAATCATAATAATAGACCACAAGATTTCATATTTCAATACACATCCCATACATAGAGATAAAAATCATTCATATGGTGAACACCTGGTAACCGACATTAACAAGATGCATATATAAGAATATCCCCATCATTCCGGGACACCCTTCGGATATGATATAAATTTTGAAGTACTAAAGCATCCGGTACTTTGGATGGGGTTTGTTAGCCCCAATAGATCTATCTTTAGGATTCGCGTCAATTAGGGTGTCTGTTCCCTAATTCTTAGATTACCAGACTTAATAAAAAGGGGCATATTCGATTTCGATAATTCAACCATAGAATGTAATTTCACGTACTTGTGTCTATTTTGTAAATCATTTATAAAACCTGCATGTATTCTCATCCCAAAAATATTAGATTTTAAAAGTGGGACTATAACTCACTTTCACAGATTTTTACTTCGTCGAGAAGTAAGACTTGGCCACTGGTTGATTCACGAACCTATAACAATATATACATATATATCAAAGTATGTTCAAAATATATTTACAACACTTTTAATATATTTTGATGTTTTAAGTTTATTAAGTCAGCTGTCCTCGTTAGTAACCTACAACTAGTTATCCACAGTTAGATGTACAGAAATAAATTGATAAATATTATCTTGAATCAATCCACGACCCAGTGTATACGTATCTCATTATTGATCAAAACTCAAACTATATATATTTTGGAATTAACCTCAACCCTGTATAGCTAACTCCAACATTCACATATAGAGTGTTTATGGTTGTTCCGAAATATATATAGATGTGTCGACATGATAGGTCGAAACATTGTATACGTGTCTATGGTATCTCAAGATTACATAATATACAATACAAGTTGATTAAGTTATGGTTGGAATAGATTTGTTACCAATTTTCACGTAGCTAAAATGAGAAAAATTATTCAATCTTGTTTTACCCATAATTTCTTCATTTTAAATCCGTTTTGGGTGAATCAAATTACTATGGTTTCATATTGAACTCTATTTTATGAATATAAACAGAAAAAGTATAGGTTTATAGTCGGAAAAATAATTTACAAGTCATTTTTGTAAAGGTAGTCATTTCAGTCGAAAGAACGACGTCTAGATGACCATTTTAGAAAACATACTTCCACTTTGAGTTTAACCATAATTTTTTGATATAGTTTCATGTTCATAATAAAAATCATTTTCTCAGAATAACAACTTTTAAATCAAAGTTTATCATAGTTTTTAATTAACTAACCCAAAACAGCCCGCGGTGTTACTACAACGGCGTAAATCCAGTTTTACGGTGTTTTTCGTGTTTCCAGGTTTTAAATCATTAAGTTAGCATATCATATAGATATATAACATGTGTTTAGTTGATTTTAAAAGTCAAGTTAGAAGGATTAACTTTTATTTGCGAACAAGTTTAGAATTAACTAAACTATGTTCTAGTGATTACAAGTTTAAACCTTCGAATAAGATAGCTTTATATATATGAATCGAATGATGTTATGAGCATCATTACTACCTTAAGTTCCTTGGATAAACATACTGGAAAAGAGAAAAATGGATCTAGCTTCAACGGATCCTTGGATGGCTCGAAGTTCTTGAAGCAGAATCATGACACTAAAACAAATTCAAGTAAGATCATCACTTGAAATAAGATTGTTATAGTTATAGAAATTGAACCAAAGTTTGAATTTGATTATTACCTTGTATTAGAATGATAACCTACTGTAAGAAACAAAGATTTCTTGAGGTTGGATGATCACCTTACAAGATTGGAAGTGAGCTAGCAAACTTGAAAGTATTCTTGATTTTATGTAACTAGAACTTGTAGAATATATGAAGAACACTTAGAACTTGAAGATAGAACTTGAGAGAGATCAATTAGATGAATAAAATTGAAGAATGAAAGTGTTTGTAGGTGTTTTTGGTCGTTGGTGTATGGATTAGATATAAAGGATATGTAATTTTGTTTTCATGTAAATAAGTCATGAATGATTACTCATATTTTTGTAATTTTATGAGATATTTCATGCTAGTTGCCAAATGATGGTTCCCACATGTGTTAGGTGACTCACATGGACTGCTTAGAGCTTATCATTGGAGTGTATATACCAATATTACATACATCTAAAAGCTGTGTATTGTACGAGTACGAATACGGGTGCATACGAGTAGAATTGTTGATGAAACTGAGCGAGGATGTAATTGTAAGGATTTTTGTTAAGTAGAAGTATTTTGATAAGTGTATTTAAGTCTTTCAAAAGTGTATAAATACATATTAAAACACTACATGTATATACATTTTAACTGAGTCGTTAAGTCATCGTTAGTCGTTACATGTAAGTGTTGTTTTGAAACCTTTAGGTTAACGATCTTGTTAAATGTTGTTAACCCAATGTTTATAATAACAAATGAGATTTTAAATTATTATATTATCATGATATTATCATGTATGAATATCTCTTAATATGATATATATACATTAAATGTCTTTACAACGATAATCGTTACATATATGTCTCGTTTAAAAATCATTAAGTTAGTAGTCTTGTTTTTACATATGTAGTTCATTGTTAATATACTTAATGATATGTTTACTTATCATAGTATCATGTTAACTATATATATATATATATATATATATATATATATATATATATATATATATATATATATATATATATATATATATATATATATATATATATATATATCCATATATATGTCATCAGATAGTTTTTACAAGTTTTAACGTTCGTGAATCACCGGTCAACTTGGGTGGTCAATTGTCTATATGAAACATATTTCAATTATTTAAGTCTTAACAAGTTTGATTGCTTAACATGTTGGAAACAGTTAATCATGTAAATATCAATCTCAATTAATATATATAAACATGGAAAAGTTCGGGTCACTACAGGAGCTTCATGTTTTTGTTTTCTTTTCGCAAGTAATGGTCCAGAATTCGTAGGTATGAATTTTCGAATTATCATAATATACAAGGTAGGAAGGAAAGGTAGTAGCACGATTTAATTTGTCAAATTACCAGAATATCCGAAAAAGACCGAATCATCAAGAAAATATTTTCTTGATATTTTTGAGGTTAAATAGAATACAAGAGTCGTGTAACATGGCACATGATGACGTTATAGTCTGTGAATCATCACGTTCCATTAGAAACTCAGCATGACTTACTTTAATATAATCACGTTGATCAAGTGTCATTATATTATACTAACTCATGCATCAATTTCCAACACTACTTCAAAATCATTCATAATTCAAACTCGAATTTTAAAGAAATTTAGAAACTAAAGTAGTTTCCTTTATGATGTAATATAGATAGCACAAAGAGATAAATAATTTCGGACAAGAATATTTAGGAAAATATCTTAAGAAATATCGAAGATATTTATGATGATATTTCGGAATTTCTAAGTTCGATGGTTGATGAAGAAAGATTTTTCGCAAGATTTTAACATGAGTACGGAGCATGATATTCGTTGAAGGTTTCATCGGATCCAGAATTACCTGGATTCTTTGAATATATGGTATGGTCCTTGTATTTGTCCTTGGTCTCCTTCGTGGTTACCTCAATCCATTTTACAGTTCCAATTTTTCCGAGCTTTGCCAACATACAATTCTTTATCATAAACTTTTGACTGTTGAGGTCGTTTACAGTTTTTGTTGCTTCATTCAACTTTTCAAAATTCAGAGTATTAATTCGCAGACTGGGTGCTTTTCAGAATTTCAGAATGAAAGAATCATAATTCTAAGAGATAAAGGTTATATGTATACATATAACTGTTGATGTAGAAACGTTGCGAGATTCGAAATACTGATTGCTGATTCCCGGTAATTGGTATGGTAATTATCGTTACAGAAAGCGGATGAGTATATGATAGGGTATTAATGAATAAATATAGTGATTTATCGAAGTGACTTTCGCCAAAGAGTAGTGAAGTTGCTGGTACATTTACTGTTAATGTGGTGGGATTTAAACAGTTCCCCGGTAATGAAGGTGAAAAGACAACGTATATATCAAGATTATAATAAGGTTGTTTCGAACGAAAAGTCAAAGTTGACTTGCGGGAGCTGTGACAAAACTGACTATTGTGAAAAAGAGTTGCAAAGTTATTTTCAGTAATAACAACACCAAAGAAGTTAGCACAGATACGTGTTAAACGTTTACTCAAGTTCCGAATGTTTTCAGGTGCATAACTATATGCATCAATCTTTTCTTCTGTAGATGAAGTGTGGTTGGTTCATCCTCTCGATTGAAGTGTTTTCAAGAATCATGAAAGGTTTGAATACAGATTGTAATCGTCAAGATACAAATGAGGTTTAAGATGAAATCAAGTGGCAAACTTGAAGAATTGTTTAGTTTCATATGTTATAGTCAATATTTTAATTCATTTTAATTGTCCAATGTTGGTAGTCCACAGTTGATAGTCCACAGTTAGCAATTCAATAATTCATATAAAGTTTAATATATAATATTCGAATTAATTAATACGTATCATGATCCGTATTCGTCTCAGACTCGATCACAACTCAAACTATATATATTATTGTAGAATCAACATCAACCATGTATAGTGAACTCGATCATTACTGCATATAGAGTGTCTATGATTATTCCAAATAATATATATAGATGCGTCGATATGATATGTCAAAACCTTGTATACGTGTCCTGATATTTAAAGTGCGTAAAATAAATAACAGAAATTAAATGACAATAAATAAAATTACGAGAATTAAAATTGCGATAAATAAAAATGCGATAAATAAATTGCTATAAATAAAATGTAATACGGAATTAACAGTTAGCTAGGAACAGTTAGCTAGGATTTCGTTAGCGTGGATTCTTAACAAAATTTCTTATAGTTAATTTTTTTGTTTGTAACAAATTTTATTTTGTCCAACGTTTTCTTCATTATGCCACTTGTTGGATTCTGATAGATCAAAATCCCAATATGAAATTTGAATGAAAATGGTTATTATGTGGTGAACGAATACGTACGTCTGTGGATGTAAGTAGGATAGTAAATGACTGTTGAATCAGATTCGAAGAATGTACAATGTAACTTATTAATGTGAAATCTAAATATTCCTCGGGTATTACCTACCCGTTAAAATATTTTCACCATTAACAGTTTGTACAAAAGAATTTTTAATTACAATCTTTATGAAAATATATATACATATATATTTTCTTTAGATGTAATCATGGATTTAATGAGTCAATATGATATTAAACTCATTTGGTTTTCGGTTTGAGCTAGAATAAGTAATCTCTAAAACTATTAGGAACCACATATTCTTCGCAGAATATTTCTTCAATGAAGTTATGGATCAATACTTCATCGTTCATTATTGTTGGTACTCCTTGATATCTATGGTGCGTATGATGTTGATGTTCGAGGTGAAGATTGTGATGTTGAGGTGTGGAATGTGGATGTTGATGTTGGTGCTAGTGATGTTGCTGGAGCTGGTAAATTTTGCATCATATTCTCCAAAGTCACTACCCGAGCGCGAAATTCGTTGACTTATTCTATTATTCCGGGATGATTGCCGGTTGGAACGAGCGGATGAATAAGGTTTAAAATTTTAGATAAAATATAATCGTGGCGAGATATTCGGAAAATGAGGGTGAAAATGGTGTTTCGAATGAGTTCGCTGGTAAGTGCTTCAGGTTCATCGCCAAGAGTGCAAGTTGGTGGGTGGAAAGGATCGCCTTCTTCTCTTCTCCATCGGTTAAGTCAGCTACGAACTCATCAGATGAATTGGGGATGGATGATTGGTTGATTCATTCAGGTGACACTGCTTTCAGAGCTTAGGTGAAACTCCATATCGGAATAGCTGTCGGAATCCGAGGAATTCGAACTGGTTGAGGGAGTCATCTCGTACGATCAGATGAAGGATTTTCGATAAGAAATAGATTATAGGATGTAGATTAGTACCTTGCAATATATAATTTACATATGCATATATAATACTAAAATCCCATAAGTTACGGAGGAATCTACGGAAGCTGTCAGGCAAAGGTAACAATAACAGATACACTAAGATATGAATTAGCAGATACGCTAAGATATTAACTTTTGTCTATACACTATTTATGCAATCAATGCAGTAAGATGTGTCTAGACTAAGAATGATAAGCAAATGATTCCCCAAGAATGATAAGCAGGCAATTTTCGACACGAAATGATAAGGAAAACTTTTGACATGCAGACACGGTCAAAGTCCAGATTCACTAATGCATCCTATCGACTTATTAGTTAGACATACTAATGCAGACCTGGTTCGCTAAGACCACCGCTCTGATACCAACTGAAGCACAGTTGGGGACAACCACCGCCCCACCCAGTGCCATCCCAGCTAACCGCCTGGTGACCACTTAGTGTACCTTAGATACTGATTTTAGGGCCTGCCTCTCGGCTACTGCTAACCCTCGTAAGGGATCGCAAGGAGTAAGAGCCAATGCTTCGTCACAGGTAACACTGTGAGAACCTCCTTTATGACTAACCCGCCACACATGGACGGCGTTATACCAGCTCTGATACCAACTGAAGGGACCCTTCCTAATCCATCCGGACAAAGTCCATATCGATTACAAACGATTCACAATAGTTGGTTACATCGAGAGGTACTTGACCTCTATATGATACATTTTACAAACATTGCATTCGTTTTTAAAAGATAAACTTTCATTTACATCGAAAGCTGACGGCATGCATACTCTTTCATAATATATCCAACTATAATTGACTTAATAATAATCTTGATGAACTCGATGACTCGAATGCAACGTCTTTTGAAATATGTCATGAAGGACTCCAAGTATTATCTTTAAAGTGAGCAAATGCACAGCGGAAGATTTCTTTCATACCTGAGAATAAACATGCCTTAAAGTGTCAACCAAAAGGTTAGTGAGTTCATTAGTTTATCATAAATAATCATTTCCATCATTTTAATAGACCGCAAGATTTTCATTTTTAGTTCTCATAAATATATGTCCCATACATAGAGACAAAAATATCATTAATATGGATTGAACATCTGGTAACCGACATTAACAAGATGCATATAAGAATATCCCCTATCATTCCGGGAAATCCTTCGGACATGATAAAGCAACATCGAAGTACTAAAGCATCCGGTGCTTTGGATGGGGTTCGTTAGGCCCAATAGATCTATCTTTAGGATTCGCGTCAATTAGTAGATCGGTTTACTAATTCTTAGGTTACCAAGAAAAAGGGGCATATTCGGCTTCGATCATTCAACCATATAATGTAGTTTCGATTACTTGTGTCTACTCCGTAAAACATTTATAAAAGCATCGCATGTATTCTCAGTCCCAAAAATATATATTGGAAAAGCATTTAATAAGAGAACAAATGAAACTCACCTAATGTATTTTGTAGTAAAAATACATATGACTATATTTAACAATGCAAATTGGCCTCGGATTCACGAACCTATATCAAGTATATATATTAACACGTATAATATTAATCGACTAAGTTTATAATGTATTAAGATTAACTTTTACATATATAATCATATTATTATCTATATTGTGTAAGATATTTATATATTATGTATCACTTAATAAAAATAATATTTTGTTTAAAAATACAAAACTATGTAATATTAGTATAGGTACGTAATAAATATATTTTATATAAATATTATTTGTTGTAATCATAATAATAATATTAATAGTGATATTAATAATAATAATAATAATGATAGTGTTGATGAAAATAAAATGATAATTTTTGTAAATATGATAATTTTACTAATAATGATATTTTTAACAATAAGGATACTTTTAATAATAATAATAATCATAATTATGTTAATAGTGCTAAAATGATACAATTTATAGTAATCTTACATATAAAAATATATTATTGATAAATAATGTTCCTAATACTTATAGTTATAGTTATGATATTGGTAATAATTATATTACTAATTATATCAATAATAATGATAATAGTAGTAGTAGTAATCCTAAATATTAATACTTTGTAATAATAATAATATTAGTAATAATAGTAATAATGATAATAATATTAATATTAATGATGATATTTACAATAATCATAATAATTATAATAATCTTAATAATAATAATGTTAATGATAGAAGTAATTATAATTGTAATAATTATTACTACTTAATTATAACAATAAAAATCATATTTATATATTAACAATTAATCATCTTAAATAATTAACCTTAACTATATTAACAATAAAATTAATAACAATATTAATAATAAAAATAACAATACTTAATAATAATAATAAAAATATCAAATTATACCTTAGAAGTATTAAAAATAAATAAGCTGTCTGGGAGGGGACTCGAACCCGCGACCACTCGAAACCCGACAATCACCATTAGCCATTCCAGTATCCATTTTTCTGTTATTAATCGTTACTAGTATATATTTAACTTATCACAGAGTCATTTTTTACCTCTTCTTCTTCAACTTGAAATCAAATCGATCAATATAATTACCATACCAAATCTTGTTTGTTTTAAAATGATTATACGAATCAAAATACTTGGTTATGTGTTTATTTCATTTACAGACGGGGTTTAATTTAAAAAAAAATTGTGACTGCAGTTCTAATTGTCACATGATGAACTCAATAATTAAACTTAAAATTTAGAACGTTTTAGATCGAGGTTTCTGAACGAAAAAAGGTTGCAATTCCTCTTTATAAACTATCTGAGTAATTAATTTAATTCAAAACATTAAAATACCTTTGAATTTCACTATGAACGTCTCGTTTGACTTACAAGAACCGAACTTTGACCTCAGAAAATTGTGATGAATACGAAGAATTGGAATTTATAAATTTGCAGATAGTTTTTGTAAAGGGAAATCAACAAGATTGCATTATTACAATTTGAAAAATCATTTGAAATCGCAATTATGGCAACAAAAAAAATAAGAGGAACAGAGTTCTACCGGTTTCCACTTCTGTTTTCTGTTTTTCATTTGATAACATGAATTGGAATATCTTCAATGTACACTGAATTGATCAATTATACTCCACTGAGTAAGTCGACAGGAATTTCACAAGGACAGAAAAATATATAAAAAATATAAAGGAAGAAAGGGATCGTTAATTGAGTTTGGATTATATTGAAACTTGATTGTACGAGAACTAGATAGGAAAAACAAATCACAAATAGTTCGACCACGACTGGAAATAGATTACGTATGAAATTTTATTCATTTATGAGTATATTCGTATATATATGTATATTTATACCTGTATATGTTATCATGTATAATATTCTGTATTTTATATGAGTATATATATTTTTATGTACGTATATCTGTAATTTATATATCTCTAATTATTTATATAAATCTGTTTATATAATTGATTATACATACTCCATAAACTTTAGTATTTATAATTTTATTAAAAATAAAGTACTAATAATAACTATAATAAAATTATTAATAGGAATTTTGAAATACTAATAATAATTCTTCTTATCGTAATATTGTTGATAATAATATTAAAATTTTTGATATTATAATAACTTATATCAAATTTCATATTTTATATGTATCTATATATCTGTATATTAAATATATAAAGAATCATAATAACATTAAATTATACAAATTTTAATATCTAATATTCATGAAACAGATAATAATAATATCAATAGAATTAATAATGATAATAATACTAATATTAATAATAATATTTGTACATGTTAAATTTTTTATGTATACCTTATGTAATTAATATTGATGATACAACTGTTGATAATAATAGTGAAATTAATGGTAATAATATTAATAATACTAATATAGATGTTAATATTGAAAGTAATAATATTATTACTATAACAATTATGGTTTAACTTATAATTACATTTATTATATTAGATATTAACATTACATGTTGTTAATTACTATATATATATATATATATATATATATATATATATATATATATATATATATATATAATAACAATAATAATAATAATTCTTAATGACAATACTTAGTAATAATAATTCTTAATTCAAATGATTAAATTTTATTATTTTCAATTATTATGCAATTATCTTTATATATGTATACATCTGTACATATTTTAAAAAACAAAAATTGTCCGTGAATCATCGGGCACGGTCAAAGGTTACCTGAATCCATGAAAACAAATTTCAAAAATTTTAAGATTCAACATTACAGACTTTGCTTATCGTGTCGGAAACATATAGAGTTTAAGTTTAAATTTGGTCGGAAATTTCCGGGTCGTCACACCTTTTAAATTTAAGAAATTAGAAATCAAAGGTTTAGTCAAAGGTGTGTTTATGTAAGCATACATATGCATATGTGTGTGGTACCAATTTGGTAAAGTAACCAAATGAATCAAAGACATAGGGACCATCGGCCAATTTTTTCAATAAAGGGTAACCCACTTTTATTTTAATATGGATAATTGATCTGCGATCTGAAACACCACGCACCTCGAGGTCCAAACCACATAAACATATATTTTTCTGTGACCCTTGTCACAAGCGTATTCCTACGTCCATTTAATAAGTCTTTCACTCGCAACTTATTATTTCACTTTTACATTAAATACTCATAATCTATATATTTAAATATCACATTTAAATTATTTCCTAAACAATAATAATAAAACATAGATATATAATACATGTACGACTTTCATAAAGATGATTAAATTGACAAATGCAATATATTTGATTTTTTTTACTCCTCTCGATCTCCTCTACGCATCTCTACGATCAACTTTTCTTTTAGAGTATAAAAGTGAAACTTATTTTTTTGTTCATTAATAATAGTGTAATCAAGTCTAGTGCTCGAGTCTTTGATTGTGTTTCTGCGTATATGTTGACTAGTTATCGTTTCATTAATTTATAAAAAAAAATCGTTTTTATAATCTGATGATATTAATTAGTAGACTTAATTTATGGGTTAGGAAAGTCAAATATTTGGAATCTACTCGTCAAGTAGATAATTTTTCATGTATCACACTTAAGTTTTCGACGTACACTTCTTTAGTTAAGGCCAAAATAAAAGTGAAACGTTATATTCGAATTATTTATATTCTAAACACATTATATATATACAAATACATTTTTAATAGCAAGTTTTATTATATTGCAAGTTATAATATATATACTTATCTTTATATATACATATCTAATTACAATTAGGAGTTCGTGAATCGTCGGGAATAGTCGAAGGTCAATTGAACATATGAAACAGTTCAAAATTTTTGAGACTCAACCTAACAAACTTTGATTATCGTGTCAGAAACATATAAAGATCAAGTTTAAATTTTGTCAAAAATTTCCGGGTCGTCACATATATGATTGCTATTAATAATTATTAATTAAAATATACATAAATGACATATATATTCAAATATGTTATTATATAAAATAAGTATTACATAATTAATAATATGTAATGTTAATATATTAAATATAAGTACAAGTTATAATATAATTATTATATTAATGAAAATTTTTTTCATTATTAATATTGATACCAGTATTATAAACATTATTAATTTAATACATAATAGATAAATATGAGAATTTATAAGCATAATTGGTTATATCCATATTATTAATATTACTCTCATTATTAGTATTAATATTAATATCAGTATTAGTATTTGTATTATCAATATTATATAATAGAATAGATATTTAATATAAATATCAGTGTTATTATTATTAAGTAATATACATAAATATGAAAATTTATACAATGGATTTGTTATAGTGTTATTACTATTACTAAAATTATTGTTATCATTACTTATATCATAATAGTATTAAGATTAAAATTTTTAATTATTATTAATGATTATTTATTATTATTATCTTTATCAATATTAGTATTATTATAGTTATTATTATCAAAAATTAATACAATCTATTATTATCAGTAATAATAAAAATTATTATAATTTTAATGATTATTGTACCATTATTCTTTATTATTATTAATATAATAATTATTATTAATAATAGATTTATTATTATTTGTATTATTTTTATAAACTATAAAAATCACACATCTTGTACGAATCAGTTTTGAGTCTCAATCAAATTGTTTGGAATTTTGTTTCTTGTATGAATTATTCTATAATCAATCACAGTTAAATGTACGAATCAATTAAAAGTCCATATCTGCTTTTAATTTTTTTTGTTTCTTCCTTTTGTCTGAGTATAATTCTTTCGACACATTGGCTATAAAACAATCGATCCTCATTAAGATTAAATAAGTCCTTCGTTTTCTCCATTCTCAATATCACTTACAATCTTCTTTAAACAGAATCAAAGTGCTAATTTAATCAAATTTATTTTTTTCTATCGATGACCTCTATTCTTCACTTTTTAGTCAAAATGTCGAATTAGGGTTTTATTTAAAAATCTGTAAATGCATTGTTGTTAGAAAACCTGCATTTAAACTACTTGCAAATTCTCAAATGCTAATTTTTCTTATCGAATCCGAATTTGGAAGTCAAAATTATTTTCTAAAAAGTCAAACAAATGTTCATCGATCAAATTGAAATTTTCTGTTTCAGGTTGAGTTAAATTGATGTTTCAAGAAGTTTTCATTAACGATTTCTAATATATTTCATGTTGTAACATTTATATAAAATGATCTCAAAGTAGAAATTCCATTTGATGTTCTTCGATGTCAATACAGCGACTGCTGTATCTTTTTTTATATATTTTATTTTTATTATTTTTTTTATTTAATCCACTAACACAGATTTCTTTTACAAATTAATTTAAGGTCTTAATCCAATTTACAAAGTCGTGTTTATGAAACTGGATTGAGTTGAATTCTGTTATATTGAAGAAGAAGAAATTCAAAATAGAAAAGAAAACAGTATAAAAAAAATTGTTATGGAGATTAAAACAGAAAGTAAGCTGTAGTTCAATGGTCAAGGGTGTTGATTGGGTTTCGAGAGGTCTCGGGTTCAATCCTCACTTGGTGCATTTTTTTTAAAATGGGCTTTCTAAAGGTAGTTTTCAAATTAAAATTTTTATTATTATTATTATTATTATTATTATTATTATTATTATTATTATTATTATTATTATTATTATTATTATTATTATTATTATTATTATTATTATTATTATTATTATTATTATTATTATTATTATTATTATTATTATTATTATTATTGTTATTAGTTATTAATGTTATTATTAGTAAGTATGTGACGACCCGGAAATTTCTGACAAAATTTAAACTTGATCTTTACATGATTTCAAAAACGATAAGCAAAGTCTATTAAACTAAATCTCAAAAATGTTTGAACTATTTTTCATAAATGCATTTGACTTCGACCATTCCCGATGATTCACGAACCAGTAATTGTAAATAAATGTGCATGCATAAAAAAAATATAAGTTGTTATATGATTATTACTAATATTATTATTATTATTATCATTAATCGCTAATGATAATATTATAACTAATATTATTAGTATCATTAACAATATTATTTATTATCATTTTTACTATTATTATTATCGCAATTAAATTACCATCATAATTACCATTAACAGTAAAATTATTAGTTTATATTTATTATTATTATCAGTATTATTATTTTCATTATTATTATTATTAATTATTATTGAACTTAATAAAAGGATTTTTAATATCATCATAGTATTATTATTTTGTTGTACCTTATCAATAATAATAATAATAATAATAATAATAATAATAATAATAATAATAATAATATTATTATTATTAATATTAATATAATTATTATTAATTAGTATTAATATTATTATTAATATTAATTAAATTATAAAATCAGAAAAAGAGAATGGATTCTATTTCATGTAGTTAAATTTTTTTTGTTGCCATCAATTCACAGATACAAACAGATGGTTACACATCTTTAACAAATTTTATTCCTTCACTATACCAGATGATGTTCGTTAATAAAATAAATCAAATAGATAAATTACAAAATCAGCTTGAGGTCCCTATCTACTTTTTAAATCTTCTTCACCTGATTGATAAATCTGTTGTCATAACCCGTCCTTAACCATAAGAATGATTTAGATAACGTATGATTTCATTGCGAGGTATTGACCTCTATATGCGACATTTTAAAAAGAACAACTGCATTTATTTTACATTACAAACCATAACTCTTATGTTAATACAAGCTTTAGACAATATAAAGATGATTATCGTTTAGCGATAATCTTAGACTTACAAACTTTACATGTGATGATAACAATACGATTTCTAGCATATTTTACATTACAATTCCTCGGATATGCAGTTTTATTTTTGACACAAATATGCATACTCAAGATCTTGCTTAAATTCAACATGTTGCAGCGGAAGCTTTTAGTTATCACCTGAGAATAGACATATTTAAAATGTCAACATAAAGTTGGTGAGATATAGGTTTAATGCCGGCAGCGGTATAAATATAGACCACAAGATTTCATATGTAAATATTTTAATAAAAATATTCTAAGTGGTTGAGCACTTGGTAACCATACTTAACATTTAATCACGTCGCATATTCCCTTTATTATGAAATCCTACTACACCGTACCAAGTGTAGTCACGAAACGAAGTACTGTGCAACCGTTGAATACTGGTCGTCCAGTCCGGTTGGGGTTGTCAGGTCCGATAGATCTATCAACAGGATTCGCGTTTACAATACCGCTGTAAATAATAGTTACCAAGCTACAGGGAAGTATGCCAGTGGTACAACTCAACGTAGAATATATTTTTCAGTTACTTGTGTCCATAACGTAAAACATAAAATACATGTATTCTCATCCCGAAATATTTAGAGTTTAAAAGTGGGACTATATACTCACTTTCGTCTTGAAGATATGTAATTTTGACTTGTTCTCCGATTGATATCACGAACCTATCCATATATAATATATCAATACCTTTTCTTTTTAAACAAACGTCACATATATATACTTATAATACTTTTAATACTTTTAATAATTCCTTAGTCCGTAGTTAGCAGTCCGATGTTAGTAATTCAATTTTAAATGGTTCATTTTTAGGTGTTTAATAAACCCCCAATGAAATAAATAAAAACCCCCATCGTATATGTATTGGTCGAGATTAATCTTGACCCACGGTACCGGTGTTGTCAAATGACGTGTTGCGTACATAAAGTACCGGTGTTGTCAAATGACGTGTTGCGTACAATCATGGGATCTTATGATTAATCTTCTCGTATTGTTTACGGGTGATCCTGAACCATATAAAATTAAATTATGAGTACATATATATAAAATATCATGTTATTTTAAAAAGATGTGATTTATTTAATTTTCTCCAATTATTTTCGTAGCTAAACTAGTCTTAGATATCCGATCTCGTTTTGGTCATAGTTTCTTCGTTACAACTCCGTTTTCGTTGATTCAACTTGCCACTTCCTTGGATCGAGTCCCTCTTTAAGACTATGAACTGTAAATACCTTAGTTTGTATTCGAAATCACAGGTCATAGGTCAAACTTTAGTGAAACTTATGAAGTTAATCATTTTTGTTACAAAAATATCATTTAATGACCATTTTTCTAAAAATACTTATACTTTGAATTAAATCATAAAATTTTTATGTGTCATCATATTCATAAGAAATATCATTTTTCCAGAATATAAACCTCCAATTCAAAGATCAAGATGGTTTTTAATTATCCAACCCAAAACAGCCCCCGGTTACACTCCGACGTCGTAAAAACAGTTTTTAAGGTGTTCTTTGAAAAACCAAATTATACCTTGTTAAATTAGCATATATTTAAGTTATATTACAGGTCTTGAAGTATTTTAAAAGTTAAGTTAGAAGGATCTATTTAGTTTGCAAACAAGTTTGAAAACATTCAAACTATGTTCTTGTTGTTAAAATTTTATACCACAAAATAAGATAGCTATATATATATGAATCGAATAAGGTTATGAACAAAGTTACTACCTCAAGTTACTTGGACAAGATTGCTGTAAAAGAGGAGTAAGAACCTAGAACCAAAAGGGTGATGGAATTGGATGAAAGATTGGAAGTAAACTTGTGTTCTTGGAAGGATTCTTGAAGTGTTTTTGTAAGAGTTTTCTTATGGTGATTAAGTGATGTTTTTATGGCTAGATCTTCATGGATATTAGCTGAATGGTTATGGAGTTTAAGACTCTTAAAAGTGTGTGTGTTTTTAGCTAGAGGTTTGAGGTAAAAATGAATCAAAAATTGAAAATGGATGGAGTATAAATGGTGATGTAAAAGGTGTATAAGTTTGTAATTTTGTGAAAAAATCTTTTAATCATGTGAAATTGTCATACTAGATAACAAAAGTAGTTACCTTATACATAAGGCATTGAACAAGGGCTGGTTGGTGGTGATTTGATGTGTATATACCAATAGTAAATACGTATAGAAGCTAGGTATGATACGAGTACATGTACTCTAGATATACGTATAGAAATTTTGTGAAAAATGGAATGAGAATTCAAATATAGCTATCTTTTGTGAATACACTTATATTGTTTTATGTATTTAAGTCCTTAAAAAGTGATTAAATACATTACTTATACGATATATGTATAAACATTATAGGTCATAAGTATTTATGTCAAATAACGTTACGTATGGTTATCGTTTTGAAAACTTAAGTTAGTAGTTTCAAAATATACTTATAACTTATTGTTATTAATACAAAATGAGATATTAAAACATTCTTGGATCATGTTAAATATGTATATATACATATATATACACAAACATATAATTATCATATATTGTATAGTTCATGATATCATTGGTCAAACTAGACGGTCAAACGTTGTGTAAAACTCATTTCAAAAACATAAGTCTCAACAATTTGGATTGCTTATCATGTTGGTAAGGTTTAATTTATGTAAATATTAATCTTATAAGTATAGAATGATCGAAAAAGTGCGGGTCATTACAGTACCTACCCGTTAAATAAATTTCGTCCCGAAATTTTAAAATTGTACCTATTTTGCGTCATCGGGAAACAAGTGTGGATACTTTTGTTTCATCTGATCCTCTCTTTCCCAAGTAAACTCGGGACCTCTTCGAGCATTCCAACGAACCTTAACGATCGGTATGCTGCTCTGCTTGAGCCATTTAACTTCACGATCCATGATTTCGATTGGTTCTTCGATGAATTGTAGTTTTTCATCGACACGGATTTCTTCAAGAGAAATGGTGAGGTCTTCCTTTGCAATACACTTCTTAAGGTTCGAGACGTGAAATGTATTATGTACTCCAGCGAGTTGTTGCGGTAACTCGAGTCGATAAGCTACCGGTCCAATGCGTTCGATGATCTTGAACGGGCCTACATATCTTGGGTTCAGTTTACCTCTTTTACCGAAACGTATTACACCTTTCCAAGGTGACACCTTTAGCATAACCATGTCACCGATCTGAAACTCTAATGGTTTCCTTCGGACATCGGCGTAGCTCTTTTGGCGACTACGGGCTGTTTTCAATCTCTCCTTGATTTGTACTATCTTCTCAGTCGTTTCGTGTATGATCTCGGGACCAGTTAATTGTCGATCTCCTACTTCATTCCAACAAATAGGAGATCTACACTTCCTTCCGTACAATGCTTCGAATGGCGCAGCTTTAATGCTCGCATGATAACTATTATTATACGAGAATTCTGCTAATGGTAGATATTTATCCCATCCGTTTCCAAAATCGATCACACATGCCCTGAGCATGTCTTCAAGAGTCTGAATTGTTCTTTCACTCTGCCCGTCGGTTTGCGGATGATATGCGGTACTCATATCCAAACGAGTTCCTAGTGCCTCCTGTAGTGATTGCCAGAACTTTGAGGTAAATCTACTATCACGATCAGATATAATGGAAATAGGTATTCCATGCCTTGAAACTATTTCCTTTATATATAATCGTAATAATTTCTCCATTCTATCCGTTTCCTTTATAGGCAAGAAATGTGCAGATTTGGTAAGACGATCAACAATTACCCAAATAGTGTCGTATCCCCAGGCAGTCTTTGGTAACTTCGTGATGAAATCCATGGTAATACCGTCCCATTTCCATTCTGGGATTTCTGGTTGTTGAAGTAATCCTGACGGCTTCTGGTGTTCTGCTTTGACTTTGGAACAAGTTAAACATTCCCCAACATATGTTGCAACGTCTGTCTTCAAATTAGGCCACCAATAATGCGTCTTAAGATCTTGATACATCTTTCCAACTCCAGGATGTATCGAGTATCTTGTCTTATGTGCCTCATTCAATATTAACTTCCTTAATCCACCCAACTTTGGTACCCAAATACGGTTTGCAAAATATCGAATTCCATCTTCCCGCATAACGAGTTGCTTCTCATACTTCTTCATTATTTCATTTCCTATATTTTCTTTAGTAAGTGCTTCTCATTGAACTTCTTTGATTTGTGAGTTGAGATTCATGCGAATTTTTATGTTCATCGCTCGTACTCGAATTGGTTCTCGTTCCTTTCTGCTTAGTGCGTCAGCCACCACATTCGCTTTCCCGGGATGATAACGAATTTCACAATCATAGTCGTTTATTAACTCGACCCACCTACGTTGCCTCATGTTCAGCTGTTTTTGATCGAAAATATGTTGAAGGCTTTTATGATCAGTAAACACAGTGCATTTAACCCCATACAAGTAGTGTCTCCATATCTTCAATGCAAACACGACTGCTCCCAGTTCTAGATCATGCGTCGTATAATTCCGCTCGTGAATCTTTAATTGTCGGGATGCGTATGCAATAACTTTCTTCCGTTGCATAAGAACGCAACCAAAACCTTGTCGCGAAGCGTCACAATATATTTCAAAATCATCGTTCCCTTCTGGTAACGATAAAATAGGCGCCGTAGTCAACTTCTTTTTCAGTAATTGAAATGCACTCTCCTGCTCAGAAGTCCATTCATATTTCTTCCCTTTTTGCGTTAATGCTGTCAACGGCTTAGCTATTCGGGAAAAATCTTGAATAAACCTTCTATAATAACCGGCTAAACCCAAAAATTGGCGTATCTGCATTGGTGTCTTAGGAGTCTCCCATTTTTCAATGGCTTCAATTTTTGCTGGATCAACCTGAATTCCTTTGCTACTAACAACGTGGCCAAGAAATTGCACTTCTTTCAACCAGAAAGCACATTTAGAAAATTTAGCATATAGCTGTTCTTTTCTTAACAACTCTAATATCAACCTTAAATGCTGCTCATGCTCTTGCTCACTCTTGGAATAGATAAGAATATCATCAATGAAAAAGATAACGAACTTATCTAGATATGGACTACAAACTCGATTCATGAGGTCCATGAATACAGCTGGCGCATTCGTCAATCCAAACGGCATGACCAAAAATTCGTAATGACCGTAACGTGTCCGAAAAGCAGTTTTCGGTATATCTTCTTCTTTGACGCGTAATTGATGATAGCCCGATCTTAGGTCAATTTTCGAGTACACACATGATCCTTGGAGTTGATCAAATAAGTCGTCAATTCTCGGTAGTGGATACCGATTTTTGATAGTTAACTTATTTAATTCACGATAATCTATACACATTCGGAAAGATCCGTCTTTCTTCTTGACGAATAAAATTGGAGCTCCCCACGGTGAAGTACTTGGTCGTATGAATCCACGATCCAGTAATTCTTTTAACTGACTCTGAAGTTCTTTTAACTCGGACGGTGCAAGTCTATATGGAGCACGGGCAACCGGTGCAGCTCCTGGTACAAGATCTATTTGAAATTCTACAGATCTAAATGGAGGTAATCCCGGCAACTCTTCCGGAAATACTTCAGGAAAATCTCTTGCCACAGGCACGTCATTGATGCACTTCTCTTTTTCTTTCTTTTTGACTTTATTAACATGTGCTAAGATAGCATAGCACCCTTTCTTCAAGCACTTTTGAGGTTTCAAATAACTAATGAGTTTTAGCTTTGAGTTACCCTTCTCTCCATAAATCATTACTGGCGTTTTATCCTTACGAGGAATGCTAATTGCCTTCTTGGCGCACACAACTTCAGCTCCTATTTTGGACATCCAGTCCATGCCGACTATTACATCAAAACTTCCTAATTCTACGGGTATCAAATCAATCTTAAATGTTTCTCCGGCTAAATTTATTTTACAATCACGGCAAATTTTATCGGCTTTAATTAGTTTACCATTAGCTAACTCAATCATGTACTTAGCATCTAGAGGTAATGATGAACAATTCAATTTAGCGTGAAATTCTCTACACACGTAACTTCTATCAGCACCAGTATCAAATATAATAGATGCGGATAAGTTATTAATGGTAAACGTACCCGTAACAAGCTCCGGGTCTTCACACGCCTCTCTAGCATTAATAACAAATGCTCTACCTCGTGCAGGTCCGATATTCTTCTCTGGATTCGGGCACTGGCTCTTATAATGACCCTGTTTCCCACATCCATAACAAGTAACAGTAGCCAAAGCAGTTCTATTTGCATTAGTGGCAGGAGTCTTGGTACCATTTGTATTTGTAACGAGAGCCCTACAATCTTCAGCAAGATGACCCTTTCGATTACATTTATTGCATACCACATTACAGTAACCAGAGTGATGTTTGTGGCATCGGTTACATAAAGGATTTTGTCCTTTATAACCAAAGCTTAAACCACTACCCGCACCTTGCGTGATTTCTTGTTTCTTAAAAGATTGTTGTTGGTTACCTCGATCATAATTTCCATTCCACTTTCTTTTGTTACCTGATACCTTCACATCAGTATTGGATACTTTCTTATCCATGATGACCTGATCCATTAGCTCGTTTGCCATGGTTATAGCTTCATGAATTGTCTTAGGTTTCGATGCTGTAACATTTGCCTTGACCTTTTTGGGCAAACCATCTTTGTACATTTCAATCTTCCGTTCTTCGGTTGGAACCAATTCAGGACATAGCAAAACTAATTCCATGAATCGCTGATTGTAGTTGGTGATTTCAGTACCAACAACCTTCAGGCTTCGTAATTCATCTTCCAACTTCCTAACCTCATTCCTTGGACAATACTCGTTGATTAACATTGTTTTGAATTCTTCCCAAGGAGTATCATAAGCTACATCTCCTCCTACAGCCTTCACATAATTTTTTCACCACGTGAGTGCACTATCTTGTAAAGTGCACGATGCATACTTGGTCATGTCCTTTTCAACACAACCACTTATTTTAAACACAGTCTCCATCTTTTCTATCCACCGGGTTAAACCGATCGGTCCTTCTGTTCCACTGAATGATGAGGGCTTGCAAGCTTGAAAAGTTTTGTAAGTGCACCCCACACGAGGATTTGGGTTAACTGCAGCACCTCTTGCAGCCTCGACCCATAACATTCTGTCGTTCACTCGCTGATTGATGAGTTCCTGGATTTCTTGTTCCGTCATTCGGTTCAATCGCGCCATATTCTTCTATAAGAATGAAAAGAAAATAATTATTCACATGGAATATTATAGATGTAGTGTATATTTACAGTACATTATAGCTTATTAATAATATGAACCAGGTATTATTATAAAAGCCTTTTTTTCTTATTAGCGTTTTATAATTATGTCTAGGGTAGTACCTACCCGTTAATGTCCATACTTAATAGCTTAGTACAGAATCAATTACTACCATCTAAATAATACTTAACCATGGAAAATTATTGCATTTCACACTTCACTATTTTACATATGCTTATCTTACATCGAACATTAAGCAAACCACACTAATAATATTATACAAAACATTATATGATCCCATGGTTTAATACGGCAGCGCATCGTTTGGTCTATTTTCTAGGACGTTTAGGTTCAAAGAATCACTTAACGCTTATCCTGGCTGTCTGCCTATATTTTGGCTGTGGGACGGAAGAACTGGATGCCGGGATAGAACGAATAGGAATAGCTGGAATAGGGGTGGTAGTGTCTAGTGGAGTTGGTGCCACATCATCCTTACTAAACTCGGGATTTGAATTTTCTAATTCATTAGCCTTTCGTTTCTTTCCTAGTTCGAACTTGTCTTTTGTAATTTCCTGTATTTCTTCCTCGGGCTCACTTTCCTCCTCGGGTTCACTTTCCTCCTTGGGTTCACTTTCCTCCTCGGGTTCACTTTCCTCCTCGGGTTCACTTTCCGGGTTCTCTATAGTCGGTTCATCCGGAATTTGTGAGTCTTCCCCAAAGATATTATTTTCGTCATCGGATAGGTTAATGACTGGAACACCATCTGAAGATTCTGGTTCGGAGTCGCTGAATGTGATAACAAGTTTTGAGCCCGACATCTATCACACAACAACTAACCCATTAGTACTACATAATATTTACATATAAATTTTAACCAACAATGATAAGCAATGGTTTTTAAATCAGACCCGGTCAAAGTCCAGACTTACTAATGTATCCTAACGACTTATCGGTTAGACACACTAATGCAAACCTGGTTCGCTAAGACCACCGCTCTGATACCACATGTCATAACCCGTCCTTAACCATAAGAACGAGTTAGATAACGTATGATTTCATTGCGAGGTATTGACCTCTATATGCGACATTTTAAAAAGAACAACTGCATTTATTTTACATTACAAACCATAACTCTTATGTTAATACAAGCTTTAGACAATATAAAGATGATTATCGTTTAGCGATAATCTTAGACTTACAAACTTTACATGTGATGATAACAATACGATTTCTAGCATATTTTACATTACAATTCCTCGGATATGCAGTTTTATTTTTGACACAAATATGCATACTCAAGATCTTGCTTAAATTCAACATGTTGCAGCGGAAGCTTTTAGTTATCACCTGAGAATAGACATGTTTAAAACGTCAACATAAAGTTGGTGAGATATAGGTTTAATGCCGGCAGCGGTATAAATATAGACCACAAGATTTCATATGTAAATATTTTAATAAAAATATTCTAAGTGGTTGAGCACTTGGTAACCATACTTAACATTTAATCACGTCGCATATTCCCTTTATTATGAAATCTTACTACACCGTACCAAGTGTAGTCACAAAACGAAGTACTGTGCAACCGTTGAATACTGGTCGTCCAGTCCGGTTGGGGTTGTCAGGCCCGATAGATCTATCAACAGGATTCGCGTTTACAATACCGCTGTAAATAATAGTTACCAAGCTACAGGGAAGTATGCCAGTGGTACAACTCAACGTAGAATATATTTTTCAGTTACTTGTGTCCATAACGTAAAACATAAAATACATGTATTCTTATCCCGAAATATTTAGAGTTTAAAAGTGGGACTATATACTCACTTTCGTCATGAAGATATGTAATTTTGACTTGGTCTCCGATTGATATCACGAACCTATCCATATATAATATATCAATACCTTTTCTTTTTAAACAAACGTCACATATATATACTTATAATACTTTTAATACTTTTAATAATTCCTTAGTCCGTAGTTAGCAGTCCGATGTTAGTAATTCAATTTTAAATGGTTCATTTTTAGGTGTTTAATAAACCCCCAATGAAATAAATAAAAACCCCCATCGTATATGTATTGGTCGAGATTAATCTTGACCCACGGTACCGGTGTTGTCAAATGACGTGTTGCGTACATAAAGTACCGGTGTTGTCAAATGACGTGTTGCGTACAATCATGGGATCTTATGATTAATCTTCTCGTATTGTTTACGGGTGATTCTGAACCATATAAAACTAAATTATGAGTACATATATATATAAAATATCATGTTATTTTAAAAAGATGTGATTTATTTAATTTTCTCCAATTATTTTCGTAGCTAAACTAGTCTTAGATATCCGATCTCGTTTTGGTCATAGTTTCTTCGTTACAACTCCGTTTTCGTTGATTCAACTTGCCACTTCCTTGGATCGAGTCCCTCTTTAAGACTATGAACTGTAAATACCTTAGTTTGTATTCGAAATCACAGGTCATAGGTCAAACTTTAGTGAAACTTATGAAGTTAATCATTTTTGTTACAAAAATATCATTTAATGACCATTTTTCTAAAAATACTTATACTTTGAATTAAATCATAAAATTTTTATGTGTCATCATATTCATAAGAAATATCATTTTTCCAGAATATAAACCTCCAATTCAAAGTTCAAGATGGTTTTTAATTATCCAACCCAAAACAGCCCCAGGTTACACTCCGACGTCGTAAAAACAGTTTTTAAGGTGTTCTTTGAAAAACCAAATTATACCTTGTTAAATTGGCATATATTTAAGTTATATTACAGGTCTTGAAGTATTTTAAAAGTTAAGTTAGAAGGATCTATTTAGTTTGCAAACAAGTTTGAAAACATTCAAACTATGTTCTTGTTGTTAAAATTTTATACCACAAAATAAGATAGCTACATATATATGAATCGAATAAGGTTATGAACAAAGTTACTACCTCAAGTTACTTGGACAAGATTGCTGTAAAAGAGGAGTAAGAACCTAGAACCAAAAGGGTGATGGAATTGGATGAAAGATTGGAAGTAAACTTGTGTTCTTGGAAGGATTCTTGAAGTGTTTTTGTAAGAGTTTTCTTATGGTGATTAAGTGATGTTTTTATGGCTAGATCTTCATGGATATTAGCTGAATGGTTATGGAGTTTAAGACTCTTAAAAGTGTGTGTGTTTTTAGCTAGAGGTTTGAGGTAAAAATGAATCAAAAATTGAAAATGGATGGAGTATAAATGGTGATGTAAAAGGTGTATAAGTTTGTAATTTTGTGAAAAAATCTTTTAATCATGTGAAATTGTCATACTAGATAACAAAAGTAGTTACCTTATACATAAGGCATTGAACAAGGGCTGGTTGGTGGTGATTTGATGTGTATATACCAATAGTAAATACGTATAGAAGCTAGGTATGATACGAGTACATGTACTCTAGATATACGTATAGAAATTTTGTGAAAAATGGAATGAGAATTCAAATATAGCTATCTTTTGTGAATACACTTATATTGTTTTTTGTATTTAAGTCCTTAAAAAGTGATTAAATACATTACTTATACGATATATGTATAAACATTATAGGTCATAAGTATTTATGTCAAATAACGTTACGTATGGTTATCGTTTTGAAAACTTAAGTTAGTAGTTTCAAAATATACTTATAACTTATTGTTATTAATACAAAATGAGATATTAAAACATTCTTGGATCATGTTAAATATGTATATATACATATATATACACAAACGTATAATTATCATATATTGTATAGTTCATGATATCATTGGTCAAACTAGACGGTCAAACGTTGTGTAAAACTCATTTCAAAAACATAAGTCTCAACAATTTGGATTGCTTATCATGTTGGTAAGGTTTAATTTATGTAAATATTAATCTTATAAGTATAGAACGATCGAAAAAGTGCGGGTCATTACACCTGTCGACACCATCACAAAATAACAATTGATCTCAGTTCACAATGAAAACAAAAAGAGTACGATTCAGTATCAATCCCCATCAACACTGTAATCAAATTTGTTTCTACCACTAGTTGTTACATATCAACATCCACAGTACGAAACTATTTCCTTTCGCTATCTGCTTTAATTCTGTACTCTTTTGCATTCTTCCTAAGATGCTGTCTACCACCAACACTACCCAACAATTCAATTGACTGCGTTACTATTTGAAACCTGCTGTTCGCCCTGCTTTATGTTTGTCAGAGAATCTTATTCTCTAAATACATATACTTAAAAATATAGATTGAAGAGAAAGAGGGATACACATACATATTCATATTCCATATAGCTAGCTCAAACACCACCTTTCTTCACAATCAATTATAGTTCATGCTTGATCACCACCAACACCACATGCTACATTCATTCGTGTTTCTTATTATCACCACCACAACACAACTTACGAAACCACCAAGTCGGATGCCATGCTTCTATTTCTTCGAATTACCATAACCAAAATACCACTATTCACCAACCGTTGACGTCTTGAATCACCTCACCACCTTGACCACATATCTCCCATGTACATACATATATAAAGCCACCATGCCTATCGAGCAACCAATCACCATATATATTTTTGTTCCTTCTTCTGTGAATTCGACAACCCATGCCACCACCATTTCTCTTAACCCATAATCAACTCCCATTTTTCTCTTTTAACTAGGATCAAAAACACAAACACCTACTTGCACTCTCTCTTCCTTTTGTCTCTCCAAATTTTGCAGCTTGTCTTCATTGTTATTAACCTTGTTTCCACTAACCAAAACAACTATATATAAAGCCGAAGATAACCACCCAGCTAACCATCTTGTAACCGATGCTGAGCCTTCGTTTATTTTTTTTCTCCTTTCCACAATTGTTTAAACCATCATTCGAACACCTTACACATGCCTTGATCGAAGAACACTGCTGCTGTGTTTGTATTTCATTTCAAACCAAAAGAAAATGATGGGAACATGCTAGAAGGAATATGGGTGATTTTTATATTGAGCAACATTGAGAGTGTGAATGTTATGATATTAATGGATTATTCTTTTCCATGATTAGTCCACAACTCCCCACCCACTTGGTTTAAAGTTGATGTTACGGGTATTATTTAAGTTGGAAATGTGACTCCAATTTTTTTTTTAACAATTACAATGATGACGATTTACAGCATGAAAGGAGGTAATTCGTGGTCCACTAGCATGAGGTTTACGATATTACTTTAATAAGGTTAGTAAGGAATTATAATAATGATTATGTTAGTGTATCTTTGGAAATCTTGCTGGATGAATCCCATTGAAAGCTGGCCGTGGGCCTTAAACTTCTTATATATTAAACCAATGGGGACACATGGAAAGTGACAATCGACAAGTGGGTATGGAGATACATCACCTAAATGCTTTTAGTGCTCGGTTATTATATTTTTTTTTCCATCGAATAGCTTTAGTGCTATTGGAATTAGACTGCTGCTATCCTTTTCTGATTCGTTCGATGAAACCAAAAACCAACCGAGTTCCTTTGATGATTACTACTGCATTTTTCTGTCGAGTAATAAAAGGAAAAAGAAAATGGGTCACTATTTTCTTTTCAGTCCATTAAGCCATTTAATAACTAAGGCCCAATAGAGTTTATTTCTGGCCCAATTGTTATTTTCTTGTCCAACAAGAATCTCAATTATGTGTTTGATCTGTGTGAGGCTGTACAGCAGGCAGTAGAACCTTTTGGTTCTTGATTGATCGACACAAAAGAATGAAATAAAGAAGGGGAGCCTATATGATCCTAGTGATGATGTAACGATGTTATGGTAATGATAATGATACACGAGATGGGATGGTGATGAATTGATTCAAAGATGTTACATAAAATGATGATAATGAATATGATAATCACGGTAATGATAGATGTTAGAGGATACGGGTTAATGATTTTGATGATGATATGATGAAAATGGTTAATGAAAGCTTATATGAAATTTACGATGGATTATAAGTTGTTAAACTACTAAGTAAATCAGAAAAACAATAATGGATCAGTGGTAAGGAGTGTGGTTTCTAAGCGAGAGGTCTCGGGTTCGAGCCCGAGCTGCGACATTGTTTTGGAAGCTATTTTTTTAAGGTAGTATACTTATTATAATTATTATTATTATTATTATTATTATTATTATTATTATTATTATTATTATTATTATTATTATTATTATTATTATTATTATTATTATTATTATTATCATTATTATTATTATTATTATTATTATTATTACTACCTATAACCTTAGTTTTAAAAGTATCTGGTATATAAAATATAACTATATTTTAAAAGTATCTTGTATATAAAATATAACTATATTTTTATAATCTCAAAAAAAAAAGATAGATATTATAAGTTAGATACAAACATTAGATATATAGAAGTATATATAATAAGTCTATTACTTTTATTAATAAAATACCTTTTGTTCATTTACGTTTTAATATAACTCGAATTTATTAAAAATATTATCATATTAAAAATTATGCGTATTTAAAAATATTGATACTAAGTATTTATCCTAAATATATAAATAAATTATATAATATATTATTATCATAACCTAATGAAATATATAAAATAAAAATATTTAAGTAACTATAAATATTACATTTAATATCACAAGTATGTTACTAATATAAAATTATATATATTTATTTGAATATTATTATATGTGTTAATATGCATACTTGATATAGGTTCGTGAATCCGAGATTGACCCTGCATTATTCAGTATCATCGTATGAATATTTTTACTACAAAATATCGTATTGTGAGTTCATTTGATTCTCTTTTACTCTTTATATTTTTGGGACAGAGAATACATGCGCTGTTTTTACAACTGATTTATTTAAATGCCTTTGAAATTATATTTTTGAACTGAGATGCTTTTATAAATGTTTGACGAGATAGACACAAGCAAAACATTCCTCGAATGAATTATTAAGCAGACAGAAGTTCTGCGGATAATTATTGAATTAGTTGGATGTTATAATTGCCACTAATTGTTGTGAATATTTCTCCTGATTATCATTGCTTGGTAACCTAAGAATTAGAATCGGGTATGACCCTAATTCACACGAATCCTAAAGGTAGCTTGAAATGTCCCGTTCTTATTGATTAAAAACGTTCCATATTAATTGATTTCGTTGCGAGGTTTTGACCTCTATATGAGACGTTTTTCAAAGACTGCATTCATTTTTAAAACAAACCATAACCTTTATTTCATCAATAAAGGTTTAAAAAGCTTTAAGTAGATTATCAAATAATGATAATCTAAAATATCCTGTTTACACACGACCATTACATAATGGTTTACAATACAAATATGTTACAACAAAATAAGTTTCTTGAATGCAGTTTTTACACAATATCATACAAGCATGGACTCCAAATCTCGTCCTTATTTAAGTATGCGACAGCGGAAGCTCTTAATAATCACCTGAGAATAAACATGCTTAAAACGTCAACAAAAATGTTGGTGAGTTATAGGTTTAACCTATATATATCAAATCATAATAATAGACCACAAGATTTCATATTTCAATACACATCCCATACATAGAGATAAAAATCATTCATATGGTGAACACCTGGTAACCGACATTAACAAGATGCATATATAAGAATATCCCCATCATTCCGGGACACCCTTCGGATATGATATAAATTTCGAAGTACTAAAGTATCCGGTACTTTGGATGGGGTTTGTTAGGCCCAATAGATCTATCTTTAGGATTCGTGTCAATTAGGGTGTCTGTTCCCTAATTCTTAGATTACCAGACTTAATAAAAAGGGGCATATTCGATTTCGATAATTCAACCATAGAATGTAGTTTCACGTACTTGTGTCTATTTTGTAAATCATTTATAAAACCTGCATGTATTCTCATCCCAAAAATATTAGATTTTAAAAGTGGGACTATAACTCACTTTCACAGATTTTTACTTCGTCGGGAAGTAAGACTTGGCCACTGGTTGATTCACGAACCTATAACAATATATACATATATATCAAAGTATGTTCAAAATATATTTACAACACTTTTAATATATTTTGATGTTTTAAGTTTATTAAGTCAGCTGTCCTCGTTAGTAACCTACAACTAGTTGTCCACAGTTAGATGTACATAAATAAATCGATAAATATTATCTTGAATCAATCCACGACCCAGTGTATACGTATCTCAGTATTGATCACAACTCAAACTATATATATTTTGGAATCAACCTCAACCCTGTATAGCTAACTCCAACATTCACATATAGAGTGTCTATGGTTGTTCCGAAATATATATAGATGTGTCGACATGATAGGTCGAAACATTGTATACGTGTCTATGGTATCTCAAGATTACATAATATACAATACAAGTTGATTAAGTTATGGTTGGAATAGATTTGTTACCAATTTTCACGTAGCTAAAATGAGAAAAATTATCCAATCTTGTTTTACCCATAACTTCTTCATTTTAAATCCGTTTTGAGTGAATCAAATTGCTATGGTTTCATATTGAACTCTATTTTATGAATCTAAATAGAAAAAGTATAGGTTTATAGTCGGAAAAATAAGTTACAAGTCGTTTTTGTAAAGGTAGTCATTTCAGTCGAAAGAACGACGTCTAGATGACCATTTTAGAAAACATACTTCCACTTTGAGTTTAACCATAATTTTTGGATATAGTTTCATGTTCATAATAAAAATCATTTTCTCAGAATAACAACTTTTAAATCAAAGTTTATCATAGTTTTTAATTAACTAACCCAAAACAGCCCGCGGTGTTACTACGACGGCGTAAATCCGGTTTTACGGTGTTTTTCGTGTTTCCAGGTTTTAAATCATTAAGTTAGCATATCATATAGATATAGAACATGTGTTTAGTTGATTTTAAAAGTCAAGTTAGAAGGATTAACTTTTGTTTGCGAACAAGTTTAGAATTAACTAAACTATGTTCTAGTGATTACAAGTTTAAACCTTCGAATAAGATAGCTTTATATGTATGAATCGAATGATGTTATGAACATCATTACTACCTTAAGTTCCTTGGATGAACCTACTGGAAAAGAGAAAAATGGATCTAGCTTCAATGGATCCTTGGATGGCTCAAAGTTCTTGAAGCAAAATCATGACACGAAAACAAGTTCAAGTAAGATCATCACTTGAAATAAGATTGTTATAGTTATAGAAATTGAACCAAAGTTTGAATATGATTATTACCTTGTATTAGAATGATAACCTACTGTAAGAAACAAAGATTTCTTGAGGTTGGATGATCACCTTACAAGATTGGAAGTGAGCTAGCAATCTTGAAAGTATTCTTGATTTTATGAAACTAGAACTTTTGAAATTTATGAAGAACACTTAGAACTTGAAGATAGAACTTGAGAGAGATCAATTAGATGAAGAAAATTGAAGAATGAAAGTGTTTGTAGGTGTTTTTGGTCGTTGGTGTATGGATTAGATATAAAGGATATGTAATTTTGTTTTCATGTAAATAAGTCATGAATGATTACTCATATTTTTGTAATTTTATGAGATATTTCATGCTAGTTGCCAAATGATGGTTCCCACATGTGTTAGGTGACTCACATGGGCTGCTAAGAGCTGATCATTGGAGTGTATATACCAATAGTACATACATCTAAAAGCTGTGTATTGTACGAGTACGAATACGGGTGCATACGAGTAGAATTGTTGATGAAACTGAACGAGGATGTAATTGTAAGCATTTTTGTTAAGTAGAAGTATTTTGATAAGTGTATTGAAGTCTTTCAAAAGTGTATAAATACATATTAAAACACTACATGTATATACATTTTAACTGAGTCGTTAAGTCATCGTTAGTCGTTACATGTAAGTGTTGTTTTGAAACCTTTAGGTTAACGATCTTGTTAAATTTTGTTAACCCAATGTTTATAATATCAAATTAGATTTTAAATTATTATATTATCATGATATTATCATGTATGAATATCTCTTAATATGATATATATACATTAAATGTCTTTACAACGATAATCGTTACATATATGTCTCGTTTAAAAATCATTAAGTTAGTAGTCTTGTTTTTACATATGTAGTTCATTGTTAATATACTTAATGATATGTTTACTTATCATAGTATCATGTTAACTATATATATATCCATATATATGTCATCATATAGTGTTTACAAGTTTTAACGTTCGTGAATCACCGGTCAACTTGGGTGGTCAATTGTCTATATGAAACATATTTCAATTAATCAAGTCTTAACAAGTTTGATTGCTTAACATGTTGGAAACATTTAATCATGTAAATATCAATCTCAATTAATATATATAAACATGGAAAAGTTCGGGTCACTACAGTACCTACCCGTTAAATAAATTTCGTCCCGAAATTTTAAGCTGTTGAAGGTGTTGACGAATCTTCTGGAAATAGATGCGGGTATTTCTTCTTCATCTGATCTTCACGCTCCCAGGTGAACTCGGGTCCTCTACGAGCATTCCATCGAACCTTAACAATTGGTATCTTGTTTTGCTTAAGTCTTTTAACCTCACGATCCATTATTTCGACGGGTTCTTCGATGAATTGAAGTTTTTCGTTGATTTGGATTTCATCTAACGGAATAGTGAGATCTTCTTTAGCAAAACATTTCTTCAAATTCGAGACGTGGAAAGTGTTATGTACAGCCGCGAGTTGTTGAGGTAACTCAAGTCGGTAAGCTACTGGTCCGACACGATCAATAATCTTGAATGGTCCAATATACCTTGGATTTAATTTCCCTCGTTTACCAAATCGAACAACGCCTTTCCAAGGTGCAACTTTAAGCATGACCATCTCTCCAATTTCAAATTCTATATCTTTTCTTTTAATGTCAGCGTAGCTCTTTTGTCGACTTTGGGCGGTTTTCAACCGTTGTTGAATTTGGATGATCTTCTCGGTAGTTTCTTGTATAATCTCCGGACCCGTAATCTGTCTATCCCCCACTTCACTCCAACAAATCGGAGACCTGCACTTTCTACCATAAAGTGCTTCAAACGGCGCCATCTCAATGCTTGAATGGTAGCTGTTGTTGTAGGAAAATTCTGCTAAAGGTAGATGTCGATCCCAACTGTTTCCGAAATCAATAACACATGCTCGTAGCATGTCTTCAAGCGTTTGTATCGTCCTTTCGCTCTGCCCATCAGTTTGTGGATGATAGGCAGTACTCATGTCTAGACGAGTTCCTAATGCTTGCTGTAATGTCTGCCAGAATCTTGAAATAAATCTGCCATCCCTATCAGAGATAATAGAGATTGGTATTCCATGTCTGGAGATGACTTCCTTCAAATACAGTCGTGCTAACTTCTCCATCTTGTCATCTTCTCTTATTGGTAGGAAGTGTGCGGATTTGGTGAGACGATCAACTATTACCCAAATAGTATCAAAACCACTTGCAGTCCTTGGCAATTTAGTGATGAAATCCATGGTAATGTTTTCCCATTTCCATTCCGGGATTTCGGGTTGTTGAAGTAGACCTGATGGTTTCTGATGCTCAGCTTTGACCTTAGAACACGTCAAACATTCTCCTACGTATTTAGCAACATCGGCTTTCATACCCGGCCACCAAAAATGTTTCTTGAGATCCTTGTACATCTTCCCCGTTCCAGGATGTATTGAGTATCTGGTTTTATGAGCTTCTCTAAGTACCATTTCTCTCATATCTCCAAATTTTGGTACCCAAATCCTTTCAGCTCTATACCGGGTTCCGTCTTCCCGAATATTAAGATGCTTCTCCGATCCTTTGGGTATTTCATCCTTTAAATTTCCCTCTTTTAAAACTCCTTGTTGCGCCTCCTTTATTTGAGTAGTAAGGTTATTATGAATCATTATATTCATAGATTTTACTCGAATGGGTTCTCTGTCCTTCCTGCTCAAGGCATCGGCTACCACATTTGCCTTCCCCGGGTGGTAACGAATCTCAAAGTCGTAATCATTCAATAATTCAATCCACCTACGCTGCCTCATATTCAGTTGTTTCTGATTAAATATGTGTTGAAGACTTTTGTGGTCGGTATATATAATACTTTTGACCCCATATAAGTAGTGCCTCCAAGTCTTTAATGCAAAAACAACCGCGCCTAATTCCAAATCATGCGTCGTATAATTTTGTTCGTGAATCTTCAATTGTCTAGACGCATAAGCAATCACCTTCGTTCGTTGCATTAATACACAACCGAGACCTTGCTTTGATGCATCACAATAAATCACAAAATCATCATTCCCTTCAGGCAATGACAATATAGGTGCCGTAGTTAGCTTTTTCTTCAATAACTGAAACGCTTTCTCTTGTTCATCATTCCATTCAAATTTCTTCCCTTTATGCGTTAATGCAGTCAAGGGTTTTGCTATTCTGGAAAAGTCTTGGATGAACCTTCTGTAGTAACCAGCTAGTCCTAAAAACTGGCGTATGTGTTTCGGAGTTTTCGGGGTTTCCCACTTTTCAACAGTTTCTATCTTTGCCGGATCCACCTTAATACCTTCTTTGTTCACTATGTGACCGAGGAATTGAACTTCTTCCAACCAAAATGCACACTTTGAAAACTTAGCGTACAATTCTTCCTTCCTCAATACTTCTAACACCTTTCTCAAATGTTCACCGTGTTCTTGGTCATTCTTTGAGTAAATAAGTATGTCATCAATGAAAACAATGACAAACTTGTCAAGGTATGGTCCACACACTCGGTTCATAAGGTCCATGAACACAGCTGGTGCATTAGTTAAACCAAACGGCATGACCATAAACTCGTAATGACCGTAACGTGTTCTGAAAGCAGTCTTTGGAATATCATCTTCTTTCACCCGCATTTGATGATACCCGGAACGTAAGTCAATCTTTGAATAAACAGACGAGCCTTGTAGTTGATCAAATAAGTCGTCGATTCTCGGTAGTGGGTAGCGGTTCTTGATGGTAAGTTTGTTCAACTCTCGGTAGTCGATACACAACCTGAATGTACCATCTTTCTTCTTGACAAACAAAACAGGAGCTCCCCACGGTGATGTGCTTGGTCGAATGAAACCACGCTCTAAAAGTTCTTGTAATTGGCTTTGCAGTTCTTTCATCTCGCTGGGTGCGAGTCTGTAAGGAGCACGAGCTATTGGTGCAGCTCCTGGTACAAGATCTATTTGAAATTCAACGGATCGATGTGGGGGTAATCCCGGTAATTCTTTCGGAAATACATCGGGAAATTATTTTGCAATGGGAACATCATTGATGCTCTTTTCTTCAGTTTGTACTTTCTCGACGTGTGCTAGAACAGCATAGCAACCTTTTCTTATTAGTTTTTGTGCCTTCAAATTACTAATAAGATGTAGCTTCGTGTTGCCCTTTTCTCCGTACACCATTAAGGGTTTTCCTTTTTCTCGTATAATGCGAATTGCATTTTTGTAACAAACGATCTCCGCTTTCACTTCTTTCAACCAGTCCATACCAATTATCACATCAAAACTCCCTAACTCTACTGGTATCAAATCAATCTTAAAGGTTTCGCTAACCAGTTTAATTTCTCGATTCCGACATATATTATCTGCTGAAATTAATTTACCATTTGCTAATTCGAGTAAAAATTTACTATCCAAAGGCGTCAATGGACAACTTAATTTAGCACAAAAATCTCTACTCATATAGCTTCTATCCGCACCCGAATCAAATAAAACGTAAGCAGATTTATTGTCAATAAGAAACGTACCCGTAACAAGCTCCGGGTCTTCCTGTGCCTCTGCCGCATTAATATTGAAAACTCTTCCACGGCCTTGTCCATTCGTGTTCTCCTGGTTCGGGCAATTTCTAATAATGTGGCCCGGTTTTCCACATTTATAACAAACTACATTGGCATAACTTGCTCCGACACTACTTGCTCCGCCATTACTCGTTCCGACACCATTTGTTCCTTTCGTTCTATTAACCCCTGGTCCGTAGACCTCACACTTCGCCGCGCTATGACCATTTCTTTTACACTTGTTGCAAAATTTGGTGCAGAACCCCGAGTGATTCTTTTCACACCTTTGGCATAGCTGCTTCTGATTGTTGTTGTTGTTGCGGTTATTATTGTTGTTGGGATGATTGTTGTAGTTGCTGTTGTTGTTGTTGTTGTTGTTGTTGGGCCGTTTGTTGTAGTTGCGATTGATGTTGCGATTGTTGGGATAATTGTTGCGATTATTGTTGTAATTGCTGTTGTTGTTGTATTGGTGATTCTTATCACCGTTTTCCTCCCACTTTCTTTTGACTTGCTTCACATTGGCCTCTTCAGCAGTCTGTTCTTTAATTCTTTCTTCAATTTGGTTCACGAGTTTGTGATCCATTCTACATGCCTGTTGTATGGAGGCGGGCTCGTGTGAACTTATATCTTCTTGGATTCTTTCTGGTAATCCTTTCACAAACGCGTCAATCTTCTCTTCCTCATCTTCGAATGCTCCCGGACACAGTAGGCACAATTCTGTGAATCGTCTTTCGTATGTGGTAATATCAAATCCTTGGGTTCGTAACCCTCTAAGTTCTGTCTTGAGCTTATTGACCTCGGTTCTGGGACGGTACTTCTCGTTCATCAAGTGCTTGAATGCTGACCACGGTAGTGCGTACGCATCGTCTTGTCCCACTTGCTCTAGATAGGTATTCCACCATGTTAACGCAGAACCTGTGAAGGTATGCGTAGCGTACTTCACTTTGTCCTCTTCAGTACACTTACTTATGGCAAACACCGATTCGACCTTCTCGGTCCACCGTTTCAATCCGATCGGTCCTTCGGTTCCATCAAATTCCAAAGGTTTGCAGGCAGTGAATTCTTTGTAGGTGCATCCTACACGATTTCCCGTACTGCTAGATCCAAGGTTATTGTTGGTATGTAGCGCAGCCTGTACTGCGGCTATGTTTGAAGCTAGAAAAGTACGGAATTCCTCTTCATTCATATTCACGGTGTGTCGAGTAGTCGGTGCCATTTCCTTCAAAATAGTTAAATGGAACAAGTTAATCATACAGAATATTAAGAGTAGTTACTAGTATTTTGTAGCATAATATGAACTCATTTATAAAAGCTTTTTCTTCATATTAGCGTTTTATAAGTTTAAATTCGGGTAGTACCTACCCGTTAAGTTCATACTTAGTAGCTAATATACAATTCAACTACTACAATTCTATATGAAAAACTGATTATAATAATATTTCGCGTTCAAACTTTTATACAATATTTTACAAACTTACAATACCGCTTATTTTACATAAAGCATGAAATATAGCACACAATAACTTTGATACAAGATAGTTGTGAAGATAATTCTAGCTAGTACACAAGTCGTTCAGCAAAGGCAATAAAGACACGTAATTCATACGTCCAGAAACAAGTCATGCATTCTGGTTTTACTAGGACTACTTCCCATCCTTGGTCTTGTGCAACATAACCGTTATGGCCGTTGATAAGACAGCGTGTTGTAACATCATCAAAGGGACGAGGGTTACGTAATGTCCAACAGTCCCGTAATAATCTAAAAACCTCATTTCTTACCCCAATTACCGACTCCGTCACTTGTGGAAACGTTTTGTTTAATAGTTGTAGCCCGATGTTCTTGTTCTCACTTTGGTGAGAAGCGAACATTACTAATCCGTAAGCATAACATGCTTCTTTATGTTGCATGTTAGCCGCTTTTTCTAAATCACGAAGTCCAATATTCGGATATATTGAGTCAAAATAATTTCTTAACCCGTTGCGTAAAATAGCATTTGGGTTCCCCGCAATATATGCGTCAAAGTAAACACATCGTAACTTATGGGTTTCCCAATGTGATATCCCCCATCTTTCAAACGAAAGTCTCTTATAAACCAAGACATTCTTGGAACGTTCTTCGAATGTCTTACAAACTGATCTCGCCTTAAATAGTTGTGCCGAAGAATTCTGGCCGACTCTAGACAAGATTTCATCAATCATGTCTCCGGGTAGGTCTCTTAAAATATTGGGTTGTCTATCCATTTTGTGTTTTTAAACTGTAAAATAGACAAGAGTTAGATTCATAAAAAAATACTTATTAATACAAGCAATTTTTACATATATCATAAAGCATAAGAACACTATATTACATATATTACACCACACGAATACAACTATCTTATTCCGACTCGCTCGTTTCTTCTTCTTCGGTTTTGGTTCGTTTTGCCAAGTTTCTAGGGATATATGATGTTCCCCTAATACGAGTCGTCGTTATCCACATTGGTTTAGAAAAACCGGGTGGTTTAGAGGTTCCCGGGTCATTGTTACAACTTAAGGACTTCGGGGGTTGACGATACATATAAAGTTCATCGGGGTTGGAATTAGATTTCTCTATTTTTATGCCCTTTCTCTTATTATTTTCTTTTGCCTTTTTAAATTCAGTTGGGGTAATTTCTATAACATCATCGGAATTCTCGTCGGAATCCGATTCATCGGAGAATTGGTAATCCTCCCAATATTTTGCTTCCTTGGCGGAAACACCATTGACCATAATTAACTTTGGTCGGTTGGTTGAGGATTTTCTTTTACTTAACCGTTTTATTATTTCCCCCACCGGTTCTATTTCTTCATCCGGTTCCGATTCTTCTTCCGGTTCCGATTCTTCTTCCGGTTCCGACTCTTCTTCCGGTTCCTCTTCGGGAACTTGTGAATCAGTCCACAAATCATTCCAATTTACATTTGACTCTTCATTATTATTAGGTGAGTCAATGGGACTTGTTCTAGAGGTAGACATCTATCACATAATATCAAACACATTAAGAGATTAATATATCACATAATATTCATATGTTAAAAATATATAGTTTCCAACAAAAATGTTAAGCAATCATTTTTAAAGAAAACACGGTCAAAGTCCAGACTCACTAATGCATCCTAACAAACTCGATAAGACACACTAATGCAAATTTTCTGGTTCTCTAAGACCAACGCTCGGATACCAACTGAAATGTCCCGTTCTTATTGATTAAAAACGTTCCATATTAATTGATTTCGTTGCGAGGTTTTGACCTCTATATGAGACGTTTTTCAAAGACTGCATTCATTTTTAAAACAAACCATAACCTTTATTTCATCAATAAAGGTTTAAAAAGCTTTAAGTAGATTATCAAATAATGATAATCTAAAATATCCTGTTTACACACGACCATTACATAATGGTTTACAATACAAATATGTTACAACAAAATAAGTTTCTTGAATGCAGTTTTTACACAATATCATACAAGCATGGACTCCAAATCTCGTCCTTATTTAAGTATGCGACAGCGGAAGCTCTTAATAATCACCTGAGAATAAACATGCTTAAAACGTCAACAAAAATGTTGGTGAGTTATAGGTTTAACCTATATATATCAAATCATAATAATAGACCACAAGATTTCATATTTCAATACACATCCCATACATAGAGATAAAAATCATTCATATGGTGAACACCTGGTAACCGACATTAACAAGATGCATATATAAGAATATCCCCATCATTCCGGGACACCCTTCGGATATGATATAAATTTCGAAGTACTAAAGCATCCGGTACTTTGGATGGGGTTTGTTAGGCCCAATAGATCTATCTTTAGGATTCGTGTCAATTAGGGTGTCTGTTCCCTAATTCTTAGATTACCAGACTTAATAAAAAGGGGCATATTCGATTTCGATAATTCAACCATAGAATGTAGTTTCACGTACTTGTGTCTATTTTGTAAATCATTTATAAAACCTGCATGTATTCTCATCCCAAAAATATTAGATTTTAAAAGTGGGACTATAACTCACTTTCACAGATTTTTACTTCGTCGGGAAGTAAGACTTGGCCACTGGTTGATTCACGAACCTATAACAATATATACATATATATCAAAGTATGTTCAAAATATATTTACAACACTTTTAATATATTTTGATGTTTTAAGTTTATTAAGTCAGCTGTCCTCGTTAGTAACCTACAACTAGTTGTCCACAGTTAGATGTACATAAATAAATCGATAAATATTATCTTGAATCAATCCACGACCTAGTGTATACGTATCTCAGTATTGATCACAACTCAAACTATATATATTTTGGAATCAACCTCAACCCTGTATAGCTAACTCCAACATTCACATATAGAGTGTCTATGGTTGTTCCGAAATATATATAGATGTGTCGACATGATAGGTCGAAACATTGTATACGTGTCTATGGTATCTCAAGATTACATAATATACAATACAAGTTGATTAAGTTATGGTTGGAATAGATTTGTTACCAATTTTCACGTAGCTAAAATGAGAAAAATTATCCAATCTTGTTTTACCCATAACTTCTTCATTTTAAATCCGTTTTGAGTGAATCAAATTGCTATGGTTTCATATTGAACTCTATTTTATGAATCTAAATAGAAAAAGTATAGGTTTATAGTCGGAAAAATAAGTTACAAGTCGTTTTTGTAAAGGTAGTCATTTCAGTCGAAAGAACGACGTCTAGATGACCATTTTAGAAAACATACTTCCACTTTGAGTTTAACCATAATTTTTGGATATAGTTTCATGTTCATAATAAAAATCATTTTCTCAGAATAACAAATTTTATATCAAAGTTTATCATAGTTTTTAATTAACTAACCCAAAACAGCCCGCGGTGTTACTACGACGGCGTAAATCCGGTTTTACGGTGTTTTTCGTGTTTCCAGGTTTTAAATCATTAAGTTAGCATATCATATAGATATAGAACATGTGTTTAGTTGATTTTAAAAGTCAAGTTAGAAGGATTAACTTTTGTTTGCGAACAAGTTTAGAATTAACTAAACTATGTTCTAGTGATTACAAGTTTAAACCTTCGAATAAGATAGCTTTATATGTATGAATCGAATGATGTTATGAACATCATTACTACCTTAAGTTCCTTGGATGAACCTACTGGAAAAGAGAAAAATGGATCTAGCTTCAATGGATCCTTGGATGGCTCAAAGTTCTTGAAGCAAAATCATGACACGAAAACAAGTTCAAGTAAGATCATCACTTGAAATAAGATTGTTATAGTTATAGAAATTGAACCAAAGTTTGAATATGATTATTACCTTGTATTAGAATGATAACCTACTGTAAGAAACAAAGATTTCTTGAGGTTGGATGATCACCTTACAAGATTGGAAGTGAGCTAGCAATCTTGAAAGTATTCTTGATTTTATGAAACTAGAACTTTTGAAATTTATGAAGAACACTTAGAACTTGAAGATAGAACTTGAGAGAGATCAATTAGATGAAGAAAATTGAAGAATGAAAGTGTTTGTAGGTGTTTTTGGTCGTTGGTGTATGGATTAGATATAAAGGATATGTAATTTTGTTTTCATGTAAATAAGTCATGAATGATTACTCATATTTTTGTAATTTTATGAGATATTTCATGCTAGTTGCCAAATGATGGTTCCCACATGTGTTAGGTGACTCACATGGGCTGCTAAGAGCTGATCATTGGAGTGTATATACCAATAGTACATACATCTAAAAGCTGTGTATTGTACGAGTACGAATACGGGTGCATACGAGTAGAATTGTTGATGAAACTGAACGAGGATGTAATTGTAAGCATTTTTGTTAAGTAGAAGTATTTTGATAAGTGTATTGAAGTCTTTCAAAAGTGTATAAATACATATTAAAACACTACATGTATATACATTTTAACTGAGTCGTTAAGTCATCGTTAGTCGTTACATGTAAGTGTTGTTTTGAAACCTTTAGGTTAACGATCTTGTTAAATTTTGTTAACCCAATGTTTATAATATCAAATTAGATTTTAAATTATTATATTATCATGATATTATCATGTATGAATATCTCTTAATATGATATATATACATTAAATGTCTTTACAACGATAATCGTTACATATATGTCTCGTTTAAAAATCATTAAGTTAGTAGTCTTGTTTTTACATATGTAGTTCATTGTTAATATACTTAATGATATGTTTACTTATCATAGTATCATGTTAACTATATATATATCCATATATATGTCATCATATAGTGTTTACAAGTTTTAACGTTCGTGAATCACCGGTCAACTTGGGTGGTCAATTGTCTATATGAAACATATTTCAATTAATCAAGTCTTAACAAGTTTGATTGCTTAACATGTTGGAAACATTTAATCATGTAAATATCAATCTCAATTAATATATATAAACATGGAAAAGTTCGGGTCACTACATAGCTACCGGGTTTAACACCCCCACCCAAAATGTTCACTAGACGGAAGGGCTAGTGGGCGTGGTGTTTAGTACTTCGAAGTTTATATGATTATTATACAGACGAGATGTTCTGTTTTGGGGATATTATTATGCGCATTATATGTTAAGGTCGGTTACCAAGCCAAGCTATGAAAGCAATGAAAAGTGAATGTTATGTATCGAGATAATGATTTTATACACAGGTTATGTGTATGTTATTTTTGTGCACGAGATATGTGTACGATTACTAAGATTTATGAAAAAGAATTTCGTACACGAGAAATGTGTACTGTATTTAAATGATATTGCATGTACATTACAGGCGGGTATAGGATTCGGGCCCATTTGTACCATGCATGATTTAAATCTTGTGGTCTATCAAAATGATGAATTTTATTATTTTATGATAAACCTATGAACTCACCAACCTTTTGGTTGACACGTTAAAGCATGTTTATTCTCAGGTATGAAAGAAATCTTCCGCTGTGCATTTGCTCATTCTAAAGATATTACATGGAGTCGTTCATGGCATATAGAGGTCAGAACCTCACAATGAGACCATCTGATGAAGACTTCGTCCAGGTAGATTAGGACGGGTCACTACAGGTGGTATCAGAGCGGTGGTCTTAGCGAACTAGGTCTTGCATTAGTGTGTCTAACTGATAGTTATTTAGATGCATTAGTGAGTCTGGACTTCGACCGTGTCTGCATGTCAAAAGTTTTGCTTATCATTTCGTGTCAAAAATTACCTGCTTATCATTCTTAGGGAATCACTTGCTTATCATTCTTAGTCTAGACATGAAATGTCCCGTTCTTATTGATTAAAAATGTTCCATATTAATTGATTTCGTTGCGAGGTTTTGACCTCTATATGAGACGTTTTTCAAAGACTGCATTCATTTTTAAAACAAACCATAACCTTTATTTCATAGATAAAGGTTTTAAAAAGCTTTACGTAGATTATCAAATAATGATAATCTAAAATATCCTGTTTACACACGACCATTACATAATGGTTTACAATACAAATATGTTACAACAAAATAAGTTTCTTGAATGCAGTTTTTACACAATATCATACAAGCATGGACTCCAAATCTCGTCCTTATTTAAGTATGCGACAACGAAAGCTCTTAATAATCACCTGAGAATAAACATGCTTAAAACATCAACAAAAATGTTGGTGAGTTATAGGTTTAACCTATATATATCAAATCATAATAATAGACCACAAGATTCCATATTTCAATACACATCCCATACATAGAGATAAAAATCATTCATATGGTGAACACCTGGTAACCAACATTAACAAGATGCATATATAAGAATTTCCCCATCATTCTGGGACACCCTTCGGATATGATATAAATTTCGAAGTACTAAAGCATCCGGTACTTTGGATGGGGTTTGTTAGGCCCAATAGATCTATCTTTAGGATTCGCGTCAATTAGGGTGTTTGTTCCCTAATTCTTAGATTACCAGACTTAATAAAAAGGGGCATATTCGATTTCGATAATTCAACCATAGAATGTAGTTTCACGTATTGTGTCTATTTTGTAAATCATTTATAAAACCTGCATGTATTCTCATCCCAAAAATATTAGATTTTAAAAGTGGGACTATAACTCACTTTCACTGATTTTTACTTCGTCGGAAAGTAAGACTTGGCCACTGGTTGATTCACGAACCTATAACAATATATACATATATATCAAAGTATGTTCAAAATATATTTACAACACTTTTAATATATTTTGATATTTTAAGTTTATTAAGTCAGCTGTCCTCGTTAGTAACCTACAACTAGTTGTCCACAGTTAGATGTACAAAAATAAATCGATAAATATTATATTGAATCAATCCACGACCCAGTGTATACGTATCTCAGTATTGATCACAACTCAAACTATATATATTTTGGAATCAGCCTCAACCCTGTATAGCTAACTCTAACATTCACATATAGAGTGTCTATGGTTGTTCCGAAATATATATAGATGTGTCGACATGATAGGTCGAAACATTGTATACGTGTCTATGGTATCTCAAGATTACACAATATACAATACAAGTTGATTAAGCTATGGTTGGAATAGATTTGTTACCAATTTTCACGTAGCTAAAATGAGAAAAATTATCCAATCTTGTTTTACCCATAACTTCTTCATTTTAAATCCGTTTTGAGTGAATCAAATTGCTATGGTTTCATATTGAACTCTATTTTATGAATCTAAACAGAAAAAGTATAGATTTATAGTCGGAAAAATAAGTTACAAGTCATTTTTGTAAAGGTAGTCATTTCAGTCGAAAGAACGACGTCTAGATGACCATTTTAGAAAACATACTTCCACTTTGAGTTTAACCATAATTTTTGGATATAGTTTCATGTTCATAATAACAATAATTTTCTCAGAATAATAACTTTTAAATCAAAGTTTATCATAGTTTTTAATTAAATAACCCAAAACAGCCCGCGGTGTTACTACGACGGCGTAAATCCGGTTTTACGGTGTTTTTTGTGTTTCCAGGTTTTAAATCATTAAGTTAGCATATCATATAGATATAGAACATGTGTTTAGTTGATTTTAAAAGTCAAGTTAGAAGGATTAACTTTTGTTTGCAAACAAGTTTAGAATTAACTAAACTATGTTCTAGTGATTACAAGTTTAAACCTTCGAATAAGATAGCTTTATATGTATGAATCGAATGATGTTATGAACATCATTACTACCTTAAGTTCCTTGGATAAACCTACTAGAAAATAGAAAAATGGATCTAGCTTTAACGGATCCTTGGATGGCTCGAAGTTCTTGAAGCAGAATCATGACACGAAAACAAGTTCAAGTAAGATCATCACTTGAAATAAGATTGTTATAGTTATAGAAATTGAACCAAAGTTTGAATATGATTATTACCTTGTATTAGAATGATAACCTACTATAAGAAACAAAGATTTCTTGAGGTTGGATGATCACCTTACAAGATTGGAAGTGAGCTAGCAAACTTGAAAGTATTCTTGATTTTATGTAACTAGAACTTGTAGAATATATGAAGAACACTTAGAACTTGAAGATAGAACTTGAGAGAGATCAATTAGATGAAGAAAATTGAAGAATGAAAGTGTTTGTAGGTGTTTTTGGTCGTTGGTGTATGGATTAGATATAAAGGATATGTAATTTTGTTTTCATGTAAATAAGTCATGAATGATTACTCATATTTTTGTAATTTTATGAGATATTTCATGCTAGTTGCCAAATGATGGTTCCCACATGTGTTAGGTGACTCACATGGGCTGCTAAGAGCTGATCATTGGAGTGTATATACCAATAGTACATACATCTAAAAGCTGTGTATTGTACGAGTACGAATACGGGTGCATACGAGTAGAATTGTTGATGAAACTGAGCGAGGATGTAATTGTAAGCATTTTTGTTAAGTAGAAGTATTTTGATAAGTGTATTGAAGTCTTTCAAAAGTGTATAAATACATATTAAAACACTACATGTATATACATTTTAACTGAGTCGTTAAGTCATCATTAGTCGTTACATGTAAGTGTTGTTTTGAAACCTTTAGGTTAACGATCTTGTTAAATGTTGTTAACCCAATGTTTATAATATCAAATGAGATTTTAAATTATTATATTATCATGATATTATCATTTATGAATATCTCTTAATATGATATATATATACATTAAATGTCTTTACAACGATAATCGTTACATATATGTCTCGTTTAAAAATCATTAAGTTAGTAGTCATGTTTTTACATATGTAGTTCATTATCAATATACTTAATGATATGTTTACTTATCATAGTATCATGTTAACTATATATATATCCATATATATGTCATCATATAGTTTTTACAAGTTTTAACGTTCGTGAATCACCGGTCAACTTGGGTGGTCAATTGTCTATATGAAACATATTTCAATTAATCAAGTCTTAACAAGTTTGATTGCTTAACATGTTGGAAACATTTAATCATGTAAATATCAATCTCAATTAATATATATAAACATGGAAAAGTTCGGGTCACTACAGTACCTACCCGTTAAATAAATTTCGTCCCGAAATTTTAAGCTGTTGAAGATGTTGACGAATCTTCTGGAAATAGATGCGGGTATTTCTTCTTCATCTGATCTTCACACTCTCAGGTGAACTCGGGTCCTCTACGAGCATTCCATCGAACCTTAACAATTGGTATCTTGTTTTGCTTAATTCTTTTAACCTCACGATCCATTATTTCGACAGGTTCTTCGATGAATTGAAGTTTTTCGTTGATTTGGATTTCATCTAACGGAATAGTGAGATCTTCTTTAGCAAAACATTTCTTCAAATTCGAGACGTGGAAAGTGTTATGTACAGCAGCGAGTTGTTGAGGTAACTCAAGTCGGTAAGCTACTGGTCCGACACGATCAATAATCTTGAATGGTCCAATATACCTTGGATTTAATTTCCCTCGTTTACCAAATCGAACAACGCCTTTCCAAGGTGCAACTTTAAGCATGACCATCTCTCCAATTTCAAATTCTATATCTTTTCTTTTAATGTCAGCGTAGCTCTTTTGTCGACTTTGGGCGGTTTTCAACCGTTGTTGAATTTGGATGATCTTCTCGGTAGTTTCTTGTATAATCTCCGGACCCGTAATTTGTCTATCCCCCACTTCACGCCAACGAATCGGAGACCTGCACTTTCTACCATAAAGTGCTTCAAACGGCACCATCTCAATGCTTGAATGGTAGCTGTTGTTGTAGGAAAATTCTGCTAACGGTAGATGTCGATCCAAATTGTTTCCGAAATCAATAACACATGCTCGTAGCATGTCTTCAAGCGTTTGTATCATCCTTTCACTCTGCCCATCAGTTTGTGGATGATAGGCAGTACTCATGTCTAGACGAGTTCCTAATGCTTGCTGTAATGTCTGCCAGAATCTTGAAATAAATCTGCCATCCCTATCAGAGATAATAGAGATTGGTATTCCATGTCTGGAGACGACTTCCTTCAAATACAGTCGTGCTAACTTCTCCATCTTGTCATCTTCTCTTATTGGCAGGAAGTGTGCTGATTTGGTGAGACGATCAACTATTACCCAAATAGTATCAAAACCACTTGCAGTCCTTGGCAATTTAGTGATGAAATCCATGGTAATGTTTTCCCATTTCCATTCCGGGATTTCGGGTTGTTGAAGTAGACCTGATGGTTTCTGATGCTCCGCTTTGACCTTAGAACACGTCAAACATTCTCCTACGTATTTAGCAACATCGGCTTTCATACCCGGCCACCAAAAATGTTTCTTGAGATCCTTGTACATCTTCCCCGTTCCAGGATGTATTGAGTATCTGGTTTTATGAGCTTCTCTAAGTACCATTTCTCTCATATCTCCAAATTTTGGTACCCAAATCCTTTCAGCCCTATACCGGATTCCGTCTTCCCGAATATTAAGATGCTTCTCCGATCATTTGGGTATTTCATCTTTTAAATTTCCCTTTTTTAAAACTCCTTGTTGCGCCTCCTTTATTTGAGTAGTAAGGTTATTATGAATCATTATATTCATAGATTTTACTCGAATGGGTTCTCTGTCCTTCCTGCTCAAGGCATCGGCTACCACATTTGCCTTCCCCGGGTGGTAACGAATCTCAAAGTCGTAATCATTCAATAATTCAATCCACCTACGCTGCCTCATATTCAGTTGTTTCTGATTAAATATGTGTTGAAGACTTTTGTGGTCGGTATATATAATACTTTTGACCCCATATAAGTAGTGCCTCCAAGTCTTTAATGCAAAAACAACCGCGCCTAATTCCAAATCATGCGTCGTATAATTTTGTTCGTGAATCTTAAATTGTCTAGACGCATAAGCAATCACCTTCGTTCGTTGCATTAATACACAACCGAGACCTTGCTTTGATGCGTCACAATAAATCACAAAATCATCATTCCCTTCAGGCAATGACAATATAGGTGCCGTAGTTAGCTTTTTCTTCAATAACTGAAACGCTTTCTCTTGTTCATCATTCCATTCGAATTTCTTCCCTTTATGCGTTAATGCAGTCAAGGGTTTTGCTATTCTGGAAAAGTCTTGGATGAACCTTCTGTAGTAACCAGCTAGTCCTAAAAACTGGCGTATGTGTTTCGGAGTTTTCGGGGTTTCCCACTTTTCAACAGTTTCTATCTTTGCCGGATCCACCTTAATACCTTCTTTGTTCACTATGTGACCGAGGAATTGAACTTCTTCCAACCAAAATGCACACTTTGAAAACTCAGCGTACAATTCTTCCTTCCTCAATACTTCTAACACCTTTTTCAAATGTTCACCGTGTTCTTGGTCATTCTTTGAGTAAATAAGTATGTCATCAATGAAAACAATGACAAACTTGTCAAGGTATGGTCCACACACTCGGTTCATAAGGTCCATGAACACAGCTGGTGCATTAGTTAAACCAAACGGCATGACCATAAACTCGTAATGACCGTAACGTGTTCTGAAAGCAGTCTTTGGAATATCATCTTCTTTCACCCGCATTTGATGATACCCGGAACGTAAGTCAATCTTTGAATAAATAGATGAGCCTTGTAGTTGATCAAATAAGTCATCGATTCTCGGTAGTGGGTAGCGGTTCTTGATGGTAAGTTTGTTCAACTCTCGGTAGTCGATACACAACCTGAATGTACCATCTTTGTTCTTGACAAACAAAACAGGAGCTCCCCATGGTGATGTGCTTGGTCGAATGAAACCACGCTCTAAAAGTTCTTGTAATTAGCTTTGCAGTTCTTTCATCTTGCTGGGTGCGAGTCTGTAAGGAGCACGAGCTATTGGTGCAGCTCCTGGTACAAGATCTATTTGAAATTCAACGGATCGCTGTGAGGGTAATCCCGGTAATTCTTTCGGAAATACATCAGGAAATTCTTTTGCAATGGGAACATCATTGATGCTCTTTTCTTCAGTTTGTACTTTCTCGACGTGTGCTAGAACAGCATAGCAACCTTTTCTTATTAGTTTTTGTGCCTTCAAATTACTAATAATACGTAGCTTCGTGTTGCCCTTTTCTCCGTACACCATTAAGGGTTTTCCTTTTTCTAGTATAATGCGAATTGCATTTTTGTAACAAACGATCTCTGCTTTCACTTCTTTCAACCAATCCATACCGATTATCACATCAAAACTCCCTAACTCTACTGGTATCAAATCAATCTTAAATGTTTCGCTAACCAGTTTAATTTCTCGATTCCGACATATATTATCTGCTGAAATTAATTTACCATTTGCTAATTTGAGTAAAAATTTACTATCCAAAGGCGTCAATGGACAACTTAATTTAGCACAAAAATCTCTACTCATATAGCTTCTATCCGCACCCGAATCAAATAAAACGTAAGCAGATTTATTGTCAATAAGAAACGTACCCGTAACAAGCTCCGGGTCTTCCTGTGCCTCTGCCGCATTAATATTGAAAACTCTTCCGCGGCCTTGCCCATTCGTGTTCTCCTGGTTCGGGAAATTTCTAATAATGTGGCCCGGTTTTCCACAATTTTAACAAACTACATTGGCATAACTTGCTCCGACACTACTTGCTCCGCCATTACTCGTTCCGACACCATTTGTTCCTTTCGTTCTATTAACCCCTGGTCCGTAGACCTCACACTTCGCTGCGCTATGACCATTTCTTTTACACATATTACAAAATTTAGTGCAGAACCCCGAGTGATACTTTTCACACCTTTGGCATAGCTGTTTCTGATTGTTGTTGTTGTTGCGGTTATTATTGTTGTTGGGATGATTGTTGTAGTTACTGTTGTTGTTGTTGTTGTTGTTGTTGTTGTTGTTGTTGTTGGGCTATTTGTTGTAGTTGCGATTGATGTTGCGACTGTTGGGATAATTGTTGCGATTATTGTTGTAATTGCTGTTGTTGTTGTATTGGTGATTCTTATCACCGTTTTCCTCCCACTTTCTTTTGACTTGCTTCACATTGGCCTCTTCAGCAGTCTGTTCTTTAATTCTTTCTTCAATCTGGTTCACTAGTTTGTGAGCCATTCTACATGCCTGTTGTATGGAGGCGGGCTCGTGTGAACTTATATCTTCTTGGATTCTTTCCGGTAATTCTTTCACAAACGCGTCGATCTTCTCTTCCTCATCTTCGAATGCTCCCGGACACAATAGGCACAATTCTGTAAATCGTCTTTCGTACGTGGTAATATCAAATCCTTAGGTTCGTAACCCTCTAAGTTCTGTCTCGAGCTTATTGACCTCGGTTCTGGGACGGTACTTCTCGTTCATCAAGTGCTTGAATGCTGACCACGGTAGTGGGTACGCATCGTCTTGTCCCACTTGCTCTAGATATGTATTCCACCATGTTAACGCAGAACCTGTGAAGGTATGCGTATCGTACTTTACTTTGTCCTCTTCAGTACACTTACTTATGGCAAACACCGATTCGACCTTCTCGGTCCACCGTTTCAATCCAATCGGTCCTTCGGTTCCATCAAATTCCAAAGGTTTGCAGGCAGTGAATTCTTTGTAGGTGCATCCTACACGATTTCCTGTACTGCTAGATCCAAGGTTATTGTTGGTATGTAGCGCAGCCTGTACTGCGGCTATGTTTGAAGCTAGAAAAGTACGGAATTCCTCTTCATTCATATTCACGGTGTGTCGAGTAGTCGGTGCCATTTCCTTCAAAATAGTCAAATGGAACAAGTTAATCATATAGAATATTAAGAGTAGTTAATAGTATTTCGTAGCATAATATGAACTCATTTATAAAAGCTTTTTCTTCATATTAGTGTTTTATAAGTTTAAATTCGGGTAGTACCTACCCGTTAAGTTCATACTTAGTAGCTAATATACAATTCAACTACTACAATTCTATATGAAAAACTGATTATAATAATATTTCACGTTCAAACTTTTACACAATATTTTACAAACTTACAATACCGCTTATTTTACATATAGCATGAAATATAGCACACAATAAATTTGATACAAGATGGTTGTGAAGATAATTCTAGCTAGTACACAAGTCGTTCAGCAAAGGCAATAAAGACACGTAATTCATACGTCCAGAAACAAGTCATGCATTCTGGTTTTACTAGGATTACTTCCCATCCTTGGTCTTGTGGAACATAACCGTTATGGCCGTTGATAAGACAGCGTGTTGTAACGTCGTCAAAGGGACGAGGGTTACGTAATGTCCAACAGTCCCGTAACAATCTAAAAACCTCATTTCTTACCCCAATTACCGACTCCGTCACTTGTGGAAACGTTTTGTTTAAAAGTTGTAGCCCGATGTTCTTGTTCTCACTTTGGTGAAAAGCGAACATTACTAATCCGTAAGCATAACATGCTTCTTTATGTTGCATGTTAGCCGCTTTTTCTAAATCACGAAGTCCAATATTCGGATATATTGAGTCAAAATAATTTCTTAACCCATTGCGTAAAATAGCATTTGGGTTCCCCGCAATATATGCGTCAAAGTAAACACATCGTAACTTATGGATTTCCCAATGTGATATCCCCCATCTTTCGAACGAAAGCCTTTTATAAACCAAGGCATTCTTGGAACGTTCTTCGAATGTCTTACAAACTGATCTCGCCTTAAATAGTTGTGCCGAAGAATTCTGACCGACTCTAGACAAGATTTCATCAATCATGTCTCCGGGTAGGTCTCTTAAAATATTGGGTTGTCTATCCATTTTGTGTTTTTATACTGTAAAATAGACAAGAGTTAGATTCATAAAAAAAAATACTTATTAATACAAGCAATTTTTACATATATCATAAAGCATAAGCACACTATATTACATATATTACACCACACGAATACAACTATCTGATTCCAACTCGCTTGTTTTTTCTTCTTCGGTTTTGGTTCGTTTTGCCAAGTTTCTAGGGGTATATGATGTTTCCCTAATACGAGCCGTCGTTTTCCACATTGGTTTAGAAAAACCTGGTGGTTTAGAGGTTCCCGGGTCATTGTTACAACTTAAGGACTTCGGGGGTTGACGATACATATAAAGTTCATCGGGGTTGGAATTAGATTTCTCTATTTTTATGCCCTTTCCCTTATTATTTTCTTTTGCCTTTTTAAATTCAGTTGGGGTAATTTCTATAACATCATCGGAATTCTCGTCGGAATCCGATTCATCGGAGAATTGGTAATCCTCCCAATATTTAGCTTCCTTGGCGGAAACACCATTGACCATAATTAACCTTGGTCGGTTGGTTGAGGATTTTCTTTTACTTAACCGTTTTATTATTTCCCCCACCGGTTCTATTTCTTCATCCGGTTCCGATTCTTCTTCCGGTTCCGATTCTTCTTCCGGTTCCGACTCTTCTTCCGGTTCCTCTTAGGGAACTTGTGAATCAGTCCACGAATCATTCCAATTTACATTTGACTCTTCATTATTATTAGGTGAGTCAATGGGACTTGTTCTAGAGGTAGACATCCATCACATAATATCAAACGCGTTAAGAGATAAATATATCACATAATATTCACATGTTAAAAATATATAGTTTCCAACAAAATTTGTTAAGCAATCATTTTTCAAGTTAACACGGTCGAAGTCCAGACTCACTAATGCATCCTAACAAACTCGATAAGATACACTAATGCAAAATTCTGATTCTCTAAGACCAACGCTCGGATACCAACTGAAATGTTCCGTTCTTATTGATTAAAAACGTTCCATATTAATTGATTTTGTTGCGAGGTTTTGACCTCTATATGAGATGTTTTTCAAAGACTGCATTCATTTTTAAAACAAACCATAACCTTTATTTCATAGATAAAGGTTTTAAAAAGCTTTACGTAGATTATCAAATAATGATAATCTAAAATATCCTGTTTACACACGACCATTACATAATGGTTACAATACAAATATGTTACAACAAAATAAGTTTCTTGAATGCAGTTTTTACACAATATCATACAAGCATGGACTCCAAATCTCGTCCTTATTTAAGTATGCGACAGCGGAAGCTCTTAATAATCACCTGAGAATAAACATGCTTAAAACGTCAACAAAAATGTTGGTGAGTTATAGGTTTAACCTATATATATCAAATCATAATAATAGACCACAAGATTTCATATTTCAATACACGTCCCATATATAGAGATAAAAATCATTCATATGGTAAACACCTGGTAATCGACATTAACAAGATGCATATATAAGAATATCCCCATCATTCCGGAACACCCTTCGGATATGATATAAATTTCGAAGTACTAAAGCATCCGGTACTTTGGATGGGGTTTGTTAGGCCCAATAGATCTATCTTTAGGATTCGCGTCAATTAGGGTGTCTGTTCCCTAATTCTTAGATTACCAGACTTAATAAAAAGGGGCATATTCGATTTCGATAATTCAACCATAGAATGTAGTTTCACGTACTTGTGTCTATTTTGTAAATCATTTATAAAACCTGCATGTATTCTCATCCCAAAAATATTAGATTTTAAAAGTGGGACTATAACTCACTTTCACAGATTTTTACTTCGTCGGGAAGTAAGACTTGGTCACTGGTTGATTCACGAACCTATAACAATATATACATATATATCAAAGTATGTTCAAAATATATTTACAACACTTTTAATATATTTTGATGTTTTAAGTTTATTAAGTCAGCTGTCCTCGTTAGTAACCTACAACTAGTTGTCCACAGTTAGATGTACAGAAATAAATCGATAAATATTATCTTGAATCAATCCACGACCCAGTGTATACGTATCTCAGTATTGATCACAACTCAAACTATATATATTTTAGAATCATCCTCAACCCTGTATAGCTAACTCCAACATTCACATATAGAGTGTCTATGGTTGTTCCGAAATATATATAGATGTGTCGACATGATAGGTCGAAACATTGTATACGTGTCTATGGTATCTCAAGATTACATAATATACAATACAAGTTGATTAAGTTATGGTTGGAATAGATTTGTTACCAATTTTCACGTAGCTAAAATGAGAAAAAATTATCCAATCTTGTTTTACCCATAACTTCTTCATTTTAAATCCGTTTTGAGTGAATAAAATTGCTATGGTTTCATATTGAACTCTATTTTATGAATCTAAATAGAAAAAGTATAGGTTTATAGTCGGAAAAATAAGTTACAAGTCATTTTTGTAAAGGTAGTCATTTCAGTCGAAAGAACGACGTCTAGATGACAATTTTAGAAAACATACTTCCACTTTGAGTTTAACCATAATTTTTGGATATAGTTTCATGTTCATAATAACAATAATTTTCTCAGAAAAACAACTTTTAAATCAAAGTTTATCATAGTTTTTAATTAAATAACCCAAAACAGCCCGCGGTGTTACTACGACGGCGTAAATCCGGTTTTACGGTGTTTTTCGTGTTTCCAGGTTTTAAATCATTAAGTTAGCATATCATATAGATATAGAACATGTGTTTAGTTGATTTTAAAAGTCAAGTTAGAAGGATTAACTTTTTTTTGCGAACAAGTTTAGAATTAACTAAACTATGTTCTAGTGATTACAAGTTTAAACCTTCGAATAAGATAGCTTTATATGTATGAATCAAATGATGTTATGAACATCATTACTACCTTAAGTTCCTTGGATAAACCTACTGGAAAATAGAAAAATGGATCTATCTTCAACGGATCCTTGGATGGCTCGAAGTTCTTGAAGCAGAATCATGACACGAAAACAAGTTCAAGTAAGATCATCACTTGAAAGAAGATTGTTATAGTTATAGAAATTGAACCAAAGTTTGAATATGATTATTACATTGTATTAGAATGATAACCTACTATAAGAAACAAAGATTTCTTGAGGTTGGATGATCACCTTACAAGATTGGAAGTGAGCTAGCAAACTTGAAAGTATTCTTGATTTTATGTAACTAGAACTTGTAGAATATATGAAGAACACTTAGAACTTGAAGATAGAACTTGAGAGAGATCAATTAAATGAAGAAAATTGAAGAATGAAAGTGTTTGTAGGTGTTTTTGGTCGTTGGTGTATGGATTAGATATAAAGGATATGTAATTTTGTTTTCATGTAAATAAGTCATGAATGATTACTCATATTTTTGTAATTTTATGAGATATTTCATGCTAGTTGTCAAATGATGGTTCCCACATGTGTTAGGTGACTCACATGGGCTGCTAAGAGCTGATCATTGGAGTGTCTATACCAATAGTACATACATCTAAAAGCTGTGTATTGTACAAGTACGAATACGGGTGCATACGAGTAGAATTGTTGATGAAACTGAACGAGGATGTAATTGTAAGCATTTTTGTTAAGTAGAAGTATTTTGATAAGTGTATTGAAGTCTTTCAAAAGTGTATAAATACATATTAAAACACTACATGTATATACATTTTAACTGAGTCGTTAAGTCATCGTTAGTCGTTACATGTAAGTGTTGTTTTGAAACCTTTAGGTTAACGATCTTGTTAAATATTGTTAACCCAATGTTTATAATATCAAATGAGATTTTAAATTATTATATTATCATGATATTATCATGTATGAATATCTCTTAATATGATATATATACATTAAATGTCTTTACAACGATAATCGTTACATATATGTCTCGTTTAAAAATCATTAAGTTAGTAGTCTTGTTTTTACATATGTAGTTCATTGTCAATATACTTAATGATATGTTTACTTATCATAGTATCATGTTAACTATATATATATATATATCCATATATATGTCATCATATAGTTTTTACAAGTTTTAACGTTCGTGAATCACCGGTCAACTTGGGTGGTCAATTGTCTATATGAAACATATTTCAATTAATCAAGTCTTACCAAGTTTGATTGCTTAACATGTTGGAAACATTTAATCATGTAAATATCAATCTCAATTAATATATATAAACATGGAAAAGTTCGGGTCACTAAAAGACACATCTTACTGCATTGATTGCATGAAAAGTGTATAGACAAAATTCATATCTTAGCGTATCTGCTAATTCATATCTTAGCGTATCTGTTACTGTAAAGTTTGCCTGAAATATTCCGTAAAATCCTCCGTAATCTACAAAACCTTTTGTTCTATATATATAGATATTCTATATAATTAGGATACCACTCGATAGCCGGAAATCATTTCATATCGATAAACCCTTTACTCAATCGTACGAAATGGAACTCACCACTAGTTCAAGTTCTTCGGAATCCGACAGCTATTCCGACATGCTTGTTCACCTAAGCTCCGAAGTAGTGTCACCAGAATGAATCAACCAATCAGTCATCATCTATTCTGGATGAATTGGAGATGGGTTCGTAATCGACTTAATCATTGAAGAATAGAAGAAGGCGATCCTTTCCATCAACCGAATTCACCTCTTGGTGAAGAATCTGAAGCACTTACCGGCGAACCTATCCGAAACACCATTTTTAGCCTCATTTCCAGGATAGTCGTCATGAAATGTGCTATCTGAAATTCTAAACCTTAGTTATCTGCTCGTTCCAACCGACAATCATCCTGGAGTAAATAGAGAAAGGCAACACGCTTCGCGCCTGAGTAATCAATTTGGAGAATATGGTGCAAAACTTACCAGCTTCAGCAACATTACCGACATCAGTACCACCAACATCAATACCAGTACCATCAACAACCCAAGTCTCAACATCACACGCCTCAACATCACAATCTATACCTCGAGAATAATCTTCATTCTACATATTCGTTCTACATCGAATATCTTCATTCTACGTTTCGTTCTACATCATTATCTTCGTCCTTTCTGGCGATTACGTGATCTCTGATGTTTTAGGGATTATGTATTCTAGTTCTAACGGTAAATCAAATGAGCTTAATACCATATTGACTCATTAAATCCATGATTACATCTGAAGAAAATATATATGTATATATATTTTTATAAAGATTGTAATTAAAAATTCTGTTGTACAAACTGTTAATGGTGAAAATATTTTAACGGGTAGGTAATACCCGAGGAATATTTAGATTTCACATTAATAAGTTACACTGTAAATTCTTCAAATCTGATTCAACAATCATTTACTATCCTACTTACAACCACAGATATATGTATCCGTTCACCAAAGAATAACCATTTTTTCAAATTTAATTTCATATTCGGATTTTGACCGATCAAAATCCTAGTCAAGATTTAACAGAATACATCACTTTTAGATTCATACATATTTCAAAGTCATACTTTGAATTCAAAACTGTGCCAGATCCATTGGCGTGTTATTTTTGAAAAAACTTTACAATACCTTTCCAAAATTAACCAATTTTGTCACAGCTCCAGCAAATCAACTTCGACTTTCATTCGGATTAGCCTTATTATAATTTTGATATATAAGTTTGCCACTTGATTTCATCCTAAACATCATTTGTATCTTGACGATTATGATCTACGTTCAAACCCTTCGAAATTCTTGAAACACCTCGGATTGATAACCAATGATTCAGTTATGATAACTTTGAATGCTGATGAAGCAGCAAAACTATAGATGGTCCCAAAAGTTTGATGATAAAGAATAGAGTGTTGGAAACACTCAATAGAAAAATGATACTGGAAAGCGGATTATGAAAAACTATGAAGGTGGCTGTGGATAAATCACCAGAATTAAACCTGTACTTAACGAATCCAGACGATTCAGTACCTGACGAAATCTCTAGCGAATATATTGCTCCTTAATTATTCTAAATCCTTGCGAAAGGATTTTCTTCAGTAACCTTCGATCTTAGAAATTCCAAAATATCATCATAAATATCCTCGATATTTCTGAAGATATTTTCATAAGTATTCTTGTCCGAAATTATCTATCTCCTCATGCTATCTATGTTACATCATAAAAGAAACTGTTTTAGTTTCTATCTTTCTATAAAATTTGAATTTAAATTATGAATAATTTCTGGAGAAGTGTTGGGAATTGAAGCATGAGTTAGTATAATATAATAACGCCCGGCCAACGTGATTATATTATTGTAAGTCATGCTGAATTTCTAATGGAACGTGATGATGGTTCATAGATCATACCCTCATCATGTACCATGTTACATAACTCTTTCATTTATTTTCTTGATAGTTCTATCCTTACCGTGATTCCAACAGTCTGCTAATTAATCATGCTATTACATTTTCCTTCTGATTAGAAGATTTCTTTAAAATTCCTTAAATTTCAGAAGTCAACTATGACTACGTCAAAAGTTAAGACGAAACTTTATTACCTCATTTCATTCTTTTGTGACAGCTTCATCCATACGCTTCAAGTAACTGAATTATTTTATCTACATTACTCATTAATGATAAAACTCTATTTATCAACTCATATTCGTCATGAAAACATTTTTACTGTTAGCTATGACGACCTCGATCAAATTTCGAAATTTCTTTAACGGGTAGGTACTGTGACGACCCCAAAATTTCTGACAAAATTTAAACTTGATCTTTACATGATTTCAAAAACGATAAGCAAAGTCTATTAAACTAAATCTCAATAATATTTGAACTATTTTTCATAAATGCATTTGACTTCGACCATTCCCGACGATTCACGAACCAGTAATTGTAAATAAATGTGCATGCATAAAAAAAATATAAGTTGTTATATGATTATTACTAATATTATTATTATCATTAATCGCTATTGATAATATTATAACTAATATTATTAATATCATTAACAATATTATTTATTATCATTTTTACTATTATTATTATCGCAATTAACATACCATCATAATTACCATTTATAGTAAAATTATTAGTTTATATTTATTATTATTATCAGTATTATTATTTTCATTATTATTATTATTAATTATTATTGAACTTAATAAAAGTATCATTTTTGTTATTTTTAATATCATCATAGTATTATTATTTTATTGTACCTTATCAATAATAATAATAATAATAATAATAATAATAATAATAATATTATTATTATTATTATTATTATTATTATTATTTTTATTATTATTATTATTATTATTATTATTAAGATAATTATTATTAATTAGTATTAATATTATTATTAATATTAATTAAATTATAAAATTAGAAAAAGAGAATGGATTCTATTTCGTGTATCTTTCAACCTGTAGTTAAATTTTGTTTGTTGCCATCAATTCACAGATATAAACAGATGGTTACACATCTTTAACAAATTTTATTCCTTCACTATACTAGATGATGTTCGTTAATAAAATAAATCAAATAGATAAATTACAAAATCAGTTTGAGGTCCCTATCTACTTTTTAAATCTTCTTCACCTGAATGATAAACCTGTCGACACCATCACAAAATAACAATTGATCTCAGTTCACAATGAAAACAAAAACAGTAGGATTCAGTATCAATCCCCATCAACACTGTAATCAAATTTGTTTCTACCTCCAGTTGTTACATATCAACATCCATAGTACGAAACTATTTCCTTTCGCTATCTGCTTTAATTTTGTACTCTTTTGCATTCTTCCTGAGATGCTGTCTACCACCAACACTACCCAACAATTCAATCGACTGCGTTACTATTTGAAACCTGCTGTTCGCCCTGCTTTCTGTTTGTCAGAGAATCTTATTCTCTAAATACATATACTTAAAAATATAGATTAAAGAGAAAGAGGGATACACATACATATTCATATTCCATATAGCTAGCTCAAACACCACCTTTCTTCACTATCAATTATAGGTCATGCTTGATCACCACCATCACCACATGCTACTTTCATTCGTGTTTCTTATTATCACCACCACAACACAACTTACGAAACCACCAAGTCGGATGCCATGCTTCTTATAATGACCCTGGATTTTCCAACGTTTATTTATTAATAATTATTATTAATACTTGTGATTTAATGAATGTATTGTTTATATATATTTACATGTTACCGTACTTGACTTTAAATGCCCGAAACGTCTTTGTGACACGCGTACGTTACACGAATAATATTTTCAGATATTATTTACATTCATGATTAATTTTTATTAATCATTTTTAATTAATTATGGTTACTAGTTAATTACTTGGGCCTTGTTGGATTTAATTGTTAATTACTTGAACTTGTGCTTTCATTAGTGTTAATGGACTTAAGAATCCCACTCTACTTAACTAAATGGATTAATTAGACCAACACTCATGTAAGTATTACTTAGACTTAACTAGATTGGTTTGGTGCACATGGAATCTAGTTACATGTTACTTCCCATGCAAATACACCTTATAACCAACTTTTGAGCCTTTACATGCATGAGACTTGTGGATAACTCCCTCCCCCTCCTCTCTTGATGACCGTGGGCCATAGTAGGCCATGGGGAGTATTTTTTTATTTCAAATTTTGTTAACTTATGCACTAGTATTCTCATCTCACTTCATTCAATTTTCACACACTTCTTTTCACTTCACATTTTTCTCTCATTTTGCTCTTTACTTTGTAAGTATCTTGAGCTTTTTCTTCTCTTCTTTTCCTTGCAAAAACCGAACGATAAACACTCTCATCATCATCATCTTTTGTTTGTTATTACTTGTCTTTGATTATTGATTACTTACTTGCTCTTGTTGTTGATTACTTACATGTTACTAAGAATCAAACTCTTTAGTTTGTTCTTCATTTATCTTGTATTTACAAGAAAACACAAGAACTAAACTCTCTAGTTTATGTTCTACATTTAATATCTTGAAAGATTGAAGGTTCATGTATTGTAAAATCATACTTGTAATTCATGTTTGTAAACTTAAAGTTTACATTCTTAAAGATCAAGACTTGGTTTGAATCTTTAAAGTATGAACATGAGTTGTTACTTGTTTAAATTAGTTTATTTCTTCACTTGTTCATGTTTTAAAAATCGTGATTTTGGTTGTTATTGGTCAAGTGTTACTAGTTAACTTTGATCTCATTTTTCTTGAACAAAAGTTAACTTGAAAGTTCAAGAACATGGAAGTGTAACTCTTTAGTTATAACTTCGTATACTTGTGAAGGATCTAAGTTCTATAGCTTATGGTCTACTTATTTTGTCATAAACAAAAGCTTGAAAGCTTACATGCACTTTACAAGATGAAAATCTAAGTTTTGTAACTTATGGTTTCATTAAAGTAAAGATTCAAGTATTATTACTTAGGATTTAACTTAATAACTTTAGATCTAGACCTTTGGATCTTGGATCTTCAAGATCTAACTAAATAACTATTTTCTACATCTTAAGATCTTGATTAGTTAGTTTACTTTCAAGTTTGTAGTTCAATATTACTTTTATAGTTCATGTATGTGTCGGATCTAAGATCTTGATGTAACTTTGGTTCATCAAACTACTTGCAACACTAAATTGAGTTGTGCTACTTATCTTAGACTTACACTAGTATTACGATGGTCAAAAATTGGTAAAGATGATGTAAACACATCAACAATTTGTACACTTGAAGCTATATGCATCAAGGACGAGAACCGTGATGAACGTCAAGCACCAAGAACCACCAGAACCTACTGTCTACTGTTTTCTGTAACTGGTCAGACCACCTGGGCTTCTGTAAAGATGATTTTTAGTTTGTTTAGGTTGTGTATATAACTTTTCATTTAAGACTCGTCTTAATCCGAGTTACGGTTTAGGATTTATGGCCCTCCGAGTGTCACTATGTCTTTTAACGTTGTGCTGAAAATTCTGACCTACTCGTACTTAGACCGTCGCCACTGTCAAACGAAGACGAGTTTGCTACTGGAATTTTTACCACAACTAAAGGACTCATATACGGAGCCATGGACACTAGTCTAACCTTATTTCAGTTGGTATAGAGGCCGTGGTGACTGATTGAAGTCAGCCTTTGTTTTAAACTCTTTTCATGAACGAAACTTACTTTTCACCTTTTGTTTGATGATGAATGATGATGACCCTTTAAGACCCAATTTACATACATTTAAACCTATTGGGACAATTTACTGACTTAGTAATATTTGACTTAGGTTGAGGACTTTCCGGACCTACGTACTTGCTTACTTCCCGACTCGACTTTACTACTACTTTACCACTGTGAGTTATAGCATCCCTTTTTACTTTAACTATTTTGGGAACTGAGAATACATGCGCATTTTACGTTTTACATACTAGGCACGAGTACTTAAACAAAATATATGTGTGGGTTATACAACGGCATAAACATTCCCTTTAGCTCGGTAACGTTTAGTCATTGGTTTTTGAACCGGTGAACGCGAATCTTAGATATGGATCCATAGGGATTGACATCCCCACCCGGGCTAGTCGCGCTAGCATTTAACGAGTGTTTAATACTTCGTAAACATACGCACTCGCCAAGTGTACTTTCAGGGGGTTTTAAACGTTAAGTTAGTTACCAAGTGCCCATGGTTAAACATATACTTTATCATACTATTTTGAAACGCTTGTTGAAGCACTGAAATCTCGTGGCCTACCTTACATTACTGTTATACTTAAACTATAGCTCACCAACCTTTGTGTTGACGTTTTTAAGCATGTTTTTCTCAGGTGCTTAAGATTAGCTACTTCCGTTGTTGTACTAGTCTTGCTGTAGACACCCGCTGCTTTAGAGATGTCACCGCATGAATGTTTATCTTGCATTCATAAACATTATTACTTTTGGAACTATGATTTGTAACGACCTAAGGGTTACGTACTATTATCTTTGCTTCTATTCATAGGAGCATACTTTTGATGTAAAACATTCAACGTTAGTTATGACGTCACCTTTTATCATGAATGCAAACTTGTTTTGAAAATGCATATAGTGTTTGACCTTGTAATGATCCTGTTGTTGATGATTCATACACGATGGTTTTGTACAGAGCATCACATTTGGTATCAGAGCATTGGTTGTAGGGAATTAGGTTGCATTAGTGAGTCTAAGACCGACCCGAGTAGGATTCATTAATAGGACTAATCTACAACTTGCTAGTTTACTTGTTTCCGCTGAACTTACTACATGCTGCTGCTTACTTTTACTGCTATATGCCGTATGCTATTACATGATTTCACTACTGCATGCTATTATCTGCTTTCGATTGCATGATACTTATCGTTATTGCCATACTACTTACTGTTACACATTATCTAGGCTGTTGTAGTTACTTGGCCTAATACGTGTTTGCTTTATGACTTACTGACATGAAAAAATTATTTTTCCTTGTTCAGATGTCGGATATTCCACCTGCTATCATTTTGGGCAGCGACACAGACACTTCAGCCACTTCACCTACCACCGTTGCCGCTTCCCTGATCCCGTCAGCGACACACTCTAGTGACCCAGGCGCTTCATCCTCCGGAGCTAGTAGTTATGCTCCTGCCCCAGTGGGTACTGCCGACGGAGCCCAGGACCTCCCGGAGATTCCAGCTCCACTAGCCCGAGTACCTCAAGAGCCACAGCACCATCCTGGTGGTGTTGTGATTCCCGCGGAATTTGGGGAAGGTCCATTCCATAATCAGTATCGTCATTGGTGCCGACGCGCTCCTGATGGACGACTCGTGCCGATCCCGCCTTTTAGATGCCGACAGATTGAAATGTCCCGTTCATATTGATTATAAACATTCTATATTAATTGATTTCGTCGCGAGGTTTTGACCTCTATATGAGACGTTTTTCAAAGACTGCATTCATTTTTAAAACAACCATAACCTTTATTTTATCTATAAAGGTTTAAAAAGCATTACGTAGATTATCAAATAATGATAATCTAAAATATACTGTTTACACACGACCATTACATAATGGTTTACAATAGAAATATATTACATCGACATATGTTTCTTGAATGCAGTTTTTACATAATATCATACAAACATGGACTCCAAATCTTGTCCTTATTTTAGTATGCAACAGCGGAAGCTCTTAATATTCACCTGAGAATAAACATGCTTTAAACGTCAACAAAAATGTTGGTGAGTTATAGGTTTAACCTATATATATCAAATCGTAACAATAGACCACAAGATTTCATATTTCAATATACATCCCATACATGGAGATAAAAATCATTCATATGGTGAACACCTGGTAACCGACATTAACAAGATGCATATATAAGAATATCCCCATCATTCCGGGACACCCTTCGGATATGATATAAATTTCAAAGTACTAAAGCATCCGGTACTTTGGATGGTGTTTGTTAGGCCCAATAGATCTATCTTTAGGATTCGCGTCAATTAGGGTGTCTGTTCCCTAATTCTTAGATTACCAGACTTAATAAAAAGGGGCATATTCGATTTCGATAATTCAACCATAGAATGTAGTTTCACGTACTTGTGTCTATTTTTTAAATCATTTATAAAACTGCATGTATTCTCATCCCAAAAATATTAGATTTTAAAAGTGGGACTATAACTCACTTTCACAGATTTTTACTTCGTCGGGAAGTAAGACTTGGCCACTGGTCGATTCACGAACCTATAACAAATATGTACATATATATCAAAGTATATTCAAAATATATTTTCAACACTTTTAATACATTTTGATGTTTTAAGTTTATTAAGTCAGCTGTCCTCGTTAGTAACCTACAACTAGTTGTCCAACGTTAGATGTGTTGAGATTTAACAAGTTCATAATATACTTAAACCATTTTAAGAATTAAGAAAGCGGAAGCACGTTAATTACCAATTTTAGTCTTGTTAAACTTTAACCAATTAAAGTTAAATCCCAATTAGGATCAAGTTGTGAAACATACTTACAAACTACGAGTGGGTTTAGAGATTATACCTCCTCAAGCTAGTTGAGGGTTGTTTTCAAAGTTGCAAGATGATGATGAAGATGATGATGAATGCAAGCCTCAAAGTGATGAAACCTCAAGAGATTATACCCCAAACTTTTCACCAACACCCTAGCTTTTAGTTAGGATTTGTTTGACACTTGAAACCAAGCTTGCAAAGAAGAAAATGGATTTCCTTATGACCTCCAAAGGCCACGGCCTGGACAGCTGCAAAAGAGGAGTTTTGTGCAGTTTTTTTTTAAGTGTAATTGCATGTGTGTGTTGTTCCAAGAGTCAAGATGTTAGTATATGGAAGTGGGAAAGCATGGGTCAAGGAATCTAAGTCATAAGCATGTGAACTTGCAACTCCAAGGCCACTTACTCTTCCATGTTATAAAATAAGTTTTATATAAATTAAATTTTATAAAACTTTTATAAAACTTCCATATACATATATATTTGTTATGTACATATATTTTATAAAACCAAAACTTTATAAAATGTAACATAACAAAATAAATTATTTAACCTATAAATAATTTAAACTCTTGTTATATAAATTATTCCATAATTTATATGTATACACATCAAGTAATATTTCAGAAAACCATTTTTCTTAAAGTTCAAGTGTCGCGTATTTAATCAATGATCCAATCGTTAAGATTAAATACGTATAAGGTGTCGGTAAGTTTGTTATTGGGTATGACCCGACTTGGATCATAACACATTAGCCACATTAATTTAATATGTCTCTCGGGCATACGAAATACCTTCAATCTCCCACTTGCACGAGAAACATAAGAAATTAATGCAAGTGGTGGACACCACCTAACGACCGTCCATCACCCCCAATATGCTATGACTTTATGCCATTCAATAACATCAGCCCTTTCGAGTTCCCACCTCGAATATGAATAGGTGAATCTTTCATTATATCCTTTCGTCCTAGATGTCATGTTAAATCCAAGAGATACATAGTGATCACTCTCTTTTAGATTTAACTTTATCAGGCCTTAGACATCTGACTCTCAACGAATAAGAGGGACAAATTCCATCTTGACTACATACGTCCTAAATATGTACCTTGCATTATACCTGAGCTCTTCCTTGTGAACTACCATATTTCAGAATAGCGAAGGAAAGAATCAAGGCACAATACTTGGTAAATATCCGAACCCAATATGTATCTCATGTCAGAGGATACAATGATATTCGCCTTTACTCAAGATTACAAGTGATCAACCACAAAGGCTCTATTTAGTAAGTCTTGAGAGCGGGTCTTCCAATATTTGTGTCCCACAAATATCTATGAACCTTGGTTGCAACCTTGCCCCACATTCATCTCGTGAATGTATACCAATCCAAGTTCATAATAGTCTAAACCTCACACTTGTTCCCACAACTGTGATCGACTACGAAATTTAGAATAATTACTTATTCATGGATAAAATATGCAAAATAGGAACATAACTCAAAATAAATTAATACCATAATTATATTAATGAGTTTGAACAATTTCGTTCCATTACAATACTTAAAACAGATCATGACCAATCACTAGAATATCGAAGCCCTAATGCACAAACATGTCTAGTATGTTTTGCTCCATGTAAGAGCTTCGTGAGAGGATCCGCTATATTAAGATCTGTGTGAACTTTGCGAATACATATCTTTCCCTTTTCAACTTCATCCCTTATGTAGTTGAATCTCTGCTCAATGTGACGGGTCTTTTGGTGAGCACGAGGTTCTTTGATTTGAGCAATCGCACCCTCGTTGTCACAAAAGATCTCAAGAGGGTCCTGAATGGAAGGGACTACTCCTAAGTCATTGATGAATTTCTTCATCCATGCAGCTTCCTGCGCTGCCAATGAGGCGGCAATGTACTCCGACTCTGTAGTGGATAATGCAACAACATCCTGTTTTGAACTCTTCCAAGAGACCGCACCTCCATTTAACGTGAATACATAACCGGATTGTGATCGAGAATCATCTCGGTCAGTTTGGAAACTCGCATCCACGTAACCTTTTACAGCGAGTTCCTCCTCACCAGACCCATATATTAGAAACATATCCTTAGTCCTCCTAAGGTATTTCAATATACTTTTAACAGCAATCCAATGACTGTTTCCTGGGTTATTCTGGTATCTGCTTGTTAGGCTAAGAGCGCATGACACATCCGGTCTAGTGCATATCATTGTATACATGATTGACCCAATGGCAGACGCATATGGGACTTTCTTCATTCTCTCTTGTTCATCTTTCGTGGTGGGGCACTGAGATGAACTAAGGAGTGTTCCTCTTTGAATAGGTACCAAACCTTTCTTAGAGTTCTCCATCTTGAACCTTTTCAAGATCTTTTCAATGTATGCACTTTGATTCAAACCTATCAGTTTCTTGGATCTATCCCTGTAGATCCCAATCCCCAAAACGTATTGTGCTTCTCCAAGATCCTTAATGGAGAAGCATTTACTTAGCCAAGTTTTAACTCTTTGCATTGCTGGAATATCATTTCCAAATAACAATATATCATCCACATATAGTACAAGGAACATGATAGTGCTCCCACTAGCTTTCTTATATACACAAGCTTCATCACCATTTTTAATGAAGCCAAATTTCACGGCTTCCTCATTAAAACGATGATTCCACATTCTAGATGCTTGTTTCAATCCGTAGATTGACTTCTTTAACTTGCATACCTTTTTAGGATATTTCGGATCAACAAAACCTTCAGGCTGAACCATATAGACATCTTCCACAAGATATTCATTTAGGAAAGCGGTCTTGACATCCATTTGCCATATTTCATAATCATAATGAGCAGCAATGGCAAGTAATATCCTAATAGACTTTAGCATTGCCACAGGCGAAAAAGTTTCATCATAGTCAACCCCTTGAGTTTGAGTGAAACCTTTTGCTACAAGTCTAGCTTTATATGTATCCAAGTTTCCATGTATGTCGGTTTTCATTTTGAAAAGCCTTTTACAATCAACTAGCCTTGAGCCAGCAGGTTGTGTAACAAGTTCCCAAACTTGGTTGTCATACATGGATTGCATCTCAGCGTTCATGGCTTCCTGCCATTTATCTTTATCAATCCTTGATAAAGCATCTTGGTAGTTTATTGGTTCATCCAAATCAACCACATAGCAACCATCCATGAGAAACCCATATCTCTCAGGAGGATTACTAATCCTACCAGATCTGCGAACGTCTTGTGTATTTTGATCACTCTCAACATTTTCATGTTAAGTGCTAGTGTCAAACAATTGTGTATCATCTACTTGATCTTGAACCTCTTCAAGATCTATCTTCCTTTCACTACTTCCTTCCATTAGGAACTTAGTTTCAAGGAATTCCGCCTTCCGAGCAACAAATACATTCTGCTCGGATGGATCATAGAAATAATATCCCATATTATCCTTGGGATATCCTATGAAGATACACTTCGTGGATCGAGCATTCAACTTATTAGGAACGTAATGCTTAGGATAAGCTTCACATCCCCATACCTTTAAGTATGATAGAGATGGAGGTTTTCCAAACCACATCTCATGAGGTGTTCGTTCCACTTTCTTGGTTGGGGCCATATTTAAAATACGAGCCACGGAGCATAGACAATAACCCCAAAATGATAGAGGTAACGAGCTTCTAGCCATCATAGATCTAACCATATCCATTAGGGTTCGGTTCCTCCTTTCGGAAACTCCATTCAGTTGGGGTGTTCTAGGAGGAGTGAGTTGGGAGATAATCCCACAACTTCTAAGATGATCTTGGAAAGCATCGCTTAGGTATTCACCTCCTCTATCGGTACGAAGTACCTTGATTGTCTTATTGAGTTGATTTTGTACTTCGCTTTGATACTCTTTGAATGCTTCAAAAGTTTCGTCCTTATGTCTTAACAAGTAGACATATCCGAAATGACTGAAGTCATCAATGAAAGTAACCAAGTATCTTTCACCATTCCTAGTTATGGACTTAAAGGGTCCACATACATCCGAATGTATTAATCCCAATAAGTCCTTAGCCCTTTCATAGGTCCCTTTGAAAGGTGCTTTAGTCATTTTGCCTTGTAAACAAGATTCACATACATCAAATGAGTCTAGTTCATTTGATTTCAAAAGGCCATTCTTTTGAAGTGTTTGCATTCGATTTTTGTTTATGTGACCAAGGCGATAATGCCATAAGTAGGAATCACTCAAATCCATTTTGAGTTTCTTGGTGCTAGTATGGTATATTGAGCTACTAGATGGTGTGTCATCATGAACCAATTCATAAATTCCATTTGAAGGCGAAGCCTTAAAATAGAATACATTATCTAAATAAACGTGGATAACATCATTAACAAAATTAAGATAAAAACCACATTGTTTTAAGCGGGAAACTGAAATAATGTTTCGACATAAATCCGGTGCATACAAAACATTGTTCAAAATAAGTTCCAAACCACTTGGAAGCTTTAATACAAAGTCTCCTTGAGCCTTCACTTGCACTTTGGCTCCATTACCCATAAAGAGACTTGATGTTCCCGTTTGCTTGCTACTTCTTTTGAACCCCTGCAAAGAATTGCAAATGTGAGTTCCACATCCAGTGTCTAATACCCATGTATTAGAAGAAGTAAGACTAAGCTCTATATATACCATATATATATTACCTGAGGTTTGCCCCGCATCCCTCTTTTCCTTCAACTCCTTAAGGTAGACCGGGCAGTTTCGTTTCCAGTGACCCATTTCACCGCAACCGAAGGACGGGTCTTCCTTGGGGTTTGCTTGTCCGGCAACCTTTTGCTTCTTGTTCTTGTTTTTGGTTGGGGTAACCATCCTCCCCTTTCCCTTGCCTTGATGGGCGGGTCCTTTCCTCTTAGCCGCCTTTGGCTTAGAGGTGTTATTACCTTTGGACCCACCATCATTGATCATTAGCACGGGTGAAGCCCTCTTACCCATGCTAGTTTCTGCCGTCCTAAGCATGCCATGAAGTTCGCCAATGGTCTTATCCATCCCATTCATATTGTAATTAATTACAAATTGGTCAAACCTCTTTGACAAGGAGTTTAGGATAAGATCCGTGCCTAGCTCATTAGATATGTTGAGATTAAGACGGTTTGCGCGATCAATGAGGCTTTTCATCTTAAGGACATAAGATGAAACGGATTGGGAGTCATCCATACGAAATGCATGAAGCGCTCGGACCGTTTCAAAGCGCTCGACACGAGCTTGTTGAAGGAACATCTCCTTCAATTGCGTGATCATGTCGTATGCAGTATGATGCTCGAAATCCTTTTGGAGTTCGGGTATCATAGTCCCAAGCATTAGGCAAGCAACTTGCACCGAATCGGCGCAATACTTATCCCAATAAGCCATGCCTTCCGTATCATCCTCGTCGGGTTGATCGGGAATGGGGTCTTCCAACACATACGCCTTATCCTCAAGTTTGAGGACAATCCTAAGATTGCGGAACCAATCCATAAAGTTTGTATGGTTGAGTTTGTCTTTCTCGAGGAGAGACCTTAATGATAGGTTGTTCAAGTTAATAGGTGCGTTTTGCATGTTGTTGTTGTTGTCGGCCATCTACAAAATTTAACAAAGTTCATTTAAGTATCGATTTTAAATTTAACAATCAATACCCTTTAAATCCAATTGATATATATATATATATATATATATATATATATTAAATTTTAGAATCCAACGGTAAACCAAATTTCGGTTAGGTGACCTTTATCCCGTCATTTGATTTAGCTAGGTAGTCATTATATGACAATTGCAATCCTTTTGCAACTTCTAAGTTATGGGATCATGCAATCCTTTTGCATGACATATTATCCCATCAACGCCTATTTGTTCATCATGCTTCGGTGACCCTAAGTTCATGATTTCCAAATCAAGTCGTCCTACTTGTTTAGACATGTAAACTTAACATACAAGTGGTTAGGTGACCTTTATCCCACAAGTGTGCGAAATTTACCTTAATCATATTAGTTTGCTCATAACGGTTAGGTGACCTTTATCCCATTGTGAGTTCCCTAATATTTTTAAGCGTTGCACAAAAGGATGGCGTTTAACTTGTTTGCCTCGTTAATAAGGGATTTTAAGTTTTCATTAATTCTAGTTTGAGAAAACTTTTATGCCATACTCCAACATGCATTTAGTGTATGGTTCATTTGAAATCCATTTTCATGTCTATAAACCATTTTATATATATGATCCTAATCATGTTCTTAATAACCGTTTATTAATGTCCTTTTAGCCATTTTTAATTTAACCAATTAAATTGTCGTTTTGCTTGTTGTTAACTTGTGTGATTAACTTGTAGCATAAAACCATACAATCCACAATCATACAAAAAACAACCATGCATGCAAAACAAATATGTTCACAATCAAGCCATTTTGGTAGACATTTGTTTAGCCGAAAACAAATGCCACCGGATAAGGGATTATAACACAAAGTAGGAGATTTCAAATCTCCCACTTAACCTTGCATCCAAATGCTTCTTCATGTGTTCTTCAAGTCTTCATCATTCTTCATCATTTTACAAAATATATCCAAATACATTTTGTCTAAAAAATGAAATTACAACCTAATCTATTTTACATACCAAATATAAAATAAATTACATAACCAAATGAATTATTACATGCCAAATGAATAAATATTATTACAAACCAATTGAATAAATATCAATCAACCATGCATGCAACCAAACACAAGGTCAAGGCTTAGATTGTGAACATCATCAACATAAGTGATAGGCAATACAGAATCACAAGTGATTGGAAACACAGAATCACAAGTGATCTGCAACACAGAATCACAAGTGATTGGCAATACAGAATCACAAGTGATCGGCAACACAGAATCACAAGTGATTGGCAGTACAGAATCACAAGTGATTGGCAGTACAGAATCACAAGTGATTGGCAGTACAGAATCCAGAATCACAAGTGATTTTGGCCAAAATGACAAACCACCTAAAACCGAAAATTTTACATTCTACTTCATGCATGTTCATAGAATGAAAAATTATAGTGGGTTTAATAACCATCTCGAATCATATTTCAAAAACTTCGGCTCTAGATACCATTGTTGAGATTTAACAAGTTCATAATATACTTAAACCATTTTAAGAATTAAGAAAGCGGAAGCACGTTAATTACCAATTTTAGTCTTGTTAAACTTTAACCAATTGAAGTTAAATCCCAATTAGGATCAAGTTGTGAAACATACTTACAAACTACGAGTGGGTTTAGAGATTATACCTCCTCAAGTTAGTTGAGGGTTGTTTTCAAAGTTGCAAGATGATGATGAAGATGATGATGAATGCAAGCCTCAAAGTGATGAAACCTCAAGAGATTATACCCCAAACTTTTCACCAACACCCTAGCTTTTAGTTAGGATTTGTTTGACACTTGAAACCAAGCTTGCAAAGAAGAAAATGGATTTCCTTATGACCTCCAAAGGCCATGGCCTGGACAGCTGCAAAAGAGGAGTTTTGTGCAGTTTTTTTTGAAGTGTAATTGCATGTGTGTGTTGTTCCAAGAGTCAAGATGTTAGTATATGGAAGTGGGAAAGCATGGGTCAAGGAATCTAAGTCATAAGCATGTGAACTTGCAACTCCAAGGCCACTTACTCTTCCATGTTATAAAAATAAGTTTTATATAAATTAAATTTTATACAACTTTTATAAAACTTCCATATACATATATATTTGTTATGTACATATATTTTATAAAACCAAAACTTTATTAAATGTAACATAACAAAATAAATTATTTAACCTATAAATAATTTAAACTCTTGTTATATAAATTATTCCATAATTTATATCTATACACATCAAGTAATATTTCAGAAAACCATTTTTCTTAAAGTTCAAGTGTCGCGTATTTAATAAATGGATCAATCGTTAAGATTAAATACGTATAAGGTGTCGGTAAGTTTGTTATTGGGTATGACCCGACTTGGATCATAAAACATTAGCCACATTAATTTAATATGTCTCTCGGGCATACGAAATACCTTCAAGATGTACAGAAAAAAATTGATATATATTATCTTGAATCAATCCACGACCCAGTGTATACACGTCTCAGGCTAGATCACAACTCAAAGTATATATATTTTTGGAATCAACCTCAACCCTGTATATCTAACTCCCACATTACTGCATATAGAGTGTCTATGGTTGTTCCAAATAATATATACACATGGGTCGATATGATATGTCAAAACATTTGCATACGTGTCTATGGTATCCCAAGATTACATAATATGTTAGAATACATGTATAATACAATATAAGTTAGCTAGGATATGATTAATATAGATTTGTTACCAATTTTCACGTTGCTACAACAAGAAAAATTATCCAATCTTGTTTTACCCATAACTTCTTCATTTTAAATCCGTTTTGAGTGAATCAAATTGCTATGGTTTCATATTGAACTCTATTTTATGAATCTAAACAGAAAAAGTATAGGTTTATAGTCGAAAATTTAAGTTTCAAGTCATTTTTGTAATGGTAGTCATTTCAGTCGAAAGAACGACGTCTAGATGACCATTTTAGAAAACATACTTCCACTTTGAGTTTAACCATGATTTTTAGATATAGTTTCATGTTCATAAGAAAAATCATTTTCCCAAAAGAACAACTTTTAAATCAAAGTTTATCATAGTTTTTAATTAACTAACCCAAAACAGCCCGCGGTGTTACTACGACGGCGTATGTCCGGTTTTACAGTGGTCTTCGTGTTTCCAGGTTTTAAATCATTAAGTTAGCATATCATATAGATATAGAACATGTGTTTAGTTGATTTTAAAAGTCAAGTTAGAAGGATTACCTTTTGTTTGCGAACAAGTTTAGAATTAACTAAACTATGTTCTAGTGATTACAAGTTTAAACCTTCGAATAAGATAGCTTTATATGTATGAATCGAATGATGTTATGAACATCATTACTACCTTAAGTTTTCTGGATAAAGCTACTGGAAATGAGAAAAATGGATCTAGCTTCAAAGGATCCTTGGATGGCTTGAAAGTTCTTGAAGCAGAATCATGACACGAAAAACAAGTTCAAGTAAGATTTTCACTCGAAATAAGATTGCTATAGTTATAGAAATTGAATCAAAGTTTGAATATGAGTATTACCTTGTATTAGAAAGATATCTTACTGTAAATAAGAAAGATTTCTTAAGGTTGGATGATCACTCTACAAGATTGGAAGTAAGCTAGCAAACTTGGAAGTATTCTTGATTTTATGAAACTAGAACTTGTAGAATTTATGAAGAACACTTAAAACTTGAAGATAGAACTTGAGAGATATTAATTAGATGAATAAAAGTGAAGAATTAAAGTGTTTGTAGGTGTTTTTGGTCATTGGTATATGGATTAGATATAAAAGATGTGTAATTTTGTTTACATGTAAATAAGTCATGAATGATTACTCATATTTTTGTAATTTTATGAGATATTTCATGCTAGTTGTCAAATGATGGTTCCCACATGTGTTAGGTGACTCACATGGGCTGCTAAAAGCTGATCATTGGAGTGTATATCCCAATAGTACATACATCTAAATGCTGTGTATTGTACGAGTACGAATACGGGTGCATACGAGTAGAATTGTTGATGAAACTGAACGAGGATGTAATTGTAAGCATTTTTGTTAAGTAGAAGTATTTTGATAAGTGGATTTAAGTCTTTCAAAAGTGTATGAATACATATTAAAACACTACATATATATACATTTTAACTGAGTCGTTAAGTCATCGTTAGTCGTTATATGTAAGTGTTGTTTTGAAACCTTTAGGTTAACGATATTGTTAAATGTTGTTAACCCATTGTTTATTAAATAAAATGAGATGTTAAATTATTACATTATCATGATATCATGATGTATTAATATATCTTAATATGATATATATACATTAAATGTCGTTACAACGATAATCGTTACATATATGTCTCGTTTCAAAATCATTAAGTTAGTAGTCTTGTTTTTACATATGTAGGTCATTGTTAATATACTTAATGATATGTTTACTTATCATAATATCATGTTAAATATATATATGTCATCATATAGTTTTTACAAGTTTTAACGTTCGTGAATCGCCGGTCAACTTGGGTGGTCAATTGTCTATATGAAACCTATTTCAATTAATCAAGTCTTAACAAGTTTGATTGCTTAACATGTTGGAAACATTTAATCATTTAAATATCTATTTCATTTAATATATAAAAACATGGAAAATTTCTGGTCACTACAGTACCTACCCGTTAAATAAATTTCGTCCTGAAATTTTAAGCTGTTGAAAGTGTTGACGAATCTTCTAGAAATAGATGCGGGTATTTCTTCTTCATCTGATCTTCAAGCTCCCAGGTGAACTCAGGTCCTCTACGAGCATTCCATCGAACCTTAACAATCGGTATCTTGTTTTGTTTAAGTCTCTTAACCTCACGATCCATTATTTCGACGGGTTCTTCAATGAATTGAAGTTTTTCATTGATTTGGATTTCGTCCAACGGAATATGTAACGACCCGGAAATTTCCGACCAAATTTAAACTCTAATCTCTATATGGTTCCGACACGATAAGCAAAAACCCTAAAGTTGACCCGCATTTTTTTTCGATCGTTCTATACTTATAAGATTAATATTTACATAAATTAAAACTTACCAACATGATAAGTAATCCAAATTGTCGAGATTTATATTTCCGAAAAGAGTTTTACACAACGTTTGACCGTCTAGTTTGACCGACGATATCACGAACTATACAATATATGATAATTATACGTTTGCGTATATATATGTATATATACATATTTAACATGATTAATGAATGTTTTAATATCTTATTTTGTATCAAAAACTATAAGTTATAAGTATATTTTGAAACTACTAACTTAAGTTTTCAAAACGATAACTATACGTAACGTTATTTGACATAAATACTTAAGACTTATAATGTTTATACATATATCGTATAAGTAATGTATTTACTCACTTTTAAGACTTAAATACATAAAATCATATAAGTGTATTCACAAAAGATAGCTATATTTGAATCCTCATTCCATTTTTCACAAAATTTCTATACGTATATCTAGAGTATTTGTACTCGTATCATACCTAGCTTCTATACGTATTTACTATTGGTATATACACATCAAATCACCACCTAACCAGCCCTTGTTACTACCCTAGGTATAAGGTAATTGCTTTTGTATTATTGTTTGACAAATACATAAGATTACAAACTAAAATTTTGTCATGTTATCCTTAAAGATCACATTTTTAGGAGTATATATGTATCATCATTTTGATTCATTTACTACTTCAATCTCCTAGCTAAAACACACACACTTATAACCCTTAAACACCTTCAACAATTCAGTAAAGTTCTAAGAAGATCTAGCTTCAAAAACCTTACATAAACACCATAAGAAAACCATACAAAAACACTTCAAGAAAACCTTCCAAGAACACCAACTTACTTCCAATCTTTCATCCACTTCTATCACCCTTTTGATTCTAGCTTCTTACTCCTCTTTTACAGCAAACTTATCTAAGGAACTTGAGGTAGAATCTATGTTCATAACCTTGTTCGATTCATATATATATAGCTATCTTATTTTGTGGTACAAAAGTTTAACAACAAGAACATAGTTTGAATGTTTTCAAACTTGTTTGCAAACTAAATAGATCCTTCTAACTTAACTTTTAAAATACTTCAAGACCTGTAATATAACTTAAATATATGCTAATTTAATAAGGTAAAACTTGGTTTTTCAAAGTATAAGTATTTTTAGAAAAATGGTCATTAAATGATTTTTTTTTTGTAACAAAATGTTTAACTTCATATGTTTCACTAATGTTTCACTTATGCCGTATGATTTTGAATACAAACCAAGGTATTTACAGTTCATAGTCTTAAAGAAGAACTCGATCCAAGAAGATGGCAATTTGAATCAACGAAAACGGACTTGTAACGAAGAAACTATGACCGAAACAAAATTGGTTATCCTAGATCATTTCAACTACGGGATCAATTGGAAAAAAAGATATAAATCACATATTTCTAAGATAACATGATATTTTATATATATGTACTCATAATTCAATTTCATATGGTTCAGGATCACCCGTAAACAACACGAGAAGATTAATCATAAGATCCCATGATTGTACGCAACACGTCATTTGACAACACCGGTACTTTATGTACGCAACACGTCATTTGACAACACCGGTACCATGGGTCAAGATTAATCTCGACCAACACATATACGATGGGGTTTTATGGGAGTTTTATTTATTTCGTTGGGGGTTTATTTATTGCGGGTATATTAAACATCTAAAAATGAACCATTAAAATTGAATTACTAACATCGAAACGCTAACTACGGACTAAGGAATTATTCAAAGTATTAAAAGTATTATAAATATATATACGAGATGTTTGTTTAAAATGAAAATATATTGATATATTATATATGGATAGGTTCGTGATATCAACCGGAAGACCAAGTCAAAAATATATATATCTTCGAGACAACAGTGAGTATATAGTCCCACTTTTAAACTCTAAATATTTCGGGATGAGAATACATGTATTTTATGTTTTACGTTATGGACACAAGTAACTGAAAAATATATTCTACGTTGAGTTGTACCACTGGCATACTTCCCTGTAGCTTGGTAACTGTTATTTACAGCGGTATTGTAAACGCGAATCCTGTTGATAGATCTATCGGGCCTGACAACCCCAACCGGACTGGACGACCAGTATTCAACGGTTGCACAGTACTTCGTTTTGCGACTACACCTTGGTACGGTGTAGTAAGATTTCATATTAAAGGGAATATGCGACGTGATTAAATGTTAAGTATGGTTACCAAGTGCTCAACCACTTAGAATATTTTTATTGAAATGATTATATACGAAATCTTGTGGTCCATTGTTATAACGCTGCTAGCATCAAACCTATATATCTCACCAACTTTATGTTGACGTTTTAAAGCATGTTATTCTCAGGTACGAATTAAGTCTTCCGCTGTGCATTAGCTCATGTTAAGGATACTACTTGGGACCATTTAAGCTATGATACAAGGACGTTGCATTCGAGTCATTGAAGTTCATTAAAGACTATTGTTATGAAAATGGCAGATTAGATCATTTGGTTGTTATAAAATGTTAGGCTAATATGTCAACTCTCGATGTAATAATAGATTGCCTTTAAGAAATAAATGCAACGTTTGTAAAATGTATCATATAGAGGTCAAGTACCTCGCGATGTTATCAACTATTGTAATTCGTTTTTAATCTATATGGACGATGTCCGGATGATTAGTTTCGGATCCTTTCAGTTGGTATCAGAGCGTTGGTCTTAGCGAACCAGGCCTTGCATTAGTGTGTCTAACTAGTAGTTGTTAGGATACATTAAGTGAGTCTGGACTTTGACCGTGTCTGCCTGTCAAAAGTTTTGCTTATCAATCCTAGTCAGAAATCATCTGCTTATCATCCTTAGGGAACTGCCTGCTTATCATTCTTAAGTCTAGACACGTCTTACTGCATTTAGTGCATCGATAGTGTATAGACAAAATTCATATCTTAGCGTATCTGTTACTATAGACATTGCCTGACGTATTTCAAAGATTCTCCGTAATTCATGGGATTTTGATATTATATATACATATGTAAATTATGTATTGAAGAGTACCAAACCCAACTCCTATAATCTATTCCAAACCAAAAATTCACTTCTCCGACTATACAAGATGGATTCTTCATCCAGTTCGAATTCCTCCGACTTCGATAGCTACGCCGATATGGATTTCCATTCGAGCTCCGAGAACAGCGTCACCGGAATGGATCAACCAATTTCCCATCATCTATTTTGGATGAATTGGGGATGGGTTCGTAATATACTAAATCTCTGGAGGCAAGAAGAAGGTGATCCATTCCATCCACCAAATTGTCCTCTTAACGATGAACCTGAAGCACTTACCGGTGAACCTATTCGAAACACCATTTTCTCGCTCATTTCTAGAGTATCTCGTCATGATTACATACTATCCCATATTTCGAATCTTGTTCATTCGCTCGTTCCAACCGTCAATCATCCCGGTATAATAGAAGAAGTCAACGAGCTTCGCGCTCGGGTAGTGGCTTTAGAAAATACGGTGCGAAGGTTACAAACACCAGCAGCAGCACCAGCAGCATAATCTATACCACCATCATCAACGCCGACAGTACTCTTGTCACCCCCAAAATCTCAACATCACAATCTGTATCTCGAATATCAACATCACACGACTCAATATCTGTACTTCGAGTATGATCTTCGTTCTATATATCGTTCTACATCGATTATCTTCGCTTTACGTATCGTATGACGATTATGTAATTTCTAAAGTCTTAGAGATTATGTAATCTAGAATTAACGATAAATCAAATGAGTTTATTATCTTATTGACTCATTAAATCTATGATTATCTCTGAAGAAAATATATATGCAAGTATATTTTCATAAAGATAGTAATTAAAAATTCCTTCGTACAAACTAATAATGATGAAAATATTTTAACGGGTAGGTAGTACCCGAGGAATATTTAGAATTCACATTAATAAGTTATATTGTACATTCTTGAATCTGATTCAACGGTCATTTGTTATTTTACTTACAACCATCGATATACGTATCCGTTCACCCCAGAATAACCATTTCCATTTAAATTTCATATTTGAATTTTTTTTTACCTATCCAAATCCAACAAGTGGCATAAAGAAGAAACATTGGACAATTAAAATGAAATAAAATGTTGATTATAACATATGAAACTAAACAATTCTTCAATTTTGCCACTTGATTTCATCCTAAACCTCATTTGTACTTCGACAATTATAATCCTCATTCAAATCTTTTCATGATTCTTGAAAACACCTCGATCGAGAAGTTGAACCAGCCGCACCTCGTTTACGGAAGAAAGATTTATGCATACAGTGATGCACCTGAAAAATTTTCGAAACCGAAGTTATAGTTAAAACGTATCCGCGTCGAATTCCTTATCATTCATTATCAAAAACAATCATACGATTCCTTTTCAAGAAGCTAATTTTGTCACAGCTCCACTTCGACTTCCCAGTGAGACTACTCCTATTATAATCTCGATATTTATACTTTGTCCTTTCGACGTTGTTACCGGAGAACCTTTTTCACAACATCATCAGCAGACGTACCAGCAACTCGTTATCTCTTTGACGAAACCCGCAATCAGTATTTTGAAAATCTCGTAGAAATTCTCCCAGTTATACCGAGAACGACTATCCCTAAGAATTACATTTTTCGAATGTGAAGTTCTGAAAAACATCCTGGACTATGAAGTAGTTCTTGAAATGCTGAAGAAGCAGAAAAAAAAAAAAAAAAAAAAAAAAAAAAAAAAAAAAACTGTAAACGACTTTAACAGTCAAAAGTTTAATGATGAAGTACATTGTATTGGTAAAGCTTAGAAAAAGAGGAGAGTTGGAACTGGAAAACGGATTGAGCAAAGTATGAAGGAGGATGTAGATAAATCACAAGAACTGAATCTGCTTTCAAAGGATTCAAAAAATTCAGTGCTTGCTGAAACCATTAGTAAAAAAAAAAAACCTACCCCTTATCCTAAACCTTTCCCGATGATATTCTTCATCATCATCTTATCTTAGATATTATAAGATATCTTCATATCTTTTGTTATACATATCCTCCATATTTCTGGAGATATTCTCACAACTGTTCTTATCCAAAATCATGTATTTCTCCGTAATATCTGCGTTACAATATAAAAGAAACTGTGTTAGTTTCTAAGTTCTAAAACCTTCAAGTTTAAAATAGGAATGTTTTGAAGTAGTGTTGGGAACTGATACATGAATTAGTATAATATAATGAAACTTGATCAACTTCATTATATTACAGTAAGTCATGTTAAGTTTCTAATGGAATGTGATGATTCACAGTACCGTCATCATGTGCCATGTTACACGGCTCTTACATTCTATCAAGTCTCCAAACATATTAGAACGTATCACCTTGATAGTTCTATTTTTCCGGAATATTCGAGTAATTTAACGAATCAAGATCGTGCCATTACAATTTTATTCTAAAACCAATAGCTAGGTTCATTCCAAATTTTATACCTACGAATTCCGAACTATTGATCGCTTGACTCAAGGACGGGAAGAAGAAACGAAGGGACAAAGTCCCAAAATAGAAATTGGGGTATAGATCACAGCAAATAGGAGAGAATATTAACTATGGATGACAATGATTATGGAAAACAGAAGCAGGAGCATCGAAGTATAAGGAAAGATATCAAACCCAACAACCACCCAGAAACTACAAACCATGTATATCAATACGTATGGCGACGTAAAGACACGGGAGAATTAGAAACATTATAATTCCAAGAAAATCATAAAAGTGAATAGATTCTTCTGGCGGTAGATGGAAGAGAAGAATGAAAGATATAAAAGTTAGAAGTATAACAAAAATCAGAACGGGATGAAGCATTTCAAAGGATACCTTAAAGTAGGAATTAAGGAGAAAGAGTAGAAGATGCGAGTTGTGAAAAATAAGGAAACGAAGGGGTGGATTTATAGTGAAATATCCGACAGAGAAATCGAAACAGATTACCGCATTAAATCAAAGAAGATTCTGATCGCCGAATAACCAAATCTTATTACGTAAGATTTTTCCTAAATCCCTTAAATCCCGGAAATCAATTCTAAACCACGTCATCGATTAAAAACGATTCCATATTTACTCATTTCATTTTTTTTTTTTTTTGTGATAGCTTCGCTCGTGCGTCTCACATAACCAAATCGTTTTATCTAAATCTTTCAATAATGATAAAATTTCATTATTACCTCATATTCGTCATGAAAACATTCCTATGGTTATTTATGACAACCTCTACCAAATTTCGAGGACGAAATTTCTTTAACGGATGGGTACTGTAACGACCCGGAAATTTCCGACCAAATTTAAACTCTAATCTCTATATGGTTCCGACACGATAAGCAAAAACCCTAAAGTTGACCCGCATTTTTTTTCGATCGTTCTATACTTATAAGATTAATATTTACATAAATTAAAACTTACCAACATGATAAGTAATCCAAATTGTCGAGATTTATATTTCCGAAAAGAGTTTTACACAACGTTTGACCGTCTAGTTTGACCGACGATATCACGAACTATACAATATATGATAATTATACGTTTGCGTATATATATGTATATATACATATTTAACATGATTAATGAATGTTTTAATATCTTATTTTGTATCAAAAACTATAAGTTATAAGTATATTTTGAAACTACTAACTTAAGTTTTCAAAACGATAACTATACGTAACGTTATTTGACATAAATACTTAAGACTTATAATGTTTATACATATATCGTATAAGTAATGTATTTACTCACTTTTAAGACTTAAATACATAAAATCATATAAGTGTATTCACAAAAGATAGCTATATTTGAATCCTCATTCCATTTTTCACAAAATTTCTATACGTATATCTAGAGTATTTGTACTCGTATCATACCTAGCTTCTATACGTATTTACTATTGGTATATACACATCAAATCACCACCTAACCAGCCCTTGTTACTACCCTAGGTATAAGGTAATTGCTTTTGTATTATTGTTTGACAAATACATAAGATTACAAACTAAAATTTTGTCATGTTATCCTTAAAGATCACATTTTTAGGAGTATATATGTATCATCATTTTGATTCATTTACTACTTCAATCTCCTAGCTAAAACACACACACTTATAACCCTTAAACACCTTCAACAATTCAGTAAAGTTCTAAGAAGATCTAGCTTCAAAAACCTTACATAAACACCATAAGAAAACCATACAAAAACACTTCAAGAAAACCTTCCAAGAACACCAACTTACTTCCAATCTTTCATCCACTTCTATCACCCTTTTGATTCTAGCTTCTTACTCCTCTTTTACAGCAAACTTATCTAAGGAACTTGAGGTAGAATCTATGTTCATAACCTTGTTCGATTCATATATATATAGCTATCTTATTTTGTGGTACAAAAGTTTAACAACAAGAACATAGTTTGAATGTTTTCAAACTTGTTTGCAAACTAAATAGATCCTTCTAACTTAACTTTTAAAATACTTCAAGACCTGTAATATAACTTAAATATATGCTAATTTAATAAGGTAAAACTTGGTTTTTCAAAGTATAAGTATTTTTAGAAAAATGGTCATTAAATGATTTTTTTTTTGTAACAAAATGTTTAACTTCATATGTTTCACTAATGTTTCACTTATGCCGTATGATTTTGAATACAAACCAAGGTATTTACAGTTCATAGTCTTAAAGAAGAACTCGATCCAAGAAGATGGCAATTTGAATCAACGAAAACGGACTTGTAACGAAGAAACTATGACCGAAACAAAATTGGTTATCCTAGATCATTTCAACTACGGGATCAATTGGAAAAAAAGATATAAATCACATATTTCTAAGATAACATGATATTTTATATATATGTACTCATAATTCAATTTCATATGGTTCAGGATCACCCGTAAACAACACGAGAAGATTAATCATAAGATCCCATGATTGTACGCAACACGTCATTTGACAACACCGGTACTTTATGTACGCAACACGTCATTTGACAACACCGGTACCATGGGTCAAGATTAATCTCGACCAACACATATACGATGGGGTTTTATGGGAGTTTTATTTATTTCGTTGGGGGTTTATTTATTGCGGGTATATTAAACATCTAAAAATGAACCATTAAAATTGAATTACTAACATCGAAACGCTAACTACGGACTAAGGAATTATTCAAAGTATTAAAAGTATTATAAATATATATACGAGATGTTTGTTTAAAATGAAAATATATTGATATATTATATATGGATAGGTTCGTGATATCAACCGGAAGACCAAGTCAAAAATATATATATCTTCGAGACAACAGTGAGTATATAGTCCCACTTTTAAACTCTAAATATTTCGGGATGAGAATACATGTATTTTATGTTTTACGTTATGGACACAAGTAACTGAAAAATATATTCTACGTTGAGTTGTACCACTGGCATACTTCCCTGTAGCTTGGTAACTGTTATTTACAGCGGTATTGTAAACGCGAATCCTGTTGATAGATCTATCGGGCCTGACAACCCCAACCGGACTGGACGACCAGTATTCAACGGTTGCACAGTACTTCGTTTTGCGACTACACCTTGGTACGGTGTAGTAAGATTTCATATTAAAGGGAATATGCGACGTGATTAAATGTTAAGTATGGTTACCAAGTGCTCAACCACTTAGAATATTTTTATTGAAATGATTATATACGAAATCTTGTGGTCCATTGTTATAACGCTGCTAGCATCAAACCTATATATCTCACCAACTTTATGTTGACGTTTTAAAGCATGTTATTCTCAGGTACGAATTAAGTCTTCCGCTGTGCATTAGCTCATGTTAAGGATACTACTTGGGACCATTTAAGCTATGATACAAGGACGTTGCATTCGAGTCATTGAAGTTCATTAAAGACTATTGTTATGAAAATGGCAGATTAGATCATTTGGTTGTTATAAAATGTTAGGCTAATATGTCAACTCTCGATGTAATAATAGATTGCCTTTAAGAAATAAATGCAACGTTTGTAAAATGTATCATATAGAGGTCAAGTACCTCGCGATGTTATCAACTATTGTAATTCGTTTTTAATCTATATGGACGATGTCCGGATGATTAGTTTCGGATCCTTTCAGAATAGTGAGATCTTCTTTAGCAAAACATTTCTTCAAATTCGAGACGTGGAAAGTGTTATGTACATTCGCAAGTTGTTGAGGTAACTCAAGTCGGTAAGCTACTGGCCCGACACGATCAATAATCTTGAATGGTCCAATATACCTTGGATTTAATTTCCCCCATTTACCAAATCGAATTTGTGCGGTTTTCAACCGTTGTTGAATTTGGATGATCTTCTCGGTAGTTTCTTGTATTATCTCCGGACTCGTAATCTGTCTATCCCCCACTTCACTCCAACAAATCATAGACCTACACTTTCTACCATAAAGTGCTTCAAACGGTGCCATCTCAATGCTTGAATGATAGCTGTTGTTATAGGAAAATTCTACTAACGGTAGATGTCGATCCCAACTGTTTTCGAAATCAATAACACATGCTCGTAGCATGTCTTCAAGCGTTTGTATCGTCCTTTCGCTCTGCCCATCAGTTTGTGGATGATAGGTAGTACTCATGTCTAGATGAGTTCCTAATGCTTGCTGTAATGTCTGCCAGAATCTTGAAATAAATCTGCCATCCCTATCAGAGATAATAGAGATTGGTATTCCATGTCTGGAGACGACTTCCTTCAAATACAGTCGTGCTAACTTCTCCATCTTGTCATCTTCTCTTATTGGCAGAAAGTGTGCTGACTTGGTGAGACGATCAACTATTACCCAAATAGTATCATAACCACTTGCAGTCCTTGGCAATTTAGTAATGAAATCCATGGTAATGTTTTCCCATTTCCATTCCGGGATTTCAGGTTGTTGTAGTAGACCTGATGGTTTCTGATGTTCAGCTTTGACCTTAGAACACGTCAAACATTCTCCTACATATTTAGCAATATCGGCTTTCATACCTGGCCACCAAAAATGTTTCTTAAGATCTTTGTACATCTTCCCCGTTCCAGGATGTATTGAGTATCTGGTTTTATGAGCTTCTCTAAGTACCATTTCTCTCATATCTCCAAATTTTGGTACCCAAATTCTTTCAGCCATATACCGGGTTCCGTCTTCCCGAATATTAAGATGCTTCTCCGATCCTTTGGGTATTTCATCCTTTAAATTTCTCTCTTTTAAAACTCCTTGTTGCGCCTCCTTTATTTGAGTAGTAAGGTTAGTGTGAATCATTATATTCATAGATTTTACTCGAATGGGTTCTCTGTCCATTCTGATCAAGGCGTCGGCTACCACATTTGCCTTCCCCAGGTGGTAACGAATCTCAAAGTTGTAATCATTCAACAATTCAATCCACCTACGCTGCCTCATATTCAGTTGTTTCTGATTAAATATTTGTTGAAGACTTTTGTGGTCGGTATATATAATACTTTTGACCCCATATAAGTAGTGCCTCCAAGTCTTTAATGCAAAAACAACCGCGCCTAATTCCAAATCATGCGTCGTATAATTTTGTTCGTGAATCTTCAATTGTCTAGACGCATAAGCAATCACCTTCGTTCGTTGCATTAATACACAACCGAGACCTTGCTTTGATGCGTCACAATAAATTACAAAATCATCATTCCCTTCAGGCAATAACAATATAGGTGCCGTAGTTAGCTTTTTCTTCAATAACTGAAACGCTTTCTCTTGTTCATCCTTCCATTCAAATTTCTTCCCTTTATGCGTTAATGCAGTCAAGGGTTTTGCTATTCTGGAAATGTATTGGATGAACCTTCTATAGTAACCAGCTAGTCCTAAAAACTAGCGTATGTGTTTCGGAGTTTTCGGGGTTTTCCACTTTTCAACAGTTTCTATCTTTGCCGGATCCACCTTAATACCTTTTTTGTTCACTATGTGACCGAGGAATTGAACTTCTTCCAACCAAAATGCACACTTTGAAAACTTAGCGTACAATTCTTCCTTCCTCAATACTTCTAACACCTTTCTCAAATGTTCACCGTGTTCTTTTTCATTCTTTGAGTAAATAAGTATGTCATCAATGAAAACAATGACAAACTTGTCAAGGTATGGTCCACACACTCGGTTCATAAGGTCCATGAACATAGCTGGTGCATTAGTTAAACCAAACGGCATGACCATAAACTCGTAATGACTGTAACATGTTCTGAAAGCAGTCTTTGGAACATCATCTTCTTTTACCCGCATTTGATGATACTCGGAACATAAGTCAATCTTCGAATAAACAGATGAGCCTTGTAGTTGATCAAATATGTCATCGATTCTTGGTAGTGGGTAGCGGTTCTTGATGGTAAGTTTGTTCAACTCTCGGTAGTCGATACACAACCTGAATGTACCATCTTTCTTCTTGACAAACAAAACAGGAGCTCCCCACGGTGATGTGCTTGGTCGAATAAAACCACGCTCTAAAAGTTCTTGTAATTAGCTTTGCAGTTCTTTCATCTCGCTGGGTGCGAGTCTGTAAGGAGCACGAGCTATTGGTGCAGCTCCTGGTACAAGATCTATTTGAAATTCAACGGATCGATGTGGGGCTAATCCCGGTAATTCTTTCGGAAATACATCGGGAAATTCTTTTGCGACGGGAACATCATTGATGCTCTTTTCTTCAGTTTGTACTTTCTCGACGTGTTGCTAGAATAGCATAGCAACCTTTTCTTATTAGTTTTTGTGCCTTCAAATTACTAATAAGATGTAGCTTCGTGTTGCCCTTTTCTCCGTACACCATTAAGGGTTTTTCTTTTTCTCGTATAATGCGAATTGCATTTTTGTAACAAACGATCTCTGCTTTCACTTCTTTCAACCAGTCCATACCGATTATCACATCAAAACTCCCTAACTCTACTGGTATCAAGTCAATCTTAAATGTTTCGCTAACTAGTTTAATTTCTCGATTCCGACATATATTATCTGCTGAAATTAATTTACCATTTGCTAATTCGAGTAAAAATTTACTATCCAAAGGCGTCAATGGACAACTTAATTTAGCACAAAAATCTCTACTCATATAGCTTCTATCCGCACCCGAATCAAATAAAACGTAAGCAGATTTATTGTCAATAAGAAACGTACCCGTAACAAGCTCCGGGTCTTCCTGTGCCTCTGCCGCATTAATATTGAAAACTCTTCCGCGGCCTTGTCCATTCGTGTTCTCCTGGTTCGGGCAATTTCTAATAATGTGGCCCAGTTTTCCACATTTATAACAAACTACATTGGCATAACTTGCTCCGACACTACTTGCTCCGCCATTACTCGTTCCGACACCATTTGTTCCTTTCGTTCTGTTAACCCCTGGTCCGTAGACCTCACACTTCACCCCGCTATGACCATTTCTTTTACACTTGTTGCAAAATTTGGTGCAGAACCCCGAGTGATACTTTTCACGCCTTTGGCATAGCTGCTTCTGATAGTTGTTGATGTTGTTGCGGTTATTATTGTTGTTGGGATGATTGTTGTAGTTGCTGTTGTTGTTGTTGTTGTTGTTGGGCCGTTTGTTGTAGTTGCGATTGATGTTGCGATTATTGGGATAGTTGTTGCGATTATTGTTGTAATTGCTGTTGTTGTTGTATTGGTGATTCTTATCACCGTTTTCCTCCCACTTTCTTTTGACTTGCTTCACATTGGCCTCTTCAGCAGTCTGTTCTTTAATTCTTTCCTCAATCTGGTTCACTAGTTTGTGAGCCATTCTACATGCCTGTGTATTGAAATGTCCCGTTCTTATTGATTAAAAACGTTCCATATTAATTGATTTCGTTGCGAGGTTTTGACCTCTATATGAGACGTTTTTCAAAGACTGCATTCATTTTTAAACAAACCATAACCTTTATTTCATCAATAAAGGTTTAAAAAGCTTTACGTAGATTATCAAATAATGATAATCTAAAATATCCTGTTTACACACGACCATTACATAATGGTTTACAATACAAATATGTTACAACAAAATAAGTTTCTTGAATGCAGTTTTTACACAATATCATACAAGTATGGACTCCAAATCTTGTCCTTATTTAAGTATGACACAGCGGAAGCTCTTAATAATCACCTGAGAATAAACATGCTTAAAACGTCAACAAAAATGTTGGTGAGTTATAGGTTTAACCTATATATATCAAATCGTAACAATAGACCACAAGATTTCATATTTCAATACACATCCCATACATAGAGATAAAAATCATTCATATGGTGAACACCTGGTAACCGACAATAACAAGATGCATATATAAGAATATCCCCATCATTCCGGGACACCCTTCGGATATGATATAAATTTCGAAGTACTAAAGCATCCGGTACTTTGGATGGGGTTTGTTAGGCCCAATAGATCTATCTTTAGGATTCGCGTCAATTAGGGTGTCTGTTCCCTAATTCTTAGATTACCAGACTTAATAAAAAGGGGCATATTCGATTTCGATAATTCAACCATAGAATGTAGTTTCACGTACTTGTGTCTATTTTGTAAATCATTTATAAAACCTGCATGTATTCTCATCCCAAAAATATTAGATTTTAAAAGTGGGACTATAACTCACTTTCACAGATTTTTACTTCGTCGGGAAGTAAGACTTGGCCACTGGTTGATTCACGAACCTATAACAATATATACATATATATCAAAGTATGTTCAAAATATATTTACAACACTTTTAATATATTTTGATGTTTTAAGTTTATTAAGTCAGCTGTCCTCGTTAGTAACCTACAACTAGTTGTCCACAGTTAGATGTACAGAAATAAATCAATAAATATTATCTTGAATCAATCCACGACCCAGTGTATACGTATCTCAGTATTGATCACAACTCAAACTATATATATTTTGGAATCAACCTCAACCCTGTATAGCTAACTCCAACATTCACATATAGAGTGTCTATGGTTGTTCCGAAATATATATAGATGTGTCGACATGATAGGTCGAAACATTGTATACGTGTCTATGGTATCTCAAGATTACATAATATATAATACAAGTTGATTAAGTTATGGTTGGAATAGATTTGTTACCAATTTTCACGTAGCTAAAATGAGAAAAATTATCCAATCTTGTTTTACCCATAACTTCTTCATTTTAAATCCGTTTTGAGTGAATCAAATTGCTATGGTTTCATATTGAACTCTATTTTATGAATCTAAACACAAAAAGTATAGGTTTCTAGTCGGAAAAATAAGTTACAAGTCGTTTTTGTAAAGGTAGTCATTTCAGTCGAAAGAACGACGTCTAGATGACCATTTTAGAAAACATACTTCCACTTTGAGTTTAACCATAATTTTTGGATATAGTTTCATGTTCATAATAAAAATTATTTTCTCAGAATAACAACTTTTAAATCAAAGTTTATCATAGTTTTTAATTAACTAACCCAAAACAGCCCGCGGTGTTACTACGACGGCGTAAATCCGGTTTTACGGTGTTTTTCGTGTTTCCAGGTTTTAAATCATTAAGTTAGCATATCATATAGATATAGAACATGTGTTTAGTTGATTTTAAAAGTCAAGTTAGAAGGATTAACTTTTGTTTGCGAACAAGTTTAGAATTAACTAAACTATGTTCTAGTGATTACAAGTTTAAACCTTCGAATAAGATAGCTTTATATGTATGAATCGAATGATGTTATGAACATCATTACTACCTTAATTTCCTTGGATAAACCTACTGGAAAAGAGAAAAATGGATCTAGCTTCAATGGATCCTTGGATGGCTCGAAGTTCTTGAAGCAGAATCATGACACGAAAACAAGTTCAAGTAAGATCATCACTTGAAATAAGATTGTTATAGTTATAGAAATTGAACCAAAGTTTGAATATGATTATTACCTTGTATTAGAATGATAACCTACTGTAAGAAACAAAGATTTCTTGAGGTTGGATGATCACCTTACAAGATTGGAAGTGAGCTAGCAAACTTGAAAGTATTCTTGATTTTATGAAACTAGAACTTTTGGAATTTATGAAGAACACTTAGAACTTGAAGATAGAACTTGAGAGAGATCAATTAGATGAAGAAAATTGAAGAATGAAAGTGTTTGTAGGTGTTTTTGGTCGTTGGTGTATGGATTAGATATAAAGGATATGTAATTTTGTTTTCATGTAAATAAGTCATGAATGATTACTCATATTTTTGTAATTTTATGAGATATTTCATGCTAGTTGCCAAATGATGGTTCCCACATGTGTTAGGTGACTCACATGGGCTGCTAAGAACTGATCATTGGAGTGTATATACCAATAGTACATACATCTAAAAGCTGTGTATTGTACGAGTACGAATACGGGTGCATACGAGTAGAATTGTTGATGAAACTGAACGAGGATGTAATTGTAAGCATTTTTGTTAAGTAGAAGTATTTTGATAAGTGTATTGAAGTCTTTCAAAAGTGTATAAATACATATTAAAACACTACATGTATATACATTTTAACTGAGTCGTTAAGTCATCGTTAGTCGTTACATGTAAGTGTTGTTTTGAAACCTTTAGGTTAACGATCTTGTTAAATGTTGTTAACTCAATGTTTATAATATCAAATGAGATTTTAAATTATTATATTATCATGATATTATCATGTATGAATATCTCTTAATATGATATATATACATTAAATGTCTTTACAACGATAATCGTTACATATATGTCTCGTTTAAAAATCATTAAGTTAGTAGTCTTGTTTTTACATATGTAGTTCATTGTTAATATACTTTATGATATGTTTTCTTATCATAGTATCATGTTAACTATATATATATATCCATATATATGTCATCATATAGTTTTTACAAGTTTTAACGTTCGTGAATCACCGGTCAACTTGGGTGGTCAATTGTCTATATGAAACCTATTTCAATTAATCAAGTCCTAACAAGTTTGATTGCTTAACATGTTGGAAACATTTAATCATGTAAACATCAATCTCAATTAATATATATAAACATGGAAAAGTTCGGGTCACTACATGTATGGAGGCGGGCTCGTGTGAACTTATATCTTCTTGGATTCTTTCCGGTAATCCTTTCACAAACGCGTCGATCTTCTCTTCCTCATCTTCGAACGCTCCCGGACGCAATAGGCATAATTCTGTGAATCGTCTTTCGTACGTGGTAATATCAAATCCTTGGGTTCGTAACCCTCTAAGTTCTGTCTTGAGCTTATTGACCTCGGTTCTGGGACGGTACTTCTCGTTCATCAAGTGCTTGAATGCTGACCACGGTAGTGCGTAAGCATCATCTTGTCCCACTTGCTCTAGATAGGTATTCCACCATGTTAACGCAGCACCTGTGAAGGTATGCGTAGCGTACTTCACTTTGTCCTCTTCAGTACACTTACTTATGGCAAACACCGATTCGAATTTCTCGGTCCACCGTTTCAATCCGATCGGTCCTTCAGTTCCATCAAATTCCAAAGGTTTGCAGGCTGTGAATTCTTTGTAGGTACATCCTACACGATTTCCTGTACTGCTAGATCCAAGGTTATTGTTGGTATGTAGTGCAGCCTGTACTGTGGCTATGTTTGAAGCAAGAAAGGCACGAAATTCCTCTTCGCTCATATTCAAGGTGTGTCGAGTAGTCGGTGCCATTTCCTTCAAAATAGTCAAATGAAACGAGTTAATCATATAGAATATCAAGAGTAGTCAATAGTATTTCGTAGCGTAATATGAACTTATTTATAAAAGCTCTTTCTTCATATTAGCGTTTTATACTCTTTAATTCGGGTAGTACCTACCCGTTAAGTTCATACTTAGTAGCTAACATACTATTTCAACTACCTATAACCTTAGTTTTAAAAGTTTCTTGTATATAAAATATAACTATATTTTAAAAGTATCTTGTATATAAAATATAACTATATTTTTATAATCTCAAAATAAAAAGATAGATATTATAAGTTAGATACAAACATTAGATATATAGAAGTATATATAATAAGTCTACTACTTTTATTAATAAAATACCTTTTGTTCATTTACGTTTTAATATAACTCGAATTTATTAAAAATATTATCATATTAAAAATTATGAGTATTTAAAAATATTGATACTAAGTATTTATCCTAAATATATAAATAAAGTATATAATATATTATTATCATAACCTAATAAAATATATAAAATAAAAATATTTAAGTAACTATAAATATTACATTTAATATCACAAGTATGTTACTAATATAAAATTATATATATTTATTTAAATATTATTATATGTGTTAATATGCATACTTGATATAGGTTCGTGAATCCGAGATCGACCCTACATTGTTCAGTATCGTCGTATTAATATTTTTACTACAAAATATCGTATTGTGAGTTCATTTGATTCCCTTTTACTCTTTATATTTTTGGGACTGAGAATACATGCGCTGTTTTTAAAACTGATTTATTTAAATGCCTTTGAAATCTATATTTTTGAACTGAAATGCTTTTATAAATGTTTGACGAGATAGACACAAGCAAAACATTCCTCGAATGAATTATTATGCGGACAGAAGTTATGTGGATTATTATTGAATTAGTTGGACGTTATAATTGCCACTAATTGTTGTTAATATTTCCCATGATTATCATTGCTTGGTAACCTAAGAATTAGAATCGAGTATGGCCATAATTCACGCGAATCCTAAAGGTAGCTACCGGGTTTAACACCCCCACCTAGAATGTTCACTAGACGGAAGGGCTAGTGGGTGTGGTGTTTAGTACTTCGAAGTTTATATGATTATTATACAGACGAGATGTTCTGTTTTGGGGATATTATTATGCGCATTATATGTTAAGGTCGGTTACCAAGCCAAGCTATGAAAGCAATGAAAAGTGAATGTTATGTATCGAGAGAATGATTTTATACACAGGTTATGTGTATGTTATTTTTGTGCACGAGATATGTGTACGGTTACTAAGATTTATGAAAAAGAATTTCATACACGAGAAATGTGTACTGTATTTAAAAGATATTGCATGTACATTACAGGTGGGTATAGGATTCGGGCCCATTTGTACCATGCAGTATTTAAATCTTGTGGTCTATCAAAATGATGAATTTTATTGTTTTATGATAAACCTATGAACTCACCAACCTTTTGGTTGACACTTTAAAGCATGTTTATTCTCAGGTACGAAATAAATCTTCCGCTGTGCATTTGTTCATTCTAAAGATATTACATGGAGTCGTTCATGGCATATAGAGGTCAGAACCTCGCAATGAGACCATCTGATGAAGACTTCGTTCAGGTGGATTAGGACGGGTCACTACAAAGTATTACTATTATTATTATTAGTATTGTTAAGTTAACTATTATGATTACTAACATACTAAAATTATTAAATATTAGTAATATCGTTATAATTACAATTGTTAGTATTATTATTATTATCATTTTTGTAAGTATTATTATATTACCACTATTATTATTAAGATAGTTATTATAATTAGTATCATTATTATTATCACTATTATTATTATCTCTAATATTGTATTAATATCAAGTTATAATTATTATTGTTATTTTTACTATTAATATTATTATTATTATTATTAACATAAAGTATTATAATTAATATTATCATCATTTTTATTAATATGATTATCACTACCATTATATTGAAACTATTTTTTTTTATCAAAAATTAACATTTTTAATAAAGTTATTATAATTATTAAAATTTCATTCAGATTTGTATTATTATTATGAACAATATTACATATAACAAACTATATTTTTTTATATAATACTAAAACATATATTTATGTATATAGATATATTAATATAACTAAATGAATGAATATTAATTATTTTCAATGTATATATATACAAAATAGATATATAACATATAAATTAAGTTAAAATACATATAAACAAAGTATATGTATAAAATAAATATTAATATTAAATTCATATAACTACAAACACATAAATATTATAAAATTAATAAATGAGGTTATGAGTTTTCTATTATAAGTTTTAATAGATATACAATTGATATAGGATTCGTGAATCCGAGGCCAACCCTGCATTGTTCAATATAGTTATATGTATTTTTACTACAAAATACATTAGGTGAGTTTCATTTGCCTTTTTACCCTTGTGACAACCCTGAAATTTCCAACCAAATTTAAACTTAATCTTTATATAGTTTCAACAAGATAAGCAAAGTCTATTAAACTGATTCTCAAAAATTTTGAACTGTTTCATATATGCATTTGACTTATGACCGTTCTCGATCATTCACGAATAATTATTTGTAAATAAATAGGTATATATATAAATAAATATAAGTGTATATAATATTTTGAATTAAGGAAGTACATTTAATCAAATAGAAATTTACAAGATAAATAAGTTATCATTAGAATGTGTGTATATATATATATATATATATATATATATATATATATATATATATATATATATATATATATATATATATATATATATATATATATATATATATATATATATATATATGATATTGTTATATATATATATATAACAAGTCTTTAATAGTAATTATTATATTATAACATTTATAAAATATATAAATATTAAATATTCAATAGATGTATTCATATAATATACGATATAATTATTAACAAATATAATTGCAAGTTTTCTTATTTATATATATATATATATATATATATATATATATATATATATATATATATTGCAAGTTGTATTATATATATATATAAATATATATATATATATATATATATATATATATATATATATATATAATTTGATACATTAAAATTGTTATAATTGTTACTAATATTAGTGTTACTATTATTAATATAATTATTATCATACTTAGTGGTAAATTATGATTCTTGTCATTTTTAACTTCATCATTATTAATAAAACAAATAGTTAATATTAAAATTTGTATAGATAATATTATTATTATGTTTCTTGATATATTTAATATACAAATATATTTATGGTTATATAAATAAAGATATATATAAACACATATACATATGCGAAATTACATTTATAATACATGTATAACAAATAAATAAATAAATAATTACAGTATATCAAATAACTGATACGTATAGATATAAATAACATATAATATATATAACAGATAAAATAAATAAACCCAGTCATATTATATATAGAAATTTTAAGTGATAGGTATTCTGTATAGATCACTTTCCAGCTTTAGGCAATCTAATTCCTGTTTCAAAATTGAATCAAATCAAATGGTAAACTCCAAAATCTGTTACATATTCCTGTCAAAGGGTACGATCTTTTTCTTTCACAGATGGCTTAATTTTTTTTAATTATATTATAGTACTGATTAGGAATTTTGTCAACATCTTTCAATTCTATAAATGAATTAGTTAATTCTTGATATTATATGAAAACCACTTGTCTCTTGCTATTGTTTCCTGTTCAGTAACCATCACCACACAAGCACCACTTCGAACCCGAAAACCATCTTCAACAAACCCACCTACAATCGAAGGAGTTGCTGCTATTTTCTATTTTCTTTCCGATCAAACCCACCAAGAACAACCCATAATCAAACAACAATACCATCATGGACAACCTTGAACATTAAACCCATGCACATCGTCCCCGCCACAATTCTTGTACCTGTTCCCTTTGTTTCCTACTAAACAGACCCAAACGGCCTGCTACCATCACTGCTGCAAACGTTTCTATCTTCAATCAACCTGCTGTACGGTAGTGTTTCTACAATATATTTTCTGATCGATAAGAAAGGACGATGTAAAGTGAAACTGCAAATAAACGATGATGATCCTGATTAGTGGTATGATGCAGTAGCATGATGTTATGTTTATTGAATATTTTATGATGTTGGCTGACAAAAGGGACGTTCCATGTTATTTAACTTTTTTTTACATACTCTAAGAGTATCCAAGGAAGAATGCGTATGCAGTGCATACTTCTTTAATCATTCCATTAACCAAAGACCGAAACCCTTTCATTTGTTGAGTGGGAGTTGTTGGCGACAAAGACATAAAGTAAAGGTGAATAAGAGTTGTGATATGCGTATGAAAGGATTTAAATAAGTGATGATGATGAATTACATGGTTGTGTTATTAATCTTAATGGCCAACCTCACTAACAAATATTATACGGCGTTTTTGTGGGACAACAAGGCTAAATGATGGCCGGCAAGGAAGTTCATAAAAGGGACGGTTAATTATATATTATTTTTTGTTTGAACTAGACGAAATCATTCAGTCACCATTGATTGTTGCTTGGGCGGTAAACCCACCTTTGGGCCGATATTTTCTATTTTCATGTTGGGCCGATAATTTTCCTTGTTGAACTGTCCAGTTGGGCTCTCAAATTACAGTTGGGCCTTATGTACCTGTTGGGCGTGATCCATGTAGACTGCACGAGAATTCTATCTCTTCTATTTCTGATGAAACATAAACAAAAACCAAAACTCTTCTTTAATTTATGATGATCACAAGATGATTTGAATGATGGTGATGAAACGAAATTATGTTAATTATGGTGATCTGCGATCTCAATAGTGATTAGATGATGTATGATGAACGAGGTGATGGTCGTTAAATATCAAATGATGATGATTATGATTCGTTAACGATAGGTGAAATAACGATAGTAATAAATATGGTTAAAGGTATTATCGGGTTAGCGGGACGTCGCGGGTTCAAACCGGGCTTGGGCATTTTTTAAATGGCTACTTCTTTGAGGTAGTATTACAATTATTATTATTATTATTATTATTATTATTATTATTATTATTATTATTATTATTATTATTATTATTATTATTATTATTATTATTATTATTATTATTATTATTATTATTATTATTATTCTTATTATTATTATTATTATTATTAAGTATTATCATTAAGGTTATTATTAGTAGTATTATGATTAAAATCATTATTATTACTATTATCATTATTATTATTGTCACTATTTTAGTATTAAAAATATTACTTTAATAAATAAAGGACATTTACGTAAAAATATATTGTACATCTGTATTAATATTAAATACTATCTTATTTTAATAAAATGTTATTATAAATAAGTTACAAATAATATTTAAATATATTTTAAATTGAATCATATATATATATATATATATATACATATATATATATATATATATATATATATATATATATATATATATATATATATATATATATATATATATATATATATATATATATATAATGAACCTAAATCTTAATACATAACTAAATATATATAAATTGCTTGATTACGATTATATGTATTAATATACAAAAATGATATTGGTTCGTGAATTCGAGGCCAACCATGCATTGTTCAATATAGTCATATGTATTTTTACTACAAAATACATTAGGTGAGTTTAATTTGCTCTCTTTTTAAATGCTTTTGCAATATATATTTTTGGAACTAAGAATACATGCGCTGCTTTTATAAATGTTTTCCGAAATAGACACAAGTAATCGAAACTACATTCTATGGTTGGATTATCGAATCGAATATGCCCCTTTTTAGCTTGGTAGCCTAAGAATTAGGGAAATGGCCCCTAATTGACGTGAATCCTAAAGATAGATCTATGGACCTTGACACGTCCCATTCGGGTTATGAATTCTTTAGTACTTCGATTATCATGTCCGATGAGAGTCCCGGAATGATGGGGATATTCTATATGCATCCTGTTAGTTCGGTTATCAAGCGTTCACCATATGAATGATTTTTATCTCTATGCAGTTTGCGAAATGCCTGATACGAGATGTGTATTTATGAGAAATGAAAATCTTGTGGTCTATTAAAATGATGAAAATGATTATTTATGTTAAACTAATGAACTCACCAACCTTTTGGTTGACACTTTAAAGCATGTTTATTCTCAGGTATTAAAGAAATCTTCCGCTGTGCATTTGCTCATTTTAGAGATATTTCTTGGAGACATTCATGACATATTTCAAAAGACGTTGCATTCGAGTCATTGAGTTCAACAAGATTATTATTAAGTCATTGATAGATTGATATATTATGAAATGGTATGCATGCCTGTCAACTTTCGATGTAATAAAAGATTGTCTTTTAAAAACGAATCGAATGTTTGTAAAATGTATCATATAGAGGTCAAGTACCTCGCGATGTAACCAAATATAATGTATTCGTCCGGATGGATTAGGACAGGTCATTTCAGTTGGTATCAGAGCGGTGGTCTTAGCGAACCAGGTCTTGCATTAGTGTGTCTAACTGATAGTTGTTAAGATGCATTAGTGGGTCTGGACTTCGATAGTGTCTGCATGTCAAAAGTTTTTCTTATCATTTCGTGTCGAAAATTACTTGTTTATCATCCTTAAAGTCTAGACACGTCTTACTGCCTCTATTGCATAGACAGTGTATAGATAAATTCATATCTTAGCGTATCTGTTATTGTTACCTTTGCCTGACAGCTTCCGTAGATTCCTCCTTAACTTATGGGATTTTAGTATTATATATGCATATGTAAATTATGTATTATAGGGTACTAATCTATATCCTATAATCTATCTCTTATCAAAAATCCTTCATCTGATCGTACGAGATGAATCCCTCAACCAGTTCGAATTCCTCGGATTCCGACAACTATTCCGATATGGAGTTTCACCTAAGCTCCGAAAGCAGTGTCCCAGAATGAATTAACCAATTCTTTTGTTGGGTTCTTAGCCTACTAAATCAATGGAGACAAAAAGTAAGCGATCCTTTCCATCAACCAAATTCACGTTTTGACGAAGAACCTGAAACACTTACCGACGAACTAGTCCAAAAAACCATTTTTACCCTCATTTCCCGAATATCTCGTCATGATTACATACTATCTCAGATTCTAAACCTTATTCATTCGCTCGTTCTTACCAACAATCATCCCGGAGTAATCAAAGAAGTCAACGAACTTCGCGCTCGAGTAATCAATTTGGAAAACGTGGTGCAAAACCCACCAGCTTCAGCAACAACACCGACAACACCAGTACCACCAACAACCCAAGTTTCACCATCACACGCCTCAACATCTCATTCCGTACCTCGAGTATAATCATCGTTCTACGTATCGTTCAACATCAATTATCTTCGTTCTTCATGGCGATTAAGTAATCTCTAATGTTTTAGAGATGATGTATTCTAGTTCTAACGATTAATCAAATGACATTAATATCATATTAACTCATTAAATCCATGATTACATCTGAAAAAAATATATATTAAAGTATATTTTCATAAAGATTGTAATTAAAAACTCTATTGTATAAACTTTTAATGATGAGAATATTTTAACGGGTAGGTAATACCCGAGAAATATTTAGATTTCATGTTAATAAGTTACACTGTACATTCTTCAAATCTGATTCAACATTTATTTACTATCCTACTTACATCTACAGAGATATGAATTCGTTCACCGCAGAATAACCATTTTCATTCAATTTCATACTTGGATTTTGATTTATCAGAATCCAACAAGTGGCATAATGAAGAAAACATTGGACAAAATAAAAATTTGTTAGAAACAAATGAATTAACTATGAAAAATTCTATTAAGAATCCACGCTAACATATCATATCGACGCATATATATATATATATATATATATATATATATATATATATATATATATATATATATATATATATATATATCATATCGACGCATATATATATATATATATATATATATATATATATATATATATATATATATATTATTTAGAATAACCATATACACTCTATATGCAGTAATGCTGGAGTTAGCTATACAGGGTTGAGGTTAATTCTACAATAATATATATATACTTTGAGTTGTGATCGAGCCTGAGACATGTACACGGGTCACGATACGTATTAATTAATTCGAATATTATAAATTAAACTATATATGAATTATTGGACTGTTAACTGTGGACTATCGACTGTGGACTACCAACATTGGACAATTAAAATGAATTAAAATATTGATTATAACATATGAAACTAAACAATTCTTCAAGTTTGCCACTTGATTTCATCCTAAACCTCATTGTGTCATGACGATTACAATCTGCGTTCAAACCTTTCATGATTTTTGAAAACATCTCAATCGAGAGGATGAACAAACCGAACGGAAGAAAAAATTGATGCATATAGTTATGCACCTGAAAACACTCGAAACCTAAGTAAATGTTTAAAACGTATTTGTGCTAACTCTTTGGGAGTTGTTATTACCAAAAATAACTTTGCAATCCCTTTTCAAATTAGCCAATTTTGTCACAGCTCTAGCAAGTCAACTACGACTTTTCATTCGAAACAACCTTATTATAACCTTGATATATATGCGTGCTCTATTATTGTTACCGGGGAACCTTTTATATTCCACCATATTACCATCAGCGTTTAATCATCTAAAAACACAATTCTCTGGAAACCACCTCAGATTGATAACCGATGATTCAGATATGGTAGCATTAAATGCAGAGGAAACAACAAAATTTTAGTTGGTCTAAACGGCCCAAAGTTTGATAATAAAGAATGGAATATTGGGAACGCTCGATAGAAAATATGGTACCGAAAAACAGATTGAGCTAAACATGAAGGAGGCCAAGGGCAAATACAAGGATCATACCCTATATTCAAAGAACCCAGATAAATTTGAATCTGATGAAATCTTTAGAGAATATCTTGCTCCGAAGTCATGTTAAAATCTTGCGAAAAATTTTTCTTCATCAACATTCAAACTTAGAAATTCCAAAATATCATCATAAATATCTTCGATATTTCTGAGGATATTTTCATAAATATTCTTGTCCGAAATTATCTACCTCTTCATGTTTTCTGTATTTCATTATATTGGAAACTTCTGTAAAATCTAAATATAAATTATGAATGAATTGTGGAGAAGTGTTGGGAATTAAAGTATGAGTTAGTATAATATAATGGCGCTTGGCCAATGTGATTATATTACAGTAAGTCATGCTCAGTTTTTAATGAAACGGGATGATGGTTCACAGTAGATCATACCATCATCATGTGCCATGTTACATAACTCTTTCATTCTAATTAACCTCTGAACATACCAAGAAAATATATTCTTGATAGTTATATTCTCAGTGATTATGGTAATTTGACAAATCAAATCGTGTGATTACGTTCTTTCTTGTTTAGAACATTAAGTTCATTCGAAGTTCCATACTTACGAATTCTGGACCGTTACTCGCTTTACTAGAGGTTGGGAGGATAATAAAAAGGCAAAGAGCTCCAAAATATAAGAAAAAATATGAAGCCCAATAAAAACACGGAGGTTACAAATCGTGTATGTCAATGTTTATCGTAACATAAAGACACGGGAGAATTAAAAACACTATAACCCCAAGGGCGAAGTAGAAGTAAACAGATTCCTCTGGTGGGTGTTGGAATAGAAGAATGATTGTTGCGATAGTCAGAATGAGGTTAAGAACCAGAGTTGGGTTAAGCAAATTCACAATCATTGAAAGTATGGATCGAGAAATAAAGTATTGGAGTGGTGAAAATAATGGAACGAAAGTAGTTCATTTATAGTGAAAATACCAGACAAAGCAATCGAGACAGATAATCGCATTTAATTATAGGGATCTTAATTTTCATAAATCCCGAAGAATCAGATCTTATAGATTCCCAAGATTTTCTTTTAAATCCCTTGAATTTCGGTATTCAACCGTTACTACGTCAAAAGTTAAGACGAACTTTGTTTTAATCATTTCAGTCTTTTGTGACAGCTTCACTCGTACGCTTCGATTAATCGAATCGATTTATCTATATTACTCAATGATGATAAAACTTTATTTTATCAACTTTTATTCGTCATGAAAACATTCTTATTGTTAGTCATGACCACCACACTCAAATTTCGGGACGAAATTTCTTTAACGGGTAGGTACTGTGACGACCTGGAAATTTCCAACCAAATTTAAACTTAATCTTTATATAGTTTCAACAAGATAAACAAAGTCTATTAAATTGAATCTCAAAAATTTTGAACTGTTTCATATATGCATTTAACTTACGACCGTTCTCGACGATTCACGAACAATTATTTGTAAATAAATAGGTATATATATATAAATAAATATAAGTGTATATAATATTTTGAATTAAGGAAGTACATTTAATCAAATAGAAATTTACAAGATAAATAAGTTATCATTAGAATGTATATATATATATATATATATATATATATATATATATATATATATATATATATAACAAGTCTCTAATAGTAATTATTATATTATAACATTTATAAAATATATAAATATTAAATATTCAATAGATGTATTCATATAATATATGATATAATTATTAATAAATATAATTGCAAGTTGTATTATATATATATATATATATATATATATATATATATATATATATATATATATATATATATATATATATATAATTTGATACATTAAAATTGTTATAATTGTTACTAATATTAGTGTTACTATTATTAATATAATTATTATCATACTTAGTGGTAAATTATGATTCTTGTCATTTTTAACTTCATCATTATTAATAAAACAAATAGTTAATATTAAAATTTGTATAGATAATATTATTATTATTATGTTTCTTGATATATTTAATATACAAATATATATGGTTATATAAATAAAGATATATATAAACACATATACATATGCGAAATTACAGTTATAATACATGTATAACAAATAAATAAATAATTACAGTATATCAAATAACTGATACGTATAGATATAAATAACAGATAATATATAACAGATAAAATAAATAAACCCAGTCATATTATATACAGAAATTTTAAGAGATTGGTATTCTGTATAGATCACTTTCCAACTTTAGGAAATCTAATTCCTGTTTCAAAATTGAATCAAATCAAATGGTATACTCCAAAATCTGTTACATATTCCTGTCAAAGGGTACGATCTTTTTCTTTCACAGATGGCTTAATTTTTTTTTAATTATATTATAGTACTGATTAGGAATTCTGTCGACATCTTTCAATTCTATAAATGAATTAGTTAATTCTCGATATTATATGAAAACCACTTGTCTTTTGCTATTGTTTCCTGTTCAGTAACCATCACCACACAAGCACCACTTCAAACCCGAACACCATCTTCAACCAAACCCACCTACAATCGAAGGAGTTGCTGCTATTTTCTGTTTTCTTTTCGATCAAACCCACCAAGAACAACCCATAATCAAACAACCATACCATCATGGACCACCTTGAACATTAAACCCATGCACATCGTCCCCGCCACATTACTTGTACATGTTCCCTTTATTTCCTGCTAAACAGACCCAAACGGCCTGCTACCGTCACTGCTGCAACCATTTCTATCTTCAATCCACCAGTTGTACGGCAGTGTTTCTACAATATATTTTCTGATCGATAAGAAAGGACGATGTAAAGTGAAACTGCAAGTAAACAATGATGATCCTGATTAGTGGTATGATGCAGTAGCATGATGTTATGTTTATTGAATATTTTATGATGTTAGCCGACAAAAGGGACGTTCCATGTTATTTAACTATTTTTTTAACATACTCTAAGAGTATCCAAGGAAGAATGCGTATGCAGTGCATATTTCTTTAATCATTCCATTAACCAAAGACCGAAACCCTTTCATTTGTTGAGTGGGAGTTATTGGCGACAAAGACATAAAGTAAAGGTGAATAAGAGCTGTGATATGCGTATGAAAGGATTTAAATAAGTGATGATGATAAATTACATGGTTGTATTATTAATCTTAATTGCCAACCTCGCTAACAAATATTATACGATGTTTTTGTGGGACAACATTGCTAAATGATGGCCGGCAAGGAAGTTCATAAAAAGGACGGTTAATTATATATATTTTTTTTGTTTGAACTGGACGAAATCATTCAGTCACCATTGATTGTTGCTTGGGCCGTAAACACACCTTTGGGCCGATATTTTCTATTTTCATGTTGGGCCGATAATTTTCCTTGTTGAATTGTCCAGTTGGGCTCTCAAATTACAGTTGGGCCTTATCTACCTGTTGGGCGTGATCCATGTAGACTGCACGAGAATTCTGTCTCTTCTGTTTCTGACGAACCATAAACAAAAACCAAAATTCTTCTTTAATTTATGATGATCATAAGATGATTTGAATGATGGTGATGAAACGAAATTATGTTAATTATGGTGATCTGCGATCTCAATGGTGATTAGATGATGTATGATGAACGAGGTGATGGTCGTTAAATATCAAATGATGATGATTATGATTCGTTAACGATAGGTGAAATAACGATAGTAATAAATATGGTTAAAGGTATTATCGGGTTAGCAGGACGTCGCGAGTTCAAACCGAGCTTGGGCATTTTTTAAAGGGCTACTTCTTTGAGGTAGTATTACAATTATTATTATTATTATTATTATTATTATTATTATTATTATTATTATTATTATTATTATTATTATTATTATTATTATTATTATCACTATTATTATTATTATTATTATTATTATTATTATTATTATTATTATTATTATTATTATTATTATTATTATTATTATATTTATTATTATTATTAAGTATTATCATTAAGGTTATTATTAGTAGTATTATGATTAAATCATGATTATTACTATTATCATTATTATTATTGTCACTATTTTAGTATTAAAAATATTACTTTAATAAATAAAGGACATTTACGTAAAAATATATTGTACATCGGTATTAATATTAAATACTATCTTGTTTTAATAAAATGTTATTATAAATAAGTTACAAATAATATTTAAATATATTTTAAATTGAATCATATATATATATATATATATATATATATATATATATATATATATATATATATATATATATATATATATACATATATATATAGTAAATCTTAATACATAACTAAATATATATAAATTGTTCGATTACGATTATATTTATTAATATACATAAATGATATAGGTTCGTGAATTCGAGGCCAACCCTGCATTGTTCAATATAGTCATATGTATTTTTACTACAAAATACATTAGGTGAGTTTCATTTGCTCCCTTTTTAAATGATTTTGCAATATATATTTTTGGGACTGAGAATACATGCGCTGCTTTTATAAATGTTTTACGAAATAGACACAAGTAATCGAAACTACATTCTAAGGTTAGATTATCGAATCAAATATGCCCCTTTTTTGCTTGGTAGCCTAAGAATTAGGGAAATGGCCCCTAATTGACGGGAATCCTAAAGATAGACCTATGGACCTTGACACGTCCCATTCGGGTTACGAATGCTTTAGTATTTCGATTATCATGTCTGATGAGAGTCCCGTAATGATGGAGATATTCTATATGCATCCTGTTAGTTCGGTTATCAAGCTTTCACCATGTGAATGATTTTTATCTCTATGCAGTTTGTGAAATGCCTGATACGAGATGTGTATTTATGAGAAATGAAAATCTTGTGGTCTATTAAAATGATAAAAATGATTATTTATGTTAAACTAATGAACTCACCAACCTTTTGGTTGACACTTTAAAGCATGTTTATTCTCAGGTATTAAAGAAATCTTCCGCTGTGCATTTGCTCATTTAGATATTTCTTGGAGACATTCATGACATATTTCAAAAGACGTTGCATTCGAGTCGTTGAGTTCAACAAGATTATTATTAAGTCATTGATAGTTTGATATATTATGAAATGGTATGCATGCCTGTCAACTTTTGATGTAATGAAAGTTTGTCTTTTAAAAAAGAATGCAATGTTTGTAAAATGTATCATATAGAGGTCAAGTACCTCGCGATGTAACTAAAAGTAATGTATTTGTCCAGATGGATTAGGACGGGTCATTTCAACCCTTTATATTTTTGGGCTGAGAATACATGCGCAATTTTTATAAATGTTTTACGAAATAGACACAAGTAATTGAAACTACACTATATGGGTGAATGATCGAAGCCGAATATGCCCCTTTTGCTTGGTAACCTAAGAATTAGTAAACCGATCTACTAATTGACGCGAATCCTAAAGAGAGATCTATTGGGCCTAACGAACCCCATCCAAAGTATCGGATGCTTTAGTACTTCGATGTTGTTTTTATCATGTCCGAAGGATTTCCCGGAATGATAGGGGATATTCTTATATGCATCTTGTTAATGTCGGTTACCAGGTGTTCACCATATGAATGATTATTTTTGTCTCTATGCATGGGACGTATATTTATGATAACTGGAAATGAAATTCTTATGGTCTATTAAAATGATGGAAATGATTATTTATGTTAAACTAATGAACTTACCAACCTTTTGGTTAACACTTTAAAGCATGTTTATTCTCAGGTATAAAAGATGTCTTCCGCTGTGCAATTGCTCATTTTAAAGATATTACTTGGAGTCATTCATGACATATTTCAAAAGACATTGCATTCGAGTCGTTGAGTTCATCAAGATTATTATTAAGTCAATTATAGTTAGATTTAGTATAAAATGGTATGCATGCCGTCAACTTTCGATGTAATGAAAGATTGTCTTTTAAAAATGAATGCAATGTTTGTAAAATGTATCATATAGAGGTCAAGTACCTCGCGATGTAATCAACTGTTGTGAATCATTTATAATCGATGTGGACTTCGTCCGGATGGATTAGGACGGGTCTCTACACCCGGTTCACAAGTATAGAAACTTGTAGGGTGGCTATATCAATCTTTTATCCGTTGAGCGTATAGCTGTTAGTCGGATGACTTCTAATGAGAGAAAGTACTGTGAGAGAGAGAAAGGTGAAGTCTCTGCTTACAAGTTGTCAGAATGTCTGAATATGTAAAATGACGACCCAAGGGGTCTATTTATAGTGACAGATTCTCCGGATTGTTCGGGGACACGTGTCAGATAATGATACGTTCTGTTATTCGTGATCCGAAGTTTGCGCTGAATGTGACGCTCTTCGGCCAGGGCTTAAGCGCTAGGCGGCCTTCAGGGGTTATGCATGACGGAAGCAGCCTGTACAGCGGAGAACGCTTGACGGATAGTTTCACAAAACTATTATTTTTAGTGTTTCTGATGCTAATTTCATGCGATCATTGTGCCCTTATGCGTGTATACGATAGGATACACCATTAGAGAGGTCACGGGTTCGAGCCCCGTCGGTGACAAATTTTTTTAGGAAGGCTTATAATTGAGGTAGTTTCCTAATTTCATTATTATTATTACCATTTTTATTATTATTATGATTATTATTAGTATTGATATTATGATTATTATTATTATTATTATTATTATTATTATTATTATTATTATTATTATTATTATTATTATTTTTATTATTATTATTATTACACTTAGCATTTTTGTTATTATAATTATTATCATGAAGTATTAGAATTTTTATTATTATTAGTATTATTATTAAGTAAGATGATTACTGATATAATAAGATTTCTAATATTATTATAAGTATTATAACCATTAATATTATCATTAATATTAATATCATTATCATTTTAGATGTACTAATATTATTAACAAAAGTATTACTATTAAGATTACCATTCGTAAAAAGATTGTTATAATTATTATTATTAATAGACATTAAGTATTAACATCAAAATTATTATTTTTATCATCATTATTATTATTAAATTATTCATTATACTAAAAATTACTGATATTATCATTATTAATATAGTTATTATTATTATCATCACTATGATTATTTTTACCAAAAATTATCATTTTGTCTTCATTAAAAGTATCATTATTATTATTATCAGCATTATCTATATCAATATTACTAAAAATAATTTCGTTTATGAAAATAAAAGTTTTAAAGATATTATTAAGATTATAAGTATGTTTTTAATCAAATTAATAAAGTTTATATAAATATTCACATATAACATGTTAGGTATTTTTATTAAGATACTAATCAAATATATATCAATATAACCATATAAATATTAAATGTTTTGAATATATACACGAACTAAATAAGTATAATATATAATTTAAGTTATAATATATAAACTTGTTCGAATATGATTATACATTTTAATATATATACAAATGATATAGGTTCGTGAATCCGAGGCCAACCCTGCATTATTCAGTTTCGTCGTATGAATATTTTTACTACAAAATATTGGATTGTGAGTTTCATTTGCTCCCTTTTTAAATGCTTTTGCAATATATATTTTTGGGACTGAGAATACATGCGCTATTTTTATAACTGTTTTATGAAATAGACACAAGTAATTGAAACTACATTATATGGTTGAATGGACCGAAGCCGAATATGCCCCTTTTAGTCTGGTAATCTAAGAATTAGGGAACATCACTAATTTTGAGAATTAGTGCACCCCTAATTGACGCGAATCCTAAAGGTAGATCTACGGGAACTAACAACCCCCCATTCTGGAATTTAGAATGCTTTAGTACTTCAAGTTTATCATGTCCAATGGGTGTCCCAGAATGATAGGGATATTCTATATGCATCTTGTTAATGTCGGTTACCAGGTGTTCAATCCATATGAATGATTTTTATGTATGATGTTTATGAGAAATGGAAATATGAAATCTTGTGGTCTATTAAAATTATGGAAATTATTGATTATAATAAACTAATGAACTCACCAACCTTTTGGTTGACACTTGAAAGCATGTTTATTCTCAGGTATGAAAGAAATCTTCCGCTATGCATTTGCTCATTTTAGAGATATTACTTGGAGTCATTCGTGACATGTTTCAAAAGATGTTGCATTCGAGTCATTGAGTTCATCAAGATTATTATTATGTCAGTTATAGTTGGATATATTATGAAATGGTATGCATGCCATCAACTTTCGATGAAATGAAAGTTTGTCTTTTAAAAACGAATGCAATGTTTGTAAAATGTATCATATAGAGGTCAAGTACCTCGCGATGTAATCAACTATTGTGAATTTTTTATAATCGATATGAATGGGTCCTTTCAGTTGGTATCAGAGCGGTGGTCTTAGCGAACCAGGTCTTGCATTAGTGTGTCTAACTGATAGTTGTTTAGATGCATTAGTGGGTCTGGACTTCGACCGTGTCTGCATGTCAAAAGTTTTGCTTATCATTTAGTGTCAAAAATTATTTGCTTATCATCCTTAAAGTCTAGACACATCTTACTGCCTCTATTGCATAGACAGTGTATAGATAAATTCATATCCTAGCGTATCTGTTATTGTTACCTTTGCCTGACAGCTTCCGTAGATTCTTCCGTAACTTATGGTATTTTAGTATTATATATGCATATGTAAATTATGTAATGCAGGGTACTAATCTACATCCTATAATCTATTTCTTATCAAAAATCCTTCATCTGATCGTACGAGATGAATCCCTCAACCAGTTCGAATTCCTCGGATTCTGACTGCTATTCCAATATGGAGTTTCACCTAAGCTCCGAAAGCAGTGTCACCAGAATGAATCAACCAATTCATCTGATGGGTTCATAGCCTACTTAATCATTGGAGACAAAAGAAGGTGACCCTTTTCATCAACCAAATTCATCTCTTGGGGAAGAACCTGAAGCACTTACCGGTGAACCAGTCCGAAATACCATTTTCACCCTCATTTCCCGAATATCTCATCATGATTATATACTATCTCAAATTCTGAACCTTATTCATTTGCTCATTCTTACCGACAATCATCCCTGAGTAATCAAAGAAGTCAACGAGCTTCGCGCCTGAGTAATGATTTTTGGAGAATATGGTGCAAAATTTACCTGCTTCAACAACATCATCGGCACCAACAGTACCATCATTAACAGCACCAGTACCATCAACAATCCATGCGTCAACATCTCATTCTGTACCTTGAGTATAATCATCATTCTACGTATCGTTCTACATCAATTATCTTCGTTCTTCATGGCGATTATGTAATCTCTAATGTTATAGATATTATGTATTCTAGTTTTGATGGTAAACCAAAATGAGTTTAATACTATATTAACTCATTAAATCCATGATTACATCTGAAGAAAATATATATGTTAGTATATTTTCACAAAGATTGTAATTAAAAATTCTTTTGTACAAACTGTTTATGGTGAAAATATTTTAACGGGTAGGTAATACCCGAGGAATATTTAGATTTCACATTAATAAGTTACACTGTACATTCTTCGAATCTGAATCAACAGTAATTTACTATTCTACTTACATCCACAGATATACGTATCTGTTCACCGCAGAATAACCATTTTCTTTCAACTTCATAATTGGATTTTGACTTATCAGAATCCAACAAGTGGCATAATGAAGAAAACATTGGACAAAATTAAATTTGTTAGAAACAAACAAATTTCCACTTGATTTCATCTTAAACCTCATTTGTATCTTGACGTTTACAATCTGCGTGCAAATCTTTCATAATTCTTGAAAACACCTCAATCGAGTGAATGAACCAACCACACTTCATCTATGGAAGAAAAGATTTATGCATAGAGTTATGCACCTAGAAACACTTGGAATCTGAGAAAACGTTTAACACGTATCTGTGCTAGCTCCTTTGGAATTTTTATTACCGGAAATAACTTTACAATCTCTTTCCAAATTAGCCAATTTTGTCACAGCTCCAGCAAATCAACTTCGACTTTCATTTGGATTAGCCTTATTGTAGCTTTGATATATAAGTCTGCCTTTCATCATCGTTACCGAAAAACCGTTTATATTCCACCACATTAGCAGCGAACTTACCAGCAACTTCATTACTCATTGGCTTAAGTCTCTTCGAAGAACCCTTATATTTGTTCGTTAAAACCTATTCATATACTCATCCACATCTTAAAATGAGAATTACCACATCAATGACCGGGAATTAGCAATCAGTATTTCGAACCTCGCAGCATGTCTACATTAACATTTATATGTATACATATAACATTTATCTCTTAAAATTATGATCTTCTATTCTGAAATTCTGAAAAGCACCTAGTCTACGAAACAATACACTGAATGTTGAAAAAGCTGAATGAAGCAGCAGAAACTGTAGACAATCGTAAATGACCTTAACAGTAAAAAGTTTGATGATAAGGAATAGTGTATTGGCAAGGCTCAGAAAAAGAGAAGTTTTGGAACTGAAATCGGATTGAGCAAAGTATGAAGGAGGCTGTGGACAAATTCCAAAGACTGAACCTACTTTCAAAGAATCTAAATGATTCAGTATCTGCTGAAGTCATTAACGAATACTTTGCTTCTAACTCTAAACCTTTACGAACAAATCTTCTTCATCATCCATCGATATTAGAAATTCAAAGATATCATCGTATCTTTCATTATAAATATCCTCAATATTTCTGAAGATATTTTCAAAACTATTCTTATCTGAAATCATTTATCTCTTCGCAATATCAGTGTTACATCAGAAAGGAAACTATTTCAGTTTCTAAATTCTAAAAAATTCGAACTTAAAATATGAATGTTATTGAAGTAGTGTTGGGAACTGAAGCATGAGTTAGTATAATATAATGACACTTGATCAACGTGATTATATTACAGTAAGTCATGCTGAGTTTCTAATGGAACGTGATGATTCACAGATCATAAAGTCATCATGTGTCATGTTACATAACTCTTTCATTCTGCTTAACTTCTATGTGACAACCCGGAAATTTCCAACCAAATTTAAACTTTAATCTTTATATGTTTCCGACACGATAAGCAATATTTGTTAAGTTAAATTTCAAGAATTTTAAACTATGTTCATACATTCATTCAACCTCGACCAAGTTACAACGTTTCACGAACCATTAAACGAATATGATTATATATGTATATGTGTATATATATTATAACTTGAAACGTAAACAAAATATTAGATTAAATACTTTATATGATTGTATCTGTTTCAAAATGTTTATTAATGGAATTAGAAGATAAGATCAAATGATTGAATTATCAGATATATTGAATTATGATTACAAGTCTCTGTTGAAAGGCCCACGTTGATTTGAGAAATCTTTCCATTTTAACAATATTCAGAAAATGGTAAAGTGATTTATAAATAAGAACAAATTGACAATCATTGAGAACTAGACAAAGGATAGTGGAAGATTGAATCTCATAAAGACTCTATTGATCTATTTAATTTCAAACGTACAAAAACGTTTTCAGTTTAAAAAGAACTTTATTATTAAAACGTATATAACTTTTATAAATATCTAGAACCACTTTTGACAACTCATTACTTAACTAGTATGATAAAGATAAAGATAACGATATTTATATTTTATTTTATTAAATATATAACAATTTAAATTAATATTATATATATTTATACGCATATTATACGTACATAGTTTTATACTTTTACTATACTTAAACTTTACCTTTACTTTATTGTTACTTTACTTTAACTTTAATAATTCACTTTAATAATTCATACTTTAATAATTCACTTTAATAATTCATACTTTAATAATTCACTTTAATAATTCATACTTTAATAATTCACTTTAATAATTCATACTTTAATAATTCACTTTAATAATTCAAAAATCTATTATAAATAAAATTCAATAGGTTTCATTATTTCATAGAAACTTGAAAATACTTTTCTCTAAACTCTCTCAATCGATTTACATATATATATATACTCCGTATTATTTCAAGATATTATTAGTATACATAAAATATTACGACGGAGTGCTGTCCGAGTGATTTCGAAATTGTTTTTCGAGTAGGATAGGATTAAGGAAATTATGGGTTATAGCTTTGGAGGTGATTGAGTATGGTTCATGGGTATGCTCGTGAGGTTAATATAGTGTTTATCATTTCCGTTGCGTCTACGTACCTTTCCTGCAATATTGAATCTCAATATTGATACGTGAGTACTCATAATTTAACTTTTACATACTAATAGTGTATCCCTGACTAGTGCTCGAGTATTTAGGATTATGCATGCTTGTACTTTTGATATTGCCCTTAGACAGGTTAGGTTGAATCTTGAATTAGTTACACTTGCGGTTGAGATAAGGTATAAGATATGCATGTCCTTGGAAAGCTAGCGAAAAATTAAGAACTTTTCCTTTAGATATCGAATGGTTTCGATGAACGGATTAGAAGTTATAATCAATTGAATTTCGATATTTTTATTAAAAATGATTATTATTATTGTCGTTTTTATCGTCATTCTAGTTTTATCTTATTATTATCATTATTATTATCTTTATCAATAAAAGGGATTTATCATTAAAAATTGTTATTTTTTTATTATTCCTATCGTTATTATCGTTAAAGTTATAATTAGTATTATTATTATTATTATTATCCAATTATTATTATTATTATCATTATTAATATATATATATCATTATTTAAAAATGGTTATTGTTATTGTTATTATTATTATTACTATATTATCATTAAGATAATTATTAGTATTATCGTTAATAATGTTATAGTAACTATCATTATTAATATTAGTGTAATTAAAACAAATATTTGTAACACCTAATTATTTTGATTACTATTATTATCATTATTATGAACACGATATAAAAGACGATTAAAAGCTATTAAATGAAATGATTAGGAAATAATGAGTAAGAGTATCATGATGAAATTAAAATATTATAAGATATTGATTTAGATAAAATTATCGTTCTTATTATTTTTATAATTACTATTATTATTAAAACTATCGTTAGTATTAAAGCTATCATTTTAACAAAAATTATCATTTTAATAGAAATGTCATTGTTACTATAAAATATCATTATTATTATTATTTTAAATAGAATTATTATTTTAAAGATAATATTAAAAATTATCGTAAATATTAAAGTTATCATAATTAGAATTATCGTTTTATCATAATGTCATCTTAGTAATTATAAATATTGATATTTTTATAATAATAATTATTATTACAAAATAATACAACTTTTACTTACTATCATTATAGATATTATTTTATCAAATAAATATGTGATACAAACATATTTTACTACGTGTAATAACTTACTTTAATAATACCTATCATATTATCTTTATGATATTAAATGAACCCTATAAATTTTATTACTTAATATATATAAAAGTATGTTTATTTATATAAATTTAATATAAAATTTTATTTATTAATAAATAAATTATATTATTTACTCTAATAAATCTTTTAAAAATATTTAAAAATATAAAACGATGATATTTAAACTATATATTAATCATGTATAGATTTTTGGAAATTATTTTGAGTCAAATTTACTTTTGTTGACTTTTGCATATTAGTCTCGAGCATTAGGATTGTGGTACACTATGACTTGACCTAATTTGTTAGACAAATATTGACCAACACATAAATATATATAATTAATTTAGGTTCGTGAATCCGAGGCCAACCTTGCACTTGTTCAATGACGTTATATGTATTTTTACTACAAAATACAGTATGGTGAGTTTCATTTGCCTTTTTACCCTTTATATTTTTGGAACTGAGAATACATGCGCTTTTATAAATGTTTGACGAAATAGACACAAGTAATTGAAACTACATTCTATGGTTGAATTATCGAAATCGAATATGCCCCTTTTTATTAAAGTCTGGTAATCTAAGAATTAGAGAACAGACACCCTAATTGACGCGAATCCTAAAGATTGATCTATTGGGCCTAACAAACCCCATCCAAAGTACCGGATGCTTTAGTACTTCGAAATTTATATCATGTCCGAAGGAGGATCCTGGAATGATAGGGGATATTCTTATATGTATCTAGTTAATGTCGGTTACCAGGTGTTCACCATATGAATGATTATTTTTGTCTCTATGCATGGGACGTATATTTATGAGAAGTGGAAATGAAATTCTTATGGTCTATTAAAATGATGGAAATAAATGATTATGATAAACTAATGAACTCACCAACCTTTTGGTTGACACTTTAAAGCATGTTTATTCTCAGGTGTTAAAGAAATCTTCCGCTGTGCATTTGCTCATTTTAAAGATATTACTTGGAGTCTTTCATAGCATATTTCGAAGAACGTTGCATTCGAGTCATTGAGTTCATCAAAGATTATTATTAAATTAATTTATAGTTGGATAGTGGATATTATGAAATGGTATGCATGCCTGTCAATTTTCGATGTAAAGAAAGTTTGTCTTTTAAAAAAGAATGCAATGTTTGTAAAATGTATCATATAGAGGTCAAATACCTCGCAATGTAATCAACTATTGTGAATCGTTTATAATGTATATGAATGGGTCCTTTCATTCTAAACATATCAAAAAAAAAATATTCTTGATAGTTCTATTCTCAGCGATTCGGGTAATTTGACAAATTAAATCGTGCGATTTCGTTCTTTCTTGTTTAGAACATTAAGTTCTTTCGAAACTCCATAATTACGAATTCTGGACCATTATTCGCTTGATTTAAAGTCGGGAAGAGAAAACAAAAGAATGAAGATCTGAAATAAATGAGAGTATAAATCACAGTAAATTGGAGAGAGTATTAACTGTGATTGTCAATAATTACAGAAGGACAGAAGCAGAGACATCGAAATATAAAGGAAGATATAAAACCCAACAACAACTCAGAAGTTACAAACTGTGGATATTAATACGAATAGCAATTTAAACACACGGTATAATTAAGAATAGTATCACCCCAAGGCAATAGTAGAAGTAAACAGATTCTTCCGGAGGAAGTTGGAAAAGAAGAACGATCATTACGATAGTCAGAATAGAAACAAGGATTAGAACCGAATTAAGCATTACTATAATTTTTTGGGTATATGAACTGAGAAAGAAGGTGTAAGAGTGGTGAAAACTAATGGAACGGAAAAGCTTAATTTATAATGGAAATATCAGACAGAGTAATCGAGGCAGACCACCGTATTCAATTATAGAGATCTTAATTTCTTTACTCGCCGAAGAATCAAATCTTTTAGATTTTGAAGATTTTCTTTAAATCCCTTGAATTCCGGAATTCAACCAAGACAACGTCAAAAGTTAAGACGAAACTTTATTTATTCACTTCACTCTTTTGTGATAGCTTCACTCATACGCTTCGAATAATCGAAGTATTTTATCCATATTACTCAACGATGATAAAACTCTAATTTCTAGCTCATATTCGTCATGAAAACATTTTTATTGTTAGCCATGGCAACCTTGATCAAATTTCGAGACGAAATTTCTTTAACGGGTAGGTACTGTGACGACCCGGAAATTTCCGATCAAATTTAAAACTTAATCTCTATATGAATTCTAAACGATAAGTAAAGTCTATTACTTTGAGTCTAAAAAAGAAAACTTTGAACTATTTCCATGTATGCAATTACCTTTGACTATTCCTGACGATTTACGAACTATTTTGTAAATAAAAATGTATATATATATATATATATATATATATATATATATATATATATATACATAAATATAAATGTATATATATAATAAGTTGAATTTATGAGGTACAACTAAATCAATTGGAAGAGAAAATGTAACATAATAATAATTAAGTTACAATTAAAATGAATACATGTATAAATATATATATATATGATATTATTATGAATCCATATATGATTCCTATTAATAATTATTAATATATTATAATATATAAAAAATGTATAAAAAATAAATTTCAAGGAAAGTTGTTAGATAATATATCACATGATAAAAATTGTTGTAGTAATATTATTACTTTCACTATATTTATTAAAATACTTAACAATATTAATAATATGATGATATAAATATAAAAATTTAACGCATACAAATTGTTATATTATTATACTTAGTATTAGTATTAATATTAATAATATTATTATTATAAATCTTATAATTATTATTATCAGTGATATTATTTATTTGTTATTCTTATTAATAAAATTATTATTATTAATATAATTAGTATTATTATTAAATTATTAGTTATTAATTATTAATTATTAAAATTATGGATATTATTATCATTATTATTAATTTTATTATTATTATTATTTATGTACTTATTATTAGTATTAATACAAGTATATATTTATTAAAACAGATATATATATAGATTCAATTATATAAATGCAATTATATAAAGAGATATATATAAATAGATATACAATCCAGATATATATATATATACACGAATATGTCACAGGAAATTTTGTCTATTTATGGATTCAGTTTCATGTCGCTATACTTCTATTTAATTTGTCCACTAAATTGATAAATAGATCGATCTCAAATCAGAAATCGTACCAATTGTTAGCAGTCTCCATCGCCTTTCTTTTTATTTTGTTTGTATATCTTCAAAAATTATTCTTCATGTTGACAGAATCAATATATAAAAATCATCTTGTGTTGTGGAGAGAGGGGATTCGAGTAATTATTCAACACTATCAGATATCAAGCCTAATTACTTCAAAGCAGTTGAATTACACAGAAATATGAGTGAAACCAGGAACGAATACCCTGTTCTTAAACCTTTTTATCAAAACCTCAAATTTCAAATCAATTTAAAATTCTTTAAACGTAGGATTGTTAGGAATATCCTACTCCAACTTTTTGTAATGTTTCACGTCATAATTCTTCATATCGATTGTTAATTTTTGAAGTCAAAGTTTTTATGAGAAAAAGTCAAACGTCGTTCAAAAATCAAATTGAAGGTTTTGAGGTAATTTCTGTTACAATTGATAATTTCAGAAGTTTCTATAGTTGATTTAAGATGTTTTTCATGATATAATCATAAGCTAAAAGCCGCTAGAAATCGAAAATGAAGTTGGAGTTCATCAAGTTCATACGCGAGCTATTATGCTTATTTTTTTTATTTTTTTTTTGTTTGTTGTTCTCTGTTAATCCACGCATTTATACCCAGGACTTACCTGTTGCATTTAAAAGACCTAAATTGAATTTAAAACGTGCCGTTATAAATTTGTTTCTTCTCGGGTTGAATCTAATTGAGTCTGTGAAGATGATAGAAGAAGGGAAACAGATACGGAATGAATAAAACTAGGATTCGATTATTATTAGAAAAACAGTCACGGTTTGATGGTTTAGAGTGTTTACGGGGGTACGAGAGGTCACTGGTTCGAGCCCTGTCGGTGACAAATTTTTTTTAGGAAGGCTTATAATTGAGATAGTTTCCTAATTTCATTATTATTATTACCATTATTATTATTATTATGATTATTATTATTATTAGTATTGATATTATGATTATTATTATTATTGTTATTATTACACTTAACATTTTTATTATTATAATTATTATCATGAAGTATTATAATTTTTATTATTATTAGTATTATTATTAAGTAAGATGATTACTGATATAATAGGATTTCTAATATTATTATAAGTATTATAACCATTAATATTATCATTAATATTAATATCAGTATCATTTCAGATGTACTAATATTATTAACAAAAGTATTACTATTAAGATTACCATTCTTAAAAAGATTGTTATAATTATTATTATTAATAGGCATTAAGTATTAACATCAAAATTATTATTTTTACCATCATTATTATTATTAAATTATTCATTATACTAAAAATTACTGTTATTATCATTATTAATATAGTTATTGTTATTATCATCACTATGATTATTTTTACCAAAAATTATCATTTTGTGTCCATTAAAACTATCATTATTATTATTATCAGCATTATCTATATCAATATTACTAAAAATAATTTCGTTTATGAAAATAAAAGTTTTAAAGATATTATTAAGATTATAAGTATGTTTTTAATCAAATTAATAAAGTTTATATAAATATTCACATATAACATGTTAGGTATTTTTATTAAGATACTAATCAAATATATATCAATATAACCATATAACTATTAAATGTTTTGAATATATACACAAACTAAAAAAGTATAATATATAATTTAAGTTATAATATATAAACTTGTTCGAATACGATTATACATTTTAATATATATACAAATGATATAGGTTCATGAATCCGAGGCTAACCCTGCATTGTTCAGTTTCGTCGTATGAATATTTTTACTACAAAATATTGGATTGTGAGTTTCATTTGCTCCCTTTTTAAATGCTTTTACAATATATATTTTTGGGACTGAGAATACATGTGCTATTTTTATAACTGTTTTATGAAATATACACAAGTAATTGAAACTATATTATATGTATAACGACCCTTTCTAATCCATCTGGACGAATACATTACATTTGGTTACATCGCGAGGCACTTTCTTTATATGATACATTTTACAAACATTGCATTCGTTTTTAAAAGACAAACTTTCTTTACATCGAAAATTGACGGCATGCATACCATTTCATAATATATCCAACTATAATTGACTCAATAATAATCTTGATGAACTCAACGACTCGAATGCAACGTCTTTTGAAATATGTCATCAATGACTCCAAGTAATATCTCTAAAATGAGCAAATGCACAGCGAAAGATTTCTTTCATACCTGAGAATAAACATGCTTTAAAGTGTCAACTAAAAGGTTGGTGAGTTCATTAGTTTATCGTAATCAATCATTTCCATAATTTTAATAGACCACAAGATTTCAATTTTTCCATAAATATACATCTCATATCAGGCATTTCGCAAACTGTATAGAGATAAAAATCATTCATATGGATTGAACACCTGGTAACCGACCTTAACAAGATGCATATAGAATATCCCCCAGTATACAGCGCGCAGCTAATATACTAAATAATACCTCGAAGTACTAAAGCATCCATACCCTGGATGGGGCTCATTGGGCCCGATAGATCTACCTTTAGGATTCGCGTCAATTAGGGGCCATTTTCCTAATTTTTAGGTTTCCAGACTTGAAAGGGCAATATTCGGTTTAATAATCCAACCATATAATGTAGTTTTTGATTACTTGTGTCTATTTCATAAAACAATTATAAAAACAGCGCATGTATTCTCAGTCCCAAAAATATATATTGCAAAAGCATTTAAAAAGGGAGCAAATGAAACTCACCATACTGTATTTTGTAGTAAAAATACATATGACGACATTTAACAAGTGTAGGGTTGGCCTCGGATTCACGAACCTATATCTTTTGTATATATATTAACACATATAATGGTAATCGAATCAATTTATATATTATTAGTGATCTCGATGTTATCTTAATAAGTTATATGTTTTGTTAATAACTTAATTAATATATTTATTTTATATGCTTTTTAATAAATAATTAATCTTTATTATAAGAATATTAATATAGTGTTTGTTGAATATATTTTTATATAACTAATTTTTATTGTAATAATAATAATAATAATAATAATAATAATAATAATAATAATATTAATAATAATATTAATAGTAGTAAAAATAATAACAATAATAATAATAATAATAATGTTAAAAATAATAATATTAATGTTAAAATTAATAAAAGTAATGTTAATACTAATAATAACAAGAAAGGACCACCTTTAAAAGTTTTCCCCAATAAAATTGCCCAGACCAGGCTCGAACCGACGACCTCTCGTTTAACAACCACACGCCCAACCAATGCTCTACCGGATACTTTCTTGTAATACTTTGCAAGATTAAATATTTAACCTATGCTACTGTTATTTTCCTAGCACCCCATCATCACTAACATCCTAATCATTTTCTTCATTATTTGACAAGATCATAATCATCATTTTAATCATAATCACTACCATCGATATCAATATTTATCATCATCAATATCACCTTCGTCTAAGTTAACCAAAATCATCATCTAATCATCATGAGCTAATCCTCTATATCATCATCGAAACATAAACGATTACTCGTAGTGATGTGTGGTGATGTAATGGCCACTTAATGGGCCGTTTTTTATATGGCCTAATATCTCACAAAAGATGATGTTGGGCTTATTTGATCTTGTAAAAGTTCAGTAGTCCAGGCCCCAAAAATAAACGCTGGTTCATTTGCAAATACATGTATGGTGTCAATATAAAAGATAATTAATTATCATGGTGCTCCACTAACAATTTAATCCTATTTAAATGCTACTACACCTCTTTAAACTTGTGAACATGTCCCACTTGCTTTTCATTTCTTCTGTGTTGGTGGTTGAGCTGACCAACTAAAGCAGAATTCTTAGTATAATAGTAGCATAAACGGTGATCGAATTAACAGAAAAATTTAAATAGAAGATGAGCAGAATAGCTGAAGCATTCGGTGAGGGTGATGGAAATTTTGTAGGTGGTTCTCGGTTCCAAAATAGAATGAAAAGAAAACATACAGCTCTATATGATCAATGGTGATGTTCATGGAGGTGATTAAACCAAGAAGAAAGAGAAGAGATAAAAGAAGGGTGACGGGTTATAGTGGTTTTGGATGGTGGTTTTTGGGTCGAAGATTAGCAGCACACATGAATGGTTGGTTTCGTGGAACTTCGGCTTGTAACAGATATAAAAGAGAAACCACAGTGATTAGTAACCGAAAGAAAACTGATTCGAGTGGTAAAGTGGGTGTTGTAGTCGATGATTTTGTTATGGTGGGTTTTCGTTGCAAGCAGGTTTCGATTGATAACGGGTAAATGGTAAAATGTCCCGTTCTTATTGATTAAAAACGTTCCATATTAATTGATTTCGTTGCGAGGTTTTGACCTCTATATGAGACGTTTTTCAAAGACTGCATTCATTTTTAAACAAACCATAACCTTTATTTCATCAATAAAGGTTTAAAAAGCTTTACGTAGATTATCAAATAATGATAATCTAAAATATCCTGTTTACACACGACCATTACATAATGGTTTACAATACAAATATGTTACAACAAAATAAGTTTCTTGAATGCAGTTTTTACACAATATCATACAAGCATGGACTCCAAATCTTGTCCTTATTTAAGTATGCGACAGCGGAAGCTCTTAATAATCACCTGAGAATAAACATGCTTAAAACGTCAACAAAAATGTTGGTGAGTTATAGGTTTAACCTATATATATCAAATCGTAACAATAGACCACAAGATTTCATATTTCAATACACATCCCATACATAGAGATAAAAATCATTCATATGGTGAACACCTGGTAACCGACAATAACAAGATGCATATATAAGAATATCCCCATCATTCCGGGACACCCTTCGGATATGATATAAATTTCGAAGTACTAAAGCATCCGGTACTTTGGATGGGGTTTGTTAGGCCCAATAGATCTATCTTTAGGATTCGCGTCAATTAGGGTGTCTGTTCCCTAATTCTTAGATTACCAGACTTAATAAAAAGGGGCATATTCGATTTCGATAATTCAACCATAGAATGTAGTTTCACGTACTTGTGTCTATTTTGTAAATCATTTATAAAACCTGCATGTATTCTCATCCCAAAAATATTAGATTTTAAAAGTGGGACTATAACTCACTTTCACAGATTTTTACTTCGTCGGGAAGTAAGACTTGGCCACTGGTTGATTCACGAACCTATAACAATATATACATATATATCAAAGTATGTTCAAAATATATTTACAACACTTTTAATATATTTTGATGTTTTAAGTTTATTAAGTCAGCTGTCCTCGTTAGTAACCTACAACTAGTTGTCCATAGTTAGATGTACAGAAATAAATCGATAAATATTATCTTGAATCAATCCACGACCCAGTGTATACGTATCTCAGTATTGATCACAACTCAAACTATATATATTTTGGAATCAACCTCAACCCTGTATAGCTAACTCCAACATTCACATATAGAGTGTCTATGGTTGTTCCGAAATATATATAGATGTGTCGACATGATAGGTCGAAACATTGTATACGTGTCTATGGTATCTCAAGATTAAATAATATATAATACAAGTTGATTAAGTTATGGTTGGAATAGATTTGTTACCAATTTTCACGTAGCTAAAATGAGAAAAATTATCCAATTCTTGTTTTACCCATAACTTCTTCATTTTAAATCCGTTTTGAGTGAATCAAATTGCTATGGTTTCATATTGAACTCTATTTTATGAATCTAAACAAAAAAAGTATAGGTTTCTAGTCAGAAAAATAAGTTACAAGTCGTTTTTGTAAAGGTAGTCATTTCAGTCGAAAGAACGACGTCTAGATGACCATTTTAGAAAACATACTTCCACTTTGAGTTTAACCATAATTTTTGGATATAGTTTCATGTTCATAATAAAAATCATTTTCTCAGAATAACAACTTTTAAATCAAAGTTTATCATAGTTTTTAATTAACTAACCCAAAACAGCCCGCGGTGTTACTACGACGGCGTAAATCCGGTTTTACGGTGTTTTTCGTGTTTCCAGGTTTTAAATCATTAAGTTAGCATATCATATAGATATAGAACATGTGTTTAGTTGATTTTAAAAGTCAAGTTAGAAGGATTAACTTTTGTTTGCGAACAAGTTTAGAATTAACTAAACTATGTTCTAGTGATTACAAGTTTAAACCTTCGAATAAGATAGCTTTATATGTATGAATCGAATGATGTTATGAACATCATTACTACCTTAATTTCCTTGGATGAACCTACTGGAAAAGAGAAAAATGGATCTAGCTTCAATGGATCCTTGAATGGCTCAAAGTTCTTGAAGCAAAATCATGACACGAAAACAAGTTCAAGTAAGATCATCACTTGAAATAAGATTGTTATAGTTATAGAAATTGAACCAAAGTTTGAATATGATTATTACCTTGTATTAGAATGATAACCTACTGTAAGAAACAAAGATTTATTGAGGTTGGATGATCACCTTACAAGATTGGAAGTGAGCTAGCAAACTTGAAAGTATTCTTGATTTTATGAAACTAGAACTTTTGGAATTTATGAAGAACACTTAGAACTTGAAGATAGAACTTGAGAGAGTTCAATTAGATGAAGAAAATTGAAGAATGAAAGTGTTTGTAGGTGTTTTTGGTCGTTGGTGTATGGATTAGATATAAAGGATATGTAATTTTGTTTTCATGTAAATAAGTCATGAATGATTACTCATATTTTTGTAATCTTATGAGATATTTCATGCTAGTTGCCAAATGATGGTTCCCACATGTGTTAGGTGGCTCACATGGGCTGCTAAGAGCTGATCATTGGAGTGTATATACCAATAGTACATACATCTAAAAGCTGTGTATTGTACGAGTACGAATACGGGTGCATACGAGTAGAATTGTTGATGAAACTGAACGAGAATGTAATTGTAAGCATTTTTGTTAAGTAGAAGTATTTTGATAAGTGTATTGAAGTCTTTCAAAAGTGTATAAATACATATTAAAACACTACATGTATATACATTTTAACTGAGTCGTTAAGTCATCGTTAGTCGTTACATGTAAGTGTTGTTTTGAAACCTTTAGGTTAACGATCTTGTTAAATGTTGTTAACCCAATGTTTATAATATCAAAAGAGATTTTAAATTATTATATTATCATGATATTATGATGTACGAATATCTCTTAATATGATATATATACATTAAATGTCGTTACAACGATAAACGTTACATATATGTCTCGTTTCAAAATCATTAAGTTAGTAGTCTTGTTTTTACATATGTAGTTCATTGTTAATATAATTAATGATATGTTTACTTATCATAATATCATGTTAACTATATATATAACCATATATATGTCATCATATAGTTTTTTACAAGTTTTAACGTTCGTGAATCACCGGTCAACTTGGGTGGTCAATTGTCTATATGAAACCTATTTCAATTAATCAAGTCTTAACAAGTTTGATTGCTTAACATGTTGGAAACATTTAATCATGTAAACATCAATCTCAATTAATATATATAAACATGGAAAAGTTCGGGTCACTACAGTACCTACCCGTTAAATAAATTTCGTCCCGAAATTTTAAGCTGTTGAAGGTGTTGATGAATCTTCTGGAAATAGATGCGGGTATTTCTTCTTCATCTGATCTTCACGCTCCCAGGTGAACTCGGGTCCTCTACGAGCATTCCATCGAACCTTAACAATTGGTATCTTGTTTTGCTTAAGTCTTTTAACCTCACGATCCATTATTTCGACGGGTTCTTCGATGAATTGGAGTTTTTCGTTGATTTGGATTTCATCTAACGGAATAGTGAGATCTTCTTTAGCAAAACATTTCTTCAAATTCGAGACGTGGAAAGTGTTATGTACAGCCGCGAGTTGTTGAGGTAACTCAAGTCGGTAAGCTACTGGTCCGACACGATCAATAATCTTGAATGGTCCAATATACCTTGGATTTAATTTCCCTCGTTTACCAAATCGAACAACGCCTTTCCAAGGTGAAACTTTAAGCATGACCATCTCTCCAATTTCAAATTCTATATCTTTTCTTTTAATGTCAGCGTAGCTCTTTTGTCGACTTTGGGCGGTTTTCAACCGTTGTTGAATTTGGATGATCTTCTCGGTAGTTTCTTGTATAATCTCCGGACCCGTAATCTGTCTATCCCCCACCTCACTCCAACAAATCGGAGACCTGCACTTTCTACCATAAAGTGCTTCAAACGGCGCCATCTCAATGCTTGAATGGTAGCTGTTGTTGTAGGAAAATTCTGCTAATGGTAGATGTCGATCCCAACTGTTTCCGAAATCAATAACACATGCTCGTAGCATGTCTTCAAGCGTTTGTATCGTCCTTTCGCTCTGCCCATCAGTTTGTGGATGATAGGCAGTACTCATGTCTAGACGAGTTCCTAATGCTTGCTGTAATGTCTGCCAGAATCTTGAAATAAATCTGCCATCCCTATCAGAGATAATAGAGATTGGTATTCCATGTCTGGAGACGACTTCCTTCAAATACAGCCGTGCTAACTTCTCCATCTTGTCATCTTCTCTTATTGGTAGGAAGTGTGCTGATTTGGTGAGACGATCAACTATTACCCAAATAGTATCAAAACCACTTGCAGTCCTTGGCAATTTAGTGATGAAATCCATGGTAATGTTTTCCCATTTCCATTCCGGGATTTCGGGTTGTTGAAGTAGACCTGATGGTTTCTGATGCTCAGCTTTGACCTTAGAACACGTCAAACATTCTCCTACGTATTTAGCAACATCGGCTTTCATACCCGGCCACCAAAAATGTTTCTTGAGATCCTTGTACATCTTCCCCGTTCCAGGATGTATTGAGTATCTGGTTTTATGAGCTTCTCTAAGTACCATTTCTCTCATATCTCCAAATTTTGGTACCCAAATCCTTTCAGCCCTATACCGGGTTCCGTCTTCCCGAATATTAAGATGCTTCTCCGATCCTTTGGGTATTTCATCCTTTAAATTTCCCTCTTTTAAAACTCCTTGTTGCGCCTCCTTTATTTGAGTAGTAATGTTATTATGAATCATTATATTCATAGATTTTACTCGAATGGGTTCTCTGTCCTTCCTGCTCAAGGCATCGGCTACCACATTTGCCTTCCCCGGGTGGTAACGAATCTCAAAGTCGTAATCATTCAATAATTCAATCCACCTACGCTGCCTCATATTCAGTTGTTTCTGATTAAATATGTGTTGAAGACTTTTGTGGTCGGTATATATAATACTTTTGACCCCATATAAGTAGTGCCTCCAAGTCTTTAATGCAAAAACAACCGCGCCTAATTCCAAATCATGCGTCGTATAATTTTGTTCGTGAATCTTCAATTGTCTAGACGCATAAGCAATCACCTTCGTTCGTTGCATTAATACACAACCGAGACCTTGCTTTGATGCATCGCAATAAATCACAAAATCATCATTCCCTTCAGGCAATGACAATATAGGTGCCGTAGTTAGCTTTTTCTTCAATAACTGAAATGCTTTCTCTTGTTCATCATTCCATTCAAATTTCTTCCCTTTATGCGTTAATGCAGTCAAGGGTTTTGCTATTCTGGAAAAGCCTTGGATGAACCTTCTGTAGTAACCAGCTAGTCCTAAAAACTGGCATATGTGTTTCGGAGTTTTCGGGGTTTCCCACTTTTCAACAGTTTCTATCTTTGCCGGATCCACCTTAATACCTTCTTTATTCACTATGTGACCGAGGAATTGAACTTCTTCCAACCAAAATGCACACTTTGAAAACTTAGCGTACAATTCTTCCTTCCTCAATACTTCTAACACCTTTCTCAAATGTTCACCGTGTTCTTGGTCATTCTTTGAGTAAATAAGTATGTCATCAATGAAAACAATGACAAACTTGTCAAGGTATGGTCCACACACTCGGTTCATAAGGTCCATGAACACAGCTGGTGCATTAGTTAAACCAAACGGCATGACCATAAACTCGTAATGACCGTAACGTGTTCTGAAAGCAGTCTTTGGAATATCATCTTCTTTCACCCGCATTTGATGATACCCGGAACGTAAGTCAATCTTTGAATAAACAGACGAGCCTTGTAGTTGATCAAATAAGTCGTCGATTCTCGGTAGTGGGTAGCGGTTCTTGATGGTAAGTTTGTTCAACTCTCGGTAGTCGATACACAACCTGAATGTACCATCTTTCTTCTTAACAAACAAAACAGGAGCTCCCCACGGTGATGTGCTTGGTCGAATGAAACCACGCTCTAAAAGTTCTTGTAATTGGCTTTGCAGTTCTTTCATCTCGCTGGGTGCGAGTCTGTAAGGAGCACGAGCTATTGGTGCAGCTCCTGGTACAAGATCTATTTGAAATTCAACGGATCGATGTGGGGGTAATCCCGGTAATTCTTTCGGAAATACATCGGGAAATTCTTTTGCAATGGGAACATCATTGATGCTCTTTTCTTCAGTTTGTACTTTCTCAACGTGTGCTAGAACAGCATAGCAACCTTTTCTTATTAGTTTTTGTGCCTTCAAATTACTAATAAGATGTAGCTTCGTGTTGCCCTTTTCTCCGTACACCATTAAGGGTTTTCCTTTTTCTCGTATAATGCGAATTGCATTTTTATAACAAACGATCTCCGCTTTCACTTCTTTCAACCAGTCCATACCGATTATCACATCAAAACTCCCTAACTCTACTGGTATCAAATCAATCTTAAATGTTTCGCTAACCAGTTTAATTTCTCGATTCCGACATATATTATCTGCTGAAATTAATTTACCATTTGCTAATTCGAGTAAAAATTTACTATCCAAAGGCGTCAATGGACAACTTAATTTAGCACAAAAATCTCTACTCATATAGCTTCTATCCGCACCCGAATCAAATAAAACGTAAGCAGATTTATTGTCAATAAGAAACGTACCCGTAACAAGCTCCGGGTCTTCCTGTGCCTCTACCGCATTAATATTGAAAACTCTTCCACGGCCTTGTCCATTCGTGTTCTCCTGGTTCGGGCAATTTCTAATAATGTGGCCTGGTTTTCCACATTTATAACAAACTACATTGGCATAACTTGCTCCGACACTACTTGCTCCGCCATTACTCGTTCCGACACCATTTGTTCCTTTCGTTCTATTAACCCCTGGTCCGTAGACCTCACACTTCGCCGCGCTATGACCATTTCTTTTACACTTGTTGCAAAATTTGGTGCAGAACCCCGAGTGATTCTTTTCACACCTTTGGCATAGTTGCTTCTGATTGTTGTTGTTGTTGCGGTTATTATTGTTGTTGGGATGATTGTTGTAGTTGCTGTTGTTGTTGTTGTTGTTGTTGTTGTTGTTGTTGTTGGGCCGTTTGTTGTAGTTGCGATTGATGTTGCGATTGTTGGGATAATTGTTGCGATTATTGTTGTAATTGCTGTTGTTGTTGTATTGGTGATTCTTATCACCGTTTTCCTCCCACTTTCTTTTGACTTGCTTCACATTGGCCTCTTCAGCAGTCTGTTCTTTAATTCTTTCTTCAATCTGGTTCACTAGTTTGTGAGCCATTCTACATGCCTGTTGTATGGAGGCGGGCTCGTGTGAACTTATATCTTCTTGGATTCTTTCCGGTAATCCTTTCACAAACGCGTCGATCTTCTCTTCCTCATCTTCGAATGCTCCCGGACACAATAGGCACAATTCTGTGAATCGTCTTTCGTACGTGGTAATATCAAATCCTTGGGTTCGTAACCCTCTAAGTTCTGTCTTGAGCTTATTGACCTCGGTTCTGGGACGGTACTTCTCGTTCATCAAGTGCTTGAATGCTGACCACGGTAGTGCGTACGCATCATCTTGTCCCACTTGCTCTAGATAGGTATTCCACCATGTTAACGCAGAACCTGTGAAGGTATGCGTAGCGTACTTCACTTTGTCCTCTTCAGTACACTTACTTATGGCAAACACCGATTCAACCTTCTCGGTCCACCGTTTCAATCCGATTGGTCCTTCGGTTCCATCAAATTCCAAAGGTTTGCAGGCAGTGAATTCTTTGTAGGTGCATCCTACACGATTTCCTGTACTGCTAGATCCAAGGTTATTGTTGGTATGTAGCGCAGCCTGTACTGCGGCTATGTTTGAAGCTAGAAAAGTACGGAATTCCTCTTCATTCATATTCACGGTGTGTCGAGTAGTCGGTGCCATTTCCTTCAAAATAGTTAAATGGAACAAGTTAATCATACAGAATATTAAGAGTAGTTAATAGTATTTCGTAGCATAATATGAACTCATTTATAAAAGCTTTTTCTTCATATTAGCGTTTTATAAGTTTAAATTCGGGTAGTACCTACCCGTTAAGTTCATACTTAGTAGCTAATATACAATTCAACTACTACAATTCTATATGAAAAACTGATTGTAATAATATTTCGCGTTCAAACTTTTATACAATATTTTACAAACTTACAATACCGCTTATTTTACATAAAGCATGAAATATAGCACACAATAACTTTGATACAAGATAGTTGTGAAGACAATTCTAGCTAGTACACAAGTCGTTCGGCAAAGGCAATAAAGACACGTAATTCATACGTCCAGAAACAAGTCATGCATTCTGGTTTTACTAGGACTACTTCCCATCCTTGGTCTTGTGCAACATAACCGTTATGGCCGTTGATAAGACAGTGTGTTGTAACGTCATCAAAGGGACGAGGGTTACGTAATGTCCAACAGTCCCGTAATAATCTAAAAACCTCATTTCTTACCCCAATTACCGACTCCGTCACTTGTGGAAACGTTTTGTTTAATAGTTGTAGCCCGATGTTCTTGTTCTCACTTTGGTGAGAAGCGAACATTACTAATCCGTAAGCATAACATGCTTCTTTATGTTGCATGTTAGCCGCTTTTTCTAAATCACGAAGTCCAATATTCGGATATATTGAGTCAAAATAATTTCTTAACCCGTTGCGTAAAATAGCATTTGGGTTCCCCGCAATATATGCGTCAAAGTAAACACATCGTAACTTATGGGTTTCCCAATGTGATATCCCCCATCTTTCAAACGAAAGTCTCTTATAAACCAAGACATTCTTGGAATGTTCTTCGAATGTCTTACAAACTGATCTCGCCTTAAATAGTTGTGCCGAAGAATTCTGGCCGACTCTAGACAAGATTTCATCAATCATGTCTCCGGGTAGGTCTCTTAAAATATTGGGTTGTCTATCCATTTTGTGTTTTTAAACTGTAAAATAGACAAGAGTTAGTTTCATAAAAAAATACTTATTAATACAAGCAATTTTTACATATATCATAAAGCATAAGAACACTATATTACATATATTACACCACACGAATACAACTATCTTATTCCGACTCGCTCGTTTCTTCTTCTTCGGTTTTGGTTCGTTTTGCCAAGTTTCTAGGGATATATGATGTTCCCCTAATACGAGCCGTCGTTGTCCACATTGGTTTAGAAAAACCTGGTGGTTTAGAGGTTCCCGGGTCATTGTTACAACTTAAGGACTTCGGGGGTTGACGATACATATAAAGTTCATCGGGGTTGGAATTAGATTTCTCTATTTTTATGCCCTTTCCCTTATTATTTTCTTTTACCTTTTTAAATTCAGTTGGGGTAATTTCTATAACATCATCGGAATTCTCGTCGGAATCCGATTCATCGGAGAATTGGTAATCCTCCCAATATTTTGCTTCCTTGGCGGAAACACCATTGACCATAATTAACTTTGGTCGGTTGGTTGAGGATTTTCTTTTACTTAACCGTTTTATTATTTCCCCCACCGGTTCCGATTCTTCATCCGGTTCCGATTCTTCTTCCGGTTCCGATTCTTCTTCCGGTTCCGACTCTTCTTCCGGTTCCTCTTCGGGAACTTGTGAATCAGTCCACAAATCATTCCAATTTACATTTGACTCTTCATTATTATTAGGTGAGTCAATGGGACTTGTTCTAGAGGTAGACATCTATCACATAATATCAAACACGTTAAGAGATTAATATATCACATAATATTCATATGTTAAAAATATATAGTTTCCAACAAAAATGTTAAGCAATCATTTTTAAAGAAAACACGGTCGAAGTCCAGACTCACTAATGCATCCTAACAAACTCGATAAGACACACTAATGCAAATTTTCTGGTTCTCTAAGACCAACGCTCGGATACCAACTAAAATGTCCCGTTCTTATTGATTAAAAACGTTCCATATTAATTGATTTCGTTGCGAGGTTTTGACCTCTATATGAGACGTTTTTCAAAGACTGCATTCATTTTTAAACAAACCATAACCTTTATTTCATCAATAAAGGTTTAAAAAGCTTTACGTAGATTATCAAATAATGATAATCTAAAATATCCTGTTTACACACGACCATTACATAATGGTTTACAATACAAATATGTTACAACAAAATAAGTTTCTTGAATGCAGTTTTTACACAATATCATACAAGCATGGACTCCAAATCTTGTCCTTATTTAAGTATGCGACAGCGGAAGCTCTTAATAATCACCTGAGAATAAACATGCTTAAAACGTCAACAAAAATGTTGGTGAGTTATAGGTTTAACCTATATATATCAAATCGTAACAATAGACCACAAGATTTCATATTTCAATACACATCCCATTCATAGAGATAAAAATCATTCATATGGTGAACACCTGGTAACCGACAATAACAAGATGCATATATAAGAATATCCCCATCATTCCGGGACACCCTTCGGATATGATATAAATTTCGAAGTACTAAAGCATCCGGTACTTTGGATGGGGTTTGTTAGGCCCAATAGATCTATCTTTAGGATTCGCGTCAATTAGGGTGTCTGTTCCCTAATTCTTAGATTACCAGACTTAATAAAAAGGGGCATATTCGATTTCGATAATTCAACCATAGAATGTAGTTTCACGTACTTGTGTCTATTTTGTAAATCATTTATAAAACCTGCATGTATTCTCATCCCAAAAATATTAGATTTTAAAAGTGGGACTATAACTCACTTTCACAGATTTTTACTTCGTCGGGAAGTAAGACTTGGCCACTGGTTGATTCACGAACCTATAACAATATATACATATATATCAAAGTATGTTCAAAATATATTTACAACACTTTTAATATATTTTGATGTTTTAAGTTTATTAAGTCAGCTGTCCTCGTTAGTAACCTACAACTAGTTGTCCATAGTTAGATGTACAGAAATAAATCGATAAATATTATCTTGAATCAATCCACGACCCAGTGTATACGTATCTCAGTATTGATCACAACTCAAACTATATATATTTTGGAATCAACCTCAACCCTGTATAGCTAACTCCAACATTCACATATAGAGTGTCTATGGTTGTTCCGAAATATATATAGATGTGTCGACATGATAGGTCGAAACATTGTATACGTGTCTATGGTATCTCAAGATTAAATAATATATAATACAAGTTGATTAAGTTATGGTTGGAATAGATTTGTTACCAATTTTCACGTAGCTAAAATGAGAAAAATTATCCAATTCTTGTTTTACCCATAACTTCTTCATTTTAAATCCGTTTTGAGTGAATCAAATTGCTATGGTTTCATATTGAACTCTATTTTATGAATCTAAACAAAAAAAGTATAGGTTTCTAGTCAGAAAAATAAGTTACAAGTCGTTTTTGTAAAGGTAGTCATTTCAGTCGAAAGAACGACGTCTAGATGACCATTTTAGAAAACATACTTCCACTTTGAGTTTAACCATAATTTTTGGATATAGTTTCATGTTCATAATAAAAATCATTTTCTCAGAATCACAACTTTTAAATCAAAGTTTATCATAGTTTTTAATTAACTAACCCAAAACAGCCCGCGGTGTTACTACGACGGCGTAAATCCGGTTTTACGGTGTTTTTCGTGTTTCCAGGTTTTAAATCATTAAGTTAGCATATCATATAGATATAGAACATGTGTTTAGTTGATTTTAAAAGTCAAGTTAGAAGGATTAACTTTTGTTTGCGAACAAGTTTAGAATTAACTAAACTATGTTCTAGTGATTACAAGTTTAAACCTTCGAATAAGATAGCTTTATATGTATGAATCGAATGATGTTATGAACATCATTACTACCTTAAGTTCCTTGGATGAACCTACTGGAAAAGAGAAAAATGGATCTAGCTTCAATGGATCCTTGAATGGCTCAAAGTTCTTGAAGCAAAATCATGACACGAAAACAAGTTCAAGTAAGATCATCACTTGAAATAAGATTGTTATAGTTATAGAAATTGAACCAAAGTTTGAATATGATTATTACCTTGTATTAGAATGATAACCTACTGTAAGAAACAAAGATTTCTTGAGGTTGGATGATCACCTTACAAGATTGGAAGTGAGCTAGCAAACTTGAAAGTATTCTTGATTTTATGAAACTAGAACTTTTGGAATTTATGAAGAACACTTAGAACTTGAAGATAGAACTTGAGAGAGTTCAATTAGATGAAGAAAATTGAAGAATGAAAGTGTTTGTAGGTGTTTTTGGTCGTTGGTGTATGGATTAGATATAAAGGATATGTAATTTTGTTTTCATGTAAATAAGTCATGAATGATTACTCATATTTTTGTAATCTTATGAGATATTTCATGCTAGTTGCCAAATGATGGTTCCCACATGTGTTAGGTGGCTCACATGGGCTGCTAAGAGCTGATCATTGGAGTGTATATACCAATAGTACATACATCTAAAAGCTGTGTATTGTACGAGTACGAATACGGGTGCATACGAGTAGAATTGTTGATGAAACTGAACGAGAATGTAATTGTAAGCATTTTTGTTAAGTAGAAGTATTTTGATAAGTGTATTGAAGTCTTTCAAAAGTGTATAAATACATATTAAAACACTACATGTATATACATTTTAACTGAGTCGTTAAGTCATCGTTAGTCGTTACATGTAAGTGTTGTTTTGAAACCTTTAGGTTAACGATCTTGTTAAATGTTGTTAACCCAATGTTTATAATATCAAAAGAGATTTTAAATTATTATATTATCATGATATTATGATGTACGAATATCTCTTAATATGATATATATACATTAAATGTCGTTACAACGATAAACGTTACATATATGTCTCGTTTCAAAATCATTAAGTTAGTAGTCTTGTTTTTACATATGTAGTTCATTGTTAATATAATTAATGATATGTTTACTTATCATAATATCATGTTAACTATATATATAACCATATATATGTCATCATATAGTTTTTTACAAGTTTTAACGTTCGTGAATCACCGGTCAACTTGGGTGGTCAATTGTCTATATGAAACCTATTTCAATTAATCAAGTCTTAACAAGTTTGATTGCTTAACATGTTGGAAACATTTAATCATGTAAACATCAATCTCAATTAATATATATAAACATGGAAAAGTTCGGGTCACTACAAATGGGTTCTCTAGTGGTTGTGGTAGTAGGTGTCGTTTGTGGGACTGCAACAAACGGAAAACGTGAAACATATGTAGATGATGATAGTAGTGGTTTAAGATGGCAGCCGTGATGGTGGTTTCCTGGTGGTGATGTAATATAGAATAAAAAGGAACGGTGGTATGGTGTCGAGAAACAAGAATGAACTAGATAGTATTAGCTATTAGATGGTTTTTGTGTGTGTATCTTTGCCATAGGCATATGATATTATATATCATAAAATTTATATCACTAACAATGATTAGTGATATTAATATTTTATCATAAAGCAACATTTAAAACTGTATATAATAGTAAAGCCGCCCTCTAATTGTTTTCTTATACCGACGATTCTAGTAAGGACTGTTAAATCGTACCCCGTTGTTAAATCAGTGACGGATAAAAGTATTCAGAAAAATCCCAAATTTTTAGATTAAGTTTCTTTAATTATTTTGGTCATTATGGTATAAAATTCGGTCATTAACTATTAAATAAAAAAGTACATTATTTATTCACTCCCAACCCCAAGTAAAATATAAAAAGTTTTAAAATTTAATAAATAGCTCCTAAATACATTTTTACTAAGCCTATAATTTATAAAACCCATTTTCGGATCACCGTTTATTTTAAAATCACATAAATTCCTTTTTAACTCATTTACTATCTATCGAATGACAATTGAGCGTTACCGTCGTTTATTAAATAACTTCGAAATCACAAAATATATATTCTATATAATTTATATATATATATATATATATATATATATATATATATATATATATATATATATATATATATACTCTTTAAATCATAATAATAATTATTATTATTATTTTTCAATATTGTTTATAACAATTACAATATATAATATTTCATTTTATAATATACATATATTTATAAATATATATATATTTATGCATATCTATATATATTATATATTAAATTAATAATATTAAATATACTGATATTATTTTATATATTTATTTCCAACAATTAAATCATATATTATTTCAAATAAAATTATATATATCTGTTTACAAATTAGTTGTTCGTGAATCGTCGAAATTGGTCGAGTTTCAATTCAATTCATGTAAACAGTTCCAAAATTTTAAGACTCAACTTTACAGACTTTGCTTATCGTGTCAGAAACATATAAAGATTAAGTTTAAATTTGGTCGGAAATTTCCGGGTCGTCACAGTACCTACCCGTTAAAGAAATTTCGTCCCGAAATTTGATTGGGATGGTCATGGCTGACAATAAGTATGTCTTTATGACGCATACGAGCTAAAAATTTAGAGTTTTGTCACCAGCGAGTAATATGGATAAAACAATTTGTTTATGTGAAGAGTACGAGTGAAGCTATCACAAAAATAGTGAAATGAGTAAATGTAGATTCGTCTTAACCGGTGACGTAGTCACGGTTGATTTCCGGATTTCAAGGAATTTGGAGAAAATCTTCGTAATAAGATTTGATTCTTTGGTAATTAAGGAAATTAAGATCTTCTTTGGTTAAATGCGATAATCTGTTTTGATTGCTCTGCTGGATATTTCACTATAAATCCATTCCCTTCGTTTCCTTTATATTTTGGAGTTTCATACTTTTGTTTTCTTTTCCCGACCTTAAGTCAAGCGAGTAATGGTCCTGAATTCATAGATATGAATTTTTGGAATGAACATAGTTAATGTTCTAAGAAAGAAACGGTAATAGCACAATCTGACTTGTCAAATTACCAGAATTCAAGAGAAAAATAGGACTATCAAGAAAATACGTTCTTGATATGTTTGGAGATTAGTTAGAATGTAAGAGTCGTGTAAAATGGGACATGATGACGTTATAATCTGTAAATCATCACGTTTCATTAGCAACTCAGCATGACTTACTGTAATATAATTACGTTGATCAAGTGCCATTATATTATACTAACTTATGCTTCAGTTCCCAACACTACTTCAAAAACATTCATATTTTAAATTTGAATTTTTCTTTTAGAATTTAGAAACAAAAACAGTTTCCTTTCCGATGTAATACTGATATCGCGAAGAGATAAATGATTTCAGATACGAATAGTTAGGAAAATATCTTCAGAAATATCGAGGATATTTATAAAGAAAGATACGATGATATCTTAGAATTTCTAATAACAAAGGATGATGATGATGATTTGTCCGTAAAGGTTTAGAGTCAGAAGCAAGGTATTTTCTAAAGATTTCATCAGAAATAGAATCATCTGGATTCTTTATGTACAAGTTTAGTCCTTGTGATTTGTTCAGAGAGATTTAAACCAAGGAGCAATGAGGTTGCTGGTACGTCTGCTGGTAATATGGTGGAATATAAAAAGGTTCTCCGGTAACAATAACAGAGCAAGCACATATATCAAGGTTATAATAAGGTTAATTCGAAATGAAAGTCGAAGTTGATTTGCTGGAGCTGTGACAAAATTTGCTACTTTGAAAGGAATCACCAAGTTATTTTGGGTAATAATAACACTAAAGGAATTAGCACAGATACGTGTTAAATGTTTATCAGGTTCTGAGTGTTTTCAGGTGCATAACTATACGCATCAATCTTTTGTTCTGTAGATGAAGTACGGTTGGTTCATCCTCTTGATTAAGGTGTTTTCAAGAATTATGAAAGGTATGAACGTAGATTGTAATCGTCAAGTTACAAATGAGGTTTAAGATGAAATCAAGTGGCAAACTTGAAGAAATGTTTAGTTTCATATGTTATAATCAATATTTTAATTCATAATGTTATTAGTCCATAGTCGATAGTCCACAGTTAACAGTAAAATAGTTCATATATAGTTTAATATATAATATTCGAATTAATTAATACGTATTGTGAACCATTGTATACATGTCTCAGACTCGATCACAACTCAAAGTATATATATTATTGTAGAATCAATCTCAACCTTGTATAGCTAACTCGATCATTACTGCATATAGAGTATCTATGGTTATTCCAAATAATATATATATATATATATATATATATATATATATATATATATATGCGTCGATATGATATGTCAAAACCTTGTATACGTGTCCCGATATTTATTGTAGAGACCCGTCCTTATCCACCTGGACGAAGTCATCAACATTTGGTCCCATTGCAATGATCGACTCCAAGTAATGTCCTTAAATTGAGCAAATGCACAGCGAAAGACTTAATTCGTACCTGAGAATAAACATGCTTTAAAGTGTCAACCAAAAGGTTGGTGAGTTCATAGGTTTATCATAACAATCATTTCAATATTTTAATAGACCACAAGATTTCATAATCATAAACATAATTTACTCGCAAGTGTATGTAAAGCATTCTAAGTGGTTGAGCACTTGGTAACCATACTTAACATTTAATCACGTCGCATATTCCCTTTATTATGAAATCTCACTCCACCGTACCAAGTGTAGTCACCGAAACGAAGTACTGTGCAACCGTTGAATACTGGTCGTCCAGTCCGGTTGGGGTTGTCAGGCCCGATAGATCTATCAACAGGATTCGCGTTTACAATACCCATGTAAATAGTAGTTACCAAGCTACAGGGAAGTATGCCAGTGGTACAACTCAACGTAGAATATATTTTTAAGTACTTGTGTCTATTTCGTAAACATTTATAAAAGTAGCGCATGTATTCTCAGCCCAAAAATATATATTGCAAAAGCAATTAATAAGGGAGCAAATGAAACTCACCAAATGTATTTTGTAGTAAAAATACATATGACTATTTTGAACAATACAGGGTTGGCCTCGGATTCACGAACCTATAACATTTATATATATATTAACACACATTTTGTAATCGAATAAATTCATATATTATCTCTTAAATTATATATTTTATATATTTAATTTGTGTATCACTTAATTTTTATTATATAAAAGTAACATTTTGTTTAAGAATATAAAAGTTTGTAATATTAGTATATATATGTAATAAATATTTTATAAATAATATTTTTTTTAAATAATACTAATAATGATAGTAATAGTAATAATGATTTTAATAAGTATGATAGTTTTAATAAAATGATAATTAAGAAAAATGATACTTTTTAATATTAATGATAATGATGTTACAAATAATAATAATGTTAATAAAATAAAAATACTTATAATACTAATAATAATGATAATAATAGTATAGTAATAATTCTAATAATAATACTAATTATAATGATAAAAAAATGTTAATACTTAAGTAATATTAATAAACCTAATAATAATAATAATAATAATAATAATAATAATAATAATAATAATAATAATAATAATATTTCATTTAAATCATTACTTAATTATAATTTTAATTGTTTTCATATTTGTATCCATACTTGAAACTATATCTATAATTATATTGCTTAATATTATTTAGCTCATGATCAAAATCATAATCTCATTAAATATTTAAAGACAATACCAAATGTAATGGATAAGGGTTATACCCTCGGTGTAAATTGAACGAGAGACGAGTAGTGGTTGCACTTGCGCCGATATAACTTGAACAACACTTAATAAGTACAAAGTGAACGATTTTTTGGGCCATAGGAGTATTTTAGCAGTCCATTAGGAGTAACCATTTGTTGGGCCTTATAAGAATTTAAGCCCGTAAAAAAAAAAACTCGCTGGCCTGTATCATATACATCCGGTCCTTCGGGTTACCCTGGATCGTTTAATTCTTCCTGTTAGTCGATACCCCATTTTTCTTCAAGACCAAATTCCACAAAATCAGTCACCAGATCGATGAGCTTGTTTCCTATATCGACGCTTAAGGAGGTTTGTGAAGGAAATCAAGGTTAGGAACAATAACAAACTCTAATTTTTGTTAATGATAGCGACGGTGGTGATGATGAACATAAATTCAGAAACTGAAGCCTAATTCAGTTCAGGTATGGATTCTTTCATGAAAAGTGTTTAGAATCTCCCATAGCATGCTCGTAATTAATCATTTGTTACAGATACACCCTATAGTTCATGAATTGAAAGATTGACCGAAAGCTTTATATGTTGACTTTGAGATCTGGATTTTTGAAGTGTAGATTAATTGAGGTTAATACCTCATGAGGCACTAATAAGCATCCATGAATCGAAATAAGTCAATTAATTTAATTTGATATTTAATCGTTTAAATTTTGAGGTTTGACTTCGAATAGAAAAAGGTGCACTAGTAGCTACAGTCGCAGCAGTAGTAGTTGATAATGGTTTTGGTGGAGAAAGGTGGCAGCAACAGTAAAAGGGACAGAAGCTTCGTGGTAACAACGGTGATAATTAAGTGGTGGTTCGTGTTTTGAAACAGAAACATTATAGTTACAGCAACAGTTTAAGTTTAATTGTAGGTTTTGACGACAGGAAACGTGATTAAGTAGGTGTAGGAGGTGGTTGTTGATGGTGTAACGGTGGTAGCAGTAATGGTGGTTGTCAAAGTACACAGAAAACCAGAGATAGGACTGCAGCAGCGGTTTTCGAACAATAAATTGGTACAGTGGCAGTTGCAGTGTCGAAGAACAAAAAGCAAAAGAAGAATAAAAAAGGCGACAGGTTAGTGGTGATCAAAATAGAAAATACAGTAGGTATAGCAATAGCGAGTAATATAAATGGATTCAAACAGTAACGTGGTGCGTGGTTGGGTTTTATTGCAGGTATAGCAGTAGTAACAACCGAAACAAAATGGTAGGTTTATAGTGATAGTTGTCAACGATAGAAATGGTTATGGTGGTGATGATTGACTAGAGTTGATGGTGGGAGTGTGTCCATGATGGTTTGGTGTGGTTCTTGGTGACAGAAAATAAAAACATGGCAGTGATATTGAGGGTTAATTAAAAGACTGCACCAACGGTGATCGAAGATATCAGGAATCAGTAGTATCCGGTTTGATCATGGTGATGTCGTGGTGATTAATTAGAAGAGGAAACATGGTGGTGCATATTGATCAAAGTTAATGATTGAAACATATTGATTCAATGATGCTTTACGATGGTCATTAGAGACAAGTTAATACAAGATGTTAGTGGTGCTTATGAATTGTGTGCATCTCTATAACTTGAAGTGCTCATGTATTTTTATATATAGAATTAGATAGATAGGTAATTATGATAGGTATGATAGCTAAATTAGACAGCTAACAGAAAGCAATGTAATGTACAATAAAAGCTAATAAAGACCCAAAACAGTATTTGTATTTTAGTGGATGGATCGAATTTCACACATGGGAACAGCTTTTAAGTTTGACAAAGTGTGCTAATGAATTGTAGTCTTCTGCTTTTAAGATCCTGAATATATATTTTATATATATATATATATATATTAATTGTATTTATCCATATTTATAACTGGATTTTATATATATATATATATATATATATATATATATATATATATATATATATATATATATATATATACATATATATATATATATCAGTAGTATTTTTTCGTGAATCCTTGGGAATAATCAAAGGTCAAATGTATACATGAATATAGTTCAAAGGTTTTGAGATTTCAATATTTCAGACTTTGCTTATCGTGTCGCAAATATATAAAGATTAAGTTTAAATTTGATCGGAAATTTCCGGGTCGTCACAGTACCTACCCGTTAAAGAAATTTCGTCCCGAAATTTGAGTGAGGTGGTCATGGCTAACGATAAAATGTTTTCATGATGAATATGAGTTGATAAATAAAGTTTTATTATCATTGAGTAATATAGAATAAACAATTTGATTATTCGAAGCGTACGAGTGAAGCTATCGCAAGAGAGTGAAATGAGTAGGTATAGATTCGTCTTATCTTTTGGCGTAGATAGGATTGATTTTCCCAAATTCAAGAGATTTGGAGAAAATCTTTGTAATAAAATTTGATTCTTTGGTGATTAAGGAAATCAGGATCTTCTTTGATTAAATGTAATAATCTGTTTCAATTGATCTGTCGGATATTTTACTATAAATCCACCCTCCTTCGTTTCCTTATTTTCCACTACTCACACCTTTTATTCTTTCTCCCTTGATTCATACTTTAAAGCATTCATTAATATGCTCCATCCCGTTCTGATCCTTGATATACTTCTAACCTTCATATCTGTCATTCTTCTCTTTAATCTACCGTCGGAAGAATCTATTTACTTCTACTACACTCTTGGATTTATAGTGTTTCTAGTTCTCCCGTGTCTTTGTATCGCTATATACATCGACATATACGGTTTATAATTTATATGTTATTACCGAGCTTTATATTCCCCCTTATACTTCGAAGTCCTTGCTTCTGTTTTCTATAATCATCGTCATTCACAGTTAATGCTCTCTCTTTTTGCTGCAATTTATACCCCCTTTCTATTTTGGAGCCTCATGCTTTTGTTTTCTTTTCGCAAATAATGGTCCAGAATTCATAGGTATGGAGTTTTGAATGAACTTAATGTTCTAAACGAGAAAGAACGTAATAGCACGATTTGATTTGTCAAATTACCAGAATTACTGAGAATAGAACTATCAAGAATATAATTTCTTGATATGTTCCGAAGTTAATCAAAATGAAAGAGTTATGTAACATGACATATGATGACGTTATGATCTGTGAACCATCATCACATTCCATTAGAAACTTCAGCATGACTTACTGTAATATAATCACGTTGGCCAAGAGTCATTATATTATACTAACTCATGCTTCAATTCCCTACACTTCTCCAGAAACCATTCATAATTCATACTTAGATTTTACAGAAGTTTCCAATATAATGGAACACAGAAAACACGAAGAGGTAGATAATTTCGGACAAGAATATTTATGAAAATATCCTCAGAAATATCGAAGATATTTATGATGATATTTTAGGGTTTCTAAGTTCGAAGGGTGATGAAGAAAGATTTTCCGAAAGATTTTAACATGACTTCGGAACAAGATATTCTCTAAAGATTTCGGTGGATTCAGAATTACCTGGATTCTTTGAATATAGGGTTTGGTCCTTGTATTTGTCGTTGGTCTCCTTCATGGTTAGCTCAATCCATTTTTCAGTACCAAATTTTCTATCGAGCATTCCCAACATTCCATTCTTTATCATCAAACTCTTGGCCATTTAGGCCATCTACAATTTTACTGTTTCGTCTGCATTTAATGCAGCTATATCTGAATCGTCGGTTAACAATCCAAGATGTTTTTAGGAGAATTTTGTTTTTAGATGATTAAACGCTGATGGTAATATGGTGGAATATAAATGGGTTCCCGGTAACAATAAATGAGCACGCATATATATTAAAGTTATAATAAGGCAAACCCGAATGAAAGTTGAAGTTGACTTGCTGGAGCTGTGACCAAAATTGGCTACTTTGAAAAGGGATTGTAAAGTGAATTTTCGGTAATAATAACGCCAAAGGTGCTAGCACAGATACATGTTAAACCTTTACTCAGGTTCCAAGAGTTTTTCAGGTGCATAACTATATGCATCAATCTTTTCTTCCGTAAATGAAGTGCGGCTGGTTCATCCTCTCGATCGAGGTGTTTTCAAAAATCATGAAAGATTAGAACATGGATTGGAATCGTCAAGATTCAAATGAGGTTTAAGATAAAATCAAGTGGCAAAATTGAAGAATTATTTAGTTCATATGTTAAAATTAATATTTTAATTCATTTTAATTGTCCAATGTTTTTAGTCCACAGTCGATAGTCCACAGTCGGCAGTCCAATAATTCATATATAGTTTAATATATAATATTCGAATTAATTAATACGTATCGTGATCCGTACACGTCTCAGACTCGATCACAACTCAAAGTATATATATTATTGTAGAATCAACCTCAACCCTGTATAGCTAACTCCCGCATTACTGCATATAGAGTGTCTATGGTTATTCCAAATAATATATATAGATGCGTCGATATGATATGTCAAAACCTTGTATACGTGTCCCGATATTTAAAGTGCGTAAAAATAAATAACAGAAATTAAATGACGATAAATAAAGTGCGTAAAGTAAATAACAGAAATTAAATGACGATAAGTAAAATTGCGAGAATGTAAATTGCGATAAATAAAATGTAATCAGTTAACTAGGAACAGTTAGCTAGGATCAGTTAGCGTAGATTCTTAACAACATTTTTCTCATAGTTAATTTGTTTGTTTCTAACAAATTTTATTTTGTCCAATCTTTTTCTTCATTATGCCACTTGTTAGATTCTGATAGGTCAAAATCCAAATATGAAATTGAATGAAAATGGTTATTCTGCGGTGAACGGATTCGTATCTTTGTAGATGTAAGTAGGATAGTAAATAACTGTTGAATCAGATTTGAAGAATGTACAGTGTAACTTATTAATGTGAAATCTAAATATTTCTCGGGTATTACCTACCCGTTAAAATACTTTCACCATTAATCGTTTGTATAAAAGAATTTTTAATTACAATCCTTATGAAAACATATATACATATATATTTTCTTCAGATGTAGTCAGGGATTTTAATGAGTCAATATAACATTAAACTCATTTGCTTTTCGGTTAAAATTAGAGTACATAATCTCTAAAACATTAGAGATTACATAATCATCATGTCGAACGAAGATAATTATGTAGAACGATTCGTAGAACGATAATTATACTTGAGGTACAGAATGAGATGTTGAGGCATGTGGTGTTGAAACTTGATTTGTTGGTGGTACTGGTGTTGATGTTGCTGGTACTGTTGGTGCCGGTGATGTTGCTGAAGCTGGTACTTTTCGAACCATATTTTCCATATTGATTGTGATGCCCCGTCCTAATCCATCCAGACGAGAACATTACATATGATTACATCGCGAGGTACTTGACCTCTATATGATACACTTTTACAAAACATTGCATTCGTTTTAAAAAGACAAACTTTCATTTACATTGAAAGTTGACAGGTATGCATACCATTTCATAATATCCAACTCTAAATGACCTAATCTGTCATTTACTTGATAATAATCTCTAATGAACTTCAACGACTCGAATGCAACGTCTTTTGAAATATGTCATGAATGACTCCAAGTAATATCTTTAAAATGAGCTAATGCACAGCGGAAGATTCTTTCAAACCTGAGAATAAACATGCTTTAAAGTGTCAACCAAAAGGTTGGTGAGTTTATTAGTTTATAGTAATCATTTCATTTTCATCATTTTAGTAGACCACAAGATTTTAAGTATTATAAACTCGTGCAGAAGTCCCATTCCAACTGCACAAACAAAATATCATTCATATGAAGAACACCTGGTGAGGATTCCAAAATATAATAGTAACCATCTGTGCCGGTCTTTCACCCCACGGCTGAATACATGTGCCTTCAAAATATAGAACCTCTGTGCCGGTCTTTACTCCCCCACGACTGAACACATGTATATAAAATATAGGACAACCGGTGCCAAAAATCATTCATATCAACTATCTCAAAATCCGGCATTTCGCAAACGGCAGAGATAAAAATCATTCATATCAACTATCTCAAAATCCGGCATTTCGCAAACGGCAGAGATAAAAATCATTCATATCAACCCCAATCCCAGACAATTCTATCATAGAATACAGTTAAGGTACTTGTGTCTATTGCGTCAAACATTTATAAAAGCGCATGTATTCTCAGTCCCAAAAATATATATTGCAAAAGCATTTAAAAAGGGAGCAAATGAAACTCACCATACTGTATTTTGTAGTAAAAATACATATGACGTCATTTAACAAGTGTAGGGTTGACCTCGGATTCACGAACCTATATTATTCATATATTTATTAAAACATAAACTTGTAATCGAACAAATTTATATATTATTATTAACGATGTAATTTATATATTTAATACTTTATAAGTTTTATTAATTATTTACATATTTTCATTTCATATATAAATATTAATATAGTTAAGTTATGCGTAGTAAATATACTTATATACAAATATCATTTATTTGTTAAATTAATGATTATACCAAAATAATGATGATAAATAATTTAGATTTAATAATGGTGTTGAAAATAATAATTTTGGATAATAACATTTGTCACTTTATTTATAGTAATAATGATAGTGATAATACTAATATTAATAAAGTAATAATAATAAGAATAAAAATGTAGATTTTAAATAAAAAGATAATCTTAATAATTGTGATAATATTAATACTTATTTTCATGATAATTCTACTAGTGTTAATAATAATACTTTTAATGATAATAATGATAAAATAATGTTTATATAAAATAATACTAATAGTACTGATAATAATACTAACTATAAAAATAACCATTTTACTACAAATGATAATAACGATAATAATAAGTTTAATAATAATAATACTAATAATCATATTAATAATAATGGTGATATATTAATAATAATATTTATGTCATTAATAATAATAATAATAATAATAATAATAATAATAATAATAATAATAATAATAATAATAATAATAATAATAATAATACATATATCAGTAGTAATAACAATGATAATAATTATAATACTAATAAGTTTTAATTGATATTACTTATAATAATAATGATAATAACACTCATAATATTAATTTTAGTGATAACAATATTTATCATAATAATAATAATAATAATAATAATAATAATAATAATAATAATAATAATAATAATAATAATAATAATGATAAATAAATAAACTACCATAAGAAAATCAGCTTTCTAAAAAGGAAAAGTCTCATTTCGGGCTCGAACCCGCAACCTCCCACTAACCCAAACAAACCCTTAACCACTTTTCCATTTAGATTTTCTGTTTTATAGTCTGAGTTAATTCTATTTAACCTGTTGATACATGAGGCCTAATGCACAAACCCATTTAATCTACCAATCCATTAACAAATTGCATCTGTAGCCTATTCGATGGATTTCCTGGGTAGTAACCCTAATCATAACAGCGAACCACAATCAAATAAAATCACGCTGTTATTTTCTCCATCATCGCCAAACATGGAATCACGTCCGGTATGATCACACAGTATCGTCATCTTCATCATCATCTAAATCCTAATCATAATCATCATCTATCATTATACTTGTTACCTCATAACCATTTTATTCATCATTATTCCCGTTGCTTAATACAGCGTAACACTATCGCAATGTTTTAATAGTCCAACCGAAATAGAATAGAAACAGACATCAGCTTGCAGCAACAGAAATCGTATGGAGTTTCTTTTGGCCCGATAACAGCCCATTCACAAGTAAGTTAAAACAAAATCATAAGCCCATTTAATTTAACTTCTTGTTAAATGGCCTGCTAGGATTTCGAGTTAGTTTTGCTTCCAGCTAAACTCATTCGCTTGTATCAAATTAAATTCACCGACATTTAGATTGAAATTAGGGTAGTGCTCCATATACAAAAAGGAAAAGTGATTGGAGATATTTGTTTAATGGTGGTCGGCCACCAAGGAAAATAAAAGACTCACAAATGCTTATAAAAAAAACAGAAGGATATTGTCATTAGATCATAATACCCGTATCTCATATTTCATGAATATCTCATCTTCCATGTTTAATATATTATCAATCTTATTTCTGCTGTATAGAAACAGGAATAGCAGGGTGCGTTTATTAGGGGTCTTCGATTCCCTACAGACCCGTAAACAGAAAACAAAAATGCTATAATGGTTAGTAATTATCGTGAAGGTGGTGTTCTAGTGGGTTAATGATGAAGAGAGGGAGGGAGAGAAAACAAGTGGCCGGAGATGTTGAGTGTTGGTTTTCGAATTGTAATCAGAAAAACAGTAGTAGTGATCGAGTATGTTTACTTAGTGGTGTTATGTATGGATCGAATTAACAACTAACGATGGTGCAGTGGTGATCTTTGGTCAAGATCGTTGGAGAAGAAAAATAGGGAATTAGATAGAAGGAAAAGTGTCTGTGGGTCTTGATGTAAACAACAACATAGACGAAGTGGGTTTGTGAATCCACGAACAGAAAACATGAACGTTTCACGGTGTTTCAGAAAGAATTGAAAGTGAGGATGAGGAAGAGAGAGAGGGGAGAGAGAATAAGAAAGTGGTGTTCTTTCCTTGTGATAATAGAAGATGAATTGTTACATAATTTAGGTAGACAAAATCTTCTCCCGTGACAGAATCAATTAGAAAGACAAAATACAGAAATCAATGAGATAAAGATGCGTAACAAAAGTCAGATAGAAAACAAAATTAACAACAGTTATGATGGTGAAGCATAACAAATTCGTGGATTCGTTCTACTGATTGTACGAATGAAAAAGTTAGGAACCAATTATCTATATTTTGAAAATGATAAATTTCTGAATTTGGTTCTTATATATTTATGTATTTAATATGTATTTATATAAGTATACACTACTAATTACACACACGTATTTGTATATGTATAAATATATAAATATCAGTATATAGCTATATATCTGTTTATATATTATCTGTATCAATCATTTGATATTATCTTCATTCTATCGATAAGCATAATAAATAATAAACTTATATTAACACAAAAACGTATATCTAATACATTGTTAACGCTTTCACTTAATAAGTATATTTTATATACACGAATTTATATACACATAAATGTTCGTGAATCGTCAGGCATGGTCGAAGGGTAATTGATTACATGAATATAGTTTCAACTTTTCGAGACTCAACATTACAGATTTTTTCTTATCGTGTCGGAAACATATAAAGATTAAAGTTTAAATTTGATCGGAAATTTCCGGGTCATCACAGTACCTACCCGTTAAAAGAAATTTCGTCCCGAAATTTGATAGAGGTCGTCATGGCTAATAGTAAGAATGTTTTCATGACAAATATGAGTTGATAAATAGGGTTTTATCATCATTGAATAATATATATAAAACCATTTGATTTTGTGAAGAGTACAAGTGAAGTTATAACTAAAGAGTGAAATGAGTAGGTATAGATTCGTCATATCTTTTGACGTAGATAGGATTGATTTCCAAGTTTAAGAGATTTGGAGAAAATCTTCGCAATAAGATTTGATTTGATTCTTCGGTAATTAAAGAAATTAGGATCCTCTTTGATTAAATGCGATAATCTGTCTTGATTGCTTTGTCTGATATTTCACTATAAATTCATCCCCTTCGTTTCCTTTATATTTTGGAGTTTCATACTTTTGTTTTCTCTTCTCGAATTTAAGTCAAGCGAATAATGGTCTAGCATTCTTAGGTTTGGATTTTGAAATGAACATAGTTAATGTTTTAAGAAGGGAATCGTAATAGCACTATCTTGATTTTGTAAATTACCAGAATATCCGAAAAGATAGAACTATCAATAGGATATGTTCTTAATATGTTTAGAGATTGGGTAGAATGTAAGAGTCGTGTAAATGGCACATAATGATGGTACTGTGAATCATCATGCTTCATTAGAAACTCAGCATGAATTACTGTAATATAATGACGTTGATCAAGTGTCATTATATTATGCTAACTCATGCATCAGTTTCCAACACTACTTCATAACATTCATATTTTTAAATTCGAGGATTTACGGGATATAGAAACTAAAACAGTTTTCTTTTATGATATCTCACAGATAGCGCGGAGAATTTATTAATATCAAACAAGAATATTTATGAAGATTTCTTCAGAAATATTGACGTTATTTATAAGGAAAGATACGATAATATCGTAGAATTTTAGATTCAAAGTGTGATGAAGAAATTCATTCACAATGATTTAGAGCGATTAAAGAGTAAGGTAATCGCTAAATATTTCATCAGAAACAGAATCATCAGGATTCTTTAAATACAGGGTTTGGTCCTTGTATTTGTCCTTGGTCTCCTTCCTGGTTTGCTTGATTCTTTTTTTTTTCAGAACTCAGAGATCTGATTCGTAAGCTAGAGTGCTTTTCATAATTTCAGAATGGAAGATCATAATTCTAAAGGTTATATGTATACATATATCTGTTGATGTAGAAACGTTGCAAGATTCGAAATACTGATTGCGAATTCTCGGTAATTGGTATGGCAATTCTCGTTATAAGATGTGAATGAGTATATGAATAGGTTTTAACGAACAACTATAATGGTTCTTCGGAGAGACTTAAGTCAATGAGTAATGAAGTTGCTGGTAAGTTTAATGCTAATGTGATGGAATATAAACGGTTCTTCGGTAACGATGATGAAGGGGTAATCTTTATAATAGGGTTTATTCGAATGCAAACTTGAAGTTGATTTGTTGGAGATGTCACAAAATTGGCTAATTTGAAAAGAAATTGCGTTGTTATTTTCGAAAATAACAATGTCAAAGAAGCTAGCACAGATACGTGTTAAACATTTATATAGGTTCCGAGAATTTTTTTTTTCTTCAGGTACATAACTATATGCGTAAATCTTTTCTTCCGTAGATGAAGTGTGGTTAATTCATCCTCCCGATTGATGTGTTTTCAAGAATCACGAAAGGTTTGAACACAGATTATAATCGTCAAGATACAAATGAAGTTTAAGATGAAAATCAAGTGGCAAACTTGAAGTATTGTTTAGTTTCATATGTTATAATCAATATTTTAATTCATTTTAATTGTCCACTGTTAGTAGTCCTCAGTTGATTAGTCCACAGTTAGCTAGGAACAGTTAGCTAGTATTTTGTTAGCGTGGATTCTTAACAAAATTTCTCATAATTAATTTGTTTGTTTCTAACAAATTTTATTCCGTCAAAGGTTTTCTTCATTATGCCACTTGTTGAATTCTGATAGGTCAAAATCCAATATGAAAGTTGAATGAAAATAGTTATTATGTGGTGAACAGATTCGTATATTTGTGGATGTAAGTAGGATAGTAAATGACTGTTGAATCAGATTCGAAGAATGCACAGTGTAACTTATTAATGTGAAATCTAAATATTCCTCGGGTATTACCTACCCGTTAAAATATTTTCACCATTAACAGTTTGTACAAAAGAATTTTTAATTACAATCTTTATGAAAATATACTTACATATATATTTTCTTCAGATGTAATAACGGATTTAACGAGTTGATATGATATTAAACTCATCCGATTTACAGTTAGAACTAGAGTACATAATCTCTAAAATATTAGAGATCACATAATGATTATGTCGAACGAAGATCAATGATATAGAACGTCATGTAGAATGAAGATAACCGATGTAGAACAAGATGTAGAACGAATATTATGCTCGAGGTATAGATTGCGATGTTGAGGCGTGTGATGTTGAAACTTGGGTTGTTAGTGGTACTGTTGATGCCGGTAATGTTGCTGAAGCTGGTACATTTTGCACCATATTTTTCAAGGCTACAACTCGGGTGCGAAGCTCGTTGAATTATTACCCCGGGATGATTGTCGGTCGGAACGAGTGGACGAATAATGTTTAGAATTTTTTTTTAGATAGAATATAATAATGGCGAGATATTCAGGTAATGAGAGTGAAAATAGTGTTTCGGATTGGTTCGCCGGCGAGTGCTTCAGGTTCATCACCAAGAGGGAAATTCGGTAGGTGGAAAGGATCGCCTTCTTCTCGTCTCCATTGATTAAGTCAACTACGATTTCATCAGATGAATTGGGGATGACTGATTGATTGATTCATTCTGGTGACGCTGATAGGTGAAACTCCATATCGGAATAGCTGTCGGAATCCGAGGAATTCGAACTGGTTGAGGGATTCATCTCGTACGATCAGATGAAGGATTTTCGATAAGAAATAGATTATAGGATGTAGATTAGTACCCGGTAATACATAATTTACATATGCCTATATAATACTAAAATTCCATATGTTACGGAGGAATCTACGGAAGCTGTCGGGCAAAGTCTATAGTAACAGATACGCTAAGATATGAATTTTGTCTATACACTATCGATGCACTAAATGCAGTAAGACGTGTCTAAACTTAGGAATGATAAGCAGGTAATTTTCGACACGAAATGATAAGCAAAACTTTTGACATGCAGACACGGTCGAAGTCCAGACTCACTAATGCATCTAAACAACTACTAGTTAGACACACTAATGCAAGACCTGGTTCGCTAAGACCACCGCTCTGATACCACCTGTGATAATAGTGGGGACGCATCCCACTCAGTGCCTTCCCAGCTAACCGCCTGGTGACCACTGAGCGTACCTCAGACACTGATTTTACGGCCCACCTCTCGGCAGTACAGCCAACCCTAATAGGGACCGCGAGGAGTAAGAGCCAATGCTTCGTCACAGGTAACACTGTGAGAACCCCCTCTACAATTAACCCGCTAATAAACGGCATTAAAACAGCTCTGATACCACCTGTGATGCCCCGTCCTAATCCATCCAGACGAGAACATTACATATGATTACATCGCGAGGTACTTGACCTCTATATGATACACTTTTACAAAACATTGCATTCGTTTTTAAAAGACAAACTTTCATTTACATTGAAAGTTGACAGGTATGCATACCATTTCATAATATCCAACTCTAAATGACCTAATCTGTCATTTACTTGATAATAATCTCTAATGAACTTCAACGACTCGAATGCAATGTCTTTTGAAATATGTCATGAATGACTCCAAGTAATATCTTTAAAATGAGCTAATGCACAGCGGAAGATTTCTTTCAAACCTGAGAATAAACATGCTTTAAAGTGTCAACCAAAAGGTTGGTGAGTTCATTAGTTTATAGTAATCATTTCATTTTCATCATTTTAGTAGACCACAAGATTTTAAGTATTATAAACTCGTGCAGAAGTCCCATTCCAACTGCACAAACAAAATATCATTCATATGAAGAACACCTGGTGAGGATTCCAAAATATAATAGTAACCATCTGTGCCGGTCTTTCACCCCACGGCTGAATACATGTGCCTTCAAAATATAGAACCTCTGTGCCGGTCTTTACTCCCCCACGACTGAACACATGTATATAAAATATAGGACAACCGGTGCAAAAAATCATTCATATCAACTATCTCAAAATCCGGCATTTCGCAAACGGCAGAGATAAAAATCATTCATATCAACTATCTCAAAATCCGGCATTTCGCAAACGGCAGAGATGAAAATCATTCATATCAACCCCAATCCCAGACAATTCTATCATAGAATGCAGTTAAGGTACTTGTGTCTATTGCATCAAACATTTATAAAAGCGCATGTATTCTCAGTCCCAAAAATATATATTGCAAAAGCATTTAAAAAGGGAGCAAATGAAACTCACCATACTGTATTTTGTAGTAAAAATACATATGACGTCATTTAACAAGTGTAGGGTTGACCTCGGATTCACGAACCTATATTATTCATATATTTATTAAAACATAAACTTGTAATCGAACAAATTTATATATTATTATTAACGATGTAATTTATATATTTAATACTTTATAAGTTTTATTAATTATTTACATATTTTCATTTCATATATAAATATTAATATAGTTAAGTTATGCGTAGTAAATATACTTATATACAAATATCATTTATTTGTTAAATTAATGATTATACCAAAATAATGATGATAAATAATTTAGATTTAATAATGGTGTTGAAAATAATAATTTTGGATAATAACATTTGTCACTTTATTTATAGTAATAATGATAGTGATAATACTAATATTAATAAAGTAATAATAATAAGAATAAAAATGTAGATTTTAAATAAAAAGATAATCTTAATAATTGTGATAATATTAATACTTATTTTCATGATAATTCTACTAGTGTTAATAATAATACTTTTAATGATAATAATGATAAAATAATGTTTATATACAATAATACTAATAGTACTGATAATAATACTAACTATAAAAATAACCATTTTACTACAAATGATAATAACGATAATAATAAGTTTAATAATAATAATACTAATAATCATATTAATAATAATGGTGATATATTAATAATAATATTTATGTCATTAATAATAATAATAATAATAATAATAATAATAATAATAATAATAATAATAATACATATATCAGTAGTAATAACAATGATAATAATTATAATACTAGTAATAATATCAATAATAATAACACTGATAATAATAATATTAGTAATGATAATACTAATAAGTTTTAATTGATATTACTTATAATAATAATGATAATAACACTCATAATATTAATTTTAGTGATAACAATATTTATCATAATAATAATAATAATAATAATAATAATAATAATAATAATAATAATAATAATAATAATAATAATAATAATAATAATAATAATAATAATAATAATAATAATAATAATAATGATAAATAAATAAACTACCTTAAGAAAATCAGCTTTCTAAAAAGGAAAAGTCTCAGTTCGGGCTCGAACCCGCAACCTCCCACTAACCCAAACAAACCCTTAACCACTCTTCCATTTGGATTTTCTGTTTTATAGTCTGAGTTAATTCTATTTAACCTGTTGATACATGAGGCCTAATGCACAAACCCATTTAATCTACCAATCCATTAACAAATTGCATCTGTAGCCTATTCGATGGATTTCCTGGGTAGTAACCCTAATCATAACAGCGAACCACAATCAAATAAAATCACGCTGTTATTTTCTCCATCATCGCCAAACATGGAATCACGTCCGGTATGATCACACAGTATCGTCATCTTCATCATCATCTAAATCCTAATCATAATCATCATCTATCATTATACTTGTTACCTCATAACCATTTTATTCATCATTATTCCCGTTGCTTAATACAGCGTAACACTATCGCAATGTTTTAATAGTCCAACCGAAATAGAATAGAAACAGACATCAGCTTGCAGCAACAGAAATCGTATGGAGTTTCTTTTGGCCCGATAACAGCCCATTCACAAGTAAGTTAAAACAAAATCATAAGCCCATTTAATTTAACTTCTTGTTAAATGGCCTGCTAGGATTTCGAGTTAGTTTTGCTTCCAGCTAAACTCATTCGCTTGTATCAAATTAAATTCACCGACATTTAGATTGAAATTAGGGTAGTGCTCCATATACAAAAAGGAAAAGTGATTGGAGATATTTGTTTAATGGTGGTCGGCCACCAAGGAAAATAAAAGACTCACAAATGCTTATAAAAAAAACAGAAGGATATTGTCATTAGATCATAATACCCGTATCTCATATTTCATGATTATCTCATCTTCCATGTTTAATATATTATCAATCTTATTTCTGCTGTACAGAAACAGGAATAGCAGGGTGCGTTTATTAGGGGTCTTCGATTCCCTACAGACCCGTAAACAGAAAACAAAAATGCTATAATGGTTAGTAATTATCGTGAAGGTGGTGTTCTGGTGTGTTAATGATGAAGAGAGGGAGGGAGAGAAACAAGTGGCCGGAGATGTTGAGTGTTGGTTTTCGAATTGTAATAAAAAAAACAGTAGTAGTGATCGAGTATGTTTACTTAGTGGTGTTATGTATGGATCGAATTAACAACTAACGATGGTGCAGTGGTGATCTTTGGTCAAGATTGTTGGAGAAGAAAAATAGGGAATTAGATAGAAGGAAAAGTGGCTGTGGGTCTTGATGTAAACAACAACATAGACGAAGTGGGTTTGTGAATCCACGAACAGAAAACATGAACGTTTCACGGTGTTTCAGAAAGAATTGAAAGTGAGGATGAGGAAGAGAGAGAGAGGGGAGAGAGAATAAGAAAGTGGTGTTCTTTCCTTGTGATAATAGAAGATGAATTGTTACATAATTTAGGTAGACAAAATCTTCTCCCGTGACAGAATCAATTAGAAAGACAAAATACAGAAATCAATGAGATAAAGATGCGTAACAAAAGTCAGATAGAAAACAAAATTAACAACAGTTATGATGGTGAAGCATAACAAATTCGTGGATTCGTTCTACTGATTGTACGAATGAAAAAGTTAGGAACCAATTATCTATATTTTGAAAATGATAAATTTCTGAATTTGGTTCTTATATATTTATGTATTTAATATGTATTTATATAAGTATACACTACTAATTACACACACGTATTTGTATATGTATAAATATATAAATATCAGTATATAGCTATATATCTGTTTATATATTATCTGTATCAATCATTTGATATTATCTTCATTCTATCGATAAGCATAATAAATAATAAACTTATATTAACACAAAAACGTATATCTAATACATTGTTAATGCTTTCACTTAATAAGTATATTTTATATACACGAATTTATATACACATAAATGTTCGTGAATCGTCAGGCATGGTCGAAGGGTAATTGATTACATGAATATAGTTTCAACTTTTCGAGACTCAACATTACAGATTTTTTCTTATCGTGTCAGAAACATATAAAGATTAAAGTTTAAATTTGATCGGAAATTTCCGGGTCATCACATTGATTACTCGAGCGCGAAGTTCGTGGACTTCTTCGATTACTTTGGGATGATTGTTGGTCAGAACGAGTGGATGAATAAGGTTTAAAATTTGATGTAGTATATAATCATGACGAGATACTCTGGTAATGAGAGAGGAAATGGTGTTTCGTACAGGTTCACCGGTAAGTGCTTCGGGTTCTTCGTTTAGAGGGCAATTTGGTTGGTGGAAAGGATCGCCTTCATCCCGTCTCCATCGGTTAAGTCGATTACGAACCCATCAGATGAATTGGGGATGGCTGATTGGTTGATTTATGCTGGTGACGCTGCTTCCGGAGCTTAGGTGAGTATCCATGTTGGAATAGTTGTCGGAATAACTATCGGAATAGCTATCGAAATCTAAGGGACTCGAACTGGTTGAGGGATTCATCTCGTACGATCAGATGAAAGATTTTCGATAAGAAATATATTATAAGATGTAGATTAGTACTCTGCAATACATAATTTACATATGCATATATAATACTAAAATCCCATAAGTTACGGAGGAATCTACGAAAAATGTCAGGCAGAGTTTACAGTAACAGATACGTTAAGATATGAATTAGTAGATATGATAAGATATAAATTTTATCTATACACTAATCATGCAATCAATGCAATAAGATGTGTCTAGACTAAGGATGATAAGCAGATGATTTCCGACTAGAAATGATAAGCAAAACTTTTGACATGCAGACACGGTCGAAGTCCAGACTCACTAATGCATCCTAATGACTTATCAGTTAGACACACTAATGCATGACCTGGTTCGCTAAGACCATCGCTCTGATACCACCTGTAGAGACCCGTCCTTATCCACCTAGACGAAGTCATCAACATTTGGTCCCATTACAATGATCGACTCCAAGTAATGTCCTTAAATTGAGCAAATGCACAGCGGAAGACTTAATTCGTACCCGAGAATAAACATGCTTTAAAGTGTCAACTAGAAGTTTGGTGAGTTCATAGGTTTATCATAACAATCATTTTAATATTTTAATAGACCACAAGATTTCATAATCATAAACATAATACACTCGCAAGTGTATGTAAAGCATTCTATGTGGTTGAGCACTTGGTAACCATACTTAACATTTAATCACGTCGCATATTCCCTTTATTATGAAATCTCACTACACTGTACCAAGTGTAGTCACCGAAACGAAGTACTATGCAACCGTTGAATACTGGTCGTTCAGTCCGATTGGGGTTGTCAGGCCCGATAGATCTATCAACAGGATTCGCGTTTACAATACCATGTAAATAGTAGCTACCAAGCTACAAGGAAGTATGCCAGTGGTACAACTCAACGTAGAATATATTTTTAAGTACTTGTGTCTATTTCGTAAAAATTTATAAAAGTAGCACATGTATTCTCAGCCCAAAAATATATATTGCAAAAGCAATTAAAAGGGGAGCAAATGAAACTCACCAAATGTATTTTGTAGTAAAAATACATATGACTATTTTGAACAATACAGGGTTGGCCTCGGATTCACTAACCTATAACATTTATATATATATTAACACACATTTTGTAATCGAACAAATTCATATATTATCTCTTAAATTATATATTTTATATATTTAATTTGTGTATCACTTAATTTTTATTATATAAAAGTAACATTTTGTTTAAGAATATAAAAGTTTGTAATATTAGTATATATATGTAATAAATATTTTATAAATAATATTATTATTTTTAAATAATACTAATAATGATAGTAATAGTAATAATGATTTTAATAAGTATGATAGTTTTAATAAAATGATAATTAAGAAAAATGATACTTTTTAATATTAATGATAATGATGTTACAAATAATAATAATGTTAATAAAATAAAAATACTTATAATACTAATAATAATGATAATAATAGTATAGTAATAATTCTAATAATAATACTAATTATAATGATAAAAAAATGTTAATACTTAAGTAATATTAATAACCCTAATAATAATAATTATAATAATAATAATAATAATAATAATAATAAGAATAATAATAATAATAATAATAAGAATAATAATAATAATAATAATAAGAATAATAATAATATTTCATTTAAATCATAACTTAATTATAATTTTAATTGTTTTCATATTTGTATCCATACTTGAAACTATATCTATAATTATATTGCTTAATATTATTTAGCTCATGATCAAAATCATAATCTCATTAAATATTTAAAGACAATACCAAACGTAATGGATAAGGGTTATACCATCGGTGTAAATTGAACGAAAGACGAGCACTGGTTGCACTTGCGCCCGATATAACTTGAACAACACTTAATAAGTACAAAGTGAATGGTTTCTTGGGCCATAGGAGTATTTTAGCAGTCCATTAGGAGTAACCATTTGTTGGGCCTTATAAGAATTTAAGCCCGTAAAAAAAAACTCGCTGGCCTGTATCATATACATCCGGTCCTTCGGATTACCCTGGATCGTTTCATTCTTCCTATTAGTCGATACCCCATTTTTCTTCAAGACCAAATTCCACAAAATCAGTCACCAGATCGATGAGCTTGTTTCCTATATCGACGCTTAAGGAGGTTTGTGAAGGAAATCAAGGTTAGGAACAATAACAAACTCTAATTTTTGTAAATGATAGCGACGGTGGTGATGATGAACATAAATTCATAAACTGAAGCCTAATTCGGTTCAGGTATGGATTCTTTCATGAAAAGTGTTTAGAATCTCCCATAGCATGCTCGTAATTAATCATTTGTTACACATACACCCTATAGTTCATGAATTGAAAGATTGACCGAAAGCTTTATATGTTGACTTTGAGATCTGGATTTTTGAAGTGTAGATTAATTGAGGTTAATACCTCACAAGGCACTAATAAGCATCCATGAATCGAAATAAGTCAATTAATTTAATTTGATATTTAATCGTTTGACTTTTGAGGTTTGAATTCGAATAGAAACAGGTGCACTAGCAGCTGCAGTCGCAGCAGTAGTAGTTGATGATGGTTTTGGTGGAGAAAGGTGGCAGCAACAGTAAAAGGGACAGACGCATCGTGGTAACAACGGTGATAATTAAGTGGTGTTTCGTGTTTTGAAACAGAAACATTATAGTTACAGCAACAGTTTAAGTTTAATTGTAGGTTTTGACTACAGGAAACGTGATTAAGCAGGTGTAGGAGGTGGTTGTTGATGGTGTAACGGTGGTAGCAGTAATGGTGGTTGTTAAAGTACACAGAAAACCAGAGATAGGACTGCAGCAGCGGTTTTCGAACAATAAATTGGTACAGTGGCAGTTGCAGTGTCGAAGAACAAAAAGCATAAGAAGAATAAAAAAGGCGACAGGTTAGTGGTGATCAAAATAGAAAATACAGTAGGTATAGCGATAGCGAGTAATATAAATAGATTCAAACAGTAACGTGGTTTGTGGTTTGGTTTTATTGCAGGTATAGCAGTAGTAACAACCGAAACAAAATGGTGGGTTTATAGTGATAGTTGTCAACGATAGAAATGGTTATGGTGGTGATGATTGACTAGAGTTGATGGTGGGAGTGTGTCCATGATGGTTTGGTGTGGTTCTTGGTGACAGAAAATAAAAACATGGCAGTGATATTGAGGGTTAATTAAAAGACTGCACCAACGGTGATCGAAGATATCAGGAATCAGTAGTATCCGGTTTGATCATGGTGATGTCGTGGTGATTAATTAGAAGAGGAAACATGGTGGTGCATATTGATCAAAGTTAATGATTGAAACATATTGATTCAATGATGCTTTACGATGGTCATTAGAGACAAGTTAATACAAGATGTTAGTGGTGCTTATGAATTGTGTGCATCTCTATAACTTGAAGTGCTCATGTATTTTTATATATAGAATTAGATAGATAGGTAATTAGGATAGGTATGATAGCTAAATTAGACAGCGAACAGAAAGCAATGTAATGTACAATAAAAGCTAATAAACACCCAAAACAGTATTTGTATTTTACTGGATGGATCGAATTTCACACGTGGGAACAGCTTTCAAGTTTGACAAAGTGTACTAATGAATTGTAGTCTTCTGATTTTAAGATCCTGAATATATTTTTTTTGTGTATATATATATTAATTGTATTTATCCATATTTATAACTGGATTTTATATATATATATCTATATCAGTAGTATTTGTTCGTGAATCCTTGGGAATAATCAAAGGTCAAATGTATACATGAATATAGTTCAAAGGTTTTGAGATTTCAATATTTCAGACTTTGCTTATCGTGTCGGAAATATATAAAGATTAAGTTTAAATTTGATCGGAAATTTCCGGGTCGTCACAGTACCTACCCGTTAAAGAAATTTCGTCCCGAAATTTGAGTGAGGTGGTCATGGCTAACGATAAAATGTTTTCATGATGAATATGAGTTGATAAATAAAGTTTTATTATCATTGAGTAATATAGAATAAACAATTTGATTATTCGAAGCGTACGAGTGAAGCTATCGCAAGAGAGTGAAATGAGTAGGTATAGATTCGTCTTATCTTTTGGCGTAGATAGGATTGATTTTCCCAAATTCAATGGATTTGGAGAAAATCTTTGTAATAATATTTGATTCTTTAGTGATTAAGAAAATCAGGATCTTCTTTGATTAAATGTAATAATCTGTTTCAATTGATCTGTCGGATATTTTACTATAAATCCACCCTCCTTCGTTTCCTTATTTTCCACTACTCACACCTTTTATTCTTTCTCCCTTTATTCATACTTTAAAGCATTCATTAATATGCTCCATCCCGTTCTGATCCTTGATATACTTCTAACCTTCATATCTGTCATTCTTCTCTTTAATCTACCGTCGAAAAAATCTATTTACTTCTACTACACTCTTGGATTTATAGTGTTTCTAGTTCTCCCGTGTCTTTGTATCGCTATATACATCGACATATACGGTTTATAATTTATATGTTGTTACCGAGCTTTATATTCCCCCTTATACTTCGAAGTCCTTGCTTCTGTTTTCTATAATCATCGTCATTCACAGTTAATGCTCTCTCTTTTTGCTGCAATTTATACTCCCTTTCTATTTCGGAACCTCATGCTTTTGTTTTCTTTTCGCAAATAATGGTCCAGAATTCATAGGTATGGAGTTTCGAATGAACTTAATGTTCTAAACGAGAAAGAACGTAATAGCACGATTTGATTTGTCAAATTACCAGAATCACTGAGAATAGAACTATCAAGAATATATTTTCTTGATATGTTCAGAAGTTAATCAAAATGAAAGAGTTATGTAACATGACATATGATGACATTATGATCTGTGAACCATCATCACATTCCATTAGAAACTTCAGCATGACTTACTATAATATAATCACGTTGGCCAAGCGCCATTATATTATACTAACTCATGCTTCAATTCCCTACACTTCTCCAGAAACCATTCATAATTCATACTTAGATTTTACAGAAGTTTCCAATATAATGGAACACAGACAACACGAAAAGGTAGATAATTTCGGACAAGAATATTTATGAAAATATCCTCAGAAATATCGAAGATATTTATGATGATATTTTGGGGTTTCTAAGTTCGAAGGGTGATGAAGAAAGATTTTTCGCAAGATTTTAACATGACTTCGGAACAAGATATTCTCTAAAGATTTCGGTGGATTCAGAATTACCTGGATTCTTTGAATATAGGGTTTGGTCCTTATATTTGTCCTTGGTCTCCTTCATGGTTAGCTCAATCCATTTTTCAGTACCAAATTTTCTATCGAGCATTCCCAACACTCCATTCTTTATCATCAAACTCTTGGCCATTTAGGCCATCTACAATTTTACTGTTTCGTCTACATTTAATGCAGCTATATCTGAATCGTCGGTTAACAATCCAAGATGTTTTCAGGAGAATTTTGTTTTTAGATGATTAAACGCTGATGGTAATATGGTGGAATATAAATGGGTTCCCGGTAACAATAAATGAGCGTGCATATATATATCAAAGTTATAATAAGGCAAACCCGAATGAAAGTTGAAGTTGACTTGCTGGAGCTGTGACCAAAATTGGCTACTTTGAAAAGGGATTGTAAAGTGATTTTTCAGTAATAATAACGCCAAAGGTGCTAGCACAGATACATGTTAAACCTTTACTCAGGTTCCAAGAGTTTTTCAGGTGCATAACTTTATGCATCAATCTTTTCTTCCATAAATGAAGTGCGGTTGGTTCATCCTCTCGATCGTGGTGTTTCAAAAATCATGAAAGATTTGAACATGGATTGGAATCGTCAAGATTCAAATGAGGTTTAAGATAAAATCAAGTGGCAAACTTGAAGAATTGTTTAGTTCATATTTTAAAATCAATATTTTAATTCATTTTAATTGTCCAATGTTTTTAGTCCACAGTCGATAGTCCACAGTCGGCAGTCCAATAATTCATATATAGTTTAATATATAATATTCGAATTAATTAATACGTATCGTGATCCGTACATGTCTCAGACTCGATCACAACTCAAAGTATATATATTATTGTAGAATCAACCTCAACCCTGTATAGCTAACTCCCGCATTACTGCATATAGAGTGTCTATGGTTATTCCAAATAATATATATAGATGCGTCGATATGATATGTCAAAACCTTGTATACGTGTCCCGATATTTAAAGTGCATAAAAATAAATAACAGAAATTAAATGACGATAAATAAAGTACGTAAAGTAAATAACAAAAATTAAATGACGATAAGTAAAATTGCGAGAATGGAAATTGTGATAAATAAAATGTAATCAGTTAACTAGGAACAATTAGCTAGGATCAGTTAGCGTGGATTCTTAACAACATTTTTCTCATAGTTAATTTGATTGTTTCTAACAAATTTTATTTTGTCCAATGTTTTTCTTCATTATGCCACTTGTTATATTCTGATAGGTCAAAATCTAAATATGAAATTGAATGAAAATGGTTATTCTGCGGTGAACGGATTCGTATCTTTGTAGATGTAAGTAGGATAGTAAATAACTGTTGAATCAGATTTGAAGAATGTACAGTGTAACTTATTAATGTGAAATCTAAATATTTCTCGGGTATTACCTACCCGTTAAAATACTTTCACCATTAATCGTTTGTACAAAAGAATTTTTAATTACAATCCTTATGAAAACATATATACATATATATTTTCTTCAGATGTAGTCAGGGATTTTAATGAGTCAATATAACATTAAACTCATTTGCTTTTCGGTTAAAATTAGAGTACATAATCTCTAAAACATTAGAGATTACATAATCATCATGTCAAACGAATATAATTGATGTAGAACGATTCGTAGAACGATAATTATACTCGAGGTACAGAATGAGATGTTGAGGCATGTGGTGTTGAAACTTGATTTGTTGGTGGTACTGGTGTTGATGTTGCTGGTACTGTTGGTGCCGGTGATGTTGCTGAAGCTGGTACTTTTTGAACCATATTTTCCATATTGATTACTCGAGCGCGAAGTTCGTGGACTTCTTCGATTACTTTGGGATGATTGTTGGTCGGAACGAGTGGATGAATAAGGTTTAAAATTTGATGTAGTATATAATCATGACGAGATACTCTGGAAATGAGAGAGGAAATGGTGTTTCGGACAGGTTCACCGGTAAGTGCTTCGGGTTCTTCGTTAAGAGGGCAATTTGGTTGGTGGAAAGGATCGCCTTCTTCCCGTCTCCATCGGTTAAGTCAATTACGAACCCATCAGATGAATTGGGGATGGCTGATTGGTTGATTTATTCTGGTGACGCTGCTTCCGGAGCTTAGGTGAGTATCCATGTCGGAATAGTTGTCGGAATAACTATCGGAATAGCTATCGAAATCTAAGGGACTCGAACTGGTTAAGGGATTCATCTCGTACGATCAGATGAAGGATTTTCTATAAGAAATAGATTATAGGATGTAGATTAGTACTCTGCACTAAATAATTTACATATGCATATATAATACTAAAATCCCATAAGTTACGGAGGAATCTACGAAAAATGTCAGGCAGAGTTTACAGTAACAGATACGTTAAGATATGAATTAGTAGATATGATAAGATATGAATTTTTTCTATACACTAATCATGCAATCAATGCAATAAGATGTGTCTAGACTAAGGATGATAAGCAGATGATTTCCGACTAGAAATGATAAGCAAAACTTTTGACATGGAGACACGGTCGAAGTCCAGACTCACTAATGCATCCTAACGACTTATCAGTTAGACACACTAATGCATGACCTGGTTCGCTAAGACCATCGCTCTGATACCATCTGTAGAGACCCATCCTTATCCACCTGGACGAAGTCATCAACATTTGGTCCCATTGCAACGATCGACTCCAAGTAATGTCCTTAAATTGAGCAAATGCACAGCGGAAGACTTAATTCGTACCTGAGAATAAACATGCTTTAAAGTGTCAACCAAAAGGTTGGTGAGTTCATAGGTTTATCATAACAATCATTTCAATATTTTAATAGACCACAAGATTTCATAATCATAAACATAATACACTCGCAAGTGTATGTAAAGCATTCTAAGTGGTTGAGCACTTGGTAACCATACTTAACATTTAATCACGTCGCATATTCCCTTTATTAGGAAATCTTCGCAGAATATTTCTTTAATGAAGTTATGAATTAATACGTCATCGTTCATTGTTGTTGGTACTCCTTGGTATCTATGGTGCGTATGACGTTGATGTTCGTGTAACAGATTGCGAAGTTGAGGTTTACGACGCGGTTGTTGTTGGTGGTGGTAATGGTACTGTTGGCGTTGATGATGGTGGTACTAGTTATGCTGCTGGTGCTGCTGATGGTGTTTGTAACCTTTTGAAATGACCCGTCCTAATCCATCCAAACAAAGTCCATATCGATTATACACGATTCATAACAGTTGATTATATCGCGAGGTACTTGACCTCTATATGATACATTTTACAAACATTGCATTCATTTTTGAAAAGTCAATCTTTCATTACATCGAAAGTTGATGACATGCATACCATTTCATAATATGTCCAGCTATAATTGACTTAATAATAATCTTGATGAACTCATCGACTCGAATGCAACGTCTTTTGAAATATGTCATGAATGACTCCAAGTAATATCTCTAAAATGAGCAAATGCACAGCAGAAGGTTTCTTTAATACCTGAGAATAAACATGCTTTAAAGTGTCAACCAAAAGGTTGGTGAGTTCATAGGTTTATCATAATAATCATAATATTTAATAAGAAACAAGATTTCATTTAGTTAAATGTGCAGGATCATTACAACTGCAAAAATCATTCATACGATGAGTCACCTGGTAACCGACCTTAACATAGAGTGCTTAAGATATCTGGCATCATACATTCCACTATTCAAATGTATGACAAGAACCCTTCGAAGTACTAAAGCATTTTCACTATTCAAAAATGGGGGTGGTTGGTGCCCGTAGATCTACCTTTAGGATTCGCGTCAATTAGTGTTTTTCACTAATTCTTAGGTTACCAAACATAATAATAATAAGTACATATATCCGGTATAACAAAACAATCGTAGAATGTAGTTTCATGAACTTGTGCTTATTTTGTAAAACATTTATAAAAGCAGCGCATGTATTCTCAGTCCCAAAAATATATATTGCAAAAGCATTTAAAAAAGGAGCAAATGAAACTCACCATACTGTATTTTGTAGTAAAAATACATATGACGTCATTGAATAAATGTAGGGTTGGTCTCGGATTCACGAACCTATTTCAGTAATATATATATTAAAACACATAATGAACACATAATGGTATTAAAACCAGATTATATATATTAGTTATATACTATATTACTTATTAAAAATATTAATATATTTATTATTTCAAATATTATATATATATATATATATATATATATATATATATATATATATATATATATATATATATATATATATATATATATATATGTTAATTTTATATAGTAAATTAAATATACTTATGATATAGGTAAAAAAAATTATATTTTTTTATATAAATATCTTTTGTTTGTTAAAATAAAAATTATGATAATACTGATAATATAATAATAATAATGATAGTAATAATAAAAATAATGATAAAAATAATAATAATAATTTTGATAAATGTAATAATAATAAAAATACATATAAAATAATAATCATGATAATTTTAATGATACTTGTATTAATAATTATTACTAATAATCATAATACTAATAATTTTATAAAAAAATTTACTTTTAAGATAATGATATTAATAACACTAGTTAGATAATTAATAGTAATCATAATAATAATAATAGTAATAATAATAATAATAATAATAATAATAATAATAATAATAATAATAATAATAATAATAATAATAATAATAATAATAATAATAATAATAATAATAATAATAATAATAATAATAATATTTATATTATAATTCTACCTAAATAATAGATCTATGCATGTGTTTCTGTTTTCCCCAATTCCGATAGAGAGTATCCAAGACCAAAGCAAAACGCAGAGAAAACGTATCATCATCGAATAATCAAACAACAATCATCCTCATCATCATCAACCGATTTATCATCAGCAAATTTTCAATGACTCGAAGATCAATTGATTCGTCCTCATCGGTCTTCTTCATCATCTTTAATCACCATCCTTCCTTAATCGATCGATCCATCAATTGATGATGTAGGTAATTATTCTTTAAACATTCTTTTAAATTTCTTCATCCTTCTATCAATTTTTCTTTATTTTAATTAGATTGAACACGAATAGTAACAGTAGGAAGGTTTCAAACGGTTTTGAGTGATGATTCGTGATATTCTAAATAGATGGTGATGGTGATTGATTTGAGGGTTTGATTGAACGAAAAGCCAGAATAAAAGCAGCAAGCGTGTAATATCAAAATGTGATTTCAGGTCTGGTAATGGTTGTTGATAACCGAAGCAGATCAAATGTAGAACCCAGAAATCATTAATTAAACATATAGATACGGTTCTTGACGTCTCCATAAATTAATGAGTGGTGTTTTGTCGAATGTTTACAGTGATGAACAACACAAGTAATACATGTTGATGGGTCTTACTTCGAACATAACAGGAATACATAGCAGTTTGGTTCGGTTTCATTTCTTTAACTTATTCCTCCACTTATTCCTCCACTTATTTATTTATTTTTATTATTATTAGTAAAACATAAATGAATAGTAACTTCATGATATAGATAAGATCATGAGTTGCAGGTGGTTGATTGAAACAGAACATATAAAGTGCATCAGCAATAGCAGTTGTCTTGCAGTCGTGGTTCACGATGAGGGATTTTAGAGAGAGATATGATGGTTTACATGATTATCATGGTGGTGGTTGTTTTTCTTGGGTGGTTCTCGTAACAAACATAGAACAGTAGCAGGTAAGTGATCATAGTGGTGCTTTCGGATTGAAACAGGAATAGAATCTAGCAGTGGTAGATGATGAAGTTACAGTCGATTTTATTAATAGTTTGATGGAATTGTTTGTAGGTTTCCTCATAGTCTGGTTTGGTGAAGTGATTTCGATATGATTATGATGATGGTCTTTTGTTGAAGAAATAAGCCGTATGAAAATCAAGGTGATCAAATGTTGGTGAATGTTGTAGGAGATCATAGGGTTTGTGGTGGATGAGTGAAGATGATTTGGGTGGTTTTAATGGTTTTGTTCGATGGTTCTTAGTGTTTGAGCTACACCCATTTTTAAAAAGGAAAAGGAGTAATATAAAGATAAGGAAGTGTATTAATATGTATATTTCTTATGGTATGTATGTTTGATATATATATTTATTATTGGTAACAACAAAATAAAGATAAGAAAATGAATTGGTTGCACGAATTTGGTTGATCATGAATTATAGATCATATAGAAACAAGAACTAAAGTTGTAGTGAGTGATTACGATGGTTGAGTGGGTTTTCTGTTATTGGATATATGTATGTATATATATACATAAGTTGTTAAGGAAGAAACAAGAATAAGGAACGCTCTTGTGATCAACACGATTTCACAAGCAAGTAACTATGTTTAAACTTATCTTAAAAAGCCTTTGAATATAAAAAATAAAGTTAAAGGTAAATGTTAATCTTTTGTTTTTATTATAAGGATATAAGAATTGAATCAATCGAATAAAAATCAAAGTGGGTTGTGATGATGTTAATTTAATATGGATTACTAGTAGGAAAGGGTGGCAAGTTGGTGATAGTGATATGGGTACATGTATGCATATATGTATTAATAGATGGAAACAAAATTGGTACAACTCGCAAATGATAGCATCATAGCAACAATTGTGTGGGGTCTTCATGTGGTTCTAGTTTGAGTCAAACACAAAAACAAAAACAAAAAATTGTAGAAATAATAATTGAATGATTATAAAAGGAGGGGTAGAGTATGGTATTGTGTGAATGTCGATCAAATGCATGTATGTGGATATCTGTCAGGATATTTAAAGCCAAACGAAAATAGTAAGCTAGACGTGTGAACAAAATAATAATAATACATTTAGTTATCACTTGTTTTCAGCTTCAATTAGGATATACGAAGTATTAATATTTAACAATAAGTAGTAAATATATTATTTATTTATTTATTTATTTATTTATTATATATATATATATATATATATATATATATATATATATATATATATATATATATATATATATATATATATATATATATATATTTACAAACCTATAATATACATAACTTATTTAAAAATCTACTGTTTGTGAATCGTCGAGAGCAGTCGAAGGTCAATTGAATATATGACAACAATTCAACTTTTTGAGACTTAACATAACAAACTTTGCTTATCGTGTCGAAAACATATAAAGGTTAAGTTTAAATTTGGTCGAAAATTTTCGGCTCGTTACAGTACCTTCCCGTTAAAGAAATTTCGTCCCGAAATTTGATCAAGGTGTTCATGGCTAACACTAAAAATGTTTTCATGACGAATAAGAGTCGATAAATAGAGTTTTATCATTATTGGTTACGATGGATAAACAATCCGATTACTCGAAGCGTACGAGTGAAGCTATCACAAAATAGTGAAATGAGAAAATAGAGATTTGTCTTATCTTCTAATGTAGTCACGGTAGATTTCCGAAATTCAAGGAATTTAAAGAAAATCTTCGTAATCTATATAAGATCTGATTCTTCGGTGAAAAAAGGAAATTAAGATCTCTTTAATTAAATGCGATCATCTGTCTCGATTGCTTTGTATGGTATCTCCACTATAAATGAACTTCTTCCGTTCCATTATTTCCCACCACTCCCATTTTCTATATTTTAATTCATACTTTCAAATCATTAGTCAATATGCTTCATCCAGTTTTAATTCTGGATATATTCCTAGCCTTCATATCGATCATTCTCCTTTTTCATCTACCACCGGAGAAATCTGTTTACTTCTACTTCGCTCTTGGGGTTATTGTGTTTATCATACTCCCGTGTCTTTATATTGCTATTCGTATTAATGTACACGGTTTGTCATTTCTGTGTTGTTGTCGAGTTTTGTATCTTCCCTTATGTTTCGGAGCTCTTTGCCTTTTTATTCTCCTATCGATCTCTAATAAAATGAGTAACGGTCCAGAATTCGTAATTATTGAGTTTAGAATGAATTTAATGTTCTAAACAAGAAAGAACATAATAGCACGATTGGATTTGTCAAATTACCAGAAATCTCGGAAGATAGAACTATCAAGAATATATTTTCTTGATATGTTCGGAGGTTAAGTATAATGAAAGAGTTATGTAACATGGTTCATAATAAATGTATGATCTGTGATCCTTTATCACGTTCCATTAGAAACTCAGCATGACTTACTGTAATATAATCACGTTGGCCAAGCGCCATTATATTATACTAACGCATGCTATAATTCCCAACACTTCTCCACAATTCATTCATAATTTATACTTAGATTTTACAGAAGTTTCCAATATAAAGAGATACAGAAAACACGAAGAGGTAGATAATTTCGGACAAAAATATTTATGAAAATATCCTCAGAAATATCGAAGATATTTATGATGATAATTTGGAATTTCTAAGTTCGAAAGTTGATGAAGGAAAATTTTCCGCAAGATTTTAACATGGCTTCGGAACAAGATATTCTCCAAAGATTTCGGCGGATCCAGAATTACCTGGATTCTTTGAATATAGGGTTTAGTCCTTGTCTTTGTCCTTGGTCTTCATCATGGTTAGCTCAATCTGTTTTTTTTTCAGTACCAAATTTTCTATCGAGCGTTCCTAACACCCCCTTCTTTATCATCAAACTTTTGGCCGTTTAGACCATCTATAATTTTTCTGTTTCCTCTGCATTTAATGCTACGATATCTGAATCATCGGTTATCAATTCGAGGTGGTTTCAAGAGAATTGTGTTTTTAGGTAATTAAACTTTGATGGTAATATGGTGGGATATAAAAGGTTCCCCGGTAACAATAAAAGAGCACGCATATATATCAAGGTTATAATAAGATTGTTTCGAACGAAAAGTCGAAGTTAACTTGATGGAGCTGTGACAAAATTTGCTACTTTGAAAGGAATTACCAAGTTATTTTGGGTAATAATAACACTAAATGAATTAACACAGCTATGCGTTAAACGGTTACTCAGTTTCCGAGAGTTTTTCAAGTGTATAGTTATATGCATCAATCTTTCCTTTCGTGGATGAAGAGTGGTTGGTTTATCCTCTCGTTTGAGGTGTTTTCAAGAATCATGAAACGTTTGAACACAGATTGTGATCGTCAAGGTACAGTTGAGGTTTAAAATGAAATCAATTGGCAAACTTGAAGAATTGTTTAGTTTCATATGTTATAATTAATATTTTAATTCATTTTTAATTGTCCAGTCTTGGTAGTCCACAGTTAGCTGTCTACAGTTACTAACTCAATAATTCATATATAGTTTATAATATTCAAATTAATTAATACGTATCGTGACCCGTGTACATGTCTCAGACTCGATCACAACTCAAAGTATATATATTATTGTAGAATCAACCTCAACCCTGTATAGCGAACTCTAACATTACAGCATATAGAGTGTCTATGGTTATTCCAAATAATATATATACATGCGTCGATATGATATGTCAAAACTTAGTATACGTGTCCTGATATTTAAAATGCATAAAATAAATAACAGAAATTAAATGACGATAAATAAAATTGCAGAAATATAAATTGCGATAATTAAATTGCGATAAATAAAATGTAACCAATTAGCTAGGAACAGTTAGCTAGGAACAGTTAGCGTGGATTCTTAACAAACTTCTTCATAGTTAATTCATTTGTTTCTAACAAATTTTATTTTGTTCAATGTTTCTTCATTATGCCACTTGTTGGATTCTGATAAATCAAAATCCAAATATGAAATTGAATGAAAATGGTTATTCTGTGGTGAACGGATACGTATATCAGTGGATGTAAATAGGATAGTAAATAATCATTGAATCAGATTCGAAGAATGTACAGTGTAACTTATTAATGTGAAATCTTAAATGTTCCTCGGGTATTACCTACCCGTTAAAATATTTTCATCATTAACATTTTGTATGAAAGAATTTTTAATTACAATCTTTATGAAAATATACTTGCATATATATTTTCTTCAGATGTAATCATGGATCTAATGAGTTAATATGATATTAATCTCATTTGCTTTTCGGTTTGTGCTAGAATAAATAATCTCTAAAACTATTAGGAACCACATATTCTTCGCAGAATATTAATGAAGTTATGGATCAATACTTCATCGTTAATTATTGTTGGTACACTTTGGTACCTATGGTGCGTATGATGTTGATGTTCAAGGTATAGATTATGGTGTCGAGATGTGTGATAGGGATGTTGTGGTTAGTGGTACTGGTGCTGCTGGTACTGATGTTGGTGGTACTGTTAGTGCCGGTGATGCTGCTGGTGCTTGTAAGTTTTGAACCATATTCTCCAAGGTTAGCACTCGAGCTCAAAGTTCTTTAACTTCTTCTACTAACCCTGGTTGGTTATCAGTGTGAGGTAGAGATCGGATATCTTCTCTAGTTTCGTTAATGGTAGTTTCAAGACGAAAAATTCTCGCAAAAAGGGTATAAACGGTGTTACAAACAGGTTCGCCGGTGAGCGGGTCGAGTACTCCAAGGTTAGGTGGTAGATTCGGTTCATGATATGGAGTACCTTCTTCCCTTCTCCATAGGGTGAGTATATCGCGAACCCACCCCCATCTTCTCCAGTAATCACGGTAGTTGATTGGTTGGTGTGCTCCCGTCACACTGTCTTCGGAGTCAGAGGAACTTGGACGATTCGTAGAGGCCATTTTACGCGATCACAGAAAAATATTTTTGGTATGAAACGTTTAGTGACAGCAAATGATAGTTGGATGGTATTCTCAATGCATAATATGCATAGATATATATAGTACCATGATTCCTTAAATTACGGAGAAATTTACGGGAGATATCAGGCAAAGTTTACCGTAATGGATACGCTAAGATATGAATTAGAAGATACGCCAAGATATGGATTAGTAGATATGCTAAGATATGAATTTGTTTGTACACTATCTATGCAATAATTGCAATAAGAAGTGTTGAGACTGACAATGATAGGTGGATATTTTTCGACAAAGAATGATAAGCAAAACTTTTGACATGCGGACCAGGTTCAAGTCCAGAATTATTAATATAACCTAACAACTACTAGGCCGAAGTCCAGACTCATTAACGCATCCTAACAACTACTAGTTAGACACACTAATGCAAGACCTGGTTCGCTACGACCTCCACTCTGATACCAACTGAAATGACCCATCCTAATCCATCCGAACAAAGTCCATATTGATTATAAACGATTCATAACAGTTGATTATATCGCGAGGTACTTGACCTCTATATGATACATTTTACGAACATTGAATTTGTTTTTGAAAAGACAATCTTTCATTACATCAAAAGTTGATGACATGCATACCATTTCATAATATGTCCAGCTATAATTGACTTAATAATAATCTTGATGAACTCAATGACTCGAATGTAATGTCTTTTGAAATATGTCATGAATGACTCCAAGTAATATCTCTAAAATGAGCAAATGCATAGCGGAAGGTTTCTTTAATACCTGAGGATAAACATGCTTTAAAGTGTCAACCAAAAGGTTGGTGAGTTCATAGGTTTATCATAATAATCATAATATTTAATAAGAAACAAGATTTCATTTAGTTAAATGTGCAGGATCATTACAACTGCAAAAATCATTCATACGATGAGTCGCCTGGTAACCGACCTTAACATAGAGAGCTTAAGATATCTGGCATCATACATTTCACTATTCAAATGTATGACAAGAACCCTTCGAAGTACTAAAGCATTTTCACAATTCGAAAATGGGGGTGGTTGGTGCCCGTAGATCTACCTTTAGGATTCGCGTTAATTAGTGTTTTTCACTAATTCTTAGGTTGCCAAGCATAATAATAATAAGTACAGATATCCAGTATAACAAAACAATCGTAGAATGTAGTTTTATGAACTTGTGCTTATTTTGTAAAACATTTATAAAAGCAGCGCATGTATTCTGTGTCCCAAAAATATATATTGCAAAAGCATTTAAAAAGGGAGCAAATGAAACTCACCATACTGTATTTTGTAGTAAAAATACTGTGATAACCCGGAAATTTCTGACCAAATTTAAACTTTATCTTTAAATGATTTAATGTTTTCGACAAGATAAGCAAAGTCTGTAATGTTGAGTCTCAAAGTTTTAGAACTATATTCATGTAATCAATTATTCTTTGACTGTTCTCGAAGATTCACGAACAATATATATAACACTTAATGTGCATATATATATATATATATATATATATATATATATATATATATATATATATATATATATATATATATATATATATATATATATGATTTCAAGTTATTTAGTAAACGATAGTAACATTCGATTATTGATTCGATTGATATTTAGATAAGTTAACTAAAATGTTTAAGATGAACCAGTAAAACACTAATTTGCTACGGTATTTTCGAATTACTACAGTACCCGAAAAGCTACAGTGTTTTCGAAAATCACTATTTCAAAATGCTATTTGAATGCTATTTCAGTAAAACGCTATTTCAAAATGAAAATGTATATATATATATACTACGAGACGTTGATTTATAGAAGTAAATGACCAAAACACTCGAAAGTTTAAGATACACTTTGAGTGATATAGTTAATTGATAATTTAAGACTATATTTTAACAAAGGTACGTGACACGAAACGTAAAATGCAAGTTTTCTAAACGTACGAAAATGCGTTCGAGAAACCGAAACCGGGACATAAGGAGTGATGACGTACGACTTATCGGAACTAAAATTATTAATCAACTATGCACATGAATTTAATATAATATATAATTAATTATTTAAATTAAATATATTATATATATTATATAAAAACATGTCGACAAGCAAAAAGTTAAAAGAATGTGAGATGGATCAGAGGGCCATGCGATCACATGGCCTTGATGCCCAAAAACCATGCGATCGCATGGCAGGGGCTGGTGGCTCAAATCTATAAATTCGCCCGATTTCGTTTCAGTTCTTCATTTCCTCATCAATCTGTCTCTCTGATCTCTATATATATTTATATTATAATTATTATAATTATAATTATTATTATTATAATTATTATTATTATTATTATTATTATTATTATTATTATTAATCCAAATATTATCATTAGTAGTATGAGTATTATTATTTATACATAAAATACTACGACGAGATCATGAGCGTGTCACTTTCAAATTATGTTTTCGAGCGGGATAGAGCTAAGGAAATTATGGGTTATTGCCAAGGAGGTTATGGGTAATGTTCGGGGGTATATTTGTGAATCAAACCTAGTGTTTATCATCTCTCCGTTACGTCTACGTACTTTCCTACAATAATGAATCTCAATACTGATACGTAAGCACTTAAATTTTATATTTTATAAATTAATTGTGTATCCATGTCTAGTGCTCGAGTATATATATTTATACATGCTTGTATGCTAAATTTAGTCGCTAAACAGTTTATAATGAATCACGAATTAAATACATATATTACTGGTAAAAGGTATATGATATACATGTTTTTAGAAAGCTGGCGAAAAATCAATGACTTTTCATTTAGACATCGAATAGTTTCGATGAACGGATTAAAAGATATGATCAACTGAATTATAATTGACGTTAATTGGAATTGCTTATGAATTTTCAATTAAGATTTAAACAACTTGTTTACAAGATTGATAAGGTGGATTTTTAAATATTACCAGCCGAGTAAATGAATCCTTATATAAGGTACGTCTCTTTTGTTGAACTATCGTCAAAATTGACTTTTTGAAACAACATTGGATAACTTTTGTATGTCGATATCGAGCATTAGGAATGTGATACACTATGACCTGACCTAGCTTGATAGACATTTATTGACCAACATATGTTCTCTAGGTTGAGATCTACGATTATTTGATATTCCGAGTTTCGGTCACATTACGATGAACAACTTTATGTGCTGCTAAGGTGAGTTTCATTTGCTCCCTTTTTAATTGCTTTTGAAATCAATATTTTCGGGCTGAGAATACATGCACTTTATTTTAAACGCAATGGACACAAGTACATACTAAATTCTACACCGAGTTTGAACCGAAAATCTCTTAGCTTTGGTAACTAGTAACTGCCAGTTATAAGAACTGGTCGGCGCGAGTAGTTGTATATGGATCCATAGGGCTTGATATCCCCGTCCGAGCTAGAGCGCTAGCCTTTTAACGGACGTATGCTATTTGAGAAGCGTATACGTTGGTTTGCATGTATTATTAAGATGATTATACAAAGGGTATAAATTATATATACGTTAAGTTTAGTTACCAGGGTGCTCAATTTTGTAGAATATTTTGATAAACGTTTCTGGATGAAACAACTGAAATCTTGTGATCCAACTTTATATACAGATTATGCGAAACACTAAAACTATGAACTCACCAACCTTTGTGTTGACACTTGTTAGCATGTTTATTCTCCGGTTCCCTAGAAGTCTTCCGCTGTTTGCTTATATTTTAGACAAGCTATGTGCATGGAGTCTTACATGGCATATTTATCAAGGAAACGTTGCATTCACCAAATCATCACCATGTATCTTATTTTGACTGCATTGTCAATAGAATTACTATTGTAAACTATTATTTACGGTGATTGTCTATATGTAGAAATCATCAGATGTCGAAAACCTTTGATTTAAATATTCATTTATGGTGTGCCTTTTCAAAAGAATGCAATGTTTACAAAACGTATCATATAGAGGTCAAATACCTCGCCATGAAATCGATGAATGACGTGTTCGTCCAGATGGATTTGGACGGGTCGTCATAGTTGGTATCAGAGCATTGGTCCTAGTGAACCAGGTCTTGCATAAGTGTGTCTAAATTGATAGTTGTTTGGATGCATTAGTAAGTCTGGACTTCGACCGTGTCTGCATGTTAAAAGTTTTGCTTATCATTTATTGTCGGAAATCACCTGCTTATCATTCTTAAGTCTAGACACGTTTTCCTGAATTTATTGCATAAATAGTGTATAGACAAAAATTCATATCTTAGCGTATCTGTTACTGTAAACTTTTCCTGACATCTTCCGAAAATTTCTCCGTGATTTATGGAATTTGGTATTATATACACATATGTAAATTATGTATTGAAGAATACCAAACTAAATTCTATAATTTAATTTATATCAAAAATCATCTCCCTAATTATACAAGATGGATCCCATATCTAGTTCAAATTCCTTAAACTCTGACAGCTATTCCGATACGAATATTCACCTGAATTCCAAAGACAGTGTAACCGGAATGGATCAACCAATCAGCCACCACCTATTCTGGATGAATTGGGGATGGGTTCATAGCCTGCATAGTCATTGGAGACAAGAAGAAGGTGATCCCTTCCATCCACCACATTGCCCTCTTGGCGAAGAACCTGAAGCACTTACCGGCGAACCTATTCGAGACACCATTTTCTCTCTCATTTCCAGAGTATCTCGTCACGATAATATACTATCTCAAATTCTGGATCTTATTCATTCGCTCGTCCGAACCGCCAATCATCCCGGTGTAGTAGAAGAAGTCAACGAGTTCGCGCTCAGGTAGTGGCTTTGGAGAATACGGTGCAAAGGTTACAAGCACCAGCAGCATCACCGTCATCAACAGTACCACCGACAACAACAGCAACAGTACCATTACCACCACCAACAACATCCGCATCGCAAACCTCAACTTCACAATCTGTTCCACGAGCATCAACGTCATACACACCGTAGTTACCAAGAAATAACAGCAACAATAACCGATGAAGTATTAACTCATTTCTCCTGAAGAAATTTTATGTATATTTAATATATATGAATTTTGAAATCAAAATAAATCTTTTCGTACTAAGCTATTACGTGTGAATCTTAACTGGTAGGTACTACTCGATTAGTTCATATTACTAATATGCAATGATGTACATCCTTCCTTAACAACTTAACCATTGTTAACTACAATCTCTGTTTTAACCCAATGAATTCCATTTCATAATAAACCGAGTGTATTAATCAATTACATAATTGATTTTACATTTTCAATTTCGATATACTCGAAACTTTCCAGAAAACATCATCTATGCCTTGTAAGGTTCACAAAAATTCCACGAGCACCAACATCCTTCACCGAGGAATATCAATAAGAATAAATAATGAAATATTGATTTCATTAGTGAAAAACTCCTCAAAGATTATGTAATCTTTAATGTTTTAGAAATTAATCATTTCTAAGTCAAAGCCTAAAATCAAATGAGCTTAATATGATATTAACTCATTAAATCCGTATTACATCTGAAGAAATATACATACATATATTTTCATAAAGACTGTAATGAAAATTCTTTTGTACAAAATATTACTTGTGAAATTTTTAACGGGTAGGTAATTTCCAGGATATATATAAGTTCACAATTGATATGTTATACTGTACATTCTTCAACTTTGATTCAAAAATTATTAACTATGCTCATAGCGATATACAATCGTTTCCATACAAATTCAATTACATATTCTGATATTGACGGATCAGAATCCAAGTCAAGATTTAACAAGTGATATCATTCTTAGATCTCTACATCTTTCAAAGCAATACTTTGACTTCAAAACTGTAAAAGATCCTTTAGCATTTTTATTACCGAAAATAATCTTGCAATTCCTTTTCAAAGTATCCAGTTTTATCACACTTCCAACTAGTCAACTTCGACTTTTCAGATTAGCCTTATTATAACCTTGACATATACGTTCTTGTTACTGTGGAACCTTTCATGTTCCACCACATTAGCAGTAAATTTACCAACAACTTTATTAATCCTTGACCTTTCTAAAAATCCTTATACTCATTGAAACCCTATCATGTACTCATCCACATCTTGTAACAATAATTGCCATACCAACCACCACGAATTAGCAATCAGTATTTTGAATCTCGCAGCATTTTCTACGACAACAGTTATATATAGATAACATCTATCTTCTAGACTTACATACTTCAAATGTGAAGTTTCTGAAAAACACCCCAAACTACGAAACTAGTTCTCTGAATTTTGAAAAAATGCTGATGAAGCAGCAAAAACTGTAAACGACCTTAACAGTCAAAAGTTTGATGATAAAGAATAGTATGGTGGTAAAGCTGAGAAAAAGAGAAGGTTTGGAACTGGAAAATGGATTGAGCAGACCATGAAGCAGGCTGTGGACAAATCACAAAAACAAAATCTACCTTCAAAGAATACAAATGATTCAGTGTCTGCTGAAATCCTTATCAAATACCTTGCTCCTTACTCTAAAACATTTGCGGACAATATTCTTCATCATCATCTTATCTTGAATATTCTATGATATCATTGTATCTTCCAGTATAAATATCCTCCATATTTCTGGAGATATTTTTTATAACCATTCTTATCTGAAATCATTCATCTCTTCGCGCTATCTGTGTTACATCATAAAAGAAACTATTTTAGTTTCTAAAATCTGAAAAATTCGAAAAATAGATGTTTTGAAGTAATGTTGGGAATTGAAGCATGAGTTAGTATAATATAATGACACTTGATCAATGTGATTATATTACAGTAAGTCATGCTGAGTTTCTAACGGAACGTGATAAAGGTTCACAGATCACACCCTCATCATGAACCATGTTACATAACTCTTTCATTCTATTTAATCTCTAAATATATCAAGAAAATACTTTTCTTGATGATTCGGTCTTTTCCAGATATTCTGGTAATTTGAAAAATCAAGATCGTGCCATTACAATTACTTTCTTAGAAAATTAACTATGTTCATTCCGAAATGTATAGCTACGAACTCTGGACCATTATTCGCTTGACTTGAAGTCGGGAAGGAAAAACGAAAGCATAAAGCTCCTAAATATAAGGGAAAATATAAAGCCTGACAACAACACATATATTTCAAACGGTGTATATCAATGCGTATAGCAATATAAAGACACGGGAGAATGAAAAATACTATAACCCTAAGGTAATAGTAGAAGAAAATAACTTCCTCTGGTGGCAGATGAAAAAGAAGAATGAAGGATACGATAGCCAATAATATATCAAGAATCAGAACTGGATTAAGCATTTCACAATCTTTTGAAAGTATGAAATAAGGAAGAAGATGTCGGAGTGGTGAAAATAATGAAACGGAAGTGGTTAATTTATAGCAAAATATCAGACATAACAATCGAGGCAGATTACGCATTTAAAGTAAATCTTAATTTCCTTAAATTTTGAAGAATCAAATCGTATTTAGATTATGAAGATTTTCTATTCCTTAAATTCTGGAAATCAATCGTAACTACGTCAAAAGTTAAGATGAATCTTTATTCTTTCATTTCACTCTTTTACGATAACTTCTCTCATACGCTTCGAGAAATCGGATTGTTTTATCCATATTATTCAATGGTGATAAAATTCTATTTATCAACTCATATTCGTCATGAAAACATTTTTATTGTTAGCCATGACGACCTCACTTAAATTTCGGGACGAAATTTCTTTAACGGGTAGGTACTTTGATGACCCGGAAATTTCTGACCAAATTTAAACTTTATCTTTAAATGATTTAATGTTTTCGACACGATAAGCAAAGTCTGTAATGTTGAGTCTCAAAGTTTTAGAACTATATTCATGTAATCAATTATTCTTTGACTGTTCTCGAAGATTCACAAACAATATATATAACACTTAATGTGCATATATATATATATATATATATATATATATATATATATATATATATATATATATATATATATACATATATGATATACATACATATATACATATATATATACATATATATATGATTTCAAGTTATTTAGTAAACGATATTAACATTTCATTATTGATTCGATTGATATTTAGATAAGTTAACTAAAACGTTTAAGATGAACCAGTAAAACACTAATTTTCTACGGTATTTTCGAATTACTACATTACCCGAAAAGCTACAGTGTTTTCGAAAATCACTATTTCAAAATGCTATTTGAACGCTATTTCAGTAAAACGCTATTTCAAAATGAAAATGTATATGTATATACTACGAGAAGATGATTTATAGAAGTAAATGACCAAAACACTCGAAACTTTAAGATACACTTTGAGTGATATAGTTTATTGATAATTTAAGACTATATTTTAACAAAGGTACGTGACACGAAATGTAAAATGCAAGTTTTCTAAACGTATGAAAATGCGTTCGAGAAACCGAAACCGGGACATTAGTCGAGTGATGACGTACGACTTATCGGAACTAAAATTATTAATCAACTATGCACATGAATTTAATATAATATATAATTAATTATTTAAATTAAATATATTATATATATTATATAAAAACATGTCGACAAGCAAAAAGTTAAAAGAATGTGAGCTGGATCATAGGGCCATGCGATCGCATGGCCTTGATGCCCAAAAACCATGTGATCGTATGGCAGGGGCTGGTGGCTCAAATCTATAAATTCGTCCGATTTCGTTTCAGTTCTTCATTTCCTCATCAATCTGTCTCTCTGATCTCTATATATATTTATATTATTATTATTATTATTATTATTATTATTATTATTATTATTATTATTATTATTATTATTATTATTACTATTATTATTATTATTATTATTATTAATCCTAATATTATGGTTAGTAGTATGAGTATTATTATTTATACATAAAATACTACGACGAGGTCATGAGCGTGTCACTTTCAAAATATGTTTTCGAGCGGGATAGAGCTAAGGAAATTATGGGTTATTGCCAAGGAGGTTATGGGTAATGTTCGGGGGTATATTTGTGAATCAAACCTAGTGTTTATCATCTCCGTTACATCTACGTACTTTCCTACAATATTGAATCTCAATACTGATACGTAAGCACTCATATTTTATATTTTATATATTAATTGTGTATCCATGTCTAGTGCTCGAGTATATATATTTATACATGCTTGTATGCTAAATTTCGTCGCTAAACAGTTTATAATGAATCACGAATTAAATACATATATTACTGGTAAAAGGTATATGATATACATGTTTTTGGAAAGCTGGCGAAAAATCAATGACTTTTCATTTAGACATCGAATAGTATCGATGAACGGATTAAAAGATATGATCAACTGAATTATAATTGACGTTAATTGGAATTGCTTATGAATTTGCAATTAGGATTTAAACAACTTGTTTATAAGATTGATAAAGTGGATTTTTAAATATTACCAGCTGAGTAAATGAATCCTTATATAAGGTACGTCTCGTTTGTTGAACTATTGTCAAAATTGACTTTTTGAAACAACATTGGATAACTTTTGTATGTCGATATCGATCATTAGGATTGTGATACACTATGACCTGACCTAGCTTGATAGACATTTATTGACCAACATATGTTCTCTAGGTTGAGATCTACGATTATTTGATATTTCGAGTTTCGGTCACATTACGATGAACAACTTTATGTGCTGCTAAGGTGAGTTTCATTTGCTCCCTTTTTAATTGCTTTTGAAATCAATATTTTTGGGCTGAGAATACATGCACTTTATTTTAAATGCAATGGACACAAGTACATACTAAATTCTACACCTAGTTTGAACCGAAAATCCCTTAGCTTTGGTAACTAGTAACTGCTAGTTATAAGAATTGGTGGGCACGAGTAATTGTATATGGATCCATAGGGCTTGATATCCCCGTCCGAGCTAGAGCGCTAGCCTTTTAACGGGCGTATGCTATTTGAGAAGCGTACACGTTGGTTTGCGTGTATTATTAAGATGATTATACAAAGGGTATAAATTATATATACGTTAAGTTTAGTTACCAGGGTGCTCAATTTTGTAGAATATTTTGATAAACGTTTCTGGATGAAACAACTAAAATCTTGTGATCCAACTTTATATACAGATTATGCTAAACACTAAAACTATGAACTCACCAACCTTTGTGTTGACACTTGTTAGCATGTTTATTCTCAGGTTCCCTAGAAGTCTTCCGCTATTTGCTTATATGTTAGACAAGCTATGTGCATGGAGTCTTACATGGCATATTTATCAAGGAAACGTTGCATTCACCAAATCATCACCATGTATCTTATTTTGACTGCATTGTCAACGGAATTACTATTGTAAACTATTATTTACAGTGATTGTCTATATGTAGAAATCATCAGATGTCGAAAACCTTTGATTTAAATATTCATTTATGGTGTGCCTTTTCAAAAGAATGCAATGTTTACAAAACGTATCATATAGAGGTCAAATACCTCGCCATGAAATCGATGAATGACGTGTTCGTCCAGATGGATTTGGACAGGTCGTCACAAATACATATGACGTCATTGAATAAATGTAGGGTTGGTCTCGGATTCACGAACCTATTTCAGTAATATATATATTAAAACACATAATGAACGCATAATGGTATTGAAACCAGATTATATATATTAGTTATATACTATATTACTTATTAAATATTTTAGTTATATACTATATTAAAACACATAATGAACGCATAATGTATTTATTATTTTAAATATTTTATATATATATATATATATATATATATATATATATATATATATATATATATATATATATATATATATATATATATATATGTATATATTTTATTTTTATATCGTAAATTAAATATACTTGTATTAATAATTATTACTAATAATCATAATATTAATAATTTTATAAAAATTTTTACTTTTAAGATAATGATATTAATAACACTAGTTAGATAATTAATAGTAATCATAATAATAATAATAGTAATAGTAATAATAATAATAATAATAATAATAATAATAATAATAATAATAATAATAATAATAATAATAATAATAATAATAATAATAATAATATTTATATTATAATTCTACCTAAATAATAGATCTATGCGTGTGTTTCTGTTTTCCCCAATTCCGATCGAGAGTATCCAAGACCAAAGCAAAACGCAGAGAAAACGTATCATCATCGAATAATCAAACAACAATCATCCTCATCATCATCAACCGATTTATCATCAGCAAATTTGCAATGACTCGAAGATCAATTGATTCGTCCTCATCGGTCTTCTTCATCATCTTTAATCGTCATCCTTCCTTAATCGATCGATCCATCAATTGATAATGTAAGTAATTGTTCTTTAAACATTCTTTTAAATTTCTTCGTCCTTCTATCAATTTTTCTTTATTTTAATTAGATTGAACACGAATAGTAACAGTAGGAAGGTTTCAAATGGTTTTGAGTGATGATTCGTGATATTCTAAATAGATGGTGATGGTGATTGATTTGAGGGTTTGATTGAACGAAAAGCCTGAATAAAAGCAGCAAGCGTGTAGTAGCAAAATGTGATTTCAGGTTTGGTAATGGTTGTTGATAACCGAAGCAGATCAAATGTAGAACCCAGAAATCATTAATTGAACATTTAGATACGGTTCTTGATGGTCTCCATAAGTTAATGAGTGGTGTTTTGTTGAATGTTTACCGTGATGAACAACACAAGTAATACATGTTGATGGTTCTTACTTCGAACATAACAGGAATACAACAATAGTAGCAGATAACAGGAAATAGAATTGGATAGCAGTTTGGTTCGGTTTCTTTTCTTTAACTTATTCCTCCACTTATTTATTTATTTATTTTTATTATTATTAGTAAAACATAAATGAATAGTAACTTCATGATATAGATAAGATCATGAGTTGCAGATGGTTGATTGAAACAGAACATATTAAGTGCAGCAGCAATAGCAGTTGTCTTGCAGTCGTGGTTCACGATGAGGGATTTTAGAGAGAGATATGATGGTTTACATGATTACCATGGTGGTGGTTATTTTTCTTGGGTGGTTCTCGTAACAAACATAGAACAGTAGCAGGTAAGTGATCATAGTGGTGCTTTTGGATTGAACCTATGAATAGAATCTAGCAGTGGTAGATGATGAAGTTACAGTCGATTTTATTAATAGTTTGATTTAATTGTTTGCAGGTTTCCTCATAGTCCGGTTTGGTGAAGTGATTTCGATATGATTATGATGATAGTCTTTTGTTGAAGAAAGAAGCCGAATGAAAATCAAGGTGATCAAATGTTGGTGATTGTTGTAGGAGATCATAGGGTTTGTGGTGGATGAGTGAAGATGATTTGGGTGGTTTTAATGGTTTTGTTCGATGGGTCTTAGTGTTTGAGCTACATCCATTTTTAAAAAGGAAAAGGAGTAATATAAAGATAAGTAAGTGTATTAATATGTATATTTCTTAATGTATGTATGTTTGATATATATATATTTATTATTGGTAACAACAAAATAAAGATAAGAAAATGAATTGGTTGCACGAATTTGGTTGATCATGAATTATAGATCATATAGAAACAAGAACTAAAGTTGTAGTGAGTGATTACGATGGTTGAGTGGGTTTTCTGTTATTGGATATATGTATGTATATATATATAAGTTGTTAAGGAAGAAACAAGAATAAGGAATGCTCTTGTGATCAACACGAGTTCACAAGCAAGTAACTATGTTTAAACTTATCTTAAAAAGCCTTTGAATATAAAACAGAAAGTTAAAGGTAAATGTTAATCTTTTGTTTTTATTATAAGGATATAAGAATTGAATCAATCGAATAAAAATCAAAGTGGGTTGTGATGATGTTAATTTAATATGGATTACTAGTACGAAAGGGTGGAAAGTTGGTGATAGTGGTATGGGTGCATGTATGCATATATGTATTATTAGATGGAAACAAAATTGGTACAACTCGCAAACGATAGCATCATAGCAACAATTATGTGGGGTCTTCATGTGGTTCTAGTTTGAGTCAAACACAAAAACAAAACAAAAAAATTGTAGAAATAATAATTGAATGATTATAAAAGGAGGGGTAGAGTATGGTATTGTGTGAATGTCGATCAAATGCATGTATGTGGATATCTGTCGGGATATTTAAACCCAAACAAAAATAGTAAGCTAGACGTGTGAACAAAATAATAATAATACATTTTGTTATCACTTGTTTTCAGCTTCAATTAGGATATACGAAGTATTAATATTTAACAATAAGTAGTAAATATATTATTTATTTATTTATATATATATATATATATATATATATATATATATATATATATATATATATATATATATATATATATATATATATATATATATTACAAACCTATAATATACATAACTTGTTTAAAAATCTACTGTTTCGTGAATCGTCGAGAGCAGTCGAAGGTCAATTGAATATATGACAACAATTCAACTTGTTGAGACTTAACATAACAGACTTTGCTTATCGTGTCGGAAACATATAAAGGTTAAGTTTAAATTTGGTCGGAAATTCGGGGTCATCACACCTTTGCACCATATTCTCCAAAGCCACTACCCGAGCGCGAAGCTCGTTGACTTCTTCTATTACACCGAGGTGATTGTCGGTTTAGACGAGCGGATAAATAAAATCTAGAATTTGGTTTAGTATATAATCATGACGAGATACTCTGAAAATGAGAGAGAAAATTGTGTTACGGACAGGTTCGCCAGTAAGTGCGTCAGGTTCTTCACCAAGAGGACAATATGGTGGATGAAAGGGATCGCCTTCTTCTTGTCTCCAATGACTAAGTAGGCTATGAACCCAGCCCCAATTCATCCAGAATAGATGATGGCTGATTGGTTGGTCCATTCCGGTCACACTGCTTTCGGAGCTTGAGTGGGACTCCATGTCGGAATCCGAGGGACTTGAACTAGTAGCGATTTCCATTTCGTACGATTGAATAAAGGATTTTTCGATATGAAATGATTTTCGGCTATCGGATGATATTCTAATTATATATATATATATATATATATATATATATATATATATATATATATATATATATATATATATATATATATATATATAGAGCAGAATATTTCATAGATTACGGAGGAATTTATGGAATATATTAGGCAAAGTTTACAGTAACTGATACGCTAAGATATGAATTAGCAGATACATTAAGATATGAATTTTGTCTATACGATATTCATTCAATCAATGCAGTAAGATGCGTCTAGACTAGGAATGATAAGCAAGTGATCCCCTAAGAATGATAAGTAGGTAATTTTCGACACAAAATGTTAAGCAAAACTTTTGACATGCAGACACAATCGAAGTCCAGACCCACTAATGCATCTAAACAACTATCAGTTAGACACACTAATGCAAGACCTGGTTCACTAAGACCACCACTCTGATACCACCTATAACGACCCGTCCTAATCCATCTGGACTAATACATTACATTTGGTTACATCGCGAGGTACTTGACCTCTATATGATACATTTTACAAACATTGCATTCGTTTTTAAACGACAAACTTTCTTTACATCGAAAATTGACGGCATGCATACCATTTCATAATATATCCAACTATAATTGACTCAATAATAATCTTGATGAACTCAACGACTCGAATGCAACGTCTTTTGAAATATGTCATGAATGACTCCAAGTAATATCTCTAAAATGAGCAAATGCACAGCGGAAGATTTCTTTCATACCTGAGAATAAACATGCTTTAAAGTGTCAACCAAAAGGTTGGTGAGTTCATTAGTTTATCGTAATCAATCATTTCCATAATTTTAATAGACCACAAGATTTCAATTTTTCCATAAATATACATCTCATATCAGGCATTTTGCAAACTGCATAGAGATAAAAATCATTCATATGGATTGAACACCTGGTAACCGACCTTAACAAGATGCATATAGAATATCCCCCAGTATACAGTGCGCAGCTAATATACTAAATAATACCTCGAAGTACTAAAGCAACCATACCCTGGATGGGGCTCGTTGCGCCCGATAGATCTACCTTTAGGATTCGCGTCAATTAGGGGCCATTTCCCTAATTCTTAGGTTACCAGACTTGAAGGGGCGATATTCGGTTTAATAATCCAACCATATAATGTAGTTTTTGATTACTTGTTTCTATTTTGTAAAACAATTATAAAAACAGCGCATGTATTCTCAGTCCCAAAAATATATATTGTAAAAGCATTTAAAAAGGGAGCAAATGAAACTCACCATACTGTATTTTGTAGTAAAAATACATATGATGACATTTAACAAGTGTAGGGTTGGCCTCGGATTCACGAACCTATATCATTTGTATATATATTAACACATATAATGGTAATCGAATAAATTTATATATTATTAGTGATCTCGATGTTATCTTAATAAGTTATATGTTTTGTTAATAACTTAATTAATATATTTATTTTATATGCTTTTAAATAAATATTTAATCTTTATTATAAGAATATTAATATAGTTTTTGTTGAATATATTTTTATATAACTAATTTTTATTGTAATAATAATAATAATAATAATATTAATAGTAGTAATAATAATAATAATAATAATAATAATAATAATAATAATAATAATAATAATAATAATAATAATAATAATAATAATAATGTTAAAAATAATAATATTAATGTTAAAATTAATAAAAGTAATGTTAATACTAATAATAACAAGAAAGGACTACCTTTAAAAGTTTTCCCCAATAAAAAAGCCCCGGACCGGGCTCGAACCGACGACCTCTCGTTCAACAACCACACGCCCAACCAATGCTCTACCTGATACTTTCTTGTAATACTTTGCAAGATTAAATATTTAACCTATGCTACTGTTATTTTCCTAGCACCCCATCATCACTAACATCCTAATCATTTTCTTCATTATTTGACAAGATCATAATCATCATTATAATCATAATCACTACCATCGATATCAATATTTATCATCATCAATATCACCTTCGTTTAAGTTAACCAAAATCATCATCTAATCATCATGAGCTAATCCTCTATATCATCATCAAAACATAAACAATTACTCGTAGTGATGTGTGGTGATGTAATGGCCACTTAATGGGCCGTTTTTTTATGGCCTAATATCTCACAAAAGATGATGTTGGGCCTATTTGATCTTGTAAAAATTCGGTAGTCCAGGCCCCAAAAATAAACACTGGTTCATTTGCAAATACATGTATGGTGTCGATATAAAAGATATTTAATTATCATGGTGCTCCACTAACAATTTAATCCTATTTAAATGCTACTACACCTCTTTAAACTTGTGAACATGTCCCACTTGCTTTTCATTTCTTCTGTGTTGGTGGTTGAGCTGACCAACTAAAGCAGAATTCTTAGTATAATAGTAGCATAAACGGTGATCGAATTAATAGAAAAATTTAAATAGAAGATGAGCAGAATAGCTAAAGCATTCGGTGTGGGTGATGGATATTTTGTAGGTGGTTGTCGGTTCCAAAATAGAATGAAAAGAAAACACACAGCTCTATATGATCATTGGTGGTGTTCGTGGAGGTGATTGAACCAGGAAGAAATAGAAGAGAGAAGAGAAGGGTGACGGGTTATAATGGTTTTGGATGGTGGTTTTTGGGTCGAAGATTAGTAGCACACATGAATGGTTGGTTTCGTGGAACTTTGGCTTGTAACAGAAATAAAAGAGCAGCCACAGTGATTAGTAACTGAAAGAAAACTGGTTCGAGTGGTGAAGTGGGTGTTGTAGTCGATGATTTTGTTATGGTGGGTTTTTGTTGCAAGCCGGTTTCGATTGATAACGGGTAAATGGGTTCTCTAGTGGTTGTGGTAGTAGGTGTCATTTGTGGGACTGCAACAAACAGAAAACGTGAAACATATGTAGATGATGATAGTGGTGGTTTAAGATGGTAGTCGTGATGGTGGTTTCCCGGTGGTTATGTAATATAGAATAAAAAGGAACGGTGGTATGGTGTGGAGAAACAAGAATGAACCAGATAGTATTAGCTATTACATGGTTTTTGTGTGTGTATCTTTGCCATAGGCATATGATATTATATATCATAAAATTTATAACAGTAACAATGACTAGTGATATTAATATTTTATCATAAAGCAACATTTAAAACTGTATATAATAGTAAAGCCGCCCTCTAATTGTTTTCTTATACCGACGGTTCTAGTAAGGACTGTTAAATCGTACCCCATTATTAAATCAGTGACGGATAAAAGTATTCAGAAAAATCCCAAATTTTTAGATTAAGTTTCTTTAATTATTTTGGTCATTATGGTATAAAATTCGATCATTAACTATTAAATAAAAATTACATTATTTATTCACTCCCAACCCCAAGTAAAATATAAAAAGTTTTAAAATTTAATAAATAGCTCCTAAATACATTTTTACTAAGCCTATAATTTATAAAACCCATTTTCGGATCACCGTTTATTTTAAAATCACATAAATTCCTTTTTAACTCATTTACTATCTATCGAATGACAATTGAGCATTACCGTCGTTTATTAAATAACTTCGAAATCACAAAATATATATTCTATATAATTTATATATATATATATATACTCTTTAAATAATAATAATAATCATTATTATTATTTTTCAATATTGTTTATAACAATTACAATATATAATATTTCATTTTATAATATACCTATATTTATATATATATAGATATTTATATTTAATATTATTAATTTAATATATAATATATAGATATGCATAAATATATATATATATATATATATATATATATATATATATATATATATATATACATATATATATATATATACATATATATATATATATACATATACATATATATATACATATATATATATATATACATATATATATATATATATATATATATATATATATATATATATATATATATATATATATATATATATATATATATATATATATATATATATATATATATATATGTATATATATATATATATATATTTATGCATATCTATATATTATATATTAAATTAATAATATTAAATATACTGATATTATTTTATATATTTATTTCCAACAATTAAATCATATATTATTTCACATAAAATTATATATATCTGTTTACAAATTACTTGTTCGTTCGTGAATCGTCGAAATTGGTCGAGGTTCAATTGAATTCATGTAAACAGTTCCAAAATTTTAAGACTCAACTTTACAGACTTTGCTTATCGTGCCAGAAACATATAAAGATTAAGTTTAAATTTGGTCGGAAATTTTCGGGTCGTCACAATATGGTTGAATGGATCGAAGAAGAATATGCCCCTTTTAGCCTGGTAATCTAAGAATTAGGGAACATCACAAATTTTTAGAATTAGTGCACCCCTAATTGACGCGAATCCTAAAGGTAGATCTACGGGAATTAACAACCCCCATTCTGGAATTTGGAATGCTTTAGTACTTCGAGTTTATCATGTCCGATGGGTATCCCGAAATGATGGGGATATTCTATATGCATCTTGTTAATGTCGGTTACCAGGTGTTCAATCCATATGAATGATTTTTATGCATGATGTTTATGAGAAATGGAAATATGAAATCTTGTGGTCTACTAAAATTATGGAAATGATTGATTATGATAAACTAATGAACTCACCAACCTTTTGGTTGACACTTGAAAGCATGTTTATTCTCAGGTATGAAAGAAATCTTCCGCTGTGCATTTGCTCATTTTAGAGATATTACTTGGAGTCATTCATGACATATTTCAAAAGACGTTGCATTCGAGTCGTTGAGTTCATCAAGATTATTATTAAGTCAATTATAGTTGGATATATTATGAAATGGTATGCATGCCGTCAACTTTCAATGAAATGAAAGTTTGTCTTTTAAAAACGAATGCAATATTTATAAAATGTATCATATAGAGGTCAAGTACCTCGTGATGTAATCAACTATTGTGAATCGTTTATAATCGATATAAATGGGTCCTTTCACGTACAGAGAAAGAAGAAAAAAAATAGCTGTGCTCTTCAGTTAAATTTGAATTTTCCTTTTATTCGATTTGCAGTGATACTAATCATTTTATAAACGTTGTAAATAATAGAGATCAATTAATCTAAGTCTTGTAGTATTGCTGGAAGCCGACAAAGGTTCACAGACGAATAGTAATACCGAATAATAGCAGATATTAATAACGCGTTCTGATCTTGTTTCCATATTTCTATATATTTTATATTCAGTATTATAAATTATTAAATATATTAAATATAATAATATTAGTAATAACAATAATAATAATTAATAATAATAATGATAAAAATTTTAATAATAACAATACTAATCATATTAATCATAATTGTGACAACCCGAAATTTTTCAACCAAATTTAAACTTTATCTTTATATTATTCCGACACGATAAGCAAAGTTTGTTAACTTAAATCTCAAGAATTTTAAATTGTGTTCATACATTCATTATAACCTGGACCAAATTCTGACGATTCATGAACCGTTATATATAAATAAATATGTATATATATGTATGTATATATATTATAACTTGAGAATATTAATAAAGTATTAAACGTATAATACTTTACATGAACGTATTTGTTTCAATATGTTTATCGATGGAATTAGAAGATAATATCAAATGATTGATTTATCAGATACATTGTGATATGATTACGGGTCTATGTTATGAGGTCCACTGTGATTTAAGAAATCTATTCTTTTTGACAATATTCGGAAAATGGTAAAGTGATTTATAAGTAAGAACGTGGAGTGTAAATAACTTAGATGTTGGATATCGACAAGTTAAGTAACTGGACAATTTTCATTAAGATGATTTCATACGTTTATTTAACCTTTGAACTTTATCCCATGCTTCACCAAAGACTGTAATTTAAAAACTTGAAACCTATTATGAATATATATGATTATACTTTTCTAAAACGTTTTATGATATAACGATTTCTATTATTTTAACCTTTAAATAAAATGATTCTTAAATATATTTAGTTTTGGAAAACAAAATTATCATATTTATTTGATTTAGTTTCAAACGTACAAAAACGTTTTCAGTTTAAAAAGAACTTTATTATTAAAACGTATATAACATTCATAAATATCTAGAACCACTTTTAACAACTCATTACTTAACCAGTATGATAAAGATAATGATATTTATATTTTATTTTATTAAATATATATAACAATTTAAATTAATATTATATATATTTATACGCGTATTTTACGTACATAGTTTTATACTTTTACTATACTTAAACGTTACCTTTACTTTATTTTTACTTTACTTTAACTTTAATAATTCACTTTAATAATTCATACTTTAATAATTCACTTTAATAATTCATACTTTAATAATTCACTTTAATAATTCATACTTTAATAATTCGATTTAATAATTCACTTTAATAATTCATACTTTAATAATTCATTTTAATAATTTATACTTTAATAATTCACTTTAATAATTCAAAAATCTATTATAAATAGAATTCAATAGGTTTCATTATTTCATAGAAACTTGAAAATATTTTTCTCTAAACTCTCTCAATCGATTTACATATATATATTTACTCCATATTATTTCAAGATATTATTAGTATACATAAAATATTACGGCGGAGTGCTATCCGAGTGATTTCGAAATTGTTTTTCGAGCGGGATAGAACTAAGAAAATTATGGGTTATAGCTATGGAGGTTATGGGTATGGTTCGGGAGTATTGCTCGTGAGTCAAACTAGTGTTTATCATCTCCGTTGCGTCTACGTACTTTTCCTGCAATATTGAATCTCGATATTGATACGTGAGCACTCATAACTTAACTTTTATATATTATTAGTGTATCCCTGACTAGTGCTCGAGTATATAGGATTATGCATGCTTATACGTTCGTTATTGTCGTTAGATAGGTTATGTCGAATCTTGAATTAAATACATATGCTATTAAGATAAGGTATGTGATATGCATGTCATTGGAAAGCTAGCGAAAATTGAGAACTTTTCATTTAGATATCGAATGGTTTCGATGAACGGTTTAGAAGTTATAGTCAATTGAATTTTTGTATTATTATTAAAAATGACTATTATTATCGTCGTTATTATCGTCGTTATAATCTAATTATTATTATTATTATTATTATTATTATTATTATTATTATTATTATTATTATTATTATTATTATTATTATTATTATTATTATTATCATTGTCGTTATTAATAAAAGATATTATTGTTATTTTTATTATTATTACTATCGTTATTATCGTTAAGGTTATAATTAGTATTATTATTATTATTATTATTATCATTCAAATAGTTATTAGTATTATCATTAATATTATTTTTAATAGTATTATTATAATTAAAACTAATATTAGTAACATCTAATTATTATGATTACTTTTATTATTATTAACGCGATATAAAAGACGACTAAAAGCTATTAAACGAAGCGATTAGGAAATAATGAGTATGAGTATCATGATAAAATTAAGATATTGTAAGTTATTGATTTAAAGGAAAAATATCGTTTTCATTATTTTACTATTATTATTATTATTAAAAGTATTATTAATATTAAAACTATCATTTTTACTAAAATTATTATTTTTAATAAAAATATCATTGTTAATATGAAACATCATTATTATTATCATTTTAGTACTATTGTTAATAAAAATTATCATTTTATCATTTTTAGAAAATATAATTATTGTTATTTTTATTAGTAGAATAATAATAATTATTACAAAATAATACAATTTTTACTTATTATTATTATTATTATTATCAATATTATTTTATCAAATAAATATGTGATACAAAGATATTTTACTACGTATAATATAATTACATTAATAATACCTATTGAAATGTCCCGTTCATATTGATTATAAATGTTCCATATTAATTGATTTCGTCGCGAGGTTTTGACCTCTATATGAGACGTTTTTCAAAGACTGCATTCATTTTAAAACAACCATAACCTCTATTTTATCGATAAAGGTTTAAAAAGCATTACGTAGATTATCAAATAATGATAATCTAAAATATACCGTTTACACACGACCATTACATAATGGTTTACAATAAGAATATATTACATCAAAAATAAGTTTCTTGAATACAGTTTTTACACAATATTATACAAGCATGGACTCCAAATCTTGTCCTTATTTTAGTATGCAACAGCGGAAGCTCTTAATAATCACCTGAGAATAAACATGCTTAAAACGTCAACAAAAATGTTGGTGAGTTATAGGTTTAACCTATATGTTATCAAATCATAATAATAGACCACAAGATTTCATTTTTATAACACATCTCATATCAGGCATTTCTCAAACTGCATAGAGATAAAAAGCATTCATATGTTGAACACCTGGTAACCGACGTTAACTTAATGCATAGAATATCCCCAAAACGGAACCTCTCATCTGTATAATAATATCGAAGTACTAAACCATCCATAACCTGAATGAGGGTTGTTAAGCCCAATAGATCTATCTTTAGGATTCGCGTCAATTAGGGGCCATTTCCCTAATTCTTAGGTTACCTGACTTGAAGGGCGATATTCGGTTTAATAATCCAACCATAGAATGTAGTTTTGCGTACGTGTGTCTATTGTGTAAAACATTTATAAAGCTGCATGTATTCTCATCCCAAAAAAAATATTAGATTGTAAAAGTGGGACTATAACTCACTTTCACAGATTTTTACTTTGCCGGAAGTAAGACTTGGCCACTGGTCGATTCACGAACCTATAACAAATGTGTACATATATATCAAAGTATGATCGAAATATATTCACAACATTTTTTATTACATTTTTATGATTTAAGTTTGTTAAGTTAGCAGTCCTCGTCAATAACCTACAACTAGTTGTCCACTGTTAGATGTACAGAAATAAATCAATATATATTATCTTGAATCAATCCACGACCCAGTGTATACACATCTCAGGCTAGATCACAACTCAAAGTATATATATTTTTGGAATCAACCTCAACACTGTATAGCTAACTCAAACATTACTGCATATAGAGTGTCTATGGTTGTTTCAAATAATATATATAGATGGGTCGATATGATATGTCAAAACATTGTATACGTGTGTATGGTATCCCAAGATTACATAATATGTATAATACAATATAAATTAGTTAGGATATGTTTAGTCTAGATTTGTTACAAAATTTTCGTAGCTAAAACTAGCAAGTTTATCCAATTTTGTTTTACCCGTCATTTCTTCGTTTCAAATCCGTTTTGAGTGATTCAAGTTGCTATGGTTTCATAATGAACTAAAATTTATGAAACTAAACAGAAAAAATATAAGTTTATAGTCGAAAATACAGGTTACAAGTCATTTTTTAAAGAGGTAGTCATTTCCGTCAAAAAATGACATCTTGATGGCCATTTTGGAAAACATACTTCCACTTTGTGTTTAACCATGATTTTTGGAAATAGTATCATGTTCATATGTAATATCATTTTTCCAGAAAACAAACTTCCAATTCAAAGATTAAGATACTTTTTATTTTTTTTAACCCAAAACAGCCCCCGATTTCACTATGACGGCGTATGTCCCGTGTTACGGAGTTCTTCGTGTTTCCAGGTTTTAAATCATTAAGTTAGCATATCATATAGATATAGAACATGTGTTTAGTTGATTTTAAAAGTCTAGTTAGAAGGATTAACTTTATTTGAAAACAAGTTTAGAATTAACTAAACTATGTTCTAGTGATTACAAGTTTAAATCTTCGAATAAGATAGCTTTATATTTATGAATCGAATGATGTTATGAACATCGTTACTACCTTAAGTTTAGTAGGTAAACCTACTAAAAGTGACAAGAAATGATCTAGCTTCAAAATATTCTTGGATGGCTTGAAAGTTCTTGAAGTAGAATCACGACACGAAAAGAAGTTCAAGTAAGATTTCTGCTCGAATTAAGATTGTTATAGTTATAGAAATTGAATCAAAGTTTGAATATGAGTATTACCTTGAATTAGAGAGATAACCTAATGTAAGTAACAAAGGTTTCTTGATCTTGGATGATTACTTGGAATGGTTTAGAAAACTCTAATGACCCGTCCTAATCCATCCAGACGAAGTCCATATCGATTATAAACGATTCACAATAGTTGACCTCTATATGATACATTTTACAAACATTGCATTCGTTTTTGAAAAGGCAATCTTTCATTAAAAAGAAATTTGACGGCATGCATACCATTTCATAATATATCTAACTACAATTGACTTAATAATAATCCTGATGAACTCAACGACTCGAATGCAATCTTTTGAAATATGTCATGAATGACTCCAAGTAATATCTCTAAGATGAGCAAATGCACAGCGGAAGATTTCTTTCATATCTGAGAATAAACATGCTTTAAAGTGTCAACCAAAAGGTTGGTGAGTTCATTAGTTTAACGTAAATAATTATTTCCATCATTTTAATAGACCACAGAATTTTCATTTTCAGTTCTCATAAATAAACGTCCCATGTATAGAGACAAAAATCATTCATATGGATTGAACACCTGGTAACCGACATTTACAAGATGTATATAAGAATATCCTCTATCATTCCGAGAAATCCTTCGGACATGATATAAAACAACATCGAAGTACTAAAGCATCCGGTACTTTGGATGGGGTTCGTCGGGCCCATATATCTATCTTTAGGATTCGCGTCAATTAGGCGTGCACTAATTCTCAAAATTAGTGATATTCCCTAATTCTTAGGTTACCAAGTAAAAAGGGGCATATTCGGCTTCGATCATTTAACCATATAATGTAGTTTCATTTACTTGTGTCTATTTCGTAAAACATTTATAAAACTTGTGCATGTATTCTCACTCCAAAAATATAAAGGGTAAAAAGGCAAATGAAACTCACATAATGTATTTTGTAGTAAAAATACATATGACTATATTGAACAATTGAACAATGCAGGGTTGGCCTCGGATTCACGAACCGATATCATTCGTATATATATTAAAACATATACTCATAATCAACAAGCTTTTATATATTATTATATTTGATAGGATTTTTATACCAATAACGTAGATATTTTATTATTTACTAAATAACTCCATTTTATATAAAAATATTAATATAGTTAAGTTATATATATTAAATATCTTTTTTATATGAAGATCATTTGTTTGTGAAGTTAATAATTTTGATAATACTAATATTATTAATAATAATGATACTATATAATAATAATGATAAGAGTAGTAATAATAATATTGTTAATAAGGATAATGATGTTAATAATGATAATAATACTTAGTTGAATTATAATAACTATGATAACAATAATTATAATAATTTTAACGATTCCTCTTAACTTAAAATCTTTAATCATTTTCATAATAATATCACAATTCCTATATTTGTAATCTTAATCGTATTACTAAAAATCTTTATATTCATATTCATAGTAATCATAATCTCCGCGTTTAATTTCTAGACTAGTAACTAAAGTTTCTATAACGTCAATTTGTAATCCTAATCATAATAATAATATTAGTCATACATAAATGGTAAAAGTAACAATAATAAGTGTATTAATAATACTTATAAGAATGATAATAATCATAATGGTTATAATACATATAATTATGATAATAATAATAATAAGAATAATAATTTCAATACTAGTAATAATTGTAATATTTAGTACTAATGATAATATCCTAAGTTATGTTTATGATAATAATAATAATTACAATACTAATTGATAATACTAATAATAACAATAATGATATTATTATTAATTTGATTAATGATAATAATAATCATTTTATTATTGTTTTTACTAATAATATATAACATAGTAACAATAATAACAATAATAATAATAATAATAATAATAATAATAATAATAATAATAATAATAATAATAATAATAATAATAATAATAATAATAATAATAAAATTACTACCTCACACAAAATAGGCCTAAAAAAAATCGAACGCCAATGCCAAGAATCGAACCCTCAACCTCTCGAAAGCCGACACCATCCCTTAACCATCCATCCGTTTCTAGTTTTTTGAAATCATGACCCATCCATATTTATTTAACCGATGAATTTTCTGTTCTACTCTTCACCCTCAAAATCATGTCAACCATGGAACTCATTTCAATGTCAAATAACTAATTAATATTGGAAATAAGGATTGAAGTTTAATTGCAGATGACTTGTAGTGAATATTGGTTTAATTAAACAAAGGAAAGAAAAAAAATTAAAAAAATAAGTGTCTTGCTACTGCTACTGTTCGTCGCAAAAAAAATATGATTTTTTATTTCGAGCTTATTTTGGACAATTGTTACCACACGAAATAGTTTCAAAATCCTTCCTAGAAACTTTATCAAACATCAATTTAATCCGAATTATCATGACAAACTCAAATTTAATCAAGAACATAGAGTTGACTTTTAAGTTTTAAAACTTTGACTCAAGAATTCGAGTTCGTTAAGATGAATTGGAATTTGATATTTTGCAGAAAGTTTGAATGAAAGATCCCTAAGAACATGGCATTAACACATTTTGAAATTTTTTTGGAATTTAAGACTTGACTCAAAAGTTGAAGAACAGAGCAGTTTAGTTGGTTTTTTTTTTAAAATTGCTTTTTAATTTCTCGCTTTCATTTGGAATTGCACTAACAGATTCATATATAATGGTAGGTGATGTTAGTAAAATCAAATAATTCGTTCAATGCTTGTTTTCTAGCTTGATCCTATCGACAGCATATATCTTCCAGTACAGATATATTAATAAAAAAATAAAAGAAGAAATCACAGCTAATTGATTTGTTGTTTATCCAAGTCTATATTCGATTTATAACCAGTTAAAGGACTAAAAACAAAAATCAATAACAGTTGAATGTGATGTGAAACTGAATTGGAATATATTTGTACCATTTTTGATTATATAAGCATTATAAATATAAATATAAATATAAATAAATTAATAATAATAATACTTTTAGTAAAAAAATAATAATAATGTAAATAACGAAAATAATGATTTTTGTTAATAAAAATGTTAATATTAACATTAATGATCATAATAACATTAATGATAATTATAGTAAGTTTATATCTAAATAAAAAAAACAATACTTATAATAATTTTAATAATCTCATTAATATTGATAATGATATTAATAATATTAATATGGTAAAAAAAATACTGATATTATAACAAGTTATGCGTATCAATTTTTTTTCTACATATATTTATATCTCATTTTAAAATTTATAATATTAATAATACAAATTAATCATAATAATATAATAGTAATAGTAATATTACTAATGATCATGATAATGACTACTATAAAATATATACCATAACATTGTTAATAATAATGATACTTAATAATACCTATAACAATAATCTTAATAATAATAATACTATATCAATCTATATATATCAGGTTCGTATCTTAGATTATTAATAACACTAATGTTAATATTAATATTAGAAGTAGTATAATAAAATTATATTCATACTTGTGTTATATATATATATATATATATATATATATATATATATATATATATATATATATATATATATATATATATATATGTATGTGTGTGTGTGTGTGTGTGTGTTATTACCTATGTAATAAATATTATATATTAATTTTTATTGAATAGTTGTTATCTATACATTCAAAATATATTACAAGATATATATATATATATATATATATATATATATATATATATATATATATATATATATATATATATATATATATATAATTTCATTTTTAATAACAACTTTTTATCTTGTGTAATATCTTACATAATTAACTTAATTGATTAAGTTGTATTTTATTATTTATATTTATTATATAAACTTATATTCGTATGTATGTATATATATATATACATATATATATACATATATATATATATATATATATATTATATATATATATATATATACATATATATAGATACATATATATATATATATACATATATATAGATACATATATATATATATATATATATATATATATATATATATATATATATATATATGTGGTTACAACACTCGTTCGTGAATCGTCGGAAATAATCAAAGGTCAAATATATACATAAACACAGTTCAAAGTTTATGAGACTTAACATTTTAGACTTTGCTTATCGTGTCGAAATCATATAAGAATAAAGTTTAAATTTGGTCAGAAATTCCCGGGTCGTCACAAAAGCTTGGAAGTAATCTTGCAAACTTGAAAGTGCTCTTGGTTTTATGAAACTAGAACTTATAGAATATATGAAGAACACTTAGAACTTGAAGATAGAACTTGAGAGAGATCAATTAGATGGAGAAAATTGAAGAATGAAAGTGTTTGTAGGTGTTTTTGGTCGTTGGTATATGGATTAGATATAAAGGATGTGTAAGTTTGTTTTCATGTAAATAATTCATGAATGATTTATAATATTTTTTGTAATTTTGTGAGATATTTCATGCTAGTTGCCAAATGATGGTTCCCACATGTTTAATGACTCACATGGGCTGCTAAGGAGCTGATCATTGAAGTGTATATACCAACAGTATATACAACTTGAAGCTATGTATTGTACGAGTACGAATACGGGTGCATACGAGTAGAATTGTTGATGAAAATGAATTAGGATGTAATTGTAAGCATTTTTGTTAAGTAGAAGTACTTTGATAGGTGTCTTGAAGTCTTTCAAAAGTGTACTAATACATCTAAATACACTACATGTATATACATTTTAACTGAGTCGTTAAGTCATCGTTAGTCGTTACATGTAAATGTTGTTTTGAAACCTTTAAGTTAACGATCTTGTTAAATGTAATTAATTCATTGTTATTATACATAAATGAGATGTTAAATTGTTATGTTAACATGATAACATGGTGTATGAATATATCTTAACATCATATATATATGTTAAAATACTATTACAACGATAATCGTTACGTATATATATTGTTTCGAAATTCTTAAGTTAGTAATCTTGTTTTACATATGTAGTTCATTGTTAATATACTTAATGATATATATAATTATCATTTTATCATGTTAAATATAGTGTAACAATATCTTAATATGATACATATGTATTTAGTAAGACGTTGTTATAACGATAATCGTTATATATATCGTTTCGAGTTTCTTAACTTAGTAGTCTCATTTTTATGTATATAACTCATTGTTAATATACCTAGTGATATACTTACTTATCATAATATCATGTTAACTATATATATATATATATATATATATATATATATATATATATATATATATATATATATATATATATATATATATATATATATATATATATATATATATATATATATATATAATCATCATATAGTTTTTACAAGTTTTAACGTTCGTGAATCGCCGGTCAACTTGGGTGGTCAATTGTTTACATGACACTCATTTCAAATAATCAAGTCTTAACAAGTTTGATTTTTTAACATGTTGGAAACATTTAATCATGTAAATATCAATTTCATTTAATATATATAAACATGGAAAAGTTTGGGTCACTATAGTACCTACCCGTTAAATAAATTTCATCCCGAAATTTTAAGCTGTAGAAGGTGTTGACGAATCTTCTGGAAATAGGTGCGGGTATTTCTTCTTCATTTGATCTTCATGCTCCTAGGTGAACTCGGGTCCTCTACGAGCATTCCATCGAACCTTAACAATTGGTATCTTGTTTTGCTTAAGTCTTTTAACCTCACGATCCATTATTTCGAAAGGTTCTTCAATAAATTGAAGTTTTTCGTTGATTTGGATTTTGTCTAATGGAATAGTGAGATCTTCTTTAGCAAAACATTTCTTCAAATTTGAGACGTGGAAAGTGTTATGTACAGCCGCGAGTTGTTGAGGTAACTCAAGTTGGTAAGCTACTGGTCCGACACAATCTATAATATTGAATGGTCCAATCCTTGGATTTAGTTTCCCCCGTTTACCAAATCGAACAACGCATTTCCAAGGTGAAACCTTAAGCATGACCATCTCTCCAATCTCAAATTCTATATCTTTTCTTTTACTGTCCGCGTAGCTCTTTTATCGACTCTGGGCGGTTTTCAATCGTTGTTGAATTTGACTGATTTTATCGGTAGTTTCTTGTATTATCTACGGACCCGTAATCTGTCTATCCCCCACTTCACTCCAACAAATCAGAGACCTGCACTTTCTACCATAAAGTGCTTCAAATGGCGCCATCTCATTACTCGAATGGTAACTGTTGTTGTAGAAAAATTCTGCTAACGGTAGGTGTCGATCCCAACTATTTTCGAAATCGATAACACATGCTCGTAGCATGTCTTCAAGGGTCTGTATCGTCCTTTCACTTTGCCCATCAGTTTGTGGATGATAAGCAGTACTCATGTCTAGACTAGTCCCCAATGCTTGTTGCAGTGTCTGCTAATGGTGTATCGTATCGTATACACGCATAAAGGCACAATATTCGCATGAAAATAGCATCAGGAACACTGAGAATGTAGAAACCCGTCCTAATCCATCCGAACAAAGTCCACATCGATTATAAACGATTCATAATAATTGGTTACATCGCGAGGTACTTGACCTCTATATGATACATTTTACAAACATTGCATTCGTTTTTAAAAGACAGACTTTCTTTTCATCAAAAGTTAACAGTATGCATACCATTTCATAATACATCCAACTATAATTGACTTAATATTAATCTTGATGAACTCAACGACTCGAATTCAACGTCTATTGAAATATGTCATGAATGACTCCAAGTAATATCTCTAAAATGAGCAAATGCACAGTGGAAGATTTCTTTCATACCTGAGAATAAACATGCTTTAAAGTGTCAACCAAAAGGTTGGTGAGTTCATTAGTTTATCATAAATAATCATTTCATAATTTTAATAGACCACAAGATTTCATATTTCCATTTCTCATAAACATACGTCCCATGCATAGAGACAAAAATATCATTCATATGGATTAAACACCTGGTAACCGACATTAACAAGATGCATATAAGAATATCCCCATCATTCCGGTACACCCTTCGGATATGATATAAATTTCGAAGTACTAAAGCATCCGGTACTTTGGATGGGGTTTGTTAGGCCCAATAGATCTATCTTTAGGATTCGCGTCAATTAGGGTGTCTGTTCCCTAATTCTTAGATTACCAGACTTAATAAAAAGGGGCATATTCGATTTCGATAATTCAACCATAGAATGTAGTTTCAATTACTTATGTCTATTTCGTCAAACATTTATAAAAGCGCATGTATTCTCAGTCCCAAAAATATATATTGCAAAAGCATTTAAAGAGGGAGTAATGAAACTCACTATACTGTATTTTGTAGTAAAAATACATATAACGGCATTGAACAACTGAAAGATGCAGGGTTGGCCTCGAATTCACGAACCTATATCATTGGCATATAAATTTAAAATGTATAATCGTAATCGAACAAATTTATATATTATATCTTAAGTTATATATTATACTTACCTAGGTTGTGTATATCTTTAAAATGTTTCATATTTATATATTTCGTTATATTAAATATCTATAGTATTATAGAAAAATATCATTAGTTTGTTATATATAAGTATTTATTTAAATACTGTTATTATGTTTAATATGTAAGTATATAAACTATTAATATAATTATGATATATATATTAAAAATATTTTAGGTACAAAATATTTATCCGTAACGAAAATGGTAGTTTTGATATTAATAATTTACTAATAATAATAACCTTCTTAATATCGATAATAACAAATAAAATAACGATATTGTTAAAATTGATACTTACGTTCATAATAATAGTAAAACTAATAATTATAAAAATAATATTAATACTAATATTATTGAAAGATAATGATAACTTGTATGGTTTTTATAATAATAATAATCTTAATCATAATAATACTTATGTTGATATTAATAATACTAATAATAATATTAACAATACTTAATGATGTTACCTAATAGCAAAATGATAATAATAATCATGATATTACTAATATCTAATAATAAAAATTGATTTTACTACTTATTTTAGTGATATTAATAATAATAATAATAATCATAATACTAATATTAATAACAATAACAATAATAATCAAAACAATACTAATCATGTTAATATGAACAACAACAAAAATAATAATAATAATAATAATAATAATAATAATAATAATAATAATAATAATAATAATAATAATAATAATAATAATAATTATAATAATAATAATAATAATAATAATAATAATAATAATAATAATAGAAGTAACAAAAGGCTACCTTCAAAGAAATTGGCCCAAAAAAAATATACTGCCACAAGAGGGACTCCAACCCTAGACCTCCCGCTTCCCGCTAACACTCTTAACCATTGGGCTGTTGCCCCTTTATCCGAAATATAACAGAAATGTTTTATATTTAACCCATATTACTTGTGAAGACCCGTCCTAATCCATCCGGACGAAGTCCATATCGATTATAAACGATTCACAACAGTTGATTACATCGCGAGGTACTTAACCTCTATATGATACATTTTACAAACATTGCATTCATTTTTGAAAAGACAATCTTTCATTACATCGAAAGTTGACGACATGCATACCATTTTATAATATCTAACTATAATTGACTTAATAATAATCTTGATGAACTTAACGACTCGAATGCAACGTCTTTTGAAATATATCATGAATGACTCCAAGTAATATCTTTAAAATGAGCAATTGCACAGCGAAAGATTTCTTTCATACTTGAGAATAAACATGCTTTAAAGTGTCAACCAAAAGGTTGGTGAGTTCATTAGTTTAACATAAATAATCATTTCATAATTTTAATAGACCACAAGATTTCATAATTCTATTTCTCATAAACATACGTCCCATGCATAGAGACAAAAATATCATTCATATGGATTGAACACCTGGTAACCGACATTCACAATATGCATATAAGAATATCCCCATCATTCCGGGATCCTCCTTTGAACATTAAATAAATTTCGAAGTACTAAAGCATTCGGTACTTTGGATGGGGCTTGTTGGGCCCAATAGATCTATCTTTAGGATTCGCGTCAATTAGGGTGTCTGCTCCCTAATTCTTAGATTAGCAGACTAAAAAAGGGGCATATTCGGTTTAATAATCCAACCATAGAATATAGTTTCACGTACTTGTATCTATTTCGTAAAATAGTTATAAAAGCAGCGCATGTATTCTCAGCCCAAAAATATAAAGGGTAAAAAGACAAATGAAACTCACCATATAATATTTTGTAGTAAAAATATTCATACGACGATACTGAACAATACAGGGTTGGCCTTGGATTCACGAACCTATATCATATATATATATATATATATCTTAACACACATAATTGTAATCAAATACTTTCATTTATTAATGTTATAATATTTATATATTAAGTATTGTAGTTATATGAAATTAATAATAAATCCTAATTAATATTTTATATATATATTTATGTATATTTTATATTTTAAAATATATGTTATCCATATTTATTTTGTATATATATTTAAAGTAATTAATATTTGTACATATGATTATATATATACATTTATATATAATTAGTATTTTATCAGAAATCAATAATTTGTTATATGTACTATATAAAAAAAATGTTAATATTTTCAATATATATAATTATATGTAGTATTAATATAAGTGTGTGTATATATATATATATATATATTATACATAATATTTATTTGTTATGAAAATAATAATAATGATAATAATAATAATAATAATAATAATGATAATTTCAATCATAATGATAATACTAATAATAACCTTAATGATAATACTAATATTAATAATAATAGTAGTAATAGAAATAATAAACTTAACAACAATGTTAATTAATAATAACAATAAAGTTAATAATAATAATATTAGTAATGATAATTAAAATGAATAAACTACCTTCCAGCCTTTTCTAAAAAAATGAATGCCTGAGACGTGGCTCGAACCCGTGACCTCTCGATAATCCTACAACCCCCATAACCAACTGAACTAATCTGTTTTCCTATTTTGTCTACTAGATTAATTCTATTAACCTTTCAACTGTGATCTTCATCTTCTCATCATTTTCACAGGCTCGTTTATTAAACCATCATCATCATCTACGTGCATTATCATCATCGAATTATCATAATCAACTATTATCATCACCACGATTATCGTCATCTTAAATCATAACATCATCATAATCACGGGTTTCACGATCATAACTCTCATCATTCGAACCAAGTCACTTTCATTGTCATCACCTCGCTTATCATCTTTCATAGCTTCCTAATTGAGCAGTAGAGAGTTGATGAAACTAGCAGCTATTCAAGCCACGAAAGAAAAAAAAAATGATAACAGCCTTAGCTTTTACTCTTGCTGGGTTAGAACTACCAAAATTGGGCCTAGGATTAACAATGTTGGGTTTAGTTAATTAATGGACTAAAAATGGTACTGTTTCTTTATTATATCATCGTATCATCTTCATTCATTACCATTATCCCTTTTAATCATCATCATCATTCTTGTATCATCATCAACTTTAAACCTCCATAGAAACATATTAAACGTTTTCCTATGTTACTTGTGATTTATCTGACCCAACAAACAAGCTGGTTCTTTAGCCCAATTATAATTATCAAGTAAGCCTAAAATAAATCCACGAGCCCATTAAGATTAGTTTGTTTTTCAATGGTCCGTTTAAGTTGGTTTGGTAGAAACGGAAGCAAACGTGCAGTAGCAGTCCAAGAGTGTCACGGTTTGTTTGATGGTGATAACAAAAACGAAGGCAGCAATAAGGAACTAGCAATAGTTACGAGTAACAGTAACCTCAACAGATGGTGTTCAATTTTAACAGATGGCTGTAGCATTTAACGTGGGTTTCTAAGCTGAACAGGAGCAGTTCGCAACAACATGACGGTGGCGGTTTAAGGTGAAAGAACATAAAAAAAATTATCGTAACAGTAGTTCTCAATGGGATATAATGGTGACAGGTTGTGGTGTTCGAATACTATAGAACAACATATAGAAACCGAAGGATTAAGTAGCAGTTGGTTATGGGTTTGATGGTGGTGTTCAAAGGCGTTTTGATGATGGAGGTTTGAGATTGGCTAACTGTACATTTTGAATAGAACCTGCAACAGAAACATAGTAGTAGTAGCAACAATAACACGCACGTGGTTGTGCAGGGTGTCGTGCAAAGAAGAAAGGAGGAAAGAGATGGTTCACGGCTTTGGGGTGATCGAGTATAGCAACGGTTAAAGGTGGGTTCGATGTGTGCTTGAATGAAAATAGAAAAACTCACGTAGTAGCGGTTTGGGTGATGATGATATGTGGTTGTTTGAGGTGGCGATGGTGGTTTGATGGTTGCCGAATGGTGTTATTGTATGTGTGGGTGTTTGATGGTCGTTTTATGGTTCAGGCTAAGTTAGTGAGGGTGGTTCTTGAGTGTGGTTAGTGGTTGTGGTAGTCGATGACCAAAAAGAACGAAGGAAACAGTTTGTAATCGGGTCATAGAAAAAGATTCAAAGATGGTGGTTGTTTTAAAGCTTACAAGATGAATATGATGGGTATATATGGTGCATGTATATATAATGCCTAAGTTTACTCTTTGACTAATAACAACAAAAAAGAATGTAAAGGAGTCTATTAAATATAATTAAAATTCTCATCCACATAAATAATATATATATATATATATATATATATATATATATATATATATATATATATATATATATATATATATATATATATATATATATATATATATATATATATATATATATATATATAACTTAAACGCACATGCTTAAAGAAGGATACAGTTAGCCTGCCGACAGTTTTTCGGAGCGTGTCCATTGCTAAACAGTTGACGTAAAAAAAAGTTTTCTTAAAAATTCCAAACTTTTAGATTAAATATATTTAATTATTTCACTCATTAACTGTTTGAAACCTGATCAAAAAGGTTCGATAATTGTTTATTTTCTGTTCCAATTTATATGTACGGAGTACTAATATTTAAACTTAAAAATGTAAAAAATATTTTTAACAAATCTAAAATCTTCGTAATCAATTTACAATCCAACTTTTATCTTAAACATTCATGAACATGTATTATATCTACATTAAAACTAACGAAACGTCAACCGAGTGTTACTGACGTTTACTAATTAGGCTCGAAATCAGTTATTTTTAATATATTCTCTTTCTATATGCAAACAGTTTTAAATAGCAAGTTTTATCTACTAAAATAAATATATTATATATTTTTAATATAATTATATATATTTACAAGAAATATTTACATACATATATATATATATATATATATATATATATATATATATATATATATATATATATATATATATATATATATATATATATATATATATATATATATATATATATATACACATTTATAATAATAGCTTTCATTACATCGCATAATATTTTACATAGTTATTTTCAATAATTAAATCATATATTATTTCAAATAATATTTCAAATTATTATTATATACGTATATATATGTATTTAAATATACATGTATCTATTTACAATTCGTTGTTCGTGAATCGTCGGGAATGCCCGAAGGTCAATTGAATACATGAAAATAGTTCAAAGTTTTTGAGACTCAAACTAACAGACTTTGTTTATCATGTCGAAATCATATAAAGATTAAGTTTAAATTTGGTCAAAAATTCCCAGGTCGTCACAGTACCTACCCGTTAAAGAAATTTCGTCCCGAAATTTGAGTGAGGTTGTCAAGGATAACAATAAAAATGTTTTCATGACAAATATAAGTTGAAAATAGGATTTTATCAACATTGAGTATCATGGATAAAATAATTAGATTATTTGAAGAGCACGAATGAAGCTATCACAAAAGATTGAAATGAGGAAAATAAGATTTGCCTTAGCTTTTGACGTAGTCAGGGTTGAATTTAGAAAATAAGGTGCGTCTTAGCTTCTGACGTTGGCTTGGTTGAATTTCAGAATTCAAGAGATTTGAAGAAAATCTTCGAAATCTAAAAGATTTGATTTCTTCGGCGAATAAGGAAATTAAGATCTCTATAATTAAATACGATGATCTGCCTCGATTACTCTATCTGATATTTCCACTATAAATGAACTTCTTCCGTTCCATTATTTTCACCATTCCAACACTTTCTTTCTTAGTTCGTACACCCAAAGGATTGTGAAAATGCTTAATCCAATTCTAATCCTTGATATTTTCCTAATTATCATTTCTGTCATCCTTCTTTTCAATCTTTCCCGAGAAAAATCTGTTTACTTCTACTATTACCTCGGGTGATACTATTCTTAATTATACCGTGTCTTTATATTGTTATTCGTATTAATATCCACAGTTTGTTACCTTCGTGTCGTCATTGGGCTTTATATTTTTTCTTATATTTTGAAGCTCTTTGCCTTTTTATTATCCTCCCGACCTCTACTAAAGCGAGTAACGGTCCAGAATTCATAAGTATGGAATTTCGGATAAACATCGTGTTCTAAATAAGAAAGAATGTATTAGCATGATTTGATTTGTCAAATTACCAGAATCACTGAGAATAGAACGATCAAGAATATATTTTCTTAATATGTTCAGAAGTTAATCAGAATGAAAAAGTTATGTAACATGACACATGATGACGTTATAATCTGTGAATCATCATGTTCCATTTAGAAACTCAGCATTGTAGTGAACCGAACTTTTCCATGTTTATATATATTAATTGAGATTGATATTTACATGATTAAATGTTTCCAACATGTTAAGCAATCAAACTTGTTAAGACTTGATTAATTGAAATATGTTTCATATAGACAATTGACCACCCAAGTTGACCGGCGATTCACGAACGTTAAAACTTGTAAAAATGACATGACGATATATATATGGATATACATATGGTTAACATGAGATTATGATAAGTAAGTATCTCCATAAGTATATTAACAATGAGTTATATACATATAAACAAGACTACTAACTTAAGGATTTCGAAACGAGACATATATGTAACGATTATCGTTGTAACGACATTTAAATGTATATATATCATATTAAGATATATTAATATATCATAATATCATGATAATATAATAATTTAGCATCTCATTAGATATAATAAACAATGGGTTAACAACATTAATTGAGATCGTTAACTTAAAGGTTTCAAAACAACACTTACATGTAACGACTAACGATGACTTAACGACTCAGTTAAAATGTATATATACATGTAGTGTATTTAGATGTATTAAAATACTTTTGGAAGACTTCAAGACATATATCAAAACACTCATACTTAACGAAAATGGTTACAGTTACTTTTCCATTCTTTTCTTTCATCAAGAATTCTAGTCGTATTCTTACCCGTATTATACACAGCTTCAAAACGTACTTACTATGAGTATATACAAATAGGAACTAGCATGGGATTCCACTCTTGATTATGTCATGTATGACTAATCAATTTTAACTTCTACCATGAGCTAGTCAACTAACTAGAACTCCTTTTAACCCCACTCACCACTCACCAATTACCACTCATCATTCACTCCATTTCACTTCCAATTCTCTTTCTAATTCTCTCTCAACACACACACACACACTATTATGAACGTATTTTTCCAGTAGTTAATCATCATCTTCATCAAAAATCAATTGAAGAATCAAGCTATAATCATCATAGGAAGAACACTTCAAGAACACTTCAAAAATCCCTTCAAGTTTACTAATTTACTTCCAAGCTTTCTAATCCATTCCAAGTAATCATCTAAGATCAAGAAACCTTTGTTATATACAGTAGGTTATCTTTCTTATTCAAGGTAATATTCATATTCAAACTTTGATTCAATTTCTATAACTATAAACTATCTTAATTCGAGTAAAAATCTTACTTGAACTTGTTTTTGTGTCATGATCCTACTTCAAGAACTTTCAAGCCATCCAAGATCCTTTGAAGCTAGATCATTTCTTGTCACTTCCAGTAGGTTTACCTACTAAACTTGAGGTAGTAATAATGTTCATAACATCATTCGATTCATATATATAAAACTATCTTATTCGAAGGTTTAAACTCGTAATCACTAGAACATAGTTTAGTTAATTCTAAACTTGTTCGCAAACAAAAGTTAATCCTTCTAACTTGACTTTTAAAATTAACTACACACATGTTCTATATCTATATGATATGCTAACTTAATGATTTAAAACCTGGAAACACGAAAAACACCGTAAAACCGGATTTACGCCTTCGTAGTAACACCGCGGGCTGTTTTGGGTTAGTTAATTAAAAACTATGATAAACTTTGATATAAAAGTTGTTATTCTGAGAAAATGATTTTTATTATGAACATAAAACTATATCCAAAAATTATGGTTAAATTCAAAGTGGAAGTATGTTTTCTAAAATGGTCATCTAGACGTCGTTCTTTCGACTGAAATGACTACCTTTACAAAAATGACTTGTAACTTATTTTTCCGACTATAAACCTATACTTTTTCTGTTTAGATTCATAAAATAGAGTTCAATATGAAACCATAGCAATTTGATTCACTCAAAACGGATTTAAAATGAAGAAGTTATGGGTAAAACAAGATTGGATAATTTTTCTCATTTTAGCTACGTGAAAATTGGTAACAAATCTATTCCAACCATAACTTAATCAACTTGTATTGTATATTATGTAATCTTGAGATACCATAGACACGTATACAATGTTTCGACCTATCATGTCGACACATCTATATATATTTCGGAACAACCATAGACACTCTATATGTGAATGTTGGAGTTAGCTATACAGGGTTGAGGTTGATTCCAAAATATATATAGTTTGAGTTGTGATCAATACTGAGATACGTATACACTGGGTCGTGGATTGATTCAAGATAATATTTATCGATTTATTTCTGCACATCTAACTGTGGACAACTAGTTGTAGGTTACTAACGAGGACAGCTGACTTAATAAACTTAAAACATCAAAATATATTAAAAGTGTTGTAAATATATTTTAAACATACTTTGATATATATGTATATATTGTTATAGGTTCGTGAATCAATCAGTGGACAAGTCTTACTTCCCGACGAAGTAAAAATATGTGAAAGTGAGTTATAGTCCCACTTTTAAAATCTAATATTTTTGGGATGAGAATACATGCAGGTTTTATAAATGATTTACAAAATAGACACAAGTACGTGAAACTACATTCTATGGTTGAATTATCGAAATCGAATATGCCCCTTTTTATTAAGTCTGGTAATATAAGAATTAGGGAACAGACACCCTAATTGACGTGAATCCTAAAGATAGATCTATTGGGCCTAACAAACCCTATCCAAAGTACCGGATGCTTTAGTACTTCGAAATTTATATCATATCCGAAGGGTGTCCCGGAATGATGGGGATATTCTTATATATATGCATATTGTTAATGTCGGTTACCAGGTGTTCACCATATGAATGATTTTTATCTCTATGTATGGGATGTGTATTGAAATATGAAATCTTGTGGTCTATTGTTACGATTTGATATATATAGGTTAAACCTATAACTCACCAACATTTTTGTTGACGTTTAAAGCATGTTTATTCTCAGGTGAATACTAAGAGCTTCCGCTATTGCATACTAAAATAAGGACAAGATTTGGAGTCCATGTTTATATGATATTGTGTAAAAACTGCATTCAAGAAACTGATTTCGATGTAACATATTTGTATTGTAAACCATTATGTAATGGTCGTGTGTAAACAGGATATTTTAGATTATCATTATTTGATAATATACGTAAAGCTTTTTAAACCTTTATTTATGAAATAAAGGTTATGGTTTGTTTTAAAAATGAATGCAGTCTTTGAAAAACGTCTCATATAGAGGTCAAAACCTCGCAACGAAATCAATTAATATGGAACGTTTTTAATCAATAAGAACGGGACATTTCAGAATGGTATTAGAGCCACTCATGTGCCGTTGGGGGTGGTGGGGCAAACCTCATCGAGGACGATGAGTCCCTTAGGGGGGGTGAATGTAACACCCTAGGCAAATCCCACATCGCCCACACACATGAGTGATCATGGGATTATAAGGTAATACTCACGCTTAAATGACACAACGCGTTTTGGGATCACAGGCTGAGTAGAAGAGCGAGTACATTGTAGTTAAGCGTGCTCGGGCGAGAGCACTACCAGGATGGGTGACCTCCTGGGAAAGTGCTTCTCGTGTGTGGTTGCCAAGAAAAATCCGTGAGCCTACGGGCAAAGCGGACAATATTGTGGTCATGTTAAGCTGGGGTGTTACAAGCATAACTTACTGTAATATAATCACGTTGATCAAGTGTCATTATATTATACTAACTCATGCATCAGTTCCCAACATTACTTCAATAACATTCATATTTTAAGCTCGAAAGTTTACAGAATATAGAAACTAACAGTTTCTATATGATGTAACACTGTTAGCATGAAGAGATTAATGATTTCAGATAAGAATAGTTATGAAAATATCTTCAGAAATATGTAGGATATTTATAATGAAAGATACGATGATATCTTGAAATTTCTAATATTGAAGGATGGTGAAGAAAATTTGTCCGCAAGAGTTTGGAGTCAGAAGCAAGGTATTCGCTAAAGATTTCATCAGAAACAGAATCATCAAAATTCTTAATGTACAAGTTTAGTCCTTGTGATTTATTCAGAGACTCCTTCGTAGTTTGCTCAATCAGTTTTTCAGTTTCAAACTTTTTCTGAGCTTTGCCAACATACAAATTTTTTTTTTCAACTTTTGGCAGTTGAGATCGTTTACAGTTTTTGTTGCTTCATTCAACTTTTCAAAATTCAGAGCATTAATTCGCAGACTGGGTGCTTTTCTGAATTTCAGAATGAAAGATCATAGTTCTAAGAGATAAATGTTATATGGATACATATAACTGTTGATGTGGAAACGTTGTGAGACTCACAATACAGATTTGCTGATTCCCGGTAATTAGTATGGCAATTCTTGTTACAAGATGCGGATGAGTACATGATGAGACTTCAATAGATAAATATAGTGATTTGTCGGAGGGATTTAAACCAAGGAGCGACGAGGTTGCTGGTACATCTGCTGGTAATATGATGGAATATAAAAGGGTTCTCCGGTAACAATAAAAGAGCACGCATATATATCAAGGTTATAATAAGGTTGTTTCGAATGAAAAGTCAAAGTTGACTTGCTGGAGCTGTGACAAAGTTGGCTAATTTGAAAGAGATTTGAAAAGTTACTTTCGGTAATAATAACGTTAAAGAAATTAGCACCGTTGCGCGTTAAATTTTTACTCAATTTCCGAGAGTTTTCAGGTGCATAACTGTATGCATCAATCTTTACTTCCCGTAGATGAAGTGCGGTTGGTTTATCCTCTCGTTTGAGGTGTTTTCAAGAATCATGAAGGGTTTGAACGCAGATTGTAATCGTCAAGATACAAATGAGGTTTAAGACGAAATCAAGTGGCAAAATTGAAGAATTGTTTAGTTTCATATGTTATAATCAATATTTTTATTCATTTTAATTGTCCAATGTCGACAGTCCATAGTTGATAGTCCACAGTTAACAGTCCAATAATTCACATATAGCTTAATATATAATATTCGAATTAATTAATACGTATCGTGACCCGTATACATATCTCAGACTCGATCACAACTCAAACTATATATATTATTATAGAATCAATCTCAACCATGTATAGAGAACTCGATCATTACTGCATATAGAGTGTCTATGGTCATTCCACATAATATATATATATGCGTCGATATGATATGTCAAAACCTTGTATACGTGTCCCGATATTTAAAGTGCGTAAAATAAATACAGAAATTAAATGACGATGAGTAAAATGCGTAAAGTAAATAACAGAAATTAAATGACGATAAATAAAATTGCGAGAATGTAAATTGCGATAATTAAATTGCGATAAATAAAGTGTAATCAGTTAGCTAGGAACAGTTAGCTAGGATTTTGTTAGCGTGGATTCTTAACAGAATTTTATATTGTTAATTAGTCTATTTCTAATCAATTTATATTGTGTCCATTATTTCTTCATTATGCCACTTGTTGGATTCTGATAGGTCAAAATCCAAATATGAAATTGAATTTGAATGAAAGTAGTTATTCTTTGGTGAACGGATACGTATATTGGTGGTTGTAAGTAGGATAGTAAATGACTGTTGAATCAGCTTCGTCGAATGTACAGTGTAACTTATTAAAGTGAAATCTAAATATTCCTCGGGTATTATGTAGTGACCCGAACTTTTCCATGTTTATATATATTAATTGAGATTGATATTTACATGATTAAATGTTTCCAACATGTTAAGCAATCAAACTTGTTAAGACTTGATTAATTGAAATATGTTTCATATAGACAATTGACCACCCAAGTTGACCGGTGATTCACGAACGTTAAAACTTGTAAAAACTATATGATGACATATATATGGTTATATATATAGTTAACATTATATTATGATAATTAAACATATCATTAAGTATATTAATAATGAACTACATATGTAAAAACAAGACTACTAACTTAATGATTTTGAAACGAGACATATATGTAACGATTATCATTGTAACGACATTTAATGTATATATATCATATTAAGAGATATTCGTACATCATAATATCATGATAATATAATAATTTAAAATCTCTTTTGATATTATAAACATTGGGTTAACAACATTTAACATGATCGTTAACCTAAAGGTTTCAAAACAACACTTACATATAACGACTAACGATGACTTAACGACTCAGTTAAAATGTATATACATGTAGTGTTTTAATATGTATTTATACACTTTTTAAAGACTTCAATACACTTATCAAAATACTTCTACTTAACAAAAATGCTTACAATTACATCCTCGTTCAGTTTTATCAACAATTCTACTCGTATGCACCCGTATTCGTACTCGTACAATACACAGCTTTTAGATGTATGTACTATTGGTATATACACTCCAATGATCAGCTCTTAGCAGCCCATGTGAGTCACCTAACTCATGTGGGAACCATCATTTGGCAACTAGCAAGAAATATCTCATAAAATTACAAAAATATGAGTAATCATTCATGACTTATTTACATGAAAACAAAATTACATATCCTTTATATCTAATCCATACACCAACGACCAAAAACACCTACAAACACTTTCATTCTTCAATTTTCTTCATCTAATTGATCTCTCTCAAGTTCTATCTTCAAGTTCTAAGTGTTCTTCATAAATTCCAAAAGTTCTAGTTTCATAAAATCAAGAATACTTTCAAGTTTGCTAGCTCACTTCCAATCTTGTAAGGTGATCATCCAACCTCAAGAAATCTTTGTTTCTTACAGTAGGTTATCATTCTAATACAAGGTAATAATCATATTCAAACTTTGGTTCAATTTCTATAACTATAACAATCTTATTTCAAGTGATGATCTTACTTGAACTTGTTTTCGTGTCATGATTCTGCTTCAAGAACTTCGAGCCATCCAAGGATCCATTGAAGCTAGATCCATTTTTCTCTTTTCCAGTAGGTTTATCCAAGGAACTTAAGGTAGTAATGATGTTCATAACATCATTCGATTCATACATATAAAGCTATCTTATTCGAAGGTTTAAACTTGTAATCACTAGAACATAGTTTAGTTAATTCTAAACTTGTTCGCAAACAAAAGTTAATCCTTCTAACTTGACTTTTAAAATCAACTAAACACATGTTCTATATCTATATGATATGCTAACTTAATGATTTAAAACCTGGAAACACGAAAAACACAGTAAAACCGGATTTACGCCGTCGTAGTAACACCGCGGGCTGTTTTGGGTTAGTTAATTAAAAACTATGATAAACTTTGATTTTAAAGTTGTTATTCTGAGAAAATGATTTTTATTATGAACATGAAACTATATCCAAAAATTATGATTAAACTCAAAGTGGAAGTATGTTTTCTAAAATGGTCATCTAGACGTCGTTCTTTCGACTGAAATGACTACCTTTACAAAAACGACTTGTAACTTATTTTTCCGACTATAAACCTATACTTTTCTGTTTAGATTCATAAAATAGAGTTCAATATGAAACCATAGCAATTTGATTCACTCAAAACGGATTTAAAATGAAGAAGTTATGGGTAAAACAAGATTGGATAATTTTTCTCATTTTAGCTACGTGAAAAATTGGTAACAAATCTATTCCAACCATAACTTAATCAACTTGTATTGTATATTATGTAATCTTGAGATACCATAGACACGTATACAATGTTTCGACCTATCATGTCGACACATCTATATATATTTCGGAACAACCATAGACACTCTATATGTGAATGTTGGAGTTAGCTATACAGGGTTGAGGTTGATTCCAAAATATACATAGTTTGAGTTGTGATCAATACTGAGATACGTATACACTGGGTCGTGGATTGATTCAAGATAATATTTATCGATTTATTTCTGTACATCTAACTGTGGACAACTAGTTGTAGGTTACTAACGAGGACAGCTGACTTAATAAACTTAAAACATCAAAATATATTAAAAGTGTTGTAAATATATTTTGAACATACTTTGATATATATGTATATATTGTTATAGGTTCGTGAATCAACCAGTGGCCAAGTCTTACTTCCCGACGAAGTAAAAATCTGTGAAAGTGAGTTATAGTCCCACTTTTAAAATCTAATATTTTTGGGATGAGAATACATGCAGGTTTTATAAATGATTTACAAAATAGACACAAGTACGTGAAACTACATTCTATGGTTGAATTATCAAAATCGAATATGCCCCTTTTTATTAAGTCTGGTAATCTAAGAATTAGGGAACAGACACCCTAATTGACGCGAATCCTAAAGATAGATCTATTGGGCTTAACAAACCCCATCCAAAGTACCGGATGCTTTAGTACTTCGAAATTTATATCATATCCGAAGGGTGTCCCGGAATGATGGGGATATTCTTATATATGCATCTTGTTAATGTCGGTTACCAGGTGTTCACCATACGAATGATTTTTATCTCTATGTATGGGATGTGTATTGAAATATGAAATCTTGTGGTCTATTATTATGATTTGATATATATAGGTTAAACCTATAACTCACCAACATTTTTGTTGACGTTTAAAGCATGTTTATTCTCAGGTGAATATTAAGAGCTTCCGCTGTTGCATACTAAAATAAGGACAAGATTTGGAGTCCATGTTTGTATGATATTGTGTAAAAACTGCATTCAAGAAACTGATTTCGATGTAACATATTTGTATTGTAAACCATTATGTAATGGTCGTGTGTAAACAGGATATTTTAGATTATCATTATTTGATAATCTACGTAAAGCTTTTTAAACCTTTATTTATGAAATAAAGGTTATGGTTTGTTTTAAAAATGAATGCAGTCTTTGAAAAATGTCTCATATAGAGGTCAAAACCTCGCAACGAAATCAATTAATATGGAACGTTTTTAATCAATAAGAACGGGACATTTCAGTTGGTATCCGAGCGTTGGTCTTAGAGAACCAGAATTTTTCATTAGTGTGTCTTATCGAGTTTGTTAGGATGCATTAGTGAGTCTGGACTTCGACCGTGTTTACTTGAAAAATGATTGCTTAACAAATTTTGTTGTAAACTATATATTTTTAACATGTGAATATTATGTGATATATTAATCTCTTAACGCGTTTGATATTATGTGATAGATGTCTACCTCTAGAACAAGTCCCATTGACTCACCTAATAATAATGAAGAGTCAAATGTAAATTGGAATGATTCGTGGACTGATTCACAAGTTCCCGAAGAGGAACCGGAAGAAGAGTCGGAACCGGAAGAAGAATCGGAACCGGAAGAAGAATCGGAACCGGATGAAGAAATAGAACCGGTGGGGGAAATAATAAAACGGTTAAGTAAAAGAAAATCCTCAACCAACCGACCAAGGTTAATTATGGTCAATGGTGTTTCCGCCAAGGAAGCAAAATATTGGGAGGATTACCAATTCTCCGATGAATCGGATTCCGACGAGAATTCCGATGATGTTATAGAAATTACCCCAACTGAATTTAAAAAGGCAAAAGAAAATAATAAGGAAAAGGGCATAAAAATAGAGAAATCTAATTCCAACCCCGATGAACTTTATATGTATCGTCAACGCCCGAAGTCCTTAAGTTGTAACAATGACCCGGGAACCTCTAAACCACCAGGTTTTTCTAAACCAATGTGGACAACGACGGCTCGTATTAGGGGAACATCATATATCCCTAGAAACTTGGCAAAACGAACCAAAACCGAAGAAGAAGAAACGAGCGAGTCGGAATAATATAGTTGTATTCGTGTGGTGTAATATATGTAATATAGTGTTCGTATGCTTTATGATATATGTAAAAATTGCTTGTATTAATAAGTATTTTTTTATGAATCTAACTCTTGTCTATTTTACAGTTTAAAAACACAAAATGGATAGACAACCCAATATTTTAAGAGACCTACCCGGAGACATGATTGATGAAATCTTGTCTAGAGTCGGCCAGAATTCCTCGGCACAACTATTTAAGGCGAGATCAGTTTGTAAGACATTCGAAGAACGTTCCAAGAATGTCTTGGTTTATAAGAGACTTTCGTTTGAAAGATGGGGGATATCACATTGGGAAACCCATAAGTTACGATGTGTTTACTTTGACGCATATATTGCGGGGAACCCAAATGCTATTTTACGCAACGGGTTAAGAAATTATTTTGACTCAATATATCCGAATATTGGACTTCGTGATTTAGAAAAAGCGGCTAACATGCAACATAAAGAAGCATGTTATGCTTACGGATTAGTAATGTTCGCTTCTCACCAAAGTGAGAACAAGAACATCGGGCTACAACTATTAAACAAAACGTTTCCACAAGTGACGGAGTCGGTAATTGGGGTAAGAAATGAGGTTTTTAGATTATTACGGGACTGTTGGACATTACGTAACCCTCGTCCCTTTGATGACGTTACAACACGCTGTCTTATCAACGGCCATAACGGTTATGTTGCACAAGACCAAGGATGGGAAGTAGTCCTAGTAAAACCAGAATGCATGACTTGTTTCTGGACGTATGAATTACGTGTCTTTATTGCCTTTGCTGAACGACTTGTGTACTAGCTAGAATTGTCTTCACAACTATCTTGTATCAAAGTTATTGTGTGCTATATTTCATGCTTTATGTAAAATAAGCGGTATTGTAAGTTTGTAAAATATTGTATAAAAGTTTGAACGCGAAATATTATTATAATCAGTTTTTCATATAGAATTGTAGTAGTTGAATTGTATATTAGCTACTAAGTATGAACTTAACGGGTAGGTACTACCCGAATTTAAACTTATAAAACGCTAATATGAAGAAAAAGCTTTTATAAATGAGTTCATATTATGCTACGAAATACTATTAACTACTCTTAATATTCTGTATGATTAACTTGTTCCATTTAACTATTTTGAAGGAAATGGCACCGACTACTCGACACACCGTGAATATGAATGAAGAGGAATTCCGTACTTTTCTAGCTTCAAACATAGCCGCAGTACAGGCTGCGCTACATACCAACAATAACCTTGGATCTAGCAGTACAGGAAATCGTGTAGGATGCACCTACAAAGAATTCACTGCCTGCAAACCTTTGGAATTTGATGGAACCGAAGGACCGATCGGATTGAAACGGTGGACCGAGAAGGTCGAATCGGTGTTTGCCATAAGTAAGTGTACTGAAGAGGACAAAGTAAAGTACGCTACGCATACCTTCACAGGTTCTGCGTTAACATGGTGGAATACCTATCTAGAGCAAGTGGGACAAGACGATGCGTACGCACTACCGTGGTCAGCATTCAAGCACTTGATGAACGAGAAGTACCGTCCCAGAACCGAGGTCAATAAGCTCAAGACAGAACTTAGAGGGTTACGAACCCAAGGATTTGATATTACCACGTATGAAAGACGATTCACAGAATTGTGCCTATTGTGTCCGGGAGCATTCGAAGATGAGGAAGAGAAGATCGACGCGTTTGTGAAAGGATTACCGGAAAGAATCCAAGAAGATATAAGTTCACACGAGCCCGCCTCCATACAACAGGCATGTAGAATGGCTCACAAACTCGTGAACCAAATTGAAGAAAGAATTAAAGAACAGACTGCTGAAGAGGCTAATGTGAAGCAAGTCAAAAGAAAGTGGGAGGAAAACGGTGATAAGAATCACCAATACAACAACAACAGCAATTACAACAATAATCGCAACAATTATCCCAACAATCGCAACATCAATCGCAACTACAACAAACGGCCCAACAACAACAACAACAACAGCAACTACAACAATCATCCCAACAACAATAATAACCGCAACAACAACAACAATCAGAAGCAGCTATGCCAAAGGTGTGAAAAGAATCACTCGGGGTTCTGCACCAAATTTTGCAACAAGTGTAAAAGAAATGGTCATAGCGCGGCGAAGTGTGATGTCTACGGACTAGGGGTTAACAGAACGAAAGGAACAAATGGTGTCGGAACGAGTAATGGCGGAGCAAGTAGTGTCGGAGCAAGTTATGCCAATGTAGTTTGTTATAAATGTGGAAAACCGGGCCACATTATTAGAAATTGCCCGAACCAGGAGAACACGAATGGACAAGGCCGTGGAAGAGTTTTCAATATTAATGCGGCAGAGGCACAGGAAGACCCGGAGCTTGTTACGGGTACGTTTCTTATTGACAATAAATCTGCTTACGTTTTATTTGATTCGGGTGCGGATAGAAGCTATATGAGTAGAGATTTTTGTGCTAAATTAAGTTGTCCATTGACGCCTTTGGATAGTAAATTTTTACTCGAATTAGCAAATGGTAAATTAATTTCAGCAGATAATATATGTCGGAATCGAGAAATTAAACTGGTTAGCGAAACATTTAAGATTGATTTGATACCAGTAGAGTTAGGGAGTTTTGATTTGATAATCGGTATGGACTGGTTGAAAGAAGTGAAAGCGGAGATCGTTTGTTACAAAAATGCAATTCGCATTATACGAGAAAAAGGAAAACCCTTAATGGTGTACGGAGAAAAGGGCAACACGAAGCTACATCTTATTAGTAATTTGAAGGCACAAAAACTAATAAGAAAAGGTTGCTATGCTGTTCTAGCACACGTCGAGAAAGTACAAACTGAAGAAAAGAGCATCAATGATGTTCCCGTCGCAAAAGAATTTCCTGATGTATTTCCGAAAGAATTACCGGGATTACCCCCACATCGATCCGTTGAATTTCAAATAGATCTTGTACCAGGAGCTGCACCAATAGCTCGTGCTCCTTACAGACTCGCACCCAGCGAGATGAAAGAACTACAAAGCCAATTACAAGAACTTTTAGAGCGTGGTTTCATTCGACCAAGCACATCACCGTGGGGAGCTCCTGTTTTGTTTGTCAAGAAGAAAGATGGTACATTCAGGTTGTGTATCGACTACCGAGAGTTGAACAAACTTACCATCAAGAACCGCTACCCACTACCGAGAATCGATGACTTATTTGATCAACTACAAGGCTCGTCTGTTTATTCAAAGATTGACTTACGTTCCGGGTATCATCAAATGCGGGTGAAAGAAGATGATATTCCAAAGACTGCTTTCAGAACACGTTACGGTCATTACGAGTTTATGGTCATGCCGTTTGGTTTAACTAATGCACCAGCTGTGTTCATGGACCTTATGAACCGAGTGTGTGGACCATACCTTGACAAGTTTGTCATTGTTTTCATTGATGACATACTTATTTACTCAAAGAATGACCAAGAACACGGTGAACATTTGAGAAAGGTGTTAGAAGTATTGAGGAAGGAAGAATTGTACGCTAAGTTTTCAAAGTGTGCATTTTGGTTGGAAGAAGTTCAATTCCTCGGTCACATAGTGAACAAAGAAGGTATTAAGGTGGATCCGGCAAAGATAGAAACTGTTGAAAAGTGGGAAACCCCGAAAACTCCGAAACACATACGCCAGTTTTTAGGACTAGCTGGTTACTACAGAAGGTTCATCCAAGACTTTTCCAGAATAGCAAAACCCTTGACTGCATTAACGCATAAAGGGAAGAAATTTGAATGGAATGATGAACAAGAGAAAGCGTTTCAGTTATTGAAGAAAAAGCTAACTACGGCACCTATATTGTCATTGCCTGAAGGGAATGATGATTTTGTGATTTATTATGATGCATCAAAGCAAGGTCTCGGTTGTGTATTAATGCAACGAACGAAGGTGATTGCTTATGCGTCTAGACAATTGAAGATTCACGAACAAAATTATACAACGCATGATTTGGAATTAGGCGCGGTTGTTTTTGCATTAAAGACTTGGAGGCACTACTTATATGGGGTCAAAAGTATTATATATACCGACCACAAAAGTCTTCAACACATATTTAATCAGAAACAACTGAATATGAGGCAGCGTAGGTGGATTGAATTATTGAATGATTACGACTTTGAGATTCGTTACCACCCGGGGAAGGCAAATGTGGTAGCCGATGCCTTGAGCAGGAAGGACAGAGAACCCATTCGAGTAAAATCTATGAATATAATGATTCATAATAACATTACTACTCAAATAAAGGAGGCGCAACAAGGAGTTTTAAAAGAGGGAAATTTAAAGGATGAAATACCCAAAGGATCGGAGAAGCATCTTAATATTCGGGAAGACGGAACCCGGTATAGGGCTGAAAGGATTTGGGTACCAAAATTTGGAAATATGAGAGAAATGGTACTTAGAGAAGCTCATAAAACCAGATACTCAATACATCCTGGAACGGGGAAGATGTACAAGGATCTCAAGAAACATTTTTGGTGGCCGGGTATGAAAGCCGATGTTGCTAAATACGTAGGAGAATGTTTGACGTGTTCTAAGGTCAAAGCTGAGCATCAGAAACCATCAGGTCTACTTCAACAACCCGAAATCCCGGAATGGAAATGGGAAAACATTACCATGGATTTCATCACTAAATTGCCAAGGACTGCAAGTGGTTTTGATACTATTTGGGTAATAGTTGACCGTCTCACCAAATCAGCACACTTCTTGCCAATAAGAGAAGATGACAAGATGGAGAAGTTAGCACGACTGTATTTGAAGGAAGTCATCTCCAGACATGGAATACCAATCTCTATTATCTCTGATAGGGATGGCAGATTTATTTCAAGATTCTGGCAGACATTACAGCAAGCATTAGGAACTCGTCTAGACATGAGTACTGCCTATCATCCACAAACTGATGGGCAGAGCGAAAGGACGATACAAACGCTTGAAGACATGCTACGAGCATGTGTTATTGATTTCGGAAACAGTTGGGATCGACATCTACCGTTAGCAGAATTTTCCTACAACAACAGCTACCATTCAAGCATTGAGATGGCGCCGTTTGAAGCACTTTATGGTAGAAAGTGCAGGTCTCCGATTTGTTGGAGTGAAGTGGGGGATAGACAGATTACGGGTCCGGAGATTATACAAGAAACTACCGAGAAGATCATCCAAATTCAACAACGGTTGAAAACCACCCAAAGTCGACAAAAGACTACGCTGACATTAAAAGAAAAGATATAGAATTTGAAATTGGAGAGATGGTCATGCTTAAAGTTGCACCTTGGAAAGGCGTTGTTCGATTTGGTAAACGAGGGAAATTAAATCCAAGGTATATTGGACCATTCAAGATTATTGATCGTGTCGGACCAGTAGCTTACCGACTAGAGTTACCTCAACAACTCGCGGCTGTACATAACACTTTCCACGTCTCGAATTTAAAGAAATGTTTTGCTAAAGAAGATCTCACTATTCCGTTAGATGAAATCCAAATCAACGAAAAACTTCAATTCATCGAAGAACCCGTCGAAATAATGGATCGTGAGGTTAAAAGACTTAAGCAAAACAAGATACCAATTGTTAAGGTTCGATGGAATGCTCGTAGAGGACCCGAGTTCACCTGGGAGCGTGAAGATCAGATGAAGAAGAAATACCCGCATCTATTTCCAGAAGATTCGTCAACACCTTCAACAGCTTAAAATTTCGGGACGAAATTTATTTAACGGGTAGGTACTGTAGTGACCCGAACTTTTCCATGTTTATATATATTAATTGAGATTGATATTTACATGATTAAATGTTTCCAACATGTTAAGCAATCAAACTTGTTAAGACTTGATTAATTGAAATATGTTTCATATAGACAATTGACCACCCAAGTTGACCGGTGATTCACGAACGTTAAAACTTGTAAAAACTATATGATGACATATATATGGTTATATATATAGTTAACATTATATTATGATAATTAAACATATCATTAAGTATATTAATAATGAACTACATATGTAAAAACAAGACTACTAACTTAATGATTTTGAAACGAGACATATATGTAACGATTATCATTGTAACGACATTTAATGTATATATATCATATTAAGAGATATTCGTACATCATAATATCATGATAATATAATAATTTAAAATCTCTTTTGATATTATAAACATTGGGTTAACAACATTTAACATGATCGTTAACCTAAAGGTTTCAAAACAACACTTACATATAACGACTAACGATGACTTAACGACTCAGTTAAAATGTATATACATGTAGTGTTTTAATATGTATTTATACACTTTTTAAAGACTTCAATACACTTATCAAAATACTTCTACTTAACAAAAATGCTTACAATTACATCCTCGTTCAGTTTTATCAACAATTCTACTCGTATGCACCCGTATTCGTACTCGTACAATACACAGCTTTTAGATGTATGTACTATTGGTATATACACTCCAATGATCAGCTCTTAGCAGCCCATGTGAGTCACCTAACTCATGTGGGAACCATCATTTGGCAACTAGCAAGAAATATCTCATAAAATTACAAAAATATGAGTAATCATTCATGACTTATTTACATGAAAACAAAATTACATATCCTTTATATCTAATCCATACACCAACGACCAAAAACACCTACAAACACTTTCATTCTTCAATTTTCTTCATCTAATTGATCTCTCTCAAGTTCTATCTTCAAGTTCTAAGTGTTCTTCATAAATTCCAAAAGTTCTAGTTTCATAAAATCAAGAATACTTTCAAGTTTGCTAGCTCACTTCCAATCTTGTAAGGTGATCATCCAACCTCAAGAAATCTTTTTTTCTTACAGTAGGTTATCATTCTAATACAAGGTAATAATCATATTCAAACTTTGGTTCAATTTCTATAACTATAACAATCTTATTTCAAGTGATGATCTTACTTGAACTTGTTTTCGTGTCATGATTCTGCTTCAAGAACTTCGAGCCATCCAAGGATCCATTGAAGCTAGATCCATTTTTCTCTTTTCCAGTAGGTTTATCCAAGGAACTTAAGGTAGTAATGATGTTCATAACATCATTCGATTCATACATATAAAGCTATCTTATTCGAAGGTTTAAACTTGTAATCACTAGAACATAGTTTAGTTAATTCTAAACTTGTTCGCAAACAAAAGTTAATCCTTCTAACTTGACTTTTAAAATCAACTAAACACATGTTCTATATCTATATGATATGCTAACTTAATGATTTAAAACCTGGAAACACGAAAAACACAGTAAAACCGGATTTACGCCGTCGTAGTAACACCGCGGGCTGTTTTGGGTTAGTTAATTAAAAACTATGATAAACTTTGATTTTAAAGTTGTTATTCTGAGAAAATGATTTTTATTATGAACATGAAACTATATCCAAAAATTATGATTAAACTCAAAGTGGAAGTATGTTTTCTAAAATGGTCATCTAGACGTCGTTCTTTCGACTGAAATGACTACCTTTACAAAAACGACTTGTAACTTATTTTTCCGACTATAAACCTATACTTTTCTGTTTAGATTCATAAAATAGAGTTCAATATGAAACCATAGCAATTTGATTCACTCAAAACGGATTTAAAATGAAGAAGTTATGGGTAAAACAAGATTGGATAATTTTTCTCATTTTAGCTACGTGAAAAATTGGTAACAAATCTATTCCAACCATAACTTAATCAACTTGTATTGTATATTATGTAATCTTGAGATACCATAGACACGTATACAATGTTTCGACCTATCATGTCGACACATCTATATATATTTCGGAACAACCATAGACACTCTATATGTGAATGTTGGAGTTAGCTATACAGGGTTGAGGTTGATTCCAAAATATACATAGTTTGAGTTGTGATCAATACTGAGATACGTATACACTGGGTCGTGGATTGATTCAAGATAATATTTATCGATTTATTTCTGTACATCTAACTGTGGACAACTAGTTGTAGGTTACTAACGAGGACAGCTGACTTAATAAACTTAAAACATCAAAATATATTAAAAGTGTTGTAAATATATTTTGAACATACTTTGATATATATGTATATATTGTTATAGGTTCGTGAATCAACCAGTGGCCAAGTCTTACTTCCCGACGAAGTAAAAATCTGTGAAAGTGAGTTATAGTCCCACTTTTAAAATCTAATATTTTTGGGATGAGAATACATGCAGGTTTTATAAATGATTTACAAAATAGACACAAGTACGTGAAACTACATTCTATGGTTGAATTATCAAAATCGAATATGCCCCTTTTTATTAAGTCTGGTAATCTAAGAATTAGGGAACAGACACCCTAATTGACGCGAATCCTAAAGATAGATCTATTGGGCTTAACAAACCCCATCCAAAGTACCGGATGCTTTAGTACTTCGAAATTTATATCATATCCGAAGGGTGTCCCGGAATGATGGGGATATTCTTATATATGCATCTTGTTAATGTCGGTTACCAGGTGTTCACCATATGAATGATTTTTATCTCTATGTATGGGATGTGTATTGAAATATGAAATCTTGTGGTCTATTATTATGATTTGATATATATAGGTTAAACCTATAACTCACCAACATTTTTGTTGACGTTTAAAGCATGTTTATTCTCAAGTGAATATTAAGAGCTTCCGCTGTTGCATACTAAAATAAGGACAAGATTTGGAGTCCATGTTTGTATGATATTGTGTAAAAACTGCATTCAAGAAACTGATTTCGATGTAACATATTTGTATTGTAAACCATTATGTAATGGTCGTGTGTAAACAGGATATTTTAGATTATCATTATTTGATAATCTACGTAAAGCTTTTTAAACCTTTATTTATGAAATAAAGGTTATGGTTTATTTTAAAAATGAATGCAGTCTTTGAAAAATGTCTCATATAGAGGTCAAAACCTCGCAACGAAATCAATTAATATGGAACGTTTTTAATCAATAAGAACGGGACATTTCATATTACCTACCCGTTAAAATATTTTCACCATTAATAGTTTGTATAAAAGAATTTCTAATTACAATCTTTATGAAAACATATATACATATATATTTTCTTCAGATGTAAATCGTGGATTTAATGAGTTAATATGATATTAATCTCATTTGATTTATCGTTAGAACTAGAATACATAATCTCTAAAATATTAGAGATTACTTAATCGCCATGAAGGACGAAGATAATTGATGTATAACGATACGTAGAACGATGATTATACTCGAGGTACGGAATGAGAAGTTGAGGCGTGTGATGTTGAAACTTGGGTTGTTGGTGGTACTGGTGCTGTTGGTGCTGAGTCTAGTGATGTTACTAGTGTTGGTGATACTGCCGGTGCTTGCAAATTGTATACCGTGCTCTCTAAAGTTAACACTCGAGCTCGGAGTTCTTTAACTTCTTCTACTAACCCTAGTTGGTTATCAGTGTGAGGTAGAGATCGGATATCTTCTCTAGTTCCGTTAATGGCAGTCTCAAGACGAAAAATTCTGGCAAAAAGGGTATAAACGATGTTGCAAACAGGTTCGCCGGTGAGCGGGTCAAGTTCTCCAAGGTTAGGTGGTAGATTCGGTTCATGATATGGAGTACCTTCTTCCCTTCTCCATAGGGTGAGTATGTCGCGAACCCACCCCCATTTTCTCCAGAAATCACGGTAGTTGATTGGTTGGTGTGCTCCTGTCACGCTGTATTCAGAGTCAGAGGAACGTGGTCGATTCGTAGAGGCCATCTTACGCGATCACATAAAATATTTTTGGTATGAAGAGTTTAGTGATAGCAATTGATAGTTGGATGTATTCTCAATGGATAATATGCATATATATATATATATATATATATATATATATATATATATATATATATATATATATATATATATACCAGGATCCCTTAAATTACGGAGAAATTTACGAGAGATATCAGGAAAGGTCTACAGTAACAGATACGCTAAGATATGAATTTTATCTATACACTATTCATGCAGTCAATGCAGTAAAACGTGTCTAGACTAAGAATAATGAGCAGGTAATTTCCTAAGGATGATAAGTAGATATTTTCGACAAAAACGATAAGCAAAAATTTGGACATGCAGACACGGTCGAAGTCCAGACTCACTAATGCATCCTAACGACTATCAGTTAGACTCACTAATGCAAGACCTGGTTCGCTAAGACCACTGCTTTGATACCAACTGTGATGACCCCTCTTAATCCATCCGGACGAAGTCCATATCGATTATAAACGATTCACAACAGTTGATTACATCGCGAGGTACTTGGCCTCTATATGATACATTTTACAAACATTGCATTCGTTTTTGAAAAGACAATATTTCATTACATCGAAAGTTGACGGCATGCATACCATTTTATAATATCTAACTATAATTGACTTAATAATAATCTTGATGAACTCAACGACTCGAATGCAACGTCTTTTGAAATATGTCATGAATGACTCCAAGTAATATCTTTAAAATGAGCAATTGCACAGCGGAAGATTTCTTTCATACCTGAGAATAAACATGCTTTAAAGTGTCAACCAAAAGGTTGGTGAGTTCATTAGTTTAACATAAATAATCATTTCTTAATTTTAATAGACCACAAGATTTCATATTTCTATTTCTCATAAACATACGTCCCATGCATAGGGACAAAAATATCATTCATATGGATTGAACACCTGGTAACTAACATTCACAATATGCATATAAGAATATCCCCATCATTCCGGGATCCTCCTTCGGACATGATATAAATTTCGAAGTACTAAAGCATCCGGTACTTTGGATGGTGCTTGTTGGGCCCAATAGATCTATCTTTAGGATTCGCGTTAATTAGGGTGTCTGTTCCCTAATTCTTAGATTACCAGACTAAAAAAGGGGCATATTCGGTTTAATAATCCAACCATAGAATATAGTTTCACGTACTTGTGTATATTTCGTAAAACAGTTATAAAAGCAGCGCATGTATTCTCAGCCCAAAAATATAAAGGGTAAAAAGATAAATGAAACTCAGCATATAATATTTTGTAGTAAAAATATTCATACGACGATACTGAACAATACAGGGTTGGCCTTGGATTCACGAACCTACATCATTTATATATATATATTAACACACATAATTGTAATCAAATACTTTCATTTATTAATTTTATAATATTTATATATTAAGTGTTGTAGTTATATGAAATTAATAATAAATCCTAATTAATATTTTATATATATATATTTATGTATATTTTTTATTTTAAAATATATGTTATCCATATTTATTTTGTATATATATTTAAAGTAATTAATATTTATACATATGATTATATATATACATTTATATATAATTAGTATTTTATCAGAAATCAATAATTTGTTATATGTAATATATAAAAAAAATGTTAATATGTTCAATATATATAATTATATGTAGTATTAATATAAGTGTGTGTATATATATATTATACATAATATTTATTTGTTATGAAAATAATAATAATGATAATAATAATAATAATAATGATAATTTCAATCATAATGATAATACTAATAATAACCTTAATGATAATACTAATATTAATAATAATAGTAGTAATATAAATAATAACCTTAACAACAATATTAATTAATAATAACAATAAAGTTAATAATAATAATATTAGTAATGATAATTAAAATGAATAAACTACCTTCCAGCCTTTTCTAAAAAAATGAATGCCTGAGACGTGGCTCGAACCCGTGACCTCTCGATAATCCTACAACCCCCATAACCAACTGAACTAATTTGTTTTCCTGTTTTGTCTCCTAGATTAATTCTATTAACCTTTCAACTGTGATCTTCATCTTCTCATCATTTTCACAGGCTCGTTTATTAAACCATCATCATCATCTACGTGCATTATCATCATCGAATTATCTTAATCAACTGTTATCATCACCACGATTATCGTCATCTTAAATCATAACATCATCATAATCATGGGTTTCACGATCATAACTCTCATCATTCGAACCAAGTCACTTTCGTTGTCATCACCTCGCTTATCATCTTTCACAGCTTCCTAATCGAGCAGTAGAGAGTTGATGAAACTAGCAGCTATTCAAGCCATGAAAGAAGAAAAAAAAATGATAACAGCCTTAGCTTTTACTCTTGCTGGGTCAGAACTACCAAAATTGGGCCTAGGATTAACTATGTTGGGTTTAGTTAATTAATGGACTAAAAATGGCACTGTTTCTTTATTATATCATCGTATCATCTTCATTCATTACCATTCTCCCTTTTAATCATCATCATCATTCTTGTATCATCATCAACATTAAACCTCCATAGAAACATATTAAACGTTTTCCTATGTTACTTGTGATTTATCTAACCCAACAAACAAGCTGGTTCTTCAGCCCAATTATAATTATCAAGTAAGCCTAAAATAAATCCATGAGCCCATTAGGATTAGTTTTTTTTTCAATGGTCCGTTTAAGTTGGTTTGGTAGAAACGGAAGCAAACGTGCAGGAGCAGTCCAAGAGTGTCACGGTTTGTTTGATGGTGATAATAAAAATGAAGGAAGCAACAAGGAACTAGCAATAGTTACGAGTAACAGTAACCTCAATAGATGGGGTTCGATTTTAACAGATGGCTGTAGCATTTAACGTGGGTTTCTAAGCTGAACAGGAGCAGTTCGCAACAACATGACGGTGGCAGTTTAAGGTGATAGAACACACAAAAAAAATTATCGTAACAGCAGTTCTCAATGGGATTTAATGGTGACAGGTTGTGGTGTTCGAATACTATAGAACAACATATAGAAACCGACGGATTAAGTAGCAGTTGGTTACGGGTTTGATGGTGGTGTTCAAAGGCATTTTGATGATGGAGGTTTAAGATTGGCTGACTGTACGTTTTGAATAGAACCTGCAACAGAAACATAGTAGTAGTAGCAACAATAACACGCACGTGGTTTTGCAGGGTGTCGTGCAAAGAAGAAAGGAGGAAAGAGATGGTTCACAGCTGTGGGGTGATCGAGTATAGAAACGGTTAAAGGTAGGTTCGATGTGTGCTTGAATGAAAATAGAAAAACTCACGTAGTAGCGGTTTGGGTGATGATGATATGTGGTTGTTTGAGGTGGCGATGGTGTTTTGATGGTTGCGGAATGGTGTTATTGTATGTGTGGGTGTTTGATGGTCGTTTTATGGTTCAGGCTAAGTTAGTGAGGGTGGTTCTTGAGTGTGGTTAGTGGTTGTGGTAGTCGATGACCAGAAAGAACGAAGGAAACAGTTTGTAATCGGGTCATAGCAAAAGATTCAAAGATGGTGGTTGTTTTAAAGCTTACAAGATGAATATGATGGGTATATATGGTGCATGTATATATAATGCCTAAGTTTACTCTTTGACTAATAACAACAAAAAAGAATGTAAAGGAGTCTATTAAATATAATTAAAATTCTCATCCACATAAATAATATATATATATATATATATATATATATATATATATATATATATATATATATATATAACTTAAACACACATGCTTAAAGAAGGATACAGTTAGCCTGCCGACAGTTTTTCGGAGCGTGTCCATTGCTAAACAGTTGAAGTAAAAAAAAGTGTTCTTAAAAATTCTAAACTTTTAGATTAAATATATTTAATTATTTCACTCATTAACTGTTTGAAACCTGATCAAAAAGGTTCGATAATTGTTTATTTTCTGTTCCAATTTATATGTACGGAGTACTAATATTTAAACTTAAAAATGTAAAAAATATTTTTAACAAATCTAAAATCTTCGTAATCAATTTACAATCTAACTTTTATCTTAAACATTCATGAACATGTATTATATCTACATTAAAACTAACGAAACGTCAACCGAGTGTTACTGACGTTTACTAATTAGGCTCGAAATCAGTTATTTTTAATATATTCTCTTTCTATATGCAAACAGTTTTAAATAGAAAGTTTTATCTAGTAAAATAAATATATTATATATTTTTAATATAATTATATATATTTACAAGAAATATTTATATATATATATATAGATATATACATATATATATACATATATATATATACATATACATATATATATATATACATATATATATATATATATATGTATATATATATATGTATATCTATATATATGTATATGTATATAGATATATATATATATATGTATATATATATATATATATATATATATGTACATTTATAATAATAGCTTTCATTACATCGCATAATAGTTTACATATTTATTTTCAACAATTAAATCATATATTATTTCAAATAATATTTCAAATTATTATTATATACGTATATATATGTATTTAAATATACATGTATCTATTTACAATTCGTTGTTCGTGAATCGTCGGGAATGCCCGAAGGTCAATTGAATACATGAAAATAGTTCAAAGTTTTTGAGACTCAAACTAACAGACTTTGCTTATCATGTCAAAATCATATAAAGATTAAGTTTAAATTTGGTCGGAAATTCCCGGGTCGTCACATTACTCGTGTTCATCTTCTTCATTTATATTCCAGAAAAGAAAATCGACCAGGGATTTTGTTTAGAATCAGAATAACGAATATTAATTTCATTTAAAATATATAAACAACTAAATTAATCCTTTACTTAACTGAAACGAAAAAAAATAAAAAAATAAAAACAAATAGCAGCGGCTGTCGCTAAATGTAAGAAAAAAATTAAATGATTTTGAATTTAAAGCCGTTTTAGACAAGAATTATAACACGAAATATATTGTAAATCCATCCTAAAAACTTTCTCAAACACCAATTGAACTTTAAACATTAAAACGAACACGAATTTGATTATTGTTCATACGGTTGACTTTTTAAAATGAATGTTTAAATCCCAAAATTAATAACCAATACGTGGATTTGAGACTTGAATATTTTCATAGAGTTTCGTTATAAGGTTCCTAATCCCTCTGTATTTTTAATTCTTGAAAAACGACTCAAATTCCAGATTTTGCAAAAAAGAAAAAAAATCGTGCAGGTTGTAGAGACCCGTCCTAATCCATCCGGACAAAGTCCATATCGATTATACACGATTTCCAACAGTTGATTACATCGCGAGGTACTTGACCTCTATATGATACATTTACAAACATTGCATTCGTTTTTGAAAAGATAATATTTCATTACATCGAAAGTTGACAGCATGCATACCATTTCATAATACATCTAACTATAATTGACTTAATAATAATCTTGTTGAACTCAACGACTCAAATGCAACGTCTTTTGAAATATGCCATGAATTACTCCAAGTAATGTCTCTAATATGAGCTAATACACAGCGGAAGATTTCTTTCATACCTGAGAATAAACATGCTTTAAAGTGTCAACCAAAAGGTTGGTGAGTTCATTAGTTTATCATAAATAATCATTTCATAATTTTAATAGACCACAAGATTTCATATTTCCATTTCTCATAAACATACGTCCCATGCATAGAGACAAAAATATCATTCATATGGATTGAACACCTGGTAACCGACATTCACAATATGTATATAAGAATATTCCCATTATTTCGGGATCCTCCTTCGGACATGATATAAATTTCGAAGTACTAAAGCATCCGGTACTTTGGATGGGGCTTGTTGGGCCCGATAGATCTATATTTAGAGTTCGCGTCAATTAGGGTGTCTGTTCCCTAATTCTTAGATTACCAGACTTAATAAAAAGGGCATATTCGATTAAATAATCCAACCATAGAATGTAGTTTCGATTACTTGTGTCTATTTCGTAAAGCATTTATAAAAGCAGGGCATGTATTCTCAGTCCCAAAAACGTAAAGAGTAAAAGGGATCAAATAAAACTCACCTAATGTATTTTGTAGTAAAAATACATATGACTATATTGAACAACCGAACAATGCATGGTTGACCTCGGATTCACGAACCTATATCATTTGTATATATATTAATATACATAATGGTAATCGAGTAATTATTATATATATAAATTTATTATTTATATTATTTTTATATTATTAATATATATATATATATATATATAAATGTTTCGTATTTTTATTTTGTATATAAAAATATTAAATTTTGTTAAGTTATAAGTATTAATACATTTATATAGTTATTATTTGTTTATTAATACTAAGCTAAAATTTGAAGTGATAACAATAATAATAATGATGGTACTAATATTAATAATAATGATAGTAATATTAAGAATGACAATATTAACGATAACTTTTATAATGAATCTCATAATAATGATAATATTTGTAGTTTTTAATAAAATGAATAATTTGATAGTAATGGTAATGAAAATAACAATTTTAATAATAATACCTAATACTTGATAATAATAATAATAATTATAACAATCTTATCACTAGTGATAATCTTAATTAATAATACTTTTGTTAATAATAATTATAAATTTTATAAATGTTACTAATACTTGTATAGTAATGATGATATTACTAATAACTAATCTTCGTATTACATAAACGTAATATTACTAATAATAATTATAATTCTAATATTTAATGATAGTAATTATAATAATAATAATAATATTCATAATAATTAATAATAATAATAATAACATTAGTGATACTTATAATACTTGTAACTACAATATTAATAATAATTCCTATATTACTAATAATAACAATCATAATAATAATTACAACAATAATAATGATCATAATAATAAAAATAATAATAATAATGATAAAGATAATAATAATAGATATATTAGAAAACTACCTCAATGTAATGAGCCTTTAAAAAAAATAGACGCCCACGCCCGGGCTCGAACTCAAGACCTCTCGTCCACCCATATCATCACTAAACCATCCAGCTATTATGATTTTTTGGATTTAAACCCAACAGAAATAAATATAACCCGTAATTTCTTATCATCTCGGCCCAACAGACTATTTATAGTTCTCGGCCCACAGACTTAATTAAATTCTCGGCCCATCAGACTTTTAGTACTCCTATAACAAATAAAAAGGCCCAACATGTCTGTTGTTAATTTAACAAAAACGAATTTTGCCATGGCCGGGGATTGAACCCGCGACCTCCTGTATAACACCACACTCGCAAACCACTTGACCAACCTTCTGAGTTATCTATTACCCGTATTTAAATTCATCAATATTTTCCTACTTTATCATCATCTAATCTATCATTACAGTCGCGTTCATCATCATCAACATCATGATCTTCAATCATTTCACTACGCATATGTAGTGACCCGAAATTTTCCATGTTTATATATATTAATTGAGATTGATATTTACATGATTAAATGTTTCCAACATGTTAAGCAATCAAACTTGTTAAGACTTGATTAATTGAAATAGGTTTCATATAGACAATTGACCACCCAAGTTGACCGGTGATTCACGAACGTTAAAACTTGTAAAAACTATATGATGACATATATATGGTTATATATATAGTTAACATTATATTATGATAATTAAACATATCATTAAGTATATTAACAATGAACTACATATGTAAAAACAAGACTACTAACTTAATGATTTTGAAACGAGACGTATATGTAACGATTATCGTTGTAACGACATTTAATGTATATATATCATATTAAGAGATATTCGTACATCATAATATCATGATAATATAATAATTTAAAATCTCTTTTGATATTATAAACATTGGGTTAACAACATTTAACAAGATCGTTAACCTAAAGGTTTCAAAACAACATTTACATGTAACGACTAACGATGACTTAACGACTCAGTTAAAATGTATATACATGTAGTGTTTTAATATGTATTTATACACTTTTGAAAGACTTCAATACACTTATCAAAATACTTCTACTTAACAAAAATGCTTACAATTACATCCTCGTTCAGTTTCATCAACAATTCTACTCGTATGCACCCGTATTCGTACTCGTACAATACACAGCTTTTAGATGTATGTACTATTGGTATATACACTCCAATGATCAGCTCTTAGCAGCCCATGTGAGTCACCTAACACATGTGGGAACCATCATTTGGCAACTAGCATGAAATATCTCATAAAATTACAAAAATATGAGTAATCATTCATGACTTATTTACATGAAAACAAAATTACATATCCTTTATATCTAATCCATACACCAACGACCAAAAATGAAATGTCCCGTTCTTATTGATTAAAAACGTTCCATATTAATTGATTTCGTTGCGAGGTTTTGACCTCTATATGAGACGTTTTTCAAAGACTGCATTCATTTTAAAACAAACCATAACCTTTATTTCATCAATAAAGGTTTAAAAAGCTTTACGTAGATTATCAAATAATGATAATCTAAAATATCCTGTTTACACACGACCATTACATAATGATTTACAATACAAATATGTTACAACAAAATAAGTTTCTTGAATGCAGTTTTTACACAATATCATACAAGCATGGACTCCAAATCTCGTCCTTATTTAAGTATGCGACAGCGGAAGCTCTTAATAATCACCTGAGAATAAACATGCTTAAAACGTCAACAAAAATGTTGGTGAGTTATAGGTTTAACCTATATATATCAAATCATAATAATAGACCACAAGATTTCATATTTCAATACACATCCCATACATAGAGATAAAAATCATTCATATGGTGAACACCTGGTAACTGACAATAACAAGATGCATATATAAGAATATCCCCATCATTCCGGGACACCCTTCGGATATGATATAATTTCGAAGTACTAAAGCATCCGGTACTTTGGATGGGGTTTGTTAGGCCCAATAGATCTATCTTTAGGATTCGCGTCAATTAGGGTGTCTGTTCCCTAATTCTTAGATTACCAGACTTAATAAAAAGGGGCATATTCGATTTCGATAATTCAACCATAGAATGTAGTTTCACGTACTTGTGTCTATTTTGTAAATCATTTATAAAACCTGCATGTATTCTCATCCCAAAAATATTAGATTTTAAAAGTGGGACTATAACTCACTTTCACAGATTTTTACTTCGTCGAGAAGTAAGACTTGGCCACTGTTGATTCACGAACCTATAACAATATATACATATATATTAAAGTATGTTCAAAATATATTTACAACACTTTTAATATATTTTGATGTTTTAAGTTTATTAAGTCAGCTGTCCTCGTTAGTAACCTACAACTAGTTGTCCACAGTTAGATGTACAGAAATAAATCAATAAATATTATCTTGAATCAATCCATGACCCAGTGTATACGTATCTCAGTATTGATCACAACTCAAACTATATATATTTTGGAATCAACCTCAACCCTGTATAGCTAACTCCAACATTCACATATAGAGTGTCTATGGTTGTTCCGAAATATATATAGATGTGTCGACATGATAGGTCGAAACATTGTATACGTGTCTATGGTATCTCAAGATTACATAATATACAATACAAGTTGATTAAGTTATGGTTGGAATAGATTTGTTACCAATTTTCACGTAGCTAAAATGATAAAAATTATCCAATCTTGTTTTACCCATAACTTCTTCATTTTAAATCCGTTTTGAATGAATCAAATTGCTATGGTTTCATATTGAACTGTATTTTATGAATCTACACAGAAAAATTATAGGTTTATAGTCGGAAAAATAAGTTACAAGTCGTTTTTGTAAAGGTAGTCATTTCAGTCGAAAGAACGACGTCTAGATGACCATTTTAGAAAACATACTTCCACTTTGAGTTTAACCATAATTTTTGGATATAGTTTCATGTTCATAATAAAAATCATTTTCTCAGAATAACAACTTTTAAATCAAAGTTTATCATAGTTTTTAATTAACTAACCCAAAACAGCCCGCGGTGTTACTACGACGGCGTAAATCCGGTTTTACGGTGTTTTTCGTGTTTCCAGGTTTTAAATCATTAAGTTAGCATATCATATAGATATAGAACATGTGTTTAGTTAATTTTAAAAGTCAAGTTAGAAGGATTAACTTTTGTTTGCGAACAAGTTTAGAATTAACTAAACTATGTTCTAGTGATTACGAGTTTAAACCTTCGAATAAGATAGTTTTATATATATGAATCGAATGATGTTATGAACATCATTACTACCTCAAGTTTAGTAGGTAAACCTACTGGAAGTGACAAGAAATGATCTAGCTTCAAAGGATCTTGGATGGCTTGAAAGTTCTTGAAGTAGGATCATGACACAAAAACAAGTTCAAGTAAGATTTTTGCTCGAATTAAGATAGTTTATAGTTATAGAAATTGAATCAAAGTTTGAATATGAATATTACCTTGAATAAGAAAGATAACCTACTGTATATAACAAAGGTTTCTTGATCTTAGATGATTACTTGGAATGGATTAGAAAGCTTGGAAGTAAATTAGTAAACTTGAAGGGATTTTTGAAGTATTCTTGAAGTGTTCTTCCTATGATGATTATAGCTTGATTCTTGAAGTGATTTTTGATGAAGATGATGATTAACTACTGGAAAAATACGTTCATAATAGTGTGGGTGTGTTGAGAGAGAATTAGAAAGAGATTTGGAAGTGAAATGGAGTGAATGATGAGTGTTAATTGGTGAGTGGTGAGTGGGGTTAAAAGGAGTTCTAGTTAGTTGACTAGCTCATGGTAGAAGTTAAAATTGATTAGTCATACATGACATAATCAAGAGTGGAATCCCATGCTAGTTCCTATTGGTATATACCCATAGTAAGTACGTTTTGAAGCTGTGTATAATACGGGTAAGAATACGACTAGAATTCTTGATGAAAGAAAAGAATGGGAAAGTAACTGTAACCATTTTCGTTAAGTATGAGTGTTTCGATATATGTCTTGAAGTCTTCCAAAAGTATTTTAATACATCTAAATACACTACATGTATATACATTTTAACGGAGTCGTTAAGTCATCGTTAGTCGTTACATGTAAGTGTTGTTTTGAAACCTTTAAGTTAACGATCTCAATTAATGTTGTTAACCCATTGTTTATTATATCTAATGAGATGTTAAATTATTATATTATCATGATAATATGATATATTAATATATCTTAATATGATATATATACATTTAAATGTCGTTACAACGATAATCGTTACATATATGTCTCGTTTAAAAATCATTAAGTTAGTAGTCTTGTTTTTACATATGTAGTTCATTGTTAATATACTTAATGATATGTTTACTTATCATAATATCATGTTAACTATATATATAACCATATATATGTCATCATATAGTTTTTACAAGTTTTAACGTTCGTGAATCACCGGTCAACTTGGGTAGTCAATTGTCTATATGAAACCTATTTCAATTAATCAAGTCTTAACAAGTTTGATTGCTTAACATGTTGGAAACGTTTAATCATGTAAATATCAATCTCAATTAATATATATAAACATGGAAAAGTTCGGGTCACTACAAAAAACACCTTCAAACACTTTCATTCTTCAATTTTCTTCATCTAATTGATCTCTCTCAAGTTCTATCTTCAAGTTCTAAGTGTTCTTCATAAATTTCAAAAGTTCTAGTTTCATAAAATCAAGAATACTTTCAAGTTTGCTAGCTCACTTCCAATCTTGTAAGGTGATCATCCAACCTCAAGAAATCTTTGTTTCTTACAGTAGGTTATCATTATAATACAAGGTAATAATCATATTCAAACTTTGGTTCAATTTCTATAACTATAACAATCTTATTTCAAGTGATGATCTTACTTGAACTTGTTTTCGTGTCATGATTCTGCTTCAAGAACTTCGAGCCATCCAAGGATCCATTGAAGCTAGATCCATTTTTCTCTTTTCCAGTAGGTTTATCCAAGGAAATTAAGGTAGTAATGATGTTCATAACATCATTCGATTCATACATATAAAGCTATCTTATTCGAAGGTTTAAACTTGTAATCACTAGAACATAGTTTAGTTAATTCTAAACTTGTTCTCAAACAAAAGTTAAGCCTTCTAACTTGACTTTTAAAATCAACTAAACACATGTTCTATATCTATATGATATGCTAACTTAATGATTTAAAACCTGGAAACACGAAAAACACCGTAAAACCGGATTTACGCCGTCGTAGTAACACCGCGGGCTGTTTTGGGTTAGTTAATTAAAAACTATGATAAACTTTGATTTAAAAGTTGTTATTCTGAGAAAATGATTTTTATTATGAACATGAAACTATATCCAAAAATTATGGTTAAACTCAAAGTGGAAGTATGTTTTCTAAAATGGTCATCTAGACGTCGTTCTTTCGACTGAAATGACTACCTTTACAAAAACGACTTGTAACTTATTTTTCCGACTATAAACCTATACTTTTTCTGTTTAGATTCATAAAATAGAGTTCAATATGAAACCATAGCAATTTGATTCACTCAAAACGGATTTAAAATGAAGAAGTTATGGGTAAAACAAGATTGGATAATTTTTCTCATTTTAGCTACGTGAAAATTGGTAACAAATCTATTCCAACCATAACTTAATCAACTTGTATTGTATATTATGTAATCTTGAGATACCATAGACACGTATACAATGTTTCGACCTATCATGTCGACACATCTATATATATTTCGGAACAACCATAGACACTCTATATGTGAATGTTGGAGTTAGCTATACAGGGTTGAGGTTGATTCCAAAATATATATAGTTTGAGTTGTGATCAATACTGAGATACGTATACACTGGGTCGTGGATTGATTCAAGATAATATTTATCGATTTATTTCTGTACATCTAACTGTGGACAACTAGTTATAGGTTACTAACGAGGACAGCTGACTTAATAAACTTAAAACATCAAAATATATTAAAAGTGTTGTAAATATATTTTGAACATACTTTAATATATATGTATATATTGTTATAGGTTCGTGAATCAACAGTGGCCAAGTCTTACTTCCCGACGAAGTAAAAAATCTGTGAAAGTGAGTTATAGTCCCACTTTTAAAATCTAATATTTTTGGGATGAGAATACATGCAGGTTTTATAAATGATTTACAAAGTAGACACAAGTACGTGAAACTACATTCTATGGTTGAATTATCGAAATCGAATATGCCCCTTTTTATTAAGTCTGGTAATCTAAGAATTAGGGAACAGACACCCTAATTGACGCGAATCCTAAAGATAGATCTATTGGGCTTAACAAACCCCATCCAAAGTACCGGATGCTTTAGTACTTCGAAATTTATATCATATCCGAAGGGTGTCCCGGAATGATGGGGATATTCTTATATATGCATCTTGTTAATGTCGGTTACCAGGTGTTCACCATATGAATGATTTTTATCTCTATGTATGGGATGTGTATTGAAATATAAAATCTTGTGGTCTATTATTATGATTTGATATATATAGGTTAAACCTATAACTCACCAACATTTTTGTTGACGTTTTAAGCATGTTTATTCTCAGGTGATTATTAAGAGCTTCCGCTATCGCATACTTAAATAAGGACGAGATTTGGAGTCCATGCTTGTATGATATTGTGTAAAAACTGCATTCAAGAAACTTATTTTGTTGTAACATATTTGTATTGTAAACCATTATGTAATGGTCGTGTGTAAACAGGATATTTTAGATTATCATTATTTGATAATCTACGTAAAGCTTTTTAAAACCTTTATCTATGAAATAAAGGTTATGGTTTATTTTAAAAATGAATGCAGTCTTTGAAAAACGTCTCATATAGAGGTCAAAACCTCGCAACGAAATCAATTAATATGGAACGTTTTTAATCAATAAGAACGGGACATTTCAGTTGGTATCCGAGCGTTGGTCTTAGAGAACCAGAATTTTGCATTAGTGTGTCTTATCGAGTTTGTTAGGATGCATTAGTGAGTCTGGACTTCGACCGTGTTTACTTGAAAAATGATTGCTTAACAAATTTTGTTGGAAACTATATATTTTTAACATGTGAATATTATGTGATATATTAATCTCTTAACGCGTTTGATATTATGTGATAGATGTCTACCTCTAGAACAAGTCCCATTGACTCACCTAATAATAATGAAGAGTCAAATGTAAATTGGAATGATTCGTGGACTGATTCACAAGTTCCCGAAGAGGAACCGGAAGAAGAGTCGGAACCGTTCGGGTCACTACAGTACCTACCCGTTAAATAAATTTCGTCCCGAAATTTTAAGCTGTTGAAGGTGTTGACGAATCTTCTGGAAATAGATGCGGGTATTTCTTCTTCATCTGATCTTCACGCTCCCAGGTGAACTCGGGTCCTCTACGAGCATTCCATCGAACCTTAACAATTGGTATCTTGTTTTGCTTAAGTCTTTTAACCTCACGATCCATTATTTCGACGGGTTCTTCGATGAATTGAAGTTTTTCGTTGATTTGGATTTCATCTAACGGAATAGTGAGATCTTCTTTAGCAAAACATTTCTTCAAATTCGAGACGTGGAAAGTGTTATGTACAGCCGCGAGTTGTTGAGGTAACTCTAGTCGGTAAGCTACTGGTCCGACACGATCAATAATCTTGAATGGTCCAATATACCTTGGATTTAATTTCCCTCGTTTACCAAATCGAACAACTCCTTTCCAAGGTGCAACTTTAAGCATGACCATCTCTCCAATTTCAAATTCTATATCTTTTCTTTTAATGTCAGCGTAGCTCTTTTGTCGACTTTGGGCAGTTTTCAACCGTTGTTGAATTTGGATGATCTTCTCGGTAGTTTCTTGTATAATCTCCGGACCCGTAATCTGTCTATCCCCCACTTCACTCCAACAAATCGGAGACCTGCACTTTCTACCATAAAGTGCTTCAAACGGCGCCATCTCAATGCTTGAATGGTAGCTGTTGTTGTAGGAAAATTCTGCTAACGGTAGATGTCGATCCCAACTGTTTCCGAAATCAATAACACATGCTCGTAGCATGTCTTTAAGCATTTGTATCGTCCTTTCGCTCTGCCCATCGGTTTGTGGATGATAGGCAGTACTCATGTCTAGACGAGTTCCTAATGCTTGCTGTAATGTCTGCCAGAATCTTGAAATAAATCTGCCATCCCTATCAGAGATAATAGAGATTGGTATTCCATGTCTGGAGACGACTTCCTTCAAATACAGTCGTGCTAACTTCTCCATCTTGTCATCTTCTCTTATTGGCAGGAAGTGTGCTGATTTGGTGAGACGATCAACTATTACCCAAATAGTATCAAAACCACTTGCAGTCCTTGGCAATTTAGTGATGAAATCCATGGTAATGTTTTCCCATTTCCATTCCGGGATTTCGGGTTGTTGAAGTAGACCTGATGGTTTCTGATGCTCAGCTTTGACCTTAGAACACGTCAAACATTCTCCTACATATTTAGCAACATCGGCTTTCATACCCGGCCACCAAAAATGTTTCTTGAGATCCTTGTACATCTTCCCCGTTCCAGGATGTATTGAGTATCTGGTTTTATGAGCTTCTCTAAGTACCATTTCTCTCATATCTCCAAATTTTGGTACCCAAATCCTTTCAGCCCTATACCAGGTTCCGTCTTCCCGAATATTAAGATGCTTCTCCGATCCTTTGGGTATTTCATCCTTTAAATTTCCTTCTTTTAAAACTCCTTGTTGCGCCTCCTTTATTTGAGTAGTAAGGTTATTATGAATCATTATATTCATAGATTTTACTCGAATGGGTTCTCTGTCCTTCCTGCTCAAGGCATCGGCTACCACATTTGCCTTTCCCGGGTGGTAACGAATCTCAAAGTCATAATCATTCAATAATTCAATCCACCTACGCTGCCTCATATTCAGTTGTTTCAGATTAAATATGTGTTGAAGACTTTTGTGGTCGGTATATATAATACTTTTGACCCCATATAAGTAGTGCCTCCAAGTCTTTAATGCAAAAACAACCGCACCTAATTCCAAATCATGCGTCGTATAATTTTGTTCGTGAATCTTCAATTGTCTAGACGCATAAGCAATCACCTTCGTTCGTTGCATTAATACACAACCGAGACCTTGCTTTGATGCGTCACAATAAATCACAAAATCATCATTCCCTTCAGGCAATGACAATATAGGTGCCGTAGTTAGCTTTTTCTTCAATAACTGAAACGCTTTCTCTTGTTCATCATTCCATTCAAATTTCTTCCCTTTATGCGTTAATGTAGTCAAGGGTTTTGCTATTCTGGAAAAGTCTTGGATGAACCTTCTGTAGTAACCAGCTAGTCCTAAAAACTGGCGTACGTGTTTCGGAGTTTTCGGTGTTTCCCACTTTTCAACAGTTTCTATCTTTGCTGGATCCACCTTAATACCTTCTTTGTTCACTATGTGACCGAGGAATTGAACTTCTTCCAACCAAAATGCACACTTTGAAAACTTAGCGTACAATTCTTCCTTCCTCAATACTTCTAACACCTTTCTCAAATGTTCACCGTGTTCTTGGTCATTCTTTGAGTAAATAAGTATGTCATCAATGAAAACGATGACAAACTTGTCAAGGTATGGTCCACACACTCGGTTCATAAGGTCCATGAACACAGCTGGTGCATTAGTTAAACCAAACGGCATGACCATAAACTCGTAATGACCGTAACGTGTTCTGAAAGCAGTCTTTGGAATATCATCTTCTTTCACCCGCATTTGATGATACCCGGAACGTAAGTCAATCTTTGAATAAACAGACGAGCCTTGTAGTTGATCAAATAAGTCGTCGATTCTCGGTAGTGGGTAGCGGTTCTTGATGGTAAGTTTGTTGAACTCTCGGTAGTCGATACACAACCTGAATGTACCATCTTTCTTCTTGACAAACAAAACAGGAGCTCCCCACGGTGATGTGCTTGGTCGAATGAAACCACGCTCTAAAAGTTCTTGTAATTCGCTTTGCAGTTCTTTCATCTCGCTGGGTGCAAGTCTGTAAGGAGCACGAGCTATTGGTGCAGCTCCTGGTACAAGATCTATTTGAAATTCAACGGATCGATGTGGGGGTAATCCCGGTAATTCTTTCGGAAATACATCGGGAAATTCTTTTGCAATGGGAACATCATTGATGCTCTTTTCTTCAGTTTGTACTTTCTCGACGTGTGCTAGAACAGCATAGCAACCTTTTCTTATTAGTTTTTGTGCCTTCAAATTACTAATAAGATGTAGCTTCGTGTTGCCCTTTTCTCCGTACACCATTAAGGGTTTTCCTTTTTCTCGTATAATGCGAATTGCATTTTTGTAACAGACGATCTCTGCTTTCACTTCTTTCAACCAGTCCATACCGATTATCACATCAAAACTCCCTAACTCTACTGGTATCAAATCAATCTTAAATGTTTCGCTAACCAGTTTAATTTCTCGATTCCGACATATATTATCTGCTGAAATTAATTTACCATTTGCTAATTCGAGTAAAAATTTACTATCCAAAGGCGTCAATGGACAACTTAATTTAGCACAAAAATCTCTACTCATATAGCTTCTATCCGCACCCGAATCAAATAAAACGTAAGCAGATTTATTGTCAATATGAAACGTACCCGTAACAAGCTCCGGGTCTTCCTGTGCCTCTGCCGCATTAATATTGAAAACTCTTCCACGACCTTGTCCATTCGTGTTCTCCTGGTTCGGGCAATTTCTAATAATGTGGCCCGGTTTTCCACATTTATAACAAACTACATTGGCATAACTTGCTCCGACACTACTTGCTCCGCCATTACTCGTTCCGACACCATTTGTTCCTTTCGTTCTATTAACCCCTGGTCCGTAGACCTCACACTTCGCCGCGCTATGACCATTTCTTTTACACTTGTTGCAAAATTTGGTGCAGAACCCCGAGTGATTCTTTTCACACCTTTGGCATAGCTGCTTCTGATTGTTGTTGTTGTTGCGGTTATTATTGTTGTTAGGATGATTGTTGTAGTTGCTGTTGTTGTTGTTGTTGTTGTTGGGCCGTTTGTTGTAGTTGCGATTGTTGGGATAATTGTTGCGATTATTGTTGTAATTGCTGTTGTTGCTGTATTGGCGATTCTTATCACCGTTTTCCTCCCACTTTCTTTTGACTTGCTTCACATTGGCCTCTTCAGCAGTCTGTTCTTTAATTCTTTCTTCAATCTGGTTCACTAGTTTGTGAGCCATTCTACATGCCTGTTGTATGGAGGCGGGCTCGTGTGAACTTATATCTTCTTGGATTCTTTCCGGTAATCCTTTCACAAACGCGTCGATCTTCTCTTCCTCATCTTCGAACGCTCCCGGACACAATAGGCACAATTCTGTGAATCGTCTTTCGTACGTGGTAATATCAAATCCTTGGGTTCGTAACCCTCTAAGTTCTGTCTTGAGCTTATTGACCTCGGTTCTGGGACGGTACTTCTCGTTCATCAAGTGCTTGAATGCTGACCACGGTAGTGCGTACGCATCATCTTGTCCCACTTGCTCTAGATAGGTATTCCACCATGTTAACGCAGAACCTGTGAAGGTATGCGTAGCGTACTTCACTTTGTCCTCTTCAGTACACTTACTTATGGCAAACACCGATTCAACCTTCTCGGTCCACCGTTTCAATCCGATCGGTCCTTCGGTTCCATCAAATTCCAAAGGTTTGCAGGCAGTGAATTCTTTGTAGGTGCATCCTACACGATTTCCTGTACTGCCAGATCCAAGGTTATTGTTGGTATATAGCGCAGCCTGTACTGCGGCTATGTTTGAAGCTAGAAAAGTACGGAATTCCTCTTCATTCATATTCATGGTGTGTCGAGTAGTCGGTGCCATTTCCTTCAAAATAGTCAAATGGAACAAGTTAATCATACAGAATATTAAGAGTAGTTAATAGTATTTCGTAGCATAATATGAACTCATTTATAAAAGCTTTTTCTTCATATTAGCGTTTTATAAGTTTAAATTCGGGTAGTACCTACCCGTTAAGTTCATACTTAGTAGCTAATATACAATTCAACTACTACAATTCTATATGAAAAACTGATTATAATAATATTTCGCGTTCAAACTTTTATACAATATTTTACAAACTTACAATACCGCTTATTTTACATAAAGCATGAAATATAGCACACAATAACTTTGATACAAGATAGTTGTGAAGATAATTCTAGCTAGTACACAAGTCGTTCAGCAAAGGCAATAAAGACACGTAATTCATACGTCCAGAAACAAGTCATGCATTCTGGTTTTACTAGGACTACTTCCCATCCTTGGTCTTGTGGAACATAACCGTTATGGCCGTTGATAAGACAGCGTGTTGTAACGTCGTCAAAGGGACGAGGGTTACGTAATGACCAACAGTCTCGTAATAACCTAAAAACCTCATTTCTTACCCCAATTACCGACTCCGTCACTTGAGGGAACGTTTTGTTTAATAGTTGTAGCCCGATGTTCTTGTTCTCACTTTGGTGAGAAGCGAACATTACTAACCCGTAAGCATAACATGCTTCTTTATGTTGCATGTTAGCCGCTTTTTCTAAATCACGAAGTCCTATATTTGGATATACTGAGTCAAAATAATTTCTTAACCCGTTGCGTAAAATAGCATTTGGGTTCCCCGCAATATATGCGTCAAAGTAAACACATCGTAACTTATGGATTTCCCAATGTGATATCCCCCATCTTCCGAACGAAAGCCTTTTATAAACCAAATCATTCTTGGAACGTTCTTCGAATGTCTTACAAACTGATCTCGCCTTAAATAGTTGTGCCGAGGAATTCTGACCGACTCTAGACAAGATTTCATCAATCATGTCTCCGGGTAGGTCTCTTAAAATATTGGGTTGTCTATCCATTTTGTGTTTTTATACTGTAAAATAGACAAGAGTTAGATTCATAAAAAAAAATACTTATTAATACAAGCAATTTTTACATATATCATAAAGCATAAGCACACTATATTACATATATTACACCACACGAATACAACTATCTTATTCCGACTCGCTTGTTTCTTCTTCTTCGGTTTTGGTTCGTTTTGCCAAGTTTCTAGGGATATATGATGTTCCCCTAATACGAGCCGTAATTTTCCACATTGGTTTAGAAAAACCTGGTGGTTTAGAGGTTCCCGGGTCATTGTTACAACTTAAGGACTTCGGGGGTTGACGATACATATAAAGTTCATCGGGGTTGGAATTAGATTTCTCTATTTTTATGCCCTTTCCCTTATTATTTTTTTTTGCCTTTTTAAATTCAGTTGGGGTAATTTCTATAACATCATCGGAATTCTCGTCGGAATCCGATTCATCGGAGAATTGGTAATCCTCCCAATATTTTGCTTCCTTGGCGGAAACACCATTGACCATAATTAACCTTGGTCTGTTGGTTGAGGATTCTCTTTTACTTAACCGTTTTATTATTTCCCCCACCGGTTCCGATTCTTCTTCCGGTTCCGATTCTTCTTCCGGTTCTGATTCTTCTTCCGGTTCCGACTCTTCTTCCGGTTCCTCTTCGGGAACTTGTGAATCAGTCCACGAATCATTCCAATTTACATTTGACTCTTCATTATTATTAGGTGAGTCAATGGGACTTGTTCTAGAGGTAGACATCTATCACATAATATCAAACACGTTAAGAGATTAATATATCACATAATATTCATATGTTAAAAATATATAGTTTCCAACAAAAATGTTAAGCAATCATTTTTAAAGAAAACACGGTCGAAGTCCAGAATCACTAATGCATCCTAACAAACTCGATAAGACACACTAATGCAAATTTTCTGGTTCTCTAAGACCAACGCTCGGATACCAACTGAAATGTCCCGTTCTTATTGATTAAAAACGTTCCATATTAATTGATTTCGTTGCGAGGTTTTGACCTCTATATGAGACGTTTTTCAAAGACTGCATTCATTTTAAAACAAACCATAACCTTTATTTCATCAATAAAGGTTTAAAAAGCTTTACGTAGATTATCAAATAATGATAATCTAAAATATCCTGTTTACACACGACCATTACATAATGATTTACAATACAAATATGTTACAACAAAATAAGTTTCTTGAATGCAGTTTTTACACAATATCATACAAGCATGGACTCCAAATCTCGTCCTTATTTAAGTATGCGACAGCGGAAGCTCTTAATAATCACCTGAGAATAAACATGCTTAAAACGTCAACAAAAATGTTGGTGAGTTATAGGTTTAACCTATATATATCAAATCATAATAATAGACCACAAGATTTCATATTTCAATACACATCCCATACATAGAGATAAAAAATCATTCATATGGTGAACACCTGGTAACCGACAATAACAAGATGCATATATAAGAATATCCCCATCATTCCGGGACACCCTTCGGATATGATATAATTTCGAAGTACTAAAGCATCCGGTACTTTGGATGGGGTTTGTTAGGCCCAATAGATCTATCTTTAGGATTCGCGTCAATTAGGGTGTCTGTTCCCTAATTCTTAGATTACCAGACTTAATAAAAAGGGGCATATTCGATTTCGATAATTCAACCATAGAATGTAGTTTCACGTACTTGTGTCTATTTTGTAAATCATTTATAAAACCTGCATGTATTCTCATCCCAAAAATATTAGATTTTAAAAGTGGGACTATAACTCACTTTCACAGATTTTTACTTCGTCGAGAAGTAAGACTTGGCCACTGTTGATTCACGAACCTATAACAATATATACATATATATTAAAGTATGTTCAAAATATATTTACAACACTTTTAATATATTTTGATGTTTTAAGTTTATTAAGTCAGCTGTCCTCGTTAGTAACCTACAACTAGTTGTCCACAGTTAGATGTACAGAAATAAATCAATAAATATTATCTTGAATCAATCCACGACCCAGTGTATACGTATCTCAGTATTGATCACAACTCAAACTATATATATTTTGGAATCAACCTCAACCCTGTATAGCTAACTCCAACATTCACATATAGAGTGTCTATGGTTGTTCCGAAATATATATAGATGTGTCGACATGATAGGTCGAAACATTGTATACGTGTCTATGGTATCTCAAGATTACATAATATACAATACAATTTGATTAAGTTATGGTTGGAATAGATTTGTTACCAATTTTCACGTAGCTAAAATGATAAAAATTATCCAATCTTGTTTTACCCATAACTTCTTCATTTTAAATCCGTTTTGAATGAATTAAATTGCTATGGTTTCATATTGAACTGTATTTTATGAATCTACACAGAAAAATTATAGGTTTATAGTCGGAAAAATAAGTTACAAGTCGTTTTTGTAAAGGTAGTCATTTCAGTCGAAAGAACGACGTCTAGATGACCATTTTAGAAAACATACTTCCACTTTGAGTTTAACCATAATTTTTGGATATAGTTTCATGTTCATAATAAAAATCATTTTCTCAGAATAACAACTTTTAAATCAAAGTTTATCATAGTTTTTAATTAACTAACCCAAAACAGCCCGCGGTGTTACTACGACGGCGTAAATCCGGTTTTACGGTGTTTTTCGTGTTTCCAGGTTTTAAATCATTAAGTTAGCATATCATATAGATATAGAACATGTGTTTAGTTAATTTTAAAAGTCAAGTTAGAAGGATTAACTTTTGTTTGCGAACAAGTTTAGAATTAACTAAACTATGTTCTAGTGATTACGAGTTTAAACCTTCGAATAAGATAGTTTTATATATATGAATCGAATGATGTTATGAACATCATTACTACCTCAAGTTTAGTAGGTAAACCTACTGGAAGTGACAAGAAATGATCTAGCTTCAAAGGATCTTGGATGGCTTGAAAGTTCTTGAAGTAGGATCATGACACAAAAACAAGTTCAAGTAAGATTTTTGCTCGAATTAAGATAGTTTATAGTTATAGAAATTGAATCAAAGTTTGAATATGAATATTACCTTGAATAAGAAAGATAACCTACTGTATATAACAAAGGTTTCTTGATCTTAGATGATTACTTGGAATGGATTAGAAAGCTTGGAAGTAAATTAGTAAACTTGAAGGGATTTTTGAAGTATTCTTGAAGTGTTCTTCCTATGATGATTATAGCTTGATTCTTGAAGTGATTTTTGATGAAGATGATGATTAACTACTGGAAAAATACGTTCATAATAGTGTGGGTGTGTTGAGAGAGAATTAGAAAGAGATTTGGAAGTGAAATGGAGTGAATGATGAGTGTTAATTGGTGAGTGGTGAGTGGGGTTAAAAGGAGTTCTAGTTAGTTGACTAGCTCATGGTAGAAGTTAAAATTGATTAGTCATACATGACATAATCAAGAGTGGAATCCCATGCTAGTTCCTATTGGTATATACCCATAGTAAGTACGTTTTGAAGCTGTGTATAATACGGGTAAGAATACGACTAGAATTCTTGATGAAAGAAAAGAATGGGAAAGTAACTGTAACCATTTTCGTTAAGTATGAGTGTTTCGATATATGTCTTGAAGTCTTCCAAAAGTATTTTAATACATCTAAATACACTACATGTATATACATTTTAACGGAGTCGTTAAGTCATCGTTAGTCGTTACATGTAAGTGTTGTTTTGAAACCTTTAAGTTAACGATCTCAATTAATGTTGTTAACCCATTGTTTATTATATCTAATGAGATGTTAAATTATTATATTATCATGATAATATGATATATTAATATATCTTAATATGATATATATACATTTAAATGTCGTTACAACGATAATCGTTACATATATGTCTCGTTTAAAAATCATTAAGTTAGTAGTCTTGTTTTTACATATGTAGTTCATTGTTAATATACTTAATGATATGTTTACTTATCATAATATCATGTTAACTATATATATAACCATATATATGTCATCATATAGTTTTTACAAGTTTTAACGTTCGTGAATCACCGGTCAACTTGGGTAGTCAATTGTCTATATGAAACCTATTTCAATTAATCAAGTCTTAACAAGTTTGATTGCTTAACATGTTGGAAACGTTTAATCATGTAAATATCAATCTCAATTAATATATATAAACATGGAAAAGTTCGGGTCACTACAAAAAACACCTTCAAACACTTTCATTCTTCAATTTTCTTCATCTAATTGATCTCTCTCAAGTTCTATCTTCAAGTTCTAAGTGTTCTTCATAAATTTCAAAAGTTCTAGTTTCATAAAATCAAGAATACTTTCAAGTTTGCTAGCTCACTTCCAATCTTGTAAGGTGATCATCCAACCTCAAGAAATCTTTGTTTCTTACAGTAGGTTATCATTATAATACAAGGTAATAATCATATTCAAACTTTGGTTCAATTTCTATAACTATAACAATCTTATTTCAAGTGATGATCTTACTTGAACTTGTTTTCGTGTCATGATTCTGCTTCAAGAACTTCGAGCCATCCAAGGATCCATTGAAGCTAGATCCATTTTTCTCTTTTCCAGTAGGTTTATCCAAGGAAATTAAGGTAGTAATGATGTTCATAACATCATTCGATTCATACATATAAAGCTATCTTATTCGAAGGTTTAAACTTGTAATCACTAGAACATAGTTTAGTTAATTCTAAACTTGTTCTCAAACAAAAGTTAAGCCTTCTAACTTGACTTTTAAAATCAACTAAACACATGTTCTATATCTATATGATATGCTAACTTAATGATTTAAAACCTGGAAACACGAAAAACACCGTAAAACCGGATTTACGCCGTCGTAGTAACACCGCGGGCTGTTTTGGGTTAGTTAATTAAAAACTATGATAAACTTTGATTTAAAAGTTGTTATTCTGAGAAAATGATTTTTATTATGAACATGAAACTATATCCAAAAATTATGGTTAAACTCAAAGTGGAAGTATGTTTTCTAAAATGGTCATCTAGACGTCGTTCTTTCGACTGAAATGACTACCTTTACAAAAACGACTTGTAACTTATTTTTCCGACTATAAACCTATACTTTTTCTGTTTAGATTCATAAAATAGAGTTCAATATGAAACCATAGCAATTTGATTCACTCAAAACGGATTTAAAATGAAGAAGTTATGGGTAAAACAAGATTGGATAATTTTTCTCATTTTAGCTACGTGAAAATTGGTAACAAATCTATTCCAACCATAACTTAATCAACTTGTATTGTATATTATGTAATCTTGAGATACCATAGACACGTATACAATGTTTCGACCTATCATGTCGACACATCTATATATATTTCGGAACAACCATAGACACTCTATATGTGAATGTTGGAGTTAGCTATACAGGGTTGAGGTTGATTCCAAAATATATATAGTTTGAGTTGTGATCAATACTGAGATACGTATACACTGGGTCATGGATTGATTCAAGATAATATTTATCGATTTATTTCTGTACATCTAACTGTGGACAACTAGTTATAGGTTACTAACGAGGACAGCTGACTTAATAAACTTAAAACATCAAAATATATTAAAAGTGTTGTAAATATATTTTGAACATACTTTAATATATATGTATATATTGTTATAGGTTCGTGAATCAACAGTGGCCAAGTCTTACTTCCCGACGAAGTAAAAAATCTGTGAAAGTGAGTTATAGTCCCACTTTTAAAATCTAATATTTTTGGGATGAGAATACATGCAGGTTTTATAAATGATTTACAAAGTAGACACAAGTACGTGAAACTACATTCTATGGTTGAATTATCGAAATCGAATATGCCCCTTTTTATTAAGTCTGGTAATCTAAGAATTAGGGAACAGACACCCTAATTGACGCGAATCCTAAAGATAGATCTATTGGGCTTAACAAACCCCATCCAAAGTACCGGATGCTTTAGTACTTCGAAATTTATATCATATCCGAAGGGTGTCCCGGAATGATGGGGATATTCTTATATATGCATCTTGTTAATGTCGGTTACCAGGTGTTCACCATATGAATGATTTTTATCTCTATGTATGGGATGTGTATTGAAATATAAAATCTTGTGGTCTATTATTATGATTTGATATATATAGGTTAAACCTATAACTCACCAACATTTTTGTTGACGTTTTAAGCATGTTTATTCTCAGGTGATTATTAAGAGCTTCCGCTATCGCATACTTAAATAAGGACGAGATTTGGAGTCCATGCTTGTATGATATTGTGTAAAAACTGCATTCAAGAAACTTATTTTGTTGTAACATATTTGTATTGTAAACCATTATGTAATGGTCGTGTGTAAACAGGATATTTTAGATTATCATTATTTGATAATCTACGTAAAGCTTTTTAAAACCTTTATCTATGAAATAAAGGTTATGGTTTATTTTAAAAATGAATGCAGTCTTTGAAAAACGTCTCATATAGAGGTCAAAACCTCGCAACGAAATCAATTAATATGGAACGTTTTTAATCAATAAGAACGGGACATTTCAGTTGGTATCCGAGCGTTGGTCTTAGAGAACCAGAATTTTGCATTAGTGTGTCTTATCGAGTTTGTTAGGATGCATTAGTGAGTCTGGACTTCGACCGTGTTTACTTGAAAAATGATTGCTTAACAAATTTTGTTGGAAACTATATATTTTTAACATGTGAATATTATGTGATATATTAATCTCTTAACGCGTTTGATATTATGTGATAGATGTCTACCTCTAGAACAAGTCCCATTGACTCACCTAATAATAATGAAGAGTCAAATGTAAATTGGAATGATTCGTGGACTGATTCACAAGTTCCCGAAGAGGAACCGGAAGAAGAGTCGGAACCGGAAGAAGAATCGGAATCGGAAGAAGAATCGGAACCGGATGAAGAAGTAGAACCGGTGGGGGAAATAATAAAATGGTTAAGTAAAAGAAAATCCTCAACCAACCGACCAAGGTTAATTATGGTCAATGGTGTTTCCGCCAAGGAAGCAAAATATTGGGAGGATTACAAATTCTCCGATGAATCGGATTCCGACGAGAATTCCGATGATGTTATAGAAATTACCCCAACTGAATTTAAAAAGGCAAAAGAAAATAATAAGGGAAAGGGCATAAAAATAGAGAAATCTAATTCCAACCCCGATGAACTTTATATGTATCGTCAACCCCCGAAGTCCTTAAGTTGTAACAATGACCCGGGAACCTCTAAACCACCAGGTTTTTCTAAACCAATGTGGAAAATAACGGCTCGTATTAGGGGAACATCATATATCCCTAGAAACTTGGCAAAACGAACCAAAACCGAAGAAGAAGAAACAAGTGAGTCGGAATAAGATAGTTGTATTCGTGTGGTGTAATATATGTAATATAGTGTGCTTATGCTTTATGATATATGTAAAAATTGCTTGTATTAATAAGTATTTTTTTTTTTATGAATCTAACTCTTGTCTATTTTACAGTATAAAAACACAAAATGGATAGACAACCCAATATTTTAAGAGACCTACCCGGAGACATGATTGATGAAATCTTGTCTAGAGTCGGCCAGAATTCCTCGGCACAACTATTTAAAGCGAGATCAGTTTGTAAGACATTCGAAGAACGTTCCAAGAATGTCTTGGTTTATAAGAGACTTTCGTTTGAAAGATGGGGGATATCACATTGGGAAACCCATAAGTTACGATGTGTTTACTTTGACGCATATATTGCGGGGAACCCAAATGCTATTTTACGCAACGGGTTAAGAAATTATTTTGACTCAATATATCCGAATATTGGACTTCGTGATTTAGAAAAAGCGGCTAACATGCAACATAAAGAAGCATGTTATGCTTACGGATTAGTAATGTTCGCTTCTCACCAAAGTGAGAACAAGAACATCGGGCTACAACTATTAAACAAAACGTTTCCACAAGTGACGGAGTCGGTAATTGGGGTAAGAAATGAGGTTTTTAGATTATTACGGGACTGTTGGACATTACGTAACCCTCGTCCCTTTGACGACGTTACAACACGCTGTCTTATCAACGGCCATAACGGTTATGTTGCACAAGACCAAGGATGGGAAGTAGTCCTAGTAAAACCAGAATGCATGACTTGTTTCTGGACGTATGAATTACGTGTCTTTATTGCCTTTGCTGAACGACTTGTGTACTAGCTAGAATTATCTTCACAACTATCTTGTATCAAAGCTATTGTGTGCTATATTTCATGCTTTATGTAAAATAAGCGGTATTGTAAGTTTGTAAAATATTGTATAAAAGTTTGAAGGCGAAATATTATTATAATCAGTTTTTCATATAGAATTGTAGTAGTTGAATTGTATATTAGCTACTAAGTATGAACTTAACGGGTAGGTACTACCCGAATTTAAACTTATAAAACGCTAATATGAAGAAAAAGCTTTTATAAATGAGTTCATATTATGCTACGAAATACTATTAACTACTCTTAATATTCTGTATGATTAACTTGTTCCATTTAACTATTTTGAAGGAAATGGCACCGACTACTCGACACACCGTGAATATGAATGAAGAGGAATTCCGTACTTTTCTAGCTTCAAACATAGCTGCAGTACAGGCTGCGCTACATACCAACAATAACCTTGGATCTAGCAGTACAGGAAATCGTGTAGGATGCACCTACAAAGAATTCACTGCCTGCAAACCTTTGGAATTTGATGGAACCGAAGGACCGATCGGATTGAAACGGTGGACCGAGAAGGTCGAATCGGTGTTTGCCATAAGTAAGTGTACTGAATAGGACAAAGTAAAGTACGCTACGCATACCTTCACAGGTTCTGCGTTAACATGGTGGAATACCTATCTAGAGCAGGTGGGACAAGACGATGCGTACGCACTACCGTGGTCAGCATTCAAGCACTTGATGAACGAGAAGTACCGTCCCAGAACCGAGGTCAATAAGCTCAAGACAGAACTTAGAGGGTTACGAACACAAGGATTTGATATTACCACGTACGAAAGACGATTCACAGAATTGTTCCTATTGTGTCCGGGAGCATTCGAAGATGAGGAAGAGAAGATCGACGCGTTTGTGAAAGGATTACCGGAAAGAATACAAGAAGATATAAGTTCACACGAGCCAGCCTCCATACAACAGGCATGTAGAATGGCTCACAAACTCGTGAACCAGATTGAAGAAAGAATTAAAGAACAGACTGCTGAAGAGGCCAATGTAAAGCAAGTCAAAAGAAAGTGGGAGGAAAACGGTGATAAGAATCACCAATACAACAACAACAGCAATTACAACAATAATCGCAACAATTATCCCAACAATCGCAACATCAATCGCAACTACAACAAACGGCCCAACAACAACAACAACAACAACAACAACAACAGCAACTACAACAATCATCCCAACAACAATAATAACCGCAACAACAACAACAATCAGAAGCAGCTATGCCAAAGGTGTGAAAAGAATCACTCGGGGTTCTGCACCAAATTTTGCAACAAGTGTAAAAGAAATGGTCATAGCGCGGTGAAGTGTGAGGTCTACGGACCAGGGGTTAATAGAACGAAAGGAACAAATGGTGTCGGAACGAGTAATGGCGGAGCAAGTAGTGTCGGAGCAAGTTATGCCAATGTAGTTTGTTATAAATGTGGAAAACCGGGCCACATTATTAGAAATTGCTCGAACCAGGAGAACACGAATGGACAAGGCCGTGGAAGAGTTTTCAATATTAATGCGGCAGAGGCACAGGAAGACCCGGAGCTTGTTACGGGTACGTTTCTTATTGACAATAAATCTGCTTACGTTTTATTTGATTCGGGTGCGGATAGAAGCTATATGAGTAGAGATTTTTGTGCTAAATTAAGTTGTCCATTGACGCCTTTGGATAGTAAATTTTTACTCGAATTAGCAAATGGTAAATTAATTTCAGCAGATAATATATGTCGGAATCGAGAAATTAAACTGGTTAGCGAAACATTTAAGATTGATTTGATACCAGTAGAGTTAGGGAGTTTTGATGTGATAATCGGTATGGACTGGTTAAAAGAAGTGAAAGCGGAGATCGTTTGTTACAAAAATGCAATTCGCATTATACGAGAAAAAGGAAAACCCTTAATGGTGTACGGAGAAAAGGGCAACACGAAGCTACATCTTATTAGTAATTTGAAGGCACAAAAACTAATAAGAAAAGGTTGCTATGCTGTTCTAGCACACGTCGAGAAAGTACAAACTGAAGAAAAGAGCATCAATGATGTTCCCATTGCAAAAGAATTTCCCGATGTATTTCCGAAAGAATTACCGGGATTACCCCCACATCGATTCGTTGAATTTCAAATAGATCTTGTACCAGGAGCTGCACCAATAGCTCGTGCTCCTTACAGACTCGCACCCAGTGAGATGAAAGAACTGCAAAGCCAATTACAAGAACTTTTAGAGCGTGGTTTCATTCGACCAAGCACATCACCGTGGGGAGCTCCTGTTTTGTTTGTCAAGAAGAAAGATGGTACATTCAGGTTGTGTATCGACTACCGAGAGTTGAACAAACTTACCATCAAGAACCGCTACCCACTACCGAGAATCGACGACTTATTTGATCAACTACAAGGCTCGTCTGTTTATTCAAAGATTGACTTACGTTCCGGGTATCATCAAATGCGGGTGAAAGAAGATGATATTCCAAAGACTGCTTTCAGAACACGTTACGGTCATTACGAGTTTATGGTCATGCCGTTTGGTTTAACTAATGCACCAGCTGTGTTCATGGACCTTATGAACCGAGTGTGTGGACCATACCTTGACAAGTTTGTCATTGTTTTCATTGATGACATACTTATTTACTCAAAGAATGACCAAGAACACGGTGAACATTTGAGAAAGGTGTTAGAAGTATTGAGGAAGGAAGAATTGTACGCTAAGTTTTCAAAGTGTGCATTTTGGTTGGAAGAAGTTCAATTCCTCGGTCACATAGTGAACAAAGAAGGTATTAAGGTGGATCCGGCAAAGATAGAAACTGTTGAAAAGTGGGAAACCCCGAAAACTCCGAAACACATACGCCAGTTTTTAGGACTAGCTGGTTACTACAGAAGGTTCATCCAAGACTTTTCCAGAATAGCAAAACCCTTGACTGCATTAACGCATAAAAGGAAGAAATTTGAATGGAATGATGAACAAGAGAAAGCGTTTCAGTTATTGAAGAAAAAGCTAACTACGGCACCTATATTGTCATTGCCTGAAGGGAATGATGATTTTGTGATTTATTGTGATGCATCAAAGCAAGGTCTCGGTTGTGTATTAATGCAACGAACGAAGGTGATTGCTTATGCGTCTAGACAATTGAAGATTCACGAACAAAATTATACGACGCATGATTTGGAATTAGGCGCGGTTGTTTTTGCATTAAAGACTTGGAGGCACTACTTATATGGGGTCAAAAGTATTATATATACCGACCACAAAAGTCTTCAACACATATTTAATCAAAAACAACTGAATATGAGGCAGCGTAGGTGGATTGAATTGTTGAATGATTACGACTTTGAGATTCGTTACCACCCGGGGAAGGCAAATGTGGTAGCCGATGCCTTGAGCAGGAAGGACAGAGAACCCATTCGAGTAAAATCTATGAATATAATGATTCATAATAACCTTACTACTCAAATAAAGGAGGCGCAACAAGGAGTTTTAAAAGAGGGAAATTTAAAGGATGAAATACCCAAAGGATCGGAGAAGCATCTTAATATTCAGGAAGACGGAACCCGGTATAGGGCTGAAAGGATTTGGGTACCAAAATTTGGAGATATGAGAGAAATGGTACTTAGAGAAGCTCATAAAACCAGATACTCAATACATCCTGGAACGGGGAAGATGTACAAGGATCTCAAGAAACATTTTTGGTGGCCGGGTATGAAATCCGATGTTGCTAAATACGTAGGAGAATGTTTGACGTGTTCTAAGGTCAAAGCTGAGCATCAGAAACCATCAGGTCTACTTCAACAACCCGAAATCCCAGAATGGAAATGGAAAAACATTACCATGGATTTCATCACTAAATTGCCAAGGACTGCAAGTGGTTTTGATACTATTTGGGTAATAGTTGATCGTCTCACCAAATCAGCACACTTCCTGCCAATAAGAGAAGATGACAAGATGGAGAAGTTAGCACGACTGTATTTGAAGGAAGTCATCTCCAGACATGGAATACCAATCTCTATTATCTCTGATAGGGATGGCAGATTTATTTCAAGATTCTGGCAGACATTACAGCAAGCATTAGGAACTCGTCTAGACATGAGTACTGCCTATCATTCACAAACTGATGGGCAGAGCGAAAGGACGATACAAACGCTTGAAGACATGCTACGAGCATGTGTTATTGATTTCGGAAACAGTTGGGATCGACATCTACCATTAGCAGAATTTTCCTACAACAACAGCTACCATTCAAGCATTGAGATGGCACCGTTTGAAGCACTTTATGGTAGAAAGTGCAGGTCTCCGATTTGTTGGAGTGAAGTGGGGGATAGACAGATTACGGGTCCGGAGATTATACAAGAAACTACCGAGAAGATCATCCAAATTCAACAACGGTTGAAAACCGCCCAAAGTCGACAAAAGAGCTACGCTGACATTAAAAGAAAAGATATAGAATTTGAAATTGGAGAGATGGTCATGCTTAAAGTTGCACCTTGGAAAGGCGTTGTTCGATTTGGTAAACGAGGGAAATTAAATCCAAGGTATATTGGACCATTCAAGATTATTGATCGTGTCGGACCAGTAGCTTACCGACTTGAGTTACCTCAACAACTCGCGGCTGTACATAACACTTTCCACGTCTCGAATTTGAAGAAATGTTTTGCTAAAGAAGATCTCACTATTCCGTTAGATGAAATCCAAATCAACGAAAAACTTCAATTCATCGAAGAACCCGTCGAAATAATGGATCGTGAGGTTAAAAGACTTAAGCAAAACAAGATACCAATTGTTAAGGTTCGATGGAATGCTCGTAGAGGACCCGAGTTCACCTGGGAGCGTGAAGATCAGATGAAGAAGAAATACCCGCATCTATTTCCAGAAGATTCGTCAACACCTTCAACAGCTTAAAATTTCGGGACGAAATTTATTTAACGGGTAGGTACTGTAGTGACCCGAACTTTTCCATGTTTATATATATTAATTGAGATTGATATTTACATGATTAAATGTTTCCAACATGTTAAGCAATCAAACTTGTTAAGACTTGATTAATTGAAATAGGTTTCATATAGACAATTGACCACCCAAGTTGACCGGTGATTCACGAACGTTAAAACTTGTAAAAACTATATGATGACATATATATGGTTATATATATAGTTAACATTATATTATGATAATTAAACATATCATTAAGTATATTAACAATGAACTACATATGTAAAAACAAGACTACTAACTTAATGATTTTGAAACGAGACGTATATGTAACGATTATCGTTGTAACGACATTTAATGTATATATATCATATTAAGAGATATTCGTACATCATAATATCATGATAATATAATAATTTAAAATCTCTTTTGATATTATAAACATTGGGTTAACAACATTTAACAAGATCGTTAACCTAAAGGTTTCAAAACAACATTTACATGTAACGACTAACGATGACTTAACGGCTCAGTTAAAATGTATATACATGTAGTGTTTTAATATGTATTTATACACTTTTGAAAGACTTCAATACACTTATCAAAATACTTCTACTTAACAAAAATGCTTACAATTACATCCTCGTTCAGTTTCATCAACAATTCTACTCGTATGCACCCGTATTCGTACTCGTACAATACACAGCTTTTAGATGTATGTACTATTGGTATATACACTCCAATGATCAGCTCTTAGCAGCCCATGTGAGTCACCTAACACATGTGGGAACCATCATTTGGCAACTAGCATGAAATATCTCATAAAATTACAAAAATATGAGTAATCATTCATGACTTATTTACATGAAAACAAAATTACATATCCTTTATATCTAATCCATACACCAACGACCAAAAACACCTACAAACACTTTCATTCTTCAATTTTCTTCATCTAATTGATCTCTCTCAAGTTCTATCTTCAAGTTCTAAGTGTTCTTCATAAATTTCAAAAGTTCTAGTTTCATAAAATCAAGAATACTTTCAAGTTTGCTAGCTCACTTCCAATCTTGTAAGGTGATCATCCAACCTCAAGAAATCTTTGTTTCTTACAGTAGGTTATCATTCTAATACAAGGTAATAATCATATTCAAACTTTGGTTCAATTTCTATAACTATAACAATCTTATTTCAAGTGATGATCTTACTTGAACTTGTTTTCGTGTCATGATTCTGCTTCAAGAACTTCGAGCCATCCAAGGATCCATTGAAGCTAGATCCATTTTTCTCTTTTCCAGTAGGTTTATCCAAGGAAATTAAGGTAGTAATGATGTTCATAACATCATTTGATTCATACATATAAAGCTATCTTATTCGAAGGTTTAAACTTGTAATCACTAGAACATAGTTTAGTTAATTCTAAACTTGTTCTCAAACAAAAGTTAATCCTTCTAACTTGACTTTTAAAATCAACTAAACACATGTTCTATATCTATATGATATGCTAACTTAATGATTTAAAACCTGGAAACACGAAAAACACCGTAAAACCGGATTTACACCGTCGTAGTAACAACGCGGGCTGTTTTGGGTTAGTTAATTAAAAACTATGATAAACTTTGATTTAAAAGTTGTTATTCTGAGAAAATGATTTTTATTATGAACATGAAACTATATCCAAAAATTATGGTTAAACTCAAAGTGGAAGTATGTTTTCTAAAATGGTCATCTAGACGTCGTTCTTTCGACTGAAATGACTACCTTTACAAAAATGACTTGTAACTTATTTTTCCGACAATAAACCTATACTTTTTCTGTTTAGATTCATAAAATAGAGTTCAATATGAAACCATAGCAATTTGATTCACTCAAAATGGATTTAAAATGAAGAAGTTATGGGTAAAACAAGATTGGATAATTTTTCTCATTTTAGCTACGTGAAAATTGGTAACAAATCTATTCCAACCATAACTTAATCAACTTGTATTGTATATTATGTAATCTTGAGATACCATAGACACGTATACAATGTTTCGACCTATCATGTCGACACATCTATATATATTTCGGAACAACCATAGACACTCTATATGTGAATGTTGGAGTTAGCTATACAGGGTTGAGGTTGATTCCAAAATATATATAGTTTGAGTTGTGATCAATACTGAGATACGTATACACTGGGTCGTGGATTGATTCAAGATAATATTTATCGATTTATTTCTGTACATCTAACTGTGGACAACTAGTTATAGGTTACTAACGAGGACAGCTGACTTAATAAACTTAAAACATCAAAATATATTAAAAGTGTTGTAAATATATTTTGAACATACTTTAATATATATGTATATATTGTTATAGGTTCGTGAATCAACAGTGGCCAAGTCTTACTTCCCGACGAAGTAAAAAATCTGTGAAAGTGAGTTATAGTCCCACTTTTAAAATCTAATATTTTTGGGATGAGAATACATGCAGGTTTTATAAATGATTTACAAAGTAGACACAAGTACGTGAAACTACATTCTATGGTTGAATTATCGAAATCGAATATGCCCCTTTTTATTAAGTCTGGTAATCTAAGAATTAGGGAACAGACACCCTAATTGACGCGAATCCTAAAGATAGATCTATTAGGCTTAACAAACCCCATCCAAAGTACCGGATGCTTTAGTACTTCGAAATTTATATCATATCCGAAGGGTGTCCCGGAATGATGGGGATATTCTTATATATGCATCTTGTTAATGTCGGTTACCAGGTGTTCACCATATGAATGATTTTTATCTCTATGTATGGGATGTGTATTGAAATATAAAATCTTGTTGTCTATTATTATGATTTGATATATATAGGTTAAACCTATAACTCACCAACATTTTTGTTGACGTTTTAAGCATGTTTATTCTCAGGTGATTATTAAGAGCTTCCGCTGTCGCATACTTAAATAAGGACGAGATTTGGAGTCCATGCTTGTATGATATTGTGTAAAAACTGCATTCAAGAAACTTATTTTGTTGTAACATATTTGTATTGTAAACCATTATGTAATGGTCGTGTGTAAACAGGATATTTTAGATTATCATTATTTGATAATCTACGTAAAGCTTTTTAAAACCTTTATCTATGAAATAAAGGTTATGGTTTATTTTAAAAATGAATGCAGTCTTTGAAAAACGTCTCATATAGAGGTCAAAACCTCGCAACGAAATCAATTAATATGGAACGTTTTTAATCAATAAGAACGGGACATTTCAGCATAGTCATCATCGTTGCATCATCAATCATAATCATGTGATCATGATCATCGTGATATCATATAACCATTATCCTATTATCATCATCATTACCTGGCATCACATACAGTATCACCATTAAAATCGTCACCAACATCGTAGCATCCTATCAACCGTATATCGTTATTATCACTAACTGATCGTTACTACACCCTATCTAGTTCACGATCTTCATCATCAATCTAACTCCATCATAATCATCATTTGTCTTATATTGTTATCTTCATCATAACAGCCCATTACATCAATAAACTATAATTAGCATCATCTCATCATCTTCACGTACATGGTTAACATTATCTATCACTGTTGTAATCGGAATAAGACTGAATTGGGTGAGATTTTACGGGAGTAGTGACAGATATGAGTAAAAAAAAATGATGATTTGATGGGGGTTGTTTATTACGATCAGAAAACATGAGAACATTCAGGGAGCTGCAACATCACCGTCCTTCGAGCCGTGAATTGTGGCGGTTTTAGGTGTCCAACGAAACAGAAGAAAACAAAGTAATGAGTGTGTTCGTAGGTGGTGATTATCGATTTGTTTTTAGGAGAAAGAGAGAAAGAGGAGAGATAGCGAGATTGCTATGGTGGTGGCGGTTTATTGTGGTATCCGGTGAAATGTCCCGTTCTTATTGATTAAAAACGTTCCATATTAATTGATTTCGGTGCGAGGTTTTGACCTCTATATGAGACATTTTTCAAAGACTGCATTCATTTTTAAAACAAACCATAACCTTTATTTCATAAATAAAGGTTTAAAAAGCTTTACGTAGATTATCAAATAATGATAATCTAAAATATCCTGTTTACACACGACCATTACATAATGGTTTACAATACAAATATGTTACATCGAAATCAGTTTTTTGAATGCAGTTTTTACACAATATAATACAAACATGGACTCCAAATCTTGTGCATATCTTAGTATGCAACAGCGGAAGCTCTTAGTATTCACCTGAGAATAAACATGCTTTAAACCACAACAAAAATGTTGGTGAGTTATAGGTTTAACCTATATATATCAGATCGTAACAATAGACCACAAGATTTCATATTTCAATACACATCCCATACATAGAGATAAAAATCATTCATATGGTGAACACCTGGTAATCGACAATAACAAGATGCATATATAAGAATATCCCCATCATTCAGGGACACCCTTCGGATATGATATAAATTTCGAAGTACTAAAGCATCCGGTACTTTGGATGGGGTTTGTTAGGCCCAATAGATCTATCTTTAGGATTCGCGTCAATTAGGGTGTCTGTTCCCTAATTCTTAGATTACCAGACTTAATAAAAAGGGGCATATTCGATTTCGATAATTCAACCATAGAATGTAGTTTCACGTACTTGTGTCTATTTTGTAAATCATTTATAAAACGTGCATGTATTCTCATCCCAAAAATATTAGATTTTAAAAGTGGGACTATAACTCACTTTCACAGATTTTTACTTCGTCGGGAAGTAAGACTTGGCCACTGGTTGATTCACGAACCTATAACAATATATACATATATATCAAAGTATGTTCAAAATATATTTACAACACTTTTAATATATTTTGATGTTTTAAGTTTATTAAGTCAGCTGTCCTCGTTAGTAACCTACAACTAGTTGTCCACAGTTAGATGTACAGAAATAAATCGATAAATATTATCTTGAATCAATCCACAACCCAGTGTATACGTATCTCAGTATTGATCACAACTCAAACTATATATATTTTGGAATCAACCTCAACCCTATATAGTCATTTCAGTCGTAAGAACGACGTCTAGATGACCATTTTAGAAAACATACTTCCACTTTGAGTTTAACCATAATTTTTGGATATAGTTTCATGTTCATAATAAAAATCATTTTCCCAGAATAACAACTTTTAAATCAAAGTTTATCATAGTTTTTAATTAACTAACCCAAAACAGCCCGCGGTGTTACTACGACGGCGTAAATCCGGTTTTACGGTGTTTTTCGTGTTTCCAGGTTTTAAATCATTAAGTTAGCATATCATATAGATATATAACATGTGTTTAGTTGATTTTAAAAGTCAAGTTAGAAGGATTAACTTTTATTTGCGAACAAGTTTAGAATTAACTAAACTATGTTCTAGTAATTACAAGTTTAAACCTTCGAATAAGATAGCTTTATATGTATGAATCGAATGATGTTATGAACATCATTACTACCTCAAGTTCCTTGGATAAACCTACTGGAAATGAGAAAAATAGATCTAGCTTCAAAGGATCCTTGGATAGCTTGAAAGTTCTTGAAGCAGAATCATGACACGAAAACAATTTCAAGTAAGATTTCCACTCGAAATAAGATTGTTATAGTTATAGAAATTGAATTAAAGTTTTAATATGATTATTACCTTGTATTAGAAAGATAACCTACTGTAAGTAACAAAGGTTTCTTGATCTTGGATGATTACTTGGAATGGATTTAGAAAACTTGGAAGTAAACTTGCAATCTTGGAAGTATTCTTGATTTTATGAAACTAGAACTTTTGGAATTTATGAAGAACACTTAGAACTTGAAGATAGAACTTGAGAGAGATCAATTAGATGAATAAAATTGAAGAATGAAAGTGTTTGTAGGTATTTTTGGTCGTTGGTGTATGGATTAGATATAAAGGATATGTAATTTTGTTTTCATGTAAATAAGTCATGAATGATTACTCATATTTTTGTAATTTTATGAGATATTTCATGCTAGTTGCCAAATGATGGCTCACACATGTGTTAGGTGACTCACATGGGCTGCTAAGAGATGATCATTGGAGTGTATATACCAATAGTACATACATCTAAAAGCTGTGTATTGTACGAGTACGAATACGAGTGCATACGAGTAGAATTGTTGATGAAACTGAACGAGGATGTAATTGTAAGGATTTTTGTTAAGTAGAAGTATTTTGATAAGTGTCTTGAAGTCTTTCAAAAGTGTATGAATACATATTAAAACACTACATGTATATACATTTTAACTGAGTCGTTAAGTCATCGTTAGTCGTTATATGTAAATGTTGTTTTGAAACCTTTAGGTTAACGATCTTGTTGAATGTTGTTAACCCATTGTTTATTATAACAAATGATATGTTAAATTGTTATATTATCATGATATTATGATATATAATATATCTTAGTATGATGTATATACAGTTAAATGTCGTTACAACAATAATCATTACATATATGTCTCGTTTCGAAATCATTAAGTTAGTAGTCTTATTTTTACATATGTATTTCATTGTTAATACACTTAATAATATATTTAATTATCATTTAACATAATTAACCAAGTGTATCAATATCTTAATATGATTCATTTGTACCTAGTAAGACGTTGTTATAACGATAATCGTTATATATATCGTATTCGAGTTTCTTAAATTAATAGTCTCATTTTTTATGTATATAACTCATTGTTAAAATACCTAATGAGATACATACTTATAATAAAATCATGTTAACTATATATATAACCATATATATGTCATCGTATAGTTTTTACAAGTTTTAACATTCGTGAATCACCGGTCAACTTGGGTGGTCAATTGTCTATATGAAACCTATTTCAATTAATCAAGTCTTAACAATTTTGATTACTTAACATGTTGGAAACACTTAATCATGTAAATAACAATTTCATTTAATATATATATAAACATGGAAAAGTTCGGGTCACTACAGTACCTACCCGTTAAATAAATTTCGTCCCGAAATTTTAAGCAGTGGGAGGTGTTGACGTATCTTCTGGAAATAAATGCGGGTACTTCTTCTTCATCTGATCTTCTCGTTCCCAGGTGAACTCGGGTCCTCTATGAGCATTCCATCGAACCTTAATAATTGGTATCTTGTTTTGCTTAAGTCTTTTAACCACACGATCCATTATTTCGACGGGTTCTTCGATAAATTGAAGTTTTTCGTTGATTTCGATTTCATCTAACGGAATAGTGAGATCTTCTTTAGCAAAATATTTCTTCAAATTCAAGACGTGGAAAGTGTTATGTACAGCCGCGAGTTGTTGAGGTAACTCAAGTCGGTAAGCTACTGGTCCGACACGATCAATAATCTTGAATGGTCCAATATACCATGGATTTAATTTCCCTCGTTTACCAAATCGAACAATGCCTTTCCAAGGTGCAACTTTAAGCATGACCATCTCTCCAATTTCAAATTGTATATCTTTTCTTTTAATGTCAGCGTAGCTCTTTTGTCGACTTTCAGCGGTTTTCAACCGTTGTTGAATTTGGATGATCTTCTCGGTAGTTTCTTGTATTATCTCCGGACCCGTAATCTGTCTATCCCCCACTTCACTCCAACAAATCGGAGACCTGCACTTTCTACCATAAAGTGCTTCAAACGGCGCCATCTCAATGCTTGAATGGTAGTTGTTGTTGTAGGAAAATTCTGCTAACGGTAGATGTCGATCCCAACTGTTTCCAAAATCAATAACACATGCTCGTAGCATGTCTTCAAGCATTTGTATTGTCCTTTCACTCTGCCCATCAGTTTGTAGATGATAGGCAGTACTCATGTCTATACGAGTTCCTAATGCTTGCTGTAATGTCTGCCAGAATCTTGAAATAAATCTGTCATCCCTATCAGAGATAATAGAGATTGGTATTCCATGTCTGGAGACGACTTCCTTCAAATACAGTCGTGCTAACTTCTCCATCTTGTCATCTTCTCTTATTGGCAGGAAGTGTGCTGATTTGGTGAGACGATTCAACTATTACCCAAATAGTATCAAAACCACTTGCAGTCCTTGGCAATTTAGTGATGAAATCCATGGTAATGTTTTCCCATTTCCATTTCGGGATTTCGGGTTGTTGAAGTAGACCTGATGGTTTCTGATGCTCAGCTTTGACCTTAGAACACGTCAAACATTCTCTAAGTAACATTTCTCTCATATCTCTAAATTTTGGTACCCAAATCCTTTCAGCCCTATACCGGGTTCCGTCTTCCCGAATATTAAGATGCTTCTCCGATCCTTTGGGTATTTCATCCTTTAAATTTCCCTCTTTTAAAACTATTTGTTGCGCCTCCTTTATTTGAGTAGTAAGGTTATTGTAAATCATTATATTCATAGATTTTACTCGAATGGGTTCTCTGTCCTTCCTGCTCTAGGCGTCGGCTACCACATTTGCCTTCCCCGGGTGGTAACGAATCTCAAAGTCGTAATCATTCAATAATTCAATCCACCTACGCTGCCTCATATTCAGTTGTTTCTGATTAAATATGTGTTGAAGACTTTTGTGGTAGGTATATATAATACTTTTGACCCCATATAAGTAGTGCCTCCAAGTCTTTAATGCAAAAACAACCGCGCCTAATTCCAAATCATGCGTCGTATAATTTTGCTCGTGAATCTTCAATTGTTTAGACGCATAAGCAATCACCTTCGTTCGTTGCATTAATACACAACCGAGACTTTACTTTGATGCATCACAATAAATCACAAAATTATCATTCCCTTCAGGCAATGACAATATAGGTGCCGTAGTTAGCTTTTTCTTCAATAACTGAAACGCTTTTTCTTGTTCATCCTTCCATTCAAATTTCTTCCCTTTATGCGTTAATGCAGTCAAGGGTTTTGCTATTTTGGAGAAATCTTAGATGAATCTTCTGTAGTAACCAGCCAATCCTAAAAATTGACATATATGCTTCGGAGTTTTCGGGGTTTCCCACTTTTCAACAGTTTCTATCTTTGCCGGATCCACCTTAATACCTTTTTTGTTCACTATGTGACCGAGGAATTGAACTTCTTCCATCTAAAATGCACACTTTGAAAATTTAGCGTACAATTCTTCCTTCCTCAATACTTCTAACACCTTTCTCAAATGTTCACCGTGTTCTTGGTCATTCTTTGAGTAAATAAGTATGTCATCAATGAAAACAATGACAAACTTGTCAAGGTATGGTCCACACACTCGGTTCATAAGGTCCATGAACACAGCTGGTGCAGTAGTTAAACCAAACGGTATGACCATAAACTCGTAATGACCATAACGCGTCCTAAAAAGCAGTTTTTGGAATATCATCCTCCTTTACTCGCATTTGATGATATACAGAACGTAAATCGATCTTCGAATAAACCGACGAGCCTTGTAGTTGATCAAATAAGTCGTCAATTCTCGGCAGTGGATAATGGTTTTTGATGGTAAGTTTGTTCAACTCTCTGTAGTCAATACACAACCTAAATGTACCATCTTTCTTCTTGACAAACAAAACAGGAGCTCCCCACGGTGATGTGCTTGGTCGAATGAAACCACGCTCTAAAAGTTCTTGTAATTGGCTTTGCAGTTCTTTCATCTCGCTGGGTGCGAGTCTGTAAAGAGCACGAGCTATTGGTGCAGCTCCTGGTACAAGATCTATTTGAAATTCAACGGATCGATGTGGGGGTAATCCCGGTAATTCTTTCGGAAATACATCGGGAAATTCTTTTGCGACGGGAACATCATTGATGCTCTTTTCTTCAGTTTGTACTTTCTCGACGTGTGCTAGAACAGCATAGCAACCTTTTCTTATTAGTTTTTGTGCCTTCAAATTACTAATAAGATGTAGCTTCATGTTGCCCTTTTCTCCGTACACGATTAAGGGTTCTCCTTCTTCTCGTACAATGCGAATTTCATTTTTATAACATACGATCTCTGCTTTCACCTTCTTCAGCCAGTCCATGCCAACTATTACATCAAAACTCCCTAACTCTACTGGTATCAAGTCAATCTTAAATGTTTCGCTAACCAGTTTAATTTCTCGATTCCGACATATATTATCTGCTGAAATTAATTTACCATTTGCTAATTCGAGTAAAAATTTACTATCCAACGGCATCAATGGACAACTTAATTTAGCACAAAAATCTCTACTCATATAGCTTCTATCCGCCCCGAATCAAATAAAACGTAAGCAAATTTATTGTCAATAAGAAACGTACCCGTAACAAGCTCCGGGTCTTCCTGTGCCTCTGCCGCATTAATATTGAAAACTCTTTTGCGGCCTTGTCCATTCGTGTTCTCTTGGTTCGGGCAATTTCTAATAATGTGGCCCGGTTTTCCACATTTATAACAAACTACATTGGCATAACTTGCTCCGACACTACTTGCTCCGCCATTACTCATTCCGACACCATTTGTTCCTTTCGTTCTGTTAACCCCTGGTCCGTAGACCTCACACTTCGCCGCGCTATGACCATTTCTTTTACACTTGTTGTAAAATTTGGTGCAGAACCCCGAGTGATACTTTTCACACCTTTGGCATAGCTGCTTCTGATTGTTGTTGTTGTTGTTGCTGTTGTTATTGTTGTTGGGATGATTGTTGTAGTTACTGCTGTTGTTGTTGTTGTTGTTGTTGTTGGGCCGTTTGTTGTAGTTGCGATTGATGTTGCGATTGTTGGGATAATTGTTGCAATTATTATTGTAATTGCTGTTGTTGTTGTCTTGGTAATTCTTATCACCGTTTTCCTCCCACTTTCTTTTGACTTGCTTCACATTGGCCTCTTCAGCCGTCTGTTCTTTAATTCTTTCCTCAATCTGGTTCACTAGTTTGTGAGCCATTCTACATGCCTGTTGTATGGAGGCGGGCTCATGTGAACTTATATCTTCTTGGATTCTTTCCGGTAATCCTTTCACAAACGCGTCGATCTTCTCTTCCTCATCTTCGAACGCTCCCGGACACAATAGGCACCATTCTGTGAATCTTCTTTCGTACGTGGTAATATCAAATCCTTGGGTTCGTAACCCTCTAAGTTCTGTCTTGAGCTTATTGACCTCGGTTCTGGGACGGTACTTCTCGTTCATCAAGTGCTTGAATGCTGACCACGGTAGTGCATAAGCATCATCTTATCCCACTTGTTCTAGATAGGTATTCCACCATGTTAACGCAGAACCTGTGAAGGTATGCGTAGCGTACTTCACTTTGTCCTCTTCAGTACACTTACTTATGGCAAACACCGATTCGACCTTCTCGGTCCACCGTTTCAATCCGATCGGTCCTTCGGTTTCATCAAATTCCAAAGGTTTGCAGGCAGTGAATTCTTTGTAGGTGCATCCTACACGATTTCCTGTACTGCTAGATCCAAGGTTATTGTTGGTATGTAGAGCAGCCTGTACTGCGGCTATGTTTGAAGCTAGAAAAGTACGGAATTCCTCTTCATTCATATTCACGGTGTGTCGAGTAGTCGGTGCCATTTCCTTCAAAATAGTCAAATGGAACAAGTTAATCATACAGAATATTAACAGTAGTTAATAGTATTTCGTAGCATAATATGAACTCATTTATAAAAGCTTTTTCTTCATATTAGCGTTTTATAAGTTTAAATTCGGGTAGTACCTACCCGTTAAGTTCATACTTAGTAGCTAATATACAATTCAACTACTACAATTCTTTATGAAAAAATGATTATAATAATATTTCGCGTTCAAACTTTTATACAATATTTTACAAACTTACAATACCGCTTATTTTACATAAAGCATGAAATATAGCACACAATAACTTTGATACAAGATAGTTGTGAAGATAATTCTAGCTAGTACACAAGTCGTTCAGCAAAGGCAATAAAGACACGTAATTCATACGTCCAGAAACAAGTCATGCATTCTGGTTTTACTAGGACTACTTCCCATCCTTGGTCTTGTCGAACATAACCATTATGGCCGTTGATAAGACAGCGTGTTGTAACGTCGTCAAAGGGACGAGGCTTACGTAATGACCAACAGTCTCGTAATAACCTAAAAACCTCATTTCTTACCCCAATTACCGACTCCGTCACTTGTGGGAACGTTTTGTTTAATAGTTGTAGCCCGATGTTCTTTTTCTCACTTTGGTGAGAAGCGAACATTACTAACCCGTAAGCATAGCATGCTTCTTTATGTTGCATGTTAGCCGCTTTTTCTAAATCATGAAGTCCTATATTCGGATACATTGAGTCAAAATAATTTCTTAACCCGTTGGGTAAAATAGCATTTGGGTTCCCCGCAATATATACGTCAAAGTAAACACATCGTAACTTATGGGTTTCCCAATGTGATATCCCCCATCTTTCAAACGAAAGTCTCTTATAAACCAAGACATTCTTGGAATGTTCTTCGAATGTCTTACAAACTAATTTCGCAGTAAATAGTTGTGCCGAAGAATTCTGACCGACTCTAGACAAGATTTCATCAATCATGTCTCCGGGTAGGTCTCTTAAAATATTGGGTTGTCTATCCATTTTGCGTTTTTATACTGTAAAATAGACAAGAGTTAGATTCATAAAAAAAATTACTTATTAATACAAGCAATTTTTACATATATCATAAAGCATAAGCACACTATATTACATATATTACACCAAACGAATACAACTATCTTATTCCGACTCGCTCGTTTCTTCTTCTTCGGTTTTGGTTCGTTTTGCCAAGTTTCTAGGGATATATGATGTTCCCCTAATACGAGCTGTCGTTTTCCACAACGGTTTAGAAAAACCTGGTGGTTTAGAGGTTCCCGGGTCATTGTTACAACTTAAGGGCTTCGGGGGTTGACGATACATATAAAGTTCATCGGGGTTGGAATTAGATTTCCCTATTTTTATGCCCTTTCCCTTATTATTTTCTTTTGCCTTTTTAAATTCAGTTGGGGTAATTTCTATAACATCATCGGAATTCTCGTCGGAATCCAATTCATCGGAGAATTGGTAATCCTCCCAATATTTTGCTTCCTTGGCGGAAACACCATTGACCATAATTAACCTTGGTCGGTTGGTTGAGGATTTTATTTTACTTAACCTTTTTATTAATTCCCCCACCGGTTCTATTTCTTCATCCGGTTCCGATTCTTCTTCCGGTTCCGACTCTTCTTCCGGTTCCTCTTCGGGAACTTGTGAATCAGTCCATGAATCATTCCAATTTACATTTGACTCTTCATTATTATTAGGTGAGTCAATGGGATTTGTGCTAGAGGTAGACATCTATCACACAATATCAAACATGTTAAGAGATTAATATATCACATAATATATACATGTTAATAATATATAGTTTCTAACAAAAATGTTAAGCAATCATTTTTAAAGAAAACACGGTCGAAGTCCAGACTCACTAATGCATCCTAACAAACTCGATAAGATACACTAATGCAAATTTTCTGGTTCTCTAAGACCAACGCTCGGATACCAACTGAAATGTCCCGTTCTTATTGATTAAAAACGTTCCATATTAATTGATTTCGTTGCGAGGTTTTGACCTCTATATGAGATATTTTTCAAAGACTGCATTCATTTTTAAAACAAACCATAACCTTTATTTCATAAATAAAGGTTTAAAAAGCTTTACGTAGATTATCAAATAATGATAATCTAAAATATCTTGTTTACACACGACCATTACATAATGGTTTACAATACAAATATGTTACATCGAAATCAGTTTCTTGAATGCAGTTTTTACACAATATCATACAAACATGGACTCCAAATCTTGTCCTTATTTTAGTATGCAACAGCGGAAGCTCTTAGTATTCACCTGAGAATAAACATGCTTTAAACGTCAACAAAAATGTTGGTGAGTTATAGGTTTAACCTATATATATCAAATCGTAATAATAGACCACAAGATTTCATATTTCAATACACATCCCATACATAGAGATAAAAATCATTCATATGGTGAACACCTGGTAATCGACATTAACAAGATGCATATATAAGAATATCCCCATCATTCAGGGACACCCTTCGGATATGATATAAATTTTGAAGTACTAAAGCATCCGGTACTTTGGATGGGGTTTGTTAGGCCCAATAGATCTATCTTTAGGATTCGCGTCAATTAGGGTGTCTGTTCCCTAATTCTTAGATTACCAGACTTAATAAAAAGGGGCATATTCGATTTCGATAATTCAACCATAGAATGTAGTTTCACGTACTTGTGTCTATTTTGTAAATCATTTATAAAACCTGCATGTATTCTCATCCCAAAAATATTAGATTTTAAAAGTGGGACTATAACTCACTTTCACAGATTTTTACTTCGTCGGGAAGTAAGACTTGGCCACTGGTTGATTCACGAACCTATAACAATATATACATATATATCAAAGTATGTTCAAAATATATTTACAACACTTTTAATATATTTTGATGTTTTAAGTTTATTAAGTCAGCTGTCCTCGTTAGTAACCTACAACTAGTTGTCCATAGTTAGATGTACAGAAATAAATCGATAAATATTATCTTGAATCAATCCACAACCCAGTGTATACGTATCTCAGTATTGATCACAACTCAAACTATATATATTTTGGAATCAACCTCAACCCTGTATAGCTAACTCCAACATTCACATATAGAGTGTCTATGGTTGTTCCGAAATATATATAGATGTGTCGACATTATAGGTCGAAACATTGTATACGTGTCTATGGTATCTCAAGATTACATAATATACAATACAAGTTGATTAAGTTATGGTTGGAATAGATTTGTTACCAATTTTCACGTAGCTAAAATGAGAAAAATTATCCAATCTTGATTTAACCATAACTTCTTCATTTTACATCCGTTTTGAGTGAATCAAATTGCTATGGTTTCATATTAAACTCTATTTTATGAATCTATACAGAAAAAGTATAGGTTTATAGTCGTAAAAATAAGTTACAAGTCGTTTTTGTAAAGGTAGTCATTTCAGTCGAAAGAACGACGTCTAGATGACCATTTTAGAAAACATACTTCCACTTTGAGTTTAACCATAATTTTTGGATATAGTTTCATGTTCATAATAAAAATCATTTTCCCAGAATAACAACTTTTAAATCAAATTTTATCATAGTTTTTAATTAACTAACCCAAAACAGCCCGCGGTGTTACTACGACGGCGTAAATCCGGTTTTACGGTGTTTTTCGTGTTTCCAGGTTTTAAATCATTAAGTTAGCATATCATATAGATATAGAACATGTGTTTAGTTGATTTTAAAAGTCAAGTTAGAAGGATTAACTTTTATTTGCGAACAAGTTTAGAATTAACTAAACTATGTTCTAGTGATTACAAGTTTAAACCTTCGAATAAGATAGCTTTATATGTATGAATCGAATGATGTTATGAACATCATTACTACCTCAAGTTCCTTGGATAAACCTACAGGAAATGAGAAAAATAGATCTAGCTTCAAAGGATCCTTGGATGGCTTGAAAGTTCTTGAAGCAGAATCATGACACGAAAACAATTTCAAGTAAGATTTCCACTCGAAATAAAGTTTGAATATGATTATTACCTTGTATTAGAAAGATAACCTACTGTAAGTAACAAAGGTTTCTTGATCTTGGATGGTTACTTGGAATGGATTTAGAAAACTTGGAAGTAAACTTGCAATCTTGGAAGTATTCTTGATTTTATGAAACCAGAACTTTTGGAATTTATGAAGAACACTTAGAACTTGAAGATAGAACTTGAGAGAGATTAATTAGATGAAGAAAATTGAAGAATGAAAGTGTTTGTAGGTGTTTTTGGTCGTTGGTGTATGGATTAGATATAAAGGATATGTAATTTTGTTTTCATGTAAATAAGTCGTGAATGATTACTCATATTTTTGTAATTTTATGAGATATTTCATGCTAGTTGCCAAATAATGGCTCCCACATGTGTTAGGTGACTCACATGGGCTGCTAAGAGCTGATCATTGGAGTGTATATACCAATAGTACATACATCTAAAAGCTGTGTATTATACGAGTACGAATACGGGTGCATACGAGTAGAATTGTTGATGAAACTGAACGAGGATGTAATTGTAAGCATTTTTGTTAAGTAGAAGTATTTTGATAAGTGTCTTGAAGTCTTTCAAAAGTGTATGAATACATATTAAAACACTACATGTATATACGTTTTAACTGAGTCGTTAAGTCATCGTTAGTCGTTACATGTAAATGTTGTTTTGAAACCTTTAGGTTAACGATCTTGTTGAATATTGTTAACCCATTGTTTATTATAACAAATGAGATGTTAAATTGTTATATTATCATGATATTATGATATATAATATATCTTAGTATGATGTATATACAGTTAAATGTCGTTACAACGATAATCGTTACATATATGTCTCGTTTCGAAATCATTAAGTTAGTAGTCTTATTTTTACATATGTATTTCATTGTTAATACACATAATAATATTTTTACTTATCATTTAACATAATTAACCAAGTGTATCAATATCTTAATATGATTCATATTTACCTAGTAAGACGTTGTTATAACGATAATCGTTATATATATCGTTTCCGAGTTTCTTAAATTAATAGTCTCATTTTTTATGTATATAACTCATTGTTAAAATACCTAATGAGATACATACTGATAATAAAATCATGTTAACTATATATATAACCATATATATGTCATCGTATAGTTTTTACAAGTTTTAACTTTCGTGAATCACCGGTCAACTTGGGTGGTCAATTGTCTATATGAAACCTATTTCAATTAATCAAGTCTTAACAAGTTTGATTGCTTAACATGTTGGAAACACTTAATCATGTAAATAACAATTTAATTTAATATATATATAAACATGGAAAAGTTCAGGTCACTACATCCGGTGGCGATCTTGGTGGCGATTCACGGTGGTTAACAGTGGTGGTTCTCGAATAGTGATGATGGCTCATGATGGAGGTTGTGAGGGTGGGGATTTACGGATGGTTTGGTTGCTCGATCCCACAGAAAACAGGAATATATATATGCTAAAGTTGTGTGGTTTTTGTGTATCTAAAATGCAATGAATGTGGGTAATATATAAAGTAGAACACAGTAATTGCAATGATAATTTTCTAAACGTTTTAATAAATGAAAGAATATATTAATCCACAATATAATAACCAACACACAGTATCTTGTTTTAGAATCTCTGCTTTATATTGATGTGTATATTATATTGAATGAGGACAAAAGATTGAGAATCAAAACACTGTACTACTTTTTAATATTTCAATTCTCGTGAAGTTAACTTGTCTATATACTACCGACAGTTTTTATGGACTGTGTATCGTGCACTATTTGAAATCAGTGGCGAATAAAAGTGTTCAGAAAAATCCCAAACTTTCACAGTAATTATCTTTATTTATTTCAGTCATTATGATATAAAATTTGATTATTAACTACCAAATAAAAATTACATCAATTATCCACTCCCAATCCTAAGTAAAATATAAAAAGTTTTAAAATCCAACAATTAGATCCTAAATATATTTTTAGTAAGCCTAAAACATATCTAACTCATTTTCGGATCGTCGTTTATTTTATAATCACATAAGTTCGAAATTAACTTTCTTAATAATGATCGAAGCATCAAACGAGTATTACAATTTTTTAATATTTATTTTTAATATACTTTTATTTATATATAGATATGTTTTTAAATAATAATTATTATTATATCTTATTTCATAACAACAACATTTAATATTTCAAATTATACTTTCAATTATTATTTATATATTTACACACATATCTATTTACAAATAGTTGTTCGTGAATCGTCGAGAGCAGTCGAATGTCAATTGAATATATGAACATCGTTTCAAAATTTTCTAGACTCAACATTACATACTTTGCTTATCGTATCGAAATCATATAAAGATTAAGTTTAAATTTAGTCGGAAATTCTCGGGTCATCACACAGGTAATGGACTGTAAAAAGAATTTTTTTTTTTAGATTAAATCAAACATATAGGGTTTAATACTTACAGATATAATCGGTATAGAAGATAAAGAAAATTGAATGTATCCTAAATCAGATTGTGATGATTGATATATGTAATTGTGTGTGGACAGTGTATCACGAGTAGACAGTAGGTAAGAAAAAAATAGAACTGATTATGATATATTACCTAATTTCGTGTATGTATATATAACTACTCCATTTTATATTTTAATTTAATATTAATAATTAATAATTAATAATTTATAATATATAATAATACTTGTAGTGACCCGAACTTTTCCATGTTTATATATATTAAATGAAATTGTTATTTACATGATTAAGTGTTTCCAACATGTTAATCAAACTTGTTAAGACTTGATTAATTGAAATAGGTTTCATATAGACATTTGACCATCCAAGTTGACCGGTGATTCACGAACGTTAAAACTTGTAAAAACTATATGATATATATATATATATATATATATATATATATATATATATATATATATATATATATATATATATATATATATATATATATATATAGTTAACATGATATTATGATAAGTAAACATATCATTAAGTATATTAACAATGAACTACATATGTAAAAACAAGACTACTAACTTAATGATTTTGAAACGAGACATATATGTAACGATTATCGTTGTAACGACATTTAATGTATATATATCATATTAAGATATATTAATACATCATGATATCATGATAATGTAATAATTTAAACATCTCATTTGATTTAATAAACAATGGGTTAACAATATTTAACAAGATCGTTAACTTAAAGGTTTTAAATCAACATTTACATGTAACGACTAACGATGACTTAACAACTCAGTTAAAATGTATATACATGTAGTGTTTTAATATGTATTCATATACTTTTGAAAGACTTCAAGACACTTATCAAAATACGTCTACTTAACAAAAATGCTTACAATTACATCCTCGTTCAGTTTCATCAACAATTCTACTCGTATACACCCGTATTCGTACTCGTACAATACACAGCTTTTAGATGTATGTACTATTGGTATATACACTCCAATGATCAGCTCTTAGCAGCCCATGTGAGTCACCTAACATATATGGGAACCATCATTTGGCAACTAGCATGAAATATCTCATAAAATTACAAAAATATGAGTAATCATTCATGACTTATTTACATGTAAAAAAAATTACACATCCTTTATATCTAATCCATATACCAATGACCAAAAATACCTACAAATACTTTCATTCTTCAATTTTCTTCATCTAATTGATCTCTTTCAAGTTCTATCTTCAAGTTCTAAGTGTTCTTCATAAATTCTACAAGTTCTAGTTTCATAAAATCAAGAATACTTCCACGTTTGCTAGCTTACTTCCAATCTTGTAGAGTGATCATCCAACCTCAAGAAATCTTTCTTATTTACAGTAAGATATCTTTCTAATACAAGTTAATACTCATATTCAAACTTTGATTCAATTTCTATAACTATAACAATCTTATTTCGAGTGGAAATCTTACTTGAACTTGTTTTCGTGTCATGATTCTACTTCAAGAACTTTCAAGCCATCCAAGATCCTTTGAAGCTAGATCATTTCTTATCACTTTCAGTAGGTTTACCTACTAAACTTGAGGTAGTAATGATGTTCATAACATCATTCGATTCATACATATAAAACTATCTTATTCGAAGATTTGAACATGTAATCACTAGAACATAGTTTAGTTAATTCTAAACTTGTTCGTAAACATAAGTTAATCCTTCTAACTTGACTTTTAAAATCAACTTAACACATGTTCTATATCTATATGATATGCTAAATTAATGATTTAAAACCCGAAAACACGAAAAACACCGTAAAACCGGATATACGCCGTCGTAATAACACCGCGGGCTGTTTTGGGTTAGTTAATTAAAAACTATGATAAACTTTGATTTAAAAGTTGTTCTTCTGGGAAAATTATTTTTCTTATGAACATGAAACTATATCCAAAAATTATGGTTAAACTCAAAGTGGAAGTATGTTTTCCAAAATTGTCATCTAGAAGTCGTTCTTTCGACTGAAATGACTATCTTTACACTAATGACTTGTAACTTATATTTCCGACTATAAACCTATACTTTTTCTGTCTAGATTCATAAAATAGAGTTCAATATGAAACCATAGCAATTTGATTCACTCAAAACGGATTTAAAATGAATAAGTTATGGGTAAAACAAGATTGGATATTTTTTCTTGTTCTAGCTACGTGAAAATTGGTAACAAATCTATATTAATCATATCCTAGCTAACTTATATTGTATTATACATGTATTCTAATATATTATGTAATCTTGGAATACCATAGACACGTATGCAAATGTTTTGACATATCATATCGACCCATGTGTATATATTATTTGGAACAACCATAGACACTCTATATGCAGTAATGTGGGAGTTAGCTATACAGGGTTGAGGTTGATTCCAAAAATATATATACTTTGAGTTGTGATCTAGCCTGAGACGTGTATACACTAGGTCGTGGATTGATTCAAGATAATATATATCAATTTTTTCTGTACATCTAACTTTGGACAACTAGTTGTAGGTTACTAACGAGGACAGCTGACTTAATAAACTTAAAACATCAAAATGTATTAAAAGTGTTGTAAATATATTTTGAACATACTTTGATATACATGTACATATTTGTTATAGGTTCATGAATCGACCAGTGGCCAAGTCTTACTTCCCGACGAAGTAAAAATCTGTGAAAGTGAGTTATAGTCCCACTTTTAAAATCTAATATTTTGGGATGAGAATACATGCAGTTTTATAAATGTTTTATGAAATAGACACAAGTAATTGAAACTAGATTATATGGGTGAATGAACGAAGCCGAATATGCCCCTTTTGCTTGGTAACCTAAGAATTAGTAAACCGATCTACTTATTGACGCGAATCCTAAAGATAGATCTATTGGGCCTAACGAACCCCATCCAAAGTACCGGATGCTTTAGTACTTCGAATTCATTTTTATCATGTCTGAAGGATTTCCCGGAATGATAGGGGATATTCTTATATGCATCTTGTTAATGTCGGTTACCAAGTGTTCACCATATGAATGAATTTTATCTCTATGTATGGGATGTATATTGAAATATGAAATCTTGTGGTCTATTATTATGATTTGATAATATATAGGATAAACCTTGTATACGTATCCCGATATTTAAAGTGCATAAAAATAAATAACAGAAATTAAATGACGATAAATAAAGTGCGTAAAGTAAATAACAGAAATTAAATGACAATAAATAAAATTGCGATAATTAAATTGCGATAAATAAAATGTAATCGGTTAGCTAAGAACAATTAGCTAGGAACAGTTAGCGTGGATTCTTAACAAAATTTCTCATAGTTAATTTTTTTGTTTCTAACAAATTTTATTTTGTCAAATGTTTTCTTCATTATGCCACTTGTTGGATTCTGATAAATCAAAATCCAAATATGAAATTGGATGAAAATGGTTATTCTGTGGTGGACGGATTTGTATATCGGTGAATGTAAGTAGGATAGTATACAACTGTTGAATCAGCTTCGAAGAATGTACTGTGTAACTTATTAATGTGAAATCTGAATATTGCTCGGGTATTACCTACCCGTTAAAATATTTTCACCATTAACAGTTTGCACAAAAGAATTTTTAATTACAATCTTTATGAAAATATACTTACATGTATATTTTCTTCAAATATAATCATGGATTTAATGAGTTAACATGATATTAATCTCATTTGATTTACCGTTAGAATTCGAATGGATAATCTCCAAAACTTTAGAGATTACTTAATCACCATATCGAACGGGGATAAATGATGTAGAACATCATGTAGAACGATGATTATGCTTGAGGTGCAGAATGAGATGTTGAGGCATGGATTGTTGATGATACTGGTGCTGTTGCTGATGGTACTGTTGGTACCGGTGATGTTGTTGAAGCTGGTAAATCTTGCACCATATTCTCCAAATTTATTAATCGAGTGCGAAGCTCGTTGACTTCTTCCATTACTCCAAGATGATTGTCGGTTGGAACGAACGGATGAATAAGGTTTAGAATTTTAGATAGAATATAATCGTGGCGAGATATTCGGGAAATGAATGAGAAAATAGTATCTCGAACAGGTTCGCCGGTAAGTGCTTCAGGTTCACCGCCAAGAGGTGAATTTGGTTGATGGAAAGGATCACCTTCTTTTTTTTTCTTCCAATGATTAAATAGGCTACGAACCCATTAGATGAATTGGTTGATTCATTCTGGTGACACTACTTTCAGAGCTTAGGTGAAACTCCATATCGGAATAGCTGTCGGAATCCGAGGAATTTGAACTGGTTGAGGGATTCATCTCGTACGATCATATGAAGGATTTTCAATAAGAAATAGATTATAGGATGTAGATTAGTACCCTGCAATACATAATTTGCATATGCATATATAATACTAAAATAACATAAGTTACGAAGGAATCTACGGAAGCTGTCAAGTAAAGTCTACAATAATAAATACGCTAAGATAAGAATTTATCTATACGCTATCTATCAAATAAGTGCAGGAAGTCGTGTCTAGACTTAGGAATGATAAGCAGGTAATTTTCCACTAAGAATGATAAGCGATACTTATAATATGCAGCTAAGGTCGAAGTCCAGACTCACTAATGCATCTTAACAACTATCAGTTAGACACACTAATGCAAGACCTGATTCGCTAAGACCACCGCTCTGATACCACCTGTGACAACAGTGGGGACGCATCCCACTCAGTGCCTTCCCAGCTAATCACCTGGTGACCACTGAGCGTACCTCAGAAACTGATTTTACGGCCCGCCTCTCGGCAACGTACAGCCAACCCTAATAGGGACCGCGATGAGTAAGAGTCAATGCTTCGTCACAGGTAACACTGTGAGAACCCCCTCTACGATTAACCCGCTCATAAACAACATTAAACCAGCTCTGATACCACCTGTGATGACCCGTCCTAATCCAGCTGGACGAAGTCATCAACATCTGGTCACATTGCGAGGCGCTGACCTAAATATGCCATGAATGACTCCATGTAATATCCTTCGATTGAGCAAATGCACAGCGGAAGACTTAATTCATACCTGAGAATAAACATGCTTAAAAGTGTCAACCAAAAGGTTGGTGAGTTCATAGGTTTATCATAACAATCATTTTAATATATTAATAGACCACAAGATTTTCGTTTATAAATATATGTACACTCGCAAGTGTATAAAAGTATTCTACAAGCTGTAGGCACCCAGTAACAAGCCTTAACGTTCATTTTTTACCCTCTGAAGTACACCAGATCAGGTGTGTTTAAAATAACCTCGAAGTACTAAAGCATCCCATAGTCAGGATGGGGTTTGTCAGGCCCAATAGATCTATCTTTAGGATTCGCGCCTACTGTACATAGACAAGTAGTTTAATGTTACCAAGCTAAGGGTATATTTCTGGTTTAAACCCACATAGAATTAGTTTTAGTACTTGTGCCTATTTCGTAAAACATTTATAAAACAGCGCATGTATTCTCAGCCCAAAAATATATATAAAAAGGGAGCAAATGAAACTCACGCATATAAATATTGTAAAACAGTTAATAAAGCATTTGCATGTATTCTCAGCCCAAAAATGTAATGAGTAAAAAGGGAGCAAATGAACTCACCATACTGTATTTTGTAGTAAAAATACATATGACGACATTGAACAAGTATAGGGTTGGCCTCGGATTTACGAACCTATATTCAATTATATATATATATTAACACATGTAATGATAGTAAAATAGATTTATATATTATTAATATTAGTGTTATAATTATTATACTTCTAAATGTTAGGAAATAATAATAATTATTATATTAATAACACTAATTAGTAATAATAATAATAATAATAATAATAATAATATAATAATAATAATAATAATAATTATAATAATAATAATAATAATAATAATAATAATAATAATAATAATAATAATAATAATCATATTAATTATACTAGTAATCTTATTTCTAATATTGGTAATAATAGTAATTACTTAATAACAATCAATAATAATAAAAATAAAAAAAATAATAATAACAATAATAAATAATAATAATGAAATAATAATAATAATAATAATAATAATAATAATAATAATAATAATAATAATAATAATAATAATAATAATAGTAATAATAATAATAATAATAATAATAATAATAATAATAATAATAATAATAATAATAATAATAATAATAATAATAATAATAATAATAATAATAATAATAATAAGAGTTTTTGTAATAACTACCTCAAAGGAGTAGTCCTAACAAAAATGCTCAAGTCGCAGCTTGAACCCGTGATGTCCCGCTAACCCGATAACATACCAAACCACTCCTTCATGTCCTCTTTTCTGTTTTACTACCAAACCAATGGATCATCAACTTGTTTTTGGTAATAACTATCGTGTCTAATTATTTAACTAGTACGAAACCGTTTATCATTTATCATCTTCCAAAATCTCTTCATGCATCATTCATCTATCATTATCATGTATATATTATGTATTCTCTATCATCATCATAATTCTAATCATTTCATCATCGTGACCTAAATCATCATCATACTTATTTTATCATCATCTATATCATCATCAAAATCATTATCAAAATCATCTTAACTAACATCATCATTCTCATCATCTTTATTATGATCATAATAGAAATTCGGCCCAAAATGCAAACAAACCTCACGGCCCAACTGTGTAAATTACTCTCGGCCCAATATTACCAAAATAAAAAAAACGCAGTCCAACATATCAATATTGAAGTCCAAACTAATGAGTGCATTAATTTATTCAAGTCCACTCACTGTAATGTTTAGATTTTGCAATTTAATTATGTTGAAAGCCTGTTTGACGATAAGTAATAGTGGGTGGGGACTATGGTTTATCTTGTAAATTATTCACTAAAACATCATCATCAACTTTGTTTACTCATCGTCTAGTTAATGGAAGAGTTAGAAACAGAATACATCGAGCATCATGATAACCTTTACCATCTTTACTTCTGCTGTTTCATCTCAACAGAAACAAATAACAATGCAGCAGAAGATAGAAATATAACTGAAACTGGAATGGGTTTCGATTGGTTACAAGAATTAAGAGAGAGAGAAAAGAGAGAGAAAATGGTTGTGGGTTCGAAATAAAGATAACAAGGTGGTCGATGGGTTTGTTCATGGGTGAGGTCTGGTGGTTCAAGGTGGTCGTGGATAAGAAGGTTGATGTTTCAGTTGTTTCATGAAAGTGGGTTTGGTGATGGTTTAGTGGGGAGATGGTGAACCGTAGGGTGGCTGTTTGATAATGGGTTTGATGATAGGATGGTCTTGGGTTTTAGATGGTGATGTTTTGGTTTGTGTTTGATCGATCAAAGATTTAGTAACAAGAGTACATAAAACAATTATAACTCTTAAGGTGTTCGTGAGTTTTGTAATTTGATGAATTTGTTTTTCGTTTGTCAAAAGATGTAATAATCGAACGGCTAGTAATAGTTCAAAGTATTGGTTTGGTTTATGGTGTTTTGTACTCGAAGATAACTAGCATGGTGATGATTATCGATGGTTAAATTGGTTCACTAGATTAGCACTAACAGAATTTATGATAGTGTAATATGTAGCTCTATCAGTAGGCATAAGTGATACCCATAATGGAGGAAAAGTTATAGAGATATGAGTGTGTTTATGTCCTGCATATGTATATGTATATACTTGTAATATAGATAGATGAATTTAGATAGAGAGAGATAGAAATAGATAACAGAAAGTTAAAGTAGAAAGTGAAGTATGTGTCAGCAGAATTTATAGGAAATCAGAGAAAAATATAAAGTGGACATTGACTAGCAACCTAATTTGTTGAATAATGAAAAAGGAATTTGACAAGTTGATCATACAGGCAAAAAAAAAATTTGAAATTTGATGTGAATATGAAACTGCCTTCGTACCTTTTCTTGACTTATAGTTATATGATTATTATTAATAATTAAATAAATGTGTTAGTAATTTTATTGCAAATTAATAATTAAATTAAGAATACTAAGTAATAATACTAGAAATTCTAATAATAATAATAATAATAATAATAATAATAATAATAATAATAATAATAATAATAATAATAATAATAATAATAATAATAATAATAATAATAATAATAAGGATACCAATATTAGTAATGATAATAATATCAACATTAATAACAATAATTATATAAATAATAATAATACTAATATTAATGATAAATACTAAAATTATAATAATTATTATAACAATGATGGTAATTATATTTTTATTGATGAAAATAATGTTTTTTACTGTTCAAGTAATAATATTATCTAATAATAATACAAGTAATATATAAGGTATAACAAGTTATATTTATTCAATTTCATACATATATATATTCAGAGTAACTTAATTATTCTGTTTTTTAGTTTACATTTTTAATTTCAATTGATTAAATTATATTTTATTACTTCAAATTATTATATATTCTTTTGTTTATGTTTATATATGCATATAGATATATATACTTATATCTATATATACACACTTATTTATATAACTATATATATTTATTTGTAATTACTTGTTCGTGAATCGTCGAAAATGGTAAATGGGCAAATGCCTTCATGTAAGTTGTTCCAAAGTTTTCGAGACTTAATTAAATAGACTTTGCTTATTGTGTCGAAACCATATAAAGATTAAGTTTAAATTTGGTTGGAAATTTTCGGGTCGTCACATTAATGATAGTTTTTAATAATAATTTCATAATAATGATAATAATAGTAGTTTTTAATAAATTGAATAGTTTAGTAATACTGGTAATAATTTAATACTTAACACTTAATAACCATCTTATTACTAATGATAAATTTAATAATAATACTCTTGTTAATAATGACAATAATAAGTTTAAAATGATACTAATACTAAAAATAACGATACCAATAATTAATGGTGTAACTTAATAACAAAATGATAATAATATTAGTCATAGTACTTATGTTTACATAAAAATAATGATACTAATAATAATAGTTATAATACTAAGATTATTCTTAATTATACTATAATCATAATAATAATGTTAGCTAATACTTTTAGATGACAAACTCTATGATAATAGTTACATTAATAATGTTATTAATAATAATAATATTGATATTCATCATACTCAATAATAATAATACTAATAATAATAATATCAATACTTAATAATAATAATTACAATTATGATACATGTATTAATAGCAATTAATAACAATAACAATAAAAATAATAATAATAGAATTAGAAATAAGAAATTATACCCTTTAAAAGGTTTTGTAAAAAGAATTGCCCAAGACCGGGCTCGAACCCGAGACCTCTCGGACACCCAACACACCACTTAACCACCCGCCTGTTTCTGTTTTTCTGTCTAAACTACTACCCACTTTTATTTATCCCGAATTTCTGTTTCCCTTTTTCTCTTCTTCTTCCTCCCAGCTTTCAAGTCAATCAGCGTAACCATTTAATAACCATTACAACGAATTGGATTTGGGGTTTAATTATAAACATAAACACTTGTGATTCAAATTAACAGACGCAAGTGGAAAGAAAAAAAAATATGAAACAGCATGAACAGCTGTTGCTGTTCGTCGCGAAGAGAAAAACAAATAAAAATTCGATTTTTGAATTATGGGCTGTTTCAGGATATGGTTACTAAATGAAGTAGATGTTAAATCGTTGTTAGAAACTTCGGGAGTCATCAATTGATCCAGAATCATCAACTAGGATTCGAATTTAAGGCTGAACACCATGGTTGACTTTTTAAATTCGAAAGTTTGACTCAAAAATTTGAACTCGATAAAAGGAATTGGTTTTTGAAACTTTGCAGATAGTTTTAGTTCATAATTCCTAACAAAACCTCATTGTTACATTTTTAAAACTCGTTTGAAAAAGGATTATGGTGAAAAAGTAAGAGGAACAGAGGTAGCGACGTGTTCTTGGTATTTTTCTGCCTAAATTTAATAATTAAAAGCTGTTAATTGTATTGTGTAATTGATAAATGATACCGTGAGGTTGGTTCCCATCCAATTCCACTGAATGCATTTGTTTAATGTAACAATTGGGTCGACAAGTTTAAATTCCCAGTATATAATCAAATATAAAAACAAAAAAACAAAAGTGATGTTGATTGCAAACAGATTTTGGATGCTACTAAAATGGAGATCGTCTAGTACAGATTTAAAAACAGAAACAGAAAGCAAACACTGTATGATTAAGACTTGAAACTGATTGTGATTCCCTTAAGCAATTATACACATTTATCTATATATATATATATATATATATATATATATATATATATATATATATATATATATATATATATATATATATAATCATTATTATATATCACTAAAGGTAATTAAATATATATTAGTATTATGTGTATATATATATGTAATATTTATATACACCTGTATATATATAACTGATTCTTAAATTTTTATAAAATAAATATATATATTACACTATTAATAATTAATATATAATAATCATATTAATAATAATAATATTATTGATAAGAATAAATAATAATAATATGATAATATTAATACTAATGAAAATTTTAATAGATTTAAATATGATATTGGTAATAATGATAATAAAAATCTTATAACATTAAAGATATTAATAATAATAATAATTTTGATAAGAATAATAATAACAATACATAGTCATTAATAATAACTAAAATTGTAGTCTTACTTCCAGTTACGATATGATTAATGATATCAACAATACTACTGACACTACTATTAATAGTAATTATATAACAAATCAATTGTCTCGATTTCGTATTTATGTATTATACATAATAATGATAATACCACTGATATTAATATTAAATATTTATTCTTGTACTAGTAATGAAAGTAATATAATAACTATAGTTTAACTCATAATTAAATTTAACTTATAAAACTGAAATGTATCATATTAATTAATACATTATTTCGTCTAACTGAAGAATGAGATGGGGATATTCTTATATACATCTTGTTAATGTCGGTTACCAGGTGTTCAATCCATATGAATGATATTTTTGTCTCTATGCATGGGACGTTTGTTTATGAGAAATGGAAATAAGAAATCTTGTGGTCTATTAAAATTATGAAATGATTTTTTATGTTAAACTAATGAACTAACCAACCTTTTGGTTGACACTTTAAAGCATGTTTATTCTCAGGTGTAAAAGAAATCATCCGCTGTACATTTGCTCATATTACATGGAGTCGTTCATGGCATATAGAGGTCAGAACCTCGCAATGGGACCAACTGTTGAAGACTTCGTCCAGATGGATTAGGACGGGTCCTTTCAGTTGGCATCAGAGCTGGTATAACGCCGTCCATGTATGGCGGGTTAGTCGTAAAGGAGGTTCTTACAGTGTTACCTGTGACGAAGCATTGGCTCTTACTCCTTGCGATCCCTTACGAGGATTGGTAGTAGCCGAGAGGCAGGCCCTAAAATCAGTATCTGAGGTACACTCAGTGGTCACCAAACGATTAGTTGGGAAGGCACTGGGTGGGACGTTGGTTGTCCCCAACTGTATTTCAGTTGGTATCAGAGCGGTGGTCTTAGCGAACCAGGTCTTGCATTAGTATGTCTAACTAGTAGTTGTTTAGATGCATTAGTGAGTCTGGACTTCGACCGTGTCTGCATGTCAAAAGTTTTGCTTATCATTCGTGTCAAAAATCATCTACTTATTATCCTTAGGAAATTACCTGCTTATCATTTCTAGTCTAGACACATCTTACTGCATTGATTGCATGAATAGTGTATAGACAAAATTCATATCTTAGCGTATCTGTTACTGTTACCTTTGCCTGACAGCTTTCAAAAATTTCTCCGTAATTTGCGAAATCTTTATGCTATATATAAGTATTCTATGTAGTTAGAATATCATCTAATATTCGAAAATCATTTCCTATCGAAAAATCCTTTACTCAATCGTACGAAATGGAACTCGTCACTAGTGCAAGTTCTTCGGAACCCGACAGCTATTCCGACAGGGATGTTCACCTAAGCTCCGAAAGCGGTGTCACCAGAATGAATCAATCAATCAGCTATCCCCAATTCATTTGATGCATTCGTAGTCGACTAAATCAATGGAGACGCGAAGAAGGTGATCCCTTCCACCAACCGAATTCACCTCTTGACAATGAACCTGAAGCGTTTACCGGCGAACCTGTTCGATACACCATTTTCTCTCTCTGTTCCAGAGTATCTCGTTACGATCATATACTATCTCAATTCTAAACCTTATTCATCCGCTCGTTCTGACCGACAATCATCTAAGAATAATAGAAGAAGTTAGCGAACTTCGCGCTCGAGTAATCAATTTGGAGAATATGGTGCAAAATCTACCAGCTTCAACAACATCACCGGCACCAACAGTACCATCAATAACAGCACCAGTACCATCAACAATCTATGCCTCAATATCACCATCTTTACTTCGAGTATGATCTTCATTCTATGTATCGTTCTACCTCATTTATCTTCGTTCGACATGGCGAATATGTAATCTCTAAAGTTTTAGAGATTATTTATTCTAGTTCCAACCGAAAACTAAATGAGTTTAATATTATGTTAACTCATTAAGTCCATGATTACATATGAAGAAAATATATATGTATATATATTTTTATAAAGATTGTAATTAAAAATTCTTTCGTACAAACTGTTAATGGTGAAAATATTTTAACGGGTAGGTAATACCCGAGGAATATTTAGATTTCACATTAATAAGTTACACTGTACAATCTTTCAAATCTGATTCAACAGTCATTTACTATCCTACTTACATCCACAGATATACGTACCCGTTCACCACAGAATAACCATATTCATCCAATTTCATATTTAGATTTTGATTTATAAGAATTCAACAAGTGGCATAATGAAGAAAACATTTGACAAAATAAAATTTGTTAGAAACAAACAAATTAACTACGAAAAATTTTGTTAAGAATTCACGGTAACTGTTCCTAGCTAATTGTTCCTAGCTAACTGATTACATTTTATTTATCATAATTTAATTATCGCAATTTACATTCTCACAATTTTATTTATCGTCATTTAATTCCTGTTATTTACTTTACGCACTTTATTTATCGTCATTTAATTTATGTTATTTATTTTTACGCACTTTAAATATCGGGACACGTATACAAGGTTTTGACATATCATGTCGACGCATATATATATATATATATATATATATATATATATATATATATATATATATATATATATATATATATATATATATATATATATATATATATATATATATATATATATTATTTGGAATAACCATAGACACTCTATATGCAGTAATGCAGGAGTTAGCTATACAGGGCTGAGGTTGATTCTATAATAATATATATACTTTGAGTTGTGATCGAGTCTGAGACATGTACATGGGTCACGATAAGTATTAAATCTTTAGCGAAATCTTTAGCGAATACCTTGCTTCTGACTCCAAACTCGTGCGGACAAATTTTCTTCACCATCCTTCGATATTAGAAATTCCAAGATATCATCGTATCTTTCATTATAAATATCCTCCATATTTCTGAAGATATTTTCATAAATATTCTTATCTGAAATCATTAATCTCTCCGTGCGATCAGTGTTACATCATATAGAAACTGTTAGTTTCTATATTCTGTAAACTTTCGAGCTTAAAATATAAATGTTATTAAAGTAATGTTGGGAACTGATGCATGAGTTAGTATAATATAATGACACTTGATCAACGTGATTATATTACAGTAAGTCATGCTGAGTTTCTAATGGGACGTGATGATTCACAGATCATAACGTCATCATGTACCATGTTACATAATTCCTTCATTCTACTTAACTTCTGAACATATCAAGAAAATATATTCTTGATAGTTCTATTCTCAGTAATTCTGAAAATTGGATAAATCAAATCGTGCTAATACATTCATTTCTACTTAGAAAACTATAATCATTCGAAACTCCATACCTACGCATTCTGGACCATTACTTACTGTATAACAAGGTCGAGAAGAGAAGACAAAAACATGAAGTTTCGAAGTGTAATTGGGGGTATAAATCACAGGAAATAGGAAAGAGCATTAACTGTGGATGACAATGATTATAGGAGACAAAAGCAGGAGCACCGAAATAGAAGAGAAAATATAAAGCCCAATGACAGCACGGAAGTTACAAACCGTGGATATTAATACGAATAGCAATATAAAGACACGGTAGAATTAAGAATAGTAACACCCAAGGTAATAGTAGGAGTAAACAGATTCTTCTGGTGGAAGATTGAAAAGAAGGATGACAAAATTAGAAAAATATTAAGGATTAGAACTGGATTAAGCATTTTCAAAATCTTTTAGATGTATGAACTAAGAAAGAAAGTATTGAAGTGGTGAAAACAATGGAACAGAAGAAGTTCATTTAAAGTGAAAATACCAGACAAAACAATCGAGACAGATAATCGCATTTAATTAAAGAGGATCCTAATTTTCCATAAATCTCGAAGAATCAAATCTTATAGATTTCCAAAATTTCCTTTGAATCCCTTAAATTCCAGAAATCAACCATATCTACGTCAAAAGATTTGACGAAACATTCTCTCTTCAATTCACTCTTTTGTGATAACTTTACTCATACGTTCGAATAATTGAATTTATTTATTTGTACTACTCAATGATGTTAAAACTCTATTTATCAACTTATATTCGTCATGAACACATTTTTATTGTTAGCCATGACGACCACACTCAAATTTCGGGACGAAATTTTTTAACGGGTATGTACTGTGACGACCCGGAGATTTCCGACCAAATTTAAACTTAATCTTATTATGATTTCGACACGATAAGCAAAGACTGTAATGTTGAGTCTTAAAAATTTTTGAACTGTTTTCATACAATCATTTAACTTCGACCATTCCGACGATTCACGAACTAGTACATATAAATAAATAAATACATATATATTTCAATATATAAATCTATATAATACTTTGAAATTTAATTTGATATAATATATGATTTAAATTACAAAATGATATAAGAGATAAAAAAATTTATTAAAATAAATCTATATCTACATAAGGAGTATATTAAATATATATTTTGTGACTTCGAAGTAATTTAATAAACAACGGTAACGCACAATTGTCATATTGATTGATAATAAACGAGTTAAAAAGAAACTTATGTAATTTTAACGGTGATTCGAAATTGAGTTTTATAAAATTCAGGCTTATTAATAATATAGTTATATGTTGCTTGCCAAATTTTAAAATTTTTATATTTTTCTTGCGGGATGGGAGGGAATAATTAATGTTATTTTATTTAATAATTTTTGATCAAATTTTATACCATAATGATCAAAATAAATAATTATAGTTAATTTAAAAATATGGGATTTTTCCGAAGACTTTTATTCGCCACTGATTAACAACGTAGTACGAGCTAAGAGTCCATAATTTGAAATCTTAATAATGTCGGCAGATTTCATTTTGATTTATACATGATTGCTTACTATTCTTCTTCTTTTACTTTTTGACAAATGGTACAATTATTAAGATTTATTATTAATTATTATTAGTAATATAATTATAATTATATAGGATACATATATATACATGCATCTAATTCATACAGCTGTAAAAACCATTTGCCTCACTAATTTCGGAATCAATCATCTCAAAAGCCACCTCATTCCATTACCTACTGCTAATCTAAAACTACTACCAATAGTTTTTCTACTTCTTCATTCATCACAGAACACCCGTGATCACCTCTATTACCTTAGTTAATTTTAACTTTATAAATATATTTACATGCATATACATATGGATATATGATCAACCTTCTTTTGTTAACCACCATAACCACCGCAAAAACCACCAATCACCATCTTCGATTCACCATTCCATCCACCACCTTAACACGTCAACACCAACTCTTCTCTCTGTTTTCGTATTCGTGAAAACCTCACCTCCATCATCGCTCAATCAAACCTGCAATCACCTTCAACGTACAACACCACCATATGATCACTCTTTTGTGCCTTTTACTTTTGTACCGATTCGATCACCATTCGATCATCAAAACCAACACCATCATCATCTTTGTAACTCGAACGGTTAATACTCATTTTGATATTTTCGAAGAAGGAAAGAACCACGATGCTCACCACCATGATCCACAGGTTACCACACTACACAACCACCACTACAACCTTTCTTGTTCGAGATACATGTGATATTGACATGAACAAACCATCATCCGCTATCCCACATTTGTTACCACTCGAACCACCCATGTCACGATTACACTCAATCTTTCTTCGAGCCAACCACACCACCATAATCAATCAACTACCATCGCACCAAACACAAACCCATCATTGAAACTTATTGTTGCTCTTGGACGAAACCCATTAAAATCTTGAGTGCTACAAACCGCTGCACTCCTGTAACGACCCGGAAATTTCTGACCCAATTTAAACCCTAATCTCTATAGGTTTCCGACACGATAAGCAAAAACCTTAATATTGAGTCTAGAAAATCTGAAATCTTTATTTGGATGATTAGATACCCTTTGACCATGTCCGACGATTCACGAACAACTATTTGTAGATAGTTACATATATATTTAAATATATATATATATATATATATATAAAATAATATATATAAATGTATATATAAATAATACTTGTAAATTATATAATATTCTATTTGGTTATTTAAAAGATTATAGTTAATATATTTATTTACCTAAACTTAATATCTTTAACAATATTTGTATCGCTTTCAAAATAATATCAAAATTAATGTTAATAATAAGTACATATTATATAGATATGAAATTTGTATATAAATTGTTATATTATTAATATAACATCCAATATTAATATTAGTAAGATTATAATTAGTATTACTATATTTGTTAATAATACTAGTGATATAAAATTTATAACTATCATTACTATTAATAAAATATTTATTACTATTATATTATTATAAATTGTATTTATTAAGAGTATTATTATTATTATAGTTATATTTAATATTAAGGTTAATTATAATAAATAAATAAATAAATAAATACATAAACATAAGAGATATACATTAGAAGAGATAGATAAATACCAAAAATATATATATATATATATATATATATATATATATATATATATATATATATATATATATAACAATATATTTATTAAGAAATAGTATTTTTTTTACTATAAATATTAATTATTATTTAATTATCAAAATTATATAAAAATCATGAGGTGATTCGGTTTACATAAAAACATGGACAGCTGGTTTATTTTTTTTCCCTAAGAATCGAATTCTTATCACTTTAATCCAATCAGATACAACAAAATATATTTTAGTCATTATCTGCTGTCATGTATTTTTTTTTAGTTTATTTTCTGTTTTCTATTTCTAATTGATGTAATCTGTCTCCTGCACAGCTGTATTAGGCGTTTATAAAAGACACTAAGTGGATTATAAATCGTGATCTAAAAGCAGAACCATATATAAAAAAAAAATAGTCGTATACCCCTGTAATGAACTCGAACAGCAAAATTTCGAATTCCAACGAAATTGAAAAATCTAAAAATGCAACTTTGTTAGGAAATCTCTATACAAACTATCTGTAAAATCTCATGATCCAATTTTCCTTATCGAATTCGAATTTTGTAAATCAAACTTTTAAATCAAAAAGTCAAACGAAGCTTCAAAGATCAAATTGAAGAATTATGGAGCGTTTCTGTTAAAACAAATGATGGAGAAACTTTTTATGGATCATTTGAAACATGAGTTGTTTTATGACCTGTAGCTAAAACTTTATAAAACTCAAATCGATTTTTGTTTTTTTTTTGTGACCTGCGAAGAACAGCAGGTGTGTTTTAATTGTTTTTATGAGTCCAAATCTGTTTTGTTTTTATTAAGTCAACAAACCGTTACAGGACGTTTATGTTTCAAGCAAACTTTAATTAGAGTTAGGATCCCAGTGGTCGATTTAGTTTTGGGAAGAAGAAGAAAGTAAAAGGGAACAAGCTAACGGGTTATATGGTTATGGGTTGTAATAATAAACAGAAAACCGGCTTCAGCCGAATGGTTAGGGGGTGATTCGAGTATACAAAAGGTCGGGGGTTCGAGTCCCGTCCCAAGCATTTCACACTTTTTAATAAATCTAAGGTATAACTTGTTATTTATTATTATTATTTATTATTATTATTATTATTATTATTATTATTATTATTATTATTATTATTACTTTAATAAGTATTGTTATTAGAAACATTATTATTATTATTGATATTTTTAGTATTGCAGATATTATCTTTATAAGTATTAGAAACAATAATTATCACTAATATTGTTATAAGTAAGATTATTATAAATTTTGTCATTTTAGTGTTATTATTAGGATGATTGTGATTAATATTAATATTTGTATCACTTTTACAACTATTAGTATTACTAATCTTTTAAATCGATAAAAGTATCATTAATAACAATATTATTATTATTACTAAAATTACCATTTTTAAAAGTTATTATTAGTATTATTATTATTATTATTATTATTATTATTATTATTATTATTATTATTATTATTATTTGTTTTTACTAACAAAACCATTAGTTTTAAACAAATAAATACTTTTAATATAAAACATACTCATTTTATATACTACAGTTATATTAATATAACTATATAAATAAAAACAGTTTCAAATATATATACAAACTAAATATTTAATATATAAGGTTATAAGATATGAAATTGGTTGATTACGTGTATATATATATATTAATATAAAAATACGAATGATATAGGTTCGTGAATCGAAGGCCAACCTTATAAGTTACCAATGGTGTTGTATGTATTTTTACTACAAAATACATTAGGTGAGTATATAGTCCCACTTTTAAACTCTAAATATTTCGGGATGAGAATACATGTATTTTATGTTTTACGTTATGGACACAAGTAACTGAAAAATATATTCTACGTTGAGTTGTACCACTGGCATACTTCCCTGTAGCTTGGTAACTAATATTTACAGTGGTATTGTAAACGCGAATCCTGTTGATAGATCTATCGGGCCTGACAACCCCAACCGGACTGGACGACCAGTATTCAACGGTTGCACAGTACTTCGTTTCGTGACTACACTTGGTACGGTGTAGTAAGATTTCTTAATAAAGGGAATATGCGACGTGATTAAATGTTAAGTATGGTTACCAAGTGCTCAACCACTTAGAATATTTTTATTAAAATGTTTACATATGAAATCTTGTGGTCCATTGTTATAACGCTGCTAGCATCAAACCTATATATCTCACCAACTTTATGTTGACATTTCAAAGCATGTTATTCTCAGGTACAAATTAAGTCTTCCGCTGTGCATTAGCTCATACTAAGGACATTACTTGGAGTCGATCATCGCAATGGAACCAAATGTTGATGACTTCGTCCAGGGGGGATAAGGACGGGTTGTTACAACTCCTCTCCTATCTTGGTGGAATTTAAACTTGAAAAGGATAGATAATAAAGATAGAATAATGAGAGCTGTAAAGTTGATCATTTTTTTTTGCTTCATTATTTTTGCTCCATCGATTAAAAAAGGGGGGGGGGGTGAAAGTGATAGCCACAAAAGTGGCGGCTGTATATTCTGTTTCAATTAAAGTTACGATATTATCATTATTATATCGGGCCAGTTAAATTTTTTTTTTTTGGGTTTGTGATCTTAATTTCGTTGGGCCAAGAATTATCTGTTGGGCTGCATTTCTATTGGGCTAAAAATTCGGTTTACTTTGTTGGGCCGAGATGAATAGGCTAAATATAAATGGGTTTCGTAATACAACAGAAAGACAGTGTAGCTTGGATGGTTTGATGTGGTGTTGGGGAGACAGGAGGTCACAGGTTCAATTCCTGCCTGTGAAAAAAAAAATTTTTTTTTTTTAAAAGAACATGAAGTAGAATAGACAGTTTGATGGGATAGATAAAATTAATACGTGGAATAAATTAGGAAAGAAGACACAGAGCAACTGGTTTGGGTGTGTTTAGGTTGAACGCGAGGTCGCGAGTTCTAGCCCGGGCTAGGGCACTTTCTTTTTAAAAGCTCATTTATTGAAAGGTAGTCTTATTTTTTATTATTATTATTATTATTATTATTATTATTATTATTATTATTATTATTATTATTATTATTATTATTATTATTATTATTATTACTATTATTATTATTATTATTATTATTATTATTATTATTATTATTATTATTATTATTATTATTATTATTATTATTATTATTATTATTATTATTATTATTATTATTAAGTATTAGGTATTATTAAAAAAACTATTATTTTCAATATTATTATTAAACTTTCATCTTTATTAAAACTACTACTATTATCATTATTTTTATTATTATTATCATTTTATGAATAGTAATATTAACTTTATGACAATTACTAGTAATATTAATTTTAAGAATATTATTATTATTATTATTATTATTATTATTATTATTATTATTATTATTATTATTATTATTATTATTATTATTATTATTATTATTATTATTATTATTATTATTATTATTATTATTATTATTATTATTATTATTATTATTATTATTATCATCATCATCATTATTACTAACATTAAAATAATTATTTTCAACATGATTCGTCTAAAGTATACTTAAAATAAGTATAGCTAAACTATTAATGAAACATAAATTACTAAAGTAACAATTAATAATAATAATAACAAATAAATTGTTCAATTTCGATTATGTGTATTAATATATATACCTGATATAGGTTCGGGAATCCGAGGCCAACCCTGCATTATTTAATGTCGTAATATGTATTTTTACTACAAAATACATTAGGTGAGTTTCATTACTCCCTTTTTAAATGCTTTTGCAATATATATTTTTGGGACTGAGAATACATGCGCTTTTATAACTGTTTTACGAAATAGACACAAGTAATCGAAACTACATTATATGGTTGAATGATCGAATCCGAATATGCCCCTTTTTGATTGGTAGCCTAAGAATTAGTAAACCGATCTACTAATTGACGCGAATCCTAAAGATAGATCTATTGGGCCTAACAAACCCCATCCAAAGTACCGGATGCTTTAGTACTTCGAAGTTTATATCATGTCCGAAGGAGGATCCCGGAATGATGGGGATATTCTTATATGCATCTTGTTAATGTCGGTTACCAGGTGTTTAATCCATATGAATGATATTTTTGTCTCTATGCATGGGACGTTTGTTTATGAGAAATGGAAATATGAAATCTTGTGGTCTATTAAAATTATGAAATGATTATTTATGTTAAACTAATGAACTCACCAAACTTTTGGTTGACACTTTAAAGCATGTTTATACTCAGGTGTAAAAGAAATCTTCCGCTGTACATTTTCTCATATTACATGGAGTCGTTCATGGCATATAGAGGTCAGAACCTCGCAATGGGACCATGTTTATAGGTGTTTTTGGTCGTTGGTATATGGATTAGATATAAAGGATGTGTAATTTTGTTTACATGTAAATAAGTCATGAATGATTACTCATATTTTTGTAATTTTATGAGATATTTCATGCTAGTTGCCAAATGATGGTTCCCACATGTGTTAGGTTACTCACATGGGCTGCTAAAAGCTGAACATTGGAGTGTATATACCATTGGTACATACATCTAAAAGCTGTGTATTGTACGAGTACTAATACGAGTGTATACGAGTAGAATTGTTGATGAAACTGAACGAGGATGTAATTGTAAGCATTTTTGTTAAGTAGAAGTATTTTGATAAGTGTCTTGAAGTCTTTCAAAAGTGTATGAATACATATTAAAACACTACATGTATATACATTTTAACTGAGTCATTAAGTCATCGTTAGTCGTTACATGTAAATGTTGATTTGAAACCTTTAAGTTAACGATCTTGTTAAATGTTGTTAACCCATTATTTATTAAATCAAATGAGATGTTTAAATTATTACATTATCATGATATCATGATGTATTAATATATCTTAATATGATATATATACATTAAATGTCGTTACAACGATAATCGTTACATATATGTCTCGTTTCAAAATCATTAAGTTAGTAGTCTTGTTTTTACATATGTAGTTCATTGTTAATATACTTAATGATATGTTTACTTATCATAATATCATGTTAACAATATATATATATATATATATATATATATATATATATATATATATATATATATATATATATATATATATATATATATATATATATATATATATATATATATATATATATATATATATCCATATATCCATATATATGTCATCATATAGTTTTTACAAGTTTTAACGTTCATGAATTACCGGTCAACTTGGATGGTCAAATGTCTATACGAAACCTATTTCAATTAATCAAGTCTTAACAAGTTTGATTGCTTAACATGTTGGAAACACTTAATCATGTAAATAACAATTTCATTTAATATATATAAACATGGAAAAGTTCGGGTCACTACAATACCTACCCGTTAAATAAATTTCGTCCCGAAATTTTAAGCAGTTGGAGGTGTTGACGTATCTTCTGGAAATAAGTGCGGGTATTTCTTCTTCATCTGATCTTCTCTTTCCCAGGTGAACTCGGGTCCTCTACGAGCATTCCATCGAACCTTAACAATTGGTATCTTGTTTTGTTTAAGTCTTTTAACCTCACGATCCATTATTTCGACGGGTTCTTCGATGAATTGAAGTTTTTCGTTGATTTGGATTTCGTCTAACAGAATAGTGAGATCTTCTTTAGCAAAACATTTCTTCAAATTTGAGACGTGGAAAGTGTTATGTACAGCCGCGAGTTGTTGAGGTAACTCAAGTCGGTAAGCTACTGGGTCGACACGATCAATAATCTTGAATGGTCCAATATACCTTGGATTTAATTTACCTCGTTTACCAAATCGAACAACGCCTTTCCAAGGTGCAACCTTAAGCATGACCATCTCTCTAATTTCAAATTCTATATCTTTTCTTTTAATGTCGACGTAGCTCTTTTGTCGACTTTGGGCAGTTTTCAACCGTTTTTGAATTTGGATGATCTTCTCGGTAGTTTCTTGTATTATCTCTGGATCCGTAATCTGTCTATCCCCCACTTCACTCCAACAAATTGGAGACCTGCACTTTCTACCATAAAGTGCTTCAAACGGCGCCATCTCAATGCTTGAATGGTAGCTGTTGTTGTAGGAAAATTCTGCTAACGGTAGATGTCGATCCCAACTATTTCCGAAATCAATAACACATGCTCGTAGCATGTCTTCAAGCGTTTGTATCGTCCTTTCGCTCTGCCCATCAGTTTGTGGATGATAGGCAGTACTCATGTCTAGACGAGTTCCTAATGCTTGCTGTAATGTCTTCCAGTATCTTGAAATAAATCTACCATCTCTATCAGAGATAATAGAGATTGGTATTCCATGTCTGGAGATGACTTCCTTCAATTACGGTCGTGCAAACTTCTCCATCTTGTCATCTTCTGTTATTGGCAGGAAGTGTGCTGATTTTGTGAGACAATCAACTATTACCCAAATAGTATCAAAACCACTTGTAGTCCTTGGGAATTTAGTGATGAAATCCATGGTAATGTTTTCCCATTTCCATTCCGGGATTTCGGGTTGTTGAAGTAGACCTGATGGTTTTTGATGCTAAGCTTGGACCATAGAACACGTCAAACATTCTCCTACGTATTTAGCAATATCGGCTTTCATACCCGGCCACCAAAAATGTTTCTTGAGATCCTTGTACATCTTCCCCGTTCCAGGATGTATTGAGTATCTGGTTTTATGAGCTTCTCTAAGTACCATTTCTCTCATATCTCCAAATTTTGGTACCCAAATCCTTTCAGCCCTATACCGGGTTATGTCTTCCCGAATATTAAGATGCTTCTCCGATCCTTTGGGTATTTCATCCTTTAAATTTCCCCCTTTTAAAACTCCTTGTTGCGCCTCCTTTATTTGAGTAGTAAGGTTATTGTGAATCATTATATTCATAGATTGTACTCGAATGGGTTCTCTGTCCTTCCTGCTCAAAGCGTTGGCTACCACATTTGCCTTCCCCGGGTGGTAACGAATCTCAAAGTCGTAATCATTCAACAATTCAATCCACCTATGCTTCCTCATATTCAGTTGTTTCTGATTAAATATGTGTTGAACACTTTTGTGGTCAGTATATATAATACTTTTGACCCCATATAAGTAGTGCCTCCAAGTATTTAATGCAAAAAAAACCGCGCCTAATTCCAAATCATGCGTCGTATAATTTTGTTCGTGAATCTTCAATTGTCTAGACGCATAAGCAATTACTTTCGTTCATTGCATTAATACACAACCGAGATCTTGCTTTGAGGCATCACAATATATCACAAAATCATCATTCCCTTCAGGTAATGACAATATAGGTACCGTAGTTAACTTTTTCTTCAATAACTGAAACGCTTTCTCTTGTTCATCCTTCAATTCAAATTTCTTCCCTTTATGCGTTAATGCAGTCAAGGTTTTTGCTATTCTGGAAATGTCTTGGATGAACCTTCTGTAGTAACCAGCTAGTCCTAAAAACTGGCGTATGTGTTTCGGAGTTTTCGGGGTTTCCCACTTTTCAACGGTTTCGATCTTTGCTGGATCCAACTGAATACCTTCTTTGTTCACTATGTGACCAAGGAATTGAACTTCTTCCAACCAAAATGCACACTTTGAAAACTTAGCGTACATTTTTTCTTTTCTCAGCAACTCTAGCACTTTTCTCAAATGTTCTTCGTGCTCTTGATCATTCTTTGAGTAAATAAGTATGTCATCATTGAAAACAATGACAAACTTGTCAAGAAATGGCCCACACACTCGGTTCATGAGGTCCATGAACACAGCTGGTGCGTTAGTCAATCCAAATGGCATAACCATAAACTCGTAATGACCGTAACGCGTCCTAAAAGCAGTCTTTGGAATATCATCCTCCTTCACCCGCATTTGATGATATCCAGAACGTAAATCTATCTTCGAATAAACAGATGAGCCTTGTAGTTGATCAAATAAGTCGTCGATTCTCGGTAGTGGGTAGCGGTTCTTGATGGTAAGTTTTTTCAACTCTCGGTAGTCGATACACAACCTGAATGTACCATCTTTCTTCTTGACAAACAAAACAGGAGCTCCCAACGGTGATGTGCTTGGTCGAATGAAACCACGCTCTAAAAGTTCTTGTAATTGGCTCTGAAGTTCCTTCATTTCGCTAGGTACGAGTCTGTATGGAGCACGAGCTATTGCTGCAGCTCCCGGTACAAGGTCTATTTGAAATTCAACGGATCAGTGTGGAGGTAGTCCCGGTAATTCTTTCGAAAATACATCGGGAAATTCTTTTGCGACGGGAATATCATTGATGTTCATTTCTTCGGAATTGACTTTCTCGACGTGTGCTAACATAGCATAGCTACCTTTTCTTATTAGTTTTTGTGCCTTCAGGTTACTAATAAGATTTAACTTTGCGTTGCTCTTTTCTCCGGACACCATTAAGGGTTTTCCTTTTTCTCGTATAATGCGAATTGCATTTTTGTAACAAACTATCTCTGCTTTCACTTCTTTCAACCAGTCCATACCGATTATCACATCAAAACTCCCTAACTCTACTGGTATCAAGTCAATCTTAAATGTTTCGCTAACCAGTTTAATTTCTCGATTCTTACATATATTATCTACTGAAATTAACTTACCATTTGCTAATTCGAGTAAAAATTTACTATCCAAAGGTGTCAATGGGCAACTTAATTTAGCACAAAATTCTCTACTCATATAGCTTCTATCCGCACCCGAATCAAATAAAACATAAGAGGATTTATCGTCAATAAGAAACGTACCCGTAACAAGCTCCGGGTCTTCCTGTGCTTCTGCCGCATTAATATTAAAAACTCTTCCACGGCCCTGCCCATTAGTATTCCACTGATTCGGGCAATTTCTAATAATGTGGCCCGGTTTTCCACATTTATAACAAACAGCGTTGGTATTACATGCTCTGACACTATTCATTTCGGCATTACTTGTTCCGGAATTATTTGCTCCCTTAGTTCTATTAAACTTTGGTCCGTAGACCTCACACTTTGTCGTGCTATGACCATTTCTTTTACACCTGTTTCAAAATGTCGTGCAAAACCCATGGTGATTTTCTTCACACCTATGACATGGCTGTTTTTGGTTTTTGTTGCCGTTGTTTTTATTGAGGTTGTTGTTGGGATTGTTATTATTGTTGAAACGGTTGTTGTAGTTGTTGTTGTTGTTGGGATATTTGTTGTAGTTATTGTTAGGATTGCGGTTATTGTTGCGATTGTTGTTGCGGTTGTTGGGATAGTTGTTGCGATTGTGGTTGTAATTGTTATTGTTGTTGTACTGGTGACTCTTGTCACCATTTTCCTCCCACTTCCTCTTGAGTTGTTTCGTGTTGGCTTCTTCGGTCGCCTGCTCTTTAATTCTTCCCTCAATCTGATTTATGAGTTTATGAGCCATTCGACTTGCCTTCTGTATAGAAGCGGGCTCGTGTGAACTTACATCTTCTTGAATCCTTACTGGTAACCCTTTTACAAACGCGTCAATCTTCTTTTCTTCATCTTCGAATGCTCCCGGACATAATAGGCACAACTCTGTGAATCGTCGTTCATATGCGGTAACGTCGAACCCTTGTGTTCGTAACTCTCTAAGTTCTGCCTTGAGTTTATTGACTTCGTTTCTAGGACGGTACTGCTCGTTCATTAATTGCTTGAATGCCGACCACGGTAGTGCGTAAGCAGCATTTTGTCCTACCTGTTCAAGATAGGTGTTCCACCACGTTAACGCAGTACCTGTGAAGGTATGTGTAGCGTACTTAACTTTGTCCTCTTCATTACACTTACTTATGGCAAACACCAATTCGACTTTCTCGGTCCACCGTTTCAATCCAATTGGTCCTTCGGTTCCATCAAATTCCAAAGGTTTGCAGGCAGTGAATTCTTTGTAGGTGCATCCTACACGATTTCTTGCGCCGTTAGCTGCATTGCTAGATTCAGCGTTATTGTTGGTATGTAGCGCAGCCTGTACTACGGCTATGTTTGCAGCAAGAAAGGTATGAAATTCCTCTTCGGTCATATTCATGGTGTGTCGAGTAGTCGGTGCCATTTCCTTCAAAATAGACAACTGAATCGAGTTAATCATACAGAATATTAAGAGTAGTCAATAGTATTTCGTAGCATAATATGAACTCATTTATAAAAGCTTTTTCTTCATATTAGCGTTTTATAAGTTTAAATTCGGGTACTACCTACCCGTTAAGTTCATACTTATTAGCTAATATACAATTCAACTACTACAATTCCATATGAAAAACTGATTATAATAATATATCACATACAAATATTCTTCAAACTTACAACTTCGCTATATTACATATAACATGAAATATAGTACACTATGATACAGGACAGTTTTGAAGATAAATCTAGTTAATACGCAAGTTTTTCAGCAAAGGAAATAAAGACACGTAATTCATAAGTCCAAAAACAAGTCATGCATTCTGGTTTTACTAAGACGACTTCCCATCCTTGGTCTTGTGGAAAATAACCGTTATGACCATTGGCTAGGCAGCATGTTGTAACATCGTCAAAAGGACGAGGGTTTCGTAATGTCCAACAGCCCCGTAATAATCTAAAAACCTTGTTTCTCACCCCAACTACTGAATCCGTCACTTGTGGGAAGGTTTTATTTAAAAGTTGCAATCCGATATTCTTTTTATCACTTTGGTAAGAAGCGAACATCACTAACCCGTAAGCATAACATGCTTCTTTATGTTGCATGTTAGAAGCTCTTTCTAATTCACGAAATCCTATGTTGGGATATGTTGAGTCAAAATAGGTTCTTAACCCGTAGCGTAAAATTGCATTTGGGTTCCCCTCATTTAACGCTTTAAAGAAAACACGGCGTAACTTACGGTCTCCCCAATGTGATATACCCCACCTATCAAAGCAAATCCTTTTGTAAACTAAGGCATTTCTGGAAAGTGTTTCAAAATGTTTGACAAGTTAATTTCGCCATAACTAAATGTGCTGATGAATTCTGACCGACTCTAGACAAGATTTCCTCAATCATATCCTCTGGTAGGTCTTCTAAAATATTCGGTTGTCTACCCTTAACGTCCATTTTGTTTTTATACTGTAAAATAGACAAGAATTAGATTTGTAAAAGATAATTAACAAACAATACAAGCAATTTTTACATAGAACAAAAAAAATACAAGCACACTACAATACATATAATACACAACATGATTACAACCCACTAATCTGAATCACTGGTTTCTTCTTCTTCGGACTTGGTTCGTTTTCCTAATTTTCTAGGAATATATGGTGTTCCTCTAATACGAGCCGTCGTTTTATATAATGGTTTAGAAAAACCTGGTGGTTTAGAGGTTCCCGGGTCATTGTTACATTTTAGGAAATACGGATGTTGTCGATACATATAAAGTTAATCGGGGTTGGAATCGGGTTTCTCTATTTTTATACCTTTTCCCTTATTATTTTCTTTCGCTTTATTAAATTGGGTCTAGGTAATTTCTATAACATCATCGGAATCCTCATCGGGATCTGATTCATCGGAAAATTGGTAATCTTCCCAAAATTTTGCTTCCTCGGCGGAAACACCATTGACCATTATTAACTTTGGTCCGTTGGTTGAGGATTTTCTTTTATTTAATCGATTTACTATAGGTATCGATATTTTTTCCTCCGGAACCTCTTCTTCTTCTGGTTCCTCCTCTTTTGATTCCTCCTCTTCCGGTTGCTCCTCTTCCGGTTCCTCCTCTTCCGGTTCCTCTTCTTCCGGTTCCTCTTCGGAAATTTGTGAATCTTCCCAAAATATATTCGACTCTTTATTATTATTAGGTGAATCAATGGGATTTGTACTAGAGGTAGACATCTATCACACAATATCAAACACGTTAAGAGATTAATATATCACATAATATTTACATGTTAATAATATATAGTTTCCAACAACAAAAAAATGTAAAGCAATCGTTTTTTTTTAAGAAAAAGACGGTCGAAGTCGAGACTCACTAATGCATCCTAACAAACTCGGTAAGATACACTAATGCAATTTTCTGGTTCTAAACGTTCCATATTGATTATAAACGTGCAATTTTGGCCTTGGTGAAATCGACCGTTCATATTGATTATAAACGTTCCATATTAATTGATTTCGTCGCGAGGTTTTGACCTCTATATGAGACGTTTTTCAAAGACTGCATTCATTTTTAAAACAACCATAACCTTTATTTTATCGATAAAGGTTTAAAAAGCATTACGTAGATTATCAAATAATGATAATCTAAAATATACCGTTTACACACGACCATTACATAATGGTTTACAATAAGAACATATTACATCAAAAATAAGTTTCTTGAATGCAGTTTTTACATAATATCATACAAGCATGGACTCCAAATCTTGTCCTTATTTTAGTATGCAACAGCAGAAGCTCTTAATAATCACCTGAGAATAAACATGCTTAAAACATCAACAAAAATGTTGGTGAGTTATAGGTTTATCCTATATATTATCAAATCATAATAATAGACCATAAGATTTCATATTTCAATATACATCCCATACATAGAGATAAAATTCATTCATATGGTGAACACCTGGTAACCGACATTAACAAGATGCATATAACAATATCCCCTATCATTCCAGGAAATCCTTCGGACATGATAAAAACGAATTCGAAGTACTAAAGCATCTGGTACTTTGGATGGGGTTCGTTAGGCCCAATAGATCTATCTTTAGGATTCGCGTCAATTAGTAGATCGGTTTACTAATTCTTAGGTTACCAAGCAAAAGTGGCATATTCGGCTTCGATCATTCACCCATATAATGTAGTTTCAATTACTTGTGTCTATTTCGGTAAACATTTATAAAACTGCATGTATTCTCATCTCAAAATATTAGATTTTAAAAGTGGGACTATAACTCACTTTCACAGATTTTTACTTCGTCGGGAAGTAAGACTTGGCCACTGGTCGATTCACGAACCTATAACAAATATGTACATATATATCAAAGTATGTTCAAAATATATTCACAACACTTTTAATACATTTTGATGTTTTAAGTTTATTAAGTCAGCTGTCCTCGTTAGTAACCTATAACTAGTTGTCCAAAGTTAGATGTACAGAAAAAAAATTTATATATATTATCTTGAATTAATCCATGACCCAGTGTATATACGTCTCAGGCTAGATCAAAACTCAAAGTATATATATTTTTGGAATCAACCTCAACCCTGTATAGCTAACTCCCACATTTCTGCATATAGAGTGTCTATGGTTGTTCCAAATAATATATACACATGGGTCGATATGATATGTCAAAACATTTGCATACGTGTCTATGGTATCCCAAGATTACATAATATATTAGAATACATGTATAATACAATATAAGTTAGCTAGGATATGATTAATATAGATTTGTTATCAATTTTCACGTAGCTACAACAAGAAATTTTGGAATAAAATTGCTATGGTTTCATATTGAACTCTATTTTATGAATATAGACAGAAAAAGTATAGGTTTATAGTCAGAAATATAAGTTACAAGTCATTTTTGTAAAGGTAGTCATTTCAGTCGAAAGAACGACGTCTAGATGACCATTTTGGAAAACATACTTCCACTTTGAGTTTAACCATAATTTTTGGATATAGTTTCATGTTCATAAGAAAAATCATTTTTCCAGAAGAACAACTTTTAAATCAAAGTTTATCATAGCTTTTAATTAACTAACCCAAAACAGCCCGCGGTGTTACTACGACGGCGTATATCCGGTTTTACGGTGTTTTTCGTGTTTTCGGGTTTTAAATCATTAAGTTAGCATATCATATAGATATAGAATATGTGTTAAGTTGATTTTAAAATTCAAGTTAGAAGGATTAACTTATGTTTACGAACAAGTTTAGAATTAACTAAACTATGTTCTAGTGATTACATGTTCAAATCTTCGAATAAGATAGTTTTATATGTATGAATCGAATGATGTTATGAACATCATTACTACCTCAAGTTTAGTAGGTAAACCTACTGGAAGTGATAATAAATGATCTAGCTTCAAATGATCTTGGATGGCTTGAAAGTTCTTGAAGTAGAATCTTGACACGAAAACAAGTTCAAGTAAGATTTCCACTCGAAATAAGATTGTTATAGTTATAGAAATTGAATCAAAGTTTGAATATGAGTATTACCTTGTATTAGAAAGATATCTTACTATAAATAAGAAAGATTTCTTGAGGTTGGATGATCACTCAACAAGATTGGAAGCAAGCTAGCAAACTTGGAAGTATTCTTGATTTTATGAAACTAGAACTTGTAGAATTTATGAAGAACACTTAGAACTTGAAGATAGAACTTGAGAGAGATCAATTAGATGAAGAAAATTAAAGAATGAATGTGTTTGTAGGTGTTTTTGGTCGTTGGTATATGGATTAGATATAAATGATGTGTAATTTTGTTTACATGTAAATAAGTCATGAATGATTACTCATATTTTTGTAATTTTATGAGATATTTCATGCTAGTTTCCAAATGATGGTTCCCACATGTGTTAGGTAACTCACATAGGCTGCTAAGAGCTGATCATTGGAGTGTATATACCAATAGTACATACATCTAAAAGCTGTGTATTGTACGAGTACGAATACGGGTGTATACGAGTAGAATTGTTGATGAAACTGAACGAGGATGTAATTGTAAGCATTTTTGTTAAGTAGAAGTATTTTGATAAGTGTCTTGAAGTCTTTCAAAAGTGTATGAATACATATTAAAACACTACATGTATATACATTTTAACTGAGTCGTTAAGTCATCGTTAGTCGTTACATGTAAATATTGATTTGAAACCTTTAAGTTAATGATCTTGTTAAATGTTGTTAACCCATTGTTTATTAAATCAAATGAGATGTTTAAATTATTACATTATCATGATATCATGATCTATTAATATATCTTAATATGATATATATACATTAAATGTCGTTACAACGATAATCGTTACATATATGTCTCGTTTCAAAATCATTAAGTTAGTAGTCTTGTTTTTACATATGTAGTTCATTGTTAATATACTTAATGATATGTTTACTTATCATAATATCATGTTAACTATATATATCCATATATATGTCATCATATAGTTTTTACAAGTTTTAACGTTCGTGAATCACCGGTCAACTTGGATGGTCAAATGTCTATATGAAATCTATTTCAATTAATCAAGTCTTAACAAGTTTGATTGCTTAACATGTTGGAAACACTTAATCATGTAAATAACAATTTCATTTAATATATATAAACATTTAAAAGTTTGGGTCACTACAATTTACTTAATAATAATCTCTAATGAACTTCAACGACTCGAATGCAACGTCTTTTGAAATATGTCATGAATGACTCCAAGTAATATCCTTAAAATGAGCTAATGCACAGCGGAAGATTTCTTTCAAACCTGAGAATAAGCATGCTTTAAAGTGTCAACCAAAAGGTTGGTGAGTTCATTAGTTTATCATAATCATTTCATTTCCATCATGTTAATAGACCACAAGATTTTAAATATTATAAAACGTGCAGAAGTCCCATTCCAACTGCACAAGAAAAAATATCTTTCATATGAAGAACACCTGGTGAGGATTCAAAATATAATAGTAACCATCTATGCCGGTCTTTCACCCCACGGCTGAATACATGTGCCTTCAAAGTATAGAACCTCTGTGCCGGTCTTTACACCCTACGGCTGAACACATGTTTATAAAATATAGGACAACCGGTGCCAAAATGTCATAAATAATAAACCATCCACCCGGCTCGGGAGCTCATATGCTCTAACAGAAACCGGGGGCTAATGCATGTCATAATAATCAACCCCAATCCCAGATAATTCTTTCATAGAATACAGTTAAGGTACTTGTGTCTATTGTGTCAAACATTTATAAAAGCGTTTGTATTCTCAGTCCCAAAAATGTAAATAGTAAAAGGGAATCAAATGAAACTCACCTAATGTATTTTGTAGTAAAAATACATATGACTATATTGAACAATGCAGGGTTGGCCTTGGATTCACGAACCTATATCAGTTATATATATTAAAACCGAATAATAAATTTTCAAACAAGTTTATATATATTAATTATATAATATTTTACTTATTTAAAATAGTAATATATTTATTATGTCAAATGTTATATATATATCCATATGTTATTTTTATATTAACATGCTAAATTAGATATACTTATGATACATGTAATAATTATATTTTTAGATATAAATATCTTTTGTTAGTTAAAATAATAATTATGATAATAACAAATAATGTTAATAATACTAATAATTAAATTTAATAATGATATTGTTAATAATAATAATACTAATAATAATAACAATAAAATAATGATTTTACTAATAGTAATAATAATAATGATAGTTTTTAATGATAATAATATGATAATGAAATAAAAATTTTAATAAAAATACTCTTGTTAATAATAAAAATTTTAAAAATGATAATTTTAATGATAATACTAATAATAATATTTATAATACCTAATGCTAATACTTTATTAATGATAATAATATTAATCATATAACAACAATAACAATAATCAAAAATAATAATTATAAGTTAATAGGAATGCTACCTCCATGTAATACGCTAAAAAAATAAACACCCATGCTCGGGCTCGAACCCATGATCTCCCGCTCACACATCAACATTCTCAACCATGCCTCTAATAACGCTTTTGTGTAAGACCCTAACATTTATTATATGGAAGTGTAATTATGCTACATAAAGTGCAGGAAGCATTGCGTAATTAAACAAAGCTCAGATTCTGCCCAGAGATGGGTGCGAACCGCGCACACCCATGGGTGCGCGCCGCGCACTTGCCCAGCGACAGAATCTTACTTTTTCTATTTTGAGTTTAATGAGGGGCTTTTTGGTCTTTTCACTTGAGGCCGGATGTGAGGCCATATCAGCTGGTTGGATTCAGTTTTGGATCACATTTCACATCCATAGACACTCTCAAACTATTCTAGAGAGAGAGGGAGAAATCTAGAGAGAGATTTGGGGTTTTGGTGAAGAAGGAGCTTGAATTGATCAAAGTCTCGGGTGTTAAAGTTGTTCACCTCGTTCCTAGCTTCGTTTTGGTTGTTGTGGTATGTTCTAACTCCGAATTTCATTGTTTGATTTTGATATCCAAGTTAGGGTTTGAACTTAAATTGTTGATAAACCCATTTAAACTCATGAAGTGAGTTTAGTGTTGCTTGTAATCGGGTTTATTGTTATTGTTGGTGGATTTTGGGTTGGTGAACAAATTGGCTATGATTAGAACTTGAATTTGGGTTTAATCACTAGGTTTAGTGATTATGAAAGTGTTAGAACCCGTTTTATGTATTTGAAAGACTAATTTTGGAATTGAGTCAAAATTAGGGTTTATGGGTAATTTTGAGATTGATAAGTGTTTAACACTTAAGATTGGGTTCATTTGGTTTATTAGGACCACTGTCACTAGTGTTAGTGATTATTGGTTAGTTTGGGCGCGTTTTGTGCTTGGAAGTGCATTTGGGTCAAAATGGCACTAAGTGTCGAATTGGGTTGGTTTGTAAGTCAACCCTAATTGTGTATTGTTGTATTTGTGATAATGGAATAGGTACTTTCCATTGACGAGTCACGGATTATTTGGAAGCATTCATCAAGGTGACAATGTGAGTGTTAATATCCTATGTGCATATGTATGTGTAGGATGGGTGCGGGTCGGGTGAAGTGGTTCTCGGTTATAGAGCTCACTTCACATATACGTGGATATGATGGACTTGTGTATAGGTTCAATTGGCATGGTTGTGCATTTTGGTTGATTACCTTTGGCGAGGTACACGTTTGTATGTACGTTATCACACGTGGTTGTGATTTGGATGTTATAACCCCAAAGGCGAAGGGTTGATATTGTTGTGATGTGGATAACCCCGATGTGGTAGATTTTATAATCCCGTGACCGTGGGTTTGATGGTGAGAAGTGAATCTCGGGTAGTGCAGATTCATGATGACTTGGGTTGTTCGGTCATCTTGTTGATGAGGTAGTGAATCTCGGGTTGTGCGAATTCACTAATGATCGAGTAGTTCGGCCAACCTCGGTTGTTGAATTGGTGAAGAAGTGAATATCGGGTTGTGCGAATTCACTAAGGCTCGGGTTGTTCGGCCAATCTTCATTGTGGTGTTTGGTATTCGGTAATGTGTTAAGGGGTTAACCTTATTCGTTTATATATTGTTATACATATATATTGTTTTATTGTCGTGATGTAGCTAACCCTCCGGGTGTAGCTTCTTGGCGTTGTTCACATCGTCATTGGTGAACTTATGTTTGTTGATGCATATTTTACTTGTTGCTTAGTGATCGTACGGTATGCTTAGATTAGCTTGCCTTTATGCTTGGATGCTCCGGTATGCGGTATTTGATTATTTGTGTGGCGTGTCCATTTTATGCATATATATGTATGTAGTATATTTTCACTCACTAAGCGTTAGCTTACCCTCTCGTTGTTTACATTTTTATAGATTTGCTTGGAGACGGTGGCTTGGGTAAGCGTGTGGCCTAGTGGACTCGCATAGTTGCTTTAGAAGATCTTGCTTTTGGATTGATTAGGATTGGGTAGCGTATCCCCAATCGCCATGCTCGGCTTTATTTTGTATTAGAAGTCGTGTGGTCGAAAACTTGTATTTTGTAAGAAAGTCGTAAAACGGCCGATGTGGGCCCGGTCTCGTAAAACTCATTTTATTATTGGAACGTGTTAGTTTTAACTAATATAAAATGTTGTGAAAAGCGTTTGGTCTAAATATGTCGGGAAGTCGAAGATATTTTCGCGTAAAACGGAATTTTTGGACAGCGGGCTGCCAGGCCCTGTGCGCGCCGCGCACAGGTGAGTGTGCGGGCCGCGCACCTCATCTGGTCAGCCCAGTTTTAATTTTTTTTTATGTTGCTTTTTTGGTTGGTAAACGGGTTGGGTTGTTACAGCCTGGGATTGAACCCGCGACCTCTCGCTCCCCACCATTTCCCCAAAACAGTTGAACCACTCATTCTTTTCTTGATTTATCTCATGCTATTATTTATTTAACATGGGTATCTGATGAGTTTGGGCCCAACAGAAAAACAAATTGATCGTGGGGTTAATGGGGGGAATAACTGTCGGCCATTAGGGAAAAAAAAATAAGTAGCAGTCACATTCTTATCATCGTTTATATTCCTCATCTTCATTACAATCTTACATCATCATCATTCCTTTCATCCGATTATAAACATGAAGCACTAATTAATGATTGAATCATCATCTTCCTATTCTTCTTTCATGTTTTAAACAGGAAGCACTTGAACTTGTACAATTTGATAACCATATTACAACAAAATATTTAATTATAATAATATGTACAAGATTTTTAACAATTATAATTTTAACTAATATAATAACAATTTCAAATATGTACAATAAATATATGCTTAATAATATGACTAACGATATGATTAATAAAATATATTGTTTATAATATATCTTAATAATAATAATGTTTATCCAAAATAATAATGATATATATGTATAATAAAATTATACATATATATCATTAATATAATAATAATTATTTAATTATTTTAATAATATATATAAATTATCAAATAATGTTTTCTAATTGATTACTTGTAATGTTGTCATATAGTTATGCACCTGAAAACACTCGGAACCTGAGTAAACGTTTAACACATATCTGTGCTAGTTCCTTTGGCATTATTATTACCGAAAATAACTTTACAATCCCTCTCCAAATTAGCCAATTTTGTCACAGCTCCAACAAGTCAACTTTGACTTTTCGTTCGAAACAACCTGCTCTTTTATTGTTACCGGAAACCTTTTATATTCCACCATATTACCATCTGAAAGGACCCGTTCATATACATTATAAACGATTCACAATAGTTGATTACATCGCGAGGTATTTGACCTCTATATGATACATTTTACAAACATTGCATTCGTTTTTAAAAGACAAACTTTCTTTACAACAAAAGTTGATGGCATGCACACCATTTCATAATACATCCAACTATAATTGGCTTAATAATAATCTTGATGAACTCAATGACTCGAATGCAACGTCTTTCAAAATATGCCATGAATGACTCCAAGTAATATCCTTAAAATGAGCTAATGCACAGCGGAAGATTTCTTTAATACCTGAGAATAAACATGCTTTAAAGTGTCAACCAAAAGGTTGGTGAGTTCATAGGTTTATAATAACAATCATTTCAATATATTAATAGACCACAAGATTTCCGTTTATAAATATATGTACACTCGCAAGTGTATAAAAGTATTCTATAAGTTGTAGGCACCCGGTAACAAGCCTTAACGTTCATGTTTTACCCTCTAAAGTACACCAGATCAGGTGTGTTTAAAATAACCTCGAAGTACTAAAGCATCCCATAGTCAGGATGGGGTTTGTCAGGCCCAATAGATCTATCTTTAGGATTCGCGCCTACCGTACATAGACAAGTAGTTTAATGTTACCAAGCTAAGGGTATATTTCTGGTTTAAACCCACGTAGAATTAGTTTTAGTACTTGTGCCTATTTCGTAAAGCATTTATAAAAACAGCGCATGTATTCTCAGTCCCAAAAATATATATAAAAGGGAGCAAATGAAACTCACAATACTGTATTTCGTAGTAAAAATACATATAACGTCATTTAATAAGTGCAAGGTTGGCCTCGGATTCACGAACGTATCAATATTGAGATTCAATATTGCAGGAAAGTACGTAGACGCAACGGAGATGATAAACACTAGATTGACCTCACGAGCATACCCATGAACCATATCCATCACCTCCATAGCTATAACCCATAATTTTCTTAGCTTCGACTCATTCAAAAAAACTATTTTGAAATCACTCGGACAGCACTCCGTCGTAATATTTTATGTATACTAATAATATCTTGAAATAATACAGAGCAAATATATATATTTATATATATAAATCGAGTGAGAGAGTTTAGAGAAATATATTTTCAAGTTTCTATGAAATAATGAAACCTACTTAATTCTATTTATAATAGATTTTTGAATTATTAAAGTGAATTATTAAAGTATGAATTATTAAAGTAAATTATTAAATTATGAATTATTAAAGTATGAATTATTAAAGTTAAAGTAAAGTAAAAGTAAAGTAAAGGTAAAGTTAAAGTATAGTAAAAGTATAAAAACTATGTATGTATAATACGCGTATAAATATATATAATATTAATTTAAATCGTTATATATATTTAATGAAATAAAATATAAATATCGTTATATTTATTATACTGGTTAAGTAATGAGTTGTCAAAAGTGATTCTAGATATTTACAAAAGTTATATACGTTTTAATAATAAAGTTCTTTTTAAACTGAAAACGTCTTTGTACGTTTGAAAATAGATTAATAGAATATTATGGAAACCAATTCTCCACTAACTTTTGTCTAACTTTCGTAAATGACACTTTTTGTTTTTATTTATAAATAGCTTTACAAATTATTCTGAATATCGTTAAGAGGAATAGATTTTCTCAAATCATAGTGGACCTCTCAACAGAGATTTGTAATCATAATTCAATGTTTCTGATAATTCAACCATTTAATATTTTTTTTTAATTTCGTCGAAAATCATATTGAAACAAATACGTTCGTGTAAAGTATTATACGTTTAATACTTTATTAATATTCTCAAGTTATAATATATATATACATATACATATCTATTTATATATAACGGTTCGTGAATCGTCGAAATTTGGTCGAGGTTATAATGAATGTATGAACACAGTTTAAAATTCTTGAGATTTAATTTAACAAACTTTGCTTATCTTTTCGGAATAATATAAAGATTAAAGTTTAAATTTGGTCGGAAATTTCCGGGTCGTCACAGTACCTACCCGTTAAAGAAATTTCGTCCCCGAAATTTGATAGAGGTCGTCAATACTAACAATGAGAATGTTATTATAACGATTATAGAGTTTTATCATGTTCAAGAAGAATGGATAAAATAATTCGATTACTCGAAGCGTATGAGTGAAGTTATCGTAAATGAATGAAATAATCATTGTCATCCACAGTTAATGCTCTCTTCTATTTGCTATGATTTATACTCCCATTTCTAGTTCGGAGCTTTGTCCTTTCGTTTCTTCTTCTTGCGATTAAGCACCGCTTGTAATGGTCCAGAATTCGCAGATATAAATTTCAGAATGAACATTGTTAATGTTCTAGGAAGGAAATTGTAATGGCACGATTTTGACTTGTCAAATTACCATAATACCTCGAAAAAAGCCGAATCATCAAGAAATATTTTCTTGATATTTAGAGATCAAAGAGAATACAAGAGTCGTGTAACATAGCACATGATGACGTTATGATCTGTGAATCATCATGTTCCATTTAGAAACTCAGCATGAATTACTGTAATATAATCACGTTGATCAAGTGTCATTATATTATACTAACTCATGCTTCAGCTCCCAACACTTCTTCAAGAATATTCCTATTTGAAACTCGAATGTTTCAGAATTTAGAAACTAAAATAGTTTCTTTTATGATATAATACAGATAGCGCGAAGAGGTAAATGATTTCAGATATGAATAATTATAAAAATATCTTCAGAAGTATGGATGATATTTATAATGAAAGATACGATGATATTTTAGAATGTCTAATATCAGAGGATGATGAAGGATATTGTCCGCAGGGGTTTAGAGTCAGGAGCAAGGTATTCGTTAATGACTTCAACAAGTACTAAATCATTTGGATTCTTTGAAGGCAGGTTCAGCCTTTGTGATTTGTCCACAGCCTCCTTCATACTTTACTCAATCCGTTTTCCAGTTCCAAAGCTTCTCTTTTTCTGAGCTTTGCCAATATACTATCCTTTATCATCCAACTTTTTACTGTTAAGGTCGTTTACAGTTTTTGCTGCTTCATCAGCATTTTTCAAAATTTCGAGAACTGGTTCGCAGTTTAGGGTGTTTTTTAGAAATTTCTCATTCAAAGAATGTAAGTCTTGGAGGTAGACGTTGTGTGTATATGTAATTGTTGATGTAGACATGCTGCGAGGTTTCAAAATACTGATTGCTGATTCTCAATAATTGGTATGGCAATTCTTGTTATAAGGTACGAATGAGTATATGATAGGGTTTCGATAATTATAATGATTTTTTTTTTGGAAAGTCAAAGATCAATGAAGTTGTTGGTAAGTTTATTGCTAATGTGGTGAATATAAACGATTCCCCGGTAACGTTGGCGAAAGGGCAACGTATCTATCGAGGTTATAATAAGACTGTTTTGATTGAGAAGTCGAAGATGACTTGCTGGAGCTGTGACAAAACTGTCTATTTTGAAACGGAATTAAAAAGTTATTTTAGCTAGTAAATGCCAAAGGGTCTAACACGGATACGTGTCGAACTATGACTTGGGTTTTGAGAGTTTTTCAGGTGTATAACTGTGGGTAACATGTGGTTGGATCATCATCTCGATTGTTCCTTAGTTGAAGTGTCTTCAGGAATTTCGAAGGGTTTGAGCACATATTGTAATCGTTAATACACATGATGTTCTAACACAGTTTTGAAGTCAAAGTATAGCTTTGAAAGACATAGAAATCTAAGAGTGATGATACTGGTTATATTTCGAATTGAATTACGCGATTTTAAAATCAGAATATGTAATTGAATTTGAATGAGTATGATTGTTTTGATTTATATGAAAGAATGGATATTGTTGTGAAAGTAGAGAGTATAGTTGATGATTGCTGAATCAGTTTCGAAAAATGTAATATATTAATTGTGAATTTATATATCTCTCGGGTATTACCTACCCGTTAAAAAAAAATTTCACAATTAATATTTTGTACAAAAGAAGTTGATTACAGTCTTTATGAAAATATATGTGTATATTTTTTTTAGATGTAACATAGATTTAATGAGTTAATATTAAATTAAACTCATTTGTTTTATGGTTGGAACTAGAATTGAGTAATCCCTAAAACTTTATAAATTGCATAAGTATTTCTTCAATAATATTGAAATTATGAATCATTACTTTGTTATTTGTTGGTTTTTGTAAAATTCTTGTGAACTTCGCAAGGTACGAATGATGTTATTTGAAAAGTTTCGAGTACATCGATGATGAAAGTGTAAAATCAAACATATATTCGAATAATACACTTGATTTATTATGAATTGGATTTTTTATTGAATTGAGACAGAGATTGTAATTAACGATGGTTAAGTTGCGGACGAAGGACGTACATCATTGCATATTTGTAATATGAATTAACTGAGTAGTTAAGATTCACACATAATAGCTTAGTACGGGAAGATTTATTATGGTTTAAAAATTTATACATATAAAATATACATATAAATCTTTCGATTGGAAATGAGTTAATACTTCATAACTCGTTGATACAATATATTTGTTGTTGATTCGTAATGATGTCCACAATGATTCTTGAACTGACAGAGTTTGTGATGTTACAGGTGCTGTTGATTCTGATGATACTGACGGCACTGACTGTGTTGATGATGCTACGGTCCTGTTGATGCTGTTGGTAAAACAATTCTAGCTTGTAAATCGTACACCATTTTCGATCAAAGTTTCTACTCTACCATCTCCGTTCACTCATCCGATTTACGGTCAAAATTAAATAATCTCTAAGATTTTGGAGATTACATAACTGCCGCAGAGATATCTCTTCAATGAAGTTTATGAATTAATACTTCATCGTTTGTTGTTGTTGATATTCCTGGATATTTACAGGGCGTATGACGTTGATGTTTGAGATACATATTGTGATATTGCGGTGTGGGATGTGGATGTTGTTGTTGGTGGTGGTGATGGTACTGTTGGTGTTGCTGATGGTGGTACTGTTTATGCTGCTGGTGCTGCTGCTGGTGTTTGTAACCTTTGCACCATATTCTCCAAAGCCACTACCAAAGCGCGAAGCTCGTTGACTTCTTCTATTACACCGGGGTGATTGTCGGTTCGGACGAGCGGATAAATAAAATCTATAATTTGGTGTAGTATGTAATCGTGACGAGATACTCTAGAAATAAGAGAGAAAATGGTGTTTCGGATAGGTTCGCCGGTAAGTGCTTCAGGTTCTTCGCCAAGAGGGCAATGTGGTAGATGGAAGGTATCACCTTCTTCTTGTCTCCAATGATTAAGGAGGCTACGAACCCATCCCCAATTCATCCAGAATAGATGATGACTAATTGGTTGATCCATTCCGGTCACACTGCTTTCGGAACTTGAGTGGGATTCCATTTCAGAATCCGAGGGACTTGAACTAATGACGAATTCCATTTCGTACGATTGAATAAAGAATTTTTCAATATGAAATGATTTTCCGGCTATCGGGTGGTATTCTAATTATATAGAGCAAAAGGTTTCGTTGATTACGGAGGAATTTACGGAATATGTCAAGCAAAGTTTACAGTAACAGATACGCTAAGATATGAATTAGCAGATACGCTAAGATATGAATTTTGTCTATACACTATTCATGCAATCAATGCAATAAGATGTGTCTAGACTAAGAATGATAAGCAGGTAATTTCCGACAAAAATGATGAGCAAAACTTTTGACATGCAGACACGGTCGAAGTCCAGACTCACTAATGCATCCTAACGACTATCAGTTAGACACACTAATGCAGACCTGGTTCGCTAAGACCACCGCTCTGATACCAACTGAAAGTACCTGTTCATATACATTATAAACGATTCACAATAGTTGATTACATCGCGAGGTATTTGACCTCTATATGATACATTTTACAAACATTGCATTCGTTTTTAAAAGACAAACTTTCTTTACAACAAAAGTTGATGGCATGCACACCATTTCATAATACATCCAACTATAATTGGCTTAATAATAATCTTGATGAACTCAATGACTCGAATGCAACGTCTTTCAAAATATGCCATGAATGACTCCAAGTAATATCCTTAAAATGAGCTAATGCACAGCGGAAGATTTCTTTAATACCTGAGAATAAACATGCTTTAAAGTGTCAACCAAAAGGTTGGTGAGTTCATAGGTTTATCATAACAATCATTTCAATATATTAATAGACCACAAGATTTCCGTTTATAAATATATGTACACTCGCAAGTGTATAAAAGTATTCTATAAGTTGTAGGCACCCGGTAACAAGCCTTAACGTTCATGTTTTACCCTCTAAAGTACACCAGATCAGGTGTGTTTAAAATAACCTCGAAGTACTAAAGCATCCCATAGTCAGGATGGGGTTTGTCAGGCCCAATAGATCTATCTTTAGGATTCGCGCCTACCGTACATAGACAAGTAGTTTAATGTTACCAAGCTAAGGGTATATTTCTGGTTTAAACCCACGTAGAATTAGTTTTAGTACTTGTGCCTATTTCGTAAAGCATTTATAAAAACAGCGCATGTATTCTCAGTCCCAAAAATATATATAAAAGGGAGCAAATGAAACTTACAATACTGTATTTCGTAGTAAAAATACATATAACGTCATTTAATAAGTGCAAGGTTGGCCTCGGATTCACGAACGTATCAATGTTGAGATTCAATATTGCAGGAAAGTACGTAGATGCAACGGAGATGATAAACACTAGATTGACCTCACGAGCATACCCATGAACCATACCCATCACCTCCATAGCTATAACCCATAATTTTCATAGCTTCGACTCATTCAAAAAAACTATTTTGAAATCACTCGGACAGCACTCCGTCGTAATATTTTATGTATACTAATAATATCTTGAAATAATACAGAGCAAATATATATATTTATATATATAAATCGAGTGAGAGAGTTTAGAGAAATATATTTTCAAGTTTCTATGAAATAATGAAACCTACTTAATTCTATTTATAATAGATTTTTGAATTATTAAAGTGAATTATTAAAGTATGAATTATTAAAGTAAATTATTAAATTATGAATTATTAAAGTTAAAGTAAAGTAAAAGTAAAGTAAAGGTAAAGTTAAAGTATAGTAAAAGTATAAAAACTATGTATGTATAATACGCGTATAAATATATATAATATTAATTTAAATCGTTATATATATTTAATGAAATAAAATATAAATATCGTTATATTTATTATACTGGTTAAGTAATGAGTTGTCAAAAGTGATTCTAGATATTTACAAAAGTTATATACGTTTTAATAATAAAGTTCTTTTTAAACTGAAAACGTCTTTGTACGTTTGAAAATAGATTAATAGAATATTATGGAAACCAATTCTCCACTAACTTTTGTCTAACTTTCGTAAATGACACTTTTTGTTTTTATTTATAAATAGCTTTACAAATTATTCTGAATATCGTTAATAGGAATAGATTTTCTAAAATCATAGTGGACCTCTCAACAGAGATTTGTAATCATAATTCAATGTTTCTGATAATTCAACCATTTAATATTTTTTTTTAATTTCGTCGAAAATCATATTGAAACAAATACGTTCGTGTAAAGTATTATACGTTTAATACTTTATTAATATTCTCAAGTTATAATATATATATACATATACATATCTATTTATATATAACGGTTCGTGAATCGTCGAAATTTGGTCGAGGTTATAATGAATGTATGAACACAGTTTAAAATTCTTGAGATTTAACTTAACAAACTTTGCTTATCTTGTCGGAATAATATAAAGATTAAAGTTTAAATTTGGTCGGAAATTTCCGGGTCGTCACAGTATCAGCGTTTAATCATCTAAAAACACTATTTTCCTGAAACCACCTCGAATTGATAACCGACGTTTCAAATATGGCTGCATTAAATGCAGAGGAAACAGTAAAATTGTAGATGGCCTAAATGGCCAAGAGTTTGATGATAAAAAAAGGAGTGTTAGGAACGCTCGATAGAAAATTTGGTACTGAAAAACAGATTGAGCAAACCATGAAGGAGACCAAGGCCAAATACAAAGACCATATCATATATTCAAAGAAACCAGGAAATTCTGGATCCGATAAAACCTTCAACGAATATCTAGCTCCGTACTCACGTTAAAATCTTGCGAAAAATCTTTCTCCATCAATCATCGAACTTAGAAATTCCAAAATATCATCATAAATATCTTCAATATTTCTGAGGATATTTTCATAAATATTCTCGTCCGAAATTATTTATCTTTTCGTGTTATCTATATTACATCATAAAGGAAACTACTTTAGTTTCTAAATTTCTTTAAAATTCGAGTTTAAATTATGAATGTATTTGAAGTAGTGTTGGGAACTGATGCATGAGTTAGTATAATATAATGACACTTGATCAACGTGATTATATTACAGTAATTCATGCTGAGTTTCTAATGGAACGTGATGATTCACAAACATACTGTCATCATGTGTCATTTACACGACTCTTACATTCTACCCAATCTCCAATCATATTAAGAACATACCTTCTTAATAGACATATCTGTTCAGATATTCTGGTAATTTGACAAATCAAGATCGTGTCATTACGATTTCCTCCTTAGGACATTAACTATGTTCATTCCGAAATTCATAACTACGACTTCTGGACCATTACTTGTTGTACTTAGAGTCGAGAAGAGAATAAAAATGCAAAGAGCTCCGAGATATAAGGGAAAATATAAAGCCCAATGACAACACCGAAATTACAAACCGTATGTATCGATGCATATAGCAATATAAAGACACGGGAGAACTAAGAACACTATAAAACCCAGAGTATAGTAGAAGTGAATAGATTCTTCCGGTAGTAGATGAAAAAGAAGAATGATAGATATAAAAGTTAAGAGGATATCAAGGATCAGAACGGGATGGAGCAGATTAACGAATGTCTTCAAGTATGAATTGAGGAGAAAGAATAGAAGGTGTGAGTTGTGGAAAATAAAGAAACGAAGGGGGTAGGTTTATAGTGAAATATCCGACAGAGCAATCGAAACAGATTATTACATTTAATTAAAGATCCTAATTTCTTTAATCACCGAAGAACCAAATCTTATTACGAAGATTTTCTTTAAATCCCATGAATTCCGGAAATCAATCATAACTACGTCATCGGTTAAAACGGATATACATTTACTCATTTCACTCTCTTGCGATAGCTTCACTTATACTCTTCGCATAATCCAATTGTTTTATCTATATTACTCAATGATGATAAAACTCTATTCATCGACTCATATTAGTCATGAAACATTTTTATAGTTAGCCATGACGACCTCGATCAAATTTCGGGACGAAATTTCTTTAACGGGTAGGTACTGTGATGACCCGAAAATTTCCGATCAAATTTAAACTTTAATCTTTATATGTTTTCGACACGATAACCAAAATCTGTAATGTTGAGTCTCGAAAGTTTTAAAATCTATGTTCATATAATCAATTACCCTTTGACTGTGCTCGACGATTCACGAACATTTATGTGTGTAGATATGTATATGTAAATAATTATGTGTTAATAGTAATTTGTCATATTAATACTACTACTATTATCACTATCATTAACATTATTACTAATATAAATATTAATATTATTAGTACTATCATGATTACTAAAAATTATGAAAATTATTATAAATACAACTTGTTATCATTTTTAATATTGAGAGTATTATTATTATCATTAATATCTCTATATGTACTTATTATTAGTAATAAATATAAGATAAATAATTATATGAAATCCATGATGTTAGATATATCAATCAATTTATTAAAATATCCTGGTCACCCGTCATTTTTAAAGAGGTACACTTACTTTGCCAATGATTAAAATGAGATTCCTTTTCAATTCTATCCACTATCTTTATGTACCCTTTCTGTTTCCAATCACTATCAATTCCAAATTCAAACTGTACAAATTAGATTTCTGTCTATAAACTTTTCAATTGATTATCATTGATCTATTTTTATGTGTCACGGATTTAAAGGTTTGTGAACATAATTATTTCTAATTCATACCCCAATTGTATTACTAGTGCAATTGTTATTATCATTGTTTTTGTTTTAATCGATCACCCAAATCAATCAACATATATCAATCAACTATAGGTAATTTCAATTAGGATCACTGTGCATGAATTATTAAAGTTGATGTTACTATGCAAGATTGGTATTACTCTGATTGTTCTCTAGCATTTAAAAAATAAACTCATATGTATATACATCCGAAGTAAAATGCATCAAATTTCTTAAATATCCACAATCACATCTCACCACACCCACCACTGCTATTCATTTTTTTTTCTTGATTTTTAAATCAATAAACAACCATCATTAAGACCTTTATGAACCATGATCATTGCTACCACCCAAACCACCATTCGAAAACCTTATTGTAATCTATTATAAACGCATGGAATATGGCAGGCTCGATAAGTACCAACCCGGAAGAAACCAACCTACAGGTATATCTCCACGTACATCCGCTATATATCCACACTCTTGGCTAGCGTACACGAAATGGGTCTTACCTGAATTAACCCATTGTTCGTTGCTATAGCCTGCACGATCTTTTCTACTTGACCTATGTAGTGACCCGAACTTTTCCATGTTTATATATATTAATTGAGATTGATGTTTACATGATTAAATGTTTCCAACATGTTAAGCAATCAAACTTGTTAAGACTTGATTAATTGAAATAGGTTTCATATAGACAATTGACCACCCAAGTTGACCGGTGATTCACGAACGCTAAAACTTGTAAAAAAAACTATATGATGACATATATATGGTTATATATATAGTTAACATGATATTATGATAAGTAAACATATCATTAATTATATTAACAATGAACTACATATGTAAAAACAAGACTACTAACTTAATGATTTTGAAACGAGACATATATGTAACGTTTATCGTTGTAAAGACATTTAATGTATATATATCATATTAAGAGATATTCGTACATCATAATATCATGATAATATAATAATTTAAAATCTCTTTTGATATTATAAACATTGGGTTAACAACATTTAACAAGATCGTTAACCTAAAGGTTTCAAAACAACACTTACATGTAACGACTAACGATGACTTAACGACTCAGTTAAAATGTATATACATGTAGTGTTTTAATATGTATTTATACACTTTTGAAAGACTTCAATACACTTATCAAAATACTTCTACTTAACAAAAATGCTTACAATTACATTCTCGTTCAGTTTTATCAACAATTCTACTCGTATGCACCCGTATTCGTACTCGTACAATACACAGCTTTTAGATGTATGTACTATTGGTATATACACTCCAATGATCAGCTCTTAGCAGCCCATGTGAGTCACCTAACACATGTGGGAACCATCATTTGGCAACTAGCATGAAATATCTCATAAGATTACAAAAATATGAGTAATCATTCATGACTTATTTACATGAAAACAAAATTACATATCCTTTATATCTAATCCATACACCAACGACCAAAAACACCTACAAACACTTTCATTATTCAATTTTCTTCATCTAATTGAACTCTCTCAAGTTCTATCTTCAAGTTCTAAGTGTTCTTCATAAATTCCAAAAGTTCTAGTTTCATAAAATCAAGAATACTTTCAAGTTTGCTAGCTCACTTCCAATCTTGTAAGGTGATCATCCAACCTCAAGAAATCTTTGTTTCTTACAGTAGGTTATCATTCTAATACAAGGTAATAATCATATTCAAACTTTGGTTCAATTTCTATAACTATAACAATCTTATTTCAAGTGATGATCTTACTTGAACTTGTTTTCGTGTCATGATTTTGCTTCAAGAACTTTGAGCCATCCAAGGATCCATTGAAGCTAGATCCATTTTTCTCTTTTCCAGTAGGTTCATCCAAGGAACTTAAGGTAGTAATGATGTTCATAACATCATTCGATTCATACATATAAAGCTATCTTATTCGAAGGTTTAAACTTGTAATCACTAGAACATAGTTTAGTTAATTCTAAACTTGTTCGCAAACAAAAGTTAATCCTTCTAACTTGACTTTTAAAATCAACTAAACACATGTTCTATATCTATATGATATGCTAACTTAATGATTTAAAACCTGGAAACACGAAAAACACCGTAAAACCGGATTTACGCCGTCGTAGTAACACCGCGGGCTGTTTTGGGTTAGTTAATTAAAAACTATGATAAACTTTGATTTAAAAGTTGTTATTCTGAGAAAATGATTTTTATTATGAACATGAAACTATATCCAAAAATTATGGTTAAACTCAAAGTGGAAGTATGTTTTCTAAAATGGTCATCTAGACGTCGTTCTTTCGACTGAAATGACTACCTTTACAAAAACGACTTGTAACTTATTTTTCCGACTATAAACCTATACTTTTTCTGTTTAGATTAATAAAATAGAGTTCAATATGAAACCATAGCAATTTGATTCACTCAAAACGGATTTAAAATGAAGAAGTTATGGGTAAAACAAGATTGGATAACCTTTCTCATTTTAGCTACGTGAAAATTGGTAACAAATCTATTCCAACCATAACTTAATCAACTTGTATTGTATATTATGTAATCTTGAGATACCATAGACACGTATACAATGTTTCGACCTATCATGTCGACACATCTATATATATTTCGGAACAACCATAGACACTCTATATGTGAATGTTGGAGTTAGCTATACAGGGTTGAGGTTGATTCCAAAATATATATAGTTTGAGTTGTGATCAATACTGAGATACGTATACACTGGGTCGTGGATTGATTCAAGATAATATTTATCGATTTATTTCTGTACATCTAACTGTGGACAACTAGTTATAGGTTACTAACGAGGACAGCTGACTTAATAAACTTAAAACATCAAAATATATTAAAAGTGTTGTAAATATATTTTGAACATACTTTAATATATATGTATATATTGTTATAGGTTCGTGAATCAACAGTGGCCAAGTCTTACTTCCCGACGAAGTAAAAATCTGTGAAAGTGAGTTATAGTCCCACTTTTAAAATCTAATATTTTTGGGATGAGAATACATGCAGGTTTTATAAATGATTTACAAAATAGAAACAAGTACGTGAAACTACATTCTATGGTTGAATTATCGAAATCGAATATGCCCCTTTTTATTAAGTCTGGTAATCTAAGAATTAGGGAACAGACACCCTAATTGACGCGAATCCTAAAGATAGATCTATTGGGCCTAACAAACCCCATCCAAAGTACCGGATGCTTTAGTACTTCGAAATTTATATCATATCCGAAGGGTGTCCCGGAATGATGGGGATATTCTTATATATGCATCTTGTTATTGTCGGTTACCAGGTGTTCACCATATGAATGATTTTTATCTCTATGTATGGGATGTGTATTGAAATATGAAATCTTGTGGTCTATTGTTACGATTTGATATATATAGGTTAAACCTATAACTCACCAACATTTTTGTTGACGTTTTAAGCATGTTTATTCTCAGGTGATTATTAAGAGCTTCCGCTGTCGCATACTTAAATAAGGACAAGATTTGGAGTCCATGCTTGTATGATATTGTGTAAAAACTGCATTCAAGAAACTTATTTTGTTGTAACATATTTGTATTGTAAACCATTATGTAATGGTCGTGTGTAAACAGGATATTTTAGATTATCATTATTTGATAATCTACGTAAAGCTTTTTAAACCTTTATTGATGAAATAAAGGTTATGGTTTGTTTAAAAATGAATGCAGTCTTTGAAAAACGTCTCATATAGAGGTCAAAACCTCGCAACGAAATCAATTAATATGGAACGTTTTTAATCAATAAGAACGGGACATTTCAGTTGGTATCCGAGCGTTGGTCTTAGAGAACCAGAAAATTTGCATTAGTGTGTCTTATCGAGTTTGTTAGGATGCATTAGTGAGTCTGGACTTCGACCGTGTTTTCTTTAAAAATGATTGCTTAACATTTTTGTTGGAAACTATATATTTTTAACATATGAATATTATGTGATATATTAATCTCTTAACGTGTTTGATATTATGTGATAGATGTCTACCTCTAGAACAAGTCCCATTGACTCACCTAATAATAATGAAGAGTCAAATGTAAATTGGAATGATTTGTGGACTGATTCACAAGTTCCCGAAGAGGAACCGGAAGAAGAGTCGGAACCGGAAGAAGAATCGGAACCGGAAGAAGAATCGGAACCGGATGAAGAAATAGAACCGGTGGGGGAAATAATAAAACGGTTAAGTAAAAGAAAATCCTCAACCAACCGACCAAAGTTAATTATGGTCAATGGTGTTTCCGCCAAGGAAGCAAAATATTGGGAGGATTACCAATTCTCCGATGAATCGGATTCCGACGAGAATTCCAATGATGTTATAGAAATTACCCCAACTGAATTTAAAAAGGCAAAAGAAAATAATAAGGGAAAGGGCATAAAAATAGAGAAATCTAATTCCAACCCCGATGAACTTTATATGTATCGTCAGCCCCCGAAGTCCTTAAGTTGTAACAATGACCCGGGAACCTCTAAACCACCAGGTTTTTCTAAACCAATGTGGACAACGACGGCTCGTATTAGGGGAACATCATATATCCCTAGAAACTTGGCAAAACGAACCAAAACCGAAGAAGAAGAAACGAGCGAGTCGGAATAAGATAGTTGTATTCGTGTGGTGTAATATATGGAATATAGTGTTCTTATGCTTTATGATATATGTAAAAATTGCTTGTATTAATAAGTATTTTTTTTATGAATCTAACTCTTGTCTATTTTACAGTTTAAAAACACAAAATGGATAGACAACCCAATATTTTAAGAGACCTACCCGGAGACATGATTGATGAAATCTTGTCTAGAGTCGGCCAGAATTCTTCGGCACAACTATTTAAGGCGAGATCAGTTTGTAAGACATTCGAAGAACGTTCCAAGAATGTCTTGGTTTATAAGAGACTTTCGTTTGAAAGATGGGGGATATCACATTGGGAAACCCATAAGTTACGATGTGTTTACTTTGACGCATATATTGCGGGGAACCCAAATGCTATTTTACGCAATGGGTTAAGAAATTATTTTGACTCAATATATCCGAATATTGGACTTCGTGATTTAGAAAAAGCGGCTAACATGCAACATAAAGAAGCATGTTATGCTTACGGATTAGTAATGTTCGCTTCTCACCAAAGTGAGAACAAGAACATCGGGCTACAACTATTAAACAAAACATTCCCACAAGTGACGGAGTCGGTAATTGGGGTAAGAAATGAGGTTTTTAGATTGTTACGGGACTGTTGGACATTACGTAACCCTCGTCCCTTTGACGACGTTACAACACGCTGTCTTATCAACGGCCATAACGGTTATGTTGCACAAGACCAAGGATGGGAAGTAGTCCTAGTAAAACCAGAATGCATGACTTGTTTCTGGACGTATGAATTACGTGTCTTTATTGCCTTTGCTGAACGACTTGTGTACTAGCTAGAATTATCTTCACAACTATCTTGTATCAAAGTTATTGTGTGCTATATTTCATACTTTATGTAAAATAAGCGGTATTGTAAGTTTGTAAAATATTGTATAAAAGTTTGAACGCGAAATATTATTATAATCAGTTTTTCATATAGAATTGTAGTAGTTGAATTGTATATTAGCTACTAAGTATGAACTTAACGGGTAGGTACTACCCGAATTTAAACTTATAAAACGCTAATATGAAGAAAAAGCTTTTATAAATGAGTTCATATTATGCTACGAAATACTATTAACTACTCTTAATATTCTGTATGATTAACTTGTTCCATTTAACTATTTTGAAGGAAATGGCACCGACTACTCGACACACCGTGAATATGAATGAAGAGGAATTCCGTACTTTTCTAGCTTCAAACATAGCCGCAGTACAGGCTGCGCTACATACCAACAATAACCTTGGATCTAGCAGTACAGGAAATCGTGTAGGATGCACCTACAAAGAATTCACTGCCTGCAAACCTTTGGAATTTGATGGAACCGAAGGACCGATCGGATTGAAACGGTGGACCGAGAAGGTCGAATCGGTGTTTGCCATAAGTAAGTGTACTGAAGAGGACAAAGTAAAGTACGCTACGCATACCTTCACAGGTTCTGCGTTAACATGGTGGAATACCTATCTAGAGCAAGTGGGACAAGATGATGCGTACGCACTACCGTGGTCAGCATTCAAGCACTTGATGAACGAGAAGTACCGTCCCAGAACCGAGGTCAATAAGCTCAAGACAGAACTTAGAGGGTTACGAACCCAAGGATTTGATATTACCACGTACGAAAGACGATTCACAGAATTGTGCCTATTGTGTCCGGGAGCATTCGAAGATGAGGAAGAGAAGATCGACGCGTTTGTGAAAGGATTACCGGAAAGAATCCAAGAAGATATAAGTTCACACGAGCCCGCCTCCATACAACAGGCATGTAGAATGGCTCACAAACTCGTGAACCAAATTGAAGAAAGAATTAAAGAACAGACTGCTGAAGAGGCCAATGTGAAGCAAGTCAAAAGAAAGTGGGAGGAAAACGGTGATAAGAATCACCAATACAACAACAACAGCAATTACAACAATAATCGCAACAATTATCCCAACAATCGCAACATCAATCGCAACTACAACAAACGGCCAAACAACAACAACAACAACAACAACAGCAACTACAACAATCATCCCAACAACAATAATAACCGCAACAACAACAACAATCAGAAGCAACTATGCCAAAGGTGTGAAAAGAATCACTCGGGGTTCTGCACCAAATTTTGCAACAAGTGTAAAAGAAATGGTCATAGCGCGGCGAAGTGTGAGGTCTACGGACCAGGGGTTAATAGAACGAAAGGAACAAATGGTGTCGGAACGAGTAATGGCGGAGCAAGTAGTGTCGGAGCAAGTTATGCCAATGTAGTTTGTTTTAAATGTGGAAAACCAGGCCACATTATTAGAAATTGCCCGAACCAGGAGAACACGAATGGACAAGGCCGTGGAAGAGTTTTCAATATTAATGCGGCAGAGGCACAGGAAGACCCGGAGCTTGTTACGGGTACGTTTCTTATTGACAATAAATCTGCTTAAGTTTTATTTGATTCGGGTGCGGATAGAAGCTATATGAGTAGAGATTTTTGTGCTAAATTAAGTTGTCCATTGACGCCTTTGGATAGTAAATTTTTACTCGAATTAGCAAATGGTAAATTAATTTCAGCAGATAATATATGTCGGAATCGAGAAATTAAACTGGTTAGCGAAACATTTAAGATTGATTTGATACCAGTAGAGTTAGGGAGTTTTGATGTGATAATCGGTATGGACTGGTTGAAAGAAGTGAAAGCGGAGATCGTTTGTTACAAAAATGCAATTCGCATTATACGAGAAAAAGGAAAACCCTTAATGGTGTACGGAGAAAAGGGCAACACGAAGCTACATCTTATTAGTAATTTGAAGGCACAAAAACTAATAAGAAAAGGTTGCTATGCTGTTCTAGCACACGTCGAGAAAGTACAAACTGAAGAAAAGAGCATCAATGATGTTCCCATTGCAAAAGAATTTCCCGATGTATTTCCGAAAGAATTACCGGGATTACCCCCACATCGATCCGTTGAATTTCAAATAGATCTTGTACCAGGAGCTGCACCAATAGCTCGTGCTCCTTACAGACTCGCACCCAGCGAGATGAAAGAACTGCAAAGCCAATTACAAGAACTTTTAGAGCGTGGTTTCATTCGACCAAGCACATCACCGTGGGGAGCTCCTGTTTTGTTTGTCAAGAAGAAAGATGGTACATTCAGGTTGTGTATCGACTACCGAGAGTTGAACAAACTTACCATCAAGAACCGCTACCCACTACCGAGAATCGATGACTTATTTGATCAACTACAAGGCTCGTCTGTTTATTCAAAGATTGACTTACGTTCCGGGTATCATCAAATGCGGGTGAAAGAAGATGATATTCCAAAGACTGCTTTCAGAACACGTTACGGTCATTACGAGTTTATGGTCATGCCGTTTGGTTTAACTAATGCACCAGCTGTGTTCATGGACCTTATGAACCGAGTGTGTGGACCATACCTTGACAAGTTTGTCATTGTTTTCATTGATGACATACTTATTTACTCAAAGAATGACCAAGAACACGGTGAACATTTGAGAAAGGTGTTAGAAGTATTGAGGAAGGAAGAATTGTACGCTAAGTTTTCAAAGTGTGCATTTTGGTTGGAAGAAGTTCAATTCCTCGGTCACATAGTGAACAAAGAAGGTATTAAGGTGGATCCGGCAAAGATAGAAACTGTTGAAAAGTGGGAAACCCCGAAAACTCCGAAACACATACGCCAGTTTTTAGGACTAGCTGGTTACTACAGAAGGTTCATCCAAGACTTTTCCAGAATAGCAAAACCCTTGACTGCATTAACGCATAAAGGGAAGAAATTTGAATGGAATGATGAACAAGAGAAAGCGTTTCATTTATTGAAGAAAAAGCTAACTACGGCACCTATATTGTCATTGCCTGAAGGGAATGATGATTTTGTGATTTATTGTGATGCATCAAAGCAAGGTCTCGGTTGTGTATTAATGCAACGAACGAAGGTGATTGCTTATGCGTCTAGACAATTGAAGATTCACGAACAAAATTATACGACGCATGATTTGGAATTAGGCGCGGTTGTTTTTGCATTAAAGACTTGGAGGCACTACTTATATGGGGTCAAAAGTATTATATATACCGACCACAAAAGTCTTCAACACATATTTAATCAGAAACAACTGAATATGAGGCAGCGTAGGTGGATTGAATTATTGAATGATTACGACTTTGAGATTCGTTACCACCCGGGGAAGGCAAATGTGGTAGCCGATGCCTTGAGCAGGAAGGACAGAGAACCCATTCGAGTAAAATCTATGAATATAATGATTCATAATAACCTTACTACTCAAATAAAGGAGGCGCAACAAGGAGTTTTAAAAGAGGGAAATTTAAAGGATGAAATACCCAAAGGATCGGAGAAGCATCTTAATATTCGGGAAGACGGAACCCGGTATAGGGCTGAAAGGATTTGGGTACCAAAATTTGGAGATATGAGAGAAATGGTACTTAGAGAAGCTCATAAAACCAGATACTCAATACATCCTGGAACGGGGAAGATGTACAAGGATCTCAAGAAACATTTTTGGTGGCCGGGTATGAAAGCCGATGTTGCTAAATACGTAGGAGAATGTTTGACGTGTTCTAAGGTTAAAGCTGAGCATCAGAAACCATCAGGTCTACTTCAACAACCCGAAATCCCGGAATGGAAATGGGAAAACATTACCATGGATTTCATCACTAAATTGCCAAGGACTGCAAGTGGTTTTGATACTATTTGGGTAATAGTTGATCGTCTCACCAAATCAGCACACTTCCTACCAATAAGAGAAGATGACAAGATGGAGAAGTTAGTACGACTGTATTTGAAGGAAGTCGTCTCCAGACATGGAATACCAATCTCTATTATCTCTGATAGGGATGGCAGATTTATTTCAAGATTCTGGCAGACATTACAGCAAGCATTAGGAACTCGTCTAGACATGAGTACTGCCTATCATCCACAAACTGATGGGCAGAGCGAAAGGACGATACAAACGCTTGAAGACATGCTACGAGCATGTGTTATTGATTTCGGAAACAGTTGGGATCGACATCTACCGTTAGCAGAATTTTCCTACAACAACAGCTACCATTCAAGCATTGAGATGGCGCCGTTTGAAGCACTTTATGGTAGAAAGTGCAGGTCTCCGATTTGTTGGAGTGAGGTGGGGGATAGACAGATTACGGGTCCGGAGATTATACAAGAAACTACCGAGAAGATCATCCAAATTCAACAACGGTTGAAAACCGCCCAAAGTCGACAAAAGAGCTACGCTGACATTAAAAGAAAAGATATAGAATTTGAAATTGGAGAGATGGTCATGCTTAAAGTTGCACCTTGGAAAGGCGTTGTTCGATTTGGTAAACGAGGGAAATTAAATCCAAGGTATATTGGACCATTCAAGATTATTGATCGTGTCGGACCAGTAGCTTACCGACTTGAGTTACCTCAACAACTCGCGGCTGTACATAACACTTTCCACGTCTCGAATTTGAAGAAATGTTTTGCTAAAGAAGATCTCACTATTCCGTTAGATGAAATCCAAATCAACGAAAAACTTCAATTCATCGAAGAACCCGTCGAAATAATGGATCGTGAGGTTAAAAGACTTAAGCAAAACAAGATACCAATTGTTAAGGTTCGATGGAATGCTCGTAGAGGACCCGAGTTCACCTGGGAGCGTGAAGATCAGATGAAGAAGAAATACCCGCATCTATTTCCAGAAGATTCGTCAACACCTTCAACAGCTTAAAATTTCGGGACGAAATTTATTTAACGGGTAGGTACTGTAGTGACCCGAACTTTTCCATGTTTATATATATTAATTGAGATTGATGTTTACATGATTAAATGTTTCCAACATGTTAAGCAATCAAACTTGTTAAGACTTGATTAATTGAAATAGGTTTCATATAGACAATTGACCACCCAAGTTGACCGGTGATTCACGAACGTTAAAACTTGTAAAAAAAACTATATGATGACATATATATGGTTATATATATAGTTAACATGATATTATGATAAGTAAACATATCATTAATTATATTAACAATGAACTACATATGTAAAAACAAGACTACTAACTTAATGATTTTGAAACGAGACATATATGTAACGTTTATCGTTGTAAAGACATTTAATGTATATATATCATATTAAGAGATATTCGTACATCATAATATCATGATAATATAATAATTTAAAATCTCTTTTGATATTATAAACATTGGGTTAACAACATTTAACAAGATCGTTAACCTAAAGGTTTCAAAACAACACTTACATGTAACGACTAACGATGACTTAACGACTCAGTTAAAATGTATATACATGTAGTGTTTTAATATGTATTTATACACTTTTGAAAGACTTCAATACACTTATCAAAATACTTCTACTTAACAAAAATGCTTACAATTACATTCTCGTTCAGTTTTATCAACAATTCTACTCGTATGCACCCGTATTCGTACTCGTACAATACACAGCTTTTAGATGTATGTACTATTGGTATATACACTCCAATGATCAGCTCTTAGCAGCCCATGTGAGTCACCTAACACATGTGGGAACCATCATTTGGCAACTAGCATGAAATATCTCATAAGATTACAAAAATATGAGTAATCATTCATGACTTATTTACATGAAAACAAAATTACATATCCTTTATATCTAATCCATACACCAACGACCAAAAACACCTACAAACACTTTCATTATTCAATTTTCTTCATCTAATTGAACTCTCTCAAGTTCTATCTTCAAGTTCTAAGTGTTCTTCATAAATTCCAAAAGTTCTAGTTTCATAAAATCAAGAATACTTTCAAGTTTGCTAGCTCACTTCCAATCTTGTAAGGTGATCATCCAACCTCAAGAAATCTTTGTTTCTTACAGTAGGTTATCATTCTAATACAAGGTAATAATCATATTCAAACTTTGGTTCAATTTCTATAACTATAACAATCTTATTTCAAGTGATGATCTTACTTGAACTTGTTTTCGTGTCATGATTTTGCTTCAAGAACTTTGAGCCATCCAAGGATCCATTGAAGCTAGATCCATTTTTCTCTTTTCCAGTAGGTTCATCCAAGGAACTTAAGGTAGTAATGATGTTCATAACATCATTCGATTCATACATATAAAGCTATCTTATTCGAAGGTTTAAACTTGTAATCACTAGAACATAGTTTAGTTAATTCTAAACTTGTTCGCAAACAAAAGTTAATCCTTCTAACTTGACTTTTAAAATCAACTAAACACATGTTCTATATCTATATGATATGCTAACTTAATGATTTAAAACCTGGAAACACGAAAAACACCGTAAAACCGGATTTACGCCGTCGTAGTAACACCGCGGGCTGTTTTGGGTTAGTTAATTAAAAACTATGATAAACTTTGATTTAAAAGTTGTTATTCTGAGAAAATGATTTTTATTATGAACATGAAACTATATCCAAAAATTATGGTTAAACTCAAAGTGGAAGTATGTTTTCTAAAATGGTCATCTAGACGTCGTTCTTTCGACTGAAATGACTACCTTTACAAAAACGACTTGTAACTTATTTTTCCGACTATAAACCTATACTTTTTCTGTTTAGATTAATAAAATAGAGTTCAATATGAAACCATAGCAATTTGATTCACTCAAAACGGATTTAAAATGAAGAAGTTATGGGTAAAACAAGATTGGATAACCTTTCTCATTTTAGCTACGTGAAAATTGGTAACAAATCTATTCCAACCATAACTTAATCAACTTGTATTGTATATTATGTAATCTTGAGATACCATAGACACGTATACAATGTTTCGACCTATCATGTCGACACATCTATATATATTTCGGAACAACCATAGACACTCTATATGTGAATGTTGGAGTTAGCTATACAGGGTTGAGGTTGATTCCAAAATATATATAGTTTGAGTTGTGATCAATACTGAGATACGTATACACTGGGTCGTGGATTGATTCAAGATAATATTTATCGATTTATTTCTGTACATCTAACTGTGGACAACTAGTTATAGGTTACTAACGAGGACAGCTGACTTAATAAACTTAAAACATCAAAATATATTAAAAGTGTTGTAAATATATTTTGAACATACTTTAATATATATGTATATATTGTTATAGGTTCGTGAATCAACAGTGGCCAAGTCTTACTTCCCGACGAAGTAAAAATCTGTGAAAGTGAGTTATAGTCCCACTTTTAAAATCTAATATTTTTGGGATGAGAATACATGCAGGTTTTATAAATGATTTACAAAATAGAAACAAGTACGTGAAACTACATTCTATGGTTGAATTATCGAAATCGAATATGCCCCTTTTTATTAAGTCTGGTAATCTAAGAATTAGGGAACAGACACCCTAATTGACGCGAATCCTAAAGATAGATCTATTGGGCCTAACAAACCCCATCCAAAGTACCGGATGCTTTAGTACTTCGAAATTTATATCATATCCGAAGGGTGTCCCGGAATGATGGGGATATTCTTATATATGCATCTTGTTATTGTCGGTTACCAGGTGTTCACCATATGAATGATTTTTATCTCTATGTATGGGATGTGTATTGAAATATGAAATCTTGTGGTCTATTGTTACGATTTGATATATATAGGTTAAACCTATAACTCACCAACATTTTTGTTGACGTTTTAAGCATGTTTATTCTCAGGTGATTATTAAGAGCTTCCGCTGTCGCATACTTAAATAAGGACAAGATTTGGAGTCCATGCTTGTATGATATTGTGTAAAAACTGCATTCAAGAAACTTATTTTGTTGTAACATATTTGTATTGTAAACCATTATGTAATGGTCGTGTGTAAACAGGATATTTTAGATTATCATTATTTGATAATCTACGTAAAGCTTTTTAAACCTTTATTGATGAAATAAAGGTTATGGTTTGTTTAAAAATGAATGCAGTCTTTGAAAAACGTCTCATATAGAGGTCAAAACCTCGCAACGAAATCAATTAATATGGAACGTTTTTAATCAATAAGAACGGGACATTTCAACCTAACCATCTTTATCGGTCACATTCTTGTGTATCATCACTATCCGAGAACCATATCAACCGCCACCCGTCTATTTTCGTCACAAACCACCAACTTAATATTTTTCTATTCTTCTCCATCGACCATCACTACCACGTTTATGTTTCTAATAGAATAAATCCAAAAACTACTTTAGTCACCATCTTAAACCATCACAATCACCACCTTCCATCACCACTTCACCACCCCATCTAAAATCGTTTAGAAAACCGTTAACACCTACGGTTTAATCACCCTCACCAAACCCATTTGTTCTTCTCTCTCTCTCTCATCTATTCTTGTTCGAAACCACCACCAAGACCGCCAACTACTGCTGCTGTGTACGCTCCTATTTCTGTGTAAACAATCATGAAAACACCACCACAAACTCGCCACTTGTTTCTGTTTCTGTTCGAACCATGAACCACGAACCACTGTATTTTCGAATCGCTGCTGTAAGTCACCTGACTTGTTTTCTGTTACATTTGAAGACCACGAGGCCACTGCTATTGCTGCAGTTTCTTCTGTCTGTCTCTACATCCAGTTTTCTGTTTATGTTGTTATCTAACCGAACCCAAGTGAGCTGTAAAAAAAAAAATATGCGGTACCATATATTGTGGGTGGGGTTCTGTCGACTTAAAGATGGAATATTATGACACTATAAAATTACAAGTGGATCAAATAAAAGATTAATGGCAGACCAAAACTTGGTCACATAAAATGACGTTTTGTCATTTTTTTTATATATGGTGTGTACTTGAAGATTAGGATCCTAGATCATGGGGATGACTAATACATCATTGATGATTAGAATAAGATTTATGGTGAATCTGTATTAAATTATAACTAATAGTATGTAGCACACACATAACCATTTAATTGGTTATTGGGCTTATTGAACTCAATTGATAAAATAAATGGGTTTAGCTAACTTTGAGCTTATGAAACTGTTATTTGGGTCGAGACCCATATTCATTTGGATTGAATAGATGATGAACACGAAGAAGAGATGTAATGATAGTGAATAAATCACGTTGAAGTATTGGCAGCGAAATAAGATGATGATTATGATTTTATGATATAGATGATGATGAGAAAACGTTTATGATATTAGATGATTAAGATTAAGATGATGATATTAATGAGATGTCGTGATAATGATGATCCTTGTGATGTTGATAAAAGATGGAAACGATGAGGTTTTGAATGATGATGATGTTTATGATCATAAAGTTGTTATGGTGATCGTATAACATAGATAATGATAATGGTCAAGGATGTTATCGGGTTAGCGGGACGTCGCGGGTTCACACCCGGACTTGGGCATTTTTTTTTAGGATTACTCCATTGAGGTAGTTATTTATTTATTTACTTATCATTATTATTCTTATCATTTTTGTCATTAAAATTAATATTTTTAGGATCATTACTATTATTTTATCATTATTATTAGTATTAACATTATTATTAATATCTTTATCATTTTTAGTATTATTACTATCATTATTATTACTTTTACTATTATTATTATTACAACTATATTATTTTTATTATCAATATTACTATTAATATTATTATTATAAAAGTTACTTATATTTAATAAAACTACATTTTTTATTATTATTTATTTAAAGTATATAAAGTAAATATATTTAAGTTAATAATGAAACACATGAAATACTAAAACTAACAGTTATATTAATAATAATATATAAAGTTATTCGACTTCAATTATATGTGTTAATATATATATAAATGATATAGGTTCGTGAATTCGAGGCCAACCCTATACTTGTTCAATGTCATTCTATATATTTTTACTACAAAATACAATATGTGAGTTTCATTACTCCCTTTTTAAATGCTTTTGCAATATATATTTTTGGGACTGAGAATACATGCGCTTTTATAAATGATTTTAAGAAATAGACACAAGTAATCGAAACTACATTATACGGTTGAATGATCGAAGCCGAATATGCCCCTTTTACTTGGTAACCTAAGAATTAGTAAACCAGTCTACTAATTGACGTGAATCCTAAAGATAGATCTATTGGGCCTAACGAACCCCATCCAAAGTACCGGATGCTTTAGTACTTCGATGTTATTTTATATCATGTCCGAAGGATTTCCCGGAATGATAGGGGATATTCTTATATGCATCTTGTTAATGTCGGTTACCAGGTGTTCAATCCATATGAATGATTTTTGTCTCTATGCATGGGACGTATATTTATGAGAAATGAAAATCTTGTGGTCTATTAAAATGATGAAAATGAAATGATTACTATAAATTGATGAACTCACCAATCTTTTGGTTGACACTTAAAAGTATGTCTATTCTCAGGTTTGAAAGAAATCTTTCGATGTGCATTAGCTCATTTTAAGGATATTACTTGGAGTCATTCATGACATATTTCAAAAGACGTTGCATTCGAGTCGTTGAAGTTCATTAGTGATTATTATTAAGTAAATGATGGATTAGGTCATTTATAGTTTGGATATTATGAAATGGTATGCATACCTATCAACTTTCGATGTAATGTAAGTTTGTCTTTTAAAAACGAATGCAATGTTTGTAAAATGTATCATTTAGAGGTCAAGTACCTCGCGATGAAATTAACTATTATGAATCGTTTATAATCAATATGGACTTCGTCCGGATGGGTTAGGACGGGGCGTTTCAGTTGGTATCTTATATATATTATTAAAATAATTAAATATTTATATACACAATATTTTAAGAATATATAAATAGATAACATGCAGCATTATTTTATATGTTATATTATTATTATTATTAAATTGATTTTATTATATATATTATTAATATATATAGTTTTACCTAACACATGTGAAATAATATTAATATATATTAATCATATCCTAGCTAACTTATATTGTATTATACATGTATTCTAATATATTAATAAAGGATAAAAAGATAATATTTATTAATTAATAATAATTACTTGTGTGTATTTACTTCCATAACCTTTGATAGAATTATATGTATTATTACTCAAAAATTATTGTATTGATTGTATTATTATAAGGTTTATAATATTAATTTTACATTTTAATAATAATAATATACCTACTCGTATGCACCCGTATTCGTACTCGTACAATACACAGCTTTTAGATGTATGTACTATTGATATATACACTCCAATGATCAGCTCTTAGCAGCCCATGTGAGTCACCTAACACATGTGGGAACCATCATTTGGCAACTAGCATGAAATATCTCATAAAATTACAAAAATATTAGTAATCATTCATGACTTATTTACATGTAAACAAAATTACACATCCTTTATATCTAATCCATTTACCAACGACCAAAAACACCTACAAACACTTTCATTCTTCAATTTTCTTCATCTAATTGATCTCTCTCAAGTTCTATCTTCAAGTTCTAAGTGTTCTTCATAAATTCTACAAGTTCTAGTTTCATAAAATCTAGAATACTTCCAAGTTTGCTAGCTTACTTCCAATCTTGTAGAGTGATCATCCAACCTCAAGAAATCTTTCTTATTTACAGTAAAATATCTTTCTAATACAAGGTAATACTCATATTCAAACTTTGATTCAATTTCTATAACTATAACAATCTTATTTCGAGTGGAAATCTTACTTGAACTTGTTTTCGTGTCGTGATTCTACTTCAAGAACTTTCAAGCCATCCAAGATCCTTTGAAGCTAGATCATTTCTTGTTACTTCTAGTAGGTTTACCTACTAAACTTGAGGTAGTAATAATGTTCATAACATCATTCAATTCATACATATAAAACTATCTTATTCGAAGATTTGAACATGTAATCACTAGAACATAGTTTAGTTAATTCTAAACTTGTTCGTAAACATAAGTTAATCCTTCTAAAATGACTTTTAAAATCAACTTAACACATGTTCCATATCTATATGATATGCTAACTTAATGATTTAAAACCTTAAAACACGAAAAACACCGTAAAATCGGATGTACGCCGTCGGAGTAACACCGCGGGCTGTTTTGGGTTAGTTAATTAAAAACTATGATAAAATTTTATTTAAAAGTTGTTCTTCTGGGAAAATGATTTTTCTTATGAACATGAGACTATATCCAAAAATTATGGTTAAACTCAAAGTGGAAGTATGTTTTCCAAAATGGTCATCTAGACGTCGTTCTTTCGACTAAAATGACTACTTTTACAAAAATAACTTGTAACTTATATTTCCAACTATAAACCTATACTTTTTCTGTCTAGATTCATAAAATAGAGTTCAATATGAAATCATAGCAATTTGATACACTCAAAACGGATTTAAAACGAATAAGTTATGGGTAAAACAAGATTGGATATTTTTTCTTGTTGTAGCTACGTGAAAATTGGTAACAAATCTATATTAATCATATCCTAGCTAACTTATATTGTATTATACATGTATTCTAATATATTACGTAATCTTGAGATACCATAGACACGTATGCAAATGTTTTGACATATCATATCGACCCATGTGTATATATTATTTGGAACAACCATAGACACTCTATATGCAGTAATGTGGGAGTTAGCTATACAGGGTTGAGGTTGATTCCAAAAATATATATACTTTGAGTTGTGATCTAGCCTGAGACGTGTATACACTGGGTCGTGGATTGATTCAAGATAATATATATCAATTTTTTTCTGTACATCTAACTTTGGACAACTAGTTGTAGGTTACTAACGAGGACAGCTGACTTAATAAACTTAAAACATCAAAATGTATTAAAAGTGTTGAAATATATTTTGAACATACTTTGATATATATGTACATATTTGTTATAGGTTCGTGAATCGAACAGTGGCCAAGTCTTACTTCCCGACAAAGTAAAAATCTGTGAAAGTGAGTTATAGTCCCACTTTTAAAATCTAATATTTTGGGATGAGAATACATGCAGTTTTATAAATGTTTTACGAAATAGACACAAGTAATTGAAACTACATTATATGGGTGAATGATCGAAGCCGAATATGCCCCTTTTGCTTGGTAACCTAAGAATTAGTAAACCGGTCTACTAATTGACGCGAATCCTAAAGATAGATCTATTGGGCCTAACGAACCCCATCCAAAGTACCGGATGCTTTAGTACTTCAAATTCATTTTTATAATGTCCGAAGGATTTCCCGGAATGATAGGGGATATTCTTATATGAATTTTGTTAATGTCGGTTACCAGGTGTTCACCATATGAATGAATTTTATCTCTATGTATGGGATTATTATTGAAATATGAAATCTTATGGTCTATTATTATGATTGGATAATATATAGGATAAACCTATAACTCACCAACATTTTTTATTGACGTTTTAAGCATGTTTATTCTCATGTGATTATTAAGAGCTTCCGCTGTTGCATACTAAAATAAGGACAAGATTTGGAGTCCATGCTTGTATGATATTATGTAAAAACTGCATTCAAGAAACTTATTTTTGATGTAATATGTTCTTACTGTAAACCATTATGTAATGGTCGTATGTAAACGGTATATTTTAGATTATCATTATTTGATAATCTACGTAATACTTTTTAAACCTTTATCGATAAAATAAAGGTTATAGTTGTTTTAAAAATCAATGCAGTCTTTGAAAAATGTCTCATATAGAGGTCAAAACCTCGCGACGAAATCAATTAATATGGAACGTTTATAATCAATATGAACGGGACATTTCAGTTGGTATCCGAGTGTTGGTCTTAGAGGACCAGAAAATTGCATTAGTGTGTCTTACCGAGTTTTTTAGGATGCATTAGTGAGTCTGGACTTCGACCGTGTTTTTCTTCAAAAACGATTGCTTAACATTTTTTGTTGGAAACTATATATTATTAACATGTAAATATTATGTGATATATTAATCTCTTAACGTGTTTGATATTGTGTGATAGATGTCTACCTCTAGTACAAATCCCATTGATTCACCTAATAATAATGAAGAGTCGAATATATTTTGGGAAGATTCACAAATTCCCGAAGAGGAACCGGAAGAGGAGGAACCGGAAGAAGAGGAACCAGAAGAGGAGGAATCGGAAGAGGAGGAACCAGAAGAAGAAGAGGTTTTGGAGGAAGAAATATTGATACCTATAGTAAATCGATTAAATAAAAGAAAATCCTCAACCAATGGACCAAAGTTAATAATGGTCAATGGTGTTTCCGCCGAGGAAGCAAAATATTGGGAAGATTACCAATTTTCCGATGAATCGGATCCCGATGAGGATTCCGATGATGTTATAGAAATTACCTCGACCCAATTTAATAAAGCGAAAGAAAATAATAAGGGAAAAGGTTTAAAAATAGAGAAACCCGATTCCAACCCCGATGAACTTTATATGTATCGACAACATCCGTATTTCCTAAAATGTAACAATGACCCGGGAACCTCTAAACCACCAGGTTTTTCTAAACCATTATATAAAATGACGGCTCGTATTAGAGGAACACCATATATTCCTAGAAAATTAGGAAAACGAACCAAGTCCGAAGAAGAAGAAACCAGTGATTCAGATTAGAGGGTTGTAATCATGTTGTGTATTATATGTATTATAGTGTGCTTGTATTTTTTTTGTTCTATGTAAAAATTTCTTGTAGTGTTCGTTAATTATCTTTTACGAATCTAATTCTTGTCTATTTTACAGTATAAAAACAAAATGGACGTTAAGGGTAGACAACCGAATATTTTAGAAGACCTACCATAGGATATGATTGAGGAAATCTTGTCTAGAGTCGGTCAGAATTCATCAGCACATTTAGTTATGGCAAAATTAACTTGTCAAACATTTGAAACACTTTCCAGAAATGCCTTAGTTTATAAAAGGCTTTCCTTTGATAGGTGGGGTATATCACATTGGGGAGACCGTAAGTTACACCGTGTTTTCTTTAAAGCGTTAAATGCGGGGAACCCAAATGCAAGTTTACGCTACGGGTTAAGAACCTATTTTGACTCAACATATCCGAACATAGGATTTCGTGAATTAGAAAGAGCTTCTAACATGCAACATAAAGAAGCATGTTATGCTTACGGGTTAGTGATGTTCGCTTCTTACCAAAGTGAGAAAAAGAACATCGGATTGCAACTTTTAAATAAAACCTTCCCATAAGTGACGGATTCAGTAGTTGGGGTGAGAAACAAGGTTTTTAGATTATTACGGGGCTGTTGGACATTACGAAACCTTCGTCCTTTTGACGACGTTACAACATGCTACCTAGCCAATGGTCATAACGGTTATTTTCCACAAGACCAAGGATGGGAAGTCGTCTTAGTAAAACCAGAATGCATGACTTGTTTCTGGACTTATGAATTACGTGTCTTTATTTCCTTTGCTGAACAACTTGCGTATTAACTAGATTTATCTTCAAAACTATCCTGTATCATAGTGTACTATATTTCATGTTATATGTAATATAGTGAAGTTGTAAGTTTGAAGAATATTTGTATGTGATATATTATTATTGAAAGGACCCATCCTAATCCATCCGGACGAAGTCCATATCGATTATAAATGATTCACAACAGTCGATTACATCGCGAGGTACTTGACCTCTATATGATACATTTTACAAACATTGCATTGGTTTTTGAAAAGACAATCTTTCATTACATCGAAAGTTGACGTCATGCAAACCATTTCATAATAAATCTAACTAAAATTGACTTAATAATAATCTTGATGAACTCAACGACTCGAATGCAACGTCTTTTGAAATATGTCATGAATGATTCCAAGTAATATCTCTAAAATGAGCAAATGCACAGCGGAAGATTTCTTTCGTACCTGAGAATAAACATGCTTTCAAGTGTCAACCAAAAGGTTGGTGAGTTCATTAGTTTAACATAAATAATCATTTCATAATTTTAATAGACCACAAGATTTCATATTTCCATTTCTCATAAACATATGTCCCATGCATAGAGACAAAAATCATTCATATGGATTGAACACCTGGTAACCGACATTCACAATATGCATATAAAAATATCCCTATCATTCCGGGATCCTCCATCGGACATGATATAAATTTCGAAGTACTAAAGCATCCGGTACTTTGGATGAGGTTAGTTAGGCCCAATAGATCTATCTTTAGAGTTCGCGTCAATTAGGGTGTCTGTTCCCTAATTCTTAGATTACCAGACTTAATAAAAAGGGGCATATTCGATTTCGATCATTCAACCATATAATGTAGTTTTAATTACTTGTGTCTATTTCGTAAAACAGTTATAAAAACAGCGCATGTATTCTCAGTCCCAAAAATATATATTGCAAAAGCATTCAAAAAGGGATTAATGAAACTCACACATATAAATATTGTAAAATAGTTAATAACGCATTTGCATGTATTCTCAGCCCAAAAATATATGCAAAAAGGGAATAATAAAACTCATAGTACTGTATTTTGTAGTAAAAATACATATGACGACATTTGAACAATGCAGGGTTGGCCTCGGATTCACGAACCTATATCATTTGTATATTTATTAATATACATAGTTGTAATCAAAAAATTATATATATATATATTTATTAGTCTTTTTATATTAATAGTATATATATATATGTTTCATTTATTTCATTTTGTTATATAAAGATATTAATTTTTGTTATGTTATAGGTGTATTAATATATATTTTTATATATATATATATATATATCAATTGTATATTATAGTAGTAGTTATAATAGTACTAAAAATAATATTAATATGAGTAAAAATGATAATCATGATAATACTTAGTGTTACTAATAAAATATATTAAAGTTAATAATTTTTGTTAATAATAATATTAATGATAGTTTTTAATTATAAACCTCATAATGATAATATCAGTAGTTTTTGATAAACTGTATAATTTAATAATAATGGTAGTGAAAATAATAATTTTTGATATTTGTACATAATACTTAAACATAATAATTATAACAATCTTAATTCTAATGGTAATCTTTTAATAATAATAATACTTTTATTAATAATAATTCCTAATTGTTTCTAATACAAATATTAATGATAATAATAACAATTCTAAAAGTAAAACTTTTATTACTAAGGCTAATAATGATAATAATTATAATACTAATAATAGTGACAATAATAATATTAACAATAATAATATTAGTAATGATAATACTAATAAGTATTGAATTCTAATTATAATACTTTTAGTAATATTGATAATACCATTCATAATATTAATGATAACAATAATTACTATGATAGAATTAATAATACTAATACTAATATTAATAATAATTGTAGTAATCATAACAATAATAATAATAATAATAATAATAATAATAATAATAATAATAATAATAATAATAATAATAATAATAATAATAATAATAATAATAATAATAAATAACAAAAGGCTACCTTAAAAAAAATTGGTTCCAAAAGGATAACAGCCCACTTCCGGGTTCGAACCCGAGACCTCCCGTTCACCTATCAAACACCCAAACCGTTCTTCTAACCCAGTTTTTCTGTTATAACCCACAACTAAAAATATTTAACTTCGTTTCCTGTTCTTTCTTTCTTCTTCTTCGTTTCACAAATCGAACAGCAGTTTCCATTAATCAAACCAGTGATTTATATACTATAAAATACTAATAATTAATCAATATCAATTACTTAAATCAATTGATAACGAGAAGAAAAAAAATAAATAAATAATATTGAACCAGTATGCTGTGTCGCGAAGAGTTTTAAAAAAAAAAATTTGATTTTGCAAACCATAACGTTTTAGAGTATAATTCCAACATGAAATATTTTACTAATCGTATTTAAAAAGTATTGGAATCGTCAATTGAATTCAAAACTCAAACACGAACATGGATTTCTCCAAGAACATTTCAGTTGACTTTATTTATAATAAACTTTGACTCAACAATTCTTGCTCGTTAGAACGAATTAGAAACCGAGATTTTGAAGATCGTTTGAATGGAAGATTCATAAGGTAACTACATTATTAGTTTTTGAAAAACTGATTCGAAATTGAATTAAAAAAAATATGAGCAGCGAACCGGTAAAATAAGAAAACAGAAAAAAAATAACACGCTGTGCTCTCCCAACTCCATCTGGTTTCTATTTTGACCTCTAGTGACAATAAATAAAAGGATCTATTAGCTGTAAACATTATTTGGTGGGATTGGTGGCCAATACATCACGGGTGCAGGATCAGAAGAAAACAAAACAGATTGAAACTCAAAAAAAAAAAATACGACTGTTATATATCTATTTCTATATATTTATTAATTTAGTCTTAATAATTAAATATTTTATTAATAATAATAACAAATAATAATAATAATAATAATAATATATCAATGATCATGATTCTTTTTAATAATTGTACAAGTAATATCAAGTTATATATTTCAGTTATATATATATATATATATATATATATATATATATATATATATATATATATATATATATATTAACAATACAAATAATAATATTGATAACAATAATAAGAGTAGTACTAACTATATTAAAATAATCAATCAATTATGTCAAACTTCCTATCTACATATATATATATATATATATATATATATATATATATATATATATATATATATATATATATATATATATGAATATTAACATGAAATAATAATGAAAGTAATAATAATAATATTGATATAATACTATATTCAAACTTGTAATTATATATTATTAGTTGTGGAAAAAAAATTAATATTCATAACATATATTTTATCATGACTTTTATAGGATAGTTATTATTTATAAATTTCATATATATATATATATATATATATATATATATATATATATATATATATATATATATATATATATATATATATATATATATATATATATAGATTCATTTTTAATTACATCTAACTATTTTGTATCTTATTTTATATATTATATTTTATCATTTCAAGTTAATATACATATACTTACATTTATATATACATATTTATTTTAACAACATAAATTTTAATTAATTAAAGTATACGTTATTAATTAAAAATATTATATATATATATACATATATTTATTTTCTTTATATCTACATATGTATTTACATATTTATTTACAAATGATTGTTCGCGAATCGTCGAAAATAGTCAAAGTGAAATGCATTCATGGAAATAGTTCAAACATTATGAGACTCAGTTTAATAGACTTTGCTTATTGTGTCAAAATCATATAAGATTAAGTTTAAATTTGGTCAGAAATTCTCGGGTCATCACAGTACCTACCCGTTAAAGAAATTTCGTCCCGAAATTTGAGTGAGGTGGTCATGGCTAACAAAAAAAATGTTTTCATGAAAAATATGAGTTGATAAATTGAGTTTTGTCATCATTGAGTAATATGGATAAAAATAACTTGATTATTCGAAGAGTACGAATGAAGCTATCACTAAAAAGTGAAATAGGAAAGTAAAGATTCATCTTAACTTTTGACAGAGTTAGGGTTGAATTTAGAAAATAAAGTTCGTCTTAACCTTTGACGTCGTCTTGGTTGAATTCCGGAATTCAAGGGATTTTAAGAAAATTTTCGAAATCTAAAAGATTTGATTCTTCGGCGAATAAGGGAATTAAGATCTCTATAATTAAATATGGTGATCTGCCTCGATTACTCTATCCGATATTTCCATTATAAATTTATCTTTTCTGTTCCATTAGTTTCCACCACTTCTATACCTTCTTTCTCAGTTCATATATATATCCAAAAGATTATAATAATGCTTAATCCAGTTCTAATCCTTGTTCTTATTCTGACTATCGCAATGATCGTTCTTCTTTTCCAACTCCCACCTGAAGAATCTGTTTATTTCTATTATGCTCTAGGGATTATTGTATTTATAATCCTTCCGTGTCTTTATATTGCTACACGTACTGATATCCACGGTTTGTAATTTCGGTGTTGTCATTGGGCTTTATATTTTCTCTTATTTTTTGGATCTCTTTACCTTTTTATTATCCTCTCGACCTCTAGTAAAGCGAGCAACGGTCCAGAATTCATAGATATGAATTTCGAAATGAACCTAGTTAATGTTCTAAGAAAGAAATGGTAATAGCACGATCTTGATTCGTCAAATTACCAGAATATCCGGGAAAGATAGAACGATCAAGAAAATATGTTCTTGATATGTTTATATATCAGATAAAATGTAAGAGTCGTGTAACATGGCATATGATGACATTATGATCTGTGAATCATCACTTTCCATTTAGAACTCAGCATGACTTACTGTAATATAATCACGTTGATCAAGTGTCATTATATTATACTAACTCATGCATCAGTTACCAACACTACTTCAAAAACATTCATATTTTAAATTTTGAAAGTTTACAGAATATAGAAACTAATAGTTTCTATGTGATGTAACACTGATAGCACGAAGAGATTAATGATTTCAGATACGAATAGTTATGAAAATATCTTCAGAAATATGGAGGATATTTGTAATGAAAGATACGATAATATCTTTGAATATCTAAGATCAGAGGATGATGGAAACTATTGTCCGCAAGGATTTAGAGTAAGGAGCAAGATATTCGCTAAAGACTTCAGCAGTCATTGAATCATTTGGATTCTTTGAAGTCAAACTTATTCTTTGTGATTTGTCCATGGCTTCCTTCATAGTTTCGCATAATCCACTTTTCGGTACTAAATTTTCTCTTGAATGTTTCCAATATAATGATACACAGGAAGCACGAAGAGGTATATAATTTCGGACGAGAATATTTATGAAAATATCCTCATAAATATCGAAGATATTGATGATGATATTTTGGAATTTCTAAGTTCGATGGTTGATGGAGAAAGATTTTCCGCAAGATTTTAACATGACTTCGGGGCAAGATATTCTCTAAAGATTTCAACGGATCCAGAATTATCTGGATTCTTTGAATATAGGGTATGGTCCTTGTATTTGTCCTTGGTCTCCTTCATGGTTAACTCTATCCATTTTCTAGTTCCAACGTTTCTGAGCTTTTTCAACATATTATTCTTTATCATCAAACTTCCGACGACTAAGGTCGTTTACGGTTATCCACAGTTTTTGCTGCTTCATTCAGCTTTTTCAAAGTTCAATGTATTAATTTGTAGGCTGAGTGCTTTTCAAAATTTCAGAATGGATGATCATTATTCTAAAAGATAAATGTTATACATATAACTGTTGATGTAGATATGCTGTGAGTTTTCAAAGTACTGATTGCCGATTCCTCTACATTTACTGCTACCATATCTGAATCCTTAGTTATCGATCCTAGGTGATTTCAAGAGAATTGTGTTTTTAGATAATTAAACGCTGACGGTAATATGGTGGAATATAAAAGGTTCCCCGGTAACAATAAAAGAACATACATATAAGTCAAGGTGATAATAAGGTTGTTTCGAACGAAAAGTCAAAATTGATTTGCTGAAGCTGTGACAAAATTTGCTACCTTGAAAAGGGATCGCAAAGTTATTTTTGCTAATAAATGCCAACGGATCTGACGCGGCTACGTGTTAAACTTTTACTCAGTTGCCGAGAGTTTCTCAGGTGCATAACTATATGCACAAATCTTTCCTTCCGTAGATGAAGTGCGGTTGATTCATCCTATCGATTGAGGTGTTTTCAAGAATTATGAAAGTTTGAATGCAGATTGGAATCGTCAAGGTACAATTAAGGTTTAAGATGAAATCAAGTGGAAACTTGAAGAATTGTTTAGTTTCATAAGTTATAATCAATATTTTAATTCATTTTAATTTATCCTCAGTTGATAGTCCTCAGTTGATAGTCCACAGTTAGCAATTCAATAATTCATATATAATTATATATATAATATTCGAATTAATACGTATCGTGACCCGTATACATCTCAGACTCGATCAAAACTCAAACTATATATATTATTGTAGAATCAACCTCAACCCTGTATAGAGAACTCGATCATTACTGCATATAGAGTGTCTATGGTGATTCCAAATAATATATATAGATGCGTCGAGATGATATGTCAAAACCTTGTATACTTGTCCCGATATTTAAAGTGCGTAAAAATAAATAACAGAAATTAAATGACGATAAATAAAATTGTGAAAATGTAAATTGCGATAATCAAATTGCGATAAATAAAATATAATCAGTTAGCTAGGAACAATTAGCTAGGAACAGTTAGCATGGATTCTTAATAAAATTCCTCATAGTTAATTTGTTTGTTTCTAACAAATTTTATTGTGTCAATTATTTTCTTCGTTATGCCACTTGTTGGATTCTAATAGGTAAAAATCCAAATATGAAATTGAATGAAAATGGTTATTATGCGGTGAACGGATACATATATCTGTGGATGTAAGTAGGATAGTAAATGACTGTTGAATCAGATTCAAAGAACGTACAATGTAACTTATTAATGTGAAATCTAAATATTGCTCGGGTATTACCTACCCGTTAAAATATTTTCACCATTAACAGTTTGTACAAAAGAATTTTTAATTACAATCTTTATGAAAACATATATACATATATATTTTCTTCAGATGTAATCATGGATTCATTAAGTTAATATGATATTAAACTCATTTAGTTTACCGTTAGAACTAGAATACATAATCTCTAAAACATTTAGAGATTACTTAATCGCCATGAAGAACGAAGATAATCGATGTAGAATGATACGTAGAACGGTGATTATACTCGAGGTACATAATGATATGTTGAGGCATGGATTGTTGATGGTACTGGTGCTATTACTGATGGTACTGTTGGTGCCGGTGATGTTGCTGAAGATGGTACATTTTGCACCATATTCTCCAATTTGATTACTCCATCGCGAAGTTCGTTGACTTCTTGTATTATTCCAGGATAATTGTCGGTCAGAACGAGTAGATGAATAAGGTTTCAAATTGTGAATAGAATATAATCATGTTAAGCTACTACGGAAATGAGGGTGAAGATGGTGTTTCGGATTGATTCACCGATAAGTGCTACGGGTTATTCGGCAAGAGGTGAATTTGGTTGATGGAAAAGATTGCTTTCTTTGCGTCTCCATTGATTAAGTCGACAACGAACCCATCGGATGAATTGAGGATGGCTGATTGGTTAATTCATTCTGGTGATGCTGCTTTCGGAGCTTAGGTGAACATCCATGTCGGAATAGCTGTCGGAATAACTATCAGAATAGCTATCGGAATCTGAGGGTGTCATAACCCGTCCTAAACCATAAGGACAAATATAATAACATATGATTTCAACGCGAGGTATTGACCTCTATATGCGACATTTTTCAAAGAAAACTGCATTCATTTTTACAATACAAACCATAACTTTTATTAAAAATACAAAGTTTAAACAACATAATAATGATTATCGTTTAGCGATAATCTTAGCCTTACAAACTTTACATGTGATGATAACAACACGATTTCCAACGTATTTTACATTACAACTTCTCCGATATGCAGTTTTATTTTTGACACAAATATGCATACTCAAGATCTTGCTTAAATTCAACATGTTGCAGCGGAAGCTTTTAGTTATCACCTGAGAATAAACATGCTTAAAACGTCAACATAAAGTTGGTGAGATATAGGTTTAATGCCAGCAGCGTTATAAATATAGACCACAAGATTTCATATATAAACATTTTCATAAAGATATTCTAAGTTGTTGAGCACTTGATAACCATACTTAACATTTAATCAACGTCGTATATTCCGTTTATTATGAAATCTTACTACACTGTACCAAGTGTAGTCACCGAAACGAAGTACTGTGCAACCGTTGAATACTGGTCGTCCAGTCCGGTTGGGGTTGTCAGGCCCGATAGATCTATCAACAGGATTCGCGTTTACAATACCTCATGTAAATAGTAGTTACCAAGTTACAGGAAAGTATGCCAGTGGTACAACTCAACGTAGAATATATATTTTTAATCACTTGTGTCCATAACGTAAATCATAAAATGCATGTATTCTCATCCCGAAATATTTAGAGTTTAAAAGTGGGACTATATACTCACTTTTGCCTTGAAGGTATTTAACTCGATTTGGTATCCGATAGATATCACGAACCTAACCATATATATAATATATCAACATATTTTCTTTTCAAGTAATCGTTACATATATATATATATATATATATATATATATATATATATATATATATATATATATATATATATATATATATATATATATATATATATATATATATATATATATATATATATATATATACTTATAATACTTTTAATATTTTCTTAGTCCGCAGTTAGCAGTCCGATGTTAGTGGTCCACAATTAGTTGCTCAATAAAATAAATAAATACCCCATCGTATTCGTATTGATCAGAATTAATCTCAACCCATGGTACCATGTTGTCAAATGACGTGTTGCGTACAATCATGAGGTCTTATGATTAATCTTCTCGTTTTGTTTACGGGTGGTCCTGAAATATATAAAATCAAATCATAAGTAATTATATATAAAATATCATATTAATTAGAAAATATATGATTAATTTACTTTATCTCCAAATATTTTCGTAACTAAACTGGCTTCGGATGCCCAATCTTGTTTTAGTCGTAGTTTCGTCATTACAACTCCGTTTTTGTTGGTTCAACTTGCCACTTCCTTGGATCGAGTCAAATTTTAAGAATATGAACTTAAAATACCTTAGTTTGTATTCCAAATCACAGGTTATAGGTTAAACTTTGGTGAAACTTATGAAAGTGATCATTTTCCATCATAAAAACAACATTTAATGATCATTTTTCTAAAAATACTTACACTTTGAGTTAAACCATGAAATTTTTATGTGTTAACATATTCATAAGAAATATCATTTTTCCAGAACATGAACTTCCAATTCAAAGTTCAAGATGGTTTTTAATTATCCAACCCAAAACAGCCCCCGGTTGCACTCCGACGACGTAGATTCAGTTTTTAAGGTGTTCTTTGTAAAACCAAGTTATATCTTGTTAAGTTAGCATATCATTATGATATATTACAGGTCTTGAAGTGTTTTAAAAGTTAAGTTAGAAGGATCTATTTAGTTTGCAAACAAGTTTGAAATCATTCAAACTATGTTCTTGTTGTTAAAATTTTACAACATAAAATAAGATAGCTATATAATTATGAATCGAACAAGATTATGAACAAGGTTACTACCTCAAGTTACTTGGACAAAGTTACTATAATAGATACGAAAAAATCTTGGAATCAAAGAGTGGTGGAGTTAGATCAAAAGGTTGGAAGTATACTTCTTCAAATGGGTGGTTATTCTGATATGTTCTTGAAAGAGTTTTCTTATGGTGTTTAAGGCTTGTAATTGAAGCTAAATGATGGGGAAAATGCTTGGAGATGATCAAGTATGAAGTTAGGAGTATTTTGAGAGAGAAATGAGGGTGTAGGTATGAGAAAATGGAGTGAAGAAATGGTGTTCATTCATAAAAACTTTTTTAGTTTATAAAGAAAGAAAAGGATTCCTAATTTTGTTTTCTTACTAATAATTCATGCTACTTGACAAATCCTAGTTACCTCATATCTAAGGTAGTAATAATGTTGATTAAGATGTTGATTTGATGTGTATATACTAATAGTAAATATGTATAAAAGCTGGGTATGATACGGGTACATATACCCTAGATATACGTATAGAAATCTTGAGGAAACGGAAGGAGAATTCAAATATAGCTATCTTTTGTGAATATACTTATATTGTTTTATGTATTTAAGTCCTTAAAAAGTGATTAAATACATTATATATACGATACATGTATAAGCATTATAGGTTATAAGTATATATATCAAAGAATGTTACGTATAGTTATCGTTTTGAAAACTTAAGTTAGTAGTTTCAAAATATACTTATAACTCATTGTCATTAGTACACAATGAGATGTTAAACCATCCTTAGATCATGTTAAATATATATAAATACATATATATACATAAATGTATAATTATCGTATGTTATATAGTTCGTGATATCATCGGTCAAATTGGACGGTCAAACGTTGTGTAAAACTCTTTTCAAAAACACAAGTCTCAACAATTTGGATTGCTTATCATGTTGGTAAGGTTTAATTTATGTATATATTAATCTCATAAGTATAAAACAATTGGAAAAATCCGAGTCGTTATAGTACTTACCTGTTAAATAAATTTTGAAATGTCCCGTTCTTATTGATTAAAAACGTTCCATATTAATTGATTACGTTGCGAGGTTTTGACCTCTATATGAGACGTTTTTCAAAGACTGCATTCATTTTTAAAATAAACCATAACCTTTATTTCATAAATAAATGTTTAAAAAGCTTTACGTAGATTATCAAATAATGATAATCTAAAATATCCTGTTTACACACGACCATTACATAATGGTTTACAATACAAATATGTTAAATCGAAATCAGTTTCTTGAATGCAGTTTTTACACAATATCATACAAACATGGACTCCAAATCTTGTCCTTATTTTAGTATGCAACAGTGGAAGCTCTTAGTATTCACCTGAGAATAAACATGCTTTAAACGTCAACAAAAATGTTGGTGAGTTATAGGTTTAACCTATATATATCAAATCGTAACAATAGACCACAAGATTTCATATTTCAATACACATCCCATACATAGAGATAAAAATCATTCATATGGTGAACACCTGGTAACCGACATTAACAAGATGCATATATAAGAATATCCCCATCATTCCGGGACACCCTTCGGATATGATATAAATTTTGAAGTACTAAAGCATCCGGTACTTTGGATGGGGTTTGTTAGGCCCAATAGATCTATCTTTAGGATTCGCGTCAATTAGGGTGTCTGTTCCCTAATTCTTAGATTACCAGACTTAATAAAAATGGGCATATTCAATTTTGATAATTCAACCATAGAATGTAGTTTCACGTACTTGTGTCTATTTTGTAAATCATTTATAAAACCTGCATGTATTCTCATCCCAAAAATATTAGATTTTAAAAGTGGGACTATAACTCACTTTCACAGATTTTTACTTCGTTGGGAAGTAAGACTTGGCCACTGGTTGATTCACGAACCTATAACAATATATACATATATATCAAAGTATGTTCAAAATATATTTACAACACTTTTAATATATTTTGATGTTTTAAGTTTATTAAGTCAGCTGTCCTCGTTACTAACCTACAACTAGTTGTCCACAGTTAGATGTACAGAAATAAATCGATAAATATTATCTTGAATCAATCCACGACCCAGTGTTTACGTATCTCAGTATTGATCACAACTCAAACTATATATATTTTGGAATCAACCTCAACCCTGTATAGCTAACTCCAACATTCACATATAGAGTGTCTATGGTTGTTCCGAAATATATATAGATGTGTCGACATGATAGGTCGAAACATTGTATATGTGTCTATTGTATCTCAAGATTATATAATATACAATACAAGTTGATTAAGTTATGGTTGGAATAGATTTGTTACCAATTTTCACGTAGCTAAAATGAGAAAAATTATCCAATCTTGTTTTACCCATAACTTCTTCATTTTAAATCCGTTTTGAGTGAATCAAATTGCTATGGTTTCATATTGAACTCTATTTTATGAATCTAAACAGAAAAAGTATAGGTTTATAGTCGGAAAAATAAGTTACAATTCGTTTTTGTAAAGGTAGTCATTTCAGTCGAAAGAACGACGTCTAGATGACCATTTTAGAAAACATACTTCCACTTTGAGTTTAACCATAATTTTTAGATATAGTTTCATGTTCATAATAAAAATCATTTTCCCAGAATAACAACTTTTAAATCAAAGTTTATCATAGTTTTTAATTAACTAACCCAAAACAGCCCGCGGTGTTACTACGACGGCGTAAATCCGGTTTTACGGTGTTTTTCGTGTTTCCAGGCTTTAAATCATTAAGTTAGCATATCATATAGATATAGAACATGTGTTTAGTTGATTTTAAAATTCAAGTTAGAAGGATTAACTTTTATTTGCGATAAAGTTTAGAATTAACTAAACTATGTTCTAGTGATTACAAGTTTAAACCTTCGAATAAGATAGCTTTATATGTATGAATCGAATGATGTTATGAACATCATTACTACCTCAAGTTCCTTGGATAAACCTACTGGAAATGAAAAAAATAGATCTAGCTTCAAAGGATCCTTGGATGGCTTGAAAGTTCTTGAAGCATAATCATGACACGAAAACAATTTCAAGTAAGATTTCCACTCGAAATAAGATTGTTATAGTTATAGAAATTGAATTAAAGTTTGAATATGATTATTACCTTGTATTAGAAAGATAACCTACTGTAAGTAACAAAGGTTTCTTGATCTTGGATGATTACTTGGAATGGATTTAGAAAACTTGGAAGTAAACTTGCAATCTTGGAAGTATTCTTGATTTTATGAAACTAGAACTTTTGGAATTTATGAAGAACACTTAGAACTTGAAGATAGAACTTGAGAGAGATCAATTAGATGAAGAAAATTGAAGAATGAAAGTGTTTGTAGGTGTTTTTGGTCGTTGGTGTATGGATTAGATATAAAGGATATGTAATTTTGTTTTCATGTAAATAAGTCATTAATGATTACTCATATTTTTGTAATTTTATGAGATATTTCATGCTAATTGCCAAATGATTGTTCCCACATGTGTTAGGTGACTCACATGGGCTGCTAAGAGCTGATCATTGGAGTGTATATACCAATAGTACATACATCTAAAAGCTGTGTATTGTACGAGTACGAATACGGGTGCATACGAGTAGAATTGTTGATTAAACTGAACGAGGATGTAATTGTAAGCATTTTTGTTAAGTAGAAGTATTTTGATAAGTGTCTTGAAGTCTTTCAAAAGTGTATGAATACATATTAAAACACTACATGTATATAAATTTTAACTGAGTCGTTAAGTCACCGTTAGTCGTTACATGTAAATGTTGTTTTGAAACCTTTAGGTTAACGATCTTGTTGAATGTTGTTAACCCGTTGTTTATTATAACAAATGAGATGTTAAATTGTTATATTATCATGATATTATGATATATAATATATCTTAGTATGATATATATACAGTTAAATGCCGTTACAACGATAATCGTTACATATATGTCTCGTTTCGAAATCATTAAGTTAGTAGTCTTATTTTTACATATGTATTTCATTGTTAATACACTTAATAATATATTTACTTATCATTTAACATAATTAACCAAGTGTATCAATATCTTAATATGATTCATATGTACCTAGTAAGACGTTGTTATAACGATAATCGTTATATATATCATTTTCGAGTTTCTTAAATTAATAGTCTCATTTTTATGTATATAACTCATTGTTAAAATACCTAATGAGATACATACTTATAATAAAATCATCTTAACTATATATATAACCATATATATGTCATCGTATAGTTTTTACAGGTTTTAACATTCGTGAATCACCGGTCAACTTGGGTGGTCAATTGTCTATATGAAACCTATTTCAATTAATCAAGTCTTAACAAGTTTGATTGCTTAACATGTTGAAAACACTTAATAATGTAAATAAAAATTTCATTTAATATATATAAACATGGAAAAGTTCGGGTCACTACAGTACCTACCCGTTAAATAAATTTCGTCCCAAAATTTTAAGCAGTTGGAGGTGTTGACGTATCTTCTGGAAATAAATGCGGGTATTTCTTCTTCATCTGATCTTCACGCTCCCAGGTGAACTCGGGTCCTCTACGAGCATTCCATCAAACCTTAACAATCGGTATCTTTTTTGTTTAAGTCTCTTAACCTCACGATCCATTATTTCGACGGGTTCTTCAATGAATTGAAGTTTTTCATTGATTTGGATTTCGTCCAACGGAATAGTGAGATCTTCTTTAGCAAAATATTTCTTTAAATTTGAGACGTGGAAAGTGTTATGTACAGCCGCGAGTTGTTGAGGTAGCTCCAGTTGGTAAGCTACTGGTCCGACACGATCTATAATCTTGAATGGTCCAATGTACCTTGGATTTAGTTTCCCCCGTTTACCAAATCGAACAACGCCTTTCCAAGGTGAAACCTTAAGCATGACCATTTCTCCAATTTCAAACTCTATATCTTTTCTTTTACTGTCCGCGTAGCTCTTTTGTCGACTCTGGGCGGTTTTCAATCTTTGTTGAATTTGGATGATTTTCTCGGTAGTTTCTTGTATTATCTCCGGACCCGTAATCTGTCTATCCCCCACTTCACTCCAACAAATTGGAGACCTGCACTTTCTACCATAAAGTGCTTCAAACGGTGCCATCTCAATGCTTGAATGGTAGCTGTTGTTGTAGGAAAATTCTGCTAACGGTAGATGTCGATCCCAACTGCTTTTGAAATCAATAACACAAGCTCGTAGCATGTCTTCAAGCATTTGTATCGTCCTTTCGCTCTGCCCATCAGTTTGTGGATGATAGGCAGTACTCATGTTTAGAAGAGTTCCCAATGCTTGCTGTAATGTCTGCCAGACTCTTGAATTAAATCTGTCATCCCTATCAGAGATAATAGAGATTGGTATTCCATGTCTGGAGACGACTTCCTTCAAATACAGTCGTGCTAACTTCTCCATCTTGTCATCTTCTCTTATTGGCAGGAAATGTGCTGACTTGGTGAGACGATCAACTATTACCCAAATAGTATCATAACTTGGCAATTTAGTAATGAAATCCATGGTAATGTTTTCCCATTTCCATTCCGGGATTTCAGGTTGTTGTAGTAGACCTGATGATTTCTGATGTTCAGCTTTGACCTTAGAACACGTCAAACATTCTCCTACATATTTAGCAATATCGGCTTTCATACCTGGCCACCAAAAATGTTTCTTAAGATCCTTGTACATCTTCCCCGTTCCAGGATGTATTGAGTATCTGGTTTTATGAGCTTCTCTAAGTACCATTTCTCTCATATCTCCAAATTTTGTTACCCAAATTCTTTCAGCCCTATACCGGGTTTCGTCTTCCCGAATATTAAGATGATTCTCCGATCCTTTGGGTATTTCATCCTTTAAATTTCCCTCTTTTAAAACTCCATATTGCGCCTCCTTTATTTGAGTAGTAAGGTTAGTATGAATCATTATATTCATAGATTTTACTCGAATGGGTTCTCTGTCCTTTCTGCTCAAGGCGTCGGCTACCACATTTGCCTTCCCTGGGTGGTAACGAATCTCAAAGTCGTAATCATTCAACAATTCAATCCACCTACGCTGCCTCATATTCAGTTTTTTCTGATTAAATATGTGTTGAAGACTTTTATGGTCGGTATATATAATACTTTTGACCCCATATAAGTAGTGCCTCCAAGTCTTTAATGCAAAAACAACCGCGCCTAATTCCAAATCATGCGTCGTATAATTTTGCTCGTGAATCTTCAATTGTCTAGACGCATAAGCAATCACCTTCGTTCGTTGCATTAATACACAACTGAGACCTTGCTTTGATGCGTCACAATAAATCACAAAATCATCATTCCCTTTAGGCAATGACAATATAGGCGCCGTAGTTAGCTTTTTCTTCAATAATTGAAACGCCTTCTCTTGTTCATCCTTCCATTCAAATTTCTTCCCTTTATGCGTTAATGCAGTCAAGGGTTTTGCTATTTTGGAGAAATCTTGGATGAATCTTCTGTAGTAACCAGCCAATCCTAAAAATTGACGTATATGCTTCGGAGTTTTTGGGGTTTCCCACTTTTCAACGGTTTTGATCTTTGCTGGGTCCACCTGGATACCTTCTTTGTTCACTATGTGACCGATGAATTGAACTTCTTCCAACCAAAATGCACACTTTGAAAACTTAGAGTACAGTTTTTCTTTCCTCAATACTTCTAGCACTTTTCTCAAATGTTCTTCGTGCTCTTGATCATTCTTTGAGTAAATAAGTATGTCATCGATGAAAAAAATGACAAACTTGTCAAGATATGGCCCACACACTCGGTTCATAAGGTCCATGAACACAGTTGGTGCATTAGTAAATCCAAACGGCATAACCATAAACTCATAATGATCATAACGCGTCCTAAAAGCAGTTTTTGGAATATCATCCTCCTTTACTCGCATTTGATGATATCCAGAACGTAAATCGATCTTCGAATAAACCGACGAGCCTTGTAGTTGATCAAATAAGTCGTCAATTCTCGGCAGTGGATAACGGTTTTTGATGGTAAGTTTGTTCAACTCTCTGTAGTCAATACACAACCTAAATGTACCATCCTTCTTCTTGACAAACAAAATAGGAGCTCCCCATGGTGATGTGCTTGGTCAAATGAAACCACGTTCTAATAGTTCTTGCAGTTGGCTTTGTAGTTCTTTCATCTCGCTGGGTGCGAGTCTATAAGGTGCACGAACTATTGGTGCAGCTCCTGGTACAAGATCTATTTGAAATTCAATAGATCGATGTGGAGGTAGTCCCGGTAATTCTTTCGGAAATACATCGGGAGATTCTTTTGCGACGGGAACATCATTGATGTTCTTTTCTTCAGTTTGTACTTTCTCGACGTGTGCTAGAACAGCATAGCAACCTTTTCTTATTAGTTTTTGTGCCTTTAAATTACTAATAAGATGTAGTTTCATGTTGCCCTTTTCTCCGTACACCATTAAGGGTTCTCCTTCTTCTCGTACAATGCGAATTGCATTTTTATAACATACGATCTCTGCTTTCACCTTCTTCAACCAGTCCATGCCAACTATTACATCAAAACTCCCTAACTCGACTGGTATCAAATCAATCTTAAATATTTCGCTACCCAGTTTAATTTCTCGATTCCGGCATATATTATCTACTGAAATTAATTTACCGTTTGCTAATTCGAGTAAAAATTTACTATCCAACGGCGTCAATGGACAACTTAATTTAGCACAAAAATCTCTACTCATATAGCTTCTATCCGCACCCGAATCAAATAAAACGTAAGCAGATTTATTGTCAATAAGAAACGTACTCTTAACAAGCTCCGGGTCTTCTAGTGCCTCTGCCGCATTAATATTGAAAACTCTTCCGCGGCCTTGTCCATTCGTGTTCTCCTGGTTCGGGAAATTTCTAATAATGTGGCCCGGTTTTCCACATTTATAACAAACTACATTGGCATAACTTGCTCCGACACTACTTGCTCCGCCATTACTCGTTCCGACACCATTTGTTCCTTTCGTTCTGTTAACTCCTGGTCCGTAGACCTCACACTTCGCCGCGCTATGACCATTTCTTTTACACTTGTTGCAAAATTTGGTGCAGAACCCGGAGTGATACTTTTCACACCTTTGGCATAGCTGCTTCTGATTGTTGTTGTTGTTGCGGTTGTTATTGTTGTTGGGATGATTGTTGTAGTTGTTGTTGTTGTTGTTGTTGTTGTTGTTGTTGTTGTTGGGCCGTTTGTTGTAGTTGCGATTGATGTTGCGATTGTTGGGATAATTGTTGCGATTATTATTGTAATTGCTGTTGTTGTTGTTGTTGTTGTATTGGTGATTCTTATCACCGTTTTCCTCCCACTTTCTTTTGACTTGCTTCAAATTGGCCTCTTCAGCCGTCTGTTCTTTAATTCTTTCCTCAATCTGGTTCACTAGTTTGTGAGCCATTCTACATGCCTGTTGTATGGAGGCGGGCTCGTGTGAACTTATATCTTCTTGGATTCTTTCCGGTAATCCTTTTACAAACGCGTCGATCTTCTCTTCCTCATCTTCGAACGCTCCCGGACACAATAGGCACAATTCTGTGAATCGTCTTTCGTACGTGGTAATATCAAATCCTTGGGTTCGTAACCCTCTAAGTTCTGTCTTGAGCTTATTGACCTCAGTTCTGGGACGGTACTTCTCGTTCATCAAGTGCTTGAATGCTGACCACAGTAGTGCGTACGCATCATCTTGTCCCACTTGCTCTAGATAAGTATTCCACCATGTTAACGCATAACCTGTGAAGGTATGCGTAGCGTACTTCACTTTGTCCTCTTCAGTACACTTACTTATGGCAAACACCGATTCGACCTTCTTGGTCCACCATTTCAATCCGATCGGTCCTTCGGTTCCATCAAATTCCAAAGGTTTGCAGGCAGTGAATTCTTTGTAGGTGCATCCTACACAATTTCCTGTATTGCTAGATCCAAGGTTATTGTTGATATGTAGCGCAGCTTGTACTGCGGCTATATTTGAAGCTAGAAAAGTACGGAATTCCTCTTCATTCATATTCACGGTGTGTCGAGTAGTCGGTGCCATTTCCTTCAAAATAGTCAAATGGAACAAGTTAATCATACAGAATATTAAGAGTAGTTAATAGTATTTCGTAGCATAATATGAACTCATTTATAAAAGTTTTTTCTTTATATTAGCGTTTTATAAGTTTAAATTCGGGTAGTACCTTCCCGTTAAGTTCATACTTAGTAGCTAATATACAATTCAACTACTACAATTCTATATGAAAAACTGATTATAATAATATTTCGCGTTCAAACTTTTATACAATATTTTACAAACTTACAATCCCGCTTATTTTACATAAAGCATGAAATATAGCACACAATAACTTTGATACAATATAGTTGTGAAGATAATTCTAGCTAGTACACAAGTCGTTCATCAAAGGCAATAAAGACACGTAATTCATACGTCCAGAAACAAGTCATGCATTCTGGTTTTACTAGGACTACTTCCCATCCTTGGTCTTGTAGAACATAACTGTTATGGCCGTTGATAAGACAGCGTGTTGTAACGTCGTCAAAGGGACGAGAGTTACGTAATGACCAACAGTCTCGTAATAACCTAAAAACCTCATTTCTTACCTCAATTACCGACTCCGTCACTTGTGGGAACGTTTTGTTTAATAGTTGTAGTCCGATGTTCTTTTTCTCACTTTGGTGAGAAGCGAACATTACTAACCCGTAAGCATAGCATGCTTCTTTATGTTGCATGTTAGCCGCTTTTTCTAAATCATGAAGTCCTATATTCGGATACATTGAGTCAAAATAATTTCTTAACCCGTTGCGCAAAATAGCATTTGGGTTCCCCGCAATATATGCGTCAAAGTAAACACATCGTAACTTATGGGTTTCCCAATGTGATATCCCCCATCTTTCAAACGAAAGTCTCTTATAAACCAAGACATTCTTGGAACGTTCTTCGAATGTCTTACAAACTGATTTCGCCGTAAATAGTTGTGCCGAAGAATTCTGACCGACTCTAGACAAGATTTCATCAATCATGTCTCCGGGTAGGTCTCTAAAATATTGGGTTGTCTATCCATTTTGTGTTTTTATACTGTAAAATAGACAAGAGTTAGATTCATAAAAAAAATACTTATTAATACAAGCAATTTTTACATATATCATAAAGCATAAGCACACTATATTACATATATTACACCACACGAATACAACTATCTTATTCCGACTCGCTCGTTTCTTCTTCTTCGGTTTTGGTTCGTTTTGCCAAGTTTCTAGGGATATATGATGTTCCCCTAATACGAGCTGTCGTTTTCCACAACGGTTTAGAAAAACCTGGTGGTTTAGAGGTTCCCGGGTCATTGTTACAACTTAAGGGCTTCGGGGGTTGACGATACATATAAAGTTCATCGGGGTTGGAATTAGATTTTTCTATTTTATGCCCTTTCCCTTATTATTTTCTTTTGCCTTTTTAAATTCAGTTGGGGTAATTTCTATAACATCATCGGAATTCTCGTCGGAATCCGATTCATCGGAGAATTGGTAATCCTCCCAATATTTTGCTTCCTTGGCGGAAACACCATTGACCATAATTAACCTTGGTCGGTTGGTTGAGGATTTTCTTTTACTTAACCGTTTTATTATTTCCCCCACCGGTTCTATTTCCTCCTCCGGTTCCTCCTCTTCCGGTTCTGATTCTTCTTCCGGTTCTGATTCTTCTTCCGGTTCTTCTTCGGGAACTTGTGAATCAGTCCAATATATATTCGACTCTTCGTTATTATTAGGTGAGTCAATGGGATTTGTGCTAGAGGTAGACATCTATCACACAATATCAAACATGTTAAGAGATTAATATATCATATAATATTCACATGTTAAAAATATATAGTTTCTAATAAAATTTGTTAAGCAATCATTTTTCAAGTAAACACGGTCGAAGTCCAGACTCACTAATTCATCCTAACAAACTCGATAAGACAAACTAATGCAAAATTCTGGTTCTTTAAGACCAACGCTCGGATACCAACTGAAATGTCCCGTTCTTATTGATTAAAAACGTTCCATATTAATTGATTTCGTTGCGAGGTTTTGACCTCTATATGAGACGTTTTTCAAAGACTGCATTCATTTTTAAAACAAACCATAACCTTTATTTCATAAATAAAGGTTTAAAAAGCTTTACGTAGATTATCAAATAATGATAATCTAAAATATCCTGTTTACACACGACCATTACATAATGGTGTACAATACAAATATGTTACATCGAAATCAGTTTCTTGAATGCAGTTTTTACACAATATCATACAAATATGGACTCCAAATCTTGTCCTTATTTTAGTATACAACAGCGGAAGCTCTTAGTATTCATCTGAGAATAAACATGCTTTAAACGTCAACAAAAATGTTGGTGAGTTATAGGTTTAACCTATATATATCAAATCGTAACAATAGACCACAAGATTTCATATTTCAATACACATCCCATACATAGAGATAAAAATCATTCATATGGTGAACACCTGGTAACCGACATTAACAAGATGCATATATAAGAATATCCCCATCATTCCGGGACACCCTTCGGATATGATATAAATTTCGAAGTACTAAAGCATCCGGTACTTTGGATGGGGTTTGTTAGGCCTAATAGATCTATCTTTAGGATTCGCGTCAATTAGGGTGTCTGTTCCCTAATTCTTAGATTACCAGACTTAATAAAAAGGGGCATATTCGATTTCGATAATTCAACCATAGAATGTAGTTTCACGTACTTGTGTCTATTTTGTAAATCATTTATAAAACCTGCATGTATTCTCATCCCAAAAATATTAGATTTTAAAAGTGGGACTATAACTCACTTTCACATATTTTTACTTCGTCGGGAAGTAAGACTTGGCCACTGGTTGATTCATGAACCTATAAAAATATATACATATATATCAAAGTATGTTCAAAATATATTTACAACACTTTTAATATATTTTGATGTTTTAAGTTTATTAAGTCAGCAGTCCTCGTTAGTAACCTACAACTAGTTGTCCACAGTTAGATGTACAGAAATAAATCGATAAATATTATCTTGAATCAATCCACGACCCAGTGTATACGTATCTCAGTATCGATAAATAGATCACAACTCAAACTATATATATTTTGGAATCAACCTCAACCCTGTATAGCTAACTCCAACATTCACATATAGAGTGTCTATGGTTGTTCCGAAATATATATAGATGTGTCGACATGATAGGTCGAAACATTATATACGTGTCTATGGTATCTCAAGATTACATAATATACAATACAAGTTGATTAAGTTATGGTTGGAATAGATTTGTTACCAATTTTCACGTAGCTAAAATGAGAAAAATTATCCAATCTTGTTTTACCCATAACTTCTTCATTTTAAATCCGTTTTGAGTGAATCAAATTGCTATGGTTTCATATTGAACTCTATTTTATGAATCTAAACAGAAAAAATATAGGTTTATAGTCGGAAAAATAAGTTACAAGTCATTTTTGTAAAGGTAGTCATTTTAGTCGAAAGAACGACGTCTAGATGACCATTTTAGAAAACATACTTCCACTTTGAGTTTAACCATAATTTTTGGATATAGTTTCATGTTCATAATAAAAATCATTTTCCCAGAATAACTACTTTTAAATCAAAGTTTATCATAGTTTTTAATTAACTAACCCAAAACAGCCCGCGGTGTTACTACGACGGCGTAAATCCGGTTTTACGGTGTTTTTCGTGTTTCCAGGTTTTAAATCATTAAGTTAGCATATCATATAGATATAGAACATGTGTTTAGTTGATTTTAAAAGTCAAGTTAGAAGGATTAACTTTTATTTGCGAACAAGTTTAGAATTAACTAAACTATGTTCTAGTGATTACAAGTTTAAACCTTCGAATAAGATAGCTTTATATGTATGAATCGAATGATGTTATGAACATCATTACTACCTCAAGTTTCTTGGATAAACCTACTGGAAATAAGAAAAATAGATCTAGCTTCAATGGATCCTTGGATGGCTTAAAAGTTCTTGAAGCAGAATCATGACACGAAAACAATTTCAAGTAAGATTTCCACTCGAAATAAGATTGTTATAGTTATAGAAATTGAATTAAAGTTTGAATATTATTATTACCTTGTATTAGAAAGATAACCTACTATAAGTAACAAAGGTTTCTTGATCTTGGATGATTACTTGGAATGGATTTAGAAAACTTAGAAGTAAACTTGCAATCTTGGAAGTATTCTTGATTTTATAAAACTAGAACTTTTGGAATTTATGAACAACACTTAGAACTTGAAGATAGAACTTGAGAGAGATCAATTAGATGAAGAAAATTGAAGAATGAAAGTGTTTGTAGGTGTTTTTGGTCGTTGGTGTATGGATTAGATATAAAGGATATGTAATTTTGTTTTCATGTAAATAAGTCATGAATGATTACTCATATTTTTGTAATTTTATGAGATATTTCATGCTAGTTGCCAAATTATGGTTCCCACATGTGTTAAGTGACTCACATGGGCTTCTAAGAGCTAATCATTAGAGTGTATATACTAATAGTACATACATCTAAAAGCTGTGTATTGTACGAGTACGAATACGGGTGCATACAAGTAGAATTGTTGATGAAACTGAACGAGGATGTAATTGTAAGCATTTTTGTTAAGTAGAAGTATTTTGATAAGTGTCTTTAAGTCTTTCAAAAGTGTATGAATACATATTAAAACACTATATGTATATGCATTTTAACTGAGTCGTTAAGTCATCGTTAGTCGCTACATGTAAATGTTGTTTTGAAACCTTTAGGTTAATGATCTTGTTGAATGTTGTTAACCCGTTGTTTATTATAACAAATGAGATGTTAAATTGTTATATTATAATGATATTATGATATATAATATATCTTAGTATGATATATATACAGTTAAATGCCGTTACAACGATAATCGTTACATATATGTCTCGTTTCGAAATCATTAAGTTAGTAGTCTTATTTTTACATATGTATTTCATTGTTAATACTTTTAATAATATATTTACTTATCATTTAACATAATTAACCAAGTGTATCAATATCTTAATATGATTCATATGTACCTAGTAAGACGTTGTTATAACGATAATCGTTATATATATCGTTTTCGAGTTTCTTAAATTAATAGTCTCATTTTTATGTATATAACTCATTGTTAAAATACCTAATGAGATACATACTTATAACAAAATCATGTTAACTATATATATAACCATATATATGTCATCGTATAGTTTTTACAGGTTTTAACGTTCGTGAATCACCGGTCAACTTGGGTGGTCAATTGTCTATATGAAACCTATTTCAATTAATCAAGTCTTAATAAGTTTGATTGCTTAACATGTTGAAAACACTTAATCATGTAAATAACAATTTCATTTAATATATATATAAACATGGAAAAGTTCGGGTCACTACAAATTTCGTCCCGAAATTTTAAAGTTGTACCTATTTTGCGTTGTCGGGAAACAAATGTGGGTACTTTTGTTTCATCTGATCCTCTCGTTCCCAAGTAAACTCGGGACCCCTTCAAGCATTCCAATGAACCTTAACGATTGGTATGTTGCTCTGCTTGAGTTGTTTAACTTCACGGTCCATGATTTCGACTGGTTCTTCTATGAATTGTAGTTTCTCGTCGACTTGGATTTCTTCAAGAGGAATGGTGAGATCTTCCTTTTCAAGACATTTCTTGAGGTTTGAGATGTGAAATGAATTATGTACTCCGGCGAGTTGTTGTGGTAACTCGAGTCGATAAGCTACCGGTCCGATGCGTTCGATGATCTTGAACGGGCCTACATACCTTGGGTTCAGTTTACCTCTTTTTCCAAAATGTATTACACCTTTCCAAGGTGACACCTTTAGCATAACCATGTCACCGATCTGAAACTCTAATGGTTTCCTTCGGACATCGGCGTAGCTCTTTTGGCGACTACGGGCTGTTTTCAATCTCTCCTTGATTTGTACTATCTTCTTAGTAGTTTCATGTATGATCTCGGGACCAGTTAATTGTCGATCTCCTACTTCATTCCAACAGATAGGGGATCTACACTTCCTTCCATATAGTGCTTTGAATGGTGCAGCTTTAATGCTCGCATGATAACTATTATTATACGAGAATTCTGCTAATGGTAGATACTTATCCCATCCATTTCCAAAATCGATCACACATGCCCTGCGCATGTCTTCAAGAGTTTGAATTGTTCTTTCACTCTGCCCGTCAGTTTGTGGATGATATGCGGTGCTCATATCCAAACGAGTTCCCATGGCCTCCTGTAGTGATTGCCAAAACTTTGATGTAAATCTACTATCACGATCGGATATAATGGAAATCGGTATTCCATGCCTTGAAACAATTTCCTTTATGTATAATCGTAATAGTTACTCCATTCTATCCATTTCCTTTATAGGCAAGAAATGTGCAGATTTGGTGAGACGATCAACTATTCCCAAATGGTGTCATAACCCCAGGCAGTCTTAGGTAACTTTGTGATGAAATCCATGGTAATACCATCCCATTTCCATTCTGGGATTTCTGGTTGTTGAAGTAACCCTGACGGCTTCTGGTGTTCTGCTTTAACTTTGGAACAAGTTAAACATTCCCCAACATATGTTGCAACGTCTGTCTTTAAATTAGGCCACCAATAATGCGCCTTAAGATCTTGATACATCTTTCCAACTCCAGGATGTATCGAGTATCTTGTCTTATATGCCTCGTTCAATATCAACTTCCTTAATCCACCCAACTTTGGTACCCAAATACGGTTTGCAAAATATCAAATTCCGTCTTCCCGTATAACAAGTTGCTTCTCATACTTCTTCATTATTTCATTTCCTATGTTTTCTTTAGTAAGAGCTTTTCGTTGAGCCTCTTTGATTTGTGAGTTGAGATTCATGCGAATTTTTATGTTCATTGCTCGTACTCGAATTGGTTCCTGTTCCTTTCTGCTTAAAGCGTCAGCCACCACATTCGCTTTCCCGAGATGATAGCGAATTTCACAATCATAGTCATTTATCAGCTCGACCCACCTACGTTGCCTCATGTTCAGCTGTTTCTGATCAAAAATATGTTGAAGGCTTTTATGATCAGTAAACACAGTGCATTTAACCCCATATAAATAGTGTCTCCATATCTTCAATGCAAACACTACTGCTCCCAATTCTAAATCATGCGTCGTATAATTCTGCTCGTGAATCTTCAATTGTCGAGATGCGTATGCAATAACTTTCTTTCGTTGCATAAGGACGCAACCAAAACCTTGTCGCGAAGCGTCACAATATATCTCAAAATCATCATTCCCTTCAGGTAACGATAAAATAGGCGCCGTAGTCAACTTCTTCTTCAGTAATTGAAATGCACTATCCTGCTCAGAGGTCCATTCGTACTTCTTCCCTTTTTGCGTTAACGCTGTTAATGGTTTAGCTATTCGAGAAAAATCTTGAATAAACCTTCTATAATAACCGGCTAAACCCAAAAATTGGCGTATATGCGTTGGTGTCTTAGGAGTCTCCCATTTTTCAATGGCCTCAATTTTAGCTGGATCAACCTGAATTCCTTTGCTACTAACAACGTGACCAAGAAATTGCACTTCTTTCAACCAAAATGCACATTTAGAAAATTTAGCGTATAACTGTTCTTTTCTTAACAATTCTAATACCAACCTTAAATGCTGCTCATGCTCTTGCTCATTTTTGGAATAGATGAGATTATCATCAATGAAAACGATAACAAACTTATCTAGATACGGACTACAAACTCGATTCATGAGGTCCATGAATACAGCTGGTGCATTCGTTAATCCGAACGGCATGACCAAAAATTCGTAATGACCGTAGCATGTCCGAAAAGCAGTTTTTAGAATATCTTCTTCTTTGACACATAGTTGATGATAGCCCGATCTTAAGTCAATTTTCGAGTACACACATGATCCTTGCAGTTGATCAAATAAGTCGTCAATTCTCGGTAGTGGATACCGATTCTTGATAGTTAACTTATTTAATTCACGATAATCTATACACATCCTAAAAGATCCATCTTTCTTTTTAACAAATAAAATTGGAGCTCCCCACGGTGAAGTACTTGGTCGTATGAATCCTCGGTCCAGTAATTCTTTTAACTGACTCTGAAGTTCTTTTAACTCGGACGGTGCAAGTCTATATGGAGCACGAGCAACCGGTGCAGCTCCTGGTACAAGGTCTATTTGAAATTCTACAGACCTGAAAGGAGGTAGTCCCGGTAATTCTTCCGGAAATACATCGGCAAAGTCTCTTACTACATTTACATCGTTAATATTTTTCTCCTTTTCTTCAACTTTCTTTACATGTGCTAGGTTGGCATAACATCCCTTTTCTAAGCACTTTTGAGCTTTCAAACAGCTAATGAGATTTAGGTTTGGGTTACCTTTATCTCTGTAAATCATTATCATTGATTTATCCTTTCGAGGAATACGAATTGCCTTTTCTGCACACACCACTTCGACTCCTACTTTGGACATCCAGTCCATGCCGATAATTATGTCAAAACTTCCTAATTCTATGGGTATCAAATCAATCTTAAATGTTTCTCCGGCTAAATTTATTTTACAATTACGGTAAATTTTATCGGCTTTAATTAGTGTAACACCCTAGGCAAATCCCACATCGCCCACGAACATGAGTGATCATGGGATTATAAGGTAATACTCACGCTTAAATGACACAATGCGTTTTGGGATCACAGGCTGAGTAGAAGTGCGAGTACATTGTGGTTAAGCGTGCTCGGGCGAGAGCACTACCAGGATGGGTGACCTCCTGGGAAAGTGCTTCTCATGTGTGGTCGCCAAGAAAAAGCCGTGCGCCTGTGGGCAAAGCGGACAATATTGTGGTCATGTTAAGCTAGGGTGTTACAGAATGGTATCAGAGCCACTCATGTGCCGTTGGGGGTGGTGGGGCAAACCTCATCGAGGACGATGAGTCCCTAAGGGGGGGTGAATGTAACACCCTAGTCAAATCCCACATCGCCCACGAACATGAGTGATCATGGGATTATAAGGTAATACTCACGCTTAAATGACACAACGCGTTTTGGGATCACATGCTGAGTAGAATTGCGAGTACGTTGTGGTTAAGCGTGCTCGGGCGAGAGCACTACCAGGATGGGTGACCTCCCGCGAAAGTGCTTCTCGTGTGTGGTCGCCAAGAAAAATCCGTGCGCCTATGGGCAAAGCGGACAATATTGTGGTCATGTTAAGCTGGAGTGTTACAATTAGTTTACCATTAGCTAACTCAATCATGTACTTAGCATCTAGAGGTAATGATGAACAATTCAATTTAGCATAAAAGTCTCTACACACGTAACTTCTATCGGCACCAGTATCAAATATAATAGATGCTGATAAGTTATTAATGATAAACGTACCCATAACAAGCTTCGGGTCTTCACACGCCTCTCTAGCATTAATTATAAATGCTCTTCCACGTGCAAGTCCGTTATTCTTCTCTGGATTCGGGCACTGGCTCTTATAATGACCCTGTTTCCCACACCCATAACAAGTAACAGTGGCCAAGGCAGTTCTATTTGCATTAGTGGCAGGAGTCTTGGTGCCATTGCTATTTATAACAGGAATCCTACAATCTTCAGCAAGATGACCCCTTCTATTACAATTATCGCACACCACATTACAATAACCAGAGTGATGTTTGTGGCATCTGTTACATAAAGGATTTCGTCCTTTGTAACCTGAGCTGGAACCACTACCCACACCTTGCGTGGTTTCTTGTTTCTTGTTGGATTGTTGATTACCTTCCCACTTTCTTTTGTTTTCTAATGTCTTGACATCGGTGTTCTTATCCAGAATAATCTGATCCATCAACTCGTTTGCCATGGTGATGGCTTCGTGAATAGTCTTGGGTTTCGATGCTGTAACATTTGCTTTGACATTTTTAGGCAAACCATCTTTGTACAGTTCTATCTTCCGTTCTTCGGTTGGTACCAATTCGGGACATAGCAAAGCTAATTCCATGAATCACTGATTATAGTTGGTGAATTCAGTACCAACAACTTTCAGGCTTCGTAATTCAGTTTCCAACTTCCTAACCCCGTTCCTTGGACAATACGCGTTGATTAGCATTGTTTTGAATTCTTCCCAGGGAGTATCATAAGCTACATCTCCTCCTACGGCCTTCACATAGTTTTTCCACCACGTGAGTGCACTATCTTGTAAGGTGCACGATGCATACTTGGTCATGTCCTTCTCAATACAACCACTGATTTTAAACACAGACTCAATCTTTTCGATCCACCAAGATAAACCGACCGGTCCTTCTGTTCCACTGAATGATGAGGGCTTGCAACCTTGAAAAGTTTTGTAAGTACATCCCACACGAGGATTTGGGTTAACTGCAGCACCTCTTACAGCCTCGACCCATAACATTCCGTCGTCCACTCGCTGATTGATGAGTTCCTCGATTTCTTGTTCCGTCATTCGGTTTAATCTCGCCATAATCTTCAATAAGAATGAAAAAAATAATTATTCACATGGAATATTATAGATGTAGTATGTATTTACAGTACATCATAGCTTATTAATAATATGAACCAGTTATTATTATAAAAGCCTTTTCTTCTTATTAGCATTTTATAATTATATCTAGGGTAGTACCTACCCGTTAAAGTTCATACTTAATAGCTTAGTACAGAAATTAATTACTACCATCCAAATAATACTCAACCATGGAAAATTATTGCATTTCACACTTCACTATTTTACATATGCTTATCTTACATCAAACATTAAGCAAACCACACTAGTAATATTATACAAAACATTATATGATCCCATGGTTTAAAACAACAGCGCATCATTTAACCCAAAACGTTAGTGTTCAAAGAAATCGCTTAAAGGTTATCTTGACTGTCTCCCTGCGTTTTGGCTGAGGGGCTTAAGAACTGGATGCCGGGATAGAACTAATAGGAATAGCGGGAATAGGGGTGGAAGTGTCTGGTGGAGTTGGTGCCACAACATCCTCACTAAACTCGGGATTTGGATTTTCCAATTCAGTAGCCTTTCATTTCTTTCCTCTTTCGAACTTCTCTTTCGTAATTTCCTGTATTTCTTCCTCCTCAGGATCACTTTCCGGTTCCTCTTCAATTGATTCATCCAAAAATTGTGAGTCTTCCCCAAAGGTGTCGTTTTCATCATCGGACAGGTTAATGACTGGAACACCATCTGAAGATTCTGGTTCGGAGTCGCTGAATGTGATAACAAGTTCTAAGCTAGACATCTATCACATAACAACTAGCATGTTAGTACCACATAATATTTACATATTAATTTTTAACCAACAAGGATAAGCAATAGTTTTCAAAATCAAACACGGTCAAAGTCCAGACTCACTAATGCATCCTAACAAATTTGATAAGACACACTAATTCAAATTTTCTGGTTCTCTAAGACCAAAGCTCTGATACCACATGTCATAACCCGTCCTAAACCATAAGGACAAATATAATAATATATGATTTCATCGCAAGGTATTGACCTCTATATGCGACATTTTTCAAAGAAAACTGCATTCGTTTTTACAATACAAAGCATAACTTTTATTAAAAATACAAAGTTTAAACAACATAATAATGATTATCGTTTAGCGATAATCTTAGCCTTACAAACTTTACATGTGATGATAACAACACGATTTCCAACGTATTTTACATTACAACTTCTCCGATATGCAGTTTTATTTTTGACACAAATATGCATACTCAAGATCTTGCTTAAATTCAACATGTTGCAGCGGAAGCTTTTAGTTATCACCTGAGAATAAACATGCTTAAAACGTCAACATAAAGTTGGTGAGATATAGGTTTAATGCCGACAGCGTTATAAATATAGACCACAAGATTTCATATATAAACATTTTAATAAAGATATTCTAAGTTGTTGAGCACTTGATAACCATACTTAATATTTAATCAACGTCGCGTATTCCCTTTATTATGAAATCTTACTACACCGTACCAAGTGTAGTCACCGAAACGAAGTACTGTGCAACCGTTGAATACTGGTCGTCCAGTCCGGTTGGGGTTGTCAGGCCCGATAGATCTATCAACAGGATTTGCGTTTACAATACCTCATGTAAATAGTAGTTACCAAGTTACAGGAAAGTATGCCAGTGCTACAACTCAACGTAGAATATATATTTTTAATCACTTATGTCCATAACGTAAATCATAAAATGCATGTATTCTCATTCCGAAATATTTAGAGTTTAAAAGTGGGACTATATACTCACTTTTGCCTTGAAGGTATTTAACTCGACTTGGTCTCCGATAGATATCACGAACCTAACCATATATATAATATATCAACATATTTTTTTTTCAAGTAATCGTTACATATATATATATATATATATATATATATATATATATATATATATATATATATATATATATATATATATATACATACTTATAATACTTTTAATATTTTCTTAGTCCATAGTTAGCAGTCCGATGTTAGTGGTCCACAATTAGTTGCTTAATAAAATAAATAAAGACCCCATCGTATTCGTATTGATCAGAATTAATCTTGACCCATGGTACCATGTTGTCAAATGACGTGTTGCGTACAATCATGAGGTCTTATGATTAATCTTCTCGTGTTGTTTACGGGTGGTCCTGAAATATATAAAATCAAATCATAAGTAATTATATATAAAATATCATATTAATTAGAAAAGATATGATTTATTTACTTTATCTCCAAATATTTTCGTAACTAAACTAGCTTCGGATACCCAATCTTGTTTTAGTCGTAGTTTCTTCATTACAACTCCGTTTTTGTTGGTTCAACTTGCCACTTCCTTGGATCGAGTCAAATTTTAAGAATATGAACTGAAAATACCTTAGTTTGTATTCGAAATCACAGGTTATAGGTCAAACTTTGGTGAAACTTATGAAAGTGATCATTTTCCATCATAAAAACAACATTTAATGATCATTTTTCTAAAAATACTTACACTTTGAGTTAAACCATGAAATTTTTATGTGTTAACATATTTATAAGAAATATCATTTGTCCAGAACATGAACTTCTAATTCAAAGTTCAAGATGGTTTTTAATTATCCAACCCAAAACAGTCCCCGGTTGCACTCCGACGACGTAGATTCAGTTTTTAAGGTGTTCATTGTAAAACCAAGTTATATCTTGTTAAGTTAGCATATCATTATGATATATTACAGGTCTTGAAGTGTTTTAAAAGTTAAGTTAGAAGGATCTATTTAGTTTGCAAACAAGTTTGAAATCATTCAAACTATGTTCTTGTTGTTAAAATTTTACAACATAAAATAAGATAGCTATATAATTATGAATCGAACAAGATTATGAACAAGGTTACTACCTCAAGTTATTTGGACAAAGTTACTGTAAGAGATATGAAAAAATTTTGAAACCAAAGAGTGGTGGAGTTAGATCAAAAGGTTGGAAGTATACTTCTTCAAATGGGTGGTTATTCTGATATGTTCTTGAAAGAGTTTTCTTATGGTGTTTAAGGCTTGTAATTGAAGCTAAATGATGGGGAAAATGCTTGGAGATGATCAAGTATGAAGTTAGGAGTATTTTGAGAGAGAAATGAGGGTGTAGGTATGAGAAAATGGAGTGAAGAAATGGTGTTCATTCATAAAAACGTTTTTAGTTTATAAAGAAAGAAAATGATTCCTAATTTTGTTTTCTTACTAATAATTCATGCTACTTGAAAAATCCTAGTTACCTCATATCTAAGGCAGTAATAATGTTGATTAAGATGTTGATTTGATGTGTATATACCAATAGTAAATACGTATAGAAGCTGGGTATGATACGGGTACATATACCCTAGATATACGTATAGAAATCTTGAGGAAACGGAACGAGAATTCAAATATAGTGATAATGCTAAAAACGAACATATATTTCATAGCATTATCCCTCAAGAAAGACAAGCTTTTAATTGCAATTGTTCTATTTACAAGTGATATTCGTTTAAATAATAAAAGGTAAAGACAAAAGACAGATTCGACGAATTAAAGACGTAAACGACCAAAAAGCTCAAAAGAACAAAATACAATCAAAGAGGTTCCAATTATTGATAAGAAACGTCTCAAAATTACAAGAGTACAAGATTCAAAACGCAAAGTACAAAATATTAAATTGTACGCAAGGACGTTCGAAAATCCGGAACCGGGACCAGATTCAACTCTCAACGCTCGACGCAACGGACTAAAAGTTACAAGTCAACTATGCACATGAATATAATATAATATATAATTAATTCTTAAAATTAATATATATATATTATATTATTTTATAAAACCGTCGGCAGAAGAAAACAACCAAATGTGAGCCTCCCCAGCTGGCCATGCGATCGCATGGCCTTGAAGAGCAAAGCTCATGCGATCGCATGAGCTCCTTTTTCAGTTCACAGGCCTATAAATTCGCAGTTTGGTAAACGTAATATCCATCTTTTAATCTCTCTCTCAATATATACGTAATATATATATATATTTATATTTATATTTTAATTTTAATTTTAATTTCTAACAATAAGGGTATGTTAGCGAATGTTGTAAGGGTGTAAGTCGAAATTCTATCCGTGTAACGCTACGCTATTTTTAATCATTATAAGTTATGTTCAACCTTTTTAATTTAATGTCTCATAGCTAAGTTATTATTATGCTTATTTAAAACGAAGTAATCATGATGTTGGGCTAATTACTAAAATTGGGTAATTGGGCTTTGTACCATAATTGGGGTTTGGACAAAAGAACGACACTTGTGGAAATTAGACTATGGGCTATTAATGGGCTTTATATTTGTTTAACTAAATGATAGTTTGTTAATTTTAATATAAAGATTTACAATTGGACGTCCCTATAAATAACCATATACACTCGATCGGATACGATGGGCGGGGTATTTATATGTACGAATAATCGTTCATTTAACCGGACACGGGAATGGATTAATAGCCACTAGAATTATTAAAACAGGGGCGAAATTATGTACAAGGACACTTGGCATAATTGTTAACAAAGTATTAAAACCTTGGGTTACACGCAGTCGATAACCTGGTGTAATTATTAAACAAAGTATTAAAATCTTGTTACAGTTTAAGTCCCCAATTAGTTGGAATATTTAACTTCGGGTATAAGGATAATTTGACGAGGATACTCGCACTTTATATTTATGACTGATGGACTGTTATGGACAAAAACCAGACGGACATATTAAATAATCCAGGACAAAGGACAATTAACCCATGGGCATAAAACTAAAATCAACACGTCAAACATCATGATTACGGAAGTTTAAATAAGCATAATTATTTTATTTCATATTTAATTTCCTTTATTTTATATTTAATTGCACTTCTAATTTTCGCACTTTTATTTATTATTACTGTATTTAATTGCACTTTTAATTATCGTACCTTTTAATTATCACAATTTTATTTTATCGCACTTTTATTTATCGCAATTTTATTATCGTTATTTACTTTACGCTTTAAATTAAGTCTTGTATTTATTTTTTAATATTTTACATTTGGTTTTAACTGCAACTAAAGTTTTAAAATCGACAAACCGGTCATTAAACGGTAAAAAAAATCCCCTTTATAATAATAATATTACTTATATATATATATTTGTATTTTTATAAAATAAAACTAATATAGCGTTAAGCTTTGTTTAAAGATTTTTCCCTGTGGAACAAACCGGACTTACTAAAAACTACACTACTGTACGATTATGTACACTGCCTATAAGTGTTGTAGCAAGGTTTAAGTATATCCATTCTATAAATAAATAAAAATCTTGTGTAAAATTGTATCGTATTTAATAGTATTTCCTAGTAAAATTTAATAGTATTTTATACCCCTTAGCTTTGACATCAAGTATTTTTGGCGCCGCTGCTGGGGAACCCAATTTCTTGCTTAAAAGCTGGAAGCGCAACGCTAAATAAATAAATAAAAAAATATTTTAGTTTACTTTTATAAAAATACGTTTTTGTAAAAAAATACGTTTTAATATATTCGAAAATATAAAAAGAAAACAAAAATATAAATATTTTTAAGAGTTTGTTAAATATTTAAGTTCTATAAAAGTTTCTTTATATTTATTTTATAAAAATATAAGTTTTATTTAATTTATAAAAATATATTATATATTATATAAATATTTAAAACAGAAAAAATAAACACAGCAAAATAAAAAAAAAATAATAAAACATTCGGCCTGCTACTGTAGCAGCCCGTATCCTGGCCCAAAACCTCAGCTCATGCGATCGCATGAGCCAAAAGGCAAAATCTCATGCGATCGCATGAGAGTGTCTGACACGCCAACTGCAACCCAAATTCAGCATTTATTACGGGGTTTATTTATATTATTATTACTTTAACCCTAATTAGGTTATTATTATTATAATATTTAGTTTTAATTTTATTATTTTGTATTATTTAGTTTTAATTAGTTAATTAATTTATATAAACTTAATAGTTTTATAAAATAAATAATATAAAAATAATATTTTTATAAAAATTGTAATTTTTACAACTTTTAGTATATTTTTATATTTTGTCCCTTTTTAATTGTTTTAGCGTAACTTTTGTATTTTTCGCTCGTATTTAGTTTTAAGATATAATTTTTGCCATAGTTATTTTTATTTCTAGATTTTTAGGCTTTGCCGTAAAACCCCTTAAGTGCTTTTTCTTTAGACTAAGATTTAAGTGCTTTAGAATTTTGCGACGCCTTTTTAAGTTATTGTTCCTTTTTAAGATATTGCCATTTGGGATATAGTTTTACTTGTAAGCTTTAATATTTTTATAAGCCACTTTTAATTTTTAGTTTTTAGTGCCTTTTTAAGTTTCAACGCGCTACTTTCTTATTTTTCGACGCCTTTTACCTATGTATCAATTATCACTCCAATTAGTAATCTCAATTTGCGATTATAATTTTAAGTTAGTGATAGTAATAAGGTTGGGTTAGTCGAGTGTTTTTAAGTTCTATAAGTCACTCTTTTTCTTTCTTATTTTTGACGCCTTTTATTTTTCAACCGTTTTCTTTTTCGATCTTTTTCGACGCGCTCTTTTTCTTTCTTATTTCTCGCAATTCTAGTTTTAGGACATAGATTTTTATTCTTCTTCTTATCTAAATTTCTTAAAATTACGAAAATTTATTTTAAGTGGCTAAATTGATAGACATCAAAATTTTCTGGTTCGTAGTAATAGTTGGATTTGTACGTGGACCGGGTTATTGGAGCCAAACAGTCCTCAATTATATTGAGACCAAATGAATCCTGCCCCTCTGCTGCATCTTTTGGCTATTCGAAACGTGGGCAAAATCAGAAAAGTCTATTAATTGGATAACTTATATAATTTTTCTTTCCTTTTAAAAAAACTAATAGGATATTCAGTGAATGCACCGAGCAAGACGTTCACCACCTTTTGTACGTTCACCACCTGTAACTCGATCAAGACATTTAGCAAATATTACCGCCGTTGATTTTTCTTTAGAATCGTCATCCAGTTGACCAAGTATTCCAATTCAAATTTCCGATAATCCATTTTTTGAACCCGACCTCACAATTGAGAATCCGGAGAATATTCAGGGACGATTCATAGATCCTGAACCATTAATTTTTCCTTCGAAACCACCAATCATTCAAACAGAGATTGTTGAGGAACGAACCATTAAATCAGAATCCTCTAGTGATTCAGATTCAACAAATTCAATTATGAAAAATCTGGAACCTTTAAGTATGGAAGACCGAATGAGAGCTAAACGCACTGGCCAAGGTCACGCAATTACTCATCCAGACATTAATGCGCCGAATGAAGATCCAAACAAACATCTTCGTACCTTTAATAGGATCAGCACACTATTTAAAATAAGAGAAGTTGAGGATGAACAGATATATCTCATGTTATTTCCCTGGACTTTAAAGGGAGAAGCCAAAGATTGGTTGGAATCGTTACCTGAAGGGGCGATTGATACATGGGACATTTTAGTTGAAAAATTTCTTAAACAATTCTTTCCGGCATCTAAAGCCGTAAGGCTTCAAGGAGAAATTGTTACGTTCACACAGAAACCGAAAGATTGTTTCAGTATTGAACTAACAATGGAACAAAGAGAGAATATTTCATACATAAACCAAAGGCCTGGAAATAATTATCAGAATAGTTATCAACCGCCAAGACCGATTTACAATCAAAACCAGAATTATAACAGAAATGTTCCATACAACAACCAACAAGGTCCTAGCAATCAACAAGTATCCAATAATACTTACAACCAGCAAAGACCTAATTTTCAAAACAAACCACCACAACCCGATGATAAAAAGCCGAATTTAGAAGATATGATGACAAAGCTAGTTGAAACTCAAACGCAGTTTTTCACATCTCAGAAACAAACTAATGAACAAAATACTCAAGCATTTAGAAATCAACAAGCTTCTATTCAAAATTTGGAACAAGAAGTAAGTAACCTAGCAAGGTTAATAGGTGAAAGAAAACCGGGAAGTTTACCTAGTGATACAAATGCTAACCCCCGGAATGAAATAGCTAAAGCCATTACCACAAGAAGTGGTACAACACTTAAACCACCTGAAATACCTGTAACTTCTGATGAAGCTATTCCTACTCCACAAGAACCACAACCTGATCAAGATAAGGAAAAAGAACCGGTAGTTGAAAAGGTTAATGAAGATAACACAGTTAAGACTAAACCTTATGTTAAACCATACCAACCACCACTTTCTTACCCGAGTAAAATGAAAAAAGAGAGACTTGAAGCCGAGCAATCCAAATTCTTGGATATGTTTAAACAGATATGTGAAGACCCGTCCTAATCCATCCGGACGAAGTCCATATCGATTATAAACGATCCACATCAGTTGATTACATCGCGAGGTACTTGACCTCTATATGATACATTTTACAAACATTGCATTCGTTTTTGAAAAGACAATCTTTCATTTCATCGAAATTTGACGGCATGCATATCATTTCATAATATATCTAACTATAATTGACTTAATAATAATCTTGATGAACTCAACGACTCGAATGCAACGTCTTTTGAAATATGCCATGAATGACTCCAAGTAATATCTTTAAAATGAGCAAATGCACAGTGGAAGATTTCTTTCGTACCTGAGAATAAACATGCTTTCAAGTGTCAACCAAAAGGTTGGTGAGTTCATTAGTTTAACATAAATAATCATTTCAATATTTTAATAGACCACAAGTTTTCATATTCCAAATTCTCATAAATAAACGTCCCATGCATAGAGACAAAAATATCATTCATATGGATTGAACACCTGGTTACCGACGTTAACAATAATTTTTATAAAAATGAGGCTTTTAATAATAATGAATACTAATAATAATAACTTATAAAAATAATGATTTTACTAATAATAATAATACCAATATTTATATTAGTTACTATAATGATAATATTACTACTACTAATAATAACTATCAAAATAATGATTTTACTAATAATAATATTTATTGATAATAATTAGTAATATCAAAAATGATAATAATATTAATTATACTAATAATCTTATTACTAATATTGGTAGTAATCATAAATACTTAATAACAACAATAATAAATAATAAAATTAATAATAATAACAATAATAATTATAATGAAATAATAATAATAATAATAATAAAAATAATAATAATAATAATAATAATAATAATAATAATAATAATAATAATAATAATAATAATAATAGTAGTAGTAGTAGTAGTAGTAGTAATAAAATTATACCTCACAGGAATAGGCTAAAAAAAATATAGTGCACATGTCCAGGCTCGAACCCGCGACCTCCTGCTCAAACAAAACACGTCCAACCACCCCTCTATTTCCGTTTTTTCTTAATTAACTTACATACTAAATTTATTTAACTTTTAATTCGATTTTCGTCACCACCATTTACGGCCTAGTTGCAAAAGAAGATATCGGCCCAATTTTTGCTTTGAGGATCACGGCCCCATCAAGAAAAAAAAATCATTTCACAGCCCAATCACTAAATAAATATTACGTCCCAAAGTATAAGTCCCTTTATGCATCATGAATGTTGGGATACAAACAAAAACAGATAGCTTTTCTTTTTGGTGGTGGGTTTTTGTCAAGGAAAAGAGTAACAGCTAACATCAACTATCTTTATCAACTAACCATAGTTACTATTATTGTTATATCACTATCATCTTGTTAAACGTTTTCATCTTTATCAATTTTTTTGTTAAGAGGTCGAATGGAAGAGTTTAAAGGTGTGTTTGGCTCTCGTCGGTACAGCTGTATAAAAGCAGTTGGAGGTTTCGAAAGAAAATATATAGGAATACATTACACGTAGCAACAAACTTTGGGTGTGGTGATAATTAACAAAGGTGGTGGTTTCAGTTTGTATCAGGATATAATACCGAAGCAACAGTTCATCGCAATAGTAGTAGTAGTATGAATCGAAGGTGTTTTCGAGTAACATTAACAAAACCAAGCGAGTAGCAATAGTAATGGTAAACAAATACAGGGTAGCAAACATAGTAATCTATGTACAGTGTTTCTATTTTGTTTGAGTGATGACCGGAATAGAGAAGAAGAAAAAAATATACAGAAGTAATTTTGTACGTGAGGATTCTTGTTGTTTTGAGGTGGTCATGGTTGCAAGAGTAAAGGAAAAGAAATGTACAAGGAATGTGTGATAGCGGTTGTAATTGTGATGATGGTTGTTATGTTCGAAAATAAATAAATAAACGGTTTCTGGTTGATCTTGGTGATTAGGGTGGTGAAGATTGTCGATGAATTTGTGGGGTGGTGGTTACGATTTGGTAACAACAGATTATGGGTTGGAGTGATGACGAGGGTGGTTGCTTGTGGTAGCCGTGGTGGTTGATTCGGAGAAGAGACACAAGGTGATCGATTATTATGAATGGTGATGAGTGTTTCAAAGGTGGTGTACGGTTCATGGTAGGGGTATTTGGTTTGTATGTAATTCAATCGAAACGGGTTAGTTGTGGTGATTGCAAGGTGAGCATGGTGGTGGCGAGGTTGGTTCATGGTGATGGTTTCTCGTGTTCCTGATGATTGTGAAAGTTGTCGATGTAAGTGACCAAGGTGATGAGGTGATTATTAATCCTAAAAATCTTCCTATAATTGCTCATGTGTATGTATGTTTGGGTGTTATATATCTATGTATATATAATGAAAGAGATAGAAGAATGTGATAAAGGTGATGAATTTTTAATTTCATATTTAACAAAGAATAAGCGAAAGACATATATAATGCTGTAAAGTCACTCACAGTTATTATATATATATATATATATATATATATATATATATATATATATATATCTATATATATATATATATATATATATATATATATAATTCATTGCATATAGTAAGTTAATTGATGAAAGGAAACGGAATCTGGATTCGGTGGATTGATAATATAACTTTATCTATGTTTATTATATATATAATGATAGTGGTTGGAGTTACAAACAAATACAGTGAGATGCATTGCATTTGCATATCCGAGTACATATAGATCTAAGAATGAATATGTATATTGTTCATTAGATGATTAAGAAGTCAAAAGGGTAAAAAGTAAGAATAGTAACCATAATTTAATCTCGTGAATCTAAATTGTCTGACATTACCAGAGTCTTATTAGGGTGTTATTTCGTACTCTGTTGAAAATTAGTGGCGGATAAAAGTGTTCGGAAAAATTCTAAAATTTTAAATTAGCTATATTTATTTATTTTGGTCATTATGATATACAATTAGATCATTAATTTATTAAATAAACATTACATCAACTGTCCCTCTCAATTCAGGGTAAAATATAAAAAGTGTTAAAATTAAATAATTAAATCCTAAATATACTTTTAATAAGACTATAACTTATATAACTCATTTTCGGATCACCGTTTATTTTAAAATCATATAAGTTTGAATTAAACTTGCTTAACATCAATCGGGACATCAAACGAGTATTACAATCATTAAATATTTATTTTCAACATACTTTATTTATATATATATAGATATATTTTAAATAATAATTATTATAATACCCCATTTTTATTTTATTAATTTCTAATAACAACAACATATAATACTTCAAATTATATTTTGAATTATTATTTATATATACAAACAAACATATCTATTTACAATTAATTGTCCGTGAATCGACGAGAGCAGTCGAAGGTCAATTGAATATATGAACATCGTTCCAATGTTTTCTATACTCAACATTACATACTTTGCTTATCGTATCGAAATCATATAAAGATTAAGTTTAAATTTGGTCGGAGATTCCCGGGTCATCACAGTACCTACCCGTTAAAGAAATTTCGTCCCGAAATTTGAGTGAGGTCGTCAATGCTAACAATAAATATGTTTTCCTAACGAATATGAGCTGATAAATAGAGTTTTATCATTATTGAATAATACAGATGAAATAATTTGATTATTCGAAGAGCACGAATGAAGCTATCACAAAAGAGTGAAATGAATAAATGAAGTTTCATTTTAACTTTTGACGTTGTCTTGGTTGAATTCCCAAATTCAAGGGATATAAAGAAAATCTTCGAAATCTAAAAGATTTGATTCTTCGGTAAATAATAAAATTAGGATTCTCTTTAATTTAATGCGGTCATCTGCCTCGATCGCTTCGCTATAAATCAACCTCTTTCGTTCCTTTTATTTTCATCACTCATATACTTTCTTCCTAAATCTATTCTCTTAAGGATTGTGAAAATGCTCAATCCAGTTCTAATTCCGAATATTATTCTGGTCATTGCAACAATAATTCTTCTTTTTCATTTGCCACCAGAAGAATCTGTTTACTTCTATTACGTTCTAGGAATTATTGTATTCCTGATCCTCCCGTGTCTTTATCTTGCTATTCGCATAGACATACACGGTTTATGATCTTTCTTGTTTGCTGCGATTTATACTCCAATTTGTATTTCGAGGCTCCATGTTTTTGTTTTCTCCCCAACCTGAAGTAAAGCTATTAAGACGTCTCGAATTCGTACGTATAAAATTTCAAATGAACATAACTTAATGTTCTAAGCGGAAAGGAAAGGTAATAGCACGATTTAATTTGTTAAATTACCAGAAGTTACGGAAAAGACAGAACCATCAAGAAAATATTTTCTTGATATGTTTAGAGGTTAAGTAGAATGAAAGAATCGTGTAACATGGCACATAATGATGGTACTGTGAATCATCACATTCCATTAGAAACTCAGCATGACTTACTGTAATATAATCACGTTGATTAAGTGTCATTATATTATACTAACCCATGCATCAGTTCCCAACACTACTTCAAAAACATTCATATTTTAAGCTCGGAAGTTTACAGAATATAGAAACTAACAGTTTCTATATGATGTAACACTGATAGCACTAAGAGATTAATGATTTCAGATAAGGTTAGTTTTGAAAATATATTCAGAAATATCGAAACTATTTATAATGAAAGATACGATAATATCTTTGAATATCAAAGATCAGAGGATGATGGAGACTATTGTCCGCAAGGGTTTAGAGTAAGGAGCAAGTTATTCACTATAGACTTTAGCAGACATTGAATCATTTGGATTCTTTGAAGTCAAACTTATTCTTTGTGATTTGTCCACAGCTTTCTTCATAGTTTCACATAATCTGCTTTTCGGTGCTAAATTTTCTATTGAATGTTTCCAATATAATGATACACAGGAAGCACGAAAAGGTATATAATTTCGGGCGAGAATATTTATGAAAATATCCTCAGAAATATCGAAGATATTGATGATGATATTTTGGAATTTCTAAGTTCGATGGTTGATGGAGAAAGATTTTCCGCAAGATTTTAACATGACTTCGAAGCAAGATATTCTCTAAAGATTTCATCGGATCCAAAATTACCTGGATTCTTTGAATATAGGGTTTGGTCCTTGCATTTGTCTTTGGTCTCCTTCACGGTTAGCTCAATCCGTTTTTCAATACCAAATTTTCTATCGAGCGTTCCCAGCACTCAATTCTTTATCATCAAACTCTTGGCCATTTAGTCCATCTACAATTTTACTGTTTCCTCTACATTTAATGCAGCCATATTTGTATCATCGGTTATCAATCCGAGGTGGTTTCAGAAGAATGGTGTTTTTAGATGATTAAACGCTGATGGTAATATGGTGGAATATAAAAGGTTCCCCGGTAACAATAAAGAGCACACATATAAATATTAAGGTTATAATAAGGTTGTTTCGAACGAAAAGTCGAAGTTGACTTGCTGGAGCTGTGACAAAATTGGCTAATTTGAAAAGAAATTGCGTTGTTATTTTTGGAAATAACAATGCCAAAGAAGCTAGCACAGATACGTGTTAAACATTTATACATGTTCTGAGAATTTTCAGGTGCATAACTATACGCATCAATCTTTTTCTCCGTAAATGAAGTGCGGCTGATTCATCCTCTCGATTGAGGTGTTTTCAAGAATCATGAAAGGTTTAAACGCAGATTGTAATCGTCAAGATACAAATGAGGTTTAAGATTAGATCAAGTGGCAAACTTGAAGAATTATTTAGTTTCATATGTTATAATCAATGTTTTAATTCCTTTTAATTGACCAATGTTGACAGTCCTTAATTGATAGTCCACTAATTCATATATAGTTAGATATATAATATTTGAATTAATTAATACGTATCGTGACCCGTATACATGTCTCAGACTCGATCACAACTCAAAGTATATATATTATTATAGAATCAACCTCAACCCTGTATAGTGAACTCTAGCATTACAGCATATAGAGTGTTTATGGTTATTCCAAATAATATATGTATATATATGCGTCGATATGATATGTCAAAACCTTGTATACATGTCCCGATATTTAAAGTGCGTAAAATAAATAACAAAAATGACGATAAATAAAATTGCGAGAATATAAATTGCGATAATTAAAATGTAATCAGTTAGCTAGGAACAGTTAGCTAGGATTTTGTTAGCGTGGTTTCTTAACAAAAATTCATATTGTTAATTAGTCTGTTTCTAATCAATTTTTATTGTGTCCATTATTTCTTCATTATGCCACTTGTTGAATTCTGATAGATTAAAATCCAAATATGAAATTGAATAAAAATGGTTATTCTGTGGTGAACGGATACGTATATCGATGGATGTAAGTAGGATCGTAAATGACTGTTAAATCAGCTTCGAAGAATGTACAATGTAACTTATTAATGTGAAATTTAAATAGTCCTCGGGTATTACCTACCCGTTAAAATATTTTCACCATTAACAGTTTGTACAAGAGAATTTTTAATTACAATCTTTATGAAAACATATGTACATATATATTTTCTTCAGATGTATTCATGGATTTAATAAGTTAATATGATATTAAACTCATTTGCTTTTCGGTTGGAACTAGAATAAATAATCTCTAAAACTTTAGAGATTACATATTCGCCATGTCGAATGAAGATAAATGAGGTAGAACAAAGATCATACTCAAAGTACATATGATGATATTGAAGCATGGATTGTTGATGGTACTGGTGCTGTTATTGATTGTACTATTGGTGCCGGTGATGTTGCTGAAACTGGTACATTTTGCACCATATTCTCCGAATTGATTATTCGAGCGCGAAGTTCGTTGACTTATTACTCCAGGATGATTATCGGTCGGAACGAGCGGATGAATAAGGTTCAGAATTGTAGATAGAATATAATCTTGTCGAGGTATCCTGGAAATGAGACTGAAAATGGTGTCTCGAACAGGTTCGCCGGTAAACGCTTCAGGTTCATTGTCAAGAGGTGAATTTGGTTGATGGAAGGGATTGCCTTCTGTGTGTTTCCATTTATTAAGTCGACTACGAACCAATCAGATGAATTGATAATGGCTGATTGGTTGATTCATGCCGATGACGCTGTTTTCGGAGCTTAGATGAACATCTATGTCGGAATAGCTGTCGGAATAACTATCGGAATAGCTATTGGAATCTGAGGGACTCGAACTGGTTGCAGTATTCATCTCGTACGATCAGATGAAGGATTTTTGATAAGAAATAGATTATAGGATGTAGATTAGTACCCTGCAATACATAATTTACATATGCATATATAATACTAAAATCCCATAAGTTACGGAGGAATCTACGGAAGTTGTCAGGAAAGGTATATAGTAACAGATACGCTAAGATATGAATTTTGTCTATACACTATCGATGCACTAAATGCAGTAAGATGTGTCTAGACTTAAGATGATAAGCAAGTGATTCCCTAAGAATGATAAGCAGGTAATTTTCGACACAAAATGATAAGAAAAACTTTTGACATGCAGACACGGTCGAAGTCCAGACTCACTAATACATCTAAACAACTATCAGTTAGACACACTAATGCAGATATGGTTCGCTAAGACCACCGCTCTGATACCAACTGTGAAGACCCGTCCTAATCTATCTGGACGAAGTCCATATCGATTATAAACAATTCACATCAGTTGATTACATCGCGAGGTACTTGACCTCTATATGATACATTTTACAAACATTGCATTCGTTTTTGAAAAGACAATCTTTCATTTCATCGAAATTTGACGGCATGCATATCATTTCATAATATATCTAACTATAATTGACTTAATAATAATCTTGATGAACTCAACGACTCGAATGCAACGTCTTTTGAAATATGCCATGAATGACTCCAAGTAATATCTTTAAAATGAGCAAATGCACAGCGGAAGATTTCTTTCGTACCTGAGAATAAACATGCTTTCAAGTGTCAACCAAAAGGTTGGTGAGTTCATTAGTTTAACATAAGTAATCATTTCAATATTTTAATAGACCACAAGTTTTCATATTCCAAATTCTCATAAATAAACGTCCCATGCATAGAGACAAAAATATCATTCATATGGATTGAACACCTGGTAACCGACGATAACAATATGCATATAAGAATATCCCCATCATTCCGGGATCCTCCTTCGGACATGATATAAATTTCGAAGTACTAAAGCATCCGGAACTTTGGATGGGGCTTGTTGGGCCCGATAGATCTATCTTTAGGATTCGCGTCAATTAGGGTGTATGTTCCCTAATTCTTAGATTACCAGACTTTAATAAAAAGGGCATATTCGATTAGATAATCCAACCATAGAATGTAGTTTCGATTACTTGTGTCTATTTCGTAAAGCATTTATAAAAGCAGCGCATGTATTCTCAGTCCCAAAAATATATATTGCAAAAGCATTTAAAAAGGGATTAATGAAACTCACCATACTGTATTTTGTAGTAAAAATACATATGACGTCATTTAACAAGTGTATGGTTGACCTTGGATTCACGAACCTATATCAGGTATATATATTAATACATACCATGGTAATCGTACAAATTTATGTATTATTAGTAAGTTAATTGTTATTTGAATTATGTGTTTCATTAATAACCTAAAATATTAATATAGTTATGTTGTATGTAGTAAATAAGGTTTTATATAACTAATAGTTATTTGATAAAATAATATTGATAATAATAAAAGGTTGTTTCATCCTATAATAATAATAATAGTTATAATAATAAAAATGATAATTTTTATAAAAATGAGGCTTTTAATAATAATGAATACTAATAATAATAACTTATAAAAATAATGATTTTACTAATAATAATAATACCAATATTTATATTAGTTACTATAATGATAATATTACTACTAATAATAATAACTATCAAAATAATGATTTTACTAATAATAATATTTATTGATAATAATTTGTAATATCAAAAATGATAATAATATTAATTATACTAATAATCTTATTACTAATATTGGTAGTAATCATAAATACTTAATAACAACAATAATAAATAATAAAAGTAATAATAATAACAATAATAATTATAATGAAATAATAATAATAATAATAATAATAATAATAATAATAATAATAATAATAATAATAATAATAATAATAATAATAATAATAATAATAATAATAATAATAGTAGTAGTAGTAGTAGTAGTAGTAGTAGTAGTAGTAGTAGTAGTAGTAGTAGTAGTAGTAATAAAATTATACCTCACAGGAATAGGCTAAAAAAAAATATAGTGCACATGCCCAGGCTCGAACCCGCGACCTCCTGCTCAAACAAAACACGTCCAACCACCCCTCTATTTCCGTTTTTTCTTAATTAACTTACATACTAAATTTATTTAACTTTTAATTCGATTTCCGTCACCACCATTTACGGCCTAGTTGCAAAAGAAGATATCGGCCCAATTTTTGCTTTGAGGATCACGGCCCCATCAAGAAAAAAAAATCATTTCACAGCCCAATCACTAAATAAATATTACGTCCCAAAGTATAAGTCCCTTTATGCATCATGAATGTTGGGATACAAACAAAAACGGATAGCTTTTCTTTTTGGTGGTGGGTTTTTGTCAAGGAAAAGAGTAACAACTAACATCAACTATCTTTATCAACTAACCATAGTTACTATTATTGTTATATCACTATCATCTTGTTAAACGTTTTCATCTTTATCAATTTTTTTGTTAAGAGGTCGAATGGAAGAGTTTAAAGGTGTGTTTGGCTCTCGTCGGTACAGCTGTATAAAAGCAGTTGGAGGTTTCGAAAGAAAATATATAGGAATACATTACACGTAGCAACAAACTTTGGGTGTGGTGATAATTAACAAAGGTGGTGGTTTCAGTTTGTATCAGGATATAATACAGAAGCAACAGTTCGTCGCAATAGTAGTAGTAGTATGAATCGAAGGTGTTTTCGAGTAACATTAACAAAACCAAGCGAGTAGCAATAGTACCGGTAAACAAATACAGGGTAGCAAACATAGTAATCTATGTACAGTGTTTCTATTTTGTTTGAGTGATGACCGGAATAGAGAAGAAGAAAAAAATATACATAAGTAATTTTGTACGTGAGGATTCTTGTTGTTTTGAGGTGGTCATGGTTGCAAGAGTAAAGGAAAAGAAATGTACAAGGAATGTGTGATAGCGGTTGTAATTGTGATGATGGTTGTTATGTTCGAAAATAAATAAATAAACGGTTTCTGGTTGATCTTGGTGATTAGGGTGGTGAAGATTGTCGATGAATTTGTGGGGTGGTGGTTACGATTTGGTGACAACCGATTATGGGTTGGAGTGATGACGAGGGTGGTTGCTTGTGGTAGCCGTGGTGGTTGATTCGGAGAAGAGACACAAGGTGATCGATTATTATGAATGGTGATGAGTGTTTCAAAGGTGGTGTACGGTTCATGGTAGGGGTATTTGGTTTGTATGTAATTCAATCGAAACGGGTTAGTTGTGGTGATTGCAAGGTGAGCATGGTGGTGGCGAGGTTGGTTCATGGTGACGGTTTCTCGTGTTCCTGATGAGTGTGAAAGTTGTCGATGTAAGTGACCAAGGTGATGAGGTGATTATTAATCCTAAAAATCTTCCTATAATTGCTCATGTGTATGTATGTTTGGGTGTTATATATCTATGTATATATAATGAAAGAGATAGAAGAATGTGATAAAGGTGATGAATTTTTAATTTCATATTTAACAAAGAATAAGCGAAAGACATATATAATGCTGTAAAGTCACTCACAGTTATTATATATATATATATATATATATATATATATATATATATATATATATATATATATATATATATATATATATATATATATATATATAATTCATTGCATATAGTAAGTTAATTGATGAAAGGAAACGGAATCTGGATTCGGTGGATTGATAATATAACTTTATCTATGTTTATTATATATATAATGATAGTGGTTGGAGTTACAAACAAATACAGTGAGATGCATTGCATTTGCATATCCGAGTACATATAGATCTAAGAATGAATATGTATATTGTTCATTAGATGATTAAGAAGTCAAAAGGGCAAAAAGTAAGAATAGTAACCATAATTTAATCTCGTGAATCTAAATTGTCTGACATTACCAGAGTCTTATTAGGGTGTTATTTCGTACTCTGTTGAAAATTAGTGGCGGATAAAAGTGTTCGGAAAAATTCTAAAATTTTAAATTAGCTATATTTATTTATTTTGGTCATTATGATATACAATTAGATCATTAATTTATTAAATAAACATTACATCAACTGTCCCTCTCAATTCTGGGTACAATATAAAAAGTGTTAAAATTAAATAATTAAATCCTAAATATACTTTTAATAAGACTATAACTTATATAACTCATTTTCGGATCACCGTTTATTTTAAAATCATATAAGTTTGAATTAAACTTGCTTAACATCAATCGGGACATCAAACGAGTATTACAATCATTAAATATTTATTTTCAAGATACTTTATTTATATATATAGATATATTTTAAATAATAATTATTATAATACCCCATTTTTATTTTATTAATTTCTAATAACAACAACATATAATACTTCAAATTATATTTTGAATTATTATTTATATATACAAACAAACATATCTATTTACAATTAATTGTTCGTGAATCGACGAGAGCAGTCGAAGGTCAATTGAATATATGAACATCGTTCCAATGTTTTCTATACTCAACATTACATACTTTGCTTATCGTATCGAAATCATATAAAGATTAATTTTAAATTTGGTTGGAGATTCCCGGGTCATCACAAGATAAATGTCAATCTTCCTTTCATTGATGTGATTTCAGGAATGCCTAGATATGCTAAATTCTTGAAAGATCTAATCTCAAATAGAAAGAAAATGGAAGAACTCTCGGCTGTTACTATGAATGCTAATTGTTCAGCAGTGCTGTTGAATAAGATACGAGAAAAATTATCTGATCCAGGAAGTTTCACAATTCCATGTTTTCTGGGTAGTCTTAGTTCAATAGAAGCATTAGCAGACTTAGGTGCTAGTATAAATTTAATGCCGTATTCACTATACACTAAACCAGACCTTGGAGAATTGAAACCAACAAGAATAAGTATACAACTAGCCGATCGATCAATAAAATATCCTAGAGGGATAATGGAGAACATTCTAGTTAATGTTGGTACTTTAGTATTTCTAGTAGTTTTTGTTGTTCTGGACATGGAAGAAGATTCTCAAGTTCCTTTCTTATTAGGAAGACCATTCTTAAACACGGCTAAAGCAATGATAGACGTGTTTGGTAAGAAACTGACCCTAAGTATAGAGGACGAGAGTGTTACCTTTTCAGTTGATAGAGCAATGCAACAACCGCAATCTGCAGATGATACATGCTATTATATTCAAACTATAGATTCACATGCAGAATTGTTAGAAGAATTTCCAGAATTACAAGGAACAGGAGAATGTTCTTTAGGAGAAGGAACTGAACCAATTGATGAAGCTGAAATGTTAGCTACACTAATGGCTAATGGATATTAACCAACAACAGAAAAAATTCAAATGCTAAAAGAAGAAGACAGATATCGATACAAATCATCGATAGAAGAACCTCCGAAATTAGAGTTAAAGCCACTTCCAAACCATTTGGAATACGCTTATTTACATGGTGAATCTGAATTACCTGTAATAGTATCATCTTCTCTTACTGAAAATGAAAAATTTCAACTCATTTCTTTATTGAAAGCTCATAAACCAGCCATTGCATGGAAGATTCATGATATTAAAGGAATAAGTCCTTCGTATTGCACACATAAAATCCTTATGGAAGAAGGTCATAAAACGTATGTGCAACGTCAACGAAGACTAAATCCTAATATGCAAGATGTTGTTAAAAAAGAAATAATTAAACTGCTAGATGCAGGTTTAATTTATCCAATTTCTGATAGTCCATGGGTAAGCCCAGTTCAATGCGTGCCTAAGAAGGGTGGCATGTGAAATGTCCCGTTCTTATTGATTAAAAATGTTCCATATTAATTGATTTCGTTGCGAGGTTTTGACCTCTATATGAGACGTTTTTCAAAGACTGCATTCATTTTTAAAACAAACCATAACCTTTATTTCATAAATAAAGGTTTAAAAAGCTTTACGTAGATTATCAAATAATGATAATCTAAAATATCCTGTTTACACACGACCATTACATAATGGTTTACAATACAAATATGTTACATCGAAATCAGTTTCTTGAATGCAGTTTTTACACAATATCATACAAACATGGACTCCAAATCTTGTCCTTATTTTAGTATGCAACATCGGAAGCTCTTAGTATTCACCTGAGAATAAACATGCTTTAAACGTCAACAAAAATGTTGGTGAGTTATAGGTTTAACCTATATATATATCAAATCCTAAAAATAGACCACAAGATTTCATATTTCAATACACATCCCATACATAGAGATAAAAATCATTCATATGGTGAACACCTGGTAACCGACATTAACAAGATGCATATATAAGAATATCCCCATCATTATGGGATACCCTTCGGATATGATATAAATTTCGAAGTACTAAATCATCCGGTACTTTGGATGGGGTTTGTTAGGCCCAATATATCTATCTTTAGGATTCGCGTCAATTAGGGTGTCTGTTCCCTAATTCTTAGATTACCAGACTTAATAAAAAGGGGCATATTCGATTTCGATAATTCAACCATAGAATGTAGTTTCACGTACTTGTGTCTATTTTCTAAATCATTTATAAAACCTGCATGTATTCTCATCCCAAAAATATTAGATTTTAAAAGTGGGACTATAACTCACTTTCACAGATTTTTACTTCGTCGGGAAGTAAGACTTGGCCACTGGTTGATTCACGAACCTATAACAATATATACATATATATCAAAGTATGTTCAAAATATATTTACAACACTTTTAATATATTTTGATGTTTTAAGTTTATTAAGTCAGCTGTCCTCGTTAGTAACCTACAACTAGTTGTCCACAGTTAGATGTACAGAAATAAATCGATAAATATTATCTTGAATCAATCCACGACCCAGTGTATACGTATCGCAGTATTGATCACAACTCAAACTATATATATTTTGGAATCAACTTCAACCCTGTACAGCTAACTTCAACATTCACATATAGAGTGTCTATGGTTGTTCTGAAATATATATAGATGTGTCAACATGATAGGTGGAAACATTGTATACGTGTCTATGGTATCTCAAGATTACATAATATACAATACAAGTTGATTAAGTTATGGTTGGAATAGATTTGTTACCAATTTTCACGTAGCTAAAATGAGAAAAATTATCCAATCTTGTTTTACCCATAACTTCTTCATTTTAAATCCGTTTTGAGTGAATCAAATTGCTATGATTTCATATTGAACTCTATTTTATGAATCTAAACAGGAAAGGTATAGGTTTATAGTCAGAAAATAAGTTACAAGTTGTTTTTGTAAAGGTAGTCATTTCAGTCGAAAGAACGACGTCTAGATGACCATTTTAGAAAACATACTTCCACTTTGAGTTTAACCATAATTTTTGGATATAGTTTCATGTTCATAATAAAAATCATTTTCCCAGAATAACAACTTTTAAATCAAAGTTTATCATAGTTTTTAATTAACTAACCCAAAACAGCCCTCGGTGTTACTACGACGGCGTAAATCCGGTTTTACGGTGTTTTTCGTGTTTACAGGTTTTAAATCATTAAGTTAGCATATCATATAGATATAGAACATGTGTTTAGTTGATTTTAAAAGTCAAGTTAGAAGGATTAACTTTTATTTGCGAACAAGTTTAGAATTAACTAAACTATGTTCTAGTGATTACAAGTTTAAACCTTCGAATAAGATAGCTTTATATGTATGAATCGAATGATGTTATGAACATCATTACTACCTCAAGTTCCTTGGATAAACCTACTGGAAATGAGAAAAATAGATCTAGCTTCAAAGGATCCTTGGATGGCTTGAAAGTTCTTGAAGCAGAATCATGACACGAAAACAATTTCAAGTAAGATTTCCACTCGAAATAAGATTGTTATAGTTATAGAAATTGAATTAAAGTTTGAAGAACACTTAGAACTTGAAGATAGAACTTGAGAGTGATCAATTAGATGAAAAAAATTGAAGAATGAAAGTGTTTGTAGGTGTTTTTGGTCGTTGGTGTATGGATTAGATATAAAGGATATGTAATTTTGTTTTCATGTAAATAAGTCATGAATGATTACTTATATTTTTGTAATTTTATGAGATATTTCATGCTAGTTGCCAAATGATGGTTCCCACATGTGTTAGGTGACTCACATGGGCTGCTAAGAGCTGATCATTGGAGTGTATATACCAATAGTACATACATCTAAAAGCTATGTATTGTACGAGTACGAATACGGGTGCATACGAGTAGAATTGTTGATGAAACTGAACGAGGATGTAATTGTAAGCATTTTTTTAAGTAGAAGTATTTTGATAAGTGTCTTGAAGTCTTTCAAAAGTGTATGAATACATATTAAAACACTACATGTATATACATTTTAACTGAGTCGTTAAGTCATCGTTAGTCGTTACATGTAAATGTTGAATGTCGTTAGTCGTTATCTTGTTGAATGTTGTTAACCCATTATTTATTATAACAAATGAGATGTTAAATTGTTATATTATCATAATATTATGATATATAATATATCTTAGTATGATATATATACAGTTAAATGTCGTTACAACGATAATCGTTACATATATGTCTCGTTTCGAAATCATTAAGTTAGTAGTCTTATTTTTACATATGTATTTCATTGTTAATACACTTAATAATATATTTACTTATCATTTAACATAATTAACCAAGTGTATCAATATCTTAATATGATTCATATGTACCTAGTAAGACGTTGTTATAACGATAATCGTTATATATATCGTTTTTGAGTTTCTTAAATTAATAGTCTCATTTTTATGTATATAACTCATTGTTAAAATACCTAATGAGATACATACTTATAATAAAATCATGTTAACTATATATATAACCATATATATGTCATCGTATAGTTTTTACAAGTTTTAACGTTCGTGAATCACCGGTCAACTTGGGTGGTCAATTGTCTATATGAAACCTATTTCAATTAATCAAGTCTTAACAAGTTTGATTTCTTAACATGTTGGAAACACTTAATCATGTAAATAACAATTTCATTTAATATATATATATATATATATATATATATATATATATATATATATATATATATATATATAGATATATATATATAAACATGGAAAAGTTCGGGTCACTACAGTACCTACCCGTTAAATAAATTTCGTCCCGAAATTTTAAGCAGTTGGAGGTGTTGACGTATCTTCTGGAAATAAATGCGGGTATTTCTTCTTCATCTGATCTTCTCGTTCCCAGGTGAACTCGGGTCCTCTACGATCATTCCATTGAACCTTAACAATTGGTATCTTGTTTTGCTTAAGTCTTTTAACCTCACGATCCATTATTTCCACGGGTTCTTCGATAAATTGAAGTTTTTCGTTGATTTGGATTTCATCTAACGAAATAGTGAGATCTTCTTTAGCAAAACATTTCTTCAAATTCGAGACGTGGAAAGTGTTATGTACAGCCGCGAGTTGTTGAGGTAACTCAAGTCGGTAAGCTACTGGTCCGACACGATCAATAATCTTGAATGGTCCAATATACCTTGGATTTAATTTCCCTCATTTACCAAATCGAACAACGCCTTTCCAAGGTGCAACTTTAAGCATGACCATCTCTCCAATTTCAAATTCTATATCTTTTCTTTTAATGTCAGCGTAGCTCTTTTGTCGACTTTGGGCGGTTTTCAACCGTTGTTGAATTTGGATGATCTTCTCGGTAGTTTCTTGTATTATCTCCGAACCCGTAATCTGTCTATTCCCCACTTCACTCCAACAAATTGGACACCTGCACTTTCTACCATAAAGTGCTTCAAACGGCGCCATCTCAATGCTTGAATGGTAGCTGTTGTTGTAGGAAAATTCTGCTAACGGTAGATGTCGATCCCAACTGTTTTCGAAATCAATAACACATGCTCGTAGCATGTCTTCAAGCGTTTGTATCATCCTTTCGCTCTGCCCATCAGTTTGCAGATGATAGGCAGTACTCATGTCTAGACGAGTTCCTAATGCTTGCTGTAATGTCTGCCAGAATCTTGAAATAAATCTGCCATCCCTATCAGAGATAATAGAGATTGGTATTCCATGTCTGGAGACGACTTCCTTCAAATACAGTCATGCTAACTTCTCCATCTTGTCATCTTCTCTTATTGGCAGGAAGTGTGCTGATTTGGTGAGATGATCAACTATTACCCAAATAGTATCAAAACCACTTGCAGTCCTTGGCAATTTAGTGATGAAATCCATGGTAATGTTTTCCCATTTCCATTCCGGGATTTTGGGTTGTTGAAGTAGACCTGATGGTTTCTGATGCTCAGCTTTGACCTTAGAACACGTCAAACACTCTCCTACGTATTTAGCAACATCGGCTTTCATACCCGGCCACCAAAAATGTTTCTAGAGATCCTTGTACATCTTCCCCGTTCCAGGATGTATTGAGTATCTGGTTTTATGAGCTTCTCTAAGTACCATTTCTCTCATATCTCCAAATTTTGGTACCCAAATCCTTTCAGCCCTATACCAGGTTCCGTCTTCCCGAATATTAAGATGCTTCTCCGATCCTTTGGGTATTTCATCCTTTAAATTTCCCTCTTTTAAAACTCCTTGTTGCGCCTCCTTTATTTGAGTAGTAAGGTTAGTGTGAATCATTATATTCATAGATTTTACTCGAATGGGTTCTCTGTCCTTTCTGCTCAAGGCGTCGGCTACCACATTTGCCTTCCCCGGGTGGTAACGAATCTCAAAGTCGTAATCATTCAACAATTCAATCCACCTACGCTGCCTCATATTCAGTTGTTTCTGATTAAATATGTGTTGAAGACTTTTGTGGTCGGTATATATAATACTTTTGACCCCATATAAGTAGTGCCTCCAAGTCTTTAATGCAAAAACAACCGCGCCTAATTCCAAATCATGCGTCGTATAATTTTGCTCGTGAATCTTCAATTGTCTAGACGCATAAGCAATCACCTTCGTTCGTTGTATTAATACACAACCGAGACCTTGCTTTGATGCGTCACAATAAATCACAAAATCATCATTCCCTTCAGGTAATGACAATATAGGTGCCGTAGTTAGCTTTTTCTTCAATAACTGAAACGCTTTCTCTTGTTCATCCTTCCATTCAAATTTCTTCCCTTTATGCGTTAATGCAGTCAAGGGTTTTGCTATTCTGGAAAAGTCTTGGATGAACCTTTTGTAGTAACCAGCTAGTCCTAAATACTGGCGTATGTGTTTCGGAGTTTTCGGGGTTTCCCACTTTTCAACAGTTTCTATCTTTGCCGGATCCACCTTAATACCTTTTTTGTTCACTATGTGACCGAGGAATTGAACTTCTTCCAACCAAAATGCACACTTTGAAAATTTAGCGTACAATTCTTCCTTCCTCAATACTTCTAACACCTTTCTCAAATGTTAACCGTGTTCTTGGTCATTCTTTGAGTAAATAAGTATGTCATCAATGAAAACAATGACAAACTTGTCAAGGTATGGTCCACACACTCGGTTCATAAGGTCCATGAACATAGCTGGTGCATTAGTTAAACCAAACGGCATGACCATAAACTCGTAATGATCGTAACGTGTTATGAAAGCAGTCTTTGGAATATCATCTTCTTTCACCCGCATTTGATAATACCCGGAACGTAAGTCAATCTTTGAATAAACAGACGAGCCTTGTAGTTAATCAAATAAGTTGTCGATTCTCGGTAGTGGGTAGCGGTTCTTGATGGTAAGTTTGTTCAACTCTCGGTAGTCGATACACAACCTGAATATACCATCTTTCTTCTTGACAAACAAAACAGGAGCTCCCCATGGTGATGTGCTTGGTCGAATGAAACCACGCTCTAAAAGTTCTTGTAATTGGCTTTGCAGTTCTTTCATCTCGCTGGGTGCGAGTCTGTAAGGAGCACGAGCTATTGGTACAGCTCCTGGTACAAGATCTATTTGAAATTCAACGGATCGATGTGGGGGTAATCCCGGTAATTCTTTCGAAAATACATCGGGAAATTCTTTTGCGACGGGAACATCATTAATGCTCTTTTCTTCAGTTTGTACTTTCTTGACGTGTGCTAGAACAGCATAGCAACCTTTTCTTATTAGTTTTTGTGCCTTCAAATTACTAATAAAATGTAGCTTCGTGTTGCCCTTTTCTCCGTACACCATTAAGGGTTTTCCTTTTTCTCGTATAATGCGAATTGCATTTTTGTAACAAACGATCTCTGCTTTCACTTCTTTCAACCAGTCCATACCGATTATCACATCAAAACTCCCTAACTTTACTGGTATCAAGTCAATCTTAAATGTTTCGCTAACCAGTTTAATTTCTTGATTCCGACATATATTATCTGCTGAAATTAATTTACCATTTGCTAATTCGAGTAAAAATTTACTATCCAAAGGCGTCAATGGACAACTTAATTTAGCACAAAAATCTCTACTCATATAGCTTCTATCCGCACCCGAATCAAATAAAACGTAAGCAGATTTATTGTCAATAAGAAACGTACCCGTAACAAGCTCCGGGTCTTCCTGTGCCTCTGTCGCATTAATATTGAAAACTCTTCCGCGGCCTTGTCCATTCGTGTTCTCCTGGTTTGGGCAATTTCTAATAATGTGGCCCGGTTTTCCACATTTATAACAAACTACATTGGCATAACTTGCTCCGACACTAGTTGCCCCGCCATTACTCGTTCCGACACCATTTGTTCCTTTCGTTCTGTTAACCCCTGGTCCGTAGACCTCACACTTCGCCGCGCTATGACCATTTCTTTTACACTTGTTGCAAAATTTGGTGCAGAACCCCGAGTGATACTTTTCACACCTTTGGCATAGCTGTTTCTGATTGTTGTTGTTGTTGCGGTTATTATTGTTGTTGGGATGATTGTTGTAGTTGCTGTTGTTGTTGTTATTGTTGTTGTTGTTGTTGTTGTTGTTGGGCCGTTTGTTGTAGTTGCGATTGATGTTGCGATTGTTGGGATAGTTGTTGCGATTATTGTTGTAATTGCTGTTGTTGTTGTATTGGTGATTCTTATCACCGTTTTCCTCCCACTTTCTTTTGACTTACTTCACATTGGCCTCTTCAGTAGTCTGTTCTTTAATTCTTTCTTCAATCTGGTTCACTAGTTTGTGAGCCATTCTACATGCCTGTTGTATGGAGGCGGGCTCGTGTGAACTTATATCTTCTTGGATTCTTTCCGGTAATCCTTTCACAAACGCGTCGATCTTCTCTTCCTCATCTTCGAACGCTCCCAGACACAATAGGCACAATTCTGTGAATCGTCTTTCGTACGTGGTAATATCAAATCCTTGGGTTCGTAACCCTCTAAGTTCTGTCTTGAGCTTATTGACCTCGGTTCTGGGACGGTACTTCTCGTTCATCAAGTGCTTGAATGCTGACCACGGTAGTGCGTACGCATCATCTTGTCCCACTTGCTCTAGATAGGTATTCCACCATGTTAACGCAGAACCTGTGAAGGTATGCATAGCGTACTTCACTTTGTCCTCTTCAGTATACTTACTTATGGCAAACACCGATTCGACCTTCTCGGTCCACCGTTTCAATCCGATCGGTCCTTTGGTTCCATCAAATTCCATAGGTTTGCAGGCAGTGAATTCTTTGTAGGTGCATCCTACACGATTTCCGGTACTGCTAGATCCAAGGTTATTGTTGGTATGTAGCACAACTTGTACTGCGGCTATGTTTGAAGCTAGAAAAATACGGAATTCCTCTTCATTCATATTCACGGTGTGTCGAGTAGTCGGTGCCATTTCCTTCAAAATAGTCAAATGGAACAAGTTAATCATACAGAATATTAAGAGTAGTTAATAGTATTTCGTAGCATAATATGAACTCATTTATAAAAGCTTTTTCTTCATATTAGCGTTTTATAAGTTTAAATTCGGGTAGTACCTACCCGTTAAGTTCATACTTAGTAGCTAATATACAATTCAACTACTACAATTCTATATGAAAAACTGATTATAATAATATTTCGCGTTCAAACTTTTATACAATATTTTACAAACTTACAATACCGCTTATTTTACATAAAGCATGAAATATTGCACACAATAACTTTGATATAAGATAGTTGTGAAGATAATTCTAGCTAGTACACAAGTCGTTCAGCAAAGGCAATAAAGACACGTAATTCATACGTCCAGAAACAAGTCACGCATTCTGGTTTTACTAGGACTACTTCCCATCCTTGGTCTTGTGGAACATAACCGTTATGGCCGTTGTTAAGACAGCGTGTTGTAACGTCGTCAAAGGGACGAGGGTTATGTAATGACCAACAGTCTCGTAATAACCTAAAAACCTCATTTCTTACCCCAATTACCGACTCCGTCACTTGTGGGAACGTTTTGTTTAATAGTTGTAGCCCGATGTTCTTTTTCTCACTTTGGTGAGAAGCGAACATTACTAACCCGTAAGCATAGCATGCTTCTTTATGTTGCATGTTAGCCGCTTTTTCTAAATCACGAAGTCCTATATTCGGATATATTGAGTCAAAATAATTTCTTAACCCGTTGCGTAAAATAGCATTTGGGTTCCCCGCAATATATGCGTCAAAGTAAACACATCGTAACTTATGGATTTCCCAATGTGATATCCCCCATCTTTCGAATGAAAGCCTTTTATAAACCAAGGCATTCTTGAAACGTTCTTCGAATGTCTTACAAACTGATCTCGCCTTAAATAGTTGTGCCGAGGAATTCTGACCGACTCTAGACAAGATTTCATCACTCATCTCTCCGGGTAGGTCTCTTAAAATATTGGGTTGTCTATCAAATTTGTGTTTTTATACTGTAAAATAGACAAGAGTTAGATTCATAAAAAAATACTTATTAATACAAGAAATTTTTACATATATCATAAAGCATAAGCACACTATATTACATATATTACACCACACGAATACAACTATCTTATTCCGACTCGCTCGTTTCTTCTTCTTCGGTTTTGGTTCATTTTGCCAAGTTTCTAGGGATATATGATGTTCCCCTAATACGAGCCGTCGTTTTCCACATTGGTTTAGAAAAACCTGGTAGTTTAGAGGTTCCCGGGTTATTGTCACAACTTAAGAAATACAGGTGTTGACGATACATAAAAAGTTCATCGGGTTTGGAATCAAATTTCTCTATGTTTATGCCCTTTCCCTTATTGTTCTCTTTTGCCTTATTAAATTGTGTTGGGGTAATTTCTATAACATCATCGGAATCCTTGTCGGGATCCGATTCATCGGAGAATTGGTAATCCTCCCAATACTTTGCTTCCTTGGCGGAAACACCATTGACCATAATTAACTTTGGTCGGTTGGTTGAGGATTTTCTTCTACTTAACCGTTTTATTATTTCCCCCACTGGTTCTATTTCTTCTTCCGGTTCCGATTCTTCTTCCGGTTCCGACTCTTCTTCCGGTTCCTCTTCGGGAACTTGTGAATCAGTCCACGAATCATTCCAATTTACATTTGAATCTTCATTATTATTAGGTGAGTCAATGGGACTTGTTCTAGAGGTAGACATCTATCACATAATATCAAACACGTTAAGAGATTAATATATCACATAATATTCACATGTTAAAAATATATAGTTTCCAACAAAATTTGTTAAGCAATCATTTTTCAAGTAAACACGGTCGAAGTCCAGACTCACTAATGCATCCTAACAAACTCGATAAGACACACTAATGCAAAATTCTGGTTCTCTAAGACCAACGCTCGGATACCAACTGAAATGTCCCGTTCTTATTGATTAAAAACGTTCCATGTTAATTGATTTCGTTGCGAGGTTTTGACCTCTACATGAGATGTTTTTCAAAGACTGCATTCATTTTTAAACAACCCATAACCTTTATTTCATAAATAAAGGTTTAAAAAGCTTTACGTAGATTATCAAATAATGATAATCTAAAATATCATGTTTCCACACGACCATTACATAATGGTTTACAATACAAATATGTTACATCGAAATCAGTTTCTTGAATGCAGTTTTTACACAATATCATACAAACATGGACTCCAAATCTTGTCCTTATTTTAGTATGCAACAGCGGAAGCTCTTAGTATTCACCTGAGAATAAACATGCTTTAAACGTCAACAAAAATGTTGGTGAGTTATAGGTTTAACCTATATATATATCAAATCGTAAAAATAGACCACAAGATTTCATATTTCAATACACATCCCATACATAAAGATAAAAATCATTCATATGGTGAACACCTGGTAACCGACATTAACAAGATACATATATAAGAATATCCCCATCATTCCGGGACACCCTTCGGATATGATATAAATTTCGAAGTACTAAAGCATCCGGTACTTTGGATGAGGTTTGTTAGGCCCAATAGATCTATCTTTAGGATTCGCGTCAATTAGGGTGTCTGTTCCCTAATTCTTAGATTACCAGACTTAATAAAAAGGGGCATATTCGATTTCGATAATTCAACCATAGAATGTAGTTTCACGTACTTGTGTCTATTTTCTAAATCATTTATAAAACCTGCATGTATTCTCATCCCAAAAATATTAGATTTTAAAAGTGGGACTATAACTCACTTTCACAGATTTTTACTTCGTCGGGAAGTAAGACTTGGCCACTGGTTGATTCACGAACCTATAACAATATATACATATATATCAAAGTATGTTCAAAATATATTTACAACACTTTTAATATATTTTGATGTTTTAAGTTTATTAAGTCAGCTGTCCTCGTTAGTAACCTATAACTAGTTGTCCACAGTTAGATGTACTAATGATACCGCAACCCGCATGCGCACCTCATATGCGTGCGGTATGCGGTATGCGGATTGTATCTGATTCCTTTGTTCCCGGTACGGTGGTTGCTTAGCTGTCAAGTAAATATCTTTTCCATAATTATATCCGTGATTCGGGAGAGTCAGTTATGGATGAGATTAACGTGATCTGGGACGGTTCTAGAATTAGGGTTTGCCTATAAATACAACCCTAATCATCATTTACCAGACACGACATATTACGTAACTATCGCACACGAGATACATTACGCAAAACAGCATCATTCAGCATCTCTTCAAGGTTAACAGGTTAGTCTTTCGTAAGCTAGTACCTACGACCTTATTTGGGGCCCCTTGATCGATGACTGTTATCAGAGGTGGACTTAATCACTTGGCCACCCCGCCGACATCATCATGTCGGCCAGGGTTATTCACGGTAGCCGGATCGGAGAGCCACGTTCTAAGATCCTTAAACCCCTCCTTATGTATTGAGCAGGCATATTAAACCCCACGGTTAAAATATGCATGATCAAGTGGTGCTTTCATTGAGAGTCGAATTAATTCAAGACTGTTTAATTGCTTTTTCTTTTAAGGTTTTGAATTGTATGACTCGTTATTTACAAAATTTTAGAATTTTTTCTTTAACAGTATCATGACTTCCGAGGAATCATCGGAACATACCCAAACAGATGTTTAGAACGCACCGTCTGGTAGTCAACATACACCGGTTATGACTACGGGGGCCGCTATTCAGGCGGGGTACACGATATACCCTCCACCTATATCCGGCGAACCTTTTCAGAGGTACAAGCCGATTTATTCAGACGGGGTCACACCGCCAAGAGCAAACTCACCAGTCACAACCACGCGGCTGGACTTTTCGTCAGTGGATCCAAGGGTCATCTTTGCAGGCACTACCGGTGGAACAACGGGGCCGCATGTGGTTTGCTGTGGCCAGGTACCTATTTACAGTACCACTGTTTCAATACCTCTGCATACGCAGAGCATTCAGCAGAATTCGTCATTTACACCGTTGCAACCTTGGCAACCACCGCACCCAGTTTCACAATTTTTAACTCCTGCGGATGCGTTACTTAATAGTTGGGGATTTGGTGTCATCCCAGATGCAAACTCTCATTGGGTGCCGATAACAGCGCAGCAGCAAAGCACAGCGCATACAGTTGGGCTTTTAAGTGTGTATCCTCAAGTTTCGCAGATATCTGCGCCACAGGTTTCGCTTCCTTTACAGCCACCTGTGTACTCTGCGTCTTCAAGTTATCCCTCTTTTCCAACGCAGCAGCCTTGGTTATATCCGTAGACGCAGGGTCAACCTTGGCAAAATGTTCAAGGGCAGGCAAATCTTGCAAGTCAATTCATGCAGGCCGCACCTCCTGATATGGTTCACTTATTTTCACAACCTGACTTTGTGCAAGACATGATGAAGCGTTTCTTTGCAAACTTGAAAGGGGATCCTGTTAAACCACCCTTCGAGCTACCGACTACCTTTGACAAGTTTCCTCCGCATATATCCGCATACCCGTTTCCATCAGCACCAAAGATACCTAGCACGTTGGGTACTTACAATGGCCTGACCGATCCAGATGATTTTTTACAGCGTTTCGAAGGCGCAATGTGCACTCAAGGCTGGGTGGATCCGGTTGCGTGTCAGATATTTCCTATGACACTACAGGGTATTGCTCGTGAGTGGTTTAATAAGTTGCCGGCGGGTAGTATTGCCGGGTTTATGGATCTGCGGACAAAGTTTTTGCTGCAATATCAGAATCAGAGACCACGCAAGCGCACTCACATTGAATGCCATGACATCGTGCAGAAGTCCAAGGAATCTTTGGGCGAATTTCTCACAAGGTATACGAATGAGTGCCTGTGTATACCAGATCTCAAACCAGAGCAATAGATTTCCGGACTCATACATGGTATAAACTCAGAACGTCATCCAACACTGGTAAGGCGTCTGCGCCATACAGTCCCAACAACTTATGCTGAGGCGCTTAATGAATGCCACGACTATATGCGGAGTGGCGAAGATAATGACATTCCAACAGCTAGCTCACGCAACGAGAGGAAGGACGATGATGATCGTTCGCGCGATCAAAATCGTGGTAACAACTCTCGTGGAAGGTATCCTAGTGGTGGTCCCATCAGGAATGATAAAGGGAAATCAAGTGGCAATCATCGAAACAATAATCAGCGCGGCATCAATAATCAGAACTATGCGCTGCTTAAAAGTTTGTCCAAAACGCCAAAAGAAATTTTGGCAACCGAACCGGTGTGCGGGACCTTTGCGGTCCCAACTCCGCTTACAGAATTTGGTAAGCGGGAAAAAACAAAGTATTGTGAATTTCATGACGATTATGGTCACGACACCAATCGGTGTAAAAACTTGATGGAACGGGTTCTGGAGGCGCTTCGCGCGGGCAAATTGGATCATCTAAAACGACCTAAAAAGGACAAGGGAAAGGCCGCAGAAGAGGCTTCGAAGTCTAAGACTTTCGCGTGGCAGAAAGTTGACAAAGCGAAAAATGCCGACTTAACCATTAACATGGTTGACGCAGAGAAAATCAGCCAGCAGAGAAAGTACAATGATCACCAAGATTGGGAGCTTCTCCCAATCACTTTCCCTCCTATAATGTCAATTGATTCTATTAATGAGCCCATTATCATCAAGTGTTGCATCCCTGATTGCGGAATCCAGGTTAAGCGCATGCATGTTGACACTGATAGTGGTGTCGATATTATGTATGAGCATTGTTATCGTTTCTTTCCGGCAGAAGTCAAAGCGCAGTTACGCCAGCCTGATATTACGCTATCAGGGTTTTCCGGAGAAAACTCGTGGCCGCTAGGCCGAATAGAATTAATGGTAGAGCTTGCGGATGACAGGAACCCGCAGATGATCAGGCATGAATTGGTCGATTTTTATGTGGTTCGTTCAACTTCACGATATAACGCACTGCTAGGGAGAAACTTCATATGGCGTTTCAACATCATACCATTGGTAGTGCATGGTTTGATCAAGTTTCCCACAGTAGGAGGCGTTGCCACGGTTACGTCACATCAAACAACCGAGTTGTGTGGCTCAGTTGCGCCTATAAGCACTCCTAGCGTGGGAGAACAACTGGCAAATTGTGCAGTCATAGCAAATCGCTTGCATCCGGATAAGCGAATTAAAATCGGCGCAGGCTTGTCAGCCGAAACAAAGGCCAAATTGCATGGAATTTTGTCCGCAAAGGTAGATGTTTTCGCGTGGCGTGAGTCAGACATGACTGGGGTTCCGCGTGATATTGCTGAACATAAGTTAAATGTTAATCCATCATTGACACCCGTTAGGCAAAGGAAGCGGCATATGGCTCTAAACCGCAGTGATTGGTTGTGCGCAGAGGTGGACAACCTTGTCAAAGCAAGCATTCTGCGGGAAGTGCGTTATCAGACATGGGTTGCAAATCCTGTGTTGGTAAAAAAGGCTGACGGTAACTGGCGAATGTGCGTTGATTTCAAGGACATTAATAAGGCATGTCCTAAGGACAATTACCCTCTCCCGGAGATAGACTGGAAGGTAGAATCACTATCGGGATTTAGGTACAAGTGTTTTCTGGACGCATACAAGGGTTATCACCAAATCTTAATGGCTGCAGAAGATGAGGAGAAGACTGATTTTCATACGCCGCAGGGTATTTATTGTTACACGAAGATGCCTTTCGGTTTAAAGAATGCTGGCGCGACCTATCAGCGTGTAATTGACGCAGCATTCAAGCACCAAATCGGTAGAAATCTTGAAGCGTACGTCGACGACTTGGTAATTAAAAGTAACACCGAAGAAGACATGTTCACGGACATCCTAGAAACGTTTGCATCTCTGCGCAGGATCAACATGAAGCTTAACCCGCTTAAATGTAGTTTTGGGGAAGAGGAAGGCAAGTTTTTAGGTCATGTGGTGACAGCGCGGGGTATCAAGGCCAATCCCAAAAAGATTGAAGCCATTGATAATTTTCCATCTCCGAAGACAAAGAAAGATGTGCAAAGTCTAACGGGGAAGCTTGCGGCTATCACGCGGTTTTTGTCGAAAGCCGCAGAACGACAGTTACCATTCTTCAATACTTTGAAAAATTGTTTGAAGAAAAAAGACTTCGTATGGACTCAGGAAGCAGAATCAGCCTTTCAGGAGATGAAAAAGGTGCTTGCAGAATTACCAACACTTACTGTGCCAGTATCAGGAGAAACGCTAACGCTGTACCTCGCGGCATCGAAGGAAGCTGTCAGCTCAGTCCTCATCGCGGATCGCGGAAAGGTAATCCATTAATTTACATGCTTTATTTATATCGCAGAAATTTAAGGACTGAGGTTTTTCTCAGACGCAAATGCAGGTCTACTTCGTAAGCAAGACGCTGACATCAAGCGAAGTAAACTACTCACCAATAGAAAATCTTGTATATGCGCTGGTCCATACGGCGCGGCGTTTGCGCCGATATTTTCAAGCACATCCAATCGTGGTTCTAACTGATCAACCAATCAAACAGGTTGGTAAACACCTACTTTGCGGCAATGACCGGGGTTACCACATTGACTAACGCAATCATTTTTCTTTCAGGTGTTATACAAGCCTGAGATTTCTGGCCGAATGGCTAAGTGGGCAGTTGAATTAGGTGAACATGAAATAAATTTCTCTTCGCGCAGTGCGGTTAAGGGTCAAATACTTGCTGATTACCTAGCAGAATTACCTGCGGATGTCGAGGCGTCAGCAGAACATCAGGATCCACCTGCACCAACATTGTCACCATGGGAATTGTACACCGATGGTGCGTGCAGCGCATCTGGTGCAGGTGCGGGTATAATTTTAACAGGCCCAGATGGCGAAGAGCATATATACGCACTGCGGTTTAATTTTGATGTTACGAACAACGAAGAAGAGTATGAGGCTCTGTTAGCAGGTATGCGCATTGCGCATAGGTTAAATGTTAAAATTTTGCACGCATATGTGGATTCAAAGCTAGCATGCAGTCAGGTCAGCGGAGATTTCGAAGCGCATGACATAGCCATGCAGCAATATCTATCGCTTGTTCACAACCTCGCTGACCAATTTGAAGCTTTTCAAATCTCCCACGTAATGCGTGGGCAAAATAAGAAGGCGGATGCGCTAAGCAAACTGGCTGCCTTGGCTTTTGATCATATGGGAAAGAAAGTTCTAATAGAAGAACTCAATGCGAAATCCATTGTTATGATGCCTTTAGTGGCACCAGTTGAGGAATCAAACTCAACATGGATGACGCCCATTGTGGCTTTTTTGCGGAATGGCACATCTCCTACGGATTCCGCTGATGCAAAGAAAGTCCGCGTTAAGGCACCGCTGTATGCCTTGAGGGGGACGTCCTATATCGAAAGAATTATTTGGGACCGCACTTAAGGTGCATTGGCCCGAAAGAGGCAGAGGAAGTTGTACGAGAACGCATCGATTAGAGGGATAGGAATGGTTGTGGTAGCATTCTCCGCTTCCAGCAATGCCGCAGCCGTACCCTCTTTCAATTTCTTCGGCACAGCGTCAGGGTACGGTGGTGTGAGGCTGCAGGCTTGAATCACCTCTAAGACTGCCTTGTTGACTTCGTGGTCTTTCACCGCATCAACATAGGCATTGAACTTATCGGTAACTGGCCCAGAATCCATCACCTTTTGCGCAATGGTGGGGAGTGCAGTGCGCAGCTTCGCCAGATCCACCTCTGCCAGCTCGCGGTTGGTTACCGCGTCATCCCTTTCCCTCGTCACCCTTTCTAGCTCCACCCGCAGACGCTCCGCCTCCCCCTTGGACTGGTCAACCGCACCAACCAGCTCGCGGTTTTTCTTTCTCTCTTCAATCAGTGCAGTTTTGGTTTCCGCCGTGGTTAACTCCACCGCCTTGCGCGCTTCTTCTGCGGCGTCCCTGTCTTTCTTCACCTGATCAACCCCCGCTTGCAGCAGCCCTAGCTCTGTTTCTTTCCGCAAGGCCACTTGATACAAGTTAGTCGAACGGCGGGCTTGATCTGCAACCATTCCAAAAAAGACAAGGCCATTTTGGACGAAGGCGTTGAGCGGCTGATTAAAAGGCAGTGCGGCTAGTTGGTTGCGGAACTCAGCCGGGAAGATTTGTTGGAGGAAGGCGGACTGCTCTGCGGCGTTTTCCGCCGATGTCTGGGTGAGCTGCGCCAGGTTTGCCAATCGAAAGCTACCGTGTGGCGGGGTTGGTGTGGACTCGGAGTCTAGGTGTATCGTCTTATCCTTTGACTCGGCAGTAGCTTAGAGGTCCGGATTGACCCGCGGTGGGGTGTGATGAGTTTCTTCCGCATGCCCTGCGTGTTAATAAGTGGTTATATAAATGAAAACTTAAATGTGCGGTATGCGCGAAAGCTGAACTCTTACCAGAGGATGGGGGAGGTAGATCCGCAGAACGGGGTTCGATGGGAACGGAGTTATCGTTCCGCTTGTCCTCCCTCTGTTTGGGAGTGAGTTTCTTCTTCTTCTGTTGGGATTGGCAGGCTTCGGCGGCCTTGCGTTTATTTCCGGAGGTGGCAGGTGCATTCTCGCCAGTCTTCTCCTGCTCTAACGGCTAGTTCACATTCTGTTTGCAGAAGGCGATGCCCGCAATCTCCTCCGCAGTCAGTACTCTCTTCATCTTCATCTCTGTAAACATGCACGCATGCGTTAGAACACATAAATAGAAAACTGTTGTTAGTATGTGATTATACTATTCCTACCCTTTCCATCCGGTCCGACTATGGCTGGACGCACACTTTCCCATGGCCAGTGTGCGGATATCTTCCCTAGCCGCAACATCACGTTCCCGTATGACCGGTGCACCAGCTGTGCGTTAGCGCACTCCGCTAACAGCTTTGTTTCCTCGTCATCAAGGACCGGGGTTTTGTTCACATCCTTTTCCACCTTCTCGCACCATATAAGCGTTTGCGGAAAAGCGGTACCAACTACAGTTTGGTCAATGAAAAAGAAAGTTTCTTTCCAGTTACCCGCATTCGACTTTGGGGTTTTGGTGAAATTTTGTCGGGCGAAGAAGGTGAACCAGGATTTGTGGTGATTGGCTAGGCGGTATAGATGACAGAAAACTTTAACCAACGGTACCCTGTCGATTGCGGCGCACCACATTTCAAACAGAACTATTTTACCTATGGCATACGGGTGTATTTGCCCTAATCCCACTCTGAAGTGATCTAATATGCCTAAGAAAAAGTCAAATGGAGGAACCCTAAAGTTACCATGCTTGAAAGCATGTTCATAGATGGCCACTTTCTTCTTCGGTGGCTCGTGAGCACGCTGATGGGGTAGGGGTGGCACCGGATTGTACTTGGCTAAGGAAGGATACTGTTTCACTAAGTAATCTATGTGCTTCTTCTCTATAACAGACTCTACGCTATCTACATACATCTCGTTAGCTTTAGTCATTTTCTAGGAGTAATCGGATGAATACTAACCTTTAAATGGTGGCCGGAATGTTTGATTTTTGATCGGAATTCAAATTGGCAGCGTAACGAGGAAGCTTGAAGCAGGAAAGTGGAAATGAGCTGCAAAATGGGGTATTTATAGGGAAGTTTGGGAGTCATGGGATGGAGTAGTGTGATCGTGGCTGTACACGTGTTACGTATCTCAGTATTGATCACAACTCAAACTATATATATTTTGGAATCAACCTGAACCCTGTATAGCTAACTCCAACATTCACATATAGAGTGTCTATGGTTGTTCCGAAATATATATAGATGTGTCGACATGATAGGTCGAAACATTGTATACATGTCTATGGTATCTCAAGATTACATAATATACAATACAAGTTGATTAAGTTATAGTTGGAATAGATTTGTTACCAAATTTCACGTAGCTAAAATGAGAAAAATTATTCAATCTTGTTTTACCCATAACTTCTTCATTTTAAATCCGTTTTGAGTGAATCAAATTGCTATGGTTTCATATTGAACTCTATTTTATGAGTCTAAACAGAAAAAGTAGAGGTTTATTGTCGGAAAAATAAGTTACAAGTCGTTTTTGTAAAGGTAGTCATTTCAGTCGAAAGAACGACGTCTAGATGACCATTTTAGAAAACATACTTCCACTTTGAGTTTAACCATAATTTTTGGATATAGTTTCATGTTCATAATAAAAATCATTTTCTCAGAATAACAACTTTTAAATCAAAGTTTATCATAGTTTTTAATTAACTAACCCAAAACAGCCCGCGGTGTTACTACGACGGCGTAAATCCGGTTTTACGGTGTTTTTCGTGTTTCCAGGTTTTAAATCATTAAGTTAGCATATCATATAGATATAGAACATGTGTTTAGTTGATTTTAAAAGTCAAGTTAGAAGGATTAACTTTTGTTTGCGAACAAGTTTAGAATTAACTAAACTATGTTCTAGTGATTACAAGTTTAAACCTTCGAATAAGATAGCTTTATATGTATGAATCGAATGATGTTATGAACATCATTACTACCTTAAGTTCCTTGGATAAACCTACTGTAAAAGAGAAAAATGGATCTAGCTTCAACGGATCCTTGGATGGCTTGAAGTTCTTGAAGCAGAATCATGACACGAAAACAAGTTCAAGTAAGATCATCACTTGAAATAAGATTGTTATAGTTATAGAAATTGAACCAAAGTTTGAATATGATTATTACCTTGTATTAGAATGATAACCTACTGTAAGAAACAAAGATTTCTTGAGGTTGGATGATCACCTTACAAGATTGGAAGTGAGCTAGCAAACTTGAAAGTATTCTTGATTTTATGTAACTAGAACTTGTAGAATATATGAAGAACACTTAGAACTTGAAGATAAAACTTGAGAGAGATCAATTAGATGAAGAAAATTGAAGAATGAAAGTGTTTGTAGGTGTTTTTGGTCGTTGGTGTATGGATTAGATATAAAGGATATGTAATTTTGTTTTCATGTAAATAAGTCATGAATGATTACTCATATTTTTGTAATTTTATGAGATATTTCATGCTAGTTGCCAAATGATGGTTCCCACATGTGTTAGGTGTAGTGACCCGAACTTTTCCATGTTTATATATATTAATTGAGATTGATATTTACATGATTAAATGTTTCCAACATGTTAAGCAATCAAACTTGTTAAGACTTGATTAATTGAAATATGTTTCATATAGACAATTTACCACCCAAGTTGACCGGTGATTCACGAACGTTAAAACTTGTAAAAACTATATGATGACATATATATGGATATATATATATAGTTAACATGATATTATGATAAGTAAACATATCATTAAGTATATTAACAATCAACTACATATGTAAAAACAAGACTACTAACTTAATGATTTTTAAACGAGACATATATGTAACGATTATCGTTGTAAAGACATTTAATGTATATATATCATATTAAGAGATATTCATACATGATAATATCATGATAATATAATAATTCAAAATCTCATTTGATATTATAAACATTGGGTTAACAACATTTAACAAGATCGTTAACCTAAAGGTTTCAAAACAACACTTACATGTAACGACTAACGATGACTTAACGACTCAGTTAAAATGTATATACATATAGTGTTTTAATATGTATTTATACACTTTTGAAAGACTTCAATACACTTATCAAAATACTTCTACTTAACAAAAATGCTTACAATTACATCCTCGTTCAGTTTCATCAACAATTCTACTCGTATGCACCCGTATTCGTACTCGTACAATACACAGCTTTTAGATGTATGTACTATTGGTATATACACTCCAATGATCAGCTCTTAGCAGCCCATGTGAGTCACCTAACACATGTGGGAACCATCATTTGGCAACTAGCATGAAATATCTCATAAAATTACAAAAATATGAGTAATCATTCATGACTTATTTACATGAAAACAAAATTACATATCCTTTATATCTAATCCATACACCAACGACCAAAAACACCTACAAACACTTTCATTCTTCAATTTTCTTCATCTAATTGATCTCTCTCAAGTTCTATCTTCAAGTTCTAAGTGTTCTTCATATATTCTACAAATTCTAGTTACATAAAATCAAGAATACTTTCAAGTTTGCTAGCTCACTTCCAATCTTGTAAGGTGATCATCCAACCTCAAGAAATCTTTGTTTCTTACAGTAGGTTATCATTCTAATACAAGGTAATAATCATATTCAAACTTTGGTTCAATTTCTATAACTATAACAATCTTATTTCAAGTGATGATCTTACTTGAACTTGTTTTCGTGTCATGATTCTGCTTCAAGAACTTCAAGCCATCCAAGGATCCGTTGAAGCTAGATCCATTTTTTTCTTTTCCAGTAGGTTTATCCAAGGAACTTAAGGTAGTAATGATGTTCATAACATCATTCGATTCATACATATAAAGCTATCTTATTCGAAGGTTTAAACTTGTAATCACTAGAACATAGTTTAGTTAATTCTAAACTTGTTCGCAAACAAAAGTTAATCCTTCTAACTTGACTTTTAAAATCAACTAAACACATGTTCTATATCTATATGATATGCTAACTTAATGATTTAAAACCTGGAAACACGAAAAACACCGTAAAACCGGATTTACGCCGTCGTAGTAACACCGCGGGCTGTTTTGGGTTAGTTAATTAAAAACTATGATAAACTTTGATTTAAAAGTTGTTATTCTGAGAAAATGATTTTTATTATGAACATGAAACTATATCCAAAAATTATGGTTAAACTCAAAGTGAAAGTATGTTTTCTAAAATGGTCATCTAGACGTCGTTCTTTCGACTGAAATGACTACCTTTACAAAAACGACTTGTAACTTATTTTTCCGACTATAAACCTATAATTTTTCTATTTAGATTCATAAAATAGAGTTCAATATGAAACCATAGCAATTTGATTCACTCAAAACGGATTTAAAATGAAGAAGTTATGGGTAAAAGAAGATTGGATAATTTTTCTCATTTTAGCTACGTGAAAATTGGTATCAAATCTATTCCAACCATAACTTAATCAACTTGTATTGTATATTATGTAATCTTGAGATACCATAGACACGTATACAATGTTTCGACCTATCATGTCGACACATCTATATATATTTCGGAACAACCATAGACACTCTATATGTGAATGTTGGAGTTAGCTATACAGGGTTGAGGTTGATTCCAAAATATATATAGTTTGAGTTGTGATCAATACTGAGATACGTATACACTGGGTCGTGGATTGATTCAAGATAATATTTATCGATTTATTTCTGTACATCTAACTGTGGACAACTAGTTGTAGGTTACTAACGAGGACAGCTGACTTAATAAACTTAAAACATCAAAATATATTAAAAGTGTTGTAAATATATTTTAAACATACTTTGATATATATGTATATATTGTTATAGGTTCGTGAATCAACCAGTGGCCAAGTCTTACTTCCCGACGAAGTAAAAATCCGTGAAAGTGAGTTATAGTCCCACTTTTAAAATCTAATATTTTTGGGATGAGAATACATGCAGGTTTTATAAATGATTTACAAAATAGACACAAGTACGTGAAACTACATTCTATGGTTGAATTATCGAAATCGAATATGCCCCTTTTTATTAAGTCTGGTAATCTAAGAATTAGGGAACAGACACCCTAATTGACGCGAATCCTAAAGATAGATCTATTGGGCCTAACAAACCCCATCCAAAGTACCGGATGCTTTAGTACTTCGAAATTTATATCATATCCGAAGGGTGTCCCGGAATGATGGGGATATTCTTATATATATGCATCTTGTTAATGTCGGTTACCAGGTGTTCACCATATGAATGATTTTTATCTCTATGTATGGGATGTGTATTGAAATATGAAATCTTGTGGTCTATTATTATGATTTGATATATATAGGTTAAACCTATAACTCACCAACATTTTTGTTGACGTTTTAAGCATGTTTATTCTCAGGTGATTATTAAGAGCTTCCGCTATCGCTTACTTAAATAAGGACGAGATTTGGAGTCCATGCTTGTATGATATTGTGTAAAAACTGCATTCAAGAAACTTATTTTGTTGTAACATATTTGTATTGTAAACCATTATGTAATGGTCGTGTGTAAACAGGATATTTTAGATTATCATTATTTGATAATCTATGTAAAGCTTTTTAAACCTTTATTGATGAAATAAAGGTTATGGTTTGTTTTAAAATGAATGCAGTCTTTGAAAAACGTCTCATATAGAGGTCAAAACCTCGCAACGAAATCAATTAATATGGAACGTTTTTAATCAATAAGAACGGGACATTTCAGTTGGTATCCGAGCGTTGGTCTTAGAGAACCAGAATTTTGCATTAGTGTGTCTTATCGAGTGTGTTAGGATGCATTAGTGAGTCTGGACTTTGACCGTGTTTACTTGAAAAATGATTGCTTAACAAATTTTGTTGGAAAACTATATATTTTTAACATGTGAATATTATGTGATATATTAATCTCTTAACGCGTTTGATATTATGTGATAGATGTCTACCTCTAGAACAAGTCCCATTGACTCACCAAATAATAATGAAGAGTCAAATGTAAATTGGAATGATTTGTGGACTGATTCACAAGTTCCCGAAGAGGAACCGGAAGAAGAGTCAGAACCGGAAGAAGAATCGGAACCGGAAGAAGAATCGGAACCGGATGAAGAAATAGAACCGGTGGGAGAAATAATAAAACGGTTATGTAAAAGAAAATCCTCAACCAACCGACCAAGGTTAATTATGGTCAATGGTGTTTCCGCCAAGGAAGCAAAATATTGGGAGGATTACCAATTCTCCGATGAATCGGATTCCGACGAGAATTCCGATGATGTTATAGAAATTACCCCAACTGAATTTAAAAAGGCAAAAGAAAATAATAAGGGAAAGGGCATAAAAATAGAGAAATCTAATTCCAACCCCAATGAACTTTATATGTATCGTCAACCCCCGAAGTCCTTAAGTTGTAACAATGACCCGGGAACCTCTAAACCACCAGGTTTTTCTAAACCAATGTGGAAAATAACGGCTCGTATTAGGGGAACATCATATATCCCTAGAAACTTGGCAAAACGAACCAAAACTGAACAAGAAGAAATGAGCGAGTCGGAATAAGATAGTTGTATTCGTGTGGTGTAATATATGTAATATAGTGTGCTTATGCTTTATGATATATGTAAAAAAAAATTGCTTGTATTAATAAGTATTTTTTTGATGAATCTAACTCTTGTCTATTTTACAGTATAAAAACACAAAATGGATAGACAACCCAATATTTTAAGAGACCTACCCGGAGACATGATTGATTAAATCTTGTCTAGAGTCGGTTAGAATTCCTCGGCACAACTATTTAACGCGAGATCAGTTTGTAAGACATTCGAAGAACGTTCCAAGAATGCCTTGGTTTATAAAAGGCTTTCGTTCAAAAGATGGGGGATATCACATTGGGAAATCCATAAGTTACGATGTGTTTACTTTGACGCATATATTGCGGGGAACCCAAATGCTATTTTACGCAATGGGTTAAGAAATTATTTTGACTCAATATATCCGAATATTGGACTTCGTGATTTAGAAAAAGCGGCTAACATGCAACATAAAGAAGCATGTTATGCTTACGGATTAGTAATGTTCTCTTCTCACTAAAGTGAGAACAAGAACATCGGGCTACAACTATTAAACAAAACGTTTCCACAAGTGACGGAGTCGGTAATTGGGGTAAGAAATGAGGTTTTTAGATTGTTACGGGACTGTTGGACATTACGTAACCCTCGTCCCTTTGACAACGTTACAACACGCTGTCTTATCAACGGCCATAACAGTTATGTTCCACAAGACCAAGGATGGGAAGTAGTCCTAGTAAAACCAGAATGCATGACTTGTTTCTGGACGTATGAATTACGTGTCTTTATTGCCTTTGCTGAACGACTTGTGTACTAGCTAGAATTATCTTCACAACCATCTTGTATCAAATTTATTGTGTGCTATATTTCATGCTATATGTAAAATAAGCGGTATTGTAAGTTTGTAAAATATTGTGTAAAAGTTTGAACGCGAAATATTATTATAATCAGTTTTTCATATAGAATTGTAGTAGTTGAATTGTATATTAGCTACTAAGTATGAACTTAACGGGTAGATACTACCCGAATTTAAACTTATAAAACGCTAATATGAAGAAAAAGCTTTTATAAATGAGTTCATATTATGCTACGAAATACTATCAACTACTCTTAATATTCTGTATGATTAACTTGTTCCATTTGACTATTTTGAAGGAAATGGCACCGACTACTCGACACACCGTGAATATGAATGAAGAGGAATTCCGTACTTTTCTAGCTTCAAACATAGCCGCAGTACAGACTGCGCTACATACCAACAATAACCTTGGATCTAGCAGTACAGGAAATCGTGTAGGATGCACCTACAAAGAATTCATTGCCTGCAAACCTTTGGAATTTGATGGAACCGAAGGACCGATCGGATTGAAACGGTGGACCGAGAAGGTCGAATCGGTGTTTGCCATAAGTAAGTGTACTGAAGAGGACAAAGTGAAGTACGCTACGCATACCTTCACAGGTTCTGCGTTAACATGGTGGAATACCTATCTAGAGCAAGTGGGACAAGATGATGCGTACGCACTACCGTGGTCAGCATTCAAGCACTTGATGAACGAGAAGTACCGTCCCAGAACCGAGGTCAATAAGCTCAAGACAGAACTTAGAGGGTTATGAACCCAAGGATTTGATATTACCACGTACGAAAGACAATTCACAGAATTGTGCCTATTGTGTCCGGGAGCATTCGAAGATGAGGAAGAGAAGATCGACGCGTTTGTGAAAGGATTACCGGAAAGAATCCAAGAAGATATAAGTTCACACGAGCCCGCCTCCATACAACAGGCATGTAGAATGGCTCACAAACTAGTGAACCAGATTGAAGAAAGAATTAAAGAACAGACTGCTGAAGAGGCCAATGTGAAGCAAGTCAAAAGAAAGTGGGAGGAAAACGGTGATAAGAATCACCAATACAACAACAACAACAATTACAACAATAATCGCAACAATTATCCCAACAATCGCAGCATCAATCGCAACTACAACAAACGGCCCAACAACAACAACAACAACAACAGCAACTACAACAATCATCCCAACAACAATAATAACCGCAACAACAACAACAATCAGAAGTAGCTATGCCAAAGGTGTGAAAAGTATCACTCGGGGTTCTGCACCAAATTTTGCAATAAGTGTAAAAGAAATGGTCATAGCGTGGCGAAGTGTGAGGTCTACGGACCAGGGGTTAATAGAACGAAAGGAACAAATGGTGTCGGAACGAGTAATGGCGGAGCAAGTAGTGTCGGAGCGAGTTATGCCAATGTAGTTTGTTATAAATGTGGAAAACCTGGCCACATTATTAGAAATTGCCCGAACCAGGAGAACACGAATGGACAAGGCCGCGGAAGAGTTTTCAATATTAATGCGGCAGAGGCACATGAAGACCCAGAGCTTGTTACGGGTACGTTTCTTATTGACAATAAATCTGCTTATGTTTTATTTGATTCGGGTGCGGATAGAAGCTATATGAGTAGAGATTTTTGTTCTAAATTAAGTTGTCCATTGACGCCTTTGGATAGTAAATTTTTACTCAAATTAGCAAATGGTAAATTAATTTCAGCAGATAATATATGTCGGAATCGAGAAATTAAACTGGTTAGCGAAACATTTAAGATTGATTTGATACCAGTAGAGTTAGGGAGTTTTGATGTGATAATCGGTATGGACTGGTTGAAAGAAGTGAAAGCAGAGATCGTTTGTTACAAAAATGCAATTCGCATTATACGAGAAAAAGGAAAACCCTTAATGGTGTACGGAGAAAAGGGCAACACGAAGATACATCTTATTAGTAATTTGAAGGCACAAAAACTAATAAGAAAAGGTTGCTATGCTGTTCTAGCACACGTCGAGAAAGTACAAACTGAAGAAAAGAGCATCAATGATGTTCCCGTCGCAAAAGAATTTCCCGATGTATTTCCGAAAGAATTACCGGGATTACCCCCACATCGATCCGTTGAATTTCAAATAGATCTTGTACCAGGAGCTGCACCAATAGCTCGTGCTCCTTACAGACTCGCACCCAGCGAGATGAAAGAACTGCAAAGCCAATTACAAGAACTTTTAGAGTGTGGTTTCATTCGACCAAGCACATCACCGTGGGGAGCTCCTGTTTTGTTTGTCAAGAAGAAAGATGGTACATTCAGGTTGTGTATCGACTACCGAGAGTTGAACAAACTTACCATCAAGAACCGCTACCCACTACCGAGAATCGACGACTTATTTGATCAACTACAAGGCTCGTCTGTTTATTCAAAGATTGACTTACGTTCCGGGTATCATCAAATGCGGGTGAAAGAAGATGATATTCCAAAGACTGCTTTCAGAACACGTTACGGTCATTACGAGTTTATGGTCATGCCGTTTGGTTTAACTAATGCACCAGCTGTGTTCATGGACCTTATGAACCGAGTGTGTGGACCATACCTTGACAAGTTTGTCATTGTTTTCATTGATGACATACTTATATACTCAAAGAATGACCAAGAACACGGTGAACATTTGAGAAAGGTGTTAGAATTATTGAGGAAGGAAGAATTGTACGCTAAGTTTTCAAAGTGTGCATTTTGGTTGGAAGAAGTTCAATTCCTCGGTCACATAGTGAACAAAGAAGGTATTAAGGTGGATCCGGCAAAGATAGAAACTGTTGAAAAGTGGGAAACCCCGAAAACTCCGAAACACATACGCCAGTTTTTAGGACTAGCTGGTTACTACAGAAGGTTCATCCAAGACTTTTCCAGAATAGCAAAACCCTTGACTGCATTAACGCATAAAGGGAAGAAATTTGAATGGAATGATGAACAAGAGAAAGCGTTTCAGTTATTGAAGAAAAAGCTAACTACGGCACCTATATTGTCATTGCCTGAAGGGAATGATGATTTTGTGATTTATTGTGACGCATCAAAGCAAGGTCTCGGTTGTGTATTAATGCAACGAACGAAGGTGATTGCTTATGCGTCTAGACAATTGAAGATTCACGAACAAAATTATACGACGCATGATTTGGAATTAGGCACGGTTGTTTTTGCATTAAAGACTTGGAGGCACTACTTATATGGGGTCAAAAGTATTATATATACCGACCACAAAAGTCTTCAACACATATTTAATCAGAAACAACTGAATATGAGGCAGCGTAGGTGGATTGAATTATTGAATGATTACAACTTTGAGATTCGTTACCACCCGGGGAAGGCAAATGTGGTAGCCGATGCCTTGAGCAGGAAGGACAGAGAACCCATTCGAGTAAAATCTATGAATATAATGATTCATAATAACCTTACTACTCAAATAAAGGAGGCGCAACAAGGAGTTTTAAAAGAGGGAAATTTAAAGGATGAAATACCCAAAGGATCAGAGAAGCATCTTAATATTCGGGAAGACGGAACCCGGTATAGGGCTGAAAGGATTTGGGTACCAAAATTTGGAGATATGAGAGAAATGGTACTTAGAGAAGCTCATAAAACCAGATACTCAATACATCCTGGAACGGGGAAGATGTACAAGGATCTCAAGAAACATTTTTGGTGGCCGGGTATGAAAGCCGATGTTGCTAAATACGTAGGAGAATGTTTGACGTGTTCTAAGGTCAAAGCTGAGCATCAGAAACCATCAGGTCTACTTCAACAACCCGAAATCCCGGAATGGAAATAGGAAAACATTACCATGGATTTCATCACTAAATTGCCAAGGACTGCAAGTGGTTTTGATACTATTTGGGTAATAGTTGATCGTCTCACCAAATCAGCACACTTCCTGCCAATAAGAGAAGATGACAAGATGGAGAAGTTAGCACGACTGTATTTGAAGGAAGTCGTCTCCAGACATGGAATACCAATCTCTATTATCTCTGATAGGGATGGCAGATTTATTTCAAGATTCTGGCAGACATTACAGCAAGCATTAGGAACTCGTCTAGACATGAGTACTGCCTATCATCCACAAACTGATGGGCAGAGCGAAAGGACGATACAAACGCTTGAAGACATGCTACGAGCGTTTGTTATTGATTTCGGAAACAGTTGGGATCGACATCTACCGTTAGTAGAATTTTCCTACAACAACAGCTACCATTCAAGCATTGAGATGGCGCCATTTGAAGCACTTTATGGTAGAAAGTGCAGGTCTCCGATTTGTTGGAGTGAAGTGGGGGATAGACAGATTACGGGTCCGGAGATTATACAAGAAACTACCGAGAAGATCATCCAAATTCAACAACGGTTGAAAACCGCCCAAAGTCGACAAAAGAGCTACGCTGACATTAAAAGAAAAGATATAGAATTTGAAATTGGAGAGATGGTCATGCTTAAAGTTGCACCTTGAAAAGGCGTTGTTCGATTTGGTAAACGAGGGAAATTAAATCCAAGGTATATTGGACCATTCAAGATTATTGATCGTGTCGGACCAGTAGCTTACCGACTTGAGTTACCTCAACAACTCGTGGCTGTACATAACACTTTCCACGTCTCGAATTTGAAGAAATGTTTTGCTAAAGAAGATCTCACTATTCCGTAAGATGAAATCCAAATCAACGAAAAACTCCAATTCATCGAAGAACTCGTCGAAATAATGGATCGTGAGGTTAAAAGACTTAAGCAAAACAAGATACCAATTGTTAAGGTTCGATGGAATGCTCGTAGAGGACCCGAGTTCACCTGGGAGCGTGAAGATCAGATGAAGAAGAGATACCCGCATTTATTTCCAGAAGATTCGTCAACACCTTCAACAGCTTAAAATTTCGGGATGAAATTTATTTAACGGGTAGGTACTGTAGTGACCCGAACTTTTCCATGTTTATATATATTAATTGAGATTGATATTTACATGATTAAATGTTTCCAACATGTTAAGCAATCAAACTTGTTAAGACTTGATTAATTGAAATATGTTTTATATAGACAATTTACCACCCAAGTTGACCGGTGATTCACGAACGTTAAAACTTGTAAAAACTATATGATGACATATATATGGATATATATATATAGTTAACATGATATTATGATAAGTAAACATATCATTAAGTATATTAACAATCAACTACATATGTAAAAACAAGACTACTAACTTAATGATTTTTAAACGAGACATATATGTAACGATTATCGTTGTAAAGACATTTAATGTATATATATCATATTAAGAGATATTCATACATGATAATATCATGATAATATAATAATTTAAAATCTCATTTGATATTATAAATATTGGGTTAACAACATTTAACAAGATCGTTAACCTAAAGGTTTCAAAACAACACTTACATGTAACGACTAACGATGACTTAACGACTCAGTTAAAATGTATATACATATAGTGTTTTAATATGTATTTATACACTTTTGAAAAACTTCAATACACTTATCAAAATACTTCTACTTAACAAAAATGCTTACAATTACATCCTCGTTCAGTTTCATCAACAATTCTACTCGTATGCACCCGTATTCGTACTCGTACAATACACAGCTTTTAGATGTATGTACTATTGGTATATACACTCCAATGATCAGCTCTTAGTAGCCCATGTGAGTCACCTAACACATGTGGGAACCATCATTTGGCAACTAGCATGAAATATCTCATAAAATTACAAAAATATGAGTAATCATTCATGACTTATTTACATGAAAACAAAATTACATATCCTTTATATCTAATCCATACACCAACGACCAAAAACACCTACAAACACTTTCATTCTTCAATTTTCTTCATCTAATTGATCTCTCTCAAGTTCTATCTTCAAGTTCTAAGTGTTCTTCATATATTCTACAAGTTCTAGTTACATAAAATCAAGAATACTTTCAAGTTTGCTAGCTCACTTCCAATCTTGTAAGGTGATCATCCAACCTTAAGAAATCTTTGTTTCTTATAGTAGGTTATCATTCTAATACAAGGTAATAATCATATTCAAACTTTGGTTCAATTTCTATAACTATAACAATCTTATTTCAAGTGATGATCTTACTTGAACTTGTTTTCGTGTCATGATTCTGCTTCAAGAACTTCGAGCCATCCAAGGATCCGTTGAAGCTAGATCCATTTTTCTCTTTTCCAGTAGGTTTATCCAAGGAACTTAAGGTAGTAATGATGTTCATAGCATCATTCGATTCATACATATAAAGCTATCTTATTCGAAGGTTTAAACTTGTAATCACTAGAACATAGTTTAGTTAATTCTAAACTTGTTCGCAAACAAAAGTTAATCCTTCTAACTTGACTTTTAAAATCAACTAAACACATGTTCTATATCTATATGATATGCTAACTTAATGATTTAAAACCTGGAAACACGAAAAACACCGTAAAACCGGATTTACGCCGTCGTAGTAACACCGCGGGCTGTTTTGGGTTAGTTAATTAAAAACTATGATAAAGTTTGATTTAAAAGTTGTTATTCTGAGAAAATGATTTTTATTATGAACATGAAACTATATCCAAAAATTATGGTTAAACTCAAAGTGGAAGTATGTTTTCTAAAATGGTCATCTAGACGTCGTTCTTTCGACTGAAATGACTACCTTTACAAAAACGACTTGTAACTTATTTTTCCGACTATAAACCTATACTTTTTCTGTTTAGATTCATAAAATAGAGTTCAATATGAAACCATAGCAATTTGATTCACTCAAAACGGATTTAAAATGAAGAAGTTATGGGTAAAACAAGATTGGATAATTTTTCTCATTTTAGCTACGTGAAAATTGGTAACAAATCTATTCCAACCATAACTTAATCAACTTGTATTGTATATTATGTAATCTTGAGATACCATAGACACGTATACAATGTTTCGACCTATCATGTCGACACATCTATATATATTTCGGAACAACCATAGACACTCTATATGTGAATGTTGGAGTTAGCTATACAGGATTGAGGTTGATTCCAAAATATATATAGTTTGAGTTGTGATCAATACTGAGATACGTATACACTGGGTCGTGGATTGATTCAAGATAATATTTATCGATTTATTTCTGTACATCTAACTGTGGACAACTAGTTGTAGGTTACTAACGAGGACAGCTGACTTAATAAACTTAAAACATCAAAATATATTAAAAGTGTTGTAAATATATTTTAATCATACTTTGATATATATGTATATATTGTTATAGGTTCGTGAATCAACCAGTGGCCAAGTCTTACTTCTCGACGAAGTAAAAATCCGTGAAAGTGAGTTATAGTCCCACTTTTAAAATCTAATATTTTTGGGATGAGAATACATGCAGGTTTTATAAATGATTTACAAAATAGACACAAGTACGTGAAACTACATTCTATGGTTGAATTATCGAAATCGAATATGCCCCTTTTTATTAAGTCTGGTAATCTAAGAATTAGGGAACAGACACCCTAATTGACGCGAATCCTAAAGATAGATCTATTGGGCCTAACAAACCCCATCCAAAGTACCGGATGCTTTAGTACTTCGAAATTTATATCATATCCGAAGGGTGTCCCGGAATGATGGGGATATTCTTATATATATGCATCTTGTTAATGTCGGTTACCAGGTGTTCACCATATGAATGATTTTTATCTCTATGTATGGGATGTGTATTGAAATATGAAATCTTGTGGTCTATTATTATGATTTGATATATATAGGTTAAACCTATAACTCACCAACATTTTTGTTGACGTTTTAAGCATGTTTATTCTCAGGTGATTATTAAGAGCTTCCGCTGTCGCATACTTAAATAAGGACGAGATTTGGAGTCCATGCTTGTATGATATTGTGTAAAAACTGCATTCAAGAAACTTATTTTGTTGTAACATATTTGTATTGTAAACCATTATGTAATGGTCGTGTGTAAACAGGATATTTTAGATTATCATTATTTGATAATCTACGTAAAGCTTTTTAAACCTTTATTGATGAAATAAAGGTTATGGTTTGTTTTAAAATGAATGCAGTCTTTGAAAAACGTCTCATATAGAGGTCAAAACCTCGCAACGAAATCAATTAATATGGAACGTTTTTAATCAATAAGAACGGGACATTTCATTAGGTGACTCACATGGGCTGCTAAGAGCTGATCATTGGAGTGTATATACCAATAGTACATACATCTAAAAGCTGTGTATTGTACGAGTACGAATACGGGTGCATACGAGTAGAATTGTTGATGAAACTGAACGAGGATGTAATTGTAAGCATTTTTGTTAAGTAGAAGTATTTTGATAAGTGTCTTGAAGTCTTTCAAAAGTGTATGAATACATATTAAAACACTACATGTATATACATTTTAACTGAGTCGTTAAGTCATCGTTAGTCGTTACATGTAAATGTTGTTTTGAAACCTTTAGGTTAACGATCTTGTTGAATGTTGTTAACCCATTATTTATTATAACAAATGAGATGTTAAATTGTTATATTATCATAATATTATGATATATAATATATCTTAGTATGATATATATACAGTTAAATGTGGTTACAACGATAATCGTTACATATATGTCTCGTTTCGAAATCATTAAGTTAGTAGTCTTATTTTTACATATGTATTTCATTGTTAATACACTTAATAATATATTTACTTATCATTTAATATAATTAACCAAGTGTATCAATATCTTAATATGATTCATATGTACCTAGTAAGACGTTGTTATAACGATAATCGTTATATATATCGTTTTCGAGTTTCTTAAATTAATAGTCTCATTTTTATGTATATAACTCATTGTTAAAATACCTAATGAGATACATACTTATAATAAAATCATGTTAACTATATATATAACCATATATATGTCATCGTATAGTTTTTACAAGTTTTAACGTTCGTGAATCACCGGTCAACTTGGGTGGTCAATTGTCTATATGAAACCTATTTCAATTAATCAAGTCTTAACAAGTTTGATTGCTTACCATGTTGGAAACACTTAATCATGTAAATAACAATTTCATTTAATATATATATATATAAACATGGAAAATTTCGGGTCACTACAGCATGACTGTCATTACAAATGAGAAAAATGAACTTATTCCTACTAGGACTATAACAGGATGGCGTGTTTGTATTGATTATAGAAAATTAAATGACGCCACCAGAAAAGATCACTTTCCCTTACCTTTCATTGATCAAATGTTGGAAAGATTAACCGGAATTAGTTACTATTGTTTTCTAGATGGTTTTTCTGGATACTTTCAAATTCCAATAGCACCCGAAGATCAAGAGAAAACCACATTCACGTGCCCTTATGGTACTTTTGCTTACAAACGCATGGCATTTGGACTTTGCAACGCCCCTGCAACCTTTTAAAGGTGCATGATGGTGATTTTTCATGACATGATACATTTGAATCATGTCTAGCTAATCTTGAACGAATGCTTATTAGATGCGAACAATCAAATCTAGTACTTAATTGGGAGAAATGCCATTTCATGGTTAAAGAAGGCATCGTTCTTGGCCATAAAATTTCAAAAGAAGGAATTGAAGTGGATAGAGCTAAAGTAGATGTAATTGCTAAACTTCCACATCCCACCAATGTTAGAGGAGTTAGGAGTTTTCTAGGGCATGCCGGTTTTTACCGACGTTTCATAAAAGATTTTTCTAAAATTGCCACTCCTATGAATAAACTCCTAGAAAAGGATGCTCCATTCATCTTTTCAGATGAATGCATCAAATCTTTTAATATTCTTAAAGAGAAACTCACTAATGCGCCAATCATGATAACACCAAATTGGAATCTACCGTTTGAACTAATGTGCGATGCAAGTGATTTTGCAATGGGAGCCGTTTTAGGACAAAGGATTGAAAAACGATTTCAACCTATATATTATGCTAGTAAGACGTTACAAGGAGCACAAACAAATTACACAACTACTGAAAAAGAACTCCTTGCTATTGTCTTTGCTTTTGACAAATTTCGTTCATATCTCGTTCTAGCAAATACGGTGGTCTATACCGACCATTCTGCTCTTAGATACCTATTTTCGAAACAAGATACCAAACCAAGATTAACATGTTGGATCTTACTCTTACAAGAGTTCGATATTGAAATCCGAGATAAAAGAGGAGCAGAAAATCTCGCCGCTGATCATCTTTCTCGTCTTGAAAATCCTGAATTAGAAGTTCTAAATGAATCGGCCATACAAGACAACTTTTCTGATGAATATCTATTGAAGATAGATTATAATGAAATACCATGGTTTGCAGACTATGCAAACTACTTAGTATGTGGATTCCTTGAAAAAGGATTATCGTACCAAAAACGAAAGAAATTCTTCAGTGATATAAAACACTATTTTTGGGAAGATCCACATCTGTTTAAAAGTTGTCCCGATGGAATAATACGCCGATGTGTATTTAGAGATGAAGCTAGTAAAATTTTAAACCATTGTCACACAGGACCAACAGGAGGGCATTATGGGCCTCAACTAACAGCAAGAAAAGTTTATGATGCTGGATTCTATTGGCCTACAATTTACAAAGACGCACACTTTCTTTGCAAATCCTGTAATGCTTGTCAAAGAGCCGGAAAAATAAGTCAACGTGATGAAATGCCACAAAATGTCATTTAAGTATGTGAAGTATTTGACATTTGGGGTATTGACTTTATGGGTCCATTTCCAAAATCTCATAATAATCTATATATTCTCGCAGCCATTGATTATGTATCTAAATGGGCGGAAGCACAAGCTCTCCCAACTAACGATGCACGAGTTGTAGTCAACTTTTTAAAACATCTTTTTGCAAGGTTTGGAACACCGAAAGATTTAATAAGTGATCGGGGAACTCATTTTTGTAATAATAAACTTGAGAAAGTTCTTAAAAGATATGGAGTAACTCATAAAATCTCCACCGCATATCATCCACAAACTAGTGGACAAGTTGAAAATACCAACCGAGGTTTAAAACGTATTCTAGAAAAAACCGTAGGATCAAATCTGAAGGAATGGTCCATTAAATTGGAGGATGCACTCTGGGCTTTTAGAACAGCCTACAAAACTCCAATTGGAACCACACCTTTCAGACTCATTTATGGAAAAGCATGTCATCTTCCAGTAGAAATTGAACACAAAGCATTTTGGGCTTTGAAGACATGTAATCTTGATTTACATGAAGCTGGACGTCTACGGTTAAGTCAACTAAACGAATTAGAAGAATTAAGACATGAAGCATACGAAAATTCATTAATCTATAAAGAAAGAACGAAGAAATGGCATGATAAAAGAATCAGAAGTTCAAAAGAATTCAAAGAAGGAGACAGAGTTCTTCTTTTCAATTCACGATTCAAGCTATTTATTGGAAAATTGAAATCAAGATGGTCTGGACCATTCATAGTCAAAAGAGTTTTCCCATACGGAACGATAGAATTAATAAATTCAAATGGAATTGAATTTAAAGTTAATGGTCACAGAGTTAAACATTACATAGATAGTCCGATGGAAGTCGACAACGAAGTTAATCACAATTTCGATACCACAGCTAACTAAGTGTGGGGAGAATCAAGTCTTTTAAGGAATTTATGTATTTCTGTTAGAGTTAGATTTTCTGTTTTCGTGTAGTTCTCGAAAATGGAACCCGAATGGTCTTTCCCTAGCAGACCCTAAAGAACTAGTCTTCTCCCCCCATTCTGAATTTTTATTTTTTTAGGTTTTTACGAAATGAAGACTTCCTGTGAACTAAACCATGGTCTAATGCTACACGCTTTGATCACTAAACGTAATAATGACACACTTCCGAGTGAAATAGTATCAGTAATCAGAGAAAGATTGGATGGAGTAAGAAAAGAATCCAGATGCGAAGATAATAAGTTACAATTTGGTAAAGGAAAATCAAAATCCGCAGCGAAAAGAAGAGCATGACACCTAGAAAGATGTCACAAATGCGGAAAATGGTCACATGGAGGTAAATGTTCAAATAATCAAACCTATTCAAACACCGAATTTGTTACTTTATGCAGAGACGGACCGTTCATATGTTTAGAAGAAAGAACACTGAATGCTCGAGGTTACGCCTATGTAGCCATGGAAAACCAATTAAACCGACTATCTTATGAGTGGGATTGATCGTATCACTAAGAATACTATCTCACAGGTAAGTCTGTACAGTTTTTATTTTTTATTTTCGTTTTTAACCTTTTGATAATAAACGCTAATTTGTTCGCTATAAAGTATTAAATTGGTATTGAATAAAATTAGGTTTGGCGACCAAAATTATTGATATCATTCAAAAATTTATTACATCACTGCGAAATTTAACGTTTATTCTTAAGGTATAAATATCTTTAATCAATCAACCCAAAATATTTCAAAAATTCGTCATGAGTTAAATTAGGTCATGGAACCGAAATTACTTTACCGAAAAGAGGGGCGCATATTTTTGATAATATTTGATTGATTAAAGTGGGATAAAAAGCCAAAAAGATTTTTAATTTTAATTTTACCATGTTTTAAAATAAATATATTAATATTAAAATTGTAAACTTTTTAAATCAATATATTTAAAATTGTAAATATTTGAAAAATTAATATAATTAATATAAGTTTGTATGTATAAAAACAAAAATATAATATAAGTTTGGTGTGAATTTATAATATGAATTTTTAATTAAGTTTGGTGTGAATTTTTAATTTTATGCATTTTAAATATAAGTTTGGTGTGAATTTAAAAACAAAAATTTACTTTATTTTGCTAAGTTAAAAATATGATTTTTAAAATTCGTCGTAAGTTGAAGACTAGGTCATTGAACCGAAATTGCTTTACTCAAGGGAGGGACGAGAACTTTTATTATCATTATTTTTAATCTTATTGAATTAAAGTATGCCAAAAACATTAAAAAACCCAAAAATCTTTACTTTTAAAACCACGCTTTGATTTGACAAATTTTAAAATTTTGTCGAGGGACAGACTAGGACGACGATCCGAAACGCCCTCGCTCCTAAAGGAAATCAAATTTTTAAAATTTTATTAATTTTATGTTTTATAAAGTATAACCTTTAAAAAAAAAGCCAAATCACTGTAGCCGGCACCCCATGCGATCGCATGGGGTTTGCACTTGGAACCCATGCGATCGCATGGGGACCAAATGCAGGCCAGACTCAAAACAGACAGCAGGTCTGTCTTCTCCACACAACACACACACAAACACGAAACTCTCTCAAATCTTCACCAAATTTCGCCAATTTTCCACCGTAATTCGTCATTTTTCTTGCTCTAATCATGCCTAGATTCTCATTCTTCAGCAAAATGGTAAAAAATTACACCCCTAAACTCTATAAATTCCTAGTTTTTGTGATAATTACCAATTTTTTACCTAATACAATTTTGTTAATTTCTAGTGTAATTAGTGTTAAATTGTTAGTATTTTATGCATGTATAACCTAGATTGATGCTATTTAACATGATTTGAAGCCAAAAACTTCAAAATTTTTAGAAATCTAGGGTTTGTGTTCTTGAGCAATTTGGGGCTTTTTGATATAAACAGGTTATGGCCAATTTTTGTCATGAATTATTGCTAAATTGAGTAGTGTAACATGTTTAGATAGTTAAATTCATGAACTTGATTAATTTGATATATTTGCCATTTGAGACTTGTTTAATTGTTAGTAATGACTATTTTGACATGTTATTTGAGTTAAATGCTTATAAACTTTGTATACATTTTCATATGTGCTTATTTGAAAAGTGTAGAATTGTGAAAAATTGTGAAAATGTGTATAAGTTTAATTTTGATTTAACATGTTATAGTGATTGTTTTAAGTTATTATTTTGCTAACACTAATGCATATTTGGATGCACAAATTTTGTGTTTAATGTGTTTTGCAGAAATCCGATACGGGAGGTTCAGGAGCATCATCATCTAGACGACCAGCACCAGCACCAGAACCAGAAATGCAACACGAACAAGAACCACAACAACAGCCTGATCAGCACATACCTTATTATGATCCGGTACAGTTTGTTGATGAATTCATAGTATTCCCAATGAGGCCGCCAGTAGAATTCCCAACGATTCCTGAGCACACTCTGCATCCTAATCTGAGATTTGATAGGAGATGGAGAGATTACGAGACATATCAAAGGAACAAATTCAAATTGGTAACAAAAAATGTAGAGGTGCCAAGGGTAATCGATTGGGTTCCTTTGGAAACGGTCCATCTAGCTGACCGTGTTAGACAGCTTTTAGTTCAAAGGTATGGCAGTTCTTCTTTTACAGATTGGAAACGTCTTTTCACCATTCGTAGACCTGTATATAAGGAATGGTGTGTTGAGTTGATGAGTAATGTATCACTTGATACAAATATAGTTAGAATAGATGATAGAAGATTTCTTAGGTTTATCCTTGGCGGTAGGATGTACAGAATGTCCATGCTGGACATGGCCAGGGCTTTCCAGATATATACTCCTGGTGAGTTGCTACTACCCGATTGTACAAACTTGATTCATTATGGTGAAAGGGTAGATAGCAACTTTGACGCTGACGCCATTTGGAGGCGTATGTCACATTTTGATGTTTTTACACGAGCAGGAGGACACTCCTATACACATATTGACAGAGCCGAGCTTCGTATTATTCATAGATTTTTGGCTAACTCTATTACACAGAGAGGTCACAATAAAGAAAAAATTACCTTACATGATTTATTCTACCTAAAGTGTATTCGGGATCCTAGAAGCTTTGTCAATATCCCTTACTGTGTTGCTTTTTATTTATCTAAAATGGTATAGGGAATGCAGGATGGGAGTATAATAGGAGGAGGTATTTTTGTTACTCTCATTGGAGAGTATTTAGGTGTTGATAGGAACCAAGGAGGTCCAATACAGCTTTGTAGAGAACAGGTTGAGCCCTTAGGATTGAAAGTTTATGTGGGTGCTAAGGTATTGAAAAGTAGACGTAACCAGGCAGTACCCTATGAGGGATCTCATCCTCAGGTAGAGAGAGGCTCAGACGAGGAAATGGAGGAGGCGGAAGACATTAGGGATGTATTTCGAGATGCTATTCTTGACGTCCACGTTCGTATAGATGAGGAAGCAATGACGAACGCGGCCAGACATAGTATGTATAAGCAGTGGAACTCTGAGCTAGTATACGAGGATTATAGGCGATGCCAACACGATAGCTGGTTAGTTCATCAGCACCAAATCATGAGCCAGCTATCATATCAGGTACCAAATAACTATGTACCTACTCGACCTGCTTATTTTCCGCCACACAGCCCCGATATCCGACCACCCTTTTACCGGTATGACTATAACCAAGCCTATCAGAACACCTATAATCAACAATGGAACCCACCTGACGAGATGAACTGGAACCCCTATCCAGACTGATTTAGTTCCATTTGGTTATTTATATGATTTTTATGTTTTTATCTTTTTTACTTATTCATGTTTAAACTTATGTTATTGAATATACTTATGTAATCTTTATCATTTTTATTATTATTGTATACTAATATTTCACATTTAGGATTTGAAAGTGGGATATTAAGTCCCATTTCAAATTGACATGCATGTTTATATTTGTATGTATGTATATTGTAAATTGTACAAAACAGGGTAAAACAGCGCATTTTCAAAGACTGGCATTAAGTTCAGCAAAAGCTAGTTTTGACGGCAAGATGAAAAATAAATGTGATGTAACAACAGACGGAATGAACAAATGATATGCACCATTTATCATTCAGCAAAAGAAACGCCAATATGTTTGGAAACTTTGGTAAAATTTAATCATTTCTACGCTAATCACACTCAATAATTTAAATTGTTACTGATTTCTTGCAAATGAGGGCATTGCAAGATCTTAAGTGTGGGAAGGGGTTAAATTCTTTCGGATTTTAAAATTTTTACTTTATACACTTGGTTACCATTAGAAATACTAATAAAGTAGTAGTTGTATTAGAATCTAGTGCTCTCTGATAATAAAGAACAGCCCTAGTCTTATATACTGACTACCCAATTCTAGTAAAAATTTTCAAAATTTTCAATTAAATGAACTCAAAATCATGTTTATACATATTTATGAACGATAAAACTAGGTGTTAACACCGAAATTATTGTTACCTCAGAAAGGACATAAATTGAGAAACAAACCAAAATGTTAAAATTAATTTAAAATGGAATAGAGGACAATAAAAAGGAAAATAAAAGCCAAGTGTGGGAAAAATTACCAAGTTATCTTAAACATATGTCACATATTTCTGTAACAAATAATTGAAGATACTTTTGCTTTGGACTAAACTAAACTGTTTTACCCGATGAAAGAAAAGAAGAGATGGATCTACACGATGAATCAATTCCATCGTTAAAAGGAAGTAAAGTCTTTCGAAAAAGAAACGCGCTTCTTGATTTAGGTCATGAAGTTGTCGTCCAGACCAGCTGTAGGTTGATGAAAAATCTAGAAAAGTCATCTCTAAAATCAGCAGGAAATCCACGGACCTCAGCATAAAACAGTGTCTCCAAGTGGTCAGATTTATCCTAACCATGAGAAGGATTTATCTCGTACAATAGGGGGCACCGTGCAAATTAGCTTGATAAGACTAATGAATCAGACCCCCAGAAAGGATAATCTCCTTAAAAGATCAAAAATCAGCTTTTAAGCCTGATATTAATCAATCCTAGAGATTGACCTTAAAGATTGAGAATTACAAACTCATGGAATTCAATGATATCTAAACTCGAGCTTGAACGAGAAAATATTTTGATCAAAATTACAAACCGATTTATTTTCTGAAAACCCAATTTTTAATGCGTTCATTATCGTTGAACGTAAAATCATAGGAATTCACCTGGAATTCATTAGGTCACCTGAACCAAATCGAGTGTAAACCGTAAGAACGGTGGTTGCATAGCATGGTCAAAGACAGGACCTTGTGCCAGACCGAAAAATCATAAGGGTAAGCTTTACTTTTGCTCCTACCAAGGATAGTAATTGCGTCCGACACGTTATAGACCATAATTAAAAGAATGTCCGGGGACATTGCCTTAACAGTTGCTTGTTCAACGCTTTCCTTTACAACCGGATGGTAGTTTACCGAAAGATAATATTCGAAACAAGTAAACTGGACGTGTTGCTTGAAATGTCCCGTTCTTATTGATTAAAAACGTTCCATATTAATTGATTTCGTTGCGAGGTTTTGACCTCTATATGCAACGTTTTTCAAAGAATGCATTCATTTTTAAAACAAACCATGACCTTTATTTCATAAATAAAGGTTTAAAAAGCTTTACGTAGATTATCAAATAATGATAATCTAAAATATCCTGTTTACACACGACCATTACATAATGGTTTACAATACAAATATGTTACATTGAAATCAGTTTCTTGAATGCAGTTTTTACACAATATCATACAAACTTGGACTCCAAATCTTGTCCTTATTTTAGTATGCAACAGCGGAAGCTCTTAGTATTCACCTGAGAATAAACATGCTTTAAACGTCAACAAAAATGTTGGTGAGTTATAGGTTTAACCTATATATATCAAATCGTAACAATAGACCACAAGATTTCATATTTCAATACACATCCCATACATAGAGATAAAAATCATTCATATGGTGAACACCTGGTAACCGACAATAACAAGATGCATATATAAGAATATCCCCATCATTCCGGGACACCCTTCGGATATGATATAAATTTCGAAGTACTAAAGCATCCGGTACTTTGGATGGGGTTTGTTAGGCCCAATAGATCTATCTTTAGGATTCGCGTCAATTAGGGTGTCTGTTCCCTAATTCTTAGATTACCAGACTTAATAAAAAGGGGCATATTTGATTTCGATAATTCAACCATAGAATGTAGTTTCACGTACTTGTGTCTATTTTGTAAATCATTTATAAAACCTGCATGTATTCTCATCCCAAAAATATTAGATTTTAAAAGTGGGACTATAACTCACTTTCACAGATTTTTACTTCGTCGGGAAGTAAGACTTGGCCACTGGTTGATTCACGAACCTATAACAATATATACATATATATCAAAGTATGTTCAAAATATATTTACAACACTTTTAATATATTTTGATGTTTTAAGTTTATTAAGTCAGCTGTCCTCGTTAGTAACCTACAACTAGTTGTCCACAATTAGATGTACAGAAATAAATCGATAAATATTATCTTGAATCAATCCACGACCCAGTGTATACGTATCTCAGTATTGATCACAACTCAAACTATATATATTTTGGAATCAACCTCAACCCTGTATAGCTAACTCCAACATTCACATATAGAGTGTCTATGGTTGTTCCGAAATATATATAGATGTGTCGACATGATAGGTCGAAACATTGTATACGTGTCTATGGTATCTCAAGATTACATAATATACAATACAAGTTGATTAGGTTATGGTTGGAATAGATTTGTTACCAATTTTCACGTAGCTAAAATGAGAAAAATTATCCAATCTTGTTTTACCCATAACTTCTTCATTTTAAATCCGTTTTGAGTGAATCAAATTGCTATGGTTTCATATCGAACTCTATTTTATGAATCTAAACAGAAAAATTATAGGTTTATAGTCGGAAAAATAAGTTACAAGTCGTTTTTGTAAAGGTAGTCATTTCAGTCGAAAGAACGACGTCTAGATGACCATTTTAGAAAACATACTTCCACTTTGAGTTTAACCATAATTTTTGGATATAGTTTCATGTTCATCATAAAAATTATTTTCTCAGAATAACAACTTTTAAATCAAAGTTTATCATAGTTTTTAATTAACTAACCCAAAACAGCCCGCGGTGTTACTACGACGGCGTAAATCCGGTTTTACGGTGTTTTTCGTGTTTCCAGGTTTTAAATCATTAAGTTAGCATATAATATAGATATAGAACATGTGTTTAGTTGATTTTAAAAGTCAAGTTAGAAGGATTAACTTTTGTTTGCGAACAAGTTTAGAATTAACTAAACTATATTCTAGTGATTACAAGTTTAAACCTTCGAATAAGATAGTTTTATATGTATGAATCGAATAATGTTATGAACATTGATAATGCTAAAAACGAACATATATTTCATAGCATTATTCCTCAAGAAAGACAAGCTTTTAGTTGCAATTGTTCTATTTACAAGTGATATTCGTTTAAATAATAAAAGGTGAAGACAAAAGACAGATTCGACGATTTGAAGACGCGAACGACCAAAAAAGCTCAAAAGAACAAAAGACAAACAAAAAGGTTCAAATTATTGATAAGAAACGTCTCGAAATCACAAGAGTACAAGATTCAAAACGCAAAGTACAAGATATTAAATTGTACGCGAGGACGTTCGAAAATCCGGAACCGGGACTAGAGTCAACTCTTAACGCTCGACGCAACGGACTAAAAATTACAAGTTAACTATGTATATAAATATAATATAATATATAATTAATTATATTAATTATATATATATTATATATATATATTAAAAACTGTCGGCAGCCAGAAACTCCAAGGGTGTGAATTGAAAATACCTCTCCGCGACTCGCGGAGTTTGAAGGGCTTTTTGCCGCGAGTCGCGGAGCCCCAAATTTCACTTCTGGCTATAAAGCCAACCGAATTCTGATCGAATTTATGATCATATTTTTCATCTCTCTCTCAATATATACGAGTAATATATATTTATATTTATAATTTATATTTTAATTTTAATTATAATTCTAATAATAAGGTTATGTTAGCGAATGTTGTAAGGGTGTAAGTCGAAATTCTGTCCGTGTAACGCTACGCTATTTTTAATCATTGTAAGTTATGTTCAACCTTTTTATATTAATGTCTCGTAGCTAAGTTATTATTATGCTTATTTAAAACGAAGTAATCATGATGTTGGGCTAATTACTAAAATTGGGTAATTGGGCTTTGTACCATAATTGGGGTTTGGACAAAAGAACGACACTTGTGGAAACTAGACTATGGGCTATTAATGGGCTTTATATTTGTTTAACTAAATGAAAGTTTGTTAATGTTAATATAAAGATTTACAATTGGGCGTCCCTATAAACTACCATATACACTCGATCGGACACGATGGGCGGGGTATTTATATGTACGAATAATCGTTCATTTAACCGGACACGGGAATGGATTAATAGCCACTAGAATAATTAAAACAGGGGTGAAATTACATTCAAGGGTAATTGGTGTAATTGTTAACAAAAACCTTGGTTTACACGCAGTCGATAACCTGGTGTATTCATTAAACAAAGTATTAAAACCTTGTTACAATTCGAATCCCCAATTAGTTGGAATATTTATCTTCGGGTATAATAATAATTTGACAAGGACACTTGCAATTTATATTTATGACTGATGGACTGTTATGGACAAAAACCAGACGGACATATTGAATAATCCAGGACAAAGGACAATTAACCCATGGGCATAAAACTAAAATCAACACGTCAAACATCATGATTACGGAAGTTTAAATAAGCATAATTCTTTTATTTCATATTTAATTTCCTTTATTTTATATTTAATTGCACTTCTAATTATCGCATTTTTATTTATTTTATATTTTATCGCACTTTTAATTATCGTACTTTTTAATTATCGCAATTTTATTTTATCGCATTTTTATTATTCGCAATTTCATTATCGTTATTTACTTTACGCTTTAATTTAAAGTCTTGTATTTATTTAATATTTTACATTAGGTTTTAACTGCGACTAAAGTTTTAAAATCGACAAACCGGTCATTAAACGGTAAAAACCCCCCTTTATAATAATAATATTACTTATATATATATTTATATTTTTATAAAAGTAAATTAATATAGCGTTGAGCTTTGTTTAAAGATTTCCCTGTGGAACGAACCGGACTTACTAAAAACTACACTACTGTACGATTAGGTACACTGCCTATAAGTGTTGTAGCAAGGTTTAAGTATATCCATTCTATAAATAAATAAATATCTTGTGTAAAATTGTATCGTATTTAATAGTATTTTCCTGCTAAAATTTAATAGTATTTTATACCCCTCTGCTTTGACATCAAGTATTTTTGGCGCCGCTGCCGGGGAAAGTATCTTAAAAACCGGAAGCGCAACGCTAATATATAAAAAAAAAATTAAAATTTTAGTTACTTTTATTAAAAATTCGCTTTTGTAAAAATACGTTTTAAATATTCAAAAATATAAAAAGAAAAACAAAAATATAAGTATTTTTAGGATTTTGTTAAATATTTAAGTTTTATAAGTTTCTTTATCTTTATTTTAATTTATAAAAATATAAATTTTATTAAAAATCGTTTATTTAAACTAAAAACAGAAAAACAGAAAAAAAAAAAAAAAAAAAATAAAGAAAAACGCGTAAAAAACAAAAGCTGTCAACTGAATTCCTGAACCCCGCGACTCGCGGGGTTTTCCTCTTTATTTGCCGCGACTCGCGGAGGGCTTCTGACACACGGACAAAAACCCTAAAGTTGCATTAATTACGGAGTTTTAATTATTATTATTATTATTTAACTTAATTATTATTATTATTATTATTAATTTTAGTTTTATTTTTTTACTTTTTACTTTATATATATGTATTTTGTTTAATTAGTTTTATTAAAATTGTAAAATTAGTAGTTTTTATTAAATAAATAATATAAAAATAATATTTTTTATAAAAATTGTACTTTTTACAACTTTTTGTATATTTTTATATTTTGTACCTTTTTAATCGTTGTAGCGTAACTTTTGTATTTTTAGCTCATATTTAATTTTAAACTTAGTCTTTGCTATAGTTATTTTTACTCCTATATTTTTAGGCTTTGCCGTAGAATTCCTTAAGTGCTTTTTCTTTAGACTAAGATTTAGGTGCTTTAGAATTTTGCGACGCCTTTTTAAGTTTTAGTTTCTTTTTAAGTTATTTCCATTTGGGATTTAGTTTTTCCTGTAAGCTTTAATATTTTTAGACCTTTTACTATGTATCAATTATCATTTCAATTAGTAATTTCAATTTGCGATTATAATTTTAAGTTAGTTGTAGTAATAAGGTTAAATTAGTTAAGTATTTTTAAGTTTTTATAAGTTTCTTTTATTTTTCCGTCACCTTTTATTTTTTTTAACCATTTTTCTTTTTCGACATTTTGCGACGAACTCTTTGTCTTTCTTATTTCTCGCTATTCTAGTTTTAGGACTTAGAATTTTTTCTACTTCTTATCTAAATTTCTTAAAATTACGAAAATTTATTTTAAGTGGTTAAATTGATAGACATCAAAATTTTCTGGTTCGTAGTAATAGTTGGATTTGTACGTGGACCGGGTTATTGGAGCCAAACAGTCCTCAATTATATTGAGACCAAACGAATCCTGCCCCTCTGCTGCATCTTTTGGCTATTCGAAACGTGGGCAAAATCAGAAAAGTCTATTGATTGGATAACTTATTATAATTTTTCTTTCCTTTTAAAAACTAATAGGATATTCAGTGAATGCACCGAGCAAGACGTTCATCACCTTTTGTACGTTCACCACCTGTAACTCGATCAAGACATCGTTTAACAAATATAACCGCCGTTGATTTTTCATTAGAATCGTCATCCAGTCGACCAAGTACTTCAGTTCAAATTTCCGATAATCCAGTTTTTGAAACAAACCTCACAATTGAGAATCCAAAAAATATTCAGGAACGGTTCGTAGATCCTGAACCACTAAACTTTCCTCCGGAACCACCAATCATTCAAACAGAGATTGTTGAGGAACGAACTATTAAATCTGAAGCATCTAGTGATACCGATTCAACAAATTCAATTATGGAGAATCTGGAACCTTTAAGTATGGAAGACCGAATGAGAGCTAAACGCACTGGCCAAGGTCACGCAATTACTCATCCAGACATTAATGCGCCAGATTATGAAATCAAAGGACAAATTCTACACATGGTGACTAATCAATGCCAATTTAGTGGTGCGCCGAAGGAAGATCCAAATGAACATCTACGTACCTTTAATAGGATCTGCACACTATTTAAAATACGAGAAGTGGAGGATGAACAGATATATCTCATGTTATTTCCCTGGACTTTAAAGGGAGAAGCCAAAGATTGGTTGGAATCGTTACCTGAAGGGGCGATCGATACATGGGATGTTTTAATTGACAAATTTCTTAAACAATTCTTTCCTGCATCTAAAGCCGTAAGACTTCAAGCAGAAATTGTTACGTTCACACAGAAGCCAAATGAAACTCTATATGAGGCGTGGACAAGATATGGAAAGTTACTAAGAGGATGTCCGCAACATGGTTTAGACACCTGTCAAATAGTACAAATATTCTACCAAGGATGCGACATCACTACAAGAAAAGACATAGATATAGCAGCTGGTGGTTCTATTATGAAGAAAACCGAAACTGATGCTTACAAAATTATTGATAACACTGCTTCCCACTCACATGAGTGGCACCAAGAAAAAGATATCATTAGATCATCTAAAGCAGCTAGAGCCGATTCTAGCCATGACTTAGATTCCATTTCAGCAAAGATAGATGCTTTCGAGAGACGAATGGAAAAGATGACTAAAGATATTCATGCTATACGAATTAGTTGTGAGCAGTGTGGAGGACCACATTTGACAAAAGATTGTCTCAATATTGAATTAACAATGGAACAAAGAGAGAATATTTCATACATAAACCAAAGGCCTGGAAATAATTATCAGAATAATTATCAACCGCCAAGACCGATTTACAATCAAAACCAGAATTATAACCGAAATATTCCATACAACAACCAACAAGGTCCTAGCAATCAACAAGTATCCAATAATACTTACAATCAGCAAAGACCGAATTTTCAAAACAAACCACCACAACAAACCGATGATAAAAAGCCGAATTTAGAAGATATGATGACGAAGCTAGTTGAAACTCAAACGCAGTTTTTCACATCTCAAAAACAAACCAATGAACAAAATGCTCAAGCATTTAGAAATCAACAAGCTTCTATTCAAAATCTGGAACAAGAAGTGAGTAACCTAGCAAGGTTAATAGGTGAAAGAAAACCGGGAAGTCTACCTAGCGATACAAACGCTAACCCCCGGAATGAAACAGCTAAAGCTATTACCACAAGAAGTGGTACAACACTTAAACCACCTGAAATACCTATAACTTCTGATGAAACTATTCCTACTCCACAAGAACCACAACCTGATCAAGATAAGGAAAAAGAACCGGTAGTTGAAAAGGTTAATGAAGATAACATAGTTAAGGATAAACCTTATGTTAAACCATACCAACCACCACTTCCTTATCCGAGTAAAATGAAGAAGGAAAAACTTGAAGCCGAGCAAACCAAATTCTTGGATATGTTTAAACAGATAAATGTAAATCTTCCTTTCATTGATGTAATTTCAGGAATGCCTAGATATGCTAAATTCTTGAAAGATCTAATCACGAATAGAAAGAAAATGGAAGAACTCTCGGCTGTTACCATGAATGCTAATTGTTCAGCAGTGCTGTTGAATAAGATACCAGAAAAACTATCTGATCCAGGAAGTTTCACAATTCCATGTTTTCTGGGTAGTCTTAGTTCAATAGAAGCATTGGCTGATTTAGGTGCTAGTATAAATCTAATGCCGTATTCACTATACGCTAAACTAGACCTTGGAGAATTGAAACCAACCAGAATAAGCATACAACTAGCCGATAGATCAATAAAATATCCTAGAGGGATAATGGAGAACATGCTAGTTAAAGTTGGTACTTTAGTATTTCCAGTAGATTTTGTTGTTTTGGACATGGAAGAAGATTCTCAAGTTCCTCTCATATTAGGAAGACCATTCTTAAACACGGCTAAAGCAATGATAGACGTGTTCGGTAAGAAACTGACCCTAAGTATAGAGGATGAGAGTGTTACCTTTTCAGTTGATAGAGCAATGCAACAACCACAATCTGCAGATGATACATGTTATTATATTCAAACTATAGATGCACATGCAGAATTATTAGAAGAATTTCCAGAATTACAAGGAACAGGAGAATGTTCTTTAGGAGAAGGAAATGAACCAATTGATGAAGCTGAAATGTTAGCTACACTTATAGCTAATGGATATGAACCAACAACAGAAGAAATTCAAATGCTAAAAGAAGAAGACAGATATCGATATAAATCATCGATAGAAGAACCTCCGAAATTAGAGTTAAAGCCACTTCCAAACCATTTGGAATACGCTTATTTACATGGTGAATCTGAATTACCTGTAATAATATCGTCTTCTCTTACTGAAAATGAGAAATCACAACTCATTTCTGTGTTGAAAGCTCATAAACCAGCCATTGCATGGAAGATTCATGATATTAAAGGAATAAGTCCTTCGTATTGCACACATAAAATCCTTATGGAAGAAGGTCATAAAACGTATGTGCAACGCCAACGAAGACTAAATCCTAATATGCAAGATGTAGTTAAGAAAGAGATTATTAAGCTGCTAGATGCAGGTTTGATATATCCAATTTCTGATAGTCCATGGGTAAGCCCAGTTCAATGCGTACCTAAGAAGGGTGGTATGACTGTCATTACAAATGAGAAAAATGAGCTTATTCCTACTAGGACTGTAACAGGATGGCGTGTATGTATTGATTATAGAAAATTAAATGACGCCACCAGAAAAGATCACTTTCCCTTACCTTTCATAGATCAAATGTTGGAAAGATTAGCCGGAAATAGTTACTATTGTTTTCTAGATGGATTTTCCGGATATTTTCAAATTCCAATAGCACCCGAAGATCAAGAGAAAACCACATTCACGTGCCCTTATGGTACTTTTGCTTACAAACGCATGCCATTTGGACTTTGTAACGCCCCTGCAACCTTTCAAAGGTGTATGATGGCGATTTTTCACGACATGATAGAAGAATGCATGGAAGTATTCATGGATGACTTTTCAGTCTTCGGTGATACATTTAAATCATGTCTAGTTAATCTGGAACGAATGCTAATTAGATGCGAAAAATCAAATCTAGTACTTAATTGGGAGAAATGCCATTTCATGGTTAAAGAAGGCATCGTTCTTGGACATAAAATTTCAAAAGAAGGAATTGAAGTGGATAGAGCTAAAGTAGATGTAATTGCTAAACTTCCACATCCCACCAATGTTAGAGGAGTTAGGAGTTTTCTAGGGCATGCCGGTTTTTACCGACGTTTTATAAAAGATTTTTCTAAAATTGCCACTCCTATGAATAAACTCCTAGAAAAGGATGCGCCATTCATCTTTTCAGATGAATGTATCAAATCTTTTAATATTCTTAAAGAAAAACTCACTAATGCACCGATCATGATAACACCAAATTGGAATCTACCATTTGAACTAATGTGCGATGCAAGTGATTTTGCAATGGGAGCCGTTTTAGGACAAAGGATTGAAAAACGATTTCAACCTATATATTATGCTAGTAAGACATTACAAGGAGCACAAACGAACTATACAACTACTGAAAAAGAACTCCTTGCTATTGTCTTTGCTTTTGACAAATTCCGATCATATCTCGTTCTAGCAAAAACGGTGGTCTATACCGACCATTCTGCTCTTAGATACCTATTTTCAAAACAAGATGCTAAACCAAGATTAATCCGTTGGATCTTACTCTTACAAGAGTTTGATATTGAAATCCGAGATAAAAAAGGAGCAGAAAATCTCGCCGCTGATCATCTTTCTCGTCTTGAAAATCCCGAATTAGAAGTTCTAAATGAATCGGCCATACAAGACAACTTTCCTGATGAATATCTATTGAAGATAGATTATAAAGAAATCCCATGGTTTGCAGACTATGCAAACTACTTAGTTTGTGGATTCCTTGAAAAAGGATTATCGTACCAAAGACGAAAGAAATTCTTCAGTGATATAAAACACTATTTCTGGGAAGATCCACATCTGTTTAAAAGTTGTCCCGATGGAATAATACGCCGATGTGTATTTGGAGATGAAGCTAGTAAAATTTTAAACCATTGTCACACAGGACCAACAGGAGGGCATTATGGGCCTCAACTAACAGCAAGAAAAGTTTATGAAGCTGGATTCTATTGGCCTACAATTTACAAAGACGCACACCTTCTTTGCAAATCCTGTGATGCATGTCAAAGGGCCGGAAAAATAAGTCAACGTGATGAAATGCCACAAAATGTCATCCAAGTATGTGAAGTATTTGACATTTGGGGTATTGACTTTATGGGTCCATTTCCAAAATCTCATAATAATCTATATATACTCGTAGCCATTGATTATGTATCTAAATGGGCGGAAGCACAAGCTCTCCCAACTAACGATGCACGAGTTGTAGTCAACTTTTTAAAACGTCTTTTTGCAAGGTTTGGAACACCGAAAGCTTTAATAAGTGATCGGGGTACTCATTTCTGTAATAATCAACTTGAGAAAGTTCTTAAAAGATATGGAGTAACTCATAAAATCTCCACCGCATATCATCCACAAACAAGTGGACAAGTTGAAAATACAAACCGAGCTTTAAAACGAATTCTAGAAAAAACCGTAGGATCAAATCCAAAGGAATGGTCCATTAAATTGGAGGATGCACTCTGGGCTTTTAGAACAGCCTACAAAACTCCAATTGGAACCACACCTTTTAGACTTGTTTATGGAAAAGCATGTCATCTTCCAGTAGAAATTGAACACAAAGCATTTTGGGCTTTGAAGACATGTAATCTTGATTTACATGAAGCCGGACGTCTACGATTAAGTCAACTAAACGAATTAGAAGAATTAAGACATGAAGCATACGATAATTCGTTAATCTATAAAGAAAGAACGAAGAAATGGCATGATAAAAGAATCAGAAGTTCAAAAGAATTCAAAGAAGGAGACAGAGTTCTTCTTTTCAATTCACGATTCAAGCTATTTCCTGGAAAATTGAAATCAAGATGGTCTGGACCATTTATAGTCAAAAGAGTTTTCCCATACGGAACGATAGAATTGATAAATTCAAATGGGATTGAATTTAAAGTTAATGGTCACAGAGTTAAACATTACATACAGGGTCCGATGGAAGTCGACAACGAAGTTAATCACAATTTCGATACCACAGCTAACTAAGTGTGGGGAGAATCAAGTCTGCAAAGGATAATATGTATTTCTGTTAGAGTTAGATTGTCTGTTTTCGTGTAGTTCTCGAAAATGGAACACGTATGGTCTTTCCCTAGCAGACCCTAAAGAACTAGTCTTCTCCCCCCATTCTGAATTTTTATTTTTTTTTAGGTTTTTACGTAATGAAGACTGCCTGTGAATTAAACCATGGTCTAATGCTACACGCTTTGATCACTAAAAGAAATAATGACATATTACCGAGTGAATTAGTATCAGTAATCAGAGAAAGAATGGACGGAGTTAGAAAAGGATCCAGATGCGAAGATAATAAGTTACAATTTGGTAAAGGAAAATCAAAATCCGCAGCGAAAAGAAGAGCACGACACCTAGAAAAATGTCACAAATGCGGAAAATGGTCACATGGAGGTAAATGTTCAAATAATCAAACCTATTCAAATACCGAATTTGTTACTTTATGCAGAGACGGACCGTTCATATGTTTAGAAGAAAAGACAATGAATGCTCGAGGTTACGCCTATGCAGCCATGGAAAACCAATTAAACCGACTATCTTATGAATATAATAGATCATATAACTAAGAAATCTATTTCACAGGTATGTCTGTACAGTTTTTATTTTTATTTTTTATTTTTAACCTTTTGATAATAAACGCTAATTTGTTCGCTAAAAAGTATTAAATTGGTATTAAATAAAATTAGGTTTGGCGACCGAAATTATTGATATCATTCAAAAATTTATTACATCACTGCGAAATTTAACGTTTATTCTTAAGGTATAAATATCTTTAATCAATCAACCCAAAATATTTCAAAAATTCGTCATGAGTTAAATTAGGTCTTGGAACCGAAATTACTTTACCGAAAAGAGGGGCGCATATTTTTGATAATATTTGATTGATTAAAGTGGGATAAAAAGACAAAAAGATTTTTAAATTTATTTTTACCATGTTTTTAAAATTAATAATTAAACCTTAAATTAATATTGTAAACTTTATAAAAATAATATTTTTAAAATTGTAAATATTTGAAAAATTAATATAAGTTTGATATAAATTTATGAATTTTTAAATTAAGTTTGGTGTGAATTTTTAATTTTTAAAATATGAATTTTAATTTTATGCATTTTAAATTTTGAGTTTGGTGTGAATTTTTAATTTTAATTTTGAATTTTATATTTTTGTTGTGTGAATTTAAAAACAAAAATTTACTTTATCTCATTAAGTTAAAAATATGATTTTTAAAATTCGTCGTAAGTTGAAGACTAGGTCTTTGAACCGAAATTGCTTTACCCGAGGGAGGGACGAGAACTTTTATTATCATTATTTTTAATCTTATTGATTTAAAGTATGCCAAAAACATTGAAAAAACCCAAAAATCTTAGCTTTTAAAACAATCGCTACAAAAAGACAAATTTTAAAATTTTGTCGAGGGACAGACTAGGACATCGATCCGAAACGACCTCGTCCTAAATAACAAGGGAAACAAAATTTTAAAATTAATTTCTTAATTGTTTTATAAGTTAAAGATTATAAAAAAAAAAAAAAAAAAAAAAGGTAAACTCCGCGACTCGCGGAGTTTGCAGTGCAAACCTCCGCAACTCGCGGAGGGACCAAATTACAGAAAAAAAATAAAACAGCTGCACACGATCAGTTCACTCCCACCAACACATAAACACCCAAAATACTGCGAAAAGAACCCCCGAAAACCCACGAAAATCACCCCCAAAAATCTCAATTTTTAACCGTTAATCACCAAATTTTTTGCTAAAATCATGTTGAGAAGGATGATATCTAGGAACTACTCAAGAAAAACGGTAAATTTCTACACCTAAACACCATTTAATTCGAATTTTAGTGTTCTTGAGCTATTTTTCCCCAATTTGATTTTGATGCTTTTTAGTGTAATTAGACTTAAATTGTTTATGTATTATGCTTGTATAACCTAGATTGATGCTGTTTAACATGATTAGAAGCCTTAAACTTCAAATTTTGAATAATCTAGGGTTTGTGTTCTTGAGCAATTTGGGGCTTTTTGATATAAACAGGTTATGGCCGATTTTTGTCATGAATTGTTGCTAAATTGAGTAGTGTAACATGTGTAGGTAGTTAAATGATCCAAACTTTGAGCCTAAACATGATTTTGAGAATTAAAGTGGACTTTTTCAAGTCCAAAATTCATGAACTTGATTTTTGAAAGATAATGCCATTTGAGACTTGTTTATTTGCTAGTAATGATTATTTTGACATGTTATTTGAGTTGAATGCTTATGAACTTGGCGAAAATTTTCGTATATGCTTATTTGAAAAAGTGTAGATTTGATAAAAATGTGAAAATAAGCTTAAGTTTGATGTAAATTGATAATGTCATTGTAATTATTTTGATTGATGATTTTGCTGACACTAATGCATATTTGGATGCACAAAATTTGTGTTTGATGAGTTTTGCAGAATGAAAGGGGTGAATCTTCATCCCAAGCCCGTCATGCTCCTGCTGAGAACTTGGAACAACAGGAGGTAGATAACTACTACAAGCAGGATGTACCTCATCCAGTCATGACCTTTTCAGATATGCACTTGGAACAGTTGCACCCGAACCTGCGATTTGACAGACTTTGGATAGATTATCCAAAATATCAACGGGGTTTGCATACTCTTCATTCCAAGGTTGTTGAGGTACCGAGGGTCATAGAATGGGGACCCTTGGAAGCTGTAGAATTGGCCGGGCCAATTAGGGAATTACTGGTACAGAGGTATGGTAATTCTTCTTTTAATGACTGGATATGTTTATTCACCATACGCAGACCTGTATATAAAGTATGGTGTGAAGAGTTGTTATGTAGTATAGAGTTGAATGATCGGGTAGCTAGTTTAACCGATCGTTCTTTTATTAGATTTTTGTTAGGCGGTTCGATGCGCCACATGTCTTTACTGGACATGGCTCAGGCTTTACGTATATATACGCCTGAGGAATTAGCGTCTGCCGATTGTAGAGGATTGATACTAAACGGTAGGAAAATAGATGAGAATTTTGATACACACGGTGTGTGGAGTCAAATGACAAGCCATCACCGTTTTAAAGGGGGAAACTACTCTTATTTGGATATAGATAGAGCCGAATTAAGAGTAATACATAGGTTTTTAGCTAATTCGATTACACAAAGGGGTAAAAACAAAGAAAAGGTAAATGAACAAGATTTGTTTTACCATATGTGTATTCGAGACCCACACAGCGCTGTAAGTATACCATATTGTGTGGGTTATTATTTATCAGCTATGGTTCGAGGGATGCGTCCACATAGCATAATAGGAGGTGGTATTTTTATTACTTTGATTGGTGAATATCTCGGTGTGGATATAAGTCGGGGGGGATTATTAGTAGAAGAGCCGGAACCCCGCGACACTATAGGTTTAAATGTATACCATGGTGCGAAAGTGTTGAAGCGGCGAAATAACGCCGCAGTACGATACAATGGTAGACATCCACAGGTAGAGAGAAACCAGGAACAAGGTAATGTAGGAGGGGGGAACCAGATGCAAGAAATGCATAGGTTTATAGCTTCTCAGGAATACGAAAATGCTAGACAGAGAGCATTTGAAGATTGGCAAGTTCATCAGAACCAGATCATAGCGCATTGCCAACATATAGGTAGAAACTATATTCCTACACCGAAACCCGTCTTCCCTCCTTGGTCGATAGAGATGCAGCCACCATATCCTACGTATGACCCTGCCGAAGCATTCTATAGCACTTATGGTTATGCGTGGAACCCCTATTGGTACCAATATCATCCTTAGTTTACTTATTTTGTTTTATTATTTTGTAATTTGTAATTATTGATATATTTAATATTTTTGTTAATATTGTAATCATTTTTATAATTATCTAACTTTTATTCTTAGATTTTAATAATTTTTGAATGTGGGGTAATATACCAAACTTCAAAAATATGTATATATGTTTGCAGTTTATCTTATGTACACAACAGGGTAAAACAACGCATTTTCAAAGACTGGCATTAAGTTCAGCAAAAGCAAGTAATTTTGACGACAATGATGCAAAATATATGTGAAATAACAACAAGACGGAATGAACAAATGACGTGCACCATTTATCATTCAGCAAACAAACGCCAATATATTTGGAAACTTTGGTAAAAATTTAATCATTTTCACACAAATCACCCTCAATAATTTAAATTGTTACTGATTTCTTGCAAATGAGGGCATTGCAAGATCTTAAGTGTGGGAAGGGGTTAAATTCTTTCGGATTTTAAAAATTTTTTATTAAACACTTGGTTACCATTAAAATACTAGTAAAGCAGTAGTTGTATTAGAATCTAGTGCTCTCTGATAAAAAAGAACAGCACTAGTCTTATATACTGACTACCCAATTCTAGTAAAATTTTTCAATTAAATGAATTCAAATCATGTTTATACATATTTATGAACGATAAAACTAGGTTTTAACACCGAAATTATTGTTACCTCGGAAAGGACATAAATTGAGAAACAAACTAAAATGTTAAAATTCATTTAAATTGGAATAGAGGACGATAAAAAGAAAAATAAAAAGCCAAGTGTGGAAAAATTTACCAAGTTATTTTAAACATATGTCACATATATTTGTAACAAATAACTGAAAATACTTTTGCTTTGAACTAAACTAAACTGTTTTACCCGATGAAAGAAAAGAAGAGATGGATCTACACGATGAATCAATTCCATCATTAAAAGGAAATAAAGTCTTCCGAAAAAGACACGCGCTTCTTGATTTAGGTCATGAAGTTGTCGTTCAGACCAGCTGTAGGTTGACAAAAAAATCTAGAAAAATCATCACTAAAATCAGCAGGAAATCCACGGACCTCAGCATTAAACAGGGTCGCCAAGTGGTCAGATTTATCCTAACCATGAGAAGGATTTATCTCGTACAATGGGGGGGCACCATGCAAATTAGCTGGATAAGACTAATGAATCAGATCCCCAGAAAGGATAATCTCCTTAAAGATTAAAAATCAGCTTTTAAGACTGATATTACTCAATCCTAGAGATTGACCTTAAAGATTGAGAATTACAAACTCATGGAATTCAATGATATCTAAACTCGAGCTTAAACGAGAAAATATTTTGATCAAAAATACAAACCGATTTGTTTTCTGAAAACCCTATTTTCAATGCGTTCATTACCATTGAACGTAAAATCCTAGGAATTCACCTGGAATTCATTAGGTCACCTGAACTAAATCGGGTGTCAACCGTAAGAACGGTGGTTGCATAACATGGTCAAAGACAGGACCTTGTGCCAGACCGACAAATTATAAGGGTGAGCTTTACTATTGCTCCTACCAAGGATAGTAATTGCGTCCGACACGTTATAGACCATAATCAAAAGCATGTCACGGGACATTGCCTTAACAGTTGCTTGTTCAACGCTTTCCTTTACAACCGGACGGTAGTTTGCCGAAAGGTAATATACGGAACAAGTAAACTGGACGTGTTGCTTTCCAAATACAAGGTTAGCAAGTGGGTGACACAAAACCGCAAGTTTTGAGCTAAAATTTTCAAATCTGAAACCCACCAAACCCACAAAAATATTTTGTAAACACCGGTAAAGGGTTATTCCGGAAAACTAATCTAGGGTAAAAACTAGATTTAATTTTCAAAAGGTCAAATGTTTTCATAAAGATCCAATTTCCTTAATGGATCTAAATTTTTATAGTCATGTGGGACTGTAAACCATATCGTTACTACCATTGTTTATACCGCCGTATAGAAATCACTGATGTACAAAGTGTGAAGAATAAAGAAGTGATTCTAGTATTTCAAGACAATATTGCTTGAGGACAAGCAACGCTCAAGTGTGGGAATATTTGATAATGCTAAAAACGAACATATATTTCATAGCATTATTCCTCAAGAAAGACAAGCTTTTAGTTGCAATTGTTCTATTTACAAGTGATATTCGTTTAAATAATAAAAGGTGAAGACAAAAGACAGATTCGACGATTTGAAGACGCGAACGACCAAAAAAGCTCAAAAGAACAAAAGACAAACAAAAAGGTTCAAATTATTGATAAGAAACGTCTCGAAATCACAAGAGTACAAGATTCAAAACGCAAAGTACAAGATATTAAATTGTACGCGAGGACGTTCGAAAATCCGGAACCGGGACTAGAGTCAACTCTTAACGCTCGACGCAACGGACTAAAAATTACAAGTTAACTATGTATATAAATATAATATAATATATAATTAATTATATTAATTATATATATATTATATATATATATTAAAAACTGTCGGCAGCCAGAAACTCCAAGGGTGTGAATTGAAAATACCTCTCCGCGACTCGCGGAGTTTGAAGGGCTTTTTGCCGCGAGTCGCGGAGCCCCAAATTTCACTTCTGGCTATAAAGCCAACCGAATTCTGATCGAATTTATGATCATATTTTTCATCTCTCTCTCAATATATACGAGTAATATATATTTATATTTATAATTTATATTTTAATTTTAATTATAATTCTAATAATAAGGTTATGTTAGCGAATGTTGTAAGGGTGTAAGTCGAAATTCTGTCCGTGTAACGCTACGCTATTTTTAATCATTGTAAGTTATGTTCAACCTTTTTATATTAATGTCTCGTAGCTAAGTTATTATTATGCTTATTTAAAACGAAGTAATCATGATGTTGGGCTAATTACTAAAATTGGGTAATTGGGCTTTGTACCATAATTGGGGTTTGGACAAAAGAACGACACTTGTGGAAACTAGACTATGGGCTATTAATGGGCTTTATATTTGTTTAACTAAATGAAAGTTTGTTAATGTTAATATAAAGATTTACAATTGGGCGTCCCTATAAACTACCATATACACTCGATCGGACACGATGGGCGGGGTATTTATATGTACGAATAATCGTTCATTTAACCGGACACGGGAATGGATTAATAGCCACTAGAATAATTAAAACAGGGGTGAAATTACATTCAAGGGTAATTGGTGTAATTGTTAACAAAGTAGTAAAACCTTGGTTTACACGCAGTCGATAACCTGGTGTATTCATTAAACAAAGTATTAAAACCTTGTTACAATTCGAATCCCCAATTAGTTGGAATATTTATCTTCGGGTATAATAATAATTTGACAAGGACACTTGCAATTTATATTTATGACTGATGGACTGTTATGGACAAAAACCAGACGGACATATTGAATAATCCAGGACAAAGGACAATTAACCCATGGGCATAAAACTAAAATCAACACGTCAAACATCATGATTACGGAAGTTTAAATAAGCATAATTCTTTTATTTCATATTTAATTTCCTTTATTTTATATTTAATTGCACTTCTAATTATCGCATTTTTATTTATTTTATATTTTATCGCACTTTTAATTATCGTACTTTTTAATTATCGCAATTTTATTTTATCGCATTTTTATTATTCGCAATTTCATTATCGTTATTTACTTTACGCTTTAATTTAAAGTCTTGTATTTATTTAATATTTTACATTAGGTTTTAACTGCGACTAAAGTTTTAAAATCGACAAACCGGTCATTAAACGGTAAAAACCCCCCTTTATAATAATAATATTACTTATATATATATTTGTATTTTTATAAAAGTAAATTAATATAGCGTTGAGCTTTGTTTAAAGATTTCCCTGTGGAACGAACCGGACTTACTAAAAACTACACTACTGTACGATTAGGTACACTGCCTATAAGTGTTGTAGCAAGGTTTAAGTATATCCATTCTATAAATAAATAAATATCTTGTGTAAAATTGTATCGTATTTAATAGTATTTTCCTGCTAAAATTTAATAGTATTTTATACCCCTCTGCTTTGACATCAAACATCATTACTACCTTAAGTTCCTTGGATAAACCTACTGGAAAAGAGAAAAATGGATCTAGCTTCAACGGATCCTTGGATGGCTCGAAGTTCTTGAAGCAGAATCATGACACGAAAACAAGTTCAAGTAAGATCATCACTTGAAATAAGATTGTTATAGTTATAGAAATTGAACCAAAGTTTGAATATGATTATTACCTTGTATTAGAATGATAACCTAATGTAAGAAACAAAGATTTCTTGAGGTTGGATGATCACCTTACAAGATTGGAAGTGAGCTAGCAAACTTGAAAGTATTCTTGATTTTATGAAACTAGAACTTTTGGAATTTATGAAGAACACTTAGAACTTGAAGATAGAATTTGAGAGAGATCAATTAGATGAAGAAAATTGAAGAATGAAAGTGTTTGTAGGTGTTTTTGGTCGTTGGTGTATGGATTAGATATAAAGGATATGTAATTTTGTTTTCATGTAAATAAGTCATGAATGATTACTCATATTTTTATAATTTTATGAGATATTTCATGCTAGTTGCCAAATGATGGTTCCCACATGTGTTAGGTGACTCACATGGGCTGCTAAGAGCTGATCATTGGAGTGTATATAAAAATAGTACATACATCTAAAAGCTGTGTATTGTACGAGTACGAATACGGGTGCATACGAGTAGAATTGTTGATGAAACTGAACGAGGATGTAATTGTAAGCATTTTTGTTAAGTAGAAGTATTTTGATAAGTGTATTGAAGTCTTTCAAAAGTGTATAAATACATATTAAAACACTACATGTATATACATTTTAACTGAGTCGTTAAGTCATCGTTAGTCGTTACATGTAAGTGTTGTTTTGAAACTTTTAGGTTAACGATCTTGTTAAATGTTGTTAACCCAATGTTTATAATATCAAATGAGATTTTAAATTATTATATTATCATGATATTATCATGTATGAATATCTCTTAATATGATATATATACATTAAATCTCTCTACAACGATAATCGTTACATATATGTCTCGTTTAAAAATCATTAAGTTAGTAGTCTTGTTTTTACATATGTAGTTCATTGTTAATATACTTAATGATATGTTTACTTATCATAGTATCATGTTAACTATATATATATATATCCATATATATGTCATCATATAGTTTTTACAAGTTTTAACGTTCGTGAATCACCGGTCAACTTGGGTGGTCAATTGTCTATATGAAACATATTTCAATTAATCAAGTCTTAACAAGTTTGATTGCTTAACATGTTGGAAACATTTAATCATGTAAATATCAATCTCAATTAATATATATAAACATGGAAAAGTTCGGGCCACTACAGTACCTACCCGTTAAATAAATTTCGTCCCGAAATTTTAAGCTGTTGAAGGTGTTGACGAATCTTCTGGAAATAGATGCGGGTATTTCTTCTTCATCTGATCTTCACACTCCCAGGTGAACTCGGGTCCTCTACGAGCATTCCATCGAACCTTAACAATTGGTATCTTGTTTTGCTTAAGTCTTTTAACCTCACGATCCATTATTTCGACGGGTTCTCCGATGAATTGGAGTTTTTCGTTGATTTGGATTTCATCTAACGGAATAGTGAGATCTTCTTTAGCAAAACATTTCTTCAAATTCGAGACGTGGAAAGTGTTATGTATAGCCGCGAGTTGTTGAGGTAACTCAAGTCGGTAAGCTACTGGTCCGACACGATCAATAATCTTGAATGGTCCAATATACCTTGGATTTAATTTCCCTCGTTTACCAAATCGAACAACGCCTTTCCAAGGTGCAACTTTAAGCATGACCATCTCTCCAATTTCAAATTCTATATCTTTTCTTTTAATGTCAGCGTAGCTCTTTTGTCAACTTTGGGCGGTTTTCAACCGTTGTTGAATTTGGATGATCTTCTCGGTAGTTTCTTGTATAATCTCCGGACCCGTAATCTGTCTATCCCCCACTTCACTCTAACAAATCGGAGACCTGCACTTTCTACCATAAAGTGCTTCAAATGGCGCCATCTCAATGCTTGAATGGTAGCTGTTGTTGTAGGAAAATTCTGCTAACGGTAGATGTCGATCCCAACTGTTTCCGAAATCAATAACACATGCTCGTAGCATGTCTTCAAGCGTTTGTATCGTCCTTTCGCTCTGCCTATCAGTTTGTGGATGATAGGCAGTACTCATGTCTAGACGAGTTCCTAATGCTTGCTGTAATGTCTGCCAGAATCTTGAAATAAATCTGCCATCCCTATCAAAGATAATAGAGATTGGTATTCCATGTCTGGAGATGACTTCCTTCAAATACAGTCGTGCTAACTTCTCCATCTTGTCATCTTCTCTTATTGGCAGGAAGTGTGCTGATTTGGTGAGACGATCAACTATTACCCAAATAGTATCAAAACCACTTGTAGTCCTTGGCAATTTAGTGATGAAATCCATGGTAATGTTTTCCCATTTCCATTCCGGGATTTCGGGTTGTTGAAGTAGACCTGATGGTTTCTGATGCTCAGCTTTGACCTTAGAACACGTCAAACATTCTCCTACGTATTTAGCAACATCGACTTTCATACCCGGCCACCAAAAATGTTTCTTGAGATCCTTGTACATCTTCCCCGTTCCAGGATGTATTGAGTATCTAGTTTTATGAGCTTCTCTAAGTACCATTTCTCTCATATCTCCAAATTTTGGTACCCAAATCCTTTCAGCCCTATACCGGGTTCCGTCTTCCCGAATATTAAGATGTTTCTCCGATCCTTTGGGTATTTCATCCTTTAAATTTCCCTCTTTTAAAACTCCTTGTTGCGCCTCCTTTATTTGAGTAGTAAGGTTATTATGAATCATTATATTCATAGATTTTACTCGAATGGGTTCTCTGTCCTTCCTGCTCAAGGCATCGGCTACCACATTTGCCAACCCCGGGTGGTAACGAATCTCAAAGTCGTAATCATTCAATAATTCAATCCACCTACGCTGCCTCATATTCAGTTGTTTCTGATTAAATATGTGTTGAAGACTTTTGTGGTCGGTATATATAATACTTTTGACCCCATATAAGTAGTGCCTCCAAGTCTTTAATGCAAAAACAACCGCGCCTAATTCCAAATCATGCGTCGTATAATTTTGTTCGTGAATCTTCAATTGTCTAGACGCATAAGCAATCACCTTCGTTCGTTGCATTAATACACAACCGAGACCTTGCTTTGATGCGTCACAATAAATCACAAAATCATCATTCCCTTCAGGCAATGACAATATAGGTGCTGTAGTTAGCTTTTTCTTCAATAACTGAAACGCTTTCTCTTGTTCATCATTCCATTCAAATTTCTTCCCTTTATGCGTTAATGCAGTCAAGGGTTTTGCTATTCTGGAAAAGTCTTGGATGAACCTTCTGTAGTAACCAGCTAGTCCTAAAAACTGGCGTATGTGTTTCGGAGTTTTCGGGGTTTCCCACTTTTCAACAGTTTCTATCTTTGCCGGATCCACCTTAATACCTTCTTTGTTCACTATGTGACCGAGGAATTGAACTTCTTCCAACCAAAATGCACACTTTGAAAACTTAGCGTACAATTCTTCCTTCCTCAATACTTCTAACACCTTTCTCAAATGTTCACGGTGTTCTTGGTCATTCTTTGAGTAAATAAGTATGTCATCAATGAAAACAACGACAAACTTGTCAAGGTATGGTCCACACACTCGGTTCATAAGGTCCATGAACACAGCTGGTGCATTAGTTAAACCAAACGGCATGACCATAAACTCGTAATGACCGTAACGTGTTCTGAAAGCAGTCTTTGGAATATCATCTTCTTTCACCCGCATTTGATGATACCCGGAACGTAAGTCAATCTTTGAATAAACAGACGAGCCTTGTAGTTGATCAAATAAGTCGTCGATTCTCGGTAGTGGGTAGCGGTTCTTGATGGTAAGTTTGTTCAACTCTCGGTAGTCGATACACAACCTGAATGTACCATCTTTCTTCTTGACAAACAAAACAGGAGCTCCCCACGGTGATGTGCTTGGTCGAATGAAACCACGCTCTAAAAGTTCTTGTAATTAGCTTTGCAGTTCTTTCATCTCGCTGGGTGCGAGTCTGTAAGGAGCACGAGCTATTGGTGCAGCTCCTGGTACAAGATCTATTTGAAATTCAACGGATCGATGTGGGGGTAATCCCGGTAATTCTTTCGGAAATACATCGGGAAATTCTTTTGCAATGGGAACATCATTGATGCTCTTTTCTTCAGTTTGTACTTTCTCGACGTATGCTAGAACAGCATAGCAACCTTTTCTTATTAGTTTTTGTGCCTTCAAATTACTAATAAGATGTAGCTTCGTGTTGCCCTTTTCTCCGTACACCATTAAGGGTTTTCCTTTTTCTCGTATAATGCGAATTGCATTTTTGTAACAAACGATCTCTGCTTTCACTTCTTTCAACCAGTCCATACCGATTATCACATCAAAACTCCCTAACTCTACTGGTATCAAATCAATCTTAAATGTTTCGCTAACCAGTTTAATTTCTCGATTCCGACATATATTATCTGCTGAAATTAATTTACCATTTGCTAATTCGAGTAAAAATTTACTATCCAAAGGAGTCAATGGACAACTTAATTTAGCACAAAAATCTCTATTCATATAGCTTCTATCCGCACCCGAATCAAATAAAACGTAAGCAGATTTATTGTCAATAAGAAACGTACCCGTAACAAGCTCCGGGTCTTCCTGTGCCTCTGCCGCATTAATATTGAAAACTCTTCCGCGGCCTTGTCCATTCGTGTTCTCCTGGTTCGGGCAATTTCTAATAATGTGGCCCGGTTTTCCACATTTATAACAAACTACATTGGCATAACTTGCTCCGACACTACTTGCTCCGCCATTACTCGTTCCGACACCATTTGTTCCTTTCGTTCTATTAACCCCTGGTCCGTAGACCTCACACTTCGCCGCGCTATGACCATTTCTTTTACACTTGTTGCAAAATTTGGTGCAGAACCCCGAGTGATACTTTTCACACCTTTGGCATAGCTGCTTCTGATTATTGTTGTTGTTGCGGTTATTATTGTTGTTGGTATGATTGTTGTAGTTGCTGTTGTTGTTGTTGTTGTTGTTGTTGTTGGGCCGTTTGTTGTAGTTGCGATTGATGTTGCGATTGTTGGGATAATTGTTGCGATTATTGTTGTAATTGCTGTTGTTGTTGTATTGGTGATTCTTATCACCGTTTTCCTCCCACTTTCTTTTGACTTGCTTCACATTGGCCTCTTCAGCAGTCTGTTCTTTAATTCTTTCTTCAATCTGGTTCACTAGTTTGTGAGCCATTCTACATGCCTGTTGTATGGAGGCGGGCTCGTGTGAACTTATATCTTCTTGGATTCTTTCCGGTAATCCTTTCACAAACGCGTCGATCTTCTCTTCCTCATCTTCGAATGCTCCCGGACACAATAGGCACAATTCTGTGAATCGTCTTTCGTACGTGGTAATATCAAATCCTTGGGTTCGTAACCCTCTAAGTTCTGTCTTGAGCTTATTGACCTCGGTTCTGGGACGGTACTTCTCGTTCATCAAGTGCTTGAATGCTGACCACGGTAGTGCATACGCATCATCTTGTCCCACTTGCTCTAGATAGGTGTTCCACCATGTTAACGCAGAACCTGTGAAGGTATGCGTAGCGTACTTCACTTTGTCCTCTTCAGTACACTTACTTATGGCAAACACCGATTCGACCTTCTCGGTCCACCGTTTCAATCCGATCGGTCCTTCGGTTCCATCAAATTCCAAAGGTTTGCAGGCAGTGAATTCTTTGTAGGTGCATCCTACACGATTTCCTGTACTGCCAGATCCAAGGTTATTGTTGGTATGTAGCGCAGCCTGTACCGCGGCTATGTTTGAAGCTAGAAAAGTACGGAATTCCTCTTCATTCATATTCACGGTGTGTCGAGTAGTCGGTGCCATTTCCTTCAAAATAGTCAAATGGAACAAGTTAATCATACAGAATATTAAGAGTAGTTAATAGTATTTCGTAGCATAATATGAACTCATTTATAAAAGCTTTTTCTTCATATTAGCATTTTATAAGTTTAAATTCGGGTAGTACCTACCCGTTAAGTTCATACTTAGTAGCTAATATACAATTCAACTACTACAATTCTATATGAAAAACTGATTGTAATAATATTTCGCGTTCAAACTTTTATACAATATTTTACAAACTTACAATACCGCTTATTTTACATAAAGCATGAAATATAGCACACAATAACTTTGATACAAGATAGTTGTGAAGATAATTCTAGCTAGTACACAAGTCGTTCAGCAAAGGCAATAAAGACACGTAATTCATACGTCCAGAAACAAGTCATGCATTCTGGTTTTACTAGGACTACTTCCCATCCTTGGTCTTGTGGAACATAACCGTTATAGCCGTTGATAAGACAGCGTGTTGTAACGTCGTCAAAGGGACGAGGGTTACGTAATGACCAACAGTCTTGTAATAACCTAAAAACCTCATTTCTTACCCCAATTACCGACTCCGTTACTTGTGGGAACGTTTTGTTTAATAGTTGTAGCCCGATGTTCTTGTTCTCGCTTTGGTGAGAAGCGAACATTACTAACCCGTAAGCATAACATGCTTCTTTATGTTGCATGTTAGCCGCTTTTTCTAAATCACGAAGTCCTATATTCGGATATACTGAGTCAAAATAATTTCTTAACCCGTTGCGTAAAATAACATTTGGGTTCCCCGCAATATATGCGTCAAAGTAAACACATCATAACTTATGGATTTCCCAATGTGATATCCCCCATCTTCCGAACGAAAGCCTTTTATAAACCAAGGCATTCTTGGAACGTTCTTCGAATGTCTTACAAACTGATCTCGCCTTAAATAGTTGTGCCGAGGAATTCTGACCGACTCTAGACAAGATTTCATCAATCATGTCTCCGGGTAGGTCTCTTAAAATATTGGGTTGTCTATCCATTTTCTGTTTTTATACTGTAAAATAGACAAGAGTTAGATTCATAAAAAAAATACTTATTAATACAAGCAATTTTTACATATATCATAAAGCATAAGCACACTATATTACATATATTACACCACACGAATATAACTATCTTATTCCGACTCGCTCGTTTCTTCTTGTTCGGTTTTGGTTCGTTTTGCCAAGTTTCTAGGGATATATGATGTTACCCTAATACGAGCCGTCGTTGTCCACATTGGTTTAGAAAAACCTGGTGGTTTAGAGGTTCCCGGGTCATTGTTACAACTTAAGGACTTCGGGGGTTGACGATACATATAAAGTTCATCGGGGTTGGAATTAGATTTCTCTATTTTTATGCCCTTTCCCTTATTATTTTCTTTTGCCTTTTTAAATTCAGTTGGGGTAATTTCTATAACATCATCGGAATTCTCGTCGGAATCCGATTCATCGGAGAATTGGTAATCCTCCCAATATTTTGCTTCCTTGGCGGAAACACCATTGACCATAATTAACCTTGGTCGGTTGGTTGAGGATTCTCTTTTACTTAACCGTTTTATTATTTCCCCCACCGGTTCTATTTCTTCTTCCGGTTCCGATTCTTCTTCCGGTTCCGACTCTTCTTCCGGTTCCGACTCTTCTTCCGGTTCCTCTTCGGGAACTTGTGAATCAGTCCACGAATCATTCCAATTTACATTTGACTCTTCATTATTATTAGGTGAGTCAATGGGACTTGTTCTAGAGGTAGACATCTATCACATAATATCAAACACGTTAAGAGATTAATATATCACATAATATTCATATGTTAAAAATATATAGTTTCCAACAAAAATGTTAAGCAATCATTTTTAAAGAAAACACGGTCGAAGTCCAGACTCACTAATGCATCCTAACAAATTCGATAAGACACACTAATGCAAATTTTCTGGTTCTCTAAGACCAACGCTCGGATACCAACTGAAATGTCCCGTTCTTATTGATTAAAAACGTTCCATATTAATTGATTTCGTTGCGAGGTTTTGACCTCTATATGCGACGTTTTTCAAAGCCTGCATTCATTTTTAAAACAAACCATGACCTTTATTTCATAAATAAAGGTTTAAAAAGCTTTACGTAGATTATCAAATAATGATAATCTAAAATATCCTGTTTACACACGACCATTACATAATGGTTTACAATACAAATATGTTACATCGAAATCAGTTTCTTGAATGCAGTTTTTACATAATATCATACAAACTTGGACTCCAAATCTTGTCCTTATTTTAGTATGCAACAGCGGAAGCTCTTAGTATTCACCTGAGAATAAACATGCTTTAAACGTCAACAAAAATGTTGGTGAGTTATAGGTTTAACCTATATATATCAAATCGTAACAATAGACCACAAGATTTCATATTTCAATACACATCCCATACATAGAGATAAAAATCATTCATATGGTGAACACCTGGTAACCGACAATAACAAGATGCATATATAAGAATATCCCCATTATTCCGGGACACCCTTCGGATATGATATAAATTTCGAAGTACTAAAGCATCCGGTACTTTGGATGGGGTTTGTTAGGCCCAATAGATCTATCTTTAGGATTCGCGTCAATTAGGGTGTCTGTTCCCTAATTCTTAGATTACCAGACTTAATAAAAAGGGGCATATTTGATTTCGATAATTCAACCATAGAATGTAGTTTCACGTACTTGTGTCTATTTTGTAAATCATTTATAAAACCTGCATGTATTCTCATCCCAAAAATATTAGATTTTAAAAGTGGGACTATAACTCACTTTCACAGATTTTTACTTCGTCGGGAAGTAAGACTTGGCCACTGGTTGATTCACGAACCTATAACAATATATACATATATATCAAAGTATGTTCAAAATATATTTACAACACTTTTAATATATTTTGATGTTTTAAGTTTATTAAGTCAGCTGTCCTCGTTAGTAACCTACAACTAGTTGTCCACAATTAGATGTACAGAAATAAATCGATAAATATTATCTTGAATCAATCCACGACCCAGTGTATACGTATCTCAGTATTGATCACAACTCAAACTATATATATTTTGGAATCAACCTCAACCCTGTATAGCTAACTCCAACATTCACATATAGAGTGTCTATGGTTGTTCCGAAATATATATAGATGTGTCGACATGATAGGTCGAAACATTGTATACGTGTCTATGGTATCTCAAGATTACATAATATACAATACAAGTTTATTAGGTTATGGTTGGAATAGATTTGTTACCAATTTTCACGTAGCTAAAATGAGAAAAATTATCCAATCTTGTTTTACCCATAACTTCTTCATTTTAAATCCGTTTTGAGTGAATCAAATTGCTATGGTTTCATATTGAACTCTATTTTATGAATCTAAACAGAAAAAGTATAGGTTTATAGTCGGAAAAATAAGATACAAGTCATTTTTGTAAAGGTAGTCATTTCAGTCGAAAGAACGACGTTTAGATGACCATTTTAGAAAACATACTTCCACTTTGAGTTTAACCATAATTTTTGGATATAGTTTCATGTTCATCATAAAAATCATTTTCTCAGAATAACAACTTTTAAATCAAAGTTTATCATAGTTTGTAATTAACTAACCCAAAACAGCCCGCGGTGTTACTACGACGGCGTAAATCCGGTTTTACGGTGTTTTTCGTGTTTCCAGGATTTAAATCATTAAGTTAGCGTATCATATAGATATAGAACATGTGTTTAGTTGATTTTAAAAGTCAAGTTAGAAGGATTAACTTTTGTTTGCGAACAAGTTTAGAATTAACTAAACTATATTCTAGTGATTACAAGTTTAAACCTTCGAATAAGATAGTTTTATATGTATGAATCGAATGATGTTATGAACATCATTACTACCTTAAGTTCCTTGGATAAACCTACTGGAAAAGAGAAAAATGGATCTAGCTTCAACGGATCCTTGGATGGCTCGAAGTTCTTGAAGCAGAATCATGACACGAAAACAAGTTCAAGTAAGATCATCACTTGAAATAAGATTGTTATAGTTATAGAAATTGAACCAAAGTTTGAATATGATTATTACCTTGTATTAGAATGATAACCTACTGTAAGAAACAAATATTTCTTGAGGTTGGATGATCACCTTACAAGATTGGAAGTGAGCTAGCAAACTTGAAAGTATTCTTGATTTTATGAAACTAGAACTTTTGGAATTTATGAAGAACACTTAGAACTTGAAGATAGAATTTGAGAGAGATCAATTAGATGAAGAAAATTGAAGAATGAAAGTGTTTGTAGGTGTTTTTGGTCGTTGGTGTATGGATTAGATATAAAGGATATGTAATTTTGTTTTCATGTAAATAAGTCATGAATGATTACTCATATTTTTGTAATTTTATGAGATATTTCATGCTAGTTGCCAAATGATGGTTCCCACATGTGTTAGGTGACTCACATGGGCTGCTAAGAGCTGATCATTAGAGTATATATACCAATAGTACATACATCTAAAAGCTGTGTATTGTACGAGTACGAATACGGGTGCATACGAGTAGAATTGTTGATGAAACTGAACGAGGATGTAATTGCAAGCATTTTTGTTAAGTAGAAGTATTTTGATAAGTGTATTGAAGTCTTTCAAAAGTGTATAAATACATATTAAAACACTACATGTATATACATTTTAACTGAGTCGTTAAGTCATCGTTAGTCGTTACATGTAAGTGTTGTTTTGAAACCTTTAGGTTAACGATCTTGTTAAATGTTGTTAACCCAATGTTTATAATATCAAATGAGATTTTAAATTATTATATTATCATGATATTATCATGTATGAATATCTCTTAATATGATATATATACATTAAATGTCTTTACAACGATAATCGTTACATATATGTCTCGTTTAAAAATCATTAAGTTAGTAGTCTTGTTTTTACATATGTAGTTCATTGTTAATATACTTAATGATATGTTTACTTATCATAGTATCATGTTAACTATATATATATCCATATATATGTCATCATATAGTTTTTACAAGTTTTAACGTTCGTGAATCACCGGTCAACTTGGGTGGTCAATTGTCTATATGAAACATATTTCAATTAATCAAGTCTTAACAAGTTTGATTGCTTAACATGTTGGAAACATTTAATCAAGTAAATATCAATCTCAATTAATATATATAAACATGGAAAAGTTCGGGCCACTACATTGCTTTCCTAATACAAGGTTAGCAAGTGGGTGACACAAAACCGCAAGTTTTGAGCTAAAATTTTCAAATCTGAAACCCACCAAACCCACAAAAATATTTTGCAAACACCGGTGAAGGGTTATTCCGGAAAACTTATCTAGGGTAAAAGCTAGATTTAATTTTCAAAAAGATTAAATGTTTTCATAAAGATTCAATTTCCTTAATGGATCTAAATTTTATAGTCATGTGGGACTGTAAACCACATCGTTACTACCATTGTTTATACGGCCGTATTGAAATCACTGATGTACAAAGTGTGAAGAATAAAGAAGTGATTCTAGTATTTCAAGAGTATATTGCTTGAGGACAAGCAACGCTCAAGTGTGGGAATAATTGATAATTCTAAAAACGAACATATATTTCATAGCATTATCCCTCAAGAAAGACAAGCTTTTAGTTGCAATTGTTCTATTTACAAGTGATATTCGTTTAAATAATAAAAGGTGAAGACAAAAGACAGATTCGACGAATTAAAGACGCAAACGACCAAAAAGCTCAAAAGAAAAAAATACAATCAAAGATGTTCCAATTATTGATAAGAAACGTCTCGAAATTATAAGAGTACAAGATTCAAAACGCAAAGTACAAGATATTAAATTGTACGCAAGGACGTTCAAAAATCCGGAACCGGGACCAGAGTCAACTCTCAACGCTCGACGCAACGGACTAAATATTACAAGTCAACTATGCACATGAATATAATATAATATATAATTAATTCTTAAAATTAATATATATATTATATTATATTATAAAACCGTCGGCAGAAGAAAACAACCAAATGTGAGCCTCCCCAGCTGGCCATGCGATCGCATGGCCTTGAAGAGCAAAGCTCATGCGATCGCATGAGCTCCTTTTTCAGTTCACAGGCCTATAAATTCGCAGTTTGGTGAACGTAATATCCATCTTTTAATCTCTCTCTCAATATATACGTAATATATATATATTTATATTTTAATTTTAATTTTAATTTTAATTTCTAATAATAAGGGTATGTTAGCGAATGTTGTAAGGGTGTAAGTCGAAATTCTGTCCGTGTAACGCTACGCTATTTTTAATCATTGTAAGTTATGTTCAACCTTTTTAATTTAATGTCTCGTAGCTAAGTTATTATTATGCTTATTTAAAATGAAGTAATCATGATGTTGGGCTAATTACTAAAATTGGGTAATTGGGCTTTGTACCATAATTGGGGTTTGGACAAAAGAACGACACTTGTGGAAATTAGACTATGGGCTATTAATGGGCTTTATATTTGTTTAACTAAATGATAGTTTGTTAATTTTAATATAAAGATTTACAATTAGACGTCACTATAAATAACCATATACACTCGATCGGATACGATAGGTGGGGTATTTATATGTACGAATAGTCGTTCATTTAATCGGACACGGGAATGGATTAATAGCCACTAGAATTATTAAAACATGGGAGAAATTATGTACAAGGACACTTGGCATAATTGTTAACAAAGTATTAAAACCTTGGGTTACGCGCAGTCGATAACCTGGTGTAATTATTAAACAAAGTATTAAAATCTTGTTACAGTTTAAGTCCCCAGTTAGTTGGAATATTTAACTTCGGGTATAAGCATAATTTGACGAAGATACTCGCACTTTATATTTATGACTGATGGACTGTTATGGACAAAAACCAGACGGACATATTAAATAATCCAGGACAAAGGACAATTAACCCATGGGCATAAAACTAAAATCAACACGTCAAACATCATGATTACGGAAGTTTAAATAAGCATAATTATTTTATTTCATATTTAATTTCCTTTATTTTATATTTAATTGCACTTCTAATTATCGCACTTTTATTTATTGTTATTGTATTTAATTGCACTTTTAATTATCATACTTTTTAATTATCGCAATTTTATTTTATCGCACTTTTATTTATCACAATTTCATTATCGTTATTTACTTTACGCTTTAAATTAAGTCTTGTATTTATTTTTAATATTTTACATTTGGTTTTAACTGCAACTAAAGTTTTAAAATCGACAAACCGGTCATTAAATGGTAAAAAAACCCCCTTTATAATAATAATATTACATATATATATATTTGTATTTTTATAAAATAAAACTAATATAGCGTTAAGCTTTGTTTAAAGATTTTTCCCTGTGGAACGAATCGAACTTACTAAAAACTACACTACTGTACGATTAGGTACACTGCCTATAAGTGTTGTAGCAAGGTTTAAGTATATCCATTCTATAAATAAATAAATATCTTGTGTAAAATTGTATCGTATTTAATAGTATTTCCTAGTAAAATTTAATAGTATTTTATACCCCTTAGCTTTGGCATCATATAGCTATCTTTTGTGAATATACTTATATTGTTTTATGTATTTAAGTCCTTAAAAAGTGATTAAATACATTATATATACGATACATGTATAAGCATTATAGGTTATAAGTATATATATCAAAGAATGTTACGTATAGTTATCGTTTTGAAAACTTAAGTTAGTAGTTTCTAAATATACTTATAACTCATTGTCATTAGTACACAATGAGATGTTAAACCATCCTTAGATCATGTTAAATATATATAAATACATATATATACACAAACGTATAATTATCGTATGTTATATAGTTCGTGATATCATCGGTCAAATTGGACGGTCAAACGTTGTGTAAAACTCTTTTCAAAAACACAAGTCTCAACAATTTGGATTGCTTATCATGTTGGTAAGGTTTAATTTATGTATATATTAATCTCATAAGTATAAAATGATTGGAAAAATCCGGGTCGTTACAGAGGGACTCGAGCTAGTTGAGGGATTCATTTCGTACGATCAAAAGAAGGATTTTCGATGAGAAGTAGATTATAGGATGTACATTAGTACCCTGCAGTATATAATTTACATATGCATATATAATACTAAAATCCCATAAGTTACGGTGGAATCTACGAAAGCTGTTAGGCAAAGGTAACAATAACAGATACGCTAAGATATGAATTAGCGGATACGCTAAGATATGAGTTTTGTCTATACACTATTTATGCAATCAATGCAGTAAGATGTGTCTAGACTAAGAATGATAAGCAGGTAATTTCCTAAGGATGATAAGCAGATGATTTCCGATAAAAATGATAAGCAAAACTTTTTACATGCAGACACGGTCGATGTAACGTCCTCCCAATTGGGTCTGGAAGAAACGTTACTAATATCAAATAAACCAACATATTATAATACGAGAACAATACTAAATGAGAAAATTTAACTTTATTGAGTACGCAGCGGAAAATGAAATGTCGTTACAATAATGGAAATAACGATAAAGTAATTGTTCATATGCAGAAGTAATAAATGCGATATCTCTTGATCCTAAGTCCAAGTAGCATCACATAAGTAGTAGATAAGAAAGCTTGAATCAAACAGCACCTGAGACAAAACATGCTAAAGTGTCAACCAAAAAGGTTGAGTGAAGTTCATAGGTTTAACAAAAGTAGTTATCGTTGTTTTTAGACCACAAGATTTAGTTGTAAAGTTGATCTCCCGCAGGATCAAAAAGTAGATCTCGTAGATCCAAAAGTTATGCCAGTGCGTGATATTTAGACTAAACGTTCAAGTTTGCCCCATGACAAGTTGTGTCTGTCCTTGTCGGTTTAAATTTCATTATCAAGTAATACAAAGACTGAGTCAAATGTATCGGGGACGTTACTCCCGATAGGCCTACCCCCAATAAATAAGCATACCGCAGCACTTAAAAATATCACTGTATGGACTTAGTCGGACGTAGCCGGGTATAGCATAGTTTTAGCAGTTGGTACTTGTGTCTAAATTGTAAATAGTAAAAGCAGCATGTGTCTCACCCCAAATAAGTTAAATAAGTTTGCTAGCAATAAAGAGTGGGGCTATGAATTCACCTTAGTAAGTAGAGAGAGTTATTCCTCGGAATAGAGAGTTGAACGAGTGAGCAGGAAAGTCAACCTATTGACATTTAAGAGTAGTTAAGTGTTTTGCCCATGTTTAAGTTTAAGTATGTGTTTAAGTATAGTTTGTTTTACTAAGTTTCTATTCCTAGTAAGTTACTATTTTTATAAAGTTTCTATTTTTAGAAAGTTTCTTATTTTACTAAGTTTCTATGACTAGAGAGTTTCTACTTTTATGAGTGTTTCCATTTTAGAATACTTGCCGTATTAGATAAGCTTCCAATCACCCCTTTCCCTTCGAATGGCTAATTTAGATCTAGGGGCTTGAGCCATAGGACCCTTTAAATCGGAAATCCAAACCCTCTGCCTAGAATCTCGTAGAAACCATTCGTCAAGAAAGTTCGAAGATCTATACATCTCTAATACATATCCCAAAATGTTTTTGTGCTACAATATAATTAGTAGGTTATAGGTGCTAGTAATAGTAATAGTGTATACATGTTAAGTACTAGTATAAGTAGTATTAGGGTTTCATTAATTAGGGTTAGTTAATTAAAGTAGTAATTAATAACTAGGGTTTAGTAATTAATGTCCTAGGGTTTCATAAATGTTTAGAGTTTAATTAATTAGGGTTTAAGAATTATAGTTTAGGTGTAATTAGGGTTTAAGGTTTTAATATGTATATGTATATATAATTCGTATATATATATATAAAAAAATATTTTATTTTACATGTATATATGTATATATAAATCTAGGTGTGTTTATGTATATACTTATGAATAACAAGTTTATAATATGAATATGAATTATCAAAGATCAAAGTTTATGTAAATAGTTTAGGGTTTATGTTATACCTTTGAAGATTCAAGATAATTAACAAAGAAAAGATGAACACGATGAAGATGGAAGATCAAAGCCTTGAAAATCTTGAAGAACTCCTTGAAGATTCTTGAAGAACACGAAGAACAAGCTTGAAGATCCGAATACCACAAGAGAGGGAGAGGGAGAGATTGTTTTTGAGAGAGGATTTTGGTGTGATTTGTGAATGAGAAACTAGGTGTTTATATAGTGCAAGTATTAGAGTGTTAGTCAACATAAGGATGTTCTAATTAATGATTTTATTTTGTTTTATAATTTTTAGTCAACAATAGGTGGTACTAGTTTATAATTAGTCAACATAAGGATGTACTAGTTTACACTTTATTTTTAGTCAACATAAGGATGTAAGATTTTTTTAGTCTCATTATTATTACTATTATTATTATTATTATTTTTACATTTACTACATGATAAGTATTATTTTCTTTTTACTAATTCATGACTTGTATATATTTAGTTCCCAATTGTTTTATTATTTATATAAATGTCACTTTTTATTTATTACTTATAGGTTATTAGTTATAATATTACATAAATGCATAAATTTTAATTAGCAGTGAGTGTTGACTAACAGTTTATTATTTTCATCTTTTATTAACTTGTCAATTTTTGTACAAAGTTAATTAATATGTTTTCTAACTCTTAACACTTAACAATTGTTGATTAAAGTTTAATCATTAAGTTTTAATTATATTGCTTGGGCTTTTAATATTGGAAAAATATAGAATGGAAAAAATGAGGGTCGTTATAGTACCTCCCCGTTATTGAAAACTTCGTCCCGAAGTTTTTAGGTAGTTTCCTCGTTTGCATCAGCAGTTGAGAAGAGATGGGGATATTTCCGTTTCATATGGTCTTTGCGTTCCCAGGTATATTCGGGGCCTCTACGCGAATTCCAACGGACTTTAACGATAGGTATATTGCTTTTACGCGTTTGTTTGACCTCTCCTTCCATGATTTCTATAGGTTATTCAATGAAGTGCATTTTATCATTAATGCGAATATCATTCAAAATGATGATGTTATACAAGTCATTTCAGTAAATTAGATACATGAAATGTGTTATGAATAGTACTGAGCTCATTTAAAACCTTGAGCATTTTATGCCACAATATTAGGGCAGACAAACAAAGAGGAGTTCGTGAAAATCACAGTCATGAAATTTGATAGAGATCTTCATTGTTTACAACAAGAATATTTTAATGATGAATATAAGTTGAAAAATAAAGTTTTATCACTATTGAATAATATGGATAAAACGATTCGTTTATAGGAAGAGTATAAATGAAGCTATCATAAAAGAGTGAAATGAGAAAATTAAATGTTCGCCTTAACTTTTGACGTAGTCACGATTGATTTCCGGAATTCAAGGAATTAAAGGAAATCTTCGTAATCTATAAGATTTGATTCTCCGGTATTTACGAAATTTTGAGATTTGTTTGATTAAATGCGGTGATTTGCCTCGATTGATGTGTTTGGAATTTTGCTATAAATTAGCTTCTTTCGTTTCATTATCTTCACCACTTCTATACTTTCTTTCTCAATTCAAACTTCCAAAAGATTAAGAAAATGCTTAATCCAGTTCTGATCCTGGTTATTATATTGACCATCTATGCAGTCATTCTTCTTTTTCTTTTACCGCCAGAGGAATCTGTTTACTTCTACTATGCTCTTGGGGTTATAGTGTTTTTAATTATCCCGTGTCTTTATATTGCTATACGCATTGATATACACGGTTTGTAATTTCGGAGTCGTTATCGGGCTTTATATTTTCCCTTATATGTCGGAGCTTTATGCTTTTGTTTCTTCTTCCCGACTTCAAGTCAAGCGAGTAATGGTCCAGAATTCATAGGTATGAAGTTTCGAATGATCATAATATATAAAGTAGAAAGAAAAGGTAATAGCACGATTTGATTTGTCATATTACCAGAATATCCGGAAAAGACCGAATCATCAAGAAAAATATGTTCTTGATATATTTAGAGGTTAAATAGAATGTAAGAGTCGTGTAACATGGAAAATGATGATTATAAAACCTATGAATCATCATCTTCCATTAAAAACTTAGCATGACTTACTGTAATATAATCACGTTGGCCTGACGTCATTATATTATACTAACTCATGCTTCAATTCCCAACACTTCTTCAAAGCATTTATAATTTAAACTCGAATTTTACAGAATATAGAAACTAAAACAGTTTCCTTTATAAAGATATCGCAAAGAGATACTTAATTGCGGACATGAATCGTTATGAAGATATCTTTCGAAATATAGAGGATATTTATGATGATATTTTGGAATTTCTAAGTTCGAAAGTTGATGAAGAAAAATTTTCCGCAAGCTTTTAACATGACTTCGGAGCAAGATATTCTCTAAAGATTTCACCGGATCCAAAATTACCTGGATTCTTTGAATATAGGGTTTGGCCCTTGTGTTTGTCCTTGGTCTCCTCCATGGTTAGCTCAATCCGTTTTTCAGTTCCAAATTTTCTTTTGAGCTTTTCCAACGTACCATTCTTTATTATCAAACTGTTGGCCCTTAAGACCATCTACAATTTTTCTGTTTCCTCTGCATTTAATGCAGCCATATTTGAATCATCGGTTATCAATCCGAAATGGTTTCAAGAAATTTCATTTTTAGATGATTAAACGCTGATTGCGATAGATTCAAAGGATGTTTTCAAGAATTTTAAATTTGAAGTGTTTATGCGTAAGATGCATCCATCAATGGATCTAACGGTTGACGAATAAATGTTGTGATTTTCAAAAGTAAGGAATGGTAAGTTCGGTGGTTTGATTTGATAATTCATCATAGAATACGAATGAATATAATTCATGAATGTAGTGATCTTTAGGAAGATAACACTTGCTAAAGCTTTACTTAAGTTCCGATATGTCAAAATCAGAGTATGTAACTGAATTTGTATGAAAATGGTTTTTCTTTGGTGAACATATACATATATCATGTGAATGTAAGTAGTATAGTTAACAACTGCTGAATCAGAATGGAAGAATGTACAATGTAACATATTTATATGAGATATGAATATCTCTCGGGTTTTACCTACCCGTTAAAATATTTTTTACAATTAACAGTTTGTACAAAAGAGAAGATATACATTCATATATGTATTCTTCAGATGTAATCATGGTTTTAATGAGCTAATATAATATTAAACTCATTTGATTTGCTGTTGAAACGAGAATAAATAATCTCCAAAACCTTAGAGATTTCATAATTGTCGTGAAATATTTCGCTAATGAAGTTATGAATTAATACTTCATCGTTCATTGTTATTGATATACTTCGGTATATGATGTTGGTGCTCTTAGAATTCTTGTGAAATTCATAAGGCACTAATGATATTTTCTAGAAAGTTTCGAGTACATCGAAAATTAAAGTATACAATCAATCATATATTTGAGTAATACACTTGGTTTATTACGAAATGGAGTTTATTGTATTGAAGCAATGATTAACGATTGTTAAGTTATTAACAAAAGATGTACATCATAGCATATTGTGATATGAATTAACCATGTAGTACATACTAGTTAAGATTCACACGTAATAGCTTAGTACGAAAAGATTTATTATTGTTCCAATCCATATATATAAAGTATACATATGTAATTCTTCAGGAAGAATGAGTCAATACATCTTAACTCATTATTAATAATATTCCTTGGTATCTATGGGGCGTATGATGTTGATGTTTGAGGTACTGAGTGCGATGTTGAGGCGTGGAATGCGGATGTTGTCGTTGGTGAAGCTGGTGATGTTGGTGGTGATGCCGATGGTACTGGTGGTACTGGTTATGCTGCTGGTGCTGCTGCTGGTGTTCGTAGGTTTCGCACCATATTCTCCAGAGCCACTACTCGAGCGCGAAGCTCGTTGACTTCTTCTATTATTCCGGGATGATTGGCGGTTCGGACAAGTGGATGAATAAGATCTAAAATTTTAGATATTATATATTCGTGACTGGATATCCTGGAAATGAGGGTGAAAATAGTGTTCCGAACAGGTTCGCCAGTAAGTGCTTCAGGTTCTTCACCAAGAGGTGAATTCGGTTGGTGGAAGGGATCACCTTCTTCTTGTCTCCATTGATTAAGTTTACTACGAACCCATCCCCAATTCATCAAAAATAGATGATGGCTGATTGGTTGGTTCATTCCGGTTACGCTGCCATTGGAGCTCGAAGAGTTCGAGGAATCCATATTATGTGTTTGGAATTAGGGTTTTTGATATGAGATTAGTGTTGAATACTGGATGATATATTCGTCTCCTCGAATACGTGTATATAGCAAAAAGATTTCCGTAATTTATGGAGGGAATTTAGGAAAAGTGTTAGACAAAATCTATTGGGATAGATACGATAAGATATAATAAGATATGATGTGTCTATACTTTAATAATGGCAGTATGACGTGTCGAGATCATAAAGTGATAAGTATGTAATCTAATAATCTTTTGATTAAAGACTTTCAATTCGTATACTGTGATAACCCAATGACATTTTTCGATTCATAAACCGATGCATAAAGGCATAAGGCATATAGGTACGTGATATAACAGGGAGTTATATACGTTTGTGTGTGAGTAGTAACAATTATAAAAGTTTCAAAATCATGGATAATATTTCATGTAATACATATGTAATACACATAACCATGATAGATGACTTATGAATGTCAAGAATTTCTGAAATCATTGTGTCGCATTTAGATGCGGTGGTGTAATTGGATAGTACTCAGGAAAGTGAGCAGAGTTCTTAGATTAGCTCATCATTCTAAGATAAGTAAAGTTTCTAAAGTATAGTGTAGCATTTAACAGTTAAAGGCAACAATTAAAGGCACTATGGTCAAGAAAAGTTGTAGTCCTACATTAGGAAAGAGACTTTGATTAGAATCTTTAAGTCAAGTTTGGTAAAGCATGATTGTTAAGATTATAAGGCAATCCTAAGTGCTTTAAGTGTAAGGCAGGAAAGGTTATAGTTTCCTAGATTGCTAAGGCACCCTAGCTAGCAAGTAAGGCATACATAAAATTGCAATCCTGGTTCTCTATAACAGCCTGGTTATGCTCTGATACCAATCTGTAACGTCCTCCCAATAGGGTCTGGAAGAAACGTTACTAATATCAAATAAACCAACATATTATAATACGAGAACAATACTAAATGAGAAAATTTAACTTTATTGAGTACGCAGCGGAAAATGAAATGTCGTTACAATAATGGAAATAACGATAAAGTAATTGTTCATATGCAGAAGTAATAAATGCGATATCTCTTGATCCTAAGTCCAAGTAGCATCACATAAGTAGTAGATAAGAAAGCTTGAATCAAACAGCACCTGAGACAAAACATGCTAAAGTGTCAACCAAAAAGGTTGAGTGAAGTTCATAGGTTTAACAAAAGTAGTTATCGTTGTTTTTAGACCACAAGATTTAGTTGTAAAGTTGATCTCCCGCAGGATCAAAAAGTAGATCTCGCAGATCCAAAAGTTATGCCAGTGCGTGATATTTAGACTAAACGTTCAAGTTTGCCCCATGACAAGTTGTGTCTGTCCTTGTCGGTTTAAATTTCATTATCAAGTAATACAAAGACTGAGTCAAATGTATCGGGGACGTTACTCCCGATAGGCCTACCCCCAATAAATAAGCATGCCGCAGCACTTAAAAATATCACTGTAGGGACTTAGTCGGACGTAGCCGGGTATAGCATAGTTTTAGCAGTTGGTACTTGTGTCTAAATTGTAAATAGTAAAAGCAGCATGTGTCTCACCCCAAATAAGTTAAATAAGTTTGCTAGCAATAAAGAGTGGGGCTATGAATTCACCTTAGTAAGTAGAGAGAGTTATTCCTCGTAATAGAGAGTTGAACGAGTGAGCAGGAAAGTCAACCTATTGACATTTAAGAGTAGTTAAGTGTTTTGCCCATGTTTAAGTTTAAGTATGTGTTTAAGTATAGTTTGTTTTACTAAGTTTCTATTCCTAGTAAGTTACTATTTTTATAAAGTTTCTATTTTTAGAAAGTTTCTTATTTTACTAAGTTTCTATGACTAGAGAGTTTCTACTTTTATGAGTGTTTCCATTTTAGAATACTTGCCGTATTAGATAAGCTTCCAATCACCCCTTTCCCTTCGAATGGCTAATTTAGATCTAGGGGCTTGAGCCATAGGACCCTTTAAATCGGAAATCCAAACCCTCTGCCTAGAATCTCGTAGAAACCATTCGTCAAGAAAGTTCGAAGATCTATACATCTCTAATACATATCCCAAAATGTTTTTGTGCTACAATATAATTAGTAGGTTATAGGTGCTAGTAATAGTAATAGTGTATACATGTTAAGTACTAGTATAAGTAGTATTAGGGTTTCATTAATTAGGGTTAGTTAATTAAAGTAGTAATTAATAACTAGGGTTTAGTAATTAATGTCCTAGGGTTTCATAAATGTTTAGAGTTTAATTAATTAGGGTTTAAGAATTATAGTTTAGGTGTAATTAGGGTTTAAGGTTTTAATATGTATATGTATATATAATTCGTATATATATGTATATATATATATATATATATATAAAAATATTTTTTTTTACATGTATATATGTATATATAAATCTAGGTGTGTTTATGTATATACTTATGAATAACAAGTTTATAATATGAATATGAATTATCAAAGATCAAAGTTTATGTAAATAGTTTAGGGTTTATGTTATACCTTTGAAGATTCAAGATAATTAACAAAGAAAAGATGAACACGATGAAGATGGAAGATCAAAGCCTTGAAAATCTTGAAGAACTCCTTGAAGATTCTTGAAGAACACGAAGAACAAGCTTGAAGATCCGAATACCACAAGAGAGGGAGAGGGAGAGATTGTTTTTGAGAGAGGATTTTGGTGTGATTTGTGAATGAGAAACTAGGTGTTTATATAGTGCAAGTATTAGAGTGTTAGTCAACATAAGGATGTTCTAATTAATGATTTTATTTTGTTTTATAATTTTTAGTCAACAATAGGTGGTACTAGTTTATAATTAGTCAACATAAGGATGTACTAGTTTACACTTTATTTTTAGTCAACATAAGGATGTAAGATTTTTTTAGTCTCATTATTATTACTATTATTATTATTATTATTTTTACATTTACTACATGATAAGTATTATTTTCTTTTTACTAATTCATAACTTGTATATATTTAGTTCCCAATTGTTTTATTATTTATATAAATGTCACTTTTTATTTATTACTTATAGGTTATTAGTTATAATATTACATAAATGCATAAATTTTAATTAGCAGTGAGTGTTGACTAACAGTTTATTATTTTCATCTTTTATTAACTTGTCAATTTTTGTACAAAGTTAATTAATATGTTTTCTAACTCTTAACACTTAACAATTGTTGATTAAAGTTTAATCATTAAGTTTTAATTATATTGTTTGGGCTTTTAATATTGGAAAAATATAGAATGGAAAAAATGAGGGTCGTTATAGTCGAAGTCCAGACTCACTAATGCATCCTAACGACTATCAGTTAGACACACTAATGCAAGACCTGGTTCGCTAAGACCATCGCTCTGATACCAACTGAAAGGACCCGTCCTAATCCATCCGGACGAAGTCCATATCGATTATAAACGATTCACAACAGTTGATTACATCGCGAGGTACTTGACCTCTATATGATACATTTTACAAACATTGCATTCGTTTTTGAAGAGACAATCTTTCATTACATCGGAAGTTGATGTCATGCAAACCATTTCATAATAAATCTAACTAAAATTGACTTAATAATAATCTTGATGAACTCAACGACTCGAATGCAACGTCTTTTGAAATATGTCATGAATTCCAAGTAATATCTCTAAAATGAGCAAATGCACAGCGGAAGATTTCTTTTGTACCTGAGAATAAACATGCTTTCAAGTGTCAACCAAAAGGTTGGTGAGTTCATTAGTTTAACATAAATAATCATTTCATAATTTTAATAGACCACAAGATTTCATATTTCCATTTCTCATAAACATACGTCCCATGCATAGAGACAAAAATCATTCATATGGATTGAACACCTGGTAACCGACATTCACAATATGCATATAAGAATATCCCCATCATTCCGGGATCCTCCATCGGACATGATATAAATTTTGAAGTACTAAAGCATCCGGTACTTTGGATGGGGTTAGTTAGGCCCAATAGATATATCTTTAGAGTTCGCGTCAATTAGGGTGTCTGTTCCCTAATTCTTAGATTACAAGACTTAATAAAAAGGGGCATATTCGATTTCGATCATTCAACCATATAATGTAGTTTTAATTACTTGTGTCTATTTCATAAAACAGTTATAAAAACAGCGCATGTATTCTCAGTCCCAAAAATATATATTGCAAAAGCATTCAAAAAGGGATTAATGAAACTCACACATATAAATATTGTAAAATAGTTAATAACGCATTTGCATGTATTCTCAGCCCAAAAATATATGCAAAAAGGGAATAATGAAACTCACAGTACTGTATTTTGTAGTAAAAATACATATGACGACATTTGAAAAATGCAGGGTTGGCCTCGGATTCACGAACCTATATCATTTGTATATTTATTAATATACATAGTTGTAATCAAAAAATTATATATATATATATATTTATTAGTCTTTTTATATTAATAGTATATATATATATATATATATATATATATATATATATATATATATATATATATATATATATATATATATATATATATATATATATGTGTTTCATTTATTTCATTTTGTTATATAAAGATATTAATTTTTGTTATGTTATAGGTGTATTAATATATATTTTTATATATATATATTAGTTGTATATTATAGTAGTAGTTATAATAGTACTAAAAATAATATTAATATGAGTAAAAATGATAATCATGATTAATACTTAGTGTTACTAATAAAATATATTAAAGTTAATAATTTTTGTTAATAATAATATTAATGATAGTTTTTAATTATAAACCTCATAATGATAATATCAGTAGTTTTTGATAAACTGTATAATTTAATAATAATGGTAGTGAAAATAATAATTTTTGATATTTGTACATAATACTTGAATATAATAATTATAACAATCTTAATTCTAATGGTAATCTTTTAATAATAATAATACTTTTATTAATAATAATTCCTAATTGTTTCTAATACAAATATTAATGATAATAATAACAATTCTAAAAGTAACACTTTTATTACTAAGGCTAATAATGATAATAATTATAATACTAATAATAATGACAATAATAATATTAACAATAATAATATTAGTAATGATAATACTAATAAGTATTGAATTCTAATTATAATACTTTTAGTAATATTGATAATAACATTCATAATATTAATGATAACAATAATTACTATGATAGAATTAATAATACTAATACTAATATTAATAATAATTGTAGTAATCATAACAATTATAATAATAATAATAATAATAATAATAATAATAATAATAATAATAATAATAATAATAATAATAATAATAATAATAATATAATAATAATAATAATAATAATAATAATAATAATAATAATAATAATAATAATAATAATAATAATAATAATAATAATAATAATAATAATAATAATAAATAACAAAAGGCTACCTTAAAAAAAATTGGTTCCAAAAGGATAACAGCCCACTTCCGGGTTCGAACCCGAGACCTCCCGTTCACCTATCAAACACCCAAACTGTTCTTCTAACTCAGTTTTTCTGTTATAACCCACAACTAAAAATATTTAACTTCGTTTCCTGTTCTTTCTTTCTTCTTCTTCGTTTCACAGATCGAACAGTAGTTTCCATTAATCAAACCAGTGATTTATATACTTTAAAATACTAATAATTAATCAATATCAATTACTTAAATCAATTGATAACGAGAAGAAAAAATAAAATAAATAATATTGAACCAGTCTGCTGTGTCACAAAGAGTTTAAAAAAAAAATTTGATTTTGCAAAACTCAAACACGAACATGGATTTCTCCAAGAACATTTCAGTTGACTTTATTTATAATAAACTTTGACTCGACAATTCTTGCTCGTTAGAACGAATTAGAAACCGAGATTTTAAAGATCGTTTGAATGGAAGATTCATAAGGTAACAACATTATTAGTTTTTGAAAAACTGATTCGAAATTGAATAAAAAAAAATATGACCAGCGAACCGGTAAAAGAAGAAAACAGAAAAAATAAAAATAAATAAATAACACGCTGTGCTCTCCCAACTCCATCTGGTTTCTGTTTCGACCTCTAGTGATAATAAATAAAAGGATCTATTAGCTGTAAACATTATTTGGTGGGATTGGTGGCCAATACATCACGGGTGCAGGATCAAAAGAAAACAAAACAGATTAAAACACAAAAAAAAAATACGATTGTTATATATCTATTTCTATATATTTATTAATTTAGTTTTAATAATTAAATATTTTATTAATAATAATAACAAATAATAATAATAATAATATATCAATGATCATGATTCTTTTTAATAATTGTACAAGTAATATCAAGTTATATATTTCAGTTATATATATATATATATATATATTAACAATACAAATAATAATATTGATAACAATAATAAGAGTAGTATTAATTATATTAAAATAATCAATCAATTATGTCAAACTTCCTATCTACATATATATATTAATATTAACATGAAATAATAATGAAAGTAATAATAATAATAATATTGATATAATACTATATTCAAACTTGTAATTATATATTATTAGTTGTGGAAAAAAAATTAATATTCATAACATATATTTTATCATGACTTTTATAGGATAGTTATTATTTATAAATTTCATATATTATGATATACTTAATAATAATGATACATGTACATTATATTATATGTAGATATAAAGAAAATAAATATATGTATATATATAATATTTTGAATTAATAAAGTATACTTTAATTAATTAAAATTTATGTTGTTAAAATAAATATGTATATATAAATGTAAGTATATGTATATTAACTTGAAATGATAAAATATAATATATAAAATAAAATACAAAATAGTTAGATGTAATTAAAAATGAATCTATATATATATATATATATATATATATATATATATATATATATATATATATATATATATATATATATATATATATATATATATATATATATATATATATATATATATAGATTCATTTTTAATTACATCTAACTATTTTGTATTTTATTTTATATATTATATTTTATCATTTCAAGTTAATATACATATACTTACATTTATATATACATATTTATTTTAACAACATAAATTTTAATTAATTAAAGTATACTTTATTAATTCAAAATATTATATATATACATATATTTATTTTCTTTATATCTACATATGTATTTACATATTTATTTATAAATGATTGTTCGTGAATCGTCGGAAATAGTCAAAGTCAAATGCATTCATGGAAATAGTTCAAACATTATGAGACTCAGTTTAATAGACTTTGCTTATTGTGTCGAAATCATATAAGATTAAGTTTAAATTTGGTCAGATATTCCCGGGTCATCACCATTATAATCAGTTGTTCATATGGAATTGTAGTAGTTGAATTGTATATTAGCTACTAAGTATGAACTTAACGGGTACATAGTACCCGAATTTAAACTTATAAAATGCTAATATGAAGAAAAAGCTTTTATAAATGAGTTCATATTATGCAACAAAATACTATTGACTACTCTTAATATTCTGTATGATTAACTCGATTCAGTTGGCTATTTTGAAGGAAATGGCACCGACTACTCGACACACCATGAATATGAGCGAAGAGGAATTTCGTACCTTTCTTGCTGCAAACATAGCCGCATTACAGGCTACGCTACATACCAACAATAACTCTGAATCTAGCAATGCAGCTAACGGCACAAGAAATCGTGTAGGATGCTCCTACAAAGAATTCACTGCCTGCAAACCTTTGGAATTTGATGGAACCGAAGGACCAATTGTGTGACAACCCGGAAATTTCCAACCAAATTTAAACTTTAATCTTTATATGATTCCGACACGATAAGCAATATTTGTTAAGTTAAATTTCAAGAATTTTAAACTATGTTCATACATTCATTCAACCTCGACCAAGTTCCAACGATTCACGAACCATTAAACGAATATGATTATATATGTATATGTGTATATATATTATAACTTGAAACGTAAACAAAATATTAGATTAAATACTTTATATGATTGTATCTGTTTCAAAATGTTTATCAATGGAATTAGAAGATAAGATCAAATGATTGAATTATCATATATATTAAATTATGATTACAAGTCTCTGTTGAAAGGCCCACGTTGATTTGAGAAATCTTTTCATTTTAACAATATTCGGAAAATGGTAAAGTGATTTATAAATATGAACAAATTGTCAATCATTGAGAACTAGACAAAGGATAGTGGAAGATTGAATCTTATAAAGACTCGATTGATCTATTTAGTTTCAAACGTACAAAAACGTTTTCAGTTTAAAAAGAACTTTATTATTAAAACGTATATAACTTTTATAAATATCTAGAACCACTTTTGACAACTCATTACTTAACTAGTATGATAAAGATAACGATATTTATATTTTATTTTATTAAATATATATAACGATTTAAATTAATATTATATATATTTATACGCGTATTATATGTACATAGTTTTATACTTTTACTATACTTAAACTTTACCTTTACTTTATTTTTACTTTACTTTAACTTTAATAATTCATACTTTAATAATTCACTTTAATAATTCATACTTTAATAATTCACTTTAATAATTCATACTTTAATAATTCACTTTAATAATTCATACTTTAATAATTCACTTTAATAATTCAAACTTTAATAATTCACTTTAATAATTCAAAAATCTATTATAAATAGAATTCAATAGGTTTCATTATTTCATAGAAACTTGAAAATAGTTTTCTCTAAACTCTCTCAATCGATTTACATATATATATTTACTCCGTATTATCTCAAGATATTATTAGCATACATAAAATATTATGACGGAGTGCTGTCCAAGTGATTTCGAAGTTGTTTTTTCGAGTGGGATAGGATTAAGGAAATTATAGGTTATAGCTATGGAGGTGATTGAGTATGGTTCATGGGTATGCTCGTGAGGTCAATATAGTGTTTATCATCTCCATTGCGTTTACGTACCTTTCCTGCAATATTGAATCTCAATATTGATATGTTCGTGAATCCGAGGCCAACCTTGCACTTGTTCAATGACGTTATATGTATTTTTACTACGAAATACAGTATGGTGAGTTTCATTTGCCTTTTTCCCTTTATATTTTTGGGACTGAGAATACATGAGCTTTTATAAATGTTTGACGAAATAGACACAAGTAATTGAAACTACATTCTATGGTTGAATTATCGAAATCGAATATGCCCCTTTTTATTAAAGTCTGGTAATCTAAGAATTAGGGAACAGACACCCTAATTGACGCGAATCCTAAAGATAGATCTATTGGGCCTAACAAACCCCATCCAAAGTACTGGATGCTTTAGTACTTCGAAATTTATATCATGTCCGAAGGAGGATCCCGGAATGATAGGAGATATTCTTATATGCATATTGTTAATGTCGGTTACCAGGTGTTCACCATATGAATGATTATTTTTGTCTCTATGCATGAGACGTATATTTATGAGAACTGGAAATGAAATTCTTGTGGTCTATTAAAATGATGGAAATAAATGATTATGATAAACTAATGAACTCACCAACCTTTTGGTTGACACTTTAAAGCATGTTTATTCCCAGGTGTTAAAGAAATCTTCCGCTGTGCATTTGCTCATTTTAAAGATATTACTTGGAGTCTTTCATAGCATATTTCGAAGAACGTTGCATTCGAGTCATTGAGTTCATCAAATATTATTATTAAATCAATTCATAGTTGGATAGTGGATATTATGAAATGGTATGCATGCCTGTCAATTTTCGATGTAAAGAAAGATTGTCTTTTAAAAATGAATGCAATGTTTGTAAAATGTATCATATAGAGGTAAAATACCTCGCAATGTAATCAACTATTGTGAATCGTTTATAATGTATATGAATGGGTCCTTTTAGTTAGTATCAGAGCGGTGGTCTTAGCGAACCAGGTATGCATTAGTGTGTCTAACAGATAAGTCGATAGGATGCATTAGTGAGTCTGGACTTCGACCGTGTCTGCACGTCAATAGTTTTGCTTATCATTTTGTGTCAAAAATTAGCTACTTATCATCTTCAGGAAATTACCTGCTTATCATTTTTAGTCTAAGACACGTCTTGCTGCATTGATTGCATTAATAGTGTATAGACAAAAATTCATATCTTAGCGTATCTGCTAAATCATATCTTATCGTATCTATTACTGTAAACGTTGCCTGATATATCCCGTAAATTCCTCCGTAATTTACGAAATCTTTTGTTCTATATATATGGATATTCTATGTAATTTGAATACCATCCAATAACCGAAAATCATTTCATATCGAAAAAAAAAAATCCTTATTCAATCGTACGAAATGGAATTCATCATTAATTCAAGTTCCTCGGATTTCGAAATGGAATCCCACTCCAGCTCCGAAAGCAGTGTGACCGGAATAGATCAACCAATCAGTCATCACCTATTCTGGATGAATTGGGGATGGGTTCGTAGCCTCCTCAATCATTAGAGACAAGAAGAAGGTGATCCCTTCCATCCACCACATTGCCCTCTTGATGAAGAACCTGAAGCACTTACCGGCGAACCTGTTCGAAACACCATTTTCTCGCTCATTTCCAGAGTATCTCGTCACGATTATATATTACATCAAATTTTAGATTTTATTTATCCGCTCGTCCGAACCGACAATCACCCCGGTGTAATAGAAGAAGTCAACGAGCTTCGCGCTCGGGTAGTGGCTTTGGAGAATATGGTGCAGAGATTACAAACACCAGTAGCAGCATCAGCAGCATAACCAGTAACACCATCATCAACGCCAATAGTACCATTACCACTCCAACCACAATCACGTCGTAAACCTCAACTTTACACTCTGTCCCACGAGCACCAATGTCATATGCCCTGTAGATACCAAGGAATACCAACAACAATAACCGACGAAGTATTAATTCATAACTTCATTGGAGAAACATTTCGCGCAGATTATGTAATCTCTAAGGTCTTAGAGATTATCTAATCTAGCCCTAACCATAAATCAGTTAAGCGAACCAAAATGATAGAAGGAAGAGTAGAAACCCTGACAAAAATGGTGTGTGATTAACAAGCTAAACTTGTTTTACCAACAGCATCAACAGTACCGTCAGCGTCACCAGCATCATCAGTACAGTCAACATCAGAATCAACAACACCTATAACATCACAAACTCCGTCAGCTCAAGAATCACTATGGACATCATTACGAACCAATAACCCGTATATTGTATCAACGAGTTATGAAGAATTAACTCATTCCCTTTGAAGAAATTATATGTATATTTTATATATTTTGAAATAAAAATAAATCTTTCCTTGCTAAGCTATTGTGTGTGAATCTTAACTTCTCGGTTAATTCATATTACAAATATGCAATAATGTACGTCCTTCGGCCGCAACTTAACCAGCGTTAACTACAATCTCTGTCGCAATTCAAAAAATTCCAATTCATAATAAATCAAGTATATATTTGATTTTACACTTTCCTCATCGATGTACCCGAAACTTTTCAGATAACATCATTCGTACTTTGCGAAATTCACAAGAATTCCACGAACCGAACATCATACATCAACAAATAACGAAGTATTGATTCATAATTTCAAAGTCATTAAAGAAATACTGTGTAAAAGTTATGTACTTTTTAAAGCCTTTAGGGATTATTCAATTCTAGTTTCAACCGTAAATCAAATGAGTTTAATTTAACATTAACTCATTAAATCTATGTTACATCTGAAGAAAATAAACATATATATATTTTCATAAAGACTGTAATAAAATTCTTTTGTACAAAATATTAATTGTGAAATTTTTTTTAACGGGTAGGTAATACCCGAGAGATATATAAATTCACAATTAATATATTACATTCTTCGAATCTGATTCAGCAAATCATCCATTATACTCCCTACTTTCACAACAATATACATTCTTTTATAGAAATCAAAACAACCTTACTCATTCAAAATTTAATTACATATTCTGATTTTGAAATCTCAAAATTCAACTTGAGATATGACCAAAACCATCACTCTTAGATCCTTACATCTTTCACAAGCTATATTTTGACTTCAAAACTGTGTTAGAACATCAAATGTATGTTAACGATTACAATCTGTGTTCAAACCCTTTGAAAATTTCTGAAGACACTTCGAATGATGAGCAATCGAGATGATGATCCAACCACATGTTACCCACAGTTATGTACCCGAAAAACTCTTGAAACCAAAGTAAAAGTTTAAACAACGTATCCGTGTCAGATTCTTTAGCATTTATTAGCAAAAATAACTTTGCGACTCCTATTCAAAGTAGCCAGTTTTGTCACAGCTCCAGCAAGTCAACTTCAACTTTTCAGTCAGACTAACCTTATTATAACCTTGAGATATACACCATCGTTATCAGGGAACCTTTTACATTCCACCACATTATTAACAGATGTATCAACAACTTCATTACCCTTTGACTTTAGCCTCTCCAAAAAGTCATTATAATTATTCATTAAAACCCCATCATTTACTCATTTGCATCTTGTAATGAGAATTTCCATACGAATCATTGGAAATTAGCAATCAGTATTTTGAAATCTCGCAGCATGTCTACGCCAACAGTTATATGTGTATATATAACGTATATCTTCTGGACTTAATTTGAATGTGAAGATTCTGAAAAACACTTCGAACTACGAATTGGTTCTCCGAAAATGGAAAAATACTGATGAAGCAGCAAAAAAAAACTATAAACGACCTTAACAGTAAAAGTTTGATGATAATGAATAGGTGTGCTGGCAAAGCGCAGAAAAAGAGAAGTCTTGGAACTGGAAAACGGATTGAGCAAAGTAGGAAGGAGGCTGTGGACAAATTACAAAGACTGAACCTGACTTCAAAGGATCCAAATAATTCAGTATCTGCTGAAGTCATTAACGAATACCTTGCTCCTGACTCTAAACCCCTGCGGACAATATTCTTCATCATCCTCTGATATTAGAAATTCTAAAATATCATCATATCTTTCATTATAAATATCCTCCATATTTCTGAAGATATTTTCTTAATTTTTCTTATTTGAAATCATTTACCTCTTCGCGCTATCTGTATTACATCATAAAAGAAACTATTTTAGTTTCTAAATTCTGAAACATTCAAGTTTAAAATAGGAATATTTTGAAGTAGTGTTGGGAACTGAAGTATGAATTAGTATAATATAATGACACTTGATCAATGTGATTATATTACAGTAAGTCATGCTGATTTTCTAAATGGAACGTGATGATTCACAGATCATAACATCATCATGTGCCATGTTATACGACTCTTGTATTCTATTTAACCTCTAAAATATCAAGAAAATATTTCTTGATGATTCGGCCTTTTCCAAGGTATTTTAGTAATTTGACAAGGCAAGATCGTGCCATCACAATTTCCTTCCTAGAACATTAACAATGTTCATTTCGAAATTCATATTTGTGAATTCTGGACCATTACAAGCGGTGCTTAATCGCAAGAAGAAGAAACGAAAGGACAAAACTCTGAAATAGAAATTGGGGTATAAATTGCAGCAAATAAAAGAGAGCATTAACTGTGAATGATAATGATTATAGAAGACAGAAGCAGAGACTTTGAAATATAAGGGAACATATAAAGCCCAACGACAAACCAGAAATTATAAACCATATATATCGATGCATATAGCAATATAAAGACACGGGAGAACTAGGAACACTATAAACCCAAGAGCATAGTAGAAGTAAATAGATTCTTCCGGCGGTAGATGAAAAAAAGAAGAATGACTGATATGAAAGTTAGAAGTATATCGAGAATCAGAACTGGATGGAGCATATTGATGAATACTTTAAAATATGAGTTGAGGGGGAAAGAATAGAAGGTGATGAAACATGACTAGGAACTTAGAAATCAACAGATTTAACTCACACAATTGAAGAATAAGTGAATCAAACCCTCTAGTGAATAGGTTAAGTTTTTTTATTTTTGATTAATTTAGTCAAACCACAACTAAATCAAGTGTGATTAGATCAACACCTAGAGCTATTATTCACCACCTGGGTGATTTGGACTGAGAGAGAATCGAAGGAGCTCACTAGATCTAAATGTGTGTAACAAATGAGAGGCTTAACCTAAAATGAAGAACATAAGACTTTATATACCCCTGCTGTTGACACACCCATACGATTCATTCATCACACGTACGAGTTGGCTTCATCAACTGTACGGGTGATCACTCACTCGTGTCTTATCATTTAGGTTGTAATTGTGACTTAGCTCAGCATCAACCATGCGTATGAGCCTATCAGCCGTACTAGTGAGGCTTCACTCGTACGTCTGACTAAGTCTAACATAGTCAAACATCTAAATCTCGTTCCTGCAGTTCCTGTAACCACATACAAACACGGATAAGATAATAACGAGCAATCATGGTGGCCTATAAACTGTTGTACCTGCAATGGACATGGGTAGATGTCTAGGGACTTGCATAAAATGCATCAACAGATGGTGTGAGTTGTAAGGAAACGAAGGAGGTGAATTTATAAGAAAATCTCCGACAGAACAATTAAAATGGATGATCGCATTTAAAGCGGATCCTAATTCCCTTGATTACCGGAGAGTCAAATCTTATTAAGAAGATTTTCTTTAAATCCCTTAAAATCTGGGAATCAATCATATCTACGTCAAATGATAAGATGAATCTACACTTACTCATTTCACTCTTCTATGTTAGCTTCATTCGTACTCTTCATATAAATGGATTGTTTATCCAAATTATTCGCTGATGATAAAACTCTAATTTTCAACCCGTATGCATCATGAAAACATACTTATTATCATTCACGACCTTTCCACTCAAATTTCAGGACGAAATTTCTTTAACGGGTAGGTACTGTGACAACCCGGAAATTTCCAACCAAATTTAAACTTTAATCTTTATATGATTCCGACACGATAAGCAATATTTGTTAAGTTAAATTTCAAGAATTTTAAACTATGTTCATACATTCATTCAACCTCGACCAAGTTCCAACGATTCACGAACCATTAAACGAATATGATTATATATGTATATGTGTATATATATTATAACTTGAAACGTAAACAAAATATTAGATTAAATACTTTATATGATTGTATCTGTTTCAAAATGTTTATCAATGGAATTAGAAGATAAGATCAAATGATTGAATTATCATATATATTAAATTATGATTACAAGTCTCTGTTGAAAGGCCCACGTTGATTTGAGAAATCTTTTCATTTTAACAATATTCGGAAAATGGTAAAGTGATTTATAAATATGAACAAATTGTCAATCATTGAGAACTAGACAAAGGATAGTGGAAGATTGAATCTCATAAAGACTCGATTGATCTATTTAGTTTCAAACGTACAAAAACGTTTTCAGTTTAAAAAGAACTTTATTATTAAAACGTATATAACTTTTATAAATATCTAGAACCACTTTTGACAACTCATTACTTAACTAGTATGATAAAGATAACGATATTTATATTTTATTTTATTAAATATATATAACGATTTAAATTAATATTATATATATTTATACGCGTATTATACGTACATAGTTTTATACTTTTACTATACTTAAACTTTACCTTTACTTTATTTTTACTTTACTTTAACTTTAATAATTCCTACTTTAATAATTCACTTTAATAATTCATATTTTAATAATTCACTTTAATAATTCATACTTTAATAATTCACTTCAATAATTCATACTTTAATAATTCACTTTAATAATTCAAACTTTAATAATTCACTTTAATAATTCAAAAATCTATTATAAATAGAATTCAATAGGTTTCATTATTTCATAGAAATTTGAAAATAGTTTTCTCTAAACTCTCTCAATTGATTTACATATATATATTTACTCCGTATTATCTCAAGATATTATTAGCATACATAAAATATTACGACGGAGTGCTGTCCAAGTGATTTCGAAGTTGTTTTTTCGAGTGGGATAGGATTAAGGAAATTATGGGTTATAGCTATGGAGGTGATTGAGTATGGTTCATGGGTATGCTCGTGAGGTCAATATAGTGTTTATCATCTCCATTGCGTTTACGTACCTTTCCTGCAATATTGAATCTCAATATTGATATGTTCGTGAATCCGAGGCCAACCTTGCACTTGTTCAATGACGTTATATGTATTTTTACTACGAAATACAGTATGGTGAGTTTCATTTGCCTTTTTCCCTTTATATTTTTGGGACTGAGAATACATGCGCTTTTATAAATGTTTGACGAAATAGACACAAGTAATTGAAACTATATTCTATGGTTGAATTATCGAAATTGAATATGCCCCTTTTTATTAAAGTCTGGTAATCTAAGAATTAGGGAACAGACACCCTAATTGACGCGAATCCTAAAGATAGATCTATTGGGCCTAACAAACCCCATCCAAAGTACCGGATGCTTTAGTACTTCGAAATTTATATCATGTCCGAAGGAGGATCCCGGAATGATAGGGGATATTCTTATATGCATATTGTTAATGTCGGTTACCAGGTGTTCACCATATGAATGATTATTTTTGTCCATATGCATGAGACGTATATTTATGAGAACTGGAAATGAAATTCTTGTGGTCTATTAAAATGATGGAAATAAATGATTATGATAAACTAATGAACTCACCAACCTTTTGGTTGACACTTTAAAGCATGTTTATTCTCAGGTGTTAAAGAAATCTTCCGCTGTGCATTTGCTCATTTTAAAGATATTACTTGGAGTCTTTCATAGCATATTTCGAAGAACGTTGCATTCGAGTCATTGAGTTCATCAAATATTATTATTAAATTAATTCATAGTTGGATAGTGGATATTATGAAATGGTATGCATGCCTGTCAATTTTCGATGTAAAGAAAGATTGTCTTTTAAAAACGAATGCAATATTTGTAAAATGTATCATATAGAGGTAAAATACCTCGCAATGTAATCAACTATTGTGAATCGTTTATAATGTATATGAACGGGTCCTTTCAAATTGGATTGAAACGGTGGACCGAGAAAGTTGAATCGGTGTTTGCCATAAGTAAGTGTACTGAAGAGGACAAAGTTAAGTACGCTACGCATACCTTCACAGGTACTGCCTTAACGTGGTGGAACACCTATCTTGAACAGGTAGGACAAAATGTTGCTTACGCACTACTGTGGTCGGCATTCAAGCAATTGATGAACGAGCAGTACCGTCCTAGAAACGAAGTCAATAAACTCAAGGCAGAACTTAGAGAGTTACGAACACAAGGGTTCGACGTTACCACATATGAACGACGATTCACAGAGTTGTGCCTATTGTGTCCGGGAGCATTCGAAGATGAAGAAGAGAAGATCGACGCGTTTGTAAATGGGTTACCAGTAAGGATTCAAGAAGATGTGAGTTCACACGAGCCCACTTCTATACAGAAGGCAAGTCGAATGGCTCATAAACTCATAAATCAGATTGAGGGAAGAATTAAAGAGCAGGCGGCCGAAGAAGCCAACATGAAACAACTCAAGGGGAAGTGGGAGGAAAACGGTGACAAGAGTCACCAGTACAACAACAATAACAATTACAACCACAATCGCAACAACTATCCTAACAACCGCAACAACAATCGCAACAATAACCGCAATCCTAACAATAACTACAACAAACATCCCAACAACAACAACAACTACAACAACCATTTCAACAACAATAACAATCCCAACAACAACCTCAATAACAACAACGGCAACAAAAACCAAAAACAGCCATGTCATAGGTGTGAAGAAAATCAAAGGGGTTTTGCACGACATTTTGCAACAGGTGTAAAAGAAATGGTCATAGCGCGATAAAGTGTGAGGTCTACGGACCAAAGTTTAACAGAACTAAGGGAGCAAATAATGCCGGAACAAGTAATGCTGAAACGAATAGTTTCGGAGCAAGTAATACCAACGCTGTTTGTTATAAATGGGGAAAACCGGTCCACATTATTAGAAATTACCCGAATCAGGGGAATACTAATGGGCAGGGTCGTGGAAGAGTTTTCAATATTAATGTGGCAGAAGCACAGGAAGACCCGGAGCTTGTTACGGGTACGTTGATTATTGACGATAAATCTGCTTATGTTTTATTTGATTCGGGTGCGGATAGAAGCTACTTGAGTAGAGAATTTTGTGCTAAATTAAGTTGCCCATTGACGCCTTTGGATAGTAAATTTTTTCTCTAATTAGCAAACGGTAAATTAATTTCAGCAGATAATATATGTCGGGAGAGAGAAATTAATCTGGGAGTTGAAACGTTTAAAATTTATTTAATACCAATCGAGTTAGGGAGTTTTGATGTGATAATCGGTATGGACTGGTTGAAAGAAGTGAAAGCAGAGATCGTTTGTTACAAAAATGCAATTCGCATTATACGAGAAAAAGAAAAACCCTTAATGGTGTACGGAGAAAAGAGCAACGCAAAGTTAAATCTTATTAGTAACCTGAAGGCACAAAAACTAATAAGAAAAGGTTGCTATACTGTGCTAGCACACTTCGAGAAAGTCAATTCCGAAGAAAAGAACATCAATGATATTCCCATCGCAAAAGAATTTCCCGATGTATTTTCGAAAGAATTACCAGGACTACCTCCACACCGATCCATTGAATTTCAAATAGACCTTGTACCGGGAGCTGCACTAATAGCTCGTGCTCATACAGACTCGCACCTAGCGAAATGAAGGAACTTCAGAGCCAATTACAAGAACTTTTAGAGCGTGGTTTCATTCGACCAAGCATATCACCGTGGGGAGCTCCTGTTTTGTTTGCCAAGAAGAAAGATGGTACATTCAGGTTGTGTATCGACTACCGAGAGTTGAATAAACTTACCATCAAAAACCGCTACCCACTACCGAGAATCGACGACTTATTTGATCAACTACAAGGCTCGTCTGTTTATTCGAAGATCGATTTACGTTCTGGATATCATCAAATGCGGGTGAAGGAGGATGATATTCCAAAGACTGCTTTTAGGACGCGTTACGGTCATTACGAGTTTATGGTTATGCCGTTTGGATTGACTAACGCACCAGCTATGTTCATGGACTTCTGAACCGAGTGTGTGGGCCATTTCTTGACAAGTTTGTCATTGTTTTCATCGATGACATACTTATTTACTCGAAGAATGATCAAGAGCACGAAGAACATTTGAGAAAAGTGCTAGAGTTGCTGAGAAAAGAAAAACTGTACGCTAAGTTTTCAAAGTGTGCATTTTGGTTGGAAGAATTTCAATTCCTCGGTCACATAGTGAACAAAGAAGGTATTCAGGTGGATCCAGCAAAGATCGAAACTGTTGAAAAGTGGGAAACCCCGAAAACTCCGAAACACATACGCCAGTTTTAAGGACAAGCTGGTTACTACAGAAGGTTCATCCAAGACTTTTCCAGAATAGCAAAACCCTTGAACGCATTAACGCATAAAGGGAAGAAATTTGAATGGAAGGATGAACAAAGGAAAGCGTTTCAGTTATTGAGGAAAAAGTTAACTACGGCACCTATATTGTCATTACCTGAAGGGAATGATGATTTTGTGATATATTGTGACGCCTCAAAACAAGGTCTCGGTTGTGTATTAATGCAACGAACGAAAGTAATTGCTTATGCATCTAGACAATTGAAGATTCACGAACAGAATTTTACGACGCATGATTTGGAATTAGGCGCGGTTGTTTTTTGCATTAAATACTTGGAGGCACTACTTATATGGGGTCAAAAGTATTAAATATACCGATCACAAAAGTCTTCAACACATATTTAATCAGAAACAACTGAATATGAGGAAGCGTAGGTGGATTGAATTGTGAATGATTACGACTTTGAGATTCGTTACCACCCGAGGAAGGCAAATGTGGTAGCCGACGCCTTGAGCAGAAAGGACAGAGAACCCATGCGAGTAAAAGCTATGAATATAATGATTCACACTAACCTTACTACTCAAATAAAAGAGGCGCAACAAGGAGTTTTAAAAGAGGGAAATTTAAAGGATGAAATACCCAAAGGATCGGAGAAGCATCTTAATATTCGGGAAGACGGAACCTGGTATAGGGCTGAAAGGATTTGGGTACCAAAATTTGGAGATATTAGAGAAATGGTACTTAGAGAAACTCATAAAACCAGATACTCAATACATCCTGGAATGGGGAAGATGTACAAGGATCTCAAGAAACTTTTTGGTGGCCGGGTATGAAAGACGATGTTGCTAAATACGTAGGAGAATGTTTGACGTGTTCTAAGGTCAAAGATGAGCATCAGAAACCATTAGGTCTACTTCAACAACCCGAAATCCCGGAATGAAAATGGGAAAACATTACCATGGATTTCATCACTAAATTACCAAGGACTGCAAGTGATTTTGATACTATTTGGGTAATAGTTGATCGTCTCACAAAATCAGCACACTTCCTGCCAATAAGAGAAGATGACAAGATGGAGAAGTTAGCACGACTGTATTTGAAGGAAGTCATCTCCAGACATGGAATACCAATCTCTATTATCTCTGATAGGGATGGCAGATTTTTTTCAAGATTCTGGCAGACATTACAGCAAGCATTAGGAACTCGTCTAGACAGGAGTACTGCCTATCATCCACAAACTGATGGGCAGAGTGAAAGGACGATACAAACGCTTGAAGACATGCTACGAGAATGTGTTATTGATTTCGGAAACAGTTGGGATCGACATCTACCGTTAGCAGAATTTTCCTACAACAACAGCTACCATTCAAGCATTGAGATGGCGCCGTTTGAAGCACTTTATGGTAGAAAGTGCAGGTCTCCAATTTGTTGAAGTGAAGTAGGGGATAGACAGATTACAGGTCCGGAGATAATACAAGAAACTACCGAGTAGATCATCCAAATTCAACAACGGTTGAAAACCGCCCAAAGTCGACAAAAGAGCTACGCCGACATTAAAAGAAAAGATATAGAATTTGAAATTGGAGAGATGGTCATGCTTAAGGTTGCACCTTGGAAAGGCGTTGTTCGATTTGGTAAACGAGGTAAATTAAATCCAAGGTATATTGGACCATTCAAGATTATTGATCGTGTCGGACCAGTAGCTTACCGACTTGAGTTACCTCAACAACTCACGGCTGTACATAACACTTTCCACATCTCAAATTTGAAGAAATGTTTTGCTAAAGAATATCTCACTATTCCATTAGACGAAATCCAAATCAACGAAAAACTTCAATTCATCGAAGAACCCATCGAAATAATGGATCGTGAGGTTAAAAGACTTAAACAAAACAAGATACCAATTGTTAAGGTTCGATGGAATGCTCGTAGAGGACCCGAGTTCACCTGGGAATGAGAAGATCAGATGAAGAAGAAATACCCGCACTTATTTCCAGAAGATACGTCAACACCTCCAACTGCTTAAAATTTCGGGACGAAATTTATTTAACAGGTAGGTACTGTAGTGACCCGAACATGTTAAGTGTTTCCAACATGTTAAGCAATCAAACTTGTTAAGACTTGATTAATTGAAATAGGTTTCATATATACATTTGACCATCCAAGTTGACCGGTGATTCACGAACGTTAAAACTTGTAAAAACTATATGATGACATATACATGGATATATATATAGTTAACATGATATTATGATAAGTAAACATATCATTAAGTATATTAACAATGAACTACATATGTAAAAACAAGACTACTAACTTAATGATTTTGAAACGAGACATATATGTAACGATTATCGTTGTAACGACATTTAATTGTATATATATCATATTAAGATATATTAATACATCATAATATCATGATAATGTAATAATTTAACATCTCTTTAGATATAATAAACAATGGGTTAACAACATTTAACATGATCGTTAAACTAAAGGTTTCAAAACAACACTTACATGTAAAGACTAACGATGACTTAACGACTCAGTTAAAATGTATATACATGTAGTGTTTTAATATGTATTTATACACTTTTGAAAGACTTCAAGACACTTATCAAAATACTTCTACTTAACAAAAATGCTTACAATTACATCCTCGTTCAGTTTCATCAACAATTCTACTCGTATGCACCTGTATTCGTACTCGTACAATACACAGCTTTTAGATGTATGTACTATTGGTATATACACTCCAATGATCAGCTCTTAGCAACCCATGTGAGTCACCTAATACATGTAGCAACCATCATTTGGCAACTAGCATGAAATATCTCATAAAATTACAAAAATATTAGTAATCATTCATGACTTATTTAAATGTAAACAAAATTACACATCCTTTATATCTAATCCATATACCAACGACCAAAAACACCTAAAAACACTTTCATTCTTCAATTTTCTTTATCTAATTGATCTCTCTCAAGTTCTATCTTCAAGTTCTAAGTGTTCTTCATAAATTCTACAAGTTCTAGTTTCATAAAATCAAGAATACTTCCAAGTTTGCTAGCTTACTTCCAATCTTGTAGAGTGATCATCCAACCTCAAGAAATCTTTCTTATTTACAGTAAGATATATTTCTAATACAAGGTAATACTCATATTCAAACTTTGATTCAATTTTTATAACTATAACAATCTTATTTCGAGTGGAAATCTTACTTGAACTTGTTTTCGTGTCATGATTCTACTTCAAGAACTTTCAAGCCATCCAAGATCCTTTGAAGCTAGATCATTTCTTGTCACTTATATTAGGTTTACCTACTAAACTTGAGGTAGTAATGATGTTCATAACATCATTCTATTTATACATATAAAACTATCTTATTCGAAGATTTGAACATGTAATCACTAGAACATAGTTTAGTTAATTCTAAACTTGTTCGTAAACATAAGTTAATCCTTATAACTTGAATTTTAAAATCAACTTAACAAATGTTCTATATCTATATGATATGCTAACTTAATGATTTAAAACCTGAAAACACGAAAAACACCGTAAAAACGGATATACGCCGTCGTAGTAACACCGCGGGCTGTTTTGGGTTAGTTAATTAAAAACTATGATAAACTTTGATTTAAAAGTTGTTCTTCTGGGAAAATAATTTTTCTTATGAACATGAAACGATATCCAAAAATTATGGTTAAACTCAAAGTGGAAGTATGTTTTCCAAAATGGTCATCTAGACGTCGTTCTTTCGACTGAAATGACTACCTTTACAAAAACGACTTGTAACTTATATTTCCTACTATAAACCTATACTTTTTCTGTCTAGATTCATAAAATAGAGTTCAATATGAAACCATAGCAATTTGATTCATTCAAAACGGATTTAAAACGAATAAGTTATGGGTAAAACAAGATTGGATTTTTTTTCTTGTTGTAGCTACGTGAAAACTAGTAACAAATCTATATTAATCATATCCTAGCTAACTTATATTGTATTATATATGTATTCTAATATATTATGTAATCTTGGGATACTATAGACACGTATGCAAATGTTTTGACATATCATATCGACCCATCTATATATATTATTTGGAACAATCATAGACACACTATATGTAGTAATGTTAGAGTTAGCTATACATGGTTGAGGTTGATTCCAAAAATATATATACTTTGAGTTGTGATCTAGCCCGAGACGTGTATACATTGGGTCGTGGATTGATTCAAGATAATATATATCGATTTATTTATGTACTTCTAATTGTAGACAACTAGTTGTAGGTTACTAACGACTACAGCTGACTTAATAAGATTAAAACATTAAAACGTATTAAAAATGTTATAAATATATTTTGAACATACTTTGATATATGTGTACATATTTTTTATAGGTTCGTGAATCGACCAGTGGCCAAGTCTTACTTTCCGACGAAGTAAAAATCTGTGAAAGTGAGTTATAGTCCTACTTTTAAAATCTAATATTTTGGGATGAGAATACATGCAGTTTTATAAATGTTTTACGAAATAGACACAAGTAATTAAAACTACATTATATGGGTGAATGATCGAAGCCGAATATGCCCCTTTTGCTTGGTAACCTAAGAATTAGTAAACCGGTCTACTAATTGACGCGAATCCTAAAGATAGATCTATTGGGCCTAACGAACTCCATCCAAAGTACCGGATGCTTTAGTACTTCGAATTCGTTTTTATCATGTCCGAAGGATTTCCCGGAATGATAGGAGATATTCTTATATGCATCTTGTTAATGTCGGTTACCAGGTGTTCACCATATGAATGAATTTTATCTCTATGTATGGGATGTATATTGAAATATGAAATCTTGTGGTCTATTATTATGATTTGATAATATATAGGATAAACCTATAACTCACCAACATTTTTTGTTGATGTTTTAAGCATGTTTATTCTCAGGTGATTATTAAGAGCTTCCGCTGTTGCATACTAAAATAAGGACAAGATTTGGAGTCCATGTTTGTATGATATTATGTAAAAACTGCATTCAAGAAACTTATTTTTGATGTAATATGTTCTTATTGTAAACCATTATGTAATGGTCGTGTGTAAACGGTATATTTTAGATTATCATTATTTGATAATCTACGTAATGCTTTTTAAACCTTTATCGATAAAATAAAGGTTATGGTTGTTTTAAAAATGAATGTACATAAAAATTTTATTACAGTATTTATGAAAATATATATGAATATATTCTCCTCAGATGTAACATAGATTTTAATGAGTTAATACTAAATTAAACTCATTCAATTTATGGTTGGAACTAGAATTGAATAATCCCTTGAAAGCTTTAGAGATTACATAAGTATTTCTTCAATAATACTGAAATTATGAATTAATACTTCGTTATTTACTGAGGTGTGATGTTGGTTTTCGTTAAATTCTTGTGAACTTCGCAAAGTACGAATGATGTTATCTGAAAAGTTCGAGTACATTGATAATGAAAGTGTAAAATCAAACATATATTAGTACGGAAAGATTTATTATGGTTTAGTAATTTATATATATAAGATATATATATATATATATATATATATATATATATATATATATATATATATATATATATATATATATATATATATATATATATTCACAATTAATATGTTACATTCTTCGAATCTGATCAAGCAAATTATCAACTATACTTCTTACTTTCACAATAATATACATTCTTTCATAGAAATCAAAACATCCATACTCATTCAAACCCAATTACATATTCTGATTTTGAAACCTCATAATTCAATTCGAGATATAACCGGTATCATCACTTTTAGATTCCTACATCTTTCAAAGCTATACTTTGACTTCAAAACTATGTTAGAACATCAAATGTATATTAACGATTACAATCTGTGTTCAAACCCTTCAAAATTCCCGAAGACACTTCAGATAATGAATCATTGAGATGATGATTCAACCACATGTTACGCACAGTCATGCACCTCTCGAAACCAAAGTCATAGTTTAACATGTACCCACGACAGATCCATTGGCATTTATTAGCAAAAAAAATAACCTTGCAAATTCTTTTCAATGTAGCCAGTTTTGTCACAGCTCCAACAAGTCAACTTCGACTTTTTAGTCGAAACAGCCTTATTATAGCTTTATATATACGTTGTCCTTACAGCATCGTTACTGGGGAACCTTTCATATTCCACCACATTAGCAATAAACTTATTCACAACTCCACTGATCTTTAACCTTCCGAAGAATCGTTATATTTATCGAAACCCCATCATTTACTCATCTGCCTCTTGTAACGAGAATTGCCAAACGAATCATCCGGAATTATCAATCAATATTTTGAAATCTCGCAGTATGTCTACGCCAACAATTATATGTGTACGTACAACGTCTATCTCCTGGACTTACATACTTTGAATGAGAAGTTTCTGAAAAACACCCTGAACTACGTAATAGTTCTCGAAATTTTGATAAAAAAAAACTATAAAACGACCTTAACAGTAAAAAGTTTGATGATAATGAATAGTGTGCTGATAAAGCGCAGAAAAATAGAAGTTTTGAAACTGAAAAACGGATTGAGCAAAGTATGAAGGAGGCTATGGACAAATCACAAAGACCTTGCTCCTGACCCTAAACCCCAGTGGACAATATTCTTCATCATCTTCTGATATTAGAAATTCTAAGATATCATCGTATCTTTCATTATAAATGTCCTCCATATTTCTGAAGATATTTCCATAATTATTCTTATCTGAAATCATTTATCTCCTCGCGTTATCTGTGTTACATCATAAAAGACACTATCTTAGTTTCTAAATTCTGAAACCTTCGAGTTTAAAATAAGAATATTTTTGAAGTAGTGTTGGGAACTGAAGCATGAGTTAGTATAATATAATGACACTTGATCAACGTGATTATATTACGGTAAGTCAAGCTGAGCTTCTAATGGAATGTGATGATTCACAGATTATAACGTCATCATGTTTCATGTTACACGACTTTTACATTCTATCTAATCTCCAAACATATTAAGAACATATCTTCTTGATAGTTCTATTCTCAATGATTCTGGTAATTTGACAAGTCAAGATCGTGCCATTACAATTTCATTCCTAAAACATTAACAATGTTCATTCCGGAATTCATATCTGTGAATTCTGTACCATTACAAGCGGTGCTTAATCGCAAGAAGAAGAAACGAAAGGACAAAGCTCCGAAAAAGAAAATTGGGATATAAATCGCAACAAATAAAAGAGAGCATTAATTGGAGATGACAATGATTATAGAAGACAGAAGCAGGGACATCGAAATATAAGGGAAGATATAAAACCCAACAACCACCCAAACATTATAAACTGTATATGTCGATACATATAGCAATATAAAGGAACGAGAGAACTAGGAACACTATAAACCCAAGAGTATAGTAGAAGTAAATAGATTCTTCCGATGATAAATGAAAAAGAAGAATGACCGATATGAAAGTTAGAAGTATATAGAGAATCAGAACTGGATGGAGCATATTGACAAATACTTTAAAATATGAGTTGAGGGAGAAAGAATAGAAGGTGTGAGTTGTAAAGAAAATGAAGGAGGTGGATTTATAGGAAAATCTCCGACAGAGCAATCAAAATGGATGATCGCATTAAAGCGAATCTTAATTCCCTTGGTTACCGAAGAATTAAATCTTATTACGAAGATTTTCTCCAAATCTCTTGAACTTGAAAATCAATCCTATCTACGTCAAAAGATATGACGAATCTATATCTACTCATTTCACTCTTTTGGTGATAGCTTCACTCGTACTCTTCACAAATTCAAATGGTTTTATCCTTATTACTCAATGATGATAAAACCCTAATCTTTAGCATATATGCGTCATGAAAACATACTTATTGTCAGCCATGACCAGCCCAATCAAATTTCGGGACGAAATTTCTTTAACGGGTAGGTAATGTGATGACCCGGAAATTTCCGAACAAATTTAAAATTTATCTTTATATTATTCCGACACGATAAGCAAAGGTTGTTAAGTTGAATCTCAAGAGTTTTAAACTATGTTTGTACATTCATTTAAACCTCGACCAAATTCCAATGATTCACGAACCATTAATTGAATGTATATGAGTATATATGTATATGTGTATATATATATATTATAACTTGATAATGTCAACAAAGTATTTAAACGTATAATACTTTAAACGAACGTAATTATTTCAAAAATTGTTATCATAGGAATTAAAAGATAATATCAAATGATTGAATTATTAGATACATTGAATTATGGCTATGAGTCCCTATTAGGAGGTCCAATTTTATTTAGGAAACCTTTCCCTTTTAACATATTCGGAAAATGGTAAAGTGATTTTACAAATAAAAACAAAATTTCTTTGCCTTCTGTTTCCTACTCGTTGAACAACAACAACCCACAAGGATAATTCATGAATTGATTGCCTTGATTTATTTCCAGATGGGGCTAAGTAAGTTTAATAGATACATTTTTTTTCCTGATTCCTTTTCTTCTATTAAGTACACTCACGAATTAGTTTAGATAAAAACATGCCTCACTACATGCATTTATCATCAAATAAATAGTAACATTACATTAACTAATCGATCCGTGATTTATTAATCATTTATTCATGTCGACAATAATAGAAACAAGTGGCTGCTAAGCCTTTTTACACATTTTCTTAATACCTTATGATATTATTATATCATATTATGTAAACACATATAGATAGATATGAGAATCACCAATGTATCACCATCTTAAACCCATTGAAATCTCTCTTCTCTTCTCCTCCATGACAACCCACCGGCACCCTAGCTTCATCACCTTCCACTCATACCATCAACCCTCACTAGAATACCATTCATCACCACCATCGTTCTATTTCTTTTTCTGTCCGGGAACCATCTAACAAACAACCCTTAAACCATCACTTACTGCTCTTGCTATTCAATATATACTAGTGCTCGAACTAACCTTAGTTGGTTTTTCTGTCTCGTTTGCATCACCACCTCTCTAAGCCGCCACCCACCAACTCACTATATGTCTCTCTGATTCTTTTTCATGTTCTATTCCAAACACTACCTCAAACCCCACTAACCACCGTGAAATTCATTCGAGAACCACACCATCACCATGCTCGATCACCACCTTCTCCATCTCTCTCTTCTTTCTCTCTTGAACTTCAACATAAACCTCCACCATCATTGAGCTACCACCCTATGTTACCACCACTCTAGTTTCACTTTACCAGTCGAGCTCTTCTACTTCAGCTTTGTTTTCCACGATCATCAAACCACCTCAATCACCATCACAAACACCTTTATTCTCTATTCCTGCTGAGCTGCTACGCTAGCTTCTTTTTCTGTGTAATGAACCCTTTGAAAACCACTTTCTATCACCCCATAATAGCCTCAAAATCATTGTGCAACCTTCCGTTACACTATTAACTGATTCTATTTACTTCTATTATCGAATAACAACTTGAGCTGCTACAGTTAAATCTGCTGCATCATATTCGATCGCCAACAGCCCTCATCGAACCTTCTGTTTAACTTTGTTGGCTACTGCTCGTTTCTGTATTTGGCAACTCCACACAAGACCCATTATATAGTGGACGTTCATTCCATTTTAGATGGATATAGGAAATTACTTTTAATAATAAAATTAGTGGAACATGACGTAAGGAATGATCTATTGTATGACAATTTGGGGAAAACATGCTATAATGGGGAACATCCTATAATGGGGAACATGGCATAAAGGTGAACATACTTTTGACATTTCTGATATCTAGTTCTACGAGGGTTATATTTCATATTTTTTTTTGACGAATTAAGTTAGGAAGGTGAAAAGAAGAGATGTTTAGTATATGAATACATAATACATAATGACTAAGATGATTTGAAACGTGGTTGTTTTCTATTTCCAGACAAGACTCACAAACTATCGGTATAATGAAAAGAGCCTTGAATCAATACTTGTTTTAACGTGGGCTTTTAATTTCATGTTGGGCCATTTAGTTTTCTTTGGATTACTTAAAGTTTTGGGCTGGGTTTGTTTATCTTGTTGGGCCAGTTAAAGCCACCTTGCTCGGCCACTATACTACTGCCATTCCATTGTTATTTTTTTATGATGCCTACTAGTTGATGATTGAGATGCAATTTAAAGTTGGTATTGAATGCTGTGATTGACGATGATGATATTTAGGATACTAATAATAATGATGATTAGGGTGTTGGTTGATAAGATTAAGTGATGCATGATGATGATGACAAGGGTGAGGATAATGGCGTATGATAATTAGAGATAGATGAAAAGGATGGTAAATATGGTGACGGGATTATGATGTACAATGGCGAAACCATTTATGGTGATGATGTAGTTAGGAGGATGATACAAAAACAATGATAGTAATAAGAACGGTTATGAAGATATACGATGACGATATTTATGTTGATGATGACGAGGTTATGATATATGATGATGATAGTATGAATAACATGGTGGTGATTTTAGATTTATAATTTTGATATATGATGACGATATTGATGTTGATGATGACGAGGTTATGATATAATTTTGATATACTACCTTCGATGATGAATGACAAGAATTATAGAAACAGGAAAATCAGGTTTAATAAATCTAAATCCTAGTTATAATCGGAAAAAGCGTGATCAGAGAAGTGGTTAAGGATATTATCGGGTTAGCGGGACGTTGCGGGTTCAAACCCGGACTTGGGCATTTCTTTTAAAACAACTTCTGTGAGGTAGTATTACTTATTACACTTTTTTATTATTATTATTATTATTATTATTATTATTATTATTATTATTATTATTATTATTATTATTATTATTATTATTATTATTATTATTATTATTATTATTATTATTAAAATTTTAAGGTTAGGTTTAAAAGTAAAATTTAGGATTAAGTTATGATTTAAAATAGGTTAATGATATAATTATGATTATTAAGAAAAAGTATGAATAAGTTTATGACTAATACCTATGATTATTTCTGAAAATTATTAATACTATTCTTATTAAAACTATTATTATTATTATTATTATTATTATTATTATTATTATTATTATTATTATTATTATTATTATTATTATTATTATTATTATTATTATTATTATTATTATTATTATTATTATTATGTATCATTATTATTATTATTATTATTAGAATTTTCATTATTTTTATCATTATTAATTTATTATACCTATTATTATTATTATTTTTAACATTTATATTATTATTCTTATCATATTTATTATTAGTACTATTAATATATCAAATAAATATTTTCTATATAAAAAAATATATTATTAACATAAATCATAACTATATTAATATTTTTGTAATAAATATTAATTATCTATTTAATGTATATAAAATAAATACAGTTAATTTAGTTATTAATGAAACGTACAAGTTACTAAAATAACAATTAATAATAATACCTAAATTGTTCGATTACCATTATATGTGTTAATATATATACTTGATATAGGTTCGTGAATCCGAGGCCAACCCTGCATTGTTCAGTTTCGTCATATGAATATTTTTACTACAAAATATTGTAGGGTGAGTTTCATTTGCCTTTTTACCCTTTATATTTTTGGGCTGAGAATACATGCGCAATTTTTAGAAATATTTTACGAAATAGACACAAGTAATTGAAACTACATTATATGGGTGAATGATCGAAGCTGAATATGCCCCTTTTGCTTGGTTACCTAAGAATTACTAAACCGATCTACTAATTGACGCGAATCCTAAAGATAGATCTATTGGGCCTAACGAACCCCATCCAAAGTACCGGATGCTTTAGTACTTCGATGTTGTTTTTATCATGTCCGAAGGATTTTTCAGAATGATAGGGGATATTCTTATATGCATCTTGTTAATGTCGGTTACCAGGTATTCACCATATGAATGACTTTTGTCTCTATGCATGGGACGTATATTTATGAGAACTGGAAATGAAATTTCTTGTGGTCTATTAAAATGATGAAAATGAATGTTTATGATAAACTAATGAACTCACCAACCTTTTGGTTGACACTTTAAAGCATGTTTATTCTCAGGTATTAAAGAAATCTTCCGATGTGCATTTGCTCATTTTAAAGATATTACCTGGAGTCATTCAGGACATATTTCAAAAGACGTTGCATTCGAGTCGTTTAGTACACCAAGATTATTATTAAGTCAATTATAGTTGGATATATTATGAAATGGTATGCACGCCGTCAACTTTCGATGAAATGAAAGTTTTTTTTTTAAAAACGAATGCAACGTTTGTAAAATGTATCATATAGAGGTCAAGTACCTCGCGATGTAATCAACTGTTGTGAATCGTTTATAATGTATATGAACGGGTCCTTTCAGTTGCTCTGATACCAACTGAAATGCCTCGTCCTAATCCATCCGGACGATGTCCATATCGATTATAAACGATACATAATAGTTGATTTCATCGCGAGGTACTTGACCTCTAAATGATACATTTTACAATCATTGCATTCGTTTTTAAAAGACAAACTTTCATTTCATCGAGAGTTGACAGGTATGCATACCATTTCATAATATCCAACTATAAATGACCTAATCCGTCATTTACTTAATAATAATCTCTAACGAACTTCAACGACTCGAATGCAACGTTTTTTGAAATATGTCATGAATGACTCCAAGTAATATCCTTAAAATGAGCTAATGCACTGCGGAAGATTTCTTTCAAACCTGAGAGTAAACATGCTTTAAAGTGTCAACCAAAAGGTTGGTGAGTTCATAAGTTTATCGTAAACAATAAAATTCATCATTTTGATAATTTTTATTATTAACAAAAGTATTTTTATTAAAATTATTATTTCATTATCACATTATTATCATTAAAAACTATCATTATTATTATTACTATTAGTAAAATCATTATTTTTATTGTTATTATTATTAGTATTATTATTATTAACAATATCATTATTAAATTTAATTATTAGTATTATTAGTATTATTTGGTATTATCATAATTATTATTTTAACTAACAAAAGATATTTATATCTAAAAATATAATTATTACATGTATCATAAGTATATCTAATTTAGCATTTTAATATAAAAATAACATATGGATATATATAACATTTGACATAATAAATATATTACTATTTTAAATAAGTAAAATATTATATAATTAATATATATAAACTTGTTTGAAAATTTATTATTAGGTTTTAATATATATAACTGATATAGGTTCGTGAATCCGAGGCCAACCCTGCATTGTTCAATATAGTCATATGTATTTTTACTACAAAATACATTAGGTGAGTTTCATTTGATTCCCTTTTTACTCTTTACATTTTTGGGACTGAGAATACATGCGCTTTTATAAATGTTTGACACAATAGACACAAGTACCTTAACTGTATTCTATGAAAGAATTATCTGGATTTGGGGTTGATTATTATGACACGCATTAGCCCCCGGTTTCCGTTAGAGCGTATGAGCTCCCGAGCCGGGTGGATGGTTTATTATTTATGACATTTTGGCACCGGTTGTCCTATATTTTATAAACATGTGTTCAGCCGTGGGGTGTAAAGACCGGCACAGAGGTTCTATACTTTGAAGGCACATGTATTCAGCCATGGGGTGAAAGACCGGCACAGATGGTTACTATTATATTTTGAATCCTCGCCAGGTGTTCTTCATATGAAAGATATTTTTTTGTGCATTTGGAATGGGACTTTTGCACGTTTTATAATATTTAAAATCTTGTGGTCTATTAACATGATGGAAATGAAATGATTATGATAAACTAATGAACTCACCAACCTTTTGGTTGACACTTTAAAGCATGTTTATTCTCAGGTTTGAAAGAAATCTTTCGCTGTGCATTAGCTCATTTTAAGGATATTACTTGGAGTCATTCATGACATATTTCATCAGATGTTACATTCGAGTCGTTGAAGTTCATTAGAGATTGTTATTAAGTAAGTGACGGATTAGGTCATTTATAGTTGGATATTATGAAATGGTATGCATACCTGTCAACTTTCGATGAAATGAAAGTTTGTCTTTTAAAAACGAATGCAATGATTGTAAAATGTATCATTTAGAGGTCAAGTACCTCGCAATGAAATCAACTATTATAAATCGTTTATAATCGATATGGACTTTGTCCGGATGGATTAGGACGGGGCATTTCAGTTGGTATTAGAGCGGTGGATGTAGCGAACCAGGTTGACATTAGTGTGTCTAACTATGAGTTGTTAGGATGCATTAGTGAAGTCTGGACTTCGACCTAGTAGTTGTTAGGTTATATTAATGAGTCTGGACTTCAACCTGGTCTGCATGTCAAAAGTTTTGCTTATCATTACTAGTAGAAAATTTCCTGCTTATCATTCTTAGTCTAGACACATCTTATTGCATTGATTGCATGAATAGTGTATAGACAAATTCATATCTTAGCGTATCTGCTAATCCATATCTTAGCGTATCTGTTACTGTAGACTTTATCTGACACATTTCCTTAATTCCCTCCGTAATTTACGGGATCTTCTGTACTATGTACAGGTATTCTGAAATGTCCCGTTCTTATTGATTAAAAACGTTCCATATTAATTGATTTCGTTGCGAGGTTTTGACCTCTATATGAGACGTTTTTCAAAGACTGCATTCATTTTAAAACAAACCATAACCTTTATTTCATCAATAAAGGTTTTAAAAAGCTTTACGTAGATTATCAAATAATGATAATCTAAAATATCCTGTTTACACACGACCATTACATAATGGTTTACAATACAAATATGTTACAACAAAATAAGTTTCTTGAATGCAGTTTTTACACAATATCATACAAGCATGGACTCCAAATCTCGTCCTTATTTAAGTATGCGACAGCGGAAGCTCTTAATAATCACCTGAGAATAAACATGCTTAAAACGTCAACAAAAATGTTGGTGAGTTATAGGTTTAACCTATATATATCAAATCATAATAATAGACCACAAGATTTCATATTTCAATACACATCCCATACATAGAGATAAAAATCATTCATATGGTGAACACCTGGTAACCGACATTAACAAGATGCATATATAAGAATATCCCCATCATTCCGGGACACCCTTCGGATATGATATAAATTTCGAAGTACTAAAGCATCCAGTACTTTGGATGGGGTTTGTTAGGCCCAATAGATCTATCTTTAGGATTCGCGTCAATTAGGGTGTCTGTTCCCTAATTCATAGATTACCAGACTTAATAAAAAGGGGCATATTCGATTTCGATAATTCAACCATAGAATGTAGTTTCACGTACTTGTGTCTATTTTGTAAATCATTTATAAAACCTGCATGTATTCTCATCCCAAAAATATTAGATTTTAAAAGTGGGACTATAACTCACTTTCACAGATTTTTACTTCGTCGGGAAGTAAGACTTGGCCACTGGTTGATTCACGAACCTATAACAATATATACATATATATCAAAGTATGTTCAAAATATATTTACAACACTTTTATTATATTTTGATGTTTTAAGTTTATTAAGTCAGCTGTCCTCGTTAGTAACCTACAACTAGTTGTCCACAATTAGATGTACAGAAATAAATCGATAAATATTATCTTGAATCAATCCACGACCCAGTGTATACGTATCTCAGTATTGATCACAACTCAAACTATATATATTTTGGAATCAACCTCAACCCTGTATAGCTAACTCCAACATTCACATATAGAGTGTCTATGGTTGTTCCGAAATATATATAGATGTGTCGACATGATAGGTCGAAACATTGTATACGTGTCTATGGTATCTCAAGATTACATAATATACAATACAAGTTGATTAAGTTATGGTTGGAATAGATTTGTTACCAATTTTCACATAGCTAAAATGAGAAAAATTATCCAATCTTGTTTTACCCATAACTTCTTCATTTTAAATCCGTTTTGAGTGAATAAAATTGCTATGGTTTCATATTGAACTCTATTTTATGAATCTAAACAGAAAAGTATAGGTTTATAGTCGGAAAAATAAGTTACAAGTCGTTTTTGTAAAGGTAGTCATTTCAATCGAAAGAACGACGTCTAGATGACCATTTTAGAAAACATACTTCCACTTTGAGTTTAATCATAATTTTTGGATATAGTTTCATGTTCATAATAAAAATCATTTTCTCAGAATAACAACTTTAAAATCAAAGTTTATCATAGTTTTTAATTAACTAACCCAAAACAGCCCGCGGTGTTACTACGACGGCGTAAATCCGGTTTTACGGTGTTTTTCGTGTTTCCAGGTTTTAAATCATTAAGTTAGAATATCATATAGATATAGAACATGTGTTTAGTTGATTTTAAAAGTCAAGTTAGAAGGATTAACTTTTGTTTGCGAACAAGTTTAGAATTAACTAAACTATGTTCTAGTGATTACAAGTTTAAACCTTCGAATAAGATAGCTTTATATGTATGAATCGAATGATGTTATGAACATCATTACTACCTTAAGTTCCTTGGATAAACCTACTGGAAAAGAGAAAAATGGATCTAGCTTCAATGGATCCTTGGATGGCTCGAAGTTCTTGAAGTAGAATCATGACACGAAAACAAGTTCAAGTAAGATCATCACTTGAAATAAGATTGTTATAGTTATAGAAATTGAACCAAAGTTTGAATATGATTATTACCTTGTATTAGAATGATAACCTACTGTAAGAAACAAAGATTTCTTGAGGTTGGATGATCACCTTACAAGATTGGAAGTGAGCTAGCAAACTTGAAAGTATTCTTGATTTTATGAAACTAGAACTTTTGGAATTTATGAAGAACACTTAGAACTTGAAGATAGAACTTGAGAGAGATCAATTAGATGAAGAAAATTGAAGAATGAAAGTGTTTGTAGGTGTTTTTGGTCGTTGGTGTATGGATTAGATATAAAGGATATGTAATTTTGTTTTCATGTAAATAAGTCATGAATGATTACTCATATTTTTGTAATTTTATGAGATATTTCATGCTAGTTGCCAAATGATGGTTCCTACATGTGTTAGGTGACTCACATGGGCTGCTAAGAGCTGATCATTGGAGTGTATATACCAATAGTACATACATCTAAAAGCTGTGTATTGTACGAGTACGAATACGGGTGCATACGAGTAGAATTGTTGATGAAACTGAACGAGGATGTAATTGTAAGCATTTTTGTTAAGTAGAAGTATTTTGATAAGTGTCTTGAAGTCTTTCAAAAGTGTATGAATACATATTAAAACACTACATGTATATACATTTTAACTGAGTCGTTAAGTCATCGTTAGTCGTTACATGTAAATGTTGTTTTGAAACCTTTAGGTTAACGATCTTGTTATATGTTGTTAACCCAATGTTTATAATATCAAAAGAGATTTTAAATTATTATATTATCATGATATTATGATGTACGAATATCTCTTAATATGATATATATACATTAAATGTCGTTACAACGATAATCGTTACATATATGTCTCGTTTCAAAATCATTAAGTTAGTAGTCTTGTTTTTACATATGTAGTTCATTGTTAATATACTTTATGATATGTTTTCTTATCATAGTATCATGTTAACTATATATATATATATCCATATATATGTCATCATATAGTTTTTACAAGTTTTAACGTTCGTGAATCACCGATCAACTTGGGTGGTCAATTGTCTATATGAAACATATTTCAATTAATCAAGTCTTAACAAGTTTGATTGCTTAACATGTTGGAAACATTTAATCATGTAAATATCAATCTCAATTAATATATATAAACATGGAAAAGTTCGGGTCACTACAGTACCTACCCGTTAAATAAATTTCGTCCCGAAATTTTAAGCTGTTGAAGGTGTTGACGAATCTTCTGGAAATAGATGCGAGTATTTCTTCTTCATCTGATCTTCACGCTCCCAGGTGAACTCGGGTCCTCTACGAGCATTCCATCGAACCTTAACAATTGGTATCTTGTTTTGCTTAAGTCTTTTAACCTCACGATCCATTATTTCGACGGGTTCTTCGATGAATTGAAGTTTTTCGTTGATTTGGATTTCATCTAACGGAATAGTGAGATCTTCTTTAGCAAAACATTTCTTCAAATTCGAGACGTGGAAAGTGTTATGTACAGCCGCGAGTTGTTGAGGTAACTCAAGTCGGTAAGCTACTGGTCCGACACGATCAATAATCTTGAATGGTCCAATATACCTTGGATTTAATTTCCCTCGTTTACCAAATCGAACAACGCCTTTCCAAGGTGCAACTTTAAGCATGACCATCTCTCCAATTTCAAATTCTATATCTTTTCTTTTAATGTCAGCGTAGCTCTTTTGTCGACTTTGGGCGGTTTTCAACCGTTGTTGAATTTGGATGATCTTCTCGGTAGTTTCTTGTATAATCTCCGGACCCGTAATCTGTCTATCCCCCACTTCACTCCAACAAATCGGAGACCTGCACTTTCTACCATAAAGTGCTTCAAACGGCGCCATCTCAATGCTTGAATGGTAGCTGTTGTTGTAGGAAAATTCTGCTAACGGTAGATGTCGATCCCAACTGTTTCCGAAATCAATAACACATGCTCGTAGCATGTCTTCAAGCGTTTGTATCGTCCTTTCGCTCTGCCCATCAGTTTGTGGATGATAGGCAGTACTCATGTCTAGACGAGTTCCTAATGCTTGCTGTAATGTCTGCCAGAATCTTGAAATAAATCTGCCATCCCTATCAGAGATAATAGAGATTGGTATTCCATGTCTGGAGATGACTTCCTTCAAATACAGTCGTGCTAACTTCTCCATCTTGTCATCTTCTCTTATTGGCAGGAAGTGTGCTGATTTGGTGAGACGATCAACTATTACCCAAATAGTATCAAAACCACTTGCAGTCCTTGGCAATTTAGTGATGAAATCCATGGTAATGTTTTCCCATTTCCATTCCGGGATTTCGGGTTGTTGAAGTAGACCTGATGGTTTCTGATGCTCAGCTTTGACCTTAGAACACGTCAAACATTCTCCTACATATTTAGAAACATCGGCTTTCATACTCGGCCACCAAAAATGTTTCTTGAGATCCTTGTACATCTTCCCCGTTCCAGGATGTATTGAGTATCTGGTTTTATGAGCTTCTCTAAGTACCATTTCTCTCATATCTCCAAATTTTGGTACCCAAATCCTTTCAGCCCTATACCGGGTTCCGTCTTCCCGAATATTAAGATGCTTCTCCGATCCTTTGGGTATTTCATCCTTTAAATTTCCCTCTTTTAAAACTCCTTGTTGCGCCTCCCTTATTTGAGTAGTAATGTTATTATGAATCATTATATTCATAGATTTTACTCGAATGGGTTCTCTGTCCTTCCTGCTCAAGGCATCGGCTACCACATTTGCCTTCCCCGGGTGGTAACGAATCTCAAAGTCGTAATCATTCAATAATTCAATCCACCTACGCTGCCTCATATTCAGTTGTTTCTGATTAAATATGTGTTGAAGACTTTTGTGGTCGGTATATATAATACTTTTGACCCCATATAAGTAGTGCCTCCAAGTCTTTAATGCAAAAACAACCGCGCCTAATTCCAAATCATGCGTTGTATAATTTTGTTCGTGAATCTTCAATTGTCTAGACGCATAAGCAATCACCTTCGTTCGTTGCATTAATACACAACCAAGACCTTGCTTTGATGCATCACAATAAATCACAAAATCATCATTCCCTTCAGGCAATGACAATATAGGTGCCGTAGTTAGCTTTTTCTTCAATAACTGAAACGCTTTCTCTTGTTCATCATTCCATTCAAATTTCTTCCCTTTATGCATTAATGCAGTCAAGGGTTTTGCTATTCTGGAAAAGTCTTGGATGAACCTTCTGTAGTAACCAGCTAGTCCTAAAAACTGGCGTATGTGTTTCGGAGTTTTCGGGGTTTCCCACTTTTCAACAGTTTCTATCTTTGCCGGATCCACCTTAATACCTTCTTTGTTCACTATGTGACCTAGGAATTGAACTTCTTCCAACCAAAATGCACACTTTGAAAACTTAGCGTACAATTCTTCCTTCCTCAATACTTCTAACACCTTTCTCAAATGTTCACCGTGTTCTTGGTCATTCTTTGAGTAAATAAGTATGTCATCAATGAAAACAATGACAAACTTGTCAAGGTATGGTCCACACACTCGGTTCATAAGGTCCATGAACACAGCTGGTGCATTAGTTAAACCAAACGGCATGACCATAAACTCGTAATGACCGTAACGTGTTCTGAAAGCAGTCTTTGGAATATCATCTTCTTTCACCCGCATTTGATGATACCCAGAACGTAAGTCAATCTTTGAATAAACAGACGAGCCTTGTAGTTGATCAAATAAGTCATCGATTCTCGGTAGTGGGTAGCGGTTCTTGATGGTAAGTTTGTTCAACTCTCGGTAGTCGATACACAACCTGAATGTACCATCTTTCTTCTTGACAAACAAAACAGGAGCTCCCCACGGTGATGTGCTTGGTCGAATGAAACCACGCTCTAAAAGTTCTTGTAATTGGCTTTGTAGTTCTTTCATCTCGCTGGGTGCGAGTCTGTAAGGAGCACGAGCTATTGGTGCAGCTCCTGGTACAAGATCTATTTGAAATTCAACGGATCGATGTGGGGGTAATCCCGGTAATTCTTTCGGAAATACATCGGGAAATTCTTTTGCAATGGGAACATCATTGATGCTCTTTTCTTCAGTTTGTACTTTCTCGACGTGTGCTAGAACAGCATAGCAACCTTTTCTTATTAGTTTTTGTGCCTTCAAATTACTAATAAGATGTAGCTTCGTGTTGCCCTTTTCTCCGTACACCATTAAGGGTTTTCCTTTTTCTCGTATAATGCGAATTGCATTTTTGTAACAAATGATCTCTGCTTTCACTTCTTTCAACCAGTCCATACCGATTATCACATCAAAACTCCCTAACTCTACTGGTATCAAATCAATCTTAAATGTTTCGCTAACCAGTTTAATTTCTCGATTCCGACATATATTATCTGCTGAAATTAATTTACCATTTGCTAATTCGAGTAAAAATTTACTATCCAAAGGCGTCAATGGACAACTTAATTTAGCACAAAAATCTCTACTCATATAGCTTCTATCCGCACCCGAATCAAATAAAACGTAAGCAGATTTATTGTCAATAAGAAACGTACCCGTAACAAGCTCCGGGTCTTCCTGTGCCTCTGCCGCATTAATATTGAAAACTCTTCCACGGCCTTGTCCATTCGTGTTCTCCTGGTTCGGGCAATTTCTAATAATGTGGCCCGGTTTTCCACATTTATAACAAACTACATTGGCATAACTTGCTCCGACACTACTTGCTCCGCCATTACTCGTTCCGACACCATTTGTTCCTTTCGTTCTATTAACCCCTGGTCCGTAGACCTCACACTTCACCGCGCTATGACCATTTCTTTTACACTTGTTGCAAAATTTGGTGCAGAACCCCGAGTGATTCTTTTCACACCTTTGGCATAGCTGCTTCTGATTGTTGTTGTTGTTGCGGTTATTATTGTTGTTGGGATGATTGTTGTAGTTGCTGTTGTTGTTGTTGTTGTTGTTGTTGTTGTTGGGCCGTTTGTTGTAGTTGCGATTAATGTTGCGATTGTTGGGATAATTGTTGCGATTATTGTTGTAATTGCTGTTGTTGTTGTATTGGTGATTCTTATCACCGTTTTCCTCCCACTTTCTTTTGACTTGCTTCACGTTGGCTTCTTCAGCAGTCTGTTCTTTAATTCTTTCTTCAATCTGGTTCACTAGTTTGTGAGCCATTCTACATGCCTGTTGTATGGAGGCGGGCTCGTGTGAACTTATATCTTCTTGGATTCTTTCCGGTAATCCTTTCACAAACGCGTCGATCTTCTCTTCCTCATCTTCGAATGCTCCCGGACACAATAGGCACAATTCTGTGAATCGTCTTTCGTACGTGGTAATATCAAATCCTTGGGTTCGTAACCCTCTAAGTTCTGTCTTGAGCTTATTGACCTCGGTTCTGGGACGGTACTTCTCGTTCATCAAGTGCTTGAATGCTGACCACGGTAGTGCGTACGCATCGTCTTGTCCCACTTGCTCTAGATAGGTATTCCACCATGTTAACGCAGAACCTGTGAAGGTATGCGTAGCGTACTTTACTTTGTCCTCTTCAGTACACTTACTTATGGCAAACACCGATTCGACCTTCTCGGTCCACCGTTTCAATCCGATCGGTCCTTCGGTTCCATCAAATTCCAAAGGTTTGCAGGCAGTAAATTCTTTGTAGGTGCATCCTACACGATTTCCTGTACTGCTAGATCCAAGGTTATTGTTGGTATGTAGCGCAGCCTGTACTGCGGCTATGTTTGAAGCTAGAAAAGTACGGAATTCCTCTTCATTCATATTCACGGTGTGTCGAGTAGTCGGTGCCATTTCCTTCAAAATAGTTAAATGGAACAAGTTAATCATACAGAATATTAAGAGTAGTTAATAGTATTTCGTAGCATAATATGAACTCATTTATAAAAGCTTTTTCTTCATATTAGCGTTTTATAAGTTTAAATTCGGGTAGTACCTACCCGTTAAGTTCATACTTAGTAGCTAATATACAATTCAACTACTACAATTCTATATGAAAAACTGATTATAATAATATTTCGCGTTCAAACTTTTATACAATATTTTACAAACTTACAATACCGCTTATTTTACATAAAGCATGAAATATAGCACACAATAACTTTGATACAAGATAGTTGTGAAGATAATTCTAGCTAGTACACAAGTCGTTCAGCAAAGGCAATAAAGACACGTAATTCATACGTCCAGAAACAAGTCATGCATTCTGGTTTTACTAGGACTACTTCCCATCCTTGGTCTTGTGCAACATAACCGTTATGGCCGTTGATAAGACAGCGTGTTGTAACGTCGTCAAAGGGACGAGGGTTACGTAATGTCCAACAGTCCCGTAATAATCTAAAAACCTCATTTCTTACCCCAATTACCGACTCCGTCACTTGTGGAAACGTTTTGTTTAATAGTTGTAGCCCGATGTTCTTGTTCTCACTTTGGTGAGAAGCGAACATTACTAATCCGTAAGCATAACATGCTTCTTTATGTTGCATGTTAGCCGCTTTTTCTAAATCACGAAGTTCAATATTCGGATATATTGAGTCAAAATAATTTCTTAACTCGTTGCGTATAATAGCATTTGGGTTCCCCGCAATATATGCGTCAAAGTAAACACATCGTAACTTATGGGTTTCCCAATGTGATATCCCCCATCTTTCAAACGAAAGTCTCTTATAAACCAAGACATTCTTGGAACGTTCTTCGAATGTCTTACAAACTGATCTCGCCTTAAATAGTTGTGCCGAGGAATTCTGGCCGACTCTAGACAAGATTTCATCAATCATGTCTCCGGGTAGGTCTCTTAAAATATTGGGTTGTCTATCCATTTTGTGTTTTTAAACTGTAAAATAGACAAGAGTTAGATTCATAAAAAAATACTTATTAATACAAGCACTTTTTACATATATCATAAAGCATAAGAACACTATATTACATATATTACACCACACGAATACAACTATCTTATTCCGACTCGCTCGTTTCTTCTTCTTCGGTTTTGGTTCGTTTTGCCAAGTTTCTAGGGATATATGATGTTCCCCTAATACGAGCCGTCGTGATCCACATTGGTTTAGAAAAACCTGGTGGTTTAGAGGTTCCCGGGTCATTGTTACAACTTAAGGACTTCGGGGGTTGACGATACATATAAAGTTCATCGGGGTTGGAATTAGATTTCTCTATTTTTATGCCCTTTCCCTTATTATTTTCTTTTGCCTTTTTAAATTCAGTTGGGGTAATTTCTATAACATCATCGGAATTCTCGTCGGAATCCGATTCATCGGAGAATTGGTAATCCTCCCAATATTTTGCTTCCTTGGCGGAAACACCATTGACCATAATTAACCTTGGTCGGTTGGTTGAGGATTTTCTTTTACTTAACCGTTTTATTATTTCCCCCACCGGTTCTATTTCTTCATCCGGTTCCGATTCTTCTTCCGGTTCCGATTCTTCTTCCGGTTCCGACTCTTCTTCCGGTTCCTCTTCGGGAACTTGTGAATCAGTCCACGAATCATTCCAATTTACATTTGACTCTTCATTATTATTAGGTGAGTCAATGGGACTTGTTCTAGAGGTAGACATCTATCACATAATATCAAACGCGTTAAGAGATTAATATATCACATAATATTCACATGTTAAAAATATATAGTTTCCAACAAAATTTGTTAAGCAATCATTTTTCAAGTAAACACGGTCGAAGTCCAAACTCACTAATGCATCCTAACAAACTCGATAAGACACACTAATGCAAAATTCTGGTTCTCTAAGACCAACGCTCGGATACCAACTGAAATGTCCCGTTCTTATTGATTAAAAACGTTCCATATTAATTGATTTCGTTGCGAGGTTTTGACCTCTATATGAGACGTTTTTCAAAGACTGCATTCATTTTAAAACAAACCATAACCTTTATTTCATCAATAAAGGTTTTAAAAAGCTTTACGTAGATTATCAAATAATGATAATCTAAAATATCCTGTTTACACACGACCATTACATAATGGTTTACAATACAAATATGTTACAACAAAATAAGTTTCTTGAATGCAGTTTTTACACAATATCATACAAGCATGGACTCCAAATCTCGTCCTTATTTAAGTATGCGACAGCGGAAGCTCTTAATAATCACCTGAGAATAAACATGCTTAAAACGTCAACAAAAATGTTGGTGAGTTATAGGTTTAACCTATATATATCAAATCATAATAATAGACCACAAGATTTCATATTTCAATACACATCCCATACATAGAGATAAAAATCATTCATATGGTGAACACCTGGTAACCGACATTAACAAGATGCATATATAAGAATATCCCCATCATTCCGGGACACCCTTCGGATATGATATAAATTTCGAAGTACTAAAGCATCCAGTACTTTGGATGGGGTTTGTTAGGCCCAATAGATCTATCTTTAGGATTCGCGTCAATTAGGGTGTCTGTTCCCTAATTCATAGATTACCAGACTTAATAAAAAGGGGCATATTCGATTTCGATAATTCAACCATAGAATGTAGTTTCACGTACTTGTGTCTATTTTGTAAATCATTTATAAAACCTGCATGTATTCTCATCCCAAAAATATTAGATTTTAAAAGTGGGACTATAACTCACTTTCACAGATTTTTACTTCGTCGGGAAGTAAGACTTGGCCACTGGTTGATTCACGAACCTATAACAATATATACATATATATCAAAGTATGTTCAAAATATATTTACAACACTTTTATTATATTTTGATGTTTTAAGTTTATTAAGTCAGCTGTCCTCGTTAGTAACCTACAACTAGTTGTCCACAATTAGATGTACAGAAATAAATCGATAAATATTATCTTGAATCAATCCACGACCCAGTGTATACGTATCTCAGTATTGATCACAACTCAAACTATATATATTTTGGAATCAACCTCAACCCTGTATAGCTAACTCCAACATTCACATATAGAGTGTCTATGGTTGTTCCGAAATATATATAGATGTGTCGACATGATAGGTCGAAACATTGTATACGTGTCTATGGTATCTCAAGATTACATAATATACAATACAACTTGATTAAGTTATGGTTGGAATAGATTTGTTACCAATTTTCACATAGCTAAAATGAGAAAAATTATCCAATCTTGTTTTACCCATAACTTCTTCATTTTAAATCCGTTTTGAGTGAATCAAATTGCTATGGTTTCATATTGAACTCTATTTTATGAATCTAAACAGAAAAGTATAGGTTTATAGTCGGAAAAATAAGTTACAAGTCGTTTTTGTAAAGGTAGTCATTTCAATCGAAAGAACGACGTCTAGATGACCATTTTAGAAAACATACTTCCACTTTGAGTTTAATCATAATTTTTGGATATAGTTTCATGTTCATAATAAAAATAATTTTCTCAGAATAACAACTTTAAAATCAAAGTTTATCATAGTTTTTAATTAACTAACCCAAAACAGCCCGCGGTGTTACTACGACGGCGTAAATCCGGTTTTACGGTGTTTTTCGTGTTTCCAGGTTTTAAATCATTAAGTTAGCATATCATATAGATATAGAACATGTGTTTAGTTGATTTTAAAAGTCAAGTTAGAAGGATTAACTTTTGTTTGCGAACAAGTTTAGAATTAACTAAACTATGTTCTAGTGATTACAAGTTTAAACCTTCGAATAAGATAGCTTTATATGTATGAATCGAATGATGTTATGAACATCATTACTACCTTAAGTTCCTTGGATAAACCTACTGGAAAAGAGAAAAATGGATCTAGCTTCAATGGATCCTTGGATGGCTCGAAGTTCTTGAAGTAGAATCATGACACGAAAACAAGTTCAAGTAAGATCATCACTTGAAATAAGATTGTTATAGTTATAGAAATTGAACCAAAGTTTGAATATGATTATTACCTTGTATTAGAATGATAACCTACTGTAAGAAACAAAGATTTCTTGAGGTTGGATGATCACCTTACAAGATTGGAAGTGAGCTAGCAAACTTGAAAGTATTCTTGATTTTATGAAACTAGAACTTTTGGAATTTATGAAGAACACTTAGAACTTGAAGATAGAACTTGAGAGAGATCAATTAGATGAAGAAAATTGAAGAATGAAAGTGTTTGTAGGTGTTTTTGGTCGTTGGTGTATGGATTAGATATAAAGGATATGTAATTTTGTTTTCATGTAAATAAGTCATGAATGATTACTCATATTTTTGTAATTTTATGAGATATTTCATGCTAGTTGCCAAATGATGGTTCCCACATGTGTTAGGTGACTCACATGGGCTGCTAAGAGCTGATCATTGGAGTGTATATACCAATAGTACATACATCTAAAAGCTGTGTATTGTACGAGTACGAATACGGGTGCATACGAGTAGAATTGTTGATGAAACTGGACGAGGATGTAATTGTAAGCATTTTTGTTAAGTAGAAGTATTTTGATAAGTGTCTTGAAGTCTTTCAAAAGTGTATGAATACATATTAAAACACTACATGTATATACATTTTAACTGAGTCGTTAAGTCATCGTTAGTCGTTACATGTAAATGTTGTTTTGAAACCTTTAGGTTAACGATCTTGTTATATGTTGTTAACCCAATGTTTATAATATCAAAAGAGATTTTAAATTATTATATTATCATGATATTATGATGTACGAATATCTCTTAATATGATATATATACATTAAATGTCGTTACAACGATAATCGTTACATATATGTCTCGTTTCAAAATCATTAAGTTAGTAGTCTTGTTTTTACATATGTAGTTCATTGTTAATATACTTTATGATATGTTTTCTTATCATAGTATCATGTTAACTATATATATATATCCATATATATGTCATCATATAGTTTTTACAAGTTTTAACGTTCGTGAATCACCGATCAACTTGGGTGGTCAATTGTCTATATGAAACATATTTCAATTAATCAAGTCTTAACAAGTTTGATTGCTTAACATGTTGGAAACATTTAATCATGTAAATATCAATCTCAATTAATATATATAAACATGGAAAAGTTCGGGTCACTACATATTCTATGTAATTAGAATATCATCCGATATCCAAAAATCATTTCATATCGAAAAAAAATCCTTTATTCAATCGTACGCAATGGAACTCACAACTAGTTCAAGTCCCTCGGATTTCGATATGGAGTCCCACTCCAGCTCTGAAAGCAGCGTCACCAGAATGAATCAATCAATCAGCCATCCCCAATTCATCGGATGGGTTCGTAATATACTCAATCATTGGAGACAAGAAGAAGGTGATCCCTTCCATCCACCACAATCACCTCTTGGCGATGAACCTGATGCACTCACCGGCGAACCAATCCGAAACACCATTTTCACCCTCATTACCCGAATATCTCGCAATAATTATATACTATCTCAAAATTCAAAACCTTATACATTCGCTCGTTCCCACCGACAATCATCCCGGAGTAATAAGCCAACGAGCTTCGCACCTGAGTTGTAGCATCGAAAAATATGGTGCAAAATGTACCAGCTCCAGCAACATTACCGGCACCAACAGTACCACGAACAACAACATCCGCATCCCAAACCTCAATTTCACAATCTGTCCCACGAACATCAACATAATACGCATCATAGATACCAAGAAGTACCAACAGCAACTAACAATGAAGTATTGAACCATAACTTCATTAATATTCTGCGAAGAATGTGTGGATCCTAATAATTAACGATGGAGTATTGATCCATAACTTCATCAATATTCTGCGAAGAATATGTGGATCCTAATAGTTTTAGAGATTACTTATTCTAGCTCAAACCGAAAATCAAATGAGTCTAATATTATAGTGACTCATTAAATCCATAATTACATCTGAAGAAAATATATATGTAAATATATTTTCATAAAGACTTTGATTAAAAATTCTTTCGTACAAACTATTAATGATGAAAATATTTTAACGGGTAGGTAATACCCGAGGAATATTTAGTTTCACATTAATAAGTTACACCATACATTCTTCAATTCAGATTCAGCAGTCATTAACAATACTGCTCAAATCCACACATATACACATTCGTTCACCGAAGAACAACTATTTTCATTCAAACTCAATTTCATATTTGGATTTTGATCTATCAGAATCTAACAAGTGGCATAATGAAGAAAACATTTGACGGAATTAAATTTGTTAGAAACAAACAAATTAATTATGAGAAATTTTGTTAAGAATTCACGCTAACAAAATCCTAGCTAACTGTTCCTAGCTAACTGTGGACTAATCAACTGAGGACTACCAACAGTGGACAATTAAAATTAATTAAAATATTGATTATAACATATGAAACTAAACAATACTTCAAGTTTGCCACTTGATTTCATCTTAAACCTCATTTGTATATTGACGATTACAATCTGCATTCAAACCTTTCATGATTCTTGAAAACACCTCAATCGGGAGGATGAACCAACCGCACTTCACCTACGGAAGAAAAGATTTACGCATATAGTTATGCACCTGAAAAATTCTCGGAACCTGTATAAATGTTTAACACGTATCTGTGCTAACTTCTTTGGCATTGTTATTTTCGAAAATAACAACGCAATTTCTTTTCAAATTAGCGAATTTTGTGACAGCTTCAACAAATCAAGTTCAAGTTATTTATTCAAATAAACCCTATTATAAAGATTACCCCTTCATCATCGTTATCGGGGGACCGTTTATATTCCATCACATTAGCATTAAACTTACCAGCAACTTCCCTACTCATTGACTTAAGTCTCTCCGAAGAATCATTATATTTGCTCATTAAAACCCTATCATATACTTATCTGCATCTGATAACGAGAAATGCCGTACCAAATACTGAGAATCAGCAATCAGTATTTTGAAATCTCGCAGCATGTCTACATCAACAGTTATATGTAAACGTATAACTTTTATCTCTTAGAATTATGATCTTCCATTCTGAAATTCTGAAAAGCACCCAGTCCACAAATCAATACCATAAATTCTGGAAAAAAAAAAAGCTGAATACAGCAGCAAAAATTGTAGACGACCTTAACCGTCGAAAGTTTGATGATAAAGAATGGAGTATTGGAAACACTCAATAGAAAATTTAGTACCGAAAAGCAGATTATGCGAAACTATGAAGGAAGCCGTGCACAAAGCACAAAGAATAAGTTTGACTTCAAAGAATCCAAATGATTCAATGTATGCTGAAGTCTTTAGCGAATATCTTGCTCCTTACTTTAAACCATTGCGGAAATAGTTTCCATCATCCTCTGATCTTAGATATTCAAAGATATTATCGTATCTTTCATTATAAATATCCTCGATATTTCTGAATATATTTTCATAACTAATCTTATCTGAGATCATTTATCTCTTTGAGTTATCAGTGTTACATCATATGAGAAACTATTACTTTCTATATTCTGTAAACTTTCGAATTTAAAATACGAATGTTTTGAAGTAGTGTTGGAAACTGATGCATGAGTTAGTATAATATAATGACACTTGATCAACGTGATTATATTACAGTAATTCATGCTGAGTTTCTAATGAAATGTGATGATTCACAGTACCATCATCATGTGCCGTGTTACACGACTCTTACATTCTATCTATTCTCCAAACATATCAAGAATATATCTTCTTGATAGTTCTATCTTTTCGGATATTCTGGTATTTTGCCAAATCAAGATCTTGCCATTATGATTTTCTTCTAAGAACATTAACTATGTTTATCCAAAACTTCATACCTACGAATTCTGGATCATTATTCGCTTGGCTCGAAGTCGGGAAGGAAAAAAAGAAAGCATGAAGCTCCGAAAAATAAGGGAGAATATAAAGCGCGATAATAACCCCGGAATTTCAAATCGTGTATATCAATGTGTATAGAAATATAAAGACACGAGAGAATGAAAAACACTATAACCTCAAGGTAATGATAGAAGAAAATAACTTCCTCTGGTGGTAGATGAAAAAGAAGAATAACAGATATGAAAGTTAGGAGTATATCAAAAATCAGTACTGGATGGAGCATATTATCGAATGCTTTAAAGTATGAATCTCGGGAGAAAGAATAAAAGGTGTGAGTTGTGGAAAATAAGGAAACGAAGGGGGTGGATTTATAGTAAAATATCCGACAGAGCAATCAAAACAGATGATCACATTTAAAGCGGATCCTAAATTCCTTGATTACCGAAGAATCAAATATTATTACAAAGATTTTCTCCAAATCTCTTGAACTTGGAAATCAATCCTATCTACATCAAAAGATATGGCGAATCTATACCTACTCATTTCACTCTTTGGTGATAGCTTCACTCGTACTCTTCGATTAATCGAATTATTTTATCTGAATTACTCAATAATGACAAAACTCAATTTATCAACTCATATGAGTCACAAAAACATTTCTATTATTAGCCATGACGACCTCACACAAATTTCGGGACAAAATTTCTTTAACGGGTAGGTACTGTGACGACCCGGGAATTTCTGATCAAATTTAAACTTAATCTTTATTTGATTTTGACACGATAAGAAAAATCTGAATTGTTAAGTCTCGAAAAGTTTGAAACTATATTCATGAAATCAATTACCCTTTTACCATGCCTGACGATTCACGAACAACTAAATGTAAATAGATACATAAATATAATAATTTGAAATATTATTTGATATAATATATGATTTAATTGTAGGAAATAAATATGTAAAATGATATGCGATGTAATAAAAACTATTATGTAAATTATATATATATATATATATATATATATATATATATATATATATATATATATATATATATATATATATATATATATTTATATTTATATATAAATATTACTTGTAAATATATAATATTATATTTAGTTGTTTAAAAGAATATAATTAATATATTTATTTATTTAAACTTGTTAATTAAGATTGGATATATATATATATATATATATATATATATATATATATATATATATATATATATATATATATATATATATAATGTGTATATTGAAAATGAAGGATTTCGAGCCTAATTAGTAAACGTCAGCAACACTCGGTTGACGTATCGTTAGTTTTAATATAAATATATTACATGTTCAAGAAAGACTAAAATAAAAGTTGAACTGTAAATCGATTACGAAGATGTTAGACTTGTTAAAAATATTTTTACCTTTTTAAGTTTAAATATTAGTACTCCATACATATAATTTAGAATAGAAAATAAATAATTATTGAACCTTTTTTATCAGGTTTCAAACAGTTAATGAGTGAAATAATTAAATATATTTAATCTAAAAATTTGGAATTTTTAAGAACACTTTTATACGTTAACTGTTTAGCAATGGACACGATATAGCCATCCGTGATAAACTGTCGGCACATTAATACAAATTAACAAATCAACGACTGCTTATATTTTCAAACTTGTGAATTATGCTTTTAATGATTATTACTTTATATCAATATCAAAGATATATATGTATAATAGAGACATGAGAGATACAGTTAAAATAACCCGTGCATTTGAGTAATCAACCAAACTTTGTAATTGTGCTTCTATCATATTATGGCTACATATTACAATTCCACATATATACATATAATACATATACATAAACCATGGCAAACTTGTGATGTAATTCCTTTATGTCGATCAGAGTTACAACCCGGCACCACCTTCGGCATTCACCACTACAACCACCCTTCACCACCATGATCAACCTCAATACCAACACCACCCTTCACGTTTAATATTACTATACGTTTATTTTTCTTTATTATCAAATATAACATAAACCATTAACAACTTGTAAATAATAATTATAAATGAAGTTTAGTTCTAAACCCACTTGACAGGGCTTCCTTCTGTCGAAAACATGCAACCACCTCACTTCCATCACCGCTACAACTCATCATGAACCGCTACCTGCACCCACCATAATCGACCACCCATACACCCACCAACACCACCTTAATCCATCACCAACGACTACAAACAACCGCCACCTTTTGTTTCGGGTTATAAGCGAACAAGACCATCACCAACATCCATTTAATCACCACCGATTACCCATCATGAATCACCACCATTTGAATTAACTCAAGATACTCGACACACCACACCCATTCTACTTGTTGTTCGACTTCAACTGTACACAAAACCCATCGACACTTGTGACCTCTATCTCCATCACCAACCTAACATACACAACCGGCCATCCTCACTTCCTCCATCATTTAACCACCATAACAAACTACCGAGGATCACAACCCATTTAACCACCTAGACTCACAATAAAACCGTTGGCATTTGGCTGTTCGATTACGTTGCTGTAAACAGCCACAAATCACCATCGAACCATAACCATTGATCCATCAATTTTTTTTCTGTTTCCTTTCCATGTTCAATCAACCCAAACACCACAATTGTGAAACCCACTTAGATACGTTCCTGTTTTGTTCAAAGCCATAACCATAAACCGTCGTTGTTACCTGCAACGATTGTCTCCACTTCTATTTCATTCAACAATCCATACCCGCTTGTTACTTGATAATTATTTGTTACTACCATTATGTTGTTGTTCACTGTCTTGTTTGAATTAAACCAAAAACTGAAACCCTTCTTAATGAACGATAATGAAAGAAGAATAGGAAGATGATGATTCAATCATTAATTAGTGCTTCCTGTTTATAATCGGATGAAAGGAATGATGATGATGTAAGATCGTAATGAAGATGAGGAATATAAACGATGATAATAATGTGACTGCTACTTATTTTTTTCCCTAATGGCCGACAGTTATTCCCCCCATTAACCCCACGATCAATTTGTTTTTCTGTTGGGCCCAAACTCATCAGATACCCATGTTAAATAAATAACAGTGTGAGATAAATCAAGAAAAGAATGAGTGGTTCAACGGTTTTGGGGAAATGGTGGGGAGCGAGAGGTCGCGGGTTCAATCCCAGGCGGTGCCATTTTTATTTTTAGAAAAAGAGGAAAGAAGGAAACCGAATTAGTTGGGTTAAATAAAATTTATTTGAGGATTTAATCAGAAAAGCATTATTAGAGGCATGGTTGAGAATGTTGATGAGTGAGCGGGAGATCATGGGTTCGAGCCCGAGCATGGGTGTTTAGTTTTTTTAGCGTATTACATGGATGTAGCATTCCTATTAACTTATAATTATTATTATTGATTATTGTTATTGTTGTTATATGATTAATATTATTATCATTAATAAAGTATTAGCATTAGGTATTATAAATATTATTATTAGTATTATCATTAAAATTATCATTTTTAAAATTTTTATTATTAACAAAAGTATTTTTATTAAAATTATTATTTCATTATCTTATTATTATCATTAAAAACTATCATTATTATTATTACTATTAGTAAAATCATTATTTTTATTATTATTATTAATATTAGTATTATTATTATTAACAATATCATTATTAAATTTAATTATTAGTATTATTAACATTATTTGGTATTATCATAAATATTATTTTAACTAACAAAAGATATTTATATCTAAAAATATAATTATTACATGTATCGTAAGTATATCTAATTTAGCATGTTAATATAAAAATAACATATGGATATATATAACATTTGACATAATAAATATATTACTATTTTAAATAAGTAAAATATTATATAATTAATATATATAAACTTGTTTGAAAATTTATTATTAGGTTTTAATATATATAAATGATATAGGTTCGTGAATCCGAGGCCAACCCTGCATTGTTCAATATAGTCATATGTATTTTTACTATAAAATACATTAGGTGAGTTCCATTTGATTCCCTTTTTACTCTTTACATTTTTGGGACTGAGAATATATGCGCTTTTATAAATTTTTGACACAATAGACACAAGTACCTTAACTGTATTCTATGAAAGAATTATCTGGGATTGGAGTTGATTATTATGACACGCATTAGCCCCCGGTTTCCGTTAGAGCTAATGAGCTCCCGAGCCGGGTGGATGATTTATTATTTATGACATTTTGGCACCGGTTGTCCAATATTTTATAAACATGTGTTCAACCGTGGGGTGTAAAGACCGGCACAGAGGTTCTATACTTTGAAAGCACATGTATTCAGCTGTGGGGTGAAATACCGGCACAGATGGTTACTATTATATTTTGAATCCTCACCAGGTGTTCTTCATATGAAAGATATTTTTTTGTGCAGTTGGAATGGGACTTCTGCACGTTTTATAATATTTAAAATCTTGTGGTCTAATAACATGATGGAAATGAAATGATTATGATAAACTAATGAACTCACCAACCTTTTGGTTGACACTTTAAAGCATGTTTATTCTCAGGTTTGAAAGAAATCTTCCGATGTGCATTAGCTCATTTTAAGGATATTACTTGGAGTCATTCATGACATATTTCAAAAGACGTTGCATTCGAGTCGTTGAAGTTCATTAGAGATTGTTATTAAGTAAGTGATGGATTAGGTCATTTATAGTTGGATATTATGAAATGGTATTCATACATGTCAACTTTCGATGAAATGAAAGTTTGTCTTTTAAAAATGAATGCAATGATTGTAAAATGTATCATTTAGAGGTCAAGTACCTCGCGATGAAATCAACTATTATGAATCATTTATAATCGATATGAACTTCGTACGGATGGATTAGGACGGGGCATTTCAGTTCCGTTCATATTGATTATAAACGTTCCATATTAATTGATTTCGTCGCGAGGTTTTAACCTCTATATGAGACGTTTTTCAAAGACTGCATTCATTTTTAAAACAACCATAACCTTTATTTTATCGATAAAGGTTTAAAAAGCATTACGTAGATTATCAAATAATGATAATCTAAAATATACCGTTTACACACGACCATTACATAATGGTTTACAATAAGAACATATTTGTGACAACCCGGAAATTTCCAATCAAATTTAAAATTTATCTTTATATTATTCCGACACGATAAGCAAAGTTTGTTAAGTTAAATCTGAAATGTCCCGTTCTTATTGATTAAAAACGTTCCATATTAATTGATTTCGTTGCGAGGTTTTGACCTCTATATGAGACGTTTTTCAAAGACTGCATTCATTTTTAAACAAACCATAACCTTTATTTCATCAATAAAGGTTTAAAAAGCTTTACGTAGATTATCAAATAATGATAATCTAAAATATCCCGTTTACACACGACCATTACATAATGGTTTACAATACAAATATCTTACAACAAAATAAGTTTCTTGAATGCAGTTTTTACACAATATCATACAAGCATGGACTCCAAATCTTGTCCTTATTTAAGTATGCGACAGCGGAAGCTCTTAATAATCACCTGAGAATAAACATGCTTAAAACGTCAACAAAAATGTTGGTGAGTTATAGGTTTAACCTATATATATCAAATCGTAACAATAGACCACAAGATTTCATATTTCAATACACATCCCATACATAGAGATAAAAATCATTCATATGGTGAACACCTGGTAACCGACAATAACAAGATGCATATATAAGAATATCCCCATCATTCCGGGACACCCTTCGGATATGATATAAATTTCGAAGTACTAAAGCATCCGGTACTTTGGATGGGGTTTGTTAGGCCCAATAGATCTATCTTTAGGATTCGCGTCAATTAGGGTGTCTGTTCCCTAATTCTTAGATTACCAGACTTAATAAAAAGGGGCATATTCGATTTTGATAATTCAACCATAGAATGTAGTTTCACGTACTTGTGTCTATTTTGTAAATCATTTATAAAACCTGCATGTATTCTCATCCCAAAAATATTAGATTTTAAAAGTGGGACTATAACTCACTTTCACAGATTTTTACTTCGTCGGGAAGTAAGACTTGGCCACTGGTTGATTCACGAACCTATAACAATATATACATATATATCAAAGTATGTTCAAAATATATTTACAACACTTTTAATATATTTTGATGTTTTAAGTTTATTAAGTCAGCTGTCCTCGTTAGTAACCTACAACTAGTTGTCCACAGTTAGATGTACAGAAATAAATCGATAAATATTATCTTGAATCAATCCACGACCCAGTGTATACGTATCTCAGTATTGATCACAACTCAAACTATATATATTTTGGAATCAACCTCAACCCTGTATAGCTAACTCCAATATTCACATATAGAGTGTCTATGGTTGTTCTGAAATATATATAGATGTGTCGACATGATAGGTCGAAACATTGTATACGTGTCTATGGTATCTCAAGATTACATAATATATAATACAAGTTGATTAAGTTATGGTTGGAATAGATTTGTTACCAATTTTCACGTAGCTAAAATGAGAAAAATTATCCAATCTTGTTTTACCCATAACTTCTTCATTTTAAATCCGTTTTGAGTGAATCAAATTGCTATGGTTTCATATTGAACTCTATTTTATGAATCTAAACAAAAGAAGTATAGGTTTCTAGTTGGAAAAATAAGTTACAAGTCGTTTTTGTAAAGGTAGTCATTTCAGTCGAAAGAACGACGTCTAGATGACCATTTTAGAAAACATACTTCCACTTTGAGTTTAACCATAATTTTTGGATATAGTTTCATGTTCATAATAAAAATCATTTTCTCAGAATAACAACTTTTAAATCAAAGTTTATAATAGTTTTTAATTAACTAACCCAAAACAGCCCGCGGTGTTACTACGACGGCGTAAATCCGGTTTTACGGTGTTTTTCGTGTTTCCAGGTTTTAAATCATTAAGTTAGCATATCATATAGATATAGAACATGTGTTTAGTTGATTTTAAAAGTCAAGTTAGAAGGATTAACTTTTGTTTGCGAACAAGTTTAGAATTAACTAAACTATGTTCTAGTGATTACAAGTTTAAACCTTCGAATAAGATAGCTTTATATGTATGAATCGAATGATGTTATGAACATCATTACTACCTTAAGTTCCTTGGATGAACCTACTGGAAAAGAGAAAAATGGATCTAGCTTCAATGGATCCTTGGATGGCTCAAAGTTCTTGAAGCAAAATCATGACACGAAAACAAGTTCAAGTAAGATCATCACTTGAAATAAGATTGTTATAGTTATAGAAATTGAACCAAAGTTTGAATATGATTATTACCTTGTATTAGAATGATAACCTACTGTAAGAAACAAAGATTTCTTGAGGTTGGATGATCACCTTACAAGATTGGAAGTGAGCTAGCAAACTTGAAAGTATTCTTGATTTTATGAAACTAGAACTTTTGGAATTTATGAAGAACACTTAGAACTTGAAGATAGAACTTGAGAGAGTTCAATTAGATGAAGAAAATTGAAGAATGAAAGTGTTTGTAGGTGTTTTTGGTCGTTGGTGTATGGATTAGATATAAAGGATATGTAATTTTGTTTTCATGTAAATAAGTCATGAATGATTACTCATATTTTTGTAATCTTATGAGATATTTCATGCTAGTTGCCAAATGATGGTTCCCACATGTGTTAGGTGACTCACATGGGCTGCTAAGAGCTGATCATTGTAGTGTATATACCAATAGTACATACATCTAAAAGTTGTGTATTGTACGAGTACGAATACGGGTGCATACGAGTAGAATTGTTGATGAAACTGAACGAGAATGTAATTGTAAGCATTTTTGTTAAGTAGAAGTATTTTGATAAGTGTATTGAAGTCTTTCAAAAGTGTATAAATACATATTAAAACACTACATGTATATACATTTTAACTGAGTCGTTAAGTCATCGTTAGTCGTTACATGTAAGTGTTGTTTTGAAACCTTTAGGTTAACGATCTTGTTAAATGTTGTTAACCCAATGTTTATAATATCAAAAGAGATTTTAAATTATTATATTATCATGATATTATGATGTACGAATATCTCTTAATATGATATATATACATTAAATGTCGTTACAACGATAAACGTTACATATATGTCTCGTTTCAAAATCATTAAGTTAGTAGTCTTGTTTTTACATATGTAGTTCATTGTTAATATAATTAATGATATGTTTACTTATCATAATATCATGTTAACTATATATATAACCATATATATGTCATCATATAGTTTTTTTTTACAAGTTTTAACGTTCGTGAATCACCGGTCAACTTGGGTGGTCAATTGTCTATATGAAACCTATTTCAATTAATCAAGTCTTAACAAGTTTGATTGCTTAACATGTTGGAAACATTTAATCATGTAAACATCAATCTCAATTAATATATATAAACATGGAAAAGTTCGGGTCACTACAGTACCTACCCGTTAAATAAATTTCGTCCCGAAATTTTAAGCTGTTGAAGGTGTTGACGAATCTTCTGGAAATAGATGCGGGTATTTCTTCTTCATCTGATCTTCACGCTCCCAGGTGAACTCGGGTCCTCTACGAGCATTCCATCGAACCTTAACAATTGGTATCTTGTTTTGCTTAAGTCTTTTAACCTCACGATCCATTATTTCGACGGGTTCTTCGATGAATTGGAGTTTTTCGTTGATTTGGATTTCATCTAACGGAATAGTGAGATCTTCTTTAGCAAAACATTTCTTCAAATTCGAGACGTGGAAAGTGTTATGTACAGCCGCGAGTTGTTGAGGTAACTCAAGTCGGTAAGCTACTGGTCCGACACGATCAATAATCTTGAATGGTCCAATATACCTTGGATTTAATTTCCCTCGTTTACCAAATCGAACAACGCCTTTCCAAGGTGAAACTTTAAGCATGACCATCTCTCCAATTTCAAATTCTATATCTTTTCTTTTAATGTCAGCGTAGCTCTTTTGTCGACTTTGGGCGGTTTTCAACCGTTCTTGAATTTGGATGATCTTCTCGGTAGTTTCTTGTATAATCTCCGGACCCGTAATCTGTCTATCCCCCACCTCACTCCAACAAATCGGAGACCTGCACTTTCTACCATAAAGTGCTTCAAACGGCGCCATCTCAATGCTTGAATGGTAGCTGTTGTTGTAGGAAAATTCTGCTAACGGTAGATGTCGATCCCAACTGTTTCCGAAATCAATAACACATGCTCGTAGCATGTCTTCAAGCGTTTGTATCGTCCTTTCGCTCTGCCCATCAGTTTGTGGATGATAGGCAGTACTCATGTCTAGACGAGTTCCTAATGCTTGCTGTAATGTCTGCCAGAATCTTGAAATAAATCTGCCATCCCTATCAGAGATAATAGAGATTGGTATTCCATGTCTGGAGACGACTTCCTTCAAATACAGTCGTGCTAACTTCTCCATCTTGTCATCTTCTCTTATTGGTAGGAAGTGTGCTGATTTGGTGAGACGATCAACTATTACCCAAATAGTATCAAAACCACTTGCAGTCCTTGGCAATTTAGTGATGAAATCCATGGTAATGTTTTCCCATTTCCATTCCGGGATTTCGGGTTGTTTGTAACATCCCGCCTTTTTCCATTTACTTTTCCGTTTAACTATTTAAGTTCCGTTATATGTTCATAACACATCTCGTTAATACGCGTTTGAATTATCTCGTTTAGGTAATTCCCGTACCCGGTTCCTAAGTTGAGGGACTAAAGTTGCCAAATGGAGAAAGAGATGACTAGGTCAACTAGTCAACTCTTTCCTCTCCATTCATTCTATCACCTCCCCCAAAATAATACTTCACCTTTTCCTCTCAAACCCTCAAACCTTCAATCATCATCTAAATTCGTTCAAGAAGGATTCGATCAAAACAAATTGCATATTTGAACTCCTCGTGATCTCCTCTTCGTTTCCATACCGATTTCATCAATTTTGGGTAACTTTCTAAAATCACTAATTCTTGTGTTCTTGAGATTTTTAAGTTATAAGGTTGTTAATTAGTGTCTATGGCTCGAGTCTAGTTTGTTTATGTGATTTGTATGCTCGTTTTTGATATTTTGATGTAACTAGTTCATATTGAAAGAATGCTTGCTTAATCTTGAGTTTTAGGTGTTCATATGTTGTTGAATGATGAAAGTTCATGTTTTAATTGTGTTCCTAACATCACTAGCTTCAAATTGGTATGTAGGTTGACATGGATTAGTTTCATATGCAAGATTGTTGAATTTGTGATTTTGGATTAGGGTTTGATGAGCTTTACATGAACTTTTGATGCGTCAAATGCTATGAGATATTGTTGTTAAGTGTTTTGTTGCAATGTGTGTTTGATTACCTTCGAAACGGCATAACATACATGTAAATTGGTTGCCCGAATCATAAAATGCGTTTTTGGAACTTAAACTTTGATTATGAATGTTTAATTACAGTTTTTGGTTGTTGTAAGTGGAAGTTTGATTGATGAAATGTACTTAGTTGTATTCCTCGTCAAAATACCTTTCCAACGATATATAATAGGCATTATAAGTGTTTGCGGGTCAAGAGTTGGGTTGGAAAAGGTTTTGGCTCGTGCATACTTTGGAAAAACAGAATCAGACCTGCACAGAGGGTGGCGCGGCGCGCCCCTACCCCGCGCGGCGCGCCAAATGGCCTGGCCAGAATTCTGTCCAACTTGGTCAAATTTTGAATAATGTTTGGCATGCTACGCACCTCCGATTAACATGTAACTTGGCCAACATGCTCATATATGATTTCTAAGATTAGAAAAATAGTTCGGAACCCGACCCGAACGTGTTGACTTTCGTTGACTTTGACCGACCAAAGTTTGACTTTTTGTCAAACTTAACCAAATGATTATGCAACCTTCCTAACTTATTTATATACTTGTATCTTGCATGAAACTTGGCAATTTGATTTCACATGCTAAATAATCGAGTCGTAACGAGCCATAGGACTAATTGAACATCTTTGACCTATCGTGTTTACCGTTATTGATACAACCTATTGTTTAGGTCAAGACTAGCATTGTTCTTTGCACACGTTTACTTGTTGAAGTACTTTACTACTCGTGCACTCAAGGTGAGATCATAGTCCCACTTTTACTCTTTTTGAACTTATATTGGGATGAGAAAACATAAACATTCTTTTACTAAGTGAACACAAGTACAGGAAAACAAACATTCTACATACGAGTTTAGAACAAAATCCTCAATTCGATTATCATTAGTTACACTTGCCGGGTGTAAGCGAGAACTTATATTGTATGGATCCATATGGGTTTGACAAACCCTCATTCAAACGGTTCGCTACCGTTTACGAATGAAATATATTTTCGAGAAACAGTGTATGTTCTAGCACTAAGTGATGGGGTTCAATGGAAGGAAACGTTAAGCATTGATAATTGGGTGCTCGTGAAACAAACTTTTGGAATGTATTACTATTATTTCATTGATGCAAATCTTGTGGTTCACTTGTACTTACTTACTTAAACCTATGATTTCACCAACGTTTTCGTTGACAGATTTCTATGTTTTTCTCAGGTCCTTGAACGATACATGATACATGCTTCCGCTCATTATTTTGATACTTGCATTGGATGTCGAGTATATATGCATACATGGAGCGTCTTTTGGATACTTTTAAATTATGTCGCATAAGTTTCATTTGTACTTAAAACTATGTATCGTAACTTGTGGTGGAACTATTCTTGTAAACTTGAACAACCTTTACATTTGAAATGAATGCGACATATCTTTTGGTCAAACGTTGTTTTAAAGACTTATGACCACGTAACGGGACCTAAGTAGACGGCGCCGTCAATGACGATTTGGTCGGGTCGCTACAGATGGTATCAGAGCGTTGGTTGTAGGGATTTAGAGTTCATTAGTGTCAACCCCGAGTCATAGGGTACATTGGTGAGTCTAGACTACAACCGGCATATAGACTTGAAGTAGGAATTACTTGACTACTTGTGCATTTATACTCGAACGCTTCTACTCACATCTACTCTTAGTTCATCTTAATCTCACGTTGTTTAATTTGATCGACGCGCCACCTTGACTATATGAAATGATGTCGAATGCACATATGAATCAGGGTAATATAATTTCCGGGATTATATTACGGTGACTCATATGAACGTTCCGACATTATGACATAAAGAATTTAAGGCGAGTCGAGGAAAAAAAAAAAAAAAAAAAAAAAAAAAAAAAAAAAAAAAAAAAAAACAACTTCTCTTTATCTTTATTCTATATCACGGTTAGTATTATTGAGAATACTAATCAATGATATTCTTGTGTCTTGAAGGAACAATGGCTCCTCGTCGTGTACGCCGCAATGAAACTCCCGAACAAGCTCTCGAACGGATGATAGCTACCGCCGTAGATGCGGCCATGGCCGGTCACTCATCCAACAACAATAATAATAACAACCACAACAACAACAACAACAACAATGGAGCCGGAAACTCAAACGAGGGATGCTCCTATAAAGCTTTCATGGGGTGCAAACCTCACACTTTTGATGGAACCGGGGGACCGGTCGTGCTCACCCGATGGTTTGAGCAAACGGAAGCCGTCTTTAGCATAAGCGGTTGTCGGGACCAAGACAAGGTCAAATACTCCACTCACACTTTCTCCGGAATTGCTCTAACATGGTGGAACACCTATGTTCAATCGGTGGGTACCGATGAAGCTCATGCCCTCTCTTGGGCCGATCTAAAGGAAAAGATGATTGTTGAATATTTTCCGCGCGAAGAAACCCGAAAGCTTGAGGAAGAACTAAGAGCTTTGAAAGCGGTCGGAAACGATCTTAAAACTTATAATCAACGCTTCGCCGAACTATCCTTGATGTGTCCTAATCTTGTTAACCCCGAATCTCAAAGGATTGAGCTCTACATGCTCGGTCTTCCAAAAAGCATCAAACAAGGGGTGATGTCATCCAAACCCACTACTCATCAAGCCGCTATGAACATGGCTCGCCAACTAATTGAAACGGTTGACGAAATCGTAATTCCGGCACCTAAGGCCGAGGATAAATCGGGCGGCAACAAAAGAAAGTGGGAACCCTCCCAATCAAGCAACAACAATTTTGCTAAGAAGCCTTACACCTCCGACGGCAAGAAAGGTTATGCCGGGAACCTACCTCTTTGCAATAAATGCAACAAACATCACTTTGGCGAATGTAGTAAGATAATTTGCCACCGGTGCCAAGGAGTTGGTCATAAGGCCAACGATTGTAAAAGTGCCACTCCCGTCGCTCGAAAGTGGCCCAATGCACCAAAGACGGGCACTTGTTACGAATGTGGCCAAACGGGTCATTATAGAAATGCATGCCCGAAAAGGAAAGATAACACCAATACGCGCGGCCGAGCTTTCAACATCAACACCGAGGAAGCCCGGGATGACACTGAACTAGTCACGGGTACGTTTCTTCTCAACAATTCTTATGTCTCTTGCTTATTCGATTCGGGTGCCGATAAATGCTTTGTATCCAAGACTTTGACTCATTCTTTTAGCACTCCACCTCTTCCATTAGATACCACTTATACCATTGAAGTAGCTAACGGAAAACTATTAAGTGCCGACACATATTACCGGGGGTGTACGTTAAACATTTTGGGTAAGGAATTTGAAATTGACTTGATACCCATGGAACTAGGAAGCTTTGATGTAATAATCGGTATGAATTGGTTAGTCAAAACGAAATCTCACATTCTTTGTGATCTTAACGCAATCCGAATTCCTATCGAGAATGGTGAACCTTTGATTGTTTATGGCGATAAGAGTTGCACCAGACTCAACCTCGTTTCGTGCCTTAAAGTTAGAAAACTACTCCGTAAGGGTTGTTTTGCGATCCTTGCCCACGTTAAGAAAGTCGAGTCCGATGAGAAGCATATCGATGATGTGCCAATTGTTAGTGACTTTTCCGATGTATTTCCCGACGAATTGCCGGGTCTTCCACCTCATCGACCGGTTGAATTCCAAATCGATCTTATTCCGGGAGCCGCACCCGTAGCGCGTGCACCATATAGACTCGCTCCATCTGAAATGCAAGAATTGCAAAGTCAAATCCAAGAACTACTTGATCGTGGTTTTATCCAACCTAGCCATTCACCTTGGGGCGCTCCGATTTTGTTTGTTAAAAAGAAAGACGGATCCCTACGAATGTGCATCGATTATCGCGAACTAAATAAATTGACAGTTAAGAACCGATATCCTCTTCCTCGCATCGATGACCTCTTTGATCAACTACAAGGGTCTTGTGTATATTCGAAAATCGATCTCCGCTCGGGTTATCATCAATTGAGGGTTAAGGGGGAAGATGTCTCCAAAACCGCTTTCCGAACTCGTTATGGTAGTTATGAATTCCTTGTCATGCCATTTGGTCTCACTAACGCACCGGCGGTGTTCATGGATCTTATGAACCGCGTGTGCAAACCGTATCTCGATAAATTCGTTATTGTGTTCATCGATGACATATTGATCTATTCTAAAAATGAAGAAGAGCACGAACAACATCTCCGACTTGTGCTTGAACTTTTAAGACAAGAACAACTCTATGCCAAATTCTCCAAGTGTGAATTTTGGTTAAAGGAAGTTCAATTTCTTGGTCATGTTGTAAGTGACCAAGGTATTAAAGTCGATCCATCGAAAATCGAAGCCATTAGCAAATGGGAGACTCCTACTACTCCTACTCACATTCGTCAATTTTTGGGTCTCGCCGGGTACTATCGTAGATTCATCGAAAATTTCTCTTTGGTTGCACGTCCTCTAACCGCCTTGACTCACAAGGGAAAGAAATTCATTTGGGCGACCGAACATGAATCCGCATTCCAAATCTTGAAAACGAAGCTAACCACCGCTCCTATCTTGTCACTTCCCGAAGGCAATGATGACTTTGTTGTATATTGCGATGCCTCAAAACATGGTTTTGGGTGTGTATTGATGCAACGAACGAAAGTCATTGCTTATGCTTCTCGACAACTCAAAATTCATGAACGAAACTATACGACACATGATCTCGAACTCGGAGCCGTTGTCTTTGCACTTAAAATGTGGAGACACTATCTTTATGGAACCAAGAGTACTATCTTTACCGACCACAAAAGTCTCCAACACATTTTCGATCAAAAGCAACTAAACATGAGACAACGACGGTGGATTGAAACTTTGAACGATTACGATTGCGAGCTTCGTTACCATCCCGGGAAGGCAAATGTAGTAGCCGATGCCTTAAGTCGAAAAGAAAGAGTGGTGCCTCTCCGTGTCCGAGCTTTAAACATCACCATTCACACCAACCTTAATAGCCAAATTCGGGTAGCCCAAGATGAGGCTCTCAAGGATGAAAACATCTCTCTCGAACACTTGAACGTCCTCACCTCTCGATTCGAAGTTAAAGAAACCGGACTCCGATATTTCGCCGGAAGAATTTGGGTGCCTAGTTATGGGGATCTACGAAGCCTTATTTTAGATGAAGCCCATAAGTCACGATACTCGATTCACCCCGGTGCCAATAAGATGTACCACGACCTTAAACAGCTATATTGGTGGCCGAATATCAAAAGGGAAGTAGCTACTTATGTTTCCAAGTGTTTGACATGTTCCAAAGTCAAAGCCGAACACCAAAGACCGTCCGGACTACTTCGACAACCCGAGATCCCGCAATGGAAGTGGGAAGGGATAACGATGGATTTTATCACCAAACTACCAAAAACGACGGGCGGTTATGATACCATTTGGGTTATTGTTGACCGTCTCACCAAATCCGCACACTTCCTTGCCATGAAAGAAACGGACAAAATGGAGAAACTTGCACAACTTTACATTAAGGAGATCGTAGCCCGACACGGTGTACCTTTATCAATTATCTCCGACCGAGATGGCCGTTTCGTTTCTAGATTTTGGTGTACATTGCAAGAAGCGTTGGGAACGCGTTTAGACATGAGCACCGCATATCATCCTCAAACCGATGGACAAAGCGAACGTACAATTCAAACCTTAGAGGACATGTTACGAGCTTGCGTGGTTGATTTCGGAAAAGCTTGGGACAAGCACTTACCTCTCGCCGAGTTCTCTTACAACAATAGTTATCACGCGAGTATTAAAGCCGCACCTTTTGAAGCGCTATATGGCCGCAAATGTCGTTCACCTCTTTGTTGGGCCGAGGTAGGCGACGTGCAAATCACCGGACCCGAACTCATTCACGAAACCACCGAGAAAATCGTTCAAATCCGAGATAGGCTTAGGACGGCCCGAAGTCGTCAAAAGAGCTATACCGATAAACGACGCAACGATCTTGAATTTCAAGTCGGTGACCGAGTAATGTTAAAAGTCGCACCTTGGAAGGGTGTAATCCGTTTTGGGAAACGCGGGAAGCTAAATCCGCGGTATATTGGTCCTTTCGAAATCTTGGAGCGTATTGGAACCGTTGCTTATCGTTTAGATCTTCCGCCTCAATTGAACTCCGTTCATCCTACCTTCCATGTATCTAACTTGAAAAAGTGTCTTGCCGAACCCGATATCGTCATCCCTCTCGAAGAACTTACTATTGATGACAAACTTCATTTTGTGGAGGAACCGGTTGAAATTGTGGACACCTCCGTCAAGACATTGAAACAAAGCCGAATCCCGATTGTCAAGGTTCGTTGGAATGCCAAAAGAGGACCCGAGTTTACTTGGGAAAGACAAGATCAAATGCAAAGGAAGTATCCTCACCTATTCGTGAATTCGGAAACGCAAGATCTCGAGGAAGAAACAACGACTACTACGCCTACTTAAATTTCGGGACGAAATTTCTTTTAAGGTGTAGGTAATGTAACATCCCGCCTTTTTCCATTTACTTTTCCGTTTAACTATTTAAGTTCCGTTATATGTTCATAACACATCTCGTTAATACGCGTTTGAATTATCTCGTTTAGGTAATTCCCGTACCCGGTTCCTAAGTTGAGGGACTAAAGTTGCCAAATGGAGAAAGAGATGACTAGGTCAACTAGTCAACTCTTTCCTCTCCATTCATTCTATCACCTCCCCCAAAATAATACTTCACCTTTTCCTCTCAAACCCTCAAACCTTCAATCATCATCTAAATTCGTTCAAGAAGGATTCGATCAAAACAAATTGCATATTTGAACTCCTCGTGATCTCCTCTTCGTTTCCATACCGATTTCATCAATTTTGGGTAACTTTCTAAAATCACTAATTCTTGTGTTCTTGAGATTTTTAAGTTATAAGGTTGTTAATTAGTGTCTATGGCTCGAGTCTAGTTTGTTTATGTGATTTGTATGCTCGTTTTTGATATTTTGATGTAACTAGTTCATATTGAAAGAATGCTTGCTTAATCTTGAGTTTTAGGTGTTCATATGTTGTTGAATGATGAAAGTTCATGTTTTAATTGTGTTCCTAACATCACTAGCTTCAAATTGGTATGTAGGTTGACATGGATTAGTTTCATATGCAAGATTGTTGAATTTGTGATTTTGGATTAGGGTTTGATGAGCTTTACATGAACTTTTGATGCGTCAAATGCTATGAGATATTGTTGTTAAGTGTTTTGTTGCAATGTGTGTTTGATTACCTTCGAAACGGCATAACATACATGTAAATTGGTTGCCCGAATCATAAAATGCGTTTTTGGAACTTAAACTTTGATTATGAATGTTTAATTACAGTTTTTGGTTGTTGTAAGTGGAAGTTTGATTGATGAAATGTACTTAGTTGTATTCCTCGTCAAAATACCTTTCCAACGATATATAATAGGCATTATAAGTGTTTGCGGGTCAAGAGTTGGGTTGGAAAAGGTTTTGGCTCGTGCATACTTTGGAAAAACAGAATCAGACCTGCACAGAGGGTGGCGCGGCGCGCCCCTACCCCGCGCGGCGCGCCAAATGGCCTGGCCAGAATTCTGTCCAACTTGGTCAAATTTTGAATAATGTTTGGCATGCTACGCACCTCCGATTAACATGTAACTTGGCCAACATGCTCATATATGATTTCTAAGATTAGAAAAATAGTTCGGAACCCGACCCGAACGTGTTGACTTTCGTTGACTTTGACCGACCAAAGTTTGACTTTTTGTCAAACTTAACCAAATGATTATGCAACCTTCCTAACTTATTTATATACTTGTATCTTGCATGAAACTTGGCAATTTGATTTCACATGCTAAATAATCGAGTCGTAACGAGCCATAGGACTAATTGAACATCTTTGACCTATCGTGTTTACCGTTATTGATACAACCTATTGTTTAGGTCAAGACTAGCATTGTTCTTTGCACACGTTTACTTGTTGAAGTACTTTACTACTCGTGCACTCAAGGTGAGATCATAGTCCCACTTTTACTCTTTTTGAACTTATATTGGGATGAGAAAACATAAACATTCTTTTACTAAGTGAACACAAGTACAGGAAAACAAACATTCTACATACGAGTTTAGAACAAAATCCTCAATTCGATTATCATTAGTTACACTTGCCGGGTGTAAGCGAGAACTTATATTGTATGGATCCATATGGGTTTGACAAACCCTCATTCAAACGGTTCGCTACCGTTTACGAATGAAATATATTTTCGAGAAACAGTGTATGTTCTAGCACTAAGTGATGGGGTTCAATGGAAGGAAACGTTAAGCATTGATAATTGGGTGCTCGTGAAACAAACTTTTGGAATGTATTACTATTATTTCATTGATGCAAATCTTGTGGTTCACTTGTACTTACTTACTTAAACCTATGATTTCACCAACGTTTTCGTTGACAGATTTCTATGTTTTTCTCAGGTCCTTGAACGATACATGATACATGCTTCCGCTCATTATTTTGATACTTGCATTGGATGTCGAGTATATATGCATACATGGAGCGTCTTTTGGATACTTTTAAATTATGTCGCATAAGTTTCATTTGTACTTAAAACTATGTATCGTAACTTGTGGTGGAACTATTCTTGTAAACTTGAACAACCTTTACATTTGAAATGAATGCGACATATCTTTTGGTCAAACGTTGTTTTAAAGACTTATGACCACGTAACGGGACCTAAGTAGACGGCGCCGTCAATGACGATTTGGTCGGGTCGCTACATTGTTGAAGTAGACCTGATGGTTTCTGATGCTCAGCTTTGACCTTAGAACACGTCAAACATTCTCCTACGTATTTAGCAACATCGGCTTTCATACCCGGCCACCAAAAATGTTTCTTGAGATCCTTGTACATCTTCCCCGTTCCAGGATGTATTGAGTATCTGGTTTTATGAGCTTCTCTAAGTAACATTTCTCTCATATCTCCAAATTTTGGTACCCAAATCCTTTCAGCCCTATACCGGGTTCCGTCTTCCCGAATATTAAGATGCTTCTCCGATCCTTTGGGTATTTCATCCTTTAAATTTCCCTCTTTTAAAACTCCTTGTTGCGCCTCCTTTATTTGAGTAGTAATGTTATTATGAATCATTATATTCATAGATTTTACTCGAATGGGTTCTCTATCCTTCCTGCTCAAGGCATCGGCTACCACATTTGCCTTCCCCGGGTGGTAACGAATCTCAAAATCGTAATCATTCAATAATTCAATCCACCTACGCTGCCTCATATTCAGTTGTTTCTGATTAAATATGTGTTGAAGACTTTTGTGGTCGGTATATATAATACTTTTGACCCCATATAAGTAGTGCCTCCAAGTCTTTAATGCAAAAACAACCGCGCCTAATTCCAAATCATGCGTCGTATAATTTTGTTCGTGAATCTTCAATTGTCTAGACGCATAAGCAATCACCTTCGTTCGTTGCATTAATACACAACCGAGACCTTGCTTTGATGCGTCACAATAAATCACAAAATCATCATTCCCTTCAGGCAATGACAATATAGGTGCCGTAGTTAGCTTTTTCTTCAATAACTGAAACGCTTTCTCTTGTTCATCATTCCATTCAAATTTCTTCCCTTTATGCGTTAATGCAGTCAAGGGTTTTGCTATTCTGGAAAAGTCTTGGATGAACCTTCTGTAGTAACCAGCTAGTCCTAAAAACTGGCGTATGTGTTTCGGAGTTTTCGGGGTTTCCCACTTTTCAACAGTTTCTATCTTTGCCGGATCCACCTTAATACCTTCTTTGTTCACTATGTGACCGAGGAATTGAACTTCTTCCAACCAAAATGCACACTTTGAAAACTTAGCGTACAATTCTTCCTTCCTCAATACTTCTAACACCTTTCTCAAATGTTCACCGTGTTCTTGGTCATTCTTTGAGTAAATAAGTATGTCATCAATGAAAACAATGACAAACTTGTCAAGGTATGGTCCACACACTCGGTTCATAAGGTCCATGAACACAGCTGGTGCATTAGTTAAACCAAACGGCATGACCATAAACTCGTAATGACCGTAACGTGTTCTGAAAGCAGTCTTTGGAATATCATCTTCTTTCACCCGCATTTGATGATACCCGGAACGTAAATCAATCTTTGAATAAACAGACGAGCCTTGTAGTTGATCAAATAAGTCGTCGATTCTCGGTAGTGGGTAGCGGTTCTTGATGGTAAGTTTGTTCAACTCTCGGTAGTCGATACACAACCTGAATGTACCATCTTTCTTCTTGACAAACAAAACAGGAGCTCCCCATGGTGATGTGCTTGGTCGAATGAAACCACGCTCTAAAAGTTCTTGTAATTGGCTTTGCAGTTCTTTCATCTCGCTGGGTGCGAGTCTGTAAGGAGCACGAGCTATTGGTGCAGCTCCTGGTACAAGATCTATTTGAAATTCAACGGATCGATGTGGGGGTAATCCCGGTAATTCTTTCAGAAATACATCGGGAAATTCTTTTGCAATGGGAACATCATTGATGCTCTTTTCTTCAGTTTGTACTTTCTCGACGTGTGCTAGAACAGCATAGCAACCTTTTCTTATTAGTTTTTGTGCCTTCAAATTACTAATAAGATGTAGCTTCGTGTTGCCCTTTTCTCCGTACACCATTAAGGGTTTTCCTTTTTCTCGTATAATGCGAATTGCATTTTTGTAACAAACGATCTCCGCTTTCACTTCTTTCAACCAGTCCATACCGATTATCACATCAAAACTCCCTAACTCTACTGGTATCAAATCAATCTTAAATGTTTCGCTAACCAGTTTAATTTCTCGATTCCGACATATATTATCTGCTGAAATTAATTTACCATTTGCTAATTCGAGTAAAAATTTACTATCCAAAGGCGTCAATGGACAACTTAATTTAGCACAAAAATCTCTACTCATATAGCTTCTATCCGCACCCGAATCAAATAAAACGTAAGCAGATTTATTGTCAATAAGAAACGTACCCGTAACAAGCTCCGGGTCTTCCTGTGCCTCTACCGCATTAATATTGAAAACTCTTCCACGGCCTTGTCCATTCGTGTTCTCCTGGTTCGGGCAATTTCTAATAATGTGGCCTGGTTTTCCACATTTATAACAAACTACATTGGCATAACTTGCTCCGACACTACTTGCTCCGCCATTACTCGTTCCGACACCATTTGTTCCTTTCGTTCTATTAACCCCTGGTCCGTAGACCTCACACTTCGCCGCGCTATGACCATTTCTTTTACACTTGTTGCAAAATTTGGTGCAGAACCCCGAGTGATTCTTTTCACACCTTTGGCATAGTTGCTTCTGATTGTTGTTGTTGTTACGGTTATTATTGTTGTTGGGATGATTGTTGTAGTTGCTGTTGTTGTTGTTGTTGTTGTTGTTGTTGTATTGGTGATTCTTATCACCGTTTTCCTCCCACTTTCTTTTGACTTGCTTCACATTGGCCTCTTCAGCAGTCTGTTCTTTAATTCTTTCTTCAATCTGGTTCACTAGTTTGTGAGCCATTCTACATGCCTGTTGTATGGAGGCGGGCTCGTGTGAACTTATATCTTCTTGGATTCTTTCCGGTAATCCTTTCACAAACGCGTCGATCTTCTCTTCCTCATCTTCGAATGCTCCCGGACACAATAGGCACAATTCTGTGAATCGTCTTTCGTACGTGGTAATATCAAATCCTTGGGTTCGTAACCCTCTAAGTTCTGTCTTGAGCTTATTGACCTCGGTTCTGGGACGGTACTTCTCGTTCATCAAGTGCTTGAATGCTGACCACGGTAGTGCGTACGCATCATCTTGTCCCACTTGCTCTAGATAGGTATTCCACCATGTTAACGCAGAACCTGTGAAGGTATGCGTAGCGTACTTCACTTTGTCCTCTTCAGTACACTTACTTATGGCAAACACCGATTCAACCTTCTCGGTCCACCGTTTCAATCCGATCGGTCCTTCGGTTCCATCAAATTCCAAAGGTTTGCAGGCAGTGAATTCTTTGTAGGTGCATCCTACACGATTTCCGGTACTGCTAGATCCAAGGTTATTGTTGGTATGTAGCGCAGCCTGTACTGCGGCTATGTTTGAAGCTAGAAAAGTACGGAATTCCTCTTCATTCATATTCACGGTGTGTCGAGTAGTCGGTGCCATTTCCTTCAAAATAGTTAAATGGAACAAGTTAATCATACAGAATATTAAGAGTAGTTAATAGTATTTCGTAGCATAATATGAACTCATTTATAAAAGCTTTTTCTTCATATTAGCGTTTTATAAGTTTAAATTCGGGTAGTACCTACCCGTTAAGTTCATACTTAGTAGCTAATATACAATTCAACTACTACAATTCTATATAAAAAACTGATTATAATAATATTTCGCGTTCAAACTTTTATACAATATTTTACAAACTTACAATACCGCTTATTTTACATAAAGCATGAAATATAGCACACAATAACTTTGATACAAGATAGTTGTGAAGACATTTCTAGCTAGTACACAAGTCGTTCAGCAAAGGCAATAAACACACGTAATTCATACGTCCAGAAACAAGTCATGCATTCTGGTTTTACTAGGACTACTTCCCATCCTTGGTCTTGTGCAACATAACCGTTATGGCCGTTGATAAGACAGCGTGTTGTAACGTCATCAAAGGGACGAGGGTTACGTAATGTCCAACAGTCCCGTAATAATCTAAAAACCTCATTTCTTACCCCAATTACCGACTCCGTCACTTGTGGAAACGTTTTGTTTAATAGTTGTAGCCCGATGTTCTTGTTCTCACTTTGGTGAGAAGCGAACATTACTAATCCGTAAGCATAACATGCTTCTTTATGTTGCATGTTAGCCGCTTTTTCTAAATCACGAAGTCCAATATTCGGATATATTGAGTCAAAATAATTTCTTAACCCGTTGCGTAAAATAGCATTTGGGTTCCCCGCAATATATGCGTCAAAGTAAACACATCGTAACTTATGGGTTTCCCAATGTGATATCCCCCATCTTTCAAACGAAAGTCTCTTATAAACCAAGACATTCTTGGAACGTTCTTCGAATGTCTTACAAACTGATCTCGCCTTAAATAGTTGTGCCGAAGAATTCTGGCCGACTCTAGACAAGATTTCATCAATCATGTCTCCGGGTAGGTCTTTTAAAATATTGGGTTGTCTATCCATTTTGTGTTTTTAAACTGTAAAATAGACAAGAGTTAGATTCATAAAAAAAATACTTATTAATACAAGCAATTTTTACATATATCATAAAGCATAAGAACACTATATTCCATATATTACACCACACGAATACAACTATCTTATTCCGACTCGCTCGTTTCTTCTTCTTCGGTTTTGGTTCGTTTTGCCAAGTTTCTAGGGATATATGATGTTCCCCTAATACGAGCCGTCGTTGTCCACATTGGTTTAGAAAAACCTGGTGGTTTAGAGGTTCCCGGGTCATTGTTACAACTTAAGGACTTCGGGGGTTGACGATACATATAAAGTTCATCGGGGTTGGAATTAGATTTCTCTATTTTTATGCCCTTTCCCTTATTATTTTCTTTTGCCTTTTTAAATTCAGTTGGGGTAATTTCTATAACATCATCGGAATTCTCGTTGGAATCCGATTCATCGGAGAATTGGTAATCCTCCCAATATTTTGCTTCCTTGGCGGAAACACCATTGACCATAATTAACTTTGGTCGGTTGGTTGAGGATTTTCTTTTACTTAACCGTTTTATTATTTCCCCCATCGGTTCTATTTCTTCTTCCGGTTCCGATTCTTCTTCCGGTTCCGATTCTTCTTCCGGTTCCGACTCTTCTTCCGGTTCCTCTTCGGGAACTTGTGAATCAGTCCACAAATCATTCCAATTTACATTTGACTCTTCATTATTATTAGGTGAGTCAATGGGACTTGTTCTAGAGGTAGACATCTATCACATAATATCAAACACGTTAAGAGATTAATATATCACATAATATTCATATGTTAAAAATATATAGTTTCCAACAAAAATGTTAAGCAATCATTTTTAAGGAAAACACGGTCGAAGTCCAGACTCACTAATGCATCCTAACAAACTCGATAAGACACACTAATGCAAATTTTCTGGTTCTCTAAGACCAACGCTCGGATACCAACTGAAATGTCCCGTTCTTATTGATTAAAAACGTTCCATATTAATTGATTTCGTTGCGAGGTTTTGACCTCTATATGAGACGTTTTTCAAAGACTGCATTCATTTTTAAACAAACCATAACCTTTATTTCATAAATAAAGGTTTAAAAAGCTTTACGTAGATTATCAAATAATGATAATCTAAAATATCCCGTTTACACACGACCATTACATAATGGTTTACAATACAAATATGTTACAACAAAATAAGTTTCTTGAATGCAGTTTTTACACAATATCATACAAGCATGGACTCCAAATCTTGTCCTTATTTAAGTATGCGACAGCGGAAGCTCTTAATAATCACCTGAGAATAAACATGCTTAAAACGTCAACAAAAATGTTGGTGAGTTATAGGTTTAACCTATATATATCAAATCGTAACAATAGACCACAAGATTTCATATTTCAATACACATCCCATACATAGAGATAAAAATCATTCATATGGTGAACACCTGGTAACCGACAATAACAAGATGCATATATAAGAATATCCCCATCATTCCGGGACACCCTTCGGATATGATATAAATTTCGAAGTACTAAAGCATCCGGTACTTTGGATGGGGTTTGTTAGGCCCAATAGATCTATCTTTAGGATTCGCGTCAATTAGGGTGTCTGTTCCCTAATTCTTAGATTACCAGACTTAATAAAAAGGGGCATATTCGATTTCGATAATTCAACCATAGAATGTAGTTTCACGTACTTGTGTCTATTTTGTAAATCATTTATAAAACCTGCATGTATTCTCATCCCAAAAATATTAGATTTTAAAAGTGGGACTATAACTCACTTTCACAGATTTTTACTTCGTCGGGAAGTAAGACTTGGCCACTGGTTGATTCACGAACCTATAACAATATATACATATATATCAAAGTATGTTCAAAATATATTTACAACACTTTTAATATATTTTGATGTTTTAAGTTTATTAAGTCAGCTGTCCTCGTTAGTAACCTACAACTAGTTGTCCACAGTTAGATGTACAGAAATAAATCGATAAATATTATCTTGAATCAATCCACGACCCAGTGTATACGTATCTCAGTATTGATCACAACTCAAACTATATATATTTTGGAATCAACCTCAACCCTGTATAGCTAACTCCAACATTCACATATAGAGTGTCTATGGTTGTTCCGAAATATATATAGATGTGTCGACATGATAGGTCGAAACATTGTATACGTGTCTATGGTATCTCAAGATTACATAATATATAATACAAGTTGATTAAGTTATGGTTGGAATAGATTTGTTACCAATTTTCACGTAGCTAAAATGAGAAAAATTATCCAATCTTGTTTTACCCATAACTTCTTCATTTTAAATCCGTTTTGAGTGAATCAAATTGCTATGGTTTCATATTGAACTCTATTTTATGAATCTAAACAAAAGAAGTATAGGTTTCTAGTCGGAAAAATAAGTTACAAGTCGTTTTTGTAAAGGTAGTCATTTCAGTCGAAAGAACGACGTCTAGATGACCATTTTAGAAAACATACTTCCACTTTGAGTTTAACCATAATTTTTGGATATAGTTTCATGTTCATAATAAAAATCATTTTCTCAGAATAACAACTTTTAAATCAAAGTTTATAATAGTTTTTAATTAACTAACCCAAAACAGCCCGCGGTGTTACTACGACGGCGTAAATCCGGTTTTACGGTGTTTTTCGTGTTTCCAGGTTTTAAATCATTAAGTTAGCATATCATATAGATATAGAACATGTGTTTAGTTGATTTTAAAAGTCAAGTTAGAAGGATTAACTTTTGTTTGCGAACAAGTTTAGAATTAACTAAACTATGTTCTAGTGATTACAAGTTTAAACCTTCGAATAAGATAGCTTTATATGTATGAATCGAATGATGTTATGAACATCATTACTACCTTAAGTTCCTTGGATGAACCTACTGGAAAAGAGAAAAATGGATCTAGCTTCAATGGATCCTTGGATGGCTCAAAGTTCTTGAAGCAAAATCATGACACGAAAACAAGTTCAAGTAAGATCATCACTTGAAATAAGATTGTTATAGTTATAGAAATTGAACCAAAGTTTGAATATGATTATTACCTTGTATTAGAATGATAACCTACTGTAAGAAACAAAGATTTCTTGAGGTTGGATGATCACCTTACAAGATTGGAAGTGAGCTAGCAAACTTGAAAGTATTCTTGATTTTATGAAACTAGAACTTTTGGAATTTATGAAGAACACTTAGAACTTGAAGATAGAACTTGAGAGAGTTCAATTAGATGAAGAAAATTGAAGAATGAAAGTGTTTGTAGGTGTTTTTGGTCGTTGGTGTATGGATTAGATATAAAGGATATGTAATTTTGTTTTCATGTAAATAAGTCATGAATGATTACTCATATTTTTGTAATCTTATGAGATATTTCATGCTAGTTGCCAAATGATGGTTCCCACATATGTTAGGTGACTCACATGGGCTGCTAAGAGCTGATCATTGTAGTGTATATACCAATAGTACATACATCTAAAAGCTGTGTATTGTACGAGTACGAATACGGGTGCATACGAGTAGAATTGTTGATGAAATTGAACGAGAATGTAATTGTAAGCATTTTTGTTAAGTAGAAGTATTTTGATAAGTGTATTGAAGTCTTTCAAAAGTGTATAAATACATATTAAAACACTACATGTATATACATTTTAACTGAGTCGTTAAGTCATCGTTAGTCGTTACATGTAAGTGTTGTTTTGAAACCTTTAGGTTAACGATCTTGTTAAATGTTGTTAACCCAATGTTTATAATATCAAAAGAGATTTTAAATTATTATATTATCATGATATTATGATGTACGAATATCTCTTAATATGATATATATACATTAAATGTCGTTACAACGATAAACGTTACATATATGTCTCGTTTCAAAATCATTAAGTTAGTAGTCTTGTTTTTACATATGTAGTTCATTGTTAATATAATTAATGATATGTTTACTTATCATAATATCATGTTAACTATATATATAACCATATATATGTCATCATATAGTTTTTTTTTACAAGTTTTAACGTTCGTGAATCACCGGTCAACTTGGGTGGTCAATTGTCTATATGAAACCTATTTCAATTAATCAAGTCTTAACAAGTTTGATTGCTTAACATGTTGGAAACATTTAATCATGTAAACATCAATCTCAATTAATATATATAAACATGGAAAAGTTCGGGTCACTACAAAATCTCAAGAATTTTAAATTGTGTTCATACATTCATTATAACCTCGACCAAATTTAGACGATTCACGAACCGTTATATATAAATAAATATGTATATATATATATATATATATTATAACTTGAGAATATTAATAAAGTATTAAACGTATAATACTTTACATGATCGTATTTGTTTCAATATGTTTATCGATGGAATTAGAAGATAATATCAAATTGTTGATTTATCAGATACATTATGATATGATTACGGGTCTATGTTATGAGGTCCACTGTGATTTAAGAAATCTATTCTTTTTGACAACATTCGGAAAATGGTAAAGTGATTTATAAGTAAGAACGTGAAGTGTAAATAACTTAGATGTTGGATATCGACAAGTTAAGTAACTCGAAATTTTTCATTAAGATGATTTCATATGTTTATTTAACCTTTGAACTTTATCCCATGCTTCACCAACAAACTGTAATTTAAAAACTTGAAACCTATTATGAATATATATGATTCTACTTTTTTAAAACATTTTATGATATAACGATTTCCATTATTTTAACCTTTAAACAAAATGATTCTTAAAAATATATTTGGTTTTGGAAAAAAAAATTATTATATTTATTTGATTTAGTTTCAAACGTACAAAAACGTTTTCAGTTCAAAAAGAACTTTATTATTAAAACGTATATAACTTTTATAAATATCTAGAACCACTTTTGACAACTCATTACTTAACCAGTATGATAAAGATAACGATATTTATATTTTATTTTATTAAATATATATAACGATTTAAATTAATATTATATATATTTATACGCGTATTATACGTACATAGTTTTATACTTTTACTATACTTAAACTTTACCTTTACTTTATTTTTACTTTACTTTAACTTTAATAATTCACTTTAATAATTCATACTTTAATAATTCACTTTAATAATTCATACTTTAATAATTCACTTTAATAATTCATACTTTAATAATTCACTTTAATAATTCATACTTTAATAATTCACTTTAATAATTCATACTTTAATAATTCACTTTAATAATTCAAAAATCTATTATAAATAGAATTCAATAGGTTTCATTATTTCATAGAAACTTGAAAATATTTTTCTCTAAACTCTCTCAATCGATTTACATATATATATTTACTCCGTATTATTTCAAGATATTATTAGTATACATAAAATATTACGTCAGAATGCTGTCCGAGTGATTTCGAAATTATTTTTTCGAGTGGGATTGGATTAAGGAAATTATGGGTTATCGCTATGGAGGTGATTTTGAATGGTTCATGGGTATGCTCGTGAGGTCAATATAGTGTTTATCATCTCCGTTGGGTCTACGTACCTTTCCTGCAATATTGAATCTCAATATTGATACGTGAGTACTCATAATTTAACTTTTACATATTAATAGTGTATCCCTGACTAGTGCTCGAGTATATAGGATTATGCATGTTTGTACTTTTGATATTGCCTTTAGTTAGGTTATGTTGAATCCTGAATTAGTTATATATGTGACTGAGATAAGGTATAAGATATGCATGTCGTTGGAAAGCTAGCGAAAAATTAAGAACTTTTCATTTAGATATCGAATGATTTCGATGAACGGATTTGAAGTTATAGTCCATCGAATTTTTGTATTATTATTAAAAATGATTATTATTATCGTCGTTATTATCGTCGTTCTAGTTTTATCTTATTATTATTATTATTATTATTATTATTATTATTATTATTATTATTATTATTATTATTATCTTTATCAATTAAAGGATTTATCATTAAAAATTGTTATTTTTTTTATTATTACTATCGTTATTATTGTTAAAGTTATAATTAGTATTATTATTATTATCCAATTATTATTATTATTATTATTATTATTATTATTATTATTATTATTATTATTATTACTATTATTATTATTATTATTAGTATTATTATTATTATTATCATTATTAATATATATATATCATTATTTAAAAATGGTTATTGTTATTATTATTATTATTATTACTATATTATCATTAAGATAATTATTAGTATTATCGTTAATAATGTTATAGTAACTATCATTATTAATATTAGTGTAATTAAAACAAATATTTGTAACACCTAATTATTTTGATTACTATTATTATCATTATTATGAACACGATATAAAAGACAATTAAAAGCTATTAAACGAAACGATTAGAAAATAATGAGTAAGAGTATCATGATGAAATTAAAATATTATAAGATATTGATTTAGATAAAATTATCGTTCTTATTATTTTTATCATTACTATTATTATTAAAAGTATCGTTAGTATTAAAACTATCATTTTAACAAAAATTATCATTTTAATAGAAATGTCATTGTTACTATAAAATATCATTATTATTATTATTTTAAATAGAATTATTATTTTAAAGATAATATTAAAAATTATCGTAAATATTAAAGTTATCATAATTAGAATTATCATTTTATCATAATGTCATCTTAGTAATTATAAATATTGATATTTTTATAATAATAATTATTATTACAAAATAATACAACTTTTACTTACTATCATTATAGATATTATTTTATCAAATAAATATGTGATACAAACATATTTTACTACGTGTAATAACTTACTTTAATAATACCTATCATATTATCTTTATGATATTAAATGAACCCTATAAATTTTATTACTTAATATATATAAAAGTATATTTTATTATATAAATTTAATATAAAATTTTTATTTATTAATAAATAAATTATATTATTTACTCTAATAAATCTTTTAAAAATATTTAAAAATATAAAATGACGATATTTAAACTATATATTAATCATGTATAGATTTTTGGAAATTATTTTGAGTCAAATTTACTTTTGTTGACTTTTGCATATTAGTCTCGAGCATTAGGATTGTGGTACACTATGACTTGACCTAATTTGTTAGACAAATATTGACCAACACATAATTATATATAATTAATTTAGATTCGTGAATCCGAGGCCAACCTTGCACTTGTTCAATGACGTTATATGTATTTTTACTACGAAATACAGTATGGTGAGTTTCATTTACCTTTTTACCCTTTATATTTTTGGGACTGAGAATACATGCGCTTTTATAAATGTTTGACGAAATAGACACAAGTAATTGAAACTACATTCTATGGTTGAATTATCGATATTGAATATGCCCCTTTTTATTAAAGTCTGGTAATCTAAGAATTAGGGAACAGACACCCTAATTGACGCGAATCCTAAAGATAGATCTATTGGGCCTAACAAACCCCATCCAAAGTACCGGATGCTTTAGTACTTCGAAATTATATCATGTCCGAAGGAGGATCCCGGAATGATAGGGGATATTCTTATATGTATCTAGTTAATGTCGGTTACCAGGTGTTCACCATATGAATGATTATTTTTTGTCTCTATGCATGGGACGTATATTTATGAGAACTGGAAATGAAATTCTTGTGGCCTATTAAAATGATGGAAATAAATGATTATGATAAACTAATGAACTCAGCAACCTTTTGGTTGACACTTTAAAGCATGTTTATTCTCAGGTGTTAAAGAAATCTTCCGCTGTGCATTTGCTCATTTTAAAGATATTACTTGGAGTCTTTCATAGCATATTTCGAAGAACGTTGCATTCGAGTCATTGAGTTCATCAAAGATTATTATTAAATCAATTTATAGTTGGATAGTGGATATTATGAAATGGTATGCATGCCTGTCAATTTTTGATGTAAAGAAAGATTGTCTTTTAAAAACGAATGCAATGTTTGTAAAATGTATCATATAGAGGTCAAATACCTCGCAATGTAATCAACTATTGTGAATCGTTTATAATATATATGAACGGGTCCTTTCAATATTACACCAAAAATAAGTTTCTTGAATGCAGTTTTTACATAATATCATACAAGCATGGACTCCAAATCTTGTCCTTATTTTAGTATGCAATACCGGATGCTCTTAATAATCACCTGAGAATAAACATACTTAAAATGTCAACAAAAATGTTGGAGAGTTATAGGTTTAACCTATATATTATTAAATCATAATAATATATCACAAGATTTCATATTTCAATATACATCCCATACATAGAGATAAAATTCATTCATATGGTGAACACCTGGTAACCGACATTAACAAGATGCATATAAGAATATCCCCTATCATTCCAGGAAATCCTTGGGACATGATAAAAACGAATTCGAAGTACTAAAGCATCCGGTACTTTGGATGGGGTTCGTTAGGCCCAATAGATCTATCTTTAGGATTCACGTCAATTAGTAGATCAGTTTACTAATTCTTAGGTTACCAAGCAAAAGGGGCATATTCGGCTTCGATCATTCACCTGAAATGTCCCGTTCTTATTGATTAAAAACGTTCCATATTAATTGATTTCGTTGCGAGGTTTTGACCTCTATATGAGACGTTTTTCAAAGACTGCATTCATTTTAAAACAAACCATAACCTTTATTTCATAAATAAAGGTTTAAAAAGCTTTACGTAGATTATCAAATAATGATAATCTAAAATATCCTGTTTACACACGACCATTACATAATGGTTTACAATACAAATATGTTACATCGAAATTAGTTTCTTGAATGCAGTTTTTACACAATATCATACTAACATGGACTCCAAATCTTGTCCTTATTTTAGTATGCAACAGCGGAAGCTCTTAATATTCACCTGAGAATAAACATGCTTTAAACGTCAACAAAAATGTTGGTGAGTTATAGGTTTAACCTATATATATCAAATCGTAACAATAGACCACAAGATTTCATATTTCAATACACATCCCATACATAGAGATAAAAATCATTCATATGGTGAACACCTGGTAACCGACATTAACAAGATGCATATATAAGAATATCCCCATCATTCCGGGACACCCTTCGGATATGATATAAATTTCGAAGTACTAAAGCATCCGGTACTTTGGATGGGGTTTGTTAGGCCCAATAGATCTATCTTTAGGATTTGCGTCAATTAGGGTGTCTGTTCCCTAATTCTTAGATTACCAGACTTAATAAAAAGGGGCATATTCGATTTCGATAATTCAACCATAGAATGTAGTTTCACGTACTTGTGTCTATTTTGTAAATCATTTATAAAACCTGCATTTATTCTCATCCCAAAAATATTAGATTTTAAAAGTGGGACTATAACTCACTTTCACAGATTTTTACTTCGTCGGGAAGTAAGACTTGGCCACTGTTGATTCACGAACCTATAACAATATATACATATATATTAAAGTATGTTCAAAATATATTTACAACACTTTTAATATATTTTGATGTTTTAAGTTTATTAAGTCAGCTGTCCTCGTTAGTAACCTACAACTAGTTGTCCACAGTTAGATGTACAGAAATAAATCGATAAATATTATCTTGAATCAATCCACGACCCAGTGTATACGTATCTCAGTATTGATCACAACTCAAACTATATATATTTTGGAATCAACCTCAACCCTGTATAGCTAACTCCAACATTCACATATAGAGTGTCTATGGTTGTTCCGAAATATATATAGATGTGTCGACATGATAGGTCGAAACATTGTATACGTGTCTATAGTATCTCAAGATTACATAATATACAATACAAGTTGATTAAGTTATGGTTGGAATAGATTTGTTACCAATTTTCACGTAGCTAAAATGAGAAAAATTATCCAATCTTGTTTTACCCATAACTTCTTCATTTTAAATCCGTTTTGAGTGAATCAAATTGCTATGGTTTCATATTGAACTCTATTTTATGAATCTAAACAGAAAAGTATAGGTTTATAGTCAGAAAAATAAGTTACAAGTCGTTTTTGTAAAGGTAGTCATTTCAGTCGAAAGAACGACGTCTAGATGACCATTTTAGAAAACATACTTCCACTTTGAGTTTAACCATAATTTTTGGATATAGTTTCATGTTCATAATAAAAATCATTTTCTCAGAATAACAACTTTTAAATCAAAGTTTATCATAGTTTTAAATTAACTAACCCAAAACAGCCCGCGGTGTTACTACGACGGCGTAAATCCGGTTTTACGGTGTTTTTCGTGTTTCCAGGTTTTAAATCATTAAGTTAGCATATCATATAGATATAGAACATGTGTTTAGTTGATTTTAAAAGTCAAGTTAGAAGGATTAACTTTTGTTTGCGAACAAGTTTAGAATTAACTAAACTATGTTCTAGTGATTACAAGTTTAAACCTTCGAATACGATAGCTTTATATGTATGAATCGAATGATGTTATGAACATCATTACTACCTTAAGTTCCTTGGATAAACCTACTGGAAAAGAGAAAAATGGATCTAGCTTCAACGGATCCTTGGATGGCTCGAAGTTCTTGAAGCAGAATCATGACACGAAAACAAGTTCAAGTAAGATCATCACTTGAAATAAGATTGTTATAGTTATAGAAATTGAACCAAAGTTTGAATATGATTATTACCTTGTATTAGAATGATAACCTATTGTAAGAAACAAAGATTTCTTGAGGTTGGATGATCACCTTACAAGATTGGAAGTGAGCTAGCAAACTTGGAAGTATTCTTGATTTTATGTAACTAGAACTTGTAAAATATATGAAGAACACTTAGAACTTGAAGATAGAACTTGAGAGAGATCAATTATATGAAGAAAATTGAAGAATAAAAGTGTTTGTAGGTGTTTTTGGTCGTTGGTGTATGGATTAGATATAAAGGATATGTAATTTTGTTTTCATGTAAATAAGTCATGAATGATTACTCATATTTTTGTAATTTTATGAGATATTTCATGCTAGTTGCCAAATGATGGTTCACACATGTGTTAGGTGACTCACATGGGCTGATAAGAGCTGATCATTGGAGTGTATATACCAATAGTACATACATCTAAAAGTTGTGTATTGTACGAGTATGAATACGGGTGCATACGAGTAGAATTGTTGATGAAACTGAACGAGGATGTAATTGTAAGCATTTTTGTTAAGTAGAAGTATTTTGATAAGTGTATTGAAGTCTTTCAAAAGTGTATAAATACATATTAAAACACTACATGTATATACATTTTAACTGAGTCGTTAAGTCATCGTTAGTCGTTACATGTAAGTGTTGTTTTGAAACCTTTAGGTTAACGATCTTGTTAAATGTTGTTAACCCAATGTTTATAATATCAAATGAGATTTTAAATTATTATATTATCATGATATTATCATGTATGAATATCTCTTAATATGATATATATACATTAAATGTCTTTACAACGATAATCGTTACATATATGTCTCGTTTAAAAATCATTAAGTTAGTAGTCTTGTTTTTACATATGTAGTTCATTGTTAATATACTTTATGATATGTTTTCTTATCATAGTATCATGTTAACTATATATATATATCCATATATATGTCATCATATAGTTTTTACAAGTTTTAACGTTCGTGAATCACCGATCAACTTGGGTGGTCAATTGTCTATATGAAACATATTTCAATTAATCAAGTCTTAACAAGTTTGATTGCTTAACATGTTGGAAACATTTAATCATGTAAATATCAATCTCAATTAATATATATAAACATGGAAAAGTTCGGGTCACTACAGTACCTACCCGTTAAATAAATTTCCTCCCGAAATTTTAAGATGTTGAAGGTGTTGACGAATCTTCTGGAAATAGATGCGGGTATTTCTTCTTCATCTGATCTTCATGCTCCCAGGTGAACTCGGGTCCTCTACGAGCATTCCATCGAACCTTAACAATTAGTATCTTGTTTTGCTTAAGTCTTTTAACCTCAGATCCATTATTTCGACGGGTTCTTCGATGAATTGAAGTTTTTCGTTGATTTGGATTTCATCTAACTGAATAGTGAGATCTTCTTTAGCAAAACATTTCTTTAAATTCGAGACGTGGAAAGTGTTATGTACAGCCGCGAGTTGTTGAGGTAACTCTAGTCGGTAAGCTACTGGTACGACACGATCAATAATCTTGAATGGTCCAATATACCTTGGATTTAATTTCCCTCGTTTACCAAATCGAACAACGCCTTTCCAAGGTGCAACTTTAAGCATGACCATCTCTCCAATTTCAAATTCTATATCTTTTCTTTTAATGTCAGCGTAGCTTTTTTGTCGACTTTGGGCGGTTTTCAACCGTTGTTGAATTTGGATGATCTTCTCGGTAGTTTCTTGTATAATCTCCGGACCCGTAATCTGTCTATCCCCCACTTCACTCCAACAAATCGGAGACCCGCACTTTCTACCATAAAGTGCTTCAAACGGCGCCATCTCAATGCTTGAATGGTAGCTGTTGTTGTAGGAAAATTCTGCTAACGGTAGATGTCGATCCCAACTGTTTCCGAAATCAATAACACATGCTCGTAGCATGTCTTCAAGCGTTTGTATCATCCTTTCGCTCTGCCCATCACTTTGTGGATGATAGGCAGTACTCATGTCTAGACGAGTTCCTAATGCTTGCTGTAATGTCTGCCAGAATCTTGAAATAAATCTGCCATCCCTATCAGAGATAATAGAGATTGGTATTCCATGTCTGGAGACGACTTCCTTCAAATACAGTCGTGCTAACTTCTCCATCTTGTCATCTTCTCTTATTGGTAGGAAGTGTGCTGATTTGGTGAGACGATCAACTATTACCCAAATAGTATCAAAACCACTTGCAGTCCTTGGCAATTTAGTGATGAAATCCATGGTAATGTTTTCCCATTTCCATTCCGGGATTTCGGGTTGTTGAAGTAGACCTGATGGTTTCTGATGCTCAGCTTTGACCTTAGAACACGTCAAACATTCTCCTACGTATTTAGCAACATCGGCTTTCATACCCGGCCACCAAAAATGTTTCTTGAGATCCTTGTACATCTTCCCCGTTCCAGGATGTATTGAGTATCTGGTTTTATGAGCTTCTCTAAGTACCATTTCTCTCATATCTCCAAATTTTGGTACCCAAATCCTTTCAGCCCTATACCGGGTTCCGTCTTCCCGAATATTAAGATGCTTCTCCGATCCTTTGGGTATTTCATCCTTTAAATTTCCCTCTTTTAAAACTCCTTGTTGCGCCTCCTTTATTTGAGTAGTAATGTTATTATGAATCATTATATTTATAGATTTTACTCGAATGGGTTCTCTGTCCTTCCTGCTCAAGGCATCGGCTACCACATTTGCCTTCCCCGGGTGGTAACGAATCTCAAAGTCGTAATCATTCAATAATTCAATCCACCTACGCTGCCTCATATTCAGTTGTTTCTGATTAAATATGTGTTGAAGACTTTTGTGGTCGGTATATATAATACTTTTGACCCCATATAAGTAGTGCCTCCAAGTCTTTAATGCAAAAACAACCGCGCCTAATTCCAAATCATGCGTCGTATAATTTTGTTCGTGAATCTTCAATTGTCTAGACGCATAAGCAATCACCTTCGTTTGTTGCATTAATACACAACCGAGACCTTGCTTTGATGCATCACAATAAATCACAAAATCATCATTCCCTTCAGGCAATGACAATATAGGTGCCGTAGTTAGCTTTTTCTTCAATAACTGAAACGCTTTCTCTTGTTCATCATTCCATTCAAATTTCTTCCCTTTATGCGTTAATGCAGTCAAGGGTTTTGCTATTCTGGAAAAGTCTTGGATGAACCTTCTGTAGTAACCAGCTAGTCCTAAAAACTGGCGTATGTGTTTCGAAGTTTTCGGGGTTTCCCACTTTTCAACAGTTTCTATCTTTGCCGGATCCACCTTAATACCTTCTTTGTTTACTATGTGACCGAGGAATTGAACTTCTTCCAACCAAAATGCACACTTTGAAAACTTAGCGTACAATTCTTCCTTCCTCAATACTTCTAACACCTTTCTCAAATGTTCACCGTGTTCTTGGTCATTCTTTGAGTAAATAAGTATGTCATCAATGAAAACAATGACAAACTTGTCAAGGTATGGTCCACACACTAGGTTCATAAGGTCCATAAACACAGCTGGTGCATTAGTTAAACCAAACGGCATGACCATAAACTCGTAATGACCGTAACGTGTTCTGAAAGCAGTCTTTGGAATATCATCTTCTTTCACCCGCATTTGATGATACCCGGAACGTAAGTCAATCTTTGAATAAATAGACGATCCTTGTAGTTGGTCAAATAAGTCATCGATTCTCGGTAGTGGGTAGCGGTTCTTGATGGTAAGTTTGTTCAACTCTCGGTAGTCGATACACAACCTGAATGTACCATCTTTCTTCTTGACAAACTAAACAGGAGCTCCCCACGGTGATGTGCTTGGTCGAATGAAACCACGCTCTAAAAGTTCTTGTAATTGGCTTTGTAGTTCTTTCATCTCACTGGGTGCGAGTCTGTAAGGAGCACGAGCTATTGGTGCAGCTCCTGGTACAAGATCTATTTGAAATTCAACGGATCGATGTGGGGGTAATCCCGGTAATTCTTTCGGAAATACATCAGGAAATTCTTTTGCGACGGGAACATCATTGATGCTCTTTTCTTCAGTTTGTACTTTCTCGATGTGTGCTAGAACAGCATAGCAACCTTTTCTTATTAGTTTTTGTGCCTTCAAATTACTAATAAGATGTAGCTTCGTGTTGCCCTTTTCTCCGTACACCATTAAGGGTTTTCCTTTTTCTCGTATAATGCGAATTGCATTTTTGTAACAAACGATCTCCGCTTTCACTTCTTTCAACCAGTCCATACCGATTATCACATCAAAACTCCCTAACTCTACTGGTATCAAATCAATCTTAAATGTTTCGCTAACCAGTTTAATTTCTCGATTCCGACATATATTATCTGCTGAAATTAATTTACCATTTGCTAATTCGAGTAAAAATTTACTATCCAAAGGCGTCAATGGACAACTTAATTTAGCACAAAAATCTCTACTCATATAGCTTCTATCCGCACCCGAATCAAATAAAACGTAAGCAGATTTATTGTCAATAAGAAACGTACCCGTAACAAGCTCCGGGTCTTCCTGTGCCTCTGCCACATTAATATTGAAAACTCTTCCGCGGCCTTGTCCATTCGTGTTCTCCTGGTTCGGGCAATTTCTAATAATGTGGCCCGGTTTTCCACATTTATAACAAACTACATTGGCATAACTTGCTCCGACACTACTTGCTCCGCCATTACTCGTTCCGACACCATTTGTTCCTTTCGTTCTGTTAACCCCTGGTCCGTAGACATCACACTTCGCCGCGCTATGACCATTTCTTTTACACTTGTTGCAAAATTTGGTGCAGAACCCCGAGTGATACTTTTCACACCTTTGGCATAGCTGCTTCTGATTGTTGTTGTTGTTGCGGTTATTATTGTTGTTAAGATGATTGTTGTGGTTGCTGTTGTTGTTGTTGTTGTTGTTGTTGTTGTTGGGCCGTTTGTTGTAGTTGCGATTGATGTTGCGATTGTTAGGATAGTTGTTGCGATTATTGTTATAATTGCTGTTGTTGTTGTATTGGTGATTCTTATCACCGTTTTCCTCCCACTTTCTTTTGACTTGCTTCACATTGGCCTCTTCAGCAGTCTGTTCTTTAATTCTTTCTTCAATCTGGTTCACTAGTTTGTGAGCCATTCTACATGCCTGTTGTATGGAGGCGGGCTCGTGTGAACTTATATCTTCTTGGATTCTTTCCGGTAATCCTTTCACAAACACGTCGATCTTCTCTTCCTCATCTTCGAATGCTCCCGGACACAATAGGCACAATTCTGTGAATCGTCTTTCGTACGTGGTAATATCAAATCCTTGAGTTCGTAACCCTCTAAGTTCTGTCTTGAGCTTATTGACCTCAGTTCTGGGACGGTACTTCTCGTTCATCAAGTGCTTGAATGCTGACCACGGTAGTGCGTACGCATCGTCTTGTCCCACTTGCTCTAGATAGGTATTCCACCATGTTAACGCAGAACCTGTGAAGGTATGCGTAGCATACTTCACTTTGTCCTCTTCAGTACACTTACTTATGGCAAACACCGATTCAACCTTTTCGGTCCACCGTTTCCATCCACCGTTTCAATCCGATCGGTCCTTCGGTTCCATCAAATTCCAAAGGTTTGCAGGCAGTGAATTCTTTGTAGGTGCATCCTACACGATTTCCTGTACTGCTAGATCCAAGGTTATTATTGGTATGTAGCGCAGCCTGTACTGCGGCTATGTTTGAAGCTAAGAAAGTACGGAATTCCTCTTCATTCATATTCACGGTGTGTCGAGTAGTCGGTGCCATTTCCTTCAAAATAGTTAAATGGAACAAGTTAATCATACAGAATATTAAGAGTAGTTAATAGTATTTCGTAGCATAATATGAACTCATTTATAAAAGCTTTTTCTTCATATTAGCGTTTTATAAGTTTAAATTCGGGTAGTACCTACCCGTTAAGTTCATACTTAGTAGCTAATATACAATTCAACTACTACAATTCTATATGAAAAACTGATTATAATAATATTTCGCGTTCAAACTTTTACACAATATTTTACAAACTTACAATACCGCTTATTTTACATATAGCATGAAATATAGCACACAATAAATTTGATACAAGATGGTTGTGAAGTTAATTCTAGCTAGTACACAAGTCGTTCAGCAAAGGCAATAAAGACACGTAATTCATACGTCCAGAAACAAGTCATGCATTCTGGTTTTACTAGGATTACTTCCCATCCTTGGTCTTGTGGAACATAACCGTTATGGCCGTTGATAAGACAGCGTGTTGTAACGTCGTCAAAGGGACGAGGGTTACGTAATGTCCAACAGTCCCGTAACAATCTAAAAACCTCATTTCTTACCCCAATTACCGACTCCGTCACTTGTGGGAATGTTTTGTTTAATAGTTGTAGCCCGATGTTCTTGTTCTCACTTTGGTGAGAAGCGAACATTACTAATCCGTAAGCATAACATGCTTCTTTATGTTGCATGTTAGCCGATTTTTCTAAATCACGAAGTCCAATATTCAGATATATTGAGTCAAAATAATTTCTTAACCCATTACGTAAAATAGCATTTGGGTTCCCCGCAATATATGCGTCAAAGTAAACACATCGTAACTTATGGATTTCCCAATGTGATATTCCCCATCTTCCGAACGAAAGCCTTTTATAAACCAAGGCATTCTTGGAACGTTCTTCGAATGTCTTACAAACTGATCTCGCCTTAAATAGTTGTGCCGAAGAATTCTGACCGACTCTAGACAAGATTTCATCAATCATGTCTCCGGGTAGGTCTCTTAAAATTTTGGGTTGTCTATCCATTTTGTGTTTTTTATACTGTAAAATAGACAAGAGTTAGATTCATAAAAAAAAAATACTTATTAATACAAGCAATTTTTACATATATCATAAAGCATAAGCACACTATATTACATATATTACACCACACGAATACAACTATCTTATTCCGACTCGCTAGTTTCTTCTTCTTCGGTTTTGGTTCGTTTTGCCAAGTTTCTAGGGATATATGATGTTCCCCTAATACGAACCGTCGTTGTCCACATTGGTTTAGAAAAACCTGGTGGTTTAGAGGTTCCCGGGTCATTGTTACAACTTAAGGACTTCGGGGGTTGACGATACATATAAAGTTCATCGGGGTTGGAATTAGATTTCTCTATTTTTATGCCCTTTCCCTTATTATTTTCTTTTGCCTTTTTAAATTCAGTTGGGGTAATTTCTATAACATCATCGGAATTCTCGTCGGAATCCGATTCATCGGAGAATTGGTAATCCTCCCAATATTTTGCTTCCTTGGCGGAAACACCATTGACCATAATTAACTTTGGTCGGTTGGTTGAGGATTTTCTTTTACTTAACCGTTTTATTATTTCCCCCACCGGTTCTATTTCTTAATCCGGTTCCGATTCTTCTTCCGGTTCCGATTCTTCTTCCGGTTCCGACTCTTCTTCCGGTTCCTCTTCGGGAACTTGTGAATCAGTCCACAAATCATTCCAATTTACATTTGACTCTTCATTATTATTAGGTGAGTCAATGAGACTTGTTCTAGAGGTAGACATCTATCACATAATATCAAACACGTTAAGAGATTAATATATCACATAATATTCATATGTTAAAAATATATAGTTTCCAACAAAAATGTTAAGCAATCATTTTTAAAGAAAACACGGTCGAAGTCCAGACTCACTAATGCATCCTAACAAACTCGATAAGACACACTAATGCAAATTTTCTGGTTCTCTAAGACCAACGCTCGGATACCAACTGAAATGACCCGTTCTTATTGATTAAAAACGTTCCATATTAATTGATTTCGTTGCGAGGTTTTGACCTCTATATGAGACGTTTTTCAAAGACTGCATTCATTTTTAAAACAAACCATAACCTTTATTTCATAAATAAAGGTTTAAAAAGCTTTACGTAGATTATCAAATAATGATAATCTAAAATATCCTGTTTACACACGACCATTACATAATGGTTTACAATACAAATATGTTACATCGAAATCAGTTTCTTGAATGCAGTTTTTACACAATATCATACTAACATGGACTCCAAATCTTGTCCTTATTTTAGTATGCAACAGCGGAAGCTCTTAATATTCACCTGAGAATAAACATGCTTTAAACGTCAACAAAAATGTTGGTGAGTTATAGGTTTAACCTATATATATCAAATCGTAACAATAGACCACAAGATTTCATATTTCAATACACATCCCATACATAGAGATAAAAATCATTCATATGGTGAACACCTGGTAACCGACATTAACAAGATGCATATATAAGAATATCCCCATCATTCCGGGACACCCTTCGGATATGATATAAATTTCGAAGTACTAAAGCATCCGGTACTTTGGAGGGGGTTTGTTAGGCCCAATAGATCTATCTTTAGGATTCGCGTCAATTAGGGTGTCTGTTCCCTAATTCTTAGATTACCAGACTTAATAAAAAGGGGCATATTCGATTTCGATAATTCAACCATAGAATGTAGTTTCACGTACTTGTGTCTATTTTGTAAATCATTTATAAAACCTGCATGTATTCTCATCCCAAAAATATTAGATTTTAAAAGTGGGACTATAACTCACTTTCACAGATTTTTACTTCGTCGGGAAGTAAGACTTGGCCACTGTTGATTCACGAACCTATAATAATATATACATATATATTAAAGTATGTTCAAAATATATTTACAACACTTTTAATATATTTTGATGTTTTAAGTTTATTAAGTCAGCTGTCCTCGTTAGTAACCTACAACTAGTTGTCCACAGTTAGATGTACAGAAATAAATCGATAAATATTATCTTGAATCAATCCACGACCCAGTGTATACGTATCTCAGTATTGATCACAACTCAAACTATATATATTTTGGAATCAACCTCAACCCTGTATAGCTAACTCCAACATTCACATATAGAGTGTCTATGGTTGTTCCGAAATATATATAGATGTGTCGACATGATAGGTCGAAACATTGTATACGTGTCTATGGTATCTCAAGATTACATAATATACAATACAAGTTGATTAAGTTATGGTTGAAATAGATTTGTTACCAATTTTCACGTAGCTAAAATGAGAAAAATTATCCAATCTTGTTTTACCCATAACTTCTTCATTTTAAATCCGTTTTGAGTGAATCAAATTGCTATGGTTTCATATTGAACTCTATTTTATGAATATAAACAGAAAAAGTATAGGTTTATAGTCAGAAAAATAAGTTACAAGTCGTTTTTGTAAAGGTAGTCATTTCAGTCGAAAGAACGACGTCTAGATGACCATTTTAGAAAACATACTTCCACTTTGAGTTTAACCATAATTTTTGGATATAGTTTCATGTTCATAATAAAAATCATTTTCTCAGAATAACAACTTTTAAATCAAAGTTTATCATAGTTTTTAATTAACTAACCCAAAACAGCCCGCGGTGTTACTACGACGGCGTAAATCCGGTTTTACAGTGTTTTTCGTGTTTCCAGGTTTTAAATCATTAAGTTAGCATATCATATAGATATAGAACATGTGTTTAGTTGATTTTAAAAGTCAAGTTAGAAGGATTAACTTTTGTTTGCGAACAAGTTTAGAATTAACTAAACTATGTTCTAGTGATTACAAGTTTAAACCTTCGAATAAGATAGCTTTATATGTATGAATCGAATGATGTTATGAACATCATTACTACCTTAAGTTCCTTGGATAAACCTACTGGAAAAGAGAAAAATGGATCTAGCTTCAACGGATCCTTGGATGGCTCGAAGTTCTTGAAGCAGAATCATGACACGAAAACAAGTTCAAGTAAGATCATCACTTGAAATAAGATTGTTATAGTTATAGAAATTGAACCAAAGTTTGAATATGATTATTACCTTGTATTAGAATGATAACCTACTATAAGAAACAAAGATTTCTTGAGGTTGGATGATCACCTTACAAGATTGGAAGTGAGCTAGCAAACTTGGAAGTATTCTTGATTTTATGTAACTAGAACTTGTAAAATATATGAAGAACACTTAGAACTTGAAGATAGAACTTGAGAGAGATCAATTAGATGAAGAAAATTGAAGAATGAAAGTGTTTGTAGGTGTTTTTGGTCGTTGGTGTATGGATTAGATATAAAGGATATGTAACTTTGTTTTCATGTAAATAAGTCATGAATGATTACTCATATTTTTATAATTTTATGAGATATTTCATGCTAGTTGCCAAATGATGGTTCCCACATGTGTTAGGTGACTCACATGGGCTGATAAGAGCTGATCATTGGAGTGTATATACCAATAGTACATACATCTAAAAGCTATGTATTGTACGAGTACGAATACGGGTGCATACGAGTAGAATTGTTGATGAAACTGAACGAGGATGTAATTGTAAGCATTTTTGTTAAGTAGAAGTATTTTGATAAGTGTATTGAAGTCTTTCAAAAGTGTATAAATACATATTAAAACACTACATGTATATACATTTTAACTGAGTCGTTAAGTCATTGTTAGTCGTTACATGTAAGTGTTGTTTTGAAACCTTTAGGTTAACGATCTTGTTAAATGTTGTTAACCCAATGTTTATAATATCAAATGAGATTTTAAATTATTATATTATCATGATATTATCATGTATGAATATCTCTTAATATGATATATATACATTAAATGTCTTTACAACGATAATCGTTACATATATGTCTCGTTTAAAAATCATTAAGTTAGTAGTCTTGTTTTTACAAATGTAGTTCATTGTTAATATACTTTATGATATGTTTTCTTATCATAGTATCATGTTAACTATATATATATATCCATATATATGTCATCATATAGTTTTTACAAGTTTTAACGTTCGTGAATCACCGATCAACTTGGGTGGTCAATTGTCTATATGAAACATATTTCAATTAATCAAGTCTTAACAAGTTTGATTTCTTAACATGTTGGAAACATTTAATCATGTAAATATCAATCTCAATTAATATATATAAACATGGAAAAGTTCGGGTCACTACATCACCCATATAATGTAGTTTCAATTACTTGTGTCTATTTCGTAAAACTTTTATAAAACTGCATGTATTCTCATCCCAAAATATTAGATTTTAAAAGTGGGACTATAACTCACTTTCACAGATTTTTACTTCGTCGGGAAGTAAGACTTGGCCACTGGTCGATTCACGAACGTATAACAAATTTGTACACATATATCAAAGTATGTTCAAAATATATTTACAACATTTTTAATACGTTTTAATGTTTTAAGTTTATTAAGTCAGTTGTCCTCGTTAGTAACCTACAACTAGTTGTCTACAATTAGATGTACAGAAATAAATCGATATATATATTATCTTGAATCAATCCACGACCCACTATATACACGTCTCAGGCTAGATCACAACTCAAAGTATATATATTTTTGCAATCAACCTCAACCCTGTATAGCTAACTCAAACATTACTGCATATATAGAGTGTCTATGATTGTTCCAAATAATATATATAGATGGGTCGATATGATATGTCAAAACATTTGCATTACTGTCTATAGTATCCCAAGATTACATAATATATTAGAATACAAGTATAATACAATATAAGTTAGATAGGATATGATTAATATAGATTTGTTACCAATTTTCACGTAGCTACAACAAGAAAAAAAAATCCAATCTTGTTTTACCCATAACTTATTCGTTTTAAATCCGTTTTGAGTGAATCAAATTGCTATGGTTTCATATTGAACTATATTTTATGAATCTAGACAGAAAAAGTATAGGTTTATAGTCAGAAATATAAGTTACAAGTCATTTTTGTAAAGGTAGTCATTTCAGTCGAAAGAACGACGTCTAGATGACCATTTTAGAAAACATACTTCCACTTTGAGTTTAACCATAATTTTTGGATATAGTTTCATGTTCATAAGAAAAATCATTTTCCCAGAAGAACAACTTTTAAATCAAAGTTTATCATAGTTTTTAATTAACTAACCCAAAACAGCCCGCGGTGTTACTACGACGGCGTATATCCGGTTTTACGGTGTTTTTCGTGTTTTCAGGTTTTAAATCATTAAGTTAGCATATCATATAGATATAGAACATGTGTTAAGTTGATTTTAAAAGTCAAGTTATAAGGATTAGCTTATGTTTACGAACAAGTTTAGAATTAACTAAACTATGTTCTAGTGATTACATGTTCAAATCTTCGAATAAGATAGTTTTCTTTATATGAATCGAATGATGTTATAAACATCATTACTACCTCAAGTTTAGTAGGTAAACCTACTGGAAGTGAAAATAAATGATCTAGCTTCAAGGGATCTTGGATGGCTTGAAAGTTCTTGAAGTAGAATCATGACACGAAAACAAGTTCAAGTAAGATTTCCACTCGAAATAAGATTGTTATAGTTATAGAAATTGAACCAAAGTTTGAATATGAGTATTACCTTGTATTAGAAAGATATCTTACTGTAAATAGGAAAGATTTCTTGAGGTTGGATGATCACTCTACAAGATTGGAAGTAAGCTAGCAAACTTGGAAGTATTCTTGATTTTATGAAACTAGAACTTGTAGAATTTATGAAGAACACTTAGAACTTGAAGATAGAACTTGAGATAGATCAATTAGATGAAGAAAATTGAAGAATGAAAGTGTTTGTAGGTGTTTTTGGTCGTTGGTATATGGATTAGATATAAAGGATGTGTAATTTTGTTTACATTTAAATAAGTCATGAATGATTCCTAATATTTTTGTAATTTTATGAGATATTTCATGCTAGTTGCCAAATAATGGTTCCCACATGTGTTAGGTGACTCACATGGGCTGCTAAGAGCTGATCATTTGAGTGTATATACCAATAGTACATACATCTAAAAGCTGTGTATTGTACGAGTACGAATACAGGTGTATACGAGTAGAATTGTTGATGAAACTGAACGAGGATGTAATTGTAAGCATTTTTGTTAAGTAGAAGTATTTTGATAAGTGTCTTCAAGTCTTTCAAAAGTGTATGAATACATATTAAAACACTACATGTATATACATTTTAACTGAGTCGTTAAGTCATCGTTAGTCGTTACATGTAAATGTTGATTTGAAACCTTTAAGTTAACGCTCTTGTTAAATGTTGTTAACCCATTGTTTATTAAATCAAATGAGATGTTTAAATTATTACATTATCATGATATCATGATGTATTAATATATCTTATATGATATATATACATTAAATGTCGTTACAACGATAATCGTTACATATATGTCTCGTTTCAAAATCATTAAGTTAGTAGTCTTGTTTTTACATATGTAGTTCATTGTTAATAAACTTAATGATATGTTTACTTATCATAATATCATGTTAAATATATATATATATCCATATATATGTCATCATATAGTTTTTACAAGTTTTAACGTTCGTGAATCACCGGTCAACTTGGATGGTCAAATGTCTATATGAAACCTATTTCAATTAATCAAGTCTTAACAAGTTTGATTGCTTAACATGTTGGAAACAATTAATCATGTAAATAACAATTTCATTTAATATATATAAACATGGAAAAATTCGGGTCACTACAGTACCTACCTTTTAAATAAATTTCATCCCGAAATTTTAAGCAGTTGGAGGTGTTGACGTATCTTCGGGAAATAAGTGCGTGTATTTCTTCTTCATCTGATATTCTCATTCCCAGGTGAACTCGGGTCCTCTACGGGCATTCCATCGAACCTTAACAATTGGTATCTTGTTTTGCTTAAGTCTTTTAACCTCACGATCCATTATTTCGACGGGTTCCTCGATGAATTGAAGTTTTTCGTTGATTTGGATTTCGTCTAACGGAAAAGTGAGATCTTCTTTAGCAAAACATTTCTTCAAATTCAAGACGTGGAAAGTGTTATGTACAGCCGCGAGTTGTTGAGGCAACTCAAGTCGGTAAGCTACTGGTCCGACGCGATCAATAATCTTGAATGGTCCAATATACCTTGGATTTAATTTCCCTCGTTTACCAAATCGAACAACGCCTTTCCAAGGTGCAACTTTAAGCATGACCATCTCTCCAATATCAAATTCTATATCTTTTCTTTTAATGTCAGCATAGGTCTTTTGTCGACTTTGGGCGGTTTTCAACCGTTGTTGAATTTGGATGATCTTCTCGGTAGTTTCTTGTATTATCTCCGGACCCGTAATCTGTCTATCCCCTACTTCACTCCAACAAATTGGAGACCTTCACTTTCTACCATAAAGTGCTTCAAACGTCGCCATCTCAATGCTTGAATGGTAGCTGTTATTGTAGAAAAATTCTACTAACGGAAGGTGTCGATCCCAACTGTTTCCGAAATCAATTACACATGCTCGTTGCATGTCTTCAAGTGTTTGTATTGTCCTTTCGCTCTGTCCGTCAGTTTGTGGATGATAAGCAGTACTCATGTCTAGACGAGTTCCTAATGCTTGCTGTAATGTCTGCCAAAATCTTGAAATAAATCTGCCATCCCTATCAGAGATAATAGAGATTGGTATTCCATGTCTGGAGATGACTTCCTTCAAATACAGCCGTGCTAACTTCTCCATCTTGTCATCTTCTCTTATTGGCAGGAAGTGTGCTGATTTGGTGAGACGATCAACTATTACCCAAATAGTATCAAAACCACTTGCAGTCCTTTGCAATTTAGTGATGATATCCATGGTAATGTTTTCCCATTTCCATTCCAGGATTTCGGGTTACTGAAGTAGACCTGATGGTTTCTGATGCTCAGCTTTGACCTTAGAACACGTCAAACATTCTCCTACATATTTAGCAACATCGACTTTCATACCCGGCCACCAAAAATGTTTCTTGAGATCCTTGTACATCTTCCCCGTTCCAGGATGTATTGAGTATCTGGTTTTATGAGCTTCTCTAAGTACCATTTCTCTCATATCTCCAAATTTTGGTACTCAAATTCTTTCAGCCCTATACCGGGTTCTGTCTTCCTGAATATTAAGATGCTTCTCCGATCCTTTGGGTATTTCATCCTTTAAATTTCTCTCTTTTAAAACTCCTTGTTGCGCCTCTTTTATTTGAGTAGTAAGGTTATTGTGAATCATTATATTCATAGATTTTACTCGAATGGGTTCTCTGTTCTTCCTGCTCAAGGCGTCAGCTACCACATTTGCCTTCCCCGAGTGGTAACGAATCTCAAAGTCATAATCATTCAACAATTCAATCCACCTACGCTGCCTCATATTCAGTTGTTTCTGATTAAATATGTGTTGAAGACTTTTGTGGTCGGTATATATAATACTTTTGACCCCATATAAGTAGTGCCTCCAAGTCTTTAATGCAAAAACAACCGCGCCTAATTCCAAATCATGCGTCGTATAATTTTGTTCGTGAATCTTCAATTATCTAGACGTATAAATAATTACTTTCATTCGTTGCATTAATACACAACCGAGACCTTGCTTTGAGGTGTCACAATATATCACAAAATCATCATTCCTTTCAAGTAATGACAATATAGGTGTCGTAGTTAACTTTTTCTTCAATAACTGAAACGCTTTCTCTTGTTCATCCTTCCATTCCAATTTCTTCCCTTTATGCGTTAATGCAGTCAAGGGTTTTGCTATTATGGAAAAGTCTTGGATGAACCTTCTGTAGTAACCAGCTAGTCCTAAAAACTGGCGTATGTGTTTCGGAGTTTTCGGGGTTTCCCACTTTTCAACGGTTTCGATCTTTGCTGGATCCACCTGAATACCTTCTTTGTTCACTATGTGACTGAGGAATTGAACTTTTTCCAACCAAAATGCACACTTTGAAAACTTAGCGTACAGTTTTTCTTTTCTCAGCAACTCTAGAACTTTTCTTAAATGTTTTTCGTGCTCTTGATCATTCTTCGAGTAAATAAGTATGTCATCGATGAAAACAATGACAAACTTGTCCAGAAATGGCCCACACACTCGGTTCATAAGGTCCATGAACACAGCTGATGCGTTAGTCAATCCAAATGGCATAACCATAAACTCGTAATGACTGTAATGCGTCCTAATAGCAGTCTTTGGAATATCATCCTCCCTCACCCGCATTTGATGATATCCAGAACGTAAATCGATCTTTGAATAAACAGACGAGCCTTGTAGTTGATCAAATAAGTTGTCGATTCTCGGTAGTGGGTAGCGGTTCTTGATGGTTAGTTTGTTCACTCTCGGTAGTCGTTACACAACCTGAATGTACTATCTTTCTTCTTGACAAACAAAACAGGAGCTCCCTATGGTGATGTGCTTGGTCTAATGAAACCACGCTCTAAAAGTTCCTGTAACTAACTTTGTAATTCTTTCATTTCACTGGGTGCGAGTCTGTATAGAGCACAAGCTATTGGTGCAGCTCCTGGTACAAGGTCTATTTGAAATTCCACGGATCGGTGTGGAGGTAGTCCCGGTAATTCTTTCGGAAATACATCGGGAAATTCTTTTGCGACGGTAATATCATTGATGTTCTTTTCTTCGGAATTGACTTTCTCGATGTGTGCTAGCACAGCATAGCAACCTTTTCTTATTAGTTTTTGTGCCTTCAGGTTACTAATAAGATTTAACTTTGCGCTGCTCTTTTCTCCGTACACCATTAAGGGTTTTCCTTTTTCTCGTATAATGCGAATTGCATTTTTGTAACAAACGATCTCTGCTTTCACTTCTTTCAACCAGTCCATACCGATTATCACATCAAAACTCCCTAACTCGACTGGTATTAAATCAATTTTAAACGTTTCAACCCCTAGTTTAATTTCTCTCTCCCGACATATATTATCTGCTGAAATTAATTTACCGTTTGCTAATTAGAGAAAAAATTTACTATCCAAAGGCGTCAATGGGCAACTTAATTTAACACAAAATTCTCTACTCATATAGCTTCTATCTGCACCCGAATCAAATAAAACATAAGCAGATTTATCGTCAAAAATCAACGTACCCGTAACAAGCTCCGGGTCTTCCTGTGCTTCTGCCGCATTAATATTGAAAACTCTTCCACGGCCCTGCCCATTAGTATTCCCCTGATTCAGGCACTTTCTAATAATGTGGCCCGATTTTCCACATTTATAACAAACATCGTTGGTATTACTTGCTCCGACACTATTCGTTTCGGCATTACTTGTTTCGGCATTATTTGCTCCCTTAGTTCTGTTAAACTTTGGTCCATAGACCTCACACTTTGTCGCGCTATGACCATTTCTTTTACACCTGTTGCAAAATGTCGTGCAAAACCCCTGGTGATTTTCTTCACACCTATGACATGGCTGTTTTTGGTTTTTGTTGCCGTTGTTGTTATTGAGGTTGTTGTTGGGATTGTTATTGTTGTTGAAACGGTTGTTGTAGTTGTTGTTGTTGTTGGGATGTTTGTTGTAGTTATTGTTAGGATTGCGGTTATTGTTGCGATTGTTGTTGCGGTTGTTGGGATAGTTGTTGCGATTGTGGTTGTAATTGTTGTTGTTGTTGTACTGGTGACTCTTGTCACCGTTTTCCTCCCACTTCCTCTTGAGTTGTTTCATGTTAGCTTTTTCGGCCTCCTGCTCTTTAATTCTTCCCTCAATCTGATTTATGAGTTTATGAGCCATTCGACTTGCCTTCTGTATAGAAGTGGGCTCGTGTGAACTCACATCTTCTTGAATCCTTACTGGTAATCCTTTTACAAATGCGTCGATCTTCTCTTCTTCATCTTCGAATGCTCCCGGACACAATAGGCACAACTCTGTGAATCGTCGTTCATATGTGGTAACGTCGAACCCTTGTGTTCGTAACTCTCTAAGTTCTGCCTTGAGTTTATTGACTTCGTTTCTAGGACGGTACTGCTCGTTTTGATGGAATTTAACATTTAACAAGTGACATGTTCATTTTGTTTACATAATCATAAAACTAATTTTAAGATAGTTAAAGCAAGCAGAAGCATTAATAGAACAAGTATATTTGTTAAGCCATTTTGTTAAATCCCATATTAATATCAAGTCTTGGATAAATGCTTACAAATATAACAAGTAGAGAAGATATATGTACCTCCTCAAAGTTAATTGAGGGTTGAATTGGATGAGCAAGATGATGGAAAAGATGATGAAAGAAAGCTTCTAACTTGAAGCCTCAAGTGTGTAATACCCCAAGCCTTTTGTGCACCAACACCACCTTTAATTTAGTTAGGATTTTTAACACTTAATCAACTAGCTCAAAAACAAGAGAACCTCTCTTTTTACTCCTTAAACAGTTCGGCCAGATTACCACAAGTAGGAGAAAGAATGTTTTTTTTTTTTTAAAGCTAGTTAAACACTTGAGTCAATTCTTGGTATAATACATTCAACATGCACCTAGGAAATGTCATCTTAAAAGTAACAAAAGGAGAACATGTGTGTTGTCCCTAGGGACTCAAAAAAAACCGTCCACCCATAGGGTTTTATGAAAGGTTTTTAATTTTATAAAACTTGTTAATTAAAACTAGTAATAACACACCATGTAAATGTTTTGTTACTTGCATTTTTTTTTTCTTTCTTTTTATAAACCAATTTATAAAACATAAGACAACATAAATATTTAAACCTATAAATAATTAAATCCTTAATATATATAAATTATCCAAATAATTTATCTCAAGTGATAATACTTTAGAAAACCGATTTTCTAAAGTTCAAGTGTTGCGTATTTATTTAACGATCCATTGTTAAGATCAAATACGTATAAGGTGTCGGTAAGCTTGTTATTGGGTATGACCCGACTTGGATCATAACATATTAGCCACATTAATTTAATATGTCTCTCGGGCATACAAAATACCTCCAATCTCTCACTTGCACGAGAAACATAAGAAATTAATGCAAGTGATGGATACCACCTAACGACCGTCCATCACCCCCAATATGTTATGACTTTGTGCCATTCAATAACATCATCCCTTTTGAGTTCCCATCTCGAATATGAATAGGTGAATCTTTCATTCTATCCTTTCGTCCTAGATGTCATGGTAAATCCAAGAGATACAGAGTGATCACTCTCTTCTAGATTTACCTTTATTAGGCCTTAGACATCTGACTCTCAACGAATAAGATGGACAAATTCCATCTTGACTACATACGTCCTAAATATACACCTTGCATTATACCTGAGCTCCTCCTTATGAACTACCATATTTCAGAATAGCGAAGGAAAGAATCAAGGCACGATACTTGGTAAATATCTGAACCCAAAATGTATCTCAGGTCAGAGGATACAATGATATTCGCCTTTACTCAAGATTACATGTGATCAACCACAAAGGCTCCATTTAGTAAATCTTCATGGCGGGTCTTCCAATATTTATATCCCACAAATATCTATGAACCTTGGTTGCAACCTTGCCCCACATTCATCCCGTGAATGTATACCAATCCAAGTTCATAATAGTCTAAACCTCACACTCGTTCCCACAAATGTGATCGACTATGGAATTTTGAATAATTACTTATTCATGGATAAAATATGCAAAATAGGAACATAACTCAAAATAAATTAATACCAAAATTATATTAATGAGTTTGAACAATTTCGTTCTGATACAATACTTAAAACAGATCATGACCAATCACTAGAATATCGAAGCCCTAATGCACAAACATGTCCAGTATGATTCGCTCCATGTAAGAGCTTCGTGAGAGGATCCGCTATATTAAGATCTGAGTGAACTTTGCGAATACATATCTTTCCCTTTTCAACTTCATCCCTTATGTAGTTGAATCTCCGCTCAATGTGACGGGTCTTTTGATGAGCACGAGGTTCTTTTATTTAAGCAATCGCACCCTCGTTGTCACAAAAGATCTCAAGAGGGTCCTGAATGGAAGGGACTACTCCTAAGTCGTCGATGAATTTCTTCATCCATGCAGCTTCCTGAGCAACCAATGAGGCGGCGATGTACTTCGACTCTGTAGTGGATAAAGCAACAACATCTTGTTTTGAACTCTTCCAAGAGACCGCACCTCCAATTAACGTGAAGACATAACCGGACTGTGACCGAGAATCATCTCGATCAGTTTGGAAACTCGCGTCCACGTAACCTTTTACAGCGAGTTCCTCCTCACCAGACCCATATATTAGAAACATATCCTTAGTCCTCCTAAGGTATTTCAATATACTTTTGACAGCAATCCAATGACTGTTTCCTGGGTTATTCTGGTATCTACTTGTCAGGCTAAGAGCGCATGACACATCCGGTCTAGTGCATATCATTGCATACATGATTGACCCAATAACAGATGCGTACGGGACTTTCTTCATTCTCTCTTGTTCATCTTTCGTGGTAGGACACTGGGATGAACTGAGAAGCGTCCCCTTTTGAATAGGTACCAAACCTTTCTTAGAGTTCTCCATCTTGAACCTTTTCAAGATCTTTTCAATGTATGCACTTTGATTCAAACCTATCAGTTTCTTGGATCTATCCCTGTAGATCCCAATTCCCAAAACGTATTGTGCTTCTCCAAGATCCTTAATGGGGAAGCATTTACTTAGCCAAGTTTTAACACCTTCCATTGCCGGAATATCATTTCCAAATAACAATATATCATCCACATATAGTACAAGGAATTTGATAGTGCTCCCACTAGCTTTCTTATATACACAAGCTTCATCATCATTTTTAATGAAGCCAAATTTCTCGGCCTCCTCATTAAAACAATGATTCCACATTCTAGATGCTTGTTTCAATCCGTAGATTGACTTTTTTTAACTTGCATACCTTTTTAGAATATTTCGGATCAACAAAACCTTCAGGCTGAACCATATAGACATCTTCCACAAGATATCCATTTAGGAAAGCGGTCTTGACATCCATTTGCAATATTTCATAATCATAATGAGCAGCAATGGCAAATAATATCCTAATAGACTTTAGCATGGCCACATGCGAAAAAGTTTCATCATAGTCAACCCCTTGAGTTTGAGTGAAACCTGAAATGTCCCGTTCTTATTGATTAAAAACGTTCCATATTAATTGATTTCGTTGCGAGGTTTTGACCTCTATATGAGACGTTTTTCAAAGACTGCATTCATTTTTAAACAAACCATAACCTTTATTTCATCAATAAAGGTTTAAAAAGCTTTACGTAGATTATCAAATAATGATAATCTAAAATATCCTGTTTACACACGACCATTACATAATGGTTTACAATACAAATATGTTACAACAAAATAAGTTTCTTGAATGCAGTTTTTACATAATATCATACAAGCATGGACTCCAAATCTTGTCCTTATTTAAGTATGCGACAGCGGAAGCTCTTAATAATCACCTGAGAATAAACATGCTTAAAACGTCAACAAAAATGTTGGTGAGTTATAGGTTTAACCTATATATATCAAATCGTAACAATAGACCACAAAATTTCATATTTCAATACACATCCCATACATAGAGATAAAAAATCATTCATATGGTGAACACCTGGTAACCGACAATAACAAGATGCATATATAAGAATATCCCCATCATTCCGGGACACCCTTCGGATATGATATAAATTTCGAAGTACTAAAGCATCCGGTACTTTGGATGGGGTTTGTTAGGCCCAATAGATCTATCTTTAGGATTCGCGTCAATTAGGGTGTCTGTTCCCTAATTCTTAGATTACCAGACTTAATAAAAAGGGGCATATTCGATTTCGATAATTCAACCATAGAATGTAGTTTCACGTACTTGTGTCTATTTTGTAAATCATTTATAAAACCTGCATGTATTCTCATCCCAAAAATATTAGATTTTAAAAGTGGGACTATAACTCACTTTCACAGATTTTTACTTCGTCGGGAAGTAAGACTTGGCCACTGGTTGATTCACGAACCTATAACAATATATACATATATATCAAAGTATGTTCAAAATATATTTACAACACTTTTAATATATTTTGATGTTTTAAGTTTATTAAGTCAGCTGTCCTCGTTAGTAACCTACAACTAGTTGTCCACAGTTAGATGTACAGAAATAAATCGATAAATATTATCTTGAATCAATCCACGACCCAGTGTATACGTATCTCAGTATTGATCACAACTCAAACTATATATATTTTGGAATCAACCTCAACCCTGTATAGCTAACTCCAACATTCACATATAGAGTGTCTATGGTTGTTCCGAAATATATATAGATGTGTCGACATGATAGGTCGAAACATTGTATACGTGTCTATGGTATCTCAAGATTACATAATATATAATACAAGTTGATTAAGTTATGGTTGGAATAGATTTGTTACCAATTTTCACGTAGCTAAAATGAGAAAAATTATTCAATCTTGTTTTACCCATAACTTCTTCATTTTAAATCCGTTTTGAGTGAATCAAATTGCTATGGTTTCATATTGAACTCTATTTTATGAATCTAAACCAAAAAAGTATAGGTTTCTAGTCGGAAAAATAAGTTACAAGTCGTTTTTGTAAAGGTAGTCATTTCAGTCGAAAGAACGACGTCTAGATGACCATTTTAGAAAACATACTTCCACTTTGAGTTTAACCATAATTTTTGGATATAGTTTCATGTTCATAATAAAAATCATTTTCTCAGAATAATAACTTTTAAATCAAAGTTTATCATAGTTTTTAATTAACTAACCCAAAACAGCCCGCGGTGTTACTACGACGGCGTAAATCCGGTTTTACGGTGTTTTTCGTGTTTCCAGGTTTTAAATCATTAAGTTAGCATATCATATAGATATAGAACATGTGTTTAGTTGATTTTAAAAGTCAAGTTAGAAGGATTAACTTTTGTTTGCGAACAAGTTTAGAATTAACTAAACTATGTTCTAGTGATTACAAGTTTAAACCTTCGAATAAGATAGCTTTATATGTATGAATCGAATGATGTTATGAACATCATTACTACCTTAAGTTCCTTGGATGAACCTACTGGAAAAGAGAAAAATGGATCTAGCTTCAATGGATCCTTGGATGGCTCAAAGTTCTTGAAGCAAAATCATGACACGAAGTAAGATCATCACTTGAAATAAGATTGTTATAGTTATAGAAATTGAACCAAAGTTTGAATATGATTATTACCTTGTATTAGAATGATAACCTACTGTAAGAAACAAAGATTTCTTGAGGTTGGATGATCACCTTACAAGATTGGAAGTGAGCTAGCAAACTTGAAAGTATTCTTGATTTTATGAAACTAGAACTTTTGGAATTTATGAAGAACACTTAGAACTTGAAGATAGAACTTGAGAGAGTTCAATTAGATGAATAAAATTGAAGAATGAAAGTGTTTGTAGGTGTTTTTGGTCGTTGGTGTATGGATTAGATATAAAGGATATGTAATTTTGTTTTCATGTAAATAAGTCATGAATGATTACTCATATTTTTGTAATCTTATGAGATATTTCATGCTAGTTGCCAAATGATGGTTCCCACATGTGTTAGGTGACTCACATGGGCTGCTAAGAGCTGATCATTGGAGTGTATATACCAATAGTACATACATCTAAAAGCTGTGTATTGTACGAGTACGAATACGGGTGCATACGAGTAGAATTGTTGATGAAACTGAACGAGGATGTAATTGTAAGCATTTTTGTTAAGTAGAAGTATTTTGATAAGTGTATTGAAGTCTTTCAAAAGTGTATAAATACATATTAAAACACTACATGTATATACATTTTAACTGAGTCGTTAAGTCATCGTTAGTCGTTACATGTAAGTGTTGTTTTGAAACTTTTAGGTTAACGATCTTGTTAAATGTTGTTAACCCAATGTTTATAATATCAAATGAGATTTTAAATTATTATATTATCATGATATTATCATGTATGAATATCTCTTAATATGATATATATACATTAAATGTCTTTACAACGATAATCGTTACATATATGTCTCGTTTAAAAATCATTAAGTTAGTAGTCTTGTTTTTACATATGTAGTTCATTGTTAATATACTTAATGATATGTTTACTTATCATAGTATCATGTTAACTATATATATATCCATATATATGTCATCATATAGTTTTTACAAGTTTTAAAGTTCGTGAATCACCGGTCAACTTGGGTGGTCAATTGTCTATATGAAACATATTTCAATTAATCAAGTCTTAACAAGTTTGATTGCTTAACATGTTGGAAACATTTAATCATGTAAATATCAATCTCAATTAATATATATAAACATGGAAAAGTTCGGGTCACTACAGTACCTACCCGTTAAATAAATTTCGTCCCGAAATTTTAAGCTGTTGAAGGTGTTGACGAATCTTCTGGAAATAGATGCGGGTATTTCTTCTTCATCTGATCTTCACGCTCCCAGGTGAACTCGGGTCCTCTACGAGCATTCCATCGAACCTTAACAATTGGTATCTTGTTTTGCTTAAGTCTTTTAACCTCACGATCCATTATTTCGACGGGTTCTTCGATGAATTGGAGTTTTTCGTTGATTTGGATTTCATCTAACGGAATAGTGAGATCTTCTTTAGCAAAACATTTCTTCAAATTCGAGACGTGGAAAGTGTTATGTACAGCCGCGAGTTGTTGGGTAACTCAAGTCGGTAAGCTACTGGTCCGACACGATCAATAATCTTGAATGGTCCAATATACCTTGGATTTAATTTCCCTCGTTTACCAAATCGAACAACGCCTTTCCAAGGTGAAACTTTAAGCATGACCATCTCTCCAATTTCAAATTCTATATCTTTTCTTTTAATGTCAGCGTAGCTCTTTTGTCGACTTTGGGCGGTTTTCAACCGTTGTTGAATTTGGATGATCTTCTCGGTAGTTTCTTGTATAATCTCCGGACCCGTAATCTGTCAATCCCCCACCTCACTCCAACAAATCGGAGACCTGCACTTTCTACCATAAAGTGCTTCAAACGGCGCCATCTCAATGCTTGAATGGTAGCTGTTGTTGTAGGAAAATTCTGCTAACGGTAGATGTCGATCCCAACTGTTTCCGAAATCAATAACACATGCTCGTAGCATGTCTTCAAGCGTTTGTATCGTCCTTTCGCTCTGTCCATCAGTTTGTGGATGATAGGCAGTACTCATGTCTAGACGAGTTCCTAATGCTTGCTGTAATGTCTGCCAGAATCTTGAAATAAATCTGCCATCCCTATCAGAGATAATAGAGATTGGTATTCCATGTCTGGAGATGACTTCCTTCAAATACAGTCGTGCTAACTTCTCCATCTTGTCATCTTCTCTTATTGGTAGGAAGTGTGCTGATTTGGTGAGACGATCAACTATTACCCAAATAGTATCAAAACCACTTGCAGTCCTTGGCAATTTAGTGATGAAATCCATGGTAATGTTTTCCCATTTCCATTCCGGGATTTCGGGTTGTTGAAGTAGACCTGATGGTTTCTGATGCTCAGCTTTGACCTTAGAACACGTCAAACATTCTCCTACATATTTAGTAACATCGGCTTTCATACCCGGCCACCAAAAATGTTTCTTGAGATCCTTGTACATCTTCCCCGTTCCAGGATGTATTGAGTATCTGGTTTTATGAGCTTCTCTAAGTACCATTTCTCTCATATCTCCAAATTTTGGTACCCAAATCCTTTCAGCCCTATACCGGGTTCCGTCTTCCCGAATATTAAGATGCTTCTCCGATCCTTTGGGTATTTCATCCTTTAAATTTCCCTCTTTTAAAACTCCTTGTTGCGCCTCCTTTATTTGAGTAGTAATGTTATTATGAATCATTATATTCATAGATTTTACTCGAATGGGTTCTCTATCCTTCCTGCTCAAGGCATCGGCTACCACATTTGCCTTCCCCGGGTGGTAACGAATCTCAAAATCGTAATCATTCAATAATTCAATCCACCTACGCTACCTCATATTCAGTTGTTTCTGATTAAATATGTGTTGAAGACTTTTGTGGTCGGTATATATAATACTTTTGACCACATATAAGTAGTGCCTCCAAGTCTTTAATGCAAAAACAACCGCGCCTAATTCCAAATCATGCGTCGTATAATTTTGTTCGTGAATCTTCAATTGTCTAGACGCATAAGCAATCACCTTCGTTCGTTGCATTAATACACAACCGAGACCTTGCTTTGATGCGTCACAATAAATCACAAAATCATCATTCCCTTCAGGCAATGACAATATAGGTGCCGTAGTTAGCTTTTTCTTCAATAACTGAAACGCTTTCTCTTGTTCATCATTCCATTCAAATTTCTTCCCTTTATGCGTTAATGCAGTCAAGGGTTTTGCTATTCTGGAAAAGTCTTGGATGAACCTTCTGTAGTAACCAGCTAGTCCTAAAAACTGGCGTATGTGTTTCGGAGTTTTCGGGGTTTCCCACTTTTCAACAGTTTCTATCTTTGCCGGATCCACCTTAATACCTTCTTTGTTCACTATGTGACCGAGGAATTGAACTTCTTCCAACCAAAATGCACACTTTGAAAACTTAGCGTACAATTCTTCCTTTCTCAATACTTCTAACACCTTTCTCAAATGTTCACCGTGTTCTTGGTCATTCTTTGAGTAAATAAGTATGTCATCAATGAAAACAATGACAAACTTGTCAAGGTATGGTCCACACACTCGGTTCATAAGGTCCATGAACACAGCTGGTGCATTAGTTAAACCAAACGGCATGACCATAAACTCGTAATGACCATAACGTGTTCTGAAAGCAGTCTTTGGAATATCATCTTCTTTCACCCGCATTTGATGATACCCGGAACGTAAGTCAATCTTTGAATAAACAGACGAGCCTTGTAGTTGATCAAATAAGTCGTCGATTCTCGGTAGTGGGTAGCGGTTCTTGATGGTAAGTTTGTTCAACTCTCGGTAGTCGATACACAACCTGAATGTACCATCTTTCTTCTTGACAAACAAAACAGGAGCTCCCCACGGTGATGTGCTTGGTCGAATGAAACCACGCTCTAAAAGTTCTTGTAATTGGCTTTGCAGTTCTTTCATCTCGCTGGGTGCGAGTCTGTAAGGAGCACGAGCTATTGGTGCAGCTCCTGGTACAAGATCTATTTGAAATTCAACGGATCGATGTGGGGGTAATCCCAGTAATTCTTTCGGAAATACATCGGGAAATTCTTTTGCAATGGGAACATCATTGATGCTCTTTTCTTCACTTTGTACTTTCTCGACGTGTGCTAGAACAGCATAGCAACCTTTTCTTATTAGTTTTTGTGCCTTCAAATTACTAATAAGATGTAGCTTCGTGTTGCCCTTTTCTCCGTACACCATTAAGGGTTTTCCTTTTTCTCGTATAATGTGAATTGCATTTTTGTAACAAACGATCTCCGCTTTAACTTCTTTCAACCAGTCCATACCGATTATCACATCAAAACTCCCTAACTCTACTGGTATCAAATCAATCTTAAATGTTTCGCTAACCAGTTTAATTTCTCGATTCCGACATATATTATCTGCTGAAATTAATTTACCATTTGCTAATTCGAGTAAAAATTTACTATCCAAAGGCGTCAATGGACAACTTAATTTAGCACAAAAATCTCTACTCATATAGCTTCTATCCGCACCCGAATCAAATAAAATGTAAGCAGATTTATTGTCAATAAGAAACGTACCCGTAACAAGCTCCGGGTCTTCCTGTGCCTCTACCGCATTAATATTGAAAACTCTTCCACGGCCTTGTCCATTCGTGTTCTCCTGGTTCGGGCAATTTCTAATAATGTGGCCTGGTTTTCCACATTTATAACAAACTACATTGGCATAACTTGCTCCGACACTACTTGCTCCGCCATTACTCGTTCCGACACCATTTGTTCCTTTCGTTCTATTAACCCCTGGTCCGTAGACCTCACACTTCGCCGCGCTATGACCATTTCTTTTACACTTGTTGCAAAATCTGGTGCAGAACCCCGAGTGATTCTTTTCACACCTTTGGCATAGTTGCTTCTGATTGTTGTTGTTGTTGCGGTTATTATTGTTGTTGGGATGATTGTTGTAGTTGCTGTTGTTGTTGTTGTTGTTGTTGTTGGGCCGTTTGTTGTAGTTGCGATTGATGTAGCGATTGTTGGGATAATTGTTGCGATTATTGTTGTAATTGCTGTTGTTGTTGTATTGGTGATTCTTATCACCGTTTTCCTCCCACTTTCTTTTGACTTGCTTCACATTGGCCTCTTCAGCAGTCTGTTCTTTAATTCTTTCTTCAATTTGGTTCACTAGTTTGTGAGCCATTCTACATGCCTGTTGTATGGAGGCGGGCTCGTGTGAACTTATATCTTCTTGGATTCTTTCCGGTAATCCTTTCACAAACGCGTCGATCTTTTCTTCCTCATCTTCGAATGCTCCCGGACACAATAGGCACAATTCTGTGAATCGTCTTTCGTACGTGGTAATATCAAATCCTTGGGTTCGTAACCCTCTAAGTTCTGTCTTGAGCTTATTGACCTCGGTTCTGGGACGGTACTTCTCGTTCATCAAGTGCTTGAATGCTGACCACGGTAGTGCGTACGCATCATCTTGTCCCACTTGCTCTAGATAGGTATTCCACCATGTTAACGCAGAACCTGTGAAGGTATGCGTAGCGTACTTCACTTTGTCCTCTTCAGTACACTTACTTATGGCAAACACCGATTCAACCTTCTCGGTCCACCGTTTCAATCCGATCGGTCCTTCGGTTCCATCAAATTCCAAAGGTTTGCAGGCAGTGAATTCTTTGTAGGTGCATCCTACACGATTTCCTGTACTGCTAGATCCAAGGTTATTGTTGGTATGTAGCGCAGCCTGTACTGCGGCTATGTTTGAAGCTAGAAAAGTACGGAATTCCTCTTCATTCATATTCACGGTGTGTCGAGTAGTCGGTGCCATTTCCTTCAAAATAGTTAAATGGAACAAGTTAATCATACAGAATATTAAGAGTAGTTAATAGTATTTCGTAGCATAATATGAACTCATTTATAAAAGCTTTTTCTTCATATTAGCGTTTTATAAGTTTAAATTCGGGTAGTACCTACCCGTTAAGTTCATACTTAGTAGCTAATATACAATTCAACTACTACAATTCTATATGAAAAACTGATTATAATAATATTTCGCGTTCAAACTTTTATACAATATTTTACAAACTTACAATACCGCTTATTTTACATAAAGCATGAAATATAGCACACAATAACTTTGATACAAGATAGTTGTGAAGACAATTCTAGCTAGTACACAAGTCGTTCAGCAAAGGCAATAAAGACACGTAATTCATACGTCCAGAAACAAGTCATGCATTCTGGTTTTACTAGGACTACTTCCCATCCTTGGTCTTGTGCAACATAACCGTTATGGCCGTTGATAAGACAGCGTGTTGTAATGTCATCAAAGGGACGAGGGTTACGTAATGTCCAACAGTCCCGTAATAATCTAAAAACCTCATTTCTTACCCCAATTACCGACTCCGTCACTTGTGGAAACGTTTTGTTTAATAGTTGTAGCCCGATGTTCTTGTTCTCACTTTGGTGAGAAGCGAACATTACTAATCCGTAAGCATAACATGCTTCTTTATGTTGCATGTTAGCCGCTTTTTCTAAATCACGAAGTCCAATATTCGGATATATTGAGTCAAAATAATTTCTTAACCCGTTGCGTAAAATAGCATTTGGGTTCCCCGCAATATATGCGTCAAAGTAAACACATCGTAACTTATGGGTTTCCCAATGTGATATCCCCCATCTTTCAAACGAAAGTCTCTTATAAACCAAGACATTCTTGGAACGTTCTTCGAATGTCTTACAAACTGATCTCGCCTTAAATAGTTGTGCTGAAGAATTCTGGCCGACTCTAGACAAGATTTCATCAATCATGTCTCCGGGTAGGTCTCTTAAAATATTGGATTGTCTATCCATTTTGTGTTTTTAAACTGTAAAATAGACAAGAGTTAGATTCATAAAAAAATACTTATTAATACAAGCAATTTTTACATATATCATAAAGCATAAGAACACTATATTCCATATATTACACCACACGAATACAACTATCTTATTCCGACTCGATCGTTTCTTCTTCTTCGGTTTTGGTTCGTTTTGCCAAGTTTCTAGGGATATATGATGTTCCCCTAATACGAGCCGTCGTTGTCCACATTGGTTTAGAAAAACCTGGTGGTTTAGAGGTTCCCGGGTCATTGTTACAACTTAAGGACTTCGGGGGTTGACGATACATATAAAGTTCATCGGGGTTGGAATTAGATTTCTCTATTTTTATGCCCTTTCCCTTATTATTTTCTTTTGCCTTTTTAAATTCAGTTGGGGTAATTTCTATAACATCATCGGAATTCTCGTCGGAATCCGATTCATCGGAGAATTGGTAATCCTCCCAATATTTTGCTTCCTTGGCGGAAACACCATTGACCATAATTAACTTTGGTCGGTTGGTTGAGGATTTTCTTTTACTTAACCGTTTTATTATTTCCCCCACCGGTTCTATTTCTTCATCCGGTTCCGATTCTTCTTCCGGTTCCGATTCTTCTTCCGGTTCCGACTCTTCTTCCGGTTCCTCTTCGGGAACTTGTGAATCAGTCCACAAATCATTCCAATTTACATTTGACTCTTCATTATTATTAGGTGAGTCAATGGGACTTGTTCTAGAGGTAGACATCTATCACATAATATCAAACACGTTAAGAGATTAATATATCACATAATATTCATATGTTAAAAATATATAGTTTCCAACAAAAATGTTAAGCAATCATTTTTAAAGAAAACACGGTCGAAGACCAGACTCACTAATGCATCCTAACAAACTCGATAAGACACACTAATGCAAATTTTATGGTTCTCTAAGACCAACGCTCGGATACCAACTGAAATGTCCCGTTCTTATTGATTAAAAACGTTCCATATTAATTGATTTCGTTGCGAGGTTTTGACCTCTATATGAGACGTTTTTCAAAGACTGCATTCATTTTTAAACAAACCATAACCTTTATTTCATCAATAAAGGTTTAAAAAGCTTTACGTAGATTATCAAATAATGATAATCTAAAATATCCTGTTTACACACGACCATTACATAATGGTTTACAATACAAATATGTTACAACAAAATAAGTTTTTCTTGAATGCAGTTTTTACATAATATCATACAAGCATGGAGTCCAAATCTTGTCCTTATTTAAGTATGCGACAGCGGAAGCTCTTAATAATCACCTGAGAATAAACATGCTTAAAACGTCAACAAAAATGTTGGTGAGTTATAGGTTTAACCTATATATATCAAATCGTAACAATAGACCACAAGATTTCATATTTCAATACACATCCCATACATAGAGATAAAAAATCATTCATATGGTGAACACCTGGTAACCGACAATAACAAGATGCATATATAAGAATATCCCCATCATTCCGAGACACCCTTCGGATATGATATAAATTTCGAAGTACTAAAGCATCCGGTACTTTGGATGGGGTTTGTTAGGCCCAATAGATCTATCTTTAGGATTCGCGTCAATTAGGGTGTCTGTTCCCTAATTCTTAGATTACCAGACTTAATAAAAAGGGGCATATTCGATTTCAATAATTCAACCATAGAATGTAGTTTCACATACTTGTGTCTATTTTGTAAATCATTTATAAAACCTGCATGTATTCTCATCCCAAAAATATTAGATTTTAAAAGTGGGACTATAACTCACTTTCACAGATTTTTACTTCGTCGGGAAGTAAGACTTGGCCACTGGTTGATTCACGAACCTATAACAATATATACATATATATCAAAGTATGTTCAAAATATATTTACAACACTTTTAATATATTTTGATGTTTTAAGTTTATTAAGTCAGCTGTCCTCGTTAGTAACCTACAACTAGTTGTCCACAGTTAGATGTACAGAAATAAATCGATAAATATTATCTTGAATCAATCCACGACCCAGTGTATACGTATCTCAGTATTGATCACAACTCAAACTATATATATTTTGGAATCAACCTCAACCCTGTATAGCTAACTCCAACATTCACATATAGAGTGTCTATGGTTGTTCCGAAATATATATAGATGTGTCGACATGATAGGTCGAAACATTGTATACGTGTCTATGGTATCTCAAGATTACATAATATATAATACAAGTTGATTAAGTTATGGTTGGAATAGATTTGTTACCAATTTTCACGTAGCTAAAATGAGAAAAATTATTCAATCTTGTTTTACCCATAACTTCTTCATTTTAAATCCGTTTTGAGTGAATCAAATTGCTATGGTTTCATATTGAACTCTATTTTATGAATCTAAACCAAAAAAGTATAGGTTTCTAGTCGGAAAAATAAGTTACAAGTCGTTTTTGTAAAGGTAGTCATTTCAGTCGAAAGAACGACGTCTAGATGACCATTTTAGAAAACATACTTCCACTTTGAGTTTAACCATAATTTTTGGATATAGTTTCATGTTCATAATAAAAATCATTTTCTCATAATAATAACTTTTAAATCAAAGTTTATCATAGTTTTTAATTAACTAACCCAAAACAGCCCGCGGTGTTACTACGACGGCGTAAATCCGGTTTTACGGTGTTTTTCGTGTTTCCAGGTTTTAAATCATTAAGTTAGCATATCATATAGATATAGAACATGTGTTTAGTTGATTTTAAAAGTCAAGTTAGAAGGATTAACTTTTGTTTGCGAACAAGTTTAGAATTAACTAAACTATGTTCTAGTGATTACAAGTTTAAACCTTCGAATAAGATAGCTTTATATGTATGAATCGAATGATGTTATGAACATCATTACTACCTTAAGTTCCTTGGATGAACCTACTGGAAAAGAGAAAAATGGATCTAGCTTCAATGGATCCTTGGATGGCTCAAAGTTCTTGAAGCAAAATCATGACACGAAAACAAGTTCAAGTAAGATCATCACTTGAAATAAGATTGTTATAGTTATAGAAATTGAACCAAAGTTTGAATATAATTATTACCTTGTATTAGAATGATAACCTACTGTAAGAAACAAAGATTTCTTGAGGTTGGATGATCACCTTACAAGATTGGAAGTGAGCTAGCAAACTTGAAAGTATTCTTGATTTTATGAAACTAGAACTTTTGGAATTTATGAAGAACACTTAGAACTTGAAGATAGAACTTGAGAGAGTTCAATTAGATGAAGAAAATTGAAGAATGAAAGTGTTTGTAGGTGTTTTTGGTCGTTGGTGTATGGATTAGATATAAAGGATATGTAATTTTGTTTTCATGTAAATAAGTCATGAATGATTACTCATATTTTTGTAATCTTATGAGATATTTCATGCTAGTTGCCAAATGATGGTTCCCACATGTGTTAGGTGACTCACATGGGCTGCTAAGAGCTGATCATTGGAGTGTATATACCAATAGTACATACATCTAAAAGCTGTGTATTGTACGAGTACGAATACGGGTGCATACGAGTAGAATTGTTGATGAAACTGAACGAGGATGTAATTGTAAGCATTTTTGTTAAGTAGAAGTATTTTGATAAGTGTATTGAAGTCTTTCAAAAGTGTATAAATACATATTAAAACACTACATGTATATACATTTTAACTGAGTCGTTAAGTCATCGTTAGTCGTTACATGTAAGTGTTGTTTTGAAACTTTTAGGTTAACGATCTTGTTAAATGTTGTTAACCCAATGTTTATAATATCAAATGAGATTTTAAATTATTATATTATCATGATATTATCATGTATGAATATCTCTTAATATGATATATATACATTAAATGTCTTTACAACGATAATCGTTACATATATGTCTCGTTTAAAAATCATTAAGTTAGTAGTCTTGTTTTTACATATGTAGTTCATTGTTAATATACTTAATGATATGTTTACTTATCATAGTATCATGTTAACTATATATATATCCATATATATGTCATCATATAGTTTTTACAAGTTTTAAAGTTCGTGAATCACCGGTCAACTTGGGTGGTCAATTGTCTATATGAAACATATTTCAATTAATCAAGTCTTAACAAGTTTGATTGCTTAACATGTTGGAAACATTTAATCATGTAAATATCAATCTCAATTAATATATATAAACATGGAAAAGTTCGGGTCACAACAAAACCTTTTGCTACAAGTCTAGCTTTATATGTATCCAAGTTTCCATGTATGTCGGTTTTCATTTTGAAAAGCCATTTACAATCAACTAGCCTTGAGCCAGCAGGTTGTGTAATAAGTTCCCAAACTTGGTTGTCATACATGGATTGCATCTCAGCGTTCATGGCTTCCTGCCATTTATCCTTATCAATCCTTGATAAAGCATCTTGGTAGTTTGTTGGTTCATCCAAATCAACCACATAACAACCATCCATGAGAAACCCATATCTCTTAGGAGGATTACTAACCCTACCAGATGTGCGAACGTCTTGTGTATTTTGATCATCCATTTGATCACTCTCAACATTTTCACGTTGAGTGCTAGTGTCAACCAATAGTGTATCATCTGTTTGAACTTGGACCTCTTCAAGATCTATCTTCCTTTCACTTTCGCCTTCCATTAGGAACTTAGTTTCAAGGAATTCAGCCTTCCGAGCAACAAATACATTTTGCTCGGTTGGATCATAGAAATAGTATCCCATATCATCCTTGGGATATCCTATGAAGATACACTTCGTGGATCGAGCATTCAACTTATTAGGGACGTAATGCTTAGGATAAGCTTCACATCCCCATACCTTTAAGTATGATAGAGATGGAGGTTTTACAAACCACATCTCATGAGGAGTTCGTTCCACTTTCTTGGTTGGGGCCATATTTAAAATACGAGCCGTGGAGCACAGACAATAACCCCAAAATGATAGAGGTAACGAGCTTCTAGCCATCATAGATCGAACCATATCCATTAGGGTTCGGTTCCTCCTTTCGGAAACTCCATTTAGTTGGGGTGTTCCAGGAGGAGTGAGTTGCGAGATAATCCCACAACTTCTAAGATGATCTTGGAAAGAATCGCTTAGGTATTCACCTCCTCTATCGATACGAACTACCTTGATTGTCTTATTGAGTTGATTTTGTACTTTGTTTTGATACTCTTTGAATGCCTCAAAAGTTTCTTCCTTATGTCTTAACAAGTAGACATATCCGAAACGACTGAAGTCATCAATGAAAGTAACAAAGTATCTTTCACCATTCCTAGTTATGGGTTTAAAGGGTCCACATACATCCGAATGTATTAATCCCAATAAGTCCTTAGCCCTTTTATAGGTCCCTTTGAAAGGTGCTTTAGTCATTTTGCCTTGTAAACAAGATTCACATACATCAAACGAGTCTAGTTCATTTGATTTCAAAAGGCCATTCTTTTGAAGTGTATGCATTCGACTCTTGTTTATGTGACCAAGGCGACAATGCCATAAGTAGGAATCACTCAAATCCCTTTTGAGTTTCTTGGTGTTTGCATGGTATATTAAGTTATTGTATGATGTGTCATCATGAACCAATTCATAAATACCATTCGAAGGTGAAGCCTTAAAATAGAACACATTATGTAAAGAAACATGGATATCATCATTAATGAAATTAAGATTAAAACCATATTGTTTCAAACGGGATACAGAAATAATGTTTCGAGATAAATCGGGTGCATACAAAACATTTTCCAAAATAAGCTCCAAACCACTTGGTAGCTTCAAAACAAAGTCTCCTTGAGCTTTCACTTGCACCCTTGCTCCATTACCTATGAAGAGACTTGTTGTTCCCGCATCTTGATCACTTCTTTTGAACCCCTGCAAAGAATTGCAAATATGAGTTCCACATCCTGTGTCTAATACCCGTGTATTAGAAGAAGTAATACTAAGCTCAATGTATACCATATATACATTACCTGAGGTTTGCCCTGCATCCCTCTTTTCCTTCAACTCCTTAAGGTAGACCGGGCAGTTGCGTTTCCAGTGACCCATTTCACCGCAACCAAAGCACGGATCTTCCTTGGGATTAGCTTTACCGGAAACCTTTTACTTTTTGTTATTATTGGTTGGGGTAACCATCTTCCCCTTTCCCTTGCCCTTGCCTTGGTAGGCGGGTCCTTTCCTCTTAGCCACCTTCGGCTTAGAAGTGTTATAGTTCTTGGGCCCGCCTTCATTGATCATAAACATGGGTGAAGCCCTTTTACCCATGCTCGCTTCGACCGTCTTAAGCATGGCGTGTAATTCGCGAATGCTCTTATCCCATCCATTCATGTTGTAATTCATTACAAATGTGTCAAACCTCTTTGACAAGGAATTAAGGATAAGGTCCGTGGCTAATTCATTAGACACGTTGCAGTTTAGACGGTTCGCTCGATGAATTAGGCTTTTCATCTTAAGGACATAAGATGAAACGGATTGGGAGTCTTCCATCCGACATGCATGAAGTGCTCGAACCATTTCGAAGCGCTCGACACGAGCTTGTTGAAGGAACATCTCCTTCAACTGTGTGATCATGTCATATGCACTATGATTCTCAAAATCCTTTTGGAGTTCAGGTATCATAGTCCCAAGCATGAGGCAAGAAACTTGCACCGAATCGGTGCAATATTTCTCCCAATAAGCCATGCCTTCCGTATCATCCTCGTCCGATTGATCGGGAATGGGGTCTTCCAACACATACGTCCTATCCTCTAGTTTGAGAACTATTCTTAGATTGCGGAACCAATCCATGAAGTTCGTATGGTTGAGTTTTTCCTTTTCGAGGATTGACCTCAACGATAGGTTGTTAAAGTTGATTGGTGCGTTAGGAATGTTGTTGTTATTGGCGGCCATCTACAAATTTTAACAAAGTTGTTTAAGTATTAATTTTAATTTAACAATCAATACCCTTTAAATCCAATTGATATTTATTAAATTTTAGAATCCAACGGTAAACCAAATTTCGGTTAGGTGACCTTTATCCCGTCATTTGATTTAGCTAGGTAGTCATTGTATGACAATTGCAATCCTTTTGCAACTTCTAAGTTATGGGATCATGCAATCTTTTTGCATGGCATATTTATCCCATCAACACCTATTTGTTCCTCATGCTTCGGTGACCCTAAGTTCATGATTCCCAAATCAAGTCGTCCTACTTGTGTAAACGTGTAAATTTAACATACAAGTGGTTATGTGACCTTTATCGCACAAGTGTGCGAAATTCACCTTAATCATATTAGTTTTCTCATAACGGTTAGGTGACCTTTATCCCATTATGAGTTCCCTAATATTTTTAAGTGTCACATAAATGGATGGCGTTTTAACTTGTTTGCCTTGTCAATTAAAGGGATTTTAAGTTTCCATTAATTCTAGTTTGAGAAAACTTTTATGTCATACACCAACATGCATTTAGTGTATGGTTTATTTGAAATCCATTTTCAAGTCTTGTAATTTTAGCCAATTACTTAATATAAACCATTTAATATATGATCCTTATCATGTTCTTAATAACCATTTATTAATGTCCTTTTAGCCGTTTTTAATTTAACCATTTAAATTGACATTTTGCATGTCGTTAATAATGTTTAATTTAACCAATTAAATTGTCATTTTTCTTGTTGTTAACTTGTGTGATTAACTTGTAGCATACAAACATACAATCCACAATCATACAAAACCACCATGCATGCAAAACAAATATGTTCACAATCAAGCCAATTAGGTAGACATTTGCTTAGCCGAAAACAAATGCCACCGGTAAGGGTTATAACACAAAGTAGGAGATTTTAAATCTCCCACTTAATCTTTCATCCAAATGCTTCTTCTTGTGTTCTTCAAGTCTTCATTATCTTCATCATTTTGCAAAATATATCCTAATACTTTTTTTAAAAATGAAAATACAACCTAATCTATTTTACATACCAAATATAAAATAAATTACATAACCAAAATTAACATTACATACCATATGAATAATTAATTTTACAAACCAAATTGAATGAATATTATTACATACCAAATGAATAAATATAAATCATCAAACATACAACCAAACACAAGGCCAAGGATTAGATTGTGAATATCATCTTACAACCAAATATGAACCAAATAGAAGAGCCCAAAACCCAATTTTAGGACTCCTAAAATTCGGCCAAAATTACATACCCACCCAAACCCGACAATTTTTGTATTCCATTTTCATGCATGTACTTGAAATGCAAATATAGTGGGTTTAAAGACAATATAAGAAGCATAATCCATAGACCTCGGCTCTAGATACCATTGATGGAATTTAACATTTAACAAGTGACATGTTCATTTTGTTTACACAATCATAAAACTAATTATAAGATAGTTAAAGCAAGCGGAAGCATTAATAGAACAAGTATATTTGTTAAGCCATTTTGTTAAATCCCATATTAATATCAAGTCTTGGATAAATGCTTACAAATATAACAAGTAGAGAAGATATATGTACCTCCTCAAAGTTAATTGAGGGCTGAATTGGATGAGCAAGATGATGGAAAAGATGATGAAAGAAAGCTTCTAACTTGAAGCCTCAAGTGTGTAATACCCCAAGCCTTTTGTGCGCCAACACCACATTTAATTTAGTTAGGATTTTTAACACTTAATCAACTAGCTCAAAAACAAGAGAACCTCTCTTTTTACTCCTTAAACAGTTCGGCTAGATTACCACAAGTAGGAGAAAGAATGTTTTTTTTTTTTTTTAAAATCTAGTTAAACACTTGAGTCAATTCTTGGTATAATTCATTCAACATGCACCTAGGAAATGTCATCTTAAAAGTAACAAAAGGAGAACATGTGTGTTGTCCCTTGGGACTCAAAAAAACCGTCCACCCATAGGGTTTTATGAAAGGTTTTTAATTTTTATAAAACTTGTTAATTAAAACTAGTAATAACACACCATGTAAATGTTTTGTTACTTGCATTTTTTTTCTTTCTTTCTTTTTATAAACCAATTTATAAAACATAAGACAACATAATTATTTAAACCTATAAATAATTAAATCCTTAATATATATAAATTATCCAAATAATTTATCTCAAGTGATAATACTTTAGAAAACCGATTTTCTAAAGTTCAAGTGTTGCGTATTTATTTAACGATCCATTGTTAAGATCAAATACGTATAAGGTATCGGTAAGCTTGTTATTGGGTATAACCCGACTTGGATCATAACATATTAGCCACATTAATTTAATATGTCTCTCGGGCATACGAAATACCTTCACGTTCATCAATTGCTTGAATGCCGACCACGGTAGTGCGTAAGCAGCATTTTGTCCTACCTGTTCAAGATAGGTGTTCCACCATGTTAACGCAGTACCTGTGAAGGTATGCGTACCATACTTAACCTTGTCCTCTTCAGTACATTTACTTATGGCAAACACCGATTCGACTTTCTCGGTCCACCGTTTCAATCCAATTGGTCCTTCGGTTCCATCAAATTCCAAAGGTTTGCAGGCAGTGAATTCTTTGTAGGAGCATCCTACACGATTTCTTGTGCCGTTAGCTGCATTGCTAGATTTAGAGTTATTGTTGGTATGTAGCGCAGCCTGTACTGCGGCTATGTTTGCAGCAAGAAAGGTACGAAATTCCTCATCGGTCATATTCATGGTGTGTCGAGTAGTCGGTGCCATTTCCTTCAAAATAGACAACTGAATCGAGTTAATCATACAGAATATTAAGAGTAGTCAATAGTATTTCGTAGCATAATATGAACTCATTTATAAAAGCTTTTTCTTCATATTAGCGTTTTATAAGTTTAAATTCGGGTACTACCTACCCGTTAAGTTCATACTTATTAGCTAATATACAGTTCAACTACTACAATTCCATATGAAAAACTGATTATAATAATATATCACATACAAATATTCTTCAAACTTACAACTTCGCTATATTACATATAACATGAAATATAGTACACTATGATACAGGACAGTTTTGAAGATAAATCTACTTAATACGCAAGTTGTTCGGCAAAGAAAATAAAGACACGTAATTCATAAGTCCAGAAACAAGTCATGCATTCTGGTTTTACTAAGACGACTTCCCATCCTTGGTCTTGTGGAAAATAACCGTTATGACCATTAGCTAAGCAGCATGTTGTAATGTCGTCAAAAGGACGAGGGTTTCGTAATGTCCAACTGCCCCGTAATAATCTAAAAACCTTGTTTCTCACCCCAACTACTGAATCCGTCACTTGTGGGAAGGTTTTATTTAAAAGTTGCAATCCGATATTTTTTTTCTCACTTTGGTAAGAAACGAACATCACTAACCCGTAAGCATAACATGCTTCTTTATGTTGCATGTTAAAAGCTCTTTCTAAATCACGAAATCCTATGTTGGGATATGTTGAGTCAAAATAGGTTCTTAACCCGTAGCGTAAAATTGCATTTGGGTTCCCCGCATTTAATGCTTTAAAGAAAACACGGCGTAACTTACGGTCTTCCCAATGTGATATACCCCACCTATCAAAGGAAAGCCTTTTATAAACTAAGGCATTTCTAGAAAGTCTTTCAAATGTTTGACAAGTTAATTTTGCCATAACTAAATGTGCTGATGAATTCTGACCGAGTCTAGATAAGATTTCCTCAATCATATCCTCTGTCTTCTAAAATATTCGGTTGTCTACCCTTAACGTCCATTTTGTTATTATACTGTAAAATAGACAAGGATTAGATTCGTAAAAGATAATTAACAAACAATACAAGCAATTTTTACATCGAACTTGGTTCGTTTTCCTAATTTTCTAGGAATATATGGTGTTCCTCTAATATGAGCCGTCGTTTTCCATAATGGTTTAGAAAAACCTGGTGGTTTAGAGGTTCTCGGGTCATTGTTACATTTTAGGAAATACGGATGTTGTCGATACATATAAAGTTCATCGGGGTTGGAATCGGGTTTCTTTATTTTTATACATTTTCCCTTATTATTTTCTTTCGCTTTATTAAATTGGGTCGAGGTAATTTCTATAACATTATCGTAATTCTCATCGGGATCCGATTCATCGGAAAATTGGTAATCTTCCCAATATTTTGCTTCCTCGGTGGAAACACCATTGACCATTATTAATTTTGGTCTATTGGTTGAGGATTTTCTTTTATTTAATCGATTTACTATAGGTATCAATATTTCTTCCTCCAAAACCTCTTCTTCTTCTGGTTCCTCCTCTTCCGATTCCTCCTCTTCTGGTTCCTCTTCTTCCGGTTCCTCCTCTTCCGGTTCCTCCTCTTCCGGTTCCTCTTCGGGAATTTGTGAATCTTCCCAAAATATATTCGACTCTTCATTATTATTTGGTGAATCAATGAGATTTGTACTAGAGGTAGACATATATCACACAATATCAAACACGTTAAGAGATGAATATATCACATAATATTTATGAAACTAGCAAACTTGGAAGTATTCTTGATTTTATGAAACTAGAACTTGTAGAATTTATGAAGAACACTTAGAACTTGAAGATAGAACTTGAGAGAGATCAATTAGATAAAGAAAATTGAAGAATGAAAGTTTTTGTAGGTGTTTTTGGTCGTTGGTATATGGATTAGATATAAAGGATGTGTAATTTTGTTTACATGTAAATAAGTCATGAATGATTACTCATATTCTTGTAATTTTATGAGATATTTCATGCTAGTTGTCAAATGATAGTTCCCATATGTGTTAGGTGACTCACATGGGCTGCTAAGAGCTAATCATTGGAGTATATATACCAATAGTACATACATTTAAAAGCTGTGTATTGTACGAGTACGAATACGGGTGTATACGAGTAGAATTGTTGATGAAACTGAATGAGGATGTAATTGTAAGCATTTTTGTTATGTAGAAGTATTTTGATAAGTGTCTTGAAGTCTTTCAAAAGTGTATGAATATATATTAAAACACTACATGTATATACATTTTAACTGAGTCGTTAAGTCATCGTTAGTCGTTACATGTAAATGTTGATTTGAAACCTTTAAGTTAATGATCTTGTTAAATGTTGTTAACCCATTGTTTATTAAATCAAATGAGATGTTTAAATTATTACATTATCATGATATAATGATGTATTAATATATCTTAATATGATATATATACATTAAATGTCGTTACAACGATAATCGTTACATATATGTCTCGTTTCAAAATCATTAAGTTAGTAGTCTTGTTTTTACATATGTAGTTCATTGTTAATATACTTAATAATATGTTTACTTATCATAATATCATGTTAACTATATATATATCTATATATATGTCATCATATAGTTTTTACAAGTTTTAACATTCGTGAATCACCGGTCAACTTGGATGGTCAAATGTCCAAATAAACATGGAAAAGTTGACCATCCAAGTTTTAATAGGTTTCAAGTTGACCGACAATAACGCTGAATCTAGCAATGCAGCTAACGGTGCAAGAAATCGTGTAGGATGCACCTACAAAGAATTCACTGCTTGCAAACCTTTGGAATTTGATGGAACCGAAGGACCAATTGGATTGAAACGGTGGACCGAGAAAGTCGAATTGGTGTTTGCCATAAGTAAGTGTACTGAAGAGGACAAAGTTAAGTACGCTACGCATACCTTCACAGGTACTGCGTTAACGTGGTGGAACACCTATCTTGAACAGGTAGGACAAAATGCTGCTTACGCACTACCGTGGTCGGAATTCAAGCAATTGATGAACGAGCAGTACCGTCCTAGAAACGAAGTCAATAAACTCAAGGCAGCACTTAGAGAGTTACTAACACAAGGGTTTGACGTTACCACATATGAACGACGATTCACAGAGTTGTGCCTATTGTGTCCGGGAGCATTCGAAGATGAAGAAGAGAAGATCGACGCGTTTGTAAAAGGGTTACCAGTAAGGATTCAAGAAGATGTAAGTTCACACGAGGCCGCTTCTATACAGAAGGCAAGTCAAATGGCTCATAAACTCATAAATCAGATTAAGGGAAGAATTAAAGAGCAGGCGACCGAAACAAGCCAACACGAAACAAGTCAACATTGATAAGTAGATATATTATTAAGTGTATTAACAATAAAATACATATGTAAAAATAAGACTACTAACTTAATGATTTCGAAACGAGACATATATGTAACGATTATCGTTGTAACGACATTTAACTGTATATATATCATACTAAGATATATTATATATCATAATATCATGATAATATAACAATTTAACATCTCATTTGTTATAATAAACAATGGGTTAACAACATTCAACAAGATCGTTAACCTAAAGGTTTCAAAACAACATTTACATGTAACGACTAACGATGACTTAACGACTCAGTTAAAATGTATATACATGTAGTGTTTTAATATGTATTCATACACTTTTGAAAGACTTCAAGACACTTATCAAAATACTTCTACTTAACAAAAATGCTTACAATTACATCCTCGTTCAGTTTCATCAACAATTCTACTCGTATGCACCCGTATTCGTACTCGTACAATACACAGCTTTTAGATGTATGTACTATTGGTATATACACTCCAATGATCAGCTCTTAGCAGCCCATGTGAGTCACCTAACACATGTTGGAACCATCATTTGGCAACTAGCAAGAAATATCTCATAAAATTACAAAAATATGAGTAATCATTCATGACTTATTTACATGAAAACAAAATTACATATCCTTTATATCTAATCCATACACCAACGACCAAAAACACCTACAAACACTTTCATTCTTCAATTTTCTTCATCTAATTGATCTCTCTCAAGTTCTATCTTCAAGTTCTAAGTGTTCTTCATAAATTCCAAAAGTTCTAGTTTCATAAAATCAAAAATACTTCCAAAATTGCAAGTTTACTTCCAAGTTTTCTAAATCCATTCCAAGTAATCATCCAAGATCAAGAAACCTTTGTTACTTACAGTAGGTTATCTTTCTAATACAAGGTAATAATCATATTCAAACTTTAATTCAATTTCTATAACTATAACAATCTTATTTCGAGTGGAAATCTTACTTGAAATTGTTTTCGTGTCATGATTCTGCTTCAAGAACTTTCAAGCCATCCAAGGATCCTTTGAAGCTAGATCTATTTTTCTAATTTCCAGTAGGTTTATCCAAGGAACTTGAGGTATTAATGATGTTCATAACATCATTCGATTCATACATATAAAGCTATCTTATTCGAAGGTTTAAACTTGTAATCATTAGAACATAGTTTAGTTAATTCTAAACTTGTTCGCAAATAAAAGTTAATCCTTCTAACTTGACTTTTAAAATCAACTAAACACATGTTCTATATCTATATGATATGCTAACTTAATGATTTAAAACCTGGAAACACGAAAAACACCGTAAAATCGGATTTACGCCGCCGTAGTAACACCGCGGGCTGTTTTGGGTTAGTTAATTAAAAACTATGATAAACTTTGATTTAAAAGTTGTTATTCTGGGAAAATGATTTTTATTATGAACATGAAACTATATCCAAAAATTATGGTTAAACTCAAAGTGGAAGTATGTTTTCTAAAATGGTCATCTAGACGTCGTTCTTTCGACTGAAATGACTACCTTTACAAAAACAACTTGTAACTTACTTTTCCGACTATAAACCTATACTTTTTCTGTTTATATTCATAAAATACAGTTCAATATGAAACCATAGCAATTTGATTCACTCGAAACGGATTTAAAATGAAGAAGTTATGGGTAAAACAAGATTGGATAATTTTTCTCATTTTAGCTACGTGAAAATTGGTAACAAATCTATTCCAACCATAACTTAATCAACTTGTATTGTATATTATGTAATCTTGAGATACCATAGACACGTATACAATATTTCGACCTATCATGTCGACACATCTATATATATTTCGGAACAACCATAGACACTCTATATGTGAATGTTGGAGTTAGCTATACAGAGTTGAGGTTGATTCCAAAATATATATAGTTTGAGTTGTGATCAATACTGAGATACGTATACACTGGGTCGTGGATTGATTCAAGATAATATTTATCAATTTATTTCTGTACATCTAACTGTGGACAACTAGTTGTAGGTTACTAACGAAGACAGCTGACTTAATAAACTTAAAACATCAAAATATATTAAAAGTGTTGTAAATATATTTTGAACATACTTTGGTATATATGTATATATTGTTATAGGTTCGTGAATCAACCAGTGGCCAAGTCTTACTTTCCGACGAAGTAAAAATCTGTGAATGTGAGTTAAAGTCCCACTTTTAAAATCTAATATTTTTGGGATGAGAATACATGAAGATTTTATAAATGATTTACAAAATAGACACAAGTACGTGAAACTACATTCTATGGTTGAATTATCGAAATCGAATATGCCCCTTTTTATTAAGTCTGGTAATCTAAGAATTAGGGAACAGACACTCTAATTGACGCGAATCCTAAAGATAGATCTATTGGGCCTAACAAACCCCATCCAAAGTACCGAATGCTTTAGTACTTTGAAATTTATATCATATCCGAAGGGTGTCCCGGAATGATGGGGATATTCTTATATATGCATCTTGTTAATGTCGGTTACCAGGTGTTCACCATATGAATGATTTTTATCTCTATGTATGGGATGTGTATTGAAATATGAAATCTTGTGGTCTATTGTTACGATTTGATATATATAGGTTAAACGTATAACTCACCAACATTTTTGTTGACGTTTAAAGCATGTTTATTCTCAGGTGAATACTAAGAGCTTCCGCTGTTGCATACTAAAATAAGGACAAGATTTGGAGTCCATGTTTGTATGATATTGTGTAAAAACTGCATTCAAGAAACTGATTTCGATGTAACATATTTGTATTGTAAACCATTATGTAATGGTCGTGTGTAAACAGGATATTTTAGATTATCATTATTTGATAATCTACGTAAAGCTTTTTAAACCTTTATTTATGAAATAAAGGTTATGGTTTGTTTTAAAAATGAATGCAGTCTTTGAAAAACGTCTCATATAGAGGTCAAAACCTCGCAACGAAATCAATTAATATGGAACGTTTTTAATCAATAAGAACGGGACATTTCAGTTGGTATCCGAGCGTTGGTCTTAGAGAACTAGAAAATTTGCATTAGTGTGTCTTATCGAGTTTGTTAGGATGCATTAGTGAGTCTGGACTTCGACCGTGTTTTCTTTAAAAATGATTGCTTAACATTTTTGTTGGAAACTATATATTATTAACATGTATATATTATGTGATATATTAATCTCTTAACATGTTTGATATTATGTGATAGATGTCTACCTCTAGCACAAATCCCATTAACTCACCTAATAATAACGAAAAGTCGAATATATATTGGACTGATTCACAAGTTCTCGAAGAAGAATCAGAACCGGAAGAAGAATCAGAACCGGAAGAGGAGGAACCGGAGGAGGAAATAGAACCGGTGGGGGAAATAATAAAACGGTTAAGTAAAAGAAATTCCTCAACCAACCGACCAAGGTTAATTATGGTCAATGGTGTTTCCGCCAAGGAAGCAAAATATTGGGAGGATTACCAATTCTCCGATGAATCGGATTCCGACGAGAATTCTGATGATGTTATAGAAATTACCCCAACTGAATTTAAAAAAGGCAAAAGAAAATAATAAGGGAAAGGGCATAAAAATAGAGAAATCTAATTCCAACCCCGATGAACTTTATACGTATCGTCAACCCCCGAAGCCCTTAAGTTGTAACAATGACCCGGGAACCGCTAAACCACCAGGTTTTTCTAAACCGTTGTGGAAAACGACAGCTCGTATTAGGGGAACATCATATATCCCTAGAAACTTGGCAAAACGAACCAAAACCGAAGAAGAAGAAACGAGCGAGTCGGAATAAGATAGTTGTATTCGTGTGGTGTAATATATGTAATATAGTGTGCTTATGCTTTATGATATATGTAAAAATTGCTTGTATTAATAAGTATTTTTTTTATGAATCTAACTCTTGTCTATTTTACAGTTTAAAAACACAAAATGGATAGACAACCCAATATTTTAAGAGACCTACCCGGAGACATGATTGATGAAATCTTGTCTAGAGTCGGTCAGAATTCTTCGGCACAACTATTTACGGCGAAATCAGTTTGTAAGACATTCAAAGAACGTTCCAAGAATGTCTTGGTTTATAAGAGACTTTTGTTTGAAAGATGGGGGATATCACATTGGGAAACCCATAAGTTATGATGTGTTTACTTTGACGCATATATTGCGGGGAACCCAAATGCTATTTTACGCAACGGGTTAAGAAATTATTTTGACTCCATGTATCTGAATATAGGACTTCATGATTTAGAAAAAGCGGCTAACATGCAACATAAAGAAGCATGCTATGCTTACCGGTTAGTAATGTTCGCTTCTCACCAAAGTGAGAAAAAGAACATCGGGCTACAACTATTAAACAAAACGTTCCCACAAGTGACGGAGTCGGTAATTGGGGTAAGAAATGAGGTTTTTAGGTTATTACGAGACTGTTGGTCATTACGTAACCCTCGTCCCTTTGACGACGTTACAACACGCTGTCTTATCAATGGCCATAACGGTTATGTTCCACAAGACCAAGGATGGGAAGTAGTCCTAGTAAAACCAGAATGCATGACTTGTTTCTGGACGTATGAATTACTTGTCTTTATTGCCTTTGCTGAACGACTTGTGTACTACCTAGAATTATCTTCACAACTATCTTGTATCAAAGTTATTGTGTGTTATATTTCATGCTTTATGTAAAATAAGCGGTATTGTAAGTTTGTAAAATATTGTATAAAAGTTTGAACGCGAAATATTATTATAATCAGTTTTTCATATAGAATTGTAGTAGTTGAATTGTATATTAGCTACTAAGTATGAACTTAACGGGTAGGTACTACCCAAATTTAAACTTATAACACGCTAATATGAAGAAAAAGCTTTTATAAATGAGTTCATATTATGCTACGAAATACTATTAACTACTCTTAATATTCTGTATGATTAACTTGTTCCATTTGACTATTTTGAAGGAAATGGCACCGACTACTCGACACACCGTGAATATGAATGAAGAGGAATTCTGTACTTTTCTAGCTTCAAACATAGCCGCAGTACAGTCTGCGCTACATACCAACAATAACCTTGGATCTAGCAGTACAGGAAATCATGTAGGATGCACCTACAAAGAATTCACTGCCTGCAAACCTTTGGAATTTGATGGAACCGAAGGACCGATCGGATTGAAACGGTGGACCGAGAAGGTCGAATCGGTGTTTGCCATAAGTAAGTGTACTGAAGAGGACAAAGTGAAGTACGCTACGCATACCTTCACAGGTTCTGCGTTAACATGGTGGAATACCTATCTAGAGCAAGTGGGACAAGATGATGCGTACGCACTACCGTGGTCAGCATTCAAGCACTTGATGAACGAGAAGTACCGTCCCAGAACCGAGGTCAATAAGCTCAAGACAGAACTTAGAGGGTTATGAACCCAAGGATTTGATATTACCACTTACGAAAGACGATTCACAGAATTGTGCCTATTGTGTCCGGGAGCGTTCGAAGATGAGGAAGAGAAGATCGACGCGTTTGTGAAAGGATTACCAGAAAGAATCCAGGAAGATATAAGTTCACACGAGCCCGCCTCCATACAACAGGCATGTAGAATGGCTCACAAACTAGTGAACCAGATTGAGGAAAGAATTAAAGAACAGACGGCTGAAGAGGCCAATGTGAAGCAAGTCAAAAGAAAGTGGGAGAAAAACGGTGATAAGAATCACCAATACAACAACAACAGCAATTACAATAATAATCGCAACAATTATCCCAACAATCGCAACATCAATCGCAACTGCAACAAATGGCCCAACAACAACAACAACAACAACAACAACAACAGCAGCAACTACAACAATCATCCCAACAACAATAACAACCGCAACAACAACAACAATCAGAAGCAGCTATCTCAAAGGTGTGAAAAGTATCACTCGGGGTTCTGCACTAAATTTTGCAACAAGTGTAAAAGAAATGGTCATAGCGCGGTGAAGTGTGAGGTCTACGGACCAGGGGTTAACAGAACAAAAGGAACAAATGGTGTCGGAACGAGTAATGGTGGAGCAAGTAGTGTCGGAGCAAGTTATGCCAATGTAGTTTGTTATAAATATGGAAAACCGGGCCACATTATTAGAAATGGCCCGAACCAGGAGAACACGAATGGACAAGGCCGCAGAAGAGTTTTCAATATTAATGCGGCATAGGCACAGGAAGACCCGGAGCTTGTTACGGGTACGTTTCTTATTGACAATAAATCTGCTTACGTTTTATTTGATTCGGGTGCAGATAGAAGCTATATGAGTAGAGATTTTTGTGCTAAATTAAGTTGTCCATTGACGCCGTTGGATAGTAAATTTTTACTCGAATTAGCAAACGGTAAATTAATTTCAGCAGATAATATATGCCGGAATCGAGAAATTAAACTGGGTAGCGAAATATTTAAGATTGATTTGATACCAGTAGAGTTAAGGAGTTTTGATGTAATAGTTGGCATGGACTGGCTGAAGAAGGTGAAAGCAGAGATCGTATGTTATAAAAATGCAATTCGCATTGTACGAGAAGAAGGAGAACCCTTAATGGTGTACGGAGAAAAGGGCAACATGAAGCTACATCTTATTAGTAATTTGAAGGCACAAAAACTAATAAGAAAAGGTTGCTATGCTGTTCTAGCACACGTCGAGAAAGTACAAACTGAAGAAAAGAGCATCAATGATGTTCCCGTCGCAAAATAATTTCCTGATGTATTTCCGAAAGAATTACCGGGACTACCTCCACATCGATCTGTTGAATTTCAAATAGATCTTGTAGCAGGAGCTGCACCAATAGCTCGTGCTCCTTATAGACTCGCACCCAGCGAGATGAAAGAACTGCAAAGCCAACTGCAAGAACTATTAGAACGTGGTTTCATTCGACCAAGCACATCACCATGGGGAGCTCCTGTTTTGTTTGTCAAGAAGAAGGATGGTACATTTAGGTTGTGTATTGACTACAGAGAGTTGAACAAACTTACCATCAAAAACCGTTATCTACTGCCGAGAATTGACGACTTTTTGATCAACTACAAGGCTCGTCAGTTTATTCGAAGATCGATTTACATTCTGGATATCATCAAATGCGAGTAAAGGAGGATGATATTCCAAAAACTGCTTTTAGAACGCGTTATGGTCATTACGAGTTTATGGTTATGCTTTTTGGATTGACTAACGCACCAGCTGTGTTCATGGACCTTATGAACCGAGTGTGTGGGCCATATCTTGACAAGTTTGTCATTGTTTTCATCGATGACATACTTATTTACTCAAAGAATGTTCAAGAGCACGAAGAACATTTGAGAAAAGTGCTAGAAGTATTGAGGAAAGAAAAACTGTACGCTAAGTTTTCAAAGTGTGCATTTTGGTTGGAAGAAGTTCAATTCCTCGGTCACATAGTGAACAAAGAAGGTATCCAGGTGGACCCGGCAAAGATCGAAACCGTTGAAAAGTGGGAAACCCCAAAAACTCCGAAGCATATACGTCAATTTTTAGGATTGGCTGGTTACTACAGAAGATTCATCCAAGATTTCTCCAAAATAGCAAAACCCTTGACTGCATTAACGCATAAAGGGAAGAAATTTGAATGGAAGGATGAACAAGAGAAGGCGTTTCAATTATTGAAGAAAAAGCTAACTACGGCACCTATATTGTCATTGCCTAAAGTAAATGATGATTTTGTGATTTATTGTGACGCATCAAAGCAAGGTCTCGGTTGTGTATTAATGCAACGGAGGAAGGTGATTGCTTATGCGTCTAGACAATTGAAGATTCACGAGCAAAATTATACGACGCATGATTTGGAATTAGCCGCGGTTGTTTTTGCATTAAAGATTGGAGGCACTACTTATATGGGGTCAAAAGTATTATATATACCGACCACAAAAGTCTTCAACACATATTTAATCAGAAACAACTGAATATGAGGCAGCGTAGGTGGATTGAATTGTTGAATGATTACGACTTTGAGATTCGTTACCATCCGGGGAAGGCAAATGTGGTAGCCGACGCCTTGAGCAGAAAGGACAGAGAACCCATTCGAGTAAAATCTATGAATATAATGATTCACATTAACCTTACTACTCAAATAAAGGAGGCGCAACAAGGAGTTTTAAAAGAGGAAAATTTAAAGGATGAAATACCCAAAGGATCGGAGAAGCATCTTAATATTCGAGAAGACGGAACCCGGTATAGGGCTGAAAGAATTTGGGTACCAAAATTTGGAGATATGAGAGAAATGGTACTTAGAGAAGCTCATAAAACCAGATACTCAATACATCCTGGAACGGAGAAGATGTACAAAGATCTTAAGAAACATTTTTGGTGGCCAGGTATGAAAGTCGATATTGCTAAATATGTAGGAGAATGTTTGACGTGTTCTAAGGTCAAAGCTGAACATCATAAACCATCAGGTCTACTACAACAACCTGAAATCCCAGAATGGAAATGGGAAAACATTACCATGGATTTCATTACTAAATTGCCAAGGACTGCAAGTGGTTATGATACTATTTGGGTAATAGTTGATCGTCTCACCAAGTCAGCACACTTCCTGCCAATAAGAGAAGATGACAAGATGGAGAAGTTAGCACGACTGTATTTGAAGGAAGTCATCTCCAGACATGGAATACCAATCTCTATTATCTCTGATAGGGATGGCAGATTTATTTCAAGATTCTGGCAGACATTACAGCAAGCATTAGGAACTCGTCTAGACATGAGTACTGCCTATCATCCACAAACTGATGGGCAGAGTGAAAGGATGATACAAATGCTTGAAGACATGCTACGAGCATGTGTTATTGATTTTGGAAACAGTTGAGATCGACATCTACCGTTAGCAGAATTTTCCTACAACAACAGCTACCATTCAAGCATTGAGATGGCTCCGTTTGAAGCACTTTATGGTAAAAAGTGCAGGTCTCCGATTTGTTGGAGTGAAGTGGGGGATAGATAGATTACGGGTCCGGAGATAATACAAGAAACTACCGAGAAAATCATCCAAATTCAACAACGGTTGAAAACCGCCCAAAGTCGACAAAAGGGCTACGCTGACATTAAAAGAAAAGATATAGAACTTGAAATTGGAGAGATCGTCATGCTTAAAGTTGCACCTTGGAAAGGCGTTGTTCGATTTGGTAAACGAGAGAAATTAAATCCAAGGTATATTGGACCATTCAAGATTATTGATCGTGTAGGACCAGTAGCTTACCGACTTGAATTACCTCAACAACTCGCGGCTTTACATAACACTTTCCACGTCTCGAATTTGAAGAAATGTTTTGCTAAAGAAGATCTCACTATTCCATTAGATGAAATCCAAATCAACGAAAAACTTCAATTCATCGAAGAACCCGTCGAAATAATGGATCGTGAGGTTAAAAGACTTAAGCAAAATAAGATACCAATTGTTAAGGTTCGATGGAATGCTCGTAGAGGACCTGAGTTCACCTGGGAACGAGAAGATCAGATGAAGAAGAAATACCCGCATTTATTTCCAGAAGATACGTCAACACCTCCAACTGCTTAAAATTTCGGGACGAAATTTATTTAACAGGTAGGTACTGTAGTGACCCGAACTTTTCCATGTTTATATATATATTAAATGAAATTTTTATTTACATGATTAAGTGTTTCCAACATGTTAAGCAATTAAACTTGTTAAGACTTGATTAATTGAAATAGGTTTCATATAGACAATTGACCACCCAAGTTGACCGGTGATTCACGAACGTTAAAACTTGTAAAAACTATACGATGACAAATATATGGTTATATATATAGTTAAGAAACTCGAAAACGATATATATAACGATTATCGTTATAACAACGTCTTACTAGGTACATATGAATCATATTAAGATATTGATACACTTGGTTAATTATGTTAAATGATAAGTAAATATATTATTAAGTGTATTAACAATGAAATACATATGTAAAAATAAGACTACTAACTTAATGATTTCGAAACGAGACATATATGTAACGATTATCGTTGTAACGACATTTAACTCTATATATATCATACTAAGATATATTATATATCATAATATCATGATAATATAACAATTTAACATCTCATTTGTTATAATAAACAATGGGTTAACAACATTCAACAAGATCGTTAACCTAAAGGTTTCAAAACAACATTTACATGTAACGACTAACGATGACTTAACGACTCAGTTAAAATGTATATACATGTAGTGTTTTAATATGTATTCATACACTTTTGAAAGACTTCAAGACACTTATCAAAATACTTCTACTTAACAAAAATGCTTACAATTACATCCTCGTTCAGTTTCATCAACCATTCTACTCGTATGCACCCGTATTCGTACTCGTACAATACACAGCTTTTAGATGTATGTACTATAGGTATATACACTCCAATAATCAGCTCTTGTCAGCCCATGTGAGTCACCTAACACATGTGGGAACCATCATTTGGCAACTAGCATGAAATATCTCATAAAATTACAAAAATATGAGTAATCATTCATGACTTATTTTCATGAAAACAAAATTACATATCCTTTATATCTAATCCATACACCAACGACCAAAAACACCTACAAACACTTTCATTCTTCAATTTTCTTCATTTAATTGATCTCTCTCAAGTTCTATCATCAAGTTCTAAGTGTTCTTCATAAATTCCAAAAGTTCTAGTTTCATAAAATCAAGAATACTTCCAAGATTGCAAGTTTACTTCCAAGTTTTCTAAATCCATTCCAAGTAATCATCAAAGATCAAGAAACCTTTGTTACTTACAATAGGTTATCTTTCTAATACAAGGTAATAATCATATTCAAACTTTAATTCAATTTCTATAACTATAACAATCTTATTTCAAGTGGAAATCTTACTTGAAATTGTTTTCGTGTCATGATTCTGCTTCAAGAACTTTCAAGCCATCCAAGGATCCTTTGAAGCTAGATCTATTTTTCTCATTTCCAGTAGGTTTATCCAAGGAACTTGAGGTAGTAATGATGTTCATAACATCATTCGATTCATACATATAAAGCTATATTATTCGAAGGTTTAAACTTGTAATCACTAGAACATAGTTTAGTTAATTCTTAACTTGTTCGCAAATAAAAGTTAATCCTTCTAACTTGACTTATATCTCTATATGATATGCTAACTTAATGATTTAAAACCTGGAAACACGAAAAACACCGTAAAACCGGATTTACGCCGTCGAAGTAACACCGCGGGCTGTTTTGGGTTAGTTAATTAAAAACTATGATAAACTTTGTTTTAAAAGTTGTTATTCTGGGAAAATGATTTTTATTATGAACATGAAACTATATCCAAAAATTATGGTTAAACTCAAAGTGGAAGTATGTTTTCTAAAATGGTCATCTAGACGTCGTTCTTTCGACTGAAATGACTACCTTTACAAAAACAACTTGTAACTTATTTTTCCGACTATAAACCTATACTTTTTCTGTTTAGATTCATAAAATAGAGTTCAATATGAAACCATAGCAATTTGATTCACTCGAAACGGATTTAAAATGAAGAAGTTATGGGTAAAACAAGATTGGATAATTTTTCTCATTTTAGCTACGTGAAAATTGGTAACAAATCTATTCCAACCATAACTTAATCAACTTGTATTGTATATTATGTAATCTTGAGATACCATAGACACGTATACAATGTTTCGACCTATCATGTCGACACATCTATATATATTTCGGAACAACCATAGACACTCTATATGTGAATGTTGGAGTTAGCTATACAGGGTTGAGGTTGATTCCAAAATATATATAGTTTGAGTTGTGATCAATACTGAGATACGTATACACTGGGTCGTGGATTGATTCAAGATAATATTTATCAATTTATTTCTGTAAATCTAACTGTGGACAACTAGTTGTAGGTTACTAACGAGGACATCTGACTTAATAAACTTAAAACATCAAAATATATTAAAAGTGTTGTAAATATATTTTGAACATACTTTGATATATATGTATATATTGTTATAGGTTCGTGAATCAACCAGTGGCCAAGTCTTACTTCCCGACGAAGTAAAAATCTGTGAAAGTGAGTTATAGTCCCACTTTTAAAATCTAATATTTTTCGGATGAGAATACATGCAGGTTTTATAAATGATTTACAAAATAGACACAAGTACGTGAAACTACATTCTATGGTTGAATTATCGAAATCGAATATGCCGCTTTTTATTAAGTCTGGTAATCTAATAATTAGGGAACAGACACCCTAATTGACGCGAATCCTAAAGATAGATCTATTGGGCCTAACAAACCCCATCCAAAGTACCGGATGCTTTAGTTCTTCGAAATTTATATCATATCCGAAGGGTGTCCCGGAATGATGGGGATATTCTTATATATGCATCTTGTTAATGTCGGTTACCAGGTGTTCACCATATGAATGATTTTTATCTCTATGTATGGGATGTGTATTGAAATATGAAATCTTGTGGTCTATTGTTACGATTTGATATATATAGGTTAAACCTATAACTCACCAACATTTTTGTTTGACGTTTAAAGCATGTTTATTCTCAGGTGAATACTAAGAGCTTCCGCTGTTGCATACTAAAATAAGGACAAGATTTGGAGTCCATGTTTGTATGATATTGTGTAAAAACTGCATTCAAGAAACTGATTTCGATGTAACATATTTGTATTGTAAACCATTATGTAATGGTCGTGTGTAAACAGGATATTTTAGATTATCATTATTTGATAATCTACGTAAAGCTTTTTAAACCTTTATTTATGAAATAAAGGTTATGGTTTGTTTTAAAAATGAATGCAGTCTTTGAAAAACGTCTCATATAGAGGTCAAAACCTCGCAACGAAATCAATTAATATGGAACGTTTTTAATCAATAAGAACGGGACATTTCACTAACAATAACTACAACAAACATCCCAACAACAACAACAACTACAACAATCGTTTCAACAACAATAACAATCCCAACAACAACCTCAATAACAACAACGGCAACAAAAATCAAAAACAGCCATGTCATAGGTGTGAAGAAAATCACCTGGGGTTTTGCACGACATTTTGCAATAGGTGTAAAAGAAATGGTCATAGCGCGACAAAGTGTGAGGTCTACGGACCAAAGTTTAATAGAACTAAGGGAGCAAATAATGCCGGAACAAGTAATGCCGAAACAAATAGTGTCGGAGCAAGTAATACCAACGTTGTTTGTTATAAATATGGAAAACTGGGCCACATTATTAGAAATTGCCCAAATCAGGGGAATACTAATGGGCAGGGCCGTGGAAGAGTTTTCAATATTAATGCGGCAGAAGCACAGGAAGACCCGGAGCTTGTTACGGGTACGTTTCTTATTTGACGATAAATCTGCTTATGTTTTATTTGATTCGGTGCGGATAGAAGCTATATGAGTAGAGAATTTTGTGCTAAATTAAGTTGCCCATTGACGCCTTTGGATAGTAAATTTTTACTCGAATTAGCAAATGGTAAATTAATTTCAGCAAATAATATATGTCGGAATCGAGAAATTAAACTGGTTAGCGAAACATTTAAGATTGACTTGATACCAGTAGAGTTAGGGAGTTTTGATGTGATAATCAGTATGGACTGGTTGAAAGAAGTGAAAGCAGGGATCGTTTGTTACAAAAATGCAATTCGCATTATACGAGAAAAAGGAAAACCCTTAATGGTGTACGGAGAAAAGACCAACGCAAAGTTAAATCTTATTAGTAACCTGAAGGCACAAAAACTAATAAGAAAAGGTTGATATGTTGTGCTAGCACACGTCGATAAACTCAATTCTGAAGAAAAGAACATCAATGATATTCCCGTCGCAAAAGAATTTCGCGATGTATTTCCGAAAGAATTGAAAGGACCCGTTCATATACATTATAAACGATTCACAATAGTTGATTACATTGCGAGGTATTTGACCTCTATATGATACATTTTACAAACATTGCATTCGTTTTTAAAAGACAATATTTCTTTACATCGAAAATTGACAGGCATGCATACCATTTCATAATATCCACTATCTAATTATAAATTGATTTAATAATAATCTTTGATGAACTCAATGACTCGAATGCAACGTTCTTCGAAATATGCTATGAAAGACTCCAAGTAATATCTTTAAAATGAGCAAATGCACAGCGGAAGATTTCTTTAACACCTGAGAATAAACATGCTTTAAAGTGTCAACCAAAAGGTTGGTGAGTTCATTAGTTTATCATAATCATTTATTTCCATCATTTTAATAGACCACAAGAATTTCATTTCCAGTTCTCATAAATATACGTCCCATGCGTAGAGACAAAAATAATCATTCATATGGTGAACACCTAGTAACCGACATTAACTAGATACATATAAGAATATCCCCTATCATTCCGGGATCCTCCTTCGGACATGATATAAATTTCGAAGTACTAAAGCATCCGGTACTTTGGATGGGGTTTGTTAGGCCCAATAGATCTATCTTTAGGATTCGCGTCAATTAGGGTGTCTGTTCCCTAATTCTTAGATTACCAGACTTTAATAAAAAGGGGCATATTCGATTTCGATAATTCCACCATAGAATGTAGTTTCAATTACTTGTGTCTATTTCGTCAAACATTTATAAAAGCGCATGTATTCTCAGTCCCAAAAATATAAAGGGTAAAAAGGCAAATGAAACTCACCATACTGTATTTCGTAGTAAAAATACATATAACGTCATTGAACAAGTGCAAGGTTGGCCTCGGATTCACGAACCTAAATTAATTATATATATTTATGTGTTGGTCAATATTTGTCTAACAAATTAGGTCAAGTCATAGTGTACCACAATCCTAATGCTCGAGACTAATTTGCAAAAGTCAACAAAAGTAAATTTGACTCAAAATAATTTCCAAAAATCTATACATGATTAATATATAGTTTAAATATCGTCATTTTATATTTTTAAATATTTTTAAAAGATTTATTAGAGTAAATAATATAATTTATTTATTAATAAAAAAAATTTTATATTAAATTTATATAATAAAATATACTTTTATATATATTAAGTAATAAAATTTATAGGGTTCATTTAATATTATAAAGATAATATGATAGGTATTATTAAAGTAAGTTATTACACGTAGTAAAATATGTTTGTATCACATATTTATTTGATAAAATAATATCTATAATGATAGTAAGTAAAAGTTGTATTATTTTGTAATAATAATAATTATTATAAAAATATCAATATTTATAATTACTAAGATGACATTATGATAAAACGATAATTCTAATTATGATAACTTTAATATTTACGATAATTTTTAATATTATCTTTAAAATAATAATTCTATTTAAAATAATAATAATAATGGTATTTTATAGTAACAATGACATGTCTATTAAAATGATAACTTTTGTTAAAATGATAATTTTAATACTAACGATACTTTTAATAATAATAGTAATGATAAAAATAATAAGAACGATAACTTTATCTAAATCAATATCTTATAATATTTAATTTCATTATGATACTCTTACCCATTATTTCCTAATCGTTTCGTTTAATAGCTTTTAATCGTCTTTTATATCGTGTTCATAATAATGATAATAATAGTAATCAAAATAATTAGGTGTTACAAATATTTGTTTTAATTACACTAATATTAATAATGATAGTTACTATAACATTATTAACGATAATACTATTAATTATCTTAATGATAATATAGTAATAATAATAATAATAATAACAATAACAATAACCATTTTTAAATAATGATATATATATTAATAATTATAATAATAATAATAATACCAATAATAATAATAATAATAATTGGATAATAATAATAATACTAATTATAACTTTAACGATAATAACGATAGTAATAATAAAAAAATAACAATTTTTAATGATAAATCCCTTTTATTGATAAAGATAATAATAATGATAATAATAAGATAAAACTAGAATGACGATAAAAACGACGATAATAATAATCATTTTTAATAAAAATATCGAAAATTCAATTGATTATAACTTCTAATCCGTTCATCGAAACCATTCGATATCTAAAGGAAAAGTTCTTAATTTTTCGCTAGCTTTCCAAGGACATGCATATCTTATACGTTATCTCAACCGCAAGTGTAACGAATTCAAGATTCAACCTAATCTGTCTAAGGGCAATATCAAAAGTACAAGCATGCATAATCCTAAATACTCGAGCACTAGTCAGGGATACACTATTAGTATGTAAAAGTTAAATTATGAGTACTCACGTATCAATATTGAGATTCAATATTGCAGGAAAGGTACGTAGACGCAACGGAAATGATAAACACTATATTGACCTCACGAGCATACCCATGAACCATACTCAATCACCTCCATAGCTATAACCCATAATTTCCTTAATCATATCCCACTCGAAAAACAATTTCGAAATCACTCGGACAGCACTCCGTAGTAATATTTTATGTATACTAATAATATCTTGAAATAATACGGGGTAAATATATATATGTATATCGATTGAGAGAGTTTAGAGAAAAATATTTTCAAGTTTCTATGAAATAATGAAACCTATTGAATTCTATTTATAATAGATTTTTTAATTATTAAAGTGAATTATTAAAGTATGAATTATTAAAGTGAATTATTAAAGTATGAATTATTAAAGTGAATTATTAAAGTATGAATTATTAAAGTGAATTATTAAAGTTAAAGTAAAGTAAAAATAAAGTAAAGGTAAAGTTTAAGTATAGTAAAAGTATAAAACTATGTACGTATAATACGCGTATAAATATATATAATATTAATTTAAATCGTTATATATATTTAATAAAATAAAATATAAATATCGTTATCTTTATCATACTAGTTAAGTAATGAGTTGTCAAAAGTGGTTCTAGATATTTATAAAAGTTATATACGTTTTAATAATAAAGTTCTTTTTAAACTAAAAACGTTTTTTGTACGTTTGAAACTAAATAGATCAATCGAGTCTTTATGAAATTCAATCTTCCACTATCCTTTGTCTAGTTCTCAATGATTGACAATTTGTTCTTATTTATAAATCACTTTACCATTTTTCGAATATTGTTAAAATGGAAAGATTTCTCAAATCAACGTGGGCCTTTCAACAGAGACTTGTAATCATAATTCAATATATCTGATAATTCAATCATTTGATCTTATCTTCTAATTCCATTGATAAACATTTTGAAACAGATACAATCATATAAAGTATTTAATCTAATATTTTATTTACGTTTCAAGTTATAATATATATACACATATACATATATAATCATATTCGTTTAATGGTTCGTGAATCGTTGGAACTTGGTCGAGATTGAATGAATGTATGAACATAGTTTAAAATTCTTGAAATTTAACTTAACAAATATTGCTTATTGTGTCGGAAACATATAAAGATTAAAGTTTAAATTTGGTTGAAAATTTTTGGGCTGTCACAGTACCTACCCGTTAAAGAAATTTTGTCCCGAAATTTGAGTGGAAAGGTCGTGAATGATAATAAATATGTTTTCATGATGCATACGGGCTGAAAATTAGAGTTTTATCATCAGCGAATAATTTGGATAAACAATCCATTTATATGAAGAGTACGCATGAAGCTAACATAGAAGAGTGAAATGAGTAAGTGTAGATTCATCTTATCATTTGACGTAGATATGATTGATTCCCAGATTTCAAGGGATTTGAAGAAAATCTTCTTAATAAGATTTGACTCTCCGGTAATCAAGGGAATTAGGATCTGCTTTAAATGCGATCGTCCATTTTAATTGTTCTGTCGGAGATTTTCTTATAAATTCACCTCCTTCGTTTCTTTACAACTCACACCTTCCGTTGATGCATTTTATGCAAGTCCCTAGACATCTACCCACGTCCATTGCAGGTACAACAGTTTACAGGCCACCATGATTGCTCGTTATTATCTTATCCGTGTTTGTATGTGGTTACAAGAACTGAAGGAACGAGATTTAGATGTTTGACTATATTAGACTTAGTCAGACGTACGAGTGAAGCCTCACTAGTACGACTGACAGGCTCATACGCACGGTTGATGCTGAGCTAAGTCACAATTACAACCTAAATGAGAAGACACGAGTGAGTGATCACCCGTACGGCTGATGAAGCCAACTCGTACGTGTGATGAATGAATCGTATGGATGAGTCAACAGCAGGGGTATATAAAGTCTTATGTTCTTGATTTTAGGTTAAGCCTCTCATTTGTTACACACACTCAGATCTAGTGAGCTCCTCCGATTCTCTCTCAGTCCAAATCACCCAGGTGGTGAATAATAGCTCTAGGTGTTGATCTAATTACACTTGATTTAGTTGTGGTTTGACTAAATTAATCAAAAAAAAAACTTAACCTATTCACTAGAGGGTTTGATTCACTTATTCCGCCATTGTGTGAGTTAAATCTGTTGATTTCTAAGTTCCTAGTCATGTTTCATCACCTTCTATTCTTTCCCCCTCAACTCATATTTTAAAGTATTCATCAATATGCTCCATCCAGTTCTGATTCTCGATATACTTCTAACTTTCATATCGGTCATTCTTCTTTTTCATCTACCGCCGGAAGAATCTATTTACTTCTGCTATACTCTTGGGTTTATAGTGTTTCTAGTTCTCCCGTGTCTTTATATTGCTATATGCATCGATATATATGGTTTATAATTTCTGGTTTATCATTGGGCTTTATATGTTCCCTTATATTTCAAAGTCTCTGCTTCTGTCTTCTATAATCATTATCATTCACAGTTAATGCTCTCTTTTATTTGCTGCAATTTATGCCCCAATTTCTATTTCGGAGTTTTGTCCTTTCGTTTCTTCTTCTTGCGATTAAGCACCGCTTGTAATGGTCCAGAATTCACAAATATGAATTTCGGAATGAACATTGTTAATGTTCTAGGAAGGAAATTGTGATGGCACGATCTTGACTTGTCAAATTACTAGAATACCTTGGAAAAGGCCGAATCATCAAGAAATATTTTCTTGATATTTTAGAGGTTAAATAGAATACAAGAGTCGTATAACATGGCACATGATGATGTTATGATCTGTGAATCATCACGTTCCATTTAGAAACTCAGCATGACTTACTGTAATAAAATCACGTTGATCAAGTGTCATTATATTATACTAATTCATGCTTCAGTTCCCAACACTACTTCAAAATATTCCTATTTTAAACTTGAATGTTTCAGAATTTAGAAACTAAAATAGTTTCTTTTATGATGTAATACAGATAGCGCGAAGAGGTAAATGATTTCAAGTAAGAAAAATTAAGAAAATATCTTCAAAAATATGGAGGATATTTATAATGAAAGATATGATGATATTTTAGAATTTCTAATATCAGAGGATGATGAAGGATATTGTCCGCAGGGGTTTAGAGTCAGGAGCAAGGTATTCGTTAATGACTTCAGCAGGTACTGAATCATTTGGATCCTTTGAAGTCAGGTTCAGTCTTTGTAATTTGTCCACATCCTCCTTCCTACTTTGCTCAATCCGTTTTCCAGTTCCAAAACTTCTCTTTTTCTGCGCTTTGCCAGCACACTTCATTATTATCATCCAGCTTTTACCGTTTAAATTCGTTTATAGTTTTTACTGCTTCATCAGTATTTTTTTTCCATTTTCGGAGAACCAATTAGTAGTTCGGAGTGTTTTTCAGAAACTTCACATTCAAATTAAGTCCAGAAGATAGACATTATATATACACATATAACTGTTGGCGTAGACATGCTGCGAGATTTCAAAATACTGATTGCTAATTCCCAATGATTCGTATGGCAATTCTCATTACAAGATGCGAATGAGTAAATGATGGGGATTCAATAAATAATTATAATGACTTTTTGGAGAGGCTAAAGTCAAAGGGTAATGAAGTTGTTGGTACATCTGCTAATAATGTGGTGGAATGTAAAAGGTTCCCTGGTAACGATGGTGTATATCTCAAGGTTATAATAAGGTTAGTCTGACTGAAAAGTCGAAGTTGACTTGCTGGAGCTGTGACAAAACTGGCTACTTTGAATAGGAGTCGCAAAGTTGTTTTTGCTAATAAATGCCAAAGAATCTGACGCGGATACGTTGTTTAAACTTTTACTTTGGTTTCAAGATTTTTTCGGGTACATAACTGTGCGTAACATGTGGTTGGATGCTCATCTCGATTGCTCATCATTCGAAGTGTCTTCAGAAATTTTCGAAGGGTTTGAACACAGATTGTAATCGTTAACATACATTTGATGTTCTAACATAGTTTTGAAGTCAAAATATAGCTTGTGAAAGATGTAAGGATCTAAGAGTGATGATTTTGGTCATATCTCGAGTTGAATTTTGAGATTTCAAGATCAGAATATGTAATTAAATTTTGAATGAGTATGGTTGTTTTGATTTCTATAAAAGAATGTATAATGTTGTGAAAGTAGGGAGTATAATGGATGATTTGCTGAATCAGATTCGAAGAATGTAACATATTATTTGTGAATTTATATATCTCTCGGGTATTACCTACCCGTTAAAAAAAAATTTTCACAATTAATATTTTGTACAAAAGAATTTTATTACAGTCTTTATGAAAATATATATATGTGTATTTTCTTCAGATGTAACATAGATTTAATGAGTTAATGTTAAATTAAACTCATTTGATTTACGGTTGAAACTAGAATTGAATAATCCCTAAAGGCTTTAAAAAGTACATAACTTTTACGCAGTATTTCTTTAATGACATTGAAATTATGAATCAATACTTCGTTATTTGCTGATGTATGATGTTCGGTTCGTGGAATTCTTGTGAATTTCGCAAAGTACGAATGATGTTATCTGAAAAGTTTCGGGTACATCGATGATGAAAGTGTAAAATCAAATATATACTTATTTATTATGAATTGGAATTTGTTGAATTGCGACAGAGATTATCAAATAATGATAATCTAAAGTTTCGGGTACATCCATATTAATTGATTTCGTTGCGAGGTTTTGACCTCTATATGAGACGTTTTTCAAAGACTGCATTCATTTTTAAAACAAACCATAACCTTTATTTCATAAATAAAGGTTTAAAAAGCTTTACGTAGATTATCAAATAATGATAATCTAAAATATCCTGTTTACACACGACCATTACATAATGGTTTACAATACAAATATGTTACATCGAAATCAGTTTCTTGAATGCAGTTTTTACACAATATCATACAAACATGGACTCCAAATCTTGTCCTTATTTTAGTATGCAACAGCGGAAGCTCTTAATATTCACCTGAGAATAAACATGCTTTAAACGTCAACAAAAATGTTGGTGAGTTATAGGTTTAACCTATATATATCAAATCGTAACAATAGACCATAAGATTTCATATTTCAATACACATCCCATACATAGAGATAAAAATCATTCATATGGTGAACACCTGGTAACCGACATTAACAAGATGCATATATAAGAATATCCCCATCATTCCGGGACACCCTTCGGATATGATATAAATTTCGAAGTACTAAAGCATCCGGTACTTTGGATGGGGTTTGTTAGGCCCAATAGATCTATCTTTAGGATTCGCGTCAATTAGGGTGTCTGTTCCCTAATTCTTAGATTACCATACTTAACAAAAAGGGGCATATTCGATTTCGATAATTCAACCATAGAATGTAGTTTCACGTACTTGTGTCTATTTTGTAAATCATTTATAAAACCTGCATGTATTCTCATCCCAAAAATATTAGATTTTAAAAGTGGGACTATAACTCACTTTCAGAGATTTTTACTTCGTCGGGAAGTAAGACTTGGCCACTGGTTGATTCACAAACCTATAACAATATATACATATATATCAAAGTATGTTCAAAATATATTTACAACACTTTTAATATATTTTGATGTTTTAAGTTTATTAAGTCAGCTGTCCTCGTTAGTAACCTACAACTAGTTGTCCACAGTTAGATGTACAGAAATAAATCGATAAATATTATCTTGAATCAATCCACGACCCAGTGTATACGTATCTCAGTATTGATCACAACTCAAACTATATATATTTTGGAATCAACCTCAACCCTGTATAGCTAACTCCAACATTCACATATAGAGTGTCTATGGTTGTTCCGAAATATATATAGATGTGTCGACATGATAGGTCGAAACATTGTATACGTGTCTATGGTATCTCAAGATTACATAATATACAATACAAGTTGATTAAGTTATGGTTGGAATAGATTTGTTACCAATTTTCACGTAGCTAAAATGAGAAAAATTATCCAATCTTGTTTTACCCATAACTTCTTCATTTTAAATCCGTTTTGAGTGAATCAAATTGCTATGGTTTCATATTGAACTCTATTTTATGAATCTAAATAGAAAAAGTATAGGTTTATAGTCGGAAAAATAAGTTACAAGTCGTTTTTGTAAAGGTAGTCATTTCAGTCGAAAGAACGACGTCTAGATGACCATTTTAGAAAACATACTTCCACTTTGAGTTTAACCATAATTTTTGGATATAGTTTCATGTTCATAATAAAAATCATTTTCTCAGAATAACAACTTTTAAATCAAAGTTTATCATAGTTTTTAATTAACTAACCCAAAACAGCCCGCGGTGTTACTACGACGGCGTAAATCCGGTTTTACGGTGTTTTTCGTGTTTCCAGGTTTTAAATCATTAAGTTAGCATATCATATAGATATAGAACATGTGTTTAGTTGATTTTAAAAGTCAAGTTAGAAGGATTAACTTTTGTTTGCGAACAAGTTTAGAATTAACTAAACTATGTTCTTGTGATTACAAGTTTAAACCTTCGAATAAGATAGCTTTATATGTATGAATCGAATGATGTTATGAACATCATTACTACCTTAAGTTCCTTGGATAAACCTACTGGAAAAGAGAAAAATGGATCTAGCTTCAATGATTCCTTGGATGGCTCGAAGTTCTTGAAGCAAAATCATGACACGAAAACAAGTTCAAGTAAGATCATCACTTGAAATAAGATTGTTATAGTTATAGAAATTGAACCAAAGTTTGAATATGATTATTACCTTGTATTAGAATGATAACCTACTGTAAGAAACAAAGATTTCTTGAGGTTGGATGATCACCTTACAAGATTGGAAGTGAGCTAGCAAACTTGAAAGTATTCTTGATTTTATGAAACTAGAACTTTTGGAATTTATGAAGAACACTTAGAACTTGAAGATAGAACTTGAGAGAGATCAATTAGATGAAGAAAATTGAAGAATGAAAGTGTTTGTAGGTGTTTTTGGTCGTTGGTGCATGGATTAGATATAAAGGATATGTAATTTTGTTTTCATGTAAATAAGTCATGAATGATTACTCATATTTTTGTAATTTTATGAGATATTTCATGCTAGTTGCCAAATGATGGTTCCCACATGTGTTAGGTGACTCACATGGGCTGCTAAGAGCTGATCATTGGAGTGTATATACCAATAGTACATACATCTAAAAGCTGTGTATTGTACGAGTAGAATTGTTGATCAAACTGAACGAGGATGTAATTGTAAGCATTTTTGTTAAGTAGAAGTATTTTGATAAGTGTCTTGAAGTCTTTCAAAAGTGTATAAATACATATTAAAACACTACATGTATATACATTTTAACTGAGTCGTTAAGTCATCGTTAGTCGTTACATGTAAGTGTTGTTTTTAAACCTTTAGGTTAACGATCTTGTTAAATGTTGTTAACCCAATGTTTATAATATCAAATGAGATTTTAAATTATTATATTATCATGATATTATCATGTATGAATATCTCTTAATATAATATATATACATTAAATATTGTTACAACGATAATCGTTACATATATGTCTCGTTTCAAAATCATTAAGTTAGTAGTCTTGTTTTTACATATGTAGTTCATTGTTAATATACTTAATGATATGTTTACTTATCATAATATCATATTAACTATATATATATCCATATATATGTCATCATATAGTTTTTACAAGTTTTAACGTTCGTGAATCACCGGTCAACTTGGGTGGTCAATTGTTTATAAGAAACCTATTTCAATTAATTAAGTCTTAACAAGTTTGATTGCTTAACATGTTGGAAACATTTAATCATGTAAATATCAATCTCAATTAATATATATAAACATGGAAAAGTTCAGGTCACTACAGTACCTACCCGTTAATTAAATTTCGTCCCGAAATTTTAAGCTGTTGAAGGTGTTGACGAATCTTCTGGAAATAGATGCGGGTATTTCTTCTTCATCTGATCTTCACGCTCCCAGGTGAACTCGGGTCCTCTACGAGCATTCCATCGAACCTTAACAATTGGTATCTTGTTTTGCTTAAGTCTTTTAACCTCACGATCCATTATTTCGACGGGTTCTTCGATGAATTGAAGTTTTTCGTTGATTTGGATTTCATCTAACGGAATAGTGAGATCTTCTTTAGCAAAACATTTCTTCAAATTCGAGACGTGGAAAGTGTTATGTACAGCTACGAGTTGTTGAGGTAACTCAAGTCGGTAAGCTACTGGTCCGACACGATCAATAATCTTGAATGATCCAATATACCTTGGATTTAATTTCCCTCGTTTACCAAATTGAACAACGCCTTTCCAAGGTGCAACTTTAAGCATGACCATCTCTCCAATTTCAAATTCTATATCTTTTCTTTTAATGTCAGCGTAGCTCTTTTGTCGACTTTGGGCGGTTTTCAACCGTTGTTGAATTTGGATGATCTTCTCGGTAGTTTCTTGTATAATCTCCGGACCCGTAATCTGTCTATCCCCCACTTCACTCCAACAAATCGGAGACCTGCACTTTCTACCATAAAGTGCTTCAAACGGCGCCATCTCAATGCTTGAATGGTAGCTGTTGTTGTAGGAAAATTCTGCTAACGGTAGATGTCGATCCCAACTTTTCCGAAATCAATAACACATGCTCGTAGCATATCTTCAAGCGTTTGTATCGTCCTTTAGCTCTGCCCATCAGTTTGTGGATGATAGGCAGTACTCATGTCTAGACGAGTTCCTAACGCTTGCTGTAATGTCTGCCAGAATCTTGAAATAAATCTGCCATCCCTATCAGAGATAATAGAGATTGGTATTCCATGTCTGGAGACGACTTCCATCAAATACAGTCGTGCTAACTTCTCCATCTTGTCATCTTCTCTTATTGGTAGGAAGTGTGCGGATTTGGTGAGACGATCAACTATTACCCAAATAGTATCAAAACCACTTGCACTCCTTGGCAATTTAGTGATGAAATCCATGGTAATGTTTTCCCATTTCCATTCCGGGATTTCGGGTTGTTGAAGTAGACCTGATGGTTTCTGATGCTCAGCTTTGACCTTAGAACACGTCAAACATTCTCCTACGTATTTAGCAACATCGGCTTTCATACCCGGCCACCAAAAATGTTTCTTGAGATCCTTGTACATCTTCCCCGTTTCAGGATGTATTGAGTATCTGGTTTTATGAGCTTCTCTAAGTACCATTTCTCTCATATCTCCAAATTTTGGTACCCAAATCCTTTCAGCCCTATACCGGGTTCCATCTTCCCGAATATTAAGATGCTTCTCCGATCCTTTGGGTATTTCATCCTTTAAATTTCCCTCTTTTAAAACTCCTTGTTGCGCCTCCTTTATTTGAGTAGTAAGGTTATTATGAATCATTATATTCATAGATTTTACTCGAATGGGTTCTCTGTCCTTCCTGCTCAAGGCATCGGCTACCACATTTGCCTTCCCCGGGTGGTAACGAATCTCAAAGTCGTAATCATTCAACAATTCAATCCACCTACGCTGCCTCATATTCAGTTGTTTCTGATTAAATATGTGTTGAAGACTTTTGTGGTCAGTATATATAATACTTTTGACCCCATATAAGTAGTGCCTCCAAGTCTTTAATGCAAAAACAACCGCGCCTAATTCCAAATCATGCGTCGTATAATTTTGCTCGTGAATCTTCAATTGTCTAGATGCATAAGCAATCACCTTCGTTCGTTGCATTAATACACAACCGAGACCTTGCTTTGATGCGTCACAATAAATCACAAAATCATCATTCCCTTCAGGCAATGACAATATAGGTGCCGTAGTTAGCTTTTTCTTCAATAACTGAAACGCTTTCTCTTGTTCATCCTTCCATTCAAATTTCTTCCCTTTATGCGTTAATGCAGTCAAGGGTTTTGCTATTCTGGAAAAGTCTTGGATGAACCTTCTGTAGTAACCAGCTAGTCCTAAAAACTGGCGTATGTGTTTCGGAGTTTTCGGGGTTTCCCACTTTTCAACAGTTTCTATCTTTGCCGGATCCACCTTAATACCTTCTTTGTTCACTATGTGACCGAGGAATTGAACTTCTTCCAACCAAAATGCACACTTTGAAAACTTAGCGTATAATTCTTCCTTCCTCAATACTTCTAACACCTTTCTCAAATGTTCACCGTGTTCTTGGTCATTCTTTGAGTAAATAAGTATGTCATCAATGAAAACAATGACAAACTTGTCAAGGTATGGTCCACACACTCGGTTCATAAGGTCCATGAACACAGCTGGTGCATTAGTTAAACCAAACGGCATGACCATAAACTCGTAATGACCGTAACGTGTTCTGAAAGCAGTCTTTGGAATATCATCTTCTTTCACCAGCATTTGATGATACCCGGAACGTAAGTCAATCTTTGAATAAACAGACGAGCCTTGTAGTTGATCAAATAAGTCATCGATTCTCGGTAGTGGGTAGCGGTTCTTGATGGTAAGTTTGTTCAACTCTCGGTAGTCGATACACAACCTGAATGTACCATCTTTCTTCTTGACAAACAAAACAGGAGTTCCCCACGGTGATGTGCTTGGTCGAATGAAACCACGCTCTAAAAGTTCTTGTAATTGGCTTTGTAGTTCTTTCATCTCGCTGGGTGCAAGTCTGTAAGGAGCACGAGCTATTGGTGCAGATCCTGGTTCAAGATCTATTTGAAATTCAACGGATCGATGTGGGGGTAATCCCGATAATTCTTTCGGAAATACATCAGGAAATTCTTTTGCGACGGGAACATCATTGATGCTCTTTTCTTCAGTTTGTACTTTCTCGACGTGTGCTAGAACAGCATAGCAACCTTTTCTTATTAGTTTTTGTGCCTTCAAATTACTAATAAGATGTAGCTTCGTGTTGCCCTTTTCTCCGTACACCATTAAGGGTTTTCCTTTTTCTCGTATAATGCGAATTGCATTTTTGTAACAAACGATCTCCGCTTTCACTTCTTTCAACCAGTCCATACCGATTATCACATCAAAACTCCCTAACTCTACTGGTATCAAATCAATCTTAAATGTTTCGCTAACCAGTTTAATTTCTCGATTCCGACATATATTATCTGCTGAAATTAATTTACCATTTGCTAATTCGAGTAAAAATTTACTATCCAAAGGCGTCAATGGACAACTTAATTTAGCACAAAAATCTCTACTCATATAGCTTCTATCCGCACTCGAATAAAATAAAACGTAAGCAGATTTATTGTCAATAAGAAACGTACCCGTAACAAGCTCCGGGTCTTCCTGTGCCTCTGCCGCATTAATATTGAAAACTCTTCCGCGGCCTTGTCCATTCGTGTTCTCCTGGTTCGGGCAATTTCTAATAATGTGGCCCAGTTTTCCACATTTATAACAAACTACATTGGCATAACTTGCTCCGACACTACTTGTGTAACGACCCGACCAAAACCGTTATTGACGGCGCCGTTAACTTAGGTCCCGTTGCGTGGTCGTAGTCCCTATATGAGACTTGTTTGACCAAAATTATGTCGCATTCATTTGAAAGGTACAAGACTTGCAAGTTTAGTTTACAAAACCGTTCGACAGCAAGTCTAAGTTTACAAAAGTCATAAAGTATAAATGAAATAACTTGCGACATAATATAAGTTGAAAACACAGTTGCTATAAATAGCGTAAGTATGTAAACAAAAGTTTGAATCCAAAGGTGCTATCACTAGCGTATGTATGTATGTATCTTGACTCCAAGCAAATAATCAGAGTGTATGCATGTATGCTTGACCCCAAGCAAGTATGAGTGTACGCGGAAGCATGTATCAAATAGCCAAGTATGAACCTGAGAAACATATAGAAAACTGTCAACGAAAAACGTTGGTGAAATCATAGGTGTTTGTAATAAACGTTGTTTTTGAACCACAAGATTTAGTATTCCCATAACGTTGATTATCATAATCGTTTGCATTCCAAAAGTATTGTTCGCGAGCACCCAATTATCAAGACTTAACGTTTCCTTCCATAGAACCCCATCACAATAGTGTTAGAACATACACTGTTTCTCGAAAATATATTTCATCCGTAGACGGTAGCAAACCGTCCATAATGAGGGTTTGTCAAACCCGTATGGCCACACAATATAAGTTCTCGCTTACACCCTGCAAGTGTAACTAATGATAATCGAATTGAGGATTTTTGTTCTAACTCGCTGTGGAATGTTTGTTTTCCTTGTACTTGTGTTCAAAGTATAAAAGCAAGTAGTACAAAATGTAGCAAAGTATATGTTTCTCAGCCCACAATTTAAAAGTATAAAAAGTTGTTGAAAAGGTGGGACTATGATCTCACCTCGAGTGCACGAGTATAAATGTACTTCAACAAGTAAACGTGTGCATGAAAGTTGGTTAGCCTTGACCTAAACAAGTAAGTTATATCAATTAACCGGTTACGACACAAAGTCAGGTGAAATGTGTTCAATTAGTCTTATGGCTCGTTACGACTCGATTAAGTATAGCATGTGAATCACGTTGTCAAGTTTCATACAAGAAACAAGTATAAAAGCATGTTAGAATGATTGTATAAAAGTTTGGTTAAGTTTGACTAAAAGTCAAACTTGGTCAAAGTCAACGAAAAAGTCAACGCGTTCGGGTCGGGTCCCGAACTATTTTTCTATGCTAAATATTCATATACAAGTATATTAAAACAAGTTTCATGTGAATCGGAGGTCGGTAGCTAGTCAAACATTTCGCGTGAAATGTGACAAAGTGAGCAGAATCTGGCCAGGCCAATCGGCGCGCCGCGCCACCATCTGGGCAGAGATTTCTGGTCAGTTTTTCAAAGTATGCACGAACCAAAACATTTTCCAACCCAACTCTTGACCCGCAAACACTTATAATGCCTATCATATATCGTCGAAAAGGTATTTTGACGAGGAATACAACTAACCACATATCATCAATCAAAAACATCATTTACAATAACCGAAAACTCGTCAATTGATCAAGAAAGGTTTATTTTCAAAGTTTCAAGTTCGTAAAACGTATTTTATGATTCGGGAATCCAATTTACACATACGATATGCCGTTTTGAAGGTAATGAAGCATACATTACAACTAAACACTTACTAATAACATTTCATGGCATTCGAAACATCAAAAGCTCGTTTTAAGTCTATCAAACCCTAACCAAAATCCGCAAAAATCAATATTCATGTTTTTGAAGTTTCCTTAATCAACCTACGCATCAAAACGAAGCTAGTGATACTAGTAACACAATTAAAACATGAACTTTAACAATTTAACAACATTAACTCATCCAAAATCAAAGATTTAGCACACCCATTTCAAATGTTCAAACTAGTTACTCAAAACAACGAATCGAGCAAACAAAACATATATTCATGTTATACACGAGCCATAGACACTAACTAACACAATTTCAAGTCAAGAACACGAATTTAAAGAAAATTAGTGATTTTAGAAAGTTACCCAAAATTGATGAAATCGGTACCAAATCGAAGAGGATGATGAGAGGATCACGAATATGTAATTTGTTTTGAAGTTTGCTTCCCGATCCGGATTTAGATGATGATTTATGTTTGTGTTCTTGAGAGAAAAAAAAAGAAAGAAAGAAAAAGAAATGGATGAATGAGTGGGTGGAGGTGGTGAGTGGTTGACTAGTCAACTACTAGCCACCTCTTTGGTCAAGTGGCAGAACTAGTCCCTCAAGTTTCAGAGCGGGTGCGGGAATTAACCAAACGAATATTTTTAAAACGCTCGAGTAAACGGGTGATGTCAAAATTGAATAGCGGAAATATTATGAACGTTAGTCAACGGAAACTGGGAATTTAAATAGCGAAAGATATTATTAAAAAAAAGACGGTGTTAAAAATAAATTTAACGGAAAAACGCGGGATGTTACATTATCCACACCTCAAAAGAAATTTCGTCCCGAAATTTAGTTGGAAGTAGTAGTTGTTGAATCTTACTCGAGATCTTGCGTTGTAAATTCTACGAATAAGTGAAGGTACGTCCTTGAGTATTTCCACGAATTTTGACGGTCGGGATCATATGTTGTTTTAAGGTTTGGCTTCCATGATTCATGGTTTCAACCGGTCCTCCTAGGAAGTGAGGTTTATCGTCGATAGTGAGTTCATCAGAGGAGATAACAAGTTCTCGTTTCGCAAAACACGTCTTTGAGTTGATACATCGAATGTAGGATAAACGGAGACCCAAAATGAGTCGGAAAAGTCTAAACGGCTAGCGACGGGTCCAAAACACCCCAAGAATTTAAAGGATCAAAATATCGCGGATTTAGCTTCCTACGTTTTCCCGAAACGGATTGCACCTTTCCAAGGTGCGACTCATAACGTGACGCGGTTTCCCACGTGGAATTTGAAATGTTTACATCTAACATCGGCGTAGCTCTTGGTGATTACGAGTCGCGTAGGGTTTTACCTGAATATGAATAAATTTTCTCGGTTGCTCATGAATAACCTCGGCCCCGGTGGATTGATCATCGTTTACTTGGTTCGACAAAGGAGAATGACGTTTCCGGTCACATGTGGTTTCAAAAGGAGTGACGTTAAAACTCGAATGAAAATCATTGTAGTACGAGGATTCGGTTAAAGGAAAATACTTTTCTCAAGTAAATTTGAAGTTGGTAATACAAACTTGTATTATGGTTTCCAAGGTTTAAATCGCATGTTTGTTCGGTCCGTCGGGTTGTGGATGGTACGCGGTACTCATGTCTAAACGCGGTCCCGAGGCTTTTTGTAAGGTACTCCAAAATCTAGAAGTGAAACGAGGATCTCGATCCGAAACGGGGTATATTTCCCTAAGGCATATTGAACAAGTTTGCTAGGAATTGAAAACGTTAGCTAGGACAAGTTTCTCAAGAAAATTCGCGTCGCGGAAGATTTATCGGTTTCCAAAAACGTTCGTCGGGGCAAGTTCTTATCGGGTTTTGAAAACGATTGTTAGGACTATCCACCCTCGCGGCGAATACTTGTATGACGTGAAGAGTCGCTCTCCATTGAGAATTCAGAATAAGGACCTCCTGAACCGGAAGTACAAGGGTGATGCAAGAGAAGTTTCCGCCCCGATGTGAGCATAACGAGTAAATTGTAGTTAGTCAATAAGACTGCGCGAGGACGAGCTAGTATACCCGTGTGACATACGGTTGAAGTCGAATGGAATCGGTAATTCATTCGGAAGCATAAATATAATTTGACAATAATTGAAGGTGTGTCCCCGGTATGGTTGTTATAAATATTCTCGGAGTTTTCGGATGTCCAAACCTGAAAAGATGAAGTCATGTACATGGCACATGGTGGTGTTTAGGTTGATCGAGTCTAACCACCATCACGCGTCACTAGAACTTTGGTATGTCTTACCGTAATATAACTACGTTGATCGAGTGTAGTTATATTATGCTAACTCATACCTCCATTCCCACATCACTCCATAGATTCAAGTTCGTGTCATCGCGAAAATCTAAAATAAACAAAATGTAACGACGTCTCAAACGTGACTCGTATTAAATCGAAAGAATTGGTGCAACTCTGAAGATGCGTTCCCCGAGGGAAGTGTATAGTTGATTGTTCACGTCAATGTGGTTCGAGTCAGACAATATGTATTTAGGTATGAAAAGAGTATCGAGTCATGATAACAAGTAGTACGCAACCATAGTGATAAATGTTGATGACGATACTCACCTAGAGTAGTGATGGTAGTAACACCAAAAAGTAGATAGTAAGAAACACCAGTGGGAAACCGATAGTAAGTTGAAACGGTGGCAAATAACAATCCGGGAGACAGAGTTCCCGAACAAGTATGACTAATGAAGTCGTCGTCATCCATACGTGTACGAATCATGAATTTACGTGTGTTACCAAAAAGTGGCGGAATACGAGTTCGTATGATGAAGGTTGGGTACCATTAAAAAGTTTGCCTAAGAATGATTCAAGTATAATGCACAAGTAGTCAAGTAAGTGCTATCTATAGCAAATGTATGTCAGAATGCAAATGCTAACTATCCGGTTGTAGTCTAGACTCACTAATGCTTCCTAACGACTCTGTTAGACACACTAATGCACATCCTAGTTCCCTACAACCAACGCTCTGATACCACTTGTAACGACCCGACCAAAACCGTTATTGACGGCGCCGTTAACTTAGGTCCCGTTGCGTGGTCGTAGTCCCTATATGAGACTTGTTTGACCAAAATTATGTCGCATTCATTTGAAAGGTACAAGACTTGCAAGTTTAGTTTACAAAACCGTTCGACAGCAAGTCTAAGTTTACAAAAGTCATAAAGTATAAATGAAATAACTTGCGACATAATATAAGTTGAAAACACAGTTGCTATAAATAGCGTAAGTATGTAAACAAAAGTTTGAATCCAAAGGTGCTATCACTAGCGTATGTATGTATGTATCTTGACTCCAAGCAAATAATCAGAGTGTATGCATGTATGCTTGACCCCAAGCAAGTATGAGTGTACGCGGAAGCATGTATCAAATAGCCAAGTATGAACCTGAGAAACATATAGAAAACTGTCAACGAAAAACGTTGGTGAAATCATAGGTGTTTGTAATAAACGTTGTTTTTGAACCACAAGATTTAGTATTCCCATAACGTTGATTATCATAATCGTTTGCATTCCAAAAGTATTGTTCGCGAGCACCCAATTATCAAGACTTAACGTTTCCTTCCATAGAACCCCATCACAATAGTGTTAGAACATACACTGTTTCTCGAAAATATATTTCATCCGTAGACGGTAGCGAACCGTCCGTAATGAGGGTTTGTCAAACCCGTATGGCCACACAATATAAGTTCTCGCTTACACCCTGCAAGTGTAACTAATGATAATCGAATTGAGGATTTTTGTTCTAACTCGCTGTGGAATGTTTGTTTTCCTTGTACTTGTGTTCAAAGTATAAAAGCAAGTAGTACAAAATGTAGCAAAGTATATGTTTCTCAGCCCACAATTTAAAAGTATAAAAAGTTGTTGAAAAGGTGGGACTATGATCTCACCTCGAGTGCACGAGTATAAATGTACTTCAACAAGTAAACGTGTGCATGAAAGTTGCTTAGCCTTGACCTAAACAAGTAAGTTATATCAATTAACCGGTTACGACACAAAGTCGGGTGAAATGTGTTCAATTAGTCCTATGGCTCGTTACGACTCGATTAAGTATAGCATGTGAATCACGTTGTCAAGTTTCATACAAGAAACAAGTATAAAAGCATGTTAGAATGATTGGATAAAAGTTTGGTTAAGTTTGACTAAAAGTCAAACTTGGTCAAAGTCAACGAAAAAGTCAACGCGTTCGGGTCGGGTCCCGAACTATTTTTCTATGCTAAATATTCATATACAAGTATATTAAAACAAGTTTCATGTGAATCGGAGGTCGGTAGCTAGTCAAACATTTCGCGTGAAATGTGACAAAGTGAGCAGAATCTGGCCAGGCCAATCCGCGCGCCGCGCGGGGATGGGGCGCGCCGCGCCACCATCTGGGCAGAGATTTCTGGTCAGTTTTTCAAAGTATGCACGAACCAAAACATTTTCCAACCCAACTCTTGACCCGCAAACACTTATAATGCCTATCATATATCGTCGAAAAGGTATTTTGACGAGGAATACAACTAACCACATATCATCAATCAAAAACATCATTTACAATAACCGAAAACTCGTCAATTGATCAAGAAAGGTTTATTTTCAAAGTTTCAAGTTCGTAAAACGTATTTTATGATTCGGGAATCCAATTTACACATACGATATGCCGTTTTGAAGGTAATGAAGCATACATTACAACTAAACACTTACTAATAACATTTCATGGCATTCGAAACATCAAAAGCTCGTTTTAAGTCTATCAAACCCTAACCAAAATCCGCAAAAATCAATATTCATGTTTTTGAAGTTTCCTTAATCAACCTACGCATCAAAACGAAGCTAGTGATACTAGTAACACAATTAAAACATGAACTTTAACAATTTAACAACATTAACTCATCCAAAATCAAAGATTTAGCACACCCATTTCAAATGTTCAAACTAGTTACTCAAAACAACGAATCGAGCAAACAAAACATATATTCATGTTATACACGAGCCATAGACACTAACTAACACAATTTCAAGTCAAGAACACGAATTTAAAGAAAATTAGTGATTTTAGAAAGTTACCCAAAATTGATGAAATCGGTACCAAATCGAAGAGGATGATGAGAGGATCACGAATATGTAATTTGTTTTGAAGTTTGCTTCCCGATCCGGATTTAGATGATGATTTATGTTTGTGTTCTTGAGAGAAAAAAAAAGAAAGAAAGAAAAAGAAATGGATGAATGAGTGGGTGGAGGTGGTGAGTGGTTGACTAGTCAACTACTAGCCACCTCTTTGGTCAAGTGGCAGAACTAGTCCCTCAAGTTTCAGAGCGGGTGCGGGAATTAACCAAACGAATATGTTTAAAACGCTCGAGTAAATGGGTGATGTCAAAATTGAATAGCGGAAATATTATGAACGTTAGTCAACGGAAACTGGGAATTTAAATAGCGAAAGATATTATTAAAAAAAGACGGTGTTAAAAATAAATTTAACGGAAAAACGCGGGATGTTACAACTTGCTCCGCCATTACTCGTTCCGACACCATTTGTTCCTTTCGTTCTATTAACCCCTGGTCCGTAGACCTCACACTTCGCCGCGCTATGACCATTTCTTTTACACTTGTTGCAAAATTTGGTGCAGAACCCCGAGTGATTCTTTTCACACCTTTGGCATAGCTGCTTCTGATTGTTGTTGTTGTTGCGGTTATTATTGTTGTTGGGATGATTGTTGTAGTTGCTGTTGTTGTTGTTGTTGTTGTTGTTGGGCCGTTTGTTGTAGTTGCGATCGATGTTGCGATTGTTGGGATAATTGTTGCGATTATTGTTGTAATTGCTGTTGTTGTTGTATTGGTGATTCTTATCACCGTTTTCCTCCCACTTTCTTTTGACTTGCTTCACATTAGCCTCTTCAGCAGTCTATTCTTTAATTCTTTCTTCAATTTGGTTCACGAGTTTGTGAGCCATTCTACATGCCTGTTGTATGGAGGCGGGCTCGTGTGAACTTATATCTTCTTGGATTCTTTCCGGTAATCCTTTCACAAACGCGTCGATCTTCTCTTCCTCATCTTCGAATGCTCCCGGACACAATAGGCACAATTCGGTGAATCGTCTTTCGTACGTGGTAATATCAAATCCTTGGGTTCGTAACCCTCTAAGTTCTGTCTTGAGCTTATTGACCTCGGTTCTGGGACGGTACTTCTCGTTCATCAAGTGCTTGAATGCTGACCACGGTAGTGCGTACGCATCGTCTTGTCCCACTTGCTCTAGATAGGTATTCCACCATGTTAACGCAGAACCTGTGAAGGTATGCGTAGCGTACTTCACTTTGTCCTCTTCAGTACACTTACTTATGGCAAACACCGATTCAACCTTCTCGGTCCACCGTTTCAATCCGATCGGTCCTTCGGTTCCATCAAATTCCAAAGGTTTGCAGGCAGTGAATTCTTTGTAGGTGCATCCTACACGATTTCCTGTACTGCTAGATCCAAGGTTATTGTTGGTATGTAGCGCAGCCTGTACTGCGGCTATGTTTGAAGCTAGAAAAGTACGGAATTCCTCTTCATTCATTTTCACGGTGTGTCGAGTAGTCGGTGCTATTTCCTTCAAAATAGTTAAATGGAACAAGTTAATCATACAGAATATTAAGAGTAGTTAATAGTATTTCGTAGCATAATATGAACTCATTTATAAAAGCTTTTTCTTCATATTAGCGTTTTATAAGTTTAAATTCGGGTAGTACCTACCCGTTAAGTTCATACTTAGTAGCTAATATACAATTCAACTACTACAATTCTATATGAAAAACTGATTATAATAATATTTCGCGTTCAAACTTTTATACAATATTTTACAAACTTACAATACCGCTTATTTTACATAAAGCATGAAATATAGCACACAATAACTTTGATACAAGATAGTTGTGAAGATAATTCTAGCTAGTACACAAGTCGTTCAGCAAAGGCAATAAAGACACGTAATTCATACGTCCAGAAACAAGTCATGCATTCTGGTTTTACTAGGACTACTTCCCATCCTTAGTCTTGTGCAACATAACCGTTATGGCCGTTGATAAGACAGCGTGTTGTAACGTCGTCAAAGGGACGAGGGTTACGTAATGTCCAACAGTCCCGTAATAATCTAAAAACCTCATTTCTTACCCCAATTACCGACTCCGTCACTTGTGGAAACGTTTTGTTTAATAGTTGTAGCCCGATGTTCTTGTTCTCACTTTGGTGAGAAGCGAAAATTACTAATCCGTAAGCATAACATGCTTCTTTATGTTGCATGTTAGCCGCTTTTTCTAAATCACGAAGTCCAATATTCGGATATATTGAGTCAAAATAATTTCTTAACCCGTTGCGTAAAATAGCATTTGGGTTCCCCGCAATATATGCGTCAAAGTAAACACATCGTAACTTATGGGTTTCCCAATGTGATATCCCCCATCTTTCAAACGAAAGTCTCTTATAAACCAAGACATTCTTGGAACGTTCTTCGAATGTCTTACAAACTGATCTCGCCTTAAATAGTTGTGCCGAGGAATTCTGGCCGACTCTAGACAAAATTTCATCAATCATGTCTCCGGGTAGGTCTCTTAAAATATTGGGTTGTCTATCCATTTTGTGTTTTTAAACTGTAAAATAGACAAGAGTTAGATTCATAAAAAAATACTTATTAATACAAGCAATTTTTACATATATCATAAAGCATACGAACACTATATTACATATATTACACCACACGAATACAACTATCTTATTCCGACTCGCTCGTTTCTTCTTCTTCGGTTTTGGTTCGTTTTGCCAAGTTTCTAGGGATATATGATGTTCCCCTAATACGAGCCGTCGTTGTCCACATTGGTTTAGAAAAACCTGGTGGTTTAGAGGTTCCCGGGTCATTGTTACAACTTAAGGACTTCGGGCGTTGATGATACATATAAAGTTCATCGGGGTTGGAATTAGATTTCTCTATTTTTATGCCCTTTCCCTTTTTATTTTCTTTTGCCTTTTTAAATTCAGTTGGGGTAATTTCTATAACATCATCGGAATTCTCGTCGGAATCCGATTCATCGGAGAATTGGTAATCCTCCCAATATTTTGCTTCCTTGGCGGAAACACCATTGACCATAATTAACCTTGGTCGGTTGGTTGAGGATTTTCTTTTACTTAACCGTTTTATTATTTCCCCCACCGGTTCTATTTCTTCATCCGGTTCCGATTCTTCTTCCGGTTCCAATTCTTCTTCCGGTTCTGACTCTTCTTCCGGTTCCTCTTCGGGAACTTGTGAATCAGTCCACGAATCATTCCAATTTACATTTGACTCTTCATTATTATTAGGTGAGTCAATGGGACTTGTTCTAGAGGTAGACATCTATCACATAATATCAAACGCGTTAAGAGATTAATATATCACATAATATTCACATGTTAAAAATATATAGTTTCCAACAAAATTTGTTAAGCAATCATTTTTCAAGTAAACACGGTCGAAGTCCAGACTCACTAATGCATCCTAACAAACTCGATAAGACACACTAATGAAAAATTCTGGTTCTCTAAGACCAACGCTCGGATACCAACTGAAATGTCCCATTCTTATTGATTAAAAACGTTCCATATTAATTGATTTCGTTGCGAGGTTTTGACCTCTATATGAGACGTTTTTCAAAGACTGCATTCATTTTTAAAAGAAACCATAACCTTTATTTCATAAATAAAGGTTTAAAAAGCTTTACGTAGATTATCAAATAATGATAATCTAAAATATCCTGTTTACACACGACCATTACATAATGGTTTACAATACAAATATGTTACATCGAAATCAGTTTCTTGAATGCAGTTTTTACACAATATCATACAAACATGGACTCCAAATCTTGTCCTTATTTTAGTATGCAACAGCGGAAGCTCTTAATATTCACCTGAGAATAAACATGCTTTAAACGTCAACAAAAATGTTGGTGAGTTATAGGTTTAACCTATATATATCAAATCGTAACAATAGACCATAAGATTTCATATTTCAATACACATCCCATACATAGAGATAAAAATCATTCATATGGTGAACACCTGGTAACCGACATTAACAAGATGCATATATAAGAATATCCCCATCATTCCGGGACACCCTTCGGATATGATATAAATTTCGAAGTACTAAAGCATCCGGTACTTTGGATGGGGTTTGTTAGGCCCAATAGATCTATCTTTAGGATTCACGTCAATTAGGGTGTCTGTTCCCTAATTCTTAGATTACCAGACTTAATAAAAAGGGGCATATTCGATTTCGATAATTCAACCATAGAATGTAGTTTCACGTACTTGTGTCTATTTTGTAAATCATTTATAAAACCTGCATGTATTCTCATCCCAAAAATATTAGATTTTAAAAGTGGGACTATAACTCACTTTCACAGATTTTTACTTCGTCGGGAAGTAAGACTTGGCCACTGGTTGATTCACAAACCTATAACAATATATACATATATATCAAAGTATGTTCAAAATATATTTACAACACTTTTAATATATTTTGATGTTTTAAGTTTATTAAGTCAGCTGTCCTCGTTAGTAACCTACAACTAGTTGTCCACAGTTAGATGTACAGAAATAAATCGATAAATATTATCTTGAATCAATCCACGACCCAGTGTATACGTATCTCAGTATTGATCACAACTCAAACTATATATATTTTGGAATCAACCTCAACCCTGTATAGCTAACTCCAACATTCACATATAGAGTGTCTATGGTTGTTCCGAAATATATATAGATGTGTCGACATGATAGGTCGAAACATTGTATACGTGTCTATGGTATCTCAAGATTACATAATATACAATACAAGTTGATTAAGTTATGGTTGGAATAGATTTGTTACCAATTTTCACGTAGCTAAAATGAGAAAAATTATCCAATCTTGTTTTACCCATAACTTCTTCATTTTAAATCCGTTATGAGTGAATCAAATTGCTATGGTTTCATATTGAACTCTATTTTATGAATCTAAACAGAAAAAGTATAGGTTTATAGTCGGAAAAATAAGTTACAAGTCGTTTTTGTAAAGGTAGTCATTTCAATCGAAAGAACGACGTCTAGATGACCATTTTAGAAAACATACTTCCACTTTGAGTTTAACCATAATTTTTGGATATAGTTTCATGTTCATAATAAAAATCATTTTCTCAGAATAACAACTTTTAAATCAAAGTTTATCATAGTTTTTAATTAACTAACCCAAAACAGCCCGCGGTGTTACTACGATGGCGTAAATCCGGTTTTACGGTATTTTTCGTGTTTCCAGGTTTTAAATCATTAAGTTAGCATATCATATAGATATAGAACATGTGTTTAGTTGATTTTAAAAGTCAAGTTAGAAGGATTAACTTTTGTTTGCGAACAAGTTTAGAATTAACTAAACTATGTTCTAGTGATTACAAGTTTAAACCTTCGAATAAGATAGCTTTATATGTATGAATCGAATGATGTTATGAACATCATTACTACCTTAAGTTCCTTGGATAAACCTACTGGAAAAGAGAAAAATGGATCTAGCTTCAATGGATCCTTGGATGGCTCGAAGTTCTTGAAGCAAAATCATGACACGAAAACAAGTTCAAGTAAGATCATCACTTGAAATAAGATTGTTATAGTTATAGAAATTGAACCAAAGTTTGAATATGATTATTACCTTGTATTAGAATGATAACCTACTGTAAGAAACAAAGATTTCTTGAGGTTGGATGATCACCTTACAAGATTGGAAGTGAGCTAGCAAACTTGAAAGTATTCTTGATTTTATGAAACTAGAACTTTTGGAATTTATGAAGAACACTTAGAACTTGAAGATAGAACTTGAGAGAGATCAATTAGATGAAGAAAATTGAAGAATGAAAGTGTTTGTAGGTGTTTTTGGTCGTTGGTGTATGGATTAGATATAAAGGATATGTAATTTTGTTTTCATGTAAATAAGTCATGAATGATTACTCATATTTTTGTAATTTTATGAGATATTTCATGCTAGTTGCCAAATGATGGTTCCCACATGTGTTAGGTGACTCACATGGGCTGCTAAGAGCTGATCATTGGAGTGTATATACCAATAGTACATACATCTAAAAGCTGTGTATTGTACGAGTACGAATACGGGTGCATACGAGTAGAATTGTTGATGAAACTGAACGAGGATGTAATTGTAAGCATTTTTGTTAAGTAGAAGTATTTTGATAAGTGTCTTGAAGTCTTTCAAAAGTGTATAAATACATATTAAAACACTACATGTATATACATTTTAACTGAGTCGTTAAGTCATCGTTAGTCGTTACATGTAAGTGTTGTTTTTAAACCTTTAGGTTAACGATCTTGTTAAATGTTGTTAACCCAATGTTTATAATATCAAATGAGATTTTAAATTATTATATTATCATGATATTATCATGTATGAATATCTCTTAATATAATATATATACATTAAATGTTGTTACAACGATAATCGTTACATATATGTCTCGTTTCAAAATCATTAAGTTAGTAGTCTTGTTTTTACATATGTAGTTCATTGTTAATATACTTAATGATATGTTTACTTATCATAATATCATATTAACTATATATATATCCATATATATGTCATCATATAGTTTTTACAAGTTTTAACGTTCGTGAATCACCGGTCAACTTGGGTGGTCAATTGTTTATATGAAACCTATTTCAATTAATCAAGTCTTAACAAGTTTGATTGCTTAACATGTTGCAAACATTTAATCATGTAAATATCAATCTCAATTAATATATATAAACATGGAAAAGTTCAGGTCACTACACGTACATTATTGCATATTTGTAATATGAATTAACCGAGTAGTTAAGATTCACACACAATAGCTTAGCACGGAAAGATTTATTTCAAAATATATATATATATATATATATATATATATATATATATATATATATATATAATATACATATAATTTCTTCAGAGGGAATGACTTAATTCTTCATAACTCGTTGATACAATAAACACGTTATTGATTCGTAATGATGTCCACAGTGATTCTTGAACTGACGGAGTTTGTGATGTTATCGGTGTTGTTGATTCGGATGTTGACTGTACTGACGATGCTGGTAACGCTGACGGTACTGTTGATGCTGTTGGTAAGGCAAGTTTAGCTTGTTAATCACACACCATTTTTGTCAGGGTTTCTACTCTTCCTTCTATCATTTTGGTACGCTTAACTGATTTATGGTTAGGGCTAGATTAGATAATCTCTAAGACTTTAGAGATTACATAATCGCCGCGGAATGTTTCTCCAATGAAGTTATGAATTAATACTTCGTCAGTTATTGTTGTTGGTACTCCTTGGTATCTATGGTGCGTATGACGTTGATGCTCGTGGGACAGATTGTGAAGTTGAGGTTTACGATGTGGTTGTGGTTGGAGGTGGTAATGGTACTGTTGGCGTTGATGATGGTGGTACTGGTTATGCTGCTGATGCTGCTGCTGGTGTTTGTAATCTCTGCACCAAATTCTCCAAAGCCACTACCCGAGCGCGAAGCTCGTTGACTTCTTCTATTACACCAGGGTGATTGTCGGTTCGGACGAGCGGATAAATAAAATCTAAAATTTGATGTAATATATAATCGTGATGAGATACTCTGGAAATGAGCGAGAACACGGTATTTCGGACAGGTTCGCTGGTAAGTGCTTCAGGTTCTTCGTCAAGAGGGCAATGTGGTGGATGGAAGGGATCACCTTCTTCTTGTCTCCAATGATTGAGGAGGCTACGAACCCATCCCCAATTCATCCAGAATAGGTGATGACTGATTGGTTGATCTATTCCGGTCACACTGCTTTCGGAGCTTGAATGGGATTCCATTTCGGAATCTGAGTGACTTGAACTGATGACGAATTCCATTTCGTACGATTGGATAAAGGATTTTTTTTTATATGAATTGATTTTGGCTAACGGATGGTATTCTAATTACATAGAATATATATATATATATATATATATATATATATATATATATATATATATATATATATATATATATATATATATATATATATATATATATATATATATATATAGATCAAAAGATTTCCTAGATTACGGAGGACTTTGCGGGATATGTCAGGCAAAGTTTAAAGTAACAGATACGATAAGATATGATTTAGCAGATATGCTAAGATATGAATTTTTGTCTATACACTATTCATGCAATCAATGTAGCAAGACATGTCTTAGACTAAAAATGATAAGCAGGTAATTTCCTGAGGATGATAAGTAGTTAATTTTCGACACAAAATGATAAGCAAAACTTTTGACATGCAGACCCTGTCGAAGTCCAGACTCACTAATGCATCCTATCGACTTATCAGTTAGACACAATAATGCAGACCTGGTTCTCTAAGACCACCACTCTGATACCAACTGAAAGGACCCGTTCATATACATTATAAACGATTCACAATAGTTGATTACATTGCGAGGTATTTGACCTCTATATGATACATTTTACAAACATTGCATTCGTTTTTAAAAGACAATCTTTCTTTACATCGAAAATTGACAGGCATGCATACCATTTCATAATATCCACTATCCAATTATAAATTGATTCAATAATAATCTTTGATGAACTCAATGACTCGAATGCAACGTTCTTCGAAATATGCTATGAAAGACTCCAACTAATATCTTTAAAATGAGCAAATGCACAGCGGAAGATTTCTTTAACACCTGAGAATAAACATGCTTTAAAGTGTCAACCAAAAGGTTGGTGAGTTCATTAGTTTATCATAATCATTTATTTCCATCATTTTAATAGACCATAAGAATTTCATTTCCAGTTCTCATAAATATACGTCCCATGCGTAGAGACAAAAATAATCATTCATATGGTGAACACCTGGTAACCGACATTAACTAGATACATATAAGAATATCCCCTATCATTCCGGGATCCTCCTTCGGACATGATGTAAATTTCGAAGTACTAAAGCATCCGGTACTTTGGATGGGGTTTGTTAGGCCCAATAGATCTATCTTTAGGATTCGCGTCAATTAGGGTGTCTGTTCCCTAATTCTTAGATTACCAGACTTTAATAAAAAGGGGCATATTCGATTTCGATAATTCAACCATAGAATGTAGTTTCAATTACTTGTGTCTATTTCGTCAAACATTTATAAAAGCGCATGTATTCTCAGTCCCAAAAATATAAAGGGTAAAAAGGCAAATGAAACTCACCATACTGTATTTCGTAGTAAAAATACATATAACGTCATTGAACAAGTGCAAGGTTGGCCTCGGATTCACGAACCTAAATTAATTTTATATATTTATGTGTTGGTCAATATTTGTCAAACAAATTAGGTCAAGTCATAGTGTACCACAATCCTAAAGCTCGAGACTAATATGCAAAAGTCAACAAAAGTAAATTTGACTCAAAATAATTTCCAAAAATCTATACATGATTAATATATAGTTTAAATATCGTCATTTTATATTTTTAAATATTTTTAAAAGATTTATTAGAGTAAATAATATAATTTATTTATTAATAAATAAATTTTTATATTAAATTTATATAATAAAATATACTTTTATATATATTAAGTAATAAATTTTATAGGGTTTATTTAATATTATAAAGATAATATGATAGGTATTATTAAAGTAAGTTATTACACGTAGTAAAATATGTTTGTATCACATATTTATTTGATAAAATAATATCTATAATGATAGTAAGTAAAAGTTGTATTATTTTGTAATAATAATAATTATTATTAAAATATCAATATTTATAATTACTAAGATGACATTATGATAAAACGATAATTCTAATTATGATAACTTTAATATTTATGATAATTTTTAATATTATCTTTAAAATAATAATTCTATTTAAAATAATAATAATAATAATGATATTTTATAGTAACAATGACATGTCTATTAAAATGATAATTTTTGTTAAAATGAGAATTTTAATACTAACGATACTTTTAATAATAATAGTAATGATAAAAATAATAAGAACGATAATTTTATCTAAATCAATATCTTATAATATTTAATTTAATCATGATACTCTTACCCATTATTTCCTAATCGTTTCGTTTAATAGCTTTTAATCGTCTTTTATATCGTGTTCATAATAATGATAATAATAGTAATCAAAATAATTAGGTGTTACAAATATTTGTTTTAATTACACTAATATTAATAATGATAATTACTATAACATTATTAACGATAATACTATTAATTATCTTAATGATAATATAGTAATAATAATAATAACAAATACAATAACCATTTTTAAATAATGATATATATATTAATAATGATAATAATAATAATAATACCAATAATAATAATAATAATTGGATAATAATAATAATACTAATTATAACTTTAACGATAATAACGATAGTAATAATAAAAAAATAACAATTTTTAATTATAAATCCCTTTTATTGATAAAGATAATAATAATGATAATAATAAGATAAAACTAGAACGACGATAAAAATGACGATAATAATAATCATTTTTAATAAAAATATCGAAAATTCAATTGATTATAACTCCTAATCCGTTCCTCGAAACCATTCGATATCTAAAGGGAAAAGTTCTTAATTTTTCGCTAGCTTTCCAAGGACATGCATATCTTATACCTTATCTCAACCGCAAGTGTAACTAATTCAAGATTCAACCTAATCTGTCTAAGGGCAATATCAAAAGTACAAGCATGCATAATCCTAAATACTCGAGTACTAGTCAGGGATACACTATTAGTATGTAAAAGTTAAATTATGAGTACTCACGTATCAATATTGAGATTCAATATTGCAGGAAAGGTACGTAGACGCAACGGAAATGATAAACACTATATTGACCTCACGAGCATACCCATGAACCATACTCAATCACCTCCATAGCTATAACTCATAATTTCCTTAATCATATCCCACTCAAAAAATAATTTCGAAATCACTCGGACAGCACTCCGTAGTAATATTTTATGTATACTAATAATATCTTGAAATAATACGGAGTAAATATATATATGTATATCGATTGAGAGAGTTTAGAGAAAAATATTTTCAAGTTTCTATGAAATAATAAAACCTATTGAATTCTATTTATAATAGATTTTTGAATTATCAAAGTAAATTATTAAAGTATGAATTATTAAAGTGAATTATTAAAGTATGAATTATTAAAGTGAATTATTAAAGTATGAATTATTAAAGTGAATTATTAAAATATGAATTATTAAAGTGAATTATTAAAGTTAAAGTAAAGTAAAAATAAAGTAAAGGTAAAATTTAAGTATAGTAAAAGTATAAAACTATGTACGTATAATACGCGTATAAATATATATAATATTAATTTAAATCGTTATATATATTTAATAAAATAAAATATAAATATCGTTATCTTTATCATACTAGTTAAGTAATGAGTTGTCAAAAGTGGTTCTAGATATTTATAAAAGTTATATACATTTTAATAATAAAGTTCTTTTTAAACTAAAAACGTTTTTTGTACGTTTGAAACTAAATAGATCAATCGAGTCTTTATGAAATTCAATCTTCCACTATCCTTTGTCTAGTTCTCAATGATTGACAATTTGTTCTTATTTATAAATCACTTTACCATTTTTCGAATATTGATAAAATGGAAAGATTTCTCAAATCAACGTGGGCCTTTCAACAGAGACTTGTAATCATAATTCAATATATCTGATAATTCAATCATTTGATCTTATCTTCTAATTCCATTGATAAACATTTTGAAACAGATACAATCATATAAAGTATTTAATCTAATATTTTATTTACGTTTCAAGTTATAATATATATACACATATACATATATAATCATATTCGTTTAATGGTTCGTGAATCGTTGGAACTTGGTCGAGGTTGAATGAATGTATGAACATAGTTTAAAATTCTTGAAATTTAACTTAATAAATATTGCTTATTGTGTCGGAAACATATAAAGATTAAAGTTTAAATTTGGTTGGAAATTTCCGGGTTGTCACAAGAATTACCGGGACTACCTCCACACTGATCCGTTGAATATCAAATAGACCTTGTACCGGGAGCTGCACTAATAGCTCGTGCTCCATACAGACTCGCACCTAGCGAAATGAAGGAACTTCAGAGCCAATTACAAGAACTTTTAGAGCATGGTTTCATTCGATCAAGCACATCACCGTGGGGAGCTCCTATTTTGTTTGTCAAGAAGAAAGATGGTACATTCAGGTTGTGTATCGACTACCGAGAGTTGAACAACCTTACCATCAAGAACCGCTACCCACTACCGAGAATCGACGACTTATTTGATCAACTACAAGGCTCATCTGTTTATTCGAAGATCGATTTACGTTCTGGATATCATCAAATGCAGGTGCAGGAGGATGATATTACAAAGCCTGCTTTTAAGACGCGTTACGGTCATTACGAGTTTATGGTTATGCCGTTTGGATTGACTAACGCACCAGCTGTGTTCATGGACCTCATGAACCGAGTGTGTGGGCCATTTCTTGACAAGTTTTTCATTGTTTTCATCAATGACATACTTATTTACTAGAAGAATGATCAAGAGCATGAAGAACATTTGAGAAAAGTGCTAGAGTTGCTGAGAAAAGAAAAACTGTACGCTAAGTTTTCAAAGTGTGCATTTTGGTTGGAAGAAGTTCAATTCCTCGGTCACATAGTGAACAAAGAAGGTATTCAGGTGGATCCAACAAAGATCGGAACCGTTGAAAAGTGGGAAACCCCAAAAACTCCAAAATACATACGCCAGTTTTTAGGACTAGCTGGTTACTATAGAAGGTTCATCCAAGACTTTTCCAGAATAGCAAAACCCTTGACTGCATTAACGCATAAAGGGAAGAAATTTGAATGGGAGGATGAACAAGAGAAAGCGTTTCAGTTATTGAAGAAAAAGTTAACTACGGCACCTATATTGTCATTACCTGAAGGGAATGATGATTTTGTGATATATTGTGACGCTTCAAATTAAGGTCTCGGTTGTGTATTAATGTAATGAACGAAAGTAATTGCTTATGCATCTAGACAATTAAAGATTCACGAACAAAATTATACGACACATGATTTAGAATTAGGCGCGGTTGTTTTTGCATTAAAGACTTGGAGGCACAATTTTATGGGGTCAAAAGTATTATATATACCGACCATAAAAGTCTTCAACACATATTTAATCAGAAACAACTGAATATGAGGCAGCGTAGGTGGATTGAATTGTTGAATGATTACGACTTTGAGATTCGTTACCACCCGGGGAAGGAAAATGTGGTAGCCGAAGCCTTGAGCAGGAAGGACAGAGAACCCGTTCGAGTAAAATCTATGAATATAATGATTCACAATAACCTTACTACTCAAATAAAGGAGGCGCAACAAGGAGTTTTAAAAGAGGGAAATTTAAAGGATGAAATACCCCAAGGATCGGAGAAGCATCTTAATATTCGGAAAGACAGAACCCGATATAGGGCTGAAAGGATTTGGGTACCAAAATTTGGAGATATGAGAGAAATGGTACTTAGAGAAGCTCATAAAACCAGATACTCAATACATCCTGGAACGGGGAAGATGTACAAGGATCTCAAGAATCATTTTTGGTGGCCGGGTATGAAAGCCGATGTTGCTAAATATGTAGGAGAATGTTTGACGTGTTCTAAGGTCAAAGCTGAGCATCAGAAACCATCAGGTCTACTTCAACAACCCGAAATCCCAGAATGGAAATGGAAAAATATTACCATGGATTTTATCACTAAATTGCCAAAGACTGCAAGTGGTTTTGATACTATTTGGGTAATAGTTGATCGTCTCACAAAATCAGCACACTTCCTGTCAATAAGAGAAGATGACAAGATGGAGAATTTAGAACGACTGTATTTGAAGGAAGTCGTCTCCAGACATGGAATACCAATCTCTATTATCTCTGATAGGGATGGCAGATTTATTTCAAGATTCTGGCAGACATTACAGCAAGCATTAGGAACTCGTCTAGACATGAGTACTGCCTATCATCCACAAGCTGATGGGCAGAGCGAAAGTACGATACAAATGCTTGAAGACATTCTACGAGCATGTGTTATTGATTTCGGAAACAGTTGCGATCGACACCTACCGTTAGCAGAATTTTCCTACAACAACAGCTACCATTCAAGCATTGAGATGGCGCCGTTTGAAGCACTTTATAGTAGAAAGTGCACGTCTCCAATTTATTGGAGTGAAGTGGGGGATAGACAGATTACGGGTTCGGAGATAATACAAGAAACTACCAAGAAGATCATCCAAATTCAACAACGGTTGAAAACCGCCCAAAGTCGACAAAAGAGCTACGCCGACATTAAAAGAAAAGATATAGAATTTGAAATTGGAGAGATGGTCATGCTTAAGGTTGCACCTTGGAAAGGCGTTGTTTGATTTGGTAAACGAGGTAAATTAAATCCAAGGTATATTGGACCATTCAAGATTATTGATCGTGTCGGACCAGTAGCTTACCGACTTGAGCTACCTCAACAACTCGCGGCTGTACATAACACTTTCCACGTCTCAAATTTGAAGAAATGTTTTGCTAAAGAAGATCTCACTATTCTATTAGACGAAATCCAAATCAACGAAAACCTTCAATTCATCGAAGAACCCGTCGAAATAATAGATCGTGAGGTTAAAAGACTTGAACAAAACAAGATACCAATTGTTAAGGTTCGATGGAATGCTCGTAGAGGACCCGAGTTCACCTGGGAATGAGAAGATTAGATGAAGAAGAAATACCCGCACTTATTTCCAGAAGATACGTCAACACCTCCAACTGCTTAAAATTTCGGGACGAAATTTATTTAACGGGTAGGTATTGTAGTGACCCGAACTTTTCCATGTTTATATATATTAAATGAAATTGTTATTTACATGATTAAGTGTTTCAAACATGTTAAGCAATCAAACTTGTTAAGACTTGATTAATTGAAATTGGTTTCATATAGACATTTGACCATCCAAGTTGACCGGTGATTCACGAACGTTAAAACTTGTAAAAACTATATGATGACATATATATGGATATATATATAGTTAACATGATATTATGATAAGTAAATATATCATTAAGTATATTAACAATGAACTACATATGTAAAAACAAGGCTAATAACTTATTGATTTTGAAACGAGACATATATGTAACGATTATCGTTGTAACGACAATTAATGTATATATATCATATTAAGATATATTAATACATCATGATATCATGATAATGTAATAATTTAAACATCTCATTTGATTTAATAAACAATGGGTTAACAACATTTAACAAGATCGTTAACTTAAAGGTTTCAAATCAACATTTACATGTAACGACTAACGATGACTTAACGACTCAGTTAAAATGTATATACATGTAGTGTTTTAATATGTATTCATACACTTTTGAAAGACTTCAAGACACTTATCAAAATACTTCTACTTAACAAAAATGCTTAAAATTACATCATCGTTCAGTTTCATCAACAATTCTACTCGTATACACCCGTATTCGTACTCGTACAATACACAGCTTTAAGATGTATGTACTATTGGTATATACACTCCAATGATTAGCTCTTAGCAGCCCATGTGAGTCACCTAACATATGTGGGAACCATCATTTGGCAACTAGCATGAAATATCTCATAAAATTACAAAAATATGAGTAATCATTCATGACTTATTTACATGTAAACAAAATTACACATCCTTTATATCTAATCCATATACCAACGACCAAAAACACCTACAAACACTTTCATTCTTCAATTTTATTCATCTAATTGATCTCTCTCAAGTTCTATCTTCAAGTTCTATGTGTTCTTCATAAATTCTACAAGTTCTAGTTTCATAAAATCAAGAATACTTCCAATCTTGTAGAGTGATCTTCCAACCTCAAGAAATCTTTCTTATTTGTAGTAAGATATCTTTCTAATACAAGGTAATACTCATATTCAAACTTTGATTCAATTTCTATAACTATAACAATCTTATTTCGAGTGGAAATCTTACTTGAACTTGTTTTCATGTCATGATTCTACTTCAAGAACTTTTAAGCCTTCCAAGATCCTTTGAAGCTAGATCATTTCTTGTCACTTTCAGTAGGTTTACCTACTAAACTTGAGGTAGTAATGATATTTATAACATCATTCGATTCATACATATAAAACTATCTTATTCAAAGATTTGAACATGTAATCACTAGAACATAGTTTAGTTAATTCTAAACTTGTTCTTAAACATAAGATTATTGATCGTGTCGGACCAGTAGCTTACCGACTTGAGTTACCTCAACAACTCGCGGCTGTACATAACACTTTCCACGTCTCAAATTTGAAGAAATGTTTTGCTAAAGAAGATCTCACTATTCTATTAGACGAAATCCAAATCAACGAAAACCTTCAATTCATCGAAGAACCCGTCGAAATAATAGATCGTGAGGTTAAAAGACTTGAACAAAACAAGATACCAATTGTTAAGGTTCGATGGAATGCTCGTAGAGGACCCGAGTTCACCTGGGAATGAGAAGATCAGATGAAGAAGAAATACCCGCACTTATTTCCAGAAGATACGTCAACACCTCCAACTGCTTAAAATTTCAGGACGAAATTTATTTAACGGGTAGGTATTGTAGTGACCTGAACTTTTCCATGTTTATATATATTAAATGAAATTTTTATTTACATGATTAAGTGTTTCCAACATGTTAAGCAATCAAACTTGTTAAGACTTGATTAATTGAAATAGGTTTCATATAGACATTTGACCATCCAAGTTGACCGGTGATTCACGAACGTTAAAACTTGTAAAAACTATATGATGACATATATATGGATATATATATATAGTTAACATGATATTATGATAAGTAAACATATCATTAAGTATATTAACAATGAACTACATATGTAAAAACAAGACTACTAACTTATTGATTTTGAAACGAGACATATATGTAACGATTATCGTTGTAACGACAATTAATGTATATATATCATATTAAGATATATTAATACATCATGATATCATGATAATGTAATAATTTAAACATCTCATTTGATTTAATAAACAATGGGTTAACAACATTTAACAAGATCGTTAACTTAAGGGTTTCAAATCAACATTTACATGTAACGACTAACGATGACTTAACGACTCAGTTAAAATGTATATACATGTAGTGTTTTAATATGTATTCATACACTTTTGAAAGACTTCAAGACACTTATCAAAATACTTCTACTTAACAAAAATGCTTACAATTACATCCTCGTCCAGTTTCATCAACAATTCTACTCGTATACACCCGTATTCGTACTCGTACAATACACAGCTTTAAGATGTATGTACTATTAGTATATACACTCCAATGATCAGCTCTTAGCAGCCCATGTAAGTCACCTAACATATGTGGGAACCATCATTTGGCAACTAGCATGAAATATCTCATAAAATTACAAAAATATGAGTAATCATTCATGACTTATTTACATGTAAACAAAATTACACATCCTTTATATCTAATCCATATACCAACGACCAAAAACACCTACAAACACTTTCATTCTTCAATTTTATTCATCTAATTGATCTCTCTCAAGTTCTATCTTCAAGTTCTATGTGTTCTTCATAAATTCTACAAGTTCTAGTTTCATAAAATCAAGAATACTTCCAATCTTGTAGAGTGATCTTCCAATCTCAAGAAATCTTTCTTATTTGTAGTAAGATATCTTTCTAATACAAGGTAATACTCATATTCAAACTTTGATTCAATTTCTATAAATATAACAATCTTATTTCGAGTGGAAATCTTACTTGAACTTGTTTTCATGTCATGATTCTACTTCAAGAACTTTTAAGCCTTCCAAGATCCTTTGAAGCTAGATCATTTCTTGTCACTTTCAGTAGTTTTACCTACTAAACTTGAGGTACTAATGATATTTATAACATCATTCGATTCATACATATAAAACTATCTTATTCGAAGATTTGAACATGTAATCACTAGAACATAGTTTAGTTAATTCTAAACTTGTTCTTAAACATAAGTTAATCCTTATAACTTGACTTTTAAAATCAACTTAACACATGTTATATATCTATATTATATGCTAACTTAATGATTTAAAACCTGAAAACACGAAAAACACCGTAAAACCGGATATACGCCATCGTAGTAACACCGCGGGCTGTTTTGGGTTAGTTAATTAAAAACTATGATAAACTTTGATTTAAAAGTTGTTCTTCTGGGAAAATGATTTTTCTTATGAACATGAAACTATATCCAAAAATTATGGTTAAACTCAAAGTGGAAGTATGTTTTCCAAAATGGTCATCTAGACGTCGTTCTTTCGACTGAAATGACTACCTTTACAAAAACGACTTGTAACTTATATTTCTAACTATAAACCTATACTTTTTCTGTCTATATTCATAAAATAGAGTTCAATATGAAACCATAGCAATTTGATTCACTCAAAACGGATTTAAAACGAATAAGTTATGGGTAAAACAAGATTGGATATTTTTTCTTGTTGTAGCTACGTGAAAATTGGTAACAAATCTATATTAATCATATCCTAGCTAACTTATATTGTATTATACATGTATTCTAATATATTATGTAATCTTGGTGAAGGTATTTCATATGCCCGAGATATAGAATTTGAAATGTGGCTAATATATTTTGATCCAAGTCGGGTCATACCCAATAACAAGCTTACCGACACCTTAATCGTATTTTGATCTTAACGATTGGATCGTTGATTAAATTACGCAACACTTGAGATTTAAGAAAAATGGTTTTCTTAAATAAAATTACTTGATGTGTATATAAATTATGGTATAATTTATATAATAAGAATTTAATTATTTATAGGTTAAATAATTAACAAAGTTATGTTACATTTTATAAAATTGGTTTTATAAAATAAAGTAAACATAACTTATAATATGGAATTCATAAAAATGAGTTTTATAAATATGTATACATAATTTTATTGAATGCAAGTTTATAAAGTGTGTTTTATAAAATCTAATTTTATAAAAACAACTTTATAAAATGTGCAAGTATATAAAATGTGTCTAGTTTATAAAATCATTTTATAATAATGTGAGTGGCTTTGGAAGTGAAGTAAGCATGCTTAGATCCCTTTTCTTGGTCAATTACAACGGCCATTCTTCTATAACATGCAAGGCTTGACTCATTCCAAGATTACACTTGCAAATACACATCAAAAGAGAGCAAAAAAACTGCACAACACCTTCATTCAGGCTGCTGGCTGCCATGGCCTGTTTGTGTTCAAAAGGGGTTCAACATTTGGTTTTTGGAAGCTCTAATCAAGTGCTAATAAGTCCTAACTAAAGTGCAAAGGTTTGGTAATTAAAGGCTTGGGGTATTACACACTTGAGGCTTCAAGTTAGAAGGTCTATTCTCCATCATCTTCATTACTTATCAACAAGGTTGGAGTAGGTATAATCTCTTTTCTTGCTTGTAGTTTGTAAGTATATTTCATAACTTGATCCTAATTGGGATTTAACTTTAATTGGTTAAAGATTAACAAGTTATAAATCGGGTTTTACATGCTTCCGCTAAGTTTGATTCTTATTATGTTTTAAGCATTTTGAAACTTGTTAAATCCCAACAATGGTATCTAGAGTCGAAGTTGTTGAAATATGCTTCGAGATGGTTATTATACTCACTTTATATTTTGCATTTTATGTACATGCATGATAGTAAAATGCAAAAATTAAAGGTTTTGGGTAGGTTTAATGTTTTGGCCGAATTTTAGGAGACCCAGAATGGGTTTTGGGTTCTTCCATTTGGTCATATTTTGGTTGTATGTTAATGTTCACAATCTAAGCCTTGGCCTTGTGTTTGGTTGCATGTTTGAATGATTTATATTAATTATTCATTTGGTTTGTAAAATTAATTATTCATTTGGTATGTAATATTAATTTTGGTTATGTAATTTATTTTATATTCGGTATGTAAAATAGATTAGGTTGTATTTTCATTTTTTAGAAAAAATGTATTAGGATATATTTTATAAAAATGAAGATGCAAGATGAAGTCTTGAAGAACACAAGAATAAGCATTTGGATGCAAGATTAAGTGGGAGATTTAAAATCTCCTACTTTGTGTTATAACCCCTTAACCGGTGGCATTTGTTTTCGGCTAAACAAATGCCTACCAAAATGGCTTGATTGTGAACATATTTGTTTTGCATGCATGGTTGTTTATTGTATGATTGTGGATTGTATGTTTGTATGCTACAAGTTAATCACACAAGTAAAACAACATGCAAAATGGCAATTTAATTGGTTGAATTAAACATTATTAACAACATGCAAAACGACAATTTAAATGGTTAAATTGAAATGGCAAAAGGACATTAATTGTGACGACCCGGAAATTTCCGACCAAATTTAAACTTGATCTTAATATGAAATCGACATGATAAGTAAAGTTTGTGATATTGAATCTTAAAAAGATTTGGAACTATATTTATGAAATCAAATACCCTTGGACCGTGTATGACGATTCACGAACAATTAATTGTAAATAGATATGTGTGTATGTATATATAAATAATAATTCGAAATATAATTTAAAGTATTAGATGTTGTTGTTATTAAAAATTAATAAAATAAAAATAGGATATTATAATAATTATTATTTAAAATATATCTCTATATATAAATAAAGCATATCAAAAATAAATATTAAATGATTGTAATACTCGTTTGATGTTTCGATTGATATTAAGCAAGTTAAAATCGAACTTATGTGATTTTAAAATAAACGTTGATTCGAAAATAAGTTATAGCCTTACTAAAAATAGATTTAGAATCTATTAATCAAATTTTAGTATTTCATAGTTTTTATCCGGGACTAAGCTCTAATATCAAACGAATCTTTTTGATCATGTTTTTCTCATTTAATGATTAAAATAAATAAATATATTTAATGATAAAAAATGGGATTTTTCTGAATACTTTTATCCGTCACTGAATTTATCACGGAGCGATATAGCACTCTGAGGGAAAACTGTCGACAGATAAATATCTATAACTATACTGTGGACGTAGGTTCTTTCACTTTAACATATATTATTATTATATTTATAATTATATATAGATTGATTGATAAATGATTGAGATACCCGTGATTATGTACCTGCAATTTGATATCTATATCTATCAACTGTATATGATTATAATTGGAATTACTGTACATATTATTAAGTGGCCACAGTGTTTGATTCTACTTTATCTAAAACCTATATGTAAAAAATAAATACATGAACATAGATGGAAATATTATATACTTGTACATATGCTTAATCAACCATCCCACCATCACAAAAACAATATTATGGTGTCTTTTAATCGGACACCTATATTACATTTCATATTTTTGCTTGAAATACTCATTTGTGTATCAAGTGTTCTATCTTCATCTTCATTGTTCATGCTCATTCGTACAGGATCCGGTCATAACCACCTTTTAACTACTACTCGCACTCATGCACGGTAAACATTTCATAAATCTCATATTTTGAAAATCCATTTGAACGTCTAAGTAACTAAACGGCTCGTATTCTTGCTGCTACTGTTCGACCCAAACATCTTCACCAACTTGGCCCTTACTATTTTTTTTATTTCTAATTGAACACCATTCAATCATGACCCAGCCACCACCATCGGCTAAACTCACGACCACCATACCACCATCTTTCCACAACAACCAACAAACAACACTCTCTCCCTTTAATGATTCTTACTACTACCTTGCTTATGATTCACTACACATATTTGTTTTTATTTTTCAAACAAAACCATCACCTTTTACCACAAACCCATGTTCATTTTTTTTTCGATTTAAAACCAATCACAACTACCAAGACACACTACTACCGTTTTATTTTCCTTTTACGCTCGATCCAAACCATGAGCAAGTAACCCACCTTTCTGCAGCTGCAAACACGCTGTTAAACTGTTCTATTTATCCGTGTCTTCAACAACAAACAACCACCTTGATCACCAACACCATTACAAATTATCACGCCTTATTTTGCTTCTGTTTCTGCGGGAGTAAGTTCCCGATTATGTCCCTGTGATATCGCAGAAAAGGATGATGATGTTAAATGAAAAGAAGATAAATACAATTAAATGACCGAAAATTCCTAAACCACTCTTAGTTGTCCCTGTTGTTGCTGCGTACATTTATGCTTCAAGACAAGGATTTAAATTCCTTGGGTGGCCAACATATACTAGACAAACAAACAAACCCACTTCACCTATTTTTTATTTATGATTGAAGTCTAAATAAGATAATGGATGGATGAAATGATGTTGTATTACTACTACTGCCTATTTGAATTCTATATTTTTTTTTATTTCGGTTATGGTGAGATGCAAGTAGGGCCATCGGCCAATTTGTTTACCAAACGGTTTTCTAAAACAACCGAGATGTTCTTTCCTAATTTCATAATACATCTTGGGCCACCATATTCCTATTCTTTTAATGGGCCGAGATTAAAGTTCTGTTGGGCCATTAGTTCTATTTAGGCTTGTGAGGCATTGGACAGTGAAATGGGTTAAAGGATTGGGCCGTGTAATTCAGCTTCCAGATTGGACCGTAATTCGTTTTTGGTTTTTGTTTTGGCCGTAACATATTAGAAACAGAAGAGATATTAGAACAATTAGGATTGGAAATGTTCCTAAATAAAAATGATACGGATGATGAATCACGATTATGAACATGGAAGGTGATTATGATCGTAAATGATGGGAAATTAGATGATGTTATGATAATTAAGACATGATGATGATGTTAATTATGAATGAAAAATGATGATGATAATAATGATAAATGGCAAAGGTTACGGGTATGATTATGGTTGATGATAAATAATGATCATGAAATGTTAAGTGATAGAGATTAAGATTATGATATAGTCATGATGATAATTATCGATTGTTATGAGAATGTTGAGGAGACGAAAACATGATGATGATTATGATTCGTTAATGATAGGTGAAATAACGATAATAATAAATAGGGTTAAGGATGTTATCGGGTTAGCGGGACGTCGCGGGTTCGAGCCCGGTCTGGGGCATTCATTTTTGGAAATACTTTTAAAGGTAGTTTTATTAGTTTTGTTATTATTATTATTATTATTATTATTATTATTATTATTATTATTATTATTATTATTATTATTATTATTATTATTATTATTATTATTATTATTATTATTATTATTATTATTTTTATTATTATTACTATTATTAAAAGAACCATTATTTTTGAAATTATCATTTTTACTAAAATTTACATTTTTATTTTCATTAAAATTATTAGTATTATCAAAAGTATCATTATTATTAAAATTTTCATTAGTTAAAACTATTTTTTTTATTATTTATTTAAAATTTCATTATCATTATTACTATCATATTATTATAACAAATAAATATTTTGTATATAAAAATATACTTATACTGTAATTATATTAATATTACCTATAATTGTATATTAAAAATATTAACATTTTTATTATATATATACAAAATAGATACATATATAACATAAGATATAAAATATAAAATATAAATATTAGGATTTAGTAAAAATTATATATAAACTACAACACTAAATATATATAAATACTATATAATTAATAGATGGAATTATTTGAAGTTCGTTATATGTGTTAATATATATAAATAATATAGGTTCGTGAATCCGAAGCCAACCTTATACTTGTTCAATGACGTAATATGTATTTTTACTACAAAATACAGTATGGTGAGTTTCATTACTCCCTTTTTAAATGCTTTTGCAATATATATTTTTGGGACTGAGAATACATGCGCTGTTTTTATAACTGTTTTACGAAATAGACACAAGTAATTGAAACTACATTATATGGTTGAATGATCGAAATCGAATATGCCCCTTTTTATTAAGTCTGGTAATCTAAGAATTAGGGAACAGATACCCTAATTGACTCGAATCCTAAAGATAGATCTATCGGGCCCAACAAGCCCCATTCTGGAATTTGGAATACTTTAGTACTTCGATTTTTATCATGTCCGATGGATATCCCGGAATGATGGGGATATTCTTATATGCATCTTGTTAATGTCGGTTACCAGGTGTTCAATCCATATGAATGATTTTTGTCTCTATGCATGGGACGTATTTACGAGAACTGGAAATGAAATTCTTGTGGTCTATTAAAATGATGGAAATAATTATTTATGTTAAACTAATGAACTCACCAACCTTTTAGTTGACACTTTAAAGCATGTTTATTCTCAGGTATGAAAGAAATCATCCGCTGTGCATTTGCTCATCTTAGAGATATTACTTGGAGTCATTCATGACATATTTCAAAAGACGTTGCATTCGAGTCGTTGAGTTCATCAAGATTATTATTAAGTCAATTATAGTTAGATATATTATGAAATGGTATGCATGCCGTCAACTTTCGATGTAATGAAAGATTGCCTTTTCAAAAACGAATGCAATGTTTGTAAAATGTATCATATAGAGGTCAAGTACCTCGCGATGTAATCAACTGTTGTGAATCGTTTATAATCGATATGGACTTCGTTCGGATGGATTAGGACGGGTCATTAGAGTTGGTATCAGAGCGGTGGTCTTAGCGAACTAGGTCTTACATTAGTGTGTCTAACTGATAGTTGTTTAGATGCATTAGTGGGTCTGGACTTTGACCGTGTCTCCATGTCAAAATTTTTGCTTATCATTTTGTGTCAAAAATCATCTGCTTATCATCATTAGGAAATTACCTGCTTATCATTCTTAGTCTAGACATGTCTTATTTCCTCTATTGCATAGAGAGTGTATAGATAAATTCATATCTTAGCGTATCTGTTATTGTTATCTTTGCCTGACAGTTTTCATAGATTCCTCCGTAACTCATGGGATTTTAGTATGATATATGCATATGTAAATTATGTATTTCAGGGTACTAATCTACATCCTATAATCTATTTCTTATCGAAAATCCTTCATTTGATCGTACGATATGGATCACTCAACCAGTTTGAGTCTTAAGATTTCGATAGCTATTCCGATAGTTATTCCGACAGCTATTCCGACATGAATATTCACCTAAGCTCCGAAAACGGTGTCACCAGAATGAATCAATCAATCGGCCATCTCCAATTCATCTGAGGGGTTCGTAGACGACTTAACCGACGGAAACGAGAAGAAGGCAATTCCTTTCCACCAACCAAATTTCTCTCTTGGCGAAGAACCTGAAACACTTACCGGCGAATCAGTCCGAAACACCATTTTCATCCTTATTTCCAGGATATCTCGTCACGATTATATTCTATCTAAAAATTCTAAACCTTATTCATCCGCTCGTTCCGACTGACAATCATCCCGGTGTAATAGAAGAAGTCAACGAGCTTCGCGTTCGAGTAATCAATTCGGAGAATATGGTGCAAAATTTACCAGCTTCCGCAACATCACTGGCACCAACAGTACCATCAGTAACAGCAACAGTACCATCAATAATCCATGCCTCAACATCTCATTCTGTACCTCGAGTATAATCATCGTTTTACGTATCGTTCTACATCAATTATCTTCGTTCTTCATGGCGATTATATAATCCCTAATGTTTTAGAGATTATGTACTCCAGTTCTAACGGTAAATCAAATGAGATTAATATTATATTAACTCATTAAATCTATGATTACATCTGAAGAAAATATATATGTAAGTATATTTTCATAAAGATTGTATTTAAAAATTCTTTTGTACAAACTGTTAATGATGAAAATATTTTAACGGGTAGGTAATACCCAAGGAATATTTAGATTTCACATTAATAAATTACACTGTACATTCTTCGAATCTGATTCAGCAAGCCATTTACTATCCTACTTACATCCACAGATATACGTATCCGTTCCCCGCAAAATAACCCTTTTCATTCAATTTTATATTTGGATTTTGACCTATCAGAATCCAACAAGTGGCATAATGAAGAAAACATTGGACAAAAATTAAAATTTGTTAGAAACAAACAAATTAACCATGAGAAAATTTTTTTAAGAATCCACGCTAACAAAATCCTAGCTAACTGTACCTAGTTAACTGTTTACATTTTATTTATCGCAGTTTATTTATAGCAATTTAATTATCGCAATTTTATTTATCGGCATTTAACTTCTGTTATTTACTTTACGCATTTTATTTATCGTCATTTAATTTTTGTATTTATTTTACGCACTTTAAATATCGGGACACGTATACAAGGTTTTGATATATCATATCGATATATATATAATATATATATATATATATATATATATATATATATATATATATATATATATATATATATATATATATATATATATATATTATTTGGAATAACCATAGGCACTCTATATGCATTAATGATCGAGTTCTCTATACAGGGTTGAGGTTGATTCTATAATAATATATATATATATATATATATATATATATATATATATATATATATATATATATATATTTTGAATTGCGATCGAGTCTGAGATGTAGTGACCCGAACATTTCCATGTTTATATATATATTAAATGAAATTGTTATTTACATGATTAAGTGTTTCCAACATGTTAAGCAATCAAACTTGTTAAGACTTGATTAATTGAAATAGGTTTCATATAGACAATTGACCACCCAAGTTGACCGGTGATTCACGAATGTTAAAACTTGTAAAAACTATACGATGACATATATATGGTTATATATATAGTTAACATGATTTTATTATAAGTATGTATCTCATTAGGTATTTTAACAATCAGTTATATACATAAAAATGAGACTGTTAATTTAAGAAACTCGAAAACGATATATATAACGATTATCGTTATAACAACGTCTTACTAGGTACATATGAATCATATTAAGATATTGATACACTTGGTTAATTATGTAAAATGATAAGTAAATATATTATTAAGTGTATTAACAATGAAATACATATGTAAACATAAGACTACTAACTTAATGATTTCGAAACGAGACATATATGTAACGATTATCGTTGTAACAGAATTTAACTGTATATATATCATACTAAGATATATTATATATCATAATATCATGATAATATAACAATTTAACATCTCATTTGTTATAATAAACAATGGGTTAACAACATTCAACAAGATCGTTAACCTAAAGGTTTCAAAACAACATTTACATGTAACGACTAACGATGACTTAACGACTCGGTTAAAATGTATATACATGTAGTGTTTTAATATGTATTCATACACTTTTGAAAGACTTCAAGACACTTATCAAAATACTTCTACTTAACAAAAATGCTTACAATTACATCCTCGTTCAGTTTCATCAACAATTCTACTCGTATGCACCCGTATTCGTACTCGTACAATACACAGCTTTTAGATGTATGTACTATTGGTATATACACTCCAATGATCAGCTCTTAGCAGCCCATGTGAGTCACCTAACACATGTGGGAACCATCATTTGGCAACTAGCATGAAATATCTCATAAAATTACAAAAATATGAGTAATCATTCATGACTTATTTACATGAAAACAAAATTACATATCCTTTATATCTAATCCATACACCAACGACTAAAAACACCTACAAATACTTTTATTCTTCAATTTTATTCATCTAATTGATCTCTCTCAAGTTCTATCTTCAAGTTCTAAGTGTTCTTCATAAATTCCAAAATTTCTAGTTTCATAAAAGCAAGAATACTTCCAAGATTGCAAGTTTACTTCCAATTTTTCTAAATCAATTCCAAGTAATCATCCAAGATCAAGAAACCTTTGTTACTTACAGTAGGTTATCTTTCTAATACAAGGTAATAATCATATTCAAACTTTAATTCAATTTCTATAACTATAACAAAAATTGTTTTCGTGTCATGATTCTGCTTCAAGAACTTTCAAGCCATCCAAGGATCCTTTGAAGCTAGATCTATTTTTCTCATTTACAGTAGGTTTATCCAAGGAACTTGAAATAGTAATGATGTTCATAACATCATTCTATTCATACATATAAAGCTATCTTATTCGAAGGTTTAAACTTGTAATCACTAGAACATAGTTTAGTTAATTCTAAACTTGTTCGCAAATAAAAGTTAATCCTTCTAACTTGACTTTTAAAATCAACTAAACACATGTTCTATATCTATATGATATGCTAACTTAATGATTTAAAACCTGGAAACACGAAAAACACCGTAAAACCGGATTTACGCCGTCGTAGTAACACCGCGGGCTGTTTTGGGTTAGTTAATTAAAAACTATGATAAACTTTGATTTAAAAGTTGTTATTCTGGGAAAATGATTTTTATTATGAACATGAAACTATATCCAAAAATTATGGTTAAACTCAAAGTGGAAGTATGTTTTCTAAAATGGTCATCTAGACGTCGTTCTTTCGACTGAAATGACTACCTTTACAAAAATGACTTGTAACTTATTTTTCTGACTATAAACCTATACTTTTTCTGTTTAGATTCATAAAATAGAGTTCAATATGAAACCATAGCAATTTGATTCACTCAAAACGGATTTAAAATGAAGAAGTTATGGGTAAAACAAGATTGGATAATTTTTCTCATTTTAGCTACGTGAAAATTGGTAACAAATCTATTCCAACCATAACTTAATCAACTTGTATTGTATATTATGTAATCTTGAGATACCATAGACACGTATACAATGTTTCGACCTATCATGTCGACACATCTATATATATTTCGGAACAACCATAGACACTCTATATGTGAATGTTGGAGTTAGCTATACAGGGTTGAGGTTGATTCCAAAATATATATATAGTTTGAGTTGTGATCAATACTGAGATACGTATACACTGGGTCGTGGATTGATTCAAGATAATATTTATCGATTTATTTCTGTACATCTAACTGTGGACAACTAGTTGTAGGTTACTAACGAGGACAGCTGACTTAATAAACTTAAAACATCAAAATATATTAAAAGTGTTGTAAATATATTTTGAACATACTTTGATATATATGTATATATTGTTATAGGTTCGTGAATCAACCAGTGGCCAAGTCTTACTTCTCGACGGAGTAAAAATCTGTGAAAGTGAGTTATAGTCCCACTTTTAAAATCTAATATTCTTGGGATGAGAATACATGCAGGTTTTATAAATGATTTACAAAATAGACACAAGTACGTGAAACTACATTCTATGGTTGAATTATAGAAATCGAATAAGCCCCTTTTTATTAAGTTTGATAATCTAAGAATTAGGGAACAGACACCCTAATTGACGCGAATTCTAAAGATAGATCTATTGGGCCTAACAAACCCCATCCAAAGTACCGGATGCTTTAGTACTTCAAAATTTATATCATATACGAAGGGTGTCCCGGAATGATGGGGATATTCTTATATATATGCATCTTGTTAATGTCGGTTACCAGGTGTTCACCATATGAATGATTTTTATCTCTATGTATGGGATGTGTATTGAAATATGAAATCTTGTGGTCTATTGTTACGATTTGATATATATAGGTTAAACCTATAACTAACCAACATTTTTTTGACGTTTAAAGCATGTTTATTCTCAGGTGAATACTAAGAGCTTCCGCTGTTGCATACTAAAATAAGGACAAGATTTGGAGTCCATGTTTGTATGATATTGTGTAAAAACTGCATTCAAGAAACTGATTTCGATGTAACATATTTGTATTGTAAACCATTATGTAATGGTCGTGTGTAAACAGGATATTTTAGATTATCATTATTTGATAATCTACGTAAAGCTTTTTAAACCTTTATTTATGAAATAAAGGTTATGGTTTGTTTTAAAAATGAATGCAGTCTTTGAAAAACGTCTCATATAGAGGTCAAAACCTCGCAACGAAATCAATTAATATGGAACGTTTTTAATCAATAAGAACGGGACATTTCAGTTGGTATCTGAGCGTTGGTCTTAGAGAACCAGAAAATTTGCATTAGTGTGTCTTATCGAGTTTGTTAGGATGCATTAGTGAGTCTGGACTTCGACCGTGGTTTCTTTAAAAATGATTTCTTAACATTTTTGTTGGAAACTATATATTATTAACATGTATATATTATGTGATATATTAATCTCTTAACATGTTTGATATTGTGTGATAGATGTCTACCTCTAGCACAAATCCCATTGACTCACCTAATAATAACGAAGAGTCGAATATATATTGGACTGATTCACAAGTTCCCGAAGAAGAACCGGAAGAAGAATCAGAACCGGGAGAGGAGGAACCGGAGGAGGAAATAGAACCGGTGGAGGAAATAATAAAACGGTTAAGTAAAAGAAAATCCTCAACTAACCGACCAAGGTTAATTATGGTCAATGGTGTTTCCGCCAAGGAAGCAAAATATTGGGAGGATTACCAATTCTCCGATGAATCGAATTCCGACGAGAATTCCGATGATGTTATAGAAATTACCCCAACTGAATTTAAAAAGGCAAAAGAAAATAATAAGGGAAAGGGCATAAAAATAGAGAAATCTAATTCCAACCCCGATGAACTTTATATGTATCGTCAACCCCCGAAGCCCTTAAGTTGTAACAATGACCCGGGAACCTCTAAACCACCAGGTTTTTCTAAACCGTTGTGGAAAATGACAGCTCGTATTAGGGGAACATCATATATCCCTAGAAACTTGGAAAAATGAACCAAAACCGAAGAAGAAGAAACGAGCGAGTCGGAATAAGATAGTTGTATCCGTGTGGTGTAATATATGTAATATAGTGTGCTTATGCTTTATGATATATGTAAAAATTGCTTGTATTAATAAGTAATTTTTTTTTATGAATCTAACTCTTGTCTATTTTACAGTTTAAAAACACAAAATGGATAGACAACCCAATATTTTATGAGACCTACCCGGAGACATGATTGATGAAATCTTGTCTAGAGTCGGTCAGAATTCCTCGGCACAACTATTTAAGGCGAAATCAGTTTGTAAGACATTCGAAGAACGTTCCAAGAATGTCTTGGTTTATAAGAGACTTTCGTTTGAAAGATGGGGGATATCACATTGGAAAACCCATAAGTTACGATGTGTTTACTTTGACGCATATATTGCGGGGAACCCAAATGCTATTTTACGCAACGGGTTAAGAAATTATTTTGACTCAATGTATCCGAATATAGGACTTCATGATTTAGAAAAAGCGGCTAACATGCAACATAAAGAAGCTTGCTATGCTTATGGGTTAGTAATGTTCGCTTCTCACCAAAGTGAGAAAAAGAACATCGGGCTACAACTATTAAACCTAACGTTCCCACAAATGACGGAGTCGGTAATTGGGGTAAGAAATGAGGTTTTTAGGTTATTACGAGACTGTTGGTCATTACGTAACCCTCGTCCCTTTGATGACGTTACAACACGCTATCTTATCAACGGCCATAACAGTTATGTTCCACAAGACCAAAGATGGGAAGTAGTCCTAGTAAAACCAGAATGCATGACTTGTTTCTGGACGTATGAATTACGTGTCTTTATTGCCTTTGCTGAACGACTTGTGTACTAGCTAGAATTATCTTCACAACTATCTTGTATCAAAGTTATTATGTGCTATATTTCATGCTTTATGTAAAATAAGCGGTATTGTAAGTTTGTAAAATATTGTATAAAAGTTTGAACGCGAAATATTATTATAATCAGTTTTTCATATAGAATTGTAGTAGTTGAATTGTATATTAGCTACTAAGTATGAACTTAATGGGTAGGTACTACCCGAATTTAAACTTATAAAACGCTAATATGAAGAAAAAGATTTTATAAATGAGTTCATATTATGCTACGAAATACTATTAACTACTCTTAATATTCTGTATGATTAATTTGTTCCATTTGACTATTTTGAAGGAAATGACACCGACTACTCGACACACCGTGAATATGAATTAAGAGGAATTCCGTACCTTTCTAGCTTCAAACATAGCCGCAGTACAGGCTGCGCTACATACCAACAATAACCTTGGATCTAGCAGTACAGGAAATCGTGTAAGATGCACCTACAAAGAATTCACTGCCTGCAAACCTTTGGAATTTGATGGAACCGAAGGACCGATCGGATTAAAACGGTGGACCAAGAAGGTCGAATCGGTGTTTGCCATAAGTAAGTGTACTGAAGAGGACAAAGTGAAGTACGCTACGTATACCTTCACAGGTTCTGCGTTAACATGGTGGAATACCTATCTAGAGCAAGTGGGACAAGATGATGCGTACGCACTACCGTGGTCAGCATTCAAGCACTTGATGAACGAGAAGTACCGTCTCAGAACCGAGGTCAATAAGCTCAAGACAGAACTTAGAGGGTTACGAACCCAAGGATTTGATATTACCACGTACGAAAGACGATTCACAGAATTGTGCCTATTGTGTCCGGGAGCGTTCGAAGATGAGGAAGAGAAGATCGACGTGTTTGTGAAAGGATTACCGAAAAGAATCCAAGAAGATATAAGTTCACACGAGCCCGCCTCTATACAATAGGCATGTAAAATGGCTTACAAACTAGTGAACCAGATTGAGGAAAGAATTAAAGAACAGACGGCTGAAGAGGCCAATGTGAAGCAAGTCAAAAGAAAGTGGGAGGAAAACGGTGATAAGAATCACCAATACAACAACAACAGCAATTACAATAATAATCGCAACAATTATCCCAACAATCGCAACATCAATTGCAACTACAACAAACGGCCCAACTGAAATGTCCCGTTCTTATTGATTAAAAACGTTCCATATTAATTGATTTCGTTGCGAGGTTTTGACCTCTATATGAGACGTTTTTCAAAGACTGCATTCATTTTTAAAACAAACCATAACCTTTATTTCATAAATAAAGGTTTAAAAAGCTTTACGTAGATTATCAAATAATGATAATCTAAAATATCCTGTTTACACACGACCATTACATAATGGTTTACAATACAAATATGTTACATCGAAATCAGTTTCTTGAATGCAGTTTTTACACAATATCATACAAACATGGACTCCAAATCTTGTCCTTATTTTAGTATGCAACAGCGGAAGCTCTTAATATTCACCTGAGAATAAACATGCTTTAAACGTCAACAAAAATGTTGGTGAGTTATAGGTTTAACCTATATATATCAAATCGTAACAATAGACCACAAGATTTCATATTTCAATACACATCCCATACATAGAGATAAAAATCATTCATATGGTGAACACCTGGTAACCGACAATGACAAGATGCATATATAAGAATATCCCCATCATTCCGGGACACCCTTCGGATATGATATAAATTTCGAAGTACTAAAGCATCCGGTACTTTGGATGGGGTTTGTTAGGCCCAATAGATCTATCTTTAGGATTCGCGTCAATTAGGGTGTCTGTTCCCTAATTCTTAGATTACCAGACTTAATAAAAAGGGGCATATTCGATTTCGATAATTCAACCATAGAATGTAGTTTCACGTACTTGTGTCTATTTTGTAAATCATTTATAAAACCTGCATGTATTCTCATCCCAAAAATATTAGATTTTAAAAGTGGGACTATAACTCACTTTCACAGATTTTTACTTCGTCGGGAAGTAAGACTTGGCCACTGTTGATTCACGAACCTATAACAATATATACATATATATTAAAGTATGTTCAAAATATATTTACAACACTTTTAATATATTTTGATGTTTTAAGTTTATTAAGTCAGCTGTCCTCGTTAGTAACCTATAACTAGTTGTCCACAGTTAGATGTACAGAAATAAATCGATAAATATTATCTTGAATCAATCCACGACCCAGTGTATACGTATCTCAGTATTGATCACAACTCAAACTATATATATTTTGGAATCAACCTCAACCCTGTATAGCTAACTCCAACATTCACATATAGAGTGTCTATGGTTGTTCCGAAATATATATAGATGTGTCGACATGATAGGTCGAAACATTGTATACGTGTCTATGGTATCTCAAGATTACATAATATACAATACAAGTTGATTAAGTTATGGTTGGAATAGATTTGTTACCAATTTTCACGTAGCTAAAATGAGAAAAATTATCTAATCTTGTTTTACCCATAACTTCTTCATTTTAAATCCGTTTTGAGTGAATCAAATTGCTATGATTTCATATTGAACTCTATTTTATGAATCTAAAAAGAAAAAGTATAGGTTTATAGTCGGAAAAATAAGTTACAAGTCGTTTTTGTAAAGGTAGTCATTTCAGTCGAAAGAACGACGTCTAGATGACCATTTTAGAAAACATACTTCCACTTTGAGTTTAACCATAATTTTTGGATATAGTTTCATGTTCATAATAAAAATCATTTTCTCAGAATAACAACTTTTAAATCAAAGTTTATCATAGTTTTTAATTAACTAACCCAAAACAGCCCGCGGTGTTACTACGACGGCGTAAATCCGGTTTTACGGTGTTTTTCGTGTTTCCAGGTTTTAAATCATTAAGTTAGAACATCATATAGATATATAACATGTGTTTAGTTGATTTTAAAAGTCAAGTTAGAAGGATTAACTTTTGTTTGCGAACAAGTTTAGAATTAACTAAACTATGTTCTAGTGATTACAAGTTTAAACCTTCGAATAAGATAGCTTTATATGTATGAATCGAATGATGTTATGAACATCATTACTACCTTAATTTCCTTGGATAAACCTACTGGAAAAGAGAAAAATGGATCTAGCTTCAATGGATCCTTGGATGGCTCGAAGTTCTTGAAGCAGAATCATGACACGAAAACAAGTTCAAGTAAGATCATCACTTGAAATAAGATTATTATAGTTATAGAAATTGAACCAAAGTTTGAATATGATTATTACCTTGTATTAGAATGATAACCTACTGTAAGAAACAAAGATTTCTTGAGGTTGGATGATCACCTTACAAGATTGGAAGTGAGATAGCAAACTTGAAAGTATTCTTGATTTTATGAAACTAGAACTTTTGGAATTTATGAAGAACACTTAGAACTTGAAGATAGAACTTGAGAGAGATCAATTAGATGAAGAAAATTGAAGAATGAAAGTGTTTGTAGGTGTTTTTGGTCGTTGGTGTATGGATTAGATATAAAGGATATGTAATTTTGTTTTCATGTAAATAAGTCATGAATGATTACTCATATTTTTGTAATTTTATGAGATATTTCATGCTAGTTGCCAAATGATGGTTCCCACATGTGTTAGGTGACTCACATGGGCTGCTAAGAGCTGATCATTGGAGTGTATATACCAATAGTACATACATCTAAAAGCTGTGTATTGTACGAGTACGAATACGGGTGCATACGAGTAGAATTGTTGATGAAACTGAACGAGGATGTAATTGTAAGCATTTTTGTTAAGTAGAAGTATTTTGATAAGTGTATTGAAGTCTTTCAAAAGTGTATAAATACATATTAAAACACTACATGTATATACATTTTAACTGAGTCGTTAAGTCATCGTTAGTCGTTAAATGTAAGTGTTGTTTTGAAACCTTTAGGTTAACGATCTTGTTAAATGTTGTTAACCCAATGTTTATAATATCAAATGAGATTTTAAATTATTATATTATCATGATATTATGATGTACGAATATCTCTTAATATGATATATATACATTAAATGTCGTTACAACGATAAACGTTACATATATGTCTCGTTTCAAAATCATTAAGTTAGTAGTCTTGTTTTTACATATGTAGTTCATTGTTAATATAATTAATGATATGTTTACTTATCATAATATCATGTTAACTATATATATAACCATATATATGTCATCATATAGTTTTTTTTTTTACAAGTTTTAACGTTCGTGAATCACCGGTCAACTTGGGTGGTCAATTGTCTATATGAAACCTATTTCAATTAATCAAGTCTTAACAAGTTTGATTGCTTAACATGTTGGAAACATTTAATCATGTAAATATAAATCTCAATTAATATATATAAACATGGAAAAGTTCGGGTCACTACAGTACCTACCCGTTAAATAAATTTCGTCCCGAAATTTTAAGCTGTTGAAGGTGTTGACGAATCTTCTGGAAATAGATGCGGGTATTTCTTCTTCATCTGATCTTCCCGCTCCCAGGTAAACTCGGGTCCTCTACGAGCATTCCATCGAACCTTAACAATTGGTATCTTGTTTTGCTTAAGTCTTTTAACCTCACGATCCATTATTTCGACGGGTTCTTCGATGAATTGAAGTTTTTCGTTGATTTGGATTTCATCTAACGGAATAGTGAGATCTTCTTTAGCAAAACATTTCTTCAAATTCGAGACGTGGAAAGTGTTATGTACAGCCGCGAGTTGTTGAGGTAACTCAAGTCGATAAGCTACTGGTCCGACACGATCAATAATCTTGAATGGTCCAATATACCTTGGATTTAATTTCCCTCGTTTACCAAATCGAACAACGCCTTTCCAAGGTGCAACTTTAAGCATGACCATCTCTCCAATTTCAAATTCTATATCTTTTCTTTTAATGTCAGCGTAGCTCTTTTGTCGACTTTGGGCGGTTTTCAACCGTTGTTGAATTTGGATGATCTTCTCGGTAGTTTCTTGTATAATCTCCGGACCCGTAATCTGTCTATCCCCCACTTCACTCCAACAAATTGGAGACCTGCACTTTCTACCATAAAGTGCTTCAAACGGCGCCATCTCAATGCTTGAATGGTAGCTGTTGTTGTAGGAAAATTCTGCTAATGGTAGATGTCAATCCCAACTGTTTCCGAAATCAATAACACATGCTCGTAGCATGTCTTCAAGCGTTTGTATCGTCCTTTCGCTCTGCCCATCAGTTTGTGGATGATAGGCAGTACTCATGTCTAGACGAGTTCCTAATGCTTGCTGTAATGTCTGCCAGTATCTTGAAATAAATCTACCATCCCTATCAGAGATAATAGAGATTGGTATTCCATGTCTGGAGACGACTTCCTTCAAATACAGTCGTGCTAACTTCTCCATCTTGTCATCTTCTCTTATTGGCAGGAAGTGTGCTGATTTGGTGAGACGATCAACTATTACCCAAATAGTATCAAAACCACTTGCAGTCCTTGGCAATTTAGTGATGAAATCCATGGTAATGTTTTCCCATTTCCATTCTGGGATTTCGGGTTGTTGAAGTAGACCTGATGGTTTCTGATGCTCAGCTTTGACTTTAGAACACGTCAAACATTCTCCTACGTATTTAGCAACATCGGCTTTCATACCCGGCCACCAAAAATGTTTCTTGAGATCCTTGTACATCTTCCCCGTTCTAGGATGTATTGAGTATCTGGTTTTATGAGCTTCTCTAAGTACCATTTCTCTCATATCTCCAAATTTTGGTACCCAAATCCTTTCAGCCCTATACCGGGTTCCGTCTTCCCGAATATTAAGATGCTTCTCCGATCCTTTGGGTATTTCATCCTTTAAATTTCCCTCTTTTAAAACTCCTTGTTGCGCCTCCTTTATTTGAGTAGTAATGTTATTATGAATCATTATATTCATAGATTTTACTCGAATGGGTTCTCTGTCCTTCCTGCTCAAGGCATCGGCTACCACATTTGCCTTCCCCGGGTGGTAACGAATCTCAAAGTCGTAATCATTCAATAATTCAATCCACCTACGCTGCCTCATATTCAGTTGTTTCTGATTAAATATGTGTTGAAGACTTTTGTGGTCGGTATATATAATACTTTTGACCCCATATAAGTAGTGCCTCCAAGTCTTTAATGCAAAAACAACCGCGCCTAATTCCAAATCATGCGTCGTATAATTTTGTTCGTGAATCTTCAATTGTCTAGACGCATAAGCAATCACCTTCGTTCGTTGCATTAATACACAACCGAGACCTTGCTTTGATGCATCACAATAAATCACAAAATCATCATTCCCTTCAGGCAATGACAATATAGGTGCCGTAGTTAGCTTTTTCTTCAATAACTGAAACGCTTTCTCTTGTTCATCATTCCATTCAAATTTCTTCCCTTTATGCGTTAATGCAGTCAAGGGTTTTGCTATTCTGGAAAAGTCTTGGATGAACCTTCTGTAGTAACCAGCTAGTCCTAAAAACTGGCGTATGTGTTTCGGAGTTTTCGGGGTTTCCCACTTTTCAACAGTTTCTATCTTTGCCGGATCCACCTTAATACCTTCTTTGTTCACTATGTGACCGAGGAATTGAACTTCTTCCAACCAAAATGCACACTTTGAAAACTTAGCGTACAATTCTTCCTTCCTCAATACTTCTAACACCTTTCTCAAATGTTCACCGTGTTCTTGGTCATTCTTTGAGTAAATAAGTATGTCATCAATGAAAACAATGACAAACTTGTCAAGGTATGGTCCACACACTCGGTTCATAAGGTCCATGAACACAGCTGGTGCATTAGTTAAACCAAACGGCATGACCATAAACTCGTAATGACCGTAACGTGTTCTGAAAGCAGTCTTTGGAATATCATCTTCTTTCACCCGCATTTGATGATACCCGGAACGTAAGTCAATCTTTGAATAAACAGACGAGCCTTGTAGTTGATCAAATAAGTCGTCGATTCTCGGTAGTGGGTAGCGGTTCTTGATGGTAAGTTTGTTCAACTCTCGGTAGTCGATACACAACCTGAATGTACCATCTTTCTTCTTGACAAACAAAACAGGAGCTCCCCACGGTGATGTGCTTGGTCGAATGAAACCACGCTCTAAAAGTTCTTGTAATTGGCTTTGCAGTTCTTTCATCTCGCTAGGTGCGAGTCTGTAAGGAGCACGAGCTATTGGTGCAGCTCCTGGTACAAGATCTATTTGAAATTCAACGGATCGATGTGGGGGTAATCCCGGTAATTCTTTCGGAAATACATCGGGAAATTCTTTTGCAATGGGAACATCATTGATGCTCTTTTCTTCAGTTTGTACTTTCTCGACGTGTGCTAGAACAGCATAGCAACCTTTTCTTATTAGTTTTTGTGCCTTCAAATTACTAATAAGATGTAGCTTCGTGTTGCCCTTTTCTCCGTACACCATTAAGGGTTTTCCTTTTTCTCGTATAATGCGAATTGCATTTTTGTAACAAACGATCTCCGCTTTCACTTCTTTCAACCAGTCCATACCGATTATCACATCAAAACTCCCTAACTCTACTGGTATCAAATCAATCTTAAATGTTTCGCTAACCAGTTTAATTTCTCGATTCCGACATATATTATCTGCTGAAATTAATTTACCATTTGCTAATTCGAGTAAAAATTTACTATCCAAAGGCGTCAATGGACAACTTAATTTAGCACAAAAATCTCTACTCATATAGCTTCTATCCGCACCCGAATCAAATAAAACGTAAGCAGATTTATTGTCAATAAGAAACGTACCCGTAACAAGCTCCGGGTCTTCCTGTGCCTCTGCCGCATTAATATTGAAAACTCTTCCGCGGCCTTGTCCATTCGTGTTCTCCTGGTTCGGGCAATTTCTAATAATGTGGCCCGGTTTTCCACATTTATAACAAACTACATTGGCATAACTTGCTCCGACACTACTTGCTCCGCCATTACTCGTTCCGACACCATTTGTTCCTTTCGTTCTATTAACCCCTGGTCCGTAGACCTCACACTTCGCCGCGCTATGACCATTTCTTTTACACTTGTTGCAAAATTTGGTGCAGAACCCCGAGTGATACTTTTCACACCTTTGGCATAGCTGCTTCTGATTGTTGTTGTTGTTGCGGTTATTATTATTGTTGGGATGATTGTTGTAGTTGCTGTTGCTGTTGTTGTTGTTGTTGGGCCGTTTGTTGTAGTTGCGATTGATGTTGCGATTGTTGGGATAATTGTTGCGATTATTGTTGTAATTGCTGTTGTTGTTGTATTGGTGATTCTTATCACCGTTTTCCTCCCACTTTCTTTTGACTTGCTTCACATTGGTCTCTTCAGCAGTCTGTTCTTTAATTCTTTCTTCAATCTGGTTCACTAGTTTGTGAGCCATTCTACATGCCTGTTGTATGGAGGCGGGCTCGTGTGAACTTATATCTTCTTGGATTCTTTCCGGTAATCCTTTCACAAACGCGTCGATCTTCTCTTCCTCATCTTCGAATGCTCCCGGACACAATAGGCACAATTCTGTGAATCGTATTTCGTACGTGGTAATATCAAATCCTTGGGTTCGTAACCCTCTAAGTTCTGTTTTGAGCTTATTGACCTCGGTTCTGGGACGGTACTTCTCGTTCATCAAGTGCTTGAATGCTGACCACGGTAGTGCGTACGCATCATCTTGTCCCACTTGCTCTAGATAGGTATTCCACCATGTTAACGCAGAACCTGTGAAGGTATGCGTAGCGTACTTCACTTTGTCCTCTTCAGTACACTTACTTATGGCAAACACCGATTCAACCTTCTCGGTCCACCGTTTCAATCCGATCGGTCCTTCGGTTCCATCAAATTCCAAAGGTTTGCAGGCAGTGAATTCTTTGTAGGTGCATCCTACACGATTTCCTGTACTGCTAGATCCAAGGTTATTGTTGGTATGTAGCGCAGCCTGTACTGCGGCTATGTTTGAAGCTAGAAAAGTACGGAATTCCTCTTCATTCATATTCACGGTGTGTCGAGTAGTCGGTGCCATTTCCTTCAAAATAGTTAAATGGAACAAGTTAATCATACAGAATATTAAGAGTAGTTAATAGTATTTCGTAGCATAATATGAACTCATTTATAAAAGCTTTTCTTCATATTAGCGTTTTATAAGTTTAAATTCGGGTAGTACCTACCCGTTAAGTTCATACTTAGTAGCTAATATACAATTCAACTACTACAATTCTATATGAAAAACTGATTGTAATAATATTTCGCGTTCAAACTTTTATACAATATTTTACAAACTTACAATACCGCTTATTTTACATAAAGCATGAAATATAGCACACAATAACTTTGATACAAGATAGTTGTGAAGACAATTCTAGCTAGTACACAAGTCGTTCGGCAAAGGCAATAAAGACACGTAATTCATACGTCCAGAAACAAGTCATGCATTCTGGTTTTACTAGGACTACTTCCCATCCTTGGTCTTGTGCAACATAACCGTTATGGCCGTTGATAAGACAGCGTGTTGTAACGTCATCAAAGGGACGAGGGTTACGTAATGTCCAACAGTCCCGTAATAATCTAAAAACCTCATTTCTTACCCCAATTACCGACTCCGTCACTTGTGGAAACGTTTTGTTTAATAGTTGTAGCCCGATGTTCTTGTTCTCACTTTGGTGAGAAGCGAACATTACTAGTCCGTAAGCATAACATGCTTCTTTATGTTGCATGTTAGCCGCTTTTTCTAAATCACGAAGTCCAATATTCGGATATATTGAGTCAAAATAATTTCTTAACCCATTGCGTAAAATAGCATTTGGGTTCCCCGCAATATATGCGTCAAAGTAAACACATCGTAACTTATGGGTTTCCCAATGTGATATCCCCCATCTTTCAAACGAAAGTCTCTTATAAACCAAGACATTCTTGGAACGTTCTTCGAATGTCTTACAAACTGATCTCGCCTTAAATAGTTGTGCCGAAGAATTCTGGCCGACTCTAGACAAGATTTCATCAATCATGTCTCCGGGTAGGTCTCTTAAAATATTGGGTTGTCTATCCATTTTGTATTTTTAAACTGTAAAATAGACAAGAGTTAGTTTCATAAAAAAAAATACTTATTAATACAAGCAATTTTTACATATATCATAAAGCATAAGAACACTATATTACATATATTACACCACACGAATACAACTATCTTATTCCGACTCGCTCGTTTCTTCTTCTTCGGTTTTGGTTCGTTTTGCCAAGTTTCTAGGGATATATGATGTTCCCCTAATATGAGCCGTCGTTGTCCACATTGGTTTAGAAAAACCTGGTGGTTTAGAGGTTCCCGGGTCATTGTTACAACTTAAGGACTTCGGGGGTTGACGATACATATAAAGTTCATCGGGGTTGGAATTAGATTTCTCTATTTTTATGCCCTTTCCCTTATTATTTTCTTTTGCCTTTTTAAATTCAGTTGGGGTAATTTCTATAACATCATCGGAATTCTCGTCGGAATCCGATTCATCGGAGAATTGGTAATCCTCCCAATATTTTGCTTCCTTGGCGGAAACACCATTGACCATAATTAACTTTGGTCGGTTGGTTGAGGATTTTCTTTTACTTAACCGTTTTATTATTTCCCCCACCGGTTCTATTTCTTCATCCGGTTCCGATTCTTCTTCCGGTTCCGATTCTTCTTCCGGTTCCGACTCTTCTTCCGGTTCTTCTTCGGGAACTTGTGAATCAGTCCACAAATCATTCCAATTTACATTTGACTCTTCATTATTATTAGGTGAGTCAATGGGACTTGTTCTAGAGGTAGACATCTATCACATAATATCAAACACGTTAAGAGATTAATATATCACATAATATTCATATGTTAAAAATATATAGTTTCCAACAAAAATGTTAAGCAATCATTTTTAAAGAAAACACGGTCGAAGTCCAGACTCACTAATGCATCCTAACAAACTCGATAAGACACACTAATGCAAATTTTCTGGTTCTCTAAGACCAACGCTCGGATACCAACTGAAATGTCCCGTTCTTATTGATTAAAAACGTTCCATATTAATTGATTTCGTTGCGAGGTTTTGACCTCTATATGAGACGTTTTTCAAAGACTGCATTCATTTTTAAAACAAACCATAACCTTTATTTCAAAAATAAAGGTTTAAAAAGCTTTACGTAGATTATCAAATAATGATAATCTAAAATATCCTGTTTACACACGACCATTACATAATGGTTTACAATACAAATATGTTACATCGAAATCAGTTTCTTGAATGCAGTTTTTACACAATATCATACAAACATGGACTCCAAATCTTGTCCTTATTTTAGTATGCAACAGCGGAAGCTCTTAATATTCACCTGAGAATAAACATGCTTTAAACGTCAACAAAAATGTTGGTGAGTTATAGGTTTAACCTATATATATCAAATCGTAACAATAGACCACAAGATTTCATATTTCAATACACATCCCATACATAGAGATAAAAATCATTCATATGGTGAACACCTGGTAACCGACAATGACAAGATGCATATATAAGAATATCCCCATCATTCCGGGACACCCTTCGGATATGATATAAATTTCGAAGTACTAAAGCATCCGGTACTTTGGATGGGGTTTGTTAGGCCCAATAGATCTATCTTTAGGATTCGCGTCAATTAGGGTGTCTGTTCCCTAATTCTTAGATTACCAGACTTAATAAAAAGGGGCATATTCGATTTCGATAATTCAACCATAGAATGTAGTTTCACGTACTTGTGTCTATTTTGTAAATCATTTATAAAACCTGCATGTATTCTCATCCCAAAAATATTAGATTTTAAAAGTGGGACTATAACTCACTTTCACAGATTTTTACTTCGTCGGGAAGTAAGACTTGGCCACTGTTGATTCACGAACCTATAACAATATATACATATATATTAAAGTATGTTCAAAATATATTTACAACACTTTTAATATATTTTGATGTTTTAAGTTTATTAAGTCAGCTGTCCTCGTTAGTAACCTATAACTAGTTGTCCACAGTTAGATGTACAGAAATAAATCGATAAATATTATCTTGAATCAATCCACGACCCAGTGTATACGTATCTCAGTATTGATCACAACTCAAACTATATATATTTTGGAATCAACCTCAACCCTGTATAGCTAACTCCAACATTCACATATAGAGTGTCTATGGTTGTTCCGAAATATATATAGATGTGTCGACATGATAGGTCGAAACATTGTATACGTGTCTATGGTATCTCAAGATTACATAATATACAATACAAGTTGATTAAGTTATGGTTGGAATAGATTTGTTACCAATTTTCACGTAGCTAAAATGAGAAAAATTATCTAATCTTGTTTTACCCATAACTTCTTCATTTTAAATCCGTTTTGAGTGAATCAAATTGCTATGATTTCATATTGAACTCTATTTTATGAATCTAAAAAGAAAAAGTATAGGTTTATAGTCGGAAAAATAAGTTACAAGTCGTTTTTGTAAAGGTAGTCATTTCAGTCGAAAGAACGACGTCTAGATGACCATTTTAGAAAACATACTTCCACTTTGAGTTTAACCATAATTTTTGGATATAGTTTCATGTTCATAATAAAAATCATTTTCTCAGAATAACAACTTTTAAATCAAAGTTTATCATAGTTTTTAATTAACTAACCCAAAACAGCCCGCGGTGTTACTACGACGGCGTAAATCCGGTTTTACGGTGTTTTTCGTGTTTCCAGGTTTTAAATCATTAAGTTAGAACATCATATAGATATATAACATGTGTTTAGTTGATTTTAAAAGTCAAGTTAGAAGGATTAACTTTTGTTTGCGAACAAGTTTAGAATTAACTAAACTATGTTCTAGTGATTACAAGTTTAAACCTTCGAATAAGATAGCTTTATATGTATGAATCGAATGATGTTATGAACATCATTACTACCTTAATTTCCTTGGATAAACCTACTGGAAAAGAGAAAAATGGATCTAGCTTCAATGGATCCTTGGATGGCTCGAAGTTCTTGAAGCAGAATCATGACACGAAAACAAGTTCAAGTAAGATCATCACTTGAAATAAGATTATTATAGTTATAGAAATTGAACCAAAGTTTGAATATGATTATTACCTTGTATTAGAATGATAACCTACTGTAAGAAACAAAGATTTCTTGAGGTTGGATGATCACCTTACAAGATTGGAAGTGAGATAGCAAACTTGAAAGTATTCTTGATTTTATGAAACTAGAACTTTTGGAATTTATGAAGAACACTTAGAACTTGAAGATAGAACTTGAGAGAGATCAATTAGATGAAGAAAATTGAAGAATGAAAGTGTTTGTAGGTGTTTTTGGTCGTTGGTGTATGGATTAGATATAAAGGATATGTAATTTTGTTTTCATGTAAATAAGTCATGAATGATTACTCATATTTTTGTAATTTTATGAGATATTTCATGCTAGTTGCCAAATGATGGTTCCCACATGTGTTAGGTGACTCACATGGGCTGCTAAGAGCTGATCATTGGAGTGTATATACCAATAGTACATACATCTAAAAGCTGTGTATTGTACGAGTACGAATACGGGTGCATACGAGTAGAATTGTTGATGAAACTGAACGAGGATGTAATTGTAAGCATTTTTGTTAAGTAGAAGTATTTTGATAAGTGTATTGAAGTCTTTCAAAAGTGTATAAATACATATTAAAACACTACATGTATATACATTTTAACTGAGTCGTTAAGTCATCGTTAGTCGTTAAATGTAAGTGTTGTTTTGAAACCTTTAGGTTAACGATCTTGTTAAATGTTGTTAACCCAATGTTTATAATATCAAATGAGATTTTAAATTATTATATTATCATGATATTATGATGTACGAATATCTCTTAATATGATATATATACATTAAATGTCGTTACAACGATAAACGTTACATATATGTCTCGTTTCAAAATCATTAAGTTAGTAGTCTTGTTTTTACATATGTAGTTCATTGTTAATATAATTAATGATATGTTTACTTATCATAATATCATGTTAACTATATATATAACCATATATATGTCATCATATAGTTTTTTTTTTTACAAGTTTTAACGTTCGTGAATCACCGGTCAACTTGGGTGGTCAATTGTCTATATGAAACCTATTTCAATTAATCAAGTCTTAACAAGTTTGATTGCTTAACATGTTGGAAACATTTAATCATGTAAATATAAATCTCAATTAATATATATAAACATGGAAAAGTTCGGGTCACTACACCAACAACAACAACAACAACAACAAAAACAACAACAGGAACTACAACAATCATCCCAACAACAATAACAACCGCAACAACAACAACAATCAGAAGCAGCTATGCCAAAGGTGTGAAAAGTATCACTCGGGGTTCTGCACCAAATTTTGCAACAAGTGTAAAAGAAATGGTCATAGCCGGCGAAGTGTGAGGTCTACGGACCAGGAGTTAACAGAACGAAAGGAACAAATGGTGTCGGAACGAGTAATGGCGGAGCAAGTAGTGTCGGAGCTAGTTATGCCAATGTAGTTTGTTATAAATGTGGAAAACCGGGCCACATTATTAGAAATTTCCCGAACCAGGAGAACACGAATGGACAAGGCCGCGGAAGAGTTTTCAATATTAATGCGGCAGAGGCACAGGAAGGCCCGGGGCTTGTTACGGGTACGTTTCTTATTGACAATAAATCTGCTTACGTTTTATTTGATTCGGGTGCGGATAGAAGCTATATGAGTAGAGATTTTTGTGCTAAATTAAGTTGTCCATTGACGTCGTTGGATAGTAAATTTTTACTCGAATTAGCAAACGGTAAATTAATTTCAGCAGATAATATATGCCGGAATCGAGAAATTAAACTGGGTAGCGAAATATTTAAGATTGATTTGATACCAGTAGAGTTAGGGAGTTTTGATGTAATAGTTGGCATGGACTGGCTGAAGAAGGTGAAGGCAGAGATCATATGTTATAAAAATGCAATTCGCATTGTACGAGAAGAAGGAGAACCCTTAATGGTGTACGGAGAAAAGGGCAACATGAAGCTACATCTTATTAGTAATTTGAAGGCACAAAAACTAATAACAAAAAGGTTGCTATGCTGTTCTAGCACACGTCGAGAAAGTACAAACTGAAGAAAAGAGCATCAATGATGTTCCCGTCGCAAAAGAATTTTCCGATGTATTTCCGAAAGAATTACCGGGACTACCTCCACATCGATCTGTTGAATTTCAAATAGATCTTGTACCAGGAGCTGCACCAATAGCTCATGCTCCTTATAGACTCGCACCCAGCGAGATGAAAGAACTGCAAAGCCAACTGCAAGAACTATTAGAACATGGTTTCATTCGACCAAGAACATCACCATGGGGAGCTCCTGTTTTGTTTGTCAAGAAGAAGGATGGTACATTTAGGTTGTGTATTGACTACAGAGAGTTGAACAAACTTACCATCAAAAACCGTTATCCAATGCCGAGAATTGACGACTTATTTGATCAACTACAAGGCTCGTCGGTTTATTTGAAGATCGATTTACGTTCTAGATATCATCAAATGCGAGTAAAGGAGGATGATATTCCAAAAACTGCTTTTAGGACGCGTTATGGTCATTACGAGTTTATGGTTATGCCGTTTGGATTGACTAATGCACCAGCTGTGTTCATGGACCTTATGAACCGAGTGTGTGGGCCATATCTTGACAAGTTTGTCATTGTTTTCATCGATGACATACTTATTTACTCAAAGAATGATCAAGAGCACGAAGAACATTTGAGAAAAGTGCTAGAAGTATTGAGGAAAGAAAAACTGTACGCTAAGTTTTCAAAGTGTGCATTTTGGTTGGAAGAAGTTCAATTCCTCGGTCACATAGTGAACAAAGAAGGTATCCAGGTGGACCCGGCAAAGATCAAAACCGTTGAAAAGTGGGAAACCCCAAAAACTCCGAAGCATATACGTCAATTTTTAGGATTGGCTGGTTACTACAGAAGATTCATCCAAGATTTCTCCAAAATAGCAAAACCCTTGACTGCATTAACGCATAAAGGGAAGAAATTTGAATGGAAGGATGAACAAGAAAAGGCGTTTTAATTATTGAAGAAAAAGCTAACTACGGCACCTATATTATCATTGCCTGAAGGGAATGATGATTTTATGATTTATTGTGACGCATCAAAGCAAGGTCTCGGTTGTGTATTAATGCAACGGACGAAGGTGATTGCTTATGTGTCTAGACAATTGAAGATTCACGAGCAAAATTATACGACGCATGATTTGGAATTAGATGCGGTTGTTTTTGCATTAAAGACTTGGAGGCACTACTTATATGGGGTCAAAAGTATTATATATACCGACCACAAAAGTCTTCAACACATATTTAATCAGAAACAACTGAATATGAGGCAGCGTAGGTGGATTGAATTGTTGAATGATTACGACTTTGAGATTCGTTACCACCCGGGGAAGGCAAATGTGGTAGCCGACGCCTTGAGCAGAAAGGACAGAGAACCCATTCGAGTAAAATCTATGAATATAATGATTCACACTAACCTCACTACTCAAATAAAGGAGGCGCAACAAGGAGTTTTAAAAGAGGAAAATTTAAAGGATGAAATACCCAAAGGATCGGAGAAGCATCTTAATATTCGGGAAGACGGAACCCGGTATAGGGCTGAAAGAATTTGGGTACCAAAATTTGGAGATATGAGAGAAATGGTACTTAGAGAAGCTCATAAAACCAGATACTCAATACATCCTGGAACGGGGAAGATGTACAAGGATCTCAAGAAACATTTTTGGTGGCCGGGTATGAAAGCCGATGTTGCTAAATACGTAGGAGAATGTTTGACGTGTTCTAAGGTCAAAGATGAGCATCAGAAACCATCAGGTCTACTTCAACAACTCGAAATCCCGGAATGGAAATGGGAAAATATTACCATGGATTTTATCACTAAATTGCGAAGGACTGCAAGTGGTTTTGATACTATTTGGGTAATAGTTGATCGTCTCACCAAATCAGCACACTTCCTGACAATAAGAGAAGATGACAAGATGGAGAAGTTAGCACGACTGTATTTGAAGGAAGTCGTCTCCAGACATGGAATACCAATCTCTATTATCTCTGATAGGGATGGCAGATTTATTTCAAGATTCTGGCAGACATTACAGCAAGCATTAGGAACTCGTCTAGACATGAATACTGCCTATCATCCACAAACTGATGGACAGAGTGAAAGGACGATACAAACGCTTGAAGACATGCTACGAGCATGTGTTATTGATTTCGGAAACAGTTGGGATCGACATCTACCGTTAGCAGAATTTTCCTACAACAGCAGCTACCATTCAAGCATTGAGATGGCGCCGTTTGAAGCACTATATGGTAGAAAGTGCAGGTCTCCGATTTGTTGGAGTGAAGTGGGGGATAGACAGATTACGGGTCCGGAGATAATACAAGAAACTACCGAGAAAATCATCCAAATTCAACAAAGATTGAAAACCGCCCAGAGTCGACAAAAGAGCTACGCGGACAGTAAAAGAAAAGATATAGAGTTTGAAATTGTAGAAATGGTCATGCTTAAGGTTTCACCTTGGAAAGGCGTTGTTCGATTTGGTAAACGGGGGAAACTAAATCCAAGGTACATTGGACCATTCAAGATTATAGATCGCGTCGGACCAGTAGCTTACCAACTGGAGCTACCTCAACAACTCGCGGCTGTACATAACACTTTCCACGTCTCAAATTTGAAGAAATTTTTTGCTAAAGAAGATCTCACTATTCCATTGGACGAAATCCAAATCAATGAAAAACTTCAATTCATTAAAGAACCCGTCGAAATAATGGATCGTGAGGTTAAGAGACTTAAACAAAACAAGATACCGATTGTTAAGGTTCGATGGAATGCTCGTAGAGGTCCCGAGTTCACCTGGGAGTGTGAAGATCAGATGAAGAAGAAATACCCGCATTTATTTCCAGAAGATACGTCAACACCTCCAACTGCTTAAAATTTCGGGACGAAATTTATTTAACGGGTAGGTACTGTAGTGACCTGAACTTTTCCATGTTTATTTTATATATATATTAAATGAAATTGTTATTTACATGATTAAGTTTTTCCAACATGTTAAGCAATCAAACTTGTTAAGACTTGATTAATTGAAATAGGTTTCATATAGACAATTGACCACCCAAGTTGACCGGTGATTCACGAATGTTAAAACTTGTAAAAACTATACGATGACATATATATGGTTATATATATAGTTAACATGATTTTATTATAAGTATGTATCTCATTAGGTATTTTAACAATCAGTTATATACATAAAAATGAGACTATTAATTTAAGAAACTCGAAAACGATATTTATAACGATTATCGTTATAACAACATCTTACTAGGTACATATGAATCATATTAAGATATTGATACACTTAGTTAATTATGTTAAATGATAAGTAAATATATTATTAAGTGTATTAACAATGAAATACATATGTAAACATAAGACTACTAACTTAATGATTTCGAAACGAGACATATATGTAACGATTATCGTTGTAACGGCATTTAACTGTATATATATCATACTAAGATATATTATATATCATAATATCATGATAATATAACAATTTAACATCTCATTTATTATAATAAACAATGGGTTAACAACATTCAACAAGATCGTTAACCTAAAGGTTTCAAAACAACATTTACATGTAACGACTAACGATGACTTAACGACTCGGTTAAAATGTATATACATGTAGTGTTTTAATATGTATTCATAAACTTTTGAAAGACTTCAAGACACTTATCAAAATACTTCTACTTAACAAAAATGCTTACAATTACATCCTCGTTCAGTTTCATCAACAATTTTACTCGTATGCACCCGTATTCGTACTCGTACAATACATAGCTTTTAGATGTATGTACTATTGGTATATACACTCCAATGATCAGCTCTTAGCAGCACATGTGAGTCACCTAACACATGTGGGAACCATCATTTGGCAACTAGCATGAAATATCTCATAAAATTACAAAAATATGAGTAATCATTCATGACTTATTTACATGAAAACAAAATTACATATCCTTTATATCTAATCCATACACCAACGACCAAAAATACCTACAAACACTTTTATTCTTCAATTTTATTCATCTAATTGATCTCTCTCAAGTTCTATCTTCAAGTTCTAAGTGTTCTTCATAAATTCCAAAAGTTCTAGTTTCATAAAATCAAGAATACTTCCAAGATTGCAAGTTTACTTCCAAGTTTTCTAAATCAATTCCAAGTAATCATCCAAGATCAAGAAACCTTTGTTACTTACAGTAGGTTATCTTTCTAATACAAGGTAATAATCATATTCAAACTTTAATTCAATTTCTATAACTATAACAATCTTATTTCGAGTGGAAATCTTACTTGAAATTGTTTTCGTGTCATGATTCTGCTTCAAGAACTTTCAAGCCATCCAAGGATCCTTTGAAGCTAGATCTATTTTTCTCATTTCCAGTAGGTTTATCCAACGAACTTGAGATAGTAATGATGTTCATAACATCATTCTATTCATACATATAAAGCTATCTTATTCGAAGGTTTAAACTTGTAATCACTAGAACATAGTTTAGTTAATTCTAAACTTGTTCGCAAATAAAAGTTAATCCTTCTAACTTGACTTTTAAAATCAACTAAACACATGTTCTATATCTATATGATATGCTAACTTAATGATTTAAAACCTGGAAACACGAAAAACACCGTAAAACCGGATTTACGCCGTCGTAGTAACACCGCGGGCTGTTTTGGGTTAGTTAATTAAAAACTATGATAAACTTTGATTTAAAAGTTTTTATTCTGAGAAAATGATTTTTATTATGAACATGAAACTATATCCAAAAATTATGGTTAAACTCAAAGTGGAAGTATGTTTTCTAAAATGGTCATCTAGACGTCGTTCTTTCGACTGAAATGACTACCTTTACAAAAACGACTTGTAACTTATTTTTCTGACTATAAACCTATACTTTTTCTGTTTAGATTCATAAAATAGAGTTCAATATGAAACCATAGCAATTTGATTCACTCAAAACGGATTTAAAATGAAGAAGTTATGGGTAAAACAAGATTGGATAATTTTTCTCATTTTAGCTACGTGAAAATTGGTAACAAATCTATTCCAACCATAACTTAATCAACTTGTATTGTATATTATGTAATCTTGAGATACCATAGACACGTATACAATGTTTCGACCTATCATGTTGACACATCTATATATATTTCGGAACAACCATAGACACTCTATATGTGAATATTGGAATTAGCTATACAGGGTTGAGGTTGATTCCAAAATATATATAGTTTGAGTTGTGATCAATACTGAGATACGTATACACTGGATCGTGGATTGATTCAAGATAATATTTATCGATTTATTTATGTACATCTAACTGTGGACAACTAGTTGTAGGTTACTAACGAGGACAGTTGACTTAATAAACTTAAAACATCAAAATATATTAAAAGTGTTGTAAATATATTTTGAACATACTTTGATATATATGTATATATTGTTATAGGTTCGTGAATCAACCAGTGGCCAAGTCTTACTTCCCGACGAAGTAAAAATCTGTGAAAGTGAGTTATAGTCCCACTTTTAAAATCTAATATTTTTGGGATGAGAATACATGCAGGTTTTATAAATGATTTACAAAATAGACACAAGTACGTGAAACTACATTCTATAGTTGAATTATCAAAATTGAATATGCCTCTTTTTATTAAGTCTGGTAATCTAAGAATTAGAGAACAGACAACCTAATTGACGCGAATCCTAAAGATAGATCTATTGGGCCTAACAAACCCCATCCAAAGTACCGGATGCTTTAGTACTTCGAAATTTATATCATATACGAAGGGTGTCCCGGAATGATGGGGATATTCTTATATATATTCATCTTGTTAATGTCGGTTACCAGGTGTTCACCATATGAATGATTTTTATCTCTATGTATGGGATGTGTATTGAAATATGAAATCTTGTGGTCTATTGTTACAATTTGATATATAAAGGTTAAACCTATAACTCACCAACATTTTTGTTGACTTTTAAAGCATGTTTATTCTCAGGTGAATACTAAGAGCTTCCGCTGTTGCATACTAAAATAAGGACAAGATTTGGAGTCCATGTTTGTATGATATTGTGTAAAAACTGCATTCAAGAAACTGATTTCGATGTAACATATTTGTATTGTAAACCATTATGTAATGGTCGTATGTAAACAGGATATTTTAGATTATCATTATTTGATAATCTATGTAAAGCTTTTTAAACCTTTATTTATGAAATAAAGGTTATGGTTTGTTTTAAAAATGAATGCAGTCTTTGAAAAACGTCTCATATAGAGGTCAAAACCTCGTAACGAAATCAATTAATATGGAACGTTTTTAATCAATAAGAACGGGACATTTCATGAGACATGTACACGGGTCACGATACGTATTTATTAATTCGAAGATTATATATTAAACTATATATGAATTATTGGACTGTTAACTGTGGACTAATAACATTGGACAATTAAAATGAATTAAAATATTGATTATAACATATGAAACTAAACAATTCTTCAAGTTTGCCACTTGATTTCATCTTAAACCTCATTTGTATTTTGACGATTCCCATCCGTGTTCAAACCTTTCTTGATTCTTGAAAACACCTCAATCGAGAGGATGAACCAACCGCACTTCATCTTCAGAAGGAAAGATTTCTGCATATAGTTATGCACCTGAAAAACTCTCGAAAACTGAGTAAACGTTTAACACGTATCTGTGCTAGCTCCTTTGATGTTGTTATTATCGAAAATAACTTTACAATCCCTCTTCAAATTAGACAATTTTGTCACAGCTCCAGCAAGTCAATTTCAACTTTTCGTTCGAAACAACCTTATTAAAATCTTGATATATATCTGCGTGCTCATTTATTGTTACCAGAGAACCTTTTATACTCCACCATACTACCATCATCGTTTAATCATCTCAAAATGCAGTTCTCCTGAAAGCACCTCGATTTGATAACCAATGATCCAGATCCGTTAACTTTGAAAATGCTGATGAAGCAGCATGTAGTAAATGGTCTTAATGGCCAAAAGTAATGATAAAAGAATGGAGTGTTGGGAACGCTCAATAGAAAAATTTAGTACCGTAAAGCGAATTATGCGAAACTATGAAGGAAGCCGTGGACAAATCACAAAGACTAAACTTGCGTTCAAAGAATCCAAATGATTCAATGTCCGATGAAATCTTTAGAGAATATCTTGCTCCGAAATCATGTTAAAATCTTGCGAAAAAATTTTCTTCATCAACCTTCGAACTTAGAAATTCCAAAATATCATCATAAATATCTTTGATATTTCTGAGGATATTTTCATAAATATTCTTGTCCAAAATTATCTACCTCTTCGTGTTTTTCTGTATTTCATTATATTGGAAACTTCTGTAAAATCTAAGTATAAATTATGAATGAATTGTGGAGAAGTGTTGGGAATTGAAGCATGAGTTAGTATAATATAATGGCGCTTGGCCAATGTGATTATATTACAGTAAGTCATACTGAGTTTCTAATGGGACGTGATGATTCACAGTAGATAATAACATCATCATGTGTCATGTTACATAACTCTTTCATTCTACTTAACCTCCGAACATATCAAGAAAAAAATATATTCTTTATAGTTCTATCTTCTGTAATCCTGGTAATTTAACCAATCAAATCGTGCTATTACAATTCTTCTACTTAGTATATTATGATCATTCGAAATTTCATACATATGAATTCTGGACCATTAATCGCTTGACTTGGAGTCCGGAAGAGAAATTAAGAGCATGGAGCTCCGAAATATAAAGGAAAATATTAAGCCGATCACAAACACAGAAATTAAAAACCGTGTATATCAATGTTTATCGCAACATAAAGACACGGGAGAATTAAAAACATTACAACCCGAAGAGCGAAGTAGAAGAAAACATATTCCTCCGGTGGTAAATGGAAAAGGAGAATGATTGTTGCGATAGTGAGGATAAGAACAAGAATCAAAACTGGATTAAGCATTTTTACAATCTTTTGAATTTAGGAATTGAGTATAGAAGTGGTGGAAACTAATGGAACGGAAAAGGTAAATTTATAATGGAGATATCAGACGTAGTAATCGGGACAGATCATCGCATTTGATTTAAAGAGATCTTAATTTCCTTATTCGCCGAAGAATCAAATCTTTTAGATTTCGAAGATTTCTTTAAATTACTTGAATTCCAGAAATCCACCGTGACTACATCAAAAGTTAAAGCTCTATCTCAATCTTATGTGACAGCTTCACTCGAACGCTCCACATAATCGAATCGTTTTATCTATATTTATCAATAATGAAAAAAACCCTATTTATCAACTCATATTTGTCATAAAAACATTTTTATGGATAGCCATGATGACCTCACTCAAATTTCGGGATGAAATTTCTTTAACGGGTAGATACAGTGACGACCCAGAAATTTCTGACCAAATTTAAACTTGATCTTAATATGAAATCGACATGATAAGTAAAGTTTGTGATATTGAATCTTAAAAAGATTTGGAACTATATTTATGAAATCAAATACCCTTGGACCGTGTCTGACGATTCACAATTAATTGTTAATAGATATGTGTGTATGTATATATAAATAATAATTCGAAATATAATTTAAAGTATTAGATGTTGTTGTTATTAAAAATTAATAAAATAAAAATAGGATATTATAATAATTATTATTTAAAATATATCTCTATATATAAATAAAGTATATCAAAAATAAATATTAAATGATTGCAATACTCGTTTGATGTTTCGATTGATATTAAGCAAGTTAAAATCGAACTTATGTGATTTTAAAATAAACGTTGATTCGAAAATAAGTTATAGCCTTACTAAAAATAGATTTAGAATCTATTAATCAAATTTTAGTATTTCATAGTTTTTATCCGGGACTAAGCTCTAATATCAAACGAATCTTTTTGATCATGTTTTTCTCATTTAATGATTAAAATAAATAAATATATTTAATGATAAAAAATAGGATTTTTCTGAATACTTTTATCCGTCACTGAATTTATCACGGAGCGATATAGCACTCCGAGGGAAAACTGTCGACAGATAAATATCTATAACTATACTGTGGACGTAGGTTCTTTCACTTTAACATATATTATTATTATATTTATAATTATATATAGATTGATAAATGATTGAGATACCCGTGATTATGTACCTGCAATTTGTTATCTATATCTATCAACTGTATATGATTATAATTGGAATTACTGTACATATTATTAAGTGGCCACAGTGTTTGATTCTACTTTATCGAAAACCTATATGTAAAAAATATATACATGAACATAGATGGAAATATTATATACTTGTACATATGCTTAATCAACCATCCCACCATCACAAAAACAATATTATGGTGTCTTTTAATCGGACACCTATATTACATTTCATATTTTTGCTTGAAATACTCATTTGTGTATCAAGTGTTCAATCTTCATCTTCATTCTTCATGCTCATTCGTACAGGATCCGGTCATAACCACCTTTTAACTACTACTCGCACTCATGCACCGTAAACATTTCATAAATCTCATATTTTGAAAATCCATTTGAACGTCTAAGTAACTAAACGGCTCGTATTCTTGTTGCTACTGTTCGACCCAAACATCTTCACCAACTTGGCCCTTACTATTTTTTTATTTCTAATTGAACACCATTCAATCATGACCCAGCCACAACCATCAGCTAAACTCACGACCACCATACCACCATCTTTCCACAACAACCACTAAACAACACTCTCTCCCTTTAATGATTCTTACTACTACCTTGCGTATGATTCACTACACATATTTGTTTTTATTTTTCAAACCAAACCATCACCTTTTACCACAAACCCATGTTCATTTTTTTTTTTCGATTTAAAACCAATCACAACTACCAAGACACACTACTACCGTTTTATTTTACTTTTACGCTCGATCCAAACCATGAGCAAGTAACCCACCTTTCTGCAGCTGCAAACACGCTGTTAAACTGTTCTATTTATCCGTGTCTTCAACAACAAACAACCACCTTGATCACCAACACCATTACAAATTATCACGCCTTATTTTGTTTCTGTTTCTGCAGGAGTAAGTTCCCGATTATGTCCCTGTGATATCGCAGAAAAGGATGATGATGTTAAATGAAAAGAAGATAAATACAATTAAATGACCGAAAATTCCTAAACCACTCTTAGCTGTCCCTGTTGTTGCTACGTACCTTTATGCTTCAAGACAAGGATTTAAATTCCTTGGGTGGCCGACATATACTAGACAAACAAACAAACCCACTTAAACTACTTATTTATTTATGATTAAAGTCTAAATAAGATAATGGATGGATGAAATGATGTTGTGTTACTACTACTGCCTATTTGAATTCTATATTTTTTTTTATTTCGGTTATGGTGAGATGCAAGTAGGGCCATCGGCCAATTTGTTTACCAAACGGTTTTCTAAAATAACCAAGATGTTCTTTCCTAATTTCATAATACATCTTGGGCCACCATATTCCTATTCCTTTAATGGGCCTAGATTAAAGTTCTGTTGGGCCATTAGTTCTATTTAGGCTTGTGAGGCATTGGACCGTGAAATGGGTTAAAGGATTGGGCCGTGTAATTCAGCTTCCAGATTGGACCGTAATTCGTTTTTAGTTTTTGTTTTGGCCGTAACATATTAGAAAAAGAAGAGATATTAGAACAATTAGGATTGGAAATGTACATAAATAAAAATGATACGGATGATGAATCACGATTATGAACATGGAAGGTGATTATGATCGTAAATGATGGGAAATTAGATGATGTTATGATAATTAAGACATGATGATGATGTTAATTATGAATGAAAAATGATGATGATAATAATGATAAACGGCGAAGGTTACGGGTATGATTATGGTAGATGATAAATAATGATCATGAAATGTTAAGTGATAGAGATTAAGATTATGATATAGTCATGATGATAATTATCGATTGTTATGAGAATGGTGAGGAGATGAAAACATGATGATGATTATGATTCGTTAATGATAGGTGAAATAACGATAATAATAAATAGGGTTAAGGATGTTATCGGGTTAGCGGGACGTCGCGAGTTCGAGCCCGGTCTGGGGCATTCATTTTTGGAAATACTTTTAAAGGTAGTTTTATTAGTTTTGTTATTATTATTATTATTATTATTATTATTATTATTATTATTATTATTATTATTATTATTATTATTATTATTATTATTATTATTATTATTATTATTATTATTAATTTTATTATTATTACTATTATTAAAAGAACCATTATTTTTGAAATTATCATTTTTACTAAAATTTACATTTTTATTTTCATTAAAATTATTAGTATTATCAAAAGTATCATTATTATTAAAATTTTCATTAGTTAAAACTATTTTTTTTATTTATTTAAAATTTCATTATCATTATTACTATCATATTCTTATAACAAATAAATATTTTGTATATAAAAATATACTTATACTGTAATTATATTAATATTACCTATAATTGTATATTAAAAATATTAACATTTTTATTATATATATATACAAAAATAGATACATATATAACATAAGATATAAAATATAAAATATAAATATTAGGATTTAGTACAAATTATATATAAACTACAACACTAAATATATATAAATACTATATAATTAATAGATGGAATTATTTGAAGTTCATTATATGTGTTAATATATATAAATAATATAGGTTCGTGAATCCGAAGCCAACTTTATACTTGTTCAATGACGTAATATGTATTTTTACTACAAAATATAGTATGGTGAGTTTCATTACTCCATTTTTAAATGCTTTTGCAATATATATTTTTGGGACTGAGAATACATGCGCTGTTTTTATAACTGTTTTACGAAATAGACACAAGTAATTGAAACTACATTATATGGTTGAATGATCGAAATCGAATATGCCCCTTTTTATTAAGTCTGGTAATCTAAGAATTAGAGAACAGATACCCTAATTGACGTGAATCCTAAAGATAGATCTATCGGGCCCAATAAGCCCCATTCTGGAATTTGGAATGCTTTAGTACTTCGATTTTTATCATGTCCGATGGATGTCCCGGAATGATGGGGATATTCTTATATGCATCTTGTTAATGTCGGTTACCGGGTGTTCAATCCATATGAATGATTTTTGTCTCTATGCATGGGACGCATTTACGAGAACTGGAAATGAAATTCTTGTGGTCTATTAAAATGATGGAAATAATTATTTACGTTAAACTAATGAACTCACCAACCTTTTAGTTGACACTTTAAAGCATGTTTATTCTCAGGTATGAAAGAAATCCTCCGCTGTGCATTTGCTCATCTTAGAGATATTACTTGGAGTCATTCATGACATATTTCAAAAGACGTTGCATTCGAGTCGTTGAGTTCATCAAGACTATTATTAAGTCAATTATAGTTAGATATATTATGAAATGGTATACATGCCGTCAACTTTCGATGTAATGAAAGATTGCCTTTTCAAAAACAAATGCAATGTTTGTAAAATGTATCATATAGAGGTCAAGTACCTCACGATGTAATCAACTGTTGTGAATCGTTTATAATCGATATGGACTTCGTCCGGATGGATTAGGATGGGTCATTAGATTAATAAATGGTTATTAGAACACATATAAAATGGTTTATATCAAATCAAGTAATTGGCTTAATTACAAGACATGAAAATGGATTTTCATACAAACCATACACTAAATGCATGTTGGTGTATGGTGTAAATGTTTTCTCAAACTAGAATTAACGAAAACTTAAAATCCCTATATTTACACGGTAAACAAGTTAAACGCCATCCTTATTGTGTGACACTTAGGCATACTAGGGAACTCATGATGGGATAAAGGTCACCTAACCATTATGAGCAAACTAATATGATTAAGGTAAATTTGACACACTTGTGGGATAAAGGTCACCTAACCACTTGTATGTTGAATTTTACAAGTTTACACAAGTAGGACGACTTGATTTGGGAATCATGAACTTAGGGTCACCGAAGCATGAGGAACAAATAGGCGTTGATGGGATAAAAATGCCATGCAAAAGGATTGCATGATCCCATAACTTAGAAGTTGCAAAAGGATTGCAATTGTCATATAATGACTACCTAGCTAAATCAAATGATGGGATAAAGGTCACCTAACCGAAATTTGGTTTACCGTTGGATTCTAAAATTTAATAAATATCAATTGGATTTAAAGGGTATTGATTGTTAAATTAAAATTGATAGTTAAACTACTTTGTTAAATTTTGTAGATGGCCGCCAATAACAACAACATTCCAAACGCACGAATAAACTTTAACAACCTATCATTGAGGTCAATCCTCGAAAAGGAAAAACTCAACCATACGAACTTCATGGATTACTTTCGCAATCTAAGAATTGTCCTCAAATTAGAGGACAGGGCGTATGTGTTGGAAGACCCCATTCCCGATCAACCGAACGAGGATGATACGGAAGGCATGGCTTATTGGGAGAAATATTGCACCGATTCGTTGCAAGTTTCTTGCCTCATGCTTGGGACTATGATACCCGAACTCCAAAAGGATTTTGAGCATCATAGTGCATATGACATGATCACACAGTTGAAGGAGATTTTCCTTCAACAAGCTCGTGTCGAGCGCTTTGAAATGGTCCGAGCGCTTCATGCATGTCGGATGGATGACTCCCAATCCGTTTCATCTTATGTCCTTAAGATGAAAAGCCTAATTGATCGAGCAAACCATCCAAATTGCAACGTGTCTAATGAATTAACCACAGACCTTATTCTCAACTCATTGTCAAAAAAGTTTGACACATTTGTAATGAATTACAACATGAATGGTTGAGATAAAAGTATTGGTGAATTACATGCCATGCTTAAGACGGCAGAAGCAAGCATGGGTAAAAGGGCTTCACCCGTGTTTACGATCAATGAAGGCGGGTCCAAAAGCAATAACACTTCTAAGCCGAAGGCGGCTAAGAGGAAAGGACCCGCCTACCAAGGCAAGGGCAAGGGAAAAGGAAAAGTGGTTACCCCAACCAATAATAACAAGAAGCAAAAGGTTGCCAGTAAAGCTAACCCCAAGGAAGATCCGTGCTTTGGTTGCGGTGAAATGGGTCACTGGAAACGCAACTGCCCAGTCTACCTAAAGGAGTTGAAAGAGAAGAGAGATGCAGGGCAAACCTTAGGTAATGTATATATGGTATACATTGAGCTTAGTATTACTTCTTCTAATACATGGGTATTAGACACGGGTTGTGGAACTCATATTTGCAATTCATTGCAGGGGTTCAAAAGAAGTGATCAAGAAGCGGGAACAACAAGTCTCTTCATGGGAAATGGAGCAAGGGTGCAAGTGAAAGCTCAATGAGACTTTGTTTTAAAGCTACCAAGTGGTTTGGAGCTTATTTTGAAAAATGTTTTATATGCACCCGATTTATCTCGAAACATTATTTCTGTATCCCGTTTGAAACAATATGGTTTTAATCTTAATTTCATTAATGATGATATCCATGTTTCTTTAGATAATGTGTTCTATTTTAAGGCCTCGCCTTCAAATGGTATTTATGAATTGGTTCATGATGACACATCATACAAAAGCTCAATGTTCCATGCAAACACCAAGAAACTCAAAAGGGATTTGAGTGATTCCTACTTACGGCATTGTCTCCTTGGTCACATAAACAAGAATCGAATGCATACACTTCAAAAGAATGGCCTTTTGAAATCAAATGAACTAGACTCGTTTGATGTATGTGAATCTTGTTTACAAGGCAAAATGACTAAAGCACCTTTCCAAGGGACCTATGAAAGGGCTAAGGACTTATTGGGATTAATACATTCAGATGTATGTGGACCCTTTAAGCCCATAACTAGGAATGGTGAAAGATACTTCGTTACTTTCATTGATGAGTTCAGTCGTTTCGGATATGTCTACTTATTAAGACACAAGGATGAAACTTTTGAAGCATTCAAAGAATATCAAAACAAAGTACAAAATCAACTCAATAAGACAATCAAGGTACTTCGTACCTATAGAGGAGGTGAATACCTAAGCGATGCTTTCCAAGATCATCTTAAAGGTTGTGGGATTATCTCACAACTTACTCCTCCTGGAACACCCCAACTTAATGGAGTTTCTGAAAGGAGGGTAGGAGGAACTGAACCCTAATGGATATGGTTCGATCTATGATGGCTAGAAGCTCGTTACCTCTATCATTTTGTGGTTATTATCTATACTTCGCGGCACGTAGTTTAAATATGGCCCTAACCAAGAAAGTGGAACGAACTCCTCATGAGATATGGTTTGGAAAACCTCCATCTCTATCATACTTAAAGGTATGGGGATGTGAAGCTTATCATAAGCGTTACATCCCTAATAAGTTGAATGCTCGATCCACGAAGTGTATCTTCATAGGATATCCCAAGGATAATATGGGATATTATTTCTATGATCCTTCCGAGCAGAATGTATTTGTTGCTCGGAAGGCTAAATTCCTTGAAACTAAGTTCCTAATGGAAGGCGAAAGTGAAAGGAAGATAGATCTTGAAGAGGTTTAAGATCAAACAGATGATACACAATTGGTTGACACTAGCACTCAACGTGAAAATGTTGAGAGTGATCGAATGGATGATCAAAATACACAAGATGTTCGCAGATCTGGTAGGATTAGTAATCCTCCTGAGAGATATCGGTTTCTCATGGATGGTTACTATGTGTTTGATTTGGATGAACCAACAAACTACCAAGATGCGTTATCAAGGATTGATAAGGATAAATGGCAGGAAGCCATGAACGCTGAGATGCAATCCATGTATGACAACCAAGTTTGGGAACTTGTTGCACAACCTGCTGGCTCAAGGCTAGTTGATTGTAAATGGCTTTTCAAAATGAAACCGACATACATGGAAACTTGGATACATATAAAGCTAGACTTGTAGCAAAAGGTTTCACTCAAACTCAAGGGGTTGACTATGATGAAACTTTTTCGCCTGTGGCAATGGTAAAGTCTATTAGGATATTATTTGCCATTGCTGCCCATTATGATTACGAAATATGGAAAATGCATGTCAAGACCGCTTTCCTAAATGGATATCTTGTGGAAGATGTCTATATGGTTCAGCCTGAAGGTTTTGTTGATCCAAAACATCCTAAAAAGGTATGCAAGTTAAAGAAGTCAATCTACGGATTGAAACAAGCATCTAGAATGTGGAATCATCGTTTTAATGAGGAAGTCGAGAAATTTGGCTTCATTAAAAATGGTGATGAAGCTTGTATATATAAGAAAGCTAGTGGGAGCACTATCATGTTCCTTGTACTGTATGTGGATGACATATTGTTATTTGGAAATGATATTCCGGCAATGGAAAGTGTTAAAACTTGGCTAAGTAAATGCTTCTCCATTAAGGATCTTGGAGAAGCGCAATATGTTTTGGGGATTGGGATCTATAGGAATAGATCCAAGAAACTGATAGGTTTGAATCAAAGTGCATACATTGAAAAGGTCTTGAAAAGGTTCAAGATGGAGAACTCTAAGAGTGGTTTGGTTCCTATTCAAAGAGGAACACTTCTCAGTTCATCTCAGTGCCGTACCACGAAAGATGAACAAGAGAGAATGAAGAGAGTCCCGTATGCATCTGCTATTGGGTCAATCATGTATGCAATGATATGCACTAGACCGGATGTGTCATTCGCCCTAAGCTTGACAAGTAGATACGAGAATAACCCAGGAAACAGTCATTGGATTTCGGTTAAAAGTATATTGAAATACCTTAGAAGGACTAAGGATATGTTTCTAATATATGGATCTGGTGAGGAGGAACTCGTTGTAAAAGGTTACGTGGACGTGAGTTTCCAAACTGATCGAGATGATTCTCGATCACAATCCGGTTATGTCTTCACATTAAATGGAGGTGCGGTCTCTTGGAAGAGTTCAAAACAGGATGTTGTTGCCTTATCCACTACAGAGTCAGAGTACATTGCCGCCTCATTGGCAGCTCAGGAAGCTGCATGGATGAAGAAATTCATCGATGACTTAGGAGTAGTCCCTTCCATTCAGGACCCTCTTGAAATCTTTTGTGACAACGAGGGTGCGATTGCTCAAATCAAAGAACCTCGTGCTCACCAAAAGACCCGTCACATTGAGCGGAGATTCAACTACATAAGGGATGAAGTCGAAAAGGGAAGGATATGTATTCGCAAAGTTCACACTGATCTTAATATAGCGGATCCTCTCACGAAGCTCTTACATGGAGAAAAACATGCAGGACATGTTTGTCCTTTAGGGCTTCGACATTCTAGTGATTGGTAATGATCTATTTTAAGTATTGTAACGGAACAAAATTGTTCAAACTCATTAATATAATTATGGTATTAATTTATTTTGAGTTATGTTCCTATTTTGCATATTTTATCCATGAATAAGTAATTATTCCAAATTCCGTAGTCGATCACATTTGTGGGAACAAGTGTGAGGTTTAGACTATTATGAACTTGGATTGGTATACATTCACGGGATGAATGTGGGGCAAGGTTGCAACAAAGGTTCATAGATATTTGTGGGATACAAATATTGGAAGACCCGCCCTCAAGATTTACTCAATGGAGCCTTTGTGGTTGATCACATGTAATCTTGAGTAAAGGCGAATATCATTGTATCCTCTGACCTGAGATGCATATTGGGTCGGATATTTACCATGTATTGTGCCTTGACTCTTTCCTTCGCTATTCTGAAATATGGTAGTTCATAAGGAAGAGCTCAGGTATAATGCAAGGCATATATTTAGGATGTATGTAGTCAAGATGGAATTTTTCCCTCTTATTCATTGAGAGTCAAATGTCTAAGGCCTGATAAAGTTAAATCTAAAAGAGAGTGATCACTCTGTGTCTCTTGGATTTAACATGACATCTAGGATGAAAGGATAGAATGAAAGATTCACCTATTCATATTCGAGATAGGAACTCGAAAGGGATGATGTTATTGAATGGCACTAAGTCATAACATATTGGAGGTGATGGACGGTCGTTAGTGTAACATCCCGCATTTTTCCGTTAAATTATTTTAACGCCCGTCTTTTTCTTTTTAAATAATACCCTTCGTATCTAAATTCGTATCCTTTGTTATGTAACATTTTAAATATTTTCGTTATCGGATTTTAATATCTCCCGTACTCCCGTGTAACTTAAAATAATTCGTTCGGTTATTTTCCGCACCCGATTCAAAGTTGAGGGACCAAACTTGCCAAAGTATCAAACTTTTGACTAGGTCAAAGAGTCAACCTCCTTCATCCCTTTCATTCATCCTCCCTTTTCCATTTTTGATACTTTCAAACTCTCTCATTTCTCAAACATAAAATCATCATCCAAATCTCACCAAGGAAGTAAACATCAAAACAAACTACATATTCTTGATCCTCTCATCATCCTCTTCGATTTGATGCTAACTACTTCGATTTTGGGTAACATTTCTAAAACACTAGATTTCTTTAAATTTGTGTTCTTGACTTATAAAGTTGTTAATTAGTGTCTATGGCTCATTGTGATGTCGTGTATGTAATTTGTATGCCCGATTCGTTGTTTTTGGTGTAACTAGTTCAATATGAAAATTTCTTGCTAAATCCTTGATTTTGGATGATCAAATGTTGTTAGATTGTTAAAGTGCATGTTTTAAAAGTGTTACTAGTATCTTTAGCTTCGTTTTGATGTATAGGTTGATTAAGGAAACATCAAACTCATGACTATTGATTTTTGTGAATTTTCGTTAGAGTTTGATAGACTTTAAATGAACTTTTGATGATTTGAATGCCATGAAATGTTGTTAGTAAGTATTTACTTGTATTACATGTTTCATTACCTTCAAAACGGCATATCATATGTATAAATTGGATTCCCGAAACTTAAATTGCAATTGATGAACTTGAAACCTTGATTTGGAACGTTTAACGAACTTTCGACGAGGTTTTTGTTGTCTTAAATGATGATTTTGATTTATGATATGTGGTTAGTTGTATTCCTTGTCGAAATAGCTTTCCGATGATATAAAATACCTGTTCTAATTGTTTGCGGATCATAAATTGTGATTGTTTGAAGTTTGGGTCGTGCACTTGAGAAATTCAGCAAACAGGGCCAGGAAGGCAATTGGGACGCCGTCATGATATTTGGGACGCCGTCCCACTCTTCATATTGGGACGCCGTCTTGATATTTGGGACGCCGTCCCACTCTTCATATCAGGACACCGTCCTGATTTTTGGGACACCGTCCTGATACACTAAAATGGGCTGTTTGCTTTGATCTTTTGACGTAAAATGTTTACTACGCTACGGACCTCCGATTAACATGAAACTTGGCTAACATGCTCATATATGATTATATAACTTAGAAAAATTGTCGGATACCCAACCCGACCCTGTTGACTTTTCCGTTGACTTTGACCCGACCAAGTTTGACTTTTTGTCAAACTTAACCAAATACTTATGCAACCTTTCTAACATGATTATTTACTTGTATCTTGCATGAAACTTGACTAGTTGATTCACATGTTAATATAATCGAGTCGTAACGAGCCATAGGACTAATTGAACATCTTTGACCGTTTGTGTACCGTTATTGATATAACCTATATGTTTAGGTCAAGACTAGCCTTGTCTTTGCACGCGTTTACTTGTTGAAGTACTTTTATAACTCTCGCACTCAAGGTAAGATCATAGTCCCACTTTTACTCTTTTTGAACTTATATTTGGGATGAGAAAACATAAACGATTCTTTTGAACTAAGTGAACACAAGAACGGGAAAACAAACATTCTACATACGAGTTTAGAACAAAAATCCTCAATTCGATTATCATTAGTTACACTTGACGGGTGTAAGCGAGAACTTATGTTATATGGCCATATGGGTTGACAACCCTCATCTCTGACGGTTCGCTACCGTCTACGGATGAAATATATTTTCGAGAATCAGTGTTTGTTCTAGCACTATGGATGGGGTATACAATGGATGGAATGTTAAGCTTTGATAATTGGGTGCTCGTGAATATTAACTTTTAGAATGTATTACTATTATTTCAACTTTGCAAACCTTGTGGTTCGACTTACTTACTTTTACTCACTTACTTACTTAAACCTATGATTTCACCAACGTTTTCGTTGACAGATTTCTATGTTTTTCTCAGGTCTTGCACGATATGTGATACATGCTTCCGCTCATTATTTGATACTTGCATTGGATGTCGAGTATACGTGCATTTCATGGAGCGTCTTTTGACTTTACTTTAAACCGTGTAGCCTAGATTTCATTCGTATTATAACGTTGTAACTTAACTATTGGTTGAACAATTCTTGTAAACTTTGAAACAATCTTTATTTTGAAATGAAGGCGACATATTTTTGGTCAAAAGTTATCTAAAAGACTTATAATCAGGTAATGGGACCCACGTAGCCGACGCCGTCACTTGACGATTTGTCGGGGTCGCTACAAGTGGTATCAGAGCCTTGGTTGTAGGGATTTAGAGTTCATTTGTGTCCACCCCGAGTCATAGGGTACATAGGTGAATCTTGACTACAACCGGCATATAGACTGAAGTAGGAATTATTTGACTAATTGTGCATTTATACTCGAACTCTTCTATCATATCTAACTCGTATTCGATCTTGATCTTACGTTGATAAATTTTGTTGATGCGCCACCTTGACTTTATGAAGTAATGTTAAATGCACATGAGAATCAGGGTAATATAATTTCCGGGATTATATTACGGTGATTCACATGGACGTTCCGACATTATGACATAGAGAATTTAAGGCGAGTCAAGGAAAATTTTCTCTCTATCCTTATTCCATGCCACGGTTAGTATTGTTGAAAATACTAACCAACGATATTCTTGTCTCATGAAGGAACAATGGCTCACCAAGGTCAACACAATACTCCTCTCGAAACTCTAGAACAAGCTCTTCAACGAATGATAACCACCGCCGTGGGTACGGCCGTGGCCGATCACTTTTCTAACAACAACAATCATGGAGCCGGTAATTCAATCGAAGGTTGCTCCTACAAGAACTTCATGAAGTACAATCCTCCCACTTTCGATGGAACCGGGGGACCGGTTACTCTCACCCGATGGTTTGAACAAATGGAGACCGTTTTTAACACAAGCGGTTGTCGAGACCAAGATAAGGTCAAGTTTTCCACCCTCATTTTCACCGGTATTGTTCTCTCATGGTGGAACACGTATGTACAATTAGTGGGAAGCGATGAAGCCCACACACTCTCTTGGACCGAATTAAGAAAAAGAATGATCACCGAATACTTCCCGCGCGACGAGACTCGAAGGCTCGAACAGGGTCTAAGGAATTTAAAAACGGTCGGAAATGACCTCGAAGCTTATAATCAACGGTTTACCGAACTAGTCTCGATGTGTCCAAATCTCATGACTCCCGAATCCCTAAGAGTCGAACTTTACATGGATGGCCTCCCTAAGAGCATTCAACACAAGGTAATGACATCTCAACCCACTAACCTACAAGAGGCTTTAACAATGGCCCGCCAAGCCTTAGAAACGGTGAATGAAATGGAAGCACCGGCACCAATGGTCGAGAACCACCCGAGTAACAACAAAAGAACATGGGAAGCCTCTCAATCAAGCAACCACAACAATAACAACAACCCCGCCAAGAAGCCTTTTACCTCCAACGACAAGAAAGGCTATGCCGGAAAACTACCTTTTTGTAACGAATGCCACAAGCATCACTTTGAAGGATGTGGCAGGTTTCGCCACCGGCGCCAAGGACCCGTCGCTCGAAATATGCCCAACGCACACAGAACGGGTGCTTGCTTCGAATGTGGCCAACTGGGTCATTTTAGGAATGTGTGCCCAAATAAGAAAATCAACCCCAACGCACGCCGTTGAACCTTCAACATCGACACCTAGGATGCCTGGAACGACGATGGATTAGTAACTGGTACGTTTCTTCACAACAAACCGTATACTTCATACTTATTCGATTCCATTACCGCTAGACATTTTATAACCAAGTCTTTGACTCGTGCTCTTTGCACTCCACTTTTTCCCTAGACACTACTTAGGCAATTTAAGTGACCAACGGAATATATTGTGTGCCTATAAATTTTATCAGAGGATATACGTTAAGAATTATGACTTGACACCTATAGAACTAAGGAGCTCAAAACCTATTCGTTAAGGAGAAATTTTTTTTTTCTTTCTTTCCTACAATTATGTATGGATTTTTGTGAACTAAATAATTTTCGGTTGGAAACCGATACCCACTTCCTCGTATCCATGACCTCATGATTATTTGCGTGAAACTCGTGTGTATTCCAAATCGACCTCCGTTCCGGTTATCACCAATTGGGGGTTAAGGGAGACGATGTCTCCTAAGCCATCTTCCGAACTCACAACGTTAGTTGTAAATCTCTCTTGGTACCATTCGATTTATCCAAGGCACGCCCGTATCCACAAACCTCTCGAACCGCGTATGCAAATTCATATAGACTAATTCGTTATCGTAATTATAGATGATATCTTGACCTATCCAAGTAAAGAAGGAAAACGAACAACATCACCATCTCCCGCTCGAACTTTTGAGAAAAGAGCAACTCTATACCAAAGTCTCTGAGTGAGAATTTCTGTTGAACGAAGTCCAATTTTCTAGACCATGATGTTTATGGTCAGGTCGTTACAATCAATCTCGAAATCAAGCCACATGTAATCAGGAAACTCTCCCAACTCAGACTTGTATTCGTAAAAATCTTAGATCTCACCGGTTGTTACCGAAGATTCATTTCTGACTTTTCTCGTGTTACACAACTTTAAACCTCTTCATGTCTGAGCCTTGAACGTGATTCTTCACACCAACCTTCCTAGCTAAATTCGTATAGCACTAGATGGAACTCAAACATGGAAATATTTCTACTTGAACGCCGAAAGGCATACTCTCTCGACTCAAAATCAACGTAACTAAAATTCGTTATTTTGCGCGAAGAATTCGAATACTAAATTGTGGATCCGATCAACTTTCTCGTCATCACGTACCACACTACATACCTATGTTATTTCACCGTTACCGTCTGATATTACTGGAATTTAAGATAACACACAATCCAACGATACTTCACTCTTCTTTGACTTAACGCCCTTGCGTCGCTGATAATCGTCCAACCATTATTCAACCCCGAACTATACAATTACGTGTACTATCTCGTTTCTCTTTCAGACTTCATTTTTTTTTTTTGACAACTAGAGGCACGTTATGGCAACCTCGAGATGTAAGCTCATCCTATTCTAAGTCCTCGTTTCACTCCTATCTTTATCGCTTTCACTTCCGTTTAAGGGAACTCCTTGTAACATTTCTCCATGGATAGAGAAATTCCTCATATTACCTTAGTATTCGCCACGAGGGTGAATAGTCCTAACGAACATTTTTTTTCGAACCCTAACTGACTTCTTCAAACCTATCTTAAGAGACCCTATTCTAACACGGTGTACCATTGCCAATTACCTCGGATCAAAATACTCGTATCGCTTCTAGTTTTGCAAGAAACCTTGGAAACCCACTTGGACATACGTACCGCGTATCTCCCACAACCGACGAACCGAGCAAACGTACGATTCAATCTTGGAAAGACATGTTACAGACTGGTATTGTCACCTTTAGTAGTTCCTTTTACGACGACAGCTATCACTCGTATATTAACGCAGCACTTCCGAAACCCTATATGACCGCTAATGTCATACCCCTGTTCATTTAACCAAAGCATGCGGCAAGCAAATCGCCGAATCTGAACTCCATCAAGAAACAACAATTGAGATCGTTCAAGTCCGAGGAGGGCTAGAGACAACCCATGGTCGCCAGAAGAGTTATACCAAACTTAGATGAAAACCTCACAAATCCCAGTGTGTAATCGCGTAATATTGAGAAACCGCACCTTGGAAAGGTGAAATCTATTTTAGGAAATCGAGAAAGGCTATATCTGCAATATTGAACCTTTTGAAACCTTGGGGCGTATTGGAACCGCTTCCTACCGTTTAGAACTTCCAATGCAATTAAGTTTCCGTTTACCCTACTTTTCGTGTAACAAACTTAGAAACGTGTCCTGCGGAACAGGAACGTGCAATCCTGCTAGATACATCAACTATTGATGACAAACTTCTCTTCATAGGGGAAAACCAGTTGAAACTGGGGATCGTAAAACCAAACCTTAATACAACGTAAAACCCTGACTATCCAAATTCATGAGAACACTCAAGGACGTACTTTCACTTATTCATAGCATTGACAACGTAAAGTCTCGAGTAGGAGATATCGACTACTACTTTCAACTAAATTTCGGGACGAAATTTCTTTTGAGGTGTGGATAATGTAACATCCCGCATTTTTCCGTTAAATTATTTTAACGCCCGTCTTTTTCTTTTTAAATAATACCCTTCGTATCTAAATTCGTATCCTTTGTTATGTAACATTTTAAATATTTTCGTTATCGGATTTTAATATCTCCCGTACTCCCGTGTAACTTAAAATAATTCGTTCGGTTATTTTCGCACCCGATTCAAAGTTGAGGGACCAAACTTGCCAAAGTATCAAACTTTTGACTAGGTCAAAGAGTCAACCTCCTTCATCCCTTTCATTCATCCTCCCTTTTCCATTTTTGATACTTTCAAACTCTCTCATTTCTCAAACATAAAATCATCATCCAAATCTCACCAAGGAAGTAAACATCAAAACAAACTACATATTCTTGATCCTCTCATCATCCTCTTCGATTTGATGCTAACTACTTCGATTTTGGGTAACATTTCTAAAACACTAGATTTCTTTAAATTTGTGTTCTTGACTTATAAATTTGTTAATTAGTGTCTATGGCTCATTGTGATGTCGTGTATGTAATTTGTATGCTCGATTCGTTGTTTTTGGTGTAACTAGTTCAATATGAAAATTTCTTGCTAAATCCTTGATTTTGGATGATCAAATGTTGTTAGATTGTTAAAGTGCATGTTTTAAAAGTGTTACTAGTATCTTTAGCTTCGTTTTGATGTATAGGTTGATTAAGGAAACATCAAACTCATGACTATTGATTTTTGTGAATTTTCGTTAGAGTTTGATAGACTTTAAATGAACTTTTGATGATTTGAATGCCATGAAATGTTGTTAGTAAGTATTTACTTGTATTACATGTTTCATTACCTTCAAAACGGCATATCATATGTATAAATTGGATTCCCGAAACTTAAATTGCAATTGATGAACTTGAAACCTTGATTTGGAACGTTTAACGAACTTTCGACAAGGTTTTTGTTGTCTTAAATGATGATTTTGATTTATGATATGTGGTTAGTTGTATTCCTTGTCAAAATAGCTTTCCGATGATATAAAATACCTGTTCTAATTGTTTGCGGATCATAAATTGTGATTGTTTGAAGTTTGGGTCGTGCACTTGAGAAATTCAGCAAACAGGGCCTGGAAGGCAATTGGGACGCCGTCCTGATATTTGGGACGCCGTCCCACTCTTCATATTGGGACGCCGTCTTGATATTTGGGACGCCGTCCCACTCTTCATATCAGGACACCGTCCTGATTTTTGGGACACCGTCCTGATACACTAAAATGGGCTGTTTGCTTTGATCTTTTGACGTAAAATGTTTACTACGCTACGGACCTCCGATTAACATGAAACTTGGCTAACATGCTCATATATGATTATATAACTTAGAAAAATTGTCGGATACCCAACCCGACCCCGTTGACTTTTCCGTTGACTTTGACCCGACCAAGTTTGACTTTTTGTCAAACTTAACCAAATACTTATGCAACCTTTCTAACATGATTATTTACTTGTATCTTGCATGAAACTTGACTAGTTGATTCACATGTTAATATAATCGAGTCGTAACGAGCCATAGGACTAATTGAACATCTTTGACCGTTTGTGTACCGTTATTGATATAACCTATATGTTTAGGTCAAGACTAGCCTTGTCTTTGCACGCGTTTACTTGTTGAAGTACTTTTATAACTCTCGCACTCAAGGTGAGATCATAGTCCCACTTTTACTCTTTTTGAACTTATATTTGGGATGAGAAAACATAAACGATTCTTTTGAACTAAGTGAACACAAGAATGGGAAAACAAACATTCTACATACGAGTTTAGAACAAAAATCCTCAATTCGATTATCATTAGTTACACTTGACGGGTGTAAGCGAGAACTTATGTTATATGGCCATATGGGTTGACAACCCTCATCTCTGACGGTTCGCTACCGTCTACGGATGAAATATATTTTCGAGAATCAGTGTTTGTTCTAGCACTATGGATGGGGTATACAATGGATGGAATGTTAAGCTTTGATAATTGGGTGCTCGTGAATATTAACTTTTAGAATGTATTACTATTATTTCAACTTTGCAAACCTTGTGGTTCGACTTACTTACTTTTACTCACTTACTTACTTAAACCTATGATTTCACCAACGTTTTCGTTGACAGATTTCTATGTTTTTCTCAGGTCTTGCACGATATGTGATACATGCTTCCGCTCATTATTTGATACTTGCATTGGATGTCGAGTATACGTGCATTTCATGGAGCGTCTTTTGACTTTACTTTAAACCGTGTCGCCTAGATTTCATTCGTATTATAACGTTGTAACTTAACTATTGGTTGAACAATTCTTGTAAACTTTGAAACAATCTTTATTTTGAAATGAAGGCGACATATTTTTGGTCAAAAGTTATCTAAAAGACTTATAATCAGGTAATGGGACCCACGTAGCCGACGCCGTCACTTGACGATTTGTCGGGGTCGCTACAGTTAGGTGGTATCCATCACTTGCATTAATTTCTTATGTTTCTCGTGCAAGTGGGAGATTGAAGGTATTTCGTATGCCCGAGAGACATATTAAATTAATGTGGCTAATATGTTTTGATCCAAATCGGGTCATACCCAATAACAAGTTTACCGACACCTTAATCATATTTTGATCTTAACGATTGGATCGTTGATTAAATTACGCAACACTTGAGATTTAAGAAAAATGGTTTTCTTAAATAAAATTACTTGATGTGTATATAAATTATGGTATAATTTATATAATAAGAATTTAATTATTTATAGGTTAAATAATTAATAAAGTTATGTTACATTTTATAAAATTGGTTTTATAAAATAAAGTAAACATAACTTATAATATGGAATTCATAAAAATGAGTTTTATAAATATGTATACATAATTTTATAGAATGCAAGTTTATAAAGTGTGTTTTATAAAATCTAATTTTATAAAAACAACTTTATAAAATGTGCAAGTATATAAAATGTGTCTAGTTTATAAAATCATTTTATAATAATGTGAGTGGCTTTGTAAGTGAAGTAAGCATGCTTAGATCCCTTTTCTTGGTCAATTACAAGGGCCATTCTTCTATAACATGCAAGGCTTGACTCATTCCAAGAGTACACTTGCAAATACACATCAAAAGAGAACAAAAAAACTGCACAACACCTTCATTTAGGCTACTGGCTGCCGTGGCCTGTTTGTGTTCGAAAGGGGTTCAACATTTGGTTTTTGGAAGCTCTAATCAAGTGCTAATAAGTCCTAACTAAAGTGCAAAGGTTTGGTAATTAAAGGCTTGAGGTATTACATACTTGAGACTTCAAGTTAGAAGCTCTATTCTCCATCATCTTCATCACTTATCAATAAGCTTGGAGTAGGTATAATCTCTTTTCTTGCTTGTAGTTTGTAAGTATATTTCATAACTTGATCCTAATTGGGATTTAACTTTAATTGGTTAAAGATTAACAAGTTATAAATCGGTTTTACATGCTTCTGCTAAGTTTGATTCTTATTATGTTTTAAGCATTTTGAAACTTGTTAAATCCCAACACTTGGGATACCATAGACACGTATGCAAATGTTTTGATATATCACATCGAACCATGTGTATATATTATTTGGAACAACCATAGACACTCTATATGCAGTAATGTGGGAGTTAGCTATACAGGGTTGAGGTTGATTCCAAAAATATATATACTTTGAGTTGTGATCTATCCTGAGACGTGTATACACTGGGTCGTGGATTGATTCAAGATAATATATATCAATTATTTTTTGTACATCTAACTTTGGACAACTAGTTGTAGGTTACTAACGAGGACAGCTGACTTAATAAACTTAAAACATCAAAATGTATTAAAAGTGTTATAAATATATTTTGAACATACTTTGATATATATGTACATATTTGTTATAGGTTCGTGAATCGACCAGTGGCCAAGTCTTACTTCCTGACGAAGTAAAAATCTGTGAAAGTGAGTTATAGTCCCACTTTTAAAATCTAATATTTTGGGATGAGAATACATGCAGTTTTATAAATGTTTTACGAAATAGACACAAGTATTTGAAACTACATTATATGGGTGAATGATCGAAGCCGAATATGCCCCTTTAGCTTGGTAACCTAAGAATTAGTAAAACGATCTACTAATTGACGCGAATCCTAAAGATAGATCTATTGGGCCTAACGAACCCCATCCAAAGTACCGGATGCTTTAGTACTTCGAATTCATTTTTATCATGTCCGAAGGATTTCCCGGAATGATAGGGGATATTCTTATATGCATCTTGTTAATGTCGGTTACTAGGTGTTTACCATATTAATGTTAATGTCCGAAGGATTTCTCTAATGTTGGAAAAGCTCAGAAACGTTGGAACTGGAAAATGGATAAAGTTAACCATGAAGGAGATCAAGGACAAATACAAGGACCATACCCTATATTCAAAGAATTCAGATAATTTTGGATCCGTTGAAATCTTTACAGAATATCTTGCTCCGAAGTCATGTTAAAATCTTGCGGAAAATCTTTCTCCATCAACCATCGAACTTAGAAATTCCTAAAATATCATCATCAATATCTTCGATATTTCTGAGCATATTTTCATAAATATTCTCGTCCGAAATTATATACCTTTTCATGCTTCCTGTGTATCATTATATTGGGAACACTCAATAGAAAATTTAGTACCGAAAAGCAGATTATGCGAAACTATGAATGAAGCTGTGGACAAATCACAAAGAATAAGTTTGACTTCAAAGAATCTAAATGATTCAATGTCTGCTGAAGTCTTTAGCGAATATCTTGCTCCATACTCTAAACCCTTGCAGACAATAGTCTCCATCATCCTCTGATCTTAGATATTCAAAGATATTATCGTATCTTTCATTATAAATATCCTCCATATTTCTGAAGATATTTTCATAACTATTCTTATCGAAAATCATTAATCTCTTAGTGCTATCAGTGTTACATCATATAGAAACTGTTAGTTTCTATATTCTGTGAACTTTCGAGCTTAAAATATGAATGTTATTGAAGTAATGTTGGGAACTGATGCATGAGTTAGTATAATATAATGACACTTGATCAACGTGATTATATTACAGTAAGTCATGCTGAGTTTTTTTAAATGGAATTTGATGATTCACAGATTTTAACATCATCATGTGTCATGTTACATAACTCTTTCATTCTGATTAACTTCTGAACATATCAAGAAAATATATTCTTGATAGTTCTATTCTCAGTTATTCGGGTAATTTGACAAATCAAATCGTGCTATCACATTCTTTCTTGTTTAGAACTTTAAACTCATTCGAAACTCCACACCTATGAATTCTGGACCGTTATTTGCGAAAAGAAAACCAAAGAATGAAGCTCCGAAATAGAAAGGGGGTATAAATTGCAGCAAATAAGAGAAAGCATTAACTGGGGATGATAATGATTATAGAAAACATAAGCAAGGACTTCGAAGTATAAGGGAAGATATAAAGCCCAATAACAACACGGAGATTACAAATCGTGGATATTAATACGAATAGCAATATAAAGACACGGAAGAATTAAGAATAGCATCACCTCAAGATAATAGTAAGAGTAAACAGATTTTTCTGGTGGAAGATTGAAAAGAAGGATGACAGTAATGATAAATAGGAAAATATCAGGGTTTAGAATTGGATTAAGCATTTTCATAATCTTTTGAATTTGGGGATTTTATAGAAATGGTGAGAATAAGGGAACGGAAGAGCTTAATTTATAATGGAAATATCAGACAGAGTAATCGAGGCAGATCACCGTTTTTAATTTTAGAGATCTTAATTTTCCTTACTCGCCGAAGAATCAAATCCTTTAGATTTCGAAGATTTTCTTTAAATCCCTCGAATTTCAGAATTCAACCAAGACAACGTCAAAAGTTAAGATGAAACCTTATTTTCTTCAATTCACTCTTTTGCGATAGCTTCATTCGTATTCTTAGAATAATCTAATTATTTTATCATTATTATTCAATAATGATAAACCTCTAATTATTAATCCATATTGGTCATAAAAACATTTTTATTGTTAGCGATGACTACCACACTCAAATTTTGGGACGAAATTTCTTTAACGGTTAGGTACTGTGATGACCCAGAAATTTTCGACCAAATTTAAACTTAATCTTTATGTTTCTGACACGATAAGCAAAGTCTGTAATATTGAAGTCTCAAAAAGTTTGAACTGTTTCATATATTCAATTGACCTTCGACTGCCCTCGATGATTCATGAATAATTAATTGTAAATAGATTGTGTATGTATATCTAAATAATACTTCGGAATAATATTTGAAGTATTATATATTGTTGTTATTAAAAATTAATAAAATAAAAATAGGATATTATAATAATTATTATTTAAAATATATTTTTATATATAAATAAAGTATTTTAAAAATAAATATTAAATGATTATAATACTCGTTTGATGTTCCGATTGATACTAAGAAACTTAAATTCAAAGATATGTAATTTTAAAATAAATGGTGACACGAAAATGAGTTTCATAAATTTTAGGTTTACTAAAAATGTATTTAGGACCTAGTTATTAAATTTTAACACTTTTTATATTTTGTCCATAAATGAGAGGGACAGATGATGTAATTTTTATTTAATAAATTAAGTATTAAATTTTATACCATTATGACCAAAATAAATAAATAAATAAATAAAATGTGTGGTTGCTATTCAAAATATAAAATAATAATAATGTGACAATAATAATAGTTATCATGGCACATGGGCAGCTCATTAGCATAATGTTAAATTAAATAGACGAACTCGTCAATATTCTTAACTTTTGCTTTTCTCTTCAATGTAATATTTTTAATCTTATTAATACGATTACATTAGTGATTTATTGTTCTGCAACTTTCAAATTTGGTTAGGTGTTATCTGAATCCAATCATGAAATATTACTTTAATTATAATTCTCAGATTAAACTTAAATTATTTGAACAAGTGGTGAACTAGTCAAAGACAACAAATAATGGTTAGGTGCACTTTATATAAGTTTAATATTTTTATGAATGACGAGCGTTATTTATTGAGTTCTAATATTATATTATAAATTATTATTAGTAATATTAATTGTTTACATATATAAATATAAATATATACATATAATCACAGTTGTATATCTACATATTTATACGCATCATTTTTTATTCAATATATTAGGATTATATCTTTGTTTTTCTGTTACCTTGTGACTACTTGTCGATAAATCACCATGACAAAGCAATCAACTATCAACTCTTGTTTACTACTAAAATCTATTCGACATCAATTCAAAAAGGGCTGCTGTGAACCAGAGAACATAACAGATATAATAATAAATTATATAAATAAACACGGATATATGTATATATTAAGATAATTACAATTTCAGTTTTACAAAGCACTATCATACCTGCGTAAATTGTCCACTTGTTTGAGAGTTTTGTCAATCACAAATCACAGAGTACCAATCTAATCCTTCACTGTTTTGTTTTCTTCTTTTATTTTTTTCTTCTGCTAATTTTGTACATGTCGACCGAGTGGGAAATATTGTTAAGCATCAACATCTCAATTCAATATACAACAAGTGAAGATCTATTATAGGTATTATTAACTAATCGATCACTCAAACCCACTCATCATTCATTATATTCAAAAATTAAATAGAAAAATAAAGGTTATTCTCTGTTCTTAATTTTTTTTGGCCAAACTATGATTTCGTATTAAATTTCAAAATGTTTTAATGTAGTTGTGTTTTTAATCTCTATCTCAAATTATCTGCAAAGTTTGAAAAATCTAATTTTATGTATTGAATTCGAATTTTACAGTCAAAGTTTTGATTCCTAAAAGTCAAACGTATGAACAATTGTCGAATTTGGGTATGTATGGATGTTATAGATTCAATTGACGATTCTAATAGATTTCATGAATGATTTGAAGGGTAGTTAGTGTTGCAACCTTTAACCAAAACGTTATAAAATTCAAAGTCAATATTTTTTTTCTTAACCACGACGAACACAGCATAAGCTGTTGGAGTTCTGTTTGTGTTAAAAAAAAAATTTTTACTTCGTGTCTGTTATTTGATAATACAGTTATTGGTTATCGTTTCAAAGATTACATCAAACAACAAAATTTATTATGTTTTGATTGGAGTCGATACAAGTTGAAGAGGTAGGAGAAAGAACATAGAGCAGATTTATTCAGGTTAAGTATAATAAGATTCATTATTATTTCGGATAAAGGGCACAGCCCAGCTGGTTTTATGTGATGACGGGGTAGCGAGTGTTCTCGGGTTCAATCCCTGCTGGGTACAAACCTTTTTAAATTAAGCCTATAAGGTAGTCTTTTTATTTCTTTCATTATTATTATTATTATTATTATTATTATTATTATTATTATTATTATTATTATTATTATTATTATTATTATTATTATTATTATTATTATTATTATTATTATTATTATTATTATTATTATTATTATTATTATTATAAATTATTCTTGTTATTGTTATTAAGTGTTATTATTAGTATTGTATTTATTATTAGGTATCATAATTATTATCATTCTTATTAATATTAGTATTGAGATTAACATTGATATTAAAAGAAAAATTCATATATAACAAGATTGACTTTTTAATTAAAAACTATCATTTTTATTACTATCAAGTATTAACTATATCTTTATTATAAAAATAATATTGATTAAGAAAATAAAAGTTTTAATAACGTTGTTAAGATTATAAGCATATAAATAAAGATTATGTATGTATATATATATATATATATATATATATATATATATATATATATATATATTTAAATTACAAAACTTAACTATATTAACATTTCTATATCAAAAATGAAAATATATAAATATATAAAGAAACTTATAAATTATTAAAATAACAAATACATCATCAATAATAATATATAGATTTATTCGACTACTAGTATATGTTTTAATATATATATATATATACAAAAGATATAGGTTCGTGAATCCGAGGCCAACCCTGCATTGTTCAGTTGTTCAAAATAGTCATATGTATTTTTACTACAAAATACATTAGGTGAGTTTCATTTGATCCCTTTTACTCTTTATATTTTTGGGCCGAGAATACATGCAAATGCTTTATTAACTGTTTTACAATATTTATATGCGTGAGTTTCATTTGATCCCTTTTACTCTTTATATTTTTGGGCTGAGAATACATGCAAATGCTTTATTAACTATTTTACAATATTTATATGCGTGAGTTTCATTTGCTCCCTTTTTAAATGCTTTTGCAATATATATTTTGGGACTGAGAATACATGCGCTGTTTTTATAACTGTTTTACGGAATAGACACAAGTGAGTAAAACTACATTCTATGGCTGGATTATTAAACCGAATATGCCCCTTTATAGTCTGGTAATCTAAGAATTAGGGAACAGACACCCTAATTGACGCGAACTCTAAAGATAGATCTATCGGGCCCAACAAGCCCCACACAAGTACCGGATGCTTTAGTACTTCGAAATTTATATCATGTCCGAAGGAGGATCCCGGAATGATGGGGATATTCTTATATGCATATTGTGAATGTCGGTTACCAGGTGTTCAATCCATATGAATGATATTTTTGTCTCTATGCATGGGACGTATGTTTATGAGCAAATGGAAATATGAAATCTTGTGGTCTATTAAAATTAAGAAATGATTATTTATGTTAAACTAATGAACACACCAACCTTTTGGTTGACACTTTAAAGCATGTTTATTCTTAGGTATGAAAGAAATCTTCCGCTGTGCATTTGCTCATTTTAGGGATATTACTTGGAGTCATTCATGACATATTTCAAAAGACGTTGCATTCGAGTCGTTGAGTTCACCAAGATTAATATTAAGTCAATTATAGTTAGATATATTATGAAATGGTATGCATGCTGTCAACTTTCGGTGTAATGAAATATTGACTTTTCAATAACGAATGCAATGTTTGTAAAATGTATCATATAGAGGTCAAGTATGTAATCAACTATTGTGAATCGTTTATAATCGATACGGACTTCGTCCGGATGGATTAGGACGGGTCCTCACAATTGGTATCAGAGCGGTGGTCTTAGCGAACCATGTCTGCATTAGTGTGTCTAACTGATAAGTCGTTAGGATGCATTAGTGAGTCTGGACTTCGACCGTGTCTGCATGTCAAAAGTTTTGCTTATCATTTCGTGTCAAAAATTACCTGCTTATCATTCTTAGAGAATCACTTGCTTATCATTCTTAGTCTAGACATGTTTTACTTCATTGACTGCATAAATAGTGTATAGACAAAATTCATATCTTAGCGTATCTGCTACTTCATATCTTAGCGTATCTGTTACTGTAACTTTTTCTGACAACTTCCGTAGATTCCTCCGTAACTTATGGGATTTTAGTATTATATATGCATATGTAAATTATGTATTGCAGGGTACTAATCTACATCCTATAATCTATTTCTTATCGAAAATCCTTCATCTGATCGTACGAGATGAATCCTGCAACCAGTTCGAGTCCCTCGGATTCTGATAGCTATTCCGATAGTTATTCTGACAGCTATTCCGACATAGATGTTCACCTAAGCTCCAAAAACAGCGTCACCGGCATGAATCAACCAATCAGCCATTATCAATTCATCTGATGGGTTCGTAGTCGACTTAATTAATGGAAACGCGCAGAAGGTAATCCCTTTCACCAACCGAATTCACCTCTTGACAATGAACCTGAAGCATTTACCGGCGAACCTGTTCGAGACACCATTTTCAGTCTCATTTCCAGGGTAACTCGACAATATTATATTCTATCTAAAATTCTAAACTTTATTCATTAGCTCGTTTCAACCGACAATCATCCCGGAATAATAGAAGAAGTCAACAAACTTAGCGCTCGAAAAATAAATTTGGAGAATATGGTGCAAAATGTACTAGCTTCAGCAACATCACCGGCACCAACAGTACCATCAATAACAGCACCAGTACCATCAACAATCCATGCCTCAACATCTCATTCTGTACCTCGAGTATAATCATCGTTCTACATCGATTATCTTCGTTCTTCATGGCGATTAAGTAATCTCTAAATGATTTAGAGATTATGTATTCTAGTTATAACAGTAAACCAAATGAGTTTAATATCATATTAACTCAGTGAATCCATGATTACATCTGAAGAAAATATATATGTATATATGTTTTCATAAAGATTGTGATTAAAAAATCTTTCGTACAAACTGTTAATGATGAAAATATTTTAACGGGTAGGTAATACCCGAGGAATATTTAGATTTCACATTAATAAGTTATACTGTACATTCTTTGAATCTGATTCAACAATCATTACTATCCTACTTACATCCACAGATATACGTATCCGTTCACCAAAGAATAACTATTTTTATTCAAATTCAATTTAATATTTGGATTTTGATCTATCTGAATCCAACAAGTGGCATAATGAAGAGATAATGGACACAATAAAAATTGATTAGAAACAGACTAATTAACAATATGAAATTTTGTTAAGAAACCACGCTGACAAAATCCTAGCTAACTGTTAATTCCGTATTACATTTTATTTTATCGCAATTTAATTATCGCAATTTATTTATCACAGTTTATTTATCACAATTTATATTCTAGCAAATTTATTTATCGTCATTTAATTTCTGTATTTCTTTTACGCACTTTAAATATCGGGACATGTATACAATGTTTTGACATATCATATTGACGCATTTATATATGTTATTTGGAATAACCATAGACACTCTATATGCAGTAATGACCGAGTTCTCTATACAGGGTTGAGGTTGATTCTACAATAATATATATAATTTGAGTTGTGATCGAGTCTGAGACGTATATGGGTCACGACACCTATTCATTAATTCGAATATTGTATATTAAACTATATATGAATTATTGGACTGTTAATGTGGACTATCGACTGTGGACTAATAACATTGGACAATTAAAAGGAATTAAAATATTGATTATAACATATGAAACTAAACATTCTTCAAGTTTGCCACTTGAATTCATCTTAAACTTTATTTGTATCTCGACGATTACAATCTGCGTTCAAATCTTTCATGATTCTTGAAACCTCTCAATTAAGAAACAACTGAGAAGATGAACCAACCGCACTTCATCTATGTAAGAAAAGATTGACGAATATAGTTATGCACCTGAAAACTCCTGGACCCTAAGTAAAAGTTTAACACGTGTCTGTGTTAGCTCCTTTGGCATTGTTATTACCGAAAATAACATTGCAACTCTTTTTCAAATTAGCCAATTTTATCACAGCTTCAACAAATCAACTTCAACTTACATTCGAATTATCCTTATTATAACCTCGATATATAAGTTTGCCTGTCGTCATCGTTACCGTAGAACCGCTTATATTTCACCACATTAGCAGTAAAATTACCAACAACTTCAATGAATTTGGACTTTTTGAAAAATCATTATATTCATTGAAACCCCATCTTATATTCATCTATACCCTGTAACAATAATTTCCATACCAATTACCGGGAATCAGCAATCATTATTTCGAATCTCGTAGCATTTCTACCTTAATAGTTATATGTATACATATAACAATTATCTCCTAGAATTACGATCTTCAATTCTGAAATTTTGAAAAGGCACCCAGTTTACGAATCGATTCTCTGAATGTTGAAAAAGCTGAATGAAGCAGCAGAAACTGTAGGCAACCATAAACGACCTTAGTCATCGGAAGTTTGATGATAAAGAATAATATGTTGGAAAAGCTCAGAAACGTTGGAACTGGAAAACGGATAAAGTTAACCATGAAGGAGACCAAGGACAAATACAAGGACCATACCTTATATTCAAAGAATCCAGATAATTCTAGATCCGTTGAAATCTTTAGAGAATATCTTGCTCCGAAGTCATGTTAAAATCTTGCGGAAAATCTTTCTCCATCAACCATCGAACTTAGAAATTCCCAAAATATCATCATCAATATCTTCGATATTTCTGAGGATATTTTCATAAATATTCTCGTCCAAAATTATATACCTTTTCGTGCTTCCTGTGTATCATTATATTGGGAACACTCAATAGAAAATTTAGTACTGAAAAGAAGATTATGCGAAACTATGAAAGAAGCCGTGGACAAATCACAAAGAATAAGTTTGACTTCAAAGAATCTAAATGATTCAATGTCTGCTGAAGTCTTTAGCGAATATCTTGCTCCTTACTCTAAACCCTTGCGGACAATAGTCTCCATCATCCTCTGATCTTAGATATTCAAAGATATTATCGTATATTTCATTATAAATATCCTCCATATTTCTGAAGATATTTTCATAACTATTCTTATCGAAAATCATTAATCTCTTAGTGCTATCAGTGTTACATCATATAGAAACTGTTAGTTTCTATATTCTGTGAACTTTCGAGCTTAAAATATGAATGTTATTGAAGTAATGTTGGGAACTGATGCATGAGTTAGTATAATATAATGACACTTGATCAACGTGATTATATTACAGTAAGTCATGCTGAGTTTTTTTAAATGGAATATGATGATTCACAGATTTTAACGTCATCATGTGTCATGTTACATAACTCTTTCATTCTGATTAACTTCTGAACATATCAAAAAAATATATTCTTGATAGTTCTATTCTCAGTTATTCGGGTAATTTGACAAATCAAATCGTGCTATTACATTCTTTCTTGTTTAGAACTTTAAACTCATTCGAAACTCCACACCTATGAATTCTGGACCGTTATTTGCGAAAAGAAAACCAAAGAATGAAGCTCCAAAATAGAAAGGGGGTATAAATTGCAGCAAAAAATAAGAAAAAGCATTAACTGAAGATGACAATGATTATAAAAAACATAAGCAAGGACTTCGAAGTATAAGGGAAGATATAAAGCCCAATAACAACACGGAGATTACAAAATCATGGATATTAATACGAATAGCAATATAAAGACACGGAAGAATTAAGAATAGCATCACCTCAAGATAATAGTAAGAGTAAACAGATTTTTCTGGTGCAAGATTGAAAAGAAGGATGACAGTAATGATAAATAGGAAAATATCAGGGTTTAGAATTGGATTAAGTATTTTCATAATCTTTTGAATTTGGGGATTTTATAGAAATGGTGAGAATAAGGGAACGGAAGAGCTTAATTTATAATGAAATATCAGACAAAGTAATCGAGGTGGATCACCGTATTTAATTTTAGAGATCTTAATTTTCCTTACTCGCCGAAGAATCAAATCCTTTAGATTTCGAAGATTTTCTTTAAATTCCTTGAATTCCGGAATTCAACCAAGACAACGTCAAAAGTTAAGACGAAACCTTATTTTCTTCAATTCACTCATTTGCGATAGCTTCATTCGTATTCTTAGAGTAATCGAATTATTTTATCATTATTATTCAATAATGATAAACCTCTAATTATCAATTCATATTGGTCATAAAAATATTTTTATTGTTAGCCATGACTACCACACTCAAATTTCGGGACGAAATTTCTTTAACGGGTAGGTACTGTGATGACCCAGAAATTTCCGACCAAATTTAAACTTAATCTTTATGTTTCCGACACGATAAGCAAAGTCTGTAATATTGAAGTCTCAAAATGTTTGAACTGTTTCATATATTCAATTGACCTTCGACCGCCCTCGATGATTCACGAACAATTAATTGTAAATAGATTGTGTATGTATATCTAAATAATACTTCAAAATAATATTTGAAGTATTATATATTGTTGTTATTTAAAATTAATAAAATAAAAATAGGATATTATAATAATTATTATTTAAAATATATTTTTATATATAAATAAAGTATATTAAAAATAAATATTAAATGATTATAATACTCGTTTGATGTTTCGATTGATACTAAGAAAGTTAAATTCAAAGATATGTAATTTTAAAATAAATGGTGACACGAAAATGAGTTTCATAAATTTTAGGTTTACTAAAAATGTATTTAGGACCTAGTTATTAAATTTTAACACTTTTTATATTTTGTCCATAAATGAGAGGGACAGATGCTGTAATTTTTATTTAATAAATTAAGTATTAAATTTTATACCATTATGACCAAAATAAATAAATAAATAAATAAAATGTGTGGTTGCTATTCAAAATATAAAATAATAATAATGTGACAATAATAATAGTTATCATGGCACATGGGTCGCTCATTAGCATAATGTTAAATTAAATAGACGAACTCATCAATATTCTTAACTTTTGCTTTGCTCTTCAATGTAATATTTTTAATCTTATTAATACGATTACATTAGTGATTTATTGTTCTCCAACTTTCAAATTTGGTTAGGTGTTATCTGAATCCAATCATGAAATATTATTTTAATTATAATTCTCAGATTAAACTTAAATTATTTGAACAAGTGGTGAACTAGTCAAAGACAACAAATAATGGTTAGGTGCACTTTATATAAGTTTAATATTTTTATGAATGACGAGCGTTATTTATTGAGTTCTAATATTATATTATAAATTATTATTAGTAATATTAATAGTTTACATATATAAATATAAATATATACATATAATCACAGTTGTATATCTACATATTTATACGCGTAATTTTTTATTCAATATATTAGGATTATATCTTTGTTTTTCTGTTGCCTTGTGACTACTTGTCGACAAATCACCATGACAAAGCAATCCAATATCAACTCTTGTTTACTACTAAAATCTATTCGACATCAATTCAAAAAGGGCTGCTGTGAACCAGAGAATATAACAGATATAATAATAAATTATATAAATAAACACGGATATATGTATATATTAAGATAATTACAATTTCAGTTTTATAAAGCACTATCATACCTGTGTAAATTTTCCACTTGTTTGAGAGTTTTGTCAATAACAAATCACAGAGTACCAATCTAATCCTTCACTGTTTTGTTTTCTTCTTTTATTTTTTTCTTCTGCTAATTCTGTACATGTCGACTGAGTGGGAAATATTGTTAAGCATCAACATCTCAATTCAATATACAACAAGTGAAGATCTATTATAGGTATTATTAACTAATCGATCACTCAGACCCACTCATCATTCAAAACTATCATTTTTGGCCAAACTATGATTTCGTATTAAATTTCAAAATGTTTTAATGTAGTTGTGTTTTAAATCTCTATCTCAAATTATCTACAAAGTTTGAAAAATCTAATTTTAAGTATTGAATTCGAATTTTACAGTCAAAGTTTTGATTCCTAAAAGTCAAACGTATGAACAATTGTCGAATTCGGGTATGTATGGATGTTATAGATTCAATTGACGATTCTAATAGATTTCATGAATGATTTGAAGGGTAGTTAGTGTTGCAACCTTTAACCAAAATGTTATAAAATTCAAAATCAATATTATTATTTTTTTCATAACCACGACGAACACATCATAAGCTGTTGGAGTTCTGTTTGTGTTAAATTTTTTTTTTACTTCGTGACTGTTATTTGATGATACAGTTTTTGGTTATCGTTTCAAAGATTACATCAAACAACAAAATATATTATGTTTTGATTGGAGTCGATACAAGTTGAAGAGGAAGGAGAAAGAACATAGAGCAGATTTATTCAGGTTAAATATAATAAGATTCATTATTATTTCAGATAAAGGGCACAACCTAGCTGGTTTTATGGGATGACGGGGTAGCGAGTGTTCTCGGGTTCAATCCCTGCTGGGTGCAAACCTTTTTAAATTAAGCCTATAAGGTAGTCTTTTTATTTCTTTCATTATTATTATTATTATTATTATTATTATTATAAATTATTCTTGTTATTGTTATTAAGTGTTATTATTAGTATTGTATTTATTATTAGGTATCATAATTATTATCATTCTTATTAATATTAGTATTGAGATTAACATTGATATTAAAAGAAAAATTCATATATAACAAGATTGACTTTTTAATTAAAAACTATCATTTTTATTACTATCAAGTATTAACTATATCTTTATTATTAACTATATCTTTATTATAAAAATAATATTGATTAAGAAAATAAAAGTTTTAATAACATTGTTAAGATTATAAGCATATAAATAAAGATTATGTATGTGTATATATATATATATATATATATATATATATATATATATATATATATATATATATATATATATATAAATATATATTTAAATTACAAAACTTAACTATATTAACATTTCTATATCAAAAATGAAAATATATAAATATATAAAGAAACTTATAAATTATTAAAATAACAAATACATCATCAATAATAATATATAGATTTATTCGACTACGAGTATATGTTTTAATATATATATATATATATATATATATATATATATATATATATATATATATATATATATATATATATACAAATGATATAGGTTCGTGAATTCGAGGCCAACCCTGCATTGTTCAGTTGTTCAAAATAGTCATATGTATTTTTACTACAAAATACATTAGGTGAGTTTCATTTGATCCCTTTTACTCTTTACATTTTTGGGCTGAGAATACATGCAAATGCTTTATTAACTGTTTTACAATATATATATGCGTGAGTTTCATTTTATCCCTTTTACTCTTTACATTTTTGGGCTGAGAATACATGCAAATGCTTTATTAACTGTTTTACAATATTTATATGCGTGAGTTTCTTTTGCTCCCTTTTTAAATGCTTTTGCAATATATATTTTTGGGACTGAGAATACATGCGCGTAGTATGGATTAGTGCATGTATTCTCAGCCCAAAAATATATATTGCAAAAGCAATTAAAAAGGGAGCAAATGAAACTCACCATACTGTATTATGTAGTAAAAATACATATGACGACAATGAACAAGTGTAGGGTTGGCCTCGGATTCACGAACCTAAATTAATTATATATATTAATACACATAATCGTAATCGAGCAATTTATTTATTATATTATAATTTATATATTATATATTTAATTTGTGTATATATTCAAAATGATTAATATCTATATAGTTATATTAATATATCCATATTTATTTACATTATTGTTTAATGCTATATTTAAAATCATTAGTTTGTTGTATGTATGTATTTAAATAAGTATTATTAATAAGTTTGATAAATATGGTTATTTGAAATATTAATATAATTATAGTATATGTAATAAGTATATTTCATGTACAAAATATCTATTTGTTTAAAATGATAGTTTTGATAATATTAATGATTTACTAATAATAATAATAATAATAATAATAATAATAATAATAATAATAATAATAATAATAATAATAATAATAATAACTTTATTAATAATATCACTAATAACGGTATTATTAATACTGATACTTATAATAATAATAATAATAGAAATTTTATTAATAATGATAATATTAATAATCATGTTACATAATAATAATACTTTTATTAATAATAATATTAGTAATATCATTAATAATAATCATAATCATAATTGTGGTCCTAATACCTATATTAGTAATATTAATATTAATAATATTCCTAATACTTATTGATAATATTTAGTAATAACAATAATGGTAATATTATTTACTTAGGTTAATACTGATAATAATTTTTAATAACAATAGTAATTAATACAAACAACAATATTACTAATAATAATAATAATTAAAAAGAGAATACTACCTCCAAGCTTTTCCTAAAAAAAATGCCTCAAACGGGGTTCGAACCCGTGACCTCTCGATTAAACTCCATGTCCTTAACCATGCGATCTGTGTGGTTTTTCTGTTTTAGTTCCTAATTAAAACTATATAACCCGTTAACCCGTTTGTTCTTCTTCATCATCATTGTCACGTAAAAAAACACCACGTTCATCAACAGCAATATAAACGATTTCATGATCCAGTTCATACGGCCCAACTAACAGTCTGTTAACAGGCCCAATACAATTCATACGGTTCATACAAAGACAAATGTCTCGGCCCAAACTAAATTAACGTCCAAACTTGTTTCAGGTATGATATATATCTCGTGAGATTATAGATGGAAGTGGGGTTCAATCATAACCAAAAGCTTTACCTAATTACTTAAAAAAAATCGCACGTCCCTTTCTTGATTCCAATTAGTCGGCCATCATATGCCCAATTGGTCCACTTGTCTAATTTGATAAAGCATTATCTAATATTCTATGTTTTCAAATTGATACAACCCTAGTTAAATATGTGGTACCACTTCTTTCTCCTGTTTGTTTTGTAAGTTCGTGAATCAACACACACCTCTTTTGTTTTGTTTTACAGCGTCAAACAAATAGAAAAGAACAGCAAAAGGTTGTAACAGGTACTCGGGTTTCATGGCTGTAAACAGAAAGAGTAATAGCAGGAAAGTAGGGGTCGTTGGTGGTGGTATTGAGATAGGTTTAAATCAAAAAGAATGAAGTGCAAGCAGCAGTAAAGTAATCGGCTATGGTGGCGAGGTGGTGTTTGGTTATGCTCCGTCTAGATCAGAAACAGTAAACAAGCAAGGCAAATGGGTCGAACTTCTTGGGTTGTAACCAAATGGAACTATCAAATAAAAATATAACATCGATGATGGTGGTTAGTTGTTTGGTTTATGTATAACGAAAAAAAATGGTAGGGATGGAGAGGTTGGTGAGTGTGTCAAGATAGCTCACGATGGTGGAAATTCGTTACTCCTTCGGGTCTTGGTTCCGGTTATCAAATGAAACAAAAAATAGAAAGATATTTAGCTTCCAAGATGATGGATTGTATTTTATGTATGTATGTGTTGATTTGTAAAGATGGTTGTGAGTTTGGTTCGAAGGTGTTCGTTCATCAACTAAAGGTGGTGATGAAATTTAGGTGGTCATGGTTGAGTATGGTGGTGATCGAACTTAGTACACTAGCAGTCAAACGGTGATGATTGATGAAGTTTTGTCGAGGTTGTTCTTGAGTGGTGGTGGTTATGTTCGATTAACATGGATTACGAGTTTAAGTGATGGTGATTCAAAGTTATGAGAGAGAGCTATAGAGAGGTAGAAGAAAAGGTGGTGTATGGTGATTGCTGTAATTGTTATTGAGAATGTATAGTGGAAATGAGTTTTCCTTTAAAAACACAGAGTCTTCACTTGTTTAATAGCCAGAGGTTGATCGACAAGGATTATTAATCGAATAATCAGAAATAACAAAATAGAAATGAAGAAAGGAATGGTTAACAGAATTTGTTTGCATTTGATTGGATTGGATACTGGTAATAATATTCGGACAAAAAGTTCAATCTGTTGCAGTAAATGGAAGAAAAATTAAACAGATAAAAATAAAAATTGAAATTTGATTTGTACTGGTTTTTGACTATATCCTTGATTTGATTCCAATATATATATTTCTAATTATATTTCAAATTATTATTATATATTCATATATTCAAATATATATGTATTTAATTACAAATAGTGGTTCGTTAATCGTCGTGAGCAGTCGGGGTTTAATGAATGTAAGAAAACAGTTCAAAGTTTTCGAGATTTCAACAATATAGACTTTGCTTATCATGTCGAAAATATTAAATCGTATCGAGAGCTTGGTTTAAAATTAGTCAAAATTTTCCGGGTCGTGACAGTACCTACCCGTTAAATAAATTTCGTCCCGAAATTTGAATACGTTTGTCATGGGTAACAATAAAAATGTTTTAATGACGAATATGAATTGATAAATAGAGTTTTATCATTTTGATTTATATAAATAAATCAATTTGATTACTCGAAGAGTACGAATGAAGCTATCACTAAATAGTGAAATGAGAGAGACAAGTTTCATCACAACTTTTGATTAGTCATGGTTGAATTTCGGAATTCAAGGGATTTAGAGAAAATCTTCTAATCAGCAAGAAAATGAAATAGCACGATTTATTAGCAAACCGTTGGAATTACGGAATAACAGAAATATCAAAGAAAATATTTCCGTGATATGCTTAGAGCTTAAGTAGAATGAAAGAGTTATGTAACATGACACATGATGACGTTATGATCTGTGAATCATCATGTTTCATTAGAACTTCTAGCATGACTTACTGTAATATAATCACGTTGGCCAAGCGCATTAAATTATACTAACTCATGCATCAATTCCCAACACTTCTCCACAATTTATTCATAATTTATACTCAGATTTTACAGAAGTTTTCAATATAATGGAATACTGAAAACACGAAGAGGTAGATAATTTCGGACAGGAATATTTATGTAAATATCCTCAAAAATATCGAAGATATTTATGATGATATTTTGGAATTTCTAAGTTCGAAAGATGATGTTGAAAAATTTTCCGCAAGATTTTAACATGACTTCGGAGTAAGATATTCTCTAACGGTTTCATCGGATCTAGAATTACCTGAATTCTTTGAATATAGGGTTTGGTCCTTGTCTTTGTCGTCGGTCTCATTCACGGGTAGCTCAATCCGATTTTTAGTACCAAATTCTCTATCGAGCGTTCCTAACACTTCCTTCTTTATCATCAACTTTTGGCCATTAAGACCATCTACAACTTTACTGTTTCCTCTGTATTTAATGCAGCCATAACTGAATCGTCGATTATCAATCCGAGGTGGTTTCAGGAGAATTGTGTTTTTATATGATTAAATGCTGATGGTAATATGGTGGAATATAAAAGGTTCCCTGGTAACAATAAAAGAGCAAGCGTATATATCAAGGTTATAATAAGGTTGTTTTGAATGAAAGATCGAAATTGTCTTGCTGGAGCTGTGACAAAATTTACTACTTTGAAAAGGATTACCAAGTTATTTTAGGTAATAATAGCACTAAGGAATTAGCACAACTACGTGTTAAACGTTTATTCAAGTTCCGAGAGTTTTTCAGGTGCATAACTATATGCATCAATCTTTTCTTCCGTAGATGAAGTGCGGCTGGTTCATCCTCTCGATCGAGGTGTTTTCAAGAATCAAGAAAGATTTGAACATGGATTGGAATCGTCAAGATTCAAATGAGGTTTAAGATGAAATCAAGTGGAAGACTTGAAGAACTGTTTAGTTTCATATGTTATAATCAATATTTTAATTCATTTTAATTGTCCAATAATGGCAGTCCTTAATTGATAGTCCAATAATCGGTTTATATATATATATATATATATATATATATATATATATATATATATATATATATATATATATATATATATAATCTTAGAATTACCCAACGACGTATTGTATACGTATTGTCTTTGCATCAACCCAGGGACGTATTGTAGACGTATTGTCTTAGAATTAACTAAGACGTATTGTGTACGTATTGTCTTAAGATTTATCAAAACGTATTTTATAGTTATTGTGTTAGGATGTACCTAAATATTCGAATTAATAAATACGTATCATGACCCATTGTACAACTTATTGTCTCAGAATTAATCCGACGTATTGTGTACATGTGTCCCGATTTATCCGACGATATGTAAAGTGCGTAAAATAAATAACAGAAATTAAATGACGATAAATAAAATTACGATAAATAAATTGTGAATAATAAAATGTAATCAGTTAGCTAGGAACAGTTAGCGTGGATTCTTAACAAAATTTCAATTAGGTAATTCGTTTGTTTCTAACAAATTTTATTTTATCCAATGTTTTCTTCATTATGCCACTTGTTGAATTCTGATAGGTCAAAATCCAAATATGAAATTGAATGAAAATGGTTATTCTGCGGTGATCGGATTCGTATCTTTGTGGATGTAAGTAGGATAGTAAATGACTGTTGAATCAGATTCGCAGAATGTACCTTGTAACTGATTAATGTGAAATTTAAATATTCCTCGGGTATTACCTACCCGTTAAAATATTTTTACCATTAACAGTTTGTACAAAAGAATTTTTAATTACAATCTTTATGAAAACATACCTGCATATATTTTCTTCAAATGTAATCATGGATTTAACGAGTCAATAAGATATGAAACTCATTTGATTTATCGTTAATACTAGATTACATAATCTCTAGGACTTTAGAAATTACATAATCGCCATGTTGAGGGGACATATTCGATGTAGAACGATATGTAGAACGAAGATAAAGTAGATAGAACGATACGTAGAACGATGATTATGCTTGAGGTACAGAATAAGATGTTGAGGCGTGTGATGTTGAAACTTGGGTTGTTGGTGGTACTGGTGTTGATGTTGCTGGTACTGTTGGTGCTGGTGATGTTGCTGAAGCTGGTAGGTTCTGCACCATATTTTCCAAAGCTACAACTCGAGCGCGAAATTCGTCGACTTCTTCTATTATTCCGGGATGATTGGCGGTTTGAACAAGGGGATGGATAAGGTTTAGAATTTGAGATATTATATAATCGTTGCGAGATATTCTGGAAATGAGAGTGAAAATGATGTTTCGGACTAGTTGACCGGTAAGTGCTTCAGGTTCTTCGCCAAGAGGTGAATTCAGTTGGTTGAAAGGATCACCTTCTTCTTGCCTCCAATGATTCAGTCGACTACGAACCCATCAGATGAATTGGTTGGTCCATTCCGGTCATACTGCTTTCGGAGCTTGAGTGGGACTCCATATCGGAATCCGAGAGGCTTGAACTAATGGTGAGTTCCATTTTGATCGGTTAGATAAAGAGTTTTTGGTATGAAATGAATTTCGGATATCGGATGATATTCTAATTACATAGAATATCTATGTATAGTACAGAAGATCTCATAGATTACGGAGAGAATTTTGGAAACGTGTCAGACAAGACTTAATGTGATGAGATGTGAATTTGACTGTACATCGTCCATGTAATTATTGCAATAAAACGCGTCGAGACTGAAAATGACAAGTAGATATTTTTCGACAAATGGTGGTAAGCAAACACTTTTAACATGCAGACCAGGTTCAAGTCTAGACTCATTAACATAACCTAACAACTACTAGGTCGAAGTCCAGAATCATTAATGCATCCTAACAACTACTAGTTAGACACACTAATGCAAGACCTGGTTCGCTACGACCACCGCTCTGATACCACCTGTAAAGACCCCGTCCTAATCCACCTGGACGAAGTCATTAACATTTTGTCCCATTGCGATGATCGACTCCAAGTAATGTAACATCCCGCCTTTTTCCATTTACTTTTCCGTTATACTAATATAAAGTCCGTTATATGTTTATAACATCTCCCGTTGATACGCGTTTTAAATTATCTCGTTTAGGTAATTCCCGCACCCGAACGAAAGTTGAGGGACTAAACTTGACAAGGGATCAAACCCTTGACTAGGTCAAAGGGTCAAACCCCTTTCACCCATTCATTACCATCTCCCTATCTCTCTTTCTTTCTCTCTAGCAAGAACACACCCAATTTCCTTTCTCATTCATTCATCATCTAAATCCGGATTAGGGAGCTAGCAACCAAATAAATTACATATTCGTGATCCTCTCTTCATCCTCTTCATTTTGGTACCAACTTCATCTCATTTGGGTAACTTTCTAAAATCACTAGATTTTGTGTTCTTGATGTTTTTAACTTATAAAAGTGTTAATTAGTGTCTATGGCTCAAGTCTAACATGAATATATGATTTATATGCTCGATCTCGTTGTTTTAGTGTAACTAGCATGAACTTGAATTTTGGTGTGTTGTTCTTGAATTTTGGATGATCATATGTTGTTAGATGTTGAAAGTTGATGTTTTAATTGTGTTACTAGCATCACTAGCTTCAATTTGATGTGTAGGTTGCCTTAGAAAACTTCATGAGCTTGATTATTGATTTTTGGTGGAATTGAGTTAGGGTTTGAAGAACTTGAAGTGATTATTTGATGCGTTGATTGCCATGAATTGTTGTTAGTAAGTTGTTAGTTGTATTGTATGCTCCATTACCTACAAAATGGCATGTCACATGTATGCATTGAATGCCCAAATCATTAAATGTGCATTGGTGAGTTTGAGGCATTAATGTGGGCATTGAATGATCACTTGGTTGGAAAACTCGGTTGTTACAAATGAGGTTTTTGATTGTTAAATTGTGTTTAGTTGCATTCTATGTCAAAAGAGCTTTCCAACGATATAAGGTGCGAGTCCTAAGTGTTTGTGGTTTGCGTTTTATGCTTATTTGAAGTTTGGATCAAGTTGGACAAGTGAAACAGACCAGGCACCAGCACCCGCCTATTGTCGCGGCGCGACAGAAGGGTGCCGCGGCGCGGCATAAGCCGTGCCCAGCTTCTGTCTCCGGGGTCCATTTTATGGAAAATGTTTGGCATACTACGGACCTCCGATTCACATGAAACTTGTTCTAACATGTTCATATATGATTAAAAACCTCAGAAAAATAGTTCGGAACCCGACCCGAACGTGTTGACTTTCGTTGACTTTGACCGACCAAAGTTTGACTTTTAATCAAACTTAACCAAATGGTTGTGCAATCGTTCTAACATGCTTTTATACTTGTATCTTGCATGAAACGTGACAATTTGATTCACATGCTACATAATCGAGTCGTAACGAGCCATAGGACTAATTGAACATCTTTGACCTATCGTGTTTACCGTTATTGATACAACCTATTGTTTAGGTCAAGACTAGCATTGTTCTTTGCACACGTTTACTTGTCGAAGTACTTTACTACTCGTGCACTCAAGGTGAGATCATAGTCCCACTTTTACTCTTTTTGAACTTACATTTGGGATGAGAAAACATAAACATTTCTTTACTAAGTGAACACAAGTACAGGAAAACAAACATTCTACATACGAGTTTAGAACAAAATCCTCAATTCGATTATCATTAGTTACACTTGCCGGGTGTAAGCGAGAACTTATGTTGTATGGATCCATATGGGTTTGACAAACCCTCATTCAAACGGTTCGCTACCGTTTATGAATGAAATATATTTTCGAGAAACAGTGTATGTTCTAGCACTAAGTGATGGGGTTCAATGGAAGGAAATGTTAAGCATTGATAATTGGGTGCTCGTGAAACAAACTTTTGGAATGTATTACTATTATTTCATTGATGCAAATCTTGTGGTTCACTTGTACTTACTTACTTAAACCTATGATTTCACCAACGTTTTCGTTGACAGATTTCTATGTTTTTCTCAGGTCCTTGAACGATACATGATACATGCTTCCGCTCATTATTTTGATACTTGCATTGGATGTCGAGTATATATGCATACATGGAGCGTCTTTTGGATACTTTTAAATTGTGTCGCATAAGTTTCATTTGTACTTAAAACTTTGTATCGTAACTTGTGGTGGAACTATTCTTGTAAACTTGAACAACCTTTACATTTGAAATGAATGCGACATATCTTTTGGTCAAACGTTGTTTTAAAGACTTATGACCACGTAACGGGACCTAAGTAGACGGCGCCGTCAATGATGATTTGGTCGGGTCGCTACAGATGGTATCAGAGCGTTGGTTGTAGGGATTTAGAGTTCATTAGCGTCAACCCTGAGTCATAGGGTACATTGGTGAGTCTAGACTACAACCGGCATATAGACTTGAAGTAGGAATTACTTGACTACTTGTGCATTTATACTCGAACGCTTCTACTCATATCTACTCTTAGTTCATCTTAATCTCACGTTGTTTAATTTGATTGACACGCCACCTTGACTATATGAAATGATGTCGAATGCACATATGAATCAGGGTAATATAATTTCCGGGATTATATTACGGTGACTCATATGAACGTTCCGGCATTATGACATAAAGAATTTAAGGCGAGTCGAAAAAAAAAAAAAAAAAAAAAAAAAAAAAACTTCTCTTTATCTTTATTCTATATCACGGTTAGTATTATTGAGAATACTAATCAATGATATTCTTGTATCTTGAAGGAACAATGGCTCCTCGTCGTGTACGCCGCAATGAAACTCCCGAACAAGCTCTCGAACGGATGATAGCTACCGCCGTAGATGCGGCCATGGCCGGTCACTCATCCAACAACAATAATAATAACAACCACAACAACAACAACAACAACAACAATAATGGAGCCGGAAACTCAAACGAGGGATGCTCCTATAAAGCTTTCATGGGGTGCAAACCTCACACTTTTGATGGAACCGGGGGACCGGTCGTGCTCACCCGATGGTTTGAGCAAACGGAAGCCGTCTTTAGCATAAGCGGTTGTCGGGACCAAGACAAGGTCAAATACTCCACTCACACTTTCTCCGGAATTGCTCTAACATGGTGGAACACCTATGTTCAATCGGTGGGTACCGATGAAGCTCATGCCCTCTCTTGGGCCGATCTAAAGGAAAAGATGATTGTTGAGTATTTTCCGCGCGAAGAAACCCGAAAGCTTGAGGAAGAACTAAGAGCTTTGAAAGCGGTTGGAAACGATCTTAAAGCTTATAATCAACGCTTCGCCGAACTATCCTTGATGTGTCCTAATCTTGTTAACCCCGAATCTCAAAGGATTGAGCTCTACATGCTCGGTCTTCCAAAAAGCATCAAACAAGGGGTGATGTCATCCAAACCCACTACTCATCAAGCCGCTATGAACATGGCTCGCCAACTAATTGAAACGGTTGACGAAATCGTAGTTCCGGCACCTAAGGCCGAGGATAAATCGGGCGGCAACAAAAGAAAGTGGGAACCCTCCCAATCAAGCAACAACAACTTTGCTAAGAAGCCTTACACCTCCGACGGCAAGAAAGGTTATGCCGGGAACCTACCTCTTTGCAACAAATGCAACAAACATCAATTTGGTGAATGTGGCAAGTTAATTTGCCACCGGTGCCAAGGAGTTGGTCATAAGGCCAACGATTGTAAAAGTGCCACTCCCGTTGTTCGAAAGTGGCCCAATGCACCAAAGACGGGCACTTGTTACGAATGTGGCCAAACGGGCCATTATAGAAATGCATGCCCGAAGAGGAAAGATAACCCCAATACGCGCGGCCGAGCTTTCAACATCAACACCGAGGAAGCCCGGGATGACACTGAACTAGTCACGGGTACGTTCCTTCTCAACAATTCTTATGTCTCTTGCTTATTCGATTCGGGTGCCGATAAATGCTTTGTATCCAAGACTTTGACTCATTATTTTAGCACTCCACCTCTTCCATTAGATACCACTTATACCATTGAAGTGGCTAACGGAAAACTATTAAGTGCCGACACATATTACCGGGGGTGTACGTTAAACATTTTGGGTAGGGAATTTGAAATTGACTTGATACCCATGGAACTAGGAAGCTTTGATGTAATAATCGGTATGAATTGGTTAGTCAAAACGAAATCTCACATTCTTTGTGATCTTAACGCAATCCGACTTCCTATCGAGAATGGTGAACCTTTGATTGTTTATGGCGATAAGAGTTGCACCAGACTCAACCTCGTTTCGTGCCTTAAAGTTAGAAAACTACTCCGTAAGGGTTGTTTTGCGATCCTTGCCCACGTTAAGAAAGTCGAGTCCGATGAGAAGCACATCGATGATGTGCCAATTGTTAGTGACTATTCCGATGTATTTCCCGACGAATTGCCGGGTCTTCCGCCTCATCGACCGGTTGAATTCCAAATCGATCTTATTCCGGGAGCCGCACCCGTAGCACGTGCACCATATAGACTCGCTCCATCTGAAATGCAAGAATTGCAAAGTCAAATCCAAGAACTACTTGATCGTGGTTTTATCCAACCTAGCCATTCACCTTGGGGCGCTCCGATTTTGTTTGTTAAAAAGAAAGACGGATCCCTACGAATGTGCATTGATTATCGTGAACTAAATAAATTGACGGTTAAGAACCGATATCCTCTTCCTCGCATCGATGACCTCTTTGATCAACTACAAGGGTCTTGTGTATATTCGAAAATCGATCTCCGCTCGGGTTATCATCAATTAAGGGTTAAGGGGGAAGATGTCTCCAAAACCGCTTTCCGGACTCGTTACGGTAGTTATGAATTCCTTGTCATGCCATTTGGTCTCACTAACGCACCGGCGGTATTCATGGATCTTATGAACCGCGTGTGCAAACCGTATCTCGATAAATTCGTTATTGTGTTCATCGATGACATATTGATCTATTCTAAAAATGAAGAAGAGCACGAACAACATCTCCGACTTGTGCTTGAACTTTTAAGACAAGAACAACTCTATGCCAAATTCTCCAAGTGTGAATTTTGGTTAAAGGAAGTTCAATTTCTTGGTCATGTTGTAAGTGACCAAGGTATTAAAGTCGATCCAACGAAAATCGAAGCCATTAGCAAATGGGAGACTCCTACTACTCCTACTCACATTCGTCAATTTTTGGGTCTCGCTGGGTACTATCGTAGATTCATCGAAAATTTCTCTTTGGTTGCACGTCCTCTAACCGCATTGACTCACAAGGGAAAGAAATTCATTTGGGCGACCGAACATGAATCCGCATTCCAAATCTTGAAAACGAAGCTAACCACCGCTCCTATCTTGTCACTTCCCGAAGGCAATGATGACTTTGTTGTATATTGCGATGCCTCAAAACATGGTTTTGGGTGTGTATTGATGCAACGAACGAAAGTCATTGCTTATGCTTCTCGACAACTCAAAATTCATGAACGAAACTATACGACACATGATCTCGAACTCGGAGCCGTTGTCTTTGCACTTAAAATGTGGAGACACTATCTTTATGGAACCAAGAGTACTATCTTCACCGATCACAAAAGCCTTCAACACATTTTCGATCAAAAACAACTAAACATGAGACAACGAAGGTGGATTGAAACCTTAAACGATTACGATTGCGAGCTTCGTTACCATCCCGGGAAGGCAAATGTAGTAGCCGATGCCTTAAGTCGAAAAGAAAGAGTGGTGCCTCTCCGTGTCCGAGCTTTAAACATCACCATTCACACCAACCTTAATAGCCAAATTCGGGTAGCCCAAGATGAGGCTCTCAAGGATGAAAACATCTCTCTCGAACACTTGAACGTCCTCACCTCTCGATTCGAAGTTAAAGAAACCGGACTCCGATATTTCGCCGGAAGAATTTGGGTGCCTAGTTATGGGGATCTACGAAGCCTTATTTTAGATGAAGCCCATAAGTCACGATACTCGATTCACCCCGGTGCCAATAAGATGTACCACGACCTTAAACAACTATATTGGTGGCCGAACATCAAAAGGGACGTAGCTACTTATGTTTCCAAGTGTTTGACATGTTCCAAAGTCAAAGCCGAACACCAAAGACCGTCCGGACTACTTCGACAACCCGAGATCCCGCAATGGAAGTGGGAAAGGATAACGATGGATTTTATCACCAAACTACCAAAAACGACGGGCGGTTATGATACCATTTGGGTTATTGTTGACCGTCTCACCAAATCCGCACACTTCCTTGCCATGAAAGAAACGGACAAAATGGAGAAACTTGCACAACTTTACATTAAGGAGATCGTAGCCCGACACGGTGTACCTTTATCGATTATCTCCGACCGAGATGGCCGTTTCGTTTCTAGATTTTGGCGTACATTGCAAGAAGCGTTGGGAACGCGTTTAGACATGAGCACCGCATATCATCCTCAAACCGATGGACAAAGCGAACGTACAATTCAAACCTTAGAGGACATGTTACGAGCTTGCGTGGTTGATTTCGGAAAAGCTTGGGACAAGCACTTACCTCTCGCCGAGTTCTCTTACAACAATAGTTATCACGCGAGTATTAAAGCCGCACCTTTTGAAGCGCTATATGGCCGCAAATGTCGTTCACCTCTTTGTTGGGCCGAGGTAGGCGACGTGCAAATCACCGGACCCGAACTCATTCACGAAACCACCGAGAAAATCGTTCAAATCCGAGATAGGCTTAGGACGGCCCGAAGTCGTCAAAAGAGCTATACCGACAAACGACGCAACGATCTTGAATTTCAAGTCGGTGACCGAGTAATGTTAAAAGTCGCACCTTGGAAGGGTGTAATCCGTTTTGGGAAACGCGGGAAGCTAAATCCGCGGTATATTGGTCCTTTCGAAATCTTGGAGCGTATTGGAACCGTTGCTTATCGTTTAGATCTTCCGCCTCAATTGAACTCCGTTCATCCTACCTTCCATGTATCTAACTTGAAAAAGTGTCTTGCCGAACCCGATATCGTCATCCCTCTCGAAGAACTTACTATTGATGACAAACTTCATTTTGTGGAGGAACCGGTTGAAATTGTGGACACCTCCGTCAAGACATTGAAATAAAGCCGAATCCCGATTGTCAAGGTTCGTTGGAATGCCAAAAGAGGACCCGAGTTTACTTGGGAAAGAGAAGATCAAATGCGAAAGAAATACCCTCATCTATTCCCGGTTCTGGAAACGTCAGATTCTGAGGAAGAAACAACGATTACTACGCCTGCCTAAATTTCGGGACGAAATTTCTTTTAAGGTGTAGGTAATGTAACATCCCGCCTTTTTCCATTTACTTTTCCGTTATACTAATATAAAGTCCGTTATATGTTTATAACATCTCCCGTTGATACGCGTTTTAAATTATCTCGTTTAGGTAATTCCCGCACCCGAACGAAAGTTGAGGGACTAAACTTGACAAGGGATCAAACCCTTGACTAGGTCAAAGGGTCAAACCCCTTTCACCCATTCATTACCATCTCCCTATCTCTCTCTCTTTCTTTCTAGCAAGAACACACCCAATTTCCTTTCTCATTCATTCATCATCTAAATCCGGATTAGGGAGCTAGCAACCAAATAAATTACATATTCGTGATCCTCTCTTCATCCTCTTCATTTTGGTACCAACTTCATCTCATTTGGGTAACTTTCTAAAATCACTAGATTTTGTGTTCTTGATGTTTTTAACTTATAAAAGTGTTAATTAGTGTCTATGGCTCAAGTCTAACATGAATATATGATTTATATGCTCGATCTCGTTGTTTTAGTGTAACTAGCATGAACTTGAATTTTGGTGTGTTGTTCTTGAATTTTGGATGATCATATGTTGTTAGATGTTGAAAGTTGATGTTTTAATTGTGTTACTAGCATCACTAGCTTCAATTTGATGTGTAGGTTGCCTTAGAAAACTTCATGAGCTTGATTATTGATTTTTGGTGGAATTGAGTTAGGGTTTGAAGAACTTGAAGTGATTATTTGATGCGTTGATTGCCATGAATTGTTGTTAGTAAGTTGTTAGTTGTATTGTATGCTCCATTACCTACAAAATGGCATGTCACATGTATGCATTGAATGCCCAAATCATTAAATGTGCATTGGTGAGTTTGAGGCATTAATGTGGGCATTGAATGATCACTTGGTTGGAAAACTCGGTTGTTACAAATGAGGTTTTTGATTGTTAAATTGTGTTTAGTTGCATTCTATGTCAAAAGAGCTTTCCAACGATATAAGGTGCGAGTCCTAAGTGTTTGTGGTTTGCGTTTTATGCTTATTTGAAGTTTGGATCAAGTTGGACAAGTGAAACAGACCAGGCACCAGCACCCGCCTATTGTCGCGGCGCGACAGAAGGTTGCCGCGGCGCGGCATAAGCCGTGCCCAGCTTCTGTCTCCGGTGTCCATTTTATGGAAAATGTTTGGCATACTACGGACCTCCGATTCACATGAAACTTGTTCTAACATGTTCATATATGATTAAAAACCTCAGAAAAATAGTTCGGAACCCGACCCGAACGTGTTGACTTTCGTTGACTTTGACCGACCAAAGTTTGACTTTTAATCAAACTTAACCAAATGGTTGTGCAATCGTTCTAACATGCTTTTATACTTGTATCTTGCATGAAACGTGACAATTTGATTCACATGCTACATAATCGAGTCGTAACGAGCCATAGGACTAATTGAACATCTTTGACCTATCGTGTTTACCGTTATTGATACAACCTATTGTTTAGGTCAAGACTAGCATTGTTCTTTGCACACGTTTACTTGTCGAAGTACTTTACTACTCGTGCACTCAAGGTGAGATCATAGTCCCACTTTTACTCTTTTTGAACTTACATTTGGGATGAGAAAACATAAACATTTCTTTACTAAGTGAACACAAGTACAGGAAAACAAACATTCTACATACGAGTTTAGAACAAAATCCTCAATTCGATTATCATTAGTTACACTTGCCGGGTGTAAGCGAGAACTTATGTTGTATGGATCCATATGGGTTTGACAAACCCTCATTCAAACGGTTCGCTACCGTTTACGAATGAAATATATTTTCGAGAAACAGTGTATGTTCTAGCACTAAGTGATGGGGTTCAATGGAAGGAAATGTTAAGCATTGATAATTGGGTGCTCGTGAAACAAACTTTTGGAATGTATTACTATTATTTCATTGATGCAAATCTTGTGGTTCACTTGTACTTACTTACTTAAACCTATGATTTCACCAACGTTTTCGTTGATAGATTTCTATGTTTTTCTCAGGTCCTTGAACGATACATGATACATGCTTCCGCTCATTATTTTGATACTTGCATTGGATGTCGAGTATATATGCATACATGGAGCGTCTTTTGGATACTTTTAAATTGTGTCGCATAAGTTTCATTTGTACTTAAAACTTTGTATCGTAACTTGTGGTGGAACTATTCTTGTAAACTTGAACAACCTTTACATTTGAAATGAATGCGACATATCTTTTGGTCAAACGTTGTTTTAAAGACTTATGACCACGTAACGGGACCTAAGTAGACGGCGCCGTCAATGATGATTTGGTCGGGTCGCTACAAGTAATGTCCTTAAATTGAGCAAATGCACAGCGGAAGACTTAATTCGTACCTGAGAATAAACATGCTTTAAAGTGTCAACCAAAAGGTTGGTGAGTTCATAGGTTTATCATAACAACCATTTCAATATATTAATAGACCACAAGATTTCATAATCATAAACATAATACACTCACAAGTGTATGTAAAGCATTCTAAGTGGTTGAGCACTTGGTAACCATACTTAACATTTAATCAACGTCGCATATTCCCTTTATTATGAAATCTCACTACACCATACCAAGTGTAGTCTACAAAACGAAGTACTGTGCAACCGTTGAGTACTGGTCGTCCAGTCCGGTTGGGGTTGTCAGGCCCGATAGATCTATCAACAGGATTCGCGTTTACAATACCCATGTAAATAGTAGTTACCAAGCTACAGGGAAGTATGCTAGTGGTACAACTCAACGTAGAATATATTTTTAATTACTTTTGTCTATTTCGTAAACATTTATAAAAATAGCGCATGTATTCTCAGCCCAAAAATATATATTGCAAAAGCAATTAAAAAGGGAGCAAATGAAACTCACCGTACTGTATTTTGTAGTAAAAATACATATGACGACAATGAACAAGTGTAGGGTTGGCCTCGGATTCACGAACCTAAATTAATTATATATATTAATACACATAATCGTAATCGAGAAATTTATTTATTATATCATAATTTATATATTATATATTTAATTTGTGCATATATTCAAAATGATTAATATCTATATAGTTATATTAATATGTCCATATTTATTTACATTATTGTTTAATGCTATATTTAAAATCATTAGTTTGTTGTATGTATGTATTTAAATAAGTATTATTAATAAGTTTGATAAATATGGTTATTTGAAATATTAATATAATTATAGTATATGTAATAAGTATATTTCATGTACAAAATATCTATTTGTTTAAAATGATAGTTTTGATAATATTAAAGAATTACTAATAATAATAATAATAATAATAATAATAATAATAATAATAATAATAATAATAATAATAATAATAATAATAATAATAATAATAACTTTATTAATAATATCACTAATAACGGTATTATTAATACTGATACTTATAATAATAATAATAGAAATTTTATTAATAATGATAATATTAATAATCATGTTACATAATAATAATACTTTTATTGATAATAATATTAGTAATATCATTAATAATAATCATAATCATAATTGTGGTCATAATACCTATATTAGTAATAATAATAGTAATAATATTCCTAATACTTATTGATAATATTTAGTAATAACAATAATGGTAATATTATTTACTTAGGTTAATACTGATAATAATTTTTAATAAAAATAGTAATTAATACAAACAACAATATTACTAATAATAATAATAATTAAAAAGAGAAAACTACCTCCAAGCTTTTCCTAAAAAAAATTCCTCAAACAGGGTTCGAACCCGTGACCTCTCGATTAAACTCCATGTCCTTAACCATGCGATCTGTGTGGTTTTTCTGTTTTAGTTCCTAATTAAAACTATATAACCCATTAACCCGTTTGTTCTTCTTCATCATCATTGTCACGTAAAAAAACACCACGTTCATCAACAGCAATATAAATGATTTCATGATCCAGTTCATACGGCCCAACTAACAGTCTGTTAACAGGCCCAATACAATTTATACAGTTCATACAAAGACATATGTCTCGGCCCAAACTAAATTAACGTCCAAACTTGTTTCAGGTATGATATATATCTCGTGAGATTATAGCTGGAAGTGGGGTTCAATCATAACCAAAAGCTTTACCTAATTACTTAAAAAAAAATGAACGTCCCTTTCTTGATTCCAATTAGTCGGCCATCATATGCCCAATTGGTCCACTTGTCTAATTTGATAAAGCATTATCTAATATTCTGTGTTTTCAAATTGATACAACCCTAGTTAAATATGTGGTACCACTTCTTTCTCCTGTTTGTTTTGTAAGTTCGTGAATCAACACACACCTCTTTTGTTTTGTTTTACAGTGTCAAACAAATAGAAAAGAATAGCAAAAGGTTGTAACAGGTACTCGGGTTTCATGGCTGTAAACAGAAAGAGTAATAGCAGGAAAGTAGGGGTCGTTGGTGGTGGTATTGAGATAGGTTTAAATCAAAAAGAATGAAGTGGAAGCAGTAGTAAAGTAATCGGCTATGGTGGCGAGGTGGTGTTTGGTTGTGCTCCGTCTAGATCAGAAACAATAAACAAGCAAGGCAAATGGGTCGAACTTCTTGAGTTGTAACCAAATGGAACTATCAAATAAAAATATAACATCAATGATGGTGGTTAGTTGTTTGGTTTATGTATAACGAAAAAAAATGGTAGGGATGGAGAGGTTGGTGAGTGTGTCAAGATAGCTCACGATGGTGGAAATTCGTTACTCCTTCGGGTCTTGGTTCCGGTTATCAAATGAAATAGAAAATAGAAAGATATTTAGCTTCCAAGATGAGGGATTGTATTTTATGTATGTATGTGTTGATTTGTAAAGATGGTTGTGAGTTTTGCTCGAAGGTGTTCGTTCATCAACTAAAGGTGGTGATGAAATTTAGGTGGTCATGGCTGAGTATGGTGGTGATCGAACTTAGTACACTAGCAGTAAAACGGTGATGATTGATGAAGTTTTGTCGAGGTTATTCTTGAGTGGTGGTGGTTATGTTCGATTAACATGGATTACGAGTTTAAGTGATGGTGATTCAAAGTTATGAGAGAGAGCTATAGAGAGGTAGAAGAAAAGGTGGTGTATTGTGATTGTTGTAATTGTTATTGAGAATGTAAAGTGGAAATGAGTTTTCCTTTAAAAACACAGAGTCTTCACTTGTTTAATAGCCAGGGGTTGATCGACAAGGATTATTAATCGAATAATCAGAAACAGCAAAATAGAAATGAAGAAAGGAATGGTTAACAAAATTTGTTTGCATCTGATTGGATTGGATACTGGTAATAATATTCGGACAAAAAGTTCAACCTGTTGCAGTAAATGGAAGAAAAATTAAACAGATAAAACTAAAAATTGAAATTTGATTTGTACTGGTTTTTGACTATATCCTTGATTTGATTCCAACTGGTGGAGACAAGAAACAAAGTTCCACAAAGTTTGATGGATAGTCTTAACTGATTCGTACTATATTAATTCTATATAATTTATATAATTAAAATTAATAATTAATAATTTTATTTTAATATAATATTAATTATTATATTACTAGTAAAAATATAAAAATAAATAATGATGATATAAAAATCATAATAATTATATTCATAATAATCTAACTTACTAATAATAATAATAATGATAACATTAATAATAATATCCAACTAAAAATAATGACAAACGTAATAATAACAATAATTTTGAAATAGAGGTAATAATAATAGTAATACAAATAATACTTAATAATGATATTACTAATAACTTTAATAACACCAATATATGTATTTCTAATTATATTTCAAATTATTATTATATATTCATATATTCAAATATATATGTATTTAATTACAAATAGTGGTTCGTGAATCGTCGTGAGCAGTCGGGGTTTAATGAATGTAAGAAAACAGTTCAAAGTTTTTGAGATTTCAACAATACAGACTTTGCTTATCATGTCGAAAATATTAAATCGTATCGAGAGCTTGATTTAAAATTAGTCGAAATTTTCCTGGTCGTGACACCTTCCCACAAGTGACGGATTCAGTAGTTGGGGTGAGAAACAAGGTTTTTAGATTATTACGGGGCTGTAGGACATTACGAAACCCTCGTCCTTTTGACGATGTTACAATACGCTGCCTAGCCAATGGTCATAACGGTTATTTTCCACAAGACCAAGGATGAGAAGTCGTCTTAGTAAAACCAGAATGCATGACTTGTTTCTGGACTTATGAATTACATGTCTTTATTTCCTTTGCTGAACAACTTGCGTATTAACTAGATTTATATTCAAAACTGTCATGTATCATAGTGTACTATATTTCATGTTATATGTAATATAGCGAAGTTGTAAGTTTGAAGAATATTTGTATGTGATATATTATTATAATCAGTTTTTCATATGGAATTATAGTAGTTGAATTGTATATTAGCTAATAAGTATGAACTTAACGGGTAGGTAGTACCCGAATTTAAACTTATAAAATGCTAATATGAAGAAAAAGCTTTTATAAATGAGTTCATATTATGCTACGAAATACTATTGACTACTCTTAATATTCTGTATGATTAACTCGATTCAGTTATCTATTTTGAAGGAAATGGCACTGACTACTCGACACACCATGAATATGACCGAAGAGGAATTTCGTACCTTTCTTGCTGCAAACATAGCCGCAGTACAGGCTGTGCTACATACCAACAATAACGCTGAATCTGGCAATGCAGCTAACGGCACAAGAAATCGTGTAGGATGCACCTACAAAGAATTCACTGCCTGCAAACCTTTAGAATTTGATGGAACCGAAGGACCAATTGGATTGAAACGGTGGACCGAGAAAGTCGAATCGGTGTTTACCATAAGTAAGTGTACTGAAGAGGACAAAGTTAAGTACGCTACGCATACCTTCACAGGTACTGCGTTAACGTGGTGGAACACCTATCTTGAACAGGTAGGACAAAATGCTTCTTACGCACTACCGTGGTCGGCATTCAAGCAATTGATGAACGAGCAGTACCGTCCTAGAAACGAAGTCAATAAACTCAAGGCAGAACTTAGAGAGTTACGAACACAAGGGTTTGACATTACCACATATGAACGACGTTTCACAGAGTTGTGCCTATTGTGTCCGGGAGCATTCGAAGATGAAGAAGAGAATATCGACGCGTTTGTAAAAAGGTTACAAGTAAGGATTCAAGAAGATGTAAGTTCATACGAGCCCGCTTCTATACAGAAGGCAAGTCGAATGGCTCATAAACTCATAAATTAGATTGAGGGAAGAATTAAAGAGCAGGCGGCTGAAGAAGCCTACACAAACTAACTCAAGAGGAAGTGGGAGGAAAACGGTGGCAAGAGTCACCAGTACAACAACAATAACAATTACAACCACAATCACAACAACTATCCCAACAACCGCAACAAAAATCGCAACAATAACCGCAATCCTAACAATAACTACAACAAACATCCCAACAACAACAACAACTACAACAACCGTTTCAACAACAATAACAATCCCAACAACAACCTCAATAACAACAACGGCAACAAAAACCAAAAATAGCCATGTCATAGGTGTGAAGAAAATCACCAGGGGTTTTGCACGATATTTTGCAACAGGTGTAAAAGAAATGGTCATAGCGCGACAAAGTGTGAGGTCTACGGACTAAAGTTTAACAGAACTAAGGGAGCAAATAATGCCGGAACAAGTAATGCCGAAACGAATAGTGTCGGAGCAAGTAATACCAACGCTGTTTGTTAAAAATGTGGAAAACCGGGCCACATTATTAGAAATTTTCCGAATCAGGGGAATACTAATGGGCAGGGCCGTGGAAGAGTTTTCAATATTAATGCGGCAGAAGCACCGGAAGACTCGGAGCTTGTTACGGGTACGTTTCTTATTGACAATAAATCTGCTTATGTTTTATTTGATTCGGGTGCGGATAGAAGCTATATGAGTAGAGAATTTTGTGCTAAATTAAGTTGCCCATTAATGCCTTTAGATAGTAAATTTTTACTCGAATTTGCAAATGGTAAATTAATTTCAGCAGATAATATATGTCGGAATCGAGAAATTAAACTGGTTAGCGAAACATTTAAGATTGACTTGATACCAGTAGAGTTAGGGAGTTTTGATGTGATAATAGGTATGGACTGGTTGAAAGAAGTGAAAGCAGAGATCGTTTGTTACAAAAATGCAATTCGCATTATACGTGAAAAAGGAAAACCGTTAATGGTGTACGGAGAAAAGAGCAACGCAAAGTTAAATCTTATTAGTAACCTGAAGGCACAAAAACTAATAAGAAAAGGTTGCTATGTTGTGCTAGCACACATCGAGAAAGTCAATTCCGAAGAAAAGAACATCAATGATATTCCCGTCGCAAAAGAATTTCCCGATGTATTTTCGAAAGAATTACCGGGACTACCTCCACACCGATCCGTTGAATTTCAAATAGACCTTGTACCGGGAGCTGCACCAATAGCTCGTGCTCCATACAGACTCGCACCTAGCAAAATGAAGGAACTTCAGAGCCAATTACAAGAACTTTTAGAGCGTGGTTTCATTCGACCAAGCACATCACCGTGGGGAGCTCCTGTTTTGTGTGTCAAGAAGAAAGATGGTACATTCAGGTTGTGTATCGACTAGCGAGAGTTGAACAAACTTACCATCAAGAACCACTACCCACTACCGAGAATCGACGACTTATTTGATCAACTACAAGGCTCGTCTGTTTATTCGAAGATCGATTTACGTTCTGGATATCATCAAATGCGGGTGAAGGAGGATGATATTCCAAAGACTGCTTTTAGGACGCGTTACGGTCATTACGAGTTTATGGTTATGCCGTTTGGATTGACTAACGCACCAGCTGTGTTCATGGACCTCATGAACCAAGTGTATGGGCCATTTCTTGACAAGTTTGTCATTGTTTTCATCGATGACATACTTATTTAATCGAAGAATGATCAAGAGCACGAAGAACATTTGAGAAAAGTGCTAGAGTTGCTGAGAAAAGAAAAACTGTACGCTAAGTTTTCAAAGTGTGCATTTTGGTTGGAAGAAGTTCAATTCCTCGGTCACATAGTGAACAAAGAAGGTATTCAGGTGGATCCAGCAAAGATCGAAACCGTTGAAAAGTGGGAAACCCCGAAAACTTCGAAACACATACGCCAGTTTTTAGGACTAGCTGGTTACTACAGAAGGTTCATCCAAGACTTTTCCAGAATAGCAAAACCCTTGACTGCATTAACGCATAAAGGAAAGAAATTTGAATGGAAGGATGAACAAGAGAAAGCGTTTCAGTTATTGAAGAAAAAGTTAACTACGGCACCTATATTGTCATTACCTGAAGGGAATGATGATTTTGTGATATATTGTGACGCCTCAAAGCAAGGTCTAGGTTGTGTATTAATGCAACGAACGAAAGTAATTGCTTATGCGTCTAGACAATTGAAGATTCACGAACAAAATTATACGACGCATGATTTGGAATTAGGCGCGGTTGTTTTTGCATTAAAGACTTGGAGGCACTACTTATATGGGGTCAAAAGTATTATATATACCGACCGCAAAAGTCTTCAACACATATTTAACCAGAAACAACTAAATATGAGGCAGCGTAGGTGGATTGAATTGTTGAATGATTACGACTTTGAGATTCGTTACCACCCGGGGAAGGCAAATGTGGTAGCCGACGCCTTGAGCAGGAAGGACAGAGAACCAATTCGAATAAAATCTATGAATATAATGATTCACAATAACTTTACTACTCAAATAAAGGAGGCGCAACAAGGAGTTTTAAAAGAGGGAAATTTAAAGGATGAAATACCCAATGGATCGGTGAAGCATCTTAATATTCGGGAAGACAGAACCCGGTATAGGGTTGAAAGGATTTGGGTACCAAAATTTTGAGATATGAGAGAAATGGTACTTAGAGAAGCTCATAAAACCAGATATACTCAATACATCCTGGAACGGGGAAGATGTACAAGGATCTCAAGAAACATTTTTGGTGGCCGGGTATGAAAGCCGATGTTGCTAAATACGTAGGAGAATGTTTGACGTGTTCTAAGTCAAAGCTGAGCATCAGAAACCATCAGGTCTACTTCAACAACCCGAAATCCCGGAATGGAAATGGGAAAACATTACCATGGATTTCATCACTAAATTGCCAAGGACTGCAAGTGGTTTTGATACTATTTGGGTAATATTTGATCGTCTCACAAAATCAGCACACTTCCTGCCAATAAGAGAAGATGACAAGATGGAGAAGTTAGCACGAATGTATTTGAAGGAAGTCGTCTCCAGACATGGAATACCAATCTCTATTATCTCTGATAGGGATGGCAGATTTATTTCAAGATTCTGGCAGACATTACAGCCAGTATTAGGAACTCGTCTAGACATGAGTACTGCCTATCATCCACAAACTGATGGGCAGAGCGAAAGGACGATACAAACGTTTAAAGACATGCTACGAGCATATGTTATTAATTTCGGAAACAGTTGGGATCGACATCTACCATTAGCAGAATTTTTCTACAACAACAGCTACCATTCAAGCATTGAGATGGCGCCGTTTGAAGCACTTTATGGTAGAAAGTGCAGGTCTCCAATTTGTTGGAGTGAAGTGGGTGATAGACAGATTACGGGTCCGGAGATAATACAAGAAACTACCGAGAAGATCATCCAAATTCAACAATGGTTGAAAACCGCCCAAAGTCTACAAAAGAGCTACGCCGACATTAAAAGAAAAGATATAGATTTTGAAATTGGAGAGATGGTCATGCTTAAGGTGGCACCTTGGAAAGGCATTGTTCGATTTGGTAAATGAGGTAAATTAAATCCAAGGTATATTGGACCATTCAAGATTATTGATCATGTCAGACCAGTAGCTTACCGAATTGAGTTACCTCAACAACTCGCGGCTGTACATAACACTTTCCACGTCTCAAATTTTAAGAAATGTTTTGCTAAAGAAGATCTCACTATTCCGTTAGACGAAATCCAAATCAACGAAAAACTTCAATTCATCGAAGAACCCGTCGAAATAATGGATCATGAGGTTAAAAGACTTAAACAAAACAAGATACCAATTGTTAAGGTTCGATGGAATGCTCGTAGAGGACCCGAGTTCACCTGGGAATGAGAAGATCAGATGAAGAAGAAATACATGCACTTATTTCCAGAAGATACGTCAACACCTCCAACTACTTAAAATTTCGAGACGAAATTTATTTAACGGGTAGGTATTGTAGTGACCTGAACTTTTCCATGTTTATATATATTAAATGAAGTAGTTATTTACATGATTAAGTGTTTCCAACATGTTAAGCAATCAAACTTGTTAAGACTTGATTAATTGAAATAGGTTTCATATAGACATTTGACCATCCAAGTTGACCGGTGATTCACGAACGTTAAAACTTGTAAAAACTATATGATGACATATATATGGATATATATAGTTAACATTATATTATGATAAGTAAACATATCATTAAGTATATTAACAATGAACTACATATGTAAAAACAAGACTACTAACTTAATGATTTTGAAACGAGACATATATGTAACGATTATCGTTGTAACGACATTTAATGTATATATATCATATTAAGATATATTAATACATCATGATATCATGATAATGTAATAATTTAAACATCTCATTTGATTTAATAAACAATGGGTTAACAACATTTAACAAGATCGTTAACTTAAAGGTTTCAAATCAACATTTACATGTAACGACTAACGATGACTTAACGACTCAGTTAAAATGTATATACATGTAGTGTTTTAATATGTATTCATACACTTTTGAAAGACTTCAAGACACTTATCAAAATGCTTCGACTTAACAAAAATTCTTACAATTACATCCTCGTTCAGTTTCATCAACAATTCTACTCGTATACACCCGTATTCGTACTCGTACAATACACAACTTTTAGATGTATGTACTATTGGTATATACACTCCAATGATCAGCTCTTAGCAGCCCATGTGAGTCACCTAACACATGTGGGTACCATCATTTGGCAACTAGCATGAAATATCTCATAAAATTACAAAAAAATGAGTAATCATTCATGACTTATTTACATGTAAACAAAATTACACATCCTTTATATCTAATCCATATACCAACGACCAAAAACACCTACAAACACTTTCATTCTTCAATTTTCTTCATCTAATTGATCTCTCTCAAGTTCTATCTTCAAGTTCTAAGTGTTCTTCATAAATTCTACAAGTTCTAGTTTCATAAAATCAAGAATACTTCCAAGTTTGCTAGCTTACTTCCAATCTTGTAGAGTGATCATCCAACCTCAAGAAATCTTTCTTATTTACAGTAAGATATCTTACTAATACAAGGTAATACTCATATTCAAACTTTGATTCAATTTCTATAACTATAACAATCTTAATATTTTGGGATGAGAATACATGCAGTTTTATAAATGTTTTACGAAATAGACACAAGTAATTAAAACTACATTATATGGGTGAATGATCGAATCCGAATATGCCCCTTTTGCTTGGTAACCTAAGAATTAGTAAACTGGTCTACTAATTGACGCGAATCCTAAAGATAGATCTATTGGGCCTAACGAACCCCATCCAAAGTACCGGATGCTTTAGTACTTCGAATTCGTTTTTATCATGTTCGAAGGATTTCCCGAAATGATAGGGGATATTCTTATATGCATCTTGTTAATGTCAGTTACCAGGTATTCACCATATGAATGAATTTTATCTCTATGTATGGGATGTATATTGAAATATAAAATCTTGTGGTCTATTATTATGATTTGATAATATATAGGTTAAACCTATAACTCTCCAACATTTTTGTTGATGTTTTAAGCATGTTTATTCTCAGGTGATTATTAAGAGCTTCCGCTGTTGCATACTAAAATATGGACAAGATTTGGAGTCCATGCTTGTATGATATTATATAAAAACTGCATTCAAGAAACTTATTTTTGATGTAATATGTTCTTATTGTAAACCATCATGTAATGGTCGTGTGTAAACGGTATATTTTAGATTATCATTATTTGATAATCTACGTAATACTTTTTAAACCTTTATCGATAAAATAAAGGTTATGGTTGTTTTAAAAATGAATACAGTCTTTGAAAAACGTCTCATATAAAGGTCAAAACCTCGCGACGAAATCAATTAATATGAAACGTTTATAATCAATATGAACGGGACATTATGTTATTATTAGATCGTAAACATAAGTTAATCCTTCTAACTTGACTTTTAAAATTAACTTAACACATGTTATATATCTATATGATATGCTAACTTAATGATTTAAAACCTGAAAACACGAAAAACACCGTAAAACCGGATATACGCCGTCGTAGTAACACCGCGGGCTGTTTTGGGTTAGTTAATTAAAAACTATGATAAACTTTGATTTAAAAGTTGTTCTTCTGGGAAAATTATTTTTCTTATGAACATGAAACTATATCCAAAAATTATGGTTAAACTCAAAGTGGAAGTATGTTTCCAAAATGGTCATCTAGACGTCGTTCTTTCGACTGAAATGACTACCTTTACAAAAATGACTTGTAACTTATATTTCCGACTATAAACCTATACTTTTTCTATCTATATTCATAAAATAGATTCAATATGAAACCATAGCAATTTGATTCACTCAAAACGGATTTAAAACGAATAAGTTATGGGTAAAACAAAATTGGATATTTTTTTCTTGTTGTAGCTACGTGAAAATTGGTAACAAATCTATATTAATCATATCCTAGCTAACTTATATTGTATTATACATGTATTCTAATATATTATGTAATCTTGGGATACCATAGACACGTATGCAAATGTTTGGACATATCATATCGACCCATGTGTATATATTATTTGGAACAACCATAGACACTCTATATGCAGTAATGTTGAAGTTAGCTATACAGGGTTGTGGTTGATTCCAAAAATATATATACTTTGAGTTGTGATCTAGCCTGAGACGTGTATACACTGGGTCATGGATTGATTCAAGATAATATATATCAATTTTTTTTGTACATCTAACTTTGGACAACTAGTTATAGGATACTAACGAGGACAGCTGACTTAATAAACTTAAAACATCAAAATGTATTAAAAGTGTTGTAAATATATTTTGAACATACTTTGATATATATGTACATATTTGTTATAGGTTCGTGAATCGACCAGTGGCCAAGTCTTACTTCCCGACGAAGTAAAAATATGTGAAAGTGAGTTATAGTCCCACTTTTAAAATCTAATATTTTGGGATGAGAATACATGCAGTTTTATAAATGTTATACGAAATAGACACAAGTAATTGAAACTACATTATATGGGTGAATGATCGAAGCCGAATATGCCCCTTTTGCTTGGTAACCTTAGAATTAGTAAACCGATCTACTAATTGATGCGAATCCTAAAGATAGATCTATTGGGCCTAACGAACCCCATCCAAATTACCAGATGCTTTAGTACTTCGAATTCGTTTTTATCATGTCCGAAGGATTTCCCGGAATGATAGGGGATATTCTTATATGCATCTTGTTAATGTCGGTTACCAGGTGTTCACCATATGAATGAATTTTATCTCTATGTATGAGATGTATATTGAAATATGAAATCTTGTGGTCTATTATTATGATTTGATAATATATAGGATAAAACTATAACTCACCAACATTTTTGTTGACACTTTAAGCATGTTTATTCTCAGGTGATTATTAAGAGCTTCCGCTGTTGCATACTAAAATAAGGACAAGATTTGGAGTCCATGTTTGTATGATATTATGTAAAAACTGCATTCAAGAAACTTATTTTTGATGTAATATGTTCTTATTGTAAACTATTATGTAATGGTCGTGTGTAAATGGTATATTTTAGATTATCATTATTTGATAATCTACGTAATGCTTTTTAAACCTTTATCGATAAAATAAAGGTTATGGCTGTTTTAAAAATGAATGCAGTCTTTGAAAAACGTCTCATATAGAGGTCAAAAACTCGCGACGAAATCAATTAATATGATACCAATTCTTTAATACCTGAGAATAAACATGCTTTAAAGTGTCAACCAAAGGGTTGGTGAGTTCATTAGTTTATCATAAACATTCATTTTCATCATTTTAATAGACCACAAGAATTTCATTTTCATTTCTCATAAATATACGTCCCATGCATAGAGACAAAAATCATTCATATGGTGAACACCTGGTAACCGACATTAACAAGATGCATATAAGAATATCCCCTATCATTCTGGAAAATCCTTCGGACATGATAAAAACAACATCGAAGTACTAAAGCATCCGGTACTTTGGATGGGGTTCGTTAGGCCCAATAGATCTATCTTTAGGATTCGCCTCAATTAGTAGATCGGTTTACTAATTCTTAGGTTACCAAGCAAAAGGGGCATCTTCGGCTTCGATCATTCACCCAAATAATGTAGTTTCAATTACTTGTGTTTATTTCGTAAAACATTTCTAAAAATTGCGCATGTATTCTCAGCCCAAAAATATAAAGGGTAAAAAGGCAAATGAAACTCACCCTACAATATTTTGTAGTAAAAATATTCATATGACGAAACTGAACAATGCAGGGTTGGCCTCTGTAGTGACCCGAACTTTTCCATGTTTATATATATATTAATTGAGATTGATATTTACATGATTAAATGTTTCCAATATGTTAAGCAATCAAACTTGTTAAGACTTGATTAATTGAAATATGTTTCATATAGACAATTGACCACCCAAGTTGACCGGTGATTCACGAACGTTAAAACTTGTAAAAACTATATGATGACATATATATGGATATATATATATATAGTTAACATGATACTATGATAAGTAAACATATCATTAAGTATATTAACAATGAACTACATATGTAAAAACAAGACTACTAACTTAATGATTTTTAAACGAGACATATATGTAACGATTATCGTTGTAAAGACATTTAATGTATATATATCATATTAAGAGATATTCATACATGATAATATCATGATAATATAATAATTTAAAATCTCATTTAATATTATAAACAGTGGGTTAACAACATTTAACAAGATCGTTAACCTAAAGGTTTCAAAACAACACTTACATGTAACGACTAACGATGACTTAACGACTCAGTTAAAATGTATATACATGTAGTGTTTTAATATGTATTTATACACTTTTGAAAGACTTCAATACACTTATCAAAATACTTTTACTTAACAAAAATGCTTACAATTAGATCCTCGTTCAGTTTCATCAACAATTCTACTCGTATGCACCTGTATTCGTACTCGTACAATACACAGCTTTTAGATGTAGGTACTATTGGTATATACACTCCAATGATCAGCTCTTAGCAGCCCATGTGAGTCACCTAACACATGTGAGAACCATCATTTGGCAACTAGCATGAAATATCTCATAAAATTACAAAAATATGAGTAATCATTCATGACTTATTTACATGAAAACAAAATTACATATCCTTTATATCTAATCCATACACCAACGACCAAAAACACCTACAAACACTTTCATTCTTCAATTTTCTTCATCTAATTGATCTCTCTCAAGTTCTATCTTCAAGTTCTAAGTGTTATTCATATATTCTACAAGTTCTAGTTACATAAAATCAAGAATACTTTCAACTTTGCTAGCTCACTTCCAATCTTGTAAGGTGATCATCCAACCTCAAGAAATCTTTGTTTCTTACAGTAGGTTATCATTCTAATACAAGGTAATAATTATATTCAAACTTTGGTTCAATTTCTATAACTATAACAATCTTATTTCAAGTGATGATCTTACTTGAACTTGTTTTCGTGTCATGATTCTGCTTCAAGAACTTCGAGCCATCCAAGGATCCGTTGAAGCTAGATCCATTGTTCTCTTTTCCAGTAGGTTTATCCAAGGAACTTAAGGTAGTAATGATGTTCATAACATCATTCGATTCATACATATAAAGCTATCTTATTCGAAGGTTTAAACTTGTAATCACTAGAACATAGTTTAGTTAATTCTAAACTTGTTCACAAACAAAAGTTAATCCTTCTAACTTGACTTTTAAAATCAACTAAACACATGTTCTATATCTATATGATATGCTAACTTAATGATTTAAAACCTGGAAACACGAAAAACACCGTAAAACCGGATTTACGCCGTCGTAGTAACACCGCGGGCTGTTTTGGGTTAGTTAATTAAAAACTATGATACACTTTGATTTAAAAGTTGTTATTCTGAGAAAATGATTTTTATTATGAACATGAAACTATATCCAAAAATTATGGTTAAACTCAAAGTGGAAGTATGTTTTCTAAAATGGTCATCTAGACGTCGTTCTTTCGACTGAAATGACTACCTTTACAAAAACGACTTGTAACTTATTTTTCCGACTATAAACCTATACTTTTTCTGTTTAGATTCATAAACTAGAGTTCAATATGAAACCATAGCAATTTGATTCACTCAAAACGGATTTAAAATGAAGAAGTTATGGGTAAAACAAGATTGGATAATTTTTCTCATTTAGCTACGTGAAAATTGGTAACAAATCTATTCCAACCATAACTTAATCAACTTGTATTGTATATTATGTAATCTTGAGATACCATATACACGTATACAATGTTTCAACCTATCATGTCGACACATCTATATATATTTCGGAACAACCATAGACACTCTATATGTGAATGTTGGAGTTAGCTATACAGGGTTGAGGTTGATTCCAAAATATGTATAGTTTGAGTTGTGATCAATACTGAGATACGTATACACTGGGTCGTGGATTGATTCAAGATAATATTTATTGATTTATTTCTGTATATCTAACTGTGGACAACTAGTTGTAGGTTACTAACGAGGACAGCTGACTTAATAAACTTAAAACATCAAAATATATTAAAAGTGTTGTAAATATATTTTGAACATACTTTGATATATATGTATATATTGTTATAGGTTCGTGAATCAACCAGTGGCCAAGTCTTACTTCCCGACGAAGTAAAAATCTGTGAAAGTGAGTTATAGTCCCACTTTTAAAATCTAATATTTTTGGGATGAGAATACATGCAGGTTTTATAAATGATTTACAAAATAGACACAAGTACGTGAAACTACATTCTATGGTTGAATTATCGAAATCTAATATGCCCCTTTTTATTAAGTCTGGTAATCTAAGAATTAGGGAACAGATACCCTAATTGACGCGAATCCTAAAGATAGATCTATTGGGCCTAACAAACCCCATCCAAAGTACCGGATGCTTTAGTACTTCGAAATTTATATCATATCCGAAGGGTATCCCGGAATGATGGGGATATTCTTATATATGCATCTTGTTAATGTCGGTTACCAGGTGTTCACCATATGAATGATTTTTATCTCTATGTATGGGATGTGTATTGAAATATGAAATCTTGTGGTCTATTGTTACGATTTGATATATATAGGTTAAACCTATAACTCACCAACATTTTTGTTGACGTTTTAAGCATGTTTATTCTCAGGTGATTATTAAGAGCTTCTGCTGTCGCATACTTAAATAAGGACGACATTTGGAGCCCATGCTTGTATGATATTGTGTAAAACCTGCATTCAAGAAACTTATTTAGTTGTAACATATTTGTATTGTAAACCATTATGTAATGGTCGTGTGTAAACAGGATATTTTAGATTATCATTATTTGATAATCTACGTAAAGCTTTTTAAACCTTTATTGATGAAATAAAGGTTATGGTTTGTTTTAAAATGAATGCAGTCTTTGAAAAACGTCTCATATAGAGGTCAAAACCTCGCAACGAAATCAATTAATATGGAACGTTTTTAATCAATAAGAACGGGACATTTCAGTTGGTATCCGAGTGTTGGTCTTAGATGTAGTGACCCGAACTTTTCCATGTTTATATATATTAATTGAGATTGATATTTACATGATTAAATGTTTCCAACATGTTAAGCAATCAAACTTGTTAAGACTTGATTAATTGAAATATGTTTCATATAGACAATTGACCACCCAAGTTGATCGGTGATTCACGAACGTTAAAACTTGTAAAAACTATATGATGACATATATATGGATATATATATATATAGTTAACATGATACTATGATAAGAAAACATATCATAAAGTATATTAACAATGAACTACATATGTAAAAACAAGACTACTAACTTAATGATTTTTTTAAACGAGACATATATGTAACGATTATCGTTGTAAAGACATTTAATGTATATATATCATATTAAGAGATATTCATACATGATAATATCATGATAATATAATAATTTAAAATCTCATTTGATATTATAAACATTGGGTTAACAACATTTAACAAGATCGTTAACCTAAAGGTTTCAAAACAACACTTACATGTAACGACTAACGATGACTTAACGACTCAGTTAAAATGTATATACATGTAGTGTTTTAATATGTATTTATACACTTTTGAAAGACTTCAATACACTTATCAAAATACTTTTACTTAACAAAAATGCTTACAATTACATCCTCGTTCAGTTTCATCAACAATTATACTCGTATGCACCCATATTCGTACTCGTACAATACACAGCTTTTAGATGTATGTACTATTGGTATATACACTCCAATGATCAGCTCTTAGCAGCCCATGTGAGTCACCTAACACATGTGGGAACCATCATTTGGCAACTAGCATGAAATATCTCATAAAATTACAAAAATATGAGTAATCATTCATGACTTATTTACATGAAAACAAAATTACATATCCTTTATATCTAATCCATACACCAACGACCAAAAACACCTACAAACACTTTCATTCTTCAATTTTCTTCATCTAATTGATCTCTCTCAAGTTCTATCTTCAAGTTCTAAGTGTTCTTCATATATTCTACAAGTTCTAGTTACATAAAATCAAGAATACTTTCAAGTTTGCTAGCTCACTTCCAATCTTGTAAGGTGATCATCCAACCTCAAGAAATCTTTGTTTCTTACAGTAGATTATCATTCTAATACAAGGTAATAATCATATTCAAACTTTGGTTCAATTTCTATAACTATAACAATCTTATTTCAAGTGATGATCTTACTTGAACTTGTTTTCGTGTCATGATTCTGCTTCAAGAACTTCGAGCCATCCAAGGATCCATTGAAGCTAGATCCATTTTTCTATTTTCCAGTAGGTTTATCCAAGGAAATTAAGGTAGTAATGATGTTCATAACATCACTCGATTCATACATATAAAGCTATCTTATTCGAAGGTTTAAACTTGTAATCACTAGAACATAGTTTAGTTAATTCTAAACTTGTTCGCAAACAAAAGTTAATCCTTCTAACTTGACTTTTAAAATCAACTAAACACATGTTCTATATCTATATGATATGCTAACTTAATGATTTAAAACCTGGAAACACGAAAAACACCGTAAAACCGGATTTACGCCGTCGTAGTAACACCGCGGGCTGTTTTGGGTTAGTTAATTAAAAACTATGATAAACTTTGATTTAAAAGTTGTTATTCTGAGAAAATGATTTTTATTATGAACATGAAACTATATCCAAAAATTATGGTTAAACTCAAAGTGGAAGTATGTTTTCTAAAATGGTCATCTAGACGTCGTTCTTTCGACTGAAATGACTACCTTTACAAAAACGACTTGTAACTTATTTTTCCGACTATAAACCTATACTTTTTCTGTTTAGATTCATAAAATAGAGTTTAATATGAAACCATAGCAATTTGATTCACTCAAAACGGATTTAAAATGAAGAAGTTATGGGTAAAACAAGATTGGATAATTTTTCTCATTTTAGCTACGTGAAAATTGGTAACAAATCTATTCCAACCATAACTTAATCAACTTGTATTGTATATTATGTAATCTTGAGATACCATAGACACGTATACAATGTTTCGACCTATCATGTCGACACATCTATATATATTTCGGAACAACCATAGACACTCTATATGTGAATGTTGGAGTTAGCTATACAGGGTTGAGGTTGATTCCAAAATATATATAGTTTGAGTTGTGATCAATACTGAGATACGTATACACTGGGTCGTGGATTGATTCAAGATAATATTTATCGATTTATTTCTGTACATCTAACTGTGGACAACTAGTTATAGGTTACTAACGAGGACAACTGACTTAATAAACTTAAAACATCAAAATATATTAAAAGTGTTGTAAATATATTTTGAACATACTTTAATATATATGTATATATTGTTATAGGTTCGTGAATCAACAGTGGCCAAGTCTTACTTCCCGACGAAGTAAAAATCTGTGAAAGTGAGTTATAGTCCCACTTTTAAAATCTAATATTTTTGGGATGAGAATACATGCAGGTTTTATAAATGATTTACAAAATAGACACAAGTACATGAAACTACATTCTATGGTTGAATTATCGAAATCGAATATGCCCCTTTTTATTAAGTCTGGTAATCTAAGAATTAGGGAACAGACACCCTAATTGACGCGAATCCTAAAGATAGATCTATTGGGCCTAACAAACCCCATCCAAAGTACCGGATGCTTTAGTACTTCGAAATTTATATCATATCCGAAGGGTGTCCCGGAATGATGGGGATATTCTTATATATGCATCTTGTTATTGTCGGTTACCAGGTGTTCACCATATGAATGATTTTTATCTCTATGTATGGGATGTGTATTGAAATATGAAATCTTGTGGTCTATTGTTACGATTTGATATATATAGGTTAAACCTATAACTCACCAACATTTTTGTTGACGTTTAAAGCATGTTTATTCTCAGGTGAATATTAAGAGCTTCCGCTGTTGCATACTAAAATAAGGACAAGATTTGGAGTCCATGTTTGTATGATATTGTGTAAAAACTGCATTCAAGAAACTGATTTCGATGTAACATATTTGTACTGTAAACCATTATGTAATGGTCGTGTGTAAACAGGATATTTTAGATTATCATTATTTGATAATCTACGTAAAGCTTTTTAAACCTTTATTTATGAAATAAAGGTTATGGTTTGTTTTAAAAAGGAATGCAGTCTTTGAAAAACGTCTCATATAGAGGTCAAAACCTCGCAACGAAATCAATTAATATGGAACGTTTTTAATCAATAAGAACGGGACATTTCAGTTGGTATCCGAGCGTTGGTCTTAGAGAACCAGAAAATTTGCATTAGTGTGTCTTATCGAGTTTGTTAGGATGCATTAGTGAGTCTGGACTTCGACCGTGTTTTCTTTAAAAATGATTGCTTAACATTTTTGTTGGAAACTATATATTTTTAACATATGAATATTATGTGATATATTAATCTCTTAACGTGTTTGATATTATGTGATAGATGTCTACCTCTAGAACAAGTTCCATTGACTCACCTAATAAATAATGAAGAGTCAAATGTAAATTGGAATGATTTGTGGACTGATTCACAAGTTCCCGAAGAAGAACCGGAAGAAGAGTCGGAACCGGAAGAAGAATCGGAACCGGAAGAAGAATCGGAACCGGATGAAGAAATAGAACCGGTGGGGGAAATAATAAAACGGTTAAGTAAAAGAAAATCCTCAACCAACCGACCAAAGTTAATTATGGTCAATGGTGTTTCCGCCAAGGAAGCAAAATATTGGGAGGATTACCAATTCTCCGATGAATCGGATTCCGACGAGAATTCCGATGATGTTATAGAAATTACCCCAACTGAATTTAAAAAGGCAAAAGAAAATAATAAGGGAAAGGGCATAAAAATAGAGAAATCTAATTCCAACCCCGATGAACTTTATATGTATCGTCAACCCCCGAAGTCCTTAAGTTGTAACAATGACCCGGGAACCTCTAAACCACCAGGTTTTTCTAAACCAATGTGGACAACGACGGCTCGTATTAGGGAAACATCATATATCCCTAGAAACTTGGCAAAACGAACCAAAACCGAAGAAGAAGAAACGAGCGAGTCGGAATAAGATAGTTGTATTCGTGTGGTGTAATATATGTAATATAGTGTTCTTATGCTTTATGATATATGTAAAAATTGCTTGTATTAATAAGTATTTTTTTTTATGAATCTAACTCTTGTCTATTTTACAGTTTAAAAACACAAAATGGATAGACAACCCAATATTTTAAGAGACCTACCCGGAGACATGATTGATGAAATCTTGTCTAGAGTCGGCCAAAATTCTTCGGCACAACTATTTAAGGCGAGATCAGTTTGTAAGACATTCGAAGAACGTTCCAAGAATGTCTTGGTTTATAAGAGACTTTCGTTTGAAAGATGGGGGATATCACATTGGGAAACCCATAAGTTACGATGTGTTTACTTTGACGCATATATTGCGGGGAACCCAAATGCTATTTTACGCAACGGGTTAAGAAATTATTTTGACTCAATATATCCGAATATTGGACTTCGTGATTTAGAAAAAGCGGCTAACATGCAACATAAAGAAGCATGTTATGCTTACGGATTAGTAATGTTCGCTTCTCACCAAAGTGAGAACAAGAACATCGGGCTACAACTATTAAACAAAACGTTTCCACAAGTGACGGAGTCGGTAATTGGGGTAAGAAATGAGGTTTTTAGATTATTACGGGACTGTTGGACATTACGTAACCCTCGTCCCTTTGATGACGTTACAACACGCTGTCTTATCAACGGCCATAACGGTTATGTTGCACAAGACCAAGGATGGGAAGTAGTCCTAGTAAAACCAGAATGCATGACTTGTTTCTGGACGTATGAATTACGTGTCTTTATTGCCTTTGCTGAACGACTTGTGTACTAGCTAGAATTGTCTTCACAACTATCTTGTATCAAAGTTATTGTGTGCTATATTTCATGCTTTATGTAAAATAAGCGGTATTGTAAGTTTGTAAAATATTGTATAAAAGTTTGAACGCGAAATATTATTATAATCAGTTTTTTATATAGAATTGTAGTAGTTGAATTGTATATTAGCTACTAAGTATGAACTTAACGGGTAGGTACTACCCGAATTTAAACTTATAAAACGCTAATATGAAGAAAAAGCTTTTATAAATGAGTTCATATTATGCTACGAAATACTATTAACTACTCTTAATATTCTGTATGATTAACTTGTTCCATTTAACTATTTTGAAGGAAATGGCACCGACTACTCGACACACCGTGAATATGAATGAAGAGGAATTCCGTACTTTTCTAGCTTCAAACATAGCCGCAGTACAGGCTGCGCTACATACCAACAATAACCTTGGATCTAGCAGTACAGGAAATCGTGTAGGATGCACCTACAAAGAATTCACTGCCTGCAAACCTTTGGAATTTGATGGAACCGAAGGACCAATCGGATTGAAACGGTGGACCGAGAAGGTTGAATCGGTGTTTGCCATAAGTAAGTGTACTGAAGAGGACAAAGTGAAGTACGCTACGCATACCTTCACAGGTTCTGCGTTAACATGGTGGAATACCTATCTAGAGCAAGTGGGACAAGATGATGCGTACGCACTACCGTGGTCAGCATTCAAGCACTTGATGAACGAGAAGTACCGTCCCAGAACTGAGGTCAATAAGCTCAAGACAGAACTTAGAGGGTTACGAACCCAAGGATTTGATATTACCACGTACGAAAGACGATTCACAGAATTGTGCCTATTGTGTCCGGGAGCATTCGAAGATGAGGAAGAGAAGATCGACGCGTTTGTGAAAGGATTACCGGAAAGAATCCAAGAAGATATAAGTTCACACGAGCCCGCCTCCATACAACAGGCATGTAGAATGGCTCACAAACTAGTGAACCAGATTGAAGAAAGAATTAAAGAACAGACTGCTGAAGAGGCCAATGTGAAGCAAGTCAAAAGAAAGTGGGAGGAAAATGGTGATAAGAATCACCAATACAACAACAACAGCAATTACAACAATAATCGCAACAATTATCCCAACAATCGCAACATCAATCGCAACTACAACAAACGGCCCAACAACAACAACAACAACAACAACAGCAACTACAACAATCATCCCAACAACAATAATAACCGCAACAACAACAACAATCAGAAGCAGCTATGCCAAAGGTGTGAAAAGAATCACTCGGGGTTCTGCACCAAATTTTGCAACAAGTGTAAAAGAAATGGTCATAGCGCGGCGAAGTGTGAGGTCTACGGACCAGGGGTTAATAGAACGAAAGGAACAAATGGTTTCGGAACGAGTAATGGCGGAGCAAGTAGTGTCGGAGCAAGTTATGCCAATGTAGTTTGTTATAAATGTGGAAAACCAGGCCACATTATTAGAAATTGCCCGAACCAGGAGAACACGAATGGACAAGGCCGTGGAAGAGTTTTCAATATTAATGCGGTAGAGGCACAAGAAGACCCGGAGCTTGTTACGGGTACGTTTCTTATTGACAATAAATCTGCTTACGTTTTATTTGATTCGGGTGCGGATAGAAGCTATATGAGTAGAGATTTTTGTGCTAAATTAAGTTGTCCATTGACGCCTTTGGATAGTAAATTTTTACTCGAATTAGCAAATGGTAAATTAATTTCAGCAGATAATATATGTCGGAATCGAGAAATTAAACTGGTTAGCGAAACATTTAAGATTGATTTGATACCAGTAGAGTTAGGGAGTTTTGATGTGATAATCGGTATGGACTGGTTGAAAGAAGTGAAAGCGGAGATCGTTTGTTACAAAAATGCAATTCGCATTATACGAGAAAAAGGAAAACCCTTAATGGTGTACGGAGAAAAGGGCAACACGAAGCTACATCTTATTAGTAATTTGAAGGCACAAAAACTAATAAGAAAAGGTTGCTATGCTGTTCTAGCACACGTCGAGAAAGTACAAACTGAAGAAAAGAGCATCAATGATGTTCCCATTGCAAAAGAATTTCCCGATGTATTTCCGAAAGAATTACCGGGATTACCCCCACATCGATCCGTTGAATTTCAAATAGATCTTGTACCAGGAGCTGCACCAATAGCTCGTGCTCCTTACAGACTCGCACCCAGCGAGATGAAAGAACTGCAAAGCCAATTACAAGAACTTTTAGAGCGTGGTTTCATTCGACCAAGCACATCACCGTGGGGAGCTCCTGTTTTGTTTGTCAAGAAGAAAGATGGTACATTCAGGTTGTGTATCGACTACCGAGAGTTGAACAAACTTACCATCAAGAACCGCTACCCACTACCGAGAATCGACGACTTATTTGATCAACTACAAGGCTCGTCTGTTTATTCAAAGATTGACTTACGTTCCGGGTATCATCAAATGCGGGTGAAAGAAGATGATATTCCAAAGACTGCTTTCAGAACACGTTACGGTCATTACGAGTTTATGGTCATGCCGTTTGGTTTAACTAATGCACCAGCTGTGTTCATGGACCTTATGAACCGAGTGTGTGGACCATACCTTGACAAGTTTGTCATTGTTTTCATTGATGACATACTTATTTACTCAAAGAATGACCAAGAACACGGTGAACATTTGAGAAAGGTGTTAGAAGTATTGCGGAAGGAAGAATTGTACGCTAAGTTTTCAAAGTGTGCATTTTGGTTGGAAGAAGTTCAATTCCTCGGTCACATAGTGAACAAAGAAGGTATTAAGGTGGATTCGGCAAAGATAGACACTGTTGAAAAGTGGGAAACCCCGAAAACTCCGAAACACATACGCCAGTTTTTAGGACTAGCTGGTTACTACAGAAGGTTCATCCAAGACTTTTCCAGAATAGCAAAACCCTTGACTGCATTAACGCATAAAGGGAAGAAATTTGAATGGAATGATGAACAAGAGAAAGCGTTTCAATTATTGAAGAAAAAGCTAACTACGGCACCTATATTGTCATTGCCTGAAGGGAATGATGATTTTGTGATTTATTATGACGCATCAAAGCAAGATCTCGGTTGTGTATTAATGCAACGAACGAAGGTGATTGCTTATGCGTCTAGACAATTGAAGATTCACGAACAAAATTATACGACGCATGGTTTGGAATTAGGCGCGGTTGTTTTTGCATTAAAGACTTGGAGGCACTACTTATATGGGGTCAAAAGTATTATATATACCGACCACAAAAGTCTTCAACACATATTTAATCAGAAACAACTGAATATGAGGCAACGTAGGTGGATTGAATTATTGAATGATTACGACTTTGAGATTCGTTACCACCCGGGGAAGGCAAATGTGGTAGCCGATGCCTTGAGCAGGAAGGACAGAGAACCCATTCGAGTAAAATCTATGAATATAATGATTCATAATAACCTTACTACTCAAATAAAGGAGGCGCAACAAGGAGTTTTAAAAGAGGGAAATTTAAAGGATGAAATACCCAAAGGATCGGAGAAGCATCTTAATATTCAGGAAGACGGAACCCGGTATAGGGCTGAAAGGATTTGGGTAGCAAAATTTGGAGATATGAGAGAAATGGTACTTAGAGAAGCTTATAAAACCAGATACTCAATACATCCTGGAACGGGGAAGATGTACAAGGATCTCAAGAAACATTTTTGGTGGCCGGGTATGAAAGCCGATGTTGCTAAATACGTAGGAGAATGTTTGACGTGTTCTAAGGTCAAAGCTGAGCATCAAAAACCATCAGGTCTACTTCAACAACCCGAAATCCCAGAATGGAAATGGGAAAACATTACCATGGATTTCATCACTAAATTGCCAAGGACTGCAAGTGGTTTTGATACTATTTGGGTAATAGTTGATCGTCTCACCAAATCAGCACACTTCCTGCCAATAAGAGAAGATGACAAGATGGAGAAGTTAGCACGACTGTATTTGAAGGAAGTCGTCTCCAGACATGGAATACCAATCTCTATTATCTCTGATAGGGATGGCAGATTTATTTCAAGATTCTGGCAGACATTACAGCAAGTATTAGGAACTCGTCTAGACATGAGTACTGCCTATCATCCACAAACTGATGGGCAGAGCGAAAGGACGATACAAACGCTTGAAGACATGCTACGAGCATGTGTTATTGATTTCGGAAATAGTTGGGATCGACATCTACCATTAGCAGAATTTTCCTACAACAACAGCTACCATTCAAGCATTGAGATGGCGCCGTTTGAAGCACTTTATGGTAGAAAGTGCAGGTCTCCGATTTGTTGGAGTGAAGTGGGGGATAGACAGATTACGGGTCCGGAGATTATACAAGAAACTACCGAGAAGATCATCCAAATTCAACAACGGTTGAAAACCGCCCAAAGTCGACAAAAGAGCTACGCTGACATTAAAAGAAAAGATATAGAATTTGAAATTGGAGAGATGGTCATGCTTAAAGTTGCACCTTGGAAAGGCGTTGTTCGATTTGGTAAATGAGGGAAATTAAATCCAAGGTATATTGGACCATTCAAAATTATTGATCGTGTCGGACCAGTAGCTTACCGACTAGAGTTACCTCAACAACTCGCGGCTGTACATAACACTTTCCACGTCTTGAATTTGAAGAAATGTTTTGCTAAAGAAGATCTCACTATTCCGTTAGATGAAATCCAAATCAACGAAAAACTTCAATTCATCGAAGAACCCGTCGAAATAATGGATCGTGAGGTTAAAAGACTTAAGCAAAACAAGATACCAATTGTTAAGGTTCGATGGAATGCTCGTAGAGGACCCGAGTTCACCTGGGAGCGTGAAGATCATATGAAGAAGAAATACCCACATCTATTTCCAGAAGATTCGTCAACACCTTCAACAGCTTAAAATTTCGGGACGAAATTTATTTAACGGGTAGGTACTGTAGTGACCCGAACTTTTCCATGTTTATATATATTAATTGAGATTGATATTTACATGATTAAATGTTTCCAACATGTTAAGCAATCAAACTTGTTAAGACTTGATTAATTGAAATATGTTTCATATAGACAATTGACCACCCAAGTTGATCGGTGATTCACGAACGTTAAAACTTGTAAAAACTATATGATGACATATATATGGATATATATATATATAGTTAACATGATACTATGATAAGAAAACATATCATAAAGTATATTAACAATGAACTACATATGTAAAAACAAGACTACTAACTTAATGATTTTTTTAAACGAGACATATATGTAACGATTATCGTTGTAAAGACATTTAATGTATATATATCATATTAAGAGATATTCATACATGATAATATCATGATAATATAATAATTTAAAATCTCATTTGATATTATAAACATTGGGTTAACAACATTTAACAAGATCGTTAACCTAAAGGTTTCAAAACAACACTTACATGTAACGACTAACGATGACTTAACGACTCAGTTAAAATGTATATACATGTAGTGTTTTAATATGTATTTATACACTTTTGAAAGACTTCAATACACTTATCAAAATACTTTTACTTAACAAAAATGCTTACAATTACATCCTCGTTCAGTTTCATCAACAATTATACTCGTATGCACCCGTATTCGTACTCGTACAATACACAGCTTTTAGATGTATGTACTATTGGTATATACACTCCAATGATCAGCTCTTAGCAGCCCATGTGAGTCACCTAACACATGTGGGAACCATCATTTGGCAACTAGCATGAAATATCTCATAAAATTACAAAAATATGAGTAATCATTCATGACTTATTTACATGAAAACAAAATTACATATCCTTTATATCTAATCCATACACCAACGACCAAAAACACCTACAAACACTTTCATTCTTCAATTTTCTTCATCTAATTGATCTCTCTCAAGTTCTATCTTCAAGTTCTAAGTGTTCTTCATATATTCTACAAGTTCTAGTTACATAAAATCAAGAATACTTTCAAGTTTGCTAGCTCACTTCCAATCTTGTAAGGTGATCATCCAACCTCAAGAAATCTTTGTTTCTTACAGTAGATTATCATTCTAATACAAGGTAATAATCATATTCAAACTTTGGTTCAATTTCTATAACTATAACAATCTTATTTCAAGTGATGATCTTACTTGAACTTGTTTTCGTGTCATGATTCTGCTTCAAGAACTTCGAGCCATCCAAGGATCCATTGAAGCTAGATCCATTTTTCTATTTTCCAGTAGGTTTATCCAAGGAAATTAAGGTAGTAATGATGTTCATAACATCACTCGATTCATACATATAAAGCTATCTTATTCGAAGGTTTAAACTTGTAATCACTAGAACATAGTTTAGTTAATTCTAAACTTGTTCGCAAACAAAAGTTAATCCTTCTAACTTGACTTTTAAAATCAACTAAACACATGTTCTATATCTATATGATATGCTAACTTAATGATTTAAAACCTGGAAACACGAAAAACACCGTAAAACCGGATTTACGCCGTCGTAGTAACACCGCGGGCTGTTTTGGGTTAGTTAATTAAAAACTATGATAAACTTTGATTTAAAAGTTGTTATTCTGAGAAAATGATTTTTATTATGAACATGAAACTATATCCAAAAATTATGGTTAAACTCAAAGTGGAAGTATGTTTTCTAAAATGGTCATCTAGACGTCGTTCTTTCGACTGAAATGACTACCTTTACAAAAACGACTTGTAACTTATTTTTCCGACTATAAACCTATACTTTTTCTGTTTAGATTCATAAAATAGAGTTTAATATGAAACCATAGCAATTTGATTCACTCAAAACGGATTTAAAATGAAGAAGTTATGGGTAAAACAAGATTGGATAATTTTTCTCATTTTAGCTACGTGAAAATTGGTAACAAATCTATTCCAACCATAACTTAATCAACTTGTATTGTATATTATGTAATCTTGAGATACCATAGACACGTATACAATGTTTCGACCTATCATGTCGACACATCTATATATATTTCGGAACAACCATAGACACTCTATATGTGAATGTTGGAGTTAGCTATACAGGGTTGAGGTTGATTCCAAAATATATATAGTTTGAGTTGTGATCAATACTGAGATACGTATACACTGGGTCGTGGATTGATTCAAGATAATATTTATCGATTTATTTCTGTACATCTAACTGTGGACAACTAGTTATAGGTTACTAACGAGGACAACTGACTTAATAAACTTAAAACATCAAAATATATTAAAAGTGTTGTAAATATATTTTGAACATACTTTAATATATATGTATATATTGTTATAGGTTCGTGAATCAACAGTGGCCAAGTCTTACTTCCCGACGAAGTAAAAATCTGTGAAAGTGAGTTATAGTCCCACTTTTAAAATCTAATATTTTTGGGATGAGAATACATGCAGGTTTTATAAATGATTTACAAAATAGACACAAGTACATGAAACTACATTCTATGGTTGAATTATCGAAATCGAATATGCCCCTTTTTATTAAGTCTGGTAATCTAAGAATTAGGGAACAGACACCCTAATTGACGCGAATCCTAAAGATAGATCTATTGGGCCTAACAAACCCCATCCAAAGTACCGGATGCTTTAGTACTTCGAAATTTATATCATATCCGAAGGGTGTCCCGGAATGATGGGGATATTCTTATATATGCATCTTGTTATTGTCGGTTACCAGGTGTTCACCATATGAATGATTTTTATCTCTATGTATGGGATGTGTATTGAAATATGAAATCTTGTGGTCTATTGTTACGATTTGATATATATAGGTTAAACCTATAACTCACCAACATTTTTGTTGACGTTTAAAGCATGTTTATTCTCAGGTGAATATTAAGAGCTTCCGCTGTTGCATACTAAAATAAGGACAAGATTTGGAGTCCATGTTTGTATGATATTGTGTAAAAACTGCATTCAAGAAACTGATTTCGATGTAACATATTTGTACTGTAAACCATTATGTAATGGTCGTGTGTAAACAGGATATTTTAGATTATCATTATTTGATAATCTACGTAAAGCTTTTTAAACCTTTATTTATGAAATAAAGGTTATGGTTTGTTTTAAAAAGGAATGCAGTCTTTGAAAAACGTCTCATATAGAGGTCAAAACCTCGCAACGAAATCAATTAATATGGAACGTTTTTAATCAATAAGAACGGGACATTTCATTAGAGAACCAGAATTTTGCTTTAGTGTATCTTATCTAGTTTGTTAGGATGCATTAGTGAGTCTGGACTTCGACCGTGTTTACTTGAAAAATGATTGCTTAACAAATTTTGTTGGAAACTATATATTTTTAACATGTGAATATTATGTGATATATTAATCTCTTAACGCGTTTGATATTATGTGATAGATGTCTACCTCTAGAACAAGTTCCATTGACTCACCTAATAATAATGAAGAGTCAAATGTAAATTGGAATGATTCGTGGACTGATTCACAAGTTCCCGAAGAGGAACCGGAAGAAGAGTCGGAACCGGAAGAAGAATCGGAACCGGAAGAAGAATCGGAACCGGATGAAGAAATAGAACTGGTGGGGGAAATAATAAAACGGTTAAGTAAAAGAAAATCCTCAACCAACCGACCAAGGTTAATTATGGTCAATGGTGTTTCCGCCAAGGAAGCAAAATATTGGGAGGATTACCAAATCTCCGATGAATCAGATTCCGACGAGAATTCCGATGATGTTATAGAAATTACCCCAACTGAATTTAAAAAGGCAAAAGAAAATAATAAGGGAAAGGGCATAAAAATAGAGAAATCTAATTCCAACCCCGATGAACTTTATATGTATCGTCAACCCCCGAAGTCCTTAAGTTGTAACAATGACCCGGGAACCTCTAAACCACCAGGTTTTTCTAAACCAATGTGGATAACGACGGCTCGTATTAGGGGAACATCATATATCCCTAGAAACTTGGCAAAACGAACCAAAACCGAAGAAGAAGAAACAAGCAAGTCGGAATAAGATAGTTGTATTCGTGTGGTGTAATATAAGTAATATAGTGTGCTTATGCTCTATAATATATGTAAAAATTGCTTGTATTAATAAGTATTTTTTTTATGAATCTAACTCTTGTCTATTTTACAGTATAAAAACACAAAATGGATAGACAACCTAATATTTTAAGAGACCTACCCAGAGACATGATTGATGAAATCTTGTCTAGAGTCGGTCAGAATTCTTCGGCACAACTATTTAAGGCGAGATCAGTTTGTAAGACATTCGAAGAACGTTCCAAGAATGCCTTGGTTTATAAAAGGCTTTCGTTCAAAAGATGGGGGATATCACATTGGGAAATCCATAAGTTACGATGTGTTTACTTTGACGCATATATTGCGGGGAACCCAAATGCTATTTTACGCAATGGGTTAAGAAATTATTTTGACTCAATATATCCGAATATTGGACTTCGTGATTTAGAAAAAGCGGCTAACATGCAACATAAAGAAGCATGTTATGCTTACGGATTAGTAATGTTCGCTTCTCACCAAAGTGAGAACAAGAACATCGGGCTACAACTATTAAACAAAACGTTCCCACAAGTGACAGAGTCGGTAATTGGGGTAAGAAATGAGGTTTTTAGATTGTTACGGGACTGTTGGACATTACGTAACCCTCATCCCTTTGACGACGTTACAACACGCTGTCTTATCAACGGACATAACGGTTATGTTCCACAAGACCAAGGATGGGAAGTAATCCTAGTAAAACCAGAATGCATGACTTGTTTCTGGACGTATGAATTACGTGTCTTTATTGCCTTTGCTGAACGACTTGTGTACTAGCTAGAATTATCTTCACAACCATCTTGTATTAACTTTATTGTGTGCTATATTTCATGCTATATGTAAAATAAGCGGTATTGTAAGTTTGTAAAATATTGTGTAAAAGTTTGAACGCGAAATATTATTATAATCAGTTTTTCATATAGAATTGTAGTAGTTGAATTGTATATTAGCTACTAAGTATGAACTTAACGGGTAGGTACTACCCGAATTTAAACTTATAAAACGCTAATATGAAGAAAAAGCTTTTATAAATGAGTTCATATTATGCTACAAAATACTATTAACTACTCTTAATATTCTGTATGATTAACTTGTTCCATTCGACTATTTTGAAGGAAATGGCACCGACTACTCGACACACCGTGAATATGAATGAAGAGGAATTCCGTACTTTTCTAGCTTCAAACATAGCCGCAGTACAGGCTGCGCTACATACCAACAATAACCTTGGATCTAGCAGTACAGGAAATCGTGTAGGATGCACCTACAAAGAATTCACTGCCTGTAAACCTTTAGAATTTGATGGAACCGAAGGACCGATCGGATTGAAACGGTGGACCGAGAAGGTTGAATCAGTGTTTGCCATAAGTAAGTGTACTGAAGAGGACAAAGTGAAGTACGCTACGCATACCTTCACAGGTTCTGCGTTAACATGGTGGAATACCTATCTAGAGCAAGTGGGACAAGACGATGCGTACGCACTACAGTGGTCAGCATTCAAGCACTTGATGAACGAGAAGTACCGTCCCAGAACCGAGGTCAATAAGCTCAAGACAGAACTTAGAGGGTTACGAACCCAAGGATTTGATATTACCACGTACGAAAGACGATTCATAGAATTGTGCCTATTGTGTCCGGGAGCATTCGAAGATGAGGAAGAGAAGATCGACGCGTTTGTGAAAGGATTACCGGAAAGAATCCAAGAAGATATAAGTTCACACGAGCCCACCTCCATACAACATGCATGTAGAATGGCTCACAAACTAGTGAACCAGATTGAAGAAAGAATTAAAGAACAGACTACTGAAGAGGCCAATGTGAAGCAAGTCAAAAGAAAGTGGGAGGAAAACGGTAATAAGAATCACCAATACAACAACAATAGCAATTACAACAATAATCGCAACAATTATCCCAACAATCGCAACATCAATCACAACTACAACAAACGGCCCAACAACAACAACAACAACAACAACAACAACAACAACAACAACAACAGCAACTACAACAATCATCCCAACAACAATAATAGCCACAACAACAACAACAATCAGAAGCAGCTATGCCAAAGGTGTGAAAAGTATCACTCGGGGTTCTGCACCAAATTTTGCAACAAGTGTAAAAGAAATGGTCATAGCGCGGTGAGGTGTGAGGTCTACGGACCAGGGGTTAATAGAACGAAAGGAACAAATGGTGTCGGAACGAGTAATGGCGGAGCAAGTAGTGTCGGAGCAAGTTATACCAATGTAGTTTGTTATAAATGTGGAAAACCGGGCCACATTATTAGAAATTGCCCGAACCAGGAGAACACGAATGGACAAGGCCGCGGAAGAGTTTTCAATATTAATGCGGCAGAGGCACAGGAAGACCCGGAGCTTGTTACGGGTACGTTTCTTATTGACAATAAATCTGCTTACGTTTTATTTGATTCGGGTGCGGATAGAAGCTATATGAGTAGAGATTTTTGTGCTAAATTAAGTTGTCCATTGACGCCTTTGGATAGTAAATTTTTACTCGAATTAGCAAATGGTAAATTAATTTCAGCAGATAATATATGTCGGAATCGAGAAATTAAACTGGTTAGCGAAACATTTAAGATTGATTTGATACCTGTAGAGTTAGGGAGTTTTGATGTGATAATCGGTATGGACTGGTTGAAAGAAGTGAAAGCAGAGATCGTTTGTTACAAAAATGCAATTCGCATTATACGAGAAAAAGGAAAACCCTTAATGGTGTACGGAGAAAAGGGCAACACGAAGCTACATCTTATTAGTAATTTGAAGGCACAAAAACTAATAAGAAAAGGTTGTTATGCTGTTCTAGCACACGTCGAAAAAGTACAAACTGAAGAAAAGAGCATCAATGATGTTCCCATTGCAAAAGAATTTCCCAATGTATTTCCGAAAGAATTACCGGGATTACCCCCACATCGATCCATTGAATTTCAAATAGATCTTGTACCAGGAGCTGCACCAATAGCTCGTGCTCCTTACAGACTCGTACCCAGCGAGATGAAAGAACTGCAAAGCCAATTACAAGAACTTTTAGAGCGTGGTTTCATTCGACCAAGCACATCACCGTGGGGAGCTCCTGTTTTGTTTGTCAAGAAGAAAGATGGTACATTCAGGTTGTGTATCGACTACCGAGAGTTGAACAAACTTACCATCAAGAACCGCTACCCACTACCGAGAATTGACGACTTATTTGATCAACTACAAGGCTCGTCTGTTTATTCAAAGATTGACTTACGTTCCGGGTATCATCAAATGCGGGTGAAAGAAGATGATATTCCAAAGACTGCTTTCAGAACACGTTACGGTCATTACGAGTTTATGGTCATGCCGTTTGGTTTAACTAATGCACCAGCTGTGTTCATGGACCTTATGAACCGAGTGTGTGGACCATACCTTGACAATTTTGTCATTGTTTTCATTGATGACATACTTATTTACTCAAAGAATGACCAAGAACACGGTGAACATTTGAGAAAGGTGTTAGAAGTATTGAGGAAGGAAGAATTGTACGCTAAGTTTTCAAAGTGTGCATTTTGGGTGGAAGAAGTCCAATTCCTCAGTCACATAGTGAACAAAGAAGGTATTAAGGTGGATCCGGCAAAGATAGAAACTGTTGAAAAGTGGGAAAACCCGAAAACTCCGAAACACATACGCCAGTTTTTAGGACTAGCTGGTTACTACAGAAGGTTCATCCAAGACTTTTCCAGAATAGCAAAACCCTTGACTGCATTAACGCATAAAGGGAAGAAATTTGAATGAAATGATGAACAAGAGAAAGCGTTTCAGTTATTGAAGAAAAAGCAAACTACGGCACCTATATTGTCATTGCCTGAAGGGAATGATGATTTTGTGATTTATTGTGACGCATCAAAGCAAGGTCTCGGTTGTGTATTAATGCAACGAACGAAGGTGATTGCTTATGCGTCTAGACAATTGAAGATTCACGAACAAAATTATACGACGCATGATTTGGAATTAGGCACGGTTGTTTTTGCATTAAAGACTTGGAGGCACTACTTATATGGGGTCAAAAGTATTATATATACCGACCACAAAAGTCTTCAACACATATTTAATCAGAAACAACTGAATATGAGGCAGCGTAGGTGGATTGAATTATTGAATGATTACGACTTTGAGATTCGTTACCACCCGGGGAAGGCAAATGTGGTAGCCGATGCCTTGAGCAGGAAGGACAGAGAACCCATTCGAGTAAAATCTATGAATATAATGATTCATAATAACATTACTACTCAAATAAAGGAGGCACAACAAGGAGTTTTAAAAGAGGGAAATTTAAATGATGAAATACCCAAAGGATCGGAGAAGCATCTTAATATTCGGGAAGACGGAACCCAGTATAGGGCTGAAAGGATTTGGGTACCAAAATTTGGAGATATGAGAGAAATGGTACTTAGAGAAGCTCATAAAACCAGATACTCAATACATCCTGGAAAGGGGAAGATGTACAAGGATCTCAAGAAACATTTTTGGTGGCCGGGTATGAAAGCCGATGTTGCTAAATACATAGGAGAATGTTTGACGTGTTCTAAGGTCAAAGCTGAGCATCAGAAACCATCAGGTCTACTTCAACAACCCGAAATCCCGGAATGGAAATGGGAAAACATTACCATGGATTTCATCACTAAATTGCCAAGGACTGCAAGTGGTTTTGATACTATTTGGGTAATAGTTGATCGTCTCACCAAATTAGCACACTTTCTGCCAATAAGAGAAGATGACAAGATGGAGAAGTTAGCACGACTGTATTTGAAGGAAGTCGTCTCCAGACATGGAATACCAATCTCTATTATCTCTGATAGGGATGGCAGATTTATTTCAAGATTCTGGCAGACATTACAGCAAGCATTAGGAACTCGTCTAGACATGAGTACTGCCTATCATCCACAAACTGATGGGCAGAGCGAAAGGACGATACAAACGCTTGAAGACATGCTACGAGCATGTGTTATTGATTTCGGAAACAGTTGGGATCGACATCTACCGTTAGCAGAATTTTCCTACAACAACAGCTACCATTCAAGCATTGAGATGGCGCCGTTTGAAGCACTTTATGGTAGAAAGTGCAGGTCTCCGATTTGTTAGAGTGAAGTGGAGGATAGACAGATTACGGGTCCGGAGATTATACAAGAAACTACCGAGAAGATCATCCAAATTCAACAATGGTTGAAAACCGCCCAAAGTCGACAAAAGAGCTACGCTGACATTAAAAGAAAAGATATAGAATTTGAAATTGGAAAGATGGTCATGCTTAAAGTTGCACCTTGGAAAGGCATTGTTCGATTTGGTAAACGAGGGAAATTAAATCCAAGGTATATTGGACCATTCAAGATTATTGATCGTGTCGGACCAGTAGCTTACCGACTTGAGTTACCTTAACAACTCGCGGCTGTACATAACACTTTCCACGTCTCGAATTTGAAGAAATGTTTTGTTAAAGAAGATCTCACTATTCCATTAGATGAAATCCAAATCAACGAAAAACTTCAATTCATCGAAGAACCCGTCGAAATAATTGATCGTGAGGTTAAAAGACTTAAGCAAAACAAGATACCAATTGTTAAGGTTCGATGGAATGCTCGTAGAGGAACCGAGTTCACCTGGGAGCGTGAAGATCAGATGAAGAAGAAATACCCACATCTATTTCCAGAAGATTCGTCAACACCTTCAACAGCTTAAAATTTCGGGACGAAATTTATTTAACGGGTAGGTACTGTAGTGACCCGAACTTTTCCATGTTTATATATATTAATTGAGATTGATATTTACATGATTAAATGTTTCCAACATGTTAAGCAATCAAATTTGTTAAGACTTGATTAATTGAAATATGTTTCATATAGACAATTGACCACCCAAGTTGACCGGTGATTCACGAACGTTAAAACTTGTAAAAACTATATGATGACATATATATGGATATATATATATATATAGTTAACATGATACTATGATAAGTAAACATATCATTAAGTATATTAACAATGAACTACATATGTAAAAACAAGACTACTAACTTAATGATTTTTAAACGAGACATATATGTAACGATTATCGTTGTAAAGACATTTAATGTATATATATCATATTAAGAGATATTCATACATGATAATATCAAGATAATATAATAATTTAAAATCTCATTTAATATTATAAACATTGGGTTAACAACATTTAACAAGATCATTAACCTAAAGGTTTCAAAACAACACTTACATGTAACGACTAACGATGACTTAACGACTCAGTTAAAATGTATATACATGTATTGTTTTAATATGTATTTATACACTTTTGAAAGACTTCAATACACTTATCAAATTACTTCTACTTAACAAAAATGCTTACAATTACATCCTCGTTCAGTTTTATCAACAATTCTACTCGTATGCACCCGTATTCGTACTCATACAATACACAGCTTTTAGATGTATGTACTATTGGTATATACGCTCCAATGATCAGCTCTTAACAGCCCATTTGAGTCACCTAACACATGTGGGAACCATCATTTGGCAACTAGCATGAAATATCTCATAAAATTACAAAAATATGAGTAATCATTCATGACTTATTTACATGAAAACAAAATTACATATCCTTTATATCTAATCCATACACCAACGACCAAAAACACCTACAAACACTTTCATTCTTCAATTTTCTTCATCTAATTAATCTCTCTCAAGTTCTATCTTCAAGTTCTAAGTGTTCTTCATATATTCTACAAGTTCTAGTTACATAAAATCAAGAATACTTTCAAGTTTGCTAGCTCACTTCCAATCTTGTAAGGTGATCATCCAACCTCAAGAAATCTTTGTTTCTTACATTAGGTTATTATTCTAATACAAGGTAATAATCATATTCAAACTTTGGTTCAATTTCTATAACTATAACAATCTTATTTCATGTGATGATCTTACTTGAACTTGTTTTCGTGTCATGATTCTGTTTCAAGAACTTCGAGCCATCCAAGGATCCGTTTGAAATGTCCCGTTCTTATTGATTAAAAACGTTCCATATTAATTGATTTCGTTGCGAGATTTTGACCTCTATATGAGACGTTTTTCAAAGACTGCATTCATTTTTAAACAAACCATAACCTTTATTTCATCAATAAAGGTTTAAAAAGCTTTACGTAGATTATCAAATAATGATAATCTAAAATATCCTGTTTACACACGACCATTACATAATGGTTTACAATACAAATATGTTACAACAAAATAAGTTTCTTGAATGCAGTTTTTACACAATATCATACAAGCATGGACTCCAAATCTTGTCCTTATTTAAGTATGCGACAGCGGAAGCTCTTAATAATCACCTGAGAATAAACATGCTTAAAACGTCAACAAAAATGTTGGTGAGTTATAGGTTTAACCTATATATATCAAATCATAATAATAGACCACAAGATTTCATATTTCAATACACATCCCATACATAGAGATAAAAATCATTCATATGGTGAACACCTGGTAACCGACATTAACAAAATGCATATATAAGAATATCCCCATCATTCTGGGACACCCTTCGGATATGATATAAATTTCGAAGTACTAAAGCATCCGGTACTTTGGATGGGGTTTGTTAAGCCCAATAGATCTATCTTTAGGATTCGCGTCAATTAGGGTTTCTGTTCCCTAATTCTTAGATTACCAGACTTAATAACAAGGGGCATATTCGATTTCGATAATTCAACCATAGAATGTAGTTTCACGTACTTGTGTCCATTTTGTAAATCATTTATAAAACCTGCATGTATTCTCATCCCAAAAATATTAGATTTTAAAAGTGGGACTATAACTCACTTTCACAGATTTTTACTTCGTCGGGAAGTAAGACTTGGCCACTGGTTGATTCACGAACCTATAACAATATATACATATATATCAAAGTATGTTCAAAATATATTTACAACACTTTTAATATATTTTGATGTTTTAAGTTTATTAAGTCAGCTGTCCTCGTTAGTAACCTACAACTAGTTGTCCATAGTTAGATGTACAGAAATAAATCGATAAATATTTCTTGAATCAATCCACGACCCAGTGTATACGTATCTCAGTATTGATCACAACTCAAACTAAATATATTTTGGAATCAACCTCAACCCTGTATAGCTAACTCCAACATTCACATATAGAGTGTCTATGGTTGTTCCGAAATATATATAGATGTGTCGACATGATAGGTCGAAACATTGTATACGTGTCTATGGTATCTCAAGATTACATAATATACAATACAAGTTGATTAAGTTATGGTTGGAATAGATTTGTTACCAATTTTCACGTAGCTAAAATGAGAAAAATTATCCAATCTTGTTTTACCCATAACTTCTTCATTTTAAATCCGTTTTGAGTGAATCAAATTGCTATGGTTTCATATTGAACTCTATTTTATGAATCTAAACAGAAAAAGTATAGGTTTATAGTCGGAAAAATAAGTTACAAGTCGTTCTTGTAAAGGTAGTCATTTCAGTCGAAAGAACGACGTCTAGATGACCATTTTAGAAAACATACTTCCACTTTGAGTTTAACCATAATTTTTAGATATAGTTTCATGTTCATAATAAAAATAATTTTCTCAGAATAACAACTTTTAAATCAAAGTTTATCATAGTTTTTAATTAACTAACCCAAAACAGCCCGCGGTGTTACTACGACGGCGTAAATCCTGTTTTACGGTGTTTTTCGTGTTTCCAGGTTTTAAATCATTAAGTTAGCATAACATATAGATATAGAACATGTGTTTAGTTGATTTTAAAAGTCAAGTTAGAAGGATTAACTTTTGTTTGCGAACAAGTTTAGAATTAACTAAACTATGTTCTAGTGATTACAAGTTTAAACCTTCGAATAAGATAGCTTTATATGTATGAATCGAATGATGTTATGAACATCATTACTACCTTAAGTTCCTTGGATAAACCTACTGGAAAAGAGAAAAATGGATCTAGCTTCAATGGATCCTTGGATGGCTCGAAGTTCTTGAAGCAGAATCATGACACGAAAACAAGTTCAAGTAAGATCATCACTTAAAATAAGATTGTTATAGTTATAGAAATTGAACCAAAGTTTGAATATGATTATTACCTTGTATTAGAATGATAACCTACTGTAAGAAACAAAGATTTCTTGAGGTTAGATGATCACCTTACAAGATTGGAAGTGAGCTAGCAAACTTGAAAGTATTCTTGATTTTATGAAACTAGAACTTTTGGAATTTATGAAGAACACTTAGAACTTGAAGTTAGAACTTGAGAGAGATCAATTAGATGAAGAAAATTGAAGAATGAAAGTGTTTGTAGGTGTTTTTGGTCGTTGGTGTATGGATTAGATATAAAGGATATGTTATTTTGTTTTCATGTAAATAAGTCATGAATGATTACTCATATTTTTGTAATTTTATGAGATATTTCATGCTAGTTGCCAAATGATGGTTCCCACATGTGTTAGGTGACTCACATGGGCTACTAAGAGCTGATCATTGGAGTGTATATACCAATAGTACATACATCTAAAAGCTGTGTATTGTACGAGTACGAATACGGGTGCATACGAGTAGAATTGTTGATGAAACTGAACGCGGATGTAATTGTAAGCATTTTTGTTAAGTAGAAGTATTTTGATAAGTGTATTGAAGTCTTTCAAAAGTGTATAAATACATATTAAAACACTACATGTATATACATTTTAACTGAGTCGTTAAGTCATCGTTAGTCGTTACATGTAAGTGTTGTTTTGAAACTTTTAGGTTAACGATCTTGTTAAATGTTGTTAACCCAATGTTTATAATATCAAATGAGATTTTAAATTATTATATTATCATGATATTATCATGTATGAATATCTCTTAATATGATATATATACATTAAATGTCTTTACAACGATAATCGTTACATATATGTCTCGTTTAAAAATCATTAAGTTAGTAGTCTTGTTTTTACATATGTAGTTCATTGTTAATATACTTAATGATATGTTTACTTATCATAGTATCATGTTAACTATATATATATCCATATATATGTCATCATATAGTTTTTACAAGTTTTAACGTTCGTGAATCACCGGCCAACTTGGGTGGTCAATTGTCTATATGAAACATATTTCAATTAATCAAGTCTTAACAAGTTTGATTGCTTAACATGTTGGAAACATTTAATAATGTAAATATCAATCTCAATTAATATATATAAACATGGAAAAGTTCGGGTCACTACAGTACCTACCCGTTAAATAAATTTCGTCCCGAAATTTTAAGCTGTTGAAGGTGTTGATGAATCTTCTGGAAATAGATGCGGGTATTTCTTCTTCATCTGATCTTCACGCTCCCAGGTGAACTCGGGTCCTCTACGAGCATTCCATCGAACCTTAACAATTGGTATCTTGTTTTGCTTAAGTCTTTTAACCTCACGATCCATTATTTCGACGGGTTCTTCGATGAATTGAAGTTTTTCGTTGATTTGGATTTCATCTAACGGAATAGTGAGATCTTCTTTAGCAAAACATTTCTTCAAATTCGAGATGTGGAAAGTGTTATGTACAGCCGCGAGTTGTTGAGGTAACTCAAGTCGGTAAGCTACTGGTCCGACACGATCAATAATCTTGAATGGTCCAATATACCTTGGATTTAATTTCCCTCGTTTACCAAATCGAACAACGCCTTTCCAAGGTGCAACTTTAAGCATGACCATCTCTCCAATTTCAAATTCTATATCTTTTCTTTTAATGTCAGCGTAGCTCTTTTGTCGACTTTGGGCAGTTTTCAACCGTTGTTGAATTTGGATGATCTTCTCGGTAGTTTCTTGTATAATCTCCGGACCCGTAATCTGTCTATCCCCCACCTCACTCCAACAAATCGGAGACCTGCACTTTCTACCATAAAGTGCTTCAAACGGCGCCATCTCAATGCTTGAATGGTAGCTGTTGTTGTAGGAAAATTCTGCTAACGGTAGATGTCGATCCCAACTGTTTCCGAAATCAATAACACATGCTCGTAGCATGTCTTCAAGCGTTTGTATCGTCCTTTCGCTCTGCCCATCAGTTTGTGGATGATAGGCAGTACTCATGTCTAGACGAGTTCCTAATGCTTGCTGTAATGTCTGCCAGAATCTTGAAATAAATCTGCCATCCCTATCAGAGATAATAGAGATTGGTATTCCATGTCTGGAGACGACTTCCTTCAAATACAGTCGTGCTAACTTCTCCATCTTGTCATCTTCTCTTATTGGTAGGAAGTGTGCTGATTTGGTGAGACGATCAACTATTACCCAAATAGTATCAAAACCACTTGCAGTCCTTGGCAATTTAGTGATGAAATCCATGGTAATGTTTTCCCATTTCCATTCCGGGATTTCGGGTTGTTGAAGTAGACCTGATGGTTTCTGATGCTCAGCTTTGACCTTAGAACACGTCAAACATTCTCCTACGTATTTAGCAACATCGGCTTTCATACCCGGCCACCAAAAATATTTCTTGAGATCCTTGTACATCTTCCCCCTTCCAGGATGTATTGAGTATCTGGTTTTATGAGCTTCTCTAAGTACCATTTCTCTCATATCTCCAAATTTTGGTACCCAAATCCTTTCAGCCCTATACCGGGTTCCGTCTTCCCGAATATTAAGATGCTTCTCCGATCTTTTGGGTATTTCATCCTTTAAATTTCCCTCTTTTAAAACTCCTTGTTGCGCCTCCTTTATTTGAGTAGTAATGTTATTATGAATCATTATATTCATAGATTTTACTCGAATGGGTTCTCTGTCCTTCCTGCTCAAGGCATCGGTTACCACATTTGCCTTCCCCGGGTGGTAACGAATCTCAAAGTCGTAATCATTCAACAATTCAATCCACCTACGCTGCCTCATATTCAGTTGTTTCTGATTAAATATGTGTTGAAGACTTTTGTGGTCGGTATATATAATACTTTTGACCCCATATAAGTAGTGCCTCCAAGTCTTTAATGCAAAAACAACCGCGCCTAATTCCAAATCATGCGTCGTATAATTTTGTTCGTGAATCTTCAATTGTCTAGACGCATAAGCAATCACCTTCGTTCGTTGCATTAATACACAACCGAGACCTTGCTTTGATGCATCACAATAAATCACAAAATCATCATTCCCTTCAGGCAATGACAATATAGGTGCCGTAGTTAGCTTTTTCTTCAATAACTGAAACGCTTTCTCTTGTTCATCATTCCATTCAAATTTCTTCCCTTTATGCGTTAATGCAGTCAAGGGTTTTGCTATTCTGGAAAAGTCTTGGATGAACCTTCTGTAGTAACCAGCTAGTCCTAAAAACTGGCGTATGTGTTTCGGAGTTTTCGGGGTTTCCCACTTTTCAACAGTTTCTATCTTTGCCGGATCCACCTTAATACCTTCTTTGTTCACTATGTGACCGAGGAATTGAACTTCTTCCAACCAAAATGCACACTTTGAAAACTTAGCGTACAATTCTTCCTTCCTCAATACTTCTAACACCTTTCTCAAATGTTCACCGTGTTCTTGGTCATTCTTTGAGTAAATAAGTATGTCATCAATGAAAACAATGACAAACTTGTCAAGGTATGGTCCACACACTCGGTTCATAAGGTCCATGAACACAGCTGGTGCATTAGTTAAACCAAACGGCATGACCATAAACTCGTAATGACCGTAACGTGTTCTGAAAGCAGTCTTTGGAATATCATCTTCTTTCACCCGCATTTGATGATACCCGGAACGTAAGTCAATCTTTGAATAAACAGACGAGCCTTGTAGTTGATCAAATAAGTCGTCGATTCTCGGTAGTGGGTAGCGATTCTTGATGGTAAGTTTGTTCAACTCTCGGTAGTCGATACACAACCTGAATGTACCATCTTTCTTCTTGACAAACAAAACAGGAGCTCCCCAAGGTGATGTGCTTGGTCGAATGAAACCTCGCTCTAAAAGTTCTTGTAATTGGCTTTGCAGTTCTTTCATCTCACTGGGTGCGAGTCTGTAAGGAGCACGAGCTATTGGTGCAGCTCCTGGTACAAGATCTATTTGAAATTCAACGGATCGATGTGGGGGTAATCCCGGTAATTCTTTCGGAAATACATCGGGAAATTCTTTTGCGACGGGAACATCATTGATGCTCTTTTCTTCAGTTTGTACTTTCTCGACGTGTGCTAGAACAGCATAGCAACCTTTTCTTATTAGTTTTTGTGCCTTCAAATTACTAATAAGATGTAGCTTCGTGTTGCCCTTTTCTCCGTACACCATTAAGGGTTTTCCTTTTTCTCGTATAATGCGAATTGCATTTTTGTAACAAACGATCTCTGCTTTCACTTCTTTCAACCAGTCCATACCGATTATCACATCAAAACTCCCTAACTCTACTGGTATCAAATCAATCTTAAATGTTTCGCTAACCAGTTTAATTTCTCGATTCCGACATATATTATCTGCTGAAATTAATTTACCATTTGCTAATTCGAGTAAAAATTTACTATCCAAAGGCGTCAATGGACAACTTAATTTAGCACAAAAATCTCTACTCATATAGCTTCTATCCGAACCCGAATCAAATAAAACGTAAGCAGATTTATTGTCAATAAGAAACGTACCCGTAACAAGCTCCGGGTCTTCCTGTGCCTCTGCCGCATTAATATTGTAAACTCTTCCGCGGCCTTGTCCATTCGTGTTCTCCTGGTTCGTGCAATTTCTAATAATGTGGCCCGGTTTTCCACATTTATAACAAACTACATTGGCATAGCTTGCTCCGACACTACTTGCTCCGCCATTACTCGTTCCGACACCATTTGTTCCTTTTGTTCTATTAACCCCTGGTCCGTAGACCTCACACTTCGCCGCGCTATGACCATTTCTTTTACACTTGTTGCAAAATTTGGTGCAGAACCCCGAGTGATACTTTTCACACCTTTGGCATAGCTGTTTCTGATTGTTATTGTTGTTGCGGTTATTATTGTTGTTGGGATGATTGTTGTAGTTGCTGTTGTTGTTGTTGTTGTTGTTGAGCCGTTTGTTGTAGTTACGATTGATGTTGCGATTGTTGTTGTTGTTGTATTGGTGATTCTTATCACCATTTTCCTCCCACTTTCTTTTGACTTGCTTCACATTGGCCTCTTCAGCAGTCTGTTCTTTAATTCTTTCTTCAATCTGGTTCACTAGTTTGTGAGCCATTCTACGTGCCTGTTGTATGGAGGCGGGCTCGTGTGAACTTATATCTTCTTGGATTCTTTCCGGTAATCCTTTCACAAACGCGTCGATCTTCTCTTCCTCATCTTCGAATGCTCCCGGACACAATAGGCACAATTCTGTGAATCGTCTTTCGTACGTGGTAATATCAAATCCTTGGGTTCGTAACCCTCTAAGTTCTGTCTTGAGCTTATTGACCTCGGTTCTGGGACGGTACTTCTCGTTCATCAAGTGCTTGAATGCTGACCACGGTAGTGCGTACGCATCGTCTTGTCCCACTTGCTCTAGATAGGTATTCCACCATGTTAACGCAGAACCTGTGAAGGTATGCGTAGCGTACTTCACTTTGTCCTCTTCAGTACACTTACTTATGGCAAACACCGATTCGACCTTCTCGGTCCACCATTTCAATCCGATCGGTCCTTCGGTTCCATCAAATTCCAAAGGTTTGCAGGCAGTGAATTCTTTGTAGGTGCATCCTACACGATTTCCTGTACTGCTAGATCCAAGGTTATTGTTGGTATGTAGCGCAGCCTGTACTGCGGCTATGTTTGAAGCTAGAAAAGTACGGAATTCCTCTTCATTCATATTCACGGTGTGTCGAGTAGTCGGTGCCATTTCCTTCAAAATAGTTAAATGGAACAAGTTAATCATACAGAATATTAAGAGTAGTTAATAGTATTTCGTAGCATAATATGAACTCATTTATAAAAGCTTTTTCTTCATATTAGCGTTTTATAAGTTTAAATTCGGGTAGTACCTACCCGTTAAGTTCATACTTAGTAGCTAATATACAATTCAACTACTACAATTCTATATGAAAAACTGATTATAATAATATTTCGCGTTCAAACTTTTATACAATATTTTACAAACTTACAATACCGCTTGTTTTACATAAAGCATGAAATATAGCACACAATAACTTTGATACAAGATAGTTGTGAAGATAATTCTAGCTAATACACAAGTCGTTCAGCAAAGGCAATAAAGACACGTAATTCATACGTCCAGAAACAAGTCATGCATTCTGGTTTTACTAGGACTACTTCCCATCCTTGGTCTTGTGCAACATAACCGTTATGGCCGTTGATAAGACAGCGTGTTGTAACGTCGTCAAAGGGACGAGGGTTACGTAATGTCCAACAGTCCCGTAACAATCTAAAAACCTCATTTCTTACCCCAATTACCGACTCCGTCACTTGTGGAAATGTTTTGTTTAATAGTTGTAGCCCGATGTTCTTGTTCTCACTCTGGTGAGAAGCGAACATTACTAATCCGTAAGCATAACATGCTTCTTTATGTTGCATGTTAGCCGCTTTTTCTAAATCACGAAGTCCAATATTTGGATATATTGAGTCAAAATAATTTCTTAACCCGTTGCGTAAAATAGCATTTGGGTTCCCCGCAATATATGCGTCAAAGTAAACACATCGTAACTTATGGGTTTCCCAATGTGATATCCCCCATCTTTCAAACGAAAGTCTCTTATAAACCAAGACATTCTTGGAACGTTCTTCGAATGTCTTACAAACTGATCTCGCCTTAAATAGTTGTGCCGAGGAATTCTGGCCGACTCTAGACAAGATTTCATCAATCATGTCTCCGGGTAGGTCTCTTAAAATATTGGGCTGTCTATCCATTTTGTGTTTTTAAACTGTAAAATAGACAAGAGTTAGATTCATAAAAAAAATACTTATTAATACAAGCAATTTTTACATATATCATAAAGCATAAGAACACTATATTACATATATTACACCACACGAATACAACTATCTTATTCCGACTCGTTCGTTTCTTCTTCTTCGATTTTTGTTCGTTTTGCCAAGTTTCTAGGGATATATGATGTTCCCCTAATACGAGCCGTCGTTATCCACATTGGTTTAGAAAAACCTGGTGGTTTAGAGGTTCCCGGGTCATTGTTACAACTTAAGGACTTCGGGGGTTGACGATACATATACAGTTCATCGGGGTTGGAATTAGATTTCTCTATTTTTATGCCCTTTCCCTTATTATTTTCTTTTGGCTTTTTAAATTCAGTTGGGGTAATTTCTATAACATCATCGGAATTCTCGTCGGAATCTGATTCATCGGAGAATTGGTAATCCTCCCAATATTTTGCTTCCTTGGCGGAAACACCATTGACCATAATTAACCTTGGTCGGTTGGTTGAGGATTTTCTTTTACTTAACCGTTTTATTATTTCCCCCACCGGTTCTATTTCTTCATCCGGTTCCGATTCTTCTTCCGGTTCCGATTCTTCTTCCGGTTCCGACTCTTCTTCCGGTTCCTCTTCGGGAACTTGTGAATCAGTCCACGAATCATTCCAATTTACATTTGACTCTTCATTATTATTAGGTGAGTCAATGGGACTTGTTCTAGAGGTAGACATCTATCACATAATATCAAACGCGTTAAGAGATTAATATATCACATAATATTCACATGTTAAAAATATATAGTTTCCAACAAAATTTGTTAAGCAATCATTTTTCAAGTAAACACGGTCGAAGTCCAGACTCACTAATGCATCCTAACAAACTAGATAAGACACACTAATGCAAAATTCTGGTTCTCTAAGACCATCGCTCGAATACCAACTGAAATGTCCCGTTCTTATTGATTAAAAACGTTCCATATTAATTGATTTCGTTGCGAGGTTTTGACCTCTATATGAGACGTTTTTCAAAGACTGCATTCATTTTTAAACAAACCATAACCTTTATTTCATCAATAAAGGTTTAAAAAGCTTTACGTAGATTATCAAATAATGATAATCTAAAATATCCTGTTTACACACGACCATTACATAATGGTTTACAATACAAATATGTTACAACAAAATAAGTTTCTTGAATGCAGTTTTTACACAATATCATACAAGCATGGACTCCAAATCTTGTCCTTATTTAAGTATGCGACAGCGGAAGCTCTTAATAATCACCTGAGAATAAACATGCTTAAAACGTCAACACAAATGTTGGTGAGTTATAGGTTTAACCTATATATATCAAATCATAATAATAGACCACAAGATTTCATATTTCAATACACATCCCATACATAGAGATAAAAATCATTCATATGGTGAACACTTGGTAACCGACATTAACAAAATGCATATATAAGAATATCCCCATCATTCCGGGACACCCTTCGGATATGATATAAATTTCGAAGTACTAAAGCATCCGGTACTTTGGATGGGGTTTGTTAAGCCCAATAGATCTATCTTTAGGATTCGCGTCAATTAGGGTGTCTGTTCCCTAATTCTTAGATTACCAGACTTAATAACAAGGGGCATATTCGATTTCGATAATTCAACCATAGAATGTAGTTTCACGTACTTGTGTCTATTTTGTAAATCATTTATAAAACCTACATGTATTCTCATCCCAAAAATATTAGATTTTAAAAGTGGGACTATAACTCACTTTCACAGATTTTTACTTCGTCGGGAAGTAAGACTTGGCCACTGGTTGATTCACGAACCTATAACAATATATACATATATATCAAAGTATGTTCAAAATATATTTACAACACTTTTAATATATTTTGATGTTTTAAGTTTATTAAGTCAGCTGTCCTCGTTAGTAACCTACAACTAGTTGTCCACAGTTAGATGTACAGAAATAAATCGATAAATATTATCTTGAATCAATCCACAACCGAGTGTATACGTATCTCAGTATTGATCACAACTCAAACTAAATATATTTTGGAATCAACCTCAACCCTGTATAGCTAACTCCAACATTCACATATAGAGTGTCTATGGTTGTTCCGAAATATATATAGATGTGTCGACATGATAGGTCGAAACATTGTATACGTGTCTATGGTATCTCAAGATTACATAATATACAATACAAGTTGATTAAGTTATGGTTGGAATAGATTTGTTACCAATTTTCACGTAGCTAAAATGAGAAAAATTATCCAATCTTGTTTTACCCATAACTTCTTCATTTTAAATCCGTTTTGAGTGAATCAAATTGCTATGGTTTCATATTGAACTCTATTTTATGAATCTAAACAGAAAAAGTATAGGTTTATAGTCGGAAAAATAAGTTACAAGTCGTTCTTGTAAAGGTAGTCATTTCAGTCGAAAGAACGACGTCTAGATGACCATTTTAGAAAACATACTTCCACTTTGAGTTTAACCATAATTTTTGGATATAGTTTCATGTTCATAATAAAAATAATTTTCTCAGAATAACAACTTTTAAATCAAAGTTTATCATAGTTTTTAATTAACTAACCCAAAACAGCCCGCGGTGTTACTACGACGGCGTAAATCCGGTTTTACGGTGTTTTTCGTGTTTCCAGGTTTTAAATCATTAAGTTAGCATATCATATAGATATAGAACATGTTTTTAGTTGATTTTAAAAGTCAAGTTAGAAGGATTAACTTTTGTTTGCGAACAAGTTTAGAATTAACTAAACTATGTTCTAGTGATTACAAGTTTAAACCTTCGAATAAGATAGCTTTATATGTATGAATCGAATGATGTTATGAACATCATTACTACCTTAAGTTCCTTGGATAAACCTACTGGAAAAGAGAAAAATGGATCTAGCTTCAATGGATCCTTAGATGGCTCGAAGTTCTTGAAGCAGAATCATGACACGAAAACAAGTTCAAGTAAGATCATCACTTAAAATAAGATTGTTATAGTTATAGAAATTGAACCAAAGTTTGAATATGATTATTACCTTGTATTAGAATGATAACCTACTGTAAGAAACAAAGATTTCTTGAGGTTGGATGATCACCTTACAAGATTGGAAGTGAGCTAGCAAACTTGAAAGTATTCTTGATTTTATGAAACTAGAACTTTTGGAATTTATGAAGAACACTTAGAACTTGAAGATAGAACTTGAGAGAGATCAATTAGATGAAGAAAATTGAAGAATGAAAGTGTTTGTAGGTGTTTTTGGTCGTTGGTGTATGGATTAGATATAAAGGATATGTTATTTTGTTTTCATGTAAATAAGTCATGAATGATTACTCATATTTTTATAATTTTATGAGATATTTCATGCTAGTTGCCAAATGATGGTTCCCACATGTGTTAGGTGACTCACATGGGCTGCTAAGAGCTGATCATTGAAGTGTATATACCAATAGTACATACATCTAAAAGCTGTGTATTGTACGATGTAGTGACCCGAACTTTTCCATGTTTATATATATTAATTGAGATTGATATTTACATAATTAAATGTTTCCAACATGTTAAGCAATCAAACTTCTTAAGACTTGATTAATTGAAATAGGTTTCATATAGACAATTGACCACCCAAGTTGACCGGTAATTCACGAACGTTAAAACTTGTAAAAACTATATGATGACATATATATGGTTATATATATAGTTAACATGATATTATTATAAGTAAACATATCATTAAGTATATTAACAATGAACTACATATGTAAAAACAAGACTACTAACTTAATGATTTTGAAACGAGACATATATGTAACGATTATCGTTGTAACGACATTTAATGTATATATATCATATTAAGAGATATTCGTACATCATAATATCATGATAATATAATAATTTAAAATCTCTTTTGATATTATAAACATTGGGTTAACAACATTTAACAAGATCGTTAACCTAAAGGTTTCAAAACAACATTTACATGTAACGACTAACGATGACTTAACGACTCAGTTAAAATGTATATACATGTAGTGTTTTAATATGTATTCATACACTTTTGAAAGACTTCAAGACACTTATCAAAATACTTCTACTTAACAAAAATGCTTACAATTACATCCTCGTTCAGTTTCATCAACAATTCTACTCGTATGCACCCGTATTCGTACTCGTACAATACACAGCTTTTAGATGTATGTACTATTGGTATATACACTCCAATGATCAGCTCTTAGCAGCCCATGTGAGTCACCTAACACATGTGGGAACCATCATTTGGCAACTAGCATGAAATATCTCATAAAATTACAAAAATATGAGTAATCATTCATGACTTATTTACATGAAAACAAAATTACATATCCTTTATATCTAATCCATACACCAACGACCAAAAACACCTACAAACACTTTCATTCTTCAATTTTCTTCATCTAATTGATCTCTCTCAAGTTCTATCTTCAAGTTCTAAGTGTTCTTCATAAATTCCAAAAGTTCTAGTTTCATAAAATCAAGAATACTTTCAAGTTTGCTAGCTCACTTCCAATCTTGTAAGGTGATCATCCAACCTCAAGAAATCTTTGTTTCTTACAGTAGGTTATCATTCTAATACAAGGTAATAATCATATTCAAACTTTGGTTCAATTTCTATAACTATAACAATCTTATTTCAAGTGATGATCTTACTTGAACTTGTTTTCGTGTCATGATTCTGCTTCAAGAACTTCGAGCCATCCAAGGATCCATTGAAGCTAGATCCATTTTTCTCTTTTCCAGTAGGTTTATCCAAGGAACTTAAGGTAGTAATGATGTTCATAACATCATTCGATTCATACATATAAAGCTATCTTATTCGAAGGTTTAAACTTGTAATCACTAGAACATAGTTTAGTTAATTCTAAACTTGTTCGCAAACAAAAGTTAATCCTTCTAACTTGACTTTTAAAATCAACTAAACACATTTTCTATATCTATATGATATGCTAACTTAATGATTTAAAACCTGGAAACACGAAAAACACCGTAAAACCGGATTTACGCCGTCGTAGTAACACCGCGGGCTGTTTTGGGTTAGTTAATTAAAAACTATGATAAACTTTGATTTAAAAGTTGTTATTCTGAGAAAATGATTTTTATTATGAACATGAAACTATATCCAAAAATTATGATTAAACTCAAAGTGGAAGTATGTTTTCTAAAATGGTCATCTAGACGTCGTTCTTTCGACTGAAATGACTACCTTTACAAAAACGACTTGTAACTTATTTTTCTGACTATAAACCTATACTTTTTCTGTTTAGATTCATAAAATAGAGTTCAATATGAAACCATAGCAATTTGATTCACTTAAAACGGATTTAAAATGAAGAAGTTATGGGTAAAACAAGATTGGATAATTTTTCTCATTTTAGCTACGTGAAAATTGGTAACAAATCTATTCCAACCATAACTTAATGAACTTGTATTGTATATTATGTAATCTTGAGATACCATAGACACGTATACAATGTTTCGACCTATCATGTCGACACATCTATATATATTTCGGAACAACCATAGACACTCTATATGTGAATGTTGGAGTTAGCTATACAGGGTTGAGGTTGATTCCAAAATATATATAGTTTGAGTTGTGATCAATACTGAGATACGTATACACTGGGTCGTGGATTGATTCAAGATAATATTTATCGATTTATTTCTGTACATCTAACTGTGGACAACTAGTTGTAGGTTACTAACGAGGACAGCTGACTTAATAAACTTAAAACATCAAAATATATTAAAAGTGTTGTAAATATATTTTGAACATACTTTGATATATATGTATATATTGTTATAGGTTCGTGAATCAACCAGTGGCCAAGTCTTACTTCCCGACGAAGTAAAAATCTGTGAAAGTGAGTTATAGTCCCACTTTTAAAATCTAATATTTTTGGGATGAGAATACATGCAGGTTTTATAAATGATTTACAAAATAGACACAAGTACGTGAAACTACATTCTATGGTTGAATTATCAAAATCGAATATGCCCCTTTTTATTAAGTCTGGTAATCTAAGAATTAGGGAACAGACACCCTAATTGACGCGAATCCTAAAGATAGATCTATTGGGCTTAACAAACCCCATCCAAAGTACCGGATGCTTTAGTACTTCGAAATTTATATCATATCCGAAGGGTGTCCCGGAATGATGGGGATATTCTTATATATGCATCTTGTTAATGTCGGTTACCAGGTGTTCACCATATGAATGATTTTTATCTCTATGTATGGGATGTGTATTGAAATATGAAATCTTGTGGTCTATTATTATGATTTGATATATATAGGTTAAACCTATAACTCACCAACATTTTTGTTGACGTTTTAAGCATGTTTATTCTCAGGTGATTATTAAGACTTCCGCTGTCGCATACTTAAATAAGGACGAGATTTGGAGTCCATGCTTGTATGATATTGTGTAAAAACTGCATTCAAGAAACTTATTTTATTGTAACATATTTGTATTGTAAACCATTATGTAATGGTCGTGTGTAAACAGGATATTTTAGATTATCATTATTTGATAATCTACGTAAAGCTTTTTAAACCTTTATTGATGAAATAAAGATTATGGTTGTTTTAAAATGAATGCAGTCTTTGAAAAACGTCTCATATAGAGGTCAAAACCTCGCAACGAAATCAATTAATATGGAACGTTTTTAATCAATAAGAACGGGACATTTCAGTTGGTATCCGAGCGTTGGTCTTAGAGAACCAGAATTTTGCATTAGTGTGTCTTATCGAGTTTGTTAGGATGCATTAGTGAGTCTGGACTTCGACCGTGTTTACTTGAAAAATGATTGCTTAACAAATTTTGTTGGAAACTATATATTTTTAACATGTGAATATTATGTGATATATTAATCTCTTAACGCGTTTGATATTATGTGATAGATGTCTACCTCTAGAACAAGTCCCATTGACTCACCTAATAATAATGAAGAGTCAAATGTAAATTGGAATGATTCGTGGACTGATTCACAAGTTCCCGAAGAGGAACCGGAAGAAGAGTCGGAACCGGAAGAAGAATCGGAACCGGAAGAAGAATCGGAACCGGATGAAGAAATAGAACCGGTGGGGGAAATAATAAAACGGTTAAGTAAAAGAAAATCCTCAACCAACCGACCAAGGTTAATTATGACCAATGGTGTTTCCGCCAAGGAAGCAAAATATTGGGAGGATTACCAATTCTCCGATGAATCGGATTCCGACGAGAATTCCGATGATGTTATAGAAATTACCCCAACTGAATTTAAAAAGGCAAAAGAAAATAATAAGGGAAAGGGCATAAAATAGAGAAATCTAATTCCAACCCCGATGAACTTTATATGTATCGTCAACCCCCGAAGTCCTTAAGTTGTAACAATGACCCGGGAACCTCTAAACCACCAGGTTTTTCTAAACCAATGTGGAAAATTACGGCTCGTATTAGGGGAACATCATATATCCCTAGAAACTTGGCAAAACGAACCAAAACCGAAGAAGAATAAACAAGCGAGTCGGAATAAGATAGTTGTATTCGTGTGGTGTAATATATGTAATATAGTGTGCTTATGCTTTATGATATATGTAAAAATTGCTTGTATTAATAAGTATTTTTTTTTTTATGAATCTAACTCTTGTCTATTTTACAGTTTAAAAACACAAAATGGATAGACAACCCAATATTTTAAGAGACCTACCCGGAGACATGATTGATGAAATCTTGTCTAGAGTCTGCCAGAATTCCTCGGCACAACTATTCAAGGCGAGATCAGTTTGTAAGACATTCAAAGAACGTTCCATGAATGTCTTGGTTTATAAGAGACTTTCGTTTGAAAGATGGGGGATATCACATTGGGAAACCCATAAGTTACGATGTGTTTACTTTGACGCATATATTGCGGGGAACCCAAATGCTATTTTACGCAACGGGTTAAGAAATTATTTTGACTCAATATATCCGAATATTGGACTTCGTGATTTAGAAAAAGCGGCTAACATGCAACATAAAGAAGCATGTTATGCCTATGGATTAGTAATGTTCGCTTCTCACCAAAGTGAGAACAAGAACATCGGGCTACAACTATTAAACAAAACGTTTCCACAAGTGACGGAGTCGGTAATTGGGGTAAGAAATGAGGTTTTTAGATTATTACGGGACTGTTGGACATTACGTAACCCTCGTCCCTTTGACGACGTTACAACACGCTGTCTTATCAACGGCCATAACGGTTATGTTGCACAAGACCAAGGATGGGAAGTAGTCCTAGTAAAACCAGAATGCATGACTTGTTTCTGGACGTATGAATTACGTGTCTTTATTGCCTTTGCTGAACGACTTGTGTACTAGCTAGAATTATCTTCACAACTATCTTGTATCAAAGTTATTGTGTGCTATATTTCATGCTTTATGTAAAATAAGCGGTATTGTAAGTTTGTAAAATATTGTATAAAAGTTTGAACGCGAAATATTATTATAATCAGTTTTTCATATAGAATTGTAGTAGTTGAATTGTATATTAGCTACTAAGTATGAACTTAACGGGTAGGTATTACCCGAATTTAAACTTATAAAACGCTAATATGAAGAAAAAGCTTTTATAAATGAGTTCATATTATGCTACGAAATACTATTAACTACTCTTAATATTCTGTATGATTAACTTGTTCCATTTAACTATTTTGAAGGAAATGGCACCGACTACTCGACACACCGTGAATATGAATGAAGAGGAATTCCGTACTTTTCTAGCTTCAAACATAGCCGCAGTACAGGCTGCACTACATACCAACAATAACCTTGGATCTAGCAGTACAGGAAATCGTGTAGGATGCACCTACAAAGAATTCACTGCCTGCAAACCTTTGGAATTTGATGGAACCGAAGGACCGATCGGATTGAAACGGTGGACCGAGAAGGTCGAATCGGTGTTTGCCATAAGTAAGTGTACTGAAGAGGACAAAGTAAAGTACGCTACGCATACCTTCACAGGTTCTGCGTTAACATGGTGGAATACCTATCTAGAGCAAGTGGGACAAGACGATGAGTACGCACTACCGTGGTCAGCATTCAAGCCCTTGATGAACGAGAAGTACCGTCCCAGAACCGAGGTCAATAAGCTCAAGACAGAACTTAGAGGGTTACAAACCCAAGGATTTAATATTACCACGTACGAAAGACGATTCACAGAATTGTGCCTATTGTGTCCGGGAGCATTCGAAGATGAGGAAGAGAAGATCGACGCGTTTGTGAAAGGATTACCGGAAAGAATCCAAGAAGATATAAGTTCACACGAGCCCGCCTCCATACAACAGGCATGTAGAATGGCTCACAAACTCGTGAACCAAATTGAAGAAAGAATTAAAGAACAGACTGCTGAAGAGGCCAATGTGAAGCAAGTCAAAAGAAAGCGAGAGGAAAACGGTGATAAGAATCACCAATACAACAACAACAGCAATTACAACAATAATCGCAACAATTATCCCAACAATCGCAACATCAATCGCAACTACAACAAACGGCCCAACAACAACAACAACAACAACAACAACAACTACAACAATCATCCCAACAACAATAATAACCGCAACAACAACAACAATCAGAAGCAGCTATGCCAAAGGTGTGAAAAGAATCACTCGGGGTTCTGCACCAAATTTTGCAACAAGTGTAAAAGAAATGGTCATAGCGCGGTGAAGTGTGAGGTCTACGGACCAGGGGTTAATAGAACAAAAGGAACAAATGGTGTCGGAACGAGTAATGGAGGAGCAAGTAGTGTCGGAGCAAGTTATGCCAATGTAGTTTGTTATAAATGTGGAAAACCGGGCCACATTATTAGAAATTGCCCGAACCAGGAGAACACGAATGGACAAGGCCGTGGAAGAGTTTTCAATATTAATGCGGCAGAGGCACAGGAAGACCCGGAGCTTGTTACGGGTACGTTTCTTATTGACAATAAATCTGCTTACGTTTTATTTGATTCGGGTGCGGATAGAAGCTATATGAGTAGAGATTTTTGTGCTAAATTAAGTTGTCCATTGACGCCTTTGGATAGTAAATTTTTACTCAAATTAGCAAATGGTAAATTAATTTCAGCAGATAATATATGTCGGAATCGAGAAATTAAACTGGTTAGCGAAACATTTAAGATTGACTTAATACCAGTAGAGTTAGGGAGTTTTGATGTGATAATCGGTATGGACTGGTTGAAAGAAGTGAAAGCAGAGATCGTTTGTTACAAAAATGCAATTCGCATTATACGAGAAAAAGGAAAACCCTTAATGGTGTACGGAGAAAGGGGCAACACGAAGCTACATCTTATTAGTAATTTGAAGGCACAAAAACTAATAAGAAAAGGTTGCTATGCTGTTCTAGCACACGTCGAGAAAGTACAAACTGAAGAAAAGAGCATCAATGATGTTCCCGTCGCAAAAGAATTTCCTGATGTATTTCCGAAAGAATTACCGGGATTACCCCCACATCGATCCGTTGAATTTCAAATAGATCTTGTACCAGGAGCTGCACCAATAGCTCGTGCTCCTTACAGACTCGCACCCAGTGAGATGAAAGAACTACAAAGCCAATTACAAGAACTTTTAGAGCGTGGTTTCATTCGACCAAGCACATCACCGTGGGGAGCTCCTGTTTTGTTTGTCAAGAAGAAAGATGGTACATTCAGGTTGTGTATCGACTACCGAGAGTTGAACAAACTTACCATCAAGAACCGCTACCCACTACCGAGAATCGATGACTTATTTGATCAACTACAAGGCTCGTCTGTTTATTCAAAGATTGACTTACGTTCCGGGTATCATCAAATGCGGGTGAAAGAAGATGATATTCCAAAGACTGCTTTCAGAACACGTTACGGTCATTACGAGTTTATGGTCATGCCGTTTGGTTTAACTAATGCACCAGCTGTGTTCATGGACCTTATGAACCGAGTGTGTGGACCATACCTTGACAAGTTTGTCATTGTTTTCATTGATGACATACTTATTTACTCAAAGAATGACCAGAACACGGTGAACATTTGAGAAAGGTGTTAGAAGTATTGAGGAAGGAAGAATTGTACGCTAAGTTTTCAAAGTGTGCATTTTGGTTGGAAGAAGTTCAATTCCTCGGTCACATAGTGAACAAAGAAGGTATTATGGTGGATCCGGCAAAGATAGAAACTGTTGAAAAGTGGGAAACCCCGAAAACTCCGAAACACATACGCCAGTTTTTAGGACTAGCTGGTTACTACAGAAGGTTCATCCAAGACTTTTCCAGAATAGCAAAACCCTTGACTGCATTAATGCATAAAGGGAAGAAATTTGAATGGAATGATGAACAAGAGAAAGCGTTTCAGTTATTGAAGAAAAAGCTAACTACGGCACCTATATTGTCATTGCCTGAAGGGAATGATGATTTTGTGATTTATTGTGACGCATCAAAGCAAGGTCTCGGTTGTGTATTAATGCAACGAATGAAGGTGATTGCTTATGCGTCTAGACAATTGAAGATTCACGAACAAAATTATTCAACGCATGATTTGGAATTAGGCGCGGTTGTGTTTGCATTAAAGACTTGGAGGCACTACTTATATGGGGTCAAAAGTATTATATATACCGACCACAAAAGTCTTCAACACATATTTAATCAGAAACAACTGAATATGAGGCAGCGTAGGTGGATTGAATTATTGAATGATTACGACTTTGAGATTCGTTACCACCCGGGGAAGGCAAATGTGGTAGCCGATGCCTTGAGCAGGAAGGACAGAGAACCCATTCAAGTAAAATCTATGAATATAATGATTCATAATAACATTACTACTCAAATAAAGGAGGCGCAACAAGGAGTTTTAAAAGAGGGAAATTTAAAGGATGAAATACCCAAAGGATCGGAGAAGCATCTTAATATTCGGGAAGACGGAACCCGGTATAGGGCTGAAAGGATTTGGGTACCAAAATTTGGAGATATGAGAGAAATGGTACTTAGATAAGCTCATAAAACCAGATACTCAATACATCCTGGAACGGGGAAGATGTACAAGGATCTCAAGAAACATTTTTGGTGGCCGGGTATGAAAGCCGATGTTGCTAAATACGTAGGAGAATGTTTGACGTGTTCTAAGGTCAAAGCTGAGCATCAGAAACCATCAGGTCTACTTCAACAACCCGAAATCCCAGAATGGAAATGGGAAAACATTACCATGGATTTCATCACTAAATTGCCAAGTACTGCAAGTGGTTTTGATACTATTTGGGTAATAGTTGATCGTCTCACCAAATCAGCACACTTCCTGCCAATAAGAGAAGATGACAAGATGGAGAAGTTAGCACGACTGTATTTGAAGGAAGTCATCTCCAGACATGGAATACCAATCTCTATTATCTCTGATAGGGATGGCAGATTTATTTCAAGATTCTGGCAGACATTACAGCAAGCATTAGGAACTCGTCTAGACATGAGTACTGCCTATCATCCACAAACTGATGGGCAGAGCAAAAGGACGATACATGAAAGGACCCGTTCATATACATTATAAACGATTCACAATAGTTGATTACATTGCGAGGTATTTGACCTCTATATGATACATTTTACAAACATTGCATTCGTTTTTAAAAGACAATCTTTATTTACATCGAAAATTGATAGGCATGCATACCATTTCATAATATCCACTATCCAACTATAAATTGATTTAATAATAATCTTTGATGAACTCAATGACTCGAATGCAACGTTCTTCGAAATACGCTATGAAAGACTCCAAGTAATATCTTTAAAATGAGCAAATGCACAGCGGAAGATTTCTTTAACACCTGAGAATAAACATGCTTTAAAGTGTCAACCAAAAGGTTGGTGAGTTCATTAGTTTATCATAATCATTTATTTCCATCATTTTAATAGACCACACGAATTTCATTTCCAGTTCTCATAAATATACGTCCCATGCATAGAGACAAAAATAATCATTCATATGGTGAACACCTGGTAACCGACATTAACAATATGCATATAAGAATATCCCCTATCATTCCGGGATCCTCCTTCGGATATGATATAAATTTCGAAGTACTAAAGCATCCGGTACTTTGGATGGGGTTTGTTAGGCCCAATAGATCTATCTTTAGGATTCGCATCAATTAGGGTGTCTGTTCCCTAATTCTTAGATTACCAGACTTTAATAAAAAGGGGCATATTCGATTTCGATAATTCAACCATAGAATGTAGTTTCACGTACTTGTGTCTATTTCGTCAAACATTTATAAAAGCGCATGTATTCTCAGTCCCAAAAATATAAAGGGTAAAAAGGAAAATGAAACTCACCATACTGTATTTCGTAGGAAAAATACATATAACGTCATTGAACAAGTGCAAGGTTGGCCTCGGATTCACGAACCTATATTAATTATATATATTTATATGTTGGTCAATATTTGTATAGCAATTTAGGTCAGGTCATAGTGTAATCCTATCCTATAGCTCGAGTCTGACTCTACAGTATAGTAACATGTTATATTACTCATGCTCAATTAAGATTCAAGTAAAAGGTGACGTGTGAAACAACGTAACACAAATGGTTTCATAATCATAAAATAGTATTTTAGGTTTTTTTTTTTTTTTAGAGAAAATCAACACAAGAAGTTAACTGAAAAGTTAACAGGAAAAGTCAAAGTTCAAAGTCAAAAGTCAAAGGTTAAAGTCAAAAGTCAAAGGTCAAAGTAAAAATGAGGTCGCATGCAAATATATAATAACTTATGCAAAAATGATTTTCGGTCAAACATGACTAAACGGGCCACTTCAGCTATTTTTAAAAAAATTATCGGAACTCCGATTGATAAACGACCAAAGATAAAAGTTACACATTACCAAAAAGATTAAGCATAAATATTACAGAAGTAAACTAAACCTAGACAACTCGTAGTTGCCAACGCGTTTTCGGCGTTTTAAAGTTAATTTTTCAGCTTTAATAAATTTACAAAAGTGACCGAGTAGCCTACTTTGGAGATTTTTAGAAAATTCCTCAAAACTCGTATTGACAAACGGTCAAAGCCTACAAATTCTCGTTACCACAAAGATATAACATGATTTTTGGCAAGAGTAAACACATATCAGGCCGACCATGACAACTGATACAAAACTGACATTTTTAAATAAAAAAGTTTCAGCTCTTTTTAGAATTTTAAAATGTGACCAAACCGTCAACTTTGATGATTTTTAGAAAAATCGTCGAGACTCGAATTGACAAACGGCCAGAGTCGTTTGTTAGACCTTACAGCAAAGAATTCAGTGGTATTTTTTTTATATATGAAACAACGCAGATCAGCGAGAATTTCAGTTCCCGTTTCGACATTTCATCAAAATTTGCAAAACTTCTTTTGTCCATAACTTGACAACCGTTCAACGAAACGAGACGTGCTTTATACGAAAATTCATCTACTCGACGAGTAGAATCTAAATAACCACTTTTTATAACCCAGAAAATTAGTTCACTAATTATCATCAGCAATTTTAATTACGAAATTAATTATGCAATTTGTTTATTTCATAACTTTCTAACCATTACTTGGATTCAAGTGATTCTTAAACCAAAATTCAACTATTTTTCGCTAGCTTTCCAATGACATGCATATCTTATACCTTATCTCAATCGTATATGTAACTAATTCAGGAATCAACATAACCTATCTAATGGCAATATCAAAAGTACAAGCATGCATAATCCTATATACTCGAGCACTAGTCAGGGATACACTATTAGTATGTAAAAATTAAATTATGAGTACTCACATATTAATATTGAGATTCAATATTGCAGGAAAGGTACGTAAACGCAACGGAGATGATAAACACTATATTGACCTCACGAGCATACCCATGAACCATATTCAATCACCTCCATAGCTATAACCCATAATTTCCTTAATCCTATCCCACTCGAAAAAACAACTTCGAAATCACTCGGACAGCACTCCGTCGTAATATTTTATGTATACTAATAATATCTTGAGATAATACGGAGTAAATATATATATGTAAATCGATTGAGAGAGTTTAGAGAAAACTATTTTCAAGTTTCTATGAAATAATGAAACCTATTGAATTCTATTTATAATAGATTTTTGAATTATTAAAGTGAATTATTAAAGTATGAATTATTAAAGTGAATTATTAAAGTATGAATTATTAAAGTGAATTATTAAAGTATGAATTATTAAAGTGAATTATTAAAGTATGAATTATTAAAGTGAATTATTAAAGTATGAATTATTAAAGTTAAAGTAAAGTAAAAATAAAGTAAAGGTAAAGTTTAAGTATAGTAAAAGTATAAAACTATGTACGTATAATACGCGTATAAATATATATAATATTAATTTAAATTGTTATATATATTTAATAAAATAAATATAAATATCGTTATCTTTATCATACTAGTTAAGTAATGAGTTGTCAAAAGTGGTTCTAGATATTTATAAAAGTTATATACGTTTTAATAATAAAGTTCTTTTTAAACTGAAAACGTTTTTGTACGTTTGAAACTAAATAGATCAATCGAGTCTTTATGAGATTCAATCTTCCACTATCCTTTGTCTAGTTCTCAATGATTGACAATTTGTTCATATTTATAAATCACTTTACCATTTTCCGAATATTGTTAAAATGAAAAGATTTCTCAAATCAACGTGGGCCTTTCAACAGAGACTTGTAATCATAAATCAATATATCTGATAATTCAATTATTTGATCTTATCTTCTAATTCTATTGATAAACATTTTGAAACAGATACAATCATATAAAGTATTTAATCTAATATTTTGTTTACGTTTCAAGTTAAAATATATATACACATATACATATATAATCATATTCGTTTAATGGTTCGTGAATCGTTGGAACTTGGTCGAGGTTGAATGAATGTATGAACATAGTTTAAAATTCTTGAAATTTAACTTAACAAATATTGCTTATCGTGTCGGAAACATATAAAGATTAAAGTTTAAATTTGGTTGGAAATTTCCGGGTTGTCACAGTACCTACCCGTTAAAGAAATTTCGTCCCGAAATTTGAGTGGAAAGGTCGTGAATGATAATAATTATGTTTTCATGTTGCATACGGGCTGAAAATTAGAGTTTTATCATCAGCGAATAATTTGGATAAACAATCCATTTATATGAAGAGTACGAATGAAGCTAACATAGAAGAGTGAAATGAGTAAGTGTAGATTCATCTTATCATTTGACGTAGATATGATTGATTTCCAGATTTTAAGGGATTTGAAGAAAATCTTCTTAATAAGATTTGACTCTCCGGTAATCAAGGGAATTAGGATCCGCTTTAAATGCGATCGTCCATTTTAATTGTTCTGTCGGAGATTTTCTTATAAATTCACCTCCTTCATTTCCTTATAACTCACACCATCTGTTGATGCATTTTATGCAAGTTCCTAGACATCTACCCACGTCCATTGCAGGTACAACAGTTTACAGGCTACCATGATTGCTCGTTATTATCCTATCCGTGTTTGTATGTGGTTACAGGAACTGCAGGAACGAGATTTAGATGTTTGACTATGTTAGACTTAGTCAGACGTACGAGTGAAGCCTCACTAGTACGGCTGACAGGCTCATACGCATGGTTGATGCTGAGCTAAGTCACAATTACAACCTAAATGATAAGACACGAGTGAGTGATCACCCGTACGGTTGATGAAGCCAACTCGTACGTGTGATGAATGAATCGTATGGGTGTGTCAACAGCAGGGGTATATAAAGTCTTATGTTCTTCATTTTAGGTTAAGCCTCTCATTTGTTACACACACTCAGATCTAGTGAGCTCCTTCGATTCTCTCTCAGTCCAAATCACCCAGGTGGTGAATAATAGCTCTAGGTGTTGATCTAATCACACTTGATTTAGTTGTGATTTGACTAAATTAATCAAAAAAAAACTTAACCTATTCACTAGAGGGTTTGATTCACTTATTCTGTCATTGTGTGAGTTAAATCTGTTGATTTCTAAGTTCCTAGTCATGTTTCATCACCTTCTATTCTTTCCCCCTCAACTCATATTTTAAAGTATTCATCAATATGCTCCATCCAGTTCTGATTCTCGATATACTTCTAACTTTCATATCGGTCATTCTTCTTTTTTTTCATCTACCGCCGGAAGAATCTATTTACTTCTACTATACTCTTGGGTTTATAGTGTTCCTAGTTCTCCCGTGTCTTTATATTGCTATATGCATCGATATATATGGTTTATAATTTCTGGTTTGTCGTTGGGCTTTATATGTTCCCTTATATTTCAAAGTCTCTGCTTCTGTCTTCTATAATCTTTATCATTCACAGTTAATGCTCTCTTTTATTTGTTGCAATTTATACCCCAATTTCTATTTCGAAGTTTTGTCCTTTCGTTTCTTCTTCTTGCGATTAAGCACCGCTTGTAATGGTCCAGAATTCACATATACGAATTTCGAAATGAACATTGTTAATGTTCTAGGAAGGAAATTGTGATGACACGATCTTGACTTGTCAAATTACTAAAATACCATGGAAAAGGCCGAATCATCAAGAAATATTTTCTTGATATTTTAGAGGTTAAATAGAATACAAGAGTCGTATAACATGGCACATGATGATGTTATGATCTGTGAATCATCACGTTCCATTTAGAAACTCAGCATGACTTACTGTAATATAATCACATTGATCAAGTGTCATTATATTATACTAATTCATGCTTCAGTTCCCAACACTACTTCAAAATATTCCTATTTTAAACTTGAATGTTTCAGAATTTAGAAACTAAAATAGTTTCTTTTATGATGTAATACAGATAGCGCGAAGAGGTAAATGATTTCAAATAAGAAAAATTAAGAAAATATCTTCAGAAATATGGAGGATATTTATAATGAAAGATATGATGATATTTTAGAATTTCTAATATCAGAGGATGATGAAGAATATTGTCCGCAGGGGTTTAGAGTCAGGGGCAAGGTATTTGTTAATGACTTCAGCAGATACTGAATTATTTGGATCCTTTGAAGTCAGGTTCAGTCTTTGTAATTTGTCCACAGCCTCCTTCCTACTTTGCTCAATCCGTTTTCCAGTTCCAAGACTTCTCTTTTTCTGCGCTTTGCCAGCACACCTATTCATTATCATCAAACTTTTACTGTTAAGGTCGTTTATAGTTTTTTTGCTGCTTCATCAGTATTTTTCCATTTTCGGAGAACCAATTCGTAGTTCGAAGTGTTTTTTAGAATCTTCACATTCAAATTAAGTCCAGAAGATAGACGTTATATATACACATATAACTGTTGGCGTAGACATGCTGCGAGATTTCAAAATACTGATTGCTAATTCCCAATGATTCGTATGAAAATTCTCATTACAAGATGCGAATGAGTAAATGATGGGGTTTCAATGAATAATTATAATGACTTTTTGGAGAGGCTAAAGTCAAAGGATAATGAAGTTGTTGATACATCTGTTAATAATGTGGTGGAATGTAAAAGGTTCCCTGGTAACGATGGTGTATATCTCAAGGTTATAATAAGGTTAGTCTGACTGAAAAGTCGAAGTTGACTTGCTGGAGCTGTGACAAAACTGGCTACTTTGAATAGGAGTCGCAAAGTTATTTTTGCTAATAAATGATAAAGAATCTGACGCGGATACGTTGTTTAAACTTTTACTTTGGTTTCAAGAGTTTTTCAGGTACATAACTGTGGGTAACATGTGGTTGGATCATCATCTCGATTGCTCATCATTCGAAGTGTCTTCAGAAATTTTCGAAGGGTTTGAACACAGATTGTAATCGTTAACATACATTTGATGTTCTAACACAGTTTTGAAGTCAAAATATAGCTTGTGAAAGATGTAAGTATCTAAGAGTGATGATTTTGGTCATATCTCAAGTTGAATTTTGAGATTTCAAAATCAGAATATGTAATTAAATTTTGAATGAGTATGGTTGTTTTGATTTCTATAAAAGAATGTATATTGTTGTGAAAGTAGGGAGTATAATGGATGATTTGCTGAATCAGATTCGAAGAATGTAATATATTAATTGTGAATTTATATATCTCTCGGGTATTACCTACCCATTAAAAAAAATTTCACAATTAATATTTTGTACAAAAGAATTTTATTACAGTCTTTATGAAAATATATATATGTATATTTTCTTCGGATGTAACATAGATTTAATGAGTTAATGTTAAATTAAACTCATTTGATTTACGGTTGAAACTAGAATTGAATAATCCCTAAAGGCTTTAAAAAGTACATAACTTTTACGCAGTATTTCTTTAATGACATTGAAATTATGAATCAATACTTCGTTATTTGTTGATGTATGATGTTCGGTTCATGGAATTCTTGTGAATTTCGCAAAGTACGAATGATGTTATCTGAAAAGTTTCGGGTACATCGATGATGAAAGTGTAAAATCAAATATATACTTGATTTATTATGAATTGGAATTTGTTGAATTGCGACAGAGATTGTAGTTAACTCTGGTTAAGTTGCGGCCGAAGGACGTACATTATTGCATATTTGTAATATGAATTAACCGAGTAGTTAAGATTCACACACAATAGCTTAGCACGGAAAGATTTATTTTTATTTCAAAATATATAAAATATACATATAATTTCTTCAAAGGGAATGAGTTAATTCTTCATAACTCGTTGATACAATATACGGGTTATTGATTCGTAATGATGTCCATAGTGATTCTTGAGCTGACGGAGTTTGTGATGTTATTGGTGTTGTTGATTCTGATGTTGACTGTACTGATGATGCTGGTGACGCTGACGGTACTGTTGATGCTGTTGGTAAAACAAGTTTAGCTTGTTAATCACACACCATTTTTGTCAGGGTTTCTACTCTTCCTTCTATCATTTTGGTTCGCTTAACTGATTTATGGTTAGGTCTAGATTAGATAATCTCTAAGACTTTAGAGATTACATAATCTGCGCGGAATGTTTCTCCAATGAAGTTATGAATTAATACTTCGTCGGTTATTGTTGTTGGTATTCCTTGGTATCTACAGGGCGTATGACATTGGTGCTCGTGGGACAGAGTGTAAAGTTGAGGTTTACGACGTGGTTGTGGTTGGGGTGGTAATGGTACTATTGGCGTTGATGATGGTGTTATTGGTTATGCTGCTGATGCTGCTGCTGGTGTTTGTAATCTCTGCACCATATTCTCCAAAGCCACTACCCGAGCGCGAATCTCGTTGACTTCTTCTATTACACCGGGGTGATTGTTGGTTCGGACGAGCAGATAAATAAAATTTAAAATTTGATGTAATATATAATCGTGACGAGATACTCTGGAAATGAGCGAGAAAATGGTGTTTCGGACAGGTTCGCCGATAAGTGCTTCAGGTTCTTCGTCAAGAGGGCAATGTGGTGGATGGAAGGGATCACCTTCTTCTTGTCTCCAATGATTGAGGAGGCTACGAACCCATCCCCAATTCATCCAGAATAGGTGATGACTGATTGGTTGATCTATTCCGGTCACACTGCTTTCGGAGCTGAAGTGGGATTCCATTTCGAAATCCGAGGAACTTGAATTAATGATGAATTCCATTTCTTACGATTGAATAAGGATTTTTTTTTTCGATATGAAATGATTTTCAGTTATCGGATGGTATTCTAATTACATAGAATATCCATATATATAGAACAAAAGATTTTGTAAATTACGGAGGAATTTACGGGATATATCAGGCAACGTTTACAGTAAGAGATACGATAAGATATGATTTAGCAGATACGCTAAGATATGAATTTTTGTCTATACACTATTCATGCAATCAATGCAGCAAGACGTGTCTTAGACTAAAAATGATAAGCAGGTAATTTCCTGAGGATGATAAGTAGTTAATTTTTGACACAAAATGATAAGCAAAACTATTGACATGCAGACACGGTCGAAGTCCAGACTCACTAATGCATCCTATCGACTTATCTGTTAGACACACTAATGCAGACCTGGTTCGCTAAGACCACCGCTCTAATACCAACTGAAAGGACCCGTTCATATACATTATAAACGATTCACAATAGTTGATTACATTGCGAGGTATTTGACCTCTATATGATACATTTTACAAACATTGCATTCGTTTTTAAAAGACAATCTTTCTTTACATCGAAAATTGATAGGCATGCATACCATTTCATAATATCCACTATCCAACTATAAATTGATTTAATAATAATCTTTGATGAACTCAATGACTCGAATGCAACGTTCTTCGAAATATGCTATGAAAGACTCCAAGTAATATCTTTAAAATGAGCAAATGCACAGCGAAAGATTTCTTTAACACCTGAGAATAAACATGCTTTAAAGTGTCAACCAAAAGGTTGGTGAGTTCATTAGTTTATCATAATCATTTATTTCCATCATTTTAATAGACCACAAGAATTTCATTTCCAGTTCTCATAAATATACGTCCCATGCATAGAGACAAAAATAATCATTCATATGGTGAACACCTGGTAACCGACATTAACAATATGCATATAAGAATATCCCCTATCATTCCGGGATCCTCCTTCGGATATGATATAAATTTCGAAGTACTAAAGCATCCGGTACTTTGGATGGGGTTTGTTAGGCCCAATAGATCTATCTTTAGGATTCGCGTCAATTAGGGTGTCTGTTCCCTAATTCTTAGATTACCAGACTTTAATAAAAAGGGGCATATTCGATTTCGATAATTCAACCATAGAATGTAGTTTCACGTACTTGTGTCTATTTCGTCAAACATTTATAAAAGCGCGTGTATTCTCAGTCCCAAAAATATAAAGGGTAAAAAGGAAAATGAAACTCACCATACTGTATTTCGTAGGAAAAATACATATAACGTCATTGAACAAGTGCAAGGTTGGCCTCGGATTCACGAACCTATATTAATTATATATATTTATATGTTGGTCAATATTTGTATAGCAATTTAGGTCAGGTCATAGTGTAATCCTATCCTATAGCTCGAGTCTGACTCTACAGTATAGTAACATGTTATATTACTCATGCTCAATTAAGATTCAAGTAAAAGGTGACGTGTGAAACAACGTAACACAAATGGTTTCATAATCATAAAATAGTATTTTAGGTTTTTTTTTTTTTTTTAGAGAAAATCAACACAAGAAGTTAACTGAAAAGTTAACAGGAAAAGTCAAAGTTCAAAGTCAAAAGTCAAAGGTTAAAGTCAAAAGTCAAAGGTCAAAGTAAAAATGAGGTCGCATGCAAATATATAATAACTTATGCAAAAATGATTTTCGGTCAAACATGACTAAACGGGCCACTTCAGCTATTTTTAAAAAAATTATCGGAACTCCGATTGATAAACGAACAAAGATAAAAGTTACACATTACCAAAAAGATTAAGCATAAATATTACAGAAGTAAACTAAACCTAGACAACTCGTAGTTGCCAACGCGTTTTCGGCGTTTTAAAGTTAATTTTTCAGCTTTAATAAATTTACAAAAGTGACCGAGTAGCCTACTTTGGAGATTTTTAGAAAATTCCTCAAAACTCGTATTGACAAACGGTCAAAGCCTACAAATTCTCGTTACCACAAAGATATAACATGATTTTTGGCAAGAGTAAACACATATCAGGCCGACCATGACAACTGATACAAAACTGACATTTTTAAATAAAAAAGTTTCAGCTCTTTTTAGAATTTTAAAATGTGACCAAACCGTCAACTTTGATGATTTTTAGAAAAATCGTCGAGACTCGAATTGACAAACGGCCAGAGTCGTTTGTTAGACCTTACAGCAAAGAATTCAGTGGTATTTTTTTTATATATGAAACAACGCAGATCAGCGAGAATTTCAGTTCCCGTTTCGACATTTCATCAAAATTTGCAAAACTTCTTTTGTCCATAACTTGACAACCGTTCAACGAAACGAGACGTGCTTTATATGAAAATTCATCTACTCGACGAGTAGAATCCAAATAACCACTTTTTATAACCCAGAAAATTAGTTCACTAATTATCATCAGCAATTTTAATTACGAAATTAATTATGCAATTTGTTTATTTCATAACTTTCTAACCATTACTTGGATTCAAGTGATTCTTAAACCAAAATTCAACTATTTTTCGCTAGCTTTCCAACGACATGCATATCTTATACCTTATCTCAATCGTATATGTAACTAATTCAGGAATCAACATAACCTATCTAATGGTAATATCAAAAGTACAAGCATGCATAATCCTATATACTCGAGCACTAGTCAGGGATACACTATTAGTATGTAAAAATTAAATTATGAGTACTCACATATCAATATTGAGATTCAATATTGCAGGAAAGGTACGTAAACGCAACGGAGATGATAAACACTATATTGACCTCACGAGCATACCCATGAACCATATTCAATCACCTCCATAGCTATAACCCATAATTTCCTTAATCCTATCCCACTCGAAAAAACAACTTCGAAATCACTCGGACAGCACTCCGTCGTAATATTTTATGTATACTAATAATATCTTGAGATAATACGGAGTAAATATATATATGTAAATCGATTGAGAGAGTTTAGAGAAAACTATTTTCAAGTTTCTATGAAATAATGAAACCTATTGAATTCTATTTATAATAGATTTTTGAATTATTAAAGTGAATTATTAAAGTATGAATTATTAAAGTGAATTATTAAAGTATGAATTATTAAAGTGAATTATTAAAGTATGAATTATTAAAGTGAATTATTAAAGTATGAATTATTAAAGTGAATTATTAAAGTATGAATTATTAAAGTTAAAGTAAAGTAAAAATAAAGTAAAGGTAAAGTTTAAGTATAGTAAAAGTATAAAACTATGTACGTATAATACGCGTATAAATATATATAATATTAATTTAAATTGTTATATATATTTAATAAAATAAATATAAATATCGTTATCTTTATCATACTAGTTAAGTAATGAGTTGTCAAAAGTGGTTCTAGATATTTATAAAAGTTATATACGTTTTAATAATAAAGTTCTTTTTAAACTGAAAACGTTTTTGTACGTTTGAAACTAAATAGATCAATCGAGTCTTTATGAGATTCAATCTTCCACTATCCTTTGTCTAGTTCTCAATGATTGACAATTTGTTCATATTTATAAATCACTTTACCATTTTCCGAATATTGTTAAAATGAAAAGATTTCTCAAATCAACGTGGGCCTTTCAACAGAGACTTGTAATCATAAATCAATATATCTGATAATTCAATTATTTGATCTTATCTTCTAATTCTATTGATAAACATTTTGAAACAGATACAATCATATAAAGTATTTAATCTAATATTTTGTTTACGTTTCAAGTTAAAATATATATACACATATACATATATAATCATATTCGTTTAATGGTTCGTGAATCGTTGGAACTTGGTCGAGGTTGAATGAATGTATGAACATAGTTTAAAATTCTTGAAATTTAACTTAACAAATATTGCTTATCGTGTCGGAAACATATAAAGATTAAAGTTTAAATTTGGTTGGAAATTTCCGGGTTGTCACAATACAAACGCTTGAAGACATGCTACGAGCATGTGTTATTGATTTCGGAAACAGTTGGGATCGACATCTACCGTTAGCAGAATTTTCCTACAACAACAGCTACCATTCAAGCATTGAGATGGCGCCGTTTGAAGCACTTTATGGTAGAAAGTGCAGGTCTCCGATTTGTTGGAGTGAAGTGGGGGATATACAGATTACGGGTCCGAAGATTATACAAGAAACTACCGAGAAGATCATCCAAATTCAACAACGGTTGAAAACCGCCCAAAGTCGACAAAATAGCTACGCTGACATTAAAAGAAAATATATAGAATTTGAAATTGGAGAGATGGTCATGCTTAAAGTTGCACCTTGGAAAGGCGTTGTTCGATTTGGTAAACGCGGGAAATTAAATCCAAGGTATATTGGACCATTCAAGATTATTGATCGTGTCGGACCAGTAGCTTACCGACTTGAGTTACCTCAACAACTCGCGGCTGTACATAACACTTTCCACGTCTCGAATTTGAAGAAATGTTTTGCTAAAGAAGATCTCACTATTCCGTTAGATGAAATCCAAATCAACGAAAAACTTCAATTCATCGAAGAACCCGTCGAAATAATGGATCGTGAGGTTAAAAGACTTAAGCAAAACAAGATACCAATTGTTAAGGTTCGATGGAATGCTCGTAGAGGACCCGAGTTCACCTGGGAGCGTGAAGATCAGATGAAGAAGAAATACCCGCATCTATTTCCAGAAGATTCGTCAACACCTTCAACAGCTTAAAATTTCGGGACGAAATTTATTTAACGGGTAGGTACTGTAGTGACCCGAACTTTTCCATGTTTATATATATTAATTGAGATTGATATTTACATAATTAAATGTTTCCAACATGTTAAGCAATCAAACTTCTTAAGGCTTGATTAATTGAAATAGGTTTCATATAGACAATTGACCACCCAAGTTGACCGGTGATTCACGAACGTTAAAACTTGTAAAAACTATATGATGACATATATATGGTTATATATATAGTTAACATGATATTATTATAAGTAAACATATCATTAAGTATATTAACAATGAACTACATATGTAAAAACAAGACTACTAACTTAATGATTTTGAAACGAGACATATATGTAACGATTATCGTTGTAACGACATTTACTGTATATATATCATATTAAGAGATATTCGTACATCATAATATCATGATAATATAATAATTTAAAATCTATTTTGATATTATAAACATTGGGTTAACAACATTTAACAAGATCGTTAACCTAAAGGTTTCAAAACAACATTTACATGTAACGACTAACGATGACTTAACGACTCAGTTAAAATGTATATACATGTAGTGTTTTAATATGTATTCATACACTTTTGAAAGACTTCAAGACACTTATCAAAATACTTCTACTTAACAAAAATGCTTACAATTACATCCTCGTTCAGTTTCATCAACAATTCTACTCGTATGCACCCGTATTCGTACTCGTACAATACACAGCTTTTAGATGTATGTACTATTGGTATATACACTCCAATGATCAGCTCTTAGCAGCCCATGTGAGTCACCTAACACATGTGGGAACCATCATTTGGCAACTAGCATGAAATATCTCATAAAATTACAAAAATATGAGTAATCATTCATGACTTATTTACATGAAAACAAAATTACATATCCTTTATATCTAATCCATACACCAACGACCAAAAACACCTACAAACACTTTCATTCTTCAATTTTCTTCATCTAATTGATCTCTCTCAAGTTCTATCTTCAAGTTCTAAGTGTTCTTCATAAATTCCAAAAGTTCTAGTTTCATAAAATCAAGAATACTTTCAAGTTTGCTAGCTCACTTCCAATCTTGTAAGGTGATCATCCAACCTCAAGAAATCTTTGTTTCTTACAGTAGGTTATCATTCTAATACAAGGTAATAATCATATTCAAACTTTGGTTCAATTTCTATAACTATAACAATCTTATTTCAAGTGATGATCTTACTTGAACTTGTTTTCGTGTCATGATTCTGCTTCAAGAACTTCGAGCCATCCAAGGATCCATTGAAGCTAGATCCATTTTTCTTTTTTCCAGTAGGTTTATCCAAGGAACTTAAGGTAGTAATGATGTTCATAACATCATTCGATTCATACATATAAAGCTATCTTATTCGAAGGTTTAAACTTGTAATCACTAGAACATAGTTTAGTTAATTCTAAACTTGTTCGCAAACAAAAGTTAATCCTTCTAACTTGACTTTTAAAATCAACTAAACACATGTTCTATATCTATATGATATGCTAACTTATTGATTTAAAACCTGGAAACACGAAAAACACCGTAAAACCGGATTTACGCCGTCGTAGTAACACCGCGGGCTGTTTTGGGTTAGTTAATTAAAAACTATGATAAACTTTGATTTAAAAGTTGTTATTCTGAGAAAATGATTTTTATTATGAACATGAAACTATATCCAAAAATTATGATTAAACTCAAAGTGGAAGTATGTTTTCTAAAATGGTCATCTAGACGTCGTTCTTTCGACTGAAATGACTACCTTTACAAAAACGACTTGTAACTTATTTTTCTGACTATAAACCTATACTTTTTCTGTTTAGATTCATAAAATAGAGTTCAATATGAAACCATAGCAATTTGATTCACTTAAAACGGATTTAAAATGAAGAAGTTATGGGTAAAACAAGATTGGATAATTTTTCTCATTTTAGCTACGTGAAAATTGGTAACAAATCTATTCCAACCATAACTTAATCAACTTGTATTGTATATTATGTAATCTTGAGATACCATAGACACGTATACAATGTTTCGACCTATCATGTCGACACATCTATATATATTTCGGAACAACCATAGACACTCTATATGTGAATGTTGGAGTTAGCTATACAGGGTTGAGGTTGATTCCAAAATATATATAGTTTGAGTTGTGATCAATACTGAGATACGTATACACTGGGTCGTGGATTGATTCAAGATAATATTTATCGATTTATTTCTGTACATCTAACTGTGGACAACTAGTTGTAGGTTACTAACGAGGACAGCTGACTTAATAAACTTAAAACATCAAAATATATTAAAAGTGTTGTAAATATATTTTGAACATACTTTGATATATATGTATATATTGTTATAGGTTCGTGAATCAACCAGTGGCCAAGTCTTACTTCCCGACGAAGTAAAAATCTGTGAAAGTGAGTTATAGTCCCACTTTTAAAATCTAATATTTTTGGGATGAGAATACATGCAGGTTTTATAAATGATTTACAAAATAGACACAAGTACGTGAAACTACATTCTATGGTTGAATTATCAAAATCGAATATGCCCCTTTTTATTAAGTCTGGTAATCTAAGAATTAGGGAACAGACACCCTAATTGACGCGAATCCTAAAGATAGATCTATTGGGCTTAACAAACCCCATCCAAAGTACCGGATGCTTTAGTACTTCGAAATTTATATCATATCCGAAGGGTGTCCCGGAATGATGGGGATATTCTTATATATGCATCTTGTTAATGTCGGTTACCAGGTGTTCACCATATGAATGATTTTTATCTCTATGTATGGGATGTGTATTGAAATATGAAATCTTGTGGTCTATTATTATGATTTGATATATATAGGTTAAACCTATAACTCACCAACATTTTTGTTGACGTTTTAAGCATGTTTATTCTCAGGTGATTATTAAGACTTCCGCTGTCGCATACTTAAATAAGGACGAGATTTGGAGTCCATGCTTGTATGATATTGTGTAAAAACTGCATTCAAGAAACTTATTTTATTGTAACATATTTGTATTGTAAACTATTATGTAATGGTCGTGTGTAAACAGGATATTTTAGATTATCATTATTTGATAATCTACGTAAAGCTTTTTAAACCTTTATTGATGAAATAAAGATTATGGTTGTTTTAAAATGAATGCAGTCTTTGAAAAATGTCTCATATAGAGGTCAAAACCTCGCAACGAAATCAATTAATATGGAACGTTTTTAATCAATAAGAACGGGACATTTCATACGAGTACGAATACGGGTGCATACGAGTAGAATTGTTGATGAAACTGAACGAGGATGTAATTGTAAGCATTTTTGTTAAGTAGAAGTATTTTGATAAGTGTATTGAAGTCTTTCAAAAGTGTATAAATACATATTAAAACACTACATGTATATACATTTTAACTAAGTCGTTAAGTCATCGTTAGTCGTTACATGTAAGTGTTGTTTTGAAACTTTTAGGTTAACGATCTTGTTAAATGTTGTTAACCCAATGTTTATAATATCAAATGAGATTTTAAATTATTATATTATCATAATATTATCGTGTATGAATATCTCTTAATATGATATATATACATTAAATGTCTTTACAACGATAATCGTTACATATATGTCTCGTTTAAAAATCATTAAGTTAGTAGTCTTGTTTTTACATATGTAGTTCATTGTTAATATACTTAATGATATGTTTACTTATCACAGTATCATGTTAACTATATATATATCCATATATATGTCATCATATAGTTTTTACAAGTTTTAACGTTCGTGAATCACCGGTCAACTTGGGTGGTCAATTGTCTATATGAAACATATTTCAATTAATCAAGTCTTAACAAGTTTGATTGCTTAACATGTTGGAAACATTTAATCATGTAAATATCAATCTCAATTAATATATATAAACATGGAAAAGTTCGGGTCACTACACCGTTGAAGCTAGATCCATTTTTCTCTTTTCCAGTAGGTTTATCCAAGGAACTTAAGGTAGTAATGATGTTCATAACATCATTCGATTCATACATATAAAGCTATCTTATTCGAAGGTTTAAACTTGTAATCACTAGAACATAGTTTAGTTAATTCTAAACTTGTTCGCAAACAAAAGTTAATCCTTCTAACTTGACTTTTAAAATCAACTAAACACATGTTCTATATCTATATGATATGCTAACTTAATGATTTAAAACCTGGAAACACGAAAAACACCGTAAAACCGGATTTACGCCATCGTAGTAACACCGCGGGCTGTTTTGGGTTAGTTAATTAAAAACTATGATAAACTTTGATTTAAAAGTTGTTATTCTGAGAAAATGATTTTTATTATGAACATGAAACTATATCCAAAAATTATGGTTAAACTCAAAGTGGAAGTATGTTTTCTAAAATGGTCATCTAGACGTCGTTCTTTCGACTGAAATGACTACCTTTACAAAAACGACTTGTAACTTATTTTTCCGACTATAAACCTATAATTTTTCTGTTTAGATTCATAAAATAGAGTTCAATATGAAACCATAGCAATTTTATTCACTCAAAACGGATTTAAAATGAAGAAGTTATGGGTAAAACAAGATTGGATAATTTTTCTCATTTAGCTACGTGAAAATTGGTAACAAATCTATTCCAACCATAACTTAATCAACTTGTATTGTATATTATGTAATCTTGAGATACCATAGACACGTATACAATGTTTTGACCTATCATGTCGACACATCTATATATATTTCGGAACAACCATAGACACTCTATATGTGAATGTTGGAGTTAGCTATACAGGGTTGAGGTTGATTCAAAAATATGTATAGTTTGAGTTGTGATCAATACTGAGATACGTATACACTGGGTCGTGGATTGATTCAAGATAATATTTATCGATTTATTTCTGTATATCTAACTGTGGACAACTAGTTGTAGGTTACTAACGAGGACAGCTGACTTAATAAACTTAAAACATCAAAATATATTAAAAGTGTTGTAAATATATTTTGAACATACTTTGATATATATGTATATATTGTTATAGGTTCGTGAATCAACCAGTGGCCAAGTCTTACTTCCCGACGAAGTAAAAATCTGTGAAAGTGAGTTATAGTCCCACTTTTAAAATCTAATATTTTTGGGATGAGAATACATGCAGGTTTTATAAATGATTTACAAAATAGACACAAGTACGTGAAACTACATTCTATGGTTGAATTATCGAAATCGAATATGCCCCTTTTTATTAAGTCTGGTAATCTAAGAATTTGGGAACAGACACCCTAATTGACGCGAATCCTAAAGATAGATCTATTGGGCCTAACAAACCCCATCCAAAGTACCGGATGCTTTAGTACTTCGAAATTTATATCATATCCGAAGGGTATCCCGGAATGATGGGGATATTCTTATATATGCATCTTGTTAATGTCGGTTACCAGGTGTTCACCATATGAATGATTTTTATCTCTATGTATGGGATGTGTATTGAAATATGAAATCTTGTGGTCTATTGTTACGATTTGATATATATAGGTTAAACCTATAACTCACCAACATTTTTGTTGACGTTTTAAGCATGTTTATTCTCAGGTGATTATTAAGAGCTTCCGCTGTCGCATACTTAAATAAGGACGAGATTTGGAGTCCATGCTTGTATGATATTGTGTAAAAACTGCATTCAAGAAACTTATTTTGTTGTAACATATTTGTATTGTAAACCATTATGTAATGGTCGTGTGTAAACAGTATATTTTAGATTATCATTATTTGATAATCTACGTAAAGTTTTTTAAACCTTTATTGATAAAATAAAGGTTATGGTTTGTTTTAAAATGAATGCAGTCTTTGAAAAACGTCTCATATAGAGGTCAAAACCTCGCAACGAAATCAATTAATATGGAACGTTTTTAATCAATAAGAACGGGACATTTCAGCCTCGGATTCACGAACCTATATCAAGTATATATATTAACACATATAATGGTAATCGAACAATTTAGGTATTATTATTAATTGTTATTTTAGTAACTTGTACGTTTCATTAATAACTAAATTAACTATATTTATTTTATATACATTAAATAGATAATTAATATTTATTACAAAAATATTAATATAGTTATGATTTATGTTAATAATATATATTTTTATATAGAAAATCTTTATTTGATATATTAATAGTACTAATAATAAAAATGATAAGAATAATAATATAAATGTTAAAAATAATAATAATAATAATAATAATAATAATAATAATAGGGATAATAAATTAATAATGATAAAAATAATGAAAATTCTAATAATAATAATAATAATGATACTTAATAATAATAATAATAATAATAGTTTTAATAAGAATAGTATTAATAATTTTCAGAAATAATCATAGGTATTAGTCATAAACTTATTCATACTTTTTCTTAATAATCATAATTATATCATTAACCTATTTTAAATCATAACTTAATCCTAAACTTTACTTTTAAACCTAACCTTAACATTTTAATAATAATAATAATAATAATAATAATAATAATAATAATAATAATAATAATAATAATAATAATAATAATAATAATAATAATAATAATAATAATAATAATAATAATAATAATACTACTACCTCACAGAAGTTGTTTTAAAAGAAATGCCCAAGTCCGGGTTTGAACCCACAACGTCCCGCTAACCCGATAATATCCTTAACCACTTCTCTGATCACGCTTTTTTTGATTATAACTAGGATTTAGATTTATTAAACCTGTTTTTCCTGTTTCTATAAGTCTTGTCATTCAATATCGAAGGTTATCTTCATCATACATATCATATATCAAAATTATAAATCTTAAATCACCACCATGTTATTCATACTATCATCATCATATATCATAACCTCGTCATCATCAACATCAATATCGTCATCGTATATCTTCATAACCGTTCTTATTACTATCATTGTTTTTGTATCATCCTCCTAACTACATCATCACCATAAATGGTTTCGCCATTGTACATCATAATCCCGTCACCATATTTACCATCCTTTTCATCTATCTCTAATTATCATACGCCATTATCCTCACCCTTTTCATCTTCATCATGCATCACTTAATCTTATCAACCAACACCCTAATCATCATTATTATTAGTATCCTAAATATCATCATCGTCAATCACAGCATTCAATACCAACTTTAAATTGCATCTCAATCATCAACTAGCAGGCATCATAAAAAAAATAAGAATGGAATGGTAGCAGTATAGTAGTCGAGCAAGGTGGCTTTAACTGGCCCAACAAGATAAACAAACCCAGCCCAAAACTTTAAGTAATCCAAAGAAAACTAAATGGCCCAACATGAAATTAAAAGCCCACGTTAAAACAAGTATTGATTCAAGGCTCTTTTCATTATACCGATAGTTTGTGAGTCTTGTCTGGAAATAGAAAACAACCACGTTTCAAATCATCTTAATCATTATGTATTATGTATTCATATACTAAACATCTCTTCTTTTCACCTTCCTAACTTAATTCGTCAAAAAAAAATATGAAATATAACCCTCATAGAACTAGATATGAGAAATGTCAAAAGTATGTTCACCTTTATGCCATGTTCCCCATTATAGGATGTTCCCCATTATCGCATGTTTTCCCCAAATTGTCATATAATAGATCATTCCTAACGTCATGTTCCACTAATTTTATTATTAAAAGTAATTTCCTATATCCATCTAAAATGGAATGAACGTCCACTATATAATGGGTCTTGTGTGGAGTTACCAAATACAGAAATGAGTAGTAGCCAATAAAGATAAACAGAAGGTTCGATGAGGGCTGTTGGCGATCGAATATGATGCAGCAGATTTAACTGTAGCAGCTCAAGTTGTTATTCGATAATAGAAGTAAACGGAATTAGTTAATAGTGTAATGGAAGGTTGCACAATGATTTTGAGGCTGTTATGGGGTGATAGAAAGTGGTTTTCAAAGGGTTCGTTACACAGAAAAAGAAGCTAGCGTAGCAGATCAGCAGGAAAGAGAATAAAGGTGTTTGTGATGGTGATTGAGGTGGTTTGTTGATCGTGGAAAACAAAGCTAAAGTAGAAGAGCTCGACTGGTAAACTGAAACTAAAGTGGTGGTAACATGGGGTGGTAGCTCAATGATGGTAGAGGTTTATGTTGAAGTTCAAGAGAGAAATAAGAGAGAGATGGAGAAGGTGTTGATCGAGCATGGTGATGGTGTGGTTCTCGAATGAATTTCACGGTGGTTAGTGGGGTTTGAGGTAGTGTTTGGAATAGAACATGAAACAGAATCAGAGAGACATATAGTGAGTTGGTGGGTGGCGGCTTAGAGAGGTGGTGATGAAAACGAGACAGAAAAACCAACTAAGGTTAGTTCGAGCACTAGTATATATTGAATAGCAAGAGCAGTAAGTGATGGTTTAAGGGTTTACTGGTGTTGGTGATACTGCTGTTGCTTGCAAATTGTGTACCGTGCTCTCTAAAGTTAACACTCGAGCTCGGAGTTCTTTAACTTCTTCTACTAACCCGGGTTGGTTATCAGTGTGAGGTATAGATCGGATTTCTTCTGTAGTTCCGTTAATGGTAGTCTCAAGACGAAAAATTCTGGCAAAAAGGGTATAAACGGTGCTGCGAACAAGTTCGCCGGTGAGCGGGTCGAGTACTCCAAGGTTAGGTGGTAGATTCAGTTCATGATATGGAGTACCTTCTTCCCTTTTCCATAGGGTGAGTATGTCGCGAACCCACCCCCATTTTCTCCAGTAATCACGGTAGTTAATTGGTTGGTGTGCTCCTGTCACGCTGTCTTCGGAGTAAGAGGAACTTGGTCGATTCGTAGAGGCCATCTTACGCGATCTCAGGAAAGATTTTTGGCGTGAAGAGTTTAGTGACAGCAATTGATGGTTGGATGGCATTCTCGATGCATAATTTGCATAGATATATATAGTACCAGGATCCCTTAAATTAAGGAGAAATTTACGAGAGATATCAGGCAAGGTCTACAGTAACAGATACGCTAAGATATGAATTGTCAGATACGCTAAGGTATGAATTTTTTCTATACACTATTCATGCAGTCAATGCAGTAAAACGTGTCTAGACTAAGAATAATGAGTAAGTGATTTCCTAAGGATGATAAGCAGATGATTTTCGATAAAAATGATAAGCAAAACTTTTGACATGCAGACACGGTCGAAGTCCAGACTCACTAATGCATCCTAACAACTATCAGTTAGACATACTAATGCAAGACCTGGTTCGCTAAGACCACCGCTCTGATACTAACTGAAAGGACCCGTCCTAATCCATCCGGACGAAGTCCATATCGATTATAAACAATTCACAACAGTTGATTACATCAAGAGGTACTTGACCTCTATATGATACATTTTACAAACATTGCATTCGTTTTTGAAAAGACAAACTTTTAATACATTGGAAGTTGACGGCATACATACCATTTCATAATATATCTAAACTATAAATGACTTGATAATAATATTGATGACATCGACGACTCGAATGCAACGTCTTTTGAAATATGTCGTGAATGACTCCAAGTAATGTATCTAAAATGAGCAAATGCACAGCGGAAGATTTCTTTCATACCTGAGAATAAACATGCTTTAAGGTGTCAACCAAAAGGTTGGTGAGTTCATTAGTTTATCATAAATAATCATTTCATCATTTTAATAGACCACAAGATTTCATATTTCCATTTCTCATAAATATACGTCCCATGCATAGAGACAAAAAAAATATCATTCATATGGATTGAACACCTGGTAACCGACATTCACAATATGCATATAAGAATATCCCCATCATTCCGGGATCCTCCTTCGGACATGATATAAATTTCGAAATACTAAAGCATCCGGTACTTTGGATGGGGCTTGTTGGGCCCGATAGATCTATCTTTAGAGTTCGCGTCAATTATGGTGTCTGTTCCCTAGTTCTTAGATTACCAGACTTAATAAAAAGGGGCATATTCGATTTCGATCATTCAACAGCGCATGTATTCTCAGTCCCAAAAAAATATATATTACAAAAGCATTTAAAAAGGGATTAATGAAACTCACCTAATGTTTTTTTAGTAAAAATACATACGACTAAATTGAACAATGCAGGGTTGACCTCGGATTCACGAACCTATATCATGTATATGTATTAACACCATATAGTAATCGAACAAGTTTATATATATTATTATTAATAATATACTTGTTATTTTATTCGTTATATAGATAAATTTATATTTAATCTATACCATTTATATAACAAATACTTATCATATTAAATTTTAATATAGTAATTACTCAATAAAATATTATTTAATATAATACTTAATATTGATATTAATGTAGTTATGTTTTTTGTCATATATATATTTTTATATGAGAAATCTTTATTAGATAAATTAATAATACTAATAATAATAATGATAAAAATGATACTAGTTATGATAAAAATCATGATAATTCTAATAATGATAATAATGATAATTTTAATAATAACAATGTTACCTTTTTTTTATAAAAATGTAAATTTCAATATAAATACTAATTTTAACAATAATGATAAAAAATGATACTTTTAGTAATAATTATAAAAATAATACTAATAATAATAATAACTATAATAATAAAATTTTAATACTAATGATAATAATGTTAATAATATTACTAATAATGATAATGATATTCATAATAATAATGATGATAACAATAAAGATAAAGATATTTATAATAACAATAATAATACTACCTTTGAAGCTTTTCACAAAAATTAAATGCCTCCGACATGGCTCGAACTCAAGACCTCTCGATTACCCACTAATAACCTAAACCACTCCGCTATTACTTCATCCGTGATCTAATACCCAACTAAATACCTTATCTTGTGTTATTTCCATTTCGGCCCAGCAAGATTCGGCCCATCAATGGTAACAGCCCGGTTAGATTATGGGAGTCCAAAAGCAGTTTATTGTTTAATTAAAAAATTTTTTGCAGCAGGATAGGATTGAACTCGTGACCTTCTGTTCACACCTAATCATTCACGACCACCCTTCCAGCTCTTCTTTCTGTAATTTGTCCAACACATTTACTTATAACCCCTAACTCACAGTCTTCATCTTCTTCATCAATGAACTCAATCAAACTCTAACAAAATCCTAACCTTGTATTATGTTTTGTTTTTGAACCTTCAACCGAAATATTAACTACCTATATTGTTCTTGAATTGTTTGAAATAAAAATAAAAATAAAAATAAAGAAAACCGTTGCTATGGTCACGGTTTTAAAAAAAAAATGATTAAGATTATGGAAACGTTTTAGACAAAGTTTATAATACAAATTGTGTTTCAAATGATCCATAAAAACGTTTTCAATCATCAAATCCAACAGAAATGTCACAAAATTTCTCAATTTGATCTTGGAACAAAAGTTGACTTCTTTTATCAAAAACTTTGACTTGAAAATTCGAAGTGGATATAATAAATTGGGATTTGAGATTTTGAAGAACGTTTACATACTTGATTCCTAACAACTCTACATTCTTGGATTTTGAAAAACAACTCGAATTCAAGTTTTGGCCAAAAAGAGAACGTACAGGGGATATGAAAGAAAAGAAAGAAAATATATATATATATATATATATATATATATATATATATATATATATATATATATATATATATATATATATATATCTTTCTGTGAGATTCTCTTCCTTATCACGATTAGTAGATGTTGGATATATAATATACAAATGAGTAGTTGAAGTGATAACAATAATTTAGCAAAAAAAATCGTTTTATTGAGGTGATGGTAGTAGACAACTACTCACGAGCAGGGAAGAAGAAAAAAACAAAGAAAGGAAAAGAAAAATGATACAGCAGATAGTTACAGCAGGTTGATCTATTTTTATGTATCATAATTAATAATAAAAATTGATAAATACATTAATATTAATAATATTTTTAATATTAATAATAATAATAATAATAATACTAACAATATAATAATAATAATATCAATAATAATAATTGTATTAATAATATCTATATATAGTAATGATATCATAAAATTTATAATTTTTATAAATTTACTAATAACAATCATAATAGAATGATAATAATAATATGTTTATTAATACTAATAATAATTCTTCTTTTAATAATATCGTTGACAATAATTTTGATAATATAATAACTTATATCAATTTTCATATTTCATAAATATCTATATATTAAATATAAAAAGAATCATAATAACATATTATGTACTAATATAATGATTATAATTTAACTTGTAATAAGGCTTAATATATTAACCTTACATTTCATTAATTATGTATTAATTATTTTATATAATAACCTTATTTGAATATTTATATTTTATATATATATATATATATATATATATATATATATATATATATACATACTACAATATACATATTAATTATTTATAGAAGTCATACATATATGTATATAGCTTAATTACTTTGTATAATACGTACATTTCTATTTCAAATAATTATTTTGTATTTTATTAACTCAAGTTAATATATACACTTATTTTATATATATATGTGTGTGTGTGTGTCTGTGTGTGTAGTCATACATCGGTTCGTGAATCGTCGTAAATAGTCAAAGGCGTAAATGAATCTATGTAAACAGTTCAAAATTTTGTGACCCAGCTTTACAGATTTTGCTTATCGTATCGAAATCAAATAAGATTCAAGTTTAAATTTGGTCGGAAATTCTCGGGTCATCACAGTGATGAATGGTATTCTGGTGAGGGTTGATGGTATGAGTGGAAGGTGATGAAGCCAGGGTGCCGGTGGGTTGTAATGGAGGAGAAGAGAAGAGAGATTTCAATGGGTTTAAGATGGTGATACATTGGTGATTCTCATATCTATCTATATGTGTTTACATAATATGATATAATAATATCATAAGGTATTAAGAAAACGTGTAAAAACGCTTAGCAGCCACTTGTTTCTATTATTGTCGACATGAATAAATGATTAATAAATCACGGATTGAATAGTTGATGTAATGTTACTATTTGTTTGATGAGAGATGCATGTAGTGAGGCATATTTTTATGTAAACTAATGCGTGAGTGTAATTAATAGAAGAAAAGGAATCAGGAAAAAAAAATGTATCTATTAAACTTACTTGGCCCCATCTGGAAATAAATCAAGGCAATCAATTCATGAATTATCCTTGTGGGTTGTTGTTGTTCAACGAGTAGGAAACAGAAGGCAAAAGAAATTTTGTTTTAATTTGTAAAATCACTTTACCATTTTCCGAATATGGTTAAAAGGGAAAGGTTTCCTAAATAAAAGTGGACCTCCTAATAGGGATTCGTAGCCATAATTCAATGTATCTAATAATTCAATCATTTTGATATTATCTTTTAATTCCTATGATAACAATTTTTGAAATAATTACGTTCGTTTAAAGTATTATACGTTTAAATACTTTGTTGACATTATCAAGCTATAATATATATATACACATATACATAAATACTCATATACGTTCAATTAATGGTTCGTGAATCATTAGAATTTGGTCGAGGTTTAAATGAATGTACAAACATAGTTTAAAACTCTTGAGATTCAACTTAACAACCTTTGCTTATCGTGTCGGAATAATATAAAGATAAAGTTTAAATTTGTTCGGAAATTTTCGGGTCATCACAGTACCTACCCGTTAAAGAAATTTCATCCCGAAATTTGATTGGGCTGGTCATGGCTGACAATAAGTATGTTTTCATGATGCATATATGCTAAAGATTAGGGTTTTATCATCATTGAGTAATAAGGATAAAACCATTTAAATTTGTGAAGAGTACGAGTGAAGCTATCACCAAAAGAGTGAAATGAGTATATATAGATTCGTCATATCTTTTGACGTAGATAGGATTGATTTTCAAGTTCAAGAGATTTGGAGAAAATCTTCGTAATAAGATTTGATTCTCCGGTAACCAAGGGAATTAAGATTCGCTTTAATGCGATCGTCCATTTTGATTGCTCTGTCGGAGATTTTCCTATAAATCCACCTCCTTCATTTTCCTTACAACTCACACCTTCTATTATTTCTCCCTCAACTCATATTTTAAAGTATTTATCAATATGCTCCATCCACTTCTGATTCTCGATATACTTCTAACTTTCATATCGGCCATTCTTCTTTTTCATTTATCGTCGGAAGAATCTATTTACTTCTACTATACTCTTGAGTTTATAGTGTTCCTAGTTATCCCGTGTCTTTATATTGCTATATGTATCGACATATACGGTTTATAATTTCTGGGTGGTTGTTGGGTTTTATATCTTCCCTTATATTTCGATGTCCCTGCTTCTGTCTTCTATAATCATTGTCATCTCCAGTTAATGCTCTCTTTTATTTGCTGCGATTTATATCCCAATTTTCTGTTTCGGAGCTTTGTCTTTTCGTTTCTTCTTCGTGCGATTAAGCACCTCTTGTAATGGTACAGAATTCGCAGATATGAATTCCGGAATGAACATTGTTAATGTTTTAGGAATGAAATTGTAATGGCACAATCTTGAGTTGTCAAATTACCAGAATCATTGAGAATAGAACTATCAAGAAGATATGTTCTTAATATGTTTGGAGATTAGATAGAATGTAAAAGTCGTGTAACATGACACATGATGACGTTATAATCTGTGAATCATCACATTCCATTAGAAGCTCAGCTTGACTTACCGTAATATAATCACGTTGATCAAGTGTCATTATATTATACTAACTCATGCTTCAGTTCCCAACACTACTTCAAAAATATTCTTATTTTAAACTCGAAGGTTTCAGAATTTAGAAACTAAGATAGTTTCTTTTATGATGTAACACAGATAACGCGAGGAGATAAATGATTTCAGATAAGAATAATTATGGAAATATCTTCAGAAATATGGAGGACATTTATAATGAAAGATACGATGATATCTTAGAATTTCTAATATAAGAGGATGATGAAGAATATTGTCCGCTGGGGTTTAGGGTCAGGAGCAAGGTATTTGTTAATGACTTCAGTAGATACTGAATCATTTAGATTCTTTGAAGGCAGGTTCAGTCTTTGTGATTTGTCCACAGCCTCCTTCATACTTTGCTCAATCCATTTTCCAGTTTTAAAACTTCTCTTTTTCTGCGCTTTACCAGCACACTATTCATTATCATCAAACTTTTTACTGTTAAGGTCGTTTTATAGTTTTTTTTCATCAAAATTTCGAGAACTATTCCGCAGTTCAGGGTGTTTTTCAGAAACTTCTCATTCAAAGTATGTAAGTCCAGGAGATAGACGTTGTACGTACACATATAATTGTTGGCGTAGACATGCTGCGAGATTTCAAAATACTGATTGATAATTCCCGATGATTCGTATGGCAATTCTCGTTACAAGAGGCAGATGAGTAAATAATGGGGTTTCGATAAATATAATGATTCTTCGAAAGGTCAAAGATCAGTGGAGTTGTGAATAAGTTTATTGCTAATGTGGTGGAATATGAAAGGTTCCCCAGTAACGATGCTAAAAGGACAACGTATATATAAAGCTATAATAAGGCTGTTTCGACTGAAAAGTCGAAGTTGACTTGTTGGAGCTGTGACAAAACTGGCTACATTGAAAAGAATTCGCAAGGTTATTTTTTTTGCTAATAAATGCCAATGGATCTGTCGTGGGTACATGTTAAACTATGACTTTAGTTTCGAGAGGTGCATGACTGTGGGTAACATGTGGTTGAATCATCATCTCAATGATTCATTATCTGAAGTGTCTTCGGGAATTTCGAAGGGTTTGAACACAGATTGTAATCGTTAATATACATTTGATGTTCTAACATAGTTTTGAAGTCAAAGTATATCTTTGAAAGATGTAGGAATCTAAAAGTGATGATACCGATTATATCTCGAATTGAATTCTGAGGTTTCAAAATCAAAATATGTAATTGGGTTTGAATTAGTATGGATGTTTTGATTTCTATGAAAGAATGTATATTATTGTGAAAGTAGGAAGTATAGTTGATAATTTGCTTGATCAGATTCGAAGAATGTAACACATATATATATATATATATATATATATATATATATATATATATATATATATATATATATATATATATATATATATATATATATATATATATATATATATATATATATATCGGGTATTACCTACCCGTTAAAAAAATTTCACAATTAATATTTTGTACATAAGAATTTTATTACAGTCTTTATGAAAATATATATGTATATATTCTCCTCAGATGTAACATAGATTTTAATGAGTTAATACTAAATTAAACTCATTCGATTTACGGTTGGAACTAGAATTGAATAATCCCTTGAAGGCTTTAGAGATTACATAAGTATTTCTTCAATAATATTGAAATTATGAATTAATACTTCGTTATTTGCTGAGGTGTGATGTTGGTTTTTGTTAAATTCTTGTGAACTTTGCAAAGTACGAATGATGTTATCTGAAAAGTTTCGAGTACATTGATAATGAAAGTGTAAAATCAAACATATATTTGAACAATACACTTGATTTATTATGAAATAGAATTCATTGAATTGAAACAGAGTTTGTAGTTAATGATGGTTAAGTCACTGGTGAAGGATGTACATCATAGCATATTAGTAATGTGAATTAACCGAGTAGTTAAGATTCACACATAATAGCTTAGTACGGAAAGATTTATTATGGTTTAGTAATATATATATATATATATATATATATATATATATATATATATATATATATATATATATATATATATATAAATTCTTTAGTGGAAATGAGTTAATACTTCATAACTCGTTGATATGGCATAATTATTGTTGATTGGAAATGATGTCCATAATGATTCTTGAACTGTCGGAGCTTGTGATGTTATAGGTGTTGTTGATTCTGACGCTGACTGCACTGACGATGCTGGTGATGCTGATGGTACTGATGATGCTGTTGGTAAAACAAGTTTAGCTTGTTAACCACACACCATTTTTGTCAGGGTTTCTACTCTTCCTTCTATCAATTTGGTTCGCTTAACTGATCATTTTTGTCAGGGTTTCTACTGATGATGCTGGTGATGTTGATTGGATATTCTCTAAGACTTTAGAGATTACATAATCTCCACGGAATGTTTCTCCAATGAAGTTATGAATTAATACATCGTCAGTTATTGTTGTTGGTACTCCTTGGTATCCATGGTGCGTATGACGTTGATGCTCGAGGGACAGATTGTGAAGTTGAGGTTTACGACGCGGTTGTGGTTGGGGGTGGTAATGGTACTTTTGGGCGTTGATGATGGTGGTATTGGTTATGCTGCTGGTGATGTTGTTGGTGTTTGTAACCTTTGCACCATATTCTCCAAAGCCACCACCCGAGCGCGAAGCTCGTTGACTTCTTCCATTACACCGGGGTGATTGTCGGTTCGGATGAGTGGATAAATAAAATCTAGAATTTGATGTAGTATATAATCGTGATGAGATACTCTAGAAATGAGAGAGAAAATGGTATTTCGAACAGGTTCGTCGGTAAGTGCTTCAGGTTCTTCGTCAAGAGGGCAATGTGGTGGATGGAAATGATCGCCTTCTTCTTGTCTCCAATGATTGAGGAGGCTACGAACCCATCCCCAATTCATCCAGAATAGGTGATGACTGATTGGTTGATCTATTTCGGTCACACTGCTTTCAGTGCATGAGTGAGATTCCATTTCGGAATCCGAGTGACTTGAACTAACGACGAATTCCATTTCGTACAATTGGATAAAGGATTTTTCGATATAAAAAAAATGATTTTTTCGGCTATCGGGTGGTATTCCATTTACATAGGATATCTATATATTTATATAGATCAAAAGATTTCGTAAATTACGGAGGAATTTGCGGAATATGTCAGGAAAATTTTAAAGTAACAGATACGATAAGATATGATTTAGCAGATACGCTAAGATATGAATTTTGTCTATACACTACTCATGCAATTAATGTAGCAAGACGTGTCTAGACTAATAATGATAAACAGGTAATCTCCTAAAGATGATAAGCAGATGATTTCTGACTAGAAATTGTAGTGACCCGAAATTTTTCATGTTTATATATATATATTAAATAAAATTGTTATTTACATGATTAAGTGTTTCCAACATGTTAAGCAATCAAACTTGTTAAGACTTGATTAATTGAAATAGGTTTCATATAGACAATTGACCACCCAAGTTGACCGGTGATTCACGAACGTTAAAACTTGTAAAAACTATACGATGACATATATATGGTTATATATATAGTTAAAATGATTTTATTATAAGTATGTATCTCATTAGGTATTTTAACAATGAGTTATATACATAAAAATGAGACTATTAATTTAAGAAACTCGAAAACGATATATATAACGATTATCGTTATAACAACGTCTTACTAGGTACATGTGAATCATATTAAGATATTGATACACTTGGGTAATTATGTTAAATGATAAGTAAATATATTACTAAGTGTATTAACAATGAAATACATATGTAAAAATAAGACTACTAACTTAATGATTTCGAAACGAGACATATATGTAACGATTATCGTTGTAACGACATTTAACTGTATATATATCATACTAAGATATATTATATATCATAATATCATGATAATATAACAATTTAACATCTCATTTGTTATAATAAATAATGGGTTAACAACATTCAACAAGATCGTTAACCTAAAGGTTTCAAAACAACATTTACATGTAACGACTAACGATGACTTAACGACTCAGTTAAAATGTATATACATGTAGTGTTTTAATATGTATTCATACACTTTTGAAAGACTTCAAGAGACTTATCAAAATACTTCTACTTAACAAAAATTCTTACAATTACAACCTCGTTCAGTTTCATCAACAATTCTACTCGTATGCACCTGTATTCGTACTCGTACAATACACAGCTTTTAGATGTATGTACTATTGGTATATACACTCCAATTATCAGCTCTTAGTAGCCCATGTGAGTCACCTAACACATGTGGGAACTATCATTTGGCAACTAGCATAAAATATCTCATAAAATTACAAAAATATGAGTAATCATTCATGACTTATTTACATGAAAACAAAATTACATATCCTTTATATCTAATCCATACACCAACGACCAAAAACACCTACAAACACTTTCATTCTTCAATTTTATTCATCTAATTGATCTCTCTCAAGTTCTATCTTCAAGTTCTAAGTGTTCTTCATAAATTCCAAAAGTTCTAGTTTCATAAAATCAAGAATACTTCCAAGATTGCAAGTTTACTTCCAAGATTTCTAAATCCATTCCAAGTAATCATCCAAGATCAAGAAACCTTTGTTACTTATAGTAGGTTATCTTTCTAATACAAGGTAATAATCATATTCAAACTTTAATTCAATTTCTATAACTATAACAATCTTATTTCGAGTGGAAATCTTACTTGAAATTGTTTTCGTGTCATGATTCTGCTTCAAGAACTTTCAAGCCATCCAAGGATCCTTTGAAGCTAGATCTATTTTTCTCATTTCCAGTAATTTTATCCAAGGAACTTGAGGTAGTAATTATGTTCATAACATCATTCTATTCATACATATAAAGCTATCTTATTCGAAGGTTTAAACTTGTAATCACTAGAACATAGTTTAGTTAATTCTAAACTTGTTCGCAAATAAAAGTTAATCCTTCTAACTTGACTTTTAAAATCAACTAAACACATGTTCTATATCTATATGATGTGCTAACTTAATGATTTAAAACCTGGAAACACGAAAAACACCGTAAAACTGGATTTACGCCGTCGTAGTAACACCACGAGCTGTTTTGGGTTAGTTAATTAAAAACTATGATAAAATTTAATTTAAAAGGTGTTATTCTGGGAAAATTATTTTTATTATGAACATGAAACTATATCCAAAAATTATGGTTAAACTCAAAGTGGAAGTATGTTTTCTAAAATGGTCATCTAGACGTCGTTCTTTCGACTGAAATGACTACCTTTACAAAAACGACTTGTAACTTATTTTTCTGACTATAAACCTATACTTTTTCTGTTTAGATTCATAAAATAGAGTTCAATATAAAACCATAGCAATTTGATTCACTCAAAACGGATTTAAAATGAAGAAGTTATGGGTAAAACAAGATTGGATAATTTTTCTCATTTTAGCTACGTGAAAATTGGTAACAAATCTATTCCAACCATAACTTAATCAACTTGTATTATATATTATGTAATTTTGAGATACCATAGACACGTATACAATGTTTCGACCTATCATGTCGACACATCTATATATATTTCGGAACAACCATAGACACTCTATATGTGAATGTTGGAGTTAGCTATACAGGGTTGAGGTTGATTCCAAAATATATATAGTTTGAGTTGTGATCAATACTGAGATACGTATACACTGGGTCATGGATTGATTCAAGATAATATTTATCGATTTATTTATGTACATCTAACTGTGGACAACTAGTTGTAGGTTACTAATGAGGACAGCTGACTTAATAAACTTAAAACATCAAAATATATTAAAAGTGTTGTAAATATATTTTGAACATACTTTGATATATATGTATATATTGTTATAGGTTCGTGAATCAACCAGTGGCCAAGTCTTACTTCCCGACGAAGTAAAAATCTGTGAAAGTGAGTTATAGTCCCACTTTTAAAATCTAATATTTTTGGGATGAGAATACATGTAGGTTTTATAAATGATTTACAAAATAGACACAAGTATGTGAAACTACATTCTATGGTTGAATTATCGAAATCGAATATGCCCCTTTTTATTAAGTCTGGTAATCTAAGAATTAGGGAACAGACACCCTAATTGACGCGAATCCTAAAGATAGATCTATTGGGCCTAACAAACCCCATCCAAAGTACCGGATGCTTTAGTACTTCGAAATTTATATCATATCCGAAGGGTGTCCCGGAATGATGGGGATATTCTTATATATGCATCTTGTTAATGTTGGTTACCAGGTGTTCACCATATGAATGATTTTTATCTCTATGTATGGGATGTGTATTGAAATATGAAATCTTGTGGTCTATTGTTACGATTTGATATATATAGGTTAAACCTATAACTCACCAACATTTTTGTTGACGTTTAACGCATGTTTATTCTCAGGTGAATACTAAGAGCTTCCGCTGTTGCATACTAAAATAAGGACAAGATTTGGAGTCCATGTTTGTATGATATTATGTAAAAACTGCATTCAAGAAACTGATTTCGATGTAACATATTTGTATTGTAAACCATTATGTAATGGTCGTGTGTAAACAAGATATTTTAGATTATCATTATTTGATAATCTATGTAAAGCTTTTTAAACCTTTATTTATGAAATAAAGGTTATGGTTTGTTTTAAAAATGAATGCAGTCTTTGAAAAATGTCTCATATAGAGGTCAAAACCTCGCAACGAAATCAATTAATATGGAACGTTTTTAATCAATAAAAACGGGACATTTCAGTTGGTATCAGAGCGTTGGTCTTAGAGAACCAGATAATTTGTATTAGTGTGTCTTATCGAGTTTGTTAGGATGCATTAGTGAGTCTGGACTTCGACCGTGTTTTCTTTAAAAATGATTGCTTAACATTTTTGTTGGAAACTATATATTATTAACATGTATATATTATGTGATATATTAATCTCTTAACATGTTTGATATTGTGTGATAGATGTCTACCTCTAGCACAAATCCCATTTACTCACCTAATAATAACGAAGAGTCGAATATATATTGGACTGATTCACAAGTTCCCGAAGAAGAACCGGAAGAAGAATCAGAACCGGAAGAAGAATCAGAACCGGAAGAGGAGGAACCGGAGGATGAAATAGAACCGGTGGGGGAAATAATAAAACGGTTAAGTAAAAGAAAATCCTCAACCAACCGACCAAGGTTAATTATGGTCAATGGTGTTTCCGCCAAGGAAGCAAAATATTGGGAGGATTACCAATTCTCCGATGAATCGGATTCCGATGAGAATTCCGATGATGTTATAGAAATTACCCCAACTGAATTTAAAAAGGCAAAAGTAAATAATAAGGGAAATGGCATAAAAATAGAGAAATCTAATTCCAACCCCGATGAACTTTATATGTATCGTTAACCCCCGAAGCCCTTAAGTTGTAACAATGACCCGGGAACCTCTAAACCACCAGGTTTTTCTAAACCGTTGTGGAAAACGACAGCTCGTATTAGGGGAACATCATATATCCCTAGAAACTTGGCAAAACGAACCAAAACCGAAGAAGAAGAAACGAGCGAGTCGGAATAAGATAGTTGTATTCGTGTGGTGTAATATATGTAATATAGTGTGCTTATGCTTTATGATATATGTAAAAATTGCTTGTATTAATAAGTATTTTTTTTTTATGAATCTAACTTTTGTCTATTTTACAGTATAAAAACACAAAATGGATAAACAACCCAATATTTTTAGTGACCTACCCGGAGACATGATTGATGAAAGCTTGTCTAGAGTCGGTCAGAATTCTTCGGCACAACTATTTACGGCGAAATCAGTTTGTAAGACATTCGAAGAACGTTTCAAGAATGTCTTGGTTTATAAGAGACTTTTGTTTGAAAGATGGAGGATATCGCATTGGGAAACCCATAAGTTACGATGTGTTTACTTTGACTCATATATTGCGGGGAACCCAAAAGCTATTTTATGCAACGGGTTAAGAAATTATTTTGACTCAATGTATCCGAATATAGGACTTCATGATTTAGAAAAAGCAGCTAACATGCAACATAAAGAAGCATGCTATGCTTACGGGTTAGTAATGTTCGCTTCTCACCAAAGTGAGAAAAAGAACATCGGGATACAACTATTAAACAAAACGTTCCCACAAGTGACGGAGTCGGTAATTGGGGTAAGAAATGAGGTTTTTAGGTTATTACAAGACTGTTGGTCATTACGTAACCCTCGTCCCTTTGACGACGTTACAACACGCTGTCTTATCAACGGCCATAACCGTTATGTTCCACAAGACCAAGGATGGGAAGTAGTCCTAGTAAAACCAGAATGCATCACTTGTTTCTGGACGTATGAATTACGTGTCTTTATTGCCTTTGCTGAACGACTTGTGTACTAGCTAGAATTATCTTCACAACTATCTTGTATCAAAGTTATTGTGTGCTATATTTCATGCTTTATGTAAAATAAGCGGTATTGTAAGTTTGTAAAATATTGTATAAAAGTTTGAACGCGAAATATTATTATAATCAGTTTTTCATATAGAATTGTAGTAGTTGAATTGTATATTAGCTACTAAGTATGAACTTAACGGGCAGGTACTACCCGAATTTAAACTTATAAAACGCTAATATGAAGAAAAAGCTTTTATAAATGAGTTCATATTATGCTATGAAATACTATTAACTACTCTTAATATTCTGTATGATTAACTTGTTCCATTTGACTATTTTGAAGGAAATGGCACCGACTACTCGACACACCGTGAATATGAATGAAGAGGAATTCCGTACTTTTCTAGCTTCAAACATAGCCGCAGTACAGGCTGCACTACATACCAATAATAACCTTGGATTTAGCAGTACAGGAAATCGTGTAGGATGCACCTACAAAGAATTCACTGCCTGCAAACTTTTGGAATTTGATGGAACCGAAGGACCGATCGGATTGAAATGGTGGACCGAGAAGGTCGAATCGGTGTTTGCCATAAGTAAGTGTACTGAAGAGGACAAAGTGAAGTACGCTACGCATACCTTCACAGGTTCTGCGTTAACATGGTGGAATACCTATCTAGAGCAAGTGGGACAAGATGATGCGTACGCACTACCGTGGTCAGCATTCAAGCACTTGATGAACGAGAAGTACCGTCCCAGAACCGAGGTCAATAAGCTCAAGACAGAACTTAGAGGGTTACGAACCCAAGGATTTGATATTACCATGTACAAAAGACGATTCACAGAATTGTGCCTATTGTGTCCGGGAGCGTTCGAAGATGAGGAAGAGAAGATCGACGCGTTTGTGAAAGGATTACCGGAAAGAATCCAAGAAGATATAAGTTCACATGAGCCCGCCTCCATACAACAGACATGTAGAATGGCTCACAAACTAGTGAAACAGATTGAGGAAAGAATTAAAGAACAGACGGCTGAAGAGGCCAATGTGAAGCAAGTCAAAAGAAAGTGGGAGGAAAACAGTGATAAGAATCACCAATACAATAACAACAGCAATTACAATAATAATCGCAACAATTATCCCAACAATCGCAACATCAATCGCAACTACAACAAACGGACCAACAACAACAACAACAACAACAACAACAACAACAACAACAACAACAACAACAACAACAACAACAACAACAACAACAACAACAACAACAACAACAGCAACTACAACAATCATCCTAAAAATAATAACAACCGCAACAACAACAACAATCAGAAGCAGCTATGCCAAAGGTGTGAAAAGTATCACTCGGGGTTCTGCACCAAATTTTGCAACAAGTGTAAAAGAAATGGTCATAGCGCGGCGAAGTGTGAGGTCTACGGACCAGGGGTTAACAGAACGAAAGGAACAAATGGTGTCGGAACGAGTAATGGCGGAGCAAGTAGTGTCGGAGCGAGTTATGCCAATGTAGTTTGTTATAAATGTGGAAAACCCGGCCACATTATTAGAAATTGCCCGAACCAGGAGAACACGAATGGACAAGGCCACGGAAGAGTTTTCAATATTAATGCAGCAGAGGCACAGGAAGACCCGGAGCTTGTTACGGGTACGTTTCTTATTGACAATAAATCTGCTTACGTTTTATTTGATTCGGGTGCGGATAGAAGCTATATGAATAGAGATTTTTGTGCTAAATTAAGTTGTCCATTGACGCCGTTGGATAGTAAATTTTTACTCGAATTAGCAAACGGTAAATTAATTTCAGCAGATAATATATGCCGGAATCGAGAAATTAAACTGGGTAGCGAAATATTTAAGATTGATTTGATACCAGTAGAGTTAGGGAGTTTTGATGTAATAGTTGGCATGGACTGGCTGAAGAAGGTGAAAGCAGAGATCGTATGTTATAAAAATACAATTCGCATTGTACTAGAAGAAGGAGAACCCTTAATGGTGTACGGAGAAAAGGGCAACATGAAGCTACATCTTATTAGTAATTTGAAGGCACAAAAACTAATAAGAAAAGGTTGCTATGCTGTTCTAGCGCACGTCGAGAAAGTACAAACCGAAGAAAAGAGCATCAATGATGTTCCCGTCGTAAAAGAATTTCCCGATGTATTTCCAAAAGAATTACCGGGACTACCTCCACATCGATCTTTTGAATTTCAAATAGATCTTGTACCAGGAGCTGCACCAATAGATCGTGCTCCTTATAGACTCGCACCCAGCGAGATGAAAGAACTGCAAAGCCAACTGCAAGAACTATTAGAACGTGGTTTCATTCGACCAAGCACATCACCATGGGGAGCTCCTGTTTTGTTTGTCAAGAAGAACGATAGTACATTTAGGTTGTGTATTGACTACAGAGAGTTGAACAAACTTACCATCAAAAACCGTTATCCACTGCCGAGAATTGACGACTTATTTGATCAACTACAAGGCTCGTCGGTTTATTCAAAGATCGATTTACGTTCTGGATATCATCAAATGCGAGTGAAGGAGGATGATATTCCAAAAACTGCTTTTAGGACGCGTTATGGTCATTACGAGTTTATGGTTATGCCGTTTGAATTGACTAACGCACCAGCTGTGTTCATGGACCTTATGAACCGAGTGTGTGGGCCATATCTTGACAAGTTTGTCATTGTTTTCATCGATGACATACTTATTTACTCAAAGAATGATCAAGAGCATGAAGAACATTTGAGAAAAGTGCTAGAAGTATTGAGGAAAGAAAAACTGTACGCTAAGTTTTCAAAGTGTGCATTTTGGTTGAAAGAAGTTCAATTCCTCGGTCACATAGTGAACAAAGAAGGTATCCAGGTGGACCCGGCAAAGATCGAAACTGTTTAAAAGTGGGAAACCCCAAAAACTCAGAAGCATATACGTCAATTTTTAGGATTGGCTGGTTACTACAGAAGATTCATCCAAGATTTCTCCAAAATAGCAAAACCCTTGACTGTATTAACGCATAAAGGGAAGAAATTTGAATGGAAGGATGAACAAGAGAAGGCGTTTCAATTATTGAAGAAAAAGCTAACTACGGCACCTATATTGTCATTGCCTGAAGGGAATGATGATTTTGTGATTTATTGTGATGCATCAAAGCAAGGTCTCGGATGTGTATTAATGCAACGGACGAAGGTGATTGCTTATGCATCTAGACAATTGAAGATTCACGAGCAAAATTATACGACGCATGATTTGGAATTAGGCACGGTTTTTTTTGCATTAAAGACTTGGAGGCACTACTTATATGGGGTCAAAAGTATTATATATACCGACCACAAAAGTGTTCAACACATATTTAATCAGAAACAACTGAATATGAGTGAGCGTAGGTGGATTGAATTGTTGAATGATTACGACTTTGAGATTCGTTACCACCCGGGGAAGGCAAATGTGGTAGCCGACGCCTTGAGCAGAAAGGACAGAGAACCCATTCGAGTAAAATCTATGAATATAATGATTCACACTAACCTTACTACTCAAATAAAGGAGGCGCAACAAGGAGTTTTAAAAGAGGGAAATTTAAAGGATGAAATACCCAAAGGATCGGAGAAGCCTCTTAATATTCGGGAAGACCGAACCCGGTATAGGGCTGAAAGAATTTGGGTACCAAAATTAGGAGATATGAGAGAAATGGTACATAGAGAAGCTCATAAAACCAGATACTCAATACATCCTGGAACGGGGAAGATGTACAAGGATCTTAAGAAACATTTTTGGGGGCCAGGTATGAAAGCCGATATTGCTAAATATGCAGGAGAATGTTTGACGTGTTCTAAGGTCAAAGCTGAACATCAGAAACCATCAGGTCTACTACAACAACCTGAAATCCCGGAATGGAAATGGGAAAACATTACCATGGATTTCATTACTAAATTGCCAAGGACTGCAAGTGGTTATGATACTATTTGGGTAATAGTTGATCGTCTCACCAAGTCAGCACACTTCCTACCAATAAAATAAGATGACAAGATGGAGAAGTTAGCACGACTGTATTTGAAGGAAGTCGTCTCCAGACATGGAATACCAATCTCTATTATCTCTGATAGGGATGGCAGATTTATTTCAAGATTCTGGCAGACATTACAGCAAGCATTGAGAACTCGTCTAGACATGAGTACTTCCTATCATCTACAAACTGATGGGCAGAGCGAAAGGATGATACAAATGCTTGAAGACATGCTACGAGCTTGTGTTATTGATTTCGGAAACAGTTGGGATCGACATCTACCGTTAGCAAAATTTTCCTACAACAACAGCTACCATTAAAGCATTGAGATGGCGCCGTTTGAAGCACTTTATGGTAGAAAGTGCAGGTCTTCGATTTGTTGGAGTGAAGTGGGGGATAGACAGATTACGGGTCCGGAGATAATACAAGAAACTACAGAGAAAATCATCCAAATTCAACAAAGATTGAAAACCGCCCAGAGTCGACAAAAGAGCTACGCGGACAGTAAAAGAAAAGATATAGAGTTTGAAATTGGAGAAATGGTCATGCTTCAGGTTTCACCTTGGAAAGGTGTTGTTCGATTTGGTAAACGGGGGAAACTAAATCCAAGGTACATTGGACCATTCAAGATTATAGATCGTGTCGGACCAGTAGCTTACCAACTGGAGCTACCTCAACAACTCGCGGCTGTACATAACACTTTCCACGTCTCAAATTTGAAGAAATGTTTTGCTAAAGAAGATCTCACTATTCCGTTGGACGAAATCCAAATCAATGAAAAACTTCAATTCATTGAAGAACCCGTCGAAATAATGGATCGTGAGGTTAAGAGACTTAATCAAAACAAGATACCGATTGTTAACTTTCGATGGAATGCTCGTAGAGGACCCGAGTTCACCTGGGAGCGTGAAGATCAGATGAAGAAGAAATACCCGCATTTATTTCCAGAAGATACGTCAACACCTCCAACTGCTTAAAATTTCGGGACGAAATTTATTTAACGGGTAGGTACTGTAGTGACCCGAACTTTTCCATGTTTATATATATATATATTAAATGAAATTGTTATTTACATGATTAAGTGTTTCCAACATGTTAAGCAATCAAACTTGTTAAGACTTGATTAATTGAAATAGGTTTCATATAGACAATTGACCACCCAAGTTGACCGGTGATTCACGAACGTTAAAACTTGTAAAAACTATACGATGACATATATATGGTTATATATATAGTTAACATGATTTTATTATAAGTATGTATCTCATTAGGTATTTTAACAATGAGTTATATACATAAAAATGAGACTATTAATTTAAGAAACTCAAAAACGATATATATAACGATTATCGTTATAACAACGTCTTACTAGGTACATATGAATCATATTAAGATATTGATACACTTGGGTAATTATGTTAAATGATAAGTAAATATATTACTAAGTGTATTAACAATGAAATACATATGTAAAAATAAGACTACTAACTTAATGATTTCGAAACGAGACATATATGTAACGATTATCGTTGTAACGACATTTAACTGTATATATATCATACTAAGATATATTATATATCATAATATCATGATAATATAACAATTTAACATCTCATTTGTTATAATAAATAATGGGTTAACAACATTCAACAAGATCGTTAACCTAAAGGTTTCAAAACAACATTTACATGTAACGACTAACGATGACTTAACTACTCAGTTAAAATGTATATACATGTAGTATTTTAATATGTATTCATACACTTTTGAAAGACTACAAGAGACTTATCAAAATACTTCTACTTAACAAAAATGCTTACAATTACATCCTCGTTCAGTTTCATCAACAATTCTACTCGTATGCACCCGTATTCGTACTCGTACAATACACAGCTTTTAGATATATGTACTATTGGTATATACACTCCAATGATCAGCTCTTAGTAGCCCATGTGAGTCACCTAACACATGTGGGAACTATTATTTGGCAACTAGCATAAAATATCTCATAAAATTACAAAAATATGAGTAATCATTCATGACTTATTTACATGAAAACAAAATTACATATCCTTTATATCTAATCCATACACCAACGACCAAAAACACCTACAAATACTTTAATTCTTCAATTTTGTTCATCTAATTGATCTCTCTCAAGTTCTATCTTCAAGTTCTAAGTGTTCTTCATAAATTCCAAAAGTTCTATTTTCATAAAATCAAGAATACTTCCAAGATTGCAAGTTTACTTCCAAGTTTTCTAAATCCATTCCAAGTAATCATCCAAGATCAAGAAACCTTTGTTACTTACAGTAGGTTATATTTCTAATACAAGGTAATAATCATATTCAAACTTTAATTCAATTTCTATAACTATAACAATCTTATTTCGAGTGGAAATCTTACTTGAAATTGTTTTCGTGTCATGATTCTGCTTCAAGAACTTTCAAGCCATCCAAGGATCCTTTGAAGCTGGATCTATTTTTCTCATTTCCAGTAATTTTATCCAAGGAACTTGAGGTAGTAATGATGTTCATAACATCATTCTATTCATACATATAAAGCTATCTTATTCGAAGGTTTAAACTTGTAATCACTAGAACATAGTTTAGTTAATTCTAAACTTGTTCGCAAATAAAAGTTAATCCTTCTAACTTGACTTTTAAAATCAACTAAACACATGTTCTATATCTATATTATATGCTAACTTAATGATTTAAAACCTGGAAACACGAAAAACACCGTAAAACCGGATTTAAGCCGTCGTAGTAACACCGCGGGCTGTTTTGGGTTAGTTAATTAAAAACTAGGATAAACTTTGATTTAAAAGTTGTTATTCTGGGAAAATGATTTTTATTATGAACATGAAACTATATCCAAAAATTATGGTTAAACTCAAAGTGGAAGTATGTTTTCTTAAATGGTCATCTAGACGTCGTTCTTTCGACTGAAATGACTACCTTTACAAAAACGACTTGTAACTTATTTTTCCGACTATAAACCTATATATTTTCTGTTTAGATTCATAAAATAGAGTTCAATATGAAACTATAGCAATTTGATTCACTCAAAACGGATTTAAAATGAAGAAGTTATGGGTAAAACAAGATTGGATAATTTTTCTCATTTTAGCTACGTGAAAATTGGTAACAACTGAAAGGACCCGTTTATATACATTATAAACGATTCACAATAGTTGATTACATTGCGAGGTATTTGACCTCTATATGATACATTTTACAAACATTGCATTCATTTTTAAAAGACAATCTTTCTTTACATCGAAAATTGACAGGCATGCATACCATTTCATAATATCCACTATCCAACTATAAATTGATTTAATAATAATCTTTGATGAACTCAATGACTCGAATGCAACGTTCTTCGAAATATGCTATGAAAGACTCCAAGTAATATCTTTAAAATGAGCAAATGCACAACGGAAGATTTCTTTAACACCTGAGAATAAACATGCTTTAAAGTGTCAACCAAAAGGTTGGTGAGTTCATTAGTTTATCATAATCATTTATTTCCATCATTTTAATAGACCACAAGAATTTCATTTCCAGTTCTCATAAATATACGTCCCATGCATAGAGACAAAAATAATCATTCATATGGTGAACACCTGGTAACCGACATTAACTAGATACATATAAGAATATCCCCTATCATTCCGGGATCCTCCTTCGGACATGATATAAATTTCGAAGTACTAAAGCATCCGGTACTTTGGATGGGGTTTGTTAGGCCCAATAGATCTATCTTTAGGATTCGCGTCAATTAGGGTGTCTGTTCCCTAATTCTTAGATTACCAGACTTTAATAAAAAGGGGCATATTCGATTTCGATAATTCAAACATAGAATGTAGTTTCAATTACTTGTGTCTATTTCGTCAAACATTTATAAAAGCGCATGTATTCTCAGTCCCAAAAATATAAAGGGTAAAAAGGCAAATGAAACTCACCATGCTGTATTTCGTAGTAAAAATACATATAACGTCATTGAACAAGTGCAAGGTTGGCCTCGGATTCACGAACCTAAATTAATTATATATATTTATGTGTTGGTCAATATTTGTCTAACAAATTAGGTCAAGTCATAGTGTACCACAATCCTAATGCTCGAGACTAATATGCAAAAGTCAACAAAAGTAAATTTGACTCAAAATAATTTCCAAAAATCTATACATGATTAATATATAGTTTAAATATCGTCGTTTTATATTTTTAAAAGATTTATTAGAGTAAATAATATAATTTATTTATTAATAAATAAAATTTTATATTAAATTTATATAATAAAATATACTTTTATATATATTAAGTAATAAAATTTATAGGGTTAATTTAATATCATAAAGATAATATGATAGGTATTATTAAAGTAAGTTATTACACGTAGTAAAATATGTTTGTATCACATATTTATTTGCTAAAATAATATCTATAATGATAGTAAGTAAAAGTTGTATTATTTTATAATAATAATTATTATTATAAAAATATCAATATTTATAATTACTAAGATGACATTATGATAAAACGATAATTCTAATTATGATAACTTTAATATTTACGATAATTTTTAATATTATCTTTAAATTAATAATTCTATTTAAAATAATAATAATAATGATATTTTATAGTAACAATGATATTTCTATTAAAATGATAATTTTTGTTAAAATGATAGTTTTAATACTAACGATACTTTTAATAATAATAGTAATGATAAAAATAATAAGAACGATAATTTTATCTAAATCAATATCTTATAATATTTTAATTTCATCATGATACTCTTACCCATTATTTCCTAATCGTTTCGTTTAATAGCTTTTAATCGTCTTTTATATCGTGTTCATAATAATGATAATAATAGTAATCAAAATAATTAGGTGTTACAAATATTTGTTTTAATTACACTAATATTAATAATGATAGTTACTATAACATTATTAACAATAATACTAATAATTATCTTAATGATAATATAGTAATAATAATAATAATAGCAATAACAATAACCATTTTTAAATAATGATATATATATATATTAATAATGATAATAATAATAATAATACCAATAATAATAATAATTGGATAATAATAATAATACTAATTATAACTTTAACGATAATAACGATAGTAATAATAATAAAAAATAACAATTTTTAATGATAAATCCCTTTTATTGATAAAGATAATAATAATGATAATAATAAGATAAAACTAGAACGACGATAAAAACGACGATAATAATAATCATTTTTAATAAAAATATCGAAAATTCAATTGATTATAACTTCTAATCTGTTCATCGAAACCATTCGATATCTAAAGGAAAAGTTCTTAATTTTTCGCTAGCTTTCCAAGGACATGCATATCTTATACCTTATCTCAACCGCAAGTGTAACTAATTCAAGATTCAACCTAACCTGTCTAAGGGCAATATCAAAAGTACAAGCATACATAATCCTAAATACTCGAGCACTAGTCAGGGATACACTATTAGTATGTAAAAGTTAAATTATGAGTACTCACGTATCAATATTGAGATTCAATATTGCAGGAAAGATACGTAGACGCAACGAAAATGATAAACACTATATTGACCTCACGAGCATACCCATGAACCATACTCAATCACCTCCATAGCTGTAACCCATAATTTTCTTAATCCTATCCCACTCGAAAAACAATTTCGAAATCACTCGGACAGCACTCCGTCGTAATATTTTATGTATACTAATAATATCTTGAAATAATACGGAGTAAATATATATATGTAAATCGATTGAGAGAGTTTAGAGAAAAATATTTTCAAGTTTCTATGAAATAATGAAACCTATTGAATTCTATTTATAATAGATTTTTGCATTATTAAAGTGAATTATTAAAGTATGAATTATTAAAGTGAATTATTAAAGTATGAATTATTAAAGTATGAATTATTAAAGTATGAATTATTAAAGTGAATTATTAAAGTTAAAGTAAAGTAAAAATAAAGTAAAGGTAAATTTTAAGTATAGTAAAAGTATAAAACTATGTACGTATAATACGCGTATAAATATATATAATATTAATTTAAATCGTTATATATATTTAATAAAATAAAATATAAATATCGTTATCTTTATCATACTAGTTAAGTAATGAGTTGTCAAAAGTGGTTCTAGATATTTATAAAAGTTATATACGTTTTAATAATAAAGTTCTTTTTAAACTGAAAACATTTTTGTACGTTTGAAACTAAATAGATCAATCGAGTCTTTATGAGATTCAATCTTCCACTATCCTTTGTCTAGTTCTCAATGATTGACAATTTGTTCTTATTTATAAATCACTTATCCATATTCCGAATATTGTTAAAATGGAAAGATTTCTCAAATCAACGTGGGCCTTTCAACAGAGACTTGTAATCATAATTCAATATATCTGATAATTCAATCATTTGATCTTATCTTCTAATTCCATTGATAAACATTTTGAAACAGATACAATCATATAAAGTATTTAATCTAATATTTTGTTTACGTTTCAAGTTATAATATATATACACATATACATATATAATCATATTCGTTTAATGGTTCGTGAATCGTTGGAACTTGGTCGAGGTTAAATGAATGTATGAACATAGTTTAAAATTCTTGAAATTTAACTTAACAAATATTGCTTATCGTGTTGGAAACATATAAAGATTAAAGTTTAAATTTGGTTGGAAATTTCCGGGTTGTCACAACAAATCTATTCCAACCATAACTTAATCAACTTGTATTGTATATTATGTAATTTTTAGATACCATAGACACGTATACAATGTTTCGACCTATCATGTCGACACATATATATATATTTCGGAACAACCATAGACACTCTATATGTGAATGTTGGAGTTAGCTATACAGGATTGAGGTTGATTCCAAAATATATATAGTTTGAGTTGTGATCAATACTGAGATACGTATACACTGGGTCATGGATTGATTCAAGATAATATTTATCGATTTATTTCTGTACATCTAACTGTGGACAACTAGTTGTAGGTTACTAACGAGGACAGCTGACTTAATAAACTTAAAACATCAAAATATATTAAAAGTGTTGTAAATATATTTTGAACATACTTTGATATATATGTATATATTGTTATAGGTTCGTGAATCAACCAGTGGCCAAGTCTTACTTCCCGACGAAGTAAAAATCTGTGAAAGTGAGTTATAGTCCCACTTTTAAAATCTAATATTTTTGGGATGAGAATACATGCATGTTTTATAAATGATTTATAAAATAGACACAAGTACGTGAAACTACATTCTATGGTTGAATTATCAAAATCGAATATGCCCCTTTTTATTAAGTCTGGTAATCTAAGAATTAGGGAACAGACACCCTAATTGACGCGAATCCTAAAGATAGATCTATTGGGCCTAACAAACCCCATCCAAAGTACCGGATGCTTTAGTACTTCGAAATTTATATCATATCCGAAGGGTGTCCCGGAATGATGGGGATATTCTTATATATGCATATTGTTAATGTCGGTTACCAGGTGTTCACCATATGAATGATTTTTATCTCTATATATGGGATGTGTATTGAAATATGAAATCTTGTGGTCTATTGTTACGATTTGATATATATAGGTTAAACCTATAACTAACCAACATTTTTGTTGACGTTTAAAGCATATTTATTCTCAGGTGAATACTAAGAGCTTCCGCTGTTGCATACTAAAATAAGTACAAGATTTGGAGTCCATGTTTGTATGATATTGTGTAAAAACTGCATTCAAGAAACTGATTTCGATGTAACATATTTGTATTGTAAACCATTATGTAATGGTCGTGTGTAAACAGGATATTTTAGATTATCATTATTTGATAATCTACGTAAAGCTTTTTAAACCTTTATTTATGAAATAAAGGTTATGGTTTGTTTTAAAAATGAATGCAGTCTTTGAAAAATGTCTCATATAGAGGTCAAAACCTCGCAACGAAATCAATTAATATGGAACAATTTTAATCAATAAGAACGGGACATTTCAGAAATGATAAGCAAAACTTTTGACATGCAAACACGGTCGAAGTCCAGACTCACTAATGCATCCTAACGACTTTATCAGTTAGACACACTAATGCAGACCTGGTTCGCTAAGACCACCGCTCTGATACCAACTGAAAGGTCCAATTCATATACATTATAAACGATTCACAATAGTTGATTACATCGCGAGGTACTTGACCTCTATATGATACATTTTACAAACATTGCATTCGTTTTTAAAAAGACAAACTTTCATTTCATCGAAAGTTGACGGCATGCATACCATTTCATAATATATCCAACTATAATTGACTTAATAATAATCTTGGTGTACTCAACGACTCGAATGCAACGTCTTTTGAAATATGTCCTGAATGACTCCAAGTAATAAATCTTTAAAATGAGCAAATGCACATCGGAAGATTTCTTTAATACCTGAGAATAAACATGCTTTAAAGTGTCAATCAAAATGTTGGTGAGTTAATTAGTTTATCATAAACATTCATTTTCATCATTTTAATAGACCACGGGGATTTCATTTCCAGTTCTCATAAATATACGTCCCATGCATAGAGACAAAAATCATTCATATGGTGAACACCTGGTAACCGACATTAACAAGATGCATATAAGAATATCCCCTATCATTTCGGAAAATCCTTCAGACATGATAAAAACAACATCGAAGTACTAAAGCATCCGGTACTTTGGATGGGGTTCGTTAGGCCCAATAGATCTATCTTTAGGATTCGCGTCAATTAGTAGATCGGTTTACTAATTCTTAGGTTACCAAGCAAAAGGGGCATATTCAGCTTCGATCATTCACCCATATAATGTAGTTTCAATTACTTGTGTCTATTTCGTAAAACATTTCTAAAAATTGCGCATGTATTCTCAGCCCAAAAATATAAAGGGTGAAAAGATAATATTTATTACAATCCAGTGAAATATATATTAATCAGGTTAAACTGTCATACCCCGTCCTAATCCATCTGGACTAAGTCACCAACATATGGTTCTATTGCGATGATTGACTCCAAATAATGTCTTTAAAATGAGCAAATGCACAGCGGAAGATTTCTTTCATACCTGAGAATAAACATGCTTAAAAGTGTCAACCAAAAGGTTGGTGAGTTCATAAGTTTATCATAAACAATAAAATTCATCATTTTGATAGACCACAAGATTTAAAAGCTGCATGGTACAAATGGGCCCGAATCCTATACCCACCTGTAATGTACATGCTATATCTTTTAAATACAGTACATCTTTCTCGTGTACGAAACCATTTTCATATATCATAGTAACCGTACACATATCTTGTGCACAAAAATAACATACACATATCCTGTGTATAAAATCATTCTCTCGATATATAACATTCACATCAACTGGTGGCAATTATCATATCCACATAATTCAATGGTGGCAATTATCATGTCCACATAATTCAACGGTGGCAATTATCATGTCCACATAATTCAATAATAATCCGCAGAACTTCTGTCTGTATAATAATTCATTCGAGGAATGTTTTCCTTGTGTCTATCTCGTCAAACATTTATAAAAGCATTTCATGTATTCACAGTTCAAAATATCTTTCAGAAGCATTTAATAAAGCAGTTGTAAAAATAGCGCATGTATTCTCAGTCCCAAAAATATAAAGAATAAAAGGGAGCAAATGAACTCACAATACTGTATTTTATAGTAAAAATACATATGACAACATTGAACAAGTGCAGGGTTGGCCTCGGATTCACAAACCTATATCATTTGTATATTCATTAATACATATAATCGTAATTGAATATTTTATATTTATTTTGTTATGTATTACAATTATAATTCCTATATATATTTTATTACTACTTATAATAGGTTATAATACTTATTTGATATATAATTCGCTTACGTTATAATAATTGTATTAGTTAAACATAATATTATGTAATATTAGTATACTTATGCAATAAATATATTTTATATAAGTTTCTCTTGTTTGTAAAATTTTAATTATAATAATAACAACATAAGGATAGTAATAATAATACTTGTAATACTACTACTAATAATAATGATAAAGATAATAATTTTTAACAATATTAATAGTAATAATAAAAATGATAATAATAATAGTAGTAAAAAGATAATAACTTTACTAATAATGATAATAATAATGATATTAATACTAGTAATACATATTTAAATAATAATGATATTAATGATAATAATAATATTAATACTTATAATACTTGATACTAATACTTATTATGATTAATAATAATATTAATCATATAACAACAATAATTAATAATAATAACAATAATAATAGAAATAAAAATAATAGTAATAATAATAATAATAATAACTACCTTAATGGGAAGAGCTTCAAAAATAAATAAATAAACTGCCTGCGCTCAGACTCGAACTCGTGACCTCTCGTTCCCCTAATAGTCACCAAACCACTGATCTGGTATTGCTTTTCTGATTTAAACCAGGATGAAAAGCTATATAACCCGTAGATTCGGCCCAGATTTACTAACTAGCCCATAATAAATAATTCGGCCCAATAAGCCCTATTATCTAAGCCTAACACCAATAGTCCAGTACCCATTAACTTAATTAGCTGTATTTTTCTGTGATCGATTAAAAAAAAATAATACCAAAATTTGGACATCGTGACTGTCATTATCCCATGAGATCATATTATCATCATCAATCATCACAGCTCATAGTATCATCATTATCATGCCACATTCATGATTATTATGATCATCATCTTCTTCATCGTTTACCGTCACCATAACCACATTATCATCATCGTTCTTCTGATCATCATTATCGTAATCACCATCATCACATCGATTATCATCTTCATCATCAACGAGTCATCAACTTCATCATATATCATTATCATAACGATCTAACCCCCATCATTTATCAACCCGTCATGATACATCATCACTATTTATCGTTATCATCGAGCATGATATCACCTAATCTTCATCATCATCAATTGTATTATCATCTATACCTCATATTCATCATTATTAGTCATCGTGATCATCCCACTGTTACTATTCATCGTTATTGTCAATAAGTGGGTTTCGCTAATATTCAAACAATAAACAAACAGAAAGTTTGCAGCTGTAAATGATGGTGTTTTATGTTGAACTGTCCCAGAAATAGCATCGATAACAATTTGGGACTAAGGGTGGTCGTTGTGGTGTCATTGATAGTTTATATTAGTGTTGGAGATTGATCCGAAAAAGAAAAGATGATATGAAAAGAGTTGAAACGAACGAGATCATAATGCGAGGAAAAGAAAAACAGATAGATAGATAGTTCAACCTTGGGTGGAAACTGAAAACAGGCTGAATGCACTCATACTGTAATATCGTTTTTATCATCTTCATTGTCCGATTCCATTCATCATCACTCTCGTCGTTAATGTACAGAAACAGGAAAAAAAATGATAGCAATAGCCAAAACAATTAATGTTACTTTCATTGTCATCATAAATTGGGTTTTAATGTTTTCGAGTTTTTTTGCAGATCGAAACAGGATATATGATTTGTGGGGTTTCCGAAAAAGAAGGGTAACAAGAAAAAGGTGGTGGTATATGGTGATTATTTGCTCCGAAAAAAATGAAGTTTGAGGTAGAGAGCTACGGTGGTGATGGGTTTTCATGGCGGATGGTGGTTGAGAAGGTGAAATGGGTTTGGTGTATATATCACTATATGCATATGAATCGTATATATATATATATATATATATATATATATATATATATATATATATATATATATATATATATATATATATATATATATATATCTTGAGAGAGAGAGAGATGAGAGAGGTGGTGGCTTACGGTGGCCTGTGGTGGTCCGGTTAAGGTGGTCTCCGGTGAGAGGTGGTGGTGTAGGGAGGAAGACGGTGGCTCGAAGAGCAAGGAAGAAACAAAGAAATATAAACGCAGGAAGTAGAATTGAGATGAAGAAGTTTTGGTTTTTCGTCTCCTTAGATATGTATATTAAAATTAAAATATGATGGTGGATTATAAGTCAAATAAAACGTGTAACAACATGTACATAGCAGCCCCTTATTTAAATTCTTGTGCCGATAGTTTATCACGGATGACTATATCGTGTCCATTGCTAAACAGTTAACGTATAAAAGTGTTCCTAAAAATCCCAAATTTTTAGATTAACTATATTTAATTATTTCACTCATTAACTGTTTGAAACCTGATCAAAAAGGTTCGGTAATTATTTATTTTCTGTACCAAATAATATGTACGGAGTACTAAAATTTAAACTAAAAAGATAAAAATATTTTTGACAAATCTAAAATCTTCGTAATCAATTTACAGTCTAACTTTTATTTCAATCCTTCATGAACATGTACAATACCTATATTAAAACTAACAAAACATCAATCGATTGTTACCGACGTTTACCAATTAAGCTCGAAATCATTCATTTTTAATATATTCTCTTTCTATATACAAACAGTTTTAAAATAGCAAATTTAATTACTAAACAAATATATTATATATTCTTAAACAAATATATTTAATATAGCTTTATATATTTACAAGTAAAATTTATATACATAAATACATATATCTATATATAATATTAGTTTTTATTACATCGCATATTATTTTACATATTTATTTCCAACAATTAAATGTATATGCTAGTTTATTAATGTTCATGTTATTATATATATTATACATATATTTATATATGCACATATTTATATATATCCACATATTTACAAGAAATGGTTCGTGAATCATCGGGAACAGTCGAAGGTCAAATGATTTCATGTAACCAGTTTCAATAATTTTGAGACTCAATCTTACAGACTTTGCTTATCATAAAGACGTTATTTGGAGTCGATCATCGCAATGGAACCAGATGTTAGTGACTTCGTCCAGACGAATTAGGACGGGGTATGACATGTGGTATCAGAGCGGTGGTCTTAGTGGACTAGGTCTGCATTAGTGTGTCCAACTGATAAGTTGTAGGATGCATTAGTGAGTCTGGACTTCGACCGTGTCTGCATGTCAAAAGTTTTGCTTATCATTTCGTGTCGGAAATCATCTGCTTATCATCCTTAGGAAATTACCTATTTATCATTCTTAGTCTAGACACGTCTTACTACCTCTATTGCATAGACAGTAGATAGATAAATTCATATCTTAGAGTATCTGTTATTGTTACCTTTGCCTGACAGCTTTCGTAGATTCCTCCGTAACTTATGGGAATTTAGTATTATATATGCATATGTAAACTATGTATTGCAGGGTACTAATCTATATCCTATAATCTATCTTTTATCGAAAATCCTTCATCTGATCGCACGAGATGAATCCCTCAACCAGTTCAAATTCCTCAGATTCCGACTGATCAATCCATAATTAGTGATGTTACTTAATCACGGATTGAGTGCAATAAGATTGTAATGGACGATGGGATGTTTGATGATTATTTTGGGCCTCGATGATCGTCTTTCACTTTAACTATCAAGTGATCAACCACCCCGACCCGGTCTTGATTGTTAATTAGCTTAATTCACCTTTTCGCAATGTAAAAATCCCTTGGGCAAGATCACAAGTGGAAATTACAAAGGCTTAGGCAAAATGGCAGAGAATCAACAACCTATAAATGAGAGGCCAAGCTCTCTATTTATAGGATTCGAAATATCCGTGGTCTGCGAGTTACATAAATATCCGCGGAAACTCAGCGGATTAAACCGCGGTCTTGTATTAATGTGAAAACATAACCGCGGTACTCATTTTCAGCGAATATTGCACAGCTTTGCCTTATAATTCACGTAGTTCTGCCTTCGGCTTTTAGCAAATAAAATATACATATACAATGCTATGTATATGATCAAGGCCCCCCAGTTTATTATTATACATTTTCGCGAAGCAAATGTATCAGGATAAACTCTTAAAATAAAGAAGTGCATATCTAAAATATCCCACAAGCAATATTTTATAATTTTTACCGTCCATTTATTACCGTTGCTTTTATTAAGCCAAATGCGTAATTACAACGGTAACTTTTCGCCACTCTATCAAATCAATACGCTGTGACGGCTACAAAATTACCGTTTACACGTTGCGGTAGTTTTAGCCGTTTAAATGCAATGATTATCCTTTCAACTTGCTCGCCCTAATCTCGATTATAAATAACACAATAATCCGCATAAAAACTTTACTCTTTCTCTTTCAATTTCATCTGCAATCAAATTCGTCGAATCACAATCGTACCGTGCAATTAACAATTCCAACCTTTAATTTTTTCAATTTTGTCATCCAATTTATCTTCCTTTTTACAAATGGTGTCATCTTCTTCGATGCATACTCCCGGAGGCTATGTTTCTTATATGACGGAGGCAAAACTTCAAACCCTGCAAGAATGGTATCCGCCACTTGCCCAATTTGTTCCTACCGCGCCTGCGGCAGAACAGCGAGCCGATACTCCCCCTAAAGGGATGATTTCTGTTTACGAGGCTGCCATTTCTCAAGGCAACCTTCGATTTCCACTTACCCTATTTTTTCGCAGTTTATAGTTGCAAATTCTTTTATTTATATAGCGTTTTATTATCAATATTCATAACACGGACTTGTCCTTTGCAATTTCCAACTTTTATTATTGTGCACATAATAAATGTGTACTTTTGCGAAACAATCTGTATGCGTATATACTTATACGTTATGAATCTTCTAAGTCCGCCATAACGATCCTTAGGCAAATTTAGCGTTGCGAAACATCTAAGTATTGGCAAGATCAAATACTTAGGAAGTATTATCCTTTCGCAATTATTTTCAAATTAACACAAGTGGGCTTATTTCCTCACTTGATTTTTAGCAAACTATTTCGCAATGCAGTTTTGCATTTTCATAGCATTTAAGCAGGCTATGCTTTACAAAAATTATGCCGCCTTATTTAAAATATCCGCAGAACAATCATTAACTTAGTGTTGTAAAAGACAAGTAATTGCATTCTGCGAAATAAGCACTACGCGTGGCCACACGCAGTGTTTTCGCTTTGTAAAGAAACAATCACTTAACACTGAAATTAACTCTGCTTTATTCATTACTATTTCGCATTCAAAACATAAACACAACTATCAAATTCGCATATTAATATCATGCATTTATGAATTTTGCCTTAGCATCTTATTACAACTTTTTAAATTTTCGCACTACTCAGAATTAAATGAATGTCCTTCAATACTCAAATTTGTATTTGCCATAATCGTACCGCGGAATGGCTAAACTTCCACAGAAATCAGCGTGCCAACACCCTTGTTGGCAGAAAATTTTAGCATACCATGTGTGGTAGATGGTATAGCGCCAAACATGCGCAAAGTTGTGCGCCCAAGTATCATATTGAATCGCGATTGATTTCGCATTATGTACAGATTCAATAAAGCTTGGCGCCTTAGCGACTCATCGCTGTCATCAACTAACTCCATTTGTAACTCCAACAGTCCAACAGGCCAGGATGACTCTCCTGAGAACCCGGCAAGTGAAACCGCAGTGGGTTTCATCAAAGCTTGAATGCTCGTAGGCAACTTGCTAAAGCATTGTTCATACATGACGTCGACACTGCTACCAGTGTCCACATGAACCTTCATTATTATTATTCCAGTATTTGCAACGCGACGTGAAACCACTACAGGTTTATCAACATCAGCGGTCAAACTAGCAGGAGGAAACGCGATAGGAGGACATTTCCAACTGACAATCTGTTCTGAAATTTACATTACTGACGTTTCACCCTGCACTTCTACCACGTTGATCACCTGAATTCCTCGCTGATTTTCTTTTTTGCTCACCATTTTTACTCCCAGATTTTTTACTGCGGGAGCCTTTCGCTCAACCGCGCCTGACGCATTCGAGGTATTGGCTTCTGTAGGCATTATAACCGCATTCGTGGTGTGTTGTGCGATTAAATGGTCCAGCTTGCCTTGCTCGTACGCATCTGCAATAAATTCCGCCAAATCTCTGCAACGATTGGTATCATGACCGTAATCATCATGGAAAACACAAAATTTTGATCTATCGCGCCTGCTATTTTCTTCCAAAGGCTGCGGATCAGGAAAAGACTTAGCAACTCTTTCTTGCAACAAAATTTCCTTGGGCATTTTTGTTAGCATCTGAATGATGTTGAATGATTCATTGCTCCACTTTCGCGTAGAATAGCGATCACGGCGGCCATATCCATGGTTGTCATTTTGGCCTTGAAACCTGTAATTGCGCGGGTATCCACCGCCGCCATTTCTTCGCGAAAAACCTGATCCGCGGTAATTATCATTGTTACCATCGCGAAGAGAGTCATTGTCATCTCGCCAACTTTTATCTCTACCCCATCCACACGCGGGGGTTATACTGCTATCCTCTCCACCGCGGAGATAATCATATGTTTCCTGTTGTACTTTTGCAAAAGTCAGCGGGACATCTCTTCGCAATCTCCGCACAAGAGTAGGATGTCGATGTGGGTTAATAGCATGCAAAAATCCAGAGATTTTTTGATCTTCATGCAGGCTTGGAATCTTTTGACATTCATAGATGTACCGCGTAAGTAATGCGTTCAAAGTCTCTTTGCTGCCTTGCTTAATATCGTGACATTCTATGTGCGTCTTTTTCTGCGGTAATAGATTTTGAAACTGTAGCAAAAAAATTTCGTGCAAGTCTACAAAGCCAACGATACAGCGAGATTGCAAACTATGAAACCATTCCCTTGCTAACCCTTGCAAGGCCATGGGGAATACTCTACAGGCGACTGGTTCATCCCAGTTATAAGTACTTACTACACCTTCAAAGCGTTGTAGAAAATCCAAAGGATCAGTTATGAAATGTCCCGTTCTTATTGATTAAAAACGTTCCATATTAATTGATTTCGTTGCGAGGTTTTGACCTCTATATGAGACGTTTTTCAAAGACTGCATTCATTTTAAAACAACCATAATCTTTATTTCATCAATAAAGGTTTAAAAAGATTTACGTAGATTATCAAATAATGATAATCTAAAATATCCTGTTTACACACGACCATTACATAATGGTTTACAATACAAATATGTTACAATAAAATAAGTTTCTTGAATGCAGTTTTTACACAATATCATACAAGCATGGACTCCAAATCTCGTCCTTATTTAAGTATGCGACAGCGGAAGTCTTAATAATCACCTGAGAATAAACATGCTTAAAACGTCAACAAAAATGTTGGTGAGTTATAGGTTTAACCTATATATATCAAATCATAATAATAGACCACAAGATTTCATATTTCAATACACATCCCATACATAGAGATAAAAATCATTCATATGGTGAACACCTGGTAACCGACATTAACAAGATGCATATATAAGAATATCCCCATCATTCCGGGACACCCTTCGGATATGATATAAATTTTGAAGTACTAAAGCATCCGGTACTTTGGATGGGGTTTGTTAAGCCCAATAGATCTATCTTTAGGATTCGCGTCAATTAGGGTGTCTGTTCCCTAATTCTTAGATTACCAGACTTAATAAAAAGGGGCATATTCGATTTTGATAATTCAACCATAGAATGTAGTTTCACGTACTTGTGTCTATTTTGTAAATCATTTATAAAACCTGCATGTATTCTCATCCCAAAAATATTAGATTTTAAAAGTGGGACTATAACTCACTTTCACAGATTTTTACTTCGTCGGGAAGTAAGACTTGGCCACTGGTTGATTCACGAACCTATAACAATATATACATATATATCAAAGTATGTTCAAAATATATTTACAACACTTTTATTATATTTTGATGTTTTAAGTTTATTAAGTCAGCTGTCCTCGTTAGTAACCTACAACTAGTTGTCCACAATTAGATGTACAGAAATAAATCGATAAATATTATCTTGAATCAATCCACGACCCAGTGTATACATATCTCAGTATTGATCACAACTCAAACTATATATATTTTGGAATCAACCTCAACCCTGTATAGCTAACTCCAATATTCACATATAGAGTGTCTATGGTTGTTCCGAAATATATATAGATGTGTCGACATGATAGGTCGAAACATTGTATACGTGTCTATGGTATCTCAAGATTACATAATATACAATACAAGTTGATTAAGTTATGGTTGGAATAGATTTGTTACCAATTTTCACGTAGCTAAAATGAGAAAAATTATCCAATCTTGTTTTACCCATAACTTCTTCATTTTAAATCCGTTTTGAGTGAATCAAATTGCTATGGTTTCATATTGAACTCTATTTTATGAATCTAAACAGAAAAGTATAGGTTTATGGTCAGAAAAATAAGTTACAAGTCGTTTTTGTAAAGGTAGTCATTTCAGTCGAAAGAACGACGTCTAGATGACCATTTTAGAAAACATACTTCCACTTTGAGTTTAATCATAATTTTTGGGTATAGTTTCATGTTCATAATAAAAATCATTTTCTCAGAATAACAACTTTAAAATCAAAGTTTATCATAGTTTTTAATTAACTAACCCAAAACAGCCCGCGGTGTTACTACGACGGCGTAAATCCGGTTTTACGGTGTTTTTCGTGTTTCCAAGTTTTAAATCATTAAGTTAGCATATCATATAGATATAGAACATGTGTTTAGTTGATTTTAAAAGTCAAGTTAGAAGGATTAACTTTTGTTTGAGAACAAGTTTAAAATTAACTAAACTATGTTCTAGTGATTACAAGTTTAAACCTTCGAATAAGATAGCTTTATATGTATGAATCGAATGATGTTATGAACATCATTACTACCTTAAGTTCCTTGGATAAACCTACTGGAAAAGAGAAAAATGGATCTAGCTTCAATGGATCCTTGGATGGCTCGAAGTTCTTGAAGCAGAATCATGACACGAAAACAAGTTCAAGTAAGATCATCACTTGAAATAAGATTGTTATAGTTATAGAAATTGAACCAAAGTTTGAATATGATTATTACCTTGTATTAGAATGATAACCTACTGTAAGAAACAAAGATTTCTTGAGGTTGGATGATCACCTTACAAGATTGGAAGTGAGCTAGCAAACTTGAAAGTATTCTTGATTTTATGAAACTAGAACTTTTGGAATTTATGAAGAACACTTAGAACTTGAAGATAGAACTTGAGAGAGATCAATTAGATGAAGAAAATTGAAGAATGAAAGTGTTTGTAGGTGTTTTTGGTCGTTGGTGTATGGATTAGATGAAGGTATTTCATATGCCCGAGAGACATATTAAATTAATGTGGCTAATAGGTTATGATCCAAGTCGAGTCATACCCAATAACAAACTTACCGACACCTTATTCGTATTTGATCTTAGCGATTGGTTCGTTGATTAAATACGCGACACTTGAATTTTATAAAATGGTTTCTAAATTATTAACACTTGATATGTATATATAAATTATGGAATAATTTATATAAGGATTTAATTATTTATAGGTTAAATAATTAATTAAGTTATGTTACATTTTATAAATTGGTTTTGTAAAATATACATAACAAATATGCAAGCTTATAAAATGAGTTTTATAAAATTAAGTTTTATAAAAACTGATTTCACAAATCAGTCTTTTAACAACTACTTTATATAATAACATGGTAATGTGAGTGACATGGGAGTTGTAATAAGCATGCAATTGTTTATTAGTGACCACCCATGCTTAACCAAGACCAAGACATAGTGTTCTACACACACATGCATTAAAACACATCAATAAGCTTGCAAACTGCTCAGTTTTTCCAGCCCCATGTGGCTGTCCAAAAACGTGGTTAAGGGCTGAAACAAAGGGTTGTTCAAGCTCATTAACAAGTGAAATTCAAGTGTAATAAATCCTAACCAATAGCTAGGGTGTTGGTGCATAGTTTGGGGTATAATCTCTTGAGGTTTCATGCTTTTGAAACTTGCATTCAACATCATCTCTTGAAGAGTTTGCTGTCCAGATTTTTGGGTTCAAAGGAAGTGGGTTTCAAGCTAGATTAACAAGGGTGTTAAGGTTATAAAGTCTAGCTAACTTAAGGGTGGTGTTGGAGGATCAAAGGCTTGAAGTTCTACACATTTGTTCATCATCTTACTACCATTTTGGACAGCCCTTAAACTTGTTTTAAGGAGGTATAAAACTCTTTCCTTTCTTGTTAATTTGTAAGCATAATTTCATAACTTGATCCTTGTGGGATTTAGCTTTAATTGGTTTAAAGATTAAACAAGTAAATTGGTAATTACACGCTTCCGTTTTCTTATAATCTTAAATGGTTTTAAGATATATGAACTTGTTAAATCCCAACAATGGTATCTAGAGCCGAAGTTGTTGAAATATGCTTCGAATTGTAGTCTTTAAACCCACTAAATTTGCATTCTAAGTACATGCATGAATATGGAATGCAAAAATTTTCGGGTTTGGGAGGGTTGGTATAGTTGGCCGATTTTAGGAAGAGTTCCAAATGGGTTTGGAACTTGCAAATTGGTCAATTTTGTTGTATGTTTAAGTTCACAATCAATGCCTTGACCTTATGATGTTTGCATGTGTGTTTGAATGGATATTTGCTTGGTTGATTTATTATTTTGATATGGTTGTAATATTCATTCAATTTGGTTTGTAAAATTAATTATTCATTTGGTATGTAATATTAATTTTGGTTATGTAATTTATTTTATATTTGGCATGTAAAATAGATTAGGTTGTATTTTCATTTTCTAGACAAAATGTATTAGGATATATTTTGTAACAAGATGAAGATGCATGAAGATCACAAGGAAGAACACAAGAAGCATGTGGATGCAAGGTTAAGTGGGAGGTTAAAACCTCTTACTTTGTGTTTTACCCATTGACCGGTGGCATTTTGTTTTCGGCTAAACAAAATGTCTACCAAAAGGCTTGATTGTGAACATTTGTTTTGCATGCGTGGTTGTTTTAATTTCTTGTATGATTGTGGATTGTATGTTTGTATGCTACAAGTTAATCACACAAGTTAACAACAAACAAAACTAAAATTTAATTGGTTAAATTAGACGTATTAATGACATGCAAAACGACAATTTAATTGGTTAAATTAAAAGCAACTAAAGACCTTAATAAATGGTTATTAAGAACAAGAAAGGATTACACATATAAAATGGTTTATATCAAAGTAATAAAATTGGATTTATTACATGACATGAAAAATGGATTTTCAAATGTACCATACACTAAATGCATGTTGGTGTATGGCATAAAAGTTTTCTCAAACTAGAATTAATAAAAACTTAAAATCCCTTTTACAAACAAGGAAAACAAGTTTAACGCCATCCTTTTGTGTGACACTTAAGCATGTTAGGGAACTCATGATGGGATAAAGGTCACCTAACCGTCATGAACAAACTAATGTGGTTAAGGTGAATTTGACATGCTTGTGGGATAAAGGTCACCTAACCACCTGTACGTTAAGTTTACACGTTTATACAAGTAGGACAACTTGATTTGGGAATCATGAACTTAGGGTCACCGAAGCATGAGGAACAAATAGGCGTTGATGGGATAAATATGCCATGCAAAAGGATTGCATGATCCCATACCTTAGAAGTTGCAAAAGGATTGCAATTGTCATGGAATGACTACCTAGCTAAATCAAATAACGGGATAAAGGTCACCTAACCGAAATTTGGTTTACCGTTGGATTCTAAAATTTAACATGGATCAATTAAACTAAAAGGGTATTGATTGTTAAATTATAAATCAATTCTTAAACAAACTTTGTCAAATTTTGTAGATGGCCGCCAATAACAAACAACAACATTCCAAACGCACCAATCAACTTTAATAACCTATCATTGAGGTCCATCCTCGGAAAAGAAAATAACTCCCAATCCATTTCATCTTATGTACTAAAGATGAAAAGCCTTATTGATTGATTGCACCGTCTCAACAGTCCCGTGTCAAATGAATTAACCACGGACCTTATCCTCAACTCTTTGTCAAAAAGGTTTGACACATGCGTGTTGAATTACAGCATGAATGATTGGGATAAGAGCATTGGCGAATTACATGTCATACTAAGGACGGATGAATCAAGCATGGGTAAAAAGGCTTCACCCATGCTCATGATCAAAGAAGGTGGATCCAAGAATGAATCCTCTTCTAAGCCAAAGGTGGATAAGAAGAAAGGACCCACCTACAAGGGCAAAGGAAAAGGTAAGATGGTTTCCCCAACCAACAACACTAAATGGCAAAAGGTTGCCAGACAAGCAAACCCCAAGGAAGATCCGTGCTATGGTTGCAGTGTGATAGGTCACTGGAAACGCAACTGCCCGGTCTACCTAAAGGAGTTGAATGCAAAGAGGGATGCAGGGCAAACCTCAGGTAATGTATACAAGATATACGTTGAGCTTAGTATTACTTCTTCTAATACATGGGTATTAGACACAGGATGTGGAACTCATATTTGCAATTCATTGCAAGGGTTCATAAGAAGTAAACTAAATGCGGGAACAACAAGTCTCTACATGGGAAATGGTGCAAAGGTGCACGTAAAAGCTCAAGGAGACTTTGTTTTAAAGCTACCAAGTGGTTTGGAGCTTATATTGAAAAATGTTTTGTATGCACCTGATTTAACACGAAACATTATTTCTGTTTCCCGTTTGAAACAATATGGTTTTAATCTTAATTTCATTAATGATGATATCCATGTTTCTTTGGATAATGTATTCTATTTTAAGGCTACGCCTTCAAATGGAATTTATGAATTGGTTCATGATGACACATTATCTAGTAGCTCAATATACCATACAAGCACCAAGAAACTCAAAAGGGATTTGAGTGATTCCTACTTATGGCATTGTCGCCTTGGTCACATAAACAAGAATCGAATACATACACTTCAAAAGAATGGACTTTTGAAATCAAATGAACTTGACTCATTTGATGTATGTGAATCTTGTTTACAAGGTAAAATGACTAAAGCACCTTTCAAAGGGACCTATGAAAGGGCTAAGGACTTATTGAAATTAATACATTCGGATGTATGTGGACCCTTTAAGCCCATAGCTAGGAATGGTGAAAGATACTTCGTTACTTTCATTGATGACTTCAGTCATTTCGGATATGTCTACTTATTAAGACACAAGGACGAAACTTTTGAAGTATTCAAGGAATATCAAAACGAAGTACAAAATCAACTCAATAAGACAATCAAGGTACTTCGTACCGATAGAGGAGGTGAATACCTAAGCGATGCCTTCCAAGATCATCTTAGGAGTTGTGGGATTATCTCACAACTTACTCCACCAGGAACACCCCAACTTAATGGAGTGTCCGAAAGGAGGAACCGAACCCTAATGGATATGGTTCGATCTATGATGGCAAGAAGCTCGTTACCTTTATCATTTTGGGGTTATTGTCTAAGCTCCGCGGCTCGTATTTTAAATATAGCCCCAACCAAGAAAGTGGAACGAACTCCTCATGAGATGTGGTTTGGAAAACCTCCATCTCTATCATACTTAAAGGTATGGGGATGTGAAGCTTATCCTAAGCGTTACGTCCCTAATAAGTTGAATACTCGATCCACGAAGTGTATCTTCATAGGATATCCCAAGGATGATATGGGATACTATTTCTATGATCCATCCGAGCAGAATGTATTTGTTGCTCGGAAGGCAGAATTCCTTGAAACTAAGTTCCTAATGGAAGGAAATAGTGAAAGGAAAATAGATCTTGAAGAGGTTCAAGATCAAGTAGATGATACACAATTGGTTAACACTAGCACACAACATGAAAATGTTGATAGTGATCAAATGGATGATCAAAATACACAAGACATTCGTAGATCTGGTAGGATTAGCAATCCTCCTGAGAGATATTTGTTTCTCATAGATGGTTGCTATACGGTTGATTTGGATGAACCAACAAACTACCAAGATGCTTTATCAAGGATTGATAAAGATAAATGGCAGGAAGCCATGAAATCTGAGATGCAATCCATGTATGACAACCAAGTTTGGGAACTTGTTACGCAACCTCCTGGCTCTAGGCTAGTTGATTGTAAATGGCTTCTCAAGGAGAAAACCAACATACATGGAAACTTGGATACATACAAGGCTAGACTTATAGCAAGAGGTTTCACTCAAACTCAAGGAATTGACTATGATGAAACCTTTTAAACCCGTGGTGATGCTAAAGTCTATTAGGATATTATTTGCCATTGCTTCTCATTATGATTTTATGATATGGCAAATAGATGTCAAAACTGCTTTACTAAATGGATATCTTAAGGAAGATGTCTATATGGTTCAGCCTAAAGGTTTTGTTGATCTGAAATATCCGAATAAAGTATACAAGTTAAAGAAATCAATCTACGGATTGAAACAAGCATCGATAATGTGGAATCATCGTTTTAATGAGGAAGTCAAGAAATTTGGCTTCATTAATAACGGTGATGACGCTTGTGTATACAAGAAAGCTAGTGGGAGTACTGTCATGTTCCTTGTACTATATGTGGATGATATATTATTATTTGGGAATGATATTCCACAAATGCGAGGAGTTAAGACTTGGCTAAGTAGCTGCTTCTCCATTAAGGATACTGGAGAAGCACAATACATTTTGGGATTAGGATCTACAGGGATAGATCCAAGAAATTGATAGGTTTGAATCAAAGTGCATACATTAAAAAGGCTTGAAAAGGTTCAAGAAGTAAACTCTAAGAAAGGTTTGGTACCTTTTCAAAGAGGGGTGTTTCTCAGTTCATCTCAGTGCCCCACCACGAAAGATGAACAAGAAAGCATAAGAATGTCCCACATGCGTCTGCTATTGGGTCAATCATGTATGCGATGATATGCACTAGAACGGATGTGTCATGCGCTCTTAGAATGACAAGTAGATACCAGAATAACCCGGGAATTAGTCATGGGACTGCGGTTAAAAGTATATTGAAATACCTTAGAAGGACTAAGGATATGTTTCATATATACGGGTCTGGTGAGGAGGAACTCGCTGTAAAAGGTTACGTGGACGCGAGCTTCCAAACTGAAGGTGCGGTCCCTTGGAAGAGTTAAAAATAGAATGTTATTGCTTTATTCACTACAGAATCAGAATACATCGCCGTCCCATTGGCAGCTGAGGAAGCTGCATGGATGAAGAAATTCATCGATGACTTAGGAGTGGTCCCTTCCATTCAGGACCCTCTTGAGATCTTTTGTGATAACGAGGGTGTGATTGCTCAAATCAAGGAACCTCGTGCTCACCAAAAGACCCGTCACATTGAGCGGAGATTCAACTACATAAGGGATGAAGTTGAAAAAGGAAAGATATGTATTCGCAAGGTTCACACAGATCTTAATATAGCGGATCCACTCACGAAGCTCTTACATGGAGCAAAACATGAAGGGCATGTTAGTGCATTAGGGCTTCGATATTCTAGTGATTGGTCATGATCTGTTTTAAGTATTGTAACGGAACGAATTGGTTCAAACTCATTAATATAATTATTGGTTAGTTTATTTTGAGTTATGTTCCCATTTTGCATATTTTATCCATGAATAAGACATTATTCTAAATTCCGTAGTCGATCACATTTATGGGAATGAGTGTGAGGTTTAGACTATTATGAACTTGGATTGGTATACATTCACGGAATGAATGTAGGGCTAGGTTGCTACCAAGGTTCATAGATATTTGTCGGATACAAATATTGAAAGACCCGCTCTCAAGACTTACTATATGGAGCCTTTGTGGTTGATCACATGTAATCTTGAGTAAAGGCGAATATCATAGTATCCTCTGACCTGAGATACATATTGGGTCCTAATATTCACCGAGTATTATGCCTTGATTCTTTCCTTCGCTATTCTGAAATATGGTAGTACATAAGGAAGAGCTCAGGTATAATGCAAAGTGTGTATCTAGGACGTATGTAGTCAAGATGGAATTTGTCCCTCTTATTCGTTGAGAGTCAGATGTCTAAGGCCTGATAAAGTTAAATCTAAAAGAGAGTGGTCACTCTGTATCTCTTGGATTTGACATGACATCTAGGATTAAAGGATATAATGAAAAGATTCACCTATATATCAATTCGAGTTGGGTACTCAAAAAGGATGATGTTATTGAATGGCACAAAGTCATAACATATTGGGGGTGGTGGACGGTGTGTTAGGCTGTATCCATCACTTGCATTAATTTCTTATGTTTCTCGTGCAAGTGGGAGATTGAAGGTATTTCATATGCCCGAGAGACATATTAAATTAATGTGGCTAATAGGTTATGATCTAAGTCGGGTCATACCCAATAACAAACTTACCGACACCTTTTTCGTATTTGATCTTAGCGATTGGTTCGTTGATTAAATACGCGACACTTGAATTTTAGAAAATGGTTTCTAAATTATTAACACTTGATATGTATATATAAATTATGGAATAATTTATATAAGGATTTAATTATTTATAGGTTAAATAATTAATTAAGTTATGTTACATTTTATAAATTGGTTTTGTAAAATATACATAACAAATATGCAAGCTTATAAAATGAGTTTTATAAAATTAAGTTTTATAAAAACTGATTTCACAAATCAGTCTTTTAACAACTACTTTATATAATAACATGGTAATGTGAGTGACATGGGAGTTGTAATAAGCATGTAATTGTTTATTAGTGACCACCCATGCTTAACCAAGACCAAGACATAGTGTTCTACACACACATGCATTAAAACACATCAATAAGCTTGCAAACTGCTCAGTTTTTCCAGCCCCATGTGGCTGTCCAAAAATGTGGTTAAGGGCTGAAACAAAGGGTTGTTCAAGCTCATTAACAAGTGAAATTCAAGTGTAATAAATCCTAACCAATAGCTAGGGTGTTGGTGCATAGTTTGGGGTATAATCTCTTGAGGTTTCATGCTTTTGAAACTTGCATTCAACATCATCTCTTGAAGAGTTTGCTGTCCAGATTTTTGGGTTCAAAGGAAGTGGGTTTCAAGCTAGATTAACAAGGGTGTTAAGGTTATAAAGTCTAGCTAACTTAAGGGTGGTGTTGGAGGATCAAAGGCTTGAAGTTCTACACATTTGTTCATCATCTTACTACCATTTTGGACAGCCCTTAAACTTGTTTTAAGGAGGTATAAAACTCTTTCCTTTCTTGTTAATTTGTAAGCATAATTTCATAACTTGATCCTTGTGGGATTTAGCTTTAATTGGTTTAAAGATTAAACAAGTAAATTGGTAATTACACGCTTCCGTTTTCTTATAATCTTAAATGGTTTTAAGATATATGAACTTGTTAAATCCCAACATTAGATATAAAGGATATGTAATTTTGTTTTCATGTAAATAAGTCATGAATGATTACTCATATTTTTGTAATTTTATGAGATATTTCATGCTAGTTGCCAAATGATGGTTCCCACATGTGTTAGGTGACTCACATGGGCTGCTAAGAGCTGATCATTGGAGTGTATATACCAATAGTACATACATCTAAAAGCTGTGTATTGTACGAGTACGAATACGGGTGCATACGAGTAGAATTGTTGATGAAACTGAACGAGGATGTAATTGTAAGCATTTTTGTTAAGTAGAAGTATTTTGATAAGTGTATTGAAGTCTTTCAAAAGTGTATAAATACATATTAAAACACTACATGTATATACATTTTAACTGAGTCGTTAAGTCATCGTTAGTCGTTACATGTAAGTGTTGTTTTGAAACCTTTAGGTTAACGATCTTGTTAAATGTTGTTAACCCAATGTTTATAATATCAAATGAGATTTTAAATTATTATATTATCATGATATTATCATGTATGAATATCTCTTAATATGATATATATACATTAAATGTCTTTACAACGATAATCGTTACATATATGTCTCGTTTAAAAATCATTAAGTTAGTAGTCTTGTTTTTACATATGTAGTTCATTGTTAATATACTTAATGTAACATCCCGCGTTTTTCCGTTAAATTTAATTTTAACACCGTCTTTTTTTTTTAAAAAACATAATCTTTCGTATTTAAATTAATAGTTTCCGTGAGTAACGTTCATTATATTCCCGCTATTTAATTTTGACATCACCCGTTTACTCGAGCGTTTTAAAAATATTCGTTTGGTTAATTCCCGCACCCGCTTTGAAACTCGAGGGACTAAAATTGACACGGGGCAAACTAGTTGACTAGGTCAACTAGTCCACCCCAATCACCACCATTCAATCACCTCCATCTCTCTCTCTTTCTCTCTAGCAAGAACACACACACAAACACCCAATTCAATCATTCATCATCTAAATTCGATCTAGGAGGCTTACAACAAAACAAATTACATATTTGGAATCCTCTCTTCATCCTCTACAATTTGATACCAACTTCATCTCGTTTGGGTAACATTTCTAAAACTCTAGATTTCTATAAATTCGTGTTTTTGACTTGAAATTGTGTTAGTTAGTGTCTATGGCTCGTGTCTAGCATGAATATATGTTTTGTTTGCTCGATCTTGATGTTTTGGTGGAAGTATCATGAACTTGAAAAATTGCTTGTTTAATCTTTGATTTTGGATGATCAAATGTTGTTAGATTGTTAAAGTTCATGTGTTAATTGTGTTACTAGCATCACTAGCTTCGTTTTGATGTATAGGTTGATTAAGAAAACTTCAAAAACCTGATTAAGGATTTTGTGATGTTTGACTAGGGTTTGATAGTTCTTGACATGAACTTTTGATGCTTGAATGCCATGAAATGTTAATTGTTAGTGTTTAGTAGTAATGTATGCTTAATTACCTTCGAAACGGCATATCGTATGTGTAAATTGGATTCCCGAATCATAAAATACGTTTTACGAACTTGAAACTTTGAAAATAAACCTTTCTTGATCAATTGACGAGTTTTCGGTTATTGTAAATGATGTTTTTGATTGATGATATGTGGTTAGTTGTATTCCTCGTCAAAATACCTTTTCGATATATGATAGGCATTATAAGTGTTTGCGGGTCAAGAGTTGGGTTGGAAAATGTTTTGGTTCGTGCATACTTTGAAAAACTGACCAGAAATCTCTGCCCAGATGGTGGCGCGGCGCGCCCCATCCCCGCGCGGCGCGCGGATTGGCCTGGCCAGATTCTGCTTTGTTTGGCGCATTTCACGCGAAATGTTTGACTAGCTATCGACCTCCGATTCACATGAAACTTGTTTTAATATACTTGTATATGAATAACTAGCATAGAAAAATAGTTCGGGACCCGACCCGAACGCGTTGACTTTTTCGTTGACTTTGACCAAGTTTGACTTTTAGTCAAACTTAACCAAACTTTTATACAATCATTCTAACATGCTTTTATACTTGTTTCTTGTATGAAACTTGACAACGTGATTCACATGCTATACTTAATCGAGTCGTAACGAGCCATAGGACTAATTGAACACATTTTACCCGACCTGGTATCGTAACCGGTTAATTGACACAACTTACTTGTTTAGGTCAAGGCTAAGCAACTTTCATGCACACGTTTACTTGTTGAAGTACTTTTATACTCGTGCACTCGAGGTGAGATCATAGTCCCACCTTTTTAACAACTTTTATACTTTTAAATCGTGGGCTGAGAAAACATATACTTTGTTACATCTTGTACTACTTACTTTTATGTTTTGAACACAAGTGTGAAAACAAACATTCCACGTGCGAGTTAGAACAAAAATGCCTCAATTCGATTATCATTAGTTACACTTGCAGGGTGTAAGCGAGAACTTATATTGTGTGGCCATACGGGTTTAACAAACCCTCATTCGGACGGTTCGCTACCGTTATGCGGATGAAATATATTTTTGTGTTTTAGTGTGGGTTCTAGCACTGTGTGATGGGGTAACGTTGGTTAAGTTTTGATAATTGGGTGCTCGCGAACAATACTTTTGGAATGCAAACGATTTTGATAATCAACTATGGGAATACTAAATCTTGTGGTTCAAAAACAACGTTTACAAATACATCTATGATTTCACCAACGTTTTTCGTTGACAGTTTTCTATATGTTTCTCAGGTTCATACTCGGCTACTTGATACATGCTTCCGCACACTTTGATTACTTGCTTGAGGTCAAGCATACATGCATACGCTAGTGATAGCACTTTTGGATTCAAACTTTTGTTTACATACTTACGCTATTTATAGCAACTGTGTTTTTCAACTTATATTATGTCGCAAGTTATTTCATTTATACTTTATGACTTTTGTAAACTTAGACTTGTTGTCGAACGGTTTTGTAAACTAAACTTGCAAGTCTTGTACCTTTCAAATGAATGCGACATAATTTTGGTCAAACGAGTCTCATATAGGGACTACGACCACGCAACGGGACCTAAGTTAACGGCGCCGTCAATAACGGTTTTGGTCGGGTCGTTACAAGTGGTATCAGAGCGTTGGTTGTAGGGAACTAGGACGTGCATTAGTGTGTCTAACAGAGTCGTTAGGACGCATTAGTGAGTCTAGACTACAACCGGATAGTTAGCATTTGCATTCTGACATACATTTGCTATAGATAGCACTTACTTGACTACTTGTGCATTATACTTGAATCATTCTTAGGCAAACTTTTTAATGGTACCCAACCTTCATCATACGAACTCGTATTCCGCCACTTTTTGGTAACACACGTAAATTCATGATTCATACACGTATGGATGACGACGACTTCATTAGTCACACTCGTTCGGGAACTCTGTCTCCCGGATTGTTATTTGCCACCGTTTCAACTTACTCTCGGTTTCCCACTGGTGTTTCTTACTATCTACTTTTTGGTGTTACTACCATCACTCCTCTAGGTGAGTATCGTCATCAACATTTATCACTACGGTTGCATGCTACTCGTTATTATGACTCGTTACTCTTTTCATACCTGAATACCTTATTGTCTGACTCGAACCACATTGACGTGAACAATCATTTATGCACTTCCCTCGGGGAACGCTTCTTTATAGTTGCACTAATTCTTTCGATTCAATACGAGTCACGTTAGAGACGTCGTTACACTTTGTTTATTTTAAACTTCACGATTACACGAACTTGAATCCATAGAGTGATGTGGGAATGGAGGTATGAGTTAGCGTAATATAACGACACTCGATCAACGTGGTTATATTACGGTGAGACATACCAAAGTTCTAGTGACGCGTGATGGTGGTTAGACTCGATCAACCTAAACACCACCATGTGCCATGTACATGACTTCATCTTTTCAGGTTTGGACATCCGAAAACTCCGAGAATATTTATAACAACCATACCGGGGACACACCTTCGACTTTTGTCGAACTATATTTATGCTTCCGAATGAATTACCGATTTCTCTCGGCTTCAACCGTATGTTACACGTGTATACTAGCTCGTCCTCGCACAGTCTTATTGACTAATTACAATTTACTCGTTATGCTCGCACTGAGGCGGAAACTTCTCTTGCATCACCCTCGTACTTCCGGTTCAGGAGGTCCTTATTCTAAATTCTCAATGGAGAACGACTCTTCACGTCATACAAGTATTCGCCGCGAGGGTGGATAGTCCTAACAATCGTTTTCAAAACCCGATAAGAACTTGCCCCGACGAACGTTTTTGGAAACCGATAAATCTTCCGCGACGCGAATTTTCTTGAGAAACTTGTCCTAGCTAACGTTTTCAATTCCTAGCAAACTTGTTCAATATGCCTTAGGGAAATGTACCCCGTTTCGGATCGAGATCCTCGTTTCACTTCTAGATTTTGGAGTACCTTACAAAAAGCCTCGGGACCGCGTTTAGACATGAGTACCGCGTACCATCCACAACCCGACGGACCGAACAAACATACGATTTAAGTCTTGAAAACCATAATACGAATTTGTATTACCAACTTCAAATTTACTTGAGAAAAGTATTTTCCTTAACCGAATCCTCATACTACAATGATTTTCATTCGAGTTTTAACGTCACTCCTTTTGAAACCACATGTGACCGGAAATGTCATTCTCTTTTGTCGAACAAAGTAAACGATGATCAATTCACCGGGGCCGAGTTTATTCATGAACAACCGAGAAAAATTTATTCATATTCAGGTAAAACCCTACGCGACTCGTAATCACCAAGAGCTACGGCGATGTTAGACGTAAACATTTCAAATTCCACGTGGGAAACCACGTCACGTTAAGAGTCGCACCTTGGGAAGGTGCAATCCGTTTCGGGAAAACGTAGGAAGCTAAATCCGCGATATTTTGATCCTTTAAATTCTTGGGGTGTTTTGGACCCGTCGCTAGCCGTTTAGACTTTTCCGACTCATTTTGGGTCTCCGTTTATCCTACATTCGATGTATCAACTCAAAGACGTGTTTTGCGAAACGAGAACTTGTTATCTCCTCTGATGAACTCACTATCGACGATAAACCTCACTTCCTAGGAGGACCGGTTGAAACCATAAATCGTGAAGCCAAACCTTAAAACAACATATGATCCCGACCGTCAAAATTCGTTGAAATACCCTAGGACGTACTTCTCCCTCACTCGTAGAATTGGCAACGCAAGATCTCGAGGAAGATTCAACAACTACTACTTCCAACTAAATTTCGGGACGAAATTTCTTTTGAGGCGTGGATAATGTAACATCCCGCGTTTTTCCGTTAAATTTAATTTTAACACCGTCTTTTTTTTTTTAAAAAACATAATCTTTCGTATTTAAATTAATAGTTTCCGTGAGTAACGTTCATTATATTCCCGCTATTTAATTTTGACATCACCCGTTTACTCGAGCGTTTTAAAAATATTCGTTTGGTTAATTCCCGCACCCGCTTTGAAACTCGAGGGACTAAAATTGACACGGGGCAAACTAGTTGACTAGGTCAACTAGTCCACCCCAATCACCACCATTCAATCACCTCCATCTCTCTCTCTTTCTCTCTAGCAAGAACATACACACAAACACCCAATTCAATCATTCATCATCTAAATTCGATCTAGGAGGCTTACAACAAAACAAATTACATATTTGGAATCCTCTCTTCATCCTCTACAATTTGATACCAACTTCATCTCGTTTGGGTAACATTTCTAAAACTCTAGATTTCTATAAATTCGTGTTTTTGACTTGAAATTGTGTTAGTTAGTGTCTATGGCTCGTGTCTAGCATGAATATATGTTTTGTTTGCTCGATCTTGATGTTTTGGTGGAAGTATCATGAACTTGAAAAATTGCTTGTTTAATCTTTGATTTTGGATGATCAAATGTTGTTAGATTGTTAAAGTTCATGTGTTAATTGTGTTACTAGCATCACTAGCTTCGTTTTGATGTATAGGTTGATTAAGAAAACTTCAAAAACCCGATTAAGGATTTTGTGATGTTTGACTAGGGTTTGATAGTTCTTGACATGAACTTTTGATGCTTGAATGCCATGAAATGTTAATTATTAGTGTTTAGTAGTAATGTATGCTTAATTACCTTCGAAACGGCATATCGTATGTGTAAATTGGATTCCCGAATCATAAAATACGTTTTACGAACTTGAAACTTTGAAAATAAACCTTTCTTGATCAATTGACGAGTTTTCGGTTATTGTAAATGATGTTTTTGATTGATGATATGTGGTTAGTTGTATTCCTCGTCAAAATACCTTTTCGACGATATATGATAGGCATTATAAGTGTTTGCGGGTCAAGAGTTGGGTTGGAAAATGTTTTGGTTCGTGCATACTTTGAAAAACTGACCAGAAATCTCTGCCCAGATGGTGGCGCGGCGCGCCCCATCCCCGCGCGGCGCGCGGATTGGCCTGGCCAGATTCTGCTTTGTTTGGCGCATTTCACGCGAAATGTTTGACTAGCTATCGACCTCCGATTCACATGAAACTTGTTTTAATATACTTGTATATGAATAACTAGCATAGAAAAATAGTTCGGGACCCGACCCGAACGCGTTGACTTTGACCAAGTTTGACTTTTAGTCAAACTTAACCAAACTTTTATACAATCATTCTAACATGCTTTTATACTTGTTTCTTGTATGAAACTTGACAACGTGATTCACATGCTATACTTAATCGAGTCATAACGAGCCATAGGACTAATTGAACACATTTTACCCGACCTGGTATCGTAACCGGTTAATTGACACAACTTACTTGTTTAGGTCAAGGCTAAGCAACTTTCATGCACACGTTTACTTGTTGAAGTACTTTTATACTCGTGCACTCGAGGTGAGATCATAGTCCCACCTTTTCAACAACTTTTATACTTTTAAATCGTGGGCTGAGAAAACATATACTTTGTTACATCTTGTACTACTTACTTTTATGTTTTGAACACAAGTGTGAAAACAAACATTCCACGTGCGAGTTAGAACAAAAATGCCTCAATTCGATTATCATTAGTTACACTTGCAGGGTGTAAGCGAGAACTTATATTGTGTGGCCATACGGGTTTAACAAACCCTCATTCGGACGGTTCGCTACCGTTATGCGGATGAAATATATTTTTGTGTTTTAGTGTGGGTTCTAGCACTGTGTGATGGGGTAACGTTGGTTAAGTTTTGATAATTGGGTGCTCGCGAACAATACTTTTGGAATGCAAACGATTTTGATAATCAACTATGGGAATACTAAATCTTGTGGTTCAAAAACAACGTTTACAAATACATCTATGATTTCACCAACGTTTTTCGTTGACAGTTTTCTATATGTTTCTCAGGTTCATACTCGGCTACTTGATACATGCTTCCGCACACTTTGATTACTTGCTTGAGGTCAAGCATACATGCATACGCTAGTGATAGCACTTTTGGATTCAAACTTTTGTTTACATACTTACGCTATTTATAGCAACTGTGTTTTTCAACTTATATTATGTCGCAAGTTATTTCATTTATACTTTATGACTTTTGTAAACTTAGACTTGTTGTCGAACGGTTTTGTAAACTAAACTTGCAAGTCTTGTACCTTTCAAATGAATGCGACATAATTTTGGTCAAACGAGTCTCATATAGGGACTACGACCACGCAACGGGACCTAAGTTAACGGCGCCGTCAATAACGGTTTTGGTCGGGTCGTTACACTTAATGATATGTTTACTTATCATAGTATCATGTTAACTATATATATATCCATATATATGTCATCATATAGTTTTTACAAGTTTTAACGTTCGTGAATCACCGGTCAACTTGGGTAGTCAATTGTCTATATGAAACCTATTTCAATTAATCAAGTCTTAACAAGTTTGATTGCTTAATATGTTGGAAACATTTAATCATGTAAATATCAATCTCAATTAATATATATAAACATGGAAAAGTTCGGGTCACTACAGTACCTACCCGTTAAATAAATTTCGTCCCGAAATTTTAAGCTGTTGAAGGTGTTGACGAATCTTCTGGAAAGAGATGCGGGTATTTCTTCTTCATCTGATCTTCACGCTCCCAGGTGAACTTGGGTCCTCTACGAGCATTTCATCGAACCTTAACAATTGGTATCTTGTTTTGCTTAAGTCTTTTAACCTCACGATCCATTATTTCGACGGGTTCTTCGATGAATTGAAGTTTTTCGTTGATTTGGATTTCATCTAACGGAATAGTGAGATCTTCTTTAGCAAAACATTTCTTCAAATTCGAGACGTGGAAAGTGTTATGTACAGCCGCGAGTTGTTGAGGTAACTCAAGTCGGTAAGCTACTGGTCCGACACGATCAATAATCTTGAATGGTCCAATATACCTTGGATTTAATTTCCCTCGTTTACCAAATCGAACAACGCCTTTCCAAGGTGCAACTTTAAGCATGACCATCTCTCCAATTTCAAATTCTATATCTTTTCTTTTAATGTCAGCGTAGCTCTTTTGTCGACTTTGGGCAGTTTTCAACCGTTGTTGAATTTGGATGATCTTCTCGGTAGTTTCTTGTATAATCTCCGGACCCGTAATCTGTCTATCCCCCACTTTACTCCAACAAATCGGAGACCTGCACTTTCTACCATAAAGTGCTTCAAACGGCGCCATCTCAATGCTTGATTGGTAGCTGTTGTTGTAGGAAAATTCTGCTAACGGTAGATGTCGATCCCAACTGTTTCCGAAATCAATAACACATGCTCGTAGCATGTCTTCAAGCATTTGTATCGTCCTTTCGCTCTGCCCATCGGTTTGTGGATGATAGGCAGTACTCATGTCTAGACGAGTTCCTAATGCTTGCTGTAATGTCTGCCAGAATCTTGAAATAAATCTGCCATCCCTATCAGAGATAATAGAGATTGGTATTCCATGTCTGGAGACGACTTCCTTCAAATACAGTCGTGCTAACTTCTCCATCTTGTCATCTTCTCTTATTGGCAGGAAGTGTGCTGATTTGGTGAGACGATCAACTATTACCCAAATAGTATCAAAACCACTTGCAGTCCTTGGCAATTTAGTGATGAAATCCATGGTAATGTTTTCCCATTTCCATTCCGGGATTTCGGGTTGTTGAAGTAGACCTGATGGTTTCTGATGCTCAGCTTTGACCTTAGAACACGTCAAACATTCTCCTACATATTTAGCAACATCGTCTTTCATACCCGGCCACCAAAAATGTTTCTTGAGATCCTTGTACATCTTTCCTGTTCCAGGATGTATTGAGTATCTGGTTTTATGAGCTTCTCTAAGTACCATTTCTCTCATATCTCCAAATTTTGGTACCCAAATCCTTTCAGCCCTATACCGGGTTCCGTCTTCCCGAATATTAAGATGCTTCTCCGATCCTTTGGGTATTTCATCCTTTAAATTTCCCTCTTTTAAAACTCCTTGTTGCGCCTCCCTTATTTGAGTAGTAATGTTATTATGAATCATTATATTCATAGATTTTACTCGAATGGGTTCTCTGTCCTTCCTGCTCAAGGCATCGGCTACCACATTTGCCTTCCCCGGGTGGTAACGAATCTCAAAGTCGTAATCATTCAATAATTCAATCCACCTACGCTGCCTCATATTCAGTTGTTTCTGATTAAATATGTGTTGAAGACTTTTGTGGTCGGTATATATAATACTTTTGACCCCATATAAGTAGTGCCTCTAAGTTTTTAATGCAAAAACAACCGCGCCTAATTCCAAATCATGCGTCGTATAATTTTGTTCGTGAATCTTCAATTGTCTAGACGCATAAGCAATCACCTTCGTTCGTTGCATTAATACACAACCGAGACCTTGCTTTGATGCATCACAATAAATCACAAAATCATCATTCCCTTCAGGCAATGACAATATAGGTGCCGTAGTTAGCTTTTTCTTCAATAACTGAAACGCTTTCTCTTGTTCATCATTCCATTCAAATTTCTTCCCTTTATGCGTTAATGCAGTCAAGGGTTTTGCTATTCTGGAAAAGTCTTGGATGAACCTTCTGTAGTAACCAGCTAGTCCTAAAAACTGGTGTATGTGTTTCGGAGTTTTCGGGGTTTCCCACTTTTCAACAGTTTCTATTCTTGCCGGATCCACCTTAATACCTTCTTTGTTCACTATGTGACCGAGGAATTGAACTTCTTCCAACCAAAATGCACACTTTGAAAACATAGCGTACAATTCTTCCTTCCTCAATACTTCTAACACCTTTCTCAAATGTTCACCGTGTTCTTGGTCATTCTTTGAGTAAATAAGTATGTCATCAATGAAAACAATGACAAACTTGTCAAGGTATGGTCCACACACTCGGTTCATAAGGTCCATGAACACAGCTGGTGCATTAGTTAAACCAAACGGCATGACCATAAACTCGTAATGACCGTAACGTGTTCTGAAAGCAGTCTTTGGAATATCATCTTCTTTCACCCGCATTTGATGATACCCGGAACGTAAGTCAATCTTTGAATAAACAGACGAGCCTTGTAGTTGATCAAATAAGTCATCGATTCTCGGTAGTGGGTAGCGGTTCTTGATGGTAAGTTTGTTCAACTCTCGGGAGTCGATACACAACCTGAATGTACCATCTTTCTTCTTGACAAACAAAACAGGAGCTCCCCACGGTGATGTGCTTGGTCGAATGAAACCACGCTCTAAAAGTTCTTGTAATTGGCTTTGCAGTTCTTTCATCTCGCTGGGTGCAAGTCTGTAAGGAGCACGAGCTATTGGTGCAGCTCCTGGTACAAGATCTATTTGAAATTCAACGGATCGATGTGGGGGTAATCCCGATAATTCTTTCGGAAATACATCGGGAAATTCTTTTGCAATGGGAACATCATTGATGCTCTTTTCTTCAGTTTGTACTTTCTCGACGTGTGCTAGAACAGCATAGCAACCTTTTCTTATTAGTTTTTGTGCCTTCAAATTACTAATAAGATGTAGCTTCGTGTTGCCCTTTTCTCCGTACACCATTAAGGGTTTTCCTTTTTCTCGTATAATGCGAATTGCATTTTTGTAACAAACGATCTCTGCTTTCACTTCTTTCAACCAGTCCATACCGATTATCACATCAAAACTCCCTAACTCTACTGGTATCAAATCAATCTTAAATGTTTCGCTAACCAGTTTAATTTCTCGATTCCGACATATATTATCTGCTGAAATTAATTTACCATTTGCTAATTCGAGTAAAAATTTACTATCCAAAGGCGTCAATGGACAACTTAATTTAGCACAAAAATCTCTACTCATATAGCTTCTATCCGCACCCGTATCAAATAAACCGTAAGCAGATTTATTGTCAATAAGAAATGTACCCGTAACAAGCTCCGGGTCTTCCTGTGCCTCTGCCGCATTAATATTGAAAACTCTTCCACGGCCTTGTCCATTCGTGTTCTCCTGGTTCGGGCAATTTCTAATAATGTGGCCCGGTTTTCCACATTTATAACAAACTACATTGGCATAACTTGCTCCGACACTACTTGCTCCGCCATTACTCGTTCTGACACCATTTGTTCCTTTCGTTCTATTAACCCCTGGTCCATAGACCTCACACTTCGCCGCGCTATGACCATTTCTTTTACACTTGTTGCAAAATTTGGTGCAGAACCCCGAGTGATTCTTTTCACACCTTTGGCATAGCTGCTTCTGATTGTTGTTGTTGTTGCGGTAATTATTGTTGTTGGGATGATTGTTGTAGTTGCTGTTGTTGTTGTTGTTGTTGTTGGGCCGTTTGTTGTAGTTGCGATTAATGTTGCGATTGTTGGGATAATTGTTGCAATTATTGTTGTAATTGCTGTTGTTGTTGTATTGGTGATTCTTATCACCGTTTTCCTCCCACTTTCTTTTGACTTGCTTCACATTGGCCTCTTCAGCAGTCTGTTCTTTAATTCTTTCTTCAATTTGGTTCACGAGTTTGTGAGCCATTCTACATGCCTGTTGTATAGAGGCGGGCTCGTGTGAACTTATATCTTCTTGGATTCTTTCCGGTAATCCTTTCACAAACGCGTCGATCTTCTCTTCCTCATCTTCGAATGCTCCCGGACACAATAGGCACAATTCTGTGAATCGTCTTTCGTACGTGGTAATATCATATCCTTGGGTCCGTAACCCTCTAAGTTCTGTCTTGAGCTTATTGACTGTAGCGACCCCGACAAATCGTCAAGTGACGGCGTCGGCTACGTGGGTCCCATTACCTAATTATAAGTCTTTAAGATAACGTTTGACCAAAATATGTCGCCTTCATTTCAAAATAAAGATTGTTTCAAAGTTTACAAGAATTGTTCAACCAAAAGTTAAGTTACAACGTTATAGATACGATTGAAATCTAGGCGACACGGTTTAAAGTAAAGTCAAAAGACGCTCCATGAAATGCATGTATACTCGACATCGGATGCAAGTATCAAATAGTAAGCGGAAGCATGTTTCACATATCGTGCAAGACCTGAGAAAAACATAGAAATCTGTCAACGAAAACGTTGGTGAAATCATAGGTTTAAGTAAGTAAGTACAAGTGAACCACAAGATTTGCATCAATGAAATAATAGTAATACATTCCAAAAGTTTGTTTCACGAGCACCCAATTATCAAAGCTTAACATTCCTTCCATTGTATACCCCATCACTTAGTGCTAGAACAAACACTAATTCTCGAAAATATATTTCATCCGTAGACGGTAGCGAACCGTCAAGGATGAGGGTTGTCAACCCATATGGCCATATAACATAAGTTCTCGCTTACACCCGGCAAGTGTAACTAATGATAATCGAATTGAGGATTTTGTTCTAAACTCGTATGTAGAATGTTTGTTTTCCCGTTCTTGTGTTCACTTAGTTCAAAAGAATCGTTTATGTTTTCTCATCCCAAATATAAGTTCAAAAAGAGTAAAAGTGGGACTATGATCTCACCTTTGATTGCACGAGTATAAATGTACTTCACAAAGTAAACGTGTGCAAAGACAAAGCTAGTCTTGACCTAAACATATAGGTTGTATCAATAACGGTAAACACAAACGGTCAAAGATGTTCAATTAGTCCTATGGCTCGTTACGACTCGGTTAAGTATAGCATGTGAATCACGTTGTCAAGTTTCATACAAGAAACAAGTATAAAAGCATGTTAGAATGATTGTATAAAAGTTTGGTTAAGTTTGACTAAAGTCAAACTTGGTCAAAGTCAAAGTCAACGGGATCGGGTCGGGTCCCGAACTATTTTTCTGAGGTTTTTATTCATATATAAGCATGTTAGAACAAGTCTCATGTGAATCGGAGGTCTAGAACATGTCAAACATTTTTAGTAAAAAGGTCAAGGGAAACAGAATCTGGACGCGGCTTATGTCGCGCCGCGGCCAGGCCTGTCGCGCCGCGACAATGGCCGTGGCCTGGTCCCAGGCCTGTTTCACTTGTTCAAGGCTTGGTAAAATTTCAAACAAACGCAAAACTCAAACCGTAAACAATTAGAAAGCGTATCTCGTACCGTTGGAAAGCTCTTTTGACAAGGAACACAACTAAACATGTTTCATCAAACAAAAATAACATTTACAATAACCGAAAACTCGTCAATTGATCAAGAAAGGTTTATTTTCAAAGTTTCAAGTTCGTAAAACGTATTTTATGATTCGGGAATCCAATTTACACATACGATATGCCGTTTCGAAGGTAATTAAGCATACATTACAACTAATCACTAACAATTAACATTCCATGGCATTCAAGCATCAAAAGTTCATGTCAAGAACTATCAAACCCTAGTCAAACATCACAAAATCAATATTCATGTTTTTGAAGTTTTCTTAATCAACCTACGCATCAAAACGAAGCTAGTGATACTAGTAACACAATTAAAACATGCACTTTAACAATCTAACAACATTAACTCATCCAAAATCAAGGATTAAACACACCCATTTCAAGTTCATGCTAGTTACTCCAAAAACAACAAATCGAGCAACCCAAACATATATTCATGTTAGACTCGAGCCATAGACACTAACTAACACCATTTCAAATCAAAAACACGAATTTAGAGAAATCTAGAGTTTTAGAAATGTTACCCAAACGAGATGAAGTTGGTATCAAATTGTAGAGGATGAAGAGAGGATTCCAAATATGTAATCGGATTTGTTGTGAGCTTCCAAGATTGAATTTAGATGATGAATGAATGGAATGGGTTTGTGTGTGTGTTCTTGAGATGGAGAGAAAAGGGATGAGGGAGATGATGGAATGGATGAAATGGGTTGACTAGTTGACCTAGTCAACTAGTTTGCCCATTTGGCAACTCCGGTCCCTCGAGTTTCAAAGCGGGTGCGGGATTTAACCGATCGAATATTTTTAAAACGCAAGTTAACGAGAGATGTTATAATTAAATGACGGAATTATTATGAACGTTAGTCAACGGAAACTACGAATTTAAATAACGAAAGGTATTATTTAAAAGAAAAAGACGGTGTTAAAAATAAATTTAACGGAAAAAAACGCGGGATGTTACATTATCCACAACTCAAAAGAAATTTCGTCCCGAAATTTAGTTGGAAGTAGTAGTCGATATCTCTTACTCGAGACTTTACGTTGTCAATGCTATGAATAAGTGAAAGTACGTTCTTGAGGGTTCTCATGAATTTGGATAGTCAGGGTTTTACGTTGCATTAAGGTTCGGTTCTTACGATCCCCAGTTTCAACTGGTTTTCCTATGAAGAGAAGTTTGTCATCGATAGTTGATGTATCCAGCAGGATTGCACGTTCCTGTTCCGCAGGACACGTTTCTAAGTTTATTACACGAAATGTAGGGTAAACGGAAACTTAATTGAGTCGGAAGTTCTAAACGGTAGGGAGCGGTTCCAATACGCCCCAAGGTTTCAAAAGGGTTAACATGTCGCGGGTTTAACTTTCCCTGATTCCCGAAACGGATTACACCCTTCCAAGGTGCGGGTTCTCAATATTACGCGGTTACACACTGGGATTTGTGAGGTTCTCCTCTAAGTTTGGTATAACTCTTCTGGCGACAATGGGTTGTCTAGAGCCCTTCTCGGACTTGAACGATCTCAATTGTTGTTTCTTGATGGAGTTCAGATTTCGGTGGTTGATGCTTTGGTTAAATGAACAGGGGTATGACATTAGCGGTCATATAAGGTTTCGAAAAGTGCGCGTGAACTCACGAGTGGTAACTACTGTAGTAAGAGTGATCTACTAAAGGTGACAATACGAGTTTGTGAGATGTCTTTCCAAGACGTAAATCGTTCGTTTGCTCGGTTTGTCAGTTTGTGGGTGGTACGCGGTACTCATGTCTAAGCGGGTCTCCAAGATTTCTAGAAGTGAAGCGAGTATTTCGATACGGGATAATTGACAAAGATACACCGTGTTGAAATAGAATCTCTTTAAGATGTGCTTGAACAAGATAGTTAGGGTTCGTAAGTGTTCGTTAGGGCTATCCACCCTCGTGGCGAATACTAATGTAATATGAAAAGTTTCTCTATCCATTGGGAAATGTTACAAGGAGTTTCTTTAAACGGAATTGCGAACTGTAAAGATAGTAGTGAAATGAGGACTTAGAATAGGATGAGTTTACATCTCGAGGTTGCCATAACGTGCCTCTAGTTGTCAAAAGTTGAAGTCTGAAAGAGAAACGAGGTAGTACACGTAGTTGTATAGTTCGGGGTTGAATAATAGTTGACCGATTATCAGAAACACAAGGGCGTTAAGTCAAAGAAAAGTGAAGGATCGTTGGATTGTGTGTTATCTTAATTTCCAGTAATATCAGACGGTAACGGTGAAATAACAGAGGTATGTAGTGTGGTACGTGATGACGAGAACATTGATCGGATCCACAATTTAGTATTCGAATTCTTCGTGCAAAATAACGAATTTCCGTTCCGTTGATTTCGAGTCGAGGGAGTATGCCTTTCGGCGTCCAACTAGAAATATTTCCATATTTGAGTCCCATCTGGTGTTGTACGAATTTAGCTAGAAATGTTGGTGTGAAGAATCACGCTCAAGGTTCGAACACGGAGAGGTTTAAAGTTTTCCCTTAGTGAGTTAACGAGTTTAAAAGTCGGGTAACACGAGAAAAGTCAGAAATGAATCTTTGGTAATAACAGACGAGATCTAAGATTTTTTTTTTTTTTTTTTTTTTTTTTTTTTTTTTACGAATACAAGTCCGAGTTGGTAGAGTTTCCTGATTACATGTGGCTTGATTTCGAGATTGATTGTAATGCCTTGACCATTAACATCATGGTCTAGAAAATTGGACTTCGTTCAACAGAAATTCTCACTCGGAGAATTTGGTATAGAGTTGCTCTTTTCTCAAAAGTTCGAGCGTAAGATGGTGATGTTGTTCGTTTTCCTTCTTTACTTAAATAAGTTAAGATGTCATCCATAAATACGATAACAGATTTGTCTAGATAAGTTTGCATACGTGGTTTAGGAGGTTTATGGATACGGACGAGCCTTGGATAAATCGAATGGTACTAAGAGAGATTTACAACTAACGTTGCGAGTTCGGAAAAGACTCAGGAGACATCGTCTCCCTTAACCCCCAATTGATGATAACTGGAACGGAGGTCAATTTGGAATACACACGAGTTTTACGCAAATAATCATGAGGTCATGGATACGAGGAAGTGGGTATCGGTTTCCAACCGAAAATTATTTAGTTCACAAAAATCCATACATAATTGTAGGAAAGAAAGAGAAGAAAAAAAAAATTTTTCTCCTTAACGGATAGGTTTTGAGCTCCTTAGTTCTATAGGTGTCAAGTCATAATTCTTAACGTATATCCTCTGATAAAATTTATAGGCACACAATATATTCCGTTGGTCACTTAAATTGCCTAAGTAGTGTCTAGGGAAAAAGTGGAGTGCAAAGAGCACGAGTCAAAGACTGGGTTATAAAACGTCTAACGGTAATGAAATCGAATAAGTATGAAGTATACGGTTTGTTGTGAAGAAACGTACCCGTTACTAGTCCATCGTCGTTCCGGGCATCCTAGGTGTCGATGTTGAAAGTTCAATGGCGTGCGTTGGGGTTGATTTCTTCTTTGGGCACACATTCCTAAAATGACCCAGTTGGCCACACTCAAAGCATGCACCCGTCCTGTGTGCGTTGGGCACCCTTCGAGCGACGGTAACGGTACCCTTACAGACATGGGCCACATGGCCACTTCTTTGACACTTGACGCAAAATGGTTTGCCACATTCACCAAAATGATGTTTGCGACACTTGTTACAGTGAGGTAGGGTTCCGGCATACCCCTTCTTGCCGCCGGGGGTGAAAGGCTTCTTGGAGATGTTGCTATTGTTGTGGTTGCTTGGTTGCGAGGCTTCCCATTTTCTTTTGTTGTTACCCGGGTGGTTCTCGACCATTCGTACCGGTGCTTCCATTTCATTCACCGTTTCTAAAGTTTGGTGGGCCTTTGTTAAAGCCTCTTGTAGGTTAGTGGGTTGGGATGCCCTTACCCCGTGTTGAATGCTCTTAGGGAGGCCATCCATGTAAAGTTCGACTCTTAGGAATTCGGGAGTCATGAGATTTGGACACATTGAGACTAGTTCGGTAAACCGTTGATTATAAGCTCCGAGGTCATTCCCGACCGTTCTTAAATTCCTTAGCCCTTGCTCGAGCCATCGAGTCTCATCGCGCGGGAAGTATTCGGTGATCATTCTTTCTCTTAATTCGGTCCAAGAGAGTGTAAGGGCTTCATCGATACCCACTGATTGTACATACGTGTTCCACCATGAGAGAGCGATACCGGTAAGAGTGAGGGTGGAAAACTTGACCTTATCTTGGTCTCGACAACCGCTTGTGTTAAAAACGGTCTCCATTTGTTCAAACCATCGGGTGAGAGTAACCGGTCCCCCGGTTCCATCGAAAGTGGGAGGATTGTACTTCATGAAGTTCTTGTAGGAGCAACCCTCGATTGAATTACCGGCTCCATGATTGTTGTTGTTAGAAAAGTGATCGGCCACGGCCGTACCCACGACGGTGGTTATCATTCGTTGAAGAGCTTGTTCCAGAGTTTCGAGAGGTGTATTGTGTTGACCTTGGTGAGCCATTGTTCCTTCATGAGACAAGAATATCGTTGGTTAGTATTTTCAACAATACTAACCGTGGCATGGAATAAGGATAGAGAGAAAATTTTCCTTGACTCGCCTTAAATTCTTTTATGTCATAATGTCGGAACGTCCATGTGAATCACCGTAATATAATCCCGGAAATTATATTACCCTGATTCTCATGTGCATTTAACATTACTTCATAAAGTCAAGGTGGCGCATCAACAAAATTTATCAACGTAAGATCAAGATCGAATACGAGTCAGATATGATAGAAGAGTTCGAGTATAAATGCACAAATAGTCAAGTAATTCCTACTTCAGTCTATATGCCGGTTGTAGTCTAGATTCACCTATGTACCCTATGACTCGGGGTGGACACAAATGAACTCTAAATCCCTACAACCAAGGCTCTGATACCACCTGTAGCGACCCCGACAAATCGTCAAGTGACGGCGTCGGCTACGTGGGTCCCATTACCTGATTATAAGTCTTTAAGATAACGTTTGACCAAAATATGTCGCCTTCATTTCAAAATAAAGATTGTTTCAAAGTTTACAAGAATTGTTCAACCAAAAGTTAAGTTACAACGTTATAGATACGATTGAAATCTAGGCGACACGGTTTAAAGTAAAGTCAAAAGACGCTCCATGAAATGCATGTATACTCGACATCGGATGCAAGTATCAAATAGTAAGCGGAAGCATGTTTCACATATCGTGCAAGACCTGAGAAAAACATAGAAATCTGTCAACGAAAACGTTGGTGAAATCATAGGTTTAAGTAAGTAAGTACAAGTGAACCACAAGATTTGCATCAATGAAATAATAGTAATACATTCCAAAAGTTTGTTTCACGAGCACCCAATTATCAAAGCTTAACATTCCTTCCATTGTATACCCCATCACTTAGTGCTAGAACAAACACTGATTCTCGAAAATATATTTCATCCGTAGACGGTAGCGAACCGTCAAGGATGAGGGTTGTCAACCCATATGGCCATATAACATAAGTTCTCGCTTACACCCGGCAAGTGTAACTAATGATAATCGAATTGAGGATTTTGTTCTAAACTCGTATGTAGAATGTTTGTTTTCCCGTTCTTGTGTTCACTTAGTTCAAAAGAATCGTTTATGTTTTCTCATCCCAAATATAAGTTCAAAAAGAGTAAAAGTGGGACTATGATCTCACCTTTGATTGCACGAGTATAAATGTACTTCACAAAGTAAACGTGTGCAAAGACAAAGCTAGTCTTGACCTAAACATATAGGTTGTATCAATAACGGTAAACACAAACGGTCAAAGATGTTCAATTAGTCCTATGGCTCGTTACGACTCGGTTAAGTATAGCATGTGAATCACGTTGTCAAGTTTCATACAAGAAACAAGTATAAAAGCATGTTAGAATGATTGTATAAAAGTTTGGTTAAGTTTGACTAAAAGTCAAACTTGGTCAAAGTCAAAGTCAACGGGATCGGGTCGGGTCCCGAACTATTTTTCTGAGGTTTTTATTCATATATAAGCATGTTAGAACAAGTCTCATGTGAATCGGAGGTCTAGAACATGTCAAACATTTTTAGTAAAAAGGTCAAGGGAAACAGAATCTGGACGCGGCTTATGTCGCGCCGCGGCCAGGCCTGTCGCGCCGCGACAATGGCCGTGGCCTGGTCCCAGGCCTGTTTCACTTGTTCAAGGCTTGGTAAAATTTCAAACAAACGCAAAACTCAAACCGTAAACAATTAGAAAGCGTATCTCGTACCGTTGGAAAGCTCTTTTGACAAGGAACACAACTAAACATGTTTCATCAAACAAAAATAACATTTACAATAACCGAAAACTCGTCAATTGATCAAGAAAGGTTTATTTTCAAAGTTTCAAGTTCGTAAAACGTATTTTATGATTCGGGAATCCAATTTACACATACGATATGCCGTTTCGAAGGTAATTAAGCATACATTACAACTAATCACTAACAATTAACATTCCATGGCATTCAAGCATCAAAAGTTCATGTCAAGAACTATCAAACCCTAGTCAAACATCACAAAATCAATATTCATGTTTTTGAAGTTTTCTTAATCAACCTACGCATCAAAACGAAGCTAGTGATACTAGTAACACAATTAAAACATGCACTTTAACAATCTAACAACATTAACTCATCCAAAATCAAGGATTAAGCACACCCATTTCAAGTTCATGCTAGTTACTCCAAAAACAACAAATCGAGCAACCCAAACATATATTCATGTTAGACTCGAGCCATAGACACTAACTAACACCATTTCAAATCAAAAACACGAATTTAGAGAAATCTAGAGTTTTAGAAATGTTACCCAAACGAGATGAAGTTGGTATCAAATTGTAGAGGATGAAGAGAGGATTCCAAATATGTAATCGGATTTGTTGTGAGCTTCCAAGATTGAATTTAGATGATGAATGAATGGAATGGGTTTGTGTGTGTGTTCTTGAGATGGAGAGAAAAGGGATGAGGGAGATGATGTAATGGATGAAATGGGTTGACTAGTTGACCTAGTCAACTAGTTTGCCCATTTGGCAACTCCGGTCCCTCGAGTTTCAAAGCGGGTGCGGGATTTAACCGATCGAATATTTTTAAAACGCAAGTTAACGAGAGATGTTATAATTAAATGACGGAATTATTATGAACGTTAGTCAACGGAAACTACGAATTTAAATAACGAAAGGTATTATTTAAAAGAAAAAGACGGTGTTAAAAATAAATTTAACGGAAAAAAACGCGGGATGTTACATTGACCTCGGTTCTGGGACGGTACTTCTCGTTCATCAAGGGCTTGAATGCTGACCACGGTAGTGCGTACGCATCGTCTTGTCCCACTTGCTCTAGATAGGTATTCCACCATGTTAACGCAGAACCTGTGAAGGTATGCGTAGCGTACTTTACTTTGTCCTCTTCAGTACACTTACTTATGGCAAACACCGATTCGACCTTCTCGGTCCACCGTTTCAATCCGATCGGTCCTTCGGTTCCATCAAATTCCAAAGGTTTGCAGGCAGTGAATTCTTTGTAGGTGCATCCTACACGATTTCCTGTACTGCTAGATCCAAGGTTATTGTTGGTATGTAGCGCAGCCTGTACTGCGGCTATGTTTGAAGCTAGAAAAGTACGGAATTCTACTTCATTCATATTCACGGTGTGTCGAGTAGTCGGTGCCATTTCCTTCAAAATAGTTAAATGGAACAAGTTAATCATACAGAATATTAAGAGTAGTTAATAGTATTTCGTAGCATAATATGAACTCATTTATAAAAGCTTTTTCTTCATATTAGCGTTTTATAAGTTTAAATTCGGGTAATACCTACCCGTTAAGTTCATACTTAGTAGCTAATATACAATTCAACTACTACAATTCTATATGAAAAACTGATTATAATAATATTTCGCGTTCAAACTTTTATACAATATTTTACAAACTTACAATACCGCTTATTTTACATAAAGCATGAAATATAGCACACAATAACTTTGATACAAGATAGTTGTGAAGATAATTCTAGCTAGTACACAAGTCGTTCAGCAAAGGCAATAAAGACACGTAATTCATACGTCCAGAAACAAGTCATGCATTCTGGTTTTACTAGGACTACTTCCCATCCTTGGTCTTGTGCAACATAACCGTTATGGCCGTTGATAAGACAGCGTGTTGTAACGTCGTCAAAGGGACGAGGGTTACGTAATGTCCAACAGTCCCGTAATAATCTAAAAACCTCATTTCTTACCCCAATTACCGACTCCGTCACTTGTGGAAACGTTTTGTTTAATAGTTGTAGCCCGATGTTCTTGTTCTCACTTTGGTGAGAAGCGAACATTACTAATCCGTAAGCATAACATGCTTCTTTATGTTGCATGTTAGCCGCTTTTTCTAAATCACGAAGTCCAATATTCGGATATATTGAGTCAAAATAATTTCTTAACCCGTTGCGTAAAATAGCATTTGGGTTCCCCGCAATATATGCGTCAAAGTAAACACATCGTAACTTATGGGTTTCCCAATGTGATATCCCCCATCTTTCAAACGAAAGTCTCTTATAAACCAAGACATTCTTGGAACGTTCTTCGAATGTCTTACAAACTGATCTCGCCTTAAATAGTTGTGCCGAGGAATTCTGGCCGACTCAAGACAAGATTTCATCAATCATGTCTCCGGGTAGGTCTCTTAAAATATTGGGTTGTCTATCCATTTTGTGTTTTTAAACTGTAAAAATAGACAAGAGTTAGATTCATAAAAAAATACTTATTAATACAAGCAATTTTTACATATATCATAAAGCATAAGAACACTATATTACATATATTACACCACACGAATACAACTATCTTATTCCGACTCGCTCGTTTCTTCTTCTTCAGTTTTGGTTCGTTTTGCCAAGTTTCTAGGGATATATGATGTTCCCCTAACACGAGCTGTCGTCGTCCACATTGGTTTAGAAAAACCTGGTGGTTTAGAGGTTCCCGGGTCATTGTTACAACTTAAGGACTTCGGGGGTTGACGATACATATAAAGTTCATCGGGGTTGGAATTAGATTTCTCTATTTTTATGCCCTTTTCCTTATTATTTTCTTTTGCCTTTTTAAATTCAGTTGGGGTAATTTCTATAACATCATTGGAATTATCGTCGGAATCCGATTCATCGGAGAATTGGTAATCCTCCCAATATTTTGCTTCCTTGGCGGAAACACCATTGACCATAATTAACCTTGGTCGGTTGGTTGAGGATTTTCTTTTACTTAACCGTTTTATTATTTCCCCCACCGGTTCTATTTCTTCATCCGGTTCCGATTCTTCTTCCGGTTCCGATTCTTCTTCCGGTTCCGACTCTTCTTCCGGTTCCTCTTCGGGAACTTGTGAATCAGTCCACGAATCATTCCAATTTACATTTGACTCTTCATTATTATTAGGTGAGTCAATGGGACTTGTTCTAGAGGTAGACATCTATCACATAATATCAAACACGTTAAGAGATTAATATATCACATAATATTCATATGTTAAAAATATATAGTTTCCAACAAAAATGTTAAGCAATCATTTTTAAAGAAAACACGGTCGAAGTCCAGAATCACTAATGCATCCTAACAAACTCGATAAGACACACTAATGCAAATTTTCTGGTTCTCTAAGACCAACGCTCGGATACCAACTGAAATGTCCCGTTCTTATTGATTAAAAACGTTCCATATTAATTGATTTCGTTGCGAGGTTTTGACCTCTATATGAGACGTTTTTCAAAGACTGCATTCATTTTAAAACAACCATAATCTTTATTTCATCAATAAAGGTTTAAAAAGCTTTACGTAGATTATCAAATAATGATAATCTAAAATATCCTGTTTACACACGACCATTACATAATGGTTTACAATACAAATATGTTACAATAAAATAAGTTTCTTGAATGCAGTTTTTACACAATATCATACAAGCATGGACTCCAAATCTCGTCCTTATTTAAGTATGCGACAGCGGAAGTCTTAATAATCACCTGAGAATAAACATGCTTAAAACGTCAACAAAAATGTTGGTGAGTTATAGGTTTAACCTATATATATCAAATCATAATAATAGACCACAAGATTTCATATTTCAATACACATCCCATACATAGAAATAAAAATCATTCATATGGTGAACACCTGGTAACCGACATTAACAAGATGCATATATAAGAATATCCCCATCATTCCGGGACACCCTTCGGATATGATATAAATTTCGAAGTACTAAAGCATCCGGTACTTTGGATGGGGTTTGTTAAGCCCAATAGATCTATCTTTAGGATTCGCGTCAATTAGGGTGTCTGTTCCCTAATTCTTAGATTACCAGACTTAATAAAAAGGGGCATATTCGATTTTGATAATTCAACCATAGAATGTAGTTTCACGTACTTGTGTCTATTTTGTAAATCATTTATAAAACCTGCATGTATTCTCATCCCAAAAATATTAGATTTTAAAAGTGGGACTATAACTCACTTTCACAGATTTTTACTTCGTCGGGAAGTAAGACTTGGCCACTGGTTGATTCACGAACCTATAACAATATATACATATATATCAAAGTATGTTCAAAATATATTTACAACACTTTTATTATATTTTGATGTTTTAAGTTTATTAAGTCAGCTGTCCTCGTTAGTAACCTACAACTAGTTGTCCACAATTAGATGTACAGAAATAAATCGATAAATATTATCTTGAATCAATCCACGACCCAGTGTATACATATCTCAGTATTGATCACAACTCAAACTATATATATTTTGGAATCAACCTCAACCCTGTATAGCTAACTCCAACATTCACATATAGAGTGTCTATGGTTGTTCCGAAATATATATAGATGTGTCGACATGATAGGTCGAAACATTGTATACGTGTCTATGGTATCTCAAGATTACATAATATACAATACAAGTTGATTAAGTTATGGTTGGAATAGATTTGTTACCAATTTTCACGTAGCTAAAATGAGAAAAATTATCCAATCTTGTTTTACCCATAACTTCTTCATTTTAAATCCGTTTTGAGTGAATCAAATTGCTATGGTTTCATATTGAACTCTATTTTATGAATCTAAACAGAAAAGTATAGGTTTATGGTCGGAAAAATAAGTTACAAGTCGTTTTTGTAAAGGTAGTCATTTCAGTCGAAAGAACGACGTCTAGATGACCATTTTAGAAAACATACTTCCACTTTGAGTTTAATCATAATTTTTGGATATAGTTTCATGTTCATAATAAAAATCATTTTCTCAGAATAACAACTTTAAAATCAAAGTTTATCATAGTTTTTAATTAACTAACCCAAAACAGCCCGCGGTGTTACTACGACGGCGTAAATCCGGTTTTACGGTGTTTTTCGTGTTTCCAGGTTTTAAATCATTAAGTTAGCATATCATATAGATATAGAACATGTGTTTAGTTGATTTTAAAAGTGAAGTTAGAAGGATTAACTTTTGTTTGCGAACAAGTTTAGAATTAACTAAACTATGTTCTAGTGATTACAAGTTTAAACCTTCGAATAAGATAGCTTTATATGTATGAATCGAATGATGTTATGAACATCATTACTACCTTAAGTTCCTTGGATAAACCTACTGGAAAAGAGAAAAATGGATCTAGCTTCAATGGATCCTTGGATGGCTCGAAGTTCTTGAAGCAGAATCATGACACGAAAACAAGTTCAAGTAAGATCATCACTTGAAATAAGATTGTTATAGTTATAGAAATTGAACCAAAGTTTGAATATGATTATTACCTTGTATTAGAATGATAACCTACTGTAAGAAACAAAGATTTCTTGAGGTTGGATGATCACCTTACAAGATTGGAAGTGAGCTAGCAAACTTGAAAGTATTCTTGATTTTATGAAACTAGAACTTTTGGAATTTATGAAGAACACTTAGAACTTGAAGATAGAACTTGAGAGAGATCAATTAGATGAATAAAATTGAAGAATGAAAGTGTTTGTAGGTGTTTTTGGTCGTTGGTGTATGGATTAGATATAAAGGATATGTAATTTTGTTTTCATGTAAATAAGTCATGAATGATTACTCATATTTTTGTAATTTTATGAGATATTTCATGCTAGTTGCCAAATGATGGTTCCCACATGTGTTAGGTGACTCACATGGGCTGCTAAGAGCTGATCATTGGAGTGTATATACCAATAGTACATACATCTAAAAGCTGTGTATTGTACGAGTACGAATACGGGTGCATACGAGTAGAATTGTTGATGAAACTGAACGAGGATGTAATTGTAAGCATTTTTGTTAAGTAGAAGTATTTTGATAAGTGTATTGAAGTCTTTCAAAAGTGTATAAATACATATTAAAACACTACATGTATATACATTTTAACTGAGTCGTTAAGTCATCGTTAGTCGTTACATGTAAGTGTTGTTTTGAAACCTTTAGGTTAACGATCTTGTTAAATGTTGTTAACCCAATGTTTATAATATCAAATGAGATTTTAAATTATTATATTATCATGATATTATCATGTATGAATATCTCTTAATATGATATATATACATTAAATGTCTTTACAACGATAATCGTTACATATATGTCTCGTTTAAAAATCATTAAGTTAGTAGTCTTGTTTTTACATATGTAGTTCATTGTTAATATACTTAATGATATGTTTACTTATCATAGTATCATGTTAACTATATATATATCCATATATATGTCATCATATAGTTTTTACAAGTTTTAACGTTCGTGAATCACCGGTCAACTTGGGTAGTCAATTGTCTATATGAAACCTATTTCAATTAATCAAGTCTTAACAAGTTTGATTGCTTAATATGTTGGAAACATTTAATCATGTAAATATCAATCTCAATTAATATATATAAACATGGAAAAGTTCGGGTCACTACAAGATAGACCCGAATAGACTCCTAGAGTTGCCGACACGATCGACAGAGAAACAATTGGATAGTCCGAAATATGCTGGGCAAACTTGTCTACCGCAGTCGTGATTTCTGTTGCCTTTTTTGTGCGAGTATCTGCATTCTCTGCACAAAACTTGGTAAGCATGTCTTGTAAAAAGTTTGGCTGATCAAACTTATATTGCATTGACTTTGGCGCAATGCTTCTGAAAGCATCCGCCAAAAAGTTCTGGGCACTTTCTCTGCGAGCAGCGTCAGATATGTCACCCTCTTCCCCATAGCGAGGGAAAGGTGTTGGTGGTCGCTTTCGCTTAATTTGTGGATTTTTAACAAACTCTTCTACGCTGTCTGAATCATTAGAAAATTCGCACTCTTCTCTTGGCGTTTTTGCCTTTTTTGATTTATACGCAGAGTTTAAATGAATACGATCTTCTGCGTTATCGCTATCGCTATCATTATGCTCGATAACGAGACGATCAACTTGTGATCCTGAATCGTTCAATGGCCATAATAAGTGAGCGGTATGCGAGATTCGCAATTACGCTTAGCATCTCGCTTAGCTTGCTCGATTGCAGTGCTGATAATTTTGTCAGTTCGCAAACTAGATTTTCCAGCCAAAGCTTTTGGTCGTTTCCCATCAGCGATTATTTCACTGCGATTTTGCAGCAAATTTATTCGCGCAATCATTTTCTCAGCAGCAACTTCTGGCTGCGAGTTACTAACATTGTTTTCAGCAGATGTTTTATCGATCGGCTCTTGAACCGATTTTCCCGCAGTTATATTAGCATTTGTTTGCAATGGAAATATTATAACGTTCTGCGAATCACCAGGCAGTGCATCAGCATTCGCAGAAATGCCAGTTTGCTTTGCATTTTTCATCGTGATTGACTAGCAGATTAACTGATTGCTTATTCCAAAAGCACCTGCAAATCATCACAACAAAAACACTATTGAAATTAAACCGTCGACTTAATTGCTTAACGGCGTAAAACAAAAAATTTTCAGTTTAATTTGTAAAACGTGTCCCATGGATGGCGCCAATTGATCAATCCATAATTAATGATGTTACTTAATCACGGATTGAGTGCAATAAGATTGTAATGGAATATGGGATGTTTGATGATTATTTTGGGCCCCGATGATCGTCTTTCAATTTAACTATCAAGTGATCAACCACCCCGACCCGGTCTTGATTGTTAATTAGCTTAATTCACCTTTTCACAATGTAAAAATCCCTTGGGCAAGATCACAAGTGGAAATTACAAAGGCTTAGGCAAAATGGCAGAGAATCAACAACCTATAAATGAGAGGCCAAGCTCTCTATTTATAGGATTCGAAATATCCGCGGTCTGCGAGTTACATAAATATCCTCGGAAACTCAGCGGATTAAACCGCGGTCTTGTATTAATGTGAAAACATAACCGCGGTACTCATTTTCAGCGAATATTGCACAGCTTTGCCTTATAATTCGCGTAGTTCTGCCTTCAGCTTTTAGCAAATAAAATATACATATATAATGCTATGTATATGATCACCGACAGCTATTCCGATATGGAGTTTCACATATCAGTATCACCAGAATGAATCAACGAATCAGTCATCCCCAATTCATCTGATGGGTTCGTATTTGACTTAATCAATGGAGACGCGAAGAAAGTGATCCCTTCCACCAACCGAATTAACCTCTTGGCGATGAACCTGAAGCACTTACCGGCAAACCTGTTCGTAATACTATTATCTCTCTCATTTCCCGAATATCTCGCCAAGATTATATTCTATCTAAAATTCTAAACCTTATTCATTCGCTCGTATCAACCGACAATCACCCCAGAATAATAGAAGAAGTCAACAAACTTCGCACTCGAAAAATAAATTTGGAGAATATGGTGCAAAATTTACCAGCTTCAGCAACATCACCGGCACCAACAGTACCATCAGTAACAGCACCAGTACCATCAACAATCCATGCATCAACATCTCATTCTGTACCTCGAGTATAATCATCGTTCTACGTATCGTTCTACATCAATTATCTTCTTTCTTCATGGCGATTAAGAAATCTCTAAATGTTTTAGAGATTATGTATTCTAGTTCTAACGGTAAACCAAATGAGTTTAATATCATATTAACTCAATGAATCCATGATTACATCTGAAGAAAATATATATGTATATATGTTTTCATAAAGATTGTAATTAAAAATTCTTTTGTACAAACTGTTAATGGTGAAAATATTTTAACGGGTAGGTAATACCCGAGGAATATTTAGATTTCACATTAATAAGTTACACTGTACATTCTTCGAAGCAGATTCAACAGTCATTTGCTATCCTACTTACATCCACAGATATACGAATCCGTTCACCACAGAATAACCATTTCTATTCAATCTCATATTTGGATTTTGACTTATCAGAATCCAACAAGTGGTATAATGAAGAAAACATTGGACAAAAAATAAAATTTGTTAGGAACAAATAAATTAACCATGAGAAAATTTTGTTAAGAATCCACGCTAACAAAATCCTAGCTAACTGTTCCTAGCTAACTGTTAATTTCGTATTACATTTTATTTATCGCAATTTAATTATCGCAATTTATTTATCGCAATTTATTTTATCGCAATTTTATGTATCGTCATTTAATTTTGTATTTATTTTACGCACTTTAAATATTGGGACACGTATACAAGGTTTTGACATATCATATCGACGCATATATATATATATATATATATATATATATATATATATATATATATATATATATATATATATATATATATATATATATATATTATTTAGAATAACCATAGACACTCTATATGCAGTAATGATCGAGTTCTCTATACAGGGTTAAGGTTGATTCTACAATAATATATATACTTTGAGTTGTGACCGAGTCTGAGACATGTACACGGGTCACGATACATATTAATTCGAATATTATATATATAATTATATATGAATTATTGAATTGCTAACTGTGGACTATCAACCGAGGACTATCAATATTGGACAATTAAAATGAATTAAAATATTGATTATAACATATGAAACTAAACAATTCTTCAAGTTTGCCACTTGATTTCACCTTAAACCTCATTTGTATCTTCACGATTACATTCTGCGTTCAACCCTTTCATGATTTTGAAAACACCTCAATCGAGAGGAGGAACCAACCGCACTTCATCTACGGAAGAAAAGATTGATGCATATAGTTATGCACTTGAAAAACTCTCGGAAACTAAGTAAACGTTTAACACGTAGTTGTGCAATTTTCTTTAGAGTTATTATTAGCCGAAATAACTTTACAATCCCTTTCCAAATTAGCAAATTTTATCACAGCTCCAGCAAATCAACTTCGACTATTCGTTTGAAACAACCTTATTATAACCTTGATATATATGTGTGCTCTTTTATTGTTACCGGGAAACCTTTTATATTCCACCATTTGTACCATGCAGCATTTAAATCTTGTGGCCTATCAAAGTGATAAATTTTATTGTTTTATGATAAACCTATGAACTCACCAGCCTTTTGGTTGACACTTGAAAGGATGTTTATTCTCAGGTATGAAAGAAATCTTCCGCTGTGCATTTTCTTATCGTAAAGACGTTATTTGGAGTCGATCATCGCAATGGAACCAGATGTTAGTGACTTCGTCCAGACGCATTAGGACAGGGTATGACATAAACTATATATATTAATAATATATATAATAAAATCAATTTAATATTATATGTGGTTAAATGTTGTTTTCATATATATTAATAATTATCATACAAATAATTATTATTTTTATACATAATACGATATAAATATGTAAATACATTTTATTATTATTATTCAAACAAATTAATAACCCAATAGATCTATCTGATACAAATATTAAAATAATACAATGTTAGTACTATTATCATTATTTTTACAAATTATCATTATAATTATTATCAATTTTAAAAAAAAGTATCATTTTATTTAAAATTAACATTTTTAACAAAATTATCATTTTTTTATCATTATTATTTTTAGTATCATTATTATTATTCTTAAGAATATTACAAATTATTATTATTACAATAACACAACTCTTTATTCATTATCATTAGTAATATTATTTCATCAAATAAATACTTATATATATATATATATATATATATATATATATATATATATATATATATATATATATATATATATATATATATAGAAATATATAACAATTGAAATAATATATATAAACTTGTTCGAATATGATTATATATTTTAATATATATAATTGATATAGGTTCGTGAATCCGAGGCCAACCCTGCATTGTTCAATATAGTCATATATATTTTTACTACAAAATACATTAGGTGAGTTTCATTTGCTCCCCTTTTACTCTTTACAGTTTTGGGATTGAGAATACATGCGCTTTTATAAATGTTTGATGCAATAGACACAAGTACCTTAACTGCATTCTATGAAAGAATTATCTGGGATTGGGGTTGATTATTATAACACGCATTAGCTCCCGGTTTCCGTTAGAGCGTATGAGCTCCCGAGCCGGGTGGATGGTTTATTATTTACGACATTTTGGCACCGGTTGTCCTATATTTTATAAACATGTGTTCAGCCGTGGGGTGTAAAGACCGGCACAGAGATTCTATATTTTGAAGCCACATGTATTCAGCCATGGGGTGAAAGACCGGCACAGATGGTTACTATTATATTTTGAATCCTCACCAGGTGTTCTTCATATGAAAGATATTTTTGTGCAGTTGGAATGGGACTTCTGCACGTCTTATAATATTTAAAATCTTGTGGTCTATTAAAATGATGAAAATGAAATGATTACTATAAAGTAATAAATTCACCAACCTTTTGGTTGACACTTGAAAGTATGTTTATTCTCAGGTTTGAAAGAAATCTTCCGTTGTGCATTTGCTCATTTTAAGGACATTACTTGGAGTCGTTCATCGCTCTGGGATCAAATTGATTATAAACGTTCCATATTAATTGATTTCGTCGCGAGGTTTTGACCTCTATATGAGATGTTTTTCAAAGACTGCATTCATTTTTAAAATAACCATAACCTTTATTTTATCGATAAAGGTTTAAAAAGCATTACGTAGATTATCAAATAATGATAATCTAAATTATACCGTTTACACACGACCATTACATAATGGTTTACAATAAGAACATATTACATCAAAAATAAGTTTCTTGAATGCAGTTTTTACATAATATCATACAAGCATGGACTCTAAATATTGTCCTTCTTTTAGTATGCAACAGCGGAAACTCTTAATAATCACCTGAGAATAAACATGCTTAAAACGTCAACAAAAATGTTGGTGAGTTATAGGTTTATCCTATATATTATCAAATCATAATAACAGACCACAAGATTTCATATTTCAATATACATCCCATACATGGTGAACACCTGGTAACCCATATTAACAAGATGCATATAAGAATATCCCCTATCATTTCGAGAAATCCTTCGGACATGATAAAAATGAATTCGAAGTACTAAAGCATCCGGTACTTTGGATGGGGTTCGTTAGACCCAATAGATATATCTTTAAGATTCGCGTCAATTAGTAGATCAGTTTACTAATTCTTAGGTTACCAATCAAAATGGGCATATTCGGCTTCGATCATTCACCCGTATAATGTAGTTTCAATTACTTGTGTCTATTTCGTAAAACATTTATAAAACTGCATGTATTCTCATCCCAAAATATTAGATTTTAAAAGTGGGACTATAACTCACTTTCACAGATTTTTACTTCGTCGGGAAGTAAGACTTGGCCACTGGTCGATTCAAGAACCTATAACAAATATGTACCTATATATCAAAGTATGTTCAAAATATATTTACAACACTTTTAATACATTTTGATGTTTTAAGTTTATTAAGTCAGCTGTCCTCGTTAATAACCTACAACTATTTGTCCAAAGTTAGATATACAGAAAAAAATTGATATATATTATCTTGAATCAATCCACGACCCAGTGTATACACGTCTCAGGCTAGATCACAACTCAAAGTATATATATTTTTGGAATCAACCTCAACCCTGTATAGCTAACTCCCACATTACTGAATATAGAGTGTCTATGGTTGTTCTAAATAATATATACACATAGAAAAAAACGATTGCTTAACATTTTTTTTGTTGGAAACTATATATTATTAACATGTAAATATTATGTGATATATTAATCTCTTAACGTGTTTGATATTGTGTGATAGATGTCTACCTCTAGTACAAATCCCATTGATTCACCTAATAATAATGAAGAGTCGAATATATTTTGGGAAGATTCACAAATTCCCGAAGAGGAACCGGAAGAAGAGGAACCAGAAGAGGAGGAACCGGAAGAGGAGGAACCGGAAGAAGAGGAACCAGAAGAGGAGGAATCGGAAGAGGAGGAACCAGAAGAAGAAGAGGTTCCGGAGTAAGAAATATTGATACCTATAGTAAATCGATTAAATAAAAGAAAATCCTCAACCAACGGACCAAAGTTAATAATGGTCAATGGTGTTTCCGCCGAGGAAGCAAAATATTGGGAAGATTACCAATTTTCCGATGAATCGAATCCCGATGAGGATTCCGATGATGTTATAGAAATTACCTCGACCCAATTTAATAAAGCGAAAGAAAATAATAAGGGAAAAGGTATAAAAATAGAGAAACCCGATTCCAACCCCGATGAACTTTATATGTATCGACAACATCCGTATTTCCTAAAATGTAAGAATGACCCGGAACCTCTAAACCACCAGGTTTTTCTAAACCATTATATAAAACGACGGCTCGTATTAGAGGAACACCATATATTCCTAGAAAATTAGGAAAACGAACCAAGTCCGAAGAAGAAGAAACCAGTGATTCAGATTAGAGGGTTGTAATCATATTATGTATTAGATGTATTGTAGTGTGCTTGTATTTTTTTTTCTGTTCTATGTAAAAATTGCTTGTATTGTTTGTTAATTATCTTTTACGAATCTAATTCTTGTCTATTTTACAGTATAAAAACAAAATGGACGTTAAGGGTAGACAACCGAATATTTTAGAAGACCTACCAGAGGATATGATTGAGGAAATCTTGTCTAGAGTCGGTCAGAATTCATCAGCACATTTAGTTATGGCAAAATTAACTTGTCAAACATTTAAAACACTTTCCAGAAATGTCTTAGTTTATAAAAGGCTTTCCTTTGATAGGTGGGGTATATCACATTGGGGAGACCGTAAGTTACGCCGTGTTTTCTTTAAAACGTTAAACGCGGGAAACCCAAATGCAATTTTACGCTACGGGTTAAGAACCTATTTTGACTCAACATATCCCAACATAGGATTTCGTGAATAAGAAAGAGCTTCTAACATGCAACATAAAGAAGCATGTTATGCTTACGGGTTAGTGATGTTCACTTCTTAACAAAGTGAGAAAAAGAATATCAGATTGCAACTTTTAAATAAAACCTTCCCACAAGTGACGGATTCAGTAGTTGGGGTGAGAAACAAGGTTTTTAGATTATTACGCGGCTGTTGGACATTGCGAAACCCTCGTCCTTTTGACGACGTTACAACATACTGCCTAGCCAATGGTCATAACGGTTATTTTCCAGAAGACCAAGGATGGGAAGTCGTCTTAGTAAAACCAGAATGCATGACTTGTTTCTGGACTTATGAATTACGTGTCTTTATTTTCTTTGCTGAACAACTTGCGTATTAACTAGATTTATCTTCAAAACTGTGCTGTATCATAGTGTACTATATTTCATGTTATATGTAATATAGCGAAGTTGTAAGTTTGAAGAATATTTGTATGTGATATATTATTATAATCAGTTTTTCATATGGAATTGTAGTAGTTGAATTGTATATTAGCTACTAAGTATGAACTTAACGGGTAGGTAGTACCCTAATTTAAACTTATAAAATGCTAATATGAAGAAAAAGCTTTTATAAATGAGTTCATATTATGCTACGAAATACTATTGACTACTCTTAATATTCTGTATGATTAACTCGATTCAGTTGGCTATTTTGAAGGAAATGGCACCGACTACTCGACACACCATGAATATGAGCGAAGAGGAATTTAGTACCTTTCTTGCTGCAAACATAGCCGCAGTACAGGCTGCGCTACATACCAACAATAACTCTGAATCTAGCAATACAGCTAACGGCGCAAGAAATCGTGTAGGATGCTCCTACATAGAATTCACTGCCTGCAAACCTTTGGAATTTGATGGAACCGAAGGACCAATTGGATTGAAACGGTGGACCGAGAAAATCGAATCGGTGTTTGCCATAAGTAAGTGTACTGAAGAGGACAAAGTTAAGTACGCTACGCATACCTTCACAGGTACTGCGTTAACATGGTGGAACACCTATCTTGAACAGGTAGGACAAAATGCTGTTTACGCACTATCGTGGTCGGCATTCAAGCAATTGATGAACGAGCAGTACCGTCCTAGAAACGAAGTCAATAAACTCAAGGCAGAACTTAGAGAGTTACGAACACAAGGGTTCGACGTTACCACATATGAACGATGATTCACAGAGTTGTGCCTATTGTGTCCGGGAGCATTCGAAGATGAAGAAGAGAAGATCGACGCGTTTGTAAAAGGGTTACCAGTATGGATTCAAGAAGATGTGAGTTTACACGAGCCCACTTCTATACAGAAGGCAAGTCGAATGGCTCATAAACTCATAAATCAGATTGAGGGAAGAATTAAACAGCAGGCGGCCGAAGAAGCCAACACGAAACAACTCAAGAGGAAGTGGGAGGAAAACGGTGACAAGAGTCACCAGTACAACAACAACAACAATTACAACCACAATCGCAACAACTATCCCAACAACCGCAACAACAACCGCAAAAATAACCGCAATCCTAACAATAACTACAACAAACATCCCAACAACAACAACAACTAAAACAACTGTTTCAACAACACTAACAATCCCAACAACAACCACAATAACAACAACGGTAACAAAAACCAAAAACAGCCATGTCATAGGTGTGAAGAAAATCACCAGGAGTTTTGCACGACATTTTGCAATAGGTGTAAAGGAAATGGTCATAGCGCGACAAAGTGTGAGGTCTACGGACCAAAGTTTAACAGAACTAAGGGAGCAAATAATGCCGTAACAAGTAATGCCAAAACGAATAGTGTCGGAGCAAGTAATACCAACGCAGTTTGTTATAAATGTGGAAAACCGGGCCACATTATTAGAAATTGCCCGAATCAGGGGAATACTAATGTGTAGGGCCGTGGAAGAGTTTTCAATATTAATGCGGCAGAAGCACAGGAAGACCCGGAGCTTGTTACGGGTACGTTTCTTATTGACGATAAATCTGCTTATGTTTTATTTGATTCGGGTGCAGATAGAAGCTATATGAGTAGAGAATTTTGTGCTAAATTAAGTTGCCCATTGAAGCCTTTGGATAGTAAATTTTTACTCGAATTAGCAAATGGTAAATTAATTTCAGCAGATAATATATGTTGGAATCGAGAAATTAAACTGGTTAGCGAAACATTTAAGATTGACTTGATACCAGTAGAGTTAGGGAGTTTTGATGTGATAATCAGTATGGACTGGTTGAAAGAAGTGAAAGCAGAGATCGTTTGTTACAAAAATGCAATTCACATTATACGAGAAAAAGGAAAACCCTTAATGGTGTACGGAGAAAAGAGCAATGCAAAGTTAAATCTTATTAGTAACCTGAAGGCACAAAAACTAATAAGAAAAGGTTGCTATGCTGTGCTAGCACACGTCGAGAAAGTCAATTCTGAAGAAAAGAACATCAATGATATTCCCGTCGCAAAAGAATTTCTCGATGTATTTCTGAAAGAATTACCGGGACTACCTCCACACCGATCCGTTGAATTTCAAATAGACCTTGTACCGGGAGTTGCACCAATAGCTCGTGCTCCATACAGACTCGCACCTAGTGAAATGAAGGAACTTCAGAGCCAATTACAAGAAATTTTAGAGCGTGGTTTCATTCGACCAAGCACATCACCATGGGGAGCTCCTGTTTTATTTGTCAAGAAGAAAGATGGTACATTCAGGTTGTGTATCGACTACTGAGAGTTGAACAAACTTACCATCAAGAACCGCTACCCACTACTGAGAATCGACGACTTATTTGATCAACTACAAGGCTCGTCTATTTATTCGAAGATCGATTTACGTTCTGGATATCATCAAATGAGGGTGAAGGAGGATGATATTCCAAAGACTGCTTTTAGGACGCGTTACGGTCATTACGAGTTTATGGTTATGCCGTTTGAATTGACTAACGCACCAGCTGTGTTCATGGACCTCATGAATCGAGTGTGTGGGCTATTTCTTGACAAGTTTGTCATTTTTTTCATCGATGAAATACTTATTTACTCGAAGAATGATCAAGAGCACGAAGAACATTTGAGAAAAGTGTTAGAGTTGCTGAGAAAAGAAAAATTGTACGCTAAGTTTTCAAAGTGTGCATTTTGGTTGGAAGAAGTTCAATTCCTCGATCACATAGTGAACAAAGAAGGTATTCAGGTGGATCCAGTAAAGATCGAAACCGTTGAAAAGTGGGAATCCCCGAAAACTCCGAAACACATACGCCAGTTTTTAGGACTAGCTGGTTACTACCGAAGGTTCATCCAAGATTTTTCCAGAATAGCAAAACCCTTGACTGCATTAACGCATAAAGGGAAGAAATTTGAATGGAAGGATGAACAAGAGAAAGCGTGTCAGTTATTGAAGAAAAAGTTAACTACGGCACCTCTATTGTCATTACCTGAAGGGAATGATGATTTTGTGATATATTGTGATGCCTCAAAGCAAGGTCTCGGTTGTGTATTAATGCAACGAATGAAAGTAATTGCTTATGCATTTAGACAATTGAAGATTCACGAACAGAATTATACGACGCATGATTCGAAATTAGGCGCGGTTGTTTTTGCATTAAATACTTGGAGGCACTACTTATATGGGGTCAAAATTATTATATATACCGATCACAAAAGTCTTCAACACATATTTAATCAGAAACAACTGAATATGAGGCAGCGTAGGTGGATTGAATTGTTGAATGATTACGACTTTGAGATTCGTTACCACCCGGGGAAGGCAAATGTGGTAGCCGACGCCTTGAGCAGAAAGGACAGAGAACCCATGCGAGTAAAAGCTATGAATATAATGATTCACACTAACCTTACTACTCAAATAAAAGAGGCGCAACAAGGAGTTTTAAAAGAGAGAAATTTAAAGGATGAAATACTAACAAGGATCCGAGAAGCATCTTAATATTCGGGAAGACAGAACCCGGTATAGGGCTGAAAGGACTTGGGTACCAAAATTTGTAGATATGAGAGAAATGGTACTTATAGAAGCTCATAAAACCAAATACTCAATACATCCTGGAACGGGGAAGATGTACAAGGATCTCAAGAAACATTTTTGGTGGCTGGGTATGAAAGCCGAAGTTGCTAAATACGTAGGAGAATGTTTGACGTGTTCTAAGGTCAAAGCTGAGCAACAGAAACCATCAGGTCTACTTCAACAACCCGAAATCCCGGAATAGAAATGGGAAAATATTACCATGGATTTCATCACTAAATTGCCAAGGACTGCAAGTGGTTTTGATACTATTTGGGTAATAGTTGATCGTCTCACAAAATCAGCACACTTTCTGCCAATAAGAGAAGATGACAAGATGGAGAAGTTAGCACGACTGTATTTGAAGGAAGTCGTCTCCAGATATGGAATACCAATGTCTATTATCTCTGATAGGGATGGCAGATTTATTTCAAGATTCTGGAAGACATTACAGCAAGCATTAGGAACTCGTCTAGACATGAGTACTTCCTATCATCCACAAACTGATGGGCAGAGTGAAAGGACGATACAAACTCTTAAAGACATGCTACGAGCATGTGTTATTGATTTCGAAAACAGTTGGGATCGACATCTACCATTAGCAGAATTTTCCTACAACAACAGCTACCATTCAAGCATTGAGATGGCGCCGTTTGAAGCACTTTATGGTAGAAAGTGCAGGTCTTCAATTTGTTGGAGTGAAGTGGGGGATAGACAGATTACGGGTCCGGAGATAATACAAGAAACTACCAAGAAGATCATCCAAATTCAACAACGGTTGAAAACCGCCCACAGTCGACAAAAGAGCTACGCCGACATTAAAAGAAAAGATATAGAATTTGAAATTGGAGAGATGGTCATGCTTAAGGTTGCACCTTGGAAAGGCGTTGTTCGATTTGGTAAATGAGGTAAATTAAATCCAAGGTATATTGGACCATTCAAGATTATTGATCGTGTCGGACCAGTAGCTTACTGACTTGAGTTACCTCAACAACTCGTGGCTGTACATAACACTTTCCACGTCTCAAATTTAAAGAAATGTTTTGCTAAAGAAGATCTCACTATTCCGTTAGACGAAATCCAAATCAACGAAAAACTTCAATTCATCGAAGAACCCGTCGAAATAATGGATCGTGAGGTTAAAAGACTTAAATAAAACAAGATACCAATTGTTAAGGTTCCATGGAATGCTCGTAGAGGACCCGAGTTCACCTGGGAACGAGACAATCAGATGAAGAAGAAATACCCACACTTATTTCCAGAAGATACGTCAACACCTCCAACTGCTTAAAATTTCGGGACGAAATTTATTTAACAGGTAGGTACTGTAGTGACACGAACTTTTCCATGTTTATATATATTAAATGAAATTGATATTTACATGATTAAGTGTTTCCAACATGTTAAGCAATCAAACTTGTTAAGACTTGATTAATTGAAATAGGTTTCATGTAAACAATTGACCACCCAAGTTGACCGGTGATTCACGAATGTTAACACTTGTAAAAACTATATGATGACTTATATATGGATATATATATATATATATATATATATATATATATATATATATATATATATATATATATATATAGTTAACATGATATTATGATAAGTATGTATCTCAATAGGTATTTTAACAATGAGTTATATACATAAAAATGAGCCTATTGAATTAAGAAACTCGAAAACGATATATATAACGATTATCGTTATTTCAACGTCTTACTAATTACATATGAATGATATTAAGATATTGATACACTATGTTTAACATGATAAAATTATAATTAAGTATATCATTAAGTATGTTAACAATGAACTACATATGTAAAACAAGACTACTAACTTAATGATTTTCGAAACGAGGCATATATGTAACGATTATCGTTGTAACGACATTTAATTGTATATATATATATCATATTAAGATATATTAATACATCATAATATCATGATAATGTAATAATTTAACATCTCTTTAGATATAATAAACAATGGGTTAACAACATTTAACATGATCGTTAACCTAAAGGTTTCAAAACAACACTTACATGTAAAGACTAACGATGACTTAACGACTCAGTTAAAATGTATATACATGTAGTGTTTTAATATGTATTTATACACTTTTGAAAGACTTCAAGACACTTATCAAAATACTTCTACTTAACAAAAATGCTTACAATTACATCCTCGTTCAGTTTCATCAACAATTCTACTCGTATGCACCCGTATTCGTACTCGTACAATACATAGCTTTTAGATGTATGTATTATTGGTATATACACTCCAATGATCAGATCTTAGCAGCCCATGTGAGTCACCTAACACATGTAGGAACCATCATTTGGCAACTAGCATGAAATATCTCATAAAATTACAAAAATATTAGTAATCATTCATGACTTATTTACATGTAAACAAAATTACACATCCTTTATATCTAATCCATATACCAACGACCAAAAACACCTACAAACACTTTCATTCTTCAATTTTATTCATCTAATTGATCTCTCTCAAGTTCTATCTTCAAGTTCTAAGTGTTCTTCATAAATTCTACAAGTTCTAGTTTCATAAAATCAAGAATACTTCCAAGTTTGCTAGCTTACTTCGAATCTTGTAGAGTGATCATCCAACCTCAAGAAATCTTTCTTATTTACAGTAAGATATCTTTCTAATACAAGGTAATACTCATATTCAAACTTTGATTCAATTTCTATAACTATAACAATCTTATTTCGAGTGGAAATCTTACTTGAACTTGTTTTCGTGTCATGATTCTACTTCAAGAACTTTCAAGCCATACAAGATCCTTTGAAGCTAGATCATTTCTTGTCACTTCCAGTAGGTTTACCTACTAAACTGTTGGGATTTAACAAGTTCATAAAATACTTAAACCATTTTAAGAATTAAGAAAGCGGAAGCATGTTGATTACCAATTTAAAACTTGTTAATCTTTAACCAATTAAAGTTAAATCCCAATTAGGATCAAGTTGTGATATATACTTACAAACTACAAGCAAGTAAAGAGATTATACCTACTCCAAGCTTGCTAGTAAATGATGAAGATGATGATGTTGAATGGAGCTCCAAAACAATGAAACCTCAAGTTGTTATACCCCAAGCTTATCACCAACACCTTGTACTTTGGTTAGGATTTATTAACACTTGAATTTAGCTTCCAAAAACCAAATTAAGAAACCCTTTTTCTCCCTAATACCCCACGGTTTTACAGCAGAATGGGAGAGAAAATAATGCAGTTTTTTTGATTACTTTTGATGTGTTTGAATGTATGTTGAGTCTCCAAGAAATCCAAGTACATATGCACATGGGAATCCTTCAAGTAGCCACTCAAAATGCTAGTCAAATGCATGCATATTTGAGACTCCAATGCCACTCCCTCAACAAATAATATAGAATATGTTTTATAAAAGAATTAGTTTTTATAAAAGTTAGATTTTATAAAATCTAATTTATAAAACTTCCATATAATTTTATGTACATTTTTAATATATAAAGTCCATTTATATAAAATGTAACATAAACTTATTAATTATTTACCTATAAATAATTAAATCCAATATATATAAATTATTCCATAATTTATATATATATACATATATATATACACATCAAGTAATATTTAAGAAAACCATCTTTCTTAAAGTTCAAGTGTTGCGTATTTGATCAATGAACCAATCGTTAAAATCAAATACGAATAAAGGTGTCGGTAAGCCTGTTATTGGGTATGACCCGACTTGGATCATAACACGTCAGCCACATTAATTTAGTATGTCTCTCGGGCATACGAAATACCTTCAATCTCCCACTTGCACGAGAAACATAAGAAATTAATGCTAGTGATGGATACAGCCTAACACACCGTCCATCACCCCTAATATGTTATGACTTTGTGCCATTCAATAACATCATCCCTTTCGAGTTCCCATCTCGAATATGATTAGGTGAATCTTTCATTATTTCCTTTCGTCCTAGATGTCATGTTAAATCCAAGAGATACAGAGTGATCACTCTCTTATAGATTTAACTTTTCAGGCCTTAGACATCTGACTCTCAACGAATAAGAGGGACAAATTCCATCTTGACTACATACGTCCTAGATATACACTTTGTAATATACCTGAGTTCTTCCTTATGTACTACCATGTTTCAGAATAGTGAAGGAAAGAATCAAGGCACAGTACTTGGTGAATATCCGAACCCAATATGTATCTCAGGTCAGAGGATACAATGATATTCGCCTTTACTCAAGATTACATGTGATCAACCACAAAGGCTCTATACAGTAATTCTTGAGAGCGGGTCTTCCAATATTTGTTTCCCACAAATATCTATGAACCTTGGTTGCAACCTTGCCCCACATTCAACCTATGAATGTATACCAATCCAAGTTCATAATAGTCTAAACCTCACACTTGTTCCCACAAATGTGATCGACTACGGAATTTAGAATAGTTGCTTATTCATGGATGAAATATGCAAAATAGGAACATGACTCATGATTAAATTAATACCATAATTATATTAATGAGTTTGAACTAATTCGTTCCGTTACAATACATAAAGTAGATCAATTCCAATCACTAGAATATCGAAGCCCTAACGCACAAACATGTCCCTCATGTTTTGGCCCATGTAAAAGCTTCGTGAGTGGATCCGCAACATTATGATCTGTGTGAACTTTGTGAATACATATCTTTCCTTTTTCAACCTCATCCCTGATGTAGTTGAATCTCCGCTCAATGTGACGAGTCTTTTGATGAGCACGAGGTTCCTTGATTTGAGCAATCGCACCCTCGTTGTCACAAAAGATCTCAAGAGGGTCCTGAATGGAAGGGACCACTCCTAAGTCGTCGATGAATTTCTTCATCCATGCAGCTTCCTGAGCTGCCAGTGAGGCGGCAATGTACTCCGACTCTGTAGTGGATAACGCAACAACCTCCTGTTTCGAACTCTTCCAAGAGACCGCACCACCATTCAACATGAAGACATAACCGGATTGTGATCGAGAGTCATCTCGATCAGTTTGGAAACTCGCGTCCACGTAACCTTTTACGGCGAGTTCCTCCTCACCAGACCCATATATTAGAAACATATCCTTAGTTCTCCTAAGGTATTTCAATATACTTTTAACAGCAATCCAATGACTGTTTCCTGGGTTATTCTGGTATCTACTTGTCAAGCTTAGAGCGCATGACACATCCGGTCTAGTACATATCATCGCATACATGATAGACCCAATAGCAGATGCGTATGGGACTTTCTTCATTCTCTCTTGTTCATCTTTCGTGGTAGGACACTGAGATGAATTGAGAACGGTTCCTCTTTGAATAGGTACCAAACCTTTCTTAGAGTTTTCCATCTTGTACCTTTTCAAGATTTTATCAATGTATGTACTTTGACTTAAACCTATCAATCTCTTGGATCTATTCCTATAGATCCCTATCCCCAATATGTATTGTGCGTCTCCAAGATCCTTAATGGAGAAGCAACTCTTTAGCCAAGTTTTGACTCCTTGCATTGTGGTAATATCATTCCCAAATAATAATATATCATCCACATATAGCACAAGGAACATTATAGAGCTCCCACTAGCCTTCTTGTACACACAAGCTTCATCACCATTTTTAATGAAGCCAAATTTCTTTGCCTCTTCATTAAAGCGATGATTCCACATTCTAGATGCTTGTTTCAATCCGTAGATTGATTTCTTCAACTTGCATACCTTTTTAGGATTTTTCGGATCAACAAAACCTTCGGGCTGTACCATATAGACATCTTCCTCAAGATATCCATTTAGGAAGGCGGTTTTGACATCCATTTGCCATATTTCATAGTCATAGTGAGCAGCAATGGCAAATAATATCCTAATAGACTTTAGCATTGCCACTGGCGAAAAAGTTTCATCATAATCAACCCCTTGAGTTTGAGTGAAACCTTTTGCTACAAGTCTAGCTTTGTATGTATCCAAGTTTCCATGTATGTCGGTTTTCTTCTTGAAAAGCCATTTGCAATCAACTAGCTTGGAGCTAGGAGGTTGCACAACAAGTTCCCAAACTTGGTTTTCATACATAGATTGCATCTCGGCGTTCATGGCTTCCTGCCATTTATCTTTATCAATTCTTGATAAAGCATCTTTGTAGTTTGTCGGTTCATCCAAATCAACCGTATAGCAACCTTCCACGAGAAACCCATATCTCTCGGGAGGATTACTAATCCTACTAGATCTTCGAACGTCTTGTGTACCTTGATCATCCACTTGATCATTTTCAACATCCTCATGTTGAGTACTAGTGTCAACCAATTGTGTATCATCGGCTTGATCTTGTACCTCTACAAGATCTATCTTCCTTTCACCATCACCTTCCATAAGGAACTTGGTTTCAAGGAATTCCGCTTTCCGAGCAACAAATACGGTTTGCTCGGATGGATCATAGAAGTAATATCCCATGTCATCTTTGGGATATCCTATGAAGATACACTTTGTGGATCGAGTATGTAGCTTATTTGCTACATAACGCTTAGGATAAGCTTCACATCCCCATACTTTCAAGTATGAAAGAGAAGGAGGTTTTCCAAACCACATCTCATGAGGAGTTCGTTCCACCTTCTTGGTTGGGGCCATATTTAAAATACGAGCCGCGGAGCTTAGACAATAACCCCAAAATGATAGAGGCAACGAGCTTCTTGCCATCATAGATCGAACCATATCCATTAGGGTTCGGTTCCTCCTTTCGGAAACTCCATTAAGTTGGGGTGTTCCGGGTGGAGTAAGTTGTGAGATAATCCCACAACTCCTAAGATGATCTTGGAAGGCATCGCTTAGGTATTCACCTCCTCTATCGGTACGTAGTACCTTAATTGTCTTATTGAGTTGATTTTGTACTTCGTTTTGATATTCTTTGAATGCTTCAAACGTTTCGTCCTTGTGTCTTAATAAGTAGACATATCCGAAACGACTAAAGTCATCAATGAAAGTAACAAAGTATCTTTCACCTTTCCTAGTCATGGGTTTAAAGGGTCCACATACATCCGAATGTATTAATCCCAATAAATCTTTAGCCCTTTCATAGGTCCCTTTGAAAGGTGCTTTAGTCATCTTGCCTTGTAAACAAGATTCACATACTTCAAACGAATCCATTTCATTTGATTTCAAAAGTCCATTCTTTTGAAGTGTATGTATTCGGTTCTTGTTTATGTGACCAAGGCGACAATGCCATAAGTAGGAATCACTCAAATCCCTTTTGAGTTTCTTGGTGCTTGTATGGTACATTGAGCTACTAGATGATGTGTCATCATGAACCAATTCATAAATTCCATTTGAAGGCGAAGCCTTGAAATAGAATACATTATCTTTAGAAACATGAATATCATCATCAATAAAATTAACAACGTAACCACATTGTTTTAAGCGAGAAATAGAAATAATGTTTCTACACAAATCCGGAGCATACAAAACATTTTCTAAAATAAGTTCCAATCCGCTTGGAAGCTTCAAAATAAAATCTCCTTGAGCTTTAACATGCACCTTTGCACCATTGCCCATGTAGAGACTTGATGTTCCCGCCTTATGATCACTTCTTTTGAACCCCTGCAAAGAATTGCAAATATGAGTTCCACATCCAGTGTCTAATACCCATGTATTAGAAGAAGTAATACTTAGCTCTATATATACCATATATATATTACCTGAGGTTTGCCCTGCATCCCTCTTGTCCTTCAACTCCTTAAGGTAGACCGGACAGTTTCGTTTCCAATGACCCATCTCACCGCAACCGAAACATGGGTCTTCCTTGGGGTTTGCCTTCTCGGTGACCTTTTGCTTCTTGGCCTTGTTGATGGTTGGGGTAACCATCTTCCCCTTCCCTTTGCCTTGATAGGCGGGTCCTTTCCTCCTAGCCACCTTTGGCTTAGAGGTCTTACTTTTGGACCCACCTTGATCGATTGCTAACACGGGTAAAGCCCTTTTACCCATGCTAGTTTCCGCCGTTCTAAGCATACCGTGAAGCTCACCTATGCTCTTATCCATCCCATTCATATTGTAATTAATTACAAATTGATCAAACCTTTTTGAAAGGGAATTAAGGATAAGATCGGTGGCTAACTCATTTGATATGTTTAGGTTAAGACGGTTAGCACGATCAATAAGGCTCTTCATTTTGAGGACATAAGAGGAGACGGATTGGGTGTCATCCATACGACATGCATGTAGCGCTCGAACCGTTTCGAAGCGCTCGACACGTGCTTGTTGAAGGAACATCTCCTTCAATTGCGTAATCATGTCATATGCACTATGATGTTCGAAATCCTTTTGGAGTTCGGGTATCATAGTCCCAAGCATTAGACAAGCGACTTGCACCGAATCGGCGCAATACTTGTCATAATAAGCCATGCCCTCTATATCTTCCTCATCCGGTTGGTCGGGAATAGGGTCCTCCAACACATATGCTTTGTCCTCAAGTTTGAGGACAATCCTAAGATTACGGAACCAATCCATAAAGTTCGTATGGTTGAGTTTGTCTTTCTCGAGGAGAGACCTTAATGATAGGTTGTTTAGGTTAAGTGGTGCATTTTGCATGTTGTTGTTATTTGCGGCCATCTACAAAATTTAACAAAGTCCTTTTAAGTATCGATTTTAAATTTAATAAACAATACCCTTTTATTTTTAATTGTTTTATTAAATCTTAGAATCCAACGGTAAATCAAATTTCGGTTAGGTGACCTTTATCCCGTTATTTGATTTAGCTAGGTAGTCATTTATGTGACAATTGCAATCCTTTTGCAACTTCTAAGTTATGGGATCATGCAATCTTTTTGCATGGCATATTTATCCCATCAACGCCTATTTGTTCCTCATGCTTCGGTGACCCTAAGTTCATGATTCCCAAATCAAGTCGTCCTACTTGTGTAGACATGTAGACTTAACATACAAGTGGTTAGGTGACCTTTATCCCACATGTATGCGAAGTGTACCTTATTCACATTAGTTCACTCATGACGGTTAGGTGACCTTTATCCCATCAAGAGATTCCTAATATGTCTAAGTGTTTCCACAAAAGGATGGCGTTTAACTTGTTTACCTTGTTTTAGTTAAGGGATTTTAAGTTTTCATAAATTCTAGTTTAAGAAAACATTTGCCATACACCAACATGCATTTGGTGTATAGTTCATTATGAAAAGCCAATTTCATGTCTATAAACCATTTTAAATGATCCTTATCATTTTCTTAATAACCGATTATTAATGTCCTTTTAGCCGTTTTTAATTTAACCATTTAAATTGACGTTTTGCATGTCGTTAATTAATGTATAATTTAACCAATTAAATTGCCATTTTGCTTATTGTTAACTTGTGTGATTAACTTGTAGCATACAATCCACAATCATACAATAAACAACCATGCATGCAAAACAATTATGTTCACAATCAAGCCATTTTGGTAGACATTTGTTTAGCCGAAAACAAATGCCACCGGATAAGGGGTAATTACACAAAGTAGGAGATTTCAAATCTCCCACTTAACCTTGCATCCAAATGCTTCTTCATGTGTTCTTCAAGTCTTCATCATTCTTCATCATTTTACAAAATATATCCTAATACATTTTGTCTAAAAATGAAATTACAACCTAATCTATTTTACATACCAAATATAAAATAAATTACATAACCAAATGAATTATTACATGCCAAATGAATAAATATTATTACAAACCAATTGAATAAATATCAATCAACCATGCATGCAACCAAACACAAGGTCAAGGCTTAGATTGTGAACATCATCAACATAAGTGATAGGCAATACAGAATCACAAGTGATTGGAAACACAGAATCACAAGTGATCTGCAACACAGAATCACAAGTGATTGGCAATACAGAATCACAAGTGATTGGCAATACAGAATCACAAGTGATCGGCAACACAGAATCACAAGTGATTGGCAGTATAGAATCACAAGTGATTGGCAGTACAGAATGCAGAATCACAAGTGATTTTGGCCAAAATGACAACCACCCAAAACCGAAAATTTTACATTCTACTTCATGCATGTTCATAGAATGCAAAATTATAGTGGGTTTAATAACCATCTCGAAGCATATTTCAACAACTTCGGCTCTAGATACCATTGTTGGGATTTAACAAGTTCATAAAATACTTAAACCATTTTAAGAATTAAGAAAGCGGAAGCATGTTGATTACCAATTTAAAACTTGTTAATCTTTAACCAATTAAAGTTAAATCCCAATTAGGATCAAGTTGTGATATATACTTACAAACTACAAGCAAGTAAAGAGATTATACCTACTCCAAGCTTGCTAGTAAATGATGAAGATGATGATGTTGAATGGAGCTCCAAAACAATGAAACCTCAAGTTGTTATACCCCAAGCTTATCACCAACACCTTGTACTTTGGTTAGGATTTATTAACACTTGAATTTAGCTTCCAAAAACCAAATTAAGAAACCCTTTTTCTCCCTAATACCCCACGGTTTTACAGCAGAATGGGAGAGAAAATAATGCAGTTTTTTTGATTACTTTTGATGTGTTTGAATGTATGTTGAGTCTCCAAGAAATCCAAGTACATATGCACATGGGAATCCTTCAAGTAGCCACTCAAAATGCTAGTCAAATGCATGCATATTTGAGACTCCAATGCCACTCCCTCAACAAATAATATAGAATATGTTTTATAAAAGAATTAGTTTTTATAAAAGTTAGATTTTATAAAATCTAATTTATAAAACTTCCATATAATTTTATGTACATTTTTAATATATAAAGTCCATTTATATAAAATGTAACATAAACTTATTAATTATTTACCTATAAATAATTAAATCCAATATATATAAATTATTCCATAATTTATATATATATACATATATATATACACATCAAGTAATATTTAAGAAAACCATCTTTCTTAAAGTTCAAGTGTTGCGTATTTGATCAATGAACCAATCGTTAAAATCAAATACGAATAAAGGTGTCGGTAAGCCTGTTATTGGGTATGACCCGACTTGGATCATAACACGTCAGCCACATTAATTTAGTATGTCTCTCGGGCATACGAAATACCTTCATAAACTTGAGGTAGTAATGATGTTCATAACATCATTCGATTCATACATATAAAACTATCTTATTCGAAGATTTGAACATGTAATCACTAGAACATAGTTTAGTTAATTCTAAACTTGTTCGTAAACATAAGTTAATCCTTCTAACTTGACTTTTAAAATCAACTTAACACATGTTCTATATCTATATGATATGCTAACTTAATGATTTAAAACCGGAAAACACGAAAAACACCGTAAAATCGGATTTACGCCGTCGTAGTAACACCGCGGGCTGTTATGGGTTAGTTAATTAAAAACTATGATAAACTTTGATTTAAAAGTTTTTCTTCTGGGAAAATGATTTTTATTATCTACATGAAACTATATCCAAAAATTATGGTTAAACTCAAAGTGGAAGTATGTTTTCCAAAATGGTCATCTAGACGTCGTTCTTTCGACTGAAATGACTACTTTTACAAAAATGACTTGTAACTTATATTTTAGACTCTAAACCTATACTTTTTCTGTCTAGATTCATAAAATAGAGTTCAATATGAAACCATAGCAATTTGATTCACTCAAAACGGATTTAAAACGAATAAGTTAAGGGTAAAACAAGATTGGATATTTTTTCTTGTTGTAGCTACGTGAAAATTGGTAACAAATCTATATTAATCATATCCTAGCTAACTTATATTGTATTATACATGTATTCTAATATATTATGTAATCTTGGGATACCATAGACACGTATGCAAATGTTTTGACATATCATATCGACCCATCTATATATATTATTTGGAACAATCATAGACACTCTATATGCAGTAATGTTGGAGTTAGCTTTACAGGGTTGAGGTTGATTCCAAAAATATATATACTTTGAGTTGTGATCTAGCCTGAGACGTGTATACACTGGGTCGTGGATTGATTCAAGATAATAGATATCGATTTATTTCTGTACATCTAATTGTGGACAACTAGTTGTAGGTTACTAACGAGGACAGCTGACTTAATAAACTTAAAACATTAAAACGTATTAAAAATGTTGTAAATATATTTTGAACATACTTTGATATATGTGTACATATTTGTTATAGGTTCGTGAATCGACCAGTGGTCAAGTCTTACTTCCCGACGAAGTAAAAATCTGTGAAAGTGAGTTATAGTCCCACTTTTAAAATCTAATATTTTGGGATGAGAATACATGAAGTTTTATAAATGTTTTACGAAATAGACACAAGTAATTGAAACAACATTATATGGGTGAATGATCGAATCCGAATATGCCCCTTTTGCTTGGTAACCTAAGAATTAGTAAACCGGTCTACTAATTGACGCGAATCCTAAAGATAGATCTATTGGGCCTAACGAACCCCATCCAAAGTACCGGATGCTTTAGTACTTCGAATTCGTTTTTATCATGTCCGAAGGATTTCCCGAAATGATAGGGGATATTCTTATATGCATCTTGTTAATGTCGGTTACCAGGTGTTCACCATATGAATGAATTTTATCTCTATGTATGGGATGTATATTAAAATATGAAATCTTGTGGTCTATTATTATGATTTGACAATATATAGGTTAAACCTATAACTCTCCAACATTTTTGTTGATGTTTTAAGCATGTTTATTCTCAGGTGATTATTAAGAGCTTCCGATATTGCATACTAAAATAAGGACAAGATTTGGAGTCCATGCTTGTATGATATTATGTAAAAACTGAAGGTATTTCGTATGCCCGAGAGACATATTAAATTAATGTGGCTAATGTGTTATGATCCAAGTCGGGTCATACCCAATAACAAGCTTACCAACACTTTATATGTATTTATTTTAACGGTTGGATTGTTAAATAAATACGCGACACTTGAACTTTAGAAAAATCGGTTTTCTAAATAATTATTCATCATATTCTTTTGAACTAACCCTCAACTAGCTTGAGGAGGTATAAACTCTAAACCCACTCTTAGTTTGTAAGTATGTTTCACAACTTGATCCTTATTGGGATTTAACTTTAATTGGTTAAAGATTTACAAGTTTCAAAATGGTAATCTACACGCTTCCGCAAATCTTATTTCTTGAATGATTACAAGTATTATGAAACTTGTTAAATCCCAACAATGGTATCTAGAGCCGAAGTTGTTGAAATATTCTTCGAGATGGTTATTAAACCCACTATAATTTTGCATTCTATAAACATGCATGAAGTAGAATGTAAAATTTTGGTTTTGGGTGGTTTGTCATTTTGGCCAAAATCACTTGTGATTCTGCATTCTGTACTGCCAATCACTTGTGATTATGTACTGCCAATCACTTGTGATTCTGTACTACCAATCACTTGTGATTCTGTGCTGCCAATCACTTGTGATTCTGTACTACCAATCACTTGTGATTCTGTGTTGCCGATCACTTGTGATTCTGTATTGCCAATCACTTGTGATTCTGTGTTGCAGATCACTTGTGATTCTGTGTTTCCAATCACTTGTCATTCTGTATTGCCTATCACTTGTGTTGATGATGTTCACAATCTAAGCCTTGACCTTGTGTTTTGTTGCATGCATGGTTGATTGATATTTATTCAATTGGTTTGTAATAATATTTATTCATTTGGCATGTAATAATTCATTTGGTTATGTAATTTATTTTATATTTGGTATGTAAAATAGATTAGGTTGTAATTTCATTTTTTAGACAAAATGTATTAGGATATATTTTGTAAAATGATGAATAATGATGAAGACTTGAAGAACACATGAAGAAGCATTTGGATGAAAGGTTAAGTGGGAGATTTGAAATCTCCTACTTTGTGTAATTACCCCTTATCCGGTGGCATTTGTTTTCGGCTAAACAAATGTCTACTAAAATGGCTTGATTGTGAACATATTTGTTTTGCATGCATGGTTGTTTATTGTATGATTGTGGATTGTATGTTTGTATGCTACAAGTTAATCACACAAGTTAACAACAAGCAAAATGGCAATTTAATTGGTTAAATTATACATTAATTAACGACATGCAAAACGACAATTTAATTGGTTAAATTAAAAATGGCTAAAAGGACATTAAAAAACGGTTATTAAGAACATGATTAGGATCATATATATATATATAATGGTTTATAGACATGAAAATGGATTTTCATAAGAACCATACACTAAATGCATGTTGGTGTATGGCATAAAAGTTTTCTCAAACTAGAAATAATGAAAACTTAAAATCCCTTTAACACACTAGGTTAACAAGTTTAAACGCCATCCTATTGTATGACACTTAAACGTATTAAGGAACTTATAATGGGATAAAGGTCACCTAACTGTTATGAGCAAACTAATATGATTAAGGTAAATTTCGCACACTTGTGGGATAAAGGTCACCTAACCACTTGTATGTTAAGTTTACATGTCTAAACAAGTAGGACGACTTGATTTGGAAATCATAAACTTAGAGTCACCGAAGCATGATGAACAAATAGGCGTTGATGGGATAATATGTCATGCAAAAGGATTGCATGATCCCATAACTTAGAAGTTGCAAAAGGATTGCAATTGTCATATAATGATTACCTAGCTAAATCAAATGACGGGATAAAGGTCACCTAACTGAAATTTGGTTTACCGTTGGATTCTAAAATTTAATATATATCAATTGGATTTAAAGGGTATTGATTGTTAAATTTAAAATCGATACTTAAATGAACTTTGTTAAATTTTGTAGATGGCCGTCAATAACAACAACATGCAAAACGCACCTATTAACTTGAACAACCTATCGTTAAGGTCTCTCCTCGAGAAAGACAAACTCAACCATACGAACTTTATGGATTGGTTCCGCAATCTTACGATTGTCCTCAAACTTGAGGATAAGGCGTATGTGTTGGAAGACCCCATTCCCGATCAACCCGACGAGGATGATACGGAAGGCATGGCTTATTGGGATAAGTATTGCGCCGATTCGGTGCAAGTCGCTTGCCTAATGCTTGGGACTATGATACCCGAACTCCAAAAGGATTTCGAGCATCATACTGCATACGACATGATCACGCAATTGAAGGAGATGTTCCTTCAACAAGCACGTGTCGAGCGCTTCGAGACCGTTCGAGCGCTTCATGCATGTCGTATGGACGACTCCCAATCCGTTTCATCTTATGTCCTTAAGATGAAAAGTCTCATTGATCGCGCAAACCATCTTAATCTCAACATATCTAATGAGCTAGCCACGGATCTTATCCTAAACTCCTTGTCAAAGAGGTTTGACCAATTTGTAATTAATTACAATATGAATGGGATGGATAAGACCATTGGCGAACTTCATGGCATGCTTAGGACGGCAGAAACTAGCATGGGTAAGAGGGCTTCACCCGTGCTAATAATCAATGATGGTGGGTCCAAAGGTAATAACACCTCTAAGCTAAAGGCGGCTAAGAGGAAAGGACCCGCCCATCAAGGAAAGGGAAAGGGGAGGATGGTTACCCCAACCAAAAACAAGAACAAGAAGCAAAAGGTTGCCGGACAAGCAAACCCCAAGGAATACCCGTGCTTCGGTTGCGGTGAAATGGGTCACTGGAAACGAAACTGCCCGGTCTACCTTAAGGAGTTGAAGGAAAGGAGGGATGCGGGGCAAACCTCAGGTAATATATATATGGTATATATAGAGCTTAGTATTACTTCTTCTAATACATGGGTATTAGACACTGGATGTGGAACTCACATTTGCAATTCTTTGCAGAGGTTCAAAAGAAGTAGAAAGCAAACGGGAACATCAAGTCTCTTTATGGGTAATGGAGCCAAAGTGCAAGTGAAGGCTCAAGGAGACTTTGTATTAAAGCTTCCAAGTGGTTTGGAACTTATTTTGAACAATGTTTTGTATGCACCGGATTTATGTCGAAACATTATTTCAGTTTCCCGTTTAAAACAATGTGGGTTTTATCTTAATTTTGTTAATGATGTTATCCACGTTTATTTAGATAATGTATTCTATTTTAAGGCTTCGCCTTCAAATGGAATTTATGAATTGGTTCATGATGACACATCATCTAGTAGCTCAATATACCATACTAGCACCAAGAAACTCAAAAGGGATTTGAGTGATTCCTACTTATGGCATTGTCGCCTTGGTCACATAAACAAGAATCGAATGCATACACTTCAAAAGAATGGCCTTTTGAAATCAAATGAACTAGACTCGTTTGATGTATGTGAATCTTGTTTACAAGGAAAAATGACTAAAGCACCTTTCAAAGGGACCTATGAAAGGGCTAAGGACTTATTGGGATTAATACATTCGGATGTATGTGGACCCTTTAAGCCCATAACTAGGAATGGTGAAAGATACTTCGTTACTTTCATTGATGACTTCAGTCGTTTCGGATATGTCTACTTGTTAAGACATAAGGACGAAACTTTTGAAGCATTCAAAGAGTATTAAAGCGAAGTACAAAATCAACTCAATAAGACAATCAAGGTACTTCGTACCGATAGAGGAGGTGAATACCTAAGTGATGCTTTCCAAGATCATCTTAGAAGTTGTGGAATTATCTCGCAACTCACTCCTCCTGGAACACCCCAACTGAATGGAGTTTCCGAAAGGAGGAACCGAACCCTAATGGATATGGTTCGATCTATGATGGCTAGAAGCTCGTTACCTCTATCATTTTGGGGTTATTCTCTATGCTCCGCGGCTCGTATTTTAAATATGGCCCCAACCAAGAAAGTGGAACGAACACCTCATGAGATGTGGTTTGGAAAACCTCCATCTCTATCATACTTAAAGGTATGGGGATGTGAAGCTTATCCTAAGCGTTACGTCCCTAATAAGTTGAATGCTCGATCCATGAAGTGTATCTTCATAGGATATCCCAAGGATAATATGGGATATTATTTCTATGATCCATCCGAGCAGAATGTATTTGTTGCTCGGAAGGCGGAATTCCTTGAAACTAAGTTCCTAATGGAAGGAAGTAGTGAAAGGAAGATAGATCTTGAAGAGGTTCAAGATCAAGTAGATGATACACAATTGGTTGACACTAGCACTCAACATGAAAATGTTGAGAGTGATCAAATGGATGATCAAAATACACAAGAAGTTCGTAGATCTGGTAGGATTAGTAATCCTCCTGAGAGATATGGGTTTATCATGGATGGTTGCTATGTGGTTGATTTGGATGAACTAATAAACTACCAAGATGCTTTATCAAGGATTGATAAAGATAAATGGCAGGAAGCCATGAGCGCTGAGATGCAATCCATGTATGACAACCAAGTTTGGGAACTTGTTACACAACCTGCTGGCTCAAGGCTAGTTGATTGTAAATGGCTTTTCAAAATGAAAACCGACATACATGGAAACTTGGATACATATAAAGCTAGACTTGTAGCAAAAGGTTTCACTCAAACTCAAGGGGTTGACTATGATGAAACTTTTTCGCCCGTGGCAATGCTAAAGTCTATTAGGATATTACTTGCCATTGCTGCTCATTATGATTATGAAATATGGCAAATGGATGTCAAGACCGCTTTCCTAAATGGATATCTTGTGGAAGATGTCTATATGGTTCAGCCTGAAGGTTTTGTTGATCCGAAATATCCTAAAAAGGTATGCAAGTTAAAGAAGTCAATCTACGGATTGAAACAAGCATCTAGAATGTGGAATCATCGTTTTAATGAGGAAGCCGAGAAATTTGGCTTCATTAAAAATGGTGATGAAGCTTGTGTATATAAGAAAGCTAGTGGGAGCACTATCATGTTCCTTGTACTATATGTGGATGATATATTGTTATTTGGAAATGATATTCTGGCAATGCAAAGAGTAAAAACTTGGCTAAGTAAATGCTTCTCCATTAAGGATCTTGGAGAAGAACAATACGTTTTGGGGATTGAGATCTACAGGGATAGATCCAAGAAACTGATAGGTTTGAATCAAAGTGCATATATTGAAAAGATCTTGAAAAGGTTCAAGATGGAGAACTCTAAGAAAGGTTTGGTACCTATTCAAAGAGGAACACTCCTTAGTTCATCTCAGTGCCCCACCACGAAAGATGAACAAGAGAGAATGAAGAAAGTCTCATATGCGTCTGCCATTGGGTCAATCATGTATGCAATGATATGCACTAGACCGGATGTGTGATGCGCTCTTAGCCTGACAAGCAGATACCAGAATAACCCAGGAAACAGTCATTGGATTGCTGTCAAAAGTATATTGAAATACCTTAGGAGGACTAAGGATATGTTTCTGATATATGGGTCTGGTGACTTGCTGTAAAAGGTTACGTGGATGCGAGTTTCCAAACTGATCGAGATGATTCTCGATCACAATCCGGTTATGTCTTCACATTAAATGGAGGTGCGGTCTCTTGGAAGAGTTCAAAATAGGATGTTGTTGCTTTATCCACTACAGAGTCGGAGTACATCGCCGCATCATTGGCAGCTCAGGAAGCTGCATGGATGAAGAAATTCATCGATGACTTAGGAGTAGTCCCTTCCATTCAGGACCCTCTTGAGATCTTTTGTGACAACGAGGGTGCGATTGCTCAAATCAAAGAACCTCGTGCTCACCAAAAGACCCGTCACATTGAGCGGAGATTCAACTACATAAGGGATGAAGTTGAAAAGGGAAAGATATGTATTCGCAAAGTTCACACAGATCTTAATATAGCGGATCCTCTCACGAAGCTCTTACATGGAGCAAAACATACTGGACATGTTTGTGCATTAGGGCTTCGATATTCTAGTGATTGGTCATGATCTGTTTTAAGTATTGTAACGGAACGAAATTGTTCAAACTCATTAATATAATTATGGTATTAATTTATTTTGAGTTATGTTCCTATTTTGCATATTTTATCCATGAATAAGTAATTATTCTAAATTCCTTAGTCGATCACATTTGTGGGAGCAAATGTGAGGTTTAGACTATTATGAACTTGGATTGGTATACATTCACGGACTGAATGTGGGGCAAGGTTGCTACCAAGGTTCATAGATATTTGTGGGATACAAATATTGGAAGACCCGCTCTCAAGATTCACTAAATGGAGCCTTTGTGGTTGATCACATGTAATCTTGAGTAAAGGCGAATATCATTGTATCCTCTGACCTGAGATACATATTGGGTTCAGATATTTGCCAAGTATTGTGCCTTGATTCTTTCCTTCGCTATTCTGAAATATGGTAGTTCATAAGGAGGAGCTCAGGTATAATGCAAGGTATATATTTAGGACATATGTAGTCAAGATGGAATTTGTCCCTCTTATTCGTTGAGAGTCAGATGTCTAAGGCCTGATAAAGTTAAATCTAAAGGAGAGTGATCATTCTGTATCTCTTGGATTTAACATGACATCTAGGACAAAAGGATGTAATGAAAAGATTCACCTATTCATATTCGAGATGGGAACTTGAAAGGAATGATGTTAATGAATGGCACAAAGTCATAACATATTGGGGGTGATGGACAGTCGTTAGGTGGTATCCATCACTTGCATTAATTTCTTATGTTTCTCGTGCAAGTGGGAGATTGAAGGTATTTCGTATGCCCGAGAGACATATTAAATTAATGTGGCTAATGTGTTATGATCCAAGTCGGGTCATACCCAATAACAAGCTTACCAACACTTTATATGTATTTATTTTAACGGTTGGATTGTTAAATAAATACGCGACACTTGAACTTTAGAAAAATTGGTTTTCTAAATAATAATCACTTGAGATAAATTATTTGGATAATTTATATATGATGTGGATTTAATTATTTATAGGTTTAAATAATTATGTTATGTTATATTTTATAAAATGGTTTATAAAATTATTGCAAGTAACAAATACATGTTTATTTTATACAAGTTTTATAAAATCATTCTTGTTATAAAATAATGGATGGTGGGCAGATTTTGGAGCCCCAAGAAAGTCTATCCCATGCTTATTCTTGTTGCTTTCCATAACACAATTCCACATATACATGTCCTTTGACTAGTAGCAATACATACATGCAATTGTACATCAAAATTCTGCACATAACTCTCCTAAAACCCAGCTGAATTTTGTGGCCTTTTGGGAGGAAGAAAGGGTTCTTCATTTGGTTATTGCAAGCTCAATTCAAGTGTTATTAAATCCTAACCAAAGGCTAGGTGTTGGTGCAAAAGCTTGGGGTATTTCTCCTTGAGGTTTCATCACTTTGAAGCTCCATTCTTCATCATCTTCATCGTCTTCTTTTGAACTAACCCTCAACTAGCTTGAGGAGGTATAAACTCTAAACCCACTCTTAGTTTGTAAGTATGTTTCACAACTTGATCCTTATTGGGATTTAACTTTAATTGGTTAAAGATTTACAAGTTTCAAAATGGTAATCTACACGCTTCCGCAAATCTTATTTCTTGAATGATTACAAGTATTATGAAACTTGTTAAATCCCAACAAAAACTGCATTCAAGAAACTTATTTTTGATGTAATATGTTCTTAATGTAAACCATTATGTAATGGTCGTGTGTAAACGGTATATTTTAGATTATCATTATTTGATAATCTACGTAATGCTTTTTAAACCTTTATCGATAAAATAAAGGTTATGGTTGTTTTAAAAATGAATGCAGTCTTTGAAAAACGTCTCATATAAAGGTCAAAACCTCGCGACGAAATCAATTAATATGCAACGTTTATAATCAATATGAACGGGACATTATGTTATTATTAGTTCGTAAACATAAGTTAATCCTTCTAACTTGACTTTTAAAATCAACTTAACACATGTTTATATCTATATGATATGCTAACTTAATGATTTAAAACCTGAAAACACGAAAAACACCGTAAAACCGGATATACGCCGTCGTAGTAACACCGCGGGCTGTTTTGGGTTAGTTAATTAAAAACTATGATAAACTTTGATTTAAAAGTTGTTCTTCTGGAAAAATGATTTTTCTTATGAACATGAAACTATATCCAAAAATTATGGTTAAACTCAAAGTGGAAGTATGTTTTTCAAAATAATCATCTACACGTCGTTTTTTCGACTGAAATGACTACCTTAACAAAAATGACTTGTAACTTATATTTCTGACTATAAACCTATACTTTTTCTGTCTAGATTCATAAAATAGAGTTCAATATGAAACCATAGTAATTTGATTCACTCAAAACGAATTTAAAACGAATAAGTTATGGGTAAAACAATATTGGATATTTTTTCTTGTTGTAGCTACGTGAAAATTGGTAACAAATCTATATTAATCATATCCTAGCTAACTTATATTGTATTATACATGTATTCTAATATATTATGTAATCTTGGTATACCATAGACACGTATGCAAATGGTTTGAGATATCATATCGACCCTTGTGTATATATTATTTGGAACAACCATGGACACTCTATATGCAGTAATGTGGGAGTTAGCTATACAGGGTTGAGGTTGATTCCAAAAATATATATACTTTGAGTTATGATCTAGCCTGAGACGTGTATACACTGGGTCGTGGATTGATTCAAGATAATATATATCAACTTTTTTCTGTACATCTAACTTTGGACAACTTGTTGTAGGTTACTAACGAGGACAACTGACTTAATAAACTTAAAACATCAAAATGTATTAAAAGTATTGTAAATATATTTTGAACATTCTTTGATATATATGTACATATTTGTTATAGGTTTGTGAATCGACCAGTGGCCAAGTCTTACTTCCCGACGAAGTAAAAATCTATGAAAGTGAGTTATAGTCCCACTTTTAAAATCTAATTTTTTGGGATGAGAATACATGCAGTTTTATAAATGTTTTACGAAATAGACACAAGTAATTGAAACTACATTATATGGGTGAATGATCGAAGCCGAATATGCCCCTTTTGCTTGGTAACCTAAGAATTAGTAAACCGATCTACTAATTGACGCGAATCCTAAAGATAGATCTATTGGGCCTAACGAACCCCATCCAAAGTACCGGATACTTTAGTACTTCGAATTCGTTTTTATCATGTCCGAAGGATTTCCCGGAATGATAGGGGATATTCTTATATGCATCTTGTTAATGTCGGTTACCAGGTGTTCACCATATGAATGAATTTTATCTCTATGTATGGGATGTATATTGAAATATGAAATCTTGTGGTCTATTATTATGATTTAATAATATATAGGATAAACCTATAACTCACCAATATTTTTGTTGACGTTTTAAGCATGTTTATTCTCAGGTGATTATTAAGAGCTTCCGCTGTTGCATACTAAAATAAGGACAAGATTTGGAGTCCATGCTTGTATGATATTATGTAAAAACTGCATTCAAGAAACTTATTTTTGATGTAATATGTTCTTATTGTAAACCATTATGTAATGGTCGTGTGTAAAAGGTATATTTTAAATTATCATTATTTGATAATCTACGTAATGCTTTTTAAACCTTTATCGATAAAATAAAGGTTATGGCTGTTTTAAAAATGAATGCAGTCTTTGAAAAACGTCTCATATAGAGGTCAAAACCTAGCGACGAAGTCATCAACAGTTGGTCCCATTGCGAGGTTCTGAACTCTATATGCCATGAACGACTCCATGTAATATGAGCAAATGCACAGCGGAAGATTTCTTTCATACCTGAGAATAAACATGCTTTCAAGTGTCAACCAAAAGGTTGGTGAGTTCATAGGTTTATCATAAAACAATAAAATTTAACATTTTGATAGACCACAAGATTTAAATGCGGCATGGTACAAATGGGCCTGAATCCTATACCCACCTGTAATGTACATTCGATATCTTTTAAATACAGTACACCTTTCTCGTGTACAAAATCATTTTTCATAAATCTAAGTAACCGTACACATATCTTATGTACAAAATATAATACAGATAACCTGTGTATAAAAATCATTCTCTCGATACATAACATTCACATCAATTGGTGGCAATTATCATGTCTACATAATTCAATGGTGGCAACTATCATGTTCACATAATTCAATGGTGGCAATTATCATGTCCACATATTTCAATGGTGGCAATTATCATGTCCATATAATTCAATGGTGGCAATTATCATGTCCACATATTTAAATGATGGCAATTATCATGTCCACATAATTCAATAATATTCCGCAGAACTTCTGTCTGCATAATAATTCATTCGAGAAATGTTTTGCTTGTGTCTATCTCGTCAAACATTTCTAATAGAATTTCATGTATTCGCAGTTCAAAATATATTTCAAAAGCATTTAATAAAGCAGCGTATGTATTCTCAGTCTCAAAAATGTAAAGAGTAAAAGGGAATCAAATGAACTCACCTAATGTATTTTGTAGTAAAAATACATATTACGATATTGAACGATTTTAGGATTGGCCTCGGATTCACGAACCTATATCATTTGTATATTTATTAATACTTACAATTGTAATCGAATAAGTTTATATATATAGTTAATTTATTAATTATATCTTATTTGTATTAATATATATATATATATATATATATATATATATATATATATATATATATATATATATATATATATATATATATATATATCTTATATATTCTTTTGGTTTATGAAAATATTGCTTTTATTATGTTATATGTATCAAATATATATATATATTTGTTTGTTAAAGTTAGTAATTATAATGATAGAAAAATTTTATTCATATTGGTAATAATGATAATAATTATAATACTTAATATTATGAATAAAGGTAATAATGTTAACAACATTACTAGGGATAAATATTTTAATATTTATAATAATAATTGAAAAAAATATTAATCTTACTGTTAGTGATAGATATGATTTAGAATGTTAATATTTATATAACAATCCTCATAAATAAAACTACTTATATTGATACTAATAGTAATAATAATATAATTGTAATTATTATAATGATATTAATAATAATAATAATAATAATAATAATAATAATAATAATAATAATAATAATAATAATAATAATAATAATAATAATAATAATAATAATAATAATAATAATCTTAATAATAATAACTGATAATAAATATTTATCTTAGTAACAATAATAATAATTATAATATTATATGATAATACTAATAATAGCAATAACAATAATAATCACAATAGTCATAATAAATATTAATACTAACAATAGTAATAATAATATTAATACTTAATACTTACATAACAATAATAATGATAATAATAATAAAAATAATAAAAATAATAACATTCATAATATTTATATCAATTAATAATAATAATCATAACAATTAAAATAACAATAACAATGATAAAAATAATAATTAATAATAATAATAATAATAATAATAATAATAATAATAATAATAATAATAATAATAATAATAATAATAATAATAATAATAATAATAATAATAATAATAATAATAATAACAAAAACAGTAAGAAAATTAAGTGACTACCTCAAAATAGCTTTAAAATAAGAAAAGTTGCCTCCGCCCAGGATTGAAACCCCGACCTCTCGCTACCCTATTACCCCATCAGACCAGCTGAACCAATATCATTTTCTGATTTAGTATTCATTCTAATTATATTTAACTGTATCTGCTTCAACTTCTATTTCTTCTTCTTCCCTTATGAAATTCAGTCGACTAAATCTTATCCCATAATCAATACACTTATTCATAACTGGTTTTAGGATATATAAATAAAACATAAACGATTCCAAGTGTTATAATTTATTAAAGCAGAAGAAAAAAATAAAAGATAAAAAAAATATATAGCAGTAGCAGTTACCCATTTGACACTCAAGAACACTAACCTCAAATTCCAATTATATACTGTTTTGAATCATGATTTCTAATAGAAAAAGATGTTAAATCCTTATTATAAACTCTCTGTAAAATCAATTTAACTTAAAACATCATAAGGATTACGAATTTGCTATGAACATAATTGTTTGACTTTTTGACACATAAACTTTGACCTCTAAATTCTTAATCGATAAAACGAATTGGATTATAAGATTTTACAGAAAGTTTTCAAAAGGAATTCCTAACAAGACCTCATTAATGGATTTTGAAATTAATTTTGAATTCGAGTTTTGACCAAATTAAATGAAGAGCAGAGGTCGTTCTATATTTATCTGTTTAATTTATGAATTGTTGTGATAATTGAACTTGTCTGTGTTATTGAGTGTACTATACCTCTTGTAATCGTTCCTAAATCATTGTTGTAAAGATTTAAGATGTGGACGTATAACAAATATTTGGCATTAGTTTGACAGAGGAACAAGCTGAAGAAGAAAACAAATGAAAACCTGATCCTGATTTGTACTACTTCACCTTTAATCATATCTGAATTGATATTGTAACCAGTTGTTGAGACACAAAACAAAAATCACACCCAGCTTGATAACGATAGGTACAGAATACGTGTGCAAGAGTATTTATCCGTATATATATGTATAATATATATATTTATCTATATCTGTATTTTTTAATTTTTGTATATAAATCTGTATTTTGTGTAGGTATATATCTATATATATATTTGTATATGTATTATGTATCATTATATATAATTATGTATCTGGTATACGTACATGTATTTTTTTATATATCTATATAATGATAATGATATTCTGTATATGTATATGTATTTACATATATAATTATATTTGTATAATTATATATTGATTATATATATTTTTATATTAATTATATAAAGAACTTAATAATAATAAATATATATTACTATTAAATTTTAATTTTAATAATAATGAATCTAATAATAGTAATAATAGAATTAGTAATGATAGTAATAATATTAATGACAATACTTGTATAAATCAAAATTTATATAACAATATTAATAATACAAATATTAATATTAGTATTAATAATAATAATGAAAGTAATAGTAATAATATTGATATAACAATTTACACATATCAAAACTCATATATAAATATACCATATATTAAATTAATCTTTTATTAATATTGATATTAATATAGATAATGAAAGTAATGTAATAACTATATTTTAACTCGTAATTAAATTTAATATAAATATATTTTATTAATTATGTAATACATATTATAACACATTTGAATATTTAATTTTTATATATATTAGATATATTACAATATACATATAATATTAATTGTATACTTAATTTATATATATATTTGTTTACCTTGATAATATCTTATTTATTTTGTAAATTACTTTACATGTTTAAATCAAATGATTAAATGGTATTTTATTAATAAAAATTAATATATACACACACATATATGTTTGCATATATATATTTATTTACATTTTTATTTACACACCTTTGTTCGTGAATCGTCGGGAATAGTCAAAGGTCAAATGTTATATGATAAAATTCAAAGATTTTAAGACTCAACCTTACAGACTTTACTTATCGTGTTAGAAGCATATAAAGATTAAGTTTAAATTTGGTCGGAAATTGCCGGGTCGTCACAGTACCTACCCGTTAAAGAAATTTTGTCCCGAAATTTGAGTGAGGTGGTCATGGCTAACAATAAAAAATGTTTTCATGGTGAATATGAGTTGATAAATGGAGTTTTATCATCATTGAGTAATATGGATATAACAAGTTGATTATTCGAAGAGTACAAATAAAGCTAGCACAAAAGATTGAAAGAGGGATTTAACTTTTTGACGTAGACATGTTGGAATTTAAAAAAAATAAGGCGCGTCTTAACTTTTAATGTTGCCTTGGTTAAATTCCGGAATTCAAGGGATTTAACGAAAATCTTCGAAATCTAAAAGATTTGATCCTTCTGCGAATAAGGAATTAAAGATCTCTATAATTAAATGCGGTCATCTGTCTCGATTGCTTTGTCTGGTATTTCCACTATAAATGAACTTCTTCCGTTTCATTATTTTCCACCACTCCCATTTTCTATACTTTAATTTCATTCTTCCAGATCATCAGTCAATATGCTTCTTCCAGTTTTAATTTTGGACATATTTCAGACTTTCGTATCGATCATTCTCCTTTTTCATCTACCACCGGAGGAATCTGTTTACTTCTACTTTGCCCTTGGAGTTATAATGTTTTTAATTCTCCCGTGTCTTTATATTGCTATTCGTATTATTAAATTAATCTCTCCAAGTCATATACATTAAAATTAAGTCTAATAATTGTTACACAATAATTTTAATAACCATATATTTACGCAAATTGATTTTATTCTTAACCATATAATATAGTTTTGATTTTTAAGAATATGATATCATGTTAATAATATATATATACACAATATTATTGGATATGTATTATATTTATTGAGTAATAATGCATGTAAATGACGTATATATATATATATATATATATATATATATATATATATATATATATATATATATATATATATATATATATATATATATATATATATATTCATATCTAAAAATGTTATGATACCAACTGAAATGCCCCGTCCTAATCCATTCGGACGAAGTCCATATCAATTATAAACGATTCATAATTGTTGATTTCATCGCGAGGTACTTGACCTCTAAATGATACATTTTACAATCATTGCATTCGTTTTTAAAAGACAAACTTTCATTTCATCGAAAGTTGACAGGTATGCATACCATTTCATAATATCCAACTATAAATGACCTAATCCGTCATTTACTTAATAATAATCTCTAATGAACTTCAACGACTCGAATGCAACGTCTTTTGAAATATGTCATGAATGACTCCAAGTAATATCCTTAAAATAAGCTAATGCACAGCGGAAGATTTCTTTCAAACCTGAGAATAAACATGCTTTAAAGTGTCAACCAAAAGGTTGGTGAGTTCATTAGTTTATCATAATCATTTCATTTCCATCATGTTAATAGACCACAAGATTTTAAATATTATAAAACGTGCAGAAGTCCCATTCCAACTGCACAAAAAAATATCTTTCATATGAAGAACACCTAGTGAGGATTCAAAATATAATAGTAACCATCTGTGCCGGTCTTTCACCCCACGGCTGAATACATGTGCCTTCAAAGTATAGAACCTCTGTGCCAGTCTTTACACACCACAGCTGAACACATGTTTATAAAATATAGGATAACCGGTGCCAAAATGTCATAAATAATAAACCATCCACCCGGCTCGGGAGCTCATACGCTCTAATGGAAAACGGGGGCTAATGCGTGTCATAATAATTAACCCCAATCCCAGATAATTCTTTCATAGAATACAGTTAAGGTACTTGTGTCTATTGTGTCAAACATTTATAAAAGCGCATGTATTCTCAGTCCCAAAAATGTAAAGAGTAAAAAGGGAATCAAATGAAACTTACCTAATGTATTTTGTAGTAAAAATACATATGACTATATTGAACAATGCAGGATTGGCCTCAGATTCACGAACCTATATCAGTTATATATATTAAAACCTAATAATAAATTTTCAAACAAGTTTTTATATATTAATTATATAATATTTTACTTATTTAAAATAGTAATATATTTATTATGTCAAATGTTATATATATCCATATGTTATTTTTATATTAACATGCTAAATTAGATATACTTATGATACATGTAATAATTATATTTTTAGATATAAATATCTTTTGTTAGTTAAAATAATAATTATGATAATACCAAATAATGTTAATAATACTAATAATTAAATTTAATAATGATATTGTTAATAATAATAATAATAATACTAATAATAATAACAATAAAAATAATGATTTTACTAATAGTAATAATAATAATGATAGTTTTTAATGATAATAATATGATAATGAAATAATAATTTTAATAAAAATACTTTTGTTAATAATAAAAATTTTAAAAATGATAATTTTAATGATAATACTAATAATAATATTTATAATACCTAATGCTAATACTTTATTAATGATAATAATATTAATCATATAACAACAATAACAATAATCAATAATAATAATTATAAGTTAATAGGAATGCTACCTCCATGTAATACGCTAAAAAAAAATAAACACCCATGATCTCCCGCTCACGCATCAACATTCTCAACCATGCCTCTAATAACGCTTTTTTGATTAAATCCTCAAATAAATTTTATTTAACCCAACTAATTCGATTTCCTTCTTTTCTTTTTTTCTAAAAATAAAAATGGCACCGCCTGGAATTGAACCCGCGACCTCTCGCTCCCCACCATTTCCCCAAAACCGTTGAACCACTCATTCTTTTCTTGATTAATCTCACGCTGTTATTTATTTAACATGGGTATCTGATGAGTTTGGGCCCAACAGAAAAACAAATTGATCGTGGGGTTAATGGGGGGAATAACTGTCGGCCATTAGGGAAAAAAATAAGTAGCGGTCACATTCTTATCATCGTTTATATTCCTCATCTTCATTACGATCTTACATCATCATCATTCCTTTCATCCGATTATAAATAGGAAGCACTAATTAATGATTGAATCATCATCTTCCTATTCTTCTTTCATTATCGTTCATCAAGAAGGGTTTCGGTTTTTGGTTTAATTCAAATAAGACAGTGAACAACAACATAATGGTAGTAACAAATAATTATCAAGTAACAAGCGGGTTTGGTTTGTTGAACGAAACAGAAGTGGAGACAATCGTTGCAGGTAACAACGACGGTTTATGGTTATGGCTTTGAACAAAACTGAAACGTATCTAAGTGGGTTTCACAATTATGGTGTTTGGGTTGATTGAACATGGAAAGGAAACAGAAAAAAAAATTGATGGATCAATGGTTATGGTTCGATGGTGATTTGTGGCTGTTTACAGCAACGTATTCGAACAGCCAAATGCCAGCTGTTTTATTATGAGTCTAGGTGAAAGGACCCGTTCATATACATTATAAACGATTCACAATAGTTGATTACATTGCGAGGTATTTGACCTCTATATGATACATTTTACAAACATTGCATTCGTTTTTAAAAGACAAGCTTTCTTTACATCGAAAATTGACAGGCATGCATACCATTTCATAATATCCACTATCCAACTATAAATTGATTTAATAATAATCTTTGATGAACTCAATGACTCGAATGCAACGTTCTTCGGCATATGCTATGAAAGACTCCAAGTAATATCTTTAAAATGAGCAAATGCACAGCGGAAGATTTCTTTAACACCTGAGAATAAACATGCTTTAAAGTGTCAACCAAAAGATTGGTGAGTTCATTAGTTTATCACAATCATTTATTTCCATCATTTTAATAGACCACAGGAATTTCATTTCCAGTTCTCATAAATATACGTCCCATGCATAGAGACAAAAATAATCATTCATATGGTGAACACCTGGTAACCGACATTAACTAGATACATATAAGAATATCCCCTATCATTCCGGGATCCTCCTTCGGACATGATATAAATTTCAAAGTACTAAAGCATCCGGTACTTTGGATGGGGTTTGTTAGGCCCAATAGATCTATCTTTAGGATTCACGTCAATTAGGGTGTCTGTCCCCTAATTCTTAGATTACCAGACTTTAATAAAAAGGGGCATATTCGATTTTGATAATTCAACCATAGAATGTAGTTTCAATTACTTGTGTCTATTTCGTCAAACATTTATAAAAGCGCATGTATTCTCAGTCCCAAAAATATAAAGGGTAAAAAGGCAAATGAAACTCACCATACTGTATTTCGTAGTAAAAATACATATAACGTCATTGAACAAGTGCAAGGTTGGCCTCGGATTCATGAACCTAAATTAATTATATATATTTATATGTTGGTCAATATTTGTCTAACAAATTAAGTCAAGTCATAGCGTACCACAATCCTAATGCTCGAGTCTAATATGCAAAAGTCAACAAAAGTCTATTTGACTCATAATGATTTTCCAAAATTTATACATGATTATTATATAATTTAAATATCGTCGTTTTATATTTTTAAATATATATTTTTTTTAAAGATTTATTAGAGTAAATAATACAATTCATTTATTACTAATTAAAACTTTATATTAATATTTATATAATAAAATATACTTTTATATATATTAAGTAATAAAATTTATAAAATTTATTTAATATCATAAAGATAGGATGATAGGTATTATTAATGAAATTTTATTACACAAAGTAAAATATGTTTGTATCACATATTTATTTAATAAAATAATATCTATAATAATAGTAAGTAGAAGTTGTATTATTTTGTAATTATAATTATTATTATTCTATTAATAAAGATATCAATATTTATATTTACTAACAAAGATATTATGACAATTCTAATTATGATAACTTTAATATTTACAATACTATTTAATATTAACATTAAAATAATAATTTTATTTAAAATGATAAAAAAAAAATATATTTTGTAATAACAATAACATCTCCTTTAAAATGATAATTTTTGTTAAAATGATAGTTTTAGTACTAACGATTCCTTTAATAATAATAGTAATGATAAAAATAATAAGAACGATAATTTTATCTAAATTATTATCTTACAATATTTAAATTTCATCATGATACTCATACTCATTATTTCCTAATCAATTTGCTAATAGTTTTTAAATCGACTTTTATATCGCGTTCATTTTTAGTGATAATAGTAATCATAATAATTAAGTGTTACAAATTTTAATTTTTAATTATAATAATACTAATAATAATAAATATTATGATAAGGATAATAATTATTTTAATGATAATCATAATAATACTAATTATACTTTTAAAGATAATAACTATAGTAATAATAATAAAAGTAACAATTTTTAACGATAATACTTTTTATAGATAATGTTAATAATAATAATAGTAATAATAAAAATAATAATAGTAATAATAGTAATTTGATAAAAATTAGAACGACGATAATGACGATAATAGTAATCATTTTTACAAAACTTCAATTGGCTATAACTTCTAATCCGTTCATCGAAACCATTCGATATCTAAAGGAAAATTTCTTAATTTTTCGCTAGATTTCCAAGGACATGCATATCTTATATCTTACCTCAACCACAGGTGTAACTAATTCAAGATTCAACATAAACTATTTAAGGGCAATATCAAAAGTACAAACATGCATAATCCTATTTTCTCGAGCACTAGTCAGGGATACACTATTAATATGTAAAAATTAATTTACGAGTACTCACGTATCAATATTGAGATTCAATATTGCAGGAAATGTACGTAGACGCAACGGAGATGATGAACACTAAATTGGCCTCGTGAGCATACCCATGATCCATACCCATAACCTCCATAGCTATAACCCATAATTTCCTTAGCCCTATCCTACTCCATAACCAGTTTTGAAAGTGACCCGCCCATGACCTCGTCGTAATATTTTATGTATAATACTAATAATAATACTACCAATACTAATAATAATAAGTTTAATAATAATATTAATCTTAATAATAATAATAATATTAATATGTATATAGAGAGAGCAGAGATATAGGGATAAGGTAAAATGAATTCGGAGCAAATAAAATGCGAGCTTTATAGAATTTCCCTGGAATCTTTTGCGATCACATGAGCTTTCCTTACAGCTCATATACTTTTGTCACATTATACCGACACTCATTCTTCATTTTAATTTGGTTACATAAATAATATTAATTTAATATATAATATATTAAATCTTTAGAATTAATTAAATATTATATTATATTTACGCTCATGGTAAAAATATAATTTTTACAAAAATGACACGGTCGTGGTCTCACGACTCATGTACCACTTTCGGTTTTTCGAGCGCACTTTCGTACGTTTAGAAAACTAGCCTTTTATGTTTAATGACTCGTACCATTATAAAACTTTAGTTTTAGTTATTGAAAAATTACTTTATGACAAATGTATCTTACATAATTGAGTGTTGTGGTCATTTCCTTCTATAAATCAGTGGCTCGTTATTTGTCAAGATATATTATTTTAAGTCAGGACATTTTATGACTATGTTAAAAATATATATTTTCATTTAAAATTGTAAATTTGTTCAATATATATATATTTGAAATATTTATCAAATGATATAATATTTTGTCAAAAGCGATTACATTTCAAGTTTATTTTATATAATTTACTTATTTTAAATAATAGTAGTTATTTTACTAACTACTGTGTTTAATATAAAAACTAAAGAGTTGATTTATCGTGGGACGCGAGTTAATCAATTAAAGTACATTTTTGAATTTTAAACGGAAATGATTACTAACTTTTGACTAACTCTTGCTAATGACATTTTTGTAAATCACCCTTATCAGATATTCCAGATACCGTTAGAAAGAAAAGGTTTTCTAAATAAAAGTGGACCTCTTAATAGAGACTCGTAATCATAATTCAATGCATCTGATAATTCAATCACTTAAATATTATCTTTTAATTCCATCGATAATTATTTGAATATATTTTGCAGCTGATACGTTTATGTAAAGTATTATACGTCTAATACTTTGTTAAAGTTTCCAAGCTATAATTATATATATACATATACATACATAATCATATCCGTTCATATAATGGTTCGTGAATCGTCAAAACTTGGTCAAAGGGTAATTGATTAAATGAATATAGTTTCAAAACTTTCGAGACTCAACATTACAGATTTTTGCTTATCGTGTCGGATATATATAAAGATTAAAGTTTAAATTTGATCGGAAATTTCTGGGTCATCACACTAGGTGGTTAAATGGGTGGTGATACTCGGTGGTTTGTTATGGTGGTTAAATGATGGAGGAAGTGAGGATGGCCGGTTGTATGTGTTAGGTTGGTGATGGAGATAGAGGTCACAAGTGTCGATGGGTTTTGTGTACAGTTGAAGTCGAACAACAAGTAGAATGGGTGTGGTGTTGTCGAGTATCTTGAGTTGATTCAAATGGTGGTGATTCATGATGGGTAATTGGTGGTGATTAAATGGATGTTGGTGATGGTCTTGTTCGCTTATAACCCGAAACGAAAGGTGGCGGTTGTTTGTAGTCGTTGGTGATGGATTAAGGTGGTGTTGGCGGGTGTATGGGTGGTCGATTATGGTGGGTGCAGGTAGCGGTTCATGGTGAGTTGTAGCGGTGATGGATTTGAGGTGGTTGCATGTTTTTGACAGAAGGAAGCCCTGTCAAGTGAAATGTCCCGTTCTTATTGATTAAAAACGTTCCATATTAATTGATTTCGTTGCGAGGTTTTGACCTCTATATGAGACATTTTTCAAAGACTGCATTCATTTTTAAAACAAACCATAACCTTTATTTCATAGATAAAGGTTTTAAAAAGCTTTACGTAGATTATCAAATAATGATAATCTAAAATATCCTGTTTACACACGACCATTACATAATGGTTTACAATACAAATATGTTACAACAAAATAAGTTTCTTGAATGCAGTTTTTACACAATATCATACAAGCATGGACTCCAAATCTCGTCCTTATTTAAGTATGCGACAGCGGAAGCTCTTAATAATCACCTGAGAATAAACATGCTTAAAACGTCAACAAAAATGTTGGTGAGTTATAGGTTTAACCTATATATATCAAATCATAATAATAGACCACAAGATTTCATATTTCAATACACATCCCATACATAGAGATAAAAATCATTCATATGGTGAACACCTGGTAACCGACATTAACAAGATGCATATATAAGAATATCCCCATCATTCCGGGACACCCTTCGGATATGATATAAATTTCGAAGTACTAAAGCATCCGGTACTTTGGATGGGGTTTGTTAGGCCCAATAGATCTATCTTTAGGATTCGCGTCAATTAGGGTGTCTGTTCCCTAATTCTTAGATTACCAGACTTAATAAAAAGGGGCATATTCGATTTCGATAATTCAACCATAGAATGTAGTTTCACGTACTTGTGTCTATTTTGTAAATCATTTATAAAACCTGCATGTATTCTCATCCCAAAAATATTAGATTTTAAAAGTGGGACTATAACTCACTTTCACAGATTTTTACTTCGTCGGGAAGTAAGACTTGGCCACTGGTTGATTCACGAACCTATAACAATATATATATATATATCAAAGTATGTTCAAAATATATTTACAACACTTTTAATATATTTTGATGTTTTAAGTTTATTAAGTCAGCTGTCCTCGTTAGTAACCTACAACTAGTTGTCCACAGTTAGATGTACAGAAATAAATCGATAAATATTATCTTGAATCAATCCACGACCCAGTGTATACGTATCTCAGTATTGATCACAACTCAAACTATATATATTTTGGAATCAACCTCAACCCTGTATAGCTAACTCCAACATTCACATATAGAGTGTCTATGGTTGTTCCAAAATATATATAGATGTGTCGACATGATAGGTCAAAACATTGTATACGTGTCTATGGTATCTCAAGATTACATAATATACAATACAAGTTGATTAAGTTATGGTTGGTATAGATTTGTTACCAATTTTCACGTAGCTAAAATGAGAAAAATTATCCAATCTTGTTTTACCCATAACTTCTTCATTTTAAATCCTTTTTGAGTGAATCAAATTGCTATGGTTTCATATTGAACTATATTTTATGAATCTAAACAGAAAAATTATAGGTTTATAGTCGGAAAAATAAGTTACAAGTCGTTTTTGTAAAGGTAGTCATTTCAGTCGAAAGAACGACGTCTAGATGACCATTTTAGAAAACATACTTCCACTTTGAGTTTAACCATAATTTTTGGATATAGTTTCATGTTCATATTAAAAAATCATTTTCTCAGAATAACAACTTTTAAATCAAAGTTTATCATAGTTTTTAATTAACTAACCCAAAACAGCCCGCGGTGTTACTACGACGGCGTAAATCCGGTTTTACGGTGTTTTTCGTGTTTCCAGGTTTTAAATCATTAAGTTAGCATATCATATAGATATAGAACATGTGTTTAGTTGATTTTAAAAGTCAAGTTAGAAGGATTAACTTTTGTTTGCGAACAAGTTTAGAATTAACTAAACTATGTTCTAGTGATTACAAGTTTAAACCTTCGAATAAGATAGCTTTATATGTATGAATCGAATGATGTTATGAACATCATTACTACCTTAAGTTCCTTGGATAAACCTACTGGAAAAGAGAAAAATGGATCTAGCTTCAACGGATCCTTGGATGGCTCGAAGTTCTTGAAGCAGAATCATGACACGAAAACAAGTTCAAGTAAGATCATCACTTGAAATAAGATTGTTATAATTATAGAAATTGAACCAAAGTTTGAATATGATTATTACCTTGTATTAGAATGATAACCTACTGTAAGAAACAAAGATCTCTTGAGGTTGGATGATCACCTTACAAGATTGGAAGTGAGCTAGCAAACTTGAAAGTATTCTTGATTTAATGTAACTAGAACTTGTAGAATTTATGAAGAACACTTAGAACTTGAAGATAGAACTTGAGAGAGATCAATTATATGAAGAAAATTGAAGAATGAAAGTGTTTGTAGGTGTTTTTGGTCATTGGTGTATGGATTAGATATAAAGGATATGTAATTTTGTTTTCATGTAAATAAGTCATGAATGATTACTCATATTTTTGTAATTTTATGAGATATTTCATGCTAGTTGCCAAATGATGGTTCCCACATGTGTTAGGTGACTCACATGGGCTGCTAAGAGCTGATCATTGGAGTGTATATACCAATAGTACATACATCTAAAAGCTGTGTATTGTACGAGTACGAATACGGGTGCATACGAGTAGAATTGTTGATGAAACTGAATGAGGATGTAATTGTAAGCATTTTTGTTAAGTAGAAGTATTTTGATAAGTGTATTGAAGTCTTTCAAAAGTGTATAAATACATATTAAAACACTACATGTATATACATTTTAACTGAGTCGTTAAGTCATCGTTAGTCGTTACATGTAAGTGTTGTTTTGAAACCTTTAGGTTAACGATCTTGTTAAATGTTGTTAACCCAATGTTTATAATATCAAATGAGATTTTAAATTATTATATTATCATGATATTATCATGTATGAATATCTCTTAATATGATATATATACATTAAATGTCTTTACAACGATAATCGTTACATATATGTCTCGTTTAAAAATCATTAAGTTAGTAGTCTTGTTTTTACATATGTAGTTCATTGTTAATATACTTAATGATATGTTTACTTATCATAGTATCATGTTAACTATATATATATCCATATATATGTCATCATATAGTTTTTACAAGTTTTAACGTTCGTGAATCACCGGTCAACTTGGGTGGTCAATTGTCTATATGAAACATATTTCAATTAATCAAGTCTTAACAAGTTTGATTGCTTAACATGTTGGAAACATTTAATCATGTAAATATCAATCTCAATTAATATATATAAACATGGAAAAGTTCGGGTCACTACAGTACCTACCCGTTAAATAAATTTCGTCCCGAAATTTTAAGCTGTTGAAGGTGTTGACGAATCTTCTGGAAATAGATGCGGGTATTTCTTCTTCATCTGATCTTCACACTCCCAGGTGAACTCGGGTCCTCTACGAGCATTCCATCGAACCTTAACAATTGGTATCTTATTTTGCTTAAGTCTTTTAACCTCACGATCCATTATTTCGACGGGTTCTTCGATGAATTGAAGTTTTTCGTTGATTTGGATTTCATCTAACGGAATAGTGAGATCTTCTTTAGCAAAACATTTCTTCAAATTCAAGACGTGGAAAGTGTTATGTACAGCCGCGAGTTGTGGAGGTAACTCAAGTCGGTAAGCTACTGGTCCGACACGATCAATAATCTTGAATGGTCCAATATACCTTGGATTTAATTTCCCTCGTTTACCAAATCGAACAACGCCTTTCCAAGGTGCAACTTTAAGCATGACCATCTCTCCAATTTCAAATTCTATATCTTTTCTTTTAATGTCAGCGTAGCTCTTTTGTCGACTTTGGGCGGTTTTCAACCGTTGTTGAATTTGGATGATCTTCTCGGTAGTTTCTTGTATAATCTCCGGACCCGTAATCTGTCTATCCCCCACTTTACTCCAACAAATCGGAGACCTGCACTTTCTACCATAAAGTGCTACAAACGGCGCCATCTCAATGCTTGAATGGTAGCTGTTGTTGTAGGAAAATTCTGCTAATGGTAGATGTCGATCCCAACTGTTTCCGAAATCAATAACACATGCTCGTAGCATGTCTTCAAGCGTTTGTATCGTCCTTTCGCTCTGCCCATCAGTTTGTGGATGATAGGCAGTACTCATGTCTAGACGAGTTCCTAATGCTTGCTGTAATGTCTGTCAGAATCTTGAAATAAATCTGCCGTCCCTATCAGAGATAATAGAGATTGGTATTCCATGTCTGGAGACGACTTCCTTCAAATACAGTCGTGCTAACTTTTCCATCTTGTCATCTTCTCTAATTGGCAGGAAGTGTGCTGATTTGGTGATGAAATCCATGGTAATGTTTTCCCATTTCCATTCCGGGATTTCGAGTTGTTGAAGTAGACCTAATGGTTTTTGATGCTCAGCTTTGACCTTAGAACACGTCAAACATTCTCCTACATATTTAGCAACATCGGCTTTCATACCCGGCCACCAAAAATGTTTCTTGAGATCCTTGTACATCTTCCCCGTTCCAGGATGTATTGAGTATCTGGTTTTATGAGCTTCTCTAAGTACCATTTCTCTCATATCTCCAAATTTTGGTACCCAAATCCTTTTAGCCCTATACCGGGTTCCGTCTTCCCGAATATTAAGATGCTTCTCTGATCCTTTGGGTATTTCATCCTTTAAATTTCCCTCTTTTAAAACTCCTTGTTGCGCCTCCTTTATTTGAGTAGTAAGGTTATTATGAATCATTATATTCATAGATTTTACTCGGATGGGTTCTCTGTCCTTCCTGCTCAAGGCATCGGCTACCACATTTGCCTTCCCCGGGTGGTAACGAATCTCAAAGTCGTAATCATTCAATAATTCAATCCACCTACGCTGCCTCATATTCAGTTGTTTCTGATTAAATATGTGTTGAAGACTTTTGTGGTCAGTATATATAATACTTTTGACCCCATATAAGTAGTGCCTCCAAGTCTTTAATGCAAAAACAACCGCGCCTAATTTCAAATCATGCGTCGTATAATTTTGTTCGTGAATCTTCAATTGTCTAGACGCATAAGCAATCACCTTCATTCGTTGCATTAATACACAACCGAGACCTTGCTTTGATGCGTCACAATAAATCACAAAATCATCATTCCCTTCAGGCAATGACAATATAGGTGCCGTAGTTAGCTTTTTCTTCAATAACTGAAACGCTTTCTCTTGTTCATCATTCCATTCAAATTTCTTCCCTTTATGCGTTAATGCAGTCAAGGGTTTTGCTATTCTGGAAAAGTCTTGGATGAACCTTCTATAGTAACCAGCTAGTCCTAAAAACTGGCGTATGTGTTTCGGAGTTTTCGGGGTTTCCCACTTTTCAACAGTTTCTATCTTTGCCGGATCCACCTTAATACCTTCTTTGTTTACTATGTGACCGAGGAATTGAACTTCTTCCAACCAAAATGCACACTTTGAAAACTTAGCGTACAATTCTTCCTTCCTCAATACTTCTAACACCTTTCTCAAATGTTCACCGTGTTCTTGGTCATTCTTTGAGTAAATAAGTATGTCATCAATGAAAACAATGACAAACTTGTCAAGGTATGGTCCACACACTCGGTTCATAAGGTCCATGAACACAGCTGGTGCATTAGTTAAACCAAACGGCATGACCATAAACTCGTAATGACCGTAACGTGTTCTGAAAGCAGTCTTTGGAATATCATCTTCTTTCACCCGCATTTGATGATACCCGGAACGTAAGTCAATCTTTGAATAAACAGACGAGCCTTGTAGTTGATCAAATAAGTCGTCGATTCTCGGTAGTGGGTAGCGGTTCTTGATGGTAAGTTTGTTCAACTCTCGGTAGTCGATACACAACCTGAATGTACCATCTTTCTTCTTGACAAAAAAAATAGGAGCTCCCCACGGTGATGTGCTTGGTCGAATGAAACCACGCTCTAAAAGTTCTTGTAATTGGCTTTGCAGTTCTTTCATCTCGCTGGGTGCGAGTCTGTAAGGAGCACGAGCTATTGGTGCAGCTCCTGGTACAAGATCTATTTGAAATTCAACGGATCGATGTGGGGGTAATCCCGGTAATTCTTTCGGAAATACATCGAGAAATTCTTTTGCGACGGGAACATCATTGATGCTCTTTTCTTCAGTTTGTACTTTCTCGACGTGTGCTAGAACAGCATAGCAACCTTTTCTTATTAGTTTTTGTGCCTTCAAATTACTAATAAGATGTAGCTTCGTGTTGCCCTTTTCTCCGTACACCATTAAGGGTTTTCCTTTTTCTCGTATAATGCGAATTGCATTTTTGTAACAAACGATCTCTGCTTTCACTTCTTTCAACCAGTCCATACCGATTATCACATCAAAACTCCCTAACTCTACTGGTATCAAATCAATCTTAAATGTTTCGCTAACCAGTTTAATTTCTCGATTCCGACATATATTATCTGCTGAAATTAATTTACCATTTGCTAATTCGAGTAAAAATTTACTATCCAAAGGCGTCAATGGACAACTTAATTTAGCACAAAAATCTCTACTCATATAGCTTCTATCCGCACCCGAATCAAATAAAACGTAAGCAGATTTATTGTCAATAAGAAACGTACCCGTAACAAGCTCCGGGTCTTCCTGTGCCTCTGCCGCATTAATATTGAAAACTCTTCCGCGGCCTTGTCCATTCGTGTTCTCCTGGTTCGGGAAATTTCTAATAATGTGGCCCGGTTTTCCACATTTATAACAAACTACATTGGCATAACTTGCTCCGACACTACTTGCTCCGCCATTACTCGTTCCGACACCATTTGTTCCTTTCGTTCTATTAACCCCTGGTCCGTAGACCTCACACTTCGCCGCGCTATGACCATTTCTTTTACACTTGTTGCAAAATTTGGTGAAGAACCCCGAGTGATACTTTTCACACCTTTGGCATAGCTGCTTCTGATTGTTGTTGTTGTTGCGGTTATTATTGTTGTTGGGATGATTGTTGTAGTTGTTGTTGTTGTTGTTGTTGTTAGGCCGTTTGTTGTAGTTGCGATTGATGTTGCGATTGTTGGGATAATTGTTACGATTATTGTTGTAATTGCTGTTGTTGTTGTATTGGTGATTCTTATCACCATTTTCCTCCCACTTTCTTTTGACTTACTTCACATTGGCCTCTTCAGCAGTCTGTTCTTTAATTCTTTCTTCAATCTGGTTCACTAGTTTGTGAGCCATTCTACATGCCTGTTGTATGGAGGCGGGCTCGTGTGAACTTATATCTTCTTGGATTCTTTCCGGTAATCCTTTCACAAACGCGTCGATCTTCTCTTCCTCATCTTCGAATGCTCCCGGACACAATAGGCACAATTCTGTGAATCGTCTTTCGTACGTAGTAATATCAAATCCTTGGGTTCGTAACCCTCTAAGTTCTGTCTTGAGCTTATTGACCTCGGTTCTGGGATGGTACTTCTCGTTCATCAAGTGCTTGAATGCTGACCACGGTAGTGCGTACGCATCGTCTTGTCCAACTTGCTCTAGATAGGTATTCCACCATGTTAACGCAGAACCTGTGAAGGTATGCGTAGCGTACTTCACTTTGTCCTCTTTAGTACACTTACTTATGGCAAACACCGATTCGACCTTCTCGGTCTACCGTTTCAATCCGATCGGTCCTTCGGTTCCATCAAATTCCAAAGGTTTGCAGGTAGTGAATTCTTTGTAGGTGCATCCTACACGATTTCCTGTACTGCTAGATCCAAGGTTATTGTTGGTATGTAGCGCAGCCTGTACTGCGGCTATGTTTGAAGCTAGAAAAGTACGGAATTCCTCTTCATTCATATTCACGGTGTGTCGAGTAGTCGGTGCCATTTCCTTCAAAATAGTCAAATGGAACAAGTTAATCATACAGAATATTAAGAGTAGTTAATAGTATTTCGTAGCATAGTATGAACTCATTTATAAAAGTTTTTTCTTCATATTAGAGTTTTATAAGTTTAAATTCGGGTAGTACCTACCCGTTAAGTTCATACTTAGTAGCTAATATACAATTCAACTACTACAATTCTATATGAAAAACTGATTATAATAATATTTCGCGTTCAAACTTTTATACAATATTTTACAAACTTACAATACCGCTTATTTTACATAAAGCATGAAATATAGCACACAATAACTTTGATACAAGATAGTTGTGAAGATAATTCTAGCTAGTACACAAGTCGTTCAGCAAAGGCAATAAAGACACGTAATTCATACGTCCAGAAACAAGTCATGCATTCTGGTTTTACTAGGACTACTTCCCATCCTTGGTCTTGTGGAACATAACCGTTATGGCCATTGATAAGACAGCATGTTGTAACGTCGTCAAAGGGACGAGGGTTACGTAATGTCCAACAGTCCCGTAACAATCTAAAAACCTCATTTCTTACCCCAATTACCGACTCCGTCACTTGTGGAAACGTTTTGTTTAATAGTTGTAGCCCGATGTTCTTGTTCTCACTTTGGTGAGAAGCGAACATTACTAATCCGTAAGCATAACATGCTTCTTTATGTTGCATGTTAGCCGCTTTTTCTAAATCATGAAGTCCAATATTCGGATATATTGAGTCAAAATAATTTCTTAACCCGTTGCGTAAAATAGCATTTGGGTTCCCCGCAATATATGCGTCAAAGTAAACACATCGTAACTTATGGGTTTCCCAATGTGATATCCCCCATCTTTCAAACGAAAGTCTCTTATAAACCAAGACATTCTTGGAACGTTCTTCGAATGTCTTACAAACTGATCTCGCCTTAAATAGTTGTGCCGAGGAATTCTGGCCGACTCTAGACAAGATTTCATCAATCATGTCTCCGGGTAGGTCTCTTAAAATATTGGGTTGTCTATCCATTTTGTGTTTTTAAACTGTAAAATAGACAAGAGTTAGATTCATAAAAAAAATACTTATTAATACAAGCAATTTTTTACATATATCATAAAGCATAAGCACACTATATTACATATATTACACCACACGAATACAACTATCTTATTCCAACTCGCTTGTTTCTTCTTCTTCGGTTTTGGTTCGTTTTGCCAAGTTTCTAGGGATATATGATGTTCCCCTAATACGAGCCGTCGTTGTCCACATTGGTTTAGAAAAACCTGGTGGTTTAGAGGTACCCGGGTCATTGTTACAACTTAAGGACTTCGGGGGTTGACGATACATATAAAGTTCATCGGGGTTGGAATTAGATTTCTCTATTTTTATGCCATTTCCCTTATTATTTTCTTTTGCCTTTTTAAATTCAGTTGGGGTAATTTCTATAACATCATCGGAATTCTCGTCGGAATCCGATTCATCGGAGAATTGGTAATCCTCCCAATATTTTGCTTCCTTGGCGGAAACACCATTGACCATAATTAACCTTGGTCGGTTGGTTGAGGATTCTCTTTTACTTAACCGTTTTATTATTTCCCCCACCGGTTCTATTTCTTCTTCCGGTTCCGATTCTTCTTCCGGTTCCGATTCTTCTTCCGGTTCCGACTCTTCTTCCGGTTCCTCTTCGGGAACTTGTGAATCAGTCCACGAATCATCCCAATTTACATTTGACTCTTCATTATTATTAGGTGAGTCAATGGGACTTGTTCTACAGGTAGACATCTATCACATAATATCAAACACGTTAAGAGATTAATATATCACATAATATTCATATGTTAAAAATATATAGTTTCCAACAAAAATGTTAAGCAATCATTTTTAAAGAAAACACGGTCGAAGTCCAGACTCACTAATGCATCCTAACAAACTCGATAAGACACACTAATGCAAATTTTCTGGTTCTCTAAGACCAACGCTCGGATACCAACTGAAATGTCCCGTTCTTATTGATTAAAAACGTTCCATATTAATTGATTTCGTTGCGAGGTTTTGACCTCTATATGAGACATTTTTCAAAGACTGCATTCATTTTTAAAACAAACCATAACCTTTATTTCATAGATAAAGGTTTTAAAAAGCTTTACGTAGATTATCAAATAATGATAATCTAAAATATCCTGTTTACACACGACCATTACATAATGGTTTACAATACAAATATGTTACAACAAAATAAGTTTCTTGAATGCAGTTTTTACACAATATCATACAAGCATGGAATCCAAATCTCGTCCTTATTTAAGTATGCGACAGCGGAAGCTCTTAATAATCACCTGAGAATAAACATGCTTAAAACGTCAACAAAAATGTTGGTGAGTTATAGGTTTAACCTATATATATCAAATCATAATAATAGACCACAAGATTTCATATTTCAATACACATCCCATACATAGAGATAAAAATCATTCATATGGTGAACACCTGGTAACCGACATTAACAAGATGCATATATAAGAATATCCCCATCATTCCGGGACACCCTTCGGATATGATATAAATTTCGAAGTACTAAAGCATCCAGTACTTTGGATGGGGTTTGTTAGGCCCAATAGATCTATCTTTAGGATTCGCGTCAATTAGGGTGTCTGTTCCCTAATTCTTAGATTACCAGACTTAATAAAAAGGGGCATATTCGATTTCGATAATTCAACCATAGAATGTAGTTTCACGTACTTGTGTCTATTTTGTAAATCATTTATAAAACCTGCATGTATTCTCATCCCAAAAATATTAGATTTTAAAAGTGGGACTATAACTCACTTTCACAGATTTTTACTTCGTCGGGAAGTAAGACTTGGCCACTGGTTGATTCACGAACCTATAACAATATATACATATATATCAAAGTATGTTCAAAATATATTTACAACACTTTTAATATATTTTGATGTTTTAAGTTTATTAAGTCAGCTGTCCTCGTTAGTAACCTACAACTAGTTGTCCACAGTTAGATGTACAGAAATAAATCGATAAATATTATCTTGAATCAATCCACGACCCAGTGTATACGTATCTCAGTATTGATCACAACTCAAACTATATATATTTTGGAATCAACCTCAACCCTGTATAGCTAACTCCAACATTCACATATAGAGTGTCTATGGTTGTTCCGAAATATATATAGATGTGTCGACATGATAGGTCAAAACATTGTATACGTGTCTATGGTATCTCAAGATTACATAATATACAATACAAGTTGATTAAGTTATGGTTGGTATAGATTTGTTACCAATTTTCACGTAGCTAAAATGAGAAAAATTATCCAATCTTGTTTTACCCATAACTTCTTCATTTTAAATCATTTTTGAGTGAATCAAATTGCTATGGTTTCATATTGAACTATATTTTATGAATCTAAACAGAAAAAGTATAGGTTTATAGTCGGAAAAATAAGTTACAAGTCGTTTTTGTAAAGGTAGTCATTTCAGTCGAAAGAACGACGTCTAGATGACCATTTTAGAAAACATACTTCCACTTTGAGTTTAACCATAATTTTTGGATATAGTTTCATGTTCATAATAAAAATCATTTTCTCAGAATAACAACTTTTAAATCAAAGTTTATCATAGTTTTTAATTAACTAACCCAAAACAGCCCGCTGTGTTACTACGACGGCGTAAATCCGGTTTTACGGTGTTTTTCGTGTTTCCAGGTTTTAAATCATTAAGTTAGCATATCATATAGATATAGAACATGTGTTTAGTTGATTTTAAAAGTCAAGTTAGAAGGATTAACTTTTGTTTGCGAACAAGTTTAGAATTAACTAAACTATGTTCTAGTGATTACAAGTTTAAACCTTCGAATAAGATAGCTTTATATGTATGAATCGAATGATGTTATGAACATCATTACTACCTTAAGTTCCTTGGATAAACCTACTGGAAAAGAGAAAAATGGATCTAGCTTCAACGGATCCTTGGATGGCTCGAAGTTCTTGAAGCAGAATCATGACACGAAAACAAGTTCAAGTAAGATCATCACTTGAAATAAGATTGTTATAATTATAGAAATTGAACCAAAGTTTGAATATGATTATTACCTTGTATTAGAATGATAACCTACTGTAAGAAACAAAGATCTCTTGAGGTTGGATGATCACCTTACAAGATTGGAAGTGAGCTAGCAAACTTGAAAGTATTCTTGATTTTATGTAACTAGAACTTGTAGAATTTATGAAGAACACTTAGAACTTGAAGATAGAACTTGAGAGAGATCAATTAGATGAAGAAAATTGAAGAATGAAAGTGTTTGTAGGTGTTTTTGGTCGTTGGTGTATGGATTAGATATAAAGGATATGTAATTTTGTTTTCATGTAAATAAGTCATGAATGATTACTCATATTTTTATAATTTTATGAGATATTTCATGCTAGTTGCCAAATGATGGTTGCCACATGTGTTAGGTGACTCACATGGGCTGCTAAGAGCTGATCATTGGAGTGTATATACCAATAGTACATACATCTAAAAGCTGTGTATTGTACGAGTACGAATACGGGTGCATACGAGTAGAATTGTTGATGAAACTGAACGAGGATGTAATTGTAAGCATTTTTGTTAAGTAGAAGTATTTTGATAAGTGTATTAAAGTCTTTCAAAAGTGTATAAATACATATTAAAACAATACATGTATATACATTTTAACTGAGTCGTTAAGTCATCGTTAGTCGTTACATGTAAGTGTTGTTTTGAAACCTTTAGGTTAACGATCTTGTTAAATGTTGTTAACCCAATGTTTATAATATCAAATGAGATTTTAAATTATTATATTATCATGATATTATCATGTATGAATATCTCTTAATATGATATATATACATTAAATGTCTTTACAACGATAATCGTTACATATATGTCTCGTTTAAAAATCATTAAGTTAGTAGTCTTGTTTTTACATATGTAGTTCATTGTTAATATACTTAATGATATGTTTACTTATCATAGTATCATGTTAACTATATATATATATCCATATATATGTCATCATATAGTTTTTACAAGTTTTAACGTTCGTGAATCACCGGTCAACTTGGGTGGTCAATTGTCTATATGAAACATATTTCAATTAATCAAGTCTTAACAAGTTTGATTGCTTAACATGTTGGAAACATTTAATCATGTAAATATCAATATCAATTAATATATATAAACATGGAAAAGTTCGGGTCACTACATCAAGTGGGTTTAGAACTAAACTTCATTTATAATTATTATTTACAAGTTGTTAATGGTTTATGTTATATTTGATAATAAAAAAAATAAACGTATAGTAATATTAAACGTGAAGGGTGGTGTTGGTATTGAGGTTGATCATGGTGGTGAAGGGTGGTTGTAGTGGTGAATGCCGAAGGTGGTGCCGGGTTGTAACTATGATCGACATAAACGAATTACATCACAAGTTTGCCATGGTTTATGTATATGTATTATATGTATATATGTGGAATTGTAATATGTGGCCATAATATAATCGAAGCACAATTACAAAGTTTGGTTGATTACTCAAATGCACGGGTTATTTTAACTGTATCTCTCATGTCTCTATTATACATATATATCTTTGATATTGATATAAAGTAATAATCATTAAAAGCATAATTCACAAGTTTGAAAATATAAGCAGTCGTTGATTTGTTGATTTGTATTAATGTGCCGACAGTTTATCACGGATGGCTATATCGTGTCCATTGCTAAACAGTTAACGTATAAAAGTGTTCCTAAAAATCCCAAATTTTTAGATTAAATATATTTAATTATTTCACTCATTAACTGTTTGAAACCTGATAAAAAAGGTTCAATAATTATTTATTTTCTGTTCTAAATTATATGTACGGAGTACTAATATTTAAACTTAAAAAGGTAAAAATATTTTTAACAAGTCTAACATCTTCGTAATCGATTTATAGTTCAACTTTTATTTTAGTCTTTCATGAACATATAGTATATTTATATTAAAACTAACGATACGTCAATCGAGTGTTGCTGACGTTTACTAATTAGGCTCGAAATCCTTCATTTTCAATATACACATTCTATATATATATATATATATATATATATATATATATATATATATATATATATATATATATATATATATATATATATATATATATATATATATATATCCAATCTTAATTAACAAGTTTAAATAAATAAATATATTAATTATATTCTTTTAAACAACTAAATATAATATTATATATTTATAAGTAATATTTATATATATATATATATATATATATATATATATATATATATATATATATATATATATATATATATATATATATATATATATATATATATATAATTTACATAATAGTTTTTATTACATCGCATATCATTTTACATATTTATTTCCTACAATTAAATCATATATTATATCAAATAATATTTCAAATTATTATATTTATGTATCTATTTACATTTAGTTGTTCGTGAATTGTTAGGCATGGTCAAAGGGTAATTGCTTTCATGAATATAGTTTCAAACTTTTCGAGACTTAACAATTCAGATTTTTCTTATCGTGTCGAAATCAAATAAAGATTAAGTTTAAATTTGATCAGAAATTCCCGGGTCATCACAGTACCAACCCGTTAAAGAAATTTCATCCCGAAATTTGTGTGAGGTCATCATGGCTAACAATAGAAATGTTTTTGTGACTCATATGAGTTGATAAATTGAGTTTTGTCATTATTGAGTAATTCAGATAAAATAATTCGATTAATCGAAGAGTACGAGTGAAGCTATCACCAAAGAGTGAAATGAGTAGGTATAGATTCGTCATATCTTTTGACGTAGATAGGATTGATTTCTAAGTTCAAGAGATTTGGAGAAAATCTTCGTAATAATATTTGATTCTTCGGTAATCAAGGAATTTAGGATCCACTTTAAATGTGATCATCTGTTTTGATTGCTCTGTCAGATATTTTACTATAAATCCACCCCCTTCGTTTCCTTATTTTCCACAACTCACACCTTTTATTCTTTCTCCCGGGATTCATACTTTAAAGCATTCGATAATATGCTCCATCCAGTACTGATTCTTGATATACTCCTAACTTTCATATCTGTTATTCTTCTTTTTCATCTACCACCAGAGGAAGTGATTTTCTTCTATCATTACCTTGTGGTTATAGTGTTTTTCATTCTCTCGTGTCTTTATATTGCTATACGCATTGATATACACGGTTTGAAATTCCGGGGTTGTTATCGGGCTTTATATTCTCCCTTATTTTTCGGAGCTTCATGCTTTCTTTTTTTCCTTCCCGACTTCGAGCCAAGCGAATAATGATCCAGAATTCGTAGGTATGAAGTTTTGGATAAACATAGTTAATGTTCTTATAAGAAAATCGTAATGGCACGATCTTGATTTGGCAAATTACCAGAATATCCGAAAAGATAGAACTATCAAGAAGATATATTCTTGATATGTTTGGAGATTAGATAGAATGTAAGAGTCGTGTAACATGGCACATGATGATGGTACTGTGAATCATCACATTCCATTAGAAACTCAGCATGAATTACTGTAATATAATCACGTTGATCAAGTGTCATTATATTATACTAACTCATGCATCAGTTCCCAACACTGCTTCAAAACATTCGTATTTTAAATTCGAAAGTTTACAGAATATAGAAACTAATAGTTTCTCATATGATGTAACACTGATAACTCAAAGAGATAAATGGTCTCAGATAAGATTAGTTATGAAAATATATTCAGAAATATCGAGGATATTTATAATGAAAGATACGATAATATCTTTGAATATCTAAGATCAGAGGATGATGGAAACTATTGTCCGCAATGGTTTAAAGTAAGGAGCAAGATATTCACTAAAGACTTCAGCATACATTGAATCATTTGGATTCTTTGAAGTCAAACTTATTCTTTGTGCTTTGTCCATGGCTTCCTTCATAGTTTCGCATAATCCGCTTTTCAGTACTAAAATTTATATTCAGTGTTTCCAATACTCCATTCTTTATCATCAAACTTTCGACGATTAAGGTCGTGTACAGTTTTTGCTGCTGTATTCAGCTTTTTTTCAGAATTTGTGGTATTGATTTGTGGACTAGGTGCTTTTCAGAATTTCAGAATGGAAAACAATATATTAAATATTATTATATATTATATGTATTATATTTAATAATGTTTAGTAATAATAATACGAATCTATATCTACTCATTTCACTCTTTTGATGATAGCTTCACTCGTACTCTTCACAAATTCAAATGGTTTTATCCTTATTACTCAATGATGATAAAACCCTAATCTTTAGCATATATGCGTCATGAAAACATACTTATTGTCAGCCATGACCAATCCAATCAAATTTTGGGACGAAATTTCTTTAACGGGTAGGTACTGTGATGACCCGAAAATTTCCGAACAAATTTAAACTTTATCTTTATATTATTCCGACACGATAAGCAAAGGTTGTTAAGTTGAATCTCAAGAGTTTTAAACTATGTTTGTACATTCATTTAAACCTCGACCAAATTCCAATGATTCACGAACCATTAATTGAATGTGTATGAGTATATATGTATATGTGTGTGTATATATATATATATATATATATATATATATATATATATATATATATATATATATATATTATAACTTGATAATGTCAATAAAGTATTTAAACGTATAATACTTTAAACGAACGTAATTATTTCAAAAATTGTTATCATAGGAATTAAAAGATAATATCAAATGATTGAATTATTAGATACATTGAATTATGGCTATGAGTCCCTATTAGGAGGTCCACTTTTATTTAGGAAACCTTTCCCTTTTAACCATATTCGGAAAATGGTAAAGTGATTTTACAAATAAAAACAAAATTTCTTTTGCCTTCTGTTTCCTACTCGTTGAACAACAACAACCCACAAGGATAATTGATGAATTGATTGCTTGATTTATTTCCAGATGGGGCCAAGTAAGTTTAATAGATACATTTTTTTTCCTGATTCATTTTCTTCTATTAAGTACACTCACGCATTAGTTTACATAAAAACATGCCTCACTACATGCATCTCTCATCAAACAAATAGTAACATTACATCAACTATTTGATTCGTGATTTATTAATCATTTATTCATGTCGACAATAATAGAAACAAGTGGCTGCTAAGCCTTTTTACACGTTTTCTTAATACCTTATGATATTATTATATCATATTATGTAAACACATATAGATAGATATGAGAATCACCAATATATCACCATCTTAAACCCATTGAAATCTCTCTTCTCTTCTCCTCCATGACAACCCACCGGCACCCTAGCTTCATCACCTTCCACTCAAACCAGCAACCCTCACTAGAACACCATTCATCACCACCATCATTCTATTTCTTTTTCAGTCCGGGAACCATCTAACAAACAACCCTTAAACCATCACTTACTGCTCTTGTTATTCAATATGTACTAGTGCTCGAACTAACCTTAGTTGGTTTTTCTGTCTCGTTTGCATCACCGCCTCTCTAAGCCGCCACCCACCAACTCACTATATGTCTCTCTGATTCTGTTTCATGTTCTATTCCAAACACGGAAATGTCCCGTTCTTATTGATTAAAAACGTTCCATATTAATTGATTTCGTTGCGAGGTTTTGACCTCTATATGAGACATTTTTCAAAGACTGCATTCATTTTTAAAACAAACCATAACCTTTATTTCATAAATAAAGGTTTAAAAAGCTTTACGTAGATTATCAAACAATGATAATCAAAAATATCCTGTTTACACACGACCATTACATAATGGTTTACAATACAAATATGTTACATCGAAATCAGTTTCTTGAATGCAGTTTTTACACAATATCATACAAACATGGACTCCAAATCTTGTCCTTATTTTAGTATGCAACAGCGGAAGCTCTTAGTATTCACCTGAGAATAAACATGCTTTAAACGTCAACAAAAATGTTGGTGAGTTATAGGTTTAACCTATTAATATCAAATCGTAACAATAGACCACAAGATTTCATATTTCAATACACATCCCATACATAGAGATAAAAATCATTCATATGGTGAACACTTGGTAACCGACATTAACAAGATGCATATTTAAGAATATCCCCATCATTCCGGGACACCCTTCGGATATGATATAAATTTCGAAGTACTAAAGCATCCGGTACTTTGGATGGGGTTTGTTAGGCCCAATAGATCTATCTTTAGGATTCGCGTCAATTAGGGTGTCTGTTCCCTAATTCGTAGATTACCAGACTTAATAAAAAGGGGCATATTCGATTTCGATAATTCAACCATAGAATGTAGTTTCACATACTTGTGTCTATTTTTTAAATCATTTATAAAACCTGCATGTATTCTCATCCCAAAAATATTAGATTTTAAAAGTGGGACTATAACTCACTTTCACAGATTTTTACTTCGTCGGGAAGTAAGACTTAGCCACTGGTTGATTCACGAACCTATAACAATATATACATATATATCAAAGTATGTTCAAAATATATTTACAAAACTTTTAATATATTTTGATGTTTTAAGTTTATTAAGTCAGCTGTCCTCGTTAGTAACCTACAACTAGTTGTCCACAGTTAGATGTACAGAAATAAATCGATATATATTATCTTGAATCAATCCACGACCCAGTGTATATATATCTCAGTATTTATCACAACTCAAACTATATATATTTTGGAATCAACCTCAACCCTGTATAGCTAACTCCAACATTCACATATAGAGTGTCTATGGTTGTTCCGAAATATATATAGATGTGTCGACATGATAGGTCGAAACATTGTATACGTGTCTATGGTATCTCAAGATTACATAATATACAATACAAGTTGATTAAGTTATGGTTGGAATAGATTTGTTACCAATTTTCACGTACCTAAAATGAGTAGTTTTTACCAATTTTGTTTTGCTCGCCATTTCTTCGTTTCTAATCCGTTTTGAGTGATTTAAGCGGTCACGGTTTCGTATTGAACTTGAATTTATGAAACTAAACAGAAAAGGTATAGGTTTTTAGCCGGAAAAATAAGTTACGAGTCGTTTTTGTAAAGGTAGTCATTTCAGTCGAAAGAACGACGTCTAGATAACCATTTTAGAAAACATACTTTTACTTTGAGTTTAACCATAATTTTTGGATATAATTTCATGTTCATAATAAAAATCATTTTCCCAGAATAACAACTTTTAAATCAAAGTTTATCATAGTTTTTAATTAACTAACCCAAAACAGCCCGCCGTGTTACTACGACGGTGTAAATCCGGTTTTACGGTGTTTTTCGTGTTTCCAGGCTTTAAATCATTAAGTTAGCATATCATATAGATATAGAACATGAGTTTAGTTGATTTTAAAAGTCAAGTTAGGAGGATTAACTTTTATTTGCGAACAAGTTTAGAATTAACTAAACTATGTTCTAGTGATTACAAGTTTAAACCTTCGAATAAGATAGCTTTATATGTATGAATCAAATGATGTTATGAACATCATTACTACCTCAAGTTCCTTGGATAAACCTACTGGAAATGAGAAAAATAGATCTAGCTTCAAAGGATCCTTGGATGGCTTGAAAGTTCTTGAAGCAGAATCATGACACGAAAACAATTTCAAGTATGATTTCCACTCAAAATAAGATTGTTATAGTTATAGAAATTGAATTAAAGTTTGAATATGATTATTACCTTGTATTAGAAAGATAAACTACTATAAGTAACAAAGGTTTCTTGATCTTGGATGATTACTTGGAATGGATTTAGAAAACTTGGAAGTAAACTTGCAATCTTGGAAGTATTCTTGATTTTATGAAACTAGAACTTTTGGAATTTATGAAGAACACTTAGAACTTGAAGATAGAAATTGAGAGAGATCAATTAGATGAAGAAAATTGAAGAATGAAAGTGTTTGTAGGTGTTTTTGGTCGTTGGTGTATGGATTAGATATAAAGGATATGTAATTTTGTTTTCATGTAAATAAGTCATGAATGATTACTCATATTTTTGTAATTTTATGAGATATTTCATACTAGTTGCCAAATGATGCTTCCCACATGTGTTAGGTGACTCACATAGGCTGCTAAGAGCTGATCATTGGAGTGTATATACCAATAGTACATACAACTAAAAGCTGTGTATTGTACGAGTACGAATACGGGTGCATACGAGTAGAATTGTTGATGAAACTGAACGAGGATGTAATTGTAAGCATTTTTGTTAAGTAGAAGTATTTTGATAAGTGTCTTGAAGTATTTCAAAAGTGTATGAATACATATTAAAACACTACATGTATATACATTTTAACTGAGTCGTTAAGTCATCGTTAGTCGTTACATGTAAGTGTTGTTTTGAGACCTTTAGGTTAACGATCTTGTTAAATGTTGTTAACCCAAAGTTTATAATATCAAATGAGATTTTAAATTATTATATTATCTTGATATTATTATATATTAATATATCTTAATATGATATATACATTTAAATGTCGTTACAACGATAATCGTTACATATATGTCTCGTTTCGAAATCCTTAAGTTAGTAGTCTTGTTTTTACTTATGTAGTTCATTATTAATACACTTAATGATATATTTAATTATCATATTATCATGTTATATATAATATAACAATGTATTAATATGCTTCATATATATTTAGTAAGACGTGGTTATAACAATAATCGTTATATGTATCGTTTCGAGTTTCATACGTCAATAGTCTCCTTTTTAAGTATATAACTTATTGTTACTATTTTTAATGAGATACTTGATGATCATTATATCATGTTAAACATATATATTTATTCATTTATGTATCATCATGTCATATACAACTGATAGCGTTCGTGAATCATTGGTCAAACTGGGTAATCAGACGTTTACAAAATTTCCGTTTCAATTAACCAAGTCTTAACAAGTTTGATTGCTTAACATGTTGGAAACATTTAATCATGTAAATATAGTTTTCATTAAACATATAATCATAGAAAGGTTCGGAAAAGTTCGGGTCACTACAGTACCTACCCGTTAAATAAATTTCGTCCCGAAATTTTAAGCGATTGGAGGTGTTGGCTCATCTTCTGGAAATAAGTGCGGGTACTTCTTCTTCACCTGATCTTCTCGTTAATCAAGTGCTTGAATGCTGACCACGGTAGTGCGTACGCATCATCTTGTCCCACTTGCTCTAGATAGGTATTCCACCATGTTAACGCAGAACCTGTGAAGGTATGCGTAGCGTACTTCACTTTGTCCTCTTCAGTACACTTACTTATGGCAAACACCGATTCGACCTTCTCGGTCCACCGTTTCAATCCGATCGGTCCTTCGATTCCATCAAATTCCAAAGGTTTGCAGGTAGTGAATTCTCTATAGGTGCATCCTACACGATTTCCTGTACTGCTAGATCCAAGGTTATTATTGGTATGTATCACAGCCTATACTGCGGCTATATTTAAAGCTAGAAAAGTACGGAATTCCTCTTCATTCATATTCACGGTGTGTCAAGTAGTCGGCGCCATTTCCTTCAAAATAGTCAAATGGAACAAGTTAATCATACAGAATATTAAGAGTAGTTAATAGTATTTCGTAGCATAATATGAACTCATTTATAAAAGCTTTTTCTTCATATTAGCGTTTTATAAGTTTAAATTCGGGTAGTACCTACCCGTTAAGTTCATACTTAGTAGCTAATATACAATTCAACTACTACAATTCTATATGAAAAACTGATTATAATAATATTTCACGTTCAAACTTTTATACAATATTTTACAAACTTACAATACCGCTTATTTTACATAAAGCATGAAATATAGCACACAATAACTTTGATACAAGATAGTTGTGAAGATAATTCTATCTAGTACACAAGTCGTTCAGCAAAGGCAATAAAGACACGTAATTCATACGTCCGGAAACAAGTCATGCATTCTGGTTTTACTAGGACGACTTCCCATCCTTGGTCTTGTGGAACATAACCGTTATGGCCGTTGATAAGACAGCGTGTTGTAACATCGTCAAAGGGACGAGGGTTACGTAATGACCAACAGTCTCGTAATAACCTAAAAACCTCATTTCTTACCCCAATTACCGACTCCGTCACTTGTGGGAACATTTTGTTTAATAGTTGTAGCCCGATGTTCTTTTTCTCACTTTAGTGAGAAGCAAACATTACTAACCCGTAAGCATAGCATGCTTCTTTATGTTGCATGTTAGCCACTTTTTCTAAATCATGAAGTCCTATATTCGGATACATTGAGTCAAAATAATTTCTTAACCCGTTGCGTAAACTAGCATTTGGGTTCCCCGCAATATATGCGTCAAAGTAAACACATCGTAAATTATGGGTTTCCCAATGTGATATCCCCCATCTTTCAAACTAAAGTCTCTTATAAACCAAGACATTCTTGGAACGTTCTTCGAATGTCTTACAAACTGATTTCGCCGTAAATAGTTGTGCTGAAGAATTCTGACCGACTCTAGACAAGATTCCATCAATCATGTCTCCGGGTAGGTCTCTTAAAATATTGGGTTGTCTATCCATTTTGTGTTTTTATACTGTAAAATAGACAAGAGTTAGATTCATAAAAAAAAATACTTATTAATACATGCAATTTTTACATATATCATAAAGCATAAGCACACTATATTACATATATTACACCACACGAATACAACTATCTTATTCCGACTCGCTCGTTTCTTCTTCCTCGGTTTTGGTTCATTTTGCCAAGTTTCTAGGGATATATGATGTTCCCCTAATACGAGCTGTCGTTTTCCACAACGGTTTAGAAAAACCTGGTGGTTTAGCGGTTCCCGGGTCATTGTTACAACTTAAGGGCTTCAGGGGTTGACGATACATATAAAGTTCATCGGGGTTGGAATTATATTTCTCTATTTTTATGCCCTTTCTCTTATTATTTTCTTTTGCCTTTTTAAATTCAGTTGGGGTAATTTCTATAACATCATCGGAATTCTCGTCGGAATCCGATTCATCGGAGAATTGGTAATCCTCCCAATATTTTGCTTCCTTGGCGGAAACACCATTGACCATAATTAACCTTGGTCGGTTGGTTGAGTATTTTCTTTTACTTAACCGTTTTATTATTTCCCCCACTGGTTCTATTTCCTCCTCCGGTTCCTCCTCTTCCGGTTCTGATTCTTCTTCCGGTTCTGATTCTTCTTCCGGTTCTTCTTCGGGAACTTGTGAATCAGTCCAATATATATTCGACTCTTCGTTATTATTAGGTGAGTCAATGAGATTTGTGCTAGAGGTAGACATCTATCACACAATATCAAACATGTTAAGAGATTAATATATCACATAATATATACATGTTAATAATATATAGTTTCCAACAAAAATGTTAAGCAATCATTTTTAAAGAAAACACGGTCGAAGTCCAGACTCACTAATGCATCCTAACAAACTCGATAAGACACACTAATGCAAATTTTCTGGTTCTCTAAGACCAACACTCGGATACCAACTGAAATGTCCCGTTCTTATTGATTAAAACGTTCCATATTAATTGATTTCGTTGCGAGGTTTTGACCTCTATATGAGACGTTTTTCAAAGACTGCATTCATTTTTAAAACAAACCATAACCTTTATTTCATAAATAAAGGTTTAAAAAGCTTTACGTAGATTATCAAATAAAGATAATCTAAAATATCCTGTTTACACACGACCATTACATAATGGTTTACAATACAAATATGTTACATCGAAATCAGTTTCTTGAATGCAGTTTTTACACAATATCATACAAACATGGACTCCAAATCTTGTCCTTATTTTAGTATGCAACAGCGGAAGCTCTTAGTATTCACCTGAGAATAAACATGCTTTAAACTTCAACAAAAATGTTGGTGAGTTTTAGGTTTAACCTATATATATCAAATCGTAACAATAGACCACAAGATTTCATATTTCAATACACATCCCATACATAGAGATAAAAATCATTCATATGGTGAACACCTGGTAACCGACATTAACCAGATGCATATTTAAGAATATCCCCATCATTCCGGGACACCCTTCGGATATGATATAAATTTAGAAGTACTAAAGCATCCGGTACTTTGAATGGGGTTTGTTAGGCCCAATAGATCTATCTTTAGGATTCGCGCCAATTAGGGTGTATGTTCCCTAATTCTTAGATTACCAGACTTAATAAAAAGGGGCATATTCGATTTCGATAATTCAACCATAGAATGTAGTTTCACGTACTTGTGTCTATTTTGTAAATCATTTATAAAACCTTCATGTATTCTCATCCCAAAAATATTAGATTTTAAAAGTGGGACTATAACTCACTTTCACAGATTTTTACTTCGTCGGGAAGTAAGACTTGGCCACTGTTGATTCACGAACCTATAACAATATATACATATATATCAAAGTATGTTCAAAATATATTTACAACACTTTTAATATATTTTGATGTTTTAAGTTTATTAAGTTAGCTGTCCTCGTTAGTAACCTACAACTAGTTGTCCACAGTTAGATGTACAGAAATAAATCGATATACATTATCTTGAATCAATCCACGACCCAGTGTATACATATCTCAGTATTGATCACAACTCAAACTATATATATTTTGGAATCAACCTCAACCCTGTATAGCTAACTCCAACATTCACATATAGAGTGTCTATGGTTGTTCCGAAATATATATAGATGTGTCGACATGATAGGTCGAAACATTGTATATGTGTCTATGGTATCTCAAGATTACATAATATACAATACAAGTTGATTAAGTTATGTTTGGAATAGATTTGTTACCAATTTTCACGTAGCTAAAATGAGTAGTTTTTACCAATTTTGTTTTGCTCGCCATTTCTTCGTTTCTAATCCGTTTTGAGTGATTTAAGCTGCCACGGTTTCGTATTGAACTTGAATTTATGAAACTAAACAGAAAAGGTATGGGTTTATAGTCGGAAAAATAAGTTACAAGTCATTTTTGTAAAGGTAGACATTTCAGTCGAAAGAACGACGTCTAGATGACTATTTTAGAAAACATACTTTTACTTTGAGTTTAACCATAATTTTTGGATATAATTTCATGTTCATAATAAAAATCATTTTCCCAGAATAACAATTTTTAAATCAAAGTTTATCATAGTTTTTAATTAACTAACCCAAAACAGCCCGCGGTGTTACTACGACGGCATAAATCCGGTTTTACGGTATTTTTCGTGTTTCCAGGTTTTAAATCATTAAGTTAGCATATCATATAGATATAGAACATGTGTTTAGTTGATTTTAAAAGTCAAGTTAGAAGGATTAACTTTTATTTGTGAACAAGTTTAGAATTAACTAAACTATGTTCTAGTGATTACAAGTTTAAACCTTCGAATAAGATAGCTTTATATATATGAATCGAATGATGTTATGAACATCATTAATACCTAAAGTTCCTTGGATAAACCTACTGGAAATGAGAAAAATAGATCTAGCTTCAAAGGATCCTTGGATGGCTTGAAAGTTCTTGAAGCAGAATCATGACACGAAAATAATTTCAAGTAAGATTTCGACTCGAAATAAGATTGTTATAGTTATAGAAATTGAATTAAAGTTTGAATATGATTATTACCTTGTATTAGAAAGATAACCTACTGTAATTAACAAAGGTTTCTTGATCTTGGATGATTACTTGGAATGGATTTAGAAAACTTGGAAGTATACTTGCAATCTTGGAAGTATTCTTGATTTTATGAAACTAGAACTTTTGGAATTTATGAAGAACACTTAGAACTTGAAGATAGAACTTGAGAGAGATCAATTAGATGAATAAAATTAAAGAATGAAAGTGTTTGTAGGTGTTTTTGGTCATTGGTGTATGGATTAGATATAAAGGATATGTAATTTTGTTTTCATGTAAATAAGTCATGAATGATTACTCATATTTTTGTAATTTTATGAGATATCTCATGCTAGTTGCCAAATGATGCTTCCCACATGTATTAGGTGACTCACATAGGCTGCTAAGAGCTGATCATTGGAGTGTATATACCAATAGTACATACATCTAAAAGCTGTGTATTGTACGAGTACGAATACGGGTGCATACGAGTAGAATTGTTGATGAAACTGAACGAGGATGTAATTGTAAGCATTTTTGTTAAGTAGAAGTATTTTGATAAGTTTCTTGAAGTCTTTCAAAAGTGTATGAATACATATTAAAACACTACATGTATATACATTTTAACTGAGTCGTTAAGTCATCGTTAGTCGTTACATGTAAGTGTTGTTTTGAGACCTTTAGGTTAACGATCTTGTTAAATTTTGTTAACCCAAAGTTTATAATATCAAATGAGATTTTAAATTATTATATTATCATGATATTATGATATATTAATATATCTTAATATGATATATACACTTAATGATATATTTAATTATCATATTATCATGTTATATATAATATAACAATATATTAATATGCTTCATATATATTTAGTAAGACGTGGTTATAACGATAATCGTTATATGTATCGTTTCGAGTTTCATACGTCAATAGTCTCCTTTTTAAGTATATAACTTATTGTTACTATTTTTATTGAGATACTTGATGATCATTATATCATGTTAAACATATATATTTATTCATTTATGTATCATCATGTCATATACAACTGATAGCGTTCGTGAATCATTGGTCAAACTAGGTAATCAGACGTTTACAAAATTTCCGTTTCAATTAACCAAGTCTTAACAAGTTTGATTGCTTAACATGTTGGAAACATTTAATCATGTAAATATAGTTTTCATTAAACATATAATCATAGAAAGGTTTGGAAAAGTTCAGGTCACTACAAACACTACCTAAAACCCCACTAACCACCATGAAATTCATTCGAGAACCACACCATCACCATGCTTGATCACCACCTTCTCCATCTCTCACTTCTTTCTCTCTTGAACTTCAACATAAACCTCCACCATCATTGAGCTACCACCCCATGTTACCTCCTCTCTAGTTTCAGTTTACCAGTCGAGCTCTTCTACTTCAGCTTTGTTTTCCACGATCATCAAACCACCTCAATCACCATCACAAACACCTTTATTCTCTTTTCCTGCTGAGCTGCTACACTAGCTTCTTTTTCTGTGTAACGAACCCTTTGAAAACCACTTTCTATCACCCCATAACAGCCTCAAAATCATTGTGCAACCTTCCGTTACACTATTAACTGATTCCGTTTACTTCTATTATCGAATAACAACTTGAGCTGCTACTACTCATTTCTGTATTTGGTAACTCCACACAAGACCCATTATATAGTGGACGTTCATTCCATTTTAGATGGATATAGGAAATTACTTTTAATAATAAAATTAGTGGAACATGACGTTAGGAATGATCTTTTATATGAAAATTTGGGGAAAACATGCTATAATGGGGAACATCCTATAATGGGGAACATGGCATAAAGGTGAACATACTTTTGACATTTCTCATATCTAGTTCTACGAGGGTTATATTTCATATTTTTTTTTGACGAATTAAGTTAGGAAGGTGAAAAGACGAGATGTTTAGTATATGAATACATAATACATAATGATTAAGATGATTTGAAATGTGGTAGGTTTCTATATCCAGACAAGACTCACAAACTATCGGTATAATGAAAAGAGCCTTGAATCAATACTTGTTTTAACGTGGGCTTTTAATTTCATGTTGGGCCATTTAGTTTTCTTTGGATTACTTGAACTTTTAGGCTGGGTTTGTTTATCGTGTTGGGCCAGTTAAAGCCACCTTGCTCGACTACTATACTGCTGCCATTCCATTGTTATTTTTTTTTATGATGCCTGCTAGTTGATGATTGAGATGCAATTTAAAGTTGGTATTGAATGCTGTGATTGACGATGATGATATTTAGGATACTAATAATAATGATGATTAGGGTGTTGGTTGATAAGATTAAGTGATGCATGATGATGATGACAAGGGTGAGGATAATGGCGTATGATAATTAGAGATAGATGAAAAGGATGGTAAATATGGTGACGGGATTATGATGTACAATGGCGAAACCATTTATGGTGATGATGTAGTTAGGAGGATGATACAAAAACAATGATAGTAATAAGAACGGTTATGAAGATATACGATGACGATATTGATGTTGATGATGACGAGGTTATGATATATGATGATGATAGTATGAATAACATGGTGGTGATTTTAGATTTATAATTTTGATATATGATATGTATGATGAAGATAACCTTCGATGATGAATGACAAGAATTATAGAAACAGGAAAAACACGTTTAATAAATCTAAATCCTAGTTATAATTAGAAAAAGCGTGATCAGAGAAGTGGTTAAGGATATTATCGGGTTAGCGGGACGTTGCGGGTTCAAACCCGGACTTGGGCATTTCTTTTAAAATAACTTCTGTGAGGTAGTATTACTTATTATTATTATTATTATTATTATTATTATTATTATTATTATTATTATTATTATTATTATTATTATTATTATTATTATTATTATTATTATTATTATTAAAATGTCAAGGTTATGTTTAAAAGTAAAATTTAGGATTAAGTTATGATTTAAAATAGGTTAATGATATAATTATGATTATTAAGAAAAAGTATGAATAAGTTTATGACTAATACCTATGATTATTTCGGAAAATTATTATTACTATTCTTATTAAAACTATTATTATTATTATTATTATTATTATTATTATTATTATTATTATTATTATTATTATTATTAGTATTATTATTATTATTATTATTATTATTATTATTATTAAGTATCATTATTATTATTATTAGAATTTTCATTATTTTTATCATTATTAATTTATTATCCCTATTATTATTATTTTTAACATTTATATTATTATTCTTATCATTTTTATTATTAGTACTATTAATATATCAAATAAAGATTTTCTATATAAAAATATATATTATTAACATAAATCATAACTATATTAATATTTTTGTAATAAATATTAATTATCTATTTAATGTATATAAAATAAATATAGCTAATTTAGTTATTAATGAAACGTACAAGTTACTAAAATAACAATTAATCATAATACCTAAATTGTTCGATTACCATTATATGTGTTAATATATATACTTGATATAGGTTCGTGAATCCGAGGCCAACCCTGCATTGTTCAGTTTCGTCATATGAATATTTTTACTAGAAAATATTGTAGGGTGAGTTTCATTTGCCTTTTTACCCTTTATATTTTTGGGCTGAGAATACATGCGCAATTTTTAGAAATGTTTTACGAAATAGATACAAGTAATTGAAACTACATTATATGGGTGAATGATCGAAGCCGAATATGCCCCTTTTGCTTGGTAACCTAAGAATTAGTAAACCGATCTACTAATTGACGCGAATCCTAAAGATAGATCTATTGGGCCTAACGAACCCCATCCAAAGTACCGGATGCTTTGGTACTTCGATGTTGTTTTTATCATGTCCGAAGGATTTTCCGAAATGATAGGGAATATTCTTATATGCATCTTGTTAATGTCAGTTACCAGGTGTTCACCATATGAATGATTTTTGTCTCTATGCATGGGACGTATATTTATGAGAACTGGAAATGAAATTCTTGTGGTCTATTAAAATGATGAAAATGAATGTATATGATAAACTAATGAACTCACCAACATTTTGGTTGACAGTTTAAAGGATGTTTATTCTCAGGTATTAAAGAAATCTTCCGATGTGCATTTGCTCATTTTAAAGATATTACTTGGAGTCATTCAGGACATATTTCAAAAGACGTTGAATTCGAGTCGTTGAGTAAAACAAGATTATTATTAAGTCAATTATAGTTGGATATATTATGAAATGGTATGCATGTCGTCAACTTTCGATGAAATGAAAGTTTGTCTTTTTAAAAACGAATGCAATGTTCATAAAATGTATCATATAGAGGTCAAGTACCTCAATCTGATTTATCAGTTTATGAGCCATTCGACTTGCCTTCGGTATAGAAGATGGCTCGTGTGAACTTACATCTTCTTGAATCCTTACTGGTAACCCTTTTACAAACGCGTCGATCTTCTCTTCTTCATCTTCGAATGCTCCCGGACACAATAGGCACAACTCTGTGAATCATCGTTCATATGTGGTAACGTCGAACCCTTATGTTCGTAGCTCTCTAAGTTCTGCCTTGAGTTTATTGACTTCGTTTCTAGGACGGTACTGCTCGATCATCAATTGCTTGAATGCCGACCACGGTAGTGCGTAAGCAGCATTTTGTCCTACCGGTTCAAGATAGGTGTTCCACCACGTTAACGCAGTACCTGTGAAGGTATGCGTAGCGTACTTAACTTTGTCCTCTTCAGTACACTTACTTATGGCAAACACCGATTTGACTTTCTCGGTCCACCGTTTCAATCCAATTGGTCCTTCGGTTCCATCAAATTTTAAAGGTTTGCAGGTAGTGAATTCTTTATAGGTGCATCCTACAGGATTTCTTGCGCCATTAGTTGCGTTGCTAGATTCAGCGTTATTGTTGGTATGTAGCGCAGCCTGTACTGCGGCTATGTTTGCAGCAAGAAAGGTACGAAATTCCTCTTCGGTCATATTCATGGTGTGTCGAGTAGTCGGTGCCATTTCCTTCAAAATTGACAACTGAATCGAGTTAATCATACAGAATATTAAGAGTAGTCAATAGTATTTCGTAGCATAATATGAACTCATTTATAAAAGCTTTTTCTTCATATTAGCTTTTTATAAGTTTAAATTCGGGTACTACCTACCCGTTAAGTTCATACTTATTAGCTAATATACAATTTAACTACTACAATTCCATATGAAAAACTGATTATAATAATATATCACATACAAATATTCTTCAAACTTACAACTTCGCTATATTACATATAACATGAAATATAGTACACTATGATACAGGACAGTTTTGATGATAAATCTAGTTAATACGTAAAACATTTATAATTATAGGAGAATGATATTTGTACAAAAGTTATATTATATGTACAAAATAATTTATTATCCCTAACATATAATTATAATTGTTATAATTGTAAATTTACATATAATATACTTAACGCAATTTCAGTTATTCTATAACATTAAATTATTTTGATTATATAATTGTTATAATAAATAATTTTTATAATTATATAATTTCAATTATAATTTTAATTATATATAATTAATATAACATGCAGTAAATGACGAATATTAATAATAATGCTTATGTATATAAAATATTATAAATATGAATTATATATAATAATTATTTAATTATTTTAATATATATAGAATAATTAATCAGGTTTTATTAAAATAAGTAGATATGAACAGTTACTATAATAATAATATTAATATATATGCATATTATATATATTTAATTATAATTTATTTAATAAATTTTGATTAATATTAATATATGTAAATGTGAATCATATTCTAAAATGATTAATATAATAACAATTTCAAACATGTACAAGTTCTATTTTCATAAAATCAAGAATACTTCCAACTTTGCTAGCTTACTTCCAATCTTGTAGAGTGATGATCATCCAATCTCAAGAAATCTTTCTTATTTACAGTAAGATATCTTTATAATACAAGGTACTACTCATATTCAAACTTTGATTCAATTTCTATAACTATAACAATCTTATTTCGAGTGGAAATCTTACTTGAACTTGTTTTCGTGTCATGATTCTACTTCAAGAACTTTCAAGCCATCCAAGATCCTTTAAAGCTAGATCATTTCTTGTCACTTCCAGTAGGTTTACCTACTAAACTTGAGGTAGTAATGATGTTCATAACATCATTCGATTCATACATATAAAACTATCTTATTCGAAGATTTGAACATGTAATCACTAGAACATAGTTTAGTTAATTCTAAACTTGTTCGTAAACATAAGTTAATCCTTCTAACTTGACTTTTAAAATAAACTTAACACATGTTCTATATCTATATGCTATGCTAACTTAATGATTTAAAACCTGAAAACACGAAAAACACCGTAAAACCGGATATACGCCGTCGTAGTAACACCGCGGGCTGTTTTGGGTTAGTTAATTAAAAACTATGATAAAATTTGATTTAAAAGTTGTTCTTCTGGGAAAATGATTTTTCTTATGAACATGAAACTATATCCAAAAATTATGGTTAAACTCAAAGTGGAAGTATGTTTTCCAAAATGGTCATCTAGACGTCGTTCTTTCGACTGAAATGACTACCTTTACAAAAATGACTTGTAACTTATATTTCTGACTATAAACCTATACTTTTTCTATCTAGATTCATAAAATAGAGTTCAATATGAAACCATAGCAATTTGATTCACTCAAAATGGATTTAAAACGAATAAGTTATGGGTAAAACAAGATTGGATATTTTTTCTTGTTGTAGTTACGTGAAAATTGGTAACAAATCTATATTAATCATATCCTAGCTAACTTATATTGAATTATACATATATTCTAATATATTATGTAATCTTGGGATACCATAGACACGTATGAAAATGTTTTGACATATCATATCAACCCATGTGTATATATTATTTAGAACAACCATATATACTCTATATGCAGTAATGTGGGAGTTAGCTATACAGGGTTGAGGTTGATTCAAAAAATATATATACTTTGAGTTGTGATCTAGCCTGAGTCGTGTATACACTGGGTCGTGGATTGATTCAAGATAATATATATCAATTTTTTTCTGTACATCTAACTTTGGACAACTAGTTGTAGGTTACTAACGAGGACAGCTGACTTAATAAACTTAAAACATCAAAATGTATTAAAAGTGTTGTAAATATATTTTGAACATACTTTGATATATATGTACATATTTGTTATAGGTTCGTGAATCGACCAGTGGCCAAGTCTTACTTCCCGACGAAGTAAAAATCTGTGAAAGTGAGTTATAGTCCCACTTTTAAAATCTAATATTTTACATAATGGTTTACAATAAGAACATATTACATCAAAAATAAGTTTCTTGAATGCAGTTTTTACATAATATCATACAAGCATGGACTTCAAATCTTGTCCTTATTTTAGTATGCAATAGCGGAAGCTCTTAATAATCACCTGAGAATAAACATACTTAAAACGTCAACAAAAATGTTGGAGAGTTATAGGTTTAACCTATATATTATCAAATCATAATAATAGACCACAAGATTTCATATTTCAATATACATCCCATACATAGAGATAAAATTCATTCATATGGTGAACACCTGGTAACCGACATTAACAAGATGCATATAAGAATATCCCCTATCATTCCAGGAAATCCTTCGGACATGATAAAAACGAATTCGAAGTACTAAAGCATCTGGTACTTTGGATGGGGTTCTTTAGGCCCAATAGATCTATCTTTAGGATTCGCGTCAATTAGTAGATCGGTTTACTAATTCTTAGGTTACCAAGCAAAAGGGGCATATTCGGCTTCGATCATTCACCCATATAATGTAGTTTTAATTACTTGTGTCTATTTCGTAAAACATTTATAAAACTGCATGTATTCTCATCCCAAAATATTAGATTTAAAAAATTATATATGTATAACCTTAGTAATATTTTTATTGTATGATAACTATGAACTTGAATAACATTAAAACATCTCATTTGAAATCAATTTATATATATTTTGTAAATAAAATAATATATTAACACTATTAACATGATAATGTACTATTATTTTAATAATTAATTATATATAATATATAGTTTATAGTAATGATATTTCTTAACTGCATTCTATGATAGAATTATCTGTGATTAGGGTTGATTATTATGACACGCATTAGTCCCCGGTTTCTGTTAGTACGTATGAGCTCCCGAGCCGGGTGGATGGTTTATTATTTATGACATTTTGGCACCGGTTGTCCTATATTTTATAAACATGTGTTCAGCCGTGGGGTGTAAAGATCGGCACAGAGGTTCTATACTTTGAAGGCACATGTATTCAGCCGTGGGGTGAAAGACCGGCACAGATGGTTACTATTATATTTTGAATCCTCACCAGGTGTTCTTCATATGAAAGATATTTTTTTGTGCAGTTGAAATGGGACTTCTGCACGTTTTATAATATTTAAAATCTTGTGATCTATTAACATGATGGAAATGAAATGATTATGATAAACTAATGATACCAACTGTAGAGACCCGTCCTAATCCATCCGGACGAAGTCCATATTGATTATAAACGATTCACAATAGTTGATTACATCGCGAGGTACTTGACCTCTATATGATACATTTTACAAACATTGCATTCGTTTTTGGAAAAGACAAACTTTCATTACATCGAAAGTTGACGGCAGGCATACCATTTCATAATATGTCTTACTATAATTGACTTAGTAATAATCTTGATGAACGCAACTACTCGAATGCAACGTCTTTTGAAATATGTCATGAATGACTCCAAGTAATATCTCTAAGATGACAAAATGCACAGCGGAAGATTTCTTTCATACCTGAGAATAAACATGCTTTAAAGTGTCAACCAAAAGGTTGGTGAGTTCATTAGTTTAACATAAATAATCATTTCCATCATTTTAATAGACCACAAGATTTCATATTTTTCCATTTCTCATAAACATACGTCCCATGCATAGAGACAAAAATATCATTCATATGGATTGAACACCTGGTAACCGACATTCACAATATGCATATAAGAATATCCCCATCATTCCAGGATCCTCCTTCGGACATGATATAAATTTCGAAGTACTAAAGCATCCGGTACTTTGGATGGGGCTTGTTGGGCCTGATAGATCTATCTTTAGGATTTGTGTCAATTAGGGTGTCTATTCCTTAATTCTTAGATTACCAGACTAAAAGGGGCATATTTGATTTCGATTATTCAACCATATAATGTAGTTTCGATTACTTGTGTCTATTTCGTAAAACATTTATAAAAGCAGCGCATGTATTCTCAGTCCCAAAAATATATATTGCAAAAGCATTTAAAAAGGGAGAAAATGAAACTCACCTAATGTATTTTGTAGTAAAAATACATATGACTATATTGAACAATGCAGGGTTGTCCTCGAATTCACGAACCTATATCATTTGTGTATATTAATACATATAATGGTAATCAAATAATTTCATTTATTAATCTTATAATATTTGTATGCTGAGTGTTGTAATTATATGAAATTTATGATAAACCCTAATTAATATATATATATATATATATATATATATATATATATATATATATATATATATATATATATATTTATGTATATTTTATATCTTAAATTATAAGTTATCTATTTTTTATTTATATATACTTTTAAAGTAGTTAATATTTATACTTATGATTATATATATATATATATATATATATATATATATATATATATATATATATATATATATATATATATATATATATATATATATATATATATATATATATATATAGATGTAATTAGTATTTTTATCAAAAGTCAATAATTTGCTATATGTAAAAATGTTAATATACTCAATATATAATTATATTTAATCTGAATATCAGTATATGTTTATATACATAATATTTATTTGCTATGAAAATGATAATAATAAAAATGATAGTTTTCAATCATAATAATAATAATACTAATAACAATCTTAATGATAATACTAATATTAATAATAGTGTTAATAATGATATAAATGGTAACTAATACATATTTTGGCATTAATAATAATAATAATTATGATACATGTGATAATAATAATAACTAATGATAACAATAATAATAATAATAATCAATATTAATAAGGAAACTACCTCACAATTAAAGAGTCCCAAAAAGAGTAAAGCTGCCCACACCCGGGCTCAAACCCTCAACCTCTCGCTTGTTACTAACACCACTTAACCAATGAATCTGTTTAGTTTTTCTGTTATTATTATGATTTCAATTTCTTTTATCATGTATTAACTTTGTTATTAAATCTTTCAGCCCAACTAGAAGCCCAGCAACAGTTAAATCAACTTATCATTTTAAAGAAAGCCCAACAACACTACATGATTACGGCCCAACAGGCCACACTCTCCACAGCTTTTATTGAAAAAAGAATATGTTTGTAGCCTCCTGGTTTCGAACCCAGGACCTTTCACTCACCCGCAACACCCTCAAACACTCGTCTAATTAAGTTTTCCTGTATTTAATCGTAACTGAAACGTACTTAAACATATTCCTTCTATTTCTGATTCTCCTTCTTTTAAATAAAAAAAAATGTCACAGGCCAAGATTGAACCTGCGACCTCTAGATAACCCAATGCTCACCCAGACCACTCCCCTAATTATTTCATTTCTAGATTAATTCACACCCAGTTTCATTTAACCCATATCTTCATCCGACGTCTACTTCTACTTCATTAATTCGATCAACAAACATCATCATTATCTTAACCCTCGGCTCAATGTAAAGTTTACGGCCCATGTGTAATCTGTTTACTGAAGCGACCAAGTCAATACCGAAAGCAAAATGAAAGGAAAAAAATAACAAAGTAAACCTTTATTATATTGTAAGTGGGTCTTTGCTTTTTGTAAATGTCGGCCATTAAATCATCATCATTTTTATATGTATCATTCCATCAACTCCAATATTACTTTGTCATCATTCTTTCTTGGTTGAGTGGTGGTTTAAACCGGAAAAAAAATAGGAAACAGGAAGTGCTTTAATACAAGAATAAGTAATATGTATATGACATTGGATACCCATAGGTTATCATCATTCACACCTTTAATAAATCAAGTGTGGGACATTCGGTGGTATTAATTAATTGAATAAAAAGAACTCGAGTATGGTTGTATTAGCAAGTGGGGGTGTTTGTTTATCAATGGTCGACCACTAGGAGAAGAAAATGGAACGCGTACAATATATATTAGTAGGTGATAGGTAAGGTGGCGGTTGTTTAGAGTTTGGTGGTTATATGTGGTTCTTTGAGCTGGGTCGAACAAAACAGAAAAGAATGCAGCATTGGTTCGGTTGTAAGTTGCTTGAGCAGAAGAAGGAAGATAAACAAGCAAGTTAAAGATTGGTTTAATTTGGTTGTTTTATAGCAAAAAATAAGATCGATCGGATGATTCCTTCGTACAGGCGAATAAATAAAAAAAATATAAGTGATAACAATGGTTAACAGATTTTGTCTTGGTTGGTGATAATTGATTCCAGTTGTTTAAAGTTGACTGACAGATTGAGCAGCTCAGACAATGATAGGCAATTGAATACGCTTTTATCTAATTATTTATGTATAAATCGTATCTACATACATACATATTTAGTTATACATGTAAATTCGTAATCTGTATTTGGATATGTATTATACACTTGTCTTTATGTATACGTATCTATCTGCATTTGGTATATGTACAAGTATTTATTTATAAACTGTATATATATACATATATTTGTTCTTATAACAGTATTTATATTTATAGATAATAATTAACTTTATTAATAAATATAAATATAAATATAAATATAAATATAATAATAATACACATAATATTAATAATAATACAAATATATAATAAAGATAATAATATTATTACTAATGATGATTATAATAATTACTATAATATGTATAATAATAATATTATTAATAATAATGATACTAATTATAATAATGCTAATATTATTAATAATAATATCAATACTAACAATACTAATACTAATGATATTAATATTATTCATGATTCATGAGGATATAACAACTTAAATGTATTAACCTTCAATAATATAACTAATACTGATTTTAAATGTTAATATTATTATTAATATTAATAACATTAATGAAAGTACCAATAATATTGGCATTATATATATATATATATATATATATATATATATATATATATATATATATATATATATATATATATATATATATATATATTAATTTGTAAATACGCTTAACATGTGAAGATTATACATTATATTATATGATAGTATGTGTTATATATCTATTATAAATACTTTATATGATATGTGTATGCATATTAAATATGAAAATATAATTGTCTTATATATATATATATATATATATATATATATATATATATATATATATATATATATATATATATATATATATATATATATATACTTATTTTATAAACATATGTTCGTGAATCGTCGGGCACAGTCCGAAGGTAAATGATTACATGAATATAGTTTCCAAAGTTTTTTTTTTTAAGACTCAACATTACAGACTTTGCTTAACTTTTCGAAATCATATAGAGATTATGTTTAAATTTAGTCGAAAATTCCCGGGTCGTCACAGTACCTAGCCGTTAAAGAAATTTCGTCCCGAAATTTGAGTAAGGTCGTCATGGTTAACCATAAAATGTTTTCATGATGAATATGTGCTGATAGATAGAGTCTTATCATCATTGAGTGTAATGAGGATAAAATAATTCGAGTATTCGAAGAGTATGAATGAAGCTATCACACAAGAGTGAAATGAGTAAATGTAGATTCGTCATATCTTTTGATGTAGAGGGTTGAATTTAGAAAATAAGGCGCGTCTTAATTTTTGACGTCGTCTTGATTGAATTCCGGAATTCAAGGGATATAAATAAAAACAGTATATAAGTCTAATATTATATATAAATTACTAAACCATAATAAATCTTTCCGTACTAAGCTATTATGTGTGAATCTTAACTACTCGGTTAATTCATATTACTAATATGCTATGATGTACATCCTTCACCAGTGACTTAACCATCATTAACTACAAACTCTGTTTCAATTCAATGAATTCTATTTCATAATAAATCAAGTGTATTGTTCAAATATATGTTTGATTTTACACTTTCATTATCAATGTACTCGAAACTTTTCAGATAACATCATTCGTACTTTGCGAAGTTCACAAGAATTTAACGAAAACCAACATCACACCTCAACAAATAATGAAGTATTAATTCATAATTTCAATATTATTGAAGAAATACTTATGTAATCTCTAAAGCCTTCAAGGGATTATTCAATTCTAGTTCCAACCGTAAATCGAATGAGTTTAATTTAGTATTAACTCATTAAAATCTATGTTACATCTGAGGAGAATATATACATATATATTTTCATAAAGACTGTAATAAAATTCTTATGTACAAAATATTAATTTTGAAAATTTTTTAACGGGTAGGTAATACCTGATATATATATATATATATATATATATATATATATATATATATATATATATTCACAATTAATATGTTACATTCTTCGAATTTGATCAAGCAAATTATCAACTATACTTCCTAATTTCACAATAATATACATTCTTTCATAGAAATCAAAACATCCATACTCATTCAAACCCAATTACATATTCTGATTTTGAAACCTCAAAATTCAATTCGAGATATAACCGATATCATCACTTTTAGATTCCTACATCTTTCAAAGCTATACTTTGACTTCAAAACTATGTTAGAACATCAAATGTATATTAACGATTACAATCTGTGTTCAAACCCTTCGAAATTCCCGAAGACACTTCAGATAATGAATCATTGAGATGATGATTCAACCACATGTTACCCACAGTCATCACCTCTCGAAACCAAAGTCATAGTTTAACATGTACCCACGAAAGATCCATTGGCATTTATTAGCAAAAAAAATAACCTTGCGAATTCTTTTCAATGTAGCCAGTTTTGTCACAGCTCCAACAAGTCAACTTCGACTTTTCAGTCGAAACAGCCTTATTATAGCTTTATATATACGTTGTCCTTTTAGCATTGTTGCTGGGGAACCTTTCATATTCCACCACATTAGCAATAAACTTATTCACAACTCCACTGATCTTTGACCTTCCGAAGAATCATTATATTTATCGAAACCCCATCATTTACTCATCTGCCTCTTGTAACGAGAATTGCCATACGAATCATCGGGAATTATCAATCAGTATTTTGAAATATCGCAGCATGTCTACGCCAACAATTATATGTGTATGTACAACGTCTATCTCCTGGACTTACATACTTTGAATGAGAAGTTTCTGAAAAACACCCTGAACTGCGGATCTAAATTTTGATGAAAAAAAAAAAACTATAAAACGACCTTAACAGTAAAAACTTTGATGATAATGAATAGTGTGATGGTAAAGCGCAGAAAAAGAGAAGTTTTAAAACTAGAAAACGGATTGAGCAAAGTATGAAGGAGGCTGTGGACAAATCACAGACTAAACCTGCCTTCAAAGAATCTAAATGATTCAGTATCTGCTGAAGTCATTAACAAATACCTTGCTCCTGACCCTAAACCCCAGCGGACAATATTCTTCATCATCCTCTCATATTAGAAATTCTAAGATATCATCATATCTTTCATTATAAATGTCCTCCATATTTCTGAAGATATTTCCATAATTATTCTTATCTGAAATCATTTATCTCCTCGCGTTATCTGTGTTACATCATAAAAGAAACTATCTTAGTTTCTAAATTCTGAAACCTTCGAGTTTAAAATAAGAATATTTTTGAAGTAGTGTTGGGAACTGAAGCATGAGTTAGTATAATATAATGACACTTGATCAACGTGATTATATTACGGTAAGTCAAGCTGAGCTTCTAATGGAATGTGATGATTCACAGATTATAACGTCATCATGTGTCATGTTACACGACTTTTACATTCTATCTAATCTCCAAACATATTAAGAACATATCTTCTTGATAGTTCTATTCTCAATGATTCTGGTAATTTGACAAGTCAAGATCGTGCCATTACAATTTCATTCCTAAAACATTAACAATGTTCATTCCGGAATTCATATCTGCGAATTCTGTACCATTACAAGCGGTGGTTAATCGCAAGAAGAAGAAACGAAAGGACAAAGCTCCGAAACAGAAAATTGAGATATAAATCGTAGCAAATAAAAGAGAGCATTAATTGGAGATGACAATGATTATAGAAGACAGAAGCAGGGACATCGAAATATAAGGGAAGATATAAAACCCAACAACCACCCAGAAATTATAAATCGTATATGTCGATACATATAGCAATATAAAGACACGGGATAACTAGGAACACTATAAACCCAAGAGTATAGTAGAAGTAAATAGATTCTTCCGACGATAAATGAAAAAGAAGAATGACCGATATGAAAGTTAGAAGTATATCGAGAATCAGAACTGGATGGAGTATATTGAAAAATACTTTAAAATATGAGTTGAGGGAGAAACAATAGAAGGTGTGAGTTGTAAGGAAAATGAAGGAGGTGGATTTATAGGAAAATCTCTGATAGAGCAATCAAAATGGACGATCGCATTAAAGCAAATCTTAATCCCCTTGGTTACCGGAGAATCAAATCTTATTATGAATATTTTCTCCAAATCTCTTGAACTTGAAAATCAATCCTATCTACGTCAAAAGATATGACGAATTTATATCTACTCATTTCACTCTTTTGGTGATAGCTTCACTCGTACTCTTCACAAATTCAAATGGTTTTATCCTTATTACTCAATGATGATAAAACCCTAATCTTTAGCATATATGCGTCATGAAAATATACTTAGTGTCAGCCATGACCAGCCCAATCAAATTTCGGGACGAAATTTCTTTAACGGGTAGGTACTGTGATGACCCGGAAATTTCTGAACAAATTTAAACATTATCTTTATATTATTCTGACACGATAAGCAAAGGTTGTTAAGTTAAATCTCAAGAGTTTTAAACTATGTTTGTACATTCATTTAAACCTCGACCAAATTCCAATGATTCACGAACCATTAATTGAACGTATATGAGTATATATGTATATGTGTGTATATATATATATATATATATATATATATATATATATATATTATAACTTGATAATGTCAACAAAGTATTTAAAAGTATAATACTTTAAACGAACGTAATTATTTCAAAAATTGTTATCATAGGAATTAAAAGATAATATCAAATGATTGAATTATTAGATACATTGAATTATGGCTACGAGTCCCTATTAGGAGGTCCACTTTTATTTAGGAAACCTTTCCCTTTTAACCATATTCGGAAAATGGTAAAGTGATTTTACAAATAAAAACAAAATTTCTTTTGCCTTCTGTTTCCTACTTGTTGAACAACAACAACAACCCACAAGGATAATTCATGAATTGATTGCCTTGATTTATTTCCAGATGGGGCCAAGTAGGTTTAATAGATACATTTTTTTTCCTGATTCCTTTTCTTCTATTAAGTACACTCATGCATTAGTCTACATAAAAACATGCCTCACTACATGCATCTCTCATCAAACAAATAGTAACATTACATCAACTATTCGATCCGTGATTTATTAATCATTTATTCATGTCGACAATAATAGAAACAAGTGGCTGCTAAGACTTTTTACACGTTTTCTTAATACCTTATGATATTATTATATCATATTATGTAAACACATATAGATAGATATGAGAATCACCAAAATCACCAATGTATCACCATCTTAAACCCATTGAAATCTCTCTTCTCTTCTCCTCCATGACAACCCACCGGCACCCTAGCTTCATCACCTTCCACTCATACCATCAACCCTTACTAGAACACCATTCATCACCACCATCGTTCTATTTCTTTTTCTGTCCGGGAACCATCTAACAAACAACCCTTAAACCATCACTTACTGCTCTTGCTATTCACTATATACTAGTGCTCGAACTAACCTTAGTTGGTTTTTCTGTCTCGTTTGCATCACCACCTCTCTAAGCCGCCACCCACCAACTCACTATATGTCTCTCTGATTCTGTTTCATGTTCTATTTCAAACACTACCTCAAACCCCACTAACCACCGTGAAATTCATTCGAGAACCACACCATCACCAAGCTCGATCACCACCTTCTCCATCTCTCTCTTTTTTCTCTCTTGAACTTCAACATAAACCTCCACCATCATTGAGCTACCACCCCATGTTACCACCACTCTAGTTTCAGTTTACCAGTCGAGCTCTTCTACTTCAGCTTTGTTTTCCACGATCATCAAACCACCTTAATCACCATCACAAACACATTTATTCTCTTTTCCTGCTGAGCTGCTACGCTAGCTTCTTTTTCTGTGTAACGAACCCTTTGAAAACCACTTTCTATCACCCCATAACAGCCTCAAAATCATTGTGCAACCTTCCGTTACACTATTAACTGATTTCGTTTACTTCTATTATCGAATAACAACTTGAGCTGCTACAGTTAAATCTGCTGCATCATATTTGATCGCCAACAGCCCTCATCGAACCTTCTATTTATCTTTGTTGGCTACTACTCGTTTCTGTATTTGGTAACTCCACACAAGACCCATTATATAGTGGACGTTCATTCCATTTTAGATGGATATAGGAAATTACTTTTAATAATAAAATTAGTGGAACATGATGTTAGGAATGATCTATTATATGACAATTTGGGAAAAACATGCTATAATGGGGAACATCCTATAATGGGGAACATGGCATAAAGGTGAACATACTTTTGACATTTCTCATATCTAGTTCTACGAGGGTTATATTTCATATTTTTTTTTACGAATTAAGTTAGGAAGGTGAAAAGACGAGATGTTTAGTATATGAATACATAATACATAATGATTAAGATGATTTGAAACGTGGTAGTTTTCTATATCCAGACAAGACTCACAAACTATCGGTATAATGAAAAGAGCCTTGAATCAATACTTGTTTTAACGTGGGCTTTTAATTTCATGTTGGGCCATTTAGTTTTATTTAGATTACTTAAAGTTTTGGGCTGGGTTTGTTTATCTTGTTGGGCCAGTTAAAGCCACCTTGCTCGACTACTATACTGCTGCCATTCCATTGTTATTTTTTTTATGATACCTGCTAGTTGATGATTGAGATGCAATTTAAAGTTGGTATTGAATGCTGTGATTGACGATGATGATATTTAGGATACTAATAATAATGATGATTAGGGTGTTGGTTGATAAGATTAAGTGATGCATGATGATGATGACAAGGTTGAGGATAATGGCGTATGATAATTAGAGATAGATGAAAAGGATGGTAAATATGGTGATGAGATTATGATGTACAATGGCGAAACCATTTATGGTGATGATGTAGTTAGGAGGATGATACAAAAACAATGATAGTAATAAGAACGGTTATGAAGATATACGATGACGATATTGATGTTGATGATGACGAGGTTATGATATATGATGATGATAGTATGAATAACATGGTGGTGATTTTAGATTTATAATTTTGATATATGATATGTATGATGAAGATAACCTTCGATGATAAATGACAAGAATTATAGAAACAGGAAAAACAGGTTTAATAAATCTAAATCCTAGTTATAATCGGAAAAAGTGTGATCAGAGAAGTGGTTAAGGATATTATCGGGTTAGCGGGACGTTGCGGGTTCAAACCCGGACTTGGGCATTTCTTTTAAAACAACTTCTGTGAGGTAGTATTACTTATTACACTTTATTATTATTATTATTATTATTATTATTATTATTATTATTATTATTATTATTATTATTATTATTATTATTATTATTATTATTATTATTATTATTATTATTATTATTATTATTATTATTATTATTATTATTATTATTATTATTATTATTGTTATTATTAAAATGTTAAGGTTAGGTTTAATTGTAAAATTTAGGATTAAGTTATGATTTAAAATAGGTTAATGATATAATTATGATTATTAAGAAAAAGTATGAATAAGTTTATGACTAATACCTATGATTATTTCTGAAAATTATTAATACTATTCTTATTAAAACTATTATTATTATTATTATTATTATTATTAAGTATCATTATTATTATTATTAGAATTTTCATTATTTTTATCATTATTAATTTATTATCCCTATTATTATTATTTTTAACATTTATATTATTATTCTTATCATTTTTATTATTAGTACTATTAATATATCAAATAAAGATTTTCTATATAAAAATATATATTATTAACATAAATCATAACTATATTAATATTTTTGTAATAAATATTAATTATCTATTTAATGTATATAAAATAAATATAGTTAATTTAGTTATTAATGAAACGTACAAGTTACTAAAATAACAATTAATAATAATACCTAAATTGTTCGATTACCATTATATGTGTTAATATATACTTGATATAGGTTCGTGAATCCGAGGCCAATCCTGCATTGTTCAGTTTCGTCATATGAATATTTTTACTACAAAATATTGTAGGGTGAGTTTCATTTGCCTTTTTACCCTTTATATTTTTGGGCTGAGAATACATGCGCAATTTTTAGAAATGTTTTACGAAATAGACGCAAGTAATTGAAACTACATTATATGGGTGAATGATCGAAGCCGAATATGCCCCTTTTGCTTGGTAACCTTAGAATTAGTAAACCAATCTACTAATTGACGCGAATCCTAAAGATAGATCTATTGGGCCTAACGAACCCCATCCAAAGTACCGGATGCTTTAGTACTTCGAATTCGATACCACTTGAAATGTCCCGTTCATATTGATTATAAACATTCCATATTAATTAATTTCGTAGCGAGGTTTTGACCTCTATATGAGACGTTTTTCAAAGACTGCATTCATTTTTAAAACAACCATAACCTTTATTTTATCGACAAAGGTTTAAAAAGCATTACGTAGATTATCAAATAATGATAATCTAAAATATACCGTTTACACACGACCATTACATATTGGTTTACAATAAGAACATATTACATCAAAAATAAGTTTCTTGAATGCAGTTTTTACATAATATCATACAAGCATAGACTCCAAATCTTGTCCTTATTTTAGTATGCAACAGCAGAAGCTCTTAATAATCACCTGAGAATAAACATGCTTAAAACGTCAACAAAAATGTTGGTGAGTTATAGGTTTATCCTATATATTATCAAATCATAATAATAGACCACAAGATTTCGTATTTCAATATACATCCCATACATAGAGATAAAATTCATTCATTTGGTGAACACCTGGTAACCAACATTAACAAGATGCATATAAGAATATCCCCTATCATTCCGGGAAATCCTTCGGACATGATAAAAACGAATTCGAAGTACTAAAGCATCCGATACTTTGGATGGGGTTCGTTAGGCCCAATAGATCTATCTTTAGGATTCGCGTCAATTAGTAGATCGGTTTACTAATTCTTAGGTTACCAAGCAAAAGGGGCATATTCGGCTTCGATCATTCACCCATATAATGTAGTTTCAATTACTTGTGCCTATTTCGTAAAACATTTATAAAACTGCATGTATTCTCATCTCAAAATATTAGATTTTAAAAGTGGGACTATAACTCACTTTAACAGATTTTTACTTCGTCGGGAAGTAAGACTTGACCACTGGTCGATTCACGAACCTATAACAAATATGTACATATATATCAAAGTATATTCAAAATATATTTACAACACTTTTAATACATTTTGATGTTTTAAGTTTATTAAGTCAGCTGTCCTCGTTAGTAACCTATAACTAGTTGTCCAAAGTTAGATGTACTCCCACATTACTGCATATAGAGTGTCTATGGTTGTTCCAAAAAATATATACACATGGGTCGATATGATATGTCAAAACATTTACATATGTGTCTATGGTATCCAAAGATTACATAATATATTAGAATACATGTATAATACGGTATAAGTTAGCTAGGATATGATTAATATAGATTTGTTACCAATTTTCACGTAGCTACAACAAGAAAAAATATCCAATCTTGTTTTACCCATAACTTATTCGTTTTAAATCCGTTTTGAGTGAATCAAATTGCTATGGTTTCATATTGAACTCTATTTTATGAATCTAGACAGAAAAAGTATAGGTTTAATGTCGGAAATATAAGTTACAAGTCATTTTTGTAAAGGTAGTCATTTCAGTCGAAAGAACGACGTCTAGATGACCATTTTGGAAAAAATACTTTCACTTTGAGTTTAACCATAATTTTTGGATATAGTTTCATGTTCATAAGAAAAATATATTAAATCAATTTCCATTATATTATAAATGTTTTGACATATCATATCGACCCATCTATATATATTATTTGGAACAATCATAGACACTCTATATGCAGTAATGTTGGAGTTAGCTATACAGGGTTGAGGTTGATTCTAAAAATATATATACTTTGAGTTGTGATCTAGCCTGAGACGTGTATACACTGGGTCGTGGATTGATTCAAGATAATATATATCAATTTTTTTCTGTACATCTAACTTTGGACAACTAGTTGTAGGTTACTAACGAGGACAACTGACTTAATAAACTTAAAACATCAAAATGTATTAAAAGTGTTGTAAATATATTTTGAACATACTTTGATATATATGTACATATTTGTTATAGGTTCGTGAATTGACCAGTGGCCAAGTCTTACTTCCCGACGAAGTAAAAATCTGTGAAAGTGAGTTATAGTCCCACTTTTAAAATCTAATATTTTAGGATGAGAATACATGCAGTTTTATAAATGTTTTATGAAATAGACACAAGTAATTGAAACTACATTATATGGGTGAATGATCGAAGCCGAATATGCCCCTTTTGCGTGGTAACCTAAGAATTAGTAAACCGATCTACTAATTGACGCGAATCCTAAAGATAGATCTATTGGGCCAAACGAACCCCATCCAAAGTACCGGATGCTCTAGTACTTCGAATACGTTTTTATCATGTCCGAAGGATTTCCCGGAATGATAGGGGATATTTTTATATGCATCTTGTTAATGTCGGTTACCAGGTGTTCACCATATGAATGAATTTTATCTCTATGTATGGGATGTATATTGAAATATGAAATCTTGTGGTCTATTATTATGATTTGATAATATATAGGATAAACCTATAACTCACCAACATTTTTGTTGATGTTTTAAGCATGTTTATTCTCAGGTGATTATTAAGAGCTTCCGCTGTTGCATACTAAAATAAGGACAAGATTTGGAGTCCATGCTTGTATGATATTATGTAAAAACTGCATTCAAGAAATTTATTTTTGATGTAATATGTTCTTATTGTAAACCATTATGTAATGGTCGTGTGTAAACAGTATATTCTAGATTATCATTATTTGATAATCTACGTAATGCTTTTTAAAACTTTATCGATAAAATAAAGGTTATGGTTGTTTTAAAAATGAATGCAGTCTGCGATGATCAACTCCAAATAATGTCTTTAAAATGAGCAAATGCACAGCGAAAGATTTCTTTATTACCTGAGAATAAACATGCTTTAAAGTGTCAACCAAAAGGTTGGTGAGTTCATAGGTTTATTATAAAATAATAAAATTCATCATTTTGATAGACCACAAGATTTAAATGCTGCATGGTACAAATGGGCCCGAATCCTATACCCACCTGTAATGTACATGCGATATCTTTTAAATACAGTACACATTTCTCGTGTACGAAATCCTTTTTCATAAATCTTAGTAACCGTACACATATCTCGTGTACAAAATATAATACACATAACCTGTGTATAAAAATCATTCTCTCGATACATAACATTCACTTTGCTTTCATAACTTGGCTTAGTAACCGACCTTAACATATAATGAGCATAATAATATCCCCAAAACAGAATATCTCGTCTGTATAATAATCATATAATATTCGAAGTACTAAACACCACGCCCACTAGCTCTTCCGTCTAGTGAACATTCTGGGTGGGGGTGTTAAACCCGGTAGCTACTTTTAGGATTCGAGTCAATTAGGCGTGCATTAATTCTCAAAATTAGTGATGTTCCCTAATTCTTAGGTTTCCAAGCAATAATAATCAGGGGAAAAATATTCATATCAATTGTGGCAATTATCACGTCCACATAATTCAATGGTGGCAATTATCACATCCACATAATTCATTCGAGGAATATTTTGCTTGTGTCTATCTCGTCAAACATTTATAAAAACATTTCATGTATTCGCAGTTCAAAATGTATTTCAAAAGCAGTTGTAAAAACAGCGCATGTATTCTCAGTCTCAAAAACGTAAAGAGTAAAAGGGAATCAAATGAACTCATTCATATAAATATGTTAAAATAGTTAATAAAGCATTTTGCATGTATTCTCAGCCCAAAAATGTAATGAGTAAAAAGGGAGCAAATGAAACTCACGCATATAAATATTGTAAAACAGTTATTAAAATAATATTAATAACTTCGAATATTTCCTAATACATATTATTAATAATCATATGTATTTTCATATAGATTTTATTAATAAAAATATAGACACATTATAAATAATATATCCAAAATAATAATGTATATATATGTATAACCTGATTTGGAATCATATATATTAAACAATATAAGTTAGCTAGGATATGATTATATATATTAGTGTAAACTATGATAAACTTTGATTTAAAAGTTGTTCTTCTGGGAAAATGATTTTTCTTATGAACATGAAACTATATCAAAAAATTATGGTTAAACTCAATGTGGAAGTATGTTTTCCAAAATGGTCATCTAGACGTCGTTCTTTCGACTTAAATGACTACCTTTACAAAAATGACTTGTAACTTATATTTCTGACTATAAACCTATACTTTTTCTGTCTAGATTCATAAAATAGAGTTCAATATGAAACCATAGCAATTTAATTCACTCAAAACGGATGTAAAACGAATAAGTTATGGGTAAAACAAGATTGGATAATTTTTCTTGTTGTAGCTACGTGAAAATTGGTAACAAATCTATATTAATCATATCCTAGCTAACTTATATAGTATTATACATGTATTCTAATATATTATGTAATCTTGGGATACCATAGACACGTATGCAAATGTTTTGACATATCATATCGACCCATGTGTACATATTATTTGGAACAACCATAGACACTCTATATGCAGTAATGTGGGAGTTAGCTATACAGGGTTGAGGTTGATTCCAAAAATATATATACTTTTAGTTGTGATCTAGCTCGAGACGTGTATACACTGGGTCGTGGATTGATTCAAGATAATATATATCAATTTTTTCTGTACATCTAACTTTGGACAACTAGTTGTAGGTTACTAACTAGGACAGCTGACTTAATAAACTTAAAACATCAAAATGTATTAAAAGTGTTGTAAATATATTTTGAACATACTTTGATATATATGTACATATTTGTTATAGGTTCGTGAATTGTCAAGACCCGTCCTAATCCATCCGGACGAAGTCCATATCGATTATAAACGATTCACAACAGTTGATTACATCGCGAGGTACTTGACCCCTATATGATATATTTTACAAACATTGCATTTGTTTTTTAAAAGACAATCTTTCATTTCATCGAACGACAGATATACCATTTCATAATATATCTAACTATAATTGATTTAATAACAATCTTGATGAACGAAATGACTCGAATGCAACGTCTTTTGAAATATGTCATGAATTACTCCAAGTAATATCTCAAAGTTGAGCAAATGCACAGCGGAAGATTTCTTTCATACCTGAGAATAAACATGCTTTAAAGTGTCAACCAAAAGGTTGGTGAGTTCATTAGTTTAGCATAAATAATCATTTCATAATTTTAATAGACCACAAGATTTCATATTTCCATTTCTCATAAACATACGTCCCATGCTTAGAGACAAAAATATCATTCATATGGATTGAACACCTGGTAACCGACATTCACAATATGCATATTAGAATATCCCCATCATTCCGGGATCCTCCTTCGGACATGATATAAATTTTGAAGTACTAAAGCATCCGGTACTTTGGATGGGGCTTGTTGGGCCCGATAGATCTATCTTTAGAGTTCGCGTCAATTAGGGTGTCTGTTCCCTAAGTCTTAGATTACCAGACTTAATAAAAAGGGGCATATTCGATTTCGATAATTCAACCATATAATGTAGTTTTGATTAGTTGTGTCTATTTCGTAAAACATTTATAAAAATTGTGCATGTATTCTCAGCCCAAAAATATAAAGGGTAAAAAGACAAATGAAACTCACGCATATAATTATTGTAAAACAGTTAATAAAGCATTTGCATGTATTCTCAGTCCCAAAAATGTAAAGAGTAAAAGGGATTCAAATGAAACTCACCTAATGTATTTTATAGTAAAAATACATATGACTATATTGAATAACTGAACAATGCAGGGTTGGCCTCGGATTCACGAACCTATATCATTTGTATATATATATATATTAACACACATATTTGTAATTGAACAATATATATATATATATATATATATATATATATATACATATATATATATATATATATATATAATTTGTTATTAATAATATACTTGTTATATTATGTTATTTAGATATATTTGATCTATTTAATTTATATGTTATATTTATTTATTTTATATATATATTTAAAATGATAAATATTTATATATTTATTTGTGTCAATATATCTATATATATTATATGATCAGTATTATATTTAAAATCATTAGTTTGTTATATGTAAGTATTTATATAAATACTATTAATATGTTTGATATATTATATATGAAATATTAATGTACTTTTAGTATATGTAAAGAGTATATTTTATGTACAAAATACTTATTTGCTAAAAAAAATGATAGTTCTGATAACAATGATTTACTCATCATAATAATAATAATTTTATTGACAATGATAATACTAATAATAGTAATGATATTGTTTAAAATGTTATTTGGGTTAATAATAACAATAATACTAACAATTACAAAAATGATAAATTAGTAATCCTAATAATATTATTATTATTCATATTGGTGACTATAATCGTAATACTAATAATAAATGGTAACTAATACTTTTATTAGTAATAATAATAATAATAACTATCATGTTAGTCCTAATAACAATTTCTAATAATAACAATGATAATTCTATAATTTTAATCATACTACTTTTAAATGATATTGATGAGGATAATAATAATAATAATAACAATGATAATTATAATACATTAACAATAACAATAATTTTAATCATAGTAATAATAGTAATATTTATAAAACTAATTATAATGATAATTCCAATAATTATAATGATAATACTAATAGTACTAGTAATACTTTCAACAATAAAAATACTAGTAACATCATTAGTGACAATAATAATAATAATAATAATAATAATAATAATAATAATAATAATAATAATAATAATAATAATAATAATAATAATAATAATAATAATAATAATAATAATAATAATAATAGTAGAAATGAGAAGTAAAGATATACCATAAAAAGAAAATGCACCAACGGGACTCGAACCCGAGACCTCACGATACCCAACATAACCCTTTACCACAGCTCCAGCCATTTCTTTCTGTGATATATCCTAACCAAAACCACTTAACTCGTACATTTTCTGTTATCCACTTCTTCTTCTTCTTCATTATTAATCTACCCAGAAACAACCTAATTTGCTAACCGTGAATTACCTTATTAATTTGGGATTTTCAAACACTTTATAATCAACCTCTATTGATCTAGAATTAATTGAAAATGAAAAAAAAAAAGAAAAGAAAAAAATATTGATAAACCGATACAGCTATTGTCACTGTTTCTTTTAAAAAAAAAAAAAAGAAATTGAACTTTGAGTTTAAGGATGTTTTAGCCTACAATTTCAAAATGAAATAAGTTCCAAATCCTTCAAGGAAACTTTCTGGTTCGTTAATTTCATTTAAAACATTCAAATGAATTCGAATTTTAAAGAAGAAGAATCGGTTGACTTTAAATTCAAAAACTTTGACTCGAAAATTCGAAATCAATACCTTGAATTGTGACCTGAAACTTTACAGAGAGTTCAACCATAAGAATCCTAACATAACTGCTATTTTAGATTTTGGAATTTCGTTTGGATTCAAGTTTTCAATTTTGTGAGCCACGAACAGAGAGTAAAAAAAAATAGAGCTGCCTTTTTATTCTTCTGATGTATTTGTCGAATAAAAATTGTCCTGTATATTTTGAAATTGAATCATTCATGTATCTATCTGATTGGATTTACAGTTGTCCTCTATTATTGATTGAGGATCGACACTATCAAGTGGGAACAAGAAGATAGGAGAGTAAAAACACAGATAGAAAAATAATGGGTTTGGTAACTGAATAAATATATAACAGTTTTTATATGTACATATTTATCTGTATATAAATTTATGTATATACCCTATTACAGTTTGTTTTATTACATAATAATATAAAGCTATTAATAAATTTAAGAATTTTATAAATTTTAATACGAACACTAATACTATTAATAATAATAAAAATAATAAAAATATACTATTGATAACATTACTAATAATTTTTATCAAAAATGATACTGATAATACTAATAAGAATAAAAGTAAATAATAATGATAACGATAATATTAGTATTGATACTAATAATAATACTAATCATAATAATATTAGTAGTAATACTAATATAACAATTTATATATATATATATATATATATATATATATATATATATATATATATATATATATATATATATATATATATATTCATTTTCATATTAATAATTACTAATATAAATGCTAATATTGAAAGTAATAATAATATTACTATATCTACTATAATTTAACTTATAATTAAACTTATTATATTAATATTATATTTTATTATTTATGTAATGTATATACTAACATACATTGAATATTATAATCTATAGAATTCATATATATATATATATATATATATATATATATATATATATATATATATATATATATATATATATATATATATATATATATATATATATATATATATATATATTATTTATTTATTTTAATAACATTTTAATTATTTTGTATATTACTCTACATATTTAATTCGAATGATTAAATGATATTATATTAATCAAACACTTATATTTATATTTACATATATATTTATTTACTTATTTATTTACACACAATTGTTCGTGAATCGTCAGAAATAGTCAAAGGTCAAATGTATTCATGAACATAGTTCAAGGGTTTTGAGACTTCAACATTACAGACTTTGCTTATCGTGTCGAAACCATATAAGATTCAAGTTTAAATTTGGTCGAAAATTCCCGGGTCGTCACATTACATACCCGTTAAAGAAATTTCGTCCCGAAATTTATTTGGGATGGTCATTGCTAACAATTAATATGTTTTCATGACTCATACGAGTTGGAATTTAGAGCTTTATCACCATTGAGTAATAAGGATAAAATAATTCGATTATTCGAAGAGTACGAATGAAGCTATCTCCAAAGAGTGAAATTAGGAATCAAAGATTCATCTTAACTTTTGACAGAGTCAGGGTTGAATTTAGAAAATAAAGTGCATTTTAGCTTTTGACGTTGTATTGGTTGAATCCTGGGATTCAAGGGATTAAAGAAAATCTTCGAAATCTGAAAGATTTGATTCTTCAGCGAATAAGGAAATTAAGATCTCTATAATTAAATACGGTGATCTGCCTCGATTACTCTGTCTGATATTTCCATTATAAATTAAACTCCTCTGTTCCATTATTCTCACCATTCCTATACTTTCCTTCTTAGTTCATACATCCAAAAGATTGTGAAAATGCTTAGTCCAGTTCTAATCCCTGATATTTTCTAATTATCATTTCTGTCATCCTTCTTTTCAATTTCCCACCAGAAAAATCTGTTTACTTTTAATATAACCTTGGGGTGATACTATTCTTAATTATGCCTTGTCTTTATATTGCTATTCGTATTAATATCCATGGTTTGTAACTTCTGTGTTGTCATTGGGTTTTATATTTTCTCTTATATTTTGGAGCTCTTTGCCCTTTTATTATCCTCCCGATCTCTAGTAAAGCGAGTAATGGTCCAGAATTCGTAGGTATGGAATTTCAGATAAACATCATGTTCTAAATAGGAAAGAATGTATTAGCACGATTTGATTTGTCAAATTACCAGAATCACTGAGAATAGAACTATCAAGAATATACTTTCTTGATATGTTCAGAAGTTAAGCAGAATGAAAGAGTTATGTAACATGACACATGATGATGTTATAATCTGTGAATCATCATGTTCCATTTAGAAACTCAGCATGACTTACTGTAATATAATCACGTTGATCAAGTGTCATTATATTATACTAACTCATGCATCAGTTCCCAACATTACTTCAATAACACATTACTTCAATAACATTCATATTTTAAGCTCGAAAGTTTACAGAATATAGAAACTAACAGTTTCTATATGATGTAACACTGATAGTACGAAGAGATTAATGATTTCATGTAAGAATAGTTATAAAAATATCTCCAGAAATATGGAGGATATTTATAATGAAAGATACGATAGTATCTCGGAATATCCAAGATCAGAGGATGATAGAAACTAATGTCTGCAAGGGTTTAGAGTAATGAGCAAGATATTCACTAAAGACCTTAGCAGACATTGAATCATTCGGATTCTTTGAAGTCAAACTTATTCTTTGTGATTTGTCCACGGCTTTCTTCATAGTTTCGCATAATCTGCTTTTCGGTACTAAATTTTTTTTTTATTGAATGTTTCCATTATAATGATACACCGGAAGCACGAAGAGATATATAATTTCGGACGAGAATATTTATGAAAATATCCTCAGAAATATCGAAGATATTGATGATGATATTTTGGAATTTCTAAGTTCGATGGTTGATGGAGAAATATTTTTCCGTAAGATTTTAACATGACTTCGGAGCAAGATATTCTCTAAAGATTTCATCAGAAACAGAATCATCAGGATTCTTAATGTACAAGTTTAGTCCTTGTGATTTGTTCAGAGACTCCTTCGTGATTAGTTCAATCCATTTTCCAGTTTCAACATTTCTGAGCTTGCCAACATACTATTCTTTATCATCAACTTCCGACGGTTAAGGTCGTTTATAGTTTTTGTTGCTTCATCAGCACTTTCTAACATTCAGAGAACTGATTCGTAGACTGGTGCTTTTCAGAATTTCAGAATTTAAGATCATAATTCTAAGAGGTAAATGTTACATGTATACAGATAACTGTTGATGTAGAAATGCTTCGAGATTCACTATACAGATTTGCTGATTCCCAATAATTGGTATGGAAATTCTTGTTACAAGATGCGGATGAGTACATGATGAGACTTCAATAGATAAATATAGTGATTTGTCGGAGGGATTTAAACCAAGTAGCGACGAGGTTTCTGATACATCTGTTGGTAATATGGTGGAATATAAAAGGTTCCCTGATAACGATAACGAAAGGCAAGCTTATAAATCAAGATTATAATAAGGCTTGTCCGACTGAAAAGTCGAAGTTGACTTGTTGGAGCTGTGACAAAATTGGCTAATTTGGAAAGAGGTGTCAAAGTTATTTTTGGTAATAACAAAGCTAAAGGAATTTGTATAGATACGTGTTAAACGTTTATTCAGATTCCGAGTGTTTTCAGGTGCATAACTATATGCATCGATCTTTTCTTCCGTAGATGAAGTGCTGTTTATTCATCCTCTCGATTGAGGTGTTTTCAAGAATCATGAAATGTTTGAATGCAGATTGTAATCATCAAGATACAAATGAAGTTTAGGATGAAATCAAGTGGCAAACTTGAAGAATTGTTTAGTTTCATATGTTATAATCAATAGTTTAATTCTTTTTAATTGTCCAATGTTATTAGTCCACAGTCGAGAGTCCACAGTTAACAGTCCAGTAATTCATATATAGTTTAATATATTATATTCGAATTAATTAATACGTATCATGACCCGTATACGTCTCAGACTCGATCATAACTCAAACTATATATATTATTGTAGAATCAACCTCAACCCTATATAGCTAACTCCAGCATTACTGCATATAGAGTGTCTATGGTTATTCCAAATAATGTATATAGATGCGTCGATATGATATGTCAAAACCTTGTATACGTGTCCCGATATTTAAAGTGCGTAAAATAAATAACAGAAATTAAATGACGATAAATAAAGTGCGTAAAGTAAATAACAGAAATTAAATGACGATAATTAAAATTGCGAGAATATAAATTGCGATAAATAAACTGCGATAAATAAACTGCGATAAATAAATTGCGATAATTAAATTGCGATAAATAAATTGCGATAAAATAAAATGTAATACAGAATTAACAGTTAGCTAGGAACAGTTAGCTAGAATCTTGTTAGCGTGGTTCCTTAACAAAATTTCATATTGCTAATTAGTCTGTTTCTAATCAATTTTTATTGTGTCCATTATTTCTTCATTATGCCACTTGTTGGATTTTGATAGGTCAAAATCCAAATATGAAATTGAATTTGAATGAAAATAGTTATTCTTTGGTGAACGGATACGTATATAGGTAGTTGTAAATAGGATGGTAAATGATCGTTGAATCAAATTCGAAGAATGTACAGTGTAACTTATTAATGTGAAATCTGAATATTCCTCGGGTATTACCTACCCGTTAAAATATTTTCACCATTAACAGTTTGTACAAAAGAATTTTTAATTACAATCTTTATGAAAATATATATACATATATATTTTCTTCAGATGTAATCATGGATTTAATGAGTTAACATGATATTAAACTCATTTAGTTTTCAATTGAAACTAGAATAAATAATCTCTAAAACTTTAGAGATTACATATTCGCCATGTCGAACGAAGATAAATGAGGTAGAACGATACGTAGAATGAAAATCATACTCGAAGTACAGATGGTGATATTGAGGCATGGATTGTTGATGGTACTGGTGCTGTTATTGATGGTACTGTTGGTGCCGGTGATGTTGCTGAAGCGGGTAAATTTTACACCATATTCTCCAAATTTATTACTCGAGCGCGAAGCTCGTTGACTTCTTCCATTATTCTGGAATGATTGTCGGTTGGAACGAGCGGATGAATAAGGTTGAGAATTGTGGATAAAATATAATCGTGTCGAACAACTCTAGAAATGAGGCTGAAAATGGTGTTTCGGATAAATTCGCCGGTAGGTGCTTCAGGTTCTTCGCCAAGAGGGCAATTTGGTGAATGGAAAGGGTCGCCTTCTTCGCGTCTCCATTGTTTAAGTCGACTACGAACTCATTAGATGAATTGGGGATGACTGATTAGTTGATTCATTCATTCTGGTGACACTGCTTTCGGAGCTCGAGTGGAACTCCATATCGGAATAGCTGTCGGAATAACTATCGGAATAGCTATCGGAATCTGAGGGACTCGAACTGGTTGAGGGATTCAGCTCGTACGATCAGATGAAGGATTTTCGATAAGAAATATATTATAGGATGTAGATTAGTACCCTGTAATACATAATTTACATATGCATATATAATACTAAAATCCCATAAGTTACGGGGGAATCTACGGAAGCTGTCAGGCAAAGGTAACAATAACAGATATGCTAAGATATGAATTTATCTATACACTGTCTATGCAATAGAGGCAATAAGACGTGTCTAGACTTTAAGGATGATAAGCAAATAATTTTTCGACACTAATGATAAGCAAAACTTTTGACATGTAGACACGGTCAAAGTCCAGACTCACTAATGCATCTAATCAACTATCAGTTAGACACACTTAATGCAAGACCTGGTTCGCTAAGACCACCGCTCTGATACCAACTGTCAAGACCCGTCCTAATCCATCCGGACGAAGTCCATATCGATTATAAACGATTCATAACAGTTGATTACATCGCGAGGTACTTGACCCCTATATGATACATTTTACAAACATTGCATTTGTTTTTTAAAAGACAATCTTTCATTTCATCGAAAGTTGACGACAGACATACCATTTCATAATATATCTAACTATAATTGATTTAATAACAATCTTGATGAACGAAACGACTCGAATGCAACGTCTTTTGAAATATGTCATTAATGACTCCAAGTAATATCTCAAAGTTGAGCAAATGCATAGCGGAAGATTTCTTTCATACCTGAGAATAAACATGCTTTAAAGTGTCAACCAAAAGATTGGTGAGTTCATTAGTTTAACATAAATAATTATTTCCATCATTTTAATAGACCACAAGATTTCATATTTCCATTTCTCATAAACATACGTCCCATGCATAGAGACAAAAATATCATTCATATGGATTGAACAACTGGTAACCGACATTCACAATATGCATATTAGAATATCCCCATCATTCCGGGATCCTCCTTCAGACATGATATAAATTTTGAAGTACTAAAGCATCCGGTACTTTGGATGGGGCTTGTTGGGCCCGATAGATCTATCTTTAGAGTTCGCGTCAATTAGGGTGTCTGTTCCCTAATTCTTAGATTACCAGACTTAATAAAAAGGGGCATATTCGATTTCGATAATTCAACCATATAATGTAGTTTTGATTACTTGTGTCCATTTCGTAAAACATTTATAAAAATTGCACATGTATTCTCAGTCCCAAAAATGTAAAGAGTAAAAAGGAATTCAAATGAAACTCACCTAATGTATTTTGTAGTAAAAATACATATGACTATATTGAACAACTGAACAATGCAGGGTTGGCCTCGGATTCACGAACCTATATCATTTGTATATATATATTAACACACATATTTGTAATTGAACAATATATATATATATATATATATATATATATATATATATAATTTGTTATTAATAATATACTTGTTATATTATGTTATTTAGATATATTTGATATATTTAATTTATATGTTATATTTATTTTGTATATATATTTAAAATGATAAATATTTATATATTTATTTGTATCAATATATCTATATATATTATATGATCAGTATTATATTTAAAATCATTAGTTTGTTATATGTAAGTATTTATATAAATACTATTAATATATTTGATATATTATATATGAAATATTAATGTACTTTTAGTATATGTAAAGAGTATAATTTATGTACAAAATATTTATTTGCTAAAAAAAATGATAGTTCTGATAACAATGATTTACTCATCATAATAATAATAATTTTATTGATAATGATAATACTAATAATAGTAATGATATTGTTTAAAATGCTATTTGGGTTAATAATAACAATAATACTAATAATTACAAAAATGATAAATTAGTAATCCTAATAATAATATTATTATTCATATTGGTGACTATAATCGTAATACTAATAATAAATGGTAACTAATACTTTTATTAGTAATAATAATAATAATAACTATCATGTTAGTCCTAATAATAATTTCTAATAATAACAATGATAATTCTATAATTTTAATCATACTACTTTTAAATGATATTGATGAGGATAATAATAATAATAATAACAATGATAATTATAATACATTAACAATAACAATAATTTTAATCATAGTAATAATAGTAATATTTATAATACTAATTATAATGATAATTCCAATAATTATAATGATAATACTAATAGTACTAGTAATACTTTCAACAATAATAATACTAGTAACATCATTAGTGACAATAATAATAATAATAATAATAATAATAATAATAATAATAATAATAATAATAATAATAATAATAATAATAATAATAATAATAATAATAATAATAATAATAATAATAATAATAATAAAATAATAATAATAATAATAATAATAATAATAATAATAATAATAATAATAATAATAATAATAATAATAATAAAAATAATAATAATAATAATAGAAATGAGAAGTAAAGATATACCATAAAAAGAAAATGCACCAACGGGACTCGAACCCGAGACCTCATGATACCCAACATAACCCTTTACCACAGCTCCAGCCATTTCTTTCTGTGATATATCCTAACCAAAACCACTTAACTCGTACGTTTTCTGTTATCCACTTCTTCTTCTTCTTCATTATTAATCGACCCAGAAACAACCTAATTTGCTAACCGTGAATTACCTTATTAATTTGGGACTTTCAAACACTTTATAATCAACCTCTATTGATCTAGAATTAATTGAAAATGAAAAAAAAAAGAAAAGAAAAAAAAAATTGATAAACCGATACAGCTACTGTCGCTGTTTCTTTTTAAAAAAAAAAATTGAACTTTGAGTTTAAGGATGTTTTAGCCTACAATTTCAAAATGAAATAAGTTCCAAATCCTTCAAGGAAACTTTCTGGTTCGTTAATTTCATTTAAAACATTCAAATGAATTCAAATTTTAAAGAAGAAGAATCGGTTGACTTTAAATTCAAAAACTTTGACTCTAAAATTCGAAATCAATACCTTGAATTGTGACCTGAAACTTTACAAAGAGTTCAACCATAAGAATCCTAACATAACTGCTATTTTAGATTTTGGAATTTCGTTTGGATTCGAGTTTTTGATTTTGTGAGCCACGAACAGAGAGTAAAAAAAATAGAGCTGCCTTTTTATTCTTCTGATGTATTTGTCGAATAAAAATTGTCCTGTATATTTTGAAATTGAATCATTCATGTATCTATCTGATTAGATTTACAGTTTTCCTCTATTATTGATTGAGGATCGACCCTATCAAGTGGGAACAAGAAGACAGGAGAGAAAAAACACAGATAGAAAAATAATGGGTTTGGTAACTGAATAATTAGGGGTATTAATCTGAAGTTATTATAAATATATAACTGTTTTTATATGTACATATTTATCTGTATATAAATTTATGTATATACCCTATTACATTTTGTATTATTACTTAATAATATAAAGCTATTAATAAATTTAAGAATTTTATAAATTTTAATACGAACACTAATACTATTAATAATAATAAAAATAATAAAAATATACTATTGATAACATTACTAATAATTTTTATCAAAAATGATACTGATAATACTAATAAGAATAAAAGTAAATAATAATGATAACGATAATATTAGTATTGATACTAATAATAATACTAATCATAATAATATTAGTAGTAATACTAATATAACAATTTATATATATATATATATATATATATTCATTTTCATATTAATAATTACTAATATAAATGGTAATATTGAAAGTAATAATAATATTACTATATCTACTATAATTTAACTTATAATTAAAATTATTATATTTTATTATTTATGTAATGTATATACTAACATACATTGAATATTACAATATATAGAATTCATATATATATATATATATATTTATTTATTTATTTTAATAACATTTTAATTATTTTGTATATTACTCTACATATTTAATTCGAATGATTAAATGATATTATATTAATCAAACACTTATATTTATATTTACATATATATTTATTTACTTATTTATTTACACACAATTGTTCGTGAATCGTCGGAAATAGTCAAAGGTCAAATGTATTCATGAACACCGTTCAAGGGTTTTGAGACTTCAACATTACAGACTTTGCTTATCGTGTCGAAACCATATAAGATTCAAGTTTAAATTTGGTCAAAAATTCCCGGGTCGTCACATGAATCGACCAGTGGCCAAGTCTTACTTCCCGACGAAGTAAAAATCTGTGAAAGTGAGTTATAGTCCCACTTTTAAAATCTAATATTTTGGGATGAGAATACATGCAGTTTTATAAATGTTTTACGAAATAGACACAAGTAATTGGAACTACATTATATGGGTGAATGATCGAAGCCGAATATGCCCCTTTTGCTTGGTAACCTAAGAATTACTAAACCGATCTACTAATTGACGCGAATCCTAAAGATAGATCTATTGGGCCTAACGAACCTCATCCAAAGTACCGGATGCTTTAGTACTACGAATTCTTTTTTATCATGTCCGAAGGATTTCCCGGAATGATAGGGGATATTCTTATATGCATCTTGTTAATGTCGGTTACCAGGTGTTCACCATATGAATGAATTTTATCTCTATGTATGGGATGTATATTGAAATATGAAATCTTGTGGTCTATTATTATGATTTGATAATATATAGGATAAACCTATAACTCACCAACATTTTTTGTTGACGTTTTAAGCATGTTTATTCTCAGGTGATTATTAAGAGCTTCCGCTGTTTCATACTAAAATAAAGACAAGATTTGGAGTCCATGCTTGTATGATATTATGTAAAAACTGCATTCAAGAAACTTATTTTTGATGTAATATGTTCTTATTGTAAACCATTATGTAATGGTCGTGTGTAAACGGTATATTTTAGATTATCATTATTTGATAATCTACGTAATGCTTTTTAAACCTATATCGATAAAATAAAGGTTATGGTACAAATGGGCCCGAATCCTATACCCACCTGTAATGTACATGCTATATCTTTTAAATACAGTACATCTTTCTCATGTACAAAACCATTTTCATAAATCATAGTAACCGTACACATATCTTGTGCACAAAAATAACCTACACATAACATGTGTATAAAATCATTCTCTCGATATATAACATTCACATCAACTGGTGGCAATTATCATGTCCACATAATTCAATGGTAGCAATTATTATGTCCACATAATTCAATGGTGGCAATTATCATGTCCACATAATTCAATAATAATCCGCAGAACTTCTGTCTGCATAATAATTCATTCGAGGAATGTTTTGCTTGTATCCATCTCGTCAAACATTTATAAAAGCATTTCATGTATTCACAGTTCAAAATATATTTCAAAAGCATTTATTAAAGCATTTGTAAAAACAGCGCATGTATTCTCAGTCCCAAAAATATAAAGAGTAAAAGGGAGCAAATGAAACTCACTCATATAAATATTGTAAAACAGTTAATAAAGCATTTGCATGTATTCTCAGCCCAAAAATGTAATGAGTAAAAAGGGACCAAATGAAACTCACCTAATGTATTTTGTAGTAAAAAATACATATGACGACATTAAACAACTGAACAATGCAGGGTTGGCCTAGGATTCACGAACTTATATCAAGTATATATATTAACACATTGTGATATTAATCAACTAAGTTTATATATATTTTATAGTATATATATATATATATATATATATATATATATATATATATATATGCATATCCTTATATATAATTATATTAATCCTTATAATTTATTGTAATACTTATATGATATATATACACTTTATTAGATGTTATATTAATATAAATAATATTATATTAGTTAATATATTTAAAATCTAATATTAGTATACTTATGTTATATATAATAAATATATATTTTTATATAGATATCTTTTTGTTTGTAAAAATATTAATAATAATAATAATGATAATGATAATAGTATTAATAATGATACACCTAATAATAATAATAACGATAATATTAAAATGTTACTTTTATGATAATTCTTATGATAATACTAATGATAATTTTTTTTAATTAGCAAAAATGATAATTTTAACAAAAATGTTTATTTTAATAAAAATACTCATTCTAATAAAAATGATAAATTTAACAGTATTGATACTTTTAGTAATACTAATAATAGTAATAATAATATTGATAATAATATAAATGATATTTAATAATAGTAATAATAATAATTAACTTAACCATAATAACAATAATTAATAATAGTAACAATAATAGTAAGGATAATAATAATGATAAGTAACTATCTCAAAATAGGCTAAAAGATAAACTGCCCGCGACAGGACTCGAATCCGCGACCTCCCGCTAGCCCATCAACACTCTTATACCACTACTCTATTCCAATTTTTCTGATTTATGATACAACTTAAACTCCTTTAAACCGAACCATCGACTCAATATTACATTCAGCCAATCTGCACAAATTATATACGGCCCAACAGACAAATTTAGTTTTCAGCCCAACTGCTTCTTTTGATAAAAAAAAGAATACTGTAGTGGCCTGGGTTCGAACCCAGGACCTTCTGTTTCCCAAGCACGCTCCCAACCATCTGCACCATTCTACATATCTGATATAAACTCCATATTAATTTTTGTTAACTTCTATTTTTTTTCTTTCCTGTTTTCCCTTATTCATTCTCCTTCATTGAATCAACTTGACATCATCATCCTATATCCTAACCATTAATCATCATCTTAATCATCTACTGCATCCTCACCATAATCTGTTAACCTCAACATCATTCAATATCATGTAACACATAAAATCATAACGTTAACTTCTATATTTTATCAACGTATTATAATTATTATCATAATAATTCACCATTCACAATTATCATCACTATCCTCATCGTTACTCGCATCACCATCAATCTAGTCGATGTAATCAGGAACCTAATTGAAGAAGGAAGCAGCCTGGTCGGATATGACAGCCCAAAGGCAGGAACTCGGCCCTATGCTTTGTCTAAGCCCGATTCCAAATAGTCTGGTAACAGAAATCCCTTGGTCCCATTAGAAAACGTTTAAGGGTTGTAACCGAAACATCAAACGCATACAGATTTAATGGAATATTGAGTCACCTCTTTATTATCATTATATGCCAACACCTATTACGAATAGTTGATAATATATTAATATACGAATAAACATGCTTTAAAGTTGCCACTTGATTTCATCCTAAATTTCATTTGTATCTTGATGATTACCATCTGTGTTCAAACCTTTCATGATTCTTGAAAACACCTCAATTGAGAGGATGAACCAACCGCACTTCATCTACGGAAGATGAGATTGATGCATATAGTTATGCACCTAAAAACACTCGGAACCTGAGTAAACATTTAACACATATCTGTGCTAGCTCCTTTAGCGTTGTTATTACTGAAAATAGCTTTGCAACCCCTTTCCAAATTAGTAAATTTTGTCACAGCTCCTGCAAGTCAACTTCAACTTTTCATTCGAAACAACCTTATTATAACCTTGATAAAAATACGTGCTCTTTTATTGTTACAAGGGAACCTTTTATATTTTCCCCATATTACCATCAGCGTTTAATCATCTAAAAACACAATTCTCTTAAAACCACCTCGGATTGATAACCGATGATTCAGATATCGTAGCATTAAATACAGAGGAAACAGAAAAAAAATTGTAGATGGTCTAAATGGCTAAAAATTTGATGATAAAGAAGAGAGTGTTGGGAACGCTCGATAGAAAATTTGGTACTGAAAAACAGATTGAGCAAACCATGAAGAAGACCAAGGTCAAATACAAGGACCCTATCGTATATTCAAAGAATCCAGGTAGTTCTGGATTCAATGAAACCTTCAACGAATATCTTGCTCCGTACTCGTGTTAAAATCTTGCGAAAAAAAATCTTTCTTCATCAACCATCGAATTTAGAAATTTTAAAATATCATCATAAATATCTTCGATATTTCTGAAGATATTTTTATAAATATTCTCGTCCGAAATTATTTATTTCTTCCGGCTATCTATATTACATCATATAGGAAACTACTTTAGTTTCTAAGTTTCTTTAAAATTCGAGTTTGAATTATGAATGAATTTCTTCATCACAACTTGATTCAAAAATTCCAAGATATCATCGTATCTTTCATTATAAATATCCTCCATATTTCTGAAGATATTTTCATAACTATTCTTATCTGAATCATTAATCTATTAGTGCTATCAGTGTTACATCATATAGAAACTGTTAGTTTCTATATTCTGTAAACTTTTGAGCTTAAAATATGAATGTTATTGAAGTAATGTTGGGAACTGATGCATGAGTTAGTATAATATAATGACACTTGATCAACATGATTATATTACAGTAAGTCATGCTGAGTTTCTAATGGGACATGATGATTCACAGATCATAACGTCATCATGTGCCATGTTACATGACTCTTTCATTATGCTTAACTTCTGAACATATCAAGAAAGTATATTCTTGATAGTTCTATTCTCAGTGATTCTGGTAATTTGACAAATCAAATCGTGCCATTACGATTTCCTTCTTAGAACATTAACAATGTTCGTTCAAAAGTTTATATCTGCGAATTCTGAACCATTACAAGCAGTGTTTAATCGCAAGAAGAAGAAACGAAGGGACAAAGCTCCAAAATATAAGAGAAAATATAAAGCCCAATAACAACACGGAGGTTACAAACCGTGGATATTAATACGAATAATAATATAAAGACACGGTATAATTAAGAATAGTATCACCCTAAGGTAATAGTAGAAGCAAACAGATTCTTCTGATGGAAGATTGAAAAGAAGGATGCCAGGAATAATAATTAGGAAAATATTAGGGATTAGAACTGGACTAAGCATTTTCAAAATCTTTTGGATGTATGAACTAAGAAAGAAAATATAGGAATGGTGAGAATAATGGAACGGAAGAGCTTAATTAATAATGGAAATACCAGACAGAGTAATCAAGGCAGATCACTGTATTTAATTATAGAGATCTTAATTTCCTTACTCGCCGAAGAATCAAATATTTTAGATTTCGAAGATTTTCTTTAAATCCCTTGAATTCCGGAATTCAACCCTGACTCTGTCAAAAGTTAAGACAAACCTTATTCTCTGAATTCAACCAAGACAACGTTAAAAGTTAAGACGAATATTATTTTCTAAATTCAACAGTGGCTAGTCAAAAGTTATGATGAAACTTGAGTATCCTCATATCACCCTTTTGTGTTAACTTCATTCGTGCTCTTCGAATAATCGAATTATCTTATCCATATTATTCAACAGTAATAAAACTCTATTTATCAGCTCATATTTGTCATGAAAACATTTTTATTGTTAGACATGACCACCTCACTCAAATTTCGGGACGAAATTTCTTTAACGAGTAGGTACTGTGACGACCCAGAAATTTCCGACCAAATTTAAACTTAAATCTTATATAGTTTCGACATGATAAGCAAAGTCTATTAAACCGAGTCTCAAAATGTTGGAACTATTTATCATAAATGCATTTGGCCTTTGACAATTCCCGATGATTCACGAACCTTTAAACGTAAACAGAAATGTATATATAAATAACTATACATGTAAATAATTATATTATAAATTAAATATACTAATGAACTATCATATGACTTAGTTATTATTAAGGAAAACTAAAACTTGTTATTTAAAATTATTTATTTGAAAATATAGAGTAGACTAAACATACATGATACGTCAACGTTAATAATCTAACTAATGTTATACTCAGAGAATTAATTATTTTAGTATATATAATTAATACATTTATTTATTTGATATTTAAAACATGATTAAATATATAGTAGTTAAGGTACCTAGATATATATATATATATATATATATATATATATATATATATATATATATATATATATATATATATATATATATATAATGATACATATATATAAAAATGAGATGTATAATTATTGATTGTATGTATATTGTCATATATATCAATATTAAATATTCAAAGTATGTTATTATATATATGATAATACATAACTAATAAATTGTAATATTAATGTATTAAATGTAATTACAAGTTGTAAATATAGATGTATTAGTAATAGTATTATTATTTTCATTATTACTACAAACATTAATATCGATGTTAGTATTACTAAAATTATTACTAGTATTATTGTTATAGTTAAAATTAAAAGGGTTATGGTTATCAAAAATAAAAATGTCAAATATAAATGTTATTGTAAGAATGACAAAAACTATAATTTTGGTTATTTTTATGATTATTATTAGCATTATTACTTTTAGTCTTGTTAATATTATTATTGAGTTATTGGGATAATACTATTATTATTAAATTAGTATGTTAATTATTATTAATAAAATATCAATATTATTATTATTAAAATAATTATTAATTATTAAAATTAAAATAATATATATGGGGACAGTATATCACGCCTAACTTGTAATGTTGTCATAATCAGATTTAATATTTTTTTATTCTTATTTGCTTCACTCCTGTCTCTGCTGTTCTACTCGTGAGAAATGGTCGGTACCCTGCAATCGATCCTTCTACCTTATTAATTAAAAATTCATTTGATTATCCATCTTCTTAATCAAACAAGATTTCTGATAGCTGTAGTAAAAAAAAAAAAACTAAACAGAATATCAAAAGAATGAAACCAAATATTTCTGTTCTTCGACTTTTTATCCAAAACCCGATGGTGCATCGAATCTCAAAATCCATTGATGTAGACATGTTAGGAAACACTCGAATAATCTATCTGTAAGTTGCTAGCATCTAATTCCTCAAATTGATTATTAATTTTGCAAGTCAAAGTTTTAATTTTTAAAAGTCAAACTTCATTCTTTGATCGAATTCGAGTTCAATTTAAAGTTTTTAGTTAAATCGATGATTTCAATAGTTTCTAGGAGTGAATTGCAAAGTATTTTATGTAGAAAACATGGTCTAAAACGTTCACCAATTGGAAATCAATTTTTTTTCGAAGAACTGCGAAAGCAGGTATGTTTATATATATTTTTTTATTATTTTTTTTTCTTTCAATAAAACAATTTGATAATTCCTTGTTGTTTACAAGTCATAAACAACACTATAAATTCGTTGTTTTAACTGTTGATATCGGTTGGATTGTTTGAACTATTGAAGAAGAATATTAACACATATTAATATCGGGTTAAATATACTACAGTTTCAATATAATCAGAAATGCTAAGATGGATGGATGGTCATGTAAGTTTGTTGTAACCGAGAGGTCTCGATTTCAAACCCTGGCAGGGACACTATATATCTTTTTGGGTCGAATTTTGAGGTAGTTTTCTTGTATTATTATTATTATTATTATTATTATTATTATTATTATTATTATTATTATTATTATTATTATTATTATTATTATTATTATTATTATTATTATTATTATTACTATTACCATAGTTACTATTATTATTACGAGTATTAGTATTATTATTATTATTATTAGCATTATTATTGTATTAATATGATTATCATCATTAATGTGGTTATGAATATATTAATATTACAAAATTAATAATAAAAGTGATATGATAAAAATTATGAAAAATGATTATAAAAATTTGAATACAGGTACAACTATTAATACGATTACGAATTTAAGTTATAGAAACTGTAGTCATAAGTTTAGAGATTATATACGAAATTTATGATAAATCTGATTTGTATTATTAACAATGTTATTATTATTATTATTATTATTATCATATTTTAATGTAAAATTATCATTTATATTATTATTATCATTATCATTATTATTATTATAAATATTATCATTTTACTAAAAGTATCATTTTAATTAAAAAATTTCATTTTATTTAGACTACCATTTATATTAAAATAAACATTATTACTACTATTATTATGACTATTATTATTATCATTATCATTCCTATCAATACTAGTATTATTACAAATAGATATTTTTATATAAAAATGCATTACAATAATATTAATATTACGTATCACTATATTGTTATTATTATAATGATAATCACTAAACTATATATATACAAAATGTATCAGTTAATACATAAATATATATTGATATCATAAATAAACTCTCATATATATTTTTTTAATTAACAGATTATAAATAATGATAAATATTAATTATATAACATATATAAATTAAATATATTAAATTGATCTAAATAACATATAATATAACAAGCACATTATTAATAATAATATATATAAACTTGTTCGATTACGATTACAAGTTTTAATAAATATACAATTGATATAGGTTCGTGAATCCGAGGCCAACCCTGCATTGTTCAATGTCGTCATATGTATTTTTACTACAAAATACAGTACTGTGAGTTTCATTACTCCCTTTTTTAAATGCTTTTGCAATATATATTTTTGGGACTGAGAATATGTAGTGACCCAAACTTTTCCATGTTTATATATATATATATATATATATATATATATATATATATATATATATATATATATATATATATATATATATATATATATATATATATATATATATATATTAAATGAAATTGTTATTTACATGATTAAGTGCTTCCAACATGTTAAGCAATCAAACTTATTAAGACTTGATTAATTGGAATAGGTTTCATATAGACAAATGACCACCCAAGTTGACCGGTGATTCACGAACGTTAAAACTTATAAATACTATACGATGATATATATATGGTTATATATATATAGTTAACATGATTTTATTATAAGTATGTATCTCATTAGGTATTTTAACAATGAGTTATATACATAAAAATGAGACTATTAAATTAAGAAACTCGAAAACGATATATATAACGATTATCGTTATAACGTCTTACTAGGTACATATGAATCATATTAAGATATTGATACACTTGGTTAATTATGTTAAATGATAAGTAAATATATCATTAAGTGTATTAATAATGAATTACATATGTAAAAATAAGACTACTAACTTAATGATTTTGAAATGAGACATATATGTAACGATTATCGTTGTAACGACATTTAATGTATATAGATCATACTAAGAGATATTCGTACATCATAATATCATGATAATATAATAATTTAAAATCTCATTTGATATTATAAACATTGGGTTAACAACATTTAACAAGATCGTTAACCTAAAGGTTTCAAAACAACATTTACATGTAACGACTCAGTTAAAATGTATATGCATGTAGTGTTTTAATATGTATTCATACACTTTTTAAAGACTTCAAGACACTTATCAAAATACTTCTACTTAACAAAAATGCTTACAATTACATCCTCGTTCAGTTTCATCAACAATTCTACTCGTATGCACCCGTATTCGTACTCGTACAATACACAGCTTTTAGATGTATGTACTATTGGTATACACACTCCAATGATCAGCTCTTAGTAGCCCATGTGAGTCACCTAATACATGTGGGAACCATCATTTGGCAACTAGCATGAAATATCTCATAAAATTACAAAAATATGAGTAATCATTCATGACTTATTTACATGAAAACAAAATTACATATCCTTTATATCTAATCCATACACCAACGACCAAAAACACCTACAAACACTTTCATTCTTCAATTTTCTTCATCTAATTAATCTCTCTCAAGTTCTATCTTCAAGTTCTAAGTGTTCTTCATAAATTCCAAAAGTTCTAGTTTCATAAAATCAAGAATACTTCCAAGATTGCAAGTTTACTTCCAAGTTTTCTAAATCCATTCCAAGTAATCATCCAAGATTAAGAAACCTTTGTTACTTACATTAAGTTATCTTTCTAATACAAGGTAATAATCATATTCAAACTTTAATTCAATTTCTATAACTCTAACAATCTTATTTCGAGTGGAAATCTTACTTGAAATTGTTTTCGTGTCATTATTCTGCTTCAAGAACTTTCAAACCATCCAAGGATCCTTTGAAGCTAGATCTATTTTTCTCATTTCCAGTAGGTTTATCCAAGGAACTTGAGATAGTAATGATGTTTATAACATCATTTGATTCATACATATAAAGCTATCTTATTCGAAGGTTTAAACTTGTAATCACTAGAACATAGTTTAGTTAATTCTAAACTTGTTCGCAAATAAAAGTTAATCCTTCTAACTTGACTTTTAAAATCAACTAAACACATATTCTATATCTATATGATATGCTAACTTAATGATTTAAAACCTGGAAACACGAAAAACACCGTAAAACCGGATTTACGCCGTCGTAGTAACATCGCGGGCTGTTTTGGGTTAGTTAATTAAAAACTATGATAAACTTTGATTTAAAAGTTGTTATTCGGAGAAAATGATTTTTATTATGAACATGTAACTATATCCAAAAATTATGGTTAAACTCAAAGTGGAAGTATGTTTTCTAAAATGGTCATCTTGACGTCGTTCTTTCGACTGAAATGACTACCTTTACAAAAACGACTTGTAACTTAATTTTCCGACTATAAACCTATACTTTTTCTATTTAGATTCATAAAATAGAGTTCAATATGAAACCATAGAAATTTGATTCACTCAAAACGGATTTAAAATGAAGAAGTTATGGGTAAAACAAGATTGGATAATTTTTCTCATTTTAGCTACGTGAAAATTGGTAACAAATCTATTCCAACCATAACTTAATCAACTTGTATTGTATATTATGTAATCTCGAGATACCATAGACACGTATACAATGTTTCGACCTATCATGTCGACACATCTATATATATTTCGGAACAACCATAGACACTCTATATGTGAATGTTGGAGTTAGCTATACAGGGTTGAGGTTGATTCCAAAATATATATAGTTTGAGTTGTGATCAATACTGAGATACGTATATGTAACGACCCGGGAATTTCTGACCAAATTTAAACTTGATCTTTATATGTTTCCGACACGATAAGCAAAGTCTATTAAGTTGAGTCTAAACGTAAACAGAAATGTATATATAAATAACTATACATGTAAATAATTATATTATAAATTAAATATACTAATGAACTATCATATGACTTAGTTATTATTAAGGAAAACTAAAACTTGTTATTTAAAATTATTTATTTGAAAATATAGAGTAGACTAAACATACATGATACGTCAACGTTAATAATCTAACTAATGTTATACTCAGAGAATTAATTATTTTAGTATATATAATTAATACATTTATTTATTTGATATTTAAAACATGATTAAATATATAGTAGTTAAGGTACCTAGATATATATATATATATATATATATATATATATATATATATATATATATATATATATATATATATATATATATATATAATGATACATATATATAAAAATGAGATGTATAATTATTGATTGTATGTATATTGTCATATATATCAATATTAAATATTCAAAGTATGTTATTATATATATGATAATACATAACTAATAAATTGTAATATTAATGTATTAAATGTAATTACAAGTTGTAAATATAGATGTATTAGTAATAGTATTATTATTTTCATTATTACTACAAACATTAATATCGATGTTAGTATTACTAAAATTATTACTAGTATTATTGTTATAGTTAAAATTAAAAGGGTTATGGTTATCAAAAATAAAAATGTCAAATATAAATGTTATTGTAAGAATGACAAAAACTATAATTTTGGTTATTTTTATGATTATTATTAGCATTATTACTTTTAGTCTTGTTAATATTATTATTGAGTTATTGGGATAATACTATTATTATTAAATTAGTATGTTAATTATTATTAATAAAATATCAATATTATTATTATTAAAATAATTATTAATTATTAAAATTAAAATAATATATATGGGGACAGTATATCACGCCTAACTTGTAATGTTGTCATAATCAGATTTAATATTTTTTTATTCTTATTTGCTTCACTCCTGTCTCTGCTGTTCTACTCGTGAGAAATGGTCGGTACCCTGCAATCGATCCTTCTACCTTATTAATTAAAAATTCATTTGATTATCCATCTTCTTAATCAAACAAGATTTCTGATAGCTGTAGTAAAAAAAAAAAAACTAAACAGAATATCAAAAGAATGAAACCAAATATTTCTGTTCTTCGACTTTTTATCCAAAACCCGATGGTGCATCGAATCTCAAAATCCATTGATGTAGACATGTTAGGAAACACTCGAATAATCTATCTGTAAGTTGCTAGCATCTAATTCCTCAAATTGATTATTAATTTTGCAAGTCAAAGTTTTAATTTTTAAAAGTCAAACTTCATTCTTTGATCGAATTCGAGTTCAATTTAAAGTTTTTAGTTAAATCGATGATTTCAATAGTTTCTAGGAGTGAATTGCAAAGTATTTTATGTAGAAAACATGGTCTAAAACGTTCACCAATTGGAAATCAATTTTTTTTCGAAGAACTGCGAAAGCAGGTATGTTTATATATATTTTTTTATTATTTTTTTTTCTTTCAATAAAACAATTTGATAATTCCTTGTTGTTTACAAGTCATAAACAACACTATAAATTCGTTGTTTTAACTGTTGATATCGGTTGGATTGTTTGAACTATTGAAGAAGAATATTAACACATATTAATATCGGGTTAAATATACTACAGTTTCAATATAATCAGAAATGCTAAGATGGATGGATGGTCATGTAAGTTTGTTGTAACCGAGAGGTCTCGATTTCAAACCCTGGCAGGGACACTATATATCTTTTTGGGTCGAATTTTGAGGTAGTTTTCTTGTATTATTATTATTATTATTATTATTATTATTATTATTATTATTATTATTATTATTATTATTATTATTATTATTATTATTATTATTATTATTATTATTATTATTATTATTATTATTATTACTATTACCATAGTTACTATTATTATTACGAGTATTAGTATTATTATTATTATTATTAGCATTATTATTGTATTAATATGATTATCATCATTAATGTGGTTATGAATATATTAATATTACAAAATTAATAATAAAAGTGATATGATAAAAATTATGAAAAATGATTATAAAAATTTGAATACAGGTACAACTATTAATACGATTACGAATTTAAGTTATAGAAACTGTAGTCATAAGTTTAGAGATTATATACGAAATTTATGATAAATCTGATTTGTATTATTAACAATGTTATTATTATTATTATTATTATTATCATATTTTAATGTAAAATTATCATTTATATTATTATTATCATTATCATTATTATTATTATAAATATTATCATTTTACTAAAAGTATCATTTTAATTAAAAAATTTCATTTTATTTAGACTACCATTTATATTAAAATAAACATTATTACTACTATTATTATGACTATTATTATTATCATTATCATTCCTATCAATACTAGTATTATTACAAATAGATATTTTTATATAAAAATGCATTACAATAATATTAATATTACGTATCACTATATTGTTATTATTATAATGATAATCACTAAACTATATATATACAAAATGTATCAGTTAATACATAAATATATATTGATATCATAAATAAACTCTCATATATATTTTTTTAATTAACAGATTATAAATAATGATAAATATTAATTATATAACATATATAAATTAAATATATTAAATTGATCTAAATAACATATAATATAACAAGCACATTATTAATAATAATATATATAAACTTGTTCGATTACGATTACAAGTTTTAATAAATATACAATTGATATAGGTTCGTGAATCCGAGGCCAACCCTGCATTGTTCAATGTCGTCATATGTATTTTTACTACAAAATACAGTACTGTGAGTTTCATTACTCCCTTTTTTAAATGCTTTTGCAATATATATTTTTGGGACTGAGAATATGTAGTGACCCAAACTTTTCCATGTTTATATATATATATATATATATATATATATATATATATATATATATATATATATATATATATATATATATATATTAAATGAAATTGTTATTTACATGATTAAGTGCTTCCAACATGTTAAGCAATCAAACTTATTAAGACTTGATTAATTGGAATAGGTTTCATATAGACAAATGACCACCCAAGTTGACCGGTGATTCACGAACGTTAAAACTTATAAATACTATACGATGATATATATATGGTTATATATATATAGTTAACATGATTTTATTATAAGTATGTATCTCATTAGGTATTTTAACAATGAGTTATATACATAAAAATGAGACTATTAAATTAAGAAACTCGAAAACGATATATATAACGATTATCGTTATAACGTCTTACTAGGTACATATGAATCATATTAAGATATTGATACACTTGGTTAATTATGTTAAATGATAAGTAAATATATCATTAAGTGTATTAATAATGAATTACATATGTAAAAATAAGACTACTAACTTAATGATTTTGAAATGAGACATATATGTAACGATTATCGTTGTAACGACATTTAATGTATATAGATCATACTAAGAGATATTCGTACATCATAATATCATGATAATATAATAATTTAAAATCTCATTTGATATTATAAACATTGGGTTAACAACATTTAACAAGATCGTTAACCTAAAGGTTTCAAAACAACATTTACATGTAACGACTCAGTTAAAATGTATATGCATGTAGTGTTTTAATATGTATTCATACACTTTTTAAAGACTTCAAGACACTTATCAAAATACTTCTACTTAACAAAAATGCTTACAATTACATCCTCGTTCAGTTTCATCAACAATTCTACTCGTATGCACCCGTATTCGTACTCGTACAATACACAGCTTTTAGATGTATGTACTATTGGTATACACACTCCAATGATCAGCTCTTAGTAGCCCATGTGAGTCACCTAATACATGTGGGAACCATCATTTGGCAACTAGCATGAAATATCTCATAAAATTACAAAAATATGAGTAATCATTCATGACTTATTTACATGAAAACAAAATTACATATCCTTTATATCTAATCCATACACCAACGACCAAAAACACCTACAAACACTTTCATTCTTCAATTTTCTTCATCTAATTAATCTCTCTCAAGTTCTATCTTCAAGTTCTAAGTGTTCTTCATAAATTCCAAAAGTTCTAGTTTCATAAAATCAAGAATACTTCCAAGATTGCAAGTTTACTTCCAAGTTTTCTAAATCCATTCCAAGTAATCATCCAAGATTAAGAAACCTTTGTTACTTACATTAAGTTATCTTTCTAATACAAGGTAATAATCATATTCAAACTTTAATTCAATTTCTATAACTCTAACAATCTTATTTCGAGTGGAAATCTTACTTGAAATTGTTTTCGTGTCATTATTCTGCTTCAAGAACTTTCAAACCATCCAAGGATCCTTTGAAGCTAGATCTATTTTTCTCATTTCCAGTAGGTTTATCCAAGGAACTTGAGATAGTAATGATGTTTATAACATCATTTGATTCATACATATAAAGCTATCTTATTCGAAGGTTTAAACTTGTAATCACTAGAACATAGTTTAGTTAATTCTAAACTTGTTCGCAAATAAAAGTTAATCCTTCTAACTTGACTTTTAAAATCAACTAAACACATATTCTATATCTATATGATATGCTAACTTAATGATTTAAAACCTGGAAACACGAAAAACACCGTAAAACCGGATTTACGCCGTCGTAGTAACATCGCGGGCTGTTTTGGGTTAGTTAATTAAAAACTATGATAAACTTTGATTTAAAAGTTGTTATTCGGAGAAAATGATTTTTATTATGAACATGTAACTATATCCAAAAATTATGGTTAAACTCAAAGTGGAAGTATGTTTTCTAAAATGGTCATCTTGACGTCGTTCTTTCGACTGAAATGACTACCTTTACAAAAATGACTTGTAACTTAATTTTCCGACTATAAACCTATACTTTTTCTATTTAGATTCATAAAATAGAGTTCAATATGAAACCATAGAAATTTGATTCACTCAAAACGGATTTAAAATGAAGAAGTTATGGGTAAAACAAGATTGGATAATTTTTCTCATTTTAGCTACGTGAAAATTGGTAACAAATCTATTCCAACCATAACTTAATCAACTTGTATTGTATATTATGTAATCTCGAGATACCATAGACACGTATACAATGTTTCGACCTATCATGTCGACACATCTATATATATTTCGGAACAACCATAGACACTCTATATGTGAATGTTGGAGTTAGCTATACAGGGTTGAGGTTGATTCCAAAATATATATAGTTTGAGTTGTGATCAATACTGAGATACGTATATGTAACGACCCGGGAATTTCTGACCAAATTTAAACTTGATCTTTATATGTTTCCGACACGATAAGCAAAGTCTATTAAGTTGAGTCTCAAAAATTTTGAATTATGTCATATATTCAATTGACCTTTTGACCATTCCCGACGATTCACGAACAACTATTTGTAAATAGATAATTATATATATATATATATACACGTAAATACTAATTGTAAATATATAAGATTAAATATTAAATCTATTTATTTAAAAATATATATTTAATATATTTATTTATGTCATAATACTTGTTAGTAAAATATATTTATATATAAATATATAGTATATAAAAACTAAATGATTTCGAACTTAATTAGTATACTGTTATAAGACTCGGTTGGCGTTCCGTAAGTGAACGCCACTGATTAATCACGGACCACGATATAATACTCCCTGAATTGATAATAATCCAATTACCCGGCTGCTAACTAATTCAATTTCAATTAATGTGTTTACTTTGTTTACTTTATCATATGATATATTAATTATTAATATAGTATTATTGATATGCTTTATGTGATTGATAACAAGCACCAGTCACGCTTTATTCCATTATCGTTCGTGAACTAGATACAAATATGATCATAATGTTTTGTCTCCATATCCTACATCTAAACTATCTAATATCTACCCTATCTTATTTACATACTACATATGCACAAGATGAAACATAACATCAACCACCCTTTTCTTTCTTCTCCAACACCCTCTATTTCACTCTCGACTTCTACCACAACACCATCACTACCATGATCAACATCTATTATCCTTGTAAACACTAAAACCGAACGCCACTTTTAACCACCATTCACCGGACATCAAACACCATAGTTGCCACCTTCAAGCTCGATCAACACTTTCAACTATCATATGATCCTCGATTACCATCACTTGCCTTGGTAAGTTATTCGATTCAAACAAACCATCACCACCTCTTATTTCTCCTTTCTTCTGTTTAGTTGTAAACCCACGAAGACCACCTCAAACCATCACTTGAATCACTTTCTTTCTTTCTGTGTTTCTTTTCAATCGAAACCCATTTCGATTCATTCCATCGATCTGCTCTATATTTTTATCTATCTATTTATATACATATACATACAAGATTACTTATATAAATATATAAACTAGACCAAACATCACAAACATGAAACCCACATAGATACGTTTCGGTTTCGTTCAACCACACCACTGCTGCGTTTCTCCTTTCCTGTATCAAACCCACCACCTTGAAACATCCACCTGCTACATACTGTTTTATTTAAACACTATAATCACCAGAGCCATCGAAGATTATTTCTGTTCGACCATAGTGAACCAAATAAAACGATCACCAAAACCCCCACACCTGTAACCGTAGATGTTTAAGATTTCTGTTTTCGATTAACCAATACCAACAACCACAACAAACACATCTCATTATTTCTATTGTGGCTGCTATATGTGTTTTCTACAGATACGGCAGACGAACCACCACCTTTGTGATCTTCCTTCTCGACAATCCACATAAAATCTTCGATAACACAAGAAAGACAACGTATAGTAACTTTTCGCTGTCCTATTTCTATCTTCGAAACTCAATATTTTTCTGTTAATACAGCTGCTAATTGCTTCCTATTACGTGATATTATCACGATGATGAATAGTGTATATATGATTATGGCTGTAAAGATGAGAATGATGTTAGGATGATGCGTGCACTTCTATTCCTGTTTTGTACAGCAAAAATGACGAGTGATAATTATATGGACGAGCACTTTAAAAACTTTAAGTAATTTGTTTTTGTTTCTTGACCCACATGATAAGTGGTATCACATATTTGATTGAAGACTTTATCAAGTTTCACTTTAACAAATTGCTAGTGGAACTTTGAAATCTACCGCCGACCAGTGCATTTCTTTTTCAACTAATAAACCAAACATCTTTTACTTTTAGGTAGTAGGTTAGGTAGTGGAACCATTCAATCTAAATGTTATGCGGCTTTTCCTGTAACAAAGATGAAAATGATAGGATGATCGTTAGATGATGATGATGGTATTATGATGTTATGATGATGATGATGATGATAATCAAACGATGATGAACTAAAGACTACCTGAACCATCGTGGATTTATTTTTCGTTTCTTCTGCTGCAAACCGTCTCCTTATCTTCTGTTTATACAAACCTCATCAATCAATTATATTAAATCTTACTAGTGGGCTGCTTTTTTATGGATCCAAGTAATCACTCAAATGGGTTTCTTTATTGGGCCAAATTATAACAGTTGGGCCGGGTTTGTTTTTGCTTGTTGGACCAAGAGATTGTGTTGTGTGAACTGAAAGAAGAAATCGGGTTAAATGGACATAAGATAATTGTTAAAACAGAAAAGTCATAATGGTGGGATGGTATTGCGTGTTAGCTGTTGATCGAGAGGTTGCAGGTTCGAGCCTTGGCAACGGCTATATTTTTTTGAAAACTTTTACAACCTCTTTAAAGGTAGTAATATATTCATTATTATTATTATTATTAATTATTAATTATTGTTGTTATTGTTATGTTAAATATTTATAACATTAATATTAGGATTATTATTATCATTACTATTATTCGTATCATTAATATTACTAATATCATATGAGTAGTGTTGATATTATAATTATTATTATTATTAGTATTATAAGTATTTTCATTTTTATTAACATTATTACTATTAGTACTATTATCATTATAGTTATTAATGTAAATATTAGTATTATTATTATTAGCACAATTTTTTTTTGGTATACCCTATTATTAAAATTAACAATTTTATTAAAAGTATCATTTTTTATTAAAGTTATCATTTCACCATCAATATTAAAAGTATCATTTTTAACTCTTTCATCATTAATATTACTTTAGTATTATTATAATTTTAACAAACAAACGATATATATATATATATATATATATATATATACAAAAATATATTTAATACATATAACATAACCAAAATTAATATTTTTATTTATTTTAAATATATAAAATGAATATAGGCAACATATAGATTATTAATATAAAAATGATATAATTAAAAAATTTATATATACATAAATTTATTCGAATACAACTATATGTGTTAATATATATATACCAATGATATAGGTTCGTGAATCCGAGGCCAACCCTACTTTTGTTCAATATCGTCATATGTATTTTTACTACAAAATACATTAGGTGAGTTTCATTTGATCCCTTTTACCCTTTATATTTTTGGGCTGAGAATACATGCGCAATTTTTTATAAATGTTTTACGAAATAGACACAAGTAATCGAAACTACATTATATGGTTGAATGATCGAAATCGAATATGCCCCTTTTTAGTCTAGTAATCTAAGAATTAGGGAACAGACACCCTAATTGACGCGAACTCTAAAGATAGATCTATCGGGCCCAACAAGCCCCATCCAAAGTACCGGATGCTTTAGTACTTTGAAATTTATATCATGTCTGAAGGAGGATCCCGAAATGATGGGGATATTCTTATATGCATATTGTGAATGTCGGTTACCAGGTGTTCAATCCATATAAATGATATTTTTGTCTCTATGCATGAGACGTACGTTTATGAGAAATGGAAATATGAAATCTTGTAGTCTATTAAAATTATGAAATGATTATTTATGTTAAACTAATGAACTCACCAACCTTTTGGTTGACACTTTAAAGCATGTTTATTCTCATGTACGAAAGAAATCTTCCGCTGTGTAATTGCTCATTTTAAAGATATTAATTGGAGTCATTCATGACATATTTCAAAAGACGTTGCATTTGAGTCATTGAGATCATCATGATTATTATTAAATCAGTTATAGTTAGATATATTATAAAATGGTATGCATGTCGTCAACTTTCGTTGTAATGAAAGATTGTCTTTTCAAAAACGAATGCAATGTTTGTAAAATGTATCATATAGAGGTCAAATACCTCGCGATGTAATCAACTGTTGTGAATCGTTTATAATTAATATGGACTTCTTCCGGATGGATTAGGACGGGTCCTTTCAGTATACACTGGGTCGTGGATTGATTCAAGATAATATTTATTGATTTATTTCTGTACATCTAACTGTGGACAACTAGTTGTAGGTTACTAACGAGGACAGCTGACTTAATAAACTTAAAACATCAAAATATATTAAAAGTATTGTAAATATATTTTGAACATACTTTGATATATATGTATATATTGTTATAGGTTCGTGAATCAACCAGTGGCCAAGTCTTACTTCCCGACGAAGTAAAAATCTGTGAAAGTGAGTTATAGTCCCACTTTTAAAAATCTAATATTTTTGGGATGAGAATACATGCAGATTTTATAAATGATTTACAAAATAGACACAAGTGCGTGAAACTACATTCTATGGTTGAATTATCGAAATCAAATATGCCCCTTTTTATTAAGTCTGGTAATCTAAGAATTAGGGAACAGACACCCTAATTGACGCGAATCCTAAAGATAGATCTATTGGGCCTAACAAACCCCATCCAAAGTACCGGATGCTTTAGTACTTTGAAATTTATATCATATCCGAAGGGTGTCCCGGAATGATGGGGATATTCTTATATATGCATCTTGTTAATGTCGGTTACCAGGTGTTCACCATATGAATGATTTTTATCTCTATGTATGGGATGTGTATTGAAATATGAAATCTTGTGGTCTATTGTTACGATTTGATATATATAGGTTAAACCTATAACTCACCAACATTTTTGTTGACGTTTAAAGCATGTTTATTCTCAGGTGAATATTAAGAGCTTCCGCTGTTGCATACTAAAATAAGGACAAGATTTGGAGTCCATGTTTGTATGATATTGTGTAAAAACTGCATTCAAGAAACTGATTTTGATGTAAAATATTTGTATTGTAAACCATTATGTAATGGTCGTGTGTAAACAGGATATTTTAGATTATCATTTAATCTACGTAAAGCTTTTTAAACCTTTATTTATGAAATAAAGGTTATGATTTGTTTTAAAAATGAATGCAGTCTTTGAAAAATGTCTCATATAGAGGTCAAAACATCGCAACGAAATCAATTAATATGGAACATTTTTAATCAATAAGAACGGGACATTTCAGAATACATGCACTACTTTTATAACTGTTTTACAAAATAGACACAAGTAATCAAATCTACATTATATGGTTAAATGATCGAAGCCGAATATGCCCCTTTTTGCTTGGTAACCTAAGAATTAGTAAACCGATCTACTAATTGACGCGAATCCTAAAGATAGATCTATGGGCCCGACGAACCCCATCCAAAGTACCGGATGCTTTAGTACTTCGATGTTGTTTTATATCATGTCCGATGGATTTCCCGGAATGATAGGGGATATTCTTATATGCATCTTGTTAATGTCGGTTACCAGGTGTTCAATCCATATGAATGATATTTTTGTCTCTATACATGGGACGTATATTTATGAGAACTGAAAATGAAAATCTTGTGGTCTATTAAAATGATGGAAATGATTATTTATGTTAAACTAACGAACTCACCAACCTTTTGGTTGACACTTTAAAGCATGTTTATTCTCAGGTACAAAAGAAATCTTCCACTGTGCTTTTCTTCATTTTAGAGATATTACTTGGAGTCATTCATGACATATTTCAAAAGACGTTGCATTCGAGTCGTTGCATTCATCAAGATTATTACTAAGTCAATTATAATTAGATATATTATGAAATGGTATGTATACCGTCAACTTTTGATGTAATGAAAGATTGTCTTTTCAAAAACGAATGCAATGTTTGTAAAATGTATCATATAGAGGTCAAGTACCTCGCGATGTAATCAACTGTTGTGAATCGTTTATAATAGATATGGACTTCGTCCGGATGGATTAGGATGGGTCTCTATAGTTGGTCCTAATCCATCCGGACGAAGTCCATATTGATTATAAATGATTCATAATAGTTGGTTATATCGCGAGGTACTTGACCTCTAAATGATACATTTTACAAACATTGCATGCGTTTGTAAAAGACAAACTTTCATTTCATCGAAAGTTGGCAGGTATGCATACCATTTCATAATATCCAACTATAAATGACCTAATTCGTCCTTTACTTAATAATAATCTCTAATGAACTTCAACGACTCCAATGCAATGTCTTTTGAAATATGTCATGAATGACTCCAAGTAATATCCTTAAAATGAGCTAATGCACAGTGGAAGATTTCTTTCAAACCTGAGAATAAACATGCTTTCAAGTGTCAACCAAAAGGTTGGTGAGTTCATTAGTTTAAAGTAATCATTTCATTTTCATCATTATAATAGACCACAAGATTTTAAATATTATAAAACGTGCAGAAGTCCCATTCCAATTACACAAAAAATATCTTTCATATGAAGAACACCTGGTGAGGATTCAAAATATAATAGTAACCATCTGTGCCGGTCTTTCACCCCACGGCTGAATACATGTGCCTTCAAAATATAGAACCTCTGTGCCGGTCTTTACACCCCACGGCTGAACACATGTTTATAAAATATAGGACAACCGGTGCCAAAATGTTGTAAATAATAAACCATCCACCCCGCTCGAGAGCTCATACGCTCTAACGGAAATCGGGGGCTAATGCGTGTCATAATAATCAACCCCAATCCTAGATAATTCTATCATAGAATGTTGTTAAGGTACTTGTGTCTATTGCGTCAAACATTTATAAAAGCGCATGTATTCTCAGTCCCAAAAATGTAAAGAGTAAAAAGGGAATCAAATGAAACTCACCTAATGTATTTTGTAGTAAAAATACATATAATGACATTGAACAACTGAACAATGCAGGGTTGGCCTCGGATTCACGAACCTATATCATTTATATATATTAACACATATAATTGTAATCAAATAAATTTATATATTATTAGTGATATAGTTTAATAATCTATAGGTCTTATTAATTAATTATGTACATTTATTTTATATATACTTTAAATAAATAATTATTATTTATTATAAATATTTTAATATATATTTTATATGTATTAAATATATTTTTATGTAACTAACATTTTACTTGTTAAAACTACTACTAATAATAAAAGGTTGTATTTTTATAATAATAATAGTAATATTAACAATAACTATAATATCTATAATCATAATAATAATAAAAATGATACTAATACTAAGGAAAATAATAATAATTTGTATTGTTTTCAAAATAATAATAATAATAATCATAATCATAGTAGTAATAATAATAATATTACCTATACTAATAACAATGATAATTTCATAATTTTAATCATAATACTTTTAAATGATGTTGATAAGAATAATAATAATAATAACAATATTAATGATAATATATTAATAATAACAATAATCTTAATAATAATAATAATAATAATATAACTTATAATGCTCAAATGCTATTACTTTGTAATAACTAAATGATAATAATAATAATCATTTTAATTATATAACAACAACAATAACTAATAATAATAATAATAATAATAATAATAATAATAATAATAATAATAATAATAATAATAATAATAATAATAATAATAATAATAATAATAATAATAGCTACCTCTCTAAAAGCCTTCTAAAAAGAAAAATATGGCAGAGACCAGGCTCGAACTCAAGACCTCTTGTTACACCCCAACACACCTAAACCATTCGTCCATCATTTCTTTCTAATTTAAATCAGGTTCTAATTTTATATAAATCATATTTATCTGTTTCCCCTATTCTTCTTCTGATCCTAAAAAAATATTTGCAAGATCCTAGGCTCGAACCCGAGACCTCTAGCTTAAAACCCGCACTCTCTACCATCGATCTGTGAATGCTTTTCTTAATTTAAATCAGATCCTGATTATATGTAAACCGTATATATTTCTATTATTCTTTCTTTTTCAAAAACCAAAACCCCAATCATCAAAACCCTAATCGAATATCCTCATAGATTCGTTATTAATAAATCCTTCATCATCTTCCCTTATGATTTCATGTATCATCTTGTTAACTTACAGACTCATCATCTTCGCAATTCAAATTACCATTATCATCTTTATAAACCTTGACCATCTTCGTTATCATTATAACAATCATAATCATCTAACCTCATCATTCATAGTCTACATTACCAACAGCGAAATTATGATCAACCTTATAGTATTATATCACCTCGTCATCATCATTATTTGTATTTATCAACCTATGATCTTAATACTACAACTTCAGTGTGTTAAAGATTGTTATAGACCCGGCCCAATATCAATATGGCAGCCCACGTCATACTTCCTAACTCAATAAGCCCACAAAAAAATATATAGCAGCCTATCAACAAAAGTTTCGGTGAATTGGTATCCAATTTGGTTCCATCATTCAATGGCTGACACTTTATACCTAAGTGATTAGATAAATAGCACTTAACCTCTCTATCATTACCTTTAATGATCAAGTGGGTTCCTTTAAATATTGCCAGCCACAAAGAAAAAATATTACGCAAAAGAAATCTTATTTGAAGACTTATTTTGAAGACTGCATATTCAAATTTATAGTAGCTGTGTGTTAAGGTTTCGAACATCTTACAGTAGCAAGGATTGGTTGGAAGAGGATGATCATGGGGTTACTTCGAGGCGGCAAGAAAAAATATAGAATAAATTGCAGGTTCTCTCATCGTTTGTATTTACTTCTTCTTCGTGTTTTTAAATTTCAACGGATAAAATAGCAGTAGCAGTTTTTGGTGGTTGTTGTTGGTTGTTTTGTGATCAAGTAGTTTAGTGGTGTACTATGGTTGGCCGAATCAAGAATAGCAGAAGAAGGGTGGCTCGTTGATGGTTCGAGATTGTATCGTTAATTTGGTGCTAAAAAGTGGTGGGTTATCGTGTTACTTGACAAGAAAAGAGGAAAAGAAAGAGAGAAGATTTAATGTGTAATTTGATCAACAGAAGTAAAAGGAGGTAACAATTTGCAGGTTCGGGTTTCTGTTGTCGTGTTTTCGAATATAAATATCTAGTAGTATTTGTTTGATGAGAGTTCGATGATTTCTCAAAAACAATTAAAGAAAGAAAAAAAAAGAACAATATCATTTTCATGTATATGTACAAGTAATATAAGCCTATGTATATGAATCTTAACATTTCTGTTTTCTTTTAATTTTCTATGTCGTATAGGTGACTAATCACAAATGTTTTGTATTGACAAGTGAATGCGACGTATAACAATTATCAGACAGCAAGGACATGAATTTCAATCACGAAGGACAGAAGCATATATATAAAAATGAATAAATCGATGGTGACTCTAACCGAATTTATATTATATATGTGAGTGGATTGACAAGTTGTAATAAAGAAGAATAACTTGAGAAAGTTGATAAGAACTCCTAACAAACTTGTACCATTTATTGACTTTTTAATTAATATTAATAGTAATTAAATATAAGTATATTAATAATAATATAAATACTAATAATAATAATAATAAATTTTAAACGTGTGTTTGATGAAAGAAATATTAAGTAGTTGCAATGATTCAAGTCATCGTGCCAACATTAAATCACCAGAATGAATAAGGAAAGGGACGTTTGATAAAAAAGTTTAACAGATTCTAATTATCTGATTTTATAATTTATATTACTATTAATAATTAATAAATATAAATATATTAATAAAATTAATACTTTTAATATTAGTAATAGTAATCTTAATACTTATTTTAATGATGATAATAATTATAATAATAGTACTTTGTTAATGTTTTTGCAAGTTATTATATATATATATATGTATATATATATATATATGTATATATATATATATATATATGTATATATATATATATATATATGTATATATATATATATATATGTATATATATATATAACTACATCTAATCATAATCTATTGTTCGTGAATCGTCCGGAGTAGTCAAAGGTCAATTGTATACAGGAACACAGTTCAAAACTTTTTGAGACTATAACATTACAGACTTTGCTTATCGTGTCGGGAACATATAAAGATTAAAGTTTAAATTTGGTCGAAAATTTCCGGGTCATCACAGTACCTACCCGTTAAAAGAAATTTCGTCCCGAAATTTGATCGAGGTCATCATGGCTAACTATAAAAATGTTTTCATGAAGAATATGAGGTGATAATAGACTTTTATCATCATTGAGTAATATGGATAAAACGATTCGATCGTGTGAAGCGTACGAGTGAAGCTATCACAAAAGAGTGAAATGAATAAATATAGATTCGTCATATCTTTTGACGTAGATAGGATTGATTTCCAAGTTCAAGATATTTGGAGAAAATCTTCGTAATAAGATTTGATTCTTTGGTAATCAAGGAGATTAGGATCCTCTTTAAATGTGATCATCTGTTTTGATTGCTATGTCGGATATTTCACTATAAATCCACCCTCTTTGTTTCCTTATTTTCACAACTTGATTCGACTTGTCAAATTACCAGAAGTCACAAGAAAAGATAGAACTATCAAGAAAATATATTCTTGATATGTTTGAAGATTAGATAGAATGTAAGAGTCGTGTAAATGGCACATGATGATGGTACTGTGAATCATCACATTCCATTAGAAACTCAGCATGAATTACTATAATATAATCACGTTGATCAAGTGTCATTATATTATACTAAATAATGCATCAGTTCCCAACACTACTTCAAAAATATTCATATTTTAAATTCGAAGGTTCACAGAATATAGAAACTAAAACAGTTTCCTTTTATGATATACTACAGATAGCGCGGAGAGATAATTAATATCGGACGGGAATATTTATGAAGATATCTTCGAAAATATTGAGGATATTAATAAAGAAAGATACGATAATATCTTGGAATGTTAGAACCAAAGTGTGATGAAGAAATTCATGCACGGTGATTTAGGGCGGTTAAGGAGTAAGGTATTCGCTAAAGATTTCATCAGAAACAGAATCATCAGGATTCTTTAAATACAGGGTTTGGTCCTTGTATTTGTCCTTGGTCTCCTTCATGTTTGCTCGATTCATTTTTCAGAACTCAGAGATCTGATTCGTAAGCTAGAGTGCTTTTTAGAATTTCAGAATGAAAGTTCATAATTCTATGAGATAAATGCTATATGTATACATATAACTGTTGATGTAGAAATGCTACGAGATTCAAAATACTGATTGCGGATTCTCGGTAATTGGTTTGGCAATTCTCATTATAAGATGTGAATGAGTATATGAATACATTTTAACGAACAACTATAATGGTTCTTCGGAGAGACTTAAGTCAAGGAGTAATGTAGTTGTTGCTAAGTTTTCGGATAATGTGATGGGGTTTAAATGGTTCCCCGGTAACGATGACGAAAGGCAAACTTATAAATCAAGGTTATAGTAAGGTTAATCCGAGTGAAAATCGAAGTTGATTTGCTGAAGCTGTGACAAAATTGGCTACTTTGGAAAGGGATTGCAAAGTTATTTTCGGTAATAACAATGCCAACGCAGCTAGCACAGATAAGTGTTAAGCATTTACTCAGTTTCTGAGAGTTTCTTAGGTGCATATCTATACACATCAATCTTTTCTTCCGTAGATGAAGTGCGATTGGTTCATTCCTTCGATTGAAATGTTTTCAAGAATTATGAAAGGTTTGAACGCAGATGATAATTGTCAAGATACAAATGAGGTTTAAGATGAAATCAAGGGGCAAACTTGAGGAAATAGTTAACTGTAGTAGATGTAATTTATTTACAATCTTTTAAGTCGAAATGTGTTATATTTAATATTTCCAACTCTTTTAATACTTTTGAATTGTTCATGATAGTAGTCCAATAGTTCAATAGTTCCACCAATACTAGTATATTTTAAGGAAATAGTCATATAGGAACAGTTAGCTAGGATTTGATTAATATAGTTTTAAAGTTTTACGTAGATAATTAATTGGTTACTAATCAATTTTATTTTGTTCATTATTTTCTTCATTATGCCACTTGTCAAATCTTGATTTGGATTTGATCGGTCAGAATCCGTGTAGTGACCCGAACTTTTCCATGTTTATATATATTAATTGAGATTAATATTTACATGATTAAATGTTTCTAACATGTTAAGCAATCAAACTTGTTAAGACTTGATTAATTGAAATATGTTTCATATAGACAATTGACCACCCAAGTTGATCGGTGATTTACGAACGTTAAAACTTGTAAAAACTATATGATGACATATATATGGATATATATATATAGTTAACATGATACTATGATAAGAAAACATATCATAAAGTATATTAACAATGAACTACATATGTAAAAACAAGACTACTAACTTAATGATTTTTAAACGAGACATATATTTAACGATTATCGTTGTAAAGACATTTAATGTATATATATCATATTAAGAGATATTCATACATGATAATATCATGATAATATAATAATTTAAAATCTCATTTGATATTATAAACATTGGGTTAACAACATTTAACAAGATCGTTAACCTAAAGGTTTCAAAACAACACTTACATGTAACGACTAACGATGACTTAACGACTCAGTTAAAATGTATATACATGTAGTGTTTTAATATGTATTTATACACTTTTGAAAGACTTCAATACACTTATCAAAATACTTCTACTTAACAAAAATGCTTACAATTACATCCTCGTTCAGTTTCATCAACAATTCTACTCGTATGCACCCGTATTCGTACTCGTACAATACACAGCTTTTAGATGTATGTACTATTGGTATATGAAATGTCCCGTTCTTATTGATTAAAAACGTTCCATATTAATTGATTTCGTTGCGAGGTTTTGACCTCTATATGAGACGTTTTTCAAAGACTGCATTCATTTTTAAACAAACCATAACCTTTATTTCATCAATAAAGGTTTAAAAAGCTTTACGTAGATTATCAAATAATGATAATCTAAAATATCCTGTTTACACACGACCATTACATAATGGTTTACAATACAAATATGTTACAACAAAATAAGTTTCTTGAATGCAGTTTTTACACAATATCATACAAGTATGGACTCCAAATCTTGTCCTTATTTAAGTATGACACAGCGGAAGCTCTTAATAATCACCTGAGAATAAACATGCTTAAAACGTCAACAAAAATGTTGGTGAGTTATAGGTTTAACCTATATATATCAAATCGTAACAATAGACCACAAGATTTCATATTTCAATACACATCCCATACATAGAGATAAAAATCATTCATATGGTGAACACCTGGTAACCGACAATAACAAGATGCATATATAAGAATATCCCCATCATTCCGGGACACCCTTCGGATATGATATAAATTTCGAAGTACTAAAGCATCCGGTACTTTGGATGGGGTTTGTTAGGCCCAATAGATCTATCTTTAGGATTCGCGTCAATTAGGGTGTCTGTTCCCTAATTCTTAGATTACCAGACTTAATAAAAAGGGGCATATTCGATTTCGATAATTCAACCATAGAATGTAGTTTCACGTACTTGTGTCTATTTTGTAAATCATTTATAAAACCTGCATGTATTCTCATCCCAAAAATATTAGATTTTAAAAGTGGGACTATAACTCACTTTCACAGATTTTTACTTCGTCGGGAAGTAAGACTTGGCCACTGGTTGATTCACGAACCTATAACAATATATACATATATATCAAAGTATGTTCAAAATATATTTACAACACTTTTAATATATTTTGATGTTTTAAGTTTATTAAGTCAGCTGTCCTCGTTAGTAACCTACAACTAGTTGTCCACAGTTAGATGTACAGAAATAAATCAATAAATATTATCTTGAATCAATCCACGACCCAGTGTATACGTATCTCAGTATTGATCACAACTCAAACTATATATATTTTGGAATCAACCTCAACCCTGTATAGCTAACTCCAACATTCACATATAGAGTGTCTATGGTTGTTCCGAAATATATATAGATGTGTCGACATGATAGGTCGAAACATTGTATACGTGTCTATGGTATCTCAAGATTACATAATATATAATACAAGTTGATTAAGTTATGGTTGGAATAGATTTGTTACCAATTTTCACGTAGCTAAAATGAGAAAAATTATCCAATCTTGTTTTACCCATAACTTCTTCATTTTAAATCCGTTTTGAGTGAATCAAATTGCTATGGTTTCATATTGAACTCTATTTTATGAATCTAAACAAAAAAAGTATAGGTTTCTAGTCGGAAAAATAAGTTACAAGTCGTTTTTGTAAAGGTAGTCATTTCAGTCGAAAGAACGACGTCTAGATGACCATTTTAGAAAACATACTTCCACTTTGAGTTTAACCATAATTTTTGGATATAGTTTCATGTTCATAATAAAAATCATTTTCTCAGAATAACAACTTTTAAATCAAAGTTTATCATAGTTTTTAATTAACTAACCCAAAACAGCCCGCGGTGTTACTACGACGGCGTAAATCCGGTTTTACGGTGTTTTTCGTGTTTCCAGGTTTTAAATCATTAAGTTAGCATATCATATAGATATAGAACATGTGTTTAGTTGATTTTAAAAGTCAAGTTAGAAGGATTAACTTTTGTTTGCGAACAAGTTTAGAATTAACTAAACTATGTTCTAGTGATTACAAGTTTAAACCTTCGAATAAGATAGCTTTATATGTATGAATCGAATGATGTTATGAACATCATTACTACCTTAATTTCCTTGGATAAACCTACTGGAAAAGAGAAAAATGGATCTAGCTTCAATGGATCCTTGGATGGCTCGAAGTTCTTGAAGCAGAATCATGACACGAAAACAAGTTCAAGTAAGATCATCACTTGAAATAAGATTGTTATAGTTATAGAAATTGAACCAAAGTTTGAATATGATTATTACCTTGTATTAGAATGATAACCTACTGTAAGAAACAAAGATTTCTTGAGGTTGGATGATCACCTTACAAGATTGGAAGTGAGCTAGCAAACTTGAAAGTATTCTTGATTTTATGAAACTAGAACTTTTGGAATTTATGAAGAACACTTAGAACTTGAAGATAGAACTTGAGAGAGATCAATTAGATGAAGAAAATTGAAGAATGAAAGTGTTTGTAGGTGTTTTTGGTCGTTGGTGTATGAATTAGATATAAAGGATATGTAATTTTGTTTTCATGTAAATAAGTCATGAATGATTACTCATATTTTTGTAATTTTATGAGTTATTTCATGCTAGTTGCCAAATGATGGTTCCCACATGTGTTAGGTGACTCACATGGGCTGCTAAGAACTGATCATTGGAGTGTATATACCAATAGTACATACATCTAAAAGCTGTGTATTGTACGAGTACGAATACGGGTGCATACGAGTAGAATTGTTGATGAAACTGAACGAGGATGTAATTGTAAGCATTTTTGTTAAGTAGAAGTATTTTGATAAGTGTATTGAAGTCTTTCAAAAGTGTATAAATACATATTAAAACACTACATGTATATACATTTTAACTGAGTCGTTAAGTCATCGTTAGTCGTTACATGTAAGTGTTGTTTTGAAACCTTTAGGTTAATGATCTTGTTAAATGTTGTTAACTCAATGTTTATAATATCAAATGAGATTTTAAATTATTATATTATCATGATATTATCATGTATGAATATCTCTTAATATGATATATATACATTAAATGTCTTTACAACGATAATCGTTACATATATGTCTCGTTTAAAAATCATTAAGTTAGTAGTCTTGTTTTTACATATGTAGTTCATTGTTAATATACTTTATGATATGTTTTCTTATCATAGTATCATGTTAACTATATATATATATCCATATATATGTCATCATATAGTTTTTACAAGTTTTAACGTTCGTGAATCACCGGTCAACTTGGGTGGTCAATTGTCTATATGAAACCTATTTCAATTAATCAAGTCTTAACAAGTTTGATTGCTTAACATGTTGGAAACATTTAATCATGTAAACATCAATCTCAATTAATATATATAAACATGGAAAAGTTCTGGTCACTACAGTATATACACTCCAATGATCAGCTCTTAGCAGCCCATGTAAGTCACCTAACACATGTGGGAACCATCATTTGGCAACTAGCATGAAATATCTCATAAAATTACAAAAATATGAGTAATCATTCATGACTTATTTACATGAAAACAAAATTGCATATCCTTTATATCTAATCCATACACCAACGACCAAAAACACCTACAAAAACTTTCATTCTTCAATTTTCTTCATCTAATTGATCTCTCTCAAGTTCTATCTTCAAGTTCTAAGTGTTCTTCATAAATTCCAAAAGTTCTAGTTTCATAAAATCAAGAATACTTTCAAGTTTGCTAGCTCACTTCCAATCTTGTAAGGTGATCATCCAACCTCAAGAAATCTTTGTTTCTTACAGTAGGTTATCATTCTAATACAAGGTAATAATCATATTCAAACTTTGGTTCAATTTCTATAACTATAACAATCTTATTTCAAGTGATGATCTTACTTGAACTTGTTTTCGTGTCATGATTCTGCTTCAAGAACTTCGAGCCATCCAAGGATCCATTGAATCTAGATCCATTTTTCTCTTTTCCAGTAGGTTTATCCAAGGAAATTAAGGTAGTAATGATGTTCTTACATCATTCGATTCATACATATAAAGCTATCTTATTCGAAGGTTTAAACTTGTAATCACTAGAACATAGTTTAGTTAATTCTAAACTTGTTCGCAAACAAAAGTTAATCCTTCTAACTTGACTTTTAAAATCAACTAAACACTTGTTCTATATCTATATGATATGCTAACTTAATGATTTAAAACCTGGAAACACGAAAAACACCGTAAAACCGGATTTACGCCATCGTAGTAACACCGCGGGCTGTTTTGGGTTAGTTAATTAAAAACTATAATAAACTTTGATTTAAAAGTTGTTATTCTGAGAAAATGATTTTTATTATGAACATGAAACTATATCCAAAAATTATGGTTAAACTCAAAGTGGAAGTATGTTTTCTAAAATGGTCATCTAGACGTCGTTCTTTCGACTGAAATGACTACGTTTACAAAAACGACTTGTAACTTATTTTTCCGACTATAAACCTATACTTTTTCTGTTTAGATTCATAAAATAGAGTTCAATATGAAAACATAGCAATTTGATTCACTCAAAACGGATTTAAAATGAAGAAGTTATGGGTAAAACAAGATTGGATAATTTTTCTCATTTTAGCTACGTGAAAATTGGTAACAAATCTATTCCAACCATAACTTAATCAACTTGTATTGTATATTATGTAATCTTGAGATACCATAGACACGTATACAATGTTTCGACCTATCATGTCGACACATCTATATATATTTCGGAACAACCATAGACACTCTATATGTGAATGTTGGAGTTAGCTATACAGGGTTGAGGTTGATTCCAAAATATATATAGTTTGAGTTGTGATCAATACTGAGATACGTATACACTGGGTCGTGGATTGATTCAAGATAATATTTATCGATTTATTTCTGTACATCTAACTGTGGACAACTAGTTATAGGTTACTAACGAGGACAGCTGACTTAATAAACTTAAAACATCAAAATATATTAAAAGTGTTGTAAATATATTTTGAACATACTTTAATATATATGTATATATTGTTATAGGTTCGTGAATCAACAGTGGCCAAGTCTTACTTCCCGACGAAGTAAAAATCTGTGAAAGTGAGTTATAGTCCCACTTTTAAAATCTAATATTTTTGGGATGAGAATACATGCAGGTTTTATAAATGATTTACAAAATAGACACAAGTACGTGAAACTACATTCTATGGTTGAATTATCAAAATTGAATATGCCCCTTTTTATTAAGTCTGGTAATCTAAGAATTAGGGAACAGACACCCTAATTGACGCGAATCCTAAAGATAGATCTATTGGGCCTAACAAACCCCATCCAAAGTACCGGATGCTTTAGTACTTCGAAATTTATATCATATCCGAAGGGTGTCCCGGAATGATGGGGATATTCTTATATATGCATCTTGTTATTGTCGGTTACCAGGTGTTCACCATATGAATAATTTTTATCTCTATGTATGGGATGTGTATTGAAATATGAAATCTTGTGGTCTATTGTTACGATTTGATATATATAGGTTAAACCTATAACTCACCAACATTTTTGTTGACGTTTAAAGCATGTTTATTCTCAGGTGAATATTAAGAGCTTCCGCTGTTGCATACTAAAATAAGGACAAGATTTGGAGTCCATGTTTGTATGATATTGTGTAAAAACTGCATTCAAGAAACTGATTTCGATGTAACATATTTGTATTGTAAACCATTATGTAATGGTCGTGTGTAAACATGATATTTTAGATTATCATTATTTGATAATCTACGTAAAGCTTTTTAAACCTTTATTTATGAAATAAAGGTTATGGTTTGTTTTAAAAATGAATGCAGTCTTTGAAAAACGTCTCATATAGAGGTCAAAACCTAGCAACGAAATCAATTAATATGGAACGTTTTTAATCAATAAGAACGGGACATTTCAGTTGGTATCCGAGCGTTGGTCTTAGAGAACCAGAAAATTTGCATTATTGTGTCTTATCGAGTTTGTTAGGATGCATTAGTGAGTCTGGACTTCGACCGTGTTTTCTTTAAAAATGATTGCTTAACATTTTTGTTGGAAACTATATATTTTTAACATATGAATATTATGTGATATATTAATCTCTTAACGTGTTTGATATTATGTGATAGATGTCTACCTCTAGAACAAGTCCCATTGACTCACCTAATAATAATGAAGAGTCAAATGTAAATTGGAATGATTTGTGGACTGATTCACAAGTTCCCGAAGAGGAACCGGAAGAAGAGTCAGAACCGGAAGAAGAATCGGAACCGGAAGAAGAATCGGAACCGGATGAAGAAATAGAACCGGTGGGGGAAATAATAAAACGGTTAAGTAAAAGAAAATCCTCAACCAACCGACCAAAGTTAATTATGGTCAATGGTGTTTCCGCCAAGGAAGCAAAATATTGGGAGGATTACCAATTCTCCGATGAATCGGATTCCGACGAGAATTCCGATGATGTTATAGAAATTACCCCAACTGAATTTAAAAAGGCAAAAGAAAATAATAAGGGAAAGGGCATAAAAATAGAGAAATCTAATTCCAACCCCGATGAACTTTATATGTATCGTCAACCCCCGAAGTCCTTAAGTTGTAACAATGACCCGGGAACCTCTAAACCACCAGGTTCTTCTAAACCAATGTGGACAACGACGGCTCGTATTAGGGGAACATCATATATCCCTAGAAACTTGGAAAAACGAACCAAAACTGAAGAAGAAGAAACGAGCGAGTCGGAATAAGATAGTTGTATTCGTGTGGTGTAATATATGTAATATAGCGTTCTTATGCTTTATGATATATGTAAAAATTGCTTGTATTAATAAGTATTTTTTTATGAATCTAACTCTTGTCTATTTTACAGTTTAAAAACACAAAATGGATAGACAACCCAATATTTTAAGAGACCTACCCGGAGACATGATTGATGAAATCTTGTCTAGAGTCGGCCAGAATTCTTCGGCACAACTATTTAAGGCGAGATCAGTTTGTAAGACATTCGAAGAACGTTCCAAGAATGTCTTGGTTTATAAGAGACTTTCGTTTGAAAGATGGGGGATATCACATTGAGAAACCCATAAGTTACGATGTGTTTACTTTGACGCATATATTGCGGGGAACCCAAATGCTATTTTACACAACGGGTTAAGAAATTATTTTGACTCAATATATCCGAATATTGGACTTTGTGATTTAGAAAAAGCGGCTAACATGCAACATAAAGAAGCATGTTATGCTTACGGATTAGTAATGTTCGCTTCTCACCAAAGTGAGAACAAGAACATCGGGCTACAATTATTAAACAAAACGTTTCCACAAGTGACGGAGTCGGTAATTGGGGTAAGAAATGAGGTTTTTAGATTATTACGGGACTGTTGGACATTACGTAACCCTCGTCCCTTTGATGACGTTACAACACGCTGTCTTATCAACGGCCATAACGGTTATGTTGCACAAGACCAAGGATGGGAAGTAGTCCTAGTAAAACCAGAATGCATGACTTGTTTCTGGACGTATGAATTACGTGTCTTTATTGCCTTTGCTGAACGACTTGTGTACTAGCTAGAATTGTCTTCACAACTATCTTGTATCAAAGTTATTGTGTGCTATATTTCATGCTTTATGTAAAATAAGCGGTATTGTAAGTTTGTAAAATATTGTATAAAAGTTTGAACGCGAAATATTATTATAATCAGTTTTTCATATAGAATTGTTGAAGGTATTTCATATGCCCGAGAGACATATTAAATTAATGTGGCTAATGTGTTATGATCCAAGTCGGGTCATACCCAATAACAAGCTTACCGACACTTTATAAGTATTTAATCTTAACGATTGGTTCGTTAAATAAATACGCGACACTTGAATTTTAGAAAATGGGTTTTCTAAAATATTATCACTTGAGATAAATTATTTGGATAATTTATATGATAAGGAATTTAATTATTTATAGGTTTAAATAATTATGATGTGTTATATTTTATAAGAGGGTTTATAAAATGCAAGTAACAAAATAATTACATGGTATTATATAACAAGTTTTGTACTTAATAAAATCTTGTTATATATTAAAGCATGGGGTTTTATAATAGGTTTATAAAAAAACTGCAGTTTTCCTTTTAAAAAACACCCTTGGGTGACGGTTTGGGGACTCCAAGGATGTCATACCCATGCTTGTTTGTTACTTTAAGATCACACTTCCTTATGTGCATGTGCAAGACTCTTTAACCAAGCATTTGACTCAAGTATTCAACTTGAATGTTAAATTTATTCAGCTCACTCTTTCCTAATACATGCTGGCAGAATCTTTCAGCTTGTTACTACTGAATTCTGGCCGAAATTCATGTGTTAAAAAGAGTGTGTTTGAGCTTGGTAATCTAGCTCATTACTTCTATGTTCAAGATGCATATGTACCAAGGCTTTCTAAGACCAATATATGCATTCAATACATCAAGAAGTGACTTATAAACAGCAACAATTTCAGCTTGTTTTCTGGAGCTGCTGGTCGTAATTTATGAGCAGAAACAAAGGGTTGTTCAAGCTCATTTACAAGTAAAATCAAGTGTCCAATAAAGCCTAACCAAAGTACAAGGTGTTGGGTTATTGCTTGGGGTATAATCTCTTGAGGTTTCATACTTTTGGAACTTAATTCATCATCATCATTCCTTGGAAGCTGCTGTCCGAATTATATTGTGTACAAAGAAAGGGTTTCAAGCTTGATAAACAAGGTTGCAAAGGTGTTAAAGTCAAGCTAACTTAAGGTGTATTGTTGGTGCTTCAAAGACTTGAAGTTGTACACATTTATTCATCATCTAACTAGCTTTTGGACAGCCCTCAAACATAGTTTGAGGAGGTATAAACTCTATCCTTTCTTGTTAAGTTTGTAAGTATTATTTCACAACTTGATCCATGGGATTTAACTTTAATTGGTTTAAAGTATAACAAGTTTAAAATATGTAATTACACGCTTCCGCTTACACTGATTCTTAATATGGTTTTAAGTTTTATGAACTTGTTAAATCCCAACAATGGTATCTAGAGCCGAAGTTGTTGAAATATGCTTCGAGATGGTTATTAAACCCACTATAATTTTGCATTCTATGAACATGCATGAAGTAGAATGTAAAATTTTGGGTTTTGGGTGGTTGTCATTTTGGCCAAAATCACTTGTGATTCTGCATTCTGTACTGCAAATCACTTGTGATTCTGTACTGCCAATCACTTGTGATTCTGTACTGCCAATCACTTGTGATTCTGTGTTGCCGATCACTTGTGATTCTGTATTGCCAATCACTTGTGATTCTGTGTTGCAGATCACTTGTGATTCTGTGTTTCCAATCACTTGTGATTCTGTATTGCCTATCACTTATGTTGATGATGTTCACAATCTAAGCCTTGACCTTGTGTTTGGTTGCATGCATGGTTGATTGATATTTATTCATTTGGCATGTAATAATTCATTTGGTTATGTAATTTATTTTATATTTGGTATGTAAAATAGATTAGGTTGTAATTTCATTTTTTAGACAAAATGTATTAGGATATATTTTGTAAAATGATGAAGAATGATGAAGACTTGAAGAACACATGAAGAAGCATTTGGATGCAAGATTAAGTGGGAGATTTGAAATCTCCTACTTTGTGTAATTACCCCTTATCCGGTGGCATTTGTTTTCGGCTAAACAAATGTCCACCAAAATGGCTAGATTGTGAACATACTTGTTTTGCATGTGTGGTTGTTTGTATGTTTATTGTATTGTATGTTTGGTTGATACAATTAATCACAAGATAACAACAAGCAAAACGACAATTTAATTGGTTAAATTAGACGTATTAATGACATGCAAAACGACAATTTAATTGGTTAAATTAAAAGCAACCAAAGACCTTAATAAATGGTTATTAAGAACAAGAAAAGGATCACATATATATAAAATGGTTTATATCAAGTAATTGGCTAATTACAAGACTTGAAAATGGTTTTTCATAAGTACCATACACTAAATGCATGTTGGTGTATGGCATAAAAGTTTTCTCAAACTAGAATTAATGAAAACTTAAAATCCCTTTTACAAACAAGGTAAACAAGTTAAACGCCATCCTTTTGTGGAAACACTTAGACATATTAGGAATCTCTTGATGGGATAAAGGTCACCTAACCGTCATGAGTGAACTAATATGAATAAGGTACACTTCGCATACATGTGGGATAAAGGTCACCTAACCACTTGTATGTTAAGTCTACATGTTTACACAAGTAGGACGACTTGATTTAGGAATCATGAACTTAGGGTCACCGAAGCATGAGGAACAAATGGGCGTTGATGGGATAAATATGCCATGCAAAAGGATTGCATGATCCCATAACTTAGAAGTTGCAAAAGGATTGCAATTGTCACATAAATGACTACCTAGCTAAATCAAATAACGGGATAAAGGTCACCTAACCGAAATTTGATTTACCGTTGGATTCTAAGATTTAATAAAACAATTAAAAATAAAAGGGTATTGTTTATTAAATTTAAAATCAATACTTAAAAGGACTTTGTTAAATTTTGTAGATGGCCGCCAATAACAACAACAACATTCCAAACGCACCAATCAACTTTAATAACCTATCATTGAGGTCAATCCTCGAAAAGAAAAGAACTCCCAATCCATTTCATCTTGTGTACTAAAGATGAAAAGCCTCATTGATCGATTGCACCGTCTCAATTGTTCCGTGTCTAATGGATTAGCCACGGACCTTATCCTCAATTCTTTGTCAAAAAGGTTTGACACATTCGTGTTGAATTCCAACATGAATAGTTGGGATAAGAGCATTGCCATGCTAAGGACGGCTGAATCAAGCATGGGTAAAAAGGCTTCACCCGTGCTCATGATCAAAGAAGGTGGATCCAAGGATGAATCCTCTTCTAAGCCAAAGGTGGCTAAGAAGAAAGGACCCACCTCCAAGGGCAAAGGAAAAGGGAAGTTGGTTGCCCCAACCAACAATAAATAAATAGCAAAAGGTTGCCGGACAAGCAAACCCCAAGGAAGATCCGTGCTTTGGTTGCGGTGTGATAGGTCACTGGAAACGCAACTGCCCGGTCTACCTAAAGGAGTTGAAAACAAAGAGGGATGCAGAGCAAACCTCAGGTAATGCATATGGAATACATTGAGCTTAGTATTACTTCTTCTAATACATGGGTATTAGACACAGGATGTGGAACTCATATTTGCTATTCATTGCAAGGGTTCAAAAGAAGTAAACTAAATGCGGGAACTAAAGTCTCTATATGGAAATGGTGCAAAGATGCACGTAAAAACTCAAGGAGACTTTATGTTAAAGCTTTAAACTGGATTGGAGCTAATTTAGAAAAATGTTTTGTATGCACCTCTGTTGACATGAAACATTATTTCTGTTTCCCATTTAAGAAAATATGATTTCAATCTTAATCTTAATTAATGATGATATTCATGGTTCTTTAAATGATATGTTCTATTTTAAGGCTTCGCCTTTAAATGGTATTTATGAATTGGTTCATGATAACACATCATTCAATAGCTCAATATACCAAGCAAACACCAAGAAACTCAAAAGGGATTTGAGTGATTCCTACTTATGGCATAGTCGCCTTGGTCACATAAACAAGAATCAAATGCATACACTTTAAAAGAATGGTCTTTTAAAATCAAGTGAGCTGGATTCATTTGATGTATGTGAATCTTGTTTACAAGGCAAAATGACCAAAGCACCTTTCAAATGGACTTATGAAAGTGCTAAGGACTCATTGGGATTAATACATTCGGATGTATGTGGACCCTTTAAGCCCATGACTAGGAATGGTGAAAGATACTTCATTACTTTCATTGATGACTTCAGTAGTTTCTGATATGTCTACTTGTTAAGACATAAAGACAAAACTTTTAAAGCATTCAATGTATATCAAAATGAAGTACATAATCAACTCAACAATACATTTTGGGGTTATTATCTATGCTCCGCGGCTCATATTCTAAATATGGCCCCAACCAAGAAAGTGGAACGAACTCCTCATGAGATATGGTTTGGAAAACATCCATCTCTTTCATACTTAAAGGTATGGGGATGTGAAGCTTACCCTAAGCGTTACGTCCCTAATAAGTTGAATGCTCGATCCACGAAGTGTATCTTCATAGGATATCCCAAGGATGATATGGGATACTATTTCTATGATCCAACCGAGCAGAATATTTTGTTGCTCGAAAGGATGAATTCCTTGAAACTAAGTTCCTTATGGAAGGTAATAGTGAAAGGAAGATAGATCTTGAATAGGTTCAAGATCAAGGAAATGATACACAATTGGTTGACACTAGCACTCAACATGAAAATGTTAAGAATGATCAAATGGATGATCAAAGTATACAAAACGTTCGTAGATCTGGTAGGATTAGTAATTCTCCTGAGAGATTTGGATTCTCATGGATGGTTGCTATGCGGTTCATTTGGATGAACCAACTAACTACCAAGATGCTTTATCAAGGTCTGATAAAGTTAAATGGCAGGAAGCCATGAACGTTGAGATGCAATCCATGTATGACAACCAAGTTTGGGAATTGGTTACACAACCTACTAACTCCGAGTTAGTTGATTGTAAATGGCTTTTAAAGGAGAAAACCAAGATACATGGAAACTTGGATACATATATAAAGTATGCAAGTTAAAGAAATCAATCTACGGATTGAAACAAGCATCAAGAATGTGGAATCATCGTTTTAATGATTTGGCTTCATTAATAACGGTGATGAAGCTTATGTATACAAGAAAGCTAGTGGGAGCACTATCATGTTCCTTGTACTATATGTGGATGATATATTATTATTTGGAAATAATATTCCGCAAATGCAAGGAGTTAAAAACTTGGCTAAGTAGCTGCTTCTCCATTTAGGATCTTGGAGAAGCACAATACATTTTGGGGATAAGGATCTACAGGGATAGATCCAAGAAATTGATAGGTTTGAATCAAAGTGCATACATTGAAAAGACTTGAAAAGGTTCAAGATGGAAAACTCTAAGAAAGGTTTGGTACCTTTTCAAAGAGGAACGCTTCTCAGTTCATCTCAGTGCCCCACCACGAAAGATGAAGAAGAAAGCAAGATACATGTCCCATATGCGTCTGCAATTGGGTCAATCATGTATGAGATGATATGCACTAGATCGGATGTGTCATGCGCTCTTAGCATGACAAGTAGATACCAGAATAACCATGGAAACAGTCATGGGACTGTGGTTAAAATTATATTGAAATACCTTAGAAGGACTAAGGATATGTTTCATATATACGGGTCTGGTGAGGAGGAACTCACTGTAAAAGGTTACATGGACGTGAGCTTCCAAACTGATCGAAATGATTCTCGATCACAATCCGGTTATGTCTTCATTTTAAATGGAGGTGCGGTCTCTTGGAAGAGTTTAAAACATAATGTTGTTGCTTTATCCACTACAAAATCAGAGTACATCGCCGTCTCATTGGCAGCTAAGTAAGCTACAAGGATGAAGAAATTCATCGACGACTTAGGAGTGGTCCCTACCATTCAGGACACTCTTGAGATCTTTTGTGATAACGAAGGTGTGATTGCTCAAATCAAACAACCTCGTGCTCACCAAAAGACCCGTCACTTTGAACGGAGATTCAACTACATAAGGAATGAAGTTGAAAAGGGAAAGAGATGTATTCGCAAAGTTCACACAGATCTTAACATAGCGGATCCACTCACGAAGCTCTTACATGGAGCAAAACATGAAGGACATGTTTGTGCATTAGGGCTTCGATATTCTAGTGATTGGTCATGATCTATTTTAAGTATTGTAACGGAACGAAGTGGTTTAAACTCATTAATATAATTATTGGTTAATTTATTTTGAGTTATGTTCCTATTTTGCATATTTTATCCATGAATAAGACATTATTCTAAATTCCGTAGTCGATCACATTTGTGGGAGCAAGTGTGAGGTTTAGACTATTATGAACTTGGATTGGTATACATTCACGGACTGAATGTGGGGCTAGGTTGCTACCAAGGTTCATAGATATTTGTGGGATACAAATATTGGAAGACCCACTCTCAAGATTTACTGTATGGAGCCTTTGTGGTTGATCACATGTAATCTTGAGTAAAGGCGAATATCATCGTATCCTCTGACCTGAGATACATATTGGGTCCTAATATTCACCGAGTATTATACCTTGATTCTTTTTTAGCTATTCTGAAATATGGTAGTTCACAAGGAAGAGCTCAGGTATAATACAAAAGTGTATATCTAGGACGTATGTAGTCAAGATGGAATTTGTCCCTCTTATTCGTTGAGAGTCAGATGTCTAAGGCCTGATAAAGTTGAATCTATAAGAGAGTGGTCACACTGTATCTCTTGGATTTGACATGACATCTAGGATGAAAGGATATAATGATAAGATTCACCTATATATATCAGTTCGAGTAGGGAGCTCGAAAGGGATGATGTTATTGAATGGCATAAAGTCATAACATATTAGGGGTGATGGACGGTGTGTTAGGCTGTATCCATCACTTGCATTAATTTCTTATGTTTCTCGTGCAAGTGGGAGATTGAAGGTATTTCATATGCCCAAGAGACATATTAAATTAATGTGGCTAATGTGTTATGATCCAAGTCGGGTCATACCCAATAACAAGCTTACCGACACTTTATAAGTATTTAATCTTAACGATTGGTTCGTTAAATAAATACGCGACACTTGAATTTTAGAAAATGGGTTTTCTAAAATATTATCACTTGAGATAAATTATTTGGATAATTTATATGATAAGGAATTTAATTATTTATAGGTTTAAATAATTATGATGTGTTATATTTTATAAGAGGGTTTATAAAATGCAAGTAACAAAATAATTACATGGTATTATATAACAAGTTTTGTACTTAATAAAATCTTGTTATATATTAAAGCATGGGGTTTTATAATAGGTTTATAAAAAAACTGCAGTTTTCCTTTTAAAAAACACCCTTGGGTGACGGTTTGGGGACTCCAAGGATGTCATACCCATGCTTGTTTGTTACTTTAAGATCACACTTCCTTATGTGCATGTGCAAGACTCTTTAACCAAGCATTTGACTCAAGTATTCAACTTGAATGTTAAATTTATTCAGCTCACTCTTTCCTAATACATGCTGGCAGAATCTTTCAGCTTGTTACTACTGAATTCTGGCCGAAATTCATGTGTTAAAAAGAGTGTGTTTGAGCTTGGTAATCTAGCTCATTACTTCTATGTTCAAGATGCATATGTACCAAGGCTTTCTAAGACCAATATATGCATTCAATACATCAAGAAGTGACTTATAAACAGCAACAATTTCAGCTTGTTTTCTGGAGCTGCTGGTCGTAATTTATGAGCAGAAACAAAGGGTTGTTCAAGCTCATTTACAAGTAAAATCAAGTGTCCAATAAAGCCTAACCAAAGTACAAGGTGTTGGGTTATTGCTTGGGGTATAATCTCTTGAGGTTTCATACTTTTGGAACTTAATTCATCATCATCATTCCTTGGAAGCTGCTGTCCGAATTATATTGTGTACAAAGAAAGGGTTTCAAGCTTGATAAACAAGGTTGCAAAGGTGTTAAAGTCAAGCTAACTTAAGGTGTATTGTTGGTGCTTCAAAGACTTGAAGTTGTACACATTTATTCATCATCTAACTAGCTTTTGGACAGCCCTCAAACATAGTTTGAGGAGGTATAAACTCTATCCTTTCTTGTTAAGTTTGTAAGTATTATTTCACAACTTGATCCATGGGATTTAACTTTAATTGGTTTAAAGTATAACAAGTTTAAAATATGTAATTACACGCTTCCGCTTACACTGATTCTTAATATGGTTTTAAGTTTTATGAACTTGTTAAATCCCAACAATTGTAGTAGTTGAATTGTATATTAGCTACTAAGTATGAACTTAACGGGTAGGTACTACCCGAATTTAAACTTATAAAACGCTAATATGAAGAAAAAGCTTTTATAAATGAGTTCATATTATGCTACGAAATACTATTAACTACTCTTAATATTCTGTATGATTAACTTGTTCCATTTAACTATTTTGAAGGAAATGGCACCGACTACTCGACACACCGTGAATATGAATGAAGAGGAATTCCGTACTTTTCTAGCTTCAAACATAGCCGCAGTACAGGCTGCGCTACATACCAACAATAACCTTGGATCTAGCAGTACAGGAAATCGTGTAGGATGCACCTACAAAGAATTCACTGCCTGCAAACCTTTGGAATTTGATGGAACCGAAGGACCGATCGGATTGAAACGGTGGACCGAGAAGGTTGAATCGGTGTTTGCCATAAGTAAGTGTACTGAAGAGGACAAAGTGAAGTACGCTACGCATACCTTCACAGGTTCTGCGTTAACATGGTGGAATACCTATCTAGAGCAAGTGGGACAAGATGATGCGTACGCACTACTGTGGTCAGCATTCAAGCACTTGATGAACGAGAAGTACCGTCCCAGAACCGAGGTCAATAAGCTCAAGACAGAACTTAGAGGGTTACGAACCCAAGGATTTGATATTACCACGTACGAAAGACGATTCACAGAATTGTGCCTATTGTGTCCGGGAGCATTCGAAGATGAGAAAGAGAAGATCGACGCGTTTGTGAAAGGATTACCGGAAAGAATCCAAGAAGATATAAGTTCACACGAGCCCGCCTCCATACAACAGGCATGTAGAATGGCTCACAAACTAGTGAACCAGATTGAAGAAAGAATTAAAGAACAGACTGCTGAAGAGGCCAATGTGAAGCAAGTCAAAAGAAAGTGGGAGGAAAACGGTGATAAGAATCACCAATACAACAACAACAGCAATTACAACAATAATCGCAACAATTATCCCAACAATCGCAACATCAATCGCAACTACAACAAACGGCCCAACAACAACAACAACAACAACAACAACAGCAACTACAACAATCATCTCAACAACAATAATAACCGCAACAACAACAACAATCAGAAGCAGCTATGCCAAAGGTGTGAAAAGAATCACTCGGGGTTCTGCACCAAATTTTGCAACAAGTGTAAAAGAAATGGTCATAGCGCGGCGAAGTGTGAGGTCTACGGACCAGGGGTTAATAGAACGAAAGGAACAAATGGTGTCGGAACGAGTAATGGCGGAGCAAGTAGTGTCGGAGCAAGTTATGCCAATGTAGTTTGTTATAAATGTGGAAAACCAGGCCACATTATTAGAAATTGCCCGAACCAGGAGAACACGAATGGACAAGGCCGTGGAAGAGTTTTCAATATTAATGCGGTAGAGGCACAGGAAGACCCGGAGCTTGTTACGGGTACGTTTCTTATTGACAATAAATCTGCTTACGTTTTATTTGATTCGGGTGCGGATAGAAGCTATATGAGTAGAGATTTTTGTGCTAAATTAAGTTGTCCATTGACGCCTTTGGATAGTAAATTTTTACTCGAATTAGCAAATGGTAAATTAATTTCAGCAGATAATATATGTCGGAATCGAGAAATTAAACTGGTTAGCGAAACATTTAAGATTGATTTGATACCAGTAGAGTTAGGGAGTTTTGATGTGATAATCGGTATGGACTGGTTGAAAGAAGTGAAAGCGGAGATCGTTTGTTACAAAAATGCAATTCGCATTATACGAGAAAAAGGAAAACCCTTAATGGTGTACGGAGAAAAGGGCAACACGAAGATACATCTTATTAGTAATTTGAAGGCACAAAAACTAATAAGAAAAGGTTGCTATGCTGTTCTAGCACACGTCGAGAAAGTACAAACTGAAGAAAAGAGCATCAATGATGTTCCCATTGCAAAAGAATTTCCCGATGTATTTCCGAAAGAATTACCGGGATTACCCCCACATCGATCCGTTGAATTTCAAATAGATCTTGTACCAGGAGCTGCACCAATAGCTCGTGCTCCTTACAGACTCGCACCCAGCGAGATGAAAGAACTGCAAAGCCAATTACAAGAACTTTTACAGCGTGGTTTCATTCGACCAAGCACATCACCGTGGGGAGCTCCTGTTTTGTTTGTCAAGAAGAAAGATGGTACATTCAGGTTGTGTATCGACTACCGAGAGTTGAACAAACTTACCATCAAGAACCGCTACCCACTACCGAGAATCGACGAGTTATTTGATCAACTACAAGGCTCGTCTATTTATTCAAAGATTGACTTACGTTCCGGGTATCATCAAATGCGGGTGAAAGAAGATGATATTCCAAAGACTGCTTTCAGAACACGTTACGGTCATTACGAGTTTATGGTCATGCCGTTTGGTTTAACTAATGCACCAGCTGTGTTCATGGACCTTATGAACCGAGTGTGTGGACCATACCTTGACAAGTTTGTCATTGTTTTCATTGATGACATACTTATTTACTCAAAGAATGACCAAGAACACGGTGAACATTTGAGAAAGGTGTTAGAAGTATTGAGGAAGGAAGAATTGTACGCTAAGTTTTCAAAGTGTGCATTTTGGTTGGAAGAAGTTCAATTCCTCGGTCACATAGTGAACAAAGAAGGTATTAAGGTGGATCCGGCAAAGATAGAAACTGTTGAAAAGTGGGAAACCCCGAAGACTCCGAAACACATACGCCAGTTTTTAGGACTAGCTGGTTACTACAGAAGGTTCATCCAAGACTTTTCCAGAATAGCAAAACCCTTGACTGCATTAACGCATAAAGGGAAGAAATTTGAATGGAATGATGAACAAGAGAAAGAGTTTCAGTTATTGAAGAAAAAGCTAACTACGGCACCTATATTGTCATTGCCTGAAGGGAATGATGATTTTGTGATTTATTGTGATGCATCAAAGCAAGGTGAGACGACCCGACCCAATCCATAGGGACGAATACAATAACATATGATAACATTGCGAGGTACTTGACCTCTATATGATACATTTTACAAACGTTGCATTTATTCTTAAAAGGCAAACTATCATTACATCAATACTTGACATTTTCATCTAACATTTCATAATATCCAAATGACCTAATCTGTCATTTACTTATTTATATTCTCTATTGAACTCCAATGACTCGAATGCAACGTCTTTGTATCATGGCTTAAAAGGTCCCAAGTAGTATCCTTAACATGAGCTAATGCACAGCGGAAGACTTAATTCATACCTGAGAATAACATGCTTTAAAACGTCAACATAAAGTTGGTGAGATATATAGGTTTGATACTAGCAGCGTTATAACAATGGAAAACAAGATTTCATATATAAACATTTTAATAAAAATATTCTAAGTGGTTGAGCACTTGGTAACCATACTTAACATTTAATCACGTCGCATATTCCCTTTATTATGAAATCTTACTACACCGTACCAAGGTGTAGTCACGAAACGAAGTACTGTGCAACCGTTGAATACTGGTCGTCCAGTCCGGTTGGGGTTGTCAGGCCCGATAGATCTATCAACAGGATTCGCGTTTACAATACCGCTGTAAATATTAGTTACCAAGCTACAGGGAAGTATGCCAGTGGTACAACTCAACGTAGAATATATTTTTCAGTTACTTGTGTCCATAGCGTAAAACATAAAATACATGTATTCTCATCCCGAAATATTTAGAGTTTAAAAGTGGGACTATATACTCACTTTTGTCTTGAAGATATGTAATTTCGACTTGGTCTCCGATTGATATCACGAACCTATCCATATATAATATATCAATACCTTTTCTTTTTAAACAATCGTCACATATATATACTTATAATACTTTTAATACTTTTAATAATTCCTTAGTCCGTAGTTAGCAGTCCGATGTTAGTAATTCAATTTTAATGGTTCATATTTAGTTGTTTAATAAACCCCCAATGAAATAAATAAAACCCCCATCGTATATGTATTGGTCGAGATTAATCTTGACCCATGGTACCGGTGTTGTCAAATGACGTGTTGCGTACATAAAGTACCGGTGTTGTCAAATGACGTGTTGCGTACAATCATGGGATCTTATGATTAATCTTCTCGTATTGTTTACGGGTGATCCTGAACCATATAAAATTAAATTATGAGTACATATGTATAAAATATCATGTTACTTTAGGAAGATGTGATTTATTTAATTTTCTCCAATTATTTTCGTGGCTAAACTAGTCTTGGATATCCGATTTTGTTTTGGTCATAATTTCTTCGTTACAACTCCGTTTTCGTTGATTCAACTTTCCACTTCCTTGGATCGAGTCCCTCTTTAAGAATATGAACTGTAAATACCTTAGTTTGTATTCGAAATCATAGGTCATAGGTCAAATTTTGGTGAAACTTATGAAGTTAATCATTTTTGTTACAAAAACATCATTTAATGACCATTTTTCTAAAAATACTTATACTATGAATTAAATCATGAAATTTTTATGTGTTAACATATTCATAAGAAATATCATTTTTCCAGAATATAAACCTCCAATTCAAAGTTCAAGATGGTTTTTAATTATCCAACCCAAAACAGCCCCCGGTTGCACTCCGACGTCATAAAAACAGTTTTTTAAGGTATTCTTTGAAAAACCAAGTTATACCTTGTTAAATTAGCATATATTTAAGTTATATTACAGGTCTTGAAGTATTTTAAAAGTTAAGTTAGAAGGATCTATTTAGTTTGCAAACAAGTTTGAAATCATTCAAACTATGTTTTTGTTGTTAAAATTGTATACCATACAATAAGATAGCTATATATATATGAATCGAATAAGGTTATGAACAAAGTTACTACCTCAAGTTACTTGGACAAGATTACTGTAAAAGAGGAGTAAAAACCTAGAACCAAAGAGTGATGAAATTGGATGAAAGATTGGAAGCAACTTAAGACATAAACTTGAATTGAAAGTTGTATTTTTGTAGTGTTTTTGTTGATCTTTTTATGGTGGTGTTTAAGGTGATTCTTGAGAGGATTTTTGCTGGAGTTCTTAGAGAGACATGAGGCTAGTAAGTGTGTGTGTTTAGCTAGAGAAATGATGTTCCAAAAATTGAAAATGGATGCATGTATTTATGGTGGTGTAAAAGGTGTATAAATTTGTAATTTTGTGAAAAGATCTTTTAATCATGTGAAATTGTCATACTAAATAACAAAAGTAGTTACCTTATACATAAGGCATGAACAAGGGCTGGTTGGTGGTGATTTGATGTGTATATACCAATAGTAAATACGTATAGAAGCTAGGTATGATACGAGTACATATACTCTAGATATACGTATAGAAATCTTGTGAAAAATGGAATGAGGATTCAAATATAGCTATCTTTTGTGAATATACTTATATTGTTTTATGTATTTAAGTCTTTAAAAGTGATTAAATACATTATATATACGATATATGTATAAACATTATAGGTCGTAAGTATTTATGTCAAATAACGTTACGTATAGTTATCGTTTTGAAAGCTTAAGTTAGTAGTTTCAAAATATACTTATAACTTATTGTTATTAATACAAAATGAGATATTTAAACATCCTTAAATCATGTTAAATATGTATATATACATATATATACACAAACGTATAATTAACATATATTGTATAGTTCGTGATATCATCGGTCAAACTAGACGGTTAAACGTTATGTAAAACTCTTTTCAAAATCATAAATCTCAACAATTTAGATTGCTTATCATGTTGGTAAGTTTTAATTTATGTAAATATTAATCTTATAAGTGTAAAACGATCGGAAAAATCCGGGTCGTTACAGTACCCACCCGTTAAAGAAATTTCGTCCCGAAATTTGGTAGAGGTTGTCATAAATAACAATAGGAATGTTTTCATGATGAATATGAGGTATTAATAGAGTTTTATCATTATTGGAAGATATGGATAAAACGATTCGGTCATGTGAAGCGCACGAGTGAAGCTATCACAAAAGAATGAAATGAGTGAATATAGAATTGTTTTAACCGATGTCGAGATTAGGATTGATTTCCAGAATTTAAGGGATTTAAAGAAAATCTTATGTAATAAGATTTGGTTCTTCGATGATTTAGAAAACAGGATCTCCTTTGATTTAATGCGATAATCTGTTTCGATTTCTTTGTCGGATATTTCACTATAAATCCACCTCCTTCCCTTTCTTACTTCCATACCTCACATCTCTTACTCTTCCTCCTCTAATTCATACCTTAAGGTATCCTTTAAAATGCTTCATCCCGTTCTGATTTTTGTTATACTTCTAACTTTCATATCTTTCATTCTTCTCTTTCATCTACCGCTAGAAGAATCTATTCACTTTTATGATTTTCTTGGAATTATAATGTTTCTAATTCTCCCGTGTCTTTACGTCGCCATACGTATTGATACACACGGTTTGTAGTTTCTGGGTGGTTATTGGGTTTGATATCTTTCCTTATATTTCGATGCTCCTGCTTCTGTTTTGCATAATCATTGTCATCCATAGTTAATACTCTCTCCTATTTGCTGTAATCTATACCCCAATTTCTATTTTGGGACTTTGTCCCTTCGTTTCTTCTTCCCGTCCTTGAGTCAAGCGATCAATAGTTCGAAATTCGTAGGCATAAAATTCGGAATGAACATAGCTAATGCTCTAAGAAAGGAATGGTAATGGCACGATTTTGATTTGTCAAATTACCAGAATATCCAGGAAAATAGAACTATCAAGATGATTTGTTCTTAATATGTTTCGGAATTGGATAGAATGTAAAAGTCGTGTAACATGGCACATGATGACGGTACTGTGAATCATCATATTCCATTAGAAACTTAACATGACTTACTGTAATATAATGAAGTTGATCAAGTTTCATTATATTATACTAGTTCATGCATCAGTTCCCAACACTGCTTCAGAACATTCCTATTTTAAACTTGAAGGATTTAGAAACTAACACAGTTTCCTTTATATTGTAACGCAGATATTACAGAGAGATAAATGATTTCAGATAAGGATAGTGGTGAAAATATCTTCAGAAATATTGAGGATATTTATAATGAAAGATATGATAATATCTTGGAATTTCTAATGTCGAAGGATGATGATGAAGATTGACCCGTAAGGGTTTAGATTCAGAAGCAAGGTGTTTGCTACAGAATCGTCATAATTCTTTATGTACAAGTTTAGTCCTTGTAACTTGTTCAGAGTCTCCTTCATGGTTTGTTCAATCCGGTTTTCAGTACCAATTTTCTATCGAGCGTTCCTAACACTTCCTTCTTTTATCATCAACATTTGGTCATTAAGACCTTCTACAACATGCTGCTTCGTCAGTATTTTCAAAGTTATCGGATCTGGGTCATTGGTTATCAAACCAAGATGGTTTAAGGAGAATTGTATTTTTAGATGATTAAACGCTGATGGTAATATGATGGAATATAAAAGGTTCTCCGGTAACGATGGCGAAAGAACAACGTATATATATATATATCGAGATTGTAATAAGAGTAGTCTTACTGAGATATCGAAGTGGAGCTGTGACAAAATTAGTTAATTGAAAAGGAATCGCGTGATTGTTTTTGCTAATGGATGATAAGGAATTCGATGCGGATACGTTTTAACTATAACTTCGAGTTCAAAAATTTTTAGGTGCATAACTGTATGCATAAATCTTTATTCCGTAGACGAGGTGCGGCTGGTTGAACTTCTCGATCGAGATGTTTTCAAGAATCATGAAAAGTTGTGAATGCGAATTGTAATCGTCAAGATACAAATGAGGTTTAAAATAGAATCAAGTGGCAAACTTGAAGGATTGTTTAGTTTCATATGTAATAATCATCATTTTAACTCATTTTTAATTGTCCAAAGTTAGCAGTCCAATAGTCCGATTGTCCAATGGTTCAATAAATTCATATATGAACTAAATATATAATATTCGAATTACTTAATACGTATCGTGACCCGACTGGTCTCGGTGTCGATCACAACTCAAAGTATATATATATTTTGGAATCAACTCCGACCCTGTATAGCCAACTCCCACCTTCACATATAGAGTGTCTATGGTTGTTCCGAAATATATATATAGATGGATCAATATGATAAGTCGAAACCTTGTATACGTGTCCCGTTATTTAAAATGCGTAAAATAAATAAATATATATCATGACCCATTATACAACGTGTTGTCTCATAATTAATCCGACGTGTTGTTGTACATGTGTCCCGACGGTATGTAAAGTACAGAAATTAAAATTGCAAGAATGTAAATTGCGATAAATTAAATATTAATCAGTTAGCTGGGAACAGTTAGCCGGAACAGTTAGCGTGTAATCCTATCACAATTTCAATTAATTAATTCATCTGTTTCTAACAATTTTTATTTTGCCAATGTTTCTTCATTATACCACTTGTTGGATTCGGATAGGTAAAAATCCAAATATGAAATTTAAATGGAAATGGTTAATCTGGGGTGAACGGATACGTATATCGGTAATTGTAAGTAGGATAATAAATGATCGTTGAATCAGATTCGAAGAATGTACAGTGTAACTTGTTAATGTGAATTCTAAATATTCCTTGGGTACTACCCACCCGTTAAAATATTTTCATCATTAACAGTTTGTACGAATGAAATTTTTAATTACAATCTTTATGAAAATATATTTGCATATATATTTTCTTCGGAGGTAACTATGAATTTAATGAGTCAATAAAATATTCAACTCATTTGATTTATCGTTATTACTAGATTACATAATCTCCAAAACATTAGAGATTACATAATCGTCATGTCGAACGAAGAACGATACGTAAAGAAGAGGTAATCGGTGTAGAATGATATGTAGAACAAAGATCATATTCGAAGTTCAGATGATGATGTTGAGGTACGTGGTGTGGATGTGATTGTTGGTGGTGGTAATGATACGGTTGGTGTTGATGCTGATGATGTCGTTGACGTCGATGATGCTACTGGTACTGAAGATTGCGAGGTTGATGTTGTTAACGGTACTGGTTATGCTGCTGGTGCTGCTGCTGGTGTTTGTAACCTTCGCACCGTGTTCTCCAAAGCCGTCACACGAGCGCGAAGTTCGTTAATTTCTGCTAGTACACCAGGATGATTGGCGGTTGGAGTGAGCGAATGAACAAGATCCGAAATATGGGATAGGATATAATCGTGACGAGATACTCGAGAAATGAGAGAGAAAATGGTTTCTCGAACAGGTTCGCCGGTAAGTGCTTCAGGTTCGTCGCCAATGGGGCAATTCGGTGGGTGAAAGGGATCACCTTCTTCTTGTCTCCAATAATTTAGTATACTACGAACCCATCCCCAATTCATCCAGAATAGATGATGAGAAATTGGTTGATCCATTCCAGTGATGCTGCCTTCGGAGCCCGAATGGAAATCCATATCAGCGTAGCTGTCGGAGTCGGAGGAATTCGAACTGGACGCGGAGTTCATCTTGTACAGTCGGGGAAATGAATTTTTGGTTTGGAATAGATTATAGGAGTTGGGTTTGGTATTCTTCAATACATAATTTACATATGTATTTATAATACTCAAAATCCCGTGAATTACGGAGAATCTTTGAAATTCGTCAGGCAATGTCTATAGCAACAGATACGCTAGGATACGAATTTTGTCTATACACTATCGATGCACCAAATGCAGTAAGACGTGTCTAGACTTAAGAATACTAAACAGGCAATTCTTAAGGATGATAAGCAGATGATTTTTGACTAGATATGATAAGCAAAACTTTTGACATGTAGACACGGTCAAAGTCCAGACTCACTAATGCATCCTAACAACTACCAGTTAGACACACTAATGCAAGGCCTGGTTCGCTAAGACCAACGCTCTGATACCACATGAGACGACCCGACCCAATCCATAGGGACGAATACAATAACATATGATAACATTGCGAGGTACTTGACCTCTATATGATACATTTTACAAACGTTGCATTTATTCTTAAAAGGCAAACTATCATTACATCAATACTTGACATTTTCATCTAACATTTCATAATATCCAAATGACCTAATCTGTCATTTACTTATTTATATTCTCTATTGAACTCCAATGACTCGAATGCAACGTCTTTGTATCATGGCTTAAAAGGTCCCAAGTAGTATCCTTAACATGAGCTAATGCACAGCGGAAGACTTAATTCATACCTGAGAATAACATGCTTTAAAACGTCAACATAAAGTTGGTGAGATATATAGGTTTGATACTAGCAGCGTTATAACAATGGAAAACAAGATTTCATATATAAACATTTTAATAAAAATATTCTAAGTGGTTGAGCACTTGGTAACCATACTTAACATTTAATCACGTCGCATATTCCCTTTATTATGAAATCTTACTACACCGTACCAAGGTGTAGTCACGAAACGAAGTACTGTGCAACCGTTGAATACTGGTCGTCCAGTCCGGTTGGGGTTGTCAGGCCCGATAGATCTATCAACAGGATTCGCGTTTACAATACCGCTGTAAATATTAGTTACCAAGCTACAGGGAAGTATGCCAGTGGTACAACTCAACGTAGAATATATTTTTCAGTTACTTGTGTCCATAGCGTAAAACATAAAATACATGTATTCTCATCCCGAAATATTTAGAGTTTAAAAGTGGGACTATATACTCACTTTTGTCTTGAAGATATGTAATTTCGACTTGGTCTCCGATTGATATCACGAACCTATCCATATATAATATATCAATACCTTTTCTTTTTAAACAATCGTCACATATATATACTTATAATACTTTTAATACTTTTAATAATTCCTTAGTCCGTAGTTAGCAGTCCGATGTTAGTAATTCAATTTTAATGGTTCATATTTAGTTGTTTAATAAACCCCCAATGAAATAAATAAAACCCCCATCGTATATGTATTGGTCGAGATTAATCTTGACCCATGGTACCGGTGTTGTCAAATGACGTGTTGCGTACATAAAGTACCGGTGTTGTCAAATGACGTGTTGCGTACAATCATGGGATCTTATGATTAATCTTCTCGTATTGTTTACGGGTGATCCTGAACCATATAAAATTAAATTATGAGTACATATGTATAAAATATCATGTTACTTTAGGAAGATGTGATTTATTTAATTTTCTCCAATTATTTTCGTGGCTAAACTAGTCTTGGATATCCGATTTTGTTTTGGTCATAATTTCTTCGTTACAACTCCGTTTTCGTTGATTCAACTTTCCACTTCCTTGGATCGAGTCCCTCTTTAAGAATATGAACTGTAAATACCTTAGTTTGTATTCGAAATCATAGGTCATAGGTCAAATTTTGGTGAAACTTATGAAGTTAATCATTTTTGTTACAAAAACATCATTTAATGACCATTTTTCTAAAAATACTTATACTATGAATTAAATCATGAAATTTTTATGTGTTAACATATTCATAAGAAATATCATTTTTCCAGAATATAAACCTCCAATTCAAAGTTCAAGATGGTTTTTAATTATCCAACCCAAAACAGCCCCCGGTTGCACTCCGACGTCATAAAAACAGTTTTTTAAGGTATTCTTTGAAAAACCAAGTTATACCTTGTTAAATTAGCATATATTTAAGTTATATTACAGGTCTTGAAGTATTTTAAAAGTTAAGTTAGAAGGATCTATTTAGTTTGCAAACAAGTTTGAAATCATTCAAACTATGTTTTTGTTGTTAAAATTGTATACCATACAATAAGATAGCTATATATATATGAATCGAATAAGGTTATGAACAAAGTTACTACCTCAAGTTACTTGGACAAGATTACTGTAAAAGAGGAGTAAAAACCTAGAACCAAAGAGTGATGAAATTGGATGAAAGATTGGAAGCAACTTAAGACATAAACTTGAATTGAAAGTTGTATTTTTGTAGTGTTTTTGTTGATCTTTTTATGGTGGTGTTTAAGGTGATTCTTGAGAGGATTTTTGCTGGAGTTCTTAGAGAGACATGAGGCTAGTAAGTGTGTGTGTTTAGCTAGAGAAATGATGTTCCAAAAATTGAAAATGGATGCATGTATTTATGGTGGTGTAAAAGGTGTATAAATTTGTAATTTTGTGAAAAGATCTTTTAATCATGTGAAATTGTCATACTAAATAACAAAAGTAGTTACCTTATACATAAGGCATGAACAAGGGCTGGTTGGTGGTGATTTGATGTGTATATACCAATAGTAAATACGTATAGAAGCTAGGTATGATACGAGTACATATACTCTAGATATACGTATAGAAATCTTGTGAAAAATGGAATGAGGATTCAAATATAGCTATCTTTTGTGAATATACTTATATTGTTTTATGTATTTAAGTCTTTAAAAGTGATTAAATACATTATATATACGATATATGTATAAACATTATAGGTCGTAAGTATTTATGTCAAATAACGTTACGTATAGTTATCGTTTTGAAAGCTTAAGTTAGTAGTTTCAAAATATACTTATAACTTATTGTTATTAATACAAAATGAGATATTTAAACATCCTTAAATCATGTTAAATATGTATATATACATATATATACACAAACATATAATTAACATATATTGTATAGTTCGTGATATCATCGGTCAAACTAGACGGTTAAACGTTATGTAAAACTCTTTTCAAAATCATAAATCTCAACAATTTAGATTGCTTATCATGTTGGTAAGTTTTAATTTATGTAAATATTAATCTTATAAGTGTAAAACGATCGGAAAAATCCGGGTCGTTACACAAGGTCTCGGTTGTGTATTAATGCAACGAACGAAGGTGATTGCTTATACGTCTAGACAATTGAAGATTCACGAACAAAATTATACGACGCATGATTTGGAATTAGGCGCGGTTGTTTTTACATTAAAGACTTGGAGGCACTACTTATATGGGGTCAAAAGTATTATATATACCGACCACAAAAGTCTTCAACACATATTTAATCAGAAACAACTGAATATGAGGCAGCGTAGGTGGATTGAATTATTGAATGATTACGATTTTGAGATTCGTTACCACCCGGGGAAGGCAAATGTGGTAGCCGATGCCTTGAGCAGGAAGGATAGAGAACCCATTCGAGTAAAATCTATGAATATAATGATTCATAATAACATTACTACTCAAATAAAGGAGGCGCAACAAGGAGTTTTAAAAGAGGGAAATTTAAAGGATGAAATACCCAAAGGATCGGAGAAGCATCTTAATATTCGGGAAGACGGAACCCGGTATAGGGCTGAAAGGATTTGGGTACCAAAATTTGGAGATATGAGAGAAATGGTACTTAGAGAAGCTCATAAAACCAGATACTCAATACATCCTGGAACGGGGAAGATGTACAAGGATCTCAAGAAACATTTTTGGTGGCCGGGTATGAAAGCCGATGTTGCTAAATACGTAGGAGAATGTTTGACGTGTTCTAAGGTCAAAGCTGAGCATCAGAAACCATCAGGTCTACTTCAACAACCCGAAATCCCGGAATGGAAATGGGAAAACATTACCATGGATTTCATCACTAAATTGCCAAGGACTGCAAGTGGTTTTGATACTATTTGGGTAATAGTTGATCGTCTCACCAAATCAGCACACTTCCTACCAATAAGAGAAGATGACAAGATGGAGAAGTTAGCACGACTGTATTTGAAGGAAGTCGTCTCCAGACATGGAATACCAATCTCTATTATCTCTGATAGGGATGGCAGATTTATTTCAAGATTCTGGCAGACATTACAGCAAGCATTAGGAACTCGTCTAGACATGAGTACTGCCTATCATCCACAAACTGATGGGCAGAGCGAAAGGACGATACAAACGCTTTAAGACATGCTACGAGCATGTGTTATTGATTTCGGAAACAGTTGGGATCGACATCTACCGTTAGCAGAATTTTCCTACAACAACAGCTACCATTCAAGCATTGAGATGGCGCCGTTTGAAGCACTTTATGGTAGAAAGTGCAGGTCTCTGATTTGTTGGAGTGAAGTGGGGGATAGACAGATTACGGTTCCGGAGATTATACAAGAAACTACCGAGAAGATCATCCAAATTCAACAACGGTTGAAAACCGCCCAAAGTCGACAAAAGAGCTACGCTGACATTAAAAGAAAAGATATAGAATTTGAAATTGGAGAGATGGTCATGCTTAAAGTTGCACCTTGGAAAGGCGTTGTTCGATTTGGTAAACGAGGGAAATTAAATCCAAGGTATATTGGACCATTCAAGATTATTGATCGTGTCGGACCAGTAGCTTACCGACTAGAGTTACCTCAACAACTCGCGGCTGTACATAACACTTTCCACGTCTCGAATTTAAAGAAATGTTTTGCTAAAGAAGATCTCACTATTCCGTTAGATGAAATCCAAATCAACGAAAAACTTCAATTCATCGAAGAACCCGTCGAAATAATGGATCGTGAGGTTAAAAGACTTAAGCAAAACAAGATACCAATTGTTAAGGTTCGATGGAATGCTCGTAGAGGACCCGAGTTCACCTGGGAGCGTGAAGATCAGATGAAGAAGAAATACTCGCATCTATTTCCAGAAGATTCGTCAACACCTTCAACAGCTTAAAATTTCGGGACGAAATTTATTTAACGGGTAGGTACTGTAGTGACCCGAACTTTTCCATGTTTATATATATTAATTGAGATTAATATTTACATGATTAAATGTTTCTAACATGTTAAGCAATAAAACTTGTTAAGACTTGATTAATTGAAATATGTTTCATATAGACAATTGACCACCCAAGTTGATCGGTGATTTACGAACGTTAAAACTTGTAAAAACTATATGTTGACATATATATGGATATATATATATAGTTAACATGATACTATGATAAGAAAACATATCATAAAGTATATTAACAATGAACTACATATGTAAAAACAAGACTACTAACTTAATGATTTTTAAACGAGACATATATGTAACGATTATCGTTGTAAAGACATTTAATGTATATATATCATATTAAGAGATATTCATACATGATAATATCATGATAATATAATAATTTAAAATCTCATTTGATATTATAAACATTGGGTTAACAACATTTAACAAGATCGTTAACCTAAAGGTTTCAAAACAACACTTACATGTAACGACTAACGATGACTTAACGACTCAGTTAAAATGTATATACATGTAGTGTTTTAATATGTATTTATACACTTTTGAAAGACTTCAATACACTTATCAAAATACTTCTACTTAACAAAAATGCTTACAATTACATCCTCGTTCAGTTTCATCAACAATTCTACTCGTATGCACCCGTATTCGTACTCGTACAATACACAGCTTTTAAATGTATGTACTATTGGTATATACACTCCAATTGTAGCGACCCCGACAAATCGTCAAGTGACAGCGTCGGCTACGTGGGTCCCATTACCTGATTATAAGTCTTTAAGATAACGTTTGACCAAAATATGTCGCCTTCATTTCAAAATAAAGATTGTTTCAAAGTTTACAAGAATTGTTCAACCAAAAGTTAAGTTACAACGTTATAGATACGATTGAAATCTAGGCGACACGGTTTAAAGTAAAGTCAAAAGACGCTCCATGAAATGCATGTATACTCGACATCGGATGCAAGTATCAAATAGTAAGCGGAAGCATGTTTCACATATCGTGCAAGACCTGAGAAAAACATAGAAATCTGTCAACGAAAACGTTGGTGAAATCATAGGTTTAAGTAAGTAAGTACAAGTGAACCACAAGATTTGCATCAATGAAATAATAGTAATACATTCTAAAAGTTTGTTTCACGAGCACCCAATTATCAAAGCTTAACATTCCTTCCATTGTATACCCCATCACTTAGTGCTAGAACAAACACTGATTCTCGAAAATATATTTCATCCGTAGACGGTAGCGAACCGTCAAGGATGAGGGTTGTCAACCCATATGGCCATATAACATAAGTTCTCGCTTACACCCGGCAAGTGTAACTAATGATAATCGAATTGAGGATTTTGTTCTAAACTCGTATGTAGAATGTTTGTTTTCCCGTTCTTGTGTTCACTTAGTTCAAAAGAATCGTTTATGTTTTCTCATCCCAAATATAAGTTCAAAAAGAGTAAAAGTGGGACTATGATCTCACCTTTGATTGCACGAGTATAAATGTACTTCACAAAGTAAACGTGTGCATGAATATTGCTTAGCCTTGACCTAAACAAATAAGTTGTATCAATTAACCGGTTACGACACAAGGTCGGGTGAAATGTGTTCAATTGGTCCTATGGCTCAATACGACTTGAATAGTATAGCATGTGAATCACGTTGTCAAGTTTCATGCAAGAATCACGTACAAAAGCATGTTAGAACGATTGTATAAAAGTTTGGTTAAGTTTGACTAAAAGTCAAACTTGGTCAAAGTCAACGAAAAGTCAACACGTTCGGGTCGGGTCCCGAACTATTTTTCTAAGCTTAGAAGTCATATATGAGCATGTTGGCCAAGTTACATGTTAATCGGAGGTGCGTAGCATAGCAAACATTTTTCGAAATTTGACAAAGTAGGTCAGAATCTGACCACGGCATATGCCGCGCCGCGGCCAGAGGTGTCGCGCCGCGACATTAGGCGTGGCCTGGTACCTGGTCAGTTTCAAATGTTCAAGTCTTGGTCAAAACTTCAAACAACCATAAAACGCAAACCGTAAACAACTAGAAGGCGTATCTTATACCGTTGGAAAGCTCTTTTGACAAGGAACACAACTAAACATGTATCATCAATCAAAAACATCATTTACAATAACCGAAAACTCGTCAATTGATCAAGAAAGGTTTATTTTCAAAGTTTCAAGTTCGTAAAACGTATTTTATGATTCGGGAATCCAATTTACACATACGATATGCCGTTTCGAAGGTAATTAAGCATACATTACAACTAATCACCAACAATTAACATTCCATGGCATTCAAGCATCAAAAGTTCATGTCAAGAACTATCAAACCCTAGTCAAACATCACAAAATCAATATTCATGTTTTTGAAGTTTTCTTACTCAACCTACGCATCAAAACGAAGCTAGTGATACTAGTAACACAATTAAAACATGCACTTTAACAATCTAACAACATTAACTCATCCAAAATCAAGGATTAAGCACACCCATTTCAAGTTCATGCTAGTTACTCCAAAAACAACAAATCGAGCAAGTAAATCATATATTCATGCTAGACACGAGCCATAGACACTAACTAACACCATTTCAAATCAAAACACGAATTTAGAGAAATCTAGAGTTTTAGAAATGTTACCCAAACCAGATGAAGTTGGTATCAAATTGTAGAGGATGAAGAGAGGATTCCAAATATGTAATCGGATTTGTTGTGAGCTTCCAAGATTGAATTTAGATGATGAATGAATGGAATGGGTTTGTGTGTGTGTTCTTGAGATGGAGAGAAAAGGGATGAGGGAGATGATGGAATGGATGAAATGGGTTGACTAGTTGACCTAGTCAACTAGTTTGCCCATTTGGCAACTCCGGTCCCTCGAGTTTCAAAGCGGGTGCGGGATTTAACCGATCGAATATTTTTAAAACGCAAGTTAACGAGAGATGTTATAATTAAATGACGGAATTATTATTAACGTTAGTCAACGGAAACTACGAATTTAAATAACGAAAGGTATTATTTAAAAGAAAAAGACGGTGTTAAAAATAAATTTAACGGAAAAACGCGGGATGTTACATTATCCACAACTCAAAAGAAATTTCGTCCCGAAATTTAGTTGGAAGTAGTAGTCGATATCTCTTACTCGAGACTTTACGTTGTCAATGCTATGAATAAGTGAAAGTACGTTCTTGAGGGTTCTCATGAATTTGGATAGTCAGGGTTTTACGTTGCATTAAGGTTCGGTTTTTACGATCCCCAGTTTCAACTGGTTTTCCTATGAAGAGAAGTTTGTCATCGATAGTTGATGTATCCAGCAGGATTGCACGTTCCTGTTCTGCAGGACACGTTTCTAAGTTTGTTACACGAAATGTAGGGTAAACGGAAACTTAATTGAGTCGGAAGTTCTAAACGGTATGGAGCGGTTCCAATACGCCCCAAGGTTTCAAAAGGGTTAACATGTCGCGGGTTCAACTTTCCCTGATTCCCGAAACGGATTACACCCTTCCAAGGTGCGGGTTCTCAATATTACGCGGTTACACACTGGGATTTGTGAGGTTCTCCTCTAAGTTTGGTATAACTCTTCTGGCGACAATGGGTTGTCTCGAGCCCTTCTCGGACTTGAACGATCTCAATTGTTGTTTCTTGATGGAGTTCAGATTTCGGTGGTTGATGCTTTGGTTAAATGAACAGGGGTATGACATTAGCGGTCATATAAGGTTTTGAAAAGTGCGCGTGAACACACGAGTGGTAACTACTGTTGTAAGAGTGATCTACTAAAGGTGACAATACGAGTTTGTGAGATGTCTTTCCAAGACGTAAATCGTTCGTTTGCTCGGTTCATCAGTTTGTGGGTGGTACGCGGTACTCATGTCTAAGCAGGTTCCCCAAGGTTTCTTGTAAAACTAGAAGTGAAACGAGTATTTCGATACAGAATAATTGACAAAGATACACCGTGTTGGAAAAGAATCTCTTAAGATACGTTTGAACAAGTTAGTTAGGGTTCGAAAAATGTTCGTTAGGACTATTCACCCTCGTGGCGAATACTTATGTAATATGAGGAGTTTCTCTATCCATGGAGAAATGTTACAAGGAGTTTCTTTAAACGGAAATGCGAACGGTAAAGATAGTAGTGAAATGAGGACTTAGAATAGGATGAGTTTACATCTCGAGGTTGTTATAACGTGCCTCTAGTTGTCAAAAGTTGAAGTCTGAAAGAGAAACGAGGTAGTACACGTAGTTGTATAGTTCGGGGTTGAATAATAGTTGACCGATTATCAGAAACACAAGGGCGTTAAGTCAAAGAAGAGTGAAGTATCGTTGGATTGTGTGTTATCTTAATTTCCAGTAATATCAGACGGTAACGGTGAAATAACAGAGGTATGTAGTGTGGTACGTGATGACAAGAATATTGATCGGATCCACAATTTAGTATTCGAATTCTTCGTGCAAAATAACGAATTTCCGTCCCGTTGATTTCGAGTCGAGGGAGTATGCCTTTCGGCGTCCAAGTAGAAATATTTCCATATTTGAGTCCCATCTGGTGTTGTACGAATTTAGCTAGAAATGTTGGTGTGAAGAATCACGCTCAAGGTTCGATCGCGGAGAGATTAAAGTCGTGTAATACGAGAAAAGTCAGAAATGAATCTTCGGTAACAACCGGTGAGATCTAAGATTTTTACGAATACAAGTCTGAGTTGGGAGAGTTTCCTGATTACATGTGGCTTGATTTCGAGATTGATTGTAATGCCTTGACCATTAACTTCATGGTCTAGAAAATTGGACTTCGTTCAACAGAAATTCTCACTCGGAGAATTTGGTATAAAGTTGCTCTTTTCTCAAAAGTTCGAGCGTAAGATGGTGATGTTGTTCGTTTTCCTTCTTTACTTAAATAAGTTAAGATGTCATCTATAAATACGATAACAGATTAGTCTATATGAATTTGCATACGCGGTTCAAGAGGTTTATGGATACGGGCGAGCCCTAAATAAATCAAGCGGTACTAAGAGAGATTTACAACTAACGTTGCGAGTTCGGAAAGTGGCTTAGGAGACATCGTCTCACTTAACCCCCAATTGATGATAACCGGAACGGAGGTCGATTTGGAACATACGGGATTCGTGCAAATAATCATGAGGTCATGGATGCGAGGGAGAGGGTATCGGTTTCCAACCGAAAATTACTCAGTTCACAATAATCTATACAAGATGATGGGGAAACATTTTTTTTTTTTTTTTTTTTTTTTAACGAATAGGTTCCGAGCTCCCTAGTTCTATAGGTGTCAAGTCAAAAGTCTTAACGTATTTCCTCCAATAAAATTTATAGGCACACAATATTTTTCCGTCGGTCACTTAAATCGTCTAAGTAGTATCTGGGGGAAAGAGGTGGAATATAAAGAGCATGAGTCAAATCCTTGGTTATAAAACGTCTAGCGGTAATCGAATCGAACAAGTATGAAATATACGGTTTGTTGTGAAGAAACGTACCCGTTACTAGTCCATCGTCGTTCCGGGCATCCTTGGTGTCGATGTCGAAGGTTCAACGGCGTGCGTTGGGGTTGATTTTCTTATTTGGGCACACATTCCTAAAATGACCCAGTTGACCACATTCGAAGCAAGCACCCGTTCTGTGTGCGTTGGGCATCTTTCGAGCGACGGGTCCTTGGCGCCGGTGGCGAAACCTGCCACATCCTTCAAAGTGATGCTTGTGGCATTCGTCACAAAAAGGCAGTTTTCCGGCATAGCCTTTCTTGTCGTTGGAGGTAAAAGGCTTCTTGGTGGGGTTGTTGTTATTGTTGTGGTTGCTTGATTGAGAGGCTTCCCATGTTCTTTTGTTGTTACTCGGGTGGTTCTCGACCATTGGTGCCGGTGCTTCCATTTCATTCACCGTTTCTAAGGCTTGGCGGGCCATTGTTAAAGCCTCTTGTAGGTTAGTGGGTTGAGATGTCATTACCTTGTGTTGAATGCTCTTAGGGAGGCCATCCATGTAAAGTTCGACTCTTAGGGATTCGGGAGTCATGAGAATTGGACACATCGAGACTAGTTCGGTAAACCGTTGATTATAAGCCTTGAGGTCATTTCCGGCCGTTTTTAAATTCCTTAGACCCTGTTCGAGCCTTCGAGTCTCGTCGCGCGGGAAGTATTCGGTGATCATTCTTTCTCTTAATTCGGTCCAAGAGAGTGTGTGGGCTTCATCGCTTCCCACTAATTGTACATACGTGTTCCACCATGAGAGAGCAATACCGGTGAAAGTGAGGGTGGAAAACTTGACCTTATCTTGGTCTCGACAACCGCTTGTGTTAAAAACGGTCTCCATTTGTTCAAACCATCGGGTGAGAGTAACCGGTCCCCCGGTTCCATCGAAAGTGGGAGGATTGTACTTCATGAAGTTCTTGTAGGAGCAACCTTCGATTGAATTACCGGCTCCATGATTGTTGTTGTTAGAAAAGTGATCGGCCACGGCCGTACCCACGGCGGTGGTTATCATTCGTTGAAGAGCTTGTTCTAGAGTTTCGAGAGGAGTATTGTGTTGACCTTGGTGAGCCATTGTTCCTTCATGAGACAAGAATATCGTTGGTTAGTATTTTCAACAATACTAACCGTGGCATGGAATAAGGATAGAGAGAAAATTTTCCTTGACTCGCCTTAAATTCTCTATGTCATAATGTCGGAACATCCATGTGAATCACCGTAATATAATCCCGGAAATTATATTACCCTGATTCTCATGTGCATTTAACATTACTTCATAAAGTCAAGGTGGCGCACCAACAAAATTTATCAACGTAAGATCAAGATCGAATACGAGTTAGATATGATAGAAGAGTTCGAGTATAAATGCACAATTAGTCAAATAATTCCTACTTCAGTCTATATGCCGGTTGTAGTCTAGATTCACCTATGTACCCTATGACTCGGGGTGAACACAAATGAACTCTAAATCCCTACAACCAAGGCTCTGATACCACCTGTAGCGACCCCGACAAATCGTCAAGTGACGGCGTCGGCTACGTGGGTCCCATTACCTGATTATAAGTCTTTAAGATAACGTTTGACCAAAATATGTCGCCTTCATTTCAAAATAAAGATTGTTTCAAAGTTTACAAGAATTGTTCAACCAAAAGTTAAGTTACAACGTTATAGATACGATTGAAATCTAGGCGACACGGTTTAAAGTAAAGTCAAAAGACGCTCCATGAAATGCATGTATACTCGACATCGGATGCAAGTATCAAATAGTAAGCGGAAGCATGTTTCACATATCGTGCAAGACCTGAGAAAAACATAGAAATCTGTCAACGAAAACGTTGGTGAAATCATAGGTTTAAGTAAGTAAGTACAAGTGAACCACAAGATTTGCATCAATGAAATAATAGTAATACATTCCAAAAGTTTGTTTCACGAGCACCCAATTATCAAAGCTTAACATTCCTTCCATTGTATACCCCATCACTTAGTGCTAGAACAAACACTGATTCTCGAAAATATATTTCATCCGTAGACGGTAGCGAACCGTCAAGGATGAGGGTTGTCAACCCATATGGCCATATAACATAAGTTCTCGCTTACACCCGGCAAGTGTAACTAATGATAATCGAATTGAGGATTTTGTTCTAAACTCGTATGTAGAATGTTTGTTTTCCCGTTCTTGTGTTCACTTAGTTCAAAAGAATCGTTTATGTTTTCTCATCCCAAATATAAGTTCAAAAAGAGTAAAAGTGGGACTATGATCTCACCTTTGATTGCACGAGTATAAATGTACTTCACAAAGTAAACGTGTGCATGAATATTGCTTAGCCTTGACCTAAACAAATAAGTTGTATCAATTAACCGGTTACGACACAAGGTCGGGTGAAATGTGTTCAATTGGTCCTATGGCTCAATACGACTTGAATAGTATAGCATGTGAATCACGTTGTCAAGTTTCATGCAAGAATCACGTACAAAAGCATGTTAGAACGATTGTATAAAAGTTTGGTTAAGTTTGACTAAAAGTCAAACTTGGTCAAAGTCAACGAAAAGTCAACACGTTCGGGTCGGGTCCCGAACTATTTTTCTAAGCTTAGAAGTCATATATGAGCATGTTGGCCAAGTTACATGTTAATCGGAGGTGCGTAGCATAGCAAACATTTTTCGAAATTTGACAAAGTAGGTCAGAATCTGACCACGGCATATGCCGCGCCGCGGCCAGAGGTGTCGCGCCGCGACATTAGGCGTGGCCTGGTACCTGGTCAGTTTCAAATGTTCAAGTCTTGGTCAAAACTTCAAACAACCATAAAACGCAAACCGTAAACAACTAGAAGGCGTATCTTATACCGTTGGAAAGCTCTTTTGACAAGGAACACAACTAAACATGTATCATCAATCAAAAACATCATTTACAATAACCGAAAACTCGTCAATTGATCAAGAAAGGTTTATTTTCAAAGTTTCAAGTTCGTAAAACGTATTTTATGATTCGGGAATCCAATTTACACATACGATATGTCGTTTCGAAGGTAATTAAGCATACATTACAACTAATCACTAACAATTAACATTCCATGGCATTCAAGCATCAAAAGTTCATGTCAAGAACTATCAAACCCTAGTCAAACATCACAAAATCAATATTCATGTTTTTGAAGTTTTCTTAATCAACCTACGCATCAAAACGAAGCTAGTGATACTAGTAACACAATTAAAACATGCACTTTAACAATCTAACAACATTAACTCATCCAAAATCAAGGATTAAGCACACCCATTTCAAGTTCATGCTAGTTACTCCAAAAACAACAAATCGAGCAAGTAAATCATATATTCATGCTAGACACGAGCCATAGACACTAACTAACACCATTTCAAATCAAAACACGAATTTAGAGAAATCTAGAGTTTTAGAAATGTTACCCAAACCAGATGAAGTTGGTATCAAATTGTAGAGGATGAAGAGAGGATTCCAAATATGTAATCGGATTTGTTGTGAGCTTCCAAGATTGAATTTAGATGATGAATGAATGGAATGGGTTTGTGTGTGTGTTCTTGAGATGGAGAGAAAAGGGATGAGGGAGATGATGGAATGGATGAAATGGGTTGACTAGTTGACCTAGTCAACTAGTTTGCCCATTTGGCAACTCCGGTCCCTCGAGTTTCAAAGCGGGTGCGGGATTTAACCGATCGAATATTTTTAAAACGCAAGTTAACGAGAGATGTTATAATTAAATGACGGAATTATTATGAACGTTAGTCAACGGAAACTACGAATTTAAATAACGAAAGGTATTATTTAAAAGAAAAAGACGGTGTTAAAAATAAATTTAACGGAAAAACGCGGGATGTTACACCAATGATCAGCTCTTAGCAGCCCATGTGAGTCACCTAACACATGTGAGAACCATCATTTGGCAACTGGCATGAAATATCTCATAAAATTACAAAAATATGAGTAATCATTCATGACTTATTTACATGAAAACAAAATTACATATCCTTTATATATAATCCATACACCAACGACCAAAAACACCTATAAACACTTTCATTCTTCAATTTTCTTCATCTAATTGATCTCTCTCAAGTTCTATCTTCAAGTTCTAAGTGTTCTTCATAAATTCCAAAAGTTCTAGTTTCATAAAATCAAGAATACTTTCAAGTTTGCTAGCTCACTTCCAATCTTGTAAGGTGATCATCCAACCTCAAGAAATCTTTGTTTCTTACAGTAGGTTATCATTCTAATACAAGGTAATAATCATATTCAAACTTTGGTTCAATTTCTATAACTATAACAATCTTATTTCAAGTGATGATCTTACTTGAACTTGTTTTCGTGTCATGATTCTGCTTCAAGAACTTCGAGCCATCCAAGGATCCATTGAAGCTAGATCCATTTTTCTCTTTTCCAGTAGGTTTATCCAAGGAAATTAAGGTAGTAATGATGTTCATAACATCATTCGATTCATACATATAAAGCTATCTTATTCGAAGGTTTAAACTTGTAATCACTAGAACATAGTTTAGTTAATTCTAAACTTGTTCGCAAACAAAAGTTAATCCTTCTAACTTGACTTTTAAAATCAACTAAACACATGTTCTATATCTATATGATATGCTAACTTAATGATTTAAAACCTGGAAACACGAAAAACACCGTAAAACCGGATTTACGCCGTCGTAGTAACACCGCGGGCTGTTTTGGGTTAGTTAATTAAAAACTATGATAAACTTTGATTTAAAAGTTGTTATTCTGAGAAAATGATTTTTATTATGAACATGAAACTATATCCAAAAATTATGGTTAAACTCAAAGTGGAAGTATGTTTTCTAAAATGGTCATCTAGACGTCGTTCTTTCGACTGAAATGACTACCTTTACAAAAACGACTTGTAACTTATTTTTCCGACTATAAACCTATACTTTTTCTGTTTAGATTCATAAAATAGAGTTCAATATGAAACCATAGCAATTTGATTCACTCAAAACGGATTTAAAATGAAGAAGTTATGGGTAAAACAAGATTGGATAATTTTTCTCATTTTAGCTACGTGAAAATTGGTAACAAATCTATTCCAACCATAACTTAATCAACTTGTATTGTATATTATGTAATCTTGAGATACCATAGACACGTATACAATGTTTCGACCTATCATGTCGACACATCTATATATATTTCGGAACAACCATAGACACTCTATATGTGAATGTTGGAATTAGCTATACAGGGTTGAGGTTGATTCCAAAATATATATAGTTTGAGTTGTGATCAATACTGAGATACGTATACACTGGGTCGTGGATTGATTCAAGATAATATTTATCGATTTATTTCTGTACATCTAACTGTGGACAACTAGTTATAGGTTACTAACGAGGACAGCTGACTTAATAAACTTAAAACATCAAAATATATTAAAAGTGTTGTAAATATATTTTGAACATACTTTAATATATATGTATATATTGTTATAGGTTCGTGAATCAACAGTGGCCAAGTCTTACTTCCCGACGAAGTAAAAATCTGTGAAAGTGAGTTATAGTCCCACTTTTAAAATCTAATATTTTTGGGATGAGAATACATGCAGGTTTTATAAATGATTTACAAAATAGACACAAGTACGTGAAACTACATTCTATGGTTGAATTATCGAAATCGAATATGTCCCTTTTTATTAAGTCTGGTAATCTAAGAATTAGGGAACAGACACCCTAATTGACGCGAATCCTAAAGATAGATCTATTGGGCCTAACAAACCCCATCCAAAGTACCGGATGCTTTAGTACTTCGAAATTTATATCATATCCGAAGGGTGTCCCGGAATGATGGGGATATTCTTATATATGCATCTTGTTATTGTCGGTTACCAGGTGTTCACCATATGAATAATTTTTATCTCTATGTATGGGATGTGTATTGAAATATGAAATCTTGTGGTCTATTGTTACGATTTGATATATATAGGTTAAACCTATAACTCACCAACATTTTTGTTGACGTTTAAAGCATGTTTATTCTCAGGTGAATATTAAGAGCTTCCGCTGTTGCATACTAAAATAAGGACAAGATTTGGAGTCCATGTTTGTATGATATTGTGTAAAAACTGCATTCAAGAAACTGATTTCGATGTAACATATTTGTATTGTAAACCATTATGTAATGGTCGTGTGTAAACAGGATATTTTAGATTATCATTATTTGATAATCTACGTAAAGCTTTTTAAACCTTTATTTATGAAATAAAGGTTATGGTTTGTTTTAAAAATGAATGCAGTCTTTGAAAAACGTCTCATATAGAGGTCAAAACCTCGCAACGAAATCAATTAATATGGAACGTTTTTAATCAATAAGAACGGGACATTTCAATCCGAATATGAAATTGAACTTGAATGAAAATAGTTGTTCTTTGGTGAACGGATACGTATATGTGTGAATTCAATACTTGTATGCAGTTGGTATATTAATTTAATTATGTTGTTATTTAATAATTTAATAAGCCAAGGACTGCAAGTGGTTTTGATTGTAGTGACCCGAACTTTTCCATGTTTATATATATTAATTGAGATTGATATTTACATGATTAAATGTTTCCAACATGTTAAGCAATCAAACTTGTTAAGACTTGATTAACTGAAATATGTTTCATATAGACAATTAACCACCCAAGTTGACCGGTGATTCACGAACGTTAAAACTTGTAAAAACTATATGATGACATATATATGGATATATATATATATATAGTTAACATGATATTATGATAAGTAAACATATCATTAAGTATATTAACAATGAACTACATATGTAAAAACAAGACTACTAACTTAATGATTTTTAAACGAGACATATATGTAACGATTATCGTTGTAAAGACATTTAATGTATATATATAATATTAAGAGATATTCATACATGATAATATCATGATAATATAATAATTTAAAATCTCATTTGATATTATAAAAATTAGGTTAACAACATTTAACAAGATCGTTAACCTAAAGGTTTCAAAACAACATTTACATGTAACGACTAACGATGACTTAACGACTCAGTTAAAATGTATATACATGTAGTGTTTTAATATGTATTCATACACTTTTGAAAGACTTCAAGACACTTATCAAAATACTTCTACTTAACAAAAATACTTACAATTACATCCTCGTTCAGTTTCATCAACAATTCTACTCGTATGCACCCGTATTCGTACTCGTAGAATACACAACTTTTAGATGTATGTACTATTGGTATATACACTCTAATGATCAGCTCTTAGTAGCCCATGTGAGTCACCTAACACATGTGAGAACCATCATTTGGCAACTAGCATAAAATATCTCATAAAATTACAAAAATATGAGTAATCATCATGACTTATTTACATGAAAACAAAATTACGCATCCTTTATATCTAATCCATACACCAACGATCAAAAACACCTACAAACACTTTCATTCTTCAATTTTATTCATCTAATTGATCTCTCTCAAGTTCTATCTTCAAGTTCTAAGTGTTCTTCATAAATTCCAAAAGTTCTAGTTTCATAAAATCAAGAATACTTCCAAGATTGCAAGTTTACTTCCAAGTTTTCTAAATCCATTCCAAGTAATCATCCAAGATCAAGAAACCTTTGTTACTTACAGTAGGTTATCTTTCTAATACAATGTAATAATCATATTCAAACTTTATTTCAATTTCTATAACTATAACAATCTTATTTCGAGTGGAAATCTTACTTGAAATTGTTTTCGTGTCATGATTCTGCTTCAAGAACTTTCAAGCCATCCAAGGATCCTTTGAAGCTAGATCCATTTTTCTCAAGTCTGGTAATCTAAGAATTAGGGAACAGACACCCTAATTGACGCGAATCCTAAAGATAGATCTATTGGGCCTAACAAACCCCATCCAAAGTACCGGATGCTTTAGTACTTCGAAATTTATATCATATCCGAAGGGTGTCCCGGAATGATGGGGATATTCTTATATATGCATCTTGTTAATGTCGATTACCAGGTGTTCACCATATGAATAATTTTTATCTCTATGTATGGGATGTGTATTGAAATATGAAATCTTGTGGTCTATTGTTACGATTTGATATATATAGGTTAAACCTATAACTCACCAACATTTTTGTTGACGTTTTAAGCATGTTTATTCTCAGGTGATTATTAAGAGCTTCCGCTATCGCATACTTAAATAAGGACGAGATTTGTAGTCCATGCTTGTATGATATTGTGTAAAAACTGCATTCAAGAAACTTATTTTGTTGTAACATATTTGTATTGTAAACCATTATGTAATGGTCGTGTGTAAACAGGATATTTTAGATTATCATTATTTGATAATCTACGTAAAGCTTTTTAAACTTTTATTGATGAAATAAAGGTTATGGTTTGTTTTAAAATGAATGCAGTCTTTGAAAAAAGTCTCATATAGAGGTCAAAACCTCGCAACGAAATCAATTAATATGGAACGTTTTTAATCAATAAGAACGGGACATTTCAGTTGGTATCCGAGCGTTGGTCTTAGAGAACTAGAATTTTGCATTAGTGTGTCTTATCGAGTTTGTTAGGATGCATTAGTGAGTCTGGACTTCGACCGTGTTTACTTGAAAAATGATTGCTTAACAAATTTTGTTGGAAACTATATATTTTTAACATGTGAATATTATGTGATATATTAATCTCTTAACGCGTTTGATATTATGTGATAGATGTCTACCTCTAGAACAAGTCCCATTGACTTACCTAATAATAATGAAGAGTCAAATGTAAATTGGAATGATTCATGGACTGATTCACAAGTTCCCGAAGAGGAACCGGAAGAAGAGTCGGAACCGGAAGAAGAATCGGAACCGGAAGAAGAATCGGAACCGGATGAAGAAATAGAACCGGTGGGGGAAATAATAAAACGGTTAAGTAAAAGAAAATCCTCAACCAAACGACCAAGGTTAATTATGGTCAATGGTGTTTCCGCCAAGGAAGCAAAATATTGGGAGGATTACCAATTCTCCGATGAATCGGATTCCGACGAGAATTCCGATGATGTTATAGAAATTACCCCAACTGAATTTAAAAAGGCAAAAGAAAATAATAAGGGAAAGGGCATAAAAATAGAGAAATCTAATTCCAACCGCGATGAACTTTATATGTATCGTCAACCCCCGAAGTTCTTAAGTTGTAACAATGACCCGGGAACCTCTAAACCACCAGGTTTTTCTAAACCAATGTGGAAAACGACGGCTCGTATTAGGGGAACATCATATATCCGTAGAAACTTGGCAAAACAAACCAAAACTGAAGAAGAAGAAACAAGCGAGTCAGAATAAGATAGTTGTATTCGTATGGTGTAATATATGTAATATAGTGTGCTTATGCTTTATGATATATGTAAAAATTGCTTGTATTAATAAGTATTTTTTTTATGAATCTAACTCTTGTCTATTTTAAAGTATAAAAACACAAAATGGATAGACAACCCAATATTTTAGAAGACTTACTCGGAGACATGATTGATGAAATCTTGTCTAGAGTCGGTCAGAATTCCTCGGCACAGCTATTTATGGCAAAATCAGTTTGTAAGACATTTAAAGAATGTTCCAAGAATGCCTTGGTTTATAAAAGGCTTTCGTTTGAAAGATGGGGGATATCACATTGGGAAACCCATAAGTTACGATGTGTTTACTTTGACGCATATATTGTGGGAAACCCAAATGCTATTTTACGCAATGGGTTAAGAAATTATTTTGACTCAATGTATCCGAATATAGGACTTCATGATTTAGAAAAAGCGGCTAACATGTAACATAAAGAAGCATGTTATGCTTACGGGTTAGTAATGTTCGCTTCTCACCAAAGTGAGCAAAAGAACATCGGGCTACAACTATTAAACAAAACGTTCCCACAAGTGACGGAGTCGGTAATTGGGGTAAGAAATGAGGTTTTTAGGTTATTACGAGACTGTTGGTCATTACGTAACCTTCTCCCTTTTGACGAAGTTACAACACGTTGTCATACTATCGGTCACAACGGTTACGTTCCACAAGACCAAGGATGGGAAGTGGTATTAGTAAAACCAGAATGCATGACTTGTTTCTGGACGTATGAATTACGTGTCTTTATTGCCTTTGCTGAACGCCTTATTTATTAACTATAATTATCTTCGCAACTACTTTGTATCAAAGTTTTATGTGCTATATTTCATGCTATATGATGATGTAGCGTGAGGGTACGAAATAGTATTATTTTTAATACAAAATACTACAAAATATGACACAAGTTTTATTAATTTACGGATGGGATATACCTAAACCTTGCTACAACACTATAGGCAGTGTACCTAATCGTAGAGTAGTGTAGTTTTTAGTAAGTCCGGTTCGTTCCACAGGGAGCTGGTGAAGTTAACGCTATATTATTAAGTTTATTTGTAAAAATATATATATAAATAAGTAGTAGTATTATTATAAAATGGGGGTTTTACCGTTTAATGACCGGTTTGTCGATTTTAAGCGTAAAAATAAATGACAAAAATTAAAGTGCGTAAAATAAATTGCGATAAATAAAATGACAGAAAATAAAATTGCGAGTAATAAAATGACAGTAAATAAAGATACGATGAGAAATATAATAAAAGAATTATGCTTATTTAAACTTCCGTAATCATGATGTTTGACGTGTTGATTTTAATTTATTACCATGGGTTAATTGTCCTTTGTCCTGGTTTATTTGATACGTCTATCTGGTTTTTGTCCATAATAGTTCATCGGTCATAAATATAAAGTGCAAGTATCCTTGTCAAATTACCCTTATACCCGAAGTCAAATATTCCAACTGATTAAGGATTTAAACTGTGACGCAGTTATCACTTCTGTCAACAATTACACCAGTTATCACTGTATGTAATCCACCCCTGTTTTAATTAGTTTATGAATATTAATTCATCCACTTGATCAGAATGAATAATCAATTACCCAACCCAATTGATTAATTAAATGATTATAACAGATTCCATATGAACATCACTAAATAGGACAACCATAATCATTATTAATTATTAGGTTAATTAATTTGAAGATAGGTTCGACAGACTCCAATGAGTTGTCACTCAATTAGACAATACCCCCCATCTATTAATAGTCAATAGTTCAATTTCCACAAGTGTCGGTCTTTTGCCCAAACCTTAATTATGGTACAAAGCCCAATAACCCCGTCTTAATATTTTAGCCCAACATCACGATTACTTCGGCTCAAATAAGCATAATAATAACTTAGCTACGAGACATTAATGTAAAAAGGTTGAACATAACTTACAATGATTAAAAATAGCGTAGCGTTACACGGACAGAATTTCGACTTACACACTCAAATGATCTCTATCATAAATCTTATTATTATCATAATTTAAACTTAAAATTAAGATTATTGTTATATCTTATTACATTAACATTATGATAGAGATATAGAATATAGATATTGATAATTGATATTGATAATTGATTGAAGAAAAAAAAGATCGGAGAAAAAATTCTCCCTCCATCGTTACAATCGTTCGTTCCTTTTATAGGCTAAATTGTAAATTGAATTTTCATTGACGACCCCTGAACTATGCTCAATTAACAACTTTTTATTATTTAATATTATTCTTATTATGAATTATTTAAATATTATATTTTATTCTTGTGCATAGTTGACTCGTAATTTTTACACCGTTGCGTCGAGCGTTGAGAGTTGGTTCATGTCCTGGTTTCGGATTTTCGAACGTCCTTTCGTATAATTTAATATCTTGTACTTTGCGTTTTGTAACTTGTACTCTTGTCATTTTTAGACGTTCCTCATCAATAAATTGAACCTTTTGAATTGTATCTTGTACATTTGAGCTTTTTGGACCTTTTGGTCTTTCAAATCTTCGTTTTTGTCTTTAAATCTTCATTTTCGAGCGATTTGCGTCTTTCGTCTTCGCACTTATTTATTTAACTATTACAACTAAAAATAAGGAAATTACATTTAAAAACTTTACATATTGGAACGATATTGCTACTAAATATATGTTCATTTGGAACACTATCAAATATCCCCACACTTGAGCGTTGCTTGTCCTCAAGCAATACAGAACTTGAAATAAAAACATACATGAATCACTTTTTTATTCATCACATTTTGTACATCAGTGATTTTGATATAGCGGTATAAACAATGACAGTAATGATGGTTAAAGGTGGGTGTGTCATTCACAGTTGCCTCGGGTTTAGGTCAACGACACTTGCAATCAAATAGCCGATTTACTTTCGGTTTCCAAAGCAAAGTGCACATTTGAAAGGTGGTTTACAGTCCCACATGACTATTAAAATGTAGATCCTTAAGGAAATTGGATCTTTATGAAAACATTTGATCTTTTGAAAATTCAATCTAGCTTTTACCCTAGATAAGTTTTCTGATTTGATCCACCATTGGTGTTGCAAAATATATTTGTGGATCAATATTTTGGCTAAAAACATTTAGGTTCGTGTAATCCACTGCTATCCCGGTATCGGAAAGCACACATCCAGTTTACTTGTTCCGTATATTACCTTTCGGTAAACTACCGTCCGGTTGTAAAGGAAAGCGATGAACAAGAAACTATTAAGGCAATGTCCCGTGACATGCAGATGATTATGGTCTTATTAACGTGTCGGATTCTAGAACTATCCTTGGTAGGAGCGATAGTAAAGATCATCCTATAATTTTTCGGTCTGGCACAAGGTCCTGTCTCCGACCATGCTATGCAACCACCGTTCTTACGGTTGACACCCGATTTGGTTCAGGTGACCTAATGAATTCTGATGAATTCTCAGGATTTTACGTTCAATGGTAATGAACGCATTGAAAATGGATTTTCAGAAAACAAATCGGTTTGCAATTTTGATCAAAATATTTTCTCGTTCAAGCTCGAGTTTAGATATCATAGAATTCCATGAGTTTGAATTCTCAATCTTTAAGGTCAATCTCTAGGATTGAGTAATATCAGTCTTAAAAGCTGATTTTTAATCTTTAAGGAGATTATCCTTTCTGGGGATCTGATTCATTAGTCTTATCAAGCTAATTTGCACGGTGCCCCCCCATTATACGAGATAAATCCTTCTCATGGTTAGGATAAATCTGACCACTTGGCAACCCTGTTTGATGCTGAGGTCCGTGGATTTCCTGCTGATTTTAGAGATGACTTTTCTAGGTTTTTCGTCAACCTACAGCTGGTCTGGACGACAACTTCATGACCTAAATCAAGAAGCGCGTGTCTTTTTCGGAAGACTTTACTTCCTTTTAATGATGGAATTGATTCATCGTGTAGATCCATCTTTCTTTCAAATGTATTACAGTAAACCGGGTAAAACTGATTAGTATCGTCCAAAGCAAAAGTACCTGCAATAATCTTGTACAAAAATATGTGATATATGTTTTAAATTGAATAACTTGGTACATTCTTCCCACACTTAGTTTCTTTCTTTGCCTTTTTATTTTCTTTTATTTCATTTTAAATGAATTCAAGCGTTTTAGGGTGTTTCTCAATTTATGTCCTTTTCGAGGTAACGATAATTTCGGTATTATCACCTAGTTTTCACCGTTCATAAATATGTATAAACATGATTTTAAATTCATTTAGTTGAAAATTTTTCAAATTTTCACAAAATTTGACAAATAAACTAAGTGCAAACCCGAGAGAATTTATAACCCTTCCCCACACTTGAGATCATGCAATGCCCTCATTTGCATGAAATCAGACTATAATTATAAATTCATGAGGGTGATTAGTGTAGAAAAGTGATTAAAAATACCCAGTTTGTAAGAATATTATTTTACATCACATTTGATATTTTGCTTCTTGTCGTCAAAATCAGTAGCTATTGCTGAACTTGATGTTAGTCTTTGAAAGTGCGTTGTTCTACCCTGTTTTGTACATAATATAAAATACAAACATATATATACATATTTTTGAAGTTGGGTATATTACCCCACGTTCAAAAATTTATAAAGTCTAATATCTTTTTGGCATACTTTAGATCAATAAAATTAAAAATAATGATAACAAAATTTGCCGTCCCACCCTCGGGTAAAGCAATTTCGGCTTAATGACCTAGTCTTCAACTCACGACGAATTTTAGAAATCATTTTTTTCAACTTAATGAATTAAAGTAAATTTTGTTTTTAAAATCACACAAAACTTAAATTTAAAAGGCATATTAATTAAAACCTAAAAAAAATAAAAATTCAGAATGGAGGGAGAAAACTAGTTCTTTAGTGTCTGCTAGCGGAAAAGACCAATCGGGTTCCATTCTCGGAACTACACGAGAACAGAACAACTAACTCTAGATAACATTTTCTTAGAACATTTGAATCTCCCCACACTTAGGTAGCTGTGGTGTCGAAATTGTGATTAACTTCATCGTCAATTTCTTTTGGTCCATAATCAACTTGCCTATCTGTGACTTTTTCTTTAAGCCAGTGCCCGGCTTCTTCCGTAATATCCCAAAAGTCAACTAGTTTCGCCTTTTCTTTAGGCGACAGATTGGATACTAACCGGTTACATAACTTAAAGTTCCCCTTACTTCTAGCATCGATAGCCCGTTTAAAAAGTTTCTTCATTGAACTGTTAATAACGGGGTCATTTAATTTCGTATCAACAACGGGGTTCTTTATTATCAAGTCATCATTAGGTTTTACTTCATTTTCCCCACACTTAGGCGTTTTATTATTGCTAAGCACTACCGTTGGAGTTGGTAAAACAACATGGTTATTACCAATCGTTTTTACTGGTTCAACGGTTTTAGTTGGTGGAGATTTAGACTTTCGAATCATAAAGGTGATAGATTTATTACCACTTTTAAGTGTCATTCTTCCATTTCCTACATCAAATAACGCCCCGGTGGACGCTAAGAATGGCCGACCTAAAATTAGAGGAATGTTTGGGTCCTCTTCTATGTCAATGACAATAAATTCGACTAGAAAGGTTAAATTGCCTACTTGAACGGGTAGGTTGTCAGCAATTCCAACTGGGTGCTTAATGGTTTGATCAAAGAGTCGAACACTCATATCCGTTGGACTTAACTTACCTACACCTAATCTCTTATATAAGGAAAGAGGCATAACACTTACACTCGCACCTAAATCTGCTAGTGCATCATACATGACACAATCACTAAGTAGACAAGGAACAATAAATTCACCCGGATCACCTACCCTAGGTGGAGGTTTTGGTGGAACTGTCTTCACCGGGTTTATATTTACGGCTTTTGTTTCTTGCACTTTCTTATTCTTTTTCTTCTTCTTCTTTCCAGAGGTATCACAATCTTTATTACCTATCACTTGCTCATACTCAACTCCTTTTTTTGGAAACGGGATGGGTGGTTTGTATGGTGTCACCACTGGCTTTACATACTCGGGTGGTGGTGGTGGTGTAACTTCTTCATTGTTACTCACATCTAAAATCTTCCCATCTTCTGGTGCTGGTTTTTCAGAATTTGTTGACACCATATTAACATTCTCTTTCCGAGGATTTACTTCAGTATTACTCGGTAGCTTTCCTTGTTCCCTCTCACTCATCATGCTAGCAAGAGTACCTACGTGTTTTTCTAGATTCAAAATGGAAGCTTGTTGAGTTCTTAATGACTGATCAAACCTCTCGTTCGTTTGGGTTTGAGTTTCAATAAATTGTGTTTGAGATTCAACTAGCTTGAATACCACGTCTTCCATATTTGACTTTTTCTCTTCAGTTTGTTGTTGTGGTTTATATAAGCCAGGTCTTTGTTGATTGAAAGTGTTGTTTTGAGTTGGTTGGTTATTCGGACCTTGTTGGTTATACCAGTTATTTTCGGGTCCTTTTGGATTGTAAAGAATGTTTTGATTTCGATTTAAGTTTAGCCTTGGCGGTTGATAATTATTTTGATAATTATTTTCCGGCCTTTGGTTCATATAGAAAACATTCTCTCGTTGTTCCATGGTTGGTTCAATGTGACAATCTTTCAATAAGTGTGGTCCACCGCATTGCTCACAACTGATTCGTATTGCGTGAATATCTTTATTCATCTTTTCCATTCGTCTTTCAAAAGCATCTATTTTTGCGGAAACGGAATCAAAGTCATGGCTAGAATCGGCTCTAGCCGCTTTAGATGATCGAAAGATATCTTTTTCTTGGTGCCACTCATGCGAGTGGGAGGCTGTGTTATCAATAATTTTGTAAGCTTCAGTTGCGGTTTTCTTCATAATGGATCCACCAGCGGTTATGTCGATGTCTTTTCGTGTGGCGATGTCTACGCCTTTATAGAAGATTTGTACTATTTGAAAAGTATCTAATCCGTGTTGAGGACATCCTCTCAACAACTTTCCAAATCTTGTCCACGCCTCATATAGAGTTTCATTTGACTTTTGTGTGAACGTAACAATTTCTCCTTGAAGTCTCACGGCTTTGGATGCCGGAAAGAATCGTTTAAGAAATTTTTCAACTAAAACATCCCATGTGTCAATCGCCCCTTCAGGTAACGATTCTAACCAATCTTTGGCTTCTCCCTTTAAAGTCCAGGGAAACAACATGAGATAGATCTGCTCATCTTCCACTTCTCGGATTTTGAATAGTGTACAAATTCTTTTAAACGTACGAAGGTGTTCGTTAGGATCTTCATTCGGTGCACCACTGAATTGGCATTGGTTAGTTACCATGTGTAGAATTTGTCCTTTGATTTCATAATCTGGCGCATTAACTTCTGGCTTAATAATGGCGTGACCTTGGCCCGTGCGTGTGGCTCTCATTCGATCTTCCATACTTAGAGGTTCCGTTACTTCCATAATTGAATTTGTTGAATACGAATCACTAGAGGATTCTGATTTAATGGTTTCTTTCTCAGCAATCTCCGGATTCTCAATTGTGAGGTTGGGTTCAAAAAATGGATTATCGGAAATTTGAACTGAAGTACTTGGTCTACTGGATGACGATTCTAAAGAGAAATCAACGGCGGTTATATTTGTTAAATGTCTTGATCGAGTTACAGGTGGTGAACGTACAAAAGGTGGTGAACGTCTTGCTCGGTGCATTCACTGAATATCCTATTAGTTTTTTAAAAAGGAAAGAAAAATTATAATAAGTTATCAAATCAATAGACTTTTCTGATTTTGCCCACGTTTCGAATAGCCAAAAGATGCAGCAGAGGGGCAGGATTCGTTTGGTCTCAATATAATTGAGTACTGTTTGGCTCCAATAACCCGGTCCACGTACAAATCCAACTATTACTACGAACCAGAAAATTTTGATGTCTATCAATTTAACCACTTAAAATAAATTTTCGTAATTTTAAGAAATTTAGAGAAGAAGTAGAAAAAAAAATCTAAGTCCTAAAAACTAGAATGGCGAGAAATAAGAGAGAAAAAGAGTGCGCGTCGAAAAATGTTGAAAAATAAAAAGATCGAAAAATAGGCGTCGAAAAATAAAAATAAGAAAGTAGTGCGAAATACGGCGTCGTAAAATTCTAAAGCACCTAAAACTTAGTCTAAGGAATAAGCACTTAAGGGATTTTACGGCAAAGCCTAAAAATTCTAGAAGTAAAAATAACTATGGCAAAACTAAACTTAATACTAAAAGTTGCGACTATAGTCTAAAAATCTAAAGGTAATAAAACTAAAAAAAACATTTTTTTTTATAGACAAAATTTTAAAAATATATATATATATTTTTTTTTTTTAATAAATTTTTTTTTTTTTTTTTTCTTTACGTTTTTTTTTTTTTTTTTTTTTTTTTACGTTTTTTTTTTTTTTTTTTTTTTTTTTTTTTTAAAAAAACGATTTTTTTTTTTTTTTTTTTTTTTTTTAAAACGATTTTTTTTTTCTTTTTAAAAAAAACGATTTTTTTTTTTTTTTTTACACAAATTTTTTTTTTTTTTTTTTTTTTTTTTTAAAAACAATTTTTTATTTTTTTTTTATTTTTTATTTTTTTTTTATTTTTTTTTTTTAAAACGATTTTTTTTTTTTTTTTTACAAATTAATAATTTTTTTATAATTATAATTTTTTTTTAAAATTTTTTTTTTTTTTTTTTTTTTTTTTTTTAATTCATTTACTATTCATGAATAGTAAATGAAAATAAATTAATTAATTTACTATTCACATGAAAGCGACATGATAGCAATTATTAATTATAAGTTACATAATATACCCCTGAAGTATTTAATAAATACGACTTTTTTTTTTAAATTTTACGTAAACTTTTATTCTTAAATATTTTTATATTATTATATTCTATTTCAATATTATTATATTATTATATTCTATTTCAATATTATTATATTATTATATTTTATTTCAATATTATTATAATTAAAAATATAGCGTTTTAGCGCTCCCCGGCAGCGGCGCCAAAAACTTGATGATGTAGCGTGAGGGTACGAAATAGTATTATTTTTAATACAAAATACTACAAAATATGACACAAGTTTTATTAATTTACGGATGGGATATACCTAAACCTTGCTACAACACTATAGGCAGTGTACCTAATCGTAGAGTAGTGTAGTTTTTAGTAAGTCCGGTTCGTTCCACAGGGAGCTGGTGAAGTTAACGCTATATTATTAAGTTTATTTGTAAAAATATATATATAAATAAGTAGTAGTATTATTATAAAATGGGGGTTTTACCGTTTAATGACCGGTTTGTCGATTTTAAGCGTAAAAATAAATGACAAAAATTAAAGTGCGTAAAATAAATTGCGATAAATAAAATGACAGAAAATAAAATTGCGAGTAATAAAATGACAGTAAATAAAGATACGATGAGAAATATAATAAAAGAATTATGCTTATTTAAACTTCCGTAATCATGATGTTTGACGTGTTGATTTTAATTTATTACCATGGGTTAATTGTCCTTTGTCCTGGTTTATTTGATACGTCTATCTGGTTTTTGTCCATAATAGTTCATCGGTCATAAATATAAAGTGCAAGTATCCTTGTCAAATTACCCTTATACCCGAAGTCAAATATTCCAACTGATTAAGGATTTAAACTGTGACGCAGTTATCACTTCTGTCAACAATTACACCAGTTATCACTGTATGTAATCCACCCCTGTTTTAATTAGTTTATGAATATTAATTCATCCACTTGATCAGAATGAATAATCAATTACCCAACCCAATTGATTAATTAAATGATTATAACAGATTCCATATGAACATCACTAAATAGGACAACCATAATCATTATTAATTATTAGGTTAATTAATTTGAAGATAGGTTCGACAGACTCCAATGAGTTGTCACTCAATTAGACAATACCCCCCATCTATTAATAGTCAATAGTTCAATTTCCACAAGTGTCGGTCTTTTGCCCAAACCTTAATTATGGTACAAAGCCCAATAACCCCGTCTTAATATTTTAGCCCAACATCACGATTACTTCGGCTCAAATAAGCATAATAATAACTTAGCTACGAGACATTAATGTAAAAAGGTTGAACATAACTTACAATGATTAAAAATAGCGTAGCGTTACACGGACAGAATTTCGACTTACACACTCAAATGATCTCTATCATAAATCTTATTATTATCATAATTTAAACTTAAAATTAAGATTATTGTTATATCTTATTACATTAACATTATGATAGAGATATAGAATATAGATATTGATAATTGATATTGATAATTGATTGAAGAAAAAAAAGATCGGAGAAAAAATTCTCCCTCCATCGTTACAATCGTTCGTTCCTTTTATAGGCTAAATTGTAAATTGAATTTTCATTGACGACCCCTGAACTATGCTCAATTAACAACTTTTTATTATTTAATATTATTCTTATTATGAATTATTTAAATATTATATTTTATTCTTGTGCATAGTTGACTCGTAATTTTTACACCGTTGCGTCGAGCGTTGAGAGTTGGTTCATGTCCTGGTTTCGGATTTTCGAACGTCCTTTCGTATAATTTAATATCTTGTACTTTGCGTTTTGTAACTTGTACTCTTGTCATTTTTAGACGTTCCTCATCAATAAATTGAACCTTTTGAATTGTATCTTGTACATTTGAGCTTTTTGGACCTTTTGGTCTTTCAAATCTTCGTTTTTGTCTTTAAATCTTCATTTTCGAGCGATTTGCGTCTTTCGTCTTCGCACTTATTTATTTAACTATTACAACTAAAAATAAGGAAATTACATTTAAAAACTTTACATATTGGAACGATATTGCTACTAAATATATGTTCATTTGGAACACTATCACTATATGTAAAATAGCGGTATTGTAAGTTTGCATGTTATTGTATAAAGGTTTGAATATGATATATTTTTTTTTTGATTAGTTTTTCATATAGAATTGTAGTAGTTGAAATGGTATGTTAGCTACTAAGTATGAACTTAACGGGTAGGTACTACCCCAATTAAAGAGTATAAAACGCTAATATGAAGAAAGAGCTTTTATAAATAAGTTCATATTACGCTACGAAATACTATTGACTACTCTTGATATTCTATATGATTAACTCGTTTCATTTGACTATTTTGAAGGAAATGGCACCGACTACTCGACACACCTTGAATATGAGTGAAGAGGAATTTCGTGCCTTTCTTGCTTCAAACATAGCCGCAGTACAGGCCGCACTACATACCAACAATAACCTTGGATCTAGCAGTACAGGAAATCGTGTAGGATGCACCTACAAAGAATTCACTGCCCGCAAACCTTTGGAATTTGATGGAACCAAAGGACCGATCGGATTGAAACGGTGGACCGAGAAGGTCGAATCGGTGTTTTCCATAAGTAAGTGTACTGAAGAGGACAAAGTGAAGTACGCTACGCATACCTTCACAGGTTCTGCGTTAACATGGTGGAATACCTATCTAGAGTAAGTGGGACAAGACGATGCGTACGCACTACCGTGGTCAGCATTCAAGCACTTGATGAACGAGAAGTACCGTCCCAGAACCGAGGTTAATAAGCTCAAGACAGAACTTAGAGGGTTACGAACCCAACGATTTGATATTACCACGTACGAAAGACGATTCACAGAATTGTGCCTATTGTGTCCGGGAGCGTTCGAAGATGAGGAAGAGAAGATCGACGCGTTTGTGAAAGGATTACCGGAAAGAATCCAAGAAGATATAAGTTCACACGAGCCCGCCTCCATACAACAGGCATGTAGAATGGCTCACAAACTAGTGAACCAGATTGAAGAAAGAATTAAAGAACAGACTGCTGAAGAGGCCAATGTGAAGCAAGTCAAAAGAAAGTGGGAGGAAAACGTTGATAAGAATCACCAATACAACAACAACAGCAATTACAACAATAATAACAACAATTATCCCAACAATCGCAACTACAACAAACGGCCGAACAACAACAACAACAACAACAACAACAACAACAACAACAACAACAACAGTAACTACAACAATCATCCCAACAACAATAATAACCACAACAACAACAACAATCAGAAGCAGCTATGCCAAAGGTGTGAAAAGTATCACTCGGGGTTCTGCACCAAATTTTGCAACAAGTGTAAAAGAAATGGTCATAGCGTGGCGAAGTGTGAGGTCTACGGACCAGGGGTTAATAGAACGAAAGGAACAAATGGTGTCGGAACGAGTAATGGAGGAGCAAGTAGTGTCGGAGCAAGTTATGCCAATGTAGTTTGTTATAAATGTGAAAAACCGGACCACATTATTAGAAATTTTCCGAACCAGGAGAACACGAATGGACAAGGCCGCGGAAGAGTTTTCAATATTAATGCGGCAGAGGCACAGGAAGACCCGGAGCTTGTTATGAGTACGTTTCTTATTGACAATAAATCTGCTTACGTTTTATTTGATTCGGGTGCGGATAGAAGCTATATGAGTAGAGATTTTTGTGCTAAATTAAGTTGTCCATTGACGCCTTTGGATAGTAAATTTTTACTTGAATTAGCAAATGGTAAATTAATTTCAGCAGATAATATATGTCAGAATCGAGAAATTAAACTGGTTAGCGAAACATTTAAGATTGATTTGATACTAGTAGAGTTAGGGAGTTTTGATGTGATAATCGGTATGGACTGGTTGAAAGAAGTGAAAGCAGAGATCGTTTGTTGCAAAAATGCAATTCGCATTATACGAGAAAAAGGAAAACCCTTAATGGTGTACACAGAAAAGGGCAACACGAAGCTACATCTTATTAGTAATTTGAAGGCACAAAAACTAATAAGAAAAGGTTGCTATGCTGTTCTAGCACACGTCGAGAAAGTACAAACTGAAGAAAAGAGCATTAATGATGTTCCCATTGCAAAAGAATTTCCCGATGTATTTCCGAAAGAATTACCGGGATTACCCCCACATCGATCCGTTGAATTTCAAATAGATCTTGTACCAGGAGCTGCACCAATAGCTCGTGCTCCTTACTGACTCGCACCCAGCGAGATGAAAGAACTGCAAAGCCAATTACAAGAATTTTTAAAGCGTGGTTTCATTCGACCAAGCACATCACCGTGGGGAGCTCCTGTTTTGTTTGTCAAGAAGAAAGATGGTACATTCAGGTTGTGTATCGACTACCGAGAGTTGAACAAACTTACCATCAAGAACCGCTACCCACTACCGAGAATCGACGACTTATTTGATCAACTACAAGTCTCGTCTGTTTATTCAAAGATTGACTTACGTTCCGGGTATCATCAAATGCGGGTGAAAGAAGATGATATTCCAAAGACTGCTTTCAGAACACGTTACGGTCATTACGAGTTTATGGTCATGCCGTTTGGTTTAACTAATGCACCAGCTGTGTTCATGGACCTTATGAACCGAGTGTGTGGACCATACCTTGACAAGTTTGTCATTGTTTTCATTGATGACATACTTATTTACTCAAAGAATGACCAAGAACACGGTGAACATTTGAGAAAGGTGTTAGAAGTATTGAGGAAGGAAGAATTGTACGCTAAGTTTTCAAAGTGTGCATTTTGGTTGGAAGAAGTTCAATTCCTCGGTCACATAGTGAACAAAGAAGGTATTAAGGTGGATCCGGCAAAGATAGAAACTGTTGAAAAGTGGGAAACCCCGAAAACTCCGAAACACATACGCCAGTTTTTAGGACTAGCTGGTTACTACAGAAGGTTCATCCAAGACTTTTCCAGAATAGCAAAACCCTTGACTGCATTAACGCATAAAAGGAAGAAATTTGAATGGAATGATGAACAAGAGAAAGCGTTTCAGTTATTGAAGAAAAAGCTAACTACGGTTCCTATATTGTCATTTCTTGAAGGGAATGATGATTTTGTGATTTATTGTGATGCATCAAAGCAAGGTCTCGGTTGTGTATTAATGCAATGAACGAAGGTGATTGCTTATGCGTCTAGACAATTGAAGATTCAAGAACAAAATTATACGACGCATGATTTGGAATTAGGCGCGGTTGTTTTTGCATTAAAGAGTTGGAGGCACTACTTATACGGGGTCAAACGTATTATATATACCGACCACAAAAGTCTTCAACACATATTTAATCAGAAACAACTGAATATGAGGCAGCGTAGGTGGATTGAATTGTTGAATGATTACGACTTTGAGATTCGTTACCACCCGGGGAAGGCAAATGTGGTAGCCGATGCCTTGAGCAGGAAGGACAGAGAACCCATTCGAGTAAAATCTATGAATATAATGATTCATAATAACCTTACTACTCAAATAAAGGAGGCGCAACAAGGAGTTTTAAAAGAGGGAAATTTAAAGGATGAAATACCCAAAGGATCGGAGAAGCATCTTAATATTCGGGAAGACGGAACCCTGTATAGGGCTGAAAGGATTTGGGTACCAAAATTTGGAGATATGAGAGAAATGGTACTTAGAGAAGCTCATAAAACCAGATACTCAATACATCCTGGAACGGGGAAGATGTACAAGAATCTCAAGAAACATTTTTGGTGGCCGGGTATGAAAGCCGATGTTGCTAAATACGTAGGAGAATGTTTGACGTGTTCTAAGGTCAAAGCTGAGCATCGAAAACCATCAGGTCTACTTCAACAACCCGAAATCCCGGAATGGAAATGGGAAAACATTACCATGGATTTCATCACTAAATTGCCAAGGACTGCAAGTGGTTTTTGTAGTGACCCGAACTTTTCCATGTTTATATATATTAATTGAGATTGATATTTACATGATTAAATGTTTCCAACATGTTAAGCAATCAAACTTGTTAAGACTTTATTAATTGAAATATGTTTCATATAGACAATTGACCACCCAAGTTGACCGGTGATTCACGAACGTTAAAACTTGTAAAAACTATACGATGACATATATATGGTTATATATATAGTTAACATGTTTTTATTATAAGTATGTATCTCATTAGGTATTTTAACAATGAGTTATATACATAAAAATGAGACTATTAATTTAAGAAACTCGAAAACGATATATATAACGATTATCGTTATAACAACGTCTTACTAGGTACATATGAATCATATTAAGATATTGATACACTTGGTTAATTATGTTAAATGATAAGTAAATATATTATTAAGTGTATTAACAATGAAATACATATGTAAAAATAAGACTACTAACTTAATGATTTCGAAACGAGACAAATATGTAACGATTATCGTTGTAACGACATTTAACTGTATATACATCATACTGAGATATATTATATATCATAATATCATGATAATATAACAATTTAATATCTCATTTGTTATAATAAACAATGGGTTAACAACATTCAACAAGATCGTTAACCTAAAGGTTTCAAAACAATATTTACATGTAACGACTAACGATGACTTAACGACTCAGTTAAAATGTATATACATGTAGTGTTTTAATATGTATTCATACACTTTTGAAAGACTTCAAGACACTTATCAAAATACTTCTACTTAACAAAAATGCTTACAATTACATCCTCGTTCAGTTTCATCAACAATTCTACTCGTATGCACCCGTATTCGTACTCGTACAATACACAGCTTTTAGATGTATGTACTATTGGTATATACACTCCAATGATCAGCTCTTAGCAGCCCATGTGAGTCACCTAACACATGTGGGAACCATCATTTGGCAACTAGCATGAAATATCTCATAAAATTACAAAAATATGAGTAATCATTCATGACTTATTTACATGAAAACAAAATTACATATCCTTTATATCTAATCCATACACCAACGACCAAAAACACCTACAAACACTTTCATTCTTCAATTTTCTTCATCTAATTGATCTCTCTCAAGTTCTATCTTCAAGTTCTAAGTGTTCTTCATAAATTCCAAAAGTTCTAGTTTCATAAAATCAAGAATACTTTCAAGTTTGCTAGCTCACTTCCAATCTTGTAAGGTGATCATCCAACCTCAAGAAATCTTTGTTTCTTACAGTAGGTTATCATTCTAATACAAGGTAATAATCATATTCAAACTTTGGTTCAATTTCTATAACTATAACAATCTTATTTCAAGTGATGATCTTACTTGAACTTGTTTTCGTGTCATGATTCTGCTTCAAGAACTTCGAGCCATCCAAGGATCCATTGAAGCTAGATCCACTTTTCTCTTTTCCAGTAGGTTTATCCAAGGAACTTAAGGTAGTAATGATGTTCATAACATCATTCGATTCATACATATAAAGCTATCTTATTCGAAGGTTTAAACTTGTAATCACTAGAACATAGTTTAGTTAATTCTAAACTTGTTCTCAAATAAAAGTTAATCCTTCTAACTTGACTTTTAAAATCAACTAAACACATGTTCTATATCTATATGATATGCTAACTTAATGATTTAAAACCTGGAAACACAAAAAACACCGTAAAACCGGATTTACGCCGTCGTAGTAACACCGCGGGCTGTTTTGGGTTAGTTAATTAAAAACTATGATAAACTTTGATTTAAAAGTTGTTATTCTGGGAAAATGATTTTTATTATGAACATGAAACTATATCCAAAAATTATGGTTAAACTCAAAGTGGAAGTATGTTTTCTAAAATGGTCATCTAGACGTCGTTCTTTCGACTGAAATGACTAACTTTACAAAAACGACTTGTAACTTATTTTTCCGACTATAAACCTATACTTTTCTGTTTAGATTCATAAAATAGAGTTCAATATGAAACCATAGCAATTTGATTCACTCAAAACGGATTTAAAATGAAGAAGTTATGGGTAAAACAAGATTGGATAATTTTTCTCATTTTAGCTACGTGAAAATTGGTAACAAATCTATTCCAACCATAACTTAATCAACTTGTATTGTATATTATGTAATCTTGAGATACCATAGACACGTATACAATGTTTCGACCTATCATGTCGACACATCTATATATATTTCGGAACAACCATAGACACTCTATATGTGAATGTTGGAGTTAGCTATACAGGGTTGAGGTTGATTCCAAAATATATATAGTTTGAGTTGTGATCAATACTGAGATACGTATACACTGGGTCGTGGATTGATTCAAGATAATATTTATCGATTTATTTCTGTACATCTAACTGTGGACAACTAGTTGTAGGTTACTAACGAGGACAGCTGACTTAATAAACTTAAAACATCAAAATATATTAAAAGTGTTGTAAATATATTTTGAACATACTTTGATATATATGTATATATTGTTATAGGTTCGTGAATCAACCAGTGGCCAAGTCTTACTTCCCGACGAAGTAAAAATCTGTGAAAGTGAGTTATAGTCCCACTTTTAAAATCTAATATTTTTGGGATGAGAATACATGCAGGTTTTATAAATGATTTACAAAATAGACACAAGTACGTGAAACTACATTCTATGGTTGAATTATCGAAATCGAATATGCCCCTTTTTATTAAAGTCTGGTAATCTAAGAATTAGGGAACAGACACCCTAATTGACGCGAATCCTAAAGATAGATCTATTGGGCCTAACAAACCCCATCCAAAGTACCGGATGCTTTAGTACTTCGAAATTTATATCATATCCGAAGGGTGTCCCGGAATGATGGGGATATTCTTATATATGCATCTTGTTATTGTCGGTTACCAGGTGTTCACCATATGAATGATTTTTATCTCTATGTATGGGATGTGTATTGAAATATAAAATCTTGTGGTCTATTGTTACGATTTGATATATATAGGTTAAACCTATAACTCACCAACATTTTTGTTGACGTTTAAAGCATGTTTATTCTCAGGTGAATATTAAGAGCTTCCGCTGTTGCATACTAAAATAAGGACAAGATTTGGAGTCCATGTTTGTATGATATTGTGTAAAAACTGCATTCAAGAAACTGATTTCGATGTAACATATTTGTATTGTAAACCATTATGTAATGGTCGTGTGTAAACAGGATATTTTAGATTATCATTATTTGATAATCTACGTAAAGCTTTTTAAACCTTTATTTATGAAATAAAGGTTATGGTTTGTTTTAAAAATGAATGCAGTCTTTGAAAAACGTGTCATATAGAGGTCAAAACCTCGCAACGAAATCAATTAATATGGAACGTTTTTAATCAATAAGAACGGGACATTTCAGTTGGTATCCGAGCGTTGGTCTTTGAGAACCAGAAAATTTGCATTAGTGTGTCTTATCGAGTTTGTTAGGATGCATTAGTGAGTCTGGACTTCGACCGTGTTTTCTTTAAAAATGATTGCTTAACATTTTTGTTGGAAACTATATATTTTTAACATATGAATATTATGTGATATATTAATCTCTTAACGTGTTTGATATTATGTGATAGATGTCTACCTCTAGAACAAGTCCCATTGACTCACCTAATAATAATGAAGAGTCAAATGTAAATTGGAATGATTTGTGGACTGATTCACAAGTTCCCGAAGAGGAACCGGAAGAAGAGTCGGAACCGGAAGAAGAATCGGAAACGGAAGAAGAATCGGAACCGGATGAAGAAATAGAACCGGTGGGGGAAATAATAAAACGGTTAAGTAAAAGAAAATCCTCAACCAACCGACCAAAGTTAATTATGGTCAATGGTGTTTCCGCCAAGGAAGCAAAATATTGGGAGGATTACCAATTCTCCGATGAATCGGATTCTGACGAGAATTCCGATGATGTTATAGAAATTACCCCAACTGAATTTAAAAAGGCAAAAGAAAATAATAAGGGAAAGGGCATAAAAATAGAGAAATCTAATTCCAACCCCGATGAACTTTATATGTATCGTCAACCCCCGAAGTCCTTAAGTTGTAACAATGACCCGGGAACCTCTAAACCACCAGGTTTTTCTAAACCAATGTGGACAACGACGGCTCGTATTAGGGGAACATCATATATCCCTAGAAACTTGGTAAAACGAACCAAAACCGAAGAAGAAGAAACGAGCGAGTCGGAATAAGATAGTTGCATTCTTGTGGTGTAATATATGTAATATAGTGTTCTTATGCTTTATGATATATGTAAAAATTGCTTGTATTAATAAGTATTTTTTTATGAATCTAACTCTTGTCTATTTTACAGTTTAAAAACACAAAATGGATAGACAACCCACTATTTTAAGAGACCTACCCGGAGACATGATTGATGAAATCTTGTCTAGAGTCGGCCAGAATTCTTCGGCACAACTATTTAAGGCGAGATCAGTTTGTAAGACATTCGAAGAACGTTCCAAGAATGTCTTGGTTTATAAGAGACTTTCGTTTGAAAGATGGGGGATATCACATTGGGAAACCCATAAGTTACGATGTGTTTACTTTGACGCATATATTGCGGGGAACCCAAATGCTATTTTACGCAACGGGTTAAGAAATTATTTTGACTCAATATATCCCAATATTGGACTTCGTGATTTAGAAAAAGCGGCTAACATGCAACATAAAGAAGCATGTTATGCTTACGGATTAGTAATGTTCGCTTCTCACCAAAGTGAGAACAAGAACATCGGGCTACAACTATTAAACAAAACGTTCCCACAAGTGACGGAGTCGGTAATTGGGGTAAGAAATGAGGTTTTTAGATTATTACGGGACTGTTGGACATTACGTAACCCTCGTCCCTTTGATGATGTTACAACACGCTGTCTTATCAACGGCCATAACGGTTATGTTGCACAAGACCAAGGATGGGAAGTAGTCCTAGTAAAACCAGAATGCATGACTTGTTTCTGGACATATGAATTACGTGTCTTTATTGCCTTTGCTGAACGACTTGTGTACTAGCTAGAATTGTCTTCACAACTATCTTGTATCAAAGTTATTGTGTGCTATATTTCATGCTTTATGTAAAATAAGCGGTATTGTAAGTTTGTAAAATATTGTATAAAAGTTTGAACGCGAAATATTATTATAATCAGTTTTTCATATAGAATTGTAGTAGTTGAATTGTATATTAGCTACTAAGTATGAACTTAACGGGTAGGTACTACCCGAATTTAAACTTATAAAACGCTAATATGAAGAAAAAGCTTTTATAAATGAGTTCATATTATGCTACGAAATACTATTAACTACTCTTAATATTCTGTATGATTAACTTGTTCCATTTAACTATTTTGAAGGAAATGGCACCGACTACTCGACACACCGTGAATATGAATGAAGAGGAATTCCGTACTTTTCTAGCTTCAAACATAGCCGCAGTACAGGCTGCGCTACATACCAACAATAACCTTGGATCTAGCAGTACAGGAAATCGTGTAGGATGCACCTACAAAGAATTCACTGCCTGCAAACCTTTGGAATTTGATGGAACCGAAGGACCGATCGGATTGAAACGGTGGACCGAGAAGGTTGAATCGGTGTTTGCCATAAGTAAGTGTACTGAAGAGGACAAAGTGAAGTATGCTACGCATACCTTCACAGGTTCTGCGTTAACATGGTGGAATACCTATCTAGAGCAAGTGGGACAAGATGATGCGTACGCACTACCGTGGTCAGCATTCAAGCACTTGATGAACGAGAAGTACCGTCCCAGAACCGAGGTCGATAAGCTCAAGACAGAACTTAGAGGGTTACGAACCCAAGGATTTGATTTTACCACGTACGAAAGACGATTCACAGAATTGTGCCTATTGTGTCCGGGAGCATTCGAAGATGAGGAAGAGAAGATCGACGCGTTTGTGAAAGGATTACCGGAAAGAATCCAAGAAGATATAAGTTCACACGAGCCCGCCTCCATACAACAGGCATGTAGAATGGCTCACAAACTAGTGAACCAGATTGAAGAAAGAATTAAAGAACAGACTGCTGAAGAGGCCAATGTGAAGCAAGTCAAAAGAAAGTGGGAGGAAAACGGTGATAAGAATCACCAATACAACAACAACAGCAATTACAACAATAATCGCAACAATTATCCCAACAATCGCAACATCAATCGCAACTACAACAAACGGCCCAACAACAACAACAACAACAACAGCAACTACAACAATCATCCCAACAACAATAATAACCGCAACAACAACAACAATCAGAAGCAGCTATGCCAAAGGTGTGAAAAGAATCACTCGGGGTTCTGCACCAAATTTTGCAACAAGTGTAAAAGAAATGGTCATAGCGCGGCGAAGTGTGAGGTCTACGGACCAGGGGTTAATAGAACGAAAGGAACAAATGGTGTCGGAACGAGTAATGGCGGAGCAAGTAGTGTCGGAGCAAGTTATGCCAATGTAGTTTGTTATAAATGTGGAAAACCAGGCCACATTATTAGAAATTGCCCGAACCAGGAGAACATGAATGGACAAGGCCGTGGAAGAGTTTTCAATATTAATGCGGTAGAGGCACAGGAAGACCCGGAGCTTGTTACGGGTACGTTTCTTATTGACAATAAATCTGCTTACGTTTTATTTGATTCGGGTGCGGATAGAAGCTATATGAGTAGAGATTTTTGTGCTAAATTAAGTTGTCCATTGACGCCTTTGGATAGTAAATTTTTACTCGAATTAGCAAATGGTAAATTAATTTCAGCAGATAATATATGTCGGAATCGAGAAATTAAACTGGTTAGCGAAACATTTAAGATTGATTTGATACCAGTAGAGTTAGGGAGTTTTGATGTGATAATCGGTATGGACTGGTTGAAAGAAGTGAAAGCGGAGATCGTTTGTTACAAAAATGCAATTCGTATTATACGAGAAAAAGGAAAACCCTTAATGGTGTACGGAGAAAAGGGCAACACGAAGCTACATCTTATTAGTAATTTGAAAGCACAAAAACTAATAAGAAAAGGTTGCTATGCTGTTCTAGCACACGTCGAGAAAGTACAAACTGAAGAAAAGAGCATCAATGATGTTCCCGTCGCAAAAGAATTTCCTGATGTATTTCCGAAAGAATTACCGGGATTACCCCCACATCGATCCGTTGAATTTCAAATAGATCTTGTACCAGGAGCTGCACCAATAGCTCGTGCTCCTTACAGACTCGCACCCAGCGAGATGAAAGAACTACAAAGCCAATTACAAGAACTTTTAGAGCGTGGTTTCATTCGACCAAGCACATCACCGTGGGGAGCTCCTGTTTTGTTTGTCAAGAAGAAAGATGGTACATTCAGGTTGTGTATCGACTACCGAGAGTTGAACAAACTTACCATCAAGAACCGCTACCCACTACCGAGAATCGATGACTTATTTGATCAACTACAAGGCTCGTCTGTTTATTCAAAGATTGACTTACGTTCCGGGTATCATCAAATGCGGGTGAAAGAAGATGATTGAAGGTATTTCGTATGCCCGAGAGACATATTAAATTAACGTGGCTGACGTGTTATGATCCAAGTCGGGTCATACCCAATAACAAACTTACCGACACCTTATTCGTCTTTGATCTTAACGATTGAATCGTTGATTAAATACGCGACACTTGAACTTTAAGAAAAATGGTTTTCTTAAATATTACTTGATGTGTATTTATATAAATTATGGAATAATTTATATAATATGGATTTAATTATTTATAGGTAAATAATTAATAAGTTTATGTTACATTTTATATAAATGGATTATATATATTAAGATGTACATAAATAAAATGGAAGTTTATAAAAGAATTTTATAAAATAAACTAATTCTTTTATAAAACATATTCTATAATATGTGTTGAGTAAGTGGCATTGGAGTCTAAAATACATCCACTTTGACTAGCCATTTGAATGGATACTTGCATTTTCAAGAAGCATAAGTATCTAGGACTTCTTGGAGACTCAACACACTTTGAATACACATCAAAACACTTCAAAAAAACTGCATAAACTCTCACAAAATACAGCTGCAGGCCGTGGGGTTTTAAGGGGTTTAGAGGCTTCATAATTTGATTTTTGTAAGCCATATTCAAGTGTTATTAAATCCTAACCAAAGTACAAGGTGTTGGTTACAAGTTTGGGGTATAATCTCTTGAGGTTTCATCCATTTGAAGCTCCATTCAACATCATCATCTTCATCACTTTCAACTAGCTTGGAATAGGTATAACATCTTATTCTTGCTTGTAGTTTGTAAGCTTATTTCTCAACTTGATCCTTTTCTTGGGATTTAACTTTTATATGGTTAAAGATATACAAGTTTCAATTGGTAATTTTACATGCTTCCGCTTTGAATGATTCTTAAAAGGTTTTAAGTATTATGAAACTTGTTAAATCCCAACAATGGTATCAGAGCCGAAGTTGTTGAAATATGCTTCGAGATGATCTATTAAACCCACTATATTTTTGCATTTTATGAACATGCATGATAGTAGAATGCAAAAATTTTCGGGTTTGGGTGGGGTTCATATTATGGCCGAATTATTGAGTCCCAAAAATGGGTTTTGGGCTCTTTTATTTGGTCTATATTTTGGTCATTTTGTTGTATGTTAAAGTTCACAATCAAGCCTTGGCCTTTTGTTTGAATGATTGCATGTTTGGTTGAATTAATTCATTCATTTGGTATGTAATATTAATTCATTCATGTGGTTGTAATATTCATGCAATTTGGTTTGTAATATTATTCATTTGGTTATGTAATTTATTTTATATTTGGTATGTAAAATAGATTAGGTTGTATTTTCATTTTCTAGACAAAATGTATTAGGATATATTTTGTAAAATGATGAAGATGATGAAGACTTGAAGAACACATGAAGAAGCATTTGGATGCAAGATTAAGTGGGAGGTTAAAACCTCCTACTTTGTGTTATAACCCCTTAACCGGTGGCATTTGTTTTCGGCTAAACAAATGTCTACCAAAAATGGCTTGATTGTGAACATATGATTTTGCATGCGTGGTTGTTTTGTATGATTATGTGGATTGTATGTTTGTATGCTACAAGTTAATCACTCAAGTTAACAACAAACTAAAATGGCAATTTAAATTGGTTAAAATTGACATTATTAATGACATGCAAAACGTCAATTTAAATGGTTAAATTAAAAACGGCTAAAAGGACACTAATAATCGGTTATTAAGAACATGATAAGGATCATACATATAAAATGGTTTATATCAAAGTAATAAAATTGGCTTTATTACATAACATGAAAATGAATTTTCAAATAAACCATACACTAAATGCATGTTGGTGTATGGTGCAAAAGTTTTCTCAAACTAGAATTAATGAAAACTTAAAATCCCTTATTAACAAGGCAAACAAGTTAAACGCCATCCTTTTGTGGAAACACTTAGACGTATTAGGAAACTCTTGATGGGATAAAGGTCACCTAACCGTCATGAGCGAACTAATATGAATAAGGTACACTTCGCATACATGTGGGATAAAGGTCACCTAACCACTTGTATGTTAAGTCTACATGTTTACACAAGTAGGACGACTTGATTTGGGAATCATGAACTTAGGGTCACCGAAGCATGATGAACAAATAGGCGTTGATGGGATAAATATGCCATGCAAAAGGATTGCATGATCCCATAACTTAGAAGTTGCAAAAGGATTGCAATTGTCATATAATGACTACCTAGCTAAATCAAATAACGGGATAAAGGTCACCTAACCGAAATTTGATTTACCGTTGGATTCTAATATTTAATAAGTCAATTAAAATTTAAAAGGGTATTGAATGTTAAATTAAAATCGATACTTAAACGAACTTTGTTAATTTTGTAGATGGCCGCCAATAACAACAACAACATTCCAAATGCACCACTTAACCTGAACCACCTATCATTAAGGTCTCTCTTAGAGAAAGACAAACTCAACCATACAAACTTTATGGATTGGTTCCGCAATCTTCGGATTGTCCTCAAACAAGAGGATAAAATGTATGTGCTTGAGGACCCCATTCCCGATCAACCGGATGAGAATGATGTGGAGGCAATGGCCTCTTATGATAAGTATTGCCACGACTCCCTTCAAGTCTCATGCTTAATGCTTGGGACTATGATACCCGAACTCCAAAAGGATTTCGAGCACCATAGTGCATACGACATGATAACGCAATTGAAGGAGATGTTCCTCCAACAAGCGCGTGTCGAGCGCTTCGAAACGGTTCGGGCGCTACATGCTTGTCGTATGGACGATACCCAATCGGTTTCATCTTATGTACTCAAGATGAAAAGCCTTATCGATCGTGCTAACCGACTTAACCTAAACATATCCAATGAGTTAGCCACCGATCTTATCCTTAACTCCCTATCAAAAAGGTTTGATCAATTTGTAATTAATTACAATATGAATGGGATGGATAAGAGCATAGGTGAGCTTCACGGTATGCTTAGAACGGCGGAAACTAGCATGGGTAAAAGGGCTTTACCCGTGTTAGCAATCGATCAAGGTGGGTCCAAAAGTAAGACCTCTAAGCCAAAGGTGGCTAAGAGAAAAGGACCCGCCTATCAAGGCAAAGGGAAAGGGAAGATGGTTACCCCAACCATCAACAAGGCTAAGAAGCAAAAGGTAGCCGAGAAGGCAAACCCCAAGGAAGACCCATGTTTCGGTTGCGGTGAGATGGGTCATTGGAAACGAAACTGTCCGGTTTATCTTAAGGAGTTGAAGGACAAGAGGGATGCAGGGCAAACCTCAGGTAATATATATATGGTATATATAGAGCTTAGTATTACTTCTTCTAATACATGGGTATTAGACACTGGATGTGGAACTCATATTTGCAATTCATTGCAGGGGTTCAAAAGAAGTAGCAAGCAAACGGGAACATCAAGTCTCTACATGGGTAATGGAGCCAAAGTGCAAGTGAAGGCTCAAGGAGACTTTGTGTTAAAGCTTTCAAGTGGTTTGGAACTTATTTTGAAAGATGTTTTGTATGCACCCGATTTATGTCGAAACATTATTTCCATTTCCCGTTTGAAACAATGTGGTTTTAACCTTAATTTTGTTAATGATGATATCCATATTTATTTAGATAATGTATTCTATTTCAAGGCTTCACCTTCAAATGGAATTTATGAATTGGTTCATGATGACACATCATCTAGTAGCTCAATGTACCATACAAGCACCAAGAAACTCAAAAGGGATTTGAGTGATTCCTACTTATGGCATTGTCGCCTTGGTCACATAAACAAGAACCGAATACATACACTTCAAAAGAATGGACTTTTGAAATCAAATGAAATGGATTCGTTTGAAGTATGTGAATCTTGTTTACAAGGCAAGATGACTAAAGCACCTTTCAAAGGGACCTATGAAAGGGCTAAAGATTTATTGGGATTAATACATTCGGATGTATGTGGACCCTTTAAACCCATGACTAGGAATGGTGAAAGATACTTTGTTACTTTCATTGATGACTTTAGTCGTTTCGGATATGTCTACTTATTAAGACACAAGGACGAAACGTTTGAAGCATTCAAAGAATATCAAAACGAAGTACAAAATCAACTCAATAGGACAATTAAGGTACTTCGTACCGATAGAGGAGGTGAATACCTAAGCGATGCCTTCCAAGATCATCTTAGGAGTTGTGGGATTATCTCACAACTTACTCCACCCGGAACACCCCAACTTAATGGAGTTTCCGAAAGGAGGAACCGAACCCTAATGGATATGGTTCGATCTATGATGGCAAGAAGCTCGTTGCCTCTATCATTTTGGGGTTATTGTCTAAGCTCCGCGGCTCGTATTTTAAATATGGCCCCAACCAAGAAAGTGGAACGAACTCCTCACGAGATGTGGTTTGGTAAACCTCCATCTCTATCATACTTAAAGGTATGGGGATGTGAAGCTTATCCTAAGCGTTACGTCCCTAATAAGTTGAATGCTCGATCCACGAAGTGTATCTTCATAGGATATCCCAAGGATGATATGGGATACTATTTCTATGATCCATCCGAGCAGAATGTATTTGTTGCTCGGAAGGCGGAATTCCTTGAAACTAAGTTCCTAATGGAAGGAAATAGTGAAAGGAAGATAGATCTTGAAGAGGTTCAAGATCAAGTAGATGATACACAATTGGTTGACACTAGCACTCAACATGAGGATGTTGAAAATGATCAAGTGGATGATCAAAGTACACAAGACGTTCGAAGATCTAGTAGGACTAGTAATCCTCCTGAGAGATATGGTTTTCTCGTGGATGGATGCTATACGGTTGATTTGGATGAACCGACAAACTACGAAGATGCTTTATCAAGGATTGATAAAGATAAATGGCAGGAAGCCATGAACGCCGAGATGCAATCCATGTATGAAAACCAAGTGTGGGAACTTGTTGAGCAACCTCCTAGCTCTAAGCTAGTTGATTGCAAATGGCTTTTCAAAATGAAAACCGACATACATGGAAACTTGGATACATATAAAGCTAGACTTGTTGCAAAAGGTTTCACTCAAACTCAAGGGGTTGATTATGATGAAACTTTCTCGCCTGTGGCAATGCTAAAGTCTATTAGGATATTATTTGCCATTGCTGCTCACTACGACTATGAAATATGGCAAATGGATGTCAAAACCGCTTTCCTAAATGGATATCTTATGGAAGATGTCTATATGGTCCAGCCTGAAGGTTTTGTTGATCCAAAATATCCTAAAAGTGTATGCAAGTTAAAGAAGTCAATCTACGGATTGAAACAAGCATCTAGAATGTGGAATCATCGTTTTAATGAGGAAGCCGAGAAATTTGGCTTCATTAAAAATGGTGATGAAGCTTGTGTATATAAGAAAGCTAGTGGGAGCACTATCATATTCCTTGTACTATATGTGGATGATATATTACTATTTGGGAATGATATTACCACAATGCAAGGAGTCAAAACTTGGCTGAAGAGTTGCTTCTCCATTAAGGATCTTGGAGATGCACAATACATATTGGGGATAGGGATCTATAGGAATAGATCCAAGAGATTGATAGGTTTAAGTCAAAGTACATACATTGATAAAATCTTGAAAAGGTTCAAGATGGAAAACTCTAAGAGAGGTTTGGTACCTATTCAAAAAGGAACAGTTCTCAGTTCATCTCAGTGTCCTGCCACGAAAGATGAACAAGAGAGAATGAAGAAAGTCCCATACGCATCTGCTATTGGGTCTATCATGTATGCAATGATATGTACTAGACCGGATGTGTCATGTGCTCTAAGCTTGACAAGTAGATACCAGAACAACCCAGGAAACAGTCATTGGATTGCTGTTAAAAGTATATTGAAATACCTTAGGAGAACTAAGGATATGTTTCTAATATATGGGTCTGGTGAGGAGGAACTCGCTGTAAAAGGTTACGTGGATGCGAGTTTCCAAACTGATCGAGATGATTCTCGATCACAATCCGGTTATGTCTTCACGTTAAATGGAGGTGCGGTCTCTTGGAAGAGTTCAAAGCAGGAGGTTGTTGCGTTATCCACTACAGAGTCGGAGTACATTGCCGCCTCACTGGCAGCTCAGGAAGCTGCATGGATGAAGAAATTCATCGACGACTTAGGAGTGGTCCCTTCCATTCAGGATCCTCTTGAGATCTTTTGTGACAACGAGGGTGCGATTGCTCAAATCAAGGAACCTCGTGCCCATCAAAAGACTCGTCACATTGAGCGGAGATTCAACTACATAAGGGATGAAGTTGAAAAAGGAAAGATATGTATTCGCAAAGTTCATACAGATTATAATGTTGCGGATCCACTCACGAAGCTTTTACATGGGCCAAAACATGAGGGACATGTTTGTGCATTAGGGCTTCGATATTCTAGTGATTGGATATGATCTATTTTATGTATTGTACCGGAACGAAATTATTCAAACTCATTAATATAACTATGGTGTTAATTTATTTGAGTTATGTTCCTATTTTGCATATTTCATCCATGAATAAGCAATTATTCTAAATTTCCGTAGTCGATCACATTTGTGGGAACAAGTGTGAGGTTTAGACTATTATGAACTCGGATTGGTATACATTCAGGTTGAATGTGGGGCAAGGTTGCAACCAAAGTTCATATATATTTGTGGGAAACAAATATTGGAAGACCCGCTCTCAAGAATTACTGTATAGAGCCTTTGTGGTTGATCACATGTAATCTTGAGTAAAGGCGAATATATTGTATCCTCTGACCTGAGATACATATTGGGTTCTAATATTCACCGAGTATTATGCCTTGATTCTTTCCTTCGCTATTCTGAAATATGGTAGTACATAAGGAAGAACTCAGGTATATTACAAAGTGTATATCTAGGACGTATGTAGTCAAGATGGAATTTGTCCCTCTTATTCGTTGAGAGTCAGATGTCTAAGGCCTGAAAAGTTAAATCTATAAGAGAGTGATCACTCTGTATCTCTTGGATTTAACATGACATCTAGGACGAAAGGAAATAATGAAAGATTCACCTAATCATATTCGAGATGGAACTCGAAAGGGATGATGTTATTGAATGGCACAAAGTCATAACATATTAGGGGTGATGGACGGTGTGTTAGGCTGTATCCATCACTTGCATTAATTTCTTATGTTTCTCGTGCAAGTGGGAGATTGAAGGTATTTCGTATGCCCGAGAGACATATTAAATTAACGTGGCTGACGTGTTATGATCCAAGTCGGGTCATACCCAATAACAAACTTACCGACACCTTATTCGTCTTTGATCTTAACGATTGAATCGTTGATTAAATACGCGACACTTGAACTTTAAGAAAAATGGTTTTCTTAAATATTACTTGATGTGTATTTATATAAATTATGGAATAATTTATATAATATGGATTTAATTATTTATAGGTAAATAATTAATAAGTTTATGTTACATTTTATATAAATGGATTATATATATTAAGATGTACATAAATAAAATGGAAGTTTATAAAAGAATTTTATAAAATAAACTAATTCTTTTATAAAACATATTCTATAATATGTGTTGAGTAAGTGGCATTGGAGTCTAAAATACATCCACTTTGACTAGCCATTTGAATGGATACTTGCATTTTCAAGAAGCATAAGTATCTAGGACTTCTTGGAGACTCAACACACTTTGAATACACATCAAAACACTTCAAAAAAACTGCATAAACTCTCACAAAATACAGCTGCAGGCCGTGGGGTTTTAAGGGGTTTAGAGGCTTCATAATTTGATTTTTGTAAGCCATATTCAAGTGTTATTAAATCCTAACCAAAGTACAAGGTGTTGGTTACAAGTTTGGGGTATAATCTCTTGAGGTTTCATCCATTTGAAGCTCCATTCAACATCATCATCTTCATCACTTTCAACTAGCTTGGAATAGGTATAACATCTTATTCTTGCTTGTAGTTTGTAAGCTTATTTCTCAACTTGATCCTTTTCTTGGGATTTAACTTTTATATGGTTAAAGATATACAAGTTTCAATTGGTAATTTTACATGCTTCCGCTTTGAATGATTCTTAAAAGGTTTTAAGTATTATGAAACTTGTTAAATCCCAACAATGATATTCCAAAGACTGCTTTCAGAACACGTTACGGTCATTACGAGTTTATGGTCATGCCGTTTGGTTTAACTAATGCACCAGCTGTGTTCATGGACCTTATGAACCGAGTGTGTGGACCATACCTTGACAAGTTTGTCATTGTTTTCATTGATGACATACTTATTTACTCAAAGAATGACCAAGAACACGGTGAACATTTGAGAAAGGTGTTAGAAGTATTGAGGAAGGAAGAATTGTACGCTAAGTTTTCAAAGTGTGCATTTTGGTTGGAAGAAGTTCAATTCCTCGGTCACATAGTGAACAAAGAAGGTATTAAGGTGGATCCGGCAAAGATAGAAACTGTTGAAAAGTGGGAAACCCCAAAAACTCCGAAACACATACGCCAGTTTTTAGGACTAGCTGGTTACTACAGAAGGTTCATCCAAGACTTTTCCAGAATAGCAAAACCCTTGACTGCATTAACGCATAAAGGGAAGAAATTTGAATGGAATGATGAACAAGAGAAAGCGTTTCAGTTATTGAAGAAAAAGCTAACTACGGCACCTATATTTTCATTGCCTGAAGGGAATGATGATTTTGTGATTTATTGTGATGCATCAAAGCAAGGTCTCGGTTGTGTATTAATGCAACGAACGAAGGTGATTGCTTATGCGTCTAGACAATTGAAGATTCACGAACAAAATTATACGACGCATGATTTGGAATTAGGCGCGGTTGTTTTTGCATTAAAGACTTGGAGGCACTACTTATATGGGGTCAAAAGTATTATATATACCGACCACAAAAGTCTTCAACACATATTTAATCAGAAACAACTGAATATGAGGCAGCGTAGGTGGATTGAATTATTGAATGATTACGACTTTGAGATTCGTTACCACCCGGGGAAGGCAAATGTGGTAGCCGATGCCTTGAGCAGGAAGGACAGAGAACCCATTCGAGTAAAATCTATGAATATAATGATTCATAATAACCTTACTACTCAAATAAAGGAGGCGCAACAAGGAGTTTTAAAAGAGGGAAATTTAAAGGATGAAATACCCAAAGGATCGGAGAAGCATCTTAATATTCGGGAAGACGGAACCCGGTATAGGGCTGAAAGGATTTGGGTACCAAAATTTGGAGATATGAGAGAAATGGTACTTAGAGAAGCTCATAAAACCAGATACTCAATACATCCTGGAACGGGGAAGATGTACAAGGATCTCAAGAAACATTTTTGGTGGCCGGGTATGAAAGCCGATGTTGCTAAATACGTAGGAGAATGTTTGACGTGTTCTAAGGTCAAAGCTGAGCATCAGAAACCATCAGGTCTACTTCAACAACCCGAAATCCCGGAATGGAAATGGGAAAACATTACCATGGATTTCATCACTAAATTGCCAAGGACTGCAAGTGGTTTTGATACTATTTGGGTAATAGTTGATCGTCTCACCAAATCAGCACACTTCCTGCCAATAAGAGAAGATGACAAGATGGAGAAGTTAGCACGACTGTATTTGAAGGAAGTTGTCTCCAGACATGGAATACCAATCTCTATTATCTCTGATAGGGATGGCAGATTTATTTCAAGATTCTGGCAGACATTACAGCAAGCATTAGGAACTCGTCTAGACATGAGTACTGTCTATCATCCACAAACTGATGGGCAGAGTGAAAGGACGATACAAACGCTTGAAGACATGCTACGAGCATGTGTTATTGATTTCGGAAACAGTTGGGATCGACATCTACCGTTAGCAGAATTTTCCTACAACAACAGCTACCATTCAAGCATTGAGATGGCGCCGTTTGAAGCACTTTATGGTAGAAAGTGCAGGTCTCCGATTTGTTGGAGTGAAGTGGGGGATAGACAGATTACGGGTCCGGAGATTATACAAGAAACTACCGAGAAGATCATCCAAATTCAACAACGGTTGAAAACCGCCCAAAGTCGACAAAAGAGCTACGCTGACATTAAAAGAAAAGATATAGAATTTGAAATTGGAGAGATGGTCATGCTTAAAGTTGCACCTTGGAAAGGCGTTGTTCGATTTGGTAAACGAGGGAAATTAAATCCAAGGTATATTGGACCATTCAAGATTATTGATCGTGTCGGACCAGTAGCTTACCGACTAGAGTTACCTCAACAACTCGCGGCTGTACATAACACTTTCCACGTCTCGAATTTAAAGAAATGTTTTGCTAAAGAAGATCTCACTATTCCGTTAGATGAAATCCAAATCAACGAAAAACTTCAATTCATCGAAGAACCCGTCGAAATAATGGATCGTGAGGTTAAAAGACTTAAGCAAAACAAGATACCAATTGTTAAGGTTCGATGGAATGCTCGTAGAGGACCCGAGTTCACCTGGGAGCGTGAAGATCAGATGAAGAAGAAATACCCGCATCTATTTCCAGAAGATTCGTCAACACCTTCAACAGCTTAAAATTTCGGGACGAAATTTATTTAACGGGTAGGTACTGTAGTGACCCGAACTTTTCCATGTTTATATATATTAATTGAGATTGATATTTACATGATTAAATGTTTCCAACATGTTAAGCAATCAAACTTGTTAAGACTTTATTAATTGAAATATGTTTCATATAGACAATTGACCACCCAAGTTGACCGGTGATTCACGAACGTTAAAACTTGTAAAAACTATACGATGACATATATATGGTTATATATATAGTTAACATGTTTTTATTATAAGTATGTATCTCATTAGGTATTTTAACAATGAGTTATATACATAAAAATGAGACTATTAATTTAAGAAACTCGAAAACGATATATATAACGATTATCGTTATAACAACGTCTTACTAGGTACATATGAATCATATTAAGATATTGATACACTTGGTTAATTATGTTAAATGATAAGTAAATATATTATTAAGTGTATTAACAATGAAATACATATGTAAAAATAAGACTACTAACTTAATGATTTCGAAACGAGACAAATATGTAACGATTATCGTTGTAACGACATTTAACTGTATATACATCATACTGAGATATATTATATATCATAATATCATGATAATATAACAATTTAATATCTCATTTGTTATAATAAACAATGGGTTAACAACATTCAACAAGATCGTTAACCTAAAGGTTTCAAAACAATATTTACATGTAACGACTAACGATGACTTAACGACTCAGTTAAAATGTATATACATGTAGTGTTTTAATATGTATTCATACACTTTTGAAAGACTTCAAGACACTTATCAAAATACTTCTACTTAACAAAAATGCTTACAATTACATCCTCGTTCAGTTTCATCAACAATTCTACTCGTATGCACCCGTATTCGTACTCGTACAATACACAGCTTTTAGATGTATGTACTATTGGTATATACACTCCAATGATCAGCTCTTAGCAGCCCATGTGAGTCACCTAACACATGTGGGAACCATCATTTGGCAACTAGCATGAAATATCTCATAAAATTACAAAAATATGAGTAATCATTCATGACTTATTTACATGAAAACAAAATTACATATCCTTTATATCTAATCCATACACCAACGACCAAAAACACCTACAAACACTTTCATTCTTCAATTTTATTCATCTAATTGATCTCTCTCAAGTTCTATCTTCAAGTTCTAAGTGTTCTTCATAAATTCCAAAAGTTCTAGTTTCATAAAATCAAGAATACTTTCAAGTTTGCTAGCTCACTTCCAATCTTGTAAGGTGATCATCCAACCTCAAGAAATCTTTGTTTCTTACAGTAGGTTATCATTCTAATACAAGGTAATAATCATATTCAAACTTTGGTTCAATTTCTATAACTATAACAATCTTATTTCAAGTGATGATCTTACTTGAACTTGTTTTCGTGTCATGATTCTGCTTCAAGAACTTCGAGCCATCCAAGGATCCATTGAAGCTAGATCCACTTTTCTCTTTTCCAGTAGGTTTATCCAAGGAACTTAAGGTAGTAATGATGTTCATAACATCATTCGATTCATACATATAAAGCTATCTTATTCGAAGGTTTAAACTTGTAATCACTAGAACATAGTTTAGTTAATTCTAAACTTGTTCTCAAATAAAAGTTAATCCTTCTAACTTGACTTTTAAAATCAACTAAACACATGCTCTATATCTATATGATATGCTAACTTAATGATTTAAAACCTGGAAACACAAAAAACACCGTAAAACCGGATTTACGCCGTCGTAGTAACACCGCGGGCTGTTTTGGGTTAGTTAATTAAAAACTATGATAAACTTTGATTTAAAAGTTGTTATTCTGGGAAAATGATTTTTATTATGAACATGAAACTATATCCAAAAATTATGGTTAAACTCAAAGTGGAAGTATGTTTTCTAAAATGGTCATCTAGACGTCGTTCTTTCGACTGAAATGACTAACTTTACAAAAACGACTTGTAACTTATTTTTCCGACTATAAACCTATACTTTTCTGTTTAGATTCATAAAATAGAGTTCAATATGAAACCATAGCAATTTGATTCACTCAAAACGGATTTAAAATGAAGAAGTTATGGGTAAAACAAGATTGGATAATTTTTCTCATTTTAGCTACGTGAAAATTGGTAACAAATCTATTCCAACCATAACTTAATCAACTTGTATTGTATATTATGTAATCTTGAGATACCATAGACACGTATACAATGTTTCGACCTATCATGTCGACACATCTATATATATTTCGGAACAACCATAGACACTCTATATGTGAATGTTGGAGTTAGCTATACAGGGTTGAGGTTGATTCCAAAATATATATAGTTTGAGTTGTGATCAATACTGAGATACGTATACACTGGGTCGTGGATTGATTCAAGATAATATTTATCGATTTATTTCTGTACATCTAACTGTGGACAACTAGTTGTAGGTTACTAACGAGGACAGCTGACTTAATAAACTTAAAACATCAAAATATATTAAAAGTGTTGTAAATATATTTTGAACATACTTTGATATATATGTATATATTGTTATAGGTTCGTGAATCAACCAGTGGCCAAGTCTTACTTCCCGATGAAGTAAAAATCTGTGAAAGTGAGTTATAGTCCCACTTTTAAAATCTAATATTTTTGGGATGAGAATACATGCAGGTTTTATAAATGATTTACAAAATAGACACAAGTACGTGAAACTACATTCTATGGTTGAATTATCGAAATCGAATATGCCCCTTTTTATTAAAGTCTGGTAATCTAAGAATTAGGGAACAGACACCCTAATTGACGCGAATCCTAAAGATAGATCTATTGGGCCTAACAAACCCCATCCAAAGTACCGGATGCTTTAGTACTTCGAAATTTATATCATATCCGAAGGGTGTCCCGGAATGATGGGGATATTCTTATATATGCATCTTGTTATTGTCGGTTACCAGGTGTTCACCATATGAATGATTTTTATCTCTATGTATGGGATGTGTATTGAAATATAAAATCTTGTGGTCTATTGTTACGATTTGATATATATAGGTTAAACCTATAACTCACCAACATTTTTGTTGACGTTTAAAGCATGTTTATTCTCAGGTGAATATTAAGAGCTTCCGCTGTTGCATACTAAAATAAGGACAAGATTTGGAGTCCATGTTTGTATGATATTGTGTAAAAACTGCATTCAAGAAACTGATTTCGATGTAACATATTTGTATTGTAAACCATTATGTAATGGTCGTGTGTAAACAGGATATTTTAGATTATCATTATTTGATAATCTACGTAAAGCTTTTTAAACCTTTATTTATGAAATAAAGGTTATGGTTTGTTTTAAAAATGAATGCAGTCTTTGAAAAACGTGTCATATAGAGGTCAAAACCTCGCAACGAAATCAATTAATATGGAACGTTTTTAATCAATAAGAACGGGACATTTCAGTTTTGATACTATTTGGGTAATAGTTGATCGTCTCACCAAATCAGCACACTTCCTGCCAATAAGAGAAGATGACAAGATGGAGAAGTTACAACGACTGTATTTGAAGGAAGTCATCTCCAGACATGGAATACCAATCTCTATTATCTCTGATAGGGATGGCAGATTTATTTCAAGATTCTGGCAGACATTACAGCAAGCATTAGGAACTCGTCTAGACATGAGTACTGCCTATCATCCACAAACTGATGGGCAGAGCGAAAGGACAATACAAACGCTTGAAGACATGCTACGAGCATGTGTTATTGATTTCGGAAACAGTTGGGATCGACATCTACCGTTAGCAGAATTTTCCTACAACAAAAGCTACCATTCAAGCATTGAGATGGCGCCGTTTGAAGCACTTTATGGTAGAAAATGCAGGTCTCCGATTCGTTGGAGTGAAGTGGGGGATAGACAGATTACGGGTCCGGAGATAATACAAGAAACTACCGAGAAGATCATCCAAATTCAACAACGGTTGAAAACCGCCCAAAGTCGACAAAAGAGCTACGCTGACATTAAAAGAAAAGATATAGAATTTGAAATTGGAGAGATGGTCATGCTTAAAGTTGCACGTTGGAAAGGCGTTGTTCGATTTGGTAAACGAGGGAAATTAAATCCAAGGTATATTGGACCATTCAAGATTATTGATCGTGTCGGACCAGTAGCTTATAGACTTGAGTTACCTCAACAACTCGCGGCTGTACATAACACTTTTCACGTCTTGAATTTGAAGAAATTTTTTGCTAAAGAACATCTCACTATTCCGTTAGATGAAATCCAAATCAACGAAAAACTTCATTTCATCGAAGAACCCGTCCAAATAATGGATCGTGAGGTTAAAAGACTTAAGCAAAACAAGATACCAATTGTTAAGGTTCGATGGAATGCTCGTAGAGGACCCGAGTTCACCTGGGAGCGTGAAGATCATATGAAGAAGAAATACCCACATCTATTTCCAGAAGATTCGTCAACACCTTCAACAGCTTAAAATTTCGGGACGAAATTTATTTAACGGGTAGGTACTGTAGTGACCCGAACTTTTCCATGTTTATATATATTAATTGAGATTGATATTTACATGATTAAATGTTTCCAACATGTTAAGCAATCAAACTTGTTAAGACTTGATTAATTGAAATATGTTTCATATAGACAATTGACCACCCAAGTTGACCGGTGATTCACGAACGTTAAAACTTGTAAAAACTATATGATGAAATATATATGGATATATATATATATAGTTAACATGATATTATGATAAGTAAACATATCATTAAGTATATTAACAATGAACTACATATGTAAAAACAAGACTACTAACTTAATGATTTTTAAACGAGACATATATGTAACGATTATCGTTGTAAAGACATTTAATGTATATATATCATATTAAGAGATATTCATACATGATAATATCATGATAATATAATAATTTAAAATCTTATTTGATATTATAAACATTGGGTTAACAAAATTTAACAAGATCGTTAACCTAAAGGTTTCAAAACAACATTTACATGTAACGACTAACGATGACTTAACGACTCAATTAAAATGTATATACATGTAGTGTTTTAATATGTATTCATACACTTTTTAAAGACTTCAAGACACTTATAAAAATACTTCTACTTAACAAAAATGCTTACAATTACATCCTCGTTCAGTTTCATCAACAATTCTACTCGTATGCACCCGTATTCGTACTCGTACAATACACAGCTTTTAGATGTATGTACTATTGGTATATACACACCAATGATCAGCTATTAGCAGCCCATGTGAGTCACCTAACACATTTGAGAACCATCATTTGGCAACTAGCATGGAATATCTCATTAAATTACAAAAATATGAGTAATCATTCATGCCTTATTTACATGAAAACAAAATTACATATCCTTTATATCTAATCCATACACCAACAATCAAAAACACCTACAAACACTTTCATTCTTCAATTTTCTTCATCTAATTGATCTCTCTCAAGTTCTATCTTCAAGTTCTAAGTGTTCTTCATAAATTCCAAAAGTTCTAGTTTCATAAAATCAAGAATACTTCCAAGATTGCAAGTTTACTTCCAAGTTTTCTAAATCCATTCCAAGTAATCATCCAAGATCAAGAAACCTTTGTTACTTACAGTAGGTTATCTTTCTAATACAAGGTAATAATCATATTCAAACTTTAATTCAATTTCTATAACTATAACAATCTTATTTCGAGTGGAAATCTTACTTGAAATTGTTTTCGTGTCATGATTCTGCTTCAAGAACTTTCAAGCCATCCAAGGATCCTTTGAAGCTAGATCCATTTTTCTCATTTCCAGTAGGTTTATCCAAGGAACTTGAGGTAGTAATGATGTTCATAACATCATTCGATTCATACATAAAAAGCTGTCTTATTCAACGTTATAAACTTGTAATCACTAGAACATAGTTTAGTTAATTCTAAACTTGTTCGCAAATAAAGTTAATCCTTCTAACTAGACTTTTACAATCAACTAAACACATGTTCTATATCTATATGATATGCTAACTTAATGATTTAAAACTCGAAAACACGATAAACACCATAAAACTGGATATACGTCGTCGTAGTAAAACCGGGGGCTCTTTTGGTTGGGATAATTAAAAGCTAAGAAGAACTTTGATTTAAAAGCTATACTTCTGGAAAAATGATTTTTCTTATGAACATGAAACTATATCCAAAAATCATGGTTAAACTCAAAGTGAAAGTATGTTTTTCAAAATGGTCATCAAGATGTCGTTCTTTCGACGGAAATGACTACCTCTTTCAAAAACAACTTTTAACTTGTATTTCTAACTATAAAATTATACTTTTTCTATTTAGATTCATAAATTTAAGTTCAATACGAAACCGTGGCCACTGGAATCAATCAAAACGGATTAGAAACGAAGAAATGGCGAGTAAAACAAGATTGATAAAAACTACTCATTTTACCTACGTGAAAGTTGGTAATAAATCTATTCCAACCATAACCTAATCAACTTATATTGTATATTATGTAATCTTGAGATACCATAGACACGTATACAATTTTTCGACCTATCATGTCGACCCATCTATATATATTGCGGAACAACCATAGACACTCTATATGTGAATGTTGGAGTTAGCTATAAAGGGTTGAGGTTGATTCCAAAATATATATATAGTTTGAGTTGTGATCAATACTGAGATACGTATACACTGGGTCGTGGATTGATTCAAGATAATATTTATCGATTTATTTCTGTACATCTAACTGTGGACAACTATTTGTAGGTTACTAACGAGGACAGCTGACTTAATAAACTTAAAACATCAAAATATATTAAAAGTGTTGTAAATATATTTTGAACATACTTTGATATATATGTATATATTGTTATAGGTTCGTGAATCAACCAGTGGCCAAGTCTTACTTCCCAACGAAGAAAAAATCTGTGAAAGTGAGTTATAGTCCCACTTTTAAAATCTAATATTTTTGGGATGAGAGTAGATGCAGGTTTTATAAATGATTTACAAAATAGACACAAGTACGTGAAACTACATTCTATGGTTGAATTATCGAAATCGAATATGCCCCTTTTTATTAAGTCTGGTAATCTAAGAATTAGGGAACAGACACCCTAATTGACGCGAATCCTAAAGATAGATCTATTGGGCCTAACAAACCCCATCCAAAGTACCGGATGCTTTAGTACTTCGAAATTTATATCATATCCGAAGGGTGTCCCGGAATGATGGGGATATTCTTATATATGCATCTTGTTAATGTCGATTACCAGGTGTTCACCATATGAATAATTTTTATCTCTATGTATGGGATGTATATTGAAATATGAAATCTTGTGGTCTATTGTTACGATTTGATATATATAGGTTAAACCTATAACTCACCAACATTTTTGTTGACGTTTTAAGCATGTTTATTCTCAGGTGATTATTAAGAGCTTCCGCTGTCGCATACTTAAATAAGGACGAGATTTGGAGTCCATGCTTGTATGATATTGTGTAAAAACTGCATTCAAGAAACTTATTTTGTTGTAACATATTTGTATTGTAAACCATTATGTAATGGTCGTGTGTAAACAGGATATTTTAGATTATCATTATTTGATAATCTACGTAAAGATTTTTAAACCTTTATTGATGAAATAAAGGTTATGGTTTGTTTTAAAATGAATGCAGTCTTTGAAAAACGTCTCATATAGAGGTCAAAACCTCGCAATGAAATCAATTAATATGGAACGTTTTTAATCAATAAGTGAAATGTCCCGTTCTTATTGATTAAAAACGTTCCATATTAATTGATTTCGTTGCGAGGTTTTGACCTCTATATGAGACGTTTTTCAAAGACTGCATTCATTTTAAAACAAACCATAACCTTTATTTCATCAATAAATGTTTAAAAAGCTTTACGTAGATTATCAAATAATGATAATATAAAATATCCTGTTTACACACGACCATTACATAATGGTTTACAATACAAATATGTTACAACAAAATAAGTTTCTTGAATGCAGTTTTTACACAATATCATACAAGCATGGACTCCAAATCTTGTCCTTATTTAAGTATGCGACAGCGGAAGCTCTTAATAATCACCTGAGAATAAACATGCTTAAAACGTCAACAAAAATGTTGGTGAGTTATAGGTTTAACCTATATATATCAAATCATAATAATAGACCACAAGATTTCATATTTCAATACACATCCCATACATAGAGATAAAAATCATTCATATGGTGAACACCTGGTAATCGACATTAACAAGATGCATATATAAGAATATCCCCATCATTCCGGGACACCCTTCGGATATGATATATTTTTCGAAGTACTAAAGCATCCGGTACTTTGGATGGGGTTTGTTAGGCCCAATAGATCTATCTTTAGGATTCGCGTCAATTAGGGTGTCTGTTCCCTAATTCTTAGATTACCAGACTTAATAAAAAGGGGCATATTCGATTTCGATAATTCAACCATAGAATGTAGTTTCACGTACTTGTGTCTATTTTGTAAATCATTTATAAAACTTGCATGTATTCTCATCCCAAAAATATTAGATTTTAAAAGTGGGACTATAACTCACTTTCACAGATTTTTACTTCGTCGGGAAGTAGGACTTGGCCACTGGTTGATTCACGAACCTATAACAATATATACATATATATCAAAGTATGTTCAAAATATATTTACAACACTTTTAATATATTTTGATGTTTTAAGTTTATTAAGTCAGCTGTCCTCGTTAGTAACCTACACTAGTTGTCCACAGTTAGATGTACAGAAATAAATCGATAAATATTATCTTGAATCAATCCACGACCCAGTGTATACGTATCTCAGTATTGATCACAACTCAAACTATATATATTTTGGAATCAACCTCAACCCTGTATAGCTAACTCCAACATTCACATATAGAGTGTCTATGGTTGTTCCGAAATATATATAGATGTGTCAAAATGATAGGTCGAAACATTGTATACGTGTCTATGGTATCTCAAGATTACATAATATACAATACAAGTTGATTAAGTTATGGTTGGAATAGATTTGTTACCAATTTTCACGTAGCTAAAATGAGAAAAATTATCCAATCTTGTTTTACCCATAACTTCTTCATTTTAAATCCGTTTTGAGTGAATCAAATTGCTATGGTTTCATATTGAACTCTATTTTATGAATCTAAACAGAAAAGTATAGGTTTATAGTCGGAAAAATAAGTTACAAGTCGTTTTTGTAAAGTTAGTCATTTCAGTCGAAAGAACGACGTCTAGATGACCATTTTAGAAAACATACTTCCACTTTGAGTTTAACCATAATTTTTGGATATAGTTTCATGTTCATAATAAAAATCATTTTCTCAGAATAACAACTTTTAAATCAAAGTTTATCATAGTTTTTAATTAACTAACCCAAAACAGCCCGCGGTGTTACTACGACGGCGTAAATCCGGTTTTACGGTGTTTTTCGTGTTTTTCGTGTTTCCAGGTTTTAAATCATTAAGTTAGCATATCATATAGATATAGAACATGTGTTTAGTTGATTTTAAAACTCAAGTTAGAAGTATTAACTTTTGTTTGCGAACAAGTTTAGAATTAACTAAACTATGTTCTAGTGATTACAAGTTTAAACCTTCGAATAAGATAGCTTTATATGTATGAATCGAATGATGTTATGAACATCATTACTACCTTAAGTTCCTTGGATAAACCTACTGGAAAAGAGAAAAATGGATCTAGCTTCAATGGATCCTTGGATGGCTCGAAGTTCTTGAAGCAGAATCATGACACGAAAACAAGTTCAAGTAAGATCATCACTTGAAATAAGATTGTTATAGTTATAGAAATTGAACCAAAGTTTGAATATGATTATTACCTTGTATTAGAATGATAACCTACTGTAAGAAACAAAGATTTCTTTAGGTTGGATGATCACCTTACAAGATTGGAAGTGAGCTAGCAAACTTGAAAGTATTCTTGATTTTATGAAACTAGAAATTTTGGAATTTATGAAGAACACTTAGAACTTGAAGATAAAACTTGAGAGAGATCAATTAGATGAAGAAAATTGAAGAATGAAAGTGTTTGTAGGTGTTTTTGGTTGTTGGTGTATGGATTAGATATAAAGGATATGTAATTTTGTTTTCATGTAAATAAGTCATGAATGATTACTCATATTTTTGTAATTTTATGAGATATTTCATGCTAGTTGCCAAATGATGGTTCCCACATGTGTTAGGTGACTCACATGGGCTGCTAAGAGCTGATAATTGGAGTGTATATACCAATAGTACATACATCTAAAAGCTGTGTATTGTACGAGTACGAATACGGGTGCATACGAGTAGAATTGTTGATGAAACTGAACGAGGATGTAATTGTAAGCATTTTTGTTAAGTAGAAGTATTTTGATAAGTGTATTGAAGTCTTTCAAAAGTGTATAAATACATATTAAAACACTACATGTATATACATTTTAACTGAGTCGTTAAGTCATCGTTAGTCGTTACATGTAAGTGTTGTTTTGAAACCTTTAGGTTAACGATCTTGTTAAATGTTGTTAACCCAATGTTTATAATATCAAATGAGATTTTAAATTATTATATTATCATGATATTATCATGTATGAATATCTCTTAATATGATATATATACATTAAATGTCTTTACAACGATAATCGTTACATATATGTCTCGTTTAAAAATCATTAAGTTAGTAGTCTTGTTTTTACATATGTAGTTCATTGTTAATATACTTAATGATATGTTTACTTATCATAGTATCATGTTAACTATATATATATATCCATATATATGTCATCATATATTTTTTACAAGTTTTAACGTTCGTGAATCACCGGTCAACTTGGGTGGTCAATTGTCTATATGAAACATATTTCAATTAATCAAGTCTTAACAAGTTTGATTGCTTAACATGTTGGAAACATTTAATCATGTAAATATCAATCTCAATTAATATATATAAACATGGAAAAGTTCGGGTCACTACAATAAGAACGGGACATTTCATTGATACTATTTGGGTAATAGTTGATCGTCTCACAAAATCAGCACACTTCCTGCCAATAATAGAAGATGACAAGATGGAGAAGTTAGCAAGACTGTATTTGAAGGAAGTCGTCTCCAGACATGGAATACCAATCTCTATTATCTCTGATATGGATGGCAGATTTATTTCAAGATTCTGGCAGACATTACAGCAAGCATTAGGAACTCGTCTAGACATGAGTACTGCCTATCATCCACAAACTGATGGGCAGAGCAAAAGGATGATACAAACGCTTGAAGACATGCTACGAGCATGTGTTATTGATTTCGGAAATAGTTGGGATCGACATCTACCGTTAGCAGAATTTTCCTACAACAACAGCTACCATTCAAGCATTGAGATGGCGCCGTTTGAAGCACTTTATGGTAGAAAGTGCAGGTCTCAAATTTGTTGGGGTGAAGTGGGGGATAGACAGATTACGGGTCTGGAGATAATGCAAGAAACTACCGACAAGATCATCCAAATTCAACAACGGTTGAAAACCGCCCAAAGTCGGCAAAAGGGCTACGCCGACATTAAAAGAAAAGATATAGAATTTGAAATTGGAGAGATGGTCATGCTTAAGGTTGCACCTTGGAAAGGCGTTGTTCGATTTGGTAAATGAGGTAAATTTAATCCAAGGTATATTGGACCATTCAAGATTATTGATCGTGTCGGACCAGTAGCTTACCGACTTGAGTTACCTCAACAACTCGCGGCTGTACATAACACTTTCCACATCTCAAATTTGAAGAAATGTTTTGCTAAAGAAGATCTCACTATTCAGTTAGACGAAATCCAAATCAACGAAAAACTTCAATTCATCGAAGAACCCGTCGAAATAATGGATCGTGAGGTTAAAAGACTTAAACAAAACAAGATACTAATTGTTAAGGTTCGATGGAATGCTCGTAGAGGACCCGAGTTCACCTGGGAATGAGAAGATTAGATGAAGAAGAAATACCCGCACTTATTTCCAGAAGATACGTCAACACCTCCAACTGCTTAAAATTTCGGGACGAAATTTATTTAACGGGCAGGTATTGTAGTGACCCGAACTTTTCTATGTTTATATATATTAAATGAAATTGTTATTTACATGATTAAGTGTTTCCAACATGTTAAGCAATCAAACTTGTTAAGACTTGATTAATTGAAATAGGTTTCATATAGACATTTGACCATCCAAGTTGACCGGTGATTCACGAACGTTAAAACTTGTAAAAACTATATGATGACATATATATGGATTTATATATAGTTAACATGATATTATGATAAGTAAACATATCATTAAGTATATTAACAATGAACTACATATGTAAAAACAAGACTACTAACTTAATGATTTTGAAACGAGACATATATGTAACGATTATCGTTGTAACAACATTTAATGTATATATATCATATTAAGATATATTAATACATCATGATATCTTGATAATGTAATAATTTAAACATTTCATTTGATTTAATAAATAATTGGTTAACAACATTTAACAAGATCGTTAACTTAAAGGTTTCAAATCAACATTTACATGTAACGACTAACGATGACTTAACGACTCAGTTAAAATGTATATACATGTAGTGTTTTAATATGTATTCATACACTTTTGAAAGACTTCAAGACACTTATCAAAATACTTCTACTTAACAAAAATGCTTACAATTACATCCTCATTCAGTTTCATCAATAATTCTACTCGTATACACCCGTATTCGTACTCGTACAATACACAGCTTTTAGATGTATGTACTATTGGTATATACACTCCAATGATCAGCTCTTAGCAGCCCATGTGAGTCACCTAACACATGTGGGAACCATCATTTGGCAACTAGCATGAAATATCTCATAAAATTACAAAAAAATGAGTAATCATTCATGACTTATTTACACGTAAACAAAATTACACATCCTTTATATCTAATCCATATACCAACGACCAAAAACACCTACAAACACTTTCATTCTTCAATTTTATTCATCTAATTGATCTCTCTCAAGTTCTATCTTCAAGTTCTAAGTGTTCTTCATAAATTCTACAAGTTCTAGTTTCATAAAATCAAGAATACTTCCAAGTTTGCTAGCTTACTTCCAATCTTGTAGAGTGATCATCCAACCTCAAGAAATCTTTCTTATTTACAGTAAGATATCTTTCTAATAAAGGTAATACTCATAATAAAACTTTGATTCAATTTCTATAACTATAACAATCTTATTTCGAGTGGAAATCTTACTTGAACTTGTTTTCGTGTCATGATTCTACTTCAAGAACTTTCAAGCCATCCAAGATCCTTTAAAGCTAGATCATTTCTTGTCACTTCTAGTAGGTTTAACTACCAAACTTGAGGTAGTAATGATGTTCATAACATCATTCGAGTCATACATATAAAACTATCTTATTCGAAGATTTGAACATGTAATCACTAGAACATAGTTTAGTTAATTCTAAACTTGTTCTTAAACATAAGTTAATCCTTCTAACTTGAATTTTAAAATCAACTTAACACATGTTCTATATCTATATGATATGCTAACTTAATGATTTAAAACCTGAAAACACGAAAAACACCGTAAAATCGGATATACGCCGTCGTAGTAACACCGCGGGCTGTTTTGGGTTAGTTAATTAAAAACTATGATAAACTTTGATTTAAAAGTTGTTCTTCTGGAAAAATGATTTTTCTTATGAACATGAAACTATATCCAAAAATTATGGTTAAACTCAAAGTGGAAGTATGTTTTCCAAAATGGTCATCTAGACGTCGTTCTTTCGACTGAAATGACTACCTTTACAAAAATGACTTGTAACTTATATTTCCGACTATAAACCTATGATTTTTCTGTCTAGATTCATAAAATAGAGGTCAATATGAAACTATAGCAATTTGATTCACTCAAAACGGATTTAAAACGAATAAGTTATGGGTAAAACAAGATTGGATATTTTTTCTTGTTGTAGCTACGTGAAAATTGGTAACAAATCTATATTATTCATATCCTAGCTAACTTATATTGTATTATACATGTATTCTAATATATTATGTAATCTTGGGATACCATAGACACGTATGCAAATGTTTTGACATATCATATCGACACATGTGTATATATTATTTGGAACAACCATAGACACTCTATATGCAGTAATGTGGGAGTTAGCTATATAGGGTTGAGGTTGATTCTAAAAATATATATACTTTGAGTTGTGATCTAGCCTGAGACGTGTATACACTGGGTCGTGGATTGATTCAAGATAATATATATCAATTTTTTTCTGTACATCTGACTTTGGACAACTAGTTGTAGGTTACTAACAAAGACAGCTGACTTAATAAACTTAAAACAGCAAAATGTATTAAAAGTGTTGTAAATATATTTTGAACATCCTTTGATATATATGTACATATTTGTTATAGGTTCGTGAATCGACCAGTGGCCAAGTCTTACTTCCCGACGAAGTAAAAATCTGTGAAAGTGAGTTATAATCCCACTTTTAAAATCTAATATTTTGGGATGAGAATACATGCCGTTTTATAAATGTTTTACGAAATAGACACAAGTAATTGAAACTACATTATATGGGTGAATGATCGAAGACGAATATGCCCCTTTTGCTTGGTAACCAAAGAATTAGTAAACCGATCTACTAATTGACGCGAATCCTAAAGATAGATCTATTGGGCCTAACGAAACCCATCCAAAGTACCGGATGCTTTAGTACTTCGAATTCGTTTTTATCATGTCCGAAGGATTTCCCGGAATGATAGGGGATATTCTTATATGCATCTTGTTAATGTCGGTTACCAGGTGTTCACCATATGAATGAATTTTATCTCTATGTATGGAATGTATATTGAAATATGAAATATTGTGGTCTATTATTATGATTTGATAATATATAGGATAAACCTATAACTCACCAACATTTTTGTTGACGTTTTAAGCATGTTTATTCTCAGGTGATTATTAAGAGCTTCCGCTGTTGCATACTAAAATAAGGACAAGATTTGGAGTCCATGCTTGTATGATATTATGTAAAAACTGGATTCAAGAAACTTATTTTTGATGTAATATGTTTTTATTGTAAACAATTATGTAATGGTCGTGTGTAAACGGTATATTTTAGATTATCATTATTTGATAATCTACGTAATGCTTTTTAAAACTTTATCGATAAAATAAAGGTTATGGTAGTTTTAAAAATGAATGCAGTCTTTGAAAAATGTCTCATATAGAGGTCAAAACCTCGCGACGAAATCAATTAAATTGGAACGTTTATAATCAATATGAATGGGACAATTCATTCTATCATAGAATGCAGTTAAAGTACTTGTGTCTATTGCGTCAAACATTTATAAAAGCGCATGTATTCTCAGTCCCAAAAATGTAATGAGTAAAAAGGGAATCAAATGAAACTCACCTAATGTATTTTGTAGTAAAAATACATATGACTATATTGAACGATGCAGGGTTGACCTCGGATTCACGAACCTATATCATTTGTATATTTATTAATATTCATGGTTGTAATTGAACACACATATATATAAATATATTAGTTATATCATTTTTATGTTAATAATATATATACATTTTATATGTTCATTATATATATAATAAATTATTAAATTTTGTTATGTTATGTGTTAAATATTTATGTTTATGTATGTATTTCATTTGTTTATCAAAACAGTAGTTCTGTTATACTAAGTTAATATTAGTAAAAAAAAATAATGATAATAACCTTAATAATATACATATGTTAATAATAACTCTATTAGTGATAATAATCATGATATTAATAATAATACTTGTAAAAATAGTAATTCTACTGTTTATGATAGTTATTAATGATTTACTAGTAATAATAATAATAATGTTTTCTAAGCTACGGGTTAAGAACCTATTTTGACTCAACATATCCCAACATAGGATTTCTTGAATTAGAAAGAGCTTCTAACATGCAACATAACGAAGCATGTTATGCTTATGGGTTAGTGATGTTCGCTTCTTACCAAAGTGAGAAAAAGAATATCGGATTGCAACTTTCAAATAAAACCTTCCCACAAGTGACGGATTCAGTAGTTGGGGTGAGAAACAAGGTTTTTAGATTATTACGGGGCTGTTGGACATGACGAAACTCTCGTCCTTTTGACGACGTTACAACATGCTGCCTAGCCAATGGTCATAACGGTTATTTTCCACAAGACCAAGGATGGGAAGTCGTCTTAGTAAAACCAGAATGCATGACTTGTTTCTGGACTTATGAATTATGTGTCTTTATTTTCTTTGCTGAACAACTTGCGTATTAACTAGATTTATCTTAAAAACTATCCTGTATCATAGTGTACTATATTTCATGTTATATGTAATATAGCGAAGTTGTAAGTTTGAAGAATATTTGTATGTGATATATTATTATAATCAGTTTTTCATATGGAATTGTAGTAGTTGAATTGTATATTAGCTAATAAGTATGAACTTAACGGGTAGGTAGTACCCGAATTTAAACTTATAAAACGCTAATATGAAGAAAAAGCTTTTATAAATGAGTTTATATTATGCTACGAAATACTATTGACTACTCTTAATATTCTGTATGATTAACTCGATTCAGTTGTCTATTTTGAAGGAAATGGCACCGACTACTCGACACACCATGAATATGACCGAAGAGGAATTTCGTACCTTTCTTGCTGCAAACATAGCCGCAGTACAGGCTGCGCTACATACCAACAATAACGCTGAATCTAGCAATGCAGCTAACGGTGCAAGAAATCGTGTAGAATGCACCTACAAAGAATTCACTGCCTGCAAACCTTTGGAATTTGATGGAACCGAAGGACCAATTGGATTGAAACGGTGGACCGAGAAAATCGAATCGGTGTTTGCCATAAGTAAGTGTACTGAAGAGGACAAAGTTAAGTACGCTACGCATACCTTCACAGGTACTGCGTTAACGTGGTGGAACACCTATCTTGAACAGGTAGGACAAAATGCTGCTTACGCACTACCGTGATCGGCATTTAAGCAATTGATGAACGAGCAGTACCGTCCTAGAAACGAAGTCAATAAACTAAAGGCAGAACTTAGAGAGTTATGACCACAAGGGTTTGACGTTACCACATATGAACGACGATTCACAGAGTTGTGCCTATTGTGTCCGGGAGAATTCGAAGATGAAGAAGAGAAGATCGAAGCGTTTGTAAAAGGGTTATCAGTAAGGATTCAAGAAGATGTAAGTTAACACGAGCCTGCTTCTATACAGAAGGCAAGTCGAATGGCTCATAAACTCATAAATCAGATTGAGGGAAGAATTAAAGAGCAGGCGGCCGAAGAAGCCAACACGAAACAACTCAAGAGGAAGTGGGAGGAAAACGGTGACAAGTGTCACCAGTACAACAACAATAACAATTACAACCACAATCGCAACAACTATCCCAACAACCGAAACAACAATCGCTACAATAACCACAATCCTAACAATAACTACAACAAACATCCCAACAACAACAACAACAACTACAACAACCGTTTCAACAACAATAACAATCCCAACAACAACCTCAATAACAACAACGGCAACAACAAAAAAAAACAGCCATGTCATAGGTGTGAAGAAAATCACCAGGGGTTTTGCACGACATTTTGCAACAGGTGTAAAAGAAATGGTTATAGCGCGACAAAGTGTGAGGTATACGGACCAAAGTTTAATAGAACTAAGGGAGCAAATAATGCCGGAATAAGTATTGCCGAAACGAATAGTGTCGGAGCAAGTAATACCAACGCTGTTTGTTATAAATATGGAAAACCGGGCCACATTATTAGAAATTGCCCGAATCAGAGGAATACTAATGGGCAGGGCCATGGAAGAGTTTTCAATATTAATGCGGTAGAAGCACAGGAAGACCCGGAGCTTGTTACGGGTACGTTTCTTATTGACGATAAATCTACTTATGTTTTATTTGATTCGGGTGCGGATAGAAGCTATATGAGTAGAGAATTTTGTGCTAAATTAAGTTGCCCATTGACACCTTTGGATAGTAAATTTTTACTCGAATTAGCAAATGGTAAATTAATTTCAGCAGATAATATATGTCGGAATCGAGAAATTAAACTGGTTAGCGAAACATTTAAGATTGACTTGATACCAGTAGAGTTATGAGTTTTAATGTGATAATCAGTATGGACTGATTGAAAGAAGTGAAAGCAGAGATCGTTTGTTACAAAAATGTAATTCGCATTATACGAGAAAAAGGAAAACCCTTAATGGTGTACGGAGAAAAGAGCAACGCAAAGTTAAATCTTATTAGTAACCTGAAGGCACAAAAACTAATAAGAAAAGGTTGCTATGCTGTGCTAGCACACATCAAGAAAGTCAATTCCAAAGAAAAGAACATCAATGATATTCCCGTCGCAAAAGAATTTTCCGATGTATTTCCGAAAGAATTACCGGGACTACCTCCACACCGATCCGTTGAATTTCAAATAGACCTTGTACCGGGAGCTGCACCAATAGCTCATGCTCCATACAGACTCGCACCTAGCGAAATGAAGGAACTTCAGAGCCAATTACAAGAACTTTTAGAGCGTGGTTTCATTCGACCAAGCACATCACCGTGGGGAGCTCCTGTTTTGTTTGTCAAGAAGAAAGATGGTACATTCAGGTTGTGTATCAACTACCGAGAGTTGAACAAACTTACCACAAGAACCGCTACCCACTACCGAGAATCGACGACTTATTTGATCAACTACAAGGCTCGTCTGTTTATTCGAAGATCGATTTACGTTCTGGATATCATCAAATACGGGTGAAGGAGGATGATATTCCAAAGACTGCTTTTAGGACGCGTTACAGTCATTACGAGTTTATGGTTATGCCGTTTGGATTGACTAACACACCAGCTGTGTTCATGGACCTCATGAACCGAGTGTGTGGGCCATTTCTTGACAAGTTTGTCATTGTTTTCATCGATGACATACTTATTTACTCGAAGAATGATCAAGAGCATGAAGAACATTTGAGAAAAGTGCTAGAGTTGCTGAGAAAAGAAAAACTGTACGCTAAGTTTTCAAAGTGTGCATTTTGGTTGGAAGAAGTTCAATTCCTCGGTCACATAGTGAACAAAGAAGGTATTCAGGTGGATCCAGCAAAGATCGAAACTGTTGAAAAGTGGGAAACCCCGAAAACTCCGAAACACATACGCCAGTTTTTAGGGCTAGCTGGTTACTACAGAAGGTTCATCCAAGACTTTTCCAGAATAGCAAAACCCTTGACTGCATTAACGCATAAAGGGAAGAAATTTGAATGGAAGGATGAACAAGAGAAAGCGTTTCAGTTATTGAACAAAAAGTTAACTACGGCACCTATATTGTCATTACCTGAAGGAAGGAGGAGGGTTTCATTAAGCAACAGATACATTAAGCAAAAAAAATAAAAATGCATTCGCGTTCTTGTTGGGTTTTCAAAATAGAAGCAAAGAAGAGTGGTGGTGATTTAATGGAGATGAACTCAGGAAACCGAAGATGATGGTGGGTTTCACGATCGATAACATGGTTGTTTATTGACGGCGGTTTAACATATAACCATGAAATAGAAGGATGGTGATTGTTCTCGGTTATCATAGAAACCGAATAGCTGTTGCATAAAATAAATGAAAATGGTTCATGGTTATTCATATTATTCGGTTTCAAGAAAAATAAAGAGTAATGGTGAGGGTTTATTATCGTAGGTTGTTGATGATAACGATGGTAAATTAGATAACATGTAGTGTTGATTTTGGGTTCACGATCTAGGAGAAAAGAGAGATGGCGAAGTGGGGGTGTTTATGGCGTCCTCAACTGAAACCGAATCAAATTTATAGACGGTGGTATGGTGGTTTAGTGCAAGTGGGTTTCATGAGGGAGAAGGCAAGAAATGAGATGGCGTTTCAACGGTTGTGGTCATGGTCGTACGATGGTACATGGTGGTGTTCTGGTTGTAGTAGAAGTGAGAGGGAAAGCATAAACCGTAGCATATATACATCGAGCTAGTGATAATTGTTAATGGTGGTGATCATGTGGTGGGTTTGTGTTGAAAATGATGGCGTTGGAGGTTCTTGGCCGAAACAAGAAATAGAAGAAGTAGAAGAAGGAGTTGATGGAAGTGATGAAGTGGGTTTATGAACCAAGTGATTTTGGGTTCAAATAATTTTATAATTGCAAAAAGAACCAAGTGGTTTGTGTTTGTGTCAATCCAAAAGAAGAAAGACAAATTGAGAATGAACAACTTTAATATAATATTGTGTTTTCATTAATTCACTGGTAGACAGAAGGAAAGAAAAAGAAATAAGGTTAAGAGAGATGTCTATCTGATTCCTACCAATTATTAAACCTTTAATTTATTTTTAATTAATATTAAAATATATTAGTAATAATAATATTGATATAACAACTATATTTTAGCTTGTAATTAAATTTAATATATTAATTAACTCATATAATATTTTAAATTATATTTCAAATTAATATATATGTCTATTTACAAATAGGTGTTCGTGAATCGTCGGGAATGGTCAAAGATTAATTGAATATATAAACATTGTTCCAAAAAATTTTAGACTCAATTCTACATACTTTTCTTATCATATCGAAATCATATAAAGATTAAGTTTAAATTTAGTCGGAAATTTCCGGGTCACTACAGTACCTACCCGTTAAGGAAATTTCGTCCCGAAATTTGAGTAAGATCATCATGGCTAACAATAAAAAATGTTTTCATGATGAATATGAGTTGATGAATAGAGTTTTATCATTATTGATTAACATATAAAACAATTTGATAATGTTAAAAACGAACATATATTTCATAGCATTATCCCTCAAGAAAGACAAGCTTTTAGTTGCAATTGTTCTATTTACAAGTGATATTCGTTTAAATAATAAAAGGTGAAGACAAAAGACAGATTCGACGAATTGAAGACGCAAACGACCAAAAAGCTCAAAAGTACAAAGTACAATCAAAGAGGTTCCAATTATTGATGAGAAACGTCTCAAAATTACAAGAGTACAAGATTCGAAACGCAAAATACAAGATATTAAATTGTACGCAAGGACGTTCGAAAATCCGGAACCGGGACCAGAGTCAACTCTCAACGCTCGACGCAACGGACTAAAAATTACAAGTCAACTATGCACATGAATATAATATAATATATAATTAATTCTTAAAATTAATATATATAATATATTATATTATAAAAACCGTCGGCAGAAGAAAACAACAACATGTGAGCCTCCCCAGCTGGCCATGCGATCGCATGGCCTGGAGGAGCAAAACTCATGCGATCGCATGAGCCCCTTTTCCAGCCCACATGCCTATAAAATTCGCAGTTTGGTGAACATCAAACACATCTTTTTCCTTCTTCTTACTCAACGTATAATATATATATATATATATATATATATATATATATATATATATATATATATATATATATATATATATATATATATATTTTATAATTTTAATTTTAATTTTAATTTTAATTCTAATAATAAGGGTATGTTAGCGAATGTTGTAAGGGTGTAAGTCGAAATTCTGTCCGTGTAACGCTACGCTATTTTTAATCATTGTAAGTTATGTTCAACCTTTTTACATTAATGTCTCGTAGCTAAGTTATTATTATGCTTATTTAAAACAAAGTAATCATGATGTTGGGCTAATTACTAAAATTGGGTAACTGGACTTTGAACCATAATTGGGGTTTGGACAAAAGAACGACACTTGTGGAAATTAGACTATGGGCTATTAATGGACTTTATATTTGTTTAACTAAATGATAGTTTGTTAATTTTAATATAAAGATTTACAATTGGACGTCCCTATAAATAACCATATACACTCGATCGGACACGATGGGCGGGATATTTATATGTACGAATAATCGTTCATTTAACCGGACACGGGAATGGATTAATAGTCTATGGAATTATTAAAACAGGGGTAAAATTATGTACAAGGACACTTGACATAATTGATAACAAAGTATTAAAACCTTGGGTTACACGCAGTCGATATCCTGGTGTAATTATTAAACAAAGTATTAAAACCTTGTTACAGTTTAAGTCCCCAATTAGTTGGAATATTTGACTTTGGGTATAAGGATAATTTGATGAGGACACTCGCACTTTATATTTATGACTGATGGACTATTATGGACAAAAGCCTGACGGACATATTGAATAATCCAGGACAAAGAACAATTAACCCATGGGAATAAACTAAAATCAACACGTCAAACATTATGATTACGGAAGTTTAAATAAGCATAATTCCTTTATTTTCATATTTAATTGCACTTCTAATTATTGCACTTTTATTTATTGTCATTGTATTTAATTGCACTTTTAATTTTCGTACTCTTTAATTATCGTAATTTTATTTTATCGCACTTTTATTTATAGCAATTTCATTATCGTTATTTACTTTACGCTTTAAATTAAGTTTTTTATTTATTTAATATTTTACATTAGGTTTTAACTGCGACTAAAGTTTTAAAAATCAACAAACCGATTATTAAACGGTAAAAACCCCCTTTTTAAAATAATAATATTACTTATATATAATTGTATTTTTATAAATTAAAACTAATATAGCGTTAAGCTTGTTTAAGTGTATCCCTGTAGAAAGAACCGGACTTACTAAAAACTACACTGCTGTACGATGAGGTACACTGCCTATAAGTGTTGTAGCAAGGTTTTGGTATATCCATTCTATAAATAAATAAATATCTTGTGTAAAATTGTATCGTATTTAATAGTTTTTCCTAGTAAAATATAAGCCGAGAGCGCAACGCTTATTTTTAAAAAAAAAAAGATTTTTATTAATTTTTAGTTTACTTTTATAAAAATATTTTTTTGTAAAAATACGTTTTAAATATTCAAAAATATAAAAAGAAAAATATAAATATAAATATTTATAAGACTTTGTTAAATATATAAGTTCTATAAAAGTTCTTTATCTTTATTTTATAAAAAAATAAGTTTTATTTAATTTATATAAATATATTATAATTATATAAAACAAAAAATTTAAAACAGAAAACTGAAAAAAAAAATATTAAAACTCGAGGCCCGTACTGTAGCAGCCCGTAACCTGACCCAAAACTCGGGCTCATGCGATCGCATGAGCCCGAAGGCAATTTCTCATGCGATCACATGAGTGTGTCTGACACAACAATAGGAAACCCTATTCTGCATTAATTACGGAGTATATATTATTATTATTATCTAAACCCTAATTAGGTTTGTTTTTTAATATTAATATTTAGTTTAAGTTTTTATTAATTAATTTATATATTTAGTTTAATTAGTTTTAATAAATTACAAAATTAATAGTTTTATAAAATAAATAATATAAAAATAATATTTTTATAAAAATTGTACTTTTTACAACTTTAAGTATATTTTTATATTTTGTACCCCTTTTTATCGTTTTAGCGTAATTTTTGTATTTTTCGCTCGTATTTAGTTTTAAGATATAGTTTTTACCATAGTTATTTTTACTTCTAGATTTTTAAGATTTGCCTTAAAATCCCTTAGGTGCTTTTTCTTTAGACTAAGATTTAGGTGCTTTAGAATTTTGCGACGCCATTTATATATTTTAGTCCCTTTTTAAGTTATTGCCATTAGGGATATAGTTTTTCTTTTAAGCTTTAATATTTTTAGACGCAACTTTTAATTCTTAGTTTTTAGTTCCTTTTTAAGTTTCGACGTGCTAATTTCTTATTTTTATTTTACGACGCGTATTATTTTTCGCCTCTTTTATTTTTCGACATTTTTCGACGCGCTCTTTTTCTTTCTTATTTCTCGCCATTCTAGTTTTTAGGACATAGAATTTTCTACTTATTTTCTAAATTTCTTTAAATTACAAAAATTTATTTTAAGTGGTTAAATTGATAGACATCAAAATTTTCTGGTTCGTAGTAATAGTTGGATTTGTACGTGGACCGGGTTATTGGAGCCAAACAGTACTCAATTATATTGAGACCAAACGAATCCTGCCCCTCTGCTGCATCTTTTGGCTATTCGAAACGTGGGCAAAATCAGAAAAGTCTATTAATTTGATAACTTATATAATTTTTCTTTCTTTTTAAAAACTAATAGGATATTCAGTGAATGCACCGAGCAAAACGTTCACCACCTTTTGTACGTTCACCACCTGTAACTCGATCAAGACATCTAGCAAATATTGTCGCCGTTGATTTTTCTTTAGAATCGTCATCCAGTCGATGAAATACTCCAATTCAAATTTCTGATAATCCATTTTTTGAACCCGACCTCACAATTGAGAATCCGGAGAATATTCAGGGACGATTCATAGATCCTGAATCACTAATCTTTCCTCCGGAACCACCAATCATTCAAACAGAGATTGTTGAGGAACCAACCATTAAATCAGAATCCTATAGTGATTTAGATTCAACAAATTCAATCATGGAGAATCTGGAACCTCTAAGTATGGAAGATCGAATGAGAGCTAAACGCACTGGCCAAGGTCACGCAATTACTCAGCCTGACATTAATGTGCCAGATTATGAAATAAAAGGACAAATTCTACACATGGTGACTAATCAATGCCAATTTAGTGGTGCACCGAAGGAAGATCCAAATGAACATCTTCGTACCTTTAATAGGATCTGCACTCTATTTAAAATAAGAGAAGTGGAGGATGAACAGATATATCTCATGTTATTTCCCTGGATTTTAAAGGGAGAAGTCAAAGATTGGTTGGAATCGTTACCTGAAGGGGCGATTGATACATGGGACGTTTTAGTTAAAAAATTTCTTAAACAATTCTTTCTGGCATCTAAAGCCGTAAGACTTCAAGGAGAAATTGTTACGTTCACACAGAAGCCAAATGAAACTCTATATGAGGCATGGACAAGATTTGGAAAGTTATTAAGAGGATGTCCGCAACATGGTTTAGACACTTGTCAAATAGTACAAATATTCTACCAAGGATGCGACATCACTACAAGAAAAGACATAGATATAGCAGCTGGTGGTTCTATTATGAAGAAAACAGAAACTGATGCTTATAAAATTATTGATAACACTGCTTCCCACTCACATGAGTGGCACCAAGAAAAAGATATCGTTAGATCATCTAAAGCAGCTAGAGGCGATTCTAGCCATAACTTAGATTCCATTTCTGCAAAGATAGATGCTGTCGAGAGATGAATGGAAAAGATGACTAAGGATATTCACTCAATACGAATTAGTTGTGAGCAGTGTGGAGGACCACATTTGACAAAAGATTGTCTTAGTATTGAACTAACAATGGAACAAAGGGAGAATGTTTCATATCTAAACCAAAGGCCTGGAAATAATTATCAGAATAATTATCAACCGCCAAGACCAATTTACAATCAAAACCAGAATTATAACTGAAATGTTCCATACAACAATCAACAAGGTCCTAGTAATCAACAAGTATCTAATAATACTTACAATCAGCAAAGACCTAATTTTCAAAACAAACCACCACAAACTGATGATAAAAAGCCGAATTTAGAAGATATGATGACAAAGTTAGTTGAATCTCAAACTCAGTTTTTCACATCTCAGAAACAAACCAATGAACAAAATGCTCAAGCATTTAGAAATCAACAAGCTTCTATTCAAAATTTGGAACAAGAAGTAAGTAACCTAGCAATGTTAATAGGTGAAAGAAAACTGGGAAGTCTACCTAGTGATACAAATGCTAACCCCCGGAATGAAATAGCTAAAGCCATTACCACAAGAAGTGGTATTACACTTAAACCACCTGAAATACCTGTAATTTCTGATGAAACTATTCCTACTCCACAAGAACCACAACCTGAACAATATAAGGAAAAAGAACCGGTAGTTGAAAAGGTTAATGAAGATAACACAGTTAAGGCTAAACCTTATGTTAAACCATACCAACCACCACTTCCTTACCCGAGTAAAATGAGAAAAGAGAGACTTGAAGCCGAGCAATCCAAATTCTTGGATATGTTTAAACAGATAAATGTAAATCTTCCTTTCATTGATGTGATTTCAGGAATGCCTTGATATGCTAAATTTCTGAAAGATCTAATCACAAATAGAAAGAAAATGGAAGAACTCTCGGCTGTTACTATGAATGCTAATTGTTCAGCAGTGCCGTTGAATAAGATACCAGAAAAACTATCTGATCCAGGAAGTTTCACAATTCCATGTTTTCTGGGTAGTCTTAGTTCAATAGAAGCATTGGCAGACTTAGGTGCTAGTATAAATCTAATGCCGTATTCACTATACGCTAAACTAGACCTTGGAGAATTGAAACCAACACGAATAAGCATACAACTAGCCGATAGATCAATAAAATATCCTAGAGGGATAATGGAGAACATGCTAGTTAAAGTTGGTACTTTAGTATTTCCAGTAGATTTTGTTATCCTGGAGATGGAAGAAGATTCTCGAGTACCTCTCATATTAGGAAGACCATTCTTAAACACAGCTAAAGCAATAATAGACGTGTTCTGTAAGAAACTGACCCTAAGTATAGAGGACGAGAGTGTTACCTTTTCAGTTGATAGAGCAATGTAACAACCGCAATCTGCAGATGATACATGTTATTATATTCAAACTATAGAATCACATGCAGAATTGTTAGAAGAATTTCCAGAATTACAAGGAACAGGAGAATGTTCTTTAGGAGAAGGAACTGAACCAATTGATGAAACTGAAATGTTAGCTACACTTATGGCTAATGGATATGAACCAACAACAGAAGAAATTCAAATGCTAAAAGAAGAAGACAGATATAGATATAAATCATTGATAGAAGAACCACCGATATTAGAGTTAAAGCCACTTCCAAACCATTTGGAATACGCTTATTTACATGGTGAATCTGAATTACCTGTAATAATATCATCTTCTCTTACTGAAAATGAAAAATATCAACTCATTTCTGTGTTGAAAGCTCATAAACCAGCTATTGCATGGAAGATTCATGATATTAAAGGAATAAGTCCTTCGTATTGCACACATAAAATCCTTATGGAAGAAGGTCATAAAACGTATGTGCAACGCCAAAGAAGACTAAATCCTAATATGCAAGATGTTGTTAAGAAAGAAATTATTAAACTGCTTAATGCAGGTTTAATTTATCCAATTTATGATAGTCCATGGGTAAGCCCAGTTCAATGCGTGCCTAAGAAGGGTGGCATGACTGTCATTACGAATGAGAAAGATGAGCTTATTCCTACTAGGACTATAACAGGATGGCGTGTTTGTATTGATTATAGAAAATTAAATGACGCCACCAGAAAAGATCACTTTCCCTTACCTTTTATTGATCAAATGTTGGAAAGATTAGCCGGAAATAGTTACTATTGTTTTCTTGATGGTTTTTCCGGATATTTTCAAATTCCAATAGCACCCGAGGATCAAGAGAAAACCACATTCACGTGCCCTTATGGTACTTTTGCTTACAAACGCATGCCATTTGGACTTTGCAATGCCCCTGCAACCTTTCAAAGGTGCATGATGGCGATTTTTCACGACATGATAGAAGAATGCATGGAAGTTTTCATGGATGACTTTTCAGTCTTCGGTGATACATTTGAATCATGTTTAGTTAATCTTGAACGAATGCTTATTAGATGTGAACAATCAAATCTAGTTCTTAATTGGGAGAAATGCCATTTCATGGTTAAAGAAGGCATCGTTCTTGGACATAAAAATTCAAAGGAAGTAATTGAAGTGGATAGAGCTAAAGTAGATGTAATTGCTAAACTTCCACATCCCACCAATGTTAGAGGAGTTAGAAGTTTTCTAGGGCATGCCGGTTTTTACCGACGTTTCATAAAAGATTTTTCTAAAATTGCCACTCCTATGAATAAACTCCTAGAAAAGGATGCTCCATTCATCTTTTCAGATAAATGTATCAAATCTTTTAATATTCTTAAAGAAAAACTCACTAATGCGCCGATCATGATAACACCAAATTGGAATTTACCGTTTGAACTTATGTGCGATGCAAGTGATTTTGCAATGGGAGCCGTTTTAGGACAAAGGATTGAAAAATAATTTCAACCTATTTATTATGCTAGTAATACGTTACAAGGAGCACAAATAAATTACATAACTACTGAAAAAGAACTCCTTGCTATTGTCTTTGCTTTTGACAAATTTCGTTCATATCTCGTTCTAGCTAAAACGGTGGTCTATACCGACCATTCTGCTCTTAGATACCTATTTTCGAAACAAGATGCCAAACTGTGACGCCCCGTACTAAATTATCATGTACGGACCATCATCAACCGGATCATTACAAGGTTAAGTACTATATGCGTTTTCAAAACAGAGTTTGCATTCATTAATAAAAGTGACGTCATGACAAACGTCAAATGTTTTACAATTCAAAAGCATGCTTCGTTAAGTAGAAGCAATAAATAAGTGTACGTGACCCCAATGGCCGTTACATAACATAGTTCAAAAGTAAATAAGTTTGAATGCAAGATAAGTAGTCATGCGATAACAACTCTAAGCAGCGGGTTCTACAGCACGACTAGTAAGATAGCGGAAGCGACTTCAAGCACCTGAGAAATAAATGCTTAAAAAGGTCAACACAAAGGTTGGTGAGCTATAGTTTAAGTATAACAGTAATGTAAGTAGGCCACGAGATTTCAGTGCTACAACGAGTGTTCAAAAGTATGTAAAAGTATATGCTTAACCGTGGGCACCTGGTAACTAACTTAACGTTTAATGTACCCCCTTAAAGTGCACTTGGCAAGTGCGTATAACCTCGAAGTATTAAACACCCGTTAAATGCTAGCGCTACTAGCCCGAGTGGGGATGTCAAACCCTATGGATCCATATCTAAGATTCGCGTTCACGGTTCAAAAACCAATGATTAAACGTTACCGAGCTAAAGGGAATGTTTATGCCGTTATATAACCCACACATATATAAAGTTTAAGTACTCGTGCCTAGTATGTAAAACATAAAGTCCGCATGCATTCTCAGTTCCCAAAATAAGTTAAAGTAAAAAAAGGGAATGCTATAACTCACAATGATATGTGGCGGTAAAGTAGTAGTCGGGAAAGGTGTGCAAGTAAATGGTCCGAAGTCCTCAACCTAAGTCAAATAGTACTAAGTCAGTAAATCGTCTTAATAGGTTTAAAAGTATGTATTTAAGGTCTTAAGGGTCATCATCAATCATCATTAAACAAAAGGCGTAAAGTAAGTTTCGTTTATGAAAGTAGTTTTCAACAAAGTCTGACTTCGGTCAGTCACCACGGCCTCTACCCTTACTGAATTAAGGTGAGACCAGTGGCCATGGCTCCGTCTATGATTCCCTTAAGTGTGGTAAAATTTACAGAAGCAAACACGTCTTGGTTTGACTGTGGCGATGGTCTAAGTGCGAGTAGGTCAGAAATTTTCTGCACAACGTTAAAGGACATAGTGACGAACGGAGGGCCATAAATCCTAAAACGTAACTCGGATGAAGACGAATCCTAAATGAAAAATTATCTACTCGAAAAGTTCTATCCAAAAATCAAGATGGGATCAGCCCAGACCTACTGGTCTGGTCCAGAAACAGTAGGTCAGAAACTTTGGGACAGAAAGCAGAAAGTTTGGAGGGTTCCGGTGGTCTTGGTGCTTGATGTTCATCATGGCTCTCATCCTTGATGCATATAGCTTCAAGTGTATAACTCATGGATGTGTTTACATCATATTAACCAAGTCTTGGCCATCATAACCCTAGTGCAAGTCTAAGACATTAATTTGATGAACCAAAGTTACATCAAGTCCTAGATCTACACACACATGAACAATGAAAGTAATACTAACTAAGTTGTGACACTAGCAACACAAGTGTGAGTCTAAGACATGTAGATCACCTCACTTAAGAGTTGTATGATGTTTGATGAGCCAAAGTTTCATCAAAGTCTTAGATCTAACACATACATCAACTTTAAAACTAGTCATAAGCTACAAACTTGAAAATAAACTTAAGTACACAAGATCTTAGGTTGTAGAACTTAGTTCTTAGTAGATCTTGAAGATCTTAGTTTCAAATGTATAGATCTAGTACTTAAGTTAAATCAACACAAGTATGTGAAGTTGTAACTAGCAAGTTACACTTCTATGTCTTGAACTTACAAAGTTTCAAGAATAATAATCAAGTCTTTAACTAGTAAGTACTTGACCATGAACATAAATCACAAATTTAACTAAGTAAAAGTGAAACAAATAACTAGATCTACAAGTTTTATGTTTACATTTGTTTCATACTTGAGAAGATCAAACCAAAGTGTAGATCTTAATAGTTCAAGTCAACAATATAAACAATAAGAAAGTTTTGAAACTTATGAATTTGAAAACATGAAATTAAAGTGAACATAAATAAAGTAAGTAACTAGATCTTTAAGTATTTGTTCATGTTTGTATCATGCTTGAGAAGATTCAACTAAGTTTTGAATCTTAAGAGTTCAAGTCTACAAATCATGAAAACAAAGAAAGATCTTAAGGTTTATGAACTTGAAACATGAAATTACATAATTATGGAACTACAAACTAGTGAGTTTGAGTTCTTGTTCTTGGTTCTTCAAAATCAAAAGAAGAAATCAAGATTTAAGAAGATTCAAGCTAAAGAGACTTGATATTTACAACAAACAAGTAACAATTTACAAACAAGCAAGTAATAAACAAAAGATGATGATGGATTAGAGTAGTTCTTGGCCACGGTTTTTAAGAGAGAAAAGGAGAAGAGATAGAGTTTTGCTTACTTACAAACTAGAGAGAAAAAGGAGAGAAAGTTGAGAGAAGTTTGTGTGTGTGTGAAATGAAATGGAAATGCAAGTATACAAGTAACAAGTGAAGTGAAAAATGAACTCCCCATATGCTAGCCAAGGTGGACGGTTTTGGGGATGAAAGGGGAAGGTCAAAATGTGCTTTCAAGCCTTGGAAAGATGGTGGAAGCTAAGAAGGGTAATAAGGTTAAAAGACTCATGCATGCTTGAGACAACTTTGTCTCTTCATTAGTTTAATTAACCACACTCATCCTTAATGTAATACTAGTTTAAGAAATGGGCTTACAAGTCCATAAAAGTGTAGGGTGGGCTTACTAGTCCAAGTTTATATAATTAAAGGCCCAAGTCCAATTAAAGATGCAATTTAAATAATTAAAGCCCAAGTAATTAACCACTAACCTTGGTTAATTAAAATGATTAATAATAAATAATCATGAATGTAAATAATATTCTAAAAATATTATTCGTGATGTTTCGTGTGTCGCAGAGACGTTTCGGGCTCTTAAAAGTCAAGTACGGGCAATCATGGCAACATGTAAATGTAATTATATACATTCGTTTAATCACGCGCATTAATAATAATAATTATTAATAAATAACTTTGGAAAAACCAGGGTCGTTACATTACCCACCTGTTAAAGAAAATTTCGTCCCGAAATTTTAAGTTGAATTTGAAGGTGATGGAGGAGGTGGGAAAAGGTGAGGATACTTATGTCTCATGCGGTCCTCTCATTCCCAAGTAAACTCAGGTCCTCGTTTGGAATTCCATCGAACTCGGACGATCGGAATCCTATTGTGTTTCAACTCCTTGACTTCTTTTTCCATGATTTCAACAGGCTCTTCCACAAAGTGGAGTTTATCATCAATAGTAAGTTCCTCCAATGGTATAATAAGTTCAGGTGGCGCGAGACACTTCTTCAAGTTTGACACGTGGAAGGTAGGATGAACTGAACTCAATTGTTCTGGAAGATCAAGACGATAAGCAACGGGTCCAACACGCTCCAAAATTTCAAATGGACCAATGTACCGCGGGTTTAACTTTCCGCGCTTTCCAAAACGGATCACACCCTTCCAAGGTGCAACCTTTAACATAACACGATCACCGATGTTGAATTCGAAGTCTTTACGTTTACTATCAGCATAACTCTTTTGGCGATCACGGGCTACCTTGAGTCTGTTTTGAATCTGAGCAATCTTTTCTGAGGTTTCGTGGACTATCTCGGGCCCGGTGAGTTGCACTTCACCTAGCTCGGCCCAACAAAGGGGAGAACAGCACTTGCGGCCATACAACGCTTCAAAAGGTGCAGCTTTAATGCTCGAGTGATAACTGTTGTTGTATGAGAATTCGGAGAGTGGCAAATGCCTTTCCCAGGCCTTTCCAAAATCAATAACACATGCACGTAGCATGTCCTCCAAGGTTTGAATTGTTCGTTCACTTTGCCCGTCCGTCCGAGGGTGATATGCAGTGCTCATGTCGAGACGAGTTCCCATGGCTTCTTGCAAAGAACGCCAAAATCTAGAAGCAAATCGAGGATCGCGATCGGAGATGATCGATAAGGGTACACCGTGTCGTGATACAACTTCCTTAATGTAGAGTTGAGCAAGCCTCTCCATTGTATCGGTTTCTTTCATTGCTAAGAAATGTGCAGTCTTGGTAAGACGGTCAACAATAACCCAAATGGTATCGTATCTGCCCACTGTCTTTGGCAGCTTGGTGATAAAGTCCATAGTTATCATCTCCCACTTCCATTGTGGGATTTCCGGTTGTTGAAGCAACCCAGAAGGTTTTTGATGCTCGGCTTTAACCTTTGAGCAAGTTAAACACTTACTAACATAATATGCAACGTCTTTCTTGAGGTTGGGCCACCAATACTGTTCTTTAATATCATGGTACATCTTGCCCGCTCCAGGATGAATCGAATATCGAGACTTGTGAGCTTCGTCAAGTATGAGGCTTCGGAGGTCTCCATAACGAGGTACCCAAATCCTTCCGGCATAACATCGGAGTCCAGATTCTCTAACCTCGAATTTAGAGACGAGAATGTTCAAGTATTCATATCGTAAGTGCTTCTCTATGAGAGCCTGTTCTTGGGCTGCTCGGATTTGGTTCTGGAGATTGGAATGAATCGTGATGTTCAATGCTCGAACACGAAGAGGTGCCGATCTCTCCTTTCGGCTTAATGCGTCAGCAACAACGTTGGCTTTACCCGGATGGTAGCGAAGTTCACACTTGTAATCATTTAGCGTCTCAATCCACCTTCGTTGTCTCATATTCAAATGTTTCTGATCGAATATATGCTGGAGACTCTTGTGATCGGTGAAGATAGTGCATTTAGTTTCATAAAGGTAGTGCCTCCACAATTTGAGCGCGAAGACAACGGCTCCAAGTTCAAGATTGTGCGTAGTATAGTTTCGTTCGTGGATCTTAAGTTGACGCGAAGCATAAGCGATGACCTTCGTGCGTTGCATAAGTACACAACCATAACCAGTTTTCGAGGCATCGCAGTAAACAACAAAATCGTCATTACCCTCAAGAAGTGATAAGATAGGCGCGGTGGTTAACTTCTATTTCAAAAATTGAAATGCTTTCTCTTGTTCGTCTCCCCAAACATATTTCTTTCCTTTGTGAGTGAGTGCGGTTAACGGACGTGAAATCAGAGAGAAACCTTCGATAAACCTTCGGTAATAGCCGGCAAGACCCAAAAATTGACGAATATGAGTCGGAGTAGTGGGGGTCTCCCACTTGCTGATAGCTTCGATCTTGGCGGGATCAACTTTGATGCCCTGGTCACTCACAACATGACCCAAAAACTGAACTTCCTTCAACCAAAATTCACAATTGGAAAATTTTGCGTAGAGTTGCTCTCGTCTCAAGAGTTCAAGTACCAATCGGAGATGATGTTCTTGTTCTTCTTCGCTCTTAGAGTAGATGAGGATATCATCTATGAAGACTATGACAAACTTGTCCAAGTATGGCTTGCAAACACGATTCATAATGTCCATAAATACAGCAGGTGCATTGGTCAGACCGAATGGCATTACAAGAAACTCATAATGTCCATAGCGGGTTCTAAATGCAGTTTTCATCACGTCACTTTCCTTCACCCTCAACTGGTGATAGCCGGATCGTAAATCAATCTTTGAGTAAACACACGATCCTTGCAGTTGGTCAAAAAGATCGTCAATTCGTAGGAGAGGATACCGATTCTTGATTGTTAATTTGTTAAGCTCACGGTAGTCGATACACATTCGGAAGGATCCATACTTCTTCTTCACAAACAACACAGGCGCGCCCCACGGCGAAGAACTGGGTTGAATAAACCCTCGATCAAGTAATTCTTGTAGTTGGCTTTGCAATTCTTGCATCTCGGAAGGTGCAAGTCTATAGGGTGCGCGAGCTACAGGTGCAGCTCCTGGCACTAAGTCAATCTGAAATTCTACTGCCCTCGGTGGCGGTAATCCAGGCAATTCTTCGGGAAAGACATCGGAGAACTCGTTCACAATACGCACATCTTCCACTTTCTTCTCCTCAGTTCCTACGGTTTTCACATGAGCTAGGACAGCAAGGCGTCCCTTCTTCATTATCTTTTGCGCTTTCACGCAACTAATGAGGTTCAGTTGCGAGGTACATCTCTCGCCATAAATGGTTAGTGGCTCACCGTCTCCTTGGGGTATACGAAGAGCTTTGTCTCCACAAATAATCTCAGCTCATATCTTAGTCAACCAGTCCATGCCAACAATAACATCAAAACTCCCTAACTTAATGGGTATCAAGTCTATCTCAAAGTCTACACCGGCTATGTTGATAATAGCCCCTCGGCCAATTTGGTCCACTTTTTCAAGTTTTCCGTTGGCTACCTCGACAAGCATACTTTCCTTTAAAGGAACTAACGACCAATCTAACTTATCACAAAAATGTCTACACGCATAGCTCCTATCGGCACCAGTATCAAATAGAACAGAAGCTAAAAGATTGTTGATTTTGAATATACCTGTCACTAAGTCGGGGTTGTCGCGTGCGTCCCTTGCATTAACATTGAAGGCTCTAGCACGTGGTGGTCCGCCATCCTTACGCTTGTTTGGGCACTCATTTCTGAAATGGCCCGTCTTTCCACACTCATAACATTTCCTAGGCCCATTGTTGTTGTGGTTTGGCTTCACGTTCAAAGTAGTAACCTTACAATCCTTACCAACATGCCCAGTCCATTGGCATTTCTCACAGACAACATTGCAATACCCGGTGTGGTGCTTATAACACCTCTTGCATTGTGGTAAAGTTCCCTTGTAGTTCGGATTGGAGCTGTTGTTGTTGGGGTTGGTGTTGTTATTGTTTTGCCTGAAACCTTCATGTCGCTTCGCCGGGTTTTGATCATAGTTCTTACCCCTGTTGTTGTTGTGGTTGTTGTCCCATTTCCTCTTCTCGCCACTACCAGTTTCAAACTTAGCCTTCTCCGGCTCGTCAAGGATGATTTGATTCAAGAGAGTATGCGCCATGCGCATTGCTTCGGGAACGCTTGGTGGCTTGGATGAGGTAACATTACCCTTGATGGACTTAGGAAGTCCCGAGAAGTATTTTTCCAAGCGCTTAAATTCGGGGGTGACCATGGTCGGACACATAAGAGCCAACTCCAAAAAACCTACGGTTGTAACTGTTAAGGTCGTTCCCTACGGCCTTTAACTGCATAAATTCGATTTCCATCTTCTGAATTTCGGTTCTCGGACAGTATTCCTCGATCATAGCACATTTAAATTCTTCCCAAGGCGTAGCATACGCCTCATCAATTCCTTGCGCTTGGGCCATGGTATTCCACCATGTAAGCGCGCCATCAGAAAGCGTGCAAGATGCAAATTTCATTTTGTTAGCTTCCGAACAATTGCTAACCCTGAATACCGATTCCAACTTTTCGAACCATCTGGTGAGACCAACTGGTCCCTCGGTGCCGCTGAAGTTATGCGGTTTGCAGCTCTGGAATTCCTTGTATGTACACCCATTTCGAACGGGTGGGATAACTGGTGGTGGTGGCGGTGGAGCTTGGAGATTTCTTTCTGCTAGGGCTGCAGCGACCCGTTTGTTGATCATGTCCTCAATCTGGGTGGCGGTAGGTGTGGATCTTCCGTTAGCCATGGTATTCTAAACAAAAATTTTGACTCAATTCAAAATCCAGTATGCAAGTAGTAATAATACAGTATATAGTTTCCAACATGGAATCAAACATCACATGTTATTAAATAATGCATCTAGGTACAAATACCACAGAATCATCGTACAGCAATGTAAATAGAACATCGTGCAAGAATTAAATAACGCAAAGTTCCATTTGTTAATGATAATAAGTTTCATACATCTGAATAAGTTCGTACAATACATATGAAATACATGAAACTATAACTAGATTACATCATGAAATCTAAATACAAGGTCCTACGGTGAAGGCGGGTGAACAGCTTCTCGAGCCAACTGCTCCTCGAGCTCAGTGACTCGAGCTCAGAGAGTCTCAACCTCCCTCATCCGTTCCTCGTTAGAGGGAGCTGGTGGGGCAGGCGGTGCAGGTAGGGCGGGTGGTGCCGGTGGTGCTGATGTAGATGGTCCGGCTCCGGATGTAGACGGTACGTCCCTAGATGTAAGTGGTCCGTATCTAAATCTAGGTGGTACGGTTCCAGGAATAGTCAATACGTAACGGGGAACCTTACGTATCTGTGGGTCGGCAGGGTATGGCACAACTCGTTTACGAGCAGTAACCCTACGTCGATGGCCAAAAGCATCAGTAAAAGCACGACCTCCATTCACCCCTGGAATGACGGTGCCGTCGGAACGGTACCGCTTCTTCGGCGGGGTGGAGGGTGCCTGAATAGGTCTATCAGCAGGATCCTCATCATCGTTGTAGTCGTCTGATGATGAAGAATCGGCGGATGATGAGTCATCCGAATCGTGTGGTGGTGACACTGGTGGCTGAGCTGGTAATCCAAAGCGTCCGAAGGCGGCCAACATCTGTCGGTGTCTGCCTGGCAGAATCACGACTAAACGTCCGTCGGGAGTGCGTCGGCAAGGCGTGTGCATGTGGTTACGAAAAGGCCCTTCCCCGAACTCTGCAGGGATCTCAATACCACCAATGCGGGGCTGTGACCTCGAGGGTCCGGGAGCAGAAACTGGGGCAGGTGCACTAGTACCATTTCCGGAAGTGGAAGCGCCGCGATCACTAGTGGGTGTCGGGGCCGGTGTATCGGCAGTAGCAGCAGCAGGTGTAGCAGTAGGTAGGGCGACGGGGTCTGAGTCTGTACTGCCCGAAATGCCAGCAGGTGGAACATCCGACATCTGAACAAGGAAAAATAAATTTTCCATGTCAGTATGTCATAAAGCAAGCAAATAATAGGCCAACAGTTTAAATCATGTATGACAATAAGTAGCATGGCAATATCAGTAATTTGTATGAAGGTAGCATGCAATCGAAAGCAAGTAGCATCATGCAGTAGTGAAATCATGTAATAGCATGTGGCATATAGCAGTAACAGTAAGCAACAACATGCAGTAAGTTCAGCAGAAACACGTAAACTAGCAAGTTGTAGATTAGTCCTATTAGTGAATCCTACTCGGGTCGGTCTTAGACTCACTGATGCAACCTAATTCCCTACAACCAATGCTTTGATACCAAATGTGATGCCCCGTACTAAATTATCATGTACGGACCATCATCAACCGGATCATTACAAGGTTAAGTACTATATGCGTTTTCAAAACAGAGTTTGCATTCATTAATAAAAGTGACGTCATGACAAACGTCAAATGTTTTACAATTCAAAAGCATGCTTCGTTAAGTAGAAGCAATAAATAAGTGTACGTGACCCCAATGGCCGTTACATAACATAGTTCAAAAGTAAATAAGTTTGAATGCAAGATAAGTAGTCATGAGATAACAACTCTAAGCAGCGGGTTCTACAGCACGACTAGTAAGATAGCGGAAGCGACTTCAAGCACCTGAGAAATACATGCTTAAAAAGGTCAACACAAAGGTTGGTGAGCTATAGTTTAAGTATAACAGTAATGTAAGTAGGCCACGAGATTTCAGTGCTACAACGAGCGTTCAAAAGTATGTAAAAGTATATGCTTAACCGTGGGCACCCGGTAACTAACTTAACGTTTAATGTACCCCCTTAAAGTGCACTTGGCAAGTGCGTATAACCTCGAAGTATTAAACACCCGTTAAATGCTAGCGCTACTAGCCCGAGTGGGGATGTCAAACCCTATGGATCCATATCTAAGATTCGCGTTCACGGTTCAAAAACCAATGATTAAACGTTACCGAGCTAAAGGGAATGTTTATGCCGTTATATAACCCACACATATATAAAGTTTAAGTACTCGTGCCTAGTATGTAAAACATAAAGTCCGCATGCATTCTCAGTTCCCAAAATAAGTTAAAGTAAAAAAAGGAAATGCTATAACTCACAATGATATGTGGCGGTAAAGTAGTAGTCGGGAAAGGTGCGCAAGTAAATGGTCCGAAGTCCTCAACCTAAGTCAAATAGTACTAAGTCAGTAAATCGTCTTAATAGGTTTAAAAGCATGTATTTAAGGTCTTAAGGGTCATCATCAATCATCATTAAACAAAAGGCGTAAAGTAAGTTTCGTTTATGAAAGTAGTTTTCAACAAAGTCTGACTTCGGTCAGTCACCACGGCCTCTACCCTTACTGAATTAAGGTGAGACCAGTGGCCATGGCTCCGTCTATGATTCCCTTAAGTGTGGTAAAATTTACAGAAGCAAACTCGTCTTGGTTTGACCGTGGCGACGGTCTAAGTGCGAGTAGGTCAGAAATTTTCTGCACAACGTTAAAGGACATAGTGACGAACGGAGGGCCATAAATCCTAAACTGTAACTCGGATGAAGACGAATCCTAAATGAAAAATTATCTACTCGAAAAGTTCTATCCAAAAATCAAGATGGGATCAGCCCAGACCTACTGGTCTGGTCCAGAAACAGTAGGTCAGAAACTTTGGGACAGAAAGCAGAAAGTTTGGAGGGTTCCGGTGGTCTTGGTGCTTGATGTTCATCATGGCTCTCATCCTTGATGCATATAGCTTCAAGTGTACAACTCATGGATGTGTTTACATCATATTAACCAAGTCTTGGCCATCATAACCCTAGTGCAAGTCTAAGACATTAATTTGATGAACCAAAGTTACATCAAGTCCTAGATCTACACACACATGAACAATGAAAGTAATACTAACTAAGTTGTGACACTAGCAACACAAGTGTGAGTCTAAGACATGTAGATCAACTCACTTAAGAGTTGTATGATATTTGATGAGCCAAAGTTTCATCAAAGTCTTAGATCTAACACATACATCAACTTTAAAACTAGTCATAAGCTACAAACTTGAAAATAAACTTAAGTACACAAGATCTTAGGTTGTAGAACTTAGTTCTTAGTAGATCTTGAAGATCTTAGTTTCAAATGTATAGATCTAGTACTTAAGTTAAATCAACACAAGTATGTGAAGTTGTAACTAGCAAGTTACACTTCTATGTCTTGAACTTACAAAGTTTCAAGAATAATAATCAAGTCTTTAACTAGTAAGTACTTGACCATGAACATAAATCACAAATTTAACTAAGTAAAAGTGAAACAAATAACTAGATCTACAAGTTTTATGTTTACATTTGTTTCATACTTGAGAAGATCAAACCAAAGTGTAGATCTTAATAGTTCAAGTCAACAATATAAATAATAAGAAAGTTTAGAAACTTATGAATTTGAAAACATGAAATTAAAGTGAACATAAATAAAGTAAGTAACTAGATCTTTAAGTATTTGTTCATGTTTGTATCATGCTTGAGAAGATTCAACTAAGTTTTGAATCTTAAGAGTTCAAGTCTACAAATCGTGAAAACAAAGAAAGATCTTAAGGTTTATGAACTTGAAACATGAAATTACATAATTATGGAACTACAAACTAGTGAGTTTGAGTTCTTGTTCTTGGTTCTTCAAAATCAAAAGAAGAAATCAAGATTTAAGAAGATTCAAGCTAAAGAGACTTGATCTTTACAACAAACAAGTAACAATTTACAAACAAGCAAGTAATAAACAAAAGATGATGATGGATTAGAGTAGTTCTTGGCCACGGTTTTTAAGAGAGAAAAGGAGAAGAGATAGAGTTTTGCTTACTTACAAACTAGAGAGAAAAAGGAGAGAAAGTTGAGAGAAGTTTGTGTGTGTGTGAAATGAAATGGAAATGCAAGTATACAAGTAACAAGTGAAGTGAAAAATGAATTCCCCATATGCTAGCCAAGGTGGACGGTTTTGGGGATGAAAGGGGAAGGTCAAAATGTGCTTTCAAGCCGTGGAAAGATGGTGGAAGCTAAGAAGGGTAATAAGGTTAAAAGACTCATGCATGCTTGAGACAACTTTGTATCTTCATTAGTTTAATTAACCACACTTATCCTTAATGTAATACTAGTTTAAGAAATGGGCTTACAAGTCCATAAAAGTGTAGGGTGGGCTTACTAGTCCAAGTTTATATAATTAAAGGCCCAAGTCCAATTAAAGATGCAATTTAAATAATTAAAGCCCAAGTAATTAACCACTAACCTTGGTTAATTAAAATGATTAATAATAAATAATCATGAATGTAAATAATATTCTAAAAATATTATTCGTGAAGTTTCGTGTGTCACAGAGACGTTTCGGGCTCTTAAAAGTCAAGTACGGGCAATCATGGCAACATGTAAATGTAATTATATACATTCGTTTAATCACGCGCATTAATAATAATAATTATTAATAAATAACGTTGGAAAAACCAGGGTCGTTACACAAACCAAGATTAATCCGTTGGATCTTACTCTTACAAGAGTTCGATATTGAAATCCGAGACAAAAAGGGAGCAGAAAATATCGCCGCTGATCATCTTTCTCGTCTTGAAAATCCTGAATTAGAAGTTCTAAATGAATCAGCCATACAAGAAAACTTTCCTGATGAATATCTATTGAAGATAGATTATAATGAAATTCCAAGGTTTGCAGACTATGCAAACTACTTAGTATGTGGATTCCTTGAAAAAGGATTATCGTACCAAAAACGAAAGAAATTCTTTAGTGATATAAAACACTATTTCTAGGAAGATCCACATTTGTTTAAAAGTTGTCCCGATGGAATAATACGCCGATGTGTATTCGGAGATGAAGCTAGTAAAATCTTAAACCATTGTCACACAGTATGGGCCTCAGCTCACAGCAAGAAAAGTTTATGATGCTGGATTCTATTGGCCTACAATTTTCAAAGACGCACACCTTCTTTGTAAATCCTGTGATGCATGTCAAAGGGCCGGAAAAATAAGTCATCGTGATGAAATGCCACAAAATGTCATTCAAGTATGTGAAGTATTTGACATTTGGGGTATTGACTTTATGGGTCCATTTCCAAAATCTCATAATAATCTCTACATTCTCTTAGCCATTGATTATGTATCTAAATGGGCGGAAGCACAAGCTCTCCCAACTAACGATGCACGAGTTGTAGTCAACTTTTTAAAATGTCTTTTTGCAAGGTTTGGAACACCGAAAGCTTTAATAAGTGATCGGGGAACTCATTTCTGTAATAATCAACTTGAGAAAGTTCTTAAAAGATATGGAGTAACTCATAAAATCTCCACTTCTTATCATCCACAAACAAGTGGACAAGTTGAAAATACCAACCGAGCTTTAAAACGTATTCTAGAGAAAACCGTAGGATCAAATCCGAAGGAATGGTCCATGAAATTGGAGAATGCACTCTGGGCTTTTAGAACAGCATACAAAACTCCAATTGGAACCACACCTTTTAGACTCGTTTACGGAAAAGCATGTCATCTTCCAGTAGAAATTGAACACAAAGCATTTTGGGCTTTGAAGATATGTAATCTTGATTTACATGAAGCCGGACGTCTACGGTTAAGTCAATTAAATGAATTAGAAGAAATGAGACATGAAGCATACGATAATTCGTTAATCTATAAAGAAAGAACGAAGAAATGGCATGATAAAAGAATCAGAAGTTCAAAAGAATTCAAAGAAGGAGACAGAGTTCTTCTTTTCAATTCACGATTCAAGCTATTTCCTGGAAAATTGAAATCAAGATGGTCTGGACCATTCATAGTCAAAAGAGTTTTCCCATACAGAACTGTAGAATTAATACATTCAAATGGGATTGAATTTAAGGTTAATGGTCACAGAGTTGAACATTACATAGATAGTCCAATGGAAGTCGACAACGAAGTTAATCACAATTTTGACACCACAGCTAACTAAGTGTGGGGAGAATCAAGTCTTTTAAGGATAATATGTATTTTTTTTAGAGTTAGATGTTCTGTTTTCGTGTAGTTCTCGAGAATGAAACCCGAATGGTCTTTCCCTAGCAGACCCTAAAGAACTAGTCTTCTCCCCCCATTCTGATTTTTTATTTTTTTAGGTTTTGCGAGATGAAGACTTCCTGTGAATTAAACCATGGTCTAATGCTACACGCTTTGATCACTAAACGTGATAATGACACCCTTCTAAGTGAAATAGTATCATTAATCAGAGGTAAATTGGACGGAGTAAGAAAAGAATCCAGATGCGAAAATAATAAGTTACAGTTTGGTAAAGGAAAATCAAAATCCGCAGCGAAAGGAAGAGCATGACACCTTGAAAGATGTCACAAATGCGGAAAATGGTCACACGAAGGTAAATGTTCAAATAATCAAACCTATTCAAATACCGAATTTGTTACTTTATGCAGAGATGGACCGTTCATATGTTTAGAAGAAAAAATGTTGAATGCTCGAGGTTACACCTATGTAGCCATGGAAAACCAATTAGTCTGACTATCTTATGAGTGGGCTAGAGCATATCACTAAGAAATCTTTTTCACAGGTAAGTTTATACAGTTTTCAGTTTTTATTTTTTTTTTATTTCTAACCTTTTGATAATAAACGCTAAATCGTTCGCTATAAAGTATTAAATTGGTATTCAATAAAATTAGGTCTTGCGACCGAAATTATTGATATCATACAAAAATTTACTACATCACTGCGAAATTTACCGTTTATTCGTAAGGTATAAATATCTTTAATCAATCAACCTAAAATATTTCAAAAATTCATCATGAGTTAAACTAGGTCATGGAACCGAAATTACTTTACCGAAAAGAGGGGCGTATATTTTTGATAATATTTGATTGATTAAAGTGGGATAAAAGACCAATAAGATTTTTAATTTTATTTTTACTTTGTTTTTAAAATTAATATATAAATATTAAATTAATATTGTAAACTTCTTTAAAATTGTAAATATTTGGAAAATTAATATTTTTAATATAAGTTTGTATGTATAAAAACAAAATATAAGTTTAGTGTGAATTTTTAAATTTTATTAATATGAATTTTTTATTTTATGCATCTTAAATTTAAGTTTGGTGTGAATTTAAAAACTAAAATTTACTTTATTTTGCTAAGTTAAAAATATGATTTTTAAAATTCGTCGTGAGTTGAAGACTAGGTCGTTGAACTGAAATTGCTTTACCCGAGAGAGGGACGAGAACTTTTATTATCATTATTTTTAATCTTATTGAATTAAAGTATGCCAAAAACATTAAAAAAACCCAAAAAAAAAAATCTTTACTTTTAAAACCGCGCTTTAAATTGACAAATTTTAAAATTTTGTCGAGGGACGGACTAGGACATCGATCCGAAACTCCCTCACTCCTAAAAAGAAACAAAATTTTAATTTTTAATTAATTCTATGTTTTATTAAAGTATAAGGTTTTTATAAAAAAAAAAAAACAATTTTCACTGTACCCGGACCCCCATGCGATCGCATGGGGTTTACACTTCAACTCCATGCGATCGCATGGGGTTTACACTTCAACTCCATGCGATCGCATGGAGCTGAAAATCAGGCCAGATAGAAAAAGAACCAGCGAGCTGTTCTTCAACCACAACACACACACACATACACGAAACTCTCTCAAAACTTCACCAAATTTCACTAAATTTTCACCGTAATTCATCAAATTTCTTGCTCTAATCATGCCTAGATTCGCATTCTTCAGCAAAAAGGTAAAAATTACACCCCTAAACTCATAAATTTGCTAGTTTTTGTGAAAATTACCAATATTTTACCTAATGCAATTTTGTTAATTTCTAGTGTAATTTGTGTTAAATTGTTAGTATTTTATGCATGTATAACCTAGATTGATGCTATTTAACATGATTTGAAGCCAAAAACTTCAAAAATTTTAGAAATCAAGGGTTTGTGTTCTTGAGCAATTTGGGGCTTTTTGATATAAACAGGTTATGGCCAATTTTTGTCATGAATTGTTGCTAAATTAAGTATTGTAACATGTTTAGGTAGTTAAATGATCCAAACATTGATCCTAAACATGATTTTTGAAGATGAAAGTAGACTTTTTACGTCTAAAATTCATGAACTTGATTAATTTGATATAATTGCCATTTGAGACTTATTTAATTATTAGTAATAACTATTTTGACATGTTATTTGAGTTAAATGCTTATGAACTTTGTATACATTTTCATATGTGCTTATTTGAAAAAGTATAGAATTGTAAAAAATGTGAAAATGTGTATAAGTTTAATTTTGATTTAACATGTTATTGTGATTGTTTTAAGTTGTTATTTTGCTAACACTAATGCATATTTGGATGCACAAACTTTGTGTTTAATGTGTTTTGCAGAAAGCCGATACTGGAGGTTCAGGATCATCATCATCTAGACGACCTGCTCCAGCACCAGAACCAGAACCAGAAATGCAATACGAGCCAGAACCCGAACAAGTACCACAACAGGAACATAACATCAGCCTGATCAACATGTACCCTATTATGATCAGCTACAGAATGTTAATGAATTCATAGTATTTTCAATGCATCCGCTTGTAGAATACCCAACGATTCCTGAACACACATTGCATCCTAATTTGAGATTCGATAGACGATGGAGAGATTACCCGGCATATCAAAGTAATAAATTTAAATTGGTAACAAAAGAGGTAGAGGTGCCGAGGGTAATTGATTGGAATCCTTTGGAAACGGTCCATCTAGTTGACCGTGTTAGACAGCATTTGATTCAAAGGTATGGCAGTTCTTCTTTTACAGATTGGGAACGTCTTTTCACCATTCGTAGACCTGTATATAAGGAATGGTGTGTTGAGCAGATGAGTGTTATAGCGTTAAATGTAGATGTAGATAGGTTAGATGATAGAAGTTTTCTTAGATTTATCCTTGGCGGTAGGATGTACAGGATGTCCATGATGGACATGTCCAGGGCATTACAAATTTACACTCCTAGTGAATTGCTACTACCCGATTGTATGAGTTTGATTTATCGTGGTGAAAGGGTAGATAGGAACTTTGACGCGAACGCCGTTTGGAGGCGTATGTCAAACTATAATGTTTTTACACTGGGAGGAAAACACTCCTACTTACATATTAACAAAGCCGAGCTTCGCGTAATTCATAGATATTTGGCTAACTCGATTACACAGAGAGGTCCCAATAAGGAGAAAATGACCTTACATGATTTATTTTACCTAAAGTGTATTCGAGACCCGAGAAGCTTTGTTAATATCCCTTACTGTGTTGGTTTTTATTTATCTAAAATGGTAGAAGGAATGCATGACGGGAGTATAATAGGAGGAGGTATTTTTGTTACTCTCATTGGAGAGTATTTAGGTGTTGATAGGAACCAAGGGGGTCCATTACAGGTTTGTAGAGAACAGGATGAGACCATAGGATTATGGGTTTATGCGGGTGCTAAGGTATTGAAGAGTAGACGCAACCAGGCAGTTCCCTGTGAAGGTAATCATCCTCAGGTAGAGAGAGGCTCAGATGAGGAAATGGAGGAAGCGGAAGACATTAGGGATGTCTTTCGAGATGCTATTCGTGACGTCCACGTTCGTATAGATGAGGAAGCAATGACGAACGCGGCCAGACATAGCATGTACGAGCAGTGGAACTCCGAGCGAGTATACGAGGACTATATGCGACTCCAACACGATAGCTGGTTAGTTCATCAGCACCAAATCATGAGCCAGGTATCATATCAGGTACCAAATAACTACGTGCCTACTCGACCTGCTCATTTTCCGCCACACAGCCCCGACATCCGACCACCGTTTAACCGGTATGACTATAACCAAGCCTATCAGAACACCTATAACCAACAATGGAACCCACCTGACGAGATGAACTGGAACCCCTATCCAGACTGATTTGGTTCCATTAGTTATTTTTATGATTTTTATGTTCTTATCTTTTTACTTATTCATGTTTAAACTTATGTTTTTGGATATATTTATGTAATTTTTATCATTTTTATTATTATTGTGTACTAATATTTCACATTTAGGATTTGAAAGTGGGATATTAAGTCCCATTTCAAATTGTCATGCATGTTTATATTTGTATTGTATGTATATTGTCAATTGTACAAAACAGGGTAAAACAGCGCATTTTCAAAGACTGGCATTAAGTTCAGCAAAAGCTAGTACTTTTGACGACAAAACAAAAAACAAATGTGATGAAACAACAAGAAGGAATGAACAAATGATGTGCACCATTTATCATTCAGCAAACAAACGCCAATATGTTTGGAAATTTTAGTAAAATTTAATTATTTTTCTACGCTAATCAACCTCAATAATTTAAATTGTTACTGATTTCTTGCAAATGAGGGCATTGCAAGATCTTAAGTGTGGGAAGGGGTTAAATTCTTTCGGATTTTAAAAATTTTTTATTTAAACAATTGGTTACCATTAAAAATACTAGTAACGTAGTAGTTGTATTAGAATCTAGTGCTCTCTGATAACAAAGAACATCCCTAGTCTTATATACTGACTACCCACTTCTAGTAAAATTTTTCAAAATTTTCAATTAAATGAATTCAAAATCATGTTTATACATATTTATGAACGATAAAACTAGGTGTTAACACCGAAATTATTGTTACCTCGGAAAGGACATAAATTGAGAAACAAACCAAAATGTTAGAATTCATTTAAAATGTAAGAGAGGACAATAAAAAGGCAAATAAAAGAAAATAAAAGCCAAGTGTGGGAAAATTTACCAAGTTATTTAAAACATAAGTCACATATTTTTGTGACAAATAACTAAAGATACTTTTGTTTTGGACGATTTTAATCAGTTTTACCCGATTTACTGTAATATATTTGAAAGAAAGATGGATCTACACGATGAATCAATTCCATCATTAAAAGGAAGTAAAGTCTTCCAAAAAAGAAACGCGCTTCTTGATTTAGGTCATGAAGTTGTCGTCCAGACCAGCTGTAGGTTGACGAAAAATCTAGAAAAGTCATCTCTAAAATCAGCAGGAAATCCACGGACCTCAGCATCAAACAGGGTCGCCAAGTGGTCAGACTTATCCTAACCATGAGAGGATCTGTCTCGTAAAATGGGGAGGACGCCGTGCAAATTAGCTGGATAAGACTAATGAATCAGATCCCTAGAAAAGGATAATCTCTTTAAAGATCAAAAATCAGCTTTTAAGCCTGATATTACTCAATCCTAGAGATTGACCTTAAAGATTGAGAATTACAAACTCATGGAATTCGATGATATCTAAACTCGAGATTGAATGGGAAAATATTTTGATCAAATTAAAACCGATTTGTTTTCTGAAAACCCATTTTTAATGCGTTCATTACCATTGAACGTAAAATCCTAGGAATTCACCTGGAATTCATTAGGTCACCTGAACCAAATCGGGTGTCAACCGTAAGAACGGTGGTTGCATAGCATGGTCAAAGACAGGACCTTGTGCCAGACCGGAAAATTATAAGGGTTAGCTTTACTATTGCTCCTACCAAGGATAGTAATTGCATCTGACACGTTATAGACCATAATTAAAAGCATGTCAGGGGACATTGCCTTAACAGTTGCTTGTTCAACGCTTTCCTTTACAACCGGACGGTAGTTTATCGAAAGGTAATATACGGAGCAAGTATACTGGACATGTTGCTTTCCCAATACAAGGTTAGGAAGTGGGTGACACAAAACCTTAAGTTTTGAGCTAAAAATTTAAAATACGAAACCCACCAAGCCCACAAAAAGAATTTGCAAACACCGGTGAAGGGTTATCCCGGAAAACTTATCTAGGGTAAAAGCTAGATTTAATTTTCAAAAGATCAAATGTTTTCATAAAGATCCAATTTCCTTAATGGATCTAAACTTTTATAGTCATTTGGGACTGTAAACCACATCGTTACTACCATTGTTTATACCGCTGTATAGAAATCACAGATGTACAAAGTGTGAAGAATAAAGAAGTGATTCTAGTATATTTCAAGACTATATTGCTTGAGGACAAGCAACGCTCAAGTGTGGGAATATTTGATAATGCTAAAAACGAACATATATTCCATAGCATTATCCCTCAAGAAAGACAAGCTTTTAGTTGCAGTTGTTCTATTTACAAGTGATATTCGTTTAAATAATAAAAGGTGAAGACAAAAGACAGATTCGACGAATTGAAGACGCAAACGACCAAAAAGCTCAAAAGTACAAAGTACAATCAAAGAGGTTCCAATTATTGATGAGAAACGTCTCAAAATTACAAGAGTACAAGATTCGAAACGCAAAATACAAGATATTAAATTGTACGCAAGGACGTTCGAAAATCCGGAACCGGGACCAGAGTCAACTCTCAACGCTCGACGCAACGGACTAAAAATTACAAGTCAACTATGCACATGAATATAATATAATATATAATTAATTCTTAAAATTAATATATATAATATATTATATTATAAAAACCGTCGGCAGAAGAAAATAACAACATGTGAGCCTCCCCAGCTGGCCATGCGATAGCATGGCCTGGAGGAGCAAAACTCATGCGATCGCATGAGCCACTTTTCCAGCCCACATGCCTATGAAATTCGCAGTTTGGTGAACATCAAACACATCTTTTTCCTTCTTCTTACTCAACGTATAATATATATATATATATATATATATATATATATATATATATATATATATATATATATATATATATATATATATATATATATATATATTATAATTTTAATTTTAATTTTAATTTTAATTCTAATAATAAGGGTATGTTAGCGAATGTTGTAAGGGTGTAAGTCGAAATTCTGTCCGTGTAACGCTACGCTATTTTTAATCATTGTAAGTTATGTTCAACCTTTTTACATTAATGTCTCGTAGCTAAGTTATTATTATGCTTATTTAAAACAAAGTAATCATGATGTTGGGATAATTACTAAAATTGGGTAATTGGACTTTATACCATAATTGGGGTTTGGACAAAAGAACGACACTTGTGGAAATTAGACTATGGGCTATTAATGGACTTTATATTTGTTTAACTAAATGATAGTTTGTTAATTTTAATATAAAGATTTACAATTGGACGTCCCTATAAATAACCATATACGCTCGATCGGACACGATGGGCGGGATATTTATATGTACGAATAATCGTTCATTTAACCGGACACGGGAATTGATTAATAGTCTATGGAATTATTAAAACAGGGGTGAAATTATGTACAAGGACACTTGACATAATTGATAACAAAGTATTAAAACCTTGGGTTACACGCAGTCGATATCCTAGTGTAATTATTAAACAAAGTATTAAAACCTTGTTACAGTTTAAGTCCCCAATTAGTTGGAATATTTGACTTCGGGTATAAGGATAATTTGACGAGGACACTCACACTTTATATTTATGACTGATGGACTGTTATGGACAAAAACCAGATGGACATATTGAATAATTCAGGACAAAGAACAATTAACCCATGGGAATAAACTAAATCAACACGTCAAACATCATGATTACGAAAGTTTAAATAAGCATAATTCCTTTATTTTCATATTTAATTTCACTTCTAATTATTGCACTTTTATTTATTGTTATTGTATTTAATTGCACTTTTAATTTTCGTACTCTTTAATTATCGTAATTTTATTTTATCGCACTTTTATTTATAGAAATTTCATTATCGTTATTTACTTTACGCTTTAAATTAAGTCATTTATTTATTTAATATTTTACATTAGGTTTTAACTGCGACTAAAGTTTTAAAAATCGACAAACCGGTCATTAAACGGTAAAAACCCCCTTTTATAATAATAATATTACTTATATATATATTTGTATTTTTATAAATTAAAACTAATATAGCGTTAAGCTTGTTTAAGTGTATCCCTGTAGAACGAACCGGACTTACTAAAAACTACACTACTGTACGATTAGGTACACTGCTTATAAGTGTTGTAGCAAGGTTTAGGTATATCCATTCTATAAATAAATAAATATCTTGTGTAAAATTGTATCGTATTTAATAGTTTTTCCTAGTAAAATATAAGCTATTTCATATACACCTCTACGCACATCAAGTATTTTTGGCGCCGCTGCCGGGGATTAGCATTTGTAGTAACAGCAGAGAGCGCAACGCTAATTTTTAAAAAAAAAAAATTTTTATTAATTTTTAGTTTACTTTTATAAAAATAAGTTTTTATAAAAATAAGTTTTAAATATTCAAAAATATAAAAAGAAAAACAAAAATATAAATATTTTTAAGACTTTGTTAAATATATAAGTTCTATAAAAGTTCTTTATCTTTATTTTATAAAAAAATAAGTTTTATTTAATTTATATAAATATATTATAATTATATAAAACAGAAAATTTAAAACAGAAAACTGAAAAAATAATAATATTAAAACTCGAGGCCCGTACTGTAGCAGCCCGTAACCTGGCCCAAAACTCGGGCTCATGCGATCGTATGAGCCCGAAGGCAATTTCTCATGCGATCGCATGAGTGTGTCTGACACGCCAATAGGAAACCCTATTCTGCATTAATTACGGAGTATATACTATTATTATTATCTAAACCCTAATTAGGTTTGTTTTTTAATATTAATATTTAGTTTAAGTTTTTATTAATTAATTTATATATTTAGTTTAATTAGTTTTAATAAATTACAAAATTAATAGTTTTATAAAATAAATAATATAAAAATAATATTTTTATAAAAATTGTACTTTTTACAACTTTAAGTATATTTTTATATTTTGTACCCCTTTTTATCGTTTTAGCGTAATTTTTGTATTTTTCGCTCGTATTTAGTTTTAAGATATAGTTTTTACCATAGTTATTTTTACTTCTAGATTTTTAAGATTTGCCGTAAAATCCCTTAAGTGCTTTTTCTTTTTGACTAAGATTTAGGTGCTTTAAAATTTTGCGACGCCGTTTATATATTTTAGTCCCTTTTTAAGTTATTGCCATTAGGGATATAGTTTTTCTTTTAAGCTTTAATATTTTTAGACGCAACTTTTAATTCTTAGTTTTTAGTTCCTTTTTAAGTTTCGACGCGCTACTTTCTTATTTTTATTTTACGACGCCTATTATTTTTCCCCTCTTTTATTTTTCGACGTTTTTCGACGCGCTCTTTTTCTTTCTTATTTCTCGCCATTCTAGTTTTTAGGACATAGAATTTTTTACTTCTTTTCTAAATTTCTTTAAATTACGAAAATTTATTTTAAGTGGTTAAATTGATAGACATCAAAATTTTCTGGTTCGTAGTAATAGTTGGATTTGTACGTGGACCGGGTTATTAGAGCCAAACAGTACTCAATTATATTGAGACCAAACGAATCCTGCCCCTCTGTTGCATCTTTTAGCTATTCGAAACGTGGGCAAAATCAGAAAAGTCTATTAATTTGATAACTTATATAATTTTTCTTTCTTTTTAAAAACTAATAGGATATTCAGTGAATGCACCGAGCAAAATGTTCACCACCTTTTGTACGTTCACCACCTGTAACTCGATCAAGACATCTAGAAAATATTGTCGCCGTTGATTTTTCTTTAGAATCGTCATCCAGTCGACCAAGTACTCCAATTCAAATTTTTGATAATCCATTTTTTGAACCTGACCTCACAATTGAGAATCCGGAGAATATTAAAATTAGGATTCTCTTTAATTTAATGCGCTCATCTGCCTCGATCGCTTCGCTATAAATCAACCTCTTTCGTTCCTTTTATTTTCATCACTCATATTGATGCGGGTGAGCTGGGCAATGTAACCAGCAACACAGCCAGCTCGAGCTCAAAAGATGTTACACCCGAATCAGGCCAAGCAATGGTCGTGTTGCCATCTATTTCGTATCATCTAAGTGTTTTTGGAGCTGGTTCAAGAAGCTCAAGGGTGGCCCTACTTCAGTCCTTAAACTGAAGTAGTTATGTTTACATGAATAAAGTTTTTGATAGTTGAAGGCAAGCCAGCAACGAAGAAGAACCAGCTAGCCAGACCAGCAAATGAGTTTAGTTCAGCCAGTAAAGCTTTAATTCACTCAGTCGGGTAACCAGCAAATCGAACCAGCAAAGTTATGCTTAGGCGAACCAGCTAGTTCAACCAGCTAAAGAATTTTAGTTCAATCAGCACATGAAACTCTAGTACAACCAGCACGCGTTGCTATTTTCTGTCTGAATGGCCAACTTGCTGATACAATTCAAAGTTTACTTATGCTTTTCAATAAACCGGTCAGGTCATGTGCTTAACACATGTGTGGCTGTTATAGAAGAATGTTAGCTGTCCAAGGAAGACTCCCATTTATCATTGGATGCTTTTATCATGGGAAGGAGCACTAACAAATGGCAGGCTTTTTGTAGATTGTGTCCCTTATTCTTATTGGCTAATTTGTAATTGTTTGTCATTTTTTGTCTTCATTTCCTTTTTATGTTTTTGTCTTTTAGAAAATAGCTGTTAAGCTTCTACTATAAATAGAGAGCTCTTGTAATTGTAAAACTTGGTCGATGATTGAATGAAAAGTTTGATAGAGCTTATCTATTTACAAAATCTCTGTGTCTTTACGAATCTTTGATTCCGGTGGCTAAGAGTGGTTTCTTTATCAGTGTTTGTGGTGTTACTTTATCAAACATTGTGGTGAAATCCAAATCTTCATATCTGATATTATAGTTGTGGTGGAATCTTTATCAGCTGTAGTTGAAGATTTGGAGTGTTTCTAGATCTCTAATTGTGGTGGTATCTTTATCAATTTGGGGTTTAGATTCTTCTATCATTGTGTTCTTATTTCAGAGTTTTATACTCTGTTTTTGGGGCTGTTACTGTTACAAATTTGGGGGTTTGTGTTCAGATCTGTTTAAGTGAAGAAAGCTTGTTCTAAATTGCGTTTTTAAAGTCATAATCACGCATCAAAGTGGTATCAGAGCTTAAGTTGTTCAAATCGAAGCTTTCTTATCATTTTCATTGTTGTTTCAGTTCATACTCTGTTTTAGAGCTGTTAAGCTTTATTTCAGATCTGGGTTTCTATTTGTTGCTAAAGGTCTATTTCAGATCTGATATTTGAAATGGCTGATATTCCAAGGAATATGACTCTTGAAGAAGCTCATAATCTTAGAAGAGATAGAGCTATTGAAGCTCTACAACATCAGATGGAAAGAATGGTTAACTTGTTGGAAGATGGTGTTTCAAGAGGAAATAGAATTAGATCTGAAAATGGAGATACAAATATTGTGTCTTCTAGTACTGAATCTGAGGATGGTAGCCAATCTACTGATGGATCTCATGCTTCTTCACAAAGAAGAAGAAGGCATAGGAAAAAGGCTGATGATTTGAAAGATATCAAGATAGACCCACCTGATTTTGAAGGATCCTCTAATCCTGAAGATTACTTTGAATGGGTTCAGGCCATGGATAGAATTATGGAGGTTAAAGGCTATGATGATAAAAAGGCCTTTAAAGTTGCTATAATCAGATTAAAGAAGTATGCTTCAATGTGGTATGATAATCTAAAAAAAGAAAGGCAATATGAAGGGAAGAAAACAATCAAAACCTGGTCCAAGTTAAAAGAGTGTATGCAAAAGAGGTTTGTTCCTCAAGCTTACAAGCAAGAGCTGTATATCCAGATGAATACACTCAAGCAAGGCAGCATGAATGTTGTTGATTACATCAGAGAGTTTGAGCAGTGCAAGATTTGTACAAATTTTAAAGAAGCTGAAGAACACACTATAGCAAGATTCGTTGGGGGCTTAAATGCTTCTATTGCTGATCAAGTTGAAATGCAGCCTCTATGGACTTTTGAGAGTGCTTGCAAGCTGGCTATTCAGGTAGAGAAACAAGCAAAAAAGAAAATTAATTTTAAGTCTTATTCCAAGCCAGCTGTGCTGCCTATGAAGGGTCAATCATCTATGCTGCCTAGGCATAACGAGGCAGCACCCAAAGTATCTAAAGGCAAAGAGCAGGTTGTAGCTGGTCCTAAAGATGATAGAAGGAAATGCTTCAAGTGCCATGGATTTGGGCATTTTTAAGCTCAATGTCCTAACAAGCGTGCTCTTACACTAAAGGAGATTGAAGATTTGGAAGGGGGTTTTGAAACTGAACCAGCATATGATGAGTTTGATAGTGAAGAGTTTGTTGCTGCTGATATTGGAGAGTTTTTAGTGGTTCGAAGAGTAATGCACTCAGCTGAGACTATTGAAGATAAGAGTCAGCGTGAAAACATCTTTCATTCAAGGTGCACAGTCAAGGGAAAAGTGTGCAACCTGATTGTTGATGGAGGCAGCTGTGCAAACGCAGCATCTGCTCACATGGTGGAAAAGCTTGAGCTGGTTACAAAGAAGCATCCTCATCCATACAAACTTCAATGGCTTAACCAAGGCAGTGAGGTAAAGGTTACTCGCCAAGTTACTTTTCCATTTTCTATTGGTACTGTTTATCAAGATGAGATTACTTGTGATGTTATCCCTATGGATGCTTGTCATTTGCTGCTTGGTAGACCTTGGTTATTTGATAAGTATGTATATCATAATGGACACCAAAATACTTATTCAATGTATGTGAATGGAAAGAAGATCACCCTCACTTCTTTAAAGCCTAGTGAAATACCTAGAGCTGATCCTACTGTTAAGAATGATAAAGCTTTGTTTATGACTCAAGCTAAAGTTGATACTGAGTTAAAGGGTGGTACCGGTGCTTATTTATTGCTGATGTTTGAAAGTGATGAGTTGAACCAGCATGATGAAATACCAGCTAGGGTAAAGCCATTGTTATCCGAATTTGCTGATGTGTTTCCTACTTAGTTACCTACTGGTTTACCATCAATCAGGGGTATTGAACATCAAATTGATCTTGTACCTGGATATGTTCTTCCTAATAAGGCAGCTTATCGATGTTCCCCTCATGAAGCAAAAGAATTAGAAAAGCAAGTTAATGAGTTGGTTGTCAAGGGATATATTAGAACCAGCATGAGTCCTTGTTCAGTACCAGCTTTACTGGTTCCAAAGAAAGATGGTTCTATGAGAATGTGTGTAGACAGCCGAGCTATTAACAACATCACCATCAAGTATAGGTATCCCATACCTAGATTAGATGATATGCTAGATGAGTTGCATGGTTCTTGTGTGTTTTCCAAAGTTGATCTTAGAAGTGGGTATCATCAGATTCGAATGAAAGAAGGAGATGAATGGAAGACAGCTTTCAAGATCAAAGGTGGATTATTCGAGTGGTTGGTTATGCCTTTTGGGTTGTCTAATGCACCCAGCACATTCATGAGGCTTAAGAATGAAGTGCTCAGGCCACTTATTGGTCAGTTTGTGGTTGTTTACTTTGATGACATCCTAGTGTACTCAAAAACTAAAGAAGAACACTTGGATCATCTGAGGAAAGTATTTGAGCTATTAAGGCAGAATCAGTTATATGCAAAGCTGGAGAAGTGTGATTTCCTTGTCAGCAAAGTAGTGTTTCTTGGATATGTGGTTTCTGAAGAAGGCATTTCAATGGATCCATCTAAGGTGGAAGCAATCAGATCATGGCCTAGTCCTTCTACCATCACTGAAGTCAGAAGTTTTCATGGTTTAGCTTCATTCTATAGAAGATTTATCAAAGACTTCTCCACAATTGTTGCTCCAATTACTGATTGTATGAAGAAAGGGGTATTTGAATGGTCTAGTTCTGCCCAATCAACATTTGAATCATTGAAAGAAAAGCTAAGTTCAGCACCTATGCTTGCTTTACCTACTTTTGATATGCTATTTGAACTTGAATGTGATGCAAGTGGTGTTGGCATTGGAGCTATGCTAGTGCAAGGAAAAAGACCAGTAGCTTATTTCAGTGAAAAGCTAAATGGATCAAAGCTGAATTATAGCACTTATGATAAAGAGTTTTATGCCATCATTCGAGCTGTTGATCATTGGTCACATTATTTGAAGCCAAGGCAGTTTGTTCTCTTTTCTGATCATGAAGCATTAAAATACATTAATGGGCAGCACAAATTAAATCCAAGGCATGCAAAATGGGTTGAATTCTTGCAGATGTACTCCTTTGTGTCTAAACACAAGGCTGGTACTTTTAATGTTGTTGCTGATGCTCTTTCAAGAAGATACTCTTTGTTGTCAATTCTAGAAGCTAGAGTTCTTGGATTTTCATTTGTTAAGGAGTTATATGAAGCTGATCCAGACTTTGCTCCTATTTTGAACTGTTCTCCTACTGAGTCCAAAAGAGATTATGTTGAGCAAGATGGTTTTCTATTCAAGGGCAGCAGATTGTGCATCCCAAAAGATTCAATCAGGGAGTTGCTGATTAGAGAAGCACATGGAGGTGGTTTAGCTGGTCATTTTGGGATTAACAAGACATTGGATATCCTAAGTGAACACTTCTACTGGCTATGTATGGATAAAGATGTCAAAGCTGTGATTAATCGTTGTGCTACTTGCTGTCAAGCTAAGTCAACTTTTCACAAGGGTTTATATACTCCTCTTCCTGTTCCCAACCAGCCATGGGAAGATTTGAGCATGGATTTCATTGTTGCTTTACCAAGGACTCAGCGAGGCAAAGATTCTATTATGGTTGTTGTTGACAGGTTTTCAAAGATGGCTCATTTCATAGCCTGCAACAAAAACAATGATGCTACTGTTGTTGCTACTTTATTCTTCAAAGAAATTGTTCGTCTTCATGGAGTTCCCAAAACCATTGTGTCTGATCAAGATACAAAGTTCTTAAGCTATTTTTGGAAGACATTATGGAAGCTGCTTGGAACAAAGCTTTTATTCAGCACTTGTCACCATCCCCAAACTGATGGTCAAACTGAAGTTACCAATAGAACTGTGGGAATGTTGCTAAGGGCACTTGTGAAGAAAAGTTTGAAGGAGTGGGATTTGAAGTTTGCTCAAGCTGAATTTGCTTTTAACAGAGCACCTAATTACTCCACAGGAAAATCACCATTTGAAATCTGCTATGGTGCAAATCCACTCACACCCATTGATCTGATTGCTTTTGAAATTGAGCCTAAGGTAAGTGTTGATGCAGTAGCAAAGGCCAAATAAATGAAGAAGCTGTATAAGCAAGTGAGGGCCAAAATTGAGAAGACCAACCAGCAATACAAGGCTAAAGCTAACCAGCACAGAAAGCAGCCCACTTTTGTTCCTGGTGATCTTGTTTGGATTCATCTAAGGAAGGAAAGGTTCCCAGCAAAAAGGAAGAACAAGCTGATGCCAAGAGCTGAGGGTCCATTTAAAGTGTTGGAAAAAGTTGGTGATAATGCTTACAAGGTCGAGCTGCCTGGTGATACTGCTGTGGAGAGCACTTTTAATGTTGGTGATTTGATGCCCTACTTGGAAGATGACAACCTCGAGAACTTAAGGTCAAGTTCCTTTTTAGAGGGGGAGGATATAACGACCCGTTCCTAATCCATCCGGACAACGTCCATATCGATTACAAACGAATTATAATAGTTGATAACATCGCGAGGTATTTGACCTCTATATGATACATTTTACAAACGTTGCATTTATTCTTAAAAAGGCAAACTATCATTACATTAAAATTGATATGCTCGTCTAACATTTTACAATATCCAAATGGCTTAATATTAGCCCTTAATGATCTTCAATGACTCGAATGCAACGTTCGTGTATCATGGCTTAAATGGTCCCAACTAGTATCCTTTATATGAGCTAATGCACAGCGGAAGACTTAATTCGTACCTGAGAATAAACATGCTTTAAAGTGTCAACCAAAAGGTTGGTGAGTTCATAAGTTTATCGTATCAACAGTTATCAAAAGTTTCAATAGACCACAAGATTTCATAGTTATAAATATCTGTACACTCGCAAGTGTATAAAAGCATTCTAAGTGGTTGAGCACTTGGTAACCATACTTAACATTTAATCACGTCGCATATTCCCTTTAATATGAAATCTTACTACACCGTACCAAGGTGTAGTCGCAAAACGAAGTACTGTGCAACCGTTGAATACTGGTCGTCCAGTCCGGTTGGGGTTGTCAGGCCCGATAGATCTATCAACAGGATTCGCGTTTACAATACCGCTGTAAATATTAGTTACCAAGCTACAGGGAAGTATGCCAGTGGTACAACTCAACGTAGAATGTGTTTTTAGTACTTGTGTCTATTTCGTAAACATTTATAAAAGCTTCGCATGTATTCTCAGTCCCAAAAATATATATATATTGCAAAAGCAATTAAAAAGGGAGCAAATGAAACTCACCAATTGTATTTTGTAGTAAAAATACATATAACATCATTGATAACTTATAAGGTTTGGCCTTCGATTCACGAACCTAATTAATTATATAATTATATATATTGATTAATATCTAAATAACAATTAAAGTCAAATTATAGTGTACCAATCCTAATGCTCGAGACTAATATGTAAAAGTTAACAAAAATTCATTTGACTCAAAAATGATTTCCAAAAATTCATTCATGTTTAAATATAATTAAATATTGTTGTCAAATATTTCATAAAATTATATAATTTTTATAATTAAAACTTTATTAAAAAAAATATATACGAAATGATAAGTTAGCAATATTTTCATTAAAAATAATATTTTTAATAGAAATAATAATTTTAGTGTCAATGAAAATAAATTAATAGTTTTATTAATAATAATGATCAAAAATATTAGTTTAATAGTTTTTGATAAAAATATCAATTGTATTTAGATATAATAACAATGATAGTACTATTTTGATAATAATAATACTTATAATAACAATCTAATAATAATAATGATTTTAACGATATCGTAAATAAAAGGTAAAAATGTTCATTTTTAAACAATTTGTACAAAAGTTCGATTGACTATAACTTCAAATCCATCCGTCGAATTCTTTCGACATCTGAATGAAAAGTTTATAGTTTTTCGCCACCTTTCCAAAAACATATTATTCATATACCTTATTTCAACTGCAAGAGTAACTAATTCAGATTCTATCCTAAAAATATATTTTAACAAAAATAGATATAAAAATATACACGATCCTAATTTCTCGAGCACCAGTCAGGGACACACTAAAAGTAAATAAAAGTTAAGTTTAGAGTGCTTACGTATCAATATTGAGATTCAATATTGCAGGATATTATTTAGACGCAACGGAGATGACAAACACTAGTTTGTCTCATGAGCAAAACCCCCGATCCGTACCCATAACTTTCATAGATTTGACCCATAATCTCCTTAATATTATCCCATTCATAAAACCAGTTTTGGAACACTTGGATAGAACCCCGTCATAGAATCTTTGTATAAATTTTGGTACAATAAATACTCTTGATCTTAAAATTAATACTAATCTTAATCTTTAATCTTAATAATAATTTTAATAATAATAATAATAATAATAATAATAATAATATAAATTTTATAAGTTTACAGAGTATTATTATGTGTATATATGTGTGTGTGCGATGTTTGATGAAATGAAAAATAATAGAAGGCCTTTTAAAGAAAATTTTCGTCACCTAACTACTTTATGTCGGCAAAACATTACACGATTCGTGTAAATGGGTACACGATTCGTGTAAGGTATAGTCACGAAAGTTGTAGATTTTTGAGTTACGGTCGTTTGGACACCAAGATCACCCTTTTTCGAGTCCGAATGAATTAGTTATGATTTTTCTCGTGCAAGTGCGCAGGTTTAGTGATTTCCAACATTTTAACTTGAAATCTTGTGATGAAATGTTGTAGTCTTTTGGTGCTCATTAAAAATCTTTATATTATCTTTATTTTTATTTTTATATCATTGAAAGTCCCTAAAAATATTTTATAATCAAATTATATTATATCAAAAAAAAATATTCGTTGTTTAACTAAGTATTTTTAAATACAAAACGTTTTATATTTAGCTAAAGACTATATTTAATCATTTTGTAAAAATACATAAATATATATTTAATAAACACGCTTTATTTAAATATTCATTTTTATTAAAATCACGGACCGTTATCATTTACAATTTGTCAAAAGGTTTCAAGAAAAATTCCAACTTTTAAGATAACGTTAAAAATCCTTATTCTTATCAAAATGGTTTGATAATAATTTGACGAAAGTGGTTTCAGATATTTATAAAAATTATAATCCTTTTTAAAGAAGACGTGACATATAAATCATATTTTATAATTTCTAAAATAATAACAGATAACTATATTAAACTTAATAATTACACCTTGACATGTAGTAAAAATATATTATCTTTTACTCTCGCCGATAAATATAGTATTCTTATATCGAAACCAAATATTACATATCTAATACCTTGTTAACGTTATCAATTAATAAATATATATCATATATACACATAAAAGTTCGTAAATCGTTAGGCTTGGTCAATGGGTAACTAATCATTCAAATATAGATTTCAGACTTTCTAGACTCAACATTAAGGTTTTTGCTTATCGTGTCGGAAATATATAGAGTTTAAGGTTTAAATTTGGTCGGAAATTTCCGGGTCGTTACAGTACCCACCCGTTAAAGAAATTTTGTCCCCGAAATTTGGTAGAGGTTGTCATAATAACATATAGGAATGTTTTCATGACGAATATGAGATAATAATAGAGTTTTATCATTATTGATAGATATAGATAAAAAAAATTTCGATCATGTGAAGCGTACGAGCGAAGCTATCACAAAAGAGAGTGAAATGAGTAATATGGTATCATTTTAACTGATGACGTAGTTATGATTGATTTAAAAAAAATCTTTCGTAATAAGATTTGGTTCTTCGGCGATTTAGAAACAGGATCTCCTTTGATTAAATACGGCAAATCAGCTGTGATTTCTTTGTCGGATCTTTCACTTATAAAACTACCGCCATCGTTTCCCTATTTCCATACCTCACATCTTCTTTTCTTCATCTTTTAATTCATACTTTAAGGTATTCTTTAAAATGCTTCATCCTGTTCTAATTTTTGTTATACTTCTAACTTTCATATCTTTCATTCTTCTCTTTCATCTACCGCCAGAAGAATCTATTCACTTTTATGATTTTCTTGGAATTATAATGTTTCTAATTCTCCCGTGTCTTTACGTCGCTATACTTATTGATATACACGGTTTGTAGTTTCTGGGTCGTTATTGAGTTTGATATCTTTCCTTACACTTCAATGTTCCTGCTTCTGTTTTCTATAATCATTGTCATCCATAGTTAATACTTTCTCCTGTTTGCTGCGATTTATACCTCAATTTCTATTTTGAGGCTTTGTCCCTTCGTTTCTTCTTCCCGTCCTTGAGCCAAGCGAACAATGGTCCGAAATTCGTAGGTAGGAAATTTGGAATGAACCTAGCTATTGGTTTTAGAATGAAATTGTAATGGCACGATCTTGATTCGTAAAAATTACCAGAATATTTCGGGAAATTAGAACTATTAGGGTGATGCGTTCTAATATATTTGGAGATTGAACAGAATGTAAGAGCCGTGTAACATGGCACATGATGATGGTACTGTGAATCATCACGAAACTTAACATGAGTTACTGTAATATAATGAAGTTGATCAAGTTCCATTATATTATATTAATTCACGCATCAATTCCCAACACTTCTTCAAAACATTCATATTTTAAGTTTGAAGATTTCAGAATTTAGAAACTAACACAGTTTCTTTTATTTTGTAACACAGATGTTATGGAGAAATCAATGATTTCAGATAAGGATAGCTGTGAAAATGGCTTCAGAAATATTGAGGATATTTATAATGAAAGATATGATAATATCTTGGAATTTCTAATGTCGAAGGATGATGATGAAGATTGACTCGTAAGGGTTTAGATTTAGAAGCAAGGTGTTTACTACAGAATCGTCATGATTCTTTATGTACAAGTTTAGTCCTTGTAATTTGTTCAGAGTCTCCTTCACGATTTGCTCAATCCGGTTTTCAGTACCAAATTTTCTATCGAGCGTTCCTAACACTTCCTCCTTTTTCTGAGCTTTTTCAACATACTGTACTTCATCGTAAACTTTTGACTATTAAGGTTGTTTACGGTTTTTGCTGCTTCATCAGCATTTCAAGAACTACTTCATAGTCCAAGATGTTTTTCAGAAACTTCGCATTCGAAACATGTAATTCTTAGGGATAGACACGTTTGGTATAACTGGGGAATTTCTATAAGATTTTCAAAATACTGATTGCGGATTTCACCGAAGAGATAACGAGCTGCTGGTATATCGGCTGATAATGTCGTGGGATATAAAAGGTTCTCTGGTAACAACGGCGGAAGGACAATGTTTAAATATCAAGGTTATAATAGGAGTAGTCTCACTGAGAAGTCGAAGTGGAGCTGTGACAAAATTAGCTTCTTGAAAAGGAATTGTAGGGCTGTTTTCACTAATAAATAGCATAGGATTCAACACGGTATGTGTTAAACTATGAATTTGGATTCGAGGGTTTTCCGGTGTATAAATCTTTTCTTCGGTAGACAAGATGCGGCAGGTTCGACTTCTCGATCGAGATGTTTTTAAGAATCATGAAAGGATTTGAATGCGAATTGTAATTGTCGAGGTTCAAATGAGGTTTAGAATAAAATCAAGTGGCAAACTTGAAGAATTGTTTAGTTTCATATGTTATATTCTATATTTTAATTCATTTTACTTGTCCATAGTTAGCAGTCTGTTAGTTCGATTGTCCAATAATACAATAGTTAAATAATATATATATATTATAATATTCGAATTAAATAATACATATCGTGACCCGTGTACCGGTCTCGGTATTGATCACAACTCAAACTATATATATAGATGGGTCGATATGATAAATCGAAACCTTGTATACGTGTCCCGTTATATAAAGTGCGTAAAATAAATAAATGTATATCATGACCCATGCACCGGTGTTGTCTCAGAATTAATCCGACGTGTTGCGTACATGTGTCCCGACAGTAGTACAGTGCGGAAATTAAAATTGCGGGAATGTAAATTGCGGAAATGTAAATTGCGAGAATGTAAATTGCGAGAATATAAATTGCGATAAATTAAATGTTAATCAGTTAGCTGGGAACAGTTAGCCGGAACAGTTAGCGTGAAATCCTTAATAGATTTTCAATTAGTTAAATCGTGTGTTTCTAACAATTTTAATATATCCAATGTTTTCTTCATTATGCCACTTGTTGAATTCTGATAAGTCAAAATCCGAATATGAAATGAGAATGGTTATTCTGGGATGAGCGGATACGAATACCGGTGGTTGCGAGTAAAATAATAGATGACCGTTGAATCAGATTCAAAGAATGTACAGTGTACTTATTAATGTGAATTCTAAATATTCCTCGGGTGCTACCCACCCGTTAAAATATTTTCATCATTAACAGTTTGTACGAAAGAAATTTTTAATTACAATCTTTATGAAAATATACTTGCATATATATTTTCATCGGATGTAATTATGGATTTAATGAGTAAAGAAAATATTATACTCATTTGATTTACTGTTGGCACTTGATTTCATGATCTCTGAACATTAGAGATTACGTAGTTGTCATGTTAAACGGAAGTAAATGAGGTAGGACGTAAGGCGAAGGTAATCGATGTCGAACGAAAATTTAGTAGATGGAACGATACGTAGAACGGTGACTATACTCATGGTATAGTTTATGACGTTGAGGTTTATGACGCGACTGTGGCTGCTGCTGGTGTTTGTAACCGTCACACCATATTTTCCATTGCTGTCACACAAACGCGAAGTTTATTAACTTATACTTGTACACCGGATTGATTGGCGATTGAAGCGAGCGGATGTATAAAATTCGGAATATGAGATGGTATATAATTATGATGAGATATCCGTAAAAAGGAGAAAAGAAATGGTTTCTCGAACAGGTTCGTCGGTAAGTGTTTCAGGTTTATCGCCAAAAGAGTAATTTAGTGGATGGAAAGGTTCTTCAATGTGAAATGATTTCCGGATGTCGTATGATATTCTAACTATATAGAATATCTATATATATTACCAAAGATTTCGTAGTCTTCAAAGAAATTTACAGCGTGTATCAGGCAAATCTAGGATGCGCTAAGATATGAATTTCGTCTATACACTATCGATGCACTAAATGCAGTAAGACGTGTCTAGGCTTAAGAATGCTAAGCAGGCAATTCCCTAAAGATGATAAGCAGATGATTTCCGACTAATGTGATAAGCAAAACTTTTTGACAAGCAGACACGGTCAAAGTCCAGTCTCACTAATGTATCCTAACAACCACCAGTTAGACACACTAATGGGTGACCTGGTTCGCTAAGACCAACGCTCTGATACCACCTATAACGACCCGTTCCTAATCCATCCGGACAACGTCCATATCGATTACAAACGAATTATAATAGTTGATAACATCGCGAGGTATTTGACCTCTATATGATACATTTTACAAACGTTGCATTTATTCTTAAAAAGGCAAACTATCATTACATTAAAATTGATATGCTCGTCTAACATTTTACAATATCCAAATGGCTTAATATTAGCCCTTAATGATCTTCAATGACTCGAATGCAACGTTCGTGTATCATGGCTTAAATGGTCCCAACTAGTATCCTTTATATGAGCTAATGCACAGCGGAAGACTTAATTCGTACCTGAGAATAAACATGCTTTAAAGTGTCAACCAAAAGGTTGGTGAGTTCATAAGTTTATCGTATCAACAGTTATCAAAAGTTTCAATAGACCACAAGATTTCATAGTTATAAATATCTGTACACTCGCAAGTGTATAAAAGCATTCTAAGTGGTTGAGCACTTGGTAACCATACTTAACATTTAATCACGTCGCATATTCCCTTTAATATGAAATCTTACTACACCGTACCAAGGTGTAGTCGCAAAACGAAGTACTGTGCAACCGTTGAATACTGGTCGTCCAGTCCGGTTGGGGTTGTCAGGCCCGATAGATCTATCAACAGGATTCGCGTTTACAATACCGCTGTAAATATTAGTTACCAAGCTACAGGGAAGTATGCCAGTGGTACAACTCAACGTAGAATGTGTTTTTAGTACTTGTGTCTATTTCGTAAACATTTATAAAAGCTTCGCATGTATTCTCAGTCCCAAAAATATATATATATTGCAAAAGCAATTAAAAAGGGAGCAAATGAAACTCACCAATTGTATTTTGTAGTAAAAATACATATAACATCATTGATAACTTATAAGGTTTGGCCTTCGATTCACGAACCTAATTAATTATATAATTATATATATTGATTAATATCTAAATAACAATTAAAGTCAAATTATAGTGTACCAATCCTAATGCTCGAGACTAATATGTAAAAGTTAACAAAAATTCATTTGACTCAAAAATGATTTCCAAAAATTCATTCATGTTTAAATATAATTAAATATTGTTGTCAAATATTTCATAAAATTATATAATTTTTATAATTAAAACTTTATTAAAAAAAATATATACGAAATGATAAGTTAGCAATATTTTCATTAAAAATAATATTTTTAATAGAAATAATAATTTTAGTGTCAATGAAAATAAATTAATAGTTTTATTAATAATAATGATCAAAAATATTAGTTTAATAGTTTTTGATAAAAATATCAATTGTATTTAGATATAATAACAATGATAGTACTATTTTGATAATAATAATACTTATAATAACAATCTAATAATAATAATGATTTTAACGATATCGTAAATAAAAGGTAAAAATGTTCATTTTTAAACAATTTGTACAAAAGTTCGATTGACTATAACTTCAAATCCATCCGTCGAATTCTTTCGACATCTGAATGAAAAGTTTATAGTTTTTCGCCACCTTTCCAAAAACATATTATTCATATACCTTATTTCAACTGCAAGAGTAACTAATTCAGATTCTATCCTAAAAATATATTTTAACAAAAATAGATATAAAAATATACACGATCCTAATTTCTCGAGCACCAGTCAGGGACACACTAAAAGTAAATAAAAGTTAAGTTTAGAGTGCTTACGTATCAATATTGAGATTCAATATTGCAGGATATTATTTAGACGCAACGGAGATGACAAACACTAGTTTGTCTCATGAGCAAAACCCCCGATCCGTACCCATAACTTTCATAGATTTGACCCATAATCTCCTTAATATTATCCCATTCATAAAACCAGTTTTGGAACACTTGGATAGAACCCCGTCATAGAATCTTTGTATAAATTTTGGTACAATAAATACTCTTGATCTTAAAATTAATACTAATCTTAATCTTTAATCTTAATAATAATTTTAATAATAATAATAATAATAATAATAATAATAATAATATAAATTTTATAAGTTTACAGAGTATTATTATGTGTATATATGTGTGTGTGCGATGTTTGATGAAATGAAAAATAATAGAAGGCCTTTTAAAGAAAATTTTCGTCACCTAACTACTTTATGTCGGCAAAACATTACACGATTCGTGTAAATGGGTACACGATTCGTGTAAGGTATAGTCACGAAAGTTGTAGATTTTTGAGTTACGGTCGTTTGGACACCAAGATCACCCTTTTTCGAGTCCGAATGAATTAGTTATGATTTTTCTCGTGCAAGTGCGCAGGTTTAGTGATTTCCAACATTTTAACTTGAAATCTTGTGATGAAATGTTGTAGTCTTTTGGTGCTCATTAAAAATCTTTATATTATCTTTATTTTTATTTTTATATCATTGAAAGTCCCTAAAAATATTTTATAATCAAATTATATTATATCAAAAAAAAATGTTCGTTGTTTAACTAAGTATTTTTAAATACAAAACGTTTTATATTTAGCTAAAGACTATATTTAATCATTTTGTAAAAATACATAAATATATATTTAATAAACACGCTTTATTTAAATATTCATTTTTATTAAAATCACGGACCGTTATCATTTACAATTTGTCAAAAGGTTTCAAGAAAAATTCCAACTTTTAAGATAACGTTAAAAATCCTTATTCTTATCAAAATGGTTTGATAATAATTTGACGAAAGTGGTTTCAGATATTTATAAAAATTATAATCCTTTTTAAAGAAGACGTGACATATAAATCATATTTTATAATTTCTAAAATAATAACAGATAACTATATTAAACTTAATAATTACACCTTGACATGTAGTAAAAATATATTATCTTTTACTCTCGCCGATAAATATAGTATTCTTATATCGAAACCAAATATTACATATCTAATACCTTGTTAACGTTATCAATTAATAAATATATATCATATATACACATAAAAGTTCGTAAATCGTTAGGCTTGGTCAATGGGTAACTAATCATTCAAATATAGATTTCAGACTTTCTAGACTCAACATTAAGGTTTTTGCTTATCGTGTCGGAAATATATAGAGTTTAAGGTTTAAATTTGGTCGGAAATTTCCGGGTCGTTACAGAGGATGATGCGGGTGAGCTGGGCAATGTAACCAGCAACACAGCCAGCTCGAGCTCAAAAGATGTTACACCCGAATCAGGCCAAGCAATGGTCGTGTTGCCATCTATTTCGTATCATCTAAGTGTTTTTGGAGCTGGTTCAAGAAGCTCAGGGGTGACCCTACTTCAGTCCTTAAACTGAAGTAGTTATGTTTTCATGAATAAAGTTTTTGATAGTTGAAGGCAAGCCAGCAACGAAGAAGAACCAGCTAGCCGGACCAGCAAATGAGTTTAGTTCAGCCAGTAAAGCTTTAATTCACTCAGCTGGGTAACCAGCAAATCGAACCAACAAAGTTATGCTTAGGCGAACCAGCTAGTTCAACCAGCTAAAGAATTTTAGTTCAATTAGCACACGAAACTCTAGTACAACCAGCACGCGATGCCATTTTCTGTCTGAATGGCCAATTTGCTGATACAATTCAAAGTTTACTTATGCTTTTCAATAAACCGGTCAGGTCATATGCTTAACACGTGTGTGGCTGTTCTAGAAGAATGTTAGCTGTCCAAGGAAGACTCCCATTTATCATTGGATGCTTTTATCATGGGAAGGAGCACTAACAAATGGCAGGATTTTTGCAGATTGTGTCCCTTATTCTTATTGGCTAATTTGTAATTGTTTGTCCTTTTTTGTCTCCATTTCCTTTTTATGTTTTTGTCTTTTAGAAAATAGCTGTTAAGCTTCTACTATAAATAGAGAGCTCTTATAATTGTAAAACTTGGTTGATGATTGAATGAAAAGTTTGATAGAGCTTATCTATTTACAAAATCTCTGTGTCTTTACGAATCTTTGATTCCGGTGGCTAAGAGTGGTTTCTTTATCAGTGTTTGTGGTGTTACTTTATCAAACATTGTGGTGAAATCCAAATCTTCATATCTGATATTATAGTTGTGGTGGAATCTTTATCAGCTGTAGTTGAAGATTTGGAGTGTTTCTAGATCTCTAATTGTGGTGGTATCTTTATCAATTTGGGGTTTAGATTCTTCTATCCTTGTGTTCTTATTTCAGAGTTTTATACTCTGTTTTTGGGGCTGTTACTGTTACAAATTTGGGGGTTTGTGTTCAGATCTGTTTAAGTGAAGAAAGCTTGTTCTAAATTGCGTTTTTAAAGTCATAATCACGCATCACATATACTTTCTTCCTCAATCTATTCTTCTAAGGATTGTGAAAATGCTCAATCCAGTTCTAATTCTGAATATTATTCTGGTCATTGCAACAATAATTCTTCTTTTTCATTTGTCACCAGAAGAATCTTTTTACTTCTATTACGCTCTAGGGATTATTGTATTCCTGATCCTCCCGTGTCTTTATCTTGCTATTCGCATAGACATACACGGTTTATGATCTTTCTTGTTTGCTGCGATTTATACTCCAATTTGTATTTCGTGGCTCCATGTTTTTTTTCTCCCCGACCTGAAGTAAAGCGATTAAGACGTCTCGAATTCGTACGTATAAAATTTCGAATGAACATAACTTAATGTTCTAAGCGGAAAGGAAAGGTAATCGCACGATTTAATTTGTTAAATTACCAGAAGTTACGGAAAAGACAGAACCATCAAGAAAATATTTTCTTGATATGTTTAGAGGTTAAGTAGAATGAAAGAATCGTGTAACATGGCACATAATGATGGTACTGTGAATCATCACATTCCATTAGAAACTCAGCATGACTTACTGTAATATAATCACGTTGATCAAGTGTCATTATATTATACTAACTCATGCATCAGTTCCCAACATTATTTCAATAACATTCATATTTTAGGCTCGAAAGTTTACAGAATATAGAAACTAACAGTTTCTATATGATATAATACTGATAGCACGAAGAGATTAATGATTTCAGATAAGAATAGTTATAAAAATATCTCCAGAAATATGGAGGATATTTATAATGAAAGATACGATAATATCTCGGAATATCTAAGATCAGAGGATGATAGAAATTATTGTCTGCAAGGGTTTAGAGTAAGGAGCAAGATATTCACTAAAGACTTTAGCAGACATTGAATCATTTGGATTCTTTGAAGTCAAACTTATTCTTTGTGATTTGTCCACGGCTTTCTTCATAGTTTCGCATAATCTGCTTTTCGGTACTAAAATTTCTATTGAATGTTTCCAATATAATGATACACAGGAAGCACGAAGAGGTATATAATTTTGGATGAGAATATTTATGAAAATATCCTCAGAAATATCGAAGATATTGATGATGATATTTTGGAATTTCTAAGTTCGATGGTTGATGGAGAAAGATATTCCGCAATATTTTAACATGACTTCGGAGCAAGATATTCTCTAAAGATTTCAACGGATCCAGAATCATCTGGATTCTTTGAATATAGGGTATGGTCCTTGTATTTGGCCTTGGTCCCCCTCATGTTTGCTCAATCTGTTTTTCAGTTCCAACTTTTCTGAGCTTTTCCAACATACTATTCTTTATCATCAAACTTCTGATGATTAAGGTCATTTATGGTTGTCTACGGCTTCTGCTATTTCATTCAGCTTTTTCAACATTCAGATTATTGATTTGTAGACTGGGTGCTTTTCAAAATTTCAGAATGGAAGGTCATAATTCTAAGAGTTAAAGGTTATACATATATCTGTTGATGTAGATATGCTGTGAGTTTTCAAAGTACTAATTGCTGATTCCCGATAATTGGTATGGCAGCTCTCGTTACAAGGTACGGATGAGTATATGATAGGGTTTCAATGAATAATTATAATGATTTATCAGAGGAATTTAAGCCAAGAAGCAACGAGGTTGCTGGTACATCTGCTGGTAATATGGTGGAATATAAAAGGTACTCTGGTAACAATAAAAGAGTACGCATATATATTAAGGTTATGATATGGTTGTTTCAAACTAAAAGTCGAAGTTGACTTGCTGGAGCTGTGACAAAATTGGCTACCTTGAAAAGGGATTGTAAAATGATTTTCGGTAATAACAACGCCAAAGGAATTAGCACAGATACGTGTTAAACGTTTACTCAGGTTCCGAGTGTTTTTAGGTGCATAACTATACGCATCAATGTTTTCTTCCACAAATGAAGTACGGTTGGTTCATCCTCTCGATTAAGGTGTTTTCAAGGATTATGAAAGTTAGAACGCAGATTGTAATCGTCAAGATACAAATGAGGTTTAAGATGAAATCAAGTGGCAAACTTGAAGAATTTTTAGTTTCATATGTTATAATTAATATTTTAATTCATTTTAATTGTCTAAATTTATTAGTCCACAGTCGATAGTCCACAGTTGACACTCCAATAATTCATATATAGTTTAATATATAATATTCGAATTAATTAATACGTGTCGTGACCCGTATACATATCTGACTCGATCACAACTCAAACTATATATATTATTGTAGAATCAACCTCAACCCTGTATAGCTAACTCCATCATTACTGCATATAGAGTGTCTATGGTTATTCCAAATAATATATATAGATGCGTCGATATGATATGTCAAAACCTTGTATACATGTTCTGATATTTAAAGTGCGTACATAACAGTATTTAAATGATGATAAATAAAGTGCGTAAAATAAATAATAGAAATTAAATGACGATAAATAAAATTGCGAGAATATAAATTGCGATAAATAAATTGCGATAAATAAAAATGTAACCAGTTAGCTAGGAACAGTTAGCGTAGATTCTTAATAGAATTTCTCATAGTTAATTTGTTTGTTTCTAACAAATTTTATTTTGTCTCATGTTTTCTTCATTATGCCACTGTTGGATTCTGGTAAATCAAAATTCGAATATTAAATAGGATGAAAATGGTTATTCTGCAGTGAACGGATTTGTATATCGGTGGATGTAAGTAGGATAGTAAACGACTGTTGAATCAGCTTCGAAGAATGTACAGTGTAATTTATTAATGTGAAATCTGAATATTCCTCGGGTATTACCCACCTGTTAAAATATTTTCACCATTATCAGTTTGTACGAAAGAATTTTAAATTACAATCTTTATGAAAATATATATACATATATATTTTCTTCGGATGTAATCATGGATTTAATGAGTACATAAAATATTAAACTCATTTGGTTTACCGTTAGATCTGGAATACATAATCTCTAAAACATTTAGAGATTATTGAATCGCCGTGAAGAATGAAGATAATTGATGTAGAACGATACGTAGAACGATGATTATATTCGAGGTACGGAATGAGATGTTGAGGCGTGTGATGTTGAAACTTGTGTTGTTGGTGGTACTGTTGATGTCGGTGATGTTGCTGAAGCTGTACGTTTTGCACCATGTTTTCCAAATTGATTACTCGAATGCGAAGTTTGTTGACTTCTTGTATTACTCCGGGATGATAGTCGGTCGGAATGAGCGAATGAATAAGATCTAGGATTTGAGATAGTATATAGTCGTGATGAGATACTCTGGAAATGAGGCTGAAAATGGTGTTTCGGATAGCTTTGCCGGTAAATGCTTCAGGTTCTTCACCAAGAGGTGAATTCGGTTAGTGCAAGGGATCGCCTTCTGCGCGTCTCCATTGATTAAGTCGACTACGAACCCATCAAATGAATTGGGGATGGATGATTGGTTGATTCATTCTGGTGACACTGCTTTCGGAGCTTAGGTGAAACTCCATATCGGAATAGCTATCGGAATTCGAGGAATTTGAAATGGTTGAGGGATTCATCTCGTACGATCAGATGAAGGATTTTTGATAAGGAATAGATTATAGGATGTAGATTAGTACCCTGCAATACATAATTTACATATGCATATATAATCCTAAAATCCCATAAATTACGGAGAAATCTAGGAAAGCTGTCAGGCAAAGGTAACAATAACAGATACGCTAAGATATGAATTTATCTATACACTGTCTATGCAATAGAGGCAGTAAGACATGTCCAGACTAAGAATGATAAGCAGATAATTTCCTAAGGATGATAAGCAGATGATTTCTGACACAGAATGATAAGCAAAACTTTTGAAATGCAGACACGGTCGAAGTCCAGACTCACTAATGCATCTAAACAACTATCAGTTAGACACACTAATGCAATTTTCCGGTTCTCTAAGACCAACGCTCTAATACCAACTGAAATGTCCCGTTCATATTGATTATAAACGTTCCATATTAATTGATTTCGTCGCGAGGTTTTGACCTCTATATGAGACGTTTTTCAAAGACTGCATTCATTTTTAAAACAACCATAACCTTTATTTTATCGATAAAGGTTTAAAAGCATTACATAGATTATCAAATAATGATAATCTAAAATATACCGTTTACACACGACCATTACATAATGGTTTACAATAAGAACATATTACATAAAAAATAAGTTTCTTGAATGCAGTTTTTACATAATATCATACAAGCATGGACTCCAAATCTTGTCCTTATTTTAGTATGCAATAGCGGAAGCTCTTAATAATCACCTGAGAATAAACATGCTTAAAACGTCAACAAAAATGTTGGTGAGTTATAGGTTTATCCTGTATATTATCAAATCATAATAATAGACTACAAGATTTCATATTTCAATATACATCCTATACATAGAGATAAAATTCATTCATATGGTGAACACCTGGTAACCGACATTAACAAGATGCATATAAGAATATCCCCTATCATTCCGGGAAATCCTTCGGACATGATAAAAACGAATTCGAAGTACTAAAGCATTCGGTACTTTGGATGGGGTTCGTTAGGCCCAATAGATCTATCTTTAGGATTCGCGTCAATTAGTAGATCGGTTTACTAATTCTTAGGTTACCAAGCAAAAGGGGCATATTCGGCTTCGATCATTCACCCATATAATGTAGTTTCAATTACTTGTGTCTATTTCGTAAAACATTTATAAAACTGCATGTATTCTCATCCCAAAATATTAGATTTTAAAAGTGGGACTATAACTCACTTTCACAGATTTTTACTTCGTCGGGAAGTAAGACTTGGCCACTGGTTGATTAACGAACCTATAACAAATATGTACATATATATCAAAGTATGTTCAAAATATATTTACAACACTTTTAATACATTTTGATGTTTTAAGTTTATTAAGTCAGCTGTCCTCGTTAATAACTTACAAGTAGTTGTTCAAAGTTAGATGTACAGAAAAAAATTGATATATATTATCTTGAATCAATCCACGACCCAGTGTATACACGTCTCAGGCTAGATCACAACTCAAAGTATATATATTTTTGGAATCAACCTCAACCCTGTATAGCTAACTCCCACATTATTGCATATAGAGTGTCTATGGTTGTTCCAAATAATATATACACATGGGTCGATATGATATGTCAAAACATTTGTATACGTGTCTATGGTATCCCAAGATTACATAATATATTAGAATACATGTATAATACAATATAAGTTAGCTAGGATATGATTAATATAGATTTGTTACCAATTTTCACGTAGCTACAACAAGAAAAAATATCCAATCTTGTTTTACCCATAACTTATTCGTTTTAAATCCGTTTTGAGTGAATCAAATTGCTATGGTTTCATATTGAACTCTATTTTATGAATCTATACAGAAAAATTATAGGTTTATAGTCGAAAATATAAGTTACAAGTCATTTTTGTAAAGGTAATCATTTCAGTCGAAAGAACGACGTCTAGATGACCATTTTGGAAAACATACTTCCACTTTGAGTTTAATCATAATTTTTGGATATAGTTTCATGTTTATAAGAAAAATCATTTTCCCAGAAGAACAACTTTTAAATCAAAGTTTATCATAGTTTTTAATTAACTAACCCAAAACAGCCCGCGGTGTTACTACGACGGCGTATATCCGGTTTTACGGTGTTTTTCGCGTTTTCAGGTTTTAAATCATTAAGTTAGCATATCATATAGATATAGAACATGTATTAAGTTGATTTTAATAGTCAAGTTAGAAGGATTAACTTATGTTTATGAACAAGTTTAGAATTTACTAAACTATGTTCATGTGATTACATGTTCAAATCTTCGAATAAGATAGTTTTATATGTATGAATCGAATGATGTTATGAACATCATTACTACCTCAATTTTAGTAGGTAAACCTACTGGAAGTGATAAGAAATGATCTAGCTTCAAAGGATCTTGGATGGCTTGAAAGTTCTTGAAGTAGAATCATGACACGAAAACAAGTTCAAGTAAGATTTCCACTCGAAATAAGATTGTAATAGTTATAGAAATTGAATCAAAGTTTGAATATGAGTATTACCTTGTATTAGAAAGATATCTTACTGTAAATAAGAAATATTTCTTGAGGTTGGATGATCACTCTACAAGATTGGAAGTAAGCTAGCAAACTTGGAAGTATTCTTGATTTTATGAAACTAGAACTTGTAGAATTTATGAAGAACACTTAGAACTTGAAGATAGAACTTGAGAGAGATCAATTAGATGAAAAAAATTGAAGAATGAAAGTGTTTGTATGTGTTTTTGGTCGTTGGTATATGGATTAGATATAAAGGATGTGTAATTTTGTTTACATGTAAATAAGTCATGAATGATTACTCATATTTTTATAATTTTATGAGATATTTCATGCTAGTTGCCAAATGATGGTTCCCATATGTGTTAGGTGACTCACATGGGCTGCTAAGAGCTGATCATTGGAGTGTATATACCAATAGTACATACATCTAAAAGTTGTGTATTGTACGAGTACGAATACGGGTGTATACGAGTAGAATTGTTGATGAAACTGAACGAGGATGTAATTGTAAGCATTTTTGTTAAGTAGAAGTATTTTGATAAGTGTCTTGAAGTCTTTCAAAAGTGTATGAATACATATTAAAACACTACATGTATATACATTTTAACTGAGTCGTTAAGTCATCGTTAGTCGTTACATGTAAATGTTGATTTGAAACCTTTAAGTTAACGATCTTGTTAAATGTTGTTATCCCATTGTTTATTAAATCAAATGAGATGTTTAAATTATTACATTATCATGATATCATGATGTATTAATATATCTTAATATGATATATATACATTAAATGTCGTTACAACGATAATCGTTACATATATGTCTCGTTTCAAAATCATTATGTTAGTATTCTTGTTTTTACATATGTAGTTCATTGTAAATATACTTAATGATATGTTTACTTATCATAATATCATGTTAACTATATATATATCCATATATATGTCATTATATAGTCTTTACAAGTTTTAACGTTCGTGAATCACCGGTCAACTTTGATGGTCAAATGTCTATATGAAACTTATTTCAATAAATCAAGTCTTAACAAGTTTGATTGCTTAACATGTTGGAAACACTTAATCATGTAAATAACAATTTCATTTAATATATATATAAACATGGAAAAGTTCGGGTCACTACAATACCTACCCGTTAAATAAATTTCGTCCCGAAATTTTAAGCAGTTGGAGGTGTTGACGTATCTTCTGGAAATAAGTGCGGGTATTTCTTCTTCATCTGATCTTCTCGTTCCCAGGTGAACTCTGGTCCTCTACGAGCATTCCATCGAACCTTAACAATTGGTATCTTGTTTTGTTTAAGTCTTTTAACCTCACGATCCATTATTTCGATGGGTTCTTCGATGAATTGAAGTTTTTCGTTGATTTGGATTTCGTCTAATGGAATAGTGAGATCTTCTTTAGCAAAACATTTCTTCAAATTTGAGACATGGAAAGTGTTATGTACAGCCGCGAGTTGTTGAGGTAACTCAAGTCGGTAAGCTACTAGTCCGACACGATCAATAATCTTGAATGGTCCAATATACCTTGGATTTAATTTACCTCGTTTACCAAATCGAACAACGCCTTTCCAAGGTGCAACCTTAAGCATGACCATCACTCCAATTTCAAATTCTATATCCTTTCTTTTAATGTCGGCGTAGCTCTTTTGTCGACTTTGGGCGGTTTTCAACCGTTGTTGAATTTGGATGATCTTCTCGGTAGTTTCTTGTATTATCTCTGAACCCGTAATCTGTCTATCCCCCACTTCACTCCAACAAATTAGAGACCTGCACTTTCTAGCATAAAGTACTCAAACGGCGCCATCTCAATGCTTGAATGGTAGCTGTTGTTGTAGGAAAATTCTGCTAACGGTAGATGTCGATCCCAACTGTTTCCAAAATCAATAACACATGCTCGTAGCATGTCCTCAAGCATTTGTATCGTCCTTTCGCTCTGCCCATCAGTTTGTGGATGATAGGCAGTATTCATGTCTAGACGAGTTCCTAATGCTTGCTGTAATGTCTGCCAGAATCTTGAAATAAATCTGCCATCCCTATCAGAGATAATAGAGATTGGTATTCCATATCTGGAGATGACTTCCTTCAAATACAGTCATGCTAACTTCTCTATCTTATCATCTTCTCTTATTGGTAAGAAGTGTGCTGATTTTGTGAGACGATCAACTATTACCCAAATAGTATCAAAACCACTTGCAGTCCTTGGTAATTTAGTGATGAAATCCATGGTAATGTTTTTCCATTTCCATTCCGGGATTTCGGGTTGGGAGTAGACCTGATGGTTTCTGATGCTCAGCTTTAACCTTAGAACACGTCAAACATTCTCCTACGTATTTAGCAACATCGGCTTTCATACCCGGCCACCAAAAATGTTTCTTGAGATCCTTGTACATCTTCGCCGTTCCAGGATGTATTGAGTATCTGGTTTTATGAGCTTTTCTAAGTACCATTTCTCTCATATCTCCAAATTTTGGTACCCAAATCCTTTCAGCCCTATACCGGGTTCTGTCTTCCCGAATATTAAGATGCTTCTTCGATCCTTTGGGTATTTCATCCTTTAAATTTCCCTCTTTTAAAACTCCTTGTTGCGCCTCCTTTATTTGAGTAGTAAGTTTATTGTGAATCATTATATTCATAGATTTTACTCGAATGGGTTCTCTGTCCTTCCTGCTCAAGGCGTCGGCTACCACATTTGCCTTCCCTGGGTGGTAACGAATCTCAAAGTCGTAATCATTCAACAATTCAATCTACCTACGTTGTCTCATATTCAGTTATTTCTGATTAATTATATGTTGAAGACTTTTGTGGTCGGTATATATAATACTTTTGACCCCATATAAGTAGTGCCTCCAAGTCTTTAATGCAAAAACAACCGCGCCTAATTCCAAATCATGCATCATATAATTTTGTTCGTGAATCTTCAATTGTCTAGACGCATAAGCAATTATTTTCATTCGTTTCATTAATACACAACCGAGACCTTGCTTTGATGCGTCACAATATATCACAAAATCATCATTCGCTTCAGGTAATGACAATATAGGTACCGTAGTTAACTTTTTCTTCAATAACTGAAACGCTTTCTCTTGTTCATCCTTCCATTCAAATTTCTTCCCTTTATGCGTTAATGCAGTCAAGGGTTTTGCTATTCTGGAAAAGTCTTGGATGAACCTTCTGTAGTAACCAGCTAGTCCTAAAAACTGGCGTATGTGTTTCGGAGTTTTCGGGGTTTCCCACTTTTCAACGGTTTCGATCTTTGCTGGATCCACCTGAATACCTTCTTTATTCACTATGTGACCGAGGAATTGAACTTCTTCCAACCAAAATGCACACTTTGAAAACTTAGCGTGCAGTTTTTCTTTTCTCAGCAACTCTAGCACTTTTCTCAAATGTTCTTCGTGCTCTTGATCATTCTTCGAGTGAATAAGTATGTCATCGATGAAAATAATGACAAACTTGTCAAGAAATGGCCCACACACTCGGTTCATGAGGTCCATGAACACATCTGGTGCGTTAGTCAATCCAAACGGCATAACCATAAACTCGTAATGACCGTAACGCATCCTAAAAGTAGTCTTTGGAATATCATCCTCCTTCACCCTCATTTGATGATATCCAGAATGTAAATCGATCTTCGAATAAACAGACGAGCCTTATAGTTGATCAAATAAGTCGTCGATTCTCGGTAGTGGGTAGCGGTTCTTGATGGTAAGTTTGTTCAACTCTCGGTAGTCGATACACAACCTGAATGTACCATCTTTCTTCTTGACAAACAAAACAGGAGCTCCCCACGGTGATGTGCTTGGTCGAATGAAACCACGCTCTAAAAGTTCTTGTAATTGGCTCTGCAGTTCCTTCATTTCGCTAGGTGCGAGTCTGTATGGAGCACGAGCTATTGGTGCAGCTCCCGGTACAAGGTCTATTTGAAATTAAACGGATCGGTGTGGAGGTAGTCCCGGTAATTCTTTCGGAAATACATTGGGAAATTCTTTTGCGACGGGAATATCATTGATGTTCTTTTCTTCGGAATTGACTTTCTCGACGTGTGCTAGCACAGCATAGCAACCTTTTCTTATTAGTTTTTGTGCCTTCAGGTTACTAATAAGATTTAACTTTGCGTTGCTCTTTTCTCCGTACACCATTAAGGGTTTTCCTTTTTCTCGTATAATGTGACTTGCATTTTTGTAACAAACGATCTCTGCTTTCACTTCTTTCAACCAGTCCATACCGATTATCACATCAAAATTCCCTAACTCTACTGGTATCAAGTCAATCTTAAATGTTTCGCTAACCAGTTTAATTTCTCGATTCCGACATATATTATCTGCTGAAATTAATTTACCATTTGCTAATTCGAGTAAAAATTTACTATCCAAAGGCGTCAATGGGCTACTTAATTTAGCACAAAATTCTCTACTCATATAGCTTCTATCCGCACCCGAATCAAATAAAACATAAGCAGATTTATCGTCAATAAGAAACGTACCCGTAACAAGCTCCGGGTCTTCCTGTGCATCTGCCGCATTAATATTGAAAACTCTTCCACGGCCCTGCCCATTAGTATTCCAATGATTCGGGCAATTTCTAATAATGTAGCCGGGTTTTCCACATTTATAACAAACAGCGTTGGTATTACTTGCTCCGACACTATTCGTTTCGGCATTACTTGTTCCGGCATTATTTGCTCCCTTTGTTCTGTTCCACCTGTTGCAAAATGTCGTGCAAAACCCCTGGTGATTTTCTTCACACCTATGACATGGCTATTTTTGGTTTTTGTTGCCGTTGTTGTTATTGAGGTTGTTGTTGGGAGTGTTATTGTTGTTGAAACGGTTGTTGTAGTTGTTGTTGTTGTTGATGGGATGTTTGTTGTAGTTATTGTTAGGATTGAGGTTATTGTTGCGATTGTTGTTGCGGTTGTTGGGATAGTTGTTGCGATTGTGGTTGTAATTGTTATTGTTGTTGTACTGGTGACTCTTGTCACCATTTTCCTCCCACTTCCTCTTGAGTTGTTTCGTGTTGGCTTCTTCGGCCACCTGCTCTTTAATTCTTCCCTCAATCTGATTTATGAGTTTATGAGCCATTCGACTTGCCTTCTGTATAGAAGCGGGCTCGTGTGAACTTACATTTTCTTGAATCCTTACTGGTAACCCTTTTACAAATGCGTCGATCTTCTCTTCTTCATCTTCGAATGCTCCCGGACACAATAGGCACAACTCTGTGAATCGTCGTTCATATGTGGTAACGTCGAACCCTTGTGTTCGTAACTCTCTAAGTTCTGCCTTGAGTTTATTGACTTCGTTTCTAGGGCGGTACTGCTCGTTCATCAATTGCTTAAATGCCGACCACGGTAGTGCGTAAGCAGCATTTTGTCCTACATGTTCAAGATAGGTGTTCCACCACGTTAACGCAGTATCTGTGAAGGTATGCGTAGCGTACTTAACTTTGTCCTCTTCAGTACACTTACTTATGGCAAACACCGATTCGACTTTCTCGTGTAACGACCCGGATTTTTCCGATCGTTTATTGCATATAAGATTAATATTTACATAAATTAAACCTTACCAACATGATAAGCAATCTAAATTGTTGAGATTTATGTTTTTGAAAAGAGTTTTACACAACGTTTGACCGTCCAATTTGACCGATGATATCACGAACTATATAACATACGATAATTATACATCTTGGTATATATATGTATCTATATATATTTAACATGATCTAAGGATGTTTAACATCTCATTGTGTACTAATAACAATGAGTTGTAGGTATATTTTGAAACTACTAACTTAAGTTTTCAAAACGATAACTATACGTAACGTTCTTTGACATAAATACTTATAATCTATAATACTTATACATGCATCGTATAGATATGTATTTAATCACTTTTAAAGGGCTTACATTCATAAAACAATATAAGTATATTTACAAAAGATAGCTATATTTGAATCCTCGTTCCGTTTTCTCAAAGATTTCTATACGTATACCTAGGGTATATGTACCGGTATCATACCCATCTTCTAGATGTATTTACTATTGGTATATACATGTCAAATCAACATCTATTCAGCTCTTGTTCATGCCCTTAAGGCTAGGTAATTAGAATTGAAAGTATGCATGACTAATTTTACAAAATAACAAAATGAAAATTTGTCCATGTTCCCCATTTTCACATTTTTAAGACCTCCCCCCCATTCCATTTCTAATTCAATCTTTTACCATCATTTCCTATCTAAACACACACATATTTATGAGCCTTAAACACCTTAAACATCTCAGCAAAAAACCATGAAGATCTAGCTTCAAAAACAACACTTAAACATCATAAGAAAATCTTTCCAAGAACACTTCAAAAATCCTTCCAAATTTACAAGTTTACTTCCAACCTTTTGATCCAACTCCACCACTCTTTTGGTTCTAGGATTTTACTAATCTTTTACAGCAATCTTGTCCAAGTAAATTGAGGTAGTAACCTTGTTCATAATTTTATTCGATTCATATTTATATAGCTATCTTATTTTGTGATATAAAATTTTAACAACAAGAACATAGTTTGAATGATTTCAAATTTGTTCGCAAACTAAATAGATACTTCTAACTTAACTTTTAAAATACTTCAAAACTTGTAATATATCATAATGATATGCTAATTTAACAAGATACAACTTGTTTTTACAAAGAACACCTTAAAACTGAATCTATGTCGTTGGAGTGTAACCGGAGGCTGTTTTGGGTTGGATAATTAAAAACCATCTTGAACTTTGAATTAGAAGTTCATGTTCTGGAAAAATGATATTTCTTATGAATATGTTAACACATAAAAATTTCATGGTTTAATTCAAAGTATAAGTATTTTTAGAAAAATGACCATTAAATGTTGTTTTTATGACAAAAATGATTACTTTCATAAGATTCACCTAGAGTTTGGACTATAACCTGTGATTCCGAATGTAAACCAAGGTATTTACAGTTCATATTCTTAAAATTTGACTCGGTCCAAGGAAGTGGCAAGTTGAATCAACAAAAACGGAGTTGTAACGAAGAAACTACGACTAAAATAAGATCGGGTATCCAAAGCTTGTTTAACAACAAAAATAATTGGAGAAAAATTAAATAAATCATATCTTTCCTAATTAATATGATATTTCATATATATTAACTCATGATTTAATTTTATATATTTCAGGACCACCCGTAAACAACACGAGAAGATTAATCATAAGACCTCATGTACGTACGCAACACGTCATTTGACAACACGGTACTTTATGTACGCAACACGTCATTTGACAACACGGTACCGTGCATCAAGATTAATTCCGATCAACATGAATACGATGGGGTCTTTATTTTTTTTTAACAACTAATTGTGGACTACTAACATCGGACTGCTAACTACGGACTAAGAAATTATTAAAAGTATTAAAAGTATATATATGAAACGTTTATTTCTTAAAAAGAAAATATATTGATATATCATATATATGGTTAGGTTTGTGATATCTATCGGAGACCAAGTTGAGTTAAATACCTTCAAGGAAAAAGTGAGTATATAGTCCCACTTTTAAACTCTAAATATTTCAGGATGAGAATACATGCATTTTATGATTTACGTTATGGACACAAGTGATTAAAATTATATATTCTACGTTGAGTTGTACCACTGGCATATCTCCCTGTAACTTGGTAACTACTATTTACATGCGGTATTTTAAACGCGAATCCTGTTGATAGATCTATCGGGCCTGACAACCCCAACCGGACTGGACGACCAGTATTCAACGGTTGCACAGTACTTCGTTTCGGTGACTACACTTGGTACGGTGTAGTAAGATTTCATAATAAAGGGAATATATGACGTTGATTAAATGTTAAGTATGGTTATCAAGTACTCAACAACTTAGAATATTTTTATTAAAACGTTTATATATGAAATCTTGTGGTCTATATTCATAACGCTGCCGGCATTAAACCTATATCTCACCAACTTTATGTTGACATTTTAAGCATGTTTATTCTCAGGTGATAACTAAAAGCTTCCGCTGCAACATGTTGAATTTAAGCAAGATCTTGAGTATGCATATTTGTGTCAAAAATAAAATTGCATATCGGAGGATTTGTAATGTAAAATATGTTGGAGGTCGTATTGTTATTATCACATGTAAAGTTTGTAAGTCTAAGATTATCGCTAAACGATAATCATTATTAAGTTGTTTAAACCTTGTATTTGTAATAAAAGCTATGGTTTGTATTGTAACAAACGAATGCAGTTTTTGAAAAATGTCGCATATAGAGGTCAATACCTCGCGATGAAATCATATGTTATTGTATTCGTCCTTATGGTTAAGGTCGGGTTATGACATGTGGTATCAGAGCGTTGGTCTTAGAGAACCAGAGAATTTGCATTAGTGTGTCTTATCGAGTTTGTTAGGATGCATTAGTGAGTCTGGACTTTGACCGTGTTTGATTTCGAAAACTATTGCTTATCCTTGTTGATTAAAAATTAATATGTAAATATTATGTAGTATTAACGTGCTAGTTGTTATGTGATAGATGTCTGGTTTAGAACTTATTATCACATTCAGCGACTCCGAACCAGACTCTTCAGATGGTATTCCAGTCATTAATCTATCCGATGATGAAAACGATACCTTTGGGGAAGACTCACAAGTTCCAGATGAATCAATTGAAGAGGAACCGGAAAGTGATCCTGAGGAGGAAGAAATACAAGAAATTACGAAAGACAAGTTCAAACGAGGAAAGAAACGAAAGGCTACTGAAATGGAAAATCTAAATTCCGAGTTTAGAGAGGATGTTGTGGAACCAACTCCACCAGATACTTCCACGCATATTCCCGCTATTCCTATTAGTTCTATCCCAACATCCAGATCTTCGGTTCCTCAGCCAAAACGCAGGGAGACAACCAGGATAACCTTTAAGCGATTTCTTTGAACACAAACGCTTTGGGTTAAATGATGCGCTGTTGTTTTAAACCATGGGATCATATAATGTTTTGTATAATATTACTAGTGTGGTTTGCTTAATGTTTGATGTAAGATAAGCATATGTAAAATAGTGAAGTGTGAAATGCAATAATTTTCCATGGTTAAGTATTATTTGGGTGGTAGTAATTGATTTTCGTACTAAGCTATTAAGTATGAACTTTAATGGGTAGCTACTACCCTAGATATAATTATAAAATGCTAATAAGAAGAAAAGGCTTTTATAATAATAACTGGTTCATATTATTAATAAGCTACGATGTACTGTAAATACATACTACATCTATAATATTCCATGTGAATAATTATTTTTTTCATTCTTATTGAAGATTATGGCGCGATTGAACCGAATGACGGAACAAGAAATCCAGGAACTCATTAATCAGAGAGTGAACGACAGAATGTTATGGGTCGAGGCTACAAGAGGTGCTGCAGTTAACTCAAATCCTCGTGTGGGGTGCACTTACAAAACTTTTCAAGGTTGCATGCCCTCATCATTCAGTGGAACAGAAGGACCGGTCGGTTTAACCCGGTGGATTGAAAAGATTGAGTCTGTGTTTAAAATTAGTGGTTGTATTGAGAAGGACATGACCAAGTATGCATCGTGCACCCTACAAGATAGTGCACTCACGTGGTGAAAAAACTATGTGAAGGCCGTAGGAGGAGATGTAGCTTATGATACTCCTTGGGAAGAATTCAAAACAATGCTAATCAACGAATATTGTCCAAGGAACGAGGTTAGGAAGTTGGAAGCTGAATTACGAAGCCTGAAAGCTGTTGGTACTGAACTCACCAACTACAATCAGCGATTCATGGAATTAGCTTTGCTATGTCCCGAATTGGTACCAACCGAAGAACGGAAGATTGAACTGTACAAAGACGGTTTGCCTAAAAAGGTCAAGGCAAATGTTACAGCATCCAAACCCAAGACTATTCATGAAGCTATCACCATGGCGAACGAATTGATGGACCAGATTATTCTGGATAAGAACACCGATGTCAAGACATCGGGAAACAAAAGAAAGTGGGAAGGTAATCATCAACAATCCAACAAGAAACAAGAAACCACGTAAGGTGCGGGTAGCGGTTCAAACTCAGGTTACAAAGGAAGAAATCCTTTATGTAACAGATGCCACAAACATCACTCTGGTTATTGTAACGTGGTGTGCAACAATTGTAATCGAAAAGGTCATCTTGCTGAAGATTGTAGGGTTCTCGCTACAAATACAAACGGTACCAAGACTCCTGCCACCAATGCAAATAGAACTGCCTTGGCCACTGTTACTTGTTATGGGTGTGGGAAACAGGGTCATTATAAGAGCCAGTGTCCGAATCCAGAGAAGAATAATGGATCTGCACGTGGAAGAGCATTTGTTATTAATGCTAGAGAGGCGTGTGAAGACCCGGAGCTTGTTACGGGTACATTTACCATTAATAACTTATCCGCATCTATTATATTTGATACTGGTGCCGATAGAAGTTACGTGAGTAGAGAATTTTACGCTAAATTGAATTGTTCATCATTACCTCTAGATGCTAAGTACATGATTGAGTTAGCTAATGGTAAACTAATTAAAGCCAATAAAATTTGCCGTGATTGTAAAATAAATTTAGCCGGAGAAACATTTAAGATTGATTTGATACCCGTAGAATTAGGAAGTTTTGATGTAATAGTCGGCATGGACTGGATGTCCAAAATAGGAGCTGAAGTTGTGTGCGCCAAGAAGGCAATTCGCATTCCTCGTAAGGATAAAACGCCAGTAATGATTTATGGAGAGAAGGGTAACTCAAAGCTAAAACTCATTAGTTATTTGAAAGCTCAAAAGTGCTTGAAGAAAGGGTGCTATGCTATCTTAGCACATGTTAATAAAGTCAAAACGAAGGAGAAAGTGAAGAGCATCAATGACGTGCCTGTGACAAGAGATTTTCCTGAAGTCTTTCCGGAAGAGTTGCCGGGATTACCTCCATTTAGATCTGTAGAATTTCAAATAGATCTAGTACCACGAGCTGCACCAGTGGCTCGTGCTCCATATAGACTTGCACCATCTGAGATGAAAGAGTTACAAAGCCAGTTACAAGAATTACTGGACCGTGGTTTCATTCGACCGAGCACTTCACCGTGGGGAGCTCCGATTTTATTCGTCAAGAAGAAAGACGGATCTTTCCGAATGTGTATAGATTATCGTGAATTAAATAAGTTAACTATCAAGAATCGGTATCCACTACCGTGAATTGATGACTTATTTGATCAATTGCAAGGATCATGTGTTTACTCAAAAATCGACCTAAGGTCGGGCTATCATCAACTACGCGTCAAAGAAGAAGATATTCCGAAAACTGCTTTTCGGACACGCTACGGTCATTATGAATTTTTGGTCATGCCGTTTGGATTAACGAATGCGCCAGCTGTATTCATGGATCTCATGAATCGAGTTTGTAGTCCGTATTTAGATAAGTTTGTTATCGTTTTCATTGACGATATTCTTATCTATTCCAAGAGTGAGCAAGAGCATGAACAACATTTAAGATTGGTATTAGAATTGTTAAGAAAAGAACAATTATACGCCAAATTTTCTAAGTGTGCATTTTGGTTGAAAGAAGTGCAATTTCTTGGCCATGTTGTTAGTAGCAAAGGAATTCAGGTTGACCCAGCTAAAATTGAGGCCATTGAAAAATGGGAGACTCCTAAGACACCAACGCAGATACGCCAATTTTTGGGTTTAGCCGGTTATTATAGAAGGTTTATTCAAGATTTTTCCCCAATAGCTAAACCATTGACAGCGTTAACACAAAAAGGGAAGAAGTACGAATGGACCTTTGAGCAGGAGAGTGCATTTCAATTACTCAAGAAGAAGTTGACCACGGCACCTATTTTATCGTTACCTGAAGGGAACGATGATTTTGAGATATATTGTGACGCTTCGCGACAAGGTTTTGGTTGTGTCCTTATGCAATGAAAGAAAGTTATTGCATACGCATCCCGACAATTGAAGATTCACGAGCGAAACTATACGACGCATGATCTAGAATTGGGGGCAGTAGTGTTTGCATTGAAGATATGGAGACACTATTTATATGGAGTTAAATGCACTGTGTTTACTGATCATAAAAGCCTTCAACATATTTTCGATCAGAAACAGCTGAACATGAGGCAACGTAGGTGGGTCGAGCTGATAAACGACTACGATTGTGAGATTCGCTATCATCCCGGGAAAGCGAATGTAGTGGCCGACGCTTTAAGCAGAAAGGAACGAGAACCAATTCGAGTACGAGCAATGAACATAAAAATTCGCATGAATCTCAACTCACAAATCAAAGAGGCTCAACGAGAAGCTCTTACTAAAGAAAACATAGGAAATGAAATAATGAAGAAGTATGGGAAACAACTCATTATGCGGGAAGATGGAATTCGATATTTTGCAAACCGTATTTGGGTACCAAAGTTGGGTGGATTAAGGAAGTTAATATTGAATGAGGCACATAAGACAAGATACTCGATACATCTTGGAGTTGGAAAGATGTATCAAGATCTTAAGACGCATTATTGGTGGCCTAATTTGAAGACAGACGTTGCAACATATGTTGGGGAATGTTTAACTTGTTCCAAAGTCAAAGCAGAACACCAGAAGCCGTCAGGGTTACTTCAACAACCAGAAATCCCAGAATGGAAATGGGACGGTATTACCATGGATTTCATCACAAAATTACCTAAGACTGCCTGGGGTTATGACACCATTTGGGTAATAGTTGATCGTCTCACCAAATCTGCACATTTCTTGCCTATAAAGGAAACAGATAGAATGGAGAAACTATTACGATTATACATAAAGGAAATTGTTTCAAGGCATGGAATACCTATTTCCATTATATCCGATCGTGATAGTAGATTTACATCAAAGTTCTGGCAATCACTACAGGAGGCCCTAGGAACTCATTTGGATATGAGTACCACGTATCATCCGCAAACTGACGGGCAGAGTGAAAGAACAATTCAGACTCTTGAAGACATGCTTAGGGCATGTGTGATCGATTTTGGAAACGGATGGGATAAATATCTACCATTAGCAGAATTCTAGTATAATAATAGTTATCATGCGAGCATTAAAGCTGTACCATTCGAAGCACTGTATGGAAGGAAGTGTAGATCCCCTATCTGTTGGAACGAAGTAGGAGATCGACAATTAACTGGACCCGAGATCATCCATGAAACTACTGAGAAGATAGTGCAAATCAAGGAGAAATTGAAAACAGCCCGTAGTCGCCAAAAGAGCTACGCCGATGTCCGAAGGAAACCATTAGAGTTTCAGATCGGTGACATGGTTATGTTAAAGGTGTCACCTTGGAAAGGTGTAATACGTTTTGGAAAAAGAGGTAAACTGAACCCAAGGTATATAGGCCCATTCAAGATCATCGAACGCATTGGACCGGTAGCTTATCGACTCGAATTACCACAACAACTCGCCGGTGTACATAATACATTTCACATCTCAAACCTTAAGAAATGTCTTGCAAAGGAAGATCTCACCATTCCTCTTGAAGAAATTCAAGTCAACGAGAAACTACAATTCATAGAAGAACCAGTCGAAATCATGGACCGTGAGGTTAAACGGCTTAAGCATAGCAACATACCAATCGTCAAGGTTCGTTGGAATACTCGAAGGGGTCCCGAGTTTACTTGGGAACGAGAGGATCAAATGAAACAAAAGTACCCACATTTGTTTCCCGATGACGCAAAATAGGTACAATTTTAAAATTTCGGGACGAAATTTATTTAACGGGTAGGTAATGTAACGACCCGGATTTTTCCGATTGTTTATTGCATATAAGATTAATATTTACATAAATTAAACCTTACCAACATGATAAGCAATCTAAATTGTTGAGATTTATGTTTTTGAAAAGAGTTTTACACAACGTTTGACCGTCCAATTTGACCGATGATATCACGAACTATATAACATACGATAATTATACGTCTGGGTATATATATGTATCTATATATATTTAACATGATCTAAGGATGTTTAACATCTCATTGTGTACTAATAACAATGAGTTGTAGGTATATTTTGAAACTACTAACTTAAGTTTTCAAAACGATAACTATACGTAACGTTCTTTGACATAAATACTTATAATCTATAATACTTATACATGCATCGTATAGATATGTATTTAATCACTTTTAAAGGGCTTACATGCATAAAACAATATAAGTATATTTACAAAAGATAGCTATATTTGAATCCTCGTTCCGTTTTCTCAAAGATTTCTATACGTATACCTAGGGTATATGTACCGGTATCATACCCATCTTCTAGATGTATTTACTATTGGTATATACATGTCAAATCAACATCTATTCAGCTCTTGTTCATGCCCTTAAGGCTAGGTAATTAGAATTGGAAGTATGCATGACTAATTTTACAAAATAACAAAATGAAAATTTGTCCATGTTCCCCATTTTCACATTTTTAAGACCTCCCCCCCATTCCATTTCTAATTCAATCTTTTACCTTCATTTCCTAGCTAAACACACACATATTCATGAGCCTTAAACACCTTAAACATCTCAGCAAACAACCATGAAGATCTAGCTTCAAAAACAACACTTAAACATCATACGAAAATGTTTCCAAGAACACTTCAAAAATCCTTCCAAATTTACAAGTTTACTTCCAACCTTTTGATCCAACTCCACCACTCTTTTGGTTCTAGGATTTTACTCATCTTTTACAGCAATCTTGTCCAAGTAACTTGAGGTAGTAACCTTGTTCATAATTTTATTCGATTCATATTTATATAGCTATCTTATTTTGTGATATAAAATTTTAACAACAAGAACATAGTTTGAATGATTTCAAATTTGTTCGCAAACTAAATAGATCCTTCTAACTTAACTTTTAAAATACTTCAAGACTTGTAATATATCATAATGATATGCTAATTTAACAAGATACAACTTGTTTTTACAAAGAACACCTTAAAACTGAATCTATGTCGTTGGAGTGTAACCGGAGGCTGTTTTGGGTTGGATAATTAAAAACCATCTTGAACTTTGAATTAGAAGTGCATGTTCTGTAAAAATGATATTTCTTATGAATATGTTAACACTTAAAAATTTCATGGTTTAATTCAAAGTATAAGTATTTTTAGAAAAATGACCATTAAATGTTGTTTTTATGACAAAAATGATTACTTTCATAAGATTCACCTAGAGTTTGGACTATAACCTGTGATTCTGAATGTAAACCAAGGTATTTACAGTTCATATTCTTAAAATTTGACTCGGTCCAAGGAAGTGGCTAGTTGAATCAACAAAAACGGAGTTGTAACGAAGAAACTACGACTAAAATAAGATCGGGTATCCAAAGCTTGTTTAACAACGAAAATAATTGGAGAAAAATTAAATAAATCATATCTTTCCTAATTAATATGATATTTCATATATATTTACTCATGATTTAATTTTATATATTTCAGGACCACCCGTAAAAAACACGAGAAGATTAATCATAAGACCTCATGTACGTACGCAACACGTCATTTGACAACACGGTACTTTATGTACGCAACACGTCATTTGACAACACGGTACCATGGGTCAAGATTAATTCCGATCAACATGAATACGATGGGGTCTTTATTTTTTTAGCAACTAATTGTGGACTACTAACATCGGACTGCTAACTACGGACTAAGAAATTATTAAAAGTATTAAAAGTATATATATGAAACGTTTATTTCTTAAAAAGAAAATATATTGATATATCATATATATGGTTAGGTTTGTGATATCTATCTGTAACGACCCGGAAATTTCCGACCAAATTTAAACCTTAAACTCTATATGTATCCGACACGATAAGCGAAATCTTTAATATTGAGTCTAAAAAGTTTGAAATCTATATTCGGATAATCAGTCACCCTTTTACTACGCCTGACGATTCACGAACAATTATATGCATTAAATATATGAATTTTCTTTATGAATAATTATTGTTATAAAATATAAATATTCATTATTCAATATAGGTTATTATATATATGTATATATTTATATGTATTATATATTACATGATTAATAAATTGTAACATGATTATATTTAATTACAAATTAAAATATAAAAGGTTATCATATTATATTATGTAATTAATAATATATAATACAATTCAAAATATAGTTGTTGTATTAAAATTTATACCATCACTATCAGAATAAATATTAATTGTAATAGTAATATTAAAAACAGTATCATTAATGATATTATGTACATTTGATTTATGATTTAATACTATTAATAGTATTTAAAATATTATTAATATCATGATTTCTATAAGTGGTAGTAAACTTAAATTATGATTAATACTAATATAATTATTGAATTTTATTATTAATGTTATCATTATTATAAATACTAAATTATTTTCTATTAATTTTGGTATTAGTATTTTATTAACGAGATATTATTATATACACACTGTATGAACAAATAAATATAGATAAAAGCATTTCATTGTGCTTAACTGTTTCAATCACTTTCGATCTGCAGGAAATTTGGTTTTTATAATTTTGATTCGTACAAATTAACGTTCACTCATGATAACACATCCAAAAATTTGTAACAATCGATATCCTATTCTTGTATTTTCTCATTATTTTCTTCTATCAAATTGATTCTCTATCTATCTATATATGTAATGAGGTAGAGGAAGTTAGAGATATATTTTCACCACTCTCAACCATTAATCGACGACTTCAACCGTCGGTTACCACCCAAGACCCACTCTCATCGACTACCACCAACTACGTTGAAGAACCATCATAAAACACCTTTATGCTTATTCTACTCGACAACCATCACAACCATTTAACCATCATGTCCACCGCCTTGGGACCCCATGTAACCATCACTAGAAACCACGGGTTCAACACGATTAAACAACCATCTTTCACCGACACCTTGATAACCTCCATCATTGAATCACATCTCTCTCCCTCTCCTAAACTCAACCGAAACCCACATGGGTGTTGTTGCTATGCGGTTGTTGCAAGCGGTTCGAATGATCCAAGATTGTCATCTCCTTTGCTTCTTTCTTGCTACTTATCGATCACAAAAAATTGTCATCGGACAACCATCATCAAACCCACTTCTATAATTTCTTCATGTTTTCATTAGAACCACAAAACAACACAAACAAAACCACCTTCCCACCACCTTCGTGAACTTCATCACAATCTCACCATCGAAAATACACTGCTACAGCTCCTGTCATTGTCACCCCAAAAACACAACCCACGATCCTCTTCAACTATTATTTCGGTTTAAATTCAAAGGACATCACAAACCCATTAAATTTCCTGTTGCTGCTACGGTTTCCTGTCTTTGATCGATACACAATCAGACTTGGAATTTCTTTTGATACTCTTCATCTCTCTGTTTTATTTTTTTTTTATCTTTCTATCGGGTATATAAAACAAAGATATGGATAGTCTATTGTGTTTAGTTTAGTGGTTGTCGAATGGATATATATATATGGAATATTACTTTATCAGAAAGTTATGCAAGTGGGAAATTATTTAGATATATTGGCCGACAATTTCAATTATGAAAAAGGGCATGCTGAATGGATATTATGAAAACATTACGTGGTTGAAAATTTCTTGCTGCCTTTTTATTTTGGTTAATCCGGACGTAACGAGCTGGGCCTTAGGGTTACATGTTGGGCCGATTGTTCCTGGTAGATCGAGAGCCCAAACCCCACCTGTTACATGTTGGGCCGAGTTCTTGGTATGATGATTGGGCTGAGGTCGTTGGTTTGAAATAAGAGTTTGAAAGCAGAATCAGGAACGAGTGATAAAAAGTAGGATAGGTTGGATGGTAATAGGTGTTAACGGTGAACGAAGGGTCTTGGGTTCAATTCCCACTTTGTGCAATTCTTTTTAACAAGCTTTTGGAGGTAGTCCTTGTTACCAAAATTATTATTATGATTATTATCATCACTATTGTTATTATTAGTATTATTATACTTGTTATTATTATTATTATTATTATCATTATTAGTATTATCAACATTAAAAATTATTATAATTATAATCAAATACAACTTTTATTCACTATTATTACTATTATATATTATCATGTATATGAAAATATACTTAAAAGTAATGTTATATATAAGTGTGAATTAATTATATTAATAATCTTTATATAAATGCCCATATATAATAAATTAGGAATATTTCAAAACCATATAAATAATAATTATTTTTTTTAAATATATATATAAATAATATAATCACTATATAAAGTTATATTATATAAATTTGTTCGATTACGATTATGTATATTAATAAATATACAAATGATATAGGTTCGTGAATCCGAGGCCAACCTTATAATTGATCAGTGGTGTTATATGTATTTTTACTACAAAATACAGTATGGTGAGTATATAGTCCCACTTTTAAACTCTAAATATTTCGGGATGAGAATACATGTATTTTATGTTTTACGATATGGACACAAGTAACTGAAAAATATATTCTACGTTGAGTTGTACCACTGGCATACTTCCCTGTAGCTTGGTAACTATTATTTACAGCGGTATTGTAAACGCGAATCCTGTTGATAGATCTATCGGGCCTGACAACCCCAACCGGACTGGACGACCAGTATTCAACGGTTGCACAGTACTTCGTTTCGTGACTACACTTGGTACGGTGTAGTAAGATTTCATAATAAAGGGAATATGCGACGTGATTAAATGTTAAGTATGGTTACCAAGTGCTCAACCACTTAGAATATTTTTATTAAAATGTTTACATATGAAATCTTGTGGTCCATAGTTATAACGCCGCTAGCATCAAACCTATATAGCTCACCAACGTTATGTTGACATTTTAAAACATATTATTCTCAGGTACAAATTAAGTCTTCCGCTGTGCATTTGTTCATACTAAAGACATTACTTGGATTCAATCATCGCAATGGGACCAACTGTTGAAGACATCGTCCGGGAGGATTAGTTTCGGATTCTTACAGTTGGTATCAGAGCGTTGGTCTTAGCGAACCAGGTCTTGCGTTAGTGTGTCTGATTAGTAATTGTTAGGATACATTAATGAGTCTGGACTTTGACCGTGTCTACCTGCCAAAAAGTTTTCCTTATCATTTCTAGTCGGAAATCGTCTGCTTATCATCCTTAGGAAATTTCCTGCTTATCATTCTCAAGTCTAGACACGTCTTACTGCATTTAGTGCATCGATAGTGTATAGACAAAATTCATATCTTAACACATCCATAGCCTTGCCTGACATATGCCTTAGGTTCCTCTGTAGTCTACGAAATCTTTAGTATTATATATAGATATTCTATATAGTTAGAATAGCATCCGACATCCGAAAATCACTTCACATTAAAAATCCTTTCCATCCATTCAATTACCTCTTGGCGATGAACCTGAAGCACTTACCGGCGAATCCATTCGAAACACCATTTACCCTCTCATTTCTAGAGTATCTCGTCACGATTATATATTATCCTATATTTGAATCTTACTCACCCGCTCGTTTTAATCGTCAATCATCTCGACATAATATAAGAAGTTAACGAACTACGTGCTCGGGTAATGGCTTTGGAAAATCTGGTGTGGAGGTTACAAACACCAGCAGTAGCACCAGCAGCATAAACCGTACCATCATCATCAACGCCGACAATACTCTTATCACACCAACCACAATCACGTCATAAATCTCAACGTCACGATCTGTACCTCGGATATCAACGTCATATGCCTCAATATCATCATCTGTACTTCAAGAATAATCTCCGTTCTATATATCGTTCTACATCGATTACCTTCGCTTTACGTAACCTTCTACCCCATATATCTTCATTCAACATGGTGATTATGAAATCTCTAATGTTTTAGAGATCATGTAATCCAGTATTAACAATAAAACAAATGAGTTTAATATCATATTGACTCATTAAATCCAAGATTACATCTGATGAAAATATATATGCAAGTATATTTTCATAAAGATTGAAATTAAGAATTCTTTCGTACAAACTGTTAATGATGAAAATATTTTAACGGGTGGGTAGTACCCGAGGAATATTTGGATTTCACATTAATAAGTTACACTGTACATTCTTCGAATCTGATTCAACGGTCATTTGCTATTCTACTACAATCACCGATATACGTATCTGTTCACCCCAGATTTACCATTTCCATTTCAATTTCAAATTTGGATTTTTACCTATCCGAACTTAACAAGTGGCATAATGAAGAAAACATTGGATATAATAAAATTTGTTAGAAACAAACGGATTAACTAATTGAAATCTGTTAAGGATTCCACGCTAAATGTTCCGGCTAACTGTTCCCAGCTAACTGATTAACATTTAATTTATCGCAATTTACATTCTCGCAATTTTATTTTTTTTGTCATTTAATTTCTGCATACTGACGGGACACATGTACAACAATACGTCGGATTAATTCTGAGACAACACGTTGTATAATGGGTCATGATATATATTTATTTATTTTACTCACTTTAAATAACAGGACACGTATGCAAGGTTTCGACTTATCATATCGACCCATCTATATATATATTTTGGAACAACCGCAGACACTCTATATGTGAAGGTGGGAGTTGGCTATACAGGGTTGGAGTTGATTCCAAAATATATATATACTTTGAGTTGTGATCGACACCGAGACCGGTACATGGGTCACGATACGTATTAAGTAATTTGAATATTATATATATAATTTATATATGAATTTATTGGACCATTGGATAATCGGACTATTGAACTGCTAACTTTGGACAATTAAAATGAGTTAAAATGCTGATTATAACATATGAAACTAAACAGTTTTTCAAGTTTGCCACTTGATTTCATCTTAAACCTCATTTGTACCTCAATAATTACAATCCGCGTTCAAACTTTTCATGATTCCTGAAAATATCTCAATCGAAAGGTTGAACCAGCCGCACTTCATCTACGGAAGAAAGGATTTATACACCTGAAAAACTTTCGAATCCAAATTCATAGTTTAACACATATCGTGTTGAATCCTTTGCCATTTATTAGCAAAAACAACCCTACAATTTCTTTTCAGGAAGCTAATTTTGTCACAGCTCCACTTCGACTTCTCATTGAGACTACTCCTATTATAATCGATATTTATACCTTGTCCTTTCGCCATCGTTACCGGAGAACCTTTTATATTTTACAAACGTCATCAGCAGATGTACCAGCAACTCGTTATCTCTTTGGCAGAATCCGCAATCAGTATTTTGAAAATCTCGTAGAAATTCTCCCAGTTATACCAAAAACGTCTATCCCTAAGAATTGCATATTTCGAATGTGAAGTTTCTGAAAAACACCCTGTACTATGAAGTAGTTCCTGAAATGTTGATGAAGCAGCAAAAACTGTAAACGACCTTAATAGTTAAAATTTTACGATGAAGTACAGTATGTTGGAAAAGCCCAGAAAAAGAGAAGGGTTGAAACTGGAAAACGGATTGAGCAAAGTATGAAGGAGACCGTGGACAAATCATGAAAACAAAACCCGACTTCAAAGAATCCAAACGATTCAGTACCTGCTGAAACCGTTAGTAAGAACTCAACTCCTTATTCTAAACCTTTCCAGATGATATTCTTCATCATCATCTTATCTTAGATATTATAAAGATATTTTCATATCATCCGTTAAAAATATTCTCCATATTTCTGGAGATATTTTCACACTATTTTTATCTGAGATCATTTATCACTCAGTAATATCTGCGTTACAACATAAAAGAAACTATGATAGTTTCTAAAATTCGAATTTTTCGAAAATGAAGTATGAATATTTTGAAGCAGTGTTGGGAACTGATGCATGAATTAGTATAATATAATGAAACTTGATCAACTTCATTATATTACATTAAGCCATGTTAAGTTTCTAATGAAATGTGATGATTTACAGTACCATCATCATGTGCCATGTTACACGACTCTTACATTCTACCCAATTTTCAAATATATCGAGAACATATCTTCCTGATAGTTCTATCTTTTCTTCTAAATTCTGGTAATTTGACAAATCAAAATCGTGCCATTACCATTTCTTTCTAAAAGCATTAGCTATGTTCATTCTAAATCTCATAACTACGAATTCTGAACCATTACTCGCTTGACTCGAGGAAAGGAAGAAGAAAACGAAGGGGAGGATATATAATGAAATATCTGACAGAGAAATCGAAACAGATTGCCGCATTACATCAAAGAAGATCCTGATCGTCGAAGAACCAAATTTTATTACGTAAGATCTTCTTTAAATCCCTTAAATCCCGGAAATCAATAGTAACTACATCATCGGTTGAAACGAATATATTTACTTACTCGTTTCATTCTTTTGTGATAGCTTCACTCGTAGCCTTCACATGATCGAATCGTTTTATCCATATCTTCCAATAATGATAAAACTCTATTATTACCTCATATTCGTCATGAAAACATTCCTATTGTTATTTATGACAATCTCTATCAAATTTCGGGGACGAAATTTCTTTAACAGGTGGGTACTGTAACGACCCGGAAATTTCCGACCAAATTTAAACCTTAAACTCTATATGTATCCGACACGATAAGCGAAATCTTTAATATTGAGTCTAAAAAGTTTGAAATCTATATTCGGATAATCAGTCACCCTTTTACTACGCCTGACGATTCACGAACAATTATATGCATTAAATATATGAATTTTCTTTATGAATAATTATTGTTATAAAATATAAATATTCATTATTCAATATAGGTTATTATATATATGTATATATTTATATGTATTATATATTACATGATTAATAAATTGTAACATGATTATATTTAATTACAAATTAAAATATAAAAGGTTATCATATTATATTATGTAATTAATAATATATAATACAATTCAAAATATAGTTGTTGTATTAAAATTTATACCATCACTATCAGAATAAATATTAATTGTAATAGTAATATTAAAAACAGTATCATTAATGATATTATGTACATTTGATTTATGATTTAATACTATTAATAGTATTTAAAATATTATTAATATCATGATTTCTATAAGTGGTAGTAAACTTAAATTATGATTAATACTAATATAATTATTGAATTTTATTATTAATGTTATCATTATTATAAATACTAAATTATTTTCTATTAATTTTGGTATTAGTATTTTATTAACGAGATATTATTATATACACACTGTATGAACAAATAAATATAGATAAAAGCATTTCATTGTGCTTAACTGTTTCAATCACTTTCGATCTGCAGGAAATTTGGTTTTTATAATTTTGATTCGTACAAATTAACGTTCACTCATGATAACACATCCAAAAATTTGTAACAATCGATATCCTATTCTTGTATTTTCTCATTATTTTCTTCTATCAAATTGATTCTCTATCTATCTATATATGTAATGAGGTAGAGGAAGTTAGAGATATATTTTCACCACTCTCAACCATTAATCGACGACTTCAACCGTCGGTTACCACCCAAGACCCACTCTCATCAACTACCACCAACTACGTTGAAGAACCATCATAAAACACCTTTATGCTTATTCTACTCGACAACCATCACAACCATTTAACCATCATGTCCACCGCCTTGGGACCCCATGTAACCATCACTAGAAACCACGGGTTCAACACGATTAAACAACCATCTTTCACCGACACCTTGATAACCTCCATCATTGAATCACATCTCTCTCCCTCTCCTAAACTCAACCGAAACCCACATGGGTGTTGTTGCTATGCGGTTGTTGCAAGCGGTTCGAATGATCCAAGATTGTCATCTCCTTTGCTTCTTTCTTGCTACTTATCGATCACAAAAAAATTGTCATCGGACAACCATCATCAAACCCACTTCTATAATTTCTTCATGTTTTCATTAGAACCACAAAACAACACAAACAAAACCACCTTCCCACCACCTTCGTGAACTTCATCACAATCTCACCATCGAAAATACACTGCTACAGCTCCTGTCATTGTCACCCCAAAAACACAACCCACGATCCTCTTCAACTATTATTTCGGTTTAAATTCAAAGGACATCACAAACCCATTAAATTTCCTGTTGCTGCTACGGTTTCCTGTCTTTGATCGATACACAATCAGACTTGGAATTTCTTTTGATACTCTTCATCTCTCTGTTTTATTTTTTTTTTATCTTTCTATCGGGTATATAAAACAAAGATATGGATAGTCTATTGTGTTCAGTTTAGTGGTTGTCGAATGGATATATATATATGGAATATTACTTTATCAGAAAGTTATGCAAGTGGGAAATTATTTAGATATATTGGCCGACAATTTCAATTATGAAAAAGGGCATGCTGAATGGATATTATGAAAACATTACGTGGTTGAAAATTTCTTGCTGCCTTTTTATTTTGGTTAATCCGGACGTAACGAGCTGGGCCTTAGGGTTACATGTTGGGCCGATTGTTCCTGGTAGATCGAGAGCCCAAACCCCACCTGTTACATGTTGGGCCGAGTTCTTGGTATGATGATTGGGCTGAGGTCGTTGGTTTGAAATAAGAGTTTGAAAGCAGAATCAGGAACGAGTGATAAAAAGTAGGATAGGTTGGATGGTAATAGGTGTTAACGGTGAACGAAGGGTCTTGGGTTCAATTCCCACTTTGTGCAATTCTTTTTAACAAGCTTTTGGAGGTAGTCCTTGTTACCAAAATTATTATTATGATTATTATCATCACTATTGTTATTATTAGTATTATTATACTTGTTATTATTATTATTATTATTATCATTATTAGTATTATCAACATTAAAAATTATTATAATTATAATCAAATACAACTTTTATTCACTATTATTACTATTATATATTATCATGTATATGAAAATATACTTAAAAGTAATGTTATATATAAGTGTGAATTAATTATATTAATAATCTTTATATAAATGCCCATATATAATAAATTAGGAATATTTCAAAACCATATAAATAATAATTATTTTTTTTAAATATATATATAAATAATATAATCACTATATAAAGTTATATTATATAAATTTGTTCGATTACGATTATGTATATTAATAAATATACAAATGATATAGGTTCGTGAATCCGAGGCCAACCTTATAATTGATCAGTGGTGTTATATGTATTTTTACTACAAAATACAGTATGGTGAGTATATAGTCCCACTTTTAAACTCTAAATATTTCGGGATGAGAATACATGTATTTTATGTTTTACGATATGGACACAAGTAACTGAAAAATATATTCTACGTTGAGTTGTACCACTGGCATACTTCCCTGTAGCTTGGTAACTATTATTTACAGCGGTATTGTAAACGCGAATCCTGTTGATAGATCTATCGGGCCTGACAACCCCAACCGGACTGGACGACCAGTATTCAACGGTTGCACAGTACTTCGTTTCGTGACTACACTTGGTACGGTGTAGTAAGATTTCATAATAAAGGGAATATGCGACGTGATTAAATGTTAAGTATGGTTACCAAGTGCTCAACCACTTAGAATATTTTTATTAAAATGTTTACATATGAAATCTTGTGGTCCATAGTTATAACGCCGCTAGCATCAAACCTATATAGCTCACCAACGTTATGTTGACATTTTAAAACATATTATTCTCAGGTACAAATTAAGTCTTCCGCTGTGCATTTGTTCATACTAAAGACATTACTTGGATTCAATCATCGCAATGGGACCAACTGTTGAAGACATCGTCCGGGAGGATTAGTTTCGGATTCTTACACTATCGGAGACCAAGTCGAGTTAAATACCTTCAAGGAAAAAGTGAGTATATAGTCCCACTTTTAAACTCTAAATATTTCTGGATGAGAATACATGCATTTTATGATTTACGTTATGGACACAAGTGATTAAAATTATATATTCTACGTTGATTTGTACCACTGGCATATCTCCCTGTTACTTGGTAACTACTATTTACATGCGGTATTGTAAACGCGAATCCTGTTGATAGATCTATAAGGCCTGACAACCCCAACCGGACTGGACGACCAGTATTCAACGGTTGCACAGTACTTCGTTTCGGTGACTACACTTGGTACGGTGTAGTAAGATTTCATAATAAAGGGAATATGCGACGTTGATTAAATGTTAAGTATGGTTATCAAGTGCTCAACAACTTAGAATATTTTTATTAAAACGTTTATATATGAAATCTTGTGGTCTATATTCATAACGCTGCCGGCATTAAACCTATATCTCACCAACTTTATGTTGACGTTTTAAGCATGTTTATTCTCAGGTGATAACTAAAAGCTTCCGCTGCAACATGTTGAATTTAAGCAAGATCTTGAGTATGCATATTTGTGTCAAAAATAAAACTGCATATCGGAGGATTTGTAATGTAAAATATGTTGGAGGTCGTATTGTTATTATCACATGTAAAGTTTGTAAGTCTAAGATTATCGCTAAACGATAATCATTATTAAGTTGTTTAAACCTTGTATTTGTAATAAAAGCTATGGTTTGTATTGTAACAAACGAATGCAGTTTTTGAAAAATGTCGCATATAGAGGTCAATACCTCGCGATGAATTCATATGTTATTGTATTCGTCCTTATGGTTAAGGTCGGGTTATGACATCTCAGTCCACCGTTTCAATCCAATTGGTCATTCGGTTCCATCAAATTCCAAAGGTTTGCAGGCCGTGAATTCTTTGTAGGTGCATCCTACATGATTTCTTGCACCGTTAGCTGCATTGCTAGATTCAGCGTTATTGTTGGTATGTAGCGCAGCCTGTACTGCGGCTATGTTTGCAGCAAGAAAGGTACGAAATTCCTCTTCGGTCATATTCATGGTGTGTCGAGCAGTCGGTGCTATTTCCTTCAAAATAGACAACTGAATCGACTAAATCATACAGAATATTAAGAGTAGTCAATAGTATTTCGTAGCATAATATGAACTCATTTATAAAAGCTTTTTCTTCATATTAGCGTTTTATAAGTTTAAATTCGGGTACTACCTACCCGTTAAGTTCATACTTATTAGCTAATATACAATTCAACTACTACAATTCCATATGAAAAACTGATTATAATAATATATCACATACAAATATTCTTCAAACTTACAACTTCGCTATATTACATATAACATGAAATAAAGTACACTATGATACAGGACAGTTTTGAAGATAAATCTAGTTAATACGCAAGTTGTTCAGCAAAGGAAATAAAGACACGTAATTCATAAGTCCAGAAACAAGTCATGCATTCTGTTTTTACTAAGACGACTTCCCATCCTTGGTCTTGTGGAAAATAACCGTTATGACCATCGGCTAGGCAGCATGTTGTAACGTCGTCAAAAGGACGAGGGTTTCGTCATATCCAACAGCCCCGTAATAATATAAAAGCCTTGTTTCTCACCCCAACTACTGAATCCGTCACTTGTGGGAAGGTTTTATTTGAAAGTTGCAATCCGATATTCTTTTTGTCACTTTGGTAAGAAGTGAACATCACTAACCCGTAAGCATAACATGCTTCTTTATGTTGCATGTTAGAAGCTCTTTCTAATTCACGAAATCCTATGTTGGGATATGTTGAGTCAAAATAGGTTCTTAACCCGTAGCGTAAAATTGCATTTGGGTTCCCCGCATTTAATGCTTTAAAGAAAACACGGCGTAACTTACGGTCTCCCCAATGTGATATACCCCACCTATCAAAGGAAAGCCTTTTATAAACTAAGGCATTTCTGGAAAGTGTTTCAAATGTTTGACAAGTTAATTTCACCATAACTAAATGTGCTGATGAATTCTGACAGACTCTAGACAAGATTTCCTCAATCATATCCTCTGGTAGGTCTTCTAAAATATTCGGTTGTCTACCCTTAACGTCCATTTTGTTTTTATACTGTATGATAGACAAGAATTAGATTCGTAAAAGATAATTAACAAACAATACAAGCAATTTTTACATAGAACAAAAAAATACAAGCACACTACAATACATATAATACACAACATAATTACAACCCTCTAATCTGAATCACTGGTTTCTTCTTCTTCGGACTTGGTTCGTTTTCCTAATTTTCTAGGAATATATGGTGTTCCTCTAATACGAGCTGTCATTTTATATAATGGTATAGAAAAACCTGGTGGTTTAGAGGTTCCCAGGTCATTGTTACATTTTAGGAAATACGGATGTTGTCGATACAAATAAAGTTCATCGGGGTTGGAATCGGGTTTCTCTATTTTTATACCTTTTCCCTTATTATTTTCTTTCGCTTTATTAAATTGGGTCGAGGTAATTTCTATAACATCAACGGAATCCTCATCGGGATGTGATTCATCGGGAAATTGGTAATCTTCCCAATATTTTGCTTCCTCGGCGGAAACACCATTGACCATTATTAACTTTGGTCCGTTGGTTGAGGATTTTCTTTTCTTTAATCGATTTACTCTAGGTATCAATATTTCTTCCTCCGGAACCTCTTCTTCTTCTGGTTCCTCCTCTTCCGATTCCTCCTCTTCTGGTTCCTCTTCTTCCTGTTCCTCCTCTTCCGGTTCCTCCTCTTCCGGTTCCTCTTCTTCCGGTTCCTCTTCGAGAATTTGTGAATCTTCCCAAAATATATTCGACTCTTCATTATTATTAGGTGAATCAATGGGATTTGTACTAGAGGTAGACATCTATCACACAATATCAAACACGTTAAGAGATTAATATATCATATAATATTTACATGTTAATAATATATAGTTTCCAACAAAAAAAAATGTTAAGCAATCATTTTTTTTTTTTTGAAGAAAAAGAAGGTCGAAGACCAGACTCACTAATGCATACTAACAAACTCGGTAAGATACACTAATGCAATTTTCTGGTTCTCTAAGACCAACGCTCTGATACCAACTGAAATGTCCCGTTCATATTGATTATAAACGTTCCATATTAATTGATTTCGTCGCGAGGTTTTGACCTCTATATGAGACGTTTTTCAAAGACTGCATTCATTTTTAAAACAACCATAACCTTTATTTTATCGATAAAGGTTTAAAAAGCATTACGTAGATTATCAAATAATGATAATCTAAAATATACCATTTACACATGACCATTACATAATTGTTTACAATAAGAACATATTACATCAAAAATAAGTTTCTTGAATGCAGTTTTTACATAATATCATAAAAGCATGGACTCCAAATCTTGTCCTTATTTTAGTATGCAACAGCGGAAGCTCTTAATAATCACCTGAGAATAAACATGCTTAAAACGTCAACAAAAATGTTGGTGAGTTATAGGTTTATCCTATATATTATCAAATCATAATAATAGACCACAAGATTTCATATTTCAATATACATCCCATACATAGAGATAAAATTCATTCATATGGTGAACACCTGGTAACCGACATTAACAAGATGCATATAAGAATATCCCCTATCATTCCGGGAAATCCTTCTGACATGATAAAAACGAATTCGAAGTACTAAAGCATCCGGTACTTTGGATGGGGTTCGTTAGGCCCAATAGATCTATCTTTAGGATTCGTGTCAATTAGTAGATCGGTTTACTAATTCTTAGGTTACCAAGCAAAATAGGCATATTCGGCTTCGATCATTCACCCATATAATGTAGTTTCAATTACTTGTGTCTATTTCGTAAAACATTTATAAAACTGCATGTATTCTTATCCCAAAATATTAGATTTTAAAAGTGGGACTATAACTCACTCTCACAGATTTTTACTTCGTCGGGAAGTAAGACTTGGCCACTGGTCGATTCACGAACCTATAACAAATATGTACATATATATCAAAGTATGTTAAAAATATATTTACAACACTTTTAATACATTTTGATGTTTTAAGTTTATTAAGTCAGCTGTCCTCGTTAGTAACCTACAACTAGTTGTCCAAAGTTAGATGTACAGAAAAAAATTGATATATATTATCTTGAATCAATCCACGTGTCACACCCCCAAAATAGGGCCTAGGGTATTTGTGACTAATTATATCAAATCACAGTTGTATAAACGAGAACGACTCTATATGAGACGTTTTGAATAAAACATTTATTAATAAAACAGCGGAAGCATTAAAAGTTTTACATCAAATTTAAACTGAAATAATAATAATAGTCTTAATGCAAAGTAAATGTAATGAAATGAAGACTCCATGTAGCAGCATTCAATTCATCAGGTAGCAATCATGGCAATCATCTTATTCATCACCTGAGATAAAACATGCTTAAAGTGTCAACCAAAAAGGTTGGTGAGTTCATTAGTTTATCAAAATCAATCATTTCCGTTATAGTAATAGGCCACAAGATTTCAGTTTCATAAATATCCGTACACTAGCAAGTGTATAAAAGCATTCTATAAGTTGTGGGCACCCGGTAACTAGCCTTAACAAGAGTGTGTACCCCTGAGTTATAATAATATTTGCACCGAATCAAGTGCGTTACATTAACCTCGAAGTACTAAACACCCGTTCTTCTAGTTTAGTAGTGACTAGAACAACATCTGGGTTGGGGTGTAAGACCCGATAGATCTATCTTTAGGATTCGCGCCTACCAGTTCATAAACCAATAGTTAAAGTTACCAAGCTAGGGGATTTTTGATTATAACCCACGTAGAATTAGTTTTAGTACTTGTGCCTATTTCGTAAAACATTTATAAAACATCGCATGTATTCTCAGTCCAAAAATATATATAAAAAGGGAGTAATGAAACTCACGCATATAATTATTGTAAAATAGTTAATAAAACATTTGCATGTATTCTCAGCCCCAAAAATGTAAAGAGTAAAAGGGGAGCAAATGAAACTCACGCAAAATCAGTTTTAGTTTTTGTATTCATTTCATAAAACAGTCATAAAACAGCGCATGTATTCTCAGCCCAAAAATGTAAATTGCAAAGCAATTAAAAAGGGAGCAAATGAAACTCACCTTAAATAGCAGTTGAAGTATTCCACGCAAGAAAGGAAAGTAAAGCAAGTAAGTGACCGAGATATCAACTAGAAGTAGTTATTTAAGAGAGAAATGAGAGATTAAGGTGTAAGTTAGAAATGAGAAATGTATGTGGTATTTATAGTTGAAAATGTTAGGTAAAAAAAAATAAAAATAAAATAAGTAAATCTTAAAAGTTAAAATAAGAAAAAGTATTTTGTATTTTTATTAAAAGTAATTTTAAAAGTTAAAATAAGAAAAAGTAGTTTGTATTTTTATTAAAAGTAAATCTTAAAAGTTAAAATAAGAAAAAGTAATTTGTATTTTTATTAAAAGTAAATCTTAAAAGTTAAAATAAGAAAAAGTATTTTGTATTTTTATTAAAAGTAAATCTTAAAAGAAAAGTAGTTTGTATTTTTATTAAAAGTAAATCTTAAAAGAAAAAGTAGTTTGTATTTTTGTATTTATTTATTAAAAGTAGATATAGTTTTGATTTTTTTTATATAAAATTCTAAAAAAAATTTGTTTAATATATTTCTAAGAACATTTAACATTTTATTTCTATATTTGTTTAATTATTAAATACGAATTTTATATAAAAATTATTATTATATTTAGTTTTTATAAAAATTAAAATTTATGATTATTAATTTATAGTTTTTATTAGTTTTATAAATGTTATAATATTATTTATTATTTAGTTAATTATATATTCTATTAACTAAATAACAAAAGTAATATAAATATTATATATATATTCATTAATGTAATTATGATATATTATATATCATAATCTTATTTATAATATTTATAATTATATTATTTATTTTAAGCGTACGTTTATTCGGTCAACGTTAAATTTATTCGTATATAACAACTCTAGGTATTTTAGTAAAATCGGAAGTCGAAAAGTGAGGGTTGTTATAGTACCTACCCGTTAAAAGAAATTTCGTCCCGAAATTTAGTTTTTGCCATCAATCGGCGTTGTTCGTACCTAGACGAGGATATTTACATTTTATCTGGTCTTCACGTTCCCAGGTAGGTTCGGGGCCTTTCGTGAATTCCAACGGATAGAATATTGTTCTGTTTCATGCATTTAAATAATACGAACCCTAATTTCTTACAGGTTCTTCTATAAAGTGCATTTTATCATTAATGCGGAGGTTATCTAAAGGATTAATAAGAGTGTCATTTGACTAGGTTATCCTCAAAAGGGATGATGGTGTTATACGAGCATTTTAGTAAACTGAACACATGAAATGTGTTATGAATAGTATTGAGCTTATTTAAAACTTTGAGTGTTTATGTCACAATATTAGGGTAGACAAAACAGAGAGTAGTTCATGAAAATTATAGTCATGAAGTTTGATAGAGATCATCATTGTTTACAACAAGAATATTGTAATGATGAATATAAGTTGAAAAAATAAAGTTTTATCACTACTGAATAATATGGATAAAACGATTTGATTATAGGAAGCGTATAAACGAAGCTATTGTAAAAGAGTGAATGAGAAATTAAATGTTCGCCTTAACTTTTGACGTAGTCATGATTGATTTCCAGAATTCAAGGGATTAAAGGAAATCTTCGTAATCCATAAGATTTGATTCTCCGGTAATTAAGGAATTTGAAATTTTCTTTGATTAAATGAGGTGAATTGCTTCAATTGCCGTGTTTGGAATTTTGCTATAAATTAGCTTTTTCCGTTTCATTATCTTCACCACTTCTATACTTTCTTCCTCAATTCATACTTCCAAAGATTGTGAGAATGCTCCATCCAGTTCTCATCCTGGATATTTTTCTGACTATCATTTCAGTCATTCTTCTTTTTCATTTACCACCAGAGGAATTTGTTTTCTTCTACTATTACCTTGGGGTTATAGTGTTTTTAATTCTCCCATGTCTTTACGTTGCAATACGTATTGATATACACGGTTTGTAATTTCAGTATCGTTATCGGGCTACATATTTTCCCTTATATGTCGGAGCTCTTTGCCTTTTTATTCTCCTCTCGACTCTAAGTAAAGCGAGTAATGGTCCAGAATTTGTAGGTATGAAGTTTCAAATGGACCTACTGTTCTAAGCGTAATATCACGATTTGATTTGGTAAATTACCAGAATTACTGAGGATAGAACTATCAAGAATATATTTTCTTGATATGTTCAGAGATTAAATAGAATGTAAGAGTCGTGTAACATGGCAAATGATGATTATAAAGTCTATGAATCATCATCTTCCATTAAAAATTTAGCATGACATACTGTAATATAATCACGTTGGCCTGACGTCATTATATTATAGTAACTCATGCTTCAATTCTCAACACTACTTCAAATCATTCAAAATTTGAATTTAACTTTTACGGAATATAGAAACTTAAACAGTTTTCCTTTATGATGTAATAAAGATATTGCAAAGAGATAATTAATTGCGGACAAGAATCGTTATGAAGATATCTTTAGAAATATCGAGGATATTTATAACGAAAGATACGACGATATTTTAGAATTTCTAAAATCGATGGATAATGAAGAATTCTTATGTAAGGATTTAGAATGCGTAAAAAGATCTTCTGTGATTTCCTTCAGAAATTGAATCATCTAGATTCTTTGGTTATAGGTTTAGTCCTTGGGATTTGTCCTTGGTCTCCTTCATGTTTTGCTCAATCCGTCATTCAATACCAGATTTTCTTTTGAGCTTTTTCAACACACAATTCTTTATTATCAAGCTTCTGGTCATTAAGGCCATCTACAGCTTTTGCTGCTTCATCAGCATTCTCAAGGTTAACTGATCTGAATCATTGATTATCAATCAGATATGTTTTCAAGGATTTTGAAGAATGTACAATGTAATATATTAATGTGAATGTTAGATATTTCTTGGGTATTACCTACCCGTTAAAATATTTTCACAATCAACAGTTTGTAGAAAAGAATTTTTAAATACAATTTTTTTGAAAATATACATACATATATATTTTCTTCAGATGTAATAATGGATTTAATAAGTTAATATAATATTAAACTCATTTGATTTACGGTTGAAACGAGAATAAATAATCTCCAAAACTTTAGAGATTACATAATCATCGCGGAATATTTCTTTAATGAAGTTATGAATCAATACTTCATCGTTCATTGTTATTAATATACCTCAGTATATGATGTTGATGCTCGTGGATTTCTTGTGAAATTCATAAGGCACAAATGATGTTTTCGAGAAATTTTCGAGTACATCGAAAATAGGAGTGTAAAATCACACATGCATTTGAATAATACACTTAGTTTATTATGAAATGGAGTTTATTGTACTGAAGTAGTGATTAATGATTGTTAAGTCTTTAACGAAGGATGTACATCATAGCGTATTAGTGATATGAATTAACCAAGTAGTACATACTAGTTAAGATTCACACGTAATAGTTTAGTACGAAAAGATTTATTATTGTTCCAAACCATATATATATAAAGTATACATATATAATTCTTCAGGAAGAATGAGTCAATACATCTTAACTCATTATTACTAATATTCCTTAGTATCTATGGGCGTATGATGTCGATGTTTGAGGTACCGATTATGATGTTGAGACGTGGGATGCTGATGTTGTTGTTGGTGAAGCTGATGCTGTAGGTGGTGATGCTGATAGTACTGGTGCTGCTGGTGCTACTGTTGGTGCTGCTTGTGGTACTTGGTTAGTAAGTGTGAGCCTAGCTACCAAATCGCGCACTATTTCCTCCAGGGTTTCTACTTTACGCTCGAGTCTATGGATTTGTTCTACCCATTCCTCTGTAAGGTTTGTCAATTCTTGATATTTAGTTCGAAGTCTTCTAACTTCTTCTAATAACCCTTTCTGGTTAGAATTCGGGAGTAGAGGACGAATATTGTCGTTGGTTACATCGAGTCGACCTTCGAGGCGGAAAATCCTTGCGAAAAGAGTGAAAACGGTATTGCGAACAGGTTCGCCGGTAAGCGGATCGAGTACTCCAACGTTTGGTGGTAAGTTTGGCTCGTGATAAGGAGTACCTTCTTCATTTCTCCATAGGGTGAGTATTTCGCAAAACCATCCCCATTTTCTAAAGAAATCACGGTAATTGATCGGTGGGTGTGCTCCCGTCACGCTATCTTTGGAGCTAAAATAACTTGAGGAATCAGGTGAGAAATCCATATTATGTGTTTGGAATAGGGTTTGATATGAAATGGGTGTTGAATATTGAATGATATATTCGTCTCCTTGAATACGTATATATAGCAGAAAGATTTCTGTAATTTACGGAGTAAATTTAGGAAAAGTGTTAGACAAGGTCTATTGGGAATAGATATGCTAAGATATGATTTGTCTATACTCCAATAATGGTAGTATGACGTGTCGAGATTATAAAATGATAAGTATGTAATCTAATAATCTTTCGATTAAAGACTTTCAATTCGTATACTGTGATAACCCAATGACATTTCCCGGTTCGCAAACCGATGCATAAAGGAATAAGGCATATAGGTACGTGATATAACAGGGAGTTATATACGTTTGAGTATGAATTATAGGAGTTTCAAAAATCTTGGATAATATTTCATGTAATACATATGTAATACACAAAACCAGGATAGATAACTAAGTGAGTTGTTCTTAATAAGTTCACCACTTATTAAGTGCGTAAGTGACTAAGTGTTGTATGATCACTATAGTCAGGTTTGATATTGTGCACCATACCCAAACATCTATGCCACCGCCGAGTCACTTGAATGATCAATTGTTACCGGTTGGCCCAGAAATTCTCGACCAAAATCTAAGTTTGGCATTCGAAATCCACAAGCGTCCCATAGTGGTACCAAGGATCACCCTAGGCCTTAAGTAGCGTTGACGTTCGAGTAATTTCACATTATCGTGTATGTTATAATCTTAAGATTTAAGTATAGTTTCTAAGGTATAGTGTAGCATTTATCAATTAAAGGCAACAATTAAAGGCACTATGGTCAAGGAAAGTTGTAGTCCTACATTGCTAAGGTACCTAATTGTATAAGGCACACATAAAATGCAATCCTAGTTCTCTACAACAACCTGCTCTGATACCAATCTGTCACACCCCCAAAATAGGGCCTAGGGTATTTGTGACTAATTATATCAAATCACAGTTGTATAAACGAGAACGACTCTATATGAGACGTTTTGAATAAAACATTTATTAATAAAACAGCGGAAGCATTAAAAGTTTTACATCAAATTTAAACTGAAATAATAATAATAGTCTTAATGCAAAGTAAATGTAATGAAATGAAGACTCCATGTAGCAGCATTCAATTCATCAGGTAGCAATCATGGCAATCATCTTATTCATCACCTGAGACAAAACATGCTTAAAGTGTCAACCAAAAAGGTTGGTGAGTTCATTATTTTATCAAAATCAATCATTTCCGTTATAATAATAGGCCACAAGATTTCAGTTTCATAAATATCCGTACACTAGCAAGTGTATAAAAGCATTCTATAAGTTGTGGGCACCCGGTAACTAGCCTTAACAAGAGTGTGTACCCCTGAGTTATAATAATATTTGCACCGAATCAAGTGCGTTACGTTAACCTCGAAGTACTAAACACCCGTTCTTCTAGTTTAGTAGTGACTAGAACAACATCTGGGTGGGGGTGTAAGACCCGATAGATCTATCTTTAGGATTCGCGCCTACCAGTTCATAAACCAATAGTTAAAGTTACCAAGCTAGGGGATTTTTGATTATAACCCACGTAAAATTAGTTTTAGTACTTGTGCCTATTTCGTAAAACATTTATAAAACATCGCATGTATTCTCAGTCCAAAAATATATATAAAAAGGGAGTAATGAAACTCACGCATATAATTATTGTAAAACAGTTAATAAAACATTTGCATGTATTCTCAGCCCCAAAAATGTAAAGAGTAAAAGGGGAGCAAATGAAACTCACGCAAAATCAGTTTTAGTGTTTGTATTCATTTCATAAAACAGTTATAAAACAGCGCATGTATTCTCAGCTCAAAAATGTAAATTGCAAAGCAATTAAAAAAGGAGCAAATGAAACTCACCTTAAATAATAGTTGAAGTATTCCACGCAAGAAAGGAAAGTAAAGCAAGTAAGTGACCGAGATATCAACTAGAAGTAGTTCTTTAAGAGAGAAATGAGAGATTAAGGTGTAAGTTTGAAATGAGAAATGTATGTGGTATTTATAGTTGAAAATGTTAGGTAAAAAAAAATTAAAATAAAATAAGTAAATCTTAAAAGTTAAAATAAGAAAAAGTATTTTGTATTTTTATTAAAAGTAATTTTAAAAGTTAAAATAAGAAAAAGTTGTTTGTATTTTTATTAAAAGGGAATCTTAAAAGTTAAAATAAGAAAAAGTAGTTTGTATTTTTATTAAAAGTAAATCTTAAAAGTTAAAATAAGAAAAAGTATTTTGTATTTTTATTAAAAGTAAATCTTAAAAGAAAAGTAGTTTGTATTTTTATTAAAAGTAAATCTTAAAAGAAAAAGTAGTTTGTATTTTTGTATTTATTTATTAAAAGTAGATATAGTTTTGATTTTTTTTATATAAAATTCTAAAAAAATTTGTTTAATATATTTCTAAGAACATTTAACATTTTATTTCTATATTTGTTTAATTATTAAATACGAATTTTATATAAAAATTATTATTATATTTAGTTTTTATAAAAATTAAAATTTATGATTATTAATTTATAGTTTTTATTAGTTTTATAAATGTTATAATATTATTTATTATTTAGTTAATTATATATTCTATTAACTAAATAACAAAAGTAATATAAATATTATATATATATTCATTGATGTAATTATGTTATATTATATATCATAATCTTATTTATAATATTTATAATTATATTATTTATTTTAAGCGTACGTTTATTCAGTCAACGTTAAATTTATTCGTATATAACAACTCTAGGTATTTTAGTAAAATCGGAAGTCGAAAAGTGAGGGTTGTTATACCACGACCCAGTGTATACACGTCTCAGGCTAGATCACAACTCAAAGTATATATATTGTTGGAATCAACCTCAACCCTGTATAGCTAACTCCCACATTACGGCATATAGAGTGTCTATGGTTGTTCCAAATAATATATACACATGGGTCGATATGATATGTCAAAATATTTGCATACGTGTCTATGGTATCCCAAGATTACATAATATATTAGAATACATGTATAATACAATATAAGTTAGCTAGGATATGATTAATATAGATTTGTTACCAATTTTCACGTAGCTACAACAAGAAAAAATATCCAATCTTGTTTTACCCATAACTTATTCGTTTTAAATCCGTTTTGAGTGAATCAAATTGCTATGGTTTCATATTGAACTCTATTTTATGAATCTAGACAGAAAAAGTATAAGTTTATAGTCAGAAATATAAGTTACAAGTCGTTTTTGTAAAGGTAGTCATTTTAGTCGAAAGAACGACGTCTAGATGACCATTTTGGAAAACATAGTTCCACTTTGATTTTAACCATAATTTTTGGATATAGTTTCATGTTCATAAGAAAAATCATTTTCCCAGAAGAACAACTTTTAAATCAAAGTTTATCATAGTTTTTAATTAACTAACCCAAAACAGCCCGCGGTGTTACTACGACGGCGTATATCCGGTTTTACGGTGTTTTTCGTGTTTTCAGGTTTTAAATCATTAAGTTAGCATATCATATAGATATAGAACATGTGTTAAGTTGATTTTAAAATTCAAGTTAAAAGGATTAACTTATGTTTACGAACAAGTTTAGAATTAACTAAACTATGTTCTAGTGATTATATGTTCAAATCTTCGAATAAGATAGTTTTATATGTATGAATCGAATGATGTTATGAACATCATTACTACCTCAATTTTAGTAGGTAAACCTACTAGAAGTGACAAGAAATGATCTAGCTTCAAAGGATCTTGGATGGCTTGAAAGTTCTTGAAGTAGAATCATGACACGAAAACAAGTTCAAGTAAGATTTTCACTCGAAATAAGATTGTTATAGTTATAGAAATTGAATCAAAGTTTGAATATGAGTATTACCTTGTATTAGAAAGATATCTTACTGTAAATAAGAAAGATTTCTTTAGGTTGGATGATCAATCTACAAGATTGGAAGTAAGCTAGCAAACTTAGAAGTATTCTTGATTTTATGAAACTAGAACTTGTAGAATTTTTGAAGAACACTTAGAACTTGAAGATAGAACTTGAGAGAGATCAATTAGATGAAGAAAATTGAAGAATGAAAGTGTTTGTAGGTGTTTTTGGTCATTGGTATATGGATTAAATATAAAGGATGTGTAATTTTGTTTACATGTAAATAAGTCATGAATTATTTACATGTAAACAAAATTACACATCCTTTATATCTAATCCATATACCAACGACCAAAAACACCTACAAACACTTTCATTCTTCAATTTTCTTCATCTAATTGATCTCTCTCAAGTTCTATCTTCAAGTTCTAAGTGTTCTTCATAAATTCTACAAGTTCTAGTTTCATAAAATCAAGAATACTTCCAAGTTTGCTAGCTTACTTCCAATCTTGTAGAGTGATCATCCAACCTCAAGAAATCTTTCTTATTTACAGTAAGATATCTTTCTAATACAAGGTAATACTCATATTCAAACTTTGATTCAATTTTTATAACTATAACAATCTTATTTCGAGTGGAAATCTTACTTGAACTTGTTTTCGTGTCATGATTCTACTTCAAGAACTTTCAAGCCATCCAAGATCCTTTGAAGCTAGATCATTTCTTGTCACTTCCAGTAGGTTTACCTAATAAACTTGAGGTAGTAATGATGTTCATAACATCATTCGATTCATACATATAAAAATATCTTATTCGAAGTTTTGAACATGTAATCACTAGAACATAGTTTAGTTAATTCTAAACTGGTTCGTAAACATAAGTTAATCCTTCTAACTTGACTTTTAAAATCAACTAAACACATGTTCTATATCTATATGATATGCTAACTTAATGATTTAAAACCTGAAAACACGAAAAACACCGTAAAACCGGATATACGCCGTCGTAGTAACACCGCGGGCTGTTTTGGGTTAGTTAATTAAAAAATATGATAAACTTTGATTTAAAATTTGTTCTTCTCGGAAAATGATTTTTCTTATGAACATGAAACTATATCCAAAAATTACGGTTAAACTCAAAGTGGAAGTATGTTTTCCAAAATGGTCATCTAGAAGTCGTTCTTTCGACTGAAATAACTACCTTTACAAAAACAACTTGTAACTTATATTTCTGACTATAAACATATACTTTTTATGTCTAGATTCATAAAATAGTGTTCAATATGAAACCATAGCAATTTGATTCACTCAAAACAGATTTAAAACGAATAAGTTATGGGTAAAACAAGATTGGATATTTTTTCTTGTTGTAGCTACGTGAAAATTGGTAACAAACCTATATTAATCATATCCTAGCTAACTTATATTGTATTATACATGTATTCTAATATATTATGTAATCTTGGGATACCATAGACACGTATGCAAATGTTTTGACATATCATATCGACCCATGTGTATATATTATTTGGAACAACCATAGACACTCTATATGCCGTAATGTGGGAGTTAGCTATACAGGGTTGAGGTTGATTCCAAAAATATATATACTTTGAGTTGTGATCTAGCCTGAGACGTGTATACACTGGGTCGTGGATTGATTCAAGATAATATAAATCAATTTTTTTCTGTACATCTAACTTTGGACAACTAGTTGTAGGTTACTAACGAGGACAGCTGACTTAATAAACTTAAAACATCAAAATGTATTAAAAGTGTTGTAAATATATTTTGAACATACTTTGATATATATGTACAAATATGTTATAGGTTCGTGAATCGACCAGTGGCCAAGTCTTACTTTCCGACGAAGTAAAAATCTGTGAAAGTGAGTTATAGTCCCACTTTTAAAATCTAATATTTTGGGATGAGAATACATGCATTTTTATAAATGTTTTACGAAATAGACACAAGTAATTGAAATTACATTATATGGGTGAATGATCGAAGTCGAATATGCCCCTTTTGCTTGGTAACCTAAGAATTAGTAAACCGATCTACAAATTGACGCGAATCGTAAAGATAGATCTATTGGGCCTAACGAACCCCATCCAAAGTACCGGATGCTTTAGTACTTCGAATTCATTTTTATCATGTCCGAAGGATTTCTCGAAATGATAGGGGATATTCTTATATGCATCTTGTTAATGTCAAGTACCAACTGTTCACCATATGAATGAATTTTATCTCTATGTATGGGATGTATATTGAAATATGAAATCTTGTGGTCTATTATTATGATTTGATAATATATAGGATAAACCTATAACTCACCAACATTTTTTGTTGATGTTTTAAGCATGTTTATTCTCAGGTGACTATTAAGAGCTTCCGCTGTTGCATATTAAAATAAGGACAAGATTTGGAGTCCATGCTTATATGATATTATGTAAAAACTGCATTCAAGAAACTTATTTTTGATGTAATATGTTCTTATTGTAAACCATTATGTAATGGTCGTGTGTAAACGGTATATTTTATATTATCATTATTTGATAATCTACGTAATACTTTTTAAACCTTTATCGATAAAATAAAGGTTATGGTGGTTTTAAAAATTAACGCAGTCTTTGAAAAATGTCTCATATAGAGGTCAAAACCTCGCGACGAAATCAATTAATATGGAACGTTTATAATCAATATGAACGGGACATTTCAGTTGGTATCAGAGCGTTGGTCCTAGAGAACCAGAAAATTGCATTAGTGTATCTTACCGAGGAAGCAAAATATTGGGAAGATTACCAATTTTCCGATGAATCGGATCCCGATGAGGATTCCGATGATGTTATAGAAATTACCTCGACCCAATTTAATAAAGCGAAAGAAAATAATAAGGGAAAAGGTATAAAAATAGAGAAACCCGATTCCAACCCCGATGAACTTTATATGTATCGACAACATCCGTATTTCTTAAAATGTAACAATGACCCGGGAACCTCTAAACCACCAGGTTTTTCTAAACCATTATATAAAACGACGGCTCGTATTAGAGGAACACTATATATTCCTAGAAAATTAGGAAAACGAACCAAGTCCGAAGAAGAAGAAACCAGTGATTCATATTAGAGGGTTGTAATCATGTTGTGTATTATATGTATTGTAGTGTGCTTGTATTTTTTTTGTTCTATGTAAAAATTTCTTGTATTGTTTGTTAATTATCTTTTACGAATCTAATTCTTGTCTATTTTACAGTATAAAAACAAAATGGACGTTAAGGGTAGACAACCGAATATTTTAGAAGACCTACCAGAGGATATGATTGTGGAAATCTTGTCTAGAGTCGGTCAGAATTCATCAGCACATTTAGTTATGGCGAAATTAACTTGTCAAACATTTGAAACACTTTCCAGAAATGCCTTAGTTTATAAAAGGCTTTCCTTTGATAGGTGGGGTATATCACATTGGGGAGACCGTAAGTTACGCCGTGTTTTCTTTAAAGCGTTAAATGCGGGGAACCCAAATTCAATTTTACGCTACGGGTTAAGAACCTATTTTGACTCAACATTTCCCAAAATAGGATTTCGTGAATTAGAAAGAGCTTCTAACATGCAACATAAAGAAGCATGTTATGCTTACGGGTTAGTGATGTTCGCTTCTTACCAAAGTGAGAAAAAGAATATCGGATTGCAAATTTTAAATAAAACCTTCCCACAAGTGATGGATTCAGTAGTTGGGGTGAGAAACAAGGTTTTTAGATTATTACGCGGCTGTTGGACATTACGAAACCCTCGTCCTTTTGACGACGTTACAACATGCTGCCTAGCCAATGGTCATAACGGTTATTTTCCATAAGACCAGGGATGGGAAGTCGTCTTAGTAAAACCAGAATGCATGACTTATTTTTGGACTTATGAATTACGTGTCTTTATTTCCTTTGCTGAACAACTTCTGTATTAACTAGATTTATCTTCAAAACTGTCATGTATCATTGTGTACTATATTTCATGTTATATATAATATAGAGAAGTTGTAAGTTTGAAGAATATTTGTATGTGATATATTATTATAATCAGTTTTTCATATGGAATTGTAGTAGTTGAATTTTATATTAGCTAATAAGTATGAACTTAACGGGTAGGTAGTACCCGAATTTAAACTTATAAAACGCTAATATGAAGAAAAAGCTTTTATAAATGAGTTCATATTATGCTACGAAATACTATTGACTACTCTTAATATTCTGTATGATTAACTCGATTCAGTTGTCTATTTTGAAAGAAATGGCACCGACTACTCGACACACCATGAATATGACCAAAGAGGAATTTTGTACCTTTATTGCTGCAAAAATAGCCGCAGTACAGGCTGCGCTACATACCAACAATAACGCTGAATCTAGCAATGCAGCTAACGGTGCAAGAAATCGTGTAGGATGCACCTACAAAGAATTCACTGCCTGCAAACCTTTGGAATTTTATGGAACCGAAGGACCAATTGGATTGAAACGGTGGACCGAGAAAGTTGAATCGGTGTTTGCCATAAGTAAGTGTACTGAAGAGGACAAAGTTAAGTATGCTACGCATACCTTCATAGGTACTGCGTTAACGTGGTGGAACACCTATCTTGAACAGGTAGGACAAAATGCTGATTACGCACTACCGTGTTCGGCATTCAAGCAATTGATGAACGAGCAGTACTGTCCTAGAAACGAAGTCAATAAACTCAAGGCAGAACTTAGAGAGTTACGAACACAAGGGTTCGACGTTACCACATATGAACGACGATTCACAGAGTTGTGCCTATTGTGTCCGGGAGCATTCGAATATGAAGAAGAGAAGATCAACGCGTTTGTAAAAGGGTTACCAGTAAGGATTCAAGAAGATGTAAGTTCACACGAGCCCGCTTCTATACAGAAGGCAAGTCGAATGGCTCATAAACTTATAAATCAGATTAAGGGAAGAATTAAAGAGCAGGCGGCCGAAGAAGCCAACACGAAATAACTCAAGAGGAAATGGGAGGAAAATGGTGGCAAGAGTCACCAGTACAACAACAATAACAATTACAACCACAATTGCAACAACTATCCCAACAACCGCAACAACAATCGCAACAATAACCGCAATCCTAACAATAACTACAACAAACATCCCAACAACAACAACAACTACAACAACCGTTTCAACAACAATAATAATCCCAACAACAACCTCAATAACAACGGCAACAAAAACCAAAAACAGCCATGTCATAGGTGTGAAGAAAATCACCAGGGGTTTTGCACGACATTTTGCAACAGGTGTAAAAGAAATGGTCATAGCGCGACAAAGTGTGAGGTCTACGGACCAAAGTTTAACAGAACTAAGGGAGCAAATAATGCCGAAACAAGTATTGCCGAAACGAATAGTGTCGGAGCAAGTAATACCAACGCTGTTTGTTATAAATGTGGAAAACCGGGTCACATTATTAGAAATTGCCCGAATCAGGGGAATACTAATGGGCAGGGCCGTGGAAGAGTTTTCAATATTAATGCGGCAGAAGCACAGGAAGACCCGGAGCTTGTTACGGGTACGTTTCTTATTGACGATAAATCTGCTTATGTTTTATTTGATTCGGGTGCGGATAGAAGCTATATGAGTAGAGAATTTTGTGCTAAATTAAGTTGCCCATTGACGCGTTTGGATAGTAAATTTTTACTCGAATTAGCAAATGGTAAATTAATTTCAGCAGATAATATATGTCGGAATCGAGAAATTAAACTGGTTAGCGAAACATTTAAGATTGACTTGATACCAGTAGATTTAGGGAGTTTTGATGTGATAATCGGTATGGACTGGTTGAAAGAAGTGAAAGTAGAGATCGTTTGTTACAAAAATGCAATTCGTGTTATACGAGAAAAAGGAAAACCCTTAATGGTGTACAGAGAAAAGAGCAACGCAAAGTTAAATCTTATTAGTAACCTGAAGGCACAAAAACTAATAAGAAAAGGTTGCTATGATGTGCTAGCACACGTTGAGAAAGTCAATTCCGAAGAAAAGAACATCAATGATATTCCCGTCGCAAAAGAATTTCCCGATGTATTTCTGAAAGAATTATCGGGACTACCTCCACACCGATCCGTTGAATTTTAAATAGACCTTGTACCGGGAGCTGCACCAATAGCTCGTGCTCCATACAGACTCGCACCTAGCGAAATGAAGGAACTTCAGAGCTAATTACAAGAACTTTTAGAGTGTGGTTTCATTCGACTAAGCACATCACCGTGGGGAGCTCCTGTTTTGTTTTTCAAGAAGAAAGATGGTACATTCAGGTTGTATATCGACTACCGAGAGTTGAACAAACTTACCATCAAGAACCACACTACAAGGCTCGTCTGTTTATTCGAAGATCGATTTACGTTCTGGATATCATCAAATGCGGGTGAAGGAGGATGATATTCCAAAGACTGCTTTTAGGACGTGTTACGGTCATTACGAGTTGATGGTTATGCCGTTTGGATTGATTAACGCACCAGCTATGTTCATGTACCTCATGAACCGAGTGTGTGGGCCATTTCTTGACAAGTTTGTCATCGTTTTCATCGATGACATACTTATTTACTCGAAGAATGATCAAGAGCACGAAGAACATTTGAGAAAAGTGCTAGAGTTGCTGAGAAAAGAAAAACTGTACGCTAAGTTTTCAAAATGTGCATTTTGGTTGGAAGAAGTTCAATTCCTCGGTCACATAGTGAACAAAGAAGGTATTCAGGTGGATCCAGGAAAGATCAAAACCGTTGAAAAGTGGGAAAACCCGAAAACTCCGAAACACATACGCCAGTTTTTAGGACTAGCTGGTTACTACAATGAAAGGACCCGTTCATATACATTATAAACGATTCACAATAGTTGATTACATTGCGAGGTATTTGACCTCTATATGATACATTTTACAAATATTGCATTCGTTTTAAAAGAAAATCTTTCTTTACATCGAAAATTGACAGGTATGCATACCATTTCATAATATAAACTATCCAACTATAAATTGATTTAATAATTATCTTTGATGAACTCAATGACTCAAATGCAACGTTCTTCGAAATATGCTATGAAAGTCTCCAAGTAATATCTTTAAAATGAGCAAATGCACAGCGGAATATTTTCTTTAACACCTGAGAATAAACATGCTTTAAAGTGTCAACCAAATGGTTGGTGAGTTCATTAGTTTATCATAATCATTTATTTCTATTATTTTAATAGACCACAAGAATTTCATTTCCATTTCTCATAAATATACGTCCCATGCATAGAGACAAAAATAATCATTCATATGGTGAACACCTGGTAACCGACATTAACTAGGTACATATAAGAATATCCCCTATCATTCCGGGATCCTCCTTCGGACATGATATAAATTTTGAAGTAGTAAAGCATCCAGTACTTTGGATGGGGTTTGTTAGGCCCAATAGAACTATCTTTAGGATTCGCGTCAATTAGGGTGTCTGTTCCCTAATTCTTAGATTACCAGACTTTAATAAAAAGGGGCATATTCAATTTCGATAATTCAACCATAGAATGTAGTTTCAATTACTTGTGTCTATTTTGTCAAACATTTATAAAAGCGCATGTATTCTCAGTCCCAAAAATATAAAGGGTAAAAAGGCAAATGAAACTCACCATACTGTATTTCGTAGTAAAAATACATATAACGTCATTGAACAAGTGCAAGGTTGGCCTCGGATTCATGAACCTAAATTAATTATATATATTTATGTGTTGTTCAATATTTGTCTAACAAATTAGGTCAAGTCATAGTGTACCACAATCCTAATGCTCGAGACTAATATGTAAAAGTCAACAAAAGTAAATTTGACTCAAAATAATTTCCAAAAATCTATACATGATTAATATATAGTTTAAATATCGTCGTTTTATATTTTTAAATATTTTTAAAAGATTTATTAGAGTAAATAATATAATTTATTTATTAATAAATAAAATTTTATATTAAATTTATATAATAAAATATACTTTTATATATATTAAGTAATAAAATTTATAGGGTTCATTTAATATTATAAAGATAATATGATAGTATTATTAAAGTAAGTAAAAGTTGTATTATTTTGTAATAATAATTATTATTATAAAAATATCAATATTTATAATTACTAAGATGACATTATGATAAAACGATAATTCTAATTATGATAACTTTAATATTTATGATAATGTTTAATATTATCTTTAAAATAATAATTCTATTTAAAATAATAATAATAATGATATTTTATAGTAACAATAACATTTCTATTAAAATGATATTTTTTGTTAAAATGATAGTTTTAATACTAACGGTACTTTTAATAATAATAGTAATGATAAAAATAATAAGAACGATAATTTTATCTAAATCAATATCTTATAATATTTTAATTTCATCATGATACTCTTACCCATTATTTCCTAATCGTTTCGTTTAATAGCTTTTAATCGTCTTTTATATCGTGTTCATAATAATGATAATAATAGTAATCAAAATAATTAGGTGTTACAAATATTTGTTTTAATTACACTAATATTAATAATGATAGTTACTATAACCTTATTAACGATAATACTAATAATTATCTTAATGATAATATAGTAATAATAATAATAACAATAACAATAACTATTTTTAAATAATGATATATATATTAATAATGATAATAATAATAATAATACCAATAATAATAATAATAATAATAATTGGATAATAATAATAATACTAATTATAACTTTAACGATAATAACGATAGTAATAATAAAAAAATAACAATTTTTAATGATAAATCCCTTTTATTGATAAAGTTAATAATAATGATAATAATAAGATAAAACTAGAACGATGATAAAAACGACGATAATAATAATCATTTTTAATAAAAATATCAAAAATTCAATTGATTATAACTTCTAATCCGTTCATCGAAGCCATTCGATATCTAAAGGAAAAGTTCTTAATTTTTTGCTAGCTTTCCAAGGACATGCATATCTTATACCTTATCTCACTCGCAAGTGTAACTAATTCAAGATTCAACCTAATCTGTCTAAGGACAATATCAAAAGTACAAGCATGCATAATCCTAAATACTCGAGCACAAGTCAGGGATACACTATTAGTATATAAAAGTTAAGTTATGAGTACTCACGTATCAATATTGAGATTAAATATTGCAAGAAAGGTACGTAGACGCAACGGAAATGATAAACACTATATTTACCTCACGAGCATACCCATGAACCATACTCAATCACCTCCATAGCTATAACCCATAATTTCCTTAATCCTATCTCACTCGAAAAACAATTTCGAAATCACTCGGACAGCACTCCGTCGTAATATTTTATGTATACTAATAATATCTTGAAATAATACGGAGTAAATATATATATATATAAATCGATTGAGAGAGTTTAGAGAAAAATATTTTCAAGTTTCTATGAAATAATGAAACCTAGTGAATTCTATTTATAATAGATTTTTGAATTATTAAAGTGAATTATTAAAGTATGAATTATTAAAGTGAATTATTAAAGTATGAATTATTAAAGTGAATTATTAAAGTATGAATTATTAAAGTGAATTATTAAAGTATGAATTATTAAAGTGAATTATTAAAGTGAATTATTAAAGTGAATTATTAAAGTTAAAGTAAAGTAAAAATAAAGTAAAGGTAAAGTTTAAGTATAGTAAAAGTATAAAACTACGTACGTATATTACGCGTATAAATATATATAATATTAATTTAAATCGTTATATATATTTAATAAAATAAAATATAAATATCGTTATCTTTATCATACTAGTTAAGTAATGAGTTGTTAAAAGTGGTTCTAGTTATTTATAAAAGTTATATACATTTTAATAATAAAGTTCTTTTTAAACTGAAAATGTTTTTGTACGTTTGAAACTAAATAGATCAATCGAGTCTTTATGAGATTCAATCTTCCACTATCCTTTGTCTAGTTCTCAATGATTGACAATTTGTTCTTATTTATAAATCACTTTACCATTTTCCGAATATTGTTAAAATGGAAAGATTTCTCAAATCAACGTGGATCTTTCAACAGAGACTTGTAATCATAATTCAATATATCTGATAATTCAATCATTTGATCTTATCTTCTAATTCCATTGATAAACATTTTGAAACAGATACAATCATATAAAGTATTTAATCTAATATTTTGTTTACGTTTCAAGTTATAATATATATACACTTATACATATATAATCATATTCATTTAATGGTTCGTGAATCGTTGGAACTTGGTCGAGGTTGAATGAATGTATGAACATAGTTTAAAATTCTTGAAATTTAACTTAACAAATATTGCTTATAGTGTCGGAAACATATAAAGATTAAAGTTTAAATTTGGTTGGAAATTTCCGGGTTGTGACAGTACCTACCCGTTAAAGAAATTTCATCCCAAAATTTGAGTGAAAAGGTCGTGAATGATAATAAGTATGTTTTCATGATGCATACGGGCTGAAAATTAGAGTTTTATCATCAGCGAATAATTTGGATAAACAATCCATTTATATGAAGAGTACGAATGAAGCTAACATAGAAGAGTGAAATGAGTAAGTGTAGATTCATCTTATCATTTGACGTAGATATGATTGATTCTCAGATTTCAAGGGATTTGAAGAAAATCTTCTTAATAAGATTTGACTCTCTGGTAATCAAGGGAATTAGGATCCGCTTTAAATGCGATCGTCCATTTTAATTATTCTGTCGAAGATTTTCTTATAAATTCACCTCCTTCATTTCCTTACAAATCACACCTTCTGTTGATGCATTTTATGCAAGTCTCTAGACATCTACCCACATCCATTGCAGGTACAACAGTTTACAGGCCACCATAATTGCTCGTTATTATCCTATCCATGTTTGTATGTGGTTACAGGAACTGCAGGAATGAGATTTAGATGTTTGACTATGTTAGACTTAGTCAGACATACGAGTGAAGCCTCACTAGTACGGCTGACAGGCTCATACGCACGGTTGATGCTGAGCTAAGTCACAATTACAACCTAAATGAGAAGACACGAGTGAGTGATCACCCGTACGGCTGATGAAACCAACTCGTACGTGTGATGAATGAATCGTATGGGTGAGTCAACAGCAGGGGTATATAAAGTCTTATGTTCTTCATTTTAGGTTAAGCCTCTCATTTGTTACACACACTCAGATCTAGTGAGCTCCTCCGATTCTCTCTCTGTACAAATCACCTAGGTGGTGAATAATAGCTCTAGGTGTTGATCTAATCACACTTGATTTAGTTGTGGTTTGACTAAATTAATCAAAAAAAAAACTTAACTTATTCACTAGAGGGTTTGATTCACTTATTCCGCCATTGTGTGAGTTAAATCTATTGATTTCTAAGTTCCTAGTCATGTTTCATCACCTTCTATTCTTTCCCTCTCAACACATATTTTAAAGTATTCATCAATATGCTCCGTCCAGTTCTGATTCTCGATATACTTCTAACTTTCATATCGGTCATTCTTCTTTTTCATCTACTGTCGGAAGAATCTATTTACTTCTACTATACTCTTGGGTTTATAGTGTTTCTAGTTCTCACTGTCTTTATATTTCTATATGCATAAATATATATGGTTTATAATTTCTGGTTTGTCGTTGGGCTTTATATGTTCCCTTATATTTCAAAGTCTCTGCTTCTGTCTTCTATAATCATTATCATTCACAGTTAATGCTCTCTTTTATTTGCTGCAATTTATAGCCCAATTTCTATTTTGGAGTTTTGTCCTTTCGTTTCTTCTTCTTGCGATTAAGCACCGCTTGTAATGGTCCAGAATTCACAGATATGAATTTCGGAATGAACATTGTTAATATTGTAGGAAGAAAATTGTGATGGCACGATCTTGACTTGTCAAATTACTAGAATACCTTGGAAAAGGCCGAATCATCAAGAAATATTTTCTTGATATTTTAGAGGTTAAATAGAATACAAGAGTCGTATAACATGGCACATGATGATGGTATGATCTGTGAATCATCACGTTCCATTTAGAAACTCAGCATGACTTACTGTAATATAATCACATTGATCAAGTGTTATTATATTATACTAATTCATGCTTCAGTTCCCAACACTACTTCAAAATATTCCTATTTTAAACTTGAATGTTTCAGAATTTAGAAACTAAAATAGTTTCTTTTATGATGTAATACAGATAGCGCGAAGAGGTAAATGATTTCAAATAAGAAAAATTAAGAAAATATCTTCAGAAATATGGAGGATATTTATAATGAAAGATATGATGATATTTTAGAATTTCTAATATCAGAGGATGATGAAGAATATTGTCCGCAGGGGTTTAGAGTCAGGAGCAAGGTATTCGTTAATGACTTCAGCAGGTACTGAATCATTTGGATCCTTTGAAGTCAGGTTCAGTCTTTGTAATTTGTCCACAGCCTCCTTCCTACTTTGCTCAATCCGTTTTCCGGTTCCAAAACTTCTCTTTTTCTGCGCTTTGCTAGCACACTTCATCATTATCATCCAGCTTTTACCTTTTAAAGTCGTTTATAGTTTTTGCTACTTCATCAGCATTTTTTCCATTTTCGGAGAACCAATTCGTAGTTCGGAGTGTTTTTCAGAAACTTCACATTCAAATTAAGTCCAGAAGATAGACGTTATATATACACATATAACTATTGGCGTAGACATGCTGCGAGATTTCAAAATACTGATTGCTAATTCCCAATGATTCGTATGGCAATTCTCATTACAAGATGCGAATGAGTTAATGATGGGGTTTCAATGAATAATTATAATGACTTTTTGGAGAGGCTAAAGTCAAAGGGTAATGAAGTTATTGGTACATCTGCTAATAATGTGGTGGAATGAAAAAGGCTCCCTGATAACGATGGTGTATATCTCAAGGTTATAATAAGGTCAGTCTGACTGAAAATTCGAAGTTGACTTGCTGGAGCTGTGACAAAACTGGCTACTTTGAATAGGAGTCGCAAAGTTATTTTTGGTAATAAATGCCAAAGAATCTGACGCGGATACGTTGTTTAAACTTTTATTTTTGTTTCAAGAGTTTTTCAGGTACATAACTGTGGGTAACATGTGGTTGGATTATCATCTCGATTGCTCATCATTCGAAATGTCTTCAGAAATTTTCGAAGGGTTTGAACAGAGATTGTAATCGTTAACATACATTTGATGTTCTAACACAGTTTTGAAGTCAAAATATAGCTTGTGAAAGATGTAAGGATCTAAGAGTGATGATTTTGGTCATATCTCGAGTTGAATTTTGAGATTTCAAAATCAGAATATGTAATTAAATTTTGAATGAGTATGGTTGTTTTGATTTCTATAAAAGAATGTATATTGTTGTGAAAGTAGGGAGTATAATGGATGATTTGCTGAATCGGATTCGAAGAATGTAACATATTAATTGCGAATTTATATATCTCTCAGGTATTACCTACCCGTTAAAATTTTTTTTTCACAATTAATATTTTGTACAAAAGAATTTTATTACAGTCTTTATGAAAATATATATATGTATATTTTCTTCAGATGTAACATAGATTTAATGAGTTAATGTTAAATTAAACTCATTTGATTTACGGTTGAAACTAGAATTGAATAATCCCTAAAGGCTTTAAAAAGTACATAACTTTTACGCAGTATTTCTTTAATGACATTGAAATTATGAATCAATACTTCGTTATTTGTTGATGTATGATGTTCGGTTCGTGGAATTCTTGTGAATTTCGCAAAGTACGAATGATGTTATCTGAAAAGTTTCGGGTACATCGATGATGAAAGTGTAAAATCAAATATATACTTGATTTATTATGAATTGGAATTTGTTGAATTGCAATAGAGATTGTAGTTAACGCTGGTTAAGTTGCGGCCGAAGGACGTACATTATTGCATATTTGTAATATGAATTAACCGAGTAGTTAAGATTCACACACAATAGCTTAGCACGGAAAGATTTATTTTAAAAAATATATATATATATATATAATATATACATATAATTTCTTCAGAGGGAATGAGTTAATTCTTCATAACTCGTTGATACAATATACACGTTATTGATTTGTAATGATGTCCACCGTGATTCTTGAACTGACGGAGTTTGTGATGTTATCGGTGTTGTTGATTCGGATGTTGACTGTACTGACGATGCTGATCACGCTGATGGTACTGTTGATGCTGTTGGTAAAGCAAGTTTAGCTTGTTAATCACACACCATTTTTGTCAGGGTTTCTACTCTTCCTTCTATCATTTTGGTTCGCTTAACTGATTTATGGTTAGGGCTAGATTAGATAATCTCTAAGACTTTAGAGATTACATAATCGCCGTGGAATATTTCTCCAATGAAGTTATGAATTAATACTTCGTCAGTTATTGTTGTTGGTACTCCTTGGTATCTATGGTGCGTATGACGTTGATGCTCGTGGGACAGATTGTGAAGTTGAGGTTTACGACGCAGTTGTGGTTGGAGGTGGTAATGGTACTGTTGGCGTTGATGATGGTGGTACTGGTTATGCTGCTGATGCTGCTGCTGGTCTTTGTAATCTCTACACCATATTCTCCAAAGCCACTACCCGAGCGCGAAGCTCATTGACTTATTCTATTACACCGGGGTGATTGTCGGTTCGGACGAGCGGATAAATAAAATCTAAAATTTGATGTAATATATAATCGTGACGAGATACTCTGGAAATGAGCGAGAAAATGGTGTTTCGGACAGGTTCGCCGGTAAGTGCTTCAGGTTCTTCGTCAAGAGGGCAATGTGGTGGATGGAAGGGATCACCTTCTTCTTGTCTCCAATGATTAAGGAGGCTACGAACCCATCCCCAATTCATCCAGAATAGGTGATGACTGATTGGTTGATCTATTCCGGTCACACTGCTTTCGGAGCTTGAATGGGATTCCATTTCGGAATCTGAGTGACTTGAACTGATGACGAATTCCATTTCGTACGATTGGATAAAGGATTTTTTTTTCGATATAAAATGATTTTGGCTAACGGATGGTATTCTAATTACATAGAATATATATATATATATATATATATATATATATATATATATATATATATATATATATATATATATATATATATATATATATATATATATATATATATATATATATATATATATATATATATATATATATAGATCAAAAGATTTCGTAGATTACGGAGGACTTTGCGGGATATGTCAGGCAAAGTTTAAAGTAACAGATACGATAAGATATGATTTAGCAGATATGCTAAGATATAAATTTTTGTCTATACACTATTCATGCAATCAATGTAGCAAGACGTGTCTTAGACTAAAAATGATAAGCAGGTAATTTCCTGAGGATGATAAGTAGTTAATTTTCGACACAAAATGATAAGCAAAACTTTTGACATGCAGACACGGTCGAAGTCCAAACTCACGAATTCATCCCATCGACTTATCAGTTAGACACACTAATGCAGACCTGGTTCGCTAAGACCACCGCTCTGATACCAACTGAAAGGACCCGTTCATATACATTATAAACGATTCACAATAGTTGATTACATTGTGAGGTATTTGACCTCTATATGATACATTTTACAAACATTGCATTCGTTTTTAAAAGACAATCTTTCTTTACATCGAAAATTGACAGACATGCATACCATTTCATAATATCCACTATCCAACTATAAATTGACTTAATAATAATCTTTGATGAACTCAATGACTCAAATGCAACGTTCTTCGAAATATGCTATGAAAGACTCCAAGTAATATCTTTAAAATGCCCAAATGCACAGCGGAAGATTTTCTTTAACACCTGAGAATAAACATTCTTTAAAGTGTCAAACAAAAGGTTGGTGAGTTCATTAGTTTATCATAATCATTTATTACCATTATTTTAATAGACCACAAGAATTTCATTTCCAGTTCTCATAAATATACGTCCCATGCATAGAGACAAAAATAATCATTCATATGGTGAACACCTAGTAACCGACATTAACTAGATACATATAAGAATATCCCCTATCATTCCGGGATCCTCCTTCGGACATGATATAAATTTCGAAGTACTAAAGCATCCGGTACTTTCGATGAGGTTTGTTAGGCCCAATAGATCTATCTTTAGGATTCGCGTCAATTAGGGTGTCTGTTCCCTAATTCTTAGATTACCAGACTTTAATAAAAAGGGGCATATTCGATTTCGTTAATTCAACCATAGAATGTAGTTTCAATTATTTGTGTCTATTTCGTCAAACATTTATAAAAGCGCATGTATTCTCAGTCCCAAAAATATAAAAGGGTAAAAAGGCAAATGAAACTCACCATACTGTATTTCGTAGTAAAAATACATATAACGTCATTGAACAAGTGCAAGGTTGGCCTCGGATTCACGAACCTAAATTATTTATATATATTTATGTGTTGGTCAATATTTGTCTAACAAATTAGGTCAAGTCATAGTGTACCACAATCCTAATGCTCGAGACTAATATGCAAAAGTCAACAAAAGTAAAATTGACTCAAAATAATTTCCAAAAATCTATACATGATTAATATATAGTTTAAATATCGTCGTTTTATATTTTGAAATATTTTTAAAAGATTTATTAGAGTAAATAATATAATTTATTTATTAATAAATAAAATTTTATATTAAATTTATATAATAAAATATACTTTTATATATATTAAGTAATAAAATTTATAGGGTTCATTTAATATCATAAAGATAATATGATAGGTATTATTAAAGTAAGTTATTACACGTAGTAAAATATATTTGTATCACATATTTATTTGATAAAATAATATCTATAATGATAGTAAGTAAAAGTTGTGTTATTTTGTAATAATAATTATTATTATAAAAATATCAATATTTATAATTACTAAGATGACATTATGATAAAACGATAATTCTAATTATGATAACTTTAATATTTACGATAATTTTTAATATTATCTTTAAAATAATAATTCTATTTAAAATAATAATTCTATTTAAAATAATACTACCTCCGTCTCATTCCAATAGGGCAGTATTCCATTTTGGGCTGTCCCATTCCGATAGTCCACTTCCATAAATAGAAAGGAAAGAAGATATTTCATTGGTGGATCTGGAGAGAGAAAATATTTCATTGGTGGAGAAATGAAGTTAGTGGTATTTCCTAAAACTGCGTGTTTTTTGTCTGTGGACTATTGGAATGAGACGGAGGGAGTAATAATAATGATATTTTATAGTAACAATGACATTTCTATTAAAATGATAATTTTTGTTAAAATGATAGTTTTAATACTAACGGTACTTTTAATAATAATAGTAATGATAAAAATAATAAGAACGATAATTTTATCTAAATCAATATCTTATAATATTTTAATTTCATCATGATACTCTTACCCATTATTTCCTAATCGTTTCGTTTAATAGCTTTTAATCGTCTTTTATATCGTGTTCATAATAATGATAATAATAGTAATCAAAATAATTAGGTGTTACAAATATTTGTTTTAATTACACTAATATTAATAATGATAGTTACTATAACATTATTAACGATAATACTAATAATTATCTTAATGATAATATAGTAATAATAATAATAACAATAACAATAAGCATTTTTAAATAATGATATATATATTAATAATGATAATAATAATAATAATACCAATAATAATAATAATAATAATAATAATTGGATAATAATAATAATACTAATTATAACTTTAACGATAATAACGATAGTAATAATAAAAAAAATAACAATTTTTAATGATAAATCCCTTTTATTGATAAAGATAATAATAATGATAATAATAAGATAAAACTAGAACGACGATAAAAACGACGATAATAATAATCATTCTTAATAAAAATATCGAAAATTCAATTTATTATAACTTCTAATCCGTTCATCGAAACCATTCGATATCTAAAGGAAAAGTTCTTAATTTTTCGCTAGGTTTCCAAGGACATGCATATCTTATACCTTATCTCACCCGCAAGTGTAACTAATTCAAGATTCAACCTAACCTGTCTAAGGGCAATATCAAAAGTACAAGCATGCATAATCCTAAATACTCAAGCACTAGTCATGGATACACTATTAGTATGTAAAAGTTAAATTATGAGTACTCACGTATCAATATTGCAGGAAAGGTACGTAGACGCAACAGAAATGATAAACACTATATTGACCTCACGAGCATACCCATGAACCATACTCAATCACCTCCATAGCTATAACCCATAATTTCCTTAATCCTATCTCACTCAAAAAACAATTTCGAAATCACTCGGACAGCACTCCTGTGATGACCCGGAAATTTCCGGCCAAATTTAAACTCTAATCTTTATATGATTTCGATACGATAAGCAAAGTAGGTAGAATTGAGTCTAGAAAATTTTGGAACAATGTTCATATATTCAATTGACCTTTGAATATTCCCGACGATTCACGAACTATTGTTGTAAATTTATATGTATATATATAAATTGAAGATAAGTATATATAATACTTTGAAATAATAAAATACAATTTAATCACTAGAATTAACTATGTAAAATAAGATACAAAATAAATAAAAATAATTTAAAAATGAATTTATATATATATACATACATATATATGATTGCCATTAATATTTATTATATTATATTTTATTATTAAATATATATATAATTATTATATAATATATATAAATATTAAATATCCAAATATATCATTATATAGGATAGGTAACACATAAGAAATAAAATATAAAGTTAATATATTATATGTAATTACAAATTTAGAATATGGTAGTTATAAGTAATATTATAATTACTTTCATTATTATTATTAATACTAATATAAATATTAAAGTTAAGTACTAGATGCCTTATTATAAATATTATGGATTTGAAATTAAACACAATTAAATTGTTATAGCATTATTATTATGACTAATATTATTATTATCATTAGTAATAATATTATCATTTTGTTATTACAAATTTGTATTATTGTTGTATAATATTAAGAGCATTATTATTATAGTTATGTTTACTAATAATATTAATTATAACCTATAAAAAAATAATAATAAATATATAATTATGAGAGATATACATATATGAAGATACAATATATATATATATATATATATATATATATATATATATATATATATATATATATATATATATATATATATATATATATATATATATATTATGACATTATATACATATATACACTAAGAAATTAGTATTATTATTTATTATTATAATTATTATAATAATAATAATTATTATTATTATTAATATAATTATTAATTATTAGTATTAATTATATATATGTAATAAAATCTATTAAAGGACGATTTTGTTTTTGTTCTATAGCTGATTCGTTAGACTGTGATAACCAACAAGAAGTACGAATTTGTTATAAATCGTTTTCCTATCTTTAATATAGTATAATTGAAGATTTTCAAATCATAAACCAATCCAAGAATCTGTTGCATGTCGACATCTACTTTATCTATTTTGTTTTACTTCTTTGTTTTCTGCTTCTGCTATATTCTAATTGACGAACCAATTTCTGTATAATACAAGTAATTGATCTGTGATTATTGACAACCTCATTCGACTTTACACTTCATATATCAAATACAATCACCTTTAACAGCTATTCATTTATGAATTTCACATAAAACCCATTCGATAAATGCTGCTGTTAACCGGGAACAATCATCTTCGATGTTCACCAAACAACCTGCTATTCTTGTTTTGATATTCAAAACAAAACCCAAACACCCATTGAAAACCACACCATCGTGATGCACCACCTTTATAATTCTTGAGTTCATCTCCATTCAACCGATCACCTTCATTAAACCAATATCACCCCCATCAAACCACCACAACCCGTCTCTCTATCCCCCTCTCTATCATGGCTGAGAAACATCTCCTGCAACCCATCGTATCATCACTCACCCGCCACTCTAATACCCGTGTTTTCTGTTTCATTTACCAAAAACAATCACCACCAAAACACAATAACAACCGCTACTACGCTGCAAGTATTTCTGTTTTGTTCAAACCGTAAACTATCTCTATTGTTACCTTCTATTCCTTTCTATTCTTGATTACTTTCTTCTGCAACAAACCATCAACACGTTCATCAATCTTTGCCACCTTACTCTCTCACTCTTTATTTCATGCGAGAATCACAACCCAAACCCACTGCTAGGTTGCTACAATTTGATGATCCTGTTCCTTTCTATTTACATTGTCTGACAATCATTACAACAACAGTTGTATATGGGCCTTGCACGTTTTTTTTCTTTTAAATCGATTGGTGGATATAGATATTGTAGGGGCTGTGATCCGTATATGTTGTTGAGCCAGGGTCAGCTTATGTGGATAAACGAACGACGTTCTTGCTCACTATATTTTTTTTTCTTTTTTTCTCGAAAGAAGATGATGATAAATAGAATCGATAATTAGAAAAAATATGGGAAAGGGTTTGTGGTGATGAATATGATTAGGATAGACGCATGTAAAGTTGATGATTAAGAATGATGATGATACAAGAAGGTGTTGATATTAAAAGCATAGTAACGATGATAATAATTTCGATAAAGAATGATGATGATGATTTTAGATGATGATACATAGAGGTAACGATGGTGATGATAATAAACGAGTTAGGATGATTATGTTACGATAAATATAAAATGATGATGTTTATGAAATGAGATGATAATTAGGTTAGTGATGTATGATGATGACAAAGGAATGGTAACGGGTGTTATCGGGACGTCGCGGGTTTAAACCCGGACTCGGGCAATTTTTTTAAAGGCTACTTCTTTGAGGTAGTTTTCTTATTACTTAATATTATTATTATTACTTATTATTATTTTTATTATTGTTATTAGTAATTATTATTATTATTATTATGCTATTACAAATATAATAAATATAGATATTACTCCGTAGTATCATTATTATTATTAGTAAAATCCTTATTTTTATAATTATTATTATTAGTATTCATTATTATTAAAGTTAACATTTTTATTAAAAGTATCATTTTTATCATTAATATTACAAGTATCATTTTTAACTCTATTATCATTATTATTATTTTTATCAATACTAATATTATTTTAACAAACAAACGATATATATATATATATATATATATATATATATATATATATATATATATATATATATATATATATATATATATACACACACACACACAAAGATATATTTAATACACATAACATAACAAAAGTAATATTTTTATTTATTTTTATAAAAAGAGTATATGAAACATATAGGTTATTAATATAAAAATGATATAACTAATAAATTTATATATATATAAATTTTTACGATTACGATTATGTGTGTTAATATATATATAAATAATATAGGTTCGTGAATCCGAGGCCAACCCTACACTTGTTCAATGATGTTATATGTATTTTTACTACGAAATATAATATGGTGAGTTTCATTTGATTCCCTTTTTACTCTTTACATTTTTGGGACTGAGAATACATGCGCTTTTATAAATGTTTGACGCAATAGACACAAGTACCTTAACTGCATTCAATGATAGAATTATCTGGAATTGGGGTTGATTATTATGGGGTTGATTATTATGACACGCATTAGGCCCCGGTTTCCGTTAGAGCGTGTGAGCTCCCGAGCCGGGTGGATGGTTTATTATTTACGACATTTTGGCAACGGTTGTCCTATATTTTATAAACATGTGTTCAGCCGTGGGGTGTAAATACCAGCACAGAGGTTCTATATTTTGAAGGCACATGTATTCAGCCATGGGATGAAAGACTGGCACAGATGGTTACTATTATATTTTGAATCCTCACTAGGTGTTCTTTATATGAAAGATATTTTTTGTGCAGTTGGAATGGGACTTCTGCACGCTTTATAATATGTAAAATCTTGTGGTCTATTAAAATGATGAAATGAAATGATTACTATAAACTAATGAACTCACCAACCTTTTGGTTGACACTTGAAAGCATGTTTATTCTCAGGTTTGAAAGAAATCTTCCGCTGTGCATTAGCTCATTTTAAGGATATTACTTGGAGTCATTCATGACATATTTCAAAAGACGTTGCATTCGAGTCGTTGAAGTTCATTAAAGATTGTTATTAAGTAAATGACGGATTAGGTCATTTAAAGTTTGGATATTATGAAATGGTATGCATACCTGTCAACTTTCAATGAAATAAATGTTTGCCTTTTAAAAAAGAATGCAATGTTTGTAAAAATGTATCATATAGAGGTCAATACCTCGCAATGTAATCAAATGTAATGTTCTCGTCCACATGGATTTGGTCGGGGCACTACAGGTGGTATCAGAGCGGTGGTCGTAGCGAACCAGGTCGACATTATTATGTCTAACTAGGAGTTGTTAGGATGCATTAGTGAAGTCTGGACTTCGACCTAGTAATTGTTAGGTTATATTAACGAGTCTGGACTTCAACCTGGTCCGCATGTCAAAAGTTTTGCTTATCAATTCTTGTCGAAAATTACCTGCTTATCATTATTAGTCTAGACACATCTTACTGCATTGATTGCATGAATAGTGTATAGACAAAAATTCATATCTTAGCATATCTGCTAATTCATATCTTAGCGTATCTATTACTATAAACTCTGCCTGATATATTTCGTAAATTCCTCCATAATCTACGAAATATTTTGTACCATGTATAGGTATTCTATGAAATTAGAATATCATCCGATATCCGAAAATCATTTCATATCAAAAAATCCTTTATTCAATCGTACGCAATGGAACTCACAATTAGTTCAAGTCCCTCGGATTCCGATATGGAGTCCCACTCCATCTCCAAAAGCAGCGTCACCAGAATGAATCAATCAATCAGCTATCCCCAATTCATCTGATGAGTTCGTATTCGACTAAATCAATGGAGACGAGAAGAAGGCGATCCTTCTCATCAACCAAATTTCCCTCTTGGCAATGATCTTGAAGCAGTCACCGGCGAACCAATCCGAAACACCATTTTCACTCTCATTACCCGAATATCTCGCCACGATTAGATTATATCAAAAAAATTTTAAACCTTATTCATTCGTTTGTTACGACCGACAATCATCCCGGAATAATATAAGAAATCAACGAACTTCGCGCGCGAGTAATCAATGTGGAGAATATGGTGCAAAACTTACCAGCTTCAGCAACATCAACAGTACCACCATCACCAACAACAACATCTGCATCCCACACCTCAACATCACAATCTGTTCCACGAACATCAACATCATACGCACCATGGATACCAAGGAGTACCAACAGCAATGAACAACGAAGTATTGGTCCATAACTTCATTAATATTCTGTGAAGAATATGTGGAATGTAATAATTAACGATGAGGTATTGATCCATAACTTCATCAATATTCTGCGAAGAATATGTGGTTCCTAATAGTTTTAGAGATTACTTATTCTAGCTCAAACCGAAAAGAAAATGAGATTAATATCATATTAACTCATTAAATCCATGATTACATCTGAAGAAAATATATATGCAAGTATATTTTCATAAAGATTGTAATTAAAAATTCTTTCATACAAACTGTTAATGATGAAAATATTTTAACGGGTAGGTAATACCCGAGGAATATTTAAGATTTCACATTAATAAGTTACATTGTACATTCTTCAAATCTGATTCAACAGTCATTTCCTATCCTACTTACATCCACAGATATATGAATCTGTTCACCACAGAATAACCATTTCCATTCAACTTTCATAATTGGATTTTGACCTATCAGAATCCAACAAGTGACATAATGAAGAAAACATTTGACAGAATAAAATTTGTTAGAAACAAACAAATTAACTATGAGAATTTGGTTAAGAATCCACGCTAACAAAATCCTAGTAAACTGTTCCTAGCTAACTGTGGACTAATCAACTGAGGACTACCAACAGTGGAAAATTAAAATGAATTAAAATATTGATTATAACATATGAAACTAAACAATACTTCAAATTGCCACTTGATTTCATCTTAAAATTCATTTGTATCTTGACGATTACAATCTGCGTTCAAACCTTTCAAAATCCTTGAAAACACCTCAATCGAGAGGATGAACCAACCGTACTTCATCTACGAAAGAAAAGATTGATACATATAGATATGCACCTGAAAAATTCTCGGAACCTGTATAAATGTTTAACACGTATCTGTGCTAGCTTCTTTGGCATTGTTATTTTTGAAAATAACAACGCAATTTCTTTTCAAATTAGTCAATTTTGTGACAGCTCCAGCAAATCAACTTCGAGATTTTCATTCGAATAAACCCTATTATAAAGGTTACCCCTTCATCGTTGTTACCGAGGAACCGTTTATATCTTACCACATTAGCAGTAAACTTACCAACAACTCCGTTGATCTTTGATTTTCTGAAAAATCACTATATTCAGTGAAACCCTATCATTTACTCATTTACATCTTATAACGAGAATTACTATACCAACTACCGGGAATTAGCAAGCAGTATTTTGAATCTCATAGCATTTTTACATCAACAGATATATGTATATATATAACCTTTATCTCTTAGAATTATGATCTTCCACTCTGAAATTTTTAAAAGCACACAGTCTACAAATCAATACTCCAAATTCTGAAAAAGCTGAATACAGCAGCAAAAACTGTACAAGCTGAATACAGCAGCAAAAACTGTACAAGACCTTAACCGTCGAAGGTATAAAGATAGCTCAGAAAAGTTGGAACTGGAAACCGGATTGAGCAAACCATGAAGGAGACTCTGAACAAATTACAAGGACTAAACTTGTACATAATAGAATTCTGATGATTCTATTTATGATGAAATCTTTAGCAAATACCTTACTCCTTAACCACTCTAAATCATCGTGAATGAATTTCTTCATCACAATTTGATTCTGAAATCCTAAGATATCATCGTACCTTTCTTTATTAATATCCTCAATATTTCTGAAGATATCTTCATAAATATTCTTGTTCGATATTAATTATCTCTCCGCGATATCCGTATTATATCATAAAAGGATACTGTTTTAGTTTCTATATTCTACAAACCTTCGAATTTAAAATATGAATGTTTTTGAAGTAGTGTTGGGAACTGATGCATGAGTTAGTATAATATAAAGACACTTGATCAACGTGATTATATTATAGTAATTCATGCTGAGTTTCTAATGGAACGTGATGATTCACAGAACATACCATCATCATGTGCCATTTACATGACTCTTACATTCTACCCAATCTCTAAACATATTAAGAACATACCTTCTTGATAGTTCGATCTTTTCCGGATATTCTGGTAAATTACCAAATCAAGATCGTGCCATTACGATTTCTTTCTTAAAACATTAACTATGTTCGTTTCAAAATCCATACCTACGAATTCCGAACCATTATTCGCTTGACTTAGAGTCGAGAAGTGAATAAAAAGGCAAAGAGCTCCGAAATATAAGGGAAGATATAAAACCCAACAACCAATCAGAAATTATAAACCGTATATGTAGATATATATAGCAATATAAAGACACAGGAGAACTAGAAAAACTATAAACCCAAGAGTATAGTAGAAGTAAATAGATTCTTTCGGCGGTAGATGAAAGAGAAGAATGATAGATATGAAAGTTAGAAGTATATCAAGTATCAAGGCGGGATGGAGCATATTGATGAATACTTTAAAGTATGAGTTGAGAGAGAAAGAATAGAAGGTGTGAGTTGTAAGGAAACGACGGGGGTGAATTCATAGAAAAATATCCGACAGAGCAATCAAAACAGATGATCGCATTTAAAGCGGATCCTAATTTCCTTAATCGCCAAAAAACCAAATCTTATCACGAAGATTTTCTCCAAATCTCTTGAACTTGGGAAGTAAATCCTATCTACGTCAAAAGATATGACGAATCTACATTTACTCATTTCACTCTCTTGCGACAACTTCACTCATACTCTTCGCGTAATCAAATCGTTTTATCTATATTACTCAATGATGATAAAACTCTATTCACCAACTCATATTCGTCATGAAAACATTTTTATAGTTAGCCATGACGACCTCGATCAAATTTCGGGACGAAATTTCTTTTAACGGGTAGGTACTGTGATAACCTGGAAATTTCCGACCAAATTTAAACTCTAATCTTTATATGATTTCGATACGATAAGCAAAGTAGGTAGAATTGAGTCTAGAAAATTTTGGAACAATGTTCATATATTCAATTGACCTTTGACTATTCCTGACGATTCACGAACCATTGTTGTAAATTTATATGCATATATAAATTGAAGATAAGTATATATAATAATTTGAAATAATAAAATACAATTTAATTACTAGAATTAACTATGTAAAATAAGATACAAAATAAATAAAAATAATTTAAAAATGAATTTATATATATAAACATACATATATATGATTCCCATTAATAATTATTATATTGTAATATATATATAAAATATATAAATGTTAAATATCCAAATATATCATTATATAGGATAGGTAACCCATAAGAAATAAAATATAAAGTTAATATATTATATGTAATTACAAATTTAGAATATGGTAGTTATAAGTAATATTATAATTACTTTCATTATTATTATTAATACTAATATTAATATTAAAGTTAAGTACTAGATGCCTTATTATAAATAATATGGATTTGAAATTAAACACAATTAAATTGTTATAGCATTATTATTATGACTAATATTATTATTATCATTAGTAATAATATTATCATTTTTTTATTATAAATTTGTATTATTGTTGTATAATATTAAGAGCATTATTATTATAGTTATGTTTACTAATAATATTAATTATAACCTATAAAAAATAATAATAAATATATAATTATGAGAGATATACATATATAAAGATACAAATAGATATATATATATATATATATATATATATATATATATATATATATATATATATATATATATATATGACATTATATACATATATACACTAAGAAATTAGTATTACTATTTATTATTATAATTATTATTATTATTATTAATATAATTATTAATTATTAGTATTAATTATATATATGTAATAAAATCTATTAAAGGACGATTTTGTTTTTGTTCTATAGCTGATTCGTTAGACTGTGATAACCAACAAGAAGTACGAATTTGTTATAAATCGTTTTCCTATCTTTAATATAGTACAATTGAAGATTTTCAAATCATAAACCAATCCAAGAATCTGTTGCATGTTGACATCTACTTTATCTATTTTGTTTTACTTCTTTGTTTTCTGCTTCTGCTATATTCTAATTGACGAACCAATTTTTGTATAATACAAGTAATTGATCTGTGATTATTGACAACCCCATTCCACTTTACACTTCATATATCAAATACAATCACCTTTAACAGCTATTCATTTATGAATTTCACATAAAACCCATTCGATAAATGCTGCTGTTAACCGGGAACAATCATCTTCGATGTTCACCAAACAACCTGCTATTCTTGTTTTGATATTCAAAACAAAACCCAAACACCCATTGAAAACCACACCATCATGATGCACCACCTTTATAATTCTTGAGTTCATCTCCATTCAACCGATCACCTTCATTAAACCAATATCACCCCCATCAAACCACCACAACCCGTCTCTCTATCCCCCTCTCTATCGTGGCTGAGAAACATCTCCTGAACCCATCGTATCATCACTCACCCACCACTCTAATACCCGTGTTTTCTGTTTCATTTACCCAAAAACAATCACCACCAAAAACACAATAACAACCGCTACTACGCTGCAAGTATTTCTGTTTTGTTCAAACCGTAAACTATCCCTATTGTTACCTTCTATTCCTTTCTATTCTTGATTACTTTCTTCTGCAACAAACCATCATCACGTTCATCAATCTTTGCCACCTTACTCTCTCACTCTTTATTTCATGCGAGAATCACAACCCAAACCCACTGTTAGGTTGCTACAATTTGATGCTCATGTTCCTTTCTATTTACATTTTCTGACAATCATTACAACAGCAGTTGTATATGGGCCTTGCACGTTTTTTTTTTCTTTTAAATCGATTGGTGGATATAGATATTGTAGGGGCTGTGATCCGTTTATGTTGTTGAGCCAGGGTCGGACTATGTGGATAAACGAACGACGTTCTTGCTCACTATATTTTTTTCTTTTTTTTCGAAAGAAGATGATGATAAATATAATCGATAATTAGAACAAATATGGGAAAGGGTTTGTGGTGATGAATATGATTAGGATAGACGCATGTAAAGTTGATGATTAAGAATGATGATGATACAAGAAGGTGATGATATTAAAAGCATAGTAACGATGATAATAATTTCGATAAAGAATGATGATGATGATTTTAGATGATGATACATAGAGGTAATGATGGTGATGATAATAAACGAGTTAGGATGATTATGATACGATAAACGTAAAATGATGATGTTTATGAAATGAGATGATAATTAGGTTAGTGATGTATTATGATGACAAAGGAATGGTAACGGGTGTTATCGGGACGTCGCGGGTTCAAACCCGGACTTGGGCAAATTTTTTAAAGGCTACTTCTTTGAGGTAGTTTTATTATTACTTAATATTATTATTATTACTTATTATTATTTTTATTATTGTTATTAGTAATTATTATTATTATTATTATGCTATTACAAATATAATAAATATAGATATTACTCCGTAGTATCATTATTATTATTAGTAAAATCATTATTTTTATAGTTATTATTATTAGTATTCATTATTATTAAAGTTAACATTTTTATTAAAAGTATCATTTTTATTTAAGTTATCATTTTTATCATTAATATTACAAGTATCATTTTTAACTCTATTATCATTATTATTATTTTTATCAATACTAATATTATTTTAGCAAACAAACGATATATATATATATATATATATATATATATATATATATATATATATATATATATATATATATATATATATATACATAAAGATATATTTAATACACATAACATAACAAAAGTAATATTTTTATTTATTTTTATAAAAATAATATATGAAACATATAGGTTATTAATATAAAAATGATATAACTAATAAATTTTTATATATATAAATTTGTACGATTACGATTATGTGTGTTAATATATATAAATAATATAGGTTCGTGAATCCGAGGCCAACCCTACACTTGTTCAATGATGTTATATGTATTTTTACTACGAAATACAGTATGGTGAGTTTCATTTGATTCCCTTTTTACTCTTTACATTTTTGGGACTGAGAATACATGCGCTTTTATAAATGTTTGACGCAATAGACACAAGTACCTTAACTGCATTCTATGATAGAATTATCTGGAATTGGGGTTGATTATTATGACACGCATTAGCCCCCGGTTTCTGTTAGAGCGTGTGAGCTCCCGAGCCGGGTGGATGGTTTATTATTTACGACATTTTAGCACCGGTTGTAATATATTTTATAAACACGTGTTCAGCCGTGGGGTGTAAAGACCGGCACAGAGGTTCTATATTTTGAAGGCACATGTATTCAGCCATGGGATGAAAGACCGGTACAGATGGTTACTATTATATTTTGAATCCTCACCAGGTGTTCTTCATATGAAAGATATTTTTTTGTGCAGTTGGAATGGGACTTCTGCACGCTTTATAATATGTAAAATCTTGTGGTCTATTAAAATGATGAAATGAAATGATTACTATAAACTAATGAACTCACCAACCTTTTGGTTGACACTTGAAAGCATGTTTATTCTCAGGTTTGAAAGAAATCTTCCGCTGTGCATTAGCTCATTTTAAGGATATTACTTGGAGTCATTCATGACATATTTCAAAATACGTTGCATTTGAGTCGTTGAAGTTCATTAGAGATTATTATTAAGTAAATGACAGATTAGGTCATTTAAAGTTTGGATATTATGAAATGGTATGCATACCTGTCAACTTTCAATGAAATAAAAGTTTGCCTTTTAAAAACGAATGCAATATTTGTAAAAATGTATCATATAGAGGTCAATACCTCGCAATGTAATCAAATGTAATGTTCTCGTCCATATGGATTTGGTCGGGGCAATACAACTCCGTCGTAATATTTTATGTATACTAATAATATCTTGAAATAATACGGAGTAAATATATATGTAAATCGATTGAGAGAGTTTAGAGAAAAATATTTTCAAGTTTCTATGAAATAATGAAACCTATTGAATTCTATTTATAATAGATTTTTGAATTATTAAAGTGAATTATTAAAGTATGAATTATTAAAGTGAATTATTAAAGTATGAATTATTAAAGTGAATTATTAAAGTATGAATTATTAAAGTGAATTATTAAAGTATGAATTATTAAATTAAATTATTAAAGTATGAATTATTAAAGTGAATTATTAAAGTTAAAGTAAAGTAAAAATAAAGTAAAGGTAAATTTTAAGTATAGTAAAAGTATAAAACTATGTACGTATAATACGCGTATAAATATATATAATATTAATTTAAATCGTTATATATATTTAATAAAATAAAATATAAATATCGTTATCTTTATCATACTAGTTAAGTAATGAGTTGTCAAAAGTGGTTCTAGTTATTTATAAAAGTTATATACGTTTTAATAATAAAGTTCTTTTTAAACTGAAAACGTTTTTGTACGTTTGAAACTAAATAGATCAATCGAGTCTTTATGAGATTCAATCTTCCACTATCCTTTGTCTAGTTCTCAATGATTGACAATTTTTTCTTATTTATAAATCACTTTACCATTTTCCGAATATTGTTAAAATAGAAAGATTTCTCAAATCAACGTGGGCCTTTCAACAGAGACTTATAATCATAATTCAATATATCTGATAATTCAATTATTTGATCTTATCTTCTAATTCCATTGATAAACATTTTGAAACAGATACAATCATATAAAGTATTTAATCTAATATTTTGTTTACGCTTCAAGTTATAATATATATACACATATATATATATAATCATATTCGTTTAATGGTTCGTAAATCGTTGGAACTTGGTCGAGGTTGAATGAATGTATGAACATAGTTTAAAATTCTTAAAATTTAACTTAACAAATATTGCTTATCGTGTCGAAAACATATAAAGATTAAAGTTTAAATTTGGTTGGAAATTTCCGGGTTGTCACATACAGAAGGTTCATCCAAGACTTTTCCAGAATAGCAAAACCCTTGACTGCATTAACGCATAAAGGGAAGAAATTTGAATGGAGGGATGAACAAGAGAAAGCGTTTTAGTTATTGAAGAAAAAGTTAGCTCGTAGCATGTCTTCAAGCGTTTGTATCGTCCTTTCGCTCTGCCCATCAATTTGTGGATGATAGGCAGTACTCATGTCTAGACGAGTTCCTAATACTTGTTGTAATGTCTGCCAGAATCTTGAAATAAATCTGCCATCCCTATCAGAGATAATAGAGAATGATTACTCATATTTTTATAATTTTATGAGATATTTCATGCTAGTTACCAAATGATGGTTCCCACATATGTCAGGTGACTTACATGGGCTGCTAAGAGCTGATCATTGGAGTGTATATACCAATAGTACATACATCTAAAAGCCGTGTATTGTACGAGTACGAATACGGGTGCATACGAATAGAATTGTTGATGAAACTGAACGAGGATGTAATTGTAAACATTTTTGTTAAGTAGAAGTATTTTGATAAGTGTCTTGAAGTCTTTCAAAAGTTTATGAATACATATTAAAACACTACATGTATATACATTTTAACTGAGTCGTTAAGTCATCGTTAGTCGTTACATGTAAGTGTTGTTTTGAAACCTTTAGGTTAACGATCTTGTTAAATGTTGTTAACCCAATGTTTATAATATCAAATGAGATTTTAAATTATTATATTATCATGATATTATGATGTATGAATATCTCTTAATATGATATATATATACATTTAATGTCGTTACAACGATAATCGTTACATATATGTCTCGTTTCAAAATCATTAAGTTAGTAGTCTTGTTTTTACATATGTAGTTCATTGTTAATATAATTAATGATATGTTTACTTATCATAATATCATGTTAACTATATATATATATATATATATATATATATATATATATATATATATATATATATATATATATATATATATATATATATATATATATATATATCCATATATATGTCATCATATAGTTTTTACAAGTTTTAACGTTCGTGAATCACCGGTCAACTTGGGTGGTCAATTGTCTATATGAAACCTATTTCAATTAATCAAGTCTTAACAAGTTTGATTGCTTAACATGTTGGAAACACTTAATCATGTAAATACCAATTTCATTTAATATATATATAAACATGGAAAAGTTCGGGTCACTACAGTACCTTCCCGTTAAATAAATTTCGTCCCGAAATTTTAAGCAGTTGGAGGTGTTGACGTATCTTCTGGAAATAAATGCGGGTATTTCTTCTTCATCTGATATTCTCGTTCCCAGGTGAACTCGAGTCTTCTATGAGCATTCCATCGAACCTTAACAATTGATATCTTGTAAAGACCCGTCTTAATCCATCTGGACGAAGTCCATATCGATTATAAATGATTCACAACAGTTGATTACATCGCGAGGTACTTGACCTCTATATGATACATTTTACAAGCATTGCATTCGTTTTTGAAAAGACAATCTTTCATTACATCAAAAGTTGATGGCATGCATACCATTTCATAACATATCTAACTATAATTGACTTAATAATAATCTTGATGAACTCAACGACTCGAATGCAACGTCTTTTGAAATATGTCATGAATGACTCCAAGTAATATCTCTAAGATGAGCAAATGCACAGCGGAAGATTTCTTTCGTACCTAAGAATGAACATGCTTTAAAGTGTCAACCAAAAGGTTGGTGAGTTCATTAGTTTAACATAAATAATCATTTCATAATTTTAATAGACCACAAGATTTCATATTTCCATTTCTCATAAACATACGTCCCATGCATAGAGACAAAAATATCATTCATATGGATTGAACACCTGGTAACCGACATTCACAATATGCATATAAGAATATCCCCATCATTCCGGGATCCTCCTTCGGACATGATATCAATTTCGAAGCACTAAAGCATCTGGTACTTTGGATGGGGCTTGTTGGGCCTGATAGATCTATCTTTAGGATTCGCGTCAATTAGGGTGTCTGTTCCCTAATTCTTAGATTACCAGACTTAATAAAAAGGGCATATTCGATTAGATAATCCAACCATAGAATGTAGTTTCGATTACTTGTGTCTATTTCGTAAAGCATTTATAAAAGCAGCGCATGTATTCTCAGTCCCAAAAACATATATTGCAAAAGCATTTAAAAAGGGAATAATGAAACTCACGCATATAAATATTGTAAAACAGTTAATAAAGCATTTGCATGTATTCTCAGCTCAAAAATGTAATGAGTAAAAAGGGAGCAAATGAAACTCACGCATATAAATATTGTAAAACAGTTAATAAAGCATTTGCATGTATTCTCAGCCCAAAAATGTAAAGAATAAAAGGGATCAAATGAAACTCACGCATATAAATATTGTAAAACAGTTAATAAAGCATTTGCATGTATTCTCAGCCCAAAAATGTAAAGAGTAAAAGGGATCAAATGAAACTCACGCATATAAATATTGTAAAACAGTTAATAAAGTATTTGCATGTATTCTCAGCCCAAAAATATAAAGAGTAAAAGGGATCAAATGAAACTCACGCAAAAATCAGTTTTAATATTTATATTCATTTCATAAAACAGTTATAAAAGCATTGCATGTATTCTCAGCCCAAAAATGTAAAGAGTAAAAGGGATTCAAATGAAACTCACGCATATAATTATTGTAAAACAGTTAATAAAGCATTTGCATGTATTCTCAGCCCAAAAATGTATATAAAAAGGGAATAATGAAACTCACCTAATGTATTTTGTAGTAAAAATACATATAACATCATTGAACAAGTGTAAGGTTGGCCTCGGGTTCACGAACGTATATTATTTGTATATCTATTAATACATAAAATCGTAACTGAACGAATTTATTTATTATATCTTAATTTATATATTATATATATTTAATTTGTGTATATATTCAAAATGTTTAGTATTAATATAGTTATATATATTTGATTAGTATTTTAATAAAAATCCTACTTATTATATATGGATATTTATATAAATTTTGTTAATATGATTAAAACATACTTATAACCTTAATAATATCTTTAAAACTTTTATTTTCATAAACGTAATTATTTTAATAATAATGATATAGATAATATTGGTACTAATAATAATGATATTTTTAATGAAATACAAAATAATAAATTTAGTAAAAATTATCATAATGATACTAATAATAACAATATTACTAATGATAATCATGTTAATAATATTAATGATTATATTTATAATAATACATATGTTAAAAATAATAATAATAATAATAATAATAATAATAATAATAATAATAATAATAATAATAATAATAATAATAATAATAATAATAATAATAATAATAATAATAATAGAGTTAGTAATATAAACTACCTTAGAGGCTCCTCTAAAAAAAATGCTTGAAATGGGACTCGAACCCATGACCTCTCGCTGACCCGAAACTTCCCTAACCATTCGTCCACTTCTATTTTTATGAATTAACTCATAACCCAACTATATATCTACTCCGTCCTATCTGTTACAGTCCACAACTGTGTAGTTCGGCCCAATAGCATTATGATCAAGCCCTAATGAATTGATTTAGCCCGTTAAATTGAGGGGTTCGGTTTTCACGATTTTTAATCGGATATAAACAGGAAGGAACACATAGCAGCAGCAACCTAATCAAAATTGCAGACCATCGTTATCATCATCCTCATTGTTTCATCAATCGACAAAAAAAAATTGAAATTCGTAACTTCGAATTGATGAAGATCCACACTCTCTGAATCCGAAGTTGCTGCTCGACATCAAACCGTAAGCTCAATTCCTCCAAAAATTCATAATAAGTTTGTCACTACAAATTGATTTAGATAAGGTGTTCCTGATCAGAAAGTCGAGAATCTCTACATCATAAGGTTGAATGAACAGCAATATGGTGGAGAATCAAATCGTAATCTTCGTTCTAAATTAAATACGATTTGATCTCTGGATGGATTGATAACGGATTGAAGAAAAGTGAAAGTGTAGATTTGTTCTAAATCTATTCGTGATTATATCTGTGACTTTTCAAATCCAAACGTGAAGAATTGAATCTGAAATAGAAGGTCAAAGTTCGTAAAAAGAATCAAACAAATTTTGATTCTTCAAATTCGAAAGAGGTATGATTTTTCAGATTGCGATTTTGGTTTATCAAGTATTCTATAGATAATTATGAAGCATATTTCATGTGTAGTTTGATGTTAGAATTTAATTAAAATGAAAAGTATATTTTGAACCTTTTGGAGATAACCGTCGAGTTTTTGATTTCCATTGTTAGAATTATTTCCTAAATTCAGAAGGGTTTGTACTGGTATTGTGTTGATTTTTCGAGTAGAGATATGCCACAATTGATAGTGGCAGGGAATAGTTTATCTGCGATGGGTTAAGTTGATGATTGAAACAATAAACATGAATTAATTTTAATTATGGTGACAATGGTGCAGGTTGTGGACTGAACAGATGGTAACAATACTGGTTCGAGTAGCATTTGGAATTGCAGATGGTTATATGGTCATATTGTGGTGGTTTTTCGTTGGTGGTTGTGTTAGTGATCGGTTGAATTAAGAACCCCTAAAGTCTCGATGGTTTGGTGGTGGTGTTTTGTCGACGAGTAGAAAGAAGCAGCACAATAGCTATGTTTGTTGGTTTGATGTTGCAGTCTGAGATCGAAGAGTTGTTATTGGGTGTTATTAGCAGCAACTTGTAGGTGTTCTTAGGTGTGTTTTTGAGTCGAAAGGCAGCCAGCAAGATGCAGTTTATCAATGACATAAATGATGATAATTGAATGATTGATTGTAGTAGACAAGGAAAAGGTTGATTGGTGTTTGGTAGTGGAAGAGTGGGTCAAATAATAACTCACGTGTATAAAGAAAAACGAATAAGAGAGTGAATTGATTGATTTTTAGTTTCAAAGTATAACACCAAGTGGGTAATAAACAATATGATGAAATTTGAGTGCATTATTAATTTAAATGAAGCTTTGTATATACAAGGGATTATTTTTGTGGCTAACAACAGTCATGCAAGCGATCATTGTTCCGGTTACTGATGAGTTTGATTTGTTTTTGATTCCGGTTAAGTGGGTTGGTCGAACCAGAGACAGGAAATATGAAAGAAGAAAAGAAGCAAAAGTGATCAATGGATGCTTATAGACATGAATGTATTACGTGTATATATATAATATAGATTAGGATTAAAGGAATAAAAATAGTAAACATCAAAGTGGTGGCAGACAAATTGAATTTGGGTTGTGATATTTTTCTTCATCATAGTACATCTATAATATATATATATATATTTGCATATAGATTAGATGTTCAACCGAAAGTAACATTCCAAAATTTAAAAATAACATATTGTCGATAGCAAACAAAACGTGTCAATTTAATGATAATACAATTGTACAGTAACTTAAAGAATGAATCAATTAGACACAGTTAACAGCCGGATGAATTGGATGCGTACTATGTGATTTTGGATATTGACACATTCATCAATCAAGGAGACAAATTACATAGATATGATAGTGATGCAAAACGATTTTATTTATTTTATTTGTTTGTTTTACTTTATCTAAATTTAGAATTCATATTTAATAATTAATATTAATAATTAGTAATTATAAATATATTAATTAAAATAATACTTTTAATATCTATATATAGATTCATAATGAAATTTTATTATATCTTTAATTATTCCATTTTTACAAAATTAAACTAAATAATATAATATTTCAAATTATATTTCGAATTAATATGTATTTATATTTTTAAATATATATTTATCTATTCACAAATAGTTGTTCGTGAATCGTCGGGCATAGTCAAAGGTTAATTGAACACAAGAACATAGTTTTCAAAGTTTTTGAGATTTCAACATTACAGACTTTACTTATCATGTCGGAAACATATCAAGATTAAGTTTAAATTTGATCGGAAATTTCCGGGTCATCACATATCTTGTTTTGCTTAAGTCTTTTAACCTCACGATCCATTATTTCGACGGGTTCTTCGATGAATTGAAGTTTTTCGTTGATTTGGATTTCATCTAACGGAATAGTGAGGTCTTCTTTAGCAAAACATTTCTTCAAATTCGAGACGTGGAAAGTGTTATGTACAACCGCGAGTTGTTGAGGTAACTCAAGTCGGTAAGCTACTGGTCCGACACGATCAATAATCTTGAATGGTCCAATATACCTTGGATTTAATTTCCCTCGTTTACCAAATCGAACAACGCCTTTCCAAGGTGCAACTTTAAGCATGACCATCTCTCCAATTTCAAATTCTATATCTTTTCTTTTAATGTCAGCGTAGCTCTTTTGTCGACTTTGGGCAGTTTTCAACCATTGTTGAATTTGAATGATCTTCTCGGTAGTTTCTTGTATTATCACCAGACCCGTAATCTGTCTATCCCCCACTACACTCCAACAAATCGGAGACCTGCACTTTCTACCATAAAGTGCTTCAAACGGCACAATCTCAATGCTTGAATGGTAGCTGTTGTTATAGGAAAATTCTGCTAACGGTAGATGTCGATCCCAACTGTTTCCAAAATCAATAACACATGCTCGTAGCATGTCTTTAAGCATTTGTATCGTCCTTTCACTCTGCCCATCAGTTTGTGGATGATAGGCAGTACTCATGTCTAGACGAGTTCCTAATGCTTGCTGTAATGTCTGCCAGAATCTTGAAATAAATCTGCCATCCCTATCAGAGATAATAGAGATTGGTATTCCATGTCTGGAGAAGACTCCCTTCAAATACAGTCGTGCTAACTTCTCCATCTTGTCATCTTCTCTTATTGGCAGGAAGTGTGCTGATTTGGTGAGATGATCAACTATTACCCAAATAGTATCAAAATCACTTGCAGTCTTTGGCAATTTAGTGATGAAATCCATGGTAATGTTTTTCCATTTCCATTCCGGGATTTCGGGTTGTTGAAGTAGACCTGATGGTTTCTGATGCTCAGCTTTGACCTTAGAACACGTCAAATATTCTCCTACGTATTTAGCAACATCGGCTTTCATACCCGACCACCAAAAATGTTTCTTGAGATCCTTGTACATCTTCTCCGTTCCAGGATGTATTGAGTATCTGGTTTTATGAGCTTCTCTAAGTACCATTTCTCTCATATCTCCAAATTTTGGTACCCAAATCCTTTCCGCCCTATACCTGGTTCCGTCTTCCCGAATATTAAGATGCTTCTCTGATCCTTTGGGTATTTCATCCTTTAAATTTCCCTCTTTTAAAACTCCTTGTTGCGCCTCCTTTATTTGAGTAGTAAGGTTATTGTGAATTATTATATTCATAGATTTTACTCGAATGGGTTCTCTGACCTTCCTGCTCAAGGCGTCGGCTACCACATTTGCCTTCCCCGGGTGGTAACGAATCTCAAAGTCGTAATCATTCAACAATTCAATCCACCTACGCTGCCTCATATTCAGTTGTTTCTGATTAAATATGTGTTGAATACTTTTGTGGTCGGTATATATAATACTTTTGACCCCATATAAGTATTGCCTCCAAGTTTTTAATGCAAAAACAACCGCGCCTAATTCCAAATCATGCGTCGTATAATTTTGTTCGTGAATCTTCAATTGTCTAGACGCATAAGCAATTACTTTCGTTCGTTGCATTAATACACAACCGAGACCTTGCTTTGAGGCGTCACAATATATCACAAAATCATCATTCCCTTCAGGTAATGACAATATAGGTGCCGTAGTTAACTTTTTCTTCAATAACTGAAACTCTTTCTCTTGTTCATCATTCCATTCAAATTTCTTCCCTTTATGCGTTAATGCAGTCAAGGGTTTCGCTATTCTGGAAAAGTCTTGGATGAACCTTCTGTAGTAACCAGCTAGTCCTAAAAACTGGCGTATATGTTTCGGAGTTTTCGGGGTTTCCCACTTTTCAACGGTTTCAACCTTTGCTAGATCCACCTGAATACCTTCTTTGTTCACTATGTGACTGAGGAATTGAACTTCTCCCAACCAAAATGCACACTTTGAAAACTTAGCGTACAGTTTTTCTTTCCTTAACAACTCTAGCACTTTTCTCAAGTGTTCTTCATTCTCTTGATCATTCTTCGAGTAAATAAGTATGTCATCGATAAAAATAATGACAAACTTGTCAAGATATGGCCCACACACTCGGTTCATGAGGTCCATGAACACAGCTGGTGCGTTAGTCAATCCAAATGGCATAACCATAAACTCGTAATGACCGTAACGCGTCCTAAAAGCAGTCTTTGGAATATTATCCTCCTTCACCCGCATTTGATGATATCCAGAACGTAAATCGATCTTCGAATAAACATACAAGCCTTGTAGTTGATCAAATAAGTCATCGATTCTCGCTAGTGGGTAGCGGTTCTTGATGGTAAGTTTGTTCAACTCTCGGTAGTTGATACATAACCTGAATGTACCATCTTTCTTCTTAACAAACAAAACAGGAGCTCCCCACGGTGATGTGCTTGGTCGAATGAAACCACACTCTAAAAGTTCTTTTAATTGGCTCTGAAGTTCCTTCATTTCGCTAGGTGCGAGTCTGTATGGAGCACGAGCTATTGGTGCAGCTCACGGTACAAGGTCTATTTGAAATTCAACGGATCGGTGTGGAGGTAGTCCCGGTAATTCTTTCGAAAATACATCGGGAAATTCTTTTGCGACGGGAATATCATTGATATTCTTTTCTTCGGAATTGACTTTCTCGACGTGTGCTATCACAGCATAGCAACCTTTTCTTATTAGTTTTTGTGCCTTCAGGTTACTAATAAGATTTAACTTTGCGTTGCTCTTTTCTCCGTACACCATTAAAGGTTTTCCTTTTTCTCGTATAATGCGAATTGCATTTTTGTAACAAACGATCTCTGCTTTCACTTCTTTCAACCAGTCCATACCGATTATCACATCAAAACTCCCTAACTCTACTGGTATCAAGTCAATCTTAAATGTTTTGCTAACCAGTTTAATTTCTCGATTCCGACATATATTATCTGCTGAAATTAATTTACCATTTTCTAATTCGAGTAAAAATTTACTATCCAAAGGCGTCAATGGGCAACTTAATTTAGCACAAAATTCTCTACTCATATAGCTTCTATCCGCACCCGAATCAAATAAAACATAAGCAGATTTATCGTCAATAAGAAACGTACCCGTAACAAGCTCTGGGTCTTCCTGTGCTTCTGCCGCATTAATATTGAAAACTCTTCCACGGCCCTGCCCATCAGTATTCCCCTGATTCGGGCAATTTCTAATAGTGTGGCCCGATTTTCCACATTTATAACAAACAACGTTGGTATTACTTGCTCTGACACTATTCGTTTCGGTATTACTTGTTCCGACATTATTTGATCCCTTAGTTCTATTAAACTTTGGTCCGTAGACCTCACACTTTGTCACGCTATGACCATTTCTTTTACACCTGTTGCAAAATGCCGTGCAAAACCCCTGGTGATTTTCTTCACACCTATGACATGGCTGTTTTTGGTTTTAGTTGCCGTTGTTGTTATTGAGGTTGTTGTTGGGATTGTTATTGTTGTTGAAATGGTTGTTGTAGTTGTTGTTGTTGGGATGTTTGTTGTAGTTATTGTTAGGATTGCGGTTATTGTTGCGATTGTTTTTGCGGTTGTTGGGATAGTTGTTGCGATTGTGGTTGTAATTGTTATTGTTGTTGTACTGGTGACTCTTGTCACCGTTTTTCTCCCACTTCCTCTTGAGTTGTTTTGTGTTGAATTCTTCGGCCGCCTGCTCTTTAATTCTTCCCTCAATCTGATTTATGAGTTTATGAGCCATTCGACTTGCCTTCTGTATAGAAGCGGGCTCGTGTGAACTTACATCTTCTTGAATCCTTACTGGTAACCCTTTTACAAACGCGTCGATCTTCTCTTCTTCATCTTCGAATGCTCCCGGGCACAATAAGCACAACTCTGTGAATCGTCGTTCATATGTGGTAACGTCGAACCCTTGTGTTCGTAACTCTCTAAGTTCTTCCTTGAGTTTATTGGCTTCGTTTCTAGGATGGTACTGCTCGTTCATCAATTGCTTGAATGCCGACCACGGTAGTGCGTAAGCCGCATTTTCTCCTACCTGTTCAAAATAGGTGTTCCACCACGTTAATGCAGTACCTATGAAGGTATGCGTAGCGTACTTAACTTTGTCCTCTTCAGTACACTTACTTATGGCAAACACCGATTCGACTTTCTTGGTCCACCGTTTCAATCCAATTGGTCCTTCGGTTCCATCAAATTCCAAAGGTTTGCAGGCAGTGAATTCTTTGTAGGTGCATCCTACACGATTTCTTGCGCCGTTAGCTGCATTGCTAGATTCAGCGTTATTGTTGGTATGTATCGCAGCCTGTACTGCGGCTATGTTTGCAGCAACAAAGGTACGAAATTCCTCTTCGTTCATATTCATGGTCTGTCGAGTAGTCGGTGCCATTTCCTTCAAAATAGACAACTGGATCGAGTTAATCATACAGAATATTAAGAGTAGTCAATAGTATTTTGTAGCATAATATGAACTCATTTATAAAAGCTTTTTCTTCATATTAGCATTTTATAAGTTTAAATTCGAGTACTACCCACCCGTTAAGTTCATACTTATTAGCTAATATACAATTCAACTACTACAATTCTATATGAAAAACTGATTATAATAATATATCACATACAAATATTCTTCAAACTTACAACTTCGCTATTTACATATAACATGAAATATAGTACACTATGATACATGACAGTTTTGAAGATAAATCTAGTTAATACGTAAGTTGTTCAGCAAAGGAAATAAAGACACGTAATTCATAAGTCCAGAAACAAGTCATGCATTCTGGTTTTACTAAGACGACTTCCCATCCTTGGTCTTGTGGAAAATAACCGTTATGACCATTGGATAGGCAGCATGTTGTAACGTCGTCAAAAAGACGAGGGTTTCGTAATGTCCAACAGCCCCGTAATAATCTAAAAACCTTGTTTCTCACCCCAACTACTGAATCCGTCACTTGTGGGAAGGTTTTATTTAAAAGTTGCAATCCGATATTCTTTTTCTCACTTTGGTAAGAAGCGAACATCACTAACCCGTAAGCATAACATGCTTCTTTATGTTGCATGTTAGAAGCTCTTTCTAATTCACGAAATCCTATGTTGGGATATGTTGAGTCAAAATAGGTTCTTAACCCGTAGCGTAAAATTTCATTTGGGTTCCCCGCATTTAATGCTTTAAAGAAAACACGGCGTAACTTACGGTCTCCCCAATGTGATATACCCCACCTATCAAAGGAAAGCCTTTTATAAACTAAGGCATTTTCGGAAAGTCTTTCAAATGTTTGACAAGTTAATTTCGCCATAACTAAATGTGCTGATGAATTCTGACCGACTGTAGACAAGATTTCTTCAATCATATCCCCTGGTAGGTCTTCTAAAATATTCGGTTGTCTACCCTTAATGTCCATTTTGTTTTTATACTGTAAAATAGACAAGGATTAGATTCGTAATAACAAACAATACAGGCAATTTTTACATAGAACATAAAAGTACAAGCACACTACAATACATTTATTACACAACATGCTCACACCCCTTTAATCTGAATCACTGGTTTCTTCTTCTTCGGACTTGATTCTTTTTCCTAATCTTCTAGGGATATATGATGTTCCTCTAATACGAGTCATCGTTTTCCACATTGGTTTAGAAAAACCTGGTGGTTTAGAGGTTTCCGGGTTATTGTCACGATATTGAAAATACGGGTGTTGACGGTACATATAAAGTTCATCGGGGTCGGAATCAGATTTCTCTATTTTGATGCCTTTTCCCTTATTATTTTCTTTTGCCTCATTAAATTAGGTCGGGGTAATTTCTATAACATCATCAGAATCCTCATCAGGATCCGATTCATCGAAAAATTGGTAATTTTCCCAATATTTTGCTTCCTTAGCGGAAACATCATTGACCATTATTAACTTTGGTCCATTGGTTGAGGATTTTCTTTTATTTGACCGGTTTTCTGTGGTTCCTACTATTCCCCCCTCCGGAACCTCTTCTTCTTCCGGTTCCTCTTCTTCTGGTTCCTCTTCTTCCGGTTCCGTTTCCTCTTCTTCCGGTTCTTCAGGAACTTGTGAATCTTGCCAATATATATTCGACTCTTCGTTATTATTAGGTGAGTCAATGGGATTTGTGCTAGAGGTAGACATCTATCACACAATATCAAATATGTTAAGAGATTAATATATCACATAATATTTACATGTTAATAATATATAGTTTCCAACAAAAAAGTTAAGCAATCATTTTTAAAGAAAATACGGTCGAAGTCCAAACTCACTAATGCATCCTAACAAACTCGATAAGACACACTAATGCAAATTTTCTGATCTCTAAGACCAACGCTCGGATACCAACTGAAATGTCCCGTTCATATTGATTAGAAACGTTCCATATTAATTGATTTCGTCGCGAAGTTTTGACCTCTATATGAGACGTTTTTCAAAGTCTGCATTCATTTTTAAAACAACCATAACCTTTATTTTATCGATAAAGTTTTAAAAAGCATTACGTAGATTATCAAATAATGATAATCTAAAATATACCGTTTACACACGACCATTACATAATGGTTTACAATAAGAATATATTACATCAAAAATAAGTTTCTTGAATGCAGTTTTTACATAATATCATACAACCATGGACTCCAAATCTTGTCCTTATTTTAGTATGCAACAGCGGAAGCTCTTAAAAATCACCTGAGAATAAACATGCTTAAAACGTCAACAAAAATGTTGGTGAGTTATAGGTTTAACCTATATATTATCAAATCATAATAATAGACCACAAGATTTCATATTTCAATATACATCCCATACATAGAGATAAAATTCATTCATATGGTGAACACCTGCTAACCGACATTAACAAGATGCATATAAGAATATCCCCTATCATTCCGGGAAATCCTTCGGACATGATAAAAACGAATTCAGAGTACTAAAGCATCCGGTACTTTGGATGGGGTTCGTTAAGCCCAATAGATCTATCTTTAGGATTCGCGTCAATTAGTAGATCGGTTTACTAATTCTTAGGCTACCAAGCAAAAGGGGCATATTCGGCTTCGATCATTCACCCATATAATACAGTTTAATTAACTTGTGTCTATTTCGTAAAACATTTATAAAACTGCATGTATTCTCATCCCAAAATATTAGATTTTAAAAGTGGGACTATAACTCACTTTCACAGATTTTTACTTCGTCGGGAAGTAAGACTTGGCCACTGGTCGATTCACGAACCTATAACAAATATGTACATATATATCAAAGTATGTTCAAAATATATTTACAACACTTTTAATACATTTTGATGTTTTAAGTTTATTAAGTCAGCTGTCCTCGTTAGTAACCTACAACTAGTTGTCCACAGTTAGATGTACAGAAATAAATCGATATATATATATTATCTTGAATCAATCCACGACCCAGTGTATACACATCTCAGGCTAGATTACAACTCAAAGTATATATATTTTTGGAATCAACCTCAACCATGTATAGCTAACTCCAACATTACTGCATATAGAGTGTCTATGGTTGTTCCAAATAATATATATACATGGTTCGATATGATATGTCAAAACATTTGCATACGTGTCTATGGTATCCAAGATTACATAATATATTAAAATACATGTATAATACAATATAAGTTAGCTAGGATATGATTTGTATAGAATTGTTAATATTTCCCGTAGCTACAAAAATCAAAAAATATCCAATCTTGTTTTACCCATAACTTCTTCATTTTAAATCCGTTTTGAGTGAATCAAATTGCTATGGTTTCATATTGAACTCTATTTTATGAATCTAAACAGAAAATGTATAGGTTTATAGTCGGAAATATAAGTTACAAGTCATTTTTATAAGAGGTAGTCATTTCAGTCGAAAGAACGACGTCTTGATGACCATTTTGAAAAACATACTTCCACTTTGAGTTTAACCATGATTTTTGGATATAGTTTCATGTTCATAAGAAAAATCATTTTCCCAGAAGAACATCTTTTAAATCAAACTTTATCATAGTTTTTAATTATCAAACCCAAAACAGCCCGCGGTGTTACTACGACGGCGTATGTCCAGTTTTACGGTGTTTTTCGTATTTCCAGGTTTTAAATCATTAAGTTAGCATATCATATAGATATAGAACATGTGTTTAGTTGATTTTAAAAGTCAAGTTAGAAGGATTAACTTTTGTTTGCGAACAAGTTTAGAATTAACTAAACTATGTTCTAGTGATTTCAAGTTTAAACCTTCGAATAAGATAGGTTTATATGTATGAATCGAATGATGTTATGAACATCATTACTACCTCAAGTTTTGTGGATAAACCTGCTAGAAAAGAGACAAATGGATAGGTTTATCCAAGGAACCTTTAAAGCTAGATCTATTTTTCACATTTCCAGTAGGTTTATCCAAGGAACTTGAGGTAGTAATGATGTTCATAACATCATTCGATTCATACATATAAAGCTATCTTATTCGAAGGTTTAAACTTGTAATCACTAGAACATAGTTTAGTTAATTCTAAACTTGTTCGCAAATAAAAGTTAATCCTTATAACTTGACTTTTAAAATCAACTAAACACATGTTCTATATCTATATGATATGCTAACTTAATGATTTAAAACCTGGAAACACGAAAAATACCGTAAAATCGGATTTACGCCGTCGTAGTAACACCGCGGGCTGTTTTGGGTTAGTTAATTAAAAACTATGATAAACTTTGATTTAAAAGTTGTTATTCTGGGAAAATGATTTTTATTATGAACATGAAACTATATCCACAAATTATGGTTAAACTCAAAGTGGAAGTATGTTTTCTAAAATGGTCATCTAGACGTCGTTTTTTCGACTGAAATGACTACCTATACAAAAACGAATTGTAACTTATTTTTCCAACAATAAACCTATACATTTTCTGTTTAGATTCATAAAATAGAGTTCAATATGAAACCATAGCAATTTGATTCACTCAAAATGGATTTAAAATGAAGAAGTTATGGGTAAAACAAGATTGGATAATTTTTCTCATTTTAGCTACGTGAAAATTGGTAACAAATCTATTCCAACCATAACTTAATCAACTTGTATTGTATATTATGTAATCTTGAGATACCATAGACACGTATACAATATTTTGACCTATCATGTCGACACATCTATATATATTTTGGAACAACTATAGACACTCTATATGTGAATGTTGGAGTTAGCTATACAGGGTTGAGGTTGATTCCAAAATATATATAGTTTGAGTTGTGATCAATACTGAGATACGTATACACTGGGTCGTGGATTGATTCAAGATAATATTTATTGATTTATTTCTGTACATCTAACTGTGGACAACTAGTTGTAGGTTACTAACGAGGACAGCTGACTTAATAAACTTAAAACATCAAAATATATTAAAAGTATTGTAAATATATTTTGAACATACTTTGATATATATGTATATATTGTTATAGGTTCGTGAATCAATCAGTGGCCAAGTCTTACTTTCCGACGAAGTAAAAATCTGTGAAAGTGAGTTATAGTCCCACTTTTAAAATCTAATATTTTTGGGATGAGAATACATACAGGTTTTATAAATGATTTACAAAATAGACACAAGTACGTGAAACTACATTCTATGGTTGAATTATCGAAATCGAATATGCCCCTTTTTATTAAGTCTGGTAATCTAAGAATTAGGGAACAGACACCCTAATTGACGCGAATCCTAAAGATAGATCTATTGGGCTTAACAAACCCCATCCAAAGTACCGGATGCTTTAGTACTTCGAAATTTATATCATATCCGAAGGGTATCCCGGAATGATGGGGATATTATTATATATGCATCTTGTTAATGTCGGTTACCAGGTGTTCACCATATGAATGATTTTTATCTCTATGTATGGGATGTGTATTGAAATATGAAATCTTATGGTCTATTGTTACGATTTGATATATATAGGTTAAACCTATAACTCACCAACATTTTTGTTGACGTTTAAAGCATATTTATTCTCAGGTGAATACTAAGAGTTTCTGCTGTTGCATACTAAAATAAGGACAAGATTTGGAGTCCATGTTTATATGATATTGTGTAAAAACTGCATTCAAGAAACTGATTTTGATGTAACATATTTGTATTGTAAACCATTATGTAATGGTCGTGTGTAAACAGGATATTTTAGATTATCATTATTTGATAATCTACGTAAAGCTTTTTAAACCTTTATTTATGAAATAAAGGTTATGGTTTGTTTTAAAAATGAATGCAGTCTTTGAAAAACGTCTCATATAGAGGTCAAAACCTCGCAACGAAATCAATTAATATGGAACGTTTTTAATCAATAAGAACGGGACATTTCAGTTGGTATCCGAGCATTGGTCTTAGAGAACCAGAAAATTTGCATTAGTGTGTCTTATCGAGTTTGTTAGGATGCATTAGTGAGTCTGGACTTCGACCGTGTTTTCTTTAAAAATGATTGCTTAACATTTTAGTTGGAAACTATATATTAATAACATGTATATATTATGTGATATATTAATCTCTTAACATGTTTGATATTGTGTGATAGATGTCTACCTCTAGCACAAATCCCATTGACTCACCTAATAATAACGAAGAGTCGAATGTATATTGGACTGATTCACAAGTTCCCGAAGAAGAACCGGAAGAAGAATCAGAACCGGAAGAAGAATCAGAACCGGAAAAGGAGGAACCGGAGGAGGAAATAGAACCGGTGGGGGAAATAATAAAACGGTTAAGTAAAAAAAATCCTTAACCAACCGACCAAGGTTAATTATGGTCAATGGTGTTTCCGCCAAGGAAGCAAAATATTGGGAGGATTACCAATTCTCCGATGAATCGGATTCCGACGAGAATTCCAATGATGTTATAGAAATTACCCCAACTGAATTTAAAAAGGCAAAAGAAAATAATAAGGGAAAGGGCATAAAAATAGAGAAATCTAATTCCAACCCCGATGAACTTTATATGTATCGTCAACCCCCGAACCCCTTAAGTTGTAACAATGACCCGGGAACCTCTAAACCACCAGGTTTATCTAAACCGTTGTGGAAAACGACAGCTCGTATTAGGGGAACATCATATATCCCTAGAAACTTGGCAAAACGAACCAAAACCGAAGAAGAAGAAACGAGCGAGTCGGAATAAGATAGTTATATTCGTGTGGTGTAATATATGTAATATAGTGTGCTTATGCTTTATGATATATGTAAAAATTGCTTGTATTAATAAGTATTTTTTTATGAATCTAACTCTTGTCTATTTTACAGTATAAAAACACAAAATGGATAGACAACCCAATATTTTAAGAGACCTACCCGGAGACATGATTGATGAAATCTTGTCTAGAGTCGGTCAGAATTCTTCGGCACAACTATTTACGGCGAAATCAATTTGTATGACATTTGAAGAACGTTCCAAGAATGTCTTGGTTTATAAGAGACTTTCGTTTAAAAGATGGGAGATATCACATTGGGAAACCCATAAGTTACGATGTGTTTACTTTGACGCATATATTGCGGGGAACCCAAATGCTATTTTACGCAACGGGTTAAGAAATTATTTTGACTCAATGTATCCGAATATAGGACTTCATGATTTAGAAAAAGCGGCTAACATGCAACATAAAGAAGCATGCTTTGCTTACGGGTTAGTAATGTTCGCTTCTCACCAAAGTGAGAAAAAGAACATCGGGCTACAACTATTAAACAAAACGTTCCCACAAGTGACGGAGTCGGTAATTGGGGTAAGAAATGAGGTTTTTAGGTTATTACGAGACTGTTGGTCATTACGTAACCCTCATCCCTTTGACGACATTACAACATGCTGTCTTATCAACGGTCATAACGGTTATGTTCCACAAGACCAAGGATGGGAAGTAGTCCTAGTAAAACCCGAATGCATGACTTGTTTCTGGACGTATGAATTACGTGTCTTTATTGCCTTTGCTGAACGACTTGTGTACTAGCTAGAATTATCTTCACAACTATCTTGTATCAAAGTTATTGTGTGCTATATTTCATGCTTTATGTAAAATAAGCGGTATTGTAAGTTTGTAAAATATTGTATAAAAGTTTGAACGCGAAATATTATTATAATCAGTTTTTCATATAGAATTGTAGTAGTTGAATTGTATATTAGCTACTAAGTATGAACTTAACGGGTAGGTACTACCCGAATTTAAACTTATAAAACGCTAATATGAAGAAAAAGCTTTTATAAATGAGTTCATATTATGCTACGAAATACTATTAACTACTCTTAATATTCTGTATGATTAACTTGTTCCATTTGACTATTTTGAAGGAAATGGCACCGACTACTCGACACACCGTGAATATGAATGAAGAGGAATTCTGTACTTTTCTAGCTTCAAACATAGCTGCAGTACAGGCTGCGCTACATACCAACAATAACCTTAGATCTAGCAGTACAGGAAATCGTGTAGGATGCACCTACAAAGAATTCACTGCTTGCATACCGTTGGAATTTGATGGAACCGAAGGACCGATCGGATTGAAACGGTGAACCGAGAAGGTCGAATCGGTGTTTGCCATAAGTAAGTGTACTGAAGAGGACAAATTGAAGTACGCTACGCATACCTTCACAGGTTCTGCGTTAACATGGTGGAATACCTATCTAGAGCAAGTGGGACAAGATGATGCGTACGCACTACCGTGGTCATCATTCAAGCACTTGATGTGTAGTGACCCGAACTTTTCCATGTTTATATATATATATATATATATTAAATGAAATTGTTATTTACATGATTAAGTGTTTCCAACATGTTAAGCCATCAAACTTGTTAAGACTTGATTAATTGAAATAGGTTTCATATAGACAATTGACCACCCAAGTTGACCGGTGATTCACGAACGTTAAAACTTGTAAAAACTATACGATGACATATATATGGTTATATATATATTTAACATGATTTTATTATAAGTATGTATCTCATTAGGTATTTTAACAATGAGTTATATACATAAAAATGAGACTATTAATTTAAGAAACTCGAAAACGATATATATAACGATTATCGTTATAACAACGTCTTACTAGGTACATATGAATCATATTAAGATATTGATACACTTGGTTAATTATGTTAAATGATAAGTAAATATATTATTAAGTGTATTAACAATGAAATACATATGTAAAAAAAAGACTACTAACTTAATGATTTCGAAACGAGACATATATGTAACGATTATCGTTGTAACGACATTTAACTGTATATATATCATACTAAGATATATTATATATCATAGTATCATGATAATATAACAATTTAACATCTCATTTGTTATAATAAACAATGGGTTAACAACATTCAACAAGATCGTTAACCTAAAGGTTTCAAAACAACATTTACATGTAACGACTAACGATGACTTAACGACTCAGTTAAAATGTATATACATGTAGTGTTTTAATATGTATTCATACACTTTTGAAAGAGTTCAAGACACTTATCAAAATACTTCTACTTAACAAAAATGCTTACAATTACATCCTCGTTCAGTTTCATCAACAATTCTACTCGTATGCACCCGTATTCATACTCGTACAATAAACAGCTTTTAGATGTATGTACTATTGGTATATACACTCTAATGATCAGCTCTTAGTAGCCCATGTGAATCACCTAACACATGCGGGAACCATCATTTGGCAACTAGCATGAAATATCTCATAAAATTACAAAAATATGAGTAATCATTCATGACTTATTTACATGAAAACAAAATTACATATCCTTTATATCTAATCCATATACCAACGACCAAAAACACCTACAAACACTTTCATTCTTCAATTTTCTTCATCTAATTGATCTCTCTCAAGTTCTATCTTCAATTTCTAAGTGTTCTTCATAAATTCCAAAAGTTCTAGTTTCATAAATCAAGAATACTTCCAAGATTGCAAGTTTACTTCCAAGTTTTCTAAATCCATTCCAAGTAATCATCCAAGATCAAGAAACCTTTGTTACTTACAGTAGGTTATCTTTCTAATACAACGTAATAATAATATTCAAACTTTAATTCAATTTCTATAACTATAACAATCTTATTTCGAGTGGAAATCTTACTTGAAATTGTTTTCGTGTCATGATTCTGCTTCAAGAACTTTCAAGCCATCCAAGGATCCTTTGAAGCTAGATCTATTTTTCTCATTTCCAGTAGGTTTATCCAAGGAACTTGAGGTAGTAATAATGTTCATAACATCATTCGATTCATACATATAAAGCTATCTTATTCGAAGGTTTAAACTTGTAATCACTAGAACATAGTTTAGTTAATTCTAAACTTGTTCGCAAATAAAAGTTAATCCTTCTAACTTGACTTGTATTGTATATTATGTAATCTTGAGATACCATAGACACGTATACAATGTTTTGACCTATCATGTCGACACATCTATATATATTTCGGAACAACCATAGACACTCTATATGTGAATGTTGGAGTTAGCTATACAGGGTTGAGGTTGATTCCAAAATATATATAGTTTATGTTGTGATCAATATTGAGATACGTATACACTGGGTCGTAGATTGATTCAAGATAATATTTATCGATTTATTTCTGTACATCTAACTGTGGACAACTAGTTGTAGGTTACTAACGAGGACATCTGACTTAATAAACTTAAAACATCAAAATATATTAAAAGTATTGTAAATATATTTTGAACATACTTTGATATATATGTATATATTGTTATAGGTTCGTGAATCAATCAGTGGCCAAGTCTTACTTCCCGACGAAGTAAAAATCTGTGAAAATGAGTTATAGTCCCACTTTTAAAATCTAATATTTTTGGGATGAGAATACATGCAGATTTTATAAATGATTTACAAAATAGACACAAGTACGTGAAACTACATTCTATGGTTGAATTATCGAAATCGAATATGCCCCTTTTTATTAAGTCTGGTAATCTAAGAATTAGGGAACAGACACCCTAATTAACGCGAATCCTAAAGATAGATCTATTGGGCCTAACAAACCCCATCCAAAGTACCGGATGCTTTAGTACTTCGAAATTTATATCATATCCGAAGGGTGTCCCGGAATGATGGGGATATTCTTATATATGCATCTTGTTAATGTCGGTTACCAGGTGTTCACCATAAGAATGATTTTTATCTCTATGTATGGGATGTGTATTGAAATGTGAAATATTGTGGTCTATTGTTACGATTTGATATATATAGGTTAAACCTATAACTCATCAACATTTTTGTTGACGTTTAAAGCATGTTTATTCTCAGGTGAATACTAAGAGCTTCCGTTGTTGCATACTTAAATAAGGACAAGATTTGGAGTCCATGTTTGTATGATATTGAAAGGATCCGTTCATATACATTATAAACGATTCACAATAGTTGATTACATCGCGAGGTATTTGACCTCTATATGATACGTTTTACAAACATTGCATTCGTTTTTAAAAGACAAACTTTCTTTACATCAAAAATTGACGGCATGCATACCATTTCATATTACATCCAACTATAATTGACTTAATATTAATCTTGATGAACTCAATGACTCGAATGCAACGTCTTTCAAAGTATGTCATGAATGACTCCAAGTAATATCCTTAAAATGAGCTAATGCACAGTGGAAGATTTCTTTAATACCTGAGAATAAACATGCTTTAAAGTGTCAACCAAAAGGTTGGTGAGTTCATTAGTTTATCATAATCAATCATTTCCGTAATAGTAATAGACCACAAGATTTCAGTTTCTATAAATATCCGTACACTCGCAAGTGTATAAAAGTATTCTATAAGTTGTAGGCACCCGGTAACAAGCCTTAACGTTCAAGTTTTACCCTCTGAAGTACACCAGATCAGGTATGTTTAAAATATCCTCGAAGTACTAAAGCATCCCATAGTCAGGATGAGGTTTGTCAGGCCCAATAGTTCTATCTTTAGGATTCGCGCCTACCGTACATAGACAAGTAGTTTAATGTTACCATGCTAAGGGTATATTTCTGGTTTAAACCCACATAGAATTAGTTTTAGTACTTGTGCCTATTTCGTAAAACATTTATAAAACAGCGCATGTATTCTCAGCCCAAAAATATATATAAAAAGGGAGTAATGAAACTCACCATACTGTATTTCGTAGTAAAAATACATATAACATCATTTAACAAGTGCAAGGTTGGCATCGGATTCACGAACGTATCAATATTGAGATTCAATATTGCAGGAAAGTACGTAGACGAAACGAAAATGATAAACGTTAGGTTGACCTCACGAGCAATACCCTCGATCAATACCCATAACCTCCATAGCTATAACCCATAATTTCCTTAGCTCTATTCCGTTTGAAAACTTATTTTAAAATCGTCTGAATATAACTCCGTCGTAGTATTTTATGTATACTAATAATATCTTGAAATAATACAAAGAAAATATATATGTGTAATTCGATTGAGAGAGTTTAGAGACATATATTTTTAAGTTTCTATGAAATAATAAAACCTATTGAATTCTATTTATAATAGATTTTTGAATTATTAAAGTGAATTATTAAAGTATGAATTATTAAAGTGAATTATTAAAGTATGAATTATTAAAGTGAATTATTAAAGTATGAATTATTAAAGTGAATTATTAAAGTATGAATTATTAAAGTGAATTATTAAAGTATGAATTATTAAAGTGAATTATTAAAGTATGAATTATTAAAGTGAATTATTAAAGTATGAATTATTAAAGTGAATTATTAAAGTATGAATTATTAAAGTTAAATTAAAGTAAAAGTAAAGTAAAGGTAGAGTTAAAGTATAGTAAAAGTATAAAACTATGTACGTATAATACGCGTATAAATATATATAATATTAATTTAAATCGTTATATATATTTGATAAAATAAAATATAAATATCGTTATTTTATCATACTAGTTAAGTAATGAGTGGTCAAAAAGAATAGATTTCTTAAATCACAGTGGACCTCATAACATAGGCCCGTAATCATATCATAATGTATCTGATAATTCAATCATTTGATATTATCTCTTAATTCTGTCAATAAATATATCGAAACAAATACGTTCATGTAAAGTATCATATATCTAATACTTTGTTAATGTTTTCAGTTAATATTATATATTATATATACATATCTATATACACATAATTGTTCGTGAATCGTCGAACACGGTCAAAGGATAATTGATTACATGAATGTAGTTCCAAACTTTTTGAGGTTCAACATTACAAATTCTGCTTATCGTGTCGGAAACATATAAAGGTTAAGTTTAAATTTGGTCAGAAATTTTCGGGTCGTCACAGTACCTACCAGTTAAAGAAATTTCGTCCAGAAATTTGATCGAGGTCGTCATGGCTAACTATAAAAATGTTTTCATGACGAATATGAGTTGATAAATAGAGTTTTATCATCATTGAGTAATATAGATAAAATAATTTGATTACGCGAAGAGTATAAGTGAAGCTATCGCAAGAGAGTGAAATGAGTAAACATATATTTATTTTAACCGATGACGTAGTTATGATTGATTTCCAGAATTCATTCGATTTAAAGAAAATCTTTGCAATAAGATTTGGTTCTTCGGCGATTAAGAAAATCATGACCTTCTTTGATTAAATGCGATAATCTGTCTCGATTTCTCTGTCTGATATTTTACTATAAATCCACCCCCTTCGTTTCTTTATTTCCACAGCTCACACCTTCTAATCTTTCTCCCCAATTCATACTTTAAAGCATTCGTTAATATGCTTCATCCAGTATTGATTCTTGATATACTCTTAACTTTCATATCTGTCATTCTTCTTTTTCATCTACCACCGGAGGAAGTTATTTTCTTCTACCATTACCTTGGGGTTATTGTGTTTTTCATTATCCCGTGTCTTTATATTACTATACGCATTGATATACACAGTTTGTAATTTCGAGGTTGTTATCGGGCTTTATATTCTCCATTATATTTCGGAGCTTCATGCTTTCATTTTCTCTTCCCAGCCTTAAGTCAAGCGGATAATGGTCCAGAATTCGTAGATATGAATTTTTGGATGAACATAGTTAATGTTCAAGAAGAAAATCGTAATGGTACGATCTTAATTTAGCAACTTACCAGAATATCTGAAAATATAGAGCTATCAAGATGATATGTTCTTAATATGTTTGGAAATTGGGTAGAATGTAAGAGTCATGTAAATAGTACATGATGACGGTATGTTCTATGAATCATCACGTTCCATTAGAAACTCAGCATGACTTACTGTAATATAATCACGTTGATCAAGTGTCATTATATTATACTAACTCATGTTTCAGTTCCCAACACTGCTTTAAAAACATTCCTATTTTAAATTCGAATTTTTTTTTCTTCAGAATTTAGAAACTAACATAGTTTCTTTTTATGTTGTAACGCAGATATTGCGAAGAGATAAAAGATTTCGGATAAGAATAGTTGTGAAAATATCTTCAGGAATATCGAAGATATTTATAATAAAAGATACGATAATATCTTAGAATTCTTAACATAGATGGATGATGAAGAAGATTTGTCTGTGAAGGTTTAGAATAAGAAGTAAGGTGTTTGCTAATGATTTCAGTAGATACTGAAACATTTGGATCCTTTGAAGGCAGGTTTAGTCTTTGTGATTTGTCCACAGCCTCCTTCATGGTCTGCTCAATCCATTTTCCAGTTTCAAACCTTCTCTTTTTCTCAGCTTTACCACCATACTATTCTTTATTATCAAACTTTTGACTGTTAAAGTCGTTTACAGTTTTTGCTGCTTCATCAGCATTTTTCCAATTTCGGAGAACTAGTTCATAGTTTGGGATGTTTTTCAGAAAATTCACATTCGAAGTATGTAAGTCTAGGAGATAGACGTTATATGTATACATATAACTTTTAACGTAAAATTATCGCGAAATTCAAAATACTGATTGCTAATTCCCAGTAGTTGGTGTGACAATTATTGTTACAGGATGTAGGTGAGTACATGATGGGGTTTAATGAATAAGTATAGTGGATTTTCGGAGAGGCTTAAGTCGAAGGTTAATGAAGTTGTTGATAAGTTTACTGCTAATGTGACGAGATATGAAAGGTTCCCCGGTAACCATGATGAAGGGTTTATTCGTATAAACAAATGAAGGTGATTTGCTGGAGCTGTGACAAAACTGTCTATTTTGGAAAGAGATTGAAAAATTATATTTGGTAATAAATATCAAAGGATCTGACATGGATACGTGTTAAACTATAACTTTGGTTTCGAGAGCTTTTCAGGTGCATGACAGTAGGTAATGTGTGGTTGGATCATCATCTCGCATGTCTTTAGGAATTTCGAAGTGTTTGAACACATATTGTAATTGTTAATATACATATGATGTTCTAAGATTTTGAATGATACAAATATTTTTGTGAGTTCCATGAATAGAAATGAGGTTCTAGGACAGTTTTGAAGTCAAAGTATAGTTTTGAAAGATGTAGGAATCTAAGAGTGATTATTTCGGTTATATCTTGAATCGAATTCTGAGATTTTAAAATCAGAATATGTAATTAGATTTTGAATGAGTATGGTTGTTTTGAATTCTATAAAAGAATGTATATTGTTGTGAAAGTAGGGAGTACAATGGATGACTTGCTGAATCGGATTCGAAGAATGTAACATATTAATTGTGAATTTATATATCTCTCGGGTATTACCTACCCGTTAAAAAAAATTCACAATTAATATTTTGTACAAAAGAATTTTATTACTGTCTTTATGGAAATATATATGTGTATATTTCTTCAGATGTAATATAGATTTAATGAGTTAATATTAAATTAAACTCATTTGATTTATGGTTAAGGCTAGGATAGATAATTTCTAAACTTTAGAAATTACATAATCGCCGTAGAATGTTTCCCCTGTAGTGACCCGAACTTTTCCATGTTTATATATATTAATTGAGATTGATATTTACATGATTAAATGTTTCCAACATATTAAGCAATCAAACTTGTTAAGACTTGATTAATTGAAATATGTTTCATATAGACAACTGACCACCCAAGTTGACCGGTGATTCACGAACGTTAAAACTTGTAAAAACTATACGATGACATATATATGGTTATATATATAGTTAACATGTTTTTATTATAAGTATGTATCTCATTAGGTATTTTAACAATGAGTTATATACATAAAAATGAGACTATTAATTTAAGAAACTCGAAAACGATATATATAACGATTATCGTTATAACAACGTCTTACTAGATACATATGAATCATATTAAGATATTGATACACTTGGTTAATTATGTTAAATGATAAGTAAATATATTATTAAGTGTATTAACAATGAAATACATATGTAAAAATAAGACTACTAACTTAATGATTTCGAAACGAGACATATATGTAACGATTATCGTTGTAACGACATTTAACTGTATATACATCATACTGAGATATATTATATATCATAATATCATGATAATATAACAATTTAATATCTCATTTGTTATAATAAACAATGGGTTAACAACATTCAACAAGATCGTTAACCTAAAGGTTTCAAAACAACATTTACATGTAACGACTAACGATGACTTAACGACTCAGTTAAAATGTATATACATGTAGTGTTTTAATATGTATTCATACACTTTTGAAAGACTTTAAGACACTTATCAAAATACTTCTACTTAACAAAAATGCTTACAATTACATCCTCGTTCAGTTTCATCAACAATTCTACTCGTATGCACCCGTATTCGTACTCGTACAATACACAGCTTTTAGATGTATGTACTATTGGTATATACACTCTAATGATCAGCTCTTAGCAGCCCATGTGAGTCACCTAACACATGTGGGAACCATCATTTGGCAACTAGCATGAAATATCTCATAAGATTACAAAAATATGAGTAATCATTCATGACTTATTTACATGAAAACAAAATTACATATCCTTTATATCTAATCCATACACCAACTACCAAAAACACCTACAAACACTTTCATTCTTCAATTTTCTTCATCTAATTGAACTCTCTCAAGTTCTATCTTCAAGTTCTAAGTGTTCTTCATAAATTCCAAAAGTTCTAGTTTCATAAAATCAAGAATACTTTCAAGTTTGCTAGCTCACTTCCAATCTTGTAAGGTGATCATCCAACCTCAAGAAATCTTTGTTTCTTACAGTAGGTTATCATTCTAATACAAGGTAATAATCATATTCAAACTTTGGTTCAATTTCTATAACTATAACAATCTTATTTCAAGTGATGATCTTACTTGAACTTGTTTTCGTGTCATGATTTTGCTTCAAGAACTTTGAGCCATCCAAGGATCCATTGAAGCTAGATCCATTTTTCTCTTTTCCAGTAGGTTCATCCAAGGAACTTAAGGTAGTAATGATGTTCATAACATCATTCGATTCATACATATAAAGCTATCTTATTCGAAGGTTTAAACTTGTAATCACTAGAACATAGTTTAGTTAATTCTAAACTTGTTCGCAAACAAAAGTTAATCCTTCTAACTTGACTTTTAAAATCAACTAAACACATGTTCTATATCTATATGATATGCTAACTTAATGATTTAAAACCTGGAAACACGAAAAACACCGTAAAACCGGATTTACGCCGTCGTAGTAACACCGCGGGCTGTTTTGGGTTAGTTAATTAAAAACTATGATAAACTTTGATTTAAAAGTTGTTATTCTGATAAAATGATTTTTATTATGAACATGAAACTATATCCAAAAATTATGGTTAAACTCAAAGTGGAAGTATGTTTTCTAAAATGGTCATCTAGACGTCGTTCTTTCGACTGAAATGACTACCTTTACAAAAACGACTTGTAACTTATTTTTCCGACTAGAAACCTATACTTTTTTTGTTTAGATTCATAAAATAGAGTTCAATATGAAACCATAGCAATTTGATTCACTCAAAACGGATTTAAAATGAAGAAGTTATGGGTAAAACAAGATTGGATAATTTTTCTCATTTTAGCTACGTGAAAATTGGTAACAAATCTATTCCAACCATAACTTAATCAACTTGTATTATATATTATGTAATCTTGAGATACCATAGACACGTATACAATGTTTCGACCTATCATGTCGACACATCTATATATATTTCGGAACAACCATAGACACTCTATATGTGAATGTTGGAGTTAGCTATACAGGGTTGAGGTTGATTCCAAAATATATATAGTTTGAGTTGTGATCAATACTGAGATACGTATACACTGGGTCGTGGATTGATTCAAGATAATATTTATCGATTTATTTCTGTACATCTAACTGTGGACAACTAGTTGTAGGTTACTAACGAGGACAGCTGACTTAATAAACTTAAAACATCAAAATATATTAAAAGTGTTGTAAATATATTTTGAACATACTTTGATATATATGTATATATTGTTATAGGTTCGTGAATCAACCAGTGGCCAAGTCTTACTTCCCGACGAAGTAAAAATCTGTGAAAGTGAGTTATAGTCCCACTTTTAAAATCTAATATTTTTGGGATGAGAATACATGCAGGTTTTATAAATGATTTACAAAATAGACACAAGTACGTGAAACTACATTCTATGGTTGAATTATCGAAATCGAATATGCCCCTTTTTATTAAGTCTGGTAATCTAAGAATTAGGGAACAGACACCCTAATTGACGCGAATCCTAAAGATAGATCTATTGGGCCTAACAAACCCCATCCAAAGTACCGGATGCTTTAGTACTTCGAAATTTATATCATATCCGAAGGGTGTCCCGGAATGATGGGGATATTCTTATATATGCATCTTGTTAATGTCGGTTACCAGGTGTTCACCATATGAATGATTTTTATCTCTATGTATGGGATGTGTATTGAAATATGAAATCTTGTGGTCTATTACTATGATTTGATATATATAGGTTAAACCTATAACTCACCAACATTTTTGTTGACGTTTTAAGCATGTTTATTCTCAGGTGATTATTAAGAGTTTCCGCTGTCGCATACTTAAATAAGGACGAGATTTGGAGTCCATGCTTGTATGATATTGTGTAAAAACTGCATTCAAGAAACTTATTTTGTTGTAACATATTTGTATTGTAAACCATTATGTAATGGTCGTGTGTAAACAGGATATTTTAGATTATCATTATTTGATAATCTACGTAAAGCTTTTTAAACCTTTATTTATGAAATAAAGGTTATGGTTTGTTTTAAAAATGAATGCAGTCTTTGAAAAACGTCTCATATAGAGGTCAAAACCTCGCAACGAAATCAATTAATATGGAACGTTTTTAATCAATAAGAACGGGACATTTCAGTTGGTATCCGAGCGTTGGTCTTAGAGAACCAGAATTTTGCATTAGTGTGTCTTATCGAGTTTGTTAGGATGCATTAGTGAGTCTGGACTTCGACCGTGTTTAGTTGAAAAATGATTGCTTAACAAATTTTGTTGGAAACTATATATTTTTAACATGTGAATATTATGTGATATATTAACGTGTTTGATATTATGTGATAGATGTCTACCTCTAGAACAAGTCCCATTGACTCACCTAATAATAATGAAGAGTCAAATGTAAATTGGAATGATTCGTGGACTGATTCACAAGTTCCCGAAGAGGAACCGGAAGAAGAGTCGGAACCGGAAGAAGAATCGGAACCGGAAGAAGAATCGGAACCGGATGAAGAAGTAGAACTGGTGCGGGAAATAATAAAACGGTTAAGTAAAAGAAAATCCTCAACCAACCGACCAAGGTTAATTATGGTCAATGGTGTTTCCGCCAAGGAAGCAAAATATTGGGAGGATTACCAATTCTCCGATGAATCGGATTCTGACGAGAATTCCGATGATGTTATAGAAATTACCCCAACTGAATTTAAAAAGGCAAAAGAAAATAATAAGGGAAAGGGCATAAAAATAGAGAAATCTAATTCCAACCCCGATGAACTTTATATGTATCGTCAACCCCCGAAGTCCTTAAGTTGTAACAATGACCCGGGAACCTCTAAACCACCAGGTTTTTCTAAACCAATGTGGACAACGATGGCTCGTATTAGGAGAACATCATATATCCCTAGAAACTTGGCAAAACGAACCAAAACCGAAGAAGAAGAAACGAGCGAGTCGGAATAAGATAGTTGTATTCGTGTGGTGTAATATATGTAATATAGTGTTCTTATGCTTTATGATATATGTAAAAATTGCTTGTATTAATAAGTATTTTTTTTATGAATCTAACTCTTGTGTATTTTACAGTTTAAAAACACAAAATGGATAGACAACCCAATATTTTAAGAGACCTACCCGGAGACATGATTGATGAAATCTTGTCTAGAGTCGGCCAGAATTCTTCGGCACAACTATTTAAGGCGAGATCAGTTTGTAAGACATTCGAAGAACGTTCCAAGAATGTCTTGGTTTATAAGAGACTTTCGTTTGAAAGATGGGGGATATCACATTGGGAAACCCATAAGTTACGATGTGTTTACTTTGACGCATATATTGCGGGGAACCCAAATGCTATTTTACGCAACGGGTTAAGAAATTATTTTGACTCAATATATCCGAATATTGGACTTCGTGATTTAGAAAAAGCGGCTAACATGCAACATAAAGAAGCATGTTATGCTTACGGATTAGTAATGTTCGCTTCTCACCAAAGTGAGAACAAGAACATCGGGCTACAACTATTAAACAAAACGTTTCCACAAGTGACGGAGTCGGTAATTGGGGTAAGAAATGAGGTTTTTAGATTATTACGGGACTGTTGGACATTACGTAACCCTCGTCCCTTTGATGACGTTACAACACGCTGTCTTATCAACGGCCATAACGGTTATGTTGCACAAGACCAAGGATGGGAAGTAGTCCTGGTAAAACCAGAATGCATGACTTGTTTCTGGACGTATGAATTACGTGTCTTTATTGCCTTTGCTGAACGACTTGTGTACTAGCTAGAATTGTCTTCACAACTATCTTGTATCAAAGTTATTGTGTGCTATATTTCATGCTTTATGTAAAATAAGCGGTATTGTAAGTTTGTAAAATATTGTATAAAAGTTTGAACGCGAAATATTATTATAATCAGTTTTTCATATAGAATTGTAGTAGTTGAATTGTATATTAGCTACTAAGTATGAACTTAACGGGTAGGTACTACCCGAATTTAAACTTATAAAACGCTAATATGAAGAAAAAGCTTTTATAAATGAGTTCATATTATGCTACGAAATACTATTAACTACTCTTAATATTCTGTATGATTAACTTGTTCCATTTAACTATTTTGAAGGAAATGGCACCGACTACTCGACACACCGTGAATATGAATGAAGAGGAATTCCGTACTTTTCTAGCTTCAAACATAGCCGCAGTACAGGCTGCGCTACATACCAACAATAACCTTGGATCTAGCAGTACAGGAAATCGTGTAGGATGCACCTACAAAGAATTCACTGCCTGCAAACCTTTGGAATTTGATGGAACCGAAGGACCGATCGGATTGAAACGGTGGACCGAGAAGGTTGAATCGGTGTTTGCCATAAGTAAGTGTACTGAAGAGGACAAAGTGAAGTACGCTACGCATACCTTCACAGGTTCTGCGTTAACATGGTGGAATACCTATCTAGAGCAAGTGGGACAAGATGATGCGTACGCACTACCGTGGTCAGCATTCAAGCACTTGATGAACGAGAAGTACCGTCCCAGAACCGAGGTCAATAAGCTCAAGACAGAACTTAGAGGGTTACGAACCCAAGGATTTGATATTACCACGTACGAAAGACGATTCACAGAATTGTGCCTATTGTGTCCGGGAGCATTCGAAGATGAGGAAGAGAAGATCGACGCGTTTGTGAAAGGATTACCGGAAAGAATCCAAGAAGATATAAGTTCACACGAGCCCGCCTCCATACAACAGGCATGTAGAATGGCTCACAAACTAGTGAACCAGATTGAAGAAAGAATTAAAGAACAGACTGCTGAAGAGGCCAATGTGAAGCAAGTCAAAAGAAAGTGGGAGGAAAACGGTGATAAGAATCACCAATACAACAACAGCAATTACAACAATAATCGCAACAATTATCCCAACAATCGCAACATCAATCGCAACTACAACAAACGGCCCAACAACAACAACAACAACAACAGCAACTACAACAATCATCCCAACAACAATAATAACCGCAACAACAACAACAATCAGAAGCAGCTATGCCAAAGGTGTGAAAAGAATCACTCGGGGTTCTGCACCAAATTTTGCAACAAGTGTAAAAGAAATGGTCATAGCGCGGCGAAGTGTGAGGTCTACGGACCAGGGGTTAATAGAACGAAAGGAACAAATGGTGTCGGAAAGAGTAATGGCGGAGCAGGTAGTGTCGGAGCAAGCTATGCCAATGTAGTTTGTTATAAATGTGGAAAACCGGGCCACATTATTAGAAATTGCCCGAACCAGGAGAACACGAATGGACAAGGCCGCGGAAGAGTTTTCAATATTAATGTGGCAGAGGCACAGGAAGACCCGGAGCTTGTTACGGGTACGTTTCTTATTGATAATAAATCTGCTTACGTTTTATTTGATTCGGGTGCGGATAGAAGCTATATGAGTAGAGATTTTTGTGCTAAATTAAGTTGCCCATTGACGCCTTTGGATAGTAAATTTTTACTCGAATTAGCAAATGGTAAATTAATTTCAGCAGATAATATATGTCGGAATCGAGAAATTAAACTGGTTAGCGAAACATTTAAGATTGATTTGATACCAGTAGAGTTAGGGAGTTTTGATGTGATAATCGGTATGGACTGGTTGAAAGAAGTGAAAGCGGAGATCGTTTGTTACAAAAATGCAATTCGCATTATACGAGAAAAAGGAAAACCCTTAATGGTGTACGGAGAAAAGGGCAACACGAAGCTACATCTTATTAGTAATTTGAAAGCACAAAAACTAATAAGAAAAGGTTGCTATGCTGTTCTAGCACACGTCGAGAAAGTACAAACTGAAGAAAAGAGCATCAATGATGTTCCCGTCGCAAAAGAATTTCCTGATGTATTTCCGAAAGAATTACCGGGATTACCCCCACGTCGATCCATTGAATTTCAAATAGATCTTGTACCAGGAGCTGCACCAATAGCTCGTGCTCCTTACAGACTCGCACCCAGCGAGATGAAAGAACTGCAAAGCCAATTACAAGAACTTTTAGAGCGTGGTTTCATTCGACCAAGCACATCACCGTGGGGAGCTCCTGTTTTGTTTGTCAAGAAGAAAGATGGTACATTCAGGTTGTGTATCGACTACCGAGAGTTGAACAAACTTACCATCAAGAACCGCTACCCACTACCGAGAATCGATGACTTATTTGATCAACTACAAGGCTCGTCTGTTTATTCAAAGATTGACTTACGTTCCGGGTATCATCAAATGCGGGTGAAAGAAGATGATATTCCAAAGACTGCTTTCAGAACACGTTACGGTCATTACGAGTTTATGGTCATGCCGTTTGGTTTAACTAATGCACCAGCTGTGTTCATAGACCTTATGAACCAAGTGTGTGGACCATACCTTGACAAGTTTGTCATTGTTTTCATTGATGACATACTTATTTACTCAAAGAATGACCAAGAACACGGTGAACATTTGAGAAAGGTGTTAGAAGTATTGAGGAAGGAAGAATTGTACGCTAAGTTTTCAAAGTGTGCATTTTGGTTGGAAGAAGTTCAATTCCTCGGTCACATAGTGAACAAAGAAGGTATTAAGGTGGATCCGGCAAAGATAGAAACTGTTGAAAAGTGGGAAACCCCGAAAACTCCGAAACACATACGCCAGTTTTTAGGACTAGCTGGTTACTACAGAAGGTTCATCCAAGACTTTTCCAGAATAGCAAAACCCTTGACTGCATTAACGCATAAAGGGAAGAAATTTGAATGGAATGATGAACAAGAGAAAGCGTTTCAGTTATTGAAGAAAAAGCTAACTACGGCACCTATATTGTCATTGCCTGAAGGGAATGATGATTTTGTGATTTATTGTGATGCATCAAAGCAAGGTCTCGGTTGTGTATTAATGCAACGAACGAAGGTGATTGCTTATGCGTCTAGACAATTGAAGATTCACGAACAAAATTATACGACGCATGATTTGGAATTAGGCGCGGTTGTTTTTGCATTAAAGACTTGGAGGCACTACTTATATGGGGTCAAAAGTATTATATATACCGACCACAAAAGTCTTCAACACATATTTAATCAGAAACAACTGAATATGAGGCAGCGTAGGTGGATTGAATTATTGAATGATTACGACTTTGAGATTCGTTACCACCCGGGGAAGGCAAATGTGGTAGCCGATGCCTTGAGCAGGAAGGACAGAGAACCCATTCGAGTAAAATCTATGAATATAATGATTCATAATAACCTTACTGAAATGTCCCGTTCTTATTGATTAAAAACGTTCCATATTAATTGATTTCGTTGCGAGGTTTTGACCTCTATATGAGACGTTTTTCAAAGACTGCATTCATTTTTAAAACAAACCATAACCTTTATTTCATAGATAAAGGTTTTAAAAAGCTTTACGTAGATTATCAAATAATGATAATCTAAAATATCCTGTTTACACACGACCATTACATAATGGTTTACAATACAAATATGTTACAACAAAATAAGTTTCTTGAATGCAGTTTTTACACAATATCATACAAGCATGGACTCCAAATCTCGTCCTTATTTAAGTATGCGACAGCGGAAGCTCTTAATAATCACCTGAGAATAAACATGCTTAAAACGTCAACAAAAATGTTGGTGAGTTATAGGTTTAACCTATATATATCAAATCATAATAATAGACCACAAGATTTCATATTTCAATACACATCCCATACATAGAGATAAAAATCATTCATATGGTGAACACCTGGTAACCGACAATAACAAGATGCATATATAAGAATATCCCCATCATTCCGGGACACCCTTCGGATATGATATAAATTTCGAAGTACTAAAGCATCCGGTACTTTGGATGGGGTTTGTTAGGCCCAATAGATCTATCTTTAGGATTCGCGTCAATTAGGGTGTCTGTTCCCTAATTCTTAGATTACCAGACTTAATAAAAAGGGGCATATTCGATTTCGATAATTCAACCATAGAATGTAGTTTCACGTACTTGTGTCTATTTTGTAAATCATTTATAAAACCAGCATGTATTCTCATCCCAAAAATATTAGATTTTAAAAGTGGGACTATAACTCACTTTCACAGATTTTTACTTCGTCGGGAAGTAAGACTTGGCCACTGGTTGATTCACGAACCTATAACAATATATACATATATATCAAAGTATGTTCAAAATATATTTACAACACTTTTAATATATTTTGATGTTTTAAGTTTATTAAGTCAGCTGTCCTCGTTAGTAACCTACAACTAGTTGTCCACAGTTAGATGTACAGAAATAAATCGATAAATATTATCTTGAATCAATCCACGACCCAGTGTATACGTATCTCAGTATTGATCACAACTCAAACTATATATATTTTGGAATCAACCTCAACCCTGTATAGCTAACTCCAACATTCACATATAGAGTGTCTATGGTTGTTCCGAAATATATATAGATGTGTCGACATGATAGGTCGAAACATTGTATACGTGTCTATGGTATCTCAAGATTACATAATATATAATACAAGTTGATTAAGTTATGGTTGGAATAGATTTGTTACCAATTTTCACGTAGCTAAAATGAGAAAAATTATCCAATCTTGTTTTACCCATAACTTCTTCATTTTAAATCCGTTTTGAGTGAATCAAATTGCTATGGTTTCATATTGAACTCTATTTTATGAATCTAAACAAAAAAATTATAGGTTTCTAGTCAGAAAAATAAGTTACAAGTCGTTTTTGTAAAGGTAGTCATTTCAGTCGAAAGAACGACGTCTAGATGACCATTTTAGAAAACATACTTCCACTTTGAGTTTAACCATAATTTTTGGATATAGTTTCATGTTCATAATAAAAATCATTTTCTCAGAATAACAACTTTTAAATCAAAGTTTATCATAGTTTTTAATTAACTAACCCAAAACAGCCCGCGGTGTTACTACGACGGCGTAAATCCGGTTTTACGGTGTTTTTCGTGTTTCCAGGTTTTAAATCATTAAGTTAGCATATCATATAGATATAGAACATGTGTTTAGTTGATTTTAAAAGTCAAGTTAGAAGGATTAACTTTTGTTTGCGAACAAGTTTAGAATTAACTAAACTATGTTCTAGTGATTACAAGTTTAAACCTTCGAATAAGATAGCTTTATATGTATGAATCGAATGATGTTATGAACATCATTACTACCTTAAGTTCCTTGGATAAACCTAATGGAAAAGAGAAAGATGGATCTAGCTTCAATGGATCCTTGGATGGCTCGAAGTTCTTGAAGCAGAATCATGACACGAAAACAAGTTCAAGTAAGATCATCACTTGAAATAAGATTGTTATAGTTATAGAAATTGAACCAAAGTTTGAATATGATTATTACCTTGTATTAGAATGATAACCTACTGTAAGAAACAAAGATTTCTTGAGGTTGGATGATCACCTTACAAGATTGGAAGTGAGCTAGCAAACTTGAAAGTATTCTTGATTTTATGTAACTAGAACTTGTAGAATATATGAAGAACACTTAGAACTTGAAGATAGAACTTGAGAGAGATCAATTAGATGAATAAAATTGAAGAATGAAAGTGTTTTTAGGTGTTTTTGGTCGTTGGTGTATGGATTAGATATAAAGGATATGTAATTTTGTTTTCATGTAAATAAGTCATGAATGATTACTCATATTTTTGTAATTTTATGAGATATTTCATGCTAGTTGCCAAATGATGGTTCCCACATGTGTTAGGTGACTCAAATGGGCTGCTAAGAGCTGATCATTGGAGTGTATATACCAATAGTACATACATCTAAAAGCTGTGTATTGTACGAGTACGAATACGGGTGCATACAAGTAGAATTGTTGATGAAACTGAACGAGGATGTAATTGTAAGCATTTTTGTTAAGTAGAAGTATTTTGATAAGTGTATTGAAGTCTTTCAAAAGTGTATAAATACATATTAAAACACTACATGTATATACATTTTAACTGAGTCGTTAAGTCATCGTTAGTCGTTACATGTAAGTGTTGTTTTTAAACCTTTAGGTTAACGATCTTGTTAAATGTTGTTAACCCAATGTTTATAATATCAAATGAGATTTTAAATTATTATATTATCATGATATTATAATGTATGAATATCTCTTAATATGATATATATACATTAAATGTCTTTACAACGATAATCGTTACATATATGTCTCGTTTAAAAATCATTAAGTTAGTAGTCTTGTTTTTACATATGTAGTTCATTGTTAATATACTTAATGATATGTTTACTTATCATAGTATCATGTTAACTATATATATATCCATATATATGTCATCATATAGTTTTTACAAGTTTTAACGTTCGTGAATCACCGGTCAACTTGGGTGGTCAATTGTCTATATGAAACATATTTCAATTAATCAAGTCTTAACAAGTTTGATTGCTTAACATGTTGGAAACATTTAATCATGTAAATATCAATCTCAATTAATATATATAAACATGAAAAAGTTCGGGTCACTACAGTACCTACCCGTTAAATAAATTTCGTCCCGAAATTTTAAGCTGTTGAAGGTGTTGACGAATCTTCTGGAAATAGATGCGGGTATTTCTTCTTCATCTGATCTTCACGCTCCCAGGTGAACTCGGGTCCTCTACGAGCATTCCATCGAACTTTAACAATTGGTATCTTGTTTTGCTTAAGTCTTTTAACCTCACGATCCATTATTTCGACGGGTTCTTCGATGAATTGAAGTTTTTCGTTGATTTGGATTTCATCTAACGGAATAGTGTGATTTTCTTTAGCAAAACATTTCTTCAAATTCGAGACGTGGAAAGTGTTATGTACAGCTGCGAGTTGTTGAGGTAACTCAAGTCGGTAAGCTACTGGTCCGACACGATCAATAATCTTGAATGGTCCAATATACCTTGGATTTAATTTCCCTCGTTTACCAAATCGAACAACGCCTTTCCAAGGTGCAACTTTAAGCATGACCATCTCTCCAATTTCAAATTCTATATCTTTTCTTTTAATGTCAGCGTAGCTCTTTTGTCGACTTTGGGCGGTTTTCAACCGTTGTTGAATTTGGATGATCTTCTCGGTAGTTTCTTGTATAATCTCCGGACCCGTAATATGTCTATCCCCCACTTCACTCCAACAAATCGGAGACCTGCACTTTCTACCATAAAGTGCTTCAAACGGCGCCATCTCAATGCTTGAATGGTAGCTGTTGTTGTAGGAAAATTCTGCTAACGGTAGATGTCGATCCCAACTGTTTCCGAAATCAATAACACATGCTCGTAGCATGTCTTCAAGCGTTTGTATCGTCCTTTCACTCTGCCCATCAGTTTGTGGATGATAGGCAGTACTCATGTCTAGACGAGTTCCTAATGCTTGCTGTAATGTCTGCCAGAATCTTGAAATAAATCTGCCATCCCTATCAGAGATAATAGAGATTGGTATTCCATGTCTGGAGACGACTTCCTTCAAATACAGTCGTGCTAACTTCTCCATCTTGTCATCTTCTCTTATTGGCAGGAAATGTGCTGATTTGGTGAGACGATCAACTATTACCCAAATAGTATCAAATCCACTTGCAGTCCTTGGCAATTTAGTGATGAAATCCATGGTAATGTTTTCCCATTTCCATTCCGGGATTTCGGGTTGTTGAAGTAGACCTGATGGCTTCTGATGCTCAGCTTTGACCTTAGAACACATCAAACATTCTCCTACGTATTTAGCAACATCGGCTTTCATACCAGGCCACCAAAAATGTTTCTTGAGATCCTTGTACATCTTCCCCGTTCCAGGATGTATTGAGTATCTGGTTTTATGAGCTTCTCTAAGTACCATTTCTCTCATATCTCCAAATTTTGGTACCCAAATCCTTTCAGACCTATACCGGGTTTCGTCTTCCCGAATATTAAGATGCTTCTCCGATCCTTTGGGTATTTCATCCTTTAAATTTCCCTCTTTTAAAACTCCTTGTTGCGCCTCATTTATTTGAGTAGTAAGGTTATTATGAATCATTATATTCATAGATTTTACTCGAATGGGTTCTCTGTCCTTCCTGCTCAAGGCATCGGCTACCACATTTGCCTTCCCTGGGTGGTAACGAATCTCAAAGTCGTAATCATTCAATAATTCAATCCACCTACGCTGCCTCATATTCAGTTGTTTCTGATTAAATATGTGTTGAAGACTTTTGTGGTCGGTATATATAATACTTTTGACCCCATATAAGTAGTGCCTCCAAGTCTTTAATGCAAAAACAACCGCGCCTAATTCCAAATCATGCGTCGTATAATTTTGTTCGTGAATCTTCAATTGTCTAGACGCATAAGCAATCACCTTCGTTCGTTGCATTAATACACAATCGAGACCTTGCTTTGATGCGTCACAATAAATCACAAAATCATCATTCCCTTCAGGCAATGACAATATAGGTGCCGTAGTTAGGTTTTTCTTCAATAACTGAAACGCTTTCTCTTGTTCATCATTCCATTCAAATTTCTTCCCTTTATGCGTTAATGCAGTCAAGGGTTTTGCTATTCTGGAAAAGTCTTGGATGAACCTTCTGTAGTAACCAGCTAGTCCTAAAAACTGGCGTATGTGTTTCGGAGTTTTCGGGGTTTCCCACTTTTCAACAGTTTCTATCTTTGCCGGATCCACCTTAATACCTTCTTTGTTCACTATGTGACCGAGGAATTGAACTTCTTCCAACCAAAATGCACACTTTGAAAACTTAGCGTACAATTCTTCCTTCCTCAATACTTCTAACACCTTTCTCAAATGTTCACCGTGTTCTTGGTCATTCTTTGAGTAAATAAGTATGTCATCAATGAAAACAATGACAAACTTGTCAAGGTATGGTCCACACACTCGGTTCATAAGGTCCATGAACACAGCTGGTGCATTAGTTAAACCAAACGGCATGACCATAAACTCGTAATGACCGTAACGTGTTCTGAAAGCAGTCTTTGGAATATCATCTTCTTTCACCCGCATTTGATGATACCCGGAACGTAAGTCAATCTTTGAATAAACAGACGAGCCTTGTAGTTGATCAAATAAGTCGTCGATTCTCGGTAGTGGGTAGCGGTTCTTGATGGTAAGTTTGTTCAACTCTCGGTAGTCGATACACAACCTGAATGTACCATCTTTCTTCTTGACAAACAAAACAGGAGCTCCCCACGGTGATGTGCTTGGTCGAATGAAACCACGCTCTAAAAGTTCTTGTAATTGGCTTTGCAGTTCTTTCATCTCGCTGGGTGCGAGTCTGTAAGGAGCACGAGCTATTGGTGCAGCTCCTGGTACAAGATCTATTTGAAATTCAACGGATCGATGTGGGGGTAATCCCGGTAATTCTTTCGGAAATACATCGGGAAATTCTTTTGCAATGGGAACATCATTGATGCTCTTTTCTTCAGTTTGTACTTTCTCGACGTGTGCTAGAACAGCATAGCAACCTTTTCTTATTAGTTTTTGTGCCTTCAAATTACTAATAAGATGTAGCTTCGTGTTGCCCTTTTCTCCGTACACCATTAAGGGTTTTTCTTTTTCTCGTATAATGCGAATTGCATTTTTGTAACAGACGATCTCTGCTTTCACTTCTTTCAACCAGTCCATACCGATTATCACATCAAAACTCCCTAACTCTACTGGTATCAAATCAATCTTAAATGTTTCGCTAACCAGTTTAATTTCTCGATTCCGACATATATTATCTGCTGAAATTAATTTACCATTTGCTAATTCGAGTAAAAATTTACTATCCAAAGGCGTCAATGGACAACTTAATTTAGCACAAAAATCTCTACTCATATAGCTTCTATCCGCACCCGAATCAAATAAAACGTAAGCAGATTTATTGTCAATAAGAAACGTACCCGTAACAAGCTCCGGGTCTTCCTGTGCCTCTACCGCATTAATATTGAAAACTCTTCCACGGCCTTGTCCATTCGTGTTCTCCTGGTTCGGGAAATTTCTAATAATGTGGCCTGGTTTTCCACATTTATAACAAACTATATTGGCATAACTTGCTCCGACACTACTTGCTCCGCCATTACTCGTTCCGACACCATTTGTTCCTTTCGTTCTATTAACCCCTGGTCCGTAGACCTCACACTTCGCCGCGCTATGACCATTTCTTTTACACTTGTTGCAAAATTTGGTGCAGAACCCCGAGTGATTCTTTTCACACCTTTGGCATAGTTGCTTCTGATTGTTGTTGTTGTTGCGGTTATTATTGTTGTTGGGATGATTGTTGTAGTTGCTGTTGTTGTTGTTGTTGTTGTTGTTGTTGGGCCGTTTGTTGTAGTTGCGATTGATGTTGCGATTGTTGGGATAATTGTTGCGATTATTGTTGTAATTGCTGTTGTTGTTGTATTGGTGATTCTTATCACCGTTTTCCTCCCACTTTCTTTTGACTTGCTTCACATTGGCCTCTTCAGCAGTCTGTTCTTTAATTCTTTCTTCAATCTGGTTCACTAGTTTGTGAGCCATTCTACAAGCCTGTTGTATGGAGGCAGGCTCGTGTGAACTTATATCTTCTTGGATTCTTTCCGGTAATCCTTTCACAAACGCGTCGATCTTCTCTTCCTCATCTTCGAATGCTCCGTGACACAATAGGCACAATTCTGTGAATCGTCTTTCGTACGTGGTAATATCAAATCCTTGGGTTCGTAACCCTCTAAGTTCTGTCTTGAGCTTATTGACCTCGGTTCTGGGACGGTACTTCTCGTTCATCAAGTGCTTGAATGCTGACCACGGTAGTGCGTACGCATCATCTTGTCCCACTTGCTCTAGATAGGTATTCCACCATGTTAACGCAGAACCTGTGAAGGTATGCGTAGCGTACTTCACTTTGTCCTCTTCAGTACACTTACTTATGGCAAACACCGATTCAACCTTCTCGGTCCACCGTTTCAATCCGATCGGTCCTTCGGTTCCATCAAATTCCAAAGGTTTGCAGGCAGTGAATTCTTTGTAGGTGCATCCTACACGATTTCCTGTACTGCTAGATCCAAGGTTATTGTTGGTATGTAGCGCAGCCTGTACTGCGGCTATGTTTGAAGCTAGAAAAGTACGGAATTCCTCTTCATTCATATTCACGGTGTGTCGAGTAGTAGGTGCCATTTCCTTCAAAATAGTCAAATGGAACAAGTTAATCATACAGAATATTAAGAGTAGTTAATAGTATTTCGTAGCATAATATGAACTCATTTATAAAAGCTTTTTCTTCATATTAGCATTTTATAAGTTTAAATTCGGGTAGTACCTACCCGTTAAGTTCATACTTAGTAGCTAATATACAATTCAACTACTACAATTCTATATGAAAAACTGATTATAATAATATTTCGCGTTCAAACTTTTATACAATATTTTACAAACTTACAATACCGCTTATTTTACATAAAGCATGAAATATAGCACACAATAACTTTGATACAAGATAGTTGTGAAGATAATTCTAGCTAGTACACAAGTCGTTCAGCAAAGGCAATAAAGACACGTAATTCATACGTCCAGAAACAAGTCATGCATTCTGGTTTTACTAGGATTACTTCCCATCCTTGGTCTTGTGGAACATAACCGTTATGGCCGTTGAAAAGACATCGTGTTGTAACGTCGTCAAAGGGACGAGGGTTACGGAATGTCCAACAGTCCCGTAACAATCTAAAAACCTCATTTCTTACCCCAATTACCGACTCCGTCACTTGTGGAAACGTTTTGTTTAATAGTTGTAGCCCGATGTTCTTGTTCTCACTTTGGTGAGAAGCGAACATTACTAATCCGTAAGCATAACATGCTTCTTTATGTTGCATGTTAGCCGCTTTTTCTAAATCACGAAGTCCAATATTCGGATATATTGAGTCAAAATAATTTCTTAACCCGTTGCGTAAAATAGCATTTGGGTTCCCCGCAATATATGCTTCAAAGTAAACACATCGTAACTTATGGGTTTCCCAATGTGATATCCCCCATCTTTCAAACGAAAGTCTCTTATAAACCAAGACATTCTTGGAACGTTCTTCGAATGTCTTACAAACTGATCTCGCCTTAAATAGTTGTGCCGAGGAATTCTGACCGACTCTAGACAAGATTTCATCAATCATGTCTCCGGGTAGGTCTCTTAAAATATTGGGTTGTCTATCCATTTTGTGTTTTTAAACTGTAAAATAGACAAGAGTTAGATTCATAAAAAAATACTTATTAATACAAGCAATTTTTACATATATCATAAAGCATAAGCACACTATATTACATATATTACACCACACGAATACAACTATCTTATTCCGACTCGCTCGTTTCTTCTTCTTCAGTTTTGGTTCATTTTGCCAAGTTTCTAGGGATATATGATGTTCCCCTAATACTAACTGTCGTTTTCCACAACGGTTTAGAAAAACCTGGTGGTTTAGAGGTTCCCGGGTCATTGTTACAACTTAAGGACTTCGGGGGTTGACGATACATATAAAGTTCATCGGGGTTGGAATTAGATTTCTCTATTTTTATGGCCTTTCCCTTATTATTTTCTTTTGCCTTTTTAAATTCAGTTGGGGTAATTTCTATAACATCATCAGAATTCTCGTCGGAATCCGATTCATCGGAGAATTTGTAATCCTCCCAATATTTTGCTTCCTTGGCGGAAACACCATTGACCATAATTAACCTTGGTCGGTTGGTTGAGGATTTTCTTTTACTTAACCGTTTTATTATTTCCCCCACCGGTTCTACTTCTTCATCCGGTTCCGATTCTTCTTCCGGTTCCGATTCTTCTTCCGGTTCCGACTCTTCTTCCGGTTCCTCTTCGGGAACTTGTGAATCAGTCCACGAATCATTCCAATTTACATTTGACTCTTCATTATTATTAGGTGAGTCAATGGGACTTGTTCTAGAGGTAGACATCTATCACATAATATCAAACGCGTTAAGAGATTAATATATCACATAATATTCACATGTTAAAAATATATAGTTTCCAACAAAATTTGTTAAGCAATCATTTTTCAAGTAAACACGGTCGAAGTCCAGAACTAATGCATCCTAACAAACTCGATAAGACACACTAATGCAAAATTCTGGTTCTCTAAGACCAACGCTCGGATACCAACTGAAATGTCCCGTTCTTATTGATTAAAAACGTTCCATATTAATTGATTTCGTTGCGAGGTTTTGACCTCTATATGAGACGTTTTTCAAAGACTGCATTCATTTTTAAAACAAACCATAACCTTTATTTCATAGATAAAGGTTTTAAAAAGCTTTACGTAGATTATCAAATAATGATAATCTAAAATATCCTGTTTACACACGACCATTACATAATGGTTTACAATACAAATATGTTACAACAAAATAAGTTTCTTGAATGCAGTTTTTACACAATATCATACAAGCATGGACTCCAAATCTCGTCCTTATTTAAGTATGCGACAGCGGAAGCTCTTAATAATCACCTGAGAATAAACATGCTTAAAACGTCAACAAAAATGTTGGTGAGTTATAGGTTTAACCTATATATATCAAATCATAATAATAGACCACAAGATTTCATATTTCAATACACATCCCATACATAGAGATAAAAATCATTCATATGGTGAACACCTGGTAACCGACAATAACAAGATGCATATATAAGAATATCCCCATCATTCCGGGACACCCTTCGGATATGATATAAATTTCGAAGTACTAAAGCATCCGGTACTTTGGATGGGGTTTGTTAGGCCCAATAGATCTATCTTTAGGATTCGCGTCAATTAGGGTGTCTGTTCCCTAATTCTTAGATTACCAGACTTAATAAAAAGGGGCATATTCGATTTCGATAATTCAACCATAGAATGTAGTTTCACGTACTTGTGTCTATTTTGTAAATCATTTATAAAACCTGCATGTATTCTCATCCCAAAAATATTAGATTTTAAAAGTGGGACTATAACTCACTTTCACAGATTTTTACTTCGTCGGGAAGTAAGACTTGGCCACTGGTTGATTCACGAACCTATAACAATATATACATATATATCAAAGTATGTTCAAAATATATTTACAACACTTTTAATATATTTTGATGTTTTAAGTTTATTAAGTCAGCTGTCCTCGTTAGTAACCTACAACTAGTTGTCCACAGTTAGATGTACAGAAATAAATCGATAAATATTATCTTGAATCAATCCACGACCCAGTGTATACGTATCTCAGTATTGATCACAACTCAAACTATATATATTTTGGAATCAACCTCAACCCTGTATAGCTAACTCCAACATTCACATATAGAGTGTCTATGGTTGTTCCGAAATATATATAGATGTGTCGACATGATAGGTCGAAACATTGTATACGTGTCTATGGTATCTCAAGATTACATAATATATAATACAAGTTGATTAAGTTATGGTTGGAATAGATTTGTTACCAATTTTCACGTAGCTAAAATGAGAAAAATTATCCAATCTTGTTTTACCCATAACTTCTTCATTTTAAATCCGTTTTGAGTGAATCAAATTGCTATGGTTTCATATTGAACTCTATTTTATGAATCTAAACAAAAAAATTATAGGTTTCTAGTCAGAAAAATAAGTTACAAGTCGTTTTTGTAAAGGTAGTCATTTCAGTCGAAAGAACGACGTCTAGATGACCATTTTAGAAAACATACTTCCACTTTGAGTTTAACCATAATTTTTGGATATAGTTTCATGTTCATAATAAAAATCATTTTCTCAGAATAACAACTTTTAAATCAAAGTTTATCATAGTTTTTAATTAACTAACCCAAAACAGCCCGCGGTGTTACTACGACGGCGTAAATCCGGTTTTACGGTGTTTTTCGTGTTTCCAGGTTTTAAATCATTAAGTTAGCATATCATATAGATATAGAACATGTGTTTAGTTGATTTTAAAAGTCAAGTTAGAAGGATTAACTTTTGTTTGCGAACAAGTTTAGAATTAACTAAACTATGTTCTAGTGATTACAAGTTTAAACCTTCGAATAAGATAGCTTTATATGTATGAATCGAATGATGTTATGAACATCATTACTACCTTAAGTTCCTTGGATAAACCTAATAGAAAAGAGAAAGATGGATCTAGCTTCAATGGATCCTTGGATGGCTCGAAGTTCTTGAAGCAGAATCATGACACGAAAACAAGTTCAAGTAAGATCATCACTTGAAATAAGATTGTTATAGTTATAGAAATTGAACCAAAGTTTGAATATGATTATTACCTTGTATTAGAATGATAACCTACTGTAAGAAACAAAGATTTCTTGAGGTTGGATGATCACCTTACAAGATTGGAAGTGAGCTAGCAAACTTGAAAGTATTCTTGATTTTATGTAACTAGAACTTGTAGAATATATGAAGAACACTTAGAACTTGAAGATAGAACTTGAGAGAGATCAATTAGATGAAGAAAATTGAAGAATGAAAGTGTTTTTAGGTGTTTTTGGTCGTTGGTGTATGGATTAGATATAAAGGATATGTAATTTTGTTTTCATGTAAATAAGTCATGAATGATTACTCATATTTTTGTAATTTTATGAGATATTTCATGCTAGTTTCCAAATGATGGTTCCCACATGTGTTAGGTGACTCAAATGGGCTGCTAAGAGCTGATCATTGGAGTGTATATACCAATAGTACATACATCTAAAAGCTGTGTATTGTACGAGTACGAATACGGGTGCATACAAGTAGAATTGTTGATGAAACTGAACGAGGATGTAATTGTAAGCATTTTTGTTAAGTAGAAGTATTTTGATAAGTGTATTGAAGTCTTTCAAAAGTGTATAAATACATATTAAAACACTACATGTATATACATTTTAACTGAGTCGTTAAGTCATCGTTAGTCGTTACATGTAAGTGTTGTTTTTAAACCTTTAGGTTAACGATCTTGTTAAATGTTGTTAACCCAATGTTTATAATATCAAATGAGATTTTAAATTATTATATTATCATGATATTATAATGTATGAATATCTCTTAATATGATATATATACATTAAATGTCTTTACAACGATAATCGTTACATATATGTCTCGTTTAAAAATCATTAAGTTAGTAGTCTTGTTTTTACATATGTAGTTCATTGTTAATATACTTAATGATATGTTTACTTATAATAGTATCATGTTAACTATATATATATCCATATAAATGTCATCATATAGTTTTTACAAGTTTTAACGTTCGTGAATCACCGGTCAACTTGGGTGGTCAATTGTCTATATGAAACATATTTCAATTAATCAAGTCTTAACAAGTTTGATTGCTTAACATGTTGGAAACATTTAATCATGTAAATATCAATCTCAATTAATATATATAAACATGAAAAAGTTCGGGTCACTACACTTACTACTCAAATAAAGGAGGCGCAACAAGGAGTTTTAAAAGAGGGAAATTTAAAGGATGAAATACCCAAAGGATCGGAGAAGCATCTTAATATTCGGGAAGACGGAACCCGGTATAGGGCTGAAAGGATTTGGGTACCAAAATTTGGAGATATGAGAGAAATGGTACTTAGAGAAGCTCATAAAACTAGATACCCAATACATCCTGGAACGGGGAAGATGTACAAGGATCTCAAGAAACATTTTTGGTGGCCGGGTATGAAAGCCGATGTTGCTAAATACGTAGGAGAATGTTTGACGTGTTCTAAGGTCAAAGCTGAGCATCAGAAACCATCAGGTCTACTTCAACAACCCGAAATCCCAGAATGGAAATGGGAAAACCTTACCATGGATTTCATCACTAAATTGCTAAGGACCGCAAGTGGTTTTGATACTATTTGGGTAATAGTTGATCGTTTCACCAAATCAGCACACTTCCTGCCAATAAGAGAAGATGACAAGATGGAGAAGTTAGCACGACTGTATTTGAAGGAAGTCGTCTCCAGACATGGAATACCAATCTCTATTATCTCTGATAGGGATGGCAGATTTATTTCAAGATTCTGGCAGACATTACAGCAAGCATTAGGAACTCGTCTAGACATGAGTACTGCCTATCATCCACAAACTGATGGGCAGAGCAAAAGGACGATACAAATGCTTGAAGACATGCTACGAGCATGTGTTATTGATTTCAGAAACAGTTGGGATCGACATCTACCGTTAGCAGAATTTTCCTACAACAACAGCTACCATTCAAGCATTGAGATGGCGCCGTTTGAAGCACTTTATGGTAGAAAGTGCAGGTCTCCGATTTGTTGGAGTGAGGTGGGGGATAGACAGATTACGGGTCCGGAGATTATACAAGAAACTACCGAGAAGATCATCCAAATTCAACAACGGTTGAAAACCGCCCAAAGTCGACAAAAGAGCTACGCTGACATTAAAAGAAAAGATATAGAATTTGAAATTGGAGAGATGGTCATGCTTAAAGTTTCACCTTGGAAAGGCGTTGTTCGATTTGGTAAACGAGGGAAATTAAATCCAAGGTATATTGGACCATTCAAGATTATTGATCGTGTCGGACCAGTAGCTTACCGACTTGAGTTACCTCAACAACTCGCGGCTGTACATAACACTTTCCACGTCTCGAATTTGAAGAAATGTTTTGCTAAAGAAGATCTCACTATTCCGTTAGATGAAATCCAAATCAACGAAAAACTCCAATTCATCGAAGAACCCGTCGAAATAATGGATCGTGAGGTTAAAAGACTTAAGCAAAACAAGATACCAATTGTTAAGGTTCGATGGAATGCTCGTAGAGGACCCGAGTTCACCTGGGAGCGTGAAGATCAGATGAAGAAGAAATACCCGCATCTATTTCCAGAAGATTCGTCAACACCTTCAACAGCTTAAAATTTCGGGACGAAATTTATTTAACGGGTAGGTACTGTAGTGACCCGAACTTTTCCATGTTTATATATATTAATTGAGATTGATATTTACATGATTAAATGTTTCCAACATATTAAGCAATCAAACTTGTTAAGACTTGATTAATTGAAATATGTTTCATATAGACAACTGACCACCCAAGTTGACCGGTGATTCACGAACGTTAAAACTTGTAAAAACTATACGATGACATATATATGGTTATATATATAGTTAACATGTTTTTATTATAAGTATGTATCTCATTAGGTATTTTAACAATGAGTTATATACATAAAAATGAGACTATTAATTTAAGAAACTCGAAAACGATATATATAACGATTATCGTTATAACAACGTCTTACTAGATACATATGAATCATATTAAGATATTGATACACTTGGTTAATTATGTTAAATGATAAGTAAATATATTATTAAGTGTATTAACAATGAAATACATATGTAAAAATAAGACTACTAACTTAATGATTTCGAAACGAGACATATATGTAACGATTATCGTTGTAACGACATTTAACTGTATATACATCATACTGAGATATATTATATATCATAATATCATGATAATATAACAATTTAATATCTCATTTGTTATAATAAACAATGGCTTAACAACATTCAACAAGATCGTTAACCTAAAGGTTTCAAAACAACATTTACATGTAACGACTAACGATGACTTAATGACTCAGTTAAAATGTATATACATGTAGTGTTTTAATATGTATTCATACACTTTTGAAAGACTTCAAGACACTTATCAAAATACTTCTACTTAACAAAAATTCTTACAATTACATCCTCGTTCAGTTTCATCAACAATTCTACTCGTATGCACCCGTATTCGTACTCGTATAATACACAGCTTTTAGATGTATGTACTATTGGTATATACACTCCAATGATCAGCTCTTAGCAGCCCATGTGAGTCACCTAACACATGTGGGAACCATCATTTGGCAACTAGCATGAAATATCTCATAAGATTACAAAAATATGAGTAATCATTCATGACTTATTTACATGAAAACAAAATTACATATCCTTTATATCTAATCCATACACCAACGACCAAAAACACCTACAAACACTTTCATTCTTCAATTTTATTCATCTAATTGAACTCTCTCAAGTTCTATCTTCAAGTTCTAAGTGTTCTTCATAAATTCCAAAAGTTCTAGTTTCATAAAATCAAGAATACTTTCAAGTTTGCTAGCTCACTTCCAATCTTGTAAGGTGATCATCCAACCTCAAGAAATCTTTGTTTCTTACAGTAAGTTATCATTCTAATACAAGGTAATAATCATATTCAAACTTTGGTTCAATTTCTATAACTATAACAATCTTATTTCAAGTGATGATCTTACTTGAACTTGTTTTCGTGTCATGATTTTGCTTCAAGAACTTTGAGCCATCCAAGGATCCATTGAAGCTAGATCCATTTTTCTCTTTTCCAGTAGGTTCATCCAAGGAACTTAAGGTAGTAATGATGTTCATAACATCATTCGATTCATACATATAAAGCTATCTTATTCGAAGGTTTAAACTTGTAATCACTAGAACATAGTTGAGTTAATTCTAAACTTGTTCGCAAACAAAAGTTAATCCTTCTAACTTGACTTTTAAAATCAACTAAACACATGTTCTATATCTATATGATATGCTAACTTAATGATTTAAAACCTGGAAACACGAAAAACACCGTAAAACCGGATTTACGCCGTCGTAGTAACACCGCGGGCTGTTTTGGGTTAGTTAATTAAAAACTATGATAAACTTTGATTTAAAAGTTGTTATTCTGAGAAAATGATTTTTATTATGAACATGAAACTATATCCAAAAATTATGGTTAAACTCAAAGTGGAAGTATGTTTTCTAAAATGGTCATCTAGACGTCGTTCTTTCGACTGAAATGACTACCTTTACAAAAACGACTTGTAACTTATTTTTCCGACTAGAAACCTATACTTTTTTTGTTTAGATTCATAAAATAGAGTTCAATATGAAACCATAGCAATTTGATTCACTCAAAACGGATTTAAAATGAAGAAGTTATGGGTAAAACAAGATTGGATAATTTTTCTCATTTTAGCTACGTGAAAATTGGTAACAAATCTATTCCAACCATAACTTAATCAACTTGTATTATATATTATGTAATCTTGAGATACCATAGACACGTATACAATGTTTCGACCTATCATGTCGACACATCTATATATATTTCGGAACAACCATAGACACTCTATATGTGAATGTTGGAGTTAGCTATACAGGGTTGAGGTTGATTCCAAAATATATATAGTTTGAGTTGTGATCAATACTGAGATACGTATACACTGGGTCGTGGATTGATTCAAGATAATATTTATCGATTTATTTCTGTACATCTAACTGTGGACAACTAGTTGTAGGTTACTAACGAGGACAGCTGACTTAATAAACTTAAAACATCAAAATATATTAAAAGTGTTGTAAATATATTTTGAACATACTTTGATATATATGTATATATTGTTATAGGTTCGTGAATCAACCAGTGGCCAAGTCTTACTTCCCGACGAAGTAAAAATCTGTGAAAGTGAGTTATAGTCCCACTTTTAAAATCTAATATTTTTGGGATGAGAATACATGCAGGTTTTATAAATGATTTACAAAATAGACACAAGTACGTGAAACTACATTCTATGGTTGAATTATCGAAATCGAATATGCCCCTTTTTATTAAGTCTGGTAATCTAAGAATTAGGGAACAGACACCCTAATTGACGCGAATCCTAAAGATAGATCTATTGGGCCTAACAAACCCCATCCAAAGTACCGGATGCTTTAGTACTTCGAAATTTATATCATATCCGAAGGGTGTCCCGGAATGATGGGGATATTCTTATATATGCATCTTATTAATGTCGGTTACCAGGTGTTCACCATATGAATGATTTTTATCTCTATGTATGGGATGTGTATTGAAATATGAAATCTTGTGGTCTATTACTATGATTTGATATATATAGGTTAAACCTATAACTCACCAATATTTTTGTTGACGTTTTAAGCCTGTTTATTCTCAGGTGATTATTAAGAGTTTCCGCTGTCGCATACTTAAATAAGGACGAGATTTGGAGTCCATGCTTGTATGATATTGTGTAAAAACTGCATTCAAGAAACTTATTTTGTTGTAACATATTTGTATTGTAAACCATTATGTAATGGTCGTGTGTAAACAGGATATTTTAGATTATCATTATTTGATAATCTACGTAAAGCTTTTTAAACCTTTATTTATGAAATAAAGGTTATGGTTTGTTTTAAAAATGAATGCAGTCTTTGAAAAACGTCTCATATAGAGGTCAAAACCTCGCAACGAAATCAATTAATATGGAACGTTTTTAATCAATAAGAACGGGACATTTCATCCCCAATGAAGTTATGAATCAATACTTAATCGTTGTGGTATTCCTTGGTATCTACATGGCATATGACGTCGATGCTCGTGGGACAGATTGTGAAGTTAAGGTTTGCGATGCGTTTGTTGTTGGTGGTGGTAATGGTATTGTTGATGTTGTTGATGGTGGTACTGGTTATGCTGTCGGTGCTGCTGCTGGTATTTGTAACCTTTGCACCATATTCTCCAAAGCCACTACCCGAGCGCGAAGCTCGTTGACTTCTTCTATTACACCGGAGTGATTGTCGGTTCGGACGATCGGATAAATAAGATCTAGAATTTGGTGTAGTATATAATCATGACGAGATACTCTGGAAATGAGAGAGAAAATGGTGTTTCGGACAGGTTCGCCAGAAAGTGCTTCAGGTTCATTGCCAAGAGGGCAATGTGGTGGATGAAAGGGATCACCTTCTTCTTGTCTCCAATGGTTAAGTAGATTACGAACCCATCCCCAATTCATCCAGAATAGATGATGGCTAATTGGTTGATCCATTCCGGTCACGCTGCTTTCGGAGCTCATGTGGAAATCCATATCGGCATAGCTGTTGGAATCCGAGGAACTCAAACTGGTTGAGGGATCCATCTTGTATGATCAGGGAAAGAATTTTTTTTGTATGAAATAGATTGTAGAATTTAGATTTGGTATTCTTCAATACATAATTTACATATGTATATATAATACCAAAATCCCATAAATTACGGAGGAATCTTTGAAAGATGTCAGTCAAAGTTCACATTAACAGATATGCTAAGATAAGAATTCGTCTATACACTATTATGCAATAAATGTAGGAAAACGCGTCTAGACTTAAGAATGATAAGCAGGTAATTTCCTAAGTGTGGTAAGTAGATGATTTCAGACTAAAAATGATAAGCAAAACTTTTGACATGCAGACACGGTCGAAGTCCAGACTCACTGATGCATCTTAACAACTATCAGTTAGACACACTAATGCAAGACCAGGTTCGCTACGACCACCGCTCTGATACCAACTGAAAGGATCCGTTCATATACATTATAAACGATTCACAATAGTTGATTACATCGCGAGGTATTTGACCTCTATATGATACGTTTTACAAACATTGCATTCGTTTTTAAAAGACAAACTTTCTTTACATCAAAAATTGACGGCATGCATACCATTTCATATTACATCCAACTATAATTGACTTAATATTAATCTTGATGAACTCAATGACTCGAATGCAACGTCTTTCAAAGTATGTCATGAATGACTCCAAGTAATATCCTTAAAATGAGCTAATGCACAGCGGAAGATTTCATTAATACCTGAGAATAAACATGCTTTAAAGTATCAACCAAAAGGTTGGTGAGTTCATTAGTTTATCATAATCAATCATTTCCGTAATAGTAATAGACCACAAGATTTCAGTTTCTATAAATATCCGTACACTCGCAAGTGTATAAAAGTATTCTATAAGTTGTAGGCACCCGGTAACAAGCCTTAACGTTCATGTTTTACCCTCTGAAGTACACCAGATCAGGTATGTTTAAAATAACCTCGAAGTACTAAAGCATCCCATAGTCAGGATGGGGTTTGTCAGGCCCAATAGATCTATCTTTAGGATTCGCGCCTACCGTACATAGACAAGTAGTTTAATGTTACCATGCTAAGGGTATATTTCTGGTTTAAACCCACATAGAATTAGTTTTAGTACTTGTGCCTATTTCGTAAAACATTTATAAAACAGCGCATGTATTCTCAGCCCAAAAATATATATAAAAAGGGAGTAATAAAACTCACCATACTGTATTTCGTAGTAAAAATACATATAACGTCATTTAACAAGTGCAAGGTTGGCCTCGGATTCACGAACGTATCAATATTGAGATTCAATATTGCAGGAAAGTACGTAGACGAAACGAAAATGATAAACGTTAGGTTGACCTCACGAGCAATACCCTCGATCAATACCCATAACCTCCATAGCTATAACCCATAATTTCCTTAGCTCTATTCCGTTTGAAAACTTATTTTAAAATCGTCTGAATATAACTCCGTCGTAGTATTTTATGTATACTAATAATATCTTGAAATAATACAAAGAAAATATATATGTGTAATTCGATTGAGAGAGTTTAGAGACATATATTTTTAAGTTTCTATGAAATAATAAAACCTATTGAATTCTATTTATAATAGATTTTTGAATTATTAAAGTGAATTATTAAAGTATGAATTATTAAAGTAAATTATTAAAGTATGAATTATTAAAGTGAATTATTAAAGTATGAATTATTAAAGTGAATTATTAAAGTGAATTATTAAAGTGAATTATTAAAGTATGAATTATTAAAGTGAATTATTAAAGTATGAATTATTAAAGTTAAATTAAAGTAAAAGTAAAGTAAAGGTAAAGTTAAAGTATAGTAAAAGTATAAAACTATGTACGTATAATACGCGTATAAATATATATAATATTAATTTAAATCGTTATATATATTTGATAAAATAAAATATAAATATCGTTATTTTATCATACTAGTTAAGTAATGAGTGGTCAAAAAGAATAGATTTCTTAAATCACAGTGGACCTCATAACATATGCCCGTAATCATATCATAATGTATCTGATAATTCAATCATTTGATATTATCTCTTAATTCTGTCAATAAATATATCGAAACAAATACGTTCATATGTTTTCCGTCTTCACTCATATGGTCTTGGTTGTGTATTAATGCAACGGACGAAGGTGATTGCTTATGCGTCTAGACAATTGAAGATTCACGAACAAAATTATACGACGCATGATTTGGAATTAGGCGCGGTTGTTTTTGCATTAAAGACTTGCAGGCACTACTTATATGGGGTCAAATGTATTATATATACCGACCACAAAAGTCTTCAACACATATTTAATCAGAAACAACTGAATATGAGGCAGCGTAGGTGGATTGAATTGTTGAATGATTACGAATTTGAGATTCGTTACCACCCGGGGAAGGCAAATGTGGTAGCCGACGCCTTGAGCAGAAAGGACAGAGAACCCATTCGAGTAAAATCTATGAATATAATGATTCATACTAACCTTACTACTCAAATAAAGGAGGCGCAACAAGGAGTTTTAAAAGAGGGAAATTTAAAGGATGAAATACCCTAAGGATCGGAGAAGCATCTTAATATTCGGAAAGACGGAACCCGGTATAGGGCTGAAAGAATTTGGGTACCAAAATTTGGAGATATGAGAGAAATGGTACTTAGAGAAGCTCATAAAACCAGATACTCAATACATCCTGGAACGGGGAAGATGTACAAGGATCTCAAGAAACATTTTTGGTGGCCAGGTATGAAAGCCGATATTGCTAAATATGTAGGAGAATGTTTGACGTGTTCTAAGGTCAAAGCTGAACATCAGAAACCATCAGGTCTACTACAACAACCTGAAATCCCGGAATGGAAATGGGAAAACATTACCATGGATTTCATAACTAAATTGCCAAGGACTGCAAGTGGTTATGATTCTATTTGGGTAATAGTTGATCGTCTCACCAAGTCAGCACACTTCCTGCCAATAAGAGAAGATGACTAGATGGAGAAGTTAGCACGACTATATTTGAAGGAAATCGTCTCCAGACATGGAATACCAATCTCTATTATCTCTGATAGGGATGGCAGATTTATTTCAAGATTCTGGCAGACATTACAGCAAGCATTGGGAACTCGTCTAGACATGAGTACTGCCTATCATCCACAAACTGATGGGCAGAGTGAAAGGACGATACAAACGCTTGAAAACATGCTACGAGCTTGTGTTATTGATATCGGAAACAGTTGGGATCGACATCTACCGTTAGCAAAATTTTCCTACAATAACAGCTACCATTCAAGCATTGAGATGGCACCGTTTGAAGCATTTTATGGTAGAAAGTGCAGGTCTCCGATTTGTTGGAGTGAAGTGGGGGATAGATGAAATGTCCCGTTCTTATTGATTAAAAACGTTCCATATTAATTGATTTCGTTGCGAGGTTTTGACCTCTATATGAGACGTTTTTCAAAGACTACATTCATTTTAAAACAAACCATAACCTTTATTTCATAAATAAAGGTTTAAAAAGCTTTATGTAGATTATCAAATAATGATAATCTAAAATATCCTGTTTACACACGACCATTACATAATGGTTTACAATACAAATATGTTACATCGAAATCAGTTTCTTGAATGCAGTTTTTACACAATATCATACAAACATGGACTCCAAATCTTGTCCTTATTTTAGTATGCAACAGCGGAAGCTCTTAGTATTCACCTGAGAATAAACATGCTTTAAACGTCAACAAAAATGTTGGTGAGTTATAGGTTTAACCTATATATATCAAATCGTAACAATAGACCACAAGATTTCATATTTCAATACACATCCCATACATAGAGATAAAAATCACTCATATGGTGAACACCTGGCATCCGGTACTTTGGATGGGGTTTGTTTGGCCCAATAGATCTATCTTTAGGATTCGCGTCAATTAGGGTGTCTGTTCCCTAATTCTTAGATTACCAGACTTTATAAAAGGGGCATATTCGATTTCGATAATTCAACCATAGAATGTAGTTTCACGTACTTGTGTCTATTTTGTAAATCATTTATAAAACCTGCATGTATTCTCATCCCAAAAATATTAGATTTTAAAAGTGGGACTATAATTCACTTTCACAGATTTTTAGTTCGTCGGGAAGTAAGACTTGGCCACTGGTTGATTCACGAACCTATAACAATATATACATATATATCAAAGTATGTTCAAAATATATTTACAACACTTTTAATATATTTTGATGTTTTAAGTTTATTAAGTCAGCTGTCCTCGTTAGTAACCTACAACTAGTTGTCCACAGTTAGATGTACAGAAATAAATCGATAAATATTATCTTGAATCAATCCACGACCCTGTGTATACGTTGTCCACAGTTGGAATCAACCTCAACCCTGTATAGCTAACTCCAACATTCATATATAGAGTGTCTATGGTTGTTCCGAAATATATATAGATGTGTCGACATGATAGGTCGAAACATTGTATACGTGTCTATATATCTCAAAATTACATAATATACAATACAAGTTGATTAAGTTATGGTTGGAATAGATTTGTTACCAATTTTCACGTAGCTAAAATGAGAAAAATTATCCAATCTTGTTTTACCCATAACTTCTTCATTTTAAATCCGTTTTGAGTGAATCAAATTGCTATGGTTTCATATTGAACTCTATTTTATGAATCTAAACAGAAAAAGTATAGGTTTATAGTCGGAAAAGTAAGTTACAAGTCATTTTTGTAAGGGTAGTCATTTCAGTCGAAAGAACGACGTCTAGATGACCATTTTAGAAAACATACTTCCACTTTGAGGTTAACCATAATTTTTGGATATAGTTTCATGTTCTTAATAAAAATCATTTTCTCAGAATAACAACTTTTAAATCAAAGTTTATCATAGTTTTTAATTAACTAACCCAAAACAGCCATTGTTAATATACTTAAAAATCATATATGTCTCGTTTACATGTCTTTACAATGTCTTTACAATGATAATCGTTAACGATTAAATGTCTTTACAATGATAATCATTACATATATGTCTCGTTTAAAAATCATTAAGTTAGTAGTCTTGTTTTTACATATGTAGTTCATTGTTAATATACTTAATGATACGTTTACTTATCATAGTATAGTGTTAAGTATATATATATCCATATATATGTCATCATATAGTTTTTACAAGTTTTAACGTTCGTGAATCACCGGTCAACTTGGGTGGTCAATTGTCTATATGAAACATATTTCAATTAATCAAGTCTTAACCAGTTTGATTGCTTAACATGTTGGAAACATTTAATCATGTAAATATCAATCTCAATTAATATATATAAACATGGAAAAGTTCGGGTTACTACAGTACCTACCCGTTAAATAAATTTCGTCCCGAAATTTTAAGCTGTTGAAGGTGTTGACGAATCTTCTGGAAATAGATGCGGGTATTTCTTCTTCATCTGATCTTCACGCTCCCAGGTGAACTCGGGTCCTCTACGAGCATTCCATCGAACTTTAACAATTGGTATCTTGTTTTGCTTAAGTCTTTTAACCTCACGATCCATTATTTCGACGGGTTCTTCGATGAATTAGAGTTTTTCGTTGATTTGGATTTCATCTAACGGAATAGTGAGATCTTCTTTAGCAAAACATTTCTTCAAATTCGAGATGTGGGAAGTGTTATGTACAGCCGCGAGTTGTTGAGGTAACTCAAGTCGGTAAGCTACTGGTCCGACACGATCAATAATCTTGAATGGTCCAATATACCTTGGATTTAATTTCCCTCGTTTACCAAATCGAACAACGCCTTTCCAAGGTGCAACTTTAAGCATGACCATCTCTCCAATTTCAAATTCTATATCTTTTCTTTTAATGTCATCGTAGCTCTTTTGTCGACTTTGGGCGGTTTTCAACCGTTGTTGAATTTAGATGATCTTCTCGGTAGTTTCTTGTATAATCTCCGGACACGTAATCTGTCTATCCCCCACTTCACTCCAACAAATCGGAGACATGCACTTTCTATCATAAAGTGCTTCAAACGGCGCCATCTCAATGCTTGAATGGTAGCTGTTGTTGTAGGAAAATTCTGCTAACGGTAGATGTCGATCCCAACTATTTCTGAAATCAATAACACATGCTCGTAGCATGTCTTCAAGCGTTTGTATCATCTTTTTGCTCTGCCCATCAGTTTGTGGATGATAGGCAGTACTCATGTCTAGACGAGTTCCTAATGCTTGTTGTAATGTCTGCCAGAATCTTGAAATAAATCTGCCATCCCTATCAGAGATAATAGAGATTGGTATTCCTTGTCTGGAGATGACTTCCTTCAAATACAGTCGTGCTAACTTCTCCATCTTGTCATCTTCTCTTATTGGCAGGAAGTGTGCTGATTTGGTGAGACGATCAACTATTACCCAAATAGTATCAAAACCACTTGCAGTCCTTGGCAATTTAGTGATGAAATCCATGGTAATGTTTTCCCATTTCCATTCCGGGATTTCGGGTTGTTGAAGTAGACCTGATGGTTTCTGATGCTCAGCTTTGACCTTAGAACACGTCAAACATTCTCCTACGTATTTAGCAACATCGGCTTTCATACCCGGCCACTAAAAATGTTTCTTGAGATCCTTGTACATCTTCCCCGTTCCAGGATGTATTGAGTATCTGGTTTTATGAGCTTCTCTAAGTACCATTTCTCTCATATCTCCAAATTTTGGTACCCAAATCCTTTCAGCCCTATACCGGGTTCCGTCTTCCCAAATATTAAGATGCTTCTCCGATCCTTTGGGTATTTCATCCTTTAAATTTCCCTCTTTTAAAACTCCTTGTTGCGCCTCCTTTATTTGAGTAGTAAGGTTATTATGAATCATTATATTCATAGATTTTACTCGAATGGGTTCTCTGTCCTTCCTACTCAAGGCATCGGCTACCACATTTGCCTTCCCCGGTTGGTAACGAATCTCAAAGTCGTAATCATTCAATAATTCAATCCACTTACGCTGCCTCATATTCAGTTGTTTCAGATTAAATATGTGTTGAAGACTTTTGTGGTCGGTATATATAATACTTTTGACCCCATATAAGTAGTGCCTCCAAGTCTTTAATGCAAAAACAACCGCGCCTAATTCCAAATCATGCGTCGTATAATTTTGTTCGTGAATCTTCAATTGTCTAGACGCATAAGCAATCACCTTCGTTCGTTGCATTAATACACAACCGAGACCTTGCTTTGATGCGTCACAATAAATCACAAAATCATCATTCCCTTCAGGCAATGAAAATATAGGTGTCGTAGTTAGCTTTTTCTTCAATAACTGAAACGCTTTCTCTTGTTCATCATTCCATTCAAATTTCTTCCCTTTATGCGTTAATGCAGTCAAGGGTTTTGCTATTCTGGAAAAGTCTTGGATGAACCTTCTGTAGTAACCAGCTAGTCTTAAAAACTGGCGTATGTGTTTCGGAGTTTTCGGGGTTTCCCACTTTTCAACAGTTTCTATCTTTACCGGATCCACCTTAATACCTTCTTTGTTCACTATGTGACTGAGGAATTGAACTTCTTCCAACCAAAATGCACACTTTGAAAACTTAGCGTACCATTCTTCCTTCCTCAATACTTCTAACACCTTTCTCAAATGTTCACCGTGTTCTTGGTCATTCTTTGAGTAAATAAGTATGTCAACAATGAAAACAATGACAAACTTGTCAAGGTATCGTCCACACACTTGGTTCATAAGGTCCATGAACACAGCTGGTGCATTAGTTAAACCAAACGGCATGACCATAAACTCGTAATGACCGTAACGTGTTCTGAAAGCAGTCTTTGGAATATCATCTTCTTTCACCCGCATTTGATGATACCCGGAATGTAAGTCAATCTTTGAATAAACAGACGAGCCTTGTAGTTGATCAAATAAGTCGTCGATTCTCGGTAGTGGGTAGCGGTTCTTGATGGTAAGTTTGTTCAACTCTCGGTAGTCGATACACAATCTGAATGTACCATCTTTCTTCTTGACAAACAAAACATTAGCTCCCCACGGTGATGTGCTTGGTCGAATGAAACCACGCTCTAAAAGTTCTTGTAATTGCCTTTGCAGTTCTTTCATCTCGCTGGGTGCGAGTCTGTAAGGAGCACGAGCTATTGGTGCAGCTCCTGGTACAAGATCTATTTGAAATTCAACGGATCGATGTGGGGGTAATCCCAGTAATTCTTTTGGAAATACATCGGGAAATTCTTTTGCAATGGGAACATCATTGATGCTCTTTTCTTCAGTTTGTACTTTCTCGACGTGTGCTAGAATAGCATAGCAACCTTTTCTTATTAGTTTTTGTGCCTTCAAATTACTAATAAGATGTAGCTTCGTGTTGCCCTTTTCTCCGTACACCATTAAGGGTTTTCCTTTTTCTCGTATAATGCGAATTACATTTTTGTAACAAACGATCTCTGCTTTCACTTCTTTCAACTAGTCCATACCGATTATCACATCAAAACTCCCTAACTCTACTGGTATCAAATCAATCTTAAATGTTTCGCTAACCAGTTTAATTTCTCGATTCCGACATATATTATCTGCTGAAATTAATTTACCATTTGCTAATTCGAGTAAAAATTTACTATCCAAAGGCGTCAATGGACAACTTAATTTAGCACAAAAACCGCTACTCATATAGCTTCTATCCGCACCCGAATCAAATAAAACGTAAGCAGATTTATTGTCAATAAGAAACGTACCCGTAACAAGCTCCGGGTCTTCCTGTGCCTCTACCGCATTAATATTGAAAACTCTTCCGCGGCCTTGTTCATTCGTGTTCTCCTGGTTCGGGCAATTTCTAATAATGTGGCCCGGTTTTCCACATTTATAACAAACTACATTGGCATAACTTACTCCGACACTACTTGCTCCGCCATTACTCGTTTCGACACCATTTGTTCCTTTCGTTCTGTTAACCCCTGGTTCGTAGACCTCACACTTCGCTGCGCTATGACCATTTCTTTTACACTTGTTGCAAAATTTGGTGCAGAACCCCGAGTGATACTTTTCACACCTTTGGCATAGCTGCTTCTGATTGTTGTTGTTGTTGCGGTTGTTATTATTGTTGGGATGATTGTTGTAGTTGCTGTTGTTGTTGTTGTTGTTGTTGTTGTTGTTGTTGTTGTTGTTGTTGGGCCGTTTGTTGTAGTTGCGATTGATGTTGCGATTGTTGGGATAATTGTTGCGATTATTGTTGTAATTGCTGTTGTTGTTGTATTGGTGATTCTTATCACCATTTTCCTCCCACTTTCTTTTGACTTGCTTCACATTGGCCTCTTCAGCAGTCTGTTCTTTAATTCTTTCTTCAATCTGGTTTACTAGTTTGTGAGCCATTCTACATGCCTGTTGTATGGAGGCGGGCTCGTCTGAACTTATATCTTCTTGGATTCTTTCCGGTAATCCTTTCACAAACGCGTCGATCTTCTCTTCCTCATCTTCGAACGCTCCCGGACACAATAGGCATAATTCTGTGAATCATCTTTCGTACGTGGTAATATCAAATCCTTGGGTTCGTAATGTAGTGACCCGAACTTTTCCATGTTTATATATATTAATTGAGATTGATATTTACATGATTAAATGTTTCCAACATGTTAAGCAATCAAACTTGTTAAGACTTGATTAATTGAAATAGGTTTCATATAGACAATTGACCACCCAAGTTGACCGGTGATTCACGAACGTTAAAACTTGTAAAAACTATACGATGACATATATATGGTTATATATATAGTTAACATGTTTTTATTATAATTATGTATCTCATTAGGTATTTTAACAATGAGTTATATACATAAAAATGAGACTATTAATTTAAGAAACTCGAAAACGATATATATAACGATTATCGTTATAACAACGTCTTACTAGGTACATATGAATCATATTAAGATATTTATACACTTGGTTAATTATGTTAAATGATAAGTAAATATATTATTAAGTGTATTAACAATGAAATACATATGTAAAAATAAGACTACTAACTTAATGATTTCGAAACGAGACATATATGTAACGATTATCGTTGTAACGACATTTAACTGTATATACATCATACTAAGATATATTATATATCATAATATCATGATAATATAATAATTTAACATCTCATTTGTTATAATAAACAATGGGTTAACAACATTCAACAAGATCGTTAACCTAAAGGTTTCAAAACAACATTTACATGTAATGACTAACGATGACTTAACGACTCAGTTAAAATGTATATACATGTAGTGTTTTAATATGTATTCATACACTTTTAAAAGACTTCAAGACACTTATCAAAATACTTCTACTTAACAAAAATGCTTACAATTACATCCTCGTTCAGTTTCATCAACAATTCTACTCATATGCACCCGTATTCATACTCGTACAATACACAGCTTTTAGATGTATGTACTATTGGTATATACACTCCAATGATCAGCTCTTAGCAGCCCATGTGAGTCACCTAACACATGTGGGAACCATCATTTGGCAACTAGCATGAAATATCTCATAAAATTACAAAAATATGAGTAATCATTCATGACTTATTTACATGAAAACAAAATAACATATCCTTTATATCTAATCCATACACCAACGACCAAAAACACCTACAAACACTTTCATTCTTCAATTTTCTTCATCTAATTGATCTCTCTCAAGTTCTATCTTCAAGTTCTAAGTGTTCTTCATAAATTCCAAAAGTTCTAGTTTCATAAAATCAAGAATACTTTCAAGTTTGCTAGCTCACTTCCAATCTTGTAAGGTGATCATCCAACCTCAAGAAATCTTTGTTTCTTACAGTAGGTTATCATTCTAATACAAGGTAATAATCATATTCAAACTTTGGTTCAATTTCTATAACTATAACAATCTTATTTTAAGTGATGATCTTACTTGAACTTGTTTTCGTGTCATGATTCTGCTTCAAGAACTTCGAGCCATCCAAGGATCCATTGAAGCTAGATCCATTTTTCTCTTTTCCAGTAGGTTTATCCAAGGAACTTAAGGTAGTAATTATGTTCATAACATCATTCGATTCATACATATAAAGCTATCTTATTCGAAGGTTTAAACTTGTAATCACTAGAACATAGTTTAGTAAATTCTAAACTTGTTCGCAAACAAAAGTTAATCCTTCTAACTTGACTTTTAAAATCAACTAAAAACATGTTCTATATCTATATGATATGCTAACTTAATGATTTAAAACCTGGAAACACGAAAAAACACCGTAAAACCGGATTTACGCCGTCGTAGTAACACAGCGGGCTGTTTTGGGTTAGTTAATTAAAAACTATGATAAACTTTGATTTAAAAGTTGTTATTCTGAGAAAATGATTTTTATTATGAACATGAAACTATATCCAAAAATTATGGTTAAACTCAAAGTGGAAGTATGTTTTCTAAAATGGTCATCTAGACGTCGTTCTTTCGACTGAAATGACTACCTTTGTAAAAACGACTTGTAACTTATTTTTCTGACAATAAACCTATACTTTTTCTGTTTAGATTCATAAAATAGAGTTCAATATGAAACCATAGCAATTTGATTCACTCAAAACGGATTTAAAATGAAGAAGTTATGGGTAAAACAAGATTGGATAATTTTTCTCATTTTAGCTACGTGAAAATTGGTAACAAATCTATTCCAATCATAACTTAATCAACTTGTATTGTATATTATGTAATCTTGAGATACCATAGACACGTATACAATGTTTCGACCTATCATGTCGACACATCTATATATATTTCGGAACAACCATAGACACTCTATATGTGAATGTTGGAGTTAGCTATACAGGGTTGAGGTTGATTCCAAAATATATATAGTTTGAGTTGTGATCAATACTGAGATACGTATACACTGGGTCATGGATTGATTCAAGATAATATTTATCGATTTATTTCTGTACATCTAACTGTGGACAACTAGTTGTAGGTTACTAAAGAGGACAGCTGACTTAATAAACTTAAAACATCAAAATATATTAAAAGTGTTGTAAATATATTTTGAACATACTTTGATATATATGTATATATTGTTATAGGTTCGTGAATCAACCAGTGGCCAAATCTTACTTCCCGACGAAGTAAAAATCTGTGAAAGTGAGTTATAGTCCCACTTTTAAAATCTAATATTTTTGGGATGAGAATACATGCAGGTTTTATAAATGATTTACAAAATAGACACAAGTACGTGAAACTACATTCTATGGTTGAATTATCGAAATCGAATATGCCCCTTTTTATTAAGTCTGGTAATCTAAGAATTAGGGAACAGACACCCTAATTGACGCGAATCCTAAAGATAGATCTATTGGGCCTAACAAACCCCATCCAAAGTACCGGATGCTTTAGTACTTCGAAATTTTTATCATATCCGAAGGGTGTCCCGGAATGATGGGGATATTCTTATATATGCATCTTGTTAATGTCGGTTACCAGGTGTTCACCATATGAATGATTTTTATCTCTATGTACGGGATGTGTATTGAAATATAAAATCTTGTGGTCTATTGTTACGATTTGATATATATAGGTTAAACCTATAACTCACCAACATTTTTTGTTGACGTTTAAAGCATGTTTATTCTCAGGTGAATATTAAGAGCTTCCGCTGTTGCATATTTAAATAAGGACAAGATTTGGAGTCCATGTTTGTATGATATTGTGTAAAAACTGCATTCAAGAAACAGATTTCGATGTAACATATTTGTATTGTAAACCATTATGTAATGGTCGTGTGTAAACAGGATATTTTAGATTATCATTATTTGATAATCTACGTAAACCTTTTTAAACCTTTATTTATGAAATAAAGGTTATGGTTTGTTTTAAAAATGAATGCTATCTTTGAAAAACGTCTCATATAGAGGTCAAAACCTCGCAACGAAATCAATTAATATGGAACGTTTTTAATCAATAAGAATGGGACATTTCAGTTGGTATCCGAGCGTTGGTCTTAGAGAACCAGAATTTTGCATTAGTGTGTCTTATCGAGTTTGTTAGGATGCATTAGTGAGTCTGGACTTCGACCGTGTTTACTTGAAAAATGATTGCTTAACAAATTTTGTTGGAAACTATATATTTTTAACATGTGAATATTATGTGATATATTAATCTCTTAACGCGTTTGATATTATGTGATAGATGTCTACCTCTAGAACAAGTCCCATTGACTCACCTAATAATAATGAAGAGTCAAATGTAAATTGGAATGATTCGTGGACTGATTCACAAGTTCCCGAAGAGGAACCGGAAGAAGAGTCGGAACCGGAAGAAGAATCGGAACCGGAAGAAGAATCGGAACCAGATGAAGAAATAGAACCGGTGGGGGAAATAATAAAACGGTTAAGTAAAAGAAAATCCTCAACCAACCGACCAAGGTTAATTATGGTCAATGGTGTTTCCGCCAAGGAAGCAAAATATTGGGAGGATTACCAATTCTCCGATGAATCGGATTCCGACGAGAATTCCGATGATGTTATAGAAATTACCCCAACTGAATTTAAAAAGGCAAAAGAAAATAATAAGGGAAAGGGCATAAAAATACAGAAATCTAATTCCAACCCCGATGAACTTTATATGTATCGTCAACCCCCGAAGTCCTTAAGTTGTAACAATGACCCGGGAACCTCTAAACCACCAGGTTTTTCTAAACCAATGTGGAAAACGACGGCTCGTATTAGGGGAACATCATATATCCCTAGAAACTTGGCAAAACGAACCAAAACCGAAGAAGAAGAAACAAGCGAGTCGGAATAAGATAGTTGTATTCGTGTGGTGTAATATATGTAATATAGTGTGCTTATGCTTTATGATATATGTAAAAATTGCTTGTATTAATAAGTTTTTTTTTTTTTTGAATCTAACTCTTGTCTATTTTACAGTATGAAAACACAAAATGGATAGACAACCCAATATTTTAAGAGACCTACCCGGAGACATGATTGATGAAATCTTGTCTAGAGTCGGTCAGAATTCTTCAGCACAACTATTTAAGGCGAGATCAGTTTGTAAGACATTCGAAGAACGTTCCAAGAATGCCTTAGTTTATAAAAGGCTTTCGTTCGAAAGATGGGGGATATCACATTGGGAAATCCATAAGTTACGATGTGTTTACTTTGACGCATATATTGCGGGGAACCCAAATGCTATTTTACACAATGGGTTAAGAAATTATTGTGACTCAATATATCCGAATATTGGACTTCGTGATTTAGAAAAAGCGGATAACATGCAACATAAAGAAGCATGTTATGCTTACGAATTAGTAATGTTCGCTTCTCACCAAAGTGAGAACAAGATCATCGGGCTACAACTATTAAACAAAACGTTCCCACAAGTGACGGAGTCGGTAATTGGGGTAAGAAATGAGGTTTTTAGATTGTAACGGGACTGTTGGACATTACGTAACCCTCGTCCCTTTGACGACGTTACAACACGCTGTCTTATCAACGGCCATAACGGTTATGTTCCACAAGACCAAGGATGGGAAGTAATCCTAGTAAAACCAGAATGCATGACTTGTTTCTGGACGTATGAATTACGTGTCTTTATTGCCTTTGCTGAACGACTTGTGTACTAGCTAGAATTATCTTCACAACCATCTTGTATCAAATTTATTGTGTGCTATATTTCATGCTATATGTAAAATAAGCGGTATTGTAAGTTTGTAAAATATTGTGTAAAAGTTTGAACGCGAAATATTATTATAATCAGTTTTTCATATAGAATTGTAGTAGTTGAATTGTATATTAGCTACTAAGTATGAACTTAACGGGTAGGTACTACCCGAATTTAAACTTATAAAATGCTAATATGAAGAAAAAGCTTTTATAAATGAGTTCATATTATGCTACGAAATACTATTAACTACTCTTAATATTCTGTATGATTAACTTGTTCCATTTGACTATTTTGAAGGAAATGGCACCGACTACTCGACACACCGTGAATATGAATGAAGAGGAATTCCGTACTTTTCTAGCTTCAAACATAGCCGCAGTACAGGCTGCGCTACATACCAACAATAACCTTAGATCTAGCAGTACAGGAAATCGTGTAGGATGCACCTACAAAGAATTTACTGCCTGCAAACCTTTGGAATTTGATGGAACCGAAGGACCGATCGGATTGAAACGGTGGACCGAGAAGGTCGAGTCGGTGTTTGCCATAAGTAAGTGTACTGAAGAGGACAAAGTGAAGTACGCTACGCATACCTTCACAGGTTCTACGTTAACATGGTGGAATACCTATCTAGAGCAAGTGGGACAAGGCGATGCGTACGCACTACCGTGGTCAGCATTCAAGCACTTGATGAACGAGAAGTACCGTCCCAGAACCGAGGTCAATAAGCTCAAGACAGAACTTAGAGGGTTACGAACTCAAGGATTTGATATTACCACGTACGAAAGAAGATTCACAGAATTGTGCCTATTGTGTCCGGGAGCTTTCGAAGATGAGGAAGAGAAGATCGACGCGTTTGTGAAAGGATTACCGGAAAGAATCCAAGAAGATATAAGTTCACACGAGCCCGCCTCCATACAACAGGCATGTAGAATGGCTCACAAACTAGTGAACCAGATTGAAGAAAGAATTAAAGAACAGACTGCTGAAGAGGCCAATGTGAAGCAAGTCAAAAGAAAGTGGGAGGAAAACGGTGATAAGAATCACCAATACAACAACAACAGCAATTACAACAATAATCGCAGCAATTATCCCAACAATCGCAACATCAATCACAACTACAACAAACGGCCCAACAACAACAACAACAACAGCAACTACAACAATCATCCCAACAACAATAATAACCGCAACAACAACAACAATCAGAAGCAGCTATGCCAAAGGTGTGAAAAGAATCACTTGGGGTTCTGCACCAAATTTTGCAACAAGTGTAAAAGAAATGGTCATAGCGCGGCGAAGTGTGAGGTCTACGGACCAGGGGTTAATAGAACGAAAGGAACAAATGGTGTCGGAACGAGTAATGGCGGAGCAAGTAGTGTCGGAGCAAGTTATGCCAATGTAGTTTGTTATAAATGTGGAAAACCGGGCCACATTATTAGAAATTGCCCGAACCAGGAGAACACGAATGGACAAGGCCGTGGAAGAGTTTTCAATATTAATGCAGCAGAGGCACAGGAAGACCCGGAGCTTGTTACGGGTACGTTTCTTATTGACAATAAATCTGCTTACGTTTTATTTGATTCGGGTGCAGATAGAAGCTATATGAGTAGAGATTTTTGTGCTAAATTAAGTTGTCCATTGACGCCTTTGGATAGTAAAGTTTTACTCGAATTAGCAAATGGTAAATTAATTTCAACAGATAATATATGTCGGAATCGAGAAATTAAACTGGTTAGCGAAACATTTAAGATTGATTTGATACCAGTAGAGTTAGGGAGTTTTGATGTGATAATCGGTATGGACTGGTTGAAAGAAGTGAAAGCAGAGATCGTTTGTTACAAAAATGCAATTCGCATTATACGAGAAAAAGGAAAACCCTTAATGGTGTACGGAGAAAAGGGCAACAAGAAGCTACATCTTATTAGTAATTTGAAGGCACAAAAACTAATAAGAAAAGGTTGCTATGCTGTTCGAGCACACGTCGAGAAAGTACAAACTGAAGAAAAGAGCATCAATGATGTTCCCATTGCAAAAGAATTTCCTGATGTATTTCCGAAAGAATTACCGGGATTACCCCCACATCGATCCGTTAAATTTCAAATAGATCTTGTACCAGGAGCTGCACCAATAGCTCGTGCTCCTTACAGACTCACACCCAGCGAGATGAAAGAACTGCAAAGCCAATTATAAGAACTTTTAGAGCGTGGTTTCATTCGACCAAGCACATCACCGTGGGGAGCTACTGTTTTGTTTGTCAAGAAAAAAGATGGTACATTCAGGTTGTGTATCGACTACCGAGAGTTGAACAAACTTACCATCAAGAACCGCTACCCATTACCGAGAATCGATGACTTATTTGATCAACTACAAGGCTCGTCTGTTTATTCAAAGATTGACTTACGTTCCGGGTATCATCAAATGCGGGTGAAAGAAGATGATATTCCAAAGACTGCTTTCAGAACACGTTACGGTCATTACGAATTTATGGACATGCCATTTGGTTTAACTAATGCACCAGCTGTGTTCATGGACCTTATGAACCGAGTGTGTGGACCATACCTTGACAAGTTTGTCATTATTTTCATTGATGACATACTTATTTACTCAAAGAATGACCAAGAACACGGTGAACATTTGAGAAAGGTGTTAGAAGTATTGAGGAAGGAAGAATTGTACGCTAAGTTTTCAAAGTGTGCATTTTGGTTGGAAGAAGTTCAATTCCTCAGTCACATAGTGAACAAAGAAGGTATTAAGGTGGATCCGGCAAAGATAGAAACTGTTGAAAAGTGGGAAACCCCGAAAACTCCGAAACACATACGCCAATTTTTAGGACTAGCTGGTTACTACAGAAGGTTCATCCAAGACTTTTCCAGAATAGCAAAACCCTTGACTGCATTAACGCATAAAGGGAAGAAATTTGAATGGAATGTTGAACAAGAGAAAGCGTTTCAGTTATTGAAGAAAAAGCTAATTACGGCACCTATATTGTCATTGCCTGAAGGGAATGATGATTTTGTGATTTATTGTGACGCATCAAAGCAAGGTCTCGATTGTGTATTAATGCAACGAACGAAGGTGATTGCTTATGCGTCTAGATAATTGAAGATTCACGAACAAAATTATACGACGCATGATTTGGAATTAGGCGCGGTTGTTTTTGCATTAAAGACTTGGAGGCACTACTTATATGGGGTCAAAAGTATTATATATACCGACCACAAAAGTCTTCAACACATAATTAATCAGAAACAACTGAATATGAGGCAGCGTAGGTGGATTGAATTATTAAATGATTACGACTTTGAGATTCGTTACCACCCGGGGAAGGCAAATGTGGTAGCCGATGCCTTGAGCAGGAAGGACAGAGAACCCATTCGAGTAAAATCTATGAATATAATGATTCATAATAACCTTACTACTCAAATAAAGGAGGCGCAACAAGGAGTTTTAAAAGAGGGAAATTTAAAGGATGAAATACCCAAAGGATCGGAGAAGCATCTTAATATTCGGGAAGACGGAACCCGGTATAGGGCTGAAATGATTTGGGTACCAAAATTTGGAGATATGAGAGAAATGGTACTTAGAGAAGCTCATAAAACCAGATACTCAATACATCCTGGAACGGGGAAGATGTACAAGGATCTCAAGAAACATTTTTGGTGGCCGGGTATGAAAGCCGATGTTGCTAAATACGTAGGAGAATGTTTGACGTGTTCTAAGGTCAAAGCTGAGCATCAGAAACCATCAGGTCTACTTCAACAACCCGAAATCCCGGAATGGAAATGGGAAAACATTACCATGGATTTCATCACTAAATTGCCAAGGACTGCAAGTGGTTTTGATACTATTTGGGTAATAGTTGATCGTCTCACCAAATCAGCACACTTCCTGCCAATAAGAGAAGATGACAAGATGGAGAAGTTAGCACGACTGTATTTGAAGGAAGTCATCTCCAGACATGGAATACCAATCTCTATTATCTCTGATAGGGATGGAAGATTTATTTCAAGATTCTGGCAGACATTACAGCAAGCATTAGGAACTCGTCTAGACATGAGTACTGCCTATTATCCACAAACTGATGGGCAGAGCGAAAGGACGATACAAACGCTTGAAGACATGCTACGAGCATGTGTTATTGATTTCGAAAACAGTTGGGATCGACATCTACCGTTAGTAGAATTTTCCTACAACAACAGCTACCATTCAAGCATTGAGATGGCGCCGTTTGAAGCACTTTATGGTAGAAAGTGCAGGTCTCCGATTTGTTGGAGTGAAGTGGGGGATAGACAGATTACGGGTCCGGCGATTATACAAGAAACTACCGAGAAGATCATCCAAATTCAACAACGGTTGAAAACCGCCCAAAGTCGACAAAAGAGCTACGCTGACATTAAAAGAAAAGATATAGAATTTGAAATTGGAGAGATGGTCATGCTTAAAGTTGCACCTTGGAAAGGCGTTGTTCGATTTGGTAAACGAGGGAAATTAAATCCAAGGTATATTGGACCATTCAAGATTATTGATCGTGTTGGACCAGTAGCTTACCGACTTGAGTTACCTCAACAACTCGCGGCTGTACATAACACTTTCCACGTCTCGAATTTGAAGAAATGTTTTGCTAAAGAAGATCTCACTATTCCGTTAGATGAAATCCAAATCAACGAAAAACTTCAATTCATCGAAGAACCCGTCGAAATAATGGATCGTGAGGTTAAAAGACTTCAGCAAAACAAGATACCAATTGTTAAGGTTCGATGGAATGCTCGTAGAGGACCCGAGTTCACCTGGGAGCGTGAAGATCAGATGAAGAAGAAATACCCGCATCTATTTCCAGAAGATTCGTCAACACCTTCAACAGCTTAAAATTTCGGGACGAAATTTATTTAACGGGTAGGTACTGTAGTGACCCGAACTTTTCCATGTTTATATATATTAATTGAGATTGATATTTACATGATTAAATGTTTCCAACATGTTAAGAAATCAAACTTGTTAAGACTTGATTAATTGAAATAGGTTTCATATAGACAATTGACCACCCAAGTTGACCGGTGATTCACGAACGTTAAAACTTGTAAAAACTATACGATGACATATATATGGTTATATATATAGTTAATATGTTTTTATTATAATTATGTATCTCATTAGGTATTTTAACAATGAGTTATATACATAAAAATGAGACTATTAATTTAAGAAACTCGAAAACGATATATATAACGATTATCGTTATAACAACGTCTTACTAGGTACATATGAATCATATTAAGATATTGATACACTTGGTTAATTATGTTAAATGATAAGTAAATATATTATTAAGTGTATTAACAATGAAATACATATGTAAAAATAAGACTACTAACTTAATGATTTCGAAACGAGACATATATGTAACGATTATCGTTGTAACGACATTTAACTGTATATACATCATACTAAGATATATTATATATCATAATATCATGATAATATAATAATTTAACATCTCATTTGTTATAATAAACAATGGGTTAACAACATTCAACAAGATCTTTAACCTAAAGGTTTCAAAACAACATTTACATGTAATGACTAACGATGACTTAACGACTCAGTTAAAATGTATATACATGTAGTGTTTTAATATGTATTCATACACTTTTGAAAGACTTCAAGACACTTATCAAAATACTTCTACTTAACAAAAATGCTTACAATTACATCCTCGTTCAGTTTCATCAACAATTCTACTCATATGCACCCGTATTCGTACTCGTACAATACACAGCTTTTAGATGTATGTACTATTGGTATATACACTCCAATGATTAGCTCTTAGCAGCCCATGTGAGTCACCTAACACATGTGGGAACCATCATTTGGCAACTAGCATGAAATATCTCATAAAATTACAAAAATATGAGTAATCATTCATGACTTATTTACATGAAAACAAAATAACATATCCTTTATATCTAATCCATACACCAACGACCAAAAACACCTACAAACACTTTCATTCTTCAATTTTCTTCATCTAATTGATCTCTCTCAAGTTCTATCTTCAAGTTCTAAGTGTTCTTCATAAATTCCAAAAGTTCTAGTTTCATAAAATCAAGAATACTTTCAAGTTTGCTAGCTCACTTCCAATCTTGTAAGGTGATCATCCAACCTCAAGAAATCTTTGTTTCTTACAGTAAGTTATCATTCTAATACAAGGTAATAATCATATTCAAACTTTGGTTCAATTTCTATAACTATAACAATCTTATTTTAAGTGATGATCTTACTTGAACTTGTTTTCGTGTCATGATTCTGCTTCAAGAACTTCGAGCCATCCAAGGATCCATTGAAGCTAGATCCATTTTTCTCTTTTCCAGTAGGTTTATCCAAGGAACTTAAGGTAGTAATTATGTTCATAACATCATTCGATTCATACATATAAAGCTATCTTATTCGAAGGTTTAAACTTGTAATCACTAGAACATAGTTTAGTAAATTCTAAACTTGTTCGCAAACAAAAGTTAATCCTTCTAACTTGACTTTTAAAATCAACTAAACACATGTTCTATATCTATATGATATGCTAACTTAATGATTTAAAACCTGGAAACACGAAAAAACACCGTAAAACCGGATTTACGCCGTCGTAGTAACACCGCGGGCTGTTTTGGGTTAGTTAATTAAAAACTATGATAAACTTTGATTTAAAAGTTGTTATTCTGAGAAAATGATTTTTATTATGAACATGAAACTATATCCAAAAATTATGGTTAAACTCAAAGTGGAAGTATGTTTTCTAAAATGGTCATCTAGACGTCGTTCTTTCGACTGAAATGACTACCTTTATAAAAACGACTTGTAACTTATTTTTCTGACAATAAACCTATACTTTTTCTGTTTAAATTCATAAAATAGAGTTCAATATGAAACCATAGCAATTTGATTCACTCAAAACGGATTTAAAATGAAGAAGTTATGGGTAAAACAAGATTGGATAATTTTTCTCATTTTAGCTACGTGAAAATTGGTAACAAATCTATTCCAATCATAACTTAATCAACTTGTATTGTATATTATGTAATCTTGAGATACCATAGACACGTATACAATGTTTCGACCTATCATGTCGACACATCTATATATATTTTGGAACAACCATAGACACTCTATATGTGAATGTTGGAGTTAGCTATACAGGGTTGAGGTTGATTCCAAAATATATATAGTTTGAGTTATGATCAATACTGAGATACGTATACACTGGGTCGTGGATTGATTCAAGATAATATTTATCGATTTATTTCTGTACATCTAACTGTGGACAACTAGTTGTAGGTTACTAACGAGGACAGCTGACTTAATAAACTTAAAACATCAAAATATATTAAAAGTGTTGTAAATATATTTTGAACATACTTTGATATATATGTATATATTGTTATAGGTTCGTGAATCAACCAGTGGCCAAATCTTACTTCCCGACGAAGTAAAAATCTGTGAAAGTGAGTTATAGTCCCACTTTTAAAATCTAATATTTTTGGGATGAGAATACATGCAGGTTTTATAAATGATTTACAAAATAGACACAAGTACGTGAAACTACATTCTATGGTTGAATTATCGAAATCGAATATGCCCCTTTTTATTAAGTCTGGTAATCTAAGAATTAGGGAACAGACACCCTAATTGACGCGAATCCTAAAGATAGATCTATTGGGCCTAACAAACCCCATCCAAAGTACCGGATGCTTTAGTACTTCGAAATTTTTATCATATCCGAAGGGTGTCCCGGAATGATGGGGATATTCTTATATATGCATCTTGTTAATGTCGGTTACCAGGTGTTCACCATATGAATGATTTTTATCTCTATGTATGGGATGTGTATTGAAATATGAAATCTTGTGGTCTATTGTTACGATTTGATATATATAGGTTAAACCTATAACTCACCAACATTTTTTGTTGACGTTTAAAGCATGTTTATTCTCAGGTGAATATTAAGAGCTTCCGCTGTTGCATATTTAAATAAGGACAAGATTTGGAGTCCATGTTTGTATGATATTGTGTAAAAACTGCATTGAAGAAACTGATTTCGATGTAACATATTTGTATTGTAAACCATTATGTAATGGTCGTGTGTAAACAGGATATTTTAGATTATCATTATTTGATAATCTACGTAAAGCTTTTTAAACCTTTATTTATGAAATAAAGGTTATGGTTTGTTTTAAAAATGAATGCAATCTTTGAAAAACGTCTCATATAGAGGTCAAAACCTCGCAACGAAATCAATTAATATGGAATGTTTTTAATCAATAAGAACGGGACATTTCACGTAACCCTCTAAGTTCTGTCTTGAGCTTATTGACCTCGGTTCTGGGACGGTACTTCTAGTTCATGAAGTGCTTGAATGCTGACCACGGTAGTGCGTAAGCATCATCTTGTCCCACTTGCTCTAGATAGGTATTCCACCATGTTAACGCAGAACCTGTGAAGGTATGCGTAGCGTACTTCACTTTGTCCTCTTCAGTACACTTACTTATGGCAAACACCGATTCGACCTTCTCGGTCCACCGTTTCAATCCGATCGGTCCTTCGGTTCCATCAAATTCCAAAGGTTTACAGGCAGTGAATTCTTTGTAGGTGCATCCTACACGATTTCCTGTACTACTAGATCCAAGGTTATTGTTGGTATGTAGCGCAGCCTGTATTGCGGCTATGTTTGAAGCTAGAAAAGTACGGAATTCCTCTTCATTCATATTCACGGTATGTCGAGTAGTCGGTGCCATTTCCTTCAAAATAGTCAAATGGAACAAGTTAATCATACAGAATATTAAGAGTAGTTAATAGTATTTCGTAGCATAATATGAACTCATTTATAAAAGCTTTTTCTTCATATTAGCGTTTTATAAGTTTAAATTCGGGTAGTACCTACCCGTTAAGTTCATACTTAGTAGCTAATATACAATTCAACTACTACAATTCTATATGAAAAACTGATTATAATAATATTTCGCGTTCAAACTTTTACACAATATTTTACAAATTACAATACTGCTTATTTTACATATAGCATGAAATATAGCACACAATAAATTTGATACAAGATGGTTGTGAAGATAATTCTAGCTAGTACACAAGTCGTTCAGCAAAGGCAATAAAGACACGTAATTCATACGTCCAGAAACAAGTCATGCATTCTGGTTTTACTAGGATTACTTCCCATCCTTGGTCTTGTGGAACATAACCGTTATGGCCATTGATAAGACAGCGTGTTGTAACGTCGTCAAAGGGACGAGGGTTACGTAATGTCCAACAGTCTCGTAACAATCTAAAAACCTCATTTCTTACCCCAATTACCGACTCCGTCACTTGTGGAAACGTTTTATTTAATAGTTGTAGCCCGATGTTCTTGTTCTCACTTTGGTGAGAAGCGAACATTACTAATCCGTAAGCATAACATGCTTCTTTATGTTGCATGTCAGCCGCTTTTTCTAAATCACGAAGTCCAATATTCGGATATATTGAGTCAAAATAATTTCTTAACCCATTGCGTAAAATAGCATTTGGGTTCCCCACAATATATGCGTCAAAGTAAATACATCGTAACTTATGGATTTCCCAATGTGATATCCCCCATCTTTCGAACGAAAGCCTTTTATAAACCAAGGCATTCTTGGAACGTTCTTCGAATGTCTTACAAACTGATCTCGCCTTAAATAGTTGTGCCGAAGAATTCTGACCGACTCTAGACAAGATTTCATCAATCATGTCTCTGGGTAGGTCTCTTAAAATATTGGGTTGTCTATCCATTTTGTGTTTTTATACTGTAAAATAGACAAGAGTTAGATTCATAAAAAAAAATACTTATTAATACAAGCAATTTTTACATATATCATAAAGCATAAGCACACTATATTACATATATTACACCACACGAATACAACTATCTTATTCCGACTCGCTTGTTTCTTCTTCTTCGGTTTTGGTTCGTTTTGCCAAGTTTCTGGGGATATATGATGTTCCCCTAATACGAGCCGTCGTTTTCCACATTGGTTTAGAAAAACCTGGTGGTTTAGAGGTTCCCGGGTCATTGTTACAACTTAAGGACTTCGGGGGTTGACGATACATATAAAGTTCATCGGGGTTGGAATTAGATTTCTCTATTTTTATGCCCTTTCCCTTATTATTTTCTTTTGCCTTTTTAAATTCAGTTGAGGTAATTTCTATAACATCATCGGAATTCTCGTCGGAATCCGATTCATCGGAGAATTGGTAATCCTCTCAATATTTTGCTTCCTTGGCGGAAACACCATTGACCATAATTAACCTTGGTCGGTTGGTTGAGGATTTTCTTTTACTTAACCGTTTTATTATTTCCCCCACCGGTTCTATTTCTTCATCAGGTTCCGATTCTTCTTCCGGTTCCGATTCTTCTTCCGGTTCCGACTCTTCTTCCGGTTCCTCTTCGGGAACTTGTGAATCAGTCCACGAATCACTCCAATTTACATTTGACTCTTCATTATTATTAGGTGAGTCAATGGGACTTGTTCTAGAGGTAGACATCTATCACATAATATCAAACGCGTTAAGAGATTAATATATCACATAATATTCACATGTTAAAAATATATAGTTTCCAACAAAATTTGTTAAGCAATCATTTTTCAAGTAAACACGGTCGAAATCCAGACTCACTAATGCATCCTAACAAACTCGATAATACACACTAATGCAAAATTCTGGTTTTCTAAGACCAACGCTCGGATACCAACTGAAATGTCCCGTTCTTATTGATTAAAAACGTTCCATATTAATTGATTTCGTTGCGAGGTTTTGACCTCTATATGAGACGTTTTTCAAAGACTGCATTCATTTTAAAACAAACCATAACCTTTATTTCATAAATAAAGGTTTAAAAAGCTTTATGTAGATTATCAAATAATGATAATCTAAAATATCCTGTTTACACACGACCATTACATAATGGTTTACAATACAAATATGTTACATCGAAATCAGTTTCTTGAATGCAGTTTTTACACAATATCATACAAACATGGACTCCAAATCTTGTCCTTATTTTAGTATGCAACAGCGGAAGCTCTTAGTATTCACCTGAGAATAAACATGCTTTAAACGTCAACAAAAATGTTGGTGAGTTATAGGTTTAACCTATATATATCAAATCGTAACAATAGACCACAAGATTTCATATTTCAATACACATCCCATACATAGAGATAAAAATCATTCATATGGTGAACACCTGGTAACCGACATTAACAAGATGCATATTTAAGAATATCCCCATCATTCCGGGACACCCTTCGGATATGATATAAATTTCGAAGTACTAAAGCATCCGGTACTTTGGATGGGGTTTGTTAGGCCCAATAGATCTATCTTTAGGATTCGCGTCAATTAGGGTGTCTGTTCCCTAATTCTTAGATTACCAGACTTTATAAAAGAGGCATATTCAATTTCGATAATTCAACCATAGAATGTAGTTTCACGTACTTGTGTCTATTTTGTAAATCATTTATAAAACCTGCATGTATTCTCATCCCAAAAATATTAGATTTTAAAAGTGGGACTATAACTCACTTTCACAGATGTTTACTTCGTCGGGAAGTAAGACTTGGCCACTGGTTGATTCACGAACCTATAACAATATATACATATATATCAAAGTATGTTCAAAATATATTTACAACACTTTTAATATATTTTGATGTTTTAAGTTTATTAAGTCAGCTGTCCTCGTTAGTAACCTACAACTAGTTGTCCACAGTTAGATGTACAGAAATAAATCGATAAATATTATCTTGAATCAATCCACGACCCAGTGTATACGTATCTCAGTATTGATCACAACACAAACTATATATATTTTGGAATCAACCTCAACCCTGTATAGCTAACTCCAACATTCACATATAGAGTGTCTATGGTTGTTCCGAAATATATATAGATGTGTCGACATGATAGGTTGAAACATTGTATACGTGTCTATGGTATCTCAAGATTACATAATATACAATACAAGTTGATTAAGTTATGGTTGGAATAGATTTGTTACCAATTTTCACGTAGCTAAAATGAGAAAAATTATCCAATCTTGTTTTACCCATAACTTCTTCATTTTAAATCCGTTTTGAGTGAATCAAATTGCTATGGTTTCATATTGAACTCTATTTTATGAATCTAAATATAAAAAGTATAGGTTTATAGTAAGAAAAATAAGTTACAAGTAGTTTTTGTAAGGGTGGTCATTTCAGTCGAAAGAAAGACGTCTAGATGACCATTTTAGAAAACATACTTCCACTTTGAGTTTAACCATAATTTTTGGATATAGTTTCATGTTCATAATAAAAATAATTTTCTCAGAATAACAACTTTTAAATCAAAGTTTATCATAGTTTTTAATTACCTAACCCAAAACAGCCCGCTGTGTTACTACGACGGCGTAAATCCGGTTTTACGGTGTTTTTCGTGTTTCCAGGTTTTAAATCATTAAGTTAGCATATCATATAGATATACAACATGTGTTTAGTTGATTTTAAAAGTCAAGTTAGAAGGATTAACTTTTGTTTGCGAACAAGTTTAGAATTAACTAAACTATGTTCTAGTGATTACAAGTTTAAACCTTCGAATAAGATAGCTTTATATGTATGAATCGAATGATGTTATGAACATCATTACTACCTTAAGTTCCTTGGATAAACCTACTGGAAAAGAGAAAAATGGATCTAGCTTCAACAGATCCTTGGATGGCTCGAAGTTCTTGAAGCAGAATCATGACACGAAAACAAGTTCAAGTAAGATCATCACTTGAAATAATAATATTGTTATAGTTTTAGAAATTGAACCAAAGTTTGAATATGATTATTACCTTGTATTAGAATGATAAGTGTCTTAAAGACTTTAAGACACTTATCAAAATACTTCTACTTAACAAAAATGCTTACAATTACATCCTCATTCAGTTTCATCAACAATTCTACTCGTATGCACCCGTATTCGTACTCGTACAATACACAGCTTTTAGATGAATGTACTATTGGTATATACACTCCAATGATCAGCTCTTAGCAGCCCATGTGAGTCACCTAACACATGTGGGAACCATCATTTGGCAACTAGCATGAAATATCTCATAAAATTACAAAAATATGAGTAATCATTCATGACTTATTTACATGAAAACAAAATTACATATCCTTTATATCTAATCCATAAACCAACGACCAAAAACACCTACAAACACTTTCATTCTTCAATTTTCTTCATCTAATTGATCTCTCTCAAGTTCTAAGTGTTCTTCATAAATTCCAAAAGTTCTAGTTTCATAAAATCAAGAATACTTCCAAGATTGCAAGTTTACTTCCAAGTTTTCTAAATCCATTCCAAGTAATCATCCAAGATCAAGAAACCTTTGTTATATATAGTAGGTTATCTTTCTAATACATGGTAATAATCATATTCAAACTTTAATTCAATTTCTATAACTATAACAATCTTATTTCGAGTGGAAATCTTACTTGAAATTATTTTCGTGTCATGATTCTGCTTCAAGAACTTTCAAGCCATCCAAGGATCCTTTGAAACTAGATCTATTTTTCTCATTTCCAGTAGGTTTATCCAAGGAACTTGAGGTAGTAATTATGTTCATAACATCATTCGATTCATACATATAAAGCTATCTTACTCGAAGTTTTAAACTTGTAATCACTAGAACATAGTTTAGTTAATTCTAAACTTGTTCGCAAATAAAAGTTAATCCTTCTAACTTGACTTTTAAAATTAACTAAACATATGTTTTATATCTATATGATATGCTAACTTAATGATTTAAAACCTGGAAACACGAAAAACACCGTAAAATCGGATTTACGACGTCGTAGTAACACCGCGGGCTGTTTTGGGTTAGTTAATTAAAAACTATGATAAACTTTGATTTAAAAGTTATTATTCTGGGAAAATGATTTTTATTATGAACATGAAACTATATCCAAAAATTATGGTTAAACTCAAAGTGAAAGTATGTTTTCTAAAATGGTCATCTAGACGTCGTTCTTTCGACTGAAATGACTACCTTTACAAAAACGACTTGTAACTTATTTTTCTGACTATAAACCTATACTTTTTCTGTTTAGATTCATAAAAATAGAGTTCAATATGAAACCATAGCAATTTGATTCACTCAAAACGGATTTAAAATGAAGAAGTTATGGGTAAAACAAGATTGGATAATTTTTCTCATTTTAGCTACGTGAAAATTGGTAACAAATCTATTCCAACCATAACTTAATCAACTTGTATTGTATATTATGTAATCTTGAGATACCATAGACACGTATACAATGTTTCGACCTATCATGTCGACACATCTATATATATTTCGGAACAACCATAATCACTCTATATGTGAATGTTGGAGTTAGCTATACAGGGTTGAGGTTGATTCCAAAATATATATAGTTTGAGTTGTGATCAATACTGAGATACGTATACACTGGGTCGTGGATTGATTCAAGATAATATTTATCTATTTATTTCTGTACATCTAACTGTGGACAACTAGTTGTAGGTTACTAACGAGGACAGCTGACTTAATAAACTTAAAACATCAAAATATATTAAAAGCGTTGTAAATATATTTTGAACATACTTTGATATATATGTATATATTGTTATAGGTTCGTGAATCAACCAGTGGCCAAGTCTTACTTCCCGATGAAGTAAAAATCTGTGAAAGTGAGTTATAGTCCCACTTATAAAATCTAATATTTTTGGGATGAGAATACATGCAGGTTTTATAAATGATTTACAAAATAGACACAAGTACGTGAAACTACATTCTATGGTTGAATTATCGAAATCGAATATGCCCCTTTTTATTAAGTCTGGTAATCTAAGAATTAAGGAACAGACACCCTAATTGACGAGAATCCTAAAGATAGATCTATTGGGCTTAACAAACCCCATCCAAAGTACCGGATGCTTTAGTACTACGAAATTTATATCATATCCGAAGGGTGTCCCGGAATGATGGGGATATTCTTATATATGCATCTTGTTAATGTCGGTTACCAGGTGTTCACCATATGAATGATTTTTATCTCTATGTATGGGATGTGTATTGATATATGAAATCTTGTGGTCTATTGTTATGATTTGATATATATAGGTTAAACCTATAACTCACCAACATTTTTGTTGACGTTTAAAGCATGTTTATTCTGAGGTGAATACTAAGATCTTCCGCTGTTGCATACTAAAATAAGGACAAGATTTGGAGTCCATGTTTGTATGATATTGTGTAAAAACTACATTCAAGAAACTGATTTTGATGTAACATATTTGTATTGTAAACCATTATGTAATAGTCGTGTGTATACAGGATATTTTAGATTATCATTATTTGATAATCTACGTAAAGCTTTTTAAACCTTTATTTATGAAATAAAGGTTATGGTTTGTTTTAAAAATGTATGCAGTCTTTGAAAAACGTCTCATATAGAGGTCAAAACCTCGCAACAAAATCAATTAATATGGAACGTTTTTAATCAATAAGAACAGGACATTTCAATATAGTTTTTACAAGTTTTAACGTTCGCAAATCACCGGTCAACTTGGGTGGTCAATTGTCTATATGAAACCTATTTCAATTAATCAAGTCTTAACAAGTTTGATTGCTTAACATGTTGGAAACACTTAATCATGTAAATAACAATTTCATTTAATATATATATAAACATGGAAAAGTTCGGGTCACTACACTTACCGACTTGAGTTAACTCAACAACTCGTGGCTGTACATAACACTTTCCACGTCTCAAATTTGAAGAAATGTTTTGCTAAAGAAGATCTCACTATTTCGTTAGACGAAATCCAAATCAACGAAAAACTTCAATTCATCGAAGAACCCGTCGAAATAATGGATCGTGAGGTTAAAAGACTTAAAAAAACAAGATACCAATTGTTAAGGTTCGATGGAATGCTCGTAGAGGACCCGAGTTCACCTGGGAACGAGAAGATCAGTTGAAGAAGAAATACCCGCACTAATTTCCAGAAGATACGTCAACACCTCCAACTGCTTAAAATTTCGAGACAAATTTATTTAACGGGTAGGTATTGTATGTGATGACCCGGGAATTTTTGACCAAATTTAAACTTAATCTTTATATGATTTCGACACGATAAGCAAAGTCTGTAATGTTGAATCTCAAAAATTTCTGAAACTGTGTTCATGTATTCAGTGACCTTTTACTATTCCCGACGATTCACGAACAATAGTCGTAAATATATATAAATTTAAATTTAAATAATAAATCGAAATGATAAAATACAGATTAATCAATTGAATTAATTATGTAATGTATTACACAAGATAAAAATTTTGTTAAATAATAAAACTATATATTTTGTATAATTATTATTAATGGTATTACATAAATAATAAATATTCAATGAAAGTTAATATATAATATATATTACATAAGTAATGATACATATATATAATACAAATATAAATATAGGCTACATAATAATATTATTACTACTTTCAATATTAATATCAATATTAATGTTAATAATAAATTATAGATGTGAACTTAATTTATATAGATTGATAAAGTATTATTATTATTGGTATTATTGATATTAATAATATTAGTATTATTAGTACCATTGTTATTAAAAATATTATAGCTATGCATTTATTGGTAATTATTATCATTATTATTAGTAATATTACTATTAAAAAGTTTTCTTATTTTAATATTAAGGAGTATTATTATTATTAAAGTTAAACTTAATATTAAGATTAATGATAATCTATAAAGAAAATAAATAAATATAATGAATATACAAATACTATGTTATGTAAATACAAATATATACATATATATATATATATTTATGCAATATATACAGATATAGATATTTAGGAAATCTGTAATATTTATTATTTATTATTATTATTATTATTAATATATATTAATTATTAATTTAAATTAAACAAGATAGCATATAATTCATAAGGAGTTGTTACCAGTCGTAATCCAATCCAGTACACAATAATTGAACTAAATCAGATAAGGTCAAATTCAGTTAGCAAATTCCTTCAGCTTTCTTTTTTTTTTTAATTTTTTTTTTCTGTACATGAGTGTTTCTTAATCAGGGGAGTATAATTGATCAATTAAGAGTACTTTACAGCTATTTGAATACACACTCAATCAACTTCATACTCTCATTATCGATTAGTATTTTTGTCTGTTCTAATTAAATTGATTTTAACCAAGAAAAATCAAGTTAACAGCTCGTCACTCTGCTATTGAACTCAATTTATCAAAAGCTAGAATTTGTATTGTTTTTCAAAATCTATAAAAACAGGTTTGTTAGGAATAAGCTAGTGAATCTTTCTTCAAACTTTCAATTCCCAATTCCTTGTATTCAATTCGAATTTGTAAGTCAAACCTTATTATTCAAAAGTCAAACGATCTGTTCTTAACGAAATTCGAATTCATATTGTTGTTTTTGAATCAATTAATGGTACAAATAGTTTCTAAAAGGGTTTTTAAACCTACCTTGTGTTATGATTTTAGTCTAAAAATGTCTAAATCATTGGATCAAGATTTAAGTTCTTATATTTTTTTTTCTCGAACGGTACTGCTGTTCTGTGTTCCATTTTATTTTTTTTCGATTGATTAAAATCAATTTGGTGTTAGCCTGTGTCTCTGTAATCCCTAGACTTTAATCCAAAAGTTGTTTGTGTATTGCTTAACCTCTGGTCGATTTTAGTGAGGATGAAGAAGGAGAGAAATAGGAATAAATAAGATACGGGTTAAGTATAAATGTTTTCTGTATTATTTCGGAAATTGGGCATAGCCCAGCTGGTTACAAGGATTGATGGGTGTTCGAGGGGTCGGGGGTTCGAGTCTCGGCTTGGACAGTTTCTTATTCTTTTTGGAGTCTTGAAGGTAGTTCTTTTATCAAGTTATTATTTTTATTAATTATAGTATTATTATTAATATTAATATTATCATTATTTTTCTAATTATTATTATTGTTGTATTTAGTATTAAAAGTATTATTATTATAAGTAATATTAGTAATATGGTTAATATGTGTATTAGTAGTATTATTAAGTAATAATATTATTATTAGTAGTATTATAAAACTTATTAACATCACTATCAATTTTTATAAATGTTATCATTAAAATTATCAAAAAATATCGATATTATTATTGCTATTAAAAGTATGATAATTATTATTATTAACAGATGTGTTATTATTATTATTATGATTAGGATCATTATTATTAACATTATTATGAAGATAATACAAGTTATCATTATTTTTATTAATATTAAGTATTAGTAACACTCTTATAACTATTAGTATTATTATTAACAATATCAATATTATTATTAATATTATCATTTTTAATAAAGTTATGCTTATTATTATTAGTAAATCGTTATTATCGAAACTACCATTTTTTTTAGCAAATAAATATTTTGTACATAAAATATATTTATTATATATACTATATTTATATTAAAACTACACATAACTATATATATAAAACCTACTAAAATTATTTATATAAACACTTACAAACAACAAATTATCGATTTTAAAATATAACATTAAACAAGTATGTATATGAATATATTAATATAACTATAAAAATATTAACCATTTGAATGTACATACAAATTAAAAATATATGTTATTAATATAAAATTAATGTAATTAATAAATTTATATATATATATATATATATATATATATATATATATATATATATATATATATATATATATATATATATATATATATATATATATTCATTCGAATACGATTAGATATATATTAATAAATATACAATTGATATAGGTTCGTGAATCCGAGGCCAACCCTGCATTGTTCAGTATCGTCATATGTATTTTTACTACAAAATATTGTATTGTGAGTTTCATTAATCGTTTTTTAAATGTTTTTGCAATATATATTTTTGGGACTGAGAATACATGCGATGTTTTTATAACTGTTTTACGAAATAGACACAAGTAATCGAAACTACACTCTATGGTTGAATTATCGAAATCGAATATGCCCCTTTTATTAAGTCTGGTAATCTAAGAATTAGGGAACAGACACCCTAATTGACGCGAACTCTAAAGATATATCTATCGGGCCCAACAAGTCCCATCCAAAGTACCGGATGCTTTAGTACTTCGAAATGTATATCATGTCCGAAGGAGGATCCCGGAATGATGGGGATATTCTTATATGTATATTGTGAATGTCGGTTACCAGGTGTTCAATCTATATGAATGATATTTTTGTCTCTATGCATGGGACGTATGTTTATGAGAAATGGAAATATGAAATCTTGTGGTCTATTAAAATTATGAAATGATTATTTATGTTAAACTAATGAACTCACCAACCTTTTGGTTGACACTTTAAAGCATGTTTATTCTCAGGTACGAAAGAAATCTTCCGCTGTGCATTTGCTCATTTTAGAAATATTACTTGGAATCATTCATGACATATTTCAAAAAACGTTGCATTCGAGTCGTTAAGTTCATTAAGATTATTATTAAGTCAATTTTAGTTAGATTTATTATGAAATGGTTTGCATGACATCAACTTCCAATGTAATGAAAGATTGTCTTTTCAAAAACGAATGCAATGTTTGTAAAATGTATCATATAGATGTCAAGTACCTCGCGATGTAATCAACTGTTGTGAATCGTTTATAATCGATATGGACTTCGTCCGGATGGATTAGGACGGGTCCTTTCAGTTGGTATCAGAGCGATGGTCTTAGCGAACCAGGTCTTGCATTAGTGTGTCTAACTGATAGTTGTTAGGATGCATTAGTGAGTCTGGACTTCGACCGTGTCTGCATGTCAAAAGTTTTGCTTATCATTTTTATCGGAAATCATCTGCTTATCATCCTTAGGAAATTACATGCTCATTATTCTTAGTCTAGACACATCTTACTACATTGATTGCATGAATAGTGTATAGACAAAATTCATATCTTAGCGTACCTGTTATTGTTACCTTTGACTGACAGATTCTGTAGATTCCTCCGTAACTTATGGGATTTTAGTATTATATATGCATATGTATATTATGTATTGCAGGGTACTAATCTACATCCTATAATCTATTTCTTATCGAAAATTCTTCATCTGATCGTACAAGATAAATCCCTCAATCAGTTCGAGTCCCTCAGATTTCGATAGCTATTCCGATAGTTATTCCGACAGCTATTCCGACATGGATATTCACCTAAGCTCCGAAAGCGGTGTCACCAGAATGGATCAATCAATCAGTCATCCCCAATTCATTTGATGAGTTCATAGTTGACTTAAACAATGGAGATGCGAAGAAGGCGATCCCTTCCACCAACCGAATTCACCTCTTGACAATGAACCTGAAGTGTTTACCGGCGAACCTGTTCGAGACACCATTTCAGTCTCATTTCCAGGGTAACTCGACAAGCTTATATTCTATCCACAATTCTAAACCTTATTCATCCGCTCGTTCCGACCGACAATCATCCTAAAGTAATAAGTCAACGAACTTCGCGCTCGAATAATCAATTCGTAGAATATGGTGCAAAATGTACCATCTTCAACAACATCACCGACACCAACAGTATCATCAGTAACAGAACCAGTACCATCAACAATCCATGCTTCAATATCACTATCTGTACTTCGAGTATGATCTTCATTTTACGTATCGTTCTACCTCATTTATCTTCGATCGACATGGCGAATATGTAATCTCTAAAGTTTTAGAGATTATTTATTCTAGTTCCAACCGAAAATTAAATGAGTTTAATATTATATTAACTCATTAAATCCATGATTACATCTGAAAAAAATATATATGTATATATGTTTTCATAAAGATTGTAATTAAAAATTCTTTTGTACAAACTGTTAATGGTGAAAATATTTTAACGGGTAGGTAATACCCGAGGAATATTTAGATTTCACATTAATAAGTTACATTGTACGTTCTTCGATTCTGATTCAACAGTCATTTACTATCCTACTTACATCCACAGATATATGTATCCGTTCACCACAGAATAACCATATTCATCCAATTTCATATTTGGATTTTGATTTATCAGAATCCAACAAGTGGCATAATGAAGAAAACATTTGACAAAATAAAATTTGTTAGAAACAAACAAATTAACTATGAGAAATTTTGTTAAGAATCCACGCTAACTGTTCCTAACTAATTGTTCCTAGCTAACTGATTACATTTTATTTATCGCAATTTAATTATCAAAATTTACATTCTCGTAATTTTAATTATCGTCATTTAATTTCTGTTATTTACTTTACGCACTTTATTTATCGTTATTTAATTTCTGTTATTTATTTTTACGCAATTTAAATATCGGGACACGTATACAAGGTTTTGACATATCATATCGACACATCTATATATATTATTTGGAATAACCATAGACACTCTATATGCAGTAACGATCGAGTTCTCTATACAGGGTTGAGGTTGATTCTATAATAATATATATACTTTGAGTTGTGATCGAGTCTGAGACGTATACGGGTCACGACACATGTTAATTAATTCGAATATTAAATATTAAACTATATTTGAATTATTGGACTGTTAATTGTGGACTATCAACTGTGGACCATCGACATTGGACAATTAAAATGAATTAAAATATTGATTATAACATATGAAACTAAACAATTCTACAAGTTTGCCACTTGATTTCATCTTAAACCTCATTTGTATCTTGGCGATTACAATCTGCGTTCAAACTTCTCATGATTCTTGAAAACACCTCAATCGAGAGGATGAACCAACCGCACTTCATCTACGGAAGGAAATATTTATGCATATAGTATGCACCTGGAAAATTCTTGAAAACTGAGTAAACGTTTAACGCGTAGCCGTGCTAATTCCTTTAGCGTTATTATTATCGAAAATAACTTCGCAATCTCTTTCCAAATTAGTCAATTTTGTCACAGCTCCAACAAATCAACTTCGATTTTCATTCGAAACAACCTTATTATAACCTTGATATATATGCGTGCTCTTTTATTGTTATCGGGGAACCTTTTATATTCCATCATATTACCAGCAGACATACCAGTAACCTCGTTGCTCCTTAGTTTAAATCCCTCTGACAAATCACTATATTTATCTATTGAAGTCTCGTTATGTACTCATCCGCATCTTGTAATGAGAACTGCCATAACAATTACCAGGAATCAGCAATCAGTACTTTGAAAACTCACAGCATATCTATATCAACAGTTATATGTATGACATTTATCCCTTAGAATTATGATGTGATGACCCGTCCTTATCCACCTGGACGAAGTCATCAACATCTGGTCCCATTGCGAGGTACTGACCTAAATATGTCATGTACGACTCCAAGTAATATCTTTTAAAATGAGCATATGCACAGCGGAAGATTTCTTTCATACCTGAGAATAAACATGCTTAAAAATGTCAACCAAAAGGTTGGTGAGTTCATAGGTTTATCATAATAATCACTTCAATATATTAATAGATCACAAGATTTCCGTTTATAAATATATGTACACTCGCAAGTGTATAAAAGTATTCTATAAATTGTAGGCACCCGGTAACAAGCCTTAACGTTCATGTTTTACCCTCTGAAGTACACTAGATCAGGTGTGTTTAATATAACCTCGAAGTACTAAAGCATCCCAAAGTCAGGATGGGGTTTGTCAGGCCCAATAGATCTATCTTTAGGATTCGCTCCTACCGTACATAGACAAGTAGTTTAATGTTACCAAGCTAAGGGTATATTTCTGGTTTAAACCCACATAGAATTAGTTTTAGTACTTGTGCCTATTTCGTAAAACATTTATAAATCAGCGCATGTATTCTCAGCCCAAAAATATATATAAAAAGGGAGCAAATGAAACTCACCATACTGTATTTTGTAGTAAAAATACATATGACGTCATTTAATAATTGTAGGGTTGGTCTCGGATTCACGAACCTCAAGGAAGTAATCCTAAAAATATGCCCAAGTCCGGGTTCGAACTCACGACCTCTCGCATAATACCAACACTCCTTAACCATTTATCTGTCCTTGTTTTTCTGATTTGAACCCAACATAATTATTTATAATATATCATCATCCATCTTCATGGAATTTTATAACCTATTCTTAAAACAACCGATGGGTCTCAGCCCAAAAGAAAAAGATATAGGATCCGGCCCAACTGTAGTTTCGGTCCAATAGTAAGAATTTGATCTAGGCCCAACATGATAAATATAGTGGCCCGCTAGAGAACTAAACACAATTGGCCATCTAACAATCTACAGCAAAGATATACGTCCATGATTTTCATAGTGGAGCCATAAAAATGAGCTACTTTACAGCTCACATATCACTCATCATATTCCTCATTATTTTTATATCATTATCATTATTGTCTTTCCCTGTTATCAATTATTAAACATCATCATCATACAACATCGTGTTCTTCTTCATTATCCCGTTACTTATTATCATCAAATAATCATGGCTCCCGTATCATCATTTCTGTTTATCACGATCATCATCATCATGTATCATCCTTACAGAACCCTCTTTAACATAATTATTATTGTTATATCATCGAACCCATCATCAGTTTGGGTCACGACTAGACACAAACAAAAGTAACGGTTGACGATGGTGTTGGGTTTGATCGGAATAGGAACATTAACAGCTTGATAACCAAAGTGGTTCGAATGTGATGTGATCTTGTTGGTTGTGATGGATGACGCAAGGGTGGTGGGTTATGAAGAAAGTGAAGGAGGTGAGGTGGTAGCGACATAAATAGGGGAAAAAGAGAAAGAGAGCGAGAGAGAGGAGAGAGATTGGATCACGGCTGTGGAAAGTGGCGGTTCCATGGTGATGGACGGTTGCAGGTGAGGTATGGTGGTTGCTTACTGTAGGTGGTGGTCGACAACATAAAACACTAGCAAAAAGATAATATAGTTCGAGCAATAGCGGTTCACGATGGGTTTGGTGGTGTCTCAGTGATCGGTTTTGGATTGTGGGGTGTTCTTAGACCGAAAGAAAAGAGTGAGAGTTATGAAGGTGATGGATGGTTTGTTTGATGGTGGCAGTTTTGGTAATAGTTCTCGAAGGTGAGGTTAATGGTTTCCCGATGATGGTTGTGAGGTTTGGTTTGTGGGTTCACGAAATATAAAAGGTGAAGAAAGGTGGTGTTGAAGGTGATGGTTCGTTCGGTTGATAGTTGTGATGGTGGTTTCGGAGTTATAAAGAATAAAGACGAGAGGAAAGGTGATTTTATGTGAGTTACGATGATGGTTGGTGATAGAGGGAGGTGGTTTCTAGGCCGCCGGAGGTTCAAGGTTAGAGAGAGATAAGAGAGATTAAGATGGTTCACGGTTATGATGATCCTGATGAAATGGTTTCGTTGGTGATGGTGACTCGTACAACAGGCTGCAACAATAGTCAACACCAGAGATTCTTAAGTTGAATTCGAGCTTCATAGCAACCGTGACAGGAAGATAACTATCGAAGGGTTTATTCGATCAATGAATAGAACAAGAACCGTAAGTAACTTATGGTGTTTGGTTCGAATGGGTTTTAATGATGGTGATATGCGTTTGATGGTGGGTTGGAAGTGATTGAAGGGTCTTCGAAAGATAGCAAGTATGTGTGGGTTTCTGTGGAGAACGAATGGTAGAAATACTCGGAGTGGCAATAGTCCTTGTTAGAGTAGTAACACAAGTAATACAAGTGGGTTTTTGTTCGAGCATGGTGACGGTTTAGTGGGTGCAAGGTGATGATGTTTGTGGTTTAGTGGGTGCAAGGTGATGATGTTTGTGGTTTAGTTCGTAGGTGTACATACAAATAAAAATAGAAAAGTGCTTGAGTGGTGATGGAAATGGATTTACAAAGTGTTCGAAAGAGGAACAAGAGAAAGAAAGATCGTTGAAATGGTGGATTTTTGTTATTAAAGATCCATGAAAGTGTTTATATATATACACGGATATATCTCTGTAACCTAATATGTATATACATGCATTATCTCAAGAGATTATTTAATGACATAAACCAAAACAGTAAACTCAAATAATTGTTGATTTGTGTGGGGATGGCAGTTTGACAAAAAGAGAATGCAGAAGAAAATGTGAAAAGTAGATAGGGATTGCTTAGAAAATTCATACGAATATATATATATATATATATATATATATATATATATATATATATATATATATATATATATATATATATATATATATATATATATATATATATATATATATATATATATATATATATATATATATATATATATATGTAATTAATATGAATATTACTAATTAATAAATATATTAATAATAATAATAATAATAATAATACTAATAATGATAAAAATACTAATGATAATAATAATAGAAGTAATAATAAAATTTCAATAACACTAATAATAATGATAATAAAGTAATTACAATAAAGATAATAAATAAATAAAAATGATAATTTTCAATAATCATGTAAATAATGACATTAATAATGATATTCATAATATTAGTAATAATAATAATAATATTAGTACAATAGTTATATTTTTATCTTGTAATCACACTTAATATGTTAATATACAACTTATTAAATTTATTAATACTAATATAATTATTTACAAATATAATTGTATATATTCACATTCTTAGTTACAATTAAAGGTTCGTGAATCGTCGGGATTAGTCAAAGGTCAAATGTATATATGAACACACTTCCAAGATTTGAGACTTTAACATTACAGACTTTGCTTATCGTGTCGAACTTATAAAATAAATTATGTTTAAATTTGGTCGGAAATTTCCGGGTCATTACATATGATCTCTCATTCTGAAATTCTGAAAAGCACTCAGTCACAAATCAATATTCTGAATGTTGAAAAAGCTGAATGAAGCAACAGAAACCATAGACAACCGTAAACGACCTTAATCATCGAAAGTTTGATGATAAAGAATAGTATGTTGGAAAAGCTCAGAAAAGTTGGAACTGGGAAACAGATTGAGCTAACCACGAAGGAGACCAAGGACAAATACAAGTACCATACCATATACTCAAAGAATCCAGGTAATTCTGGATCCGATGAAACCTTCAACGAATATCTTGCTCCGTACTCATGTTAAAATCTTGCGGAAAATCTCCCTCATCAATCATCGAACTTAAAAATTCCAAAATATCATCATCAATATCTTCGATATTTCTGAGGATATTTTCATAAATATTCTCGTTCGAAATTATATACCACTTCGTGCTTTCTGTGTATCATTATATTGGAAACATTCAATAGAAAATTTAGTACCGAAAAGCAGATTATGCGAATCTATGAAGAAAGCAATGGACAAATCACAAAGAATAAGTTTGACTTTAAAGAATCCAAATGATTCAATGTCTGCTAAATTCTTTAGTGAATATTTTGCTCCTTACTCTAAGCCCTTGCGGACAATAGTTTCTATCGTCCTCTGATCCTAGATATTCCGAGATATTATCATATCTTTCATTATAAATATCCTCGATATTTCTGAATATATTTTCATAACTAATCTTATCTGAAATCATTAATCTCTTCGTGCTATCATTGTTACATCATATAGAAACTGTTAGTTTCTATATTCTGTAAAACTTCAAGTTTAAATTATGAATGATTTTGGAGTATTGTCGGGAACTGATGCATGTGTTAGTATAATATAATGACACTTGATCAACGTGATTATATTATAGTAAGTCATGCTGAGTTTCTAATGAAACGTGATGATTCACAGACTCTAACGTCATCATGTGCCATGTTACACGACTCTTGTATTCTATTTAAACCTCTAAAATATTAAGAAAATATTTCTTGATGATTCGGTCTTTTTCAAGGCATTCTGGTAAATTAACAAATCAAGACCATGCCATTACCATTCCCTTCTTAGAACATTAACAATGTTCCTTCTAAAACTTATATCTGCGAATTCTGGACCATTACAAGAGATGCCCATTCGCAAGAAGAAGAAACGGAGGGACAAAGCTCCGAAATAGAAATTGGGGTATAAATCGCATCAAATATGAGGGAGTATTAACTGTGGATGACAGAGATTATAGGAGACAGGAATAGGGACATTGAAATATAATGGAGAATATAAAGTCCGATAACAACACATAAATTACAAACCGTGTATATCAATGTTTATCGCAACATAAAGACACGAGAGAATTATAAGTACTATAACCCCAAGGGTGAGGTAGAAGAAAACAGATTCCACTGGTGGGAGTTGGAAAGGAGGATGATTGTTGTGATAGTAAGGATAAGGACAAGGATCAGGACTGGGGTAAGCATTCCTTACAATCTTTTGAATTTGAGAATTGAGTATAGGAATGGTAAAAGTAACGGAACGGAAGAAGTTAATTTATAGTGAAATATCTGATAGAAAAATCGAGGCAGATCACCGTATTTAATTATAGAGATTTTAATCTCTTTATTCGTCGAAGAATCAAATCTCTTAGATTTCGAAGATTTTCTTTAAATCCCTGGAATTCCGGAAATCCACCGTGACTACGTCAAAAAGTTAAAGCTCTAACTCAATCTTTGTAACAGCTTCACTCGTACGCTTTACATAATCAAATCGTTTTATCTATATTACTTAATAATGATAAAACTCGATTTATCAACTCATATTCGTCACGAAAACATTCTTATTGTTAGCCATGACGACCTCACTCAAATTTCGGGACGAAATTTCTTTAACGGGTAGGTACTATGATGACCCGGGAATTTTCGACCAAATTTAAACTTAATCTTTATATGATTTCGACACGATAAGCAAAGTCTGTAATGTTGAATCTCAAAAATTTCTGAAACTGTGTTCATGTATTCAGTGACCTTTTACTATTCCCGACGATTCACGAACAATAATCGTAAATATATATAAATATAAATTTAAATAATAAATCGAAATGATAAAATACAGATTAATCAATTGAATTAATTATGTAATTGTGACGACCCCGTCAAAACACTTAACGGATCCGTCAGTTGGTCCCACAGCTTGATCGGACTTTAAATGAATTAAATAAACAAAGTTGCATTCTTTTATTTCAAATATTTCCCAAAAAGGAAACAAACCAAAATATGTAGTTTCAAAACAACCAACCATAGTAATAAACCAAAAGTTGACACAAAACCTTGCCAACAAACCCACAAGTTTAAATTATCCAAAAATAGAATGCAAGCTTAAGTTTCATAAATTGTTTCATAAAATCTGCCCAAATGCATGCAGACTCTTCTAAACACAGCGGAAGCATCACAAAACTCATGTACCTGTGAAAACATGCAAGTAAACTATCAACACAAAGGTTGAGTGAATTATAGGTTTAATCAATAAGTAAACTTTAGACCACAAGATTTAAAATGTTAGAAAACGTTAAACATTATTCCATTATCAATGAGCCACCTGGTAACCACTTAACTCTTTATTTACCCTTGCTAAACACAATAAAAAAATATACACTTGGACAGTGTATCTACAACAAATTACGAAGTACTAGACTTTCAATTATAAATTGCTAGCGCGACTAGCTCGAAATGGGGTTGTCAAACCCGATAGATCTATCCGTAGGATTCGCGTTCACCGGTAGAAACCAATGATTACAGTTACCAGACTAGGGAATATTTTTGTCCAACTCACAATGAATAATTAAATTTAACTGTTACTTGTGTCTAAACGTAAATAAAAATGCATGTAATCACATCCCAAAAATATACTTTGAAAAGTATGTAAAAACGGGACTATAACTCACCTTAAAAGCAACTGAAGAAACCACACAAACAAGCGAACAGCAAATAGAGTAAAGTGATCAGGAATGATCACAACGCCGACCTATAAATAAAGCAGGTCGATATAAATAACTAACTTAGGTCAAGTCTTAATATGATAGATGTTGTACATGTTGCAAGTAGACATAGAACAATACTCAGCAAGCATCAGTTTGACTGGAACAGCGTATGGACACGTACTATCTATTTATAGAAAGTTTCTATTTTTAGAAGGTTTCCATTTTTGGAAAGTTTCTATTTTTGGAAAGTTTCTATTTTAGGAAAGTTTCTATTTTTGGAAAGTTTCTATTTTTAGAAAGTTTCTATTTTTGGAAAGTTTCCAAATTTAGAAAGTTCTATTTTTAGAAAGTTTTTAAGTTAGGAAAGTTACCTTATTTAGAAAGTCAACAAAAGTAAACTGAAAGTCAAAGTCAACCGAAAGTCAACTCAAAAGTCAACCTTGATCAAACATAGTCAACATTAATTTCAAAAGTGTACATTATAATAATAACATAAGTTATAATGTTTATTAAAATTAAAAGTGTATAATTAAGTCATAATATAAGTTTAATTAAATAAAATGAATTATTAAAGTTAATATAAGTTGAAGTGATATAATTAATATATCATAAGTATTTAATTAATTAATTAAATATTAATCATAATATAAGTATTATTAATTAGTAATAAATTTTTAAATCATATCATAAGTATTATTAATTAATAATGAATTATTAACCATATCATAAGTTTCTAATTATAATTATTAAATCATAAGTATTTAATAATTAAATCATGATTAAATAATAATTAAGTCTTATAATAATTAAATAATTATTTAATCTTTATTATAAGTCTTATAATAATATTCTTATAAAATAAATTTAATACTTCTCATAAGTATTTTCCATTAATAATAAAAGTATTATTAATCATAAGTTAAATTAAAATGTTAATTAAATCATAAATAATAATTAAATGATATAATAAATATTTATATCATAAGTCTTAAATAATAATAATTACCTCTTTTATCATAAGTAATTAATTAATAATGAAATTCATTATTTTTATCATAAGTTTTAGAATTAATCATAAGTTTTAATTCAAAAGTTCATCGGGTCGTATTTTGAGCCCCGGGTGTCGATTTCTGGCGAGCCTAATATGCATCTCCGCATATTCAAACCACCTGACATAATTGTGCACTCAAGAACACACCAAGAACATTTCACAAGTCGTGGAAATCAGCCATGACACCACTTGGACCTTCAATTTACTCAAAACCGTGTTTTAGTCAAAACGGGTGAACCGTGGCTCGGATTTAGGTGACCCGAACATGAAAGTTCGTCCCACCATCAGTCCTAACACACTAACACACCCTAAAGACTCCAAGGAAGGTCACAAAGTCGGACCAAACCTGGTTCATGTCAATATCACAATTCAATTTTAACAAAAAGTAATTTGATCATAACTAGGACTCCGGGAATCGAAACGACATGAATCCGGAGTCTAAAATTAATGTCTTGATGAGAGGAACTCATCTAGATAGTTTATTTTAACTTTTATATCAGTCACAAACCCAGAATACACGAAATAGCTGCTGTCCAGAATTTTATAAACCGAAAACATGCAATTATGAGTACATCTATGCATACAAACACCATTACAATAATCCACAAACTTCATACTACTAAATAAACATCAAAATACAGAAAATAATTGAAAAATTGAAAGTTCTAGGGTTAGGGTTTATACCCTAATCGAGAAACAAACTAGGTAATCGCGTAGAGAATGAAGAGAGGAACGCGTTTATACTAATTAATCCTTGATCCAAGCTTGAAAAATGATGAACACCAACTAATATTTAGGTTTTGATATTTTGAGATAAAATGTGAATAATGAGGAGAAATGCAAAAAATGAAAGGGATTTACCCCCTCCCCCATGGCTTCGGCTGAATTTGAGATGGGGTGGGCCCCATGGTGGGACAAACTTGTTAATTGATAATTCCTGATGGCCCGAAAGCCCGAACGAGTCCCGAAACGCGAAAACGCACTTACGCGATTAAAAATCCGGAAATATAATAAACGCGCGACGAAAAATAAATATAAATACACTATATAATAATATGACCTTAAAATATCATATTTAAAATATTTAGGATTTAAATGTCCCAAAAACTCGACCGTTGGTTTGAAAACCAAAAAGATTCGCTGGATGGAAATCCGCGAGACGTAGAAACGTATAAATTAAAATATGAATACAACTATTCACATAACACATAACACATAATAATTAATATATACATATTATTACAAATAATAATAATATAGGTCATTGAAATGACGTGGCACACTAACAGTTAACGGTCGTTAAATAATTAACTGAAAAAGATAACGGAAAAAGTAGGGTCGTGACAGTACCTTCCCGTTACGGAAATTTCTTCCCGAAATTTAAGCAGGCGCAGGGGTTGACTCGGCATTTGAGAACAAATACGGGTATTTCTGCTTCATCTGGTCTTCACGCTCCCAAGTGAACTCGGGACAGCGTCTAGCGTTCCATCTGACCCAAACAACAGGAATTTTGCTCTGTTTAAGAGTCTTAACCTCTCGGTCCATGATTTCAACAGGCTCCTAAATAAAATGCAATTGCTTATCAACTTGAAGTTCCTCCAAAGGAATAGTCTGATCAAATTCAGCCAAGCACTTCTTTAAATTCGAAATATGGAAAACATCGTGAGCAGCACTGAGTTCTTGCGGCAATTTTAAACGATAAGCCACCGGTCCAACTCTTTCAAGGATCTCAAAAGGTCCCACGAAACGAGGACTTAACTTTCCCCTTTTACCAAAACGAATTACGCCCTTCCAAGGCGAAACTTTTAAGATAACATGATCATCAACTTGAAATTCAACATCTTTCCTTCCCTTATCGGCATAACTCTTTTGCCGACTTGTAGCAGTTCTCAACCTTTCTTTAATTTGTACAATCTTCTCAGTAGTCTCGTGAATAATCTCTGGACCTGTAAGTTGAGCATCCCCAACCTCATTCCAACAAATAGGAGACCTACATTTCCTACCGTACAAAGCTTCAAACGGTATGGCTTTAATACTTGCGTGGTAACTGTTGTTATAAGAAAACTCAGCTAGCGGAAAATATTTATCCCACCCATTTCTAAAATCGATGACGCATGCTCGCAACATATCTTCTAATGTCTGAATGGTCCTTTCACTTTGACCATCCGTTTGAGGATGATAAGCGGTGCTCATATCCAACCTAGTACCCAAGGCTTCCTGTAAAGATCGCCAGAACCTCGACACAAATCGACTGTCTCGGTCGGAAATAATGGACACGGGGACACCATGCCTAGAAACAATCTCTTTCAAATACAAACGGGTGAGTTTCTCCATCGAATCGGTTTTCCTAATCAGCAAAAAGTGAGCTGACTTAGTGAGTCGATCTACAATCACCCAAATCGCATCATAGCCACCCGAAACTCTTGGTAACTTCGTAATAAAATCCATAGTGATACCTTCCCACTTCCACTCGGGAATTTCTGGTTGCACCAAAAGTCCAGGCGGTTTTTGATGTTCAGCTTTGACCTTAGCACAGGTCAAACACTTAGTCACATACTTAGCTACATCACCTTTCAAATTATGCCACCAATACAGCTCCTTAAGATCCTGATACATCTTTCATGAACCAGGATGAACAGAGTATCTAGACTTATGAGCCTCATCCAAAACAAGTTGTCGAAGACCTCCAAATTTTAGAACCCATAGACGTCCCGCAAAATACCTAGTACCATCAGCTCGTACTTCAAACTTCTTAGCTACCTTTTCTACATTCTCCTTCACGAAATTCTCCTCCTTTAAGGCTTCTTGTTATGCCTCAAGAATCTGCCTAACGAGGTTTGATCTAACTGTCATATTCAAGGCCCTAACCCTGTGAGGTTCAGTCCTTTCTTTATGACTCAATGCATCAGCCACAACATTGGCCTTACCCGGGTGATACAAAAGGTCACAATTATAATCATTCAACGTCTCAATCCATCTTCGTTGTCTCATGTTCAACTGTTTCTGATCGAGGATATGTTGAAGACTCTTGTGATCGGTGTACACAGTACTCTTAACACCATAAAGATAGTGTCTCCAAATCTTAAGCGCAAAAACAACAGCCCCCAACTCTAAATCATGAGTCGTATAGTTCTCTTCGTGAATCTTCAACTGTCGTGACGCATACATGATAACCTTCTTCCGTTGCATTAAAACGCAACCATAGCCTTGTCGTGAAGAATCACAATAAACAATAAAATCGTCATTACCCTCCGGTAGTGACAAAATCGGAGCGGTAGTCAACTTCTTCTTCAAAATCTGAAAAGCATTCTCTTGTTCATCCTTCCACTCATACTTCTTCACTTTATGCGTTAAAGCAGTCAGAGGTTTCGCAATACGAGAGAAATCCTGGATGAACCTTCGATAGTAACCTGCCAATCCTAAGAACTGACGAATCTGAGTAAGAGTTTTCGGGGTTTCCCACTTTTCAATCGCCTCAATTTTAGCAGGATCAACTTGTATTCCCTTTTTATTAACAATATGACCAAGGAACTGAACTTCTCTTAACCAAAAAGCACACTTAGAGAACTTAGCGTACAACTCTTCTTTCTTTAACAAATCAAGCACTAACCTCAAGTGTTCTTCGTGCTCTTCATCACTCTTAGAATAGATAAGGATGTCGTCGATGAAAACAATAATGAACTTGTCCAGATAGGGTCTACACACACGGTTCATGAGGTCCATGAACACAGCAGGTGCATTTGTCAATCCGAACGGCATAACAAGAAATTTAAAGTGACCGTAACGGGTGCGAAAAGCAGTTTTTGAAACATCAGATTCCTTAACACGCAACTGATGATAGCCAGAATGAAGATCGATTTTTGAATAAACAGACGAACCCTGAAGTTGATCGAACAGATCATCAATTCTCGGAAGAGGATAACGATTTTTAACAGTGAGCTTATTCAGTTCACGATAATCAATGCATAAACGAAAAGAACCATCCTTCTTATTAACAAACAGAACGGGAGCTCCCCTAGGGGACAAACTAGGACGAATAAAACCTTTGTCTAACAACTCACGGAGTTGACTCGACAATTCTTGAAGTTCAGAAGTTGCAAGACGATAAGGAGCACGTGCTACAGGAGCAGCGCCGGGAACAAGATCAATTTGAAATTCTACCGCGCGTTGCGGTGGAAGGCCAGGTAAGTCATCGGGAAACACCTCGGGAAAATCCCTAACAATGTGAACGTCATCAACGTTCTTCACTTCCTTACTAGGATCAACAACATGAGCAAGAATAGCCTGACAGCCTTTGCGGAGATGTTTACGAACTTTCATACAGCTAATAAGATTTAACTGTGTGCATTTCTTATCTCCAAAGACCATCAGTGGTTCTCCAATCACATTAGTAATACGAATAGCCTTATCATAACACACGATCTCAGCACGGTTCGCAGATAACTAATCCATACCAATAACAATATTAAAACTACCAAGTTCAATCGGTATCAAATCTATCTCAAAATCCCTACCATCCAGATTAATGTTACATTTACGATGTACAGTCTTAGCAGTAAGTTCTTTACCATTAGCTACTTCAACAACATAAGTATTGTATAAGGGAGTTAATGGCGTTTTGATTCTCGGACTTAATTTACTCAACACGAAACTTAAATCAGCCCCTGAATCAAATAGTACATAAACTGATAAATCATTGACTGAGAACGTACCAGTAACAAGCTTAGGATCTGTAGTGACCCGAACTTTTCCATGTTTATATATATATTAAATGAAGTTGTTATTTACACGATTAAGTGTTTCCAACATGTTAAGCAATCAAACTTGTTAAGACTTGATTAATTGAAATAGGTTTCATATAGACAATTGACCACCCAAGTTGACCGGTGATTCACGAACGTTAAAACTTGTAAAAACTATACGATGACATATATATGGTTATATATATAGTTAACATGATTTTATTATAAGTATGTATCTCATTAGGTATTTTAACAATGAGTTATATACATAAAAATGAGACTATTAATTTAAAAAACTCGAAAACGATATATATAACGATTATCGTTATAACAACGTCTTACTAGTTACATATGAATCATATTAAGATATTGATACACTTGGTTAATTATGTTAAATGATAAGTAAATATATTATTAAGTGTATTAACAATGAAATACATATGTAAAAATAAGACTACTAACTTAATGATTTCGAAACGAGACATATATGTAACGATTATCGTTGTAACGACATTTAACTGTATATATATCATACTAAGATATATTATATATCATAATATCATGATAATATAACAATTTAACATCTCATTTGTTATAATAAACAAGGGGTTAAAAACATTCAACAAGATCGTTAACCTAAAGGTTTCAAAACAACATTTACATGTAACGACTAACGATGACTTAACGACTCAGTTAAAATGTATATACATGTAGTGTTTTAATATGTATTTATACACTTTTGAAAGACTTCCATACACTTATCAAAATACTTCTACTTAACAAAAATTCTTACAATTACATCCTCGTTCAGTTTCATCAACAATTCTACTCGTATGCACCCGTATTCGTACTCGTACAATACACAGCTTTTAGATGTATGTACTATTGGTATATACACTCCAATGATCAGCTCTTAGCAGCCCATGTGAGTCACCTAACACATGTGGGAACCATCATTTGGCAAATAGCATGAAATATCTCATAAAATTACAAAAATATGAGTAATCATTCATTACTTATTTACATGAAACAAAATTACATATCCTTTATATCTAATCCATACACCAACGACCAAAAACGCCTACAAACACTTTCATTCTTCAATTTTCTTCATCTAATTGATCTCTCTCAAGTTCTATCTTCAAGTTCTAAGTGTTCTTCATATATTCTACAAGTTCTAGTTACATAAAATCAAAAATACTTTCAAGTTTGCTAGCTCACTTCCAATCTTGTAAGGTGATCATCCAACCTCAAGAAATCTTTGTTTCTTACAGTAGGTTATCATTCTAATACAAGGTAATAATCATATTCAAACTTTGGTTCAATTTCTATAACTATAACAATCTTATTTCAAGTGATGATCTTACTTGAACTTGTTTTCGTGTCATGATTCTGCTTCAAGAACTTCGAGCCATCCAAGGATCCGTTGAAGCTAGATCCATTTTTCTATTTTCCAGTAGGTTTATCCAAGGAACTTAAGGTAGTAATGATGTTCATAACATCATTCGATTCATACATATAAAGCTATCTTATTCGAAGGTTTAAACTTGTATTCACTAGAACATAGTTTAGTTAATTCTAAACTTGTTCGCAAACAAAAGTTAATCCTTCTAACGTGACTTTTAAAATCAACTAAACACATGTTATATATCTATATGATATGCTAACTTAATGATTTAAAACCTGGAAACACGAAAAACACCTTAAAACCGGATTTACGCCGTCGTAGTAACACCGCGGGCTGTTTTGGGTTAGTTAATTAAAAACTATGATAAACTTTGATTTAAAAGTTGTTATTCTGAGAAAATGATTTTTATTATGAACATGAAACTATATCCAAAAATTATGGTTAAACTCAAAGTGGAAGTATGTTTTCTAAAATGGTCATCTAGACGTCGTTCTTTCGACTAAAATGACTACCTTTACAAAAACGACATGTAACTTATTTTTCCGACTATAAACCTATACTTTTTCTGTTTAGATTCATAAAATAGAGTTCAATATGAAACCATAGCAATTTGATTCACTCAAAACGGATTTAAAATGAAGAAGTTATGGGTAAAACAAGATTGGATAATTTTTCTCATTTTAGCTACGTCAAAATTGGTAACAAATCTATTCTAACCATAACTTAATCAACTTGTATTGTATATTATGTAATCTTGAGATACCATAGACACGTATACAATGTTTCGACCTATCATGTCGACACATCTATATATATTTCGGAACAACCATAGACACTCTATATGTGAATGTTGGAGTTAGCTATATAGGGTTGAGGTTGATTCCAAAATATATATAGTTTGAGTTGTGATCAATACTGAGATACGTATACACTGGGTCGTGGATTGATTCAAGATAATATTTATCGTTTTATTTCTGTACATCTAACTGTGGACAACTGGTTGTAGGTTACTAACGAGGACAGCTGACTTAATAAACTTAAAACATCAAAATATATTAAAAGTGTTGTAAATATATTTTGAACATACTTTGATATATATGTATATATTGTTATAGGTTCGTGAATCAACCAGTGGCCAAGTCTTACTTCCCGACGAAGTAAAAATCTGTGAAAGTGAGTTATAGTCCCACTTTTAAAATCTAATATTTTTGGGATGAGAATACATGCAGGTTTTATAAATGATTTACAAAATAGACACAAGTACGTGAAACTACATTCTATGGTTGAATTATCGAAATCGAATATGCCCCTTTTTATTAAGTCTGGTAATCTAAGAATTAGGGAACAGACACCCTAATTGACGCGAATCCTAAAGATAGATCTATTGGGCCTAACAAACCCCATCCAAAGTACCGGATGCTTTAGTACTTCGAAATTTATATCATATCCGAAGGGTGTCCCGGAATGATGGGGATATTCTTATATATGCATCTTGTTAATGTCGGTTACCAGGTGTTCACCATATGAATGATTTTTATCTCTATGTATGGGATGTGTGTTGAAATATGAAATCTTGTGGTCTATTATTATGATTTGATATATATAGGTTAAACCTATAACTCACCAACATTTTCGTTTACGTTTTAAGCATGTTTATTCTCAGGTTATTATTAAGAGCTTCCGCTGTCGCATACTTAAATAAGGATGAGATTTGGAGTCCATGCTTGTATGATATTGTGTAAAAACTGCATTCAAGAAACTTATTTTGTTGTAACATATTTGTATTGTAAACCATTATGTAATGGTCGTGTGTAAACTGGATATTTTAGATTATCATTATTTGATAATCTACGTAACGCTTTTTAAACCTTTATTGATGAAATAAAGGTTATGGTTTGTTTTAAAATGAATGCAATCTTTGAAAAAGTCTCATATAGAGGTCAAAACCTCGCAACGAAATCAATTAATATGGAACGTTTTTAATCAATAAGAACGGGACATTTCAGTTGGTATCCGAGCGTTGGTCTTAGATGTAGTGACCCAAACTTTTCCATGTTTATATATATTAATTTAGATTGATATTTACATGATTAAATGTTTCCAACATGTTAAGCAATCAAACTTGTTAAGACTTGATTAATTGAAATATGTTTCATATAGACAATTGACCACCCAAGTTGATCGGTGATTCACGAACGTTAAAACTTGTAAAAACTATATGATGACATATATATGGATATATATATATATATATATATATATATATATATATATATATATATATATATATATATATATATATAGTTAACATGATACTATGATAAGTAAACATATCATTAAGTATATTAACAATGAACTACATATGTAAAAACAAGACTACTAACTTCATGATTTTTAAACGAGACATATATGTAACGATTATCGTTGTAAAGACATTTAATGTATATATATCATATTAAGAGATATTCATACATGATAATATCATGATAATATAATAATTTAAAATCTCATTTGATATTATAAACATTGGGTTAACAACATTTAACAAGATCGTTAACCTAAAGGTTTCAAAACAACACTTACATGTAACGACTAACGATGACTTAACGACTCAGTTAAAATGTATATACATGTAGTGTTTTAATATGTATTTATACACTTTTGAAAGACTTCAATACACTTATCAAAATACTTCTACTTAACAAAAATGCTTACAATTACATCCTCGTTCAGTTTCATCAACAATTCTACTCGTATGCACCCGTATTCGTACTCGTACAATACACAGCTTTTAGATGTATGTACTATTGGTATATACACTCCAATGATCAGCTCTTAGCAGCCCATGTGAGTCACCTAACACATGTGGGAACCATCATTTGGCAACTAGCATGAAATATCTCATAAAATTACAAAAATATGAGTAATCATTCATGACTTATTTACATGAAAACAAAATTACATATCCTTTATATCTAATCCATACACCAACGACCAAAAACACCTACAAACACTTTCATTCTTCAATTTTCTACAAGTTCTAGTTACATAAAATCAAGAATACTTTCAAGTTTGCTAGCTCACTTCCAATCTTGTAAGGTGATCATCCAACCTCAAGAAATCTTTGTTTCTTACAGTAGGTTATCATTCTAATACAAGGTAATAATCATATTCAAACTTTGGTTCAATTTCTATAACTATAACAATCTTATTTCAAGTGATGATCTTACTTGAACTTGTTTTCGTGTCATGATTCTGCTTCAAGAACTTCGAGCCATCCAAGGATCCGTTGAAGCTAGATCCATTTTTCTCTTTTCCAGTAGGTTTATCCAAGGAAATTAAGGTAGTAATGATGTTCATAACATCATTCGATTCATACGTATAAAGCTATCTTATTCGAAGGTTTAAACTTGTAATCACTAGAACATAGTTTAGTTAATTCTAAACTTGTTCGCAAACAAAAGTTAATCCTTCTAACTTGACTTTTAAAATCAACTAAACACATGTTCTATATCTATATGATATGCTAACTTAATGATTTAAAACCTGGAAACACGAAAAACACCGTAAAACCGGATTTACGCCGTCGTAGTAACACCGCGGGCTGTTTTGGGTTAGTTAATTAAAAACTATGATAAACTTTGATTTAAAAGTTGTTATTCTGAGAAAATGATTTTTATTATGAACATGAAACTATATCCAAAAATTATGGTTAAACTCAAAGTGGAAGTATGTTTTCTAAAATGGTCATCTAGACGTCGTTCTTTCGACTGAAATGACTACCTTTACAAAAACGACTTGTAACTTATTTTTCTGACTATAAACCTATACTTTTTCTGTTTAGATTCATAAAATATAGTTCAATATGAAACCATAGCAATTTGATTCACTCAAAACGGATTTAAAATGAAGAAGTTATGGGTAAAACAAGATTGGATAATTTTTCTCATTTTAGCTACGTGAAAATTGGTAACAAATCTATTCCAACCATAACTTAATCAACTTGTATTGTATATTATGTAATCTTGAGATACCATAGACACGTATACAATGTTTCGACCTATCATGTCGACACATCTATATATATTTCGGAACAACCATAGACACTCTATATGTGAATGTTGGAGTTAGCTATACAGGGTTGAGGTTGATTCCAAAATATATATAGTTTGAGTTGTGATCAATACTGAGATACGTATACACTGGGTCGTGGATTGATTCAAGATAATATTTATCGATTTATTTCTGTACATCTAACTGTGGACAACTAGTTGTAGGTTACTAACGAGGACAGCTGACTTAATAAACTTAAAACATCAAAATATATTAAAAGTGTTGTAAATATATTTTGAACATACTTTGATATATATGTATATATTGTTATGTATATATTGTTATAGGTTCGTGAATCAACTATTACCCAAATAGTATCAAATCCTGATGGTTTCTGATGCTCAGCTTTGACCTTAGAACACGTCAAACATTCTCCTACGTATTTAGCAACATCGGCTTTCATACCCGGCCACCAAAAATGTTTCTTGAGATCCTTGTACATCTTCCCCGTTCCAGGATGTATTGAGTATCTGGTTTTATGAGCTTCTCTAAGTACCATTTCTCTCATATCTCCAAATTTTGGTACCCAAATCCTTTCAGCCCTATACCGGGTTCCGTCTTCCCGAATATTAAGATGCTTCTCCGATCCTTTGGGTATTTCATCCTTTAAATTTCCCTCTTTTAAAACTCCTTGTTGCGCCTCCTTTATTTGAGTAGTAATGTTATTATAAATCATTATATTCATAGATTTTACTCGAATGGGTTCTCTGTCCTTCCTGCTCAAGGCATCGGCTACCACATTTGCCTTCCCCGGGTGGTAACGAATCTCAAAGTCGTAATCATTCAATAATTCAATCCACCTACGCTGCCTCATATTCAGTTGTTTCTGATTAAATATGTGTTGAAGACTTTTGTGGTCGGTATATATAATACTTTTGACCCCATATAAGTAGTGCCTCCAAGTCTTTAATGCAAAAACAACCGCGCCTAATTCCAAATCATGCGTCGTATAATTTTGTTCGTGAATCTTCAATTGTCTAGACGCATAAGCAATCACCTTCGTTCGTTGCATTAATACACTACCGAGACCTTGCTTTGATGCATCACAATAAATCACAAAATCATCATTCCCTTCTGGCAATGACAATATAGGTGCCGTAGTTAGCTTTTTCTTCAATAACTGAAACGCTTTCTCTTGTTCATCATTCCATTCAAATTTCTTCCCTTTATGCGTTAATGCAGTCAAGGGTTTTGCTATTCTGGAAAAGTCTTGGATGAACCTTCTGTAGTAACCAGCTAGTCCTAAAAACTGGCGTATGTGTTTCGGAGTTTTCGGGGTTTCCCACTTTTAAACAGTTTCTATCTTTTCCGGATCCACCTTAATACCTTCTTTGTTCAGTATGTGACCGAGGAATTGAACTTCTTCCAACCAAAATGCACACTTTGAAAACTTAGCGTACAATTCTTCCTTCCTCAATACTTCTAACACCTTTCTCAAATGTTCACCGTGTTCTTGGTCATTCTTTGAGTAAATAAGTATGTCATCAATGAAAACAATGACAAACTTGTCAAGGTATGGTCCACACACTCGGTTCATAAGGTCTATGAACACAGCTGGTGCATTAGTTAAACCAAACGGCATGACCATAAACTCGTAATGACCGTAACGTGTTTTGAAAGTAGTCTTTGGAATATCATCTTCTTTCACCCGCATTTGATGATACCCGGAACGTAAGTCAATCTTTGAATAAACAGACGAGCCTTATAGTTGATCAAATAAGTCGTCGATTCTCGATAGTGGGTAGCGGTTCTTGATGGTAAGTTTGTTCAACTCTCGGTAGTCGATACACAACCTGAATGTACCATCTTTCTTCTTGACAAACAAAACAGGAGCTCCCCACGGTGATGTGCTTGGTCGAATGAAACCACGCTCTAAAAGTTCTTGTAATTGGCTTTGTAGTTCTTTCATCTCGCTGGGTGCGAGTCTGTAAGGAGCACGAGCTATTGATGCAGCTCCTGGTACAAGATCTATTTGAAATTCAACGGATCGATGTGGGGGTAATCCCGGTAATTCTTTTGGAAATACATCGGGAAATTCTTTTGCAATGGGAACATCATTGATGCTCTTTTCTTCAGTTTGTACTTTCTCGACGTGTGCTAGAACAGCATAGCAACCTTTTCTTATTAGTTTTTGTGCCTTCAAATTACTAATAAGATGTAGCTTCGTGTTGCCCTTCTCTCCGTACACCATTAAGGGTTTTCCTTTTTCTCGTATAATGTGAATTGCATTTTTGTAACAAACGATCTCCGCTTTCACTTCTTTCAACCAGTCCATACAGATTATCACATCAAAACTCCCTAACTCTACTGGTATCAAATCAATCTTAAATGTTTCGCTAACCAGTTTAATTTCTCGATTCCGACATATATTATCTGCTGAAATTAATTTACCATTTGCTAATTCGAGTAAAAATTTACTATCCAAAGGCGTCAATGGACAACTTAATTTAGCACAAAAATCTCTACTCATATAGCTTCTATCCGCACCCGAATCAAATAAAACGTAAGCAGATTTATTGTCAATAAGAAACGTACCCGTAACAAGCTCCGGGTCTTCCTGTGCCTCTACCGCATTAATATTGAAAACTCTTCCACGGCCTTGTCCATTCGTGTTCTCCTGGTTCGGGCAATTTCTAATAATGTGGCCTGGTTTTCCACATTTATAACAAACTACATTGGCATAACTTGCTCCGACACTACTTGCTCCGCCATTACTCGTTCCGACACCATTTGTTCCTTTCGTTCTATTAACCCCTGGTCCGTAGACCTCACACTTCGCCGCGCTATGACCATTTCTTTTACACTTGTTGCAAAATTTGGTGCAGAACCCCGAGTGATTCTTTTCACACCTTTGGCATAGCTGCTTCTGATTGTTGTTGTTGTTGCGGTTATTATTGTTGTTGGGATGATTGTTGTAGTTGCTGTTGTTGTTGTTGTTGTTGGGCCGTTTGTTGTAGTTGCGATTGATGTTGCGATTGTTGGGATAATTGTTGCGATTATTGTTGTAATTGCTGTTGTTGTTGTATTGGTGATTCTTATCACCGTTTTCCTCCCACTTTCTTTTGACTTGCTTCACATTGGCCTCTTCAGCAGTCTGTTCTTTAATTCTTTCTTCAATCTGGTTCACTAGTTTGTGAGCCATTCTACATGCCTGTTGTATGGAGGCGGGCTCGTGTGTACTTATATCTTCTTGGATTCTTTCCGGTAATCCTTTCACAAACGCGTCGATCTTCTCTTCCTCATCTTCGAATGCTCCCGGACACAATAGGCACAATTCTGTGAATCGTATTTCGTACGTGGTAATATCAAATCCTTGGGTTCGTAACCCTCTAAGTTCTGTCTTGAGCTTATTGACCTCGGTTCTGGGACGGTACTTCTCGTTCATCAAGTGCTTGAATGCTGACCACGGTAGTGCGTACGCATCATCTTGTCCCACTTGCTCTAGATAGGTATTCCACCATGTTAACGCAGAACCTGTGAAGGTATGCGTAGCGTACTTCACTTTGTCCTCTTCAGTACACTTACTTATGGCAAACACCGATTCAACCTTCTCGGTCCACCGTTTCAATCCGATCGGTCCTTCGGTTCCATCAAATTCCAAAGGTTTGCAGGCAGTGAATTCTTTGTAGGTGCATCCTACACGATTTCCTGTACTGCTAGATCCAAGGTTATTGTTGGTATGTAGCGCAGCCTGTACTGCGGCTATGTTTGAAGCTAGAAAAGTACGGAATTCCTCTTCATTCATATTCACGGTGTGTCGAGTAGTCGGTGCCATTTCCTTCAAAATAGTTAAATGGAACAAGTTAATCATACAGAATATTAAGAGTAGTTAATAGTATTTCGTAGCATAATATGAACTCATTTATAAAAGCTTTTTCTGCATATTAGCGTTTTATAAGTTTAAATTCGGGTAGTACCTACCCGTTAAGTTCATACTTAGTAGCTAATATACAATTCAACTACTACAATTCTATATGAAAAACTGATTGTAATAATATTTCGCGTTCAAACTTTTTTTACAATATTTTACAAACTTACAATACCGCTTATTTTACATAAAGCATGAAATATAGCACACAATAACTTTGATACAAGATAGTTGTGAAGACAATTCTAGCTAGTACACAAGTCGTTCGGCAAAGGCAATAAAGACACGTAATTCATACGTCCAGAAATAAGTCATGCATTCTGGTTTTACTAGGACTACTTCCCATCCTTGGTCTTGTGCAACATAACCGTTATGGCCGTTGATAAGACAGCGTGTTGTAACGTCATCAAAGGGACGAGGGTTACGTAATGTCCAACAGTCCCGTAATAATCTAAAAACCTCATTTCTTACCCCAATTACCAACTCCGTCACTTGTGGAAACGTTTTGTTTAATAGTTGTAGCCCGATGTTCTTGTTCTCACTTTGGTGAGAAGCGAACATTACTAATCCGTAAGCATAACATGCTTCTTTATGTTGCATGTTAGCCGCTTTTTCTAAATCACGAAGTCCAATATTCGGATATATTGAGTCAAAATAATTTCTTAACCCGTTGCGTAAAATAGCATTTGGGTTCCCCGCAATATATGCTTCAAAGTAAACACATCGTAACTTATGGGTTTCCCAATGTGATATCCCCCATCTTTCAAACGAAAGTCTCTTATAAACCAAGACATTCTTGGAACATTCTTCGAATGTCTTACAAACTGATCTCGCCTTAAATAGTTGTGCCGAAGAATTCTGGCCGACTCTAGACAAGATTTCATCAATCATGTCTCCGGGTAGGTCTCTTAAAATATTGGGTTGTCTATCCATTTTGTGTTTTTAAACTGTAAAATAGACAAGAGTTAGTTTCATAAAAAAAATACTTATTAATACAAGCAATTTTTACATATATCATAAAGCATAAGAACACTATATTACATATATTACACCACACGAATACAACTATCTTATTCCGACTCGCTCATTTCTTCTTCTTCGGTTTTGGTTCGTTTTGCCAAGTTTTTAGGGATATATGATGTTCCCCTAATACGAGCCGTCGTTGTCCACATTGGTTTAGAAAAACCTGGTGGTTTAGAGGTTCCCGGGTCATTGTTACAACTTAAGGACTTCGGGGGTTGACGATACATATAAAGTTCATCGGGGTTGGAATTAGATTTCTCTATTTTTATGCCCTTTCCCTTATTATTTTCTTTTGCCTTTTTAAATTCAGTTGGGGTAATTTCTATAACATCATCGGAATTCTCGTCGGAATCCGATTCATCGGAGAATTGGTAATCCTCCCAATATTTTGCTTCCTTGGCGGAAACACCATTGACCATAATTAACTTTGGTCGGTTGGTTGAGGATTTTCTTTTACTTAACCGTTTTATTATTTCCCCCACCGGTTCTATTTCTTCATCCGGTTCCGATTCTTCTTCCGGTTCCGATTCTACTTCCGGTTCCGACTCTTCTTCCGGTTCCTCTTCGGGAACTTGTGAATCAGTCCACAAATCATTCCAATTTACATTTGACTCTTCATTATTATTAGGTGAGTCAATGGGACTTGTTCTAGAGGTAGACATCTATCACATAATATCAAACACGTTAAGAGATTAATATATCACATAATATTCCTATGTTAAAAATATATAGTTTCCAACAAAAATGTTAAGCAATCATTTTAAAAGAAAACACGGTCGAAGTCCAGACTCACTAATGCATCCTAACAAACTCGATAAGACACACTAATGCAATTTTTCTGGTTCTCTAAGACCAACGCTCGGATACCAACTGAAATGTCCCGTTCTTATTGATTAAAAACGTTCCATATTAATTGATTTCGTTGCGAGGTTTTGACCTCTATATGAGACGTTTTTCAAAGACTGCATTCATTTTAAAACAAACCATAACCTTTATTTCATCAATAAAGGTTTAAAAAGCTTTACGTAGATTATCAAATAATGATAATCTAAAATATCCTGTTTACACACGACCATTACATAATGGTTTACAATACAAATATGTTACAACAAAATAAGTTTCTTGAATGCAGTTTTTACACAATATCATACAAGCATGGACTCCAAATCTCGTCCTTATTTAAGTATGCGACAGCGGAAGCTCTTAATAATCACCTGAGAATAAACATGCTTAAAACGTCAACAAAAATGTTGGTGAGTTATAGGTTTAACCTATATATATCAAATCATAATAATAGACCACAAGATTTCATATTTCAATACACATCCCATACATAGAGATAAAAATCATTCATATGGTGAACACCTGGTAACCGACATTAACAAGATGCATATATAAGAATATCCCCATCATTCCGGGACACCCTTCGGATATGATATAAATTTCGAAGTACTAAAGCATCCGGTACTTTGGATGGGGTTTGTTAGGCCCAATAGATCTATCTTTAGGATTCGCGTCAATTAGGGTGTCTGTTCCCTAATTCTTAGATTACCAGACTTAATAAAAAGGGGCATATTCGATTTCGATAATTCAACCATAGAATGTAGTTTCACGTACTTGTGTCTATTTTGTAAATCATTTATAAAACCTGCATGTATTCTCATCCCAAAAATATTAGATTTTAAAAGTGGGACTATAACTCACTTTCACAGATTTTTACTTCGTCGGGAAGTAAGACTTGTCCACTGGTTGATTCACAAACCTATAACAATATATACATATATATCAAAGTATGTTCAAAATATATTTACAACACTTTTAATATATTTTGATGTTTTAAGTTTATTAAGTCAGCTGTCCTCGTTAGTAACCTACAACTAGTTGTCCACAGTTAGATGTACAGAAATAAATCGATAAATATTATCTTAAATCAATCCACGACCCAGTGTATACGTATCTCAGTATTGATCACAACTCAAACTATATATATTTTGGAATCAACCTCAACCCTGTATAGCTAACTCCAACATTCACATATAGAGTGTCTATGGTTGTTCCGAAATATATATAGATGTGTCGACATGATAGGTCGAAACATTGTATACGTGTCTATGGTATCTCAAGATTACATAATATACAATACAAGTTGATTAAGTTATGGTTGGAATAGATTTGTTACCAATTTTCACGTAGCTAAAATGAGAAAAATTATCCAATCTTGTTTTACCCATAACTTCTTCATTTTAAATCCGTTTTGAGTGAATCAAATTGCTATGATTTCATATTGAACTCTATTTTATGAATCTAAACAGAAAAAGTATAGGTTTATAGTCGGAAAAATAAGTTACAAGTCATTTTTGTAAAGGTAGTCATTTCAGTCGAAAGAACGACGTCTAGATGACCATTTTAGAAAACATACTTCCACTTTGAGTTTAACCATAATTTTTGGATATAGTTTCATGTTCATAATAAAAATCATTTTCTCAGAATAACAACTTTTAAATCAAAGTTTATCATAGTTTTTAATTAACTAACCCAAAACAGCCCGCGGTGTTACTACGACGGCGTAAATCCGGTTTTACGGTGTTTTTCGTGTTTCCAGGTTTTAAATCATTAATTTAGCATATCATATAGATATAGAACATGTGTTTAGTTGATTTTAAAAGTAAAGTTAGAAGGATTAACTTTTGTTTGCGAACAAGTTTAGAATTAACTAAACTATGTTCTAGTGATTACAAGTTTAAACCTTCGAATAAGATAGCTTTATATGTATGAATCGAATGATGTTATGAACATCATTACTAACTTAATTTCCTTGGATAAACCTACTGGAAAAGAGAAAAATGGATCTAGCTTCAATGGATCCTTGGATGGCTCGAAGTTCTTGAAGCAGAATCATGACACGAAAACAAGTTCAAGTAAGATCATCACTTGAAATAAGATTGTTATAGTTATAGAAATTGAACCAAAGTTTGAATATGATTATTACCTTGTATTAGAATGATAACCTACTATAAGAAACAAAGATTTCTTGAGGTTGGATGATCACCTTACAAGATTGGAAGTGAGCTAGCAAACTTGAAAGTATTCTTGATTTTATGAAACTAGAACTTTTGGAATTTATGAAGAACACTTAGAACTTGAAGATAGAACTTGAGAGAGATCAATTAGATGAAGAAAATTGAAGAATGAAAGTGTTTGTAAGTGTTTTTGGTCGTTGGTGTATGGATTAGATATAAAGGATATGTAATTTTGTTTTCATGTAAATAAGTCATGAATGATTACTCATATTTTTGTAATTTTATGAGATATTTCATGCTAGTTGCCAAATGATGGTTCCCACATGTGTTAGGTGACTCACATGGGCTGCTAAGAGCTGATCATTGGAGTGTATATACCAATAGTACATACATCTAAAAGCTGTGTATTGTACGAGTACGAATACGGGTGCATACGAGTAGAATTGTTGATGAAACTGAACGAGGATGTAATTGTAAGCATTTTTGTTAAGTAGAAGTATTTTGATAAGTGTATTGAAGTCTTTCAAAAGTGTATAAATACATATTAAAACTCTACATGTATATACATTTTAACTGAGTCGTTAAGTTATCGTTAGTCGTTACATGTAAGTGTTGTTTTGAAACCTTTAGGTTAACGATCTTGTTAAATGTTGTTAACCCAATGTTTATAATATCAAATGGGATTTTAAATTATTATATTATCATGATATTATCATGTATGAATATCTCTTAATATGATATATATACATTAAATGTCTTTACAACGATAATCGTTACATATATGTCTCGTTTAAAAATCATTAAGTTAGTAGTCTTGTTTTTACATATGTAGTTCATTGTTAATATACTTAATGATATGTTTACTTATCATAGTATCATGTTAACTATATATATATATATCCATATATATGTCATCATATAGTTTTTACAAGTTTTAACGTTCGTGAATCACCGATCAACTTGGGTGGTCAATTGTCTATATGAAACATATTTCAATTAATCAAGTCTTAACAAGTTTGATTGCTTAACATGTTGGAAACATTTAATCATGTAAATATCAATCTCAATTAATATATATAAACATGGAAAAGTTCGGGTCACTACATATACCGGGTTCCGTCTTCCCGAATATTAAGATGCTTCTCCGATCCTTTGGGTATTTCATCCTTTAAATTTCCCTCTTTTAAAACTCCTTGTTGCGCCTCCTTTATTTGAGTAGTAAGGTTATTATGAATCATTATATTCATAGATTTTACTCGAATGGGTTCTCTGTCCTTCCTGCTCAAGGCATCGGCTACCACATTTGCCTTCCCCGGGTGGTAACGAATCTCAAAGTCGTAATCATTCAACAATTCAATCCACCTACGCTGCCTCATATTCAGTTGTTTCTGATTAAATATGTGTTGAAGACTTTTGTGGTCGGTATATATAATACTTTTGACCCCATATAAGTAGTGCCTCCAAGTCTTTAATGCAAAAACAACCGCGCCTAATTCCAAATCATGCGTCGTATAATTTTGTTCGTGAATCTTCAATTGTCTAGACGCATAAGCAATCACCTTCGTTCGTTGCATTAATACACAACCGAGACCTTGCTTTGATGCGTCACAATAAATCACAAAATCATCATTCCCTTCAGGCAATGACAATATAGGTGCCGTAGTTAGCTTTTTCTTCAATAACTGAAACGCTTTCTCTTGTTCATCATTCCATTCAAATTTCTTCCCTTTATGCGTTAATGCAGTCAAGGATTTTGCTATTCTAGAAAAATCTTGGATGAACCTTCTCTAGTAACCAGCTAGTCCTAAAAACTGGCGTATGTGTTTTGGAGTTTTCGGGGTTTCCCACTTTTCAACAGTTTCTATCTTTGCCGGATCCACCTTAATACCTTCTTTGTTCACTATGTGACCGAGGAATTGAACTTCTTCCAACCAAAATGCACACTTTGAAAACTTAGCGTACAATTCTTCCTTCCTCAATACTTCTAACACCTTTCTCAAATGTTCACCGTGTTCTCGGTCATTCTTTGAGTAAATAAGTATGTCATCAATGAAAACAATGACAAACTTGTCAAGGTATGGTCCACACACTCGGTTCATAAGGTCCATAAACACAGCTGGTGCATTAGTTAAACCAAACGGCATGACCATAAACTCGTAATGACTGTAACGTGTTCTGAAAGCAGTCTTTGGAATATCATCTTCTTTCACCCGCATTTGATGATACCCGGAACGTAAGTCAATCTTTGAATAAACAGACGAGCCTTGTAGTTAATCAAATAAGTCGTCGATTCTCGGTAGTGGGTAGCGGTTCTTGATGGTAAGTTGGTTCAACTCTCGGTAGTCGATACACAACCTGAATGTACCATCTTTCTTCTTGACAAACAAAACAGGAGCTCCCCACGGTGATGTGCTTGGTCGAATGAAACCACGCTCTAAAAGTTCTTGTAATTGGCTTTGCAGTTCTTTCATCTCGCTGGGTGCGAGTCTGTAAGGAGCACGAGCTATTGGTGCAGCTCCTGGTACAAGATCTATTTGAAATTCAACAGATCGATGTGGGGGTAATCCCGGTAATTCTTTCGAAAATACATCGGGAAATTCTTTTGTAATGGGAACATCATTGATGCTCTTTTCTTCAGTTTGTACTTTCTCGACGTGTGCTAGAACAGCATAGCAACCTTTTCTTATTAGTTTTTGTGCCTTCAAATTACTAATAAGATGTAGCTTCGTGTTGCCCTTTTCTCCGTACACCATTAAGGGTTTTCCTTTTTCTCGTATAATGCGAATTGCATTTTTGTAACAGACGATCTCTGCTTTCACTTCTTTCAACCAGTCCATACCGATTATCACATCAAAACTCCCTAACTCTACTGGTATCAAATCAATCTTAAATGTTTCGCTAACCAGTTTAATTTCTCGATTCCGACATATATTATCTGCTGAAATTAATTTACCATTTGCTAATTCGAGTAAAAATTTACTATCCAAAGGCGTCAATGGACAACTTAATTTAGCACAAAAATCTCTACTCATATAGCTTCTATCCGCACCCGAATCAAATAAAACGTAAGCAGATTTATTGTCAATAAGAAACGTACCCGTAACAAGCTCCGGGTCTTCTTGTGCCTCTGCCGCATTAATATTGAAAACTCTTCCGCGGCCTTGTCCATTCGTGTTCTCCTGGTTCGGGCAATTTCTAATAATGTGGCCCGGTTTTCCACATTTATAACAAACTACATTGGCATAACTTGCTCCGACACTACTTGCTCCGCCATTACTCGTTTCGACACCATTTGTTCCTTTCGTTCTATTAACCCCTGGTCCGTAGACCTCACACTTCGCCGCGCTATGACCATTTCTTTTACACTTGTTGCAAAATTTGGTACAGAACCCCGAGTGATTCTTTTCACACCTTTGGCATAGCTGCTTCTGATTGTTGTTGTTGTTGCAGTTATTATTGTTGTTGGGATGATTGTTGTAGTTGCTGTTGTTGTTGTTGTTGTTGTTGTTGTTGGGCCGTTTGTTGTAGTTGCGATTGATGTTACGATTGTTGGGATAATTGTTGCGATTATTGTTGTTGTATTGGTGATTCTTATCACCGTTTTCCTCCCACTTTCTTTTGACTTGCTTCACATTGGCCTCTTCAGTAGTCTGTTCTTTAATTCTTTCTTCAATCTGGTTCACTAGTTTGTGAGCCATTCTACATGCCTGTTGTATGGAGGCGGGCTCATGTGAACTTATATCTTCTTGGATTCTTTCCGGTAATCCTTTCACAAACGCGTCGATCTTCTCTTCCTCATCTTCGAATGCTCCCGGACACAATAGGCACAATTCTGTGAATCGTCTTTCGTATGTGGTAATATCAAATCCTTGGGTTCGTAACCCTCTAAGTTCTGTCTTGAGCTTATTGACCTCCGTTCTAGGACGGTACTTCTCGTTCATCAAGTGGTTGAATGCTGACCACGGTAGTGCGTACGCATCATCTTGTCCCACTTGCTCTAGATAGGTATTCCACCATGTTAACGCAGAACCTGTGAAGGTATGCGTAGCGTACTTCACTTTGTCCTCTTCAGTACACTTACTTATGGCAAACACCGATTCGACCTTCTCGGTCCACCGTTTCAATCCGATCGGTCCTTCGGTTCCATCAAATTCCAAAGGTTTGCAGGCAGTAAATTCTTTGTAGGTGCATCCTACACGATTTCCTGTACTGCCAGATCCAAGGTTATTGTTGGTATGTAGCGCAGCCTGTACTGCGGCTATGTTTGAAGCCAGAAAAGTACGGAATTCCTCTTCATTCATATTCACGGTGTGTCGAGTAGTCGGTGCCATTTCCTTCAAAATAGTCAAATGGAACAAGTTAATCATACAGAATATTAAGAGTAGTTAATAGTATTTCGTAGCATAGTATGAACTCATTTATAATAGCTTTTTCTTCATATTAGCATTTTATAAGTTTAAATTCGGGTAGTACCTACCCGTTAAGTTCATACTTAGTAGCTAATATACAATCCAACTACTACAATTCTATATGAAAAACTGATTATAATAATATTTCGCGTTCAAACTTTTATACAATATTTTACAAACTTACAATACCGCTTATTTTACATAAAGCATGAAATATAGCACACAATAACTTTGATACAAGATAGTTGTGAAGATAATTCTAGCTAGTACACAAGTCGTTCAGCAACGACAATAAAGACACATAATTCATACGTCCAGAAACAAGTCATGCATTCTGGTTTTACTAGGATTACTTCCCATCCTTGGTCTTGTGGAACATAACCGTTATGGCCGTTGATAAGACAGCGTGTTGTAACGTCGTCAAAAGGACGAGGGTTACGTAATGTCCAACAGTCCCGTAACAATCTAAAAACCTCATTTCTTACCCCAATTACTGACTCCGTCACTTGTGGAAACGTTTTGTTTAATAGTTGTAGCCCGATGTTCTTGTTCTCACTTTGGTGAGAAGCGAACATTACTAATCCGTAAGCATAACATGCTTCTTTATGTTGCATGTTAGCCGCTTTTTCTAAATCACGAAGTCCAATATTCGGATATATTGAGTCAAAATAATTTCTTAACCCGTTGCGTAAAATAGCATTTGGGTTCCCCGCAATATATGCGTCAAAGTAAACACATCGTAACTTATGGGTTTCCCAATGTGATATCCCCCATCTTTCAAACAAAAGTCTCTTATAAACCAAGACATTCTTGGAACGTTCTTCGAATGTCTTACAAACTGATCTCGCCTTAAATAGTTGTGCCGAGGAATTCTGGCCGACTCTAGACAAGATTTCATCAATCATGTCTCTGGGTAGGTCTCTTAAAATATTGGGTTGTCTATCCATTTTGTGTTTTTAAACTGTAAAATAGACAAGAGTTAGATTCATAAAAAAAATACTTATTAATACAAGCAATTTTTACATATATCATAAAGCATAAGAACACTATATTACATATATTACACCACACGAATACAACTATCTTATTCCGACTCGCTCGTTTCTTCTTCTTCGGTTTTGGTTCGTTTTGCCAAGTTTCTAGGGATATATGATGTTCCCCTAATACTAACTGTTGTTTTCCACAACGGTTTAGAAAAACCTGGTGGTTTAGAGGTTCCCGGGTCATTGTTACAACTTAAGGACTTCGGGGGTTGACGATACATATAAAGTTCATCGGGGTTGGAATTAGATTTCTCTATTTTTATGCCCTTTCCCTTATTATTTTCTTTTGCCTTTTTAAATTCAGTTGGGGTAATTTCTATAACATCATCGGAATTCTCGTCGGAATCCGATTCATCGGAGAATTGGTAATCCTCCCAATATTTTGCTTCCTTGGCGGAAACACCATTGACCATAATTAACCTTGGTCGGTTGGTTGAGGATTTTCTTTTACTTAACCGTTTTATTATTTCCCCCACCGGTTCTACTTCTTCATCCGGTTCCGATTCTTCTTCCGGTTCCGATTCTTCTTCCGGTTCCGACTTTTCTTCCGGTTCCTCTTCGGAAACTTGTGAATCAGTCCACGAATCATTCCAATTTACATTTGACTCTTCATTATTATTAGGTGAGTCAATGGGACTTGTTCTAGAGGTAGACATCTATCACATAATATCAAACACGTTAAGAGATTAATATATCACATAATATTCACATGTTAAAAATATATAGTTTCCAACAAAATTTGTTAAGCAATCATTTTTCAAGTAAACACGGTCGAAGTCCAGACTCACTAATGCATCCTAACAAACTCGATAAGACACACTAATATAAAATTCTGGTTCTCTAAGACCAACGCTCGGATACCAACTGAAATGTCCCGTTCTTATTGATTAAAAACGTTCCATATTAATTGATTTCGTTGCGAGGTTTTGACCTCTATATGAGACGTTTTTCAAAGACTGCATTCATTTTAAAACAAACCATAACCTTTATTTCATCAATAAATGTTTAAAAAGCTTTACGTAGATTATCAAATAATGATAATCTAAAATATCCTGTTTACACACGACCATTACATAATGGTTTACAATACAAATATGTTACAACAAAATAAGTTTCTTGAATGCAGTTTTTACACAATATCATACAAGCATGGACTCCAAATCTCGTCCTTATATAAGTATGCGACAGCGGAAGCTCTTAATAATCACCTGAGAATAAACATGCTTAAAACGTCAACAAAAATGTTGGTGAGTTATAGGTTTAACCTATATATATCAAATCATAATAATAGACCACAAGATTTCATTTTTCAATACACATCCCATACATAGAGATAAAAATCATTCATATGGTGAACACCTGGTAACCGACATTAACAAGATGCATATATAAGAATATCCCCATCATTCCGGGACACCCTTCGGATATGATATAAATTTCGAAGTACTAAAGCATCCGGTACTTTGGATGGGGTTTGTTAAGCCCAATAGATCTATCTTTAGGATTCGCGTCAATTAGGGTGTCTGTTCCCTAATTCTTAGATTACCAGACTTAAATAAAAGGGGCATATTCGATTTCGATAATTCAACCATAGAATGTAGTTTCACGTAATTGTGTCTATTTTGTAAATCATTTATAAAACCTGCATGTATTCTCATCCCAAAAATATTAGATTTTAAAAGTGGGACTATAACTCACATTCACAGATTTTTACTTCGTCGGGAAGTAAGACTTGGCCACTGGTTGATTCACGAACCTATAACAATATATACATATATATCAAAGTATGTTCAAAATATATTTACAACACTTTTAATATATTTTGATATTTTAAGTTTATTAAGTCAGCTGTCCTCGTTAGTAACCTACAACTAGTTGTCCACAGTTAGATGTACAGAAATAAATCGATAAATATTATCTTGAATCAATCCACGACCCAGTGTATACGTATCTCAGTATTGATCACAACTCAAACTATATATATTTTGGAATCAACCTCAACCCTGTATAGCTAACTCCAACATTCACATATAGAGTGTCTATGGTTGTTCCGAAATATATATAGATGTGTCGACATGATAGGTCGAAACATTGTATACGTGTCTATGGTATCTCAAGATTACATAATATACAATACAAGTTGATTAAGTTATGGTTGGAATATATTTGTTACCAATTTTCACGTAGCTAAAATGAGAAAAATTATCCAATCTTGTTTTACCCATAACTTCTTCATTTTAAATCCGTTTTGAGTGAATCAAATTGCTATGGTTTCATATTGAACTATATTTTATGAATCTAAACAGAAAAAGTATAGTTTATAGTCAGAAAAATAAGTTACAAGTCGTTTTTGTAAAGGTAGTCATTTCAGTCGAAAGAACGACGTCTAGATGACCATTTTAGAAAACATACTTCCACTTTGAGTTTAACCATAATTTTTGGATATAGTTTCATGTTCATAATAAAAATCATTTTCTCAGAATAACAACTTTTAAATGAAAGTTTATCATAGTTTTTAATTAACTAACCCAAAACAGCCCGCGGTGTTACTACGACGGCGTAAATCCGGTTTTACGGTGTTTTTCGTGTTTCCAGGTTTTAAATCATTAAGTTAGCATATCATATAGATATAGAACATGTGTTTAGTTGATTTTAAAAGTAAAGTTAGAAGGATTAACTTTTTTTTGCGAACAAGTTTAGAATTAACTAAACTATGTTCTAGTGATTACAAGTTTAAACCTTCGAATAAGATAGCTTTATACGTATGAATTGAATGATGTTATGAACATCATTACTACCTTAATTTACTTGGATAAACCTACTGGAAAAGAGAAAAATGGATCTAGCTTCAACGGATCCTTGGATGGCTCGAAGTTCTTGAAGCAGAATCATGACACGAAAACAAGTTCAAGTAAGATCATCACTTGAAATAAGATTGTTATAGTTATAGAAATTGAACCAAAGTTTGAATATGATTATTACCTTGTATTAGAATGATAACCTACTGTAAGAAACAATGATTTCTTGAGGTTGGATGATCACCTTACAAGATTGGAAGTGAGCTAGCAAACTTGAAAGTATTCTTGATTTTATGTAACTAGAACTTGTAGAATATATGAAGAACACTTAGAACTAGAAGATAGAACTTGAGAGAGATCAATTAGATGAAGAAAATTGAAGAATGAAAGTGTTTGTAGGTGTTTTTGGTCGTTGGTGTATGGATTAGATATAAAGGATATGTAATTTTGTTTTTATGTAAATAAGTCATGAATGATTACTCATATTTTTGTAATTTTATGAGATATTTCATGCTAGTTGCCAAATGATGGTTCCCACATGTGTTAGGTGACTCACATGGGCTGCTAAGAGCTGATCATTGGAGTGTATATACCAATAGTACATACATCTAAAAGCTGTGTATTGTACGAGTACGAATACGGGTGCATACGAGTAGAATTGTTGATGAAACTGAACGAGGATGTAATTGTAAGCATATTTGTTAAGTAGAAGTATTTTGATAAGTGTATTGAAGTCTTTCAAAAGTGTATAAATACATATTAAAACACTACATGTATATACATTTTAACTGAGTCGTTAAGTCATCGTTAGTCGTTACATGTAAGTGTTGTTTTTAAACCTTTAGGTTAACGATCTTGTTAAATGTTGTTAACCCAATGTTTATAATATCAAATGAGATTTTAAATTATTATATTATCATGATATTATCATGTATGAATATCTCTTAATATGATATATATATATTAAATGTCTTTACAACGATAATCGTTACATATATGTCTCGCTTAAAAATCATTAAGTTAGTAGTCTTGTTTTTACATATGTAGTTCATTGTTAATATACTTAATGATATGTTTACTTATCATAGTATCATGTTAACTATATATATATATCCATATATATGTCATCATATAGTTTTTACAAGTTTTAACGTTCGTGAATCACCGGTCAACTTGGGTGGTCAATTGTCTATATAAAACATATTTCAATTAATCAAGTCTTAACAAGTTTGATTGCTTAACATGTTGGAAACATTTAATCATTTAAATATCAATCTCAATTAATATATATAAACATGGAAAAGTTCGGGTCACTACAAACATGGTGGAATACCTATCTAGAGCAAGTGGGACAAGACGATGCGTACGCACTACCGTGGTCAGCATTCAAGCACTTGATGAACGAGAAGTACCGTCCCAGAACCGAGGTCAATAAGCTCAAGATAGAACTTAGAGGGTTACGAACCCAAGGATTTGATATTACCACGTACGAAATACGATTCACAGAATTGTGCCTATTGTGTCCGGGAGCATTCGAAGATGAGGAAGAGAAGATCGACGCGTTTGTGAAAGGATTACCGGAAAGAATCCAAGAAGATATAAGTTCACACGAGCCTGCCTCCATACAACAGGCATGTAGAATGGCTCACAAACTAGTGCACCAGATTGAAGAAAGAATTAAAGAACAGACTGCTGAAGAGGCCAATGTGAAGCAAGTCAAAAGAAAGTGGGAGGAAAACGGTGATAAGAATCACCAATACAACAACAACCGCAATTACAATAATAATCGCAACAATTATCCCAACAATCGCAACATCAATCGGAACTACAACAAACGGCCCAACAACAACAACAACAACAACAACAACAACAACAACAGCAACTACAACAATCATCCCAACAACAATAATAACCGCAACAACAACAACAATCAGAAGCAGCTATGCCAAAGGTGTGAAAAGTATCACTCGGGGTTCTGCACCAAATTTTGCAACAAGTGTAAAAGAAATGGTCATAGCGCAGCGAAGTGTGAGGTCTACGGACCAGGGGTTAATAGAACGAAAGGAACAAATGGTGTCAGAGCGAGTAATGGCGGAGCAAGTAGTGTCGGAGCAAGTTATGCCAATGTAGTTTGTTATAAATGTGGAAAACCGGGCCACATTATTAGAAATTGCCCGAACCAGGAGAACACAAATGGACAAGGCCGCGGAAGCGTTTTCAATATTAATACGGCAGAGGCACAGGAAGACCCAGAGCTTGTTACGGGTACGTTTCTTATTGACAATAAATCTGCTTACGTTTTATTTGATTCGGGTGCGGATAGAAGCTATATGAGTAGAGATTTTTGTGCTAAATTAAGTTGTCCATTGACGCCTTTGGATAGTAAATTTTTACTCGAATTAGCAAATGGTAAATTAATTTCAGCAGATAATATATGTCGGAATCGAGAAATTAAACTGGTTAGCGAAACATTTAAGATTGATTTGATACCAGTAGAGTTAGGGAGTTTTGATGTGATAATCGTTATGGACTGGTTGAAAGAAGTGAAAGCAGAGATCGTTTGTTACAAAAATGTAATTCGCATTATACGAGAAAAAGGAAAACCCTTAATGGTGTACGGAGAAAAGGGCAACACGAAGCTACATCTTATTAGTAATTTGAAGGCACAAAAACTAATAAGAAAAGGTTGCTATGCTGTTCTAGCACACGTCGAGAAAGTACAAACTGAAGAAAAGAGCATCAATGATGTTCCCATTGCAAAAGAATTTCCCGATGTATTTCCGAAAGAATTACCGGGATTACCCCCACATCGATCCGTTGAATTTCAAATAGATCTTGTACCAGGAGCTGCACCAATAGCTCGTGCTCCTTACAGACTCGCACCCAGCGAGATGAAAAAACTGCAAAGCCAATTACAAGAACATTTAGAGTGTGGTTTCATTCGACCAAGCACATCACCGTGGGGAGCTCCTGTTTTGTTTGTCAAGAAGAAAGATGGTACATTCAGGTTATGTATCGACTACCGAGAGTTGAACAAACTTACCATCAAGAACCGCTACCCACTACCGAGAATCGACGACTTATTTGATCAACTACAAGGCTCGTCGGTTTATTCAAAGATTGACTTACGTTCCAGGTATCATCAAATGCGGGTGAAAGAAGATGATATTCCAAAGACTGCTTTCAGAACACGTTACGGTCATTACGAGTTTATGGTTATGCCGTTTGGTTTAACTAATGCACCAGCTGTGTTCATGGACCTTATGAACCGAGTGTGTGGACCATACTTGACAAGTTTGTCATTGTTTTCATTGATGACATACTTATTTACTCAAAGAATGACCAAGAACACGGTGAACATTTGAGAAAGGTGTTAGAAGTATTGAGGAAGGAAGAATTGTACGCTAAGTTTTCAAAGTGTGCATTTTGGTTGGAAGAAGTTCAATTCCTCGGTCACATAGTGAACAAAGAAGGTATTAAGGTGGATCCGGCAAAGATAGACACTGTTGAAAAGTGGGAAACCCCGAAAACTCCGAAACACATACGCCAGTTTTTAGGACTAGCTGGTTACTACAGAAGGTTCATCCAAGACTTTTCCAGAATAGCAAAACCCTTGACTGCATTAACGCATAAAGGGAAGAAATTTGAATGGAATGATGAACAAGAGAAAGCGTTTCAGTTATTGAAGAAAAAGCTAACTACGGCACCTATATTGTCATTGCCTGAAGGGAATGATGATTTTGTGATTTATTGTGACGCATCAAATCAAGGTCTGGGTTGTGTATTAATGCAACGAACGAAGGTGATTGCTTATGCGTCTAGACAATTGAAGATTCACGAACAAAATTATACGACGCATGATTTGGAATTAGGCGCGGTTGTTTTTGCATTAAAGACTTGGAGGCACTACTTATATGGGGTCAAAAGTATTATATATACCGACCACAAAAGTCTTCAACACATATTTAATCAGAAACAACTGAATATGAGGCAGCGTAGGTGGATTGAATTATTGAATGATTACGACTTTGAGATTCGTTACCACCCGGGGAAGGCAAATGTGGTAGCCGATGCCTTGAGCAGGAAGGACAGAGAACCCATTCGAGTAAAATCTATGAATATAATGATTCATAATAACCTTACTACTCAAATAAAGGAGGCACAACAAGGAGTTTTAAAAGAGGGAAATTTAAAGGATGAAATACCCAAAGGATCGGAGAAGCATCTTAATATTCGGGAAGACGGAACCCGGTATAGGGCTGAAAGGATTTGGGTACCAAAATTTGGAGATATGAGAGAAATGGTACTTAGAGAAGCTCATAAAACCAGATACTCAATACATCCTGGAACGGGGAAGATGTACAAGGATCTCAAGAAACATTTTTGGTGGCCGGGTATGAAAGCCGATGTTGCTAAATACGTAGGAGAATGTTTGACGTGTTCTAAGGTCAAAGCTGAGCATCAGAAACCATCAGGTCTACTTCAACAACCCGAAATCCCGGAATGGAAATGGGAAAACATTACCATGGATTTCATCACTAAATTGCCAAGGACTGCAAGTGGTTTTGATACTATTTGGGTAATAGTTGATCGTCTCACCAAATCAGCACATTTCCTGCCAATAAGAGAAGATGACAAGATGGAGAAGTTAGCACGACTGTATTTGAAGGAAGTAATCTCCAGACATGGAATACCAATTTCTATTATCTCTGATAGGGATGGCAGATTTATTTCAAGATTCTGGCAGACATTACAGCAAGCATTAGGAACTCGTCTATACATGAGTACTGCCTATCATCCACAAACTGATGGGCAGAGCGAAAGGACGATACAAACGCTTGAAGACATGCTACGAGCATGTGTTATTGATTTCGGAAACAGTTGGGATCGACATCTACCGTTAGCAGAATTTTCCTACAACAACAGCTACCATTCAAGCATTGAGATGGCGCCGTTTGAAGCACTTTATGGTAGAAAGTGCAGGTCTCCGATTTGTTGGAGTGAAGTGGGGGATAGACAAATTACGGGTCCGGAGATTATACAAGAAACTACTGAGAAGATCATCCAAATTCAACAACGGTTGAAAACCGCCCAAAGTCGACAAAAGAGCTACGCTGACATTAAAAGAAAAGATATAGAATTTGAAATTGGAGAGATGGTCATGCTTAAAGTAGCACCTTGGAAAGGTGTTGTTCGATTTGGTAAACGAGGGAAATTAAATCCAAGGTATATTGGACCATTCAAGATTATTGATCGTGTCGGACCAGTAGCTTACCGACTTGAGTTACCTTAACAACTCGCGGCTGTACATAACACTTTCCACGTCTCGAATTTGAAGAAATGTTTTGCTAAAGAAGATCTCACTATTCCGTTAGATGAAATCCAAATCAACGAAAAACTTCAATTCATCGAAGAACCCGTCGAAATAATGGATCGTGAGGTTAAAAGACTTAAGCAAAACAAGATACCAATTATTAAGGTTCAATGGAATGCTCGTAGAGGACCCGAGTTCACCTGGGAGCGTGAAGATCAGATGAAGAAGAAATACCCTCATCTATTTCCAGAAGATTCGTCAACACCTTCAACAGCTTAAAATTTCGGGACGAAATTTATTTAACGGGTAGGTACTGTAGTGACCCGAACTTTTCCATGTTTATATATATTAATTGAGATTGATATTTACATGATTAAATGTTTCCAACATGTTAAGCAATCAAACTTGTTAAGACTTGATTAATTGAAATATGTTTCATATAGATAATTGACCACCCAAGTTGATCGGTGATTCACGAACGTTAAAACTTGTAAAAACTATATGATGACATATATATGGATATATATATAGTTAACATGATACTATGATAAGAAAACATATCATAAAGTATATTAACAATGAACTACATATGTAAAAACAAGACTACTAACTTAATGATTTTTAAACGAGACATATATGTAACGATTATCGTTGTAAAGACATTTAATGTATATATATCATATTAAGAGATATTCATACAAGATAATATCATGATAATATAATAATTTAAAATCTCATTTGATATTATAAACATTGGGTTAACAACATTTAACAAGATCGTTAACCTAAAGGTTTCAAAACAACACTTACATGTAACGACTAACGATGACTTAACGACTCAGTTAAAATGTATATACATGTAGTGTTTTAATATGTATTTATACACTTTTGAAAGACTTCAATACACTTATCGAAATACTTCTACTTAACAAAAATTCTTACAATTACATCCTCGTTCAGTTTCATCAACAATTCTACTCGTATGCACCCGTATTCGTACTCGTACAATACACAGCTTTTAGATGTATGTACTATTGGTATATACACTCCAATGATCAGCTCTTAGCAGCCCATGTGAGTCACCTAACACATGTGGGAACCATCATTTGGCAACTAGCATGAAATATCTCATAAAATTACAAAAATATGAGTAATCATTCATGACTTATTTACATGAAAACAAAATTACATATCCTTTATATCTAATCCATACACCAACGACCAAAAACACCTACAAACACTTTCATTCTTCAATTTTCTTCATCTAATTGATCTCTCTCAAGTTCTATCTTCAAGTTCTAAGTGTTCTTCATATATTCTACAAGTTCTAGTTACATAAAATCAAGAATACTTTCAAGTTTGCTAGCTCACTTCCAATCTTGTAAGGTGATCATCCAACCTCAAGAAATCTTTGTTTCTTACAGTAGGTTATCATTCTAATACAAGGTAATAATCATATTCAAACTTTGGTTCAATTTCTATAACTATAACAATCTTATTTCAAGTGATGATCTTACTTGAACTTGTTTTCGTGTCATGATTATGCTTCAAGAACTTCGAGCCATCCAAGGATCCGTTGAAGCTAGATCCATTTTTCTCTTTTCCAGTAGGTTTATCCAAGGAAATTAAGGTAGTAATGATGTTCATAACATCATTCGATTCATACATATAAAGCTATCTTATTCGAAGGTTTAAACTTGTAATCACAAGAACATAGTTTAGTTAATTCTAAACTTGTTCGCAAACAAAAGTTAATCCTTCTAACTTGACTTTTAAAATCAACTAAACACATGTTCTATATCTATATGATATGCTAACTTAATGATTTAAAACCTGGAGACACGAAAAACACCGTAAAACCGGATTTACGCCGTCGTAGTAACACCGCGGGCTGTTTTGGGTTAGTTAATTAAAAACTATTATAAACTTTGATTTAAAAGTTGTTATTCTGAGAAAATGATTTTTATTATGAACATGAAACTATATCCAAAAATTATGGTTAAACTCAAAGTGGAAGTATGTTTTCTAAAATGGTCATCTAGAAGTCGTTCTTTCGACTGAAATGACTACCTTTACAAAAACAACTTGTAACTTATTTTTCTGACTATAAACCTATACTTTTTCTGTTTAGATTCATAAAATAGAGTTCAATATGAAACCATAGCAATTTGATTCACTCAAAACGGATTTAAAATGAAGAAGTTATGGGTAAAACAAGATTGGATAATTTTTCTCATTTTAGCTACGTGAAAATTGGTTACAAATCTATTCCAACCATAACTTAATCAACTTGTATTGTATATTATGTAATCTTGAGATTCCATAGACACGTATACAATGTTTCGACCTATCATGTCGACACATCTATATATATTTCGGAACAACCATAGACACTCTATATGTGAATGTTGGAGTTAGCTATACAGGGTTGAGGTTGATTCCAAAATATATATAGTTTGAGTTGTGATCAATACTGAGATATGTATACACTGGGTCATGGATTGATTCAAGATAATATTTATCGATTTATTTCTGTACATCTAACTGTGGACAACTAGTTGTAGGTTACTAACGAGGACAGCTGACTTAATAAACTTAAAACATCAAAATATATTAAAAGTGTTGTAAATATATTTTGAACATACTTTGCTATATATGTATATATTGTTATAGGTTCGTGAATCAACCAGTGGCCAAGTCTTACTTTCCGACGAAGTAAAAATCTGTGAAAGTGAGTTATAGTCCCACTTTTAAAATCTAATATTTTTGGGATGAGAATACATGCAGGTTTTATAAATGATTTACAAAATAGACACAAGTACGTGAAACTACATTCTATGGTTGAATTATCGAAATCGAATATGCCCCTTTTTATTAAGTCTGGTAATCTAAGAATTAGGGAACAGACACCCTAATTGACGCGAATCCTAAAGATAGATCTATTGGGCTTAACAAACCCCATCCAAAGTACCGGATGCTTTAGTACTTCGAAATTTATATCATATCCGAAGGGTGTCCCGGAATGATGGGGATATTCTTATATATGCATCTTGTTAATGTCGGTTACCAGGTGTTCACCATATGAATGATTTTTATCTCTATGTATGGGATGTGTATTGAAATATGAAATCTTGTGGTCTATTATTATGATTTGATATATATAGGTTAAACCTATAACTCACCAACATTTTTGTTGACGTTTTAAGCATGTTTATTCTCAGGTGATTATTAAGAGCTTCCGCTGTCGCATACTTAAATAAGGACGAGATTTGGAGTCCATGCTTGTATGATATTGTGTAAAAACTGCATTCAAGAAACTTATTTTGTTGTAACATATTTGTATTGTAAACCATTATGTAATGGTCGTGTGTAAACAGGATATTTTAGATTATCATTATTTGATAATCTACGTAAAGCTTTTTAAACCTTTATTGATGAAATAAAGGTTATGGTTTGTTTTAAAATGAATGCAGTCTTTGAAAAACGTCTCATATAGAGGTCAAAACCTCGCAACGAAATCAATTAATATGCAACGTTTTTAATCAATAAGAACGGGACATTTTATTAGAGAACCAGAATTTTGCATTAGTGTGTCTTATCGAGTTTGTTAGGATGCATTAGTGAGTCTGGACTTCGACCGTGTTTACTTGAAAAATGATTGATTAACAAATTTTGTTGGAAACTATATATTTTTAACATGTGAATATTATGTGATATATTAATCTCTTAACGCGTTTGATATTGTGTGATAGATGTCTACCTCTAGCACAAATCCCATTGACTCACCTAATAATAACGAAGAGTCGAATATATATTGGACTGATTCACAAGTTCCCGAAGAAGAACCGGAAGAAGAATCAGAACCGGAAGAAGAATCAGAACCGGAAGAGGAGGAACTGGAGGAGGAAATAGAACCGGTGGGGGAAATAATAAAACGGTTAAGTAAAAGAAAATCCTCAACCAACCGACCAAGGTTAATTATGGTCAATGGTGTTTCCGCCAAGGAAGCAAAATATTGGGAGGATTACCAATTCTCCGATGAATCGGATTCCGACGAGAATTCCGATGATGTTATAGAAATTACCCCAACTGAATTTAAAAAGGCAAAAGAAAATAATAAGGGAAAGGGCATAAAAATAGAGAAATCTAATTCCAACCCCGATGAACTTTATATGTATCGTCAACCCCCGAAGTCCTTAAGTTGTAACAATGACCCGGGAACCTCTAAACCACCAGGTTTTTCTAAACCAATGTGGAAAACGACGGATCGTATTAGGGGAACATCATATATCCCTAGAAACTTGGCAAAACGAACCAAAACCAAAGAAGAAGAAACAAGCGAGTCGGAATAAGATAGTTGTATTCGTGTGATGTAATATATGTAATATATGTAATATAGTGTGCTTATGCTTTATGATATATGTAAAAATTGCTTGTATTAATAAGTATTTTTTTTTATGAATCTAACTCTTGTCTATTTTACAGTATAAAAACACAAAATGGATAGACAACCCAATATTTTAAGAGACCTACCCGGAGACATGATTGATGAAATCTTGTCTAGAGTCGGTCAGAATTCTTCGGCACAACTATTTAAGGCGAGATCAGTTTGTAAGACATTCGAAGAACGTTCCAAGAATGCCTTGGTTTATAAAAGGCTTTCGTTCAAAAGATGGGGGATATCACATTGGGAAATCCATAAGTTACGATGTGTTTACTTTGACGCATATATTACGGGGAACTCAAATGCTATTTTACGCAATGGGTTAAGAAATTATTTTGACTCAATATATCCGAATATTGGACTTCGTGATTTAGAAAAAGCGGCTAACATGCAACATAAAGAAGCATGTTATGCTTACGGATTAGTAATGTTCGCTTCTCACCAAAGTGAGAACAAGAACATCGGGCTACAACTATTAAACAAAACGTTCCCATAAGTGACGGAGTCGGTAATTGGGGTAAGAAATGAGGTTTTTAGATTGTTACGGGACTGTTGGACATTACGTAACCCTCGTCCCTTTGACGAAGTTACAACACGCTGTCTTATCAATGGCCATAACGGTTATGTTCCACAAGACCAAGGATGGGAAGTAATCCTAGTAAAACCAGAATGCATGACTTGTTTCTGGACGTATGAATTGCGTGTCTTTATTGCCTTTGCTGAACGACTTGTGTACTAGCAAGAATTATCTTCACAACCATCTTGTATCAAATTTATTGTGTGCTATATTTCATGCTATATGTAAAAATAAGCGGTATTGTAAGTTTGTAAAATATTGTGTACAAGTTTGAACGCGAAATATTATTATAATCAGTTTTTCATATAGAATTGTAGTAGTTGAATTGTATATTAGCTACTAAGTATGAACTTAACGGGTAGGTACTACCCGAATTTAAACTTATAAAATGCTAATATGAAGAAAAAGCTTTTATAAATGAGTTCATATTATTCTACGGAATACTATTAACTACTCTTAATATTCTGTATGATTAACTTGTTCCATTTGACTATTTTGAAGGAAATGGCACCGACTACTCGACACACCGTGAATATGAATGAAGAGGAATTCCGTACTTTTCTAGCTTTAAACATAGCCGCAGTACAGGCTGCGCTACATACCAACAATAACCTTGGATCTAGCAGTACAGGAAATCGTGTAGGATGCACCTACAAAGAATTCACTGCCTGCAAACCTTTGGAATTTGATGGAACCGAAGGACTGATCGGATTGAAACGGTGGACCGAGAAGGTCGAATCGGTGTTTGCCATAAGTAATTGTACTGAAGAGGACAAAGTGATGTACGCTACGCATACCTTCACAGGTTCTGCGTTAACATGGTGGAATACCTATCTAGAGCAAGTGGGACAAGACGATGCGTACGCACTACCGTGGTCAGCATTCAAGCACTTGATGAACGAGAAGTACCGTCCCAGAACCGAGGTCAATAAGCTCAAGACAGAACTTAGAGGGTTACGAACCCAAGGATTTGATATTACCACGTACGAAAGACGATTCACAGAATTGTGCCTATTGTGTCCGGGAGCATTCGAAGATGAGTAAGAGAAGATCGACTCGTTTGTGAAAGGATTACCGGAAAGAATCCAATAAGAAATAAGTTCACACGAGCCCGCCTCCATACAACAGGCATGTAGAATGGTGAAATGTCCCGTTCTTATTGATTAAAAACGTTCCATATTAATTGATTTCGTTGCGAGGTTTTGACCTCTATATGAGACGTTTTTCAAAGACTGCATTCATTTTTAAAACAAACCATAACCTTTATTTCATAAATAAAGGTTTAAAAAGCTTTACGTAGATTATCAAATAATGATAATCTAAAATATCTTGTTTACACACAACCATTACGTAATAGTTTATAATACAAATATGTTACATCGAAATCAGTTTCTTGAATGCAGTTTTTACACAATATCATACAAACATGGACTCCAAATCTTGTCCTTATTTTAGTATGCAACAGCGGAAGATCTTAATATTCACCTGAGAATAAACATGCTTTAAACGTCAATAAAAATGTTGGTGAGTTATAGGTTTAACCTATATATATCAAATCGTAACAATAGACCACAAGATTTCATATTTCAATACACATCCCATACATAGAGATAAAAATCATTCATATGGTGAACACCTGGTAACCGACATTAACAAGATGCATATATAAGAATATCCCCATCTTTCCGGGACACCCTTCGGATATGATATAAATTTCGAAGTACTAAAGCATCCGGTACTTTGGATGGGGTTTGTTAGGCCCAATAGATCTATCTTTAGGATTCGCCTCAATTAGGGTGTCTGTTCCCTAATTCTTAGATTACCAGACTTAATAAAAAGGGGCATATTCGATTTCGATAATTCAACCATAGAATGTAGTTTCACGTACTTGTGTCTATTTTGTAAATCATTTATAAAACCTGCATGTATTCTCATCCCAAAATTTTAGATTTTAAAAGTGGGACTATAACTCACTTTCACAGATTTTTACTTCATCGAGAAGTAAGACTTGGCCACTGTTGATTCACGAACCTATAACAATATATACATATATATTAAAGTATGTTCAAAATATATTTACAACACTTTTAATATATTTTGATGTTTTAAGTTTATTAAGTCAGCTGTCCTCGTTAGTAACCTACAACTAGTTGTCCACTGTTAGATGTACAGAAATAAATCGATAAATATTATCTTGAATCAATCCACGATCCAGTGTATACGTATCTCAGTATTGATCACAACTCAAACTATATATATTTTGGAATCAACCTCAACCCTGTATTGCTAACTCCAACATTCACATATAGAGTGTCTATGGTTGTTCCGAAATATATATAGATGTGTCGACATGATTGGTCGAAACATTGTATACGTGTCTATGGTATCTCAAGATTACATAATATACAATACAAGTTGATTAAGTTATAGTTGGAATAGATTTGTTACCAATTTTCACGTAGCTAAAATGAGAAAAATTATCCAATCTTGTTTTACCCATAACTTCTTCATTTTAAATCCGTTTTGAGTGAATCAAATTGCTATGGTTTCATATTGAACTCTATTTTATGAATCTAAACAGAAAAAGTATAGGTTTATAGTCGGAAAAATAAGTTACAAGTCATTTTTGTAAAGGTAGTCATTTCAGTCGAAAGAACGACGTCTAGATGACCATTTTAGAAAACATACTTCCACTTTGAGTTTAACCATAATTTTTGGATATAGTTTCATGTTCATAATAAAAATCATTTTCTCAGAATAACAACTTTAAAATCAAAGTTTATCATAGTTTTTAATTAACTAACCCAAAACAGCCCGCGGTGTTACTACGACGGCGTAAATCCGGTTTTACGGTGTTTTTCGTGTTTCCAGGTTTTAAATCATTAAGTTAGCATATCATATAGATATAGAACATGTGTTTAGTTAATTTTAAAAGTCAATTTAGAAGGATTAACTTTTGTTTGCGAACAAGTTTAGAATTAACTAAACTATGTTCTAGTGATTACGAGTTTAAACCTTCGAATAAGATAGTTTTATATATATGAATCGAATGATGTTATGAACATCATTACTACCTCAAGTTTAGTAGGTAAACCTACTAGAAGTTACAAGAAATGATCTAGCTTCAAAGGATCTTGGATGGCTTGAAAGTTCTTGAAGTAGGATCATGACACAAAAATAAGTTCAAGTAAGATTTTTACTCGAATTAAGATAGTTTATAGTTATAGAAATTGAATCAAAGTTTGAATATGAATATTACCTTGAATAAGAAAGATAACCTACTGTATATAACAAAGGTTTCTTGATCTTAGATGATTACTTGGAATGGATTAGAAAGCTTGGAAGTAAATTAGTAAACTTGAAGGGATTTTTGAAGTGTTCTTGAAGTGTTCTTCCTATGATGATTATAGCTTGATTCTTGAAGTGATTTTTGATGAAGATGATGATTAACTACTGGAAAAATACGTTCATAATAGTGTGTGTGTGTTGAGAGAGAATTAGAAAGAGAATTGGAAGTGAAATGGAGTGAATGATGAGTGGTAATTGGTGAGTGGTGAGTGGGGTTAAAAGGAGTTCTAGTTAGTTGACTAGCTCATGGTAGAAGTTAAAATTGATTAGTCATACATGACATAATCAAGAGTGGAATCCCATGCTAGTTCCTATTGGTATATACCCATAGTAAGTACGTTTTGAAGCTGTGTATAATACGGGTAAGAATACGACTAGAATTCTTAATGAAAGAAAAGAATGGGAAAGTAACTGTAAACATTTTCGTTAAGTATGAGTGTCTTGATATATGTCTTGAAGTCTTCCAAAAGTATTTTAATACATCTAAATACACTACATGTATATACATTTTAATTGAGTCGTTAAGTCATCGTTAGTCGTTACATGTAAGTGTTGTTTTGAAACCTTTAAGTTAACGATCTCAATTAATGTTGTTAACCCATTGTTTATTATATCTAATGAGATGTTAAATTATTATATTATCATGATATTATGATATATTAATATATCTTAATATGATATATATACATTTAAATGTCGTTACAACGATAATCGTTACATATATGTCTCGTTTCGAAATCCTTAAGTTAGTAGTCTTGTTTATATGTATATAACTCATTGTTAATATATTTATGGAGATACTTACTTATCATAATCTCATGTTAACCATATGTATATCCATATATATATCGTCATGTCGTTTTACAAGTTTTAACGTTCGTGAATCGCCGGTCAACTTGGGTGGTCAATTGTCTATATGAAACATATTTCAATTAATCAAGTCTTAACAAGTTTGATTGCTTAACATGTTGGAAACATTTAATTATGTAAATATCAATCTCAATTAATATATATAAACATGGAAAATTTCGGGTCACTACAAATGGCTCACAAACTAGTGAACCAGATTGAAGAAAGAATTAAAGAACAGACTGCTGAAGAGGCCAATGTGAAGCAAGTCAAAAGAAAGTGGGAGGAAAACGGTGATAAGAATCACCAATACAACAACAGAAATTACAACAATAATCGCAACAATTATCCCAACAATCGCAACATCAATCGCAACTACAACAAACGGCCCAACAATAACAACAACAACAACAACATCAACTACAACAATCATCCCAAAACAATAATAACCGTAACAACAACAACAATCAGAAGCAACTATGCCAAAGGTGTGAAAAGTATCACCTGGGGTTCTGCACCAAATTTTGCAACAAGTGTAAAAGAAATGGTCATAGCGCGGTGAAGTGTGAGGTCTACGGACCAGGGGTTAATAGAACGAAAGGAACAAATGGTGTCGGAACGAGTAATGGCGGAGCAAGTAGTGTCGGAGCAAGTTATGCCAATGTGGTTTGTTATAAATGTGGAAAACCGGGCCACATTATTAGAAATTACCCGAACCAGGAGAACACGAATGGACAAGTCTGCGGAAGAGTTTTCAATATTAATGCGGCAGAGGCACAGGAAGACCCGGAGCTTGTTACGGGTACGTTTCTTATTGACAATAAATCTGCTTACGTTTTATTTGATTCGGGTGCGGATAGAAGCTATATGAGTAGAGATTTTTTTGCTAAATTAAGTTGTCCATTGACGCCTTTGGATAGTAAATTTTTACTCGAATTAGCAAATGGTAAATTAATTTCAGCAGATAATATATGTCGGAATCGAGAAATTAAACTGGTTAGCGAAACATTTAAGATTGATTTGATACCAGTAGAGTTAGGGAGTTTTGATGTGATAATCGGTATGGACTGGTTGAAAGAAGTGAAAGCAGAGATCGTTTGTTACAAAAATACAATTCGCATTATACGTGAAAAAGGAAAACCCTTAATGGTGTACGGAGAAAAGGGCAACACGAAGCTACATCTTATTAGTAATTTGAAGGCACAAAAACTAATAAGAAAAGGTTGCTATGCTGTTCTAGCACACGTCGAGAAAGTACAAACTGAAGAAAAGAGCATCAATGATGTTTCCATTGCAAAAGAATTTCCCGATGTATTTCCGAAAGAATTACCGGGATTACCCCCACATCGATCCGTTGAATTTCAAATAGATCTTGTACCAGGAGCTGCACCAATAGCTCGTGCTCCTTACAGACTCGCACCCAGCGAGATGAAAGAACTGCAAAGCCAATTACAAGAACTTTTAGAGCATGGTTTCATTCGACCAAGCACATCACCGTAGGGAGCTCCTGTTTTGTTTGTCAAGAACAAAGATGGTACATTCAGGTTGTGTATCGACTACCGAGAGTTGAACAAACTTACCATCAAGAACCGCTACCCACTACCGAGAATCGACGACTTATTTGATCAACTACAAGGCTCGTCTGTTTATTCAAAGATTGAGTTACGTTCCGGGTATCATCAAATGAGGGTGAAAGAAGATGATATTCCAAAGACTGCTTTCAGAACACGTTACGGTCATTACGAGTTTATGGTCATGCCGTTTGGTTTAACTAATGCTCCAGCTGTGTTCATGGACCTTATGAACGAAGTGTGTGGACCATACCTTGACAAGTTTGTCATTGTTTTCATTGATGACATACTTATTTACTCAAAGAATGACCAAGAACACGGTGAACATTTGAGAAAGGTGTTTGAAGTATTGAGGAAGGAAGAATTGTACGCTAAGTTTTCAAAGTGTGCATTTTGGTTGGAAGAAGTTCAATTCCTCGGTCACATAGTGAACAAAGAAGGTATTAAGGTGGATCCGGCAAAGATAGAAACTGTTGAAAAGTGGGAAACCCCAAAAACTCTTAAACACATACGCCAGTTTTTAGGACTAGCTGGTTACTACAGAAGGTTCATCCAAGACTTTTCCAGAATTGCAAAACCCTTGACTGCATTAACGCATAAAGGGAAGAAATTTGAATGGAATGATGAACAAGAGAAAACGTTTCAGTTATTGAAGAAAAAGCTAACTACGGCACCTATATTGTCATTGCCTGAAGGGAATGATGATTTTGTGATTTATTGTGACGCATCAAAGCAAGGTCTCGGTTGTGTATTAATGCAACGAACGAAGGTGATTGCTTATGCGTCTAGACAATTGAAGATTCACGAACAAAATTATACGACGCATGATTTGGAATTAGGCGCGGTTGTTTTTGCATTAAAGACTTGGAGGCACTACTTATATGGGGTTAAAAGTATTATATATACCGACCACAAAAGTCTTCAACACATATTTAATCAGAAACAACTGAATATGAGGCAGCGTAGGTGGATTGAATTGTTGAATGATTACGACTTTGAGATTCGTTACCACCCGGGGAAGGCAAATGTGGTAGCCGACGCCTTAAGTAGAAAGGACAGAGAACCCATTCGAGTAAAATCTATGAGTATAATGATTCACACTAACCTTACTACTCAAATAAAGGAGGCGCAACAAGGAGTTTTAAAAGAGGGAAATTTAAAGGATGAAATACCCAAAGGATCGGAGAAGCATCTTAATATTCGGGAAGACGGAACCCGGTATAGGGCTGAAAGGATTTGGGTACCAAAATTTAGAGATATGAGAGAAATGGTACTTAGAGAAGCTCATAAAACCAGATACTCAATACATCCTGGAAGGGGGAAGATGTACAAAGATCTCAAGAAACATTTTTGGTGGCCGGGTATGAAAGCCGATGTTGCTAAATACGTAGGAGAATGTTTGACGTGTTCTAAGGTCAAAGCTGAGCATCAGAAACCATCAGGTCTACTTCAACAACCCGAAATCCCGGAATGGAAATGGGAAAACATTACCATGGATTTCATCACTAAATTGCCAAGGACTGCAAGTGGTTTTGATACTATTTGGGTATTAGTTGATCGTCTCACCAAATCAGCACACTTCCTGCCAATAAGAGAAGATGACAAGATGGAGAAGTTAGCACGACTGTATTTGAAGGAAGTCGTCTCCAGACATGGAATACCAATCTCTATTATCTCTGATAGGGATGGCAGATTTATTTCAAGATTCTAGCAGACATTACAGCAAGCATTAGGAACTCGTCTAGACATGAGTACTGCCTTTCATCCACAAACTGATGGACAGAGCGAAAGGACGATACAAACGCTTGAAGACATGCTACGAGCATGTGTTATTGATTTCGGAAACAGTTGGGATCGACATCTACCGTTAGCAGAATTTTCCTACAACAATAGCTACCATTCAAGCATTGAGATGGCGCCGTTTGAAGCACTTTATGGTAGAAAGTGCAGGTCTCCGATTTATTGGAGTGAAGTGGGGGATAGACAGATTACGGGTCAGGAGATTATACAAGAAACTACCGAGAAGATCATCCAAATTCAACAACGGTTGAAAACCGCCCAAGGTCGACAAAAGAGCTACGCTGACATTAAAAGAAAAGATATAGAATTTGAAATTGGAGAGATGGTCATGCTTAAAGTTGCACCTTGGAAAGGCGTTGTTCGATTTGGTAAACGAGGGAAATTAAATCCAAGGTATATTGGACCATTCAAGATTATTGATCGTGTCGGACCAGTAGCTTACCGACTTGAGTTACCTCAACAACTCGCAGCTGTACATAACACTTTCCACGTCTCGAATTTGAAGAAATGTTTTTCTAAAGAAGATCTCACTATTCCATTAGATGAAATCCAAATCAACGAAAAACTTCAATTCATCGTAGAACACGTCGAAATAATCGATCGTGAGGTTAAAAGACTTAAGCAAAACAAGATACCAATTGTTAAGGTTCGATGGAATGCTCGTAGAGGACCAGAGTTCACCTGGGAGCGTAAAGATCAAATGAAGAAGAAATACCCGCATTTATTTCCAGAAGATACGTCAACACCTCCAACTGCTTAAAATTTCGGCACGAAATTTATTTAACGGGTAGGTACTGTAGTGACCCGAACTTTTCCATGTTTATATATATATTAAATGAAATTGTTATTTACATGATTAAGTGTTTCCAACATGTTAAGCAATCAAACTTGTTAAGACTTGATTAATTGAAATAGGTTTCATATAGACAATTGACCACCCAAGTTGACCGGTGATTCACGAACGTTAAAACTTGTAAAAACTCTACAATGACATATATATGGTTATATATATAGTTAACATGATTTTATTATAAGTATGTATCTCATTAGGTATTTTAACAATGAGTTATATACATAAAAATGAGACTATTAATTTAAAAAACTCGAAAACGATATATATAACGATTATCGTTATAACAACGTCTTACTAGGTACATATGAATCATATTAAGATATTGATACACTTGGTTAATTATGTTAAATGATAAGTAAATATATTATTAAGTGTATTAACAATGAAATACATATGTAAAAATAAGACTACTAACTTAATGATTTCGAAACGAGACATATATGTAACGATTATCGTTGTAACGACATTTAACTGTATATATATCATACTAAGATATATTATATATCATAATATCATGATAATAAAACAATTTAACATCTCATTTGTTATAATAAACAATGGGTTAACGACATTCAACAAGATCGTTAACCTAAAGGTTTCAAAACAACATTTACATGTAACGACTAACGATGACTTAACGACTCAGTTAAAATGTATATACATGTAGTGTTTTAATATGTATTTATACACTTTTGAAAGACTTCCATACACTTATCAAAATACTTCTACTTAACAAAAATGCTTACAATTACATCCTCATTCAGTTTCATCAACAATTCTACTCGTATGCACCCGTATTCGTACTCGTACAATACACAGCTTTTAGATGTATGTACTATTGGTATATACACTCCAATGATCAGCTCTTAGCAGCCCATGTGAGTCACCTAACACATGTGGGAACCATCATTTGGCAACTAGCATGAAATATCTCATAAAATTACAAAAATATGAGTAATCATTCATGACTTATTTACATGAAAACAAAATTACATATCCTTTATATCTAATCCATACACCAACGACCAAAAACACCTACAAACACTTTCATTCTTCAATTTTATTCATCTAATTGATCTCTCTCAAGTTCTATCTTCAAGTTCTAAGTGTTCTTCATATATTCTACAAGTTCTAGTTACATAAAATCAAGAATACTTTCAAGTTTGCTAGCTCACTTCCAATCTTGTAAAGTGATCATCCAACCTCAAGAAATCTTTGTTTCTTACAGTAGGTTATCATTCTAATAAAAGGTAATAATCATATTCAAACTTTGGTTCAATTTCTATAACTATAACAATCTTATTTCAAGTGATGATCTTACTTGAACTTGTTTTCGTGTCATGATTGTGCTTCAAGAACTTCGAGCCATCCAAGGATCCGTTGAAGCTAGATCTATTTTTCTCTTTTCCAGTAGGTTTATCCAAGGAACTTAAGGTAGTAATGATGTTCATAACATCATTCGATTCATACATATAAAGCTATCTTATTCGAAGGTTTAAACTTGTAATCACTAGAACATAGTTTAGTTCATTCTAAACTTGTTCGCAAACAAAAGTTAATCCTTCTAACTTGACTTTTAAAATCAACTAAACACATGTTCTATATCTATATGATATGCTAACTTAATGATTTAAAACCTGGAAACACGAAAAACACCGTAAAACCGGATTTACGCCGTCGTAGTAACACCGCGGGCTGTTTTGGGTTAGTTAATTAAAAACTATGATAAACTTTGATTTAAAAGTTGTTATTCTGAGAAAATGATTTTTATTATGAACATGAAACTATATCCAAAAATTATGGTTAAACTCAAAGTGGAAGTATGTTTTCTAAAATGGTCATCTAGACGTCGTTCTTTCGACTTAAATGACTACCTTTAAAAAAATGACTTGTAACTTATTTTTCTAACTATAAACCTATACTTTTTCTGTTTAAATTCATAAAATAGAGTTCAATATGAAACCATAGCAATTTTATTCACTCAAAACGGATTTAAAATGAAGAAGTTATGGGTAAAACAAGATTGGATAATTCTTCTCATTTTAGCTACGTGAAAATTGGTAACAAATCTATTCCAACCATAACTTAATCAACTTGTATTGTATATTATGTAATCTTGAGATACCATAGACACGTATACAATGTTTCAACCTATCATGTCGACACATCTATATATATTTCGGAACAACCATAGACACTCTATATGTGAATGTTGGAGTTAGCTATATAGGGTTGAGGTTGATTCCAAAATATATATAGTTTGAGTTGTGATCAATACTGAGATACGTATACACTGGGTCGTGGATTGATTCAAGATAATATTTATCAATTTATTTCTGTACATCTAACTGTGGACAACTAGTTGTAGGTTACTAACGAGGACAGCTGACTTAATAAACTTAAAACATCAAAATATATTAAAAGTGTTGTAAATATATTTTGAACATACTTTGATATATATGTATATATTGTTATAGGTTCGTGAATCAACCAGTGGCCAAGTCTTACTTCCCGACGAAGTAAAAATCTGTGAAAGTGAGTTATAGTCCCACTTTTAAAATCTAATATTTTTGGGATGAGGATACATGCAGGTTTTATAAATGATTTACAAAATAGAAACAAGTACGTGAAACTACATTCTATGGTTGAATTATTGAAATCGAATATGCCCCTTTTTATTAAGTCTGGTAATCTAAGAATTAGGGAACAGACACCCTAATTGACGCGAATCCTAAAGATAGATCTATTGGGCCTAACAAACCCCATCCAAAGTACCGAATGCTTTAGTACTTCGAAATTTATATCATATCCGAAGGGTGTCCCGGAATGATGGGGATATTCTTATATATGCATCTTGTTAATGTCGGTTACCAGGTGTTCACCATATGAATGATTTTTATCTCTATGTATGGGATGTGTGTTGAAATATGAAATCTTGTGGTCTATTATTATAATTTGATATATATAGGTTAAACCTATAACTCACCAACATTTTTGTTGACGTTTTAAGCATGTTTATTCTCAGGTGATTATTAAGAGCTTCCGCTGTCGCATACTTAAATAAGGACGAGATTTGGAGTCCATGCTTGTATGATATTGTGTAAAAACTACATTCAAGAAACTTATTTTGTTGTAACATATTTGTATTGTAAACCATTATGTAATGGTCGTGTGTAAACAGGATATTTTAGATTATCATTATTTGATAATCTACGTAAAGCTTTTTAAACCTTTATTGATGAAATAAAGGTTATGGTTTGTTTTAAAATGAATGCAGTCTTTGAAAAACGTCTCATATAGAGGTCAAAACCTCGCAACGAAATCAATTAATATGAAACGTTTTTAATCAATAAGAACGGGACATTTCAGGATCTTCCTTCGCATCCTTAGCATTAATGTTGAACGCTCGGCCGCGTGTAGTTTCAGCAGTCTTCTTGTTGGGACAAGCATCTCAAAAATGCCTCGGCTTCCCACACTCATAACAAACCCTTTGATTACCTCCATTATTCGATTTCCCATTACCACTACCGTTACCACCTCTATTACCAACATTATTATTATTACCACCAGCCGCGGGAGTAGCAGAACCCGGCAAAAGCAATGTACAATCTTTAGCAATGTGCCCTTGCTTGGAGCACCTCTTACAAGTAATTGTGCAGTAACCATCATGAGCTTTATAGCAACGAGGACACACACGCTGATTTCTGTTGTTAGCACCTGAGGTATGCTGTTTCTTCTGCTGATTTTGGTTTTGATTGCGGTTGTTATCCCACTTTCGTTTCCCATTATCAGCCTTCTTGACAACCTCCTCACTAGTTTCAGCAACTGTAGTCTTGCTTCTTCTCAACACTTTGTCATTAAGTTTGTGGGCCATAGACATAGCCGCCTCAATAGTCTGGGGTTCACTAGACTCAACACCGTGTTCAATCTTCTCTGACAAACCATCATTGTAAGCCTCAATTTTGCGGTCCTCATCCGTATAAACCCTAGGACACAGCAAAGTTAACTCGAAAAACCTTCGTTCATAGGCATCTACCTCGGTGCCGTGCATTTTCAAATTCTTGAGCTCAACCTCTAGCTTTTTAAGCTCACCCCGAGGTCTATAGCGGGTGATCAATCTTTCCTTAAAATCATTCCAGGCCAAACCATAAGCTTCATCGCTTCCCAAACTACTAACCAGATTGTTCCACCATGTCAAGGCACTATCCTTGAGAGTGCAACTAACGAAACTAACTTTGTCCTCTTCACGGACCCGACTGACCCTGAAAATAGATTCGATATTCTTGAACCAACGAGTAAGCCCTATTGGTCCTTCCGTACCACTGAATTCTTGGGGTCGACCATCCATAAAAGTCTTGTGGGAGCATCCCACCTGGTTATTGTTCACATTGGCGTTAGCATCAGCATTTGCTGCCATAGCAGCAGCAATTCCTTCATTGATCAGGCGTTGCATACGCGCTTCAGTGGACTCTCTTGGAGGCATGATCTTCAAAATAGAATAACACATCCGTTAGTACCAAGAATAATACTAGTGTCATAAAGGAATAGATCAAAACACGAAAAGATTAACCATCATAAATAATAGTTAACAAACACTATGAGTAATAACATGACAGTTATGATTGTTATAGAAATAACCATCACATGCATACATATTTTATGATAACATCATACAACATACATAGCACCTAACATACATGAACATATATTACGCATAATATAACATGCCAAGAGCCACAACATCAGAAATAAAACATGATAATGATAATAGATGTCATAAAAATAACCATCCATACATAATGAAAAATATCCCATAACAAAATCTTAATAAAATCCTCGGCAAAACGCCGTACATAACCCAAAATGTATGTATAAAAAGGACATTAAGTCTTATGAAATAGATAATAAATATGAATAATCACATCACATTCGCTTAGAGCGGGTGTGATAAGCTGGTCCAGCATGAGTCTCGGCAGGATCCTCATACTTACGCAACTTCCCTTTCACAACATCCAACTCTTCCTTCAACACACGAACAGTGCTCTCGAGAGCCTCGAACTTAGCATTAACTTCTGGATCACGCTTACGGTTCGCATCCTCAACCCTATGCTTGAAAGTGATAAAGTTACCCATGTCGGCACGGATCTCATCCATAACTTCATTATGTGGCGAAGTGCGCAAACAATCACTAAGGGCGTTAATACGTGTCACCTCATTATAAGCCCAGTTCATATGAGTAATGGTAGAAAACTAGTAATGAACAGGATCATCGATCTCTGGTTGATTAGCACGACGTCTAGCAGGAGACGGTGGAGCAGGAGCAGCAACAGAGTTATCGCTCGAAGTCGACATCTGCAAACAGCAAAACCGCAAACCACATACCAAAAAGATATAAAAGCTAATAATATAACTTATACGAAATGAAATGCATAATAATGCTATAGCAAAAAGGTAGAGCTGTAGACTAGACTCTAATGCACCCTAATAACCACGGGTTAACCACATTAAGACCGCCTAGTTCCCTACAACCAACGCTCTGATACCACATGTGACGACCCCGTCAAAACACTTAACGGATCCGTCAGTTGGTCCCACAGCTTGATTGGACTTTAAATGAATTAAATAAACAAAGTTGCATTCTTTTATTTCAAATATTTCCCAAAAAGGAAACAAACCAAAATATGTAGTTTCAAAATAACCAACCATAGTAATAAACCAAAAGTTGACACAAAACCTTACCAACAAACCCACAAGTTTAAATTATCCAAAAATAGAATGCAAGCTTAAGTTTCATAAATTGTTTCATAAAATCTGCCCAAATGCATGCAGACTCTTCTAAACACAGAGGAAGCATCACAAAACTCATGTACCTGTGAAAACATGCAAGTAAACTGTCAACACAAAGGTTGAGTGAATTATAGGTTTAATCAATAAGTAAACTTTAGACCACAAGATTTAAAATGTTAGAAAATATTAAACATTATTCCATTATCAATGAGCCACCTGGTAACCACTTAACCCTTTATTTACCCTTGCCAAACACAATAAAAATATACACTTGGACAGTGTATCTACAACAAATTACGAAGTACTAGACATTCCGATTATAAATTGCTAGCGCGACTAGCTCAAAATAGGGTTGTCAAACCCGATAGATCTATCCGTAGGATTAGCGTTCACCGGTAGAAACCAATGATTACAGTTACCAGTCTAGGGAATATTTTTGTCCAACTCACAATGAATAATTAAATTTAACTGTTACTTGTGTCTAAACGTAAATAAAAATGCATGTAATCACATCCCAAAAATATACTTTGAAAAGTATGTAAAAACGGGACTATAACTCACCTTAAAAGCAACTGAAGAAACCACACAAACAAGCGAACAGCAAATAGAGTAAAGTGATCAGGAATGATCACAACGCCGACCTATAAATAAAGCAGGTCGATATAAATAACTAACTTAGGTCAAGTCTTAGTATGATAGCTATTGTACATGTTGCAAGTAGACATAGAACAATACTCGACAAGCATCGGTTTGACTGGAACAGCGTACGGACACGTGCTATCTATTAATAGAAAGTTTCTATTTTTAGCAGGTTTCTATTTTTGGAAAGTTTCTATTTTTGGAAAGTTTCTATTTTTGGAAAGTTTCTATTTTAGGAAAGTTTCTATTTTTGGAAAGTTCCAATTTTTAGAAAGTTTCTATTTTTGGAAAGTTTCCAAATTTAGAAAGTTCTATTTTTAGAAAGTTTTTAAGTTAGGAAAGTTTCCTTATATAGAAAGTCAACAAAAGTCAACTGAAAGTCAAAGTCAATCGAAAGTCAACTCAAAAGTCAACCTTGGTCAAACATAGTCAACATTAATTTGAAAAGTGTACATTATAATAATAACATAAGTTATAATGTTTATTAAAATTAAAAGTGTATAATTAAGTCATAACATAAGTTTAATTAAATAAAATGAATTATTAAAGTTAATATAAGTTGAAGTGATATAATTAATATATCATAAGTATTTAATTAATTAATTAAATATTAATCATAATATAAGTATTATTAATTAATAATAAATTTTTAAATCATATCATAAGTATTATTAATTAATAATGAATTATTAACCATATCATAAGTTTCTAATTATAATTATTAAATCATAAGTATTTAATAATTAAATCATGATTAAATAATAATTAAGTCTTATAATAATTAAATAATTATTTAATCTTTATTATAAGTCTTATAATAATATTCTTATAAAATAAATTTAATACTTCTCATAAGTATTTTCCATTAATAATAAAAGTATTATTAATCATAAGTTAAATTAAAATGTTAATTAAATCATAAATAATAATTAAATGATATAATAAATATTTATATCATAAGTCTTAAATAATAATAATTACCTCTTTTATCATAAGTAATTAATTAATAATGAAATTCATTATTTTTATCATAAGTTTTAGAATTAATCATAAGTTTTAATTCAAAAGTTCATCGGGTCGTATTTTGAGCCCCGGGTGTCGATTTCTGGCGATCCTTATATGCATCTCCGCCTATTCAAACCACCCGACAAAATGGTGCACTCAAGAACACACCAAGAACAGTCCACAAGTCGTGGAAATCAGCCATGACACCACTTGGACCTTCAATTTACTCAAAACCGTGTTTTAGTCAAAACGGGTGAACCGTGGCTCGGATTTAGGTGACCCAAACATGAAAGTTTGTCCCACCATCAGTCCTAACACACTAACACACCCTGAAGACTACAAGGAAGGTCACAAAGTCTGACCAAACCTGGTTCATGTCAATATCACAATTCAATTTTAACACAAAGTAATTTGATCATAACTAGGCCTCCGGGAATCGAAACGACTTGAATCCGAAGTCTAAAATTAATGTCTTGATGAGAGGAACTCATCTAGATAGTTTATTTTAACTTTTATATCAGTCACAAACCCAGAATACACGAAATAGCTGCTGTCCAGAATTTTATAAACCGAAAACATGCAATTATGAGTACATCTATGCATACAAACACCATTACAATAATCCACAAACATCATACTACTAAATAAACATCAAAATATAGAAAATAATTGAAAAAATGAAAGTTCTAGGGTTAGGGTTTATACCCTAATCGAGAAACAAACTATGTAATCGCGTAGAGAATGAAGAGAGGAACGCGTTTATACTAATCAATCCTTGATCCAAGCTTGAAAAATGATGAAGATGGTGATATTGGTGGTGGATGGCGACGGCACAAGGAGAGGGAGAAGAGGAGAGCACCAACTAATATTTAGGTTTTGATATTTTGAGATAAAATGTGAATAATGAGGAGAAATGCAAAAAATGAAAGGGATTTACCCCCTCCACCATTGCTTCGGCCGAATTTGAGATGGGGTGGGCCCCATGGTGGGCTAAACTTGTTAATTGATAATTCCTGATGGCCCGAAAGCCCGAACGAGTCCCGAAACGCGAAAACGCACTTACGCGATTAAAAATCCGGAAAGATAACAAACTCGCGACGAAAAATAAATATAAATACACTATATAATAATATGACCTTAAAATATCATATTTAAAATATTTAGGATTTAAATGTCCCAAAAACTCGACCGTTGGTTTGAAAACCAAAAAGATTCGCCGGATGGAAATCCGCGAGACGTAGAAACGTATAAATTAAAATATGAATACAAATATTCACATAACACATAATAATTAATATATACATATTATTATAAATAATAATAATATAGGTCATTGAAATGATGTGGCACACTAACAGTTAACGGTCATTAAATAATTAACTGAAAAAGATAACGGAAAAAGTAGGGTCGTGACAGTAATGTATTACACAAGATAAAAATTTTGTTAAATAATAAAACTATATATTTTGTATAATTATTATTAATGGTATTACATAAATAATTAATATTCAATGAAAGTTAATATATAATATATATTACATAAGTAATGATACATATATATAATACAAATATAAATATAGGCTACATAATAATATTATTACTACTTTCAATATTAATATCAATATTAATGTTAATAATAAATTATAGATGTGAACTTAATTTATATAGATTGATAAAGTATTATTATTATTGGTATTATTGATATTAATAATATTAGTATTATTAGTACCATTGTTATTAACAATATTATAGCTATGCATTTATTGGTAATTATTATCATTATTATTAGTAATATTACTATTATAAATTTTTCTTATTTTAATATTAAGGAGTATTATTATTATTAAAGTTAAACTTAATATTAAGATTAATGATAATCTATAAAGAAAATAAATAAATATAATGAATATACAAATATTGTGTTATGTAAATACAAATATATACATATATATATTTATGCAACATATACAGATATAGATATTTAGGAAATCTGTAATATTTATTATTTATTATTATTATTATTAATATATATTAATTATTAATTTAAATCAAACAAAATAGCATATAATTCATAAGGAGTTGTTACCAGTTGTAATCCAATCCAGTACAAAATAATCGAACTAAATCAGATAAGGTCAAATTCAGTTAGCAAATTCCTTCAGCTTTCTTATTTTTTTTATTTTTTTTTCTGTACATGAGTGTTTCTTTCTGTCGACTTAATCAGGGGAGTATAATTGATCAATTAAGAGTACTTTACAGCTATTTGAATACACACTCAATCAACTTCATACTCTCATTATCGATTAGTATTTTTGTCTGTTCTAATTAAATTGATTTTAACCAAGAAAAATCAAGTTAACAGCTCGTCACTCTACTATTGAACTCAATTTATCAAAAGCTAGAATTTGTATTGTTTTTCAAAATCTATAAAAACAGGTTTGTTAGGAATAAGCTAGTGAATCTTTCTGCAAACTTTCAATTCCCAATTCCTTGTATCGAATTCGAATTTGTAAGTCAAACCTTATTATTCAAAAGTCAAACGATCTGTTCTTAACGAAATTTGAATTCATGTTGTTGTTTCTGTATCAATTAATGGTACAGATAGTTTCTAAAAGGATTTTTAAACCTACCTTGTGTTATGATTTTAGTCTAAAAATGTCTAAATCCTTGGATCAAGATTTAAGTTCTTATATTTTTTTTTCTCGAACGGTACTGCTGTTATGTGTTCCATTTTATTTTTTTCGATTGATTAAAATCAATTTGGTGTTAGCCTGTGTCTCTGTAATCCCTAGACTTTAATCCAAAAGTTATTTGTGTATTGCTTAACCTCTGGTCGATTTTAGTGAGGATGAAGAAGGAGAGAAATAGGAATAAATAAGATACGGGTTAAGTATAAATGTTTTCTGTATTATTTCAGAAATTGGGCATAGCCCAGCTGGTTACAAGGATTGATGGGTGTTCGAGGGGTCGGGGGTTCGAGTCTCGGCTTGGACAGTTTCTTATTCTTTTTGGAGTCTTGAAGGTAGTTCTTTTATCAAGTTATTATTATTATTAATTATAGTATTATTATTAATATTAATATTATTATTATTGTTCTAATTATTATTATTGTTGTATTTAGTATTAAAAGTATTATTATTATAAGTAATATTAGTAATATGGTTAATATGTGTATTAGTAGTATTATTAAGTAATATTATTATTATTATTAGTATTATAAAACTTATTAACATCACTATCAATTTTTATAAATGTTATCATTAAAATTATCAAAAAATATCGATATTATTATTGCTATTAAAAGTATGATAATTATTATTATTAACAGATGTGTTATATTATTATTATGATCAGGATCATTATTATTAACATTATTATGAAGATAATACAAGTTATCATTATTTTCATTAATATTAAGTATTAGTAACACTCTTATAACTATTAGTATTATTATTAACAATATCAATATTATTATTAATATTATCATTTTTAATAAAGTTATGCTTATTATTATTAGTAAATCGTTATTATCGAAACTACCTTTTTTTAGCAAATAAATATTTTGTACATAAAATATATTTATTATATATACTATATTTATATTAAAACTACACATAACTATATATATATAACCTACTAAAATTATTTATATAAATACTTACAAACAACAAATTATCAATTTTTAAATATAACATTAAACAAGTATGTATATGAATATATTAATATAACTATAAAAATATTAACCATTTGAATGTACATAAAATTAAAAATATATGTTATTAATATACAATTAATGTAATTAATAAATTTATATATATATATTCATTCGAATACGATTAGATATATATTAATAAATATACAATTGATATAGATTCGTGAATCCGAGGCCAACCCTGCATTGTTCAGTATCGTCATATGTATTTTTACTACAAAATACTGTATTGTGAGTTTCATTAATCCCTTTTTAAATGCTTTTGCAATATATATTTTTGGGACTGAGAATACATGCGATGTTTTTATAACTGTTTTAAGAAATAGACACAAGTAATCGAAACTACACTCTATGGTTGAATTATCGAAATCGAATATGCCCCTTTTATTAAGTCTGGTAATCTAAGAATTAGGGAACAGATACCCTAATTGACGCGAACTCTAAAGATAGATCTATCGGGCCCAACAAGCCCCATCCAAAGTACCGGATGCTTTAGTACTTCAAAATTTATCTCATGTCCGAAGGAGGATCCCGGAATGATGGGGATATTCTTATATGTATATTGTGAATGTCGGTTACCAGGTGTTCAATCCATATGAATGATATTTTTGTCTCTATGCATGGGATGTATGTTTATGAGAAATGGAAATATGAAATCTTGTGGTCTATTAAAATTATGAAATGATTATTTATGTTAAACTAATGAACTCACCAACCTTTTGGTTGACACTTTAAAGCATGTTTATTCGCAGGTACGAAAGAAATATTCCGCTGTGCATTTGCTCATTTTAGAGATATTACTTGGAATCATTCATGACATATTTCAAAAAATGTTGCATTCGAGTCGTTAAGTTCATTAAGATTATTATTAAGTCAATTTTAGTTAGATTTATTATGAAATAGTTTGCATGACGTCAACTTCCGATGTAATGAAAGATTGTCTTTTCAAAAACGAATGCAATGTTTGTAAAATGTATCATATAGAGGTCAAGTACCTCGCGAAGTAATCAACTGTTGTGAATCGTTTATAATCGATATGGACTTCGTCCGGATGGATTAGGACGTGTCCTTTCATTGTAGTGACCCGAACTTTTCCATGTTTATATATATTAAATGAAATTGTTATTTACATGATTAAGTGTTTCCAACATGTTAAGCAATCAAACTTGTTAAGACTTGATTAATTGAAATAGGTTTCATATAGACATTTGACCATCCAAGTAGACCGGTGATTCATGAACGTTAAAACTTGTAAAAACTATATGATGACATATATATGGATATATATATAGTTAACATGATATTATGATAAGTAAACATATCATTAAGTATATTAACAATGAACTACATATGTAAAAACAAGACTACTAACTTAATGATTTTGAAACGAGACATATATGTAACGATAATCGTTGTAACGACATTTAATGTATATATATCATATTAAGATATATTAATACATCATGATATCATGATAATGTAATAATTTAAGCATCTCATTTGATTTAATAAACAATGGGTTAACAACATTTAACAAGATCGTTAACCTAAAGGTTTCAAATCAACATTTACATGTAACGACTAACGATGACTTAACGACTCAGTTAAAATGTATATACATGTAGTGTTTTAATATGTATTCATACACTTTTGAAAGACTTCAAGACACTTATCAAAATACTTCTACTTAACAAAAATGCTTACAATTACATCCTCGTTCAGTTTCATCAACAATTCTACTCGTATACACCCGTATTCGTACTCGTACAATACACAGCTTTTAGATGTATGTACTATTAGTATATACACTCTAATGATCAGCTCTTAGCAGCCCATGTAAGTCACCTAACACATGTGGGAACCATCATTTGGCAACTAGCATGAAATATCTCATAAAATTACAAAAATATGAGTAATCATTCATGACTTATTTACATGTAAACAAAATTACACATCCTTTATATCTAATCCATATACCAACGACCAAAAACACCTATAAACACTTTCATTCATCAATTTTATTCATCTAATTGATCTCTCTCAAGTTCTATCTCTCTCAAGTTCTATCTTCAAGTTCTAAGTGTTCTTCATAAATTCTACAAGTTCTAGTTTCATAAAATCAAGAATACTTCCAAGTTTGCTAGCTTACTTTCAATCTTGTAGAGTGATCATCCAACCTCAAGAAATATTTCTTATTTATATTAATATATATTTCTAATACAAGGTAATACTCATATTCAAACTTTGATTCAATTTCTATAACTATAACAATCTTATTTCGAGTGGAAATCTTACTTGAACTTGTTTTCGTGTCATGATTCTACTTCAAGAACTTTCAAGCCATCCAAGATCCTTTGAAGCTAGATCATTTCTTGTCACTTCCAGTAGGTTTACCTACTAAACTTTAGGTAGTAATGATGTTCATAACATCATTTGATTCATACATATAAAACTATCTTATTCGAAGATTTGAACATGTAATCACTAGAACATAGTTTAGTTAATTCTAAACTTGTTCATAAACATAAGTTAATCCTTCTAACTTGACTTTTAAAATCAAATTAACACATGTTCTATATCTATATGATATGCTAACTTAATGATTTAAAACCTGAAAACACGAAAAACACCGTAAAACCGGATATACGCCGTCGTAGTAACACCGCGGGCTGTTTTGGGTTAGTTAATTAAAAACTATGATAAACTTTGATTTAAAAGTTGTTCTTCTGGGAAAATGATTTTTCTTATGAACATGAAACTATATCCAAAAATTATGGTTAAACTCAAAGTGGAAGTATGTTTTCCAAAATGGTCATCTAGACGTTGTTCTTTCGACTAAAATGACTACCTTTACAAAAATGACTTGTAACTTATATTTCCGACTATAAACCTATACTTTTTCTGTCTAGATTCATAAAATAGAGTTCAATATGAAACCATAGCAATTTGATTCACTCAAAACGGATTTAAAAGTTATGGGTAAAACCAGATTGGATATTTTTTCCTGTTGTAGCTACGTGAAAATTGGTAACAAATCTATATTAATCATATCCTAGCTAACTTATATTGTATTATACATGTATTCTAATATATTATGTAATCTTGGGACACCATAGACACGTATGCAAATGTTTTGACATATCATATCGACCCATGTGTATATATTATTTGGAACAACCATAGACACTCTATTTGCAGTAATGTGGGAGTTAGCTATACAGGGTTGAAGTTGATTCAAAAAATATATATACTTTGGGTTGTGATCTAGCCTGGGACGTGTATACACTGGGTCGTGGATTGATTCAAGATAATATATATCAATTTTTTCTGTACATCTAACTTTGGACAACTAGTTGTAGGTTACTAACGAGGACAGCTGACTTAATAAACTTAAAACATCAAAATGTATTAAAAGTGTTGTAAACATGGCCGGCCCATTGGGTGTGAAACCTGTGCAACAGCACAGGGCCCAACTTTTTTGGGGGCCCAAAATATCCAAGTTTCTTATATGAAATCAATATACACTGATTTGTGATTTACGGCAAAGGTTGCCCAATGGATCCTTATAAAGGAGTATGGGCCCAATTTCTTTAAAAAGTGTTAATATTTATCCATCCCGGACTCTATTGATATCAGAATATTGGATATCTAATGGTAAAAATGTTGTATTGGGTATGTTGCTTTTAAAAAACAAAATCTTGTGTTTAGGGCCCATAGTTTAATTTGGCACAAGGCCATTAAAATCATCGGGCCAGCCTTGGTTGTAAATATATTTTGAACACACTTTGATATATATGTACATATTTGTTATTGGTTCGTGAATCGACCAGTGGCCAAGTCTTACATCCCGACGAAGTAAAAATCTGTGAAAGTGAGTTATAGTCCCACTTTTAAAATCTAATATTTTGGGATGAGAATACTTGCAGTTTTATAAATCTTTTACGAAATAGACACAAGTAATTGAAACTACATTATATGGGTGAATAATCGAAGCCGAATATGCCCCTTTTGCTTGGTAACCTAAGAATTAGTAAACCGATCTATTAATTGACGCGAATCCTAAAGATAGATCTATTGGGCCTAACGAACCCCATCCAAAGTACCGGATGCTTTAGTACTTCGAATTCATTTTTATCATGTCCGAAGGATTTTCCGAAATGATAGGGGATATTCTTATATGCATCTTGTTAATGTCGGTTACCAGGTGTTCACCATATGAATGAATTTTATCTCTATGTATGGGATGTATATTGAAATATGAAATCTTGTGGTCTATTATTATGATTTGATAATATATAGGATAAACCTATAACTCACCAACATTTTTGTTGACGTTTTAAGCATGTTTATTCTCAGGTGATTATTAAGAGCTTCCGCTGTTGCATACTAAAATAAGGACAAGATTTGGAGTCCATGCTTGTATGATATTATGTAAAAACTGCATTCAAGAAACTTATTTTTGATGTAATATGTTCTTATTGTAAACCATTATGTAATGGTCGTGTGTAAATGGTATATTTTAGATTATTATTATTTGATAATCTATGTAATGCTTTTTAAACCTTTATCGATAAAATAAAGGTTATGGTTGTTTTAAAAATGAATGCAGTCTTTGAAAAACGTCTCATATAGAGGTCAAAACCTCGCGACGAAATCAATTAATATGGAACGTTTATAATCAATATGAACGGGACATTTCAGTTGGTATCAGAGCGTTGGTCTTAGAGAACCAGAAAATTGCATTAGTGTATCTTACCGAGTTTGTTAGGATGCATTAGTGAGTCTGGACTTCGACCGTCTTTTTCTTCAAAAAAAAAAAGATTGCTTAACATTTTTTGTTGTTGGAAACTATATATTATTAACATGTAAATATTATGTGATATATTAATCTCTTAACGTGTTTGATATTGTGTGATAGATGTCTACCTCTAGTACAAATCCCATTGATTCACCTAATAATAATGAAGAGTCGAATATATTTTGGGAAGATTCACAAATTCCCGAAGAGGAACCAGAAGAAGAGGAACCGGAAGAGGAGGAACCGGAAGAGGAGGAACCGGAAGAAGAGGAACCAGAAGAGGAGGAATCGGAAGAGGAGGAACCAGAAGAAGAAGTGGTTCCAGAGGAAGAAATATTGATACCTATAGTAAATCGATTAAATAAAAGAAAATCCTCAACCAACGGACCAAAGTTAATAATGGTCAATGGTGTTTCCGCCGAGGAAGCAAAATATTGGGAAGATTACCAATTTTCCGATGAATCGGATCCCGATGAGGATTCCGATGATGTTATAGAAATTACCTCGACCCAATTTAATAAAGCGAAAGAAAATAATAAGGGAAAAGGTATAAAAATAGAGAAACCCGATTCCAACCCCGATGAACTTTATATGTATCGACAACATCCGTATTTCCTAAAATGTAACAATGACCCGGGAACCTCTAAACCACCAGGTTTTTCTAAACCATTATATAAAACGATGGCTCGTATTAGAGGAACACCATATATTCCTAGAAAATTAGGAAAACGAACCAAGTCCGAAGAAGAAGAAACCAGTGATTCAGATTAGAGGGTTGTAATCATGTTGTGTATTATATGTATTGTAGTGTGCTTGGATTTTTTTTTTGTTCTATGTAAAAATTGCTTGTATTGTTTGTTAATTATCTTTTACGAATCTAATTCTTGTCTATTTTACAGTATAAAAATAAAATGGACTTTAAGGGTAGACAACCGAATATTTTAGAAGACCTACCAGAGGATATGATTGAGGACATCTTGTCTAGAATCGGTCAGAATTCATCAGCACATTTAGTTATGGCGAAATTAACTTGTCAAACATTTGAAACACTTTCCATAAATGCCTTAGTTTATAAAAGACTTTCCTTTGATAGGTGGGGTATATCACATTGGGGAGACCGTAAGTTATGCCGTGTTTTCTTTAAAGCTTTAAATGCGGGGAACCCAAATTCAATTTTACGCTACGGGTTAAGAACCTATTTTGACTCAACATATCCCAACATAGGATTTCGTGAATTAGAAAGAGCTTCTAACACGCAACATAAAGAAGCATGTTATGCTTACGGGTTAGTGATGTTCGCTTCTTACCAAAGTGAGAAAAAGAATATCGGAATGCAACTTTTAAATAAAACCTTCCCATAAGTGACGGATTCAGTAGTTGGGGTGAGAAACAAGATTTTTAGATTATTACGGGCCTGTTGGACATTACGAAACCCTCATCCTTTTGACGACGTTACAACATGCTGCCTAGCCAATGGTCATAACAGTTATTTTCCACAAGACCAAAGATGGAAAGTCGACTTAGTAAAACCAGAATGCATGACTTGTTTCTGGACTTATGAATTACGTGTCTTTATTTCCTTTGCTGAAGAACTTGCGTATTAACTAGATTTATCTTCAAAACTGTCATGTATCATAGTGTACTATATTTCATGTTATATGTAATATAGCGAAGTTGTAAGTTTGAAGAATATTCGTATGTGATATATTATTATATTCAATTTTTCATATGGAATTGTAGTAGTTGAATTGTATATTAGCTAATAAGTATGAACTTAATGGGTAGGTAGTACCCGAATTTAAACTTATAAAACGCTAATATGAAGAAAAAGCTTTTATAAATGAGTTCATATTATGCTACGAAATACTATTGACTACTCTTAATATTCTGTATGATTAACTCGATTCAGTTGTATATTTTGAAGGAAATGGCACCGACTACTCGACACACCATGAATATGACCAAAGAGGATTTTCGTACCTTTCTTGCTGCAAACATAGCCGCAGTACAGGCTGCGCTACATACCAACAATAACGCTGAATCTAGCAATGCAGCTAACGGCGCAAGAAATCGTGTAGGATGTACCTACAAAGAATTCACTGCCTGCAAACCTTTAGAATTTGATGGAACTGAAGGACCAATTGGATTGAAACGGTGGACCGAGAAAGTTGAATCGGTGTTTGCCATAAGTAAGTGTACTGAAGAGGACAAAGTTAAGTACGCTACGCCTACCTTCACAGGTGTAGTGACCCGAACTTTTCCGAACCTTTCTATGATTATATGTTTAATGAAAACTATATTTACATGATTAAATATTTCCAAAATGTTAAGCAATCAAACTTATTAAGTCTTGGTTAATTAAAACGGAAATTTTGTAAACGTCTGATTACCCAGTTTGACCAATGATTAACGAATGCTATAAGTTGTATATGACATGATGATACATAAATGAATAAATATATATGTTTAACATGATATAATGATAATCAAGTATCTCATTAAAAATAGTAACAATAAGTTATATACTTAAAAAGGAGACTATTGACGTATGAAACTCGAAACGATACATATAACGATTATCGTTATAACCACGTCTTACTAAATATATATGAAGCATATTAATACATTGTTATATTATATATAACATGATAATATGATAATTAAATATATCATTAAGTGTATTAACAATGAACTACATAAGTAAAAACAAGACTACTAACTTAAGGATTTCGAAACGAGACATATATGTAACGATTATCGTTGTAACGACATTTAAATGTATATATCATATTAAGATATATTAATATATCATATTAAGATATATTAATATATCATAATATATTAATTTAAAATCTCATTTGATATTATAAACTTTGGGTTAACAACATTTAACAAGATCGTTAACCTAAAGGTCTCAAAACAACACTTACATGTAACGACTAACGATGACCTAACGACTCAGTTAAAATGTATATACATGTAGTATTTTAATATGTATTCATACACTTTTGAAAGACTTCAAGACACTTATCAAAATACTTATACTTAACAAAAATGCTTACAATTACATCCTCGTTCAGTTTCATCAACAATTCTACTCGTATGCACCCGTATTCGTACTTGTACAATACACAGCTTTTAAATGTATGTACTATTGGTATATACACTCCAATGATTAGCTCTTTGCAGCCCATGTGAGTCACCTAACACATGTGGGAACTATCATTTGGCAACTAGCATGAAATATCTCATAAAATTACAAAAATACGAGTAATCATTCATGACTTATTTACATGAAAACAAAATTACATATCCTTTATATCTAATCCATACACCAACGACCAAAAACACCTACAAACACTTTCATTCTTTAATTTTCTTCATCTAATTGATCTCTCTCAAGTTCTAACTTCAAGTTCTAAGTGTACTTCATAAATTCTACAAGTTCTAGTTACATAAAATCAAGAATACTTTCAAGTTTGCTAGCTCACTTCCAATCTTGTAAGGTGATCATCCAACCTCAAGAAATCTTTTTTTCTTATAGTAGGTTATCATTCTAATACAAGGTAATAATCATATTCAAACTTTGGTTCAATTTCTATAACTATAACAATCTTATTTCAAGTGATGATCTTACTTGAACTTTTTTTCGTGTCATGATTCTGCTTCAAGAACTTCGAGCCATCCAAGGATCCATTGAAGCTAGATCCATTTTTCTCTTTTCCAGTAGGTTTATCCAAGGAACTTAAGGTAGTAATGATGTTCATAACATCATTCGATTCATACATAAAAAGCTATCATATTCGAAGTGGTAAACTAGTAATCACTAGAACATAGTTTAGTTAATTCTAAAATTGTTCGCAAATAAAATTAATCCTTCTAAATACACTTTTAAAATCAACTATACACATGATCTATATCTATATGATATGATAAATTAATGATTTAAAACCCGAAAACACGATAAACACCATAAAACCGGATTTACGCCGTCGTAGTTACAACCGGGGCTGTTTTGGTTTGAATAATTAAAAACTATGAAAAACTTTGATTTGAAAGCTATACTTCTGAGAAAATGATTTTTCTTATGAACATGAAACCATATCCAAAAATCATGGTTAAACTCAAAGTGAAAGTATGTGTTTCAAAACAGTCATCAAGATGTCGTTCTTTCGACGGAAATGACTACCTCTTTCAAAAACGACTTATAACTTGTATTTCCGACTATAAACCTATACCTTTTCTGTTTAGTTTCATAAAGTCAAGTTCAATACGAAACCGTGGTCGCTTAAATTACTCAAAACGGATTAGAAACGAAGAAATGGCGAGCAAAACAAAATTGGTAAAAACTACTCATTTTAGCTACGTGAAAATTGGTAACAAATCTATTCCAACCATAAATTAATCAACTTGTATTATATATTATGTAATCTTGAGATACAATAGACACGTATACAATGTTTTGACCTATCATGTTGACACATCTATATATATTTCGGAACAACCATAGACACTCTATATGTGAATGTTGAAGTTAGCTATACAGGGTTGAGGTTGATTCCAAAATATATATAGTTTGAGTTGTGATCAATACTGAGATATGTATACACTGGGTCGTGGATTGATTCAAGATAATATATATCGATTTATTTCTGTACATCTAACTGCGGACAACTAGTTGTAGGTTACTAACGAGGACAGCTGACTTAATAAACTTAAAACATCAAAATGTATTAAAAGTGTTGTAAATATATTTTGAACATACTTTGATATATATGTACATATTTGTTATAGGTTTGTGAATAACAACCCTCACTTTTCGACTTTCGATTTTACTAAAATACCTAGAGTTGTTATATACGAATAAATTTAACGTTGACCGAATAAATATACGCTTAAAATAAATAATATAATTATAAATATTATAAATAAGATTATGATATATAATATAACATAATTACATCAATGAATATATATATATATATATATATATATATATATATATATATATAATATTTATATTACTTTTATTATTTAGTTAATAGAATATATAATTAACTAAATAATAAATAATATTATAACATTTATAAAACTAATAAAAACTATAAATTAATAATCATAAATTTTAATTTTTATAAAAACTAAATATAATAATAATTTTTATATAAAATTCATATTTAATAATTAAACAAATATAGAAATAAAATGTTAAATGTTCTTAGAAATATATTAAACAAATTTTTTTTTAGAAATTTATACAAAAAAAAAATCAAAACTATATCTACTTTTAATAAATAAATACAAAAAATACAAACTACTTTTTCTTTTAAGATTTACTTTTAATAAAAATACAAACTACTTTTCTTTTAAGATTTACTTTTAATAAAAATACAAACTACTTTTTCTTATTTTAACTTTTAAGATTTACTTTTAATAAAAATACAAACTACTTTTTCTTATTTTAACTTTTAAGATTTACTTTTAATAAAAATACAAACTACTTTTTCTTATTTTAACTTTTAAGATTTACTTTTAATAAAAATACAAACTACTTTTTCTTATTTTAACTTTTAAGATTTACTTTTAATAAAAATACAAACTACTTTTTCTTATTTTAACTTTTAAGATTTTACTTTTAATAAAAATACAAACTACTTTTTTTTATTTTAACTTTTAAGATTTTACTTTTAATAAAAATTTAAACTACTTTTTCTTATTTTAACTTTTAAGATTTACTTTTAATAAAAATACAAAATACTTTTTCTTATTTTAACTTTTAAGATTTACTTATTTTATTTTAATTTTTTTTTACCTAACATTTTCAACTATAAATACCACATACATTTCTCATTTCAAACTTACACCTTAATCTCTCATTTCTCTCTTAAAGAACTACTTCTAGTTGATATCTCGGTCACTTACTTGCTTTACTTTCCTTTCTTGCGTGGAATACTTCAACTGCTATTTAAGGTGAGTTTCATTTGCTCCCCTTTTACTCTTTACATTTTTGGGGCTGAGAATACATGCAAATGTTTTATTAACTGTTTTACAATAATTATATGCGTGAGTTTCATTACTCCCTTTTTATATATATTTTTGGGCTGAGAATACATGCGATGTTTTATAAATGTTTTACGAAATAGGCACAAGTACTAAAACTAATTCTACGTGGGTTAGAATCAAAAATCCCCTAGCTTGGTAACTTTAACTATTGGTTTATGAACTGGTAGGCGCGAATCCTAGAGATAGATCTATCGGGTCTTACACCCCTACCCAGATGTTGTTCTAGTCACTACTAAACTAGAAGAACGGGTGTTTAGTACTTCGAGGTTAACGTAACGCACTTGATTCGGTGCAAATATTATTATAACTCAGGGGTACACACTCTTGTTAAGGCTAGTTACCGGGTGCCCACAACTTATAGAATGCTTTTATACACTTGCTAGTGTACGGATATTTATGAAACTAAAATCTTGTGGCCTATTATTATAACAGAAATGATTGATTTTGATAAACTAATGAACTCACCAACCTTTTTGGTTGACACTTTAAGCATGTTTTGTCTCAGGTGACGAATAAGATGATTGCCATGATTGCTACCTGATGAATTGAATGCTGCTACATGGAGTCTTCATTTCATTACATTTACTTTGCATTATGACTATTATTATTATTTCAGTTTAAATTTGATGTAAAACTTTTAATGCTTCCGCTGTTTTATTAATAAATGTTTTATTCAAAACGACTCAAATAGAGTCGTTCTCGTATATACAACTGTGATTTGATATAATTAGTCACAAATACCCTAGGCCCTATTTTGGGGGTGTGACAGATTGGTATGAGAGCAGGTTGTTGTAGAGAACCAGGATTGCATTTTATGTGTGCCTTATACAATTAGGTACCTTAGCAATGTAGGACTACAACTTTCCTTGACCATAGTGCCTTTAATTGTTGCCTTTAATTGATAAATACTACACTATACCTTAGAAACTATACTTAAATCTTAAGATTATAACATACATGATAATGTGAAATTACTCGAACGTCAACGCTACTTAAGGCCTAGGGTGATCCTTGGTACCACTATGGGACGCTTGTGGATTTCGAATGCCAAACTTAGATTTTCGTCGAGAATTCCTGGGCCAGCCGGTAACAATTGATCATTCAAGTGACTCGGCGGTGGCATATGTAGTGACCCGAACTTTTCCATGTTTATATAAATTAATTAAGATTGATATTTACATGATTAAATGTTTCCAACATGTTAAGCAATCAAACTTGTTAAGACTTGATTAATTGAAATATGTTTTATATAGACAATTGACCACCCAAGTTGACCGGTGATTCACGAACGTTAAAACTTATAAAAACTATACGATGACATATATATGGTTATATATATAGTTAACATGTTTTTATTATAAGTATGTATCTCATTAGGTATTTTAACAATGAGTTATATACATAAAAATGAGACTATTAATTTAAGAAACTCGAAAACGATATATATAACGATTATCGTTATAACAACGTCTTACTAGGTACATATGAATCATATTAAGATATTGATACACTTGGTTAATTATGTTAAATGATAAGTAAATATATTATTAAGTGTATTAACAATGAAATACATATGTAAAAATAAGGCTACTAACTTAATGATTTCGAAACGAGACATATATGTAACGATTATCGTTGTAACGACATTTAACTGTATATACATCATACTAAGATATATTATATATCATAATATCATGATAATATAATAATTTAACATCTCATTTGTTATAATAAACAATGGGTTAACAACATTCAACAAGATCGTTAACCTAAAGGTTTCAAAACAACATTTACATATAACGACTAACGATGACTTAACGACTCAGTTAAAATGTATATACATGTAGTGTTTTAATATGTATTCATACACTTTTGAAAGACTTCAAGACACTTATCAAAATACTTCTACTTAACAAAAATGCTTACAATTACATCCTCGTTCAGTTTCATCAACAATTCTACTCGTATGCACCCGTATTCGTACTCGTACAATACACAGCTTTTAGATGTATGTACTATTGGTATATACACTCCAATGATCAGCTCTTAGCAGCCCATGTGAGTCACCTAACACATGTGGGAACCATCATTTGGCAACTAGCATGAAATATCTCATAAAATTACAAAAATATGAGTAATCATTCATGACTTATTTACATGAAAACAAAATTACATATCCTTTATATCTAATCCATACACCAACGACCAAAAACACCTACAAACACTTTCATTCTTCAATTTTCTTCATCTAATTGATCTCTCTCAAGTTCTATCTTCAAGTTCTAAGTGTTCTTCATAAATTTCAAAAGTTCTAGTTTCATAAAATCAAGAATACTTTCAAGTTTGCTAGCTCACTTCCAATCTTGTAAGGTGATCATCCAACCTCAAGAAATCTTTGTTTCTTACAGTAGGTTATCATTCTAATACAAGGTAATAATCATATTCAAACTTTGGTTCAATTTCTATAACTATAACAATCTTATTTCAAGTGATGATCTTACTTGAACTTGTTTTCGTGTCATGATTTTGCTTCAAGAACTTCGAGCCATCCAAGGATCCATTGAAGCTAGATCCATTTCTCTCTTTTCCAGTAGGTTTATCCAAGGAACTTAAGGTAGTAATGATGTTCATAACATCATTCGATTCATACATATAAAGCTATCTTATTCGAAGGTTTAAACTTGTAATCACTAGAACATAGTTTAGTTAATTCTAAACTTGTTCGCAAACAAAAGTTAATCCTTCTAACTTGACTTTTAAAATCAACTAAACACATGTTCTATATCTATATGATATGCTAACTTAATGATTTAAAACCTGGAAACACGAAAAACACCGTAAAACCGGATTTACGCCGTCGTAGTAACACCGCGGGCTGTTTTGGGTTAGTTAATTAAAAACTATGATAAACTTTGATTTAAAAGTTGTTATTCTGAGAAAATGATTTTTATTATGAACATGAAACTATATCCAAAAATTATGGTTAAACTCAAAGTGGAAGTATGTTTTCTAAAATGGTCATCTAGACGTCGTTCTTTCGACTGAAATGACTACCTTTACAAAAACGACTTGTAACTTATTTTTCCGACTATAAACCTATACTTTTTCTGTTTAGATTCATAAAATAGAGTTCAATATGAAACCATAGCAATTTTATTCAATCAAAACGGATTTAAAATGAAGAAGTTATGGGTAAAACAAGATTGGATAATTTTTCTCATTTTAGCTACGTGAAAATTGGTAACAAAACTATTCCAACCATAACTTAATCAACTTGTATTGTATATTATGTAATCTTGAGATACCATAGACACGTATACAATGTTTCGACCTATCATGTCGACACATCTATATATATTTCGGAACAACCATAGACACTCTATATGTGAATGTTGGAGTTAGCTATACAGGGTTGAGGTTGATTCCAAAATATATATAGTTTGAGTTGTGATCAATACTGAGATACGTATACACTGGGTCGTGGATTGATTCAAGATAATATTTATTGATTTATTTCTGTACATCTAACTGTGGACAACTAGTTGTAGGTTACTAACGAGGACAGCTGACTTAATAAACTTAAAACATCAAAATATATTAAAAGTGTTGTAAATATATTTTGAACATACTTTGATATATATGTATATATTGTTATAGGTTCGTGAATCAACCAGTGGCCAAGTCTTACTTCCCGACGAAGTAAAAATCTGTGAAAGTGAGTTATAGTCCCACTTTTAAAATCTAATATTTTTGGGATGAGAATACATGCAGGTTTTATAAATGATTTACAAAATAGACACAAGTACGTGAAACTACATTCTATGGTTGAATTATCGAAATCGAATATGCCCCTTTTTATTAAGTCTGGTAATCTAAGAATTAGGGAACAGACACCCTAATTGACGCGAATCCTAAAGATAGATCTATTGGGCCTAACAAACCCCATCCAAAGTACCAGATGCTTTAGTACTTCGAAATTTATATCATATCCGAAGGGTGTCCCGGAATGATGGGGATATTCTTATATATGCATCTTGTTAATGTCGGTTACCAGGTGTTCACCATATGAATGATTTTTATCTCTATGTATGGGATGTGTATTGAAATATGAAATCTTGTGGTCTATTATTATGATTTGATATATATAGGTTAAACCTATAACTCACCAACATTTTTGTTGACATTTTAAGCATGTTTATTCTCAGGTGATTATTAAGAGCTTCCGCTGTCGCATACTTAAATAAGGACGAGATTTGGAGTCCATGCTTGTACGATATTGTGTAAAAACTGCATTCAAGAAACTTATTTTGTTGTAACATATTTGTATTGTAAACCATTATGTAATGGTCGTGTGTAAACAGGATATTTTAGATTATCATTATTTGATAATCTACGTAAAGCTTTTTAAAACCATTATCTATGAAATAAAGGTTATGGTTTGTTTTAAAAATGAATGCAGTCTTTGAAAAACGTCTCATATAGAGGTCAAAACCTCGCAACGAAATCAATTAATATGGAACTTTTTTAATCAATAAGAACGGGACATTTCAGTTGGTATCCGAGCGTTGGTCTTAGAGAACCAGAATTTTGCATTAGTGTGTCTTATCGAGTTTGTTAGGATGCATTAGTAAGTCTGGACTTCGACCGTGTTTACTTGAAAAATGATTGCTTAACAAATTTTGTTGGAAACTATATATTTTTAACATGTGAATATTATGTGATATATTAATCTCTTAATGCGTTTGATATTATGTGATAGATGTATACCTCTAGAACAAGTCCCATTGACTCACCTAATAATAATGAAGAGTCAAATGTAAATTGGAATGATTCGTGGACTGATTCACAAGTTCCCGAAGAGGAACCGGAAGAAGAGTCGGAACCGGAAGAAGAATCGGAACCGGAAGAAGAATCGGAACCGGATGAAGAAATAGAACCGGTGGGGGAAATAATAAAACGGTTAAGTAAAAGAAAATCATCAACCAACCGACCAAGGTTAATTATGGTCAATGGTGTTTCCGCCAAGGAAGCAAAATATTGGGAGGATTACCAATTCTCCGATGAATCGGATTCCGACGAGAATTCCGATGATGTTATAGAAATTACCCCAACTGAATTTAAAAAGGCAAAAGAAAATAATAAGGTAAAGGGCATAAAAATAGAGAAATCTAATTCCAACCCCGATGAACTTTATATGTATCGTTAACCCCCGAAGTACTTAAGTTGTAACAATGACCCGGGAACCTCTAAACCACCAGGTTTTTCTAAACCGTTGTGGAAAACGACAGTTAGTATTAGGGAAACATCATATATCCCTAGAAACTTGGCAAATCGAACCAAAACTGAAGAAGAAGAAACGAGCGAGTCAGAATAAGATAGTTGTATTCGTATGGTGTAATATATGTAATATAGTGTTCTTATGCTTTATGATATATGTAAAAATTGCTTGTATTAATAAGTATTTTTTTATGAATCTAACTCTTGTCTATTTTACAGTTGAAAACCACAAAATGGATAGACAACCCAATATTTTAAGAGACCTACCCGGAGACATGATTGATGAAATCTTGTCTAGAGTCGGCCAGAATTCCTCGGCACAACTATTTAAGGCGAGATCAGTTTGTAAGACATTCGAAGAACGTTCCAAGAATGTCTTGGTTTATAAGAGACTTTCGTTTGAAAGATGGGGGATATCACATTGGGAAACCCATAAGTTACGATGTGTTTACTTTGACGCATATATTGCGGGGAACCCAAATGCTATTTTATGCAACGGGTTAAGAAATTATTTTGACTCAACATAAAGAAGCATGTTATGCTTACGGATTAGTAATGTTCGCTTCTCACCAAAGTGAGAACAAGAACATCGGGCTACAACTATTAAACAAAACATTTCCACAAGTGACGGAGTCGGTAATTGGGGTAAGAAATGAGGTTTTTAGATTGTTACGGGACTGTTGGACATTACGTAACCCTCGTCCCTTTGACGACGTTACAACACGCTGTCTTATCAACGGCCATAACGGTTATGTTCCATAAGACCAAGGATGGGAAGTAGTCCTAGTAAAACCAGAATGCATGACTTGTTTCTGGACGTATGAATTACGTGTCTTTATTGCCTTTGCTGAACGACTTGTGTACTAGCTAGAATTATCTTCACAACTATCTTGTATCAAAGTTATTGTGTGCTATATTTCATGCTTTATGTAAAATAAGCGGTATTGTAAGTTTGTAAAATATTGTATAAAAGTTTGAACGCGAAATATTATTATAATCAGTTTTTCATATAGAATTGTAGTAGTTGAATTGTATATTAGCTACTAAGTATGAACTTAACGGGTAGGTACTACCCGAATTTAAACTTATAAAACGCTAATATGAAGAAAAAGCTTTTATAAATGAGTTCATATTATGCTACGAAATACTATTAACTACTCTTAATATTCTGTATGATTAACTTGTTCCATTTGACTATTTTGAAGGAAATGGCACCGACTACTCGACACACCGTGAATATGAATGAAGAGGAATTCCGTACTTTTCTAGCTTCAAACATAGCCGCAGTACAGGCTGCGCTACATACCAACAATAACCTTGGATCTAGCAGTACAGGAAATCGTGTAGGATGCACCTACAAAGAATTCACTGCCTGCAAACCTTTGGAATTTGATGGAACCGAAGGACCGATCGGATTGAAACGGTGGACCGAGAAGGTTGAATCGGTGTTTGCCATAAGTAAGTGTACTGAAGAGGACAAAGTGAAGTACGCTACGCATACCTTCACAGGTTCTGCGTTAACATGGTGGAATACCTATCTAGAGCAAGTGGGACAAGACGATGCGTACGCACTACCGTGGTCAGCATTTAAGCACTTGATAAACGAGAAGTACCATCCCAGAACCGAGGTCAATAAGCTCAAGACAGAACTTAGAGGGTTACGAACCCAAGGATTTGATATTACCACGTACGAAAGATGATTCACAGAATTGTGCCTATTGTGTCCGGGAGCATTCGAAGATGAGGAAGAGAAGATCGACGCGTTTGTGAAAGGATTACCGGAAAGAATCCAAGAAGATATAAGTTCACACGAGCCCGCCTCCATACAACAGGCATGTAGAATGGCTCACAAACTAGTGAACCAGATTGAAGAAAGAATTAAAGAACAGACTGCTGAAGAGGCCAATGTGAAGCAAGTCAAAAGAAAGTGGGAGGAAAACGGTGATAAGAATCACCAATACAACAACAACAGTAATTACAACAATAATCGCAACAATTATCCCAACAATCGCAACATCAATCGCAACTACAACAAACGGCCCAACAACAATAACAACAACAACAACAACAACAACAACAACAACAACAGCAGCAGCTACAACAATCATCCCAACAACAATAATATCCGCAACAACAACAACAATCAGAAGCAGCTATGCCAAAGGTGTGAAAAGTATCACTCGGGGTTCTGCACCAAATTTTGCAACAAGTGTAAAAGAAATGGTCATAGCGCGGCGAAGTGTGATGTCTACGGACCAGGGGTTAACAGAACGAAAGGAACAAATGATGCCGGAACGAGTAATGGCGGAGCAAGTAGTGTCGGAGCAAGTTATGCCAATGTAGTTTGTTATAAATGTGGAAAACCGGGCCACATTATTAGAAATTGCCCGAACCAGGAGAACACGAATGGACAAGGCCGCGGAAGAGTTTTCAATATTAATGCGGCAGAGGCACAGGAAGACCCGGAGCTTGTTACGGGTACGTTTCTTATTGACAATAAATCTGCTTACGTTTTATTTGATTCGGGTGCGGATAGAAGCTATATGAGTAGAGATTTTTGTGCTAAATTAAGTTGTCAGTTGACGCCTTTGGATAGTAAATTTTTACTCGAATTAGCAAATGGTAAATTAATTTCAGCAGATAATATATGTCGAAATCGAGAAATTAAACTGGTTAGCGAAACATTTAAGATTGATTTGATACCAGTAGAGTTAGGGAGTTTTGATGTGATAATCGGTATGGACTGGTTGAAAGAAGTGAAAGCAGAGATCGTCTGTTACAAAAATGCAATTTGCATTATACGAGAAAAAGGAAAACCCTTAATGGTGTACGGAGAAAAGGGCAACACGAAGCTACATCTTATTAGTAATTTGAAGGCACAAAAACTAATAAGAAAAGGTTGCTATGCTGTTCTAGCACACGTCGAGAAAGTACAAACTGAAGAAAAGATCATCAATGATGTTCCCATTGCAAAAGAATTTCCCGATGTATTTCCGAAAGAATTACCGGGATTACCCCCACATCGATCCGTTGAATTTCAAATAGATCTTGTACCAGGAGCTGCACCAATAGCTCGTGCTCCTTACAGACTCGCACCCAGCGAGATGAAAGAACTGCAAAGCCAATTACAAGAACTTTTAGAGCGTGGTTTCATTTGACCAAGCACATCACCGTGGGGAGCTCCTGTTTTGTTTGTCAAGAAGAAAGATGGTACATTCAGGTTGTGTATCGACTACCGAGAGTTGAACAAACTTACCATCAAGAACCGCTACCTACTACCGAGAATCGACGACTTATTTGATCAACTACAAGGCTCGTCTGTTTATTCAAAGATTGACTTACGTTCCGGGTATCATCAAATGCGGGTGAAAGAAGATGATATTCCAAAGACTGCTTTCAGAACACGTTACGGTCATTACGAGTTTATGGTCATGCCGTTTGGTTTAACTAATGCACCAGCTGTGTTCATGGACCCTATGAACTGAGTGTGTGGACCATACCTTGACAAGTTTGTCATTGTTTTCATTGATGACATACTTATTTACTCAAAGGATGACCAAGAACACGGTGAACATTTGAGAAAGGTGTTAGAAGTATTGAGGAAGGAAGAATTGTACGCTAAGTTTTCAAAGTGTGCATTTTGGTTGGAAGAAGTTCAATTCCTCAGTCACATAGTGAACAAAGAAGGTATTAAGGTGGATCCGGCAAAGATAGAAACTGTTGAAAAGTGGGAAACCCCGAAAACTCCGAAACACATACGCCAGTTTTTAGGACTAGCTGGTTACTACAGAAGGTTCATTCAAGACTTTTCCAGAATAGCAAAACCCTTGACTGCATTAACGCATAAAGGGAAGAAATTTGAATGGAAGGATGAACAAGAGAAAGCGTTTCAGTTATTGAAGAAAAAGCTAACTACGGCACCTATATTGTCATTGCCTGAATGGAATGATGATTTTGTGATTTATTGTGACGCATCAAAGCAAGGTCTTGGTTGTGTATTAATGCAACGAACGAAGGTGATTGCTTATGCCTCTAGACAATTGAAGATTCACGAGCAAAATTATACGACGCATGATTTGGAATTAGGCGCGGTTGTTTTTGCATTAAAGACTTGGAGGCACTACTTATATGGGGTCAAAAGTATTATATATATCGACCACAAAAGTCTTCAACACATATTTAATCAGAAACAACTGAATATGAGGCAGCGTAGGTGGATTGAATTGTTGAATGATTACGACTTTGAGATTCGTTACCACCCGGGGAAGGCAAATGTGGTAGCCGATGCCTTGAGCAGGAAGGACAGAGAACCCATTCGTGTAAAATCTATGAATATAATGATTCATAATAACCTTACTACTCAAATAAAGGAGGTGCAACAAGGAGTTTTAAAAGAGGGAAATTTAAAGGATGAAATACCCAAAGGATCGGAGAAGCATCTAAATATTCGGGAAGACGGAACCCGGTATAGGGATGAAAGGATTTGGGTACCAAAATTTGGAGATATGAGAGAAATGGTACTTAGAGAAGCTCATAAAACCAGATACTCAATACATCCTGGAACGGGGAAGATGTACAAGGATCTCAAGAAACATTTTTGGTGGCCGGGTATGAAAGCCGATGTTGCTAAATACGTAGGAGAATGTTTGACGTGTTCTAAGGTCAAAGCTGAGCATCAGAAACCATCAGGTCTACTTCAACAACCCGAAATCCCAGAATGGAAATGGGAAAACATTACCATGGATTTCATCACTAAATTGCCAAGGACTGCAAGTGGTTTTGATACTATTTGGGTAATAGTTGATCGTCTCACCAAATCAGCACACTTCCTGCCAATAAGAGAAGATGACAAGATGGAGAAGTTAGCACGACTGTATTTGAAGGAAGTCGTCTCCAGACATGGAATACCAATCTCTATTATCTCTGATAGGGATGGCAGATTTATTTCAAGATTCTGGCAGACATTACAGCAAGCATTAGGAACTCGTCTAGACATGAGTACTGCCTATCATCCACAAACTGATGGGCAGAGCGAAAGGACAATACAAACGCTTGAAGACATGCTACGAGCATGTGTTATTGATTTTGGAAACAGTTGGGATCGACATCTACTGTTAGCAGAATTTTCCTACAACAACAGCTACCATTCAAGCATTGAGATGGCGCCGTTTGAAGCACTTTATGGTAGAAAGTGCAGGTCTCCGATTTGTTGGAGTGAAGTGGGGGATAGACAGATTACGGGTCCGGAGATTATACAAGAAACTACCGAGAATATCATCCAAATTCAACAACGGTTGAAAACCGCCCAAAGTCGACAAAAGAGCTACGCTGACATTAAAAGAAAAGATATAGAATTTGAAATTGGAGAGATGGTCATGCTTAAAGTTGCACCTTGGAAAGGCGTTGTTCGATTTGGTAAACGAGGGAAATTAAATCCAAGGTATATTGGACCATTCAAGATTATTGATCGTGTCGGACCAGTAGCTTACCGACTTGAGTTACCTCAACAACTCGCTGCTGTACATAACACTTTCCACGTCTCGAATTTGAAGAAATGTTTTTCTAAAGAAGATCTCACTATTCCGTTAGATGAAATCCAAATCAACGAAAAACTTCAATTCATCGAAGAACCCGTCGAAATAATGGATCGTGAGGTTAAAAGACTTAAGCAAAACAAGATACCAATTGTTAAGGTTCGATGGAATGCTCGTAGAGGACCCGAGTTCACCTGGGAGCGTGAAGATCAGATGAAGAAGAAATACCCGCATCTATTTCCAGAAGATTCGTCAACACCTTCAACAGCTTAAAATTTCGGGACGAAATTTATTTAACGGGTAGGTACTGTAGTGACCCGAACTTTTCCATGTTTATATAAATTAATTAAGATTGATATTTACATGATTAAATGTTTCCAACATGTTAAGCAATCAAACTTGTTAAGACTTGATTAATTGAAATATGTTTCATATAGACAATTGACCACCCAAGTTGACCGGTGATTCACGAACGTTAAAACTTATAAAAACTATACGATGACATATATATGGTTATATATATAGTTAACATGTTTTTATTATAAGTATGTATCTCATTAGGTATTTTAACAATGAGTTATATACATAAAAATGAGACTATTAATTTAAGAAACTCGAAAACGATATATATAACGATTATCGTTATAACAACGTCTTACTAGGTACATATGAATCATATTAAGATATTGATACACTTGGTTAATTATGTTAAATGATAAGTAAATATATTATTAAGTGTATTAACAAAGAAATACATATGTAAAAATAAGGCTACTAACTTAATGATTTCGAAACGAGACATATATGTAACGATTATCGTTGTAACGACATTTAACTGTATATACATCATACTAAGATATATTATATATCATAATATCATGATAATATAATAATTTAACATCTCATTTGTTATAATAAACAATGGGTTAACAACATTCAACAAGATCATTAACCTAAAGGTTTCAAAACAACATTTACATGTAACGACTAACGATGACTTAACGACTCAGTTAAAATGTATATACATGTAGTGTTTTAATATGTATTCATACACTTTTGAAAGACTTCAAGACACTTATCAAAATACTTCTACTTAACAAAAATGCTTACAATTACATCCTCGTTCAGTTTCATCAACAATTCTACTCGTATGCACCTGTATTCGTACTCGTACAATACACAGCTTTTAGATGTATGTACTATTGGTATATACACTCCAATGATCAGCTCTTAGCAGCCCATGTGAGTCACCTAACACATGTGGGAACCATCATTTGGCAACTAGCATGAAATATCTCATAAAATTACAAAAATATGAGTAATCATTCATGACTTATTTACATGAAAACAAAATTACATATCCTTTATATCTAATCCATACACCAACGACCAAAAACACCTACAAACACTTTCATTCTTCAATTTTCTTCATCTAATTGATCTCCCTCAAGTTCTATCTTCAAGTTCTAAGTGTTCTTCATAAATTTCAAAAGTTCTAGTTTCATAAAATCAAGAATACTTTCAAGTTTGCTAGCTCACTTCCAATCTTGTAAGGTGATCATCCAACCTCAAGAAATCTTTGTTTCTTACAGTAGGTTATCATTCTAATACAAGGTAATAATCATATTCAAACTTTGGTTCAATTTCTATAACTATAACAATCTTATTTCAAGTGATGATCTTACTTGAACTTGTTTTCGTGTCATGATTTTGCTTCAAGAACTTCGAGCCATCCAAGGATCCATTGAAGCTAGATCCATTTCTCTCTTTTCCAGTAGGTTTATCCAAGGAACTTAAGGTAGTAATGATGTTCATAACATCATTCGATTCATACATATAAAGCTATCTTATTCGAAGGTTTAAACTTGTAATCACTAGAACATAGTTTAGTTAATTCTAAACTTGTTCGCAAACAAAAGTTAATCCTTCTAACTTGACTTTTAAAATCAACTAAACACATGTTCTATATCTATATGATATGCTAACTTAATGATTTAAAACCTGGAAACACGAAAAACACCGAAAAACCGGATTTACGCCGTCGTAGTAACACAGCGGGCTGTTTTGGGTTAGTTAATTAAAAACTATGATAAACTTTGATTTAAAAGTTGTTATTCTGAGAAAATGATTTTTATTATGAACATGAAACTATATCCAAAAATTATGGTTAAACTCAAGGTGGAAGTATGTTTTCTAAAATGGTCATCTAGACGTCGTTCTTTCGACTGAAATGACTACCTTTACAAAAACGACTTGTAACTTATTTTTCCGACTATAAACCTATACTTTTTCTGTTTAGATTCATAAAATAGAGTTCAATATGAAACCATAGCAATTTGACTCACTCAAAACGGATTTAAAATGAAGAAGTTATGGGTAAAACAAGATTGGATAATTTTTCTCATTTTAGCTACGTGAAAATTGGTAACAAAACTATTCCAACCATAACTTAATCAACTTGTATTGTATATTATGTAATCTTGAGATACCATAGACACGTATACAATGTTTCGACCTATCATGTCGACACATCTATATATATTTCGGAACAACAATAGACACTCTATATGTGAATGTTGGAGTTAGCTATACAGGGTTGAGGTTGATTCCAAAATATATATAGTTTGAGTTGTGATCAATACTGAGATACGTATACACTGGGTCGTGGATTGATTCAAGATAATATTTATTGATTTATTTCTGTACATCTAACTGTGGACAACTAGTTGTAGGTTACTAACGAGGACAGCTGACTTAATAAACTTAAAACATCAAAATATATTAAAAGTGTTGTAAATATATTTTGAACATACTTTGATATATATGTATATATTGCTATAGGTTCGTGAATCAACCAGTGGCCAAGTCTTACTTCCCGACGAAGTAAAAATCTGTGAAAGTGAGTTATAGTCCCACTTTTAAAATCTAATATTTTTGGGATGAGAATACATGCAGGTTTTATAAATGATTTACAAAATAGACACAAGTACGTGAAACTACATTCTATGGTTGAATTATCGAAATCGAATATGCCCCTTTTTATTAAGTCTGGTAATCTAAGAATTAGGGAACAGACACCCTAATTGACGCGAATCCTAAAGATAGATCTATTGGGCCTAACAAACCCCATCCAAAGTACCGGATGCTTTAGTACTTCGAAATTTATATCATATCCGAAGGGTGTCCCGGAATGATGGGGATATTCTTATATATGCATCTTGTTAATGTCGGTTACCAGGTATTCACCATATGAATGATTTTTTTCTCTATGTATGGGATGTGTATTGAAATATGAAATCTTGTGGTCTATTATTATGATTTGATATATATAGGTTAAACCTATAACTCACCAACATTTTTGTTGACGTTTTAAGCATGTTTATTCTCAGGTGATTATTAAGAGCTTCCTCTGTCGCATACTTAAATAAGGACGAGATTTGGAGTCCATGCTTGTATGATATTGTGTAAAAACAGCATTCAAGAAACTTATTTTGTTGTAACATATTTGTATTGTAAACCATTATGTAATGGTCGTGTGTAAACAGGATATTTTAGATTATCATTATTTGATAATCTACGTAAAGCTTTTTAAAACCTTTATCTATGAAATAAAGGTTATGGTTTGTTTTAAAAATGAATGCAGTCTTTGAAAAATGTCTCATATAGAGGTCAAAACCTCGCAACGAAATCAATTAATATGGAACGTTTTTAATCAATAAGAACGGGACATTTCAGCATAGATGTTTGGGTATGGTGCACAATATCAAACGTGACTATAGTGATCATACAACACTTAGTCACTTACGCACTTAATAAGTGGTGAACTTATTAAGAACAACTCACTTAGTCATCTATCCTGGTTTTGTGTATTACATATGTATTACATGAAATATTATCCAAGATTTTTGAAACTCCTATAATTCATACTCAAACGTATATAACTCCCTGTTATATAACGTACCTATATGCCTTATGCCTTTATGCATCGGTTTGCGAACCGGGAAATGTCATTGGGTTATCACAGTATACGAATTGAAAGTCTTTAATCGAAAGATTATTAGATTACATACTTATCATTTTATAATCTCGACACGTCATACTGCCATTATTGGAGTATAGACAAACCATATCTTAGCATATCAATTCCCAATAGACCTTGTCTAACACTTTTCCTAAATTTCCTCCGTAAATTACGGAAATCTTTCTGCTATATATACGTATTCAAGGAGACGAATATATCATTCAATATTCAACACCCATTTCATATCAAACCCAATTCCAAACACATAATATGGATTTCTCACCTGATTCCTCAAGTTCTTCTAGCTCCAAAGATAGCGTGACAGGAGCACACCCACCGATCAATTACCGTGATTTCTTTAGAAAATGGGGATGGGTTCGCGAAATAATCACCCTATGGAGAAATGAAGAAGGTACTCCTTATCACAAGCCAAACTTACCACCAAACGTCGGAGTACTCGATCCGATTACCGGCGAACCTGTTCGCAATACCGTTTTCACTCTTTTCGCAAGGATTTTCCGCCTCGAAGGTCGACTCGATGTAACCAACGACAATATTCGTCCTCTACTCCCGAATTCCAACTAGAAAGGGTTATTAGAAGAAGTTAGAAGACTTCGAACTAAATATCAAGAATTGACAAACCTTACAGAGGAATGGGTAGAACAAATCCATAGACTCGAGCGTAAAGTAGAAACCCTGGAGGAAATAGTGCGCGATTTGGTAGCTAGTGTAGTGACCCGAACTTTTCCATGTTTATATATATTAATTGAGATTGATATTTACATGATTAAATGTTTCCAACATGTTAAGCAATCAAACTTGTTAAGACTTGATTAATTGAAATATGTTTCATATAGACAATTGACCACCCAAGTTGACCGGCGATTCACGAACGTTAAAACTTGTAAAAACGACATGACGATATATATATATGGATATACATATGGTTAACATGAGATTATGATAAGTAAGTATCTCCATAAGTATATTAACAATGAGTTATATACATATAAACAAGACTACTAACTTAAGGATTTCGAAACGAGACATATATGTAACGATTATCGTTGTAATGACATTTAAATGTATATATATCATATTAAGATATATTAATATATCATAATATCATGATAATATAATAATTTAACATCTCATTAGATATAATAAACAATGGGTTAACAACATTAATTGAGATCGTTAACTTAAAGGTTTCAAAACAACACTTACATGTAACGACTAACGATGACTTAACGACTCAGTTAAAATGTATATACATGTAGTGTTTTAATATGTATTTATACACTTTTGAAAGACTTCAATACACTTATCAAAATACTTCTACTTAACAAAAATGCTTACAATTACATCCTCGTTCAGTTTCATCAACAATTCTACTCGTATGCACCCGTATTCGTACTCGTACAATACACAGCTTTTAGATGTATGTACTATTGGTATATACACTCCAATGATCAGCTCTTAGCAGCCCATGTGAGTCACCTAACACATGTGGGAACCATCATTTGGCAACTAGCATGAAATATCTCATAAAATTACAAAAATATGAGTAATCATTCATGACTTATTTACATGAAAACAAAATTACATATCCTTTATATCTAATCCATACACCAACGACCAAAAACACCTACAAACACTTTCATTCTTCAATTTTCTTCATCTAATTGATCTCTCTCAAGTTCTATCTTCAAGTTCTAAGTGTTCTTCATAAATTCCAAAAGTTCTAGTTTCATAAAATCAAGAATACTTTCAAGTTTGCTAGCTCACTTCCAATCTTGTAAGGTGATCATCCAACCTCAATAAATCTTTGTTTCTTACAGTAGGTTATCATTCTAATACAAGGTAATAATCATATTCAAACTTTGTTTCAATTTCTATAACTATAACAATCTTATTTCAAGTGATGATCTTACTTGAACTTGTTTTCGTGTCATGATTCTGCTTCAAGAACTTCGAGCCATCCAAGGATCCATTGAAGCTAGATCCATTTTTCTCTTTTCCAGTAGGTTTATCCAAGGAACTTAAGGTAGTAATGATGTTCATAACATCATTCGATTCATACATATAAAGCTATCTTATTCGAAGGTTTAAACTTGTAATCACTAGAACATAGTTTAGTTAATTCTAAACTTGTTCGCAAACAAAAGTTAATCCTTCTAACTTGACTTTTAAAATCAACTAAACACATGTTCTATATCTATATGATATGCTAACTTAATGATATAAAACCTGGAAACACGAAAAACACCGTAAAACCGGATTTACGCCGTCGTAGTAACACCGCGGGCTGTTTTGGGTTAGTTAATTAAAAACTATGATAAACTTTGATTTAAAAGTTGTTATTCTGAGAAAATTATTTTTATTATGAACATGAAACTATATCCAAAAATTATGGTTAAACTCAAAGTGGAAGTATGTTTTCTAAAATGGTCACCTAGACGTCGTTCTTTCGACTGAAATGACTACCTTTACAAAAATGACTTGTAACTTATTTTTACAACGATAAACCTATACTTTTTCTGTTTAGATTCATAAAATAGAGTTCAATATGAAACCATAGCAATTTGATTCACTCAAAACGGATTTAAAATGAAGAAGTTATGGGCAAAACAAGATTGGATAATTTTTCTCATTTTAGCTACGTGAAAATTGGTAACAAATCTATTCCAACCATAACTTAATTAACTTGTATTGTATATTATGTAATCTTGAGATACCATAGACACGTATACAATGTTTCGACCTATCATGTCGACACATCTATATATATTTCGGAACAACCATAGACACTCTATATGTGAATGTTGGAGTTAGCTATACAGGGTTGAGGTTGATTCCAAAATATATATAGTTTGAGTTGTGATCAATACTGAGATATGTATACACTGGGTCGTGGATTGATTCAAGATAATATTTATCGATTTATTTCTGTACATCTAACTTTGGACAACTAGTTGTAGGTTACTAACGAGGACAGCTGACTTAATAAACTTAAAACATCAAAATATATTAAAAGTGTTGTAAATATATTTTGAACATACTTTGATATATATGTATATATTGTTATAGGTTCGTGAATCAACCAGTGGCCAAGTCTTACTTCCCGACGAAGTAAAAATCTGTGAAAGTGAGTTATAGTCCCACTTTTAAAATCTAATATTTTTGGGATGAGAATACATGCAGGTTTTATAAATGATTTACAAAATAGACACAAGTACGTGAAACTACATTCTATGGTTGAATTATCGAAATCGAATATGCCCCTTTTTATTAAGTCTGGTAATTTAAGAATTAGGGAACAGACACCCTAGTTGACGCGAATCCTAAAGATAGATCTATTGGGCCTAACAAACCCCATCCAAAGTACCGGATGCTTTAGTACTTCGAAATTTATATCATATCCGAAGGGTGTCCCGGAATGATGGGGATATTCTTATATATGAAATCTTGTGGTCTATTATTATGATTTGATATATATAGGTTAAACCTATAACTCACCAACATTTTTGTTGACGTTTTAAGCATGTTTATTCTCAGGTGATTATTAAGAGCTTCCGCTGTCGCATACTTAAATAAGGACGAGATTTGGAGTCCATGCTTGTATGATATTGTGTAAAAACTGCATTCAAGAAACTTATTTTGTTGTAACATATTTGTATTGTAAACCATTATGTAATGGTCGTGTGTAAACAGGATATTTTAGATTATCATTATTTGATAATCTACGTAAAGCTTTTTAAAACCTTTATCTATAAAATAAAGGTTATGGTTTGTTCTAAAAATGAATGCAGTCTTTGAAAAACGTCTCATATAGAGGTTAAAACCTCGCAACGAAATCAATTAATATGGAACGTTTTTAATCAATAAGAACGGGACATTTCAGTTGGTATCCGAGCGTTGGTCTTAGAGAACCAGAATTTTTCATTAGTGTGTCTTATCGAGTTTATTAGGATGCATTAGTGAGTCTGGACTTCGACCGTATTTACTTGAAAAATGATTGCTTAACAAATTTTGTTGGAAACTATATATTTTTAACATGTGAATATTATGTGATATATTAATCTCTTAACGCGTTTGATATTATGTGATAGATGTCTACCTCTAGAACAAGTCCTATTGACTCACCTAATAATAATGAAGAGTCAAATGTAAATTGGAATGATTCGTGGACTGATTCACAAGTTCCCGAAGAGGAACCGGAAGAAGAGTCGGAACCGGAAGAAGAATCGGAACCGGAAGAAGAATCGGAACCGGATGAAGAAATAGAACCGGTGGGGGAAATAATAAAACGGTTAAGTAAAAGAAAATCCTCAACCAACTGACCAAGGTTAATTATGGTCAATGGTGTTTCCGCCAAGGAAGCAAAATATTGGGAGGATTACCAATTCTCCGATGAATCGGATTCCGACGAGAATTCCGATGATGTTATAGAAATTACCCCAACTGAATTTAAAAAGGCAAAAGAAAATAATAAGGGAAAGGGCATAAAAATAGAGAAATCTAATTCCAACCCCGATGAACTTTATATGTATCGTCAACGCCCGAAGTCCTTAAGTTGTAACAATGACCCGGGAACCTCTAAACCACCAGGTTTTTCTAAACCAATGTGGACAACGACGGCTCGTATTAGGGGAACATCATATATCCCTAGAAACTTGGCAAAACGAACCAAAACCGAAGAAGAAGAAACGAGCGAGTCGGAATAAGATAGTTGTATTCGTGTGGTGTAATATATGTAATATAGTGTTCGTATGCTTTATGATATATGTAAAAATTGCTTGTATTAATAAGTATTTTTTTATGAATCTAACTCTTGTCTATTTTACAGTTTAAAAACACAAAATGGATAGACAACCCAATATTTTAAGAGACCTACCCGGAGACATGATTGATGAAATCTTGTCTAGAGTCGGCCAGAATTCCTCGGCACAACTATTTAAGGCGAGATCAGTTTGTAAGACATTCGAAGAACGTTCCAAGAATGTCTTGGTTTATAAGAGACTTTCGTTTGAAAGATGGGGGATATCACATTGGGAAACCCATAAGTTACGATGTGTTTACTTTGACGCATATATTGCGGGGAACCCAAATGCTATTTTACGCAACGGGTTAAGAAATTATTTTGACTCAATATATCCGAATATTGGACTTCGTGATTTAGAAAAAGCGGCTAACATGCAACATAAAGAAGCATGTTATGCTTACGGATTAGTAATGTTCGCTTCTCACCAAAGTGAGAACAAGAACATCAGGCTACAACTATTAAACAAAACGTTCCCACAAGTGACGGAGTCGGTAATTGGGGTAAGAAATGAGGTTTTTAGATTGTTACGGGACTGTTGGACATTACGTAACCCTCGTCCCTTTGACGACGTTACAACACGCTGTCTTATCAACAGCCATAATGGTTATGTTCCACAAGACCAAGGATGGGAAGTAATCCTAGTAAAACCAGAATGCATGACTTGTTTCTGGACGTATGAATTACGTGTCTTTATTGCCTTTGCTGAACGACTTGTGTACTAGCTAGAATTATCTTCACAACTATCTTGTATCAAAGTTATTGTGTGCTATATTTCATGCTTTATGTAAAATAAGCGGTAATGTAAGTTTGTAAAATATTGTATAAAAGTTTGAACGCGAAATATTATTATAATCAGTTTTTCATATAGAATTGTAGTAGTTGAATTGTATATTAGCTACTAAGTATGAACTTAACGGGTAGGTACTACCCGAATTTAAACTTATAAAATGCTAATATGAAGAAAAAGCTTTTATAAATGAGTTCATATTATGCTACGAAATACTATTAACTACTCTTAATATTCTGTATGATTAACTTGTTCCATTTAACTATTTTGAAAGAAATGGCACCGACTACTCGACACACCGTGAATATGAATGAAGAGGAATTCCGTATTTTCTAGCTTCAAACATAGCCGCAGTACAGGCTGCGCTACATACCAACAATAACCTTGGATCTAGCAGTACAGGAAATCGTGTAGGATGCACCTACAAAGAATTCACTGCCTGCAAACCTTTGGAATTTGATGGAACTGAAGGACCGATCGGATTGAAATGGTGGACCGAGAAGGTCGAATCGGTGTTTGCCATAAGTAAGTGTACTGAAGAGGACAAAGTGAAGTACTCTACGCATACCTTCACAGGTTCTGCGTTAACGTGGTGGAATACCTATCTAGAGCAAGTGGGACAAGACGATGCGTACGCACTACCGTGGTCAGCATTCAAGCACTTGATGAACGAGAAATACCGTCCCAGAACCGAGGTCAATAAGCTCAAGACAGAACTTAGAGGGTTACGAACCCAAGGATTTGATATTACCACGTACGAAAGACGATTCACAGAATTGTGCCTATTGTGTCCGGGAGCGTTCGAAGATGAGGAAGAGAAGATCGACGCGTTTGTGAAAGGATTACCGGAAAGAATCCAAGAAGATATAAGTTCACACGAGCCCACCTCCATACAACAGGCATGTAGAATGGCTCACAAACTCGTGAACCAGATTGAAGAAAGAATTAAAGAACAGACTGCTGAAGAGGCCAATGTGAAGCAAGTCAAAAGAAAGTGGGAGGAAAACAGTGATAAGAATCACCAATACAACAACAACAGCAATTACAACAATAATCGCAACAATTATCCCAACAATCGCAACATCAATCGCAACTACAACAAACGGCCCAACAACAACAACAACAACAGCAACTACAACAATCATCCCAACAACAATAATAACCGCAACAACAACAACAATCAGAAGCAGCTATGCCAAAGGTGTGAAAAGTATCACTCGGGGTTCTGCACCAAATTTTGCAACAAGTGTAAAAGAAATGGTCATAGCGCGGCGAAGTGTGAGGTCTACGGACCAGGGGTTAATAGAACGAAACGAACAAATGGTGTCGGAACGAGTAATGGCGGAGCAAGTAGTGTCGGAGCAAGTTATGCCAATGTAGTTTGTTATAAATGTGGAAAACTGGGCCACATTATTAGAAATTGCCCGAACTAGGAGAACACGAATGGACAAGGCCGTGGAAGAGTTTTCAATATTAATGCGGCAGAGGCACAGGAAGACCCGGAGCTTGTTACGGGTACGTTTCTTATTGACAATAAATCTGCTTACGTTTTATTTGATTCGAGTGCGGATAGAAGCTATATGAGTAGAGATTTTTGTGCTAAATTAAGTTGTCCATTGACGCCTTTGGATAGTAAATTTTTACTCGAATTAGCAAATGGTAAATTAATTTCAGCAGATAATATATGTCGGAATCGAGAAATTAAACTGGTTAGCGAAACATTTAAGATTGATTTGATACCAGTAGAGTTAGGGAGTTTTGATGTGATAATCGGTATGGACTGGTTGAAAGAAGTAAAAGCGGAGATCGTTTGTTACAAAAATGCAATTCGCATTATACGAGAAAAAGGAAAACCCTTAATGGTGTACGGAGAAAAGGGCAACACGAAGCTACATCTTATTAGTAATTTGAAGGCACAAAAACTAATAAGAAAAGGTTGCTATGCTGTTCTAGCACACGTCGAGAAAGTACAAACTGAAGAAAAGAGCATCAATGATGTTCCCGTCGCAAAAGAATTTCCTGATGTATTTCCGAAAGAATTACCGGGATTACCCCCACATCGATCCGTTGAATTTCAAATAGATCTTGTACCAGGAGCTGCACCAATAGCTCGTGCTCCTTACAGACTCGCACCCAGCGAGATGAAAGAACTACAAAGCCAATTACAAGAACTTTTAGAGCGTGGTTTCATTCGACCAAGCACATCACCGTGGGGAGCTCCTGTTTTGTTTGTCAAGAAGAAAGATGGTACATTCAGGTTGTGTATCGACTACCGAGAGTTGAACAAACTTACCATCAAGAACCGCTACCCACTACCGAGAATCGATGACTTATTTGATCAACTACAAGGCTCGTCGGTTTATTCAAAGATTGACTTACGTTCCGGGTATCATCAAATGCGGGTGAAAGAAGATGATATTCCAAAGACTGCTTTCAGAACACGTTACGGTCATTACGAGTTTATGGTCATGCCGTTTGGTTTAACTAATGCACCAGCTGTGTTCATGGACCTTATGAACCGAGTGTGTGGACCATACCTTGACAAGTTTGTCATTGTTTTCATTGATGACATACTTATTTACTCAAAGAATGACCAAGAACACGGTGAACATTTGAGAAAGGTGTTAGAAGTATTGAGGAAGGAAGAATTGTACGCTAAGTTTTCAAAGTGTGCATTTTAGTTGGAAGAAGTTCAATTCCTCGGTCACATAGTGAACAAAGAAGGTATTAAGGTGGATCCGGCAAAGATAGAAACTGTTGAAAAGTGGGAAACCCCGAAAACTCCGAAACACATACGCCAGTTTTTAGGACTAGCTGGTTACTACAGAAGGTTCATCCAAGACTTTTCCAGAATAGCAAAACCCTTGACTGCATTAACGCATAAAGGGAAGAAATTTGAATGGAATGATGAACAAGAGAAAGCGTTTCAGTTATTGAAGAAAAAGCTAACTACGGCACCTATATTGTCATTGCCTGAAGGGAATGATGATTTTGTGATTTATTGTGATGCATCAAAGCAAGGTCTCGGTTGTGTATTAATGCAACGAACGAAGGTGATTGCTTATGCGTCTAGACAATTGAAGATTCACGAACAAAATTATACGACGCATGATTTGGAATTAGGCGCGGTTGTTTTTGCATTAAAGACTTGGAGGCACTACTTATATGGGGTCAAAAGTATTATATATACCGACCACAAAAGTCTTCAACACATATTTAATCAGAAACAACTGAATATGAGGCAGCGTAGGTGGATTGAATTATTGAATGATTACGACTTTGAGATTCGTTACCACCCGGGGAAGGCAAATGTGGTAGCCGATGCCTTGAGCAGGAAGGACAGAGAACCCATTCGAGTAAAATCTATGAATATAATGATTCATAATAACATTACTACTCAAATAAAGGAGGCGCAACAAGGAGTTTTAAAAGAGGGAAATTTAAAGGATGAAATACCCAAAGGATCGGAGAAGCATCTTAATATTCGGGAAGACGGAACCCGGTATAGGACTGAAAGGATTTGGGTACCAAAATTTGGAGATATGAGAGAAATGGTACTTAGAGAAGCTCATAAAACCAGATACTCAATACATCCTGGAACGGGGAAGATGTACAAGGATCTCAAGAAACATTTTTGGTGGCCGAGTATGAAAGCCGATGTTGCTAAATACGTAGGAGAATGTTTGACGTGTTCTAAGGTCAAAGCTGAGCATCAGAAACCATCAGGTCTACTTCAACAACCCGGAATGGAAATGGGAAAACATTACCATGGATTTCATCACTAAATTGCCAAGGACTGCAAGTGGTTTTGATACTATTTGGGTAATAGTTGACCGTCTCACCAAATCAGCACACTTCTTGCCAATAAGAGAAGATGACAAGATGGAGAAGTTAGCACGACTGTATTTGAAGGAAGTCATCTCCAGACATGGAATACCAATCTCTATTATCTCTGATAGGGATGGCAGATTTATTTCAAGATTCTGGCAGACATTACAGCAAGCATTAGGAACTCGTCTAGACATGAGTACTGCCTATCATCCACAAACTGATGGGCAGAGCGAAAGGACGATACAAACGCTTGAAGACATGCTACGAGCATGTGTTATTGATTTCGGAAACAGTTGGGATCGACATCTACCGTTAGCAGAATTTTCCTACAACAACAGCTACCATTCAAGCATTGAGATGGTGCCGTTTGAAGCACTTTATGGTAGAAAGTGCAGGTCTCCGATTTGTTGGAGTGAAGTGGGGGATAGACAGATTACGGGTCCGGAGATTATACAAGAAACTACTGAGAAGATCATCCAAATTCAACAACGGTTGAAAACCGCCCAAAGTCGACAAAAGAGCTACGCTGACATTAAAAGAAAAGATATAGAATTTGAAATTGGAGAGATGGTCATGCTTAAAGTTGCACCTTGGAAAGGCGTTGTTCGATTTGGTAAACGAGGGAAATTAAATCCAAGGTTTATTGGACCATTCAAGATTATTGATCGTGTCGGACCAGTAGCTTACCGACTTGAGTTACCTCAACAACTCGCGGCTGTACATAACACTTTCCACGTCTCGAATTTGAAGAAATGTTTTTCTAAAGAAGATCTCACTATTCCGTTAGATGAAATCCAAATCAACGAAAAACTTCAATTCATCGAAGAACCCGTCGAAATAATGGATCGTGAGGTTAAAAGACTTAAGCAAAACAAGATACCAATTGTTAAGGTTCGATGGAATGCTCGTAGAGGACCCGAGTTCACCTGGGAGCGTGAAGATCAGATGAAGAAGAAATACCCGCATCTTTTTCCATAAGATTCGTCAACACCTTCAACAGCTTAAAATTTCGGGACGAAATTTATTTAACGGGTAGGTACTGTAGTGACCCGAACTTTTCCATGTTTATATATATTAATTGAGATTGATATTTACATGATTAAATGTTTCCAACATGTTAAGCAATCAAACTTGTTAATACTTGATTAATTGAAATATGTTTCATATAGACAATTGACCACCCAAGTTGACCGGCGATTCACGAACGTTAAAACTTGTAAAAACGACATGACGATATATATATATGGATATACATATGGTTAACATGAGATTATGATAAGTAAGTATCTCCATAAGTATATTAACAATGAGTTATATACATATAAACAAGACTACTAACTTAAGGATTTCGAAACGAGACATATATGTAACGATTATCGTTGTAACGACATTTAAATGTATATATATCATATTAAGATATATTAATATATCATAATATCATGATAATATAATAATTTAACATCTCATTAGATATAATAAACAATGGGTTAACAACATTAATTGAGATCGTTAACTTAAAGGTTTCAAAACAACACTTACATGTAACGACTAACGATGACTTAACGACTCAGTTAAAATGTATATACATGTAGTGTTTTAATATGTATTTATACACTTTTGAAAGACTTCTACTTAACAAAAATGCTTACAATTACATCCTCGTTCAGTTTCATCAACAATTCTACTCGTATGCACCCGTATTCGTACTCGTACAATACACAGCTTTTAGATGTATGTACTATTGGTATATACACTCCAATGATCAGCTCTTAGCAGCCCATGTGAGTCACCTAACACATGTGGGAACCATCATTTGGCAACTAGCATGAAATATCTCATAAAATTACAAAAATATGAGTAATCATTCATGACTTATTTACATGAAAACAAAATTACATATCCTTTATATCTAATCCATACACCAACGACCAAAAACACCTACAAACACTTTCATTCTTCAATTTTCTTCATCTAATTGATCTCTCTCAAGTTCTATCTTCAAGTTCTAAGTGTTCTTCATAAATTCCAAAAGTTCTAGTTTCATAAAATCAAGAATACTTTCAAGTTTGCTAGCTCACTTCCAATCTTGTAAGGTGATCATCCAACCTCAAGAAATCTTTGTTTATTACAGTAGGTTATCATTCTAATACAAGGTAATAATCATATTCAAACTTTGGTTCAATTTCTATAACTATAACAATCTTATTTCAAGTGATGATCTTACTTGAACTTGTTTTCGTGTCATGATTCTGCTTCAAGAACTTCGAGCCATCCAAGGATCCATTGAAGCTAGATCCATTTTTCTCTTTTCCAGTAGGTTTATCCAAGGAACTTAAGGTAGTAATAATGTTCATAACATCATTCGATTCATACATATAAAGCTATCTTATTCGAAGGTTTAAACTTGTAATCACTAGAACATAGTTTAGTTAATTCTAAACTTGTTCGCAAACAAAAGTTAATCCTTCTAACTTGACTTTTAAAATCAACTAAACACATGTTCTATATCTATATGATATGCTAACTTAATGATATAAAACCTGGAAACACGAAAAACACCGTAAAACCGGATTTACGCCGTCGTAGTAACACCGCGGGCTGTTTTAGGTTAGTTAATTAAAAACTATGATAAACTTTGATTTAAAAGTTGTTATTCTGAGAAAATGATTTTTATTATGAACATGAAACTATATCCAAAAATTATGGTTAAACTCAAAGTGGAAGTATGTTTTCTAAAATGGTCACCTAGACGTCGTTCTTTCGACTGAAATGACTACCTTTACAAAAATGACTTGTAACTTATTTTTCCGACTATAAACCTATACTTTTTCTGTTTAGATTCATAAAATAGAGTTCAATATGAAACCATAGCAATTTGATTCACTCAAAACGGATTTAAAATGAAGAAGTTATGGGTAAAACAATATTGGATAATTTTTCTCATTTTAGCTACGTGAAAATTGGTAACAAATCTATTCCAACCATAACTTAATTAACTTGTATTGTATATTATGTAATCTTGAGATACCATAGACACGTATACAATGTTTCGACCTATCATGTCGACACATCTATATATATTTCGGAACAACCATAGACACTCTATATGTGAATGTTGGAGTTAGCTATACAGGGTTGAGGTTGATTCCAAAATATATATAGTTTGAGTTGTGATCAATACTGAGATATGTATACACTGGGTCGTGGATTGATTCAAGATAATATTTATCGATTTATTTCTGTACATCTAACTTTGGACAACTAGTTGTAGGTTACTAATGAGGACAGCTGACTTAATAAACTTAAAACATCAAAATATATTAAAAGTGTTGTAAATATATTTTGAACATACTTTGATATATATGTATATATTGTTATAGGTTCGTGAATCAACCAGTGGCCAAGTCTTACTTCCCGACGAAGTAAAAATCTGTGAAAGTGAGTTATAGTCCCACTTTTAAAATCTAATATTTTTGGGATGAGAATACATGCAGGTTTTATAAATGATTTACAAAATAGACACAAGTACGTGAAACTACATTCTATGGTTGAATTATCGAAATCGAATATGCCCCTTTTTATTAAGTCTGGTAATTTAAGAATTAGGGAACAGACACCCTAGTTGACGCGAATCCTAAAGATAGATCTATTGGGCCTAACAAACCCCATCCAAAGTACAGGATGCTTTAGTACTTCGAAATTTATATCATATCCGAAGGGTGTCCCGGAATGATGGGGATATTCTTATATATGCATCTTGTTAATGTCGGTTACCAGGTGTTCACCATATGAATGATTTTTATCTCTATGTATGGGATGTGTATTGAAATATGAAATCTTGTGGTCTATTATTATGATTTGATATATATAGGTTAAACCTATAACTCACCAACATTTTTGTTGACGTTTTAAGCATGTTTATTCTCAGGTGATTATTAAGAGCTTCCGCTGTCGCATACTTAAATAAGGACGAGATTTGGAGTCCATGCTTGTATGATATTGTGTAAAAACTGCATTCAAGAAACTTATTTTGTTGTAACATATTTGTATTGTAAACCATTATGTAATGGTCGTGTGTAAACAGGATATTTTAGATTATCATTATTTGATAATCTACGTAAAGCTTTTTAAAACCTTTATCTATAAAATAAAGGTTATGGTTTGTTCTAAAAATGAATGCAGTCTTTGAAAAACGTCTCATATAGAGGTCAAAACCTCGCAACGAAATCAATTAATATGGAACGTTTTTAATCAATAAGAACGGGACATTTCAGCTAGGCTCACACTTACTAACCAAGTACCACAAGCAATACCAATAGCAGCACCAGCAGCAGCACCAGTACCACCAGTACTATCAGCATCACCACCAACAGCATCAGCTTCACCAACAACAACATCAGCATCCCACGTCTCAACATCATAATCGGTACCTCAAACATCAACATCATACGCCCATAGATACTAAGGAATATTAGTAACAATGAGTTAAGATGTATTGACTCATTCTTCCTGAAGAATTATATATGTATACTTTATATATATATGGTTTGGAACAATAATAAATCTTTTCGTACTAAACTATTACGTGTGAATCTTAACTAGTATGTACTACTTGGTTAATTCATATCACTAATACGCTATGATGTACATCCTTCGTTAATGACTTAACAATCATTAATCACTGCTTCAGTACAATAAACTCCATTTCATAATAAACTAAGTGTATTATTCAAATGCATGTGTGATTTTACACTCCTATTTTCGATGTACTCGAAAATTTCTAGAAAACATCATTTGTGCCTTATGAATTTCACAAGAAATCCACGAGCATCAACATCATTTACTGAGGTATATTAATAACAATGAACGATGAAGTATTGATTCATAACTTCATTAAAGAAATATTCCGCGACGATTATGTAATCTCTAAAGTTTTGGAGATTATTTATTCTCGTTTCAACCGTAAATCAAATGAGTTTAATATTATATTAACTTATTAAATCCATAATTACATCTGAAGAAAATATATATGTATGTATATTTTCATAAAGATTGTATTTAAAAATTCTTTTGTACAAACTGTTGATTGTGAAAATATTTTAATGGGTAGGTAATACCCAAGAAATATCTAACATTCACATTAATATATTACATTGTACATTCTTCAAAATCCTTGAAAACATATCAGATTGATAATCAATGATTCAGATCAGTTAACCTTGAGAATGCTGATGAAGCAGCAAAAGCTGTAGATGGCCTTAATGACCAGAAGCTTGATAATAAAGAATTATGTGTTGGAAAAGCTCAAAAGAATATTTGGTATTGAAAGACGGATTGAGCAAAACATGAAGGAGACCAAGGACAAATCCCAAGGACTAAACCTATAACCAAAGAATCTAGATGATTCGATTTCTGAAGGAAATCACAGAAGATCTTTTTACGCATTCTAAATCCTTACAGAAAAATTTCTTCATTATCCATCGATTTTAGAAATTCTAAAATATCATCGTATCTTTCGTTATAAATATCCTCGATATTTCTAAAGATATCTTCATAACGATTCTTGTCCGCAATTAATTATCTCTTTGCAATATCTTTATTACATCATAAAGGAAAACTATTTAAGTTTCTATATTCCGTAAAATTTAAATTCAAATTTTGAATGATTTGAAGTAGTGTTGAGAATTGAAGCATGAGTTAGTATAATATAATGACGTCAGGCCAACGTGATTATATTACAGTAAGTCATGCTAAATTTTTAATGAAAGATGATGATTCATAGACTTTATAATCATCATTTGCCATGTTACACGACTCTTACATTCTACTTAATCTCTGAACATATCAAGAAAATATATTCTTGATAGTTCTATCCTCAGTAATTCTGGTAATTTACCAAATCAAATCGTGATATTACGCTTAGAACAGTAGGTCCATTCGAAACTTCATACCTACAAATTCTGGACCATTACTCGCTTTACTTAGAGTCGAGAGGAGAATAAAAAGGCAAAGAGCTCCGACATATAAGGGAAAATATGTAGCCCGATAACGATACTGAAATTACAAACCGTGTATATCAATACGTATTGCAACGTAAAGACATGGGAGAATTAAAAACACTATAACCCCAAGGTAATAGTAGAAGAAAACAAATTCCTCTGGTGGTAAATGAAAAAGAAGAATGACTGAAATGATAGTCAGAAAAATATCCAGGATAAGAACTGGATGGAGCATTCTCACAATCTTTGGAAGTATGAATTGAGGAAGAAAGTATAGAAGTGGTGAAGATAATGAAACGGAAGAAGCTAATTTATAGCAAAATTCGAAACACAGCAATTGAAGCAATTCACCTCATTTAATCAAAGAAAATTTCAAATTCCTTAATTACCGGAGAATCAAATCTTATGGATTACGAAGATTTCCTTTAATCCATTGAATTCCAGAAATCAATCGTGACTACGTCAAAAGTTAAGGCGAACATTTAATTTCTCATTCACTCTTTTACAATAGCTTCGTTTATACGCTTCCTATAATCAAATCGTTTTATCCATATTATTCAGTAGTGAGAAAACTTTATTTTTTCAACTTATATTCATCATTACAATATTTTTGTTGTAAACAATGATGATCTCTATCAAACTTCATGACTATAATTTTCATGAACTACTCTCTGTTTTGTCTACCCTAATATTGTGACATAAACAATCAAAGTTTTAAATAAGCTCAATACTATTCATAACACATTTCATGTGTTCAGTTTACTAAAATGCTCGTATAACACCATCATCCCTTTTGAGGATAACCTAGTCAAATGACACTCTTATTAATCCTTTAGATAACCTCCGCATTAATGATAAAATGCACTTTATAGAAGAACCTGTAAGAAATTACGGTTCGTATTATTTAAATGCATGAAACAGAACAATATTCTATCCGTTGGAATTCACGAAAGGCTCCGAACCTACCTGGGAATGTGAAGACCAGATAAAACGTAAATATCCTCGTCTAGGTACGAACAACGCCGATTGATGGCAAAAACTAAATTTCGGGACGAAATTTCTTTTAACGGGTAGGTACTATAACAACCCTCACTTTTCGACTTCCGATTTTACTAAAATACCTAGAGTTGTTATATACGAATAAATTTAACGTTGACCGAATAAACGTACGCTTAAAATAAATAATATAATTATAAATATTATAAATAAGATTATGATATATAATATAACATAATTACATCAATGAATATATATATATAATATTTATATTACTTTTGTTATTTAGTTAATAGAATATATAATTAACTAAATAATAAATAATATTATAACATTTATAAAACTAATAAAAACTATAAATTAATAATCATAAATTTTAATTTTATAAAAAATAAATATAATAATAATTTTTATATAAAATTCGTATTTAATAATTAAACAAATATAGAAATAAAATGTTAAATGTTCTTAGAAATATATTAAACAAATTTTTTTTTTAGAATTTTATACAAAAAAAAAAATCAAAACTATATCTACTTTTAATAAATAAATACAAAAATACAAACTACTTTTTCTTTTAAGATTTACTTTTAATAAAAATACAAACTACTTTTCTTTTAAGATTTACTTTTAATAAAAATACAAACTACTTTTTCTTATTTTAACTTTTAAGATTTACTTTTAATAAAAATACAAACTACTTTTTCTTATTTTAACTTTTAAGATTTACTTTTAATAAAAATATAAACTACTTTTTTTTATTTTAACTTTTAAGATTTACTTTTAATAAAAATACAAACTACTTTTTCTTATTTTAACTTTTAAGATTTACTTTTAATAAAAATACAAACTACTTTTTCTTATTTTAACTTTTAAGATTTTACTTTTAATAAAAATATAAACTACTTTTTCTTATTTTAACTTTTAAGATTTTACTTTTAATAAAAATATAAACTACTTTTTCTTATTTTAACTTCTAAGATTTACTTTTAATAAAAATACAAAATACTTTTTCTTATTTTAACTTTTAAGATTTACTTATTTTATTTTAATTTTTTTTTACCTAACATTTTCAACTATAAATACCACATACATTTCTCATTTCAAACTTACACCTTAATCTCTCATTTCTCTCTTAAAGAACTACTTCTAGTTGATATCTTGGTCACTTACTTGCTTTACTTTCCTTTCTTACATGGAATACTTCAACTGCTATTTAAGGTGAGTTTCATTTGCTCCCCTTTTACTCTTTACATTTTTGGGGCTGAGAATACATGCAAATGTTTTATTAACTGCTTTACAATAATTATATGCGTGAGTTTCATTACTCCCTTTTTTTATATATTTTTGGGCTGAGAATACATGCGATGTTTTATAAATGTTTTACGAAATAGGCACAAGTACTAAAACTAATTCTACGTGGGTTAGAATCAAAAATCCCCTAGCTTGGTAACTTTAACTATTGGTTTATGAACTGGTAGGCGCGAATACTAGAGATAGATCTATCGGGTCTTACACCCCTACCCAGATGTTGTTCTAGTCACTACTAAACTAGAAGAACGGGTGTTTAGTACTTCGAGGTTAACGTAACGCACTTGATTCGGTGCAAATATTATTATAACTCAGGGGTACACACTGTTGTTAAGGCTAGTTACCGGGTGCCCACAACTTATAGAATGCTTTTATACACTTTCTAGTGTACGGATATTTATAAAACTGAAATCTTGTGGCCTATTATTATAATGGAAATGATTGATTTTGATAAACTAATGAACTCACCAACCTTTTTGGTTGACACTTTAAGCATGTTTTGTCTCAGGTGACGAATAAGATGATTGCCATGATTGCTACCTGATGAATTGAATGCTGCTACATGGAGTCTTCATTTCATTACATTTACTTTGCATTAAGACTATTATTATTATTTCAGTTTAAATTTGATGTAAAACTTTTAATGCTTCAGCTGTTTTATTAATAAATGTTTTATTCAAAACGTCTCATATAGAGTCGTTCTCGTTTATACAACTGTGATTTGATATAATTAGTCACAAATACCCTAGGCCCTATTTTGGGGGTGTGACAGGACCAGTGGCCAAGTCTTACTTCCCGACGAAGTAAAAAATCTGTAAAAGTGAGTTATAGTCCCACTTTTAAAATCTAATATTTTTTGGGATGAGAATAAATGCAGGTTTTATAAATGATTTACAAAATAGACACAAGTACGTGAAACTACATTCTATGGTTGAATTATTGAAATCGAATATGCCCCTTTTTATTAAGTCTGGTAATCTAACAATTAGGAAACATACACCCTAATTGACGCGAATCCTAAAGATAGATCTATTGGGCCTAACAAACCCCATTCAAAGTACCGGATGCTTTAGTACTTCGAAATTTATATCATATCCGAAGGGTGTCCCGGAATGATGGGGATATTCTTAAATATGCATCTTGTTAATGTCGGTTACCAGGTGTTCACCATATGAATCATTTTTATCTCTATGTATGGGGTGTGTATTGAAATATGAAATCTTGTGGTCTATTATTATGATTTGATAATATATAGGTTAAACCTATAACTCACCAACATTTTTGTTGGCGTTTTAAGCATGTTTATTCTAAGGTGATTATTAAGAGCTTCCTGTAGTGACCCGAACTTTTCCATGTTTATATACATTAATTGAGATTGATGTTTACATGATTAAATGTTTCCAACATGTTAAGCAATCAAACTTGTTAAGACTTGATTAATTGAAATAGATTTCATATAGACAATTGACCACCCAAGTTGACCGGTGATTCACGAACGTTAAAACTTGTAAAAAAACTATATGATGACATATATATGGTTATATATATAGTTAACATGATATTATGATAAGTAAACATATCATTAATTATATTAACAATGAACTACATATGTAAAAACAAGACTACTAACTTAATGATTTTGAAACGAGACATATATGTAACGTTTATCGTTGTAACGACATTTAATGTATATATATCATATTAAGAGATATTCGTACATCATAATATCATGATAATATAATAATTTAAAATCTCTTTTGTTATTATAAACATTGGGTTAACAACATTTAACAAGATCGTTAACCTAAAGGTTTCAAAACAACACTTACATGTAACGACTAACGATGACTTAACGACTCAGTTAAAATGTATATACATGTAGTGTTTTAATATGTATTTATACACTTTTGAAAGACTTCAATACACTTATCAAAATACTTCTACTTAACAAAAATGCTTACAATTACATTCTCGTTCAGTTTCATCAACAATTCTACTCGTATGCACCCGTATTCGTACTCGTACAATACACAGCTTTTAGATGTATGTACTATTGGTATATACACTCCAATGATCAGCTCTTAGCAGCCCATGTGAGTCACCTAACACATGTGGGAACCATCATTTGGCAACTAGCATGAAATATCTCATAAGATTACAAAAATATGAGTAATCATTCATGACTTATTTACATGAAAACAAAATTACATATCCTTTATATCTAATCCATACACCAACGACCAAAAACACCTACAAACACTTTCATTCTTCAATTTTCTTCATCTAATTGAACTCTCTCAAGTTCTATCTTCAAGTTCTAAGTGTTCTTCATAAATTCCAAAAGTTCTAGTTTCATAAAATCAAGAATACTTTCAAGTTTGCTAGCTCACTTCCAATCTTGTAAGGTGATCATCCAACCTCAAGAAATCTTTGTTTCTTACAGTAGGTTATCATTCTAATACAAGGTAATAATCATATTCAAACTTTGGTTCAATTTCTATAACTATAACAATCTTATTTCAAGTGATGATCTTACTTGAACTTGTTTTCGTGTCATGATTTTGCTTCAAGAACTTTGAGCCATCCAAGGATCCATTGAAGCTAGATCCATTTTTCTCTTTTCCAGTAGGTTCATCCAAGGAACTTAAGGTAGTAATGATGTTCATAACATCATTCGATTCATACATATAAAGCCATCTTATTCGAAGGTTTAAACTTGTAATCACTAGAACATAGTTTAGTTAATTCTAAACTTGTTCGCAAACAAAAGTTAATCCTTCTAACTTGACTTTTAAAATCAACTAAACACATGTTCTATATCTATATGATATGCTAACTTAATGATTTAAAACCTGGAAACACGAAAAACACCGTAAAACCGGATTTACGCCGTCGTAGTAACACCGCGGGCTGTTTTGGGTTAGTTAATTAAAAACTATGATAAACTTTGATTTAAAAGTTGTTATTCTGAGAAAATGATTTTTATTATGAACATGAAACTATATCCAAAAATTATGGTTAAACTCAAAGTGGAAGTATGTTTTCTAAAATGGTCATCTAGACGTCGTTCTTTCGACTGAAATGACTACCTTTACAAAAACGACTTGTAACTTATTTTTCCGACTAGAAACCTATACTTTTTTTGTTTAGATTCATAAAATAGAGTTCAATATGAAACCATAGCAATTTGATTCACTCAAAACGGATTTAAAATGAAGAAGTTATGGGTAAAACAAGATTGGATAATTTTTCTCATTTTAGCTACGTGAAAATTGGTAACAAATCTATTCCAACCATAACTTAATCAACTTGTTTTATATATTATGTAATCTTGAGATACCATAGACACGTATACAATGTTTCGACCTATCATGTCGACACATCTATATATATTTCGGAACAACCATAGACACTCTATATGTGAATGTTGGAGTTAGCTATACAGGGTTGAGGTTGATTCCAAAATATATATAGTTTGAGTTGTGATCAATACTGAGATACGTATACACTGGGTCGTGGATTGATTCAAGATAATATTTATCGATTTATTTCTGTACATCTAACTGTGGACAACTAGTTGTAGGTTACTAACGAGGACAGCTGACTTAATAAACTTAAAACATCAAAATATATTAAAAGTGTTGTAAATATATTTTGAACATACTTTGATATATATGTATATATTGTTATAGGTTCGTGAATCAACCAGTGGCCAAGTCTTACTTCCCGACGAAGTAAAAATCTGTGAAAGTGAGTTATAGTCCCACTTTTAAAATCTAATATTTTTGGGATGAGAATACATGCAGGTTTTATAAATGATTTACAAAATAGACACAAGTACGTGAAACTACATTCTATGGTTGAATTATCGAAATCGAATATGCCCCTTTTTATTAAGTCTGGTAATCTAAGAATTAGGGAACAGACACCCTAATTGACGCGAATCCTAAAGATAGATCTATTGGGCCTAACAAACCCCATCCAAAGTACCGGATGCTTTAGTACTTCGAAATTTATATCATATCCGAAGGGTGTCCCGGAATGATGGGGATATTCTTATATATGCATCTTGTTATTGTCGGTTACCAGGTGTTCACCATATGAATGATTTTTATCTCTATGTATGGGATGTGTATTGAAATATGAAATCTTGTGGTCTATTGTTACGATTTGATATATATAGGTTAAACCTATAACTCACCAACATTTTTGTTGACGTTTAAAGCATGTTTATTCTCAGGTGAATATTAAGAGCTTCCGCTGTTGCATACTAAAATAAGGACAAGATTTGGAGTCCATGTTTGTATGTTATTGTGTAAAAACTGCATTCAAGAAACTGATTTCGATGTAACATATTTGTATTGTAAACCATTATGTAATGGTCGTGTGTAAACAGGATATTTTAGATTATCATTATTTGATAATCTACGTAAAGCTTTTTAAACCTTTATTTATGAAATAAAGGTTATGGTTTGTTTTAAAAATGAATGCAGTCTTTGAAAAACGTCTCATATAGAGGTCAAAACCTCGCAACGAAATCAATTAATATGGAACGTTTTTAATCAATAAGAACGGGACATTTCAGTTGGTATCCGAGCGTTGGTCTTAGAGAACCAGAAAATTTGCATTAGTGTGTCTTATCGAGTTTGTTAGGATGCATTAGTGAGTCTGGACTTCGACCGTGTTTTCTTTAAAAATGATTGCTTAACATTTTTGTTGGAAACTATATATTTTTAACATATGAATATTATGTGATATATTAATCTCTTAACGTGTTTGATATTATGTGATAGATGTCTACCTCTAGAACAAGTCCCATTGACTCACCTAATAATAATGAAGAGTCAAATGTAAATTGGAATGATTTGTGGACTGATTCACAAGTTCCCGAAGAGGAACCGGAAGAAGAGTCGGAACCGGAAGAAGAATCGGAACCGGAAGAAGAATCGGAACCGGATGAAGAAATAGAACCGGTGGGGGAAATAATAAAACGGTTAAGTAAAAGAAAATCCTCAACCAACCGACCAAAGTTAATTATGGTCAATGGTGTTTCCGCCAAGGAAGCAAAATATTGGGAGGATTACCAATTCTCCGATGAATCGGATTCCGACGAGAATTCCGATGATGTTATAGAAATTACCCCAACTGAATTTAAAAAGGCAAAAGAAAATAATAAGAGAAAGGGCATAAAAATAGAGAAATCTAATTCCAACCCCGATGAACTTTATATGTATCGTCAACCCCCGAAGTCCTTAAGTTGTAACAATGACCCGGGAACCTCTAAACCACCAGGTTTTTCTAAACCAATGTGGACAACGACGGCTCGTATTAGGGGAACATCATATATCCCTAGAAACTTGGCAAAATGAACCAAAACCGAAGAAGAAGAAACGAGCGAGTCGGAATAAGATAGTTGTATTCGTGTGGTGTAATATATGGAATATAGTGTTCTTATGCTTTATGATATATGTAAAAAATTGCTTGTATTAATAAGTATTTTTTTTTATGAATCTAACTCTTGTCTATTTTACAGTTTAAAAACACAAAATGGATAGACAACCCAATATTTTAAGAGACCTACCCGGAGACATGATTGATGAAATCTTGTCTAGAGTCGGCCAGAATTCTTCGGCACAACTATTTAAGGCGAGATCAGTTTGTAAGACATTCGAAGAACGTTCCAAGAATGTCTTGGTTTATAAGAGACTTTCGTTTGAAAGATGGGGGATATCACATTGGGAAACCCATAAGTTACGATGTGTTTACTTTGACGCATATATTGCGGGGAACCCAAATGCTATTTTACGCAACGGGTTAAGAAATTATTTTGACTCAATATATCCGAATATTGGACTTCGTGATTTAGAAAAAGCGGCTAACATGCAACATAAAGAAGCATGTTATGCTTACGGATTAGTAATGTTCGCTTCTCACCAAAGTGAGAACAAGAACATCGGGCTACAACTATTAAACAAAACGTTTCCACAAGTGACGGAGTCGGTAATTGGGGTAAGAAATGAAGTTTTTAGATTATTACGGGACTGTTGGACATTACGTAACCCTCGTCCCTTTGATGATGTTACAACACGCTGTCTTATCAACGGCCATAACGGTTATGTTGCACAAGACCAAGGATGGGAAGTAGTCCTAGTAAAACCAGAATGCATGACTTGTTTCTGGACGTATGAATTACGTGTCTTTATTGCCTTTGCTGAACGACTTGTGTACTAGCTAGAATTATCTTCACAACTATCTTGTATCAAAGTTATTGTGTGCTATATTTCATGCTTTATGTAAAATAAGCGGTATTGTAAGTTTGTAAAATATTGTATAAAAGTTTGAACGCGAAATATTATTATAATCAGTTTTTCATATAGAATTGTAGTAGTTGAATTGTATATTAGCTACTAAGTATGAACTTAACGGGTAGGTACTACCCGAATTTAAACTTATAAAACGCTAATATGAAGAAAAAGCTTTTATAAATGAGTTCATATTATGCTACGAAATACTATTAACTACTCTTAATATTCTGTATGATTAACTTGTTCCATTTAACTATTTTGAAGGAAATGGCACCGACTACTCGACACACCGTGAATATGAATGAAGAGGAATTCCGTACTTTTCTAGCTTCAAACATAGCTGCAGTACAGGCTGCGCTACATACCAACAATAACCTTGGATCTAGCAGTACAGGAAATCGTGTAGGATGCACCTACAAAGAATTCACTGCCTGCAAACCTTTGGAATTTGATGGAACCGAAGGACCGATCGGATTGAAACGGTGGACCGAGAAGGTCGAATCGGTGTTTGCCATAAGTAAGTGTACTGAAGAGGACAAAGTAAAGTACGCTACGCATACCTTCACAGGTTCTGCGTTAACATGGTGGAATACCTATCTAGAGCAAGTGGGACAAGACGATGCGTACGCACTACCGTGGTCAGCATTCAAGCACTTGATGAACGAGAAGTACCGTCCCAGAACCGAGGTCAATAAGCTCAAGACAGAACTTAGAGGGTTACGAACCCAAGGATTTGATATTACCACGTACGAAAGACGATTCACAGAATTGTGCCTATTGTGTCCGGGAGCATTCGAAGATGAGGAAGAGAAGATCGACGCATTTGTGAAAGGATTACCGGAAAGAATCCAAGAAGATATAAGTTCACACGAGCCCGCCTCCATACAACAGGCATGTAGAATGGCTCACAAACTCGTGAACCAAATTGAAGAAAGAATTAAAGAACAGACTGCTGAAGAGGCCAATGTGAAGCAAGTCAAAAGAAAGTGGGAGGAAAACGGTGATAAGAATCACCAATACAACAACATCAACAATTACAACAATAATCGCAACAATTATCCCAACAATCGCAACATCAATCGCAACTACAACAAACGGCCCAACAACAACAACAACAACAACAACAACAACAACAGCAACTACAACAATCATCCCAACAACAATAATAACCGCAACAACAACAACAATCAGAAGCAGCTATGCCAAAGGTGTGAAAAGAATCACTCGGGGTTCTGCACCAAATTTTGCAACAAGTGTAAAAGAAATGGTCATAGCGCGGCGAAGTGTGAGGTCTACGGACCAGGGGTTAATAGAACGAAAGGAACAAATGGTGTCGGAACGAGTAATGGCGGAGCAAGTAGTGTCGGAGCAAGTTATGCCAATGTAGTTTGTTATAAATGTGGAAAACCAGGTCACATTATTAGAAATTGCCCGAACCAGGAGAACACGAATGGACAAGGCCGTGGAAGAATTTTCAATATTAATGCGGCAGAGGCACAGGAAGACCCGGAGCTTGTTACGGGTACGTTTCTTATTGACAATAAATCTGCTTACGTTTTATTTGATTCGGGTGCGGATAGAAGCTATATGAGTAGAGATTTTTGTGCTAAATTAAGTTGTCCATTGACGCCTTTGGATAGTAAATTTTTACTCGAATTAGCAAATGGTAAATTAATTTCAGCAGATAATATATGTCGGAATCGAGAAATTAAACTGGTTAGCGAAACATTTAAGATTGATTTGATACCAGTAGAGTTAGGGAGTTTTGATGTGATAATCGGTATGGACTGGTTGAAAGAAGTGAAAGCGGAGATCGTTTGTTACAAAAATGCAATTCGCATTATACGAGAAAAAGGAAAACCCTTAATGGTGTACGGAGAAAAGGGCAACACGAAGCTACATCTTATTAGTAATTTGAAGGCACAAAAACTAATAAGAAAAGGTTGCTATGCTGTTCTAGCACACGTCGAGAAAGTACAAACTGAAGAAAAGAGCATCAATGATGTTCCCATTGCAAAAGAATTTCCCGATGTATTTCCGAAAGAATTACCGGGATTACCCCCACATCGATCCGTTGAATTTCAAATAGATCTTGTACCAGGAGCTGCACCAATAGCTCGTGCTCCTTACAGACTCGCACCCAGCGAGATGAAAGAACTGCAAAGCCAATTACAAGAACTTTTAGAGCGTGGTTTCATTCGACCAAGCACATCACCGTGGGGAGCTCCTGTTTTGTTTGTCAAGAAGAAAGATGGTACATTCAGGTTGTGTATCGACTACCGAGAGTTGAACAAACTTACCATCAAGAACCGCTACCCACTACCGAGAATCGACGACTTATTTGATCAACTACAAGGCTCGTCTGTTTACTCAAAGATTGACTTACGTTCCGGGTATCATCAAATGCGGGTGAAAGAAGATGATATTCCAAAGACTGCTTTCAGAACACGTTACGGTCATTACGAGTTTATGGTCATGCCGTTTGGTTTAACTAATGCACCAGCTGTGTTCATGGACCTTATGAACCGAGTGTGTGGACCATACCTTGACAAGTTTGTCATTGTTTTCATTGATGACATACTTATTTACTCAAAGAATGACCAAGAACACGGTGAACATTTGAGAAAGGTGTTAGAAGTATTGAGGAAGGAAGAATTGTACGCTAAGTTTTCAAAGTGTGCATTTTGGTTGGAAGAAGTTCAATTCCTCGGTCACATAGTGAACAAAGAAGGTATTAAGGTGGATCCGGCAAAGATAGAAACTGTTGAAAAGTGGGAAACCCCGAAAACTCCGAAACACATACGCCAGTTTTTAGGACTAGCTGGTTACTACAGAAGGTTCATCCAAGACTTTTCCAGAATAGCAAAACCCTTGACTGCATTAACGCATAAAGGGAAGAAATTTGAATGGAATGATGAACAAGAGAAAGCGTTTCAGTTATTGAAGAAAAAGCTAACTACGGCACCTATATTGTCATTGCCTGAAGGGAATGATGATTTTGTGATTTATTGTGATGCATCAAAGCAAGGTCTCGGTTGTGTATTAATGCAACGAACGAAGGTGATTGCTTATGCGTCTAGACAATTGAAGATTCACGAACAAAATTATACGACGCATGATTTGGAATTAGGCGCGGTTGTTTTTGCATTAAAGACTTGGAGGCACTACTTATATGGGGTCAAAAGTATTATATATACCGACCACAAAAGTCTTCAACACATATTTAATCAGAAACAACTGAATATGAGGCAGCGTAGGTGGATTGAATTATTGAATGATTACGATTTTGAGATTCGTTACCACCCGGGGAAGGCAAATGTGGTAGCCGATGCCTTGAGCAGGAAGGACAGAGAACCCATTCGAGTAAAATCTATGAATATAATGATTCATAATAACATTACTACTCAAATAAAGGAGGCGCAACAAGGAGTTTTAAAAGAGGGAAATTTAAAGGATGAAATACCCAAAGGATCGGAGAAGCATCTTAATATTCGGGAAGACGGAACCCGGTATAGGGCTGAAAGGATTTGGGTACCAAAATTTGGAGATATGAGAGAAATGGTACTTAGAGAAGCTCATAAAACCAGATACTCAATACATCCTGGAACGGGGAAGATGTACAAGGATCTCAAGAAACATTTTTGGTGGCCGGGTATGAAAGCCGATGTTGCTAAATACGTAGGAGAATGTTTGACGTGTTCTAAGGTCAAAGCTGAGCATCAGAAACCATCAGGTCTACTTCAACAACCCGAAATCCCGGAATGGAAATGGGAAAACATTACCATGGATTTCATCACTAAATTGCCAAGGACTGCAAGTGGTTTTGATACTATTTGGGTAATAGTTGACCGTCTCACCAAATCAGCACACTTCTTGCCAATAAGAGAAGATGACAAGATGGAGAAGTTAGCACGACTGTATTTGAAGGAAGTCATCTCCAGACATGGAATACCAATCTCTATTATCTCTGATAGGGATGGCAGATTTATTTCAAGATTCTGGCAGACATTACAGCAAGCATTAGGAACTCGTCTAGACATGAGTACTGCCTATCATCCACAAACTGATGGGCAGAGCGAAAGGACGATACAAACGCTTGAAGACATGCTACGAGCATGTGTTATTGATTTCGGAAACAGTTGGGATCGACATCTACCGTTAGCAGAATTTTCCTACAACAACAGCTACCATTCAAGTATTGAGATGGCGCCGTTTGAAGCACTTTATGGTAGAAAGTGCAGGTCTCCGATTTGTTGGAGTGAAGTGGGGGATAGACAGATTACGGGTCCGGAGATTATACAAGAAACTACCGAGAAGATCATCCAAATTCAACAACGGTTGAAAACCGCCCAAAGTCGACAAAAGAGCTACGCTGACATTAAAAGAAAAGATATAGAATTTGAAATTGGAGAGATGGTCATGCTTAAAGTTGCACCTTGGAAAGGCGTGGTTCGATTTGGTAAACGAGGGAAATTAAATCCAAGGTATATTGGACCATTCAAGATTATTGATCGTGTCGGACCAGTAGCTTACCGACTAGAGTTACCTCAACAACTCGCGGCTGTACATAACACTTTCCACGTCTCGAATTTAAAGAAATGTTTTGCTAAAGAAGATCTCACTATTCCGTTAGATGAAATCCAAATCAGCGAAAAACTTCAATTCATCGAAGAACCCGTCGAAATAATGGATCGTGAGGTTAAAAGACTTAAGCAAAACAAGATACCAATTGTTAAGGTTCGATGGAATGCTCGTAGAGGACCCGAGTTCACCTGGGAGCGTGAAGATCAGATGAAGAAGAAATACCCGCATCTATTTCCAGAAGATTCGTCAACACCTTCAACAGCTTAAAATTTCGGGACGAAATTTATTTAACGGGTAGGTACTGTAGTGACCCGAACTTTTCCATGTTTATATACATTAATTGAGATTGATGTTTACATGATTAAATGTTTCCAACATGTTAAGCAATCAAACTTGTTAAGACTTGATTAATTGAAATAGATTTCATATAGACAATTGACCACCCAAGTTGACCGGTGATTCACGAACGTTAAAACTTGTAAAAAAACTATATGATGACATATATATGGTTATATATATAGTTAACATGATATTATGATAAGTAAACATATCATTAATTATATTAACAATGAACTACATATGTAAAAACAAGACTACTAACTTAATGATTTTGAAACGAGACATATATGTAACGTTTATCGTTGTAACGACATTTAATGTATATATATCATATTAAGAGATATTCGTACATCATAATATCATGATAATATAATAATTTAAAATCTCTTTTGTTATTATAAACATTGGGTTAACAACATTTAACAAGATCGTTAACCTAAAGGTTTCAAAACAACACTTACATGTAACGACTAACGATGACTTAACGACTCAGTTAAAATGTATATACATGTAGTGTTTTAATATGTATTTATACACTTTTGAAAGACTTCAATACACTTATCAAAATACTTCTACTTAACAAAAATGCTTACAATTACATTCTCGTTCAGTTTCATCAACAATTCTACTCGTATGCACCCGTATTCGTACTCGTACAATACACAGCTTTTAGATGTATGTACTATTGGTATATACACTCCAATGATCAGCTCTTAGCAGCCCATGTGAGTCACCTAACACATGTGGGAACCATCATTTGGCAACTAGCATGAAATATCTCATAAGATTACAAAAATATGAGTAATCATTCATGACTTATTTACATGAAAACAAAATTACATATCCTTTATATCTAATCCATACACCAACGACCAAAAACACCTACAAACACTTTCATTCTTCAATTTTCTTCATCTAATTGAACTCTCTCAAGTTCTATCTTCAAGTTCTAAGTGTTCTTCATAAATTCCAAAAGTTCTAGTTTCATAAAATCAAGAATACTTTCAAGTTTGCTAGCTCACTTCCAATCTTGTAAGGTGATCATCCAACCTCAAGAAATCTTTGTTTCTTACAGTAGGTTATCATTCTAATACAAGGTAATAATCATATTCAAACTTTGGTTCAATTTCTATAACTATAACAATCTTATTTCAAGTGATGATCTTACTTGAACTTGTTTTCGTGTCATGATTTTGCTTCAAGAACTTTGAGCCATCCAAGGATCCATTGAAGCTAGATCCATTTTTCTCTTTTCCAGTAGGTTCATCCAAGGAACTTAAGGTAGTAATGATGTTCATAACATCATTCGATTCATACATATAAAGCTATCTTATTCGAAGGTTTAAACTTGTAATCACTAGAACATAGTTTAGTTAATTCTAAACTTGTTCGCAAACAAAAGTTAATCCTTCTAACTTGACTTTTAAAATCAACTAAACACATGTTCTATATCTATATGATATGCTAACTTAATGATTTAAAACCTGGAAACACGAAAAACACCGTAAAACCGGATTTACGCCGTCGTAGTAACACCGCGGGCTGTTTTGGGTTAGTTAATTAAAAACTATGATAAACTTTGATTTAAAAGTTGTTATTCTGAGAAAATGATTTTTATTATGAACATGAAACTATATCCAAAAATTATGGTTAAACTCAAAGTGGAAGTATGTTTTCTAAAATGGTCATCTAGACGTCGTTCTTTCGACTGAAATGACTACCTTTACAAAAACGACTTGTAACTTATTTTTCCGACTAGAAACCTATACTTTTTTTGTTTAGATTCATAAAATAGAGTTCAATATGAAACCATAGCAATTTGATTCACTCAAAACGGATTTAAAATGAAGAAGTTATGGGTAAAACAAGATTGGATAATTTTTCTCATTTTAGCTACGTGAAAATTGGTAACAAATCTATTCCAACCATAACTTAATCAACTTGTTTTATATATTATGTAATCTTGAGATACCATAGACACGTATACAATGTTTCGACCTATCATGTCGACACATCTATATATATTTCGGAACAACCATAGACACTCTATATGTGAATGTTGGAGTTAGCTATACAGGGTTGAGGTTGATTCCAAAATATATATAGTTTGAGTTGTGATCAATACTGAGATACGTATACACTGGGTCGTGGATTGATTCAAGATAATATTTATCGATTTATTTCTGTACATCTAACTGTGGACAACTAGTTGTAGGTTAATAACGAGGACAGCTGACTTAATAAACTTAAAACATCAAAATATATTAAAAGTGTTGTAAATATATTTTGAACATACTTTGATATATATGTATATATTGTTATAGGTTCGTGAATCAACCAGTGGCCAAGTCTTACTTCCCGACGAAGTAAAAATCTGTGAAAGTGAGTTATAGTCCCACTTTTAAAATCTAATATTTTTGGGATGAGAATACATGCAGGTTTTATAAATGATTTACAAAATAGACACAAGTACGTGAAACTACATTCTATGGTTGAATTATCGAAATCGAATATGCCCCTTTTTATTAAGTCTGGTAATCTAAGAATTAGGGAACAGACACCCTAATTGACGCGAATCCTAAAGATAGATCTATTGGGCCTAACAAACCCCATCCAAAGTACCGGATGCTTTAGTACTTCGAAATTTATATCATATCCGAAGGGTGTCCCGGAATGATGGGGATATTCTTATATATGCATCTTGTTATTGTCGGTTACCAGGTGTTCACCATATGAATGATTTTTATCTCTATGTATGGGATGTGTATTGAAATATGAAATCTTGTGGTCTATTGTTACGATTTGATATATATAGGTTAAACCTATAACTCACCAACATTTTTGTTGACGTTTAAAGCATGTTTATTCTCAGGTGAATATTAAGAGCTTCCGCTGTTGCATACTAAAATAAGGACAAGATTTGGAGTCCATGTTTGTATGTTATTGTGTAAAAACTGCATTCAAGAAACTGATTTCGATGTAACATATTTGTATTGTAAACCATTATGTAATGGTCGTGTGTAAACAGGATATTTTAGATTATCATTATTTGATAATCTACGTAAAGCTTTTTAAACCTTTATTTATGAAATAAAGGTTATGGTTTGTTTTAAAAATGAATGCAGTCTTTGAAAAACGTCTCATATAGAGGTCAAAACCTCGCAACGAAATCAATTAATATGGAACGTTTTTAATCAATAAGAACGGGACATTTCACTTCCGCTGTCGCATACTTAAATAAGGATGAGATTTGGAGTCCATGCTTGTATGATATTGTGTAAAAACTGCATTCAAGAAACTTATTTCATTGTAACATATTTGTATTGTAAACCATTATGTAATGGTCGCGTGTAAACAGAATATTTTAGATTATCATTATTTGATAATTTACGTAAAGCTTTTTAAACCTTTATTGATGAAATAAAGGTTATGGTTTATTTTAAAATGAATGCAGTCTTTGAAAAACGTCTCATATAGAGGTCAAAACCTCGCAACAAAATCAATTAATATGGAACATTTTTAATCAATAAGAACGGGACATTTCAATAGGTACTGCGTTAATGTGGTGGAACACCTATCTTGAACAGGTAGGACAAACTGCTGCTTACGCACTACCGTGGTCAGCAATTAAGCAATTGATGAACGAGCAGTACCGTCCTAGAAACGAAGTCAATAAACTCAAGGCAGAACTTAGAGAGTTACGAACACAAGGGTTCGACGTTACCACATATGAACAACGATTCACAGAGTTGTGCCTATTATGTCCGGGAGCATTCGAAGATGAAAAAGAGAAGATCGACGCGTTTGTAAAAGGGTTACCAGTAAGGATTCAAGAAGATGTAAGTTCACACGTTTAACGACCCGTCCTTATCCCCCTGGACGAAGTCATCAACATTTGGTCCCATTGCGATGATCGACTCCAAATAATGTCCTTAGAATAAGCAAATGCACAGCGGAAGACTTAATTCGTACCTGAGAATAAACATGTTTAAAAGTGTCAACCAAAAGGTTGGTGAGTTCATAGGTTTATCATAACAATCATTTCAATATTTTAATAGACCACAAGATTTCATATACATAAACGTTTTAATAAAGATATTCTAAGTGGTTGAGCACTTGGTAACCATACTTAACATTTAATCATTGTCGCATATTCCCTTTATTACGAAATCTCACTACACCGTACCAAGTGTAGTCACCAAAACGAAGTACTGTGCAACCGTTGAATACTGGTCGTCCAGTCCGGTTGGGGTTATCAGGCCCGATAGATCTATCAACAGGATTCGCGTTTACAATACCACATGTAAATACTAGTTACCAAGCTATTAGGGAAGATATGCAGGGTGGTACAACTCAACGTAGAATATATTTTTAGTACTTGTGTCTATTTCGTAAACATTTATAAAAGCAGCGCATGTATTCTCTGCCTAAAAATATATATTGCAAAAGCAATTAAAAAGGGAGCAAATGAAACTCACCATACTGTATTTTGCAGTAAAAATACATATGACGACATTAAACAAGTGTAGGGTTGGCATCGAATTTACGAACCTACATCAGTTATATATATATTAACACATATAATGGTAATCGAACAAGTTTATATATTCTTATTAATTATTATTTATTATGATTTAATAGTGTTATATATATATTTATTAGTGTTTTATCTTTATCTATTATTTTAATAGTTATACTAATTATTAATAATAATAATAGTAATAAAAATGATAAATTTAAAAATAAAGATACTTTTAATAATAATGATAAAAATGATAACTTTAATAAAAAAAAATAATACTTTTAGTAAAAATGTTAATTTTTAACAATAATGAATATTTATAATCATAACTATAAAAATAATGATACTAATAGTTATATGAATAATAATGATAATATTAATAATAATAATAATAATAATAATAATAATAATAATAATAATAATAATAATAATAATAATAATAATAATAATAATAATTATGAAAACTACCTTTGAAGGCTTAAAAATAATAAACTGCTAGAGCCAGGACTCGAACCCGCGACCTCTCATTTCCCCTTTTTCCTTGTCTTAAATACGTTCATCATTATAACCTTAACTAAACAAAGATGGGCTTTGGTAAATCCATTGCTAAATAAATAAAGCCCACTCACTAATATTCCATATGTGAAATTAATTTGATCCATGAAGCCCATCTTCATATTTGAGATAACCCGATCGATGGATATTTGGTTTTTTTATTTTTTTTATTTTAACGAAACAGATAAAAACACATGGGTAGGTCCCGATTGTGACTTTCTTATATAATTATCATCAACAATTCTTTTGCTTGGTTCATTTTAAAAAAAAAATAACAAAAGTGTGGGGTTGCTGGAGAAGAAAAACAATCGATGCTATATCATCATCCCTTATCATCATTGTTTGTTTATCCTCATTAATTATCATATATCTTATTATCTGTCATCATGTACTTCGATTATTACCACGATCCTTCATCATCGTCTTCATCATTTTTCGTCGTAACAATGGTAATAGCATAGTGGTGGGAGTGTTTCGACAGAAGTAGAATAATCTAAATGGGTTCGATTTGAAAACGGTGAGGGTGATGAAAGTGGTGATGATCGACGGTGGAACTGTGGGTGGCGTTGTGGTAGCCGATGGTGGTTGAGTGATGAAGTTAGGAGGTTGTTAAGGTGATGACAAACAGTGGTGGGTGTTCGAAAATGGTGGGTTTAGTGGTGGTGGTTTGGTGGTTCTCGACCAGAAACGCAGTGGTGGCAATCTGGTGGTGATCGTTGGGTGTGTGGTGGGTCGAAACAGAAACGAAAATGGAAACTGTTCAATGGTTATTTCCGGCCAACAAAGATATCGATCAACAACAAAAATATAAGCAGAAATAAAAGAGATCAACGTAGCAGACAGGTTCTTATCGATTGTTATTCGAATATGAAAAGAAGAATTTAGGCAGTAGAGGTAAGTGATGGTTTGGTGACCCGTTAAAGATGAAGAAAAAAAACAACGAGGTGGTCGATAGTTTGATGATAACATATCGGTTTAAGGGTGATCAAAGATTGTGGGTTGTTCGAATAGCTGAAACAATGACTGCAGTAACAATTGTGACGGCTAGTACCTTAGCAACAACAACAAAAATATGATGAGTGCTCATGGGTGAGAGTGGTTGCAATATAGCAACATGGTGGCAAGTTGGTGATGGTGACATTCAAAAGAAATAGAAAAATGTAAGTAGCAGTAGCAGTCGTGATTTGAGGTGTTGTAGCGATGGAAACGGTTTAGTGATGATCGAGTATGGTGAGGATTGGGCTGTCTTTGAACAGATAGAAACAGAAACAGGAGGTTGTAATTAGCATAAATAAGTGACGAATTATAGTTTGGTGTTGTGGAGTTCGAAGTTGAAAATAGAAAACAGAAAAACGTAACAGCGGTGGCAACAAGAGGAGGTGATTTGTGGAGGTTCTTGAAGGTGGAGGGTGAAGGTGGTTGTAGATGGTTGAACATAAAACCGAAGGTGGTGGCGGTTTGGTTCTATAAACAGAAACATAAACATGTATTAGATGGTGCTAGTTATGGTTTAATGGAGTCCGTTGGTGATGGACTTGTTTGAGTTTGAGGTTGAAGGTTTGATCGACAGAAATGGAAAAGAAGGAAAGGTGATGGGGGTTTATAACAGTTGAAGCAGAAACAATCGTGGCAGGAAACAGATAATAAAAGAGTGAGGAAGAGATAGAAGTGGATAGAGAGATAAGAAAGATGTGTTTGTCTCAGGACTATCAAGTGTGCACATGTGTATATATAATGCATTATTTACTCTTCAACTTTATATCAATCAATAAAACAACCTGTAAAGTAATTTATGAAAACGAAATATACCTCACTCTTATATCAATCAGTCCTCAATTTCAGGAAAGTGTTTGTGTATTATAATATTAATAATAAGTTAATAATATATATATAATAGTGAAATGTGTGGAAATACAATTGACAGTCTATATTTTTGATCCTATCTGTCGACAGTAGAACTAGTATAGATATTTATACAATTATAATTGCACAAGTTTAAAGAAAAAGTTAATACTACTTTATTAATTATGTTCCATGCATTTTATTTGTTAGCATCCTATCGACACTTTATGATGTATGCATGAGCGTTTAGGGTATGATCCAATAACAATGGAAGACTTTGCTTATCGTATCGAAATTACACTATCGTATCGAGAGTTTGGTTTAGAATTAGTCCAAATTTTCCGGGTCGTGACAGTACCTACCCGTTAAATAAATTTCGTCCCCGAAATTTGAGTGAGGTCGTCATGGCTATCAATAAGAATGTTTTCATGACAAATATGGGTTGATAATAGAGTTTTTATCATCATGGAGTAATATAGATTAAATGATTTGATTATATGAAGCGTACGAGTGAAACTGTCACAAAAGATTGAGATAGAGATTTAACTTTTGACATAGTCACGGTGGATTTTCGGAATTCAAGGAATTTAACGAAATCTTCTAATCAGCAAGAAAATGTGATAGCACAATTTATTAGCAACTTTTGGAATTACAGAAGAACAAAAATACCAAGGAAATATTTTCGTGATATGCTTAGAGATTAAATAGAATGAAAGAGTCGTGTAACATGGCACATGATGAGGGTAAGATCTGTGAACCATCATCACATTCCATTAGAAATTTAACATGACTTACTGTAATATAACCACGTTGGCCCGGCGTCATTATATTATACTAACTCATGTTTCAATTCCCTATACTTCTCCAAAAAGCATTCATAATTTGAACTCAAATTTTATAGAAGGATAGAAACTGAAACAGTTTCTTTTATGAGGTAACATAGATAGCACGAGAAGATAGAAAATTTCGGACGAAGATATTTATGAAGATATCTTCAGAATTATTGAAGATATATATGACGATATTTTGAAATTTCTAGATCGAAGGATGATGAAGAAAATGTTTCCGCAAGGATTTAAAATAAGTAAGGAACATGATATTTGCTAGAGATTTAGTGAGATACTGAATCGTCTGGATTCATTAAGTACATGTTTACTCTTTTTGATTTGTCCACCGTCTCCTTCTTGGTTAGCTCAATTCGTTTTTTTTTTCAGTACCAAATTTTCTATCGAGCGTTCCCAACACTCCATTTTTTTTTTCATAAATCTCTTGGCCATTCAGGCTATCTACAACATGCTGCTTCGTCAGCAATTTCAAAGTTAACGGATCTGGGTCATCGGTTATCAACCCGAGGTGGTTTCAAGAGAATTGTGTTTTTAGATGATTAAACGCTGGTGGTAATATGGTGGAATATAAAAAGGTTCCCCATTAATAATAAAGATTACATATATATATCAAGGTTATAATAAGGTTGTTTCGGATGAAAAGTCGGAGTTGACTTGCTGGAGCTGTGACAAAATTTGCTACTTTGAAAGGGATTACTGAGTTATTTTGGGTAATAATAACACTAAAGGAATTAACACAGCTATGTGTTAAACGTTTACTCAGGTTTCGAGTGTTTTTCAGATGCATAACCATATGCATCAATCTTTTCTGCTGTAGATGAAGTGTGGTTGGTTCATTCTCTCGATTGAGGTGTTTTCAAGAATTATGAAAGGTTTGAACGCAAATTGGAATCGTCAAGATACAAATGAGGTTTAAGATGAAATCAAGTGGCAAGCTTGAAGAAGTATTTAGTTTCATATATTATAATCAATATTTTAATTCATTTTTAACTGTCCAATCTTGATAGTCCACAATCGATAGTCCACAGTTAACAGTCCAATAATTCATATATAGTTTAACATTTAATATTCGAATTAATTAATATGTTTCGTGACCCGTATACGTCTCAGACTCGATCACAACTCAAACTATATATATTATTGTAGAATCAACCTCAACCCTGTATAGCTAACTCCCGCATTACTGCATATAGAGTGTCTATGGTTATTTCAAATAATATACATAGATGCGTCGATATGATATGTCAAAACCTTGTATACGTGTCCCGATATTTAAAGTGCGTAAAAATAAATAACAAAAATTAAATGACGATAAATAAAGTGCGTAAAGTAAATAACAGAAATTAAATAACGATAAATAAAATTGCGAGAATGTAAATTGCGATAAATAAATTGCGATAAATAAAATGTAATCAGTGAGCTAGGAACAATTAACTAGGAACAGTTAGCGTGGATTCTTAACAACATTTTTCTCGTAGTTAATTTGTTTGTTTCTAACAAATTTTATTTCGTCAATTGTTTTCTTCATTATGCCACTTGTTGGATTCTGATAGGTCAAAATCCAAATATGAAATTGAATGAAAATGGTTATTCTGCGGTGAATGGATTCATATATCTGCGGATGTAAGTAGGATAGTGAATGACTGTTGAATCAGATTTGAAGAATGTACAGTGTAACTTATTAATGTGAAATCTAAATATTCCTCGGGTATTACCTACCCGTTAAAATATTTTCACCATTAACAGTTTGTACGAAAGAATTTTTAATTACAAACCTTATGAAAATATACATACATATATATTTTCTTCAGATGTAATCATGGATTTAATGAGTCAATAAGATATTAAACTCATTTGATTTACCGTTAGAAATAAAATACATAATCTCTAAAACTTTAGAAATTACGTAATCGCCATATCGAGCGAAGATAATCGATGTAGAACGATATGTAGAACGAACATAAAGGAGATAGAACGATACGTAGAACGATGATTATGCTCGAGGTACAGAATGAGATGTTGAGGCATGTGATGTTGAAACTTGGGTTGTTGGTGGTACTGGTGTTGATGTTAGTGGTACTGTTGGTGCCTGTGATGTTGCTGAAGTTGGTAGGTTTTGCACCATATTTTCCAAAGATACAACTCGAGCGCGAAGTTCGTTGACTCCTATTATTCTGGGATGATTGTCGGTCGGAACGAGCGGATGAATAAGGTTTAGAATTTTAGATAGAAGATAATCATGACAAGCTACCCTGGATATGAGGCTAAAAATGGTGTTTCAGATAGGTTCACCGGTAAATGCTTCAGGTTCTTCGCCGAGGGTGCAGGTTGGTGGGCGAAAAGGATCGCCTTTTTCTCATCTCCATTGGTTAAGTCGACTACGAATCCACCAGATAAATTGAGGATGGCTGATTGGTTGATTCATTCTGGTGACGCTGCTTCTGGGGCTGGAGTGGGACTCCTTATCTGAATCTGAGGGACTTGAACTAGTTGTGATTTCCATTGCGTACGATTGAATAAAGGATTTTTTTTTTGATATAAAGTGATTTTCGGATATCGGATGATATTCTAATTATATAGAATACCTATGTATAGTACAGAAGATCTCGTAGATTACGGAGAGAATTAAGGAAACGTGTCAGATAAAGTCTACAGTAACAGATACGCTAAGATATGAATTTTTCTGTACACTATCTATCAAATAAGTGCAGGAAGTCGTGTCTAGACTTAGGAATGATAAACAAGTAATTTTTCACTAGGAATGACAAACAATACTTATAATATGCAGCTAAGGTCGAAGTCCAGACTTGCTAATGCATCCTATCAACTATCAGTCAGACACACTAATGCAAGACCTGGTTCGCTAAGACCAACGCTCTGATACCACCTGTAACGACCCGTCCTTATCCCCCTGGACGAAGTCATCAACATTTGGTCCCATTGCGATGATCGACTCCAAATAATGTCCTTAGAATGAGCAAATGCACAGCGGAAGACTTAATTCGTACCTGAGAATAAACATGTTTAAAAGTGTCAACCAAAAGGTTGGTGAGTTCATAGGTTTATCATAACAATCATTTCAATATTTTAATAGACCACAAGATTTCATATACATAAACGTTTTAATAAAGATATTCTAAGTGGTTGAGCACTTGGTAACCATACTTAACATTTAATCAATGTCGCATGTTCTCTTTATTATGAAATCTCACTACACCGTACCAAGTGTAGTCACCAAAACGAAGTACTGTGCAACCGTTGAATACTGGTCATCCAGTCCGGTTGGGGTTGTCAGGCCCGATAGATCTATCAACAGGATTCGCGTTTACAATACCACATGTAAATAGTAGTTACCAAGCTATTAGGGAAGATATGCAGGGTGGTACAACTCAACGTAGAATATATTTTTAGTACTTGTGTCTATTTCGTAAACATTTATAAAAGCAGCGCATGTATTCTCAGCCTAAAAATATATATTGCAAAAGCAATTAAAAAGGGAGCAAATGAAACTCACCATACTGTATTTTGTAGTAAAAATACATATGACGACATTAAACAAGTGTAGGGTAGGCATCGAATTTACGAACCTACATCAGTTATATATATATATATTAACACATATAATGGTAATCGAACAAGTTTATATATTCTTATTAATTATTATTTATTATGATTTAATAGTGTTATATATATATTTATTAGTGTTTTATCTTTATCTATTATTTTAATAGTAATACTAATTATTAATAATAATAATAATAATAATAGTAATAAAAATGATAAATTTAAAAATAAAGATACTTTTAATAATAATGATAAAAATGATAAATTTAATAAAAAAATAATACTTTTAGTAAAAATGTTAATTTTTTAACAATAATGAATATTTATAATCATAACTATAAAAATAATGATACTAATACTTATATGAATAATAATGATAATATTAATAATAATAATAATAATAATAATAATAATAATAATAATAATAATAATAATAATAATAATAATAATAATAATAATAATAATAATAATAATAATAATAATAATAATAATAATAATGAAAACTACCTTTGAAGGCTTAAAAATAATAAACTGCCAGAGCCAGGACTCGAACCCGCGACCTCTCCTTTCCCCTTTTTCCTTGTCTTAAATACGTTCATCATTATAACCTTAACTAAACAAAGATGGGCTTTGGGAAATCCATTGCTAAATAAATAAAGCCCACTCACTAATAGTCCATATGTGAAATTAATTTGATCCATGAAGCCCATCTTCATATTTGAGATAACCCGATCGATGGATATTTGGTTTTTTTTTTTTTAACGAAACAGACAAAAACACATGGGTAGGTCCCGATTGTGACTTTCTTATATAATTATCATCAACAATTCTTTTGCTTGGTTCGTTTTTAAAAAAAAAATAACAAAAGTGTGGGGTTGCTGGAGAAGAAAAACAATTGATGCTATATCATCATCCCTTATCATCATTGTTTGTTTATCCTCATTAATTATCATATATCTTATTATCTGTCATCATGTACTTCGATTATTACCACAATCCTTCATCATCGTCTTCATCATTTTTCGTCGTAACAATGGTAATAGCATAGTGGTGGGAGTGTTTCGACAGAAGTAGAATAATCTAAATGGGTTCGATTTGAAAACGGTGAGGGTGATGAAAGTGGTGATGATCGACGGTGGAACTGTGGGTGGCGTTGTGGTAGCCGATGGTGGTTGAGTGATGAAGTTAGGAGGTTGTTAAGGTGATGATAAACAGTGGTGGGTGTTCGAAAATGGTGGGTTTAGTGGTGGTGGTTTGGTGGTTCTCGACCAGAAACGCAGTGGTGGCAACCTGGTGGTGATAGTTGGGTGTGTGGTGGGTCGAAACAGAAACGAAAATGGAAACTGTTCAATGGTTATTTTCGGCCAACAAAGATATCGATCAACAACAAAAATATAAGCAGAAACAAAAGAGATCAACGTAGCAGACAGGTTCTTATCGATTGTTATTCGAATATGAAAAGAAGAATTTAGGCAGCAGAGGTAAGTGATGGTTTGGTGACCGGTTAAAGATGAAGAAAAAAAAACAACGAGGTGGTCGATGGTTTGATGATAACATATTGGTTTAAGGGTGATCAAAGATTGTGGGTTGTTCGAATAGCTGAAACAATGACTGCAGTAACAATTGTGACGGCTAGTAGCTTAGCAACAACAACGAAAATATGATGAGTGCTAATGGGTGAGAGTGGTTGCAATACAGCAACATGGTGGCAAGTTGGTGATGGTGACATTCGAAAGAAATAGAAAAATGTAAGTAGCAGTAGCAGTCGTGATTTGAGGTGTTGTAGCGATGGAAACGGTTTAGTGATGATCGAGTATGGTAAGGATTGGGCTGTCTTTGAACAGAAAGAAAGAGAAACATGAGGTTGTAATTAGCATAAACAAGTGACGAATTATAGTTTGGTGTTGTGGAGTTCAAAGTTGAAAATAGAAAACAGAAAAACGTAACAGCGGTGGCAACAAGAGGAGGTGATTTGTGGAGGTTCTTGAAGGTGGAGGGTGAAGGTGGTTATAGATGGTTGAACATAAAACCGAAGGTGGTGGCGGTTTGGTTCTATAAACAGAAACATAAACATGTATTAGATGGTGCTAGTTATGGTTTAATGGAGTCCGTTGGTGATGGACTTGTTTGAGTTTGAGGTTGTAGGTTTGATCGACAGAAATGGAAAAGAAGGAAAGGTGATGGGGGTTTATAACAGTTGAAGCAGAAACAATCGTGGCAGGAAACAGATAATAAAAGAGTGAGGAAAAGATAGAAGTGGATAGAGAGATAAGAAAGATGTGTTTGTCTCAGGACTATCAAGTGTGCACATGTGTATATATAATGCATTATTTACTCTTCAACTTTATACCAATCAATAAAACAACCTGTAAAGTAATTTATGAAAACGAAATATACCTCACTCTTATATCAATCAGTCCTCAATTTCAGGAAAGTGTTTATGTATTATAATATTAATAATAAGTTAATAATATATATATATAACAGTGAAATGTGTGGAAATACAATTGACAGTCTATATTTTTGATCCTATCTGTCGACAGTAGAACTAGTATAGATATTTATGCAATTATAATTGCACAAGTTTAAAGAAAAAGTTAATACTACTTTATTAATTATGTTCCGTGCATTTTATTTGTTAGCATCCTATCGACACTTTATGATGTATGCATGAGCGTTTAGGGTATGATCCAATAACAATGGAAGACTTTGCTTATCGTATCGAAATTACACTATCGTATCGAGAGTTTGGTTTAGAATTAGTCGAAATTTTACGGGTCGTGACAACACGAGCCCGCTTCTATATAGAAGGCAAGTCGAATGGCTCATAAGCTTATAAATTAGATTGATGGAAGAATTAAAGAGCAGGCAGCCGAAGAAGCCAACACGAAACAACTCAAGAGGAAGTGGGAGGAAAACGGTGACAAGAGTCATCAATACAACAACAATAACAATTACAACCACAATCGCAACAACTATCCCAACAACCGCAACAACAATCGCAACAATAACCACAATCCTAACAATAACTACAATAAACATCCCAACAACAACAACTACTACAACAACCGTTTCAACAACAAAAACAATCCCAACAACAACCTCAATAACAACAACGGCAACAAAAACCAAAAACAGCCATTTCATAGGTGTGAAGAAAATCACCAGGGGTTTTGCATGACATTTTGCAACAGGTGTAAAAGAAATGGTCATAGCACGACAAATTGTGAGGTCTACGAACCAAAGTTTAACAGAACTAAGGGAGCAAATAATGCCGGAACAAGTAATGCTGAAACGAATAGTGTCGGAGCAAGTAATACCAACGCTGTTTGTTATAAATGTGGAAAACCGGGCCACATTATTAGAAATTGCCCGAATCAGGGGAATACTAATGGGCAGGGCTGTGGAAGAGTTTTCAATATTAATTCGGCAGAAGCACGGGAAGACCCGGAGCTTGTTACGAGAACGTTTCTTATTGACGATAAATCTGCTTATGTTTTATTTGATTCGGGTGCGGATAGAAGCTATATGAGTAGAGAATTTTGTGCTAAATTAAGTTGCCCATTGACGCCTTTGGATAGTAAATTTTTACTCAAATTAGCAAATGGTAAATTAATTTCAGCAGATAATATATGTCGGAATTGAGAAATTAAACTGGTTAGCGAAACATTTAAGATTGACTTGATACCAGTAGAGTTAGGGAGTTTTGATGTGATAATCGGTATGGACTGGTTGAAAGAAGTGAAAGCAGAGATCGTATGTTACAAAAATGCAATTCGCATTATACGAGAAAAAGGAAAACCCTTAATGGTGTACGGAGAAAAGAGCAACGCAAAGTTAAATCTTATTAGTAACCTGAAGGCACAAAAACTAATAAGAAAAGGCTGCTATGCTGTGATAGCACACGTCAAGAAAGTCAATTCCGAAGAAAAGAACATCAATGATATTCCCGTCGTAAAAGAATTTCCCAATGTATTTCTGAAAGAATTACCGGGACTACCTCCACACCGATCCGTTGAATTTCAAATAGACCTTGTACCGGGAGCTGCACCAATAGCTCGTGCTCCATACAGACTCGCACCTAGCGAAATGAAGGAACTTCAGAGCCAATTACAAGAACTTTTAGAGCGTGGTTTCATTCGACCAAGCACATCACCGTGGGGAGCTCCTGTTTTGTTTGTCAAGAAGAAAGATGGTACATTCAGGTTGTGTATCGACTACCGAGAGTTGAACAAATTTACCATCAAGAATCGCTACCCATTACCGAGAATCGACGACTTATTTGATCAACTACAAGGCTCGTCTGTTTATTCGAAGATCGATTTACGTTCTGGATATCATCAAATGCGGGTGAATGAGGATGATATTCCAATGACTGCTTTTAGGACGCGTTACGGTCATTACAAGTTTATGGTTATGCCGTTTGGATTGACTAACGTACCAGCTGTGTTCATGGACCTCATGAACCGAGTGTGTGGGTCATTTCTTGACAAGTTTGTCATTGTTTTCATCGATGATATACTTATTTACTCGAAGAATGATCAAGAGCACGAAGAACATTTGAGAAAAGTGCTAGAGTTGCTGAGAAAAGAAAAACTGTACGCTAAGTTTTCAAAGTGTACATTTTGGTTGGAAGAAGTTCAATTCCGCGGTTACATAGTGAACAAAGAAGGTATTCAGGTGGATCCAGCAAAGATCGAAACCGTTGAAAAGTGGGAAACCCCGAAAACTCTGAAACACATACGCCAGTTTTTAGGACTAGCTGGTTACTACAGAAGGTTCATCCAAGACTTTTCCAGAATAGCAAAACCCTTGACTGCATTAACGCATAAAGGGAAAAAATTTGAATGGAAGGATGAACAAGAGAAAGTGTTTCAGTTATTGAAGAAAAAGTTAACTACGGCACCTATATTGTCATTACCTGAAGGGAATGATGATTTTGTGATATATTGTGACGCCTCAAAGCAAGGTCTTGGTTGTGTATTAATGCAACGAACGAAAGTAATTGCTTATGCGTCTAGACAATTGAAGATTCACGAACAAAATTATACGACGCATGATTTGGAATTAGGCGCGGTTGTTTTTGCATTAAAGACTTGGAGGCACTACTTATATGGGGTCAAAAGTATTATATATACCGACCACAAAAGTCTTCAACATATATTTAATCAGAAACAACTGAATATGAGGCAGCGTAGGTGGATTGAATTGTTGCATGATTACGACTTTGAGATTCATTACCACCCGGGGAAGGCAAATGTGGTAGCCGACGTCTTGAGCAGGAAGGACAGAGAACCCATTCGAGTAAAATCTATAAATATAATAATTCACAATAACCTTACTACTCAAATAAAGGAGGCGCAACAAGGAGTTTTAAAAGAGGGAAATTTAAAGGATGAAATACCCAAAGGATCGGAGATGCATCTTAATATTCGGGAAGACAGAACCCGGTATAGGGCTGAAAGGATTTGGGTACCAAAATTTGGAGATATGACGGAAATGGTACTTAGAGAAGCTCATAAAACCAGATCCTTGTACATCCTGGAACGGGGAAGATGTACAAGGATCTCAAGAAACATTTTTTGTGGCCGGGTATGAAAGCCGATGTTGCTAAATACGTAGGAGAATGTTTGACGTGTTCTAAGGTCAAAGCTGAGCATCAGAAACCATCAGGTCTACTTCAACAACCCGAAATCCCGGAATGGAAATGGGAAAACATTACCATAGATTTCATCACTAAATTGCCAAGGACTTCAAGTGGTTTTGATACTATTTGGGTAATAGTTGATCGTCTCACAAAATCAGCACACTTTCTGCCAATAAGAGAAGATGACAAGATGGAGAAGTTAGCACGACTGTATTTGAAGGAAGTCGCCTCCAGACATGGAATACCAATCTCTATTATCTCTGATAGGGATGCCATATTTATTTCAAGATTCTGGCAGACATTACAGCAAGCATTAGGAACTCGTCTAGACATGAGTACTGCCTATCCTCCACAAACTGATGGGCAGAGTGAAAGGATTATACAAACGCTTGAAGACATGCTACGAGCATGTGTTATTGATTTCGGAAACAGTTGGGATCGACATCTACCATTAGCAGAATTTTCCTACAACAACAGTTACCATTCAAGTATTGAGATGGCGCCGTTTGAAGCACTTTATGGTAGAAAGTATAGGTCTCCAATTTGTTGGAGTGAAGTGGGGGATAGACAGATTATGGGTCCGGAGATAATATAAGAAACTACCGAGAAGATCATCCAAATTCAATAACGGTTGAAAACCGCCCAAAGTCGACAAAAGAGCTACGCCGACATTAAAAGAAAAGATATAGAATTTGAAATTAGAGAGATGGTCATGCTTAAGGTTGCACCTTGGAAAGGCGTTGTTCAATTTGGTAAACGAGGTAAATTAAATCCAAGGTATATTGGACCATTCAAGATTATTGATCGTGTCGGACCAGTAGCTTACCGACTTGAGTTACCTCAACAACTCGCGGCTGTACAAACACTTTCCACGTCTCAAATTTGAAGAAATGTTTTGCTAAATAAGATCTCACTATTCTGTTAGACGAAATCTAAATCAACGAAAAACTTCAATTCATCGAAGAACCCGACGAAATAATGGATCGTGAGGTTAAAAAACTTAAACAAAACAAGATACCAATTGTTAAGGTTCGATGGAATGCTTGTAGAGGACCCGAGTTCATCTGGGAATGAGAAGATCAGATGAAGAAGAAATACCCGCACTTATTTCTAGAAGATACGTCAACACCTCCAACTGCTTAAAATTTCGGGACGAAATTTATTTAACGGGTAGGTATTGTAGTGACCCGAACTTTTCCATGTATATATATATTAAATGAAATTGTTATTTACATGATTAAGTGTTTCCAACATGTTAAGCAATCAAACTTGTTAAGACTTGATTAATTGAAATAGGTTTCATATAGACATTTAACTGTAACGTCCCGCCTTTTTCCGTTTACTTTTCCGTTTAACTATTTAAATCCCGTTATATGTTTATAACAACTCCCGTTAATACGCGTTTTAAAAATATCTCGTTTAGGTAATTCACGCACCCGCAACCGAACTTGAGGGACTAGTTTCGCCATAGTGCCAAAGAGGTGACTAGCATTTGACTAGTCAACCCCTTCCTCCCACCTTTTTCATTTCATTTCTCTTTTTCTTTACTACTTTCCAATTTTCTCTCAAACTCCATATCAAAGAATCATCATCTAAATCCAAGCTAGCGGGTGTCTTGCAAAACAAATTACATATTTGGAATCCTTGCAACTTCCTCTTCGATTCCATACCGACTTCATTACATTTGGGTAACTTTCTAAAATCACTAGATTTGGTGTTCTTGATGTTTTTAACTTATAAAGTTGTTAATTAGTGTCTATGGCTCAAGTCTAACATGAATATATGATTTATATGTTCGATTTTGTTATTTGAAGTAACTAGCATGAACATAAACTTTGGTGCGGTTGATTTGGTGTTTTGGTTGATTGAATGATGTTAAATGCCATAAATGCATGTATTAAATGTGTTCCTAACATCACTAGCTTCAATTTCATGTGTAGGTTGCTTGAGAAAACTCCATAAACTTGATTAGTGATTTTGGTGAAATTGGGTTAGGGTTTGATAAGCTTGAAATGAATATTTGATGCATTGAATGCCATTAATTATTGTTAGTAAGTAGTTAGTTGTATTGTATGCTCGATTACCTACAAAATGGCATGTTGTATGTATGCATTAAATGCCCGAATCATAAATGTGCACTTATCAAATTTGGGTATTAAATGTGTGCACTAATTGATCATTTACTTTGGAAAGCCGATTGTTACAAATAACGTTTTTGGTTGGTGAAATGTATTTAATTTTGTTCTTTGTCAAATTACCTTTCTAACGATATAAGATACGAGTTCTAAGTATTAGCGGTTTGCGAGTTATGCTTGAAAGTGTTTGGAATTGAGACTTGGACATTTGAGACTGACCAGGTACCAGCTCCCGTGTATTGTCGCGGCGCGGCCTAAGCCGTGGTCAGGTTCTGACCTCCTTGGTCAAATTATGAAAAATTTTTGGCACCCTATGGACCTCCGATTCACATGAGACTTGTTCTAACATGTTTATATATGAATAAAAACCCCAGAAAAAGACCCGAACGTGTTAACTTTTTCGTTGACTTTGACCGACCAAAGTTTGACTTTTTGTCAAACTTAACCAAATGATTATGCAACCTTCCTAACTTGTTTCTATACTTGTATCTTGCATGAAACTTGACAATTTGATTCACATGCTACATAATCGAGTCGTAACGAGCCATAGGACTAACTGAACATCTTTGACCTATCGTGTTTACCGTTATTGATACTGTAGTGACCCGAACTTTTCCATGTTTATATATATTAATTGAGATTGATATTTACATGATTAAATGTTTCCAACATGTTAAGCAATCAAACTTGTTAAGACTTGATTAATTGAAATATGTTTCATATAGACAATTGACCACCCAAGTTGACCGGTGATTCACGAACGTTAAAACTTGTAAAAACTATATGATGACATATATATGGATATATATATAGTTAACATGATACTATGATAAGTAAACATATCATTAAGTATATTAACAATGAACTACATATGTAAAAACAAGACTACTAACTTAATGATTTTTAAACGAGACATATATGTAACGATTATCGTTGTAAAGACATTTAATGTATATAGATCATATTAAGAGATATTAATACATGATAATATCATGATAATATAATAATTTAAAATCTCTTTTGATATTATAAACATTGGGTTAACAACATTTAACAAGATCGATAACCTAAAGGTTTCAAAACAACACTTACATGTAACGACTAACGATGACTTAACGACTCAGTTAAAATGTATATACACGTAGTGTTTTAATATGTATTTATACATTTTTTAAAGACTTCAATACACTTATCAAAATACTTCTACTTAACAAAAATGCTTACAATTACATCCTCATTCAGTTTCATCAACAATTCTACTCGTATGCACCCCTATTCGTACTCGTACAATACACAACTTTTAGATGTATGTACTATTGGTATATACACTCCAATTATCAGCTCTTAGCAGCCCATGTGAGTCACCTAACACATGTGGGAACTATCATTTGGCAACTAGCATGAAATATCTCATAAAATTACAAAAATATGAGTAATCATTCATGAGTTATTTACATGAAAACAAAATTACATATCCTTTATATCTAATCCATACACCAATGACCAAAAACACCTACAAACACTTTCATTCTTCAATTTTCTTCATCTAATTGATCTCTCTCAAGTTCTATCTTCAAGTTCTAAGTGTTCTTCATATATTCTACAAGTTCTAGTTACATAAAATCAAGAATACTTTCAAGTTTGCTAGCTCACTTCCAATCTTGTAAGGTGATCATCCAACCTCAAGAAATCTTTGTTTCTTACAGTAGGTTATCATTCTAATACAAGGTAATAATCATATTCAAACTTTGGTTCAATTTCTATAACTATAACAATCTTATTTCAAGTGATGATCTTACTTGAACTTGTTTTCGTGTCATGATTCTGCTTCAAGAACTTCGAGCCATTCAAGGATCCGTTGAAGCTAGATCCAATTTTCTCTTTTCCAGTAGGTTTATCCAAGGAACTTAAGGTAGTAATGATGTTCATAACATCATTTGATTCATACATATAAAGCTATCTTATTCGAAGGTTTAAACTTGTAATCACTAGAACATAGTTTAGTTAATTCTAAACTTGTTCGCAAATAAAAGTTAATCCTTCTAACTTGACTTTTAAAATCAACTAAACACATGTTCTATATCTATATTATAAGCTAACTTAATGATTTAAAACCTGGAAACACGAAAAACACCGTAAAACTGGATTTACGTCGTCGTAGTAACACCGCGGGCTGTTTTGGGTTAGTTAATTAAAAACTATGATAAATTTGATTTAAAAGTTGTTATTCTGAGAAAATTATTTTTACTATGAACATGAAACTATATCCAAAAATTATGGTTAAACTCAAAGTGGAAGTATGTTTTCTAAAATGGTCATCTAAACGTCGTTCTTTCGACTGAAATGACTACCTTTACAAAAACGACTTGTAACTTATTTTTCCGACTATAAACCTATACTTTTTCTGTTTAGATTCATAAAATAGAGTTCAATATGAAACCATAGCAATTTGATTCACTCAAAACGGATTTAAAATGAAGAAGTTATGGGTAAAACAAGATTGGATAATTTTTCTCATTTTAGCTACGTGAAAATTGGTAACAAATCTATTCCAACCATAACTTAATCAACTTGTATTGTATATTATGTAATCTTGAGATACCATAGACACGTATACAATGTTTCGACCTATCATGTCGACACATCTATATATATTTCGGAACAACCATAAACACTCTATATGTGAATGTTGGAGTTAGCTATACAGGGTTGAGGTTGATTCCAAAATATATATAGTTTAAGTTGTGATCAATACTGAGATACGTATACACTGGGTCGTGGATTGATTCAAGATAATATTTATCGATTTATTTCTGTACATCTAACTGTGGACAACTAGTTGTAGGTTACTAACGAGGATAGCTGACTTAATAAACTTAAAACATCAAAATATATTATAAGTGTTGTAAATATAATTTGAACATACTTTGATATATATGTATATATTGTTATAGGTTCGTGAATCAACCAGTGGCCAAGTCTTACTTCCTGACGAAGTAAAAATCTGTGAAAGTGAGTTATAGTCCCACTTTTAAAATCTAATATTTTTGGGATGAGAATACATGCAGGTTTTATAAATGATTTACAAAATAGACACAAGTACGTGAAACTACATTCTATGGTTGAATTATCGAAATCGAATATGCCCCTTTTTATTAAGTCTGGTAATCTAAGAATTAGGGAACATACACCCTAATTGACGCGAATCCTAAAGATAGATCTAATGGGCCTAACAATCCCCATCCAAAGTACCGGATGCTTTAGTATTTCGAAATTTATATCATATCCGAAGAGTGTCCCGGAATGATGGGGATATTCTTATATATGCATCTTGTTAATGTCGGTTACCAGGTGTTCACCATATGAATGATTTTTATCTCTATGTATGGGATGTGTATTGAAATATGAAATCTTGTGGTCTATTATTATGATTTGATATATATAGGTTAAACCTATAACTCACCAACATTTTTGTTGACGTTTTAAGCATGTTTATTCTCAGGTGATTATTAAGAGCTTCCGCTGTCGCATACTTAAATAAGGACGAGATTTGGAGTCTATGCTTGTATGATATTGTGTAAAAACTGCATTCAAGAAACTTATTTTGTTGTAACATATTTGTATTGTAAACCATTATGTAATGGTCGTGTGTAAACAGGATATTTTAGATTATCATTATTTGATAATCTACGTAAAGCTTTTTAAACCTTTATTGATGAAATAAAGGTTATGGTTTGTTTTAAAATGAATGCAGTCTTTGAAAAATGTCTCATATAGAGGTCAAAACCTCGCAACGAAATCAATTAATATGGAACGTTTTTAATCAATAAGAACGGGACATTTCAGTTGGTATCAGAGCGTTGGTCTTAGAGAACCAGAATTTTGCATTAGTGTGTCTTATCGAGTTTGTTAGGATGCATTAGTGATTCTGGACTTCGACCGTGTTTACTTGAAAAATGATTGCTTAACAAATTTTGTTGGAAACTATATATTTTTAACATGTGAATATTATGTGATATATTAATCTCTTAACGTGTTTGATATTATGTGATAGATGTCTACCTCTAGAACAAGTCCCATTGACTCACCTAATAATAATGAAGAGTCAAATGTAAATTGGAATGATTCGTGGACTGATTCACAAGTTCCCGAAGAGGAACCGGAAGAAGAGTCGGAACCGGAAGAAGAATCGGAACCGGAAGAAGAATCGGAACCGGATGAAGAAATAGAACCGGTGGGGGAAATAATAAAACGGTTAAGTAAAAGAAAATCCTCAACCAACCGACCAAGGTTAATTATGGTCAATGGTGTTTCCGCCAAGGAAGCAAAATATTGGGAGGATTACCAATTCTCCGATGAATCGGATTCTAACGAGAATTCCGATGATGTTATAGAAATTACCCCAACTGAATTTAAAAAGGCAAAAGAAAATAATAAGGGAAAGGGCATAAAAATAGAGAAATCTAATTCCAACCCAGATGAACTTTATATGTATCGTCAACCCCCGAAGTCCTTAAGTTGTAACAATGACCCGGGAACCTCTAAACCACCAGGTTTTTCTAAACCAATGTGGAAAACGACGGCTCGTATTAGGGGAACATCATATATCCCTAGAAACTTGGCAAAACGAACCAAAATCGAAGAAGAAGAAACAAGCGAGTCGGAATAAGATAGTTGTATTCGTGTGGTGTAATATATGTAATATAGTGTGCTTATACTTTATGATATATGTAAAAATTGCTTATATTAATAAGTATTTTTTTTATGAATCTAACTCTTGTCTATTTTACAGTATAAAAACACAAAATGGATAGACAACCCAATATTTTAAGAGACCTACCCGGAGACATGATTGCTGAAATCTTGTCTAGAGTCGGTCAGAATTCTTCGGCACAACTATTTAAGGCGAGATCAGTTTGTAAGACATTCGAAGAACATTCCAAGAATGCCTTGGTTTATAAAAGGCTTTCGTTCGAAAGATGGGGGATATCACATTGGGAAATCCATAAGTTACGATGTGTTTACTTTGACGCATATATTGCGGGGAACCCAAATGCTATTTTACGCAATGGGTTAAGAAATTATTTTAACTCAATATATCCGAATATTGGACTTCGTGATTTAGAAAAAGCGGCTAACAACCAAAGTGAGAACAAGAACATCGGGCTACAACTATTAAACAAAACGTTCCCATAAGTGACGGAGTCAGTAATTGGGGTAAGAAATGAGGTTTTTAGATTGTTACGGGACTGTTGGACATTACGTAACCCTCGTCCCTTTGACGACGTTACAACACGCTGTCTTATCAACGGCCATAACGGTTATGTTCCACAAGACCAAGGATGGGAAGTAATCCTAGTAAAACCAGAATGCATGACTTGTTTCTGGACGTATGAATTACGTGTCTTTATTGCCTTTGCTGAACGACTTGTGTACTAGCTAGAATTATCTTCACAACCATCTTGTATCAAATTTATTGTGTGCTATATTTCATGTTATATGTAAAATAAGCGATATTGTAAGTTTGTAAAATATTGTGTAAAAGTTTGAACGCGAAATATTATTATAATCAGTTTTTCATATAGAATTGTAGTAGTTGAATTGTATATTAGATACTAAGTATGAACTTAAAGGGTAGGTACTACCCGAATTTAAACTTATAAAATGCTAATATGAAGAAAAAGCTTTTATAAATGAGTTCATATTATGCTATGAAATACTATTAACTACTCTTAATATTCTGTATGATTAACTTGTTCCATTTGACTATTTTGAAGGAAATGGCACCGACTACTCGACACACCGTGAATATGAATGAAGAGGAATTCCGTACTTTTCTAGCTTCAAACATAGCCGCAGTACAGGCTGCGCTACATACCAACAATAACCTTGGATCTAGCAGTACAGGAAATAGTGTAGGATGCACCTACAAAGAATTTACTGCCTGCAAACCTTTGGAATTTGATGGAACCGAAGGACCGATCGGATTGAAACGGTGGACCGAGAAGGTCGAATCGGTGTTTGCCATAAGTAAGTGTACTGAAGAGGACAAAGTGAAGTACGCTACGCATACCTTCACAGGTTCTGTGTTAACATGGTGGAATACCTATCTAGAGCAAGTGGGACAAGACGATGCGTACGCACTACCATGGTCAGCATTCAAGCACTTGATGAACGAGAAGTACCGTCCCAGAACCGAGGTCAATAAGCTCAAGACAGAACTTAGAGGGTTACGAACCCAAGGATTTGATATTACCACGTACAAAAGACGATTCACAGAATTGTGCCTATTGTGTCCGGGAGCATTCGAAGATGAGGAAGAGAAGATCGACGCGTTTGTGAAAGGATTACCGGAAAGAATCCAAGAAGATATAAGTTCACACGAGCCCACCTCCATACAACAAGCATGTAGAATGGCTCACAAACTAGTGAACCAGATTGAAGAAAGAATTAAAGAACAGACTGCTAAAGAGGCCAATGTAAAGCAAGTCAAAAGAAAGTGGGAGGAAAACGGTGATAAGAATCACCAGTACAACAACAACAGCAATTACAACAATAATCGCAACAATTATCCCAACAATCGCAACATCAATCACAACTACAACAAACGGCCCAACAACAACTACAACAATCATCCCAACAACAATAATAACCGCAACAACAACAACAATCAGAAGCAGCTATGCCAAAGGTGTGAAAAGTATCACTCGGGGTTCTGCACCAAATTTTGCAACAAGTGTAAAAGAAATGGTCATAGCGCGGCGAAGTGTGAGGTCTACGGACCAGGGGTTAATAGAACGAAAGGAACAAATGGTGTCGGAACGAGTAATGGCGGAGCAAGTAGTGTCGGAGCAAGTTATGCCAATGTAGTTTGTTATAAATGTGGAAAACCGGGCCACATTATTAAAAATTGCCCGAACCAGGAGAACACGAATGGACAAGGCCGCGAAAGAGTTTTCAATATTAATGCGGCAGAGGCACAGGAAGACCCGGAGCTTGTTACGGGTACGTTTCTTATTGACAATAAATCTGCTTACGTTTTATTTGATTCGGGTGCGGATAGAAGCTATATGAGTAGAGATTTTTGTGCTAAATTAAGTTGTCCATTGACGCCTTTGGATAGTAAATTTTTACTCGAATTAGCAAATGGTAAATTAATTTCAGCAGATAATATATGTCAGAATCGAGAAATTAAACTGGTTAGCGAAACATTTAAGATTGATTTGATACCAGTAGATTTAGGGAGTTTTGATGTGATAATCGGTATGGACTGGTTGAAAGAAGTGAAAGCAGAGATCGTTTGTTACAAAAATGCAATTCGCATTATACGAGAAAAAGGAAAACCCTTAATGGTGTACGGAGAAAAGGGCAACACGAAGCTACATCTTATTAGTAATTTGAAGGCACAAAAACTAATAAGAAAAGGTTGCTATGCTGTTCTAGCACACGTCGAGAAAGTACAAACTGAAGAAAAGAGCATCAATGATGTTCCCATTGCAAAAGAATTTCCCGATGTATTTCCGAAAGAATTACCGAGATTACCCCCACATCGATCCGTTGAATTTCAAATAGATCTTTTACCAGGAGCTGGACCAATAGCTCGTGCTCCTTACAGACTCGCACCCAGCGAGATGAAAGAACTGCAAAGCCAATTACAAGAACTTTTAGAGCGTGGTTTCATTCGACCAAGCACATCACCGTGAGGAGCTCCTGTTTTGTTTGTCAAGAAGAAAGATGGTACATTCCGATTGTGTATCGACTACCGAGAGTTGAACAAACTTACCATCAAGAACCGCTACCCACTACCGAGAATCGACGACTTATTTGATCAACTACAAGGCTCGTCTGGTTATTCAAAGATTTACTTACGTTCCGGGTATCATCAAATGCGGGTGAAAGAAGATGATATTCCAAAGACTGCTTTCAGAACACGTTACGGTCATTACGAGTTTATGGTCATGCCGTTTGGTTTAACTAATGCACCAGCTGTGTTCATGGACCTTATGAACCGAGTGTGTGGACCATACCTTGACAAGTTTGTCATTGTTTTCATTGATGACATACTTATTTACTCAAAGAATGACCAAGAACACGGTGAACATTTGAGAAAGGTGTTAGAAGTATTGAGGAAGGAAGAATTGTACGCTAAGTTTTCAAAGTGTGCATTTTGGTTGGAAGAAGTTCAATTCCTCGGTCACATAGTGAATAAAGAAGGTATTAAGGTGGATCCGGCAAAGATAGAAACTGTTGAAAAGTGGGAAACCCCGAAAACTCCGAAACACATACGCCAGTTTTTAGGACTAGCTGGTTACTACAGAAGGTTCATCCAATACTTTTCCAGAATAGTAAAACCCTTGACTGCATTAACGCATAAAGGGAAGAAATTTGAATGGAATGATGAACAAGAGAAAGCGTTTCAGTTATTGAAGAAAAAGCTAACTACGGCACCTATATTGTCATTGCCTGAAGGGAATGATGATTTTGTGATTTATTGTGACGCATCAAAGCAAGGTCTCGTTTGTGTATTAATGCAACGAACGAAGGTGATTGCTTATGCGTCTAGACAATTGAAGATTCACGAACAAAATTATACGACGCATGATTTGGAATTAGGCGCGGTTGTTTTTGCATTAAAGACTTGGAGGCACTACTTATATGGGGTCAAAAGTATTATATATACCGACCACAAAAGTCTTCAACACATATTTAATCAGAAACAACTGAATATGAGGCAGCGTAGGTGGATTGAATTATTGAATGATTACGACTTTGAGATTCGTTACCACCCGGGGAAGGCAAATGTGGTAGCCGATGCCTTGAGCAGGAAGGACAGAGAACCCATTCGAGTAAAATCTATGAATATAATGATTCATAATAACCTTACTACTCAAATAAAGGAGGCGCAACAAGGAGTTTTAAAAGAGAGAAATTTAAAGGATGAAATACCCAAAGGATCTGAGAAACATCTTAATATTCGGGAAGACGGAACCCGGTATAGGGCTAAAAGGATTTGGGTACCAAAATTTGGAGATATGAGAGAAATGGTACTTAGAGAAGCTCATAAAACCAGATACTCAATACATCCTGGAACGGAGAAGATGTACAAGGATCTCAAGAAACATTTTTGATGGCCGGGTATGAAAGCCGATGTTGCTAAATACGTAGGAGAATGTTTGACGTGTTCTAAGGTCAAAGCTGAACATCAGAAACCATCAGGTCTACTTCAACAACCCGAAATCCCGGAATGGAAATGGGAAAACATTACCATGGATTTCATCACTAAATTGCCAAGGACTGCAAGTGGTTTTGATACTATTTGGGTAATAGTTGATCGTCTCACCAAATCAGCACACTTCCTGCCAATAAAAGAAGATGACAAGATGGAGAAGTTAGCATGACTGTATTTGAAGGAAGTCGTCTCCAGACATGGAATACCAATCTCTATTATCTCTGATAGGGATGGCAGATTTATTTCAAGATTCTGGCAGACATTACAGCAAGCATTAGGAACTCGTCTAGACATGAGTACTGCCTATCATCTACAAACTTATGGGTAGAGCGAAAGGACGATACAAACACTTGAAGACATGCTACGATCATGTGTTATAGATTTCGGAAACAGTTGGGATCGACATTTACCGTTAGCAGAATTTTCCTACAACAACAGCTACCATTCAAGCATTGAGATGGCACCGTTTGAAGCACTTTATGGTAGAAAGTGCAGGTCTCCGATTTGTTGGAGTGAAGTGGGGGATAGACAGATTACGGGTCCGGAGATTATACAAGAAACTACCGAGAAGATCATCCAAATTCAACAACGGTTGAAAATCGCCCAAAGTCGACAAAAGAGCTACGCTGACATTAAAAGAAAAGATATAGAATTTGAAATTGGAGAGATGGTCATGCTTAAAGTTGCACCTTGGAAAGGCGTTGTTCGATTTGGTAAACGAGGGAAATTAAATCCAAGGTATATTAGACCATTCAAGATTATTGATCGTGTCGGACCAGTAGCTTACCGACTTGAGTTACCTCAACAACTCGCGGCTGTACATAACACTTTCCACGTCTCAAATTTGAAGAAATGTTTTGCTAAAGAAGATCTCACTATTCCGTTAAATGAAATCCAAATCAACGAAAAACTAGAACCCGTCGAAATAATGGATCGTGAGGTTAAAAGACTTAAGCAAAACAAGATACCAATTGTTAAGGTTCGATGGAATGCTCGTAGAGGACCCGAGTTCACCTGGGAGCGTGAAGATCAGATGAAGAAGAAATACCCGCATCTATCTCCAGAAGATTCGTCAACACCTTCAACAGCTTAAAATTTCGGGACGAAATTTATTTAACGGGTAGGTACTGTAGTGACCCGAACTTTTCCATGTTTATATATATTAATTGAGATTGATATTTACATGATTAAATGTTTCCAACATGTTAAGCAATCAAACTTGTTAAGACTTGATTAATTGAAATATGTTTCATATAGACAATTGACCACCCAAGTTGACCGGTGATTCACGAACGTTAAAACTTGTAAAAACTATATGATGACATATATATGGATATATATATAGTTAACATGATACTAAGATAAGTAAACATATCATTAAGTATATTAACAATGAACTACATATGTAAAAACAAGACTACTAACTTAATGATTTTTAAACGAGACATATATGTAACGATTATCGTTGTAAAGAAATTTAATGTATATATATCATATTAAGAGATATTCATACATGATAATATCATGATAATATAATAATTTAAAATCTCATTTGATATTATAAACATTGGGCTAACAACATTTAACAAGATCGTTAACCTAAAGGTTTCAAAACAACACTTACATGTAACGACTAACGATGACTTAACGACTCAGTTAAAATGTATATACATGTACTGTTTTAATATATATTTATACATTTTTGAAAGACTTCAATACACTTATCAAAATACTTCTACTTAACAAAAATGCTTACAATTACATCCTCGTTCAGTTTCATCAACAATTCTACTCGTATGCACCCGTATTCGTACTTGTACAATACACAGCTTTTAGATGTATGTACTATTGGTATATACACTCCAATTATCAGCTCTTAGCAGCCCATGTGAGTCACCTAACACATGTGGGAACCATCATTTGGCAACTAGCATGAAATATCTCATAAAATTACAAAAATATGAGTAATCATTCATGACTTATTTACATGAAAACAAAATTACATATCCTTTATATCTAATCCATACACCAACGACCAAAAACACCTACAAACACTTTCATTCTTCAATTTTCTTCATCTAATTGATCTCTCTCAAGTTCTATCTTCAAGTTCTAAGTGTTCTTCATATATTCTACAAGTTCTAGTTACATAAAATCAAGAATACTTTCAAGTTTGCTAGCTCACTTCCAATCTTGTAAGGTGATCATCCAACCTCAAGAAATCTTTGTTTCTTACAGTAGGTTATCATTCTAATACAAGGTAATAATCATATTCAAACTTTGGTTCAATTTCTATAACTATAACAATCTTATTTCAAGTGATGATCTTACTTGAACTTGTTTTCGTGTCATGATTCTGCTTCAAGAACTTCGAGCCATTCAATGATCCGTTGAAGCTAGATCCATTTTTCTCTTTTCCAGTAGGTTTATCCAAGGAACTTAAGGTAGTAATGATGTTCATAACATCATTCGATTCATACATATAAAGCTATCTTATTCGAAGGTTTAAACTTGTAATCACTAGAACATAGTTTAGTTAATTCTAAACTTGACTTTTAAAATCAACTAAACACATGTTCTATATCTATATGATATGCTAACTTAATGATTTAAAACCTGGAAACACGAAAAACACCGTAAAACTGGATTTACGTCGTCGTAGTAACACCGCGGGCTGTTTTGGGTTAGTTAATTAAAAACTATGATAAACTTTGATTTAAAAGTTGTTATTCTGAGAAAATTATTTTTATTATGAACATGAAACTATATCCAAAAATTATGGTTAAACTCAAAGTGGAAGTATGTTTTCTAAAATGGTCATCTAGACGTCGTTCTTTCGACTGAAATGACTACCTTTACAAAAACGACTTGTAACTTATTTTTCCGACTATAAACCCATACTTTTTCTGTTTAGATTCCTAAAATAGAGTTCAATATGAAACCATAGCAATTTGATTCACTCAAAACGGATTTAAAATGAAGAAGTTATGGGTAAAACAAGATTGGATAATTTTTCTCATTTTAGCTACGTGAAAATTGGTAACAAATCTATTCCAACCATAACTTAATCAACTTGTATTGTATATTATGTAATCTTGAGATACCATAGACACGTATACAATGTTTCGACCTATCATGTCGACACATCTATATATATTTCGGAACAACCATAGACACTCTATATGTGAATGTTGGAGTTAGCTATACAGGGTTGAGGTTGATTCCAAAATATATATAGTTTGAGTTGTGATCAATACTGAGATATGTATACACTGGGTCTTGGATTGATTCAAGATAATATTTATCGATTTATTTCTGTACATCTAACTGTGGACAACTAGTTGTAGGTTACTAACGAGGATAGCTGACTTAATAAACTTAAAACATCAAAATATATTAAAAATGTTGCAAATATATTTTGAACATACTTTGATATATATGTATATATTGTTATAGGTTCGTGAATCAACCAGTGGCCAAGTCTTACTTCCCGACGAAGTAAAAATCTGTGAAAGTGAGTTATAGTCCCACTTTTAAAATCTAATATTTTTGGGATGAGAATACATGCAGGTTTTATAAATGATTTACAAAATAGACACAAGTACGTGAAACTACATTCTATGGTTGAATTATCGAAATTGAATATGCCCCTTTTTATTAAGTCTGGTAATCTAAGAATTAGGGAACAGACACCCTAATTGACGCGAATCCTAAAGATAGATCTATTGGGCCTAACAAACCCCATCCAAAGTACCGGATGCTTTAGTACTTCGAAATTTATATCATATCCGAAGGGTGTCCCGGAATGATGGGGATATTCTTATATATGCATATTGTTAATGTCGGTTACCAGGTGTTCACCATATGAATGATTTTTATCTCTATGTATGGGATGTGTATTGAAATATGAAATCTTGTGGTCTATTATTATGATTTGATATATATAGGTTAAACCTATAACTCACCAACATTTTTGTTGACGTTTTAAGCATGTTTATTCTCAGGTGATTATTAAGAGCTTCCGCTGTCGCATACTTAAATAAGGACGAGATTTGGAGTCTATGCTTGTATGATATTGTGTAAAAACTGCATTCAAGAAACTTATTTTGTTGTAACATATTTGTATTGTAAACCATTATGTAATGGTCGTGTGTAAACAGGATATTTTAGATTATCATTATTTGATAATCTACGTAAAGCTTTTTAAACCTTTATTGATGAAATAAAGGTTATGGTTTGTTTTAAAATGAATGCAGTCTTTGAAAAACGTCTCATATAGAGGTCAAAACCTCGCAACGAAATCAATTAATATGGAACGTTTTTAATCAATAAGAATGGGACATTTCAGATACGACCTATTTGTTTAGGTCAAGACTAGCATTATCCTTCGCACACGTTACTTAGTGAAGTACTTTTCATACGTGCACTCAAGGTGAGATCATAGTCCCATCTTTCAAACAACTTTCATGCTTTAAACTATGGGATGAGAAACATATACGTATCATACTTTTACACTTTGAACACAAGTACGAAAACGAACATTCTACGTACGGGTTTGAACGAAAATCCTCAATTCAATTATCATTAGTTACACTTGCAGGGTGTAAACGTGAACTTATATTATGTGATCACATGGGCTTGACGAGCCTCATTCGGACGGTTCGCTACCGTTAGCGGATGAAATATATTTTCGGGTCTAGTGTATGTTCTAACACTACGCAAAGGGTGCAAAACAGTTAAGTTTAATAATTGGGTGCCCGCGAAACAAATAACAACTTTGGAATGCAAATGATTTAGATAATCATATTATATTAAATCTTGTGGTTCAAATGCAACGTTTACTAAAACACCTATGATTTCACCAACGTTTTCGTTGACAGTTTTCTATATGTTTTCTCAGGTCCTTGAAAGCTACTTGATACATGCTTCCACACTCTTTTTGATACTTTCTTGGATGTCGAGTATACATGCATAGTTGGAGCGTTTTTTTACTACTTTAAATTGTGTCACATAGGTTTCATTCGTACGTTAAACTTTGTAATGTAACTAGTCTTTTGAACTACATTTGTAAACTTGAATCATCCTTTTACTTATGAAATGAATGCGACATATTTTGGTCAAACGTCATGTTAAAGACTTATGACCACGTAACGGGACTTAAGTAGTCGGCGCCGTCAAACATGATTTGGTCGGGTCGCTACAGATGGTATCAGAGCGTTGGTTGTAGGGATTTAGAGTTCATTGGTGTCAACCTCGAGTTATAGGGTACATTAGTGAGTCTAGACTACAACCGACATATAGACTTGAAGTAGGAATTACTTGACTACTTGTGCATTATACTCGAACTCGTCTATCATATCTAATTCTTATTCAATCTTAATCTCACGTTACTTGATTCAATTGACACGCCACCTTGACTATATGAATTAGTGTCGAATGCACATATGAATTAGGGTAATATAATTTCCGGGATTATATTACGGTGACTCATATGAACATTCCGACATTATGACATAAAGAATTTAAGGCGAGTCAAGGAAAATTTATCTCTATCCTTATTCCATATCATGGTTAGTATTATTAAGAATACTAATCAACGGTATTCTTGTGTTTTGAAGGAACAATGTGAAATGTCCCGTTCTTATTGATTAAAAACGTTCCATATTAATTGATTTCGTTGCGAGGTTTTGACCTCTATATGAGACGTTTTTCAAAGACTGCATTCATTTTTAAAATAAACCATAACCTTTATTTCATAAATAAAGGTTTAAAAAGCTTTAAGTAGATTATCAAATAATGATAATCTAAAATATCCTGTTTACACACGACCATTACATAATGGTTACAATACAAATATGTTACATCGAAATCAGTTTCTTGAATGCAGTTTTTACACAATATGATACAAACATGGACTCCAAATCTTTTCCTTATTTTAGTATGCAACAGCGGATGCTCTTAGTATTCACCTGAAAATAAACATGCTTTAAACGTCAACAAAAATGTTGGAGAGTTATAGGTTTAACCTATATATATCAAATAGTAACAATAGACCCCAAGATTTCATATTTCAATACACATCTCATACATAGAGATAAAAATCATTCATATGGTGAACACCTGGTAACCGACATTAACAAGATGCATATATCAGAATATCCCCATCATTCTGGGACACCCTTCGGATATGATATAAATTTCGAAGTACTAAAGCATCCGGTACTTTGGATGGGGTTTGTTAGGCCCAATAGATCTATCTTTAGGATTCGCGTCAATTAGGGTGTCGGTTCCCTAATTCTTAGATTACCAGACTTAATAAAAAGGGGCATATTCGATTTCGATAATTCAACCATAGAATGTAGTTTCACGTACTTGTGTCTATTTTGTAAATCATTTATAAAACCTGCATGTATTCTCATCCCAAAAATATTAGATTTTAAAAGTGGGACTATAACTCACTTTCACAAACCTATAACAATATATACATATATATCAAAGTATGTTCAAAATATATTTACAAAACTTTTAATACATTTTGATGTTTTAAGTTTATTAAGTCAGCTGTCCTCGTTAGTAACCTACAACTAGTTGTCCACAGTTAGATGTACAGAAATAAATCAATAAATATTATCTTGAATCAATCCATGACCCAATGTATACGTATCTCAGTATTGATCACAACTCAAACTATATATATATTTTGGAATCAACCTCAACCCTGTATAGCTAACTCCAACATTCACATATAGAGTGTCTATGGTTGTTCCGCAATATATATATAGATGGGTCGACATGATAGGTCAAAACATTGTATACGTGTCTATAGTATCTCAAGATTACATAATATACAATATAAGTTGATTAGGTTATGGTTGAAATAGATTTATTACTAACTTTCACGTAGGTAAAATGAGTAGTTTTTTATCAATCTTATTTTACTCGCCATTTCTTCGTTTCTAATCCGTTTTGAGTGATTCTAGTGGCCACGGTTTCGTATTGAACTTAAATTTATGAATATAAACAGAAAAAGTATAAGTTTATAGTCGGAAATACAAGTTACAAGTCGTTTTTGAAAGAGGTAGTCATTTTCGTCGAAAGAACGGCCTCTTGATGACCATTTTGAAAAACATACTTTCACTTTGAGTTTAACCATGATTTTTGGATATAGTTTCATGTTCATAAGAAAAATCATTTTTCCAGAAGTATAGCTTTTAAATCAAATTTCTTCTTAGCTTTTAATTATCCCAACCAAAATAACCCCCGGTTTTACTACGACGGCGTATATCCAGTTTGATGGTGTTTATCGTGTTTCTGGGTTTTAAATCATTAAGTTAGCATATCATATAGATATAGAACATGTGTTTAGTTGATTTTAAAAGTCTAGTTAGAAGGATTAACTTTATTTGCGAACAAGTTTAGAATTAACTAAACTATGTTCTAGTGATTACAAGTTTATAACGTTGAATAAGACAGCTTTTTATGTATGAATAGAATGATGTTATGGACATCATTACTACCTCAAGTTCCTTGGATAAACATACTGGAAATGAGAAAAATGGATCTAGCTTCAAAGGATCCTTGGATGGCTTGAAAGTTCTTGAAGCAGAATCATGACACGAAAACTATTTCAAGTAAGATTTCCACTTGAAATAAGATTGTTATAGTTATAGAAATTGAATTAAAGTTTGAATATGATTAATACCTTATATTAGAAAGATAACCTACTGTAAGTAACAAAGGTTTGTTGATCTTGGATGATTACTTGAAATGGATTTAGAAAACTTGGAAGTAAACTTGCAATCTTGGAAGTATTCTTGATTTTATGAAACTAGAACTTTTGGAATTTATGAAGAACACTTAGAACTTGAAGATAGAACTTGAGAGAGATCAATTAGATGAAGAAAATTGAAGAATGAAAGTGTTTGTAGGTGTTTTTGGTCGTTGTTGTATGGATTAGATATAAAGGATATGTAATTTTGTTTTCATGTAAATAAGTCATGAATGATTACTCATATTTTTGTAATTTTATGAGATATTTCATGCTAGTTGCCAAATGATGGTTCACACATGTGTTAGGTGACTCACATGGGCTGCTAAGAGCTGATCATTGGAGTGTATATACCAATAGTACATACATCTAAAAGCTGTGTATTGTACGAGTACGAATACGGGAGCATACGAGTAGAATTGTTGATGAAACTGAACGAGGATGTAATTGTAAGCATTTTTGTTAAGTAGAAGTATTTTGATAAGTGTCTTGAAGTCTTTAAAAAGTGTATGAATACATATTAAAACACTACATGTATATACATTTTAACTGAGTCGTTAAGTCATCGTTAGTCGTTACATGTAAGTGTTGTTTTGAGACCTTTAGGTTAACGATCTTGTTAAATGTTGTTAACCCAAAGTTTATAATATCAAATGAGATTTTAAATTATTATATTATCATGATATTATGATATATTAATATATCTTAATATGATATATACATTTAAATGTCGTTACAACGATAATCATTACATATATGTCTCGTTTCGAAATCCTAAAGTTAGTAGTCTTGTTTTTACTTATGTAGTTCATTGTTATTACACTTAATGATATATTTAATTATCATATTATCATGTTATATATAATATAACAATGTATTAATATGCTTCATATATATTTAGTAAGACGTGGTTATAACGATAATCGTTATATGTATCGTTTCGAGTTTCATACGTCAATAGTCTCCTTTTTAAGTATATAACTTATTGTTACTATTTTTAATGAGATACTTGATGATCATTATATCATGTTAAACATATATATTTATTCATTTATGTATCATCATGTCATATACAACTTATAGCGTTCGTGAATCATTGGTCAAACTGGGTAATCAGACGTTTACAAAATTTTCGTTTCAATTAACCAAGTCTTAACAAGTTTGATTGCTTAGCATGTTGGAAACACTTAATCATGTAAATAACAATTTCATTTAATATATATACATAAACATGGAAAAGTTCGGGTTACTACAGTACCTACCCGTTAAATAAATTTCGTCCCGAAATTTTAAGCAGTTGGAGGTGTTGACGTATCTTCTAGAAATAAATGCGGGTATTTCTTCTTCATCTGATCTTTACGCTCCCAGGTGAACTCGGGTCCTCTACGAGCATTCCATCGAACCTTAACAATCGGTATCTTGTTTTTTTTAAGTCTCTTAACCTTACGATCCATTATTTCGACGGGTTCTTCAATGAATTGAAGTTTTTCATTGATTTGGATTTCGTACAACGGAATAGTGAGATCTTCTTTAGCAAAACATTTCTTCAAATTTGAGACGTGGAAAGTGTTATGTACAGCCACGAGTTGTTGAGGTAGCTCTAGTTGGTAAGCTACTGATCCGACACGATCTATAATCTTGAATGGTCCAATGTACCTTGGATTTAGTTTCCCCCGTTTACCAAATCGAACAACGCCTTTCCAAGGTGAAACCTTAAGCATGACCGTTTCTCCAATTTCAAACTCTATATCTTTTCTTTTACTGTCCGCGTAGCTCTTTTGTCGACTCTGGGCGGTTTTCAATCTTTGTTGAATTTGGATGATTTTCTCGGTAGTTTCTTGTATTATCTCCGGACCCGTAATCTGTCTATCCCCCACTTCACTCCAACAAATCGAAGACCTGCACTTTCTACCATAAAGTGCTTTAAACGACGCCATCTCAATGCTAGAATGGTAGCGGTTGTTGTAGGAAAATTCTGCTAACGGTAGATGTCGATCCCAACTGTTTCCGAAATCAATAACACATGCTCGTATCATGTCTTCAAGCGTTTGTATCGTCCTTTCGCTCTGCCCATCAGTTTGCGGATGATAGGCAGTACTCATGTCTAGACGAGTTCCTAATGCTTGTTGTAATATCTGCCAAAATCTTGAAATAAATCTGCCATCCCTATCAGAGATAATAGAGATTGGTATTCCATGTCTGGAGATGACTTCCTTCAAATACAGTCGTGCTAACTTCTCCATCTTGTCATCTTCTCTTATTGGAAGGAAGTGTGCTGACTTGGTGAGACGATCAACTATTACCCAAATAGTATCATAACCACTTGCAGTCCTTGGCAATTTAGTAATGAAATCCATGGTAATGTTTTCCCATTTCCATTCCGGGATTTCAGGTTGTTGTAGTAGACCTAATGGTTTCTGATGTTCAGCTTTGACCTTAGAAACGTCAAACATTCTCCTACGTATTTAGCAACATCGGCTTTCATACCCGGCCACCAAAAATGTTTCTTGAGATCCTTGTACATCTTCCCCGTTCCAGGATGTATTGAGTATCTGGTTTTATGAGCTTCTCTAAGTACCATTTCTCTCATATCTCAAAATATTAAGATGCTTCTCCGATCCTTTGGGTATTTCATCCTTTAAATTTCCCTTTTTTAAAACTCCTTGTTGCGCCTCCTTTATTTGAGTATTAAGGTTATTGTGAATCATTATATTCATAGATTTTACTCGAATGGGTTCTCTGTCCTTTCTACTCAAGGCGTCGGCTACCACATTTGCCTTCCCCGGGTGGTAACTGAAAGGACCCGTTCATATACAATATAAACGATTCACAATAGTTGATTACATCGCGAGGTATTTAACCTCTATATGATACGTTTTACAAACATTGCATTCGTTTTTAAAAGACAAACTTTCTTTACGACGAAAGTTGACGGCATGCACACCATTTCATAATACATCCAACTATAATTGACATAATAATAATCTTGATGAACTCAATGACTCGAATGCAACGTCTTTCAAAATATGCCATGAATGACTCCAAGTAATATCCTTAAAATGAGCTAATGCACAGCGGAAGATTTCTTTAATACCTGAGAATAAACATGCTTTAAAGTGTCAACCAAAAGGTTGGTGAGTTCATAGGTTTATCATAACAATCATTTCAATATATTAATAGACCACAAGATTTCCGTTTATAAATATATGTACACTCGCAAGTGTATAAAAGTAATCTATAAGTTGTAGGCACCCGGTAACAAGCCTTAACGTTCATATTTTACCCTCTGAAATACACCAGATCAGGTGTGTTTAAAATAACCTCGAAGTACTAAAGCATCCCATAGTCAGGATGGGGTTTGTCAGGCCCATAGATCTATCTTTAGGATTCGCGCCTACCGTACATAGACAAGTAGTTTAATGTTACCAAGCTAAGGGTATATTTCTGGTTTAAACCCACATAGAATTAGTTTTAGTACTTGTGCCTATTTCGTAAAACATTTATAAAAACAGCGCATGTATTCTCAGTCCCAAAAATATATATAAAAGGGAGCAAATGAAACTCACAATACTGTATTTCGTAGTAAAAATACATATAACGTCATTTAACAAGTGCAAGGTTGGCCTCGGATTCACGAACGTATCAATATTGAGATTCAATATTGCAGGAAAGTACGTAGACGCAACGGAGATGATAAACACTAGATTGACCTCACGAGCATACCCATCACCTCCATAGCTATAACCCATAATTTTCTTAGCTTCGACTCATTCAAAAAAACTATTTTGAAATCACTCGGACAGCACTCCGTCGTAATATTTTATATATATTAATAATATCTTGAAATAATACAGAGCAATATATATATATATATATATATATATATATATATATATATATATATATATATATATATATATATATATATATATATATATATATATATATATATATATATATATCGATTGAGAAAGTTTAGAGAAATATATTTTCAAGTTTATATGAAATAATGAAACCTATTGAATTCTATTTATAATAGATTTTTGAATTATTAAAGTGAATTATTAAAGTTAAAGTAAAGTAAAAGTAAAGTAAAGGTAAAGTTAAAGTATAGTAAAAGTATATAAAAACTATGTATGTATAATAAGCGTATAAATATATATAATATTAATTTAAATCGTTATATATATTTAATGAAATAAAATATAAATATCGTTATATTTATTATACTGGTTAAGTAATGAGTTGTCAAAAGTGATTCTAGATATTTATAAAAGTTATATACGTTTTAATAATAAAGTTCTTTTTAAACTGAAAACGTTTTTGTACGTTTGAAAATAGATTAATAGAATATTATGGAAACCAATTCTCCACTAGCTTTTGTCTAACTTTCGTAAATGACACTTTTTATTTTTATTTATAAATAGCTTTACAAATTATTCTGAATATCGTTAAGAGGAATAAATTTTCTCAAATCATAGTGGACCTCTCAACAGAGACTTGTAATCATAATTCAATGTTTTTGATAATTCAATCATTTAATATATATTTTTTTAATTTCGTCGATAATCATATTGAAACAAATACGTTCATATAAAGCATTATACGTTTAAATACTTTGTTGACATTTTCAATTTATAACATATACACATATACATACATATTCATATATGTTCATTTAATGGTTCGTGAATCATTGGAATTTGGTCGAGGTTTAAATGAATGTATAAACATAGTTTAAAATCCTTGAGATTTAACTTAACAAACATTGCTTATCGTGTCAGAATAATATAAAGATAAAGTTTAAATTTAGTCAGAAATTTCCGGGTCGTCACAGTACCTACCCGTTAAAGAAATTTCGTCCCCGAAATTTGATAGAGGTCGTTATGGCTAACAATGAGAATGTTATTATGACGTAACGATTATGAAGTTTTATCATGTCTAAGAAGTATGGATAAAATAATTCGATTACTCGAAGCGTATGAGGGAAGTTATTGTAAATGAAGGAAATAAGATTATAGTGATTCGTCATATCTTTTGACTTCATCACAATTGATCTCTGAATTTAAAGAAAATCTTTGTAATCTATGTTGGATTTGATGCTTCGATGATTAAGGAGATTATGATTCTCTTCGAATTAATACGATAATCCATCTTGATTTCTCTGTCAGGTATTTCACTATAAATCCACCTCCTTCGTTTCCTTACAACTCACACCTTCTATTCTTTCTCCCTCAACTCATATTTTAAAGTATTTGTCAATATGCTTCATCCAGTACTGATTCTCGATATACTCCTCACTTTCATATCTGTCATTCTTCTTTTTCATCTGCCTCCGGAATAATCTATTTACTTCTACTATACCCTCGGTTTTATAGTGTTTTTAGTTCTTCCGTGTCTTTATATTGCTATATGCATCGATATATACGGTTTATAATTTTTGGGTGGTTGTTGGGTTTTATATCTTCCCTTATATTTCAAAGCCCCTGCTTTTGTCTTCTATAATCATTGACATCCATAGTTAATGCTCCCTTCTCTTTGCTGCGATTTATACTCCAATTTCTATTTTGGAGTTTTGTCCTTTCGTTTCTTCTTCTTGCGATTAAGCAATGTTTGTAATGGTCCAGTATTCGCAGATATGAATTTCAGAATGAACATAGTTAATGTTCTAAGAAGGAAATGGTAATGGCACGATCTTGATTTGTTAATTTACCAGAATACCCTAAAAAGACCGAATCATCAAGAAAATATATTCTTGATATTTTTAGAGATTAAATAGAATACAAGAGTCGTGTAACATTGAACATGATGATGGCATGGCCTGTGAATCGTCATGTCCCATTAGAAACTCAGCATGACTTACTGTAATATAATCACGTTGATCAAGTGTCATTATATTATACTAACTCATGCTTCAGTTCCCAAAACTACTTCAAAACATTCATAATTTAACTCGAAAGTTTATAGAATATAGAAACTAATAGTTTCTTATATGATGTAACACTGATAGCGCAAAGAGATAAATGACTTCAGATAATATTAGTTGTGAAAATATCTTCAGAAATATCACGGATATTTATAATGAAAGATATGATAATATCTTAGAATTTCTAATATTGATGGACGATGATGAAGATTTGTCTGTAAAGGTTTAGAATAAAAAGTAAGGTATTCGTTAATGACTTTAGCAGGCACTGAATCATTTGGATTCTTTGAAGGCAGATTTAGTTTTTGTGATTTGTCCACAGCCTCCTTCATAGTCTGTTCAATCCTTTTTCCAGTTTTAAACCTTCTCTTTTTCTCAACTTTACCACCTTACTATTCTTTGTTATCAAACTTTTTACTGTTAAGATCGTTTACAGTTTTTGATGCTTTGTCAGCATTTCAAGAACTAGTTTGCAGTTCAAAGTATTTTTCAGAACTTCACATTCAAAGTATTACGAGTCCAGGAGATAGACATTTTACGTACACATATAACTGTTGGCGTAGACATGCTGCGAGATTTCAAATTACTGGTTACTGTTTTCTGACGATTCGTATGACAATTCTCGTTACAAGATGCGAATGAGTAAATGATGTGATTTCAATAAATATAATGATTTTTCGAAAAGTCAACGATAATTGAAGTTGTTGATAAGTTTATTGCTAAGGTGGCGAGATATGAAAGGTCCCCAGTAACGATGACGAAAGGGCAACGTATCTATCGAGGTTATTGTTGGGATTTTAACAAGTTTGAAACTCTTAAAGCCATTTAAGAATCATTATAAAACGGAAGCGTGAAATTACCAATTTTACTTGTTATCATTAAACCAATTAAATCTAAATCCCATCTTGGATCAAGTTGTGAAATAATGCATACTAATTAACAAGAAAGGAAGAGTTTTATACCTCCTTAAACCAAGTTTAAGGGCTGCTATAAATCGTGAAAGATGATGAAGAGGATGACCAAACAAAACACCAAAACACCTTTGAGTCTTGCTTGACCTTGATTACCTTAGAACCTAAGCTTGAAACCCTCTTCTTTCACTCCCTGAAAACTGGACAGCAGCTAGTGAAAGAATGATGATGAATGAAGCTTCAAAACTATGAAACCTCAAGGGATAATACCCCAAACTTGTACCCAACACCCTAGCCTTTAGTTAGGATTTAAAGACACTTGATTTTAGCTTGCAAAACTATGTTTGGAACTCCCTCTTGAGTCCCAAAATCACGGCCAGAATAGGCTGCTGTGTGCAGTTTTTTTTACACAACAACTTGATATGTTTTCATGTATTGGTAAGCATTTAGTCATGTAGCATGCATATAGATACTAGGAAAAGTATGGGGCATTCAATGAAGAATCTTAGCATGCTTCTTTAACTCCCAATGCCACTACAAGGACTACATTATAATATACATTTTAAAAAAAACTGAATTTACAAAATCAGTTTTTATAAACATGATTTCATAAAAAACACATATTATAAACTTGTATATTATTTGTTATGTATATTTTATAAAACCAATTTTTATAAAATGTAACATAACTTAATTAATTATTTAACCTATAAATAATTAAATCCTTGTTAAATAAGTTATTCCATAACTTATATATAAACATGTCAAGTAACATTATTTAAGAAACCTTTTTCTTAAAATTCAAGTGTCGCGTATTTAATCAATGATTCACTCATTAAGATCAAATACTAATAAGGTGTTGGTAAGTTTGTTATTGGGTATGACCCGACTTGGATCATAACACATTAGCCGCATTACTTTAATATGTCTCTCGGGCATACGAAATACTTCAATCTCCCACTTGTACGAGAAACATAAGAAATTAATGCAAGTGATGGATACCACCTAACGACCGTCCATCACCCCCAATATGTTATGACTTTGTGCCATTCAATAACATCATCCCTTTCGAGTTCCCATCTCGAATATGAATAGGTGAATCTTTTCATTATATCCTTTGTCCTAGATGTCATGTTAAATTCAAGAGATACAGAGTGATCACTCTCTTTTAGATTCAACTTTATCAGGCCTTAGACATCTGACTCTCAACGAATAAGAGGGACAAATTCCATCTTGATTACATACGTCCTAGATATATACTTTGTATTACACCTGAGCTCTTCCTTATGAACTACCTTATTTCAGAATAGTGAAGGAAAGAATCAAGGCACAGTACTTGGTAAACATCCGAACCGAATATGTATCTCAGGTCAGAGGATACAATGATATTCACCTTTACTCAAGATTACGTGTGATCAACCACAAAGGCTCCATTTAGTAAATCTTGAGAGCGGGTCTTCCAATATTTGTATCCCACAAATATCTATGAACCTTGGTTGCAACCTTGCCCCACATTCATCCCGTGAATGTATACCAATCCAAGTTCATAATAGTCTAAACCTCACACTTGTTCCCACAACTGTGTCGACTACGGAATTTACAATAATTACTTATTCATGGATAAAATATGCAAAATAGGAACATAACTCAAAATAAATTAATACCATAATTATATTAATGAGTTTGAACAATTTCGTTCCGTTACAATACTTAAAACAGATCATGACCAATCACTAGAATATCGAAGTCCTAATTCACTAACATGCCCTTGATGTTTTGCACCATGTAAGAGCTTCGTGAGTAGATCCGCTATATTTAGATCTGTGTGAAATTTACGAATACATATCTTTCCCTTTTCAACTTTGTCACGACCCTACTTTTTCCGTTATCTTTTTCCGTTAATTATTTAACGACCGTTAACTGTTAGTGTGCCACGTCATTTCCATGACCTATATTATTATTTTTGTAATAATATATATATAATAATTATTATGTGTTATGTGGATATATGTATTCATATTTTAAATTATACGTTTCTACGTTCCGCGGATTTCCATCCGGCGAATCTTTTCGGTTTTTAAACCAACGGTCGAGCTTTCGGGATTTTTAAATCCTAAATATTTTAAATATGATATTTTAAGGTCATATTATTAATAGGTGTATTTATATTTATTTTTCGTCGCGCGTTTGTTATCTTTCCGGATTTTAAATCGCGTAAGTGCGTTTTCGCGTTTCGGGCTTCGTTCGGGCTTTCGGGCCATCAGGAAATCCACATTTAACAAAGATGGGCCAAGTGGGACCCACCCCACTCAACCCATCGGCCGAATCAATGGGAGGGAGTAATACTCCCTTGATTTTTCATTTTGTAATTATTTTGTAATTCATCAAAAATACCAAAAACCTAAATTCTATTTTTTTTCTCTCAAACCCTCTCCCCCCCTCTCCCTTGTGCCGTCACCATCCACCATCATCATCATCATCATCAAACAAAATAATACTTGGATCATTAAATCGTTTATACAATCGGATTACTCTCTTCGTTCTCTACACATCTATATACTTTGTTTCTCGATTAGGGTATAAACCCTAACCCTAGCTTTTTGAATTTTCAATTATTTTACTGATTTTATATGTTATATGATTAGTATGATGTGTATAAGTTATTGTATTGTTGTTTGAATGCGTAGAATTACTCGTTTGTACATGTTTTCGGTTTGTAAAGTTTGGACAGCAGTTTGATTCGTATATTCTGACTATATAACTGATATGAATGTTAAAATAAAGTACATAAATGAGTTCCTCTCATTAAGACATTAATTTTAGACTCCGGATTCATGTCGTTTCGTTTCCCGGAGCCCTAGATATGCTTAATTTGGTTTTTGTTAAAGATTGAAAGGTGTTCTTGGCATGAACAAGGTTGGGTCCGACTTTGTGACCATCCTTGGTGTCTTTAGGGTGCCTCATTTGGTTAGGACTGATGGTGAGATGAATATTCATGTTCGGGTCACCTAAATCCGAGCCACGGTTCACCCGTTTTGCCCGAATTACTGTTTTGAGTAAAATGATTTTCCCAATTGATGTCATGGCTGATATCCACGACCTAGGGACTGTTCTTGGAGTGTTCTTGAGTTCATAAATGTGTCGGGTGGTTTGAGTAGGTGAAGTTACATATGTGGCTTGCCCGAAACCGACACCCGGGGCTCAAGATACGACCCGGCGAACTTGTAAACTTAAAACTTATGGTTAATGATTAAACTTATGATAAAATTTATGGAATTCATTATTATTTAATTACTTAAGATAAAAGAAGTAATTATTATTATTATTTAAAACATATGATATAAATATTTATTATATCATTTAATTATTAATTATAATTTAATTAACATTTTAATTAAACTTATGATTAATAACACTTTTAATTGTTAAAGGAAAATACTTATGATAAGTATTAAATTTAATTATGAGAAATTATTATAAGACTTATAATAAAGATTAAATAATTATTTAATTATTATAAGACTTAATTATTATTTAATTATGACTTAATTATTAAATACTTATGATTTAATAATTTTAATTAGAAACTTATGATATGATTAATAATTCATTATTAATTAATAATACTTATGATATGATTTAAAATTCATTATAAATTAATAATATTTATATTATGATTGATATTTAATTAATTAATTAAATACTTATGTTATACTAATTATAACATTTCAACTTATATTAACTTTAATAATTCATTTTATTTAATTAAACTTATGTTAAGACATTATTATACACTTTTGACTTTAAATAACATTATAACCTATGTTATTATTATAACTTACACTTTTAAAATTAATGTTGACTATGTTTGACCAAGGTTGACTTTTGAGTTGACTTTCGGTTGACTTTGACTTTCAGTTGACTTCTGTTGACTTTCTAAATAAGGAAACTTTCCTAACTTCAAAACTTTCTAAAAATAGAACTTTCTAAATTTGGAAACTTTCCAAAAATAGAAACTTTCCAAAAATAGAAACTTTCCAAAAATAGAAACTTTCCAAAAATGGAAACCTGCTAAAAATAGAAACTTTCTAAAAATAGAAAGTGTGTGTCCTTATGCTGTTCCAATCAAACCGATGCTTGCTGAGTAATGTTCTATGCCTACTTGCAACATGTACAATAGCTATCATACTAAGACTTGGCCTAAGTTAGTTATTTATTTCGACCTGCTTTATTTATAGGTCGGCGTTGTGATCTTTATTGATCACTTTACTTTACGTGCTGTTCGCTTGTTTGTGAGATTTCTTCAGTTGCTATTTAAGGTGAGTTATAGTCCCGTTTTTACATACTTTTCAAAGTATATTTTTGGGATGTGATTACATGCAGATTTTTATTTACGTTTAGACACAAGTAACAGTTAAATTTAATTATTCATTGTGAGTTGGACAAAAATATTCCCTAGTCTGGTAACTGTAATCATTGGTTTCTACCGGTGAACGCGAATCCTACGGATAGATCTATCGGGTTTGACAACCCCATTTCGAGCTAGTCGCGCTAGCAATTTATAATCGGAATGTTTAGTACTTCGTAATTTGTTGTAGATACACTGTCCAAGTGTATATTTTTATTGTGTTTGGCAAGGGTAAATAAAGGGTTAAGTGGTTACCAGGTGGCTCATTGATAATGGAATAATGTTTAATGTTTTCTAACATTTTTAAATCTTGTGGTCTAAAGTTTACTTATTTAATTAAACCTATAATTCACTCAACCTTTGTGTTGACAGTTTACTTGCATGTTTTCACAGGTACTTGAGTTATTTGATGCTTCCGCTGTCGTTAGAAGAGTCTGCATGCATTTGGGCAGATTTTAAGAACTATTTATGAAACTTAAGTTTGCATTCTATTTTGGATAATTTAAATTGTGGGTTTGTTGGCAATGATTTGTGTCAACTTTTGGTTTAATATTATGGTTGGTTGGTTTTCAAACTACTTAATTTGGTTTGTTTCCTTTTTGGGTAACATTTTGAAAACAAAGAATGCAACTTTGTTTATTTAATTCATTTAAGTCCGATCAAGCTATGGGACCAACTGACGGATCCGTTAAGTGTTTTGACGGGGTCGTCACATGTGGTATCAGAGCTCTGGTTGTAGGGAACTAGGCGGTCTTAATGTGGTCAACCCGTGGTTATTAGGGTGCATTAGAGTCTAGTCTACAGCCCGACCATTTTGCTATAGCATTATTATGCATTTCATTTCGTATAAGTTATATTATTAGCTTTCATATCTTTTGGTATATGGTTTGCGGTTTTGCTGTTTGCAGATGTCAACTTCGAGCGATAACTCTGTTGCTGCTCCTGCTCCACCGTCTCCTGCTAGACGTCGTGCTAATCAACCGGAGATCGATGATCCTGTTCATTACTATTTTTCTACCATTACTCATATGAACCGGGCTTATAATGAGGTGACACGTATTAACGCCCTTAGTGATTGTTTGCGCACCTTGCCACATAATGAAGTTATGGACGAGATCCGTGCCGACATGGGTAACTTTATCACTTTTAAGCATAGGGTTGAGGATGCGAACCGCAAGCGTGATCGAGAAGTTAATGCTAAGTTCGAGGCTCTCGAGAGCACTGTTCGTGTGTTGAAGGAAGAGTTGGATGTTGTGAAAGGGAAGTTGCGTAAGTATGAGGATCCTGCTGAGACTCATGCTGGACCAGCTTATCACACCCGCTCTAAGCGAATGTGATGTGATTATTCATATTGATTATCTATTTCATCAGACTTAATGTCCTTTTTATACATACATTTTGGGTTATGTACGGCGTTTTGCCGAGGATTTTATTAAGATTTTGTTATGGGATATTTTTCATTATGTATGGATGGTTATTTTTATGACATCTATTATCATTATCATGTTTTATTTCTGATGTTGTGGCTCTTGGCATGTTATATTATGCGTAATATATGTTCATGTATGTTAGGTGCTATGTATGTTGTATGATGTTATCATAAAATATGTATGCATGTGATGGTTATTTCTATAACAATCATAACTGTCATGTTATTACTCATAGTGTTAGTTGACTAATATCTTAATGGTTAGTCTTTTCGTGTTTTGATCTATTCCTTTATGACACTAGTATTATTCTTGGTACTAACGGATGTGTTATTCTATTTTGAAGATCATGCCTCCAAGAGAGTCCACTGAAGCGCGTATGCAACGCCTGATCAATGAAGGAATTGCTGCTGCTATGGCAGCAAATGCTAATGTTAACGCCAATGCGAACAACAACGTGGGATGCTCCCACAAAACTTTTATGGCTGGTCGACCTCAAGAATTCAGTGGTACGGAAGGACCAATAGGGCTTACTCGTTGGTTCGAGAAAATCGAATCTATTTTCAGGGTCAGTCGTGTTCGTGAAGAGGACAAAGTTAGTTTCGCTAGTTGCACTCTCAAGGATAGTGCCTTGACATGGTGGAACAATCTGGTTAGTAGTTTGGGAAGCGATGTAGCTTATGGTTTGGCCTGGAATGATTTTAAGGAAAGATTGATCACCCGCTATAGACCTCGGGGTGAGCTTAAGAAGCTAGAGGTTGAGCTCAAGAATTTGAAAATGCATGGCACCGAATTAGATGCCTATGAACGAAGGTTTTTCGAGTTAACTTTGCTGTGTCCTAGGGTTTATGCGGATGAGGACCGCAAACTTGAGGCTTACATTGATGGTTTGTCCGAGAAGATTGAACACGGGGTTGAGTCCAGTGAACCCCAGACTATTGAGGCAGCTATGTCTATGGCCCACAAACTTAATGACAAGGTGTTGAGAAGAAGCAAGACTACAGTTGTTGAAAGTAGTGAGGAGGTTGTCAAGAAGGCTGATAATGGGAAACGAAAGTGGGATAACAACCGCAATCAAAACCAAAATCAGCAGAAGAAACAGGATACCTCAGGTGCTAACAACAGAAATCAGCGTGTGTGTCCTCGTTGCTATAAAGTTCATGATGGTTACTGCACAGTTACTTGTAAGAGGTGCTCTAAGCAAGGGCACATTGCTAAAGATTGTACAGTGCTTTTGCCGGGGTCTGCTACTCCCGCGACTGGTGGTAATAATAATAATGTTGGTAATAGAGGTGGTAACGGTAACGGTAATGGGAAATCAAATAATGGAGGTAATCCAAGGGTTTGTTATGAGTGTGGGAAGCCGGGGCATTTTCGAGATGCTTGTCCCAACAAGAAGACTGCAGAGACTGCACGCGGCCGAGCGTTCAACATTAATGCTAAGGATGCGGAGGAAGACCCTAAGCTTGTTACTGGTACGTTCTCAGTCAACGATTTATCAGTTTATGTTCTATTTGATTCAGGGGCTGATTTAAGTTTCGTGTCGAGTAAATTAAGTCCGAGAATCAAAACGCCGTTAACTCTCTTAGACAATACTTATGTTATTGAAGTAGCTAATGGTAAGGAACTTACTGCTAAGACTGTACATCGTAAGTGTAACATTAATCTGGGTGGTAGGGATTTCGAGATAGATTTGATACCGATTGAACTTGGTAGTTTTGATATTGTTATTGGTATGGATTGGTTGTCCGCGAACCGTGCCGAGATCGTCTGTTATGATAAGGCTATTCGTATTACTGATGTGATTGGAGAGCCACTGATGGTCTTTGGAGATAAGAAATGCACACAGTTAAACCTTATTAGCTGTATGAAAGTTCGTAAACATCTTCGCAAAGGCTGTCATGCTATTCTTGCTCATGTTGTTGATCCTTGTAAGGAAGTAAAGAACGTTGATGACGTTCATATTGTTAGGGATTTTCCCGAGGTGTTTCCCGATGACTTACCTGGCCTTCCGCCGCAACGCGCTGTAGAATTCCAAATTGATCTTGTTCCCGGCGCTGCTCCTGTAGCACGTGCTCCTTATCGTCTTGCGCCTTCTGAACTTCAAGAATTGTCAAGTCAACTCCGTGAGTTGATAGACAAAGGTTTTATTCGTCCTAGTTCGTCCCCTTGGGGAGCTCCTGTTCTGTTTGTTAAGAAGAAGGATGGTTCTTTTCGTTTATGCATTGATTATCGTGAACTGAATAAGCTCACTGTTAAAAATCGTTATCCTCTTCCGAGAATTGATGATCTGTTCGATCAGCTTCAGGGTTCTTCTGTTTATTCAAAAATTGATCTTCGTTCTGGCTATCATCAGTTGCGTGTTAAAGAATCTGATGTTTCAAAAACTGCTTTTCGCACCCGTTACGGTCACTTTGAATTTCTTGTTATGCCGTTCGGATTGACAAATGCACCTGCTGTGTTCATGGACCTCATGAACCGTGTGTGTAGACCCTATCTGGACAAGTTCGTTATTGTTTTCATCGACGACATTCTTATCTATTCTAAGAGTGATGAAGAGCACGAAGAACACTTGAGGTTAGTGCTTGATTTGTTAAAGAAAGAAGAGTTGTACGCTAAGTTCTCTAAGTGTGCTTTTTGGTTAAGAGAAGTTCAGTTCCTTGGTCACATTGTTAGCAAACAAGGAATACAAGTTGATCCTGCTAAAATTGAGGCGATTGAAAAGTGGGAAACCCCGAAAACTCCTACTCAAATTCGTCAGTTCTTAGGATTGGCAGGTTACTATCGAAGGTTCATCCAGGATTTCTCTCGTATAGCGAAACCTCTGACTGCTCTAACGCATAAAGGGAAAAAGTATGAGTGGAAGGATGAACAGGAGAATGCTTTTCAGATTTTGAAGAAGAAACTGACTACCGCTCCGATATTGTCTCTACCGGAGGGTAATGATGATTTTGTTGTTTATTGTGACGCATCACGACAAGGCTATGGTTGCGTTTTGATGCAACGAAAGAAGGTTATTGCGTACGCATCACGTCAGTTGAAGATTCACGAGCAGAACTATACAACTCATGATTTAGAGTTGGGGGCCGTTGTTTTTGCACTTAAGATTTGGAGACATTATTTGTATGGGGTCAAGAGTACTGTGTACACAGATCACAAAAGTCTTCAACATATCCTCGATCAGAAACAGTTGAACATGAGACAACGAAGATGGATTGAGACGTTGAATGATTACGATTGTGACCTTTTGTATCACCCGGGTAAGGCCAATGTTGTGGCTGATGCATTGAGTCGTAAAGAAAGGACTGAACCTCGCAGGGTTAGGGCCTTGAATATGACAGTTAGATCAAACCTCGCAAGGCAGATTCTTGAGGCACAACAAGAAGCCTTAAAGGAAGAGAATTTTGTGAAAGAAAACGTAAGAGGTATGGCTAAGAAATTCGAGATTCGAGCAGATGGTACTAGGTACTTTGTAGGACGTCTTTGGGTCCCGAAGTTTGGTGAACTGCGACAACTTGTTTTGGATGAGGCTCATAAGTCTAGGTACTCTATTCATCCTGGTTCAGGGAAGATGTACCATGATCTTAAGGAGCTGTATTGGTGGCCAAATTTGAAAGGTGATGTGGCTACGTATGTGGCTAAGTGTTTGACCTGTTCTAAGGTCAAAGCTGAACATCAAAAACCGTCCGGATTGTTGGTACAACCAGAAATTCCCGAGTGGAAGTGGGAAGGTATCACTATGGATTTTATCACTAAGTTACCAAGAGTTTCGGGTGGCTACGATGCGATTTGGGTGATTGTAGATCGACTCACTAAGTCGGCTCACTTTTTGCCGATTAGGGAAACCGATTCCATGGAGAAACTCACCCGTTTGTATTTGAAAGAGATTGTTTCGAGGCATGGTGTTCCCGTTTCTATAATTTCCGACAGAGATAGTCGATTTGTATCGAGATTTTGGCAATCGTTGCAAGAAGCCTTGGGCACTAGATTGGATATGAGCACCGCTTATCATCCTCAAACGGATGGTCAAAGTGAGAGGACCATTCAGACATTAGAAGATATGTTGCGAGCTTGTGTGATTGATTTTGGAAATGGGTGGGATAAGTATTTGCCGTTAGCTGAGTTTTCTTATAACAACAGCTACCACGCAAGTATTAAAGCCGCACCGTTTGAAGCTTTGTACGGTAGGAAGTGTAGATCTCCTATTTGTTGGAATGAGGTTGGGGATGCTCAACTTACAGGTCCAGAGATTATTCACGAGACTACTGAGAAGATTGTTCAAATTAAAGAAAGGTTGAGAACTGCTAGAAGTCGGCAAAAGAGTTATGCCGACAAAGGAAGGAAAGATGTTGAATTTCAAGTTGGTGATCGTGTTATGTTAAAAGTTTCGCCTTGGAAGGGTGTTATTCGTTTTGGTAAAAGAGGGAAGTTAAGTCCTCGTTTCGTGGGACCGTTTGAGATCATTGAAAGAGTTGGACCGGTGGCTTATCGTTTGAAGTTGCCACAAGAACTCAGTGCTGTTCACGATGTTTTCCATATTTCGAACCTTAAAGAAGTGTTTGGCTGAATTTGATCAGACTATTCCTTTGGAGGAACTTCAGGTTGACAAGCAATTGCATTTTATTGAGGAGCCAGTTGAGATCATGGACCGAGAGGTTAAGACTCTTAAACAGAGCAGAATTCCTATTGTTCGGGTCCGATGGAACGCTAGACGCGGTCCCGAGTTCACTTGGGAGCGTGAAGACCAAATGAAGCAGAAGTATCCGCATTTGTTCTCAGATGCCGAGTCAACCCCTGCGCCTGCTTAAATTTCGGGACGAAATTTCCGTAACGGGGAGGTACTGTCACGACCCTACTTTTTCCGTTATCTTTTTCTGTTAATTATTTAACGACCGTTAACTGTTAGTGTGCCACGTCATTTCCATGACCTATATTATTATTTTTGTAATAATATATATATAATAATTATTATGTGTTATGTGGATATATGTATTCATATTTTAAATTATACGTTTCTACGTTCCGCGGATTTCCATCCGGCGAATCTTTTCGGTTTTTAAACCAACGGTCGAGCTTTCGGGATTTTTAAATCCTAAATATTTTAAATATGATATTTTAAGGTCATATTATTAATAGGTGTATTTATATTTATTTTTCGTCGCGCGTTTGTTATCTTTCCGGATTTTAAATCGCGTAAGTGCGTTTTCGCGTTTCGGGCTTCGTTCGGGCTTTCGGGCCATCAGGAAATCCACATTTAACAAAGATGGGCCAAGTGGGACCCACCCCACTCAACCCATCGGCCGAATCAATGGGAGGGAGTAATACTCCCTTGATTTTTCAATTTGTAATTATTTTGTAATTCATCAAAAATACCAAAAACCTAAATTCTATTTTTTTTCTCTCAAACCCTCTCCCCCCCTCTCCCTTGTGCCGTCACCATCCACCATCATCATCATCATCATCAAACAAAATAATACTTGGATCATTAAATCGTTTATACAATCGGATTACTCTCTTCGTTCTCTACACATCTATATACTTTGTTTCTCGATTAGGGTATAAACCCTAACCCTAGCTTTTTGAATTTTCAATTATTTTACTGATTTTATATGTTATATGATTAGTATGATGTGTATAAGTTATTGTATTGTTGTTTGAATGCGTAGAATTACTCGTTTGTACATGTTTTCGGTTTGTAAAGTTTGGACAGCAGTTTGATTCGTATATTCTGACTATATAACTGATATGAATGTTAAAATAAAGTACATAAATGAGTTCCTCTCATTAAGACATTAATTTTAGACTCCGGATTCATGTCGTTTCGTTTCCCGGAGCCCTAGATATGCTTAATTTGGTTTTTGTTAAAGATTGAAAGGTGTTCTTGGCATGAACAAGGTTGGGTCCGACTTTGTGACCATCCTTGGTGTCTTTAGGGTGCCTCATTTGGTTAGGACTGATGGTGAGATGAATATTCATGTTCGGGTCACCTAAATCCGAGCCACGGTTCACCCGTTTTGCCCGAATTACTGTTTTGAGTAAAATGATTTTCCCAATTGATGTCATGGCTGATATCCACGACCTAGGGACTGTTCTTGGAGTGTTCTTGAGTTCATAAATGTGTCGGGTGGTTTGAGTAGGTGAAGTTACATATGTGGCTTGCCCGAAACCGACACCCGGGGCTCAAGATACGACCCGGCGAACTTGTAAACTTAAAACTTATGGTTAATGATTAAACTTATGATAAAATTTATGGAATTCATTATTATTTAATTACTTAAGATAAAAGAAGTAATTATTATTATTATTTAAAACATATGATATAAATATTTATTATATCATTTAATTATTAATTATAATTTAATTAACATTTTAATTAAACTTATGATTAATAACACTTTTAATTGTTAAAGGAAAATACTTATGATAAGTATTAAATTTAATTATGAGAAATTATTATAAGACTTATAATAAAGATTAAATAATTATTTAATTATTATAAGACTTAATTATTATTTAATTATGACTTAATTATTAAATACTTATGATTTAATAATTTTAATTAGAAACTTATGATATGATTAATAATTCATTATTAATTAATAATACTTATGATATGATTTAAAATTCATTATAAATTAATAATATTTATATTATGATTGATATTTATTTAATTAATTAAATACTTATGTTATACTAATTATAACATTTCAACTTATATTAACTTTAATAATTCATTTTATTTAATTAAACTTATGTTAAGACATTATTATACACTTTTGACTTTAAATAACATTATAACCTATGTTATTATTATAACTTACACTTTTAAAATTAATGTTGACTATGTTTGACCAAGGTTGACTTTTGAGTTGACTTTCGGTTGACTTTGACTTTCAGTTGACTTCTGTTGACTTTCTAAATAAGGAAACTTTCCTAACTTCAAAACTTTCTAAAAATAGAACTTTCTAAATTTGGAAACTTTCCAAAAATAGAAACTTTCCAAAAATAGAAACTTTCCAAAAATAGAAACTTTCCAAAAATGGAAACCTGCTAAAAATAGAAACTTTCTAAAAATAGAAAGTGTGTGTCCTTATGCTGTTCCAATCAAACCGATGCTTGCTGAGTAATGTTCTATGCCTACTTGCAACATGTACAATAGCTATCATACTAAGACTTGGCCTAAGTTAGTTATTTATTTCGACCTGCTTTATTTATAGGTCGGCGTTGTGATCTTTATTGATCACTTTACTTTACGTGCTGTTCGCTTGTTTGTGAGATTTCTTCAGTTGCTATTTAAGGTGAGTTATAGTCCCGTTTTTACATACTTTTCAAAGTATATTTTTGGGATGTGATTACATGCAGATTTTTATTTACGTTTAGACACAAGTAACAGTTAAATTTAATTATTCATTGTGAGTTGGACAAAAATATTCCCTAGTCTGGTAACTGTAATCATTGGTTTCTACCGGTGAACGCGAATCCTACGGATAGATCTATCGGGTTTGACAACCCCATTTCGAGCTAGTCGCGCTAGCAATTTATAATCGGAATGTTTAGTACTTCGTAATTTGTTGTAGATACACTGTCCAAGTGTATATTTTTATTGTGTTTGGCAAGGGTAAATAAAGGGTTAAGTGGTTACCAGGTGGCTCATTGATAATGGAATAATGTTTAATGTTTTCTAACATTTTTAAATCTTGTGGTCTAAAGTTTACTTATTTAATTAAACCTATAATTCACTCAACCTTTGTGTTGACAGTTTACTTGCATGTTTTCACAGGTACTTGAGTTATTTGATGCTTCCGCTGTCGTTAGAAGAGTCTGCATGCATTTGGGCAGATTTTAAGAACTATTTATGAAACTTAAGTTTGCATTCTATTTTGGATAATTTAAATTGTGGGTTTGTTGGCAATGATTTGTGTCAACTTTTGGTTTAATATTATGGTTGGTTGGTTTTCAAACTACTTAATTTGGTTTGTTTCCTTTTTGGGTAACATTTTGAAAACAAAGAATGCAACTTTGTTTATTTAATTCATTTAAGTCCGATCAAGCTATGGGACCAACTGACGGATCCGTTAAGTGTTTTGACGGGGTCGTCACAAACTTCATCCCTTATGTAGTTGAATCTCCGCTCAATGTGACGGGTCTTTTGGTGAGCACGAGGTTCTTTGATTTGAGCAATCGCACCCTCGTTGTCACAAAAGATCTCAAGAGGGTCCTGAATGGAAGGGACTACTCCTAAGTCGTCGATGAATTTCTTCATCCATGCAGCTTCCTGAGCTGCCAATGATGCGGCGATGTACTCCGACTCTGTAGTGGATAGAGCAACAACATCCTGTTTTGAACTCTTCCAAGAGACCGCACCTCCATTTAATGTGAAGACATAACCGGATTGTGATCGAGAATCATCTCGATCAGTTTGGAAACTTGCGTCTTCGTAACCCTTTACAGCGAGTTCCTCCTCACCAGACCCATATATCAGAAACATATCCTTAGTCCTCCTAAGGTATTTCAATATACTTTTAACAGCAATCCAATGAATGTTTCATGGGTTATTCTGGTATCTACTTGTCAGGCTGAGAGCGCATGACACATCCGGTCTAGTGCATATCATTGCATACATAATTGACCCAATGGCAGAAGCATATGGGACTTTCTTCATTCTCTCCTGTTCATCTTTCGTGGTGGGGCACTGAGATGAACTGAGAAGTGTTCCCTTTTGAATAGGTACCAAACCTTTCTTAGAGTTCTCCATCTTGAACCTTTTCAAGATCTTTTCAATGTATGCACTTTGATTTAAACCTATCAGTTTCTTGGATCTATCCTTGTAGATCCCAATCCCCAAAACGTATTGTGCTTCTCCAAGATCCTTAATGGAGAAGCATTTGCTTAACCAAGTTTTAACACCTTGCATTGCCGGAATATCATTTCTAAATAACAATATATCATCCACATATAGTACAAGGAACATGATAGTGCTCCCACTAGCTTTCTTGTATACACAAGCTTCATCACCATTTTTAATGAAGCCAAATTTCTTGGCCTCCTCATTAAAACGATGATTCCACATTCTAGATGCTTGTTTCAATCCCTAGATTGACTTCTTTAACTTGCATACCATTTTAGGATATTTCGGATCAACAAAGCCCTCAGGCTGAACCATATAGACATCTTCCTCAAGATGTCCGTTTAGAAAAGCGGTCTTGACATCCATCTGCCATATTTCATAATCATAATGAGCAGCAATGGCAAGTAATATCCTAATAGAATTTAGCATCGCCACAGGCGAAAAAGTTTCATCATAGTCAACCCCTTGAGTTTGAGTGAAACCTTTTGCTACAAGTCTAGCTTTATATGTATCCAAGTTTCCATGTATGTCAATTTTCATTTTGAACAGCCATTTACAATCAACTAGCCTAGAGCCAGGAGGTTGCGCAACAAGTTCCCAAACTTGGTTGTCTTACATGGATTGCATCTCAGCGTTCATGGCTTCCTGCCATTTATCTTTATCAATCCTTGATAAAGCATCTTGGTAGTTTATTGGTTCATCCAAATCAACCACATAGCAACCATCCATGAGAAACCCATATCTCTCAGGAGGATTACTAATCCTACCAGATCTGCGAACGTCTTGTGTATTTTGATGATCCATCTGATCACTCTCAACATTTTCAAGTTGAGTGCTAGTGTCAGTCAATTGTGTATCATCTACTTGATCTTGAACCTCTTCAAGATCTATCTTCCTTTCACTTTTGCCTTCCATTAGGAACTTAGTTTCAAGGAATTCAGCCTTCCGAGCAACAAATACATTCTGCTCGGAAGGATCATAGAAATAGTATCCCATATCATCCTTGGGATATCCTATGAAGATACACTTCGTGGATCGAGCATTCAACTTATTAGGGACGTAACGCTTAGGGTAAGCTTCACATCCCCATACCTTTAAGTATGATAGAGATGGAGGTTTTCCAAACCACATCTCATGAGGTGTTCGTTCCACTTTCTTGGTTGGGGCCATATTTAAAATACGAGCCGCGGAGCATAGACAATAACCCCAAAATGATAGAGGTAACGAGCTTCTAGCCATCATAGATCGAACCATATCTATTAGGGTTCGGTTCCTCCTTTCGGAAACTCCATTCAGTTGGGGTGTTCCAGGAGGAGTGAGTTGCGAGATAATCCCACAACTTCTAAGATGATCTTGGAAAGCATCGCTTAGGTACTCACCTCCTCTATCGGTTCGAAGTACCTTAATTGTCTTATTGAGTTGATTTTGTACTTCGTTTTGATACTCTTTGAATGCTTCAAAAGTTTCGTCTTTATGTCTTAACAAGTAGACATATCCGAAACGACTGAAGTCATCAATGAAAGTAACGAAGTATCTTTCACCATTCCTAGTTGTGGGCTTAAAGGATCCACATACATCCGAATGTATTAATCCCAATAAGTCCTTAGCCCTTTCGTAGGTCCCTTTGAAAGGTGCTATAGTCATTTTGCCTTGTAAACAAGATTCACATACATCAAACGAGTCTAGTTCATTTGATTTCAAAAGGCCATTCTTTTGAAGTGTATGCATTCGATTCTTGTTTACGTGACCAAGGCGACAATGCCATAAGTAGGAATCACTCAAATCCCTTTTGGGTTTCTTGGTGCTAGTATGGTATATTGAGCTACTAGATGATGTGTCATCATGAACCAATTCATAAATTCCATTTGAAGGCGAAGCCTTGAAATAGAATGCATTATCTAAACAAACATGGATATCATCATTAATAAAATTAACATTAAAACCATATTGTTTCAAACGGGAAACAGAAATAATGTTTCGACATAAGTCGGGTGCATACAAAACATCATTCAAAATAAGTTCCAAACCACTTGGAAGTTTTAATACAAAGTCTCCTTGAGCCTTCACTTGCACTTTGGCTCCATTACTCATAAAGAGACTTGATGTTCCCGTTTGCTTGCTACTTCTTTTGAACCCCTGCAAAGAATTGCAAATGTGAGTTCCACATCCAGTGTCTAATACCCATGTATTAGAAGAAGTAATACTAAGCTCTATATATACCATATATATGTTACCTGAGGATTGCCCCGCATCCCTCTTTTCCTTCAACTCCTTAAGGTAGACCGGGCAATTGCGTTTCCAGTGACCCATTTCACCGCAACCGAAGCACGGGTCTTCCTTGGGGTTTGCTTGTCCGGCAACCTTTTGCTTCTTGTTCTTGTTTTTAGTTGGGGTAACCATCCTCCCCTTTCCCTTGCCTTGATGGGCGGGTCCTTTCCTCTTAGCCGCCTTTGGCTTAGAGGTGTTGTTACCTTTGGACCCACCATCATTGATCATTAGCACGGGTGAAGCCCTCTTACCCATGCTAGTTTCGGCCGTCCTTAACATGCCATGAAGCTCACCGATGGTCTTATCCATCCCATTCATATTGTAATTAATTACAAATTGGTCAAACCTCTTTGACAAGGAGTTTAGGATAAGATCGGTGGCTAGCTCATTGGAAATGTTGAGGTTAAGACGGTTTGCGCGATTAATGAGGCTTTTCATTTTGAGGACATAGGAGGAGACGGATTGGGTGTCATCCATACGACATGCATGTAGCGCTCGAACCGTTTCGAAGCGCTCGACACGTTCTTGTTGAAGGAACATCTCCTTCAATTGCGTTATCATGTCATATGCACTATGATGTTCGAAATCCTTTTGGAGTTCGGGTATCATAGTCCCAAGCATTAGGCAACCAACTTGCACCGAATCGGCACAATATTTGTCATAGTAAGCCATGCCCTCCGTATCATCCATGTCGGGTTGATCGGGAATGGGGTCCTCCAACACATACGCTTTATCCTCGAGTTTGAGGACAATCCTAAGATTACGGAACCAATCCATAAAGTTCGTATGGTTGAGTTTGTCTTTCTCAAGGAGAGACCTTAACGATAGGTTGTTTAGGTTAAGTGGTGCGTTTTGCATGTTGTTGTTGTTATTAGCGGCCATCTACAAAATTAACAAAGTTCATTTAAGTATTGATTTCAAATTTAATAAACAATACCCTTTTATATTATAATTGATATATTAAATTCTAGAATCCAACGGTAAACCAAATTCCGGTTAGGTGACCTTTATCCCGTAATTTGATTTAGCTAGGTAGTCATTATATGACAATTGCAATCCTTTTGCAACTTCTAGGGTATGGGATCATGCAATCCTTTTGCATGGCATATTTATCCCAGCAACGCCTATTTGTTCCTCATGCTTCGGTGACCCTAAGTTCATGATTCCCAAATCAAGTCGTCCTACTTGTGTAAACGTGTAAACTTAACGTACAAGTGGTTAGGTGACCTTTATCCCACAAGCATGTCAAATTCACCTTAACCACATTAGTTTGTTCATGACAGTTAGGTGACCTTTATCCCATCATGAGTTCCCTAATATGTTTAAGTGTCGCACAAAAGGATGGCGTTAAACTTGTTTGCCATGTCGATTAAGGGATTTTAAGTTTTCGTTAATTCTAGTTTAAGAAAACATTTATGCCATACACCAACATGCATTTAGTGTATGGTTCATTTGAAATCCATTTTCAAGTCTTGTAATTAAGCCAATTACTTGATATAAACCAATTTATATATGCGATCCTTTTCATGTTCTTAATAACCATTTATTAAGGTTTTTGGTTGCTATTTTAATTTAACCAATTAAATTGCCGTTTTGCATGTACTTAGTACGTCTAATTTAACCAATTAAATTGTCGTTTTGTTTGTTGTTATCTTATGATTAATTGTATCAACCAAACATACAAAACAATAATCATACAAACAACCACACATGCAAAATAAGTGTGTTCACAATCTAGCCATTTTGGTGGACATTTGTTTAGCCGAAAACAAATGCCACCGGTTAAGGGGTTTCAACACAAAGCAAGAGATTTCCAATCTCCCACTTAACCTTGCATCCAAATGCTACTTGTGTTCTTCAAGTCTTCATTCATCATCTTGTATCTTCATCTTACAAAATATGTATCCTAATACATTTTTTATAGAAAATGAAAATACAACCTAATCTATTTTACATACCAAATATAAAATAAAATACATAACAAATGAATGAATTATTACAAACCAATTGAATAATTATTACATGCCATTTGAATGAATAATAATACATACCAAATGAATCATAAATCAACCAAACACACATGCATGCAACACAAGGTCAAGGCTAGGATTGTGAACATTAACATGCAACCAAATATGAACCAAATGGAAGAGCCCAAACCCACTTTTGGACCCTTTTGAATTCGGCATTCATCATAAACCCACCCAAACCCATTTGTTTTTGCAATCTACATTCATGCATGTTCATAGATTGCAACAATAGTGGGTTTAAAACAACAATTCGAAGCATATTTCAACAACTTCGGCTCTAGATACCATTGTTGGGATTTTAACAAGTTTGAAACTCTTAAAGCCATTTAAGAATCATTATAAAACGGAAGCGTGAAATTACCAATTTTACTTGTTATCATTAAACCAATTAAATCTAAATCCCATCTTGGATCAAGTTGTGAAATAATGCTTACTAATTAACAAGAAAGGAAGAGTTTTATACCTCCTTAAACCAAGTTTAAGGGCTGCTATAAATCGTGAAAGATGATGAAGAGGATGACCAAACAAAACACCAAAACACCCTTGAGTCTTGCTTGACCTTGATTACCTTAGAACCTAAGCTTGAAACCCTCTTCTTTCACACCCTGAAAACTGGACAGTAGCTAGTGAAAGAATGATGATGAATGAAGCTTCAAAACTATGAAACCTCAAGGGATAATACCCCAAACTTGTACCCAACACCCTAGCCTTTAGTTAGGATTTAAAGACACTTGATTTTAGCTTGCAAAACTATGTTTGGAACTCCCTCTTGAGTCCCAAAATCACGGCCAGAATAGGCTGCTGTGTGCAGTTTTTTTTACACAACAACTTGATATGTTTTCATGTATTGGTAAGCATTTAGTCATGTAGCATGCATATAGATACTAGGAAAAGTATGGGGCATTCAATGAAGAATCTTAGCATGCTTCTTTAACTCCCAATGCCACTACAAGGACTACATTATAATATACATTTTAAAAAAAACTGAATTTACAAAATCAGTTTTTATAAACATGATTTCATAAAAAACACATATTATAAACTTGTATATTATTTGTTATGTATATTTTATAAAACCAATTTTTATAAAATGTAACATAACTTAATTAATTATTTAACCTATAAATAATTAAATCCTTGTTAAATAAGTTATTCCATAACTTATATATAAACATGTCAACTAACATTATTTAAGAAACCTTTTTCTTAAAATTCAAGTGTCGCGTATTTAATCAATGATTCACTCATTAAGATCAAATACTAATAAGGTGTCGGTAATTTTGTTATTGGGTATGACACGACTTGGATCATAACACATTAGCCGCATTACTTTAATATGTCTCTCTGGCATACGAAATACTTCAGTTATAATAAGACTAGTCTGACTGAAAAGTCGAAGTTAACTTGCTGGAGCTGTGACAAAACTGTCTACTTTGAAAAGGAATTGAAAAGTCATTTTAGCTAATAAATACCAAAGGGTCTGACACGGATACGCGTCAAACTATGACTTGGGTTTTTAGAGTTTTTCAGGTGTATAACTGTGGGTAACATATGGTTGGATCATCATCTCGATTGTTCCTTAGTTGAAGTGTCTTCAGGAATTTCGAAGGGTTTGAGCACATATTATAATCGTTAATACATATGATGTTCTAACACAGTTTTGAAGTCAAAGTATAGCTTTGAAAGATATAGGAATCTAAGAGTGATGATACTGGTTATATTTCGAATTGAATTATGCGATTTCAAAATCAGAATATGTAATTGAATTTGAATGAGTATGATTGTTTTGATTTATATGAAAGAATGGATATTGTTGTGAAAGTAGGGAGTATAGTTGATGTTTGCTAAATCAGTTTCGAAAAATGTAATATATTAATTGTGAATTTATATATCTCTCGGGTATTACCTACCCGTTAAAAAAATTTTCACAATTAATATTTTGTACAAAAGAAGTTTATTACAGTCTTTATGAAAATATATGTGTATATTTTCTTTAGATGTAATATATATTTAATGAGTTAATATTAAATTAAACTCATTTGTTTTATGGTTGGAACTAGAATTGAGTAATCCCTAAAACTTTATAAATTGCATAAGTATTTCTTCAATAATATTGAAATTATGAATCATTACTTTGTTATTTGTTAGTTTTTGTGAAATTCTTGTGAACTTCGCAAGGTACGAATGATGTTATTTGAAAAGTTTCGAGTACATCGATGATGAAAGTGTAAAATCAAACATATATTCGAATAATACACTTGATTTATAATGAATTGGATTTTTATTGAATTGAGACAGAGTTTGTAATTAACGATGGTTAAGTTGCGGATGAAGGACGTACATCATTGCATATTTGTAATATGAATTAACTGAGTAGTTAAGATTCACACATAATAGCTTAGTACGGGAAGATTTATTATGGTTTAAAAATTTATACATATAAAATATACATATAAATCTTTCGATTGGAAATGAGTTAATACTTCATAACTCGTTGATACAATATATTTGTTGTTGATTCGTAATGATGTTCACAATGATTCTTGAACTGACAGAGTTTGTGATGTTACAGGTGCTGTTGATTTTGACGATACTGACGGCACTGACTGTGTTGATGATGCTACGGTCCTGTTGATGCTGTTGGTAAAACAATTCTAGCTTGTAAATCGTACACCATTTTGAATCAAATTTTCTACTCTACCATCTCCATTCACTCATCCGATTTACAGTCAGAATTAAATAATCTCTAAGATTTTGGAGATTACATAACTGCCGCAGAGATATCTCTTCAATGAAGTTTATGAATTAATACTTCATCGTTTGTTGTTGTTGATATTCCTGGATATTTACAGGGCGTATGACGTTGATGTTTGAGATACAGATTGTGATGTTGCGGTATGGGATGTGGATGTTGTTGTTGGTGGTGGTGATGGTACTGTTGGTGTTGCTGATGGTGGTACTGTTTATGCTGCTGGTGCTGCTGCTGGTGTTTGTAACCTTTGCACCATATTCTCCAAAGCCACTACCCGAGCGCGAAGCTCGTTGACTTCTTCTATTACACCGGGGTGATTGTCGGTTCGGACGAGCGGATAAATAAAATCTAGAATTTGGTGTAGTATGTAATCGTGACGAGATACTCTAGAAATAAGAGAGAAAATGGTGTTTCGGATAGGTTCGCCAGTAAGTGCTTCAGGTTCTTCGCCAACAGGGCAATGTGGTGGATGGAAATGATCGCCTTCTTCTTGTCTCCAATGATTGAGGAGGCTACGAACCCATATCCAATTCATCCAAAATAGATGATGACTAATTGGTTGATCCATTCTGGTCACACAGCTTTCGAAACTTGAATGAGATTCCATTTTGGAATCCGAGGGACTTGAACTAATGATGAATTCCATTTCGTACGATTGAATAAAGAATTTTTCGATATGAAATGATTTTCTGGCTATCGGGTGGTATTCTAATTATATAGAGCAAAAGGTTTCGTAGATTACGGAGGAATTTACGGAATATGTCAGGCAAAGTTTACAGTAACAGATACGCTAAGATATGAATTAGCAGATACGCTAAGATATGAATTTTGTCTATACACTATTCATGCAATCAATGCAATAAGATGTGTCTAGACTAAGAATGATAAGCAGGTAATTTCTGACAAGAATGATGAGCAAAACTTTTGAAATGCAGACACGGTCGAAGTCCAGACTCACTAATGCATCCTAACGACTATCAGTTAGACACACTAATGCAGACCTGGTTCGCTAAGACCACCGCTCTGATACCAACTGAAAGGACCCGTTCATATACATTATAAACGATTCACAATAGTTGATTACATCGCGAGGTATTTGACCTCTATATGATACATTTTCAAAACATTGCATTCGTTTTTAAAAGACAAACTTTCTTTACAACGAAAGTTGACGGCATGCACACCATTTCATAATACATCCAACTATAATTGACATAATAATAATCTTGATGAACTCAATGACTCGAATGCAACGTCTTTCAAAATATGCCATGAATGACTCCAAGTAATATCCTTAAAATGAGCTAATGCACAGCGGAAGATTTCTTTAATACCTGAGAATAAACATGCTTTAAAGTGTCAACCAAAAGGTTGGTGAGTTCATAGGTTTATCATAACAATCATTTCAATATATTAATAGACCACAAGATTTCCGTTTATAAATATATGTACACTCGCAAGTGTATAAAAGTATTCTATAAGTTGTAGGTACCCGGTAACAAGCCTTAACGTTCATGTTTTACCCTCTGAAATACACCAGATCAGGTGTGTTTAAAATAACCTCGAAGTACTAAAGCATCCCATAGTCAGGATGGGGTTTGTCAGGCCCATAGATCTATCTTTAGGATTCGCGCCTACCGTACATAGACAAGTAGTTTAATGTTACCAAGCTAAGGGTATATTTCTGGTTTAAACCCACATAGAATTAGTTTTAGTACTTGTGCCTATTTCGTAAAACATTTATAAAAACAGCGCATGTATTCTCAGTCTCAAAAATATATATAAAAGGGAGCAAATGAAACTCACAATACTGTATTTCGTAGTAAAAATACATATAACGTCATTTAACAAGTGCAAGGTTGGCCTCGGATTCACGAACGTATCAATATTGAGATTCAATATTGCAGGAAAGTACGTAGACGCAACGGAGATGATAAACACTAGATTTACCTCACGAGCATACCCATCACCTCCATAGCTATAACCCATAATTTTCTTAGCTTCGACTCATTCAAAAAAACTATTTTGAAATCACTCGGACAGCACTCCGTCGTAATATTTTATATATATTAATAATATCTTGAAATAATACAGAGCAAATATATATATATATATATATATATATATATATATATATATATATATATATATATATATATATATATATATATATATATATATATATATATATATATATATCGATTGAGAGAGTTTAGAGAAATATATTTTCAAGTTTATATGAAATAATGAAACCTATTGAATTCTATTTATAATAGATTTTTGAATTATTAAAGTGAATTATTAAAGTATGAATTATTAAAGTGAATTATTAAAGTATGATTATTAAAGTGAATTATTAAAGTATGAATTATTAAAGTGAATTATTAAAGTATGAATTATTAAAGTGAATTATTAAAGTTAACGTAAAGTAAAAGTAAAGTAAAGGTAAAGTTAAAGTATAGTAAAAGTATAAAAACTATGTATGTATAATACGCGCATAAATATATATAATATTAATTTAAATTGTTATATATATTTAATGAAATAAAATATAAATATCGTTATATTTATTATACTGGTTAAGTAATGAGTTGTCAAAAGTGATTCTAGATATTTATAAAAGTTATATACGTTTTAATAATAAAGTTCTTTTTAAACTGAAAACGTTTTTGTACGTTTGAAAATAGATTAATAGAATATTATGGAAACCAATTCTCCACTAGCTTTTGTCTAACTTTCGTAAATGACACTTTTTATTTTTATTTAGAAATAGCTTTACAAATTATTCCGAATATCGTTAAGAGGAATAGATTTTCTCAAATCATAGTGGACCTCTCAACAGAGACTTGTAATCATAATTCCATGTTTCTGATAATTCAATCATTTAATATATATTTTTTTAATTTCGTCGATAATCATATTGAAACAAATACGTTCATATAAAGAATTATACGTTTAAATACTTTGTTGACATTTTCAATTTATAACATATACACATATACATACATATTCATATATGTTCATTTAATGGTTCGTGAATCATTGGAATTTGGTCGAGGTTTAAATGAATGTATAAACATAGTTTAAAATCCTTGAGATTTAACTTAACAAACATTGTTTATCGTGTCAGAATAATATAAAGATAATGTTTAAATTTAGTCGGAAATTTCCGGGTCGTCACAGTAATGAATCTCAAAGTCGTAATCATTCAACAATTCAATCCATCTACGCTGCCTCATATTCAGTTGTTTCTGATTAAATATGTGTTGAAGACTTTTGTGGTCGGTATATATAATACTTTTGACCCCATATAAGTAGTGCCTCCAAGTCTTTAATGCAAAAACAACCGCGCCTAATTCCAAATCATGCGTCGTATAATTTTGCTCGTGAATCTTCAATTGTCTAGACGCATAAGCAATCACCTTCGTCCGTTGCATTAATACACAACCGAGAACTTGCTTTGATGCATCACAATAAATCACAAAATCATCATTCCCTTCAGGCAATGACAATATAAGTGCCCTAGTTAGCTTTTTCTTCAATAATTGAAACGCCTTCTCTTGTTCATCCTTCCATTCAAATTTCTTCCCTTTATGCGGTAATGCAGTCAAGGGTTTTGCTATTTTGGAGAAATCTTGGATGAATCTTCTGTAGTAACCAGCCAATCCTAAAAATTGACGTATATGCTTCGGAGTTTTTGGGGTTTCCCACTTTTTAACGGTTTCGATCTTTGCTGGGTCCACCTGGATACCTTCTTTGTTCACTATGTGACCGAGGAATTGAACTTCTTCCAACCAAAATGCACACTTTGAAAACTTAGCGTACAGTTTTTCTTTCCTCAATACTTCTAGCACTTTTCTCAAATGTTCTTCGTGCTCTTGATCATTCTTTGAGTAAATAAGTATGTCATCGATGAAAACAATGACAAACTTGTCAAGATATGGCCCACACACTCGGTTCATAAGGTCCATGAACACAGCTGGTGTGTTAGTCAATCCAAACGGCATAACCATAAACTCGTAATGACCATAACGCGTCCTAAAAGCAGTTTTTGGAATATCATCCTCCTTTACTCGCATTTGATGATATCCAGAACGTAAATCGATCTTCGAATAAACCAACGAGCCTTGTAGTTGATCAAATAAGTCGTCAATTCTCGGCAGTGGATAACGGTTTTTGATGGTAAGTTTGTTCAACTCTCTGTAGTCAATACACAACCTAAATGTACCATCCTTCTTCTTGACAAACAAAACAGGAGCTCCCCATGGTGATGTACTTGGTCGAATGAAACCACGTTCTAATAGTTCTTGCAGTTGGCTTTGCAGTTCTTTCATCTGTCTGGGTGCGATTCTATAAGGAGCACGAGCTATTGGTGCAGCTCCTGGTACAAGATCTATTTGAAATTCAACAGATCGATGTGGAGGTAGTCCCGGTAATTCTTTCATAAATACATCGGGAAATTCTTTTGCGACGGGAACATCATTGATGCTCTTTTCTTCAGTTTGTACTTTCTCGACGTGTGCTAGAACAGCATAGCAACCTTTTCTTATTAGTTTTTGTGCCTTCAAATTACTAATAAGATGTAGCTTCATGTTGCCCTTTTCTCCGTACACCATTAAGGGTTCTCCTTCTTCTCGTACAAATGCGAATTGCATTTTTATAACATACGATCTCTGCTTTCACCTTCTTCAGCCAGTCCATGCCAACTATTACATCAAAACTCCATAACTCTACTGGTATCAAATCAATCTTAAATATTTCGCTACCCAGTTTAATTTCTCGATTCTGGCATATATAATCTGCTGAAATTAATTTACCGTTTGCTAATTCGAGTAAAAATTTACTATCCAACGGCGTCAATGGACAACTTAATTTAGCACAAAAATCTCTACTCATATAGCTTCCATCCGCACCCGAATCAAATAAAACGTAAGCAGATTTATTGTCAATAAGAAACGTACCCGTAACAAGCTCCGGGTCTTCCTGTGCCTCTGCCACATTAATATTGAAAACTCTTCCGCGGACTTGTCCATTCGTGTTCTCCTGGTTCGGGCAATTTCTAATAATGTGGCCCGGTTTTCCACATTTATAACAAACTACATTGGCATAACTTGCTCCGACACTACTTGCTCCGCCATTACTCGTTCCGACACCATTTGTTCCTTTCGTTCTGTTAACCCCTGGTCCGTAGACCTCACACTTCGCCGCGCTATGACCATTTCTTTTACACTTGTTGCAAAATTTGGTGCAGAACCCCGAGTGATACTTTTCACACCTTTGGCATAGCTGCTTCTGATTGTTGTTGTTGCGGCTGTTATTGTTGTTGGGATGATTGTTGTAGTTGTAGTTGTTGTAGTTGTTGTTGTTGTTGTTGTTGTTGTTGTTGGGCCGTTTGTTGTAGTTGCGATTGATGTTGCGATTGTTGGGATAATTGTTGCGATTATTATTGTAATTGTTGTTGTTGTTGTATTGGTGATTCTTATCACCGTTTTCCTCCCACTTTCTTTTGACTTGCTTTACATTGGCCTCTTCAGCCGTCTGTTCTTTAATTCTTTCCTCAATCTGGTTCACTAGTTTGTGAGCCATTCTACATGCCTGTTGTATGGAGGCGGGCTCGTGTGAACTTATATATTCTTGAATTCTTTCCGGTAATCCTTTCACAAACGCGTCGATCTTCTCTTCCTCATCTTCGAACGCTCCCGGACATAATAGGCACAATTCTGTGAATCGTCTTTCGTACGTGGTAATATCAAATCCTTGGGTTCGTAACCCTCTAAGTTCTGTCTTGAGCTTATTAACCTCGGTTCTGGGATAGTACTTCTCGTTCATCAAGTGCTTGAATGCTGACCACGGTAGTGCGTACACATCATCTTGTCCCACTTGCTCTAGATAGGTATTCCACCATGTTAACGCAGAACCTGTGAAGGTATGCGTAGCGTACTTCACTTTTTCCTCTTCAGAACACTTACTTATGGCAAACACCGATTCGACCTTCTCGGTCCACCGTTTCAATCCGATCGGTCCTTCGGTTCCATCAAATTCCAAAGGTTTGCAGGCAGTGAATTCTTTATAGGTGCATCCTACACGATTTCCTGTACTGCTAGATCCAAGGTTATTATTGGTATGTAGCGCTGCCTGTACTGTGGCTATGTTTGAAGCTAGAAAAGTACATAATTCCTCTTCATTCATATTCACAGTGTGTCAAGTAGTCGGTGCCATTTCCTTCAAAATAGTCAAATGGAACAAGTTAATCATACAGAATATTAAGAGTAGTTAATAGTATTTCGTAGCATAATATGAACTCATTTATAAAAGCTTTTTCTTCATATTAGCTTTTTATAAGTTTAAATTTGGGTAGTACCTACCCGTTAAGTTCATACTTAGTAGCTAATATACAATTCAACTACTACAATTCTATATGAAAAACTGATTATAATAATATTTCGTGTTCAAACTTTTATACAATATTTTACAAACTTACAACACCGCTTATTTTACATAAAGCATGAAATATAGCACACAATAACTTTGATACAAGATAGTTGTGAAGATAATTCTAGCTAGTACACAAGTCATTCAGCAAAGGCAATAAAGACACGTAATTCATACGTCCAGAAACAAGTCATGCATTCTGGTTTTACTAGGACTACTTCCCATCCTTGGTCTTGTGGAACATAACCGTTATGGCCGTTGATAAGACAACGTGTTGTAACGTCGTCAAAGGGACGAGGGTTACGTAATGACCAACAGTCTCGTAATAACCTAAAAACCTCATTTCTTACCCCAATTACCGAATCCGTCACTTGTGGGAACGTTTTGTTTAATAGTTGTAGCCCGATGTTCTTTTTCTCACTTTGGTGAGAAGCGAACATTACTAACCCGTAAGCATAGCATGCTTCTTTATGTTGCATGTTAGCCGCTTTTTCTAAATCATGAAGTCCTATATTCGGATACATTGAGTCAAAATAATTTCTTAACCCATTGCGTAAAATAGCTTTTGGGTTCCCCGCAATATATGCGTCAAAGTAAACACATCGTAACTTATGGGTTTCCCAATGTGATATCCCCCATCTTTCGAACGAAAGCCTTTTATAAACCAAGGCATTCTTGGAACGTTCTTCGAATGTCTTCCAAACTGATTTCGCTGTAAATAGTTGTGCCGAAGAATTCTGACCGACTCTAGACAAGATTTCATCAATCATGTCTCCGGGTAGGTCTCTTAAAATATTGGGTTGTCTATCCATTTTGTGTTTTTATACTGAAAAATAGACAAGAGTTAGATTCATAAAAAAAATACTTATTAATACAAGCAATTTTTACATATATCATAAAGCATAAGCACACTATATTACATATATTACACCACACGAATACAACTATCTTATTCCGACTCGCTCGTTTCTTCTTCTTCGGTTTTGGTTCGTTTTGACAAGTTTCTAGGGATATATGATGTTCCCCTAATACGAGCCGTCATTTTCCACATTGGTTTAGAAAAACCTGGTGGTTTAGAGGTTCCCGGGTTATTGTCACAACTTAAGAAATACGGGTGTTGACGATACATATAAAGTTCATCGGGTATGGAATCAAATTTCTATATTTTTATGCCCTTTCCCTTATTGTTCTCTTTTGCCTTATTAAATTGTGTTGGGGTAATTTCTATAACATCATCGGAATCCTCGTCGGGATCCGATTCATTGGAGAATTGGTAATCCTTCCAATATTTTGCTTCCTTGGCGGAAACACCGTTGACCATAATTAACTTTGGTCGGTTGGTTGAGGATTTTCTTCTACTTAACCGTTTTATTATTCCCCCACTGTTTCTTCTTCTAGTTCCGATTCTTCTTCCGGTTCCTATTCTTCTTCCGATTCGGGAACTTGTGAATCAGTCCACGAATCATTCCAATTTACATTTGACTCTTCATTATTAATAGGTGAGTCAATGGGACTTGTTCTAGAGGTAGACATCTATCACATAATATCAAACACGTTAAGAGATTAATATATCACATAATATTCACATGTTAAAAATGTAGTGACCCGAACTTTTCCATGTTTATATATATATTAAATGAAATTGTTATTTACATGATTAAGTGTTTCCAACATGTTAAGCAATCAAACTTGTTAAGACTTGATTAATTGAAATAGGTTTCATATAGACAATTGACCACCCAAGTTGACCGGTGATTCACGAACGTTAAAACTTGTAAAAAACTATACGATGACATATATATGGTTATATATATAGTTAACATGATTTTATTATAAGTATGTATCTCATTAGGTATTTTAACAATGAGTTATATACATAAAAATGAGACTATTAATTTAAGAAACTCAAAAATGATACATATAACCATTATCGTTATAACAACGTCTTACTAGGTACATATGAATCATATTAAATTATTGATACACTTGGTTAATTATTTTAAATGATAAGTAAATATATTATTAAGTGTATTAACAATGAAATACATATGTAAAAATAAGACTACTAACTTAATGATTTCGAAACGAGACATATATGTAACGATTATCGTTGTAACGACATTTAACTGTATATATATCATACTAAGATATATTATATATTATAATATCATGATAATATAACAATTTAACATCTCATTTGTTATAATAAATAATGGGTTAACAACATTCAACAAGATCGTTAACCTAAAGGTTTCAAAACAACATTTACATGTAACGACTAACGATGACTTAACGACTCAGTTAAAATGTATATACATGTAGTGTTTTAATATGTATTCATACACTTTTGAAAGACTTCAAGACACTTATCAAAATACTTCTACTTAACAAAAATGCTTACAATTACATCCTCGTTCAGTTTCATCAACAATTCTACTCGTATGCACCCGTATTCGTACTCGTACAATACACAGCTTTTAGATGTATGTACTATTGGTATATACACTCCAATGATCAGCTCTTAGCAGCCCATGTGAGTCACCTAACACATGTGGGAACCATCATTTGGCAACTAGCATGAAATATCTCATAAAATTACAAAAATATGAGTAATCATTCATGACTTATTTACATGAAAACAAAATTACATATCCTTTATATCTAATCCGTACACCAATGACAAAAAACACCTACAAACACTTTCATTCTTCAATTTTATTCATCTAATTGATCTCTCTCAAGTTCTATCTTCAAGTTCTAAGTGTTCTTCATAAATTCCAAAAGTTCTAGTTTCATAAAATCAAGAATACTTCCAAGATTGCAAGTTTACTTCCAAGTTTTCTAAATCCATTCCAAGTAATCATCCAAGATCAAGAAACCTTTGTTACTTACAGTAGGTTATCTTTCTAATACAAGGTAATAATCATATTCAAACTTTAATTCAATTTTTATAACTATAACAATCTTATTTCGAGTGGAAATCTTACTTGAAATTGTTTTCGTGTCATGATTTTGCTTCAAGAACTTTCAAGCCATCCAAGGATCCTTTGAAGCTAGATCTATTTTTCTCATTTCCAGTAGGTTTATCCAAGGAACTTGAGGTAGTAATGATGTTCATAACATCATTCGATTCATACATATAAAGCTATCTTATTCGAAGGTTTAAACTTGTAATCACTAGAACATAGTTTAGTTAATTCTAAACTTGTTCGCAAATAAAAGTTAATCATTCTAACTTTACTTTTAAAATCAACTAAACACATGTTCTATATCTATATGATATGCTAACTTAATGATTTAAAACCTGGAAACACGAAAAACACCGTAAAACCGGATTTACGCCGTCGTAGTAACACCGCGGGCTGTTTTGGGTTAGTTAATTAAAAACTATGATAAACTTTGATTTAAAAGTTGTTATTCTGGGAAAATGATTTTTATTATGAACATGAAACTATATCCAAAAATTATGGTTAAACTCAAAGTGGAAGTATGTTTTCTAAAATGGTCATCTAGACGTCGTTCTTTCGACTGAAATGACTAACTTTACAAAAACGACTTGTAACTTATTTTTTCGACTATAAACCTATACTTTTTCTGTTTAGATTCATAAAATAGAGTTCAATATGAAACCATAGCAATTTGATTCACTCAAAACGGATTTAAAATGAAGAAGTTATGGATAAAACAAGATTGGATAATTTTTCTCATTTTAGCTACGTGAAAATTGGTAACAAATCTATTCCAACCAAAACTTAATCAACTTGTATTGTATATTATGTAATCTTGTGATACCATAGACACGTATACAATGTTTCGACCTATCATGTCGATACTGTTGGGATTTAACAAGTCCATAAACTTACTTAAAACATTTGAAGATCAAATTAAAGCGGAAGCGTGTAATTACCATTTTAAACTTGTTATACTTTAACCAATTCTATTTGTTATCTTTAAACCAATTAAAGTTAAATCCCTTCTTGGATCAAGTTGTGAATATTATGCTTACAAGTTAACAAGAAAAGATAGAGTTTTATTTACCTCCTCAAGCTAGTTGAGGGTTGTTTAACACAAGGAGATGATGAACAAGTGTGTTAAAACTCCAAGCTTTTGATGCACCAACACCACCCTTGAACTTAGTTATGTATTAGACACTTAATCACCTTTAAACTTAGTTTGGAACCCACTTCTCTTGCACCCTAAAAACTGGACAGCAACTTAAGAAAAGATGAAGGTGAATGGAGTCTCAAAACAATGAAACCTCAAGAGGTGATACCCCAAACTTGTACCCAACACCTAGTACATTGGTTAGGCTTTGATAACACTTGAAAAACTGACTTTAAAAAAAAGAAAATGATCCTCTTTTGAACCTAAAAAGGCCACGGCTGGACCAGCTGCAGAATGCAGTATTTTTCTGTTTTTTTTGCAAGCTTAAACTAGTAGTTATCACTTGAAAACTGATTCAAACTTTGGTATAAGTGTTGGACAAGTTCATGAGAAGTTGTGTAGTATAAAAGGCAACAAAACAAGCATGTGTGGTCTTTCTTGGAGACCCAAAATTCTGCCACATATTCTCTTTATCTACAATACATATAAGTTTATAAAAGTTTATAAAAGATTTATAAACTTATGTATTATTTTGTTACCTATACATTTTATAAAATCCTTTTATAAAATATAACACAATATAATCATTTAAACCTATAAACAATTATATATAAATTATCCAAATAATTTATCTCAAGTGATAATATTTTAGAAACCCGATTTTCTAAAATTCAAGTGTCGCGTATTTGTTTAATGAACCAATCGTTAAGATCAAATACGTATAAGGTGTCGGTAAGTTTGTTATTGGGTATGACCCGACTTGGATCATAACACATTAGCCACATTAATTTAATATGTCTCTCGGGCATACGAAATACCTTCAATCTCCCACTTGCACGAGAAACATAAGAAATTAATGCAAGTGATGGATACAGCCTAACACACCGTCCATCACCCCTAATATGTTATGACTTTGTGCCATTCAATAACATCATCCCTTTCGAGCTCCCTACTCGAACTGATATATGTAGGTGAATCTTTCATTATATCCTTTCATCCTAGATGTCATGTCAAATCCAGGAGATACAGAGTGATCACTCTCTTATAGATTTAACTTTTCAGGCCTTAGACATCTGACTCTCAACGAATAAGAGGGACAAATTCCATCTTGACTACATACGTCCTAGATATACACTTTGTAATATATCTGAGTTCTTCCTTATGTACTACCATGTTTCAGAATAGCGAAGGAAAGAATCAAGGCACAGTACTTGGTGAATATCCGAACCCAATATGTATCTCAGGTCAGAGGATACAATGATATTCGCCTTTACTCAAGATTACATGTGATCAACCACAAAGGCTCTATACAGTAATTCTTGAGAGCGGGTCTTCCAATATTTGTTTCCCACAAATATCTATGAACCTTGGTTGCAACCTTGCCCCACATTCAACCTATGAATGTATACCAATCCAAGTTCATAATAGTCTAAACCTCACACTTGTTCCCACAAATGTGATCGACTACGGAAATTTAGAATAGTTGCTTATTCATGGATGAAATATGCAAAATAGGAACATAACTCAAATAAATTAACACCATAGTTATATTAATGAGTTTGAATAATTTCGTTCCGGTACAATACATAAAATAGATCATATCCAATCACTAGAATATCGAAGCCCTAATGCACAAACATGTCCCTCATGTTTTGGCCCATGTAAAAGCTTCGTGAGTGGATCCACAACATTTTGATCTGTGTGAACTTTGTGAATACATATCTTTCCCTTTTCAACCTCATCCCTGATGTAGTTGAATCTCCGCTCAATGTGACGAGTCTTTTGATGAGCACGAGGTTCCTTGATTTAAGCAATCGCACCCTCATTGTCACAAAAGATCTCAAGAGGGTCCTGAATGGAAGGGACCACTCCTAAGTCGTCGATGAATTTCTTAATCCATGCAGCTTCCTAAGCTGCCAGTGAGGCGGCAATGTACTCCGACTCTGTAGTGGATAACGCAACAACTTCCTGTTTTGAACTCTTCCAAGAGACCGCACCACCATTTAACACGAAGACATAACCGGATTGTGATCGAGAGTCATCTCGATCAGTTTGGAAACTCGCATCCACGTAACCTTTTACAGCGAGTTCCTCCTCACCAGACCCATATATTAGAAACATATCCTTAGTCCTCCTAAGGTATTTCAATATGCTTTTAACAGCAATCCAATGACTATTTCCTGGGTTATTCTGGTATCTACTTGTCAAGCTTAGAGCGCATGACACATCCAGTCTAGTACATATCATTGCATACATGATAGACCCAATAGCAGATGCGTATGGGACTTTCTTCATTCTCTCTTGTTCATCTTTCGTGGTAGGATACTGAGATGAACTGAGAACGGTTCCTTTTTGAATAGCTACCAAACCTCTCTTAGAGTTTTCCATCTTGAACCTTTTCAAGATTTTATCAATGTATGTACTTTGACTTAAACCTATCAATCTCTTGGATCTATTCCTATAGATCCCTATCCCCAATATGTATTGTGCTTCTCCAAGATCCTTAATGGAGAAGCAACTCTTTAGCCAAGTTTTGACTCCTTGCATTGTGGTAATATCATTCCCAAATAATAATATATCATCCACATATAGTACAAGGAACATGATAGTGCTCCCACTAGCTTTCTTATATACACAAGCTTCATCACCATTTTTAATGAAGCCAAATTTCTCGGCTTCCTCATTAAAACAATGATTCCACATTCTAGATGCTTGTTTCAATCCGTAGATTGACTTCTTTAACTTGCATACCCTTTTAGGATATTTTGGATCAACAAAACCTTCAGGCTGGACCATATAGACATCTTCCATAAGATATCCATTTAGGAAAGCGGTTTTGACATCCATTTGCCATATTTCATAGTCGTAGTGAGCAGCAATGGCAAATAATATCCTAATAGACTTTAGCATTGCCACAGGCGAGAAAGTTTCATCATAATCAACCCCTTGAGTTTGAGTGAAACCTTTTGCAACAAGTCTAGCTTTATATGTATCCAAGTTTCCATGTATGTCGGTTTTCTTCTTGAAAAGCCATTTGCAATCAACTAGCTTAGAGCTAGGAGGTTGCTCAACAAGTTCCCAAACTTGGTTTTCATACATGGATTGCATCTCGGCGTTCATGGCATCCTGCCATTTATCTTTATCAATCCTTGATAAAGCATCTTGGTAGTTTGTTGGTTCATCCAAATCAACCGTATAGCAACCATCTATGAGAAACCCATATCTCTCAGGAGGATTGCCAATTCTACCAGATCTACGAATGTCTTGTGTATTTTGATCATCCATTTGATCACTATCAACATTTTCATGTTGAGTGCTAGTGTCAACCAATTGTGTATCATCTACTTGATCTTGAACCTCTTCAAGATCTATCTTCCTTTCACTATTTCCTTCCATTAGGAACTTAGTTTCAAGGAATTCCGCCTTCCGAGCAATAAATACATTCTGCTCGGATGGATCATAGAAATAGTATCCCATATCATCCTTGGGATATCCTATGAAGATACACTTCGTGGATCGAGCATTCAACTTATTAGGGACGTAACGCTTAGGATAAGCTTCACATCCCCATACCTTTAAGTATGATAGAGATGGAGGTTTACCAAACCACATCTCGTGAGGAGTTCGTTCCACTTTCTTGGTTGGGGCCATATTTAAAATACGAGCCGCGGAGCTTAGACAATAACCCCAAAATGATAGAGGCAACGAGCTTCTTGCCATCATAGATCGAACCATATCCATTAGGGTTCGGTTCCTCCTTTCGGAAACTCCATTAAGTTGGGGTGTTCCGGGTGGAGTAAGTTGTGAGATAATCCCACAACTCCTAAGATGATCTTGGAAGGCATCGCTTAGGTATTCACCTCCTCTATCGGTACGTAGTACCTTAATTGTCCTATTGAGTTGATTTTGTACTTCGTTTTGATATTCTTTGAATGCTTCAAACGTTTCATCCTTGTGTCTTAATAAGTAGACATATCCGAAACGACTAAAGTCATCAATGAAAGTAACAAAGTATCTTTCACCATTCCTAGTTATGGGTTTAAAGGGTCCACATACATCCGAATGTATTAATCCCAATAAATCTTTAGCCCTTTCATAAGTCCCTTTGAAAGGTGCTTTAGTCATCTTGCCTTGTAAACAAGATTCGCATACATCAAATGAATCCATTTCATTTGATTTCAAAAGTCCATTCCTTTGAAGTGTATGCATTCGGTTCTTGTTTATGTGACCAAGGCGACAATGCCATAAGTAGGAATCACTCAAATCCCTTTTGAGTTTCTTGGTGCTTGTATGGTATATAGAGCTCGATGATGCGTCATTATGTACCAATTCATAAATTCCATTTGAAAGGACCCGTCCTAATCCATCCGGACGAAGTCCATATCGATTATAAATGATTCACAACAGTTGATTACATCGCGAGGTACTTGACCTCTATATGATACATTTTACAAACATTGCATTCGTTTTTGAAAAGACAATCTTTCATTACATCAAAAGTTGACAGCAGGCATACCATTTCATAATATATCTAACTATAATTGACTTAATAAAATCTTGATGAACTCAACGATTCGAATGCAACGTCTTTTGAAATATGTTATGAATGACTCCAAGTAATATCTTTAAAATGAGCAATTGCACAGCGGAAGATTTCTTTCATACCTGAGAATAAACATGCTTTCAAGTGTCAACCAAAAGGTTGGTGAGTTCATTAGTTTAACATAAATAATCATTTCCCTCATTTTAATAGACCACAAGATTTTCATTTCTCATAAATAAACGTCCCATGCATAGAGACAAAAATATCATTCATATGGATTGAACACCTGGTAACCGACATTCACAATATACATATAAGAATATCCCCATCATTCCGGGATCCTCCTTCGGACATGATATAAATTTCGAAGTACTAAAGCATCCAGTACTTTGGATGGGGCTTGTTGAGCCCGATAGATCTATCTTTAGAGTTCGCGTCAATTAGGGTTTCTGTTCCCTAATTCTTAGATTACCAGACTATATAAAAAGGGGCATATTCGATTTCGATCATTCAACCATATAATGTAATTTTGATTACTTGGGTCTATTTCGTAAAACATTTATAAAAGCAGCGCATGTATTCTCAGTCCCAAAAATATATATTGCAAAAGCATTTAAAAAGGGAGCAAATGAAACTCACACATATAATTATTGTAAAACAGTTAATAAAGCGTTTGAATGTATTCTCAGTCCCAAAAATGTAATGAGTAAAAAGGGATTAGATGAACTCACCTTGATAGCACGGCAAACAATTCACAAAATGTGATAGAAACTCAGAATGCAAGTAATTGTATACCTCAACCTAGAGATACAAGTTGGTCAATATAATGTTTAATAAACTAATTCGAATCATGTTGTAACCAAAATTTCTATGCTTCAATCTATAATTACCAAATAAGTGTATTAGCAACTAGTACTACTAGTTACTAGTAATATAATTCCTTATACTATTTTTGTTATTTTATTTTTTTTTTAAACTAGATCATCATCATCGTCGTCGTTCATCATACATGTGCCTGTGTTTTAAATTTTTCTCATTTTCGTGTTGTTCATTTTCTCCATCATCATATTATATAAAATACTTATTATTAATAATATAGACTATCATTAACATTTTATATTAAACAACTATTATCATTCATTAGCATGTCACATGAAACAATAATTTTTTTTATTATTATTAAAATACTTTTTATTTTATTCAGGGATCATTTTCTTCATCTTTGTCTTGTAATTTCCCGAGGAATCTTATGAGTACAATCAGACAAAGTTTTATACATATGCTTTTTGGGTGTCATTTAAATAAGTTTAACAACTCTGTCTTGTTTTCAACTATTATTATAACTTTTTTTTTCTCTCTCTAAAGAATGTTTATGACATAAAATATCTTGAATTCATACTTATTTCTACTTCTTGTAAAGTTTAATACGTATGGTACTTATGTCGCTTGATGAGTGAAATGTTATTAGACATTATTATTATTATTATTATTATTATTATTATTATTATTATTATTATTATTATTATTATTATTATTATTATTATTATTATTATTATTATTATTTTTATAGAAACTATTGAAAAGTTGTAAGGTTTTTTTTTTCTGTTCGGGTTACCCGGGAAGGCGAGTAATCCGACCCCATACTTTAGTGTACGCAGCCCATCAGGAATATTCCCTGGCTGTTTTCAACCCTTCCCTGACCACCCCAAGAATTGAACCTGAGATCTTTTGCAAGGATCTCAGTGCCCCAACCACTTGGGTTACCTTGGGATGGTTTATAGAAACTATTGAAAAATCTGAAATAACACTTGGTTATATAGTATTAGCAACAACAAAAAAATATATATACAATTCAGGGAATGAAATGTTAATATTAAATTCTTTAAATTAATTTTGTAAAATTAATCATAACCCAGGGACCAAATCCATAAATGTAGACTAATACTATCATCATCTTCATATCGTGTATTTGCAGATTTCGAAATTCATTTTTTTTTTACTTCATATATTCATTGTTTTAATTCATACGTACTAAATAAAACAAATAAATATATTACTTGTAGTTACTAAAGCACTAGTATAAATCTTTAATACAATATTTAGGTGACTAATTTGACACATTTTAACGCCACACAATATCCTGACTTCAATGATTTTTAGCGACTATCTTGATTAGATATATGAACACATGAAGATTATTAAAGCGTAGTAAACGATTACTTTTTGAGAACTTTAAGATATACCTTCAGACGAACGGGAACTTATAGCAGCAACAAAATAGAAATGAAAGCAACAACACTCGATGGTGATAGTAGGGTGGTAGTTAGAAGCTAGCAAGCTGATGGTTTGCATATGGGTTTCACGAGAGAAAAAAAAATATGCATGGTGTTGGATGGTTGTTAGGGTGGTGCAAGGTGGCTCGTTGGTGGTGGCCGGTGGTAGCATTGATCGATAGGAACAAGAAGAAAAGTAGTAGAGGGTGCTACTCTAAATCATGTATGCATATGATGACTACCACCTTGCTAGATATTTGGGAATTTGAGGGACTTGGGTAAAGATATTTGAGTAGAGAGATTTGGCACAAGCAGTGTGAATTGAAAGACTTATTAAAATTTCATTATGTAATGGAACACATGCCATCATGTAGGCAAATGGAAAAGTCAGGTGGCCATATTTTAACAACACGTATTATTTTAAATTACCCTCAATTTGAGATGTGAAGTGTGTACACAAAGACCCGGATCACTAGTTGATAGATATCACCCGTGAAAACTTAATCGAATGATAAGATGCCACGTGGCAATCATTGAGGCAACAAATAAAAAAAAATAGTTCTTAATCTAATATAGTAAGATATGTGATAGTGGATGGATATGAAAAGAAGAAAGCATGTGATAGTGGAAGTAATCAAACAAAAAGCGGTGACCTGATAATTAATCACGGATGTTTATAACTATTTCTCTACCAACACTTTAATCTGGGGGGTTAAATCGTGTTCCGTTGATAATCAGTGGCGGATAAAAAGGACTCAGAAAAATCCCAAATTTTTACAGTAATTATATTTATTTATTTTGGTCATTATGGTATAAAATTCTATCCTTAATTTAATAAACAAAAAGTACATCAACTGTCCCTCTCATTTATGGGTAAAATATAAAAAATGTTAAAACTTAACAAATAGTTCCTAAACACATTTTTAATAAGCCTAAAATTTATAGAACTCATTTTCGGATCACCGTTTATTTTAAAATCATATAAGTTTGAATTTAGTTTGCTTAATATCAATCGGGACATCAAACGAGTATTACAATCGTTTAATATTTATTTTTAATATACATTATTTATATATAGAGATATATTTTAAATAATATTTATTGTAATATCCTATTTTTATTTTATTAATTATTAATAGCAACAACATATAATACTTCAAATTATATTTCGAATTATTATTTATATATATACATACACACTTATCTATTTATAATTAGTTATTCTTGAATCGTCAGGAATAGTCAAAGGTATAAATGAATCTATTTAAATAGTTCAACAATTTGCAGACTTAGTTTAACAGACTTTGCTTATCGAATCGAAATCATATAAAGATTAAGTTTAAATTTGGTCGGAAATTTTCGGGTCATCACAGTACCTACCCGTTAAAGAAATTTCGTCCCGAAATTTGAGTGAGGTCGTCATGGCTAACAATAAATATGTTTTCCTGACGAATATGAGCTGATAAATAGAGTTTTATCATTATTGAATAATACAGGTAAAATAATTTGATTAATTGAAGAGTACGAATGAAGCTATCACACAAGAGTGAAATGAATAAATGAAGTTTCGTTTTAATTTTTGACGTTGCCTTGGTTGAATTCCGAAATTCAAGGGATTTAAAAGAAAATCTTAGAAATCTATAAGATCTGATTCTTCGATGAATAAGGAAATTAAGATCTCTTTAATTAAATACGGTGATTTGCTTCGATTACTCTGTCTGATATTTCCATTATAAATTAAGCTCTTCCGTTCCATTATTCTCACCATTCCCATACTCTCTTCCTTAGTTCATACATCCAAAAGATTGTGAAAATGCTTAATCCAGTTCTAATCCTTGTCCTTATCCTTACTATCGTAACAATCATTCTCCTTTTCCAACTTCCACCCGAGGAATCTTCTTACTTCTACTTTGCTCTTGGGGTTATAGTGCTTTTAATTCTCCCTTGTCTTTATGTTGCGATAAACATTGATATACACGGTTTGTAATTTATGCGTTGTTATCGGGCTCTATATCTCTCCTTATATTTCAATGTCCCCCTTTATGTTTCCTATAATCATTGTCATCCACAGTTAATACTCCCTCCTATTTGCTACGATTTATACTCCAATTTCTATTTCAGAGCTTTGTCCCTTCGTTTCTTCTTCTAGCGATTTGGCATCTCTTGTAATGGTCCAGAATTCGCAGATATAAGTTTCAGAATGAACATTATTAATGTTCTAAATAAGAAGGAACGTAATAGCACGATTTGACTTGTCAAATTACCAGATTCACTGAGAATAGAACTATCAAGAATATACTTTCTTGATATGTTCAGAAGTTAATCAGAATGACAGAGTTATGTAACATGGCACATGATGACGTTATGATCTGTGAATCATCACGTCCCATTAGAAACTCAGCATGACTTACTGTAATATAATCACGTTGATCAAGTGTCATTATATTATACTAACTCATGCATCAATTCCTAACATTACTTCAATAACATTCTTATTTTAAGCTCGAAAGTTTATAGAATATAGAAACTAACAGTTTCTATATGATGTAATACTGATAGCACGAAGAGATTAATGATTTCAAATAAGAATAGTTATAAAAATATCTCCAGAAATATGGAGGATATTTATAATGAAAGATACGATAATATCTCGGAATATCTAAGATCAGAGGATAATAGAAACTATTGTCTGCAAGGGTTTAGAGTAAGGAGCAAGATATTCACTAAAGACTTTAACAGACATTGAATCATTTGGATTCTTTGAAGTCAAACTTATTCTTTGTGATTTGTCCACGGCTTTCTTCATAGTTTCGCATAATCTGCTTTTCGGTACTAAATTTTCTATTGAATGTTTCCAATTTAATGATACACAGGAAGCACGAAGAGGTAACTAATTTCGGACGAGAATATTTATGAAAATATCCTCAGAAATATTGAAGATATTGATGATGATATTTTGGAATTTCTAAATTCGATGGTTGATGGAGGAAGATTTTCCGCAAGATTTTAACATGACTTCGGAGCAAGATATTCTCTAAAGATTTCAACGGATCCAGAATTATCTGGATTCTTTGAATATAGGGTATGGTCCTTGTATTTGTCCTTGGTCTCCTTCATGGGTAGTTCAATCTGTTTTTCAATACCCAATTTTCTATCGAGCGTTCCTAACACTCCTTTCTTTATCATCAAACTTTTGGCCGTTTAGACCATCTACCATTTTTCTGTTTCCTCTGCATTTAATGCTATGATATCTGAATCATCGGTTATTAATCCGAGGTGGTTTCAGGAGAATTGTGTTTTTAGATAATTAAACGCTGATGGTAATATGGTGGAATATGAAAGGTTCCCTGGTAACAATAAAAGAGCACGCGTATATATCAATGTTATAATAAGGTTGTTTCGTATGAAAAGTCGAAGTTGTCTTGCTGGAGCTGTGACAAAATTTGCTACTTTGAAAGGAATTACCAAGTTATTTTGGGTAATAATAACACTTAAAGGAGTTAGCACAACTACGTGTTAAACGTTTACTCAGTTTCCGAGAGTTTTTCAGATGCATAACTAAATGCATCAATCTTTTCTCCCGTAGATGAAGTGCGGTTAGTTCATCCTCTCGTTTGAGATGTTTTCAAGAATCATAAAAGGTTTGAACGTGGATCTTAATCGTCAAGATACAAATGAGGGTTGAGATGAAATCAAGTGGCAAACTTGAAGAATTGTTTAGTTTCATATGTTATAATCAATATTTTAATTCATTTTAATTGTCCAATGTTTGTAATCCACAGTTGATAGTCTACAGTTAGCAGTTCAATAATTCATATATAGTTTAATATATAATATTCGAATTAATTAATACGTATTGTGACCCGTGTACCGGTCTCAGTATTGATCACAACTCAAACTATATATCTATTTTGGAATCAACCTTAACCCTGTATAGCTAACTCCGTCATTTGCATATAGAGTGTCTATGGTTGTTCCAAGATAAATATATAGATGGGTTAATATGATATGTCGAAACCTTGTATACGTGTCCCGTTATTTAAAGTACGAAAAATAAATACAGAAATTAAATGACGATAAATAAAATTGCAAGAATGTAAATTGCGAGAATGTAAATTGCGATAATTAAATTGCGGTAAATAAAATGTAAACAGTTAGCTAGGAACAGTTAGCGTGGACTCTTAACAATATTTCAATTAGTTAATTCGTTTGTTTCTAACAAATTTTATTTTTGTCTAATGTTTTCTTCATTATGCCACTTGTTGAATTTTGATAGGTCAAAATCCGAATATGAAATTGAATGAAAAGTGTTATTCTGCGGTGAACGGATACGTATATCAGTGGTTGTAAGTAGGATAGTAAATGACTGTTGAATCAGCTTTAAAGAATGTACAGTGTAACTTATTAATGTAAAATCTAAATATTCCTCGGGTATTACCTACCCGTTAAAATATTTTCACCATTAACAGTTTGTACAAGAGAAATTTTAATTACAATCTTTACGGAAACATATATACATATATATTTTCTTCAGATGTATTCATGGATTTAATGAGTTAATATGATATTAAACTCATTTGCTTTTCGGTTGGAACTAGAATAAATAATCTCTAAAACTTAAGAGATTACATATTCGCCATGTCGAACGAAGATAAATGAGGTAGAACGATACGTAGAACGAAGATCATACTCAAGGTATATATGATGATATTGAAGCATGGATTGTTGATGGTACTGGTGCTGTTATTGATTGTACTGTTGGTGCCGGTGATGTTGCTGAAGCTGGTACATTTTGCACCATATTCTCCGAATTGATTATTCGAGCGCGAAGTTCGTTGACTTATTACTCCAGGATGATTGTCGGTAGAACGAGCGGATGAATAAGGTTCAGAATTGTGGATAGAATATAATCTTGTCGAGTTACCCTGGAAATGAGACTGAAAATGGTGTCTCGAACAGGTTTGCCGGTAAACGCTTCAGGTTCATTGTCAAGAGGTGAATTCGGTTGATGGATGAGATTGCCTTCTAAGCGTTTCCATTAATTAAGTCGACTACGAAACCATCAGATGAATTGATAATGGCTGATTGGTTGATTCATGCCGGTGACACAGCTTTCGGAGCTTGAGTGAAACTCTATGTCGGAATAGATGTCGGAATAACTATCGAAATAGTTATCGGAATCTAAGGGACTCGAACTGGTTGCAGGATTCATCTCGTACGATCAGATGAAGGATTTTCAATAAGAAATAGATTATAGGATGTAAATTAGTACCCTGCAATACATAATTTACATATGCATACATAATACTAAAGTCCCATAAGTTACGGAGGAATCTACGGAAGTTGTCAGGAAAAGTTACAGTAACAGGTACGCTAAGATATGAATCAGTAGATACACTAAGATATGAATTTTGTCTATACACTATTCATGCAATCATTGCAGTAAGATGTGTCTAGACTAGGAATGATAAGCAGGTAATTTCCTAAGGATGATAAGCAGGTAATTTTTGACACGAAATGATAAGCAAAAATTTTGACATGTAGACACGGTCGAAGTCCAGACTCACTAATGCATCCTAACGACTATCAGTTAGACTCACTAATGCAAGACCTGGTTCACTAAGACCATCGCTCTGATACCAACTGAAAGGACCCGTCCTAATCCATCCGGACGAAGTCCATATCGATTATAAATGATTCACAACAGTTGATTACATCGCGAGGTACTTGACCTCTATATGATACATTTTACAAACATTGCATTCGTTTTTGAAAAGACAATCTTTCATTACATCAAAAGTTGACAGCAGGCATACCATTTCATAATATATCTAACTATAATTGACTTAATAAAATCTTGATGAACTCAACGATTCGAATGCAACGTCTTTTGAAATATGTCATGAATGACTCCAAGTAATATCTTTAAAATGAGCAATTGCACAGCGGAAGATTTCTTTCATACCTGAGAATAAACATGCTTTCAAGTGTCAACCAAAAGGTTGGTGAGTTCATTAGTTTAACATAAATAATCATTTCCCTCATTTTAATAGACCACAAGATTTTCATTTCTCATAAATAAACGTCCCATGCATAGAGACAAAAATATCATTCATATGGATTGAACACCTGGTAACCGACATTCACAATATACATATAAGAATATCCCCATCATTCCGGGATCCTCCTTCGGACATGATATAAATTTCGAAGTACTAAAGCATCCAGTACTTTGGATGGGGCTTGTTGAGCCCGATAGATCTATCTTTAGAGTTCGCGTCAATTAGGGTTTCTGTTCCCTAATTCTTAGATTACCAGACTATATAAAAAGGGGCATATTCGATTTCGATCATTCAACCATATAATGTAATTTTGATTACTTGGGTCTATTTCGTAAAACATTTATAAAAGCAGCGCATGTATTCTCAGTCCCAAAAATATATATTGCAAAAGCATTTAAAAAGGGAGCAAATGAAACTCACACATATAATTATTGTAAAACAGTTAATAAAGCGTTTGAATGTATTCTCAGTCCCAAAAATGTAATGAGTAAAAAGGGATTAGATGAACTCACCTTGATAGCACGGCAAACAATTCACAAAATGTGATAGAAACTCAGAATGCAAGTAATTGTATACCTCAACCTAGAGATACAAGTTGGTCAATATAATGTTTAATAAACTAATTCGAATCATGTTGTAACCAAAATTTCTATGCTTCAATCTATAATTACCAAATAAGTGTATTAGCAACTAGTACTACTAGTTACTAGTAATATAATTCCTTATACTATTTTTGTTATTTTATTTTTTTTTTAAACTAGATCATCATCATCGTCGTCGTTCATCATACATGTGCCTGTGTTTTAAATTTTTCTCATTTTCGTGTTGTTCATTTTCTCCATCATCATATTATATAAAATACTTATTATTAATAATATAGACTATCATTAACATTTTATATTAAACAACTATTATCATTCATTAGCATGTCACATGAAACAATAATTTTTTTATTATTATTAAAATACTTTTTATTTTATTCAGGGATCATTTTCTTCATCTTTGTCTTGTAATTTCCCGAGGAATCTTATGAGTACAATCAGACAAAGTTTTATACATATGCTTTTTGGGTGTCATTTAAATAAGTTTAACAACTCTGTCTTGTTTTCAACTATTATTATAACTTTTTTTTTTCTCTCTCTAAAGAATGTTTATGACATAAAATATCTTGAATTCATACTTATTTCTACTTCTTGTAAAGTTTAATACGTATGGTACTTATGTCGCTTGATGAGTGAAATGTTATTAGACATTATTATTATTATTATTATTATTATTATTATTATTATTATTATTATTATTATTATTATTATTTTTATAGAAACTATTGAAAAGTTGTAAGGTTTTTTTTTTCTGTTCGGGTTACCCGGGAAGGCGAGTAATCCGACCCCATACTTTAGTGTACGCAGCCCATCAGGAATATTCCCTGGCTGTTTTCAACCCTTCCCTGACCACCCCAAGAATTGAACCTGAGATCTTTTGCAAGGATCTCAGTGCCCCAACCACTTGGGTTACCTTGGGATGGTTTATAGAAACTATTGAAAAATCTGAAATAACACTTGGTTATATAGTATTAGCAACAACAAAAAATATATATACAATTCAGGGAATGAAATGTTAATATTAAATTCTTTAAATTAATTTTGTAAAATTAATCATAACCCAGGGACCAAATCCATAAATGTAGACTAATACTATCATCATCTTCATATCGTGTATTTGCAGATTTCGAAATTCATTTTTTTTTACTTCATATATTCATTGTTTTAATTCATACGTACTAAATAAAACAAATAAATATATTACTTGTAGTTACTAAAGCACTAGTATAAATCTTTAATACAATATTTAGGTGACTAATTTGACACATTTTAACGCCACACAATATCCTGACTTCAATGATTTTTAGCGACTATCTTGATTAGATATATGAACACATGAAGATTATTAAAGCGTAGTAAACGATTACTTTTTGAGAACTTTAAGATATACCTTCAGACGAACGGGAACTTATAGCAGCAACAAAATAGAAATGAAAGCAACAACACTCGATGGTGATAGTAGGGTGGTAGTTAGAAGCTAGCAAGCTGATGGTTTGCATATGGGTTTCACGAGAGAAAAAAAAATATGCATGGTGTTGGATGGTTGTTAGGGTGGTGCAAGGTGGCTCGTTGGTGGTGGCCGGTGGTAGCATTGATCGATAGGAACAAGAAGAAAAGTAGTAGAGGGTGCTACTCTAAATCATGTATGCATATGATGACTACCACCTTGCTAGATATTTGGGAATTTGAGGGACTTGGGTAAAGATATTTGAGTAGAGAGATTTGGCACAAGCAGTGTGAATTGAAAGACTTATTAAAATTTCATTATGTAATGGAACACATGCCATCATGTAGGCAAATGGAAAAGTCAGGTGGCCATATTTTAACAACACGTATTATTTTAAATTACCCTCAATTTGAGATGTGAAGTGTGTACACAAAGACCCGGATCACTAGTTGATAGATATCACCCGTGAAAACTTAATCGAATGATAAGATGCCACGTGGCAATCATTGAGGCAACAAATAAAAAAAAATAGTTCTTAATCTAATATAGTAAGATATGTGATAGTGGATGGATATGAAAAGAAGAAAGCATGTGATAGTGGAAGTAATCAAACAAAAAGCGGTGACCTGATAATTAATCACGGATGTTTATAACTATTTCTCTACCAACACTTTAATCTGGGGGGTTAAATCGTGTTCCGTTGATAATCAGTGGCGGATAAAAAGGACTCAGAAAAATCCCAAATTTTTACAGTAATTATATTTATTTATTTTGGTCATTATGGTATAAAATTCTATCCTTAATTTAATAAACAAAAAGTACATCAACTGTCCCTCTCATTTATGGGTAAAATATAAAAAATGTTAAAACTTAACAAATAGTTCCTAAACACATTTTTAATAAGCCTAAAATTTATAGAACTCATTTTCGGATCACCGTTTATTTTAAAATCATATAAGTTTGAATTTAGTTTGCTTAATATCAATCGGGACATCAAACGAGTATTACAATCGTTTAATATTTATTTTTAATATACATTATTTATATATAGAGATATATTTTAAATAATATTTATTGTAATATCCTATTTTTATTTTATTAATTATTAATAGCAACAACATATAATACTTCAAATTATATTTCGAATTATTATTTATATATATACATACACACTTATCTATTTATAATTAGTTATTCTTGAATCGTCAGGAATAGTCAAAGGTATAAATGAATCTATTTAAATAGTTCAACAATTTGCAGACTTAGTTTAACAGACTTTGCTTATCGAATCGAAATCATATAAAGATTAAGTTTAAATTTGGTCGGAAATTTTCGGGTCATCACACCATTTGAAGGCGAGGCCTTGAAATAGAATACATTATCTTTCGAAATATGAATATCATCATCAATAAAATTAACAACGTAACCACATTGTTTTAAGCGAGAAATAGAAATAATGTTTCTACACAAATCCGGAGCATACAAAACATTTTCTAAAATAAGCTCCAATCTACTTGGAAGCTTCAAAACAAATTCTCCTTGAGCTTTAACATGCACCTTTGCACCATTGCCCATATAGAGACTTGATGTTCCCGCCTTATGATCACTTCTTTTGAACCCCTGCAAAGAATTGCAAATATGAGTTCCACATCCAGTGTCTAATACCCATGTATTAGAAGAAGTAATACTAAGCTCTATATATACCATATATATATTACCTGAGGTTTGCCCTGCATCCCTCTTGTCTTTCAACTCTTTAAGATAAACCGGACAGTTTCGTTTCCAATGACCCATTTCACCGCAACCGAAACATGGGTCTTCCTTGGGGTTTGCCTTCTCGGTTACCTTTTGCTTCTTAGCCTTGTTGATGGTTGGGGTAACCATCTTCCTTTTCCCTTTGCCTTGATAGGCGGGTCCTTTTCTCTTAGCCACCTTTGGCTTAGAGGTCTTACTTTTGGACCCACCTTGATCGATTGCGAACACGGGTAAAGCCCTTTTACCCATGCTAGTTTCCGCCGTTCTAAGCATACCGTGAAGCTCACCTATGCTCTTATCCATCCCATTCATATTGTAATTAATTAAAAATTGATCAAACCTTTTTGATAAGGAGTTAAGGATAAGATCTGTGGCTAACTCATTGGAAATGTTTAGGTTAAGACGGTTAGCACGATCGATAAGGCTTTTCATCTTAAGTACATAAGATGAAACCGATTGGGTATCGTCCATACGACAAGCATGTAGCGCCCGAACCGTTTCGAAGCGCTCGACACGCGCTTGTTGAAGAAACATGTCCTTCAATTGCGTTATCATGTTGTATGCACTATGATGCTCGAAATCCTTTTGGAGTTCGGGAATCATAGTCCCAAGCATTAAGCATGAGACTTGAAGGGAGTCGTGGCAATACTTATCGTAAGAGGCCATTGCCTCCACATCATTCTCATCCGGTTGATCGGGAATGGGGTCCTCAAGTACATACGCTTTATCCTCTTGTTTGAGGACAATCCGAAGATTGCGGAACCAATCCATAAAGTTGGTATGGTTGAGTTTGTCTTTCTCTAAGAGAGACCTTAATGATAGGTGGTTTAGGTTAAGTGGTGCGTTTTGCATGTTGTTGTTGTTATTGGCGGACATCTACAAAATTTAACAAAGTTCTTTTAAGTATCGATTTTAAATTTAATAAACAATACCCTCTAAATCCAATTGTTTTATTAAATCTTAGAATCCAACGGTAAATCAAATTTCGGTTAGGTGACCTTTATCCCGTCATTTGATTTAGCTAGGTAGTCATTTATGTGATAATTGCAATCCTTTTGCAACTTCTAAGTTATGGGATCATGCAATCCTTTTGCATGGCATATTTATCCCATCAACGCCTATTTGTTCCTCATGCTTCGGTGACCCTAAGTTCATGATTCCTAAATCAAGTCGTCCTACTTGTGCAAACATGTAAAATTAACATACAAGTGGTTAGGTGACCTTTATCCCACAAGCATGCGAATTTTACCTTAAGCATATTAGTTAGTTCATAATGGTTAGGTGACCTTTATCCCATTATGAGTTCCCTACTATGTTCAAGTGTTCTCACAAAAGGATGGCGTTAAACTTGTTTACCTTGTTTTAGTTAAGGGATTTTAAGTTTTCATTAATTCTAGTTTGAGAAAACTTTTATGCCATACACTAACATGCATTTAGTGTATGGTTCTTATGAAAATCCATTTTCATGTCTATAAACCATTTTATATATATGATCCTAATCATGATCTTAATAACCGTTTATTAATGTCCTTTTAGCCATTTTTAATTTAACCAATTAAATTGTCGTTTTGCATGTTGTTATCTTGTGATTAATGTATCAACCAAACATACAAAACAATAATCATACAAACAACCACACATGCAAAATAATTGTGTTCACAATCTAGCCATTTTGGTGAGCATTTGTTTAGCCGAAAACAAATGCCACCGGTTAAGGGGTTTTAACACAAAGTAAGAGATTTCCAATCTCCCACTTAACCTTGCATCCAAATGCTCCTTGTGTTCTTCAAGTCTTCATGATCTTGTATCTTCATTTTTACAAAATATGTATCCTAATACATTTTATCTAGAAAATGAAATTACAACCTATTCTATTTTACATACCAAATATAAAATGAATTACATAACAAATGAATAAATTATTACAAACCAATTGAATAATTATTACATGCCATTTGAATGAATAATAATACATACCAAATGAATCATAAATCAACCAAACACGCATGCATGCAACACAAGGTCAAGGCTAGGATTGTGAACATTAACATGCAACCAAAATTGACCAAAATGGCTGAAGGTATTTCGTATGCCCGAGAGACATATTAAATTAACGTGGCTAATATGTTTTGATCCAAGTCGGGTCATACCCAATAACAAACTTACCGACACCTTATTCGTATTTGATTTTAACGATTGGTTCATTGATCAAATACGCGACACTTGAACTTTAAGAAAATTGGTTTTCTTAAATATTACTTGATGTGTACATATATATAAATTATGGAATAATTTATATATTATGGATTTAATTATTTATAGGTTAAATAATTAATAAATTATGTTACATTTGTTTTATAAAATAGGTTTTATAAATGATGTACACATAATAAATAAAATGGAAGTTTTATAAAATTTATTTTATAAAATTTATTTTCTATAAAATAAAACCATTTTATTTAAATACTTGTGAGTGGCATTGGAAGTGTTGTATGCATGCTTTGACTAGGCTTTTGAGTGGTTGATTCCACATTCAAGGAGCATATGTACCAAGACACTTGCAAGACCAAGACATACATGCATTTTACACATCAAGTAGCTTAAAAAAAATTCTGCATTCTCTCTCATTTTGGGGCTGTTGGCCGTGGCCTTTTGAAGGTCAAGGAGGATTCATTTTATTTTTTAAAAGCTCATTTCAAGTGCTAGATAAATCCTAACCAAAAGCTAGTTGTTGGTGCACAAGTTTGGGGTATCATTCTCTTGAGGTTTCAAGTTAGAGACTTGCTTTTCTACATCATCATCTTCATATTGTTCTTCACCTCCTTTTGGAGTAGGTACAACTTCATACTAGTCTTTATTTACATTTTAGTGTATTATTCAAGACTAGATCTTTAATGGAATTCTTGTTTTAAAAGGTTAAGACTTTGCATGCATAAACTTTATATTGCTTCCGCTTAACATACACGAATTCATACATATTCAAAATGGGTTTTGTAACTTGTTTATGTGAAGAATTCCATCAATGGTATCAGAGCCAAAGTCTTGTTAATATGCTTCTTGTTTTTGGCTAGTAAACTCACTTTCTTTACAATCTACCAACATGCATGAAAGTAGAATGTAAAAATCTTGAGTTTTGGTGGGTTTGATGGGAGGGCCGAATTTTGGAGTTCCAAAAGTGGGTTTGGACTTCAAGTTTGGCCATGTTTGATGTTATGTTTTTGTTCACAATCGAGCCTAGACCATGTGGTTGAATGTTTGAATGATTTGGTTGTTATTCATGGTTGTAATATTCATTCATATGGTTGTAATAATTTTGTAACTTTTGGTTTGTAAAAGTTGTATTTAATTTTGTAATTTTGTATGTAATTTGTTCTATTTTGGTTTGTAAAATAGAATAGGTTGTTATTTCATTTTCTAGAAAAATTGTATTAGGATATGATTTTGTAAAATGAAAGTGAAGATTCATGAAGAAGATTACAAGATGGAGCTTATGAAGTTACAAGATTTAGTGGGAGATTTTGGTAAAAATCTCTTACTTTGGTTTAACCCCTTAGGTGACATTTGTTTATTGGCTAAACAAATGTCTACCAAAATGGCTCTTGATTGTGAACACTTTGTTATGCATGTTTGTGTATGTTTGTATGTTTGGTTGCTACAAAATCATCACATGATAACACTTGCATAATACATTATAAAATGGTTATAATAAAACATAACAAAATGACACTAATAATTGGTTATTAGACTTAGATAAAATGGTTTATTTAAAAGCAATGAAATGGTTAAAACTAGTAATTGGTTACTAAAAGGTACATGAAAATGGGTTTTTCATAAACATACTACACACCAAATGCATGTTGGTATATAGCATTTTGTTTTCTAAACTAGAATGTAGAAAACCTAAAATCCCTTTAACTAAAACAAGGTAAACAAGTTAAACGCCATCCTTTTGTGGAAACACTTAGACATATTAGGAATCTCTTGATGGGATAAAGGTCACCTAACCGTCATGAGTGAACTAATATGAATAAGGTACACTTCGCATACATGTGGGATAAAGGTCACCTAACCACTTGTATGTTATGTCTACATGTCTACACAAGTAGGACGACTTGATTTGGGAATCATGAACTTAGGGTCACCGAAGCATGAGGAACAAATAGGCGTTGATGGGATTAATATGCCATGCAAAAGGATTGCATGATCCCATAACTTAGAAGTTGCAAAAGGATTGCAATTGTCATTATGACTACCTAGCTAAATCAAATGACGGGATAAAGGTCACCTAACCGAAATTTGATTTACCGTTGGATTCTAACATTTAATAAAACAAATTAAAGGGTATTGTCTATTAAATTTGAAATCAATACTTAAAAGAACTTTGTTGAATTTTGTAGATGGCCACTAATAACAACAACAACATGAACAACGCACCACTTAACTTTAACAACCTATCGTTACGATCTCTCCTCGAGAAAGACAAACTCAACCATACAAACTTTATGGATTGGTTCCGCAATCTTCGGATTGTCCTCAAACAAGAGGATAAAATGTATGTGCTTGAGGACCCCATTCCCGATCAACCCGATGAGAGTGATGTGGAGGCAATGGCCTCTTACGATAAGTATTGCCACGACTCCCTTCAAGTCTCATGCTTAATGCTTGGGACTATGATACCCGAACTCCAAAAGGATTTCGAGCATCATAGCGCATACGACATGATAACACAATTGAAGGAGATGTTTCTCCAACAAGCACGTGTTGAGCGTTTCGAAACGGTTCGGGCGCTTCATGCTTGTCGTATGGACGATACCCAATCGGTTTCATCTTATGTACTTAAGATGAAAAGCCTTATCGATCGTGCTAACCGTCTTAACCTTAACATATCTAATGAGTTAGCCACCGATCTTATCCTTAACTCCCTATCAAAGAGGTTTGATCAATTTGTAATTAATTACAACATGAATGGGATGGATAAGAGCATAGGTGAGCTTCATGGTATGCTTAGGACGGCGGAAACTAGCATGGGTAAAAGGACTTTACCCGTGTTAGCAATCGATCAAGGTGGGTCTAAAGGTAACACCTCTAAGCCAAGGGTGGCTAAGAGAAAAGGACCCGCCCATCAAGGCAAAGGGAAGGGGAAGATGGTTACCCCAACCATCAACAAGGCAAAGAAGCAAAAGGTAGCCGAGAAGGCAAACCCCAAGGAAGACCCATGTTTCGGTTGCGGTGAGATGGGTCATTGGAAGCGAAACTGTCCGGTCTACCTTAAAGAGTTGAAGGACAAGAGGGATGCAGGGCAAACCTCAGGTAATATATACATGGTATATATAGAGCTTAGTATTACTTCTTCTAATACATGGGTATTAGATACGGGATGTGGAACTCATATTTGCAATTCTTTGCAGGGGTTCAAAAGAAGTGATCATAAAGCGGGAACATCAAGTCTCTATATGGGCAATGGTGCAAAGGTGCATGTTAAAGCTCAAGGAGAATTTGTTTTGAAGCTTCCAAGTGGATTGGAGCTTATTTTAGAAAATGTTTTGTATGCACCGGATTTATGTCGAAACATTATTTCTATTTCTCGCTTAAGACAATGTGGTTTCAATGTTAATTTTATTGATGATGATATCCAATTTTCTAAAGATGATATATTCTATTTCAAGGCTACGCCTTCAAATGGAATTTATGAATTGGTTCATGATGATGCATCATCTAGTAGCTCAATATACCATACAAGCACCAAGAAACTCAAAAAGGATTTGAGTGATTCCTATTTATGGCATTGTCGCCTTGGTCACATAAACAAGAACCGAATGCATACACTTCAAAAGAATGGACTTTTGAAATCAAATGAAATGGATTCGTTTGATGTATGTGAATCTTGTTTACAAGGCAAGATGACTAAAGCACCTTTCAAAGGAACTTATGAAAGGGCTAAAGATTTATTGGGATTAATACATTCGGATGTATGTGGACCCTTTAAACCCATGACTAGGAATGGTGAAAAATACTTTGTTACTTTCATTGATGACTTTAGTCGTTTCGGATATGTCTATTTACTAAGACACAAGGACGAAACGTTTGAAGCATTCAAAGAATATCAAAACGAAGTACAAAATCAACTCAATAGGACAATCAAGGTACTTCGTACCGATAGAGGAGGTGAATACCTAAGCGATGCCTTTCAAGATCATCTTAGGAGTTGTGGGATTACTCACAACTTACTCCACCCGGAACACCCCAACTTAATGGAGTTTCCGAAAGGAGGAACCGAACCCTAATGGATATGGTTCGATCTATGATGGCTAGAAGCTCGTTACCTCTATCATTTTGGGGTTACTGTCTAAGCTCCGCGGCTCGTATTTTAAATATGGCCCCAACCAAGAAAGTGGAACGAACTCCTCATGAGATGTGGTTTGGAAAACCTCCTTCTCTTTCATACTTGAAAGTATGGGGATGTGAAGCTTATCCTAAGCGTTATGTAGCAAATAAGCTACATGCTCGATCCACAAAGTGTATCTTCATAGGATATCCCAAAGATGACATGGGATATTACTTCTATGATCCATCCGAGCAAACGGTATTTGTAGCTCGGAAAGCGGAATTCCTTGAAACCAAGTTCCTTATGGAAGGTGATGGTGAAAGGAAAATAGATCTTGTAGAGGTACAAGATCAAGCCGATGATACACAATTGGTTGACACTAGCACTCAACATGAGGATGTTGAAAATGATCAAGTGGATGATCAAGGTACACAAGACGTTCGAAGATCTAGTAGGATTAGTAATCCTCCCGAGAGATATGGGTTTCTCGTGGATGGTTGCTATACGGTTGATTTGGATGAACCGACAAACTACAAAGATGCTTTATCAAGGATAGATAAAGATAAATGGCAGGAAGCCATGAACGCCGAGATGCAATCCATGTATGAAAACCAAGTTTGGGAACTTGTTGAGCAACCTCCTAGCTCTAAGCTAGTTGATTGCAAGTGGATTTTCAAGATGAAAACCGACATACATGGAAACTTGGATACATACAAAGCTAGACTTGTAGCAAAGGGTTTCACTCAAACTCAAGGGGTTGACTATGATGAAACCTTCTCGCCTGTGGCAATGCTAAAGTCTATTAGGATATTATTTGCCATCGCTGCTCATTATGATTACGAAATTTGGCAAATGGATGTCAAAACCGCTTTCCTAAATGGATATCTTGAGGAAGATGTCTATATGGTACAGCCCGAAGGTTTTGTCGATCCGAAAAATCCTAAAAAGGTATGCAAGTTAAAGAAATCAATCTACGGATTGAAGCAAGCATCGAGAATGTGGAATCATCGTTTTAATGAAGAGGCAAAGAAATTTGGCTTCATTAAAAATGGTGATGAAGCTTGTGTATACAAGAAGGCTAGTGGGAGCTCCATGATATTCCTTGTGCTATATGTGGATGACATATTATTATTTGGGAATGATATAACCACAATGCAAGAGGTCAAAACTTGGTTAAAAGGTTGCTTCTCCATTAAGGATCTTGGAGAAGCACAATACATATTGGGGATTGGAATCTATAGGAATAGATCCAAGAGATTGATAGGTTTAAGCCAAAGTACATACATTGATAAGGTCTTGAAAAGGTTCAAGATGGAAAACTCTAAGAAAGGTTTGGTACCTATTCAAAAGGGAACCGTTCTCAGTTCATCTCAGTGTCCTACCACGAAAGATGAACAAGAGAGAATGAAGAAAGTCCCATACGCATCTGCTATTGGGTCTATCATGTATGCAATGATATGTACTAGACCGGATGTGTCATGCGCTCTAAGCTTGACAAGTAGATATCAGAATAACCCAGGAAATGATCATTGGACTGCGGTTAAATGTATATTGAAATACCTTAGATGGACTAAGGATATGTTTCTAATATATGGGTCTGGTGAGGAGGAACTCGTTGTAAAAGGTTACGTGGACGCGAGTTTCCAAACTGATCGAGATGACTCTCGGTCACAATCCGGTTATGTATTCATGTTAAATGGTGGTGCGGTCTCTTGGAAGAGTGCGAAACAGGAAGTTGTTGCGTTATCCACTACAGAGTCGGAGTACATTGCCGCCTCATTGGCAGCACAGGAAGCTGCATGGATGAAGAAATTCATCGACGACTTAGGAGTGGTCCCTTCCATTCAGGACCCTCTTGAGATCTTTTGTGACAACGAGGGTGCGATTGCTCAAATCAAGGAACCTCGTGCTCATCAAAAGACTCGTCACATTGAGCGGAGATTCAACTACATTAGGGATGAGGTTGAAAAAGGAAAGATATGTATTCACAAAGTTCACACAGATCAAAATGTTGCGGATCCACTCACGAAACTCTTACATGGGCCAAAACATGAGGGGCATGTTTGTGCATTAGGGCTTCGATATTCTAGTGATTGGAATTGATCTACTTTATGTATTGTAACGGAACGAATTAGTTCAAACTCATTAATATGATTATGGCATTAATTTATTTATGAGTCATGTTCCAATTTTGCATATTTTATCCATGAATAAACTATTATTCGAAATTCCGTAGTCGATCACATTTGTGGGAACAAGTGTGAGGTTTAGACTATTATGAACTTGGATTGGTATACATTCATAGGTTGAATGTGGGGCAAGGTTGCAACCAAGGTTCATAGATATTTGTGGGAAACAAATATTGGAAGACCCGCTCTCAAGAATTACTGTATAGAGCCTTTGTGGTTGATCACATGTAATCTTGAGTAAAGGCGAATATCATTTGTATCCTCTGACCTGAGATACATATTGGGTTCGGATATTCACCAAGTACTGTGCCTTGATTCTTTCCTTCGCTATTCTGAAACATGGTAGTACATAAGGAAGAACTCAGGTATATTACAAAGTGTATATCTAGGACGTATGTAGTCAAGATGGAATTTGTCCCTCTTATTCGTTGAGAGTCAGATGTCTAAGGCCTGATAAAGTTAAATCTATAAGAGAGTGGTCACTCTGTATCTCTTGGATTTGACATGACATCTAGGATGAAAGGATATATTGAAAGATTCACCTAAATCATATTCGAGATGGAACTCGAAAGGGATGATGTTATTGAATGGCACAAAGTCATAACATGTTAGGGGTGATGGACGGTGTGTTAGGCTGTATCCATCACTTGCATTAATTTCTTATGTTTCTCGTACAAGTGGGAGATTGAAGGTATTTCGTATGCCCGAGAGACATATTAAATTAACGTGGCTAATATGTTTTGATCCAAGTCGGGTCATACCCAATAACAAACTTACCGACACCTTATTCGTATTTGATTTTAACGATTGGTTCATTGATCAAATACGCGACACTTGAACTTTAAGAAAATTGGTTTTCTTAAATATTACTTGATGTGTACATATATATAAATTATGGAATAATTTATATATTATGGATTTAATTATTTATAGGTTAAATAATTAATAAATTATGTTACATTTGTTTTATAAAATAGGTTTTATAAATGATGTACACATAATAAATAAAATGGAAGTTTTATAAAATTTATTTTATAAAATTTATTTTCTATAAAATAAAACCATTTTATTTAAATACTTGTGAGTGGCATTGGAAGTGTTGTATGCATGCTTTGACTAGGCTTTTGAGTGGTTGATTCCACATTCAAGGAGCATATGTACCAAGACACTTGCAAGACCAAGACATACATGCATTTTACACATCAAGTAGCTTAAAAAAAAATTCTGCATTCTCTCTCATTTTGGGGCTGTTGGCCGTGGCCTTTTGAAGGTCAAGGAGGATTCATTTTATTTTTTAAAAGCTCATTTCAAGTGCTAGATAAATCCTAACCAAAAGCTAGGTGTTGGTGCACAAGTTTGGGGTATCATTCTCTTGAGGTTTCAAGTTAGAGACTTGCTTTTCTACATCATCATCTTCATATTGTTCTTCACCTCCTTTTGGAGTAGGTACAACTTCATACTAGTCTTTATTTACATTTTAGTGTATTATTCAAGACTAGATCTTTAATGGAATTCTTGTTTTAAAAGGTTAAGACTTTGCATGCATAAACTTTATATTGCTTCCGCTTAACATACACGAATTCATACATATTCAAAATGGGTTTTGTAACTTGTTTATGTGAAGAATTCCATCAATGGCAAGTTCCAAACCCCTTTTGGAACCTCCAAAATTCGGCCATTTCTCAAACCCACCCAAACCCGAAAATTTTACATTCTACTTCATGCATGTTCATAGAATGCAAAATTATAGTGGGTTTAATAACCATCTCGAAGCATATTTCAACAACTTCGGCTCTAGATACCATTGTTGGGATTTAACAAGTCCATAAACTTACTTAAAACATTTGAAGATCAAATTAAAGCGGAAGCGTGTAATTACCATTTTAAACTTGTTATACTTTAACCAATTCTATTTGTTATCTTTAAACCAATTAAAGTTAAATCCCTTCTTGGATCAAGTTGTGAATATTATGCTTACAAGTTAACAAGAAAAGATAGAGTTTTATTTACCTCCTCAAGCTAGTTGAGGGTTGTTTAACACAAGGAGATGATGAACAAGTGTGTTAAAACTCCAAGCTTTTGATGCACCAACACCACCCTTGAACTTAGTTATGTATTAGACACTTAATCACCTTTAAACTTAGCTTGGAACCCACTTCTCTTGCACCCTAAAAACTGGACAGCAACTTAAGAAAAGATGAAGGTGAATGGAGTCTCAAAACAATGAAACCTCAAGAGGTGATACCCCAAACTTGTACCCAACACCTAGTACATTGGTTAGGCTTTGATAACACTTGAAAAACTGACTTTAAAAAAAAGAAAATGATCCTCTTTTGAACCTAAAAAGGCCACGGCTGGACCAGCTGCAGAATGCAGTATTTTTCTGTTTTTTTTGCAAGCTTAAACTAGTAGTTATCACTTGAAAACTCATTCAAACTTTGGTATAAGTGTTGGACAAGTTCATGAGAAGTTGTGTAGTATAAAAGGCAACAAAACAAGCATGTGTGGTCTTTCTTGGAGACCCAAAATTCTGCCACATATTCTCTTTATCTACAATACATATAAGTTTATAAAAGTTTATAAAAGATTTATAAACTTATGTATTATTTTGTTACCTATACATTTTATAAAATCCTTTTATAAAATATAACACAATATAATCATTTAAACCTATAAACAATTATATATAAATTATCCAAATAATTTATCTCAAGTGATAATATTTTAGAAACCCGATTTTCTAAAATTCAAGTGTCGCGTATTTGTTTAATGAACCAATCGTTAAGATCAAATAGGTATAAGGTGTCGGTAAGTTTGTTATTGGGTATGACCCGACTTGGATCATAACACATTAGCCACATTAATTTAATATGTCTCTCGGGCATACGAAATACCTTCAGATACATCTATATATATTTCGGAACAACCATAGACATTCTATATGTGAATGTTGGAGTTAGCTATACAGGGTTGAGGTTGATTCCAAAATATATATAGTTTGAGTTGTGATCAATACTGAGATACGTATACACTGGGTCATGGATTGATTCAAGATAATATTTATCGATTTATTTCTGTACATCTAACTGTGGACAACTAGTTGTAGGTTACTAATGAGGACAGCTGACTTAATAAACTTAAAACATCAAAATATATTAAAAGTGTTGTAAATATATTTTGAACATACTTTGATATATATGTATATATTGTTATAGGTTCGTGAATCAACCAGTGGCCAAGTCTTACTTCCCGACGAAGTAAGAATCTGTGAAAGTGAGTTATAGTCCCACTTTTAAAATCTAATATTTTTGGGATGAGAATACATGCAGGTTTTATAAATAATTTACAAAATAGACACAAGTACGTGAAACTACATTCTATGGTTGAATTATCGAAATCGAATATGCCCCTTTTTATTAAGTCTGGTAATCTAAGAATTAGGGAACCGACACCCTAATTGACGCGAATCCTAAAGATAGATCTATTGGGCCTAACAAACCCCATCCAAAGTACCAGATGCTTTAGTACTTCGAAATTTATATCATATCCGAAGGGTGTCCCGGAATGATGGGGATATTCTTATATATGCATCTTGTTAATGTCGGTTACCAGGTGTTCACCATATGAATGATTTTTATCTCTATGTATGGGATGTGTATTAAAATATGAAATCTTGTGGTCTATTGTTACGATTTGATATATATAGGTTAAACCTATAACTCACCAACATTTTTGTTGACGTTTAAAGCATGTTTATTCTCAGGTGAATACTAAGAGCTTCCGCTGTTGCATACTAAAATAAGGACAAGATTTGGAGTCCATGTTTGTATGATATTGTGTAAAAACTGCATTCAAGAAACTGATTTCGATGTAACATATTTGTATTGTAAACCATTATGTAATGGTCGTGTGTAAACAGGATATTTTAGATTATAATTATTTGATAATCTACGTAAAGCTTTTTAAACCTTTATTTATGAAATAAAGGTTATGGTTTGTTTTAAAAATGAATGCAGTCTTTGAAAAACGTCTCATATAGAGGTCAAAACCTCGCAACGAAATCAATTAATATGGAACGTTTTTAATCAATAAGAACGGGACATTTCAGTTGGTATCCGAGCGTTGGTCTTAGAGAACCAGAATTTTGCATTAGTGTGTCTTATCGAGTTTGTTAGGATGCATTAGTGAGTCTGGACTTCGATCGTGTTTACTTGAAAAATGATTGCTTAACAAATTTTGTTGGAAACTATATATTTTTAACATGTGAATATTATGTGATATATTAATCTCTTAACGTGTTTGATATTATGTGATAGATGTCTACCTCTAGAACAAATAACATTGACTCACCTAATAATAACGAAGAGTCGAATATATATTGGACTGATTCACAAGTTCCCGAAGAAGAACCGGATGAAGAATCAGAACCGGAAGAAGAATCAGAACCGGAAGAGGAGGAACCGGAGGAGGAAATAGAACCGGTGGGGGAAATAATAAAATGGTTAAGTAAAAGAAAATCCTCAAACAACCAACCAAGGTTAATTATGGTCAATGGTGTTTCCGCCAAGGAAGCAAAATATTGGGAGGATTACCAATTCTCCGATGAATCGGATTCCGACAAGAATTCCGATGTTATAGAAATTACCCCAACTGAATTTAAAAAGGCACAAGAAAATAATAAGGGAAAGGGCATAAAAATAGAGAAATCTAATTCCAACCCCGATGAACTTTATATGTATCCTCAACCCCCGAAGCCCTTAAGTTGTAACAATGACCCGGGAACCTGTAAACCACCAGGTTTTTCTAAACCGTTGTGGAAAACGACAGCTCGTATTAGGGGAACATCATATATTCATAGAAACTTGGCAAAACGAACCAAAACCGAAGAAGAAGAAACGATCGAGTCGGAATAAGATAGTTGTATTCATGTGGTGTAATATATGTAATATAGTGTGCTTATGCTTTATGATATATGTAAAAATTGCTCGTATTAATAAGTATGTTTTTTTTTTATGAATCTAACTCTTGTCTATTTTACTGTATAAAAACACAAAATGGATAGACAACCCAATATTTTAAGAGACCTACCCGGAGACATGATTGATGAAATCTTATCTAGAGTCGGTCAGAATTCTTCGGTACAACTATTTACGGTGAAATTAGTTTGTAAGACATTCGAAGAACGTTCCAAGAATGTCTTGGTTTATAAGAGACTTTCGTTTGAAAGATGGGTGATATCACATTGGGAAACCCATAAGTTACGATGTGTTTAGTTTGACGCATATATTGCGGGGAACCCAAATGCTATTTTACGCAACGGGTTAAGAAATTATTTTGACTCAATGTATCCGAATATAGGACTTCATGATTTAGAAAAAGCGACTAACATGCAACATAAAGAAGCATGCTATGCTTACGGGTTAGTAATGTTCGCTTCTCACCAAAGTGAGAAAAAGAACATCGGGCTACAACTATTAAACAAAATGTTCCCATAAGTGACGGAGTCGGTAATTGGGGTAAGAAATGAGGTTTTTAGGTTATTACGAGACCGTTGGTCATTACGTAACCCTCGTCCCTTTGACGACGTTACAACACGCTGTCTTATCAACGGCCATAACGGTTATGTTCCACAAGACCAAGGATAGGAAGTAGTCCTAGTAAAACTAGAATGCATGACTTGTTTCTGGACGTATGAATTACGTGTCTTTATTGCCTTTGCTGAACGACTTGTGTACTAGCTAGAATTATCTTCACAACTATCTTGTATCAAAGTTATTGTGTGCTATATTTCATGCTTTATGTAAAATAAGCGGTATTGTAAGTTTGTAAAATATTGTATAAAAGTTTGAACGCGAAATATTATTATAATCAGTTTTTCATATAGAATTGTAGTAGTTGAATTGTATATTAGCTACTAAGTATGAACTTAACGGGTAGGTACTACCCGAATTTAAACTTATAAAACGCTAATATGAAGAAAAAGCTTTTATAAATGAGTTCATATTATGCTACGAAATACTATTAACTACTCTTAATATTCTATATGATTAACTTGTTCCATTTGACTATTTTGAAGGAAATGGCACCGACTACTCGACACACCGTGAATATGAATGAAGAGGAATTTCGTACTTTTCTAGCTTCAAACATAGCCGCAGTACATGCTGCGCTACATACCAACAATAACCTTGGATCTAGCAGTACAGGAAATCGTGTAGGATGCACCTACAAAGAATTCACTGCCTGCAAACCTTTGGAATTTGATGGAACCGAAGGACCGATCGGATTGAAACAGTGGACCGAGAAGGTTGAATCGGTGTTTGCCATAAGTAAGTGTACTGAAGAGGACAAAGTGAAGTACGCTACCCATACCTTCACAGGTTCTGCGTTAACATGGTGGAATACCTATCTAGAGTAAGTGGGACAAGATGATGCGTACGCACTACCGTCGTCAGCATTCAAGCAATTGATGAACGAGAAGTACCGTCCCAGAACCGAGGTCAATAAGCTCAAAACAGAACTTAGAGGGTTACGAACCCAAGGATTTGATATTACCACGTACGAAAGACGATTCACAGAATTGTACCTATTGTGTCCGGGAGCGTTCGAAGATGAGGAAGAGAAGATCGACGCGTTTGAAAAAGGATTACCGAAAAGAATCCAAGAAGATATAAGTTCACACGAGCCCGCCTCCATACAACAGGCATGTAGAATGGCTCATAAACTAATGAACCAGATTAAGGAAAGAATTAAAGAACAGACGGCTGAAGAGGCCAATGTGAAGCAAGTCAAAAGAAAGTAGGAGGAAAACGGTGATAAGAATCACCAATACAACAACAACAGCAATTACAATAATAATCGCAACAATTATCCCAACAATCGCAACATCAGTCACAACTACAACAAACGGCCCAACAATAACAACAACAACAACAACAACAACAGCAACTACAACAATCATCCCAACAACAATAACAACCACAACAACAACAACAATCAGAAGCAGCTATGCCAAAGGTGTGAAAAGTATCACTCGGGGTTCTGCACCAAATTTTGCAACAAGTGTAAAAGAAATGGTCATAGCGCGACGAAGTGTGAGGTCTACGGACCAGGGGTTAACAGAACGAAAGGAACAAATGGTGTCGGAACGAGTAATGGCGGAGCAAGTAGTGTCGGAGCAAGTTATGCCAATGTAGTTTGTTATAAATGTGGAAAACCGGGCCACATTATTAGAAATTTCCCGAACCAGGAGAACACGAATGGACAAGGCCGCGGAAGAGTTTTCAATATTAATGCGGCAGAGGCACAGGAAGACCCGGAGCTTGTTACGGGTACATTTCTTATTGACAATAAATCTGCTTACGTTTTATTTGATTCGGGTGCGGATAGAAGTTATATGAGTAAGGATTTTTGTGCTAAATTAAGTTGTCCATTGACGCCGTTGGATACTAAATTTTTACTCGAATTAGCAAACGGTAAATTAATTTCAGCAGATAATATAGGCCGGAATTGAGAAATTAAACTGGGTAGCGAAATATTTAAGATTGATTTAATACCAGTAGAGTTAGGAAGTTTTGATGTAATAGTTGGCATGGACTGGCTGAAGAAGGTGAAAGCAGAGATCGTATGTTATAAAAATGCAATTCGCATTGTACGAGAAGAAGGAGAACCCTTAATGGTGTACGGAGAGAAGGGCAACATGAAGCTACATCTTATTAGTAATTTGAAGGCACAAAAACTAATAAGAAAAGGTTGCTATGCTGTTCTAGCACATGTCGAGAAAGTACAAACTGAAGAAAAGAGCATCAATGATGTTTCCGTCGCAAAAGAATTTCACGATGTATTTCCGAAAGAATTACCGGGACTACCTCCACATCGATCTGTTAAATTTCAAATAGATCTTGTACCAGGAGCTGCACCAATAGCTCGTACTCCTTATAGACTCGCACCCAGCGAGATGAAAGAATTGCAAAGCCAACTGCAAGAACTATTAGAACGTGGTTTCATTCGACCAAGCACATCACCATGGGGAGCTCCTGTTTTGTTTTTCAAGAAGAAGGATGGTACATTTAGGTTGTGTATTGACTACAGAGAGTTGAACTAACTTACCATCAAAAACCGTTATCCACTGCCGAGAATTGACGACTTATTTGATCAACTACAAGGCTCGTCGGTTTATTCAAATATCGATTTACGTTCTGGATATCATCAAATGCGGGTGAAAGAAGATGATATTCCAAAGACTACTTTCAGAACACGTTACGGTCATTACGAGTTTATAGTCATGCCATTTGGTTTAACTAATGCACCAGCTATGTTCATGGACCTTATGAACCGAGTATGTGGACCATACCTTGACAAGTTTGTCATTGTTTTCATTGATGACATACTTATTTACTCAAAGAATGACCAAGAACACGGTGAACATTTGAGAAAGGTGTTAGAAGTATTGAGGAAGGAAGAATTGTACGCTAAGTTTTCAAAGTGTGCATTTTGGTTGGAAGAAGTTCAATTCCTCGGTCACATAGTGAACAAAGAAGGTATTAAGGTGGATCCGGCAAAGATAGAAACTGTTGAAAAGTGGAAAACCCCGAAAACTCCAAAACACATACGCCAGTTTTTAGGACTAGCTGGTTACTACAGAAGGTTCATTTAAGACTTTTCCAGAATAGCAAAACCCTTGACTGCATTAACGCATAAAGGGAAGAAATTTGAATGGAAGGATGAACAAGAGAAAGCGTTCCAGTTATTGAAGAAAAAGCTAACTACGGCACCTATATTGTCATTGCCTGAAGGGAATGATGATTTTGTGATTTATTGTGACGCATCAAAGCAAGGTCTCGGTTGTGTATTAATGCAACAAACGAAGGTGATTGCTTATGCGTCTAGACAATTGAAGATTCACGAACAAAATTATACGACGCATGATTTGGAATTAGGCGCGGTTGTTTTTGCATTAAAGACTTGGAGGCACTACTTATATGGGGCCAAAAGTATTATATATACCGACCACAAAAGTCTTCAACACATATTTAATCAGAAACAACTGAATATGAGGCAGCGTAGGTGGATTGAATTGTTGAATGATTACGACTTTGAGATTCGTTACCACCCGGGGAAGGCAAATGTGGTAGCCGACGCCTTGAGCAGAAAGGACAGAGAACCCATTCGAGTAAAATCTATGAATATAATGATTCACACTAACCTTACTACTCAAATAAAGGAGGCACAACAAGGAGTTTTAAAAAAGGGAAATTTAAAGGATGAAATACCCAAAGGATCGGAGAAGCATCTTAATATTCGGGAAGACGGAACCCGGTATAGGGCTGAAAGAATTTGGGTAACAAAATTTAGAGATATGAGAGAAATGGTACTTAGAGAAGCTCATAAAACCAGATACTCAATACATCCTGGAACGGGGAAGATGTACAAGGATCTTAAGAAACATTTTTGGTGGCCAGTTATGAAAGCCGATATTGCTAAATATGTAGGAGAATGTTTGACGTGTTCTAAGGTCAAAGCTAAACATCAGAAACCATCAGGTCTACTACAACAACTTGAAATCCCGGAATGGAAATGGGAAAACATTACCATGGATTTCATTACTAAATTGCCAAGGACTGCAAGTGGTTATGATACTATTTGGGTAATAGTTGATCGTCTCACCAAGTCAGCACACTTCCTGCCAATAAGAGAAGATGACAAGATGGAGAAGTTAGCACGACTGTATTTGAAGGAAGTCGTCTCCAGACATGGAATACCAATCTCTATTATCTCTGATTTCAAGATTCTGGCAGACATTACAGCAAGCATTGGGAACTCGTCTAGACATGAGTACTGCCTATCATCCACAAACTGATGGGCAGAGCGAAATGACGATACAAACGCTTGAAGAAATGCTACGAGCTTGTGTTATTGATTTCGAAAACAGTTGGGATCGACATCTACCGTTAGCAGAATTTTCCTACAACAACAGCTACCATTCAAGCATTGAGATGGCGCCGTTTGAAGCACTTTATGGTAGAAAGTGCAGGTCTCCGATTTGTTAGAGTGAAGTGGGGGATAGACAGATTACGGGTCCGGAGATAATACAAGAAACTACCGAGAAAATCATCCAAATTCAACAAAGATTGAAAACCGCCCAGAGTCGACAAAAGAGCTATGCGGACAGTAAAAGAAAAGATATAGAGTTTGAAATTGGAGAAATTGTCATGCTTAAGGTTTCACCTTGGAAAGGCGTTGTTCGATTTGGTAAACGGGGGAAACTAAATCCAAGGTACATTGGACCATTCAAGATTATAGATCGTGTCGGACCAGTAGCTTACCAACTGGAGCTACCTCAACAACTCGTGGCTGTACATAACACTTTCCACGTCTTAAATTTGAAGAAATGTTTTGCTAAAGAAGATCTCACTATTCCGTTGGACGAAATCCAAATCAATGAAAAACTTCAATTCATTGAAGAACCCGTCGAAATAATGGATCGTGAGGTTAAGAGACTTAAACAAAACAAGATACCGATTGTTAAGGTTCGATGGAATGCTCGTAGAGGACCCGAGTTCACCTGGGAGCGTCAAGATCAGATGAAGAAGAAATACCCGCATTTATTTCCAGAAGATACGTCAACACCTCCAACTGCTTAAAATTTTGGGACGAAATTTATTTAACGGGTAGGTACTGTTGTGACCCGAACTTTTCCATGTTTATATATATATTAAATGAAATTGTTATTTACATGATTAAGTGTTTCCAACATGTTAAGCAATCAAACTTGTTAAGACTTGATTAATTGAAATAGGTTTCATATAGACAATTGACCACCCAAGTTGACCGGTGATTCACGAACGTTAAAACTTGTAAAAAACTATACGATGACATATATATGGTTATATATATAGTTAACATGATTTTATTATAAGTATGTATCTCATTAGGTATTTTAACAATGAGTTATATACATAAAAATGAGACTATTAATTTAAGAAACTCGAAAACGATATATATAATGATTATCGTTATAACAACGTCTTACTAGGTACATATGAATCATATTAAGATATTGATACACTTGGTTAATTATGTTAAATGATAAGTAAATATATTATTAAATGTATTAATAATGAAATACATATGTAAAAATAAGACTACTAACTTAATGATTTCGAAACGAGACATATATGTAATGATTATCGTTGTAACGACATTTAACATCTCATTTGTTATAATAAATAATGGGTTAACAACATTCAACAAGATCGTTTACCTAAAGGTTTCAAAACAACATTTACATGTAACGACTAACGATGACTTAACGACTCAGTTAAAATGTATATACATGTAGTGTTTTAATATGTATTCATAAAATTTTGAAAGACTTCAAGACACTTATCAAAATACTTCTACTTAACAAAAATGCTTACAATTATATCCTCGTTCAGTTTCATCAACAATTCTACTCATATGCACCCGTATTCGTACTCGTACAATACACAGCTTTTAGATGTATGTACTATTGGTATATACACTCCAATGATCAGTTCTTAGCAGCCCATGTGAGTCACCTACCACATGTGGGAACCATCATTTGGCAACTAGCATGAAATATCTCATAAAATTACAAAAATATGAGTAATCATTCCTGACTTATTTACATGAAAACAAAATTACATATCCTTTATATCTAATCCATACACCAACGACTAAAAACACCTACAAACACTTTCATTCTTCAATTTTCTTCATCTAATTGATCTCTCTCAAGTTCTATCTTCAAGTTCTAAGTGTTCTTCATAAATTCCAAAAGTTCTAGTTTCATAAAATCAAGAATACTTCCAAGATTGCAAGTTTACTTCCAAGTTTTCTAAATCCATTCCAAGTAATCATCCAAGATCAAGAAACCTTTGTTACTTACAGTAGGTTATCTTTCTAATACAAGGTAATAATCATATTCAAACTTTAATTCAATTTCTATAACTATAACAATCTTATTTCGAGTGGAAATCTTACTTGAAATTGTTTTCGTGTCATGATTCTGCTTCAAGAACTTTCAAGCCATCCAAGGATCCTTTGAAGCTAGATCTATTTTTCTCATTTCTAGTAGGTTTATCCAAGGAACTTGAGGTAGTAATGATGTTCATAACATCATTCGATTCATACATATAAAGCTATCTTATTCGAAGGTTTAAACTTGTAATCACTAGAACATAGTTTAGTTAATTCTAAACTTGTTCGCAAATAAAAGTTAATCCTTCTAACTTGACTTTTAAAATCAACTAAACACATGTTCTATATCTATATGATATGCTAACTTAATGATTTAAAACCTGGAAACACGAAAAACACCGTAAAACCGGATTTACGCCGTCGTAGTAACACATCGGGCTGTTTTGGGTTAGTTAATTAAAAACTATGATAAACTATGATTTAAAAGTTGTTATTCTGGGAAAATGATTTTTATTATGAACTTGAAACTATATCCAAAAATTATGGTTAAACTCAAAGTGGAAGTATGTTTTCTAAAATGGTCATCTAGACGTCGTTCTTTCGACTGAAATGACTACCTTTACAAAAATAACTTTTAACTTATTTTTCCGACTATAAACCTATACTTTTTCTGTTTAGATTCATAAAATAGAATTCAATATGAAACCATAGCAATTTGATTCACTCAAAACGGATTTAAAATGAAAAAGTTATGGGTAAAACAAGATTGGATAATTTTTCTCATTTTAGCTACGTGAAAATTGGTAACAAATCTATTCCAACCATAACTTAATCAACTTGTATTGTATATTATGTAATCTTGAGATACCATAGACACGTATACAATGTTTCGACCTATCATGTCGACACATCTATATATATTTCGGAACAACCATAGACACTCTATATGTGAATGTTGGAGTTAGCTATACAGGGTTGAGGTTGATTCCAAAATATATATAGTTTGAGTTGTGATCAATACTGAGATACGTATACACTGGGTCGTGGATTGATTCAAGATAATGTTTATCGATTTATTTTTGTACATCTAACTGTGGACAACTAGTTGTAGGTTACTAACAAGGACAACTGACTTAATAAACTTAAAACATCAAAATATATTAAAAGTGTTATATTTTGAACATACTTTGATATATATGTATATATTGTTATAGGTTCGTGAATCAACCAGTGGCCAAGTCTTACTTCCCGACGAAGTAAAAATCTGTGAAAGTGAGTTATAGTCCCACTTTTAAAATCTAATATTTTTGGGATGAGAATACATGCAGGTTTTATAAATGATTTACAAAATAGATACAAGTACGTGAAACGACATTCTATGGTTGAATCATTGAAATCGAATATGCCCCTTTTTATTAAGTCTGGAAATCTAAGAATTAGCGAACAGACACCCTAATTGACGTGAATCCTAAAGATAGATCTATTGGGCCTAACAAACCCCATCCAAAGTACCGGATGCTTTAGTACTTCGAAATTTATATCATATCCGAAGGGTGTCCCGGAATGATGGGGATATTATTATATATGCATCTTGTTAATGTCGGTTACCAGGTGTTCACCATATGAATGATTTTTATCTCTATGTATGGGATGTGTATTAAAATATGAAATCTTGTGGTCTATTATTACGATTTGATATATATAGGTTAAACCTATAACTCACCAATATTTTTATTGACGTTTAAAGCATGTTTATTCTCAGGTGAATACTAAGAGCTTCCGCTGTTGCATACTAAAATAAGGACAAGATTTGGAGTCCATGTTTGTATGATATTGTGTAAAAACTGCATTCAAGAAACTGATTTCGATGTAACATATTTGTATTGGAAACCATTATGTAATGGTCGTGTGTAAACAGGATATTTTACATTATCATTATTTGATAATCTACGTAAAGCTTTTTAAACCTTTATTTATGAAATAAAGGTTATGGTTTGTTTTAAAAATGAATGCAGTCTTTGAAAAACGTCTCATATAGTGTGAAGACCCGTCCTAATCTATCCGGACGAAGTCCATATCGATTACAAATGATTCACAACAGTTGATTACATCGCGAGGTAATTGACCTCTATATGATAAATTTTACAAACATTGTATTCGTTTTTAAAAGACAAACTTTCGTTACATCGACAGTTGACAGGCATGTAAAGCATTTTATAATATATCCAAATATAATTGACTTAATGATAATCTTGATGAACTCAACGACTCGAATGCAACATCTTTTGAAATATGTCATGAATGACTCCAAGTAATATCTCTAATATGAGCAAATGCATAGCGGAAGATTTCTTTCGTACCTGAGAATAAACATGCTTTAAAGTGTCAACCAAAAGGTTGGTGAGTTCATTAGTTTATCATAAAGAATCATTTCATAATTTTAATAGACCACAAGATTTCATACTTCCATTTCTCATAATCATACGTCCCATGCATAGAGACAAAAATATCATTCATATGGATTGAACACCTGGTAACCGACATTCACAATATGCATATAAGAATATCCCCATCATTCCGGGATCCTCCTTCGGACATGATATAAATTTCGAAGTACTAAAGCATCCGGTACTTTGGATGGGGCTTGTTGGGCCCGATAGATCTATCTTTAGAGTTCGCGTCAATTAGGGTGTCTGTTCCCTAATTCTTAGATTACCAGTCTTAATAAAAAGGGGCATATTCGATTAGATAATCCAACCATAGAATGTAGTTTCGATCACTTGTGTCCATTTCGTAAAACATTTATAAAAGCAGCGCATGTATTCTCAGTCCCAAAAATATATATTGCAAACGCACTTAAAAAGGGATTAATGAAACTCACTGTATTGTATTTTATAGTAAAAATACATATGACGACATTGAACAATGCAGGGTTGGCATCAGATTGACGAACCTATATCATTTGTATATATATTAACACATATACTCATAACCGAACAATTTATATATTATTATTTGTTATTTTAGTAACTTATATGTTTCATTAATAACTTAATTAACTACATTTTTTTATATACCTCAGATAAATAACTAGCATTTATTATACAATTACCAATATAGTTATATAAATATATTTTTTTCATATAAATATAATATTTATTTAGTAAATTAATAATAGTAATCTTAATAGTGATAATGAAAATAATAATTCTAATAATTATAATGATAAGTAAACTGTTACTACTTATAATAATATTAAGAATGATAAAAAAAATTAATAATACTTCTAATGATAGTAATAATTATTATAATGTAAATTTTTAATGTTAATAATAATAAAAATAATAATAATAATAATAATAATAATAATAATAATAATAATAATAATAATAATAACAATAATAATAAATATAATAATAATATTATGTGATATTTAGGTAGATGAAAATTATACCATCCAAATCATCAGCGTCATTTGATTAACATGTTTATCGTCGTCACCATGCATAATATTTCCCGTCATCATTCTCTATCATTTTAATAGCATTATATCATAACTGATACCTTATCATGATCATCATGATCATGATCTAATCGTTATTGACTAACCCTCTACTCCTCGTCACCTTTATATTCGAACACCATCATCATTATACTCTTATCGTCGTCATTATCATATCCGTATCACCATAATATATACATCATTACTTATACTATATCACCATCATCTTCTTATTTTTTCTTATATCTTCCCATCATAACCTTCCTACGGTTGTATCAACTCTATCATCATGCACCATAATCATAATTGTAACCTTATTAAACTCATCATAACCCACACTATATCTAGCTCGTGAATTTGGCCAATCATGAAAATACATATCGGCCCAATTGTACCACTCTAGCAACCGAGACCCAAAAAAAAAAATATCTCGGTTACATTCAGCTATTCATGGGTGGCTTTTTCATCAACATGACATGGGTCACACTTGGCCATTATGGAAAAGTCTCAAATGTACTGATTGATCTCGGCCCACATTGGATTGATGTCTAGCTCATCAATCATTCTTTAACATATCATAATCTCGTTCATTTTTTTTTTTTAAATATAGCATGTAGTATATCTAATGAGTGTGCGTGTAGGGTTTGTAGGGCAAGGAAGTCACTAAAAAAATGCCATTTCGTTTAACACATGGATGATCCATTATATCACTATTATGTAATTACAACCCTCGATTCTTTGGTTCACCAGTAACATTTGTCATCATACTTTAAAAAAAATTTGAACATCATTTCTTTGTGTGCCCTCCTTGTCTGCCATGAAGATCAACTCATCCCACATGCATAATTATATTACTCCAAGGCAATGGAATCCAATAAAAATTGCTATATATTTAAACTGTGGCCCATCTTTAATATATATATCTTCATTCCTTGTTGGCAAAAAAAATGGCGTTTGGTTGTGTGGTAGTTTGGAGGTTGGTTTCGGCTATTACAGCAGTTTGGTAGTTGTACACGAACCAGGAAGAAGAAATCGAAAGAAAGAAGAAAAGAAATATACCTAGAGATAATGATGGTGATTAGGATCTCAGTTCTAAACTTGGTGGGTTTAGATGGCATTGCAGCAGAAATAGAGATTATAACGAAAGTTGTATGTTTATTTGGTTTCTGTCTGAATCATCAAAACAGGAACAACAATTGCAGGTGGGTTTGGAAAGTTGAAGCAATACGTAATAGTGCAGCAGTAATGTTTTCGTGTGAAAGGATCCGAAACTAATCATCCGGACGTTATCCATATTGATTACAAACGAATTACAATAGTTGATAACATTGCGAGGTACTTGCCCTCTATATGATACATCTTACAAATGTTGCATTTATTCTTAAAAGGCAATCTATAGTTACATCCAGAATTGACATAATCGCCTGACATTTCATAATATTCAAATGACCTAAACCGCCATTTACTTAATAATAGTCTCTATGAACTTCAATGACTCGAATGCAATGCCTTATGATATAAGTCCTTAATAGCCTCAAGTAGTATCCTTAGTACGAGCTAATGCACAGCGGAAGACTTAATTCATACCTGAGAATAACATGCTTTAAAATGTCAACATAAAGTTGGTGAGATATAGGTTTAATGCCGGCAGCGATATATATATATATATATATATATAGACCACAAGATTTCATATATAAACATTTTCATAAAAATATTCTAAGTGGTTGAGCACTTGGTAACCATACTTAACATTCAATCACGTCGCATATTCCCTTTAATATGAAATCTTACTACACCGTACCAAGTGTAGTCACAAAACGAAGTACTGTGCAACCGTTGAATACTGGTCGTCCAGTCCGGTTGGGGATGTCAGGCCCGATAGATCTATCAACAGGATTCGCGTTTACAATACCGCTGTAAATATTAGTTACCAAGCTACAGGGAAGTATGCCAGTGGTACAACTCAACGTAGAATATATTTTTCAGTTACTTGTGTCCATATCGTAAAACATAAAATACATGTATTCTCATCCCGAAATATTTAGAGTTTAAAAGTGGGACTATATACTCACTGTTGTCTTGAAGATATAAATATTTTGACTTGGTCTTCCGGTTGATATCACGAACCTATCCATATATAATATATCAATATATTTTCATTTTTAAACAATCGTCACATATATATACTTGTTATACTTTTAATACTTTTAATAATTCCTTAGTCCGTAGTTAGCAGTCCGATGTTAGTAATTCAATTTTAATGGTTCATTTTTAGGTGTTTAATAAACCACCAATGAAATGAATAAAACCCCCATCGTATATGTATTGGTCGAGATTAATCTTGACCCACGGTACCGGTGTTGTCAAATGACGTGTTGCGTACATAAAGTACCGGTGTTGTCAAATGACGTGTTGCGTACAATCATGGGATCTTATGATTAATCTTCTCGTATTGTTTACGGGTGATCCTGAACCATATAAAATTGAATTATGAGTACATATATATAAAATATCCCGTTATCTTAGAAAGATGTGATTTATTTAATTTCTCCCAATTATTTTCGTGGCTAAACTAGTCTTGGATATCCGATTTTATTTCGGTCATAGTTTCTTCGTTACAACTCCGTTTTTGTTGATTCAACTTGCCATCTCCTTGGATCAAGTCCCTGTTTAAGACTATGAACTGTAAATACCTTAGTTTGTAATCAAAATCACACGGCATAGGTGAAACTTTAGTGAAACTTATGAAGTTAAACATTTTTGTTACAAAAATATCATTTAATGACCATTTTTCTAAAAATACCTATACTTTGAATTAAATCATGAAATTTTTATGTGTTAACATATTTATAGTAAAAATCATTTTTCCAGAAAATAAACCTCCAATTCAAAGTTTAAGATGGTTTTTAATTATCCAACCCAAAACAGTCCCCGGTTGCACTCTGACGTCGTAAAAACAGTTTTTAAGGTATTCTTTGAAAAACCAAGTTTTACCTTGTTAAATTAGCATATATTTAAGTTATATTACAGGTCTTGAAGTATTTTAAAAGTTAAGTTAGAAGGATCTATTTAGTTTGCAAACAAGTTTGAAAACTTTCAAACTATGTTCTTGTTGTTAAAATTTTATACCACAAAATAAGATAGCTATATATATATGAATCGAATAAGGTTATGAACATAGTTACTACCTCAAGTTCCTTGGACAAGGTTGCTGTAAAAGAGAAGTAAGAACCTAGAACCAAAAGGGTGATGGAAGTGGATGAAAGATTGGAAGTAAGTTTGTGTTCTTGGAAGGATTCTTGAAGTGTTTTTGTAAGAGTTTTCTTATGGTGATTAAGTGATGTTTTTATGGCTAGATCTTCATGGATATTAGCTGAATGGTTATGGAGTTTAAGGCTCTTAAAAGTGTGTGTGTTTTTAGCTAGAGGTTTGAGGTAAAAATGAATCAAAAATTGAAAATGGATGGAGTATAAATGGTGATGTAAAAGGTGTATAAGTTTGTAATTTTGTGAAAAAATCTTTTAATCATGTGAAATTGTCATACTAGATAACAAAAGTAGTTACCTTATACATAAGGCATTGAACAAGGGCTGGTTGGTGGTGATTTGATGTGTATATACCAATAGTAAATACGTATAGAAGCTAGGTATGATACGAGTACATGTACTCTAGATATACGTATAGAAATCTTGTGAAAAATGGAATGAGAATTCAAATATAGCTATCTTTTGTGAATATACTTATATTGTTTTATGTATTTAAGTCCTTAAAAGTGATTAAATACATTACATATACGATATATGTATAAACATTATATGTTATAAGTATTTATGTCAAATAACGTTACATATGGTTATCGTTTTGAAAACTTAAGTTAGTAGTTTCAAAATATACTTGTAACCTATTGTTATTAATACAAAATGAGATATTAAAACATCCATAAACCATGTTAAATATGTATATATACATATATATACACAAACGTATAATTATCATATGTTATATAGTTCGTGATATCATCGGTCAAACTAGACGGTCAAACGTTGTGTAAAACTCTTTTCGAAAACATAAGTTTCAACAATTTGGATTGCTTATCATTTTGGTAAGGTTTAATTTATGTAAATATTAATCTTATAAGTATAGAACGATCGAAAAAGTGCGGGTCAACTTTAGGGTTTTTTTCTTATCGTGTCGGAACCATATAGAGATTAGAGTTTAAATTTGGTCGGAAATTTCCGGGTCGTTACAGTACCCATCCATTAAAGAAATTTCGTCCTCGAAATTTGGTAGAGGTTGTCATAAATAACAATAGGAATGTTTTCATGACGAATATGAGGTAATAATGAAATTTTATCATTATTGAAAGATTTAGATAAAACGATTTGGTTATGTGAGACGCACGAGCGAAGCTATCACAAAAGAGTGAAATGAGTAAATATAGAATTGTTGTAACCGATGACGTGATTATGATCGATTTCCGTTATTTAAGGGTTTTAAAGAAAATCTTATGTAATAAGATTTAGTTTTGCGGCGATCAGGATCTTCTTTGATTTAACGCGGCAATCTGTTTTGATTTCTTTGTCGAATATTTCACTATAAATTTACCTCCTTCCCTTTCTTTCTTCCCACATCTTCTATTCTTTCTCTTTAGTTCCTACTTTAAGACATTCGCTAATATGCTCCATCCCATTCTAACCCTTGTTATATTTCTAACTTTCATATCTTTCATTCTTCTTTTTCATCTATCACCAGAAGAATCTATTCTCTTTTATCCTTTCCTTGGAATTATAATGTTTTTAATTCTCCCGTGCCTTTACGTTGCAATACGTATTGATATGCACGGTTTGTAGTTTCGGGGTTGTTGTTAGGTTTTATACCTTCCCTTATATTTCGATGTTCCTACTCCCGTCCCTTAAAATCATTGTCATCCACAGTTAATGCTCTCTCTTATTTGCTGTGGTTTATGTTCCTATTTCTATTCTGAGGTTTTGTCCCTTCATTTCTTCTTCCCGTCCTCGAGCCAAGCGAACAATGGTCCGAAATTCGTAGGTAGGAAATTTGGAATGAACCTAGCTATTGGTTTTAGAATGAAATTGTAATGGCACGATCTTGATTCGTTAAATTACTCGAATATTCCGAAAAAATAGAACTATCAAGGTGATACGTTCTAATATGTTTGGAGACTTGATAGAAGGTAAGAGCCGTGTAACATGGCACATGATGACGGTACTGTGAATCATCACATTCCATTAGAAACTTAACATGACTTACTGTAATATAATGAAGTTGATCAAGTTTCATTATATTATACTAATTCATGCATCAGTTCCCAACACTACTTTAAAACATTCATATTTTAAACTTGGAGGTTTCAAAATTTAGAAATTGACACAGTTTCTTTTATGTTGTAATGCAGATATTACGGAGAGATAAATATTCTCAGATAAGAATAGTTGTGAAAATATCTCCAGAAATATGGAGAATATGTATAACGGAAGATATGAAGATATCTTATAATATCTAAGATAAGATGATGATGAAGAATATCATCGGGAAAGGTTTAGAATAAGGAGTAGGGTTTTTACCTACGGTTTCAGCAGGTACTGAATCATTTAAATCCTTGAAAGGCAGGTTCAGTCCCTGTGATTTATCTACATCCTCCTTCATACTTTGCTCAATCCGTTTTCCAGTTCCAACCCTCCTCTTTTTCTGAGTTTTACCAACACACTGTACTTCATCATTAAACTTTTGACTGTTAAAGTCGTTTACAGTTTTTGCTGCTTCATTAACATTTCAGGAACTACTTCATAGTTCAAGACGTTTTTCAGAAACTTCACATTCGGGGTATGAAGTTCTTAGAGATAGACGTTTTCGGTAAAACTGGGAGAATTTCTATGAGATTTTCAAAATACTAATTGCGGATTTCGCCAAAGGAATAACGAGTTACTGGTACATCTGCTGATGATGTTGTGAAATGTAAAAGGTTCTCTGGTAACAATGGTGAAAGGACAAGGTATATATATCGAGGTTATAATAAGAGTGGTCCTACTGAGAAATCAAAGTGGAGCTGTGACAAAATTGACTTATATTGAAAAGAGAAATGTAAGGTTGTTTTTGCCAATGAATGATAAGGAATTTGACGCGGATAAGTTTTAACGATAACTTCGGTTTTGAAAGTTTCAGGTGTATAACTGTATGCATAAATCTTTCTTCCGTAAACGAGGTGCGGCTGGTTCAACTTCTCGATTGAAGTGTTTTCAAGAATCATGAAAAGATTTGAACGAGGATTATAATTGTCGAAGTACAAATGAGGTTTAGGATGAAATCAAGTGGCAAACTTGAAGAATTATTTAGTTTCATATGTTATAATCAATATTTTAATTTAATTCATTTTAATTGTCCAAAGTTAGCAGTCCAATAGTCCGATGGTTCAATAATTCATATATAATTTAATATATAATATTCGAATTAAATAATACGTATCGTGACCCGTATACCGGTCTCGGTGTCGATCACAACTCAAAGTATATATATATTTTGAAATCAACTCCGACCCTGTATAGCCAACTCCCGCCTTCACATATAGAGTGTCTACGGTTGTTCCGAAATATATATATAGATGGGTCGATATGATAAGTCGAAACCTTGCATACGTGTCCCGTTATTTAAAGTGCGTAAAAGTAAATAACAGAAATTAAATGATGATAAATAAAATTGCGAGAATGTAAATTGCGATAAATTAAATGTTAATCAGTTAACTGGGAACAGTTAGCCGGAACAGTTAGCGTGAAATCCTATCACAATTTCAATTAATTAATTCGTTTGTTTCTAACACTTTTTATTTTTGTCCAATGTTTTCTTCATTATGCCACTTGTTGGATTCTGATAGATCAAAATCCAAATATGAAATTTGAATAGAAATGGTTATTCTGTGGTGAACGGATACGTATATCGGTAGTTGTAAGTAGGATAGTAAATGACCGTTGAATCAGATTTAGAGAATGTACAACGTAACTTATTAATGTGAATTCTAAATATTCCTCGGGTACTACCCACCCGTTAAAATATTTTCATCATTAACAGTTTGTACGAAAGAATTTTTAATTACAATCTTTATAAAAATATACTTGCATATATATTTTCTTCAGATGTAATCATAGATTCAATGAGTCAATGAAGTATTAAACTCATTTGATTTATCGTTAATACTAGATTACATAACTTCTAAAGCATTAGAGATTACATAATCGCCAGGTCGAACGAAGATAAATGAGGTAAAACGATACGTAAAGCGAAGATAATCGATGTAGAACGATATATAGAACGAAGATCATACTCGAAGTTCCGATGAGGTTTTTGAGGTATGTGATGTTGATATCCGAGATACAGTTTGTGATGTTGAGATTTTGGGGGTGACAAGAGTACTGTCGGCGTTGTTGATAGTGATACAGATTATGCTGCTGGTGCTGCTGCTGGTGTTTGTAACCTTCGCACCGTATTTTCTAAAGCCACTACCCGAGCGCGAAGCTCGTTGACTTCTTCTATTATACCGGGATGATTGACAGTTGGAACGAGCGAATGAACAAGATTCGAAATATGGGATAGTATGTAGTCATGACGAGATACTCTAGAAATGAGCGAGAAAATGGTGTTTCGAATAGGTTCGCCGGTAAGTGCTTCAGGTTCATCGTTAAGAGGACAATTTGGTGGATGGAATGGATCACCTTCTTCTTGCCTCCAGAAATTTAGTATATTACGAACCCATCCCCAATTCATCCAGAATAGATGATGGGAAATTGGTTGATCCATTCCGGTAACGCTGTTCTCGGAGCTCGAATGGAAATCCATATCGGCGAAGCTATCGAAGTCGGAGAAATTTGAGCTGGATGAAGAATCCATCTTGTATGGTCGGAGAAATGAATTTTTGGTTTGGAATAGATTATAGGAGTTGGGTTTGGTACTCTTCAATACATAATTTACATATGTATATATAATATCAAAATCCCATGAATTACGGAGAATCTTTGAAATACGTCAGGCAATGTCTATAGTAACAGATACGCTAGGATATGAATTTTGTCTATACACTATTGATGCACTAAATGCAGTAAGACGTGTCTAGACTTAAGAATGATAAGCAGGCAGTTCCCTAAGGATGATAAGCAGATGATTTCCGACTAGGATTGATAAGCAAAACTTTTGACAGGCAGACACGGTCAAAGTCCAGACTCACTTAATGTATCCTAACAACTACTAGTTAGACACACTAATGCAAGGCCTGGTTCGCTAAGACCAACGCTCTGATACCAACTGAAAGGATCCGAAACTAATCATCCGGACGTTATCCATATTGATTACAAACGAATTACAATAGTTGATAACATTGCGAGGTACTTGCCCTCTATATGATACATCTTACAAACGTTGCATTTATTCTTAAAAGGCAATCTATAGTTACATCCAGAATTGACATAATCGCCTGACATTTCATAATATTCAAATGACCTAAACCGCCATTTACTTAATAATAGTCTCTATGAACTTCAATGACTCGAATGCAACGCCTTATGATATAAGTCCTTAATAGCCTCAAGTAGTATCCTTAGTACGAGCTAATGCACAGCGGAAGACTTAATTCATACCTGAGAATAACATGCTTTAAAATGTCAACATAAAGTTGGTGAGATATAGGTTTAATGCCGGCAGTGATATATATATATATATATAGACCACAAGATTTCATATATAAACATTTTCATAAAAATATTCTAAGTGGTTGAGCACTTGGTAACCATACTTAACATTCAATCACGTCGCATATTCCCTTTAATATGAAATCTTACTACACCGTACCAAGTGTAGTCACAAAACGAAGTACTGTGCAACCGTTGAATACTGGTCGTCCAGTCCGGTTGGGGTTGTCAGGCCCGATAGATCTATCAACAGGATTCGCGTTTACAATACCGCTGTAAATATTAGTTACCAAGCTACAGGGAAGTATGCCAGTGGTACAACTCAACGTAGAATATATTTTTCAGTTACTTGTGTCCATATCGTAAAACATAAAATACATGTATTCTCATCCCGAAATATTTAGAGTTTAAAAGTGGGACTATATACTCACTGTTGTCTTGAAGATATAAATATTTTGACTTGGTCTTCCGGTTGATATCACGAACCTATCCATATATAATATATCAATATATTTTCATTTTTAAACAATCGTCACATATATATACTTGTTATACTTTTAATACTTTTAATAATTCCTTAGTCCGTAGTTAGCAGTCCGATGTTAGTAATTCAATTTTAATGGTTCATTTTTAGGTGTTTAATAAACCCCCAATGAAATGAATAAAACCCCCATCGTATATGTATTGGTCGAGATTAATCTTGACCCACGGTACCGGTGTTGTCAAATGACGTGTTGCGTACATAAAGTACCGGTGTTGTCAAATGATGTGTTGCGTACAATCATGGGATCTTATGATTAATCTTCTCGTATTGTTTACGGGTGATCCTGAACCATATAAAATTGAATTATGAGTACATATATATAAAATATCCTGTTATCTTAGAAAGATGTGATTTATTTAATTTCTCCCAATTATTTTCGTGGCTAAACTAGTCTTGGATATCCGATTTTGTTTCGGTCATAGTTTCTTCGTTACAACTCCGTTTTTGTTGATTCAACTTGCCATCTCCTTGGATCGAGTCCCTCTTTAAGACTATGAACTGTAAATACCTTAGTTTGTATTCAAAATCACACGGCATAGGTGAAACTTTAGTGAAACTTATGAAGTTAAACATTTTTGTTACAAAAATATCATTTAATGACCATTTTTCTAAAAATACCTATACTTTGAATTAAATCATGAAATTTTTATGTGTTAACATATTTATAGTAAAAATCATTTTTCCAGAAAATAAACCTCCAATTCAAAGTTTAAGATGGTTTTTAATTATCCAACCCAAAACAGTCCCCGGTTGCACTCTGACGTCGTAAAAACAGTTTTTAAGGTATTCTTTGAAAAACCAAGTTTTACCTTGTTAAATTAGCATATATTTAAGTTATATTACAGGTCTTGAAGTATTTTAAAAGTTAAGTTAGAAGGATCTATTTAGTTTGCAAACAAGTTTGAAAACTTTCAAACTATGTTCTTGTTGTTAAAATTTTATACCACAAAATAAGATAGCTATATATATATGAATCGAATAAGGTTATGAACATAGTTACTACCTCAAGTTCCTTGGACAAGGTTGCTGTAAAAGAGGAGTAAGAACCTAGAACCAAAAGGGTGATGGAAGTGGATGAAAGATTGGAAGTAAGTTTGTGTTCTTGGAAGGATTCTTGAAGTGTTTTTGTAAGAGTTTTCTTATGGTGATTAAGTGATGTTTTTATGGCTAGATCTTCATGGATATTAGCTGAATGGTTATGGAGTTTAAGGCTCTTAAAAGTGTGTGTGTTTTTAGCTAGAGGTTTGAGGTAAAAATGAATCAAAAATTGAAAATGGATGGAGTATAAATGGTGATGTAAAAGGTGTATAAGTTTGTAATTTTGTGAAAAAATCTTTTAATCATGTGAAATTGTCATACTAGATAACAAAAGTAGTTACCTTATACATAAGGCATTGAACAAGGGCTGGTTGGTGGTGATTTGATGTGTATATACCAATAGTAAATACGTATAGAAGCTAGGTATGATACGAGTACATGTACTCTAGATATACGTATAGAAATCTTGTGAAAAATGGAATGAGAATTCAAATATAGCTATCTTTTGTGAATATACTTATATTGTTTTATGTATTTAAGTCCTTAAAAGTGATTAAATACATTACATATACGATATATGTATAAACATTATATGTTATAAGTATTTATGTCAAATAACGTTACATATGGTTATCGTTTTGAAAACTTAAGTTAGTAGTTTCAAAATATACTTGTAACCTATTGTTATTAATACAAAATGAGATATTAAAACATCCATAAACCATGTTAAATATGTATATATACATATATATACACAAACGTATAATTATCATATGTTATATAGTTCGTGATATCATCGGTCAAACTAGACGGTCAAACGTTGTGTAAAACTCTTTTCGAAAACATAAGTTTCAACAATTTGGAATGCTTATCATGTTGGTAAGGTTTAATTTATGTAAATATTAATCTTATAAGTATAGAACGATCGAAAAAGTGCGGGTCAACTTTAGGGTTTTTTTCTTATCGTGTCGGAACCATATAGAGATTAGAGTTTAAATTTGGTCGGAAATTTCCGGGTCGTTACATCGTGGGTGTTCTCGGTTTAGATAGGAGGGAGAGAGAGACAAAAAGAGATGATATGAAGGTGATTGGGTGATGAATGAGGTGAGGTGCGTTAAGTGTTCGTTATCAATGAATTTTAGAGAGAAATAGATGGAGACGACGGTTGATGGTTTATGAGTTCACGAAGGAACAAAAGAGGGAGAATAAAAAATGACAAGGGTGGTGGTGTTTTAGTGGTAGAAGCTCATGATGGACAACAAGCCCGAGAGATGGTTGTGAGGAGGAAAAGGGTGGTCAAAGGTAGTTCTTGAGTTGTGGTTCGATCAAGATATCATAAGCTTGTAAATTGATAGTTGGTAGTGACGACGTAAAAGAGGATGGTTTCATACATATACATAACCTTGCTAATATAATTGATTTATGTTTCAATTGAATTCAACAGCTATATTTGTTCGTACAAAAAAAATATATAAAAATAAAAGGCGATTTAGATTGTTAACAGAATTTGGATTGTTTTGGTTGTGATTTCATCAATTAGAATCAGAGAGTACCAATCTAAAACAGTTTGACAAGAATTAAACTTGACTTTGGATTCTTTAATTATTACTGTACAACGTATTATTCTATACATTTAAATATATATATCAGTATTTAAGTATATATATATATATATATATATATATATATATATATATATATATATATATATATATATATATATATATATATATATATATATATTCTGTATATTTATTGATATATTTAATTGAATTTCGTATATGTATCTGTATTTATGTATATAACTGTATCTGTATCAATATATATCGATTGTATATATATTTTTGTATATATTAATTATATAAAGAACATAATGACATTTATTATATATGCATTAATATTTAATATTTAACATTCTTATTAATATTAATAATAAATAATAATAAAACTAATATTAACAATAACATAACTAATGTTATTATCATAATGAAAATAATGATAATAATAACTTTAAATAGAATGAAAATCTTAGTAATCAAATTAATACTAATACTTTTAATAATCATAATAATAATTAGGATTACTAAGAATAATGATACTAATAATGATACTAATTATAATAATATTAGTAATTAATATTATTAGATATATATATATATATATATATATATATATTTACATATTTAATTATACACAATTGTTCGTGAATCGTCGGGCATAGTCAATGGTCAAATGATTTAAATGTATCCATGTAAACAGTTCAAAGAATTTGAGATTTGATTAAATAAATTTTTTTTTTGCTTATCGTGTCGGAAACATATAAAGATTAAAGTTTAAATTTGATCGGAAATTTCCGGGTCACTACAGTACCTACCCGTTAAAGAAATTTCGTCCCGAAATTTGAGTGAGGTCGTCATGGCTAACAATAAGAATGTCTTCATGACGAATATGAGTTGATAAATATAGTTTTATCATCATTGAGTAATATGGATAAAAATAACTCGATTATTCGGAGAGTACGAATGAAGCTATCACCAAAGAGTGAAATAGGAAAGTAAGGATTCCTCTTAACTTTTGACGTAGTCATGGTTAAATTTAGAAAATGAGGTGCGTATTAACTTTTAACGTAGAGGGTTGAATTCCGGAATTCAAGGGATTAAAGAAAATCTTCGAAATCTAAAAGATTTGATTCTTCGGCGAATGAGGAAATTAAGATCTTTCTAATTAAATACGGTGATCTGCTTCGATTACTCTGTCTGATATTTCCATTATAAATTAAACTCTTCCGTTCCATTATTCTCACCATTCCTATACTTTCCTTCTTTTTTCATACATCCAAAAGATTCTGAAAATGTTTAATCCAGTTCTGATCCTTGTCCTCATCCTTACTATCACAACAATCATTCTCCTTTTCCAACTTCCACCAGAGGAATCTGATTTATTCTACTTCGCCCTTGGGATTATAATGTTTTTAATTCTCCCGTGTATTTATGTTGCTATAAAAATTGATATATACGGTTTGTAATTTATGTGTTGCTATCGGGATTTATATTCTCCCTTAAATTTCAAAGCTCTATGCTTTTGTTTTCTCTTCCCGACTTCAAGTCAAGCGAATAATGGTCTAGAATTTGTAGATATAGAGTTTCGAATGATTATAATGTTCTAAGCAGGAAGGAACGTGATAGCACGATTTGATTTTCAAATTTATCAACATCGCGGAAGATAGAACCATCAAGAATACATTTTCTTTATTTGTTCAGGAGTTGAGTAGAATGAAAGAGTTATGTAACATGGCACATGAGGACGTTATGATCTGTGAATCATCACGTCCCATTAGAAACTCAGCATGACTTACTGTAATATAATCACGTTGATCAAGTGTCATTATATTATACTAACTCATGCATCAGTTCCCAACACTACTTCAAAAACATTCATAATTTAAACTCGAATTTTTAAAGAAATTTAGAAACTAAAGTAGTTTCCTTTATGATGTAATATAGATAGCATGAAGAGATAAATAATTTCGGACGAGAATATTTATGAAAATATCTTCAGAAATATCGAAGATATTTATGATGATATTTTGGAATTTCTAAGTTCGATGGTTGATGATGAAGATTTTCCGCAAGATTTTAACATGAGTACGGAGCAAGATATTCGTTGAAGGTTTCATCGGATCCAGAATTACCTGAATTCTTTGAATATATGGTATGGTCCTTGTATTTGTCCTTGTTCTCCTTCGTGGTTAGCTCAATCCGTTTTCCAGTTTGAACTTTTCTGAGCTTTTCCAACATACTATTGTTTATCATCAAACTTTCGATGATTAAGGTCATTTACGGTTGTCTATGGTTTCTGCTGCTTCATTCAACTTTTTCAACATTTATAGTATTGATTTGTGACTGAGTGCTTTTCAGAATTTCAGAATGAGAGATCATAATTCTAAGAGATAAATGTCATACATATAACTGTTGATGTAGATATGCTGTGAGTTTTTAAAGTACTGATTGCTGATTCCCGGTAATTGGTATGGTAGTTCTCGCTACAAGATGCGAATGATTATATGATAGGGTTTCAATGAATAAATATAATGATTTGTCAGAGAGATTCAAGTCAAGAAGCAACGAGGTTACTGGTATGACTGCTGGTAGTATGGTGGAATATAAAAGAATTCTCTGGTATCAAAAGGGTAATTGTATATATCTGGATTATAGTAAAGCTACTTCGAATGAAAGGTCGAAGCTGACTTGCTGGAGCTGTGACAAAATTGGCTACTTTGAAAAGGGATCGCAAAGTTATTTTTGCTAGTAAATGCCAAAGGATCTGATGCGGCTACGTGTTAAACTTTTACTCAATTGTCGAGAGTTTCTCAGGTGCATAACTATATGCACCTTCCGTAGATGAAGTGCAGTTGATTCATCCTATTGATTGAGGTGTTTTCAAGAATCATAAAAGGTTTGAATGCTGATTGTAATTGTCGAGATACAATGAGGTTTAAGATGAAATCAAGTGGCAAACTTGAAGAATTGTTTAGTTTCATATGTTATAATCAATATTTTAATTCATTTTAATTGTCCAATGTTGGTAGTCCTCAATTGATAGTCCACAGTTAGCAATTCAATAATTCATATATAGTTTAATATATAATATTCGAATTAATTAATACGTATCGTGACCCGATATTTAAAGTGCGTAAAATAAATATAGAAATTAAATGACGATAAATAAAATCGTGAGAACGTAAATTGCGATAATTAAATTGCGATAAATAAAGTGTAATTAATTAGCTGGGAACAATTAGCTCGGAACAGTTAGCGTGGATTCTTAACAAAATTTCTCATAGTTAATTTGTTTGTTTCTAACAAATTTTATTTTGTCAAATGTTTCCTTCATTATGCCACTTGATTTTTGATAAATCAAAATCCAAATATGAAATTGGATGGATATGGTTATTCTGTGGTGAATTAGATTCGTATATCGGTGGATGTAAGTAGGATAATAAATGACCGTTGAATTAGCTTCAAAGAATGTACAGTGTAACCTATTAATGTGAGATCTAAATATTCCTCGGGTATTACCTACCCGTTAAAATATTTTCACCATTAACAGTTTGTACGCAAAAAATTTTAATTACAATCTTTATGAATATATATATATATATATATATATATATATATATATATATATATATATATATATATTTTCTTCAGATGTAATCATGGATTTAATGTGTCAATATGTTATTAAATTCATTTGATTTACCGTTTGAACAAGAATATATAATCTCTAAAACATTAGAGTTTACATAATCATCATGTCGAACGAAGATAAATGAAGTAGAACATCATATAGAACGACGATTATACTCGAGGTACAGAATGAGATGTCGAAGCTGGTGATGCGGATGTTGTTGTTGGTGGTACTAATGTTGTTGGTGCTAAGGTTGGTGATATGACTGGTGTTGGTGATACTGTTGGTGCTTGCAAACTGTGTACCGTGCTCTCTAAAGTTAACACTCGAGCTCGGAGTTCTTTAACTTCTTCTACTAACCCTGGTTGGTTATCAGTGTGATGTAGTGATTGGATATCTTCTCTAGTTCTGTTAATGGTAGTCCAAGATGAAAAATTCTGGCAAAAAGGGTATAAACGGTGTTGCGAACAGGTTCGCCGGTGAGCGGGTCGAGTGCTCCAAGGTTAGGTGGTAGATTCAATTCATGATATGGAGTACCTTCTTCCCTTCTCCATAGGGTGAGTATGTCGCGAACCCACCCCCATTTTCTCCAGTAATCACGGTAGTTGATTGGTTGGTGTGCTCCTATCACACTGTCTTCGGAGTCAGAGGAACTTGGTCGATTCGTAGAGGCCATCTTACGCGATCTCAGGAAAGGTTTTTGGTACAAAGAATTTAGTGACAGCAATTGATGGTTGGATGGTATCCTCAATGCATAAATTACATAGATATCTATAGTACCAGGATCCCTTAAATTAAGGAGAAATTTACGAGAGATATCAGGCAAGGTCTACAGTAACAGATACGCTAAGATATGAATTGTCAGATACGCTAAGATATGAATTTATCTATACACTATTCATGCAATCAATGCAGTAATATGTGTCTAGACTAGGAATGATAAGCAGGTAATTTTCTAAGGATGATAAGTAGATGATTTTTCGACAAAAATGATAAGCAAAACTTTAGATATGCAGACACGGTCGAAGTCCAGACTCACTAATGCCTTCTAACGACTTATCCGTTAGACACACTAATGTAGACCTGGTTCGCTAAGACCTCTGCTCTGATACCAACTGTGAAGACCCGTCCTAATCCATCCGGACGAAGTCCATATCGATTACAAATGATTCACAACAGTTGATTACATCGCGAGGTAATTGACCTCTATATGATAAATTTTACAAACATTGCATTCGTTTTTAAAAGACAAACTTTCGTTACATCGACAGTTGACAGGCATGTAAAGCATTTCATAATATATCCAAATATAATTGACTTAATAATAATCTTGATGAACTCAATGACTCGAATGCAACATCTTTTGAAATATGTCATGAATGACTCCAAGTAATATCTCTAATATGAGCAAATGCATAGCGGAAGATTTCTTTCGTACCTGAGAATAAACATGCTTTAAAATGTCAAACAAAAGGTTGGTGAGTTCATTAGTTTATCATAAAGAATCATTTCATAATTTTAATAGACCACAAGATTTCATACTTCCATTTCTCATAATCATACGTCCCATGCATAGAGACAAAAATATCATTCATATGGATTGCACACCTGGTAACCGACATTCACAATATGCATATAAGAATATCCCCATCATTCCGGGATCCTCCTTCGGACATGATATAAATTTCGAAGTACTAAAGCATCCGGTACTTTGGATGGGGCTTGTTGGGCCCGATAGATCTATCTTTAGAGTTCGCGTCAATTAGGGTGTCTGTTCCCTAATTCTTAGATTACCAGACTTAATAAAAAGGGGCATATTCGATTAGATAATCCAACCATAGAATGTAGTTTCGATCACTTGTGTCCATTTCGTAAAACATTTATAAAAGCAGCGCATGTATTCTCAGTCCCAAAAATATATATTGCAAAAGCACTTAAAAATGGATTAATGAAACTCACTGTATTGTATTTTGTAGTAAAAATACATATGACGACATTGAACAATGCAGGGTTGGCATCAGATTCATGAACCTATATTATTTGTATATATATTAACACATATACTCATAACCGAACAATTTATATATTATTATTTGTTATTTTAGTAACTTATATGTTTCATTAATAACTTAATTAACTACATTTTTTTTATATACCTCAGATAAATAACTAGCATTTATTATACAATTACCAATATAGTTATATAAATATATTTTTTTCTTATAAATATAATATTTATTTAGTAAATTAATAATAGTAATCTTAATAGTGATAATGAAAATAATAATTCTAATAATTATAATGATAAGTAAACTGTTACTACTTATAATAATATTAAGAATGATAAAAAAAATTAATAATACTTCTAATGATAGTAATAATTATTATAATGTAAATTTTTAATGTTAATAATAATAAAAATAATAATAATAATAATAATAATAATAATAATAATAATAATAATAACAATAATAATAAATATAATAATAATATTGTAGTGACCCGAACTTTTCCATGTTTATATATATTAATTGAGATTGATATTTACATAATTAAATGTTTCCAACATGTTAAGCAATCAAACTTGTTAAGACTTGATTAATTGAAATATGTTTCATATAGACAATTGACCACCCAAGTTGACCGGTGATTCACGAACGTTAAAACTTGTAAAAACTATATGATGACATATATATGGATATATATATAGTTAACATGATACTATGATAAGTAAACATATCATTAAGTATATTAACAATGAACTACACATGTAAAAACAAGACTACTAACTTAATGATTTTTAAACGAGACATATATGTAACGATTATCGTTGTAAAGACATTTAATGTATATATATCATATTAAGAGATATTCATACATGATAATATCATGATAATATAATAATTTAAAATCTCATTTGATATTATAAACATTGGGTTAACAACATTTAACAAGATCGTTAACCTAAAGGTTTCAAAACAACACTTACATGTAACGACTAACGATGACTTAACGACTCAGTTAAAATGTATATACATGTATTGTTTTAATATGTATTTATACACTTTTTAAAGACTTCAATACACTTATCAAAATACTTCTACTTAACAAAAATGCTTACAATTACATCCTCGTTCAGTTTCATCAACAATTCTACTCGTATGCACCCGTATTCATACTCGTACAATACACAGCTTTTAGATGTATGTACTATTGGTATATACACTCCAATGATCAGCTCTTAGCAGCCCATGTGAGTCACCTAACACATGTGGGAACCATCATTTGGCAACTAGCATGAAATATCTCATAAAATTACAAAAATATGAGTAATCATTCATGACTTATTTACATGAAAACAAAATTACATATCCTTTATATCTAATCCATACACCAACGACCAAAAACACCTACAAACACTTTCATTATTCAATTTTCTTCATCTAATTGATCTCTCTCAAGTTCTATCTTCAAGTTCTAAGTGTTCTTCATATATTCTACAAGTTCTAGTTACATAAAATCAAGAATACTTTCAAGTTTGCTAGCTCACTTCCAATCTTGTAAGGTGATCATCCAACCTCAAGAAATCTTTGTTTCTTACAGTAGGTTATCATTATAATACAAGGTAATAATCATATTCAAACTTTGGTTCAATTTCTATAACTATAACAATCTTATTTCAAGTGATGATCTTACTTGAACTTGTTTTCGTGTCATGATTCTGCTTCAAGAACTTCGAGCCATCCAAGGATCTGTTGAAGCTAGATCCATTTTTCTCTTTTATAGTAGGTTTATCCAAGGAACTTAAGGTAGTAATGATGTTCATAACATCATTCGATTCATACATATAAAGCTATCTTATTCGAAGGTTTAAAATTGTAATCACTAGAACATAGTTTAGTTAATTCTAAACTTGTTCGCAAACAAAAGTTAATCCTTCTAACTTAAATTTTAAAATCAACTAAACACATGTTCTATATCTCTATGATATGCTAACTTAATGATTTAAAACCTGAAAACACGAAAAACACCGTAAAACCGGATTTACGCCGTCGTGGTAACACCGTGGGCGGTTTTGGGTTAGTTAATTAAAAACTATGATAAACTTTGATTTAAAAGTTGTTATTCTGAGAAAATGATTTTTATTATGAACATGAAACTATATCCAAAAATTATGGTTAAACTCAAAGTGGAAGTATGTTTTCTAAAATGGTCATCTAGACGTCGTTCTTTCGACTGAAATGACTACCTTTACAAAAATGACTTGTAACTTATTTTTCTGACTATAAACCTATACTTTTTCTGTTTAGATTCATAAAATATAGTTCAATATGAAACCATAGCAATTTGATTCACTCAAAACGGATTTAAAATGAAGAAGTTATGGGTAAAACAAGATTGGATAATTTTTCTCATTTTAGCTACGTGAAAATTGGTAACAAATCTATTCCAACCATAACTTAATCAACTTGTATTGTATATTATGTAATCTTGGGATACCATAGACACGTATACAATGTTTCGACCTATCATGTCGACACATCTATATATATTTCGGAACAACCATAGACACTCTATATGTGAATGTTGGAGTTAGCTATACAGGGTTGAGGTTGATTCCAAAATATATATAGTTTGAGTTGTGATCAATACTGAGATACGTATACACTGGGTCGTGGATTGATTCAAGATAATATTTATCGATTTATTTCTGTACATCTAACTGTGGACAACTAGTTGTAGGTTACTAACGAGGACAGCTGACTTAATAAACTTAAAACATCAAAATATATTAAAAGTGTTGTAAATATATTTTGAACATACTTTGATATATATGTATATATTGTTATAGGTTCGTGAATCAACCAGTGGCTAAGTCTTACTTCCCGACGAAGTAAAAATCTGTGAAAGTGAGTTATAATCCACTTTTAAAATCTAATATTTTTGGGATGAGAATACATGCAGGTTTTATAAATGATTTACAAAATAGACACAAGTACGTGAAACTACATTCTATGGTTGAATTATCGAAATCGAATATGCCCCTTTTTATTAAGTCTGGTAATCTAAGAATTAGGGAACAGACACCCTAATTGACGCGAATCCTAAAGATAGATCTATTGGGCCTAACAAACCCCATCCAAAGTACCGGATGCTTTAGTACTTCGAAATTTATATCATATCCGAAGGGTGTCCCGGAATGATGGGGATATTCTTATATATGCATCTTGTTAATGTCGGTTACCAGGTGTTCACCATATGAATGATTTTTATCTCTATGTATGGGATGTGTATTGAAATATGAAATCTTGTGGTCTATTATTATGATTTGATATATATAGGTTAAACCTATAACTCACCAACATTTTTGTTGACGTTTTAAGCATGTTTATTCTCAGGTGATTATTAAGAGCTTCCGCTGTCGTATACTTAAATAAGGACGAGATTTGGAGTCCATGCTTGTATGATATTGTGTAAAAACTGCATTCAAAAAACTTATTTTGTTGTAACATATTTGTATTGTAAACCATTATGTAATGGTCGTGTGTAAACAAGATATTTTAGATTATCATTATTTGATAATCTACGTAAAGCTTTTTAAACCTTTATTGATGAAATAAAGGTTATGGTTTGTTTTAAAAATGAAGATATTTTAGATTATCATTATTTGATAATCTAGAACAAGTCCCATTGACTCACCTAATAATAATGAAGAGTCAAATGTAAATTGGAATGATTCGTGGACTGATTCACAAGTTCCCGAAGAGGAACCGGAAGAAGAGTCGGAACCAGAAGAAGAATCGGAACCGGAAGAAGAATCGGAACCGGATGAAGAAATAGAACCGGTGGGGGAAATAATAAAACGGTTGAGTAAAAGAAAATCCTCAACCAACCGACCAAGGTGAATTATGGTCAATGGTGTTTCCGCTAAGGAAGCAAAATATTGGGAGGATTACCAATTCTCCGATGAATCAGATTCTGACGAGAATTCCGATGATGTTATAGAAATTACCCCAACTGAATTTAAAAAGGCAAAAGAAAATAATAAGGGAAAGGGCATAAAAATAGAGAAATCTAATTCCAACCCCGATGAACTTTATATGTATCGTCAACGCCCGAAGTCCTTAAGTTGTAACAATGACCCGGGAACCTCTAAACCTCCAGGTTTTTCTAAACCAATGTGGACAACGACGGCTCGTATTAGGGGAACATCATATATCCCTAGAAACTTGGCAAAACGAACCAAAACTGAAGAAGAAGAAACAAGCGAGTCGGAATAAGATAGTTGTATTCGTGTGGTGTAATATAAGTAATATAGTGTGCTTATGCTTTATGATATATGTAAAAATTGCTTGTATTAATAAGTATTTTTTTTTATGAATCTAACTCTTGTCTATTTTACAGTATAAAAACACAAAATGGATAGACAACCCAATATTTTAAGAGACCTACCCGGAGACATGATTGATGAAATCTTGTCTAGAGTCGGCCAGAATTCTTTGGCACAACTATTTAAGGCGAGATCAGTTTGTAAGACATTCGAAGAACGTTCCAAGAATGTCTTGGTTTATAAGAGACTTTTGTTTGAAAGATGGGGGATATCACATTGGGAAATCCATAAGTTACGATGTGTTTACTTTGACGCATATATTGCGGGGAACCCAAATGCTATTTTACGCAACGGGTTAAGAAATTATTTTGACTCAATATATCCGAATATTGGACTTCGTGATTTAGAAAAAGCGGCTAACATGCAACATAAAGAAGCATGTTATGCTTACGGATTAGTAATGTTCGCTTCTCACCAAAGTGAGAACAAGAACATCGGGCTACAACTATTAAACAAAACGTTCCCACAAGTGACGGAGTCGGTAATTGGGGTAAGAAATGAGGTTTTTAGATTGTTACGGGACTGTTGGACATTACGTAACCCTCGTCCCTTTGACGACGTTACAACACGCTGTCTTATCAACGGCCATAACGGTTATGTTCCACAAGACCAAGGATGGGAAGTAATCCTAGTAAAACCAGAATGCATGACTTGTTTCTGAACGTATGAATTACGTGTCTTTATTGCCTTTGCTGAACGACTTGTGTACTAGCTAGAATTATCTTCACAACTATCTTGTATCAAAGTTATTGTGTGCTATATTTCATGCTTTATGTAAAATAAGCGGTATTGTAAGTTTGTAAAATATTGTATAAAAGTTTGAACGCGAAATATTATTATAATCAGTTTTTCATATAGAATTGTAGTAGTTGAATTGTATATTGGCTACTAAGTATGAACTTAACGGGTAGGTACTACCCGAATTTAAACTTATAAAACGCTAATATGAAGAAAAAGCTTTTATAAATGAGTTCATATTATGCTACGAAATACTATTAACTACTCTTAATATTCTGTATGATTAACTTGTTCCATTTGACTATTTTGAAGGAAATGGCACCGACTACTCGACACACCGTGAATATGAATGAAGAGGAATTCCGTACTTTTCTAGCTTCAAACATAGCCGCAGTACAGGCTGCGCTACATACCAACAATAACCTTGGATCTAGCAGTACAGGAAATCGTGTAGGATGCACCTACAAAGAATTCACTGCCTGCAAACCTTTGGAATTTGATGGAACCGAAGGACCGATCGGATTGAAACGGTGGACCGAGAAGGTCGAATCGGTGTTTGCCATAAGTAAGAGTACTGAAGAGGACAAAGTAAAGTACGCTACACATACCTTCACAGGTTCTGCGTTAACATGGTGGAATACCTATCTAGAGCAAGTGGGACAAGACGATGCGTACGCACTACCATGGTCAGCATTCAAGCACTTGATGAACGAGAAGTACCGTCCCAGAACCGAGGTCAATAAGCTCAAGACAGAACTTAGAGGGTTACGAACCCAAGGATTTGATATTACCACGTACGAAAGACGATTCACAGAATTGTGCGTATTGTGTCCGGGAGCGTTCGAAGATGAGGAAGAGAAGATCGACGCGTTTGTGAAAGGATTACCAGAAAGAATCCAAGAAGATATAAGTTCACACGAGCCCGCCTCCATACAACAGGCATGTAGAATGGCTCACAAACTAGTGAACCAGATTGAAGAAAGAATTAAAGAACAGACTGCTGAAGAGGCCAATGTGAAGCAAGTCAAAAAAAAGTGGGAGGAAAACAGTGATAAGAATCACCAATACAACAACAACAGCAATTACAACAATAATCGCAACAATTATCCCAACAATCGCAACATCAATCGCAACTACAACAAACGGCCCAACAACAACAACAACAACAACAGCAACTACAACAATCATCCCAACAACAATAATAACCGCAACAACAACAACAATCAGAAGCAGCTATGCCAAAGGTGTGAAAAGAATCACTCGGGGTTCTGCACCAAATTTTGCAACAAGTGTAAAAGAAATGGTCATAGCGCGGTGAAGTGTGAGGTCTACGGACCAGGAGTTAATAGAACGAAAGGAAGAAATGGTGTCGGAACGAGTAATGGTGGAGCAAGTAGTGTCGGAGCAAGTTATGCTAATGTAGTTTGTTATAAATATGGAAAACCAGGCCACATTATTAGAAATTGCCCGAACCAGGAGAACACGAATGGACAAGGCCGTGGAAGAGTTTTCAATATTAATACGGCAGAGGCACAGGAAGACCCGGAGCTTGTTACGGGTACGTTTCTTATTGACAATAAATCTGCTTACGTTTTATTTGGTTCGGGTGCGGATAGAAGCTATATGAGTAGAGATTTTTGTGCTAAATTAAGTTGTCCATTGACGCCTTTGGATAGTAAATTTTTACTCGAATTAGCAAATGGTAAATTAATTTCAGCAGATAATATATGTCGGAATCGAGAAATTAAACTGGTTAGCGAAACATTTAAGATTGATTTGATACCAGTAGAGTTTGGGAGTTTTGATGTGATAATCGGTATGGACTGGTTGAAAGAAGTGAAAGCGGAGATCGTTTGTTACAAAAATGCAATTCGCATTATACGAGAAAAAGGAAAACCCTTAATGGTGTACGGAGAAAAGGGCAACACGAAGCTACATCTTATTAGTAATTTGAAGGCACAAAAACTAATAAGAAAAGGTTGCTATGCTATTCTAGCACACGTCGAGAAAGTACAAACTGAAGAAAAGAGCATCAATGATGTTCCCGTCGCAAAATAATTTCCTGATGTATTTCCGAAAGAATTACCGGGATTACCCCCACATCGATCCGTTGAATTTCAAATAGATCTTGTACCAGGAGCTGCACCAATAGCTCGTGCTCCTTACAGACTCGCACCCAGCGAGATGAAAGAACTACAAAGCCAATTACCAGAACTTTTAGAGCGTGGTTTCATTCGACCAAGCACATCACCGTGGGGAGCTCCTGTTTTGTTTGTCAAGAAGAAAGATGGTACATTCAGGTTGTGTATCGACTACCGAGAGTTGAACAAACTTACCATCAAGAACCGCTACCCACTACCGAGAATCGATGACTTATTTGATCAACTACAAGGCTCGTCTGTTTATTCAAAGATTGACTTACGTTCCGGGTATCATCAAATGCGGGTGAAAGAAGATGATATTCCAAAGACTGCTTTCAGAACACGTTACGGTCATTACGAGTTTATGGTCATGCCGTTTGGTTTAACTAATGCACCAGCTGTGTTCATGGACCTTATGAACCGAGTGTGTGGACCATACCTTGACAAGTTTGTCATTGTTTTCATTGATGACATACTTATTTACTCAAAGAATGACCAAGAACACGGTGAACATTTGAGAAAGGTGTTAGAAGTATTGAGGAAGGAAGAATTGTACGCTAAGTTTTCAAAGTGTGCATTTTGGTTGGAAGAAGTTCAATTCCTCGGTCACATAGTGAACAAAGAAGGTATTAAGGTGGATCCGGCAAAGATAGAAACTGTTGAAAAGTGGGAAACCCCGAAAACTCCGAAACATATACGCCAGTTTTTAGGACTAGCTGGTTACTACAGAAGGTTCATCCAAGACTTTTCCAGAATAGCAAAACCCTTGACTGCATTAACGCATAAAGGGAAGAAATTTGAATGGAATGATGAACAAGAGAAAGCGTTTCAGTTATTGAAGAAAAAGCTAACTACGGCACCTATATTGTCATTGCCTGAAGGGAATGATGATTTTGTGATTTATTGTGATGCATCAAAGCAAGGTCTCGGTTGTGTATTAATGCAACGAACGAAGGTGATTGCTTATGCGTCTAGACAATTGAAGATTCACGAACAAAATTATACAACGCATGATTTGGAATTAGGCGCGGTTGTTTTTTCATTAAAGACTTGGAGGCACTACTTATATGGGGTCAAAAGTATTATATATACCGACCACAAAAGTCTTCAACACATATTTAATCAGAAACAACTGAATATGAGGCAGCGTAGGTGGATTGAATTATTGAATGATTACGACTTTGAGATTCGTTACCACCCGGGGAAGGCAAATGTGGTAGCTGATGCCTTGAGCAGGAAGGACAGAGAACCCATTCGAGTAAAATCTATGAATATAATGATTCATAATAACATTACTACTCAAATAAAGGAGGCGCAACAAGGAGTTTTAAAAGAGGGAAATTTAAAGGATGAAATACCCAAAGGATCGGAGAAGCATCTTAATATTCGGGAAGACGGAACCCGGTATAGGGCTGAAAGGATTTGGGTACCAAAATTTGGAGATATGAGAGAAATGGTACTTAGAGAAGCTCATAAAACCAGATACTCAATACATCCTGGAACGGGGAAGATGTACAAGGATCTCAAGAAACATTTTTGGTGGCCGGGTATGAAAGCCGATGTTGCTAAATACGTAGGAGAATGTTTGACGTGTTCTAAGGTCAAAGCTGAGCATCAAAAACCATCAGGTCTACTTCAACAACCCGAAATCCCGGAATGGAAATGGGAAAACATTACCATGGATTTCATCACTAAATTACCAAGGACTGCAAGTGGTTTTGATACTATTTGGGTAATAGTTGATCGTCTCACCAAATCAGCACACTTCTTGCCAATAAGAGAAGATGACAAGATGAAGAAGTTAGCACGACTGTATTTGAAGGAAGTCGTCTCCAGACATGGAATACCAATCTCTATTATCTCTGATAGGGATGGCAGATTTATTTCAAGATTCTGGCAGACATTACAGCAAGCATTAGGAACTCGTCTAGACATGAGTACTGCCTATCATCCACAAACTGATGGGCAGAGCGAAAGGATGATACAAATGCTTGAAGACATGCTACGAGCATGTGTTATTGATTTCGGAAACAGTTGGGATCGACATCTACCGTTAGCAGAATTTTCCTACAACAACAGCTACCATTCAAGCATTGAGATGGCGCCGTTTGAAGCACTTTATGGTAGAAAGTGCAGGTCTCTGATTTGTTGGAGTGAAGTGGGGGATAGACAGATTACGGGTCCGGAGATTATACAAGAAACTACCGAGAAGATCATCCAAATTCAACAACGGTTGAAAACCGCCCAAAGTCGACAAAAGAGCTACGCTGACATTAAAAGAAAAGATATAGAATTTGAAATTGGAGAGATGGTCATGCTTAAAGTTGCACCTTGGAAAGGCGTTGTTCGATTTGGTAAACGAGGGAAATTAAATCCAAGGTATATTGGACCATTCAAGATTATTGATCGTGTCGGACCAGTAGCGTACCGACTAGAGTTACCTCAACAACTCGCGGCTGTACATAACACTTTCCACGTCTCGAATTTAAAGAAATGTTTTGCTAAAGAAGATCTCACTATTCCGTTAGATGAAATCCAAATCAACGAAAAACTTCAATTCATCGAAGAACCCGTCGAAATAATGGATCGTGAGGTTAAAAGACTTAAGCAAAACAAGATACCAATTGTTAAGGTTCGATGGAATGCTCGTAGAGGACCCGAGTTCACGTGGGAGCGTGAAGATCAGATGAAGAAGAAATACCCGCATCTATTTCCAGAAGATTCGTCAACACCTTCAACAGCTTAAAATTTCGGGACGAAATTTATTTAACGGGTAGGTACTGTAGTGACCCGAACTTTTCCATGTTTATATATATTAATTGAGATTGATATTTACATGATTAAATGTTTCCAACATGTTAAGCAATCAAACTTGTTAAGACTTGATTAACTGAAATATGTTTCATATAGACAATTGACCACCCAAGTTGACCGGTGATTCACGAACGTTAAAACTTGTAAAAACTATATGATGACATATAATGGATATATATATAGTTAACATGATACTATGATAAGTAAACATATCATTAAGTATATTAACAATGAACTACATATGTAAAAACAAGACTACTAACTTATTGATTTTTAAACGAGACATATATGTAACGATTATCGTTGTAAAGACATTTAATGTATATATATCATATTAAGAGATATTCATACATGATAATATCATGATAATATAATAATTTAAAATCTCATTTGATATTATAAACATTGGGTTAACAACATTTAACAAGATCGTTAACCTAAAGGTTTCAAAACAACACTTACATGTAACGACTAACGATGACTTAACGACTCAGTTAAAATGTATATACATGTAGTGTTTTAATATGTATTTATACACTTTTGAAAGACTTCAATACACTTATCAAAATACTTCTACTTAACAAAAATTCTTACAATTACATCCTCGTTCAGTTTCATCAACAATTCTACTCGTATGCACCCGTATTCGTACTCGTACAATACACAGCTTTTAGATGTATGTACTATTGGTATATACACTCCAATGATGTGAAGACCCGTCCTAATCCATTCGGACGAAGTCTATATCGATTATAAACGATTCACAACAGTTGATTACATCACGAGGTAATTGACCTCTATATGATAAATTTTACAAACATTGCATTCGTTTTTAAAAGACAAACTTTCGTTACATCGACAGTTGACAGGCATGTAAAGCATTTCATAATATATCCAAATATAATTGACTTAATAATAATCTTGATGAACTCAATGACTCGAATGCAACATCTTTTGAAATATGTCATGAATGACTCCAAGTAATATCTCTAATATGGGCAAATGCACAGCAGAAGATTTCTTTCGTACCTGAGAATAAACATGCTTTAAAGTGTCAACCAAAAGGTTGGTGAGTTCATTAGTTTATCATAAAGAATCATTTCATAATTTTAATAGACCACAAGATTTCATACTTCCATTTCTCATAATCATACGTCCCATGCATAAAGACAAAAATATCATTCATATGGATTGAACACCTGGTAACCGACATTCACAATATGCATATAAGAATATCCCCATCATTTCGGGATCCTCCTTCGGACATGATATAAATTTCGAAGTACTAAAGCATCCGGTACTTTGGATGGGGCTTGTTGGGCCCGATAGATCTATCTTTAGAGTTCGCGTCAATTAGGGTGTCTGTTCCCTAATTCTTAGATTACCAGACTTAATAAAAAGGGGCATATTCGATTTCGATAATTCAACCATATAATGTAGTTTTGATTACTTGTGTCTATTTCGTAAAACAGTTATAAAAACAACGCATGTATTCTCAGTCCCAAAAATATATATTGCAAAAGCATTTAAAAAGGGAGCAAATGAAACTCACTTAATGTATTTTGTAGTAAAAATACATATGACTATATTGAACAATGCAGGGTTGGCCTCGGATTCACGAACCTATATCATTTATATATATGTTAACATATATAATGATAATCGAACAATTTATGTATTATAAGTGTACTAATTGTTACTTTAGTTATGTTTTTCATTAATAACCTAAGTAGTTACATTTATTAATATTTACTGTAAAAAGTATTAATATAGTTACATTATATGTAGTAAATATGATTTTATATAACTAATAGTTATTCGATAAAATAATATTGATAATAGTAGATAAAAGGTGTTTCATTCTATAATAATAATAATAATAATAATAATAATAATAATAATAATAATAATAATAATAATAATAATAATAATAATAATAATAATAATAATAATGATAACTTTACTGAGATGATAATTTTAATATTTTTAGTAATAAAAATAATAATAACTAAAAATATTAGTAATAATAAAACTATAATGTCTATATTAACAATACTCTTACTAATAATGATGTTAATAATGATTTTACTAATAATAATACTTCTAATAATAATATTAGTGATAATATTTTATTTAGATCATGCCTTAATTATAGTTTTACTCATTTCCATATTTGTATTCATAATTTATATATATATATATATATATATATATATATATATATATATATATATATATATATATATATATATATATATATATATATATATATATATATATATATATAATTATAATCCTTACAATAATTCTTATCATAATACTGATAATAATTATAATACTTGTAACACCAATAATAACGCAATTAATAATAATCTTAATACTAACAATAATAAAATTACTTGGATTAATAATAATACAATAAATAATAATAAAATTTGTGATAATGAGAGTTATACCCTCCTAAACGTCATCGATCATAATCGTCATTCATCATCACCATCGTCCATGATCATCACGATCTTCATTATCGTCACCATCATACTCAATTCATAATCATAAAAAAAATATATTAATAATAGTTATGATAAAATAATAATAATAATAATAATAATAATAATAATAATAATAATAATAATAGTAAAAGATATACCATTATCATTATCATTTCAAGTTTCATTAACATTATCAACACAACTCGACACAATCATCATCATATCTCGGCATCATCATCATCATCATAATCATAAGTAATCATAATCATTTTCATAATCCTCTTGTAACATTAATCAACACTATTGTTGTCCACTAAAAACTCAAGAATATAATCCATTTATTAAAAAGAAAGAGCCCAAGATATAGAACCCTTTCTAAGCCCATTAAAAGCAACAAAAGAATTTGGTAATGATAACAAAAAAATGTGCGTGTATCCCTTGGCTTCAGCTGGTTCCGAAAAAAAAAAAAATATAGCAGTACAATCCAGTGATGTTTGACGACGGCTAGTGGTGGTTTAATGGTGACCTTCGTCTATAATAGAAGCATGGCAGGTGTGTTTGCTGCATAGCAGCTCAATTAGAAATAGACACAACGAAGCAATAGTAATGAATTCCAATGGGTTTTGATTCGACATGAAATGAAACAGAAACATAGTTGTAGTAGTAGCGAGTTCGTGGTGGTTCCTGACTGAAATTGCAGCAGCATAACCTTGCTAAAACAGTGGTGGTTGTGATGCTCTTTGCGTGGTGGTTTTGGGTGCAAACTAAAGGAGGTGGTTCATGGTGGAATTTGAAGAGAGAGAGGATAAGAGAGAAGAACATGGCGGTTTAGGGTCGGGTGGCGGTTGCCGGCTGTGATGGTGGCCGGTGGTGGTGGCAGCGGCGAGTCTAGTGGCGGCGACTTTCTTCTTCTTCCCTTACAGTATATACATATATTACATATATATAGATATATATTTTATGTATTATATATAATAATTAATATAAATAATAATAATAATTAAAAAGTAAAAAGTAAAACCTACACAAGTGGAACAAGTGGATCGATTAGAGTACAGTATGCATGACTTATTCTCTGCCGACAGTTGATCGAGGATGGGTATATCGTGTTCAATGCTAAACAGTTAACGCAATAAAGTGTTCCTAAAAATCTCAAATTTTTAGATTAAATGTAATTAATTATTTCACTCATTACCTGATTGAAACCTGATCAAAAAAAGTTCTAAAAATATTTTATTGCTGTTCCAATTTATATGTACGGAGTACTAATATTCAAACTAAAAAGGGTAAAAATATATTTAACAAATCTAAGATCTTCGAAATTAATTTCCAGTTCAACTTTTATTTCAATCCAACATGACCAAGTACTATATCTATATTAAAATTAATAAAACGTCAACCGAGTGTTACTAACGTTTACTAATTAAGCTTGAAATCATTCATTTTCCATTTACTCTCTCTCTAAATATAATCAGTTTTAAATAACAAGTTTTATCACATAAATATATATTATATATTTTTAAACAAATAGTTTTAATATTATTTTATATATTTATAAGTAGTTTTTATATACATATTTATATATACACATGTTTATATATACTCACATATTTACAAGCAATGGTTCGTGAATCATCGGGAATAGTCAAAGGGTAATTGATTACATGAATATAGATTTCAAAACTTTCGAGACTCAACATTACAGATTTTTCTTATCGTGTCGGAACCATATAAAAATTAAAGTTTAAATTTGATCGGAAATTCCCGGGTCACTACAGTACCTACCCGTTAAAGAAATTTCGTCCCGAAATTTGAGTGAGGTCGTCATGGCTAACTATAAAAATGTTTTCATGACGGATATGAGTTGATAAATAGAGTTTTATCATCATTGAGTAATATGGATAAAACAATTTGATCATTCGAAGAGTACGAGTGAAGCTATTCACAAAAAAAATGAAATGAGAAACAAAGATTTGTTTTTAACTTTTGACGTAGACAGGTTTGAATTTAGAAAAAAAAATAAGGCGCGTCTTAACTTTCGACATTGCCTTGGCTGAATTCCGAAATTCAAGGGATTTCAAAGAAAATCTTCGAAATCTAAAAGATATGATTCTTCGGTAAATGAGGAAATTAGGATCTCTTTAATTAAATGCGATGATCTGCCTTGATTGCTCTGTCTGATATTTCCACTATAAATTTATCTTTTCCATTCCATTAGTTTCCACCACTTCTATACCTTCTTTCTCAGTTCATATATCTAAAAGATTATAATAATGCTTAATCCGGTTCTAATCCTTGTCCTTATTCTGATTATCGCAATGATCATTCTTCTTTTCCAACTCCCACCGGAAGAATCTGTTTATTTCTACTATAGTCTAGGGATTATTGTATTTATAATTCTCCCGTGTCTTTATATTGCTATACGCACTGATATCCACAGTTTGTAATTTCGGTGGTGTTGTTGGGCTTTATATTTTTCTTATATATCGGAGCTTCATGCTCTTGTTTTCTCTTCCCGACTTTAAATCAAGCGAATAATGGTCCAGAATTTGTAGATATAGAGTTCTAAATGATTATAATGTTCTAAGCAGGGTGGAACGTGATAGCACGATTTGATTTTCAAATTTATCAAAAATACAGATAATAGAACTATCAAGAATATATTCTTCTTGATATGTTCGGAGGTTATGTAGAATGAAAGAGTTATGTAACATGACACATGATGATGGTATAATCTACTGTGAACCATCATCAGGTTTCATTAGAAATTCAGCATGACTTACTGTAATATAATCACGTTGATCAAGTGTCATTATATTATACTAACTCATGCATCAGTTCCCAACACTACTTCCAAAAACATTCATATTTTAAGCTCGAAAGTTTACAGAATATAGAAACTAACATTTTCTATATGATGTAACATTGATAGCACGAATAGATTATTGATTTCAGATAAGAATAATTATGAAAATATCTTCAGAAATATGGAGGATATTTATAATGAAAGATACGATGATATCTTGGAATTTCTAATATCGATGGATGATGAAGAAGATTTATCCGTAAGGGTTTAGATTCGGAAGCAAGGTATTTGCTAAAGACTTCATCAGAAATAGAATCATTTGGATTCTTTGAAGTCAAACTTATTCTTTGTGATTTGTCCACGGCTTCCTTCATAGTTTCGCATAATCCACTATTCAGTACTAAATTTCTATTGAATGTTTTCAGTATAACGATACACAGGAAGCACGATGAGGTATATAATTTCGGACGAGAATATTTATGAAAATATCCTCAGAAATATCAAAGATATTGATGATGATATTTTGGAACTTCTAAGTTCGACGGTTGATGGAGAAAGATTTTCCGCAAGATTTTAACATGACTTCGGAGCAAGATATTCTCTAAAGATTTCAACGGATCCAGAATTACCTGAATCCTTTGAATATAGGATTTGGTCCTTGTATTTGTCCTTGGTCTCCTTCATGGGTAACTCAATCTGTTTTTCAATACTCAATTTTCTATCGAGCGTTCCTAACACTCCTTTCTTTATCATCAAACTTTTGTCCGTTTAGACCATCTACAATTTTTCTGTTTCCTCTGCATTTAATGCTATGATATCTGAATCATCGGTTATTAATCCGAGGTGGTTTCAGGAGAATTGTGTTTTTAGATGATTAAACGCTGATGGTAATATGATGGAATATGAAAGGTTACCTGGTAACAATAAAAGAGCACGCGTATATATAAACGTTATAATAAGGTTGTTTCGTACGAAAAGTCGAAGTTGACTTGTTGGAGTTGTGACAAAATTGGCTAATTTTGAAAAGGGATCGCAAAGTTGTTTTTGTTAATAAATGCCAAAGGATCTGACGCGGCTACGTGTTGAACTTTTACTCAATTGCCGAGAGTTTCTCAGGTGCATAACTATATGCATAAATCTTTCCTTCCGTAGATGAAGTGCGGTTGATTCATCCTATCGATTGAGGTGTTTTCAAGAATCATGAAAGGTTTGAACGCAGAATGTAATCGTGAAGATACAAATGAGGTTTAAGACGAAATCAAGTGGCAAACTTGAAGAATTGTTTAGTTTCATATGTTATATTCAATATTTTAATTCATTTTAATTGTCCAATGTTATTAGTCCATAGTTGACAGTCCAATAATTCATATATAATTTAATATATAATATTCGAATTAATTAATACGTATCGTGACCCGTGTACATGTCTCAGACTCGATCACAACTCAAAGTATATATATTATTATAGAATCAACCTCAACCCTGTATAGAGAACTCGATCATTACTGCATATAGAGTGTCTATGGTGATTCCAAATAATATATATAGATGTGTCGATATGATATGTCAAAACTTTGTATACGTGTCCCGATATTTAAAGTGCGTAAAATAAATACAGAAATTAAATGACGATAAATAAAATGCGTAAAGTAAATAACAGAAATTAAATAACGATAAATAAAATTGCGAAAATTAAAATTGCGATAAAATAAATTACGATAAATAAAATGTAATATGGAATTAACAGTTAGCTAGGAACAGTTAGCTAGGATTTTGTTAGCGTGGTTTCTTAACAAAAATTTCATATTGTCAATTAGTCTGTTTCTAATCAATTTTTATTGTGTCCATTATTTCTTCATTATGCCACTTGTTGGATTCTGATAGATCAAAATCCAAATATGAAATTGAATTTGAATGAAAATAGTTGTTCTTTGGTGAACGGATACGTAAATCGGTGGTTGTAAATAGAATAGTAAATGATCGTTGAATCAATTCCGAAGAATGTACAGTGTAACTTATTAGTGTGAAATCTAAATACTCCTCGGGTATTACCTACCCGTTAAAATATTTTCACCATTAACAGTTTGTACAAAAGAATTTTTAATTACAATCTTTATGAAAACATATATACGTATATATTTTCTTCAGATGTAATCATGAATTTAATGAGTTAGTGTGATATTGATCTCATTTGATTTATCATTAGAACAAGAATATGTAATTTCTAAAACATTAGAGATTACATAATCGCCATGTCGAACGAAAATAAAATAGATAGAACGATACGTAGAACGATGATTATACTTGAGGTATAGAATGAGATGTCGAAGCTGGTGGTGCGGATGTTGTTGTTGGTGGTACTAATGCTGTTGGTGCTAAGGTTGGTGATGTTACTGGTGTTGGTGATACTGATGGTGCTCGCAAATTGTGTACCATGCTCTCTAAAGTTAACACTCGAGCTCGAAGTTCTTTAACTTCTTCTACTAACCCTGGTTGGTTATCAGTGTGAGGTAGAGATCGGATATCTTCTCTAGTTCCGTAAATGGTAGCCTCAAGACGAAAAATTCTTGCAAAAAGGGTATAAACGGTGTTGCGAACGGGTTCGCCGGTGAGCGGGTCAAGTACTCCAAGGTTAGGTGGTAGATTCGGTTCATGATATGGAGTACCTTCTTCCCTTCTCCATAGGGTGAGTATGTCGCGAACCCACCCCCATTTTCTCCAGTAATCACGGTAGTTGATTGGTTGGTGAGCTCCTGTCACGCTATCTTCGGAGTCAGATGAACTTGGTTGGTTCGTAGAGGCCATCTTACGCGATCTCAGAAAAAATTTTGGTATGAAAAGTTTAGTGACAGCATTTGATAGTTGGATGGTATTCTCAATGCATAATATGCATAGATATATAGTACCAGGTTCCCTTAAATTACGGAGAAATTTACGGAAGATATCAGGCAAGATCTACAGTAACAGATACGCTAAGATATGAATTTTGTCTATACACTATTTATGCAGTCAATGCAGTAAAACGTGTCAAGACTAAGAATGATAAGCAAGTGATTCTCTAAGAATGATAAGCAGGTAATTTTTGACACGAATGATAAGCAAAACTTTTGACATGCAGACACGGTCGAAGTCCAGACTCACTAATGCATCCTAACGACTATCAGTTAGGCACGCTAATGCAAGACCTGGTTCGCTAAGACCAACGCTCTGATACCAACTGTGAAGACCCGTCCTAATCCATCCGGACGAAGTCCATATCGATTATAAACGATTCACAACAGTTGATTACATCACGAGGTAATTGACCTCTATATGATAAATTTTACAAACATTGCATTCGTTTTTAAAAGACAAACTTTCGTTACATCGACAGTTGACAGGCATGTAAAGCATTTCATAATATATCCAAATATAATTGACTTAATAATAATCTTGATGAACTCAATGACTCGAATGCAACATCTTTTGAAATATGTCATGAATGACTCCAAGTAATATCTCTAATATGGGCAAATGCACAGCAGAAGATTTCTTTCGTACCTGAGAATAAACATGCTTTAAAGTGTCAACCAAAAGGTTGGTGAGTTCATTAGTTTATCATAAAGAATCATTTCATAATTTTAATAGACCACAAGATTTCATACTTCCATTTCTCATAATCATACGTCCCATGCATAGAGACAAAAATATCATTCATATGGATTGAACACCTGGTAACCGACATTCACAATATGCATATAAGAATATCCCCATCATTCCGGGATCCTCCTTCGGACATGATATAAATTTCGAAGTACTAAAGCATCCGGTACTTTGGATGGGGCTTGTTGGGCCCGATAGATCTATCTTTAGAGTTCGCGTCAATTAGGGTGTCTGTTCCCTAATTCTTAGATTACCAGACTTAATAAAAAGGGGCATATTCGATTTCGATAATTCAACCATATAATGTAGTTTTGATTACTTGTGTCTATTTCGTAAAACAGTTATAAAAACAACGCATGTATTCTCAGTCCCAAAAATATATATTGCAAAAGTATTTAAAAAGGGAGCAAATGAAACTCACTTAATGTATTTTGTAGTAAAAATACATATGACTATATTGAACAATGCAGGGTTGGCCTCGGATTCACGAACCTATATCATTTATATATATGTTAACATATATAATGATAATCGAACAATTTATGTATTATAAGTGTACTAATTGTTACTTTAGTTATGTTTTTCATTAATAACCTAAGTAGTTACATTTATTAATATTTACTGTAAAAAGTATTAATATAGTTACATTATATGTAGTAAATATGATTTTATATAACTAATAGTTATTCGATAAAATAATATTGATAATAGTAGATAAAAGGTGTTTCATTCTATAATAATAATAATAATAATAATAATAATAATAATAATAATAATAATAATAATAATAATAATAATAATAATGATAATGATAACTTTACTGAGATGATAATTTTAATATTTTTAGTAATAAAAATAATAATAACTAAAAATATTAGTAATAATAAAACTATAATGTCTATATTAACAATACTCTTACTAATAATGATGTTAATAATGATTTTACTAATAATAATATTAGTGATAATATTTTATTTAGATCATGCCTTAATTATAGTTTTACTCATTTCCATATTTGTATTCATAATTTATATATATATATATATATATATATATATATATATATATATATATATATATATATATATATATATATATATATATATATATATATATAATTATAATCCTTACAATAATTCTTATCATAATACTGATAATAATTATAATACTTGTAACACCAATAATAACGCAATTAATAATAATCTTAATACTAACAATAATAAAATTACTTGGATTAATAATAATACAATAAATAATAATAAAATTTGTGATAATGAGAGTTATACCCTCCTAAACGTCATCGATCATAATCGTCATTCATCATCACCATCGTCCATGATCATCACGATCTTCATTATCGTCACCATCATACTCAATTCATAATCATAAAAAAAATATATTAATAATAGTTATGATAAAATAATAATAATAATAATAATAATAATAATAATAATAATAATAATAATAATAATAATAATAATAGTAAAAGATATACCATTATCATTATCATTTCAAGTTTCATTAACATTATCAACACAACTCGACACAATCATCATCATATCTCGGCATCATCATCATCATCATAATCACAAGTAATCATAATCATTTTCATAATCCTCCTGTAACATTAATCAACACTATTGTTGTCCACTAAAAACTCAAGAATATAATCCATTTATTAAAAAGAAAGAGCCCAAGATATAGAACCCTTTCTAAGCCCATTAAAAGCAACAAAAGAATTTGGTAATGATAACAAAAAAATGTGCGTGTATCCCTTGGCTTCAGCTGGTTCCAAAAAAAAAAAATATAGCAGTACAATCCAGTGATGTTTGACGACGGCTAGTGGTGGTTTAATGGTGACCTTCGTCTATAATAGAAGCATGGCAGGTGTGTTTGCTGCATAGCAGCTCAATTAGAAATAGACACAACGAAGCAATAGTAATGAATTCCAATGGGTTTTGATTCGACATGAAATGAAACAGAAACATAGTTGTAGTAGTAGCGAGTTCGTGGTGGTTCCTGACTGAAATTGCAGCAGCATAACCTTGCTAAAACAGTGGTGGTTGTGATGCTCTTTGCGTGGTGGTTTTGGGTGCAAACTAAAGGAGGTGGTTCATGGTGGAATTTGAAGAGAGAGAGGATAAGAGAGAAGAACATGGCGGTTTAGGGTCGGGTGGCGGTTGCCGGCTGTGATGGTGGCCGGTGGTGGTGGCAGCGGCGAGTCTAGTGGCGGCGACTTTCTTCTTCTTCCCTTACAGTATATACATATATTACATATATATAGATATATATTTTATGTATTATATATAATAATTAATATAAATAATAATAATAATTAAAAAGTAAAAAGTAAAACCTACACAAGTGGAACAAGTGGATCGATTAGAGTACAGTATGCATGACTTATTCTCTGCCGACAGTTGATCGAGGATGGGTATATCGTGTTCAATGCTAAACAGTTAACGCAATAAAGTGTTCCTAAAAATCTCAAATTTTTAGATTAAATGTAATTAATTATTTCACTCATTACCTGATTGAAACCTGATCAAAAAAAGTTCTAAAAATATTTTATTGCTGTTCCAATTTATATGTACGGAGTACTAATATTCAAACTAAAAAGGGTAAAAATATATTTAACAAATCTAAGATCTTCGAAATTAATTTCCAGTTCAACTTTTATTTCAATCCAACATGATCAAGTACTATATCTATATTAAAATTAATAAAACGTCAACCGAGTGTTACTAACGTTTACTAATTAAGCTTGAAATCATTCATTTTCCATTTACTCTCTCTCTAAATATAATCAGTTTTAAATAACAAGTTTTATCACATAAATATATATTATATATTTTTAAACAAATAGTTTTAATATTATTTTATATATTTATAAGTAGTTTTTATATACATATTTATATATACACATGTTTATATATACTCACATATTTACAAGCAATGGTTCGTGAATCATCGGGAATAGTCAAAGGGTAATTGATTACATGAATATAGATTTCAAAACTTTCGAGACTCAACATTACAGATTTTGCTTATCGTGTCGGAACCATATAAAAATTAAAGTTTAAATTTGATCGGAAATTCCCGGGTCACTACAAATGATCAGCTCTTAGCAGCCCATGTGAGTCACCTAACACATGTGGGAACCATCATTTGGCAACTAGCATGAAATATCTCATAAAATTACAAAAATATGAGTAATCATTCATGACTTATTTACATGAAAACAAAATTACATATCCTTTATATCTAATCCATACACCAACGACCAAAAACACCTACAAACACTTTCATTCTTCAATTTTCTTCATCTAATTGATCTCTCTCAAGTTCTATCTTCAAGTTCTAAGTGTTCTTCATAAATTCCAAAAGTTCTAGTTTCATAAAATCAAGAATACTTTCAAATTTGCTAGCTCACTTCCAATCTTGTAAGGTGATCATCCAACCTCAAGAAATCTTTGTTTCTTACAGTAGGTTATCATTCTAATACAAGGTAATAATCATATTCAAACTTTGGTTCAATTTCTATAACTATAACAATCTTATTTCAAGTGATGATCTTACTTGAACTTGTTTTCGTGTCATGATTATGCTTCAAGAACTTCGAGCCATCCAAGGATCCATTGAAGCTAGATCAATTTTTCTCTTTTCCAGTAGGTTTATCCAAGGAACTTAAGGTAGTAATGATGTTCATAACATCATTCGATTCATACATATAAAGCTATCTTATTCGAAGGTTTAAACTTGTAATCACTAGAACATAGTTTAGTTAATTCTAAACTTGTTCGCAAACAAAAGTTAATCCTTCTAACTTGACTTTTAAAATCAACTAAACACATGTTCTATATCTATATGATATGCTAACTTAATGATTTAAAACCTGGAAACACGAAAAACACCGTAAAACCGGATTTACGCCGTCGTAGTAACACCGCGGGCTGTTTAGGGTTAGTTAATTAAAAACTATGATAAACTTTGATTTAAAAGTTGTTATTCTGAGAAAATGATTTTTATTATGAACATGAAACTATATCCAAAAATTATGGTTAAACTCAAAGTGGAAGTATGTTTTCTAAAATGGTCATCTAGACGTCGTTCTTTCGACTGAAATGACTACCTTTACAAAAACGACTTGTAACTTATTTTTCCGACTATAAACCTATACTTTTCTGTTTAGATTCATAAAATAGAGTTCAATATGAAACCATAGCAATTTGATTCACTCAAAACGGAATTAAAATGAAGAAGTTATGGGTAAAACAAGATTGGATAATTTTTCTCATTTTAGCTACGTGAAAATTGGTAACAAATCTATTCCAACCATAACTTAATCAACTTGTATTGTATATTATGTAATCTTGAGATACCATAGACACGTATACAATGTTTCGACCTATCATGTCGACACATCTATATATATTTCGGAACAACCATAGACACTCTATATGTGAATGTTGGAGTTAGCTATACAGGGTTGAGGTTGATTCCAAAATATATATAGTTTGAGTTGTGATCAATACTGAGATACGTATACACTGGGTCGTGGATTGATTGAAGATAATATTTATCGATTTATTTCTGTACATCTAACTGTGGATAAGTAGTTGTAGGTTACTAACGAGGACAGCTGACTTAATAAACTTAAAACATCAAAATATATTAAAAGTGTTGTAAATATATTTTGAACATACTTTAATATATATGTATATATTGTTATAGGTTCGTGAATCAACCAGTGGCCAAGTCTTACTTCCCGACGAAGTAAAAATCTGTGAAAGTGAGTTATAGTCCCACTTTTAAAATCTAATATTTTTGGGATGAGAATACATGCAGGTTTTATAAATGATTTACAAAATAGACACAAGTACGTGAAACTACATTCTATGGTTGAATTATCGAAATCGAATATGCCCCTTTTTATTAAGTCTGGTAATCTAAGAATTAGGGAACAGACACCCTAATTGACGCGAATCCTAAAGATTGATCTATTGGGCTTAACAAACCCCATCCAAAGTACCGGATGCTTTAGTACTTTGAAATTTATATCATATCCGAAGGGTGTCCCGGAATGATGGGGATATTCTTATATATGCATCTTGTTAATGTCGGTTACCAGGTGTTCACCATATGAATGATTTTTATCTCTATGTATGGGATGTGTATTGAAATATGAAATCTTGTGGTCTATTGTTACGATTTGATATATATAGGTTAAACCTATAACTCACCAACATTTTAGTTGACGTTTAAAGCATGTTTATTCTCAGGTGAATACTAAGAGCTTCCGCTGTTGCATACTAAAATAAGGACAAGATTTGGAGTCCATGTTTGTATGATATTGTGTAAAAACTGCATTCCAGAAACTGATTTCGATGTAACATATTTGTATTGTAAACCATTATGTAATGGTCGTGTGTAAACAGGATATTTTAGATTATCATTATTTGATAATCTACGTAAAGCTTTTTAAACCTTTATTTATGAAATAAAGGTTATGGTTTGTTTTAAAAATGAATGCAGTCTTTGAAAAACATCTCATATAGAGGTCAAAACCTCGCAACGAAATCAATTAATATGGAACGTTTTTAATCAATAAGAACGGGACATTTCAGCGTAGGTGGATTGAATTATTGAATGATTACGACTTTGAGATTCGTTACCACCAGGGGAAGGCAAATGTGGTAGCCGATGCCTTGAGCAGGAAGGACAGAGAACCCATTCGAGTAAAATCTATGAATATAATGATTCATAATAACCTTACTACTCAAATAAAGGAGGCGCAACAAAGAGTTTTAAAAAAGGGAAATTTAAAGGATGAAATACCCAAAGGATCAGAGAAGCATCTTAATATTCGGGAAGACGGAACTCGGTATAGGGCTGAAAGGATTTGGGTACCAAAATTTGGAGATAAGAGAGAAATGGTACTTAGAGAAGCTCATAAAACCAGATACTCAATACATCCTGGAACGGGGAAGATGGACAAGGATCTCAAGAAACATTTTTGGTGGCCGGGTATGAAAGCCGATGTTGCTAAATACGTAGGAGAATGTTTGACGTGTTCTAAGGTCAAAGCTGAGCATCAGAAACCATTAGGTCTACTTCAACAACCCAAAATCCCAGAATGGAAATGGGAAAACATTACCATGGATTTCATCACTAAATTGCCAAGGACTGCAAGTGGTTTTGATACTATTTGGGTAATAGTTGATCGTCTCACCAAATCAGCACACTTCCTGCCAATAAGAGAAGATGACAAGATGGAGAAGTTAGCACGACTGTATTTGAAGGAAGTCGTCTCCAGACATGAAATACCAATCTCTATTATCTCTGATAGGGATGGCAGATTTATTTCAAGATTCTGGCAGACATTACCCCAAGCATTAGGAACTCGTCTAGACATGAGTACTGCCTATCATCCACAAACTGATGGGCAGAGCAAAAGGACGATACAAATGCTTGAAGACATGCTACGAGCATGTGTTATTGATTTCGGAAACAGTTGGGATCGACATCTACCGTTAGCAGAATTTTCCTACAACAACAGCTACCATTCAAGCATTGAGATGGCGCCGTTTGAAGCACTTTATGGTAGAAAGTGCAGGTCTCCTATTTGTTGGAGTGAAGTGGGGGATAGACAGATTACGGGTCCGGAGATTATACAAGAAACTACCGAGAAGATCATCCAAATTCAACAACGGTTGAAAACCGCCCAAAGTCGACAAAAGAGCTACGCTGACATTAAAAGAAAAGATATAGAATTTGAAATTTGAGAGATGGTCATGCTTAAAGTTGCACCTTGGAAAGGCGTTGTTCGATTTGGTAAACGAGGGAACTTAAATCCAAGGTATATTGGACCATTCAAGATTATTGATCGTGTCGGACCAGTAGCTTACCGACTTGAGTTAACTCAACAACTCGCGGCTGTACATAACACTTTCCACGTCTCGAATTTGAAGAAATGTTTTACTAAAGAAGATCTCACTATTCCGTTAGATGAAATCCAAATCAACGAAAAACTTCAATTCATCGAAGAACCCGTCGAAATAATGGATCGTGAGGTTAAAAGACTTAAGCAAAACAAGATACCAATTGTTAAGGTTCGATGGAATGCTCGTAGAGGACCTGAGTTCACCTGGGAGCGTGAAGATCAGATGAAGAAGAAATACCCGCATCTATTTCCAGAAGATTCGTCAACACCTTCAACAGCTTAAAATTTCGGGACGAAATTTATTTAACGGGTAGGTACTGTAGTGACCCGAACTTTTCCATGTTTATATATATTAATTGAGATTGATATTTACATGATTAAATGTTTCCAACATGTTAAGCAATCAAACTTGTTAAGACTTGATTAATTGAAATATGTTTCATATAGACAATTGACCACCCAAGTTGACCGGTGATTCACGAACGTTAAAACTTGTAAAAACTATATGATGACATATATATGGATATATATATAGTTAACATGATACTATGATAAGTAAACATATCATTAGTTATATTAACAATGAACTACACATGTAAAAACAAGACTACTAACTTAATGATTTTTAAACGAGACATATATGTAACGATTATCGTTGTAAAGACATTTAATGTATATATATCATATTAAGAGATATTCATACATGATAATATCATGATAATATAATAATTTAAAATCTCATTTGATATTATAAACATTGGGTTAACAACATTTAACAAGATCGTTAACCTAAAGGTTTCAAAACAACACTTACATGTAACGACTAACGATGACTTAACGACTCAGTTAAAATGTATATACATGTAGTGTTTTAATATGTATTTATACACTTTTGAAAGACTTCAATACACTTATCAAAATACTTCTACTTAACAAAAATGCTTACAATTAGATCCTCGTTCAGTTTCATCAACAATTCTACTCGTATGCACCCGTATTCGTACTCGTACAATACACAGCTTTTAGATGTATGTACTATTGGTATATACACTCCAATGATCAGATATTAGCAGCCCATGTGAGTCACCTAACACATGTGGGAACCATCATTTGGCAACTAGCATGAAATATCTCATAAAATTACAAAAATATGAGTAATCATTCATGACTTATTTACATGAAAACAAAATTACATATCCTTTATATCTAATCCATACACCAACGACCAAAAACACCTAAAAACACTTTCATTCTTCAATTTTATTCATCTAATTGATCTCTCTCAAGTTCTATCTTCAAGTTCTAAGTGTTCTTCATATATTCTACAAGTTCTAGTTACATAAAATCAAGAATACTTTCAAGTTTGCTAGCTCACTTCCAATCTTGTAAGGTGATCATCCAACCTCAAGAAATCTTTGTTTCTTACAGTAGGTTATCATTCTAATACAAGGTAATAATCATATTCAAACTTTGGTTCAATTTCTATAACTATAACAATCTTATTTCAAGTGATGATCTTACTTGAACTTGTTTTCGTGTCATGATTCTGCTTCAAGAACTTCGAGCCATCCAAGGATCCGTTGAAGCTAGATCCATTTTTCTATTTTCCAGTAGGTTTATCCAAGGAACTTAAGGTAGTAATTATATTCATAACATTATTCGATTCATACATATAAAGCTATCTTATTCGAAGTTTTAAACTTGTAATCACTAGAACATAGTTTAGTTAATTCTAAACTTGTTCACAAACAAAAGTTAATCCTTCTAACTTGACTTTTAAAATCAACTAAACACATGTTCTATATCTATATGATATGCTAACTTAATGATTTAAAACCTGGAAACACGAAAAACACCGTAAAACCGGATTTACGCCGCCGTAGTAACACCGCGGGCTGTTTTGGGTTAGTTAATTAAAAACTATGATAAACTTTGATTTAAAAGTTGTTATTCTGAGAAAATGATTTTTATTATGAACATGAAATTATATCCAAAAATTATCGTTAAACTCAAAGTGGAAGTATGTTTTCTAAAATGGTCATCTAGACGTCGTTCTTTCGACTGAAATGACTACCTTTACAAAAATGACTTGTAACTTACTTTTCTGACTATAAACCTATACTTTTTCTGTTTAGATTCATAAAGTAGAGTTCAATATGAAACCATAGCAATTTTATTCACTCAAAACAGATTTAAAATGAAGAAGTTATGGGTAAAACAAGATTGGATAATATTTCTCATTTTAGCTACGTGAAAATTGGTAACAAATCTATTCCAACCATAACTTAATCAACTTGTATTGTATATTATGTAATCTTGGGATACCATAGACACGTATACAATGTTTTGACCTATCATGTCGACACATCTATATATATTTCGGAACAACCATAGACACTCTATATGTGAATGTTGGAGTTAGCTATACAGGGTTGAGGTTGATTCCAAAATATATATAGTTTGAGTTGTGATCAATACTGAGATACGTATACACTGAGTCGTGGATTGATTCAAGATAATATTTATCGATTTATTTCTGTACATCTAACTGTAGACAACTAGTTGTAGGTTACTAACGAGGACAGCTGACTTAATAAACTTAAAACATCAAAATATATTAAAAGTGTTGTAAATATATTTTAAACATAGTTTGATATATATGTATATATTGTTATAGGTTCGCGAATCAACCAGTGGCCAAGTCTTACTTCCCGACGAAGTAAAAATCTGTGAATGTGAGTTATAGTCCCACTTTTAAAATCTAATATTTTTGGGATGAGAATACATGCAAGTTTTATAAATGATTTACAAAATAGACACAAGTACGTGAAACTACATTCTATGGTTGAATTATCGAAATCGAATATGCCCCTTTTTATTAAGTCTGGTAATCTAAGAATTAGGGAACAGATACCTTAATTGACGCGAATCCTAAAGATAGATCTATTGGGCCTAACAAACCCCATCCAAAGTACTGGATGCTTTAGTACTTCGAAATTTATATCATATCCGAAGGGTGTCCCAGAATGATGGGGATATTCTTATATATGCATCTTGTTAATGTCGGTTACCAGGTGTTCACCATATGAATGATTTTTATCTCTATGTATGGGATGTGTATTGAAATATGAAATCTTGTGATCTATTATTATGATTTGATATATATAGGTTAAACCTATAACTCACCAACATTTTTGTTGACGTTTTAAGCATGTTTATTCTCAGGTGATTATTAAGAGTTTCCGCTGTCGCATACTTAAATAAGGACGAGATTTGGAGTCCATGCTTGTATGATATTGTGTAAAAACTGCATTCAAGAAACTTATTTTTTTGTAACATATTTGTATTGTAAACCATTATGTAATGGTCGTGTGTAAACAGGATATTTTAGATTATCATTATTTGATAATCTACGTAAAGCTTTTTAAACCTTTATTGATGAAATAAAGGTTATGGTTTGTTTTAAAAATGAATGCAGTCTTTGAAAAACGTCTCATATAGAGGTCAAAACCTCGCAACGAAATCAATTAATATGGAACGTTTTTAATCAATAAGAACGGGACATTTCAAATATTATGTGATATTTAGGTAGATGAAAATTATACCATCCAAATCATCAGCGTCATTTGATTAACATGTTTATCGTCATCACCATGCATAATATTTCCCATATCATTCTCTATCATTTTAATAGCATTATATCATAACTGATACCTTATCATGATCATCATGATCATGATCTAATCGTTATTGACTAACCCTCTACTCCTCGTCACCTTTATATTCGAACACCATCATCATTATACTCTTATCGTCGTCATTATCATATTCGTATCACCATAATATATACATCATTACTTATACTATATCACCATCATCTTCTTATTTTTTCTTATATCTTCCCATCATAACCTTCCTACGGTTGTATCAACTCTATCATCACGCACCATAATCATAATTGTAACCTTATTAAACTCATCATAACCCACACTATATCTAGCTCGTGAATTTGGCCAATCATGAAAATACATATCGGCCCAATTGTACCACTCTAGCAACCGAGACCCAAAACAAAAAAAAAAAAAAATCTCGGTTACATTCAGCTATTCATGGGTTGCTTTTTCATCAACATGACATGGGTCACACTTGGCCATTATGGAAAAGTGTCAAATGTACTGATTGATCTCGACCCACATTGGATTGATGTCTAGCTCAACAATCATTCTTTAACATATCATAATCTCGTTCGTTTTTTTTTTTTAAAATATAGCATGTAGTATATCTAATGAGTGTGCGTGTAGGGTTTGTAGGGCAAGGAAGTCACTAAAAAAAATGCCATTTCGTTTAACACATGGATGATCCATTATATCACTATTATGTAATTACAACCCTCGATTCTTTGGTTCACCAGTAACATTTGTCATCATACTTTAAAAAAAATTTGAACATCATTTCTTTGTGTGCCCTCCTTGTCTGCCATGAAGATCAACTCATCCCACATGCATAATTATATTACACCAAGGTAATGGAATCCAATAAAAATTGCTATATATTTAAACTGTGGCCCATCTGTAATATATATATCTTCATTCCTTGTTGGCAAAAAAAAATGGCGTTTGGTTGCGTGGTAGTTTAGAGGTTGGTTTCGGCTATTACAGCAGTTTGGTAGTTGTACACGAACCAGGAAGAAGAAAACGAAAGAAAGAAGAAAAGAAATATACCTAGAGATAATGATGGTGATTAGGATCTCAGTTCTAAACTTGGTGGGTTTAGATGGCATTACAGCAGAAATAGAGATTATAACGAAAGTTGTATGTTTATTTGGTTTCTGTCTGAATCATCAAAACAGGAACAACAATTGCAGGTGGGTTTGGAAAGTTGAAGCAATACGTAATAGTGCAGCAGTAATGTTTTCGTGGGTGTTCTCGGTTTAGATAGGAGGGAGAGAGAGACAAAAAGAGATGATATGAAGGTGATTAGGTGATGAATGAGGTGAGGTGCGTTAAGTGTTCGTTATCAATGAATTTTAGAGAGAAATAGATGGAGATGATGGTTGATGGTTTATGAGTTCACGAAGGAACAAAAGAGGGAGAATAAAAAATGACAAGGGTGGTGGTGTTTTAGTGGTAGAAGCTCATGATGGACAACAAGCCCGAGAGATGGTTGTGAGGAGGAAAAGGGTGGTCGAAGGTAGTTCTTGAGTTGTGGTTCGATCAAGATATCATAAGCTTGTAAATTGATAGTTGGTAGTGACGACGTAAAAGAGGATGGTTTCATACATATACATAACCTTGCTAATATAATTGATTTATGTTTCAATTGAATTCAACAGCTATATTTGTTCGTACAAAAAAAATATATAAAAATAAAAGGCGATTTAGATTGTTAACAGAATTTGGATTGTTTTGGTTGTGATTTCATCAATTAGAATCAGAGAGTACCAATCTAAAACAGTTTGACAAGAATTAAACTTGACTTTGGATTCTTTAATTATTACTGTACAACGTATTATTCTATACATTTAAATATATATATCAGTATTTAAGTATATATATATATATATATATATATATATATATTCTGTATATTTATTGATATATTTAATTGAATTTCGTATATGTATCTGTATTTATGTATATAACTGTATCTGTATCAATATATATCGATTGTATATATATTTTTGTATATATTAATTATATAAAGAACATAATGACATTTATTATATATGCATTAATATTTAATATTTAACATTCTTATTAATATTAATAATAAATAATAATAAAACTAATATTAACAATAACATAACTAATGTTATTATCATAATGAAAATAATGATAATAATAACTTTAAATAGAATGAAAATCTTAGTAATCAAATTAATACTAATACTTTTAATAATCATAATAATAATTAGGATTACTAAGAATAATGATACTAATAATAATACTAATTATAATAATATTAGTAATTAATATTATTAGATATATATATATATATTTACATATTTAATTATACACAATTGTTCGTGAATCGTCGGGCATAGTCAATGGTCAAATGATTTAAATGTATCCATGTAAACAGTTCAAAGAATTTGAGATTTGATTAAATAAATTTTTTTTTGCTTATCGTGTCGGAAACATATAAAGATTAAAGTTTAAATTTGATCGGAAATTTTCGGGTCACTTCATATAGATGTCTTGAAAGACATCTATATGGCTTGAAAGTTTAAATTTGATCGGAAATTTTAGGAAATTTAATCAATTAATATGGCTTGAAAGTTCTTGAAGCAGAATCATGACACGAAAACAATTTCAAGTAAGATTTCCACTCGAAATAAGATTGTTATAGTTATAGAAATTGAATTAAAGTTTGAATATGATTAATACCTTATATTAGAAAGATAACCTACTGTAAGTAACAAAGGTTTCTTGATCTTGGATGATTATTTGGAATGGATTTAGAAAACTTGGAAGTAAACTTGCAATCTTGGAAGTATTCTTGATTTTATGAAACTAGAACTTTTGGAATTTATGAAGAACACTTAGAACTTGAAGATAGAACTTGAGAGAGATCAATTAGATGAATAAAATTGAAGAATGAAAGTGTTTGTAGGTGTTTTTGGTCGTTGGTGTATGGATTAGATATAAAGGATATGTAATTTTGTTTTCATGTAAATAAGTATTGAATGATTACTCATATTTTTATAATTTTATGAGATATTTCATGCTAGTTGCCAAATGATGGTTCTCACATGTGTTAGGTGACTCACATGGGATGCTAAGAGCTGATCATTGGAGTGTATATACTAATAGTACATACATCTAAAAGCTGTGTATTGTACGAGTACGAATACGGGAGCATACGAGTAGAATTGTTGATGAAACTGAACGAGGATGTAATTGTAAGCATTTTTGTTAAGTAGAAGTATTTTGATAAGTGTCTTGAAGTCTTTCAAAAGTGTATGAATACATATTAAAACACTACATGTATATACATTTTAATTGAGTCGTTAAGTCATCGTTAGTCGTTACATGTAAATGTTGTTTTGAGACCTTTAGGTTAACGATCTTGTTAAATGTTGTTAACCCAAAGTTTATAATATCAAATGAGATTTTAAATTATTATATTATCATGATATTATGATATATTAATATATCTTAATATGATATATACATTTAAATGTCGTTACAACGATAATCGTTACATATATGTCTCGTTTCAAAATCCTTAAGTTAGTAGTCTTGTTTTTACTTATGTAGTTCATTGTTAATACACTTAATGATATATTTAATTATCATATTATCATGTTATATATAATATAACAATGTATTAATATGCTTCATATATATTTAGTAAGACGTGGTTATAACGATAATCGTTATATGTATCGTTTCGAGTTTCATACGTCAATAGTCTCCTTTTTAAGTATATAACTTATTGTTACTATTTTTAATGAGATACTTGATGATCATTATATCATGTTAAACATATATATGTATTTATTTATGTATCATCATGTCATATACAACTTATAGCGTTCGTGAATCATTGGTCAAACTGGGTAATCAGACGTTTACAAAATTTTCGTTTCAATTAACCAAGTCTTAACAAGTTTGATTGCTTAACATGTTGGAAACACTTAATCACGTAAATAACAATTTCATTTAATATATATATAAACATGGAAAAGTTTGGGTCACTACACAATGCCTCCTCGTCGTGTGCCACGCCATGAGACTCCCGAACAAGCACTACAACGAATGATAGCCACCGCCGTGGAAGCGGCCATGGCCGATCACTCCTCCAACAATAACAACAACCACAACAACAATCAAGGGGCCGGTAACTCAAGCGAAGGTTGCTCCTACAAAGCCTTCATGGGGTGCAAACCTCACACTTTTGATGGAACCGGGGGACCGGTTGTGCTCACTCGATGGTTCGAACAAACGGAAGCCGTTTTTAGCATAAGCGATTGTCGCGACCAAGATAAAGTCAAATATTTCACCCACACCTTTGCCGGTATCGTCCTCACATGGTGGAACATGTATGTATAATCGGTGGGTACCGATGAAGCTCACGCCCTCTCTTGGGCCGATTTGAGAGAAAGGATGATCGTCGAATTTTTCCCTCGTGAAGAAACCCGAAAGCTCGAACAAGAGCTAAGAACTTTAAAGGCGGTCGGAAACGATCTCAAGGCCTACAATCAACGATACGCCGAGCTATCCTTGATGTGTCCCAACCTCGTGAACCCCGAATCTTAAAGGGTTGAACTCTATATGGATGGTCTTCCAAAGAGCATCAAACAAGGAGTGATGTCATCCAAACCCGCTAACCTACAACAAGCTTTGAACATGGCGTGCCAATTGATCGAAACGGTTGACGAAATCGTAGTTCCGGCACCTAAGGCCGAGGATAAATCGGGCGGCAACAAAAGAAAATGGGAAGCCCCCCAATCAAGCAACAACTACAACAACAACTTCACCAAAAAGCCTTTCACCTACGACGCCAAGAAAAGTTATGGCGGAAATAAACCCTTTTGCAACAAATGCCACAAACACCACTATGGTGAATGTAGCAATCTATTTTGCTATCAGTGCCAAAGGGATGGTCATGTGGCCAACGATTGTAGAAGTGCCGCCCCCGTCGCTCAAAAGGTGCCCAATGCACCAAAACTGGGTACTTGTTATGAATGTGGTCAAACGGGTCATTTTAGAAATGCGTGTCCAAAGAAGAAAGCCAATACCAACATGTGCGGACGAGCTTTCAACATCAACACCGAGGACGCCCGAGATGACAATGAATTAGTTACGGGTACGTTTCTACTCAACAACACTTATGTTACTTGTTTATTTGATTCGGGTGCCGATAAGAGTTTTGTATCCAAGACTTTGACTCATTCTTTTAATACTCCACCACTTCCACTAGATAACACTTATACCATTGAAGTGGCCAACGAAAAACTATTGAGTGCCGACACATATTACCGGGGGTGTACGTTAAAATTTTGGGTAATGAGTTTGAAATTGACTTGATACCCATGAAACTAGGAAGCTTCGATGTAATAATCGGAATGAATTGGCTAGCCAAAACGAAATCTCACATCCTTTGTGATCTTAACGCAATCCGAATCCCTATCGAGAACGGTGAACCTTTAATCGTCTGTGGCGATAAGAGTTGCACCGGACTCAACCTCGTTTCGTGTATTAAAGTTAGAAAACTACTCCGTAAGGGTTGTTTTGCGATCCTTGCTCACGTTAAGAAAGTCGAGTCCGATGAGAAGCACATCGATGATGTGCCAATTGTTGGTGACTATTCGATGTATTTCCCGACGAATTGCCGGGTCTTCCACCTCATCGACCGGTTGAATTCCAAATCGATCTTATTTCGGGAGCCACGCCCGTAGCACATGCACCATATAGACTCGCTCCATCCGAAATGCAAGAATTGAAAAGTCAAATCCAAGAACTACTTGATCGTGGTTTTATCCAACCTAGCCATTCACCTCGGGGGGCTCGTATTTTGTTTGTTAAGAAGAAAGACGGATCCCTACGAATGTGCATTGATTATCGTGAACTAAACAAATTGACGGTTAAGAACCGATATCCTCTTCCTCGCATCGATGACCTCTTTGATCAACTACAAGGGTCTTGTGTATATTCAAAAATCGATCTCCGCTTGGGTTATCATCAATTAAGGGTTAAGGGGGAAGATGTCTCCAAAACCGCTTTCCGAACTCGTTATGGTAGCTATGAATTTCTTGTAATGCCATTTAGTCTCACTAATGCACCGGCGGTGTTCATGGATCTTATGAACCGCGTGTGTAAGGTATTAAAGTCGATCCAAGTGTGAATTTTGGTTAAAGGAAGTTCAATTTCTTGGTCATGTTGTAAGTGACCAAGGTATTAAATTCGATCCAAAGAAAATCGAAGCCATTAGTAAATGGGAGACTCCTACTACTCCTACTCACATTCGTCAATTCTTGGGTCTCGCCAGATACTATCGTAGATTCATCAAAGATTTCTCTTTGGTTGCTCGTCCTCTAACCGCATTAACTCACAAAGGAAAGAAATTCATTTGGGCGACCGAACAAGAATCCGCATTTCAAATCTTGAAAACAAAGCTAACCACCGCTCCTATCTTGTCACTTCCCAAAGGCAATGACGATTTTGTTGTATATTGCGATGCCTCGAAACATGGTTTTGGGTGTGTGTTGATGCAATGAACGAAAGTCATTTCTTATGCTTCTCGACAACTCAAAATTCATGAACAAAACTATACGACACATGATCTCGAACTCAGAGCCGTTGTCTTTGCACTTAAAATGTGGAGACACTATCTTTATGGAACCAAGAGTACTATCTTTACCGATCACAAAAGTCTCCAACACATTTTCGATCAAAAGCAACTAAACATGAGACAACGAAGGTGGATTGAAACCTTAAACGATTATGATTGCGAGCTTCGTTACCATCCCGGGAAGGCAAATGTAGTAGCCGATGCCTTAAGTCAAAAAGAAAGAGCGGTGCCTCTTCATGTCCGAGCTTTAAACATCACCATCCACACCAACCTTAATAGCCAAATTCGGGTAGCCCAAGATGAGGCTCTCAAGGATGAAAACATTTCACACGAGCTCTTGAACATTCTCGTCTCTCGATTCGAAACTAAGGAAACCGGACTCCGATATTTCGCCGGAAGGATTTGGGTGCCTAGTTATGGGGACCTACGAAGCCTTATTTTAGATGAAGCCCATAAGTCATGATACTCGATTCACCCCGGTGCCAATAAGATGTACCACGGCCTCAAACAACAATATTGGTGGCCGAACATCAAAAGGGACGTACCTACTTATGTTTCCAAGTGTTTGACATGTTCCAAAGTCAAAGCCGAACACCAAAGACCGTCCGGACTACTTCAACAACCCGAGATCCTGCAATGGAAGTGGGAAAGGATAACGATGGATTTTATCACCAAACTACCAAAAACGACGGGCGGTTATGATACCATTTGGGTTATTGTTGACCGTCTCACCAAATCCCCACACTTTCTCGCTATGAAAGAAACCGACAAAATGGAGAAACTTGCACAACTTTACATCAAGGAGATCGTAGCCCGACACGGTGTACCTTTATCGATTATCTCCGACCGAGATGGCCGTTCTGTTTCTAGATTTTGGCGTACCTTGCAAGAAGCGTTGGGAACGCGTTTAGACATGAGCACCGCATATCATCCCCAAACCGATGGGCAAAGCGAATGCACAATTCAAACCTTGGAGGACATGTTATGAGCTTGCGTGGTTGATTTTGGAAAAGCTTGGGATAAGCACTTACCTCTCGCCGAGTTCTCTTACAACAATAGTTATCACGCGAGTATTAAAGCTGCACCTTTTGAAGTGCTATATGGCCGAAAATTCCATTCTCCTCTTTGTTGGGCCGAAATAGGCGACGTACAAATCACCAAACCCGAACTCATTCACGAAACCACCGAGAAGATCGTTCAAATTCGTGATAGGCTTTGGACGGCCCGGAGTCGTCAAAAGTGCTATACCGTCAAAAGACGCAATGACCTTGAATTTCAAGTCGGTGACCGCGTCATGTTAAAAGTCACCCCTTGGAAGGGTGTAATCCATTTTGGGAAACGCGGGAAGCTAAATTCGCGGTATATTGGTCCTTTCGAAATCTTGGAGCGTATAGGAACCGTTGCTTATCGTTTAGATCTTCCGCCCCAATTGAGCTCTGTTCATCCTACCTTCCATGTATCTAACTTGAAAAAGTGTCTTGCCGAACCCGATATCGTCATCCCTCTCGAGGAACTTACTATTGATGACAAACTTCATTTTGTGGAAGAACCGGTTGAAATTGTGGACACCTCCGTCAAGACATTGAAACAAAGCCGAATCCCGATTTTCAAAGTTCGTTGGAATGCCAAAAGAAGACCCGAGTTTACTTGGGAAAGGCAAGATCAAATGCAAAAGAAATACCCTCACTTATTCCCAATTCCGAAAACGCAAGATCCCGAGGAAGAAACAACGACCGCTACGCCTACTTAAATTTCGGGACGAAATTTCTTTTAAGGAGTAGGTAATGTAACATCCCGCCTTTTTCCGTTTACTTTTCCGTTTAACTATTTAAATCCCGTTATATGTTTATAACATCTCCCGTTAATACGTGTTTTAAAAATATCTCGTTTAGGTAATTCACGCACCCGTAACCGAACTTGAGGGACTAGTTTCGCCATAGTGCCAAAGAGGTGACTAGCATTTGACTAGTCAACCCCTTCCTCCCACCTTTTCCATTTCATTTCTCTTTTTCTTTACTACTTTCCAATTTTCTCTCAAACTCCATATCAAAGAATCATCATCTAAATCCAAGCTAGCGGGTGTCTTGCAAAACAAATTACATATTTGGAATCCTTGCAACTTTCTCTTCGATTCCATACCGACTTCATTACATTTGGGTAACTTTCTAAAATCACTAGATTTGGTGTTCTTGATGTTTTTAACTTATAAAGTTGTTAATTAGTGTCGATGGCTCAAGTCTAACATGAATATATGATTTATATGTTCGATTTTGTTATTTGAAGTAACTAGCATGAACATAAACTTTGGTGTGGTTGATTTGGTATTTTGGTTGATTGAATGATGTTAAATGCCATAAATGCATGTATTAAATGTGTTCCTAACATCACTAGCTTCAATTTCATGTGTAGGTTGCTTAAGAAAACTCCATAAACTTGATTAGTGATTTTGGTGAAATTGGTTAGGGTTTGATAAGTTTGAAATGAATATTTGATGCATTGAATGCCATGAATTATTGTTAGTAAGTAGTTAGTTGTATTGTATGCTCGATTACCTACAAAACGGCATGTTGTATGTATGCATTAAATGCCCGAATCATAAATGTGCACTTATCAAATTTGGGTATTAAATGTGTGCACTAATTGATCATTTACTTCGGAAAGCCGATTGTTACAAATAACGTTTTTGGTTGGTGAAATATATTTAGTTGTGTTCTTTGTCAAATTACCTTTCTAACGATATAAGATACGAGTTCTAAGTATTAGCGGTTTGCGAGTTATGCTTGAAAGTGTTTGGAATTGAGACTTGGACATTTGAGACTGACCAGGTACCAGCTCCCGTGTATTGTCGCGGCGCGACAATCCTGGGTCGCGGCGCGGCCTAAGCCGTGGTCAGGTTCTGACCTCCTTGGTCAAATTATGAAAAATGTTTGGCACCATATGGACCTCCGATTCACATGAGACATGTTCTAACATGTTTATATATGAATAAAAACCTCAGAAAAATAGTTCGGGACCCGACCCGAACGTGTTGACTTTTTCGTTGACTTTGACCGACCAAAGTTTGACTTTTTGTCAAACTTAACCAAATGATTATGCAACCTTCCTAACTTGTTTCTATACTTGTATCTTGCATGAAACTTGACAATTTGATTCACATGCTACATAATCGAGCCGTAACGAGCCATAGGACTAATTGAACATCTTTGACCTATCGTGTTTACCGTTATTGATATGACCTATTTGTTTAGGTCAAGACTAGCATTATCCTTCGCACACGTTACTTTGTGAAGTACTTTTCATACGTGCACTCAAGGTGAGATCATAGTCCCATCTTTCAAACAACTTTCATGCTTTAAACTATGGGATGAGAAACATATACGTATCATACTTTTACACTTTGAACACAAGTACGAAAACGAACATTCCACGTACGGGTTTGAACGAAAATCCTCAATTCAATTATCATTAGTTACACTTGCAGGGTTTAAACGTGAACTTATATTATGTGATCACATGGGCTTGACGAGCCTCATTCGGACGGTTCGCTACCGTTAGCGGATGAAATATATTTTCGGGTCTAGTGTATGTTCTAACACTACGCAAAGGGTGCAAAACAGTTAAGTTTGATAATTGGGTGCCCGCGATACAAATAACAACTTTGGAATGCAAATGATTTAGATAATCATATTATATTAAATCTTGTGGTTCAAATGCAACGTTTACTAAAACACCTATGTTTTCACCAACGTTTTCGTTGACAGTTTTCTATATGTTTTCTCAGGTCCTTGAAAGCTACTTGATACATGCTTCCTCACTCTTTTTGATACTTGCTTGGATGTCGAGTATACATGCATAGTTGGAGCGTCTTTTGACTACTTTAAATTGTGTTGCATAGGTTTCATTCGTACGTTAAACTTTGTAATGTAACTAGTCTTTTGAACTACATTTGTAAACTTGAATCATCCTTTTACTTATGAAATGAATGCGACATATTTTGGTCAAACGTCATGTTAAAGACTTATGACCACGTAACGGGACCTATGTAGTTGGCGCCGTCAAACATGATTTGGTCGGGTCGCTACATTGACCATCCAAGTTGACTGGTGATTCACGAACGTTAAAACTTGTAAAAACTATATGATGACATATATATGGATATATATATATATAGTTAACATGATATTATGATAAGTAAACATATCATTAAGTATATAAACAATGAACTACATATGTAACAACAAGACTACTAACTTAATGATTTTGAAACGAGACATATATGTAACGATTATCGTTGTAACGACATTTAATGTATATATATCATATTAAGATATATTAATACATCATGATATCATGATAATGTAATAATTTAAACATCTCATTTGATTTAATAAATAATGGGTTAACAACATTTAACAAGATCGTTAACTTAAAGGTTTCAAATCAACATTTACATGTAATGACTAACGATGACTTAACGACTCAGTTAAAATGTATATACATGTAGTGTTTTAATATGTATTCATACACTTTTTAAAGACTTCAAGACACTTATCAAAATACTTCAACTTAACAAAAATGCTTACAATTACATCCTCGTTCAGTTTCATCAAAAATTCTACTCGTATACACCCGTATTCGTACTCGTACAATACACAGCTTTTAGATGTACGTACTATTGGTATATAAACTCCAATGATCAGCTCTTAGCAGCCCATGTGAGTCACCTAACACATGTAGGAACCATCATTTGGCAACTAGCATGAAATATCTCATAAAATTACAAAAATATGAGTAATCATTCATGACTTATTTACATGTAAACAAAATTACACATCCTTTATATCTAATCCATATACCAACGACCAGAAACACCTACAAACACTTTAATTCTTCAATTTTCTTCATCTAATTGATCTCTCCCAAGTTCTATCTTCAAGTTCTAAGTGTTCTTCATAAATTCTACAAGTTCTAGTTTCATAAAATCAAGAATACTTCCAAGTTTGCTAGCTTACTTCCAATCTTGTAGAGTGATCATCCAACCTCAAGAAATCTTTCTTATTTACAGTAAGATATATTTCTAATACAAGGTAATACTCATATTCAAACTTTGATTCAATTTATATAACTATAACAATCTTATTTCGAGTGAAAATCTTACTTGAACTTGTTTTCATGTCATGATTCTACTTCAAGAACTTTCAAGCCATCCAAGATCCTTTTAAGCTAGATCATTTCTTGTCACTTCCAGTAGATTTACCTACTAAACTTGAGGTAGTAATGATGTTCATAACATCATTCGATTCATACATATAAAACTATCTTATTCGAAGATTTGAACATGTAATCACTAGAACATAGTTTAGTTAATTCTATACTTGTTCGTAAACATAAGTTAATCCTACTAACTTGACTTTTAAAATCAACTTAACACATGTTCTATATCTATATGATATGCTAACTTAATGATTTAAAACCTGAAAACACGAAAAACACCGTAAAATCAGATATACGCCGTCGTAGTAACACCGCGGGCTGTTTTGGGTTAGTTAATTAAAAACTATGATAAACTTTGATTTAAAAGTTGTTCTTCTGGGAAAATGATTTTTCTTATGAACATGAAACTATATCCAAAAATTATGGTTAAACTCAAAGTGGAAGTATGTTTTCCAAAATGGTCATCTAGACGTCGTTCTTTCGACTGCAATGACTACCTTTACAAAAATGACTTGTAAGTTATATTTCCAACTATAAACCTATTATTTTTCTGTCTAGATTCATAAAATATAGTTCAATATGAAACCATAGCAATTTGATTCACTCAAAACGAATTTAAAACGAATAAGTTATGGGTAAAACAAAATTGGATATTTTTTCTTGTTGTAGCTACGTGAAAATTGGTAACAAATCTATATTAATCATACCCTAGCTAACTTATATTGTATTATACATGTATTCTAATATATTATGTAATCTTGGAATACCATAAACACGTATGCAAATGTTTTGACATATCATATCGACCCATGTGTAAATATTATTTGGAACAACCATAGACACTCTATATGCAGTAATGTGGGAGTTAGCTATACAGGGTTGAGGTTGATTCCAAAAATATATATACTTTGAGTTGTGATCTAGCCTGAGACGTGTATTCACTGGGTTGTGGATTGATTCAAGATAATATATATCAATTTTTTTCTGTACATCTAACTTTGGACAACTAGTTGTAGGTTACTAACGAGGACAGCTGACTTAATAAACTTAAAACATTAAAATGTATTAAAAGTGTTGTAAATATATTTTGAACATACTTTGATATATATGTACATATTTGTTATAGGTTCGTGAATCGACCAGTGGCCAAGTCTTACTTCCCAACGAAGTAAAAATCTGTGAAAGTGAGTTATAGTCTCACTTTTAAAATCTAATATTTTGGGATGAGAATACATGCAGTTTTATAAATGTTTTACGAAATAGACACAAGTAATTGAAACTACATTATATGGGTGAATGATCGAAGCCGAATATGCCCCTTTTGCTTGGTAACCTAAGAATTAGTAAACCGAACTACTAATTGATGCGAATCCTAAAGATAGATCTATTGGGCCTAACGAACCCCATCCAAAGTACCGGATGCTTTAGTACATCGAATTCGTTTTTATCATGTTCGAATGATTTTCCGGAATGATAGGGGATATTCTTATATGCATCTTGTTAATTTCGGTTACCAGGTGTTCACCATATGAATGAATTTTATCTCTATGTATGGGATGTATATTGAAATATGAAATCTTGTGGTCTATTATTATGATTTGATAATATATAGGATAAACCTATAACTCACCAACATTTTTGTTGACGTTTTAAGCATGTTTATTCTCAGGTGATTATTAAGGGCTTCCGCTGTTGCATACTAAAATAAGGACAAGATTTGGAGTCCATGCTTGTATGATATTATGTAAAAACTGCATTCAAGAAACTTATTTTTGATGTAATATGTTCTTATTGTAAACCATTATGTAATGGTCGTGTGTAAACGGTATATTTTAGATTATCATTATCTGATAATCTACGTAATGCTTTTTAAACCTTTATCGATAAAATAAAGGTTATGGTTGTTTTAAAAATGAATGCAGTCTTTGAAAAACGTCTCATATAGAGGTCAAAACCTCGCGACGAAATCAATTAATATGGAACGTTTATAATCAATATGAACGGGACATTTCAGTTGGTATCAGAGCGTTGGTCTTAGAGAACCAGAAAATTGCATTAGTGTATCTTACCGAGTTTGTTAGGATGCATTAGTGAGTCTGGACTTCGACCGTCTTTTTCTTCAAAAAAAAAAAAAACGATTGCTTAACATTTTTTTATTGTTGGAAACTATATATTATTAACATGTAAATATTATGTGATATATTAATCTCTTAACGTGTTTGATATTGTGTGATAGATGTCTACCTCTAGTACAAATTCTATTGATTCACCTAATAATAATGAAGAGTCGAATATATTTTAGGAAGATTCACAAATTCCCGAAGAGGAACCGGAAGAAGAGGAACCGGAAGAGGAGGAACCGGAAGAATAAGAGGTTCCGGAGGAAGAAATATTGATACCTATAATAAATCGATTAAATAAAAGAAAATCCTCAACCAATGGACCAAAGTTAATAATGGTCAATGGTGTTTCCGCCGAGGAAGCAAAATATTGGGAAGATTACCAATTTTCCGATGAATCGGATCCCGATGAGGATTCCGATGATGTTATAGAAATTACCTCGACCCAATTTAATAAAGCGAAAGATAATAATAAGGGAAAAGGTATTAAAATAGAGAAACCCGATTCCAACCCCGATGAACTTTATATGTATCGATAACATCCGTATTTCCTAAAATGTAACAATGACCCGGGAACCTCTAAACCACCAGGTTTTTCTAAACCATTATATAAAACGACGGCTCGTATTAGAGGAACACCATATATTCCTAGAAAATTAGGAAAACGAACCAAGTCCGAAGAAGAAGAAACCAGTGATTCAGATTAGAGAGTTGTAATCATGTTGTGTATTATATGTATTGTAGTGTGCTTGTATTTATTTTGTTCTATGTAAAATTTGCTTGTATTGTTTGTTAATTATCTTTTACGAATCTAATTCTTGTCTATTTTACAGTATAAAAACAAAATGGACGTTAAGGGTAGACAACAGAATATTTTAGAAGACCTACAAGAGGATATGATTGAGGAAATCTTGTCTAGAGTCGGTCAGAATTGATCAGCACATTTAGTTATGGCGAAATTAACTTGTCAAACATTTGAAACACTTTCCAGAAATACCTTAGTTTATAAAAGGCTTTCCTTTGATAGGTAGGGTATATCACATTGGGGAGACCGTAAGTTACGCCGTGTTTTCTTTAAAGTGTTAAATGCGGGGAACCCAAATGCAATTTTACGCTACGGGTTAAGAACCTATTTTGACTCAATATATCCCAACATAGCATTTCGTGAATTAGAAAGAGCTTCTAACATGCAATATAAAGAAGCATTTTATGCTTACGGGTTAGTGATGTTCGCTTCCTACCAAAGTGAGAAAAAGAATATTGGATTGCAACTTTTAAATAAAACCTTCCCACAAGTGACGGATTCAGTAGTTCGGGTGAGAAACAAGGTTTTTAGATTATTACAGGGTTGTTGGACATTACGAAACCCTCGTCCTTTTGACGACGTTACAACATGCTGCCTAGCCAATGGTCATAACGGTTATTTTCCACAAGACCAAGGATGGGAAGTCGTCTTAGTAAAACCAGAATGCATGACTTGTTTCTGGACTTATGAATTACGTATCTTTATTTCCTTTGCTGAACAACTTGCTTATTAACTAGATTTATCTTCAAAACTGTCTTGTATCATAGTGTACTATATTTCATGTTATATGTAATATAGCGAAGTTGTAAGTTTGAAGAATATTTGTATGTGATATATTATTATAATTAGTTTTTCATATGGAATTGTAGTAGTTGAATTGTATATTATCTAATAAGTATGAACTTAACGGGTAGGTAGTACCCGAATTTAAACTTATAAAACGCTAATATGAAGAAAAAGCTTTTATAAATGAGTTCATATTATGCTACGAAATACTATTGACTACTCTTAATATTCTGTATGATTAACTTGATTCAGTTGTCTATTTTGAAGGAAATGGCACCGACTACTCGACACACCATGAATATGACCGAAGAGGAATTTCGTACCTTTCTTGCTGCAAACATAGCCGAAGTACAGGCTGCGCTACATACCAACAATAACGATGAATCTAGCAATGCAGCTAACGGCGCAAGAAATCGTGTAGGATGCACCTACAAAGAATTCACTGCCTGCAAACCTTTGGAATTTGATGGAACCGAAGGACCAATTGGATTAAAATGGTAGACCGAGAAAGTCAAATCGGTGTTTGCCATAAGTAAGTGTACTGAAGAGGACAAAGTTAAGTACACTACGCATACCTTCACAGGTACTGCGTTAATGTGGTGGAACACCTATCTTGAACAGGTAGGACAAAAAGCTGTTTACGCACTACCGTGGTCGGCATTCAAGCAATTGATGAACGAGCAGTACCGTCCTAGAAACGAAGTCAATAAACTCAAGGCAGAACTTAGAGAGTTACGAACACAAGGGTTCGACGTTACCACATATGAACGACGATTCACAGAGTTGTGCCTATTGTGTCCGGGAGCATTCGAAGATGAAGAAGAAAAGATCGACACGTTTGTAAAAGGGTTACCAGTAAGGATTCAAGAAAATGTAAGTTCACACGAGCCCGATTCTATACAGAAGGCAAGTCGAATGGCTCATAAACTCATAAATCAGATTGAGGGAAGAATTAAAGAGCAGGCGGCCGAAGAAGCCAACACGAAACAACTCAAGAGGAAGTGGGAGGAAAACGGTGACAAGAGTCACCAGTACAACAACAATAACAATTACAACCACAATCGCAACAACTATCCCAACAATCGCAACAACAATCGCAACAATAATCGCAATCCTAACAATAACTACAACAAATAACCCAACAACAACAACTACAACAACCATTTTAACAACAATAACAATCCCAATAACAACCTCAATAACAACAACGACAACAAAAATCAAAAATAGCCATGTCAGAGGTGTGAAGAAAATCACCAGGGGTTTTGCACGATATTTTGCAACAGGTGTAAAAGAAATGGTTATAGCGCGACAAAGTGTGAGGTCTACGGACCAAAGTTTAACAGAACTAAGGGAGCAAATAATGTCGGAACAAGTAATGCCGAAACGAATAGTGTCGGAGCAAGTAATACCAACGCTGTTTGTTATAAATGTGGAAAACCGGGCCACATTATTAGAAATTGCCCGAATTAGGGGAATACTAATGGGCAGGGCCGTGGAAGAGTTTTCAATATTAATGCGACAGAAGCACAGGAAGACCCGGAGCTTGTTACGGGTACGTTTCTTATTGACGATAAATCTGCTTATGTTTTATTTGATTCGGGTGCGGATAGAAGCTATATGAGTAGAGAATTTTGTGCTAAATTAAGTTGCCCATTGACGCCTTTGGATAGTAAATTTTTACTCGAATTAGCATATGGTAAATTAATTTCAGCAGATAATATATGTCGGAATCGAGAAATTAAACTGGTTAGCGAAACATTTAAGATTGACTTGATACCAGTAGAGTTAGGGAGTTTTGATGTGATAATCGGTATGGACTGGTTGAAAGAAGTGAAAGCAGAGATCGTTTGTTACAAAAATGCAATTCGCATTATACGAGAAAAAGGAAAACCCTTAATGGTGTACGGAGAAAAGAGCAACGCAAAGTTAAATCTTATTAGTAACCTGAAGGCACAAAAACTAATAAGAAAAGGTTGCTATGCTGTGCTAGCACACGTCGAGAAAGTCAATTCCGAAGAAAAGAACATCAATGATATTCCCGTCGCAAAAGAATTTCCCGATGTATTTCCGAAAGAATTACCGGGACTATTGTAGTGACCCGAACTTTTCCATGTTTATATATATTAATTGAGATTGATATTTACATGATTAAATGTTTCCAACATGTTAAGCAATCAAACTTGTTAAGACTTGATTAATTGAAATAGGTTTCATATAGACAATTGACCACCCAAGTTGACCGGTGATTCACGAACGTTAAAACTTGTAAAAACTATATGATGACATATATATGGTTATATATATAGTTAACATGATATTATGATATGTAAACATATCATTAAGTATATTAACAATGAACTACATATGTAAAAACAAGACTACTAACTTAATGATTTTGAAACGAGACATATATGTAACGATTATCGTTGTAACGACATTTAATGTATATATATCATATTAAGAGATATTCGTACATCATAATATCATGATAATATAATAATTTAAAATCTCTTTTGATATTATAAACATTGGGTTAACAACATTTAACAAGATCTTTAACCTAATGGTTTCAAAACAACATTTACATGTAACGACTAACGATGACTTAACGACTCAGTTAAAATGTATATACATGTAGTGTTTTAATATGTATTCATACACTTTTGAAAGACTTCAAGACACTTATCAAAATACTTCTACTTAACAAAAATGCTTACAATTACATCCTCGTTCAGTTTCATCAACAATTCTACTCGTATGCACCCGTATTCGTACTCGTACAATACACAGCTTTTAGATGTATGTACTATTGGTATATACACTCCAATGATCAGCTCTTAGCAGCCCATGTGAGTCACCTAACACATGTGGGAACCATCATTTGGCAACTAGCATGAAATATCTCATAAAATTACAAAAATATGAGTAATCATTCATGACTTATTTACATGAAAACAAAATTACATATCCTTTATATCTAATCCATACACCAACGACCAAAAACACCTACAAACACTTTCATTCTTCAATTTTCTTCATCTAATTGATCTCTCTCAAGTTCTATCTTCAAGTTCTAAGTGTTCTTCATAAATTCCAAAAGTTCTAGTTTCATAAAATCAAGAATACTTTCAAGTTTGCTAGCTCACTTCCAATCTTGTAAGGTGATCATCCAACCTCAAGAAATCTTTGTTTCTTACAGTAGGTTATCATTCTAATACAAGGTAATAATCATATTCAAACTTTGGTTCAATTTCTATAACTATAACAATCTTATTTCAAGTGATGATCTTACTTGAACTTGTTTTCGTGTCATGATTTTGCTTCAAGAACTTTGAACCATCCAAGGATCCATTGAAGCTAGATCCATTTTTCTCTTTTCCAGTAGGTTCATCCAAGGAACTTAAGGTAGTAATGATGTTCATAACATCATTCGATTCATACATATAAATCTATCTTATTCGAAGGTTTAAACTTGTAATCACTAGAACATAGTTTAGTTAATTCTAAACTTGTTCGCAAACAAAAGTTAATCCTTCTAAATTGACTTTTAAAATCAACTAAACACATGTTCTATATCTATATGATATGCTAACTTAATGATTTAAAACCTGGAAACACGAAAAACACCGTAAAACCGGATTTACGCCGTCGTAGTAACACCGCGGGCTGTTTTGGGTTAGTTAATTAAAAACTATGATAAACTTTGATTTAAAAGTTGTTATTCTGAGAAAATGATTTTTATTATGAACATGAAACTATATCCAAAAATTATGGTTAAACTCAAAGTGGAAGTATGTTTTCTAAAATGGTCATCTAGACGTCGTTCTTTCGACTGAAATGACTACCTTTACAAAAACGACTTGTAACTTATTTTTCTGACTATAAACCTATACTTTTCTGTTTAGATTCATAAAATAGAGTTCAATATGAAACCATAGCAATTTGATTCACTCAAAACGGATTTAAAATGAAGAAGTTATGGGTAAAACAAGATTGGATAATTTTTCTCATTTTAGCTACGTGAAAATTGGTAACAAATCTATTCCAACCATAACTTAATCAACTTGTATTGTATATTATGTAATCTTGAGATACCATAGACACGTATACAATGTTTTGACCTATCATGTCGACACATCTATATATATTTCGGAACAACCATAGACACTCTATATGTGAATGTTGGAGTTAGCTATACAGGGTTGAGGTTGATTCCAAAATATATATAGTTTGAGTTGTGATCAATACTGAGATACGTATACACTGGGTCGTGGATTGATTCAAGATAATATTTATCGATTTATTTCTGTACATCTAACTGTGGACAACTAGTTGTAGGTTACTAACGAGGACAGCTGACTTAATAAACTTAAAACATTAAAATATATTAAAAGTGTTGTAAATATATTTTGAACATACTTTGATATATATGTATATATTGTTATAGGTTCGTGAATCAACCAGTGGCCAAGTCTTACTTCCCGACGAAGTAAAAATCTGTGAAAGTGAGTTATAGTCCCACTTTTAAAATCTAATATTTTTGGGATGAGAATACATGCAGGTTTTATAAATGATTTACAAAATAGACACAAGTACGTGAAACTACATTCTATGGTTGAATTATCGAAATCGAATATGCCCCTTTTTATTAAGTCTGGTAATCTAAGAATTAGGGAACAGACACCCTAATTGACGCGAATCCTAAAGATAGATCTATTGGGCCCAACAAGCCCCATCCAAAGTACCGGATGCTTTAGTACTTCGAAATTTATATCATATCCGAAGGGTGTCCCGGAATGATGGGGATATTCTTATATATGTATCTTGTTAATGTCGGTTACCAGGTGTTCACCATATGAATTATTTTTATCTCTATGTATGGGATGTGTATTGAAATATGAAATCTTGTGGTCTATTGTTACGATTTGATATATATAGGTTAAACCTATAACTCACCAACATTTTTGTTGACGTTTAAAGCATGTTTATTCTCAGGTGAATATTAAGAGCTTCCGCTGTTGTATACTAAAATAAGGACAAGATTTGGAGTCCATGTTTGTATGATATTGTGTAAAAACTGCATTCAAGAAACTGATTTCGATGTAACATATTTGTATTGTAAACCATTATGTAATGGTCGTGTGTAAACAGGATATTTTAGATTATCATTATTTGATAATCTACGTAAAGCTTTTTAAACCTTTATTTATGAAATAAAGGTTATGGTTTGTTTTAAAAATGAATGCAGTCTTTGAAAAACGTCTCATATAGAGGTCAAAACCTCGCAACGAAATCAATTAATATGGAACGTTTTTAATCAATAAGAACGGGACATTTCAGTTGGTATCAGAGCGTTGGTCTTAGAGAACCAGAATTTTGCATTAGTGTGTCTTATCGAGTTTGTTAGGATGCATTAGTGAGTCTGGACTTCGACCTTGTTTACTTGAAAAATGATTGCTTAACAAATTTTGTTGGAAACTATATATTTTTAACATGTGAATATTATGTGATATATTAATCTCTTAACGCGTTTGATATTATGTGATAGATGTCTACCTCTAGAACAAGTCCCATTGACTCACCTAATAATAATGAAGAGTCAAATGTAAATTGGAATGATTCGTGGACTGATTCACAAGTTCCCGAAGAGGAACCGGAAGAAGAGTCGGAACCGGAAGAAGAATCGGAACCGGAAGAAGAATCGGAACCGGATGAATAAATAGAACCGGTGGGGGAAATAATAAAACGGTTAAGTAAAAGAAAATCCTCAACCAACCGACCAAGGTTAATTATGGTCAATGGTGTTTCCGCCAAGGAAGCAAAATATTGGGAGGATTACCAATTCTCCGATGAATCGGATTCCGATGAGAATTCCGATGATGTTATAGAAATTACCCCAACTAAATTTAAAAAGGCAAAAGAAAATAATAAAGGAAAGGGCATAAAAATAGAGAAATCTAATTCCAACCCCGATGAACTTTATATGTATCGTCAACCCCCGAAGTCCTTAAGTTGTAACAATGACCCGGGAACCTCTAAACCACCAGGTTTTTCTAAACCAATGTGGACAACGACGGCTCGTATTAGGGGAACATCATATATCCCTAGAAACTTGGCAAAACGATCCAATACCGAAGAAGAAGAAACAAGCGAGTAGGAATAAGATAGTTGTATTCGTGTGGTGTAATATATGTAATATAGTGTGCTTATGCTTTATGATATATGTAAAAATTGCTTGTATTAATAAGTATATTTTTTTTATGAATCTAACTCTTGTCTATTTTACAGTATAAAAACACAAAATGGATAGACAACCCAATATTTTAAGAGACCTACCCGGAGACATGATTGATGAAATCTTGTCTAGAGTCGGTCAGAATTCTTCGGCACAACTATTTAAGGCGAGATCAGTTTGTAAGACATTCGAAGAACGTTCCAAGAATGCCTTGGTATATAAAAGGCTTTCGTTCGGAAGATGGGGGATATCACATTGGGAAATCCATAAGTTACGATGTGTTTACTTTGACGCATATATTGCGGGGAACCCAAATGCTATTTTACGCAATGGGTTAAGAAATTATTTTGACTCAATATATCCGAATATTGGACTTCGTGAATTAGAAAAAGCGGCTACCATGCAACATAAAGAAGCATGTTATGCTTACGGATTAGTAATGTTCGCTTCTCACCAAAGTGAGAACAAGAACATCGGGCTAGAACTATTAAACAAAACGTTCCCACAAGTGACGGAGTCGGTAATTGGGGTAAGAAATGAGGTTTTTAGATTGTTACGGGATTGTTGGACATTACGTAACCCTCGTCCCTTTGACGACGTTACAACACGCTGTCTTATCAACGGCCATAACGGTTATGTTCCACAAGACCAAGGATGGGAAGTAGTCCTAGTAAAACCGGAATGCATGACTTATTTCTGGACGTATGAATTACGTGTCTTTATTGCCTTTGCTGAACGACTTGTGTACTAGCTAGAATTATCTTCACAACTATCTTGTATCAAAGTTATTGTGTGCTATATTTCATGCTTTATGTAAAATAAGCGGTATTGTAAGTTTGTAAAATATTGTATAAAAGTTTGAACACGAAATATTATTATAATCAGTTTTTCATATAGAATTGTAGTAGTTGAATTATATATTAGCTACTAAGTATGAACTTAACGGGTAGGTACTACCCGAATTTAAACTTATAAAACGCTAATATGAAGAAAAAGCTTTTATAAATGAGTTCATATTATGCTACGAAATACTATTAACTACTCTTAATATTCTGTATGATTAACTTGTTCCATTTAACTATTTTGAAGGAAATGGCACCGACTACTCGACACACCGTGAATATGAATGAAGAGGAATTCCGTACTTTTCTAGCTTCAAACATAGCCGCAGTACAGGCTGCGCTACATACCAACAATAACCTTGGATCTAGTAGTACAGGAAATCGTGTAGGATGCACCTACAAAGAATTCACTGCCTGCAAACCTTTGGAATTTGATGGAACCGAAGGACCGATCGGATTGAAACGGTGGACCGAGAAGGTCGAATCGGTGTTTGCCATAAGTAAGTGTACTGAAGAGGACAAAGTAAAGTACGCTACGCATACCTTCACAGGTTCTGCGTTAAAATGGTGGAATACCTATCTAGAGCAAGTGGGACAAGACGATGCGTACGCACTACCGTGGTCAGCATTCAAGCACTTGATGAACGAGAAGTACCGTCCCAGAACCGAGGTCAATAAGCTCAAGACAGAACTTAGAGGGTTACGAACCCAAGGATTTGATATTACCACGTACGAAAGACGATTCACAGAATTGTGCCTATTGTGTCCGGGAGCATTCGAAGATGAGGAAGAGAAGATCGACGCGTTTGTGAAAGGATTACCGGAAAGAATCCAAGAAGATATAAGTTCACACGAGCCCACCTCCATACAACAGGCATGTAGAATGGCTCACAAACTAGTGAACCAGATTGAAGAAAGAATTAAAGAACAGACTGCTGAAGAGGCCAATGTGAAGCAAGTCAAAAGAAAGTGGGAGGAAAACGGTGATAAGAATCACCAACACAACAACAACAGCAATTACAACAATAATCGCAACAATTATCCCAACAATCGCAACATCAATCGCAACTACAACAAACGGCCCAACAACAACAACAACAACAACAACAACAGCAACAACAACAGCAACTACAACAATCATCCCAACAACAATAATAACCGCAACAACAACAACAACAATCAGAAGCAGCTATGCCAAAGGTGTGAAAAGTATCACTCGGGGTTCTGCACCAAATTTTGCAACAAGTGTAAAAGAAATGGTCATAGCGCGGCGAAGTGTGAAGTCTACGGACCAGGGGTTAATAGAACGAAAGGAACAAATGGTGTCGGAACGAGTAATGGCGGAGCAAGTAGTGTCGGAGCAAGTTATGCCAATGTAGTTTGTTATAAATGTGGAAAACCGGGCCACATTATTAGAAATTGCCCGAACCAGGAGAACACGAATGGACAAGGCCGTGGAAGAGTTTTCAATATTAATGCGGCAGAGGCACAGGAAGACCCGGAGCTTGTTACGGGTACGTTTCTTATTGACAATAAATCTGCTTACGTTTTATTTGATTCGGGTGCGGATAGAAGCTATATGAGTAGAGATTTTTGTGCTAAATTAAGTTGTCCATTGACGCCTTTGGATAGTAAATTTTTACTCGAATTAGCAAATGGTAAATTAATTTCAGCAGATAATATATGTCGGAATTGAGAAATTAAACTGGTTAGCGAAATATTTAAGATTGATTTGATACCAGTAGAGTTAGGGAGTTTTGATGTGATAATCGGTATGGACTGGTTGAAAGAAGTGAAAGCAGAGATCGTTTGTTACAAAAATGCAATTCGCATTATACGAGAAAAAGGAAAACCCTTAATGGTGTACGGAGAAAAGGGCAACACGAAGCTACATCTTATTAGTAATTTGAAGGCACAAAAACTAATAAGAAAAGGTTGCTATGCTGTTCTAGCACACGTCGAGAAAGTACAAACTGAAGAAAAGAGCATCAATGATGTTCCCATTGCAAAAGAATTTCCCGATGTATTTCCGAAAGAATTACCGGGATTACCTCCACATCGATCCGTTGAATTTCAAATAGATCTTGTACCAGGAGCTGCACCAATAGCTCGTGCTCCTTACAGACTCGCACCCAGCGAGATGAAAGAACTGCAAAGCCAATTACAAGAACTTTTAGAGCGTGGTTTCATTCGACCAAACACATCACCGTGGGGAGCTCCTGTTTTGTTTGTCAAGAAGAAAGATGGTACATTCAGGTTGTGTATCGACTACCGAGAGTTGAACAAACTTACCATCAAGAACCGCTACCCACTACCAAGAATCGACGACTTATTTGATCAACTACAAGGCTCGTCTATTTATTCAAAGATTGACTTACGTTCCGGGTATCATCAAATGGGGGTGAAAGAAGATGATATTCCAAAGACTGCTTTTAGAACACGTTACGGTCATTACGAGTTTATGGTCATGCCGTTTGGTTTAACTAATGCACCAGCTGTGTTCATGGACCTTATGAACCGAGTGTGTGGACCATACCTTGACAAGTTTGTCATTGTTTTCATTGATGACATACTTATTTACTCAAAGAATGACCAAGAACACGGTGAACATTTGAGAAAGGTGTTAGAAGTATTGAGGAAGGAAGAATTGTACGCTAAGTTTTCAAAGTGTGCATTTTGGTTGGAAGAAGTTCAATTCCTCGGTCACATAGTGAACAAAGAAGGTATTAAGGTGGATCCGGCAAAGATAGAAACTGTTGAAAAGTGGGAAACCCCGAAAAATCTAAAACACATACGCCAGTTTTTAGGACTAGCTGGTTACTACAGAAGGTTCATCCAAGACTTTTCCAGAATAGCAAAACCCTTGACTGCATTAACGCATAAAGGGAAGAAATTTGAATGGAATGATGAACAAGAGAAAGCGTTTCAGTTATTGAAGAAAAAGCTAACTACGGCACCTATATTGTCATTGCCTGAAGGGAATGATGATTTTGTGATTTATTGTGACACCTCAAAGCAAGGTCTCGGTTGTGTATTAATGCAACGAATGAAGGTGATTGCTTATGCGTCTAGACAATTGAAGGATTTGGGTACCAAAATTTGGAGATATGAGAGAAATGGTACTTAGAGAAGCTCATAAAACCAGATACTCAATACATCCTGGAACGGGGAAGATGTACAAGGATCTCAAGAAACATTTTTGGTGGCCAGGTATGAAAGCCGATGTTGCTAAATATGTAGGAGAATGTTTGACGTGTTCTAAGGTCAAAGCTGAGCATCAGAAACCATCAGGTCTACTTCAACAACCCGAAATCCCGGAATGGAAATGGGAAAACATTACCATGGATTTCATCACTAAATTGCCAAGGACTGCAAGTGGTTTTGATACTATTTGGGTAATAGTTGATCGTCTCACCAAATCAGCACATTTCCTGCCAATAAGAGAAGATGACAAGATGGAGAAGTTAGCACGACTGTATTTGAAGGAAGTCGTCTCCAGACATGGAATACCAATCTCTATTATCTCTGATAGGGATGGCAGATTTATTTCAAGATTCTGGCAGACATTACAGCAAGCATTAGGAACTCGTCTAGACATGAGTACTGCCTATCATCCACAAACTGATGGGCAGAGCGAAAGGACGATACAAACGCTTGAAGACATGCTACGAGCATGTGTTATTGATTTCGGAAACAGTTGGGATCGACATCTACCATTAGCAGAATTTTCCTACAACAACAGCTACCATTCAAGCATTGAGATGGCGCCGTTTGAAGCACTTTATGGTAGAAAGTGCAGGTCTTCGATTTGTTGGAGTGAAGTGGGGGATAGACAGATTACGGGTCCGGAGATTATACAAGAAACTACCGAGAAGATCATCCAAATTCAACAACGGTTGAAAACCGCCCAAAGTCGACAAAGGAGCTATGCTGACATTAAAAGAAAAGATATAGAATTTGAAATTGGAGAGATGGTCATGCTTAAAGTTGCACCTTGGAAAGGCGTTGTTCGATTTGGTAAACGAGGGAAATTAAATCCAAGGTATATTGGACCATTCAAGATTATTGATCGTGTCGGACCAGTAGCTTACCGACTTGAGTTACCTCAACAACTCGCGGCTGTACATAACACTTTCCACGTCTCGAATTTGAAGAAATGTTTTGCTAAAGAAGATCTCACTATTCCGTTAGATGAAATCCAAATCAACAAAAAACTTCAATTCATCGAAGAACCCGTCAAAATAATGGATCGTGAGGTTAAAAGACTTAAGCAAAACAAGATACCAATTGTTAAGATTCGATGGAATGCTCGTAGAGGACCCGAGTTCACCTGGGAGCGTGATGATCAGATGAAGAAGAAATACCCGCATCTATTTCCAGAAGATTCGTCAACACCTTCAACAGCTTAAAATTTCGGGAGGAAATTTATTTAACGGGTAGGTACTGTAGTGACCCGAACTTTTCCATGTTTATATATATTAATTGAGATTGATATTTACATGATTAAATTTTTCCAACATGTTAAGCAATCAAACTTGTTAAGACTTGATTAATTGAAATAGGTTTCATATAGACAATTGACCACCCAAGTTGACCGGTGATTCACGAACGTTAAAACTTGTAAAATCTATATGATGACATATATATGGTTATATATATAGTTAACATGATATTATGATATGTAAACATATCATTAAGTATATTAACAATGAACTACATATGTAAAAACAAGACTACTAACTTAATGATTTTGAAACGAGACATATATGTAACGATTATCGTTGTAACGACATTTAATGTATATATATCATATTAAGAGATATTCGTACATCATAATATCATGATAATATAATAATTTAAAATCTCTTTTGATATTATAAACATTGGGTTAACAACATTTAACAAGATCGTTAACCTAAAGGTTTCAAAACAACATTTACATGTAACGACTAACGATGACTTAACGACTCAGTTAAAATGTATATACATGTAGTGTTTTAATATGTATTCATACACTTTTGAAAGACTTCAAGACACTTATCAAAATACTTCTACTTAACAAAAATGCTTACAATTACATCCTCGTCCAGTTTCATCAACAATTCTACTCGTATGCACCCGTATTCGTACTCGTACAATACACAGCTTTTAGATGTATGTACTATTGGTATATACACTCCAATGATCAGCTCTTAGCAGCCCATGTGAGTCACCTAACACATGTGGGAACCATCATTTGGCAACTAGCATGAAATATCTCATAAAATTACAAAAATATGAGTAATCATTCATGACTTATTTACATGAAAACAAAATTACATATCCTTTATATCTAATCCATACACCAATGACCAAAAACACCTACAAACACTTTCATTATTCAATTTTCTTCATCTAATTGATCTCTCTCAAGTTCTATCTTCAAGTTCTAAGTGTTCTTCATAAATTCCAAAAGTTCTAGTTTTATAAAATCAAGAATACTTTCAAGTTTGCTAGCTCACTTCCAATCTTGTAAGGTGATCATCCAACCTCAAGAAATCTTTGTTTCTTACAGTAGGTTATCATTCTAATACAAGGTAATAATCATATTCAAACTTTAGTTCAATTTCTATAACTATAACAATCTTATTTCAAGTGATGATCTTACTTGAACTTGTTTTCGTGTCATGATTTTGCTTCAAGAATTTTGAACCATCCAAGGATCCATTGAAGCTAGATCCATTTTTCTCTTTTCCAGTAGGTTCATCCAAGGAACTTAAGGTAGTAATTATGTTCATAACATCATTCGATTCATACATATAAAGCTATCTTATTCGAAGGTTTAAACTTGTAATCACTAGAACATAGTTTAGTTAATTCTAAACTTGTTCGCAAACAAAAGTTAATCCTTCTAAATTGACTTTTAAAATCAACTAAACACATTTTCTATATCTATATTATATGCTAACTTAATGATTTAAAACCTGGAAACACGAAAAACACCGTAAAACCGGATTTACGCCGTCGTAGTAACACCGCGGGCTGTTTTGGGTTAGTTAATTAAAAACTATGATAAACTTTGATTTAAAAGTTGTTATTCTGAGAAAATGATTTTTATTATGAACATGAAACTATATCCAAAAATTATGGTTAAACTCAAAGTGGAAGTATGTTTTCTAAAATGGTCATCTAGACGTCGTTCTTTCGACTGAAATGACTACCTTTACAAAAACGACTTGTAACTTATTTGATTCACTCAAAACGGATTTAAAATGAAGAAGTTATGGGTAAAACAAGATTGGATAATTTTTCTCATTTTAGCTACGTGAAAATTGGTAACAAATCTATTCCAACCATAACTTAATCAACTTGTATTGTATATTATGTAATCTTGAGATACCATAGACACGTATACAATGTTTCGACCTATCATGTCGACACATCTATATATATTTCGGAACAACTATAGACACTCTATATGTGAATGTTGGAGTTAGCTATACAGGGTTGAGGTTGATTCCAAAATATATATAGTTTGAGTTGTGATCAATACTGAGATACGTATACACTGGGTCGTGGATTGATTCAAGATAATATTTATCGATTTATTTCTGTACATCTAACTGTGGACAACTAGTTGTAGGTTACTAACGAGGACAGCTGACTTAATAAACTTAAAACATTAAAATATATTAAAAGTATTGTAAATATATTTTGAACATACTTTGATATATATGTATATATTGTTATAGGTTCGTGAATCAACCAGTGGCCAAGTCTTACTTCCCGACGAAGTAAAAATCTGTGAAAGTGAGTTATAGTCCCACTTTTAAAATCTAATATTTTTGGGATGAGAATACATGCAGGTTTTATAAATGATTTACAAAATAGACACAAGTACGTGAAACTACATTCTATGGTTGAATTATCGAAATCGAATATGCCCCTTTTTATTAAGTCTGGTAATCTAAGAATTAGGGAACAGACACCCTAATTGACGCGAATCCTAAAGATAGATCTATTGGGCCCAACAAGCCCCATCCAAAGTACCGGATGCTTTAGTTCTTCGAAATTTATATCATATCCGAAGGGTGTCCCGGAATGATGGGGATATTCTTATATATGTATCTTGTTAATGTCGGTTACCAGGTGTTCACCATATGAATTATTTTTATCTCTATGTATGGGATGTGTATTGAAATATGAAATCTTGTGGTCTATTGTTACGATTTGATATATATAGGTTAAACCTATAACTCACCAACATTTTTGTTGACGTTTAAAGCATGTTTATTCTCAGGTGAATATTAAGAGCTTCCGCTGTTGTATACTAAAATAAGGACAAGATTTGGAGTCCATGTTTGTATGATATTGTGTAAAAACTGCATTCAAGAAACTGATTTCGATGTAACATATTTGTATTGTAAACCATTATGTAATGGTCGTGTGTAAACAGGATATTTTAGATTATCATTATTTGATAATCTACGTAAAGCTTTTTAAACCTTTATTTATGAAATAAAGGTTATGGTTTGTTTTAAAAATGAATGCAGTCTTTGAAAAATGTCTCATATAGAGGTCAAAACTTCGCAACGAAATCAATTAATATGGAACGTTTTTAATCAATAAGAACGGGACATTTCAACTACCTCCACACCGATCCGTTGAATTTCAAATAGACCTTGTACCGGGAGCTGCACCAATAGCTCGTGCCCCATACAGACTCGCACCTAGCGAAATGAAGGAACTTCAGAGCCAATTACAAGAACTTTTAGAGCGTAGTTTCATTCGACCAAGCACATCACTGTGGGGAGCTCCTGTTTTGTTTGTCAAGAAGAAAGATGGTACATTCAGGTTGTGTATCGACTACCGAGAGTTGAACAAACTTACCATTAAGAACCGCTACCCACTACCGAGAATCGACGACTTATTTGATCAACTACAAGGCTCGTCTGTTTATTCAAAGATCGATTTACGTTCTGGATATCATCAAATGCGGGTGAAGGAGGATGATATTCCAAAGACTGCTTTTAGGACGCGTTACGGTCCTTACGAGTTTATGGTTATGCCGTTTGGATTGACTAACGTACCAACTGTGTTCATGGACCTCATGAACCGAGTGTGTGGGCCATTTCTTGACAAGTTTGTCATTGTTTTCATCGATGACATACTTATTTACTCGAAGAATGATCAAGAGCATGAAGAACATTTGAGAAAAGTTTTAGAGTTGCTGAGAAAAGAAAAACTGTACGCTAAGTTTTTAAAGTGTGCATTTTGGTTGGAAGAAGTTCAATTCCTCGGTCACATAGTGAACAAAGAAGGTATTCAGGTGGATCCAGCAAAGATCGAAACAGTTGAAAAGTGGGAAACCCCGAAAACTCCGAAACACATACGCCAGTTTTTAAGACTAGCTGGTTACTACAGAAGGTTCATCCAAGACTTTTCCAAAATAGCAAAACCTTTGACTGCATTAACGCATAAAGGGAAGAAATTTGAATGGAAGGATGAACAAGAGAAAGCGTTTCAGTTATTGAAGAAAAAGTTAACTACGGCACCTATATTGTCATTACCTGAAGGGAATGATGATTTTGTGATATATTGTTACACCTCAAAGCAAGGTCTCGGTTGTGTATTAATGCAACGAACGAAAGTAATTGCTTATGCGTCTAGACAATTGAAGATTCACGAACAAAATTATACGACGCATGATTTGGAATTAGGCGCGGTTGTTTTTGCATTAAAGACTTGGAGGCACTACTTATGTAACAACCCAAACCAACCCGCGCACAAACCACGTGAAAATACAAAATAAAAAAAAAATTTGCTGCACAGTGAACTGGCGCGGCGCGCCAGTATTGCCGCGCGGCGCGCCATTCGGGTCTGTCCGGAAAGTCTCAAAATGCGAAAAAGATTGACTAGTTCCCGACACTTTTAGACGAAACGCTTTTTACCATACATCCAAATATGTAAAACTAACCTGTTTCAAATATAAAATCAATGTTTTACAAGCGGGGCCCACATCGGCCGTTTTACGAGTTTAATACAATTTACGAGTTTCGACCACCAAAAAGTTTAAGTTCCAAACTACACAATGAGCATGGCGTTTGGGATTAAACTACCCAACTATCGGTCAACTCCAAGAGCTACTAAAGCCAAAAGCGTCCCCTAGCATCAAGCGGGATCTCTAGTCCAAAACGATGCCCTTACCCTTGTCCAAAACCGAACCTATAAAAATAGTAAACAACGAGAGGGTAAGCAAAGCTTAGTGAATGCAATAATTATACGAATACATATATAATTATACCTACTTGCATACATTTACACACCAAACCGCAAACACGCTAGCATGCACATTTAGCTTATCGTCACAATAACAAGCTATAAATCTCCAATACCACAAGCTAGCATAACAACCGCATATGAATATAACTCGAATAATATAATACGCTTACGACACAAATAACCATGGTTAACCAATAGTACAAGGGAACTGCGCTCGCTAAAACGCCATCGGTGTTCATAACATCCGTTAGGGCACTTAACACCTCGCACCACTAACCCCTAGGGTGGCACCTTAACACCTCGGCACATCACCCCGAGTGACATCTTAACACCTCGATGCATCACTCATTATTTTTACGGAGTGGTGTCTTAACACTGATGGAATTCAACATAATAACAAGTTGCTTAATGTTAACTTAATCATGAAACCAATTCATTTAGAGTTGTAACAAGCGGAAGCATAATTATTAAGAAAACAAGTTTATATGTTAAACCATTTAATTGAATTCCATGTAATATCAAGTCTTGAAATTATGCTTACAAATTTAAGAACAAGAGGAGAAGATTTGCATTTACCTCCTCAAGCTAGTTGAGGGTTGTTTAACACAAGGAGATGATGAACAAGTGTGTTAAAGCTCCAAGCTTTTGATGCACCAACACCACCCTTGAGCTTAGTTATGTATTAGACACTTAATCACCTTTAAACTTGGCTTGGAACCCACTTCTCTTCCACCCTAAAAACTGTTGAGATTTATCATGTTCATATATCTTAAAACCTTTTAAGAATCATAATAAACGGAAGCGTGTAAAATCAAATTTAACTTGTTAGTCATTCAACCATTTTAAATGTAAATCCCATGGATCAAGTTGTGAAATAATACTTACTAATTAACAAGAAAGGATAGTGTTATACCTCCTCAAAGCAAGTTTGAGGGCTGCAATAAATGGGCAGAAAGTTTGATGAAGTTGATGATGATAAGAGCTCCAACTTGAACCTACAAGTGTGCAAAACTCCAACCCTTTAATGTACCAATGCACCTTGAAGTTGCTAGACCTTAATCACCCTTAAAACCAAGCTTTAAGCCCTTTTCTTCTCTTTGTAAAATCGGCCAGCAGCACTTTTAAAAGGTGCAGTAACTAGTGAAGGAGATGATGGTGAATTGAGTCTCAAAATAATGAAACCTCAAGAGGTAATACCCCAAACTTGTACCCAACACCTAATACTATGGTTAGGATTTTTGACACTTGAAATATAAGCCTTCAAACAAGCCCAAGAACACTCCCTTCACTCCCAAAATTTCGGCCAGACTGCAGCAAGAAAAGAATGAGAGTGTTTTCCTTGTTTTTAGTAATGTTTGAATGCATGTTCTCTTCTCTTTCTTGAGTCAAAGCATAAGTATATAAGTTAAGCATGTTCTTGTAATATTGTGCCATCTTAAAAGTAGTAAAAGAGCATGTGTGAGACCTCCTTGGTCTCAACAAAACCGTCCCCCATGGGGAGTGTTGCAAAATTTGTCACTTGCATTTTGTAAAAATTTGTAACATATAATGCCATGCCCTTTTATTACTTACATTTATAAAACAATTGTTTTATAAATGTATCACAATATAACTACTTAAACTTATTAATAATTGAATGCTTATCATATAAATTATCCAAATAATTTTATCTCAAGTAATAATGTTTTAGAAAACCATTTTTCTAAAATTCAAGTGTCGCGTATTTATTTAACGACCCATTCGTTAAGATTAAATACTTATAAGGTGTCGGTAAGCTTCTTATTGGGTATGACCCGACTTGTATCATAACATACTAGCCACATTAATTTAATATGTCTCTCGGGCATATGAAATACCTTCAATCTCCCACTTGCACGAGAAACATAAGAAATTAATGCAAGTGATGGATACAGCCTAACACACCGTCCATTACCCCTAATATGTTATGACTTTGTGCCATTCAATAACATCATCCCTTTCGAGTTCCCATCTCGAATATGATTAGGTGAATCTTTCATTATTTTCTTTCGTCCTAGATGTCATGTTAAATCCAAGAGATACAGAGTGATCACTCTCTTATAGATTTAACTTTTCAGGCCTTAGACATCTGACTCTCAACAAATAAGAGGGACAAATTCCATCTTGACTACATACGTCCTAGATATACACTTTGTAATATACCTGAGTTCTTCCTTATGTACTACCATGTTTCAGAATAGCGAAGGAAAGAATCAAGGCACAGTACTTGGTGAATATCCGAACCCAATATGTATCTCAGGTCAGAGGATACAATGATATTCGCCTTTACTCAAGATTACATGTGATCAACCACGAAGGCTCCATACAGTAAATCTCGAGAGCGGGTCTTCCAATATTTGTATCCCACAAATATCTATGAACCTTGGTAGCAACCTTGCCCCACATTCAACCTATGAATGTATACCAATCCGAGTTCATAATAGTCTAAACCTCACACTTGTTCCCACAAATGTGATCGACTACGGAAATTTAGAATAATTGCTTATTCATGGATGAATTATGCAAAATAGGAACATAACTCAAATAAATTAACACCATAGTTATATTAATGAGTTTGAATAATTTCGTTCCGGTACAATACATAAAATAGATCATATCCAATCACTAGAATATCGAAGCCCTAATTCACAAACATGTCCTTCATGTTTTGGCCCATGTAAAAGCTTCGTGAGTGGATCCGCAACATTATGATCTGTATGAACTTTGTGAATACATATCTTTCCTTTTTCAACTTCATCCCTTATGTAGTTGAATCTCCGCTCAATGTGACGAGTCTTTTGATGGGCACGAGGTTCCTTGATTTGAGCAATCGCACCCTCGTTGTCACAAAAGATCTCAAGAGGGTCCTGAATGGAAGGGACCACTCCTAAGTCGTCGATGAATTTCTTCATCCATGCAGCTTCCTGTGCTGCCAATGAGGCGGCAATGTACTCCGACTCTGTAGTGGATAACGCAACAACCTCCTGTTTCGAACTCTTCCAAGAGACCGCACCTCCATTTAATGTACATACATAACCGGATTGTGATCGAGAATCATCTCGATCAGTTTGGAAGCTCGCATCCACGTAACCTTTTACAGCGAGTTCCTCCTCACCAGATCCGTATATTAGAAACATATCCTTAGTCCTTCTAAGGTATTTCAATATACTTTTAACAGCAATCCAATGACTATTTCCTGGGTTGTTCTGGTATCTACTTGTCAAGCTTAGAGCGCATGACACATCCGGTCTAGTACATATCATTGCATACATGATAGACCCAATAGCAGATGCGTATGGGACTTTCTTCATTCTCTCTTGTTCATCTTTCGTGGCAGGACACTGAGATGAACTGAGAACGGTTCCCTTTTGAATAGGTACCAAACCTCTCTTAGAGTTTTCCATCTTGAACCTTTTCAAGATTTTATCAATGTATGTACTTTGACTTAAACCTATAAATCTCTTGGATCTATTCCTATAGATCCCTATCCCCAATATGTATTGTGCATCTCCAAGATCCTTAATGGAGAAGCAACTCTTTAGCCAAGTTTTGACTCCTTGCATTGTGGTAATATCATTCCCAAATAATAATATATCATCCACATATAGTACAAGGAACATGATAGTGCTCCCACTAGCTTTCTTATATACACAAGCTTCATCACCATTTTTAATGAAGCCAAATTTCTTGGCTTCCTCATTAAAACGATGATTCCACATTCTAGATGCTTGTTTCAATCCGTAGATTGACTTCTTTAACTTGCATACCCTTTTAGGATATTTTGGATCAACAAAACCTTCAGGCTGAACCATATAGACATCTTCCATAAGATGTCCATTTAGGAAAGCGGTTTTGACATCCATTTGCCATATTTCATAGTCGTAGTGAGCAGCAATGGCAAATAATATCCTAATAGACTTTAGCATTGCCACTGGCGAGAAAGTTTCATCATAATCAACCCCTTGAGTTTGAGTGAAACCTTTTGCTACAAGTCTAGCTTTATATGTATCCAAGTTTCCATGTATGTCGGTTTTCTTCTTGAAAAGCCATTTGCAATCAACTAGCTTAGAGCTAGGAGGTTGCTCAACAAGTTCCCATACTTGGTTTTCATACATGGATTGCATCTCGGCGTTCATGGCATCCTGCCATTTATCTTTATCAATCCTTGATAAAGCATCTTCGTAGTTTGTCGGTTCATCCAAATCAACCGTATATCAACCATCCACGAGAAACCCATATCTCTCGGGAGGATTACTAATCCTACTAGATCTTCGAACGTCTTGTGTACCTTGATCATCCATTTGATCATTATCAACATTTTCATGTTGAGTGCTAGTGTCAACCAATTGTGTATCATCTATTTGATCTTGAACCTCTTCAAGATCTATCTTCCTTTCACTATTTCCTTCCATTAGGAACTTAGTTTCAAGGAATTCCGCCTTCCGAGCAACAAATACATTTTGTTCAGATGGATCATAGAAATAGTATCCCATATCATCCTTGGGATATCCTATGAAGATACACTTCGTGGATCGAGCATTCAACTTATTAGGGACGTAACGCTTAGGATAAGCTTCACATCCCCATACCTTTAAGTATGATAGAGAAGGAGGTTTTCCAAACCACACCTCGTGAGGAGTTCGCTCCACTTTCTTGGTTGGGGCCATATTTAAAATACGAGCCGCGGAGCTTAGACAATAACCCCAAAATGATAGAGGTAACGAGCTTCTTGCCATCATAGATCGAACCATATCCATTAGGGTTCGGTTCCTCCTTTCGGAAACTCCATTAAGTTGGGGTGTTCCGGGTGGAGTAAGTTGTGAGATAATCCCATAACTCCTAAGATGATCTTGGAAAGCATCGCTTAGGTATTCACCTCCTCTATCGGTACGAAGTACCTTAATTGTCTTATTGAGTTGATTTTGTACTTCGTTTTGATATTCTTTGAATGCTTCAAACGTTTCGTCCTTGTGTCTTAATAAGTAGACATATCCGAAACGACTAAAGTCATCAATAAAAGTAACGAAGTATCTTTCACCATTCCTAGTCATGGGCTTAAAAGGTCCACATACATCCGAATGTATTAATCCCAATAAGTCTTTAGCCCTTTCATAGGTCCCTTTGAAAGGTGCTTTAGTCATCTTGCCTTGTAAACAAGATTCACATACATCAAACGAATCCATTTCATTTGATTTCAAAAGTCCATTCTTTTGAGGTGTATGCATTCGGTTCTTGTTTATGTGACCAAGGCGACAATGCCATAAGTAGGAATCACTCAAATCCCTTTTGAGTTTCTTGGTGCTTGCATGGTATATTGAGCTACTAGATAATGTGCCATCATGAACCAATTCATAAATTCCATTTGAAGGTGAAGCCTTGAAATAGAATATATTATCTAAATAAATGTGGATATCATCATTAACAAAATTAGGATTAAAACCACATTGTTTCAAACGGGAAACAGAAATAATGTTTCGACATAAGTCGGGTGCATACAAAACATCATTCAAAATAAGTTCCAAGCCACTTGGAAGTTTTAACACAAAGTCTCCTTGAGCTTTCACTTGCACTTTAGCTCCATTCCCCATGAAGAGACTTGATGTTCCCGTTTGCTTGTTACTTCTTTTGAACCCCTGCAAAGAATTGCAAATATGAGTTCCACATCCCGTGTCTAATACCCATGTATTAGAAGAAGCAATACTAAGCTCTATATATACCATATATATATTACCTGAGGTTTGCCCCGCATCCCTCTTCTCCTTCAACTCCTTAAGGTAGACCGGACAGTTTCGTTTCCAATGACCCATCTCACCGCAACCGAAACATGGGTCTTCCTTGGGGTTTGCCTTCTCGGCTACCTTTTGCTTCTTAGCCTTGTTGATGGTTGGGGTAACCATCTTCCCCTTCCCTTTGCTTTGATAGGCGGGTCCTTTTCTCTTAGCCACCTTTGGCTTAGAGGTCTTACCTTTGGACCCACCTTGATCGATTGCTAACACGGGTAAAGCCCTTTTACCCATGCTAGTTTCCGCCGTTCTAAGCATACCGTGAAGCTCACCTATGCTCTTATCCATCCCATTCATATTGTAATTAATTACAAATTGATCAAACCTTTTTGATAGGGAGTTAAGGATAAGATCGGTGGCTAACTCATTAGATATGTTTAGGTTAAGACGGTTAGCACGATCGATAAGGCTTTTCATCTTAAGTACATAAGATGAAACCGATTGGGTATCGTCCATACGACAAGCATGTAGCGCCCGAACCGTTTCGAAGCGCTCGACACGCGCTTGTTGGAGGAACATCTCCTTCAATTGCGTTATCATGTCGTATGCACTATGGTGCTCGAAATCCTTTTGGAGTTCGGGTATCATAGTCCCAAGCATTAAGCATGAGACTTGAAGGGAGTCGTGGCAATACTTATCGTAAGAGGCCATTGCCTCCACATCATTCTCATCCGGTTGATCGGGAATGGGGTCCTCAAGCACATACATTTTATCCTCTTGTTTGAGGACAATCCGAAGATTGCGGAACCAATCCATAAAGTTTGTATGGTTGAGTTTGTCTTTCTCTAAGAGAGACCTTAATGATAGGTGGTTCAGGTTAAGTGGTGCGTTTGGAATGTTGTTGTTGTTATTGGCGGCCATCTACAAAATTAACAAAGTTCGTTTAAGTATCGATTTTTAATTTAACATTCAATACCCTTTTAAATTTTAATTGACTTATTAAATATTAGAATCCAACGGTAAATCAAATTTCGGTTAGGTGACCTTTATCCCGTTATTTGATTTAGCTAGGTAGTCATTATATGACAATTGCAATCCTTTTGCAACTTCTAATGTATGGGATCATGCAATCCTTTTGCATGGCATATTTATCCCATCAACGCCTATTTGTTCCTCATGCTTCGGTGACCCTAAGTTCGTGATTCCCAAATCAAGTCGTCCTACTTGTGTAAACGTGTAAACTTAACATACAAGTGGTTAGGTGACCTTTATCCCACATGTATGCGAAGTGTACCTTATTCATATTAGTTCGCTCATGACGGTTAGGTGACCTTTATCCCATCAAGAGTTTCCTAATACGTCTAAGTGTTTCCACAAAAGGGTGGCGTTTAACTTGTTTACCTTGTTAGTGAAAGGGATTTTGAGTTTTCGTTAATTCTAGTTTTGAGAAAACTTTTATGCTATTCACTAACATGCATTTAGTGTATGGTACTTGTGAAAAACCAATTTCATGTCTTGTAATTTAGCCAATTACTTGATATAAACCATTTTATATACGTTATCCTTTTCTTGTTCTTAATAACCATTTATTAAGGTTTTTAGTTGCTTTCAATTTAACCAATTAAATTGTCGTTTTGCATGTGCTTAGTACGTCTAATTTAACCCATTAAATTGTCGTTTTGTTTGTTGTAATCTTGTGATTAATTGTATCAACCAAACCTACAAAATAATAATCATACAAACAACCACACAAGCAAAATTAGTATGTTCACAATCTAGCCATTTTGGTGGACATTTGTTTAGCCGAAAACAAATGTCACCGGGTAAGGGTTAATCATACAAAGTAGGAGATTTCAAATCTCCCACTTAATCTTGCATCCATATGCTCCTTGTGTTCTTCAAGTCTTCATCATCTTGTATCTTCATTTTACAAAATATGTATCCTAATACATTTTATCTAGAAAATGAAATACAACCTATTCTATTTTACATACCAAATGTAGAACAAATTACATAGCCAAAATAATAATTATTACATGCCAATTGAATGAATAATATTACATACCAAATGAATATAACAAATCAACCAAATATAGCATGCAATCAACACAAGGTCAAGGCTAGGATTGTGAACTTTACATACAACAAAATATGACCAATTTGCAAGTTCCAAACCCTCTTGGAACCTCTTACAAATTCGGCCAAGCTTACAAACCCACCCAAACCCATTTGTTTTTGCAATCTACATTCATGCATGTTAGTAGATTGAAAATATAGTGGGTTTTAGACAACAATTCGAAGCATATTTCAACAACTTCGGCTCTAGATACCATTGTTGAGATTTATCATGTTCATATATCTTAAAACCTTTTAAGAATCATAATAAACGGAAGCGTGTAAAATCAAATTTAACTTGTTAGTCATTCAACCATTTTAAATGTAAATCCCATGGATCAAGTTGTGAAATAATACTTACTAATTAACAAGAAAGGATAGTGTTATACCTCCTCAAAGCAAGTTTGAGGGCTGCAATAAATGGGCAGAAAGTTTGATGAAGTTGATGATGATAAGAGCTCCAACTTGAACCTACAAGTGTTTAAAACTCCAACCCTTTAATGTACCAATGCACCTTGAAGTTGCTAGACCTTAATCACCCTTAAAACCAAGCTTTAAGCAGTTTTCTTCTCTTTGTAAAATCGGCCAGCAGCACTTTTAAAAGGTGCAGTAACTAGTGAAGGAGATGATGGTGAATTGAGTCTCAAAACAATGAAACCTCAAGAGGTAATACCCCAAACTTGTACCCAACACCTAATACTATGGTTAGGATTTTTGACACTTGAAATATAAGCCTTCAAACAAGCCCAAGAACACTCCCTTCACTCCCAAAATTTCGGCCAGACTGCAGCAAGAAAAGAATGAGAGTGTTTTCCTTGTTTTTGGTAATGTTTGAATGCATGTTCTCTTCTCTTTCTTGAGTCAAAGCATAAGTATATAAGTTAAGCATGTTCTTGTAATATTGTGCCATATTAAAAGTAGTAAAAGAGCATGTGTGAGACCTCCTTGGTCTCAACAAAACCGTCCCCCATGGGGAGTGTTACAAAATTTGTCATTTGCATTTTGTAAAAATTTGTAACATATAATGCCATGCCCTTTTATTACTTACATTTATAAAACAATTGTTTTATAAATGTATCACAATATAACTACTTAAACTTATTAATAATTGAATGCTTATCATATAAATTATCCAAATAATTTTATCTCAAGTAATAATGTTTTAGAAAACCGTTTTTCTAAAATTCAAGTGTCGCGTATTTATTTAACGACCCATTCGTTAAGATTAAATACTTATAAGGTGTCGGTAAGCTTCTTATTGGGTATGACCCGACTTGGATCATAACATACTAGCCACATTAATTTAATATGTCTCTCGGGCATATGAAATACCTTCAAAAACTGGACAGCAGCTTAAGAAAAGATGAAGGTGAATGGAGTCTCAAAACAATGAAACCTCAAGAGGTGATACCCCAAACTTGTACCCAACACCTAGTGCTTTGGTTAGGATTTAATAACACTTGATTATCACTTGAAAAACCAAGCTTGGAACCCTCTTTTGCTGCTCAAAAATCACGGCCAGAAACAGCAGGTTTGGAGCAGTTTTGTGCTTGGTTATCTCACTAGAATATGTGTGTTTGCATGTTGTTTTAAGTCTCCAACAAGTCCTACCTCTACCTCCCATGCTCATAAGGAATTGTGCTACTTAAAAGCAACAAAAGACTAAGCATGAGTGGACTTCTTGGAGTCCCAAAATCTGCCCACTATGTGACTATTATAACATTATTGTAATTGTTTTATAAAACTAGTTAATACAATTACAAACTTGTTAAATAAAACATGCATTATTTATGTTACTTACATTTTATAAACCTTTTATAAAATATAACATAATATAATCATTTAAACCTATAAACAATTATATATAAATCATCCAAATAATTTATCTCAAGTGATAATACTTTAGAAAACCGATTTTCTAAATTTCAAGTGTCGCGTATTTATTTAACGATCCAACCGTTAAGATTAAATACTTATAAGGTGTTGGTAAGTTTGTTATTGGGTATGACCCGACTTGGATCATAACACGTTAGCCACGTTAATTTAATATGTCTCTCGGGCATACGAAATACCTTCAATCTCCCACTTGCACGAGAAACATAAGAAATTAATGCAAGTGATGGATACAGCCTAACACACCGTCCATCACCCCTAATATGTTATGACTTTGTGCCATTCAATAACATCATTCCTTTCGAGTTCCCATCTCGAATATGATTAGGTGAATCTTTCATTATATCCTTTCATCCTAGATGTCATGTTAAATCCAAGAGATATAGAGTGATCACTCTCTTATAGATTTAACTTTATCAGGCCTTAGACATCTGACTCTCAACGAATAAGAGGGACAAATTCCATCTTGATTACATACGTCCTAGACACTACACTTCATACCATACCTAAAGTCTCCCTTATGAGCTACCATTTTCAGAATAGCGAAGGAAAGAATCAAGGCACAATATTTGGTGAATATCTGAACCCTATATGTATCTCAGGTCAGAGGATACATTGATATTCTCCTTTACTCAAGATTACATGTGATCAACCACAAAGGCTCCATACAGTAAATCTTGAGAGCGGGTCTTCCAATATTTGTATCCCACAAATATTTATGAACCTTGGTAGCAACCTTGCCCCACATTCAGTCCGTGAATGTTTACCAATCCAAGTTCATAATAGTCTAAACCTCACATTCATTCCCACAAATGTGATCGACTACGGAATTTAGAATAATAGCTTATTCATGGATAAAAATATGCAAAATAGGAACATGACTCAAATAAATAAACACCATAGTTATATTAATGAGTTTGAACCACTTCGTTCTGTTACAATACTTAAAACAGATCATGACCAATCACTAGAATATCGAAGCCCTAATGCACAAACATGTCCTTCATGTTTTGCTCCATGTAAGAGCTTCGTGAGTGGATCCGCTATATTAAGATCTGTGTGAACCTTGCGAATACATATCTTTCCCTTTTCAACTTCATCCCTTATGTAGTTGAAACTCCGCTCAATGTGACGGGTCTTTTGGTGAGCACGAGGTTCCTTGATTTGAGCAATCACACCCTCGTTATCACAAAAGATCTCAAGAGGGTCCTGAATGGAAGGGACCACTCCTAAGTCGTCGATGAATTTCTTCATCCATGCAGCTTCCTCAGCTGCCAATGAGACGGCGATGTATTCTGATTCTGTAGTGGATAAAGCAACAACATTCTATTTTTAACTCTTCCAAGAGACCGCACCTTTAGTTTGGAAGCTCGCATCCACGTAACCTTTTACAGCGAGTTCCTCCTCACCAGACCCGTATATATGAAACATATCCTTAGTCCTTCTAAGGTATTTCAATATACTTTTAACCGCAGTCCCATGACTATTTCCCGGTTTATTCTGGTATCTACTTGTCATGCTAAGAGCGCATGACACATCCGGTCTAGTGCATATCATCGCATACATGATTGACCCAATAGCAGACGCATATGGGACATTCTCATGCTTTCTTGTTCATCTTTAGTGGTGGGGCACTGAGATGAACTGAGAAGCGCTCCTCTTTGAAAAGGTACCAACCTTATCTTAGAGTTCTCCATCTTGAACCTTTTAAAGACCTTTTCAATGTATGCACTTTGATTCAAACCTATCAATTTCTTGGATCTATTCCTGTAGATCCCAATCCCCAAAATGTATTTTTCTTCTCCAATATCCTTTATGGAGAAGCAGCTACTTAGCCAAGTCTTAACTCCTTGCATTTGTGGAATATCATTTCCAAATAATAATATATCATCCACATACAGTACAAGGAACATGACAGTGCTCCCACTAGCTTTCTTGTATACACAAGCTTCATCACCATTTTTAATGACGCCAAATTTCTTGGCTTCCTCATTAAAACGATGATTCCACATTCTAGAAGCTTGTTTCAGTCCGTAGATTGACTTCTTTAGTTTACATACTTTGTCAGGATGTTTTGGATCAACAAAACCTTCAGGCTGAACCATATAGACATCTTCCTCAAGATATCCATTTAGGAAAGCGGTTTTGACATCCATTTGCCATATCTCATAATCATAATGTGCAGCAATGGCAAATAATATCCTGATAGACTTTAGCATTACTACAGGTGAAAAAGTTTCATCATAATCAACCCCTTGAGTTTGAGTGAAACTTTTGCTACAAGTCTAGCTTTGTATGTATCTAAGTTTCCATGTATGTCGGTTTTCTTCTTGGAAATCCATTTACAATCAACTAACTTGGAGCTAGTAGGTTGTGTAACCAATTCCCAAACTTGGTTGTCATACATGGATTGCATTTCAGCTTTCATGGCTTCCTGCCATTTATCTTTATCAATCCGTGATAAAGCATCTTGGTAGTTTGTTGGTTCATCCAAATCAACTGTATAGCAACCATCTATGAGATACCCTTATCTCTCAGGAGGGTTACTAATTCTACCAGATCTACGAATGTTTTGTATACCTTGATCACCCATGTGATCATTCTCAACATTTTCATGTTGAGTGCTAGTGTCAACCAATTGTGTATCATCAACTTGATCTTGAACCTCTTCAAGATCTTTCTTCCTTTCACTATTTCCTTCCAGAAGGAACTTAGTTTCAAGGAATTCAGCCTTCCAAGCAACAAATACATTCTGCTCGGATGGATCATAGAAATAATATCCCATATCATCCTTGGGATATCCTATGAAGATACACTTTATGGATCGAGCATTCAATTTATTAGGGACGTAACGCTTAGGATAAGCTTCACATCCCCATACCTTTAAGTATGATAGAGATGGAGGTTTTCCAAACCACATCTCATGAGGTGTTCGTTCCACTTTCTTGGTTAGGGCCATGTTTAAAATACGAGCCGCGGAGCATAGACAATAACCCCAAAATGATAGAGGTAACGAGCTTCTTGCCATCATAGATCGAACCATGTCCATTACGGTTCGGTTTCTCCTTTCGGACACTCCATTAAGCTAGGGTGTTCCGGGTGGAGTAAGTTGTGAGATAATCCCACAATTTCTAAGATGATCCTGGAAGGCATCGCTGAGGTATTCACCTCCTCTATCGGTACGAAGTACCTTAATTGTCTTGTTGAGTTGATTTTGTACTTCGTTTTGATATTCTTTGAATGCTTCAAAAGTTCCATCCTTGTGTCTTAATAAGTAGACATATCCGAAACGACTGAAGTCATCAATGAAAGTAACGAAGTATCTTTCACCATTCCTAGTCATGGGCTTAAAAGGTCCACATACATCCGAATGTATTAATCCTAATAAGTCTTTAGCCCTTTCATAGGTCCCTTTGAAAGGTGCTTTAGTCATTTTGCCTTGTAAACAAGATTCACATACATCAAACGAATCCAGCTCACTTGATTTTAAAAGACCATTATTTTAAAGTGTATGCATTCGATTCTTGTTTATGTGACCAAGGCGACAATGCCGTAAGTAGGAATCACTCAAATCCATTTTGAGTTTCTTGGAGCTTGCTTGGTATATTGAGCTATCGAATGATGTGTTATCATGAACCAATTCATAAATACCATTCAAAGGCGAAGCCTTAAAATAGAACATATCATTCAAGAAAACATGGATAAAATTAAGATTAAAACCACATTGTGTTAAACGGGAAACAGAAATAATGTTTCGTGTTAAATCAGGTGCATACAAAACATTTTTCAATATAAGCTCCAAACCACTTGGTAGCTTTAAAACAAAGTCTCCTTGAGCTTTTACGTGCACCTTTGCACCATTTCCCATATAGAGACTTGTTGTTCCCGCATTTAGTTTACTTCTTACGAACCCTTGCAATGAATTGCAAATATGAGTTCCACATCCTGTGTCTAATACCCATGTATTAGAAGAAGTAATACTAAGCTCAACGTATATCATGTATACATTACCTGAGGTTTGCCCTGCATCCCTCTTTGCATTCAACTCCTTTAGGTAGACCGGGCAGTTGCGTTTCCAGTGACCTATCACACCGCAACCAAAGCACGGATCTTCCTTGGGGTTTGCTTGTCTGGCAACCTTTTGCGATTTAGTGTTGTTGGTTGGGGAAATCAACTTCCCTTTTCCTTTGCCCTTGTTGGTGGGTCCTTTCTTCTTAGCCACCATTGGCTTGGAAGAGGATTCATCCTTGGATCCACCTTCTTTGATCATGAGCATGGGTGAAGCCTTTTTACCCATGCTTTATTCATCCGTCCTTAGCATGGCATGTAATTCGCAAATGCTCTTATCCCAATCATTCATGATGTAATTCAACACGCATGTGTCAAACCTCTTTGACAGAGAGTTGTGGATAAGGTCCGTGGTTAATTCATTAGACACGGGACAGTTGAGACGGTGCAATCGATCAATGAGGCTTTTCATCTTTTGTACTTTAGATGAAATGGATTGGGAGTTATTTTCTTTTTCGAGGATGGACCTCAATGATAGGTTATTAAAGTTGATTGGTGCGTTTTGGAATGTTGTTGTTATTGGCGGCCATCTACAAAATTTACAAAGTTCGTTTAAGTATCGATTTTAATTTAACAATCAATACCCTTTAAATCCAATTGAATTATTAAATTCTAGAATCCAACGGTAAACCAAATTTCGGTTAGGTGACCTTTATCCCGCAATTTGATTTAGCTAGGTAGTCAATAAATGACAATTGCAATCCATTTGCAACTTCTAGAGTATGGGATCATGCAATCCTTTTGCATGGCATATTTATCCCATCAACGCCTATTTGTTCCTCATGCTTCGGTGACCCTAAGTTCATGATTCCCAAATCAAGTCGTCCTACTTGTATAGACTTGTAAATTTAACATACAAGTGGTTAGGTGACCTTTATCCCACAAGCATGCGAAATTTACCTTAATCATATTAGCTTGCTCATAACGGTTAGGTGACCTTTATCCCATCATGAGTTTCGTAATACTTTTAAGTGTCACACAATAGGATGGCGTTTAAACTTGTTTACCTTGTTTGTAAAAGGGATTTTAAGTTTTCGTTAATTCTAGTTTAAGAAAACTATTGTACCATACACCAACATGCATTTAGTGTATGGTTTATTTGAAAATTCATTTTTCATGTCATGTAATAAATCCAATATCATCACTTTGATATAAACCATTTTTATATGTGTGATCCGTTCTTGTTCTTTAATAACCATTTATTAATGTCTTTATCCATTTCAATTTAACCGATTAAATTGTAGTTTGGTACATTTCATGTTGTAAATAATTTAACCAATTAAATAGTAGTTTTGCTTGTTGTTAACTTGTGTGATAACATGTTGTAGTAACATACACAATCCACAATCATACAAGAATTTAAACAACCACGCATGCAAAACAAATGTTCACAATCAAGCCTTTTGGTAGACATTTTGTTTAGCCGAAAACAAAATGCCACCGGTCAATGGGTAAAATACAAAGTAAGAGGTTTTAACCTCCCACTTAACTTTGCATCCTTATGCTTCTTGTGTTCTTCCTTGTGATCTTCATGCAATTTCATCTTGTTACAAAATATATCCTAATACATTTTGTCTAGAAAATGAAATACAACCTAATCTACTTTACATACCAAATATAAAATAGATTACATAACCAAATGAATGAATATTACAACCAAATGAATAAATTATTATTACATACCAAATGAATAATACAAATCATTCAAACACACAACCAAACAAACACAAGGTCTAGGCATTGATTGTGAACAACAACATAGAATAAAATTGACCAAATGACAAGTTCCAAACCCTTTTTGGAACCCCAATAATTCGGCCAACTTACCAAACCCACCCAAACCCAAACATTTTTACATTCCATATTCATGCATGTACTTGGAATGCAAATATAGTGGGTTTAAAGACAATATACGAAGCATAATCCATAGACTTCGGCTCTAGATACCATTGATGGAATTCAACATAATAACAAGTTGCTTAATGTTAACTTAATCATGAAACCAATTCATTTAGAGTTGTAACAAGCGGAAGCATAATTATTAAGAAAACAAGTTTATATGTTAAACCATTTAATTGAATTCCATGTAATATCAAGTCTTGAAATTATGCTTACAAATTTAAGAACAAGAGGAGAAGATTTGCATTTACCTCCTCAAGCTAGTTGAGGGTTGTTTAACACAAGGAGATGATGAACAAGTGTGTTAAAGCTCCAAGCTTTTGATGCACCAACACCACCCTTGAGCTTAGTTATGTATTAGACACTTAATCACCTTTAAACTTGGCTTGGAACCCACTTCTCTTGCACCCTAAAAACTGGACAGCAGCTTAAGAAAAGATGAAGGTGAATGGAGTCTCAAAACAATGAAACCTCAAGAGGTGATACCCCAAACTTGTACCCAACACCTAGTGCTTTGGTTAGGATTTAATAACACTTGATTATCACTTGAAAAACCAAGCTTGGAACCCTCTTTTGCTGCTCAAAAATCACGGCCAGAAACAGCAGGTTTGGAGCAGTTTTGTGCTTGGTTATCTCACTAGAATATGTGTGTTTGCATGTTGTTTTAAGTCTCCAACAAGTCCTACCTCTACCTCCCATGCTCATAAGGAATTGTGCTACTTAAAAGCAACAAAAGACTAAGCATGAGTGGACTTCTTGGAGTCCCAAAATCTGCCCACTATGTGACTATTATAACATTATTGTAATTGTTTTATAAAACTAGTTAATACAATTACAAACTTGTTAAATAAAACATGCATTATTTATGTTACTTACATTTTATAAACCTTTTATAAAATATAACATAATATAATCATTTAAACCTATAAACAATTATATATAAATCATCCAAATAATTTATCTCAAGTGATAATACTTTAGAAAACCGATTTTCTAAATTTCAAGTGTCGCGTATTTATTTAACGATCCAACCGTTAAGATTAAATACTTATAAGGTGTTGGTAAGTTTGTTATTGGGTATGACCCGACTTGGATCATAACACGTTAGCCACGTTAATTTAATATGTCTCTCGGGCATACGAAATACCTTCAAACACCTCGACACTACACTCCTAGGTGGCATCTTAACACCTCGATGCTACACCCGAGTGGCATCTTAACACCTCGATGCTACACTCTTCACGTGAAACGTGGTGTCTTAACACCTCGACACTAAACCTTTCACGCTACAACAAATAGATACATTATATACATACGCATATAATTATTCCACTCACCTCAAAGTCTTGTGAAAAGATACCCGCGCTTGCAAGACCTCAAAGTAACGTACCTATTATATTATACACATCATCAAACGCAAACTCAAGTCAGTCAACCAAACCCTTTCACCATTCTAAGCCATTTTGACCCAATGGTGAAATTTCAACCCATTTGCACCCTTAACCCTAAATTGGGTCAACACACACCAAAACCCTAATCATTCGTCAAGATGGGTTTAAAACACATTTAGGTCACAAGGCTAACTCGTTTTCATAATTGCTAGGCCACTTAGGTCATTAAAGACTCATTTGACCCATTTCAAGGTCAACACACCCATTTGGGTCATCCATACCCAAGAACACCCATTTACATATTATTAAAGTGTTCTAGCACTAACTAACTAAATTTAAGACTCAAAAGTCCAATTAACACATTCAACCCTAGGTTAGTCATCAATGAGCCTTCATAACCCATATTCACCCAAAATCCCCAAAATACTAACAAGATGGGTCTTTGGTTCATCTCTAGCCCAAACCCTAACCCTTAAAGCAAAGTACGAAATTGGGTTTTATAACTTACCAACACAATCACCACGTAGCTATCGACTAGATGAACGACTTTAAAACTTGCATCAAGACCCGATTCAACCACTTTCACCCTTTAATGGAGCTCTCTCTCTCAAGGATTGCACTCTCTCACTAAAAATTCAATTGAAGGAGATAAGGTTGTTGTAGGAGTAGTAAATGAGCTCCCCAAAACTGATCTAGGGTATTAGATTCGGCCCCAAAGTGAAATTACACAATTGCCCTTAAAATATCTATTTTAAAAGAAGAGGAGAATCTGTCGCAGACAGATGGCGCGGCGCCCCACCTAGCCGCGCGGCGCGCGACCTCCCAGTTCAGCATCTTTTGTCTTTTTAATTATGTGCAACAAAAACCCCAAACTTGAGTAACTCATATACATATATGTACACTACGAATATTCGGGTCTTACAACTCTCCCCCACTTATTCAGATTGCGTCCTCGCAATCCAAGCCGCATGACACGAGGGAAGATAAACTAACACGAACTCTTCGGGCTCCCAAGTGAACTCGGAACCTTTACTTCGTCGCCATTGAACCTTAAAGGTCCTCACCTCTTTATTCCTCAACATTTTCACCTTCTCGTCAAGGATAGCAATCGGTTCCTCGACATATTCTAACTTGTTGTTTAGCTCGATCTCGTCTAAAGGCATCCATGAGGAATCATCCGCAAGACACTTACGGAGGTGGGAAACATGAAATGTATTATGGATCCCCGCAAGCTCTTCGGGTAATTCCAATCGATATGCAACTTCACCAACACGAGCTAAAACCTTGAATGGCCCAATAAACCGAGGAGCTAACTTTACCCGTTTTCGAAATCGAATAATACCTTTCCATGGAGAAACCTTAAGCATCACCATATCGCCTTCTTGGAACTCAATCAATCGCCTACGTCTATCGGCATATGACTTTTGCCTATCTTGAGCCTTCTTCAAATGTTTTCGAATCAAATCGATCTTGCTATTAGTCTCTAAAACCAAATCGGTACTCCCGATCTCTCTTTGACCCACTTCTCCCCAACAAACGGGAGTTCGACACCTACGCCCATAAAGCATTTCGTAAGGTGGCATCCCGATACTAGTATGATAACTATTATTGTACGAGAATTCCACCAAAGGCAAATGCTCATCCCAACTACCACCAAAGTCAATGATGCACGCTCGTAGCATATCTTCCAAAGTTTGATTCGTACGTTCGGTTTGACCGTCTGTTTGAGGATGATACGTTGTGCTCAACTTCAATTGCGTACCCATATCTTCATGAAATTTTTCCCAAAACCGAGATGTAAAACGGGTATCTTGATCCGAAATAATAGATATAGGAACCCCATGTCACGAGACCACTTCCTTGATAAACAACTTAGCCAAGGTCTCCGACGATATCGCTTCTTTAATGGGAAGAAACAAAGCGCTTTTTGTCAATCGGTCAACTATAACCCAAATCGAATCGAATTGGGTTCTCGCCGTTTTAGGTAACTTTGTAATGAAATCCATGGTAATGTGCTCTCATTTCCATTTCGGGATTTCTAACGGTTGCAACTTACCATACGGCTTTTGGTGTTCGGCTTTTACTTGTAAACACGTGACACATTGCTCAACATACTTCACAACATCACGTTTCATGCCCGGCCACCAATAATCTTTCTTCAAGTCATGATACATTTTTGTCGCGCCCGGATGAGTTGAATATTTTGACTTATGTGCTTCATCAAGTAGCACCCGTCGGTAATCACCCATCTTAGGCACCCACACCCTTCCTTGAAAGGACAACAAACCACGCGGGCCCATAGTAATGAACTCCGATTGGCCCACGATTCGTTCCACATGCTTATTGAGAACGTAAGCCTCTATTTGAATCTCGCCAAGCTTCTCAAGAAAATCATTGGAAATAATCAAACGTGACGACCCCACTTTTATCGCCGGATGTTGACTCTTTCGACTCAACGCATCCGCGACAACATTCGCCTTACCCGGATGATAAAGTATTTCACAATCGTAGTCTTTCACCACATCCATCCACCTACGTTGGTGATAATTCAAATCTCGTTAATTAAAGAGATGTTTCAAACTCTTATGATCCGAATAAATCGTACACTTGACACCATACAAGTAATGGCGCCAAAGTTTCAACGCATGCACTACCGCCGCCAACTCAAGATCATGAGTCGGATATCTTGTTTCGTGTTCCTTTAATTGTCGAGAGGCATAAGCGATGACTTTACCTCTTTGCATTAGAACACACCCGAGCCCATTTAGCGAAGCATCACAATAAACCGTCATATCTTCCACACCTTCCGGTAATACTAACACCGGAGCTTGACACAACTTCTCTTTTAACAATTGAAAAGCAATTTCGTGTTCGTTCTCCCAATTAAACTTAGCATTCTTCCTCGTCAACTTCGTTAATAAAGAAGCAATCTTAGAAAAGTCTTGGATAAACCGAGGATAATAACTGGCCAATCCGAGAAAACTTCGGATTTCCGTAGGCGTAGTCGGTCGTCCCCAACTCTTCACTGTCTCTATCTTTCCCGGATCTACTTGAATACCGTCTTTGTTCACAATATGACCAAGGAATTGGACTTCCCTTAGCCAAAATTCACATTTGGAGAACTTAGCATACAACTTCTCCTTTCGTAAAGTCTTCAATACTTCATGCAAATGACGTTCATGTTCGTTCATACTTTTTGAGTAGACTAGTATGTCGTCAATAAACACAATAACCGACTTGTCTAACATAGGTTGGCACACCCGGTTCATAAGATCCATGAATGCCGCCAGTGCATTCGTAAGACCAAAAGGCATAACCACGAATTCAAAATGCCCATAACGTGTTCGAAAGGCCGTTTTCTCGATGTCTTCCTCACGGACCCGCATTTGGTGATAGCCGGACCGTAGGTCGATCTTTGAGAAATACGTCGCACCTTGGAGTTGGTCAAACAAATCGTCAATCCGAGGTAATGGATAACGATTCTTGATCGTCACTTTATTCAACTCCCGATAATCGATGCACATCCGCATACTTCCATCTCTCTTTTTCACAAATAATACCGGAGCGCCCCATGGCGAAGCACTCGGTCGAATAAAACCCTTCTCAAGCAACTCTTGGGTTTGATTTAACAACTCTTGCATTTCTGTTGGTGCTAAACGATAAGGAGTTTTAGCAATGGGGGTAGCCCCCGGAACCAACTCGATGCGAAATTCAACTTGTCTTTCCGCCGGAACACCCGGTAATTCGTCCGGAAAAACGTCTTCGAAATTACTAACAACCGGAATTCCATGAATGGGTGGCAGCTCATCACGAGTATCAACAACATGAGCAAGGAAAGCCATGCCGCCGGTAACAACATGACGATGTGCCCGTGCAAAAGTGCATATCGGCACCGGTCTCCTCCGCCTATCACCATGAATAATCAACTCTCCCCCACCTGGGGTCTTCACACGAATAAACTTATCATGACATGCAATATCGGCTCTATAACAATCAAGCCAATCCATACCAACGACAATATCAAAGTCGCCCAAGGTCATTGGAATAAGATTAATTTTAAAGGTTTCGGCACCAAAAACAACATCACAATTTTCACACACATCAACCACTAGCACCGTCTTGCCGTTCGCTATTTCGACTTCTACCGGACGACTCAACTTAGCTAATGGTCTATCAAGTTTAGGCACAAATTTAGGAGACACAAACGACAAATTTGCACCGCTATCAAAAAGAATCCTCGCCGGATTAGAATTAACCATGAAAGTACCTGAGACAACTTCGTTCGATTGTTTGGCTTCATCATTAATCATCAAGTAGTTGCGACCCCTAGCCGTACCCGCCGCCTTCTCTAACCGCTTCACATTATCATTTTGCAAATCGAGACACTCAGGCTTCTTATGCCCCTCTTTGCCGCAATTAAAACAAGTGATTTTGTTTCCGGAATGTGGTTTCGGACACTCACGAGCCATATGACCAGGTTGGCCACAGTTGTAGCACGTATAAGAAAACCCGCCGGTAGTGCCCTTCTTCGCACTATTGACACTTTCGGCCCCCCTCTTGCTCTTACTCTTCTTGCTTGAGGCGTTGGAGTAACTAGAACCTTCAAACATTCTTTTAGAAAACATGAAATCACTCTTTCTTGGAACCTCTGGCTCAAAACCCCAAGCCAACTCGAACAATTCATCAAAAGACTTAGCCATACCCCGACTAATCTTCCCCTTGTACTCATCATTCAAAGTACGGTAGAAATCCTTCATGAGCTTATGATCATCACCCACATATTCCGGGAAAAAACGAGTCTTTGCCAAGAATGTAGACTTAAGGGTAACCAAATCCATGGAACCTTGTTGCAAATGGTGCAACTCATCCCGGATTCTATCGAGATCGGATGAAGTTCGGTATTCTCTGAAAAATTCTTTCTTGAACTCCTCCCATGTCAAGCCCATACATTGTTCTTCACCATACAAGTTGATTTTATCGTCCCACCATAACTTAGCTTCTTCGCATAACATGCTAGAACCATACCTCGTCTTCCTCTCGGGAGGACATTCCGCGGTACGGAAAGCTCCCTCAATATCGGAGATCCAACATGTACTTTTTAAAGGATCCCGCACCCCATTAAACATTGGGGGTTGAGCATCCTTGAAGTTTTTGTAGTGGAAGTCCCGCCTCCCTTCACCTCGAGGGTAGATATTCCTAGCGTCAAGGGCCTCTTCGATAGTAGCCTTCATTCGTTCATTAATTAGATCGGTTATTTGCTCATCAACCGAATCTTGGAAGACCTTTCGAACGTCTGCAAGAAAATCCAATTTTAACTTCTTAAAGATGGCCTCAACCTTGGTTTAGAACTCGGCGTCCCCGCTTGTACTTCCATTATCATGTTCGGGACCGTTTCTCGTCTTCATTCTATAAAACGAATTAGGTTAAACCACAAAATGGAAGGACAGATTACATATATACATATACGCCACACTACTCCATCTCGCTCAACAATCGTCGTACATTACTTGTTTGACACGATTTGCACCCGTAGTGATGGTAGCTAGTCATTACTACGCGAGCACGTCGCGTTAACTCGCTAGTACAACGTCCATCTCGCTTGATGATTGCTAAACACGACACAACAAATAGCGCATGATTAGTTTACATAAACCTATGCACTAACCATCCCGATCCGACCCAAAGTCCTACAAGTCCCGCATAAACGCGCACACAAAAAGTCTAAGTCTAGGCGCCTATCTCAAGTCACCTAAATCCCTTAGACCATGCTCTGATACCACTTGTAACAACCCAAACCAACCCGCGAACAAACCACGTGAAAATACAAAATAAAAATAAAAATTTGCTGCACAGTGAACTGGCACGGCGCGCCAGTATGGCCGCGCGGCGCGCCATTCGGGTCTGTCCGGAAAGTCTCAAAATGCGAAAAAGATTGACTAGTTCCTGACACTTTTAGACGAAATTCTTTTTACCATACATCCAAATATGTAAAACTAACCTGTTTCAAATATAAAATCAATGTTTTACAAGTGGGGCCCACATCGGCCGTTTTACGAGTTTAATACAATTTACAAGTTTCGACCACCAAAAAGTTTAAGTTCCAAACTACACAATGAGCATGGCGTTTGGGATTAAACTACCCAACTATCGGTCAACTCCAAGGGCTACTAAAGCCAAAAGCGTCCCCTAGCATCAAGCGGGATCTCTAGTCCAAACCGATGCCCTTACCCTTGTCCAAAACCGAACCTATAAAAATAGTAAACAAAGAGAGGGTAAGCAAAGCTTAGTGAATGCAATAATTATACGAATACATATATAATTATACCTACTTGCATACATTTACACACCAAACCGCAAACACGCTAGCAGGCACATTTAGCTTATCGTCACAATAACAAGCTATAAATCTCCAATACCACAAGCTAGCATAACAACCGCATATGAATATAACTCGAATAATATAATACGCTTACAACACAAATAACCATGGTTAACTAATAGTACAAGGGAACGGCGCTCGCGAAAACGCCATCGGTGTTCATAACATCCGTTAGGGCACTTAACACCTCGCACCACTAACCCCTAGGGTGGCACCTTAACACCTCGGCACATCACCCCGAGTGGCATCTTAACACCTCGATGCATCACTCATTATTTTTACGGAGTGGCGTCTTAACACCTCGACACTACACTCCTAGGTGGCATCTTAACACCTCGATGCTACACCCGAGTGGCATCTTAACACCTCGATGCTACACTCTTCACGTGAAACGTAGTGTCTTAACACCTCGACACTACAACTTTCATGCTACAACAAATAGATACATTATATACATACGCATATAATTATTCCACTCACCTCAAAGTCTTGTGAAAAGATACCCGAGCTTGCAAGACCTCAAAGTAATGTACCTATCATATTATACACATCATCAAACGCAAACTCAAGTCGGTCAACCAAACCCTTTCACCATTCTAAGCCATTTTGACCCAATGGTGCAATTTCAACCCATTTGCACCCTTAACCCTAAATTGGGTCAACACACACCAAAACCCTAATCATTCATCAAGATGGGTTTAAAACACATTTAGGTCACAAGGCTAACTCGTTTTCATAATTGCTAGGCCACTTAGGTCATTAAAGACTCATTTGACCCATTTCAAGGTCAACACACCCATTTGGGTCATCCATACCCAATAACACCGATTTACATATTATTAAAGTGTTCTAGCACTAACTAACTAAATTTAAGACTCAAAAGTCCAATTAACACATTCAACCCTAGGTTAGTCATCAATGAGCCTTCATAACCCATATTCACCCAAAATCCCCAAAATACTAACAAGATAGGTCTTTGGTTTATCACTAGCCCAAACCCTAACCCTTAAAGCAAAGTACGAAATTGGGTTTTATAACTTACCAACACAATCACCACATAGCTATCGACTAGATGAATGACTTTAAAACTTGCATCAAGACCCGATTCAACCTCTTTCACCCTTTAATGGAGCTCTCTCTCTCTCAAAGATTGCACTCTCTCACTAAAAATTCAATTGGAGGAGATAAGGTTGTTGTGGGAGTAGTAAATGAGCTCCCCAAAACTGATCTAGGGTATTAGAATCGGCCCCAAAGTGAAATTACACAATTGCCCTCAAAATATCTATTTTAAAAGAAGAGGAGAATCTGTCGCAGACAGATGGCGCGGCGCGCCACCTAGCCGCGTGGCGCGCGACCTCCCAGTTCAGCATCTTTTGTCTTTTTAATTATGTGCAACAAAAACCCCAAACTTGAGTAACTCATATACACATATGTACACTACGAATATTCGGGTCTTACAACTTATATGGGGTCAAAAGTATTATATATACCGACCACAAAAGTCTTCAACACATATTTAATCAGAAACAACTGAATATGAGGCAGCGTAGGTGGATTGAATTGTTGAATGATTATGACTTTGAGTGTCACGACCCGGAAAATTTCGACTAATTTTGAACCAAACTCTCGATACGATTTGATATCTTTAACACGATAAGCAAAGTCTGTTATGTTGAGTCTAAAAAATTGTGAACTTTTTCATATATTCAATTGACCTTCGACTGTTCTCGACGATTCATGACAACTATTTGTAAATAGATAAATATATATTTAAATATATATATATATATATATATATATATATATATATATATATATATATATATATATATATATATATATATATATATATATATATATATATATATATATATATATATATAATAATAATAATAATAATTTGAAATATTATTTGATATAATATATGATTTAATTTTAGGAAATAAATATGTAAAATAATATGCGATGTAATGAAAACTACCATTATAAATATATAGATATGTATATATATGTATATCTAAATGTTTCTTGTAAATATATCAAATTATATTAAATCTAATTGTTTAAAAATATATAATATATTTTAGTAGTTAAAACTTGCTAAAACTGTTTGCATATAGAAAGAGAATATATTAAAAGTAATTGATCTCGAGTCTAATTAGTAATCGTCAGTGACACTCGGTTGATGTTTCGTTAGTTTTAATATAAATATAATACATGTTTATGAAAGATTAATATAAAAATTAGAGTGTAAATTGATTACGAAGATTCTAGATTTGTTAAAAATATTTTTATCCTTTTATTATAAATTTTAGTACTCCGTACATATTAATTGGTACATAAAATAAATAATTACCGAACCTTTTTGATCAGGTTTCAAACAGATAATGAGTGAAATAATTTAATATGCTTAATCTAAAAATTTGGGATTTTTAGGGACACTTTTATGTATTAACTGTTTAGCAATGGACACGAAATAATACCCGGGAAAAGTGTCGGTAAATACAACAAATATTAAGCACGAGATATGTTACTGTTTTCACTCTCTTTTCCCCACCATCATATTATTACTATTTATTTATTTATTATATTTATATAAGTATTATATATGTAAATATAAGTATGCAGTAAGAGTTAGAGAGTTAAAGACACTAAAACACTTCAACACAACCACTATTTAATCACTATTACCTTTTTTTTTTTTTTTTGCTGTCTTAATCGAATACCTGCATTCCATTTAAGATTTTTTTTAATATTATATTATTAGTAATTAATATTATTATAATGATATACATATATAGTAAGATGGCAGATATATATATATATATATATATATATATATATATATATATATATATATATATATATATATATATATATATATATATATATATATATATATATATATAAATATATACATTCAATCTTATAAAAACATCATCACCACAATTAAACCCGACACCACACCCTTGCATTTTGTTTTCCGTTTCTTTCTTGCTTGTAGAGCACCGGCCACCGCCACTTCCACACCGGACAACCACCATAAAACCGCCATCACAATTCTACAACCCATATCACCACCCTCTCTATTCCGTCTCTCTCTACTTTCTCTCTATATATTTTTCTCGTGAATACCATGGATACAAACCACCACCTTCAGCGCATCTCCTTCATCCAAAACAAACATTAAAACACTTTCACCACCGGTTACCACTTTCGATCACCACTACCGTCTAACCACCATGATCACATATCTGCCATCATTCACTCTCCCTCTTCGTTGTTCGAGACCATCATTAAACCCACCACTATCGATACCCATTAAACCACTCACTCGTCGCTTTGTTTTTTTAGGTATATTTATATTTATTATTAATATTGTTATAATTATAATTAGTATTAGTATTATAAATATTATTATTATCCTTATAATTATTAATATATGATTATGATTATGTTAAAGGGTAACGAGGATGATGATGTGTAAATGATGGAGTGAGTAACGATTATGAAGTAGGAAGAAGATGGGAAAACAGAAAAATACGAGTTATATATTTAACCAGATAGATTAAAACAGAAAAAAAGGAAACAGTGGGACGGTTGTGGTTGTTTGTATATAATCGAGAGGTCCCTGGTTCGAAACCAGGCAGCGACTCCCTATTTATTTTTGTTAATGAAACTGGACTATTGTCAAAGTGAGTTGTTGGGCTGCTGGTTTACTCTTGGGCCGAGAATTAAGTTATTATTGGGCTTCTAAGTTTTAACTTCTATCGTTGGGCTGAAGGAACATACTAAATAAATATTTGGTCGAGTTATTAACAAAACAAACAGATGGTTCAGCTGGTTAGTGCATGTGCTAGATGTAGTGACCCGAACTTTTCCATGTTTATATATATTAATTGAGATTGATATTTACATGATTAAATGTTTCCAACATGTTAAGCAATCAAACTTGTTAAGACTTGATTAATTGAAATATGTTTCATATAGACAATTGACCACCCAAGTTGACCAGTGATTCACGAACGTTAAAACTTGTAAAAACTATATGATGACATATATATGGATATATATATAGTTAACATGATACTATGATAAGTAAACATATCATTAAGTATATTAACAATGAACTACATATGTAAAAACAAGACTACTAACTTAATGATTTTTAAACGAGACATATATGTAACGATTATCGTTGTAAAGACATTTAATGTATATATAACATATTAAGAGATATTCATACATGATAATATCATGATAATATAATAATTTAAAAATCTCATTTGATATTATAAACATTGGATTAACAACATTTAACAAGATCGTTAACCTAAAGGTTTCAAAACAACACTTACATGTAACGACTAACGATGACTTAACGACTCAATTAAAATGTATATACATGTAGTGTTTTAATATGTATTTATACACTTTTGAAAGACTTCAATACACTTATCAAAATACTTCTACTTAACTAAAATGCTTACAATTACATCCTCGTTCAGTTTCATCAGCAATTCTACTCGTATGCACCCGTATTCGTACTCGTACAATACACAGCTTTTAGATGTATGTACTATTGGTATATACACTCCAATGATCAGCTCTTAGCAGCCCATGTGAGTCACCTAACACATGTGGGAACCATCATTTGGCAACTAGCATGAAATATCTCATAAAATTACAAATATATGAGTAATCATTCATGACTTATTTACATGAAAATAAAATTACATATCCTTTATATCTAATCCATACACCAACGACCAAAAACACGTACAAACACTTTCATTCTTCAATTTTCTTCATCTAATTGATCTCACTCAAGTTCTATCTTCAAGTTCTAAGTGTTCTTCATATATTCTACAAGTTCTAGTTACATAAAATCAAGAATACTTTCAAGTTTGCTAGCTCACTTCCAATCTTGTAAGGTGATCATCCAACCTCAAGAAATCTTTGTTTCTTACAGTAGGTTATCATTCTAATACAAGGTAATAATCATATTCAAACTTTGGTTCAATTTCTATAACTATAACAATCTTATTTCAAGTGATGATCTTACTTGAACTTGTTTTCGTGTCATGATTCTGCTTCAAGAACTTCGAGCCATCCAAGGATCCGTTGAAGCTAGATCCATTTTTCTCTTTTCCAGTAGGTTTATCCAAGGAACTTAAGGTAGTAATGATGTTCATAACATCATTCGATTCATACATATAAAGCTATCTTATTCGAAGGTTTAAACTTGTAATCACTAGAACATAGTTTAGTTAATTCTAAACTTGTTCGCAAACAAAAGTTAATCCTTCTAACTTGACTTTTAAAATCAACTAAACACATGTTCTATATCTATATGATATGCTAACTTAATGATTTAAAACCTGGAAACACGAAAAACACCGTAAAACCGGATTTACGCCGTCGTAATTACACCGCGGGCTGTTTTGGGTTAGTTAATTAAAAACTATGATAAACTTTGATTTAAAAGTTGTTATCCTGAGAAAATGATTTTTATTATGAACATGAAACTATATCCAAAAATTATGGTTAAACTCAAAGTGGAAGTATGTTTTCTAAAATGGTCATCTAGACGTCGTTCTTTCGACTGAAATGACTACCTTTACAAAAACGACTTGTAACTAATTTTTCCGACTATAAACCTATACTTTTTCTGTTTAGATTCATAAAATAGAGTTCAATATGAAACCATAGCAATTTGATTCACTCAAAACGGATTTAAAATGAAGAAGTTATGGGTAAAACAAGATTGGATAATTTTTCTCATTTTGCTACGTGAAAATTGGTAACAAATCTATTCCAATCACAACTTAATCAACTTGTATTGTATATTATGTAATCTTGAGATACCATAGACACGTATACAATGTTTTGACCTATCATGTCGACACATCTATATATATTTCGGAACAACCATAGACACTCTATATGTGAATGTTGGAGTTAGCTATACAGGGTTGAGGTTGATTCCAAAATATATATAGTTTGAGTTGTGATCAATACTGAGATACGTATACACTGGGTCGTGGATTGATTCAAGATAATATTTATCGATTTATTTCTGTACATCTAACTGTGGACAACTAGTTGTAGGTTACTAACGAGGACAGCTGACTTAATAAACTTAAAACATCAAAATATATTAAAAGTGTTGTAAATATATTTTGAACATACTTTGATATATATGTATATATTGTTATAGGTTCGTGAATCAACCAGCGGCCAAGTCTTACTTCCCGACGAAGTAAAAATCTGTGAAAGTGAGTTATAGTCCCACTTTTAAAATCTAATATTTTTGGGATGAGAATACAAGCAGGTTTTATAAATGATTTACAAAATAGACACAAGTACGTGAAACTACATTCTATGGTTGAATTATCAAAATCGAATATGCCCCTTTTTATTAAGTCTGGTAATCTAAGAATTAGGGAACAGACACCCTAATTGACGCGAATCCTAAAGATAGATCTATTGGGCCTAACAAACCCCATCCAAAGTACCGGATGCTTTAGTACTTCGAAATTTATATCATATCCGAAGGGTGTCCCGGAATGATGGGGATATTCTTATATATGCATCTTGTTAATGTCGGTTACCAGGTGTTCACCATATGAATGATTTTTATCTCTATGTATGGGATGTGTATTGAAATATGAAATCTTGAGGTCTATTATTATGATTTGATATATATAGGTTAAACCTATAACTCACCAACATTTTTGTTGACGTTTTAAGCATGTTTATTCTCAGGTGATTATTAAGAGCTTCCGCTGTCGCATACTTAAATAAGGACGAGATTTGGAGTCCATGCTTGTATGATATTGTGTAAAAACTGCATTCAAGAAACTTATTTTGTTGTAACATATTTGTATTGTAAACCATTATGTAATGGTCGTGTGTAAACAGGATATTTTAGATTATCATTATTTGATAATCTACGTAAAGCTTTTTAAACCTTTATTGATGAAATAAAGGTTATGGTTTGTTTTAAAATGAATGCAGTCTTTGAAAAACGTCTCATATAGAGGTCAAAACCTCGCAACGAAATCAATTAATATGGAACGTTTTTAATCAATAAGAACGGGACATTTCAGTTCGTATCTGAGCGTTGGTCTTAGAGAACCAGAATTTTGCATTAGTGTGTCTTATCGAGTTTGTTAGGATGCATTAGTGAGTCTGGACTTCGACCGTGTTTACTTGAAAAATGATTGCTTAACAAATTTTGTTGGAAACTATATATTTTTAACATGTGAATATTATGTGATATATTAATCTCTTAACGCGTTTGATATTATGTGATAGATGTCTACCTCTAGAACAAGTCCCATTGACTCACCTAATAATAATGAAGAGTCAAATGTAAATTGAAATGATTCGTGGACTGATTCACAAGTTCCCGAAGAGGAACCGGAAGAAGAGTCGGAACCGGAAGAAGAATCGGAACCGGAAGAAGAATCGGAACCGGATGAAGAAATAGAATCGGTGGGGGAAATTATAAAACGGTTAAGTAAAATAAAATCCTCAACCAACCGACCAAGGTTAATTATGGTCAATGGTGTTTCCGCCAAGGAAGCAAAATATTGGGAGGATTACCAATTCTCCGATGAATCGGATTCCGACGAGAATTCCGATGATGTTATAGAAATTACCCCAACTGAATATAAAAAGGCAAAAGAAAATAATAAAGGAAAGGGCATAAAAATAGAGAAATCTAATTCCAACCCCGATGAACTTTATATGTATCGTCAACCCCCGAAGTCCTTAAGTTGTAACAATGACCCGGGAACCTCTAAACCACCAGGTTTTTCTAAACCAATGTGGAAAATGACGGCTCGTATTAGGGGAACATCATATATCCCTAGAAACTTGGCAAAACGAACTAAAACCGAAGAAGAAGAAACAAGCGAGTCGGAATAAGATAGTTGTATTCGTGTGGTGTAATATATGTAATATAGTGTGCTTATGCTTTATGATATATGTAAAAATTGCTTGTATTAATAAGTATTTTTTTTATGAATCTAACTCTTGTCTATTTTACAGTATAAAAACACAAAATGGATAGACAACCCAATATTTTAAGAAACCTACCCGGAGACATGATTGATGAAATCTAGTCTAGAGTCGGTCAGAATTCTTCGGCACAACTATTTAAGGCGAGATCAGTTTGTAAGACATTCGAAGAACGTTCCAAGAATGCCTTGGTTTATAAAAGGATTTCGTTCGAAAGATGGGGGATATCACATTGGGAAATCCATAAGTTACGATGTGTTTACTTTGACGCATATATTGCGGGGAACCCAAATGCTATTTTACGCAATGGGTTAAGAAATTATTTTGACTCAATATATCCGAATATTGGACTTCGTGATTTAGAAAAAGCGGCTAACATGCAACATAAAGAAGCATGTTATTTACGGATTAGTAATGTTCACTTCTCACCAAAGTGAGAACAAGAACATCGGGTTACAACTATTAAACAAAACGTTCCCACAAGTGACGGAGTCGGTAATTGGGGTAAGAAATAAGGTTTTAAGATTGTTACGGGACTGTTGGACATTACGTAACCCTCATCCCTTTGACGACGTTACAACACGCTGTCTTATCAACGGCCATAACGGTTATGTTCCACAAGACCAAGGATGGGAAGTAATCCTAGTAAAACCAGAATGCATGACTTGTTTCTGGACGTATGAATTACGTGTCTTTATTTCCTTTGCTGAACGACTTGTGTACTAGCTAGAATTATCTTCACAACCATCTTGTATCAAATTTATTGTGTGCTATATTTCATGCTATATGTAAAATAAGCGGTATTGTAAGTTTGTAAAATATTGTGTAAAAGTTTGAACGCGCAATATTATTATAATCAGTTTCTCATATAGAATTGTAGTAGTTGAATTGTATATTAGCTACTAAGTATGAACTTAATGGGTAGGTACTACCCAAATTTAAACTTATAAAACGCTAATATGAAGAAAAAGCTTTTATAAATGAGTTCATATTATGCTACGAAATACTATTAACTACTCTTAATATTCTGTATGATTAACTTGTTCCATTTGAATATTTTGAAGGAAATGGCACCGACTACTCGACACACCGTGAATATGAATGAAGAGGAATTCCGTACTTTTCTAGCTTCAAACATAGCCGCAGTACAGGCTGCGCTACATACCAACAATAACCTTGGATCTAGCAGTACAGGAAATCGTGTAGGATGCACCTACAAAGAATTCACTGCCTGCAAACCTTTGAAATTTGATGGAACCGAAGGACTGATCGGATTGAAACGGTGGACCGAGAAGGTCGAATCGGTGTTTGCCATAAGTAAGTGTACTGAAGAGGACAAAGTGAAGTACGCTACGCATACCTTCACAGGTTCTGCGTTAACATGGTGGAATACCTATCTAGAGTAAGTGGGACAAGACGATGCGTACGCACTACCGTGGTCAGCATTCAAGCACTTGATGAACGAGAAGTACCGTCCCAGAACCGTGGTCAATAAGCTCAAGACAGAACATAGAGGGTTACGAACCCAAGGATTTGATATTACCACGTACGAAAGACGATTCACAGAATTGTGCCTATTATGTCCGGGAGCATTCGAAGATGAGGAAGAGAAGATCGACGCGTTTGTGAAAGGATTACCGGAAAGAATCCAAGAAGATATAAGTTCACACCAGCCCGCCTCCATACAACAGGCATGTAGAATGGCTCACAAACTAGTGAACCAGATTGAAGAAAGAATTAAAGAACAGACTGCTGAAGAGGCCAATGTGAAGCAAGTCAAAAGAAAGTGAGAGGAAAACGGTGATAAGAATCACCAATACAACAACAACAGCAATTACAACAATAATCGCAACAATTATTCCAACAATCGCAACATCAATCGCAACTACAACAAACGGCCCAACAACAACAACAACAACAACAACAACAACAACAACAACAGCAACTACAACAATCATCACAACAACAACAACAACAATCAGAAGCAGCTATGCCAAAGGTGTGAAAAGTATCACTCGGGGTTCTGCACCAAATTTTGCAACAAGTGTAAAAGAAATGGTCATAGCGCGGTGAAGTGTGAGGTCTACGGACCAGGGGTTAATAGAATGAAAGGAACAAATGGTGTCGGAACGAGTAATGGCAGAGCTAGTAGTGTCGGAGCAAGTTATGCCAATGTAGTTTGTTATAAATGTGGAAAACCGGGCCACATTATTAGAAATTGCCCGAACCAGGAGAACACGAATGGACAAGGCCGCGGAAGAGTTTTCAATATTAATGCGGCAGAGGCACAGGAAGACCCGGAGCTTGTTACGGGTACGTTTCTTATTGACAATAAATCTGCTTACGTTTTATTTGATTCGGGTGCGGATAGAAGCTATATGAGTAGAGATTTTTGTGTTTGGATAGTAAATTTTTACTCGAATTAGCAAATGGTAGATTAATTTCAGCAGATAATATATGTCGAAATCGAGAAATTAAACTGGTTAGCGAAACATTTAAGATTGATTTGATACCAGTAGAGTTAGGGAGTTTTGATGTGATAATCGGTATGGACTGGTTGAAAGAAGTGAAAGCAGAGATCGTTTGTTACAAAAATGCAATTCGCATTATACGAGAAAAAGGAAAACCCTTAATGGTGTACGGAGAAAAGGGCAACACGAAGCTACATCTTATTAGTAATTTGAAGGCACAAAAACTAATAAGAAAAGGTTGCTATGTTGTTCTAGCACACGTCGAGAAAGTACAAACTGAAGAAAAGAGCATCAATGATGTTCCCGTCGCAAAAGAATTTCCCGATGTATTTCCGAAAGAATTACCAGGATTACCCCCACATCGATCCGTTGAATTTCAAATAGATCTTGTACCAGGAGCTGCACCAATAGCTCGTGCTCCTTACAGACTCGCACCCAGCGAGATGAAAGAACTGCAAAGCCAATTACAAGAACTTTTAGAGCGTGGTTTCATTCGACCAAGCACATCACCGTGGGGAGCTCCTGTTTTGTTTGTCAAGAAGAAAGATGGTACATTCAGGTTGTGTATCGACTACCGAGAGTTGAACAAACTTACCATCAAGAACCGCTACCCACTACCGAGAATCGACGACTTATTTGATCAACTACAAGGCTCGTCTGTTTATTCAAAGATTGACTTACGTTCCGGGTATCATCAAATGCGGGTGAAAGAAGATGATATTCCAAAGACTGCTTTCAGAACACGTTACGGTCATTACGAGTTTATGGTCATGCCGTTTGGTTTAACTAATGCACCAGCTGTGTTCATGGACCTTATGAACCGAGTGTGTGGACCATACCTTGACAAGTTTGTCATTGTTTTCATTGATGACATACTTATTTACTCAAAGAATGACCAAGAACACGGTGAACATTTGAGAAAGGTGTTAGAAGTATTGAGGAAGGAAGAATTGTACGCTAAGTTTTCAAAGTGTGCATTTTGGTTGGAAGAAGTTCAATTCCTCGGTCACATAGTGAACAAAGAAGGTATTAAGGTGGATCCGGCAAAGATAGAAACTGTTGAAAAGTGGGAAACCCAGAAAACTCCAAAACACATACGCCAGTTTTTAGGACTAGCTGGTTACTACAGAAGGTTCATCCAAGACTTTTCTAGAATAGCAAAACCCTTGACTGCATTAATGCATAAAGGGAAGAAATTTGAATGGAATGATGAACAAGAGAAAGCGTTTCAGTTATTGAAGAAAAAGCTAACTACGGCACCTATATTGTCATTGCCTGAAGGGAATGATGATTTTGTGATTTATTGTGACGCATCAAAGCAAGGTCTCGGTTGTGTATTAATGCAACGAACGAAGGTGATTGCTTATGCGTCTAGACAATTGAAGATTCACGAACAAAATTATACGACGCATGATTTGGAATTAGGCGCGGTTGTTTTTGCATTAAAGACTTGGAGGCACTACTTATATGGGGTCAAAAGTATTATATATACCGATCACAAAAGTCTTCAACACATATTTAATCAGAAACAACTGAATATGAGGCAGCGTAGGTGGATTGAATTGTTGAATGATTACGACTTTGAGATTCGTTACCACCCGGGGAAGGCAAATGTGGTAGCCGATGCCTTGAGTAAGAAGGACAGAGAACCCATTCGAGTAAAATCTATGAATATAATGATTCATAATAACCTTACTACTCAAATAAAGGAGGCGCAACAAGGAGTTTTAAAAGAGGGAAATTTAAAGGATGAAATACCCAAAGGATCAGAGAAGCATCTTAATATTCGGGAAGACGGAACCCGGTATAGGGCTGAAAGGATTTGGGTACCAAAATTTGGAGATATGAGAGAAATGGTACTTAGAGAAGCTCATAAAACCAGATACTCAATACATCCTGGAACGGGGAAGATGTACAAGGATCTCAAGAAACATTTTTGGTGGCCGGGTATGAAAGCCGATGTTGCTAAATACGTAGGAGAATGTTTGACGTGTTCTAAGGTCAAAGCTGAGCATCAGAAACCATCAGGTCTACTTCAACAACCCGAAATCCCGGAATGGAAATGGGAAAACATTACCATGGATTTCATCACTAAATTGCCAAGGACTGCAAGTGGTTTTGATACTATTTGGGTAATAGTTGATCGTCTCAGCAAATCAGCACACTTCCTGCCAATAAGAGAAGATGACAAGATGGATAAGTTAGCACGACTGTATTTGAAGGAAGTCGTCTCCAGACATGGAATACCAATCTCTATTATCTCTGATAGGGATGGCAGATTTATTTCAAGATTCTGGCAGACATTACAGCAAGCATTAGGAACTCGTCTAGACATGAGTACTGCCTATCATCCACAAACTGATGGGCAGAGCGAAAGGACGATACAAACGCTTGAAGACATGCTACGAGCATGTGTTATTGATTTCGGAAACAGTTGGGATCGGCATCTACCGTTAGCAGAATTTTCCTACAACAACAGCTACCATTCAAGCATTGAGATGGCGCCGTTTGAAGCAATTTATGGTAGAAAGTGCAGGTCTCCGATTTGTTGGAGTGAAGTGGGGGATAGACAGATTACGGGTCCGGAGATTATACAAGAAACTACCGAGAAGATCATCCAAATTCAACAACGGTTGAAAACCGCCCAAAGTCGACAAAAGAGCTACGCTGACATTAAAAGAAAAGATATAGAATTTGAAATTGGAGAGATGGTCATGCTTAAAGTTGCACCTTGGAAAGGCGTTGTTCGATTTGGTAAACGAGGAAAATTAAATCCAAGGTATATTGGACCATTCAAGATTATTGATCATGTCGGACCAGTAGCTTACCGACTTGAGTTACCTCAACAACTCGCGGCTGTACATAACACTTTCCACGTCTCGAATTTAAAGAAATGTTTTGCTAAAGAAGATCTCACTATTCCGTTAGATGAAATCCAAATCAACGAAAAACTTCAATTCATCGAAGAACCCGTCGAAATAATGGATCGTGAGGTTAAAAGACTTAAGCAAAACAAGATACCAATTGTTAAGGTTCGATGGAATGCTCGTAGAGGACCCGAGTTCACCTGGGAGCGTGAAGATCAGATGAAGAAGAAATACCCGCATCTATTTCCAGAAGATTCGTCAACACCTTCAACAGCTTAAAATTTCGGGACGAAATTTATTTAACGGGTAGGTACTGTAGTGACCCGAACTTTTCCATGTTTATATATATTAATTGAGATTGATATTTACATGATTAAATGTTTCCAACATGTTAAGCAATCAAACTTGTTAAGACTTGATTAATTGAAATATGTTTCATATAGACAATTGACCACCCAAGTTGACCGGTGATTCACGAACGTTAAAACATGTAAAAACTATATGATGACATATATATGGATATATATATAGTTAACATGATACTATGATAAGTAAACATATCATTAAGTATATTAACAATGAACTACATATGTAAAAACAAGACTACTAACTTAATGATTTGTTAAACGAGACATATATGTAACGATTATCGTTGTAAAGACATTTAATGTATATATATCATATTAAGAGATATTCATACATGATAATATCATGATAATATAATAATTTAAAAATCTCATTTGATATTATAAACATTGGGTTAACAACATTTAACAAGATCGTTAACCTAAAGGTTTCAAAACAACACTTACATGTAACGACTAACGATGACTTAACGACTCAGTTAAAATGTATATACATGTAGTGTTTTAATATGTATTTATACACTTTTGAAAGACTTCAATACACTTATCAAAATACTTCTACTTAACAAAAATGCTTACAATTACATCCTCGTTCAGTTTCATCAGCAATTCTACTCGTATGCACCCGTATTCGTACTCGTACGATACACAGCTTTTAGATGTATGTACTATTGGTATATACACTCCAATGATCAGATCTTAGCAGCCCATGTGAGTCACCTAACACATGTGGGAACCATCATTTGGCAACTAGCATGAAATATCTCATAAAATTACAAAAATATGAGTAATCATTCATGACTTATTTACATGAAAACAAAATTACATATCCTTTATATCTAATCCATACACCAACGACCAAAAACACCTACAAACACTTTCATTCTTCAATTTTCTTCATCTAATTGATCTCTCTCAAGTTCTATCTTCAAGTTCTAAGTGTTCTTCATATATTCTACAAGTTCTAGTTACATAAAATCAAGAATACTTTCAAGTTTGCTAGCTCACTTCCAATCTTGTAAGGTGATCATCCAACCTCAAAAAATATTTGTTTCTTACAGTAGGTTATCATTCTAATACAAGGTAATAATCATATTCAAACTTTGGTTCAATTTCTATAACTATAACAATCTTATTTCAAGTGATGATCTTACTTGAACTTGTTTTCGTGTCATGATTCTGCTTCAAGAACTTCGAGCCATCCAAGGATCCGTTGAAGCTAGATCCATTTTTCTCTTTTCCAGTAGGTTTATCCAAGGAACTTAAGGTAGTAATGATGTTCATAACATCATTCGATTCATACATATAAAGCTATCTTATTCGAAGATTTAAACTTGTAATCACTAGAACATAGTTTAGTTAATTCTAAACTTGTTCGCAAACAAAAGCTAATCCTTCTAACTTGACTTTTAAAATCAATTAAACACATGTTCTATATCTATATGATATGCTAACTTAATGATTTAAAACCTGGAAATACGAAAAACACCGTAAAACCGGATTTACGCCGTCGTAGTTACACCGCGGGCTGTTTTGGGTTAGTTAATTAAAAACTATGATAAACTTTGATTAAAAAGTTGTTATTCTGAGAAAATGATTTTTATTATGAACATGAAACTATATCCAAAAATTATGGTTAAACTCAAAGTGGAAGTATGTTTTCTAAAATCGTCATCTAGACATCGTTCTTTCGACTGAAATGACTACCTTTACAAAAACGACTTGTAACTTATTTTTCCGACTATAAACCTATACTTTTTCTATTTAGATTCATAAAATAGAGTTCAATATGAAACCATAGCAATTTTATTCACTCAAAACGGATTTAAAATGAAGAAGTTATGGGTAAAACAAGATTGGATAATTTTTCTCATTTTGCTACGTGAAAATTGGTAACAAATCTATTCCAACCATAACTTAATCAACTTGTATTGTATATTATGTAATCTTGAGATACCATAGACACGTATACAATATTTTGACCTATCATGTCGACACATCTATATATATTTCGGAACAACCATACACACTCTATATGTGAATGTTGGAGTTAGCTATACAGGGTTGAGGTTGATTCCAAAATATATATAGTTTGAGTTGTGATCAATACTGAGATACGTATACACTGGGTCGTGGATTGATTCAAGATAATATTTATCGATTTATTTCTGTACATCTAACTGCGGACAACTAGTTGTAGGTTACTAACGAGGAGATCTGACTTAATAAACTTAAAACATCAAAATATATTAAAAGTGTTGTAAATATATTTTGAACATACTTTGATATATATGTATATATTGTTATAGGTTCGTGAATCAACCAGTGGCCAAGTCTTACTTCCCGACGAAGTAAAAATCTGTGAAAGTGAGTTATAGTCCCACTTTTAAAATCTAATATTTTTGGGATGAGAATACATGCAGGTTTTATAAATGATTTACAAAATAGACACAAGTACGTGAAACTACATTCTATGGTTGAATTATCAAAATCGAATATGCCCCTTTTTATTAAGTCTGGTAATCTAAGAATTAGGGAACAGACACCCTAATTGACGCGAATCCTAAAGATAGATCTATTGGGCCTAACAAACCCCATCCAAAGTACCGGATGCTTTAGTAATTCAAAATTTATATCATATCCGAAGGGTGTCCCGGAATTATGGGGATATTCTTATATATGCATCTTGTTAATGTCGGTTACCAGGTGTTCCCCATATGAATGATTTTTATCTCTATGTATGGGATGTGTATTGAAATATGAAATCTTGTGGTCTATTATATAGGTTAAACCTATAACTCACCAACATTTTTGTTGACGTTTTAAGCATATTTATTCTCAGGTGATTATTAAGAGCTTCCGCTATCGCATACTTAAGTAAGGACGAGATTTAGAGTCCATGCTTGTATGATATTGTGTAAAAACTGCATTCAAGAAACTTATTTTGTTGTAACATATTTGTATTGTAAACCATTATGTAATGGTCGTGTGTAAACAGGATATTTTAGATTATCATTATTTGATAATCTACGTAAAGCTTTTTAAACCTTTATTGATGAAATAAAGGTTATGGTTTGTTTTAAAATTAATGCAGTCTTTGAAAAATGTCTCATATAGAGGTCAAAACCTCGCAACGAAATCAATTAATATGGAACGTTTTTAATCAATAAGAACGGGACATTTCACTAGAGTATCGGGAGGTCGTGGGTTCGAGTCTAGGCAAGGGTATTTTTATATTTTTTTGGAGCCTTTTCTTCAAGAGGTAGTTATTATTATTATTATTATTATTATTATTATTATTATTATTATTATTATTATTATTATTATTATTGTTGTTGTTGTTGTTAATATTATTATTATTAAAAAAGTAATTACTTTTGGTAAACTATTATTTTTTACTTTATCATTATTAGTAAACATATTTTTTTTAATTAAAATTACTATTATTACTATCATCATTATTATTATTATCCTCAATCTAGTAATACTACAAATATTTATTTTACAAAACAACATAAGTATATATATATATATATATATATATATATATATATATATATATATATATATATATATATATATATATATATATATATATATATATATATATATAAAATATTTTTTTTACATAAGGTATACAAATATCACATAAATTTTGTTTTAACTAATATTATTAATATAACATTAACTAAATATCAAGTAAGTATCATAATGTATTATAAGTATTAATAAAATTATATATAAAAACATTAATCTTAATACATAACAAAATATATAAACTTAATTGATTTATATCATAATGTATTAATATATATACATGATATAGGTTCGTGAATCCGAGGCCAACCATATACTTGTTAAATGTCGTCATATGTATTTTTACTACAAAATACAGTATGGTGAGTTTCATTTGCTCCCTTTTTAATTGCTTTTGCAATATATATTTTTGGGCTGAGAATACATGCGCTGCTTTTATAAATGTTTACAAAATAGACACAAGTACTTCAAATATATTCTACGTTGAGTTGTACCACTGGCATATTTCCATGTAGCTTGGTAACTACTATTTACATGTGGTATTATAAACGTGAATCCTGTTGATAGATCTATCGGGCCTGACAACCCCAACCGGACTGGACGACCAGTATTCAACGGTTGCACAGTACTTCGTTTCGGTGACTACACTTGGTACGGTGTAGTGAGATTTCATAATATAGGGAATATGCGACGTTGATTAAATGTTAAGTATGGTTACCAAGTGCTCAACCACTTAGAATGCTTTACATACACTTGCGAGTGTATTATGTTTATAAATATGAAATCTTGTGGTCTATTAAGATATTGAAATGATTGTTATGATAAACCTATGAACTCACCAACCTTTTGGTTGACACTTTTAAGCATGTTTATTCTCAGGTATGAAAGAAACCTTCCGCTGTGCATTTGGTCATTTTAGAGATATTACTTGGAGTCGTTCATGGCATGTTTAAGATCAGTACCTCGCAATGGGACCAGATGTTGATGACTTCGTCTAGGTGGATAAGGATGGGGTTTGACAGTTGGTATCAGAGCGGTGGTCTTAGCGAACCAGGTCTTGCATTAGCGTGTCTAACTGATAGTTGTTTAGATGCATTAGTGGGTCTGGACTCTGACCGTGTCTGTATGTCAAAGGTTTTGCTTATCATTTTGTGTCGAAAATTTCCTGCTTATCATTCTTAGGGAATCACTTGCTTATCATACTTAATCTAGACATATCTTTCTGCCTAGATTTCATGAATAGTGTATAGACAAAATTCATATCTTAACGTATCTGCTACTATAGACTTTGCCTGACAGCTTCCGTAGATTCCTCCGTAACTTATGGGATTTTAGTATTATATATGCATATGTAAATTATGTATTGTAGGATACTAATCTACATCCTATAATCTATTTCTTATCGAAAAGTCCTTCATCTGATCGTACGAGATGAATCCCTCAACCAGTTCGAATTCCTCGGATTCTGATAGCTATTCCAATATGGAGTTTCACCTATCAGCGTCACCAGAATGACTCAACTAATCAGTCATCCCCAATTTGTAGCGACCCCGACAAATCGTCAAGTGACGGCGTCGACTACGTGGGTCCCATTACCTGGTCATAAGTCTTTATGACAATGTTTGACCAAAATATGTCACCCTCATTTCAAAATAAAGATTGTTTTCAAAGTTTACAAGAATTGTTCAACCAAAAGTTAAGTTACAAGGTTATAAGTACATTTGAAATCTAGGCGACACGGTTTAAAGTAAAGTCAAAAGACGCTCCAAGTAATGCATGTATACTCGACATCCAATGCAAGTATCAAATAGTGAGCGGAAGCATGTATCATATATCGTGCAAGACCTGAGAAAAACATAGAAATCTGTCAACGAAAACGTTGGTGAAATCATAGGTTTAAATAAGTAAATGAGTAAAAGCAAGCTGAACCACAAGAGTTGCAATATTGATAAAGTCATAGTACATTCTAAAAGTTAATATTCACGAGCACCCAATTATCAAAGCTTAACATTTCGTCCGTTGAATACCCCATAAATTAGTGCTAGAACAACACTGTTTCCCGAAAATATATTTCATCCGTAGACGGTAGCGAACCGTCAAAGATGAGGGTTGTCAACCCATATGGCCATATAACATAAGTTCTCGCTTACACCATCTGATGTAACTAATGATAATCGGATTGAGGATTTTCGTTCTAAACTCGTATGTAGAATGTTTGTTTTCCCGTTCTTGTGTTCACTTAGTTCAAAAGAATCGTTTATGTTTTCTCATCCCAAAAGTAAGTTTAAAAGAGTAAAAGTGGGACTATGATCTCACCTTGCATGCACGAACCAAAAAGTACTTCGACAAGTAAACGTGCAAGAAACAATGCTAGTCTTGACCTAAACAAATAGGTTGTATCAATAACGATAGTCACGAAGGGTCAAAGATGTTCAATTAGTCCTATGGCTCGTTACGACTCGATTAATATAGCACGTGGATCAATTTGTCAAGTTTCATGCACGACACAAGTAGTTAAGCATGTTAGAACGATTGTATAATCGTTTGGTTAAGTTTGACTAAAAGTCAAACTTGGTCAAAGTCAAAGTCAACGGGGTCGGGTCGGGTGTCCGACAATTTTCTCATGATGAGAAGTCATATACGAGCATAATAGTCAAGTTTCATGGTAAACGGGGTTATAGTAAAGCGGGAAACATTTTTGTGACATGAAAAACAAAGACAAAATGAGCTGGGCAGTATGCGCGGCGCGCTATGGGTTGCGCGGCGCGCACCCAAGTGTAAATCCTGGTCAGAACTTAACCACGAAGGCAAACATCTGGGATTTCTAATTCTGCGCGGCGCGCGGGTATATGCGCGGCGCGCAATACCTGGGAAACATGCAGTTTGCAGAAAAATGGTCCAAGTCACGAACCAAAATACAATTTAACACATCTCATGCACCGAAAACACTTAAAATGCATATCATATATCATTAGAAAGGTAATTTGACAAGGAGAATAACTAAACTCATTTACTCAATCAAAACCAAACAAACTCATATCAAAATCACCATTAATGCTCATCATTTATTACTCCAAGTTCATAAATGCCATATTATGATTCGGGAAATTAATGCACATGTGTAATACGCCGTTTTGAAGATAATCAAACACACATTGCAACAAAACACTTAACAACAATATCTCATAGCATTTGACGCATCAAAAGTTCATGTAAAGCTCATCAAACCCTAATCCAAGTTCACAAAATCATTAATCATGTTCTTGGAGTTTCCTTAATCAACCTATACATCAAAACGAAGCTAATGATACTAGTAACACTTTTAAAACATGCACTTTAACAATCTAACAACATTTGATCATCCAAAATCAAGGATTTAGCAAGTAATTTTCATATTGAACTAGTTACACCAAAAACAACGAATCGAGCATACAAATTACATACACGACATCACAATGAGCCATAGACACTTAATTAACAACTTTATAACTCAAAAATCTCAAGAACACATAAAATTAGTGATTTTAGAAAGTTACCCAAATGAGATGAAGTTGGTATCAAATTGAAGAGGATGAAGAGAGGATTCCAAATATGTATTTTGTTTTGGTTGAAGCTTCCAAATCCGAATTTAGATGATGATTCTTTGTAGTGGTGTTTGAGAGAAAATTGGAAAGTATAGAAAGAAAATGGAAATGAAAATGAAAAGGAAAATGGGGAGGTGGGTGTTGACTAGTCAAGCTAGTCACATCTTTGCTCCAATGGCGAAACTAGTCCCTCGCGTTCGGTTGCGGGTGCGTGAATTGACCAAACGAATTATTTTAAATTACACGGAAGTACGGGAGATATTAAAAATCCGATAACGAGAATATTTAAAATGTTACTTAACAAAGGATAGGAATCTAGATATGAAGGGTATTATTTAAAAAGAAAAAGACGGGCGTTAAAATAATTTAACGGAAAAATGCGGGATGTTACATTATCCACACCTCAAAAGAAATTTCGTCCCGAAATTTAGTTGAAAGTAGTAGTCGATATCTCCTACTCGAGACTTTACGTTGTCAATGCTATGAATAAGTGAAAGTACGTCCTTGAGTGTTCTCATGAATTTGGATAGTCAGGGTTTGACGTTGTATTAAGGTTTGGTTTTACGATCCCCAGTTTCAACTGGTTTTCCCCTATGAAGAGAAGTTTGTCATCAATAGTTGATGTATCTAGCAGGATTGCACGTTCCTGTTCCGCAGGACACGTTTCTAAGTTTGTTACACGAAAAGTAGGGTAAACGGAAACTTAATTGCATCAGAAGTTCTAAACGGTAGGAAGCGGTTCCAATACGCCCCAAGGTTTCAAAAGGTTCAATATTGCAGATATAGCCCTTCTCGATTTCCTAAAATGGATTTCACCTTTCCAAGGTGCGGTTTCTCAATATTACGCGATTACACACTGGGATTTGTGAGGTTTTCATCTAAGTTTGGTATAACTCTTCTGGCGACCATGGGTTGTCTCTAGCCCTCCTCGGACTTGAACGATCTCAATTGTTGTTTCTTGATGGAGTTCAGATTCGGCGATTTGCTTGCCGCATGCTTTGGTTAAATGAACAGGGGTATGACATTAGCGGTCATATAGGGTTTCGGAAAGTGCGTGTGAACACACGAGTGGTATCTACTGTTGTAAGAGTGATCTACCAAAGGTGACAATACGAGTTTGTGACATGTCTTTCCAAGACGTAAATCGTTCGTTTGCTCGGTTCGTCGGTTTGTGGGTGGTACGCGGTACTCATGTCTAAGCGGGTCTCCAAGGTTTCTTGCAAAACTAGAAGTGAAACGAGTATTTCGATACGTGATAATTGACAAAGATGCACCGTGTTGGAATAGAATCTCTTAATATACGTTTGAACAAGTTAGTTAGGGTTCGAAAATGTTCGTTAGAACTATTCACCCTCGTGGCGAATACTATTGTAATATGAAGAGTTTCTCTATCCATGGAGAAATGTTACAAGGAGTTTCCTTAAACGGAAATGCGAGCGATAAAGATAGGAGTGAAATGAGGACTTAGAATAGGATGAGCTTACATCTCGGGGTTGCCATAACGTGCCTCTAGTTGTCAAAAGTTGAAGTCTGAAAGAGAAACGAGGTAGTACACGTAGTTGTATAGTTCGGGGTTGAATAATAGTTGACCGATTATCAGAAACACAAGGGCGTTAAGTCAAAGAAGAGTGAAGTATCGTTGGATTGTGTGTTATCTTAAATTCCAGTAATATTAGACGGTGACGGTGAAATAACAGAGGTAGGTAGTGTGGTACGGGATGACGAGAAAATTGATCGGATCCACAATTTAGTATTCGAATTCTTCGTGCAAAATAACGAATTTTAGTTATGTTGATTTTTGAGACGAGAGAGTATGCCTTTCGGCGTTCAAGTAGAAATATTTCCATGTTTGAGTTCCTTCTGTTGCTATACGATTTTAACTAGAATTGTTGGTGTGAAGAATCACGCTCAAGGTTCGAACACGGAGAGGTTTAAAGTTTTCCTTAGTGAGTTAACGAGTTTAAAAGTCGTGTAACACGAGAAAAGTCAGAAATGAATCTTCGGTAAAAATAGACGAGATCTAAGATTTTACGAATACAAGTCTGAGTTGGGAGAGTTTCCTGATTACATGTGGCTTGATTTCGAGATTGATTGTAATGCCTTGACCATTAACATCATGGTCTAGAAAATTGGACTTCGTTCAACAGAAATTCTCACTCGGAGAATTTGGTATAGAGTTGCTCTTTTCTCAAAAGTTCGAGCGGGAGATGGTGATGTTGTTCGTTTTCCTTCTTTACTTGGATAGGTCAAGATATCATCTATAAATACGATAACGAATTAGTCTATATGAATTTGCATACGCGGTTCGAGAGGTTTGTGGATACGGGCGTGCCTTGGATAAATCGAATGGTACCAAGAGAGATTTACAACTAACGTTGTGAGTTCGGAAGATGGCTTAGGAGACATCGTCTCCCTTAACCACCAATTGGTGATAACCGGAACGGAGGTCGTTTTGAAATGCACACGGGATTCATGCAAGTAATCAGGTGGTCATGGATACGAGGAAGAGGGTATCGGTTTTCAACCGAAAATTATTTAGTTCACAATAATCTATACCTAGTTGTAGGGAAACAATTTCTCCTTAACGAATAGGTTCTGAGCTCCCTAGTTCTATAGGTGTCAAGTCAATATTCTTAACGTATATCCTCCGATAGAATTTATAGACACACAATATCTTTCCGTTGGTCGCTTAAATTGCCTAAGTAGTATCTAAGGGAAAAAGGTGGAATGTAATGAGTACAAGTCAAAGTCTTGGTTGTAAAACGTCTAGCGGTAATTGAATCGAATAAGTATGAAACATACGGTTTGTTGTGAAGAAACGTACCCGTGACTAGTCCATCGTCGTCTCGGGCATCCTAGGCGTTGATGTTGAAAGTTCAACGGCGTGCGTTGGGGTTGATTTTCTTATTTGGGCATTCATTCCTAAAATGACCCGTTTGGCCACATGCGTAGCAAGTGACCAACTTTCGTGGGTTGGGTCCCTTTTGAGTGATGGGGGTGGCACTTCCACAATGTTTGGCGATGTGACCACTTCCTTGGCGCCGGTGGCGGAACCTGCCACATCCTTCAAAGTGATGCTTGCGGCATTCGTTACAAAAAGGTAGTTTTCCGGTATAGCCTTTCTTGTCGTTGGAGGCGAAAGGCTTCTTGGAGAGGTTGTTGTGGTTGTGGTTGCTTGATTGAGAGGCTTCCCATGTTCTTTTATTGCCGCTCGATTGGTTCTCGACCATTGGTGCCGGCGTTTTCATTTCATTCGCCGTGTCTAAAGTATGGCGGGCCATTGTTAAAGCCTCTTGTAGGTTAGTGGGTTGAGATGTCATTACCTTGTGTTGAGTGCTCTTAGGGAGGCCATCCATGTAAAGTTCGACTCTTAGGGATTCGGGAGTCATGAGATTTGGACACATCGAGACTAGTTCGGTAAACCGTTGATTATAAGCTTCGAGGTCATTTCTGACCGTTTTTAAATTCCTTAGACCCTGTTCGAGCCTTCGAGTCTCGTCGCGCGGGAAGTATTCGGTGATCATTCTTTCTCTTAATTCGGTCCAAGAGAGTGTGTGGGCTTCATCGCTTCCCACTAATTGTACATACGTGTTCCACCATGAGAGAGCAATACCGGTGAAAGTGAGGGTGGAAAACTTGACCTCATCTTGGTCTCGACAACCGCTTGTGTTAAAAACGGTCTCCATTTGTTCAAACCATCGGGTGAGAACAACCGGTCCTCCGGTTCCATCGAAAGTGGGAGGGTTGTACTTCATGAAGTTCTTGTAGGAGCAACCTTCGTTTGAATTACCGGTTCCATGATTGTTGTTGTTAGAAAAGTGATCGGCCACGGCCGTACCCACGGCGGTGGTTATCATTCGTTAAAGAGCTTGTTCTAGGGTTTCGAGAGGAGTATTGTGTTGACCTTGGTGAGCCATTGTTCCTTCATGACACAAGAATATCGTTGGTTAGTATTTTCAACAATACTAACCGGAGTATGGAATAAGGATAGAGAGGAAATTTTTCCTTGACTCGCCTTAAATTCTTTACGTCATAATGTCGGAACGTCCATGTGAATCACCGTAATATAATCCCGGAAATTATATTACCCTGATTTACATGTGCATTTAACATTACTTTATAAAGTCAAGGTGGCGCGTCAACAAAATTTATCAACGTAAGATCAAGATCGAATACGAGTTAGATATGATAGAAGAGTTCGAGTATAAATGCACAAATAGTCAAGTAATTCCTACTTCAGTCTATATGCCGGTTGTAGTCTAGATTCACCTATGTACCATATGACTCGGGGTGGACACAAATGAACTCTAAACTGTAGTGACCCGAACTTTTCCATGTTTATATATATTAATTGAGATTGATATTTACATGATTAAATGTTTCCAACATGTTAAGCAATCAAACTTGTTAAGACTTGATTAATTGAAATATGTTTCATATAGACAATTGACCACCCAAGTTGACCGGTGATTCACGAACGTTAAAACTTGTAAAAACTATATGATGACATATATATGGATATATATATAGTTAACATGATACTATGATAAGTAAACATATCATTAAGTATATTAACAATGAACTACATATGTAAAAACAAGACTACTAACTTAATGATTTTTAAACGAGACATATATGTAACGATTATCGTTGTAAAGACATTTAATGTATATATATCATATTAAGAGATATTCATACATGATAATATCATGATAATATAATAATTTAAAATCTCATTTGATATTATAAACATTGGGTTAACAACATTTAACAAGATCGTTAACCTAAAAGTTTCAAAACAACACTTACATGTAACGACTAACGGTGACTTAACGACTCAGTTAAAATGTATATACATGTAGTGTTTTAATATGTATTTATACACTTTTGAAAGACTTCAATACACTTATCAAAATACTTCTACTTAACAAAAATGCTTACAATTACATCAACGTTCAGTTTCATCAACAATTCTACAAGTATGCACCCGTATTCGTACTCGTACAATACACAGCTTTTAGATGTATGTACTATTGGTATATATACTCCAATGAAATATCTCATAAAATTACAAAAATATGAGTAATCATTCATGACTTATTTACATGAAAACAAAATAACATATCCTTTATATCTAATCCATACACCAACGACCAAAAACACCTACAAACACTTTCATTCTTCAATTTTCTTCATCTAATTGATCTCTCTCAAGTTCTATCTTCAAGTTCTAAGTGTTCTTCATAAATTCCAAAAGTTCTAGTTTCATAAAATCAAGAATACTTTCAAGTTTGCTAGCTCACTTCCAATCTTGTAAGGTGATCATCCAACCTCAAGAAATCTTTGTTTCTTACAGGAGGTTATCATTCTAATACAAGGTAATAATCATATTCAAACTTTGGTTCAATTTCTATAACTATAACAATCTTATTTTAAGTGATGATCTTACTTGAACTTGTTTTCGTGTCATGATTCTGCTTCAAGAACTTCGAGCCATCCAAGGATCCATTGAAGCTAGATCCATTTTTCTCTTTTCCAGTAGGTTTATCCAAGGAACTTAAGGTAGTAATGATGTTCATAACATCATTCGATTCATACATATAAAGCTATCTTATTCGAAGGTTTAAACTTGTAATCACTAGAACATAGTTTAGTTAATTCTAAACTTGTTCGCAAACAAAAGTTAATCCTTCTAACTTGACTTTTAAAATAAACTAAACACATGTTCTATATCTATATGATATGCTAACTTAATGATTTAAAACCTGGAAACACGAAAAACACCGTAAAACCGGATTTACGCCGTCGTAGTAACACCGCGGGCTGTTTTGGGTTAGTTAATTAAAAACTATGATAAACTTTGATTTAAAAGTTGTTATTCTGAGAAAATGATTTTTATTATGAACATGAAACTATATCCAAAAATTATGGTTAAACTCAAAGTGGAAGTATGTTTTCTAAAATGGTCATCTAGACGTCGTTCTTTCGACTGAAATGACTACCTTTACAAAAATGACTTGTAACTTATTTTTCCGACTATAAACCTATACTTTTTCTGTTTAGATTCATAAAATAGAGTTCAATATGAAACCATAGCAATTTGATTCACTCAAAACGGATTTAAAATGAAGAAGTTATGGGTAAAACAAGATTGGATAATTTTTCTCATTTTAGCTACGTGAAAATTGGTAACAAATATATTCCAACCATAACTTAATCAACTTGTATTGTATATTATGTAATCTTGAGATACCATAGACACGTATACAATGTTTCGACCTATCATGTCGACACATCTATATATATTTCGGAACAACCATAGACACTCTATATGTGAATGTTGGAGTTAGCTATACAGGGTTGAGGTTGATTCCAAAATATGTATAGTTTGAGTTGTGATCAATACTGAGATACGTATACACTGGGTCGTGGATTGATTCAAGATAATATTTATCGATTTATTTCTGTATATCTAACTGTGGACAACTAGTTATAGGTTACTAACGAGGACAGCTGACTTAATAAACTTAAAACATCAAAATATATTAAAAGTGTTGTAAATATATTTTGAACATACTTTGATATATATGTATATATTGTTATAGGTTCGTGAATCAACCAGTGGCCAAGTCTTACTTCCCGACGAAGTAAAAATCTGTGAAAGTGAGTTATAGTCCCACTTTTAAAATCTAATATTTTTGGGATGAGAATACATGCAGGTTTTATAAATGATTTACAAAATAGACACAAGTACGTGAAACTACATTCTATGGTTGAATTATCGAAATCGAATATGCCCCTTTTTATTAAGTCTGGTAATCTAAGAATTAGGGAACAGACACCCTAATTGACGCGAATCCTAAAGATAGATCTATTGGGCCTAACAAACCCCATCCAAAGTACCGGATGCTTTAGTACTTCGAAATTTATATCATATCCGAAGGGTGTCCCGGAATGATGGGGATATTCTTATATATATGCATCTTGTTAATGTCGGTTACCAGGTGTTCACCATATGAATGATTTTTATCTCTATGTATGGGATGTGTATTGAAATATGAAATCTTGTGGTCTATTGTTACGATTTGATATATATAGGTTAAACCTATAACTCACCAACATTTTTGTTGACGTTTTAAGCATGTTTATTCTCAGGTGATTATTAAGAGCTTCCGCTGTCGCATACTTAAATAAGGACAAGATTTGGAGTCCTTGCTTGTATGATATTGTGTAAAAACTGCATTCAAGAAACTTATTTTGTTGTAACATATTTGTATTGTAAACCATTATGTAATGGTCGTGTGTAAACAGGATATTTTAGATTATCATTATTTGATAATCTACGTAAAGCTTTTTAAACCTTTATTGATGAAATAAAGGTTATGGTTTGTTTAAAAATGAATGCAGTCTTTGAAAAACGTCTCATATAGAGGTCAAAACCTCGCAACGAAATCAATTAATATGGAACGTTTTTAATCAATAAGAACGGGACATTTCAGTTGGTATCCGAGCGTTGGTCTTAGAGAACCAGAATTTTGCATTAGTGTGTCTTATCGAGTTTGTTAGGATGCATTAGTGAGTCTGGACTTCGACCGTGTTTACTTGAAAAATGATTGCTTAACAAATTTTGTTGGAAACTATATATTTTTAACATGTGAATATTATGTGATATATTAATCTCTTAACGCGTTTGATATTATGTGATAGATGTCTACCTCTAGAACAAGTCCCATTGACTCACCTAATAATAATGAAGAGTCAAATGTAAATTGGAATGATTCGTGGACTGATTCACAAGTTCCCGAAGAAGAACTAGAAGAAGAGTCGGAACCGGAAGAAGAATCGGAACCGGAAGAAGAATCGGAACCGGATGAAGAAATAGAACCGGTGGGGGAAATAATAAAACGGTTAAGTAAAAGAAAATCCTCAACCAACCGACCAAGGTTAATTATGGTCAATGGTGTTTCCGCCAAGGAAGCAAAATATTGGGAGGATTACCAATTCTCCGATGAATCGGATTCCGACGAGAATTCCGATGATGTTATAGAAATTACCCCAACTGAATTTAAAAAGGCAAAAGAAAATAATAAGGGAAAGGGCATAAAAATAGAGAAATCTAATTCCAACCCCGATGAACTTTATATGTATCGTCAACCCCCGAAGTCCTTAAGTTGTAACAATGACCCGGGAACCTCTAAACCACCAGGTTTTTCTAAACCAATGTGAATAACGACGGCTCGTATTAGGGGAAAATCATATATCCCTAGAAACTTGGCAAAACGAACCAAAACTGAAGAAGAAGAAACAAGTGAGTCGGAATAAGATAGTTGTATTCATGTGGTGTAATATATGTAATATAGTGTGCTTATGCTTTATGATATATGTAAAAATTGCTTGTATTAATAAGTATTTTTTTTTTTTTATGAATCTAACTCTTGTCTATTTTACAGTATAAAAATACAAAATGGATAGACAACCCAATATTTTAAGAGACCTACCCGGAGACATGATTGATGAAATCTTGTCTAGAGTCGGTCAGAATTCCTCGGCACAACTATTTAAGGCGAGATCAGTTTGTAAGACATTCGAAGAACGTTCCAAGAATGTCTTGGTTTATAAGAGACTTTCGTTTGAAAGATGGGGGATATCACATTGGGAAACCCATAAGTTACGATGTGTTTACTTTGATGCATATATTGCGGGGAACTCAAATGCTATTTTACGCAACGGGTTAAGAAATTATTTTGACTCAATGTATCCGAATATAGGACTTCATGATTTAGAAAAAGCGGCTAACATGCAACATAAAGAAGCATGCTATGCTTATGGGTTAGTAATGTTCGCTTCTCACCAAAGTGAGAAAAAGAACATCGGGCTACAACTATTAAACAAAACGTTCCCACAAGTGACGGAGTCGGTAATTGGGGTAAGAAATGAGGTTTTTAGATTGTTACGGGACTGTAGGACATTACGTAACCCTCGTCCCTTTGACGACGTTACAACACGCTGTCTTATCAACGGCCATAACGGTTATGTTGCACAAGACCAAGGATGGGAAGTAGTCCTAGTAAAACCAGAATGCATGACTTGTTTCTGGACGTATGAATTACGTGTCTTTATTGCCTTTGCTGAACGACTTGTGTACTAGCTAGAATTATCTTCACAACTATCTTGTATCAAAGTTATTGTGTGCTATATTTCATGCTTTATGTAAAATAAGCGGTATTGTAAGTTTGTAAAATATTGTATAAAAGTTTGAACACGAAATATTATTATAATCAGTTTTTCATATAGAATTGTAGTAGTTGAATTGTATATTAGCTACTAAGTATGAACTTAACGGGTAGGTACTACCCGAATTTAAACTTATAAAACGCTAATATGAAGAAAAAGCTTTTATAAATGAGTTCATATTATGCTACGAAATACTATTAACTACTCTTAATATTCTGTATGATTAACTTGTTCCATTTGACTATTTTGAAGGAAATGGCACCGACTACTCGACACACAGTGAATATGAATGAAGAGGAATTCCGTACTTTTCTAGCTTCAAACATAGCCGCAGTACAGGCTGCGCTACATACCAACAATAACCTTGGATCTAGCAGTACAGGAAATCGTGTAGGATGCACCTACAAAGAATTCACTGCCTGCAAACCTTTGGAATTTGATGGAACCGAAGGACCGATCGGATTGAAACGGTGGACCGAGAAGGTAGAATCGGTGTTTGCCATAAGTAAGTGTACTGAAGAGGACAAAGTGAAGTACGCTACGCATACCTTCACAGGTTCTGCGTTAACATGGTGGAATACCTATCTAGAGCAAGTGGGACAAGACGATGCGTACGCACTACCGTGGTCAGCATTCAAGCACTTGATGAACGAGAAGTACCGTCCCAGAACCGAGGTCAATAAGCTCAAGACAGAACTTAGAGGGTTACGAACCCAAGGATTTGATATTACCACGTATGAAAGACGATTCACAGAATTGTGCCTATTGTGTCCGGGAGCATTCGAAGATGAGGAAGAGAAGATCGACGCGTTTGTGAAAGGATTACCGGAAAGAATCCAAGAAGATATAAGTTCACACGAGCCCGCCTCCATACAACAGGCATGTAGAATGGCTCACAAACTAGTGAACCAGATTGAAGAAAGAATTAAAGAACAGACTGCTGAAGAGGCCAATGTGAAGCAAGTCAAAAGAAAGTGGGAGGAAAATGGTGATAAGAATCACCAATACAACAACAACAGCAATCGCAACAATTATCCCAACAATCGCAACATCAATCGCAACTACAACAAAAGGCCCAACAACAACAACAACAACAGCAACTACAACAATCATCCCAACAACAATAATAACCGCAACAACAACAACAATCAGAAGCAGCTATGCCAAAGGTGTGAAAAGTATCACTCGGGGTTCTGCACCAAATTTTGCAACAAGTGTAAAAGAAATGGTCATAGCGCGGCGAAGTGTGAGGTCTACGGACCAGGGGTTAATAGAACGAAAGGAACAAATGGTGTCGGAACGAGTAATGGCGGAGCAAGTAGTTTCGGAGCAAGCTATGCCAATGTAGTTTGTTATAAATGTGGAAAACCGGGCCACATTATTAGAAATTGCCCGAACCAGGAGAACACGAATGGACAAGGCCGCGGAAGAGTTTTCAATATTAATGCGGCAGAGGCACAGGAAGACCCGGAGCTTGTTACGGGTACGTTTCTTATTGACAATAAATCTGCTTACGTTTTATTTGATTCGGGTGCGGATAGAAGCTATATGAGTAGAGATTTTTGTGCTAAATTAAGTTGCCCATTGACGCCTTTGGATAGTAAATTTTTACTCGAATTAGCAAATGGTAAATTAATTTCAGCAGATAATATATGTCGGAATCGAGAAATTAAACTGGTTAGCGAAACATTTAAGATTGATTTAATACCAGTAGAGTTAGGGAGTTTTGATGTGATAATCGGTATGGACTGGTTGAAAGAAGTGAAAGCAGAGATCGTTTGTTACAAAAATGCAATTCGCATTATACGAGAAAAAGGAAAACCCTTAATGGTGTACGGAGAAAAGGGCAACATGAAGCTACATCTTATTAGTAATTTGAAGGCACAAAAACTAATAAGAAAAGGTTGCTATGCTGTTCTAGCACACGTCGAGAAAGTACAAACTGAAGAAAAGAGCATCAATGATGTTCCCATTGCAAAAGAATTTCCCGATGTATTTCCGAAAGAATTACCGGGATTACCCCCACATCGATCCGTTGAATTTCAAATAGATCTTGTACTAGGAGCTGCACCAATAGCTCGTGCTCCTTACAGACTCGCACCCAGCGAGATGAAAGAACTGCAAAGCCAATTACAAGAACTTTTAGAGCGTGGTTTCATTCGACCAAGCACATCACCGTGGGGAGCTCCTGTTTTGTTTGTCAAGAAGAAAGATGGTACATTCAGGTTGTGTATCGACTACCGAGAGTTGAACAAACTTACCATCAAGAACCGCTACCCACTACCGAGAATCGACGACTTATTTGATCAACTACAAGGCTCGTCTATTTATTCAAAGATTGACTTACGTTCCGGGTATCATCAAATGCGGGTGAAAGAAGATGATATTCCAAAGACTGCTTTCAGAACACGTTATGGTCATTACGAGTTTATGGTCATGCCGTTTGGTTTAACTAATGCACCAGCTGTGTTCATGGACCTTATGAACCGAGTGTGTGGACCATACCTTGACAAGTTTGTCATTGTTTTCATTGATGACATACTTATTTACTCAAAGAATGACCAAGAACACGGTGAACATTTGAGAAAGGTGTTAGAAGTATTGAGAAAAGAAGAATTGTACGCTAAGTTTTCAAAGTGTGCATTTTGGTTGGAAGAAGTTCAATTCCTCGGTCACATAGTGAACAAAGAAGGTATTAAGGTGGATCCGGCAAAGATAGAAACTGTTGAAAAGTGGGAAACCCCGAAAACTCCGAAACACATACGCCAGTTTTTAGGACTAGCTGGTTACTACAGAAGGTTCATCCAAGACTTTTCCAGAATAGCAAAACCCTTGACTGCATTAACGCATAAAGGGAAGAAATTTGAATGGAATGATGAACAAGAGAAAGCGTTTCAGTTATTGAAGAAAAAGCTAACTACGGTACCTATATTGTCATTGCCTGAAGGGAATGATGATTTTGTGATTTATTGTGATGCATCAAAGCAAGGTCTCGGTTGTGTATTAATGCAACGAACGAAGGTGATTGCTTATGCGTCTAGACAATTGAAGATTCACGAACAAAATTATACGACGCATGATTTGGAATTAGGCGCGGTTGTTTTTGCATTAAAGACTTGGAGGCACTACTTATATGGGGTCAAAAGTATTATATATACCGACCACAAAAGTCTTCAACACATATTTAATCAGAAACAACTGAATATGAGGCAGCGTAGGTGGATTGAATTATTGAATGATTACGACTTTGAGATTCGTTACCACCCGGGGAAGGCAAATGTGGTAGCTGATGCCTTGAGCAGGAAGGACAGAGAACCCATTCGAGTAAAATCTACGAATATAATGATTCATAATAACCTTACTACTCAAATAAAGGAGGCGCAACAAGGAGTTTTAAAAGAGGGAAATTTAAAGGATGAAATACCCAAAGGATCGGAGAAGCATCTTAATATTCAGGAAGACGGAACCCGGTATAGGGCTGAAAGGATTTGGGTACCAAAATTTGGAGATATGAGAGAAATGGTACTTAGAGAAGCTCATAAAACCAGATACTCAATACATCCTGGAACGGGGAAGATGTACAAAGATCTCAAGAAACATTTTTGGTGGCCGGGTATGAAAGCCGATGTTGCTAAATACGTAGGAGAATGTTTGACGTGTTCTAAGGTCAAAGCTGAGCATCAGAAACCATCAGGTCTACTTCAACAACCCGAAATCCCGGAATGGAAATGGGAAAACATTACCATGGATTTCATCACTAAATTGCCAAGGACTGCAAGTGGTTTTGATACTATTTGGGTAATAGTTGATCGTCTCACCAAATCCGCACACTTCCTACCAATAAGAGAAGATGACAAGATGGAGAAGTTAGCACGACTGTATTTGAAGGAAGTCATCTCCAGACATGGAATACCAATCTCTATTATCTCTGATAGGGATGGCAGATTTATTTCAAGATTCTGGCAGACATTACAGCAAGCATTAGGAACTCGTCTAGACATGAGTACTGCCTATCATCCACAAACTGATGGGCAGAGCGAAAGGATGATACAAACGCTTGAAGACATGCTACGAGCATGTGTTATTGATTTCGGAAACAGTTGGGATCGACATCTACCGTTAGCAGAATTTTCCTACAACAACAGCTACCATTCAAGCATTGAGATGGCGCCGTTTGAAGCACTTTATGGTAGAAAGTGCAGGTCTCCGATTTGTTGGAGTGAGGTGGGGGATAGACAGATTACGGGTCCGGAGATTATACAAGAAACTACCGAGAAGATCATCCAAATTCAACAACGGTTGAAAACTGCCCACAGTCGACAAAAGAGCTACGCTGACATTAAAAGAAAAGATATAGAATTTGAAATTGGAGAGATGGTCATGCTTAAAGTTGCACCTTGGAAAGGCGTTGTTCGATTTGGTAAACGAGGGAAATTAAATCCAAGGTATATTGGACCATTCAAGATTATTGATCGTGTGAAGACCCGTCCTAATCCATCCGGACGAAGTCCATATCGATTATAAACGATTCTCAATAGTGGATTACATCGCGAGGTACTTGACCTCTATTTGATACATTTTACAAACATTGCATTCGTTTTTAAAAGACAAACTTGCTTTACATCGAAAGTTGATGACGTGCATAGAATATAATCGTGTCAAGCTACTCTGGAAATGAGAGAGAAAATGGTGTCTCGAATAGGTTCGCCGATAATTGTTTCAGGTTCTTCGCCAAGAGGTGAATTTGGTTGATGGAAAGGATCGCCTTCTTCGTGTCTCCATTGATTTAATAGACTACGAACCCATCAGATGAATTGGAGATGGCTGATTGGTTGTTTTCATTCTAGTGACACAACTTTCGGAGTTTAGGTGAAACTCGATGTCGGAATAGCTGTCGGAATTCGAGGAATTCGAACTGGTTGAGGGATTCATCTCGTACGATCAGAATGAAGGATTTTCGATAAGAAATAGATTATAGGATGTAGATTAGTACCCTGCAATACATAATTTACATATGTATATTTAATACTAAAATCCCATAAGTTACGGAGGAATCTACGGAGGTTGTCAGGCAAAGTCTACAGTAACAGATACGCTAAGATATGAATTGTTAGATACGCTAAGATATGAATTATAAGATACGCTAAGATATGAATTTTGTCTATACACTATTCATGCAGTCATTGCAGTAAGATGTGTCTAGACTAAGAATGATGAGCAGGTAATTTCCTAAGGATGATAAGTAGATGATTTTCGACTAGAAATGATAAGCAATACTTTTGACATGTAGACACGGTCGAAGTCCAGACTTACTAATGTATCTACACAAGTATCAGTTAGACACACTAATGCATGACCTGGTTCGCTAAGACCACCGCTCTGATACCAACTGTGAAGACCCGTCCTAATCCATCCGGACGAAGTCCATATCGATTATAAACGATTCTCAATAGTGGATTACATCGCGAGGTACTTGACCTCTATTTGATACATTTTACAAACATTGCATTCGTTTTTAAAAGACAAACTTGCTTTACATCGAAAGTTGATGACGTGCATATCATTTCATAATATATTCAACTATAATTGACTTAAATATAATCTTGATGAACTCAACGACTCGAATGCAACGTTTTTTGAAATATGTCATGAATGACTCCAAGTAATATCTCTAATATGAGCAAATGCCCAGCGGAAGATTTCTTTCATACCTGAGAATAAACATGCTTTAAAGTGTCAACCAAAAGGTTGGTGAGTTCATTAGTTTAACATAAAATAATCATTTTCATCATTATAATAGACCACAAGATTTTCATTTCTCATAAACATACGTCCCATACATAGAGACAAAAAGCATTCATATGGTGAACACCTGGTAACCGACATTAACAAGATGCATATATAAGAATATCCCCATCATTCCGGGACACCCTTCGGATATGATATAAATTTCGAAGTACTAAAGCATCCGGTACTTTGGATGGGGTTTGTTAGGCCCAATAGATCTATCTTTAGAGTTCGCGTCAATTAGGGTGTCTGTTCCCTAATTCTTAGATTACCAGACTTAATAAAAAAGGGGCATATTCGATTTCGATAATTTAACCATAGAATGTAGTTTCACGTACTTGTGTCTATTTTGTAAATCATTTATAAAACTTGCATGTATTCTCATCCCAAAAATATTAGATTTTAAAAGTGGGACTATAACTCACGCATATAAATATTGTAAAACAGTTAATAAAGCATTTTGCATGTATTCTCAGCCCAAAAATGTAATGAATAAAAAGGGAGCAAATGAAACTCACCATAATGTATTTTGTAGTAAAAATACATATGACGACAATGAACAATGCAGGGTTGGCCTCGGATTCACGAACCTAAATCATTCATATTTTTATTAAAACATATACTTGTAATCGAACAAATATATATATAAATATATTATTAGTGATATAGTTTTTATATTAATACTTATATATTTCATTATTTAATTAGGTTTATTCATTTTATATATTTTAATAAATAAAATATAAATATACTTTAAGTATGTGTATTAAGTATATTTCTATTTATTTGTTAAATTATTTATTATGATAACATCAATATTAATAATAACAATGTTATTTTATAATAATAATGATAAAAGTGATAATAATAATAATGTTAATAAAATATTGATATTAATAATGATAATAATACTAAATTGTATCATAATTATAATAAATATGATAAGAATAGTTATAATAATTTTACTAATTCCATTAAATCATATCTTGATTAAAGTTCTAGTCATTTTCATAATAATAATATTTATATCAAAATTTCTATATTTTATTTTAATAATATTTTGAAAGCCTTTATTTTTATGGTCATAATAATCATAATCTTCGTAGTTAATAACTATGGCTTCTCATAACCTTAATTTGTATCAAAATTATAATTTTACATATATCATATAATTATAACAAATTTCTATAATCTTTAATATAACAACCTTTACTATATACTTGTGTTATTAACCTGTTTAATAACCTTGAAATCATAATAATAATATTAACAATAATAATATAATGATAATAATACTAATAATAACAATAATATTTGTAGTAATGATAATACTAAAAATCATAATATGGTACATGTATTCGTTTTAATAAAAATGATATTAATAATAATCTTAATAATAATAACTGATAACTATTACTTATCTTACTAACAATAATAATAATCATACTATTATAGGATAATATTAATAATAGAAATAACAATAATATTTACAATAATAATAACAACAATAATAATAAACATAATAATAATAATAATTGATAAATAGTAATAAAAATATATAAAAGTGTGTACCCCTTAGAATCTTTTTTTCTAAAAAGAATTGTCGGAGACCGGACTCGAACCCCCGACCTCTTGTTAACCTCTAAACACCCAAACCACTCTACTGTCACCTTCATTTCCGAATTAAATCACAGAAGTAAATATATAAGCCGTATACTCATCTCGATTTTCTCCTTCTTCTTCATAAATCTGATCGATCAAAAAAAAAAAATACTTCTCTGTACCGAGTTCGGCCCAACAACCAATTCAACAAGCCCAAAAGAACACTATACATGGACTGTTTTTGCTGCATCATGACCGAAGCAAAATAATGCAGTGCAATTGCCTTAGATTACGGTTCATTTTACACTTTTTAGAATCTATAATGGGAGACAGGAACACCAACAACTAATCGTGCAAACCACTTTTATCATTCAATTCCATTTGGTAGGTTTCAACACCTTTTGCTTTATTATTTCTTCTATAATTGGACGATAGCCATTTCAACCTCACGTCCCTCTTTATCATTTATATTTATTGTATAATTCGTTGTCTCAAGAAAAAAAATGAAGAGGAAAATACGGAGAATGGTTCACAAAAGAAAACTATTTATCGGTTTGCTTAAGGTGGTGGTTCTTGGTTATGTTTGAGTGGTATAGCAAATTAATGTGGCGAGTTTATTGTGCTGTTTTGGATGTGGCATTCGAACAGGAAAAAAAATATAACAATCGGTGAAAAGATTTCAAATGGTGTTAGTTTTGAAAGGTGGTTCATGAAGAATATTAAAGAAGAGGAAAGGGTTGTGGTTCTTGTGAAACAATTGCAGCTTCGAATGACTAGTAGTAATATGAGTAATGGTGATCGTTTTGGGTTGTGATTAAAATAGAAACAAATAACGGGAAAACGTTCAAGGTGACGAAGGTGGTTGATGGTGAGTTGCAGCGGAGATATACTAGGAGGTGGTCGTATGGTGATTCTTGTAGGTTGAAGAAGGTGGTGGCTCTAAGTGGTTTAAGGTGGTGTTTTTGGTTGTAAACCGAAGAGGAACAAGGAGTTGTTGAATGGGTTTCAACAATAAAGAAGATAGAAGGGCGAATCAAATCCCTAACAACTTCTATTCATCATATTATATAATGAACGTGGCATTGACAGATTTATTCAAGCCAGGAAGAAGAAAACAAGATAAATAAAGGTAGATTATGACCTGTAACAAATTAGTACACTTATTTGATATTTATTTCTGACACATTTTGTTTTGTAGCTTATTGATATTGACAGAAGAATCATTTGAGTCGACAAGAACAAAAGAGAAGAAATAAAATCCAAAAGCTGATATCTACGTTCAACTGATTTCGTTGTTATATGGAAGAATTGGGTGTTGACAGCAGTTCCAATCAGAAAGCAAATAGGAAAATATAAAAGTTGAGATTGATTGCTAACAGATTCGTACAAGTGATATGGATATGTAGCAAAGAGTTAAACAAGAATATTAATTAGAAAAAGAAAAGAAATAAACAGATTGTGATATTTGACTGATTCATACATATTTCCTTTTTCTTTTCTGTGTTATAAATAATAAATAATATAAATATATTATTAATTATAATACTAATTAATAATAATAATAATAATAGTAATAATGATAATCTTATTATTATTTATACATATAAAAATACTGTTAATAATAATATAATGATAGTACTAATAACAAAAATGATAATTCAATAAGTTTACCAATAATTAATAATAAAAATGATAACAATAGTATTACCAATTAAATGTATCCAATTTCATGTATATATTATATGTATATAATGATATTGATAATAATGATATTAATATTAATAATACTAATGAAAGTAATAACAACTATATTTTAACTTGTGATTACATTTTTATATATTAATATTACAATTTTAATTATGTAATATTATAGAATATATATTTAATATCATATATTGAATATTTACCATTTATATATTTTAATATTTTACAATATACATCTAATTATTAGTTTTGTATGTATATATATATTCTAATAACAACTTAATTAGTTATATTTTATTATCTCTAATTAATATATATACATATTTATTTTCAAACAATTGTTCGTGAATCGTTGGGAATATTCAAGGTCAAATAAATATAGATTTCAAAACATTCGAGACTCAACATTACAAATTTTGCTTATCGTGTCGGAAACATATAAAGATTAAAGTTTAAATTTGGTTGGAAATTCCCGGGTCATCACAGTACCTACCCGTTAAAGAAATTTCGTCCCGAAATTTGAGTGAGGTGGTCATGGCTAACAATAAAAATGTTTTCATGACAAATATGAGTTAATAAATATCGTTTTATCATTATTGATTAATATAGATAAAACGATTCGATCATACGGAGCGTATGAGTAAAGCTATCACAAAATAGTGAAATGAAAGGATAAAGATTTGCCTTAGCTTTTGACAGTGTCAGGGTTGAATTCCGGAATTCAAGGGATATAAAGAAAATTTTCGAAATCTACAAGATTTTATTCTTCGGCGAATAAGGAAATTAAGATCTCTATAATTAAATACGAAGATCTGCCTTGATTACTCTGTCTGATATTTTCATTATAAATTAAGCTTCTTCCGTTCCATTATCCTCATCATTCCTATATTTTCTTTCTTAGTTCATACGTCCAAAGATTGTGAACTGCTTAATCCAGTTCTAATCCTTGATATTTTTCTAATTATCATTTCTGTCATCCTTCTTTCAATCTTCCACCAGAAGAATCTGTCTACTTCTGCTTTTACCTTGGGGTGATACTATTCTTAATTATACCTTGTCTTTATATTGCTTTTCATATTAATATTCACGGTTTGTAACCTCCGTGTTGTTATTGGGCTTTATATTTTCTCTTATATTTTTGAGCTCTTTGCCTTTTTATTATCCTCCCGACCTCTAGTAAAGCGAGTAACGGTCCAGAATTCGTAAGTATGGAATTTCGAACAAACATCGTGTTCTAAATAAGAACTAATGTATTAACACGATTTGATTTATCAAATTATCAGAATCACTGAAAATAGAATTATCAAGAATATATTTTCTTGATATGTTCAGAAGTTATGAAGAATGAAAGAGTTATGTAACAGGGCACGTGATGACGTTAGGATCTGTGAATCATCACGTCCCATTAGAAACTCAGCATGACTTACTATAATATAATCACGTTGATCAAATGTCATTATATTATACTAATTCATGCATCAGCTCCCAACATTACTTCAATAACATTCATATTTTAATCTCGAAAGTTTACAGAATATAGAAACTAACAGTTTCTATATGATGTAACACTGATAGCACTAATAGATTAATGATTTCTAGATAAGAATAGTTACGAAAATGTCTTCAGAAATATGGAGGATATTTATAATGAAAGATACGATGATATCTTGGAATTTCTAATATCTAAGGATGATGAAGAAGATTTATCCTTAAGGGTTTAGATTCTGAAGCACGATGTTGGCTAAGGATTTCATCAGATATAGAATCATCAAGATTTTTAATGTACAAGTTTAGTCCTTGTGATTTGTTCAGAGACTCCTTCATGGTTAGCTCAATCTGTTTTCCAGTTCCAAAGTTTCTGAGCTTTTCCAACATACTATTCTTTATCATCAAACTTTTAACCGTTTAGACCATCTACAATTTTTCTGTTTCCTCTGCATTTAATGCTACGATATCTGAATCATCGGTTATCATTCAGAAGTGGTTTTAAGAGAATTGTGTTTTTAGATGATTAAACGCTAATGGTAACATGGTGGAATATGAAAGGTTCCCTGGTAACAATAAAAGAGCACACATATATATATCAAGGTTATAATAAGGTTGTTTCGAATGAAAAGTCGAAGTTGACTTGCTGGAGCTGTGATAAAATTGGCTACTTTGAAAAAGGATCGCAAAGTTATTTTTGCTAATAAATGCCAAAGGATCTGACGTGGCTACGTGTTAAACTTTTACTCAGTTGTCGAGAGTTTCTCAGGTGCATAACTATATGCATCAATCTTTCTTTCCCGTAGATGATGTGCGGTTGATTTATCCTTTCGGTTGAGGTGTTTTTAAGAATCATGAAAGGTTTGAACGCAGAATGTAATCGTGAAGATACGAACGAGGTTTAAGATGAATTCAAGTGGCAACTTGAGGAAATATTTAACTGTAGAAGATGAAATTTATTTACAATCTTTTAAGTCGAAAAGTGTTGTATTTAATATTTCCTACTATTTTAATAATTTTTAATTGTCCATAATAGTAGTCCAATATTCCAATAGTTCAATAGCTCCACCAAAACTAGTATATTTTAAGGAAATAGTCATGTAGTAACAGTTAGCTAGGAACAGTTAACATAGTTTTAAGGTTTTACGTAGTTAATTAATTGGTTACTAATAAATTTTATTTTGTTCATTATTTTCTTCATTATGCCACTTGTCAAATCTTGACTTGGGTTTGATCGACAAAAACTCGTATGTGAAATTTAATTTGAATGAAAATGGTTATTCTTTGGTGAACAGATACGTATACCTGTGGAGTAAGTAGGATAGTAAATGACTGTTGAATCAGATTCGAAGAATGTACATTGTAACTTATTAATTTGAAATCTAACTATTCCTCGGGTATTACCTACCCGTTAAAATATTTTCATCATTAATGGTTTGTACAAGAGAATTTTTAATTACAATCGTTATGAAAAAATATATATACATATATATTTTCTTCAGATGTAATCATGGATTTAATGAATTAACATGATATTAAACTCATTAGATCTACGGTTAGAACTAGAGTACATAATCTCTAAAACATTAGAGATTATATTTAATCGCCATGAAAGACGAAGATAATCGATGTAGAATGATACGTAGAACGATGATTATACTCAAAGTACAGGTGATGATATTGAAACATGGATTGTTGATGGTACTGGTGCTGTTATTGATTGTACTGTTGGTGCCGGTGATGTTGCTGAAGCTGGTACATTTTGCACCATATTCTCCGAATTGATTATTCGAGCGCGAAGTTCATTGACTTCTTCTATTATTCCGGGATAATTGTTGGTCGGAATGAGCAGATGAATAAGGTTTAGAATTGTGGATAGAATATAATCGTGTCAAGCTACTCTTGAAATGAGAGAGAAAATGGTGTCTCGAATAGGTTCGCCGATAATTGTTTCAGGTTCTTCGCCAAGAGGTGAATTTGGTTGATGGAAAGGATCGCCTTCTTCGTGTCTCCATTGATTTAATAGACTACGAACCCATCAGATGAATTGGAGATGGCTGATTGGTTGTTTTCATTCTAGTGACACAACTTTCGGAGTTTAGGTGAAACTCGATGTCGGAATAGCTGTCGGAATTCGAGGAATTCGAACTGGTTGAGGGATTCATCTCGTACGATCAGAATGAAGGATTTTCGATAAGAAATAGATTATAGGATGTAGATTAGTACCCTGCAATACATAATTTACATATGTATATTTAATACTAAAATCCCATAAGTTACGGAGGAATCTACGGAGGTTGTCAGGCAAAGTCTACAGTAACAGATACGCTAAGATATGAATTGTTAGATACGCTAAGATATGAATTATAAGATACGCTAATGAAGGTATTTCGTATGCCCGAGAGACATATTAAATTAACGTGGCTGACGTGTTATGATCCAAGTCGGGTCATACCCAATAACAAACTTACCAACACCTTATATGTATTTAATCTTAACGAATGGGTCGTTAAAAAATACGCGACACTTGAATTTTAGAAAATCGGTTTTCTAAAATATTATTACTTGAGATAAATTATTAGGATAATTTATATGATAAGCATTCAAATATTTACAAGTTTAAGTAAGTTATATTGTGATACATTTCATAATTGTTTTATAAAATGTAAGTAATAAAAGAGCATGACATGATATGTAACTAGTTTTATTAAATAATGCAAGTTACATAATTTTGTAACATATCCCCATGGGGGACGGTTTTGTGGAGACCAAGGGGGTCTCACCCATGCTCATTTTACTACTTTAATGTGGCACAATATCACATACACATGCTTAACATAGATACCCATGCTTTGACTCAAGTATTTTTTCCAAGACATGCATTCAAACATAACTACAACAAGAAACACACTCTCATGCTTGGTGAGCTGATTCTGGCCGAAATTTTCAGCTAGAGGAGAAGGTTCTTGAGCTTGTTTGAAAGCTTGTTTTCAAGTGATAATAAATCCTAACCATAGCATTAGGTGTTGGGTAAAAGTTTGGGGTATTTCTCCTTGAGGCTTCATTGTTTTGGAGCTTGCTTTCATCATCTTATTCCCTACTTGTTGCTGTCCAAATTCAGCTCAATACTCATCATTGTGAGGAGGTATAATCTTCTTCTTCACTCATTTTATATGTAAGCATGATTCAAGACTTGATATTTATATGGAATTTGACAAAATGCCTTTACAAATATACATGTTCTAATAATGCTTCCGCTTGTATTAACTATCTTAAAATTGGTTTTATGATTGTGCAAATTACATGAACATGTCATTTTGAACTTATTAAATTCCATCAATGGTATCTAGAGCCGAAGTCTATGGATTATGCTTCGTATATTGTCTTTAAAACCCACTATATTTGCATTCCATGTACATGCATGAATATGGAATGTAAAAATGTTCGGGTTTGGGTGGGTTTGGTAAGTTGGCCGAATTATTGGGGTTCCAAAAGGGTTTGGAACTTGTCATTTGGTCAATTTTATTCTATGTTGTTGTTCACAATCAATGCCTAGACCTTGTGTTTGTTTGGTTGTGTGTTTGAATGATTTGTATTATTCATTTGGTTTGTAAAATTAATTATTCATTTGGTATGTAATATTAATTTTGGCTATGTAATTTATTTTATATTTGGTATGTAAAATAGATTAGGTTGTATTTTCATTTTTTTTAGAAAAATGTATTAGGATATATTTTTTGTAAAAATGAAGATAAAAGATGGTGTCAAAGGAAGAACACAAGAAGAATCTACTTGGATGCAAGATTAAGTGGGAGTGGTAAAATCTCCTACTTTGTGTTATGACCCATTACCCGGTGGCATTTTGTTTTCGGCTAAACAAAATGCTTACCAAAAGGCTTGATTGTGAACAAAATTGTTTTGCATGCATGTTGTGTTGTTTGATTATGGTTTGTATGTTTGGTTACTACAAGTTATCACACAAGTTTACAACAAGCACAACTACATTTAATTGGTTAAATTAATAATAGTTAACAACATGCAAAACGGAAAATTTAATTGGTTAAATTATTAACAAACATGAAATTTATCAAACCACAATTTAATCGGTTAAATTGAAATGGCTAAAAGGACATTAATAAGTGGTTATTAAGAACATGATGTATAAAATGGTTTATATCATGTAATTGGCTAAAATTACAAGACATGAAAATGGTTTTTCATAAGTACCATACACTAAATGCATGTTGGTGTATGGCATAAAAGTTTTCTCAAACTAGAATTAACGAAAACTCAAAATCCCTTTCACTAACAAGGTAAACAAGTTTAACGCCATCCTATTGTGTGACACTTAAAAGTATTAGGGAACTCATGATGGGATAAAGGTCACCTAACCGTTATGAGCAAACTAATATGATTAAGGTAAATTTCGCATGCTTGTGGGATAAAGGTCACCTAACCACATGTATGTTAAATTTACAAGTCTATACAAGTAGGACGACTTGATTTGGGAATCATGAACTTAGGGTCACCGAAGCATGAAGAACAAATAGGCGTTGATGGGATAAATATGCCATGCAAAAGGATTGCATGATCCCATACTCTAGAAGTTGCAAATGGATTGCAATTGTCATTTATTTGACTACCTAGCTAAATCAAATTGCGGGATAAAGGTCACCTAACTGAAATTTGGTTTACCGTTGGATTCTAGAATTTAATAATTCAATTTGATTTAAAGGGTATTGAATGTTAAATTAAAATCGATACTTAAACGAACTTTGTTAATTTTGTAGATGGCCACCAATAACAACAACAACATTCCTAACGCACCACTTAACCTAAACCACCTATCATTAAGGTCTCTCTTAGAGAAAGACAAACTCAACCATACAAACTTTATGGATTGGTTTCGCAATCTTCGGATTGTCCTCAAACAAGAGGATAAAATGTATGTGCTTGAGGACCCCATTCCCGATCAACCGGATGAGAATGATGTGGAGGCAATGGCCTCTTACGATAAGTATTGCCACGACTCCCTTCAAGTCTCATGCTTAATGCTTGGGACTATGATACCCGAACTCCAAAAGGATTTCGAACATCATAGTGCATACGACATGATAACGCAATTGAAGGAGATGTTCCTTCAACAAGCGCGTGTCGAACGCTTCGAAACGGTTCGAGCGCTACATGCTTGTCGTATGGACGATACCCAATCGGTTTCATCTTATGTACTTAAGATGAAAAGCCTTATTGATCGTGCTAACCGTCTTAACCTAAACATATCTAATGAGTTAGCCACCGATCTTATCCTTAACTCCCTATCAAAAAGGTTTGATCAATTTGTAATTAATTACAATATGAATGGGATGGATAAGAGCATAGGTGAGCTTCACGGTATGCTTAGAACGGCGGAAACTAGCATGGGTAAAAGGGCTTTACCCGTGTTAGCAATCGATCAAGGTGGGTCCAAAGGTAAGACCTCTAAGCCAAAGGTGGCTAAGAGAAAAGGACCCGCTTACCAAGGCAAAGGGAAGGGGAAGATGGTTACCCCAACCATCAACAAGGCTAAGAGGCAAAAGGTAGCCGAGAAGGCAAACCCCAAGGAAGACCCATGTTTCGGTTGCGGTGAAATGGGTCATTGGAAACGAAACTGTCCGATCTATCTTAAGGAGTTGAAGGATAAGAGGGATGCAGGGCAAACCTCAGGTAATATATATATGGTATATATAGAGCTAAGTATTACTTCTTCTAATACATGGGTATTAGACACTGGATGTGGAACTCATATTTGCAATTCTTTGCAGGGGTTCAAAAGAAGTGATCATAAGGCGGGAATATCAAGTCTCTATATGGGCAATGGTGCAAAGGTGCATGTTAAAGCTCAAGGAGATTTTATTTTAAAGCTTCCAAGCGGATTGGAACTTATTTTAGAAAATGTTTTGTATGCTCCGGATTTGTGTAGAAACATTATTTCTATTTCTCGCTTAAAACAATGTGGTTACATTGTTAATTTTATTGATGATATTCATGTTTCTAAAGATAATGTATTCTATTTCAAGGCTTCGCCTTCAAATGGAATTTATGAATTGGTTCATGATGACACATCATCGAGCTCTATATACCACACTAGCACCAAGAAACTCAAAAGGGATTTGAGTGATTCCTACTTATGGCATTGTCGCCTTGGTCACATAAACAAGAACCGAATGCATACACTTCAAAAGAATGGACTCTTGAAATCAAATGAGATGGACTCGTTTGATGTGTGTGAATCTTGTTTACAAGGCAAAATGACTAAAGCACCTTTCAAAGGGACCTATGAAAGGGCTAAGGACTTATTGGGATTAATACATTCGGATGTATGTGGACCCTTTAAGCCCATAGCTAGGAATGGTGAAAGATACTTCGTTACTTTCATTGATGACTTTAGTCGTTTCGGATATGTCTACTTATTAAGACACAAGGACGAAACGTTTGAAGCATTCAAAGAATATCAAAACGAAGTACAAAATCAACTCAATAAGACAATTAAGGTACTTCGAACCGATAGAGGAGGTGAATACCTAAGCGATGCCTTCCAAGATCATCTTAGAAGTTGTGGGATTATCTCGCAATTTACTCCACCTGGGACACCACAGCTTAATGGTGTGTCCGAAAGGAGGAACCGAACCCTAATGGATATGGTTCGATCTATGATGGCTAGAAGCTCGTTACCTCTATCATTCTGGGGTTATTGTCTATGCTCAGCGGCTCGTATTTTAAATATGGCCCCAACCAAGAAAGTGGAACGAACACCTCATGAGATGTGGTTTGGAAAACCTCCATCTCTATCATACTTAAAGGTATGGGGATGTGAAGCTTACCCTAAGCGTTACGTCCCTAATAAGTTGAATGCTCGATCCACGAAGTGTATCTTCATAGGATATCCCAAGGATAATATGGGATACTATTTCTATGATCCTTCCGAGCAGAATGTATTTGTTGCTCGGAAGGCTGAATTCCTTGAAACTAAGTTCCTAATGGAAGGAAATAGTGAAAGGAAAATAGATCTTGAAGAGGTTCAAGATCAAGTAGATGATACACAATTGGTTGACACTAGCACTCAACATGAAAATGTTGATAGTGATCAAATGGATGATCAAAATACACAAGACATTCGTAGATCTGGTAGGATTAGCAATCCTCCTGAGAGATATGGGTTTCTCATAGATGGTTGCTATACGGTTGATTTGGATGAACCAACAAACTACCAAGATGCTTTATCAAGGATTGATAAAGATAAATGGCAGGAAGCCATGAACGCCGAGATGCAATCCATGTATGAAAACCAAGTGTGGGAACTTGTTGAGCAACCTCCTAGCTCTAAGCTAGTTGATTGCAAATGGCTTTTCAAAATGAAAACCGACATACATGGAAACTTGGATACATATAAAGCTAGACTTGTTGCAAAAGGTTTCACTCAAACTCAAGGGGTTGATTATGATGAAACTTTCTCGCCTGTGGCAATGCTAAAGTCTATTAGGATATTATTTGCCATTGCTGCTCACTACGACTATGAAATATGGCAAATGGATGTCAAAACCGCATTCCTAAATGGATATCTTATGGAAGATGTCTATATGGTCCAGCCTGAAGGTTTTGTTGATCCAAAATATCCTAAAAGTGTATGCAAGTTAAAGAAGTCAATCTACGGATTGAAACAAGCATCTAGAATGTGGAATCATCGTTTTAATGAGGAAGCCGAGAAATTTGGCTTCATTAAAAATGGTGATGAAGCTTGTGTATATAAGAAAGCTAGTGGGAGCACTATCATGTTCCTTGTACTATATGTGGATGATATATTATTATTTGGGAATGATATTACCACAATGCAAGGAGTCAAAACTTGGCTAAAGAGTTGCTTCTCCATTAAGGATCTTGGAGATGCACAATACATATTGGGGATAGGGATCTATAGGAATAGATCCAAGAGATTGATAGGTTTAAGTCAAAGTACATACATTGATAAAATCTTGAAAAGGTTCAAGATGGAAAACTCTAAGAGAGGTTTGGTACCTATTCAAAAGGGAACCGTTCTCAGTTCATCTCAGTGTCCTACCACGAAAGATGAACAAGAGAGAATGAAGAAAGTCCCATACGCATCTGCTATTGGGTCTATCATGTATGCAATGATATGTACTAGACCGGATGTGTCATGCGCTCTAAGCTTGACAAGTAGATACCAGAATAACCCAGGAAATAGTCATTGGATTGCTGTTAAAAGCATATTGAAATACCTTAGGAGGACTAAGGATATGTTTCTAATATATGGGTCTGGTGAGGAGGAACTCGCTGTAAAAGGTTACGTGGACGCGAGTTTTCAAACTGATCGAGATGACTCTCGATCACAATCCGGTTATGTCTTCATGTTAAATGGTGGTGCGGTCTCTTGGAAGAGTTCGAAACAGGAAGTTGTTGCGTTATCCACTACAGAGTCGGAGTACATTGCCGCCTCACTGGCAGCTCAGGAAGCTGCATGGATGAAGAAATTCATCGACGACTTAGGAGTGGTCCCTTCCATTCAGGACCCTCTTGAGATCTTTTGTGACAACGAGGGTGCGATTGCTCAAATCAAGGAACCTCGTGCTCATCAAAAGACTCGTCACATTGAGCGGAGATTCAACTACATCAGGGATGAGGTTGAAAAGGGAAAGATATGTATTCACAAAGTTCACACAGATCAAAATGTTGCGGATCCACTCACGAAGCTTTTACATGGGCCAAAACATGAGGGACATGTTTGTGCATTAGGGCTTCGATATTCTAGTGATTGGATATGATCTATTTTATGTATTGTACCGGAACGAAATTATTCAAACTCATTAATATAACTATGGTGTTAATTTATTTGAGTTATGTTCCTATTTTGCATATTTCATCCATGAATAAGCAACTATTCTAAATTTCCGTAGTCGATCACATTTGTGGGAACAAGTGTGAGGTTTAGACTATTATGAACTTGGATTGGTATACATTCATAGGTTGAATGTGGGGCAAGGTTGCAACCAAGGTTCATAGATATTTGTGGGAAACAAATATTGGAAGACCCGCTCTCAAGAATTACTGTATAGAGCCTTTGTGGTTGATCACATGTAATCTTGAGTAAAGGCGAATATCATCGTATCCTCTGACCTGAGATACATATTGGGTCCTAATATTCACCAAGTATTATGCCTTGATTCTTTCCTTCACTATTCTGGAATATGATAGTACATAAGGAAGAGCTCAGGTATAATACAAAGTGTGTATCTAGGACGTATGTAGTCAAGATGGAATTTGTCCCTCTTATTCGTTGAGAGTCAGATGTCTAAGGCCTGATAAAGTTAAATCTATAAGAGAGTGGTCACTCTGTATCTCTTGGATTTGACATGACATCTAGGACGAAAGGATATAATGAAAGATTCACCTAATCATGTTCGAGATGGGAACTCGAAAGGGATGATGTTATTGAATGGCACAAAGTCATAACATATCAGGGGTGATGGACGGTGTGTTAGGCTGTATCCATCACTTGCATTAATTTCTTATGTTTCTCGTGCAAGTGGGAGATTGAAGGTATTTCGTATGCCCGAGAGACATATTAAATTAACGTGGCTGACGTGTTATGATCCAAGTCGGGTCATACCCAATAACAAACTTACCAACACCTTATATGTATTTAATCTTAACGAATGGGTCGTTAAATAAATACGCGACACTTGAATTTTAGAAAATCGGTTTTCTAAAATATTATTACTTGAGATAAATTATTAGGATAATTTATATGATAAGCATTCAAATATTTACAAGTTTAAGTAAGTTATATTGTGATACATTTCATAATTGTTTTATAAAATGTAAGTAATAAAAGAGCATGACATGATATGTAACTAGTTTTATTAAATAATGCAAGTTACATAATTTTGTAACATATCCCCATGGGGGACGGTTTTGTGGAGACCAAGGGGGTCTCACCCATGCTCATTTTACTACTTTAATGTGGCACAATATCACATACACATGCTTAACATAGATACCCATGCTTTGACTCAAGTATTTTTTCCAAGACATGCATTCAAACATAACTACAACAAGAAACACACTCTCATGCTTGGTGAGCTGATTCTGGCCGAAATTTTCAGCTAGAGGAGAAGGTTCTTGAGCTTGTTTGAAAGCTTGTTTTCAAGTGATAATAAATCCTAACCATAGCATTAGGTGTTGGGTAAAAGTTTGGGGTATTTCTCCTTGAGGCTTCATTGTTTTGGAGCTTGCTTTCATCATCTTATTCCCTACTTGTTGCTGTCCAAATTCAGCTCAATACTCATCATTGTGAGGAGGTATAATCTTCTTCTTCACTCATTTTATATGTAAGCATGATTCAAGACTTGATATTTATATGGAATTTGACAAAATGCCTTTACAAATATACATGTTCTAATAATGCTTCCGCTTGTATTAACTATCTTAAAATTGGTTTTATGATTGTGCAAATTACATGAACATGTCATTTTGAACTTATTAAATTCCATCAGCTAAGATATGAATTTTGTCTATACACTATTCATGCAGTCATTGCAGTAAGATGTGTCTAGACTAAGAATGATGAGCAGGTAATTTCCTAAGGATGATAAGTAGATGATTTTCGACTAGAAATGATAAGCAATACTTTTGACATGCAGACACGGTCGAAGTCCAGACTTACTAATGTATCTACACAAGTATCAGTTAGACACACTAATGCATGACCTGGTTCGCTAAGACCACCGCTCTGATACCAACTGTGAAGACCCGTCCTAATCCATCCGGACGAAGTCCATATCGATTATAAACGATTCTCAATAGTGGATTACATCGCGAGGTACTTGACCTCTATTTGATACATTTTACAAACATTGCATTCGTTTTTAAAAGACAAACTTGCTTTACATCGAAAGTTGATGACGTGCATATCATTTCATAATATATTCAACTATAATTGACTTAAATATAATCTTGATGAACTCAACGACTCGAATGCAACGTTTTTTGAAATATGTCATGAATGACTCCAAGTAATATCTCTAATATGAGCAAATGCCCAGCGGAAGATTTCTTTCATACCTGAGAATAAACATGCTTTAAAGTGTCAACCAAAAGGTTGGTGAGTTCATTAGTTTAACATAAAATAATCATTTTCATCATTATAATAGACCACAAGATTTTCATTTCTCATAAACATACGTCCCATACATAGAGACAAAAAGCATTCATATGGTGAACACCTGGTAACCGACATTAACAAGATGCATATATAAGAATATCCCCATCATTCCGGGACACCCTTCGGATATGATATAAATTTCGAAGTACTAAAGCATCCGGTACTTTGGATGGGGTTTGTTAGGCCCAATAGATCTATCTTTAGAGTTCGCGTCAATTAGGGTGTCTGTTCCCTAATTCTTAGATTACCAGACTTAATAAAAAAGGGGCATATTCGATTTCGATAATTCAACCATAGAATGTAGTTTCACGTACTTGTGTCTATTTTGTAAATCATTTATAAAACTTGCATGTATTCTCATCCCAAAAATATTAGATTTTAAAAGTGGGACTATAACTCACGCATATAAATATTGTAAAACAGTTAATAAAGCATTTTGCATGTATTCTCAGCCCAAAAATGTAATGAATAAAAAGGGAGCAAATGAAACTCACCATAATGTATTTTGTAGTAAAAATACATATGACGACAATGAACAATGCAGGGTTGGCCTCGGATTCACGAACCTAAATCATTCATATTTTTATTAAAACATATACTTGTAACCGAACAAATATATATATAAATATATTATTAGTGATATAGTTTTTATATTAATACTTATATATTTCATTATTTAATTAGGTTTATTCATTTTATATATTTTAATAAATAAAATATTAATATACTTTAAGTATGTGTATTAAGTATATTTCTATTTATTTGTTAAATTATTTATTATGATAACATCAATATTAATAATAACAATGTTATTTTATAATAATAATGATAAAAGTGATAATAATAATAATGTTAATAAAATATTGATATTAATAATGATAATAATACTAAATTGTATCATAATTATAATAAATATGATAAGAATAGTTATAATAATTTTACTAATTCCATTAAATCATATCTTGATTAAAGTTCTAGTCATTTTCATAATAATAATATTTATATCAAAATTTCTATATTTTATTTTAATAATATTTTGAAAGCCTTTATTTTTATGGTCATAATAATCATAATCTTCGTAGTTAATAACTATGGCTTCTCATAACCTTAATTTGTATCAAAATTATAATTTTACATATATCATATAATTATAACAAATTTCTATAATCTTTAATATAACAACCTTTACTATATACTTGTGTTATTAACCTGTTTAATAACCTTGAAATCATAATAATAATATTAACAATAATAATATAATGATAATAATACTAATAATAACAATAATATTTGTAGTAATGATAATACTAAAAATCATAATATGGTACATGTATTCGTTTTAATAAAAATGATATTAATAATAATCTTAATAATAATAACTGATAACTATTACTTATCTTACTAACAATAATAATAATCATACTATTATAGGATAATATTAATAATAGAAATAACAATAATATTTACAATAATAATAACAACAATAATAATAAACATAATAATAATAATAATTGATAAATAGTAATAAAAATATATAAAAGTGTGTACCCCTTAGAATCTTTTTTTCTAAAAAGAATTGTCGGAGACCGGACTCGAACCCCCGACCTCTTGTTAACCTCTAAACACCCAAACCACTCTACTGTCACCTTCATTTCCGAATTAAATCACAGAAGTAAATATATAAGCCGTATACTCATCTCGATTTTCTCCTTCTTCTTCATAAATCTGATCGATCAAAAAAAAAATACTTCTCTGTACCGAGTTCGGCCCAACAACCAATTCAACAAGCCCAAAAGAACACTATACATGGACTGTTTTTGCTTCATCATGACCGAAGCAAAATAATGCAGTGCAATTGCCTTAGATTACGGTTCATTTTACACTTTTTAGAATCTATAATGGGAGACAGGAACACCAACAACTAATCGTGCAAACCACTTTTATCATTCAATTCCATTTGGTAGGTTTCAACACCTTTTGCTTTATTATTTCTTCTATAATTGGACGATAGCCATTTCAACCTCACGTCCCTCTTTATCATTTATATTTATTGTATAATTCGTTGTCTCAAGAAAAAAAATGAAGAGGAAAATACGGAGAATGGTTCACAAAAGAAAACTATTTATCGGTTTGCTTAAGGTGGTGGTTCTTGGTTGTGTTTGAGTGGTATAGCAAATTAATGTGGCGAGTTTATTGTGCTGTTTTGGATGTGGCATTCGAACAGGAAAAAAAATATAACAATCGGTGAAAAGATTTCAAATGGTGTTAGTTTTGAAAGGTGGTTCATGAAGAATATTAAAGAAGAGGAAAGGGTTGTGGTTCTTGTGAAACAATTGCAGCTTCGAATGACTAGTAGTAATATGAGTAATGGTGATCGTTTTGGGTTGTGATTAAAATAGAAACAAATAACGGGAAAACGTTCAAGGTGACGAAGGTGGTTGATGGTGAGTTGCAGCGGAGATATACTAGGAGGTGGTCGTATGGTGATTCTTGTAGGTTGAAGAAGGTGGTGGCTCTAAGTGGTTTAAGGTGGTGTTTTTGGTTGTAAACCGAAGAGGAACAAGGAGTTGTTGAATGGGTTTCAACAATAAAGAAGATAGAAGGGCGAATCAAATCCCTAACAACTTCTATTCATCATATTATATAATGAACGTGGCATTGACAGATTTATTCAAGCCAGGAAGAAGAAAACAAGATAAATAAAGGTAGATTATGACCTGTAACAAATTAGTACACTTATTTGATATTTATTTCTGACACATTTTGTTTTGTAGCTTATTGATATTGACAGAAGAATCATTTGAGTCGACAAGAACAAAAGAGAAGAAATAAAATCCAAAAGCTGATATCTACGTTCAACTGATTTCGTTGTTATATGGAAGAATTGGGTGTTGACAGCAGTTCCAATCAGAAAGCAAATAGGAAAATATAAAAGTTGAGATTGATTGCTAACAGATTCGTACAAGTGATATGGATATGTAGCAAAGAGTTAAACAAGAATATTAATTAGAAAAAGAAAAGAAATAAACAGATTGTGATATTTGACTGATTCATACATATTTCCTTTTTCTTTTCTGTGTTATAAATAATAAATAATATAAATATATTATTAATTATAATACTAATTAATAATAATAATAATAATAGTAATAATGATAATCTTATTATTATTTATACATATAAAAATACTGTTAATAATAATATAATGATAGTACTAATAACAAAAATGATAATTCAATAAGTTTACCAATAATTAATAATAAAAATGATAACAATAGTATTACCAATTAAATGTATCCAATTTCATGTATATATTATATGTATATAATGATATTGATAATAATGATATTAATATTAATAATACTAATGAAAGTAATAACAACTATATTTTAACTTGTGATTACATTTTTATATATTAATATTACAATTTTAATTATGTAATATTATAGAATATATATTTAATATCATATATTGAATATTTACCATTTATATATTTTAATATTTTACAATATACATCTAATTATTAGTTTTGTATGTATATACATATTCTAATAACAACTTAATTAGTTATATTTTATTATCTCTAATTAATATATATACATATTTATTTTCAAACAATTGTTCGTGAATCGTTGGGAATATTCAAGGTCAAATAAATATAGATTTCAAAACATTCGAGACTCAACATTACAAATTTTGCTTATCGTGTCGGAAACATATAAAGATTAAAGTTTAAATTTGGTCGGAAATTCCCGGGTCATCACAGATCGTGTCGGACCAGTAGCTTACCGACTTGAGTTACCTCAACAACTCGCGGCTGTACATAACACTTTCCACGTCTCGAATTTGAAGAAATGTTTTGCTAAAGAAGATCTCACTATTCCGTTAGATGAAATCCAAATCAACGAAAAACTTTAATTCATCGAAGAACCCGTCGAAATAATGGATCGTGAGGTTAAAAGACTTAAGCAAAACAAGATACCAATTGTTAAGGTTCGATGGAATGCTCGTAGAGGACCCGAGTTCACCTGGGAGCGTGAAGATCAGATGAAGAAGAAATACCCGCATCTATTTCCAGAAGATTCATCAACACCTTCAACAGCTTAAAATTTCGGGACGAAATTTATTTAACGGGTAGGTACTGTAGTGACCCGAACTTTTCCATGTTTATATATATTAATTGAGATTGATATTTACATGATTAAATGTTTCCAACATGTTAAGCAATCAAACTTGTTAAGACTTGATCAATTGAAATATGTTTCATATAGACAATTGACCACCCAAGTTGACCGGTGATTCACGAACGTTAAAACTTGTAAAAACAATATGATGACATATATATGGATATATATATAGTTAACATGATACTATGATAAGTAAACATATCATTAAGTATATTAACAATGAACTACATATGTAAAAACAAGACTACTAACTTAATGATTTTTAAACGAGACATATATGTAACGATTATCGTTGTAAAGACATTTAATGTATATATATCATATTAAGAGATATTCATACATGATAATATCATGATAATATAATAATTTAAAATCTCATTTGATATTATAAACATTGGGTTAACAACATTTAACAAGATCGTTAACCTAAAAGTTTCAAAACAACACTTACATGTAACGACTAACGGTGACTTAACGACTCAGTTAAAATGTATATACATGTAGTGTTTTAATATGTATTTATACACTTTTGAAAGACTTCAATACACTTATCAAAATACTTCTACTTAACAAAAATGCTTACAATTACATCATCGTTCAGTTTCATCAACAATTCTACTCGTATGCACCCGTATTCGTACTCGTACAATACACAGCTTTTAGATGTATGTACTATTGGTATATACACTCCAATGATCAGCTCTTATCAGCCCATGTGAGTCACCTAACACATGTGGGAACCATCATTTGGCAACTAGCATGAAATATCTCATAAAATTACAAAAATATGAGTAATCATTCATGACTTATTTACATGAAAACAAAATAACATATCCTTTATATCTAATCCATACACCAACGACCAAAAACACCTACAAACACTTTCATTCTTCAATTTTCTTCATCTAATTGATCTCTCTCAAGTTCTATCTTCAAGTTCTAAGTGTTCTTCATAAATTCCAAAAGTTCTAGTTTCATAAAATCAAGAATACTTTCAAGTTTGCTAGCTCACTTCCAATCTTGTAAGGTGATCATCCAACCTCAAGAAATCTTTGTTTCTTACAGGAGGTTATCATTCTAATACAAGGTAATAATCATATTCAAACTTTGGTTCAATTTCTATAACTATAACAATCTTATTTTAAGTGATGATCTTACTTGAACTTGTTTTCGTGTCATGATTCTGCTTCAAGAACTTCGAGCCATCCAAGGATCCATTGAAGCTAGATCCATTTTTCTCTTTTCCAGTAGGTTTATCCAAGGAACTTAAGGTAGTAATGATGTTCATAACATCATTCGATTCATACATATAAAGCTATCTTATTCGAAGGTTTAAACTTGTAATCACTAGAACATAGTTTAGTTAATTCTAAACTTGTTCGCAAACAAAAGTTAATCCTTCTAACTTGACTTTTAAAATAAACTAAACACGTGTTCTATATCTATATGATATGCTAACTTAATGATTTAAAACCTGGAAACACGAAAAACACCGTAAAACCGGATTTACGCCGTCGTAGTAACACCGCGGGCTGTTTTGGGTTAGTTAATTAAAAACTATGATAAACTTTGATTTAAAAGTTGTTATTCTGAGAAAATGATTTTTATTATGAACATGAAACTATATCCAAAAATTATGGTTAAACTCAAAGTGGAACTATGTTTTCTAAAATGGTCATCTAGACGTCGTTCTTTCGACTGAAATGACTACCTTTACAAAAACGACTTGTAACTTATTTTTCCGACTATAAACCTATACTTTTTCTGTTTAGATTCATAAAATAGAGTTCAATATGAAACCATAGCAATTTGATTCACTCAAAACGGATTTAAAATGAAGAAGTTATGGGTAAAACAAGATTGGATAATTTTTCTCATTTTAGCTACGTGAAAATTGGTAACAAATATATTCCAACCATAACTTAATCAACTTGTATTGTATATTATGTAATCTTGAGATACCATAGACACGTATACAATGTTTCGACCTATCATGTCGACACATCTATATATATTTCGGAACAACCATAGACACTCTATATGTGAATGTTGGAGTTAGCTATACAGGGTTGAGGTTGATTCCAAAATATGTATAGTTTGAGTTGTGATCAATACTGAGATACGTATACACTGGGTCGTGGATTGATTCAAGATAATATTTATCGATTTATTTCTGTATATCTAACTGTGGACAACTAGTTATAGGTTACTAACGAGGACAGCTGACTTAATAAACTTAAAACATCAAAATATATTAAAAGTGTTGTAAATATATTTTGAACATACTTTGATATATATGTATATATTGTTATAGGTTCGTGAATCAACCAGTGGCCAAGTCTTACTTCCCGACGAAGTAAAAATCTGTGAAAGTGAGTTATAGTCCCACTTTTAAAATCTAATATTTTTGGGATGAGAATACATGCAGGTTTTATAAATGATTTACAAAATAGACACAAGTACGTGAAACTACATTCTATGGTTGAATTATCGAAATCGAATATGCCCCTTTTTATTAAGTCTGGTAATCTAAGAATTAGGGAACAGACACCCTAATTGACGCGAATCCTAAAGATAGATCTATTGGGCCTAACAAACCCCATCCAAAGTACCGGATGCTTTAGTACTTCGAAATTTATATCATATTCGAAGGGTGTCCCGGAATGATGGGGATATTCTTATATATATGCATCTTGTTAATGTCGGTTACCAGGTGTTCACCATATGAATGATTTTTATCTCTATGTATGGGATGTGTATTGAAATATGAAATCTTGTGGTCTATTGTTACGATTTGATATATATAGGTTAAACCTATAACTCACCAACATTTTTGTTGACGTTTTAAGCATGTTTATTCTCAGGTGATTATTAAGAGCTTCCGCTGTCGCATACTTAAATAAGGACAAGATTTGGAGTCCATGCTTGTATGATATTGTGTAAAAACTGCATTCAAGAAACTTATTTTGTTGTAACATATTTGTATTGTAAACCATTATGTAATGGTCGTGTGTAAACAGGATATTTTAGATTATCATTATTTGATAATCTACGTAAAGCTTTTTAAACCTTTATTGATGAAATAAAGGTTATGGTTTGTTTAAAAATGAATGCAGTCTTTGAAAAACGTCTCATATAGAGGTCAAAACCTCGCAACGAAATCAATTAATATGGAACGTTTTTAATCAATAAGAACGGGACATTTCATAAATCCCTACAACCAAGGCTCTGATACCACTTGTAGCGACCTCGACAAATCGTCAAGTGACGGCGTCGACTACGTGGGTCCCATTACCTGGTCATAAGTCTTTATGACAATGTTTGACCAAAATATGTCACCCTCATTTCAAAATAAAGATTGTTTTCAAAGTTTACAAGAATTTTTCAACCAAAAGTTAAGTTACAAGGTTATAAGTACATTTGAAATCTAGGCGACACGGTTTAAAGTAAAGTCAAAAGACGCTCCAAGTAATGCATGTATACTCGACATCCAATGCAAGTATCAAATAGTGAGCGGAAGCATGTATCATATATCGTGCAAGACCTGAGAAAAACATAGAAATCTGTCAACGAAAACGTTGGTGAAATCATAGGTTTAAATAAGTAAATGAGTAAAAGCAAGCTGAACCACAAGAGTTCCAATATTGATAAAGTCATAGTACATTCTAAAAGTTAATATTCACGAGCACCCAATTATCAAAGCTTAACATTCCGTCCGTTGAATACCCCATAAATTAGTGCTAGAACAACACTGTTTCCCGAAAATATATTTCATCCGTAGACGGTAGCGAACCGTCAAAGATGAGGGTTGTCAACCCATATGGCCATATAACATAAGTTCTCGCTTACACCATCTGATGTAACTAATGATAATCGGATTGAGGATTTTCGTTCTAAACTCGTATGTAGAATGTTTGTTTTCCCGTTCTTGTGTTCACTTAGTTCAAAAGAATCGTTTATGTTTTCTCATCCCAAAAGTAAGTTTAAAAGAGTAAAAGTGGGACTATGATCTCACCTTGCATGCACGAACCAAAAAGTACTTCGACAAGTAAACATGCAAGAAACAATGCTAGTCTTGACCTAAACAAATAGGTTGTATCAATAACGATAGTCACGAAGGGTCAAAGATGTTAAATTAGTCCTATGGCTCGTTACGACTCGATTAATATAGCACGTGGATCAATTTGTCAAGTTTCATGCACGACACAAGTAGTTAAGCATGTTAGAACGATTGTATAATCGTTTGGTTAAGTTTGACTAAAAGTCAAACTTGGTCAAAGTCAAAGTCAACGGGGTCGGGTCGGGTGTCCGACAATTTTCTCATGATGAGAAGTCATATACGAGCATAATAGTCAAGTTTCATGGTAAACGGGGTTATAGTAAAGCGGGAAACATTTTTGTGACATGAAAAACAAAGACAAAATGAGCTGGGCAGTATGCGCGGCGCGCTATGGGTTGCGCGGTGCGTACCCAAGTGTAAATCCTGGTCAGAACTTAACCACGAAGGCAAACATCTGGGATTTCTAATTCTGCGCGGCGCGCGGGTATATGCGCGGCGCGCAATACCTGGGAAACATGCAGTTTGCAGAAAAATGGTCCAAGTCACGAACCAAAATACAATTTAACACATCTCATGCACCGAAAACACTTAAAACGCATATCATATATCATTAGAAAGGTAATTTGACAAGGAGAATAACTAAACGCATTTACTCAATCAAAACCAAACAAACTCATATCAAAATCACCATTAATGCTCATCATTTATTACTCCAAGTTCAAAAATGCCATATTATGATTCGGGAAATTAATGCACATGTGTAATACGCCGTTTTGAAGATAATCAAACACACATTGCAACAAAACACTTAACAACAATATCTCATAGCATTTGACGCATCAAAAGTTCATGTAAAGCTCATCAAACCCTAATCCAAGTTCACAAAATCATTAATCATGTTCTTGGAGTTTCCTTAATCAACCTATACATCAAAACGAAGCTAATGATACTAGTAACACTTTTAAAACATGCACTTTAACAATCTAACAACATTTGATCATCCAAAATCAAGGATTTAGCAAGTAATTTTCATATTGAACTAGTTACACCAAAAACAACGAATCGAGCATACAAATTACATACACGACATCACAATGAGCCATAGACACTTAATTAACAACTTTATAACTCAAAAATCTCAAGAACACATAAAATTAGTGATTTTAGAAAGTTACCCAAATGAGATGAAGTTGGTATCAAATTGAAGAGGATGAAGAGAGGATTCCAAATATGTATTTTGTTTTGGTTGAAGCTTCCAAATCCGAATTTAGATGATGATTCTTTGTAGTGGTGTTTGAGAGAAAATTGGAAAGTATAGAAAGAAAATGGAAATGAAAATGAAAAGGAAAATGGGGAGGTGGGTGTTGACTAGTCAAGCTAGTCACATCTTTTGTAGTGACCCGGAAATTTCCGATCAAATTTAAACTTTAATCTTTATATGTATCCGACACGATAAGCAAAATCTGTAATGTTGAGTCTCGAAAAGTTTGAAAACTATATTCATGTAATCAATTACCCTTTGACCATGTCTGACGATTCACGAACAAAAATGTGTAAATAGAAATGTATGTGTATGTACATATGTGTATATTTTTTTTAAGCTAAGAAATATTGATAAAACATTTAAGAGCTTGGTGATACAAAAATAGATTATGAGATTATTATGTGACTTGAAAGCATTGAACGAATTAGTTGATATGAATATAAGCTACGAGATCTATTTTATGAACATAGAAATGCTATCACAGTAGTTAGTGAATAATACTTTACTTGAACGTATTTGTTCGATGTAAGTTTATCAATGAGATTAAAAGATAATATCAAGTGATTGATTTATCAGGTACATTGAATTATAATTACGAGTCTTTGTTATGAGGTCCACTTGAATTAGAAAACTCTTACTTTTAACGGTATTCGGAATATTTAGTAAAGTGATTCCATGTAAGAACAAAAGTGTTATTATTGAGGATTAGACAGAGGTTAGCGGAGAGTCTCGTTTAATTATCAAAAGCGTACCTTGCAATGATTGACTTGTGTCACTTGGTAGGTTAATTATTTAGTTTTCTTAATATTGAAGACGTTTTACGATATAGATGAAACCTTTTAAAGAATGATTTTGAATATAACTAATTTTGGAAAACTAAATTATATTTATTCAATTTAGTACAAACACATTTTTTTTCGATATAATAGAATTTGATTATAAAATATTTTTATGGATTTTCAATGATATAAAAATAAAAATAAATATAAAATAAAGATTTCTAATGAGCACCAAAAGACTACAACATTTCATCACAAGATTGAAAGTTAAAATGTTGGAAATCACTAAACCTGCGCACTTGCACGAGAAAAATCATAACTAAATCATACTGACTCGAAAAAGGGTGATTCCGGTGTCCAAACGACCGTAACTCAAAAATCTACAACTTTCATGAAGACACCATACACGAATCGTGTACCTATCTACACGAAACGTGTAATCTTGTGCCGACATATTTTGGTGGCGGCTCACTATGCAACATGTTTTTAATTTTTATTAATATTATATTATATTATTATATTATTTATAAATCTATATATATAGGATCGATCATAATTGTTTTCTAACTATCTATCTCTCACACTCTCTCTATAATTATATTTATTATTATTATTGTTAGTGTTATTATTATTATTATTATTAGTATTATTATACATAAAATACTACGACGAGGTCATGGGCGAGTTATTTCAAAACGGGTTTTATGAGCGGGATAGAGCTAAGGAAATTATGAGTTATGGTTATGGAGGTGATGGGTATTGTTCATGGGTATGCTTGTGAGGTTAAACTAGTGTTTGTCACCTCCATTGCGTCTACGTACCTTTCCTACAATATTGAACCTCAATATTGATACGTGAGTACTCCTAATTTAATTTTTACATACTAATAGTGTATCCCTGACTAGTGCTCGAGAAAATAGGATTATGCATGCTTGTAAATTTGATAGTGCCCTTAGATAGGTTATGCCGAATCTTAAAGGTTGTTATATTATAGTTGAAGGAAGATATAAGATTTGCATGTCCTTAAAAAGCTAGAAAAAAAATTAAGAACTTTTCCTTTAGATGCCAAATAGATTTGATGGACGGATTAAAAGTTATAGTCAATTAAAATTTCGTAAAAATGATTATTATCGTCGTTAATATCGTTGTCTTAATTTTTTTATCAAATTGTTATTATTCCAAAATAACACGACTGTTACTTATTATTATTATCAATACTATATTATTAACTAGAAATGTAATACAAATTATATAACTACCTTAATAGAATCTATCGTAGTATTTTTATGATATTAAATGAACTTTATAAGTTTTATTACTTAAGATATATAAAAGTATATTTTAATATAAAATTTTATTTATAAACGAATTATATTATTTACTTTATTAAATCTTTAAAAAAAAAATATTTTAAAAATATAAAACGACGATATTTAAATTATATAATAAAACATTTATAAAGTTTTGAAATCATTTGGAGTTAAACTAATTTTTGTCGACCTTTGCATACTAGACTCGAGCATTAGGATTGTGGTACACTATGACTTAACTTAATGTATTAGACAAATATTGACAAATACATAATTATATATAAATAATTTAGGTTCGTGAATCCAAGGCCAACCTTACACTTGTTCAATGATGTTATATGTATTTTTACTACAAAATACAGTATGGTGAGTTTCATTTGCCTTTTTACCCTTTATATTTTTGGGACTGAGAATACATGCGCTTTTATAAATGTTTGACGAAATAGACACAAGTAATTGAAACTACATTCAATGGTTGAATTATCGAAATCGAATATGCCCCTTTTTATTAAAGTCTGGTAATCTAAGAATTAGGGAACAGACACCCTAATTGACGCGAATCCTAAAGATAGATCTATTGGGCCTAACAAACCCCATCCAAAGTAACGGATGCTTTAGTACTTCGAAATTTATATCATGTCCGAAGGAGGATCCCGGAATGATAGGGGATATTCTTATATGCATATTGTTAATGTCGGTTACCAGGTGTTCACCATTTGAATGATTATTTTTGTCTCTATGCATGGGACGTATATTTATGAGAACTGGAAATGAAATTCTTGTGGTCTATTAAAATGATGGAAATAAATGATTATGATAAACTAATGAACTCACCAACCTTTTGGTTGACACTTGAAAGCATGTTTATTCTCAGGTTTGAAAGAGATCTTCCGCTGTGCATTAGCTCATTTTAAAGATATTACTTGGAGTCATTCATGACATATTTCAAAAGACGTTGCATTCGAGTCGTTGAAGTTCATTAAAGATTATTATTAAGTAAATGACAGATTAGGTCATTTATAGTTTGGATATTATGAAATGGTATGCATACATGTCAATTTTCGATGTAAAGAAAGATTGTCTTTTAAAAACGAATGCAATGTTTGTAAAATGTATCATATAGAGGTCAAATACCTCGCAATGTAATCAACTATTGTGAATCGTTTATAATGTATATGAACGGGTCCTTTCAGTTGGTATCAGAGCGGTGGTCTTAGCGAACCAGGTCTGCATTAGTGTGTCTAACTGATAAGTCGTTAGGATACATTAGTGAGTCTGGACTTCGACCGTGTCTGCATGTCAAAAGTTTTGCTTATCATTTCGTGTCGAAAATTACCTGCTTATCATTTTTAAGTCTAGACGCGCTTTCCTGCATTTATTGCATAATAGTGTATAGACAAATTCTTATCTTAGCATATCTGATACTGTGAACTTTGACTGACATTTTTAAAGATTCTCCGTAATTTATGGGATTTTGGTATTATATATACATATGTAAATTATGTATAGAAAGATATCAAATCTAACTCCTATAATCTATTTCATATCAAAAATTCATTCCCTTGATCATACGAGATGGATCCCTCAACCAGTTCGAATTCCTCAGATTACGACAGCTATTCCGATATGGAGTCTCATTCCAGCTCCGAAAGCAGTATGACCGGAATAGATCAACCAATCAGTCATCACCTATTCTGGATGAAATGGGGATGGGTTCGTAGCCTCCTCAATTATTGGAGACAAGAAGAAGGTGATCCTTTCCATCCACCAAATTGCCTTATTGACAATGAACCTGAAGCACTTACCGGCGAACCTGTTCGAGAAACCATTTTCTCTCTCATCTCCAGAGTATCTCGTCACGATTATATACTACACCAAATTCTTGATTATATTTATCCGCTCGTCCGAACCGACGATCACCCCGGTGTAATAGAAGAAGTTAACGAGCTTCGCGCTCGGGTAGTGGCTTTGGAGAATACGGTGCGAAGGTTACAAACACCATCAGCAGCACCAGCAGCGTAACCAGTACCGCCAGTAACATCCACATCGCAAGTCTCAATACTAAAAGCACCAGCAGCATCACCGACATCAACATCAACCACCATTATTAACATCAACAGGATCATTACCACCACCAACAATCACATCCGCATCACACACCTCAATATCCCAATCTGTATATCGGATATCAACGTCACACGCACCAAAGATACCAAGGAGTACCAACAACAACAAACGATGAAGTATTGATTCATAACTTCATCGGAGAAACATTCTGTGGTGATTAGGTAATCTCTAAAGTTTTAGAGATTATCTATCTCAGCCTTAACCATAAACCAGATGAGTGGACAGAGATGATAGAGAGAAGAACCGAAACCCTAACAAGACTGGTGCGTAAGGTACAAGCTAGACTTGTTTTACCAACATCATCAGCAGTACCAATAGCCTCACCAACACAGTCAATGCTGTCAACATTGTTAGAATCGTCAGCACCTCTAACTTCACAAGTTTCGCCAATTCAAGAATCACTGTGGAAACCATTACAAATTAATAACAAGTATATTGTATCAACGAGTTATGAAGTATTAACTCAGTTCCTCCGAAGAATTTATATGTATATTCTATAAAAAAATTTTTACCATAATAAATCTTTCTGTACTAAGCTATTATGTATGGAACTTAACTATCTGGTTAATTCATATTACTAATTTGCTATGATGTACATTCTTCGTTAACAATTTAATCATTGTTAACTACAATCTCTGCTTCAACTCAATGAATTTTATTTCATAATAAATCAAGTGTATCATTCAATAACATGTTTGATTATACACTTTCATCTTTGATATACCCGAAATTTACGGGAAAACAATATTCGTATCTTGCGAAGTTAGCAAGAGTTCCATGAGCATCAGCATGATTCACTAAGGAAATACATATAAATATTGAAGCATTGATTACATTAGTGAAATACTCCGCAAAGTTTATGTAATCTCTAATGTTTTAGAGAAAATTCATTTCTAATTCAATCCGAAAAAATCAAATGAGCTTAGTATGATATTAACTCATTGAATCTGTACTACATCTGAAGAAAATATACCCACATATATTTTCATAAAGATTGTAATGAGAATTCTTGTTCAAAATATTATTTGTGAAATTTTTTTAACGGGTAGGTAATACCCGAGAGATATATAAAATCACAATTAATATGTTACATTCTTCAATTCTGATTCAATAATCATCAACTAAACCAATATACATTCTTCTATAGAAATCAAAACAATCATACTCATTCGAATCTAATTACATATTCTGATTTTGGGAATTTCAGAATTCAACTCGAGATACAACCAAAATCATCACTCTTAGATCCTTATATTTTTCAAAGCTATACTTTGACTTCAAAACTGTGATAGCACATCACTTTTAATCGTAATACACAAGATGGATATGAGAAATCATTCGGGATTTAGGACGATTTCATCATTTGGATATTGACTATGACAATCTGCAATCAAAACCCTCCAAAATTCTAGAAGACACTTCAAATAATAAACAATTGAGATGATGATCCAACCACACGTTACCCGAAGTTTTGTACCTGAAAAACTCTCGAAACCAAAGTCATAATCTAACATGTACCTGCGTCGAATTCTTCTAGCAAGAACAACATTTCGATTCCTTTTCAAAGTAGCCAATTTTGTCATGGATCCAGCAAGTCAACTTCGATTTTTTCAGTCGGACCAGTCTTATTATAACCCTGATAGATACGTTGCCCTTTCGTCATTATTACTGGGGAACCTTTCATATTCCACCATATTACCACCAGCGTTTAATCATCTAAAACACGATTCTTCTGAACCCACCTCAGATTGATAACCAGAGATTCAGATATTATTGCATTAAATGCAGAGGAAACATAAAAATGGTAGATGGTTTAAACGGTCAAAAGTTTGATGATAAAAGATAGTGAGTTGGTAAAGCTCAGAAAAAGAAAGGATTTGGTACTAAAAAATGGATTGAGCAAAGTATGAAGGAAGCCATGGACAAATCACAGAGACTGAATCTGCCTTCAAAGGATCCAAATGATTCAGTGCCTGCTGAACTCGTTAGCGAACACCTTATTTCTTATTCTAAATCTCCACAGACAAATATTCTTCATCATCATCATATCTTGAATATTCTAAGATATCATAGTATCTTTCATTATAAATATCCTTGATAATTCTGAAGATATTTTCATAAGTATTCTCATTTGAAATCAATTATCTCTCTGTAATATCTGCAACATAAAAAGAAACTGTGTTAGTTTCTAAATACTGAAAAATTCGAATATGAATGTTTTTGAAGTAGTGTTGGGAACTGATACATGAGTTAATATAATATAATGACACTTGATCAACGTCATTATATTACAGTAGGTCATGTTAAGTTTCTAATGGGATGTGATGATTCACAGCACCATCATCATGTGCCATTTACACGACTCTTACATTCGATCTAATCCTTAAACATAGCAAGAAAATATTTCTTGATGATTCGATCTTTTACAGGATATTCTGGTAATTTGACAAGTCAAAATCGCATCATTAAGATTTCCTTCTTAGAACATTAACTATGTTCATTCCGAAATTCATAACTGCAAATTCTGGACCATTACTCGCTTGACTCGAGGACGGGAAGAGGAAACGAAAGAATGAAGCTCCAAACTAGAAATTGGAGCATAAACCGCAGCAAATAAAAGAGAATATTAATTATGGGTGACAATGATTATAGAAGACAGATGCAGGGGCATCGAAATATAAGGGAAGATATAAAACTCAACAACCACCCTGAAGCTACAAACCGTGCATATCAATACGTATTGCCACGTAAAGGCACGGAAAAATTAATAACACTATAACCCCAAGATAATAGTAGAAGTAAATAAAATCTTCCGGTGGTAGATGAAAGAGAAGGATGACAGATGTAAAAATTAAGAGTATATCAAGGATCAAAATGGGATGGAGCATATTGACGAATGTTTTAAAGTATGAACTGAGGAGAAAGAATAGAAGGTGTGAGTTGTAAGGAAACAAAGAGGGTGGATTTATAGAAAAATATCCGACAGAGCAATCGGAACAGATTATTACATTTACTCAAAGAAGATCCTGATTTCCTAAGTCGCCGAAGAACCAAATCTTATTACGAAAATTTTCTTTAAATCCCTTAAATTCCGGAAATCAATCATAGCTACGTCATCAGTTAAAACAAATCTACATTTACTCATTTCGCTCTTTTACGATAGCTTCACTCATACGCTTCGAGAAATCGAATTATTTTATCCGTACTTCTTAATCATGATAAAACTCTATGTATCAGCTTATATTCGTCATAATAACATTCTTACTATTAGCTATGACGACCTCTATCAAATTTCGGGACAAAATTTCTTTTAACGGGTAGGTACTGTAGTGACCCGGAAATTTCCGATCAAATTTAAACTTTAATCTTTATATGTATCCGACACGATAAGCAAAATCTGTAATGTTGAGTCTCGAAAAGTTTGAAAACTATATTCATGTAATCAATTACCCTTTGACCATGTCTGACGATTCACGAACAAAAATGTGTAAATAGAAATGTATGTGTATGTACATATGTGTATTTTTTTTTTAAGCTAAGAAATATTGATAAAACATTTAAGAGCTTGGTGATACAAAAATAGATTATGAGATTATTATGTGACTTGAAAGCATTGAACGAATTAGTTGATATGAATATAAGCTACGAGATCTATTTTATGAACATAGAAATGCTATCACAGTAGTTAGTGAATAATACTTTACTTGAACGTATTTGTTCGATGTAAGTTTATCAATGAGATTAAAAGATAATATCAAGTGATTGATTTATCAGGTACATTGAATTATAATTACGAGTCTTTGTTATGAGGTCCACTTGAATTAGAAAACTCTTACTTTTAACGGTATTCGGAATATTTAGTAAAGTGATTCCATGTAAGAACAAAAGTGTTATTATTGAGGATTAGACAGAGGTTAGCGGAGAGTCTCGTTTAATTATCAAAAGCGTACCTTGCAATGATTGACTTGTGTCACTTGGTAGGTTAATTATTTAGTTTTCTTAATATTGAAGACGTTTTACGATATAGATGAAACCTTTTAAAGAATGATTTTGAATATAACTAATTTTGGAAAACTAAATTATATTTATTCAATTTAGTACAAACACATTTTTTTTCGATATAATAGAATTTGATTATAAAATATTTTTATGGATTTTCAATGATATAAAAATAAAAATAAATATAAAATAAAGATTTCTAATGAGCACCAAAAGACTACAACATTTCATCACAAGATTGAAAGTTAAAATGTTGGAAATCACTAAACCTGCGCACTTGCACGAGAAAAATCATAACTAAATCATACTGACTCGAAAAAGGGTGATTCCGGTGTCCAAACGACCGTAACTCAAAAATCTACAACTTTCATGAAGACACCATACACGAATCGTGTACCTATCTACACGAAACGTGTAATCTTGTGCCGACATATTTTGGTGGCGGCTCACTATGCAACATGTTTTTAATTTTTATTAATATTATATTATATTATTATATTATTTATAAATCTATATATATAGGATCGATCATAATTGTTTTCTAACTATCTATCTCTCACACTCTCTCTATAATTATATTTATTATTATTATTGTTAGTGTTATTATTATTATTATTATTAGTATTATTATACATAAAATACTACGACGAGGTCATGGGCGAGTTATTTCAAAACGGGTTTTATGAGCGGGATAGAGCTAAGGAAATTATGAGTTATGGTTATGGAGGTGATGGGTATTGTTCATGGGTATGCTTGTGAGGTTAAACTAGTGTTTGTCACCTCCATTGCGTCTACGTACCTTTCCTACAATATTGAACCTCAATATTGATACGTGAGTACTCCTAATTTAATTTTTACATACTAATAGTGTATCCCTGACTAGTGCTCGAGAAAATAGGATTATGCATGCTTGTAAATTTGATAGTGCCCTTAGATAGGTTATGCCGAATCTTAAAGGTTGTTATATTATAGTTGAAGGAAGATATAAGATTTGCATGTCCTTAAAAAGCTAGAAAAAAAATTAAGAACTTTTCCTTTAGATGCCAAATAGATTTGATGGACGGATTAAAAGTTATAGTCAATTAAAATTTCGTAAAAATGATTATTATCGTCGTTAATATCGTTGTCTTAATTTTTTTATCAAATTGTTATTATTCCAAAATAACACGACTGTTACTTATTATTATTATCAATACTATATTATTAACTAGAAATGTAATACAAATTATATAACTACCTTAATAGAATCTATCGTAGTATTTTTATGATATTAAATGAACTTTATAAGTTTTATTACTTAAGATATATAAAAGTATATTTTAATATAAAATTTTATTTATAAACGAATTATATTATTTACTTTATTAAATCTTTAAAAAAAAAATATTTTAAAAATATAAAACGACGATATTTAAATTATATAATAAAACATTTATAAAGTTTTGAAATCATTTGGAGTTAAACTAATTTTTGTCGACCTTTGCATACTAGACTCGAGCATTAGGATTGTGGTACACTATGACTTAACTTAATGTATTAGACAAATATTGACAAATACATAATTATATATAAATAATTTAGGTTCGTGAATCCAAGGCCAACCTTACACTTGTTCAATGATGTTATATGTATTTTTACTACAAAATACAGTATGGTGAGTTTCATTTGCCTTTTTACCCTTTATATTTTTGGGACTGAGAATACATGCGCTTTTATAAATGTTTGACGAAATAGACACAAGTAATTGAAACTACATTCTATGGTTGAATTATCGAAATCGAATATGCCCCTTTTTATTAAAGTCTGGTAATCTAAGAATTAGGGAACAGACACCCTAATTGACGCGAATCCTAAAGATAGATCTATTGGGCCTAACAAACCCCATCCAAAGTAACGGATGCTTTAGTACTTCGAAATTTATATCATGTCCGAAGGAGGATCCCGGAATGATAGGGGATATTCTTATATGCATATTGTTAATGTCGGTTACCAGGTGTTCACCATTTGAATGATTATTTTTGTCTCTATGCATGGGACGTATATTTATGAGAACTGGAAATGAAATTCTTGTGGTCTATTAAAATGATGGAAATAAATGATTATGATAAACTAATGAACTCACCAACCTTTTGGTTGACACTTGAAAGCATGTTTATTCTCAGGTTTGAAAGAGATCTTCCGCTGTGCATTAGCTCATTTTAAAGATATTACTTGGAGTCATTCATGACATATTTCAAAAGACGTTGCATTCGAGTCGTTGAAGTTCATTAAAGATTATTATTAAGTAAATGACAGATTAGGTCATTTATAGTTTGGATATTATGAAATGGTATGCATACATGTCAATTTTCGATGTAAAGAAAGATTGTCTTTTAAAAACGAATGCAATGTTTGTAAAATGTATCATATAGAGGTCAAATACTGTAACACGGGATGGGTGACCTCCTGGGAAAGTGCTCGTCGTGTGTGGTTGCCAAAAAAATCCGTGCGCCTACGGGCAAAGCGGACAATATCATGCTACGGGGAACGTTTACCTGGGATGTTACAGATGGTATCAGAGTCAGGCCCCGGACCAAACGTGCACAGCGAGGACGCTGTGTCCCATTAGGGGGGAGGATTGTAACACCCGTGTTACATCCGTCCCATATCGGTTGGAGAGGGGAACGAAGCATGCCTTATAAGGGTGTGGAGACCTTTCCTAGCAAGACGCGTTTTGGGACCACAAGCGCAGTAGATCTCATGAGAACTCTGCAGTTAAGCGTGCTCAGGCAAGAGCACTACCAGGATGGGTGACCTCCTGGGAAAGTGCTCGTCGTGTGTGGTTGCCAAAAAAATCCGTGCGCCTACGGGCAAAGCGGACAATATCATGCTACGGGGAACGTTTACCTGGGATGTTACAAATACCTCGCAATGTAATCAACTATTGTGAATCGTTTATAATGTATATGAACGGGTCCTTTCATCTTTGCTCCAATGGCGAAACTAGTCCCTCGCGTTCGGTTGCGGGTGCGTGAATTGACCAAACGAATTATTTTAAATTACACGGAAGTACGGGAGATATTAAAAATCCGATAACGAGAATATTTAAAATGTTACTTAACAAAGGATACGAATCTAGATATGAAGGGTATTATTTAAAAAGAAAAATACGGGCGTTAAAATAATTTAACGGAAAAATGCGGGATGTTACACAATTCATCTGATGGGTTCGTAGTCGACTTAATCAATGGAGACGCGAAGAAGGCGATCTCTTCCACCAACCGAATTTACCTCTTGGCGATGAACCTGAAGCACTTACCGGCGAATCTGTTGGTAATACTATTTTCTCTCTCATTTCCCGAATATCTCGTCAAGATTATATTCTATCTAAAATTCTAAACCTTATTCATTCGCTCGTTCCAACCAACAATCATCCCGGAATAATAGAAGAAGTCAACAAACTTCGCGCTTTAAAAATAAACTTGGAAAATATGGTGCAAAATGTACCAGCTTCAACAACATCAACGGCATCAACTGTACCACCAGCAACAACACAAACCACAACAACACATGCCTCAACATCCCATTCAGTACCTCGAGTACAATCATCGTTCTACGTATCGTTCTACATCAATTATCTTCGTTCTTCATGGCGATTATGTAATCTCTAATGTTTTAGAGATTATGTATTCTAGTTATAACGGTAAATCAAATGAGATTAATATTATATTAACTCATTGAATCTATGATTAGATCTGAAGAAACTATATATGTAAGTATATTTTCATAAAGATTGTAATTAAAAATCCTTTTGTACAAAATATTAATGGTGAAAATATTTTAACGGGTAGGTAATACCTGAGAAATATTTAGATTTCACATTAATAAGTTACACTGTACATTCTTCAAATCTGATTCAACAGTCATTCACTATCCTACTTACAACTACCGATATACGAATCCGTTTATCGCAGAATAACCATTTTCATCCAATTTCATATTTAGATTTTGATTTACCAGAATTCAACAAGTGGCATAATGAAGAAAACATTGGACAAAATAAAATTTGTAGAAACAAACAAATTAACTATGAGAAATTCTATTAAGAATCCACGCTAACAAAATCCTAGCTAACTGTTCCTAGCTAATTGTTAATGCCGTATTACCTTTTATTTATCGCAACTTATTTATTGCATTTTATTTATCGCAATTTTAATTCTCGTAATTTTATTTATCGTCATTTAATTTATGTTATTTATTTTATGCACTATAAATATCGGGACACGTATACAAGGTTTTGACATATCATATTGACGCATCTATATATATTATTTGGAATAACCATATACACTCTATATGCAGTAATGCGGGAGTTAGCTATACAGGGTTGAGGTTGATTCTACAATAATATATATAGTTTGAGTTGTGATCGAGTCTGAGACGTATACGGGTCACGATACGTATTAATTAATTCAAATATTATATATTAAACTATATATGAATCATTGGATTGTTAACTGTGGACTATCGACTGTGGACTAATAACATTGGACAATTAAAATGAATTAAAATATTGATTATAACATATGAAACTAAACATTTCTTCAAGTTTGCCACTTGATTTCATCTTAAACCTCATTTGTATCTTGACGATTACAATCTACGCTCAAACCTTTCACGAATCTTGAAAACACCTCAATTGAGAGGATGAACCAGCCGCACTTCATCTACGGAAGAAAAGATTGATGCATATAGTCATGCACCTGAAAAACTCTCGAAAACTGAGTAAACGTTTAACACATAGCTGTGCTAATTCCTTAGTGTTATTATTACCCAAAATAACTTGATAATTCCTTTCAAAATAGCCAATTTTGTCACAGCTTCAGCAATACAACTCCGACTTTTCATTCGAAACAACCTTATTATAACCTTGATATATATGCCTGTTCTTTATTGTTACCAGGAAACCTTTCATATTACCATCAGCGTTTAATCATCTAAAAACAAAATTCTCTTGAAACCACCTCGGATTGATAATCGATAATTCAGATATCGTAGCATTAAATGCTGAGGAAACAGAAAAATTGTAGATGGTTTAAACGGTCAAAAGTTTGATGAAAAAGAAGGGAGTATTAGGAACGCTCGATAGAAAATTTGGTACTGAAAAACGGATTGAGTTAACCATGAAGAAAACAAAGAACAAATACAAGGACCAAACCCTATATTCAAAGAATCTAGGTAAATCTGGATCCGATGAAATCTTTAGAAAATATTTTGCTCCGTACCCACGTTAAAATTTTGCGGGAAAATTTTCTCCATCAATCTTTGAACTTAGAAATTCCAAAATATCATCATAAATATCTTCGATATTTTTGAGGATATTTTCATAAATATTTCTGTCCGAAATTATCTACCTCTTCGTGTTTTCAGTATTCCATTATATTGAAAACTTCTGTAAAATCTAAGTATAAATAATGAATGAATTGTGGAGAAGTGTTGGAAATTGAAGCATGAGTTAGTATAATATAATGGCGCTTGGCCAACGTGATTATATTACAGTAAGTCGTGCTGAGTTCTAATGGAACGTGATGATTCACAGATTCTAACGTCATCATGTGCCATGTTACACGACTCTTTCATTCTACTTAATTTCTAAGCATATCACGGAAATATTTCCTTGATATTTCTGTTCTTCCGTAATTCCAACAGTTGCTAATAATTCGTGCTAATACATTTTCCTTCTGATTAGAAGATTTCCTTAAATTCCTTGAATTCCGGAAATCCACCATGACTACGTCAAAAGTTAAGACGAAACTTTTCACTCTTTTGTGATAGCTTCACTCGTACGCTTCACATGATCGAATCGTTTTATCTATATTAATCAATAATGATAAAACTCTAATTATCAACTCATATTCGTCATGAAAACATTTTTATTGTTAGCCATGACGACCTCGATCAAATTTCGGGACGGAATTTCTTTAACGGGTAGGTACTGTCACGACCCGGAAAATTTTGACTAATTTTGAACCAAACTCTCGATACAATTTGATATCTGTAACACGATAAGCAAAGTCTGTTAGGTTGAGTCTCAAAAATTGTGAACTGTTTCATATATTCAATTGACCTTCGACTGTTCTCGACGATTCACGAACAACTATTTGTAAATAGATACATATATATATATATATATATATATATATATATATATATATAATAATAATTTGAAATATTATTTGATATAATATATGATTTAATTTTAGGAAATAAATATGTAAAATAATATGCGATGTAATGAAAACTACCATTATAAATATATAGATATGTATATATATGTATATCTAAATGCTTCTTGTAAATATATCAAATTATATTAAATCTAATTGTTTAAAAATATATAATATATTTTAGTAGTTAAAACTTGCTAAAACTATTTGCATATAGAAAGAGAATATATTAAAAGTAATTGATCTCGAGTCTAATTAGTAATCGTCAGTGACACTCAGTTGACGTTTCGTTAGTTTTAATATAAATATAATACGTGTTTATGAAAGATTAAAATAAAAATTGGAGTGCAAATTGATTACGAAGATTCTAGATTTGTTAAAAAATATTTTTATCCTTTTAGTTTAAATTTTAGTACTCCGTACATATTAATTGGTACAAAAAATAAATAATTACCGAACCTTTTTGATTAGGTTTCAAACAGATAACGAGTGAAATAATTTAATATGCTTAATCTAAAAATTTGGGATTTTTAGGGACACTTTTATGTATTAACTGTTTAGCAATGGACACGAAATAATACCTGGGAAAAGTGTCGGTAAATACAACAAATATTAAGCACGAGATATGTTACTGTTTTCACTCTCTTTTCCCCACCATCATATTATTACTATTTATTTATTTATTATATTTATATAAGTATTATATATGTATATATAAGTATGCAGTAAGAGTTAGAGAGTTAAAGACACTTGAACACTTGAACACAACCACTATTTAATCACTATTACCTTTTATTTTTTTTGTTTGCTGTCTTAATCGAACACCTGCATTCCATTTAAGATTTTTTTAATATTATATTATTATTAATTAATATTATTATAATGATATACATATATAGTTAGATGGCAGATATATATATATATATATATATATATATATATATATATATATATATATATATATATACATTCAATCTTATAAAAACATCATCACCACAATTAAACCCGACACCACACCCTTGCATTTTGTTTTCCGTTTCTTTCTTGCTTGTAGAGCACCGGCTACCGCCACTTCCACACCGAACAACCACCATAAAACCGCCATCACAATTCTACAACCCATATCACCACCCTCTCTATTCCGTCTCTCTCTACTTTCTCTCTATATATTTTTCTCGTGAATACCATGGATACAAACCACCACCTTCGGCTCATCTCTTTCATCCAAAACAAACATTAAAACACTTTCACCACCGGTTACCACTTTCGATCACCACCACCGTTTAACCACCATGATCACATATCCGCCATCATTCACTCTCCATCTTCGTTGTTCGAGACCATCATTAAACCCACCACTATCGACACCCATTAAACCACTCACTCATCGCTTTGTTTTTTTAGGTATATTTATATTTATTATTAATATTGGTATAATTATAATTAGTATTAGTATTATAAATATTATTATTATCCTAATAATTATTAATATATGATTATAATTATGTTAAAGGGTAACGAGGATGATGATGTGTAAATGATGGAGTGAGTAACGATTATGCAGTAGGAAGAAGATGGGAAAACAGAAAAATACGAGTTATATATTTAACAAGATAGATTAAAACAGAAAAAGGAAACAGTGAGACGGTTGTGGTTGTTTGTATATAATCGAGAGGTCCCTGGTTCAAAACCAGGCGGCGACTCCCTATTTATTTTTGTTAATGAACCTGGTCTATTGTCAAAGTGAGTTTGTCACGACCCGAAAAATTTCGACTAATTTTAAACCAAACTCTCGATACGATATTTTATTTTGACACGATAAGCAAAGTCTGTAAGGTTGAGTTTCAAAAATTTTGAACTGTGTTCATATATTCAATTAACATGGGGACTACTTCCGACGATTCACGAACCTTTAATCGTAAATAGAAATATATATATATATATAAATAACTATGCATGTAAATAATTATATATTATAAATATATTAAGGAACTATTATGTGATTAGAAAGAAAACTTAAAATTTGTATTTAAAAATGATAATGAGAGTAGATTGAATGTACATAATTATTGATTGTATGTTCTTTACAATATATTTAAAAGAATGAATAGTTAATATTCGATACATGTTAATATTACTATATTAAAGGCAATTACAAATTAAAAGTGTATTGTTTATAATAATATTATTATTACTTTTATACATAGTAATATCAAAATAAGTATTATTAATATATGACTTTAATATAAAAATAGAAACAAGTAATTTGTTATATTTTCATTATTACTTGTATTATGATTAGATACTATTACTATTAAAAATCATTATTAAAGATATCATTGTGCTTATTATAAAAATAATACAAATTATTATTATTATTTTTATTACTTTTATTATTATCTTAATTGTTATTATCATATTATTGTTATCTTTATTATTATTATTTTATTACCATTATCATTAAGAATTATTATTATTATTATTATTATAAATTTTAAGAATATAAGTATCAAAATAAAGATTTTAAAAATAAATATTATTATGAAAATGATAAAAAAATTTAATTTAGTTGTAATTTAAATACTATTAGTTATTATTATTACAAATTTTCATTTTTAACATGATTATTAAAAAGAAATTACATTTTTATCTAAAATTACCATTTTCTTTATTACTTTTATCATTATTACAAGTAATATTTTGATTTTATTATTATTAATAAAATTATTACATTATGTTAACTTTATTATATTTTTTTTTATATTTATTTACTATTAATATTAAATATAAAATATAAAGACAAATGATTTAAATAATTTGAATAATTCGATCTGTTTGATATCACGAGCGTAACTGTTTTTGATTTTTGTACCTATCTATAAATTTGTTATAGATCGACATCAGTAGTACAAATCTATTTCCTTTTCAGTAACTTTTATTTTTATTTTTTTTTCTTTATATATTTCTGATTGAAATATTGTTGATTACTTCGTATTTTAAATCAATCGAATTACTCAAGATATTGATTAATTCCTTCAACCATAAATCGTCACCATCAATTAGAAACTATTACAACCATTAACAGAGTAAATTCATCAGAGATATATCAAGGAAATCGGGTCGCCTCTGTTCTGTGTTCATTTAATCATACATTCGATCTTAAATGAAATTTAAAATTCTAATTATGCAGTTTTGTTAGAAAACATTCGTTCAAACAAACTGGAAAGTTTCAATTGCCAATTTTCTATATCGAATCTGAATTCTTGAGTCAAAGTTTGAGTTTGTAAAAGTCAACATTTTGTTTATCACAAAATTCGGAACCAAATCGAGGTTTCTGTTTCAATTGAGTATTCATAAAGATTATAGAGGTGATTTATAAACTTTTTCGTGTTACAATCTATGTCTAAAACAGACCTCAATTTAAGATTTAATGTTGGAGTTCATAGAAGGTTTATCGTGAACCGTCATCTTTATTTTCATTTATTTTGTTTTCCTGATAATCTCGATCAATCACAAAGAACATTCTGTATCAAATTTTAGTCCAGTATCAATTCATAAATTCGTTATAAAGATTGTTAAGAGGGTTGAGTTCTGATTGACTAATATTGAAGAAGAAGAGAAACTGTAATATACGGGTTATAAATTAATAGAATCAGATTTTAAAACAGAAAGACACGATTGGCCTGAATGGTTAAGGGTACTAAAGGGTGAGCAATAGGTCTCGGGTTCGAGTCCCTCATGGAGCAATATATATTTTTAAGCCTTTCTCAAAGAAGGTAGTTCATTTTTATTATTATTTTTATTTTCATTATTACTTATTATTATTGTTAACATAAGTTTTTGTTATTATGTTAAAATTTAAGTTATGATATAATTATTATTAATATCAATTTGGTTATTATTAAGTAATATCATTAAATATTATTATTATTATTATTAGTATTATTATCACTAGTATTATTGTTATTATTTGTAGTGACCCGAACTTTTCCATGTTTATATATATTAATTGAGATTGATATTTACATGATTAAATGTTTCCAACATGTTAAGCAATCAAACTTGTTAAGACTTGATTAATTGAAATATGTTTCATATAGACAATTGACCAACCAAGTTGACCGGTGATTCACGAACGTTAAAACTTGTAAAAACTATACGATGACATATATATGGTTATATATATAGTTAACATGTTTTTATTATAAGTATGTATCTCATTAGGTATTTTAACAATGAGTTATATACATAAAAATGAGACTATTAATTTAAGAAACTCGAAAACGATATATATAACGATTATCGTTATAACAACGTCTTACTAGGTACATATGAATCATATTAAGATATTGATACACTTGGTTAATTATGTTAAATGATAAGTAAATATATTATTAAGTGTATTAACAATGAAATACATATGTAAAAATAAGACTACTAACTTAATGATTTCGAAACGAGACATATGTGTAACGATTATCGTTGTAACGACATTTAACTGTATATACATCATACTGAGATATATTATATATCATAATATCATGATAATATAAAAATTTAATATCTCATTTGTTATAATAAACAATGGGTTAACAACATTCAACAAGATCGTTAACCTAAAGGTTTCAAAACAACATTTACATGAAACGACTAACGATGACTTAACGACTCAGTTAAAATGTATATACATGTAGTGTTTTAATATGTATTCATACACTTTTGAAAGACTTCAAGACACTTATCAAAATACTTCTACTTAACAAAAATGCTTACAATTACATCCTCGTTCAGTTTCATCAACAATTCTACTCGTATGCACCTGTATTCGTACTCGTACAATACACAGCTTTTAGATGTATGTACTATTGGTATATACACTCCAATGATCAGCTCTTAGCAGCCCATGTGAGTCACCTAACACATGTGGGAACCATCATTTGGCAACTAGCATGAAATATCTCATAAAATTACAAAAATATGAGTAATCATTCATGACTTATTTACATGAAAACAAAATTACATATCCTTTATATCTAATCCATACACCAACGACCAAAAACACCTACAAACACTTTCATTCTTCAATTTTCTTCATCTAATTGATCTCTCTCAAGTTCTATCTTCAAGTTCTAAGTGTTCTTCATAAATTCCAAAAGTTCTAGTTTCATAAAATCAAGAATACTTTCAAGTTTGCTAGCTCACTTCCAATCTTGTAAGGTGATCATCCAACCTCAAGAAATCTTTGTTTCTTACAGTAGGTTATCATTCTAATACAAGGTAATAATCATATTCAAACTTTGGTTCAATTTCTATAACTATAACAATCTTATTTCAAGTGATGATCTTACTTGAACTTGTTTTCGTGTCATGATTCTGCTTCAAGAACTTCGAGCCATCCAAGGATCCATTGAAGCTAGATCCATTTTTCTCTTTTCCAGTAGGTTTATCCAAGGAACTTAAGGTAGTAATGATGTTCATAACATCATTCGATTCATACATATAAAGCTATCTTATTCGAAGGTTTAAACTTGTAATCACTAGAACATAGTTTAGTTAATTCTAAACTTGTTCGCAAACAAAAGTTAATCCTTCTAACTTGACTTTTAAAATCAACTAAACACATGTTCTATATCTATATGATATGCTAACTTAATGATTTAAAACCTGGAAACACGAAAAACACCGTAAAACCGGATTTACGCCGTCGTAGTAACACCGCGGGCTGTTTTGGGTTAGTTAATTAAAAACTATGATAAACTTTGATTTTAAAGTTGTTATTCTGAGAAAATGATTTTTATTATGAACATGAAACTATATCCAAAAATTATGATTAAACTCAAAGTGGAAGTATGTTTTCTAAAATGGTCATCTAGACGTCGTTCTTTCGACTGAAATGACTACCTTTACAAAAACGACTTGTAACTTATTTTTCCGACTATAAACCAATACTTTTCTGTTTAGATTCATAAAATAGAGTTCAATATGAAACCATAGCAATTTGATTCACTCAAAACGGATTTAAAATGAAGAAGTTATGGGTAAAACAAGATTGGATAATTTTTCTCATTTTAGCTACGTGAAAATTGGTAACAAATCTATTCCAACCATAACTTAATCAACTTGTATTGTATATTATGTAATCTTGAGATACCATAGACACGTATACAATGTTTTGACCTATCATGTCGACACATCTATATATATTTCGGAACAACCATAGACACTCTATATGTGAATGTTGGAGTTAGCTATACAGGGTTGAGGTTGATTCCAAAATATATATAGTTTGAGTTGTGATCAATACTGAGATACGTATACACTAGGTCGTGGATTGATTCAAGATAATATTTATCGATTTATTTCTGTACATCTAACTGTGGATAACTAGTTGTAGGTTACTAACGAGGACAGCTGACTTAATAAACTTAAAACATCAAAATATATTAAAAGTGTTGTAAATATATTTTGAACATACTTTGATATATATGTATATATTGTTATAGGTTCGTGAATCAACCAGTGGCCAAGTCTTACTTCCCGACGAAGTAAAAATCTGTGAAAGTGAGTTATAGTCCCACTTTTAAAATCTAATATTTTTGGGATGAGAATACATGCAGGTTTTATAAATGATTTACAAAATAGACACAAGTACGTGAAACTACATTCTATGGTTGAATTATCGAAATCGAATATGCCCCTTTTTATTAAGTCTGGTAATCTATGAATTAGGGAACAGACACCCTAATTGACGCGAATCCTAAAGATAGATCTATTGGGCCTAACAAACCCATCCAAAGTACTGGATGCTTTAGTACTTCGAAATTTATATCATATCCGAAGGGTGTCCCGGAATGATGGGGATATTCTTATATATGCATCTTGTTAATGTCGGTTACCAGGTGTTCACCATATGAATGATTTTTATCTCTATGTATGGGATGTGTATTGAAATATGAAATCTTGTGGTCTATTATTATGATTTGATATATATAGGTTAAACCTATAACTCACCAACATTTTTGTTGACGTTTTAAGCATGTTTATTCTCAGGTGATTATTAAGAGCTTCCGCTATCGCATACTTAAATAAGGACGAGATTTGGAGTCCATGCTTGTATGATATTGTATAAAAACTGCATTCAAGAAACTTATTTTGTTGTAACATATTTGTATTGTAAACCATTATGTAATGGTCGTGTGTAAACAGGATATTTTATATTATCATTATTTGATAATCTACATAAAGCTTTTTAAAACCTTTATCTATGAAATAAAGGTTATGGTTTGTTTTAAAAATGAATGCAGTCTTTGAAAAACGTCTCATATAGAGGTCAAAACCTCGCAACGAAATCAATTAATATGGAACGTTTTTAGTCAATAAGAACGGGACATTTCAGTTGGTATCCGAGCGTTGGTCTTAGAGAACCAGAATTTTGCATTCGTGTGTCTTATCGAGTTTGTTAGGATGCATTAGTGAGTCTGGACTTCGACCGTGTTTACTTGAAAAATGATTGCTTAACAAATTTTGTTGGAAACTATATATTTTTAACATGTGAATATTATGTGATATATTAATCTCTTAACGCGTTTGATATTATGTGATAGATGTCTACCTCTAGAACAAGTCCCATTGACTCACCTAATAATAATGAAGAGTCAAATGTAAATTGGAATGATTTGTGGACTGATTCACAAGTTCCCGAAGAGGAACCGGAAGAAGAGTCGGAACCGGAAGAAGAATCGGAACCGGAAGAAGAATCGGAACCGAATGAAGAAATAGAACCGGTGGGGGAAATAATAAAACGGTTAAGTAAAAGAAAATCCTCAACCAACCGACCAAGGTTAATTATGGTCAATGGTGTTTCCGCCAAGGAAGCAAAATATTGGGAGGATTACCAATTCTCCGATGAATCGGATTCCGACGAGAATTCCGATGATGTTATAGAAATTACCCCAACTGAATTTAAAAAGGCAAAAGAAAATAATAAGGGAAAGGGCATAAAAATAGAGAAATCTAATTCCAACCCCGATGAACTTTATATGTATCGTCAACCCCCGAAGTCCTTAAGTTGTAACAATGACCCGGGAACCTCTAAACCACCAGGTTTTTCTAAACCAATGTGGATCACGACGGCTCGTATTAGGGGAACATCATATATCCCTAGAAACTTGGCAAAACGAACCAAAACTGAAGAAGAAGAAACGAGCGAGTCGGAATAAGATAGTTGTATTCGTGTGGTGTAATATATGTAATATAGTGTTCGTATGCTTTATGATATATGTAAAAATTGCTTGTATTAATAAGTATTTTTTTATGAATCTAACTCTTGTCTATTTTACAGTTTAAAAACACAAAATGGATAGACAACCCAATATTTTAAGAGACCTACCCGGAGACATGATTGATGAAATCTTGTCTAGAGTCGGCCAGAATTCCTCGGCACAACTATTTAAGGCGAGATCAGTTTGTAAGACATTCGAAGAACGTTCCAAGAATGTCTTGGTTTATAAGAGACTTTCGTTTGAAAGATGGGGGATATCACATTGGGAAACCCATAAGTTACGATGTGTTTACTTTGACGCATATATTGCGGGGAACCCAAATGCTATTTTACGCAACGGGTTAAGAAATTATTTTGACTCAATATATCCGAATATTGGACTTCGTGATTTAGAAAAAGCGGCTAACATGCAACATAAAGAAGCATGTTATGCTTACGGATTAGTAATGTTCGCTTCTCACCAAAGTGAGAACAAGAACATCGGGCTACAACTATTAAACAAAACGTTTCCACAAGTGACGGAGTCGGTAATTGGGGTAAGAAATGAGGTTTTTAGATTATTACGGGACTGTTGGACATTACGTAACCCTCGTCCCTTTGACGACGTTACAACACGCTGTCTTATCAACGGCCATAACGGTTATGTTGCACAAGACCAAGGATGGGAAGTAGTCCTAGTAAAACCAGAATGCATGACTTGTTTCTGGACGTATGAATTACGTGTCTTTATTGCCTTTGCTGAACGACTTGTGTACTAGCTAGAATTATCTTCACAACTATCGTGTATCAAAGTTATTGTGTGCTATATTTCATGCTTTATGTAAAATAAGCGGTATTGTAAGTTTGTAAAATATTGTATAAAAGTTTGAACGCGAAATATTATTATAATCAGTTTTTCATATAGAATTGTAGTAGTTGAATTGTATATTAGCTACTAAGTATGAACTTAACGGGTAGGTACTACCCGAATTTAAACTTATAGAACGCTAATATGAAGAAAAAGCTTTTATAAATGAGTTCATATTATGCTACGAAATACTATTAACTACTCTTAATATTCTGTATGATTAACTTGTTCCATTTAACTATTTTGAAGGAAATGGCACCGACTACTCGACACACCGTGAATATGAATGAAGAGGAATTTCGTACTTTTCTAGCTTCAAACATAGCCGCAGTACAGGCTGCGCTACATACCAACAATAACCTTGGATCTAGCAGTACAGGAAATCGTGTAAGATGCACCTACAAAGAATTCACTGCCTGCAAACCTTTGGAATTTGATGGAACCGAAGGACCGATCGGATTGAAACGGTGGACCGAGAAGGTCGAATCGGTGTTTGCCATAAGTAAGTGTACTGAAGAGGACAAAGTAAAGTACGCTACGCATACCTTCACAGGTTCTGCGTTAACATGGTGGAATACCTATCTAGAGCAAGTGGGACAAGACGATGCGTACGCACTACCGTGGTCAGCATTCAAGCACTTGATGAACGAGAAGTACCGTCCCAGAACCGAGGTCAATAAGCTCAAGACAGAACTTAGAGGGTTACGAACCCAAGGATTTGATATTACCACGTACGAAAGACGATTCATAGAATTGTGCCTATTGTGTCCGGGAGCATTCGAAGATGAGGAAGAGAAGATCGACGCGTTTGTGAAAGGATTACCGGAAAGAATCCAAGAAGATATAAGTTCACACGAGCCCGCCTCCATACAACAGGCATGTAGAATGGCTCACAAACTCGTGAACCAAATTGAAGAAAGAATTAAAGAATAGACTGCTGAAGAGGCCAATGTGAAGCAAGTCAAAAGAAAGTGGGAGGAAAACGGTGATAAGAATCACCAATACAACAACAACAGCAATTACAACAATAATCGCAACAATTATCCCAACAATCGCAACATCAATCGCAACTACAACAAACGGCCCAACAACAACAACAACAACAACAACAGCAACTACAACAATCATCCCAACAACAATAATAACCGCAACAACAACAACAACAATCAGAAGCAGCTATGCCAAAGGTGTGAAAAAAATCACTCGGGGTTCTGCACCAAATTTTGCAACAAGTGTAAAAGAAATGGTCATAGCGCGGCGAAGTGTGAGGTCTACGGACCAGGGGTTAATAGAACGAAAGGAACAAATGGTGTCGGAACGAGTAATGGTGGAGCAAGTAGTGTCGGAGCAAGTTATGCCAATGTAGTTTGTTATAAATGTGGAAAACCGGGCCACATTATTAGAAATTGCCCGAACCAGGAGAACACGAATGGACAAGGCCGTGGAAGAGTTTTCAATATTAATGCGGCAGAGGCACAGGAAGACCCGGAGCTTGTTACGGGTACGTTTCTTATTGACAATAAATCTGCTTACGTTTTATTTGATTCGGGTGCGGATAGAAGCTATATGAGTAGAGATTTTTGTGCTAAATTAAGTTGTCCATTGACGCCTTTGGATAGTAAATTTTTACTCGAATTAGCAAATGGTAAATTAATTTCAGCAGATAATATATGTCGGAATCGAGAAATTAAACTGATTAGCGAAACATTTAAGATTGATTTGATACCAGTAGAGTTAGGGAGTTTTGATGTGATAATCGGTATGGACTGGTTGAAAGAAGTGAAAGCGGAGATCGTTTGTTACAAAAATGCAATTCGCATTATACGAGAAAAAGGAAAACCCTTAATGGTGTACGGAGAAAAGGGCAACACGAAGCTACATCTTATTAGTAATTTGAAAGCACAAAAACTAATAAGAAAAGGTTACTATGCTGTTCTAGCACACGTCGAGAAAGTACAAACTGAAGAAAAGAGCATCAATGATGTTCCCGTCGCAAAAGAATTTCCTGATGTATTTCCGAAAGAATTACCGGGATTACCCCCACATCGATCCGTTGAATTTCAAATAGATCTTGTACCAGGAGCTGCACCAATAGCTCGTGCTCCTTACAGACTCGCACCAAGCGAGATGAAAGAACTACAAAGCCAATTACAAGAACTTTTAGAGCGTGGTTTCATTCGACCAAGCACATCACCGTGGGGAGCTCCTGTTTTGTTTGTCAAGAAGAAAGATGGTACATTCAGGTTGTGTATCGACTACCGAGAGTTGAACAAACTTACCATCAAGAACCGCTACCCACTACCGAGAATCGATGACTTATTTGATCAACTACAAGGCTCGTCTGTTTATTCAAAGATTGACTTACGTTTCGGGTATCATCAAATGCGGGTGAAAGAAGATGATATTCCAAAGACTGCTTTCAGAACACGTTACGGTCATTACGAGTTTATGGTCATGCCATTTGGTTTACTAATGCACCAGCTGTGTTCATGGACCTTATAAACCGAGTGTGTGGACCATACCTTGACAAGTTTGTCATTGTTTTCATTGATGACATACTTATTTACTCAAAGAATGACCAAGAACACGGTGAACATTTGAGAAAGGTGTTAGAAGTATTGAGGAAGGAAGAATTGTACCCTAAGTTTTCAAAGTGTGCATTTTGGTTGGAAGAAGTTCAATTCCTCGGTCACATAGTGAACAAAGAAGGTATTAAGGTGGATCCGGCAAAGATAGAAACTGTTGAAAAGTGGGAAACCCCGAAAACTCCGAAACACATACGCCAGTTTTTAGGACTAGCTGGTTACTACAGAAGGTTCATCCAAGACTTTTCCAGAATAGCAAAACCCTTGACTGCATTAACGCATAAAGGGAAGAAATTTGAATGGAATGATGAACAAGAGAAAGCGTTTCAATTATTGAAGAAAAAGCTAACTACGGCAGCTATATTGTCATTGCCTGAAGGGAATGATGATTTTGTGATTTATTGTGATGCATCAAAGCAAGGTCTCGGTTGTGTATTAATGCAACGAACGAAGGTGATTGCTTATGCGTCTAGACAATTGAAGATTCACGAACAAAATTATACGACGCATGATTTAGAATTAGGCGCGGTTGTTTTTGCATTAAAGACTTGGAGGCACTACTTATATGGGGTCAAAAGTATTATATATACCGACCACAAAAGTCTTCAACACATATTTAATCAGAAACAACTGAATATGGGGCAGCGTAGGTGGATTGAATTATTGAATGATTATGACTTTGAGATTCGTTACCACCCGGGAAAGGCAAATGTGGTAGCCGATGCCTTGAGCAGGAAGGACAGAGAACCCATTCGAGTAAAATCTATGAATATAATGATTCATAATAACCTTACTACTCAAATAAAGGAGGCGCAACAAGGAGTTTTAAAAGAGGGAAATTTAAAAGATGAAATACCCAAAGGATCGGAGAAGCATCTTAATATTCAGGAAGACGGAACCCGGTATAGGGCTGAAAGGATTTGGGTACCAAAATTTGGAGATATGAGAGAAATGGTACTTAGAGAAGCTCATAAAACCAGATACTCAATACATCCTGGAACGGGGAAGATGTACAAGGATCTCAAGAAACATTTTTGGTGGCCAGGTATGAAAGCCGATGTTGCTAAATACGTAGGAGAATGTTTGACGTGTTCAAAGTTCAAAGCTGAGCATCAGAAACCATCAGGTCTACTTCAACAACCCGAAATCCCGGAATGGAAATGGGAAAACATTACCATGGATTTCATCACTAAATTGCCAAGGACTGCAAGTGGTTTTGATACTATTTGGGTAATAGTTGATCGTCTCACCAAATCAGCACACTTCCTGCCAATAAGAGAAGATGACAAGATGGAGAAGTTAGCACGACTGTATTTGAAGGAAGTCGTCTCCAGACATGGAATACCAATCTCTATTATCTCTGATAGGGATGGCAGATTTATTTCAAGATTCTGGCAGACATTACAGCAAGCATTAGGAACTCGTCTAAACATGAGTACTGCCTATCATCCACAAACTGATGGGCAGAGTGAAAGGACGATACAAACGCTTGAAGACATGCTACGAGCATGTGTTATTGATTTCGGAAACAATTGGGATCGACATCTACCGTTAGCAGAATTTTCCTACAACAACAGCTACCATTCAAGCATTGAGATGGCGCCGTTTGAAGCACTTTATGGTAGAAAGTGCAGGTCTTCGATTTGTTGGAGTGAAGTGGGGGATAGACAGATTACGGGTCCGGAGATTATACAAGAAACTACCGAGAAGATCATCCAAATTCAACAACGGTTGAAAACCGCCCAAAGTCGACAAAAGAGCTACGCTGACATTAAAAGAAAAGATATAGAATTTGAAATTGGAGAGATGGTCATGCTTAAAGTTGCACCTTGGAAAGGCGTTGTTCGATTTGGTAAACGAGGGAAATTAAATCCAAGGTATATTGGACCATTCAAGATTATTGATCGTGTCGGACCAGTAGCTTACCGACTTGAGTTACCTCAACAACTCGCGGCTGTACATAACACTCTCCACGTCTCGAATTTGAAGAAATGTTTTGCTAAAGAAGATCTCACTATTCCGTTAGATGAAATCCAAATAAACAAAAAACTTCAATTCATCGAAGAACCCGTCGAAATAATGGATCGTGAGGTTAAAAGACTTAAGAAAAACAAGATACCAATTGTTAAGGTTCGATGGAATGCTCGTAGAGGACCCGAGTTCACCTGGGAGCGTGAAGATCAGATGAAGAAGAAATACCCGCATCTATTTCCAGAAGATTCGTCAACACCTTCAACAGCTTAAAATTTCGGGACGAAATTTATTTAACGGGTAGGTACAGTAGTGACCCGAACTTTTCCATGTTTATATATATTAATTGAGATTGATATTTACATGATTAAATGTTTCCAACATGTTAAGCAATCAAACTTGTTAAGACTTGATTAATTGAAATATGTTTCATATAGACAATTGACCACCCAAGTTGACCGGTGATTCACGAACGTTAAAACTTGTAAAAACTATACGATGACATATATATGGTTATATATATAGTTAACATGTTTTTATTATAATTATGTATCTCATTAGGTATTTTAACAATGAGTTATATACATAAAAATGAGACTATTAATTTAAGAAACTCGAAAACGATATATATAACGATTATCGTTATAACAACGTCTTACTAGGTACATATGAATCATATTAAGATATTGATACACTTGGTTAATTATGTTAAATGATAAGTAAATATATTATTAAGTGTATTAACAATGAAATACATATGTAAAAATAAGACTACTAACTTAATGATTTCGAAACGAGACATATATGTAACGATTATCGTTGTAACGACATTTAACTGTATATACATCATACTGAGATATATTATATATCATAATATCATGATAATATAACAATTTAATATCTCATTTGTTATAATAAACAATGGGTTAACAACATTCAACAAGATCGTTAACCTAAAGGTTTCAAAACAACATTTACATGTAACGACTAACGATGACTTAACGACTCAGTTAAAATGTATATACATGTAGTGTTTTAATATGTATTCATACACTTTTGAAAGACTTCAAGACACTTATCAAAATACTTCTACTTAACAAAAATGCTTACAATTACATCCTCGTTCAGTTTCATCAACAATTCTACTCGTATGCACCTGTATTCGTACTCGTACAATACACAGCTTTTAGATGTATGTACTATTGGTATATACACTCCAATGATCAGCTCTTAGCAGCCCATGTGAGTCACCTAACACATGTGGGAACCATCATTTGGCAACTAGCATGAAATATCTCATAAAATTACAAAAATATGAGTAATCATTCATGACTTATTTACATGAAAACAAAATTACATATCCTTTATATCTAATCCATACACCAACGACCAAAAACACCTACAAACACTTTCATTCTTCAATTTTCTTCATCTAATTGATCTCTCTCAAGTTGTATCTTCAAGTTCTAAGTGTTCTTCATAAATTCCAAAAGTTCTAGTTTCATAAAATCAAGAATACTTTCAAGTTTGCTAGCTCACTTCCAATCTTGTAAGGTGATCATCCAACCTCAAGAAATCTTTGTTTCTTACAGTAGGTTATCATTCTAATACAAGGTAATAATCATATTTAAACTTTGGTTCAATTTCTATAACTATAACAATCTTATTTCAAGTGATGATCTTACTTGAACTTGTTTTCGTGTCATGATTCTGCTTCAAGAACTTCGAGCCATCCAAGGATCCATTGAAGCTAGATCCATTTTTCTCTTTTCCAGTAGGTTTATCCAAGGAACTTAAGGTAGTAATGATGTTCATAACATCATTCGATTCATTCATATAAAGCTATCTTATTCGAAGGTTTAAACTTGTAATCACTAGAACATAGTTTAGTTAATTCTAAACTTGTTCGCAAACAAAAGTTAATCCTTCTAACTTGACTTTTAAAATCAACTAAACACATGTTCTATATCTATATGATATGCTAACTTAATGATTTAAAACCTGGAAACACGAAAAACACCGTAAAACCGGATTTACGCCGTCGTAGTAACACCGCGGGCTGTTTTGGGTTAGTTAATTAAAAACTATGATAAACTTTGATTTTAAAGTTGTTATTCTGAGAAAATGATTTTTATTATGAACATGAAACTATATCCAAAAATTATGATTAAACTCAAAGTGGAAGTATGTTTTCTAAAATGGTCATCTAGACGTCGTTCTTTCGACTGAAATGACTACCTTTACAAAAACGACTTGTAACTTATTTTTCCGACTATAAACCTATACTTTTCTGTTTAGATTCATAAAATAGAGTTCAATATGAAACCATAGCAATTTGATTCACTCAAAACGGATTTAAAATGAAGAAGTTATGGGTAAAACAAGATTGGATAATTTTTCTCATTTTAGCTACGTGAAAATTGGTAACAAATCTATTCCAACCATAACTTAATCAACTTGTATTGTATATTATGTAATCTTGAGATACCATAGACACGTATACAATGTTTCGACCTATCATGTCGACACATCTATATATATTTCGGAACAACCATAGACACTCTATATGTGAATGTTGGAGTTAGCTATACAGGGTTGAGGTTGATTCCAAAATATATATAGTTTGAGTTGTGATCAATACTGAGATACGTATACACTGGGTCGTGGATTGATTCAAGATAATATTTATCGATTTATTTCTGTACATCTAACTGTGGACAACTAGTTGTAGGTTACTAACGAGGACAGCTGACTTAATAAACTTAAAACATCAAAATATATTAAAAGTGTTGTAAATATATTTTGAACATACTTTGATATATATGTATATATTGTTATAGGTTCGTGAATCAACCAGTGGCCAAGTCTTACTTCCCGACGAAGTAAAAATCTGTGAAAGTGAGTTATAGTCCCACTTTTAAAATCTAATATTTTTGGGATGAGAATACATGCAGGTTTTATAAATGATTTACAAAATAGACACAAGTACGTGAAACTACATTCTATGGTTGAATTATCGAAATCGAATATGCCCCTTTTTATTAAGTCTGGTAATCTATGAATTAGGGAACAGACACCCTAATTGACGCGAATCCTAAAGATAGATCTATTGGGCCTAACAAACCCCATCCAAAGTACTGGATGCTTTAGTACTTCGAAATTTATATCATATCCGAAGGGTGTCCCGGAATGATGGGGATATTCTTATATATGCATCTTGTTAATGTCGGTTACCAGGTGTTCACCATATGAATGATTTTTATCTCTATGTATGGGATGTGTATTGAAATATGAAATCTTGTGGTCTATTATTATGATTTGATATATATAGGTTAAACCTATAACTCACCAACATTTTTGTTGACGTTTTAAGCATGTTTATTCTCAGGTGATTATTAAGAGCTTCTGCTGTCGCATACTTAAATAAGGACGAGATTTGGAGTCCATGCTTGTATGATATTGTATAAAAACTGCATTCAAGAAACTTATTTTGTTGTAACATATTTGTATTGTAAACCATTATGTAATGGTCGTGTGTAAACAGGATATTTTAGATTATCATTATTTGATAATCTACGTAAAGCTTTTTAAAACCTTTATCTATGAAATAAAGGTTATGGTTTGTTTTAAAAATGAATGCAGTCTTTGAAAAACGTCTCATATAGAGGTCAAAACCTCGCAACGAAATCAATTAATATGGAACGTTTTTAGTCAATAAGAACGGGACATTTCATTATTACTATGAATATAACTTTTATCATTATTAAGAAAAATAAGACAACCTATTATTACTATTATCATTAATTATTGTTATATTATTAGTAGTAATGTTATTATCAATATAATTAACTACAACTTTTATTTATATTAAATATTATTAGCTATATAAAAATATACTTATAAATATATATATAAAAGTATAAATTCAGTTGATTAACAATCTGTATATAAATATCTATATATATAATAAATTAAGTATTTTTAAGATATAGATATGAATATAGATATATTAACATAACTAAATGAATACATATATACAAATTAAAATAAAATAAAGTATATGTTTTAAAATGAGATTCAGTATAGGTTCTATATAACTACATGTATATAAATAATATATATTAATAAATGAAATTATGTGAAATCCATTATATGCATTAATAAATATACAAATGATATAGGTTCGTGAATCCGAGGCCGACCCTGCATTGTTCAATATAGTCCTATGTATTTTTACTACAAAATACAGTATGGTGAGTTTCATTTGCTCCCTTTTTAATTACTTTTGCAATATATATTTTTGCGCTGCTTTTATAAATGTTTACAAAATAGACACAAGTACTAAAAAAATATATTCTACGTTGAGTTGTACCACTAGCATATTTCCCTGTAAATTGGTAACTATTATTTACATGAGGTATTGTAAACGCGAATCCTGTTGATAGATCTATCGGGCCTGACAACCCCAACCGGACTGGACGACCAGTATTCAACGGTTGCACAGTACTTCATTTTGTAGGCTACACTTGGTACAGTGTAGTGAGATTTCATAATAAAGGGAATATGGGACGTTGATTAATAGTTAAGTATGGTTACCAAGTGCTTAATAGTTAAGTATGGTTACCAAGTGCTCAACCACTTAGAATGCTTTACATACACTTGCGAGTGTATTATGTTTATGATTATGAAATCTTGTGGTCTATTAATATATTAAAAAGATTGTTATGATAAACCTATGAACTCACCAACCTTTTGGTTGACACTTTAAAGCATGTTTATTCTCAGGTGCAAATTAAGTCTTCCGCTGTGCATTTGCTCATTTTAAGGACATTACTTGGAGTCGATCATCGCAATGGGACCAAATGTTGATGACTTCGTCCAGGTGGATAAGGACGGGTTGTTACAGAGTTGTTGGGCCGCAGGTTTACTCTTGGGCCGAGAATTAAATTATTATTGGGCTTCTAAGTTTTAGCTTCTATCGTTGGGCCGAAGGAACATACTAAATGAATATTTGGTCGAGTTATTAACAAAACAAACAGATGGTTCAGCTGGTTAGTGCATGTGCTAGAGTATCGGGAGGTCGTGGGTTCGAGTCGAGGCAAGGGTATTTTTATATTTTTTTTGGACTGGACGACCAGTATTCAACGGTTGCACAGTACTTCGTTTTGTAGGCTACACTTGGTACAGTGTAGTGAGATTTCATAATAAAGGGAATATGTGACGTTGATTAATAGTTAAGTATGGTTACCAAGTGCTCAACCACTTAGAATGCTTTACATACACTTGCGAGTGTATTATGTTTATGATTATGAAATCTTGTGGTCTATTAATATATTAAAAAGATTGTTATGATAAACCTATGAACTCACCAACCTTTTGGTTGACACTTTAAAGCATGTTTATTCTCAGGTGCGAATTAAGTCTTCCGCTGTGCATTTGCTCATTTTAAGGACATTACTTGGAGTCGATCATCGCAATGGGACTAAATGTTGATGACTTCGTCCAGGTGGATAAGGATGGGTTGTTACAGGTGGTATCAGAGCGGTGGTCTTAGTGAACCAGGTCTTGCATTAGTATGTCTAACTGATAGTCGTTAGGATGCATTAGTAAGTCTGGACTTCGACCGGGTCTGCATGTCAAAAGTTTTGCTTATCATTTTTGTCAGAAATCATCTGTTTATCATCCTTAGGAAATTACCTGCTTATCATTCTTAGTCTAGACACATCTTACTGCAATGATTGCATGAATAGTGTATAGACAAAATTCATATCTTAGCGTATCTGCTAATTCATATTTTGGCATATCTGTTACTGTAGACTTTGCCTGACAACTTCCGTAGATTCCTCCGTAACTTATGGGATTTTAGTATTATATATGCATATGTAAACTATGTATTGCAGGGTACTAATCTACATCCTATAATCTATTTCTTATCAAAAATCCTTCATCTGATCGTACGAGATGAATCCCTCAACCAGTTCGAATTCCTCGGATTCCGACAGCTATTCCGATATGGAGTTTCACCTATGCTCCGAAAGCAGTGTCACCAGAATGAATCAACCAATTAGCCATCCCCAATTCATCTGATGAGTTCGTAGTCTACTTAATCAATGAAGACGCAAAGAAGGCGATCCTTTCCACCAATCGAATTGCCCTCTTGGCGAAGAACCTGAAGCAATTACCGGCGAACCTGTTCGAGACACCATTTTCTCTCTCATTTCCAGAGTAGCCCGACATGATTACATTCTATCCACAATTCTTAACCTTATTCATCCGCTCGTTCGAACCGACAATCATCCCGGAATAATAGAAGAAGTTAGCGAACTTCGCGCTCGAGTAATCAATTTGGAGAATATGGTGCAAAATCTACCAGCTTCAACAACATCACCGGTACCAACAGTACCATCAGTAACAGCACCAATACCATCAACAATCTATGCCTCAATATCAGCATCTGTACTTCGAGTACGATCTTCGTTCTACGTATCGTTCTACCTTATTTATCTTCGTTCTACATGGCGAATATGTAATCTCTAAAGTTTTAGAAATTATTTATTCTAGTTCCAACCGAAAACTAAATGAGTTTAATATTATGTTAACTTATTAAATCCATGATTACATCAGAAGAAAATATATATGTATATATGATTTCATAAAGATTGTAATGAAAAATTCTTTTGTACAAACTGTTAATGGTAAAAATATTTTAACGGGTAGGTAATACCCGAGGAATATTTAGATTTCACATTAATAAGTTACATTGTACGTTCGTCGGATCTGATTCAACAGTCATTTACTATCCTACGTACATCCACAGATATACGTATCCGTTCACCGCAGAATAACCATTTTCATTCAATTTCATATTTGGATTTTGACCTATCAGAATCCAACAAGTGGCATAATGAAGAAAAATATTTGACAAAATAAAATTTGTTAGAAACAAACAAATTAACTATGAGGAATTTTGTTAAGAATCCACGCTAACTGTTCCTAGCTAACTGTTCCTAGCTAACTGATTATATTTTATTTATCGCAATTTAATTATCGCAATTTACATTCTCGCAATTTACATTCTCGCAATTTACATTCTCGCAATTTACATTCTCGCAATTTTATTTATTGTCATTTAATTTCTGTATTTATTTTACGCACTTTAGATAACGGGACACGTATACAAGGTTTCAACATATCATATTGACCCATCTATATATCTATCTTGGAACAACCATAGACACTCTATATGCAAATGACGGAGTTAGCTATACAGGGTTGAGGTTAATTCCAAAATATATATATAGTTTGAGTTGTGATCAATACTGAGACCGGTACACGGGTCACGATACGTATTAATTAATTCGAGTATTATATATTAAACTATATATGAATCATTGGACTATTGGACTATTGGACTGTTGGACTACTAACTTTGTACAATTAAAATGAATTAAAATATTGATTATAACATATGAAACTAAACAATTCTTCAAGTTTGCCACTTGATTTCATCTTAAACCTTGTTTGTATCTTGACGATTCCAATCTGCGCTCAAACCTTTCACGAATCTTGAAAACACCTTAATCGAGAGGATGAACTAGCCGCACTTCATCTACGGAAGAAAAGATTGATGCATATTGTTATGCACCCAAAAAACCCTCGGAAACTGAGTAAACGTTTAACACGTAGCTGTGTTAATTCCTTTAGTGTTATTATTACCCAAAATAATTTGGTAATCCCTTTTCAAATTAGCAAATTATGTCACAGCTCCAGCAAGTCAACTTCGACTTTTCACTCAAAACAACCTTATTATAACTTTGATATATATGCGTGCTCTTTTATTGTTACCGGGGAACCTTTTATATTCCACCATGTTACCATAAGCGTTTAATCATCTAAAAACACAATTCTCCTGAAAACACCTCGATTTGATAACCGATGACCCAGATCCGTTAACTTTGAAAATGTTGACGAAGCACCATGTTGTAGATGGTGCTAATGACCAAAAGTTGATGATAAAGAAGGAAGTGTTAGGAACGCTCGATAGAAAATTTAGTACTGAAAAACGGATTGAGCTAACCACGAAGGAGACCAAGGACAAATACAAGGACCAAACCCTATATTCGAAGAATCCAGGTAATTCGGGATCCGATGAAATCTTTAGAGAATATCTTGCTCCTAAGTCATGTTAAAATCTTGCGGAAAATCTTTCTTCATCAACCTTCGAACTTAGAAACTCCAAAATATCATCATAAATATCTTCGATATTTCTGAGGATATTTTTATAAATATTCTTGTTCGAAATTATCTACCTCTTTGCATTTCTGTATTCCATTATATTGGAAACTTCTGTAAAATCTATGTATAAATTATGAATGAATTGTGGAGAAGTGTTGGGAACTGAAGCATGAGTTAGTATAATATAATGTGCTTGGCCAATGTGATTATATTACAGTAAGTCATGCTGAGTTTCTAATGAAACGTGATGATGGTTCACAGTAGATCATACCATTATCATGTGTCATGTTACATAACTCTTACATTCTACTTAACTTCTGAACATATCAAGAAAATGTATTCTTGATGGTTCTATCTTCCGTGATGCTGATAAATTTGAAAATCAAATCGTGCTATCACGTTCCTTCCTGCTTAGAACATTATAATCATTCTAAACTCTATATCTACAAATTCTGGACCATTATTCGCTTGACTTGAAGTCGGGAAGAGAAAACAAGAGCATGGATCTCCGAAATATAAAGGAAAATACAAAGCCGATCATAAACCCATAAATTACAAACCATGTATATCAATGTGAATATAAAAATAAAGACACGGGAGAATTGGAAAGACAATAATCCCTAAGGCATAATGGAAGAAAACAGATTGCTCTGGAGGCAATTGAAAGAGAAGGATTATTGTTGTAATGACCAGAATAATGCTCAGAATTAAAACTGGATTAAGCATTTACACAATCCTTGGAAGAATAGATTAAGGAAGAAGTTATAGGGATGATGAAAATAAAGGGAACAGAAGAGGTTAATTTATAGTGATATACCGGACCAAGCAATCGAGGCAGATCATTGCATTTAATTAAAGAGATCCTAAGTTCCTCATTTACCGGAGAATCAGATCTTATAGATTTTGAAGATTTTCTTTAATTCCTTGAATTTCGGAAATCTACCGTGGCTACGTCAAAAGTTAAATCTCTATCTTTTGTGACAGCTTCACTCGTACGCTTCACATGATCGAATTGTTTTATCTATAATAATCAATAATGATAAAACTCTATTTATCAACACCTTTTCATCATGAAAACATTTTTAGTGTTAGCCATGACGACCTCGATCAAATTTCGGGATGAAATTTCTTTAACGGGTAGGTACTGTCACGACCCGGAAAATTTCGACTAATTTTATACCAAACTCTCGATACGATATTTTATTTTGACACGATAAGCAAAGTCTGTAAGGTTGAGTTTCAAAAATTTTGAACTGTGTTCATATATTCAATTAACATGGGGACTACTTCCGACGATTCACGAACCTTTAATCGTAAATAGAAATATATATATAAATAACTATGCATGTAAATAATTATATATTATAAATATATTAAGGAACTATTATGTGATTAGAAAGAAAACTTAAAATTTGTATTTAAAAATGATAATGAGAGTAGATTAAATGTACATAATTATTGATTGTATGTTCTTTACAATATATTTAAATGAATTAATAGTTAATATTCGATACATGTTTATATTACTATATTAAAGGCAATTACAAATTAAAAGTATATTGTTTATAATAATATTATTATTACTTTTATACATAATAATATCAAAATAAGTATTATTAATATATGACTTTAATATAAAAATGGAAACAAGTAATTTGTTATATTTTCATTATTACTTGTATTATGATTAGATACTATTACTATTAAAAATCATTATTAAAGATATCATTGTGCTTATTATAAAAATAATACAAATTATTATTATTATTTTTATTACTTTTATTATTATCTTAATTGTTATTATCATATTATTGTTATCTTTATTATTATTATTTTATTACCATTATCATTAAGAATTATTATTATTATTATTATTATGATTATAAATTTTAAGAATATAAGTATGAAAATAAAGATTTTAAAAATAAATATTATTATGAAAATGATAAAATTTTTTAATTTAGTTGTAATTTAAATACTATTAGTTATTATTATTACAAATTTTCATTTTTAACATGATTATTAAAAAAAAAATTACATTTTTATCTAAAATTACCAGTTTCATTATTACTTTTATCATTATTACAAGAAATATTTCGATTTTATTATTATTAATAAAATTATTACATTATGTTAACTGTATTATATTTTTTTTTATATCTTTATTTACTATTAATATTAATATTAAATATAAAATATAAAGACAAATGATTTAAATAATTTGAATAATTCGATCTGTTTGATAACACGAGCGTAACTATTTTTTATTTTTGTTCCTATCTATAAATTTGTTATAGATCGACATCAGTAGTACAAATCTATTTCCTTTTCAGTAACTTTTTTTTATTTTTTTTTTCTTTATATATTTCTGATTGAAATATTGTCGATTACTTCGTATTTTAAATCAATCGAATTACTCAAGATATTGATTAATTCCTTCAACCATAAATCGTCACCATCAATTAGAAACTATTACAACCATTAACAGAGTAAATTCATCAGAGATATATCAAGGAAAGCGGGTCGCCTCTGTTCTGTGTTCATTTAATCAGACATTCGATCTTAAATGAAATTTAAAATTATAATTATGCAGTTTTGTTAGAAAACATTCATTCAAACAAACTGGAAAGTTTCAATTGCCAATTTTCTATATCGAATCTGAATTCTTGAGTCAAAGTTTGAGTTTGTAAAAGTCAACGTTTTGTTTATCACAAAATTCGGAACCAAATCGAGGTTTCTGTTTCAATTGAGTATTCATAAAGATTATAGAGGTGATTTATAAACTTTTTCGTGTTACAATCTATGTCTAAAACAGACCTCAATTCAAGATTTAATGTTGGAGTTCATAGAAGGTTTATCGTGAACCGTCATCTTTATTTTCATTTATTTTTTTTCTGATAATCTCTATCAATCACAAAGAACATTCTGTATCAAATTTTAGTCCAGTATCAATTCTTAAATTCGTTATAAAGATTGTTAAGAGGGTTGAGTTCTGGTCGACTAATATTGAAGAAGAAGAGAAACTGTAATATACGGGTTATAAATTAATAGAATCAGATTTTAAAATAGAAAGACACGATTGGCCTGAATGGTTAAGGGTACTAAAGGGTGAGCAATAGGTCTCGGGTTCGAGTCCCTCATGGAGCAATATATATTTTTAAGCCTTTCTCAAAGAAGGTAGTTCATTTTTATTATTATTTTCATTTTCATTATTACTTATTATTATTGTTAATATAAGTTGTTGTTATTATGTTAAAATTTAAGTTATGATATAATTATTATTAACATCAATTTGGTTATTATTAAGTAATATCATTAAATATTATTATTATTATTATTAGTATTATTATTACTAGTATTATTGTTATTATTACTATGAATATAACTTTTATCATTATTAAGAAAAATAAGACAACCTATTATTACTGTTATCATTAATTATTATTATATTATTAGTAGTAATGTTATTATCAATATAATTAAATACAACTTTTATTTATATTAAATATTATTAGCTATATAAAAATATACTTATAAATATATATATATATAAAAGTATAAATTCAGTTGATTAACAATCTATATATAAATATCTATATATATAATAAATTAAGTATTTTTAAGATATAGATATGAATATAGATATATTAACATAACTAAATGAATACATATATACAAATTAAAATAAAATAAAGTATATGTTTCAAAATGAGATTCAGTATAGGTTCTATATAACTACAAGTATATAAATAATATATATTAATAAATGAAATTATGTGAAATCCATTATATGTATTAATAAATATACAAATGATATAGGTTCGTGAATCCGAGGCCGACCCTGCATTGTTCAATATAGTCCTATGTATTTTTACTACAAAATACAGTATGGTGAGTTTCATTTGCTCCCTTTTTAATTGCTTTTGCAATATATATTTTTGGGCTGAGAATACATGCGCTGCTTTTATAAATGTTTACAAAATAGACACAAGTACTAAAAAAATATATTCTACGTTGAGTTGTACCACTGGCATATTTCCCTGTAAATTGGTAACTATTATTTACATGAGGTATTGTAAACGCGAATCCTGTTGATAGATCTATCGGGCCTGACAACCCCAACCGGACTGGACGACCAGTATTCAACGGTTGCACAGTACTTCGTTTTGTAGGCTACACTTGGTACAGTGTAGTGAGATTTCATAATAAAGGGAATATGGGACGTTGATTAATAGTTAAGTATGGTTACCAAGTGCTTAATAGTTAAGTATGGTTACCAAGTGCTCAACCACTTAGAATGCTTTACATACACTTGCGAGTGTATTATGTTTATGATTATGAAATCTTGTGGTCTATTAATATATTAAAAAGATTGTTATGATAAACCTATGAACTCACCAACCTTTTGGTTGACACTTTAAAGCATGTTTATTCTCAGGTGCGAATTAAGTCTTCCGCTGTGCATTTGCTCATTTTAAGGACATTACTTGGAGTCGATCATCGCAATGGGACCAAATGTTGATGACTTGGTCCAGGTGGATAAGGACGGGTTGTTACAGAGTTGTTGGGCCGCTGGTTTACTCTTGGGCCGAGAATTAAATTATTATTGGGCTTCTAAGTTTTAGCTTCTATCGTTGGGCCGAAGGAACATACTAAATGAATATTTGGTCGAGTTATTAACAAAACAAACAGATGGTTCAGCTGGTTAGTGCATGTGCTAGAGTATCGGGAGGTCGTGGGTTCGAGTCGAGGCAAGGGTATTTTTATATTTTTTTGGAGCGTTTTCTTCAAGAGGTAGTTATTATTATTATTATTATTATTATTATTATTATTGTTGTTGTTGTTGTTAATATTATTATTATTAAAAAAGTAATTACTTTTGGTAAACTATTATTTTTACTTTATCATTATTAGTAAAAATATTTTTTTATTAAAATTACTATTATTACTATCATCATTATTATTATTATCTTCAATCTAGTAATACTACAAATATTTATTTTACAAAACAACATAAGTATATATATATAAAAAATATATATATTTTTTTTACATAAGGTATACAAATATCACATAAATTTTGTTTTAACTAATATTATTAATATAACATTAACTAAATATCAACTAAGTATCATAATGTATTATAAGTATTAATAAAATTATATATAAAAACATTAATCTTTATACATTACAAAATATATAAACTTAATTGATTTATATCATAATGTGTTAATATATATACATGATATAGGTTCGTGAATCCGAGGCCAACCATATACTTGTTAAATGTCGTCGTATGTATTTTTACTAGAAAATACAGTATGGTGAGTTTCATTTGCTCCCTTTTTAATTGCTTTTGCAATATATATTTTTGGGCTGAGAATACATGCGCTGCTTTTATAAATGTTTACAAAATAGACACAAGTACTTAAAAATATATTCTACGTTGAGTTGTACCACTGGCATATTTCCCTGTAGCTTGGTAACTACTATTTACATGTGGTATTGTAAACGCGAATCCTGTTGATAGATCTATCGGGCCTGACAACCCCAACCGGACTGGACGACCAGTATTCAACGGTTGCACAGTACTTCGTTTCGGTGACTACACTTGGTACGGTGTAGTGAGATTTCATAATAAAGGGAATATGCGACGTTGATTAAATGTTAAGTATGGTTACCAAGTGCTCAACCACTTAGAATGCTTTACATACACTTACAAGTGTATTATGTTTATAAATATAAAATCTTGTGGTCTATTAAGATATTGAAATGATTGTTATGATAAACCTATGAACTCACCAACCTTTTGAAGGTATTTCGTATGCCCGAGAGACACATTAAATTAATGTGGCTAATGTGTTATGATCCAAGTCGGGTCATACCCAATAACAAACTTACCGACACCTTATTCGTATTTGATCTAAGCGGTTGGATCGTTGATTAAATACGCGACACTTGAACCTTAAGAAAAATGGTTTTCTGAAATATTACTTGATGTGTATATATATATTATGGAATAATTTATATATTATGGATTTAATTATTTATAGGTTAAATAATTAATTAATTTGTGTTACATTTTATATAAATTGGTTTATATAATAAAATGTACATAAAATTAATATGCAAATTTATAAAATGTATTTTATAAAACTAGTTTTATATAAATCTAGTTTTATTAAACTATTTTATAAAAGAAATGGAAGTGGCATTGGAGTCCATGTAAGCATGCATTTGACTTGTCTTTTGTATGGTTACTTCCCATTTTCAAGAAGCATATTAACCAAGGCATTCAAAGACCAAAAGGGACTTGCAAAAACACACACCAAGCAACAAAAAAATTCTGCTTTCTTTGAGCAGTTTGGCCGTGAGGTTTGGTTCTCAAAAGGGAGTCCTAAAATTAGTTTTTACAAGCTAGATTCAAGTGTAATTAAATCCTAACCAAAGGCTAGGTGTTGGTGCATAAGTTTGGGGTATATCAACTTGAGGTTTCATACTTTTGGAGCTCCATTCATCATCATCATCTTCATCATTCACTAGCTAGCTTGGAGAAGGTATAAACTCCTTTCTTGCTTGTAGTTTGTAAGTATGTTTCACAACTTGATCCTATTTGGGATTTAACTTTAAAAGGTTAAAGAAATACAAGTTCTAAAATGGTTATTAACATGCTTCCGCTTTCATATAATTCTTAAAATGGTTTATGTGTTTTTGAACTTGTTAAATCCCAACAATGGTATCTAGAGCCGAAGTTGTTGAAATATGCTTCGAGATGGTTATTAAACCCACTATAATTTTGCATTCTATGAACATGCATGAAGTAGAATGTAAAATTTTCGGTTTTGGGTGGTTTGTCATTTTGGCCAAAATCACTTGTGATTCTGCATTCTGTACTGCAAATCACTTGTGATTTTGTACTGCCAATCACTTGTGATTCTGTGTTGCCGATCACTTGTGATTCTGTACTGCCGATCACTTGTGATTCTGTACTGCCAATCACTTGTGATTCTGTGTTGCCGATCACTTGTGATTCTGTACTGCCGATCACTTGTGATTCTGTACTGCCAATCACTTGTGATTCTGTGTTGCAGATCACCTGTGATTCTGTGTTTCCAATCACTTGTGATTCTGTATTGCCTATCTCTTATGTAGTTAAAGTTCACAATCTAAGCCTTGACCTTATGTTTGGTTGCATGCATGGTTGATTGATATTTATTCAATTGGTTTGTAATAATATTTATTCATTTGGCATGTAATAATTCATTTGGTTATGTAATTTATTTTATATTTGGTATGTAAAATAGATTAGGTTGTAATTTCATTTTTTAGACAAAATGTATTAGGATATATTTTGTAAAATGATGAAGAATGATGAAGACTTGAAGAACACATGAAGAAGCATTTGGATGCAAGGTTAAGTGGGAGATTTGAAATCCCCTACTTTGTGTAATTACCCCTTACCCGGTGGCATTTTGTTTTCGGCTAAACAAAATGCTTACCAAAAGGCTTGATTGTGAACATGTTGTTTTGCATGCTTGGTTGTTTTGTATGATTATGTGGATTGTATGTTTGTATGCTACAATTTAATCACACAAGTCGACAACTAGAAAATGAAAATTTAATTGGTTAAATTAAAAATGGCTAAAAGGACATTAATAAACGGTTATTAAGATCATGATTAGGATCATATATATAAAATGGTTTGTAGACATGAAAATGGATTTTCATAAGAACCATACACTAAATGCATGTTAGTGTATGGCATAAAAGTTTTCTCAAACTAGAATGAATGAAAACTTAAAATCCCTTAACTAAAACAAGGTAAACAAGTTTAACGCCATCCTTTTATGGAAACACTTAGACATATTAGGAATCTCTTGATGGGATAAAGGTCACCTAACCGTCATGAGTGAACTAATATGAATAAGGTACACTTCGCATACATGTGGGATAAAGGTCACCTAACCACTTGTAGGTTAAGTCTACATGTTTACACAGGTAGGACGACTTGATTTGGGAATCATGAACTTAGGGTCACCGAAGCATGAGGAACAAATAGGCGTTGATGGGATTAATATGCCATGCAAAAGGATTGCATGATCCCATAACTTAGAAGTTGCAAAATGATTGCAATTGTCATTATGAGTACCTAGCTAAATCAAATGACGGGATAAAGGTCACCTAACCGGAATTTGATTTACCGTTGAATTCTAATATTTAATAAAACAAATTAAAAGGGTATTGTTTATTAAATCTAAAATCGATACTTAAAATGAACCTTGTTGAATTTTGTAGATGGCCGCTAATAACAACAACAACAACAACATGCAAAACGCACCACTTAACATGAACAACCTATCGTTACGGTCTCTCCTCGAGAAATACAAACTCAACCATACCAACTTTATGGATTGGTTCCGCAATCTTCGGATTGTCCTCAAACAAGAGGATAAAGCGTATGTACTTGAGGACCCCATTCCCGATCAACCGGATGAGAATGATGTGGAGGCAATGGCCTCTTACGATAAGTATTGCCACGACTCCCTTCAAGTCTCATGCTTAATGCTTGGGACTATGATACCCGAACTCCAAAAGGATTTCGAGCACCATAGTGCATACGACATGATAACGCAATTGAAGGAGATGTTCCTTCAACAAGCGCGTGTTGAGCGCTTCGAAACGGTTCAGGCGCTACATGCTTGTCGTATGGACGATACCCAATCGGTTTCATCTTATGTACTTAAGATGAAAAGCCTTATCGATCGTGCTAACCGTCTTAACCTAAACATATCTAATGAGTTAGCCACCGATCTTATCCTTAACTCCCTATCAAAAAGGTTTGATCAATTTGTAATTAATTACAATATGAATGGGATGGATAAGAGCATAGGTGAGCTTCACGGTATGCTTAGAACGGCGGAAACTAGCATGGGTAAAAGGGCTTTACCCGTGTTAGCAATCGATCAAGGTGGATCCAAAGGTAACACCTCTAAGCCTAAGGTGGCTAAGAGAAAAGGACCCACCCATCAAGGCAAAGGGAAGGGGAAGATGGTTACCCCAACCATCAACAAGGCTAAGAAGCAAAAGGTAGCCGAGAAGGCAAACCCCAAGGAAGACCCATGTTTCGGTTGCGGTGAGATGGGTCATTGGAAACGAAACTGTCCGGTCTACCTTAAGGAGTTGAAGGACAAGAGGGATGCAGGGCAAACCTCAGGTAATATATATATATGGTATATATAGAGCTTAGTATTACTTCTTCTAATACATGGGTATTAGACACTGGATGTGGAACTCATATTTGCAATTCTTTGCAGGGGTTCAAAAGAAGTGATCATAAGGCGGGAACATCAAGTCTCTATATGGGCAATGGTGCAAAGGTGCATGTTAAAGCTCAAGGAGATTTTATTTTGAAGCTTCCAAGCGGATTGGAACTTATTTTAGAAAATGTTTTGTATGCTCCGGATTTGTGTAGAAACATTATTTCTATTTCTCGCTTAAAACAATGTGGTTACGTTGTTAATTTTATTAATGATGATATTCATGTTTCTAAAGATAATGTATTCTATTTCAAGGCTTCGCCTTCAAATGGAATTTATGAATTGGTTCATGATGACGCATCATCGAGCTCTATATACCATACTAGCACCAAGAAACTCAAAAGGGATTTGAGTGATTCCTATTTATGGCATTGTCGTCTTGGTCACATAAACAAGAACCGAATGCATACACTTCAAAAGAATGGACTTTTGAAATCAAATGAAATGGATTCGTTTGATGTATGTGAATCTTGTTTACAAGGCAAGATGACTAAAGCGCCTTTCAAAGGGACTTATGAAAGGGCTAAGGATTTATTGGGATTAATACATTCTGATGTATGTGGACCCTTTAAACCCATGACTAGGAATGGTGAAAGATACTTTGTTACTTTCATAGATGACTTTAGTTGTTTCGGATATGTCTACTTATTAAAACACAAGGACGAAATGTTTGAAGCATTCAAAGAATATCAAAACGAAGTACAAAATCAACTCAATAGGACAATTAAGGTACTTCGTACTGATAGAGGAGGTGAATACCTAAGCGATGCCTTCCAAGATCATCTTAGGAGTTGTGGGATTATCTCACAACTTACTCCACCCGGAACACCCCAACTTAATGGAGTTTCCGAAAGGAGGAACCGAACCCTAATGGATATGGTTCGATCTATGATGGCAAGAAGCTCGTTACCTCTATCATTTTGGGGTTATTGTCTAAGCTCCGCGGCTCGTATTTTAAATATGGCCCCAACCAAGAAAGTGGAACGAACTCCTCATGAAATGTGGTTTGGAAAACCTCCTTCTCTTTCATATCTAAAAGTATGGGGATGTGAAGCTTATCCTAAGCGTCATGTAGCAAATAAGCTACATGCTCGATCCACAAAGTGTATCTTCATAGGATATCCCAAAGATGACATGGGATATTACTTCTATGATCCATCCGAGTAAACGGTATTTGTTGCTCGAAAGGCGGAATTCCTTGAAACCAAGTTCCTTATGGAAGGTCATGGTGAAAGGAAGATAGATCTTGTAGAGATACAAGATCAAATCGATGATACACAATTGGTTGGCACTAGTACTCAACATGAGGATGTTGAAAATGATCAAGTGGATGATCAATGTACACAAGACGTTCGAAGATCTAGTAGGATTAGTAATCCTCCCGAGAGATATGGGTTTCTCGTGGATGGTTGCTATACGGTTGATTTAGATGAACCGACAAACTACAAAGATGCTTTATCAAGGATTGATAAAGATAAATGGCAGGAAGCCATGAACGCCGAGATGCAATCCATGTATGACAACCAAGTTTGGGAACTTGTTACACAACCTGCTGGCTCAAGGCTAGTTGATTGTAAATGGCTTTTCAAAATGAAAACCGACATACATGGAAACTTGGATACATATAAAGCTAGACTTGTAGCAAAAGGTTTCACTCAAACTCAAGGGGTTGACTATGATGAAACTTTTTCGCCTGTGGCAATGCTAAAGTCTATTAGGATATTACTTGCCATTGCTGCTCATTATGATTATGAAATATGGCAAATGGATGTCAAGACCGCTTTCCTAAATGGATATCTTTTAGAGGATGTCTATATGGTTCAGCCTGAAGGTTTTGTTGATCCGAAATATCCTAAAAAGGTATGCAAGTTAAAGAAGTCAATCTACGGATTGAAACAAGCATCTAGAATGTGGAATCATCGTTTTAATGAGGAAGCCGAGAAATTTGGCTTCATTAAAAATGGTGATGAAGCTTGTGTATATAAGAAAGCTAGTGGGAGCACTATCATGTTCCTTGTACTATATGTGGATGATATATTGTTATTTGGAAATGATATTCCGGCAATGCAAAGAGTTAAAACTTGGCTAAGTAAATGCTTCTCCATTAAGGATCTTGGAGAAGCACAATACGTCTTGGGGATTGGGATCTACAGGGATAGATCCAAGAAACTGATAGGTTTGAATTAAAGTGCATACATTGTAAAGATCTTGAAAAGGTTCAAGATGGAGAACTCTAAGAAAGGTTTGGTACCTATTCAAAGAGGAACACTCCTTAGTTCATCTCAGTGCCCCACCACGAAAGATGAACAAGAGAAAATGAAGAAGGTCCCATATGCGTCTGCCATTGGGTCAATCATGTATGCAATGATATGCACTAGACCGGATGTGTCATGCGCTCTTAGCCTGACAAGTAGATACCAGAATAACCCAGGAAACAGTCATTGGATTGCTGTCAAAAGTATATTGAAATACCTTAGGAGGACTAAGGATATGTTTCTGATATATGGGTCTGGTGAGGAGGAACTAGCTGTAAAAGGTTACGTGGATTCAAGTTTCCAAACTGATCGAGATGATTCTCGATCACAATCCGGTTATGTCTTCACATTAAATGGAGGTGCGGTCTCTTGGAAGAGTTCAAAACAGGATGTTGTTGCTTTATCCACTACAGAGTCAGAGTACATCGCCGCATCATTGGCAGCTCAGGAAGCTGCATGGATGAAGAAATTCATCGACGACTTAGGAGTAGTCCCTTCCATTCAGGACCCTCTTGAGATCTTTTGTGACAACGAGGGTGCGATTGCTCAAATCAAAGAACCTCGTGCTCACCAAAAGACCCGTCACATTGAGCGGAGATTCAACTACATAAGGGATGAAGTTGAAAAGGGAAAGATATGTATTAGCAAAGTTCACATAGATCTTAATATAGCGGATCCTCTCACGAAGCTCTTACATGGAGCAAAACATACTGGTCATGTTTGTGCATTAGGGCTTCGATATTCTAGTGATTGGTCATGATCTGTTTTAAGTATTGTAACGGAACGAAATTGTTCAAACTCATTAATATAATTATGGTATTAATTTATTTTGAGTTATGTTCCTATTTTGCATATTTTATCCATGAATAAGCAATTATTCTAAATTCCGTAGTTGATCACATTTGTGGGAACAAGTGTGAGGTTTAGACTATTATGAACTTGGATTGGTATACATTCACGGACTGAATGTGGGGCAAGGTTGCAACCAAGGTTCATAGATATTTGTGGGATACAAATATTGGAAGACCCGCTCTCAAGATTCACTAAATGGAGCCTTTGTGGTTGATCACATGTAGTCTTGAGTAAAGGCGAATATCATTGTATCCTCTGACCTGAGATACATATTGGGTTCAGATATTTGCCAAGTATTGTGCCTTGATTCTTTCCTTCGCTATTCTGAAATATGGTAGTTCATAAGGAGGAGCTCAGGTATAATGCAAGGTATATATTTAGGACATATGTAGTCAAGATGGAATTTTTCCCTCTTATTCATTGAGAGTCAGATGTCTAAGGCCTGATTAAGTTAAATCTAAAGGAGAGTGATCACTCTGTATCTCTTGGATTTAACATGACATCTAGGATAAAAGGATGTAATGAAAAGATTCACCTATTCATATTCGAGATGGGAACTCGAAAGGAATGATGTTATTGAATGGCACAAAGTCATAACATATTGGGGGTGATGGACGGTCGTTAGGTGGTATCCATCACTTGCATTAATTTCTTATGTTTCTCGTGCAAGTGGGAGATTGAAGGTATTTCGTATGCCCGAGAGACACATTAAATTAATGTGGCTAATGTGTTATGATCCAAGTCGGGTCATACCCAATAACAAACTTACCGACACCTTATTCGTATTTGATCTTAGCGGTTGGATCGTTGATTAAATACGCGACACTTGAACCTTAAGAAAAATGGTTTTCTGAAATATTACTTGATGTGTATATATATATTATGGAATAATTTATATATTATGGATATAATTATTTATAGGTTAAATAATTAATTAATTTGTGTTACATTTTATATAAATTGGTTTATATAATAAAATGTACATAAAATTAATATGCAAATTTATAAAATGTATTTTATAAAACTAGTTTTATATAAATCTAGTTTTATTAAACTATTTTATAAAAGAAATGGAAGTGGCATTGGAGTCCATGTAAGCATGCATTTGACTTGTCTTTTGTATGGTTACTTCCCATTTTCAAGAAGCATATTAACCAAGGCATTCAAAGACCAAAAGGGACTTGCAAAAACACACACCAAGCAACAAAAAAATTCTGCTTTCTTTGAGCAGTTTGGCCGTGAGGTTTGGTTCTCAAAAGGGAGTCCTAAGATTAGTTTTTACAAGCTAGATTCAAGTGTAATTAAATCCTAACCAAAGGCTAGGTGTTGGTGCATAAGTTTGGGGTATATCAACTTGAGGTTTCATACTTTTGGAGCTCCATTCATCATCATCATCTTCATCATTCACTAGCTAGCTTGGAGAAGGTATAAACTCCTTTCTTGCTTGTAGTTTGTAAGTATGTTTCACAACTTGAACCTATTTGGGATTTAACTTTAAAAGGTTAAAGAAATACAAGTTCTAAAATGGTTATTAACATGCTTCCGCTTTCATATAATTCTTAAAATGGTTTATGTGTTTTTGAACTTGTTAAATCCCAACACCTTTTGGTTGACACTTTTAAGCATGTTTATTCTCAGGTATGAAAGAAACCTTTCGCTGTGCATTTGCTCATTTTAGAGATATTACTTGGAGTCGTTCATGGCATATTTAAGATCAGTACCTCGCAATGGGACCAGATGTTGATGACTTCGTCCAGGTGGATAAGGACGGGGTTTGACATTGAGATTCGTTACCACCCGGGGAAGGCAAATGTGGTAGCCGACGCCTTGAGCCGAAAGGACAGAGAACCCATTCAAGTAAAATCTATGAATATAATGATTCACAATAACCTTACTACTCAAATAAAGGAGGCGCAACAAGGAGTTTTAAAAGAAAGAAATTTAAAGGATAAAATACCCAAAGGATCGGAGAAGCATCTTAATATTCGGGAAGACAAAACCCGGTATAGGGCTGAAAGGATTTTGGTACCAAAATTTGGAGATATGAGAGAAATGGTACTTAGAGAAGCTCATAAAATCAGATACTCAATACATCCTGGAACGGGGAAGATGTACAAGGATCTCAAGAAACATTTTTGGTGGCCGGGTATGAAAGCCGATGTTGCTAAATACGTAGGAGAATGTTTGACGTGTTCTAAGGTCAAAGCTGAGCATCAGAAACCATCAGGTCTACTTCAACAACCCGAAATCCCGGAATGGAAATGGGAAAACATTACCATGGATTTCATCACTAAATTGCCAAGGACTGCAAGTGGTTTTGATACTATTTGGGTAATAGTTGATCGTCTCACAAAATCAGCACACTTCCTGCCAATAAGAGAAGATGACAAGATGGAGAAGTTAGCACGACTGTATTTGAAGGAAGTCGTCTCCAGACATGGAATACCAATCTCTATTATTTCTGATAGGGATGGCAGATTTATTTCAAGATTCTGGCAGACATTACAGCAAGCATTAGGAACTCGTCTAGACATGAGTACTGCCTATCATCCACAAACTGATGGGCAGAGCGAAAGGACGATACAAACGCTTGAAGACATGCTACGAGCATGTGTTATTGATTTCGGAAATAGTTGGGATCGACATCTACCGTTAGCAGAATTTTCCTACAACAACAGCTACCATTCAAGCATTGAGATGGCGTCGTTTGAAGCACTTTATGGTAGAAAGTGTAGGTCTCCATTTTGTTGGAGTGAAGTGGGGGATAGACATATTACGGGTCCGGAGATAATACAAGAAACTACCGAGAAGATCATCCAAATTCAACAACGGTTGAAAACCGCCCAAAGTCGACAAAAGAGCTACACCGACATTAAAAGAAAAGATATAGAATTTGAAATTGGAGAGTTGGTCATGCTTAAGGTTGCACCTTGGAAAGGCGTTGTTCAATTTGGTAAATGAGGTAAATTAAATCCAAGGTATATTGGACCATTCAAGATTATTGATCGTGTCGGACCAGTAGCTTACCGACTTGAGTTACCTCAACAACTCGCGGCTGTACATAACACTTTCTACATCTCAAATTTGAAGAAATGTTTTTCTAAAGAAGATCTCACTATTCCGTTAGACGAAATCCAAATCAACGAAAAACTTCAATTCATCGAAGAACCCGTCGAAATAATGGATCGTGAGGTTAAAAGACTTAAACAAAACAAGATACCAATTGTTAAGGTTCGATGGAATTCTTGTAGAGGACCCGAGTTCACCTGGGAACAAGAAGATCAGATGAAGAAGAAATACCCACACTTATTTTCAAAAGATACGTCAACACCTCCAACTGCTTAAAATTTCGGGACGAAATTTATTTAACGGGTAGGTATTGTAGTGACCCGAACTTTTCCATGTTTATATATATTAAATGAAATTGTTATTTACATGATTATGTGTTTCCAACATGTTAAGCAATCAAACTTGTTAAGACTTGATTAATTGAAATAGGTTTCATATAGACATTTGACCATCCAAGTTGACCGGTGATTCACGAACGTTAAAACTTGTAAAAACTATATGATGACATATATATGGATATATATATAGTTAACATGATATTATGATAAGTAAACATATCATTAAGTATATTAACAATGAACTACATATGTAAAAACAAGACTACTAACTTAATGATTTTGAAACGAGACATATATGTAACGATTATCGTTGTAACGACATTTAATGTATATATATCATATTAAGATATATTAATACATCATGATATCATGATAATTTAATAATTTATACATCTCATTTGATTTAATAAACAATGGGTTAACAACATTTAACAAGATCGTTAACTTAAAGGTTTCAAATCAACATTTACATGTAACGACTAACGATGACTTAACGACTCAGTTAAAATGTATATACATGTAGTGTTTTAATATGTATTCATACACATTTGAAAGACTTCAAGACACTTATCAAAATACTTCTACTTAACAAAAATGCTTACAATTACATCCTCGTTCAGTTTCATCAACAATTCTACTCGTATACACCCGTATTTGTACTCGTACAATACATAGCTTTTAGATGTATGTACTATTTGTATATACACTCCAATGATCAGCTCTTAGCAGCCCATGTGAGTCACGTAACATATGTGGGAACCATCATTTGGCAACTAGCATGAAATATCTCATAAAATTTACAAAAATATGAGTAATCATTCATGACTTATTTACATGTAAACAAAATTACACATCCTTTATATCTAATCCATATACCAACGACCAAAAACACCTACAAACACTTTAATTCTTCAATTTTCTTCAACTAATTGATCTCTCTCAAGTTCTATCTTCAAGTTCTAAGTGTTCTTCATAAATTCTACAAGTTCTAGTTTCATAAAATCAAGAATACTTCCAAGTTTGCTAGCTTACTTCCAATCTTGTAGAGTGATCATCCAACCTCAAGAAATCTTTCTTATTTATAGTAAGATATCTTTCTAATACAAGGTAATACTCATATTCAAACTTTGATTCAATTTATATAACTATAACAATCTTATTTTCGAGTGGAAATCTTACTTGAACTTGTTTTCGTGTCATGATTCTACTTCAAGAACTTTCAAGCCATCCAAGATCCTTTGAAGCTATATCATTTCTTGTCACTTCCAGTAGGTTTACCTACTAAAATTGAGGTAGTAATGATGTTCATAACATCATTCGATTCATACATATAAAACTATCTTATTCGAAGATTTGAACATGTAATCACTAGAACATAGTTTAGTTAATTCTAAACTTGTTCGTAAACATAAGTTAATTCACGAACGTTAAAACTTGTAAAAACTATATGATGACATATATATGGATATATATATAGTTAACATGATATTGTTGTAAGTAAACATATCATTAAGTATATTAACAATGAACTACATATGTAAAAACAAGACTACTAACTTAATGATTTTGAAACGAGACATATATGTGACGATTATCGTTCTAACGACATTTAATGTATATATATCATATTAAGATATATTAATACATCATGATATCATGATAATGTAATAATTTAAACATCTCATTTGATTTAATAAACAATGGGTTAACAACATTTAACAAGATCGTTAACTTAAAGGTTCCAAATCAACATTTACATGTAACGACTAACGATGACTTAACGACTCAGTTAAAATGTATATACATGTAGTGTTTTAATATGTATTCATACACTTTTTAAAGACTTCAAGACACTTATCAAAATACTTCTACTTAACAAAAATGCTTACAATTACATCCTCGTTCAGTTTCATCAACAATTCTACTCGTATACACCCGTATTCGTACTCGTACAATACACAGATTTTAGATGTATGTACTATTGGTATATACACTCCATTGATTAGCTCTTAGCAGCCCATGTGAGTCACCTAACACATGTGGAAACCATCATTTGGCAACTAGCATGAAATATCTCATAAAATTACAAAAATATGAGTAATCATTCATGACTTATTTACATGTAAACAAAATTATACATCCTTTATATCTAATCGATATACCAACGACCAAAAACACCTACAAAAACTTTCATTCTTCAATTTTCTTCATCTAATTGATCTCTCTCAAGTTCTATCTTCAAGTTCTAAGTGTTCTTCATAAATTCTACAAGTTCTAGTTTCATAAAATCAAGAATACTTCCAAGTTTGCAAGCTTACTTCCAATCTTGTAGAGTGATCATCCAACCTCAAGAAATCTTTCTTATTTACAGTAAGATATCTTTCTAATACAAGGTAATACTCATATTTAAACTTTGATTCAATTTCTATAACTATAACAATTTATTTCGAGTGGAAATCTTACTTGAACTTGTTTTCGTGTCATGATTCTACTTCAAGAACTTTCAAGCCATCCAAGATCCTTTGAAGCTAGATCATTTCTTGTCACTTTCAGTAGGTTTACCTACTAAACTTGAGGTAGTAATGATGTTCATAACATCATTCGATTCATACATATAAAACTATCTTATTCGAAGATTTGAACATGTAATCACTAGAACATAGTTTAGTTAATTCTAAACTTATTCGTAAACATAAGTTAATCCTTCTAACTTGATCTTTAAAATCAACTTTACACATGTTCTATATCTCTATGATATGCTAAATTAATGATTTAAAACCTAAAACACGAAAAACACCGTAAAACCGGATATACGCCGTCGTAGTAACACCGCGGGCTGTTTTGGGTTAGTTAATTAAAAACTATGATAAACTTTGATTTAAAAGTTGTTCTTCTGAGAAAATGATTTTTCTTATGAACATGAAACTATATCCAAAAATTATGGTTAAACTCAAAGTGGAAGTATGTTTTCCAAAATGGTCATCTACACGTCGTTCTTTCGACTGAAATGACTACCTTTACAAAAATAACTTGTAACTTATATTTCTGACTATAAACCTATACTTTTTCTGTATAGATTCATAAAATAGAGTTCAATATGAAACCATAGCAATTTGATTCACTCAAAACGGATTTAAAACGAATAAGTTATGGGTAAAACAAGATTGGATATTTTTTCTTGTTGTAGCTACGTGAAAATTGGTAACAAATCTATATTAATCATATCTTAGCTAAATTATATTATATTATACATGTATTCTAATATATTATGTAATCTTGGTATACCATAGACACGTATGCAAATGTTTTGACATATCATATCGACCCATGTGTATATATTATTTGGAACAACCATAGACACTCTATATGCAGTAATGTGGGAGTTAGCTATACAGGGTTGATGTTGATTCCAAAAATATATATACTTTGAGTTGTGATCTAGCCTGAGACGTGTATACACTGAAAGGACCCGTTCATATACATTATAAACGATTCACAATAGTTGATTACATTGCATTTATTTTTAAAAGACAAACTTTCTTTACATCAAAAATTGACAGGCATGCATACCATTTCATAATATCCACTATCAAACTATAAATTGATTTAATAATAATCTTTGATGAACTCAATGACTCGAATGCAACGTTCTTCGAAATATGCTATGAAAGACTCCAAGTAATATCTTTAAAATGAGCAAATGCACAGCGGAAGATTTCTTTAACACCTGAGAATAAACATGCTTTAAAGTGTCAACCAAAAGGTTGGTGAGTTCATTAGTTTATCATAATCATTTATTTCCATCATTTTAATAGACCACAAGAATTTCATTTCCAGTTCTCATAAATATACGTCCCATGCATAGAGACAAAAATAATCATTCATATGGTGAACACCTGGTAACCGACATTAACTAGATACATATAAGAATATCCCCTATCATTCCGGGATCCTCCTTCGGACATGATATAAATTTCGAAGTACTAAAGCATCCGGTACTTTGGATGGAGTTTGTTAGGCCCAATAGATCTATCTTTAGGATTCGCGTCAATTAGGGTGTCTGTTCCCTAATTCTTAGATTACCAGACTTTAATAAAAAGGGGCATATCATATTCGATTTCGATAATTCAACCATAGAATGTAGTTTCAATTACTTGTGTCTATTTCGTCAAACATTTATAAAAGCGCATGTATTCTCAGTCCCAAAAATATAAAGGGTAAAAAGGCAAATGAAACTCACCATACTGTATTTCGTAGTAAAAATACATGGTGCAAGGTTGGCCTCGGATTCACGAACATAAATTAATTATATATAATTATGTGTTGGTCAATATTTGTCTAACAAATTAGGTCAAGTCATAGTGTACCACAATCCTAATGCTCGAGACTAATATGCAAAAGTCAACAAAAGTAAATTTGACTCAAAATAATTTCCAAAAATCTATACATGATTAATATATAGTTTAAATATTGCCATTTTATATTTTTAAATATTTTTAAAAGATTTATTAGAGTAAATAATATAATTTATTTATTAATAAATAAAATTTTTATATTAAATTTATATAATAAAATATACTTTTATATATATTAAGTAATAAAATTTATAGGGTTCATTTAATATCATAAAGATAATATGATAGGTATTATTAAAGTAAGTTATTACACGTAGTAAAATATGTTTGTATCACATATTTATTTGATAAAATAATATCTATAATGATAGTAAGTAAAATTTATATTATTTTGTAATAATAATTATTATTATAAAAATATCAATATTTATAATTACTAAGATGACATTATGATAAAACGATAATTCTAATTATGATAACTTCAATATTTACGATAATTTTTAATATTATCTTTAAAATAATAATTTTATTTAAAATAATAATAATAATGATATTTTATAGTAACAATGACATTTCTATTAAAATGATATTTTTTGTTAAAATGATAGTTTTAATACTAACGATACTTTTAATAATAATAGTAATGATAAAAATAATAAGAACGATAATTTTATCTAAATCAATATCTTATAATATGTTAATTTTATCATGATACTCTTACTCATTATTTTCTAATCATTTCGTTTAATAGCTTTTAATTGTCTTTTATATCGTGTGCATAATAATGATAATAATAGTAATCAAAATAATTAGGTGTTACAAATATTTGTTTTAATTACACTAATATTAATAATGATAGTTACTATAACATTATTAACGATAATACTAATAATTATCTTAATGATAATATAGTAATAATAATAATAATAACAATAACAATAACCATTTTTAAATAATGATATATATATTAATAATGATAATAATAATAATAATAATAATAATAATAATAATAATAATAATAATAATAATAATAATAATAATAGTAATAATAATTGGATAATAATAATAATACTAATTATAACTTTAACGATAATAACGATAGTAATAATAAAAAAAATAACAATTTTTAATGATAAATTCCTTTTATTGATAAAGATAATAATAATAATAATAATAAGATAAAACTAGAACGACGATAAAAACGACGATAATAATAATCATTTTTAATAAAAATATCGAAAATTCAATTGATTATAACTTCTAATCCGTTCATCGAAACCATTCGATATCTAAAGGAAAAGTTCTTAATTTTTCGCTATCTTTCCAAGGACATGCATATCTTATACCTTATCTCAACCGCAAGTGTAACTAATTCAATATTCAACCTAACCTGTCTAAGGGCAATATCAAAAGTACAAGCATGCATAATCCTAAAAACTCGAGCACTAGTCAGGGATACACTATTAGTATGTAAAAGTTAAATTATGAGTACTCACGTATCAATATTGAGATTCAATATTGCAGGAAAGGTACGTAGACGCAACGGAAATGATAAACACTATATTGACCTCACGAGCATACCCATGAACCATACTCAATCACCTCCATAGCTATAACCCATAATTTCCTTAATCATATCCTACTCGAAAAACAATTTCGAAATCACTCGGACAGCACTCCTCGTAATATTTTATGTATACTAATAATATCTTGAAATAATACGGAGTAAATATATATATGTAAATCGATTGAGAGAGTTTAGAGAAAAATATTTTCAAGTTTCTATGAAATAATGAAACCTATTGAATTCTATTTATAATAGATTTTTGAATTATTAAAGTGAATTATTAAAGTATGAATTATTAAAGTGAATTATTAAAGTATAAATTATTAAAGTGAATTATTAAAGTATGAATTATTAAAGTGAATTATTAAAGTATGAATTATTGAAGTGAATTATTAAAGTTAAAGTAAAGTAAAAATAAAGTAAAGGTAAAGTTTAAGTATAGTAAAAGTATAAAACTATGTACGTATAATACGCGTATAAATATATATAATATTAATTTAAATTGTTATATATATTTAATAAAATAAAATAAAATATCGTTATCTTTATCATACTAGTTAAGTAATGAGTTGTCAAAAGTAGTTCTAGATATTTATAAAAGTTATATACGTTTTAATAATAAAGTTCTTTTTAAACTGAAAACGTTTTTTTTTTACGTTTGAAACTAAATAGATCAATCGAGTCTTTATAAGATTCAATCTTCCACTATCCTTTGTCTAGTTCTCAATGATTGACAATTTGTTCTTATTTATAAATCACTTTACCATTTTCCGAATATTGTTAAAATGGAAAGATTTCTCAAATCAACGTGGGCTTTTCAACAGAGACATGTAATCATAATTCAATATATCTGATAATTCAATCATTTGATCTTATCTTCTAATTCCATTGATAAACATTTTGAAACAGATACAATCATATAAAGTATTTAATCTAATATTTTGTTTACGTTTCAAGTTATAATATATATACACATATACATATATAATCATATTCGTTCAATGGTTCGTGAATTGTTGGAACTTGGTCGAGGTTGAATGAATGTATGAACATAGTTTAAAATTCTTGCAATTTAACTTAACAAATATTGCTTATCATGTCGGAATATATAAAGAATAAAGTTTAAATTTGGTTGGAAATTTTTGGGTTGTCACAGTACCTACCCGTTAAAGAAATTTCGTCCCGAAATTTGAGTGGAAAGGTCGTGAATGATAATAAGTATGTTTTCATGATGCATACGGGCTGAAAATTAGAGTTTTATCATAAGTGAATAATTTGGATAAACAATCCATTTATATGAAGAGTACGAATGAAGCTAACATAGAAGAGTGAAATGAGTAAGTGTAGATTCATCTTATCATTTGACGTAGATATGATTCATTCCCAGATTTCAAGGGATTTGAAGAAAATCTTCTTAATAAGATTTAACTCTCCGGTAATCAAGGGAATTAGGATCCGCTTTAAATGCGATCGTCCATTTTAAGTGTTCTATCATAAATTCACCTCCTTCATTTCCTTACAACTCACACATTCTGTTGATGCATTTTATGCAAGTCCCTAGTCATCTACCCACGTCCATTGTAGGTACAACAGTTTACAGGCCACCATGATTGCTCGTTATCATCCTATCCGTGTTTGTATGTGGTTACAGGAACAGCAGGAACGAGATTTAGATGTTTGACTATGTTAGACTTAGTCAGACGTACGAGTGAAGCCTCACTAGTACGGCTGACAGGCTCATATGCACGGTTGATGCTGAGCTAAGTCACAATTACAACCTAAATGAGAAGACACAAGTGAGTGATCACCCGTACGGCTGATGAAGCCAACTCGTACGTGTGATGAATGAATCGTATGGATGAGTCACCAGCAGGAGTATACAAAGTCTTATGTTCTTCATTTTAGGTTAAGCCTCTCATTTGTTACACACACTCAGATCTAGTGAGCTCCTCCGATTCTCTCTCAGTCCAAATCACCCAGGTGGTGAATAATAGCTCTAGGTGTTGATCTAATCACACTTGATTTAGTTGTGGTTTGACTAAATTAATTAAAAAAAACTTAACCTATTCACTAGAGAGTTTGATTCACTTATTCCGCCATTGTGTGAGTTAAATCTGTTGATTTCTAAGTTCATAGTCATGTTTCATCACCTTCTATTCTTTCCCCCTCAACTCATATTTTAAAGTATTCATCAATATGCTCCATCCAGTTCTGATTCTCGATATACTTCTAACTTTCATATCGGTCATTCTTCTTTTTTATCTACCGCCGGAAGAATCTATTTACTTCTACTATACTCTTGGGTTTATAGTGTTTCTAGTTCTCCCGTGTCTTTATATTGCTATATGCATCGATATATATGGTTTATAATTTCTGATTTGTCGTTGGGATTTATATGTTCCCTTATATTTCAAAGTCTCTGCTTCTGTCTTCTATTATCATTATCATTCACAGTTAATTCTCTCTTTTATTTGCTGCAATTTATACCCCAATTTCTATTTCGGAGTTTTGTCCTTTCGTTTCTTCTTCTTGCGATTAAGCACCGCTTGTAATGGTCCAGAATTCACAGATATGAATTTCGGAATGAACATTGTTAATGTTCTAGGAAGGAAATTGTGATGGCACGATCTTGACTTGTCAAATTACTAGAATACCTTGGAAAAGGCCGAATCATCATGAAATATTTTCTTGATATTTTAGAGGTTAAATAGAATACAAGAGTCGTATAACATGGCACATGATGATGTTATGATCTGTGAATCATCACGTTCCATTTAGAAACTCAGCATGACTTACTGTAATATAATCACATTGATCAAGTGTCATTATATTATACTAATTCATGCTTCAGTTCCCAACATTACTTCAAAATATTCCTATTTTAAACTTGCATGTTTCAGAATTTAGAAACTAAAATAGTTTCTTTTATGATGTAATACAGAAATATGGAGGATATTTATAATGAAAGATATGATGATATTTTAGAATTTATAATATCAGAGGATGATGAAGAATATTGTCCGCAGGGGTTTAGATTCAGGAGCAAGGTATTCGTTAATGACTTCAGCAGGTACTGAATCATTTGGATCCTTTGAAGTCAGGTTCAGTCTTTGTAATTTGTCCACAGCCTCCTTCCTACTTTGCTCAATCCATTTTCCAGTTCCAAAACTTCTCTTTTTCTGCGCTTTGCCAGCACATTTCATCATTATCATCCAGCTTTTACCGTTTAAAGTCGTTTATAGTTTTTGCTGCTTCATCAGCATTTTTTTTTCCATTTTTGGAGAACCAATTCGTAGTTCGGAGTGTTTTTCAGAAACTTCACATTCAAATTAAGTCCAGAAGATAGACGTTATATACACATATAACTGTTGGCGTAGACATCCTGCGAGATTTCAAAATACTGATTGCTAATTCCCAATGATTCGTATGGCAATTCTCATTACAAGATGCGAATGAGTAAATGATGGGGTTTCAATGAATAATTATAATGACTTTTTGGAGAGGCTAAAGTCAAAGGGTAATGAAGTTGTTGGTGCATCTGCTAATAATGTGGTGGAATGTAAAAGGTTCCCTGGTAACGATGGTGTATATCTTAAGGTTATAATAAGGTTAGTCTGACTGAAAAGTCGAAGTTGACTTGCTGGAGCTGTGACAAAACTGGCTACTTTGAATAGGGGTCGCAAAGTTATTTTTGCTAATAAATGCCAAAGAATCTGACGCGGATACGTTGTTTAAACTTTTACTTTGGTTTCAAGAGTTTTTCGGGTACATAACTGTGGGTAACATGTGGTTGGATCATCATCTCGATTGCTCATCATTCGAAGTGTCTTCGGAAATTTTCGAAGGGATTGAACACAGATTTTAATCGTTAACATACATTTGATGTTCTAACACAGTTTTGAAGTCAAAATATAGCTTGTGAAAGATGTAAGGATCTAAGAGTGATGATTTTGGTCATATCTCAAGTTGAATTTTGAGATTTCAAAATCAGAATATGTAATTAAATTTTGAATGAGTATGGTTGTTTTGATTTCTATAAAAGAATGTATATTGTTGTGACAGTAGGGAGTATAATGGATGATTTGCTGAATCAGATTCGAAGAATGTAACATATTAATTGTGAATTTATATATCTCTCGGGTATTACCTACCCGTTAAAAAAAATTTCACAATTAATATTTTGTACAAAAGAATTTTATTACAGTCTTTATGAAAATATATATATATGTATATTTTCTTCAGATGTAACATAGATTTAATGAGTTAATGTTAAATTAAACTCATTTGATTTACGGTTGAAACTAGAATTGAATAATCTCTAAAGGCTTTAAAAAGTACATAACTTTTACGCAGTATTTCTTTAATGATATTGAAATTATGAATCAATACTTCGTTATTTGTTGATGTATGATGTTTGGTTCGTGGAATTCTTGTGAATTTCGCAAAGTACGAATGATGTTATCTGAAAAGTTTCGGGTACATCGATGATGAAAGTGTAAAATCAAATATATACTTGATTTATTATGAATTGGAATTTGTTGAATTGCGACAGAGATTGTAGTTAACGCTGGTTAAGTTGCGGCTGAAGGACGTACATTATTGCATATTTGTAATATGAATTAACCGAGTAGTTAAGATTCACACACAATAGCTTAGCACGGAAAGATTTATTTCAAATATATATATATATATATATATATATATATATATATATATATATATATATATATATATATATATATATATATATATATATATATATATATAATATACATATAATTTTCTTCAGAAGGAATGAGTTAATTCTTCATAACTCGTTGATACAATATACACCTTATTGATTCGTAATGATGTCCACAGTGATTCTTGAACTGACAGAGTTTGTGATGTTATCGCTGTTGTTGATTCAGATGTTGACTGTACAGACGATGCTGGTAACGCTGACGGTACTGTTGATGCTGTTAGTAAAGCAAGTTTAGCTTGTTAATCATACACCATTTTTGTCAGGGTTTCTACTCTTCCTTCTATCATTTTGGTTCGTTTAACTGATTTATGGTTAGGGCTAGATTAGATAATCTCTACGACTTTAGAGATTACATAATCGCCACGGAATGTTTCTCCAATGAAGTTATGAATTAATACTTCGTTAGTTATTGTTATTGGTACTCCTTGGTATCTATAGTGCGTATGACGTTGATGCTCGTGGGACAGATTGTGAAGTTGAGGATTACGACGCAGTTGTGGTTGGAGGTGGTAATGGTACTGTTGGTGTTGAGGATGGTGGTACTGGTTATGCTGCTGATGCTGCTGCTGGTGTTTGTAATCTCTACACCATATTCTCCAAAGCCACTACCCGAGCGCGAAGCTCGTTGACTTCTTCTATTACACCGGGGTGATTGTCGGTTCGGACGAGCAGATAAATAAAATCTAAAATTTGATGTAATATATAATCGTGACGAGATACTCTGGAAATGAGCGAGAAAATGGTGTTTCGGACAGGTTCGCCGGTAAGTGCTTCAGGTTCTTCATCAAGAGGGCAATGTGGTGGATGGAAGGGATCACCTTCTTCTTGTCTCCAATGATTGAGGAGGCTACGAACCCATCTCCAATTCATCCAGAATAGGTGATGACTGATTGGTTGATCTATTCCGGTCACACTGCTTTCGGAGCTTGAATGGGATTCCATTTCGGAATCTGAGTGACTTGAACTGATGACGATTTCCATTTCATACGATTGGATAAAGGATTTTTTTTTTCGATATGAAATGATTTTGGCTAACGGATGGTATTCTAATTACATAGAATATATATATATATATATATATATATATATATATATATATATATATATATATATATATATATATATATATATATATATATATAGATCAAAAGATTTCGTAGATTACGGAGGACTTTGCGGGATATGTCAGGAAAAGTTTAAAGTAACAGATACGATAAGATATGATTTAGCAGATATGCTAAGATATGAATTTTTGTCTATACACTATTCTTGCAATCAATGCAGCAAGACGTGTCTTAGACTAAAAATGATAAGCAGTTAATTTCCTGAGGATGATAATGAAATGTCCCGTTCTTATTGATTAAAAACGTTCCATATTAATTGATTTCGTTGCGAGGTTTTGACCTCTATATGAGACGTTTTTCAAAGACTGCATTCATTTTAAAACAAACCATAACCTTTATTTCATCAATAAAGGTTTAAAAAGCTTTACGTAGATTATCAAATAATGATAATCTAAAATATCCTGTTTACACACGACCATTACATAATGGTTTACAATACAAATATGTTACAACAAAATAAGTTTCTTGAATGCAGTTTTTACACAATATCATACAAGCATGGACTCCAAATCTTGTCCTTATTTAAGTATGCGACAACGGAAGCTCTTAATAATCACCTGAGAATAAACATGCTTAAAACGTCAACAAAAATGTTGGTGAGTTATAGGTTTAACCTATATATATCAAATCATAATAATAGACCACAAGATTTCATATTTCAATACACATCCCATACATAGAGATAAAAATCATTCATATGGTGAACACCTGGTAACCGACATTAACAAGATGCATATATAAGATTATCCCCATCATTTCGGGACACCCTTCGGATATGATATAAATTTCGAAGTACTAAAGCATCCGGTACTTTGGATGGGGCTTGTTGGGCCCGATAGATCTATCTTTAGGATTCGCGTCAATTAGGGTGTCTGTTCCCTAATTCTTAGATTACCAGACTTAATAAAAAGGGGCATATTCGATTTCGATAATTCAACCATAGAATGTAGTTTCACGTACTTGTGTCTATTTTGTAAATCATTTATAAAACCTGCATGTATTCTCATCCCGAAAATATTAGATTTTAAAAGTGGGACTATAACTCACTTTCACAGATTTTTACTTCGTCGGGAAGTAAGACTTGGCCACTGTTGATTCACGAACCTATAACAATATATACATATATATTAAAGTATGTTCAAAATATATTTACAACACTTTTAATATATTTTGATGTTTTAAGTTTATTAAGTCAGCTGTCCTCGTTAGTAACCTATAACTAGTTGTCCACAGTTAGATGTACAGAAATAAATCGATAAATATTATCTTGAATCAATCCACGACCCAGTGTATACGTATCTCAGTATTGATCACAACTCAAACTATATATATTTTGGAATCAACCTCAACCCTGTATAGCTAACTCCAACATTCACATATAGAGTGTCTATGGTTGTTCCGAAATATATATAGATGTGTCGACATGATAGGTCGAAACATTGTATACGTGTCTATGGTCTCTCAAGATTACATAATATACAATACAAGTTGATTAAGTTATGGTTGGAATAGATTTGTTACCAATTTTCACGTAGCTAAAATGAGAAACATTATCCAATCTTGTTTTACCCATAACTTCTTCATTTTAAATCCGTTTTGAGTGAATCAAATTGCTATGGTTTCATATTGAACTCTATTTTATGAATCTAAACATAAAATTATAGGTTTATAGTCGGAAAATAAGTTACAAGTCGTTTTTGTAAAGGTAGTCATTTCAGTCGAAAGAACGACGTCTAGATGACCATTTTAGAAAACATACTTCCACTTTGAGTTTAACCATAATTTTTGGATATAGTTTCATGTTCATAATAAAAATCATTTTCTCAGAATTACAACTTTTAAATCAAAGTTTATCATAGTTTTTAATTAACTAACCCAAAACAGCCCGCGGTGTTACTACGACGGCGTAAATCCGGTTTTACGGTGTTTTTCGTGTTTCCAGGTTTTAAATCATTAAGTTAGCATATCATAAAGATATAGAACATGTGTTTAGTTAATTTTAAAAGTCAAGTTAGAAGGATTAACTTTTGTTTGCGAACAAGTTTAGAATTAACTTAACTATGTTCTAGTGATTACGAGTTTAAACCTTCGAATAAGATAGTTTTATATATATGAATCGAATGATGTTATGAACATTATTACTACCTTAAGTTCCTTGGATAAACCTACTGGAAAAGAGAAAAATGGATCTAGCTTCAACGGATCCTTGGATGGCTCGAAGTTCTTGAAGCAGAATCATGACACGAAAACAAGTTCAAGTAAGATCATCACTTGAAATAAGATTGTTATAGTTGTAGAAATTGAACCAAAGTTTGAATATGATTATTACCTTGTATTAGAATGATAACCTACTGTAAGAAACAAAGATTTATTGAGGTTGGATGATCACCTTACAAGATTGGAAGTGAGCTAGCAAACTTGAAAGTATTCTTGATTTTATGTAACTAGAACTTGTAGAATATATGAAGAACACTTAGAACTTGAAGATAGAATTTGAGAGAGATCAATTAAATGAAGAAAATTGAAGAATGAAAGTGTTTGTAGGTGTTTTTGGTCGTTGGTGTATGGATTAGATATAAAGGATATGTAATTTTGTTTTCATGTAAATAAGTCATGAATGATTACTCATATTTTTGTAATTTTATGAGATATTTCATGCTAGTTGCCAAATGATGGTTCTCACATGTGTTAGGTGACTCACATGGGCTGCTAAGAGCTGATCATTGGAGTGTATATACCAATAGTACATACATCTAAAAGCTGTGTATTGTACGAGTACGAATACGGGTGCATACGAGTAGAATTGTTGATGAAACTGAACGAGGATGTAATTGTAAGCATTTTTGTTAAGTAGAAGTATTTTGATAAGTGTATTGAAGTCTTTCAAAAGTGTATAAATACATATTAAAACACTACATTTTAACTGAGTCGTTAAGTCATCGTTAGTCGTTACATATTAAAACACTACATTTCAAAAGTATATACATATTAAGTCATCGTTAGTCGTTACATATTAAATACATATTAAAACACTACATTTCAAAAGTATATACATTTTAACTGAGTCGTTAAGTCATCGTTAGTCGTTACATGTAAGTGTTGTTTTGAAACCTTTAGGTTAACGATCTTGTTAAATGTTGTTAACCCAATGTTTATAATATCAAATGAGATTTTAAATTATTATATTATCATGATATTATCATGTATGAATATCTCTTAATATGATATATATACATTAAATGTCTTTACAACGATAATCGTTACATATATGTCTCGTTTAAAAATCATTAAGTTAGTAGTCTTGTTTTTACATATGTAGTTCATTGTTAATATACTTAATGATATGTTTACTTATCATAGTATCATGTTAACTATATATATATCCATATATATGTCATCATATATTTTTTACAAGTTTTAACGTTCGTGAATCACCGGTCAACTTGGGTGGTCAATTGTCTATATGAAACATATTTCAATTAATCAAGTCTTAACAAGTTTGATTGCTTAACATGTTGGAAACATTTAATCATGTAAATATCAATCTCAATTAATATATATAAACATGGAAAAGTTCGGGTCACTACAGTACCTACCCGTTAAATAAATTTCGTCCCGAAATTTTAAGCTGTTGAAGGTGTTAACGAATCTTCTGGAAATAGATGCGAGTATTTCTTCTTCATCTGATCTTCATGCTCCCAGGTGAACTCGAGTCCTCTATGAGCATTCCATCGAACCTTAACAATTGGTATCTTGTTTTGCTTAAGTCTTTTAACCTCACGATCCATTATTTCGACGGGTTCTTCAATGAATTGAAGTTTTTCGTTGATTTGGATTTCATCTAACGGAATAGTGAGATCTTCTTTAGCAAAACATTTCTTCAAATTCGAGATGTGGAAAGTGTTATGTACAGCCGCGAGTTGTTGAGGTAACTCAAGTCGGTAAGCTACTGGTCCGACACGATCAATAATCTTAAATGGTCCAATATACCTTGGATTTAATTTCCCTCGTTTACCAAATCGAACAACGCCTTTCCAAGGTGCTACTTTAAACATGACCATCTCTCCAATTTCAAATTCTATATCTTTTCTTTTAATGTCAGCGTAGCTCTTTTGTCGACTTTGGGCGGTTTTCAACCGTTGTTGAATTTGGATGATCTTCTCGGTAGTTTCTTGTATAATCTCCGGACCCGTAATTTGTATATCCCCCACTTCACTCCAACAAATCGGAGACCTGCACTTTCTACCATAAAGTGCTTCAAACGGCGCCATCTCAATGCTTGAATGGTAGCTGTTGTTGTAGGAAAATTCTGCTAACGGTAGATGTCGATCCCAACTGTTTCCGAAATCAATAACACATGCTCGTAGCATGTATTCAAGCGTTTGTATCATCCTTTCGCTTTGCCCATCAGTTTGTGGATTATAGGCAGTACTCATGTCTAGACGAGTTCCTAATGCTTGCTGTAATGTCTGCCAGAATCTTGAAATAAATCTGCCATCCCTATCAGAGATAATAGAGATTGGTATTCCATGTCTGGAGATGACTTCCTTCAAATACAGTCATGCTAACTTCTCTATCTTGTCATCTTCTCTTATTGGCAGGAAATGTGCTGATTTGGTGAGACGATCAACTATTTCCCAAATAGTATCAAAACCACTTGCAGTCCTTGGCAATTTAGTGATGAAATCCATGGTAATGTTTTCCCATTTCCATTCCGGGATTTCGGGTTGTTGAAGTAGACCTGATGGTTTCTGATGCTCAGCTTTGACCTTAGAACACATCAAACATTCTCCTACGTATTTAGCAACATCGGCTTTCATACCCGGCCACCAAAAATGTTTCTTGAGATCCTTGTACATCTTCCCCGTTCCAGGATGTATTGAGTATCTGGTTTTATGAGCTTCTCTAAGTACCATTTCTCTCATATCTCCAAATTTTGGTACCCAAATCCTTTCAGCCCTATACCGGGTTTCGTCTTCCCGAATATTAAGATGCTTCTCCGATCCTTTGGGTATTTCATCCTTTAAATTTCCCTCTTTTAAAACTCCTTGTTGCGCCTCCTTTATTTGAGTAGTAAGGTTATTATGAATCATTATATTCATAGATTTTACTCGAATGGGTTCTCTGTCCTTCCTGCTCAAGGCATCGGCTACCACATTTGCCTTCCCCGGGTGGTAACGAATCTCAAAATCGTAATCATTCAACAATTCAATCCACCTACGCTGCCTCATATTCAGTTGTTTCTGATTAAATATGTGTTGAAGACTTTTGTGGTCGGTATATATAATACTTTTGACCCCAAATAAGTAGTGCCTCCAAGTCTTTAATGCAAAAACAACCGCGCGTAATTCCAAATCATGCGTCGTATAATTTTGTTCCTGAATCTTCAATTGTCTATACGCATAAGCAATCACCTTCGTTCGTTGCATTAATACACAACCGAGACCTTGCTTTGATGCGTCACAATAAATCACAAAATCATCATTCCCTTCAGGCAATGACAATATAGGTGCCGTAGTTAGCTTTTTCTTCAATAATTGAAACGCTTTCTCTTGTTCATCATTCCATTCAAATTTCTTCCCTTTATGCGTTAATGCAGTCAAGGGTTTTGCTATTCTGGAAAAGTCTTGGATGAACCTTCTGTAGTAACCAGCTAGTCCTAAAAACTGGCGTATGTGTTTCGGAGTTTTCGGGGTTTCCCACTTTTCAACAGTTTCTATCTTTGCCGGATCCACCTTAATACCTTCTTTGTTCACTGTGTGACCGAGGAATTGAACTTCTTCCAACTAAAATGCACACTTTGAAAACTTAGCGTACAATTCTTCCTTCCTCAATACTTCTAACACCTTTCTCAAATGTTCACCGTGTTCTTAGTCATTCTTTGAGTAAATAAGTATGTCATCAATGAAAACAATGACAAACGTTTCAAGGTATGGTCCACACACTCGGTTCATAAGGTCCATGAACACAGCTGGTGCATTAGTTAAACCAAACAGCATGATCATAAACTCGTAATGACCGTAACGTGTTCTGAAAGCAGTCTTTGGAATATCATCTTCTTTCACCCGCATTTGATGATACCCGGAATGTAAGTCATTCTTTGAATAAACAGACGAGCCTTGTAGTTGATCAAATAAGTCATCGATTCTCGGTAGTGGGTAGCAGTTCTTGATGGTAAGTTTGTTCAACTCTCTGTAGTCGATACACAACCTGAATGTACCATCTTTCTTCTTGACAAACAAAACAGGAGCTCCCCACGGTGATGTGCTTGGTCGAATGAAACCACGCTCTAAAAGTTCTTGTAATTGGCTTTGCAGTTCTTTCATCTCGCTGGGTGCGAGTCTGTAAGGAGCACGGGCTATTGGTGCAGCTCCTGGTACAAGATCTATTTGAAATTCAACGGATCGATGTGGGGGTAATCCTGGTAATTCTTTCGGAAATACATCAGGAAATTCTTTTGCAATGGGAACATCATTGATGCTCTTTTCTTCAGTTTGTACTTTCTCGACGTGTGCTAGAACAGCATAGCAACCTTTTCTTATTAGTTTTTGTGCCTTCAAATTACTAATAAGATGTAGCTTTGTGTTGCCCTTTTCTCCGTACACCATTAAGGGTTTTCCTTTTTCTCGTATAATGCGAATTGCATTTTTGTAACAAACGATCTCTGCTTTCACTTCTTTCAACCAGTCCATACCGATTATCACATCAAAACTCCCTAACTCTATTGGTATCAAATCAATCTTAAATGTTTCGCTAACCAGTTTAATTTCTCGATTCCGACATATATTATCGGCTGAAATTAATTTACCATTTGCTAATTCGAGTAAAAATTTACTATCCAAAGGCGTCAATGGACAACTTAATTTAGCACAAAAATCTCTACTCATATAGCTTCTATCCGCACCCGAATCAAATAAAACGTAAGCAGATTTATTGTCAATAAGAAACGATCCCGTAACAAGCTCCGGGTCTTCCTGTGCCTCTGCCGCATTAATATTGAAAACTCTTCCACGGCCTTGTCCATTCGTGTTCTCCTGGTTCGGGCAATTTCTAATAATGTGGCCCGGTTTTCCACATTTATAACAAACTACATTGGCATAACTTGCTCCGACACCACTTGCTCCGCCATTACTCGTTCCGACACCATTTGTTCCTTTTGTTCTATTAACCCCTGGTCCGTAGACCTCACACTTCGCCGCACTATGACCATTTCTTTTACACTTGTTGCAAAATTTGGTGCAGAACCCCGAGTGATTCTTTTCACACCTTTGGCATAGCTGCTTCTGATTGTTGTTGTTGTTGCGGTTATTATTGTTGTTGGGATGATTGTTGTAGTTGCTGTTGTTGTTGTTGTTGTTGTTGTTGTTGTTGTTGTTGTTGGGCCGTTTGTTGTAGTTGCGATTGATGTTGCGATTGTTGGGATAATTGAAATGTCCCGTTCTTATTGATTAAAAACGTTCCATATTAATTGATTTCGTTGCGAGGTTTTGACCTCTATATGAGACGTTTTTTTCAAAGACTGCATTCATTTTTAAACAAACCATAACCTTTATTTCATCAATAAAGGTTTAAAAAGCTTTACGTAGATTATCAAATAATGATAATCTAAAATATCCTGTTTACACACGACCATTACATAATGGTTTACAATACAAATATGTTACAACAAAATAAGTTTCTTGAATGCAGTTTTTACACAATATCATACAAGCATGGACTCCAAATCTTGTCCTTATTTAAGTATGCGACAGCGGAAGCTCTTAATAATCACCTGAGAATAAACATGCTTAAAACGTCAACAAAAATGTTGGTGAGTTATAGGTTTAACCTATATATATCAAATCGTAACAATAGACCACAAGATTTCATATTTCAATACACATCCCATACATAGAGATATAAATCATTCATATGGTGAACACCTGGTAACCGACAATAACAAGATGCATATATAAGAATATCCCCATCATTCCGGGACACCCTTCGGATATGATATAAATTTCGAAGTACTAAAGCATCCGGTACTTTGGATGGGGTTTGTTAGGCCCAATAGATCTATCTTTAGGATTCGCGTCAATTAGGGTGTCTGTTCCCTAATTCTTAGATTACCAGACTTAATAAAAAGGGGCATATTCGATTTTGATAATTCAACCATAGAATGTAGTTTCACGTACTTGTGTCTATTTTGTAAATCATTTATAAAACCTGCATGTATTCTCATCCCAAAAATATTAGATTTTAAAAGTGGGACTATAACTCACTTTCACAGATTTTTACTTCGTCGGGAAGTAAGACTTGGCCACTGGTTGATTCACGAACCTATAACAATATACACATATATATCAAAGTATGTTCAAAATATATTTACAACACTTTTAATATATTTTGATGTTTTAAGTTTATTAAGTCAGCTGTCCTCGTTAGTAACCTACAACTAGTTGTCCACAGTTAGATGTACAGAAATAAATCGATAAATATTATCTTGAATCAATCCACGACCCAGTGTATACGTATCTCAGTATTGATCACAACTCAAACTATATATATTTTGGAATCAACCTCAACCCTGTATAGCTAACTCCAACATTCACATATAGAGTGTCTATGGTTGTTCCGAAATATATATAGATGTGTCGACATGATAGGTCGAAACATTGTATACGTGTCTATGGTATCTCAAGATTACATAATATACAATACAAGTTGATTAAGTTTTGGTTGGAATAGATTTGTTACCAATTTTCACGTAGCTAAAATGAGAAAAATTATCCAATCTTGTTTTACCCATAACTTCTTCATTTTAAATCCGTTTTGAGTGAATCAAATTGCTATGGTTTCATATTGAACTCTATTTTATGAATCTAAATAGAAAAAGTATAGGTTTATAGTCGGAAAAATAAGTTACAAGTCGTTTTTGTAAAGGTAGTCATTTCAGTCGAAAGAACGACGTCTAGATGACCATTTTAGAAAACATACTTCCACTTTGAGTTTAACCATAATTTTTGGATATAGTTTCATGTTCATAATAAAAATCATTTTCTCAGAATAACAAATTTTAAATCAAAGTTTATCATAGTTTTTAATTAACTAACCCAGAACAGCCCGCGGTGTTACTACGACGGCGTAAATCCGGTTTTACGGTGTTTTTAGTGTTTCCAGGTTTTAAATCATTAAGTTAGCATATCATATAGATATAGAACATGTGTTTAGTTGATTTTAAAAGTCAAGTTAGAAGGATTAACTTTTGTTTGCGAACAAGTTTAGAATTAACTAAACTATGTTCTAGTGATTACAAGTTTAAACCTTCGAATAAGATAGCTTTATATGTATGAATCGAATGATGTTATGAACATCATTACTACCTTAAGTTCCTTGGATAAACCTACTGGAAAAGAGAAATGGATCTAGCTTCAACGGATCCTTGGATGGCTCGAAGTTCTTGAAGCAGAATCATGACACGAAAACAAGTTCAAGTAAGATCATCACTTGAAATAAGATTGTTATAGTTATAGAAATTGAACCAAAGTTTGAATATGATTATTACCTTGTATTAGAATGATAACCTACTGTAAGAAACAAAGATTTCTTGAGGTTGGATGATCACCTTACAAGATTGGAAGTGAGCTAGCAAACTTGAAAGTATTCTTGATTTTATGAAACTAGAACTTTTGAAATTTATGAAGAACACTTAGAGCTTGAAGATAGAACTTGAGAGAGATAAATTAGATGAAGAAAATTGAAGAATGAAAGTGTTTGTAGGTGTTTTTGGTCGTTGGTGTATGGATTAGATATAAAGGATATGTAATTTTGTTTTCATGTAAATAAGTCATGAATGATTACTCATATTTTTGTAATTTTATGAGATATTTCATGCTAGTTGCCAAATGATGGTTCCAACATGTGTTAGGTGACTCACATGGGCTGCTAAGAGCTGATAATTGGAGTGTATATACCAATAGTACATACATCTAAAAGCTGTGTATTGTACGAGTACGAATACGGGTGCATACGAGTAGAATTGTTGATGAAACTGAACGAGGATGTAATTGTAAGCATTTTTGTTAAGTAGAAGTATTTTGATAAGTGTCTTGAAGTCTTTCAAAAGTGTATGAATACATATTAAAACACTACATGTATATACATTTTAACTGAGTCGTTAAGTCATCGTTAGTCGTTACATGTAAATGTTGTTTTGAAACCTTTAGGTTAACGATCTTATTGAATGTTGTTAACCCATTGTTTATTATAACAAATGAGATGTTAAATTATTATATTATCATGATATTATGATATATAATATATCTTAGTATGATGTATATACAGTTAAATGTCGTTACAACGATAATCGTTACATATATGTCTCGTTTCGAAATCATTAAGTTAGTAGCCTTATTTTTACATATGTATTTCATTGTTAATACACTTAATAATATATTTACTTATCATTTAACATAATTAATCAAGTGTATCAATATCTTAATATGATTCATATGTACCTAGTAAGACGTTGTTATAACGATAATCGTTATATATATCGTTTTCGAGTTTCTTAAATTAATAGTCTCATTTTTATGTATATAACTCATTGTTAAAATACCTAATGAGATACATACTTATAATAAAAACATGTTAACTATATATATAACCATATATATGTCATCGTATAGTTTTTACAAGTTTTAACGTTCGTGAATCACCGGTCAACTTGGGTGGTCAATTGTCTATATGAAACATATTTCAATTAATCAAGTCTTAACAAGTTTGATTGCTTAACATGTTGGAAACATTTAATCATGTAAATATCAATCTCAATTAATATATATAAACATGGAAAAGTTCGGGTCACTACAGTACCTACCCGTTAAATAAATTTCGTCCCGAAATTTTAAGCTGTTGAAGGTGTTGACGAGTCTTCTGGAAATAGATGAGGGTATTTCTTCTTCATCTGATCTTCACGCTCCCAGGTGAACTCGGGTCCTCTACGAGCATTCCATCGAACCTTAACAATTGGTATCTTGTTTTGCTTAAGTCTTTTAACCTCACGATCCATTATTTCGACGGGTTCTTCGATGAATTGGAGTTTTTCGTTGATTTGGATTTCATCTAACGGAATAGTGAGATCTTCTTTAGCAAAACATTTCTTCAAATTCGATACGTGGAAAGTGTTATGTACAGCCGCGAGTTGTTGAGGTAACTCAAGTCGGTAAGCTACTGGTCCGACACGATCAATAATCTTGAATGGTCCAATATACCTTGGATTTAATTTCCCTCGTTTACCAAATCGAACAACGCCTTTCCAAGGTGAAACTTTAAGCATGACCATCTCTCCAATTTCAAATTCTATATCTTTTCTTTTAATGTCAGCGTAGCTCTTTTGTCGACTTTGGGCGGTTTTCAACCGTTGTTGAATTTGGATGATCTTCTAGGTAGTTTCTTGTATAATCTCCGGACCCGTAATCTGTCTATCCCCCACCTCACTCCAACAAATCGGAGACCTGCACTTTCTACCATAAAGTGCTTCAAACGGCGCCATCTCAATGCTTGAATGGTAGCTGTTGTTGTAGGAAAATTCTGCTAACGGTAGATGTCGATCCCAACTGTTTCCGAAATCAATAACACATGCTCGTAGCATGTCTTCAAGCGTTTGTATCGTCCTTTCGCTCTGCCCATCAGTTTGTGGATGATAGGCAGTACTCATGTCTAGACGAGTTCCTAATGCTTGCTGTAATGTCTGCCAGAATCTTGAAATAAATCTGCCATCCCTATCAGAGATAATAGAGATTGGTATTCCATGTCTGGAGACGACTTCCTTCAAATACAGTCGTGCTAACTTCTCCATCTTGTCATCTTCTCTTATTGGTAGGAAGTGTGCTGATTTGGTGAGACGATCAACTATTACCCAAATAGTATCAAAACCACTTGCAGTCCTTGGCAATTTAGTGATGAAATCCATGGTAATGTTTTCCCATTTCCATTCCGGGATTTCGGGTTGTTGAAGTAGACCTGATGGTTTCTGATGCTCAGCTTTGACCTTAGAACACGTCAAACATTCTCCTACGTATTTAGCAACATCGGCTTTCATACCCGGCCACCAAAAATGTTTCTTGAGATCCTTGTACATCTTCCCCGTTCCAGGATGTATTGAGTATCTGGTTTTATGAGCTTCTCTAAGTACCATTTCTCTCATATCTCCAAATTTTGGTACCCAAATCCTTTCAGCCCTATACCGGGTTCCGTCTTCCCGAATATTAAGATGCTTCTCCGATCCTTTGGGTATTTCATCCTTTAAATTTCCCTCTTTTAAAACTCCTTGTTGCGCCTCCTTTATTTGAGTAGTAATGTTATTATGAATCATTATATTCATAGATTTTACTCGAATGGGTTCTCTATCCTTCCTGCTCAAGGCATCGGCTACCACATTTGCCTTCCCCGGGTGGTAACGAATCTCAAAATCGTAATCATTCAATAATTCAATCCACCTACGCTGCCTCATATTCAGTTGTTTCTGATTAAATATGTGTTGAAGACTTTTGTGGTCGGTATATATAATACTTTTGACCCCATATAAGTAGTGCCTCCAAGTCTTTAATGCAAAAACAACCGCGCCTAATTCCAAATCATGCGTCGTATAATTTTGTTCGTGAATCTTCAATTGTCTAGACGCATAAGCAATCACCTTCGTTCATTGCATTAATACACAACCGAGACCTTGCTTTGATGCGTCACAATAAATCACAAAATCATCATTCCCTTCAGGCAATGACAATATAGGTGCCGTAGTTAGCTTTTTCTTCAATAACTGAAACGCTTTCTCTTGTTCATCATTCCATTCAAATTTCTTCCCTTTATGCGTTAATGCAGTCAAGGGTTTTGCTATTCTGGAAAAGTCTTGGATGAACCTTCTGTAGTAACCAGCTAGTCCTAAAAACTGGCGTATGTGTTTCGGAGTTTTCGGGGTTTCCCACTTTTCAACAGTTTCTATCTTTGCCGGATCCACCTTAATACCTTCTTTGTTCACTATGTGACCGAGGAATTGAACTTCTTCCAACCAAAATGCACACTTTGAAAACTTAGCGTACAATTCTTCCTTCCTCAATACTTCTAACACCTTTCTCAAATGTTCACCGTGTTCTTGGTCATTCTTTGAGTAAATAAGTATGTCATCAATGAAAACAATGACAAACTTGTCAAGGTATGGTCCACACACTCGGTTCATAAGGTCCATGAACACAGCTGGTGCATTAGTTAAACCAAACGGCATGACCATAAACTCGTAATGACCGTAACGTGTTCTGAAAGCAGTCTTTGGAATATCATCTTCTTTCACCCGCATTTGATGATACCCGGAACGTAAGTCAATCTTTGAATAAACAGACGAGCCTTGTAGTTGATCAAATAAGTCGTCGATTCTCGGTAGTGGGTAGCGGTTCTTGATGGTAAGTTTGTTCAACTCTCGGTAGTCGATACACAACCTGAATGTACCATCTTTCTTCTTGACAAACAAAACAGGAGCTCCCCACGGTGATGTGCTTGGTCGAATGAAACCACGCTCTAAAAGTTCTTGTAATTGGCTTTGCAGTTCTTTCATCTCGCTGGGTGCGAGTCTGTAAGGAGCACGAGCTATTGGTGCAGCTCCTGGTACAAGATCTATTTGAAATTCAACGGATCGATGTGGGGGTAATCCCGGTAATTCTTTCGGGAATACATCGGGAAATTCTTTTGCAATGGGAACATCATTGATGCTCTTTTCTTCAGTTTGTACTTTCTCGACGTGTGCTAGAACAGCATAGCAACCTTTTCTTATTAGTTTTTGTGCCTTCAAATTACTAATAAGATGTAGCTTCGTGTTGCCCTTTTCTCCGTACACCATTAAGGGTTTTCCTTTTTCTCGTATAATGCGAATTGCATTTTTGTAACAAACGATCTCCGCTTTTACTTCTTTCAACCAGTCCATACCGATTATCACATCAAAACTCCCTAACTCTACTGGTATCAAATCAATCTTAAATGTTTCGCTAACCAGTTTAATTTCTCGATTCCGACATATATTATCTGCTGAAATTAATTTACCATTTGCTAATTCGAGTAAAAATTTACTATCCAAAGGCGTCAATGGACAACTTAATTTAGCACAAAAATCTCTATTCATATAGCTTCTATCCGCACCCGAATCAAATAAAACGTAAGCAGATTTATTGTCAATAAGAAACGTACCCGTAACAAGCTCCGGGTCTTCCTGTGCCTCTACCGCATTAATATTGAAAACTCTTCCACGGCCTTGTCCATTCGTGTTCTCCTGGTTCGGGCAATTTCTAATAATGTGGCCTGGTTTTCCACATTTATAACAAACTACATTGGCATAACTTGCTCCGACACTACTTGCTCCGCCATTACTCGTTCCGACACCATTTGTTCCTTTAGTTCTATTAACCCCTGGTCCGTAGACCTCACACTTCGCCGCGCTATGACCATTTCTTTTACACTTGTTGCAAAATTTGGTGCAAAACCCCGAGTGATTCTTTTCACACCTTTGGCATAGTTGCTTCTGATTGTTGTTGTTGTTGCGGTTATTATTGTTGTTGGGATGATTGTTGTAGTTGCTGTTGTTGTTGTTATTGGGCCGTTTGTTGTAGTTGCGATTGATGTTGCGATTGTTGGGATAATTGTTGCGATTATTGTTGTAATTGCTGTTGTTGTTGTATTGGTGATTCTTATCACCGTTTTCCTCCCACTTTCTTTTGACTTGCTTCACATTGGCCTCTTCAGCAGTCTGTTCTTTAATTCTTTCTTCAATCTGGTTCACTAGTTTGTGAGCCATTCTACATGCCTGTTGTATGGAGGCGGGCTCGTGTGAACTTATATCTTCTTGGATTCTTTCCGGTAATCCTTTCACAAACGCGTCGATCTTCTCTTCCTCATCTTCGAATGCTCCCGGACACAATAGGCACAATTCTGTGAATCGTCTTTCGTACGTGGTAATATCAAATCCTTGGGTTCGTAACCCTCTAAGTTCTGTCTTGAGCTTATTGACCTCGGTTCTGGGACGGTACTTCTCGTTCATCAAGTGCTTGAATGCTGACCACGGTAGTGCGTACGCATCATCTTGTCCCACTTGCTCTAGATAGGTATTCCACCATGTTAACGCAGAACCTGTGAAGGTATGCGTAGCGTACTTCACTTTGTCCTCTTCAGTACACTTACTTATGGCAAACACCGATTCAACCTTCTCGGTCCACCGTTTCAATCCGATCGGTCCTTCGGTTCCATCAAATTCCAAAGGTTTGCAGGCAGTGAATTCTTTGTAGGTGCATCCTACACGATTTCCTGTACTGCTAGATCCAAGGTTATTGTTGGTATGTAGCGCAGCCTGTACTGCGGCTATGTTTGAAGCTAGAAAAGTACGGAATTCCTCTTCATTCATATTCACGGTGTGTCGAGTAGTCGGTGCCATTTCCTTCAAAATAGTTAAATGGAACAAGTTAATCATACAGAATATTAAGAGTAGTTAATAGTATTTCGTAGCATAATATGAACTCATTTATAAAAGCTTTTTCTTCATATTAGCGTTTTATAAGTTTAAATTCGGGTAGTACCTACCCGTTAAGTTCATACTTAGTAGCTAATATACAATTCAACTACTACAATTCTATATGAAAAACTGATTATAATAATATTTCGCGTTCAAACTTTTATACAATATTTTACAAACTTACAATACCGCTTATTTTACATAAAGCATGAAATATAGCACACAATAACTTTGATACAAGATAGTTGTGAAGACAATTCTAGCTAGTACACAAGTCGTTCAGCAAAGGCAATAAAGACACGTAATTCATACGTCCAGAAACAAGTCATGCATTCTGGTTTTACTAGGACTACTTCCCATCCTTGGTCTTGTGCAACATAACCGTTATGGCTGTTGATAAGACAGCGTGTTGTAACGTCATCAAAGGGACGAGGGTTATGTAATGTCCAACAGTCCCGTAATAATCTAAAAACCTCATTTCTTACCCCAATTACCGACTCCGTCACTTGTGGAAATGTTTTGTTTAATAGTTGTAGCCCGATGTTCTTGTTCTCACTTTGGTGAGAAGCGAACATTACTAATCCGTAAGCATAACATGCTTCTTTATGTTGCATGTTAGCCGCTTTTTCTAAATCACGAAGTCCAATATTTGGATATATTGAGTCAAAATAATTTCTTAACCCGTTGCGTAAAATAGCATTTGGGTTCCCCGCAATATATGCGTCAAAGTAAACACATCGTAACTTATGGGTTTCCCAATGTGATATCCCCCATCTTTCAAACGAAAGTCTCTTATAAACCAAGACATTTTTGGAACGTTCTTCGAATGTCTTACAAACTGATCTCGCCTTAAATAGTTGTGCCGAAGAATTCTGGCCGACTCTAGACAAGATTTCATCAATCATGTCTCCGGGTAGGTCTCTTAAAATATTGGGTTGTCTATCCATTTTGTGTTTTTAAACTGTAAAATAGACAAGAGTTAGATTCATAAAAAAATACTTATTAATACAAGCAATTTTTACATATATCATAAAGCATAAGAACACTATATTCCATATATTACACCACACGAATACAACTATCTTATTCCGACTCGCTCGTTTCTTCTTCTTCGGTTTTGGTTCGTTTTGCCAAGTTTCTAGGGATATATGATGTTCCCCTAATACGAGCCGTCGTTGTCCACATTGGTTTAGAAAAACCTGGTGGTTTAGAGGTTCCCGGGTCATTGTTACAACTTAAGGACTTCGGGGGTTGACGATACATATAAAGTTCATCGGGGTTGGAATTAGATTTCTCTATTTTTATGCCCTTTCCCTTATTATTTTCTTTTGCCTTTTTAAATTCAGTTGGGGTAATTTCTATAACATCATCGGAATTCTCGTCGGAATCCGATTCATCGGAGAATTGGTAATCCTCCCAATATTTTGCTTCCTTGGCGGAAACACCATTGACCATAATTAACTTTGGTCGGTTGGTTGAGGATTTTCTTTTACTTAACCGTTTTATTATTTCCCCCACCGGTTCTATTTCTTCATCCGGTTCCGATTCTTCTTCCGGTTCCGATTCTTCTTCCGGTTCCGACTCTTCTTCCGGTTCCTCTTCGGGAACTTGTGAATCAGTCCACAAATCATTCCAATTTACATTTGACTCTTCATTATTATTAGGTGAGTCAATGGGACTTGTTCTAGAGATAGACATCTATCACATAATATCAAACACGTTAAGAGATTAATATATCACATAATATTCATATGTTAAAAATATATAGTTTCCAACAAAAATGTTAAGCAATCATTTTTAAAGAAAACACGGTCGAAGTCCAGACTCACTAATGCATCCTAACAAACTCGATAAGACACACTAATGCAAATTTTCTGGTTCTCTAAGACCAACGCTCGGATACCAACTGAAATGTCCCGTTCTTATTGATTAAAAACGTTCCATATTAATTGATTTCGTTGCGAGGTTTTGACCTCTATATGAGACGTTTTTTTCAAAGACTGCATTCATTTTTAAACAAACCATAACCTTTATTTCATCAATAAAGGTTTAAAAAGCTTTACGTAGATTATCAAATAATGATAATCTAAAATATCCTGTTTACACACGACCATTACATAATGGTTTACAATACAAATATGTTACAACAAAATAAGTTTCTTGAATGCAGTTTTTACACAATATCATACAAGCATGGACTCCAAATCTTGTCCTTATTTAAGTATGCGACAGCGGAAGCTCTTAATAATCACCTGAGAATAAACATGCTTAAAACGTCAACAAAAATATTGGTGAGTTATAGGTTTAACCTATATATATCAAATCGTAACAATAGACCACAAGATTTCATATTTCAATACACATCCCATACATAGAGATATAAATCATTCATATGGTGAACACCTGGTAACCGACAATAACAAGATGCATATATAAGAATATCCCCATCATTCCGGGACACCCTTCGGATATGATATAAATTTCGAAGTACTAAAGCATCCGGTACTTTGGATGGGGTTTGTTAGGCCCAATAGATCTATCTTTAGGATTCGCGTCAATTAGGGTGTCTGTTCCCTAATTCTTAGATTACCAGACTTAATAAAAAGGGGCATATTCGATTTCGATAATTCAACCATAGAATGTAGTTTCACGTACTTGTGTCTATTTTGTAAATCATTTATAAAACCTGCATGTATTCTCATCCCAAAAATATTAGATTTTAAAAGTGGGACTATAACTCACTTTCACAGATTTTTACTTCGTCGGGAAGTAAGACTTGGCCACTAGTTGATTCACGAACCTATAACAATATACACATATATATCAAAGTATGTTCAAAATATATTTACAACACTTTTAATATATTTTGATGTTTTAAGTTTATTAAGTCAGCTGTCCTCGTTAGTAACCTACAACTAGTTGTCCACAGTTAGATGTACAGAAATAAATCGATAAATATTATCTTGAATCAATCCACGACCCAGTGTATACGTATCTCAGTATTGATCACAACTCAAACTATATATATTTTGGAATCAACCTCAACCCTGTATAGCTAACTCCAACATTCACATATAGAGTGTCTATGGTTGTTCCGAAATATATATAGATGTGTCGACATGATAGGTCGAAACATTGTATACGTGTCTATGGTATCTCAAGATTACATAATATACAATACAAGTTGATTAAGTTTTGGTTGGAATAGATTTGTTACCAATTTTCACGTAGCTAAAATGAGAAAAATTATCCAATCTTGTTTTACCCATAACTTCTTCATTTTAAATCCGTTTTGAGTGAATCAAATTGCTATGGTTTCATATTGAACTCTATTTTATGAATCTAAACAGAAAAAGTATAGGTTTATAGTCGGAAAAATAAGTTACAAGTCGTTTTTGTAAAGGTAGTCATTTCAGTCGAAAGAACGACGTCTAGATGACCATTTTAGAAAACATACTTCCACTTTGAGTTTAACCATAATTTTTGGATATAGTTTCATGTTCATAATAAAAATCATTTTCTCAGAATAACAAATTTTAAATCAAAGTTTATCATAGTTTTTAATTAACTAACCCAGAACAGCCCGCGGTGTTACTACGACGGCGTAAATCCGGTTTTACGGTGTTTTTAGTGTTTCCAGGTTTTAAATCATTAAGTTAGCATATCATATAGATATAGAACATGTGTTTAGTTGATTTTAAAAGTCAAGTTAGAAGGATTAACTTTTGTTTGCGAACAAGTTTAGAATTAACTAAACTATGTTCTAGTGATTACAAGTTTAAACCTTCGAATAAGATAGCTTTATATGTATGAATCGAATGATGTTATGAACATCATTACTACCTTAAGTTCCTTGGATAAACCTACTGGAAAAGAGAAATGGATCTAGCTTCAACGGATCCTTGGATGGCTCGAAGTTCTTGAAGCAGAATCATGACACGAAAACAAGTTCAAGTAAGATCATCACTTGAAATAAGATTGTTATAGTTATAGAAATTGAACCAAAGTTTGAATATGATTATTACCTTGTATTAGAATGATAACCTACTGTAAGAAACAAAGATTTCTTGAGGTTGGATGATCACCTTACAAGATTGGAAGTGAGCTAGCAAACTTGAAAGTATTCTTGATTTTATGAAACTAGAACTTTTGAAATTTATGAAGAACACTTAGAACTTGAAGATAGAACTTGAGAGAGATAAATTAGATGAAGAAAATTGAAGAATGAAAGTGTTTGTAGGTGTTTTTGGTCTTTGGTGTATGGATTAGATATAAAGGATATGTAATTTTGTTTTCATGTAAATAAGTCATGAATGATTACTCATATTTTTGTAATTTTATGAGATATTTCATGCTAGTTGCCAAATGATGGTTCCCACATGTGTTAGGTGACTCACATGGGCTGCTAAGAGCTGATAATTGGAGTGTATATACCAATAGTACATACATCTAAAAGCTGTGTATTGTACGAGTACGAATACGGGTGCATACGAGTAGAATTGTTGATGAAACTGAACGAGGATGTAATTGTAAGCATTTTTGTTAAGTAGAAGTATTTTGATAAGTGTCTTGAAGTCTTTCAAAAGTGTATGAATACATATTAAAACACTACATGTATATACATTTTAACTGAGTCGTTAAGTCATCGTTAGTCGTTACATGTAAATGTTGTTTTGAAACCTTTAGGTTAACGATCTTATTGAATGTTGTTAACCCATTGTTTATTATAACAAATGAGATGTTAAATTATTATATTATCATGATATTATGATATATAATATATCTTAGTATGATGTATATACAGTTAAATGTCGTTACAACGATAATCGTTACATATATGTCTCGTTTCGAAATCATTAAGTTAGTAGCCTTATTTTTACATATGTATTTCATTGTTAATACACTTAATAATATATTTACTTATCATTTAACATAATTAATCAAGTGTATCAATATCTTAATATGATTCATATGTACCTAGTAAGACGTTGTTATAACGATAATCGTTATATATATCGTTTTCGAGTTTCTTAAATTAATAGTCTCATTTTTATGTATATAACTCATTGTTAAAATACCTAATGAGATACATACTTATAATAAAAACATGTTAACTATATATATAACCATATATATGTCATCGTATAGTTTTTACAAGTTTTAACGTTCGTGAATCACCGGTCAACTTGGGTGGTCAATTGTCTATATGAAACATATTTCAATTAATCAAGTCTTAACAAGTTTGATTGCTTAACATGTTGGAAACATTTAATCATGTAAATATCAATCTCAATTAATATATATAAACATGGAAAAGTTCGGGTCACTACAATAATTGTTGCGATTATTGTTGTAATTGCTGTTGTTGTTGTATTGGTGATTCTTATCACCGTTTTCTTCCCACTTTCTTTTGACTTGCTTCACATTGGCCTCTTCAGCAGTCTGTTCTTTAATTCTTTCTTCAATCTGGTTCACGAGTTTGTGAGCCATTCTACATGCCTGTTGTATGGAGGCGGGCTCGTGTGAACTTATATCTTCTTGGATTCTTTCCGGTAATCCTTTCACAAACGCGTTGATCTTCTCTTCCTCATCTTCGAATGCTCCCGGACACAATAGGCACAATTCTGTGAATCGTCTTTCGTACGTGGTAATATCAAATCCTTAGGTTCGTAACCCTCTAAGTTCTGTCTTGAGCTTATTGACCTCGGTTCTGGGACGGTACTTCTCGTTCATCAAGTGCTTGAATGCTGACCACGGTAGTGCGTACGCATCGTCTTGTCCCACTTGCTCTAGATAGGTATTCCACCATGTTAACGCAGAACCTGTGAAGGTATGCGTAGCGTACTTCACTTTGTCCTCTTCAGTACACTTACTTATGGCAAACACCGATTCGACCTTCTCGGTCCACTGTTTCAATCCGATCGGTCCTTCTGTTCCATAAAATTCCAAAGGTTTGCAGGCAGTGAATTCTTTGTAGGTGCATCCTACACGATTTCCTGTACTGCTAGATCTAAGGTTATTGTTGGTATGTAGCGCAGCCTGTACTGCGGCTATGTTTGAAGCTAGAAAAGTACGGAATTCCTCTTCATTTATATTCACGGTGTGTCGAGTAGTCGGTGCCATTTCCTTCAAAATAGTTAAATGGAACAAGTTAATCATACAGAATAATAAGAGTAGTTAATAGTATTTCGTAGCATAATATGAACTCATTTATAAAAGCATTTTCTTCATATTAGCGTTTTATAAGTTTAAATTCGGGTAGTACCTACCCGTTAAGTTCATACTTAGTAGCTAATATACAATTCAACTACTACAATTCTATATGAAAAACTGATTATAATAATATTTCGCGTTCAAACTTTTACACAATATTTTACAAACTTACAATACCGCTTATTTTACATATAGCATGAAATATAGCACACAATAAATTTGATACAAGATGGTTGTGAAGATAATTCTAGCTAGTACACAAGTCGTTCAGCAAAGGCAATAAAGACACGTAATTCATACGTCCAGAAACAAGTCATGCATTCTGGTTTTACTAGGATTACTTCCCATCCTTGGTCTTGTGGAACATAACCGTTATGGCCGTTGATAAGACGGCGTGTTGTAACGTCGTCAAAGGGACGAGGGTTACGTAATGTCCAACAGTCCCGTAACAATCTAAAAACCTCATTTCTTACCCCAATTACCGACTCCGTCACTTGTGGGAACGTTTTGTTTAATAGTTGTAGCCCGATGTTCTTGTTCTCACTTTGGTGAGAAGCGAACATTACTAATCCGTAAGCATAACATGCTTCTTTATGTTGCATGTTAGCCGCTTTTTCTAAATCACGAAGTCCAATATTCGGATATATTGAGTCAAAATAATTTCTTAACCCATTGCGTAAAATAGAATTTGGGTTCCCCGCAATATATGCGTCAAAGTAAACACATCGTAACTTATGGATTTCCCAATGTGATATCCCCCATCTTTCGAACGAAAGCCTTTTATAAACCAAGGCATTCTTGGAACGTTCTTTGAATGTCTTACAAACTGATCTCGCCTTAAATAGTTGTGCCGAAGAATTCTGACCGACTCTAGACAAGATTTCATCAATCATGTCTCCGGGTAGGTCTCTTAAAATATTGGGTTGTCTATCCATTTTGTGTTTTTATACTGTAAAATAGACAAGAGTTAGATTCATAAAAAAAATACTTATTAATACAAGCAATTTTTACATATATCATAAAGCATAAGCACACTATATTACATATATTACACCACACGAATACAACTATCTTATTCCGACTCGCTTGTTTCTTCTTCTTCGGTTTTGGTTCGTTTTACCAAGTTTCTAGGGATATATGATGTTCCCCTAATACGAGCCGTAATTTTCCACATTGGTTTAGAAAAACCTGGTGGTTTAGAGGTTCCCGGGTCATTGTTACAAATTAAGGACTTCGGGGGTTGACGATACATATAAAGTTCATCGGGGTTGGAATTAGATTTCTCTATTTTTATGCCCTTTCCCTTATTATTTTCTTTTGCCTTTTAAATTCAGTTGGGGTAATTTCTATAACATCATCGGAATTCTCGTCGGAATCCGATTCATCGGAGAATTGGTAATCCTCCCAATATTTTGCTTCCTTGGCGGAAACACCATTGACCATAATTAACCTTGGTCGGTTGGTTGAGGATTTTCTTTTACTTAACCGTTTTATTATTTCGCCCACCGGTTCTATTTCTTCATCTGGTTCCGATTCTTCTTCCGGTTCCGATTCTTCTTCCGGTTCCGACTCTTCTTCCGGTTCCTCTTCGGGAACTTGTGAATCAGTCCACGAATCATTCCAATTTACATTTGACTCTTCATTATTATTAGGTGAGTCAGTGGGACTTGTTCTAGAGGTACACATCTATCACATAATATCAAACGCGTTAAGAGATTAATATATCACATAATATTCACATGTTAAAAATATATAGTTTCCAACAAAATTTGTTAAGCAATCATTTTTCAAGTAAACACAGTCGAAGTCCAGACTCACTAATGCATCCTAACAAACTCGATAAGGCACACTAATGCAAAATTCTGGTTCTCTAAGACCAACGCTCGGATACCAACTGAAATGTCCCGTTCTTATTGATTAAAAACGTTCCATATTAATTGATTTCGTTGCGAGGTTTTGACCTCTATATGAGACGTTTTTCAAAGACTGCATTCATTTTAAAACAAACCATAACCTTTATTTCATCAATAAAGGTTTAAAAAGCTTTACGTAGATTATCAAATAATGATAATCTAAAATATCCTGTTTACACACGACCATTACATAATGGTTTACAATACAAATATGTTACAACAAAATAAGTTTCTTGAATGCAGTTTTTACACAATATCATACAAGCATGGACTCCAAATCTCGCCCTTATTTAAGTATGCGACAGCGGAAGCTCTTAATAATCACCTGAGAATAAACATGCTTAAAACGTCAACAAAAATGTTGGTGAGTTATAGGTTTAACCTATATATATCAAATCATAATAATAGACCACAAGATTTCATATTTCAATACACATCCCATACATAGAGATAAAAATCATTCATATGGTGAACACCTGGTAACCGACATTAACAAGATGCATATATAAGAATATCCCCATCATTCCGGGACACCCTTCGGATATGATATAAATTTCGAAGTACTAAAGCATCCGGTACTTTGGATGGGGCTTGTTGGGCCCGATAGATCTATCTTTAGGATTCGCGTCAATTAGGGTGTCTGTTCCCTAATTCTTAGATTACCAGACTTAATAAAAAGGGGCATATTCGATTTCGATAATTCAACCATAGAATGTAGTTTCACGTACTTGTGTCTATTTTGTAAATCATTTATAAAACCTGCATGTATTCTCATCCCAAAAATATTAGATTTTAAAAGTGGGACTATAACTCACTTTCACAGATTTTTACTTCGTCGGGAAGTAAGACTTGGCCACTGTTGATTCACGAACCTATAACAATATATACATATATATTAAAGTATGTTCAAAATATATTTACAACACTTTTAATATATTTTGATGTTTTAAGTTTATTAAGTCAGCTGTCCTCGTTAGTAACCTATAACTAGTTGTCCACAGTTAGATGTACAGAAATAAATCGATAAATATTATCTTGAATCAATCCACGACCCAGTGTATACGTATCTCAGTATTGATCACAACTCAAACTATATATATTTTGGAATCAACCTCAACCCTGTATAGCTAACTCCAACATTCACATATAGAGTGTCTATGGTTGTTCTGAAATATATATAGATGTGTCGACATGATAGGTCGAAACATTGTATACGTGTCTATGGTATCTCAAGATTACATAATATACAATACAAGTTGATTAAGTTATGGTTGGAATAGATTTGTTACCAATTTTCACGTAGCTAAAATGAGAAAAATTATCCAATCTTGTTTTACCCATAACTTCTTCATTTTAAATCCGTTTTGAGTGAATCAAATTGCTATGGTTTCATATTGAACTCTATTTTATGAATCTAAACAGAAAAGTATAGGTTTATAGTCGGAAAAATAAGTTACAAGTCGTTTTTGTAAAGGTAGTCATTTCAGTCGAAAGAACGACGTCTAGATGACCATTTTAGAAAAAATACTTCCACTTTGAGTTTAACCATAATTTTTGGATATAGTTTCATGTTCATAATAAAAATCATTTTCTCAGAATTAAAACTTTTAAATCAAAGTTTATCATAGTTTTTAATTAACTAACCCAAAACAGCCCGCGGTGTTACTACAACGGCGTAAACCCGGTTTTACGGTGTTTTTCGTGTTTCCAGGTTTTAAATCATTAAGTTAGCATATCATATAGATATAGAACATGTTTTTAGTTAATTTTAAAAGTCAAGTTAGAAGGATTAACTTTTGTTTGCGAACAAGTTTAGAATTAACTAAACTATGTTCTAGTGATTACGAGTTTAAACCTTCGAATAAGATAGTTTTATATATATGAATCGAATGATGTTATGAACATTATTACTACCTTAAGTTCCTTGGATAAACCTACTGGAAAAGGGAAAAATGGATCTAGCTTCAACGGATCCTTGGATGGCTCGAAGTTCTTGAAGCAGAATCATGACACGAAAACAAGTTCAAGTAAGATCATCACTTGAAATAAGATTGTTATAGTTGTAGAAATTGAACCAAAGTTTGAATATGATTATTACCTTGTATTAGAATGATAACCTACTGTAAGAAACAAAGATTTCTTGAGGTTGGATGATCACCTTACAAGATTGGAAGTGAGCTAGCAAACTTGAAAGTATTCTTGATTTTATGTAACTAGAACTTGTAGCACTTAGAACTTGAAGATAGAACTTGAGAGAGATCAATTAGATGAAGAAAATTGAAGAATGAAAGTGTTTGTAGGTGTTTTTGGTCATTGGTGTATGGATTAGATATAAAGGATATGTAATTTTGTTTTCATGTAAATAAGTCATGAATGATTACTCATATTTTTGTAATTTTATGAGATATTTCATGCTAGTTGCCAAATGATGGTTCCCACATGTGTTAGGTGACTCACATGGGCTGCTAAGAGCTGATCATTGGAGTGTATATACCAATAGTACATACATCTAAAAGCTGTGTATTGTACGAGTACGAATACGGGTGCATACGAGTAGAATTGTTGATGAAACTGAACGAGGATGTAATTGTAAGCATTTTTGTTAAGTAGAAGTATTTTGATAAGTGTATTTAAGTCTTTAAAAAGTGTATAAATACATATTAAAACACTACATGTATATACATTTTAACTGAGTCGTTAAGTCATCGTTAGTCGTTACATGTAAGTGTTGTTTTGAAACCTTTAGGTTAACGATCTTGTTAAATGTTGTTAACCCAATGTTTATAATATAAAATGAGATTTTAAATTATTATATTATCATGATATTATCATGTATGAATATCTCTTAATATGATATATATACATTAAATGTCTTTACAACGATAATCGTTACATATATGTCTCGTTTAAAAATCATTAAGTTAGTAGTCTTGTTTTTACATATGTAGTTCATTGTGAATATACTTAATGATATGTTTACTTATCATAGTATCATGTTAACTATATATATATCCATATATATGTCATCATATAGTTTTTACAAGTTTTAACGTTCGTGAGTCACCGGTCAACTTGGGTGGTCAATTGTATATATGAAACATATTTCAATTAATCAAGTCTTAACAAGTTTGATTGCTTAACATGTTGGAAACATTTAATCATGTAAATATCAATCTCAATTAATATATATAAACATGGAAAAGTTCGGGTCACTACAGATAAGTAGTTAAATTTCGACACAAAATGATAAGCAAAACTTTTGACATGCAGACACGGTCGAAGTCCAGACTCACTAATGCATCCTATCGATTTATCAGTCAGACACACTAAGACCAGCGCTCTAATACCAACTGAAAGGACCCGTTCATATACATTATAAATGATTCACAATAGTTGATTACATTGCGAGGTATTTGACCTTTATATGATACATTTTACAAACATTGCATTCGTTTTTAAAAGACAAACTTTCTTTACATCGAAAATTGACAGGCATGCATACCATTTCATAATATCTACTATCCAACTATAAATTGATTTAATAATAATCTTTGATGAACTCAATGACTCGAATGCAACATTCTTCGAAATATTCTATGAAAGACTCCAAGTAATATCTTTAAAATGAGCAAATACACAGCGGAAGATTTCTTTAACACCTGAGAATAAACATGCTTTAAAGTGTCAACCAAAAGGTTGGTGAGTTCATTAGTTTATCATAATCATTTATTTCCATCATTTTAATAGACCACAAGATTTTAAATATTATAAAACGTGCAGAAGTCCCATTCCAACTGCAAAAAAAAATTATCTTTCATATGAAGAACACCTGGTGAGGATTCAATATATAATAGTAACCATCTGTGCCAGTCTTTCACCCCACGGCTGAATACATGTGCCTTCAAAATATAGAACCTCTGTGCCGGTCTTTACACCCCACGGCTGAACACATGTTTATAAAATATAGGACAACTTGTGCCAAAATGTCGTAAATAATAAACCATCCACCCGGCTCGGGAGCTCATACACTCTAACGAAAACTGGGGGCTAATGCGTGTCATAATAATCAACCCCAATCCCAGGTAATTCTTTCATAGAATACAGTTAAGGTACTTGTGTCTATTGCGTCAAACATTTATAAAAGTGCATGTATTCTCAGTCCCAAAAATGTAAAGCGTAAAAGGGGAGCAAATGAAACTCACGCATATAAATATTGTAAAACAGTTAATAAAGCATTTGCATGTATTCTCAGCCCAAAAACGTAAAGAGTAAAATGGAGCAAATGAAACTCACCTAATGTATTTTGTAGTAAAAATACATAGAACGATATTGAACAAGTATAGGGTTGGCCTCGGATTCACGAACCTATATCATTTGTATATTTATTAATATTCATGGTTGTAATTGAATACACATATATATAAATGTATTAGTTATATCATTTTTATGTTAATAATATATACATGTTTTATATGTTCATTTTGTATATAATAAAATATTAAATTTTGTTATGTTATATGTGTTAAATAAATATGTTTATGTATGTATTTCATTTGTTTATCAAAACAGTAATTCCGTTATATTAAGTTAATACTAGTAAAAAATAATGATAATAACATTAATAATATACATATGTTAATAATAATCCTATTAATGATAATAATCATGATATTAATAATAATACTTGTAAAAATATTAATTTTACTGTCTATGATAGTTATTAATGATTTACTAATAATAAAAATAATAATTTTATTAAGAATGATAATATTAATAAAAATAATGATATTGCTATTAATTATACACTTGTTTAGTAATAATAGTAATGATATTTATAATAATACTTATGTTAACAATAATGATACTAATATTAGTATTACTTATATTATCATAATCTCATTCATAACATTATAATTTCACTTAATCAATTCCTAATATAATTATTATTGTTTTATAATATCAAGTTTGTATCATAATAAAGGTTTTATTATTATCTTCATCCCTAATTCTATTTACATATTTATATTTATATTCATATTCATATCATACTTATATTTTTGTCATCAAAACATATCAATCATTATCATTTTTCATAATAACACTAATATGTATAATACTTAATAATAATAATAATAATAATAATAATAACAATAGCAATAATAAATTAATAATAATAATAATAATAATAATAATAATAACAATAATAATAAATATAATTACAATAATAATAATAATGATAATAATAATAATTATAATAAATAATTAGGAAACTACCTCATATAAATGGGGTTTAAAAAGAAATGCCACCAGCGGGTCTCGAACCCGAGACCTCTCGATACCCCGTCACCTCCCCTAACCATCCAGCTGTGATTGTTTATCTGATTTAATACCGTTTGCATTTATATAAAACCCGAAAAAAATGTTTCCATTATCTCCTTCAATCTCTAACCCAAACTGTGATGACCCGGGAATTTCCGACCAAATTTAAACTTTAATCTTAATCTATAATCGACACGATAAGCAAAGTCTGTAATGTGAAATCTCAAAAACTGTGTTCCTGTAATCATTTGACCTTAGACTGTTCCCGACGATTCACGAATAATTGTTTGTAAATAAATAAATAAATATATATATATATATATATATATACATATATATACATACATATATATATATATACATATACATATATACATATATATATATATATATATATATATATATATATATATATATAAATGTAGGAATTGGAAATGATAAAATTAAATCATTTGAATTAAGAATTATTAAAATAAAGTATTGTCATTAATAATTATTATTATTATTAATATTATTATTATTATTAATTATTTTTATTATTAATATCAATAACAAGTATAGCAAATATATTTGGAATTATCAATCAATAATATTAATAAATCAAATAATTATTTACATTAGGTACTAATGAAACCTGTTGAAAGTCCCATCAGCTTTTAATTTTTTTTTTCTTCTTTGTTCGTTTCCTTCTGACACCACCTTTACAATACAAAACAAATATGAGTTATTTATATCTACATTGCCTACACATATACAGTGATTTAATTGATTTCTGTCCTTGGTTGTTATAAGATCACTGTTAAACTTTTGGCTAATTGTTACATATCAATATCATAGTACGAATTCAGTTAGACATATCCATCTACTTTATTTTTTTTCTTTGATCCCTGCTCACAAATTTGTTTCTCTGTCGACTAATCTTGGCTACAAGACAACTTCACTTGATTCTTGATTATTACAGAAAACGTTCATTGGCACATTAAATATATATCTCTTTCTCTAATCGGATATGAGAGAGGAAATACATGATAAACCCATAATCACCTTCATCATAATAAACGATCATCACAAACCATTACCCACTTCAACATTCGAACACAATCGCACCTACACCACCAATTCATATATATATATAAATTATTACATACATATATCTATGTATAATATACTTACATATTTTCTCGCCATCTTCCTTTTTTTTTATGTCAAGCTTCAACCACGACAACCACCCTCCTAGACAATTTCCTGCTACCCGTTACTATATCTATTCCGGTCACAACCATCGCGAAACCAATCCAAGACTCCACCTACAACTGCGATTATTTTCTGTTTCTGTTTTATCAACGGGACCAAAAATCAAACCCAAAACCCATCTTGTTTTCTATTTCTCTTTATGGTTCACCATAGAACCACCACCATACAAGAAATTCGATATAATTTTCGTTTACAAATTCAGATAGATGACTGCTACTGCAGTCACTGTTTTCCTGTACAAGGATAGTCATCACCGCCACCTGTTACAAACCACCACAAAGCCACCATCCGACTACTCTTTTCCTTCTCTCTCTCCTAACCGTTTGAAAACCATTATTTTGTTGAAACAACAACACCGTACCACCTCTGCAAATTGCAGCCTTTAACTACACACCACCATGGTTAAACACAACTCTCGTATGCTACCTTCCACGGCTGTTTTCTGTTCCCAGCTAATAATATCTGTTTCCTATTTGAACGACCGGTTATATTGCTGTGAGTAAATGAATACATGTTGATGATAGGTGTAAAGTTAACAGATAATGATGATGAATAATAAATGGTGTAAAGATCACGATTAATGATGACACGTTTTCCTTTCTATCTTCTTTAGCCGACAACTATCAAGCAATTAACCCTACATATGTTTTTAACGAATTTAATAGTGGCGTACATATGTTCAATGGCTGGGCCGATATATATATATTTTTTTCTCTGCTGGACTTAAGTTTTGAAAAGGGCTGAAATATTCAAATGGGCCGAGGAGCTGTGGTTAGCCTGTTGGGCCGTGACCCAACTCCATTTTCCCTTGGACTTGCTGTCGATTTTTTTTTTGTTTGGAGAAAGAAGTGAAGAGAAACAGAAGTAGAAAGTTAAATAAAGTTAGGTTGTATTTAAGAACAGAAAAACAAGGGTGGATGGATGGTTGAGGGTGTTTGTGTGAAACGAGGAGTTGCAGGTTCGAGCCCGGGCGTGGGCAATTCTTTTTAGAACAATTCTTTTAAATGGTATACTTTTCTATTTCATTATCTAATTATTTTTATTATTATTATTTATTGTTAATATTAATTATTATTATTATTTTGATTATTAATAATGTTGTTATAATTAGTACAACTGCAAGTATTAATTATCATTACAACTATATAATTATTATTATTAACATTATTATTATTATGAGATTTTTATTAAAAACTATCATCAACATTATCATTAATAGAATTATCAATACTATTATCATTATTATCAATATCGGTATTATAATCATTTTATCATCTTAAATATTATTTTGTATTACTAAATTACTAAATTATACTTTTACTTAAAAATATATAAAATGATAATATAATAAAGTAAATAAGTTATTGATATAAAAATTTATCATTAATAATAATATATAAACTGTTCGATTACAACTATGAATATTAATAAATATACAAATGATATAGGTTCGTGAATCTGAGGTCAACCCTGCATTGTTCAGTATCATTATATGTATTTTTACTACAAAATACAATAGGTGAGTTCATTTGATCCCTTTTACTCTTTATATTTTTGGGATTGAGAATACATGCGCTATTTTTATAACTACTTTATTAAATGCTTTTGAAATATATTTTGAACTGCGAATACATGAAATGCTTTTATAAATGTTTGACTAGATAGACACAAGCAAATGATTCCTCGAATGAATTATTATGCAGACAGAAGTTCTGCAGATTATTATTGAATTATGTGGACATGATAATTGCCACCATTGAATTATGTGGACATGATAATTGCCACCATTGAATTATGTGGACATGATAATTACCACCAGTTGATGTGAATGTTATATATCGAGAGAATGATTTTATACACAGGTTATATGTATGTTATTTTTGTGCACAAGATATGTGTAGTGACACGAACTTTTCCATGTTTATATATATTAATTGAGATTGATATTTACATGATTAAATGTTTCCAACATGTTAAGCAATCAAACTTGTTAAGACTTGATTAATTGAAATATGTTTCATATAGACAATTGACCACCCAAGTTGACCGGCGATTCACGAACGTTAAAACTTGTAAAAACGACATGACGATATATATATGGATATACATATGGTTAACATGAGATTATGATAAGTAAGCGTCTCCATAAGTATATTAACAATGAGTTATATACATATAAACAAGAGAACTAACTTAAGGATTTCGAAACGAGAGATATATGTAACGATTATCGTTGTAACGACATTTAAATGTATATATATCATATTAAGATATATTAATATATCATAATATCATGATAATATAATAATTTAACATCTCATTAGATATAATAAACAATGGGTTAACAACGTTAATTGAGATCGTTAACTTAAAGGTTTCAAAACAACACTTACATGTAACGACTAACGATGACTTAACGACTCAGTTAAAATGTATATACATGTAGTGTATTTAGATGTATTAAAATACTTTTGGAAGACTTCAAGACATATATCAAAACACTCATACTTAACGAAAATGGTTACAGTTACTTTTCCATTCTTTTCTTTCATCAAGAATTCTAGTCGTATTCTTACCCGTATTATACACAGCTTCAAAACGTACTTACTATGAGCATATACCAATAGGAACTAGCATGGGATTCCACTCTTGATTATGTCATGTATGACTAATCAATTTTAACTTCTACCATGAGCTAGTCAACTAACTAGAACTCCTTTTAACCCCACTCACCAATTACCACTCATCATTCACTCCATTTCACTTCCAATTCTCTTTCTAATTCTCTCTCAACACACACACACTATTATGAATGTATTTTTCCAGTAGTTAATCATCATCTTCATCAAAAATCACTTCAAGAATCAAGCTATAATCATCATAGGAAGAACACTTCAAGAACACTTCAAAAATCCCTTCAAGTTTACTAATTTACTTCCAAGCTTTCTAATCCATTCCAAGTAATCATCTAAGATCAAGAAACCTTTGTTATATACAGTAGGTTATCTTTCTTATTCAAGGTAATATTCATATTCAAACTTTGATTCAATTTCTATAACTATAAACTATCTTAATTCGAGTAAAAATCTTACTTGAACTTGTTTTTGTGTCATGTTCCTACTTCAAGAACTTTCAAGTCATCCAAGATCCTTTGAAGCTAGATCATTTCTTGTCACTTACAGTAGGTTTACCTACTAAACTTGAGGTAGTAATGATGTTCATAACATCATTCGATTCATATATATAAAACTATCTTATTCGAAGGTTTAAACTCGTAATCACTAGAACATAGTTTAGTTAATTCTAAACTTGTTCGCAAACAAAAGTTAATCCTTCTAACTTGACTTTTAAAATTAACTACACACATGTTCTATATCTATATGATATGCTAACTTAATGATTTAAAACCTGGAAACACGAAAAACACCGTAAAACTGGATTTACGCCGTCGTAGTAACACCGCGGGCTGTTTTGGGTTAGTTAATTAAAAACTATGATAAACTTTGATTTAAAAGTTGTTATTCTGAGAAAATGATTTTTATTATGAACATGAAACTATATCCAAAAATTATGGTTAAACTCAAAGTGGGAGTATGTTTTCTAAAATGGTCATCTGGACGTCGTTCTTTCGACTGAAATGACTACCTTTACAAAAACAACTTGTATCTTATTTTTCCGTCTATAAACCTATACTTTTATGTTTAGATTCATAAAATAGAGTTCAATATGAAACCATAGCAATTTGATTCACTCAAAACGGATTTAAAATGAAGAAGTTATGGGTAAAACAAGATTGGATAATTTTTCTCATTTTAGCTACGTGAAAATTGGTAACAAATCTATTCCAACCATAACTTAATTAACTTGTATTGTATATTATGTAATCTTGAGATACCATAGACACGTATACAATGTTTCGACCTATCATGTCGACACATCTATATATATTTCGGAACAACCATAGACACTCTATATGTGAATGTTGGAGTTAGCTATACAGGGTTGAGGTTGATTCCAAAATATATATAGTTTGAGTTGTGATCAATACTGAGATACGTATACACTGGTTCGTGGATTGATTCAAGATAATATTTATCGATTTATTTCTGTACATCTAACTGTGGACAACTAGTTGTAGGTTACTAACGAGGACAGCTGACTTAATAAACTTAAAACATCAAAATATATTAAAAGTGTTGTAAATATATTTTAAACATACTTTGATATATATGTATATATTGTTATAGGTTCGTGAATCAACCAGTGGCCAAGTCTTACTTCCCGACGAAGTAAAAATCTGTGAAAGTGAGTTATAGTCCCACTTTTAAAATCTAATATTTTTGGGATGAGAATACATGCAGGTTTTATAAATAATTTACAAAATAAACACAAGTACGTGAAACTACATTCTATGGTTGAATTATCGAAATCGAATATGCCCCTTTTTATTAAGTCTGGTAATCTAAGAATTAGGGAACAGACACCCTAATTGACGCGAATCCTAAAGATAGATCTATTGGGCCTAACAAACCCCATCCAAAGTACCGGATGCTTTAGTACTTCGAATTTATATCATATCTGAAGGGTGTCCCGGAATGATGGGGATATTCTTATATATGCATCTTATTAATATCGGTTACCAGGTGTTCACCATATGAATGATTTTTATCTCTATGTATGGGATGTGTATTGAAATATGAAATCTTGTGGTCTATTATTTTGATTTGATATATATAGGTTAAACCTATAACTCAACAACATTTTTGTTGACGTTTTAAGCATGTTTATTCTCAGGTGATTATTAAGAGCTTCCTCTGTCGCATACTTAAATAAGGACGAGATTTGGAGTCCATGCTTGTATGATATTGTGTAAAAACTGCAGTCAAGAAACTTATTTTGTTGTAACATATTTGTATTGTAAACCATTATGTAATGGTCGTGTGTAAACAGGATATTTTAGATTATCATTATTTGATAATCTACGTAAAGCTTTTTAAAACCTTTATCTATGAAATAATGGTTATGGTTTGTTTTAAAAATCAATGCAGTCTTTGAAAAACGTCTCATATAGAGGTCAAAACCTCGCAACGAAATCAATTAATATGGAACGTTTTTAATCAATAAGAACAGGACATTTCAATATGTGTACGATTATTATGATTTATGAAAATGGTTTCGTACACGAGAAAGATGTACTGTATTTAAAAGATATAGCATGTACATTACAGGTGGGTATAGGATTCGGGCCCATTTGTACCATGCAGCATTTAAATTTTGTGGTCTATCAAAATCATGAATTTTATTGTTTTATGATAAACTTATGAACTCACCAACCTTATGGTTGACACTTGAAAGCATGTTTATTCTCAGGTATGAAAGAAACATTCCGCTGTGCATTTGCTCATTTTAAAGACATTATTTGGAGTCGATCATCGCAATGGAACCAGATGTTGGTGACTTCGTCCAGATGGATTAGGACGGCTCCTTTCAGTTGGTATCATGGCGGTGGTCTTAGCGAACCAAGTCTTGTATTAGTGTGTCTAACTGATAGTCGTTAGGATGCATTAGTAAGTATGGACTTCGACCGTGTCTGCATGTTAAAAGTTTTGGTTATCATTCGTGTTGAAAATCATCTACTTATTATCCTTAGGAAATTAGCTGCTTATCATTCTTAGTCTAGACACATCTTACTTCAATGATTGCATGAATAGTGTATAGACAAAATTCGTATCTTAGCGTATCTGCTAATTCATATCTTAGCATATCTGTTACTGTAGACTTTGTCAGACAGTTTCCGTAGATTCCTCCGTAACTTATGGGATTTTAGTATTATATATGCATATGTAAATTATGTATTTCAGGGTACTAATCTACATCCTATAATCTATTTCTTATCGAAAATCCTTCATCTGATCGTACGAGATGAATCCTTCAACTAGTTCGAATCCCTCGGATTCCGACAGCTATTCCGATAGTTATCCCGACAGTTATTCCGAATGGATAGTCATCTAAGCTCCGGAAGCAACGTCACCAGAATGAATCAATCAATCAACCATCTCCAAATCATCTGATGAGTTCGCAGTCTACTCAATCATAGGAGACAAGAAGAAGGCGATCCTTTCCACCAAACAAATTCACCTCTTCACGATGAACCTGAAGCACTCACCGGCGAACCAATCCGAAACACCATTTTCACTCTAATTTCCTAAATATCTCGCCACGAACATATCATATCTCATATTCTAAACCTTATTCACTCGCTCGTTCCTACCGACAATCATCCCGGAGTAATAAGTCAACGAGCTTCGTAACCGAGTTGTAGCTTTGAAAAATATGGTGCAAAATGTACCAGCTTCAGCAACATTATCGGCATCAACAGTATCACCAACAACAACATCCGCATCCTAAGCCTCAACATCACAATCTATCCTACGAACATCAACATCATACGCACCATGGATACCAAGGAGTATCATCAGCAAATAAAATGAAGTATTGAACCATAACTTCATTAATATTATGTGAAGAATATGTGGATCCTAATAATTAGCGATGAAGTATTGATCCATAACTTCATTAATATTCTGTGAAGAATATGTGGATCCTAATAGTTTTAGAGATTACTTATTCTAGCTCAAATCGAAAATCGAATGAGTCTAATATTATATTGACTCAGTAAATCCATAATTACATCTGAAGAAAATATATATGTATATATATTTTCATAAAGATTGTGATTAAAAATTCTTTCGTACAAACTGTTAATGATGAAAATATTTTAACGGGTAGGTAATACCCGAAAAATACTTAAGATTTCATATTAATAAGTTACACTGTACATTCTTCAATTCAGATTCAGCAGTCATTAACAACACTGCTCAAACTCACTCATATACGTATCCGTTCACCAAAGAACAATTATTTTCATCCAAATTCAATTTCATATTCGGATTTTGACCTATCAGGATCGAACAAGTGGCATAATGAATAAAACATTTGACGGAATAAAATTTGTTAGAAACAAACAAATTAACTATGAGAAATTTTGTTAAGAATCCACGCTAACAAAATCCTAGCTAACTTTGGACAAATCAACTGAGGACTACCAATAGTGGACAATTAAAATGAATTAAAATATTAATTATAACATATGAAACTAAACAATTCTTCAAGTTGCCACTTGATTTTTATCTTAAACCTCATTTGTATCTTGACGATTACAATCCGCGTTCAACCCTTTCGTGATTCTTGAAGACACCTCAATCGGGAGGATGAACCAACCGCACTTCATCTATTAAAGAAAAGATTGATACATATAGTTATGCACATGAAAACACTCAGAACCTGAGAAAACGTTTAACACGTATCTGAGCTAGCTCCATTGGCATTGTTATTACTGAAAACAACTTTGCAATCCCTTTCCAAATTAGCAAATTTTGTCACAGCTCTAACAAATCAACTTCGACTTTCATTCGGATTAACTTTATTATAAGCTTGATATATAAGTTTGTCTTTCGTCATCGTTACCGGAGAACCGTTTATATTCCACCACATTAGCCTTAAACTTACCAGCAACTTCATTACTCATTGACTTAAGTCTCTCCGAAGAATCATTATATTTGTTCATTAAAACCCTATCATATACGTATCCGCATCTTATAACGAGAGTTGTCATATCAATTACCGGGAATCAGCAATCAGTATTTCGAATCTCGTAGCATTTCTACATCAATAGTTATATGTATACGTATAACAATTATCTCCTAGAATTACGATCTTCAATTTTGAAATTTTGAAAAGGCACCCAGTTTACGAATCGATACTCTGAATGTTGAAAAAGCAGAATACAGCAGCAAAAACTGTACAAACTGAATACAGCAGCAAAAACTGTACACGACCTTAACCGTCGAAGGTATAAAGATAATGAATAGTATATTGGCAAAGCTCAGAAAAGTTGAAACTGGAAACCGGATTGAGCAAACTATGAAGGAGACTCTGAACAAATTACAAAGACTAAACTTGTAATAAAGAATCCAGATGATTCTGTTTCTGATGAAATCTTTAGCGAATACCTTACTCCTTAACCACTCTAAATCATCGTGAATGAATTTCTTCATCACAATTTGATTCTGAAATCCTAAGATATCATCGTACCTTTCTTTATTAATATCCTCAATATTTCTGAAGATATCTTCATAAATATTCTCGTTTGATATTAATTATCTTTCTGTGCTATCCATATGATATCATAAAAGGAAACTGTTTTAGTTTCTATATTCTGCGAATCTTCGAATTTAAAATATGAATGTTTTTTTTTAAGTAGTGTTGGAAACTGATGCATGAGTTAGTATAATATAATGACACTTGATCAACGTGATTATATTACAGTAATTCATGCTGAGTTTCTAATGGAACGTGATGATTCACAGATCATACCGTCATCATGTGCCATTTACATGACTCTTGCATTCTATTCAATCTCCAAACATAATAAGAACATATATTCTTGATAGTTCTATCTTTTCGGATATTCTGGTAATTTACCAAATCAAGATCGTGCTATAACAATCTCTCTCGTAGAACATTAGTCATGTTCATTCGAAACTCCATATTTACAAATTCTGGACCATTATTCGCTTGACTTAGAGTCGAAAAGAGAAAAAAGGCAAAGAGCTCCGAAATATAAGGGAAGATATAAATCTCGACAATAACACATAATTTACAAACTGTGTATATCAATACGTATTGCAACGTAAAGACACGGGAAAATTAATAACACTATAACCCCAAGATAGTAGTAGAAGTAAATAAAATCCTCCGGTGGTAGATGAAAGAGAAGAATGACATATATGAAAGTTAAGAGGATATCAAGGATCAGAATGGGATGGAGCATATTAACGAATGTTTTAAATTATGAATTGAGGAGAAAGAATAGAAGATGTAAGATATGGAAATAAGGAAGCGGTGTGACAACCCAGAAATTTCCGACCAAATTTAAACTTTATCTTCATATGATTTAATATTTCCGACACGATAAGCAAAGGCTGTAATGTTGAAATCTCAAAAACTTTGAACTATGTTCATGTATTCATTTACCTTTCGACTGCTCTCGACGATTCACAAACAATTATGTGTAAATAGATATGTATGAATATATACATATGTGTGATTATTAAATTGAGAAATATTAATGAAACATTAAACGGTTTGATTAATATGAAAATAAGTTACGAAATCTATTATATGAATTGAGAACGTTAACAAGGTATTAGATGAATAATACTTTACATGAACGTAATTATTTCAAGATAATATCAAATGATTTATTTATCAGATACATTGTTTGATTATGAGTCTCTGTTGAAAGGTCCACTTTGATTTAGAAAACCTTTCCTTTTTAACGGTATTCGAAATGATTGGTAAAGTGATTTACAAGTAAGAACAAAAGTGTCAATTAACGGTAACTGGACAAAAGTTAGTAGAGATTCCTGTTTAATTTTCAATGCATGCTTTACAATAACTTTCTCGTGACTCTTGATAAGTTAATTATTTAACTTTCATAAAATTAATAGTAAGAACATGAAATGTAAATGGATGTCGACAAGGTAAGCAAATAGATATGTTGATTTAAAACGATTTCATACGTTTAATTGTCCATTGGACTTAACCCTGCGATTTACGAATAAACTGTAAGTAAAAACTAGAAATCCATTATGACTTATATATTATATGATTTTACAATTTCTATTATTTAAACCTTTTAATAAAATGATATTGAATATAAGTAGTTTTGGAAAAACTAAACCTTATAGTATTATTTGATTTAGTTTTAAACGTACGAAAACATTTTTATTCTTTCGATATAATAGAATTTGATTATAAAATGTTTTTATGGATTTTCAATGATATAAAAATAAAAATAAAGATAAAATAAAGATTTCTAATGGGCACCAAAAGACTATAACATTTCATCTCAAGATCGCAAGTTAAAATGATGGAAATCACTAAGCATGCGCACTTTCACGAGAAAAATCATAACTAAATCATACTGACTCGAAAAAGGGTGATTCCGGTGTCCAGACGTCGGTAACTCAAAAATCTACAACTTTCATGAAGACACCATACGTGGATCGCATACCTATCTACGCGAAACGCGTAATGTTGTGTCGAAATATTTTTGTGGCGGCTCACTATTTAACATGTTTTTTATTTATTTTAATATTATATTATATTATTATATTATTTATATACCTATATATATATGATCGATCATAATTGTTTTCTAACTACCTATCTCTCACACTCTCTCTATAATTATATTTATTATTATTATTAGTATTATTATTATTAGTATTATTATACATAAATTACTACGACGATGTCATGAGCGAGTTATTTCAAAATGGGTTTTTCGAGCGGGATAGAGCTAAGAAAATTATGGGTTATAGCTATGGAGGTTATGGGTATTGCTTGGGGGTTATGATCATGAGTCAAAGGTCAACCTAGTGTTTATCATCTCCGTCGTGTTTACGTACCTTTCCTGCAATATTGAATCTCAATATTGATACGTGAGTACTCATAAATTAACTTTTATATATTAATAGTGTATCCCTGACTAGTGCTCGAGTATATAGGATTATGCATGCTTGTACTTTTGATATTGCCATTAGATAGGTTATGTTAAATCCTGAATTAGTTACATATGCGGTTGAGATAAGGTATAAGATATGCATGTCCTTGGAAAGCTAGCGAAAAATTAAGAACTTTTCCTTTAGATATCGAATGGTTTCGATGAACGGATTAGAAGTTATAATCAATTGAATTTTCGATATTTTTATTAAAAATGATTATTATTATCGTCGTTTTTATCGTCGTTCTAGTTTTATCTTATTATTATCATTATTATTATCTTTATCAATAAAAGGGATTTATCATTAAAAAATATTATTTTTTTATTACTATCGTTATTATCGTTAAAGTTATAATTAGTATTATTATTATTATCCAATTATTATTATCATTACTATTATTGGTATTATTATTATTATCATTATTAATATATTTAAAAATGGTTATTGTTATTGTTATTATTATTATTACTATATTATCATTAAGATAATTATTAGTATTATCGTTAATAATATTATAGTTACTATCATTATTAATATTAGTGTAATTAAAATAAATATTTGTAACACCTAATTATTTTGATTAATATTATTATCATTATTATGAACACGATATAAAAGACGATTAAAAGCTATTAAACGAAACGATTAGGAAATAATGGGTAAGAATATCATGATGAAATTAAAATATTATAAGAAATTGATTTAGATAAAATTATCGTTCTTATTATTTTTATCATTACTATTATTATTAAAAGTATCGTTAGTATTAAAACTATCATTTTAACAAAAATTATCATTTTAATAGAAATGTCATTGTTACTATAAAATGTCATTATTATTATTATTTTAAATAGAATTATTATTTTAAAGATAATATTAAAAATTATTGTAAATATTAAGGTTATCATAATTAGAATTATCGTTTTATCATAATGTCATCTTAGTAATTATAAATATTGATATTTTTATAATAATTATTATTACAAAATAATACAACTTTTACTTACTAACATTATAGATATTATTTTATCAAATAAATATGTGATACAAACATATTTTACTACGTATAATAACTTACTTTAATAATACCTATCATATTATCTTTATGAAATTAAATGAACCCTATAAATTTTATTACTTAATATATATAAAAGTATATTTTATTATATAAATTTAATATAAAATTTTATTTATTAATAAATAAATTATATTATTTACTCTAATAAATCTTTTAAAAATATTTAAAAATATAAAACGACGATATTTAAACTCTTTATTAATCATGTATAGATTTTTGGAAATTATTTTGAGTCAAATTTACTTTTGTTGACTTTTGCATATTAGTCTCGAGCATTAGGATTGTGGTACACTATGACTTGACCTAATTTGTTAGACAAATATTGACCAACACATAAATATATATAATTAATTTAGGTTCGTGAATCCGAGGCCAACCTTGCACTTGTTCAATGACGTTATATGTATTTTTACTACGAAATACAGTATGGTGAGTTTCATTTGCCTTTTTACCCTTTATATTTTTGGGACTGAGAATACATGCACTTTTATAAATGTTTGATGAAATAGACACAAGTAATTGAAACTACATTCTATGGTTGAATTATCGAAATCGAATATGCCCCTTTTTATTAAAGTCTGGTAATCTAAGAATTAGAGAACAGACACCCTAATTGACGCGAATCCTAAAGATAGATCTATTGGGCCTAACAAACCCCATCCAAAGTACCGGATGCTTTAGTACTTCGAAATTTATATCATGTCCGAAGGAGGATCCTGGAATAATAGGGGATATTCTTATATGTATCTAGTTAATGTCGGTTACCAGGTGTTCACCATATGAATGATTATTTTTGTCTCTATGCATGGGACGTATATTTATGAGAACTGGAAATGAAATTATTGTGGTCTATTAAAATGATGGAAATAAATGATTATGATAAACTAATGAACTCACCAACCTTTTGGTTGACACTTTAAAGCATGTTTATTCTCAGGTATTAAAGAAATCTTTCGCTGTGCATTTGCTCATTTTAAAGATATTACTTGGAGTCATTCATGGCATATATTTTCGAAATACGTTGCATTCGAGTCATTGAGTTCATCAAGATTTTTATTAAGGCAATTATAGTTGGATAGTGGATATTATGAAATGGTATGCATGCCTGTTAACTTTCTATGTAAAGAAAGTTTATCTTTTAAAAACGAATGCAATGTTTGTAAAATGTATCATATAGAGGTCAAATACCTCGCGATGTAATCAACTATTGTGAATCATTTATAATGTATATGAACGGGTCCTTTCAGCTGGTATCAGAGCGATGGTCTTAGCGAACCAGGTCTGCATTAGTGTGTCTAACTGATAAGTCGTTAGGATGCATTAGTGAGTCTGGATTTCGACCGTGTCTGCATGTCAAAAGTTTTGCTTATCATTTCTAGTCGAAAATCATCTGCTTATCATCCTTAGAAAATTACCTGCTTATCATTATTAGTCTAGACATGTCTTGCTACATTAATTGCATGAGTAGTGTATGGACAAAATTCATATCTTAGCGTATCAGCTAAATCATATCTTATCGTATCTGTTACTTTAGCTTTGCCTGATTTATTTCGTAAATTCCTCCGTTATTTATGAAATCTTTTGCTCTACATATATAGATATTCTATGTAATTAGAATACCATCCGATAGTCGGAAGATCATTTCATATCGAAAAAAAAAATCCTTTATCCAATCGTACGAAATAGAATTCATCGTTAGTTCAAGTCACTCGGATTCCGAAATGGAATCTCACTCAAGCTCCGAAAGCAGTGTGACCGGAATGGATCAACCAATCAGTCATCACCTATTCTGGATGAATTGGGGATGGGTTCGTAGCCTCCTCGATCATTGGAGACAAGAAGAAGGCGATCCTTTCCATCCACCACATTGCCCTTTTGACGAAGAACCTGAAGCACTTACTGGCGAACCTGTCCGAAACACCATTTTCTCTCTCATTTTTAGAGTATCTCTTCATGATTATATACTACATCAAATTCTAGATTTTTTTTATCCGCTCGTCCGAACCGACAATCACCCCGGTGTAATAGAAGAAGTCAACAAACTTCACGCTAGGGTAGTGGCTTTGGAGAATATGGTACAAAGATTACAAACACCATCAGCAGCATCAGCAACATAACCAGTACCACCATCATCAACGCCAACAGTACCATTACCACCTCCAACCACAACCACGTCGTAACCCTCAACTTCACAATCTGTCCCACGAGCATCAAAGTCATACGCACCATAAATACCAAGGAATACCAACAAACACGAACGATGAAGTGTTGATTCATAACTTCATTAGAGAAACATTCTAAGACGATTATGTAGTCTCTAAAGTCTTAGAGATTATCTATTCTAGCCCTAACCATAAATCAGTTGAGTGAACTAAAATGATGGAAGGAAGAGTAGAAACCCTGACAAGAATGGTGTGTGATTTACAAGCTAGACTTGATTTACCAACATCATCAACAGTACCATTAGCATCATCAGCACAGTCAGTGCCGTCAACATCGTCAGAATCAGCAGCACCTAAACATCACAAACTCCGTCAGTTCAAGAATCACTGTGGACATCATTACGAATCAACAACGAGTATATTGTATCAACGAGTTATGAAGTATTAACTCATTTCCACCGAAAGATTTATATGTATATCTTATATATATAAATTTTTAAACCATAATAAATCTTTCCGTACTAAGCTATTATGTGTGAATCTTAACTACTCGGTTAATTCATATTACAAATATGCAATGATGTACGTCTTTCGTCCACAACTTAACCATCGTTAACTACAATCTCTGTCTCAATTCAATAAATTCAATTTCATAATAAATCAAGTGTATTATTCGAATATATGTTTGATTTTACACTTCCATCATTAATGCACTTGAAACATTCCAGATAACATCATTCGTACCTTGCGAAGTTCACAAGGATTTCACGAAAACCAACATTATGCATCAACAAATAACGAAGTATTGATTCATAATTTCAATTTCATTGAAGAAATACTCCGCAAAAGTTATGTAATTTCTAAAGTTTTAGGGATTACTCAATTCTAGTTTGAACTGTAAATCAAATGAGTTTAATTTTATTAACTCATTAAATTTATGTTACATCTGAAGAAAATATGCACATATATATTTTCATAAAGACTGTAATAAAAAAAATTCTGTTGTACAAAATATTAATTGTAATTTTTTTTAACGGGTAGGTAATACCCGGGAGATATATAAATTCACAATTAATATGTTACATTCTCCGAATCTGATTCAGCAGTTCATTCATTATACTCCCTACTTTCACAGCAATATACATTCTTCTATAGAAATCAAAACAACAATAGTCATTCAATTTCAATTACATATCCTGATTTTGAAATTACAAAAATCAATTCGAAATATAACTAGTAACATCACTCTTAGATTCCTATATCTTTCTAAGTTATACTTTGACTTCAAAACTGTGTTAGAACATCATACGATTACAATATACGTTCAAACCCTCCGAAATTCTTGAAGACACTTCAAATAATGAGCAATCGATATGATGATCCAACCACATGTTACCCACAGATATACACCTGAAAAACTCTCGAAACCCAAAGCCATAGTTTAACCCGTAAATGTGTCAGACCCTTTGGCATTTATTAGCTAAAATAAATTTTCAATTCCGTTTCAAAATAGACAGTTTTGTCACAGCTCCAGCAAGTCAACTTCGACTTCTCAATCAAAATAGTCTTATTATAACCTCGATAGATACGTTGCCTTTCGCCATCGTTATTGGGGAACTTTTCATATCTCGCCACATTAGTAGTAAACTTATTAACAACTTCACTGATTTTTAATTTTCCGAAAAATCTTTATATTTATCAAAACCCCATCATTTACTCATCTACATCTTGTAACGAGAATTGCCATACGAATCATCGAGAATTAACAATCAGTATTTTGAAATCTCGCAGCATGTCCACGCCAACAGTTTCTGAAAACACCTTAAACTGCGGAATAGTTCTCGAAATTGTTGATGAAGCAGCAAAAACTATAAAACGACCTTAACAGTAAAAAGTTTGATAATAACGAGTAGTGTGTTGGCAGAACTCAGAAAAAGAAAAGAGTTGGAACTAGAAAACGGATTGATCAAAGCATGAAGGAGGCTGTCTACAAATCACAAAGGCTAAACCTGCCTTCAAAGGATCCAAATGATTCAGTATCTGCTGAAGTCATTATCGAATACCTTGCTCCTGACTCTAAACCTTTGCGGGAAATATTCTTCATCATCCTCTGATATTAGAAATCCTAAGATATCATCATATCTTTCATTATAAATATCCTCCATATTTCTGAAGATATTTTCTTAATTTTTCTTATTTGAAATCATTTACCTCTTCGCGCTATCTGTATTACATCATAAAAGAAACTATTTTAGTTTCTAAATTCTGAAGCATTCAAGTTTAAAATAGGAATATTTTGAAGTAGTGTTGGGAACTGAAGCATGAATTAGTATAATATAATGACACTTGATCAACGTGATTATATTACATTAAGTTATGCTGAGTTTCTAAAATGGAACATGATGATTCACAGATCATAACGTCATCATGTGCTATGTTACACGACTCTTGTATTCTATTTAACCTCTAAAATATCAAGAAAATATTTTCAGGATGAATCGGTCTTTTTCAGGGTATTCTGGTAATTTAACAAATCAAAATCATGCCATTACCATTTCTTTATTAGAACATTAACAATGTTCATTCCGAAATTCATATCTGCGAATTCTGGATAATTACAAGAGGTGTTTAATCGCAAGAAGAAGAAACGAAAGGACAAAACTCAGAAATAGAAATTGGGGTATAAATCATAGCAAATAAAAGAGAGCATTAACTGGGGATGACAATGGTTATAGAAGACAGAAGCAGGGACATCGAAATATAAGGGAAGATATAAAACCCAACAACAACCCAGAAATTACAAACCGTATATATCGATGCATATAGAAATATAAAGACATGGGAGAACTAAAAACACTATAAAACCTAGGGTATAGTAAAAGTAAATAGATTCTTCCAGAGGCAGATGAAAAAGAAGAACTACAGATATGAAAGTGAGGAGTATATCAAGAATCAGCACTGGATGAAACATATTGACGAACACTTTACAATATGAGTTGAGGGAGAAAGAATGGAAGGTGTGAGTTCTAAGGAAACAAAGGGGGTGGATTTATAAAAAAAAAATATATTCGACAGAGCAATTAAAACAGATGATCGTATTTAAAGCGGATCCTAATTTCCTTGATTTCCGAAGAATCAAATCTTATTACGAAGATTTTCTCCAATTCCCTTGAACTCTGGAAATCAATCCGGTCTGTGTCAAAAGGTATGACGAATCTACACTTACTCATTTCGCTCTTTTGTGATAGTTTCACTTGTACTCTACACAAAATCAAATGGTTTTTCTATATTACTCAATGATGATAAAACTCTAATTTTCAGCTTATATGCGTCATGAAAACTTACTTATTGTTAGCCATGACCATCCTAATCAAATTTCGGGACGAAATTTCTTTAACGGGTAGGTACTGTGACAACCCGGAAATTTCCGACCAAATTTAAACTTTATCTTCATATGATTTAATATTTCCGACATGATAAGCAAAGGCTGTAATGTTGAAATCTCAAAAACTTTGAACTATGTTCATGTATTCATTTACCTTTCGACTGCTCTCGACAATTCACGAACAATTATGTGTAAATAGATATGTATGAATATATACATATGTGTGATTATTAAATTGAGAAATATTAATGAAACATTAAACGGTTTGATTAATATAAAAATAAGTTACGAAATCTATTATATGAATTGAGAACGTTAACAAGGTATTAGATGAATAATACTTTACATGAACGTTATTATTTCAAGATAATATCAAATGATTTATTTATCAGATACATTGTATGATTATGAGTCTCTGTTGAAAGGTCCACTTTGATTTAGAAAACCTTTCCTTTTTAACGGTATTCGAAATGATTGGTAAAGTGATTTACAAGTAAGAACAAAAGTGTCAATTAACGGTAACTAGACAAAAGTTAGTAGAGATTCCTGTTTAATTTTCAATGCATGCTTTACAATAACTTTCTCGTGACTCTTGATAAGTTAATTATTTAACTTTCATAAAATTAATAGTAAGAACATGAAATGTAAATGGATGTCGACAAGGTAAGCAAATGGATATGTTGATTTAAAACAATTTCATACGTTTAATTGTCCATTGGACTTAACCCTGCGATTTACGAATAAACTGTAAGTAAAAACTAGAAATCCATTATGACTTATATATTATATGATTTTACAATTTCTATTATTTAAACCTTTTAATAAAATGATATTGAATATAAGTAGTTTTGGAAAAACTAAACCTTATAGTATTATTTGATTTAGTTTCAAACGTACGAAAATATTTTTATTCTTTCGATATAATAGAATTTGATTATAAAATGTTTTTATGGATTTTTAATGATATGAAAATAAAAATAAAGATTTCTAATGGGCACCAAAAGACTATAACATTTCATCTCAAGATCGCAAGTTAAAATGATGGAAATCACTAAGCATGCGCACTTTCACGAGAAAAATCATAACTAAATCATACTGACTCGAAAAAGGGTGATTCTGGTGTCTAGACGTCCATAACTCAAAAATCTACAACTTTCATGAAGACACCATACGCGGATCGCGTACCTATCTATGCGAAACGCATAATGTTGTGTCGACATATTTTTGTGGCGGCTCACTATTTAACATGTTTTTTATTTATTTTAATATTATATTATATTATTTATATACCTATATATATGATCGATCATAATTGTTTTCTAACTACCTATCTCTCACACTCTCTCTATAATTATATTTATTATTATTATTAGTATTATTATTATTAGTATTATTATACATAAAATACTACGACGATGTCATGAGCGAGTTATTTCAAAACAAGTTTTTCGAGCGGAATAGAGCTAAGGAAATTATGGGTTATAGCTATCGAGGTTATGGGTATTGCTTGGGGTTATGATCATGAGTCAAAGGTCAACCTAGTGTTTATCATCTCCATCATGTTTACGTACCTTTCCTGCAATATTGAATCTCAATATTGATACGTGAGTACTCATAAATTAACTTTTATATATTAATAGTGTATCCCTGACTAGTGCTCGAGTATATAGGATTATGCATACTTGTACTTTTGATATTGCCATTAGATAGGTTATGTTAAATCCTGAATTAGTTACATATGCGGTTGAGATAAGGTATAAGATATGCATGTCCTTGGAAAGCTAGCGAAAAATTAAGAATTTTTCCTTTAGATATCGAATGGTTTCGATGAACGGATTAGAAGTTATAATCAATTAAATTTTCGATATTTTTATTAAAAATGATTATTATTATCGTCGTTTTTATCGTCGTTCTAGTTTTATCTTATTATTATCATTATTATTATCTTTATCAATAAAAGGGATTTATCATTAAAAAATATTATTATTTTTTTATTACTATCGTTAAAGTTATAATTAGTATTATTATTATTATCCAATTATTATTATTATTATTATTATTATTATTATTGGTATTATTATTATTATTATTATTATCATTATTAATATATATATCATTATTTAAAAATGGTTATTGTTATTGTTATTATTATTATTACTATATTATCATTAAGATAATTATTAGTATTATCGTTAATAATATTATAGTAACTATCATTATTAATATTAGTGTAATTAAAACAAATATTTGTAACACCTAATTATTTTGATTAATATTATTATCATTATTATGAACATGATATAAAAGACGATTAAAAGCTATTAAACGAAACGATTAGGAAATAATGGGTAAGAGTATCATGATGAAATTAAAATATTATAAGAAATTGATTTAGATAAAATTATCGTTCTTATTATTTTTATCAATACTATTATTATTAAAAGTATCGTTAGTATTAAAACTATCATTTTAACAAAAATTATCATTTTAATAGAAATATCATTGTTACTATAAAATGTCATTATTATTATTATTTTAAATAGAATTATTATTTTAAAGATAATATTAAAAATTATTGTAAATATTAAGGTTATCATAATTAGAATTATCGTTTTATCATAATGTCATCTTAGTAATTATAAATATTGATATTTTTATAATAATAATTATTATTACAAAATAATACAACTTTTACTAACATTATAGATATTATTTTATCAAATAAATATGTGATACAAACATATTTTACTACGTATAATAACTTACTTTAATAATACCTATCATATTATCTTTATGATATTAAATGAACCGTATAAATTTTATTACTTAATATATATAAAAGTATATTTTATTATATAAATTTAATATAAAATTTTATTTATTAATAAATAAATTATATTATTTACTGTAATAAATCTTTTAAAAATATTTAAAAATATAAAACGGCGATATTTAAACTCTATATTAATCATGTATAGATTTTTGGAAATTATTTTGAGTCAAATTTACTTTTGTTGACTTTTGCATATTAGTCTCGAGCATTAGGATTGTGGTACACTATGACTTGACCTAATTTGTTAGACAAATATTGACCAACAAATAAATATATAATTAATTTAGGTTCGTGAATCCGAGGCCAACCTTGCACTTGTTCAATGACGTTATATGTATTTTTACTACGAAATACAGTATGGTGAGTTTCATTTGCTTTTTTACCCTTTATATTTTTGGGACTGAGAATACATGCACTTTTATAAATGTTTGACGAAATAGACACAAGTAATTGAAACTACATTCTATGGTTGAATTATCGAAATCGAATATGCCCCTTTTTATTAAAGTCTGGTAATCTAAGAATTAGGGAACAGACACCCTAATTGACGCGAATCCTAAAGATAGATCTATTGGGCCTAACAAACCCCATCCAAAGTACCGAATGCTTTAGTACTTTGAAATTTATATCATGTCCGAAGGAGGATCCCGGAATGATAGGGGATATTCTTATATGTATCTAATTAATGTCGGTTACCAGGTGTTCACCATATGAATGATTATTTTTGTCTCTATGCATGGGAGGTATATTTATGAGAACTGGAAATGAAATTCTTGTGGTCTATTAAAATGATGGAAATAAATGATTATGATAAACTAATGAACTCACCAACCTTTTGGTTGACACTTTAAAGCATGTTTATTCTCAGGTATTAAAGAAATCTTCCGCTGTGCATTTGCTCATTTTAAAGATATTACTTGGAGTCATTCATGGCATATATTTTCGAAAGACGTTGCATTCGAGTCATTGAGTTCATCAAGATTTTTATTAAGGCAATTATAGTTGGATAGTGGATATTATGAAATGGTATGCATGCCTGTTAACTTTCTATGTAAAGAAAGTTTATCTTTTAAAAACGAATGCAATGTTTGTAAAATGTATCATATAGAGGTCAAATACCTCGCGATGTAATCAACTATTGTGAATCGTTTATAATGTATATGAACGGGTCCTTTCAAACGGAGGGGGTGGATGTATAGTGAAAAATTCGACAAGACAATCGAAACAGATTATTGTATTTTATCAAAGAAGATCCTGATTTCCTTAATCGCCGAAGAACCAAATCTTATTACGAAGATTTTCTTTAAATCCCGTAAATTTCGGAAATCAATCATAACTACGTCATCGGTTAAAACGAATAAACATTTATTCATTGCACTCTCTTGCTATAGCTTCACTCGTACTCTTCACAAAAATCAAATGGTTTTATCCATATTAATCAATAATGATAAAACTCTATTTATCAACTCATATTCATCATAAAAACATTTTTATTGTTAACCATGACGACCTCACTCAAATTTCGGGACGAAATTTCTTTAACGGGTAGGTACTGTGATGACCCGGGAATTTTTGACCAAATTTAAACTTTAATCTTAATCTATAATCGACACGATAAGCAAAGTCTGTAATGTGAAATCTCAAAAACTGTGTTCATGTAATCATTTGACCTTAGACTGTTCCCGACTATTCACGAATAATTGTTTGTAAATAAATAAATATATATATATATATATATATATATATATATATATATATATATATATATATATATATATATATATATATATATATATATATATATATATATATATATATATATATATATATAAATATAAATGTAGGAATTGGAAATGATAAAATTAAATCATTTGAATTAAGAATTATTAAAATAAAGTATTGTCATTAATAATTATTATTATTATTAATATTATTATTATTATTAATTATTTTTATTATTAATATCAATAACAAGTATAGCAAATATATTTGGAATTATCAATCAATAATATTAATAAATCAAATAATTATTTACATTAGGTACTAATGAAATCTGTTGAAAGTCCCATCAGCTTTTAATTTTTTTTCTTCTTTGTTCGTTTCCTTCTGACACCACCTTTACAATACAAAACAAATATGAGTTATTTATATCTACATTGCCTACACATATACAGTGATTTAATTGATTTCTGTCCTTAGTTGTTATAAGATCACTGTTAAACTTTTGGCTAATTGTTACATATCAATATCATAGTACGAATTCAGTTAGACATATCCATCTACTTTATTTTTTTTTCTTTGATCCCTGCTCACAAATTTGTTTCTCTGTCGACTAATCTTGGCTACAAGACAACTTCACTTGATTCTTGATTATTACAGAAAACGTTCATTGGCACATTAAATATATATCTCTTTCTCTAATCGGATATGAGAGAGGAAATACATGATAAACCCGTAATCACCTTCATCATAATAAACGATCATCACAAACCATTACCCACTTCAACATTCGAACACAATCGCACCTACACCACCGATTCATATATATATATATATATATATATATATATATATATATATATATATATATATATATATATATATATATATATAGATATATATATATATATATATATATATATATATATATATATATAAATTATTATATACATATATCTATGTATAATATACTTACATATTTACTCGCCATCTTACTTTTTTTATGTCAAGCTTCAACCACGACAACCACCCTCCTAGACAATTTCCTGCTACCCGTTACTATATCTATTCCGGTCACAACCATCATGAAACCAATCCAAGACTCCACCTACAACTGCGATTATTTTCTATTTCTGTTTTATCAACGGGACCAAAAATCAAACCCAAAACCCATCTTGTTTTCGATTTCTCTTTATGGTTCACCATAGAACCACCACCATACAAGAAAGTCGATATAATTTCTGTTTACAAATTCAGATAGATGACTGCTACTGCAGTCACTATTTTCCTGTACAAGGACAGTCATCACCGCCACCTATCACAAACCACCACAAAGCCACCATCCGACTACTCTTTTCCTTCTCTCTCTCCAAACCGTTTGAAAACCATTATTTTGTTGAAACAACAACACCGTAGCATCTCTGCAAATTGCAGCCTTTAACTACACACCACCATGGTTAAACACAACTCTTGTATGCTACCTTCCACGATTGTTTTCTATTCCCAGCTAATAATATATGTTTCCTATTTGAACGGCCGGTTATATTGCTGTGAGTTAATGAAGACATGTTGATGATAGGTGTAAAGTTAACAGATAATGATGATGAATAATAAATGGTGTAAAGATCACGATTAATGATGACACGTTTTCCTTTCTATCTTCTTTGGCCGACAACTATCAAGCAATTAACCCTACAAATGTTTTAAACGAATTTAATAGTGGCATGTATATGTTCGATGGCTGGGCCGATATATATATATATTTTTTTTCTCTAATGGACTTAAGTTTCGAAAAGGGCTAAAATATTCAAATAGGTCGAGGACATGTGGTTAGCCTGTTAGGCCGTGACCCAACTCCATTTTCCCTTGGACTTGCTGTCGATTTCTTTTTTTTTTTTGTTTGGAGAAAGAAGTGAAGAGAAATAGAAGTAGAAAGTTAAATAAAGTTAGGTTGTATTTAAGAACAGAAAAAAAAGGGTGGATGGATGGTTGAGGGTGTTTGTGTAAAATGAGGGGTTGCAGGTTCGAGCCCGGGCATGGGCAATTCTTTTTAGAACAATTCTTTTAAAGGGTATACTTTTCTATTTCATTATCTAATTATTTTTATTATTATTATTTATTGTTAATATTAATTATTATTATTATTTTGATTATTAATAATGTTGTTATAATTAGTACAACTGCAAGTATTAATTATCATTACAACTATATAATTATTATTAACATTATTATTATTATGAGATTTTTATTAAAAACTATCATCAACATTATCATTAATAGAATTATCAATACTATTATCATTATTATCAATATCGGTATTATAATCATTTTATCATCTTAAATATTATTTTGTATTACTAAATTACTCTACTAACAAACGAATGATATAAATATATTTATTTCATATAACATAACAAAAATTATACTTTTATTTAAAAATATATAAAATGATAATATAATAAAGTAAATAAGTTATTGATATAACAATTTATCATTAATAATAATATATAAACTGTTCGATTACAACTATGAATATTAATAAATATACAAATGATATAGGTTCGTGAATCCGAGGTCAACCCTGCATTGTTCAGTATCATTATATGTATTTTTACTACAAAATATAATAGGTGAGTTCATTTGATCCCTTTTACTCTTTATATTTTTGGGACTGAGAATACATGCGCTATTTTTATAACTACATTATTAAATGCTTTTGAAATATATTTTGAACTGCGAATACATGAAATGCTTTTATAAAAGTTTGACGAGATAGACACAAGTAAACCATTCCTCGAATGAATTATTATGCAGACAGAAGTTCTGCGGATTATTATTGAATTATGTGGACATGATAATTTCCACCATTGAATTATGTGGACATGATAATTGCCACCATTGAATTATGTGGACATGATAATTGCCACCATTGAATTATGTGGATATGATAATTGCCACCAGTTGATGTGAATGTTATATATCGAGAGAATGATTTTATACACAGGTTATGTGTATGTTATTTTTGTGCACAAGATATGTGTACGGTTATTATGATTTATGAAAATGGTTTCGTACACGAGAAAGATGTACTGTATTTAAAAAATATAGCATGTACATTACAGGTGGGTATAGGATTCGGGCCCATTTGTACCATCCAGCATTTAAATTTTGTGGTATATTAAAATGATGACTTTATTGTTTTATGATAAACTTATGAACTCACCAACCTTTTAATTGACACTTGAAAGCATGTTTATTCTCAGGTATGAAAGAAACATTCCGCTGTGCATTTGCTCATTTTAAAGACATTATTTGGAGTCGATCATCGCAATGGAACCAGATGTTGGTGACTTCGTCCAGATGGATTAGGACGGGTCCTTTCACAAACGACCAGGGATCAATCCATCTTTTTAAATAATCAATTCAACAATTTAGAATTTATATTGGACACAGAAACGCTTAGAGATTGATTAGATTAGTTAAACAAAATAAAGTTTAAATCAAACTGTGACAGAAAAAAAAATTACGTCCTTGAACCTTGGTTTGGATTTTTAATTTAAGAAAGTTTTAGGCTTCGATTTCAAAATGAAAAAGGTCCTAAATTGTTCCAGTAAACTATATGGATCATTAATTAAACTTAAATCAAAACAGAAAGCCCGAATTTTGCTGATGAACAACCTTTGACTTTTTGAATCGTGAACTTTGACTCCAAAATTCCTACTCAATACTAAGAATTGAGCTTTAAAACTCTCCAGAAAGTTTTAATAAAAGATTTAGAATGGAACTGCATTGAAAGATTTTTAAATGAATCAAAGATTCGAAATTTTTGAAAAATAATACAAGAACAGGGGGTACCGTCGGTTTATATTTATAATTTCTGTTTCATTTTCTATTGTGCAGATATATTTGATAATGGTGGTGAGAAGGTGAGTGATTTTTAGCAGTATCGTGTAGCTACCAGTTGTTTTATGGAAGTAGTAGTCGACAGGAAATATATCTCAGAAACAGTAAATAATGAGAATAATGTATGATAAAAAAAATGATGGTGACCTTCAACTGATTTTAACCCTATCTATTGGAACTCGAATCTTTGTACATGATGGTATTAAGACTTGTAACAATTTAGAGACAGAAAGTAACGATTAACACAGTGTGATTGATACTTGTAACAAATTTGTTCGATTTTCCTTGATTTATATTTTATATAATTAATATTAATATTAATAAGTAATAAATAATAATTATTATTATATTTAAAATAATAATAATAATTATATTAAAAATAATAATAATATTTTATTACTTATAATAGAAGTAATAATAATTTCGATAATATTATTAATACAATAATTTTTTTATAATAATACTATTAATAATAATAAGAATGATAATGATAATATTATAAAAAAATAATTTTTTTAATGATAATAATATCTAATGATAATACAAGTAATAATTATGATCTAACAAGTTTCATATCTATATATTTTATATTAGAATTATTAATATTAGTATTACAAATATCAATTTTTAACATTAGTATTAAGGATTGACAATAATAATGAGAGTAATGATAATATTAATACGACAGTTAGATTAAATTTTGAATTTAATAAATTAATATTATATATTATTATTTATATCATTAATATTGGTAATAATACTTCAACCATTTATATATACCAATTTACATCTATAGATTATATATATATATATATATATATATATATATATATATATATATATATATATATATATATATATATATATATATATATATATATATATATATATATATATATATATAGTATTAATAACACTAATATTAATATAAATATTGAAAGTAATAACAATACTATTATAATAACTACTTATATTATTGACTCTAATAGGTTGTTAATTATGTACTACTTATATCATAGTTGAATATATTTTATACATGTTACAATATAATAGTTATTAATATAAGTCTTTTATATATATATCTATATATTTATTTATATAGATTCATAATAATATTATATCTATTTACATATATTTATTGTAATAATAATTTAATTATTTTGTTTTTTTCTTACAATTTTAATTCTAATTGCATAATGTATACTTATTAATTTAACTTATTATATCTACTCTTATTTATATATATATTTACATAATTGCTTACACATTGGTTCGTGAATCGTCGGGAATGGTCAAAGGTTAAAAATGAATCCATATAAATAGTTCAAAGTTCAAATGTATACATGAACATGGTTCTAAGTTTTTGAGATATCAACATTACAGACTTTGCTTATCGTGTCGAATTCATATAAAGATTAAGTTTAAATTTGGTCAGAAATTTTCGGGTCATCACAGTACCTACCCGTTAAAGAAATTTCATCCCGAAATTTGATCGAAGTCGTCATGGCTAACTATAAAAATGTTTTCATGATGAACATGAGGTGATAATAGAGTTTTATCATCATTGAGTAATATAGATAAAACAATTTGATTATACGAAGAGTATAAGTGAAGCTATCGCAAAAGAGTGAAACGAGTAAGTGTAGAATCGTTTTAACCTATGACCTAGTTATGATTGATTTCCGGAATTCATGGGATTTAAAGAAAATCTTCGTAATAAGATTTGGTTCTTCGGCGATTTAGGAAATTAGGATCTTCTTTGATTAAATGCAATAATCTGTTTCGATTGCTCTGTCGGATATTTCACTATAAATCCACCATCTTCGTTTCCTTACAACTCACATCTTCTATTCTTTCTCCTCAATTCATACTTTAAGGCATTCGTTAATATGCTCCATCCCGTTTTGATCCTTGATATACTTCTAACTTTCATATCTGTCATTCTTCTCTTTCATCTACCACCGGAGGATTTTATTTACTTCTACTATTACCTTGGGGTTATAGTGTTCTTAATTTTCTCGTGCCTTTACGTGGCAATACGTATTGATATGCACGGTTTGTATTTTATGTGTTGTTGTCGAGCTTTATATTTTCTATTATATTCAAGGGTTCCATACTTTTGTCTCCCCTTCCCGACTACAAGTCAAGCGAATAATGATCCAGAATTCATAGGTATGAAGTTTTGGATGAACATAGTCAATGTTCTAAGAAGAAAATCGTAATGGCACGATCTTGATTTGGCAAACTACCAGAATATCCGAAAAGATAGAACTATCAAGAATATATGTTCTTAATATGTTTGGAGATTTGATAGAATGTAAGAGTCGTGTAAATGGCACATGATGACGGTATGTTCTGTGAATCATCATGTTTCATTAGAAACTCAGTATGAATTATTGTAATATAATCACATTGATCAAGTGTCATTATATTATACTAACTCATGCATCAATTTCTTACACTACTCCAGAAGTCATTCATAATTTAAACTCGAATTTTAAAGAAATTTAGAAACTAAAATGGTTTCCTTTATGATGTAATATTGATATCACGAAGAGATAACTAATTTCGGACAAGAAGAGTTATGAAAATATCCTCAGAAATATCGAAGATATTTATGATGATATTTTGAGATTTCTAAGTTCGATGGTTAATGAAGGAAGATTTTTCGCAAGATTTAAACATGAGTACGGAGCAAAATATTCGTTAAAGATTTCAACGGATTCAGAATTACCTGTATTCTTTGAATATAGGGTTTGGTTCTTGTATTTATCCTTGGTCTCCTTCGTGGTTAGCTCAATCCGTTTTCCAGTTCCAACTTTTCTGAGCTTTTCCAACATACAATTTTTTTTATCATCAACTTTTGGCTGTTGAGGTCGTTTACGGTTTTTGTTGCTTCATTCAACTTTTCAAAATTCAGAGCATTAATTCGCAGACTGGGTGATTTTCAGAATTTCTGAATGGAGAACCATAATTCTAAGAGATGAATGTTATATGTATATCTATTGATGTAGACATGCTGCGAGTTTTCAAAGTACTGATTGCTAATTCCCGGCAATTGGTATGGTAATTCTCTTTATAAGATGTAGATGAGTATATGATATGGTTTTAATACACAAATATAAGGGTTCTTTAGAGAGAGTTAAGCCAATGAGGAATGAAGTTGTTGGTAAGTTTACTAATACTGTGATGGGATGTAAACAGTTTCCCGATAACGATGAAGAAAGGCAAGCTTATTAATCAAGGTTATAATAAGTCTTATCTGAATGAAAGTCGAAGCTGACTTGTTGGAGCTGTGACAAAATTGGCTAATTTGGAAAGAGATCGAAAAGTTATTTTCGGTAATAATAACGCTAAAGGGATTAGCACAGCTACGCGTTAAACGTTTTCTCAGTTTCTGAGAGTTTTCAGGTGCATATCTATGTGCATCAATCTTTTCTTCCGTAGATGAAGTGCGGTTGGTACATCTTCTCGATTGAGGTGTTTTCAATAATCATAAAAGGTTTGAACGCAGATTGTAATCGTCAAGATACAAATGGGGTTTAAGATGAAATCAAGTGGAAAACTTGAAAAATTGTTTAGTTTCATATATTATAATCAATATTTTAATTCATTTTAATTGTCCAATGTTGGTAGTCCATAGTTGATAGTCCACAGTTAGCAATTCAATAATTCATATATAGTTTAATATATAATATTCGAATTAATTAATACGTATCGTGACCCGTATTTGTCTCAGACTCGATCACAACTCAAACTATATATATTATTGTAGAATCAACCTCAACCCTGTATAGAGAACTCGATCATTACTGCATATAGAGTGTCTATGGTTATTCCAAATAATATATATATATATATATATGCGTCGATATGATATGTCAAAACCTTGTATACGTGTCCCGATATTTAAAGTGCGTAAAATAAATACAGAAATTAAATGACGATAAATAAAATGCGTAAAGTAAATAACAGAAATTAAATGACGATAAATAAAATTGCGAGAATATAAATTGCGATAAATAAACTGCGATAAATAAATTACGATAATTAAATATAATACGGAATTAACAGTTAGCGATGAACAGTTAGCTAGGATTTTGTTAGCGTGAATTCTTAATAAAATTTCATATTATTAATTAGTCTGTTTCTAATCAATTTTTATTGTGTCCATTAATTCTTCATTATGCCACTTGTTGAATTCTGATAGGTCAAAATCTAAATATGAAATTGAATAAAAATGGTTATTCTGCTGTAAACGGATACGTATATCTGTGGATGTAAGTAGGATAGTAAATGACTATTGAATCAGATTTAAAGAATGTACAATGTAACTTATTAATGTGAAATCCAAATATTTCTAGGGTATTACCTACCCGTTAAAATCAACTATGACCTCTAATTAATATATTTATAACGGGGTGTTTCAGTTGGTATCAGAGCGGTGGTCTTAGCAAACCAGGTCTTGCATTAGTATGTCTAACTGATAGTTGTTTAGATGCATTAGTGGGTCTGGACTTCGACCGTGTCTGCATGTCAAAAGTTTTGCTTATCATTTAGTGTCGAAAATTATTTGCTTATCATCCTTAAAGTCTATACACGTCTTATTGCCTCTATTGCATAGACAGTGTATAGATAAGTTCATATCTTAGCGTATCTGTTATTGTTACCTTTGCCTGACAGCTTCGGTAGATTCCTCCGTAATTTATGGAATTTTAGTATTATATATGCATATGTAAATTATGTATTGCAGGGTACTAATCTACATCCTATAATCTATTTCTTATCGAAAATCATTCATCTGATCGTACGAGATGAATCCCTCAAGCAGTACGAATTCCTTGGATTCCGACAGCTATTCCGATATGGAGTTTCACCTATCAGCGTCACCGGAATGAATCAAACAATCAGTCATCTCCAATTCATCTGATGGGTTCGTAGTCGACTTAATCAATGGAGACGCGAAGAAGGCGATCCCTTTCATCAAACTAATTCACCTCTTGACAATGAACCTGAAGCGGTTACCCGCGAACCTGTTCGAGACACCATTTCTCTCTTATTTCCAGAGTGTCTCGTCACGATCATATACTATCTCAGATTCTAAACCTCATTCATCCGCTCGTTCGAGCCGACAATCATCCTAATATAATAAAACAAGTCAACGAGCTTCACGCCTGAGTTGTAGCCTTGGAAAAGATAGTGCAAATTTTACCGGCTTCAGCAACATCACCGGCATGAACAGTACCATCAATAATAGTACCAGTACCATCAACAATCCATGCCTCAACATCTCACTCTGTACCTCAAGTATAATTATCGTTCTACGTATCGTTCTACATCAATTATCTTCATTTTTCATGGCGATCAAGTAATCTCTAATGTTTTAGAGATTATGTATTCTATTTCTAATGGTAAATCAAAAGAGATTAATATCATATTAACTCATTAAATCCATGATTACATCTGAAGAAAATATATATGTAAGTATATTTTCATAAAGATTGTAATTAAAAATTCTTTCGTGCAAACTGTTAATGGTGAAAATATTTTAACGGGTAGGTAATACCCGAGGAATATTTAGTTTCACATTAATAAGTTACACTGTACATTCTTTCAATCTGATTCAACAGTCATTTCCTATCCTACTTACATCCACAGATATATGAATCCGTTCACCACAGAATAACCATTTCCATTCAAATTTTATATTCGGATTTGGATCTATCAGAACCCAACAAGTGGCATAAAGAAGAAAACATTGGACAAAATAAAACTTATTAGAAACAAACAATTTAACTATGAGAAGAATTTTGTTAAGAATCCACGCTAACTGTTCCTAGCTAACTGTTCCTAGCTAACTGGTTACATTTTATTTATTGCAATTTAATTATCGAAATTTACATTCTCGCAATTTACATTCTCGCAATTTTATTTATCGTCATTTAATTTCTGTTATTTATTTTAAGCACTTTATTTATCGTCATTCTGTTATTTACGCATTTTAAATATCGGGACACGTATACAATGTTTTGACATATCATATCGACCCATATATATATATATATATATATATATATATATATATATATATATATATATATATATATATATATATATATATATATATATATATATATATATATATATAGTTTGAGTTGTGATCGAGTCTGATACATGTACACGGGTCACGATACGTATTAATTAATTCGAATATTATATATTAAATTATATATGAATTATTGGACTGTTAACTGTGGATTATCGACTGTGGACTAATGACATTAGACAATTAAAATGAATTAAAATATTGATTATAATATATGAAACTAAATAATTCTTCAAGTTTGCCACTTGATTTTCATCTTAAACCTCATTTGTATCGTGACGATTACAATCTGCGTTCAAACCTTTCGTGATTCTTGAAAACACCTCCATCGGGAGGATGAATCAACCGCACTTCATCTACGGAATAAAAGATTGATGCACATAGATATGCACCTGAAAACTCTCGGAAACTAAGAAAATGTTTAACGCATAGCTGTGCTAAACCCTTTAGCGTTATTATTACCAAAAATAACTTTTTAATCTCTTTCCAAATTAACCAATTTTGTCACAGCTCCAACAAGTCAACTTCGACTTTTCGTTCGAAACAACCTTATTATAACCTTGATATATATGTGTGCTCTTTTATTGTTACCGGGGAACCTTTTATATTCCATCATATTATCAGCAGACGTACCAGCAACCTCGTTGCTCCTTGGCTTAAATCTCTTCGATAAATCACTATAATTATCTACTGAAGTCTTATCATGAACTCATCAGCATCTTGTAACGAGAATTGCCATACCAAGTATCGGGAAATCAGCAATCAGTATTTTGAATCTCGCAACTTTTCTACATCAAAAGTTATATATACATATAACATTTATCCCTTAGAATTATGATCTCTCATCCTGAAACTCTGAACAAATTACAAGGACTAAACTTGTACATAAAGAATCCTGATGATTCTGTTTCTGATGAAATCTTTAGCGAATACCTTACTCCTTAACCACTCTAAATCATTGTGAATGAATTTCTTCATCACAATTTGATTCTGAAATCCTAAGATATCATCGTACCTTTCTTTATTAATATCCTCAATATTTCTGAAGATATCTTCATAAATATTCTCGTTCGATATTAATTATCTCTATGCGCTATACGTATTATATCATAAAAGGAAACTGTTTTAGTTTCTATATTCTGCGAATCTTCGAATTTAAAATATGAATGTCATTGAAGTAGTGTTGGGAGCTGAAGCATGAGTTAGTATAATATAATGACACTTGATCAACGTGATTATATTACAGTAATTCATGTTGAGTTTCGAATGGAACGTGATGATTCACAGAACATACCATCATCATGTGCCATTTACACGACTCCAACATTCTACCCAATCTCCAAACATAGTAAGAACATATCTTCTTGATAGTTCTATCTTTCTGGATATTCTGGTAATTTGACAAATCAAGATCGTGCCATTACGATTTTCTTCTTAGAATATTAACTACGTTCATTTCAAAAACCATACTTACAAATTCTGGACCACTATTCGCTTGACTTGAAGTCGGAAAGAGGAGACAAAAGTATGGAACTCTTGAATATAAAAGAAAATATAAAGCTCGACAACAACACATACATTACAAACCGTGCATGTCAATACGTATTTCCACGTAAAGGCACGGGAAAATTAATAACACTATCACCCCAAGATAATAGTAGAAGTAAATAAAATCCTCTGGTGGTAGATGAAAGAGAAAAATGACAGATACGAAGGTTAGAAGTATATCAAGGATCAGAACGTGGTGGGGCATATTGAAGAAAGTTTTAAAGTATGAATTGAGGAAAAAGAATAGAAGGTGTGAGTTGTAAGGAAACAAAAGGGGTGGATTTATCGTGAAATTCAGACAAAGCAATCAAGACATATCATCGCATTTAATCAAAGAGGATCCTAATTTCCTTAATTACCGAAGAATCAAATCTTATTATGAAGATTTTCTCCAAATCTCTTGAACTTGGAAATCAATCCTATCTACGTCAAAAGATATGACGAATCTGTATCTACTCATTTCACTCTTTTACGTTAGCTTCACTCATACGCTTCAAGAAATCGAATTAATTTATCCGTATTTCTTAATCATGATAAAACTCTATGTATCAGCTTATATTCGTCATAATAACATTCTTACTGTTAGCCATGACGACCCCTATCAAATTTCGGGACGAAATTTCTTTTAACGGGTAGGTACTGTGATGACCCGGAAATTTTGGATCAAATTTAAACTTTAATCTTTATATGTTTCCGACACGATAAGCAAAATCTGTAATATTGAGTCTCGAAAGTTTTGAAATCTATTTTCATGTAATCAATTACCCTTTGACCATGACTGGCGATTCATGAACATTTATGTGTAAATAGATATGTATAATTATATACACATGGGTGAATATTAAACTGACTGATATTAGCAAAACAGTTAACGGTTGATTGATATGAAAGTAAGTATATAAATAATTTGAAATTATAAAATATAATTTAATCAGTAGAATTAAATATGTAATATAATATAGTTAGTATTAAAAAGAATCTATATATAAACATATATGATAACTATACATAATTATTAATTAGTATATATATATATATATATATATATATATATATATATATATATAAGATATGAATATCATGTGTTGAAATTTATAATATCTATATCTCATTATAAAATAATATAGTAAATAGATATATATAACATTATTAATGTATTCATATTTACATATATAATATATGATATAACAACAAGTTAAAAATATAATAGTAATGACAAATTATATTATTACTACTTTCATTATTAACATTATTAATGATATTAACAATTGTTAGATATTAAAATTTTAATAAATTTAAGTTTATGATTATCAAAATAAATATTTAAATATGAATACTACTATGAGAATGATTAAAATTATTATTTAGTTGTAATTTAAATATTAAAAGTTATTATGATTAACATTATTATTTATACCATTACTTTTATAACTATAATTACTACTATTGTTAAAGTTGAAGGATTTCGTATGCCCGAGAGACATATTTAATTAATGTGGCTAATATGTTATGATCCAAGTCGGGTCATACCCAATAACAAGCTTACCGACACCCTATTCATATTTAATCTTAATGAATGGATCATTAAATCAATACGCGACACTTGGATTTTAGAAAATCGGTTTTCTAAAATGTTATTACTTGAGATAAATTATTTGGATAATTTGTAAATTAAGGACTTAATTGTTTATAAGGATAAACAATATATTGTGTTATATTTTATATAAAGTTTATAAAATAAATATGTATGTAACTTAACAAGTCATGTTTTTATATATACAAGTTTTATAAAAATAAAAGGGTTATTTTTATATAAAACCCATGTGATATAGTATGCAGTTTTTGGGACTCCAAGACAAGCATCTCATGCTTGTTTTGTTACTTTTAACATTACACAAGTATTAAGGAGCATGGGTATTAAGTCCTTGACTTAAGAGAGAGCTAGGAACTAGCAAATACATAAAATACACTTCAAAAAACCTGCACAAACAGCTCCTTCATTGCTGTTCTGTCCGTGGCCTTTTCTTGCCAAAAAGGGGTGCTTAATTTGAAGTTTGCAAGCTTAATCAAGTATCTAATAAATCCTAACCAAAAGCTAGGGTGTTGGGGTTAAAAGTTTGGGGTATTACTTGCTTGAGGCTTCAAGTTAGAGGCTCACTTTTCATCATCTTCTTCAACATCATCTAGTTGGAAATCTTAACCCTCAATTAACTTTAGGAGGTATATTTCTTATCTTCTTCCTTTATTTGTAAGCATATGTTTCAAGACTTGATATTTACATGGAATTTAACTTAATGGTCAAACTTATAAACATGAACTTATGCATGCTTCCGCTTTCTTTATTATCATAAAAATGGTTTTATGAACATGTAAATATTAAGAACATGTTGTTTATTAAGTTGTTAAATTCCATCAATGGTATCTAGAGCCGAAGTCTATGAAATATGCTTCTTATACTTGGTCTTTAAAACCCACCAACTTTGCATTCTATGTACATGCATGAATGTAGAATGTAAAAATATTCGGGTTTGGTTGGGTTCATGATTTTGGCCGAATTTTAAGGGTTCCAAAAGTGGGTTTGGAACTTGCAAATTGGTCAAATTTGTTGTATGTTGAAGTTCACAATCAAGCCTTGACCTTTTGTTTGAATGGTTGCATGTTTGGATGATTATTAATAATTCATTTGGTATGTAATATTAATTCATTCATGTGGTTGTAATATTCATTCAAGTTGGTTTGTAATATTGTTATTTTGGTTATGTAATTTATTTTATATTTTGTATGTAAAATAGATTAGGTTGTATTTTCATTTTCTAGAAAAATGTATTAGGATATATTTTTTGTAAAAATGAAGATACAAGATGAAGACTTGGATGATGCATTTGGATGCAAGATTAAGTGGGAGATTTTGAAATCTCCTACTTAGTGTTATAACCCTTAACCGGTGACATTTGTTTTCGGCTAAACAAATGTCTACTAAAGTGGCTTGATTGTAAACACATTTGTTTGCATGTGTGGTTGTTATATTTCTTGTATGATTGAGGATTGTGTATGTTACTACGACAAGTTATCACTCAAGTTAACAAACAAGCATAACTACAATTTAATTAGTTAAATTATTAACGACATGCAAAATGTCAATTTAAATGGCTAAATTAAAAACGGCTAAAAAGACATTAATAAACGGTTATTAAGAACATGATAAGGATCATATATAAAATGGTTTATATCAAGTAATTGGCTAAAATTACAAGACTTGAAAATAGATTTCAAATGAACCATACACTAAATGCATGTTGGTGTATGGCATAAATGTTTTCTTAAACTAGAATTAACGAAAACTTAAAATCCCTTAATCGACAAGGTAAACAAGTTTAACGCCATCCTTTTGTGGGATACTTAAACATAGTAGGGAACGCATAATGGGGTAAAGGTTACCTAACCATTATGAGCTAACTAATATGGTTAAGGTAAAATTCGCATGCTTGTGGGATAAAGGTCACCTAACCACTTGTATGTTAATTTTACATGTTTACACAAGTAGGACGACTTGATTTGGGAATCATGAACTTAGGGTCACCGAAGCATGAGGAACAAATAGGCGTTGATGGGATAAATATGCCATGCAAAAGGATTGCACGATCCCATAATTTAGAAGTTGCAAAAGGATTGCAATTGTCATATAAATGACTACCTAGCTAAATCAAATAACGGGATAAAGGTCACCTAACCGAAATTTGATTTACCGTTGGATTCTAATATTTAATAAGTCAATTAAAATTTAAAAGGGTATTGTTTATTAAATTTAAAATCGATACTTAAATAAACTTTGTTAAATTTTGTAGATGGCCGCCAATAACAACAACATGCAAAACGCACCTATTAACTTGAACAACCTATCGTTAAGGTCTCTCCTCGAGAAAGACAAACTCAACCATACGAACTTTATGGATTGGTTCCGCAATCGTAGGATTGTCCTCAAACTTGAGGATAAGGCGTATGTGTTGGAAGACCCCATTCCCGATCAACCCGACGAGGATGATACGGAAGGCATGGCTTATTTGGATAAGTATTGTGCCGATTCGGTGCAAGTCGCTTGCCTAATGCTTGGGACTATGATACCCGAACTCCAAAAGGATTTCGAGCATCATACTGCATACGACATGATCACGCAATTGAAGGAGATGTTCCTTCAACAAGCACGTGTCGAGCGCTTTGAGACCGTTCGAGCGCTTCATGCATGTCGTATGGACGACTCCCAATTCGTTTCATCTTATGTCCTTAAGATGAAAAGCCTCATTGATTGCGCAAACCAACTTAATCTCAACATATCTAATGAGCTAGCCACGGATCTTATCCTAAACTCCTTGTCAAAGAGGTTTGACCAATTTGTATTAATTACAATATGAATGGGATGGATAAGACCATTAGCGAACTTCATGGCATACTTAGGACGGCGGAAACTAGCATGGGTAAGAGGGCTTCACCCATGCTAATGATCAATGATGGTGGGTCCAAAGGTAACAACACCTCTAAGCCAAAGGCAGCTAAGAGGAAAGGACCCGCCCATCAAGGCAAGGGAAAGGGGAGGATGGTTACCCCAACTAAAAACAAGAACAAGAAGCAAAAGGTTGCCGGACAAGCAAACCCCAAGGAAGACCCGTGCTTCGGTTGCGGTGAAATGGGTCACTGGAAACGCAACTGCCCGGTCTACCTTAAGGAGTTGAAGGAAAAGAGGGATGCGGGGAAAACCTCAGGTAATATATATATGGTATATATAGAGCTTAGTATTACTTCTTCTAATACATGGGTATTAGACACTGGATGTGGAACTCACATTTGCAATTCTTTGCAGGGGTTCAAAAGAAGTAGCAAGCAAACAGGAACATCAAGTCTCTTTATGGGTAATGGAGCCAAAGTGCAAGTGAAGGCTCAAGGAGACTTTGTATTAAAGCTTCCAAGTGGTTTGGAACTTATTTTGAACAATGTTTTGTATGCACCGGATTTATGTCGAAACATTATTTCAGTTTCCCGTTTAAAACAATGTGGTTTTTATCTTAATTTTGTTAATGATGATATCCACGTTTATTTATATAATGTATTTTATTTTAAGGCTTCGCCTTCAAATGGAATTTATGAATTGGTTCATGATGACACATCATCTAGTAGCTCAATATACCATACTAGCACCAAGAAACTCAAAAGGGATTTGAGTGATTCCTACTTATGGCATTGTCGCCTTGGTCACATAAACAAGAATCGAATGCATACACTCCAAAAGAATGGCCTTTTGAAATCAAATGAACTAGACTCGTTTGATGTATATGAATCTTGTTTACAAGGCAAAATGACTAAAGCACCTTTCAAAGGGACCTACGAAAGGGCTAAGGACTTATTGGGATTAATACTTTCGGATGTATGTGGACCCTTTAAGCCCATAACTAGGAATGGTGAAAGAAACTTCGTTACTTTCGTTGATGACTTCAGTCGTTTCGGATATGTCTACTTGTTAAGACATAAGGACGAAACTTTTGAACCATTCAAAGAGTATCAAAACGAAGTACAAAATCAACTCAATAAGACAATTAAGGTACTTCGTACCGATAGAGGAGGTGAATACCTAAGTGATACCTTCCAAGATCATCTTAGAAGTTGTGGGATTATCTCGCAACTTACTTGTAGTGACCCGGAAAATTTCGACTAATTTTAAACCAAACTCTCGATACGAGTTAATGTTTCTGACACGATAAGCGAACCTATTATGTGGAGTCTCAAATTTCTTTTTGTTTTTGTTTCATTCAATTACCCATTCGAACTTTCTGACAATTCACAAACTATAATATACACATAAAGATTAGAGGGAATTAAATATATTATTCTTACTTTGTACTATAATCATCAAATCAAAGATCAAAGACAACATATAATAATAAAGTGTGAATTGAAGAATAATATTGCCAAGTACAGGTCATACTACAACATTATACCATATTCCTTGTTAATCTAATAAACACAAATAATAAGGGACATGAGTAGACTTATGTTGAAAATTTAAGAGTTGGTCAAATACGAGTAGGTAACTTCCATTATTTTAAGCGCACACCTAAACCATGATTATATTTTCATATATATAATCATTCACATTTACTTTCGGTGTAGCAATAATACAACATTTTAGAAAGTATGATTATATTATTCAAACTAGTGGAATAAATGACGTATGCATGGCAATATGTGATAATCACGGACAAAGTTAAGAAATATAACGACAACAATGAGTTGTCAATCTTGTTTGGGTTGTATAACAATGATCACACTCATAAATTATAATATTATATTATATATATTTAAAACACAATGATGATCAACCCACAAAGTAATAAGGTTACTATCCCCACAGCTAAAAGGCAACCTTATATATATATATATATATATATATATATATATATATATATATATATATATATATATATATATATATATATATATATATATATATATATATATATATATATGCAGCTTAATCATAACAATATGATTTACTTATCTTTAACCTTTCGCAATCACAAACATAAGGAGTTAAGATAAAAATAGCAAACAAAAGGGTACACTTGAAGCTTGAAAACACAGACGAGTGCGTGCTATTTTGGTTATACCCATCGCATACTGGAGGTAAATCTTAATCAAACTTGAATATTAATATGTTTTTAAGATTCATTCATCATCTAGTCTTTATATTTTAATCGAAATAAACAAGAAACAACCCATAATATAATATCGATATTGGTTAGTTACGGGGTGGCATAAGTTTAGGGTTTTCAGGTATATATAGTTTAGTTATAAATATAAATTAAAGTCGGGAGTCGGAATGGGAAATTTCAAATAATGATAAACTAGGTATGGTGACTTATCTAACATGTATAGGTTGAAAGTAAAAAAATAAAAATAAAAAAAAAATAATAAATAAATAAATAAAATAAAAATTTAATACTATGTTTTCTCTTCGAATTCCTTTTGGCAACACACAATTCGATCCATGATGATGTTTAAAGTATTACTATTTCGATCCCTAACATATTTATTAATTTACAATATATATTTTTTTAAAAATCCTTTTATTGTACGAGTTCAATTCGGATATTAATATTTGTTCATACTGTACATATGTATATGCAAGTACGAATTTAGATAAAGATGATGAGATGATTTTTATAATTTTCGATTTAACCCCTTGAACTATAATCATGGTTACAACTTTCACAAGAATTAAAATTTAAAAATTTATTCATACTCTATCTCTATCGTAGGAATTGTAAAGCAAAAGAAGGTTTAATACTTTATGAATTTACGTATATAGCCCCTAGGTTATGAACAGTTTTACAAAATTAATAAATAAGATAATCTAACTATCTTTGTAACTAGAAATGAATCGATAAAGACAAAATATGAATATATGATACTCCATGTCATTATGGTTTTCATTTATGGCCTCTAAGGTATTATAAGTATTACAAAATAGATAAAGTGATTGTCATAATTACTATTTACTCTCCTAAATTCATATAATTTTTTTTTAAAAGAGTAGAATCAAAATATACATATATAAAGAATATGAAGTAGTATATAAATTTAAAATTTTATAAAGTAAATAACACATATACTATTAATTAACATTTATCACATACAATACAAGATACAATTAATATATATATTTATAAATGTTATAAAGATAACCTATAAAGCTGTTGTATGACCACTGATCAACCTTATTACTCTAGGTTAAACGCTTCGGAACACTCTTACACTCTTGTTCTTGTTTATTTTACCGCGCATTCAAGGTGAGTTTCATTTGCTCCCTTTTACTCATTACATTTTTGGGCTGAGAATACATGCACTGTTTTAATAACTGTTTTACAATATTTATAAGCGTGAGTTTCATTTGCTCCCTTTTACTCATTACATTTTTGGGCTGAGAATACATGCACTGTTTTAATAACTGTTTTACAATATTTATAAGCGTGAGTTTCATTTGCTCCCTTTTACTCATTACATTTTTGGGCTGAGAATACATGCACTGTTTTAATAACTGTTTTACAATATTTATAAGCGTGAGTTTCATTTGCTCCCTTTTACTCATTACATTTTTGGGCTGAGAATACATGCACTGTTTTAATAACTTTTTTACAATATTTATAAGCGTGAGTTTCATTTGTTCCCTTTTACTCTTTACATTTTTGGGACTGAGAATACATGCGCTGTTTTTACAACTGCTTTATTAAATGCTTTTGAAATATATTTTGAACTGCGAATAATGAAATGCTTTTATAAATGTTTGAAGAGATAGACACAAGCAAAACATTCCTCGAATAAATTATTATGCAGACAGAAGTTCTGCGGATTATTATTGAATTATGTGGACATGATAATTGCCACCATTGAAGAATTATGTGGACATGATAATTGCCACCATTGAATTATGTGGACATGATAATTGCCACCATTGAATTATGTGGACATGATAATTGCCACCAGTTGATGTAAATGTTATATATCGAGAGAATGATTTTATACACAGGTTATGTGTATGTTATTTTTGTGCACCAGATATGTGTACGGTTACTATGATTTATGAAAATGGTTTCGTACATGAGAAAGATGTACTGTATTTAAAAGATATAGCATGTACATTACAGGTGGGTATAGGATTCGGGCCCATTTGTACCATGCAGCATTTAAATCTTGTGGTCTATCAAAATGATGAATTTTATTATTTTATGATAAACTTATGAACTCACCAACCTTTTGGTTGACACTTTAAAGCATGTTTATTCTCAGGTATGAAAGAAATCTTCCGCTGTGCATTTGCTCATTTTAAAGACATTATTTGGAGTCGATCATCGCAATGAGATCAGATGTTGGTGACTTCGTCCAGATGGATTAGGACGGGGTATGACATGTGGTATCAGAGCGGTGGTCTTAGCGAACCAGGTCTGCATTAGTGTGTCTAACTGATAAGTTGTTAGGATGCATTAGTGAGTCTGGACTTCGACCGTGTCTGCATGTCAAAAGTTTTGCTTATCATTTAGTGTCGAAAATTACCTGCTTATCATTCTTAGTCTAGACACGTTTCACTGCATTGACTGCATGAATAGTGTATAGACAAAATTCACATCTTAGCGTATCTGCTACTGTAGACTTGCCTGACAGCTTCCGTAGATTCCTCCGTAACTTATGGGATTTTAGTATGATATATGCATATGTAAATTATGTATTGCAGGGTACTAATCTACATCCTATAATCTATTTCTTATTGAAAATCCTTCATCTGATCGTACGAGATGAATCCCTCAACCAGTTCGAATTCCTCGGATTCCGACAGCTATTCCGATATGGAGTTTCACCTAAGCTCCGAAAGCAGTGTTACCAGAATGAATCAACCAATTCATTTGATGGGTTCGTAGCCTACTTAATCATTGGAGACAAAAAGAAGGTGATCATTTCTATCAACCAAATTCACCTCTTGGCGAAGAACCTGAAGCACTTACCGGTGAACCAGTCTGAAATACCATTTTCACCCTCATTTTTTTTCCGAATATCTCGTCATGATTACATACTATCTCAGATTCTAAACCTTATTCATTCGCTCGTTCTGACCGACAATCATCCCGAAATAATACAAGAAGTCAACGAACTTCGCGCTCGAGTAATCAATTTGGAGAATATGGTGCAAAATTTACCAGCTTCAGCAACATCATCAGCACCAATAGTTCCACCAACATCAACACCAGTACCACCAATAACCTAAGTTTCAACATCACATGCCTCAACATCTCATTCTGTACCTCGAGTATAATCATCGTTCTACGTATCGTTCTACATCAATTATCTTCGTTCTTCATGAAGATTATGTAATCTCTAAAGTCTTAGAGATTATTTATTCTAGCTCAAACCGGAAAGCAAATGAGATTAATATCACAATTGACTCATTAAATCCATGATAACATCTGAAGAAAATATATATGTAAGTATATTTTCATAAAGATTGTATTAAAAAAAAAAATATCTTTCGTACAAACTGTTGATGGTGAAAATATTTTAACGGGTAGGTAATACCCGAGGAATATTTAGCTTCACGTTAATAAGTTACACTGTACATTCTTCCAATTTGATTCAACAGTCATTTACTATCCTACTTACATCCACAGATATACGTATCCGTTCACTGCAGAATAACCATTTTTATTCGATTTCATATTTGGATTTTAACTTATCAGAATCCAACAAGTGGCATAATGAAGAAAACATTGGATAATTATAATGAATTAAAATTTTGATTATAACGTAAGAAACTAAACAATTCTTCAAGTCTGCCACTTGATTTCATCTTAAACCTCATTTGTACCTTGACGATTCCAATCTGCGTTCAAACATTTCATAATTCTTAAAAACACCTCAATCGAAAGAATGAACCAACTGCATCTCATCTACGGAAGAAGATTTATGCATATAGTTACGCACCTGAAAAACTCTTGGAACCTGAGTAAAGGTTTAGCACGTATCTGTGCTAATTCTTTTAGCATTATTATTACCGAAAATAATTTTGCAACTCCTGTTCGAGATAGCCAGTTTTGTCACAGCTCCAGCAAGTAAACTTCGACTTTTCGTTCGAAACAACCTTTTTATAACCTTGATATATAGGCGTGCTCTTTTATTGTTACCGGAGAACCGTTTATATTCCACCACATTAGCAGTAAACTTACCAGCAACTTCATTACTCATTGACTTAAGTCTCTCCGAAAAACCATTATATCTGTTCATTGAAACCCTATCATGTACTCATCGACATCTTGTAGCGATAATTGCCATACTAAATACCGGGAAGCATTAACCATTAATTCTCGAATTTTGCAGCGTTCCTACGTCAACAGTTATATATCTATATATAACACATATCTTCTGGACCGATGAATTTCAATTCAGAATCTCTGAATTTCCTGAAAAACCCTCTAGCTTACGAATCAGATCTCTGAGTTCTGAAAATGCTGATGAAGCAGCAAAAGTTGTAAATGGTCTTAATATCCAAAAGTTTGATGATAAAGAATAGAGTGTTGGAAACACTCAATAGAAAATTAGTACTGAAAAGCGAATTATACAAAACTATAAAGGAGACTGTGGACAAACCGCAAGGACTAAACCTGTACTTAACGAATTCAGATGATTCTGTATCTGATGAACTCTTCAGCGAATATCTTGCTTCTTACTTATTCTAAATCCTTACAGAAAAGTTCTGCAACATCCTTTGATTCTAGATATTTTAAATTCTAAGATATCATCGTATCTTTAGTTATAAATATCTTCGATATTCCTGAGGATACCTTCACATCTATTCTTGTCCGAAATTATTTATCTCTTCGTGCTATCTATATTACATCATAAAAGAAACTATTTTAGTTTCTATATTCTGTGACAATCGAGTTTAAATTATGAATGATTTTCTGGAGAAGAGTTGGGAATTGAAGCATGAGTTAGTATAATATAATGACGTCAGGCCAACGTGGTTATATTACAGTAAGTCATGCTGAATTTCTAATGTAACGTGATGATGATTCACAGACCTTATGCTCATCATGTGCCATGTTACATGACTCTTTCATTCTACTTAATTTCTAAGCATATCACGGAAATATTTCCTTGATATTTCTGCTCTTCCGTAATTCCAACAGTTGCTAATAAATCGTGTTATTACATTTTCATCCTGATTAGAAGATTTTCTTAATTTCCTTGAGTTCCAAAAATCCACCCTGACGACGTCAAAAGTCAAGAAGAATCTTATTTTCCCAGTTCACTATTTTGTGATAGCTTCACTCGTACTCTTTGAATAATCGATTTATCTTACCTATATTACGCAATGGTGATAAAATTTTATTTTATCAACTCATATTCGTCATGAAAATATTTTTATTGTTAGCCATGACCACCTCACTCAAATTTCGGGACGAAATTTCTTTAACGGGTAGGTACTGTAGTGACCCGGAAAATTTCGACTAATTTTAAACCAAACTCTCGATACGAGTTAATGTTTCTGACACGATAAGCGAACCTATTATGTGGAGTCTCAAATTTCTTTTTGTTTTTGTTTCATTCAATTACCCATTCGAACTTTCTGACAATTCACAAACTATAATATACACATAAAGATTAGAGGGAATTAAATATATTATTCTTACTTTGTACTATAATCATCAAATCAAAGATCAAAGACAACATATAATAATAAAGTGTGAATTGAAGAATAATATTGCCAAGTACAGGTCATACTACAACATTATACCATATGCCTTGTTAATCTAATAAACACAAATAATAAGGGACATGAGTAGACTTATGTTGAAAATTTAAGAGTTGGTCAAATACGAGTAGGTAACTTCCATTATTTTAAGCGCACACCTAAACCATGATTATATTTTCATATATATAATCATTCACATTTACTTTCGGTGTAGCAATAATACAACATTTTAGAAAGTATGATTATATTATTCAAAGTAGTGGAATAAATGACGTATGCATGGCAATATGTGATAATCACGGACAAAGTTAAGAAATATAACGACAACAATGAGTTGTCAATCTTGTTTGGGTTGTATAACAATGATCACACTCATAAATTATAATATTATATTATATATATTTAAAACACAATGATGATCAACCCACAAAGTAATAAGGTTACTATCCCCACAGCTAAAAGGCAACCTTATATATATATATATATATATATATATATATATATATATATATATATATATATATATATATATATATATATATATATATATATATATATATATATATATATATATATATATATATATATGCAGCTTAATCATAACAATATGATTTACTTATCTTTAACCTTTCGCAATCACAAACATAAGGAGTTAAGATAAAAATAGCAAACAAAAGGGTACACTTGAAGCTTGAAAACACAGACGAGTGCGTGCTATTTTGGTTATACCCATCGCATACTGGAGGTAAATCTTAATCAAACTTGAATATTAATATGTTTTTAAGATTCATTCATCATCTAGTCTTTATATTTTAATCGAAATAAACAAGAAACAACCCATAATATAATATCGATATTGGTTAGTTACGGGGTGGCATAAGTTTAGGGTTTTCAGGTATATATAGTTTAGTTATAAATATAAATTAAAGTCGGGAGTCGGAATGGGAAATTTCAAATAATGATAAACTAGGTATGGTGACTTATCTAACATGTATAGGTTGAAAGTAAAAAAATAAAAATAATAAATAAATAATAAATAAATAAATAAAATAAAAATTTAATACTATGTTTTCTCTTCGAATTCCTTTTGGCAACACACAATTCGATCCATGATGATGTTTAAAGTATTACTATTTCGATCCCTAACATATTTATTAATTTACAATATATATTTTTTTAAAAATCCTTTTATTGTACGAGTTCAATTCGGATATTAATATTTGTTCATACTGTACATATGTATATGCAAGTACGAATTTAGATAAAGATGATGAGATGATTTTTATAATTTTCGATTTAACCCCTTGAACTATAATCATGGTTACAACTTTCACAAGAATTAAAATTTAAAAATTTATTCATACTCTATCTCTATCGTAGGAATTGTAAAGCAAAAGAAGGTTTAATACTTTATGAATTTACGTATATAGCCCCTAGGTTATGAACAGTTTTACAAAATTAATAAATAAGATAATCTAACTATCTTTGTAACTAGAAATGAATCGATAAAGACAAAATATGAATATATGATACTCCATGTCATTATGGTTTTCATTTCTGGCCTCTAAGGTATTATAAGTATTACAAAATAGATAAAGTGATTGTCATAATTACTATTTACTCTCCTAAATTCATATAATTTTTTTTTTAAAAGAGTAGAATCAAAATATACATATATAAAGAATATGAAGTAGTATATAAATTTAAAATTTTATAAAGTAAATAACACATATACTATTAATTAACATTTATCACATACAATACAAGATACAATTAATATATATATTTATAAATGTTATAAAGATAACCTATAAAGCTGTTGTATGACCACTGATCAACCTTATTACTCTAGGTTAAACGCTTCGGAACACTCTTACACTCTTGTTCTTGTTTATTTTACCGCGCATTCAAGGTGAGTTTCATTTGCTCCCTTTTACTCATTACATTTTTGGGCTGAGAATACATGCACTGTTTTAATAACTGTTTTACAATATTTATAAGCGTGAGTTTCATTTGCTCCCTTTTACTCATTACATTTTTGGGCTGAGAATACATGCACTGTTTTAATAACTGTTTTACAATATTTATAAGCGTGAGTTTCATTTGCTCCCTTTTACTCATTACATTTTTGGGCTGTTTTAATAACTGTTTTACAATATTTATAAGCGTGAGTTTCATTTGCTCCCTTTTACTCATTACATTTTTGGGCTGAGAATACATGCACTGTTTTAATAACTGTTTTACAATATTTATAAGCGTGAGTTTCATTTGTTCCCTTTTACTCTTTACATTTTTGGGACTGAGAATACATGCGCTGTTTTTACAACTGCTTTATTAAATGCTTTTGAAATATATTTTGAACTGCGAATAATGAAATGCTTTTATAAATGTTTGAAGAGATAGACACAAGCAAAACATTCCTCGAATAAATTATTATGCAGACAGAAGTTCTGCGGATTATTATTGAATTATGTGGACATGATAATTGCCACCATTGAAGAATTATGTGGACATGATAATTGCCACCATTGAATTATGTGGACATGATAATTGCCACCATTGAATTATGTGGACATGATAATTGCCACCAGTTGATGTAAATGTTATATATCGAGAGAATGATTTTATACACAGGTTATGTGTATGTTATTTTTGTGCACCAGATATGTGTATGGTTACTATGATTTATGAAAATGGTTTCGTACATGAGAAAGATGTACTGTATTTAAAAGATATAGCATGTACATTACAGGTGGGTATAGGATTCGGGCCCATTTGTACCATGCAGCATTTAAATCTTGTGGTCTATCAAAATGATGAATTTTATTATTTTATGATAAACTTATGAACTCACCAACCTTTTGGTTGACACTTTAAAGCATGTTTATTCTCAGGTATGAAAGAAATCTTCCGCTGTGCATTTGCTCATTTTAAAGACATTATTTGGAGTCGATCATCGCAATGAGATCAGATGTTGGTGACTTCGTCCAGATGGATTAGGACGGGGTATGACATTACTCCACCCGGAACACCACAACTTAATGGTGTGTCCGAAAGGAGGAACTGAACCCTAATGGATATGGTTCGATCTATGATGGCTAGTAGCTCGTTACCTCTATCATTTTGGGGTTATTGTCTATGCTCCGCGGCTCGAATTTTAAATATGGCCCCAACCAAGAAAGTGGAACGAACACCTCATGAGATGTGGTTTGGAAAACCTCCATCTCTATCATACTTAAAGGTATGGGGATGTGAAGCTTACCCTAAGCATTACGTCCCCAATAAGTTGAATGCTTGATCCATGAAGTGTATCTTCATAGGATATCCCAAGGATGATATGGGATACTATTTCTATGATCCATCCGAGCAAAATGTATTTGTTGCTCGGAAGGCTGAATTCCTTGAAACTAAGTTCCTAATGGAAGGTAATAGTGAAAGGAAAATAGATCTTGAGGACGTTCAAGATCAAGTAGATGATACACAATTGGTTGACACTAGCACTCAACATGAAAATGTTGAGAATGATCAAATGGATGATCAAAATATACAATACGTTTGCAGATCTGGTAGGATTAGTAATCCACCTGAGAGATATGGGTTTCTCATGGATGGATGCTATGTGGTTGATTTGGATGAACCAACAAACTACCAAGATGCTTTATCAAGGATTGATAAAGATAAATGGCAGGAAGCCATGAACGCTGAGATGCAATCCATGTATGTCAACCAAGTTTGGGAACTTGTTACATAACCGACTGGCTCAAGGCTAGTTGATTGTAAATGGCTTTTTAAAATGAAAACTGACATATATGGAAACTTGGATACATATAAAGCTAGACTTGTAGCAAAAGGTTTCACTCAAACTCAAGGGGTTGACTATGATGAAAATTTTTTGCCTGTGGCAATGTAAAGTCTATTAGGATATTACTTGCCATTTCTGCTCATTATGATTATGAAATATGGCAAATGGATGTCAAGACCACTTTCCTAAATGGATATCTTGTGGAAGATGTCTACATGGTTCAGCCTGAAGGTTTTGTTGATCCGAAATATCCTAAAAAGGTATGCAAGTTAAATAAGTCAATCTACAGATTGAAACAAGCATCTAGAATGTGGAATCATCGTTTTAATGAGGAAGCCGAGAAATTTGGCTTCATTAAAAATGGTGATGAAGCTTGTGTATATAAGAAAGCTAGTGGGAGCACTATCATGTTCCTTGTACTATATGTGGATGATATATTGTTATTTGGAAATGATATTCTGGCAATGGAAGGTGTTAAAACTTGGCTAAGTAAATGCTTCTCTATTAAGGATCTTGGAGAAGCACAATACGTTTTGGGGATTACGATCTACAGGAATAGATCCAAGAAACTGATAGGTTTGAATCAAAGTGCATACATTGAAAAGATCTTGAAAAGGTTCAAGATGGAGAACTCTAAGAAAGGTTTGGTACCTATTCAAAAGGGAACACTTCTCAGTTCATCTCAGTGCCCCACCACGAAAGATGAACAGGGGAGAATGAAGAAAGTCCCATATGCGTCTGCCATTGGGTCAATCATGTATGCAATGATATGGACTAGACCGGATGTGTCATGCGCTCTTAGCTTGACAAGTAGATACCAGAATAACCCAGGAAACAATCATTGGATTGCGGTTAAAAGTATATTGAAATACCTTAGGAGGACTAAGGATATGTTTCTAATATATGGGTCTGGTGAGTAGGAACTCGCTGTAAAAGGTTACGTGGATGCGAGTTTCCAAACTGATCGAGATGATTCTCGATCACAATCCGGTTATGTTTTCACATTAAAAGGAGGTGCGGTCTCTTGGAAGAGTTCAAAATAGGATGTTGTTGCTTTATCCACTACAGAGTCAGAGTACATCGCGGCCTTACTGGCAGCTCAGGAAGCTGCATGGATGAAGAAATTCATCGACGACTTAGGAGTAGTCCCTTCCATTCAGGACCCTCTTGAGATCTTTTGTGACAACAAGGGTGCGATTGCACAAATCAAGGAACCTCGTGCTCATCAAAAGACCCGTCACATTGAGCGGAGATTCAACTACATAAGGGATGAAGTTGAAAAGGGAAAGATATGTATTCACAAAGTTAATACAGATCTTAATATAGCGGATCCACTCACGAAGCTCTTACATGGTGCAAAACATCAAGGGCATGTTAGTGCATTAGGGCTTCGATATTCTAGTGATTGGTCATGATCTGTTTTAAGTATTTTAACGGAACGAAATTTGTTCAAACTCATTAATATAATTATGGTGTTAATTTATTAATCTTGAGTCAGGTTCCTATTTTGCATATTTTATCCATGAATAAGCTATTATTCTAAATTCCGTAGTCGATCACATTTGTGGGAGCAAGTGTGAGGTTTAGACTATTATGAACTTGGATTGGTATACATTCACGGACTGAATGTGGGGCAAGGTTGCTACCAAGGTTCATAGATATTTGTGGGATACAAATATTGGAAGACCCGCCCTCAAGATTTACTAAATGGAGCCTTTGTGGTTGATCACATGTAATCTTGAGTAAAGGCGAATATCATTGTATCCTCTGACCTGAGATACATATTGGGTTCGGATATTCACTAAGTATTCTACCTTGATTCTTTCCTTCGCTATTCTGAAATATGGTAGTTCATAAGGAAGAGCTCAGGTGTGATACAAAGTGTATATCTAGGACGTATGTAGTCAAGATGGGATTTGTCCCTATTATTCATTGAGATTCAGATGTCTAAGGCCTGATAAAGTTAAATCTAAAAGAGAGTGATCACTCTGTATCTCTTGGTTTTAACATGACATCTAGGACGAAAGGATGTGATGAAAGATTCACCTATTCATATTCGAGATGGGAACTCGAAGGGGATGATGTTATTGAATGGCACAAAGTCATAACATATTGGGGGTGATGGACGGTCGTTAGGTGGTATCCATCACTTGCATTAATTTCTTATGTTTCTCGTGCAAGTGGGAGATTGAAAGTTTTCGTATGCCCGATAGACATATTTAATTAATGTGGCTAATATGTTATGATCCAAGTCAGGTCATACCCAATAACAAGCTTACCGACACCCTATTCGTATTTAATCTTAATGAATGGATTATTAAATCAATACGTGACACTTGGATTTTAGAAAATCGGTTTTCTAAAATGTTATTACTTGAGATAAATTATTTGGATAATTTGTAAATTAAGGACTTAATTGTTTATAAGGATAAACAATATATTGTGTTATATTTTATAAAAAGTTTATAAAATAAATATGTATGTAACTTAACAAGTCATGTTTTTTTATATACAAGTTTTATAAAAATAAAAGGGTTATTTTTATATAAAACCCAAGTGATATAGTATGCAGTTTTTGGGACTCCAAGACAAGCATCTCATGCTTGTTTTGTTACTTTTAACATTACACAAGTATTAAGGAGCATGGGTATTAAGTCCTTGACTTAAGAGAGAGCTAGGAACTAGCAAATACATAAAATACACTTCAAAAAAACTGCACAAACAGCTCCTTCATTGCTGTTCTGGCCGTGGCCTTTTCTTGCCAAAAAGGGGTGCTTAATTTGAAGTTTGCAAGCTTAATCAATTGTCTAATAAATCCTAACCAAAAGCTAGGGTGTTGGGGTTAAAAGTTTGGGGTATTACTTGCTTGAGGCTTCAAGTTAGAGGCTCACTTTTCATCATCTTCTTCAACATCATCTAGTTGGAAATCTTAACCCTCAATTAACTTGAGGAGGTATATTTCTTATCTTCTTCCTTTATTTGTAAGCATATGTTTCAAGACTTGATATTTACATGAAATTTAACTTAATGGTCAAACTTATAAACATGAACTTATGCATGCTTCCGCTTTCTTTATTATCATAAAAATGGTTTTATGAACATGTAAATATTAAGAACATGTTGTTTATTAAGTTGTTAAATTCCATCAAAAGTCATTATTAAAAATTATTATCAATTAATAGCATTAATATCATCTATATTATTATTAATAATAATATTATTATTATCATTAAACATATTGAAATTATCATTATTATTATTATTATTATTAATATCATATTGTTATTATTATTAGTAACATTACTAGTAGTATTATTAATAGTATAAATATATATACACTTGTTATTTTCTAAAATTTCGAATTTCATACAAGTATATATATAAATAGTTATAATAATGGATACATAATCAGATACAGTTATAAAATACAGATCAATACAGATTTTATATATACGATATATAATGATATAAATATATTATACGTATAAAAATATAGAACATACAAAATTCTGTTGTAAATCACTTTCATTGCTGTAGATAATTGATACACCTAGTACCAATTAGAATAAAATCTTTAGAACCAAACAAATTCTGTTAGAATCGTACTCCATTCTTTATATTTTTTTTTCTTTTTATCTCTGATATTGAAGGTTGTCGACCAAAGTCGCCATAATTCAACCAACTTGTTCTGTGTTGTAACTAATGCACTCAGTTCTCTCCTTATCATTATCCATTATCAACTAAAAATCTTTATATCAAATTAAAATCTAGGCAGAAATAGGCAAGAACAACCGGTGCCTTGTTCTTTAGGGAAATTTCCAAAACTACAAATTTGAGTTTTATTTAAAAATCCATTAATGCAATTCTATTGGAAAACTTTTATTTAAACTACCTGGAAAATCCCAAGCCTCAATTTTATCTAGCGAATTCAAATTGTGGGGTCAAAGTCAATTTTTAAAGAGTCAAAGATTTAGTTCATCAGGAAATTCGAACATGTGGTGATGTTTTGAATTAAATTAATGTTACAGAAAGTTTGTAGGATGGATTTGGAATCATTTTCATTTAGTAATTGTGGTCTAAAACAGTCTCTATAATCGAATTCAAAATTGGGTTTCAAAAACAGGTTCTACATCAGGAAATAAACGGGTTCTACATCATCTTATAATGGATTAATCAATTGAAGCTGTTCTCTGGTTGACTGGTTTAGTGTAGAAGATGGACACAGGAAATAAACGGGTTATATTCAAATCAATAGGATTTAAAACAGAAAAAGGGCATCAGCCCAGCTGGTTTAGGTGTTGTCGGGTGTAAGAGTGGTCGCGGGTTCGAGTCCCTTAAGAGGCAGTAACTCTTTTTAAACCTATTTTCCATGAAGGTAGTTCCTTTTATTTAGTTTTTATTATTATTATTATCATTCTCATTATAATTATAATTATAATTATTATTATTATTGTTATTATTATGATAAAAGTTATGATATGATTATTATTATTATTATTATCATTTTATTTATTAATAAGTAATATCACTAAGTATTTGTAGGATTATCATTATAACTACAATCGTTAATATCATTATTATCATTATTATCATTATTATTATTATAAATATTATAATAATTATTATTAGCATCATAATAAGTGATATAACAATTATTATTATTATCACTAAAAGTATTATTAATGATATCATTATTATTGTTAATATTATTATTGTTATTATTAGTGCTAAAACTTATTAATATTAATATATGTATATGTATTATAATCATAATTATTATCATTATAAGTATTAATAATATTATTAATAGTAAACTTATAATTATTAGTATTATTATTATTATAATTAACGAAAATATCATTCTTAACAATGCCATTATTATTATTAGCATTATCATTTAGATTACTTGACCTCTATATGATACATTTTACAAACATTGCATTCGTTTTTAAAAAGACAAACTTTCATTTCATCGAAAGTTGACGGCATGCATACCATTTCATAATATATCCAACTATAATTGACTTAATAATAATCTTGGTGTACTCAACGACTTGAATGCAACGTCTTTTGAAATATGTCCTGAATGACTCCAAGTAATATCTTTAAAATGAGCAAATCCACATCGGAAGATTTCTTTAATACCTGAGAATAAACATGCTTTAAAGTGTCAACCAAAAGGTTGGTGAGTTCATTAGTTTATCATAAACATTCATTTTCATCATTTTAATAGACCACAAGAATTTCATTTCCAGTTCTCATAAATATACGTCCCATGCATAGAGACAAAAATCATTCATATGGTGAACACCTGGTAACCGACATTAACAAGATGCATATAAGAATATCCCCTATCATTCCGAAAAATCCTTCGAACATGATAAAAATAACATCGAAGTACTAAAAGCATCCGGTACTTTGGATAGGGTTCGTTAGGCCCAATAGATCTATCTTTAGGATTCGCGTCAATTAGTAGATCGGTTTACTAATTCTTAGGTTACCAAGCAAAAGGGGCATATTCGGCTTCGATCATTCACCCATATAATGTAGTTTCAATTACTTGTGTCTATTTCGTAAAAAATTTCTAAAAATTGCGTATGTATTCTCAGCCCAAAAATATAAAGGGTAAAAAGGCAAATGAAACTCACCCTACAATATTTTGTAGTAAAAATATTCATATGACGAAACTGAACAATGCAGGGTTGGCCTCAGATTCACGAACCTATATCAAGTATATATATATTAACACATATAATGGTAATCGAACAATTTACGTATTATTATTAATTGTTATTTTAGTAACTTGTACATTTCATTAATAACTAAATTAACAATATTTATTTTATATACATTAAATAGATAATTAATATTTATTACAAAAATATTAATATAGTTATGATTTATGTTAATAATATATATTTTTATATAGAAAATCTTTATTTGATATATTAATAGTACTAATAATAAAAATGATAAGAATAATAATATAAATGTTAAAAATAATAATAATAGGGATAATAAATTAATAATGATAAAAATAATGAAAATTCTAATAATAATAATAATGATACTTAATAATAATAATAATAATAATAATAATAATAATAATAATAATAATAATAATAATAATAATAATAATAATAATAATAATAATAGTTTCAATAAGAATAGTATTAATAATTTTCAGAAATAATCATAGGTATTAGTCATAAACTTATTCATACTTTTTCTTAATAATCATAATTATATTATTAACCTATTTTAAATCATAACTTAATCCTAAATTTTACTTTTAAACCTAACCTTAACATTTTAATAATAATAATAATAATAATAATAATAATAATAATAATAATAATAATAATAATAATAATAATAATAATAATAATAATAATAATAATAATAATAATAATAATAATAAAGTGTAATAAGTAATACTACCTCACAGAAGTTGTTTTAAAAGAAATGCCCAAGTCCGGGTTTGAACCCGCAACGTCCCGCTAACCCGATAATATCCTTAACCACTTCTCTGATAACGCTTTTTCAGATTATAACTAGGATTTAGATTTATTAAACCTGTTTTTCCTGTTTCTATAATTCTTGTCATTCATCATCGAAGGTTATCTTCATCATACATATCATATATCAAAATTATAAATCTAAAATCACCACCATGTTATTCATACTATCATCATCATATATCATAACCTCGTCATCATCAACATCAATATCGTCCTCGTATATCTTCATAACCGTTCTTATTACTATCATTGTTTTTATATCATCCTCCTAATTACATCATCACCATAAATGGTTTCTCCATTGTACATCATAATCCCGTCACCATATTTACCATCCTTTTCATCTATCTCTAATTATCATACGCCATTATCCTCACCCTTGTCATCATCATCATGCATCACTTAATCTTATCAACCAACACCCTAATCATCATTATTATTAGTAACCTAAATATCATCATCGTCAATCACGGCATTTAATACCAACTTTAAATTGCATCTCAATCATCAACTAGCAGGCATCATAAAAAAAATAACAATGGAATGGCAGCAGTATAGTAGTCGAGCAAAGTGGCTTTAACTGGCCCAACAAGATAAACAAACCCAGCCCAAAACTTCAAGTAATCCAAAGAAAACTAAATGGCCCAACATGAAATTAAAAGCCCACGTTAAAACAAGTATTGATTCAAGGCTCTTTTCATTATACCGATAGTTTGTGAGTCTTGTCTGGAAATAGAAAACAACCACGTTTGAAATCATCTTAATCATTATGTATTATGTATTCATATACTAAACATCTCTTCTTTTCACCTTCCTAACTTAATTCGTCAAAAAAAAATTTGAAATATAACCCTCGTAGAACTAGATATGAGAAATGTAAAAAGTATGTTCACCTTTATGCTATGTTCCTCATTATTGGATGTTCCCCATTATAGCATGTTTTCCCCAAATTGTCATATAATAGATCATTCCTAACGTCATGTTCCACTAATTTTATTATTAAAAGTAATTTCCTATATCCATCTAAAATGGAATGAACGTCCACTATATAATGGGTCTTATGTGGAGTTACCAAATACAGAATAGTAGCTAACAAAGATAAACAGAAGGTTCGATGAGGGCTGTTGGCGATCGAATATGATGCAGCAGATTTAACTGTAGCAGCTCAAGTTGTTATTCGATAATAGAAGTAAACGGAATCAGTTAATAGTGTAACGGAAGGTCGCACAATGATTTTGAGGCTGTTATGGGGTGATAGAAAGTGGTTTTCAAAGGGTTCGTTACACAGAAAAAGAAGCTAGCGTAGCAGCTCAGTAGGAAAAGAGAATAAAGGTGTTTGTGATGGTGATTGAGGTGGTTTGATGATCGTGGAAAACAAAGCTGAAGTAGAAGAGCTCGACTGGTAAACTGAAACTAGAGTGGTGGTAAGATGGGGTGGTAGCTCAACGATGGTGGAGGTTTATGTTGAAGTTCAAGAGAGAAAGAAGAGAGAGATGGAGAAGGTGGTGATCGCGCATGGTGATGGTGTGGTTCTCGAATGAATTTCACGGTGGTTAGTAGGGTTTGAGGTAGTGTTTGGAATAGAACATGAAACAGAATCAGAGAGACATATAGTGAGTTGGTGGGTGGCGGCATAGAGAGGTAGTGATGCAAACGAGACAGAAAAACCAACTAAGGTTAGTTTGAGCACTAGTATATATTGAATAGCAAGAGCAGTAAGTGATGGTTTAAGGGTTGTTTGTTAGATGGTTCCCGGACAGAAAAAGAAATAGAACGATGGTGGTGATGAATGGTGTTCTAGTGAGGGTTGATGGTATGAGTAGAAGGTGATGAAGCTAGGGTGCCGGTGGGTTGTCATGGAGGAGAAGAGAAGAGAGATTTCAATGGGTTTAAGATGGTGATACATTGGTGATTCTCATATCTATCTATATGTGTTTACATAATATGATATAATAATATCATAAGGTATTAAGAAAACGTGTAAAAAGGCTTAGCAGCCACTTGTTTCTATTATTGTCGACATGAATAAATGATTAATAAATCACGGATTGAATAGTTGATGTAATGTTACTATTTGTTTGATGAGAGATTCATGTAGTGAGGCATGTTTTTATGTAAACTAATGCGTGAGTGTACTTAATAGAAGAAAAGGAATCAGGAAAAAAAATGTATCTATTAAACTTACTTGGCCCCATCTGGAAATAAATCAAGGCAATCAATTCATGAATTATCCTTGTGGGTTGTTGTTGTTCAACGAGTAGGAAACAGAAGGCAAAAGAAATTTTTATTTTTTTTTGTAAAATCACATTACCATTTTCCGAATATGGTTAAAAGGGAAAGGTTTTCTAAATAAAAGTGGACCTCCTAATAGGGACTCGTAGCCATAATTCAATGTATCTAATAACTCAATCATTTGATATTATCTTTTAATTCCTATGATAACAATTTTTGAAATAATTACGTTCGTTTAAAGTATTATACGTTTAAATACTTTGTTGACATTATCAAGTTATAATATATATATATATAAACACATATACATATATACTCATATACGTTCAATTAATGGTTCGTGAATCATTGGAATTTGGTCGAGGTTTAAATGAATGTACAAACATAGTTTAAAACTTTTGAGATTCAACTTAACAACCTTTGCTTATCGTGTCGGAATAATATAAAGATAAAGTTTAAATTTGTTCAGAAATTTTATGGTCATCACAGTACCTACCCGTTCAAGAAATTTCGTCCTGAAATTTGATTGGGCTGGTTATGGCTGACAATAAGTATGTTTTTATGACGCATATATGCTAAAGATTAGGGTTTTATCATCATTGAATAATAAGGATAAAACCATTTGAATTTGTGAAGAGTACGAGTGAAGCTATCACCAAAAGAGTGAAATGAGTAGATATAGATTCGTCATATCTTTTGACGTAGATAGGATTGATTTTCAAGTTCAAGAGATTTGGAGAAAATCTTCGTAATAAGATTTGATTCTCCGGTAACCAAGGGAATTAAGAGTCGCTTTAATGCGATCGTCCATTTTGATTGCTCTGTCGGAGATTTTCCTATAAATCCACCTCCTTCATTTTCCTTACAACTCACACCTTCTATTCTTTCTCCCTCAACTCATATTTTAAAGTATTTGTCAATATGCTCCATCCAGTTCTGATTCTCGATATACTTCTAACTTTCATATCGGTCATTCTTCTTTTTCATTTATCATCGGAAGAATCTATTTACTTCTACTATACTCTTGGGTTTATAGTGTTCCTAGTTCTCCCGTGTCTTTATATTGCTATATGTATCGACATATACGGTTTATAATTTTTGGATGGTTGTTGGGTTTTATATCTTCCCTTATATTTCGATGTCCCTGCTTCTGTCTTCTATAATCATTGTCATCTCCAATTAATGCTCTCTTTTATTTGCTGCGATTTATATCCCAATTTTCTATTTCGGAGCTTTGTCCTTTCGTTTCTTCTTCTTGCGATTAAGCACCGCTTGTAATGGTACAGAATTCGCAGATATGAATTTCGGAATGAACATTGTTATTGTTTTAGGAATGAAATTGTAATGGCACGATCTTGACTTGTCAAATTACCAGAATCATTGAGAATAGAACTATCAAGAAGATATGTTCTTAATATGTTTCGAGATTAGATTAAATGTAAAAGTCGTGTAACATGACACATGATGACGTTATAATCTGTGAATCATCACATTCCATTAGAAGCTTAGCTTGACTTACCGTTTATAATCACATTGATCAAATGTCATTATATTATACTAACTCATGCTTCAGTTCCCAACACTACTTCAAAAATATTCTTATTTTAAACTCGAAGGTTTCAGAATTTAGAAACTAAGATAGTTTCTTTTATGATGTAACACAGATAACGCGAGGAGATAAATGATTTCAGATAAGAATAATTATGGAAATATCTTCAGAATTATGGAGGACATTTATAATGAAAGATACGATGATATCTTAGAATTTCTAATATCAGAGGATGATGAAGAATATTGTCCACTGGGGTTTAGGGTCAGGAGCAAGGTATTTGTTAATGACTTCAGCATATACTGAATCATTTAGATTCTTTGAAGGCAGGTTCAGTCTTTGTGATTTGTCCACAGCCTCCTTCATACTTTACTCAATCCGTTTTCCAGTTTCAAAACTTCTCTTTTTCTGTGCTTTACCAGCACACTATTCATTATCATCAAACTTTTTACTGTTAAGGTCGTTTTATAGTTTTTTTTTTCATCAAAATTTCGAGAACTATTCCGCAGTTCAGGGTGTTTTTCAGAAACTTCTCATTCAAAGTATGTAAGTCCAGGAGATAGACGTTGTACGTACACATATAATTGTTGGCGTAGACATGCTACGAGATTTCAAAATACTGATTGATAATTCCCGATGATTCGTATGGCAATTCTCGTTACAAGAGGCAGATGAGTAAATGATGGGGTTTCGATAAATATAATGATTCTTCGGAAGGTCAAAGATCATTGGAGTTGTGAATAAGTTTATTGCTAATGTGGTGGAATATGAAAAGTTCCCCAGTAACGATGCTGAAAGGACAATGTATATATAAAGCTATAATAAGGCTGTTTCAACTGAAAAGTTGAAGTTGACTTGTTGGAGCTGTGACAAAACTGGCTACATTGAAAAGAATTCGCAAGGTTATTTTTTGCTAATAAATGCCAATGGATCTGTCGTGGGTACATGTTAAACTATGACTTTAATAAATATTCTGGTGATTGAATTATATATAATATGTATTATTACTCAAAAATTAACAAATTGATACATATAATATTATCTAATAAAATGACGTATATATATTATTAAATATTATTATTATTATCTAATTAATATTCCATTATATTTAATAATTAATATTTTAGTGGGTGCATACCATTTCAAATTGTTATCATGGAGGATAATTATAACTTATTAGTAATATGTATTAAATCAAGGCTAGGATATGATTCTATCTAAAATTTTAAACCTTATTCATTCGTTTGTTACGACCGACAATCATCCCGAAATAATATAAGAAGTCAACGAACTTCGCGCTCGAGTGATCAATGTGGAGAATATGGTGCAAAACTTACCAGCTTCAGCAACATCAACAGTACCACCATCACCAACAGTAACATCCGCATCCCACACCTCAACATCACAATCTGTCCCACGAACATCAACATCATACGCACCATGGATACCAAGGAGTACCAACAGCAATTAACGATGAAGTATTGAACCATAACTTCATTAATATTCTGCGACGAATATGTGGATCCTAATAATTAACAATGAAGTATTGATCCATAACTTCATTAATATTCTGCGAAGAATACGTGGATCCTAATAGTTTTAGAGATTACTTATTCTAGCTAAAACCGAAAATCAAATGAGTCTAATATTATATTGACTCATTAAATCCATGATTACATCTGAAGAAAATATATATGTATATATATTTTCATAAAGTTTGTGATTAAAAATTCTTTTGTACAAACTGTTAATGATGAAAATATTTTAACGGGTAGGTAATACCCGAGAAATATTTATATTTCACATTAATAAGTTACACTGTACATTCTTCAATTCAGATTCAGCAGTCATTAACAACACTGCTCAAATTCACACATATACGTATCCGTTCACCAAAGAACAACTATTTTCATTCAAGTTCAATTTCATATTCGGATTCTGACCGATCAAAATCCAAATCAAGATTTGACAAGTGGCATAATGAAGAAAATAATGAACAAAATAAAATTGATTAGTAACCAATTAATTAACTACGTAAAACTTTAAAACTATATTAACCAAATCCTAGCTAACTGTTCCTATATGACTATTTCCTTAAAATATACTAGTATTGGTGGAACTATTGAACTATTGGACTACTATCATGAACAATTATAAAGTATTAAAAGAGTAGGAAATATTAAATACAACACATTTCGACTTAAAAGATTGTAAATAAATTACATCTACTACAGTTAACTATTTCCTCAAGTTTGCCACTTGATTTCATCTTAAACCTCATTTGTATCTTGACGATTATCATATGCGTTCAAACCTTTCATAATTCTTGAAAACATTTCAATCGAAGGAATGAACCAACCGCACTTCATCTACGGAAGAAAAGATTGATGCGTATAGATATGCACCTGAGAGTTGAGTAAATGCTTAACACTTATCTGTGCTAGCTCCGTTGGCATTGTTATTACCGAAAATAACTTTGCAATCCCTTTCCAAAGTAGCCAATTTTGTCACAGCTTCAGCAAATCAACTTCAATTTTCACTCGGATTAACCTTACTATAACCTTAATTTATAAGTTTGCCTTTCGTCATCGTTACCGGGGAACCGTTTACACCCCATCACATTATCAGAAAACTTAGCAGCAACTTCATTACTCATTGACTTAAGTCTCTCTGAAGAACCATTATAGTTGTTCGTTAAAACGTATTCATATACTCATTCACATCTTATAACGAGAATTGCCATACCAATTACCGAGAATCCACAATCAGTATTTTGAATCTCGTAGGATTTCTACATCAACAGTTATATGTATACATATAACATTTATCTCATAGAATTATGAACTTTCATTCTGAAATTCTAAAAAGCACTCTAGCTTACGAATCAGATCTCTGAGTTCTGAAAAATGAATCGAGCAAACATGAAGGAGACCAAGGACAAATACAAGGACCAAACCCTATATTTAAAGAATCCTGATGATTCTGTTTCTGAAGAAATCTTTAGCGAATACCTTACTCCTTAACCGCCCTAAATCACCGTGAATGAATTTATTCATCACACTTTGGTTCTAACATTCCAAGATATTATTGTATCTTTCTTTATTAATATCCTCAATATTTCCGAAGATATCTTCATAAATATTCTCGTCCGATATTAATTAGATCTCCGCGCTATCTGTAGTATCTCATAAAAGGAAACTATTTTAGTTTCTATATTCTGTGAACCTTCGAATTTAAAATATGAATGTTTTTAAAGTAGTGTTGGGAACTGATGCATGATTTAATATAATATAATGACACTTGATCAACGTGATTATATTACAGTAATTCATGCTGAGTTTCTAATGAAATGTGATGATTCACAGTACCATCATCATGTGCCATTTACACGACTCTTACATTCTATTTAATCTCCAAACATATCAAGAATATATTTTTTTGATAGTTCTATCTTTTCTCGTGACTTCTGGTAATTTGACAAGTCAAATTGAGTTGTGGAAATAAGGAAATAAAGAGGGTGGATTTATAGTGAAATATCCGACATAGCAATCAAAACAGATGATCACATTTAAAGCGGATCCTAATCTCCTTGATTACCGAAGAATCAAATCTTTTTACGAATATTTTCTCCAAATCTCTTGAACATGGAAATCAATCCTATCTATGTCAAAAGATATGATGAATCTATATTTATTCATTTCACTCTTTTGTGATAGCTTCACTCGTACGCTTCACACGATCGAATCGTTTTATCCATATTACTCAATGATGATAAAACTCTATTATCACCTCATATTCATCATGGAAACATTTTTATAGTTAGCCATGACGACCTCGATCAAATTTTGGGACGAAATTTCTTTTAACGGGTAGGTACTGTGATGACCCAGAAATTTTCGACCAAATTTAAACTTTAATCTTTATATGTTCCCGACACGATAAGCAAAGTCTGTAATGTTATAGTCTCAAAAAGTTTTGAACTGTGTTCCTGTATACAATTGACCTTTGACTACTAGCAAAAACATTAACAAAGTACTATTATTATAATTATTATCATCATTAAAATAAGTATTAAGATTACTATTACTAATATTAAAAGTATTAATTTTATTAATATATTTATATTTATTAATTATTAATAGTAATATAAATTATAAAATCAGATAATTAGAATCTGTTAAACTTTTTTATAAAATGTCCCTTTCCTTATTCATTCTGGTGATTTAATGTTGGCACCATGACTTGAATCATTGCAACTACTTAATATTTCTTTCATCAAACACACGTTTAAAATTTATTATTATTATTATTAGTATTTATATTATTATTAATATACTGATATTTAATTACTATTAATATTAATTAAAAAGTCAATAAATGGTACAAGTTTGTTAGGAGTTCTTATCAACTTTCTCAAGTTATTCTTCTTGATTACAACCTGTCGATCCACTCACAGATATAATAGAAATTCTGTTAGAGTCACCATCGATTTATTCATTTTTATATATATGCTTCTGTCCTTCGTGATTGAAATTCATGTCCTTGCTGTCTGATAATTGTTATACGTCGCATCACTTGTCAATACAAAACATTTGTGATTAGTCACCAATACGGCATAGAAAATTAAAAGAAAACAGAAATGTTAAGATTCATATACATAGGCTTATATTACTTGTACATATACATGAAAATGATATTGTTCTTTTTTTTTCTTTCTTTAATTGTTTTTGAGAAATCATCGAACTCTCATCAAACAAATACTAATAGATATTTATATTCAAAAACACGACAACAGAAACCCGAACCTGCAAATTGTTACCTCCTTTTACTTCTGTTAATCAAATTACACATTAAATCTTCTCTCTTTCTTTTCCTCTTTTCTTGTCAAGTAACACCATAAGCCACAACTTTTTAGCACCAAATTAACGATACAATCTCGAACCATCAACGAGCCACCCTTCTTCTGGTATTCTTGATTCGGCCAACCATAGTACACCACTAAACTACTTGATCACAAAACAACCAACAACAACCACCAAAAACTGCTACTGCTATTTTATCCGTTGAAATTTAAAAACACGAAGAAGAAGTAAATACAAACGATAAGAGAACCTGCAGTTTATCCTATATTTTTTCTTGCCGCCTCGAAGTAACCCCATGATCATCCTTTTCCAGCCAATCCTTGCTACTGTAAGATGTTCAAAACCTTAACACACAGCTACTATAAATTTGAATATGCAGTCTTCAAAATAAGTCTTCAAATAAGATTTCTTTTGCTTAATATTTTTTCTTTGTGGCTGGCAATATTTAAAGGAACCCACTTGATCATTAAAGGTAATGATAGAGAGGTTAAGTGCTATTTAACTAATCACTTAGGTATAAAGTGTCGGCCATTGAATGATGGAACCCAACTGGATACCAATTCACCGAAACTTTTGTTGATAGGCTGTTATATATTTTTTTGCGGGCTTATTGAGTTAGGAAGTATGATGTGGGCTGCCATATTGATATTGGGCCGGGTCTGTAACAATCTTTAACACACTAAAGTTGTAGTATTAAGATCATAGGTTGATAAATACAAATAATGATGATGACGAGGTGATATAATACTATAAGGTTGATCATAATTTCGCTGTTGGTAATGTAGACTATGAATGATGAGGTTAGATGATTATGATTGTTATAATGATAATGAAGATGGTCACGGTTTATAAAGATGATAATGGTAATTTGAATTGCGAAAATGATGAGTCTGTAAGTTAACAAGATGATACATGAAATCATAAGGGAAGATGATGAAGGATTTATTAATAACGAATCTGTGAGGATATTTGATTAGGGTTTTGATGATTGGGGTTTTGGTTTTTGAAAAAGAAAGAATAACAGAAATATATACGGTTTACATATAATCAGGGTCTAATTTAAATTAAGAAAAGCATTCACATATCGATGGTAGAGAGTGCGGGTTTTAAGCTAGAGGTCTCGAGTTCGAGCCTAGGATCTTGCAAATATTTTTTTAGGAAAAGAAGAAGAATAGGGGAAACAGATAAATACAATTTATATAAAATTAGAACCTGATTTAAATCAGAAAGAAATGATGGACGAATGGTCTAGGTGTATTGGGGTGTAACAATAGTGTGACGACCCGGAAATTTCCGAACAAATTTAAACTTTAATCTTTATATATCCCCGACACGATACGCAAATTTTGTTGAATCTCAAGAATTTTAAACTGTGTTAACCTCGACCAAATTCCAATGATTCACGAACCATTATATGAACGGATATGATTATATATGTATATGTATATATATTATAACTTGAAAATGTTAACAAAGTATTAGACGTATAATACTTTACATGAACGTATTTGTTTCAAAATATATTTTTTAAGATAATATCAAAAGATTGAAATATCACATACATTAAGTTAAGATTTCGAGTCTCTATTGAGAGGTCCACTTTGATTTAGGAAACCTTTTCTTTTTAACGGTATTCAGAATATTTAGTAAAGTGATTTATAAATAAGAACAAAAGTGTCATTAACAAAGATTAGACAAAAGTTAGTGGAAGATTTAAATTACATAAGAATCAATTGACTTAATTTCAAATGTACGAAAACATTTTTCGATATAATAGAACTATACTATTAGTGTCTTTGTTTAAATAACGTATATTGGAATATGAGTTGCTAAATATATAATTAACTTGCAATGTATGTTTAATACGTACTCATTAAATATATATGTTTTCAAATTGGTTTAGTACACGATAATAACACTCGCTTAGTGATGCGATTGATATTTAAAAAGTTAGTACATAAATGAATGGTATCTATTTAAGTTTTCTAATGAAAACGTTACGAGTTATAATATTTTTCTAAACGATTTTAAAACAAACTTTGAAATATAATTAGTTTTGAAAAGCCAAATATTATATCATTAGATAAATATTTCAAACATATATATATTATGTATAAATTTGTAATTCCAAAAGAAATATATATATATATATATATATATATATATATATATATATATATATATATCAATATATTTTAACTCAGTCATAAAATGTTCTGATTTAAAATAATATATTTGAAAAAACAATGAGCCACTGATTTATAAAAGCAAATGACCATAACACTCAATTATATAAGTTACATTTTTTTATAAAATAATTTATCGATGATTAAGTCTAAATTTTGATAATGGTACCTATCACTAAATGTAAAGGGCTAGTTTTCTAAGCGTACGAAACATCGTTTCAAAAACCGGAGCCAGGACATTAGTCGAGCGACAACGTACAAGTCATCGGAACTAAAATTACAAGTCAACTATGCACGGAAATATAATATAATATATAATTAATCATATGAATTAAATATATATTTATATATAATATTATTAAATTAAAAAAAAGGTAAGTAGTGTTCTATCAAAATCACGGGTCATAAAGGTGACCACTTTTTCCATACCCATACATCACACGTTTTTTATTTTTTTTATTTTTTTTTATTATTTATTTCTTTATTATACTATTATAATTATATAATTATATTATTATTATATGACAACTTGTAAAATGAATGACACTCTAAACCACCGGACACCTACAACCACTTTAACAACCCGTTTCTTAGTTTTCATGAAAGGGATAAAGATTTTAATGTCATCCTAAATTTGAAAATTTTTATAAGACTTTTTGATATTATTATTATTATTATATAAAGAAATAAAAAAAAATCTGAAGACCTGCGTTTAGTTCTACTTTAATTTCATATACAATCATCATCCATCTATCACTCATTACTCCCGTACTATTATTTTTTATTTTATTTTATTTATTTTATTATTTTTTTTTTATGTTTTTACATTTTTAAAATTCTTAAAAATCATGTAGTAGTTGTGGACTAATGTTTGATTTGAAAAGATGTCGGTAAAAAATAAAAACAAATAATCACGAGTTTTGGTTCTTTGCTAACTACGAGACTAAAGTTGACAAGAATTGAGACGGAGGACACGGGATAAACAAAACTTTTTCAACTAGCTTCTTAGCTATCATGACAAAGATAAATATTTTAACCTTATCTTAAAATATATAATTATTATAAGACCTCTTGAAATTAATTATTGGTACGGGCATGAAATAAAAGGTCCGTGACTTATAGGGGAGAATAGTGTCGGTAAATTAATTCATGGCTTCTAAATTCTTCCTCCTCTTTTCGCAAGTCAAAATCAAGTGGGGTGGTATGTTTTTGTTTTGCTCGATATCCCACAAAGACAAAAGCAAATTTTATATTTTTTTTTATGATCGATGACCCACACAAAAGCTAACGGGCATTATACTATGCGATTAGATGATGGATAAGTTTCACAAATATTTTCTCTTCTTCTTATATATTAAATTGGGGAAACGGTAAAAGGGAGATAGGATCCCCAACTTGTTTTTTTTTCCTTCTCTCTTTTCGCTTACTACAACACACGCACAAAAACATATCTATATTTTCATCTCCACATTGCATCTTATTATTTTTATTATTATTATTAGATAATAATATACATAAATACTACGATGGGTTATGCTCGGGTGATTTCAAAATGAGTTTTCAAACGTATTAAAGCTAAGAAAATTGTGGGTATTATCTAAGGAGGTTATGAGTATTGTTTGGGGGTATTGTTCATGAATCTGAGGCCAACCCTGCATTGTTCAGTATCGTCGTATGAATATTTTTACTACAAAATATCATATGTGAGTTTCATTTGCTCCCTTACACTCTTTACATTTTTGGGACTGAGAATACGTGCGCTGTTTTTTTTTTACAACTGCTTTATTAAATGTTTTTGAATATATATTTTTGAACTGCGAATACATGCAAATGCTTTATTAACTGTTTTACAATATTTATATGCGTGACTTTCATTACTCCCTTTTTAAATGCTTTTGCAATATATATTTTTGGGACTGAGAATACATGCGCTGTTTTTATAACTGTTTTACGAAATAGACACAAGTACATGAAACTACATTCTATGGTTGAATTATTAAACCGAATATGCCCCTTTTTATTAAGTCTGGTAATCTAAGAATTAGGGAACAGACACCCTAATTGACGCGAACTCTAAAGATAGATCTATCGGGCCCAACAAGCCCCATCCAAAGTACCGGATGCTTTAGTACTTCGAAATTTATATCATGTCCGAAGGAGGATCCCGGAATGATGGGGATATTCTTATATGCATATTGTGAATGTCGGTTACCAGGTGTTCAATCCATATGGATGATATTTTTGTCTCTATGCATGGGACGTATGATTATGAGAAATGGAAGTATGAAATCTTGTGTCTATTAAAATTATAAAATGATTCTTTATGATAAACTAATGAACTCACCAACCTTTTGGTTGACACTTTAAAGCATGTTTATTCTCAGGTACGAAAGAAATCTTCCGCTGTGCATTTGCTCATATTAGAGATATTACTTGGAGTCATTCATGACATATTTCAAAAGATGTTGCATTCGAGTCGTTGAGTTCATCAAGATTATTATTAAGTCAATTATATTTGGATATATTATGAAATGTTTTACATGCCTGTCAACTGTCGATGTAACGAAAGTTTGTCTTTTAAAAACGAATGCAATGTTTGTAAAATTTATCATATAGAGGTCAATTACCTCGCGATGTAATCAACTGTTGTGAATCGTTTGTAATCGATATGGACTTCGTCCGGATGGATTTGGACGGGTCTCTACAGTTGGTATCAGAGCGGTGGTCTTAGCGAACCAGGTCTGCATTAGTGTTTCTAACTGATAAGTCGTTAGGATGCATTAGTGAGTCTGGACTCCGACCGTGTCTGCATGTCAAAAGTTTTTCTTATCATTTCGTGTCGAAAATTTCCTGCTTATCATTCTTAGTCTAGACACGTTTTACTGCATTGACTGCATGAATAGTGTATAGACAAAATTCATATCTTAGCGTATCTGCTACTTTATATCTTAGCGTATCTGTTACTGTAACCTTGCCTGACAACTTCCGTAGATTCCTCCGTAACTTATGGGATTTTAGTATTATATATATATATATATATATATATATATATATATATATATATATATATATATATATATATATATATATATATATATATATATATATATATATATGTAAATTATGTATTGCAGGGTACTAATCTACATCCTATAATCTATTTCTTATCGAAAATTCTTCATCTGATCGTACGAGATGAATTCTGCAACAAGTTCGAGTCCCTCAGATTCCGATAGCTATTCCGATAGTTATTCCGACAGCTATTCCGACATAGATGTTCACCTAAGCTCTGAAAACAGCGTCATCGGCATGAATCAACCAATCAGCCATTATCAATTCATCTAATGGGTTCGTAGTCGACTTAATTAATGGAAACGCGCAGAAGACAATCCCTTCCACCAACCGAATTCACCTCTTGACAATGAACCTGAAGCATTTACCGGCGAACCTGTTCGAGACACCATTTTCAGTCTCATTTCCAGGGTAACTCGACAAGATTATATTCTATCCACAATTCTGAACCTTATTCATCCGCTCGTTCCGACCGACAATCATCCTGAAGTAATAAGTCAACGAAATTCACGCTCGAATAATCAATTCGGAGAATATGGTGCAAAATGTACCAGCTTCAGCAACATCACCGGCACCAACAGTACCATCAATAACAGCACCAGTACCATCAACAATCCATGCTTCAATATCATCATCTGTACTTTGAGTATGATCTTCGTTCTACGTATCGTTCTACCTCATTTATCTTCGTTCGACATGGCGAATATGTAATCTCTAAAGTTTTAGAGATTATTTATTCTAGTTCCAACCGAAAAGCAAATGAGTTAATATCATATTAACTCATTAAATCCATGAATACATCTGAAGAAAATATATATGTATATATGTTTTCATAAAAATTGTAATTAAAAATTCTCTTGTACAAACTGTTAATGGTGAAAATATTTTAACGGGTAGGTAATACCCGAGGAATATTTAAATTTCACATTAATAAGTTACATTGTACGTTCTTCGAATCTGTTTCAATAGTCATATACTATCCTACTTACATCCACCGATATACAAATCCGTTCACCACAGAGTAACCATATTCATCCAATTTCATATTTGAATTTTGATTTATCAGAATCCAACAAGTGGCATAATGAAGAAAACATTTGACAAAATAAAATTTGTTAGAAACAAACAAATTAACTATGAGAAATTTTGTTAAGAATCCACGCTAACTGTTCCTAACTAACTGATTACATTTTATTTATCGCAATTTACATTCTCACAATTTTATTTATCGTCATTTAATTTATGTTATTTACTTTACGCACTTTATTTATCGTCATTTAAATTTCTGTTATTTATTTTTTTACGAACTTTAAATATCGGGACACGTATACAAGGTTTTGACATATCATATCGACACATCTATATATATTATTTGGAATCACCATAGACACTCTATATGCAGTAATGATCGAGTTCTCTATACAGGGTTGAGGTTGATTCTCAAATAATATATATACTTTGAGTTGTGATCGAGTCTGAGACGTATACGGGTCACGATACGTATTAATTAATTCGAATATTGTATATTAACCTGTATAAGAATTATTGGACTGTCAATTGTGGACTATCAAATATGGACTGTCGACATTGGATAATTAAAATGAATTAAAATATTGATTATAACATATGAAACTAAACATATCTTCAAGTTTGCCACTTGATCTCATCTTAAACCTCATCTGTATCTTGACGATTACAATCTGCGTTCAAACCTTTCATGATTCTTGAAAACACCTCAATCGATAGGATGAATCAACCGCACTTCATCTACGGAAGGAAAGGTTTATGCATATAGTTATGCACCTGAGAAACTCTCGGCAACTGAGTAAAAGTTTAACACATAGCCGCATCAGATCCTTTGGCATTTATTAGCAAAAATAACTTTGCGATCCCTTTTCAAAGTAACCAATTTTGTCACAGCTCCAGCAAGTCAACTTTGACTTTTCATTCGAAGTAGCCTTACTATAATCCTGATATATACAATTACCCTTTTTATAACGGAGAATTCTTTTATATTCCACCATTTACCAGAAGACGTACCAGCAGCCTCGTTGTTTTTTTTTTTTTTGGCTTAAATCTCTCTGACAAATCATTATATTTATTCATTGAAACCCTATCATATACTCATCCGCATCTTGTAACGAGAACTGCCATACCAATTACCGGGAATCAGCAAATTTGTATTTTGAGTCTCGCAACGTTTCCACATCAACAGTTATATGTATCCATATAACATTTATCTCTTAGAACTATGATCTTCCATTCTGAAATTCAGAAAAGCACCTAGTCTGTGAATTAATGCTCTAAATTTTGAAAAGTTGAATGAAGCAACAAAAACTATGGATGATTTTAACAGTCAAAAGTTTGATAAAAAAAATACGTTGGAAAAGCTCAAAAGGAAGTTTGGTACTGAAAAACGAATTGAGCAAACCATGAAGGAGACTGAGAGCAAATCACAAGGACTAAACTTGTACATAAAGAACCCTGATGATTCTGTTTCTGATGAAGTCTTTAGTGAATATCTTGCTTCTTATTTATTCTAAATCCTTGCGGAAGGATTTTCTTCATCAACATTCGATTTCAGAAATTCTGAAAATATCATCATAAATATCTTTTATATTTCCGAGAATATTTTGATAACAATTCTTATCTGAAATCATTAATCTCTTCGTGCTATCAGTGTTACATCATATAGAAACTGTTAGTTTCTATATTCTGTAAACTTTCGAGCTTGAAATATGAATGTTATTGAAGTAATGTTGGGAACTGATGCATGAGTTAGTATAATATAATGACACTTGATCAACGTGATTATATTACAGTAAGTCATGCTGAGTTTCTAATGGAACGTGATGATTCACAGATCATAACGTCATCATGTGCCATGTTACACGACTCTTACATTCTACCCAATCTCCAAGTATATCAAGAACATATATTCTTAATAGTTCTATCTTTTCAGATATTCTAATAATTTGAAAAATCAAGATCGTGCCATTACGATTTCCTTCTAGAACATTAACTATGTTCATTTCAAAATCCATATCTACGAATTCCGGACCATTATTCACTTGACTTGAAGTCGGGAAGAGGAGACGAAAGTATGGAACTCTTGAATATAAAGAAAATATAAAGCTCGACAACAACACATAAATTACAAACCGTGCATATCAATACGTATTGCCACGTAAAGGCACGGGAAAATTAAAAACACTATAACCCCAAGAGTATAGTAGAAGTAAATAGATTCTTCCGGCGGTAGATGAAAAAGAAGAATGACAGATATAAAAGTGAGGAATATATCAAGAAGCAAAACTGGATGAAGCATATTAACGAATGTTTTAAAATATGTGATCAGGAAGAAAGCATAGAAGGAGTGAATTGTAAGGAAAAGAAAGAGGTAGATTTATAGTAAAATATCCGACGGAGAAATCGAGATGGATTATCGCATTAAATCGAAGGGGATCATAATTTCCTTAATCGCCGAAGAATCAAATCCAATATAGATTACAAAGATTTTCTTTAATCCAGAGATCAATTGCGATGACGTCAAAAGACATGACGAATCACTACTATCTTATTCACGTGCGATAACTTCACTCATATACTTCGAGTAGTCAAATTATTTTATCCATACTTCTTAAACAAGATAAAACTCTATAATCGTCATAATAACATTCTCATTGTTAGCCATGACGACCTCTATCAAATTTCGGGGACGAAATTTCTTTAACGGGTAGGTACTGTGACGACCCGGAAATTTCCGAACAAATTTAAACTTTAATCTTTATATATTCCCGACACGATACGCAAATTTTGTTGAATCTCAAGAATTTTAAACTGTGTTCATACATTCATTTAACCTCGACCAAATTCCAATGATTCACGAACCATTATATGAACGGATATGATTATATATGTATATGTATATATATTATAACTTGAAAATGTTAACAAAGTATTAGACGTATAATACTTTACATGAACGTATTTGTTTCAAAATATATTTTTTAAGATAATATCAAAAGATTGAAATATCACATACATTAAGTTAAGATTTCGAGTCTCTATTGAGAGGTCCACTTTGATTTAGGAAACCTTTTCTTTTTAACGGTATTCAGAATATTTAGTAAAGTGATTTATAGATAAGAACAAAAGTGTCATTAACAAAGATTAGACAAAAGTTAGTGGAAGATTTAAATTACATAAGAATCAATTGACTTAATTTCAAATGTACGAAAACATTTTTCGATATAATAGAACTATACTATTAGTGTCTTTGTTTAAATAACGTATATTGGAATATGAGTTGCTGAATATATAATTAACTTGCAATGTATATTTAATACGTACTCATTAAATATATATGTTTTCAAATTGGTTTAGTACACGATAATAACACTCGCTTAGTGATGCGATTGATATTTAAAAAGTTAGTACATAAATGAATGGTATCTATTTAAGTTTTCTAATGAAAACGTTACGAGTTATAATATTTTTCTAAACGATTTTAAAACAAACTTTGAAATATAATTAGTTTTGAAAAGCCAAATATTATATCATTAGATAAATATTTCAAACATATATATATTATGTAAAAATTTGTAATTCCAAAAGAAAATATATATATATATATATATATATATATATATATATATATATATATATATATATATATATATATCAATATATTTTAACTCAGTCATAAAATGTTCTGATTTAAAATAATATATTAGAAAAAACAACCAGCCACTGATTTATAAAAGCAAATGACCATAACACTCAATTATATAAGTTACATTTTTTTATAAAATAATTTATCGATGATTAAGTCTAAATTTTGATAATGGTACCTATCACTAAATGTAAAGGGCTAGTTTTCTAAGCGTACGAAACATCGTTTCAAAAACCGGAGCCAGGACATTAGTCGAGCGACAACGTACAAGTCATCGGAACTAAAATTACAAGTCAACTATGCACGGGAATATAATATAATATATAATTAATCATATGAATTAAATATATATTTATATATAATATTATTAAATTAAAAAAAAGGTAAGTAGTGTTCTATCAAAATCACGGGTCATAAAGGTGACCACTTTTTCCATACCCATACATCACACGTTTTTTATTTTTTTTATTTTTTATTATTATTTATTTCTTTATTATACTATTATAATTATATAATTATATTATTATTATATGACAACTTGTAAAATGAATGACACTCTAAACCACCGGACACCTACAACCACTTTTAACAACCTGTTTCTTAGTTGTCATGAAAGAGATAAAGATTTTAACGTCATCCTAAATTTGAAAATTTTTATAAGACTTTTTGATATTATTATTATTATTATATAAAGAAATAAAAAAAAAATCTGAAGACCTGCGTTTGGTTCTACTTTAATTTCATATACAATCATCATCCATTTATCACTCATTACTCCCGTACTATTATTTTTTATTTTATTTTTTTTATTATTTTTTTTTATGTTTTTACATTTTTAAAATTCTTAAAAATCATGTAGTAGTTGTGGACTAATGTTTGATTTGAAAAGATGTCGGTAAAAAAAAAAAAAACAAATAATCACGAGTTTTGGTTCTTTGCTAACTTACGAGACTAAAGTTGACAAGAATTCAGACGGAGGACACGGGATAAACAAAACTTTTTCAACTAGCTTCTTAGCTATCATGACAAAGATAAATATTTTAACCTTATCTTAAAATATATAATTATTATAAGACCTCTTGAAATTAATTATTGGTACGGGCATGAAATAAAAGGTCCGTGACTTATAGGGGAGAATAGTGTCGGTAAATTAATTCATGGCTTCTAAATTCTTCCTCCTCTTTTCGCAAGTCAAAATCAAGTGGGGTGGTATGTTTTTGTTTTGCTCGATATCCCACAAAGACAAAAGCAAATTTTATATTTTTTTTATGATCGATGACCCACACAAAAGCTAACGGGCATTATACTATGCGATTAGATGATGGATAAGTTTCACAAATATTTTCTCTTCTTCTTATATATTAAATTGGGGAAACGGTAAAAGGGAGATAGGATCCCCAACTTGTTTTTTTTTCCTTCTCTCTTTTCGCTTACTACAACACACGCACAAAAACATATCTATATTTTCATCTCCACATTGCATCTTATTATTTTTATTATTATTATTAGATAATAATATACATAAATACTACGACGGGTTATGCTCGGGTGATTTCAAAATGAGTTTTCAAACGTATTAAAGCTAAGAAAATTGTGGGTATTATCTAAGGAGGTTATGAGTATTGTTTGGGGGTATTGTTCGTGAATCTGAGGCCAACCCTGCATTGTTCAGTATCGTCGTATGAATATTTTTACTACAAAATATCATATGTGAGTTTCATTTGCTCCCTTACACTCTTTACATTTTTGGGACTGAGAATACATGCGCTGTTTTTTTTTTTACAACTGCTTTATTAAATGTTTTTGAATATATATTTTTGAACTGCGAATACATGCAAATGCTTTATTAACTGTTTTACAATATTTATATGCGTGACTTTCATTACTCCCTTTTTAAATGCTTTTGCAATATATATTTTTAGGACTGAGGATACATGCGCTGTTTTTATAGCTGTTTTACGAAATAGACACAAGTACATGAAACTACATTCTATGGTTGAATTATTAAACCGAATATGCCCCTTTTTATTAAGTCTGGTAATCTAAGAATTAGGGAACAGACACCCTAATTGACGCGAACTCTAAAGATAGATCTATCGGGCCCAACAAGCCCCATCCAAAGTACCGGATGCTTTAGTACTTCGAAATTTATATCATGTTCGAAGGAGGATCCCGGAATGATGGGGATATTCTTATATGCATATTGTGAATGTCGGTTACCAGGTGTTCAATCCATATGGATGATATTTTTGTCTCTATGCATGGGACGTATGATTATGAGAAATGGAAGTATGAAATCTTGTGGTCTATTAAAATTATGAAATGATTCTTTATGATAAACTAATGAACTCACCAACCTTTTGGTTGACACTTTAAAGCATGTTTATTCTCAGGTACGAAAGAAATCTTCCGCTGTGCATTTGCTCATATTAGAGATATTACTTGGAGTCATTCATGACATATTTCAAAAGATGTTGCATTCGAGTCGTTGAGTTCATCAAGATTATTATTAAGTCAATTATATTTGGATATATTATGAAATGTTTTACATGCCTGTCAACTGTCGATGTAACGAAAGTTTGTCTTTTAAAAACGAATGCAATGTTTGTAAAATTTATCATATAGAGGTCAATTACCTCGCGATGTAATCAACTGTTGTGAATCGTTTGTAATCGATATGGACTTCGTCCAGATGGATTAGGACGGGTCTCTACAAATAGGTCTTGAGTTCGAGCCTGGTCTATGCCATATTTTTCTTTTTAGAAGGCTTTTAGAGAGGTAGCTATTATTATTATTATTATTATTATTATTATTATTATTATTATTATTATTATTATTATTATTATTATTATTATTATCATCATTATTATGATTATTATTATTACTTATTGTTGTTGTTATATAATTAAAATGATTATTATTATTATCATTTAGTTATTACAAAGTAATAGCATTTGAGCATTATAAGTAATATTATTATTATTATTATTATTATTATTATTATTATTATTATTATTATTATTATTATGATTAAGATTATTGTTATTATTAATATATTATCATTAATATTGTTATTATTATTATTATTCTTATCAACATCATTTAAAAGTATTATGATTAAAATTATGGAATTATCATTGTTATTAGTATAGGTATTATTATTATTATTACTACTATGATTATGATTATTATGATTATTATTATTATTATTTTGAAAACAATACAAATCATTATTATTTTCCTTAGTATTAGTATCATTTTTATTATTATTATGATTATTGATATTATAGTTATTGTTAATATTACTATTATTATTATAAAAATACATCCTTTTATAATTAGTAGTAGTTTTAACAAGTAAAATGTTAGTTACATAAAAATATATTTAATACATATAAAATATATATTATAATATTTATAATAAATAATAATTATTTATTTAAAGTATATATAAAATAAATGTACATAATTAATTAATAAGACCTATAGATTATTAAACTATATCACTAATAATATATAAGTTTATTCGATTATAATTATATGTGTTAATATATATAAATGATATAGGTTCGTGAATCCGAGGCCAACCCTGCATTGTTCAGTTGTGCAATGTCATTATATGTATTTTTACTACAAAATACATTAGGTGAGTTTCACTTGATTCCCTTTTTACTCTTTACATTTTTGGGACTGAGAATACATGCGCTTTTATAAATGTTTGACGCAATAGACACAAGTACCTTAACTGCATTCTATGATAGAATTATCTGGGATTGGGGTTGATTATTATGACACGCATTAGCCCCCGGTTTCCGTTAGAGCGTATGAGCTCCCGAGCCTGGTGGATGGTTTATTATTTACAACATTTTGGCACCAGTTGTCCTATATTTTATAAACATGTGTTCAGCCGTGGGGTGTAAAGACCGGCACAGAGGTTCTATATTTTGAAGGCACATGTATTCAGCCGTGGGGTGAAAGACCGGAACAGATGGTTACTATTATATTTTGAATCCTCACCAGGTGTTCTTCATATGAAAGATATTTTTTGTGCAATTAGAATGGGACTTCTGCACGTTTTATAATATTAAAAATCTTGTGGTCTATTAAAATGATGAAAATGAAATGATTACTTTAAACTAATGAACTCACCAACCTTTTGGTTGACACTTGAAAGCATGTTTATTCTCAGGTTTAAAAGAAATCTTCTGCTGTGCATTAGCTCATTTTAAAGGAGGTTTTGACCTCTATATGAGACGTTTTTCAAAGACTGCATTCATTTTTAAAACAACCATAACCTTTATTTTATCGATAAAGGTTTAAAAAGCATTACGTAGATTATCAAATAATGATAATCTAAACTATACCGTTTACACACGACCATTACATAATGGTTTACAATAAGAACATATTACATCAAAAATAAGTTTCTTGAATGCAGTTTTTACATAATATCATACAAGCATGGACTCCAAATCTTGTCCTTATTTTAGTATGCAACAGCGGAAGCTCATAATAATCACCTGAGAATAAACATGCTTAAAATGTCAACAAAAAATGTTGGTGAGTTATAGGTTTATCCTATATATTATCAAATCATAATAATAGACCACCAGATTTCATATTTCAATATACATCCCATACATAGAGATAAAATTCATTCATATGGTGAACACCTGGTAACCGATATTAACAAGATGCATATAAGAATATCCCCTATCATTCCGGGAAATCCTTCGGACATGATAAAAACGAATTCGAAGTACTAAAGCATCCGGTACTTTGGATGGGGTTAATTAGGCCCAATAGATCTATCTTTAAGATTCGCGTCAATTAGTAGATCGGTTTACTAATTCTTAGGTTACCAAGCAAAAGGGGCATATTCGGCTTCGATCATTCACCCATATAATGTAGTTTCAATTACTTGTGTCTATTTCGTAAAACATTTATAAAACTGCATGTATTCTCATCCCAAAATATTAGATTTTAAAAGTGGGACCGTAACTCACTTTCACAGATTTTTACTTCGTTGGGAAGTAAGACTTGGCCACTGGTCGATTCACGAACCTATAACAAATATGTACATATATATCAAAGTATGTTCAAAATATATTTACAACACTTTTAATACATTTTAATGTTTTAAGTTTATTAAGTCAGCTGTCCTCGTTAGTAACCTACAACTAGTTGTCCAAAGTTAGATGTACAGAAAAAAATTGATATATATATTATCTTGAATCAATCCACGACCCAGTGTATACATGTCTCAGGCTAGATCACAACTCAAAGTATATATATTTTTGGAATCAACATCAACCCTGTATAGCTAACTCCCACATTACTGCATATAGAGTGTCTATGGTTGTTCCAAATAATATATACACATGGGTCGATATGATATGTCAAAACATTTGCATACGTGTCTATGGTATCCCAAGATTACATAATATATTAGAATACATGTATAATACAATATAAGTTAGCTAGGATATGATTAATATAGATTTGTTACCAATTTTCACGTAGCTAGAACAAGAAAAATATCCAATCTTGTTTTACCCATAACTTATTCGTTTTAAATCCGTTTTGAGTGAATCAAATTGCTATGGTTTCATATTGAACTCTATTTTATGAATCTAGACAGAAAAAGTATAGGTTTATAGTCAGAAATATAAGTTACAAGTCATTTTTGTAAAGGTAGTCATTTCAGTCGAAAGAACGATGTCTAGATGACCATTTTGGAAAACATACTTCCACTTTGAGTTTAACCATAATTTATGGATATAGTTTCATGTTCATAAGAAAAATCATTTTCCCAGAAGAACAACTTTTAAATTAAAGTTTATCATAGTTTTTAATTAACTAACCCAAAACAGCCCGTTGTGTTACTACGACGGCGTATATCTGGTTTTACGGTATTTTTCGTGTTTTCAGGTTTTAAATCATTAAGTTAGCATATAATATAGATATAGAACATGTGTTAAGTTGATTTTAAAAGTCAAGTTAGAAGGATTAACTTATATTTACCAACAAGTTTAGAATTAACTAAACTATGTTCTAGTGATTACATGTTCAAATCTTAGAATAAGATAGTTTTATATGTATGAATTGAATGATGTTATGAACATCATTACTACCTCAAGTTTAGTAGGTAAACCTACTGGAAGTGACAAGAAATGATCTAGCTTCAAAGGATCTTGGATGGCTTGAAAGTTCTTGAAGTAGAATCATGACACGAAAATAAGTTCAAGTAAGATTTCCACTCGAAATAAGATTGTTATAGTTATAGAAATTGAATCAAAGTTTGAATATGAGTATTACCTTGTATTAGAAAGATATCTTACTATAAATAAGAAAGATTTCTTGAGGTTGGATGATCACTCTACAAGATTGGAAGTAAGCTAGCAAACTAGGAAGTATTCTTGATTTTATGAAACTAGAACTTGTAGAATTTATGAAGAACACTTAGACCTTGAAGATAAAACTTGAGAGAGATCAATTAGATGAAAAAAATTGAAGAATGAAAGTGTTTTTAGGTGTTTTTGGTCGTTGGTATATGGATTAGATATAAAGGATGTGTAATTTTGTTTACATGTAAATAAGTCATGAATGATTACTCATATTTTTATAATTTTATGAGATATTTCATGCTAGTTGCCAAATGATGGTTCCCACATGTGTTAGGTGACTCACATGGGCTGCTAAGATCTGATCATTGGAGTGTATATACCAATAGTACATACATCTAAAAGCTGTGTATTGTACGAGTACGAATACAGGTGTATACGAGTAGAATTGTTGATGAAACTGAACGAGGATGTAATTGTAAGCATTTTTGTTAAGTAGAAGTATTTTGATAAGTGTCTTGAAGTCTTTCAAAAGTGTATGAATACATATTAAAACACTACATGTTTATACATTTTAACTGAGTCGTTAAGTCATCGTTAGTCGTACATGTAAATGTTGATTTGAAACCTTTAAGTTAACGATCTTGTTAAATGTTGTTAACCCATTGTTTATTAAATCAAATGAGATGTTTAAATTATTACATTATCATGATATCATGATGTATTAATATATCTTAATATGATATATATACATTAAATGTCGTTACAACGATAATCGGTACATATATGTCTCGTTTCAAAATCATTAAGTTAGTAGTCTTGTTTTTACATATGTAGTTTATTATTAATATACTTAATGATATGTTTACTTATCATAATATCATGTTAACTATATATATATATATCCATATATATGTCATCATATAGTTTTTACAAGTTTTAACGTTCGTGAATCACCGGTCAACTTGGATGGTCAAATGTCTATATGAAACCTATTTCAATTGATCAAGTCTTAACAAGTTTGATTGCTTAATGTAGCGACCCGACAAAATCGTCATTGACGGCGCCGTCTACTTAGGTCTCGTTACGTGGTCATAAGTCTTTAAAACAACGTTTGACCAAAAGTTATGTCGCATTTATTTCAAATGTAAAGATTGTTCAAAGTTTACAAGAATAGTTCCACCACAAGTTACGTTACAAAGTTATAAGTACAAATGAAACTTATGCGACACAATTTAAAAGTAGCCAAAAGACGCTCCATGTATGCATATATACTCGACATCCAATGCAATTATCAAAATAATGAGCGGAAGCATGTATCATGTATCGTTCAAGGACCTGAGAAAAACATAGAAATCTGTCAACGAAAACGTTGGTGAAATCATAGGTTTGAGTAAGTAAGTACAAGTGAACCAAAAGATTTGCAACAATGATATAATAGTAATACATTCCAATAGTTTGTTTCGCGAGCACCCAATTATCAATGCTTAACATTTCTCCCATTGAACCCCATCACTTAGTGCTAGAACATACACTGTTTCTCGAAAATATATTTCATTCGTAAACGGTAGTGAACCGTTTGAATGAGGGTTTGTCAAACCCATATGGATCCATACAACATAAGTTCTCGCTTACACCCGGCAAGTGTAACTAATGATAATCGAATTGAGGATTTTGTTCTAAACTCGTATGTAGAATGTTTGTTTTCCTGTACTTGTGTTCACTTAGTAAAAAGAAACGTTTATGGTCTCTCATCCCAAATGTAAGTGCAAAAGAGTAAAAGTGGGACTATGATCTCACCTTGAGTGCACGAGTAGTAAAGTACTTCAACAAGTAAACGTGTGCAAAGAACAATGCTAGTCTTGACCTAAACAATAGGTTGTATCAATAACGGTAATCACGATAGGTCAAAGATGTTCAATTAGTCCTACGGCTTGTTACGACTCGATTATGTAGCATGTGAAATCAAATTGTCAAGTTTCATGCAAGTTACAAGTATAGAAACAAGTTAGGAAGGTTGCATAATCATTTGGTTAAGTTTGACAAAAATCAAACTTTGGTCGGTCAAAGTCAACGAAAAAGTCAACACATTCGGGTCGGGTCCCGAACTATTTTTCTGAGGTTTTTAATCATGTATGAGCATGTTAGGACAAGTTACATGTGAATCGGAGGTGCGTAGCATAGTAAACATTTTTCGAAAAATGACCAACGAAGACAGAAGCTGTCAGTGTATCTGGACGGCGTCCAGATTGTCTGGACGGCGTCCAGCTTTGAAGGCTGGGACGGCGTCCAAATATCTGGACGGCGTCCAGCTTTGAAAAGTGGGACGGCGTCCAAGGATCTGGACGGCGTCCAGATTGTTTTTCAAGTCTGATGCAGAAACTCCTAAGTGCACGAACCAAAAACCAAATAAACACAATTTACGATCCGCAAACAATCAAGTCAAGTATTTTATACCGTTGGGAAGGTAATTTGACGAGGAAGACAACTAAACACATTTCATCAATCAATCTACCTATTATAACAACCAAAACTGCATCTAATGCTCAACATTAATCACATACAAGTTCATAAATGCAATTCAATGATTCGGGCAACCAATTTACATGAATGATATGCCGTTTCGAAGGTAATCAAGCATACAATCCAACTAAACACTTACCAACAATAATCCATGGCATTCAATGCATCAAAAGTCCATTTTAAGTTCATCAAACCCTAACCCAAATTCACCAAAATCATAAATCAAGTTCATGAACTTTTCTAAAGCAACCTACACATCAAATTGAAGCTAGTGATACTAGGAACACAATTAGAACATGAACTTTTAACATCTAACAACATATGATCATCCAAAATTCAAGAACAACACACCAAAATTCAAGTTCATGCTAGTTACACTAAAACAACGAGATCGAGCATATAAATCATATAATCATGTTAGACTTGAGCCATAGACACTAATTAACACTTTTATAAGTTAAAAACATAAAGAACACAAAATCTAGTGATTTTAGAAAGTTACCCAAACGAGATAAAGTTGGTACCAAAATGAAGAGGATGAAGAGAGGATCACGAATATGTAATTTATTTTGTTGTAAGCCTCCTAGATCGAATTTAGATGATGATTGAATGAATTTGGTAATTGTGTGTGTGTTCTTGCTAGAGAGAAAGAGAGAGAGATGGAGATGGTTGAATGGTGGTGATTGGGGTGGACTAGGTGACCTAGTCAACTAGTTTGCCCCGTGTCAATTTTAGTCCCTCGAGTTTGTAGTCGGGTGCGGAAATTACCTAAACGGAATATTTTAAAACGCGTATTAACGGGAGATGTTATAAACATATAACGGAGTTTAAATTAGTATAACGGAAAAGTAAATGGAAAAAGGCGGGATGTTACATTACCTACTCCTTAAAAGAAATTTCGTCCCGAAATTTAAGTAGGCGTAGTAGTCGTTGTTTCTTCCTCGAGATCTTGCGTTTCCGAATTCACGAATAGATGAGGATACTTCCTTTGCATTTGATCTTGTCTTTCCCAAGTAAACTCGGGTCCCCTTTTGGCGTTCCAACGGACTTTAACAATCGGGATTCGGCTTTGTTTCAATGTCTTGACGGAGGTGTCTACAATTTCAACCGGTTCCTCCACAAAATGAAGTTTGTCATCAATAGTAAGTTCGTCGAGAGGGATGACGATATCGGGTTCGGCAAGACACTTTTTCAAGTTAAATACATGGAAGGTAGGATGAACGGAGTTCAATTGAGGCGGAAGATCTAAACGATAAGCAACGGTTCCAATACGCTCCAAAATTTCGAAAGGACCAATATACCGCGGATTTAGCTTCCCGCGTTTCCCAAAACGTATTACACCCTTCCAAGGTGCGACTTTTAACATGACGCGGTCACCGACTTGAAATTCAAGGTCGTTGCATCGTTTGTCGGTATAGCTCTTTTGACGACTTCAGGCCGTCCTAAGCCTATCTCGGATTTGAACGATTTTCTCGGTGGTTTCGTGAATGAGTTCGGGTCCGGTGATTTGCACGTCGCCTACCTCGGCCCAACAAAGAGGTGAACAACATTTTCGGCCATATAGCGCTTCAAAAGGTGCGGCTTTAATACTCGCGTGATAACTATTGTTGTAAGAGAACTTGGCGAGAGGTAAGTGCTTGTCCCAAGCTTTTTCGAAATCAACCACGCAAGCTCGTAACATGTCTTCTAAGGTTTGAATTGTGCGTTCGCTTTGTCCGTCGATTTGAGGATGATATGCGGTGCTCATGTCTAAACGCGTTCCCAACGCTTCTTGCAATGTACGCCAAAATCTAGAAACGAAACGGCCATCTCGGTCAGAGATAATCGATAAAGGTACACCGTATAGGGCTACGATCTCCTTAATGTAAAGTTGTGCAAGTTTCTCCATTTTGTCCGTTTCTTTCATGGCAAGGAAGTGTGCGGATTTGGTGAGACGGTCAACAATAACCCAAATGGTATCATAACCGCCCGTCGTTTTTGGTAGCTTGGTGATAAAATCCATCGTTATCCTTTCCCACTTCCATTGCGGGATCTCGGGTTGTTGAAGTAGTCTGGACGGTCTTTGGTGTTCGGCTTTGACTTTGGAACATGTCAAACACTTGGAAACATAAGTAGCTACGTCCCTTTTGATGTTCAGCCACCAATATAGTTGTTTAAGGTCGTGGTACATCTTATTGGCACCGGGGTGAATCTAGTATCGTGACTTATGGGCTTCATCTAAAATAATGCTTCGTAGGTCCCCATAACTAGGCACCCAAATCCTTCCGGTGAAATATCGGAGTCCGGTCTCCCTAATTTCTAATTGAGAGACGAGAATGTTCAAGAGCTCATGTGAAAGGTTTTCATCCTTGAGAGCCTCATCTTGGGCTACCCAAATTTGGCTATTAAGGTTTGTATGGATGGTGATGTTTAAGGCTCGAACACGATGAGACACCGTTCTTTCTTTTTGACTTAAAGCATCGGCTACTACATTTGCCTTCCCGGGATGGTAACGAAGCTCGCAATCGTAATCGTTTAAGGTTTCAATCCACCTTCGTTGTCTCATGTTTAGTTGCTTTTGATCGAAGATGTGTTGAAGGCTTTTGTGATCGGTGAAGATAGTACTCTTGGTTCCATAAAGATAGTGTCTCCATATTTTAAGTGCAAAGACAACGGCTCCGAGTTCGAGATCATGCGTCGTATAGTTTCGTTCATGAATTTTGAGTTGTCGAGAAGCATAAGCAATGACTTTCGTTCGTTGCATCAATACACACCCAAAACCATGTTTTGAGGCATCGCAATATACAACAAAGTCATCATTGCCTTCGGGAAGTGACAAGATAGGAGCGGTGGTTAGCTTCGTTTTTAAGATTTGGAATGCGGATTCATGCTCGGTCGCCCAAATGAATTTCTTTCCCTTGTGAGTTAATGCGGTTAGAGGACGTGCAACCAAAGAGAAGTTTTCGATGAATCTACGATAGTACCCGGCGAGACCCAAGAATTGACGAATGTGAGTAGGAGTAGTAGGAGTCTCCCATTTACTAATGGCTTCGATTTTCATTGGATCGACTTTAATACCTTGGTCACTGACAACATGACCAAGAAATTGAACTTCCTTTAACCAAAATTCACACTTGGAGAATTTGGCATAAAGTCGTTCTTGTCTCAAGAGTTCAAGCACAAGTCGGAGAGGTTGTTCGTGCTCTTCTTCATTTTTAGAATAGATCAATATGTCATCGATGAACACAATAACGAATTTATCGAGATACGGTTTGCACACGCGGTTCATAAGATCCATGAACACCGCCGGTGCGTTAGTGAGACCAAATGGCATGACAAGGAATTCATAACTACCATAACGAGTCCGGAAAGCGGTTTTGGAGACATCTTCCCCCTTAACCCTTAATTGATGATAACCCGAGCGGAGATCGATTTTCGAATATACACAACACCCTTGTAATTGATCAAAGAGGTCATCGATGTGAGGAATAGGATATCGGTTCTTAACCGTCAATTTATTTAGTTCACGATAATCAATGCACATTCGTAGGGATCCGTCTTTCTTTTTAACAAACAAAATCGGAGCGCCCCATGGTGAATGGCTAGGTTGGATAAAACCACGGTCAAGTAGTTCTTGGATTTGACTTTGCAATTCTTGCATTTCAGATGGAGCAAGTCTATACGGTGCACGTGCTACGGGTGCGGCTCCCAGAATAAGATCGATTTGGAATTCTACTGGTCGATGAGGCGGAAGACCCGGCAATTCGTCGGGAAATACATCGGAATAGTCACTAATAATTGACACATCATCGATGTGCTTCTCATCAGACTCGACTTCCTTAACGTGAGCAAGGATCGCAAAACAACCCTTACGGAGTAGTTTTCTAACTTTAATACACGAAACGAGGTTTAGTCCGGTGCAACTCTTATCGCCATAGACGATCAAAGGTTCACCATTCTCGATAGGGATTTGGATTGCGTTAAGATCACAAAGGATGTGAGATTTCGTTTTGACTAACCAATTCATACCGATTATTACATCAAAGCTTCCTAGTTCCATGGGTATCAAGTCAATTTCCAATTCCTTACCCAAAATGTTTAACGTACACCCCCGGTAATATGAGTCGGCACTTAATAGTTTTCCGTTGACCACTTCAATGGTATAAGTGGTATCTAGTGGACGTGGTGGAGTATTAAAAGAATGAGTCAAAGTCTTGGATACAAAACATTTATCGGCACCCGAATCGAATAAGCAAGAGACATAAGAATTGTTGAGAAGGAACGTACCCGTGACTAGTTCAGTGTCATCCCGGGCTTCCTCAGTGTTGATGTTGAAAGCTCGGCCGCGCATGTTGGGGTTATCTTTCTTCTTTGGGCATGCATTTCTATAATGACCCGTTTGGCCACATTCATAACAAGTGCCCGTCTTTGGTGCATTGGGCCACTTTCGAGCGACGGGAGTGGCACTTTTACAATCGTTGGCATTATGACCAATTCCTTGGCACCGATGGCAAATTAGCTTACTACATTCACCAAAGTGATGTTTGTTGCATTTGTTGCAAAGAGGTAGATTTCCGGCATAACCCTTCTTGCCGTCGGAGGTGTAAGGCTTCTTAGCAAAGTTGTCGTTGCTTGATTGGGAGGGTTCCCACTTTCTTTTGTTGCCGCCCAATTTATCCTCGGCCTTAGGTGCCGGAACTACGATTTCGTCAACCGTTTCTATCAATTTGCGGGCCATGTTCAAAGCTTCTTGATGATTAGTGGGTTTGGATGACATTACCCCGTGTTTGATACTCTTTGGGAGACCATCCATGTAAAGTTCAACCCTTAAAGCTTCGGGGTTCACAAGATTTGGGCACATCAAGGCTAGTTCGGAAAATCGTTGATTATAAGCCTTGAGATCATTTCCGATTACCTTTAAAGTTCTTAGCTCTTGTTCGAGCCTTCGGATTTCTTCACGAGGAAAATATTCGACAATCATCTTTTCCCTCAAGTCGGCCCAAGAGAGGGCGTGAGCTTCATCGGTACCCACCGATTGTACATAAGTATTCTACCATGTAAGAGCGACACCGGCGAAGGTGTGAGTGGAGTATTTGACCTTGTCTTGGTCCCGACAACCGCTTATGCTAAAGACGGCTTCCGTTTGCTCAAACCATCGGGTGAGCACGACCGGTCCCCCGGTTCCATCAAAAGTGTGAGGTTTGCACCCCATGAAGGATTTATAGGAGCACCCTTCGTTTGAGTTACCGGCTCCATTGTTGTTGTTGTTGTGGTTGTTGTTATTATTGTTGTTGTTGTTGGATGAGTGACCGGCCATGGCCGCATCTACGGCGGTAGCTATCATCCGTTCGAGAGCTTGTTCGGGAGTTTCATTGCGGCGTACACGACGAGGAGCCATTGTTCCTTCAAGACACAAGAATATCATTGATTAGTATTCTCAATAATACTAACCGTGATATAGAATAAAGATAAAGAGAAGTTTTTCCCCGACTCGCCTTAAATTCTTTATGTCATAATGTCGGAACGTTCATATGAGTCACCGTAATATAATCCCGGCAATTATATTACCCTGATTCATATGTGCATTCGACATTATTCTATAAAGTCAAGGTGGCGTGTCAATCAAATTAAACAACGTGAGATTAAGGTGAACAAAAGTAGATATGAGTAGAAGCATTCGAGTATAAATGCACAAGTAGTCAAGTAATTCCTACTTCAAGTCTATATGCCGGTTGTAGTCTAGACTCACCAATGTACCCTATGACTCGAGGTTGACACCAATGAACTCTAAATCCCTACAACCAACGCTCTGATACCATCTGTAGCGACTCGACAAAATCGTCATTGACGGCGCCATCTACTTAGGTCCCGTTACATGGTCATAAGTCTTTAAAACAACGTTTGACCAAAAGTTATGTCGCATTTATTTCAAATGTAAAGATTGTTCAAAGTTTACAAGAATAGTTCCACCACAAGTTACGTTACTAAGTTATAAGTACAAATGAAACTTATGCGACACAATTTAAAAGTAGCCAAAAGACGCTCCATGTATGCATATATACTCGACATCCAATGCAATTATCAAAATAATGAGCGGAAGCATGTATCATGTATCGTTCAAGGACCTGAGAAAAACATAGAAATCTGTCAACGAAAACGTTGGTGAAATCATAGGTTTGAGTAAGTAAGTACAAGTGAACCACAAGATTTGCAACAATGATATAATAGTAATACATTCCAAAAGTTTGTTTCACGAGCACCCAATTATCAATGCTTAACATTTCTCCCATTGAACCCCATCACTTAGTGCTAGAACATACACTATTTCTCGAAAATATATTTCATTCGTAAACGGTAGCGAACCGTTTGAATGAGGGTTTGTCAAACCCATATGGATCCATACAACATAAGTTCTCGCTTACACCCGGCAAGTGTAACTAATGATAATCGAATTGAGGATTTTGTTCTAAACTCGTATGTAGAATGTTTGTTTTCCTGTACTTGTGTTCACTTAGTAAAAAGAAACGTTTATGTTTTCTCATCCCAAATGTAAGTGCAAAAGAGTAAAAGTGGGACTATGATCTCACCTTGAGTGCACGAGTAGTAAAGTACTTCAACAAGTAAACGTGTGCAAAGAACAATGCTAGTCTTGACCTAAACAATAGGTTGTATCAATAACGGTAAACACGATAGGTCAAAGATGTTCAATTAGTCCTACGGCTCGTTACGACTCGATTATGTAGCATGTGAAATCAAATTGTCAAGTTTCATGCAAGATACAAGTATAGAAACAAGTTAGGAAGGTTGCATAATCATTTGGTTAAGTTTGACAAAAATCAAACTTTGGTCGGTCAAAGTCAACGAAAAAGTCAACACGTTCGGGTCGGGTCCCGAACTATTTTTCTGAGGTTTTTAATCATGTATGAGCATGTTAGGACAAGTTACATGTGAATCGGAGGTGCGTAGCATAGTAAACATTTTTTGAAAAATGACCAACGAAGACAGAAGCTGTCAGTGTATCTGGACGGCGTCCAGATTGTCTGGACGGCGTCCAGCTTTGAAGGCTGGGACGGCGTCCAAATATCTGGACGGCGTCCAGCTTTGAAAAGTGGGACGGCGTCCAGATTGTTTTTCAAGTCTGATGCAGAAACTCCTAAGTGCACGAACCAAAAACCAAATAAACACAATTTACGATCTGCAAACAATCAAGTCAAGTATTTTATACCGTTGGGAAGGTAATTTGACGAGGAAGACAACTAAACACATTTCATCAATCAATCTACCTATTATAACAACCAAAACCGCATCTAATGCTCAACATTAATCGCATACAAGTTCATAAATGCAATTCAATGATTCGGGCAACCAATTTACATGAATGATATGCCGTTTCGAAGGTAATCAAGCATACAATCCAACTAAACACTTACCAACAATAATCCATGGCATTCAATGCATCAAAAGTCCATTTCAAGTTCATCAAACCCTAACCCAAATTCACCAAAATCATAAATCAAGTTCATGAACTTTTCTAAAGCAACCTACACATCAAATTGAAGCTAGTGATACTAGGAACACAATTAGAACATGAACTTTTAACATCTAACAACATATGATCATCCAAAATTCAAGAACAACACACCAAAATTCAAGTTCATGCTAGTTACACTAAAACAACGAGATCGAGCATATAAATCATATAATCATGTTAGACTTGAGCCATAGACACTAATTAACACTTTTATAAGTTAAAAACATAAAGAACACAAAATCTAGTGATTTTAGAAAGTTACCCAAACGAGATAAAGTTGGTACCAAAATGAAGAGGATGAAGAGAGGATCACGAATATGTAATTTATTTTGTTGTAAGCCTCCTAGATCGAATTTAGATGATGATTGAATGAATTTGGTAATTGTGTGTGTGTTCTTGCTAGAGAGAAAGAGAGAGAGATGGAGATGGTTGAATGGTGGTGATTGGGGTGGACTAGGTGACCTAGTCAACTAGTTTGCCCCGTATCAATTTTAGTCCCTCGAGTTTGTAGTCGGGTGCGGAAATTACCTAAACAGAATATTTTAAAACGCGTATTAACGGGAGATGTTATAAAAATATAACGGAGTTTAAATTAGTATAACGGAAAAGTAAATGGAAAAAGGCGGGATGTTACACTTAACATGTTGGAAACACTTAATCATGTAAATAACAATTTCATTTAATATATATAAACATGGAAAAGTTCGGGTCACTACAATACCTACCCGTTAAATAAATTTCTTCCTGAAATTTTAAGCAGTTGGAGGTGTTGACGTATCTTCTGGAAATAAGTGCGGGTATTTCTTCTTCATCTAATCTTTTCATTCCCAGGTGAACTCGGGTCCTCTACGAGCATTCCATCGAACCTTAACAATTGGTATCTTATTTTGTTTAAGTCTTTTAACCTCACGATCCCTTATTTCGACGGGTTCTTCGATGAATTGAAGTTTTTCGTTGATTTGGATTTCGTCTAACGGAATAGTGAGATCTCCTTTAGCAAAACATTTCTTCAAATTCGAGACGTGGAAAGTGTTATGTACAGCCGCGAGTTGTTGAGGTAACTCAAGTCGGTAAGCTACTGGTCCGACACGATCAATAATCTTGAATGATCCAATATACCTTGGGTTTAATTTACCTCGTTTACCAAATCGAACAACGCCTTTCCAAGGTGCAACCTTAAGCATGACCATCTCTCCAATTTCAAATTCTATATCTTTTCTTTTAATGTCGGCGTAGCTCTTTTGTCGACTTTGGGCGGTTTTCAACCGTTGTTGTATTTGGATGATCTTCTCGGTAGTTTCTTGTATTATCTCCGGACCCGTAATTTGTCTATCTCCCACTTCACTCCAACAAATTGGAGACCTGCACTTTCTACCATAAAATGCTTCAAATGGCGTCATCTCAATGCTTGAATGGTAGCTGTTGTTGTAGGAAAATTCTGCTAACGGTAGATGTCGATCCCAACTGTTTCTGAAATCAATAACACATGCTCGTAGCATATCTTCAATCATTTGTATCGTCCTTTTGCTCTGCCCATCAGTTTGTGGATGATAGACAGTACTTATGTCTAGACGAGTTCCTAATGTTTGCTGTAATGTCTGCCAGAATCTTGAAATAAATCTGCCATCCCTATCAGAAATAATAGAGATTGGTATTCCATGTCTGGAGACGACTTCCTTCAAATACAGTCGTGCTAACTTCTCCATCTTGTCATCTTCTCTTATTGGCAGGAAGTGTGCTGATTTTGTGAGACGATCAACTATTACCCAAATAGTATCAAAACCACTTGCAGTCCTTGGCAATTTAGTGATGAAATCCATGGTAATGTTTTCCCATTTCCATTCCGGGATTTCGGGTTGTTGAAGTAGACCTGATGGTTTCTGATGCTCAGCTTTGACCTTAGAACACGTCAAACATTCTCCTACGTATTTAGCAACATCGGCTTTCATACCCGGCCACCAAAAATGTTTCTTGAGATCCTTGTACATCTTCCCCGTTCCAGGATGTATTGAGTATCTGGTTTTATGAGCTTCTCTAAGTACCATTTCTCTCATATCTCCAAATTTTGGTACCCAAATCCTTTAAGCCCTATACCGGGTTCCGTCTTCCCGAATATTAAGATGCTTCTCTGATCCTTTGGGTATTTCATCCTTTAAATTTCCCTCTTTTAAAACTCCATTTTGCTCCTCCTTTATTTCAGTGGTAAGGTTATTGTGAATCATTATATTCATAGATTTTACTCGAATGGGTTCTCTGTCCTTCCTGCTCAAGGCTTCGGCTACCACATTTGCCTTCCCCGGGTGGTAACGAATCACAAAGTCGTAATCATTCACCAATTCAATCCACCTACGCTGCCTCATATTCAGTTGTTTCTGATTAAATATGTGTTGAAGACTTTTGTGGTCGGTATATATAATACTTTTGACCCCATATAAGTAGTGCCTCCAAGTATTTAATGCAAAAACAATCGCGCCTAATTCCAAATCATGCGTCGTATAATTTTGTTCGTGAATCTTCAATTGTCTAGACGCATAAGCAATCACCTTCGTTCGTTGCATTAATACACAACCGAGACCTTGCTTTGATGCATCACAATAAATCACAAAATCATCATTCCCTTCAGGCAATGACAATATAGGTGCCGTAGTTAGCTTTTTCTTCAATAACTGGAAAGCTTTCTCTTGTTCATCCTTCCATTCAAATTTCTTCCCTTTATGCGTTAATGCAGTCAAGGGTTTTACTATTCTGGAAAAGTCTTGGATGAACCTTCTGTAGTAACCAGCTAGTCCTAAAAACTGGCGTATGTGTTTCGGAGTTTTTGGGGTTTTCCACTTTTCAACAATTTCTATCCTTGCCGGATCCACCTTTATACCTTCTTTGTTCACTATGTGACCGAGGAATTAAACTTCTTCCAAGCAAAATGCACACTTTAAAAACTTAGCGTACAATTCTTCCTTCCTCAATACTTTTAACACCTTTCTCAAATGTTCACCGTGTTTTTGGTCATTCTTCGAGTAAATAAGTATGTCATCGATGAAAACAATGACAAACTTATCAAGGTATGGTCCACACACTCGGTTCATGAGGTCCATGAACACAGCTGGTGCATTAGTTAAACCAAACGGCATGACCATAAACTCGTAATGACCGTAACGTGTTCTGAAAGCAGTCTTTGGAATATCATCTTCTTTCACCCGCATTTGATGATACCCGGAACGTAAGTCAATCTTTGAATAAACAGACGAGCCTTGTAGTTGATCAAATAAGTCGTCAATTCTCGGTAGTGGGTAGCGGTTCTTAATGGTAAGTTTGTTCAACTCTCGGTAGTCGATATACAACCTGAATATACCATCTTTCTTCTTGACAAACAAAACAGGAGCTCCCCACGGTGATGTGCTTGGTCGAATGAAACCACGCTCTAAAAGTTCTTGTAATTGGCTTTGCAGTTCTTTCATCTCGCTGGGTGCGAGTCTGTAAGGAGCAAGAGCTATTGGTGTAGCTCCTGGTACAAGATCTATTTGAAATTCAACGGATCGATGTGGGGGTAATCCCGGTAATTCTTTCATAAATACATCGGGAAATTCTTTTGCGACGGGAACATCATTGATGCTCTTTTCTTCAGTTTGTACTTTCTCAACGTGTGCTAGAACAGCATAGCAACCTTTTCTTATTAGTTTTTATGCCTTCAAATTACTAATAAGATGTAGCTTCGTGTTGCCCTTTTCTCCGTACACCATTAAGGGTTTTCCTTTTTATCGTATAATGCGAATTGCATTTTTTTAACAAACGATCTCTGCTTTCACTTCTTTCAACCAGTCCATACCGATTATCACATCAAAACTCCCTAACTCTACTGGTATCAAGTCAATCTTAAATGTTTCGCTAACCAGTTTAATTTCTCGATTCCGACATATATTATCTGCTGAAATTAATTTACCATTTGCTAATTCGAGTAAAAATTTACTATCCAAAGGCGTCAATGGACAACTTAATTTAGCACAAAAATCTCTACTCATATAGCTTCTATCCGCACCCGAATCAAATAAAACGTAAGCAGATTTATTGTCAATAAGAAACGTACCCGTAACAAGCTCCGGGTCTTCCTGTGCCTCTGCCGCATTAATATTGAAAACTCTTCCACGGCCTTGTCCATTCGTGTTCTCCTGGTTCGGGCAATTTCTAATAATGTGGCCCGGTTTTCCACATTTATAACAAACTACATTGGCATAACTTGCTCCGACACTACTTGCTCCGCCATTACTCATTCCGACACCATTTGTTCCTTTCGTTCTGTTAACCCCTGGTCCGTAGACCTCACACTTCGCCGCGCTATGACCATTTCTTTTACACTTGTTGCAAAATTTGGTGCAGAACCCCGAGTGATACTTTTCACACCTTTGGCATAGCTGCTTCTGATTGTTGTTATTGTTGCGGTTATTATTGTTGTTAGGATGACTGTTGTAGTTGTTGTTCTTGTTGTTGGGCCGTTTGTTGTAGTTGCGATTGATGTTGTGATTGTTGGGATAGTTGTTGCGATTATTGTTGTAATTACTGTTGTTGTTGTATTGGTGATTCTTATCACTGTTTTCCTCCCACTTTCTTTTGACTTGCTTCACATTGGCCTCTTCAGCAGTCTGTTCTTTAATTTTTTCTTCAATCTGGTTCACTAGTTTGTGAGCCATTCTACATGCCTGTTGTATGGAGACGGGCTTGTGTGAAATTATATCTTCTTGGATTCTTTCCGGTAATCCTTTCACAAACGCGTCGATCTTCTCTTCCTCATCTTCGATCGTCTTTCGTACGTGGTAATATCAAATCTTTGGGTTCGTAACCCTCTAAGTTCTGTCTTGAGCTTATTGATCTCGATTCTGGGATGGTACTTGAAGCGACCCGTCCTAATCCATCCGGACGAAATCCATATCGATTATAAACGATTCACAACAGTTAATTACGTCGCGAGGTATTTGACCTCTATATGATACATTTTACAAACATTGCATTCGTTTTTAAAAAGACAATCTTTCATTACATCGAAAGTTGACAACATGCATACCATTTCGTAATATATCTTACTATAATAGACTTAATAATAATCTTGATGAACTCAACGACTCGAATGCAACGTCTTTTGAAATATGTCATGAATGACTCCAAGTAATATTTCTAAGATGAGCAAATGCATAGCGGAAGATTTCTTTCGTACCTGAGAATAAACATGCTTTAAAGTGTCAACCAAAAGGTTGGTGAGTTCATTAGTTTAACATAAATAATCATTTCATAATTTTAATAGATCACAAGATTTCATACTTCCATTTCTCATAATCATACGTCCCATGCATAGAGACAAAAATATCATTCATATGGATTGAACATGTGGTAACCGACATTCACAATATGCATATAAGAATATCCCCATCATTCCGGGATCCTCCTTAGGACGTGATATAAATTTCGAAGTACTAAAGCATCCGGTACTTTGGATGGGGCTTGTTGGGCTCGATAGATCTATCTTTAGAGTTCGCGTCAATTAGGGTGTCTGTTCCCTAATTCTTAGATTACCAGACTTAATAAAAAGGGGAATATTCGATTTCGATCATTCAACCATATAATGTAGTTTCAATTACTTGTGTCTATTTCGTAAAACAGTTATAAAAACTGCGCATGTATTCTCAGTCCCAAAAATATATATTGCAAAAGCATTTAAAAGGGGATTAATGAAACTCACAATAATGTATTTTGTAGTAAAAATACATATGACGACATTGAACAATGTAGGGTTGGCCTCGGATTCACGAACCTATATCATTCATATATCTATTAAGACATATACTTGTAATCGAACAAATATATTTATTTATATTATTATTAGTGATGTAATTTATATATATAGTAGACTAATAGGTTCATTATATATATTTTCATTATATATATATAGATATATTAGTATAGTTAAGTTATGTGTATTAAATATATATTTATATATAAAATCTTTATTTTTATGTTTATAATTTTAATAACGTCTTTAAAACTTTTATTTTTCATAATCGTAATTATTTTAATAATAATGACATAGATAATACTGATATCAATAATAATGATAATTTTAGTAAAAAATAATACTAATAATAATAATGGTAATTTTTAATAGTTTTAATAGAAATTTTCAGTAATTATACAATATCACTAATATTAATGTTTAAATGATAAGTCTATTAATGATACTTTGTAATATTAATAATAATGATGATAATACTAATAATAATACCTATGTGGATGATAATAATAACACTAACGATTATAAAATGTTACAAGTACTAATATTAATGAAAATAATAATAATTTGTATCATTCTCATAATAATAATAATAATCATAATCATAATTATAATAATAAACTATAGTCTTTATAATAATACTTGTATTAGTAATAATAAGTGTTCTAAAAATAACCATAATAATAATAATCACAATACTAATAATAATAATAATTTTGGTAATGAAATCTACCTTCCAAAGCCTTTCTAAAAAAATATGCCCTGAACTGGGTTTGAACTAGAGACCTCCTGCTCACCCGCAAACACACTTAACCATTCCCTCTGTCTTGTTTATCTGATTTATAAGGCAACCCAAACTATATATCTAGTATTTCATTTAGCCATGTTCATCATCTTCTTCACCAAGTTTAAAATCAAACGGGGGCAAAAACTCAACAACAATCGAACGGGTTTTCATTTATGAATTGTAAACAACATGAAACAAAACAAAAAAAATGTGTTCATGATATTAAAAAAATGAGAAAAAAAACAAAAAAAAATCCTACTGCTTGCTGGTAGCCAAGAAAAAATAAATTTTGTTTTCAATTTTGAGTTCGTTTTGGACAATCTTTACAACATGAAACATGTTTCAAATCATTCCTAAAATCTATTTAAATCATCAATTTAACTAGAAACTTCAACACGATTACGAATTTCGCGATGAACACTTTCTTTGACTTTTGACAATATAACTTTGACTCGCAAATTCGATTTCGTTATTAAGAATTGGAACTTGAGATTTTACAAGAAGTTTAAGTAAATGATTCCTAACAACTCTACATTTCCAGTTTTTGAAATTTGTTTCGAATTCTGGTTAGTGTATATCACTGTGAAGAACTCAAGAACTCAAAAATTGATTTTTATATTAAGAGTGTTATAGGTTATGATTACAACATGAATTGTGTTGCAAATCATTCCTATAAACTTTATGGATCATCAAATTAACTGGAGATATCAAAACAAACTCGAATTTAATTCAAGAACACTTAGTTGACTTTGAAAACCAAAACTTTGACTCTCAAATTAGAAATTGATAGAAAGAATTGAAGATTGAAAACTTACAGATAGTTTAGATAGATAATTCCTAACAAGACTGCATTATTACATTTTGAAAATTCATTCGAAATCAAAATATGGTTAAAAAGATGAATGTACAGAGTGTCGAGCTTATTTAGTGATTTTTTCTCAGGTTCATTCATTCACTGGATGCAAGAGACATTATATAGCACAAGATTTTTGTTTTGAATTGTGATTGAGAATGACTTGTAACAACATCTGACAATTACAAAAATCAAATACAGTTTTGAGGGATATGGGTAACTGAATGGTACTAGCTCATGACTTTTCTTTTTTTTATTTAATATTAATAATTAATAAATATAATAATAATAATAATAATAATAATAATAATAATAATAATAATAATAATAATAATAATAATAATAATAATAATAATAATAATAATAATAATAATAATAATAATAATAATATCAATAATAATAATAATAAGTAATAATGATAAAAAATCATAAAAATGATAATAATTTTATAAATGAATAAAAAAAATAATAGTGTCTTTAATAATATCTAATTATAATACAATTAAGGTTTAACATATAACAAGTTTTATATTTCAATTTTTATATCTATGTATTATATAATATTAATAATACAAATATTAATATTAACATTAATAATAATAATGAAAGTGATAATTATATTACTACAACAACTATATTCTTATCTTGTATTTACTTTTAATGTATTAATATTATAATTTATTAATTATGTAAATTTTAACATATCTTTTATATTTAATACTTATACATTTTTATATATATTACAATATAACTATAGTCACCAATTATAGAAATCATGTTCATATATATATATATATATACACCTATATATATTTATAGTAATTTATTTATTCTATATATTATTTTATATTTTTAATTCTAATGATTAAATTGTATTATTTCAATTCATTATATATATATATATATATATATATATACTTTTGTTTATATTTATATATACATATATATATATACATATTTATTTAAACACAATTGTTCATGAATCGACGGGCATAGTCAAAGGGTAATTGAATATGAACATAGTTCCAAAATATTCGAGACTTAACATTATAGAATTTGCTTATCATGTCGGAATCATATAAAGATCAAGTTTAAATTTGGTCAGAAATTCCTGGGTCATCACAGTACTTCTCGTTCATCAAGTGCTTGAATGCTGACCACGGTAGTGCATAAGCATCATCTTGTCCCACTTGCTCTAGATAGGTATTCCACCATGTTAACGCAGAACCTGTGAAGGTATGCGTAGCGTACTTCACTTTGTCCTCTTCAGTACACTTACTTATGGAAAACACCGATTCGACCTTCTCGGTCCACCATTTCAATCCGATCGGTCCTTCGGTTCCATCAAATTCCAAAGGTTTGCAGGCAGTGAATTCTTTGTAGGTGCATCCTACACGATTTCCTGTACTGCTAGATCCAAGGTTATTGTTGGTATGTAGCGCAGCCTGTACTGCAGCTATCTTTGAAGCAAGAAAAGCACGAAAATCCTCTTCGCTCATATTCAAGGTGTGTCGAGTAGTCGGTGCCATTTCCTTCAAAATAGTCAAATGAAACGAGTTAATCATATAGAATATCAAGAGTAGTCAATAGTATTTCATAGAGTAATATGAACTTATTTATAAAAGCTCTTTCTTCATATTAGCGTTTTATACTCTTTAATTCGGGTAGTACCTACCCGTTAAGTTCATACTTAGTAGCTAACATACCATTTCAACTACTACAATTCTATATGAAAAACTAATCACAAAAACAAACAAAAAAATATATATCATATTAAAGCCTTTATACAATAAATTGCAAACTTACAATACTGCTATTTTACATATAGCATGAAATATAGCACATAAAACTTTGATACAAAGTAGTTGCGAAGATAATTTTAGTTAATAAATAAGGCGTCCAGCAAAGGCAATAAAGACACGTAATTCATAAGTTCAGAAACAAGTCATGCATTCTGGTTTTACTAATACCACTTCCCATCCTTGGTTTTGTGGAACATAACCATTGTGACCGATAGTAAGACAATGTGTTGTAACGTCGTCAAAAGGATGAAGGTTACGTAATGTCCAACAGTCCCGTAACAATCTAAAAACCTCATTTCTTACCCCAATTACCGACTCCGTCACTTATGGGAACGTTTTGTTTAACAGTTGTTGCCCGATGTTCTTGTTCTCACTTTGGTGAGAAGCGAACATTACTAACCCGTAAGCATAACATGCTTCTTTATGTTGCATGTTAGCCGCTTTTTCTAAATCACGAAGTCCTATATTCGGATATATTGAGTCAAAATAATTTCTTAACCCGTTGTGTAAAATAGCATTTGGGTTCCCCGCAATATATGCGTCAAAGTAAACACATCGTAACTTATGGATTTCCCAATGTGATATCCCCATCTTTCGAACGAAAGCCTTTTATAAACTAAGGCATTCTTGGAACGTTCTTTGAATGTCTTACAAACTGATCTCGCCTTAAATAGTTGTGCCGAGGAATTCTGACCTACTCTAGACAAGATTTCATCAATCATGTCTCCGGGTAGGTCTCTTAAAATATTAGGTTGTCTATCCATTTTGTGTTTTTAAACTGTAAAATAGACAAGAGTTAGATTCATAAAAAAATACTTATTAATACAAGCAATTTTTACATATATTATAAAGCATAAGCACACTATATTATATATATTACACCACACGCATACAACTATCTTATTCCGACTCGCTCGTTTCTTCTTCTTCGGTTTTGGTTCGTTTTGCCAAGTTTCTAGGGATATATGATGTTCCCCTAATACGAGCCATCGTTTTCCACATTGGTTTAGAAAAACCTGGTGGTTTAGAGGTTCCCGGGTTATTGTCACAACTTAAGAAATACGGGTGTTGACGATACATATAAAATTCATCGGGTTTGGAATCGAATTTCTCTATTTTTATGCCCTTTCCCTTATTGTTCTCTTTTGCCTTATTAAATTGTGTTGGGGTAATTTCTATAACATCATCGGAATCCTTGTCGGGATTCGATTCATCGGAGAATTGGTAATCCTCCCAATACTTTTCTTCCTTGGCGGAAACACCATTGACCATAATTAACTTTGGTCGGTTGGTTGAGGATTTTCTTCTATTTAACCGTTTTATTATTTCCCCCACTCGTTCTATTTCTTCTTCCAATTCCGATTCTTCTTCCGGTTCCGATTCTTCTTCCAGTTCCGACTCTTCTTCCGGTTCCTCTTCGGGAACTTGTGAATTAGTCCACGAATCATTCCAATTTACATTTGACTCTTCATTATTATTAGGTGAGTCAATGGGACTTGTGATAGATGTCTAGAGGTAGACATCTATCACATAATATCAAACACGTTAAGAGATTAATATATCACATAATATTCACATGATAAAAATATATAGTTTCCAACAAAATTTGTTAAGCAATCATTTTTCAAGTAAACACGGTCGAAGTTCGGACTCACTAATGCATCCTATCAAACTCGATAAGACACACTAATGCAAAATTCTGGTTCTCTAATGTGAGGACCCGTCCTAATCCATCCGGACGAAGTCCATATCGATTATAAACGTTTCAGAACAGTTGATTACATCGCGAGGTACTTGACCTCTATATGATACATTTTACAAACATTGCATTCGTTTTTGAAAAGACAATCTTTCCTTACATTGAAAGTTGATGGCATGCATACTATTTCATAATATATCTAACTATAATTGACTTAATAATAATCTTGATGAACTCAACGACTCGAATGCAACGTCTTTTGAAATATGTCATGAATGACTCCAAGTAATATCTCTAAGGTGAGCAAATGCACAGCGGAAGATTTCTTTCATACCTGAGAATAAACATGCTTTAAAGTGTCAACCAAAAGGTTGGTGAGTTCATTAGTTTAACATAAATAATCATTTCATAATTTTAATAGACCACAAGATTTCATATTTCCATTTCTCATAAACATACGTCCCATGCATAGAGACAAAAATATCATTCATATGGATTGAACACCTGGTAACCGACATTCACAATATGCATATAAGAATATCCCCATCATTCCGGGATCCTCCTTCGGATGGGGCTTGTTGGGCCCGATAGATCTATCTTTAGAGTTCGCGTCAATTAGGGTGTCTGTTCCCTAATTCTTAGATTACCAGACTTAATAAAAGGGGCATATTCAGTTCGATCATTCAACCATAGAACGTAATTTCAATTACTTGTGTCTATTTCGTAAAACAGTTATAAAAACAGCGCATGTATTCTCAGTCCCAAAATATATATTGCGAAAGCATTTAAAAAGGGATTAATGAAACTCACATATACTGTATTTTGTAGTAAAAATACATATGGCGACATTGAACAATGCATGGTTGGTCTCGGATTCACAAACCTATATCATTTATATTTATATTAACACATATATTTGTATTTGAACAAATTTACATATTATATCTTAAGTTTTATATCTTATACATTGAATAAATAATAGTTTTATAGTTTTATATATAATTAATTTTATATTAAAATCAATGATTTTGTTATATGTAAATATTTATATAAATAATTTTTAATATATATAATTATATGTAATACTATGGTAGTTGTAATAAATATATTTTTATATAGGAAATATTTAATTGGAATAATAATATTGTTAATATGAAAATATTAATAGTAATGATAATAATAATAATCTTAATGATAACTCTAGTAATAATGATAACGTCGATAAAATTTTTGATAATCCTTAATAATAATAGTATCGTTAATAAAAATGATAATGATAATAGTAATGATAATTTTAATAATAACATCAGTATCAATGATAATAATAATAATAATAATAATAATAATAATAATAATAATAATAATAATAATAATAATAATAATAATAATAATAATAATAATAATAATAATAATAATAATAATGATGATGATGAATATAACTTAACTACCTCAAAAGCTTTTCCCAAAACAAAATGCCCCAGACAAGGCTCGAACCCGCGACCTCTTGCTTAAGCACAAACATACTAAACCACTTGAGTTCTACATGCCTTTCTGATTTAATCCCATATTATAAAATATAAACCCCGTGTTTTGTTTTGGCCTAACAACAATTACACAGCCCACTAACACTTTCGGCCCAATTAATATTACAAGAACTCGACCCAAAAGCATTTCTTATCCTCGGCCCAATATTACAATTAAGTTTACGGCCCAAAACTTAAATAATTACTCGATGGCCAAAGTAAAAACAAATACTCCGTAACATTTGGGGTCTTCATTACCCACTTGTCCACTATGTTCTTTATGGTTGGCCACCATAATATTAATTTATGTTTATTTGTACATCTTTGCTCATACAGAAAAGGAGAAGTAAAACTATGTATATAATTGCAGCAGTTTTTGTTGGTTTATGTTGTGGGTCGACAGGAGAGTGGTAAAACAGAAACAGATAGTACAACAGTGTCGCGATGGTTATGGTTTTTAGGCTGCTACAGTAGCGAAAAATAATAATAATAGAAGATGAGTTGCAGGTTGCAGGAAATAAGAGCATGGTAGCTGTGGTGGTTGGTCAGAAATTCGTATAGCAGCGTGTAGCAATAGCGAATGGGTGGTGATTGGCAGTGGTGGTTATGGATGTTGTTTCAACGAAGAAGAAAAGTAAGAAAGGGAGAGGAGAGAGAGAATAGTGGTTGTTTTGGGTTGTTGGTAATCGGAACTCAGCAGTCGCGGTTATCAATAGTAGTAGGTCACAAGAAATATTAGTAACAAGAAGATGACTAGTGGTGTTGATATTTGGGTTCACGAAGAGAACATAAATAGTAAAAGTGAGAGTGATTGTTTTCGATTTAGACATAACAAAGAAAAAAAATGCAAGTAACAAAGGTGTTCAGTATGGGTTTGTTCAAACCAGAAGTTTAACTCAAAGATGGTTCAGTGTTGGTTCTAATGGTGGGTTGGTGTTTAATAATTTAGGGTGGCGGCCTTCAAGGTGGTCTCGGTTAGGGATTCACCACAAGATACTGTTATGGCGGTTGTACAATGCCGGTGGGTTGTTAATCAAAAAGGTCGTGGTTTGTAAGAGAGTGAAGGATTGTAGGTTAAATTTACACAGAGATAGATAGATGGTTAAATCTACTATCAATATGAAAGAAAGAATCAATATGAAAGAGAGATGAGGATAATTGGTTAATGTATGTGTAAGTGTGTGTTTAGTGTGTGAATGGTGATGGGTTTCATTTGGTGATAGCAACAGTACCTTGAAAAGCTCCAGTTTTTGGATGATCGAAATAGTACAAATTTCATAATAATGGTTTGGTCCGGTCAAGTTGTAAGTCGACGAAAATAGAAAACAGCATTCATCTCGAGTACATTCTTGTATGGTGATGGTTCTATGGTGAACCAAAATAAATGAAAAGATGATAGGTTTTGTATTTTGATGAAGTTAGATGATGAGTGGTAAATATATATCAAATAACAAGACAGAAAGTTTAAGTCTTGTTTTGTGTTGGTGTAGGAATTGATTAATATGAGAAACGAATAATTGTACGGTAAAAGAGAAATGTTATTGAACAAGTTGATGTGTGGTTGAATTTGCATACTGAATGTGATCAAATAGAATCATAATATTATAAAGAAATACAACATGATATGTGACGAAGACAGAAAACAAATCAAACACTGTAATCTTTTGATTATAATATAATTAATCTTTCAAATTTTAAACATGTAAAAATTCTTAGCAGCCGTTCAATAATTCTACCGACAATTTTCATAGGGATAATATTTCGTACTACATTGTTATTCAGTGGCGGATAAAAGTCTTCAGAAAAAAAATTCCAAAATTTTAAATTAACTATATTTTTTTTTTTTGGTCATTATGGTATAAAATTCGATCCTTAAATTAATAAATAAAAATTACATCAACTGTCCCTCTCATTTAAGGGTAAAATATAGAAAGTGTTAAAATTAATTAATTAGATTCTAAATATACTTTTAATAAGCCTACAACTTATATAACTCATTTTTGTATCACCGTTTACTTTAAAATTACATAAGTTTGAATTTAACTTGCTTAATATCAACCGAAACATCAAACGAGTATTGCAATCATTTAATATTTACTTTTAATATATTTTATTTATATATAGAAATATATTTTAAATAATAATTAGAATATCCTATTTTTATTTTTATTAATTTTTAATAACAATAACATATAATACTTCAAATTATATTTCGAATTATTATTTATATATACATACACACATATCTATTTACAATTAATTGTTCGTGAATCGTCGAGAGCAGTCGAAGGTCAATTGAATATAAGAACATCGTTCCAATTTTTTCTAAACTCAACATTACATACTTTGCTTATCGTGTCAAGATCATAATAAGATTAAGTTTAAATTTTATCAGAAATTTCAGGGTCGTCACAGTACCTACCCGTTAAAGAAATTTCGTCCCGAAATTTGAGTGAGGTGGTCATGGCTAACAATAAAAATGTTTTCATGACGAATATAAGTTGATCAATAGAGTTTTATCATTATTGATAAATATAGATAAAACGATTCGATTATGTGGAGCGTTCGAGTGAAATTGTCGCAAAAGATTGAGATAAAGATTTAACTTTTGACATAGTCATGATTGATTTTTAGAAACTAAAGTGCGTCTTAGAATTTTGACGTAGCCAGGGTTGAATTCCGGAATTCAAGGGATTAAAGAAAATCTTCGAAATCTAAAAGATTTGGTTCTTCGGCGAATAAGGAAATTAAGATCTCTATAATTAAATACGGTGATCTGCCTCGATTACTCTGTCTGATATTTTCATTATAAATTAAGCTCTTCGGTTCCATTATTATCACCATTCCTATACTTTCTTTCTTAGTTCATATATCCAAAAGATTGTGAAAATGCTTAATTCTGTTCTAATCCTTGGTATTTTTTTTTTTTAATTATCACTTCTGTCATCCTTCTTTTTAATCTTCCACCAGAAAAATCTGTTTACTATTACTATTACCTTTGGATGATTCTATTCTTAATTCTACCGTGTCTTTAGGTTTTTATAAACATTGATATACACGGTTTGTAATTTCTACGTTGTTGTTGGATTTTATATCTTCCCTTATAGTTCGATGTCCTTGCTTCTGTCTGTCATAACCCGTCCTTAACCATAAGAACGTGTTAGATAACGTATGATTTCATTGCGAGGTATTGACCTCTATATGCGACATTTTTAAAAGAACAACTGCATATATTTTACATTACAAACCATAACTCTTATTTTAATACAAGCTTTAGACAATAAAAAGATGATTATCGTTTAGCGATAATCTTAGACTTACAAACTTTACATGTGATGATAACAATACAATTTCTAGCATATTTTACATTACAATTCCTCGGATATGCAGTTTTATTTTTGACACAAATATGCATACTCAAGATCTTGCTTAAATTCAACATGTTGCAGCGGAAGCTTTTAGTTATCACCTGAGAATAAACATGCTTAAAACGTCAACATAAAGTTGGTGAGATATAGGTTTAATGCCGGCAGCAATATATATATATATAGACCACAAGATTTCATATATAAACATTTTAATAAAAATATTCTAAGTGGTTGAGCACTTGGTAACCATACTTAACATTTAATCACGTCGCATATTCCCTTTATTATGAAATCTTACTACACCGTACCAAGTGTAGTCACAAAACGAAGTACTGTGCAACCGTTGAATACTGGTCGTCCAGTCCGGTTGGGGTTGTCAGGCCCGATAGATCTATCAACAGGATTCGCGTTTACAATACCGCTGTAAATAACAGTTACCAAGCTACAGGGAAGTATGCCAGTGGTACAACTCAACGTAGAATATATTTTTCAGTTACTTGTGTCCATAACGTAAAACATAAAATACATGTATTCTCATCCCGAAATACTTAGAGTTTAAAAGTGGGACTATATACTCACTTTCGTCTTGAAGATATGTAATTTTGACTTGGTCTCCGATTGATATCACGAACCTATCCATATATAATATATCAATACCTTTTCTTTTTAGACAAACGTCACATATATATACTTATAATACTTTTAATACTTTTAATAATTCCTTAGTCCGTAGTTAGCAGTCCGATGTTAGTAATTCAATTTTAATGGTTCATTTTTAGGTGTTTAATAAACCCCCAATGAAATAAATAAAAACCCCCATCGTATATGTATTGGTCGAGATTAATCTTGACCCACGGTACCGGTGTTGTCAAATGACGTGTTGCGTACATAAAGTACCGGTGTTGTCAAATGACGTGTTGCGTACAATCATGGTATCTTATGATTAATCTTCTCGTATTGTTTACGGGTGATCCTGAACCATATAAAATTAAATTATGAGTACATATATATAAAATATCATGTTATTTTAAAAAGATGTGATTTATTTAATTTTCTCCAATTATTTTCGTAGCTAAACTAGTCTTAGATATCCGATCTCGTTTTGGTCATAGTTTCTTCGTTACAACTCCGTTTTCGTTGATTCAACTTGCCACTTCCTTGGATCGAGTCCCTCTTTAAGACTATGAACTGTAAATACCTTAGTTTGTATTCGAAATCACAGGTCATAGGTCAAACTTTAGTGAAACTTATGAAGTTAATCATTTTCCATCATGTAAACAACCTTAAATGATTATTTTTCTAAAAATACTTATACTTTGAGTTAAATCATGAAATTTTTATGTGTTATCATATTCATAGTAAAAATCATTTTTCCAGAAAATAAACCTCCAATTCAAAGTTTAAGATGGTTTTTAATTATCCAACCCAAAACAGCCCCCGGTTGCACTTCGACGTCGTAAATTCAGTTTTTAAGGTGTTCTTTGAAAAACCAAGTTATACCTTGTTAAATTAGCATATATTTATGATATATTACAGGTCTTGAAGTATTTTAAAAGTTAAGTGAGAAGGATCTATTTAGTTTGCAAACAAGTTTGAAAACATTCAAACTATGTTCTTGTTGTTAAAATTTTATACCACAAAATAAGATAGCTATATATATATGAATCGAATAAGGTTATGAACAAAGTTACTACCTCAAGTTACTTGGACAAGATTGCTGTAAAAGAGAAGTAAAAATCTAGAACCAAAAGAGTGATGGAGTTGGATGAAAGATTGGAAGTAAACTTGTGTTCTTGAAAGGATTCTTGAAGTGTTTTTGTAAGGTTTTTCTTATAGTGTTTAAGTGATGTTTTTATGGCTAGATCTTCATGGATACTAGCTGAATGGTTATGGAGTTTCTTAAGAGTGTGTTTTTGGTTAAAGAAATGAGGTAATAAAATTTGAAAATGGAAGATGTATTTAAGGCCATAAAAACATGATTAATGGAAAAACATGGACAAAATTTCATGTTGTATTTTTATGTAATTAGTCATACTAAACATCAAAAGTAGTTACCTTATACATAAGGCATGAACAAGAGAGTTACCTTATACATAAGGCATGAACAAGGGCTGGTTGGTGGTGATTTGATGTGTATATACCAATAGTAAATACGTATAGAAGCTAGGTATGATACGAGTACATATACTCTAGATATACGTATAGAAAATCTTGTGAAAAATGGAATGAGAATTCAAATATAGCTATCTTTTGTGAATATACTTATATTGTTTTATGTATTTAAGTCTTTAAAAGTGATTAAATACATTACATATACGATATATGTATAAACATTATATGTTATAAGTATTTATGTCAAATAACGTTACGTATGGTTATCGTTTTGAAAACTTAAGTTAGTAGTTTCAAAATATACTTATAACTTATTGTTATTAATACAAAATGAGATATTAAAACATCCTTAGATCATGTTAAATATGTATATATACATATATATACACAAACGTATAATTATCATATGTTATATAGTTCGTGATATCATCGGTCAAACTAGACGGTCAAACGTTGTGTAAAACTCATTTCAAAAACATAAGTCTCAACAATTTGGATTGCTTATCATGTTGGTAAGGTTTAATTTATGTAAATATTAATCTTATAAGTATAGAACGATCGAAAAAGTGCGGGTCATTACAGTACCTACCCGTTAAATAAATTTCGTCCCGAAATTTTAAAATTGTACCTATTTTGCGTCATCGAGAAACAAGTGTGGATACTTTTGTTTCATCTGATCCTCTCGTTCCCAAGTAAACTCGGGACCCCTTCGAGCATTCCAACGAACCTTAACGATCGGTATGTTGCTCTGCTTGAGCTGTTTAACTTCACGGTCCATGATTTCGATTGGTTCTTCGACGAATTGTAGTTTCTCGTCGACATGGATTTCTTCAAGAGGAATGGTGAAATCTTCCTTTGCAAGACACTTCTTAAGGTTTGAGACGTGAAAGGTATTATGTACTCCGGCGAGTTGTTGCGGTAACTCGAGTCGATAAGCTACCGGTCCAATGCGTTCGATGATCTTGAACGGGCCTACATATCTTGGGTTCAGTTTACCCCTTTTTCCAAAACGTATTACACATTTCCATGGTGACACCTTTAACATAACCATGTCACCGATCTGAAACTCTAATGGTTTCCTTCGGACATCGGCGTAGCTCTTTTGGCGACTACGGGCTGTTTTCAATCTCTCCTTGATTTGTACTATCTTTTCAGTAGTTTCATGTATGATCTCGGGACCAGTTAATTGTCGATCTCCTATTTCATTCCAACAGATAGGAGATCTACACTTCCTTCCGTACAATGCTTCGAATGGTGCAGCTTTAATGCTCGCATGATAACTATTATTATACGAGAATTCTGCTAATGGTAGATATTTATCCCATCCGTTTCCAAAATCGATCACACATGCCCTGAGCATGTCTTCAAGAGTCTGAATTGTTCTTTCACTCTGCCCGTCGGTTTGAGGATGATATGCGGTACTCATATCCAAACGAGTTCCTAGTGCCTCCTGTAGTGATTGCCAGAACTTTGAGGTAAATCTACTATCACGATCAGATATAATGGAAATAGGTATTCCATGTCTTGAAACAATTTCCTTTATGTATAATCATAATAGTTTCACCATTCTATCCGTTTCCTTTATAGGCAAGAAATGTGCAGATTTGGTGAGACGATCAACTATTACCCAAATGGTGTCATAACCCCAGGCAGTCTTAGGTAATTTTGTGATGAAATCCATGGTAATACCATCCCATTTCCATTCTGGGATTTCTGGTTGTTGAAGTAACCCTGACGGCTTCTGGTGTTCTGCTTTGACCTTAGAACAAGTTAAACACTCCCCAACATATGTTGCAACGTCTGTCTTTAAATTAGGCCACTAATAACGTGTCTTAAGATCTTGGTACATCTTTCCAACTCCAGGATGTATCGAGTATCTTGTCTTATGTGCCTCGTTCAATATCAACTTCCTTAATCCACCCAACTTCGGTACCCAAATACGATTTGCAAAATATCGAATTCCATCTTCCCGTATAACGAGTTGCTTCTCATACTTCTTCATTATTTCATTTCTTATGTTTTCTTTAGTAAGTGCTTCTCGTTGAACTTCTTTGATTTGTGAGTTGAGATTCATGCGAATTTTTATGTTCATCGCTCGTACTCGAATTGGTTCTCGTTCCTTTCTGCTTAATGCGTCAGCCACCACATTCGCTTTCCCGGGATGATAACGAATTTCACAATCATAGTCGTTTATTAACTCGACCCACCTACGTTGCCTCATGTTCAGCTGTTTCTGATCAAAAATATGTTGAAGGCTTTTATGATCAGTAAACACAGTGCATTTAACTCCATACAAGTAGTGTCTCCACATCTTCAATGCAAACACGACTGCTCCCAATTCTAGATCATGCGTCGTATAATTTCGCTCGTGAATCTTCAATTGTCGGGATGCGTATGCAATAACTTTCTTCCGTTGCATAAGAACGCAACCAAAACCTTGTCGCGAAGCGTCACAATATATTTCAAAATCATCGTTCCCTTCTGGTAACGATAAAATAGGCGCCGTAGTTAACTTCTTCTTCAGTAATTGAAATGCACTCTCCCGCTCAGAGGTCCATTCATTTTTCTTCCCTTTTTGCGTTAACGCTGTCAACGGCTTAGCTATTCGGGAAAAATCTTGAATAAACCTTCTGTAATAACCGGCTAAACCCAAAAATTGGCGTATCTGCGTTGGTGTCTTAGGAGTCTCCCATTTTTCAATGGCTTCAATTTTTGCTGGATCAACCTGAATTCCTTTGCTACTAACAACGTGGCCAAGAAATTGCACTTCTTTCAACCAGAAAGCACATTTAGAAAATTTAGCATATAGCTGTTCTTTTCTCAACAACTCTAATATCAACCTTAAATGCTGTTCATGCTCTTGCTCACTCTTGGAATAGATAAGAATATCATCAATGAAAACGATAACAAACTTATCTAAATATGGACTACAAACTCGATTCATGAGGTCCATGAATACAGCTGGCACATTCGTCAATCCAAACGGCATGACCAAAAATTCGTAATGACCATAACGTGTCCGAAAAGCAGTTTTCGGAATGTCCTCTTCTTTGACACGTAATTGATGATAACCCGATCTTAGGTCGATTTTCGAATAAACACATGATCCTTGCAGTTGATCAAATAAGTCATCAATTCTCGGTAGTGGATACCGATTCTTGATAGTTAACTTATTTAATTCACGATAATCTATACACATCCTAAAAGATCCATCTTTCTTCTTAACAAACAAAATTGGAGCTCCCCACGGTGAAGTGCTTGGTCGTATGAATCCACGGTCTAGTAATTCTTTTAACTGACTTTGAAGTTCTTTTAATTCGGACGGTGCAAGTCTATATGTAGCACGAGCCACTGGTGCAGCTCCTGGTACTAAATCTATTTGAAATTCTACAGATCTAAATGGAGGTAATCCCGGCAACTCTTCCGGAAAAACTTCAGGAAAATCTCTTGCCACAGGCACATCGTTGATGCACTTCTCTTTTTCTTTCTTTTCGACTTTATTAACATGTGCTAGAATAGCATAACATCCCTTTTCTAAACACTTCTTGGCTTTCAAACAGCTAATGAGTTTTAGCTTTGAATTACCCTTCTCTCCATAAATCATCACCGGCATTTTATCCTTACTAGGAATGCGAATTGCCTTCTTGGCACACACAACTTCAGCTCCTACTTTGGACATCCAGTCCATGCCGACTATTACATCAAAACTTCCTAATTCTACGGGTATTAAGTCAATTTTAAACGTTTCTCCAGCTAAATTTATTTCACAATCACGACAAATTTTATCGGCTTTAATTAGTTTACCATTAGCTAACTCAATCATGTACTTAGCATCTAGAGGTAATGATGAACAATTCAATTTAGTGTAAAAATTTCTACACACGTAACTTCTATCGGCACCAGTATCAAATATAATAGACGCTGATAAGTTATTAATGGTAAACGTACCCGTAACAAGCTCCGGGTCTTCACGTGCCTCTCTAGCATTAATAATAAATGCTCTCCCACGTGCAGGTCCGACATTCTTCTCTGGATTCAGGCACTGGCTCTTATAGTGACCTTGTTTTCCACACCCAAAACAAGTAACGGTAGCCAAAGCAGTTCTATTTGCATTGGTGGCAGGAGTCTTGGTACCATTTGTATTTGTAATGAGAGCCCTACAATCTTCAGCAAGATGACCCTGTCGATTACACTTGTTGCATACCACACTACAGTAACCAAAATGATGTTTGTGGCATCGGTTGCATAAAGGACTTTGTCCTTTGTAACCAAAACCTGAACCACTACCCGCACCTTTCGTGGTTTCTTGTTTCTTAAAAGATTGTTGTTGGTTACCTCGATCATAATTTCCATTCCACTTTCTTTTGTTACCCAATACCTTCACATCAGTATTGGATGATTTCTTATCCAAGATGACCTGATCCATTAGCTCGTTTGCCATGGTTATAGCTTCATGAATTATCTTAGGTCTCGATGCTGTAACGTTTGCCATGACCTTTGTGGGCAAACCATCTTTGTACATTTCAATCTTCCGTTCTTCGGTTGGAACCAATTCAGGACATAGCAAAACTAATTCCATGAATCGCTGATTGTAGTTGGTGATTTCAGTACCAACAACCTTCAGACTTCGTAATTCATCTTCCAACTTCCTAACCTCGTTCCTTGGACAATATTCGTTGATTAACATTGTTTTGAATTCTTCCCATGGAGTATCATAAGCTACATCTCCTCCTACAGCCTTCACATAATTTTTCCACCACGTGAGTGCACTATCTTGTAAAGTGCACGATGCATACTTAGTCATGTCCTTTTCAACACAACCACTGATTTTAAACACAGTCTCCATCTTTTCTATCCACCGGGTTAAACCGATCGGTCCTTCCGTTCCACTGAATGATGAGGGCTTGCAAGCTTGAAACGTCTTGTAGGTGAATCCTACACGAGGATTTGGGTTAACTGCAGCAGCTCTTGCAGCTTCGACCCATAACATTCTGTCATTGACTCGCTGGTTGATGAATTCCTCGACTTCTTGTTCCGTCATTCGATTCAATCGTGCCATTTCCTAATGAAAGAAAATAATTATTCACATGGAATATTATAGATGTAGTGTGTATTTATAGTACATTATAGCTTGTTAATAATATGAACTAGGTATTATTATAAAAGCCTTTTCTTCTTATTAGCATTTTATAATTATATCTAGGGTAGTACCTACCCGTTAATGTTCATACTTAATAGCTTAGTACAGAACCAATTACAACAATCTAAATAATACTTAACCATGGAAAATTATTGCATTTCATACTTCACTATTTTACATATGCTTATCTTACATCGAACATTAAGCAAACCACTCTAATAATATTATACAAAACATTATATGATCCCATGGTTTAATACGGCAGCGCATCGTTTGGTCTATTTTCTAGGACGTTTAGGTTCAAGGAATGGCCTAACGCTTATCCTAGCTGTCTGCCTATATTTTGGTGGTGGGGCTGAAGAACTGGATGCCGGGATAGAACGAATAGGTATAGCGGGAATAGGGGTGGTAGTGTTTAGTGGAGTTGGTGCCACATCATCCTCACTAAACTCGGGATTTGAATTTTCTAATTCATTAGCCTTTCGTTTCTTTCCTAATTCGAACTTGTCTTTCGTAATTTCCTGTATTTCTTCCTCGGGTTCACTTTCCTCCTCGGGTTCACTTTCCTCCTCGGGTTCACTTCCCGGGTTCCCTATAGTTGGTTCATCCGGAATTTGTGAGTCTTCCCCAAAGATATTATTTTCGTCATCGGATAGGTTAATGACTGAAACGCCATCTGAAGATTCTGATTCGGAGTCGCTGAATGTGATAATAAGTTTCGAGCCCGACATCTATCATATAACAACTAACCCATTAGTACTACATAATATTTACATATAAATTTTAACCAACAATGATAAGCAATGGTTTTTAAATCAGACCCGGTCAAAGTCCAGACTTACTAATGTATCCTAACGACTTATCAGTTAGACACACTAATGCAAACCTGGTTCGCTAAGACCACCGCTCTGATACCACATGTCATAACCCGTCCTTAACCATAAGAACGTGTTAGATAACGTATGATTTCATTGCGAGGTATTGACCTCTATATGCGACATTTTTAAAAGAACAACTGCATATATTTTACATTACAAACCATAACTCTTATTTTAATACAAGCTTTAGACAATAAAAAGATGATTATCATTTAGCGATAATCTTAGACTTACAAACTTTACATGTGATGATAACAATACGATTTCTAGCATATTTTACATTACAATTCCTCGGATATGCAGTTTTATTTTTGACACAAATATGCATACTCAAGATCTTGCTTAAATTCAACATGTTGCAGCGGAAGCTTTTAGTTATCACCTGAGAATAAACATGCTTAAAACGTCAACATAAAGTTGGTGAGATATAGGTTTAATGCCGGCAGCAATATATATATATATAGACCACAAGATTTCATATATAAACATTTTAATAAAAATATTCTAAGTGGTTGAGCACTTGGTAACCATACTTAACATTTAATCACGTCGCATATTCCCTTTATTATGAAATCTTACTACACCGTACCAAGTGTAGTCACAAAACGAAGTACTGTGCAACCGTTGAATACTGGTCGTCCAGTCCGGTTGGGGTTGTCAGGCCCGATAGATCTATCAACAGGATTCGCGTTTACAATACCGCTGTAAATAACAGTTACCAAGCTACAGGGAAGTATGCCAGTGGTACAACTCAACGTAGAATATATTTTTCAGTTACTTGTGTCCATAACGTAAAACATAAAATACATGTATTCTCATCCCGAAATACTTAGAGTTTAAAAGTGGGACTATATACTCACTTTCGTCTTGAAGATATGTAATTTTGACTTGGTCTCCGATTGATATCACGAACCTATCCATATATAATATATCAATACCTTTTCTTTTTAGACAAACGTCACATATATATACTTATAATACTTTTAATACTTTTAATAATTCCTTAGTCCGTAGTTAGCAGTCCGATGTTAGTAATTCAATTTTAATGGTTCATTTTTAGGTGTTTAATAAACCCCCAATGAAATAAATAAAAACCCCCATCGTATATGTATTGGTCGAGATTAATCTTGACCCACGGTACCGGTGTTGTCAAATGACGTGTTGCGTACATAAACTACCGGTGTTGTCAAATGACGTGTTGCGTACAATCATGGGATCTTATGATTAATCTTCTCGTATTGTTTACGGGTGATCCTGAACCATATAAAATTAAGTTATGAGTACATATATATAAAATATCATGTTATTTTAAAAAGATGTGATTTATTTAATTTTCTCCAATTATTTTCGTAGCTAAACTAGTCTTAGATATCCGATCTCGTTTTGGTCATAGTTTCTTCGTTACAACTCCGTTTTCGTTGATTCAACTTGCCACTTCCTTGGATCGAGTCCCTCTTTAAGACTATGAACTGTAAATACCTTAGTTTTTATTCAAAATCACAGGTCATAGGTCAAACTTTAGTGAAACTTATGAAGTTAATCATTTTCCATCATGTAAACAACCTTAAATGATTATTTTTCTAAAAATACTTATACTTTGAGTTAAATCATGAAATTTTTATGTGTTATCATATTCATAGTAAAAATAATTTTTCCAGAAAATAAACCTCCAATTCAAAGTTTAAGATGGTTTTTAATTATCCAACCCAAAACAGCCCCCGGTTGCACTCCGACGTCGTAAATTCAGTTTTTAAGGTGTTCTTTGAAAAACCAAGTTATACCTTGTTAAATTAGCATATATTTATGATATATTACAGGTCTTGAAGTATTTTAAAAGTTAAGTGAGAAGGATCTATTTAGTTTGCAAACAAGTTTGAAAACATTCAAACTATGTTCTTGTTGTTAAAATTTTATACCACAAAATAAGATAGCTATATATATGAATCGAATAAGGTTATGAACAAAGTTACTACCTCAAGTTACTTGGACAAGATTGCTGTAAAAGAGAAGTAAAAATCTAGAACCAAAAGAGTGATGGAGTTGGATGAAAGATTGGAAGTAAACTTGTGTTCTTGAAAGGATTCTTGAAGTATTTTTGTAAGGTTTTTCTTATAGTGTTTAAGTGATGTTTTTATGGCTAGATCTTCATGGATACTAGCTGAATGGTTATGGAGTTTCTTAAGAGTGTGTTTTTGGTTAAATAAATGAGGTAATAAAATTTGAAAATGGAAGATGTATTTAAGGCCATAAAAACATGATTAATGGAAAAACATGGACAAAATTTCATGTTGTATTTTTATGTAATTAGTCATACTAAACATCAAAAGTAGTTACCTTATACATAAGGCATGAACAAGAGAGTTACCTTATACATAAGGCATGAATAAGGGCTGGTTGGTGGTGATTTGATGTGTATATACCAATAGTAAATACGTATAGAAGCTAGGTATGATACGAGTACATATACTCTAGATATACGTATAGAAAATCTTGTGAAAAATGGAATGAGAATTCAAATATAGCTATCTTTTGTGAATATACTTATATTGTTTTATGTATTTAAGTCTTTAAAAGTGATTAAATACATTACATATACGATATATGTATAAACATTATATGTTATAAGTATTTATGTCAAATAACGTTACGTATGGTTATCGTTTTGAAAACTTAAGTTAGTAGTTTCAAAATATACTTATAACTTATTGTTATTAATACAAAATGAGATATTAAAACATCCTTAGATCATGTTAAATATGTATATATACATATATATACACAAACATATAATTATCATATGTTATATAGTTCGTGATATCATCGGTCAAACTAGACGGTCAAACGTTGTGTAAAACTCATTTCAAAAACATAAGTCTCAACAATTTGGATTGCTTATCATTACATTACAGAATATAGAAACTAACAGTTTCTATATGATGTAACACTGAGAGTACGAATAGATTAATGATTTCATATAAGAATAGTTATGAAAATATCTTCAAAAATATGGAGAATATTTATTATGAAAGATACGATAATATCTTTGAATATCTAAGATCAGTGAATGATGGAGACTATTGTCTTTAAGGGTTTAGAGTAACGAGCAAGATATTCGCTAAAGACTTTAGCAGATATTGAATCATTTAGATTCTTTGAAGTCAAACTTATTCTTTGTGATTTGTCCATGGTTTCCTTCATAGTTTCGCATAATCCGCCTTCAGGTACTAAATTTTTCTATTGAATGTTTCCAATATAATGATACACTGGAAGCACGAAGAGGTATGTAATTTTGGGCGAGAATATTTATGAAAATATCCTCAGAAATATCGAAGATATTGATGATGATATTTTAGAATTTTTAAGTTCGATGGTTGATGGAGAAAGATTTTCCGCAAGATTTTAACATGACTTCGGAGCAAGATATTCTCTAAAGATTTCAACGGATCCAGAATTATCTGGATTCTTTGAATACAGGGTATGGTCCTTGTATTTGTCCTTGGTCTCCTTCGTGATTAGCTCAATCCGTTTTCCAGTTCCAACTTTTCTGAGCTTTTCCAACATACTATTCTTTATCATCAAACTTTCGATGATTAAGGTCTTTTACGGTTGTCTATGGTTTTTGCTGCTTCATTCAGCTTTTTCAACATTCAGAGTATTGATTTGTGACTGAGTGCTTCTCAGAATTTCATAACAAAAGATCATAATTCTAAGAGTTGAATGTTATACATATAGCTGTTGATATAGATATGCTGTGAGTTTTTAAAGTACTGATTGCTGATTCCCGGTAATTGGTATGTCAGTTCTCGTTACAAGATGCGGATGAGTACATGATAGGGTTTCAATGAATAAATATCATGATTTGTCAGAGAGAATTAAGCCAAGAAGTAACGAGGTTGCTGGTATGTCTGCTGATAATATGGTGGAATATAAAAGAATTCTCCGGTATCACAAGGGTAATCGTATATATCAGGATTATAGTATGGCTACTTCGAATGAAAAGTCGAAGTTGACTTGCTGAAGCTGTGACAAAATTGTCTACCTTGAAAAGGGATCGCAAAGTTATTTTTGCTAATAAATGCCAAAGGATCTGACGCGGCTACGTGTTAAACTTTTACTCAGTTACCGAGAGTTTCTCAGGTGCAATACTATATACATAAATCTTTCCTTCCGTAGATGAGGTGCGGTTGGTTCATCCTATCGATTGAGGTGTTTTCGAGAATCATGAAAGGTTTGAACGCAGAATGTAATCGTGAAGATATAAATGAGGTTTAAGACGAAATCAAGTGGCAAACTTGAAGAAATGTTTAGTTTCATATGTTATAATCAATATTTTAATTCATTTTAATTGTCCAATGTTGGTAGTCCTCGACTGATAGTCCACAGTTAGCAATTCAACATTTCATATATAATTTAATATATAATATTCGAATTAATTAATACGTACCGTGACCCGTATTTGTCTCAGACTCGATCACAACTCAAAGTATATATATTAATTGAGAATCAACCTCAACCCTGTATAGAGAACTCGATCATTACTGCATATAGAGTGTCTATGGTGATTCCAAATAATATATATAGATGCGTCGATATGATATGTCAAAACCTTGTATACGTGTCCCGATATTTAAAGTGCGTAAGATAAATAACCGAAATTAAATAACGATAAATAAAGTGCGTAAAGTAAATAACAGAAATTAAATGACGATAAATAAAATTGCGAGAATATAAATTGCGATAAATAAACTGCGATAAATAAATTGCGATAATTAAATGGTAATACGAAATTAACAGTTAGCTAGGAACAGTTAGCTAGGATTTTGTTAGCTTGGATTCTTAATAGAATTTCATATTGTTAATTAATCTGTTTCTAATCAATTTTTATTTTGTCCATTATTTCTTCATTATGCCACTTGTTGGATTCTGATAGATTAAAATCCAAATATGAAATTGAATAAAAATGGTTATTCTGTGGTAAACGGATACGTATATCGATGGATGTAAGTAGGATCGTAAATGACTGTTAAATCAGCTTCGAAGAACGTACAATGTAACTTATTAATGTGAAATTTAAATAGTCCTCGGGTATTACCTACCCGTTAAAATATTTTCACCATTAACAGTTTGTACAAGAGAATTTTTAATTACAATCTTTATGAAAACATATGTACATATATATTTTCTTCAGATGTATTCATGTATTTAATAAGTTAATATGATATTAAACTCATTTGCTTTTCGGTTGGAACTAGAATAAATAATCTCTAAAACTTTAGAGATTACATATTCGCCATGTCGAATGAAGATAAATGAGGTAGAACGAATATCATACTCAAAGTACATATGATGATATTGAAGCATTGATTGTTGATGGTACTGGTGCTGTTATTGATTGTACTGTTGGTGCCGGTGATGTTGCTGAAGCTGGTACATTTTGCACCATATTCTCCGAATTGATTATTCGAGCACGAAGTTCGTTGACTTATTACTCGAGGATGATTATCGGTCGGAACGAGCGGATGAATAAGGTTCAGAATTGTAGATAGAATATAATCTTGTCGAGGTATCCTGGAAATGAGACTGAAAATGGTGTCTCGAACAGGTTCGCCGGTAAACGCTTCAGGTTCATTGTCAAGAGGTGAATTTGGTTGATGGAAGGGATTGTCTTCTGTGCATTTCCATTTATTAAGTCGACTACGAACCCATCATATGATTTGATAATGGCTGATTGGTTGATTCATGCCGATGACGCTGTTTTCGGAGCTTAGATGAACATCTATGTCGGAATAGCTGTCGGAATAACTATCGGAATAGCTATTGGAATCTGAGGGACTCGAACTGGTTGCAGTATTCATCTTGTACGATCAGATGAAGGATTTTCGATAAGAAATAGATTATAGGATGTAGATTAGTACCCTGCAATACATAATTTACATATGCATATATAATACTAAAATCCTATAAGTTATGGAGGAATCTACGGAAGTTGTCAGGCAAAGTTACAGTAACAGATACGCTAAGATATGAAGTAGCAGATACGCTAAGATATGAATTTTGTCTATACACTATTCATGCAGTCAATGCAGTAAAATGTGTCTAGACTAAGAATGATAAACAAGTGATTCTCTAAGAATGATAAGCAGGTAATTTTTGACACAAAATGATAAGCAAAACTTTTGACATGCAGACACGGTCGAAGTCCAGACTCACTAATGCATCCTAATGACTTATCAGTTAGACACACTAATGCAGATATGGTTCGCTAAGACCACCGCTCTGATACCAACTGTGAGGACCCGTCCTAATCCATCCGGACGAAGTCCATATCGATTATAAATGTTTCAGAACAGTTGATTACATCGCGAGGTACTTGACCTCTATATGATACATTTTACAAACATTGCATTCGTTTTTGAAAAGACAATCTTTCATTACATTGAAAGTTGACGGCATGCATACTATTTCATAATATATCTAACTATAATTGACTTAATAATAATCTTGATGAACTCAACGACTCGAATGCAACGTCTTTTGAAATATGTCATGAATGACTCCAAGTAATATCTCTAAGGTGAGCAAATGCACAGCGGAAGATTTCTTTCATACCTGAGAATAAACATGCTTTAAAGTGTCAACCAAAAGGTTGGTGAGTTCATTAGTTTAACATAAATAATCATTTCATAATTTTAATAGACCACAAGATTTCATATTTCCATTTCTCATAAACATACGTCCCATGCATAGAGACAAAAATATCATTCATATGGATTGAACACCTGGTAACCGACATTCACAATATGCATATAAGAATATCCCCATCATTCCGGGATCCTCCTTCGGACATGATATAAATTTCGAAGTACTAAAGCATCCGGTACTTTAGATGGGGCTTGTTGGGCCCGATAGATCTATCTTTAGAGTTCGCGTCAATTAGGGTGTCTGTTCCCTAATTCTTAGATTACCAGACTTAATAAAAGGGGCATATTCAGTTCGATCATTCAACCATAGAACGTAATTTCAATTACTTGTGTCTATTTCGTAAAACAGTTATAAAAACAGCGCATGTATTCTCAGTCCCAAAATATATATTGCGAAAGCATTTAAAAAGGGATTAATGAAACTCACATATACTGTATTTTGTAGTAAAAATACATATGGCGACATTGAACAATGCATGGTTGGCCTCGGATTCACAAACCTATATCATTTATATTTATATTAACACATATATTTGTATTTGAACAAATTTACATATTATATCTTAAGTTTTATATCTTATACATTGAATAAATAATAGTTTTATAGTTTTATATATAATTAATTTTATATTAAAATCAATGATTTTGTTATATGTAAATATTTATATAAATAATTTTTAATATATATAATTATATGTAATACTATGGTAGTTGTAATAAATATATTTTTATATAGGAAATATTTAATTGGAATAATAATATTGTTAATATGAAAATATTAATAGTAATGATAATAATAATAATAATCTTAATGATAACTCTAGTAATAATGATAACGTCGATAAAATTTTTGATAATCCTTAATAATAATAGTATCGTTAATAAAAATGATAATGATAATAGTAATGATAATTTTAATAATAACATCAGTATCAATGATAATAATAATAATAATAATAATAATAATAATAATAATAATAATAATAATAATAATAATAATAATAATAATAATAATAATAATAATAATAATAATGATGATGATGATGATGAATATAACTTAACTACCTCAAAAGCTTTTCCCAAAACAAAATGCCCCAGACAAGGCTCGAACCCGCGACCTCTTGCTTAAGCACAAACACACTAAACCACTTGAGTTCTACATGCCTTTCTGATTTAATCCCATATTATAAAATATAAACCCCGTGTTTTGTTTTGGCCTAACAACAATTACACAGCCCACTAACACTTTCGGCCCAATTAATATTACAAGAACTCGGCCCAAAAGCATTTCTTATCCTCGGTCCAATATTACAATTAAGTTTACGGCCCAAAACTTAAATAATTACTCAATGGCCAAAGTAAAAACAAATACTCCGTAACATTTGGGGTCTTCATTACCCACTTGTCCACTATGTTCTTTATGGTTGGTCACCATAATATTAATTTATGTTTATTTGTACATCTTTGCTCATACAGAAAAGGAGAAGTAAAACTATGTATATAATTGCAGTAGTTTTTGTTGGTTTATGTTGTGGGTCGACAGGAGAGTGGTAAAACAGAAACAGATAGTACAACAGTGTCGCGGTTTGTAAGAGAGTGAAGGATTGTAGGTTAAATTATGGCGGTTGTACAATGCCGGTGGGTTGTTAATCAAAAAGGTCGTGGTTTGTAAGAGAGTGAAGGATTGTAGGTTAAATTTACACAGAGATAGATAGATGGTTCAATCAACAATCAATATGAAAGAAAGAATCAATATGAAAGAGAGATGAGGATAATTGGTTAATGTATGTGTAAGTGTGTGTTTAGTGTGTGAATGGTGATGGGTTTCATTTGGTGATAGCAACAGTACCTCGAAAAGCTCCAGTTTTTGGATGATCAAAATAGTACAGATTTCATAATAATGGTTTGGTCCAGTCAAGTTGTAAGTCGACGGAAATAGAAAACAGCATTCATCTCGAGTAGATTCTTGTATGGTGATGGTTCTATGGTGAACCAAAATAAATGAAAAGATGATGGGTTTTGTATTTTGATGAAGTTAGATGATGAGTGGTAAATATATATCAAATAACAAGACAGAAAGTTTAAGTCTTGTTTTGTGTTGGTGTAGGAATTGATTAATATGAGAAACGAATAATTGTACGGTAAAAGAGGAATGTTATTGAACAAGTTGATGTGTGGTTGAATTTGCATACTGAATGTGATCAAATAGAATCATAATATTATAAAGAAATACAACATGATATGTGACGAAGACAGAAAACAAATCAAACACTCTAATCTTTTGATTATAATATAATTAATCTTTCAAATTTTAAACATGTAAAAATTCTTAGCAGCCGTTCAATAATTCTACCGACAATTTTCATAGGGATAATATTTCGTACTACATTGTTATTAAGTGGCGGATAAAAGTCTTCAGAAAAAAAATTCCAAATTTTTAAATTAACTATATTTTTTTTTTTGGTCATTATGGTATAAAATTCGATCCTTAAATTAATAAATAAAAATTACATCAACTGTCCCTCTCATTTAAGGGTAAAATATAGAAAGTGTTAAAATTAATTAATTAGATTCTAAATATACTTTTAATAAGCCTACAACTTATATAACTCATTTTTGTATCACCGTTTACTTTAAAATTACATAAGTTTGAATTTAACTTGCTTAATATCAACCGAAACATCAAACGAGTATTGCAATCATTTAATATTTACTTTTAATATATTTTATTTATATATAGAAATATATTTTAAATAATAATTATAATATCCTATTTTTATTTTTATTAATTTTTAATAACAATAACATATAATACTTCAAATTATATTTCGAATTATTATTTATATATACATACACACATATCTATTTACAATTAATTGTTCGTGAATCGTCGAGAGCAGTCGAAGGTCAATTGAATATAAGAACATCGTTCCAATGTTTTCTAAACTCAACATTACATACTTTGCTTATCGTGTCAAGATCATAATAAGATTAAGTTTAAATTTTATCGGAAATTTCAGGGTCGTCACATCTAAGACCAACGCTCGGATACCAACTGAAATGTCCCGTTCTTATTGATTAAAAGCGTTCCATATTAATTGATTTCGTTGCGAGGTTTTGACCTCTATATGAGACGTTTTTCAAAGACTGCATTCATTTTAAAACAAACCAAAACCTTTATTTCATCAATAAAGGTTTAAAAAGCTTTACGTAGATTATCAAATAATGATAATCTAAAATATCCTGTTTACACACGACTATTACATAATGGTTTACAATACTAATATGTTACAACGAAATAAGTTTCTTGAATGCAGTTTTTACATAATATCATACAAGCATGGACTCCAAATCTTGTCCTTATTTAAGTATGCGACAGCGGAAGCTCTTAATAATCACCTGAGAATAAACATGCTTAAAACGTCAACAAAAAAATGTTGGTGAGTTATAGTTTAACCTATATATATCAAATCGTAACAATAGATCACAAGATTTCATATTTCAATATACATCCCATACATAGAGATAAAAATCATTCATATGGTGAACACCTGGTAACTGACATTAACAAGATGCATATATAAGAATATCCCCATCATGTAGTGACCCGAACTTTTCCATGTTTATATATATATATTAAATGAAATTGTTATTTACATGATTAAGTGTTTCCAACATTTTAAGCAATCAAACTTGTTAAGACTTGATTAATTGAAATAGGTTTCATGTAGATAATTGACCACCCAACTTGACCGGTGATTCACGAACGTTAAAACTTGTAAAAACTATACGATGACATATATATGGTTATATATATAGTTAACATGATTTTATTATAAGTATATATCTCATTAGGTATTTTAACAATGAGTTATATAATAAAAATGAGACTATTAATTTAAGAAACTCGAAAACGATATATATAACGATTATCGTTATAACAACGTCTTACTAGGTACATATGAATCATATTAAGATATTGATACACTTGGTTAATTATGTTAAATGATAAGTAAATATATTATTAAGTGTATTAACAATGAAATACATATGTAAAAATAAGACTACTAACTTAATGATTTCGAAACGAGACATATATGTAACGATTATCGTTGTAACGACATTTAACTGTATATATATCATACTAAGATATATTATATATTATATATCATAATATCATGATAATATAACAATTTAACATCTTATTTGTTATAATAAATAATGGGTTAACAACATTCAACAAGATCGTTAACCTAAAGGTTTCAAAACAACATTTACATGTAACGACTAACGATGACTTAACGACTCAGTTAAAATGTATATACATGTAGTGTTTTAATATGTATTCATACTCTTTTGAAAGACTTCAAGACCCTTATCAAAATACTTCTACTTAACAAAAATGCTTACAATTACATCCTCGTTCAGTTTCATCAACAATTACACTCGTATGCATCCTTATTCGTACTCGTACAATACACAGCTTTTAGATGTATGTACTATTGGTATATACACTCCAATGATCAGCTCCTAGCAGCCCATGTGAGTCACCTAACACATGTGGGAACCATCATTTGGCAACTAGCGTGAAATATCTCATAAAATTACAAAATTATGAGTAATCATTCATGACTTATTTACATGAAAACAAAATTACATATCCTTTATATCTAATCCATACACCAACGACCAAAAACACCTAAAAACACTTTCATTCTTCAATTTTCTTCATCTAATTGATCTCTCTCAAGTTCTATCTTCAAGTTCTAAGTGTTCTTCATAAATTCCAAAAGTTCTAGTTTCATAAAATCAAGAATACTTCCAAGATTGCAAGTTTACTTCCAAGTTTTCTAAATCCATTCCAAGTAATCATCCAAGATCAAGAAACCTTTGTTACTTACAGTAGGTTATCTTTCTAATACAAGGTAATAATCATATTCAAACTTTAATTCAATTTCTATAACTATAACAATCTTATTTCGAGTGGAAATCTTACTTGAAATTGTTTTCGTGTCATGATTCTGCTTCAAGAACTTTCAAGCCATCCAAGGATCCTTTGAAGCTAGATCTATTTTTTTTCATTTCCAGTAGGTTTATCCAAGGAAATTAAGGTAGTAATGATGTTCATAACATCATTTGATTCATACATATAAAGCTATCTTATTCGAAGGTTTAAACTTGTAATCACTAGAACATAGTTTAGTTAATTCTAAACTTGTTCGCAAATAAAAGTTAATCCTTCTAACCTGACTTTTAAAATCAACTAAACACATGTTCTATATCTATATGATATGCTAACTTAATGATTTAAAACCTGGAAACACGAAAAACACCGTAAAACCGGATTTACGCCGTCGTAGTAACACCGCAGGCTGTTTTGGGTTAGTTAATTAAAAACTATGATAAACTTTGATTTAAAAGTTGTTATTCTGGGAAAATGATTTTTATTATGAACATGAAACTATATCCAAAAATCATGTTTAAACTCAAAGTGAAAGTATGTTTTCTAAAATGGTCATCTAGACGTCGTTCTTTCGACTGAAATGACTACCTTTACAAAAACGACTTGTAACTTATTTTTTCGACTATAAACCTATACGTTTTCTGTTTAGATTCATAAAATAGAGTTCAATATGAAATCATAGCAATTTGATTCACTCAAAATGGATTTAAAATGAAGAAGTTATGGGTAAAACAAGATTGGATAATTTTTCTCATTTTAGCTACTTGAAAATTGGTAACAAATCTATTCCAACCATAACTTAATCAACTTGTATTGTATATTATGTAATCTTGAGATACCATAGACACGTATACAATGTTTCAACCTATCATATCGACACATCTATAGATATATCGGAACAACCATAGACACTCTATATGTGAATGTTGGAGTTTGCTATACAGGGTTGAGGTTGATTCCAAAATATATATAGTTTGAGTTGTGATCAATACTGAGATACGTATACATTGGGTCGTGGATTGATTCAAGATAATATTTATCGATTTATTTCTGTACATCTAACTGTGGACAACTAGTTGTAGGTTACTAACGAGGACAGCTGACTTAATAAACTTAAAACATCAAAATATATTAAAAGTGTTGTAAATATATTTTGAACATACTTTGATATATATGTATATATTGTTATAGGTTCGTGAATCAACCAGTGGCCAAATCTTACTTCCCGACGAAGTAAAAATCTGTGAAAGTGAGTTATAGACCCACTTTTAAAATGTAATATTTTTGGGATAAGAATACATGCAGGTTTTATAAATGATTTACAAAATAGACACAAGTACGTGAAACTACATTCTATGGTTGAATTATCGAAATCGAATATGCCCCTTTTTATTAAGTCTGGTAATCTAAGAATTAGGGAACAGACACCCTAATTGACGCGAATCCTAAAGATAGATCTATTGGGCCTAACAAACCCCATCCAAAGTACCGGATGCTTTAGTACTTCGAAATTTATATCATATCCGAAGGGTGTCCCGGAATGATGGGGATATTCTTATATATGCATCTTGTTAATGTCGGTTACCAGGTGATCACCATATGAATGATTTTTATCTCTATGTATGGGATGTGTATTGAAATATGAAATCTTGTGGTCTATTATTATGATTTGATAATATATAGGTTAAACCTATAACTCACCAACATTTTTGTTGACGTTTAAAGCATGTTTATTCTCAGGTGAATACTAAGAGCTTCCGCTGTTGCATACTAAAATAAGGACAAGATTTAGAGTCCATGTTTGTATGATATTGTGTAAAACTGCATTCAAGAAACTGATTTCGATGTAACATATTTGTATTGTAAACCATTATGAAATGGTCGTGTGTAAACAGGATATTTTAGATTATCATTATTTGATAATCTACGTAAAGCTTTTTAAACCTTTATTTATGAAATAAAGGTTATGGTTTATTTTAAAAATGAATGCAGTCTTTGAAAAACGTCTCATATAGAGGTCAAAACCTCGCAACGAAATCAATTAATATGGAACGTTTTTAATCAATAAGAACGGGACATTTCAGTTGGTATCCGAGCGTTGGTCTTAGAGAACCAGAATTTTGCATTAGTGTGTCTTATCGAGTTTGTTAGGATGCATTAGTGAGTCTGGACTTCGACCGTGTTTACTTGAAAAATGATTGCTTAACAAATTTTGTTGGAAACTATATATTTTTAACATGTGAATATTATGTGATATATTAATCTCTTAACGCGTTTGATATTATGTGATAGATGTCTACCTCTAGAACAAGTCACATTGACTCACCTAATAATAATGAAGAGTCAAATGTAAATTGGAATGATTCGTGGACTGATTCACAAGTTCCCGAAGAGGAACCGGAAGAAGAGTCGAAACCGGAAGAAGAATCGGAACCGGAAGAAGAATCGGAACCGGATGAAGAAATAGAACCGGTGGGGGAAATAATAAAACGGTTAAGTAAAAGAAAATCCTCAACCAACCGACCAAGGTTAATTATGGTCAATGGTGTTTCCGCCAAGGAAGCAAAATATTGGGAGGATTACCAATTCTCCGATGAATCGGATTCCGACGAGAATTCCGATGATGTTATAGAAATTACCCCAACTGAATTTAAAAAGGCAAAAGAAAATAATAAGGGAAAGGGCATAAAAATAGAGAAATCTAATTCCAACCCCGATGAACTTTATATGTATCGTCAACCCCCGAAGTCCTTAAGTTGTAACAATGACCCGGGAACCTCTAAACCACCAGGTTTTTCTAAACCAATGTGGAAAATTACGGCTCGTATTAGGGGAACATCATATATCCCTAGAAACTTGGCAAAACGAACCAAAACCGAAGAAGAAGAAACAAGCGAGTCGGAATAAAATAGTTGTATTCGTGTGGTGTAATATATGTAATATAGTGTGCTTATGCTTTATGATATATGTAAAAATTGCTTGTATTAATAAGTATTTTTTTTATGAATCTAACTCTTGTCTATTTTACAGTATAAAAACACAAAATGGATAGACAACCCAATATTTTAAGAGACCTACCCGGAGACATGATTGATGAAATCTTGTCTAGAGTCGGTCAGAATTCTTCGGCACAACTATTTAAGGCGAGATCAGTTTGCAAGACATTCGAAAAACGTTCCAAGAATGCCTTGGTTTATAAAAGGCTTTCGTTCGAAAGATGGGGGATATCACATTGGGAAATCCATAAGTTACGATGTGTTTACTTTGACGCATATATTGCGGGGAACCCAAATGCTATTTTACGCAATGGGTTAAGAAATTATTTTGACTCAATATATCCGAATATTGGACTTCGTGATTTAGAAAAAGCGGCTAACATGCAACATAAAGAAGCATGTTATGCTTACGGATTAGTAATGTTCGCTTCTCACTAAAGTGAGAACAATAACATCGGCCTACAACTATTAAACAAAACGTTCCCACAAGTGACGGAGTCGGTAATTGGGGTAAGAAATGAGGTTTTTAGATTGTTACGGGACTGTTGGAAATTACGTAACCCTCGTCCCTTTGACGACGTTACAACACGCTGTCTTATCAACGGCCATAACGGTTATGTTCCACAAGACCAAGGATGGGAAGTAGTCCTAGTAAAACCAGAATGCATGACTTGTTTCTGGACGTATGAATTACGTGTCTTTATTGCCTTTGCTGAACGACTTGTGTACTAGCTAGAATTATCTTCACAACTATCTTGTATCAAAGTTATTGTGTGCTATATTTCATGCTTTATGTAAAATAAGCGGTATTGTAAGTTTGTAAAATATTGTATAAAAGTTTGAACGCGAAATATTATTATAATCAGTTTTTCATATAGAATTGTAGTAGTTGAATTGTATATTAGCTGCTAAGTATGAACTTAACGGGTAGGTACTACCCGAATTTTAACTTATAAAACCCTAATATGAAGAAAAAGCTTTTATAAATGAGTTCATATTATGCTACGAAATACTATTAACTACTCTTAATATTCTGTATGATTAACTTGTTCCATTTGACTATTTTGAAGGAAATGGCACCGACTACTCGACACACCGTGAATATGAATGAAGAGGAATTCCGTACTTTTCTAGCTTCAAACATAGCCGCAGTACAGGCTGCGCTACATAACAACAATAACCTTGGATCTAGCAGTACAGGAAATCGTGTAGGATGCACCTACAAAGAATTCACTGCCTGCAAACCTTTGGAATTTGATGGAACCGAAGGACTGATCGGATTGAAACGGTGGACCGAGAAGGTCGAATCGGTGTTTACCATAAGTAAGTGTACTGAAGAGGACAAAGTGAAGTATGCTACGCATACCTTCACAGGTTCTGCGTTAACATGGTGGAATACCTATCTAGAGCAAGTGGGACAAGACGATGCGTACGCACTACCATGGTCAGCATTCAAGCACTTGATGAACGAGAAGTACCGTCCCAGAACCGAGGTCAATAAGCTCAAGATAGAACTTAGAGGGTTACGAACCCAAGGATTTGATATTACCACGTACGAAAGACGATTCACAGAATTGTGCCTATTGTGTCCGGGAGCATTCGAAGATGAGGAAGAGAAGATTGACGCGTTTGTGAAAGGATTACCGGAAAGAATCCAAGAAGATATAAGTTCACACGAGCCCGCCTCCATACAACAGGCATGTAGAATGGCTCACAAACTAGTGAACCAGATTGAAGAAAGAATTAAAGAACAGACTGCTGAAGAGGCCAATGTGAAGCAAGTCAAAAGAAAGTGGGAGGAACACGGTGATAAGAATCACCAATACAACAACAACAATAATCGCAACAATTATCCCAACAATCGCAACATCAATCGCAACTACAACAAACGGCCCAACAACAACAACAACAACAACAACAACAACAACAACAGCAACTACAACAATCATCCCAATAACAATAATAACCGCAACAACAACAACAATCAGAAGCAGCTATGCCAAAGGTGTGAAAAGTATCACTCGGGGTTCTGCACCAAATTTTGCAACAAGTGTAAAAGAAATGGTCATAGCGCGGTGAAGTGTGAGGTCTACGGACCAGGGGTTAACAGAACGAAAGGAACAAATGGTGTCGGAACGAGTAATGGCGGAGCAAGTAGTGTCGGAGCAAGTTATGCCAATGTAGTTTGTTATAAATGTGGAAAATCGGGCTACATTATTAGAAATTGCCCGAATCAGGAGAACACGAATGGACAAGGCCGCGGAAGAGTTTTCAATATTAATGCGGCAGAGGCACAGGAAGACCCGGAGCTTGTTACGGGTACGTTTCTTATTGACAATAAATCTGCTTACGTTTTATTTGATTTGGGTGCGGATAGAAGCTATATGAGTAGAGATTTTTGTGCTAAATTAAGTTGTCCATTGACGCCGTTGGATAGTAAATTTTTACTCGAATTAGCAAACGGTAAATTAATTTCAGCAGATAATATATGCCGGAATCGAGAAATTAAACTGGGTAGCGAAATATTTAAGATTGATTTGATACCAGTAGAGTTAGGGAGTTTTGATGTAATAGTTGGCACGGACTGGCTGAAGAAAGTGAAAGCAGAGATTGTATGTTATAAAAATGCAATTCGCATTGTACGAGAAGAAGGAGAACCCTTAATGGTGTACGGAGAAAAGGGCAACATGAAGCTACATCTTATTAGTAATTTGAAGGCACAAAAACTAATAAGAAAAGGTTGCTATGCTATTCTAGCACACGTCGAGAAAGTACAAACTGAAGAAAAGAGCATCAATGATGTTCCCGTCGCAAAAGAATTTCCCGATGTATTTCCGAAAGAATTACCGGGACTACCTCCTCATCGATCTGTTGAATTTCAAATTGATCTTGTACCAGGAGCTACACCAATAGCTCGTGCTCCTTATAGACTCGCACCCAGCGAGATGAAAGAACTTCAAAGCCAACTGCAAGAACTATTAGAACGTGGTTTCATTCGACCAAGCAAATCACCATGGGGAGCTCCTGTTTTGTTTGTCAAGAAGAAGGATGGTACATTTAGGTTGTGTATTGACTACAGAGAGTTGAACAAACTTACCATCAAAAACAGTTATCCACTGTCGAGAATTTACGACTTATTTGATCAACTACAAGGCTCGTCGGTTTATTCGAAGATCGATTTACGTTCTGGATATCATCAAATGCGAGTAAAGGAGGATGATATTCCAAAAATTGCTTTTAGGACGCGTTATGGTCATTACGAGTTTATGGTTATGCCGTTTGGATTGACTAACGCACCAGCTGTGTTCATGGACCTTATGAACCGAGTGTGTGGGCCATATCTTGACAAGTTTGTCATTGTTTTCATCGATGACATACTTATTTACTCAAAGAATGATCAAGATCACGAAGAACATTTGAGAAAAGTGCTAGAAGTATTGAGGAAAGAAAAACTGTACGCTAAGTTTTCAAAGTGTGCATTTTGGTTGGAAGAAGTTCAATTCCTCGGTCACATAGTAAACAAAGAAGGTATCCAGGTGGACCCGGCAAAGATCGAAATCGTTGAAAAGTGGGAAACCCCAAAAACTCCGAAGCATATACGTCAATTTTTAGGACTAGCTGGTTACTACAGAAGGTTCATCCAAGACTTTTCCAGAATAGCAAAACCCTTGACTGCATTAACGCATAAAGGGAATAAATTTGAATGGAAGGATGAACAAGAGAAAGCGTTTCAGTTATTGAAGAAAAAGCTAACTACGGCACCTATATTGTCATTTCCTGAAGGGAATGATGATTTTGTGATTTATTGTGACGCATCAAAGCAAGGTCTCGGTTGTGTATTAATGCAATGAACGAAGGTGATTGCTTATGCGTCTAGACAATTGAAGATTCACGAGCAAAATTATACGACGCATGATTTGGAATTAGGCGCGGTTGTTTTTGCATTAAAGACTTAGAGGCACTACTTATATGGGGTCAAAAGTATTATATATACCGACCACAAAAGTCTTCAACACATATTTAATCAGAAACAACTGAATATGAGGCAGCGTAGGTGGATTGAATTGTTGAATGATTACGACTTTGAGATTCGTTACCACCCGGGGAAGGCAAATGTGGTAGCCGACGCCTTGAGCAGAAAGGACAGAGACCACATTCGAGTAAAATCTATGAATATAATGATTCACACTAACCTTACTACTCAAATAAAGGAGGCGCAACAAGGAGTTTTAAAAGAGGGAAATTTAAAGGATGAAATACCCAAAGGATCAGAGAAGCATCTTAATATTCGGGAAGACGGAACCCGGTATAGGGCTGAAAGAATTTGGGTACCAAAATTTGGAGATATGAGAGAAATGGTACTTAGAGAAGCTCATAAAACCAGATACTCAATACATCCTGGAACGGGGAAGATGTACAAGGATCTTAAGAAACATTTTTCGTGGCCAGGGATGAAAGCCGATATTGCTAAATATGTAGGAGAATGTTTGACGTGTTCTAAGGTCAAAGCTAAACATCAGAAACCATCAGGTCTACTACAACAACCTGAAATCCCGGAATGGAAATGGGAAAACATTACCATGGATTTCATTACTAAATTGCCAAGGACTGCAAGTGGTTATGATACTATTTGGGTAATAGTTGATCGTCTCACCAAGTCAGCACACTTCCTGCCAATAAGAGAAGATGACAGGATGGAGAAGTTAGCACGACTGTATTTGAAGGAAGTCGTCTCCAGACATGGAATACCAATCTCTATTATCTCTGATAGGGATGGCAGATTTATTTCAAGATTCTGGCAGACATTACAGCAAGCATTAGGAACTCGTCTAGACATGAGTACTGCCTATCATCCACAAACTGATTGGCAGAGCGAAAGGACGATACAAACGCTTGAAGACATGCTACGAGCATGTGTTATTGATTTTGGAAACAGTTGGGATCGACATCTACCATTAGCAGAATTTTCCTACAACAACAGCTACCATTCAAGCATTGAGATGGCGCCATTTGAAGCACTTTATGGTAGAAAGTGCAGGTCTCCGATTTGTTGGAGTGAAGTGGGGGATAGACAGATTACGGGTCCAGAGATAATACAAGAAACTACCGAGAAGATCATCCAAATTCAACAACGGTTGAAAACCGCCCAAAGTCGACAAAAGAGCTACGCTGACATTAAAAGAAAAGATATAGAATTTGAAATTGGAGAGATGGTCATGCTTAAAGTTGCACCTTGGAAAGGCATTGTTCGATTTGGTAAACGAGGGAAATTAAATCCAAGGTATATTGGACCATTCAAGATTATTGATCGTGTCGGACCAATAGCTTACCGACTTGAATTACCTCAACAACTCGCGGCTGTAAATAACACTTTCCACGTCTCAAATTTGAAGAAATGTTTTGCTAAAGAAGATCTCACTATTCCGTTGGACGAAATCCAAATCAATGAAAAACTTCAATTCATTGAAGAACCCGTCGAAATAATGGATCGTGAGGTTAAGAGACTTAAAAAAAACAAGATACCGATTGTTAAGGTTCGATGGAATGCTCGTAGAGGACCCGAGTTCACCTGGGAGCGTGAAGATCAGATGAAGAAGAAATACCCGCATTTATTTCCAGAAGATACGTCAACACCTCCAACTGCTTAAAATTTCGGGACGAAATTTATTTAACGGGTAGGTACTGTAGTGACCCGAACTTTTCCATGTTTATATATATATTAAATAAAATTGTTATTTACATGATTAAGTGTTTCCAACATGTTAAGCAATCAAACTTGTTAAGACTTGATTAATTGAAATAGGTTTCATATAGACAATTGACCACCCAAGTTGACCTGTGATTCACGAATGTTAAAACTTGTAAAAACTATACGATGACATATATATGGTTATATATATAGTTAAAATGATTTTATTATAAGTATGTATCTCATTAGGTATTTTAACAATGAGTTATATACATAAAAATGAGACTATTAATTTAAGAAACTCGAAAACGATATATATAATGATTATCGTTATAACAACGTCTTACTAGGTACATATGAATCATATTAAGATATTGATACACTTGGTTAATTATGTTAAATGATAAGTAAATATATTATTAAGTGTATTAACAATGAAATACATATGTAAAAATAAGACTACTAACTTAATGATTTCGAAACGAGACATATATGTAACGATTATCGTTGTAACGACATTTAACTGTATATATATCATACTAAGATATATTATATCATAATATCATGATAATATAACAATTTAACATCTTATTTGTTATAATAAACAATGGGTTAACAACATTCAACAAGATCGTTAACCTAAAGGTTTCAAAACAACATTTACATGTAACGACTAACGATGACTTAACGACTCAGTTAAAATGTATATACATGTAGTGTTTTAATATGTATTCATACACTTTTGAAAGACTTCAAGACACTTATCAAAATACTTCTACTTAACAAAAATGCTTACAATTACATCCTCGTTCAGTTTCATCAACAATTCTACTCGTATGCATCCGTATTCGTACTCGTACAATACACAGCTTTTAGATGTATGTACTATTGGTATATACACTCCAATGATCAGCTCTTAGCAGCCCATGTGAGTCACCTAACACATGTGGGAACCATCATTTGGCAACTAGCATGAAATATCTCATAAAATAACAAAAATATGAGTAATCATTCATGACTTATTTACATGAAAACAAAATTACATATCCTTTATATCTAATCCATACACCAACGACCAAAAACACCTACAAACACTTTCATTCTTCAATTTTCTTCATCTAATTGATCTCTCTCAAGTTCTATCTTCAAGTTCTAAGTGTTCTTCATAAATTCCAAAAGTTCTAGTTTCATAAAATCAAGAATACTTCCAAGATTGCAAGTTTACTTCCAAGTTTTCTAAATCCATTCCAAGTAATCATCCAAGATCAAGAAACCTTTGTTACTTACAGTAGGTTATCTTTCTAATACAAGGTAATAATCATATTCAAACTTTAATTCAATTTCTATAACTATAACAATCTTATTTCGAGTGGAAATCTTACTTGAAATTGTTTTCGTGTCATGATTCTGCTTCAAGAACTTTAAAGCCATCCAAGGATCCTTTGAAGCTAGATCTATTTTTCTCATTTCCAGTAGGTTTATCCAAGGAAATTGAGGTAGTAATGATGTTCATAACATCATTCGATTCATACATATAAAGCTATCTTATTCGAAGGTTTAAACTTGTAATCACTAGAACATAGTTTAGTTAATTCTAAACTTGTTCGCAAATAAAAGTTAATCCTTCTAACTTGACTTTTAAAATCAACTAAACACATGTTATATATCTATATGATATGCTAACTTAATAATTTAAAACCTGGAAACACGAAAAACACCGTAAAACCGGATTTACGCCGTCGTAGTAACACCGCAGGCTGTTTTGGGTTAGTTAATTAAAAACCATGATAAACTTTGATTTAAAAGTTTTTATTCTGGGAAAATGATTTTTATTATGAACATGAAACTATATCCAAAAATCATGGTTAAACTCAAAGTGAAAGTATGTTTTCTAAAATGGTCATCTAGACGTCGTTCTTTTGACTGAAATGACTACCTTTACAAAAACGACTTGTAACTTATTTTTTCGACTATAAACCTATACTTTTTCTGTTTAGATTCAAAAAATAGAGTTCAATATGAAATCATAGCAATTTTAAAATGAAGAAGTTATGGGTAAAACAAGATTGGATAATTTTTCTCATTTTAGCTACGTGAAAATTGGTAACAAATCTATTCCAACCATAACTTAATCAACTTGTATTGTATATTATGTAATCTTGAGATACCATATACACGTATACAATGTTTCGACCTATCATGTCGACACATCTATATATATTTCGGAACAACCATAGACACTCTATATGTGAATGTTGGAGTTAGCTATACAGGGTTGAGGTTGATTCCAAAATATATATAGTTTGAGTTGTGATCAATACTGAGATACGTATACACTGGGTCGTGGATTGATTCAAGATAATATTTATCGATTTATTTCTGTACATCTAACTGTGGACAACTAGTTGTAGGTTACTAACGAGGACAGCTGACTTAATAAACTTAAAACATCAAAATATATTAAAAGTGTTGTAAATATATTTTGAACATACTTTGATATATATGTATATATTGTTATAGGTTTGTGAATCAACCAGTGGCCAAATCTTACTTCCCGACGAAGTAAAAATTTGTAAAAGTGAGTTATAGTCCCACTTTTAAAATCTAATATTTTTGGGATGAGAATACATGCAGGTTTTATAAATGATTTACAAAATAGACACAAGTACGTGAAACTACATTCTATGGTTGAATTATCGAAATCGAATATGCCCCTTTATATTAAGTCTGGTAATCTAAGAATTAGGGAATATACACCCTAATTGACGCGAATCCTAAAGATAGATCTATTGGGCCTAACAAACCCTATCCAAAGTACCGGATGCTTTAGTACTTTGAAATTTATATCATATCCGAAGGGTGTCCCGGAATGATGGGGATATTCTTATATATGCATCTTGTTAATGTCGGTTACCAGGTGATCACCATATGAATGATTTTTATCTCTATGTATGGGATGTGTATTGAAATATGAAATCTTGTGGACTATTATTATGATTTGATAATATATAGGTTAAACCTATAACTCACCAACATTTTTGTTGACGTTTAAAGCATGTTTATTCTCAGGTGAATACTAAGAGCTTCCGCTGTTGCATACTAAAATAAGGACAAGATTTAGAGTCCATGTTTGTATGATATTGTGTAAAACTGCATTCAAGAAACTGATTTCGATGTAACATATTTGTATTGTAAACCATTATGAAATGGTCGTGTGTAAACAGGATATTTTAGATTATCATTATTTGATAATCTACGTAAAGCTTTTTAAACCTTTATTTATGAAATAAAGGTTATGGTTTATTTTAAAAATGAATGCAGTCTTTGAAAAACGTCTCATATAGAGGTCAAAACCTCGCAACGAAATCAATTAATATGGAACGTTTTTAATCAATAAGAACGGGACATTTCACATCATTCCGGGACACCCTTCGGATATGATATAAATTTTGAAGTACTAAAGCATCCGGTACTTTGGATGGGGTTTGTTAGGCCCAATAGATCTATCTTTAGGATTCGCGTCAATTAGGGTGTCTGTTCCCTAATTCTTAGATTACCAGACTTAATAAAAAGGGGCATATTCGATTTCGATAATTCAACCATAGAATGTAGTTTCACGTACTTGTGTCTATTTTGTAAATCATTTATAAAACCTGCATGTATTATCTGTGACGACCCGGAAATTTCCGACCAAATTTAAACTTTAATCTTTATATTATTCCGACACGATAAGCAAAGTTTGTTAAGTTAAATCTCAAGAATTTTAAACTGTGTTCATACATTCATTATAACCTCGACCAAATTCCGACGATTCACGAACCGTTATATATAAATAGATATGTATATGTATATATATATATTATAACTTAAGAATATTAATAAAGTATTAAACGTATAATACCTTACACGAACGTATTTGTTTCAATATGATTTTCGATGAAATTAAAAAAATATATTAAATGATTGAATTATCAGAAACATTGAATTATGATTACAAGTCTCTGTTGAGAGGTCCACTATGATTTGAGAAAATCTATTCCTCTTAACGATATTCAGAATAATTTGTAAAGCTATTTATAAATAAAAACAAAAAGTGTCATTTACGAAATTTAGACAAAAGTTAGTGGAGAATTGGTTTCCATAATATTCTATTAATTTAGTTTCAAAAGTACAAAAAACGTTTTCAGTTTAAAAAGAACTTTATTATTAAAACGTATATATCTTTTATAAATATCTTGAACCACTTTTGACAACTCATTACTTAACCAGTATGATAAAGATAACGATATTTATATTTTATTTTATTAAATATATATAACGATTTAAATTAATATTATATATACTTATACGCGTATTATACGTATATAGTTTTATACTTTTACTATACTTTAACTTTACCTTTACTTTACTTTTATCTTACTTTAACTTTAATAATTCATACTTTAATAATTCAATTTAATAATTCATACTTTAATAATTCACTTTAATAATTTACTTTAATAATTCATACTTTAATAATTCACTTTGATAATTCACTTTAATAATTCATACTTTAATAATTCACTTTGATAATTCACTTTAATAATACATACTTTAATAATTTATTTTAATAATTCATACTTTAATAATTCACTTTAATAATTCAAAAATCTGTTATAAATAGAATTCAATAGGTTTCATTATTTAATAAAAACTTGAAAATATATTTCACTAAACTCTCTCAATCGAATTACATATATATATTTTCTTTGTATTATTTCAAAATATTATTAGTATACATAAAATATTACGACGGAGTGCTGTCCGAGTGATTTCAAAATAGTTTTTTTGAATGAGTCGAAGCTAAGGAAATTATGGGCTATAGCTATGGAGGTGATGGGTATGGTTCATGGGTATGCTCGTGAGGTCAATCTAGTGTTTATCATCTCCGTTGCGTCTACGTACTTTCCTGCAATTTAGAATCTCAATATTGATACGTTCGTGAATCCGAGTCCAACCTTGCACTTGTTAAATGACGTTATATGTATTTTTACTACGAAATACAGTATTGTGAGTTTCATTACTCCCTTTTTATATATATTTTTGGGCTGAGAATACATGCGCTGTTTTATAAATGTTTTACGAAATAGGCACAAGTACTAAAACTAATTCTATGTGGGTTTAAACCAGAAATATACCCTTAGCTTGGTAACATTAAACTACTTGTCTATGTACGGTAGGCGCGAATCCTAAAGATAGATCTATTGGGCCTGACAAACCCCATCCTGACTATGGGATGCTTTAGTACTTCGAGGTTTTTTTAAACACACCTGATCTGGTGTACTTCAGAGGGTAAAACATGAACGTTAAGGCTTGTTACCGGGTGCCTACAACTTATAGATTACTTTTATACACTTACGAGTGTACATATATTTATAAACGGAAATCTTGTGGTCTATTAATATATTGAAATGATCGTTATGATAAACCTATGAACTCACCAACCTTTTGGTTGACACTTTAAAGCATGTTTATTCTCAGGTATTAAAGAAATCTTCCGCTGTGCATTAGCTCATTTTAAGGATATTACTTGGAGTCATTCATGGTATATTTTGAAAGACGTTGCATTCGAGTCATTGAGTTCATCAAGATTATTATTAAGCCAATTATAGTTGGATGTATTATGAAATGGTGTGCATGCCGTCAACTTTCGTTGTAAAGAAAGTTTGTCTTTTAAAAACGAATGCAATGTTTGTAAAATGTATCATATAGAGGTCAAATACCTTGCGATGTAATCAACTATTGTGAATCGTTTATAATGTATATGAACGGGTCCTTTCATTATCATCCCAAAAATATTAGATTTTAAAAGTGGGACTATAACTCACTTTCACAGATTTTTACTTCGTCGGGAAGTAAGACTTGGCCACTGGTCGATTCACGAACCTATAAATAATATGTACATATATATCAAAGTATGTTCAAAATATATTTACAACACTTTTAATACATTTTGATGTTTTAAGTTCATTAAGTCAGCTATCCTCGTTAGTAACCTACAACTAATTGTCCAAAGTTAGATGTACAGAAAAAATTGATATATCTTATCTTGAATCAATCCACGACCCAGTGTATCACATCTCAGGCTAGATCACAACTCAAAGTATATATATTTTTAGAATCAACCTTAACCCTGTATAGCTAACTCCCACATTACTGCATATAGAGTATCTATGGTTGTTCCAAATAATATATACACATGGGTCGATATGATATGTCAAAACATTTGCATACGTGTCTATGGTATCCCAAGATTACATAATATATTAGAATACATGTATTATACAATATAAGTTAGCTAGGATAAGATTAATATAGATTTGTTACCAATTTTCACGTGGCTACAACTAGAAAAATTATCCAATCTTGTTTTACTCATAACTTCTTCATTTTAAATCCGTTTTGAGTAAATCAAATTTCTATGGTTTCATATTGAACATCTATTTTATGAATCTAAACAGAAAAAGTATAGGTTTATAGTTGGAAATATAAGTTACAAGTCATTTTTGTAAAGGTAGTCATTTCAGTCGAAAGAACGACGTCTAGATGACCATTTTAGAAAACATACTTTCACTTTGAGTTTAATTATGATTTTTGGATATAGTTTCATGTTCATAAGAAAAATCATTTACCCAGAAGAACAACTTTTAAATCAAAGTTTATCATAGTTTTTAATTAACTAACCCAAAACAGCCCGCGGTGTTACTACGACGGCGTATGTCCGGTTTTAAGTGTTCTTCGTGTTTTCAGGTTTTAAATCATTAAGTTAGCATATCATATAGATATAGAACATGTGTTTAGTTGATTTTAAAAGTCAAGTTAGAGGGATTAACTTTTGTTTGCGAACAAGTTTAGAATTAACTAAACTATGTTCTAGTGATTACAAGTTTAAACTTTCGAATAAGATAGCTTTATATGTATGAATCGAATGATGTTATGAACATCATTACTACCTCAAGTTTTTTGGATAAAGCTACTGGAAATGAGAAAAATGGATCTAGCTTCAAAGGATCCTTGGATGGCTTGAAAGTTCTTGAAGCAGAATCATGACACGAAAAACAAGTTCAAGTAAGATTTCCACTCGAAATAAGATTGTTATAGTTATAGAAATTGAATCAAAGTTTGAATATGAGTATTACCTTGTATTAGAAAGATATCTTACTATAAATAAGAAAGATTTCTTGAGGTTGGATGATCACTCTACAAGATTGGAAGTAAGCTAGCAAACTTGGAAGTATTCTTGATTTTATGAAACTAGAACTTGTAGAATTTATGAAGAACACTTAGAACTTGAAGATAGAACTTGAGAGAGATCAATTAGATGAAGAAAATTGAAGAATGAAAGTGTTTATAGGTGTTTTTGGTCGTTGGTGTATGGATTAGATATAAAGGATATGTAATTTTGTTTTCATGTAAATAAGTCATGAATGATTAATCATATTTTTGTTATTTTATGAGATATTTCATGCTAGTTGCCAAATGATGGTTCCCACATGTATTAGGTGACTCACATGGGCTTCTAAGAGCTGATCATTGGAGTGTATATACCAATAGTACATACATCTAAAAGCTGTGTATTTTACGAGTACGAATACGGGTGCATACGAGTAGAATTGTTGATGAAACTGAACGAGGATGTAATTTTAACCATTTTTGTTAAGTAGAGGTATTTTGATAAGTGTATTGAAGTCTTTCAAAAGTGTATGACTACATATTAAAACACTACATGTATATACATTTTAACTGAGTCGTTAAGTCATCGTTAGTCGTTACATGTAAGTGTTGTTTTGAAACCTTTAGGTTAACGATCTTGTTAAATGTTGTTAGCCCAATATTTATAATATAAAATGAGATTTTAAATTATTATATTATCATGATAATATGATGTATGAATATCTCTTAATATGATATATATACATTAAATGTCGTTACAACGATAATCGTTACATATATGTCTTGTTTCAAAATCATTAAGTTAGTAGTCTTGCTTTTACATATGTAGTTCATTGTTAATATACTTAATGATATGTTTACTTATCATAATATCATGTTAACTATATATATATCCATATATATGTCATCATATAGTTTTTACAAGTTTTAACGTTCGTGAATCACCGGTCAACTTGGGTGGTCAATTGTCTATATGAAACCTATTTCAATTAATCAAGTCTTAACAAGTTTGATTGCTTAACATGTTGGAAACACTTAATCATGTAAATAACAATTTCATTTAATATATATAAACATAGAAAAGTTCGGGTCACTACAGTACCTACCCGTTAAATAAATTTCGTCCCAAAATTTTAAGCAGTTGGAGGTGTTGACGTATCTTCTGGAAATAAGTGCGGGTATTTCTTCTTCATCTGATCTTCTCGTTCCCAGGTGAACTCGGGTCCTCTACGAGCATTCCATCGAACCTTAACAATTGGTATCTTGTTTTGTTTAAGTCTTTTAACCTCACGATCCATTATTTCGACGGGTTCTTCGATGAATTGAAGTTTTTAGTTGATTTTGATTTCGTCTAACGGAATAGTGAGATCTTCTTTAGCAAAAAATTTCTTCAAATTCGAGACGTGGAAAGTGTTATGTACTGTGACGACCCGGAAATTTCCGACTAAATTTAAACTTTATCTTTATATTATTCTGACACGATAAGCAATGTTTGTTAAGTTAAATCTCAAGGATTTTAAACTATGTTTATACATTCATTTAAACCTCGACCAAATTCCAATGATTCACGAACCATTAAATGAACATATATGAATATGTATGTATATGTGTATATGTTATAAATTGAAAATGTCAACAAAGTATTTAAAAGTATAATGCTTTATATGAACGTATTTGTTTCAATATGATTATCGACGAAATTAAAAAAAATATATTAAATGATTGAATTATCAGAAACATTGAATTATGATTACAAGTCTCTCTTGAGAGGTCCACTATGATTTGATAAATCTATTCCTCTTAACGATATTCGGAATAATTTGTAAAGCTATTTATAAATAAAAATAAAAAGTGTCATTTACGAAAGTTAGACAAAAGCTAGTGGAGAATTGGTTTCCATAATATTCTATTAATCTATTTTCAAACGTACAAAAATGTTTTTGGTTTAAAAAAAAACTTTATTATTAAACTTTTATAAATATCTAGAATCACTTTTGACAACTCATTACTTAACAAGTATAATAAATATAACGATATTTATATTTTATTTCATTAAATATATAACGATTTAAATTAATATTATATATATTTATACGCGTATTATACATACATAGTTTTTATACTTTTACTATACTTTAACTTTACCTTTACTTTACTTTTACTTTACTTTAACTTTAATAATTCACTTTAATAATTCATACTTTAATACTTCACTTTAATCATTCATACTTTAATAATTCATACTTTAATAATTCACTTTAATAATTCATACTTTAATAATTCACTTTAATAATTCAAAAATCTATTATAAATAGAATTCAATAGGTTTCATTATTTCATAGAAACTTGAAAATATATTTCTCTAAACTCTCTCAATCGATTTACATATATATATATATATATATATATATATATATATATATATATATATATATATATATATATATATATATATATATATATATTTGCTAAGTATTATTTCAAGATATTATTAGTATACATAAAATATTACGACGGAGTGATGTCCGAGTGATTTCAAAATAGTTTTTTGAATGAGTCGAAGCTAAGGAAATTATGGGTTATAGCTATGGAAGTGATGGGTATGGTTCATGGGTATGCTCGTGAGGTCAATCTAGTGTTTATCATCTCCGTTGCGTCTACGTACTTTCCTGCAATATTGAATCTCAATATTGATACGTGAGCACTCATAACTTAACTTTTATATATCAATAGTGTATCCCTGACTAGTGCTCGAGTATATAGGATTATGCATACTTGTACATTCGATATTGTCCTTAGATAGGTTTGTTGAATCCTGAATTAGATACATATGCTACTGAGATAGGGTATATGATATGCATTTCATTGGAAAGCTAGCGAAAAATTAAGAACTTTTCATTTAGATATCGAATGGTTTCGATGAACGGATGTGAAGTTATAGTCAACTGAATTTTAGTATTATTGTTAAAATGATTATTATTACTATCGTCGTTATTATTTTAATAGAAATATCATTGTTATTATAAAATATCATTATTACTATTATGTTAGTATTATCATTTTATCATAATAACATTTTTAGTAAATATAAATATTGTTATTTTTTATAGAATAATAATAATTATTATTACAAAATAATACAACTTTTACTTATTATTATTATGATCAATATTATTTTATCAAATAAATAGGGGATACAAAGATATTTTTCACCACGCGTAATATAATTACATTAATAATACTTACCACTATAGTTTTAAGATATTAAGTGAACTTTATAAATTTTACTACTTAAGATATATAAAAGTATATTTTATCATATATAAACGTTAATATAAATTTTTATTAATAAATGACTTTTATTATTATAAAATCTAATAAATATATTTAAATATGTAAAACGACTATAGTTAAGTTATATAATAAACACGTTTAAATTTTAGAAGTCATTTTGGGTCAAGTTGACTTTTATTGACTTTTGCATATTAGTCTCGAGCATTAGGATTGTGGTACACTATGACTTGATCAAAAATTGTTAGACAAATATTGACCAACATATAAATATATATAATTAATATAGGTTCGTGAATCCGAGGCCAACCTTGCACTTGTTAAATGACGTTATATGTATTTTTACTACGAAATACAGTATGGTGAGTTTCATTTGCTCCCTTTTATATATATTTTTGGGACTGAGAATACATGCGCTGTTTTTATAAATGTTTTACGAAATAGGCACAAGTACTAAAACTAATTCTATGTGGGTTTAAACCAGAAATATACCCTTAGCTTGGTAACATTAAACTACTTGTCTATGTACGGTAGGCGCGAATCCTAAAGATAGATCTATTGGGCCTGACAAACCCCATCCTGACTATGGGATGCTTTAGTACTTTGAGGTTATTTTAAACACACCTGATCTGGTGTACTTCAGAGGGTAAAACATGAACGTTAAGGCTTGTTACCGGGTGCCTACAACTTATAGAATAATTTTATACACTTGCGAGTGTACATATATTTATAAACGGAAATCTTGTGGTCTATTAATATATTGAAATGATTGTTATGATAAACCTATGAACTCACCAACCTTTTGGTTGACACTTTAAAGCATGTTTATTCTCAGGTATTAAAGAAATCTTCCGCTGTGCATTAACTCATTTTAAGGATATTACTTGGAGTCATTCATGGCATATTTTGAAAGACGTTGCATTCAAGTCATTGAGTTCATCAAGATTATTATTAAGTCAATTATAGTTGGATGTATTATGAAATGGTGTGCATACCGTCAATTTTTGTTGTAAAGAAAGTTTGTCTTTTAAAAACGAATGCAATGTTTGTAAAATGTATCATATAGAGGTCAAATACCTCGCGATGTAATCAACTATTGGGAATCGTTTATAATGTATATGAACGGGTCCTTTCAGTTAGTATCAGAGCGGTGGTCTTAGCGAACCAGGTCTGCATTAGTGTGTCTAACTGATAGTCGTTAGGATGCATTAGTGAGTCTGGACTTCGACCGTGTCTGCATTTCAAAAGTTTTGCTCATCATTCTTGTCGGAAATTACCTGCTTATCATTCTTAGTCTAGACACATCTTATTGCATTGATTGCATGAATAGTGTATAGACAAAATTCATATCTTAGCGTATCTGCTAATTTATATCTTAGCTTATCTGTTACTGTAAACTTTGCCTGACATATTCCGTAAATTCCTCCGTAATCTACGAAACCTTTTGCTCTATATAATTAGAATACCACCCGATAGCCGGAAAATCATTTCATATCCAAAAATTCTTTATTCAATCGTACGAAATGGAATTCGTCATTAGTTCAAGTCCCTCGGATTCCGAAATGGAATCCCACTCAAGTTCCGAAAGCAGTGTGATCGGAATGGATCAACCAATTAGTCATCATCTATTCTGGATGAATTGGGGATGGGTTCGTAGCCTCCTTAATCATTGGAGACAAGAAGAAGGTGATCCCTTCCATCCACCACATTGCCCTCTTGGCGAAGAACCTGAAGCACTTACCGGCGAACCTATCCGAAACACCATTTTCTCTCTTATTTCTAGAGTATCTCGTCACGATTACATACTACACCAAATTCTAGATTTTATTTATCCGCTCGTCCGAACCGACAATCACCCCCGTGTAATAGAAGAAGTCAACGAGCTTCGCGCTCGGGTAGTGGCTTTAGAGAATATGGTGCAAAGGTTACAAACACCAGCAGCAGCACCAGCAGCATAAACAGTACCACCATCAGCAACACCAACAGTACCATTACCACCACCAACAACAACCGCATCGCAAACCTCAACTTCACAATCTGTCCCATGAGCATCGACGTCATACGCCCTGTAGATACTAAGGAATACCACAACGATGAAGTATTGATTCATAACTTCATTGGGAAAATATTCTACGACGATTATGTAATTTCTAAAGTTTAAAAATTATCTATCCTAGCCTTAACCATAAATCAAGTGAGTTTAATTTAATATTAACTCATTAAATCTATATTACATCTGAAGAAATATACACATATATTTCCATAAAGACTGTAATAAAATTCTTTTGTACAAAATATTAATTGTGACATTTTTTTTAACGGGTAGTTAATACCCGAGAGATATATAAATTCACAATTAATATGTTACATTCTTCGAATCTGATTCAGTAAATCATCCATTATACTCCCTACTTTCACAACAATATACATTCTTTTATAGAAATCAAAACAACCATACTCATTCAAAAATTTAATTACATATTCTGATTTTGAAATCGCCGAATTCAATTCAAGTTATAAACGATATCATCACTCTTAGATTCTTACATCTTTCAAAGCTATACTTTAACTTCAAAACTGTGTTAGAACATCGTATGTATATTAACGATTATAATCTGTGCTCAAGCCCTTCGAAATACCTGAAGACACTTCAAATAATGAACAATCGAGATGATGATCCAACCACATGTTATCCACAGTTACGTACCTGAAAAACTCTTGAAACCAAAGTCATAATTTAACATGTATCCATGTCAGACCTTTTGGCATTTACTAGCTAAAATAACTTTTCAATCCCTTCTAAAAATAGACGATTTTGTCACAGCTCCAGCAAACCAACTTCAATTGTTCATTCGAATAAGCCTTATTATAATGATTACCCCTTCATCATTATTACCGGGGAACCTTTCATATCTCGCCACATTAGCAGTAAACTTATTAACAACTTCATTGATCTTTGACTTTCCGAAAAATCTTTATATTTATCAAAATCCCATCATTTACTCATCTGCATCTTGTAACGAGAATTGCCATATGAATCATCAGAAATTAGCAATCAGTATTTTGAAATCTCGCAGCATGTCTACGCCAACAATTATATGTGTCTATCTTATGGACTTATATACTTTGAATGTGAAGTTTCTGAAAAACACCTTAAACTGCGAACTAGTTCTCGAAATACTGATGAAGCATCAAAAACTGTAAACGATCTTAACAGTAAAAAGTTTGATGACAAAGAATAGTAAGGTGGAAAAGCTGAGAAAAAGAGAAGGTTTGGAACTGGAAAATGGATTGAACAGACTATGAAGGAGGCTGTGGACAAATCACAAAGACTAAATCTGCCTTCAAAGAATCCAAATGATTCAGTGCCTGCTAAAGTCATTAACGAATACCTTACTCTTTATTCTAAACCTTTACAGACAAATCTTCATCATCATCCATCAATATTAGAAATTCTAAGATATTATCATATCTTTCATTATAAATATCCGCGATATTTCTGAAGATATTTTCACAACTAATCTTATCTGAAGTCATTTATCTCTTTGCGCTATCAGTGTTACATCATATAAGAAACTATTAGTTTCTATATTCTATAAACTTTCGAGTGTAAATTATGAATGTTTTGAAGTAGTGTTGGGAACTGAAGCATGAGTTAGTATAATATAATGACACTTGATCAACGTGATTATATTACAGTAAGTCATGCTGAGTTTCTAATTGGACATGACGATTCACAGACCATGCCGTCATCATGTTATATGTTACACGACTCTTGTATTCTATTTAATCTCTAAAAATATCAAGAATATATTTTCTTGATGATTCGGTCTTTTCAGGGTATTCTGGTAAATTAACAAATCAAGATCGTGCCATTACCATTTCCTTCTTAGAACATTAACTATGTTCATTCTGAAATTCATATCTGCGAATACTGGACCATTACAAACGTTGCTTAATCGCAAGAAGAAGAAACGAAAGGACAAAACTCCAAAATAGAAATTGGAGTATAAATCACAGCAAATAGAAGGGAGCATTAACTGTGGATGTCAATGATTAAAGAAGACAAAAGCAGGGGCTTTGAAATATAAGGGAAGATATAAAATCCAACAACCACCCAAAAATTATAAACCGTATATATCGTTGCATATAGCAATATAAAGACACGGAAGAACTAAAAACACTATAAAACCGAGAGTATAGTAGAAGTAAATAGATTCTTCCGGAGGCAGATGAAAAAGAAGAACGACATATATGAAAGTGAGGAGTATATCGAGAATCAGTACTGTATGAAGCATATTGACAAATACTTTAAAATATGAGTTGAGGGAGAAAGAATAAAAGGTGTGAGTTGTAAGGAAACGAAGGAGGTGGATTTATAGTGAAATACCCGACAGAGAAATCAAGATGGATTATCGTATTAATTCGAAGAGAATCATAATCTCCTTAATCACCGAAGCATCAAATCCAACATAGATTACAAATATTTTCTTTAAATTCGGAGATCAATTGTGATGACGTCAAAAGATATGATGAATCACTATAATCTTATTTCCTTCATTTACGATAACTTCCCTCATACGCTTTGAGTAATCGAATTATTTTATCCATACTTCTTAGACATGATAAAACTTCATAATCGTCATAATAACATTCTCATTGTTAGCCATAACAACCTCTATCAAATTTCGGGGACGAAATTTCTTTAACGGGTAGGTACTGTGACGACCCCGAAATTTCCGACTAAATTTAAACTTTATCTTTATATTATTCTGACACGATAAGCAATGTTTGTTAAGTTAAATCTCAAGGATTTTAAACTATGTTTATACATTCATTTAAACCTCGACCAAATTCCAATGATTCACGAACCATTAAATGAACATATATGAATATGTATGTATATGTGTATATGTTATAAATTGAAAATGTCAACAAAGTATTTAAAAGTATAATGCTTTATATGAACGTATTTGTTTCAATATGATTATCGACGAAATTAAAAAAAATATATTAAATGATTGAATTATCAGAAACATTGAATTATGATTACAAGTCTCTGTTGAGAGGTCCACTATGATTTGAGAAATCTATTCCTCTTAACGATATTCGGAATAATTTGTAAAGCTATTTATAAATAAAAATAAAAAGTGTCATTTACGAAAGTTAGACAAAAGCTAGTGGAGAATTGGTTTCCATAATATTCTATTAATCTATTTTCAAACGTACAAAAACGTTTTCAGTTTAAAAAAAACTTTATTATTAAACTTTTATAAATATCTAGAATCACTTTTAACAACTCATTACTTAACCAGTATAATAAATATAACGATATTTATATTTTATTTCATTAAATATATATAACGATTTAAATTAATATTATATATATTTATACGCGTATTATACATACATAGTTTTTATACTTTTACTATACTTTAACTTTACCTTTACTTTACTTTTACTTTACTTTAACTTTAATAATTCACTTTAATAATTCATACTTTAATAATTCACTTTAATAATTCATACTTTAATAATTCACTTTAATAATTCATACTTTAATAATTCACTTTAATAATTCAAAAATCTATTATAAATAGAATTCAATAGGTTTCATTATTTCATAGAAACTTGAAAATATATTTCTCTAAACTCTCTCAATCGATTTACATATATATATATATATATATATATATATATATATATATATATATATATATATATATATATATATATATATATATATATATTGCTCTGTATTATTTCAAGATATTATTAGTATACATAAAATATTACGACGGAGTGATGTCCGAGTGATTTCAAAATAGTTTTTTTGAATGAGTCGAAGCTAAGGAAATTATGGGTTATAGCTATGGAAGTGATGGGTATGGTTCATGGGTATGCTCGTGAGGTCAATCTAGTGTTTATCATCTCCGTTGCGTCTACGTAGTTTCCTGCAATATTGAATCTCAATATTGATACGTGAGCACTCATAACTTAACTTTTATATATCAATAGTGTATCCTTGACTAGTGCTCGAGTATATAGGATTATGCATGCTTGTACATTCGATATTGTCCTTAGATAGGTTTGTTGAATCCTGAATTAGATACATATGCTACTGAGATAGGGTATATGATATGCATGTCATTGGAAAGCTAGCAAAAAATTAAGAACTTTTCATTTAGATATCGAATGGTTTCGATGAACAGATTTGAAGTTATAGTCAACTGAATTTTAGTATTATTGTTAAAATGATTATTATTACTATCGTCGTTATTATTTTAATAGAAATATCATTGTTATTATAAAATATCATTATTACTATTATGTTAGTATTATCATTTTATCATAATAACATTTTTAGTAAATATAAATATTGTTATTTTTTTATAGAATAATAATAATTATTATTACAAAATAATACAACTTTTACTTATTATTATTATGATCAATATTATTTTATCAAATAAATAGGGGATACAAAGATATTTTTCACCACGCGTAATATAATTACATTAATAATACTTACCACTATAGTTTTAAGATATTAAGTGAACTTTATAAATTTTACTACTTAAGATATATAAAAGTATATTTTATCATATATAAACGTTAATATAAATTTTTATTAATAAATGACTTTTATTATTATAAAATCTAATAAATATATTTAAATATATAAAACGACTATAGTTAAGTTATATAATAAACACGTATAAATTTTAGAAGTCATTTTGGGTCAAGTTGACTTTTATTGACTTTTGCATATTAGTCTCGAGCATTAGGATTGTGGTACACTATGACTTGATCAAAATTTGTTAGACAAATATTGACCAACATATAAATATATATAATTAATATAGGTTCGTGAATCCGATGCCAACCTTGCACTTGTTAAATGACGTTATATGTATTTTTACTACAAAATACAGTATGGTGAGTTTCATTTGCTCCCTTTTATATATATTTTTGGGACTGAGAATACATGCGCTGTTTTTATAAATGTTTTACGAAATAGGCACAAGTACTAAAACTAATTCTATGTGGGTTTAAACCAGAAATATACCCTTAGCTTGGTAACATTAAACTACTTGTCTATGTACGGTAGGCGCGAATCCTAAAGATAGATCTATTGGGCCTGACAAACCCCATCCTGACTATGGGATGCTTTAGTACTTCGAGGTTATTTTAAACACACCTGATCTGGTGTACTTCAGAGGGTAAAACATGAACGTTAAGGCTTGTTACCGGGTGCCTACAACTTATAGAATAATTTTATACACTTGCGAGTGTATATATATTTATAAACGGAAATCTTGTGGTCTATTAATATATTGAAATGATTGTTATGATAAACCTATGAACTCACCAACCTTTTGGTTGACACTTTAAAGCATGTTTATTCTCAGGTATTAAAGAAATCTTCCGCTGTGCATTAACTCATTTTAAGGATATTACTTGGAGTCATTCATGGCATATTTTGAAAGACGTTGCATTCAAGTCATTGAGTTCATCAAGATTATTATTAAGTCAATTATAGTTGGATGTATTATGAAATGGTGTGCATACCGTCAATTTTTGTTGTAAAGAAAGTTTGTCTTTTAAAAACGAATGCAATGTTTGTAAAATGTATCATATAGAGGTCAAATACCTCGCGATGTAATCAACTATTGTGAATCGTTTATAATGTATATGAACGGGTCCTTTCATGTACAGCCGCGAGTTGTTGAGGCAACTCAAGTCGGTAAGCTACTGGTTCGACACGATCAATAATCTTGAATGGTCCAATATACTTATTAGCTAATATACAATTCAACTACTACAATTCCATATGAAAAACTGATTTTAATAATATATCACATACAAATATTCTTCAAACTTATAACTTCGCTATATTACATATAACATGAAATATAGTACACTATGATACAGGATAGTTTTGAAGGTAAATCTAGTTAATACGCAAGTTGTTCAGCAAAGGAAATAAAGACACGTAATTCATAAGTCCAGAAACAAGTCATGCATTCTGGTTTTACTAAGACGACTTCCCATCCTTGGTCTTGTGGAAAATAACCGTTATGACCATTTGTGATGACCCGTCCTAATCCATCCGGACGAAGTATACATCGATTATAAACGATTCACAATAGTTTATTACATCGCGAGGTACTTGACCTCTAAATGATACATTTTACAAACATTGCATTCGTTTTTAAAAGACATACTTTCTTTTCATCGAAAGTTGACAGGTATGCATACCATTTCATAATATCTAACTATAAATGACCTAATCTGTCATTTACTTAATAATAATCTCTATTGAACTTCAACGACTTGAATGCAACGTCTTTTGAAATATGTCATGAATGACTCTAAGTAATATCCTTAAAATGAGCTAATGCACAGCGGAAGATTTCTTCCAAACCTGAGAATAAACATGCTTTCAAGTGTCAACCAAAAGGTTGGTGAGTTCATTAGTTTAACATAAATAATCATTTCATAATTTTAATAGACTACAAGATTTCATATATTATAAAACGTGCAGAAGTCCCATTCCAACTGCACAAACAAAATATCTTTCATATGAAGAACACCTGGTGAGGATTCAAAATATAATAGTAACCATCTGTGCCGGTCTTTCACCCCACGGCTGAATATATGTGCCTTCAAACTATAGAACCTCTGTGCCGGTCTTTACACCCCACGGCTGAACACATGTTTATAAAATATAGGCCAACCGGTGCCAAAATGTCGTAAATAATAAACCATCCACCCGGGAGCTCATACCCTCTAACGGAAACAGGGGACTAATGCGTGTCATAATAATCAACCCCAATACCAGATAATTCTATCATAGAAGGCAGTTAAGGTACTTGTGTCTATTGTGTCAAACATTTATAAAAGCGCATGTATTCTCAGTCCCAAAAATATATATTGCAAAAGCATTTAAAAAGGGAGCAAATGAAACTCACCTAATGTATTTTGTAGTAAAAATACATATGACGACATTAGACAAACTGGACAATGCAGGGTTGGCCTCGGATTCACGAACCTATATCAGTAGTATATATATTAATACATATACAGGAATTCACATAATTTCCTTTATTAATTATATATTATTTATATGTTTGTAGTTTATATAATTTATATTAAATTCCGTTTAAAAAAAATATATACATATATTATATCTTAAAGTATATGATATATTTACTTATTTTATATATATTTAAAATGGTTAAAATCTATACATTTAGTTATATTAATATATCCCTATATATACATACTTGTTTAGGGTTATATTTATAAATTAATAGTTTGTTATATGTAGTTACGTGAAATACTAATATAATTATAGTATATGTAATAAAAAAATATAATGATAGTTTTGATATTATTTGGTTACTAATACACATAATAATAACTTTATTAATAATGGTAATAATAATAACAATAAATATTATTCTTAATGATGCTTATATTAATATTGATAATAATAATACTAATAACTAATAAAATGATACTAATGCTAATATTTAAGGAAAATAATAATAATAGTAAATATAAAGAGTTACCACCTTTGATGAGAAGTCCAAAAAAAAAAAAAAAAGAACGCTGCTGCCGGGACTCGAACCCACGACCTCTCGAAAACCCATAACACCCTTAAGCCACTCGTTCGATCCATTTTATATGTTAAAATCTCACACGCAAATTCATTTATACCGAAATTCTGATTCTATGCTCTGTCTGCCATCGGCCCAATATCATATTCGACCCAACTGAGATAAAATCTCGACCCAATTCACTAATCATTTTATTGCTGATTCGGGAAGGAGTAATAAAGAAAATAAAAGAAATAAAAAAAAAACAAGTTGCAACCAACTCTCTACTTCAACATCCAGCTGTAGTTCAAATTTAGGGATATATTAATCAAGTAAGTGGGAAGTAAGTGGGGTTTGGTAACATGAAGTTCATATGGCAGTTGAATAAAAAAATTCGCATGCTCTTCTCTCTTATCACCTTTTTTTTTCGTCAATCAAGGAACCTCACAAAATAAAACACGTTCCCTCATGGTCGACCATCTAGCTTCATTTGTAATTTAGAAAAGGGCTGTATAATATTATTAATTGTATCCAAGTTGACACCTTTTAGAAAGTGCACATATTCCACTCATCTTATTTTGTTATAAAATTCGATAGAAAGAGGAATGGTTACCAGTAGTAGCGACGGTGGTTTGGTGTTCAATGGTGGTTGCAAGGTGACAGATATTGTGGTCATCAACAAGCGGGAACAAGTAGGAAGGTTTCAGGTGATGGTGATTCACGACGAAATTAAAAGATAGGGAATGAGAGAGAAAGAGAAGGTCATGGAGGTTTAAGGTGATGGTTGTTCATGATCATGACCGAAAGGAGTTTAAAGTGGTGGTGTCGATTATGGTTATGGTGTAAAGGTGATCGAGCTAGTTCCTATATATCATGTTTGGGTTTTGAATTTTTCATGATAATAATTATGAGCAAGATTTAGAAGATGCACATGAAAATGAAATGTGATGATTAATTGATGGTGTTCGATCAGAGAAAGAAGAGAAAACAGGAAAACAATTGAATAAGATATTCAATGGTTCAAGTTCTTGTCTATGTGGTTTCATGAATACAATAAGAGAGATGGTAGAGAGAGATTACGTTTGATGTGGTTGTGGTTTCGTTGGTATGAAAACGAAAACGTCGACAGCAGTAATCTATAGTACAGAAAAAAATATAAACAAAATAAAGTATGATTTCGATGGTTAACAAATTGGGATTTGATTATGTCATTCCACGCTAATTGGTACGACTAATTCATCAGAAAAAACAATCACCTACAGTCTAGAAAACGATTGAAAGCATCATATAAATTTTCTATATCTTTATACGTATAAAAAACCGTATATATATACCATTGTATAAGTAGCTGTATATGTATATGTATTCATGTATAACTGTACTTGTATAAGTGCATATTGATTATTCCTATATCTGTGTATTTAATTTATACATAAAACATAATAATGTTAATTATACATATATTAATTTTTAATATAAATTTTGTTAATAATATTGGAACTAATAATAATAATAATATTATCAAAAATAATGATAATAATATCAATAGTATTAATAACACTAATCAAATTTCATATAAATTAAGAATAATAATTATAATAATAATAATAATAATAATAATAATAATAATAATAATAATAATAATAATAAGTAATCATGATAATAATGAAAATGATAACAATATTATTAATGCTGATAATACTAATTATAATAATACTAATATTATTAATGTTAATAATAATATTATTAATAATAGAACTACAATCAATTTATATATAACAATTTCATATCTATAGATTATATATATATATATATATATATATATATATATATATATATATATATATATATATATATATATATATATATACTATTTATAATTAAAGGTTCGTGAATCGTCGAGCATAGTCAAAGGGTAATCGATTATATGAACATAGTTCCAAAATTTTTCGAGACTCACTATTACAGACTTTGCTTATCGTCGATATCATATAAAGATTAAGTTTAAATTTGGTCGGAAATTTCCGGGTCGTCACAGTACCTACCCGTTAAAGAAATTTCGTCCCAAAATTTGAGTGAGGTCATCATGGCTAACTATAAAAATGTTTTCATGACGAATATGAGTTGATAAATAGAGTTTTATCATCATTGAGTAATATGGATAAAACAATTTGATTATTCGAAGAGCACGAGAGAAGATATTCACAAAAGAATGAAATGAGAAACAAAGATTTGTTTTTAAATTTTAACGTAGACAGGTTTGAATTTAGAAAATAAGGCGCATCTTAACTTTCGACATTGCCTTGGTTGAATTCCGGAATTCAAGGGATTTAAAGAAAATCTTGAAGATCTATAAGATCTGATTCTTCGGGATTTATGGAAATTAAGATCTCTTTAATTAAATACGGTGATCTGTCCCGATTACTAAGTCTGATATTTCCTTTATAAATTTACCTTTTCTGTTCCATTTATTTTCACCACTTCTATACTCAATTCCCAAATTCAAAGGATTTATGAAAATGCTTAACCCTGTTCTGATCCTTGTTCTTATTCTAACTATCGCAATGATCGTTCTTCTTTTCCAACTCCCACCTGAAGAATCTGTTTATTTCTATTATGCTCTAGGGATTATTGTATTTATAATCCTCCCGTATCTTTATATTGCTATACATACTGATATCCACGGTTTGTAATTTTGGTGTTGTCATTGGGCTTTATATTTTCTCTTATATTTTGGATCTCTTTGCTTTTTTTTTCTCCCGACCTCTAGTAAAGCGAGTAATGGTCCAGAATTCGTAAGTATGGAATTTCGGATAAACATCATGTTCTAAGTAAGAAAGAAGGTATTAGCACGATTTGATTTGTCAAATTATCAGAATCACTGAGTATAGAACTATCAAAAATATATTTTCTTGATATGTTCAGAAGTTAATCAGAATGAAAGAGTTATGTAACATGACACATGATGACGTTATAATCTGTGAATCATCATGTTCCATTTAGAAACTCAGCATGACTTACTGTAATATAATCACGTTGATCAAGTGTCATTATATTATACTAACTCATGCATCAGTTCCCAACATTACTTCAATAACATTCATATTTTAAGCTCGAAAGTTTACAGAATATAGAAACTAACAGTTTCTAAATGATGTAACACTGATATCATGAAGAGATTAATGATTTTAGATAAGAATACTTATGAAAATATCTTCAGAAATATGGAGGATATTTATAATGAAAGATACGATGATATCTTGGAATTTCTAATATCGATGGATGATTAAGAAGATTTATCCGTAAGGGTTTAGATTCAGAAGCAAAGTATTCCCTAAAGATTTCATCAGCAACGGAATCATTTGGATTCTTTGAAGTCAAACTTATTCTTTGTGATTTGACCACGGCTTCCCTTATAGTTTCACATAATCTACTTTTCGGTACTAAATTTTCTATTGAATGTTTCCAATATAATGATACACATGAAACACGAGGAGGTATATAATTTCGGACGAGAATATTTATGAAAATATCCTCAGAAATATCGAAGATATTGATGATGATATTTTGGAATTTCTAAGTTCGATGGTTGATGGAGAAAGATTTTCCGCAAGATTTTAACATGACTTCGGAGCAAGATATTCTCTAAAGATTTCAATGGATCCAGAATTACCTGAATTCTTTGAATATAGGGTATGGTCCTTGTATTTGTTCTTGGTCTCCTTCATGGTTAACTCTATCCGTTTTCCAGTTCCAACGTTTCTGAGCTTTTCCAACATATCATTCTTTATCATCAAACTTCCGACGGTTAAGGTCGTGTACAGTTTTTGCTGCTGTATTCAGCTTTTTCATAATTTGTGGTATTGATTTGTAGACTGAGTGTTTTTCAGAATTTCAGAATGAAAGATCATAATTCTAAGAGGTAAATGTTGTACATATAACTGTTGATGTAAGTATGCTGTGAGTTTTTCAAGGTATTGATTGCTGATTCCTGGTATTTGGTACGGCAATTCTCGTTATCAGATGCAGATGAGTAGATGATAGGATTTCAATGAATATATTAACTTTTCATAAGGTCAAAGATCAATGATATTGCTGGTAAATTTGCTGCTAATGTAGTGAGATATAAACGGTTTACCGGTATTGATGACAAAAGGCATCTTTTATATCAGGGTTATAATAAGGTTGTTTTGAACGAAAAATTGAAGTTGACTTGTTGGAGCTGTGACAAAATTGGCTAATTTGAAGAGAGATTGTAAAGTTACTTTCGGTAATAATAACGCCAAGGAGTTAGCACAGATACGTGTTAAATGCTTACTCAGGTTCCGAGTGTTTTTAGGTGCATAACTCTATGTATAAATCCTTCCTTCCGTAGCTGAAGTGTGGTTGGTTCATCCTCTCGATTGAGGTGTTTTCAAGAATCATGAAAGGTTTGAACGCAGACTGGAATTGTCAAGATACAAATGAGATTTAAGATGAAATCAAGTGGCAAACTTGAAGAATTATTTAGTTTCATATGTTATAATCAATATTTTAATTCATTTTAATTGTCCAATGTCATTAGTCCACAGTCGATAGTCCACATTTAACAGTCCAATAATTCATATATAATTTAATATATAATATTCGAATTAATTATTAGTATCGTGACCCGTATACGTCTCAGACTCGATCACAACTCAAAGTATATATATTATTTGAGAATCAACCTCAACCCTGTATAGAAAACTCGATCATTACTGCATATATAGTGTCTATGGTGATTCTAAATAATATATATAGATGCGTCGATATGATATGTCAAAACCTTGTATACGTGTCCCGATATTTAAAGTGCATAAAATAAATACAGAAATTAAATGACGATAAATAAAATGCGTAAAGTAAATAACAGAAATTAAATGACGATAATTAAAATTGCGATAATTAAATTGCGATAAAATAAATTGCGATAAATAAATTGCGATAATTAAATGGTAATACGGAAATAACAGTTAGCTTGGAACAGTTAGCTAGGATTTTGTTAGCGTGGATTCTTAATAGAATTTCATATTGTTAATTAATCTGTTTCTAATCAATTTTTATTGTGTCCATTATTTCTTCATTATGCCACTTGTTAGATTCTGATAGGTCAAAATCCAAATATGTAATTGGATGAATATGGTTACTCTGTGGTGAACGGATTTGTATATCGATGGATGTAAGTAGGATAGTATATGACTGTTAAATAGATTCGAAGAACGTACAATGTAACTTATTAATGTGAAATTTAAATAGTCCTCGGGTATTACCTACCCATTAAAATATTTTCACCATTAACAGTTTGTACAAGAGAATTTTTAATTACAATCTTTATGAAAACATATATACATATATTTTTTTTTCCAGATGTATTCATGGATTTAATGAGTTAATATGATATTAAACTCATTTGCTTTTCGATTGGAACTAGAATAAATAATCTCTAAAACTTTAGAGATTACATATTCGCCATGTCGAACGAAGATAAATGAGGTAGAACGATACGTAGAACGAAGATCATACTCAAAGTACAGATGATGATATTGAAGCATGGATTGTTGATGGTACTGGTGCTGTTATTGATTGTACTGTTAGTGCCGGTGATGTTGCTGAAGCTGGTACATTTTGCACCATATTCTCCGAATTGATTACTCGAGCACGAAGTTCGTTGACTTATTACTCCAGGATGATTGTCGGTTGGAACGAGCAGATGAATAAGATTCAGAATTGTGGATAGAATATAATCTTGTCGAGTTACCCTGGAAATGAGACTGAAAATGGTGTCTCGAATAGGTTCGCCAGTAAACGCTTCAGGTTCATTGTCAAGAGGTGAATTCGGTTGGTGGAAGGGATTGCCTTCTGCGTGTTCCCATTAATTAAGTTGACTATGAATCCATCAGATGAATTGGGGATGGATGATTGGTTGTTTCATTCTGGTGTCGTTGCTTTCGGAGCTTAGATGACTATCCATTCTGAATAACTGTCGGGATAACTATCGGAATAGCTGTCGAAATCCGAGGGACTCGATCTAGTTGAGGGATTCATCTCGTACGATCAGATGAAGGATTTTCGATAAGAAATAGATTATAGGATGTAGATTAGTATCCTGCTGTAGTGACCCGAACTTTTCCATGTTTATATATATTAATTGAGATTGATATTTACATGATTAAATGTTTCCAACATGTTAAGCAATCAAACTTGTTAAGACTTGATTAATTGAAATATGTTTCATATAGACAATTGACCACCCAAGTTGACCGGCGATTCACGAACGTTAAAACTTGTAAAAACGACTTGACGATATATATATGGATATACATATGGTTAACATGAGATTATGATAAGTAAGTATCTCCATAAGTATATTAACAATGAGTTATATACATATAAACAAGACTACTAACTTAAGGATTTCGAAACGAGACATATATGTAACGATTATCGTTGTAACGACATTTAAATATATATATATCATATTAAGATATATTAATATATCATAATATCATGATAATATAATAATTTAACATCTCATTAGATATAATAAACAATGGGTTAACAACATTAATTGAGATCGTTAACTTAAAGGTTTCAAAACAACACTTACATGTAACGACTAACGATGACTTAACGACTCCGTTAAAATGTATATACATGTAGTGTATTTAGATGTATTAAAATACTTTTGGAAGACTTCAAGACATATATCAAAACACTCATACTTAACAAAAATGGTTACAGTTACTTTCCCGTTCTTTTCTTTCATCAAGAATTCTAGTCGTATTCTTACCCGTATTATACACAGCTTCAAAACGTACTTACTATGGGTATATACCAATAGGAACTAGCATGGGATTCCACTCTTGATTATGTCATGTATGACTAATCAATTTTAACTTCTACCATGAGCTAGTCAACTAACTAGAACTCCTTTTAACCCCACTCACCACTCACCAATTAACACTCATCATTCACTCTATTTCACTTCCAAATCTCTTTCTAATTCTCTCTCAACACACCCACACTATTATGAACGTATTTTTCCAGTAGTTAATCATCATCTTCATCAAAAATCACTTCAAGAATCAAGATATAATCATCATAGGAAGAACACTTCAAGAATACTTCAAAAATCCCTTCAAGTTTACTAATTTACTTCCAAGCTTTCTAATCCATTCCAAGTAATCATCTAAGATCAAGAAACCTTTGTTATATACAGTAGGTTATCTTTCTTATTCAAGGTAATATTCATATTCAAACTTTGATTCAATTTCTATAACTATAAACTATCTTAATTCGAGCAAAAATCTTACTTGAACTTGTTTTTGTGTCATGATCCTACTTCAAGAACTTTCAAGCCATCCAAGATCCTTTGAAGCTAGATCATTTCTTGTCACTTCCAGTAGGTTTACCTACTAAACTTGAGGTAGTAATGATGTTCATAACATCATTCGATTCATATATATAAAACTATCTTATTCGAAGGTTTAAACTCGTAATCACTAGAACATAGTTTAGTTAATTCTAAACTTGTTCGCAAACAAAAGTTAATCCTTCTAACTTGACTTTTAAAATCAACTAAACACATGTTCTATATCTATATGATATGCTAACTTAATGATTTAAAACCTGGAAACACGAAAAACACCGTAAAACCGGATTTACGCCGTCGTAGTAACACCGCGGGCTGTTTTGGGTTAGTTAATTAAAAACTATGATAAACTTTGATTTAAAAGTTGTTATTCTGAGAAAATGATTTTTATTATGAACATGAAACTATATCCAAAAATTATGGTTAAACTCAAAGTGGAAGTATGTTTTCTAAAATGGTCATCTAGACGTCGTTCTTTCGACTGAAATGACTACCTTTACAAAAACGACTTGTAACTTATTTTTCCGACTATAAACCTATACTTTTTCTGTTTAGATTCATAAAATAGAGTTCAATATGAAATCATAGCAATTTGATTCACTCAAAACGGATTTAAAATGAAGAAGTTATGGGTAAAACAAGATTGGATAATTTTTCTCATTTTAGCTACGTGAAAATTGGTAACAAATCTATTCCAACCATAACTTAATCAACTTGTATTGTATATTATGTAATCTTGAGATACCATAGACACGTATACAATGTTTCGACCTATCATGTCGACACATCTATATATATTTCGGAACAACCATAGACACTCTATATGTGAATGTTGGAGTTAGCTATACAGGGTTGAGGTTGATTCCAAAATATATATAGTTTGAGTTGTGATCAATACTGAGATACGTATACACTGGGTCGTGGATTGATTCAAGATAATATTTATCGATTTATTTCTGTACATCTAACTGTGGACAACTAGTTATAGGTTACTAACGAGGACAGCTGACTTAATAAACTTAAAACATCAAAATATATTAAAAGTGTTGTAAATATATTTTGAACATACTTTGATATATATGTATATATTGTTATAGGTTCGTGAATCAACTAGTGGCCAAGTCTTACTTCCCGACGAAGTAAAAATCTGTGAAAGTGAGTTATAGTCCCACTTTTAAAATCTAATATTTTTGGGATGAGAATACATGCAGGTTTTATAAATGATTTACAAAATAGACACAAGTACGTGAAACTACATTCTATGGTTGAATTATCGAAATCGAATATGCCCCTTTTTATTAAGTCTGGTAATCTAAGAATTAGGGAACAGACACCCTAATTGACGTGAATCCTAAAGATAGATCTATTGGGCCTAACAAACCCCATCCAAAGTACCGGATGCTTTAGTACTTCGAAATTTATATCATATCCGAAGGGTGTCCCGGAATGATGGGGATATTCTTATATATGCATCTTGTTATTGTCGGTTACCAGGTGTTCACCATATGAATGATTTTTATCTCTATGTATGGGATATGTATTGAAATATGAAATCTTGTGGTCTATTATTATGATTTGATATATATAGGTTAAACCTATAACTCACCAACATTTTTGTTGACATTTTAAGCATGTTTATTCTCAGGTGATTATTAAGAGCTTCCGCTGTCGCATACTTAAATAAGGACGAGATTTGGAGTCCATGCTTGTATGATATTGTGTAAAAACTGCATTCAAGAAACTTATTTTGTTGTAACATATTTGTATTGTAAACCATTATGTAATGGTTGTGTGTAAACAGGATATTTTAGATTATCATTATTTGATAATCTACGTAAAGCTTTTTAAACCTTTATTGATGAAATAAAGGTTATGGTTTGTTTTAAAATGAATGCAGTCTTTGAAAAACGTCTCATATAGAGGTCAAAACCTCGCAACGAAATCAATTAATATGGAACGTTTTTAATCAATAAGAACGGGACATTTCACCTGCAATACATAATTCACATATACATATATAATACTAAAATCTCATAAGTTACGGAGGAATTTACGGAAGCTCTCAGGCAAAGATAACAATAATAGATACGCTAAGATATGAATTAGCAGATACGCTAAGATATGAATTTTGTCTATACCCTTTTCATGCAGTCAATGCAATAAGATATGTCTAGACTAAGAATAATGAGCAGGTAATTTACTAAGGATGATAAGCAAATGATTTCCGACTAGAAATGATAAGCAAAACTTATGACATGCAGACACGATCGAAGTCCAGACTCACTAATGCCTCCTAACGATTTATCAGTTAAACACACTAATGCAGACCTGGTTTGCTAAGACCTCTGCTCTGATACCAACTGTGATGACCCGTCCTAATCCATTCGGACGAAGTCCACATCGATTATAAACGATTCACAATAGTTGATTACATCGCGAGGTACTTGACCTCTAAATGATACATTTTACAAACATTGCATTCGTTTTTAAAAGACATACTTTCTTTTCATCGAAAGTTGACAGGTATGCATACCATTTCATAATATCCAACTATAGATGACCAAATCTGTCATTTACTTAATAATAATCTCTATTGAACTTCAACGACTCGAATGCAACGTCTTTTGAAATATGTCATGAATGACTCCAAGTAATATCCTTAAAATGAGCTAATGCACAGCGGAAGATTTCTTTCAAACCTGAGAATAAACATGCTTTCAAGTGTCAACCAAAAGGTTGGTAAGTTCATTAGTTTAACATAAATAATCATTTCATAATTTTAATAGACCACAAGATTTCATATATTATAAAACGTGCAGAAGTCCCATTCCAACTGCACAAACAAAATATCATTCATATGAAGAACACCCGGTGAGGATTCAAAATATAATAGTAACCATCTGTGCTGGTCTTTCACCCCACGGCTGAATACATGTGCCTTCAAACTATAGAACCTCTGTGCCGGTCTTTACACCCCACGGCTGAACACATGTTTATAAAATATAGGCCAACCGGTGCCAAAATGTCGTAAATAATAAACCATCCACCCGGGAGCTCATACGCTCTAACGGAAACCGGGGACTAATGCGTGTCATAATAATCAACCCCAATACTAGATAATTCTCTCATAGAAGGCAGTTAAGGTACTTGCGTCTATTGTGTCAAACATTTATAAAAGCGCATGTATTCTCAGTCCCAAAAATATATATTGCAAAAGCATTTAAAAAGGGAGAAAATGAAACTCACCTAATGTATTTTGTAGTAAAAATACATATGACGACATTAGACAAACTGGACAATGCAGGGTTGGCCTCGGATTCACGAACCTATATCAGTTGTATATATATTAATACATATACAGGAATTCACATAATTTCCTTTATTAATTATATATTATTTATATGTTTGTAGTTTATATAATTTATATTAAATTCCGTTTAAAAAAATATATATACATATATTATATCTTAAAGTATATGTTATATTTACTTATTTTATATATATTTAAAATGGTTAAAATCTATACATTTAGTTATATTAATATATCTCTATATATATACATAATTATTTAGGGTTATATTTATAAATTAATAGTTTGTTATATGTAGTTACGTGAAATACTAATATAATTATAGTATATGTAATAAAAAAATATAATGATAGTTTTGATATTATTTGGTTACTAATACACATAATAATAACTTTATTAATAATGGTAATAATAATAACAATAAATATTATTCTTAATGATGCTTATGTTAATATTGATAATAATAATAATACTAATAACTAATAAAATGATGCTAATGCTAATATTTAAGGAAAATAATAATAATAGTAAATATAAAGAGTTACAACCTTTGATGAGAAGTCCAAAAAAAAAAACGCTGCTGCCGGGACTCGAACCCACGACCTCTCAAAAACCCATAACACCCTTAAGCCAATCGTCCGATCCATTTTATATGTTAAAATCTCACACGCAAATTCATTTATACCAAAATTCTGATTCTATGCTCTGTCTGCCATCGGCCCAATATCATATTTGGCCCAACTGAGATAAAATCTCGGCCCAACAGATTTCTAGTTCTCGACCCAATTCACTAATCGTTTTATTGCTGATTCGGGAAGGAGTAATAAAGAAAATAAAAAAAATAAAAAAAAAACAAGTTGCAACCAAATCTCTACTTCAACATCCAGCTGTAGTTCAAATTTGGGGATATATTAATCAAGTAAGTGGGAAGTAAGTGGGGTTTGGTAACATGAAGTTCATATGGCAGTTGAATAAAAAAATTCGCATGCTCTTCTCTCTTATCACCTTTTTTTCGTCAATCAAGGAACCTCACAAAATAAAACACGTTCCCTCATGGTCGGCCATCTAGCTTCATTTGTAATTTAGAAAAGGGCTGTATAATATTATTAATTGTATCCAAGTTGACACCTTTTAGAAAGTGCACATATTCCACTCATCTTATTTTGTTATAAAATTCGATAGAAAGAGGAATGGTTACCAGTAGTAGCGACGGTGGTTTGGTGTTCGATGGTGGTTGCAAGGTGACAGATATTGTGGTCATCAACAAGCGGGAACAAGTAGGAAGGTTGCAGGTGATGGTGATTCACGACGAAATTAAAAGATAGGGAATGAGAGAGAGAGAGAGAGAGAGAGAGAGAGAGAAGGTCATGGAGGTTTAAGGTGATGGTTGTTCATGATCATGACCGAATGGAGTTTAAAGTGGTAGTGTCTGTTATGGTTATGGTGTAAAGGTGATCGAGCTAGTTCCTATATATCATGTTTGGGTTTTGAATGTTTCATGATAATAATTATGAGCAAGATTTAGAAGATGCACATGAAAATGAAATGTGATGATTAATTGATGGTGTTCGATCAGAGAAAGAAGAGAAAACAGGAAAATAATTGAATAAGATATTCAATGGTTCAAGTTCTTGTCTATGTGGTTTCATGAATACAATAAGAGAGATAGTAGAGAGAGATTACGTTTGATGTGGTTGTGGTTTCGTTGGTATGAAAACGAAAACGTCGACAGCAGTAATCTATCGTACAGAAAAAAATATAAACAAAATAAAGTATGATTTCGATGGTTAACAAATTGGGATTTGATTATGTCATTCCATGCTAATTGGTACGACTAATTCATCAGAAAAAAACAATCACCTACAGTCTAGAAAACGATTGAAAGCATCATATAAATTTTCTATATCTTTATACGTATAAAAAAAATGTATATATATATACCATTGTATAAGTAGCTGTATATGTATATGTATTCATATATAACTGTACTTGTATAAGTGTATATTGATTATTCCTATATCTGTGTATTAAATTTATACATAAAACATAATAATGTTAATTATACATATATTAATTTTTAATATAAATTTTGTTAATAATATTGGAACTAATAATAATAATAATATTATAAAAAATAATGATAATAATATCAATAGTATTAATAACACTAATCAAATTTCATATGAATTAAGAATAATAATAATAATAATAATAAGTAATCATGATAATAATGAAAATGATAACAATATTATTAATGCTGATAATACTAATTATAATAATACTAATATTATTAATGTTAATAATAATATTATTAATAATAGTACTGCAATCAATTTATATATAACAATTTCATATCTATAGATTATATATATATATATATATATACTATTTATAATTAAAGGGTAATCGATTATATGAACATAGTTCCAAAATTTTTCGAGACTTATTATTACAGACTTTGCTTATCGTCGATATCATATAAAGATTAAGTTTAAATTTGGTCGAAAATTTCCGGGTCGTCACACCATTGGCTAGGTAACATGTTGTAACGTCGTCAAAAGGACCAGGGTTTCGTAATGTCCAACAGCCCCGTAATAATCTAAAAACCTTGTTTCTCACCCCAACTACTGAATCCGTCACTTGTGGGAAGGTTTTATTTAAAAGTTGCAATCTGATATTCTTTTTCTCACTTTGGTAAGAAGCATACATCACTAACCCGTAAGCATAACATGCTTCTTTATGTTGCATGTTAGAAGCTCTTTCTAATTCATGAAATCCTATGTTGGGATATATTGAGTCAAAATAGGTTCTTAACCCGTAGCGTAAAATTGCATTTGGGTTCCCCGCATTTAACGCTTTAAAGAAAACACGGCGTAACTTACGGTCTCCCCAATGTGATATACCCCACCTATTAAAGGAAAGCCTTTTATAAACTAAGGCATTTCTGGAAAGTGTTTCAAATGTTTGACAAGTTAATTTTTCCATAACTAAATGTGCTGATGAATTCTGACTGACTCTAGACAAGATTTCCTCAATCATATCATCTGGTAGGTCTTCTAAAATATTCGGTTGTCTACCCTTAACTTCCATTTTGTTTTTATACTGTAAAATAGACAAGAATTAGATTCGTAAAAGATAATTAACAAACAATACAAGCAATTTTTACATAGAACAAAAAAAATACAAGCACACTACAATACATATAATACACAACATGATTACAACCCTCTAATCTGAATCACTGGTTTCTTCTTCTTCGGACTTGGTTGTTTTCCTAATTTTCTAGGAATATATGGTGTTCCTCTAATACGAGCCGTCGTTTTATATAATGGTTTAGAAAAACCTGGTGGTTTAGAGGTTCTCGGGTCATTGTTACATTTTAGGAAATACGGATGTTGTCGATACATATAAAGTTCATCGGGGTTGTAATCGGGTTTCTCTATTTTTATACCTTTTCCCTTATAATTTTCTTTCGCTTTATTAAATTGGGTCGAGGTAATTTCTATAACATCATCAGAATCCTCATCGGGATCCGATTCATCAGAAAATTGGTAATCTTCCCAATATTTTGCTTCCTCAGCGAAAACACCATTGACCATTATTAACTTTGACCCGTTGGTTGAGGATTTTCTTTTATTTAATCGATTTACTATAGGTATCAATATTTCTTCCACCGGAACCTCTTCTTCTTCTGGTTCCTCCTCTTTCGATTCCTCCTCTTCTGGTTCCTCTTTTTCCGGTTCCTCCTTTTCCGGTTCCTCCTCTTCCGGTTCCTCTTCTTCCGATTCCTCTTCGGGAATTTGTGAATCTTCCCAAAATATATTCGACTCTTCATTATTATTAGGTGAATCAATGGGATTTGTACTAGAGGTAGACATCTATCACACAATATCAAACACGTTAAGAGATTAATATATCACATAATATTTACATGTTAATAATATATAGTTTCCAACAACAAAAAATGTTAAGCAATCTTTTTTTTTTTGAAGAAAAAGACGGTCGAAGTCCAGACTCACTAATGCATCCTAACAAACTCGGTAAGATACACTAATGAAATTTTCTGGTTCTCTAAGACCAACGCTCTGATACCAACTAAAATGTCCCGTTCATATTGATTATAAACGTTCCATATTAATTGATTTCGTCGCGAGGTTTTGACCTCTATATGAGACGTTTTTCAAAGACTGCATTCATTTTTAAAACAACCATAACCTTTATTTTATCGATAAAGGTTTAAAAAGCATTACGTAGATTATCAAATAATGATAATCTAAAATATACCGTTTACACACGACCATTACATAATGGTTTACAATAAGAACATATTACATCAAAAATATGTTTCTTGAATGCAGTTTTTACAAAATATCATACAAGCATGGACTTCAAATCTTATCCTTATTTTAGTATGCAACAGCGGAAGCTCTTAATAATCACCTGAGAATAAACATGCTTAATACGTCAACAAAAAATGTTGGTGAGTTATAGGTTTATCCTATATATTATCAAATCATAATAATAGACCACAAGATTTCATATTTCAATATACATCCCATACATAGAGATAAAATTCATTCATATGGTGAACACCTGGTAACCGACATTAACAAGATGCATATAAGAATATCCCCTATCATTCCGGGAAATCCTTCGGACATGGTAAAAACGAATTCGAAGTACTAAAGCATCCGGTACTTTGGATGGGGTTCGTTAGGCCCAATAGATCTATCTTTAGGATTCGCGTCAATTAGTAGATCGGTTTACTAATTCTTAGGTTACCAAGCAAAAGGGGCATATTCGGCTTCGATCATTCACCCATATAATGTAGTTTCAATTACATGTGTCTATTTCGTAAAACATTTATAAAACTGCATGTATTCTCATCCCAAAATATTAGATTTTAAAAGTGAGACTATAACTCACTTTCACAGATTTTTACTTTGTCGGGAAGTAAGACTTGGCCACTGGTCGATTCACGAACCTTTAACAAATATGTACATATATATCAAAGTATGTTCAAAATATATTTCAACACTTTTAATACATTTTGATGTTTTAAGTTTATTAAGTCAGCTGTCCTCGTTAGTAACCTACAACTAGTTGTCCAAAGTTAGATGTACAGAAAAAAAATTGATATATATTATCTTGAATCAATCCACGACCCAGTGCATACACGTCTCAGGCTAGATCACAACTCAAAGTATATATATTTTTAGAATCAACCTCAACCCTGTATAGCTAACTCCCACATTACTGCATATAGAGTGTCTATGGTTGTTCCAAATAATATATACACATGGGACGATATGATATGTCAAAACATTTGCATACATGTCTATGGTATCCCAAGATTACATAATGTATTAGAATACATGTATAATACAATATAAGTTAGCTAGGATATGATTAATATAGATTTGTTACCAATTTTCACGTAGCTACAACAAGAAAAAATATCCAATCTTGTTTTACCCATAACTTATTCGTTTTAAATCCGTTTTGAGTGAATAAAATTGCAATGGTTTCATATTGAACTCTATTTTATGAATCCAGACAGAAAAAGTATAGGTTTATCGTCAGAAATATAAGTTACAAGTTATTTTTGTAAAGGTAGTCATTTCAGTCGAAAGAACGACGTCTAGATGACCATTTTGGAAAACATACTTCCACTTTGAGTTTAACCATAATTTTTGGATATAGTTTCATGTTCATAAGAAAAATAATTTTCCCAGAAGAACAACTTTTAAATCAAAGTTTATCATAGTTTTTAATTAACTAACCCAAAACAGCCCGCGGTGTTACTACGACGGCGTATATCCGGTTTTACGGTGTTTTTCGTGTTTTCAGGTTTTAAATCAGTAAGTTAGCATATAATATAGATATAGAACATGTGTTAAGTTGATTTTAAAAGTCAAGTTAGAAGAATTAACTTATGTTTACGAACAAGTTTAGAATTAACTAAACTATGTTCTAGTGATTACATGTTCAAATCTTCGAATAAGATAGTTTTATATGTATGAATCAAATGATGTTATGAACATTATTACTACCTCAAGTTTAGTAGGTAAACCTACTGGAAGTGACAAGAAATGATCTAGCTTCAAAGGATCTTGGATGGCTTGAAAGTTCTTGAAGTAGAATCATGACACGAAAAAAGTTCAAGTAAGATTTTCACTCGAAATAAGATAGTTATAGTTATAGAAACTGAATCAAAGTTTGAATATGAGTATTACCTTGTATTAGAAAGATATCTTACTGTAAATAAGAAAGATTTCTTGAGGTTGGATGATCACTCTACAAGATTGAAAGTAAGCTAGCAAACTTGGAAGTATTCTTGATTTTATGAAACTAGAACTTGTAGAATTTATGAAGAACACTTAGAACTTGAAGATAGAACTTGAGAGAGATCAATTAGATGAAGAAAATTGAAGAATGAAAGTGTTTGTAGGTGTTTTTGGTCGTTGGTGTATGGATTAGATATAAAGGATATGTAATTTTGTTTTCATGTAAATAAGTCATGAATGATTACTCATATTTTTGTAATTTTATGAGATATTTCATGCTAGTTGCCAAATGATGGTTCCCACATGTATTAGGTGACTCACATGGGCTTCTAAGAGCTGATCATTGGAGTGTATATAGCAATAGTACATACATCTAAAAGCTGTGTATTGTACGAGTACGAATACGAGTGCATATGAGTAGAATTGTTGATGAAACTGAACGAGGATGTAATTGTAAGCATTTTTGTTAAGTAGAAGTATTTTGATAAGTGTCTTGAAGTCTTTCAAAAGTGTATGAATACATATTAAAACACTACATGTATATACATTATAACTGAGTCGTTAAGTCATCGTTAGTCGTTACATGTAAGTGTTGTTTAGAAACCTTTAGGTTAACGATCTTGTTAAATGTTGTTAACCCATTGTTTATTAAATCAAATGAGATGTTTAAATTATTACATTATCATGATATCATGATGTATTAATATATCTTAATATGATATATATACATTCAATGTCGTTACAACGATAATCGTTACATATATGTCTCGTTTCAAAATCATTAAGTTAGTAGTCTTGGATTTACATATGTAGTTCATTGTTAATATACTTAATGATATGTTTACTTATCATAATATCATGTTAACTATATATATATATCCATATATATGTCATCATATAGTTTTTACAAGTTTTAACGTTCGTGAATCACCGGTCAACTTGGATGGTCAAATGTCTATATGAAACCTATTTCAATTAATCAAGTCTTAACAAATTTGATTGCTTAACATGTTGGAAACACTTAATCATGTAAATAACAATTTCATTTAATATATATAAACATAGAAAAGTTCGGGTCACTACAATTTGATTAATATTAATATATGCAAATTTTAAACATGAAAGAATTATAAACAGGATATGATTCTATCTAAAATTTTAAATATGTACTAATAATAATATATTCATTTCAAATAAATATTATTTTATAATAAACTTCATTAATATTCTGCCATAAGTATATTATATGTAAACTAATAATAATAATATTAATATATATACATATTAATATATATAATCAAATAAATTAATATTCATATTTCATTAATAAACTTCATTGATGTACAAGATCGTTAACTTAAAGGTTTCAAATCAACATTTACATGTAACGACTAACGATGACTTAACGACTCAGTTAAAATGTATATACATTTAGTGTTTTAATATGTATTCATACACTTTTGAAAGACTTCAAGACACTTATCAAAATACTTCTACTTAACAAAAATGCTTACAATTACATCCTCGTTCAGTTTCATCAACAATTCTACTCGTATACACCTGTATTCGTACTCGTACAATACACAGCTTTTAGATGTATGTACTATTGGTATATACAAACCAATGATCAGCTCTTAGCAGCCCATGTGAGTCACCTAACACATGTGGGAACCATCATTTGGCAACTAGCATGAAATATCTCATAAAATTACAAAAATATGAGTAATCATTCATGACTTATTTACATGTAAACAAAATTACACATCCTTTATATCTAATCCATATACCAACGACCAAAAACACCTAAAAAAACTTTCATTCTTCAATTTTCTTCATCTAATTGATCTCTCTCAAGTACTATCTTCTAGTTCTAAGTTTTCTTCATAAATTCTACAAGTTCTAGTTTCATAAAATCAAGAATACTTCCAAGTTTGCTAGCTTACTTCCAATCTTGTAGAGTGATCATCCAACCTCAAGAAATCTTTCTTATTTACAGTAATATATCTTTCTAATACAAAGTAATACTCATATTCAAACTTTGATTCAATTTCTATAACTATAACAATCTTATTTCGTGTGGAAATCTTACTTGAACTTGTTTTCGTGTCATGATTCTACTTCAAGAACTTTCAAGCCATCCAAGATCCTTTGAAGCTAGATCATTTCTTGTCACTTCAAGTAGGTTTACCTACTAAAATTGAGGTAGTAATGATGTTCATAACATCATTCGATTCATACATATAAAACTATCTTATTCGAAGATTTGAACATGTAATCACTAGAACATAGTTTAGTTAATTCTAAATTGTTCGTAAACATAAGTTAATCCTTCTAACTTGACTTTTAAATCAACTTAACACATATTCTATATCTATATGATATGCTAACTTAATAATTTAAAACCTGAAAACACGAAAAATACCGTAAAACCGGATATACGCCGTCGTAGTAACACCGCGGGCTGTTTTGGGTTAGTTAATTAAAAACTATTATAAACTTTGATTTAAAAGTTGTTCTTCTAGGAAAATGATTTTTCTTATGAACATGAAACTATATCCAAAAATTATGGTTAAACTCAAAGTGGAAGTATGTTTTCCAAAATGGTCATGCAGACGTCGTTCTTTCGACTAAAATGACTACCTTTACAAAAACGACTTGTAACTTATATTTTCGACTATAAACCTATACTTTTTCTGTTTAGATTCATAAAATAGAGTTCAATATGAAACCATAGCAATTTGATTCACTCAAAACGGATTTAAAATGAATAAGTTATGGGTAAAACAAGATTGGATATTTTTTCTTGTTGTAGCTACATGAAAATTGGTAACAAATCTATATTAATCATATCCTAGCTAACTTATATTGTATTATACATGTATTCTAATATATTATGTAATCTTGGGATACCATAGACACGTATGCAAATGTTTTGACATATCATATCGACCCATGTGTATATATTATTTGGAACAACCATAGGCACTCTATATGCAGTAATGTGGGAGTTAGCTATACAGGGTTGAGGTTGATTCCAAATATATATATACTTTGAGTTGTGATCTAGCTTGAGACGTGTAAACACTGGGTCGTGGATTGATTCAAGATAATATATATCAATTTTTTCTGTACATCTAACTTTGGACAACTAGTTGTAGGTTACTAACGAGGACAGCTGACTTAATAAACTTAAAACATCAAAATATATTGAAAGTGTTGTAAATATATTTTGAACATACTTTGATATATATGTACATATTTGTTATAGGTTTGTGAATCGACCAGTGGCCAAGTCTTACTTCCCGACGAGGTAAAAATCTGTGAAAGTGAGTTATAGTCCCACTTTTAAAATCTAATATTTTGGGATGAGAATACATGCAGTTTTATAAATGGTTTATGAAATAGGCACAAGTAATTGAAACTACATTATATGGGTGAATGATCGAAGCCGAATATGCCCCTTTTGCTTGGTAACCTAAGAATTAGTAAACTGATCTACTAATTGACGCGAATCCTAAAGATAGATCTATTGGGCCTAACGAACCCCATCTAAAGTACCGGATGCTTTAGTACTTCGAATTCGTTTTTATCATGTCGGAAGGATATCCCGGAATGATAGGGGATATTCTTATATGCATCTTGTTAATGTCGGTTACCAGGTATTCACCATATGAATGAATTTTATCTCTATGTATGGGATGTATATTGAAATATGAAATCTTGTGGTCTATTATTATGATTTGATAATATATAGGATAAACCTATAACTCACCAACATTTTTTGTTGACGTTTTAAGCATGTTTATTCTCAGGTGATTATTAAGAGCTTCCGCTGTTGCATACTAAAATAAGGACAAGATTTGGAGTCCATGCTTGTATGATATTATGTAAAAACTGCATTCAAGAAACTTATTTTTGATGTAATATGTTCTTATTGTAAACCATTATGTAATGGTCGTGTCTAAACGGTATATTTTAGATTATCATTATTTAATAATCTACGTAATGCTTTTTAAAACTTTATCGATAAAATAAAGGTTATGGTTGTGACAACCCAGAAATTTCCAACCAAATTTAAACTTTAATCTTTATATGTTTCCGACACGATAAGCAATATTTGTTAAGTTAAATTTCAAGAATTTTAAACTATGTTCATACATTCATTCGACCTCGACCAAGTTCCAACGATTCACGAACCATTAAATGAATATGATTATATATGTATATGTGTATATATATATTATAACTTGAAACGTAAACAAAATATTAGATTAAATACTTTATATGATTGTATATGTTTCAAAATGTTTATCAATGGAATTAGAAGATAAGATCAAATGATTGAATTATCAGATATATTCAATTATGATTACAAGTCTCTGTTGAAAAGCCCACGTTGATTTGAGAAATCTTTCTATTTTAACAATATTCAGAAAATGGTAAAGTGATTTATAAATAAGAACAAATTGTTAATCATTGAGAACTAGACAAAGGATAGTGGAAGATTGAATCTCATAAAGACTCGATTGATCTATTTAGTTTCAAACGTACAAAAACGTTTTCAGTTTAAAAAGAACTTTATTATTAAAACGTATATAACTTTTATAAATATCTAGAACCACTTTTGACAACTCATTACTTAACTAGTATGATAAAGATAACGATATTTATATTTTATTTTATTAAATATATATAATGATTTAAATTAATATTATATATATTTATACGCGTATTATACGTATTATGTAGTTTTATACTTTTACTATACTTAAACTTTACCTTTACTTTATTTTTACTTTACTTTAACTTTAACTTTAATAATTCACTTTAATAATTCATACTTTAATAATTCATACTTTAATAATTCACTTTAATAATTCATACTTTAATAATTCACTTTAATAATTCATACTTTAATAATTCACTTTAATAATTCATACTTTAATAATTCACTTTAATAATTCAAAAATCTATTATAAATAGAATTCAATAGGCTTCATTATTTCATAGAAACTTGAAAATATTTTTCTCTAAACTCTCTCAATCGATTTACATATATATATTTACTCCATATTATTTCAAGATATTATTAGTATACATAAATATTACGTCAGAGTACTGTCCGAGTGATTTCGAAATTGTTTTTCGAGTGGGATTGGATTAAGGAAATTATGGGTTATAGCTATGGAGGTGATTGGGTATGGTTCATGGGTATGCTCGCGAGGTCAATATAGTATTTATCATCTCCGTTGCGTCTACGTACCTTTCCTGCAATATTGAATCTCAATATTGATACGTGAGTACTCATAATTTAACTTTTACATACTAATAGTGTATCCCTGACTAGTGCTCGAGTATATAGGATTATGCATGTTTGTACTTTTGATATTGCCTTTAGTTAGGTTATGTTGAATCCTGAATTAGTTATATATGCGACTGAGATAAGGTATAAGATATGCATGTTGTTGGAAAGCTAGCGAAAAATTAAGAACTTTTCATTTAGATATCGAATGATTTCGATGAACGGATTTGAAGTTATAGTCCATCGAATTTTTGTATTATTATTAAAAATGATTATTATTATCGTCGTTATTATCGTCGTTCCAGTTTTATCTTATTATTATTATTATTATTATTATTATTATTATTATTATTATTATTATTATTATTATTATTATTATTATTATTATTATTATTATTATTATTATCTTTATCAATAAAAGGATTTATCATTAAAAAAAATTATTATTTTTTTATTATTACTATCGTTATTATCGTTAAAGTTATAATTAGTATTATTATTATTATCCAATTATTATTATTATTATTATTATTATTATTATTATTATTATTGGTATTATTATTATTATTATTATTATTATTATCATTATTAATATATATATCATTATTTAAAAATGGTTATTGTTATTGTTAATATTATTATTACTATATTATCATTAAGATAATTATTAGTATTATCGTTAATAATGTTATAGTAACTATCATTATTAATATTAGTGTAATTAAAACAAATATTTGTAACACCTAATTATTTTGATTACTATTATTATCATTATTACGAACATGATATAAAAGACGATTAAAAGCAATTAAACGAAACGATTAGGAAATAATGGGTATGAGTATCATGATGAAATTAAAATATTATAAGATATTGATTTAGATAAAATTATCGTTCTTATTATTTTTATCATTACTATTATTATTAAAATTATCGTTAGTATTAAAACTATCATTTTAACAAAAATTATCATTTTAATAGAAATGTCATTGTTACTATAAAATATCATTATTATTATTATTTCAAATAGAATTATTATTTTAAAGATAATATTAAAAATTATCGTAAATATTAAAGTTATCATAATTAGAATTATCATTTTATCATAATGTCATCTTAGTAATTATAAATATTGATATTTTTATAATAATAATTATTATTACAAAATAATACAACTTTTACTTACTTTCATTATAGATATTATTTTATCAAATAAATATTTGATACAAACATATTTTACTACGTGTAATAACTTACTTTAATAATACCTATCATATTATCTTTATAATATTAAATGAACCCTATAAATTTTATTACTTAATATATATAAAAGTATATTTTATTATATAAATATAATATAAAATTTTATTTATTAATAAATAAATTATATTATTTACTCTAATAAATCTTTTAAAAATATTTAAAAATATAAAACGACGATATTTAAACTATATATTAATCATGTATAGATTTTTGGAAATTATTTTGAGTCAAATTTACTTTTGTTGACTTTTGCATATTAGTCTCGAGCATTAGGATTGTGGTACACTATGACTTGACCTAATTTGTTAGACAAATATTGACCAACACATAAATATATATAATTAATTTAGGTTCGTGAATCCGAGGCCAACCTTGCACTTGTTCAATGACGTTATATGTATTTTTACTACGAAATACAGTATGGTGAGTTTCATTTGCCTTTTTACCCTTTATATTTTTGGGACTGAGAATACATGCGCTTTTATAAATGTTTTGACGAAATAGACACAAGTAATTGAAACTACATTCTATGGTTGAATTATCGAAATCGAATATGCCCCTTTTTATTAAAGTCTGGTAATCTAAGAATTAGGGAACAGACACCCTAATTGACGCGAATCCTAAAGATAGATCTATTGGGCCTAACAAACCCCATCCAAAGTACCGGATGCTTTAGTACTTCGAAATTTATATCATGTCCGAAGGAGGATCCCGGAATGATAGGGGATATTCTTATATGTATCTAGTTAATGTCGGTTACCAGGTGTTCACCATATGAATGATTGTTTTTGTCTCTATGCATGGGACGTATATTTATGAGAACTGGAAATGAAATTCTTGTGGTCTATTAAAATGATGGAAATAAATGATTATGATAAACTAATGAACTCACCAACCTTTTGGTTGACACTTTAAAGCATGTTTATTCTCAGGTGTTAAAGAAATCTTCCGCTGTGCATTTGCTCATTTTAAAGATATTACTTGGAGTCTTCAATAGCATATTTCGAAGAACGTTGCATTCGAGTCATTGAGTTCATCAAAGATTATTATTAAATCAATTTATAGTTGGATAGTGGATATTATGAAATGGTATGCATGCCTGTCAATTTTCGATGTAAAGAAAGATTGTCTTTTAAAAACGAATGCAATGTTTGTAAAATGTATCATATAGAGGTCAAATACCTCGCAATGTAATCAACTATTGTGAATCGTTTATAATGTATATGAACGGGTCCTTTCAGTTGGTATCAGAGCGGTGGTCTTAGTGAACCAGGTCTGCATTAGTGTGTCTAACTGATAAGTCGTTAGGATGCATTAGTGAGTCTGGACTTCGACCGTGTCTGCATGTCAAAAGTTTTGCTTATCATTTCTAGTCGGAAATCATCTGCTTATCATCCATAGGAAATTATCTACTTATCATTATTAGTCTAGACACGTCTTGCTACATTAATTGCATGAGTAGTGTATAGACAAAATTCATATCTTAGCGTATCTGCTAAATCATATCTTATCGTATCTGTTACTTTAAACTTTGCCTGACATATCCCGCAAATTCCTCCGTAATCTATGAAATCTTTTGATCTCTATATATAGATATCCTATGTAAATAGAATACCACCCGATAGCCGAAAAATCATTTTATATCGAAAATCCTTTATCCAATCGTACGAAATGGAATTTGTCATCAGTTCAAGTCACTCGGATTCCGAAATGGAATCTCACTCAAGCTCCGAAAGCAGTGTGACCGGAATGGATCAACCAATCAGTCATCACCTATTCTGGATGAATTGGGGATGGGTTCGTAGCCTCCTCAATCATTGGAAACAAGAAGAAGGCGATCCTTTCCATCCACCACATTGCCCTCTTGGCGAAGAACCTGAAGCACTTACCGGCGAACCTGTTCGAGACACCATTTTCTCTCTCATTTCCAGGGTATCTCGTCACGATTATATACTACATCAAATTCTAGATTTTATTTATCCGCTCGTTCCGACCAACAATCATCCTGGAATAATAGAAGAAGTCAACGAACTTCGCGCTCGGGTAGTGGCTTTGGAGAATATGGTGCAGAGATTACAAACACCAGCAGCAGCACCAGCAGCATAACCAGTACCACCATCATCAACGCCAACAGTACCATTACCACCTCCAACCACAACCGCGTTGTAAACCTCAACTTCACAATCTGTCCCACTAGCATCAACGTCATACGCACCATAGATACCAAGGAGTACCAACAACAATAACTGACGAAGTATTAATTCATAACTTCATTGGAGAAACATTCCACGGCGATTATATAATCTCTAAAGTCTTAGAGATTATCTAATCTAACCCTAACCATAAATCAGTTAAGCGAACCAAAATGATAGAAGGAAGAGTAGAAACCCTGACAAAAATGGTGTGTGATTAACAAGTTAAACTTGTTTTAAGAACAGCATCAACAGTACCGTCAACGTCACCAGCATCGTCAGTACAGTCAACATCAGAATCAACAATACCTATAATATCACAAACTCCGTCAGTTCAAGAATCACTGTGGACATCATTACGAATCAATAACGTGTATATTGTATCAACAAGTTATGAAGAATTAACTCATTCCCTCTGAAGAAATTATATATATATATATTTTTTATATATATATTTTGAAATAAAAAATAAATCTTTCCGTGCTAAGCTATTGTGTGTGAATCTTAACTACTCGGTTAATTCATATTATAAATATGCAATAATGTACGTCCCTCGCCCGCGACTTAACCATCGTTAACTACAATCTCTGTCTCAATTCAACAAATTCCAATTCCTAATAAATCAAGTATATATTTGATTTTACACTTCATCATTGATGTAACCGAAACTTTTCAGATAACATCATTCGTACTTTGCGAAGTTCACAAGAATTTAACGAAAACCAACATCACATCTCAACAAATAACGAAGTATTGATTCATAATTTCAATATTATTGAAGAAATACTTATGTAACCTCTAAAGCCTTCAAGGAATTATTCAATTCTAGTTCCAACCGTAAATCGGATGAGTTTAATTTAGTATTAACTCATTAAAATCTATGTTACATCTGAGGAGAATATATACATATATATTTTCATAAAGACTGTAATAAAATTCTTATGTACAAAATATTAATTGTGAAAATTTTTTAACGGGTAGGTAATACCCGAGAGATATATATAAATTCACAATTAATATGTTACATTCTTCGAATCAGATTAAGCAAATTATCAATTATACTTCCTACTTTCACAATAATATACATTCTTTCATAGAAATTAAAACAACCATACTAATTCAAACCCAATTACATATTCTGATTTTAAAATCTCAGAATTTAATTCGAGATATAATCGGTACTATCACTTTTAGATTCCTACATCTTTCAAAGCTATACTTTGACTTCAAAAGTGTGTTAGAACATCAAATGTATATTAACGATTACAATCTGTGTTCAAAATCCTTCAAAATTCCTGAAGACACTTCAAATAATAAACAATCGAGATAATGATCCAACCACATATTAACCACAGTCTTGCATCTGAAAAGCTCTCGAAACCAGAGTCATAATTTAACACGTATCCGTGTCAGACCCTTTGGCATTTATTAGCAAAAATAACTTTGCGATTCCTTTTCAAATTAGTCAGTTTTGTCACAGCTTTAGCAAGTCAACTTCGACTTTTCAGTTGAAACAGTCTTATTATAACCTTGATATAGACGTTGCCCTTTCGTCATTGTTACCGGAGAACCTTTTATGTCTCACCACATTAAAAATAAACTTACCAACAACTTCACTGATCTTTGACTTTCCGAAAAGTCATTATATTTATCGAAACCCCATCATTTACTCATCCGCATCTTGTAACAAGAATTGTCATGCCAATTACTGGGAATCAGCAATTAGTATTTTGAAATCTTGCAGCATGTCTCTGCCAACAGTTATAGGTGTATATATAACGTCTATCTCCTAGACTTATATACTTTGAATGTGAAGTTTCTAAAAAACACCCTAAACTGCGAACTAGTTCTCCGAAGTTTGGAAAATGCTGATGAAGCAGCAAAAACTGTAAACGACCTTAACAGTCAAAAGTTTGATAATAAAGGATAGTGTGTTGGAAAAGCTTAGAAAAAGAGAAGGTTTGGAACTGGAAAACGGATTAAGCAAACCATGAAGGAGGCTATGGACAAATCACAAAGACTAAACCTGCCTTCAAAGAATCCAAATGATTCAGTGTCTGCTGAAATTATTATTAAATACCTTACTCCTGACTCTAAACCCTTGTGAATAATATTCTTCATCATCCTCTGATCTTAGATATTCTAAAATATCATCATATCTTTCATTATAAATATCCTCCATATTTCTGAAGATATTTTCTTACCTATTCTTATCTGGAATCATTTATCTCTTTGCGCTATCTGGATTACATCAAAAAGGAAACTGTTTAGTTCCTATACTCTGTAAACCTTTGAGTTTAAACTATGAATGTTTTTGAAGTAGTGTTGGAAACTGAAGCATGAGTTAGTATAATATAATGACACTTGATCAACGTGATTATATTACAGTAATTCATGCTGAGTTTCTAAATGGAACGTGATGATTCACAGATCATAACATCATCATGTGCCATGTTATACGACTCTTGTATTCTATTTAACCTCTAAAATATCAAGAAAATATTTCTTGATGATTCGGCCTTTTCCAAGGTATTCTAGTAATTTGACAAGTCAAGATCGTGCCATCACAATTTCCTTCCTAGAACATTAACAATGTTCATTCCAAAATTCATATCTGTGAATTCTGGACCATTACAAGCGGTGCTTAATCGCAAGAAGAAGAAACGAAAGGACAAAACTCCGAAATAGAAATTGGGGTATAAATTGCAGTAAATAAAAGAGAGCATTAACTGTGGATGACAATGATTATAGAAAATAGAAACAGAGACTTTGAAATATAAGGGAAGATATAAATCCCAACGACAAACCAAAAATTATAAACCATATATATCGATGCATATAGCAATATAAAGATACGGGAGAACTAGAAACACTATAAACCCAAGAGTATAGTAGAAGTAAATAGATTCTTCTGGCGGTAGATGAAAAAGAAGAATGACCGATATGAAAGTTATAAGTATATCGAGAATCAGAACTGGATGGAGCATATTGATGAACACTTTAAAATATGAGTTGAGGGGGAAAGAATAGAAGGTGATGAAACATGACTAGGAACTTAGAAATCAACAGATTTAACTCACACAATGACGGAATAAGTGAATCAAACCCTCTAGTAAGTAGGTTAAGCGTTTTGGGATTAATTTAGTCATACCATAACTAAATCAAGTGTGATTAGATCAACACCTAGAGCTATTATTCACCACCTGGGTGATTTGGGTTGAGAGAGAATCGGAGGAGCTCACCAGATCTGAGTGTGTGTAACAAATGAGAGGCTTAACCTAAAATGAAGAACATAAGACTTTATATACCCCTGCTGTTGACTCACCCGTACGATTCATCCATCACACATACAAGTTGGCTTCATCAGCTGTACGGGTGATCACTCACTCGTGTCTTCTCATTTAGGTTGTAACTGTGACTTAGCTCAGTATCAACCGTGCGTATGAGCCTATCAGCCGTACGAGTGAGGCTTCACTCGGACGTCTGACTAAGTCTAACATAGTCAAACATCCAAATCTCGTTCCTGCAGTTCCTGTAACCACATACAAACACGGATAGTATAATAACGAACAATCACGGTGGCCTGTAAACTGTTGTACCTGCAATGGACGTGGGTAGATGTCTAGGGACTTGCATAAAATGCATCAACAGAAGGTTTGAGTTGTAAGGAAACGAAGGAGGTGAATTTATAAGAAAATCTCCGACAGAACAATTAAAATGGACGATCGCATTTAAAGCGGATCCTAATTCCCTTGATTACCGGAGAGTCAAATCTTATTAAGAAGATTTTCTTCAAATCCCTTGAAATCTGGGAATCAATCATATCTACGTCAAATGATAAGATGAATCTACACTTACTCATTTCACTCTTCTATGTTAGCTTCATTCGTACTCTTCATATAAATGGATTGTTTATCTAAATTATTCGCTGATAATAAAACTCTAATTTTCAGCCCGTATGCATCATGAAAACATACTTATTATCATTCACGAGCTTTCCACTCAAATTTCGGGACGAAATTTCTTTAACGGGTAGGTACTGTGACAACCCAGAAATTTCCAACCAAATTTAAACTTTAATCTTTATATGTTTCCGACACGATAAGCAATATTTGTTAAGTTAAATTTCAAGAATTTTAAACTATGTTCATACATTCATTCGACCTCGACCAAGTTCCAACGATTCACGAACCATTAAATGAATATGATTATATATGTATATGTGTATATATATATTATAACTTGAAACGTAAACAAAATATTAGATTAAATACTTTATATGATTGTATATGTTTCAAAATGTTTATCAATGGAATTAGAAGATAAGATCAAATGATTGAATTATCAAATATATTCAATTATGATTACAAGTCTCTGTTGAAAAGCCCACGTTGATTTGAGAAATCTTTCTATTTTAACAATATTCAGAAAATGGTAAAGTGATTTATAAATAAGAACAAATTGTTAATCATTGAGAACTAGACAAAGGATAGTGGAAGATTGAATCTCATAAAGACTCGATTGATCTATTTAGTTTCAAACGTACAAAAACGTTTTCAGTTTAAAAAGAACTTTATTATTAAAACGTATATAACTTTTATAAATATCTAGAACCACTTTTGACAACTCATTACTTAACTAGTATGATAAAGATAACGATATTTATATTTTATTTTATTAAATATATATAATGATTTAAATTAATATTATATATATTTATACGCGTATTATACGTATTATGTAGTTTTATACTTTTACTATACTTAAACTTTACCTTTACTTTATTTTTACTTTACTTTAACTTTAACTTTAATAATTCACTTTAATAATTCATACTTTAATAATTCATACTTTAATAATTCACTTTAATAATTCATACTTTAATAATTCACTTTAATAATTCATACTTTAATAATTCACTTTAATAATTCATACTTTAATAATTCACTTTAATAATTCAAAAATCTATTATAAATAGAATTCAATAGGCTTCATTATTTCATAGAAACTTGAAAATATTTTTCTCTAAACTCTCTCAATCGATTTACATATATATATTTACTCCATATTATTTCAAGATATTATTAGTATACATAAATATTACGTCAGAGTACTGTCCGAGTGATTTCGAAATTGTTTTTCGAGTGGGATTGGATTAAGGAAATTATGGGTTATAGCTATGGAGGTGATTGGGTATGGTTCATGGGTATGCTCGCGAGGTCAATATAGTATTTATCATCTCCGTTGCGTCTACGTACCTTTCCTGCAATATTGAATCTCAATATTGATACGTGAGTACTCATAATTTAACTTTTACATACTAATAGTGTATCCCTGACTAGTGCTCGAGTATATAGGATTATGCATGTTTGTACTTTTGATATTGCCTTTAGTTAGGTTATGTTGAATCCTGAATTAGTTATATATGCGACTGAGATAAGGTATAAGATATGCATGTTGTTGGAAAGCTAGCGAAAAATTAAGAACTTTTCATTTAGATATCGAATGATTTCGATGAACGGATTTGAAGTTATAGTCCATCGAATTTTTGTATTATTATTAAAAATGATTATTATTATCGTCGTTATTATCGTCGTTCCAGTTTTATCTTATTATTATTATTATTATTATTATTATTATTATTATTATTATTATTATTATTATTATTATTATTATTATTATTATTATTATTATTATCTTTATCAATAAAAGGATTTATCATTAAAAAAAATTATTATTTTTTTATTATTACTATCGTTATTATCGTTAAAGTTATAATTAGTATTATTATTATTATCCAATTATTATTATTATTATTATTATTATTATTATTATTATTATTGGTATTATTATTATTATTATTATTATTATTATCATTATTAATATATATATCATTATTTAAAAATGGTTATTGTTATTGTTAATATTATTATTACTATATTATCATTAAGATAATTATTAGTATTATCGTTAATAATGTTATAGTAACTATCATTATTAATATTAGTGTAATTAAAACAAATATTTGTAACACCTAATTATTTTGATTACTATTATTATCATTATTACGAACATGATATAAAAGACGATTAAAAGCAATTAAACGAAACGATTAGGAAATAATGGGTATGAGTATCATGATGAAATTAAAATATTATAAGATATTGATTTAGATAAAATTATCGTTCTTATTATTTTTATCATTACTATTATTATTAAAATTATCGTTAGTATTAAAACTATCATTTTAACAAAAATTATCATTTTAATAGAAATGTCATTGTTACTATAAAATATCATTATTATTATTATTTCAAATAGAATTATTATTTTAAAGATAATATTAAAAATTATCGTAAATATTAAAGTTATCATAATTAGAATTATCATTTTATCATAATGTCATCTTAGTAATTATAAATATTGATATTTTTATAATAATAATTATTATTACAAAATAATACAACTTTTACTTACTTTCATTATAGATATTATTTTATCAAATAAATATTTGATACAAACATATTTTACTACGTGTAATAACTTACTTTAATAATACCTATCATATTATCTTTATAATATTAAATGAACCCTATAAATTTTATTACTTAATATATATAAAAGTATATTTTATTATATAAATATAATATAAAATTTTATTTATTAATAAATAAATTATATTATTTACTCTAATAAATCTTTTAAAAATATTTAAAAATATAAAACGACGATATTTAAACTATATATTAATCATGTATAGATTTTTGGAAATTATTTTGAGTCAAATTTACTTTTGTTGACTTTTGCATATTAGTCTCGAGCATTAGGATTGTGGTACACTATGACTTGACCTAATTTGTTAGACAAATATTGACCAACACATAAATATATATAATTAATTTAGGTTCGTGAATCCGAGGCCAACCTTGCACTTGTTCAATGACGTTATATGTATTTTTACTACGAAATACAGTATGGTGAGTTTCATTTGCCTTTTTACCCTTTATATTTTTGGGACTGAGAATACATGCGCTTTTATAAATGTTTTGACGAAATAGACACAAGTAATTGAAACTACATTCTATGGTTGAATTATCGAAATCGAATATGCCCCTTTTTATTAAAGTCTGGTAATCTAAGAATTAGGGAACAGACACCCTAATTGACGCGAATCCTAAAGATAGATCTATTGGGCCTAACAAACCCCATCCAAAGTACCGGATGCTTTAGTACTTCGAAATTTATATCATGTCCGAAGGAGGATCCCGGAATGATAGGGGATATTCTTATATGTATCTAGTTAATGTCGGTTACCAGGTGTTCACCATATGAATGATTGTTTTTGTCTCTATGCATGGGACGTATATTTATGAGAACTGGAAATGAAATTCTTGTGGTCTATTAAAATGATGGAAATAAATGATTATGATAAACTAATGAACTCACCAACCTTTTGGTTGACACTTTAAAGCATGTTTATTCTCAGGTGTTAAAGAAATCTTCCGCTGTGCATTTGCTCATTTTAAAGATATTACTTGGAGTCTTCAATAGCATATTTCGAAGAACGTTGCATTCGAGTCATTGAGTTCATCAAAGATTATTATTAAATCAATTTATAGTTGGATAGTGGATATTATGAAATGGTATGCATGCCTGTCAATTTTCGATGTAAAGAAAGATTGTCTTTTAAAAACGAATGCAATGTTTGTAAAATGTATCATATAGAGGTCAAATACCTCGCAATGTAATCAACTATTGTGAATCGTTTATAATGTATATGAACGGGTCCTTTCAATGGTTGTTTTAAAAATGAATGCAGTCTTTGAAAAATGTCTCACAACAGTTGATTACATCGCGAGATACTTGACCTCTATATGATACATTTTACATACATTGCATTCGTTTTTGAAAAGACAATCTTTCATTTCATCGAAAGTTAACGGCAGGCATACCATTTCATAATATATCTAACTATAATTGACTTAATAATAATCTTGATGAACGCAACGAATCGAGTGCAATGTCTTTTGAAATATGTCATGAATGACTCCAAGTAATATCTCTAAGATGAGCAAATGCACAGCGGAAGATTTCTTTCATACCTGAGAATAAACATGCTTTAAAGTGTCAACCAAAAGGTTGGTGAGTTCATAGTTTTATCATAAAACAATAAAATTCATCTTTTTGATAGACCACAAGATTTAAATCCTGCATGGTACAAATGGGCCCGAATCCTATACCCACCTGTAATGTACATGCGATATCTTTTAAATACAGTACATCTTTCTCGTGTTCGAAATCATTTTTCATAAATCTTAGTAACCGTACACATATCTCGTGCACAAAATAACATACACATAACCTGTGTATAAAATCATATTCTCGATACATAACATTCATATTAATTGGTAGAAATTATCATGTCCACATAATTCAACGGTGGCAATTATCATATCCACATAATTCAACGGTGGCAATTATCATATCCACATAATTCAATGGTGGCAATTATCATGTCCACATAATTCAATAATAATCTGCAGAACTTCTGTCTGCATAATAATTCATTCAAGGAATGTTTTGCTTGTGTCTATCTCGTCAAACATTTATAAAAGCATTTCGTGTATTCTCTGTTCAAAATATATTTCAGAAGCATTTAATAAAACAGTTATAAAAACAGCGCATGTATTCTCAGTCCCAAAAATGTAAAGAGTAAAAGGGAGCAAATGAACTCAAAATACTATATTTTGTAGTAAAAATACATATAACAACATTGGACAAGTGTAAGGTTGGCCTCGGATTCACGAACCTATAACATTTATATATATATTAACACATATTATCACATAAATCCATTCTACATAATATTTATATATATTAAGTGTTGTAGTTATGTATATATATATACTTTATTTATGTTTTATGTCTTCAGTTATAAATTATTTATGGTTATTTTGTAAAATAATCAATATTCATACATATAGTTTTATAAAAAAAAATATACATATTTATTTGTAATTGGTATTATATCAAAATAAATAATTTGTTATAAAACAATACTATTATTAATAATAATAATGATTCTTGTAATAAAATGATAATAATAATGATGATGGTGATAATAATAATAATAATAATAATAATAGTAATAATAATAATAATAATAATAATAATAATAATAATAATAATAATAATAATAATAATAATAATAATAATAATAATAATGATAATATAAAAAAATCAATAAGATTATAATATAAAATCATACAATTTTTTAATATGTTAACTTTTTTTATTTGCATGTAAATATATTTTAGATTATATTATTATATAAGTTAACAATATGTAATTACCTTATTATAGTAATGATAATTTAATAATTATAAACTTAAAACATCAAAATGTATTAAAAATGTTGTAAATATATTTTGAACATACTTTGATATATATGTACATATTTGTTATAGGTTCGTGACTCGACCAGTGGCCAAGTCTTCCTTCCCGACGAAGTAAAAATCTGTGAAAGTGAGTTATAGTCCCACTTTTAAAATCTAATATTTTGGGATGAGAATACATGCAGTTTTATAAATGTTTTACGAAATAGACACAAGTAATTGAAACTACATTATATGGGTGAATGATCGAAGCCGAATATGCCCCTTTTGCTTGGTAACTTAAGAATTAGTAAACCGATCTACTAATTAACGCGAATCCTAAAGATAGATCTATTGGGCCTAACGAACCCCATCCAAAGTACCGGATGCTTTAGTACTTCGAATTCGTTTTTATCATGTCTGAAGGATTTCCCGGAATGATAGGGGATATTCTTATATGTATCTTGTTAATGTCGGATACCAGGTGTTCACCATATGAATGAATTTTATCTCTATGTATGGGATGTATATTGAAATATGAAATCTTGTGGTCTATTATTATGATTTGATAATATATAGGATAAACCTATAAATCACTAACATTTTTGTTGACGTTTTAAGCATGTTTATTCTCAGTTGATTATTAAGAGCTTCCGCTGTTGCATACTAAAATAAGGACAAGATTTGGAGTCCATGCTTGTATGATATTATTTTAAAAACTGCATTCAAGAAACTTATTTTTGATGTAATATGTTCTTATTGTAAACCATTATGTAATGGTCGTGTGTAAACGGTATATTTTAGATTATCATTATTTGATAATCTACGTAATGCTTTTTAAACCTTTATCGATAAAATAAAGGAGTGTATATACCAATAGTACATACATCTAAAAGCTGTGTATTGTACGAGTACGAATACGGGTGTATACGAGTAGAATTGTCGATGAAACTGAACGAGGATGTAATTGTAAGCATTTTTGTTAAGTAGAAGTATTTTGATAAGTGTCTTGAAGTCTTTCAAAAGTGTATGAATACATATTAAAACACTACATGTATATACATTTTAACTGAGTCGTTAAGTCATCGTTAATCGTTACATGTAAATGTTGATTTGAAACCTTTAAGTTAACGATCTTGTTAAATGTTGTTAACCCATTGTTTATTAAATCAAATGAGATGTTTAAATTATTACATTATCATGATATCATGATGTATTAATATATCTTAATATGATATATATACATTAAATGTCGTTACAACGATAATCGTTACATATATGTCTCGTTTCAAAATCATTAAGTTATTAGTCTTGTTTTTACATATGTAGTTCATTGTTAATATACTTAATGATATGTTTACTTATCATAATATCATGTTAACTATATATATATCCATATATATGTCATCATATAGTTTTTACAAGTTTTAACGTTCGTGAATCACCGGTCAACTTGGATGGTCAAATGTCTATATGAAACCTATTTCAATTAATCAAGTCTTAACAAGTTTGATTGCTTAAAATGTTGGAAACACTTAATCATGTAAATAACAATTTCATTTAATATATATAAACATGGAAAAGTTTGGGTCACTACAAAATCCATCCGGACGAAGTCCATATTGATTATAAACGATTCACAACAGTTGATTACATCGTGAGGTACTTGACCTCTATATGATACATTTTACAAACATTGCATTCGTTTTTGAAAAGACAATCTTTTATTACATCGAAAATTAACGGCATGCATACCATTTCATAATATATCTAACTATAATTGACTTAATAATAATCTTGATGAACTCAACGACTCGAATGCAACGTCTTTTGAAATATGCCATGAATGACTCCAAGTAATATCTTTAAAATGAGCAAATGCACAGCGGAAGATTTCTTTCATACCTGAGAATAAACATGCTTTAAAGTGTCAACCAAAAGGTTGGTGAGTTTATTAGTTTAACGTAAATAATCATTTCCATTATTTTAATAGACCACAAGATTTTCATTTCTCATAAATATACGTCCCATGCATAGAGACAAAAATAATCATTCGTATGGATTGAACACCTGGTAACCGACATTCACAATATGCATATAAGAATATCCCCATCATTCCGGGATCCTCCTTCGGACATGATATAAATTTTGAAGTACTAAAGCATCCGGTACTTTGGATGGGGCTTGTTGGGCCCAATAGATCTATCTTTAGGATTCGCGTCAATTAGAGTGTCTGTTCCCTAATTCTTAGATTACCAGACTAAAAGGGGCATATTCGATTTCGATCATTCAACCATATAATGTAGTTTCGATTACTTGTGTCTATTTCGTCAAACATTTATAAAAGCGCATGTATTCTCCGTCCCAAAAATATACATTGCAAAAGCATTTAAAAAGGGAGTAATGAAACTCACCATACTGTATTTCGTAGTAAAAATACATATAACAGCATTGAACAAGTGTAAGGTTAGCCTCAGATTCACGAACCTATATCATTTATATATATATATATATTAACACATATACTTGTAATCGAATAATTAAATTTACATATTATTAGTAATTAGTAATATAATTGTTAAATTATATATCTTATCAATAAGTAATTTGAATATTTCTATTTTATGAATTTTATCTAAATAATTAGTATTTATTATAAAATGTTAATATAGATATGTTATATGTTTTAACTATAATGTTATGTAACTAAAAATCATTTGATTAAATAATATTATTAATAATAAATAAAAGGCTGTATTATTTTATAATAATAATATTAGTAATTATACTTGATAATGATAATAATAATAATTATGATTCAAAAAATAATAATACTTATAGTGATAATGATATTAATAGTAATATTGATAATAATAATGATGATAGTTTTAATGATAACAATACCTAATACCTAATACTTAATAATAACGATCTTATAACTAACGATAATATTAATAACAATACTACTTACTAATACTACTAATGGTAATAATATTAGTAATAATAATAATAATAATAATAATAATAATAATAATAATAATAATAATAATAATAATAATAATAATAATAATAGTATTAATAATAATGAAAATGAAAATATAAAAAATGTATACCCTTTTTAAAGCTTTTCTAAAAAGAATTGCCCGCGACGGGGCTCGAACCCTCGACCTCTCGCCCACCCGACGCTCCTCCAAACCAGCTGAGCTGCTGCTCATTTTCTATTTTAATCCGTAACCCAAGTCTATTAAACCATTAAATCAGTCTATCCTCTTCCTCTTACTAAAACCTAATCGCATCTTCATCATCATTATATTTATATTATCATTCGGCTGACACACACAAAAATTGCAGCGAGCGACTTATCAATGAACATAGTCGATGGATGTTTCTGCTGGCCCAATAGTAATCCAAGAGAAATCGGCCCAACATAGAATAATATGGCGGCCCACTAATGAAACTGAATTGGTTTAGCCCAACATATAGGAGTCTTGTGGTTTTAATCAAACATGTTTCGGATGACAGAAAAAAAAATAAACAGGACATACTCGATCGGACATAATTATCTATATAACATCCATCATTATAACACTCTAGAATTATCAATTGCATCAGAAACAACATACAATTCAAGAATTTGAAGGAAGGAGAAAACAGTTGACTTTTTGAATGAACTTTGACTTCGAAAATTCTTCATCGTTTCATCAAGTTAGATTCTGAAATTATACATACATATTCAGGATATGAAGGGGAAGAGATCTTCATTTATACTTTCCCTCAATTTGGTCCGAATCAATTCGAATGTTAAATGGTTTCAGGTTTATGAAAGAAGAGAAAAAAGAAACATATATGAAATGTCCCGTTCTTATTGATTAAAAACGTTCCATATTAATTGATTTCGTTGCGAGGTTTTGACCTCTATATGATACGTTTTTCAAAGACTGCATTCATTTTAAAACAAACCATAACCTTTATTTCATCAATAAAGGTTTAAAAAGCTTTACGTAGATTATCAAATAAAGATAATCTAAAATATCCTGTTTACACACGACCATTACATAATGGTTTACAATACAAATATGTTACAACAAAATAAGTTTCTTGAATGCAGTTTTTACACAATATCATACAAGCATGGACTCCAAATCTTGTCCTTATTTAAGTATGCGACAGCGGAAAATCTTAATAATCACCTGAGAATAAACATGCTTAAAACGTCAACAAAAATGTTGGTGAGTTATAGGTTTAACCTATATATATCAAATCATAATAATAGACCACAAGATTTCATATTTCAATACACATCCCATACATAGAGATAAAAATCATTCATATGGTGAACACCTGGTAACCGACATTAACAAGATGCATATATAAGAATATCCCCATCATTCCGGGACACCCTTCGGATATGATATAAATTTCGAAGTACTAAAGCATCCGGTACTTTGGATGGGGCTTGTTGGGCCCGATAGATCTATCTTTAGGATTCGCATCAATTAGGGTGTCTGTTCCCTAATTCTTAGATTACCAGACTTAATAAAAAGGGGCATATTCGATTTCGATAATTCAACCATAGAATGTAGTTTCACGTACTTGTGTCTATTTTGTAAATCATTTATAAAACCTGCATGTATTCTCATCCCAAAAATATTAGATTTTAAAAGTGGGACTATAACTCACTTTCACAGATTTTTACTTCGTCGGGAAGTAAGACTTGGCCACTGGTTGATTCACGAACCTATAACAATATATACATATATATCAAAGTATGTTCAAAATATATTTACAACACTTTTAATATATTTTGATGTTTTAAGTTTATTAAGTCAGCTGTCCTCGTTAGTAACCTACAACTAGTTGTCCACAGTTAGATGTACAGAAATAAATCGATAAATATTATCTTGAATCAATCCACGACCCAGTGTATACGTATCTCAGTATTGATCACAACTCAAACTATATATATTTTGGAATCAACCTCAACCCTGTATAGCTAACTCAAACATTCACATATAGAGTGTCTATGGTTGTTCCGAAATATATATAGATGTGTCGACATGATAGGTCGAAACATTGTATACGTGTCTATGGTATCTCAAGATTACATAATATACAATACAAGTTGATTAAGTTATGGTTGGAATAGATTTGTTACCAATTTTCACGTAGCTAAAATGAGAAAAATTATCCAATCTTGTTTTACCCATAACTTCTTCATTTTAAATCCGTTTTGAGTGAATCAAATTGCTATGGTTTCATATTGAACTCTATTTTATGAATCTAAACAGAAAAAGTATAGGTTTATAGTCGAAAAAATAAGTTACAAGTCTTTTTTGTAAAGGTAGTCATTTCAGTCGAAAGAACGACGTCTAGATGACCATTTTAGAAAACATACTTCCACTTTGAGTTTAACCATAATTTTTGGATATAGTTTCATGTTCATAATAAAAATCATTTTCTCAGAATAACAACTTTTAAAATCAAAGTTTATCATAGTTTTTAATTAACTAACCCAAAACAGCCCGCGGTGTTACTACGACGGCGTAAATCCGGTTTTACGGTGTTTTTCGTGTTTCCAGGTTTTAAATCATTAAGTTAGCATATCATATAGATATAGAACATGTGTTTAGTTTATTTTAAAAGTCAAGTTAGAAGGATTAACTTTTATTTGCGAACAAGTTTAGAATTAACTAAACTATGTTCTAGTGATTACAAGTTTAAACCTTCGAATAAGATAGCTTTATATGTATGAATCGAATGATGTTATGAACATCATTACTACCTTAAGTTCCTTGGATAAACCTAATGGAAAAGAGAAAAATGGATCTAGCTTCAATGGATCCTTGGATGGCTCGAAGTTCTTGAAGCAGAATCATGACACGAAAACAAGTTCAAGTAAGATCATCACTTGAAATAAAATTGTTATAGTTATAGAAATTGAACCAAAGTTTGAATATGATTATTACCTTGTATTAGAATGATAACCTACTGTAAGAAATAAAGATTTCTTGAGGTTGGATGATCACCTTACAAGATTGGAAGTGAGCTAGCAAACTTGAAAGTATTCTTGATTTTATGAAACTAGAACTTTTGGAATTTATGAAGAACACTTAGAACTTGAAGATAGAACTTGAGAGAGATCAATTAGATGAAGAAAGTTGAAGAATGAAAGTGTTTGTAGGTGTTTTTGGTCATTGGTGTATGGATTAGATATAAAGGATATGTTATTTTGTTTTCATGTAAATAAGTCATGAATGATTACTCATATTTTTGTAATTTTATGATATATTTCATGCTAGTTGCCAAATGATGGTTCCCACATGTGTTAGGTGACTCACATGGGATGCTAAGAGCTGATCATTGGAGTGTATATACCAATAGTACATACATCTAAAAACTGTGTATTGTACGAGTACGAATGCGGGTGCATACGAGTAGAATTGTTGATGAAACTGAACGAGGATGTAATTGTAAGCATTTTTGTTAAGTAGAAGTATTTTGATAAGTGTCTTGAAGTCTTTCAAAAGTGTATGAATACATATTAAAACACTACATGTATATACATTTTAACTGAGTCGTTAAGTCATCGTTAGTCGTTACATGTAAATGTTGTTTTGAAACCTTTAGGTTAACGATCTTGTTAAATGTTGTTAACCCAATGTTTATAATATCAAAAGAGATTTTAAATTATTATATTATCATGATATTATGATGTATGAATATCTCTTAATATGATATATATACATTAAATGTCGTTACAACGATAATCGTTACATATATGTCTCGTTTCAAAATCATTAAGTTAGTAGCCTTGTTTTTACATATGTAGTTCATTGTTAATATAATTAATGATATGTTTACTTATCATAATATCATGTTAACTATATATATAACCATATATATGTCATCATATAGTTTTTACAAGTTTTAACGTTCGTGAATCACCGGTCAACTTGGGTGGTCAATTGTCTATATGAAACCTATTTCAATTAATCAAGTCTTAACAAGTTTGATTGCTTAACATGTTAGAAACATTTAATCATGTAAATATCAATCTCAATTAATATATATAAACATGGAAAAGTTCGGGTCACTACAGTACCTACCCGTTAAATAAATTTCGTCCCGAAATTTTAAGCTGTTGAAGGTATTGACGAATCTTCTGGAAATAGATGCGGGTATTTCTTCTTCATCTGATCTTCACGCTCCCAGGTGAACTCGGGTCCTCTACGAGCATTCCATCGAACCTTAACAATTGGTATCTTGTTTTGCTTAAGTCTTTTAACCTCACGATCCATTATTTCGACGGGTTCTTCGATGAATTGAAGTTTTTCGTTGATTTGGATTTCATCTAACGGAATAGTGAGATCTTCTTTAGCAAAACATTTCTTCAAATTCGAGACGTGGAAAGTGTTATGTACAGCCGCGAGTTGTTGATGTAACTCTAGTCGGTAAGCTACTGGTCCGACACGATCAATAATCTTGAATGGTCTAATATACCTTGGATTTAATTTCCCTCGTTTACCAAATCGAACAACGCCTTTCCAAGGTGCAACTTTAAGCATGACCATCTCTCCAATTTCAAATTCTATATCTTTTCTTTTAATGTCAGCGTAGCTCTTTTGTCGACTTTGGGCGGTTTTCAACCGTTGTTGAATTTGGATGATCTTCTCGGTAGTTTCTTGTATAATCTCCGGACCCGTAATCTGTCTATCCCCCACTTCACTCCAACAAATCAAAGACCTGCACTTTCTACCATAAAGTGCTTCAAACGGCACCATCTCAATGCTTGAATGGTAGCTGTTGTTGTAGGAAAATTCTGCTAACGGTAGATGTCGATCCCAACTGTTTCCGAAATCAATAACACATGCTCGTAGCATGTCTTCAAGTGTTTGTATCGTCCTTTCACTCTGCCCATCAGTTTGTGGATGATAGGCAGTACTCATGTCTAGACGAGTTCCTAATGCTTGCTGTAATGTCTGCCAGAATCTTGAAATAAATCTGCCATCCCTATCAGAGATAATAGAGATTGGTATTCCATGTCTGGAGATGACTTCCTTCAAATACAGTCGTGCTAACTTCTCCATCTTGTCATCTTCTCTTATTGGCAGGAAGTGTGCTGATTTGGTGAGACGATCAACTATTACCCAAATAGTATCAAAACCACTTGCAGTCCTTGGCAATTTAGTGATGAAATCCATGGTAATGTTTTCCCATTTCCATTCCGGGATTTCGGGTTGTTGAAGTAGACCTGATGGTTTTTGATGCTCAGCTTTGACCTTAGAACAGGTCAAACATTCTCCTACGTATTTAGCAACATCGGCTTTCATACCCGGCCACCAAAAATGTTTCTTGAGATCCTTGTACATCTTCCCCGTTCCAGGATGTATTGAGTATCTGGTTTTATGAGCTTCTCTAAGTACCATTTCTCTCATATCTCCAAATTTTGGTACCCAAATCCTTTCAGCCCTATACCGGGTTCCGTCTTCCCGAATATTAAGATGCTTCTCCGATCCTTTGGGTATTTCATCCTTTAAATTTCCCTCTTTTAAAACTCCTTGTTGCGCCTCCTTTATTTGAGTAGTAAGGTTATTATGAATCATTATATTCATAGATTTTACTCGAATGGGTTCGCTGTCCTTCCTGCTCAAGGCATCGGCTACCACATTTGCCTTCCCTGGGTGGTAACGAATCTCAAAGTCGTAATCATTCAATAATTCAATCCACCTACGCTGCCTCATATTCAGTTGTTTCTGATTAAATATGTGTTGAAGACTTTTGTGGTCGGTATATATAATACTTTTGACCCCATATAAGTAGTGTCTCCAAGTCTTTAATGCAAAAACAACCGCTCCTAATTCCAAATCATGCGTCGTATAATTTTGTTCGTGAATCTTCAATTGTCTAGACGCATAAGCAATCACCTTCGTTCGTTGCATTAATACACAACCGAGACCTTGCTTTGATGCGTCACAATAAATCACAAAATCATCATTCCCTTCAGGCAATGACAATATAGGTGCCGTAGTTAGCTTTTTCTTCAATAACTGAAACGCTTTCTCTTGTTCATCATTCCATTCAAATTTCATCCCTTTATGCGTTAATGCAGTCAAGGGTTTTGCTATTCTGGAAAAATCTTGGATGAACCTTCTGTAGTAACCAGCTAGTCCTAAAAATTGGCGTATGTGTTTCGGAGTTTTCGGGGTTTCCCACTTTTCAACAGTTTCTATCTTTGCCGGATCCACCTTAATACCTTCTTTGTTCACTATGTGACCGAGGAATTGAACTTCTTCCAACCAAAATGCTCACTTTGAAAACTTAGCGTACAATTCTTCCTTCCTCAATACTTCTAACACCTTTCTCAAATGTTCACCGTGTTCTTGGTCATTCTTTGAGTAAATAAGTATGTCATCAATGAAAACAATAACAAACTTGTCAAGGTACGGTCCACACACTCGGTTCATAAGGTCCATGAACACAGCTGGTGCATTAGTTAAACCAAACGGCATGACCATAAACTCGTAATGACCATAACGTGTTCTGAAAGCAGTCTTTGGAATATCATCTTCTTTCAACCGCATTTGATGATACCCGGAACGTAAGTCAATCTTTGAATAAACAGACGAGCCTTGTAGTTGATCAACTAAGTCATCGATTCTCGGTAGTGGGTAGCGGTTCTTGATGGTAAGTTTGTTCAACTCTCGGTAGTCGATACACAACCTGAATGTACCATCTTTCTTCTTGACAAACAAAACAGGAGCTCCCCACGGTGATGTGCTTGGTCGAATGAAACCACGCTCTAAAAGTTCTTGTAATTGGCTTTGCAGTTCTTTCATCTCGCTGGGTGCGAGTCTGTAAGGAGCACGAGCTATTGGTGCAGCTCCTGGTACAAGATCTATATGAAATTCAACGGATCGATGTGGGGGTAATCCCGGTAATTCTTTCGGAAATACATCGGGAAATTCTTTTGCAATGGGAACATCATTGATGCTCTTTTCTTCAGTTTGTACTTTCTCGACGTGTGCTAGAACAGCATAGCAACCTTTTCTTATTAGTTTTTGTGCCTTCAAATTACTAATAAGATGTAGCTTCGTGTTGCCCTTTTCTCCGTACACCATTAAGGGTTTTCCTTTTTCTCGTATAATGCGAATTGCATTTTTGTAACAAACGATCTCTGCTTTCACTTCTTTCAACCAGTCCATACCGATTATCACATCAAAACTCCCTTACTCTACTGGTATCAAATCAATCTTAAATGTTTCGCTAACCGGTTTAATTTCTCGATTCCGACATATATTATCTGCTGAAATTAATTTACCATTTGCTAATTCGAGTAAAAATTTACTATCCAAAGGCGTCAATGGACAACTTAATTTAGCACAAAAATCTCTACTCATATAGCTTCTATCCGCACCCGAATCAAATAAAACGTAAGCAGATTTATTGTCAATAAGAAACGTACCCGTAACAAGCTCCGGGTCTTCCTGTGCCTCTGCCGCATTAATATTGAAAACTCTTCCGCGGCCTTGTCCATTCGTGTTCTCCTGGTTCGGGCAATTTCTAATAATGTTGCCTGGTTTTCCACATTTATAACAAACTACATTGGCATAACTTGCTCCGACACTACTTGCTCCGCCATTACTCGTTCCGACACCATTTGTTCCTTTAGTTCTATTAACCCCTGGTCCGTAGACCTCACACTTCACCACGCTATGACCATTTCTTTTACACTTGTTGCAAAATTTGGTGCAGAACCCTGAGTGATACTTTTCACACCTTTGGCATAGCTGCTTCTGATTGTTGTTGTTGTTGCGGTTATTATTGTTGTTGGGATGATTATTGTAGTTGCTGTTGTTATTGTTGTTGTTGTTGTTGTTGTTGTTGTTGGGCCGTTTGTTGTAGTTGCGATTGATGTTGCGATTGTTGGGATAATTGTTGCGATTATTGTTGTAATTGCTGTTGTTGTTGTATTGGTGATTCTTATCACCGTTTTCCTCCCACTTTCTTTTGACTTGCTTCACATTGGCCTCTTCAGCAGTCTGTTCTTTAATTCTTTCTTCAATCTGGTTCACTAGTTTGTGAGCCATTCTACATGCCTGTTGTATAGAGGCGGGCTCGTGTGAACTTATATCTTCTTGGATTCTTTCCGGTAATCCTTTCACAAATGCGTCGATCTTCTCTTCCTCATCTTCGAATGCTCCCGGACACAATAGGCACAATTCTGTGAATCGTCTTTCGTACGTGGTAATATCAAATCCTTGGGTTCGTAACCCTCTAAGTTCTGTCTTGAGCTTATTGACCTCGGTTCTGGGACGGTACTTCTCGTTCATCAAGTGCTTGAATGCTGACCACGGTAGTGTGTACGCATCGTCTTGTCCCACTTGCTCTAGATAGGTATTCCACCATGTTAACGCAGAACCTGTGAAGGTATGCGTAGCGTACTTTACTTTGTCCTCTTCAGTACACTTACTTATGGCAAACACCGATTCGACCTTCTCGGTCCACCGTTTCAATCCGATCGGTCCTTCGGTTCCATCAAATTCCAAAGGTTTGCAGGCAGTGAATTCTTTGTAGGTGCATCCTACACGATTTCCTGTACTGCTAGATCCAAGGTTATTGTTGGTATGTAGCGCAGCCTGTACTGCGGCTATGTTTGAAGCTAGAAAAGTACGGAATTCCTCTTCATTCATATTCACGGTGTGTCGAGTAGTCGGTGCCATTTCCTTCAAAATAGTTAAATGGAACAAGTTAATCATACAGAATATTAAGAGTAGTTAATAGTGTTTCGTAGCATAATATGAACTCATTTATAAAAGCTTTTTCTTCATGTTAGCTTTTTATAAGTTTAAATTCGGGTAGTACCTACCCGTTAAGTTCATACTTAGTAGCTAATATACAATTCAACTACTACAATTCTATATGAAAAACTGAATATAATAATATTTCGCGTTCAAACTTTTATACAATATTTTACAAACTTACAATACCGCTTATTTTACATAAAGCATGAAATATAGCACACAATAACTTTGATACAAGATAGTTGTGAAGATAATTCTAGCTAGTACACAAGTCGTTCAGCAAAGGCAATAAAGACACGTAATTCATACGTCCAGAAACAAGTCATGCATTCTGGTTTTACTAGGACTACTTCCCATCCTTGGTCTTGTGGAACATAACCATTATGGCCGTTGATAAGACAGCGTGTTGTAACGTCGTCAAAGGGACGAGGGTTACGTAATGTCCAACAGTCCCGTAACAATCTAAAAACCTCATTTCTTACTCCAATTACCGACTCTGTCACTTGTGGGAACGTTTTGTTTAATAGTTGTAGCCCGATGTTCTTGTTCTCACTTTGGTGAGAAGCGAACATTACTAATCCGTAAGCATAACATGCTTCTTTATGTTGCATGTTAGCCGCTTTTTCTAAATCACGAAGTCCAATATTCGGATATATTGAGTCAAAATAATTTCTTAACCCATTGCGTAAAATAGCATTTGGGTTCCCCGCAATATATGCGTCAAAGTAAACACATCGTAACTTATGGATTTCCCAATGTGATATACCCCATCTTCCGAACGAAAGCCTTTTATAAACCAAGGCATTCTTGGAACGTTCTTCGAATGTCTTACAAACTGATCTCGCCTTAAATAGTTGTGCCGAAGAATTCTGACCGACTCTAGACAAGATTTCATCAATCATGTCTCCGGGTAGGTCTCTTAAAATATTGGGTTGTCTATCCATTTTGTGTTTTTATACTGTAAAATAGACAAGAGTTAGATTCATAAAAAAAAATACTTATTAATACAAGCAATTTTTACATATATCATAAAGCATAAGCACACTATATTACATATATTACACCACACGAATACAACTATCTTATTCCGACTCGCTTGTGAATATTATGTGATATATTAATCTCTTAACGCGTTTGATATTATGTGATAGATGTCTACCTCTAGAACAAGTCCCATTGACTCACCTAATAATAATGAAGAGTCAAATGTAAATTGGAATGATTCGTGGACTGATTCACAAGTTCCCGAAGAGGAACCGGAAGAAGAGTCGGAACCGGAAGAAGAATCGGAACCGGAAGAAGAATCGGAACCGGATGAAGAAATAGAACCGGTGGGGGAAATAATAAAACGGTTAAGTAAAAGAAAATCCTCAACCAACCGACCAAGGTTAATTATGGTCAATGGTGTTTCCGCCAAGGAAGCAAAATATTGGGAGGATTACCAATTCTTCATCTAATTGATCTCTCTCAAGTTCTATCTTCAAGTTCTAAATGTTCTTCATATATTCTACAAGTTCTAGTTACATAAAATCAAGAATACTTTCAAGTTTGCTAGCTCACTTCCAATCTTGTAAGGTTATCATCCAACCTCAAGAAATCTTTTTTTCTTATAGTAGGTTATCATTCTAATACAAGGTAATAATCATATTCAAACTTTGGTTCAATTTCTATAACTATAACAATCTTATTTCAAGTGATGATCTTACTTGAACTTGTTTTCGTGTCATGATTCTGCTTCTAGAACTTCGAGCCATCCAAGGATCCGTTGAAGCTAGATCCATTTTTCTCTTTTCCAGTAGGTTTATCCAAGGAACTTAAGGTAGTAATGATGTTCATAACATCATTCGATTCATACATATAAAGCTATCTTATTCGAAGGTTTAAACTTGTAATCACTAGAACATAGTTTAGTTAATTCTAAACTTGTTCGCAAACAAAAGTTAATCCTTCTAACTTGACTTTTAAAATCAACTAAACACATGTTCTATATCTATATGATATGTTAACTTAATGATTTAAAACCTGGAAACACGAAAAACACCGTAAAATCGGATTTACGCCATCGTAGTAACACCGCGGGCTGTTTTGGGTTAGTTAATTAAAAACTATGATAAACTTTGATTTAAAAGTTGTTATTCTGAGAAAATTATTTTTATTATGAACATGAAACTATATTCAAAAATTATGGTTAAACTCAAAGTGGAAGTATGTTTTCTAAAATGGTCATCTAGACGTCGTTCTTTCGACTTAAATGACTACCTTTACAAAAACGACTTGTAACTTATTTTTCTGACTATAAACCTATACTTTTTCTGTTTATATTCATAAAATATAGTTCTATATGAAACCATAGCAATTTGATTCACTCAAAACGGATTTAAAATGAAGAAGTTATGGGTAAAACAAGATTGAATAATTTTTCTCATTTTAGCTACGTGAAAATTGGTAACAAATCTATTCCAACCATAACTTAATCAACTTGTATTCTATATTATGTAATCTTGAGATACCATAGACACGTATACAATGTTTCGACCTATCATGTCGACACATCTATATATATTTCGGAACAACCATAGACACTATATATGTGAATGTTGGAGTTAACTATACAGGGTTGAGGTTGATTCCAAAATATATATAGTTTTAGTTGTGATCAATACTGAGATACGTATACACTGGGTCGTGAATTGATTCAAGATAATATTTATCGATTTATTTCTGTACATCTAACTGTGGACAACTAGTTGTAGGTTACTAACGAGGACAGCTGACTTAATAAACTTAAAACATCAAAATATATTAAAAGTGTTGTAAATATATTTTGAACATACTTTGATATTTTTGTATATATTGTTTTAGGTTCGTGAATCAACCAGTGGCCAAGTCTTACTTCCCGATGAAGTAAAAATCTGTGAAAGTGAGTTATAAATGAGAATACATGCAGGTTTTATAAATGATTTACAAAATAGACACAAGTACGTGAAACTACATTCTATGGTTGAATTATCGAAATCGAATATGCCCCTTTTTATTAAGTCTGGTAATCTAAGAATTAGGGAACAGACACCCTAATTGACGCGAATCCTAAAGATAGATCTATTGGGCCTAACAAACCCCATCCAAAGTACCGGATGCTTTAGTACTTCGAAATTTATATCATATCCGAAGGGTGTCCCGGAATGATGGGGATATTCTTATATATGCATCTTGTTAATGTCGGTTACCAGATGTTCACCATATGAATGATTTTTATCTCTATGTATGGGATGTGTATTGAAATATGAAATCTTGTGGTCTATTGTTACGATTTGATATATATAGGTTAAACCTATAACTCGCTAACATTTTTTGTTGACGTTTAAAGCATGTTTATTCTCAGGTGAATACTAAGAGCTTCCGCTGTTCCATACTAAAATAAGGACAAGATTTGGAGTCCATGTTTGTATGATATTGTGTAAAAACTGTATTCAAGAAACTGATTTCGATGTAACATATTTGTATTGTAAACCATTATGTAATGGTCGTGTGTAAACAGGATATTTTAGATTATCATTATTTGATAATCTACGTAAAGCTTTTTAAACCTTTATTTATGAAATAAAGGTTATGGTTTGTTTTAAAAATGAATGCAGTCTTTGAAAAACGTCTCATATAGAGGTCAAAACCTCGCAACGAAATCAATTAATATGGAACGTTTTTAATCAATAAGAACGGGACATTTCAGTTGGTATCCGAGCGTTGGTCTTAGAGAACCAGAATTTTTGCATTAGTGTGTCTTATCGAGTTTGTTAGGATGCATTAGTGAGTCTGGACTTCGACCGTGTTTACTTGAAAAATGATTGCTTAACAAATTTTGTTGGAAACTATATATTTTTAACATGTGAATATTATGTGATATATTAATCTCTTAACGCGTTTGATATTATGTGATAGATGTCTACCTCTAGAACAAGTCCCATTGACTCACCTAATAATAATGAAGAGTCAAATGTAAATTGGAATGATTCGTGGACTGATTCACAAGTTCTCGAAGAGGAACCGGAAGAAGAGTCGGAACCGGAAGAAGAATCGGAACAGGAAGAAGAATCGGAACCGGATGAAGAAATAGAACCGGTGGGGGAAATAATAAAACGGTTAAGTAAAAGAAAATCCTCAACCAACCGACCAAGGTTAATTATGGTCAATGGTGTTTCCGCCAAGGAAGCAAAATATTGGAAGGATTACCAATTCTACGATGAATCGGATTCCGACGAGAATTCCGATGATGTTATAGAAATTACCCCAACTGAATTTAAAAAGGCAAAAGAAAATAATAAGGGAAAGGGCATAAAAATAGAGAAATCTAATTCCAACCCCGATGAACTTTATATGTATCGTAAACCCGCGAAGTCCTTAAGTTGTAACAATGACCCGGGAACCTCTAAACCACCAGGTTTTTCTAAACCAATGTGGAAAACGACGGCTCGTATTAGGGGAACATCATATATCCCTAGAAACTTGGCAAAACGAACCAAAACCAAAGAAGAAGAAACAAGCGAGTCGGAATAAGATAGTTGTATTCGTGTGGTGTAATATATGTAATATAGTGTGCTTATGCTTTATAATTACGTGTCTTTATTGCCTTTGCTGAACGACTTGTGTACTAGTGTAACAACCCGTCCTAATCCTCCTGGACGAAGTCATCAACATTTAGTTCCATTGCAATGATCGATTCCAAGATATGTCCTTAACATGAGCAAATGCACAGCGGAAGACTTAATTCGTACCTGAGAATAACATGCTTTAAAAAGTCAACATAAAGTTGGTGAGATATATAGGTTTGATGCTAGCAGCGTTATAACAATGGACCACAAGATTTCATATGTAAACATTTAAATAAAAATATTCTAAGTGGTTGAGCACTTGGTAACCATACTTAACATTTAATCACGTCGCATATTCCCTTTATTATGAAATCTTAATACACCGTACCAAGTGTAGTCACAAAACGAAGTACTGTGCAACCGTTGAATACTGGTCGTCCAGTCCGGTTGGGGTTGTCAGGCCCGATAGATCTATCAACAGGATTCGCGTTTACAATACCGCTGTAAATATTAGTTACCAAGCTACAGGGAAGTATGCCAGTGGTACAACTCAACGTAGAATATATTTTTCAGTTACTTGTGTCCATAACGTAAATCATTTATAAAAACAGCGCATGTATTCTCAGCCCAAAAATATTTAGAGTTTAAAAAGGACTATATACTCACCTAATGTATTTTGTAGTAAAAATACATATAACACCATTGGTCAATTATAAGGTTGCCTCGGATTCACGAACCTATATCATTTATATATATATTAACACACATAATTGTAATCGAACAAATTTATATAATATGTTTTAAATTATATATCTTATATATATTTAATTTGTAATAATAATATTGTTAATATAAAAATAATAATGTTAATAATAATAATCTTAAATGATAATTTTAGTAATATTGGTAACTTTAATAAAAATGTTAAACCTTAGTTGTAATGATATTTTAATAAAAATGATAATGATAATATAATTAAAATAATACTTTTAATTTTAATGTTATAATAATAACTTTTAAGTAACTAAAAATGTTAATTTTAATAATAATGTATAATAATAATAATAATTCTAAAATTAATGATTTTACTAACAATAATAAAAATGATACCTTTGAAAATTTTACTAATGATAATATTTCTATTAATACTTTTAATAGTTCTTTTAATAGAATAATAATAATAATAATAATAATAATAATAATAATAATAATAATAATAATAATAATAATAATAATAATAATAATAATAATAATAATAATAATAATAATCATAATAATAATCATAATAGTTTTATCAAAAACTACCTTAAAATGCTAAAAAGAAATTAAAGTGTCCGAGCCAAGACTCGAACCCGTGACCCCTCGCTTGCCCGCTAACACCCTAACCATTCAGGCTATTGCCTATTTCCTGATTTTATATCGTATCTGTAATTATATAACTCGTTTCTGTCTATCACCTCTTCACCATCCATGATACAACTCGTAGTCTAGCAAGATCACAAGTTGGGTCGGCCCAAAAGAAAATTAAAAACTCTCGGCCTATTAACAAACGAAATTAAGGCCCAACAAAAAGTTCGTGGCCTTTTGTTTATATCTGGTAACGTGAATTTGGAATGGCAGGAACTTGAATAAAAAAAACAGTCGCTATCTATCTAACTTTATAGGCCATCTCTACACCGAAATTATTATCATTATCCTCTCAATAATATCTTCGTTTTTAGTAAAAAAAATGTGCAGCTATAATTGTCTACGGCGGTGGTGGTTTCTGAGTGACAGTTTGCAGTGGTTCGAAACAGGAAAAAGAAGCATAGCAACCCGTAGTGGTGAGTGGTGGTGTTTGTTGACGGTGATGATAATCATGATGGTTGTAGTGGTGGTCTAGTGGTGGTGACTTGGTAGTTGATATGGGTGTCGGTTGTGTAGATTATACATGAAAATAATATGTTAGTGATTTATGGTGGCGTTTGGTGGTGAGATATTATAAAGATGAAGGTGTCGGTTGGTTGTTCTTGGTGGTGATAGTAAAACGAAGATGGTAAGGATGGTTTCGGGTTGAGGTGGTGATGAATAGGGTGGCGGTTTTGGTGCTCCGATGGTGTTAGTCGGTGGTGATACTTCAACGGCAGTGGGATGGTAGTTTGTGTTGGTTGAGTGAATTTGATCAAACAAGAAACAAAAATAATCGAGCTTGTGGGTTTCGGTTATGGTGAGGGTGTGAGAACAAGGGTGGTGACGGTTTGTTGATGGAGAGGAAAAAGACCAAGGTGGCTCTCGGTAGTGGATGATAGCCGTGGTGGAGAGTGGTGATTGTTATGGAAGTAAGATGGTTTGTTCATGAAGAAGAAGAACAATTTAGTAATGGGTGTAAGGTGACCAATGTTTGTGTTAATGTCAGTATATATGTGTGTGAACATTCATATTCATATTCCTATATATGAATATATCTATATTATAGAATTAGATATGGAGAAGACAAAACACGTAATTACTTCAATTAGCAATAGTAAAAAGTAAAGTGTAATAGCAAAGCCGCCTGATTAATTGTTTTTATGTACCGACACTTTTCAGAGCCCGTGTATCGTGCACTATTTGAAATTAGGGACGGATAAAAGTCTTCAGAAAAATCCCAAAATTTTAATTTGAGTAACTTTATTTATATAGGTCATTATGGTATAAAGTTTGGTCATTAACTATTAAAAAAAATACATTAATTAATCACTCCCAACTCCCAAGCAAAATATAAAAGTTTTAAAATTTGACAAACAACATCTTAATATATTATTAATAAGCCTAGAATTTATAGAACTCATTTTCGGACCACCGTTCATTTTAAAATCTTATAAGTTCGAATTAAACTTCTCTAAATAATAATCGAAACGTCCAACGAGTATTACAATTATTAATTAATTATATTTAATATACCCTATACATATATTTATATTTATTTTTATATGTATACATATTTATTTACAACTAATAGTTCGTGAATCGTCGAGAATGGTCGAAGGTCAAATGAATATATGAAACAGTTCAAAATTTTTGAGACCCAGCATTACAGATTTTGCTTATCGTGTTGGAAACATATAAAGATTAAAGTTTGAATTTGATCGGAAATTTCCGGGTCATTACAGTACCCACCCGTTAAAGAAATTTCGTCCCCGAAATTTGATAGAGGTCGTCATGGATAACAATAGGTATGTTTTCATGACGAATATGAGGTAATAATGGAGTTTTATCATTATTGAGATATATAGATAAAACGATTCGATCATGTGAAGCGTACGAGCGAAGCTATCATAAAAGAGTGAAATGTGTAATATGGAATTGTTTTAACCGATGACGTGATTAGGATTGATTTTCGGATTTTAAGGGATTTTGGGAAAATCTTACGTAATAAGATTTGGTTCTTCGACGATCATGATCTTCTTTGATTTAATGTGGCAATCTGTTTCGATTTCTCTGTCAGATGTTTTTTCTATAAATTCACTCCTTCGTTTCCTTATTTTCCTCAACTCACATCTTCTACTCTTTCTCCTTAATTTCTATTTTAAGACATTTGTCAATATGCTTCATCCTATTCTGATCCTCGATATATTCTTAATTTTCACATCTGTCATTCTTCTTTTTCATCTACCACCAGAAGAATCCATTTACTTCTACTATACTCTTGTGTTTATAGTGTTTCTAATTCTCCCGTGTCTTTATATTGCTATCTGTATCGATATACACGGTTTGTAAATTCTAGGTGATTGTTGGGTTTTATATCTTCCTTTATACTTCGATGCTCCTGCTTCTGTCTTCTATAATCATTGTCATCCACAGTTAATATCTCCTCCTATTTGCCGTGACTTTTACCCTAATTTCTATTGCAGGGCTTTATCCATCCGTTTCTTCTTCCCGTTCTCGAGTCAAATGAGCAATGGTCTGGAATTCGTAGGTATGAAATTTGGAATGAACATTGCTAATGTTCTTAGAAAGAAATGATAATGGAATGGTTTCGAATTGTCAAATTACCAGAATATTCTGGAAAGATAGAACTATCAAGATGATATGTTCCTAATATGTTTGGAGATTGGATAGAATGTAAGAGCCGTGTAACATGGCACATGATGATGGTACTGTGAATCATCACATCCCATTAGAAACTTAACATGACTTACTGTAATATAATGAAGTTGATCAAGTTTCATTATATTATACTAATTCATGTATTAGTTCCCAACACTGCTTCAGAACATTCCTATTTTAAACTCGAAGGTTTTAGAATTTTAGAAACTAACACAGTTTCTTTTATGTTGTAACGCAGATGTTACAGAGTGATAAATGATTTCAGATAAGGATAGTTGTGAAAATATCTCCAGAAATATGGAGAATATGTATAACAGAAGATATGAAGATATCTTATAATATCTAAGATAAGATGATGATGATGAATATCATCTGGAAAGGTTTAGAATAAGGATTAGGGTTCTTACTAACGGTTTCAGCAGGCACTGAATCGTTTAAATTCTTTGAAGTCAAACTTATTCTTTGTGATTTATCCACGGCTTACTTCATAGTTTCGCATAATCCGCTTTTCGGTACTAAATTTTCTATTAAGTGTTTCCAATACTCCGTTCTTTATCATCAACTTTTGGCTATTAAGACCATCTACAACATGCTGCTTCGTCAGCATTCTCAAATTTAACGGATCTGGGTCATCGGTTATCAACTTGAGGTGGTTTCAGGAGAATTGTGTTTTTAGATGGTTAAACGCTGATGATGGAATATAAAAGATTCTCCGGTAACGACAGCGAAAGAATAACGTGTATATATATCGAAACTAACCTTTCTGAGAAATCGAGGTTAACTTGCTGGAGCTGTGACAAAATTGGCTAATTTGAAAAGGGATTGCAAAGTTATTTTGGGTAATAATAACACTAAAGAAATTAACACTGCTGCGTGTTAAACGTTGACTCAGTCTCCGAGAGTCTTACAGGAGCATAAGTCTTTTCTTCCGTAGATGAAACGCGGTTGGTTCATCCTCTCGATTGAGGGGTTTTCAAGAATCATGAAAGATTTGAACACGCATTGTAATTGTCGAGATACAAATGAGGTTTAAGATGAAATCAAGTGGCAATCTTGAAGAATTATTTAGTTTCATATGTTATAACCAATATTTTAATTTAATTCATTTTAATTGTCCAAAGTTAGCAGTTCAGTAGTCCGATGGTTCAATGATCCAATATATTCATATATAATTTAATATATAATATTCGAATTAAATAATACGTATCGTGACCCGTGTACCGGTCTCAGTGTCGATCACAACTCAAAGTATATATATATTTTGGAATCAACTCCGACCCTGTATAGCCAACTCCCACCTTCACATATAGAGTGTCTACGATTGTTCCGAAATATATATATAGATGGGTCGATATGATAAGTCGAAACCTTGCATACGTGTCCCGTTATTTATAGTGCGTAAAAGTAAATAACAGAAATTAAATGACGATAAATTAAATGCGTAAAGTAAATAACAGAAATTAAATGACGATAAATAAAATTGCGATAATTAAATTACGATAAATAAAATGTAATCAGTTAGCTAGGAACAGTTAGCTGGAACAGTTAGCGTGGATTCTTAACAAAATTTCATTTAGTTAATTCGTTTGTTTCTAACAAATTTTATTTTGTCCAATGTTTTCTTCCTTATGTGTAACATCCCGCGTTTTTCCGTTAAATTTATTTTAACACCGTCTTTTTTTTTAAAATAATATCTTTCGTATTTAAATTCGTCGACTCCGTTGACGAACGTTCATAATATTCTCGTTATTTAATTATAACATCTCTAGTTAACTTGCGTTTTAAAAATATTCGATCGGTTAAATCCCGCACCCGCTTCTAAACTCGAGGGACTAAAATTGACACGGGGCAAACTAGTTGACTAGGTCAACTAGTCCACCCCAATCACCACCATTCAACCATCTCCCTCTCTCCCTCTTTCTCTCTAGCAAGAACACACACACAAACCCCAACTTCATAAAATCATCATCTAAATTCGGGATTGGAAGCAAACTTCAAAACAAATTACATTTTCGTGATCCTCTCTTCATCCTCTACATTTTGGTACCAATTTCATCGAGTTTGGGTAACTTTCTAAAATCACTAATTTTATGTGTTCTTGAGATTTTTGAGTTATAAAGTTGTTAATTAGTGTCTATGGCTCATTGTGATGTCGTGTATGTAATTTGTATGCTCGATTCGTTATTTTTGGTGTAACTAGTTCAATATGAAATTACTTGCTAAATCCTTGATTTTGGATGAAAAAATGTTGTTAGATTGTTAAAGTGCATGTTTTAAAAGTGTTACTAGTATCATTAGCTTCATTTTGATGTATAGGTTGATTAAGGAAACTCCAAAAAAATGATTATTGATTTTGAGATGTTTGACTAGGGTTTGATAGTTCTTGACATGAATTTTTGGATGCTTGAATGCCATGGAATGTTAATTATTAGTGTTTAGTTGTAATGTATGTTTCATTACCTTCAAAACGGCATATTATATGTGTGAATTGGTTTCCCGAAACTCAAATTGCATTTGAAGAACTTGAAACCTTAAAAATGAACGTTTAATGATCACTTGATGAGTTTTCGACTATTATAAATGATGTTTTTGTTTGGTGAAACATGTCTAGTTGTGTTCCTTGTCAAAAGAGCTTTCCAACGGTATAAGATACGTCTTCTAGTTGTTTACGGTTTGAGTTTTGCGTTTGTTTGAAAATTGACCAAGTCTTGAACAAGTGAAACAGGCCTGGGACCAGGCCACGGCCATTGTCGCGGCGCGACAGGCCTGGCCGCGGCGCGGCATAAGCCGTGCCCAGCTTCTGTCTCCAATGTCCGTTTCACGTGAAATGTTTGCCATGTTTTAGACTTCCAATTCGCATGCAACTTGTTCTAACATGCTTATATATGAATAACTAGCATAGAAAATTTGTCCGAGACCCGACCCGAACATGTTGACTTTTTCGTTGACTTTGACCAAGTTTGACTTTTTGTCAAACTTAACCAATTAATTATGCAATCTTTCTAACATGATTCTATACTTGTATCTTGCATGAAACTTGACAATTTGACTCACATGCTTCATAATCGAGTCGTAACGAGCCATAGGACTAATTGAACATCTTTGATCGTTTGTGTTTACCGTTATTGATATAACCTATATGTTTAGGTCAAGACTAGCCTTGTCCTTGCACACGGTTACTTGTTGAAGTACTTTATTAACTCTTGTACTCAAGGTGAGATCATAGTCCCACTTTTTCAATCACTTTTATTCGTTACATCGTGGGCTGAGAAACACATACATTTCATACTTATTTACTTTTCATGCTTTTACATTGTGAACAAATACGAATACAAAGATGCATACGAGTTTGAACAAAAGTCCTCAATCCAATTATCATTAGCTCCACTTGCAGGGTGTAAGTGTAAGCGTGTAATTATGTTGTGTGGCCATACGGGTTTAACAAACCCTCATTCAGACGGTTCGCTACCGTTAGTGAATGAAATATAATTTCAACAATGTATAGTGTAAGTTCTAACACTAAATTCAAAATTCAGAGGGAAGATTCGGTTAAGCCTTGATAATTGGGTGCTCGTGATACAAATACTATTTTGGAATGTGAATGATTCTGGTTGAGCAATTCTTAAAGAACCTTGTGGTTCAATACAATTTACTTACTAAACCTATGATTTCACCAACGTTTTTCGTTGACAGATTTCTATGTTTTTCTCAGGTCTTGCACGATATGTGATACATGCTTCCGCTCATTATTTGATACTTGCTTTGGATGTCGAGTATACATGCTTTTCATGGAGCGTCTTTTGACTTTACTTTAAACCGTGTCGCCTAGATTTCAATCGTACTTGTAACGTTGTAACTTAACTTTTGGTTGAACAATTCTTGTAAAATTTGAAACAATCTTTATTTTGAAATGAAGGCGACATATTTTGGTCAAACGTTATCTTAAAGACTTATAATCAGGTAATGGGACCCACGTAGCCGACGCCGTCACTTGACGATTTGTCGGGGTCGCTACATTATGCCACTTGTTGGATTCTGATAGGTAAAAATCCAAATATGAAATTGAACGAAAATGGATTCTGTGGTGAACGGATACGTATATCTATGGATACAAGTAGGATAGTGACTGACTGTTGAATCAGAGTCGAAGAATGTACCGTGTAGCTGATTAATGTGAAATCTAAATATTCCTCGGGTATTACCTACCCGTTAAAATATTTTCACCATTAACAGTTTGTACAAAAGAATTTTAATTACAATCTTTATGAAAATATATATTTGCATATATATTTTCTTCAGATGTAATCATGGATTTAATGAGTCAATAAGATATTAAACTCATTTGATTTACCATTAATACTAGATTACATAATCTCTAAAACTTTAGAAATTACATAATCGCCATGTCGAGCGAAGATAATCGATGTAGAACGATTCGTAGAACGATGATTATACTCGAGGTGCAGAATGAGATGGTGAGGCATGGATTGTTGAAACTTGGGTTATTGGTGGTACTGGTACCGTTGGTGCTGAAGCTGGTGATGTTACTGGTGTTGGTGATACTGCTGGTGCTTGCAAATTGTGTACCGTGCTCTCTAAAGTTAACACTCGAGCTCGGAGTTCTTTAACTTCTTCTACTAACCCTGGTTGGTTATCAGTGTGAGGTAAAGGTCGGATATCTTCTCTAGTTCCGTTAATGGTAGCCTCAAGACGAAAAATTCTTGCAAAAAGGGTATAAACGGTGTTGCGAACAGGTTCGCCGGTGAGCGGGTCGAGCACTCCGACGTTAGGTGGTAAGTTCGGCTCGTGATATGGAGTACCTTCTTCATTTCTCCATAGGGTAAGTATTTCGCGAACCCATCCCCACTTTCTAAAGAAATCACGATAGTTGATCGGTTGGTGCGCTCCCGTCACGCTATCTTCGGAGTCAGAAGAACTTGGTCGATTCGTAGAGGCCATCGTACGCGATCACAGAAAAGATTTTTGGTATGAAAAGCTTAGTGACAGCAAATAATAGTTGGATGGTATTCTCAATGCATAATATGCATAGATATATATAGTACCAGGATCCCTTAAATTACGGAGAAATTTACGGAAGATAGTATGCAAAGTCTATCGTAATAGATACGCTAAGATATAAATTTGTCTATACACTATCTATGCAATAAAGGTAGTAAGGCATGTCTAGACTTAAGAATGGTAAGCAGGCAATTCTCTAAGGATGATAAGTAGATGATTTCCGACTAGAAATGATAAGCAAAACTTTTGACATGTAGACACGGTCAAAGTCCAGACTCATTAATGTATCCTAACAACTACTAGTCAGACACACTAATGCAAGACCTGGTTCGCTAAGACCAAAGCTCTGATACCAACTGTAACAACCCGTCCTAATCCTCCTGGACGAAGTCATCAACATTTAGTTCCATTGCAATGATCGATTCCAAGATATGTCCTTAACATGAGCAAATGCACAGCGGAAGACTTAATTCGTACCTGAGAATAACATGCTTTAAAAAGTCAACATAAAGTTGGTGAGATATATAGGTTTGATGCTAGCAGCGTTATAACAATGGACCACAAGATTTCATATGTAAACATTTAAATAAAAATATTCTAAGTGGTTGAGCACTTGGTAACCATACTTAACATTTAATCACGTCGCATATTCCCTTTATTATGAAATCTTAATACACCGTACCAAGTGTAGTCACAAAACGAAGTACTGTGCAACCGTTGAATACTGGTCGTCCAGTTCGGTTGGGGTTGTCAAGCCCGATAGATCTATCAACAGGATTCGCGTTTACAATACCGCTGTAAATATTAGTTACCAAGCTACAGGGAAGTATGCCAGTGTTACAACTCAACGTAGAATATATTTTTCAGTTACTTGTGTCCATAACGTAAATCATTTATAAAAACAGCGCATGTATTCTCAGCCCAAAAATATTTAGAGTTTAAAAAGGACTATATACTCACCTAATGTATTTTGTAGTAAAAATACATATAACACCATTGGTCAATTATAAGGTTGCCTCGGATTCACGAACCTATATCATTTATATATATATTAACACACATAATTGTAATCGAACAAATTTATATAATATGTTTTAAATTATATATCTTATATATATTTAATTTGTAATAATAATATTGTTAATATAAAAATAATAATGTTAATAATAATAATCTTAAATGATAATTTTAGTAATATTGGTAACTTTAATAAAAATGTTAAACCTTAGTTGTAATGATATTTTAATAAAAATGATAATGATAATATAATTAAAATAATACTTTTAATTTTAATGTTATAATGATAACTTTTAAGTAACTAAAAATGTTAATTTTAATAATAATGTATAATAATAATAATAATTCTAAAATTAATGATTTTACTAACAATAATAAAAATGATACCTTTGAAAATTTTACTAATGATAATATTTCTATTAATACTTTTAATAGTTCTTTTAATAGAATAATAATAATAATAATAATAATAATAATAATAATAATAATAATAATAATAATAATAATAATAATAATAATAATAATAATAATAATAATCATAATAATAATCATAATAGTTTTATCAAAAACTACCTTAAAATGCTAAAAAGAAATTAAAGTGTCCGAGCCAAGACTCGAACCCGTGACCCCTCGCTTGCCCGCTAACACCCTAACCATTCAGGCTATTGCCTATTTCCTGATTTTATATCGTATCTGTAATTATATAACTCGTTTCTGTCTATCACCTCTTCACCATCCATGATACAACTCGTAGTCTAGCAAGATCACAAGTTGGGTCGGCCCAAAAGAAAATTAAAAACTCTCGGCCTATTAACAAACGAAATTAAGGCCCAACAAAAAGTTCGTGGCCTTTTGTTTATATCTGGTAACGTGAATTTGGAATGGCAGGAACTTGAATAAAAAAACAGTCGCTATCTATCTAACTTTATAGGCCATCTCTACACCGAAATTATTATCATTATCCTCTCAATAATATCTTCGTTTTTAGTAAAAAAAAAAAATGTGCAGCTACAATTGTCTACGGCGGTGGTGGTTTCTGAGTGACGGTTTGCAGTGGTTCGAAACAGGAAAAAGAAGCATAGCAACCCGTAGTGGTGAGTGGTGGTGTTTGTTGACGGTGATGATAATCATGATGGTTGTAGTGGTGGTCTAGTGGTGGTGACTTGGTAGTTGATATGGGTGTCGGTTGTGTAGATTATACATGAAAATAATATGTTAGTGATTTATGGTGGCATTTGGTGGTGAGATATTATAAAGATGAAGGTGTCGGTTGGTTGTTCTGGGTGGTGATAGTAAAACAAAGATGGTAAGGATGGTTTCGGGTTGAGGTGGTGATGAATAGGGTGGCGGTTTTGGTGCTCCGATGGTGTTAGTCGGTGGTGATACTTCAACGGCAGTGGGATGGTAGTTTGTGGTGGTTGAGTGAATTTGATCAAACAAGAAACAAAAATAATCGAGCTTGTGGGTTTCGGTTATGGTGAGGGTGTGAGAACAAGGGTGGTGACGGTTTGTTGATGGAGAGGAAAAAGACCAAGGTGGCTCTCGGTAGTGGATGATAGCCGTGGTGGAGAGTGGTGATTGTTATGGAAGTAAGATGGTTTGTTCATGAAGAAGAAGAACAATTTAGTAATGGGTGTAAGGTGACCAATGTTTGTGTTAATGTCAGTATATATGTGTGTGAACATTCATATTCATATTCCTATATATGAATATATCTATATTATAGAATTAGATATGGAGAAGACAAAACACGTAATTACTTCAATTAGCAATAGTAAAAAGTAAAGTGTAATAGCAAAGCCGCCTGATTAATTGTTTTTATGTACCGACACTTTTCAGAGCCCGTGTATCGTGCACTATTTGAAATTAGGGACGGATAAAAGTCTTCAGAAAAATCCCAAAATTTTAATTTGAGTAACTTTATTTATATAGGTCATTATGGTATAAAGTTTGGTCATTAACTATTAAAAAAAATACATTAATTAATCACTCCCAACTCCCAAGCAAAATATAAAAGTTTTAAAATTTGACAAACAACATCTTAATATATTATTAATAAGCCTAGAATTTATAGAACTCATTTTCGGACCACCGTTCATTTTAAAATCTTATAAGTTCGAATTAAACTTCTCTAAATAATAATCGAAACGTCCAACGAGTATTACAATTATTAATTAATTATATTTAATATACCCTATACATATATTTATATTTATTTTTATATGTATACATATTTATTTACAAATAATAGTTCGTGAATCGTCGAGAATGGTCGAAGGTCAAATGAATATATGAAACAGTTCAAAATTTTTGAGACCCAGCATTACAGATTTTGCTTATCGTGTCGGAAACATATAAAGATTAAAGTTTGAATTTGATCGGAAATTTCCGGGTCATTACAACTAGCTAGAATTATCTTCACAACTATCTTGTATCAAAGTTATTGTGTGCTATATTTCATGCTTTATGTAAAATAAGTGGTATTGTAAGTTTGTAAAATATTGTATAAAAGTTTGAACGCGAAATATTATTATAATCAGTTTTTCATATAGAATTGTAGTAGTTGAATTGTATATTAGCTACTAAGTATGAACTTAACGGGTAGGTACTACCCGAATTTAAACTTATAAAACGCTAATATGAAGAAAAAGCTTTTATAAATGAGTTCATATTATGCTACAAAATACTATTAACTACTCTTAATATTCTGTATGATTAACTTGTTCCATTTGACTATTTTGAAGGAAATGGCACCGACTACTCGACACACCGTGAATATGAATGAAGAGGAATTCCGTACTTTTCTAGCTTCAAACATAGCCGCAGTACAGACTGCGCTACATACTAACAATAACCTTGGATCTAGCAGTACAGGAAATCGTGTAGGATGCACCTACAAAGAATTCACTACCTACAAACCTTTGGAATTTGATGGAACCGAAGGACCGATCGGATTGAAACGGTGGACCGAGAAGGTCGAATCGATGTTTGCCATAAGTAAGTGTACTGAAGAGGACAAAGTGAAGTACGCTACGTATACCTTCACAGGTTCTGCGTTAACATGGTGGAATACCTATCTAGAGCAAGTGGGACAAGACGATGCGTACGCACTACCGTGGTCAGCATTCAAGCACTTGATGAACGGGAAGTACCGTCCCAGAACCGAGGTCAATAAGCTCAAGACAGAACTTAGAGGGTTACGAACCTAAGGATTTGATATTACCACGTACGAAAGACGATTCACAGAATTGTGCCTATTGTGTCCGGGAGCATTCGAAGATAAGGAAGAGAAGATCGACGCGTTTGTGAAAGGATTACCGGAAAGAATCCAAGAAGATATAAGTTCACACGAGCCCGCCTCCATACAATAGGCATGTAGAATGGCTCACAAACTAGTGAACCAGATTGAAGAAAGAATTAAAGAACAGACTGCTGAAGAGGCCAATGTGAAGCAAGTCAAAAGAAAGTGGGAGGAAAACAGTGATAAGAATCACCAATACAACAACAACAACAATTACAACAATAATCGCAACAATTATCCCAACAATCGCAACATCAATCGCAACTACAACAAACGGCCCAACAACAACAACAACAACAACAACAACAACAACAACAACAACAACAACAACAACAACAACAACAGCAACTACAACAATCATTCCAACAACAATAATAACCGCAACAACAACAACAATCAGAAGCAGCTATGCCAAAGGTGTGAAAAGTATCACTTGGGGTTCTGCACCAAATTTTGCAACAAGTATAAAAGAAATGGTCATAGCGCGGCGAAGTGTGAGGTCTACGGACCAGGGGTTAATAGAACGAAAGGAACAAATGGTGTCGGAACGAGTAATGGCAGAGCAAGTAGTGTCAGAGTAAGTTATGCCAATGTAGTTTGTTATAAATGTGGAAAACCGGGCCACATTATTAGAAATTGCCCGAACCAGGAGAACACGAATGGACAAGGCCGCGGAAGAGTTTTCAATATTAATGCGGCAGAGGCACAGGAAGACCCGGAGCTTGTTACAGGTACGTTTCTTATTGACAATAAATCTGCTTACGTTTTATTTGATTCGGGTGCGGATAGAAGCTATATGAGTAGAGATTTTTGTGCTAAATTAAGTTATCCATTGACGCCTTTGGATAGTAAATTTTTACTCGAATTAGCAAATGGTAAATTAATTTCAGCAGATAATATATGTCGGAATCGAGAAATTAAACTGGTTAGCGAAACATTTAAGATTGATTTGATACCAGTAGAGTTAGGGAGTTTTGATGTGATAATCGGTATGGACTGGTTGAAAGAAGTGAAAGCAGAGATCGTTTGTTACAAAAATGCAATTCGCATTATACGAGAAAAAGGAAAACCCTTAATGGTGTACGGAGAAAAGGGCAACACGAAGCTACATCTTATCAGTAATTTGAAGGCACAAAAACTAATAAGAAAAGGTTGCTATGCTGTTCTAGCACACGTCGAGAAAGTACAAACTAAAGAAAAGAGCATCAATGATGTTCCCATTGCAAAAGAATTTCCCGATGTATTTCCGAAAGAATTACCGGGATTACCCCTACATCGATCCGTTGAATTTCAAATAGATCTTGTACCAGGAGCTGCACCAATAGCTCGTGCTCCTTACAGACTCGTACCCAGCGAGATGAAAGAACTGCAAAGCCAATTACAAGAACTTTTAGAGCGTGGTTTCATTCGACCAAGCACATCACCGTGGGGAGCTCCTGTTTTGTTTGTCAAGAAGAAAGATGGTACATTCAGGTTGTGTATCGACTACCGAGAGTTGAACAAACTTACCATCAAGAACCGCTACCCACTATCGAGAATCGATGACTTATTTGATCAACTACAAGGCTCGTCTGTTTATTCAAAGATTGACTTACGTTCCGGGTATCATCAAATGCGGGTGAAAGAAGATGATATTCCAAAGACTGCTTTCAGAACACGTTACGATCATTACGAGTTTATGGTCATGCCGTTTGGTTTAACTAATGCACCAGCTGTGTTCATGGACCTTATGAACCGAGTGTGTGGGCCATATCTTGACAAGTTTGTCATTGTTTTCATCGATGACATACTTATTTACTCAAAGAATGATCAAGAGCACGAAGGACAATTGAGAAAAGTGCTAAAAGTATTGAGGAAAGAAAAACTGTACGCTAAGTTTTCAAAGTGTGCATTTTGGTTGGAAGAAGTTCAATTCCTCGGTCACATAGAGAACAAAGAAGGTATCCAGGTGGACCCTGCAAAGATCGAAACCGTTGAAAAGTGGGAAACCCCAAAAACTCCGAAGCATATACGTCAATTTTTAGGATTGGCTGGTTACTAAAGAAGATTCATCCAAGATTTCTCCAAAATAGCAAAACCCTTGACTGCATTAACGCATAAAGGGAAGAAATTTGAATGGAATGATGAACAAGAGAAAGCATTTCAGTTATTGAAGAAAAAGCTAACTACGGCACCTATATTGTCATTGCCTGAAGGGAATGATGATTTTGTGATTTATTGTGACGCATCAAAGCAAGGTCTCGGTTGTGTATTAATGCAACGAACGAAGGTGATTGCTTATGCGTCTAGACAATTGAAGATTCACGAACAAAATTATACGACGCATGATTTGGAATTAGGCGCGGTTGTTTTTGCATTAAAGACTTGGAGGCACTACTTATATAGGGTCAAAAGTATTATATATACCGACCACAAAAATCTTCAACATATATTTAATCAGAAACAACTAAATATGAGGCAGCGTAGGTGGATTGAATTATTGAATGATTACGACTTTGAGATTCGTTACCACCCGGGGAAGGCAAATGTGGTAGCCGATGCCTTGAGCAGGAAGAACAGAGAACCCATTCGAGTAAAATCTATGAATATAATGATTCATAATAACCTTACTACTCAAATAAAGGAGGCGCAACAAGGAGTTTTAAAAGAGGAAAATTTAAAGGATGAAATACCCAAAGGATCGGAGAAGCATCTTAATATTCGGGAAGATGGAACCCGGTATAGGGCTGAAAGGATTTGGGTACCAAAATTTGGAGATATGAGAGAAATGGTACTTAGAGAAGCTCATAAAACCAGATACTCAATACATCCTGGAACGGGGAAGATGTACAAGGATCTCAAGAAACATTTTTGGTGGCCGGGTATGAAAGCCGATGTTGCTAAATACGTAGGAGAATGTTTGACGTGTTCTAAGGTCAAAGCTGAGCTTCAGAAACCATCAGGTCTACTTCAACAACCCGAAATCCCGGAATGGAAATGGGAAAACATTACCATGGATTTCATCACTAAATTGCCAAGGACTGCAAGTGGTTTTGATACTATTTGGGTAATAGTTGATCTTCTCACCAAATCAGCACACTTCCTGCTAATAAGAGAAGATGACAAGATGGAGAAGTTAGCACGACTGTATTTGAAGGAAGTCGTCTCCAGACATGGAATACCAATCTCTATTATCTCTGATAGGGATGGCAGATTTATTTCAACATTCTGGCAGACATTACAGCAAGCATTAGGAACTCGTCTAGACATGAGTACTGCCTATCATCCACAAACTGATGGGCAGAGTGAAAGGATGATACAAAAGCTTGAAGACATGCTACGAGCATGTGTTATTGATTTCGGAAACAGTTGGGATCGACATCTACCGTTAGCAGAATTTTCCTACAATAACAGCTACCATTCAAGCATTGAGATGGCGCCGTTTGAAGCACTTTATGGTAGAAAGTGCAGGTCTCCCATTTGTTGGAGTGAAGTGGGGGATTGACAGATTACGGGTCCGGAGATTATACAAGAAACTACCGAGAAGATCATCCAAATTCAACAACGGTTGAAAACCGCCCAAAGTCGACAAAAGAGCTACGCTGACATTAAAAGAAAAGATATAGAATTTGAAATTAAAGAGATGGTCATGCTTAAAGTTGCACCTTGGAAAGGCGTTGTTCAATTTGGTAAATGAGGGAAATTAAATCCAAGGTATATTGGACCATTCAAGATTATTGATCGTGTCGGACTAGTAGCTTACCGACTTGAGTTACCTCAACAACTCGCGGCTGTACATAACACTTTCCACGTCTCGAATTTGAAGAAATGTTTTGCTAAAGAAGATCTCACTATTCCGTTAGATGAAATCCAAATCAACGAAAAACTTCAATTCATCGAAGAACCCGTCGAAATAATGGATCGTGAGGTTAAAAGACTTAAGCAAAACAAGATACCAATTGTTAAGGTTCGATGGAATGCTCGTAGAGGACCCGAGTTCACCTGGGAGCATGAAGATCAGATGAAGAAGAAATACCCGCATCTATTTCCAGAAGATTCGTCAACACCTTCAACAGCTTAAAAGTTTGGGACGAAATTTATTTAACGGGTAGGTACTGTAGTGACCCGAACTTTTCCATGTTTATATATATTAAATGAAATTGGTATATTTACATGATTAAATGTTTTCAACATGTTAAGCAATCAAACTTTGTAAGACTTGATTATTTGAAATGTGCTTCATATAGACAATTGACCACCCAAGTTGACCGGTGATTCACGAACGTTAAAACTTGTAAAAACTATATGATGACATATATATGGATATATATATATAGTTAACATGATACTATGATAAGTAAACATATCATTAAGTATATTAACAATGAACTACATATGTAAAAACAAGACTACTAACTTAATGATTTTTAAACGAGACATATAAGTAACGATTATCGTTGTAAAGACATTTAATGTATATATATATCATATTAAGAGATATTTATACATGATAATATCATGATAATATAATAATTTAAAATCTCCTTTGATATTATAAACATTGGGTTAACAACATTTAACAAGATCGTTAACCTAAAGGTTTCAAAACAACACTTACATGTAACGACTAACGATGACTTAACGACTCAGTTAAAATGTATATACATGTAGTGTTTTAATATGTATTTATAAACTTTTGAAAGACTTTAATACACTTATCAAAATACTTCTACTTAACAAAAATGCTTACAATTACATCCTCGTTCAGTTTCATCAACAATTCTACTCGTATGCACCCGTATTCGTACTCGTACAATACACAGCTTTTAGATGTATGTACTATTGGTATATACACTCCAATGATCAGCTCTTAGCAGACCATGTGAGTCACCTAACACATGTGGGAACCATCATTTGGCAACTAGCATGAATTATCTCATAAAATTACAAAAATATGAGTAATCATTCATGACTTATTTACATGAAAACAAAATAACATATCCTTTATATCTAATCCATACACCAACGACCAAAAACACCTACAAACACTTTCATTCTTCAATTTTCTTCATCTAATTGATCTCTCTCAAGTTCTATCTTCAAGTTCTAAGTGTTCTTCATAAATTCTAAAAGTTCTAGTTTCATAAAATCAAGAATACTTTCAAGTTTGCTAGCTCACTTCCAATCTTGTAAGGTGATCATCCAACCTCAAGAAATCTTTGTTTCTTACAGTAGGTTATCATTCTAATACAAGGTAATAATCATATTCAAACTTTGGTTCAATTTCTATAACTATAACAATCTTATTTCAAGTGATGATCTTACTTGAACTTGTTTTCGTGTCATGATTCTGCTTCAAGAGCTTCGAGCCATCCAAGGATCCGTTGAAGCTAGATCCATATTTCTCTTTTCCAGTAGGTTTATCCAAGGAACTTAAGGTAGTAATGATGTTCATAACATCATTCGATTCATACATATAAAGCTATCTTATTCGAAGGTTTAAACTTGTAATCACTAGAACATAGTTTAGTTAATTCTAAACTTGTTCGCAAACAAAAGTTAATCCTTCTAACTTGACTTTTAAAATCAACTAAACACATGTTCTATATCTATATGATATGCTAACTTAATGATTTAAAACCTGAAAACCCAAAAAAACACCGTAAAACCGGATTTACGCCGTCGTAGTAACACCGCGGGCCGTTTTGGGTTAGTTAATTAAAAACTATGATAAACTTTGATTTAAAAGTTGTTATTCTGAGAAAATGATTTTTATTATGAACATGAAACTATATCCAAAAATTATGGTTAAACTCAAAGTGGAAGTATGTTTTCTAAAATGGTCATCTAGACGTCGTTCTTTCGACTGAAATGACTACCTTTACAAAAACGACTTGTAACTTATTTTTCCGACTATAAACCTATACTTTTTCTGTTTAGATTCATAAAATAGAGTTCAATATGAAACCATAGCAATTTGATTCACTCAAAACGGATTTAAAATGAAGAAGTTATGGGTAAAACAAGATTGGATAATTTTTCTCATTTTAGCTACGTGAAAATTGGTAACAAATCTATTCCAACCATAACTTAATCAACTTGTATTGTATATTATGTAATCTTGAGATACCATAGACACGTATACAATGTTTCGACCTATCATGTCGACACATCTATATATATTTCGGAACAACCATAGACACTCTATATGTGAATGTTGGAGTTAGCTATACAGGGTTGAGGTTGATTCCAAAATATATATAGTTTGAGTTGTGATCAATACTGAGATACGTATACACTGGGTCGTGGATTGATTCAAGATAATATTTATCGATTTATTTCTGTACATCTAACTGTGGACAACTAGTTGTAGGTTACTAACGAGGACAGCTGACTTAATAAACTTAAAACATCAAAATATATTAAAAGTGTTGTAAATATATTTTGAACATACTTTGATATATATGTATATATTGTTATAGGTTCGTGAATCAACCAGTGGCCAAGTCTTACTTCCCGATGAAGTAAAAATCTGTGAAAGTGAGTTATAGTCCCACTTTTAAAATCTAATATTTTTGGGATGAGAATACATGCAGGTTTTATAAATGATTTACAAAATAGACACAAGTACGTGAAACTACATTCGATGGTTGAATTATCGAAATCGAATATTCCCCTTTTTATTAAGTCTGGTAATCTAAGAATTAGGGAACAGACACCCTAATTGACGTGAATCCTAAAGATAGATCTATTAGGCCTAACAAACCCCATCCAAAGTACCGGATGCTTTAGTACTTCAAAATTTATATCATATCCGAAGGGTGTCCAGGAATGATAGGGATATTCTTATATATGCATCTTGTTAATGTCGGTTACCAGGTGTTCACCATATGAATGATTTTTATCTCTATGTATGGGATGTGTATTGAAATATGAAATCTTGTGGTCTATTGTTACGATTTGATATATATAGGTTAAACCTATAACTCACCAACATTTTTTGTTGACGTTTAAAGCATGTTTATTCTCAGGTGAATACTAAAAGCTTCCTGTAGTGACCCGAACTTTTCCATGTTTATATATATTAATTGAGATTGATATTTACATGATTAAATGTTTCCAACATGTTAAGCAATCAAACTTGTTAAGACTTGATTAATTGAAATATGTTTCATATAGACAATTGACCACCCAAGTTGACCGGTGATTCACGAACGTTAAAACTTGTAAAAACTATATGATGACATATATATGGATATATATATAGTTAAAATGATACTATGATAAGTAAAAATATCATTAAGTATATTAACAATGAACTACATATGTAAAAACAAGACTACTAACTTAATGATTTTTAAACGAGACATATATGTAACGATTATCGTTGTAAAGACATTTAATGTATATATATATCATATTAAGAGATATTCATACATGATAATATCATGATAATATAATAATTTAAAATCTCATTTGATATTATAAACATTGGGTTAACAACATTTAACAAGATCGTTAACCTAAAGGTTTCAAAACAACACTTACATGTAACGACTAACGATGACTTAACGACTCAGTTAAAATGTATATAGATGTAGTGTTTTAATATGTATTTATACACTTTTGAAAGACTTCAATACACTTATCAAAATACTTCTACTTAACAAAAATGCTTACAATTACATCCTCGTTCAGTTTCATCAACAATTCTACTCGTATGCACCCGTATTCGTACTCGTACAATACACAGCTTTTAGATGTATGTACTATTGGTATATACACTCCAATGATTAGCTCTTAGCAGCCCATGTGAGTCACCTAACACATGTGGGAACCATCATTTGGCAACTAGCATGAAATATCTCCTAAAATTACAAAAATATGAGTAATCATTCATGACTTATTTACATGAAAACAAAATTACATATCCTTTATATCTAATCCATACACCAACGACCAAAAACACCTACAAACACTTTCATTCTTCAATTTTCTTCATCTAATTGATCTCTCTCAAGTTCTGTCTTCAAGTTCTAAGTGTTCTTCATATATTCTACAAGTTCTAGTTACATAAAATCAAGAATACTTCCAAGTTTGCTAGCTCACTTCCAATCTTGTAAGGTGATCATCCAACCTCAAGAAATCTTTGTTTCTTACAGTAGGTTATCATTCTAATACAAGGTAATAATCATATTCAAACTTTTGTTCAATTTCTATAACTATAACAATCTTATTTCAAGTGATGATCTTACTTGAACTTGTTTTCGTGTCATGATTCTGCTTCAAGAACTTCGAGCCATCCAAGGATCCATTGAAGCTAGATCCATTTTTCTCTTTTCCAGTAGGTTTATCCAAGGAACTTAAGGTAGTAATGATGTTCATAACATCATTCGATTCATACATACAAAGCTATCTTATTCGAAGGTTTAAACTTGTAATCACTAGAACATAGTTTAGTTAATTCTAAACTTGTTCGCAAACAAAAGTTAATCCTTCTAACTTGACTTTTAAAATTAACTAAACACATGTTCTATATCTATATGATATGCTAACTTAATGATTTAAAACCTGGAAACACGAAAAACACCGTAAAACCTGATTTACGCCGTCGTAGTAACACCGCGGGCTGTTTTGGGTTAGTTAACTAAAAACTATGATAAACTTTGATTTAAAAGTTGTTATTCTGAGAAAATAATTTTTATTATGAACATGAAACTATATCCAAAAATTATGGTTAAACTCAAAGTGGAAGTATGTTTTCTAAAATGGTCATCTAGACGTCGTTCTTTCGACTGAAATGACTACCTTTACAAAAACGACTTGTAACTTATTTTTCCGACTATAAACCTATACTTTTTCTGTTTAGATTCATAAAATAGAGTTCAATATGAAACCATAGCAATTTGAGTCACTCAAAAAGGATTTAAAATGAAGAAGTTATGGGTAAAACAAGATTGGATAATTTTTCTCATTTTAGCTACGTGAAAATTGGTAACAAATCTATTCCAACCATAACTTAATCAAATTGTATTGTATATTATGTAATCTTGAGATACCATAGACACGTATACAATATTTCGACCTATCATGTCAACACATCTATATATATTTCGGAACAACCATAGACACTCTATATGTGAATGTTGGAGTTAGCTATACAGGGTTGAGGTTGATTCCAAAATATATATAGTTTGAGTTGTGATCAATACTGAGATACGTATACACTGGGTCGTGGATTGATTCAAGATAACATTTATCGATTTATTTCTGTACATCTAACTGTGGACAACTAGTTGTAGGTTACTAACGAGGACAGCTGACTTAATAAACTTAAAACATCAAAATATATTAAAAGTGTTGTAAATATATTTTGAACATACTTTAATATACATGTATATATTGTTATAGGTTCGTGAATCAACAGTGGCCAAGTCTTACTTCTCGACGAAGTAAAAATCTGTGAAAGTGAGTTATAGTCCCACTTTTAAAATCTAATATTTTTGGGATGAGAATAAATGCAGGTTTTATAAATGATTTACAAAATAAACACAAGCACGTGAAACTACATTCTATGGTTGAATTATCGAAATCGAATATGCCCCTTTTTATTAAGTCTGGTAATCTAAGAATTAGGGAACAGACACCCTAATTGACGCGAATCCTAAAGATAGATCTATTGGGCCTAACAAACCCCATCCAAAGTACCGGATGCTTTAGTACTTCGAAATTTATATCATATCCGAAGGGTGTCCCGGAATGATGGGGATATTCTTATATATGCATCTTGTTAATGTCAGTTACCAGGTGTTCACCATATGAATGATTTTTATCTCTATGTATGGGATGTGTATTGAAATATGAAATCTTGTGGTCTATTATTGTGATTTGATATATATAGGTTAAACCTATAACTCGCTAACATTTTTGTTGACGTTTTAAGCATGTTTATTCTCAGGTGATTATTAAGAGCTTCCGCTGTCGCATACTTAAATAAGGACGAGATTTGGAGTCCATGCTTGTATGATATTGTGTAAAAACTGCATTCAAGAAACTTATTTTATTGTAACATATTTGTATTGTAAACCATTATGTAATGCTCGTGTGTAAACAGGATATTTTAGATTATCATTATTTGATAATCTACGTAAAGCTTTTTAAAACCTTTATCTATGAAATAAAGGTTATGGTTTGTTTTAAAAATGAATGCAGTCTTTGAAAAACGTCTCATATAGAGGTCAAAACCTCGCAACGAAATCAATTAATATGGAACGTTTTTAATCAATAAGAACGGGACATTTCAGTTGGTATCCGAGCGTTGGTCTTAGAGAACCAGAATTTTTGCATTAGTGTGTCTTATCGAGTTTGTTAGGATGCATTAGTGAGTCTGGACTTCGACCGTGTTTACTTGAAAAATGATTGCTTAACAAATTTTGTTGGAAACTATATATTTTTAACATGTGAATATTATGTGATATATTAATCTCTTAACGCGTTTGATATTATGTGATAGATGTCTACCTCTAGAACAAGTCCCATTGACTCACCTAATAATAATGAAGAGTCAAATGTAAATTGGAATGATTCGTGGACTGATTCACAAGTTCTCGAAGAGGAACCGGAAGAAGAGTCGGAACCGGAAGAAGAATCGGAACAGGAAGAAGAATCGGAACCGGATGAAGAAATAGAACCGGTGGGGGAAATAATAAAACGGTTAAGTAAAAGAAAATCCTCAACCAACCGACCAAGGTTAATTATGGTCAATGGTGTTTCCGCCAAGGAAGCAAAATATTGGGAGGATTACCAATTCTCCGATGAATCGGATTCCGACGAGAATTCCGATGATGTTATAGAAATTACCCCAACTGAATTTAAAAAGGCAAAAGAAAATAATAAGGGAAAGGGCATAAAAATAGAGAAATCTAATTCCAACCCCGATGAACTTTATATGTATCGTCAACCCGCGAAGTCCTTAAGTTGTAACAATGACCCGGGAACCTCTAAACCACCAGGTTTTTCTAAACCAATGTGGAAAACGACGGCTCGTATTAGGGGAACATCATATATCCCTAGAAACTTGGCAAAACGAACCAAAACCTAAGAAGAAGAAACAAGCGAGTCGGAATAAGATAGTTGTATTCGTGTGGTGTAATATATGTAATATAGTGTGCTTATGCTTTATGATATATGTAAAAATTGCTTGTATTAATAAGTATTTTTTTTATGAATCTTACTCTTGTCTATTTTACAGTATAAAAACACAAAATGGATAGACAACCCAATATTTTAAGAGACCTACCCGGAGACATGATTGATGAAATCTTGTCTAGAGTCGGTCAGAATTCTTCGGCATAACTATTTAAGGCGAGATCAGTTTGTAAGACATTCGAAGAACGTTACAAGAATGCCTTGGTTTATAAAAGGCTTTCGTTCGAAAGATGGGGGATATCACATTGGGAAATCCATAAGTTACGATGTGTTTACTTTGACGCATTTATTGCGGGGAACCCAAATGCTATTTTACGCAATGGGTTAAGAAATTATTTTGACTCAATATATCCGAATATTGGACTTCGCGATTTAGAAAAAGCGGCTAACATGCAACATAAAGAAGCATGTTATGCTTACGGATTAGTAATGTTCGCTTCTCACCAAAGTGAGAACAAGAACATCGGGCTACAACTATTAAACAAAATGTTCCCACAAGTGACGAAGTCGGTAATTGGGGTAAGAAATGAGGTTTTTAGATTGTTACGGGACTGTTGGACATTACGTAACCCTCGTCCCTTTGACGACGTTACAAAACGCTGTCTTATCAACGGCCATAACGGTTATGTTCCACAAGACCAAGGATGGGAAGTAATCCTAGTAAAACCAGAATGCATGACTTGTTTCTGGACGTATGAATTACGTGTCTTTATTGCCTTCGCTGAACGACTTGTGTACTAGCTAGAATTATCTTCATAACCATCTTGTATCAAATTTATTGTGTGCTATATTTCATGCTATATGTAAAATAAGCGGTATTGTAAGTTTGTAAAATATTGTGTAAAAGTTTGAACGCGAAATATTATTATAATCAGTTTTTCATATAGAATTGTAGTAGTTGAATTGTATATTAGCTACTAAGCATGAACTTAACGGGTAGGTACTACCCGAATTTAAACTTATAAAACGCTAATATGAAGAAAAAGCTTTTATAAATGAGTTCATATTATGCTACGAAATACTATTAACTACTCTTAATATTCTGTATGATTAACTTGTTCCATTTGACTATTTTGAAGGAAATGGCACCGACTACTCGACACACCGTGAATATGAATGAAGAGGAATTTCATACTTTTCTAGCTTCAAACATAGCCGCAGTACAGGCTGCGCTACGTACCAACAATAACCTTGGATCTAGCAGTACAGGAAATCGTGTAGGATGCACCTACAAAGAATTCACTGCCTGCAAACCTTTGGAATTTGATGGAACCGAAGGACCGATCGGATTGAAACGGTGGACCGAGAAGGTCGAATCGGTATTTGCCATAAGTAAGTGTACTGAAGAGGACAAAGTGAAGTACGCTACGCATACCTTCACAGGTTCTGCGTTAACATGTTGGAATACCTATCTAGAGCAAGTGGGACAAGATGATGCTTACGCACTACCGTGGTCAGCATTCAAGCACTTGATGAACGAGAAGTACCGTCCCAGAACTGAGGTCAATAAGCTCAAGACAGAACTTAGAGGGTTACGAACCCAAGGATTTGATATTACCACGTACGAAAGACGATTCACAGAATTGTGTCTATTGTGTCCAGGAGCATTCGAAGATGAGGAAGAGAAGATCGACGCGTTTGTGAAAGGATTACCGGATAGAATCCAAGAAGATATAAGTTCACACGAGCCCGCCTCCATACAACAGGCATGTAGAATGGCTCACAAACTAGTGAACCAGATTAAAGAAAGAATTAAAGAACAGACTGCTGAAGAGGCCAATGTGAAGCAAGTCAAAAGAAAGTGGGAGGAAAACGGTGATAAGAATCACCAATACAACAACAACAACAATTACAACAATAATCGCAACAATTATCCCAACAATCGTAACATCAATCGCAACTACAACAAACGGCCCAACAACAACAACAACAACAACAACAACAACAACAACAACAGCAACTATAACAATCATCCCAACAACAATAATAACCGCAACAACAACAACAATCAGAAGCAGCTATGCCAAAGGTGTGAAAAGTATCACTCGGGGTTCTGCACCAAATTTTGCAACAAGTGTAAAAGAAATGGTCATAGCGCGGCGAAGTGTGAGGTCTACGGACCAAGGGTTAATAGAACGAAAGGAACAAATGGTGTCGGAACGAGTAATGGCGGAGCAAGTAGTGTCGGAGCAAGTTATGCCAATGTAGTTTGTTATAAATGTGGAAAACCGGGCCACATTATTAGAAATTGCCCGAACCAGGAGAACACGAATGGACAAGGCCGCGGAAGAGTTTTCAATATTACTGCGGCAGAGGTACAGGAAGACCCGTTGCTTGTTACGGGTACGTTTCTTATTGACAATAAATCTGCTTACGTTTTATTTGATTCGGGTGCGGATAGAAGCTATATGAGTAGAGATTTTTGTGCTAAATTAAGTTGTCCATTGACGCCTTTGGATAGTAAATTTTTACTCGAATTAGCAAATGGTAAATTAATTTCAGCAGATAATATATGTCGGAATCGAGAAATTAAACTGGTTAGCGAAACATTTAAGATTGATTTGATACCAGTAGAGTTAGGGAGTTTTGATGTTATAATCGGTATGGACTGGTTAAAAGAAGTGAAAGCAGAGATCGTTTGTTAAAAAAATGCAATTCGCATTATACGAGAAAAAGGAAAACCCTTAATGGTGTACGGAGAAAAGGGCAACACGAAGCTACATCTTATTAGTAATTTGAAGGCACAAAAACTAATAAGAAAAGGTTGCTATGCTGTTCTAGCACACGTCGAGAAAGTACAAACTGAAGAAAAGAGCATCAATGATGTTCCCATTGAAAAAGAATTTCCCGATGTATTTCCGAAAGAATTACCGGGATTACCCCCACATCGATCCGTTGAATTTCAAATAGATCTTGTACCAGGAGCTGCACCAATAGCTCGTGCTCCTTACAGACTCGCATCCAGTGAGATGAAAGAACTGCAAAGCCAATTACAAGAACTTTTAGAGCGTGGTTTCATTCGACCAAGCACATCACCGTGGGGAGCTCCTGTTTTGTTTGTCAAGAAGAAAGATGGTACATTCAGGTTTTGTATCGACTACCGAGAGTTGAACAAACTTACCATCAAGAACCGCTACCCACTACCGAGAATCGACGACTTATTTGATCAACTACAAGGCTCGTCTGTTTATTCAAAGATTGACTTACGTTCCGGGTATCATCAAATGCGGGTGAAAGAAGATGATATTCCAAAGACTGCTTTCAGAACACGTTACGGTCATTATGAGTTTATGGTCATGCCATTTGGTTTAACTAATGCACCAGCTGTGTTCATGGACCTTATGAACCGAGTGTGTGGACCATACCTTGACAAGTTTGTCATTGTTTTCATTGATGACATACTTATTTACTCAAAGAATGACCAAGAACACGGTGAACATTTGAGAAAGGTGTTAGAAGTATTGAGGAAGGAAGATGAAATGTCCCGTTCTTATTGATTAAAAACGTTCCATATTAATTGATTTCGTTGCGAGGTTTTGACCTCTATATGAGACGTTTTTCAAAGACTGCATTCATTTTAAAACAAACCATAACCTTTATTTCATCAATAAAGGTTTAAAAAGCTTTATGTAGATTATCAAATAATGATAATCTAAAATATCCTGTTTACACACGACCATTACATAATGGTTTACAATACAAATATGTTACAACAAAATAAGTTTCTTGAATGCAGTTTTTACATAATATCATACAAGCATGGACTCCAAATCTCGTCCTTATTTAAGTATGCGACAGCGGAAGCTCTTAATAATCACCTGAGAATAAACATGATTAAAACGTCAACAAAAATGTTGGTGAGTTATAGGCTTAACCTATATATATCAAATCGTAACAATAGACCACAAGATTTCATATTTCAATACACATCCCATACATAGAGATAAAAATCATTCATATGGTGAACACCTGGTAACCGACATTAACAAGATGCATATATAAGAATATCCCCATCATTCCGGGACACCCTTCGGATATGATATAAATTTCGAAGTACTAAAGCATCCGGTACTTTGGATGGGGTTTGTTAGGCCCAATAGATCTATCTTTAGGATTCGCGTCAATTAGGGTGTCTGTTCCCTAATTCTTAGATTACCAGACTTAATAAAAAGGGGCATATTCGATTTCGATAATTCAACCATAGAATGTAGTTTCACGTACTTGTGTCTATTTTGTAAATCATTTATAAAACCTGCATGTATTCTCATCCCAAAAATATTAGATTTTAAAAGTGGGACTATAACTCACTTTCACAGATTTTTACTTCGTCGGGAAGTAAGACTTGGCCACTGGTTGATTCACGAACCTATAACAATATATACATATATATCAAAGTATGTTCAAAATATATTTACAACACTTTTAATATATTTTGATGTTTTAAGTTTATTAAGTCAGCTGTCCTCGTTAGTAAACTACAACTAGTTGTCCATAGTTAGATGTACAGAAATAAATCGATAAATATTATCTTGAATCAATCCATGACCCAGTGTATACGTATCTCAGTATTGATCACAACTCAAACTATATATATTTTGGAATCAACCTCAACCCTGTATAGCTAACTCCAACATTCACATATAGAGTGTCTATGGTTGTTCCGAAATATATATAGATGTGTCGACATGATAGGTCGAAACATTGTATACGTGTCTATGGTATCTCAAGATTACATAATATACAATACAAGTTGATTAAGTTATGGTTGGAATAGATTTGTTACCAATTTTCACGTAGCTAAAATGAGAAAAATTATCCAATCTTGTTTTACCCATAACTTCTTCATTTTAAATCCGTTTTGAGTGAATCAAATTGCTATGGTTTCATATTGAACTATATTTTATGAATCTAAACAGAAAAAGTATAGGTTTATAGTCAGAAAAATAAGTTACAAGTCGTTTTTGTAAAGGTAGTCATTTTAGTCGAAAGAACGACGTCTAGATGACCATTTTAGAAAACATACTTCCACTTTGAGTTTAACCATAATTTTTGGATATAGTTTCATGTTCATAATAAAAATTATTTTCTCAGAATAACAACTTTTAAATCAAAGTTTATCATAGTTTTTAATTAACTAACCCAAAACAGCCCGCGGTGTTACTACGACGGCGTAAATCCGGTTTTACGGTGTTTTTCGTATTTCCAGGTTTTAAATCATTAAGTTAGCATATCATATAGATATAGAACATGTGTTTAGTTGATTTTAAAAGTCAAGTTAGAAGGATTAACTTTTGTTTGCGAACAAGTTTAGAATTAACTAAACTATGTTCTAGTGATTACAAGTTTAAACCTTCGAATAAGATAGCTTTATATATATGAATAGAATGATGTTATGAACATCATTACTACCTTAAGTTCCTTGGATAAACCTATTGGAAAAGAGAAAAATGGATCTAGCTTCAACGGATCCTTGGATGGCTCGAAGTTCTTGAAGCAGAATCATGACACGAAAACAAGTTCAAGTAAGATCATCACTTGAAATAAGATTGTTATAGTTATAGAAATTGAACCAAAGTTTGAATATGATTATTACCTTGTATTAGAATGATAACCTACTGTAAGAAACAAAGATTTCTTGAGGTTGGATGATCACCTTACAAGATTGGAAGTGAGCTAGCAAACTTGAAAGTATTCTTGATTTTATGTAACTAGAACTTGTAGAATATATGAAGAACACTTAGAACTTGAAGATAGAACTTGAGAGAGATCAATTAGATGAAGAAAATTGAAGAATGAAAGTGTTTGTAGGTGTTTTTGGTGGTTGGTGTATGGATTAGATATAAAGGATATATAATTTTGTTTTCATGTAAATAAGTCATGAATGATTACTCATATTTTTGTAATTTTATGAGATATTTCATGCTAGTTGCCAAATGATGGTTCCCACATGTGTTAGGTGACTAACATGGGCTTCTAAGAGCTGATCATTGGAGTGTATATACCAATAGTACATACATCTAAAAGCTGTGTATTGTACGAGTACGAATACGGGTGCATACGAGTAGAATTGTTGATGAAACTGAACGAGGATGTAATTATAAGAATTTTTGTTAAGTAGAAGTATTTTGATAAGTGTATTAAAGTCTTTCAAAAGTGTATAAATACATTTTAAAACACTACATGTATATACATTTTAACTGAGTCGTTAAGTCATCGTTAGTCGTTACATGTAAACGTTGTTTTGAAACCTTTAGGTTAACGATCTTGTTGAATGTTGTTAACCCATTGTTTATTATAACAAATGAGATGTTAAATTGTTATATTATCATGATATTATGATATATAATATATCTTAGTATGATATATATACAGTTAAATGTCGTTACAACGATAATCGTTACATATATGTCTCGTTTCGAAATCATTAAGTTAGTAGTCTTATTTTTACATATGTATTTCATTGTTAATACACTTAATAATATATTTACTTATCATTTAACATAATTAACCAAGTGTATCAATATCTTAATATGATTCATATGTACCTAGTAAGACGTTGTTATAACGATAATCGTTATATATATCGTTTTCGAGTTTCTTAAATTAATAGTCTCATTTTTATATATATGACTCATTGTTAAAATACCTAATGAGATACATACTTATAATAAAATCATGTTAACTATATATATAACCATATATATGTCATCGTATAGTTTTTACAAGTTTTAACGTTCGTGAATCACCGGTCAACTTGGGTGGTCAATTGTCTATATAAAACCTATTTCAATTAATCAAGTCTTAACAAGTTTGATTGCTTAACATGTTGGAAACATTTAATCATGTAAATATCAATCTCAATTAATATATATAAACATGGAAAAGTTCGGGTCACTACAGAAGAATTGTACGCTAAGTTTTCAAAGTGTGCATTTTGGTTGGAAGAAGTTCAATTCCTCGGTCACATAGTGAACAAAGAAGGTATTAAGGTGGATCCGGCAAAGATAGAAACTGTTGAAAAGTGGGAAACCCCGAAAACTCCAAAACACATACGCCAGTTTTTAGGACTAGCTGGTTACTACAGAAGGTTCATCCAAGACTTTTCCAGAATAGCAAAACCCTTGACTGCATTAACGCATAAAGGGAAGAAATTTGAATGGAATGATGAACAAGAGAAAGCGTTTCAGTTATTGAAGAAAAAGCTAACTACGGCACCTATATTGTCATTGCCTGAAGGGAATGATGATTTTGTGATTTATTGTGACGCATCAAAGCAAGGTCTCGGTTGTGTATTAATGCAACGAACGAAGGTGATTGCTTATGCGTCTAGACAATTGAAGATTCACGAACAAAATTATACGACGCATGATTTGGAATTAGGCGCGGTTGTTTTTGCATTAAAGACTTGGAGGCACTACTTATATGGGGTCAAAAGTATTATATATACCGACCACAAAAGTCTTCAACACATATTTAATCAGAAACAACTGAATATGAGGCAGCGTAGGTGGATTGAATTGTTGAATGATTACGACTTTGAGATTCGTTACCACCCGGGGAAGGCAAATGTGGTAGCCGATGCCTTGAGCAGGAAGGATAGAGAACCCATTCGAGTAAAATCTATGAATATAATGATTCATAATAACCTTACTACTCAAATAAAGGAGGCGCAACAAGGAGTTTTAAAAAAGGGAAATTTAAAGGATGAAATACCCAAAGGATCGGAGAAGCATCTTAATATTCGGGAAGACGGAACCCGGTATAGGGCTGAAAGGATTTGGGTACCAAAATTTGGAGATATGAGAGAAATGGTACTTAGAGAAGCTCATAAAACCAGATACTCAATACATCCTGGAACGGGGAAGATGTACAAGGATCTCAAGAAACATTTTTGGTGGCCGGGTATGAAAGCCGATGTTGCTAAATACGTAGGAGAATGTTTGACGTGTTTTAAGGTTAAAGCTGAGCATCAGAAACCATCAGGTCTACTTCAACAACCCGAAATCCCGGAATGGAAATCGGAAAACATTACCATGGATTTCATCACTAAATTGCCAAGGACTGCAAGTGGTTTTGATACTATTTGGGTAATAGTTGATCGTCTCACCAAATCAGCACACTTCCTGCCAATAAGAGAAGATGACAAGATGGAGAAGTTAGCACGACTGTATTTGAATGAAGTCATCTCCAGACATGGAATACCAATCTCTATTATCTCTGATAGGGATGGAAGATTTATTTCAAGATTCTGGCAGACATTACAGCAAGCATTAGGAACTCGTCTAGACATGAGTACTGCCTATCATCCACAAACTGATGGGCAGAGCGAAAGGACGATACAAACGCTTGAAGACATGCTACGAGCATGTGTTATTGATTTCGGAAACAGTTGGGATCGACATCTACCGTTAGCAGAATTTTCCTACAACAACAGCTACCATTCAAGCATTGAGATGGCGCCGTTTGAAGCACTTTATGGTAGAAAGTGCAGGTCTCCGATTTGTTGGAGTGAAGTGGGGGATAGACAGATTACGGGTCCAGAGATTATACAAGAAGCTACCGAGAAGATCATCCAAATTCAACAACGGTTGAACACCGCCCAAAGTCGACAAAAGAGCTACGCTGACATTAAAAGAAAAGATATAGAATTTGAAATTGGAGAGATGGTCATGCTTAAAGTTGCACCTTGGAAAGGCGTTGTTCGATTTGGTAAACGAGGGAAATTAAATCCAAGGTATATTGGACCATTCACGATTATTGATCGTGTCGGACCAGTAGCTTACCGACTTGAGTTACCTCAACAACTCGCGGCTGTACATAACACTTTCCACGTCTCGAATTTGAAGAAATGTTTTGCTAAAGAAGATCTCACTATTCCGTTAGATGAAATCCAAATCAACGAAAAACTCCAATTCATCGAAGAACCCATCGAAATAATGGATCGTGAGGTTAAAAGACTTAAGCAAAACAAGATACCAATTGTTAAGGTTCGATGGAATGCTCGTAGAGGACCCGAGTTCACCTGGGAGCGTGAAGATCAGATGAAGAAGAAATACCCGCATCTATTTCCAGAAGATTCGTCAACACCTTCAACAGCTTAAAATTTCGGGACGAAATTTATATAACGGGTAGGTACTGTAGTTACCCGAACTTTTCCATGTTTATATATATTAATTGAGATTGATATTTACATGATTAAATGTTTCCAACATGTTAAGCAATCAAACTTGTTAAGACTTGATTAATTGAAATATGTTTCATATAGACAATTGACCACCCAAGTTGACCGGTGATTCACGAACGTTAAAACTTGTAAAAACTATATGATGACATATATATGGATATATATATAGTTAACATGATACTATGATAAGTAAACATATCATTAAGTATATTAACAATGAACTACATATGTAAAAACAAGACTACTAACTTAATGATTTTTAAACGAGACATATATGTAACGATTATCGTTGTAAAGACATTTAATATATATATATATATATCATATTAAGAGATATTCATACATGATAATATCATGATAATATAATAATTTAAAATCTCATTTGATATTATAAACATTGGGTTAACAACATTTAACAAGATCGTTAACCTAATGGTTTCAAAACAACACTTACATGTAACGACTCAGTTAAAATGTATATACATGTAGTGTTTTAATATGTATTTATACACTTTTGAAAGACTTCAATACACTTATCAAAATACTTCTACTTAACAAAAATGCTTACAATTACATCCTCGTTCAGGTTCATCAACAATTCTACTCGTATGCACCCGTATTCGTACTCGTACAATACACAGCTTTTAGATGTATGTACTATTGGTATATACACTCCAATTATCAGCTCTTAGCAGCCCATGTGAGTCACCTAACACATGTGGGAACCATCATTTGGCAACTAGCATGAAATATCTCATAAAATTACAAAAATATGAGTAATCATTCATGACTTATTTACATGAAAACAAAATTACATATCCTTTATATCTAATCCATACACCAACGACCAAAAACACCTACAAACACTTTCATTCTTCAATTTTCTTCATCTAATTGATCTCTCTCAAGTTCTATCTTCAAGTTCTAAGTGTTCTTCATATATTCTACAAGTTCTAGTTACATAAAATCAAGAATACTTTCAAGTTTGCTAGCTCACTTCCAATCTTGTAAGGTGATCATCCAACCTCACGAAATCTTTATTTCTTACAGTAGGTTATCATTCTAATACAAGGTAATAATCATATTCAAACTTTGGTTCAATTTCTATAACTATAACAATCTTATTTCAAGTGATGATCTTACTTGAACTTGTTTTCGTGTCATGATTCTGCTTCAAGAACTTCGAGACATCCAAGGATCCATTGAAGCTAGATCCATTTTTCTCTTTTCCAGTAGGTTTATCCAAGGAACTTAAGGTAGTAATGATGTCATAACATCATTCGATTCATACATATAAAGCTATCTTATTCGAAGGTTTAAACTTGTAATCACTAGAACATAGTTTAGTTAATTCTAAACTTGTTCGCACACAAAAGTTAATCCTTCTAACTTGACTTTTAAAATTAACTAAACACATGTTCTATATCTATATGATATGCTAACTTAATGATTTAAAACCTGGAAACACGAAAAACACCGTAAAACCGGATTTACGCCGTCGTAGTAACACCGCGGGGTGTTTTGGGTTAGTTAACTAAAAACCATGATAAACTTTGATTTAAAAGTTGTTATTCTGAGAAAATGATTTTTATTATGAACATGAAACTATATCCAAAAATTATGGTTAAACTCAAAGTGGAAGTATGTTTTCTAAAATGGTCATCTAGACGTCGTTCTTTCGACTGAAATGACTACCTTTACAAAAATGACTTGTAACTTATTTTTCCGACTATAAACCTATACTTTTTCTGTTTATATTCATAAAATAGAGTTCAATAGGAAACCATAGCAATTTGATTCACTCAAAACAGATTTAAAATGAAGAAGTTATGGGTAAAACAAGATTGGATAATTTTTCTCATTTTAGCTACGTGAAAATTGGTAACAAATCTATTCCAACCATAACTTAATCAACTTATATTGTATATTATGTAATCTTGAGATACCATAGACACGTATACAATGTTTCGACCTATCATGTCGACACATCTATATATATTTCGGAACAACCATAGACACTCTATATGTGAATGTTGGAGTTAGCTATACAGGGTTGAGGTTGATTCCAAAATATATATAGTTTGAGTTGTGATCAATACTGAGATATGTATACACTGGGTCGTGGATTGATTCAAGATAATATTTATCAATTTATTTCTGTACATCTAACTGTGGACAACTAGTTGTAGGTTACTAACGAGGACAGCTGACTTAATAAACTTAAAATATCAAAATATATTAAAAGTGTTGTAAATATATTTTGAACATACTTTAATATACATGTATATATTGTTATAGGTTCGTGAATCAACAGTGGCCAAGTCTTACTTCTCGACGAAGTAAAAATCTGTGAAAGCGAGTTATAGTCCCACTTTTAAAATCTAATATTTTTGGGATGAGAATATATGTAGGTTTTTTAAATGATTTACAAAATAGACACAAGTACGTGAAACTACATTCTATGGTTGAATTATCGAAATCGAATATGCCCCTTTTTATTAAGTCTGGTAATCTAAGAATTAGGGAACAGACACCCTAATTGACGCGAATCTTAAAGATAGATCTATTGGGCCTAACAAACCCCATCCAAAGTACCGGATGCTTTAGTACTTCGAAATTTATATCATATCCGAAGGGTGTCCCGGAATGATGGGGATATTCTTATATATGCATCTTGTTAATGTCGGTTACCAGGTGTTCACCATATGAATGATTTTTATCTCTATGTATGGGATGTGTATTGAAATATGAAATCTTGTTGTCTATTATTATGATTTGATATATATAGGTTAAACCTATAACTCACTAACATTTTTGTTGACGTTTTAAGCATGTTTATTCTCAGGTGATTATTAAGAGCTTCCGCTGTTGCATACTTAAATAAGGACGAGATTTAGAGTCCATGCTTGTATGATATTGTGTAAAAACTGCATTCAAGAAACTTATTTTGTTGTAACATATTTGTATTGTAAACCATTATGTAATGGTCGTGTGTAAACAGGATATTTTAGATTATCATTATTTGATAATCTACGTAAAGCTTTTTAAAACCTTTATCTATGAAATAAAGGTTATGGTTTGTTTTAAAAATGAATGCAGTCTTTGAAAAACGTCTCATATAGAGGTCAAAACCTCGCAATGAAATCAATTAATATGGAACGTTTTTAATCAATAAGAACGGGACATTTCACTTCCGCTGTTGCATACTAAAATAAGGACAAGATTTGGAGTCCATGTTTGTATGATATTGTGTAAAAACTACATTTAAGAAACTGATTTCGATGTAACATGTTTGTATTGTAAACCATTATGTAATGGTCGTGTGTAAACTGGATATTTTAGATTATCATTATTTGATAATCTACGTAAAGCTTTTTAAACCTTTATTTATGAAATAAAGGTTATGGTTTGTTTTAAAAATGAATGCAGTCTTTGAAAAACGTCTCATATAGAGGTCAAAACCTCGCAACGAAATCAATTAATATGGAACGTTTTTAATCAATAAGAACGGGACATTTCAAACAGGCTCTGGCATTAATTGCAGGAATCACTGGTTCAACACCAGCTAATCCAGGGAAATGTTGCAGTAGCTCGCTTAAATATCTCTCATTTACTCTGCTAGGAATAGCTGCAACATCCTTTATGGCCGCCATTAATGTTCTAATGAAACAGAAAATAAAGAAGGTATTAATGGAAGAAGATGAATACTGTAGAAGGAAGTTGTAAACGCGAATTATCGGCTAGGGTTTATGATGGTTAAAAGTAAGAAGATATAACAGCTGTAGTTAATGGTGAATTGGAGGTTTTGTTTTTAGCCACACACGTGTAAGGACAAGATAAAAAGGTGAGTACATCGAAGAGTCCTTTTACAGCTAAGAGGCGCGTGCGATATTTTAGCAATCATCATGTTGTCAGTAAAATTCGCCTATCATTTAATGCCTGTGGTGTGATAACCAATGCGAAAGGAAAAGGGGAAATGTGAAGATTTTGGTTGGCATGCGTTATCAAAAGTTTAACAACTTAATCATTTTTCAAATACTTAAGTCCTTAAACTGGGGGGACTTAATGGTGTATCCTATCGTATACACACATAAAAGGCATAATGGTTGCATAAAAATAGCATCAGGAAGGCTGGAAACAACAGTTTTGTGGAGATTGTCCGTCCAGCATTCTCCGCTGTACAGGCTGCTCCGTCATGCATGAAATGTCCCGTTCTTATTGATTAAAAACGTTCCATATATATTGATTTCGTTGCGAGGTTTTGACCTCTATATGAGACATTTTTCAAAGACTGCATTCATTTTAAAACAAACCATAACCTTTATTTCATCAATAAAGGTTTAAAAAGCTTTACGTAGATTATCAAATAATGATAATCTAAAATATCCTGTTTACACACGACCATTACATAATGGTTTACAATTCAAATATGTTACAACAAAATAAGTTTTTTGAATGCAGTTTTTACATAATATCATACAAGCATGGACTCCAAATCTCGTCCTTATTTAAGTATGCGACAGCGGAAGCTCTTAATAATTACCTGAGAATAAACATGCTTAAAACGTCAACAAAAATGTTGGTGAGTTATAGGTTTAACCTATATATATCAAATCATAATAATAGACCACAAGATTTCATATTTCAATACACATCCCATACATAGAGATAAAAATCATTCATATGGTGAACACCTGGTAACCGACATTAACAAGATGCATATATAAGAATATCCCCATCATTCCGGGACGCCCTTCGGATATGATATAAATTTCGAAGTACTAAAGCATCCGGTACTTTGGATGAGGTTTGTTAGGCCCAATAGATCTATCTTTAGGATTCGCGTCAATTAGGGTGTCTGTTCCCTAATTCTTAGATTACCAGACTTAATAAAAAGGGGCATATTCGATTTCGATAATTCAACCATAGAATGTAGTTTCACGTACTTGTGTCTATTTTGTAAATCATTTATAAAACCTGCATGTATTCTCATCCCAAAAATATTAGATTTTAAAAGTGGGACTATAACTCACTTTCACAGATTTTTACTTCATCGGGAAGTAAGACTTGGCCACTGGTTGATTCACAAACCTATAACAATATATACATATATATCAAAGTATGTTCAAAATATATTTACAACACTTTTAATATATTTTGATGTTTTAAGTTTATTAAGTCAGCTGTCCTCGTTAGTAACCTAAAACTAGTTGTCCACAGTTAGATGTACAGAAATAAATCGATAAATATTATCTTGAATCAATCCACGACCCAGTGTATACGTATCTCAGTATTGATCACAACTCAAACTATATATATTTTGGAATCAACCTCAACCCTGTATAGCTAACTCCAACATTCACATATAGAGTGTCTATGGTTGTTCCGAAATATATATAGATGTGTCGACATGATAGGTCGAAACATTGTATACGTGTCTATGGTATCTCAAGATTATATAATATACAATACAAGTTGATTAAGTTATGGTTAGAATAGATTTGTTACCAATTTTCACGTAGCTAAAATGAGAAAAATTATCCAATCTTGTTTTACCCATAACTTCTTCATTTTAAATCCATTTAGAGTGAATCAAATTGCTATGGTTTCATATTGAACTCTATTTTATGAATCTAAACAGAAAAAGTATAGGTTTATAGTCGGAGAAATAAGTTACAAGTCGTTTTTGTAAAGGTAGTCATTTCAGTCGAAAGAACGACGTCTAGATGACCATTTTAGAAAACATACTTCCACTTTGAGTTTAACCATAATTTTTGGATATAGTTTCATGTTCATAATAAAAATAATTTTCTCAGAATAACAACTTTTAAATCAAAGTTTATCATAGTTTTTAATTAACTAACCCAAAACAGCCCGCGGTGTTACTACGACGGCGTAAATCCGGTTTTACGGTGTTTTTCGTGTCTCCAGGTTTTAAATCATTAAGTTAGCATATCATATAGATATAGAACATGTGTTTAGTTGATTTTAAAAGTCAAGTTAGAAGGATTAACTTTTGTTTGCGAACAAGTTTAGAATTAACTAAACTATGTTCTAGTGATTACAAGTTTAAACCTTCGAATAAGATAGCTTTATATGTATGAATCGAATGATGTTATGAATATAATTACTACCTTAAGTTCCTTGGATAAACCTACTGAAAAAGAGAAAAATAGATCTAGCTTCAACGGATCCTTGAATGGCTCGAAGTTCTTGAAGCAGAATCATGACACGAAAACAAGTTCAAGTAAGATCATCACTTGAAATAAGATTGTTATAGTTATAGAAATTGAACCAAAGTTTGAATATGATTATTACCTTGTATTAGAATGATAACCTACTGTAAGAAACAAAGATTTCTTGAGGTTGGATGATCACCTTACAAGATTGGAAGTGAGCTAGCAAACTTGAAAGTATTCTTGATTTTATGTAACTAGAACTTGTAGAATATATGAAGAACACTTAGAACTTGAAGATAGAACTTGAGAGAGATCAATTAGATGAAGAAAATTGAAGAATTAAAGTGTTTGCAGGTGTTTTTGGTCATTGGTGTATGAATTAGATATAAAGGATATGTAATTTTGTTCATGTAAATAAGTCATGAATGATTACTCATATTTTTGTAATTTTATGAGATATTTCATGCTAGTTGCCAAATGATGGTTCCCACATGTGTTAGGTGACTCACATGGGCTGCTAAGAGCTAATAATTGGAGTGTATATACCAATAGTACATACATCTAAAAGCTGTGTATTGTACGAGTACGAATACGGGTGCATACGAGTAGAATTGTTGATGAAACTGAACGAGGATGTAATTGTAAGAATTTTTGTTAAGTAGAAGTATTTTGATAAGTGTATTAAAGTCTTTCAAAAGTGTATAAATACATATTAAAACAGTACATGTATATACATTTTAACTGAGTCGTTAAGTCATCGTTAGTCGTTACATGTAAGTGTTGTTTTGAAACCTTTAGGTTAACGATCTTGTTAAATGTTGTTAACCCAATGTTTATAATATCAAATGAGATTTTAAATTTTTATATTATCATGATATTATCATGATATTATCATGTATGAATATCTCTTAATATGATATATATATATTAAATGTCTTTACAACGATAATCGTTACATATATGTCTCGTTTAAAAATCATTAAGTTAGTAGTATTGTTTTTACATATGTAGTTCATTGTTAATATACTTAATGATATGTTTACTTATCATAATATCATGTTAACTATATATATATCCATATATATGTCATCATATAGTTTTTACAAGTTTAACGTTCGTGAATCACCGGTCAACTTGGGTGGTCAATTGTCTATATGAAACATATTTCAATTAATCAAGTCTTAACAAGTTTGATTGCTTAACATGTTGGAAACATTTAATCAAAAAATCTCAATTAATATATATAAACATGGAAAAGTTCGGGTCACTACAGTACCTACCCGTTAAATAAATTTCGTCCCGAAATTTTAAGCTGTTGAAGGTGTTGACGAATCTTCTAGAAATAGATGCGGGTATTTCTTCTTCATCTGATCTTCACTCTCCCAGGTGAAATCGGGTCCTCTACGAGCATTCCATCGAACCTTAACAATTGGTATCTTATTTTGCTTAAGTCTTTTAACCTCACGATCCATTATTTCAACGGGTTCTTCGATGAATTGAAGTTTTTTGTTGATTTGGATTTCATCTAATGGAATAGTGAGATCTTCTTTAGCAAAACATTTCTTCAAATTCGAGACGTGGAAAGTGTTATGTACAGCCGCGAGTTGTTGAGGTAACTCAAGTCGGTAAGCTATTGGTCCGACACGATCAATAATCTTGAATGGTCCAATATACCTTGGATTTAATTTCCCTCATTTACCAAATCGAACAACACCTTTCCAAGGTGCAACTTTAAGCATGACCATCTCTCCAATTTCAAATTCTATATCTTTTCTTTTAATGTCAGCGTAGCTCTTTTGTCGACTTTGGGCGGTTTTCAACCGTTGTTGAATTTGGATGATCTTCTCGGTAGTTTCTTGTATAATCTCCGGACCCGTAATCTGTCTATCCCCCACTTCACTCCAAAAAATTGGAGACCTACACTTTCTACTATAAAGTGATTCAAACGGAGCCATATCAATGCTTGAATGGTAGCTATTGTTGTAGGAAAATTCTGCTAATGGTAGATGTCGATCCCAACTGTTTCCGAAATCAATAACACATGCTCGTAGCATGTCTTCAAGCATTTGTATCGTCCTTTCGCTCTGCCCATCAGTTTGTGGATGATAGGCAGTACTCACGTCTAGACGAGTTCCTAATGCTTGCTGTAATGTCTGCCAGAATCTTGAAATAAATCTACCATCCCTATCAGAGATAATAGAGATTGGTATTCCATGTCTGGAGACGACTTCCTTCAAATACAGTCATGCTAACTTCTCCATCTTGTCATCTTCTCTTATTGGCAGGAAGTGTGCTGATTTGGTGAGACGATCAACTATTACCCAAATAGTATCAAAACCACTTGCAGTCCTTGGCAATTTAGTGATGAAATCCATGGTAATGTTTTCCCATTTCCATTCCGGGATTTCGGGTTGTTGAAGTAGACCTGATGGTTTCTGATGCTCAACTTTGACCTTAGAACACGTCAAACATTCTCCTACGTATTTAGCAACATCGGCTTTCATACCCGGCCACTAAAAATGTTTCTTGAGATCCTTGTACATCTTCCCCGTTCCAGGATGTATTGAGTATCTGGTTTTATGAGCTTCTCTAAGTACCATTTCTCTCATATCTCCAAATTTTAGTACCCAAATCCTTTCAGCCCTATACCGGGTTCCGTCTTCCCAAATATTAAGATGCTTCTCTGATCCTTTGGGTATTTCATCCTTTAAATTTCCCTCTTTTAAAACTCCTTGTTGCGCCTCCTTTATTTGAGTAGTAAGGTTATTATGAATAATTATATTCATAGATTTTACTCGAATGGGTTCTCTGTCCTTCCTGCTCAAGGCATCGGCTACCACATTTGCCTTCCCCGGGTGGTAACGAATCTCAAAGTCGTAATCATTCAATAATTCAATCCACCTACGCTGCCTCATATTCAGTTGTTTCTGATTAAATATGTGTTGAAGACTTTTGTGATCGGTATATATAATACTTTTGACCCCATATAAGTAGTTCCTCCAAGTCTTTAATGCAAAAACAACCGCGCCTAATTCCAAATAATGCGTCATATAATTTTGTTCGTGAATCTTCAATTGTCTAGACGCATAAGCTGAAATGTCCCGTTCTTATTGATAAAAAACGTTCCATATTAATTGATTTCGTTGCGAGGTTTTGACCTCTATATGAGACGTTTTTCAAAGACTGCATTCATTTTAAAACAAACCATAACCTTTATTTCATCAATAAATGTTTAAAAAGCTTTACGTAGATTATCAAATAATGATAATCTAAAATATCCTGTTTACACACGACCATTACATAATGGTTTACAATACAAATATGTTACAACAAAATAAGTTTCTTGAATGCAGTTTTTACACAATATCATACAAGCATGGACTCCAAATCTCGTCCTTATTTAAGTATGCGACAGCGGAAGCTCTTAGTATTCACCTGAGAATAAACATGCTTTAAACGTCAACAAAAATGTTGGTGAGTTATAGGTTTAACCTATATATATCAAATCGTAACAATAGACCACAAGATTTCATATTTCAATACACATCCCATACATAGAGATAAAAATCATTCATATGGTGAACACCTGGTAACCGACAATAACAAGATGCATATATAAGAATATCCCCATCATTCCGGGACACCCTTCGGATATGATATAAATTTCGAAGTACTAAAGCATCCGGTACTTTGGATGGGGTTTGTTAGGCCCAATAGATCTATCTTTAGGATTTGCGTCAATTAGGGTGTCTGTTCCCTAATTCTTAGATTACCAGACTTAATAAAAAGGGGCATATTCGATTTCGATAATTCAACCATAGAATGTAGTTTCACGTACTTGTGTCTATTTTGTAAATCATTTATAAAACCTGCATGTATTCTCATCCCAAAAATATTAGATTTTAAAAGTGGGACTATAACTCACTTTCACAGATTTTTACTTCGTCGGGAAGTAAGACTTGGCCACTGGTTGATTCACGAACCTATAACAATATATACATATATATCAAAGTATGTTCAAAATATATTTACAACATTTTTAATATATTTTGATGTTTTAAGTTTATTAAGTCAGCTGTCCTCGTTAGTAACCTACAACTAGTTGTCCACAGTCAGATGTACAGAAATAAATCGATAAATATTATCTTGAATCAATCCACGACCCAGTGTATACGTATCTCAGTATTGATCACAACTCAAACTATATATATTTTGGAATCAACCTCAACCCTGTATAGCTAACTCCAACATTCACATATAGAGTGTCTATGGTTGTTCCGAAATATATATAGATGTGTCGACATGATAGGTCGAAACATTGTATACGTGTCTATGGTATCTCAAGATTACATAATATACAATACAAGTTGATTAAGTTATGGTTGGAATAGATTTGTTACCAATTTTCACGTAGCTAAAATGAGAAAAATTATCCAATCTTGTTTTACCCATAACTTCTTCATTTTAAATCCGTTTTAAGTGAATCAAATTGCTATGGTTTCATATTGAACTCTATTTTATGAATCTAAACAGAAAAAGTATAGGTTTATAGTCGGAAAAATAAGTTACAAGTCGTTTTTGTAAAGGTAGTCATTTCAGTCGAAAGAACGACGTCTAGATGACCATTTTAGAAAACATACTTCCACTTTGAGTTTAACCATAATTTTTGGATATAGTTTCATGTTCATAATAAAAATCATTTTCTCAGAATAACAACTTTTAAATCAAAGTTTATCATAGTTTTTAATTAACTAACCCAAAACAGCCCGCGGTGTTACTACGACGGCGTAAATCCGGTTTTACGGTGTTTTTCGTGTTTCCAGGTTTTAAATCATTAAGTTAGCATATCATATAGATATAGAACATGTGTTTAGTTGATTTTAAAATTCAAGTTAGAAGGATTAACTTTTGTTTGCGAACAAGTTTAGAATTAACTAAACTATGTTCTAGTGATTACAAGTTTAAACCTTCGAATAAGATAGCTTTATATGTATGAATCGAATGATGTTATGAACATCATTACTACCTTAAGTTCCTTGGATGAACCTACTGGAAAAGAGAAAAATGGATCTAGCTTCAATGGATCCTTGGATGGCTCAAAGTTCTTGAAGCAAAATCATGACACGAAAACAAGTTCAAGTAAGATCATCACTTGAAATAAGATTGTTATAGTTATAGAAATTGAACCAAAGTTTGAATATGATTATTACCTTGTATTAGAATGATAACCTACTGTAAGAAACAAAGATTTCTTGAGGTTGGATGATCACCTTACAAGATTGGAAGTGAGCTAGCAATCTTGAAAGTATTCTTGATTTTATGAAACTAGAACTTTTGGAATTTATGAAGAACACTTAGAACTTGAAGATAGAACTTGAGAGAGATCAATTAGATGAAGAAAATTGAAGAATGAAAGTGTTTGTAGGTGTTTTTGGTCGTTGGTGTATGGATTAGATATAAAGGATATGTAATTTTGTTTTCATGTAAATAAGTCATGAATGATTACTCATATTTTTGTAATTTTATGAGATATTTCATGCTAGTTGCCGAATGATGGTTCCCACATGTGTTAGGTGACTCACATGGGCTGCTAAGAGCTGATCATTGGAGTGTATATACCAATAGAACATACATCTAAAAGTTGTGTATTGTACGAGTACGAATACGGTGCATACGAGTAGAATTGTTGATGAAACTGAACGAGGATGTAATTGTAAGCATTTTTGTTAAGTAGAAGTATTTTGATAAGTGTATTGAAGTCTTTCAAAAGTGTATAAATACATATTAAAACACTACATGCATATACATTTTAACTGAGTCGTTAAGTCATCGTTAGTCGTTACATGTAAATGTTGTTTTGAAACCTTTAGGTTAACGATCTTGTTAAATGTTGTTAACCCAATGTTTATAATATCAAAAGAGATTTTTAATTATTATATTATCATGATATTATGATGTACGAATATCTCTTAATATGATATATATACATTAAATGTCGTTACAACGATAATTGTTACATATATGTCTCGTTTCAAAATTATTAAGTTAGTAGTCTTGTTTTTACATATGTAGTTCATTGTTAATATACTTAATGATATGTTTAATTATCATAATATAATGTTAACTATATATATAACCATATATATGTCATCATATAGTTTTTACAAGTTTTAACGTTCGTGAATCACCGGTCAACTTGGGTGGTCAATTGTCTATATGAAACCTATTTCAATTAATCAATTCTTAACAAGTTTGATTGCTTAACATGTTGGAAACATTTAATCATGTAAATATCAATCTTAATTAATATATATAAACATGGAAAAGTTCGGGTCACTACAGTACCTACCCATTAAATAAATTTCGTCCTGAAATTTTAAGCTGTTGAAGGTGTTGACGAATCTTCTGGAAATAGATGCGGGTATTTCTTCTTCATCTGATCTTCACGCTCCCAGGTGAACTCGGGTCCTCTACGAGCATTCCATCGAACCTTAACAATTGGTATCTTGTTTTGCTTAAGTCTTTTAACCTCACGATCCATTATTTCGACGGGTTCTTCGATGAATTGGAGTTTTTCGTTGATTTGGATTTCATCTAACGGAATAGTGAGATCTTTTTTAGCAAAACATTTCTTCAAATTTGAGACTTGGAAAGTGTTATGTACAGTCGCGAGTTGTTGAGGTAACTCAAGTCGGTAAGCTACTGGTCCGACACGATCAATAATCTTGAATGGTCCAATATACCTTGGATTTAATTTCCCTCGTTTACCAAATCGAACAACGCCTTTCCAAGGTGCAACTTTAAGCATAACCATCTCTCCAATTTCAAATTCTATATCTTTTCTTTTAATGTCAGCGTAGCTCTTTTGTCGACTTTGGGCGGTTTTCAACCGTTGTTGAATTTGGATAATCTTCTCGGTAGTTTCTTGTATAATCTCCGGACCCGTAATCTGTCTATCCCCCACTTCACTCCAACAAATCGGAGACCTGCACTTTCTACCATAAAGTGCTTCAAACGGTGCCATCTCAATGCTTGAATGGTAGCTGTTATTGTAGGAAAATTCTGCTAATGGTAGATGTCGATCCCAACTGTTTTCGAAATCAATAACACATGCTCGTAGCATGTCTTCAAGCGTTTGTATCGTCCTTTCACTCTGCCCATCAGTTTGTGGATGATAGGCAGTACTCATATCTAGATGAGTTCCTAATGCTTGCTGTAATGTCTGCCAGAATCTTGAAATAAATCTGCCATCCCTATCAGAGATAATAGAGATTGGTATTCCATGTCTGGAGACGACTTCCTTCAAATACAGTCGTGCTAACTTCTCCATCTTGTCATCTTCTCTTATTGGCAGGAAGTGTGCTGATTTGGTGAGATGATCAACTATTACCCACATAGTATCAAAACCACTTGCAGTCCTTGGCAATTTAGTGATGAAATCCATGGTAATGTTTTCCCATTTCCATTCCGGGATTTCGGGTTGTTGAAGTAGACCTGATGGTTTCTAATGCTCAGCTTTGACCTTAGAACACGTCAAACATTCTCCCACGTATTTAGCAACATCGGCTTTCATACCCGGCCACCAAAAATGTTTCTTGAGATCCTTGTACATCTTCCCCGTTCCAGGATGTATTGAGTATCTGGTTTTATGAGCTTCTCTAAGTACCATTTCTCTCATATCTCCAAATTTTGGTACCCAAATCCTTTCAGCCCTATACCGGGTTCCGTCTTCCCGAATATTAAGATGCTTCTCCGATCCTTTGGGTATTTCATCCTTTAAATTTCCCTCTTTTAAAACACCTTGTTACGCCTCCTTTATTTGAGTAGTAAGGTTATTATGAATCATTATATTCATAGATTTTACTCGAATGGGTTCTCTGTCCTTCCTGCTCAAGGCATCGGCTACCACATTTGCCTTCCCCGGGTGGTAACGAATCTCAAAGTCGTAATCATTCAATAATTCAATCCACCTACGCTGCCTCATATTCAGTTGTTTCTGATTAAATATGTGTTGAAGACTTTTGTGGTCGGTATATATAATACTTTTGACCCCATATAAGTAGTGCCTCCAAGTCTTTAATGCAAAAACAACCGCGCCTAATTCCAAATCATGCGTCGTATAATTTTGTTCGTGAATCTTCAATTGTCTAGATGCATAAGCAATCACCTTCGTTCGTTGCATTAATACACAACCGAGACCTTGCTTTGATGCGTCACAATAAATCAAAAAATCATCATTCCCTTCAGGAAATGACAATATAGGTGCTGTAGTTAGCTTTTTCTTCAATAACTGAAAAGCTTTCTCTTGTTCACCATTCCATTCAAATTTCTTCCCTTTATGCGTTAATGCAGTCAAGGGTTTTGCTATTCTGGAAAAGTCTTGGATGAACCTTCTGTAGTAACCAGCTAGTCCTAAAAATTGGCGTATGTGTTTCGGAGTTTTCGGGGTTTCCCACTTTTCAACAGTTTCTATCTTTGCCGGATCCACCTTAATACCTTCTTTGTTCACTATGTGACCGAGGAATTGAACTTCTTCCAACGAAAATGCACACTTTGAAAACTTAGCGTACAATTCTTCCTTCCTCAATACTTCTAACACCTTTCTCAAATGTTCACCGTGTTCTTGGTCATTCTTTGAGTAAATAAGTATGTCATCAATGAAAACAATGACAAACTTGTCAAGGTATGGTCCACACACTCGGTTCATAAGGTCCATGAACACAGCTGGTGCATTAGTTAAACCAAACGGCATGACCATAAACTCGTAATGACCGTAACGTGTTCTGAAAGCAGTCTTTGGAATATCATCTTCTTTCACCCGCATTTGATGGTACCCGGAACGTAAGTTAATCTTTGAATAAACAGACGAGCCTTGTAGTTGATCAAATAAGTCGTCGATTCTCGATAGTGGGTAGCGGTTCTTGATGGTAAGTTTGTTCAACTCTCGGTAGTCGATACACAACCTGAATGTACCATCTTTCTTCTTGACAAACAAAACAGGAGCTCCCCACGGTGATGTGCTTGGTCGAATGAAACCACGCTCTAAAAGTTCTTGTAATTGGCTTTGCAGTTCTTTCATCTCGCTGGGTGCGAGTCTGTAAGGAGCACGAGCTATTGGTGCAGCTCCTGGTACAAGATCTATTTGAAATTCAACGGATCGATGTGGGGGTAATCCCGGTAATTCTTTCGGAAATACATCGGGAAATTCTTTTGCAATGGGAACATCATTGATGCTCTTTTCTTCAGTTTGTACTTTCTCGACGTGTGCTAGAACAGCATAGCAACCTTTTCTTATTACTTTTTGTGCCTTCAAATTACTAATAAGATGTGGCTTCGTGTTGCCCTTTTCTCCGTACACCATTAAGGGTTTTCCTTTTTCTCGTATAATGCGAATTGCATTTTTGTAACAAACGATCTCTGCTTTCACTTCTTTCAACCAGTCCATACCGATTATCACATCAAAACTCCCTAACTCTACTGGTATCAAATCAATCTTAAATGTTTCGCTAACCAGTTTAATTTCTCGATTCCGACATATATTATCTGCTGAAATTAATTTACCATTTGCTAATTCGAGTAAAAATTTACTATCCAAAGGCATCAATGGACAACTTAATTTAGCACAAAAATCTCTACTCATATAGCTTCTATCCGCACCCGAATCAAATAAAACGTAAGCAGATTTATTGTCAATAAGAAACGTACCCGTAACAAGCTCCGGGTCTTCTTGTGCCTCTGCCGCATTAATATTGAAAACTCTTCCGCGGCCTTGTCCATTCGTGTTCTCCTGGTTCGGGCAATTTCTAATAATGTGGCCCGGTTTTCCACATTTATAACAAACTACATTGGCATAACTTGCTCCGACACTACTTGTCCGCCATTACTCGTTCCGACACCATTTGTTCCTTTCGTTCTATTAACCCCTGGTCCGTAGACCTCACACTTCGCCGCGCTATGACCATTTCTTTTACACTTATTGCAAAATTTGGTGCAGAACCCCGAGTGATTCTTTTCACACCTTTGGCATAGCTGCTTCTGATTGTTGTTGTTGTTGCGGTTATTATTGTTGTTGGAATGATTGTTGTAGTTGCTGTTATTGTTGTTGTTGTTGTTGTTGGGCCGTTTGTTGTAGTTGCGATTGATGTTGCGATTGTTGGGATAATTGTTGCGATTATTGTTGTAATTGCTGTTGTTGTTGTATTGGTGATTCTTATCACCGTTTTCCTCCCACTTTCTTTTGACTTGCTTCACATTGGCCTCTTCAGCAGTCTGTTCTTTAATTCTTTCTTCAATCTGGTTCACTAGTTTGTGAGCCATTCTACATGCCTGTTGTACGGAGGCGGGCTCGTGTGAACTTATATCTTCTTGGATTCTTTCCGGTAATCCTTTCACAAACGCGTCGATCTTCTCTTCCTCATCTTCGAACGCTCCCGGAAACAATAGGCACAATTCTGTGAATCGTCTTTCATACGTGGTAATATCAAATCCTTGGGTTCGTAACCCTCTAAGTTCTGTCTTGAGCTTATTGACCTCGGTTCTGGGACGGTACTTCTCGTTCATCAAGTGCTTGAATGCTGACCACGGTAGTGCGTACGCATCGTCTTGTCCCACCTGCTTTAGATAGGTATTCCACCATGTTAACGCAGAACCTGTGAAGGTATGCGTAGCATACTTCACTTTGTCCTCTTCAGTACACTTACTTATGGCAAACACCGATTCGACCTTCTCGGTCCACCGTTTCAATCCGATCGGTCCTTCGGTTCCATCAAATTCCAAAGGTTTGCAGGCAGTGAATTCTTTGTAGGTGCATCCTACACAATTTCCTGTACTGCTAGATCCAAGGTTATTGTTGGTATGTAGCGCAGCCTGTACTGCGGCTATGTTTGAAGCTAGAAAAGTACGGAATTCCTCTTCATTCATATTCACGGTGTGTCGAGTAGTCGGTGCCATTTCCTTCAAAATAGTCAAATGGAACAAGTTAATCATACAAAATATTAAGAGTAGTTAATAGTATTTCGTAGCATAATATGAACTCATTTATAAAAGCTTTTTCTTCATATTAGCGTTTTATAAGTTTAAATTCGGGTAGTACCTACCCGTTAAGTTCATACTTAGTAGCTAATATACAATTCAACTACTACAATTCTATACGAAAAACTGATTATAATAATATTTCGAGTTCAAACTTTTAAACAATATTTTACAAACTTACAATACCGCTTATTTTACATAAAGCATGAAATATAGCACACAATAACTTTGATACAAGATAGTTGTGAAGATAATTCTAGCTAGTACACAAGTCGTTCAGCAAAGGCAATAAAGACACGTAATTCATACGTCCAGAAACAAGTCATGCATTCTGGTTTTACTAGGACTACTTCCCATCATTGGTCTTGTGCAACATAACCGTTATGGCCGTTGATAAGACAGCGTGTTGTAACGTCGTCAAAGGGACGAGGGTTACGTAATGTCCAACAGTCCCGTAATAATCTAAAAACCTCATTTCTTACCCCAATTACCGACTCCGTCACTTGTGGAAACGTTTTGTTTAATAGTTGTAGCCCGATGTTCTTGTTCTCACTTTGGTGAGAAGTGAACATTACTAATCCGTAAGCATAACATGCTTCTTTATGTTGCATGTTAGCCGCTTTTTCTAAATCACGAAGTCCAATATTCGGATATATTGAGTCAAAATAATTTCTTAACCCGTTGCGTAAAATAGCATTTGGGTTCCCCGCAATATATGCGTCAAAGTAAACACATCGTAACTTATGGGTTTTCCAATGTGATATCCCCCATCTTTCAAACGAAAGTCTCTTATAAACCAAGACATTCTTGGAACGTTCTTCGAATGTCTTACAAACTGATCTCGCCTTAAATAGTTGTGCCGAGGAATTCTGGCCGACTCTAGACAAGATTTCATCAATCATGTCTCCGGGTAGGTCTCTTAAAATATTGGGTTGTCTATCCATTTTGTGTTTTTAAACTGTAAAATAGACAAGAGTTAGATTCATAAAAAAATACTTATTAATACAAGCAATTTTTACATATATCATAAAGCATAAGAACACTATATTACATATATTACACCACACAAATACAACTATCTTATTCCGACTCGGTCGTTTCTTCTTCTTCGGTTTTGGTTCGTTTTGCCAAGTTTCTATGGATATATGATGTTCCCCTAATACGAGCCGTCGTTGTCCACATTGGTTTAGAAAAACCTGGTGGTTTAGAGGTTCCCGGGTCATTGTTACAACTTAAGAACTTCGGGAGTTGACGATACATATAAAGTTCATCGGGATTGGAATTAGATTTCTCTATTTTTATGCCCTTTCCCTTATTATTTTCTTTTGCCTTTTTAAATTCAGTTGGGGTAATTTCTATAACATCATTGGAATTCTCGTCGGAATCCGATTCATCGGAGAATTAGTAATCCTCCCAATATTTTGCTTCCTTGGCGGAAACACCATTGACCATAATTAACCTTGGTCGGTTGGTTGAGGATTCTCTTTTACTTAACCGTTTTATTATTTCCCCCACCGGTTCCGATTCTTCTTCCGGTTCCGATTCTTCGTCCGGTTCCGATTCTTCTTCCGGTTCCGACTCTTCTTCCGGTTCCTCTTCGGGAACTTGTGAATCAGTCCACGAATAATTCCAATTTACATTTGACTCTTCATTATTATTAGGTGAGTCAATGGGACTTGTTCTAGAGGTAGACATCTATCACATAATATCAAACACGTTAAGAGATTAATATATCACATAATATTCATATGTTAAAAATATATAGTTTCCAACAAAAATGTTAAGCAATCATTTTTAAAGAAAACACGGTCGAAGTCCAGAATCACTAATGCATCCTAACAAACTCGATAAGACACACTAATGCAAATTTTCTGGTTCTCTAAGACCAACGCTCTGATACCAACTGAAATGTCCCGTTCTTATTGATTAAAAACGTTCCATATTAATTGATTTCGTTGCGAGGTTTTGACCTCTATATGAGACGTTTTTCAAAGACTGCATTCATTTTAAAACAAACCATAACCTTTATTTCATCAATAAAGGTTTAAAAAGCTTTACGTAGATTATCAAATAATGATAATCTAAAATATCCTGTTTACACACGACCATTACATAATGGTTTACAATACAAATATGTTACAACAAAATAAGTTTCTTGAATGCAGTTTTTACACAATATCATACAAGCATTGACTCCAAATCTCGTCCTTATTTAAGTATGCGACAGCGGAAGCTCTTAGTATTCACCTGAGAATAAACATGCTTTAAACGTCAACAAAAATGTTGGTGAGTTATAGGTTTAACCTATATATATCAAATCGTAACAATAGACCACAAGATTTCATATTTCAATACACATCCCATACATAGAGATAAAAATCATTCATATGGTGAACACCTGGTAACCGACAATAACAAGATGCATATATAAGAATATCCCCATCATTCCGGGACACCCTTCGGATATGATATAAATTTCGAAGTACTAAAGCATCCGGTACTTTGGATGGGGTTTGTTAGGCCCAATAGATCTATCTTTAGGATTCGCGTCAATTAGGGTGTCTGTTCCCTAATTCTTAGATTACCAGACTTAATAAAAAGGGGCATATTCGATTTCGATAATTCAACCATAGAATGTAGTTTCACGTACTTGTGTCTATTTTGTAAATCATTTATAAAACCTGCATGTATTCTCATCCCAAAAATATTAGATTTTAAAAGTGGGACTATAACTCACTTTCACAGATTTTTACTTCGTCGGGAAGTAAGACTTGGCCACTGTTTGATTCACGAACCTATAACAATATATACATATATATCAAAGTATGTTCAAAATATATTTACAACACTTTTAATATATTTTGATGTTTTAAGTTTATTAAGTCAGTTGTCCTCGTTAGTAACCTACAACTAGTTGTCCACAGTCAGATGTACAGAAATAAATCGATAAATATTATCTTGAATCAATCCACGACCCAGTGTATACGTATCTCAGTATTGATCACAACTCAAACTATATATATTTTGGAATCAACCTCAACCCTGTATAGCTAACTCCAACATTCACATATAGAGTGTCTATGGTTGTTCCGAAATATATATAGATGTGTCGACATGATAGGTCGAAACATTGTATACGTGTCTATGGTATCTCAAGATTACATAATATACAATACAAGTTGATTAAGTTATGGTTGGAATAGATTTGTTACCAATTTTCACGTAGCTAAAATGAGAAAAATTATCCAATCTTGTTTTACCCATAACTTCTTCATTTTAAATCTGTTTTGAGTGAATCAAATTGCTATGGTTTCATATTGAACTCTATTTTATGAATCTAAACAGAAAAAGTATAGGTTTATAGTCAGAAAAATAAGTTACAAGTCGTTTTTGTAAAGGTAGTCATTTCAGTCGAAAGAACGACGTCTAGATGACCATTTTAGAAAACATACTTCCACTTTGAGTTTAACCATAATTTTTGGATATAGTTTCATGTTCATAATAAAAATCATTTTCTCAGAATAACAACTTTTAAATCAAAGTTTATCATAGTTTTTAATTAACTAACCCAAAACAGCCCGCGGTGTTACTACGACGGCGTAAATCCGGTTTTACGGTGTTTTTCGTGTTTCCAGGTTTTAAATCATTAAGTTAGAATATCATATAGATATAGAACATGTGTTTAGTTGATTTTAAAAGTCAAGTTAGAAGGATTAACTTTTGTTTGCGAACAAGTTTAGAATTAACTAAACTATGTTCTAGTGATTACAAGTTTAAACCTTCGAATAAGATAGCTTTATATGTATGAATCGAATGATGTTATGAACATCATTACTACCTTAAGTTCCTTGGATGAACCTACTGGAAAAGAGAAAAACGGATCTAGCTTCAATGGATCCTTGGATGGCTCAAAGTTCTTGAAGAAAAATCATGACACGAAAACAAGTTCAAGTAAGATCATCACTTGAAATAAGATTGTTATAGTTATAGAAATTGAACCAAAGTTTGAATATGATTATTATCTTGTATTAGAATGATAACCTACTGTAAGAAACAAAGATTTCTTGAGGTTGGATGATCACCTTACAAGATTGGAAGTGAGCTAGCAATCTTGAAAGTATTCTTGATTTTATGAAACTAAAACTTTTGGAATTTATGAAGAACACTTAGAACTTGAAGATAGAACTTGAGAGAGATCAATTAGATGAAGAAAATTGAAGAATGAAAGTGTTTGTAGGTGTTTTTGGTCGTTGGTGTATGGATTAGATATAAAGGATATGTAATTTTGTTTTCATGTAAATAAGTCATGAATGATTACTCATATTTTTGTAATTTTATGAGATATTTCATGCTAGTTGCCAAATGATGGTTCCCACATGTGTTAGGTGACTCACATGGGCTGCTAAGAGCTGATCATTGGAGTGTATATACCAATAGTACATACATCTAAAAGCTGTGTATTGTACGAGTACGAATACGGGTGCATACGAGTAGAATTGTTGATGAAACTGAACGAGGATGTAATTGTAAGCATTTTTGTTAAGTAGAAGTATTTTGATAAGTGTATTGAAGTCTTTCAAAAGTGTATAAATACATATTAAAACACTACATGTATATACATTTTAACTGAGTCGTTAAGTCATCGTTAGTCGTTACATGTAAATGTTGTTTTGAAACCTTTAGGTTAACGATCTTGTTAAATGTTGTTAACCCAATGTTTATAATATAAAAAGAGATTTTAAATTATTATATTATCATGATATTATGATGTACGAATATCTCTTAATATGATATATATACATTAAATGTCGTTACAACGATAATTGTTACATATATGTCTCGTTTCAAAATTATTAAGTTAGTAGTCTTGTTTTTACATATGTAGTTCATTGTTAATATACTTAATGATATATTTAATTATCATAATATAATGTTAACTATATATATAACCATATATATGTCATCATATAGTTTTTACAAGTTTTAACGTTCGTGAATCACCGGTCAACTTGGGTGGTCAATTGTCTATATGAAACCTATTTCAATTAATCAAGTCTTAATAAGTTTGATTGCTTAACATGTTGGAAACATTTAATCATGTAAATATCAATCTCAATTAATATATATAAACATGGAAAAGTTCGGGTCACTACATAAGCAATCACCTTCATTCATTGCATTAATACACAACCGAGACCTTGCTTTGATGCATCACAATAAATCACAAAATCATCATTCCCTTCAGGCAATGACAATATAGGTGTCGTAGTTAGCTTTTTCTTCAATAACTGAAACGCTTTCTCTTGTTCATCATTCCATTCAAATTTCTTCCCTTTATGCGTTAATGCAGTCAAGGGTTTTGCTATTCTGGAAAAGTCTTGGATGAACCTTCTGTAGTAACCAGCTAGTCCTAAAAATTGGCGTATGTGTTTCGGAGTTTTCGGGGTTTCCCACTTTTCAACAGTTTCTATCTTTGCCGGATCCACCTTAATACCTTCTTTGTTCACTATGTGACCGAGGAATTGAACTTCTTCCAACCAAAATGCACACTTTGAAAACTTAGCGTACTATTCTTCCTTCCTCAATACTTCTAACACCTTTCTCAAATGTTCACCGTGTTCTTGGTCATTCTTTGAGTAAATAAGTATGTCATCAATGAAAACAATGACAAACTTGTCAAGGTATGGTCCACACACTCGGTTCATAAGGTCCATGAACACAGCTGGTGCATTAGTTAAACCAAACGGCATGACGATTGAAAGGACCCGTTCATATACATTATAAACGATTCACAATAGTTGATTACATCGCGAGGTATTTGACCTCTATATGATACATTTTACAAACATTGCATTCGTTTTTAAAAGACAAACTTTCTTTACAACGAAAGTTGACGGCATGCACACCATTTCATAATACATCCAACTATAATTTGGCTTAATAATAATCTTGATGAACTCAATGACTCGAATGCAACGTCTTTCAAAATATGCCATGAATGACTCCAAGTAATATCCTTAAAATGAGCTAATGCACAGTGGAAGATTTCTTTAATACCTGAGAATAAACATGCTTTAAAGTATCAACCAAAAGGTTGGTGAGTTCATTAGTTTATCATAATCAATCATTTCCGTAATAGTAATAGACTACAAGATTTCAGTTTCCATAAATATCCGTACACTCGCAAGTGTTTAAAAGTATTCTATAAGTTGTAGGCACCCGGTAACAAGCCTTAACATACATGTTTTACCCTCTGAAGTACACCAGATCAGGTGTGTTTAAAATAACCTCGAAGTACTAAAGCATCCCATAGTCAGGATGGGGTTTGTCAGGCCCAATAGATCTATCTTTAGGATTCGCGCCTACCGTACATAGACAAGTAGTTTAATGTTACCAAGCTAAGGGTATATTTCTAGTTTAAACCCACATAGAATTAGTTTTAGTACTTGTGCCTACTTCATAAAACATTTATAAAACAGCGCATGTATTCTCAGCCCAAAAATATATATTGCAAAAACAATTAAAAATGGAGCAAATGAAACTCACAATACTGTATTTCATAGCAATTATGTATATGACGGCACTGAAAATGATAAACGTTAGGTTGACCTCACGAGCAATACCCTCGATCAATACCCATAACCTCCATAGCTATAACCCATAATTTCCTTAGCTCTATCCCGTTTGAAAACTTATTTTGAAATCGTCCGAGTATAACTCCATCGTAGTATTTTATATATACTAATAATATCTTGAAATAATACAAAAAAAAAATATATATATGTAATTCGATTGAGAGAGTTTAGAGAAATATATTTTCAAGTTTCTATGAAATAATGAAACCTACTGAATTTTATTTATAATAGATTTTTGAATTATTAAAGTAAATTATTAAAGTATAAATTATTAAAGTAAATTATTAAAGTATGAATTATTAAAGTGAATTATTAAAGTATGAATTATTAAAGCTAATGATTAAAGTATGAATTATTAAAGTGAATTATTAAAGTATGAATTATTAAAGTGAATTATTAAAGTATGAATTATTAAAGTGAATTATTAAAGTATGAATTATTAAAGTGAATTATTAAAGTATGAATTATTAAAGTGAATTATTAAAGTATGAATTATTAAAGTGAATTATTAAAGTATGAATTATTAAAGTGAATTATTAAAGTATAAATTATTAAAGTGAATTATTAAAGTTAAAGTAAAGTAAAAGTAAAGTAAAGGTAAAGTTAAAGTATAGTAAAAGTATAAAAACTATGTATGTATAATACGCGTATAAATATATATAATATTAATTTAAATCGTTATATATATTTAATGAAATAAAATATAAATATCGTTATATTTATTATACTGGTTAAGTAATGAGTTGTCAAAAGTGATTCTAGATATTTATAAAAGTTATATACGTTTTAATAATAAAGTTTTTTTTAAACTGAAAACGTTTTTTGTACTTTTGAAACTAAATCAAATAAATATGATAATTTTATTTTCCAAAACTAAATATATTTAAGAATCATTTTGTTAAAAGGTTAAAATAATGGAAATCGTTATACCACAAAACATTTTAGAAAAGTAGAATTATATATATTCATAATAGGTTTCAAGTTTTTAAATTACAGTCTGTTGGTGAAGCATGGGATAAAGTCCAAAGGTTAAATAAACGTATGAAATCATCTTAATGAAAAATGTTGAGTTACTTAACTTGTCGATATCCAACATCTAAGTTATTTACACTCCACGTTCTTATTTTCATATTAAATAAAATGAAAGTTAACATAGTTATCTTATCAAGGTCACGAGGAAAATATTATAAAACATGCCTTGGAAATTAAACAGGAATTTCCACTAACCCTTGTCTAGTTCCCGTTAATTGACACATTTGTTCTTATTTATAAATCACTTTACCATTTTCCGAATGTTGTCAAAAAGAATAGATTTCTTAAATCACAGTGGACCTCATAACATAGGCCCGTAATCATATCATAATGTATCTGATAATCCAGTCATTTGATATTATCTATTAATTCTGTCGATAAATATATCGAAACAAATACGTTCATGTAAAGTATCATATATCTAATACTTTGTTAATGTTTTTAGTTAATATTATATATTATATATACATATCTATATACTCATAATTGTTCGTGAATCGTCGAACACGGTCAAAGGGTAATTGATTACATGAATGTAGTTACAAACTTTTTGAGATTCAACATTACAAATTCTGCTTATTGTGTCAGAAACATATAAAGGTTAAGTTTAAATTTGGTCGGAAATTTTCGGGTCGTCACAGTACCTACCCGTTAAAGAAATTTCGTCCTGAAATTTGATCGAGGTCGTCATGGCTAACAATAAGAATGTTATTATGACGAATATAAGTTGATTCATAGGGTTTTATCATGATTGAGAAATATGGATAAAATAATTCGATTACTCGAAACGTATGAGTGAAGCTATCATAATAGAGTGAAATGAGAAAATAGGGATTCATCTTATCTTTTGACGTCATCACGGTTGATCTCCGGATTAAAGAAAATCTTTGTAATCTATATAGGATTTGATTCTTCGATGATTAAGGAAATTATGATCCTCTTCGATTTAATGCGATGATTCATCTCGATTTTTCTGTCGGATATTTCACTATAAATCCACCTCCTTCGTTTCCTTTTAATTCACACCTTCTATTCGTTCTCCCTCTATTCTTACATTAAAATTATTCGTCAATATGCTTCATCCAGTGCTGATTCTCGATATACTCCTCACTTTCATATCTGTCGTTCTTCTTTTTCATCTACCTCCGGAAGAATTTATTTACTTCTACTATACTCTTGGTTTTATAGTGTTTTTTGTTCTCCCGTGTCTTTATATTACTATATGCATCGATATATACGGTTTATAATTTCTGGGTTGTGGTTGGATTTTATATCTTCCCTTATATTTCGATGTCCCTGCTTCTGTCTTCTATAATCATTGTCATCCCCAATTAATGCTCTCTTTTATTTGCTGTGATTTATTCCCCAATTTCTATTTCGGAGTTTTGTCCTTTCATTTCTTCTTCTTGCGATTAAGCACCGCTTGTAATGGTCCAGAATTCGCATATATGAATTTCGGAATGAACATTATTAATGTTCTAAGAAGGAAATTGTAATGGCACGATCTTGACTTGTCAAATTACTAAAATACCTCGGATAAGGCCGAATCATCAAGAAATATTTTCTTGATATTTTAGAGGTTAAAGAGAATACAAGAGTCGTGTAACATAGAACATGATGACGTTATAATCTGTGAATCATCACGTTCCATTTAGAAACTCAGCATGACTTACTGTAATATAATCACATTGATCAAGTGTCATTATATTATACTAGTTCATGCTTCAGTTCCCAACACTACTTCAAAAATATTCCTATTTTAAATTCGAAAGTTTCAGAATTTAGAAACTAAAATAGTTTCTTTTATGATGTAATACAGACAGCACGAAGAGGTAAATGATTTCAGATAAGAATAATTATGGAAATATCTTTAGAAATATGGAGGATATTTATAATGAAAGATACGATGATATCTTAAAATTTCTAATATCAGAGGATGATGAAGAATATTGTCCGTAAGGGTTTAGAGTCAGGAGCAAGGTATTCGATAATGACTTCAGCAGACATGGAATCATTTGGATTCTTTGAAGGTAGATTTCGTCCTTGTGATTTATCCACAGCCTTCTTCATGGTTTGCTCAATCCGTATTTTTCAGTACCAAATCTTCTCTTTTTCTGAGCTTTGCTAACACGCTACTCTTTATCATCAAACTTTTTACTTTTAAGGTCGTTTATAGTTTTTAATGCTTCATCAGTATTTCGAGAACTAGTTCGTAGTTTAGGGTGTTTTTCAGAAACTTCACATTCAAAGTATATAAGTCCAGAAGATAGACACATATAATTGTTGGTGTAGACATGCTGCGAGATTTCAAAATACTGATTGCTAATTTCCGATGATTCGTATGGCAATTCTCGTTACAAGATGCAGATGAGTAAATGATGGGGTTTTGTTAAATATAAAGATTTTTCGGAAAATCAAAGATCAATGAAGTTGTTAATAAGTTTACTGCAAATGTGGCGAGATATGAAAGGTTCCCCGGTAATAATGATGAAGGGTTAATCATTATAATAAGGCTTATTCGATTGAACAATTGAAGTTGGTTTGCTGGAGCTGTGACAAAACCGTCTATTTTTAGAAGGGATTGAAAAGTTATTTTAGCTAGTAAATGTCAAAAGGTCTGACATGGATACATGTTAAATTATGACTTTAGTTTCAAGAGTTTTTCAGGTACGTAACTGTGGATAACATGTGGTTGGATCATCATCTCGATTGTTCATTATTTGAAGTGTCTTCAGGTATTTCGAAGGGTTTGAACACAGATTATAATCGTTAATATACATACGATGTTCTAACACATTTTTGAAGTTAAAGTTTAGCTTTGAAAGATGTAAGAATCTAAGAGTGATGATACCGGTTATAACTTGAATTGAATTCGGCGATTTCAAAATCAGAATATGTAATTAGATTTTTGAATGAGTATGGTTGTTTTGATTTCTATAAAAGAATGTATATTGTTGTGAAAGTAGGGAGTATAATGGATGATCTGCTGAATCAGATTCGAAGAATGTAACATATTAATTGTGAATTTATATATCTCTCAGGTATTACCTACCCGTTAAAAAAAATGTCACAATTAATATTTTGTACAAAAGAATTTTATTACAGTCTTTATGGAAATATATGTGTATATTTCTTCAGATGTAATATAGATTTAATGAGTTAATATTAAATTAAACTCACTTGATTTATGGTTAAGGCTAGGATAGATAATTTATAAACTTTAGAAATTACATAATCGTCGTAGAATGTTTTCCCAATGAAGTTATGAATCAATACTTCATCGTTGTGGTATTCCTTAGTATCTACAGGACGTATGACGTCGATGCTCATGGGACAGATTGTGAAGTTGAGGTTTGCGATGCGGTTGTTGTTGGTGGTGGTAATGGTACTGTTGATGTTGTTGATGGTAGTACTTGTTATGTTGCTGGTGCTGCTGCTGGTGTTTGTAACCTTTGCACCATATTCTCCAAAGCCACTACCCGAGCACGAAGCTCGTTGACTTCTTCTATTACACCTGGGTGATTGTCGGTTCGGACGAGCGGATAAATAAGATCTAGAATTTGGTGTAGTATATAATCATGACGAGATACTCTGGGAATGAGAGAAAATGGTGTTTCGAACAGGTTCGCCGGTAAGTGCTTCAGGTTCATTGCCAAGAGGGCAATGTGGTGGATGGAAAGGATCGCCTTCTTCTTGTCTCCAATGATTAAGGAGGCTACGAACCCATCCCCAATTCATCCAGAATAGATGATGGCTGATTGGTTGATCCATTTCAGTCACACTGCTTTCGGAGCTTGAGTGGGATTCCATTTCGGAATCCGAGGAACTTGAACTGATGACGAATTCCATTTTGGACGATTTGATAACGGATTTTTCGATACGAAATGATTTTCCGGCTATCGGGTGGTATTCTAACTACATAGAATATCTATATATATAGATCACAAGATTTCATAGATTACGGAGTAATTTACGGAATATGTCAGGCAAAGTTTACGGTAATAGATACGATAAGATATGATTTAGCAGATACGCTAAGATATGAATTTTGTCTATACACTATTCATGCAATCAATGTAGCAAGATGTGTCTAGACTAAGAATGATAAGCAGGTAATTTCCTAAGGATGGTAAGTAGATGATTTCTGACTAAAAATGATAAACAAAACTTTTGACATGCAGACACGGTCGAAGTCCAGACTCGCTAATGCATCTTAACAACTATCAGTTAGACACACTAATGCAAGACCTGGTTCGCTAAGACCACCGCTCTGATACCAACTGAAAGGACCCGTTCATATACATTATAAACGATTCACAATAGTTGATTACATCGCGAGGTATTTGACCTCTATATTGAAATGTCCCGTTCTTATTGATTAAAAACGTTCCATATTAATTGATTTCGTTGCGAGGTTTTGACCTCTATATGAGACGTTTTTCAAAGACTGCATTCATTTTTAAAACAAACCATAACCTTTATTTCATAAATAAAGGTTTAAAAAGCTTTACGTAGATTATCAAATAATGATAATCTAAAATATCCTGTTTACACACGACCATTACATAATGGTTTACAATACAAATATGTTACATCGAAATCAGTTTCTTGAATGCAGTTTTTACACAATATCATACAAACATGGACTCCAAATCTTGTCCTTATTTTAGTATGCAACAGCGGAAGCTCTTAATATTCACCTGAGAATAAACATGCTTTAAACGTCAACAAAAAATGTTGGTGAGTTATAGGTTTAACCTATATATATCAAATCGTAACAATAGACCACAAGATTTCATATTTCAATACACATCCCATACATAGAGATAAAAATCATTCATATGGTGAACACCTGGTAACCGACAATAACAAGATGCATACATAAGAATATCCCCATCATTCCGGGACACCCTTCGGATATGATATAAATTTCGAAGTACTAAAGCATCCGGTACTTTGGATGGGGTTTGTTAGGCCCAATAGATCTATCTTTAGGATTCGCGTCAATTAGGGTGTTTGTTCCCTAATTCTTAGATTACCAGACTTAATAAAAAGGGGCATATTCGATTTCGATAATTCAACCATAGAATGTAGTTTCACGTACTTGTGTCTATTTTGTAAATCATTTATAAAACCTGCATGTATTCTCATCCCAAAAATATTAGATTTTAAAAGTGGGACTATAACTCACTTTCACAGATTTTTACTTCGTCGGGAAGTAAGACTTGGCCACTGGTTGATTCACGAACCTATAACAATATATACATATATATCAAAGTATGTTCAAAAATATATTTACAACACTTTTAATATATTTTGATGTTTTAAGTTTATTAAGTCAGCTGTCCTCGTTAGTAACCTACAACTAGTTGTCCACAGTTAGATGTACAGAAATAAATCGATAAATATTATCTTGAATCAATCCACGACCCAGTGTATACGTATCTCAGTATTGATCACAACTCAAACTATATATATTTTGGAATCAACCTCAACCCTGTATAGCTAACTCCAACATTCACATATAGAGTGTCTATGGTTGTTCCGAAATATATATAGATGTGTCGACATGATAGGTCGAAACATTGTATACGTGTCTATGGTATCTCAAGATTACATAATATACAATACAAGTTGATTAAGTTATGGTTGGAATAGATTTGTTACCAATTTTCACGTAGCTAAAATGAGAAAAATTATCCAATCTTGTTTTACCCATAACTTCTTCATTTTAAATCCGTTTTGAGTGAATCAAATTGCTATGGTTTCATATTGAACTCTATTTTATGAATCTAAACAGAAAAAGTATAGGTTTATAGTCGGAAAAATAAGTTACAAGTCGTTTTTGTAAAGGTAGTCATTTCAGTCGAAAGAACGACGTCTAGATGACCATTTTAGAAAACATACTTCCACTTTGAGTTTAACCATAATTTTTGGATATAGTTTCATGTTCATAATAAAAATCATTTTCTCACAATAACAACTTTTAAATCAAAGTTTATCATAGTTTTTAATTAACTAACCCAAAACAGCCCGCGGTGTTACTACGACGGCGTAAATCCGGTTTTACGGTGTTTTTCGTGTTTCCAGGTTTTAAATCATTAAGTTAGCATATCATATAGATATAGAAAATGTGTTTAGTTGATTTTAAAAGTCAAGTTAGAAGGATTAACTTTTGTTTGCGAACAAGTTTAGAATTAACTAAACTATGTTCTAGTGATTACAAGTTTAAACCTTCGAATAAGATAGCTTTATATGTATGAATCGAATGATGTTATGAACATCATTACTACCTTAAGTTCCTTGGGTAAACCTACTGGAAAAGAGAAAAATGGATCTAGCTTCAATGGATCCTTGGATGGCTCGAAGTTCTTGAAGCAGAATCATGACACGAAAACAAGTTCAAGTAAGATCATCACTTGAAATAAGATTGTTATAGTTATAGAAATTGAACCAAAGTTTGAATATGATTATTACCTTGTATTAGAATGATAACCTACTGTAAGAAACAAAGATTTCTTGAGGTTGGATGATCACCTTACAAGATTGGAAGTGAGCTAGCAAACTTGAAAGTATTCTTGATTTTATGAAACTAGAACTTTTGGAATTTATGAAGAACACTTAGAACTTGAAGATAGAACTTGAGAGAGATCAATTAGATGAAGAAAATTGAAGAATGAAAGTGTTTGTAGGTGTTTTTGGTCGTTGGTGTATGGATTAGATATAAAGGATATGTAATTTTGTCTTCATGTAAATAAGTCATGAATGATTACTCATATTTTTGTAATTTTATGAGATATTTCATGCTAGTTGCCAAATGATGGTTCCCACATGTGTTAGGTGACTCACATGGGCTGCTAAGAGCTGATCATTGGAGTGTATATACCAATAGTACATACATCTAAAAGCTGTGTATTGTACGAGTACGAATACGGGTGCATACGAGTAGAATTGTTGATGAAACTGAATGAGGATGTAATTGTAAGCATTTTTGTTAAGTAGAAGTATTTTGATAAGTGTATTGAAGTCTTTCAAAAGTGTATAAATACATATTAAAACACTACATGTATATACATTTTAACTGAGTCGTTAAGTCATCGTTAGTCGTTACATGTAAGTGTTGTTTTGAAACCTTTAGGTTAACGATCTTGTTAAATGTTGTTAACCCAATGTTTATAATATCAAATGAGATTTTAAATTATTATATTATCATGATATTATCATGTATGAATATCTCTTAATATGATATATATACATTAAATGTCTTTACAACGATAATCGTTACATATATGTCTCGTTTAAAAATCATTAAGTTAGTAGTCTTGTTTTTACATATGTAGTTCATTGTTAATATACTTAATGATATGTTTACTTATCATAGTATCATGTTAACTATATATATATATCCATATATATGTCATCATATAGTTTTTACAAGTTTTAACGTTCGTGAATCACCGGTCAACTTGGGTGGTCAATTGTCTATATGAAACATATTTCAATTAATCAAGTCTTAACAAGTTTGATTGCTTAACATGTTGGAAACATTTAATCATGTAAATATCAATCTCAATTAATATATATAAACATGGAAAAGTTCGGGTCACTACAGTACCTACCCGTTAAATAAATTTCGTCCCGAAATTTTAAGCTGTTGAAGGTGTTGACGAATCTTCTGGAAATAGATGCGGGTATTTCTTCTTCATCTGATCTTCACGCTCCCAGGTGAACTCAGGTCCTCTACGAGCATTCCATCGAACCTTAACAATTGGTATCTTGTTTTGCTTAAGTCTTTTAACCTCACGATCCATTATTTCGACGGGTTCTTCGATGAATTGAAGTTTTTCGTTGATTTGGATTTCATCTAACGGAATAGTGAGATCTTCTTTAGCAAAACATTTCTTTAAATTCGAGACGTGGAAAGTGTTATGTACAGCCGCGAGTTGTTGAGGTAACTCTAGTCGGTAAGCTACTGGTCCGACACGATCAATAATCTTGAATGGTCCAATATACCTTGGATTTAATTTCCCTCGTTTACCAAATCGAACAACGCCTTTCCAAGGTGCAACTTTAAGCATGACCATCTCTCCAATTTCAAATTCTATATCTTTTCTTTTAATGTCAGCGTAGCTCTTTTGTCGACTTTGGGCGGTTTTCAACCGTTGTTGAATTTGGATGATCTTCTCGGTAGTTTCTTGTATAATCTCCGGACCCGTAATCTGTCTATCCCCCACTTCACTCCAACAAATCGGAGACCTGCACTTTCTACCATAAAGTGCTTCAAACGGCGCCATCTCAATGCTTGAATGGTAGCTGTTGTTGTAGGAAAATTCTGCTAACGGTAGATGTCGATCCCAACTGTTTCCGAAATCAATAACACATGCTCGTAGCATGTCTTCAAGCGTTTGTATCGTCCTTTCGCTCTGCCCATCAGTTTGTGGATGATAGGCAGTACTCATGTCTAGACGAGTTCCTAATGCTTGCTGTAATGTCTGCCAGAATCTTGAAATAAATCTACCATCCCTATCAGAGATAATAGAGATTGGTATTCCATGTCTGGAGACGACTTCCTTCAAATACAGTCGTGCTAACTTCTCCATCTTGTCATCTTCTCTTATTTGTAGGAAGTGTGCTGATTTGGTGAGACGATCAACTATTACCCAAATAGTATCAAAACCACTTGCAGTCCTTGGCAATTTAGTGATGAAATCCATGGTAATGTTTTCCCATTTCCATTCCGGGATTTCGGGTTGTTGAAGTAGACCTGATGGTTTTTGATGCTCAGCTTTGACCTTAGAACACGTCAAACATTCTCCTACGTATTTAGCAACATCGGCTTTCATACCCGGCCACCAAAAATGTTTCTTGAGATCCTTGTACATCTTCCCCGTTCCAGGATGTATTGAGTATCTGGTTTTATGAGCTTCTCTAAGTACCATTTCTCTCATATCTCCAAATTTTGGTACCCAAATCCTTTCAGCCCTATACCGGGTTCCGTCTTCCCGAATATTAAGATGCTTCTCCGATCCTTTGGGTATTTCATCCTTTAAATTTCCCTCTTTTAAAACTCCTTGTTGCGCCTCCTTTATTTGAGTAGTAATGTTATTATGAATCATTATATTCATAGATTTTACTCGAATGGGTTCTCTGTCCTTCCTGCTCAAGGCATCGGCTACCACATTTTCCTTCCCCGGGTGGTAACGAATCTCAAAGTCGTAATCATTCAATAATTCAATCCACCTACGCTGCCTCATATTCAGTTGTTTCTGATTAAATATGTGTTGAAGACTTTTGTGGTCGGTATATATAATACTTTTGACCCCATATAAGTAGTGCCTCCAAGTCTTTAATGCAAAAACAACCGCGCCTAATTCCAAATCATGCGTCGTATAATTTTGTTCGTGAATCTTCAATTGTCTAGACGCATAAGCAATCACCTTCGTTCGTTGCATTAATACACAACCGAGACCTTGCTTTGATGCATCACAATAAATCACAAAATCATCATTCCCTTCAGGCAATGACAATATAGGTGCCGTAGTTAGCTTTTTCTTCAATAACTGAAACGCTTTCTCTTGTTCATCATTCCATTCAAATTTCTTCCCTTTATGCGTTAATGCAGTCAAGGGTTTTGCTATTCTGGAAAAGTCTTGGATGAACCTTCTGTAGTAACCAGCTAGTCCTAAAAACTGGCGTATGTGTTTCGGAGTTTTCGGGGTTTCCCACTTTTCAACAGTTTCTATCTTTGCCGGATCCACCTTAATACCTTCTTTGTTCACTATGTGACCGAGGAATTGAACTTCTTCCAACCAAAATGCACACTTTGAAAACTTAGCGTACAATTCTTCCTTCCTCAATACTTCTAACACCTTTCTCAAATGTTCACCGTGTTCTTGGTCATTCTTTGAGTAAATAAGTATGTCATCAATGAAAACAATGACAAACTTGTCAAGGTATGGTCCACACACTCGGTTCATAAGGTCCATGAACACAGCTGGTGCATTAGTTAAACCAAACGGCATGACCATAAACTCGTAATGACCGTAACGTGTTCTGAAAGCAGTCTTTGGAATATCATCTTCTTTCACCCGCATTTGATGATACCCGGAACGTAAGTCAATCTTTGAATAAACAGACGAGCCTTGTAGTTGATCAAATAAGTCGTCGATTCTCGGTAGTGGGTAGCGGTTCTTGATGGTAAGTTTGTTCAACTCTCGGTAGTCGATACACAACCTGAATGTACCATCTTTCTTCTTGACAAACAAAACAGGAGCTCCCCACGGTGATGTGCTTGGTCGAATGAAACCACGCTCTAAAAGTTCTTGTAATTGGCTTTGCAGTTCTTTCATCTCGCTGGGTGCGAGTCTGTAAGGAGCACGAGCTATTGGTGCAGCTCCTGGTACAAGATCTATTTGAAATTCAACGGATCGATGTGGGGGTAATCCCGGTAATTCTTTCGGAAATACATCGGGAAATTCTTTTGCAATGGGAACATCATTGATGCTCTTTTCTTCAGTTTGTACTTTCTCGACGTGTGCTAGAACAGCATAGCAACCTTTTCTTATTAGTTTTTGTGCCTTCAAATTACTAATAAGATGTAGCTTCGTGTTGCCCTTTTCTCCGTACACCATTAAGGGTTTTCCTTTTTCTCGTATAATGCGAATTGCATTTTTGTAACAAACGATCTCCGCTTTCACTTCTTTCAACCAGTCCATACCGATTATTACATCAAAACTCCCTAACTCTACTGGTATCAAATCAATCTTAAATGTTTCGCTAACCAGTTTAATTTCTCGATTCCGACATATATTATCTGCTGAAATTAATTTACCATTTGCTAATTCGAGTAAAAATTTACTATCCAAAGGCGTCAATGGACAACTTAATTTAGCACAAAAATCTCTACTCATATAGCTTCTATCTGCACCCGAATCAAATAAAACGTAAGCAGATTTATTGTCAATAAGAAACGTACCCGTAACAAGCTCCGGGTCTTCCTGTGCCTCTACCGCATTAATATTGAAAACTCTTCCACGGCCTTGTCCATTCGTGTTCTCCTGGTTCGGGCAATTTCTAATAATGTGGCCTGGTTTTCCACATTTATAACATACTACATTGGCATAACTTGCTCCGACACTACTTGCTCCACCATTACTCGTTCCGACACCATTTGTTCCTTTCGTTCTATTAACCCCTGGTCCGTAGACCTCACACTTCACCGCGCTATGACCATTTCTTTTACACTTGTTGCAAAATTTGGTGCAGAACCCCGAGTGATTCTTTTCACACCTTTGGCATAGCTGTTCTGATTGTTGTTGTTGTTGCGGTTATTATTGTTGTTGGGATGATTGTTGTAGTTGCTGTTGTTGTTGTTGTTGTTGTTGTTGTTATTGTTGGGCCGTTTGTTGTAGTTGCGATTGATGTTGCGATTGTTGGGATAATTGTTGCGATTATTGTTGTAATTGCTGTTGTTGTTGTATTGGTGATTCTTATCACCGTTTTCCTCCCACTTTCTTTTGACTTGCTTCACATTGGCCTCTTCAGCAGTCTGTTCTTTAATTCTTTCTTCAATCTGGTTCACTAGTTTGTGAGCCATTCTACATGCCTGTTGTATGGAGGCGGGCTCGTGTGAACTTATATCTTCTTGGATTCTTTCCGGTAATCCTTTCACAAATGCGTCGATCTTCTCTTCCTCATCTTCAAATGCTCCCGGACACAATAGGCACAATTCTGTGAATCATCTTTCGTACGTGGTAATATCAAATCCTTGGGTTCGTAACCCTCTAAGTTCTGTCTTGAGCTTATTGACCTCAGTTCTGGGACGGTACTTCTCGTTCATCAAGTGCTTGAATGCTGACCACGGTAGTGCGTACGCATCATCTTGTCCCACTTGCTCTAGATAGGTATTCCACCATGTTAACGCAGAACCTGTGAAGGTATGCGTAGCGTACTTCACTTTGTCCTCTTCAGTACACTTACTTATGGCAAACACCGATTCAACCTTCTCGGTCCACCGTTTCAATCCGATCGGTCCTTCGGTTCCATCAAATTCCAAAGGTTTGCAGGCAGTGAATTCTTTGTAGGTGCATCCTACACGATTTCCTGTACTGCTAGATCCAAGGTTATTGTTGGTATGTAGCGCAGCCTGTACTGCGGCTATGTTTGAAGCTAGGAAAGTACGGAATTCCTCTTCATTCATATTCACGGTGTGTCGAGTAGTCGGTGCCATTTCCTTCAAAATAGTTAAATGGAACAAGTTAATCATACAGAATATTAAGAGTAGTTAATAGTATTTCGTAGCATAATATGAACTCATTTATAAAAGCTTTTTCTTCATATTAGCGTTTTATAAGTTTAAATTCGGGTAGTACCTACCCGTTAAGTTCATACTTAGTAGCTAATATACAATTCAACTACTACAATTCTATATGAAAAACTGATTGTAATAATATTTCGCGTTCAAACTTTTATACAATATTTTACAAACTTACAATACCGCTTATTTTACATAAAGCATGAAATATAGCACACAATAACTTTGATACAAGATAGTTGTGAAGACAATTCTAGCTAGTACACAAGTCGTTCGGCAAAGGCAATAAAGACACGTAATTCATACGTCCAGAAACAAGTCATGCATTCTGGTTTTACTAGGACTACTTCCCATCCTTGGTCTTGTGCAACATAACCGTTATGGCCGTTGATTTGACAGCGTGTTGTAACGTCATCAAAGGGACGAGGGTTACGTAATGTCCAACAGTCCCATAATAATCTAAAAACCTCATTTCTTACCCCAATTACCGACTCCGTCACTTGTGGAAACGTTTTGTTTAATAGTTGTAGCCCGATGTTCTTGTTCTCACTTTGGTGAGAAGCGAACATTACTAATCCGTAAGCATAACATGCTTCTTTATGTTGCATGTTAGCCGCTTTTTCTAAATCACGAAGTCCAATATTCGGATATATTGAGTCAAAATAATTTCTTAACCCGTTGCGTAAAATAGCATTTGGGTTCCCCGCAATATATGCGTCAAAGTAAACACATCGTAACTTATGGGTTTCCCAATGTGATATCCCCCATCTTTCAAACGAAAGTCTCTTATAAACCAAGACATTCTTGGAACGTTCTTCGAATGTCTTACAAACTGATCTCGCCTTAAATAGTTGTGCCGAAGAATTCTGGCCGACTCTAGACAAGATTTCATCAATCATGTCTCCGGGTAGGTCTCTTAAAATATTGGGTTGTCTATCCATTTTGTGTTTTTAAACTGTAAAATAGACAAGAGTTAGTTTCATAAAAAAAATACTTATTAATACAAGCAATTTTTACATATATCATAAAGCATAAGAACACTATATTACATATATTACACCACACGAATACAACTATCTTATTCCGACTCGCTCGTTTCTTCTTCTTCGGTTTTGGTTCGTTTTGCCAAGTTTCTAGGGATATATGATGTTCCCCTAATACGAGCCGTCGTTGTCCACATTGGTTTAGAAAAACCTGGTGGTTTAGAGGTTCCCGGGTCATTGTTACAACTTAAGGACTTCGGGGGTTGACGATACATATAAAGTTCATCGGGGTTGGAATTAGATTTCTCTATTTTTATGCCCTTTCCCTTATTATTTTCTTTTGCCTTTTTAAATTCAGTTGGGGTAATTTCTATAACATCATCGGAATTCTCGTCGGAATCCGATTCATCGGAGAATTGGTAATCCTCCCAATATTTTGCTTCCTTGGCGGAAACACCATTGACCATAATTAACTTTGGTCGGTTGGTTGAGGATTTTCTTTTACTTAACCGTTTTATTATTTCCCCCACCGGTTCTATTTCTTCATCCGGTTCCGATTCTTCTTCCGGTTCCGATTCTTCTTCCGGTTCCGACTCTTCTTCCGGTTCCTCTTCGGGAACTTGTGAATCAGTCCACAAATCATTCCAATTTACATTTGACTCTTCATTATTATTAGGTGAGTCAATGGGACTTGTTCTAGAGGTAGACATCTATCACATAATATCAAACACGTTAAGAGATTAATATATCACATAATATTCATATGTTAAAAATATATAGTTTCCAACAAAAATGTTAAGCAATCATTTTTAAAGAAAACACGGTCGAAGTCCAGACTCACTAATGCATCCTAACAAACTCGATAAGACACACTAATGCAAATTTTCTGGTTCTCTAAGACCAACGCTCGGATACCAACTGAAATGTCCCGTTCTTATTGATTAAAAACGTTCCATATTAATTGATTTCGTTGCGAGGTTTTGACCTCTATATGAGACGTTTTTCAAAGACTGCATTCATTTTTAAAACAAACCATAACCTTTATTTCATAAATAAAGGTTTAAAAAGCTTTACGTAGATTATCAAATAATGATAATCTAAAATATCCTGTTTACACACGACCATTACATAATGGTTTACAATACAAATATGTTACATCGAAATCAGTTTCTTGAATGCAGTTTTTACACAATATCATACAAACATGGACTTCAAATCTTGTCCTTATTTTAGTATGCAACAGCGGAAGCTCTTAATATTCACCTGAGAATAAACATGCTTTAAACGTCAACAACAAATGTTGGTGAGTTATAGGTTTAACCTATATATATCAAATCGTAACAATAGACCACAAGATTTCATATTTCAATACACATCCCATACATAGAGATAAAAATCATTCATATGGTGAACACCTGGTAACCGACAATAACAAGATGCATACATAAGAATATCCCCATCATTCCGGGACACCCTTCGGATATGATATAAATTTCGAAGTACTAAAGCATCCGGTACTTAGGATGGGGTTTGTTAGGCCCAATAGATCTATCTTTAGGATTCGCGTCAATTAGGGTGTCTGTTCCCTAATTCTTAGATTACCAGACTTAATAAAAAGGGGCATATTCGATTTCGATAATTCAACCATAGAATGTAGTTTCACGTACTTGTGTCTATTTTGTAAATCATTTATAAAACCTGCATGTATTCTCATCCCAAAAATATTAGATTTTAAAAGTGGGACTATAACTCACTTTCACAGATTTTTACTTCGTCGGGAAGTAAGACTTGGCCACTGGTTGATTCACGAACCTATAACAATATATACATATATATCAAAGTATGTTCAAAAATATATTTACAACACTTTTAATATATTTTGATGTTTTAAGTTTATTAAGTCAGCTGTCCTCGTTAGTAACCTACAACTAGTTGTCCACAGTTAGATGTACAGAAATAAATCGATAAATATTATCTTGAATCAATCCACGACCCAGTGTATACGTATCTCAGTATTGATCACAACTCAAACTATATATATTTTGGAATCAACCTCAACCCTGTATAGCTAACTCCAACATTCACATATAGAGTGTCTATGGTTGTTCCGAAATATATATAGATGTGTCGACATGATAGGTCGAAACATTGTATACGTGTCTATGGTATCTCAAGATTACATAATATACAATACAAGTTGATTAAGTTATGGTTGGAATAGATTTGTTACCAATTTTCACGTAGCTAAAATGAGAAAAATTATCCAATCTTGTTTTACCCATAACTTCTTCATTTTAAATCCGTTTTGAGTGAATCAAATTGCTATGGTTTCATATTGAACTCTATTTTATGAATCTAAACAGAAAAAGTATAGGTTTATAGTCGGAAAAATAAGTTACAAGTCGTTTTTGTAAAGGTAGTCATTTCAGTCGAAAGAACGACGTCTAGATGACCATTTTAGAAAACATACTTCCACTTTGAGTTTAACCATAATTTTTGGATATAGTTTCATGTTCATAATAAAAATCATTTTCTCACAATAACAACTTTTAAATCAAAGTTTATCATAGTTTTTAATTAACTAACCCAAAACAGCCCGCGGTGTTACTACGACGGCGTAAATCCGGTTTTACGGTGTTTTTCGTGTTTCCAGGTTTTAAATCATTAAGTTAGCATATCATATAGATATAGAAAATGTGTTTAGTTGATTTTAAAAGTCAAGTTAGAAGGATTAACTTTTGTTTGCGAACAAGTTTAGAATTAACTAAACTATGTTCTAGTGATTACAAGTTTAAACCTTCGAATAAGATAGCTTTATATGTATGAATCGAATGATGTTATGAACATCATTACTACCTTAAGTTCCTTGGGTAAACCTACTGGAAAAGAGAAAAATGGATCTAGCTTCAATGGATCCTTGGATGGCTCGAAGTTCTTGAAGCAGAATCATGACACGAAAACAAGTTCAAGTAAGATCATCACTTGAAATAAGATTGTTATAGTTATAGAAATTGAACCAAAGTTTGAATATGATTATTACCTTGTATTAGAATGATAACCTACTGTAAGAAACAAAGATTTCTTGAGGTTGGATGATCACCTTACAAGATTGGAAGTGAGCTAGCAAACTTGAAAGTATTCTTGATTTTATGAAACTAGAACTTTTGGAATTTATGAAGAACACTTAGAACTTGAAGATAGAACTTGAGAGAGATCAATTAGATGAAGAAAATTGAAGAATGAAAGTGTTTGTAGGTGTTTTTGGTCGTTGGTGTATGGATTAGATATAAAGGATATGTAATTTTGTCTTCATGTAAATAAGTCATGAATGATTACTCATATTTTTGTAATTTTATGAGATATTTCATGCTAGTTGCCAAATGATGGTTCCCACATGTGTTAGGTGACTTACATGGGCTGCTAAGAGCTGATCATTGGAGTGTATATACCAATAGTACATACATCTAAAAGCTGTGTATTGTACGAGTACGAATACGGGTGCATACGAGTAGAATTGTTGATGAAACTGAATGAGGATGTAATTGTAAGCATTTTTGTTAAGTAGAAGTATTTTGATAAGTGTATTGAAGTCTTTCAAAAGTGTATAAATACATATTAAAACACTACATGTATATACATTTTAACTGAGTCGTTAAGTCATCGTTAGTCGTTACATGTAAGTGTTGTTTTGAAACCTTTAGGTTAACGATCTTGTTAAATGTTGTTAACCCAATGTTTATAATATCAAATGAGATTTTAAATTATTATATTATCATGTATGAATATCTCTTAATATGATATATATACATTAAATGTCTTTACAACGATAATCGTTACATATATGTCTCGTTTAAAAATCATTAAGTTAGTAGTCTTGTTTTTACATATGTAGTTCATTGTTAATATACTTAATGATATGTTTACTTATCATAGTATCATGTTAACTATATATATATATCCATATATATGTCATCATATAGTTTTTACAAGTTTTAACGTTCGTGAATCACCGGTCAACTTGGGTGGTCAATTGTCTATATGAAACATATTTCAATTAATCAAGTCTTAACAAGTTTGATTGCTTAACATGTTGGAAACATTTAATCATGTAAATATCAATCTCAATTAATATATATAAACATGGAAAAGTTCGGGTCACTACATATATGATACATTTTACAAACATTGCATTCGTTTTTAAAAGACAAACTTTCTTTACAACGAAAGTTGACGGCATGCACACCATTTCATAATACATCCAACTATAATTTAGCTTAATAATAATTTTGATGAACTTAATGACTCGAATGCAACATCTTTCAAAATATGCCATGAATGACTCCAAGTAATATCCTTAAAATGAGCTAATGCACAGCGGAAGCTTTCTTTAATACCTGAGAATAAACATGCTTTAAAGTATCAACCAAAAGGTTGGTGAGTTCATTAGTTTATCATAATCAATCATTTCCGTAATAGTAATAGACTACAAGATTTCAGTTTCCATAAATATCGGTACACTCGCAAGTGTTTAAAAGTATTCTATAAGTTATAGGCACCCGGTAACAAGCCTTAACATACATGTTTTACCCTCTGAAGTACACCAGATCAGGTGTGTTTAAAATAACCTCGAAGTACTAAAGCATCCCATAGTCAGGATGGGGTTTGTCAGGCCCAATAGATCTATCTTTAGGATTCGCGCCTACCGTACATAGACAAGTAGTTTAATGTTACTAAGCTAAGGGTATATTTCTGGTTTAAACCCACATAGAATTAGTTTTAGTACTTGTGCCTACTTCATAAAACATTTATAAAACAGCGCATGTATTCTCAGCCCAAAAATATATATTGCAAAAACAATTAAAAAGGGAGCAAATGAAACTCACAATACTGTATTTCGTAGCAATTATGTATATGACGGCACTGAAAATGATAAACGTTAGGGTGACCTCACGAGCAATACCCTCGATCAATACCCATAACCTCCATAGCTATAACCCATAATTTCCTTAGCTCTATCCCGTTTGAAAAATTATTTTGAAATCGTCCGAGTATAACTACGTCGTAGTATTTTATATATACTAATAATATCTTGAAATAATACAAAAAAATATATATATGTAATTCGATTGAGAGAGTTTAGAGAAATATATTTTCAAGTTTCTATGAAATAATGAAACCTACTGAATTTTATTTATAATAGATTTTTAAATTATTAAAGTAAATTATTAAAGTACGAATTATTAAAGTGAATTATTAAAGTATGAATTATTAAAGTGAATTATTAAAGTATGAATTATTAAAGCTAATGATTAAAGTATGAATTATTAAAGTGAATTATTAAAGTATGAATTATTAAAGTAGATTATTAGAGTATGAATTATTAAAGTGAATTATTAAAGTATGAATTATTAAAGTGAATTATTAAAGTATGAATTATTAAAGTGAATTATTAAAGTATGAATTATTAAAGTGAATTATTAAAGTATGAATTATTAAAGTGAATTATTAAAGTATAAATTATTAAAGTGAATTATTAAAGTTAAAGTAAAGTAAAAGTAAAGTAAAGGTAAAGTTAAAGTATAGTAAAAGTATAAAAACTATGTATGTATAATATGCGTATAAATATATATAATATTAATTTAAATCGTTATATATATTTAATGAAATAAAATATAAATATCGTTATATTTATTATACTGGTTAAGTAATGAGTTGTCAAAAGTGATTCTAGATATTTATAAAAGTTATATACGTTTTAATAATAAAGTTTTTTTTAAACTGAAAACGTTTTTTGTACTTTTGAAACTAAATCAAATAAATATGATAATTTTATTTTCCAAAACTAAATATATTTAAGAATCATTTTGTTAAAAGGTTAAAATAATGGAAATCGTTATACCACAAAACATTTTAGAAAAGTAGAATTATATATATTCATAATAGGTTTCAAGTTTTTAAATTACAGTCTGTTGGTGAAGCATGGGATAAAGTCCAAAGGTTAAATAAACGTATGAAATCATCTTAATGAAAAATGTTGAGTTACTTAACTTGTCGATATCCAACATCTAAGTTATTTACACTCCACGTTCTTATTTTCATATTAAATAAAATGAAAGTTAACATAGTTATCTTATCAAGGTCACGAGGAAAATATTATAAAACATGCCTTGGAAATTAAACAGGAATTTCCACTAACCCTTGTCTAGTTCCCGTTAATTGACACATTTGTTCTTATTTATAAATCACTTTACCATTTTCCAAATGTTGTCAAAAAAAATAGATTTCTTAAATCACAGTGGACCTCATAACATAGGCCCGTAATCATATCATAATGTATCTGATAATCCAGTCATTTGATATTATCTCTTAATTCTGTCGATAAATATATCGAAACAAATACGTTCATGTAAAGTATCATATATCTAATACTTTGTTAATGTTTTCAGTTAATATTATATATTATATATACATATCTATATACTCATAATTTTTCGTGAATCGTCGAACACGGTCAAAGGGTAATTGATTACATGAATGTAGTTACAAACTTTTTGAGATTCAACATTACAAATTCTGCTTATTGTGTCAGAAACATATAAAGGTTAAGTTTAAATTTGGTCGGAAATTTTCGGGTCGTCACAACCATAAACTCGTAATGACCGTAACGTGTTCTGAAAGCAGTCTTTGGAATATCATCTTCTTTCACCCACATTCGATGATACCCGGAACGTAAGTCAATCTTTGAATAAACAGACGAGCCTTGTAGTTGATCAAATAAGTCGTCGATTCTCGGTAGTGGGTAGCGGTTCTTGATGGTAAGTTTGTTTAACTCTCGGTAGTCGATACACAACCTGAATGTACTATCTTTCTTCTTGACAAACAAAACAGGAGCTCCCCATGGTGATGTGCTTGGTCGAATGAAACCACGCTTTAAAAGTTCTTGTATTTGGCTTTGCAGTTCTTTCATCTCGCTGGGTGCGAGTCTGTAAGGAGCACGAACTATTGGTGCATCTCCTGGTACAAGATCTATTTGAAATTCAACGGATCGATGTGGGGGTAATCCCGGTAATTCTTTCGGAAATACATCGGGAAATTCTTTTGCAATGGGAACATCATTGATGCTCTTTTCTTCAGTTTGTAATTTCTCGACGTGTGCTAGAACAGCATAGCAACCTTTTCTTATTAGTTTTTGTGCCTTCAAATTACTAATAAGATGTAGCTTCGTGTTGCCCTTTTCTCCGTACACCATTAAGGGTTTTCCTTTTTCTCGTATAATGCAAATTGCATTTTTGTAACAAACTATCTCTGCTTTCACTTCTTTCAACCAGTCCATACCGATTATCACATCAAAACTCCCTAACTCTACTGGTATCAAATCAATCTTAAATGTTTCGCTAACCAGTTTAATTTCTCAATTCTGACATATATTATCTGCTGAAATTAATTTACCATTTGCTAATACGAGTAAAAATTTACTATCCAAAGGCGTCAATGGACAACTTAATTTAGCACAAAAATCTCTACTCATATAGCTTCTATCCGCACCCGAATCAAATAAAACGTAAGCAGATTTATTGTCAATAAGAAACGTACCCGTAACAAGCTCCGGGTCTTCCTGAGCCTCTACCGCATTAATATTGAAAACTCTTCCGCGGCCTTGTCCATTCGTGTTCTCCTGGTTCTGGCAATTTCTAATAATGTGGCCCGGTTTTCCACATTTATAACAAACTACATTGGCATAACTTGCTCCGACACTACTTGCTCCGCCATTACTCGTTCCGACACCATTTGTTCCTTTCGTTCTATTAACCCCTGGTCCGTAGACCTCACACTTCGCCGCGCTATGACCATTTCTTTTACACTTGTTGCAAAATTTAGTGCAGAACCCCGAGTGATACTTTTCACACCTTTGGCATAGCTGCTTCTGATTGTTGTTGTTGTTGCGGTTATTATTGTTGTTGGGATGATTGTTGTAGTTGTTGTTGTTGTTGTTGTTGTTGTTGTTGGGCCGTTTGTTGTAGTTGCGATTGATGTTGCGATTGTTGGGATAATTGTTGCGATTATTGTTGTAATTGCTGTTGTTGTTGTATTGGTGATTCTTATCACCGTTTTCCTCCCACTTTCTTTTGACTTGCTTCACATTGGCCTCTTCAGCAGTCTGTTCTTTAATTCTTTCTTCAATCTGGTTCACTAGTTTGTGAGCCATTCTACATGCCTGTTGTATGGAGGCGGGTTCGTGTGAACTTATATCTTCTTGGATTCTTTCCGGTAATCCTTTCACAAACGCATCGATCTTCTCTTCCTCGTCTTCGAATGCTCCCGGACACAATAGGCACAATTCTGTGAATTGTCTTTCGTACGTGGTAATATCAAATCCTTGGGTTCGTAACCCTCTATGTTTTGTCTTGAGCTTATTGACCTCAGTTTTGGGACGGTATTTCTCGTTCATCAAGTGCTTGAATGCTGACCACGGTAGTGCGTACGCATCGTCTTGTCCCACTTGCTCTATATAGGTATTCCACCATGTTAACGCAGAACCTGTAAAGGTATGCGTAGCATACTTCACTTTGTCCTCTTCAGTACACTTACTTATGGCAAACACAGATTCGACCTTCTCGGTCCACCGTTTCAATCCGATCGGTCCTTCGGTTCCATCAAATTCCAAAGGTTTGCAGGCAGTGAATTCTTTGTAGGTGCATCCTACACAATTTCCTGTACTGCTAGATCCAAGGTTATTGTTGGTATGTAGCGCAGCCTGTACTGCGGCTATGTTTGAAGCTAGAAAAGTACGGAATTCCTCTTCATTCATATTCACGGTGTGTCGAGTAGTCGGTGCCATTTCCTTCAAAATAGTCAAATGGTACAAGTTAATCATACCGAATATTAAGAGTAGTTAATAGTATTTCGTAGCATAATATGAACTCATTTATAAAAGCTTTTTCTTCATATTAGCGTTTTATAAGTTTAAATTCGGGTAGTACCTACCCGTTAAGTTCATACTTAGTAGCTAATATACAATTCAACTACTACAATTCTATATGAAAAACTGATTATAATATTTCGCGTTCAAACTTTTACACAATATTTTACAAACTTACAATACCGCTTATTTTACATATAGCATGAAATATAGCACACAATAAATTTGATACAAGATGGTTGTGAAGATAATTCTAGCTAGTACACAAGTCGTTCAGCAAAGGCAATAAAGACACGTAATTCATACGTCCAGAAACAAGTCATGCATTCTGGTTTTACTAGGATTACTTCCCATCCTTGGTCTTGTGGAACATAACCGTTATGGCCGTTGATAAGACAGTGTGTTGTAACGTCGTCAAAGGGACGAGGGTTACGTAATGTCCAACAGTCCCGTAACAATCTAAAAACCTCATTGCTTACCCCAATTACCGACTCCGTCACTTGTGGGAACGTTTTGTTTAATAGTTGTAGCCCGATGTTCTTGTTCTCACTTTGGTGAGAAGCGAACATTACTAATCCGTAAGCATAACATGCTTCTTTATGTTGCATGTTAGCCGCTTTTTCTAAATCACGAAGTCCAATATTCGGATATATTGAGTCAAAATAATTTCTTAACCCATTGCGTAAAATAGCATTTGGGTTCTCCGCAATATATGCGTCAAAGTAAACACATCGTAACTTATGGATTTCCCAATGTGATATCCCCCATCTTTCGAACGAAAGCCTTTTATAAACCAAGGAATTCTTGGAACGTTCTTTGAATGTCTTACAAACTGATCTCGCCTTAAATAGTTATGCCGAAGAATTCTGACCAACTCTAGACAAGATTTCATCAATCATGTCTCCGGGTAGGTCTCTTAAAATATTAGGTTGTCTATCCATTTTGTGTTTTTATACTGTAAAATAGACAAGAGTTTGATTCATAAAAAAAAAATACTTATTAATACAAGCAATTTTTGCATATATCATAAAGCATAAGCACACTATATTACATATATTACACCACACGAATACAACTATCTTATTCCGACTCGCTTGTTTCTTCTTCTTCGGTTTTGGTTCGTTTTGCCTAGTTTCTAGGGATATATGATGTTCCCCTAATACGAGCCCTCGTTTTCCACATTGGTTTAGAAAAACCTGGTGGTTTAGAGGTTCCCGGGTCATTGTTACAACTTAAGGACTTCGGGGGTTGACGATACATATAAAGTTCATCGGGGTTGGAATTAGATTTCTCTATTTTTATGCCCTTTCCCTTATTATTTTCTTTTGCCTTTTTAAATTCAGATGGGGTAATTTCTATAACATCATCGGAATTCTTGTCGGAATCCGATTCATCGGAGAATTGGTAATCCTCCCAATATTTTGCTTCCTTGGCGGAAACACCATTGACCATAATTAACCTTGGTCGGTTGGTTGAGGATTTTCTTTTACTTAACCGTTTTATTATTTCCCCCACCGGTTCTATTTCTTCATCCGGTTCCGATTCTTCTTCCGGTTCCGATTCTTCTTCCGGTTCCGACTCTTCTTCTGGTTCCTTTTCTGGAACTTGTGAATCAGTCCACGAATCATTCCAATTTACATTTGACTCTTCATTATTATTAGGTGAGTTAATAGGACTTGTTCTAGAGGTAGACATCTATCACATAATATCAAACACGTTAAGATATTAATATATCACATAATATTCACATGTTAAAAATATATAGTTTCCAACAAAATTTGTTAAGCAATCATTTTTCAAGTAAACACGGTCGAAGTCCAGACTCACTAATGCATCCTAAAAAACTTGATAAGACACACTAATACAAAATTCTGGTTCTCTAAGACCAACGCTCGGATACCAACTGAAATGTCCCGTTCTTATTGATTAAAAACGTTCCATATTGATTGATTTCGTTGCGAGGTTTTGACCTCTATATGAGACGTTTTTCAAAGACTGCATTCATTTTAAAACATACCATAACCTTTATTTCATCAATAAAGGTTTAAAAAGCTTTACGTAGATTATCAAATAATGATAATCTAAAATATCCTGTTTACACACGACCATTACATAATGGTTTACAATACAAATATGTTACAACAAAATAAGTTTCTTGAATGCAGTTTTTACACAATATCATACAAGCATGGACTCCAAATCTTGTCCTTATTTAAGTATGCGATAGCGGAAACTCTTACTAATCACCTGAGAATAAACATGCTTAAAACGTCAACAAAAATGTTGGTGAGTTATAGGTTTAACCTATATATATCAAATCATAATAATAGACCACAAGATTTCATATTTCAATACACATCCCATACATAGAGATAAAAATCATTCATATGGTGAACACCTGGTAACCGACATTAACAAGATGCATATATAAGAATATCCCCATCATTCCGGGACACCCTTCGGATATGATATAAATTTCGAAGTACTAAAGCATCCGGTACTTTGGATGGGGTTTGTTAGGCCCAATAGATCTATCTTTAGGATTCGCGTCAATTAGGGTGTCTGTTCCCTAATTATTAGATTAACAGACTTAATAAAAAGGGGCATATTCGATTTCGATAATTCAACCATAGAATGTAGTTTCACGTACTTGTGTCTATTTTGTAAATCATTTATAAAACCTGCATGTATTCTCATCCCAAAAATATTAGATTTTAAAAGTGGGACTATAACTCACTTTCACAGATTTTTACTTCGTCGGGAAGTAAGACTTGGCCACTGGTTGATTCACGAACCTATAACAATATATACATATATATCAAAGTATGTTCAAAATATATTTACAACACTTTTAATATATTTTGATGTTTTAAGTTTATTAAGTCAGCTGTCCTCGTTAGTAACCTACAACTAGTTGTCCACAGTTAGTTGTACAGAAATAAATCGATAAATATTATCTTGAATCAATCCACGACCCAGTGTATACGTATCTCAGTATTGATCACAACTCAACCTATATATATTTTGGAATCAACCTCAAACCTGTATAGCTAACTCCAACATTCACATATAGAGTGTCTATGGTTGTTCCGAAATATATATAGATGTGTCGACATGATAGGTCGAAACATTGTATTCGTGTCTATGGTATCTCAAGATTGCATAATATACAATACAAGTTGATTAAGTTATGGTTGGAATAGATTTGTTACCAATTTTCACGTAGCTAAAATGAGAAAAATTATCCAATCTTGTTTTACCCATAACTTCTTCATTTTAAATCCGTTTTGAGTGAATCAAATTGCTATGGTTTCATATTGAACTCTATTTTATGAATCTAAACAGAAAAAGTATATGTTTATAGTCGGAGAAATAAGTTACAAGTCGTTTTTGTAAAGGTAGTCATTTCAGTCGAAAGAACGACGTCTAGATGACCATTTTAGAAAACATACTTCCACTTTGAGTTTAACCATAATTTTTGGATATAGTTTCATGTTCATAATAAAAATCATTTTATCAGAATAACAACTTTTAAATCAAAGTTTATCATAGTTTTTAATTAACTAACCCAAAACAGCCCGCGGTGTTACTACGACGGCGTAAATCCGGTTTTACGGTGTTTTTCGTGTCTCCAGGTTTTTAATCATTAAGTTAGCATATCATATAGATATATAACATGTGTTTAGTTGATTTTAAAAGTCAAGTTAGAAGGATTAACTTTTGTTTGCGAACAAGTTTAGAATTAACTAAACTATGTTCTAGTGATTACAAGTTTAAACCTTCGAATAAGATAGCTTTATATGTATGAATCGAATGATGTTCTGAACATCATTACTACGTTAAGTTCGTTGGATAAACCTACTGGAAAAGATAAAAATGGATCTAGCTTCAATGGATCCTTGGATGGCTCGAAGTTCTTGAAGCAGAATCATGACACGAAAACAAGTTCAAGTAAGATCATCACTTGAAATAAGATTGTTATAGTTATAGAAATTGAACCAAAGTTTGAATATGATTATTACCTTGTATTAGAATGATTACCTACTGTAAGAAACAAAGATTTCTTGAGGTTGGATGATCACCTTACAAGATTGGAAGTGAGCTAGCAAACTTGAAAGTATTCTTGATTTTATGTAACTAGAACTTGTAGAATATATGAAGAACACTTAGAACTTGAAGATAGAACTTGAGAGAGATCAATTAGATGAATAACATTAAAGAATGAAAGTGTTTGCAGGTGTTTTTGGTCGTTGGTGTATGGATTAGATATAAAGGATATGTAATTTTGTTTTCATGTAAATAAGTCATGAATGATTACTCATATTTTTGTAATTTTATGAGATATTTCATGCTAGTTGCCAAATGATGGTTCCCACATGTGTTAGGTGACTCAAATGGGCTGCTAAGAGCTGATAATTAGAGTGTATATACCAATAGTACATACATCTAAAAGCTGTGTATTGTACGAGTACGAATACGGGTGCATACGAGTAGAATTGTTGATGAAACTGAACGAGGATGTAATTGTAAGAATTTTTGTTAAGTAGAAGTATTTTGATAAGTGTATTGAAGTCTTTTAAAAGTGTATAAATACATATTAAAACAGTACATGTATATACATTTTAACTGAGTCGTTAAGTCATCGTTAGTCGTTACATGTAAGTGTTATTTTGAAACCTTTAGGTTAACGATCTTGTTAAATGTTGTTAACCCAATGTTTATAATATCAAATGAGATTTTAAATTATTATATTATCATGATATTATCATGTATGAATATCTCTTAATATGATATATATACATTAAATGTCTTTACAACGATAATCGTTACATATATGTCTCGTTTAAAAATCATTAAGTTAGTAGTCTTGTTTTTACATATGTAGTTCATTGTTAATATACTTAATGATATGTTTACTTATCATAATATCATGTTAACTATACATATATCCATATATATGTCATCATATAGTTTTTACAAGTTTTAACGTTCGTGAATCATCGGTCAACTTGGGTGGTCAATTGTCTATATGAAACATATTTCAATTAATCAAGTCTTAACAAGTTTGATTGCTTAACATGTTGGAAACATTTAATCATGTAAATATCAATCTCAATTAATATATATAAACATGGAAACGTTCGGGTCACTACAATGCGTAAGCCCTGAAGGCCGCCTAGCGTGTAAGCCCTCGCCGGAGAACGGCACTTTCAGCATAAATTTCGGACCGTGAGTAACAGAACGTATCATCATCTGACACGTGTCCCGAAGCAATCTGGTGGATCTAACACTATAAATAGACCCCTTGGGTTGTCATTTTACACGGTTCAGATATTCTGACAACTTTGAGAGCTGAGACTTCACTTCTCTCTTTCTCTCTCTACTTTCTCTCACTAGAAGTCATCCGGCTAGCACTTATACGCTCTGCGGACGACAGATTGATTAAGCCACCCCACAAGTTCTTACACTTGTGTACCGAGTCTGCAAGCTAGATCACTTCTGGTCTCTTGTTGACATACTAAGCCTTATCTCATAAGGAAATAGGTGTTAACAATAACATTAATAAGTAATAGCAAAAATAATAATAACAATAACAATAATAATAATAATAATAATAATAATAATAATAATAATAATAATAATAATAATAATAATAATAATAATAATAATAATAATAATAATAATAATAATAATAATAATAATAATAATAATAATAATAATAATAATAATAAGAATTTTTAAAATTTACAACTACCTCAAAATCAGTTTCTAAAAAGATTTGTCACTAGCTGGAATTGAAACCAAGACCTCTCGAAACCCACAAACACCCATGACCACTCGAGCATCTTTGTTTTTCTGATGTAAATCCCTGGCTATTTTTATTTAACTCTGAAATCTGTTTCTTATATCTTCTCCTTCCTCACCCTAATTAAAATCGAACAGGGACTAACTTATATCGACTATTTACAGTTTTTAACTAGTATCTGGATTCGAAGTAGAGGTACTCAGTGTGATTCCTTGATTTATAAAACAACAAAACAAAAAAAAAATATAAAATAAAAATAAAAAATAAAAAGAAGCAGCACCACACTGCCATCGCTGTTTGGGTTTAAAAAACAAATTGATTTACGAATTTGGTCAAGTATTAAACTTTGATTATAACATAAAATAGTTTGATAAACATATATAAAAACTATTGGAATCGTTAATTGTTCTTGAAATACAAAAACGAATTCAAATTTCTGCAAGAACCCATTGGTTGACTTTTGAAACATAAAACTTTGACCGCGGAATTAGGATTCGATAGAACAAATTAGGATTTGAAACTTTACAGGTAGTTTATATAATCGATTCCTAACAACTTTGCATTTAAACTTTTTGAAAATTAGTTTGAATTCGAAAAATGGCCAAAAAGTGGAAAGTAAGGGTCGACGGTTTAAAAAAATATATCTTCTCCCATTCTAACTTGCAGTAGGTATGTATAATGGTCACAGATTAATTCGTGTATCAATCAAGAATCAATTGAAGTTGTTTTTTAGCTGAGGTTGTTTGACAAGGTACAAATCAGGAGCAGGAAACTTGAGAAAAGTAAATTAAAATGATAAAGACTTACAACAGAATTTGGTTTGTAGTGCTAGTGGAATTCACATTCACAACTTTACATAATTTGGAAAGACCAGATACATATTTGTAGCCCTTCTTTGTAGTTATCTGAGTTGATTTATATTTAATAATAATAATTATATTAATATTAATAATAATACAATTAATAATAAATGATCAAAAATGATTTATAATAAAAATATAAATAATACACATAATAATACTAGGAGTAATATCAAAATAATATTAATATTAATATTTAATATTAATAATAATAGAGTAATGTTAAAAGTAATAAAGTAATGACAATGTAAATTATAAAGGAAAATGACAATTTTTAGTAATAATAATAATATTCATTATAATATCTAACATTATAAATTTTACTACTATATATAATAATACTGATAATAATAATAATATCAATAATATTGGAAATTGAATGTATCTAATTATATATAGATATATTTTAATAATGTTGATAATAATAATATTAATGAAAATGATAATAATATTATTAATATTAATAGTATGGGTAATAATAATACTACCACCATTTATATGTAACAAATTTGCATTTATAGTTTATATATAATATTAGTAACACTAATATTAATATTAATATTGAAGGTAATAACAATATTACTATTTATATGATTGGCTCTAATATGTTGTTAATTCTGTATTACTTATATTATATAATATCATAAGTGAATAATTAAAATTTATATATTTTATACATGTTACAATATATTAGTTATTAATAGAACTCTTTTATAGATATCTATATATTTATTTATATAGGTTCATAATAATATTATATATCTATTTACATATGTTTATTGTAATAATAACTTAATTATTTTATTTGTTATCTTACATTTTTAATTCTAATTACCTAATTGTATACTTATTAATTTAAATTATTATCTATATACTCTATATACTCTTATGTATATATATTCACATAATTATTTACACATTGGTTCGTGAATCGTCGGGAATGGTCAAAGGGTAAATGCATTCATGTAATCCGTTCCAAAGTTTTCGAGACTCAACATTACAGATTTTGCTTATCGTGTCGGAATCATATAAAGATTAAAGTTTAAATTTGGTCAGAAATTTCCAGGTCACTACAGTACCTACCCGTTAAAGAAATTTCGTCCTGAAATTTGAGTGAGGTCGTCATGGCTAACAATAAAAAATGCTTTCATGACGAATATGAGTTGATACATAGGGTTTTATCATTATTGAGTAATATAGATAAAACCATTTATTTATGTGAAGAGTACGAGTGATGTTATCACAAAAGATTGAAGTGAGTAAATGCAGGTTTGTTTTAACTGGTGACGTAGTCACGATTGATTTCCGGAATTTAAGGGATTTAAAGAAAATCTTTGTAATAAGATTTGGTTCTTCAGCGATTAAGGAAATTAGGATATTCTTTGATTAAATGCGATGATCTGTCTTGATTGCTTTGTCCGATATTTCACTATAAATCCACCCTCTTTGTTTTCTTATTTCCACAACTAGATTAGACTTGTCAAATTATCAGAAGTCACGAGAAAAGATAGAACTATCAAGAAAATATGCTCTTGATATGTTTATAGATTAGATAGAATGTAAGAGTCGTGTAACATGGCACATGATGATGGTATTGAGAATCATCACGTTCCATTAGAAACTCAGCATGAACTACTGTAATATAATCACGTTGATCAAGTGTCATTATATTATACTAACTCATGTATCAGTTCCCAACACTACTTCAAAAACAACCATATTTTAAATTCGAAGGTTCGCAGAATATAGAAACTAAAACAGTTTCCTTTTAGGATATAATACGGATAGCGCAGAGAGATAATTAATATCGAACGAGAATATTTATGAAGATATCTTCAGAAATATTGAGGATATTAATAAAGAAAGGTACGATGATATCTTAGGATTTCATAATCAAATTGTGATGAAGAAATTCATTCACGATGATTTAGAGTGGTTAAGGAGTAAGGTATTCGCTAAAGATTTCATCAGAAACAGAATCATCTGGATTCTTTATGTACAAGCTTAGTCCTTGTAATTTGTTCAGAATCTCCTTCATGGTTTGCTCAATCCAGTTTCCAGTTCCAATTTTCCCGAGCTTTGCCAATATACTATTCTTTATCTTTAAGGTCGTGTACAGTTTTTGCTGCTGTATTCAGCTTTTTCAGAATTTGGAGTATTGATTTGTAGAGTGGGTGCTTTTCAAAATTTTAGGATGGAAGATCTTAGTTCTAAAAGATAAATGTTATATGTATCCATATAACTGTTGATGTAGAAACACTGCGAGATTCAAAATACTGATTGCTAATTCTCGGTAATTGGTATGGCAATTCTAGTTATAAGATGTGAATGAGTATATGAATAGGTTTTAATGAACAACTATAATGGTTCTTATGAGAGACTTAAGCCAATGAGTAATGAAGTTGCTGGTAAGTTTACTGCTAATGTGGTGGGATATATATGATTTCCCGGTAACGATGACGAAAGGCAAACTTATAAATCAAGGTTATAATAAGGCTAATTTGAATGAACAATTGAAGGTGATTTGTTGGAGCTGTGACAAAATTGGCTAATTTGAAAAGGAATTGTATTGTTATTTTTGGTAATAGCAATGCCAAAGGAGCTAGCACAAATTCGTGTTAAACCTTTACTCAAGTTCCGAGTGTTTTCAGGTGCATAACTATATGCATCAATCTTTTCTTTCGTAGATGAAATGTGTTTGATTCATCCTCCCGATTGAGGTGTTTTCAAAAATCATGAAAAGTTTGAACGCGGATTGTAATTGTCAAAATACAAATGAGATTTAAGATGAAATCAAGTGGCAACTTGAAGAATTGTTTAGTTTCATATGTTATAATCAATATTTTAATTCGTTTTAATTGTCCACTGATGGTAGTCCTCAGTTCATTAGTCCACAGTTAGCTAGGAACAGTTAGCTAGGATTTTGTTAACGTGGATTCTTAACAAAATTTCTCGTAGTTAAATTTGTTTGTTTCTAACAAATTTTATTCCGTCACATGTTTTCTTCATTATGCCACTTGTTGGATTCTGATAGGTCAAAATCCAAATATGAAATTTGAATGGAAATGGTTATTCTGTGGTGAACGGATTCATATATCTTTGGATGTAAGTAGGATAGGAATGACTGTTGAATCAGATTTGGGGAATGTACAATGTAACTTATTAATGTGAAATCTTAAATATTCCTCGGGTATTACCTACCCGTTAAAATATTTTCATCATTAACAGTTTGTACGAAAGAAATTTTAATCACAATCTTTATGAAAATAAATATACATATATATTTTCTTCAGATGAAATCATGGATTTAATGAATCAATATAATATTAGACTCATTTGATTTTCGGTTTGAGCTAGAATAAGTAATCTCTAAAACTATTAGGATCTATATATTCTTCGCAGAATATTAACGAAGTTATGGATCAATACTTCATCGTTCATTGCTGTTGGTACTCCTTGGTATCTATGGTGCATTTGATGTTGATGTTCGTGGAACAGATTGTGAAATTGAGACTTGGGATGCGGATGTTGTTGTTGGTGGTACTGTTTGTGCCAGTGCTGTTGCTGAAGCTGGTAAGTTTTGCACCATATTCTCCAAAATCATTACTCAAGTGCGAAACTTATTGACTTCTTCGATTACTCCGGGATGATTATCGGTCGGAACGAGCAGATGTATAAGGTTTTGAATTTAAGATAGTATATAATCATGGCGAGATATTCGGGTAATGAGGGTGAAAATGATGTTTCGGATTGGTTCGCCGGTAAGTGATTCAGGTTCTTCGCCAAGAGGTGAATTCGGTTGATAGAAAGGATCGTCTTCTTCTCGTCTCCATTGATTACGTTGACTACGAACTCATCAGTTGATTTGGGGATGGCTTATTGATTGAGTCATTCTGGTGACACCGCTTCCAGAGCTTAGGTGAATATCCATGTCGGAATAGTTATCGGAATAACTATCGGAATAGCTATCGAAATCTGAGGGACTCGAACTGGTTGAGGGATTCATCTCGTACGATCAGATGAAGTATTTTCGATAAGAAATAGATTATAGGATGTAGATTAGTACACTGCAATACATAATTTACATATGCATATATAATACTAAAATTTCATAAGTTACGGAGGAATCTACGGAATCTGTCAGACAAAGGTAACAATAACAGATACACTAAGATATGAATTAGCAGATACGCTAAGATATGAATTTTGTCTATACACTATTCATGCAATCATTGCAGTATGATGTGTCTAGACTAAAAATGAAAAGTAGGTAATTTTTCGACAAAAATGATAAGCAAAACTTTTGACATGCAGACACGGTCAAAGTCCAGACTTACTAACACATCCTAACGACTATCAGTTAGACACACTAATACAAGACCTGTTTCGCTAAGACCACCGCTCTGATACAGTAGTGACCCGGGAATTTTCGACCAAATTTAAACTTTAATCATTATATGTTTCCAACACGATAAGCAAAGTCTGTAATGTTGAAGTCTCAAAAACTTCGAACTGTATCCATGTGTATATTTGATCGTTGAACTATTCATTTAACCCTTTGACTATCTCCAACGATTCACGAACAGTTGTTGTAAATAAATACGTATATATATATATATATATATATATATTTATATATATATATAATTATTAGTTTATATGTTAAATTACATTAATATAATACAAATAAATCATTCAAATTGAATTACAAATTTAATGTGATGAATAAAATAATTAAATTATTAATAAAATATCTTATATAATTAGTAAGTATAACATAAATAATAATGTATAATATTATGTACAAGTTAAACTCTAGTTGTTATAATTACTCTTAGTATTATCATAAAATTAAACATAATAATATTAACATCAGAGTTAATAATTGTATGATATAAATATGAAACCAAATATGTATAAATTATTAGATTATTGTTAATATTATTATTATTATTATCATTTATTGATATCCATTTTATTAAAATTAGTATTATTATTAATGTTACTATCCTTATTGCTATTATTAAAATCATTATATTGTTATTACATTTACTTTTACTAGTTATATAAATATTTCGATAGTTATTATTATTATAAATCAATTTCTACAATTAATAATAAATATTGTAAATATAATCTTTATTAAAATAAAAGTATTATTATTACACATATATATAATTATTATTAATATTGATCGTATATTTTAGAACCACAAATATAAACCAATAATTACAGATAAACAGATAATTTATTTAAACCAGATAAATAACAGATAAATAATTTATTTAGGGTTATATTAGATATATAAATATTCAAAGAAACAGATATATAGATATAAACTATGATATACGCAGATTATATATATACATATACAGACTACTGGATACAGATATATATATAAATATAGATACATGATGTAACTATATGAATACAGAAAAGAGAGTAACCAGTTTCAGATCGTTTTCAGCTGTAGCTAATTTACTTTGTTAGTACAAATCAAAATCTAAAACAAAAGGATAAATCCAAATTTCTGTTATCAATCTTTGTCTTCTGCTATTTTTTAATTCTTATTTTGTACCTGGTAAAAAAAAAGGTTGTCGACTCTCCATGCTATATACCAAGCGAGCTATTTCAATTGATAAAAATTCATTGAACCCACTGCTATATTTATCAACCACACACTGCTACGAACTGCTTTTAACCCTCGAATTTAAACAGAAAATGAAGAACCCAGTTCCTTCACCCCTGTTCTTGAGCCGTTTTTCAAAATTAACAATTTTGAAATCCATTTTAAAATCTAATAATGCCAAGTTGTTAGGATTCAATTTCTCAAACTATCTGCAAGGTTTCATAATCCAGTTCATCCTATAGAGGTTCAATTTTCGAGTCAAATTTACTTTTCAAAAAGTCAAACGGGATGTTCATCCTAAAATTTGAACTCGTGTTGATGTTATATGTTAAATTGATTATGCAAAAAGTTTGTAGAAGTCATTTACTACTTTTTTCATTCAATGATCGAGGTCTAAAACGCTTTGGAAGTTCGAATTCGAATTAAAGTATATACGTGTTCATAGTAACGCTGCTCAGTTTTTTTTATTTTCTTTTCGGTTTTAATTGATTTAAATTCATCTCTAAACGTCTCTGTATCATTTACAAATCCTAAAAACTAATTAATTAAGTGGTTGTTAATTGGTTCGTTCTCTGTTCGATTTAGTTAGTGAAGAAGATGAAGGGATCAAATAAATGGTCGAGTTATATTTTTTAGTCTGAGAGGTTATAACAAAAAATGGGCACAGCCCAGATGGTTTAGGATAGGGATGGGTGTTCGAGAGGTCATGGGTTCGAGTCTCGATAGTGGCTCTTTTTTTAGGCTTTCTTCAAAGGTTGTTACTCTTCATTATTATTTCATTATTATTATTGTTAACATTATTATTATTAATAAGATTAAAATTACCATTATTATTATTAATATTAATTGTTATTAGTATTATCATTATTATTAAAATTATTATCACTATTATCATTAGTATTATTATTAGTAGTAAAACTATTATAATTACTATTATTAGTATCTTTACTATCAATGTTAATATCATTATCATTAGTATTATTGAAATTATTATATAAAGTATTGTTATTATAATTACTAAGCATATTACTATATTTATCATCCTTAACATGTATTATCTAAAATTATCATTGTTATTAAGAATTTGTATTATTATTAAAAAGTATCATTTTTATTATTGTTACAACTGTAGTATTAAACGAATCATTATAAGTAAAACTATCATTTTATCATTATTAGTAAAAACAACATTTATAGTAAAATTATCAGTAATATTAAAATTGTCATTATTAAAATTAACATATTTATTATTATCCCTAATCTAGCATTATTACAAATAGTAGTTTAATAAATAAATGATCTTTAGATAAAAATATACAATTAATACACATAATTTAGCTATATTATTAATTATGTATAAAATGAAAATATATAAGTAGATAATAAAACTTATAAATTATTAAAACAATTACATAACTAAATATATATACAGTTGTTTGATTTCGATTATATGTTTTAATAAATATATATACAAATGATATAGGTTCGTGAATCCGAGGCCAACCATATACTTAATCAATGTCGTTCTATGTATTTTTACTACAAAATACATTAGGTAAGTTTCATTTGCTCCCTTTTTAAATGCTTTTGCATTATATATTTTTGGAACTGAGAATACATGCGCTGTTTTTATTACTGTTTTACGAAATGGACACAAGTAATGGAAACTACATTATATGGTTGAATTATCGAAATCGAATATGCCCCTTTTTATTAAGTCTGGTAATCTAAGAATTAGGGAACAGACACCCTAATTGACGCGAACTCAAAAGATAGATCTATCGGGTCCAACAAGCCCCATCCAAAGTACCGGATGCTTTAGTACTTCGAAATTTATATCATGTCCGAAGGAGGATCCCGGAATGATGGGGATATTCTTATATGCATATTGTGAATGTCGGTTACCAGGTGTTCAATCCATATGAATGATATTTTTGTCTCTATGCATGGGACGTATGTTTACGTGAAATGGAAATATGAAATCTTGTGTTCTATTAAAATTATGAAATGATTATTTATGTTAAACTAATGAACTCACCAACCTTTTGGTTGACACTTTAAAGCATGTTTATTCTCAGGTATGAAAGAAATCTTCCGCTGTGCATTTACTCATTTTAGGGATATTACTTGGAGTCATTCATGACATATTTCAAAAGACGTTGCATTCGAGTCGTCGAGTTCATCATGATTATTATTGAGTCAATTATAGTTAGATATATTATGAAATGGTATGCATGCCGTCAACTTTCGATGTAATGAAATATTGTCTTTTCAAAAATGAATGCAATGTTTGTAAAATGTATCATATAGAGGTCAAGTACCTCACGATGTAATCAACTATTGTGAATCGTTTATAATCGATACGGACTTCGTCTGGATGGATTAGGACGGGGCATTACAGTTGGTATCAGAGTGGTGGTCGTAGCGAACCAGGTCTTGCATTAGTGTGTCTAACTAGTAGTCGTTAGGATGCATTAGTGAGTCTGGACTTCGACCTAGTCTGCATGTCAAAAGTTTTGCTTATCATTTTGTGTCGAAAATCATCTGCTTATCATTCTTAGTCTAGACACGTCTTGCTGCATTGATTGCATGAATAGTGTATAGACAAGATTTATATCTTAGCGTATCTGTTACTGTAAACCTTACCAGGCGTATCCTGTAAATTCCTCTGTAATCTACAAAACCTTTTGTTCTATATATATGGATATTCTATGTAATTAAGAATACCATCTGTTAGCCAGAAAATCATTTCATATCTAAAAATTCTTTATTAAATCGTACGAAATGGAATTCGTCATTAGTTCAAGTAACTCGGATTCCGAAATGGAATCCCACTCAAGCTCCGAAAGCAGTGTGACCGAAATGGATCAACCAATCAGTCATCATCTATTCTGGATGAATTGGGGATGGGTTCGTAGCCTCCTCAATCATTGGAGACAAGAAGAAGGTGATCCTTTCCATCCGCCACATTGCCATATTGGCGAAGAACCTGAAGCAATTACCGGTGAACCTGTTTCGACACCATCTTTTCTCTCATTTCTAGAGTATCTCGCCACGATTATATACTATACCAAATTCTAGATTATATTTATCCGCTAGTCCGAACCGAAAATCACCCCGGTGTAATAGAAGAAGTCAATGAGCTTCGCGCTCGGGTAGTGGCTTTAGAGAATATGGTGCGAAGGTTACAAACACCAGTAGTAGCACCAGCAGCATAACCAGTACCATCACCAATGTCAACAGTACCATCACCACCACCAACATCAACATCCGCATCCCACACCTCAACATTTTAATCTATACCTCGAATATCAACGTCATACGCACCATGGATAATAAGGAGTACCAACAACAACAACATCACCACATGTCTCAACCTCGCAATATATACCTCAAGCATAATCATCGTTCTACAAATCGTTTTACGAATCGTTCTACATAAACTATCTTCGTCCTTCATGGTGATTATGTAATCTCTAATATTTTAGAGATTATGTACTCTAGTTCTAGCCGTAAATCTGATGAGTTTAATATCACATTGACTCATTAAATCCATAATTACATCTGAAGAAAATATATATGTATATATGTTTTCATAAAGATTGTAATTAAAATTTTTATTGTACAAACTGTTAATGGTGAAAATATTTTAACAGGTAGGTAATACTCGTGGAATATTTAGATTTCGCATTAATAAGTTACACTGTACATTCTTCAAATCTGATTCAACAGTCATTTACTATTCCACTTACATCCACAGATATACGTAACTGTTTACCACAGAATAATCATTTTTCATTCAATTTCATATTTGGATTTTTATTTATCAGAATTCAACAAGTGGCATAATGAAGAAAACATTGGACCAAAATAAAATTTGTTAGAAACAAACAAATTAACTATGAGGAATTGTGTTAAGAATCCACGCTAACTGTTCCTAGCTAACTGGTTACATTTTTATCGCAGTTTATTTATCGCAATCTAATTCTCGCAATTTTATTTATCGTCATTAAATTTCTGTTATTTACTTTACGCACTTTATTTATCGTTATTTAATTTTCTGTTATTTATTTTACGCACTTTAAATATCGGGACACGTATACAAGCTTTTGACATATCATATCGACGCATCAATATATATTATTTGGAATCACCATAGACACTCTATATGCAGTAATGATCGAGTTCTCTATACAGGGTTGAGATTGATTCTACAATAATATGTATAGTTTGAGTTGTGATCGAGTCTGAGATGTATACGGGTCACGATACGTATTAATTAATTCGAATATTATATATTAAACTATAAATGAATTGTTGAATTACTAACTGTGCACTATCAACTAAGGAATACCAACAATTGGACAATTAAAATGAATTAAAATATTGATTATAACATATGAAACTAAACAATTCTTCAAGTTTGCCACTTGATTTCATCTTAAACCTCATTGTATCTTGACAATTACAATCTGCATTCAAACCTTTCATGATTCTTGAAAACACCTCAATCGAGAGGATGAACCAACCGCACTTCATCTACGGGAGGAAAGATTTATGCATATAGTTATGTACCTGAAAAACTCTCAGAAACTGAGTAAACGTTTAACACGTAGCTATGCTAATTCCTTTAGCGTTATTATTACCAAAAATAACTTTGCAACTCCCGTTCGAGATAGCCAATTTTGTCACAGCTCCAGCAAATCAACTTCGACTTTTCGTTCGAAACAACCTTATTATAACGTTGATATATACGCGTGCTCTTTTATTGTTGCCAGGGAACCTTTCATATTCCACCATATTACCATCAGCGTTTAATCATCTAAAAACACAATTTTCCTGAAACCACCTCGGACTAATAACCAATGATTCAGATATCATAGCATTAAATGTAGAGGAAACAGAAAAATGGTAGATGGTCTAAATGACCAAAAGTTTGATGATAAAGAAAGGAGTGTTAGGAACACTCGATAGAAAATTGGGTATTGAAAAACAGATTTAGCTACCCATGAAGGAGACCAAGGACAAATACAAGGACCATACCATATATTCAAAGAATCCGGGTAATTCTGGATCCGATGAAACCTTCAACGAATATCTTGCTCCGTACTCATGTTAAAATCTTGCCGAAAATCTTCCTCATCAACCATCGAACTTAGAAATTCCAAAATATCATCATCAATATCTTAGATATTTCTGAGGATATTTTCATAAATATTCTCGTCCGAAATTATATACCTCTTCGTGCTTCCTGTGTATCATTATATTGGAAACATTCAATAGAAAATTTAGTACCGAAAAGCGGATTATGCGAAACTATGAAGGAAGCCGTGGACGAATCACAAAGAATAAGTTTGACTTCAAAGAATCTAAATGATTCAATGTCTGCTGAAATTTTTAGCGAATACCTTGCTTCTGACTCCAAACTCTTGCGGACAGATTTTCTTCACCATCCTTCGATATTAGAAATTCCAAGATATCATCGTATCTTTCATTATAAATATCCTCCATATTTATGAAGATATTTACATAACTATTCTTATCTAAAATCATTAATCTCATCATGATATCAGTGTTACATCATATAGAAACTGTTAGTTTCTATATTTTGTAAACTTTCGAGCTTAAAATATGAATGTTATTGAAGTAATGTTGGGAACTGATGCATGAGTTAGTATAATATAATGACACTTGATCAACATGATTATATTATAGTAAGTCATGCTGAGTTTCTAAATATGATATGATGATTCACAGATTATAACGTCATCATGTGCCATGTTACACGACTCTTACATTTTATCTGATATATAAACATATCAAGAACATATTTTCTTGATAGTTCTATCTTTTCTGGATATTCTGGTAATTTGACGAATCAAGATCGTGCTATTACCATTTCTTTCTTAGAACATTAACTATGTTCATTTCGAAGTTCATATCTTTGAATTTTGGACCGTTGCTCGCTTTACTAGAGGTCGAGAGGATAATAAAAAGGCAAAGAGATCCAAAATATAAGGGAGAATATAAAACCCAACAACAACACCGAAATTACAAACTGTGGATATCAGTGCGTATAGCAATATAAAGACACGGGAGGATTATAAATACAATAATCCCTAGAGCATAATAGAAATAACCAGATTCTTCAGGTGGGAGTTGGAAAAGAAGAACGATCATTGCGATAGTTAGAATAAGAACAAGGATCAGAACAGGGTTAAGCATTTTCATAAAATCTTTTGAATTTGGTAATTGAGTATAGAAGTGGTGAAAACAAATGGAACGGAAAAGGTGAATTTATAAAGGAAATATCAGACGTAGTAATCGGGGCAGATCACCGTATTTAATTAAAGAGATCTTAATTTCTATAAATTCTGAAGAATCAGATCTTATAAATCTTCAAGATTTTCTTTTAAATTCCTTGAATTCCGGAATTCAAACCTGACTAGGTCAAACGTTAAAAAAAAAAAAAAACAAATCTTTGTTTCTCATTTCATTCTTTTGTGAATAGCTTCACTCGTGCTCTCCGAATAATCAAATTGTTTTATCCATATTACTCAATGATGATAAAACTCTATTTATCAACTCATATTCGTCATGAAAACATTTTTATAGTTAGCCATGACGACCTCACTCAAATTTCGGGACGAAATTTCTTTAACGGGTAGGTACTGTAGTGACCCGGGAATTTTCGACCAAATTTAAACTTTAATCTTTATATGTTTCCAACACGATAAGCAAAGTCTGTAATGTTGAAGTCTCAAAAACTTCAAACTGTATCCATATGTACATTTGATCGTTGAACTATTCATTTAACCATGTGACTATCTCCAACGACTCATGAACAGTTGTTGTAAATAAATACGTATATAAATATATATATATATATATATATATATATATATATATATATATATATATATATATATATATATATATATATATATATATATATATAATTATTAGTGTATATGTTAAATTACATTAATATAATACAAATAAATCATTCAAATTGAATTACAAATTTAATGTGATGAATAAAATAATTAAATTATTAATAAAATATCTTATATAATTAGTAAGTATAATATAAATAATAATGTATAATATTATGTACAAGTTAAACTCTAGTTGTTATAATTACTCTTAGTATTATCATAAAATTAAACATAATAATATTAACATCAGTGTTAATAATTATATGATATAAATATGAAACCAAATATGTATAAATTATTAGATTATTGTTAATATTATTATTATTATCATTTAATGATATCCATTTTATTAAAATTAGTATTATTATTAATGTTACTATCCTTATTGCTATTATTAAAATCATTATATTGTTATTACATTTACTTTTACTAGTTATATAAATATTTCGATAGTTATTATTATTAGAAATCAATTTCTACAATTAATAATAAATATTGTAAATATAATCTTTATTAAAATAAGATTATTATTATTACACACATATATAATTATTATTAATATTGATCGTATATTTTAGAACCACAAATATAAACCAATAATTACAGATAAACAGATAATTTATTTAAACTAGATAAATAACAGATAAATAATTTATTTAAGGTTATATTAGATATATAAATATTCAAAGAAACAGATATATAGATATAAACTATGATATACGCAGATTATATATATACATATACAGACTACTGGATACAGATATATATATATATATATAAATAGATACATGATGTAACTATATGAATACAGAAAAGAGAGTAACCAGTTTCAGATCGTTTTCAGCTATAGCTAATTTACTTTGTTAGTACAAATCAGAATCTAAAACAAAAGGATAAATCCAAATTTCTGTTATCAATCTTTGTTTTCTGCTATTTTTTTATTCTTATTTTGTACCTGGTAAAAAAAAAGGCTGTCGACTCTCCATGCTATATACCAAGCGAGCTATTTCAATTGATAAAAATTCATTGAACCCACTACTATATTTATCAACCACACACTGCTACGAACTGCTTTTAACCCTCGAATTTAAACAGAAAATGAAGAACCCAGTTCCTTCACCCCTGTTCTTGAGCCGTTTTTCAAAATTAACAATTTTGAAATCCATTTTAAAATCTAATAATGCCAAGTTATTAGGATTCAATTTCTCAAACTATCTGCAAGGTTTCATAATCCAGTTCATCCTATAGAGGTTCAATTTTCGAGTCAAATTTACTTTTCAAAAAGTCAAACGGGATGTTCATCCTAAAATTTGAACTCGTGTTGATGTTATATGTTAAATTGATTATGCAGAAAGTTTATAGAAGTCATTTACTACTTTTTTCATTCAATTATCGAGGTCTAAAACGCTTTGGAAGTTCGAATTCGAATTAAAGTATATACGTGTTCATAGTAACGCTGCTCAGTTTTTTTTTTTCTTTTTGGTTTTAATTGATTTAAATTCATCTCTAAACGTCTCTGTATCATTTACAAATCCTAAAAACTAATTAATTAAGTGGTTGTTAATTGGTTCGTTCTCTGTTCGATTTAGTTAGTGAAGAAGATGAAGGGATCAAATAAATGGTCGAGTTATATTTTTTAGTCTGAGAGGTTATAACAAAAAATGGGCACAGCCCAGATGGTTTAGGATAGGGATGGGTGTTCGAGAGGTCATGGGTTCGAGTCTCGATAGTGGCTCTTTTTTTTAGGCTTTCTTCAAAGGTTGTTACTCTTCATTATTATTTCATTATTATTATTGTTAACATTATTATTATTAATAAGATTAAAATTACCATTATTATTATTAATATTAATTGTTATTAGTATTATCATTATTATTAAAATTATTATCATTATTATCATTAGTATTATTATTAGTAGTAAAACTATTATAATTACTATTATTAGTATCTTTACTATCAATGTTAATATAATTATCATTAGTATTATTGAAATTATTATATAAAGTATTGTTATTATAATTACTAAGCATATTATTATATGAAAGGACCCGTTCATATACATTATAAACGATTCACAATAGTTGATTACATCGCGAGGTATTTGACCTCTATATGATACATTTTACAAACATTGCATTCGTTTTTAAAAGACAAACTTTTTTTACAACAAAAGTTGACGGCATGCACACCATTTCATAATACATCCAACTATAATTTGGCTTAATAATAATCTTGATGAACTCAATGACTCGAATGCAACGTCTTTCAAAATATGCCATGAATGACTCCAAGTAATATCCTTAAAATGAGCTAATGCACAGCGGAAGATTTCTTTAATACCTGAGAATAAACATGCTTTAAAGTGTCAACCAAAAGGTTGGTGAGTTCATAGGTTTATCATAACAATCATTTCAATATATTAATAGTCCACAAGATTTTCGTTTATAAATATATGTACACTCGCAAGTGTATAAAAGTATACTAATAATATCTTGAAATAATACAGAGCAAATATATATATTTATATATATAAATCGATTGAGAGAGTTTAGAGAAATATATTTTCAAGTTTCTATGAAATAATGAAATCTACTGAATTCAATTTATAATAAATTTTTGAATTATTAAAGTGAATTATTAAAGTATGAATTATTAAAGTGAATTATTAAAGTATGAATTATTAAAGTGAATTATTAAAGTATGAATTATTAAAGTGAATTATTAAAGTATGAATTATTAAAGTGAATTATTAAAGTATAAATTATTAAAGTGAATTATTAAAGTATGAATTATTAAAGTGAATTATTAAAGTATGAATTATTAAAGTGAATTATTAAAGTATGAATTATTAAAGTGAATTATTAAAGTTAAAGTAAAGTAAAAATAAAGTAAAGGTAAAGTTAAAGTATAGTAAAAGTATAAAAACTATGTATGTATAATACGCGTATAAATATATATAATATTAATTTAAATCGTTATATATATTTAATGAAATAAAATATAAATATCGTTATATTTATTATATTGGTTAAGTAATGAGTTGTCAAAAGTGATTCTAGATATTTATAAAAGTTATATACGTTTTAATAATAAAGTTCTTTTTAACTGAAAACGTCTTTGTACGTTTGAAAATAGATTAATAGAATATTATGGAAACCAATTCTCCACTAAATTTTGTCTAACTTTCGTAAATGACACTTTTTGTTTTTATTTATAAATAGCTTTACAAATTATTCTGAATATCGTTAAGAGGAATATATTTTTCTCAAATCATAGTGGACCTCTCAACAGAGACTTGTAATCATAATTCAATGTTTCTGATAATTCAATCATTTAATATATATATTTTTAATTTCGTCAAAAATCATATTGAAACAAATACGTTCGTGTAAAGTATTATACGTTTAATACTTTATTAATATTCTCAAGTTATAATATATATATACATATACATATCTATTTATATATAACGGTTCGTGAATCGTCGGAATTTGGTCGAGGTTATAATGAATGTATGAACACAGTTTAAAATTCTTGAGATTTAACTTAACAAACTTTGCTTATCGTGTCGGAATAATATAAAGATTAAAGTTTAAATTTGGTCGGAAATTTCCGGGTCGTCACAGTACCTACCCGTTAAAGAAATTTCGTCCCCGAAATTTGATAGAGGTCGTCATGACTAACAATGAGAATGTTATTATAACGATTATAGAGTTTTATCATGTTCAAGAAGAATGGATAAAATAATTCGATTACTCGAAGCGTGTTAGTGAAGTTATCGTAAATGAATGAAATAAGATAATAGTAATTCGTCGTATCTTTTGACGTCATCACGATTGATCTCCGAAAAGAAAATCTTTGTAATCTATATTGGATTTGATTATTCGGCGATTAAGGAAATTATGATCCTCTTCGAATTAATGCGATAATCCATTTTGATTTCTCTGTCGGATATTTCACTATAAATCCACCTCATTTGTTTTCTTACAACTCACACCTTCTCAACTCATATTTTAAAGTATTTGTCAATATGCTTCATCCAGTGCTGATTCTTGATATACTCCTCACTTTCATATGTGTCGCTCTTCTTTTTCATCTGCTTCCGGAAGAATCTATTTACTTCTACTATACTCTTGGTTTTATAGTGTTTTTAGTTCTCCCGTGTCTTTATATTGCTATATGCATTGATATATACGGTTTGTGATTTATGGGTTGTTGTTGGGTTTTATATCTTCCCTTATATTTCAAAGTCCTTACTTCTTCTATAATCATTGTCATCCACAGTTAATGCTCTCTTCTATTTGCTATGATTTATACTCCCAATTCTAGTTCGGAGCTTTGTCCTTTCGTTTCTTCTTCTTGCGATTAAGCACCGATTGTAATGGTCCAGAATTCGCAGATATAAATTTCGGAATGAACATTGTTAATGTTCTAGGAAGGAAATTGTAATGGCACGATCTTGACTTGTCAAATTACCAGAATACCTCGAAAAAGGCCGAATCATCAAGAAATATTTTCTTGATATTTAGAGATCAAATAGAATACAAGAGTCGTGTAACATAGCACATGATGACGTTATGATCTGTGAATCATCATGTTCCATTTAGAAACTCAGCATGAATTACTGTAATATAATCACGTTGATCAAGTGTCATTATATTATACTAACTCATGCTTCAGCTCCCAACACTTCTTCAAGAATATTCCTATTTTAAACTTGAATATTTCAGAATTTAGAAACTAAAATAGTTTCTTTTATGTTATAATACAGATAGCGCGAAGAGGTAAATGATTTCAGATAAGAATAATTATAAAAATATCTTTAGAAGTATGGATGATATTTATAATGAAAGATACGATGATATATTAGAATGTCTAATATCAGAGGATGATGAAGGATATTGTCTGCAGGGGTTTAGAGTCAGGAGCAAGGTATTCGTTAATGACTTCAGCAAGCACTGAATCATTTGGATTCTTTGAAAGCAGGTTCAGCCTTTGTGATTTGTCCACAGCCTCCTTCATACTTTGCTCAATCCGTTTTCTAGTTCCAAAGCTTCTCTTTGCCAATATACTATCCTTTATCATCCAACTTTTTACTATTAAGGTCGTTTACAGTTTTTGCGGCTTCATCAGCATTTTTCAAAATTTCGAGAACTGGTTCGCAGTTTAGGGTGTTTTTCAGAAATTTCTCATTCAAAGAATGTAAGTCTTGGAGGTAGACGTTGTGTGTATATGTAATTGTTGATGTAGACATGCTGCGAGGTTTCAAAATACTGATTGCTGATTCTCAATAATTGGTATGGCAATTCTTGTTATAAGGTACGAATGAGTATATGATAGGGTTTCGATAATTATAATGATTTTTTTTTTGGAAAGTCAAAGATCAGTGAAGTTGTTGGTAAGTTTATTGCTAATGCGGTGAATATATGTAGTGACCCGTCCATATCCCCCTGGACGAAGTCAACAACATCCGGTTCCATTGCGATGATCGACTCCAATTAATGTCCTTAACATGAGCAAATGCACAGCGGAAGACTTAATTTGTACCTGAGAATAACATGCTTTAAAAAGTCAACATAATGTTGGTGAGATATATAGGTTTGATGCTAGCAGCATTATAACTATGGACCACAAGATTTCATATATAAAAAAAAAAATATAATACACTCGCAAGTGTATAAAATCATTCTGCTTATGTTGAGGCCTCAGTAACCAACCTTAACAATAATATAATAAGTCATCTTCGCAAAGATGGATGTGTACACTCGCAAGTGTATAAATAAACCTCGAAGTACTAAACATCCGCCCACTAGTTCTTATGTCTAGTGCAGCCTACTGGATGGGGGTGTTAAACCCGATAGATCTATCTTTAGGATTCGCGCTTACATGCTATTATAACATATAACTAAATTACCTAGCACATCAATCCGCAGAATATCATTTTTAATCACTTGTGTCCATAACGTAAATCATTTATAAAAACAGCGCATGTATTCTCAGCCCAAAATATTTAAAGTTTAAAAGGGACTATATACTCACCATTCTGTATTTTGTAGTAAAAATACACATATAACATCATTGTACAAGTGTAAGGTTGGCCTTCGATTCACGAACCTATATCATTTGTATATATATTAACATATATAATGGTAACCGAACAATTTATTAATTGTTAATTTAGTAAATTATATGTTTCATTAATAACTTAGTTAACTATTTATTTTATATACTTTAGATAGATACTTAGTATTTATTATAAAAATTTAATATAGTTAAGTCATATGTATTTGAGTATATTTTTATATAATAAAAATTTATTTGGTAAACTAATATTAATAAAAAAAAATTTATTTGATTAATAATGATTATACCAATAATCTTAGTGATAATAATAATAATAATAATAATAATAATAATAATAATAATAATAATAATAATAATAATAATAATAATAATAATAATAATAATAATAGAAAACTACCTTAGAGAATAAGTTCCAAAAATAAGTGTCCTTGCCCAGGCTCGAACCCGCGACCTCTCGTTTACACACAAACACCCTAACTATCCACATTGCCTCGTGTTATTGGAATAATTCACCCGTTATATTTATTTAACCTTAAACTGTTTATCTTATTTTTCTACAAAAATTAACTTGACCAGACCTATCATCCATCCCCTATCGTCATCATACATAATCCCTAACGAATCATCATCATCATCATCAATACCATCATCCATCACCTTAATTATCTTTTCATCATTCATTAATCGTCATTCTTTTTATATCATCAACTCGTAAATCATTAATATTATAATTATGTCCACAACTAAACAATAACAGGAGGTCATCCTTCATCTCATTACTTCATCTATCCATATCTATAATTATTATTTTCGTACGTCAATGTAACCATATCTCTTCCTCAATGTAACCACAACAAGTTCAGCCCAACAGCAAGAAAGGGAACTCTCGGCCCAATGTTAACAAGGAGTTTCGGTGGCTAGCACAAGGATTCGTATTTGCACGTGAATAAGAGGGGTTGGTATTTTGTTGACCCACTGAATCCTCACCTAACCATCACTTTTTCTTTAGTTAATTCACCAATAGACATCATCATGCCACTAATCAATCATCTCCTTCGTGTTTAATTTTAATAGAAACGACGAGTGGAAACTGCAGTTTACAGCAGCAGTAAAAGAAATAGCAAAATAGTAATTGTTATTGTTATTTTCGCCAAGAAGAAGTAAAAGCCGTATCATGTGTAACATTGACACTGTTATACATATATACACAAACACATCTTCATAGTGTTATGTTTAAGTATATGTATATAGAGAGGGAGTGAGATTACGGCAGGGAAACAGGTACTAGCGAGTATGTATATATTTTGTTTTTCATTTGAATGTAAAAGTGATTTACCTAAACAAAAGTTGGCTCCCACACACAAGTGTGTACACCTAAATGTGATAATTAAAATAAAGACCACTTGTCTTCATCCTTAACGTTTTGTATATCTCAATTATCATGCAATCCTAGTCCCACTTGTTTTTCCAACTTGTCGGCCAATTGAAACAAAATAAAGTAGTATTTCATGAGTATAATAGGTGACTCCATGTTGCTCGTCAACAGAAACAATATAAAATAAAAGGTGATGTGTTCGCTGGTTTATGATGGTTGAAGAAACAGAAAGGAAAACACAAGGTGATAGGAGGGTGATGAGGTGGCGGTTATGGGTGTCATAGTGAAGGTGATGGTGATGACTTGTTGTCCGTGGTGGTGGATTTTGAGTGGCGCAAGGTGATAGTTCATGATGATCTTGTGATCGATGGTGGTAGTAGGAGAAAGAGAGTAGCGACGGTGGTGGTTGTTTTAATTGTTTAACAAAGAGAAGAGGGAGAGAGATAAAGGGTGGCGGTTCAACGATTGAGTGGTGATTCAAGATATGATCTTCGAAGGAGATGAAGGTCTTTAATAGTGATGGATTTCGTGGTTGTTGAGTGTAACCAAAACAGGAACTAAACGATAGTAGTAGGGATCGGTCGATTAGCGAGGAGGTTCTTGAATGATGAAGATTCACGGCCAAACCAAATCAAAAGAGGAGATAGAGAGTAATGGTTTCTAGTGATCATATGTTGTTGTAGGGTGTTGGGTGGTATTGCAAATCAGAGAACAAAACAAGTGTTCTCCCAATCTCTAATATGTAAATATGTATATATATTATATGTACATGGAGATGCATATGTATATAAATATATAATGAAGTCAAGCATAGTAAACATAATCAAGTTTAATTAGGAACAGTAAACTTAATAGTTTAAATCTCGTGACATAATAATTGAAACTATACTGCCGACATGATTTATTTTTATTTATATTTATTTAATTAATTTATATACTTAATTATATATTATATAATATTTACAGTTATGGTAAAAATATAATTTTTACAAAAACTACTTTGTTAACGCTATTAATACATATCGTATATACACATAGATGTTCGTGAATCGTCAGGCTTGGTCAAAAGGGTATCTAATTATCAAATATAGATTTTGAACTTTCTAGACTCAATATTAGGGTTTTTGCTTATCGTGTCGGAAACATATAAAGTTTAAGGTTTAAATTTGGTCGGAAATTTCCGGGTCGTTACAGTACCCACCCGTTAAAGAAATTTCGTCCCCGAAATTTGGTAGATGTTGTCATAAATAACAATAGGAATGTTTTCATGACGAATATGAGGTAATAATAGAGTTTTATTATTATTGGAATATATGGATAAAACGATTCGTTCATGTGAAGCGCACGAGTGAAGCTATCACAAAAGAATGAAATGAGTGAATATGGAATTGTTTTAACCAATGACGTGGTTAGGATTAATTTCCGGAATTTGAGGGATCTAAAGAAAATCTTACGTAATAAGATTTGATTTTTTTTTCCGGCGATCGGGATCTTCTTTGATTTAATGCAGTAATCTGTTTCGATTTCTTTGTCGGATATTTTACTATAAATCTACCCCTTCGTTTTTCTTATTCTCCACACCTTCTATTCTTTCTCTCTACTCTCATTCCTTAATATGCTCCATCCCATCCTGGTTCTTGATATACTCTTAATTTTCACATCTATCATCCTTCTTTTTCATTTACCACCAGAAGAATCTATTTACTTCTACTATACTCTTGTGTTTATAGTGTTTCTAGTTCTCCCGTGTCTCTATATTGCTATTTGCATTGATATACACGGTTTGTAATTTCTGAGTGGTTGTTGGGTTTTATATCTTCCTTTATGCTTCAATGTTCCCGCTTCTGTCATCTATAATCATTGTCATCCATAGTTAATGCTCTTTTCTATTTGCTGCGATTTTTACTACAATTTTTTTTTTCGGAGCTTCATTCTTTTTCTTTTCCTCCTCTTTAACCAAGCATCTCTTGTAATGGTCTGTAATTCACACATATGAATTTTGGAATGAACATTGTTAATGCTCTAAGATAGAAATGGTAATGGAAAAATTTTGATTTGTCAAATTACCAGAATATCCTGGAAAAGACCGAATCATCAAGAAATATTTTCTTGATATTTTTAGAATTTTGAATGGAATGTAAGAGCCGTGTAACATGGCACATGATGATGGTACTGTGAATCATCACATTCCATTAGAAACTCAACATGACTTACTGTAATATAATGAAGTTGATCAAGTTTCATTATATTATACTAATTCATGCATCAGTTCCCAACACTACTTCAAAACATTCATATTTTAAATTCGGAGGTTTCAGAAATTAGAAACTAACACAGTTTCTTTTATGTTGCTATGCAGATATTTTGGAGAAATAAATGATCTCAGATAGGAATAGTTGTGAAAATATCTCCAGAAATATGGAGAATATGTATAACGGAAGATATGAAGATATCTTATAATATCTAAGATAAGATAATGAATTTTGAATATCATCTGGAAAGGTTTAGAATAAGGAGTAGGGTTCTTACTAATGGTTACAGTAGGCATGGAATCGTTTGGATCCTTTGAAATCAAACTTATTCTTTGTGATTTGTCTACGGCTTCCTTCATAATTTCACATAATCCGTTTTTCGGTACTAACTTTTCTACCAAGCATTCCTCACACTCCTTTCTGTATCATCAAACTTTTGGCCGTTTAGACCATCCACCACTTCCCCGTTTCCTCTATATTTAATGCTACGATATCTGAATCATCGGTTGTTAACCCTAGGTGGTTTCAGGAGAATTGTGTTTTTAGATGGTTAAATGCTGATGATAGTAGGGTGGAAAATAAAAGATTTTCCGGTAGCGAAGGCGAAAAGACAACGTATATATTTCGAGGTTATAGTAGGAGTAGTCTCACTGAGAAGTCGAAGTGGAGCTGTGACAAAATTAGCTTCTTGAAAAGGAATTGTAGGGTTGTTTTTGCTAATAAATGGTAAAGGATTCAACACGATATGTGTTAAACTATGAATTTGGATTCGAGAGTTTTTCAGGTGCATAAATCTTTTCTTCCGTAGATGAAGTGTGGTTGGTTCATCTTTTCAATCGAGGTGTTTTCAAGAATCATAATAAGTTGTGAATGCGAATTGTAATCGTCAAGGTACAAATGAGGTTTAAGATAGAATCAAGTGGCAAACTTGAAGATTAGTTTAGTTTCATATGTTATAATCAATATTTTAATTCATTTTACTTGTCCATAGTTAACAGTCTATTAGTCCGATTGTCCAATGGTCCAATAACAGTTCAATATATTCATATATAATTTAATATACATAATTAATACGTATCGTGACCCGTGTACCGGTCTCAGTGTCGATCACAACTCAAAGTATATATATATTTTGGAATCAACTCCGACCCTGTATAGCCAACTCCCACCTTCACATATAGAGTGTCTATGGTTGTTCCAAAATATATATATAGATGGGTCAATATGATAAGTCGAAACCTTGCATACGTGTCCCGTTATTTATAGTGCGTAAAAGTAAATAACAGAAATTAAATGACGATAAATATAATTGCGATAATTAAATTGCGGTAAATAAAATGTAATCAGTTAGCTAGGAACAGTTAGCTGGAACAGTTAGCGTAGATCCTTAACAAAATTTCAATTAGTTAATTCGTTTGTTTCTAACAAATTTTATTTTGTCCAATGTTTTCTTCATTATGCCACTTGTTGGATTCTGATAGGTCAAAATCCAAATATGAAATTGAACGAAAATGGATTATGTGGTGAACGGATACGTATATCTATGGATACAAGTAGGATAGTGACTGACTGTTGAATCAGAGTCGAAGAATGTACCGTGTAGCTGATTAATGTGAAATCTAAATATTCCTCGGGTATTACCTACCCGTTAAAATATTTTCACCATTAACAGTTTGTACGAAAGTATTTTTAATTACGATCTTTATGAAAATATACTTGCATATATATTTTCTTCAGATGTAATTATGGATTTAATGAGTCAATAAGATATTAAACTCATTTGATTTACCATTAATACTAGATTACATAATCTCTAAAACTTTTGAAATTACATAATCGCCATGTCGAGCGAAGATAATCGATGTAGAACGATTCGTAGAACGATGATTATACTCGAGGTGCAGAATGAGATGGTGAGGCATGGATTGTTGAAACTTGGGTTATTGGTTACCGTTGGTGCTGAAGCTGGTGATGTTACTGGTGTTGGTGATACTGCTGGTGCTTGCAAATTGTGTACCGTGCTCTCTAAAGTTAACACTCGAGCTCGGAGTTCTTTAACTTCTTCTACTAACCCTGGTTGGTTTTCAGTGTGAGGTAAAGGTCGGATATCTTCTCTAGTTCCGTTAATGGTTGCCTCAAGACGAAAAATTCTTGCAAAAAGGGTATAAACGGTGTTGCGAACAGGTTCACCGGTGAGCGGGTCGAGCACTCCAACGTTAGGTGGTAAGTTCGGCTCGTGATATGGAGTACCTTCTTCATTTCTCCATAGGGTAAGTATTTCGCGAACCCATCCCCACTTTCTAAAGAAATCACGGTAGTTGATCGGTTGGTGCGCTCCCGTCACGCTATCTTCGGAGTCAGAAGAACTTGGTCGATTCGTATAGGCCATCGTACGCGATCACAGAAAAGATTTTTGGTATGAAAGGCTTAGTGACAGCAAATAATAATTGGATGGTATTCTCAATGCATAATATGCATAGATATATATAGTACCAGGATCCCTTAAATTACGGAGAAATTTACGAAAGATATTAAGCAAAGTCTATCGTAATAGATACGCTAAGATATAAATTTGTCTATACACTATCTATGCAATAAAGGCAGTAAGGCATGTCTAGACTTAGAAATGATTAGCAGGAAATTTTTACACTAGGAATGATATACAATACTTATAATATGCAGCTAAGGTCGAAGTCCAGACTCGCTAATGCATCCTGACAACTATCAGTTAGACACACTAATGCAAGACCTGGTTCGCTAGGACCAACGCTCTGATACCATCTGTAGTGACCCGTCCATATCCCCCTGGACGAAGTCAACAACATCCGGTTCCATTGCGATGATCGACTCCAATTAATGTCCTTAACATGAGCAAATGCACAGCGGAAGACTTAATTTGTACCTGAGAATAACATGCTTTAAAAAGTCAACATAATGTTGGTGAGATATATAGGTTTGATGCTAGCAGCATTATAACTATGGACCACAAGATTTCATATATAAAAAAAATATATAATACACTCGCAAGTGTATAAAATCATTCTGCTTATGTTGAGGCCTCAGTAACCAACCTTAACAATAATATAATAAGTCATCTTCGCAAAGATGGATGTGTACACTCGCAAGTGTATAAATAAACCTCGAAGTACTAAACATCCGCCCACTAGTTCTTATGTCTAGTGCAGCCTACTGGATGGGGGTGTTAAACCCGATAGATCTATCTTTAGGATTCGCGCTTACATGCTATTATAACATATAACTAAATTACCTAGCACATCAATCCGCAGAATATCATTTTTAATCACTTGTGTCCATAACGTAAATCATTTATAAAAACAGCGCATGTATTCTCAGCCCAAAATATTTAAAGTTTAAAAGGGACTATATACTCACCATTCTGTATTTTGTAGTAAAAATACACATATAACATCATTGTACAAGTGTAAGGTTGGCCTTCGATTCACGAACCTATATCATTTGTATATATATTAACATATATAATGGTAACCGAACAATTTATTAATTGTTAATTTAGTAAATTATATGTTTCATTAATAACTTAGTTAACTATTTATTTTATATACTTTAGATAGATACTTAGTATTTATTATAAAAATTTAATATAGTTAAGTCATATGTATTTGAGTATATTTTTATATAATAAAAATTTATTTGGTAAACTAATATTAATAAAAAAAAAATTTATTTGATTAGTAATGATTATACCAATAATCTTAGTGATAATAATAATAATAATAATAATAATAATAATAATAATAATAATAATAATAATAATAATAATAATAATATAATAATAATAATAATAATAATAATAATAATAATAATAGAAAACTACCTTAGAGAATAAGTTCCAAAAATAAGTGTCCTTGCCCAGGCTCGAACCCGCGACCTCTCGTTTACACACAAACACCCTAACTATCCACATTACCTCGTGTTATTGGAATAATTCACCAGTTATATTTATTTAACCTTAAACTGTTTATCTTATTTTTCTACAAAAATTAACTTGACCAGACCTATCATCCATCCCCTATCGTCATCATACATAATCCCTAACGAATCATCATCATCATCAATACCATCATCCATCACCTTAATTATCTTTTCATCATTCATTAATCGTCATTCTTTTTATATCATCAACTCGTAAATCATTAATATTATAATTATGTCCACAACTAAACAATAACAGGAGGTCATCCTTCATCTCATTACTTCATCTATCCATATCTATAATTATTATTTTCGTACGTCAATGTAACCATATCTCTTCCTCATTAATCTTCTCGGCTAAAAATACAAAACAAACACTCATGGCCCAACATAAAACATAATTTAGAATCTCGGCCCAAATGCACAACAAGTTCAGCCCAACAGCAAGAAAGGGAACTCTCGGCCCAATGTTAACAAGGAGTTTCGGTGGCTAGCACAAGGATTCGTATTTGCACGTGAATAAGAGGGGTTGGTATTTTGTTGACCCACTGAATCCTCACCTAACCATCACTTTTTCTTTAGTTAATTCACCAATAGACATCATCATGCCACTAATCAATCATCTCCTTCGTGTTTAATTTTAATAGAAACGACGAGTGGAAACTGCAGTTTACAGCAGCAGTAAAAGAAATAGCAAAATAGTAATTGTTATTGTTATTTTCGCCAAGAAGAAGCAAAAGTCGTATCATGTGTAACATTGACACTGTTATACATATATACACAAACACATCTTCATAGTGTTATGTTTAAGTATATGTATATAGAGAGGGAGTGAGATTACGGCAGGGAAACAGGTACTAGCGAGTATGTATATATTTTGTTTTTCATTTGAATGTAAAAGTGATATACCTAAACAAAAGTTGGCTCCCACACACAAGTGTGTACACCTAAATGTGATAATTAAAATAAAGACCACTTGTCTTTATCCTTAACGTTTTGTATATCTCAATTATCATGCAATCCTAGTCCCACTTGTTTTTCCAACTTGTCGGCCAATTGAAACAAAATAAAGTAGTATTTCATGAGTATAATAGGTGACTCCATGTTGCTCGTCAACAGAAACAATATAAAATAAAAGGTGATGTGTTCGCTGGTTTATGATGGTTGAAGAAACAGAAAGGAAAACACAAGGTGATAGGAGGGTGATGAGGTGGCGGTTATGGGTGTCATAGTGAAGGTGAAGGTGATGACTTGTAGTCCGTGGTGGTGGATTTTGAGTGGCGCAAGGTGATAGTTCATGGTGATCTTGTGATCGATGGTGGTAGTAGGAGAAAGAGAGTAGCGACGGTGGTGGTTGTTTTAATTGTTTAACAAAGAGAAGAGGGAGAGAGATAAAGGGTGGCGATTCAACGATTGAGTGGTGATTCAAGATATGATCTTCGAAGGAGATGAAGGTCTTTAATGGTGATGGATTTCGTGGTTGTTGAGTGTAACCAAAACAGGAACTAAACGATAGTAGTAGGGATCGGTCGATTAGCGAGGAGGTTCTTGAATGATGAAGATTCACGGCCAAACCAAATCAAAAGAGGAGATAGAGAGTAATGGTTTCTAGTGATCATATGTTGTTGTAGGGTGTTGGGTGGTATTGCAAATCAGAGAACAAAACAAGTGTTCTCCCAATCTCTAATATGTAAATATGTATATATATTATATGTACATGGAGATGCATATGTATATAAATATATAATGAAGTCAAGCATAGTAAACATAATCAAGTTTAATTAGGAACAGTAAACTTAATAGTTTAAATCTCGTGACATAATAATTGAAACTATACTGCCGACATGATTTATTTTTATTTATATTTATTTAATTAATTTATATACTTAATTATATATTATATAATATTTACAGTTATGGTAAAAATATAATTTTTACAAAAACTACTTTGTTAACGCTATTAATACATATCGTATATACACATAGATGTTCGTGAATCGTCAGGCTTGGTCAAAAGGGTATCTAATTATCAAATATAGATTTTGAACTTTCTAGACTCAATATTAGGGTTTTTGCTTATCGTGTCGGAAACATATAAAGTTTAAGGTTTAAATTTGGTCGGAAATTTCCGGGTCGTTACAATATAAACGATTCCCCGGTAACGTTGGCTAAAGGGCAACGTATCTATCGAGGTTATAATAAGACTGTTTTGATTGAGAAGTCGAAGTTGACTTGCTGGAGCTGTGACAAAACTGTCTATTTTGAAACGGAATTGAAAAGTTATTTTAGCTAGTAAATGCCAAAGGGTCTAACACGGATACGTGTCGAACTATGACTTGGGTTTTGAGAGTTTTTCAGGTGTATAACTGTGGGTAACATGTGGTTGGATCATCATCTCGATTGTTCCTTAGTTGAAGTGTCTTCAGGAATTTCGAAGGGTTTGAGCACATATTGTAATTGTTAATACATATGATGTTCTAACACAGTTTTGAAGTCAAAGTATAGCTTTGAAAGATATAGAAATCTAAGAGTGATGATACTGGTTATATTTCGAATTGAATTATGCGATTTCAAAATCAGAATATGTAATTGAATTTGAATGAGTATGATTGTTTTGATTTATATGAAAGAATGGATATGGTTGTGAAAGTAGAGAGTATAGTTGATGATTGCTGAATCGGTTTCGAAAAATGTAATATATTAATTGTGAATTTATATATCTCTCGGGTATAACTACCCGTTAAAATTTTTTCACAATTAATATTTTGTACAAAAGAAGTTTATTACAGTCTTTATGAAAATATATGTGTATATTTTCTTTAGATGTAATATAGATTTAATGAGTTAATATTAAATTAAACTCATTTGTTTTATGGTTGGAACTAGAATTGAGTAATCACTAAAACTTTATAAATTGCATAAGTATTTCTTCAATAATATTGAAATTATGAATCATTACTTTGTTATTTATTGGTTTTCGTGAAATTCTTGGGAACTTCGCAAGGTACGAATGATGTTATTTGAAAAGTTTTGAGTACATCGATGATGAAAGTATAAAATCAAACATATATTCGAATAATACACTTGATTTATTATGAATTAGATTTTTATTGAATTGAGACAGAGATTGTAATTAATGATGGTTAAGTTGCGGACGAAGGACGTACATCATTGCATATTTGTAATATGAATTAACTGAGTAGTTAAGATTCACATATAATAGCTTAGTACGGGAAGATTTATTATGGTTTAAAAATTTATACATATAAAATATACATATAAATCTTTCGATTGGAAATGAGTTAATACTTCATAACTCGTTGATACAATATATTTGTTGTTGATTAGTAATGATATCCACAATGATTCTTGAACTGACAGAGTTTGTAATGTTACAGGTGCTGTTGATTCTGACGATACTGACGGCACTGACTGTGTTGATGATGCTACGGTCCTGTTGATGCTGTTGGTAAAACAATTCTAGCTTGTAAATCGTACACCATTTTCGATCAAAGTTTCTACTCTACCATCTCCGTTCACTCATCCGATTTACGGTCAGAATTAAATAATCTCTAAGATTTTGGAGATTACATAACTACCGCAGAGATATCTCTTCAATGAAGTTTATGAATTAATACTTCATCGTTTGTTGTTGTTGATATTCCTGGATATTTACAGGGCGTATGACGTTGATGTTTGAGATACCTATTGTGATGTTGTGGTGTGGGATGTGGATATTGTTGTTAGTGGTGGTGATGGTACTGTTGGTGTTGCTGATGGTGGTACTGTTTATGCTGCTGGTGCTGCTGCTGGTGTTTGTAACCTTTGCACCATATTCTCCAAAGCCAATACCCTAGCGCGAAGCTCGTTGACTTCTTCTATTACACCGGGGTGATTATCGGTTCGGACGAGCAGATAAATAAAATCTAGAATTTGGTGTAGTATGTAATCGTGACGAGATACTCTAGAAATAAGAGAGAAAATGGTGTTTCGGATAGGTTCGCCGGTAATTGCTTCAGGTTCTTCGCCAAGAGGGCAATGTGGTGGATGGAAGGGATCACCTTCTTCTTGTCTCCAATGATTAAGGAGGCTACGAACCCATCCCCAATTCATCCAGAATAGATGATGACTAATTGGTTGATCCATTCCGGTCACACTGCTTTCGGAACTTGAGTGGGATTCCATTTCGGAATTCGAGGGACTTGAACTAATGACGAATTCCATTTCGTACAATGGAATAAAGAATTTTTTTTTTTCTGATATGAAATGATTTTTCGGCTATCGGGTGGTATTCTAATTATATAGAGCAAAAGGTTTCGTAGATTATGGAGGAATTTACGGAATATGTCAGGCAAAGTTTACAGTAACAGATATGCTAAGATATGAATTAGCAGATACGCTAAGATATGAATTTTGTCGATACACTATTCATGCAATCAATGCAATAAGATGTGTCTAGACTAAGAATGATAAGCAGGTAATTTCCGACAAAAATGATGAGCAAAACTTTTGACATGCAGACACGGTCGAAGTCCAGACTCACTAATGCATCCTAACGACTATCAGTTAGACACACTAATGCAGACCTGGTTCGCTAAGACCACCGCTCTGATACCAACTGAAAGGACCCGTTCATATACATTATAAAAGATTCACAATAGTTGTTTACATCGCGAGGTATTTGACCTCTATATGATACATTTTACAAACATTGCATTCGTTTTTAAAAGACAAACTTTCTTTACAACAAAAGTTGACGGCATGCACACCATTTCATAATACATCCAACTATAATTTGGCTTAATAATAATCTTGATGAACTCAATGACTCGAATGCAACGTCTTTCAAAATATGCCATGAATGACTCCAAGTAATATCCTTAAAATGAGCTAATGCACAGCGGAAGATTTCTTTAATACCTGAGAATAAACATGCTTTAAAGTGTCAACCAAAAGGTTGGTGAGTTCATAGGTTTATCATAACAATCATTTCAATATATTAATAGACCACAAGATTTTCGTTTATAAATATATGTACACTCGCAAGTGTATAAAAGTATTCTATAAGTTGTAGGCACCAGGTAACAAGCCTTAACGTTCATGTTTTACCCTCTTAAGTACACCAGATCAGGTGTGTTTAAAATAACCTCGAAGTACTAAAGCATCCCATAGTCAGGATGGGGTTTGTCAGGCCCAATAGATCTATCTTTAGGATTCGCGCCTACCGTACATAGACAAGTAGTTTAATGTTACCAAGCTAAGGGTATATTTCTGGTTTAAACCCACGTAGAATTAGTTTTAGTACTTGTGCCTATTTCGTAAAACATTTATAAAACAGCGCATGTATTCTCAGCCCAAAAATATATATAAAAAGGGAGTAATGAAACTCACAATACTGTATTTTGTATTAAAAATACATATAACATCATTTAACAAGTGCAAGGTTGGCCTCGGATTCACGAACGTATCAATATTGAGATTCAATATTGCAGGAAAGTACGTAGACGCAACGGAGATGATAAACACTAGATTGACCTCACGAGCATACCCATGAACCATACCCATCACCTCCATAGCTATAACCCATAATTTCCTTAGCTTCGACTCATTCAAAAAAACTATTTTGAAATCACTCGGACAGCACTCCGTCGTAATATTTTATGTATACTAATAATATCTTGAAATAATACAGAGCAAATATATATATTTATATATATATATAAATCGATTGAGAGAGTTTAGAGAAATATATTTTCAAGTTTCTATGAAATAATGTAACCTACTAAATTCTATTTATAATAGATTTTTGAATTATTAAAGTGAATTATTAAAGTATGAATTATTAAAGTGAATTATTAAAGTATGAATTATTAAAGTGAATTATTAAAGTATGAATTATTAAAGTGAATTATTAAAGTATGAATTATTAAAGTGAATTATTAAAGTATGAATTATTAAAGTGAATTATTAAGGTATGAATTATTAAAGTGAATTATTAAAGTATGAATTATTAAAGTATGAATTATTAAAGTTAAAGTAAAGTAAAAGTAAAGTAAAGGTAAAGTTAAAGTATAGTAAAAGTATAAAAACTATGTATGTATAATATGCGTATAAATATATATAATATTAATTTGAATCGTTATATATATTTAATGAAATAAAATATAAATATCGTTATATTTATTATACTGGTTAAGTAATGAGTTGTCAAAAGTGATTCTAGATATTTATAAAAGTTATATACGTTTTAATAATAAAGTTCTTTTTAAACTGAAAACGTCTTTGTACGTTTGAAAATAGATTAATAGAATATTATGGAAACCAATTCTCCACTAAATTTTATCTAACTTTCGTAAATGACACTTTTTGTTTTTATTTATAAATAGCTTTACAAATTATTCTGAATATCGTTAAGAGGAATAGATTTTTCTCAAATCATAGTGGACCTCTCAACAGAGACTTGTAATCATAATTCAATGTTTCTGATAATTCAATCATTTAATATATATTTTTTTAATTTCGTCAAAAATCATATTGAAACAAATACGTTCGTGTAAAGTATTATACGTTTAATACTTTATTAATATTCTCAAGTTATAATATATATATATACATATACATATCTATTTATATATAACGGTTCGTGAATCGTCGGAATTTGGTCGAGGTTATAATGAATGTATGAACACAGTTTAAAATTCTTGAGATTTAACTTAACAAAATTTGTTTATCGTGTCGGAATAATATAAAGATTAAAGTTTAAATTTGGTCGGAAATTTCCGGGTCGTCACAATATATTTATCATCCTTAACATGTATTATCTAAAATTATCATTGTTATTAAGAATTTGTATTATTATTAAAAAGTATCATTTTTATTATTGTTACAACTGTAGTATTAAGCGAATCATTATAAGTAAAACTATCATTTTATCATTATTAGTAAAACAACATTTATAGTAAAATTATCAGTAATATTAAAATTGTCATTATTAAAATTAACATATTTATTATTATCCCTAATCTAGCATTATTACAAATAGTAGTTTAATAAATAAATGATCTTTAGATAAAAATATACAATTAATACACATAATTTAGCTATATTATTAATTATGTATAAAATGAAAATATATAAGTAGATAATAAAACTTATAAATTATTATAACAATTACATAACTAAATATATATACAGTTGTTTGATTTCGATTATATGTTTTAATAAATATATATACAAATGATATAGGTTCGTGAATCCGAGGCCAACCCTATACTTGATCAATGTCGTTCTATGTATTTTTACTACAAAATACATTAGGTGAGTTTCATTTGCTCCCTTTTTAAATGCTTTTGCAATATATATTTTTGGGACTGAGAATACATGCGCTGCTTTTATAACTGTTTTACGAAATGGACACAAGTAATGGAAACTACATTATATGGTTGAATTATCAAAATCGAATATGCCCCTTTTTATTAAGTCTGGTAATCTAAGAATTAGGGAACATACACCCTAATTGACGCGAACTCTAAAGATAGATATATCGGGCCCAACAAGCCCCATCCAAAGTACCGGATGCTTTAGTACTTCAAAATTTATATCATGTCCGAAGGAGGATCCCGGAATGATGGGGATATTCTTATATGCATATTGTGAATGTCGGTTACCAGGTGTTCAATCCATATGAATGATATTTTTGTCTCTATGCATGGGACGTATGTTTACGTGAAATGGAAATATGAAATCTTGTGGTCTATTAAAATTATGAAATGATTATTTATGTTAAACTAATGAACTCACCAACCTTTTGGTTGACACTTTAAAGCATGTTTATTCTCAGGTATGAAAGAAATCTTCCGCTGTGCATTTACTCATTTTAGGGATATTACTTGGAGTCATTCATGACATATTTCAAAAGACGTTGCATTCGAATCGTCGAGTTCATCAAGATTATTATTGAGTCAATTATAGTTAGATATATTATGAAATGGTATGCATGCCGTCAACTTTTGATGTAATGAAATGTTGTCTTTTCAAAAACGAATGCAATGTTTGTAAAATGTATCATATAGAGGTCAAGTACCTCGCGATGTAATCAACTATTGTGAATCGTTTATAATCGATACGGACTTCGTCTGGATGGATTAGGACGGGGCATTACAGATACCAACTAAAACGCCCCGTTCTAATCCATCTGGATGACATCCATATTGATTATAAACGATTCATAATAGTTGATTACATCGCGAGGTACTTGACCTCTAAATGATACATTTCACAAACATTGCATTCGTTTTTAAAAGACAAACTTTCATTTCATCGAAATTTGATAGATATGCATACCATTTCATAATATCCAACTATAAATGACCTAATCCGTCATTTACTTAATAATAATCTCTAATGAACTTCAACGACTTGAATGCAACGTCTTTTGAAATATGTCATGAATGACTCCAAGTAATATCCTCCAAGATTTTAAATATTATAAAACGTGCAGAAGTCCCATTACAACTGCACAAAAATATCATTCATATGAAGAACACCTGGTGAGGATTCAAAATATAATAGTAACCATCTGTACCGGTCTTTCACCCCACGGCTGAATACATGTGCCTTCAAAATATAGAACCTCTGTGCCGGTCTTTACACCCCATGGCTGAACACATGTTTATAAAATATAGGACAACCGATGCCAAAATGTCATAAATAATAAACCATCCACCCGGCTTGGAAGCTCATACGCTCTAACGGAAACCGGGGGCTAATGCGTGTCATAATAATCAACCCCAATCCCAGATAATTCTATCATAGAATGCAGTTAAGGTACTTTGGTCTATTTTGTAAAACAGTTATAAAAGTTGCGCATGTATTCTCAGCCCAAAAATGTAAAGGGTAAAAAGTCAAATGAAACTCACCTAATGTATTTTGTAGTAAAAATACATAGAACGACATTGACAAGTATAGGGTTGGCCTTGGATTCACGAACCTATATCATTTGTATATTCATCAATACATATAACCGTACTCGAACAATTTCACATACTATCTCTTTATATATTATTTATTTAATTTGTATATATATATATATATATATATATATATATATATATATATATATATATATATATATATATATATATATATATTGGAAAATGGTTATTACTTATATAGTTATATAGATTAGTAATATAATTGCAGTATATGTAATGAGTAGGTTTTATGTACCAAATATCTATTTGTTAAGAATGATAGTCTTGATATTAATGATAGTTTTATATATATAATGATACTAATAATAATAAAAATGATAATAATTACAATATTCATAAATTTATAGTGATACTCCTAATATCATTTTTACATTATTCAATTTTAATTTTAGTCATTGCTTTGCCTTACGGTTCGTTATCTTTTATTCGTTCCTCTCGTTATCGATAATGTATAATCTTTTCTAAGTTATGGAATTCATAATTTTAATCATCATTTAACTTGCACCTTATATTATCATTAAGTTTATGATCAAAATTGTTATACTAATCTCTTATCATAATAATCTTCATGATGTATAACCCTAATACTTTTATATTTCTTTTTAATAATCATAATCATATTTATTTTTCCTAGGTTACTAATAATATAATAATAATAATAATAATAATAATAATATTAATAATAATAATAATAATAATAATAATAATAATAATAATATAATAATAATAATAATAATAATAATAATAAGTAATAATAATAACAATATTAATGATAATTATAGTAACTATATTCTTAATTATAACTATAACCATAATAATATTAATGATAAATGATAACTAATCCATAAATGACAAGTTTATAATAATAAATACCTTAATAATGTTCACTTCACTTATAATCATGGTAATAATAATAATAATCATAATTCTATCAATATTTAGTAATAATAACATTAATAAGTAATAGAAAAAATAATAATAACAATAATAATAATAATAATAATAATAATAATAATAATAATAATAATAATAATAATAATAATAATAATAATAATAATAATAATAATAATAAGAAATTTTAAAATTTACAACTACCTCAAAATCAGTTTCTAAAAAGATTTGTCACCAGCTGGAATTGAAACCAAGACCTCTCGAAACCCACAAACACCCATGACCACTCGAGCATCTTTGTTTTTCTGATGTAAATCCCTGGCTATTTTTATTTAACTATGAAATCTGTTTCTTATATCTTCTCCTTCCTCACCCTAATTAAAATCGAACAGGGACTAACTCATATCGACTATTTACAGTTTTTAACTAGTATCTGGATTCGAATTAGAGGTACTCAGTGTGATTCCTTGATTTATAAAACAACAAAACAAAAAAAAAAAAAAAAAAAGAAGCAGCACCACACCGCCGTCGCTGTTTGGGTTAAAAAAAATTGATTTACGAATTTGGTCAAGTATTAAACTTTGATTATAACATAAAATAGTTTGATAAACATATATAAAAACTATTGGAATCATTAATTGTTCTTGAAATACAAACACGAATTCAAATTTCTGCAAGAACCCATTGGTTGACTTTTGAAACATAAAAATTTGACCTCGAAATTGGGATTCGATAGAACAAATTAGGATTTGAAACTTTACAGGTAGTTTATATAATCAATTCCTAACAACTTTGCATTTAAACTTTTTGAAAATTAGTTCAAATTCGAAAAATGGCCAAAAAGTGGAAAGTAAGGGTCGACGGTTTTAAAAAAAATATATCTTCTCCCATTCTAACTTGCAGTAGGTATGTATAATGGGTCACAGATTAATTCGTGTATCAATCAAGAATCAATTGAAGTTGTTTTTTAGCTGAGGTTGTTTGACAGGTGAAAGGACCCGTTCATATACATTATAAACGATTCACAATAGTTGATTACATTGCGAGGTATTTGACCTCTATATGATACATTTTACAAACATTGCATTCATTTTTAAAAGACAAACTTTCTTTACATCGAAAATTGACAAGCATGCATACCATTTCATAATATCCACTATCCAACTATAAATTGATTTAATAATAATCTTTGATGAACTCAATGACTCGAATTCAACGTTCTTCGAAATATGCTATGAAAGACTCCAAGTAATATCTTTAAAATGAGCAAATGCACAGCGGAAGATTTCTTTAACACCTGAGAATAAACATGCTTTAAAGTGTCAACCAAAAGGTTGGTGAGTTCATTAGTTTATCATAATCATTTATTTCCATCATTTTAATGATGGAATTTGACAAACTTTTGAGAAACACGTTCTACATTTTAACAAGTTCATAAACCCATTTTATGAAGATAAAGTGAGCGGAAGCATGCAAGTATCATGTTATATATCAACCATTTTAAAAGACAAATTCCATAAATATATCAAGTCTTGAAATAATATGCTTACATACAACAAGTGGGTTTAGTAATTTACCTCCTCAAGCTAGTTGAGGGTTACAACAATATGATGAAGAAGATGAGGATGAATGGAGCTTCAAATGTATGAAACCTCAAGTTGTTATACCCCAAGCTTATCACCAACACCTTGTGCTCTGGTTAGGGTTTGTTAACACTTGAATATGGCTTGCAAAAATCAAATTAAGAACCCCTCTACCCCTTGAAACCCCACGGTTTTTACAGCTCAAAGAGAGCAGATTTTTGCAGTTTTTTGTGCTATTTTGATGTGTATGCATGTGTGTTTTGGTCTACTACAAGTCTTGGTACTTATGCCTCTTGATACTTGAAGTAACCATACACATGGCAAGTCAAAGTGCATGCTCCAATGCCACTTACTTGTAGGCTTTTAAATAAGTTTTATAAAATTAAATTTTATAAACTATTTTATAAAACCTTCCATTTTATTTATACATATACATTTTATTATATAAAACCCATTTATATAAAATGTAACATAAATAAATTAATTATTTAACCTATAAATAATTAATTCCATATTATATAAATTATTCCATAATTTATATATATATGTACACATCAAGTAATATTTCAGAAAACCATTTTTCTTAAAGTTCAAGTGTTGCGTATTTAATCAATGATCCAATCGTTAAGATCAAATACGAATAAGGTGTCGGTAAGCTTGTTATTGGGTATGACCCGACTTGGATCAAAACATATTAGCCACATTAATTTAATATGTCTCTCGGGCATACGAAATACCTTCAATCTCCCACTTGCACGAGAAACATAAGAAATTAATGCAAGTGATGGATACCACCTAACGACCGTCCATCACCCCCAATATGTTATGACTTTGTGCCATTCAATAACATCATCCCTTTCGAGTTCACATCTCAAATATGAATAGGTGAATATTTTCATTACATCCTTTCGTCCTAGATGTCATGTTAATTCCAAGAGATACAGAGTGATCACTCTCTTTTAGATTTAACTTTATCAGGCCTTAGACATCTGACTCTCAACGAATAAGAGGGACAAATTCCATCTTGACTACATACGTCCTAAATATACACCTTGCATTATACCTGAGCTCTTCCTTATGAACTACCATATTTCAGACTAGCGAAGGAAAGAATCAAGGCACAATACTTGGTAAATATCCGAACCCAATATGTATCTCAGGTCAGAGGATACAATGATATTCGCCTTTAATCAAGACTACACGTGATCGACCACAAAGGCTCTATTTAGTAAGTCTTGAGAGCGGGTCTTCCAATATTTGTGTCCCACAAATATCTATGAACCTTGGTTGCAACCTTGCCCCACATTCATCCCGTGAATGCATACCAATCCAAGTTCATAATAGTCTAAACCTCACACTTGTTCCCACGAATGTGATCGACTACGGAATTTTAGAATAATTACTTATTCATGGATAAAATATGCAAAATAGGAACATAACTCAAGATAAATTAATGCCATAATTGTATAAATGAGTTTGAACTACTTCGTTCCGTTACAATACTTAAAACAGATCATAACCAATCACTAGAATATCGAAGCCCTAATGCACAAACATGTCCAGCATGTTTTGATCCATGTAAGAGCTTCGTGAGAGGATCCGCTATATTAAGATCTGTGTGAACTTTACGAATACATATCTTTCCCTTTTCAACTTCATCCCTTATGTAGTTGAATCTTCGCTCAATGTGACGGGTCTTTTGATGAGCACGAGGTTCCTTGATTTGAGCAATCGCACCCTCGTTGTCACAAAAGATCTCAAGAGGGTCCTGAATGGAATGGACTACTCCTAAGTCGTCGATGAATTTCTTCATCCATGCAGCTTCCTGAGCTGCCAATGATGCGGCGATGTACTCCGACTCTGTAGTGGATAGAGCAACAACATCCTGTTTTGAACTCTTTCAAGAGACCGCACCTCTATTTAATGTGAAGACATAACCGGATTGTGATCGAGAATCATCACGATCAGTTTGGAAACTCGCGTCCACGTAACCTTTTACAGCGAGTTCCTCCTCACCAGACCCATATATCAGAAACATATCCTTAGTCCTCCTAAGGTATTTCAATATACTTTTAACAGCAATCCAATGACTGTTTCCTGGGTTATTCTGGTATCTACTTGTCAGGCTAAGAGCGCATGACACATCCGGTCTAGTGCATATCATTGCATACATGATTGACCCAATGGCAGAAGCATATGGGACTTTCTTCATTCTCTCATGTTCATCCTTCGTGGTGGGGCACTGAGATGAACTGAGAAGTGTTCCCTTTTGAATAGGTACCAAACCTTTCTTAGAGTTCTCCATCTTGAACCTTTTCAAGATTTTTTCAATGTATGTACTTTGATTTAAACCTATCAGTTTCTTGGATCTATCCCTGTAGATCCCAATCCCCAAAACGTATTGTGCTTCTCCAAGATCCTTAATGGAGAAGCATTTGCTTAACCAAGTTTTAACACCTTGCATTGCCGGAATATCATTTCCAAATAACAATATATCATCCACATATAGTACAAGGAACATGATAGTGCTCCCACTAGCTTTCTTGTATACACAAGCTTCATCACCATTTTTAATGAAGCCAAATTTCTTGGCCTCCTCATTAAAACGATGATTCCACATTCTAGATGCTTGTTTCAATCCGTAGATTGACTTCTTTAACTTGCATACCTTTTTAGGATATTTCGGATCAACAAAACCCTCAGGCTGAACCATATAGACATCTTCCTCAAGATGTCCGTTTAGGAAAGCGGTCTTGACATCCATCTGCCATATTTCATAATCATAATGAGCAGCAATGGCAAGTAATATCCTAATAGACTTTAGCAACGCCACAGGCGAAAAAGTTTCATCATAGTCAACCCCTTGAGTTTTAGTGAAACCTTTTGCTACAAGTCTAGCTTTATATGTATCCAAGTTCCCATGTATGTCTGTTTTCATTTTGAACAGCCATTTACAATCAACTAGCCTAGAGCCAGGAGGTTGCGCAACAAGTTCCCAAACTTGGTTGTCATACATGGATTGCATCTCAGCGTTCATGGCTTCCTGCCATTTATCTTTATCAATCCTTGATAAAGCATCTTGGTAGTTTATTGGTTCATCCAAATCAACCACATAGCAACCATCCATGAGAAACCCATATCTCTCAGGAGGATTACTAATCCTACCAGATCTGCGAACGTCTTGTGTATTTTGATCATCCATCTGATCACTCTCAACATTTTCATGTTGAGTGCTAGTGTCAGCCAATTGTGTATCATCTACTTGATCTTGAACCTCTTCAAGATCTATCTTCCTTTCACTTTTGTCTTCCATTAGGAACTTAGTTTCAAGGAATTCAGCCTTCCGAGCAACAAATACATTCTGCTCGGAAGGATCATAAAAATAGTATCCCATATCATCCTTGGGATATCCTATGAAGATACACTTCGTGGATCGAGCATTCAACTTATTAGGGACGTAACGCTTAGGATAAGCTTCACATCCCCATACTTTCAAGTATGAAAGAGAAGGAGGTTTTCCAAACCACATCTCATGAGGAGTTCGTTCCACTTTCTTGGTTGGGGCCATATTTAAAATACGAGCCGCGGAGCTTAGACAATAACCCCAAAATGATAGAGTTAACGAGCTTCTTGCCATCATAGATCGAACCATATCCATTAGGGTTCGGTTCCTCCTTTCGGAAACTCCATTAAGTTGGGGTGTTCCGGGTGGAGTAAGTTGTGAGATAATCCCACAACTCCTAAGATGATCTTGGAAGGCATCGCTTAGGTATTCACCTCCTCTATCGGTATGAAGTACCTTAATTGTCCTATTGAGTTGATTTTGTACTTCGTTTTGATATTCTTTGAATGCTTCAAACGTTTCGTCCTTGTGTCTTAACAAGTAGACATATCCGAAACGACTGAAGTCATCAATGAAAGTAACGAAGTATCTTTCACCATTCCTAGTTATGGGCTTAAAGGGTCCACATACATCCGAATGTATTAATCCCAATAAGTCTTTAGCCCTTTCATAGGTCCCTTGGAAAGGTGCTTTTGTCATTTTTCCTTGTAAACAAGATTCACATACATCAAATGAGTCTAGTTCATTTGATTTCAAAAGTCCATTCTTTTGAAGTGTATGCATTCGGTTCTTGTTTATATGGCCAAGGCGACTATGCCATAAATAGGAATCACTCAAATCCCTTTTGAGTTTCTTGGTGCTTGTATGGTATATAGAGTCGATGATGCATCATCATGAACCAATTCATAAATTCCATTTGAAGGCGAAGCCTTGAAATAGAATACATTGTCTTTAGAAACATGAATATCATCATCAATAAAATTAACAACGTAACCACATTGTTTTAAGCGAGAAATAGAAATAATGTTTCTACACAAATCCGGAGCATACAAAACATTTTCTAAAATAAGTTCCAATCCACTTGGAAGCTTCAAAATAAAATCTCCTTGAGCTTTAACATGCACCTTTGCACCATTGCCCATATAGAGACTTGATGTTCCCGCCTTATGATCACTTCTTTTGAACCCCTGCAAAGAATTGCAAATATGAGTTCCACATCCCGTGTCTAATACCCATGTATTAGAAGAAGTAATACTAAGCTCTATATATAACATATATATATTACCTGAGGTTTGCCCTGCATCCCTCTTGTCCTTCAACTCCTTAAGATAGACCGGACAGTTTCGTTTCCAATGACCCATCTCACCGCAACCGAAACATGGGTCTTCTTTGGGGTTTGCCTTCTCGGCTACCTTTTGCTTCTTAGCCTTGTTGATGGTTGGGGTAACCATCTTCCCTTTCCCTTTGCCTTGATGGGCGGGTCCTTTTCTCTTAGCCACCTTTGGCTTAGAGGTGTTACCTTTGGATCCACCTTGATCGATTGCTAATACGGGTAAAGCCCTTTTACCCATGCTAGTTTCTGTCGTTCTAAGCATACCGTGAAGTTCACCTATGCTCTTATCTATCCCATTCATATTGTAATTAATTACAAATCGATCAAACCTTTTTGATAGGGAGTTAAGGATAAGATCGGTGGCTAACTCATTTGATATGTTTAGGTTGAGGCGGTTAGCACGATCAATAAGGCTCTTCATCTTAAGCACATAAGATGAAACCGATTGGGTATCGTCCATACGACAAGCATGTAGCGCCGGAACCGTTTCGAAACTCGACACGCGCTTGTTGGAGGAACATCTCCTTCAATTGCGTTATCATGTCGTATGCACTATGATGCTCGAAATCCTTTTGGAGTTCGGGTATCATAGTCCCAAGCATTAGGCATGAGACTTGAAGGGAGTCGTGGCAATACTTATCGTAAGAGGCCATTGCTTCCACATCATTCTCATCCGGTTGATCGGGAATGGGGTCCTCAAGTACATACGCTTTATCCTCTTGTTTGAGGACAATCCGAAGATTGCGGAACCAATCCATAAAGTTGGTATGATTGAGTTTGTCTTTCTCGAGGAGAGACCGTAACGATAGGTTGTTCATGTTAAGTGGTGCGTTTTGCATGTTGTTGTTGTTATTAGCGGCCATCTACGAAATTCAACAAAGTCCTTTTAAGTATCGATTTTAAATTTAATAAACAATACCCTTTTAATTTGTTTTATTAAATATTAGAATCCAACGGTAAATCAAATTTCGGTTAGGTGACCTTTATCCCGTCATTTGATTTAGCTAGGTAGTCATAATGACAATTGCAATCCTTTTGCAACTTCTAAGTTATGGGATCATGCAATCCTTTTGCATGGCATATTAATCCCATCAATGCCTATTTGTTCCTCATGCTTCGGTGACCCTAAGTTCATGATTCCCAAATCAAGTCGTCCTACTTGTGTAAACATGTAGACTTAACATACAAGTGGTTAGGTGACCTTTATCCCACATGTATGCGAAGTGTACCTTATTCATATTAGTTCACTCATGACGGTTAGGTGACCTTTATCCCATCAAGAGATTCCTAATATGTCTAAGTGTTTCCACAAAAGGATGGCGTTTAACTTGTTTACCTTGTTTTAGTTAAAGGGATTTTATGTTTTCTACATTCTAGTTTTAGAAAACAAAATGCTATACACCAACATGCATTTGGTGTGTAGTGTTTTATGAAAAACCTATTTTCATGTCATATTAGTAAAGCCAATTACGTTGATATAAACCATTTTATATGCATTGTTATTTATGTCCTTAATAACCATTTGTTGTTTTAATTATAACCAATTATAATGTCATTTTGCAAGTTGTAAATGTGTGATAAATTGTAGCAACCAAACATACAAACACAATAAACATGCAAAACAACCAAGTTCACAATCAAGCCAATTTGGTAGACATTTGTTTAGCCAAAACAAATGTCACCTTCTATGGGTTATGACAAAGTAGGAGATTTATAATCTCCCACTTAATCTTGCATCCAAATGCTTCCAACTTATGTTCATCTTCATCATCTTCATTCTTCATTCTCTTTACAAAAAATATATCCTAATACATTTTTTTTTCTAGAAAATGAAATTACAACCTAATATATTTTACATACCAAATATAAAATAAATTACAAATGAATGAATATTACAAATTATTACAAACCAAATGAATGATTAATATTACAAACCATAAGAATGAATAAATCAACCACAACATACAACCATTCAAACACAAGGTCTAGGCTTGATTGTGAACCACATTAAACAACAAAATTTGACCAAAAAATAAGTTCCAAACCCACTTTGGAACTCCCTAAAATTCGGCCAAAATAAGAACCCATCCAAAATCTAAAAATTTTTACATTCTAGTTTCATGCATGTTACTAGATTGTAAGATTAGTGGATTTAAAAGTCATAAACAAGAAGCATATTTCAAAGACCTTGGCTCTAGATACCATTGATGGAATTTGACAAACTTTTGAGAAACACGTTCTACATTTTACCAAGTTCATAAACCCATTTTATGAAGATAAATTGAGCGGAAGCATGCAAGTATCATGTTATATATCAACCATTTTAAAAGACAAATTCCATAAATATATCAAGTCTTGAAATAATATGCTTACATACAACAAGTGGGTTTAGTAATTTACCTCCTCAAGCTAGTTGAGGGTTACAACAATATGATGAAGAAGATGAGGATGAATGGAGCTTCAAATGTATGAAACCTCAAGTTGTTATACCCCAAGCTTATCACCAACACCTTGTGCTTTGGTTAGGGTTTGTTAACACTTGAATATGGCTTGCAAAAATCAAATTAAGAACCCCTCTACCCCTTGAAACCCCACGGTTTTTACAGCTCAAAGAGAGCAGATTTTTGCAGTTTTTTGTGCTATTTTGATGTGTATGCATGTGTGTTTTGGTCTACTACAAGTCTTGGTACTTATGCCTCTTGATACTTGAAGTAACCATACACATGGCAAGTCAAAGTGCATGCTCCAATGCCACTTACTTGTAGGCTTTTAAATAAGTTTTATAAAATTAAATTTTATAAACTATTTTATAAAACCTTCCATTTTATTTATACATATACATTTTATTATATAAAACCCATTTATATAAAATGTAACATAAATAAATTAATTATTTAACCTATAAATAATTAATTCCATATTATATAAATTATTCCATAATTTATATATATATGTACACATCAAGTCATATTTCAGAAAACCATTTTTCTTAAAGTTCAAGTGTTGCGTATTTAATCAATGATCCAATCGTTAAGATCAAATACGAATAAGGTGTCGGTAAGCTTGTTATTGGGTATGACCCGACTTGGATCAAAACATATTAGCCACATTAATTTAATATGTCTCTCGGGCATACGAAATACCTTCATTTAATAGACCACAAGAATTTCATTTCCAGTTCTCATAAATATACGTCCCATGCATAGAGACAAAAATAATCATTCATATGGTGAACACCTGGTAACCAACATTAACTAGATACATATAAGAATATCCCCTATCATTCCGGGATCCTCCTTCGGACATGATATAAATTTCGAAGTACTAAAGCATCCGGTACTTTGGATGGTGTTTGTTAGGCCTAATAGATCTATCTTTAGGATTCACGTCAATTAGGGTGTCTGTTCCCTAATTCTTAGATTACCAGACTTTAATAAAAAGGGGCATATTCGATTTCGATAATTCAACCATAGAATGTAGTTTCAATTACTTGTGTCTATTTCATCAAACATTTAGAAAAACGCATGTATTCTCAGTCCCAAAAATATAAAGGGTAAAAAGGCAAATGAAACTCACCATACTGTATTTCGTAGTAAAAATACATATAACGTCATTGAACAAGTGCAAGGTTGGCCTCGGATTCACGAACCAAAATTAATTATATATAATTATGTGTTGGTCAATATTTGTCTAACAAATTAGGTCAAGTCATAGTGTACCACAATCCTAATGCTCGAGACTAATATGCAAAAGTTAACAAAAGTAAATTTGACTCAAAATAATTTCCAAAAATCTATACATGATTAATATATAGTTTAAATATCGTCGTTTTATATTTTTAAATATTTTTAAAAGATTTATTAGAGTAAATAATATAATTTATTTATTAATAAATAAAATTTTATATTAAATTTATATATTATAATATACTTTTATATATATTAAGTAATAAAATTTATAGGGTTCATTTAATATCATAAAGATAATATGATAGGTATTATTAAAGTAAGTTATTACACGTAGTAAAATATGTTTGTATCACATTTTTATTTGATAAAATAATATCTATAATGATAGTAAGTAAAAGTTGTATTATTTTGTAATAATAATTATTATTATAAAAATATCAATATTTATAATTACTAAGATGACATTATGATAAAACGATAATTCTAATTATGATAACTTTAATATTTACGATAATTTTTAATATTATCTTTAAAATAATAATTCTATTTAAAATAATAATAATAATGATATTTTATAGTAACAATGACATTTCTATTAAAATGATAATTTTTGTTAAAATGATAGTTTTAATACTAACGATACTTTTAATAATAATAATAATGATAAAAATAATAAGAACGATAGTTTTATCTAAATCAGTATCTTATAATATTTTAATTTCATCATGATACTCTTACTCATTATTTCTTAATCGTTTCGTTTAATAGCTTTTAATCGTATTTTATATCGTGTTCATAATAATGATAATAATAGTAAACAAAATAATTAGGTGTTACAAATATTTGTTTTAATTACACTAACGTTAATAATGATAGTTACTATAACATTATTAACGATAATACTAATAATTATCTTAATGATAATATAGTAATAATAATAATAATAATAACAATAACAATAACCATTTTTAAATAATGATATATATATTAATAATGATAATAATAAAAATAATACTAATAATACTAATAATAATAATAATAATAATAATAATAATAATAATAATAATAATAATAATAATAATAATTGGATAATAATAATAATACTAATTATAACTTTAACGATAATAATGATAGTAATAATAAAAAAATAACAATTTTTAATGATAAATCCCTTTTATTGATAAAGATAATAATAATGATAATAATAAGATAAAACTAGAACGACGATAAAAACGACGATAATAATAATCATTTTTAATAAAAATATCGAAAATTCAATTGATTATAACTTCTAATCCGTTCATCGAAACCATTCGATATCTAAAGGAAAAGTCCTTAATTTTTCGCTAGCTTTCCAAGGACAAGCATATCTTATACCTTATCTCAACCGCAAGTGTAACTAATTCAATATTTAACCTAACCTGTCTAAGGGCAATATCAAAAGTACAAGCATGCATAATCCTAAATACTCGAGCACTAGTCAGGGATACACTATTATTATGTAAAAGTTAAATTATGAGTACTCATGTATCAATATTGAGATTCAATATTGCAGGAAAGGTACGTAGACGCAACGGAAATGATAAACACTATATTGACCTCACGAGCATACCCATGAACCATACTCAATCACCTCCATAGCTATAACCCATAATTTCCTTAATCCTATCCTACTCGAAAAACAATTTCGAAATCACTCGAATAGCACTCCGTCGTAATATTTTATGTATACTAATAATATCTTGAAATAATACGGAGTAAATATATATATGTAAATCGATTGAGAGAGTTTAGAGAAAAATATTTTCAAGTTTCTATGAAATAATGAAAATTATTGAATTCTATTTATAATAGATTTTTGAATTATTAAAGTGAATTATTAAAGTATGAATTATTAAAGTGAATTATTAAAGTATGAATTATTAAAGTGAATTATTAAAGTATGAATTATTAAAGTAAATTATTAAAGTATGAATTATTAAAGTGAATTATTAAAGTTATAGTAAAGTAAAAATAAAGTAAAGGTAAAGTTTAAGTACAGTAAAAGTACAAAACTATGTACGTATAATACGCGTATAAATATATATAATATTAATTTAAATCATTATATATATTTAATAAAATAAAATATAAATATCGTTATCCTTATCATACTAGTTAAGTAATGAATTATCAAAAGTGGTTCTAGATATTTATAAAAGTTATATACGTTTTAATAATAAAGTTCTTCTTAAACTGAAAACGTTTTTGTACATTTGAAACTAAATAGATCAATCGAGTCTTTATGAGATTCAATCTTCCACTATCCTTTATCTAGTTCTCAATGATTGACAATTTGTTCTTATTTATAAATCACTTTACCATTTTCCGAATATTGTTAAAATGGAAAGATTTCTCAAATCAACGTGGGCCTTTCAACAGAGACTTGTAATCATAATTCAATATATCTGATAATTTAATCATTTGATCTTATCTTCTAATTCCCTTGATAAACATTTTGAAACAGATACAATCATATAAAGTATTTAATCTAATATTTTGTTTATGTTTCAAGTTATAATATATATACACATATTCATGTATAATCATATTCTTTTAATGGTTCGTGAATCGTTGGAACTTGGTCGAGGTTGAATGAATGTACGAACATAGTTTAAAATTCTTGCAATTTAACTTAACAAATATTGTTTATCGTGTCGGAAACATATAAAGATTAAAGTTTAAATTTGGTTGGAAATTTCCGGGTTGTCACAACTGGGTACAAATCAGGAGCAGGAAACTTGAGAAAAGTAAATTAAAATGATAAAGACTTACAACAGAATTTGGTTTGTAGTGCTAGTGGAATTCACATTCACAACTTTACACAATTTGGAAAGACCAGATACAGATTTGTAGCCCTTCTTTGTAGTTATCTGAGTTGATTTATATTTAATAATAATAATTATATTAATATTAATAATAATACAATTAATAATAAATGATTAAAAATGATTTATAATAACAATATAAATAATACACATAATAATACTAGGAGTAATATTAAAATAATATTAATATTAATAATAATAAAGTAATGTTAAAAGTAATAAAGTAATGACAATGTAAATTATAAAGGAAAATGACAATTTTTAGTAATAATAATAATATTCATTATAATATCTAACATTATAAATTTTACTACTATATATAATAATACTGATAATAATAATAATATCAATAATATTGGAAATTAAATGTATCTAATTATATATAGATATATTTTAATAATGTTGACAATAATAATATTAATGAAAATGATAATAATATTATTAATATTAATAGTATGGGTAATAATAATACTACAACCATTTATATGTAACAAATTTGCATCTATAGTTTATATATAATATTAGTAACACTAATATTAATATTAATATTAATATTGAAGGTAATAACAATATAACTATTTATATGATTGGCTCTAATATGTTGTTAATTCTGTATTACTTATAATATATAATATCATAAGTGAATAATTAATATTTATATATTTTATACATGTTACAATATATTAGTTATTAATAGAACTCTTTTATAGATATCTATATATTTATTTATATAGGTTCATAATAATATTATATATCTATTTACATATGTTTATTATAATAATAACTTAATTATTTTATTTGTTATCTTACATTTTTAATTCTAATTACCTAATTGTATACTTATTAATTTAAATTATTATCTATATACTCTTATGTATATATATTCACATAATTATTTACACATTGGTTCGTGAATCATCGGGAATGGTCAAAGGGTAAATGCATTCATGTAATCCGTTCTAAAGTTTTCGAGACTCAACATTACAGATTTTACTTATCGTGTCGGAATCATATAAAGATTAAAGTTTAAATTTGGTCGGAAATTTCCGGGTCACTACAGTTTTGACCTCTATATGAGACGTTTTTCAAAGACTGCATTCTTTTTTAAATAACCATAACCTTTATTTTATCGATAAAGGTTTAAAAAGCATTACGTAGATTATCAAATAATGATAATCTAAAATATACCGTTTACACACGACCATTACATAATGGTTTACAATAAGAACATATTACATCAAAAATAAGTTTCTTGAATGTAGTTTTTACATAATATCATACAAGCATGGACTCCAAATCTTGTCCTTATTTTAGTATGTAATGGTGTATCCTATCGTATACACACATAAAAGGCATAATGGTTGCATAAAAGTAGCATCAGGAAGGCTGGAAACAACAGTTTTGTGGAGATTGTCCGTCCAGCATTCTCCGCTGTATAGGCTGCTCCGTCATGCGTAAGCCCTGAAGGCCGCTTAGCGCATAAGCCCTGGCCGGAGAGCACCGCATTTAGCATAAATTTCGGAGCACATGTAACAGAACGTATCATCATTCGATACGTGTCCCCAAACAAATCTGGTAGATCTGACACTATAAATAGACCCCTTGGGTCGTCATTTTACACAGGTTCAGACATTCTGACAACTTTGAGAGCTGAGACTTCACTTCTCTCTTTCTCTCTCTACTTTCTCTCACTAGAAGTCATCCGGCTAGCACTTATACGCTTTGCGGATGACAGATTGATTAAGCCACCCCACAAGTTCTTACACTTGTATACCGGGTCTGCAGGGGTTATTTCCCGAGGGTAAAAATCAATCGGCAACACTCTGCCCTCCTAAAAGCTAGATCACTTCTGGTCTCTTGTTGACATACTAAGCCTTACCTCATAAGGAAATAGGTGTTAACAATGGCGCCATCCACTAATGCAAAGAACACACGAAACGAAAAAGGAACGAAGGCAGCTGAAGCTCCATTTGTACTTGAAGCAGTCAATCATCCATCAACCGACGACATGGTCACTGTTGAAGATGTACCTATTTCACCACTAGATGGTATGATTGAAGAAACAGTTGCTGAAACTACAGAGAGGCTTAAACATTTGGCAACTAATTCGGAGAAAAGGCCAGTAATCGAAGAAGTGACAGCTAAAAGTGCAGAAAGACTTCCAAATTTTGTTACTAATCCAGAGCGACGACCATTGATGCAACCACGGTGATGTTCGTCATTTATACCTTTTCGGCGGATGGCGGATGGCAAAGACAAGCAGATAATGAAAAGGCAATCTATATCAAAGTACAAGTTATCCAGGCTACTTGACAAGCTGGGCAGTCTTATTGATGATTCTGGGGATGATAATGACCTGAGTTGTGATAATAATGACTCTGATGATGGAATTGACAAAGATGAGTTCATGTCAGAAAAGCAGGCAGTGTTGCTTTTAAATGACATTCTTAAGCAGACAGCTCCAGCAAAATACAAGCAACGCTTAGCGCAGCCCGCCGTTCGTGTTGTGGCTGTGGACAACTTTTTTGCCCTCATTACTGGAGAACAAGCCACCAAGCCACCAGCGATGGCAGAATCAACGCAGTGTTTCATTGATCGAATTGCTAATTATCCATTGCCCAGAAATCTTGCTATACCAGCAATTGGAGTTTATGATGGCACAACGGATCCGGAAGATTTTCTGACTATGTTTGAAGGTGTTATGAGGTTGCAGCATTGGGAGGATGAAACTGCGTGCCATATGTTTCCTATAGTATTGCAGAAAATGGGACGCGAATGGTTTGCTAGTTTGCCGCCAAGGAGTATTACCAGTTTTCTTGATTTGAGAGCAAAATTTGTGATGCAATACCAAAATCTACGGAGCTGTACTCTGACACATCTTGATGCACACGAGATCACAATGCATCATAACGAATCTTTGAACAATTTTATGAAGCGTTATACACTTGAAGCACAGAAGATTCCTGATTGTCCAGAATCGCAGATTGTATCTGGTTTCATTTTCTGTTTAGACCAGCGACGGTTTAGTGCACTTGTTCATGCATTACGCTATGACTTGCCAAAAACATTAGATCAAGCTTTGGAGGTTGCACAGAGGCATGTTCGAGCTGGTGAGCGTGGGTTTAACAAGTTTGATACTGGCAGTAGTAGCAAGTCGCACAACGGAGGACGGTATTTTGACAAAAATCAGAGAAGGAATGACAATTCAAATGGAGGATGGAGAGGAAACAATCACCCTAATGATTTTCACCACAACAGAAAGCCAATAGAAAGGCACCCGCTGATTATGGCGCTTACCAAAACTCCGAAAGAGATCCTCTTCACTGAACCAATTTGGACCACTTTCAATGCTCCAGCACCTATGGAAGAAAGGGAGGGTCCAAAGAGTGAGTTGTGGTGCGATTTCCATGAGGCTTGGGGCCATGATACGGACAATTGTAAATCTTTGATGAGAGAAATTATAGCGAAAATCAAGGCAGGAGAACTGAATCATTTGTTGCCTGGCAAACAGTACAGGAGGAATGATCCTCGCAGGAAATTTGCGTGGCAAAGGAATGATGGTAGCAGAGGACGCCGTGGAGAGAACAGAAGAGAGCAGCATGGCAGAAGAGATAATCGGAACCAACCGCAGTATGGAGAATGGATCACAGAGCGTGAGACAACTCCAGAAGTTGTAATCAGGATGGTTTGGATTAACGATGGTCATTATGAAGAAGGTGAATCATCAAACAGCAATTTGGACAGCTGGAGATATGCCCCAATTATCTTTCAGCCAATTCAGAATTGGGCGTTGTCCGTCCAACCAGTGATCATTTTACATTTTATCTACACAGATAGCAAATAAGTTTGTCAATTGTATCTACACAGATACAGGAAGTGAAGCTGACATCATCTATTGGCATTGTTTGATAACTTTTCTAAGGCATGTGCAGAGCAGAGCTAGGCAAACGAGGTTGAAAGTTTCTGGACTAACAGGAGCACCGATAAATGCTATGGGGCAGATTCGTTTGGAAGTTGTTATGGGCACATTCCCATTGTTGAGAACGGAAACAATTGATTTCCCAATCATAGATGGCAATTCTCTTTTTAATGTCCTTTTTGGAAGAACAGCTTTGGCTATGTTTGGGGCAATAACATCGACGGCCCATGCAGAGGTCAGATTCCCCAGTCCAAATGGAGTCGCAGCCATACATTCACAGTATGTGCAGCCAACAAGGGAAAGATCAACGTTTGCAAATGGGCTAGAAGGCAGAATGAATCAGAGAATGCGTGATAGGTTATTCAGCGAGGAAGAAGTTCAGGAGTTTTTCATTCCGTAAACAAGTGTGAAGGCCGGACAGCGCTGGGCGCTAGGCATATGAAGAAGCAATTTGTCAACAAGTTATCAAGAACAGTGTTTATCTTTTCAATAAAGAGCAGTTTCATTTAGCATTTTAATAAAAGCAGTCTTTTACAATCAGTGTACTCATGCCTATTTGGCATTTGAAGAACACATTTCGAATTATAAGATGAAGCAGCGTTTATCAAACTTACTGTGAACCATTGTGGTTATTTTGCAGTGCATACATTAGCAATTGCATACATTAAACATTCATGACGTACTAATTAGGCTTGATCCACCTAAAAGTCGTCATCATGTGACAACCCGGAAATTTCCAACTAAATTTAAACTTTAATTTTATATGTTCCGATACGATAAGCAATAGTTGTTAAGTCAAATTTCAAGAATTTTAAACTATGTTCATACATTCATTCAACCTCGACCAAGTTCCAACGATTCACGAACCATTAAACGAATATGATTATATATGTATATGTGTATATATATTATAACTTAAAATGTAACAAAATATTAGATTAAATACTTTATATGATTGTATCTGTTTCAAAATTTTTATGTGACGACCCAGGAATTTCCGACCAAATTTAAACTTTATCTTTATATCATTCTGACACGATAAGCAAAGTTTGATAAGTTAAATCTCAATAATTTTAAACTATGGTCATACATTCATTTAACCTCGACCAAAATTCCAATGATTCACGAACCATTAAACGAACGTAAAAGATTATATATGAATACGCGTATATGTTATAACTTGGTAACATTAACGAAATATTAAGTATAAATACTTTACAATATAGTATTTGGTTCCATATGTTTGTCGATGGAATTCCATAGTAATCAATTGATGTAGTTTTCAACTGTACGAAGACACTTTTTTATATAACAGGATTTGTCTATCTAAACTGCCTTTAAATAAATAAACGTAAGTTGAAATATTGGTTGTAACGTGTATTTCAAATGTGTTCATTAAATATATATGTTTTCAAATTAAGTATATGGTAGTAACATCCGCCTAGTGACGCAATGGATATTTAAAAACGATTAGTACTTGTATCCATTTAAATTCTTAAAAAGAAAAATGTTACGCGCTAAACTATTTTCCTAAATGAAATAAAAATAAACTTTGAAAAATAAATAGTTTTGAAAAACTAAATGTTATATTGTTAGATGAAAGATTTTGGATACAAATTTATATTTCTAAAAATGTATTTATATATTTTAACCTCGTCATAAAACGTCTCAATTTAAAATAAAATATTTTGGTAAACAAAGAGTCACTGATTTATAGAAGCAAATGACCACGACGCTCAAATTTTATAAGATACATTTTTACAAAGTAATTTATTGATGAATAAATCAAATTATTACTAAAGGTGCACGTCGCGTAACGTAAAAGGCTAGTTTTCTAAACGTACGAAAGTGTGCTCGAAAAACTGAAAGTGGTACATGAGTCGTGAGACCACGTCCGTGTCATTTTTGTAAAAATTATATTTTTACCATGAGCGTAAATATAATATAATATTTAATTAATTCTAAAGATTAAATATAATATATATTAAATAAATTATAAATCTATATATAACATACGTAATATAAGATAGGAGTGTCGGTAAGGACTTACAATGCATAACAGCTGGAAAACACGATCGCATGAGGTGGGGATGTTGCCAAAATGCTATAAAGTCGATCTGTTTGCTCCCGAATTCATTTTACTCTCCAGTCTCTCAAAACTCTCTCAATATACATATTATATTTATAATAATTATTATTATTATTATAGAGATTAAAACTATTATTATTATTAATCTTATTATTATTACTAGTGGTATTATTATTATTATTACATAAAATACTACGACGAGGTCATGAGTGGACTATTTTCAAAACTGGTTTTCGAGTAGGATAGGGTTAAGAAAATTATGGGTTAGAGCTATGGAGGTGATGTGTATGGTTCATGGGTATGCTCATGAGGTCAATTTACTGTTTGTCATCTCTGTTGCGTCTACGTATCTTTCCTGCAATATTGAATCTCAATATTGATACGTGAGTACTCGTAAATAAATTTTTACATACTAATAGTATATCCCTGACTAGTGCTAGGGTATTTAGGATTATTAGGAATGGAAACGGATGAGAAAAAAAAAATCCGAGAATCCGTTACACCCGTTTTAAAAATCCGCGGATATATCCGTGAAACAACTCGTGAACCAACATTTTGGGTTGTTTTTAGACGTGTAATTATGAAGATTTGTTTAAGCTTTATAATAATTTAAATACAACTAATAATTACCTACTTGAAATCTTAAACACTTGTTGAATAGTTGCAAATTATTAACTGCATGCATTTTCATAACTCTAACGTCTTTAAATTGTGAAAAGGTATTTATAATATATAATCTCTCTAGATGTTTTTCTGTTCAACGGTCTTAAGAATTTGAAACTTCATACTTACATTTTAGTACAAGTTGACAAGTAACAATTAAACAAAATTTACATCAATTAGTTTAGCCTAAAATTATATATATTTTTTTAAAAGTAAACCAATTTTATTTCATTATAAAGATAAACTTTACAGAGATTGTCATGCCTGGGTTAGGCATAACCAACAAACAGAGGAACTACATACTATATAATAATCATGTATAAAATCTTGAAATCATTTTTAGTTAAATTGACTTTTGTTGACTTTTGCATATTAGACTCGAGTATTAGGATTGTGGTACACTATGTCTTGACCTAATTTGCTAGACAAATATTAACAACACACAAATATATATAGACATGATATAGGTTCGTGAATCCGAGGTCAACCCTGCATTGTTCAGTTGTTCAATATCGTCATATGTATTTTTACTACAAAATACAGTATTGTGAGTTTCATTACTCCCTTTTTATATATATTTTTGGGCTGAGAATACATGCGCTGTTTTATAAATGTTTTACGAAATAGGCACAAGTACTAAAACTAATTCTATGTGGGTTTAAATCAGAAATATACCCTTAGCTTGGTAACATTAAACTACTTGTCTATGTACGGTAGGCGCGAATCCTAAAGATAGATATATTAGGCCTGACAAACCCCATCCTGACTATGGGATGGTTTAGTACTTCGAGGTTATTTTAAACACACCTGAACTGGTGTACTTCAGAGGGTAAAACATGAATGTTAAGGCTTGTTACCGGGTGCCTGCAGCTTATAGAATACTTTTATACACTTGCGAGTGTATATATATTTATAAACGGAAATCTTGTGGTCTATTTGAAATGTCTCGTTCTTATTGATTAAAAACGTTCCATATTAATTGATTTCGTTGCGAGGTTTTGACCTCTATATGAGACGTTTTCCAAAGACTGCATTCATTTTAAAACAAACCATAACCTTCATTTCATCAATAAAGGTTTAAAAAGCTTTACGTAGATTATCAAATAATGATAATTTAAAATATCCTGTTTACACACGACCATTACATAATGGTTCACAATACAAATATGTTACAACAAAATAAGTTTCTTGAATGCAGTTTTTACACAATATCATACAAGCATGGACTCCAAATCTTGTCCTTATTTAAGTATGCGACAGCGGAAGCTCTTAATAATAACCTGAGAATAAACATGCTTAAAACGTCAACAAAAATGTTGGTGAGTTATAGGTTTAACCTATATATATCAAATCATAATAATAGACCACAAGATTTCATATTTCAATACACATCCCATACATAGAGATAAAAATCATTCATATGGTGAACACCTGGTAACCGACATTAACAAGATGCATATATAAGAATATCCCCATCATTCCGGGACACCCTTCGGATATGATATAAATTTCGAAGTATTAAAGCATCCGGTACTTTGGATGGGGTTTGTTAGGCCCAATAGATCTATCTTTAGGATTCGCGTCAATTAGGGTGTCTGTTCCCTAATTCTTAGATTACCAGACTTAATAAAAAGGGGCATATTCGATTTCGATAATTCAACCATAGAATGTAGTTTCACGTACTTGTGTCTATTTTGTAAATCATTTATAAAACCTGCATGTATTCTCATCCCAAAAATATTAGATTTTAAAAGTGGGACTATAACTCACTTTCACAGATTTTTACTTCGTCGGGAAGTAAGACTTGGCCACTGGTTGATTCACAAACCTATAACAATATATACATGTATATCAAAGTATGTTCAAAATATATTTACAACACTTTTAATATATTTTGATGTTTTAAGTTTATTAAGTCAGCTGTCCTCGTTAGTAACCTACAACTAGTTGTCCACAGTTAGATGTACAGAAATAAATCGATAAATATTATCTTGAATCAATCCACGACCCAGTGTATACGTATCTCAGTATTGATCACAACTCAAACTATATATATTTTGGAATCAACCTCAACCCTGTATAGCTAACTCCAACATTCACATATAGAGTGTCTATGGTTGTTCCGAAATATATATAGATGTGTCGACATGATAGGTCGAAACATTGTATACGTGTCTATGGTATCTCAAGATTACATAATATACAATACAAGTTGATTAAGTTATGGTTGGAATAGATTTGTTACCAATTTTCACGTAGCTAAAATGAGAAAAATTATCCAATCTTGTTTTACCCATAACTTCTTCATTTTAAATCCGTTTTGAGTGAATCAAATTGCTATGGTTTCATATTGAACTCTATTTTATGAATCTAAACAGAAAAGGTATAGGTTTATAGTCGGAAAAATAAGTTACAAGTCGTTTTTGTAAAGGTAGTCATTTCAGTCGAAAGAACGACGTCTAGATGACCATTTTAGAAAACATACTTCCACTTTGAGTTTAACCATAATTTTTGGATATAGTTTCATGTTCATAATAAAAATCATTTACTCAGAATAACAACTTTTAAATCAAAGTTTATCATAGTTTTTAATTAACTAACCCAAAACAGCCCGCGGTGTTACTACGACGGCGTAAATCCGGTTTTACGGTGTTTTTCGTGTTTCCAGGTTTTAAATCATTAAGTTAGCATATCATATAGATATAGAACATGTGTTTAGTTGATTTTAAAAGTAAATTTAGAAGGATTAACTTTTGTTTGCGAACAAGTTTAGAATTAACTAAACTATGTTCTAGTGATTACAAGTTTAAACCTTCGAATAAGATAGCTTTATATGTATGAATCGAATGATGTTATGAACATCATTACTACCTTAAGTTCCTTGGATAAAACTACTAGAAAAGAGAAAAATGGATCTAGCTTCAATGGATCCTTGGATGGCTCGAAGTTCTTGAAGCAGAATCATGACACGAAAACAAGTTCAAGTAAGATCATCACTTGAAATAAGATTGTTATAGTTATAGAAATTGAACCAAAGTTTGAATATGATTATTACCTTGTATTAGAATGATAACCTACTGTAAGAAACAAAGATTTCTTGAGGTTGGATGATCACCTTACAAGATTGGAAGTGAGCTATCAAACTTGAAAGTATTCTTGATTTTATGAAACTAGAACTTTTGGAATTTATGAAGAACACTTAGAACTTGAAGATAGAACTTGAGAGAGATCAATAAGATGAAGAAAATTGAAAAATGAAAGTGTTTGTAGGTGTTTTTGGTCGTTGGTGTATGGATTAGATATAAAGGATATGTAATTTTGTTTTCATGTAAATAAGTCATGAATGATTACTCATATTTTTGTAATTTTATGAGATATTTCATGCTAGTTGCCAAATGATGGTTCCCACATGTGTTAGGTGACTCACATGGGCTGCTAAGAGCTGATCATTGGAGTGTATATACCAATAGTACATACATCTAAAAGCTGTGTATTGTACGAGTACGAATACGGGTGCATACGAGTAGAATTGTTGATGAAACTGAACGAGGATATAATTGTAAGCATTTTTGTTAAGTAGAAGTATTTTGATAAGTGTATTGAAGTCTTTCAAAAGTGTATTAATACATATTAAAACACTACATGTATATACATTTTAACTGAGTCGTTAAGTCATCGTTAGTCGTTACATATAAGTGTTGTTTTGAAACCTTTAGGTTAACGATCTTGTTAAATGTTGTTAACCCAATGTTTATAATATCAAATGAGATTTTAAATTATTATATTATCATGATATTATCATGTATGAATATCTCTTAATATGATATATATACATTAAATGTCTTTACAACGATAATCGTTACATATATGTCTCGTTTAAAAATCATTAAGTTAGTAGTCTTGTTTTTACATATGTAGTTCATTGTTAATATACTTAATGATATGTTTACTTATCATAGTATCATGTTAACTATATATATATATCCATATATATGTCATCATATAGTTTTTACAAGTTTTAACGTTCGTGAATCACCGGTCAACTTGGGTGGTCAATTGTCTATATGAAACATATTTCAATTAATCAAGTCTTAACAAGTTTGATTGCTTAACATGTTGGAAACATTTAATCATGTAAATATCAATCTCAATTAATATATATAAACATGGAAAAGTTCGGGTCACTACAGTATCTACCCGTTAAATAAATTTCGTCCCGAAATTTTAAGCTGTTGAAGGTGTTGACGAATCTTCTGGAAATAGATGCGGGTATTTCTTCTTCATCTGATCTTCACGCTCCCAGGTGAACTCGGGTCCTCTACGAGCATTCCATCGAACCTTAACAATTGGTATCTTGTTTTGCTTAAGTCTTTTAACCTCACGATCCATTATTTCGACGGGTTCTTCGATGAATTGAAGTTTTTCATTGATTTGGATTTCATCTAACGGAATAGTGAGATCTTCTTTAGTAAAACATTTCTTCAAATTCGAGACGTGGAAAGTGTTATGTACAGCCGCGAGTTGTTGAGGTAACTCTAGTCGGTAAGCTACTGGTCCGACACGATCAATAATCTTGAATGGTCCAATATACCTTGGATTTAATTTCCCTCGTTTACCAAATCGAACAACGCCTTTCCAAGGTGCAACTTTAAGCATGACCATCTCTCCAATTTCAAATTCTATATCTTTTCTTTTAATGTCAGCGTAGCTCTTTTGTCGACTTTGGGCAGTTTTCAACCGTTGTTGAATTTGGATGATCTTCTCGGTAGTTTCTTGTATAATCTCCGGACCCGTAATCTGTCTATCCCCCACTTCACTCCAACAAATCGGAGACCTGCACTTTCTACCATAAAGTGCTTCAAACGGCGCCATCTCAATGCTTGAATGGTAGCTGTTGTTGTAGGAAAATTCTGCTAACGGTAGATGTCGATCCCAACTGTTTCCGAAATCAATAACACATGCTCGTAGCATGTCTTCAAGCGTTTGTATCGTCCTTTCGCTCTGCCCATCAGTTTATGGATGATAGGCAGTACTCATGTCTAGACGAGTTCCTAATGCTTGCTGTAATGTCTGCCAGAATCTTGAAATAAATCTGCCATCCCTATCAGAGATAATAGAGATTGGTATTCCATGTCTGGAGACGACTTCCTTCAAATACAGTCTTGCTAACTTCTCCATCTTGTCATCTTCTCTTATTGGCAGGAAGTGTGCTGATTTGGTGAGACGATCAACTATTACCCAAATAGTATCAAAACCACTTGCAGTCCTTGGCAATTTAGTGATGAAATCCATGGTAATGTTTTCCCATTTCCATTCCGGGATTTCGGGTTGTTGAAGTAGACCTGATGGTTTCTGATGCTCAGCTTTGACCTTAGAACATGTCAAACATTCTCCTACATATTTAGCAACATCGGCTTTCATACCCGGCCACCAAAAATATTTCTTGAGATCCTTGTACATCTTCCCCGTTCCAGGATGTATTGAGTATCTGGTTTTATGAGCTTCTCTAAGTACCATTTCTCTCATATCTCCAAATTTTGGTACCCAAATCCTTTCAGCGCTATACCGGGTTCCGTCTTCCCGAATATTAAGATGCTTCTCCGATCCTTTGGGTATTTCATCCTTTAAATTTCCCTCTTTTAAAACTCCTTGTTGCGCCTCCTTTATTTGAGTAGTAATGTTATTATGAATCATTATATTCATAGATTTTACTCGAATGGGTTCTCTGTCCTTCCTGCTCAAGGCATCGGCTACCACATTTGCCTTCCCCGAGTGGTAACGAATCTCAAAGTCGTAATCATTCAATAATTCAATCCACCTACGCTGCCTCATATTCAGTTGTTTCTGATTAAATATGTGTTGAAGACTTTTGTGGTCGGTATATATAATACTTTTGACCCCATATAAGTAGTGCCTCCAAGTCTTTAATGCAAAAACAACTGCGCCTAATTCCAAATCATGCGTCGTATAATTTTGTTCGTGAATCTTCAATTGTCTAGACGCATAAGCAATCACCTTCGTTCGTTGATTAATACACAACCGAGACCTTGCTTTGATGCATCACAATAAATCACAAAATCATCATTCCCTTCAGGCAATGACAATATAGGTGCCGTAGTTAGCTTTTTCTTCAATAACTGAAACGCTTTCTCTTGTTCATCATTCCATTCAAATTTCTTCCCTTTATGCGTTAATGCAGTCAAGGGTTTTGCTATTCTGGAAAAGTCTTGGATGAACCTTCTGTAGTAACCAGCTAGTCCTAAAAACTGGCGTATGTGTTTCGGAGTTTTCGGGGTTTCCCACTTTTCAACAGTTTCTATCTTTGCTGGATCCACCTTAATACCTTCTTTGTTCACTATGTGACCGAGGAATTGAACTTCTTCCAACCAAAATGCACACTTTGAAAACTTAGCGTACAATTCTTCCTTCCTCAATACTTCTAACACCTTTCTCAAATGTTCACCATGTTCTTGGTCATTCTTTGAGTAAATAAGTATGTCATCAATGAAAACAATGACAAACTTGTCAAGGTATGGTCCACACACTCAGTTCATAAGGTCCATGAACACAGCTGGTGCATTAGTTAAACCAAACGGCATGACCATAAACTCGTAATGACCATAATGTGTTCTGAAAGCAGTCTTTGGAATATCATCTTCTTTCACCCGCATTTGATGATACCCGGAACGTAAGTCAATCTTTGAATAAACAGACGAGCCTTGTAGTTGATCAAATAAGTCGTCGATTCTCGGTAGTGGGTAGCGGTTCTTGATGGTAAGTTTGTTCAACTCTAGGTAGTCGATACACAACCTGAATGTACCATCTTTCTTCTTGACAAACAAAACAGGAGCTCCCCACGGTGATGTGCTTGGTCGAATGAAACTACGCTCTAAAAGTTCTTGTAATTGGCTTTGCAGTTCTTTCATCTCGCTGGGTGCGAGTCTGTAAGGAGCACGAGCTATTGGTGCAGCTCCTGGTACAAGATCTATTTGAAATTCAACGGATCGATGTGGGGGTAATCCCGGTAATTCTTTCAGAAATACATCGGGAAATTCTTTTGCAATGGGAACATCATTGATGCTCTTTTCTTCAGTTTGTACTTTCTTGACGTGTGCTAGAACAGCATAGCAACCTTTTCTTATTAGTTTTTGTGCCTTCAAATTACTAATAAGATGTAGCTTCGTGTTGCCCTTTTCTCCGTACACCATTAAGGGTTTTCCTTTTTCTTGTATAATGCGAATTGCATTTTTGTAACAGACGATCTCTGCTTTCACTTCTTTCAACCAGTCCATACCGATTATCACATCAAAACTCCCTAACTCTACTGGTATCAAATCAATGCTAACCAGTTTAATTTCTCGATTCCGACATATATTATCTGCTGAAATTAATTTACCATTTGCTAATTCGAGTAAAAATTTACTATCCAAAGGCGTCAATGGACAACTTAATTTAGCACAAAAATCTCTACTCATATAGCTTCTATCCGCACCCGAATCAAATAAAACGTAAGCAGATTTATTGTCAATAAGAAACGTACCCGTAACAAGCTCCGGGTCTCCCTGTGCCTCTGCCGCATTAATATTGAAAACTCTTCCGCGGCCTTGTCCATTTGTGTTCTCCTGGTTCGGGCAATTTCTAATAATGTGGCCCGGTTTTCCACATTTATAACAAACTACATTGGCATAACTTGCTCCGACACTACTTGCTCCGCCATTACTCGTTCCGACACCATTTTTTCCTTTCGTTCTATTAACCACTGGTCCGTAGACCTCACACTTCGCCGCGCTATGACCATTTCTTTTACAGTTGTTGCAAAATTTTGTGCAGAACCCCGAGTGATTCTTTTCACACCTTTGGCATAGCTGCTTCTGATTGTTGTTGTTGTTGCGGTTATTATTGTTGTTGGGATGATTGTTGTAGTTGCTGTTGTTGTTGTTGTTGTTGGGCCGTTTGTTGTAGTTGCGATTGATGTTGCGATTGTTGGGATAATTGTTGCGATTATTGTTGTAATTGCTGTTGTTGTTGTATTGGTGATTCTTATCACCGTTTTCCTGCCACTTTCTTTTAACTTGCTTCACATTGGCCTCTTCAGCAGTCTGTTCTTTAATTCTTTCTTCAATCTGGTTCACGAGTTTGTGAGCCATTCTACATGCCTGTTGTATGGAGGCGGGCTCGTGTGAACTTATATCTTCTTGGATTCTTTCCGGTAATCCTTTCACAAACGCGTCGATCTTCTCTTCCTCATCTTCGAATGCTCCCGAACACAATAGGCACAATTCTGTGAATCGTCTTTCGTACGTGGTAATATCAAATCCTTGGGTTCGTAACCCTCTAAGTTCTGTCTTGAGCTTATTGACCTCGGTTCTGGGACGGTACTTCTCGTTCATCAAGTGCTTGAATGCTGACCACGGTAGTGCGTACGCATCGTGTTGTCCCACTTGCTCTAGATAGGTATTCCACCATGTTAACGCAGAACCTGTGAAGGTATGTGTAGCGTACTTTACTTTGTCCTCTTCAGTACACTTACTTATGGCAAACACCGATTCGACCTTCTCGGTCCACCGTTTCAATCCGATCGGTCCTTCGGTTCCATCAAATTCCAAAGGTTTGCAGGCAGTGAATTCTTTGTAGGTGCATCCTACACGATTTCCTATACTGCTAGATCCAAGGTTATTGTTGGTATGTAACGCAGCCTGTACTGCGGCTATGTTTGAAGCTAGAAAAGTAAGGAATTCCTCTTCATTCATATTCACGGTGTGTCGAGTAGTCGGTGCCATTTCCTTCAAAATAGTCAAATGGAACAAGTTAATCATACAGAATATTAAGAGTAGTTAATAGTATTTCGTAGCATAATATGAACTCATTTATAAAAGCTTTTTCTTCATATTAGCGTTTTATAAGTTTAAATTCGGGTAGTACCTACCCGTTAAGTTCATACCTAGTAGCTAATATACAATTCAACTACTACAATTCTATATGAAAAACTGATTATAATAATATTTCGCGTTCAAACTTTTATACAATATTTTACAAACTTACAATACCGCTTATTTTACATAAAGCATGAAATATAGCACACAATAACTTTGATACAAGATAGTTGTGAAGATAATTCTAGCTAGTACACAAGTCGTTCAGCAAAGGCAATAATGACACGTAATTCATATGTCCAGAAACAAGTCATGCATTCTGGTTTTACTAGGACTACTTCCCATCCTTGGTCTTATGGAACATAACCGTTATGGCCATTGATAAGACAGCGTGTTGTAACGTCGTCAAAGGGACGAGGGTTATGTAATGTCCAACAGTCCCGTAACAATCTAAAAACCTCATTTCTTACCCCAATTACCGACTCCATCACTTGTGGAAACGTTTTGTTTAATAGTTGTTGCCCGATGTTCTTGTTCTCACTTTGGTGAGAAGCGAACATTACTAATCCGTAAGCATAACATGCTTCTTTATGTTGCATGTTAGCCGCTTTTTCTAAATCACGAAGTCCAATATTCGGATATATTGAGTCAAAATAATTTCTTAACCCGTTGCGTAAAATAGCATTTGGGTTCCCCGCAATATATGCGTCAAAGTAAACACATCGTAACTTATGGGTTTCCCAATGTGATATCCCCCATCTTTCAAACGAAAGTCTCTTATAAACCAAGACATTCTTGGAACGTTCTTCGAATGTCTTACAAACTGATCTCGCCTTAAATAGTTGTGCCGAGGAATTCTGACCGACTCTAGACAAGATTTCATCAATCATGTCTCCGGGTAGGTCTCTTAAAATATTGGGTTGTCTATCCATTTTGTGTTTTTAAACTGTAAAATAGACAAGAGTTAGATTCATAAAAAAATACTTATTAATACAAGCAATTTTTACATATATCATAAAGCATAAGCACACTATATTACATATATTACACCACACGAATACAACTATCTTATTCCGACTCGCTCGTTTCTTCTTCTTCGGTTTTGGTTCGTTTTGCCAAGTTTCTAGGGATATATGATGTTCCCCTAATACTAACTGTCGTTTTCCACAACGGTTTAGAAAAACCTGGTGGTTTAGAGGTTCCCGGGTCATTGTTACAACTTAAAGACTTCGGGGGTTGACGATACATATAAAGTTCATCGGGGTTGGAATTAGATTTCTCTATTTTTATGCCCTTTCCCTTATTATTTTCTTTTGCCTTTTTAAATTCAGTTGGGGTAATTTCTATAACATCATCGGAATTCTCGTCGGAATCCGATTCATCGGAGAATTGGTAATCCTCCCAATATTTTGCTTCCTTGGCGGAAACACCATTGACCATAATTAACCTTGGTCGGTTGGTTGAGGATTTTCTTTTACTTAACCGTTTTATTATTTCCCCCACCGGTTCTATTTCTTCATCCGGTTCCGATTCTTCTTCCGGTTCCGATTCTTCTTCCGGTTCCGACTCTTCTTCCGGTTCCTCTTCGGGAACTTGTGAATCAGTCCACGAATCATTCCAATTTACATTTGACTCTTCATTATTATTAGGTGAGTCAATGGGACTTGTTCTAGAGGTAGACATCTATCACATAATATCAAACGCGTTAAGAGATTAATATATCACATAATATTCACATGTTAAAAATATATAGTTTCCAACAAAATTTGTTAAGCAATCATTTTTCAAGTAAACACGGTCGAAGTCCAGACTTACTAATGCATCCTAACAAACTCGATAAGTCACACTAATGCAAAATTCTGGTTCTCTAAGACCAACGCTCGGATACCAACTGAAATGTCCCGTTCTTATTGATTAAAAACGTTCCATATTAATTGATTTCGTTGCGAGGTTTTGACCTCTATATGAGACGTTTTCCAAAGACTGCATTCATTTTAAAACAAACCATAACCTTTATTTCATCAATAAAGGTTTAAAAAGCTTTACGTAGATTATCAAATAATGATAATTTAAAATATCCTGTTTACACACGACCATTACATAATGGTTTACAATACAAATATGTTACAACAAAATAAGTTTCTTGAATGCAGTTTTTACACAATATCATACAAGCATGGACTCCAAATCTTGTCCTTATTTAAGTATGCGACAGCGGAAGCTCTTAATAATCACCTGAGAATAAACATGCTTAAAACGTCAACAAAAATGTTGGTGAGTTATAGGTTTAACCTATATATATCAAATCATAATAATAGACCACAAGATTTCATATTTCAATACACATCCCATACATAGAGATAAAAATCATTCATATGGTGAACACCTGGTAACCGACATTAACAAGATTCATATATAAGAATATCCCCATCATTCCGGGACACCCTTCGGATATGATATAAATTTCGAAGTATTAAAGCATCCGGTACTTTGGATGGGGTTTGTTAGGCCCAATAGATCTATCTTTAGGATTCGCGTCAATTAGGGTGTCTGTTCCCTAATTCTTAGATTACCAGACTTAATAAAAAGGGGCATATTCGATTTCGATAATTCAACCATAGAATGTAGTTTCACGTACTTGTGTCTATTTTGTAAATCATTTATAAAACCTGCATGTATTCTCATCCCAAAAATATTAGATTTTAAAAGTGGGACTATAACTCACTTTCACAGATTTTTACTTCGTCGGGAAGTAAGACTTGGCCACTGGTTGATTCACGAACCTATAACAATATATACATGTATATCAAAGTATGTTCAAAATATATTTACAACACTTTTAATATATTTTGATGTTTTAAGTTTATTAAGTCAGCTGTCCTCGTTAGTAACCTACAACTAGTTGTCCACAGTTAGATGTACAGAAATAAATCGATAAATATTATCTTGAATCAATCCACGACCCAGTGTATACGTATCTCAGTATTGATCACAACTCAAACTATATATATTTTGGAATCAACCTCAACCCTGTATAGCTAACTCCAACATTCACATATAGAGTGTCTATGGTTGTTCCGAAATATATATAGATGTGTCGACATGATAGGTCGAAACATTGTATACGTGTCTATGGTATCTCAAGATTACATAATATACAATACAAGTTGATTAAGTTATGGTTGGAATAGATTTGTTACCAATTTTCACGTAGCTAAAATGAGAAAAATTATCCAATCTTGTTTTACCCATAACTTCTTCATTTTAAATCCGTTTTGAGTGAATCAAATTGCTATGGTTTAATATTGAACTCTATTTTATGAATCTAAACAGAAAAAGTATAGGTTTATAGTCGGAAAAATAAGTTACAAGTCGTTTTTGTAAAGGTAGTCATTTCAGTCGAAAGAACGACGTCTAGATGACAATTTTAGAAAACATACTTCCACTTTGAGTTTAACCATAATTTTTGGATATAGTTTCATGTTCATAATAAAAATCATTTACTCAGAATAAAAACTTTTAAATCAAAGTTTATCATAGTTTTTAATTAACTAACCCAAAACAGCCCGCGGTGTTACTACGACGGCGTAAATCCGGTTTTACGGTGTTTTTCGTGTTTCCAGGTTTTAAATCATTAAGTTAGCATATCATATAGATATAGAACATGTGTTTAGTTGATTTTAAAAGTCAATTTAGAAGGATTAACTTTTGTTTGCGAACAAGTTTAGAATTAACTAAACTATGTTCTAGTGATTACAAGTTTAAACCTTCGAATAAGATAGCTTTATATGTATGAATCGAATGATGTTATGAACATCATTACTACCTTAAGTTCCTTGGATAAACCTACTGGAAAAGAGAAAAATGGATCTAGCTTCAATGGATCCTTGGATGGCTCGAAGTTCTTGAAGCAGAATCATGACACGAAAACAAGTTCAAGTAAGATCATCACTTGAAATAAGATTGTTATAGTTATAGAAATTGAACCAAAGTTTGAATATGATTATTACCTTGTATTAGAATGATAACCTACTGTAAGAAACAAAGATTTCTTGAGGTTGGATGATCACCTTACAAGATTGGAAGTGAGCTAGCAAACTTGAAAGTATTCTTGATTTTATGAAACTAGAACTTTTGGAATTTATGAAGAACACTTAGAACTTGAAGATAGAACTTGAGAGAGATCAATTAGATGAAGAAAATTGAAGAATTAAAGTGTTTGTAGGTGTTTTTGGTCGTTGGTGTATGGATTAGATATAAAGGATATGTAATTTTGTTTTCATGTAAATAAGTCATGAATGATTACTCATATTTTTGTAATTTTATGAGATATTTCATGCTAGTTGCCAAATGATGGTTCCCACATGTGTTAGGTGACTCACATGGGCTGCTAAGAGCTGATCATTGGAGTGTATATACCAATAGTACATACATCTAAAAGCTGTGTATTGTACGAGTACGAATACGGGTGCATACGAGTAGAATTGTTGATGAAACTGAACGAGGATGTAATTGTAAGCATTTTTGTTAAGTAGAAGTATTTTGATAAGTGTATTGAAGTCTTTCAAAAGTGTATAAATACATATTAAAACACTACATGTATATACATTTTAACTGAGTCGTTAAGTCATCGTTAGTCGTTACATGTAAGTGTTGTTTTGAAACCTTTAGGTTAACGATCTTGTTAAATGTTGTTAACCCAATGTTTATAATATCAAATGAGATTTTAAATTATTATATTATCATGATATTATCATGTATGAATATCTCTTAATATGATATATATACATTAAATGTCTTTACAACGATAATCGTTACATATATGTCTCGTTTAAAAATCATTAAGTTAGTAGTCTTGTTTTTACATATGTAGTTCATTGTTAATATACTTAATGATATGTTTACTTATCATAGTATCATGTTAACTATATATATATCCATATATATGTCATCATATAGTTTTTACAAGTTTTAACGTTCGTGAATCACCGGTCAACTTGGGTGGTCAATTGTCTATATGAAACATATTTCAATTAATCAAGTCTTAACAAGTTTGATTGCTTAACATGTTGGAAACATTTAATCATGTAAATATCAATCTCAATTAATATATATAAACATGGAAAAGTTCGGGTCACTACACTATTAATATAATGAAACGATTGTTATGATAAATCTATGAACTCACCAACCTTTTGGTTGACACTTTTAAGCATGTTTATTCTCAGGTATGAAAGAAATCTTCCGCTGTGCATTTGCTCATATTACATGGAGTCGTTTATGGCATATTTAAGTCAGTACCTCGCAATGGAACCAAATATTGAAGACTTCGTCCAGGTAGATTAGGACGGGTCATCACAGGTGGTATCAGAGCGGTGGTCTTAGCGAACCAGGTCTTGCATTAGTGTGTCTAACTGATAGCTGTTTAGATGCATTAGTAAGTCTGGACTTCGACCGTGTCTGCATATCAAAAGTTTTGCTTATCATTTCGTGTCGAAAATTACCTGCTTATCATTCTTAGAGAATCACTTGCTTATCATCCTTAGTCTAGACATTGCACTGATTGCATGAATACTGTATAGACAAAATTCATATCTTATATCTGTTATTGTTACATTCGCCTGACAGCTTCCGTAGATTCCTCCGTAACTTATGGAATTTTAGTATTATATATGCATATGTAAATTATGTATTACAGGGTACTAATCTACATCCTATTCTATTCCTTATCAAAAATCCTTCATCTAATCGTACGAGATGAGTCCCTCAACCAGTTCGAGTCCCTTAGATTCCAATAACTATTCCGATAGTTATTCCGACAGCTATTCCGACACAAGAGTTTCCCTCTAACTCCGAAAGCAGTGTCACCAGAATGAATCAACCAATCAGCATCTCTAATTTATCAGATGGGTTCGTAGCCTCCTTAATCATTGGAGACAAGAAGAAGGCTATCCCTTCCATCCACCACATTGCCTTCTTGACAATGAACCTGAAGCACTTACCAGCGAACATGTCAGAAACACCATTTTCTCTCTCATTTCCAGAGTATCTCGTCATGATTATATACTACACCAAATTCTAGATTTTATTTATTCGCTCGTCCGAACCGACAATCACCCCGGTGTAATAGAAGAAGTCAACGAGCTTCACGCTCGGGTAGTGGCTTTGGAAAATATGGTGCAAAGATTACAAGCACCACCAGCAGCATCAGCAGCATAAACAGTACCACCATCAGCAACATCAACAGTACCATCACCATCATCAACAGCAACATCCACATCTCACATCTCAAATTCACAATCTGTCCCACAGCATCATACGCACCATAGATATCAAGGAGTACCATCAACAATAACCAATGAAGTATTGACCCATAACTTCATTAATATTCTACGAAGAATATGTAGTTCCTAATAGTCTTAGAGATTACTTATTCTAGCTCAAACCAAAAATCATATGAGTTTAATATCATATTAACTCATTAATCTATGATTACATCTGAAGAAAATATATATGTATATATGTTTTCATAAAGATTGTAATTAAAAATTCTTTCGTACAAACTGTTAATGGTGAAAATATTTTAACGGGTAGGTAATACCCGAGGAATATTTAGATTTCACATTAATAAGTTACATTGTACATTCTTCGAATCCGATTCAACAGTCATTTACTATCCTATTTACATTCACCGATATACTAATCTGTTCACCACAAAATAACCATTTTCATTCAAATTTCATGTTTGGATTTTGACCTCTCAGAATCCAACAAGTGGCATAATGAAGAAAACATTGGACAAAATAAAATTTGTTAGAAACAAACAATTTAACTATGAGAAGAATTTTGTTAAGAATCCACGCTAACTGTTCCTAAGCTAACTGTTCCTAGCTAACTGGTTACATTTTATTTATCGCAATTTAATTATCGCAATTTACATTCTCGCAATTTTATTTATTGTCATTTAATTTCTGTTATTTATTTTACGCACTTTAAATATCGGGACACGTATACAAAGTTTTGACATATCATATCGACGCATGTATATATACTATTTGGAATAACCATAGACACTCTATATGCGGTAATGAGAGAGTTAGCTATACAGGGTTGAGGTTGATTCTACAATCATATATATACTTTGAGTTGTGATCGAGTCTGAGACATGTACACGGGTTACGATACGTATTAATTAATTCAAATAATTGGACAATTAAAATGAATTAAAATATTGATTATAACATATGAAACTAAACAATTCTTCAAGTTTTCCACTTGATTTCATCTTAAACCCCATTTGTATCATCACGATTACATTTTGAGTTCAAACCTTTCATTATTTTGAAAAACACCTCAATCGAGAGGAGGAACCAACCGCACTTCACTTACGGAAGAAAAGATTGATGCATATAGTTATGCACTTGAAAAACTCTCGGAAACTAAGTAAACATTTAACACGTAGCTGTGTAATTTTCTTAAGCGTTATTATTACCCAAAATAACTTTGCAGATCTTTTTCAAAGTAGTTAATTTTGTCACAACTCCAGCAAGTCAACTTCGATTCTTCAGTCAAAACAGCCTTATTATAACCTTGATATATACGTTGCCCTTACACCATCGTTACTGGGGAACCTTTCATGTTCCACCACATTAGCAATAAACCTACCAACAACTTCAATTATCTTTGACTTTTCGAAAAATTATTATATTTAACGGAATCCCATCATTTACTCATTTACATTTTATAACGAGAATTACTATACCAACTACCGGAAATCAGCAACCAGTATTTTTGAAATCTAGCAGCATGTCTACGCCAACAGTTATATGTGTACGTAAAACGTCTATCTCCTGGACTTACATACTTTGAATGTGAAGTTCTGAAAGATATTTTGAACTACAAACTAGTTCTTGAAATGCTGACGAAGCATCAAAAACTATAAACGATCTTAACAGTAAAAAGTTTGATGACAAAAAAAAATAGTAAGGTGGTAAAGCTGAGAAAAAGAGAAGGTTTGGAACTGGAAAATGGATTGAACAGACCATGAAGGAGGCCGTGGACAAATCACAGAATAAATCTGCCTTCAAAGAATCCAAATAATTTATGGCCTGCTTAAGTCATTAACGAATACCTTACTTCTTATTCTAAACCTTTACAGACAAATCTTCATCATCATCCATCAATATTAGAAATTCTAAGATATTATCATATCTTTCATTATAAAAACCTTCAATATTTCTGAAAATATCTTCATAAATATTCTCATCCGATATTAACTATATCTATGCGCTATCTGTGTTATACCATGAAAGAAACTATTTTAGTTTCTAAATTCTGAAACCTTCGAGTCTAAAATATGAATGGTTTGAAGTAGTGTTGGGAACTGATGCATGAGTTAGTATAATATAATGACACTTGATCAACGTGATTATATTACAGTAAGTCATGCTGAGTTTTTTTTTTATATTATGGAACGTGATGATTCACAGATCATAACGTCATCATGTGCTATGTTACACGACTCTTGTATTCTATTTTAACCTCAAAAACATGAAGAAAATATTTCTTGATGATTCGGTCTTTTATAGGGTATTCTGGTAATTTAACAAATCAAAATCGTGCCATTACCATTCCCTTCTTAGAACATTAACAATGTTCATTCTTAAACTTATATCTTCGAATTCTGGGCCATTACAAGAGATGCCTAATCGCAAGAAGAAGAAATGGAGGGACAAAGCTCCGAAATAGAAATTAGAGTATAAATCACAGCAAATAGGAGGGAGTATTAACTATGGATGACAACGATTATAGAAAATAGGAATAGGGACATTGAAATATAAGGGAGAATATAAAGCCCAAAAACGACACATAAATTACAAATCGTGTATATCAATGTTTATCGCAACATAAAGACACGGGAGAATTATAAGTATTATAACCCCAAGGGCAAAGTAGAAATAAGCAGATTCCTCTGGTGGAAGTTGGAAAAGGAGAATAATTGCGGCGATAGTAAGGATAAGGACAAGGATTAGAACTGGATTAAGCATTTTCATAATCTTTTGAAATTGAGAATTTAGTATAGGGATGGTAAAAGTAACGGAATGGAAGAAGTTAATTTATAGTGAAAGATTTGATAGTAAAATCAATATAGATTTTCGCATTTAATTAAAGAATCATAATTTTCTTATTTGCTGAAGAATCAAATCTTTTAGATTTTGAAGATTTTCTTTAAATCCCTTGAATTCCGGAATTCAATCAATACCACGTCAAAAGTTAAGACGAAATTCTATTTTTCATTCCAATCTTTTTGAGTAAACTTCACTCGTACTCTTCGAGTAATCGAATTGTTTTATCTATATTACTCAATAATGATAAAACTCTATATATATCAACTCATATTCGTCATAAAAACATTTTTATGATTAGCCATGACGACCACGATTAAATTTCGGGACGAAATTTCTTTAACAGGTAGGTACTGTGACGACCCAGGAATTTCCGACCAAATTTAAACTTTATCTTTATATCATTCTGACACAATAAGCAAAGTTTGATAAGTTAAATCTCAATAATTTTAAACTATGGTCATACATTCATTTAACCTCGACCAAAATTCCAATGATTCACGAACCATTAAACGAACGTAAAAGATTATATATGAATACGCGTATATGTTATAACTTGATAACATTAACGAAATATTAAGTATAAATACTTTACAATATAGTATTTGGTTCCATATGTTTGTCAATGGAATTCCATAGTAATCAATTGATGTAGTTTTCAACTGTACGAAGACACTTTTTTATATAACAGGATTTGTCTATCTAAACTGCCTTTAAATAAATAAACGTAAGTTGAAATATTGGTTGTAACGTGTATTTCAAATGTGTTCATTAAATATATATGTTTTCAAATTAAGTATATGGTAGTAACATCCGCCTAGTGACGCAATGGATATTTAAAAACGATTAGTACTTGTATCCATTTAAATTCTTAAAAAGAAAAATGTTACGCGCTAAACTATTTTCCTAAATGAAATAAAAATAAACTTTGAAAAATAAATAGTTTTGAAAAACTAAATGTTATATTGTTAGATGAAAGATTTTGGATACAAATTTATATTTCTAAAAATGTATTTATATATTTTAACCTCGTCATAAAACGTCTCAATTTAAAATAAAATATTTTGGTAAACAAAGAGTCACTGATTTATAGAAGCAAATGACCACGACGCTCAAATTTTATAAGATACATTTTTACAAAGTAATTTATTGATGAATAAATCAAATTATTACTAAAGATGCACGTCGCGTAACGTAAAAGGCTAGTTTTCTAAACGTACGAAAGTGCGCTCGAAAAACTGAAAGTGGTACATGAGTCGTGAGACCACGTCCGTGTCATTTTTGTAAAAATTATATTTTTACCATGAGCGTAAATATAATATAATATTTAATTAATTCTAAAGATTAAATATAATATATATTAAATAAATTATAAATCTATATATAACATACGTAATATAAGATAGGAGTGTCGGTAAGGACTTACAATGCATAACAGCTGGAAAACACGATCGCATGAGGTGGGGATGTTGCCAAAATGCTATAAAGTCGATCTGTTTGCTCCCGAATTCATTTTACTCTCCAGTCTCTCAAAACTCTCTCAATATACATATTATATTTATAATAATTATAATTATTATTATTATTATTATAGAGATTAAAACTATTATTATTATTAATCTTATTATTATTACTAGTGGTATTATTATTATTATTACATAAAATACTACGACGAGGTCATGAGTGGACTATTTTCAAAACTGGTTTTCGAGTAGGATAGGGTTAAGAAAATTATGGGTTAGAGCTATGGAGGTGATGTGTATGGTTCATGGGTATGCTCATGAGGTCAATTTACTGTTTGTCATCTCCGTTGCGTCTACGTATCTTTCCTGCAATATTGAATCTCAATATTGATACGTGAGTACTCGTAAATAAATTTTTACATACTAATAGTATATCCCTGACTAGTGCTCGGGTATTTAGGATTATTAGGAATGGAAAGGGATGAGAAAAAAAAATCCGAGAATCCGTTACACCCGTTTTAAAAATCCGCGGATATATCCGTGAAACAACTCGTGAACCAACATTTTGGGTTGTTTTTAGACGTGTAATTATGAAGATTTGTTTAAGCTTTATAATAATTTAAATACAACTAATAATTACCTACTTGAAATCTTAAACACTTGTTGAATAGTTGCAAATTATTAACTGCATGCATTTTCATAACTCTAACGTCTTTAAATTGTGAAAAGGTATTTATAATATATAATCTCTCTAGATGTTTTTCTGTTCAACGGTCTTAAGAATTTGAAACTTCATACTTACATTTTAGTACAAGTTGACAAGTAACAATTAAACAAAATTTACATCAATTAGTTTAGCCTAAAATTATATATATTTTTTTAAAAGTAAACCAATTTTATTTCATTATAAAGATAAACTTTACAGATTTTTATTTATTAATAAATTTAATATAAAATTTTATTTATTAATAAATAAATTATATTATTTACTCCATTAAATCTTTTAAAAATATTTAAAAATATAAAACGACGATATTTAAACTATATATTAATCATGTATAGATTTTTGGAAATTATTTTGAGTCAAATTTACTTTTGTTGACTTTTGCATATTAGTCTCGAGCATTAGGATTGTGGTACACTATGACTTGACCTAATTTATTAGACAAATATTGACCAACACATAAATATATATAATTAATTTAGGTTCGTGAATCCGAGGCAAACCTTGCACTTGTTCAATGACGTTATATGTATTTTTACTACGAAATACAGTATGGTGAGTTTCATTTGCCTTTTTACCCTTTATATTTTTGGGACTGAGAATACATGCGCTTTTATAATTGTTTGACGAAATAGACACAAGTAATTGAAATTACATTCTATGGTTAAATTATCGAAATCGAATATGCCCCTTTTTATTAAAGTCTGGTAATCTAAGAATTAGGGAACAGACACCCTAATTGACGCGAATCCTAAAGATAGATCTATTGGGCCTAACAAACCCCATCCAAAGTACCGGATGCTTTAGTACTTCGAAATTTATATCATGTCCGAAGGAGGATCCCGGAATGATAGGGGATATTCTTATATGTATCTAGTTAATGTCGGTTACCAGGTGTTCACCATATGAATGATTATTTTTGTCTCTATGCATGGGACGTATATTTATGAGAACTAAAAATGAAATTCTTGTGGTCTATTAAAATGATGGAAATAAATGATTATGATAAACTAATGAACTCACCAACCTTTTGATTGACACTTTAAAGCATGTTTATTCTCAGGTGTTAAAGAAATCTTCCGCTGTGCATTTGCTCATTTTAAAGATATTACTTGGAGTCTTTCATAGTATATTTCGAAGAACGTTGCATTCGAGTCATTGAGTTCATCAAAGATTATTATTAAATCAATTTATAGTTGGATAGTAGATATTATGAAATGGTATGCATGCCTGTCAATTTTCGATGTAAAGAAAGTTTGTCTTTTAAAAACGAATGCAATGTTTGTAAAATGTATCATATAGAGGTCAAATACCTCGCAATGTAATCAACTATTGTGAATCGTTTATAATGTATATGAACGGGTCCTTTCACATCAATCGTTTATGTACTGCACAGTATTGAGCAATAATTTTATATTTTTCTTAAACAAAATGCTGCCCGTGACAAATGTAAAACATTACATTTATAACCTGTCCACAGAAGGATCGTATTTTTAAATACCTCCGATGGCAGAAGCTTTTGTGCCGGCCAGTAAAGGCACAAGGGATCGGCTAGAAAACGTTTAAGTTTTACTAGAACGCACCGAGGCATGATACAAAACTCAAATACTTGTCATGACAAACATTATAAAAAATTACTTCACAGAACGAAGTTATATATTTTATGTATGAAGGCAAAATAATTAGTAATTCTTCCTCATATACTTTATGACGGAAGGCATAAGACGGAGAGTTTATTGATTTATAGTCATTCTTCTAAAACACTTCATAATTCTTCCTCATTAATTTTATGATGGAAGGCGTAATCAGACATCGTATTCTTGATACTGCAAGGCATTTACATATGAGTTACATTATGCACTTTTCAAAATGATTTGCTCAAATTATACACTGTACAATTGTGTATAGAAATTTTATGCTCAGGTGCATAATTGATTGGTTTTAAAGCGTTAAGCATGAAAATATTTGCAACAAGCATATAAGCACACATAGTCATCACAATAAAGTCAGTATATATATATATATATATATATATATATATATATATATATATATATATATATATATATATATATATATATATAATGTTAAAGTCAGTAAGAAGTTTATTACAAAATGTTGTTTGAAATTTTTACAAAGATCAATTAAACTGCACGCCAAGTACATCTTGAGCAGAAGAGTCTTCTTTGCTGCATACTTCATCATAAACATTTATCTTCAGATTTATCAATTTGTTCTTGGCTTCGTCAACTTTTTCTTGAGTACCAGGAGGCATAAGTTTGGCAATGGTAGCAGAAGGCGTTTGGTTGGGAGCAAGGCGTTTGAACAGCTTGCCGGTCACATCAGCAATAGCATGGGCGCAGGCAGCATCAACATAATCATTGTAGGGATTCCCTACAAGACTGCATCCAAGCACCTTAGCTATTAGACCTGGCACACCTTTCTTAAGCTCAGCAAAATTGCCCTCGCCTTTCTCCGCCCTCCGGAGTAACTCAGCAGACTTCTCTCTCTCTTCACTCAGCTGTTTCTCAGCTCACCCACTTTCACCTGCTCAGCATCCTTTTCCCCTTGCAGAACAGTAGCAACATCTTGAGCACTTTTTAACTCAACTTCTTTAGCCTTTATTATTTTCTGCGCATCATTTAAGGCACGCTCAGCATCGCAGCTCTTTTACGAGCATTTGCACTTCAGCTATGTCTTTACGAGCAAAGGCAAGAATAGACTCTTGATGATCCTGCAGTTGCAGCACAGAGTCCAGGTGGTTGGTTAGCAGTACATGAGCTGCCATAGTTGATTCCCTGAGTTGATGAGAACGGAGAGCAGAGAATTGGGGTTTCAGCTCGGGGATAACACAAACCTGTACATCAATAAAATTTTATGAGTTATTTCAAACAGCTCACATCAATAAATTACAAGCATATATATATGCAGAGGTACCTATCGTTCATACCTGAATAAGAGTTGCAAATTCTTTATCTTTAGTGGCGGGGTTTGCAATGATGGCTTGCAATGCCCTCACGTGAGCAGGAAGAGTTGGCTCTTGAACATTGGAGGAGGTGACAGCAGGATTAGTGATATTAGGAAGAGGAGAATCATAAGCAGAGTTGCCTTCAGGCCTATCTTCATGAAATTCAGATTCATCGAAGGGGGCAAAGTTTGGGTCAGGCATTTTCAGGCCCTTCTCTCCTTCACTTTCAAGATTCCTCTCCGGCCTCCGGTCACCGCCCTCCGTAGCCTTCCCTTAGCTATCATCCGACTCTGCTAAAATTACTAACAAAAACATATTAGTATTATGAACAAACATAACAGTTATAAGCAAAAACATGTGCATTTTCAAAAGAGAGCAGAATGGACATACTTCTTCTACGTTTTTGCTTTTTGCCCTCCTCAGTACTCTTCACCCTTTTAGAGCCTATGCTCTTCTTTCTTGTATTTTGGGTTGGAGGAGGAGTAGGGTTGGTTTCACCCGTGATGTTAATTGATGCCGATGTTTGCTGATCGGCATGGTGGTGTCATCCGTTGTCCGCTCAGTGTCTGTATGATTAGACCCGGATTCGCTGTCTGAGCTGCTCACAGCAATTTCTTTCCCCTTTTCAGCATCAGCAGCAGCTTTAGCTTCAGCTGCAACTCTCTCCGCCTCAAGCTCTTTAACAGTTTTGTCACGAGCAGTGACCTCCACATCATCATCAAGATCAGGGGATAAAAGAGCAGAGCGGGCCTGCATCATGGAGTTGCCTGCAAAGATTATACATTAATAGCAATATAAGTACACATGACAAACAGTGGACAAAAATCTATATATATAATAGGATGATCATATCACATCCTACCCTGTTTTTTCTCACGAAGTACTGGCACAGAATTGCTTGGCCATTCTTGGCTCACTTTGCACAGCACAAGGATTCCCTCATACCTTTCGTATGATCTGGGTGGAATACGGAGTCCTTTCAAGATATTTACTATCCGCTGTTCTTCAGGAGAAATTTTAACACCCTTTCCTATGCCAGCATCAATAGCACCCCACTCCCGGACAATGGAGTTTTCTTCCGGAATAACAGTTTCATCAACAAAGAAAAATGGACTTTTCCAGTCCTTCAAGTTTGAAACTCTATTTAGGCCAACAAAATGATTATTTTTCTTACTATCAATAGTAAGCCAGCAATCGCTAATTGTGCGAGGCTTTATATTAATAGCATTGCAGTACATTTCAAAAAGGATGATTTTTTGAAGACCATGGGGATGTATCTGACTAAGACAGGTGTAATGACCCGCATTTTTCCGATCATTCTATACTTATAAGATTAATATTTACATAAATTAAACTTACCAACATGATAAGCAATCCAAATTGTTGAGAATTATGTTTTGAAAAGAGTTTTACACAACGTTTGACCGTCTAGTTGACCGATGATATCACGAACTATATAACATATGATAATTATACGTTTGTGTATATATATGTATATATACATATTTAACATGATCTAAGAATGTTGTAATATCTCATTTTGTATTAATAACAATAAGTTATAAGTATATTTTGAAACTACTAACTTAAGTTTTCAAAACGATAATCATACGTAACGTTATTTGACATAAATACTTATGACCTATAATGTTTATACATATATCGTATATGTAATGTATTTAATCACTTTTTAAGGACTTAAATACATAAAACAATATAAGTGTATTCACAAAAGATAGCTATATTTGAATTCTCATTCCATTTTTCACAAGATTTCTATACGTATATTTAGAGTATATGTACACGTATCATACCTAGCTTCTATACGTATTTACTATTAGTATATACACATCAAATCACCACCTAACTAGCCATTATTACTGCCCTAGATGAGAGGTAATTAGAATTTGGAAGTTTGTTGACTAATTTCACAAAATAACAACTTGAAAATCTTGTCCATGTTTCCCATGAAAAACGTTTTTTTAAGGCTTTATATACTCCATCCATTTTCAATATTTACTACCTCATTTTCTCTAAACAAAACACAATCTTAAGAACCTTAAGTGTTCATCATAATCCCAGCAAGATACCATAAATATCTAGCTTCAAAAACATCACTTAATCACCATAATAAAACCCTTACAAAAACACTTCAAGAATCCTTTCAAGAACACAAGTTTACTTCCAATCTTTCATCCAATTCCATCACCCTTTTGGTTCTAGGTTCTTACTCCTCTTTTACAGCAACCTTGTCCAAGGAACTTGAGGTAGTAACTATGTTCATAACCTTATTCGATTCATATATATATAGCTATCTTATTTTGTGGTATAAAATTTTAACAACAAGAACATAGTTTGAATGTTTTCAAACTTGTTTGCAAACTAAATAGATCCTTCTAACTTAACTTTTAAAATACTTCAAGACCTGTAATATATCTTAAATATATGCTAATTTAACAAGGTTTAACTTGGTTTTTCAAAGAACACCTTAAAAACTGTTTTTACGACGTCGGAGTGTAACCGGGGGCTGTTTTAGGTTGGATAATTACAAATCATCTTAAACTTTGAATTGGAGGTTTATTTTCTGGAAAAATGATTTTTACTATGAATATGTTAACGCATAAAAATTTTATGATTTAACTCAAAGTATAAGTATTTTTAGAAAAATAATCATTTAAGGTTGTTTACATGATGGAAAATGATTAACTTCATAAGTTTCACTAAAGTTTGACCTATGACCTGTGATTTCGAATACAAACTAAGGTATTTACAGTTCATATTCTTAAAGAAGGACTCGATCCAAAGAAGTGGCAAGTTGAATCAACGAAAACGGAGTTGTAACGAAGAAACTATGACCAAAACGAGATCGGATATCTAAGACTAGTTTAGCTACGAAAATAATTGGAGAAAATTAAATAAATCACATCTTTATAAAATAACATGATATTTTATATATATGTACTCATAATTTAATTTTATATGGTTCAGGATCACCCGTAAACAATACGAGAAGATTAATCATAAGATCCCATGATTGTACGCAACACGTCATTTGACAACACCGGTACTTTATGTACGCAACACGTCATTTGACAACACCGGTACCGTGGGTCAAGATTAATCTCGACCAATACATATACGATGGGGGTTTTTATTTATTTCATTGGGGGTTTATTAAACACCTAAAAATGAACCATTAAAATTGAATTACTAACATCAGACTGCTAACTACGGACTAAGGAATTATTAAAAGTATTAAAAGTATTATAAGTATATATATGTGACGTTTGTTTAAAAAGAAAAGGTATTGATATATTATATATGGATAGGTTCATGATATCAATCGGAGACCAAGTCAAAATTACATATCTTCAAGACGAAAGTGAGTATATAGTCCCACTTTTAAACTCTAAATTTTTTGGGATGAGAATACATGTATTTTATGTTTTACGATATGGACACAAGTAACTGAAAAATATATTCTACGTTGAGTTGTACCACTGGCATACTTCCCTGTAGCTTGGTAACTGTTATTTACAGCGGTATTGTAAACGCGAATCCTGTTGATAGATCTATCGGGCCTGACAACCCCAACTGGACTGGACGACCAGTATTCAACGGTTGCACAGTACTTCGTTTCGTGACTACACTTGGTACGGTGTAGTAAGATTTCATAATAAAGGGAATATGCGACGTGATTAAATGTTAAGTATTGTTACCAAGTGCTCAACCACTTAGAATATTTTTATTAAAACGTTTATATATGAAATCTTGTGGTCTATATATATATATTGCTGTCGGCATTAAACCTATATCTCACCAACTTTATGTTGACGTTTTAAACATGTCTATTCTCAGGTAATAATTAGAAGCTTCCGCTGCAACATGTTGAATTTAAACAAGATCTTGAGTATGCATATTTGTGTCAAAAATAAAACTGCATATCAGAGGATTTGTAATGTAAAATATGCTAGAAATCGTATTGTTATCATCACATGTAAAGTTTGTAAGTCTAAGATTATCGCTAAACGATAATCATCTTTTTATTGTCTAAAGCTTGTATTAAAATAAGAGTTATGGTTTGTAATGTAAAATAAATGCAGTTGTTCTTTTAAAAATGTCGCATATAGAGGTCAATACCTCGCAATGAAATCATACGTTATCTAACTCGTTCTTATGGTTAAGGACGGGTTATGACATGTGGTATCAGAGCGGTGGTCTTAGCGAACCAGGTTTGCATTAGTGTGTCTAACTGATAAGTCGTTAGGATACATTAGTAAGTCTGGACTTTGACCGGGTCTGATTTAAAAACCATTGCTTATCATTGTTGGTTAAAATTTATATGTAAATATTATGTAGTACTAATGGGTTAGTTGTTGTGTGATAGATGTCGGGCTCAAAACTTGTTATCACATTCAGCGACTCCGAATCAGAATCTTCAGATGGTGTTCCAGTCATTAACCTATCCGATGACGAAAATAATATCTTTGGGGAAGACTCACAAATTTCGGATGAACCGACTATAGAGAACCCGGAAAGTGAACCCGAGGAGGAAAGTGAACCCGAGGAGGAAAGTGAACCCGAGGAGGAAAGTGAACCCGAGGAAGAAATACAGGAAATTACAAAAGACGAGTTCGAACTAGGAAAGAAACGAAAGGCTAATGAATTAGAAAATTCAAATCCCGAGTTTAGTAAGGATGATGTGGCACCAACTCCACTAGACACTACCACCCCTATTCCCGCTATTCCTATTCGTTCTATCCCGGCATCCAGTTCTTCAGTTCCACAGCCAAAATATAGGCAGACAGCCAGGATAAGCGTTAAGCGATTCTTTGAACCTAAACGTCCTAGAAAATAGACCAAACGATGCGCTGCCGTATTAAACCATGGGATCATATAATGTTTTGTATAATATTATTAGTGTGGTTTGTTTAATGTTCGATGTAAGATAAGCATATGTAAAATAGTGAAGTGTGAAATGCAATAATTTTCCATGGTTAAGTATTATTTAGATGGTAGTAATTGATTCTGTACTAAGCTATTAAGTATGGACATTAACGGGTAGGTACTACCCTAGATATAATTATAAAACGCTAATAAGAAGAAAAGGCTTTTATAATAATACCTGGTTCATATTATTAATAAGCTATAATGTACTGTAAATATACACTACATCTATAATATTCCATGTGAATAATTATTTTCTTTTCATTCTTATAGAAGAATATGGCGCGATTGAACCGAATGACGGAATAAGAAATCCAGGAACTCATCAATCAGCGAGTGAACGACAGAATGTTATGGGTCGAGGCTGCAAGAGGTGCTGCAGTTAACCCAAATCCTCGTGTGGGGTGCACTTACAAAACTTTTCAAGCTTGCAAGCCCTCATCATTCAGTGGAACAGAAGGACCGATCGGTTTAACCCGGTGGATAGAAAAGATGGAGACTGTGTTTAAAATCAGTGGTTGTGTTGAAAAGGACATGACCAAGTATGCATCGTGCACTTTACAAGATAGTGCACTCACGTGGTTGAAAAATTATGTGAAGGCTGTAGGAGGAGATGTAGCTTATGATACTCCGTGGGAAGAATTCAAAACAATGTTAATCAACGAATATTGTCCAAGGAACGGGGTTAGGAAGTTGGAAGATGAGTTACGAAGTCTGAAGGTTATTGGTACTGAAATCACCAACTACAATCAGCGATTCATGGAATTAGTTTTGCTATGTCCTGAATTGGTTCCAACCGAAGAACGGAAGATTGAAATGTACAAAGATGGTTTGCCCAAAAAGGTCAAGGCAAATGTTACAGCATCGAAACCTAAGACAATTCATGAAGCTATAACCATGGCAAATGAGCTAATGGATCAGGTCATCATGGATAAGAAAGTATCCAATACTGATGTGAAGGTATCAGGTAACAAAAGAAAGTGGAATGGAAATTATGATCGAGGTAACCAACAACAATCTTTTAAGAAACAAGAAAACACGCAAGGTGCGGGTAGTGGTTTAAGCTTTGGTTATAAAGGACAAAATCCTTTATGCAACCGATGCCACAAACATCACTCTGGTTACTGTAATGTGGTATGCAACAAATGTAATCGAAAGGGTCATCTTGCTGAAGATTGTAGGGCTCTCGTTACAAATACAAATGGTACCAAGACTCCTGCCACCAATGCAAATAGAACTGCTTTGGCTACCATTACTTGTTTTGGGTGTGGAAAACAAGGTCACTATAAGAGCCAGTGCCCGAATCCAGAGAAGAATATCGGACCTACACGTGGGAGAGCATTTGTTATTAATGCTAGAGAGGCATGTGAAGACCCGGAGCTTGTTACGGGTACGTTTACCATTAATAACTTATCCGCATCTATTATATTTGATACTGGTGCTGATAGAAGTTACGTGTGTAGAGACTTTCACGCTAAATTGAATTGTTCATCATTACCTCTAGATGCTAAGTACATGATTGAGTTAGCTAATGGTAAACTAATTAAAGCCGATAAAATTTTCCGTGATTGTAAAATAAATTTAGCCGGAGAAACATTTAAGATTGATTTGATACCCGTAGAATTAGGAAGTTTTGATGTAATAATCGGCATGGACTGGATGTCCAAAATAGGAGCTGAAGTTGTGTGCGCCAAGAAGGCAATTCGCATTCCTCGTAAGGATAAAACGCCAGTAATGATTTATGGAGAGAAGGGTAACTCAAAGCTAAAACTCATTAGTTATTTGAAAGCTCATAAGTGCTTGAAGAAAGGGTGCTATGCTATCTTAGCACATGTTAATAAAGTCGAAAAGAAAGAAAAAGAGAAGTGCATCAATGACGAGCCTGTGGCAAGAGATTTTCCTGAAGTATTTCCGGAAGAGTTGCCGGGATTACCTCCATTTAGATCTGTAGAATTTCAAATAGATCTTGTACCAGGAGCTGCACCGGTTGCCCGTGCTCCATATAGACTTGCACCGTCCGAGTTAAAAGAACTTCAGAGTCAGTTAAAAGAATTACTGGATCGTGGATTCATACGACCAAGTACTTCACCGTGGGGAGCTCCAATTTTATTCGTCAAGAAGAAAGACGGATCTTTCCGAATGTGTATAGATTATCGTGAATTAAATAAGTTAACTATCAAGAATCGGTATCCACTACCGAGAATTGACGACTTATTTGATCAACTCCAAGGATCATGTGTGTACTCGAAAATTGACCTAAGATCGGGCTATCATCAATTACGTGTCAAAGAAGAAGATATACCGAAAACTGCTTTTCGGACACGCTACGGTCATTACGAATTTTTGGTCATGCCGTTTGGATTGACGAATGCGCCAGCTGTATTCATGGACCTCATGAATCGAGTTTGTAGTCCATATTTAGATAAGTTTGTTATCGTTTTCATTGATGATATTCTTATCTATTCCAAGAGTGAGCAAGATCATGAGCAGCATTTAAGGTTGATATTAGAGTTGTTAAGAAAAGAACAGCTATATGCTAAATTTTCTAAATGTGCTTTCTGGTTGAAAGAAGTGCAATTTCTTGGCCACGTTGTTAGTAGCAAAGGAATTCAGGTTGATCCAGCAAAAATTGAAGCCATTGAAAAATGGGAGACTCCTAAGACACCAATGCAGATACGCCAATTTTTGGGTTTAGCCGGTTATTATAGAAGGTTTATTCAAGATTTTTCCCGAATAGCTAAGCCGTTGACAGCGTTAACGCAAAAAGGGAAGAAATATGAATGGACTTCTGAGCAGGAGAGTGCATTTCAATTACTGAAAAAGAAGTTGACTACGGCGCCTATTTTATCGTTACCAAAAGGGAACGATGATTTTGAAATATATTGTGACGCTTCGCGACAAGGTTTTGGTTGCGTTCTTATGCAACGGAAGAAAGTTATTGCATACGCATCCCGACAATTAAAGATTCACGAGCGGAATTATACGACGCATGATCTAGAACTGGGAGCAGTCGTGTTTGCATTGAAGATATGGAGACACTACTTGTATGGGGTTAAATGCACTGTGTTTACTGATCATAAAAGCCTTCAACATATTTTCGATCAAAAACAGCTGAACATGAGGCAACGTAGGTGGGTTGAGTTAATAAATGACTATGATTGTGAAATTCGTTATCTTCCCGGGAAAGCGAACGTGGTGGCCGACGCTCTAAGCAGAAAGGAACGAGAACCAATTCGAGTACGAGCGATGAACATAAAAATTCGCATGAATCTCAACTCACAAATCAAAGAAGTTCAACGAGAAGCACTTACTAAAGAAAATATAGGAAATGAAATAATGAAGAAGTATGAGAAGCAACTCGTTATACGGGAAGATGGAATTCGATATTTTGCAAACCGTATTTGGGTACCGAAGTTGGGTGGATTAAGGAAGTTGATATTGAATGAGGCACATAAGACAAGATACTCGATACATCCTGGAGTTGGAAAGATGTACCAAGATCTTAAGACACATTATTGGTGGCCTAATTTAAAGACAGACGTTGCAACATATGTTGGGGAATGTTTAACTTGTTCCAAAGTCAAAGCTGAACACCAGAAGCCGTCAGGGTTACTTCAACAACCCGAAATCCCAGAATGGAAATGGGATGGTATTACCATGGATTTCATCATGAAGTTACCAAAGACTGCCTGGGGATACGACACCATTTGGGTGATTGTTGATCGTCTCACCAAGTCTGCACATTTCTTGCCTATAAAGGAAACGGATAGAATGGAGAAACTATTACGATTGTATATAAAGGAAGTTGTTTCAAGGCATGGAATACCTATTTCCATTATATCCGATCGTGATAGTAGATTTACATCAAAGTTCTGGCAATCACTACAGGAGGCCCTAGGAACTCGTTTGGATATGAGTACCGCGTATCATCCGCAAACCGACGGGCAGAGTGAAAGAACGATTCAGACTCTTGAAGACATGCTCAGGGCATGTGTGATCGATTTTGGAAACGGATGGGATAAATATCTACCATTAGCAGAATTCTCGTATAATAATAGTTATCATGCGAGCATTAAAGCTGCGCCATTCGAAGCATTGTACGGAAGGAAGTGTAGATCTCCTATTTGTTGGAATGAAGTAGGAGATCGACAATTAACTGGTCCCGAGATCATACACAAAACGACTGAGAAGATAGTACAAATCAAGGAGAGATTGAAAACAGCCCGTAGTCGCCAAAAGAGCTACGCCGATGTTCGAAGGAAACCATTAGAGTTTCAGATCGGTGACATGGTTATGTTAAAGGTGTCACCGTGGAAAGGTGTAATACGCTTCGGAAAAAGGGGTAAACTGAACCCAAGATATGTAGGCCCGTTCAAGATTATCGAACGCATTGGACCGGTAGCTTATCGACTCGAGTTACCACAACAACTCGTCGGAGTACATAATACATTTCACGTCTCAAACCTTAAGAAGTGTCTTGCAAAGGAAGATCTCACCATTCCTCTTGAAGAAATCCATGTCGACGAGAAACTACAATTCATCGAAGAACCAATCGAAATCATGGATCGTGAAGTTAAATGGCTCAAGCAGAGCAACATACCGATCGTTAAGGTTCGTTGGAATGCTCGAAGGGGTCCTGAGTTTACTTGGGAACGAGAGGATCAGATGAAACAAAAGTATCCACACTTGTTTCTCGATGACGCAAAATAGGTACAATTTTAAAATTTCGGGACGAAATTTATTTAACGGGTAGGTACTGTAATGACCCGCATTTTTCCGATCATTCTATACTTATAAGATTAATATTTACATAAATTAAACTTACCAACATGATAAGCAATCCAAATTGTTGAGAATTATGTTTTGAAAAGAGTTTTACACAACGTTTGACCGTCTAGTTGACCGATGATATCACGAACTATATAACATATGATAATTATACGTTTGTGTATATATATGTATATATACATATTTAACATGATCTAAGAATGTTGTAATATCTCATTTTGTATTAATAACAATAAGTTATAAGTATATTTTGAAACTACTAACTTAAGTTTTCAAAACGATAATCATACGTAACGTTATTTGACATAAATACTTATGACCTATAATGTTTATACATATATCGTATATGTAATGTATTTAATCACTTTTTAAGGACTTAAATACATAAAACAATATAAGTGTATTCACAAAAGATAGCTATATTTGAATTCGAATTCCATTTTTCACAAGATTTCTATACGTATATTTAGAGTATATGTACTCGTATCATACCTAGCTTCTATACGTATTTACTATTAGTATATACACATCAAATCACCACCTAACTAGCCATTATTACTGCCCTAGATGAGAGGTAATTAGAATTTGGAAGTTTGTTGACTAATTTCACAAAATAACAACTTGAAAATCTTGTCCATGTTTCCCATGAAAAACGTTTTTTTAAGGCTTTATATACTCCATCCATTTTCAATATTTACTACCTCATTTTCTCTAAACAAAACACAATCTTAAGAACCTTAAGTGTTCATCATAATCCCAGCAAGATACCATGAATATCTAGCTTCAAAAACATCACTTAATCACCATAATAAAACCCTTACAAAAACACTTCAAGAATCCTTTCAAGAACACAAGTTTACTTCCAATCTTTCATCCAATTCCATCACCCTTTTGGTTCTAGGTTCTTACTCCTCTTTTACAGCAACCTTGTCCAAGGAACTTGAGGTAGTAACTATGTTCATAACCTTATTCGATTCATATATATATAGCTATCTTATTTTGTGGTATAAAATTTTAACAACAAGAACATAGTTTGAATGTTTTCAAACTTGTTTGCAAACTAAATAGATCCTTCTAACTTAACTTTTAAAATACTTCAAGACCTGTAATATATCTTAAATATATGCTAATTTAACAAGGTTTAACTTGGTTTTTCAAAGAACACCTTAAAAACTGTTTTTATGACGTCGGAGTGTAACCGGGGGCTGTTTTGGGTTGGATAATTACAAACCATCTTAAACTTTGAATTGGAGGTTTATTTTCTGGAAAAATGATTTTTACTATGAATATGTTAACGCATAAAAATTTTATGATTTAACTCAAAGTATAAGTATTTTTAGAAAAATAATCATTTAAGGTTGTTTACATGATGGAAAATGATTAACTTCATAAGTTTCACTAAAGTTTGACCTATGACCTGTGATTTCGAATACAAACTAAGGTATTTACAGTTCATATTCTTAAAGAAGGACTCGATCCAAGGAAGTGGCAAGTTGAATCAACGAAAACGGAGTTGTAACGAAGAAACTATGACCAAAACGAGATCGGATATCTAAGACTAGTTTAGCTACGAAAATAATTGGAGAAAATTAAATAAATCACATCTTTTTAAAATAACATGATATTTTATATATATGTACTCATAATTTAATTTTATATGGTTCAGGATCACCCGTAAACAATACGAGAAGATTAATCATAAGATCCCATGATTGTACGCAACACGTCATTTGACAACACCGGTACTTTATGTACGCAACACGTCATTTGACAACACCGGTACCGTGGGTCAAGATTAATCTCGACCAATACATATACGATGGGGGTTTTTATTTATTTCATTGGGGGTTTATTAAACACCTAAAAATGAACCATTAAAATTGAATTACTAACATCGGACTGCTAACTACGGACTAAGGAATTATTAAAAGTATTAAAAGTATTATAAGTATATATATGTGACGTTTGTTTAAAAAGAAAAGGTATTGATATATTATATATGGATAGGTTCGTGATATCAATCGGAGACCAAGTCAAAATTACATATCTTCAAGACGAAAGTGAGTATATAGTCCCACTTTTAAACTCTAAATATTTCGGGATGAGAATACATGTATTTTATGTTTTACGATATGGACACAAGTAACTGAAAAATATATTCTACGTTGAGTTGTACCACTGGCATACTTCCCTGTAGCTTGGTAACTGTTATTTACAGCGGTATTGTAAACGCGAATCCTGTTGATAGATCTATCGGGCCTGACTACCCCAACCGGACTGGACGACCAGTATTCAACGGTTGCACAGTACTTCGTTTCGTGACTACACTTGGTACGGTGTAGTAAGATTTCATAATAAAGGGAATATGCGACGTGATTAAATGTTAAGTATGGTTACCAAGTGCTCAACCACTTAGAATATTTTTATTAAAACGTTTATATATGAAATCTTGTGGTCTATATATATATTGCTGCCGGCATTAAACCTATATCTCACCAACTTTATGTTGACGTTTTAAACATGTCTATTCTCAGGTAATAATTAGAAGCTTCCGCTGCAACATGTTGAATTTAAACAAGATCTTGAGTATGCATATTTGTGTCAAAAATAAAACTGCATATCGGAGGATTTGTAATGTAAAATATGCTAGAAATCGTATTGTTATCATCACATGTAAAGTTTGTAAGTCTAAGATTATCGCTAAACGATAATCATCTTTTTATTGTCTAAAGCTTGTATTAAAATAAGAGTTATGGTTTGTAATGTAAAATAAATGCAGTTGTTCTTTTAAAAATGTCGCATATAGAGGTCAATACCTCGCAATGAAATCATACGTTATCTAACTCGTTCTTATGGTTAAGGACGGGTTATGACAACAGGCCCCGTAATATCTAAGAAGGCGAAGAAGAAAGTTAGTAAGGGGAACACGGAGGTTGCCGTGGGTAATTTGTAAAGCATATAAAGTAATTTTTCCCTCAGGAGGATTGTCAGCAGTTTGTCTGATAGTGGGAAGAACAGGGTTATATTGATTGAGATGGCGAAAGGCAATCTTTAATCCATCTAAGTATTCACTAGTCAATGATGAAGCCATCGTGCTAACTTCTGGAATGTTAGCAGTATTTGATGAAGAAGGCTTGGCGTGTTCTTGGCCAGTACTCCGTGAAGAAGCCATGATAATACAGTAACAGATATCAACAACAACAAAATAGCAGTAAGATGAAGTGTACTGACCTTGGAAGACGGTGAACCTTAAAAAGTTGAAGATTGAAGAAGGCGATGAAGATTTGGGAGAAATATGCTTTTTGGATCTTGGCAAAGGTAAAAAAGTGATGGTAACAGGGTTATGACGGTTTTTATAAGGGTTTATCAGTGCAATTTTTATGGTCATGATTGAGACACGTGTATGGGTGAGTTTAAACGAAGGGTGCAAGATAACACTTTTTACAGCTGGAGGCGCGTGGATGATCTTAGCCGTAAAAAATTAATCATAATAGTGTCAGTAAAATTCGTCTGCATTTAATGCCTAAAATGTTTTCCCCGATGCAAGTGGGCAATGAACAGGCTGGTTTGGCATGCGTTATCAGAAGTTTAACAACTTAATCATTTTTCAAATGTTTAAGTCCTTAAAATGGGGGACTTAATGGTGTATCCTATCGTATACACACATAAAAGGCATAATGGTTGCATAAAAGTAGCATCAGGAAGGCTGGAAACAACAGTTTTGTGGAGATTGTCCGTCCAGCATTCTCCGCTGTACAGGCTGCTCCGTCATGCGTAAGCCCTGAAGGCCGCTTAGCGCATAAGCCCTGGTCGGAGAGCGCCGCATTTAGCATAAATTTTGGAGCACATGTAACAGAACGTATCATCATTCGACACGTGTCCCCAAAAAAATCTGGTAGATCTGACACTATAAATAGACCCCTTGGGTCGTCATTTTACACAGGTTCAGACATTCTGACAACTTTGAGAGCTGAGACTTCACTTCTCTCTTTCTCTCTCTACTTTCTCTCACTAGAAGTCATCCGGCTAGCACTTATACACTCTGCGGACGACAGATTGATTAAGCCACCCCACAAGTTCTTACACTTGTGTACCGGGTCTGCAGGGGTTATTTCCTGAGGGTAAAAATCAATCGGCAACACTCCGCCCTCCTAAAAGCTAGATCACTTCTAGTCTCTTGTTGACATACTAAGCCTTACCTCATAAGGAAATAGGTGTTAACAGTATGCAACAGCGGAAGCTCTTAATAATCACCTGAGAATAAACATGCTTAAAACGTCAACAAAAATGTTCGTGAGTTATAGGTTTATCCTATATATTATCAAATCATAATAATAGACCACAAGATTTCATATTTCAATATACATCCCATACATAGAGATAAAATTCATTCATATGGTAAACACCTGGTAACCGACATTAACAAGATGCATATAAGAATATCCCCTATCATTCCGGGAAATCCTTCGGACATGATAAAAACGAATTCGAAGTACTAAAGCATCTGGTACTTTGGATGGGGTTCGTTAGGCCCAATAGATCTATCTTTAGGATTCGCGTCAATTAGGGTGTCTGTTCCCTAATTCTTAGATTACCAGACTTAATAAAAAGAGGCATATTCGATTTCGATAATTCAACCATAGAATGTAGTTTCACGTACTTGTGTCTATTTTGTAAAACATTTATAAAAATTTCGCATGTATTCTCAGCCCAAAAATATAAAGGGTAAAAAGGCAAATGAAACTCACTTTCACAGATTTTTACTTCGTCGGGAAGTAAGACTTGGCCACTGGTCGATTCATGAACCTATAACAAATATGTACATATATATCAAAGTATGTTCAAAATATATTTACAACACTTTTAATACATTTTGATGTTTTAAGTTTATTAAGTCAGTTGTCTTCATTAGTAACCTACAAATAGTTGTCCAAAGTTAGATGTACAGAAAAAAATTGATATATATTATCTTGAATCAATCCACGACCCAGTGTATACACGTCTCAGGCTAGATCACAACTCAAAGTATATATATTTTTGGAATCAACCTCAACCCTGTATAGCTATCTCTCACATTACTGCATATAGAGTGTCTATGGTTGTTCCAAATAATATATACACATGGGTCGATATGATATGTCAAAACATTTGCATACGTGTCTATGGTATCCCAAGATTACATAATATATTAGAATACATGTATAATACAATATAAGTTAGCTAGGATATGATTAATATAGATTTGTTACCAATTTTCACGTAGCTACAACAAGAAAAAATATCCAATCTTGTTTTACCCATAACTTATTCGTTTTAAATCCGTTTTGAGTGAATCAAATTGCTATGGTTTCATATTGAACTCTATTTTATGAATCTAGACAGAAAAAGTATAGGTTTATAGTCGGAAATATAAGTTACAAGTCATTTTTGTAAAGGTAGTCATTTCAGTCGAAAGAACGACGTCTAGATGACCATTTTGGAAAACATACTTCCACTTTGAGTTTAACCATAATTTTTGGATATAGTTTCATGTTCATAAGAAAAATCATTTTCCAAGAAGAACACCTTTTAAATCAAAGTTTATCATAGTTTTTAATTAACTAACCCAAAACAGCCCGAGGTGTTACTACGATGGCGTATATCCGGTTTTACGGTGTTTTTCATGTTTTCATGTAATGACCCGAAAATTTCCGACCAAATTTAAACCTTAATTTTTATATGTTTCCGACACGATAAGCAAAATCTGTAACGCTGAGTCTAGAAAGTTTGAAATCTATATTCGGTTAATCAGTTACCCTTTGACCAAGGCTGACGATTCACGAACATTTATGTGTATATACGATATATACTTATTAATTGATAATGGCTTAATCTCTGCACGTTTTAATTTATAATTATTACTATATTATTATTAATATTAATTTAATTTAATGTGATTCTGTTTCTTTCAATCTATAGTAATATATGTTTGTATGTGTGCTTTCGGAGAGAGAAAGATAGATTCATGCATTTTCATCCTTGATTGAAGGTTTAGTGGGATTTCATTGTTTTTAAATATCATCTAACTCTGACATATATCACACATATACATTGAAAGGAGAGAGGGAGAGAAACAAAGCCACTTGTTTTCTGTCTTGCTGTTAAAGAAAGATCACCAACAAACAACCACTTCAAACTATTGAAAACACTGCCGTTTTCTTTCTGTGTTTGCAAACCACCATATCTCATTCATCGTTAGACGAACCACTCTAGGCTACCAGCTGTTGCTAATCGCCTGTTTCCACTTCTATCTTCGATCAAACATTAGAACCATACACCTTAACCATCGACTATCATCAACCACTTGCTTTCTTAATCTTTCCTTCTGAATTCATCACCACCTCAATCTTTCTCTCTTTGTGAACAATCAACTCACAACACACAACAACTATTTCATGTTCGTTGTTTTCATGCTCGACAAACCTCGAACCACCACTTATATTTTCTGTCTTTCTGTTAATCATCGAAAATCCAACTTCACAACCACCACCCTAATCATCGAACCCACCTTCTAACCACCATGATAATCCACCTACGGCTGCTATTTACAGTCACGTAAACCACCACCATAATACACGTATTGTATTTCTTTTTGCTTCAGTTTATTTTGCTGCTATTCGAAACACAAGTCAACCGAACCATTATTGTTTGCTGCAAAACGTTTTCATTTTATTTATCCTCTTCCTGAACTGCTACTGTTGCAGCCTCCACGCACCATAAGACAACTCCATAACAGCCTTTAAAAACCGTCGCCACCACCTTGATCGAAAACCACCACTTAAACCCGCTACCATTACATCAAACCACCCCAAATGCCACCACCCATAACCATAGTGAACCACTCACAAACCATCACTCTTAACCTGTCACTACAACTGCTACCTCTGTATTATATATATATTTTTTTTTGCTATTCGGAACCCACGTTTCTGATTAATGTTGGGGTTATAACAAAGGTAAATATAATAACGATGAACATGACTTTGACAGAAGGTTACGTGGGTCAAGGGTTAAATATATATACTCACAAATTAAGTTGTCGATTTGAATGAATTAAATCCTTATACAACGCATTATCAAAAGTAGAGACAGTTTGAATTATTGGCCGACATATTAAGTGAAGCAATGATATGACAGATGTTAAAATAATAAAAGGATGATAATTGTGTAATTGTCTTCTGCTTCTGTCGGTTAAAAAGGAGAGGAAGAAAAGACTCGAACTTCCTTCTTTTGTGTGGGCCGAATTTCTATTTGCAGTTGGACCATGATCCTTAATTTAGTAGACGGGCCATGTTTATTTTTCTTTGGGCCGGTAGCGGCAGAAGCAGATAAAGAAATGTATATGTATATGATTTCAATGATGAACATGAATTGTTGATCATAAGATGAAGTTAGGGGATGATAATGATGATCTTGTTATGTGAATGATGATGGCGAGTTTGATATAAATTATGATTATGATATAAGAAGATTAGTATATGAGGATTAAGATAGAAATTGATGATGATTTAGGATTGACTAGTTGGGCTCTTAATTCTCAGTTAGGCGTGGTAACGAGCTATTAGACATATAATGAAATAGTTAGGCCGAGCTTATTCTTATTTGGCCGAAATAAATGAAGATGGCGGGATAGGAAGTAACAGAGATAATAATGATATGGGGAAACGGTTTTAATGTGTATCGGATGATTTTGATATACATAGTACATGTAATTGGTGATTTTATGAGATAAAGAGTTATATGAAGATGATGATCGAGGGCGTGATTGAGTGATAGATAATAATGATCGAAACGTGAACATATTAGATGATACGTATAGATAGTGATAACGATGATGCTTGGGTTAGTTAAGATGATATTGAATGATATGATGATGAAGGTAAATAGACTCAGGCCATTAATTAAAATCAAAAGGAAACAATAGTGGGATGGTTTAGAGTGTTGGGGTTTAAGCGAGAGGTCATGGATTCGAGTCCTGTCGCGGGCAGTTTATTTCTTTTTAATGCTACTAAGGTATTAAAATATAAAGTATATTACTAAAATTAATATATAAACTTACTTGATTATATTATAGGTTTTAATATATATACTTGATATAGGTTCGTGAATCCAAGGCCAACCTTACAATTGTTCAATGATGTTATATGTATTTTTACTACAAAATACATTAGGTGAGTATACAGTCCCTTTTAAACTCTAAATATTTTTGGGCTGAGAATACATGCGCTACTTTTATAAATGATTTAAATTATGGATACAAGTGATCAAAAATAAATTCTACGTTGAGTTGTACGATGGCATATTTCTTTATACTTGGTAGCTAATATTTACGTGAGGAGCGTAAACGCGAATCCTGTTGATAGATCTATCGGGCCTGACAACCCCAACCGGGCTGGACGACCAGTTTTAAACGGTTGCGCAGTACTTCGTCTCTGTATGCTACACTTGGTATGGTGTAGTAGTTATTTAAGAATATGCAGCTGTGATTTAAATGTTAAGTATGGTTACCAAGTGCTCAACGACTTTTCCATTCACTTGCGAGTGTATTATGTATGTATATGAAATCTTGTGGTCCATAGTTATAAGGCTGCTAGCATCAAACCTATATATCTCACCAACTTTATGTTGACGTTTTAAAGCATGTTATTCTCAGGTACGAATTAAGTCTTCCACTGTGCATTAACTCATATTAAAGATATTATTTGGAGTCGATCATCGCAATGGGACCAACTGTTGAAGACTTCGTTCGGGTGGATTAGGACCGGTCCTTTCAGTTGGTATCAGAGCTAGTATAATGCCGTCCTTGTGTGGCGGGTTAGTCGTAGAGGAGGTTCTCACAGTGTTACCTGTGACGAAGCATTGGCTCTTACTCCTCGCGATCCTTTTAGGGTTGGCTGGCTTGGCAGAGATGCGGGCCGTAAAATCAGTGTCTGAGGTACGCTCAGTGGTCACCAGGCGGTTAGCTGGGTATCAGCAGCTGCGGAAGGCACTGGGTGGGATGTTGTCCCCACTGTGTTTCAGTTGGTATCAGAGCGGTGGTCTTAGCGAACCAGGTCTTCCATTAGTGTGTCTAACTGGTAGTTGTTAGGATACATTAGTGAGTCTGGACTTTGACCGTTTCTACATGACAAAAAGTTTTGCTTATCATTTCTAGTCGGAAACCATCTGCTTATCATCCTTAGGGAATTGCCTGCTTATCATTCATAAGTCTAGACACGTCTTACTGCATTTACCGCATTGATAGTGTATAGACAAAATCCATATCTTAGCGTATCTGTTACTATAGAATTGCCTGACACATGTCGTAAATTCCTCCGTAGTCTACGGAATCTTTAGTACTATATATATAGGTATTCTATGAAGTTAGAATATCATCCTATATTCGAAAATCGTATCACCTCAAAGATCCTTTTCATCCACCAAATTGTCCGCTTGACGATGAACCTGAAGCACTTACCGGCGAACCTATTCAAAAAACCATTTTCTCACTCATTTCTAGAGTATCTCGTCACGACTATATACTATCCCATATTTCGAATCTTGTTCATTCACTCGTTCCAACCGCCAATCATTCCGGTGGACTAGCAGAAGTTAACAAACTTCGCGCTCGCGTGACGGCTTTGGAGAACATGGTGCGAAGATTGCAAACACCAGCAGCAGCACCAGCAGCATAATCAGGACCACCATCATCAACGCCGACAGTACCCTTATCACCTCCAACCACCGCCGTGTCATAAACCTCAACATCACAAACTATACCTCGGATATCAACATCACATGCCTCAAAATCACCATCTGTACTTTGAGGATGATCTTCGTTCTACACATTATTCTATATCGATTATCTTCACTTTACATATCGTTCTACCCCATTTATCTTCGTTCGACATGACGATTATGTAATCTCTAATGTTTTAGAGATCATGTAATCTAGTAATAACGATAAATCAAATGAGTTTAATATTTTATTGACTCATTAGATCCATGATTACATCCGAAGAAAATATATATGCAAGTATATTTTCATAAAGATTGTAATTAAAAATTCTTTCGTACAAACTGTTAATGATGAAAATATTTTAACGGGTAGGTAGTACCCGAGGAATATTTAGATTTCACATTAATAAGTTACACTGTACATTCTTCGAATCTGATTCAACGGTCATTTACTATCCTACTTACAACCACCGATATACGTATCCGTTCACCACAAAATAACCATTTCCATTCAAATTTCATAATTGGATTTTGACCTATCAGAATCCAACAGGTGGCATAATGAAGAAAACATTGGATATAATAAAATTTGTTAGAAACAAACTGATTAACTAATTGAAATATTGTTAAGATTCCACGCTAACTGTTCCTAGCTAACTGTTCCCAGCTAACTGATTACATTTTATCGCAATTTATATTATCGCAATTTACATTCTCGCAATCTTATTTATCGTCATTTAATTTCTGCACTTTACATACCATTGGGACACATGTACACAATACGTCGGATTAATTCTGAGACAATACGTTGTACACGGGTCATGATATATATTTATTTATTTTACGCACTTTAAATAACGGGACACGTATGCAAGGTTTCGACTTATCATATTGACCCATCTATATATATATTTTGGAACAACCATGGACACTCTATATGTGAATGTGGGAGTTGGCTATACAGGGTTGGAGTTTATTCCAAAATATATTTATGGTTTGAGTTGTGATCAATACTGAGACCGGTACACGGGTCACGATACGTATTAATTAATTATATATATGAATTCATTGGACTATTGGACGATTAGACTATTGGACTGCTAACTTTGGACAATTAAAATGAATTAAAATATTGATTATAACATATGAAACTAAACAATTATTCAAGGTTGCCACTTGATTTCATCTTATACCTCATTTATACCTCGACAAGTACAATCCGCGTTCAAACCTTTCATGATTCTTGGAAATATCTCAATCGAGAGATTGAACCAACCTCACTTCATCTACGGAAGAAAAGAATTATGCACCTGAAAAACTCTCGAACCTAAATTCATAGTTTAACACGTACCCGTGTTGAATCCTTTATCATTTATTAGCGAAAACAACCTTACGATTCTTCTTCAAAGTGGTTAATTTTGTCACAGCTCCAGCAAGTTAACCTCGATTTCTCAGCAAGACTAGTCTTATTATAACCTCGATATATATATGTTGTCTTTCGCCACCATTACCGAAGAACCTTTTATATTCCACGACATCATCAACAGATGTACCAGCAGCTCGTCATCTCTTTGGCGGAATCCGCAATCAGTATTTTGAAAATCTCGCAGAACTTCTCCAGTTATACCTATAACGTCTACCCCTAAGAATTTCATACTTCGAATGCGAAGTTTCTGAAAACTCCCTGAACTATGAAGTAGTTCTTGAAATGTTAATGAAGCAACGAAAACTGTAAACGACTTTAACAGTCAAAAGTTTGATGATGAAGTACAGTGCGTTGGAAAAGCTCAGGAAAATAGAAGGGGTTGGAATTGGAAAACGGATTGAGCAAAGTATGAAAGAGGCTGTGGATAAATCACAAGGACTAAACTTGCCTTCAAAGAATTCAAATGATTCAGTGCCTGCTAAAACTGTTAGTAAGAACGCTACTTCTTATTCTAAACCTTTCCAGATGATATTCTTCATCATCATCTTATCTTAGATATTATAAGATATCTTCATATCTTTCATTATACATATTCTCCAAATTTCTGGAAATATTTTCACAACTATCCTTATCTAAAATCATTTATCAATCTGTAATATCTGCGTTACAACATAAAAGAAACTGTATTAGTTTCTAAATTCTGAAACCTCCAAATTCAAAATAGGAATGTTTTGAAGTAGTGTTGGGAACTGATGCATGAATAAGTATAATATAATGACACTTGATCAACATCATTATATTACAGTAAGTCATGTTGAGTTTCTAATGGAATGTGATGATTCACAGTACCATCATCATATGCCATGTTATACGACTCTTACATTCTACCCAATCTTCAAACATATAAAGAACATATCATCTTGATAGTTCTATCTTTTCGGATATTCTGGTAATTTAACAAATCAAGATCGTGCCAATACCATTTCCTTCTTAGAACCTTAACAATGTTCATTCCAAAATCCGTATGTGTGAATTCCGGACCCTTTACAAAAGATGCTTAGTTGAATAGGAGTAAAAGAAAAAGAATGAAGCTCCGAAATAAAAATTGTAGTAAAAATTGCAGCAAATAGGAAAGAGAATTAACTGTGGATAACAATGATTATAGAAGACAGGAGTAGGAACATCGAAATATAAGGAAAGATATAAAACCCAATAACAATCCCGAAACTACAAACCGTGCATATCAATACGTATTGCCACGTAAAGGCACGGGAAAATCAATAACACCATAATCCCAAGATAATAATAAAAGTAAATGAGATCCTTCGGTGGTAGATAAAAGAGAAGGATGACAGATGTGAAGATTAAGAGTATATCAAGAATCAGGATTGGATGGAGCATATTAAGGAATGAGTAGAGGAAGAAAGAATAGAAGGTGTGGGGAATAAGAAAAACGAAGGAGGTGGATTTATAGTGAAATATCCGACAAAGAAATCGAAACATATTGCCGCATTAAATCAAAGAAGATCCTGATCTCTGAAGAACCAAATCTTATTACGTAAAATTTTCTTTAAATCCCGTGAATTCCGGAAATCAACCATAACCACGTCATCGGGTAAAACGATTCCATATTTACCCGTTTCACTTTCTCGCGATAGCTTCACTTAAACTCTTTGCATAATCAAATTGTCTTATCTATATTACTCAATAATGATAAAACTCCATATTCACCTCATATTCGTCATGGAAACATTCTTATTGTTATCCATAACGACCTCTATCAAATTTCGGGGACGAAATTTCTTTAACGGGTAGGTACTATAATGACCCGAAAATTTTTGACCAAATTTAAACCTTAATTTTTATATGTTTCCGACACGATAAGCAAAATCTGTAACGCTGAGTCTAGAAAGTTTGAAATCTATATTCGGTTAATCAGTTACCCTTTGACCAAGCCTGACGATTCACGAACATTTATGTGTATATACGATATATACTTATTAATTGATAATGGCTTAATCTCTGCACGTTTTAATTTATAATTATTACTATATTATTATTAATATTAATTTAATTTAATGTGAATCTGTTTCTTTCAATCTATAGTAATATATGTTTGTATGTGTGCTTTCGGAGAGAGAAAGATAGATTCATGCATTTTCATCCGTGATTGAAGGATTAGTGGGATTTCATTGTTTATAAATATCATCTAACTCTGACATATATCACACATATACATTGAAAGGAGAGAGAGAGAGAAACAAAGCCACTTGTTTTCTGTCTTGCTGTTAAAGAAAGATCACCAACAAACAACCACTTCAAACTATTGAAAACGCTGCCGTTTTCTTTCTGTGTTTGCAAACCACCATATCTCATTCATCATTAGACAAACCACTCTAGGCTACCAGCTGTTGCTAATCGCCTGTTTCCACTTCTTTCTTCGATCAAACATTAGAACCATACACCTTAACCATCGACTATCATCAACCACTTGCTTTCTTAATCTTTCCTTGTGAATTCATCACCACCTCAATCTTTCTCTCTTTGTGAACAATCAAATCACAACACACAACAACTATTTCATGTTCCTTGTTTTCATGCTCGACAAACCTCGAACCACCACTTATATTTTCTGTCTTTCTGTTATCCATCGAAAATCCAACTTCACAACCACCACCCTAATCATCGAACCCACCTTCTAACCACCATGATAATCCACCTACGGCTGCTATTTACAGTCACGTAAACCACCACCATAATACACGTATTGTATTTCTTTTTGCTTCGGTTTATTTTGCTGCTATTCGAAACACAAGTCAACCGAACCATTATTGTTTGCTGCAAAACGTTTTCATTTTATTTATCCTCTTCCTAAACTGCTACTGTTGCAGCCTCCACGCACCATAAGACAACTCCATAACAGCCTTTAAAAACCGTCGCTACCACCTTGATCGAAAACCACCACTTAAACCCGCTACCATTACATCAAACCACCCCAAACGCCACCACCCACAACCATAGTGAACCACTCACAAACCATCACTCTTAACCTGTCACTGCAACTGCTACCTCTGTGTTATATATTTTTTTTTTTTTGCTATTCGGAACCCACGTTTCTGATTGATGTTGGGGTTATAACAAAGGTAAATATAACAACGATGAACATGACTTTGACAGAAGGTTACGTGGGTCACTGGTTAAATATATATACTCGCAAATTAAGTTGTCGATTTGAATGAATTAAATCCTTATACAACGCATTATCAAAAGTAGAGACAGTTTGAATTATTGGCCGACATATTAAGTGAAGCAATGATATGACAGATGTTAAAATAATAAAAGGAGGATAATTGTGTAATTGTCTTCTGCTTCTGTCGGTTAAAAAGGAGAGGAAGAAAAGACTCGAACTTCCTTCTTTTGTTTAGGCCGAATTTCTATTTGCAGTTGGACCATGATCCTTAATTTAGTAGACGGGCCATGTTTATTTTTCTTTGGGCCGTTAGCGGCAGAAGCAGATAAAGAAATGTATATGTATATGATTTCGATGATGAACATGAATTGTTGATCATAAGATGAAGTTAGGGGATGATAATGATGATCTTGTTATGTGAATGATGATGGCGAGTTTGATATAAATTATGATTATGATATAAGAAGATTAGTATATGAGGATTAAGATAGAAATTGATGATGATTTAGGATTGACTAGTTGGGCTCTTAATTCTCAGTTGGGCTTGGTAACGAGCTATTAGACATATAATGAAATAGTTAGGCCGAGCTTATTCTTATTTGGCCGAAATAAATGAAGATGGCGGGATAGGAAGTAACAGAGATAATAATGATATGGGGAAACGGTTTTAATGTGTATCGGATGATTTTGATATACATAGTACATGTAATTGGTGATTTTATGAGATAAAGAGTTATATGAAGATGATGATCGAGGGCGTGATTGAGTGATAGATAATAATGATCGAAACGTGAACATATTAGATGATACGTATAGATAGTGATAACGATGATGCTTGGGTTAGTTAAGATGATATTGAATGATATGATGATGAAGGTAAATAGACTCAGGCCATTAATTAAAATCAAAAGGAAACAATAGGGGGATGGTTTAGAGTGTTGGGGTTTAAGCGAGAGGTCATGGATTCGAGTCTTGTCGCGGGCAGTTTATTTCTTTTTAATGCTACTAAGGTATTAAAATATAAAGTATATTACTAAAATTAATATATAAACTTACTTGATTATATTATAGGTTTTAATATATATACTTGATATAGGTTCGTGAATCCAAGGCCAACCTTACAATTGTTCAATGATGTTATATGTATTTTTACTACAAAATACATTAGGTGAGTATATAGTCCCTTTTAAACTCTAAATATTTTTGGGCTGAGAATACATGCGCTACTTTTATAAATGATTTATGTTATGGACACAAGTGATCAAAAATAAATTCTACGTTGAGTTGTACGATGGCATATTTCTTTATACTTGGTAGCTAATATTTACCTGAGGAGCGTAAACGCAAATCCTGTTGATAGATCTATCGGGCCTGACAACCCCAACCGGGATGGACGACCAGTTTTAAATGGTTGCACAGTACTTCGTCTCTGTATGCTACACTTGGTACGGTGTAGTGGTTATTTAAGAATATGCTGCTGTGATTTAAATGTTAAGTATGGTTACCAAGTGCTCAACGACTTTTCCATACACTTGCGAGTGTATTGTGTATGTATATGAAATCTTGTGGTCCATAGTTATAAGGCTGCTAGCATCAAACCTATATATCTCACCAACTTTATGTTGACGTTTTAAAGCATGTTATTTTTAGGTACGAATTAAGTCTTCCGCTGTGCATTAACTCATATTAAAGATATTATTTGGAGTCGATCATCGCAATGGGACCAACTGTTGAAGACTTCGTTCGGGTGGATTAGGACCGGTCCTTTCATTTCAGGTTTTAAATCATTAAGTTAGCATATCATATAGATATAGAACATGTGTTAAGTTGATTTTAAAAGTCAATTTAGAAGGATTAACTTATGTTTACGAACAAGTTTAGAATTAACTAAACTATGTTCTAGTGATTACATGTTCAAATCTTCGAATAAGATAGTTTTATATGTATGAATCAAATGATGTTATGAACATCATTACTACCTCAAGTTTAGTAGGTAAACCTACTGGAAGTGACAAGAAATGATCTAGCTTCAAAGGATCTTGGATGGCTTGAAAGTTCTTGAAGTAGAATCATGACACGAAAACAAGTTCAAGTAAGATTTTCACTCGAAATAAGATTGTTATAGTTATAGAAATTGAATCAAAGTTTGAATATGAGTATTACCTTGCATTAGAAAGATATCTTACAGTAAATAAGAAAGATTTCTTGAGGTTGGATGATCACTCTACAAGATTGGAAGTAAGCTAGCAAACTTGGAAGTATTCTTGATTTTATGAAACTAGAACTTGTAGAATTTATGAAGAGCACTTAGAACTTGAAGATAGAACTTGAGAGAGATCAATTAAATGAATAAAATTGAAGATTGAAAGTGTTTTTAGGTGTTTTTGGTCGTTGGTATATGGATTCGATATAAAGGATGTGTAATTTTGTTTACATGTAAATAAGTCATGAATGATTACTCATATTTTTGTAATTTTATGAGATATTTCATGCTAGGTGCCAAATGATGGTTCCCACATGTGTTAGGTGACTCACATGGGTTGCTAAGATCTGATCATTGAAGTGTATATACCCATAGTACATACATCTAAAAGCTGTGTATTGTACGAGTACGAATACGGGTGTATACGAGTAGAATTATTGATGAAACTGAACGAGGATGTAATTGTAAGCATTTTTGTTAAGTAAAAGTATTTTGATAAGTGTCTTGAAGTCTTTCAAAAGTGTATGAATGCATATTAAAACACTACATGTATATACATTTTAACTGAGTCGTTAAGTCATCGTTAGTCGTTACATGTAAATGTTGATTTGAAACCTTTAAGTTAACGATCTTGTTAAATGTTGTTAACCCATTGTTTATTAAATCAAATGAGATGTTTAAATTGTTACATTATCATGATATCATGATGTATTAATATATCTTAATATGATATATACATTAAATGTCGTTACAATGATAATCGTTACATATATGTCTCGTTTCAAAATCATTAAGTTAGTAGTCTTGTTTTTACATATGTAGTTCATTGTTAATATACTTAATGATATGTTTACTTATCATAATATCATGTTAACTATATTTATATCCATGTATATGTCTTCATATAGTTTTTACAAGTTTTAACGTTCGTGAATCACCGGTCAACTTGGATGGTCAAATGTCTATATGAAACCTATTTCAATTAATCAAGTCTTAACAAGTTTGATTGCTTAACATGTTGGAAATACATAATAATGTAAATAACAATTTCAAATAATATATATAAACATGGAAAATTTCGGGTCACTACAATACCTACCCGTTAAATAAATTTCGTCCCGAAATTTTAAGCAGTTGGAGGTGTTGACGTATCTTCTGGAAATAAGTGCGGGTATTTCTTCTTCATCTGATCTTCTCATTCCCAGGTGAACTTGGGTCCTCTACGAGCATTCCATTGAACCTTAACAATTGGTATCTTGTTTTGTTTAAGTCTTTTAACCTCACGATCCATTATTTCGACGAGTTCTTCGATGAATTGAAGTTTTTTGTTGATTTGGATTTCATCTAACGGAATAGTGAGATCTTCTTTAGCAAAACATTTCTTCAAATTTGAGACGTGGAAAGTTTTATGTACAGCTGCGAGTTGTTGAGGTAACTCAAGTCGGTAAGCTACTGGTCCGACACGATCAATAATCTTGAATGGTCCAATATACCTTGGATTTAATTTACCTCGTTTACCAATTCGAACAATGCCTTTTCAAGGTGCAACCTTAAGCATGACCATCTCTCCAATTTCAAAATCTATATCTTTTCTTTTAATGTCGGCGTAGCTCTTTTGTCGACTTTGAGCGGTTTTCAACCGTTGTTGAATTTGGATGATCTTCTCGGTAGTTTCTTGTATTATCTCCGAACCCGTAATCTGTCTATCCCCCACTTAACTCTAACAAATTGGAGACCTGCACTTTCTACCATAAAGTGCTTCAAACGGCGCGATCTCAATGCTTGAATGGTAGCTGTTGTTGTAGGAAAATTTTGCTAACGGTAGATGTCGATCCCAACTGTTTCTGAAATCAATAACACATGCTCGTAGCATGTCTTCAAGCGTTTGTATCGTCCTTTCACTCTGCCCACCAGTTTGTGGATGATAGACAGTACTCATGTCTAGATGAGTTCCTAATGCTTGCTGTAATGTCTGCCAGAATCTTGAAATAAATCTGCCATCCCTATCAGAGATAATAGAGATTGGTATTCCATGTCTGGAGATGACTTCCTTCAAATATAGTCATGCTAACTTCTCCATCTTGTCATCTTCTCTTATTGGCAGGAAGTGTTCTGATTATGTGAGACGATCAACTATTACCCAAATAGTATCAAAACCACTTGCAGTCCTTGGCAATTTAGTGATGAAATCCATGGTAATGTTTTCCCATTTCCATTCCAGGATTTCAGGTTGTTGAAGTAGACCTGATGGTTTCTGATGCTCAGCTTTGACCTTAGAACACGTCAAACATTCTCCTACGTATTTAGCAACATCGGCTTTCACACCCGGCCACCAAAAATATTTCTTGAGATCCTTGTACATCTTCCCCGTTCCAGGATGTATTGAGTATCTGGTTTTATGAGCTTCTCTAAATACCATTTCTCTCATATCTCCAAATTTTGGTACCCAAATCCTTTCAGCCCTATACCGGGTTCTGTCTTCCCGAATATTAAGATGCTTCTCCGATCCTTTGGGTATTTCATCCTTTAAATTTCCCTCTTTTAAAACTCCTTGTTGCGCCTCCTTTATTTGAGTAGTAAGGTTATTGTGAATCATTATATTCATAGATTTTACTCGAATGGGTTCTCTGTCCTTCCTGCTCAAGGCGTCGGCTACCACATTTGCCTTCCCTGGGTGGTAACGAATCTCAAAGTCGTAATCATTCAACAATTCAATCCACCTACGCTGCCTCATATTCAGTTGTTTCTGATTAAATATGTGTTGAAGACTTTTGTGGTCGGTATTTATAATACTTTTGACCCCATATAAGTAGTGCCTCCAAGTCTTTAATACAAAAACAACCGCGCCTAATTCCAAATCATGCGTCGTATAATTTTGTTCGTGAATCTTCAATTGTCTAGACGCATAAGCAATTACTTTCGTTCATTGCATTAATACACAACCGAGACCTTGCTTTGAGGCGTCACAATATATCAAAAAATCATCATTCCCTTCAGGTAATGACAATATAGGTGCCGTAGTTAATTTTTTCTTCAATAACTGAAACGCTTTCTCTTGGTCATCCTTCCATTCAAATTTCTTCCCTTTATGCGTTAATGCAGTCAAGGGTTTTTCTATTCTGGAAAAGTCTTGGATGAACCTTCTGTAGTAACCAGCTAGTCCTAAAAACTGGCGTATGTGTTTCGGAGTTTTTGGGGTTTCCCACTTTTCAACGGTTTCGATCTTTGCTGGATCCACCTGAATACCTTCTTTGTTCACTATGTGACCGAGGAATTGAACTTCTTCCAACCAAAATGCACACTTTGAAAACTTAGCGTACAGTTTTTCTTTTCTCAGTAGCTCTAGCACTTTTCTCAAATGTTCTTCGTGCTCTTGATCATTCTTCGAGTAAATAAGTATGTCATCGATGAAAACAATGACAAACTTGTCAAGAAATGGCCCACACACTCGGTTCATGAGGTCCATGAACACAGCTGGTGCGTTAGTCAATCCAAACGGCATAACCATAAACTCGTAATAACCGTAATGCGTCCTAAAAGCAGTCTTTGGAATATCATCCTCCTTCACCCGCATTTGATGATATCCAGAACGTAAATCGATCTTCGAATAAACAGAAGAGCCTTGTAGATGATCAAGTAAGTCGTCAATTCTCGGTAGTGGGTAGCGGTTCTTGATGGTAAGTTTGTTCAACTCTCAGTAGTCGATACACAACCTGAATGTACCATCTTTCTTCTTGACAAACAAAACAGGAGCTCCCCATGGTGATGTGCTTGGTCGAATGAAACCACGCTCTAAAAGTTCTTGTAATTGGCTCTGAAGTTCCTTCATTTCACTAGGTGCGAGTCTGTATGGAGCACGAGCTATTGGTGCAGCTCCCGGTACAAGGTCTATTTGAAATTCAACGGATCGGTGTGGAGGTAGTCCCGGTAATTCTTTCAGAAATACATCGGGAAATTCTTTTGCGACGGGAATATCATTGATGTTCTTTTCTTCGGAATTGACTTTCTCAACGTGTGCTAGCACATTATAGCAACCTTTTCTTATTAGTTTTTGTGCCTTCAGGTTACTAATAAGATTTATCTTTGCGTTGCTCTTTTCTCCGTACACCATTAAGGGTTTTCCTTTTTCTCGTATAATGCAAATTGCATTTTTGTAACAAACGATCTCTGCTTTCACTTCTTTCAACCAGTCCATACCGCTTATCACATCAAAACTCCCTAACTCTACTGGTATCAAGTCAATCTTAAATGTTTCGCTAACCAGTTTAATTTCTCGATTCCGACATATATTATCTGCTGAAATTAATTTACCATTTGCTAATTCGAGTAAAAGATTACTATCCCAAGGCATCAATGGGCAACTTAATTTAGTACAAAATTTTCTACTCATATAGCTTCTATCCGCACACGAATCAAATAAAACATAAGCAGACTTATCGTCAATAAGAAACGTACCCGTAACAAGCTCCGGGTCTTCCTGTGCTTCTGCCGCATTAATATTGAAAACTCTTTCACGGCCCTGCCCATTAGTATTCCCCTAATTCGGGCAATTTCTAATAATGTAGCCCGGTTTTCCACATTTATAACAAACAGCGTTGGTATTACTTGCTCCGACACTATTCGTTTCGGCATTACTTATTCCGGCATTATTTACTCTCTTAGTTCTGTTAAACTTTGGTCTGTAGACCTCACACTTTGTCGCGCTATGACCATTTCTTTTACACCTGTTGCAAAATGTCGTGCAAAATCCCTGGTGATTTTCTTCACACCTATGACATGGCTGTTTTTGGTTTTTGTTGCCATTGTTGTTATTGAGGTTGTTGTTGGGATTGTTATTGTTGTTGAAATAGTTGTTGTAGTTGTTGTTGTTGTTGGGATGTTTGTTGCAGTTATTGTTAGGATTGCGGTTATTGTTGCGATTGTTGTTGCGGTTGTTAGGATAGTTGTTGTGATTGTGGTTGTAATTGTTATTGTTGTTGTACTGGTGACTCTTGTCACCATTTTCCTCCCACTTCCTCTTGAGTTGTTTCGTGTTGGCATCTTCGGCCGCCTGCTCTTTAATTCTTCACTCAATCTGATTTATGAGTTTATGAGCCATTCGACTTGCCTTCTGTATAGAAGCGGGCTCGTGTGAACTTACATCTTCTTGAATCCTTACTGGTAACCCTTTTACAAATGCGTCGATCTTCTCTTCTTCATCTTCGAATGCTCCCGGACACAATAGGCACAACTCTGTGAATCGTCGTTCATATGTGGTAACGTCGAACCCTTGTGTTCGTAACTCTCTAAATTCTGCCTTGAGTTTATTGACTTCGTTTCTAGGACGGTACTGCTCGTTCATCAATTGCTTGAATGCCGACTACGGTAGTGCGTAAGCAGCATTTTGTCCTACCTGTTCAAGATAGGTGTTCCACCAAGTTAACGCAGTACCTGTGAAGGTATGCGTAGCGTACTTAACTTTGTCCTCTTCAGTACACTTACTTATGGCAAACACTGATTCGACTTTCTCGGTCCACCATTTCAATCCAATTGGTCCTTCAGTTCCATCAAATTCCAAAGGTTTGCAGGCAGTGAATTCTTTGTAGGTGCATCCTACACGATTTCTTGCGCCGTTAGCTGCATTGCTAGATTCATCGTTATTGTTGGTATGTAGCGCAGCCTGTACTACGGCTATGTTTGCAGCAAGAAAGGTACGAAATTCCTCTTCGGTCATATTCATGGTGTGTCGAGTAGTCGGTGCCATTTTCTTCAGAATAGACAACTGAATCGAGTTAATCATACAGAATATTAAGAGTAGTCGATAGTATTTCGTAGCATAATATGAACTCATTTATAAAAGCTTTTTCTTCATATTAGCGTTTTATAAGTTTAAATTCGGGTACTACCTACCTGTTAAGTTCATACTTATTAGCTAATATACAATTCAACTAATACAATTCCATATGAAAAACTGATTATAATAATATATCACATACAAATATTCTTCAAACTTACAACTTCGCTATATTACATATAACATGAAATATAGTACACTATGATACAGGACCGTTTTGAAAATAAATCTAGTTAATATGAAAGTTGCTCAGCAAAGGAAATAAAGACACGTAATTCATAAGTCCAGAAACAAGTCATACATTCTGGTTAATATAGTTATTTATTCAGTTGGTAGGTAGTACCCGAATTTAAACTTATAAAACGCTAATATGAAGAAAAAGCTTTTATAAATGAGTTCATATTATGCTACGAAATACTATTGACTACTCTTAATATTCTGTATGATTAACTCGATTCAGTTGTCTATTTTGAAGGAAATGGTACCGACTACCCGACACACCATGAATATGACCGAAGAGGGATTTCGTACCTTTCTTGCTGCAAACATAGCCGCAGTACAGGCTGCGCTACATACCAACAATAACACTGAATCGAGCAATGCAGCTAACGGCACAAGAAATCGTGTACGATGCACCTACAAAGAATTCACTGCCTGCAAACCTTTGGAATTTAATGGAACCGAAGGACCAATTGGATTGAAACGGTGGACCGAGAAAGTCGAATCGGTGTTTGCCATAAGTAAGTGTACTGAAGAGGACAAAGTTAAGTACGCTACGCATACCTTCACAGGTACTACGTTAACATTGTGGAACACCTATCTTGAACAGGTAGGACAAAATGCTGCTTACTCGGAAATTTTCGATCAAATTTAAACTTAATCTTTATATTATTCCGACACGATAAGCAAAGTTTGTTAAGTTGAATCTCAAAAATTTTAAACTGTCTTCATACATTCATTTAACCTTTGACTATTCCCGACGATTCACGAACAATTGTGTGTAATTAAAAATGTAAATATATATATATATATATATATATATATATATATATATATGAATTTTTTGTACGCAATTAATATACTATGTAATGTATTAAATTTTCGAGTATGTTATATGAATAGTACATAAACAATAATATGTAATGTTAATATATTAAATGTAATTACAAGTTAACATATAATTATTATATTAATAAATATTACCTTCATTATTAATACTTAGATCAGTATTATTAAAATTATTAATTTAATACTTAATATACAAATATGAGATTTGATAAATTGATATATCAAAATTATTAGTATTACTTTCATTATTAGTATTAATATTAGTGTTATTAATATTACATTACTATATATAATAGACAAATATGAAATTTGATACATAAAATGTGTTAAAAGTTTTATCATTTTTGTTTAACAATATCATTATCATTATTTCATCACTTTACTTATTATTAGAAGGTATTATAAATATTATTAAAAACTTTAACATTGAAATGGTTACATTTAATTTGTTAACATCATTACTATTATAACTAGTAGTAAAGTTATGATTTTAGTTATATGATTAATATTAGTAATATTATTAAATATTAATATTGCCTTTTTCATTAAGAATTATTATAATTTTTATAAATATTTAATATTATAATTATTATCATAGCTATGAGAAAATAATACAAATTATTATATTTATCATTAATAATATTATAAATATCATTTTTAGTATTATTTGATAATATTAATATTATTATTATTAAATTCTAATATTAATAATATTATCTTTTTTAATTAATTATAATTATTAATACGTATGAGAGATTACAGAATCAAACAAAATTCGATCTGTTTTTCAAGACAACTATATTCGATTTTTTGTTTGCTACCTCCAGTTTGTTATCCATCTTAATCGATCGTACTAATTTGTTTTCAATCATGTTCAGCTTTTATTTTTTTATTATTTATATTCCTGATTGAATGTTATTAATTGTCGACACTTGATTATAAAATCAATCAAATTGCCTTTGACATTGAGGAGTTTGTTCAGTTTTTTTTCATTCTGAGTATCAATTATATCCTTCGGTAATTATCAAAATCTATAACAATTAGCTATATTTTTTTTATTTACAGCTCGATAACCCTTGTTTATACTTTAAATTACAATGGATCAAACCCGAACTAAATTTCAAAAACTATTACTGCAGCTGTGTTTGGAATATTATGTTCAAACTATCTGCAAATTTGTAGCCTTCAATTCCTAATATTAAAGCCTAATTTTCGAGTCAAAGTTCGAGTTCCAAAAAGTCAAACAAAATGTTCTTGGCAAAATTCGAGTTCAATTCAAAGTTTTGGATCCAATTGAAGTTACAGAAAGTTTATACGTATGATTTGAAACCACTTTCGTGTTATAACCTTTGTCTATAACATTTTCAAAATCAAAAATCAAAAATCTTTTTTTTTTGTTCATAGTCGCGACACAGCAGGCCTCCTTTTTGATTTTTTTTATTTTTTTTCGTTTTCTAATAATACAAATATTTGATGTTAATTGTTTATAATTAAGTGAAGTATCAAAAACTTTGATGTGAAGATTGGAAACTAGTTTTGGTCGATTAAAGTCTAGTGAAGAAGAAGAACAAGTAAATTCGGATTATATTTATATTGATATGGATTTAATCAGAAAAATGTAAACTGTCGAATGGTTAAGGGGTGTTTATTGTGAATGAGAGGTCTCGGGTTCGAGCCCTGCTCGCGACGTTTTTTTAAAGGAGGTTTTCTAAAGGTAGTTTTCATATCAAATTATTATTATTATTATTATTATTATTATTATTATTATTATTATTATTATTATTATTATTATTATTATTATTATTATTATTATTGTTATTAATATGGTTATTATTATTATTATGGTTATTGTTAATGTTACAATTATTATTATTAGTATCATAGTTAAAACACTTAATATTATTATTATAAGTATTACTAATTACTAATGATATTATTATTATTTTTTATGAATATCATTATTATGATTACGATTAGTATTATTGTGAACCTAATAAAATTTATTATAATATTGATTAATATTAAAAATAGTATCATTATAAATATTAGAATTATTATAAACATAAGTATTATTAGTAATATCATTAGTAGTAATAAGATGGTTAAAATTAGTATTATTATTAAGTATTAAATATTTTTATAAAAATGATTATTTCCTACATTACTAAATTTTTCATTTTATTAAAAATTACTATAATTATCATTATTATAAGATTTAGTATTAAAACTATCTTTTCAAATAGATAAATATTTTATACATAAATATACTTATTACATATACTATAATTATAATAAAATTTCATATAACTATATATATGCAATTTATTAAGATTATTTATATAAATACTTAGAAAAGACAAACCATCGATTTTAAATGTAACACTAAACAATTATATATATAAATATGGACGTATTGATATAACTTTACAAATATTAAATTAAATTGAATATATACACAAATCAACTATACATAATATATAAATTAAAATATAATATTTATTCAATTACTATTATATATTAATGAATATACAAATGATATAGGTTCGTGAATTCGAGGCCAACCTTGCATTGTTTAGTTGTTCAATGTCGTTATATGTATTTTTACTACAAAATACAGTATGGTGAGTTTCATTTGATCCCTTTTACTCTTTAATAAGTATATATTGATTGATGTAATGATTTTATTGTATGAACCAAATCAGCACACTTCCTGCCAATAAGAGAAGATGACAAGATGGAGAAGTTAGCACGACTGTATTTGAAGGAAGTAATCTCCAGACATGGAATACCAATCTCTATTATCTCTGATAGGGATGGCAGATTTATTTCAAGATTCTGGCAGACATTATAGCAAGCATTAGGAACTAGTCTAGACATGAGTACTGCTTAACATCTACAAACTGATGGGCAGAGCAAAAGGATGATACAAACGCTTGAAGACATGCTACGAGCATGTGTTATTGATTTCAGAAACAGTTGGGATCGACATCTACCGTTAGCAGAATTTTTCTACAACAACAGCTACCATTCAAGCATTGAGATGGCGCCGGGAAGCACTTTATGGTAGAAAGTGCAGGTCTCCAATTTGTTGGAGTGAAGTGGGGGATAGACAGATTACGAATCCGGAGATAATACAAGAAACTACCGAGAAGATCATCCAAATTCAACAACGGTTGAAAACCGCCCAAAGTCGACAAAAGATGTCATGACCCGGAAAATTTCGACTAATTTTGAACCAAACTCACGATACGATTTCATAATTCTGACATGATAAGCAAAGTCCGTTAGGTTGAGTCCAAAAATTTTGAATTGTTTTCATATATTCAATTGACCTTCGATCATTTCCTACGATTCACGAACAACTATTTGTAAATAGTTATATACATATTTAAATATATAGGTAGATATATATAAAAATAGATATATAAATATTACTTGTATATATATAAAAATGTATTAATCTATTTGTTTAAAAATATGAAATTTTTTTGAACACTTTCATCACCACTGGTTAACAACGGAGTACGAAATCTAGTCCGTGAAAGAATAGCACAGCTAAGAATTCCACGTTTTATATTTAAATTATTATTATATTATATCCTAAATACCTGTGATCGATCTCAATTTCATTACATGGAATTATATACATAAAGTGTTGTGCTTGATTGACATTTACTGTTCTTAAAAATCAACTCAGTAGTTATACGTCTCTTTCCTCTTTATATTACTTTCTCTTTTATATTAAAACAATAGAATGTGATATCCATCATATATCTCTGACTATATATGCATAGGAGTACATATTACCAACATAAAAAAATATAGATATATCTCTCATCCTTCCTTCTCCTCTCTCCCTCTCCTTTCTACTATCTACTTCTATTTCTCATAACAGCTCACTACCATCATCAAACATTTAAAAAGAAACCCACTTGTTCTACAACTCTTATTCGTTTCTATTTATGGACGAGTGTCACCTCAAACCACCACAAACTAATATGGAACCTTGCAACCATTGTCGTTCCATACTCCAAATTCCTGTTCGAGTATTATCACCAAGAACCCAAGACCCAACCCAAAGTACACCACACACATATTAATATATATTAATGTTCTGTTGTTTCCATCAAACACCAAACAACCACCATGAGCGGTCGCCACTATCCATAAATCACCACTCGCCACCTTAGCCATAAACATCATGAATTACCACACTAAACCTCTCTGATATTTCTTTATAAACAACTTCTCTCATATTTTGTTTCCTTCTTCCTTTTTCTACCTCACAACCATCGCCACATTTAATCACATCAAACCCGTACGCCACCACAACAATCAAAATCGACACCCTCACCATAATCTCGAACCAAAAACTTTCGATCATCACCATCCTTGTTGTTTCATGTTTGACCTAAACAATCACCACTTTCATAACCCACAAACCACCTTCATCATCTACGATCACCATTATCATCAACCTGAAACTGCTGTACACTTCCTGTTACTGCTACACCTGCACACGTCTCCTATTTCCATTTTAAAAAGCCTGCAAACCCACCATTTTTCCATTCAAACCTCACAAACCACTACCAATTTCCCTTTATTAATTGCTATGGGTGTCGGTTATAAATAAAAAGAGTTGATGAATGATGATAAAGTTAAAGTTGATTACGTATTATGTTTGTTATACCTCTCAGCCGTTTCGATATTTCTGTTACCAAACCCACGATCCAATAAGATATATTCGCATATTTAATGGAACGGTTTATATATTTATGATAATGGAACATTAGTTGGTAACAACCTGTAAAGTGGCCAAAAGCAAAAGCAAGGTTCATTGTTATTATTATTTTTTTCGAAGCAGGCTCAAGAAACTCAAAAACCTGATTTCATATACCTTGGTCCATTAAGTCTAGTATTGGGCTATGATAAATGGATTGATATTTGTTTAAGCAGTTGGGCCAATAGATAAATGCTTGTGGAGCCGGTTCTATAATAAATGATGTATATGATGATCATAATTAGGATATGATAATGATGAGAGGTTAAGACAATAATGATGTATATGATGATCACCACGGATCATTAAGATTATGATGATACATATAGATGAGATAAATGATGATTATAAGATGATGATAGATGTTTGAAAAGGATAAAACTGGTTCGTGAATAATAAAGATTTAATCCATCAAATTATAAACACAAAGACACGAATGGTTCTGTGGTGTAGCATTATATATGATTAACGAAGGGTCGCAGGATCGAATCCTAGCTTAGACATGTTCTTTTTAGAAAACTGACTTTTCTTAAGGTAGTTTACCTATTTATTTATACATCCTTATTACTACTTGTTTTATTATTATTAGTATTATTAATTATGTTAATATTATTGTGTTAATTATTATTATCACTAGTATTAATATTATGAGTATTATTATCATTAACACAATTAAAATTATTATTACCATTATTGTTATTATTATTATTATTATTATTATTATTATTATTATTATTATTATTATTATTATTATTATAATATTATTATTAGTATTATTATGTTAATTATTATTATCATCATGATTTTTACTAATTTAGTTTACAGTATTATAATTAAAGAGTATATATATAAATATTTACTAAAGAGCATATTTATTACAATTACCCTAATATTTCATATAATTATATATATTAAGACTATATATATAAATATTTACATATTACAAATTATTTATTTTTAGTATAATATTAAACTATATAAATATTAACTATTTTAAATATATACAAATTAAATATATAAGATATATAATTTAAGATATAATATATAAATTTATTTGATTACGAATATATGTATTAATATACATATGAATGATATAGGTTCGTGAATACGAGGACAACCCTACTTTTGTTCAATATCGTCATATGTATTTTACTACAAAATACATTAGGTGAGTTTCATTTGCTCCCTTTTATATATATTTTTGGGACTGAGAATACATGCGCTGTTTTTATAAATGTTTACGAAATAGACACAAGTACTTAAAAATATATTCTACGTTGAGTTGTACCACTGGCATACTTCCCTGTAGCTTGGTAACTACTATTTACATGTGGTATTGTAAACGCGAATCCTGTTGATAGATCTATCGGGCTTGACAACCCCAACCGGGCTGGATGACCAGTATTCAACGGTTGCACAGTACTTCGTTTAGGTGACTACACTTGGTACGGTGTAGTGAGATTTCATAATAAAGGGAATATGCGACGTTGATTAAATGTTAAGTATGGTTACCAAGTGCTCAACCAGTTAGAATATTTTTATTAAAACGTTTGTATACATGAAATCTTGTGGTCTATTAACATATGGAAATGATTGTTATGATAAACCTATGAACTCACCAACCTTTTGGTTAACACTTTTAAGCATGTTTATTCTCAGGTATAAATTAAGTCTTCCGCTGTGCATTTGCTCAATTCAAAAATATTATTTGGAGTCATTAATGGCATATTTAGGTCAGTACCTCGCAATGGGACCAGATGTTGATGACTTCGTCCAGGGGGATAAGGACGGGTCATTTCAGGTGGTATCAGAGCGGTGGTCTTAGCAAAACAGGTCTTGCATTAATGTGTCTAACTGATCGTTGTTTAGATGCATTAGTGGATCTGGACTTCGACCGTGTCTGCATGTCAAAAGTTTTGCTTATCATTTAGTGTCGAAAAATTATTTGCTTATCATCCTTAAAGTCTAGACATGTCTTACTGCCTCTATTGCATATACAGTGTATAGATAAATTCATATCTTAGCGTATCTGTTATTGTTACCTTTACCTGACAGCTTCCGTAGATTCCTCCGTAACTTATGGGATTTTAGTATTATATATGCATATGTAAACTATGTATTGTAGAGTACTAATCTACATCCTATAACCTATTTCTTATCGAAAATCCTTCATCTGATTGTACGAGATGAATCCCTCAACCAGTTCGAGTCCATCAGATTCCGATAGCTATTCCGATAGTTATTTCGACAGCTATTTCGACATGGATAATTACCTAAGCTCCGAAAGCAGTGTCCTTGGAATGAATCAACCAATTATCCATCCCCAATTCATCTGATGGGTTCGTAGTCTACTTAATTATTGGAGACAAGAAGAAGGTGATCCCTTCCATCCACTACATTGCCCTCTTGGCGAAAAACCTGATGCACTTACCGGTGAACCTATCTGAAACATCATTTTTAGCCTTATTTCCAGAATAGCTCGCAACAATTACATAATCTCTACAATTCTAAACCTTATTCATCCGCTCGTTTCAACCGACAATCATCCCAGAATAATAGAAGAAGTCAACGAATTTCGCGCTCGAGTAATCAATTGGGAGAATATGGTGCAAAATTTACCAGCTTCAGCAACATCACCGGCACCAACAGTACCATTAATAACAGCACCAGTACCATCAACAATCCATGCCTCAACATCTCATTCTATATCTCGAGCATAATCTTCGTTTTACACTTTGTTCTACATCGATTAATTTTCGTTCTACGAATCGTTCTATATCATTTATCTTCACGGAACATGGCGATTATGTAATCTCTAAAGTCTTAGAGATTAGTTATTATAGATCAAACCAAAAATCAAATGAGATTAATATCATATTAACTCATTAAATCCATGATTACATCTGAAGAAAATATATATGTATATATGTTTTCATAAAGATTGTAATTATTAATTCTTTCGTACAAACTGTTAATGTTGAAAATATTTTAACGGGTAGGTAATACTCGAGGAATATTTAGATTTCACATTAATAAGTATACTGTATATTCTTCCAAATCTAATTCAATAGTCATTTACAATCCTATTTACAACCACCGATATATGTATCAGTTCACCACAGAATAACCATTTTCATTCAATTTCATATTTGGATTTTGATCTATCAGAATCCAACAAGTGGCATAATGAAGAAAACATTGGACAAAATAAAACTTATTAGAAACAAACAAATTAACTACGAAGAAAATATTGTTAAGAATCCACGCTAACTGTTCCTAGCTAATTGTTCCTAGCTAACTGATTACATTTTATTTATCGCAATTTACATTCTCGCAATTTTATTTATCATCATTTAATTTCTGTTATTTACTCTACGCACTTTATTTATCGTCATTTAATTTCTGTTATTTATTTTTAGGCACTTTAAATATCGGGACACGTATACCAGGTTTTGACATATCATATCGACGCATCTATATATATTATTTGGAATAACCATAGACACTCTATATGCAGTAATGCGGGAGTTAGCTATACAGGGTTGAGGTTGATTCTACAATAATATATATAGTTTGAGTTGTGATCAAGTCTGAGACGTATACTGGTCACGAAACGTATTGATTAATTCGAATATTATAAATTAAACTATATATGAATTATTGGACTGTTAACTGTGGACTATCGACTGTGGACTATCAAGATTGGACAATTAAAAATGAATTAAAATATTGATTATAACATATGAAACTAAACAATTCTTCAAGTTTGCCACTTGATTTCATCTTAAACCTCGTTCGTATATTGACAATTCCAATCTGCGTTCAAACCTTTCATGATTCTTGAAAACACCTCAATCGAGAGGATGAACCAATAGCACTTCATCTATGGAAGAAAAGATTGATTCATATAATTATGCACCTGAAAACACTCAGAAACTGAGTAAACGTTTAAACACGTAAGTTGTGCTAATTCCTTAGTGTTATTATTACCCAAAATAACTTGATAATCCCTTTCGAAATAGCCAATTTTGTCACATCTCCAGCAAGACAACTTCAACTTTTCATTCAAAACAACCTTATTATAACCTTGATATATATGTGTACTCCTTTATTGTTACAGGAGAACCTTTTATATTCCACCATATTACCATCAGCGTTTAATCATCTAAAAACACAATTCTCCTGAAAACACCTCGGATTGATAACCGACGATTCAGATATGGCTGCATTAAATGTAGACGAAACAGTAAAATTGTAGATGGCCTTAATGGCCAAGAGTTTGATGATAAAGAATGGAGTGTTGGGAACGCTCGATAGAAAAATTTGGTACTGAAAAACAGATTGAGCTAACCTTGAAGGAGACCAAGGAAAAATACAAGGACCAAACCCTATATTCAAAGAATCCAAGTAATTCTGGATCTGCCGAAATCTTTAGAGAATATCTTGTTCCGAAGTAATGTTAAAATCTTGCGAAAATTTTTTTTTTCTTCATCAACTTTCGAACTTAGAAATTCTAAAATATCATCATAAATATCTTCGATATTTCTGAGGATATTTTCATAAATATTCTCTTCCGAAATTATATATCTCCTCGTGCTATCTATAATACATTATATTGGAAATTTCTGTAAAATCTAAGTATAAATTATGAATGAATTGTGGAGAAGTGTTGGGAATTGAAGCATGGGTTAGTATAATATAATGACGCTTAGCCAACGTGATTATATTACAGTAAGTCATGCTAAATTTCTAATGGAACATGATGATGGATCACAGATCATACCATTATCATGAACCATGTTACATAACTCTTTCATTCTATTTAACCTCTAAACATATCAAGAAAATATTCTCTTGATATTTCTATCCTTTCCATAATTCCAACAATTGCTAATAAATCGTGCTATTACATTTTCTTTCTGGTTAGAAGATTTTCTTTAAATTTCATGAATTCCGGAAATCAACCATGACTATGTCAAAAGTCAAGACGAATCTTTATTTTCTCATTTCACTCATTTGTGATAGCTTCACTCGTACGCTTCACATAATCGAATCGTTTTATGTATATTAATCAATAATGATAAAACTCAATTTATCAACTCATATTCGTCATGAAAACATTTTTATTGTTAGTCATGACCACCTCGATCAAATTTCGGGACAAAATTTCTTTAACGGGTAGGTACTGTCATGACCCAAAAAATTTCGACTAATTTTGAACCAAACTCACGATACGATTTCATAATTCTGACATGATAAGCAAAGTCCGTTAGGTTGAGTCCAAAAATTTTGAACTGTTTTCATATATTCAATTGACCTTCGATCATTTCCTACGATTCACGAACAACTATTTGTAAATAGTTATATACATATTTAAATATATAGGTAGATATATAAAAAATTAGATATATAAATATTACTTGTATATATATATAAATGTATTAATCTATTTGTTTAAAAATATGGAATTTTTCTGAACACTTTCTTCCGCCACTGGTTAACAACGGAGTACGAAATCTAGTTCGTGAAAGGAATAGCACAGCTAAGAATTCCACGTTTTATATTTAAATTATTATTATATTATATCCTAAATACCTGTGATCGATCTCAATTTCATTACTTGGAATTATATACATAAAGTGTTGTGCTTGATTGAAATTTCCTGTTCTTAAAAATCAACTCAGTAGTTATACGTCTCTTTCCTCTTTATATTACTTTCTCTTTTATATTAAAACAATAGAATATGATAACCATCATATATCTCTGACTATATATGCATAGGAGTACATATTACCAACATAAAAAAATATAGAGATATCTCTCATCCTTCCTTCTCTTCTCTCCCTCTCCTTTCTACTATCTACTTCTATTTCTCCTAACAGCTCACTACCATCATCAAACATTTAAAAAGAAACCCACTTGTTCTACAACTCTTATTCGTTTCTGTTTATGGACGAGTGTCACCTCAAACCACCACAAACTAATATGGAACCATGCAACCATTGTCGTTCCATACTCCAAATTCCTGTTCGAGTATTATCACCAAGAACCCAAGACCCAACCCAAAGTACACCCACACATATTAATATATATTTATGTTCTGTTGTTTCCATCAAACACCAAACAACCACCATGAGCGGTCGCCACTATCCATAAATCACCACTCGCCACCTTAGCCATAAACATCATGAATCACCACACTAAACCTCTCTGATATTTCTTTATAAACAACTTCTCTCATATTTTGTTTCCTTCTTCCTTTTTCTACCTCACAACCATAACGACCATTAATCACATCAAACCCGTACACCACCATAACAATCACCATCGACACCCTCACCATAATCTCGAACCAAAAACTTTCGATCATCACCATCCTCGTTGTTTCATGTTTGACCTAAACAATCACCACTTTCATAACCCACAACCCACCTTCATCATCTACGATCACCATTATCATCAACCTGAAACTGCTGTACACTTCCTGTTGCTGCTACAGCTGTACACGTCTCCTATTTCCATTTTAAAAAGCCTGCAAACCCACCATTTTTCCATTTAAACCTCACAAACCACTACCAATTTCCCTTTATTAATTGCTATGGGTGTCGGTTATAAAGAAAAAGAGTTGATGAATGATGATAAAGTTAAAGTTGATTACGTATTATGTTTGTTATACCTCTCAGCTGTTTCGATATTTCTGTTACCAAACCCACGATCCAATAAGATATATTCGCATATTTAATGGAACGGTTTATATATTTATGATAATGGAACATGAGTTGGTAACAACCTGTAAAGTGGCCAAAAGTAAAAGCAAGGTTCATTGTTATTATTATTTTTTTTCGAAGCAGGCTCAAGAAACTCGAAAACCTGATTTTATATACCTTGGTCCATTAAGTCTAGTATTGGGCTATGATAAATGGATTGAGATTTGTTTAAGCAGTTGGGCCAATAGATAAATGCTTGTGGAGTCGGTTCAATAATAAATATCGAAGGTAAGTACTTGTGGTATTCGACAGTAGCAATGATATGAAGATGTACGGGATGATGATAACAAAGATGATGTTATTATGATACATTAGTGAGATTGAAAAAGGATAATTAGGATCATAATTAGGATATGATAATGATGAGAGGTTAAGACAATAATGATGTATATGATGATCACCACAGATCATTAAGATTATGATGATACATATAGATGAGATAAATGATGATTATAAGATGATGATAGATGTTTGAAAAGGATAAAACTGGTTCGTGAATAATAAAGATTTAATCCATCGAATTATAAACACAAAGACATGAATGGTTCTGTGGTGTAGCGTTGTGTATGATTAACGAAGGGTCGCAGGATCGAATCCTAGCTGAGACATGTTCTTTTTAGAAAACTGACTTTTCTTATAATTATGTTAATATTATTGTGTTAATTATTATTATCACTAGTATTAATATTATGAGTATTATTATCATTAACACAATTAATATTATTATTACCATTATTGTTATTATTATTATTATTATTATTATTATTATTATTATTATTATTATTATTATTATTATTATTATTATTATTATTATTATTATTATTATTATTATTATTATTATTATTATTATTATTATTATATTATTAGCATTATTATGTTAATTATTATTATCATCATGATTTTTACTAATTTAGTTTACAGTATTATAATTAAAATAAATATTATGAGTATTATTATATTTATAATGAACATAAGTATTAGTATTAAAGTTATTATTATAATTATCATTGTTATTTTTATATTAACAATATTATCATAACAAATAAATATTTTCCATAAAAGAGTATATTTATTATAATTACCCTAATATTTCATATAATTATATATATTAAGACTATATATATAAATATTTACATATTACAAATTATTTATTTTTAGTATAATATTAAACTATATAAATATTAACTATTTTAAATATATAAGATATATAATTTAAGATATAATATATAAATTTATTTGATTACGAATATATGTATTAATATACATATGAATGATATAGGTTCGTGAATACGAGGACAACCCTACTTTTGTTCAATATCGTCATATGTATTTTTACTACAAAATTCATTAGGTGAGTTTCATTTGCTCTCTTTTATATATATTTTTGGGACTGAGAATACATGCTCTATTTTTATAAATGTTTACGAAATAGACACTGGCATACTTGAGTTGTACCACTGGCATACTTCCCTGTAGCTTGGTAACTACTATTTACATGTGGTATTGTAAACGCGAATCATGTTGATAGATCTAACGGGCTTGACAACCCCAACCGGGCTGGACGACCAGTATTCAACGGTTGCACAATACTTCGTTTAGGTGACTACACTTGGTACGGTGTAGTGAGATTTCATAATAAAGGGAATATGCGACGTTGATCAAATGTTAAGTATGGTTACCAAGTGCTCAACCACTTAGAATATTTTTATTAAAACGTTTGTATACATGAAATCTTGTGGTCTATTAACATATGGAAATGATTGTTATGATAAACCTATGAACTCACCAACCTTTTGGTTGACACTTTTAAGCATGTTTATTCTCAGATACCAATTAAGTCTTCTGCTGTGCATTTGCTCAATTGAAAGATATTATTTGGAGTCATTCATGGCATATTTAGGTCAGTACCTCGCAATGGGACCAGATGTTGATGACTTCGTCCAGGGGGATAAGGACGGGTCGTTTCAAAAGAGCTACGCCGACATTAAAAGAAAAGATATAGAATTTGAAATTGGAGAGATGGTCATGCTTAAGGTTGCACCTTGGAAAGGCGTTGTTCGATTTGGTAAATGAGGTAAATTAAATCCAAGGTATATTAGACCATTCAAGATTATTGATCGTGTCGGACCAGTAGGTTACCGACTTGAGTTACCTCAATAACTCGCGGCCGTACATAACACTTTCCACGTATTAAATTTGAAGAAATGTTTTGCTAAAGAAGATCTCACTATTCCGTTAGACGAAATCCAAATCAACGAAAAACTTCAATTCATCGAAGAACCCGTCGAAATAATGGATCGTGAGGTTAAAAGACTTAAACAAAACAAGATACTAATTGTTAAGGTTTGATGGAATGCTCGCCGAGTTCACCTGGGAATGAGAATATCAGATGAAGAAGAAATACCCGCACTTATTTCCAGAAGATACGTCAACACCTCCAACTGCTTAAAATTTAGGGACGAAATTTATTTAACGGGTAGGTATTGTAGTGACCCGAACTTTTCCATGTTTATATATATTAAATGAAATTGTTATTTACATGATTAAGTGTTTCCAACATGTTAAGAAATCAAACTTGTTAAGACTTGATTAATTGAAATAGGTTTCATATAGACATTTGACCATCCAAGTTGACCGGTGATTCACGAACGTTAAAACTTGTAAAAACTATATGATGACATATATATGGATATATATATATATATATATTTAACATGATATTATTATAAGTAAACATATCATTAAGTATATTAACAATGAACTACATATGTAAAAACAAGACTACTAACTTAATGATTTTGAAACGAGACATATATGTAACGATTATCGTTGTAACGACATTTAATGTATATATATCATATTAAGATATATTAATACATCATGATATCATGATAATGTAATAATTTAAACATCTCATTTGATTTAATAAACAATGGGTTAACAATATTTAACAAGATCGTTAACTTAAAGGTTTCAAATCAACATTTACATGTAACGACTAACGATGACTTAACGACTCAGTTAAAATTTATATACATGTAGTGTTTTAATATGTATTCATACACTTTTGAAAGACTTCAAGACACTTATCAAAATACTTCTACTTAACAAATATGCTTACAATTACATCCTCGTTCAGTTTCATCAACAATTCTACTCGTATACACCCGTATTCGTACTCGTACAATACACAACTTTTAGATGTATGTACTATTGGTATATACACTCCAATTGAAAGGACCCATCCTAATCCATCCGGACAAAGTCCATATCTATTATAAACGATTCACAATAGTTGATTACATCGCGAGGTACTTGACCTCTATATGATACATTTTACAAACATTGCATTCATTTTGAAAAGACAATCTTTCATTACATCTGAAGTTGACAGACATGCATACCATTTCATAATATATTCAACTATAATTGACTTAATAATGATCTTGATAAACTCAACGACTCGAATGCAACGTCTTTTGAAATATGTCATGAATGATTCCAAGTAATATCTTTAAAATGATCAAATGCACAGCGGAAGATTTCTTTCGTACCTGAGAATAAACATGCTTTCAAGTGTCAACCAAAAGGTTGGTGAGTTCATTAGTTTAGCATAAATAATCATTTCATAATTCTAATAGACCACAAGATTTCATATTTCCATTTCTCATAACATACGTCCCATACATAGAGACAAAAATATCATTCATATGGATTGAACACCTGGTAACCGACATTCACAATATGCATATAAGAATATCCCCATCATTCCGGGATCCTCCTTCGGACATGATATAAATTTCGAAGTACTAAAGCATCCGGTACTTTGGATGGGGCTTGTTGGGCCCGATAGATCTATCTTTAGAGTTTGCGTCAATTAGGGTGTCTGTTCCCTAATTCTTAGATTACCAGACTTAATAAAAAGGGGCATATTCGATTTCGATAATTCAACCATAGAATGTAGTTTCACGTACTTGTGTCTATTTTGTAAATCATTTATAAAAGTAGCGCATGTATTCTCATCCCAAAAATATTAGATTTTAAAAGTGGGACTATAACTCACTTTCACAGATTTTTACTTCGTCGGGAAGTAAGACTTGGCCACTGTTGATTCACGAACCTATAACAATATATACATATATATTAAAGTATGTTCAAAATATATTTACAACACTTTTAATATATTTTGATGTTTTAAGTTTATTAAGTCAGCTGTCCTCGTTAGTAACCTATAACTAGTTGTCCACAGTTAGATGTACAGAAATAGATCGATAAATATTATCTTGAATCAATCCACGACCCAGTGTATACGTATCTCAGTATTGATCACAACTCAAACTATATATATTTTGGAATTAACCTCAACCCTGTATAGCTAACTCCAACATTCACATATAGAGTGTCTATGGTTGTTCCGAAATATATATAGATATGTCGACATGATAGGTCGAAACATTGTATACGTGTCTATGGTATCTCAAGATTACATAATATACAATACAAGTTGATTAAGTTATGGTTGGAATAGATTTGTTACCAATTTTCACGTAGCTAAAATGAGAAAAATTATCCAATCTTGTTTTACCCATAACTTCTTCATTTTAAATCCGTTTTGAGTGAATCAAATTGCTATGATTTCATATTGAACTCTATTTTATGAATCTAAACAGAAAAAGTATAGGTTTATAGTCGGAAAAATAAGTTACAAGTCGTTTTTGTAAAGGTAGTCATTTCAGTCGAAAGAACGACGTCTAGATGACCATTTTAGAAAACATACTTCCACTTTGAGTTTAACCATAATTTTTGGATATAGTTTCATGTTCATAATAAAAATCATTTTCTCATAATAACAACTTTTAAATCAAAGTTTATCATAGTTTTTAATTAACTAACCCAAAACAGCCCGCGGTGTTACTACGACGGCGTAAATCCGGTTTTACGGTGTTTTTCGTGTTTCCAGGTTTTAAATCATTAAGTTAGCATATCATATAGATATAGAACATGTGTTTAGTTGATTTTAAAAGTTAATTTAGAAGGATTAACTTTTGTTTGCGAACAAGTTTAGAATTAACTAAACTATGTTCTAGTGATTACAAGTTTAAACCTTCGAATAAGATAGCTTTATATGTATGAATCGAATGATGTTATGAACATCATTACTACCTTAAGTTCCTTGGATAAACCTACTGGAAAAGAGAAAAATGGATCTAGCTTTAATGGATCCTTGGATGGCTCGAAGTTCTTGAAGCAGAATCATGACACGAAAACAAGTTCAAGTAAGATCATCACTTGAAATAAGATTGTTATAGTTATAGAAATTGAACCAAAGTTTGAATATGATTATTACCTTGTATTAGAATGATAACCTACTGTAAGAAACAAATATTTCTTGAGGTTGGATGATCACCTTACAAGATTGGAAGTGAGCTAGCAAACTTGAAAGTATTCTTGATTTTATGAAACTAGAACTTTTGGAATTTATGAAGAACACTTAGAACTTGAAGATAGAACTTGAGAGAGATCAATTAGATGAAGAAAATTGAAGAATGAAAGTGTTTGTAGGTGTTTTTGGTCGTTGGTGTATGGATTAGATATAAAGGATATGTAATTTTGTTTTCATGTAAATAAGTCATGAATGATTACTCATATTTTTGTAATTTTATGAGATATTTCATGCTAGTTGCCAAATGATGGTTCCCACATGTGTTAGGTGACTCACATGGGCTGCTAAGAGCTGATCATTGGAGTGTATATACCAATAGTACATACATCTAAAAGCTGTGTATTGTACGAGTACGAATACGGGTGCATACGAGTAGAATTGTTGATGAAACTGAACGAGGATGTAATTGTAAGCATTTTTGTTAAGTAGAAGTATTTTGATAAGTGTATTGAAGTCTTTCAAAAGTGTATAAATACATATTAAAACACTACATGTATATACATTTTAACTGAGTCGTTAAGTCATCGTTAGTCGTTACATGTAAGTGTTGTTTTGAAACCTTTAGGTTAACGATCTTGTTAAATGTTGTTAACCCAATGTTTATAATATCAAATGAGATTTTAAATTATTATATTATCATGATATTATCATGTATGAATATCTCTTAATATGATATATATATACATTAAATGTCTTTACAACGATAATCGTTACATATATGTCTCGTTTAAAAATCATTAAGTTAGTAGTCTTGTTTTTACATATGTAGTTCATTGTTAATATACTTAATGATATGTTTACTTATCATAGTATCATGTTAACTATATATATATATATCCATATATATGTCATCATATAGTTTTTACAAGTTTTAACGTTCGTGAATCACCGATCAACTTGGGTGGTCAATTGTCTATATGAAACATATTTCAATTAATCAAGTCTTAACAAGTTTGATTGCTTAACATGTTGGAAACATTTAATCATGTAAATATCAATCTCAATTAATATATATAAACATGGAAAAGTTCGGGTCACTACAGTACCTACCCGTTAAATAAATTTCGTCCCGAAATTTTAAGCTGTTGAAGGTGTTGACGAATCTTCTGGAAATAGATGCGGGTATTTCTTCTTCATCTGATCTTCACGCTCCCAGGTGAACTCGGGTCCTCTACGAGCATTCCATCGAACCTTAACAATTGGTATCTTATTTTGCTTAAGTCTTTTAACCTCACGATCCATTATTTCGACGGGTTCTTCGATGAATTGAAGTTTTTCGTTGATTTGGATTTCATCTAACGGAATAGTGAGATCTTCTTTAGCAAAACATTTCTTTAAATTCGAGACGTGGAAAGTGTTATGTACAGCCGCGAGTTGTTGAGGTAACTCAAGTCGGTAAGCTACTGGTCCGACACGATCAATAATCTTGAATGGTCCAATATACCTTGGATTTAATTTCCCTCGTTTACCAAATCGAACAACGCCTTTCCAAGGTGCAACTTTAAGCATGACCATCTCTCCAATTTCAAATTCTATATCTTTTCTTTTAATGTCAGCGTAGCTCTTTTGTCGACTTTGGGCGGTTTTCAACCGTTGTTGAATTTGGATGATCTTCTCGGTAGTTTCTTGTATAATCTCCGGACCCGTAATCTGTCTATCCCCCACTTCACTCCAACAAATCGGAGACCTGCACTTTCTACCATAAAGTGCTTCAAACGGCGCCTTCTCAATGCTTGAATGGTAGCTGTTGTTGTAGGAAAATTCTGCTAACGGTAGATGTCGATCCCAACTGTTTCCGAAATCAATAACACATGCTCGTAGCATGTCTTCAAGCGTTTGTATCGTCCTTTCGCTCTACCCATCAGTTTGTGGATGATAGGCAGTACTCATGTCTAGACGAGTTCCTAGTGCTTGTTGTAATGTCTGCCAGAATCTTGAAATAAATCTGCCATCCCTATCAGAGATAATAGAGATTGGTATTCCATGTCTGGAGACGACTTCCTTCAAATACAGTCGTGCTAACTTCTCCATCTTGTCATCTTCTCTTATTGGTAGAAAGTGTGCTGATTTGGTGAGACGATCAACTATTACCCAAATAGTATCAAAACCACTTGCAGTCCTTGGCAATTTAGTGATGAAATCCATGGTAATGTTTTCCCATTTCCATTCCGGGATTTCGGGTTGTTGAAGTAGACCTGATGGTTTCTGATGCTCAGCTTTGACCTTAGAACACGTCAAACATTCTCCTACCTATTTAGTAACATCGGCTTTCATACCCGGCCACCAAAAATGTTTCTTGAGATCCTTGTACATCTTCCCCGTTCCAGGATGTATTGAGTATCTGGTTTTATGAGCTTCTCTAAGTACCATTTCTCTCATATCTCCAAATTTTGGTACCCAAATCCTTTCAGCCCTATACCGGGTTCCGTCTTCCCGAATATTAAGATGCTTCTCCGATCCTTTGGGTATTTCATCCTTTAAATTTCCCTCTTTTAAAACTCCTTGTTGCGCCTCCTTTATTTGAGTAGTAATGTTATTATAAATCATTATATTCATAGATTTTACTCGAATGGGTTCTCTGTCCTTCCTGCTCAAGGCATCGGCTACCACATTTGCCTTCCCCGGGTGGTAACGAATCTCAAAGTCGTAATCATTCAATAATTCAATCCACCTACGCTGCCTCATATTCAGTTGTTTCTGATTAAATATGTGTTGAAGACTTTTGTGGTCGGTATATATAATACTTTTGACCCCATATAAGTAGTGCCTCCAAGTCTTTAATGCAAAAACAACCGCGCCTAATTCCAAATCATGCGTCGTATAATTTTGTTCATGAATCTTCAATTGTCTAGACGCATAAGCAATCACCTTCGTTCGTTGCATTAATACACAACCGAGACCTTGCTTTGATGCATCACAATAAATCACAAAATCATCATTCCCTTCAGGCAATGACAATATAGGTGCCGTAGTTAGCTTTTTCTTCAATAACTGAAACGCTTTCTCTTGTTCATCATTCCATTCAAATTTTTTCCCTTTATGCGTTAATGCAGTCAAGGGTTTTGCTATTCTGGAAAAGTCTTGGATGAACCTTCTGTAGTAACCAGCTAGTCCTAAAAACTGGCGTATGTGTTTCGGAGTTTTCGGGGTTTCCCACTTTTCAACAGTTTCTATCTTTTCCGGATCCACCTTAATACCTTCTTTGTTCACTATGTGACCGAGGAATTGAACTTCTTCCAACCAAAATGCACACTTTGAAAATTTAGCGTACAATTCTTCCTTCCTCAATACTTCTAACACCTTTCTCAAATGTTCACCGTGTTCTTGGTCATTCTTTGAGTAAATAAGTATGTCATCAATGAAAACAATGACAAACTTGTCAAGGTATGGTCCACACACTCGGTTCATAAGGTCCATGAACACAGCTGGTGCATTAGTTAAACCAAACGGCATGACCATAAACTCGTAATGACCGTAACGTGTTCTGAAAGCAGTCTTTGGAATATCATCTTCTTTCACCCGCATTTGATGATACCCGGAACGTAAGTCAATCTTTGAATAAACAGACGAGCCTTGTAGTTGATCAAATAAGTCGTCGATTCTCGGTAGTGGGTAGCGGTTCTTGATGGTAAGTTTGTTCAACTCTCGGTAGTCGATACACAACCTGAATGTACCATCTTTCTTCTTGACAAACAAAACAGGAGCTCCCCACGGTGATGTGCTTGGTCGAATGAAACCACGCTCTAAAAGTTCTTGTAATTGGCTTTGTAGTTCTTTCATCTCGCTGGGTGCGAGTCTGTAAGGAGCACGAGCTATTGGTGCAGCTCCTGGTACAAGATCTATTTGAAATTCAACGGATCGATGTGGGGGTAATCCCGGTAATTCTTTCAGAAATACATCGGGAAATTCTTTTGCAATGGGAACATCATTGATGCTCTTTTCTTCAGTTTGTAATTTCTCGACGTGTGCTAGAACAGCATAGCAACCTTTTCTTATTAGTTTTTGTGCCTTCAAATTACTAATAAGATGTAGCTTCGTGTTGCCCTTTTCTCCGTACACCATTAAGGGTTTTCCTTTTTCTCGTATAATGCGAATTGCATTTTTGTAACAAACGATCTCCGCTTTCACTTCTTTCAACCAGCCCATACCGATTATCACATCAAAACTTCCTAACTCTACTGGTATCAAATCAATCTTAAATGTTTCGCTAACCAGTTTAATTTCTCGATTCCGACATATATTATCTGCTGAAATTAATTTACCATTTGCTAATTCGAGTAAAAATTTACTATCCAAAGGCGTCAATGGACAACTTAATTTAGCACAAAAATCTCTACTCATATAGCTTCTATCCGCACCCGAATCAAATAAAACGTAAGCAGATTTATTGTCAATAAGAAACGTACCCGTAACAAGCTCCGGGTCTTCCTGTGCCTCTACCGCATTAATATTGAAAACTCTTCCACGGCCTTGTCCATTCGTGTTCTCCTGGTTCGGGCAATTTCTAATAATGTGGCCTGGTTTTCCACATTTATAACAAACTACATTGGCATAACTTGCTCCGACACTACTTGCTCTGCCATTACTCGTTCCAACACCATTTGTTCCTTTCGTTCTATTAACCCCTGGTCCGTAGACCTCACACTTCACCGCGCTATGACCATTTCTTTTACACTTGTTGCAAAATTTGGTGCAGAACCCCGAGTGATTCTTTTCACACCTTTGGCATAGCTGCTTCTGATTGTTGTTGTTGTTGCGGTTATTATTGTTGTTGGGATGATTGTTGTAGTTGTTGTTGTTGTTGTTGTTGTTGTTGTTGGGCCGTTTGTTGTAGTTGCAATTGATGTTGCGATTGTTGGGATAATTGTTGCGATTATTGTTGTAATTGCTGTTGTTGTTGTATTGGTGATTCTTATCACCGTTTTCCTCCCACTTTCTTTTGACTTGCTTCACATTGGCCTCTTCAGCAGTCTGTTCTTTAATTCTTTCTTCAATCTGGTTCACTAGTTTGTGAGCCATTCTACATGCCTGTTGTATGGAGGCGGGCTCGTGTGAACTTATATCTTCTTGGATTCTTTCTGGTAATCCTTTCACAAACGCGTCGATCTTCTCTTCCTCATCTTCGAATGCTCCCGGACACAATAGGCACAATTCTGTGAATCGTCTTTCGTACGTGGTAATATCAAATCCTTGGGTTCGTAACCCTCTAAGTTCTGTCTTGAGCTTATTGACCTCGGTTCTGGGACGGTACTTCTCGTTCATCAAGTGCTTGAATGCTGACCACGGTAGTGCGTACGCATCATCTTGTCCCACTTGCTCTAGATAGGTATTCCACCATGTTAACGCAGAACCTGTGAAGGTATGCGTAGCGTACTTCACTTTGTCCTCTTCAGTACACTTACTTATGGCAAACACCGATTCAACCTTCTCGGTCCACCGTTTCAATCCGATCGGTCCTTCGGTTCCATCAAATTCCAAAGGTTTGCAGGCAGTGAATTCTTTGTAGGTGCATCCTACACGATTTCCTGTACTGCTAGATCCAAGGTTATTGTTGGTATGTAGCGCAGCCAAGGTTGGAGAATTCGGATCTCAGGGAGATCTCATTTGGACTTTTTTTAGGGAGATCTCGGCATCTCGGAATAATCTCGGGGAGATCTCGGACGTTGACTTACGTTGAATTTATAGTTTTTTTACTAAAAATATACATAAAAACATAAATATCTGTATATTTATATACGTTTTTACGAGATTTTACAAAAATATCCGAGAAATGAGCGAGAAAATCTTAGAGATTATGAATTTTACAAGAAAATTTTACAAATTAGCAAGAAAATCCGAGAAATCATGGTTTTGACTAAGTTTGACCTCGTTGACCGAGAAATCTCGGGAGATGAACATCTCGTCTCGGTTGCCTTCTAAAAACGAGATCTCAGGGGAGATCTCGAGGAGATCTCGGGAGATTTACAACAGTGAGCGCAGCCTGTACTGCGGCTATGTTTGAAGCTAGAAAAGTACGGAATTCCTCTTCATTCATATTCACGGTGTGTCGAGTAGTCGGTGCCATTTCCTTCAAAATAGTTAAATGGAACAAGTTAATCATACAGAATATTAAGAGTAGTTAATAGTATTTCGTAGCATAATATGAACTCATTTATAAAAGCTTTTTCTTCATATTAGCGTTTTATAAGTTTAAATTCGGGTAGTACCTACCCGTTAAGTTCATACTTAGTAGCTAATATACAATTCAACTACTACAATTCTATATGAAAAACTGATTGTAATAATATTTCGCGTTCAAACTTTTATACAATATTTTACAAACTTACAATACCGCTTATTTTACATAAAGCATGAAATATAGCACACAATAACTTTGATACAAGATAGTTGTGAAGACAATTCTAGCTAGTACACAAGTCGTTCGGCAAAGGCAATAAAGACACGTAATTCATACGTCCAGAAACAAGTCATGCATTCTGGTTTTACTAGGACTACTTCCCATCCTTGGTCTTGTGCAACATAACCGTTATGGCCGTTGATAAGACAGCGTGTTGTAACGTCATCAAAGGGACGAGGGTTACGTAATGTCCAACAGTCCCGTAATAATCTAAAAACCTCATTTCTTACCCCAATTACCGACTCCGTCACTTGTGGAAACGTTTTGTTTAATAGTTGTAGCCCGATGTTCTTGTTCTTACTTTGGTGAGAAGCGAACATTACTAATCCGTAAGCATAACATGCTTCTTTATGTTGCATGTTAGCCGCTTTTTCTAAATCACGAAGTCCAATATTCGGATATATTGAGTCAAAATAATTTCTTAACCCGTTGCGTAAAATAGCATTTGGGTTCCCCGCAATATATGCGTCAAAGTAAACACATCGTAACTTATGGGTTTCCCAATGTGATATCCCCCATCTTTCAAACGAAAGTCTCTTATAAACCAAGACATTCTTGGAACGTTCTTCGAATGTCTTACAAACTGATCTCGCCTTAAATAGTTGTGCCGAAGAATTCTGGCCGACTCTAGACAAGATTTCATCAATCATGTCTCCGGGTAGGTCTCTTAAAATATTGGGTTGTCTATCCATTTTGTGTTTTTAAACTGTAAAATAGACAAGAGTTAGTTTCATAAAAAAAATACTTATTAATACAAGCAATTTTTACATATATCATAAAGCATAAGAACACTATATTACATATATTACACCACACGAATACAACTATCTTATTCCGACTCGCTCGTTTCTTCTTCTTCGGTTTTGGTTCGTTTTGCCAAGTTTTTAGGGATATATGATGTTCCCCTAATACGAGCCGTCGTTGTCCACCTTGGTTTAGAAAAACCTGGTGGTTTAGAGGTTCCCGGGTCATTGTTACAACTTAAGGACTTCGGGGGTTGACGATACATATAAAGTTCATCGGGGTTGGAATTAGATTTCTCTATTTTTATGCCCTTTCCCTTATTATTTTCTTTTGCCTTTTTAAATTCAGTTGGGGTAATTTCTATAACATCATCGGAATTCTCGTCGGAATCCGATTCTTCGGAGAATTGGTAATCCTCCCAATATTTTGCTTCCTTGGCGGAAACACCATTGACCATAATTAACTTTGGTCGGTTGGTTGAGGATTTTCTTTTACTTAACCGTTTTATTATTTCCCCCACCGGTTCTATTTCTTCATCCGGTTCCGATTCTTCTTCCGGTTTCGATTCTTCTTCCGGTTCCGACTCTTCTTCCGGTTCCTCTTCGGGAACTTGTGAATCAGTCCACAAATCATTCCAATTTACATTTGACTCTTCATTATTATTAGGTGAGTCAATGGGACTTGTTCTAGAGGTAGACATCTATCACATAATATCAAACACGTTAAGAGATTAATATATCACATAATATTCCTATGTTAAAAATATATAGTTTCCAACAAAAATGTTAAGCAATCATTTTTAAAGAAAACACGGTCGAAGTCCAGACTCACTAATGCATCCTAACAAACTCGATAAGACACACTAATGCAATTTTTCTGGTTCTCTAAGACCAGCGCTCGGATACCAACTGAAATGTCCCGTTCTTATTGATTAAAAACGTTCCATATTAATTGATTTCGTTGCGAGGTTTTGACCTCTATATGAGACGTTTTTCAAAGACTGCATTCATTTTTAAAACAAACCATAACCTTTATTTCATAAATAAAGGTTTAAAAAGCTTTACGTAGATTATCAAATAATGATAATCTAAAATATCCTGTTTACACACGACCATTACATAATGGTTTACAATACAAATATGTTACATCGAAATCAGTTTCTTGAATGCAGTTTTTACACAATATCATACAACCATGGACTCCAAATCTTGTCCTTATTTTAGTATGCAACAACGGAAGCTCTTAATATTCACCTGAGAATAAACATGCTTTAAACGTCAACAAAAATGTTGGTGAGTTATAGGTTTAACCTATATATATCAAATCGTAACAATAGACCACAAGATTTCATATTTCAATACACATCCCATACATAGAGATAAAAATCATTCATATGGTGAACACCTGGTAACCGACAATAACAAGATGCATATATAAGAATATCCCCATCATTCCGGGACACCCTTCGGATATGATATAAATTTCGAAGTACTAAAGCATCCGGTACTTTGGATGGGGTTTGTTAGACCCAATAGATCTATCTTTAGGATTCGCGTCAATTAGGGTGTCTGTTCCCTAATTCTTAGATTACCAGACTTAATAAAAAGGGGCATATTCGATTTCGATAATTCAACCATAGAATGTAGTTTCACGTACTTGTGTCTATTTTGTAAATCATTTATAAAACCTGCATGTATTCTCATCCCAAAAATATTAGATTTTAAAAGTGGGACTATAACTCACTTTCACAGATTTTTACTTCGTCGGGAAGTAAGACTTGGCCACTGTTGATTCACGAACCTATAACAATATATACATATATATTAAAGTATGTTCAAAATATATTTACAACACTTTTAATATATTTTGATGTTTTAAGTTTATTAAGTCAGCTGTCCTCGTTAGTAACCTATAACTAGTTGTCCACAGTTAGATGTACAGAAATAAATCGATAAATATTATCTTGAATCAATCCACGACCCAGTGTATACGTATCTCAGTATTGATCACAACTCAAACTATATATATTTTGGAATCAACCTCAACCCTGTATAGCTAACTCCAACATTCACATATAGAGTGTCTATGGTTGTTCCGAAATATATATAGATGTGTCGACATGATAGGTCGAAACATTGTATACGTGTCTATGGTATCTCAAGATTACATAATATACAATACAAGTTGATTAAGTTATGGTTGGAATAGATTTGTTACCAATTTTCACGTAGCTAAAATGAGAAAAATTATCCAATCTTGTTTTACCCATAACTTCTTCATTTTAAATCCGTTTTGAGTGAATCAAATTGCTATGATTTCATATTGAACTCTATTTTATGAATCTAAACAGAAAAAGTATAGGTTTATAGTCGGAAAAATAAGTTACAAGTCGTTTTTGTAAAGGTAGTCATTTCAGTCGAAAGAACGACGTCTAGATGACCATTTTAGAAAACATACTTCCACTTTGAGTTTAACCATAATTTTTGGATATAGTTTCATGTTCATAATAAAAATCATTTTCTCAGAATAACAACTTTTAAATCAAAGTTTATCATAGTTTTTAATTAACTAACCCAAAACAGCCCGCGGTGTTACTACGACGGCGTAAATCCGGTTTTACGGTGTTTTTCGTGTTTCCAGGTTTTAAATCATTAAGTTAGCATATCATATAGATATAGAACATGTGTTTAGTTGATTTTAAAAGTCAAGTTAGAAGGATTAACTTTTGTTTGCGAACAAGTTTAGAATTAACTAAACTATGTTCTAGTGATTACAAGTTTAAACCTTCGAATAAGATAGCTTTATATGTATGAATCGAATGATGTTATGAACATCATTACTACCTTAAGTTCCTTGGATATACCTACTGGAAAAGAGAAAAATGGATCTAGCTTCAATGGATCCTTGGATGGCTCGAAGTTCTTGAAGCAGAATCATGACACGAAAACAAGTTCAAGTAAGATCATCACTTGAAATAAGATTGTTATAGTTATAGAAATTGAACCAAAGTTGGAATATGATTATTACCTAGTATTAGAATGATAACCTACTGTAAGAAAAAAAGATTTCTTGAGGTTGGATGATCACCTTACAAGATTGGAAGTGAGCTAGCAAACTTGAAAGTATTCTTGATTTTATGAAACTAGAACTTTTGGAATTTATGAAGAACACTTAGAACTTGAAGATAGAACTTGAGAGAGATCAATTAGATGAAGAAAATTGAAGAATGAAAGTGTTTTTAGGTGTTTTTGGTCGTTGGTGTATGGATTAGATATAAAGGATATGTAATTTTGTTTTCATGTAAATAAGTCATGAATGATTACTCATATTTTTGTAATTTTATGAGATATTTCATGCTAGTTGCCAAATGATGGTTCCCACATGTGTTAGGTGACTCACATGGACTGCTAAGAGCTGATCATTGGAGTGTATATACCAATAGTACATGCATCTAAAAGCTGTGTATTGTACGAGTACGAATACGGGTGCATACGAGTAGAATTGTTGATGAAACTGAACGAGGATGTAATTGTAAGCATTTTTGTTAAGTAGAAGTATTTTGATAAGTGTATTGAAGTCTTTCAAAAGTGTATAAATACATATTAAAACACTACATGTATATACATTTTAACTGAGTCGTTAAGTCATCGTTAGTCGTTACATGTAAGTGTTGTTTTGAAACCTTTAGGTTAACGATCTTGTTAAATGTTGTTAACCCAATGTTTATAATATCAAATGAGATTTTAAATTATTATATTATCATGATATTATCATGTATGAATATCTCTTAATATGATATATATATATTAAATGTCTTTACAACGATAATCGTTACATATATGTCTCGTTTAAAAATCATTAAGTTAGTAGTCTTGTTTTTACATATGTAGTTCATTGTTAATATACTTAATGATATGTTTACTTATCATAGTATCATGTTAACTATATATATATATATATCCATATATATGTCATCATATAGTTTTTACAAGTTTTAACGTTCGTGAATCACCGATCAACTTGGGTGGTCAATTGTCTATATGAAACATATTTCAATTAATCAAGTCTTAACAAGTTTGATTGCTTAACATGTTGGAAACATTTAATCATGTAAATATCAATCTCAATTAATATATATAAACATGGAAAAGTTCGGGTCACTACATTTTACACCATACTTTCAAATGCTACAACTTGGGCATGAAGCTTGTTGACTTATTACTCCAAAATGATTGTCGGTAGGAACGATCGAATGAATAAGGTTTAGAATTTTAGATAGAATATAATCTGGGTGAGATACTCTGGAAGTGAGTGTGAAAGTGGTGCTTCGAATGGGTTCGTCGGTAAGTGCTTCAGGTTCTTCGCCAAGAGGTGTATTCGGTTGGTGGAAGGGATCGTCTTCTTTGGGTTTCCATCGGTTAAATCGTCTATGAACCCATCAGATGAATTGGGAATGGCTGATTGGGTGATACATTCTGGTGACACTGCTTTCGGAGCTTAGGTGAATATCCATGTCGGAATAGCTATTGAAATCTGAGGGACTCGAACTGGTTGCAGGATTCATCTCGTACGATCAGATGAAGGATTTTCGATAAGAAATAGATTATAGGATGTAGATTAGTACCCTACAATACATAGTTTACATATGCATATATAATACTAAAATCCCATAAGTTACGGAGGAATCTACGGAAGTTGTCAGGCAAAGTTACCGTAACAGATACGCTAAGATATAAAGTAGCAGATACGCTAAGATATGAATTTTTTTCTATACACTATTCATGCAGTCAATGCAGTAAAACGTGTCTAGACTAAGAATGATAAGCAAGTGATTCCCTAAGAATGATAAGCAGGAAATTTTCGACACGAAATGATAAGCAAAACTTTTGACATGCAGACACGGTCGGAGTCCAGACTCACTAATGCATCCTAACGACTTATCAGTTAGACACACTAATGCAGACCTGGTTCGCTAAGACCACCGCTCTGATACTAACTGAAAGGACCCGTCCTAATCCATCCGGACAAAGTCCATATCGATTATAAATGATTCACAACAGTTGATTACATCGCGAGGTACTTGACCTCTATATGATACATTTTACAAACATTGCATTCGTTTTGAAAAGACAATCTTTCATTACATCTGAAGTTGACAGACATGCATACCATTTCATAATATATTCGACTATAATTGACTTAATAATGATCTTGATAAACTCAACGACTCGAATGCAACGTCTTTTGAAATATGTCATGAATGATTCCAAGTAATATCTTTAAAATGATCAAATGCACAACGGAAGATTTCTTTCGTACCTGAGAATAAACATGCTTTCAAGTGTCAACCAAAAGGTTGGTGAGTTCATTAGTTTAGCATAAATAATCATTTCATAATTTTAATAGACCACAAGATTTCATATTTCCATTTCTCATAACATACGTCCCATACATAGAGACAAAATATATCATTCATATGGATTGAACACCTGGTAATCGACATTCACAATATGCATATAAGAATATCCCCATCATTCCGGGATCCTCTTTCGGACATGATATAAATTTCGAAGTACTAAAGCATCCGGTACTTTGGATGGGGCTTGTTGGGCCCGATAGATCTATCTTTAGAGTTCGCGTCAATTAGGGTGTCTGTTCCCTAATTCTTAGATTACCAGACTTAATAAAAAGGGGCATATTTGATTTCGATCATTCAACCATATAATGTAGCTTCGATTACTTGTGTCTATTTCGTAAAACATTTATAAAAGTAGCGCATGTATTCTCAGTCCCAAAAATATATATTGTAAAAGCATTTAAAAAGGGAGCAAATGAAACTCACGCATATAAATATTGTAAAACAGTTAATAAAGCATTTGCATGTATTCTCAGCCTAAAAATGTAATGAGTAAAAAGGGAGCAAATGAAACTCACAATACTGTATTTTGTAGTAAAAATACTTATGACGATATTGAACAATGCAGGGTTGGCCCCGGATTCACGAACCTATATCAAGTATATATATTAACACATATACTTGTAATCGAACAGATATATTTATTATAATTGTTATCTTATTAAATTATATGTTTCATTAACAATTTAAATATATCTATTTTACATACCCTAAATAAATAATTTATATAATATAGTTTTATTAAATATATTTTTTCTTTTATATATAATTAACTTTTATTGTAATAATAATAATATTAATAATATTACTAATAATAATAACAATAAAAATAATGGTTTTACTAATACTAATAATACTAATATTTATATTAATAATTATAATGATAATACTAATACATATGATAATAATAATAATAAAAATAATAATGATAAGAATAATAATAAGAATAATGATATTAATAATAATAAAATGATAAAAAGACTACCTTAATGGATCAATCCTTAAAAGGATCAAACGCCTCTGCCCAGACTTGACCACAAGACCTCTCGTTAAACCAACACTCCCTCTTACCACTACACTGCTTATTGTTTTTCTGTTTTAGTTCACTCAGTTAATTATGTAATATGTATAAAACCGTTTCATCATTTTCTCATTACTGTAATCACCATTGAGCTTCTCCTCTTCATCATCATACAACATCATGACCTTAATAGTATTATCGTTGCTTTCTATCATCATCATCATATCACCATAAAATCATCAAATCATGTACGTAACAACATAGAATCGCAATTAAAATCTTAACATCATCCTTGTCGTTGTTTTAACCTTATCATCACTCATCATTATTTTAGCTGGGTCTCGACCCATTTAGGAAACGAATTAGTTAGACTCAACTAATAACATTAAATTGGGTTACGGTTTAGAAGACCCATATCAAATAGTCTGTTAACAAGCAAGTGTTGATTTGTGTTTTTGAAATGTGTGCCATGACAGAAGTATTTAGAAAAGAAAGGAACTCGATGGTTTGATAAGAGTTTCGTGGTCGACCAAAAGGAAAAAGATAACAAAAAAAAAAATAATGAAACGTGTACCCCCTACTCAATCAAAAGAACTCGTTTGTTGATTGAACAAAAAAAAATATAGCGGGATCGAGCTGTAAGAATAATATCGTGGCTTTATCATCATCTTCCACTTTAGCTACATCATCATCATCATTGCCTACCTTATACTCACTAATTACTACAATAAAGAAAACCAAAACGACCCTATTGTCTCCCACTTGTTTATTAATCGATGTTAGAAGCAACCCACAATAACACTTTGTTGACTTAGGATTCGGTTTAAAAAAAAAACAATTATGGACGATGCCATTTGCAATATTAAAGCAACCCTTTCCAATACCAAAGGAATATTTAAATACCACCTTTGTGATTCATAAAGTCGACCACGATTAAAAGAAGGCACTCATTCCAGGTTTTTTTTTTATGCTTTTAAACTCCTCAATATTTATACTTATTTCATTGTGCTAGTTTGGATAAGAAAAAAAAATACGCAACAACATTTAAGGTGGACATTTCGATTGCAACAGCAAAGTAAAATAATTATCTGTATTAGCAAAGTTTTGGTGCGATGAGGTGAAATTTGAAGATGATGAGTGATGGTTGCGGTATTATGTTCATGGTGGCTGTAAGTTGTGTTTGTGTAACTCAAACAATGAAGAGAAAGAAAGATGAAATAAAAGGAACCGGTAACGAGTGGTTGTTGTAATCCTGGTGGTGATTAAAGGGACGTTCCAGTGGTGGTTTGTAATGGTGGTTTACGGCTATGAACGTTAGTCATAAATGGGTTTTGACGAGCTAGGTTTGAACTGTTCTTGTTAAGGGATTTGTCGAATAATAGAAGGCAAAGAAAGGGTCTGTGTAACTCAAACAATGAAGTAGAAAGGAATTAAGTTTTAAAGATGCCAAAATTTCATTTTCATATATGCCGTAAATTTGCACCAACAATCAATAGTATTAATATAATAATAATTATAATTAAATCATAAAACGTGGGATATTGAAAAGAGAAAACAGCATCCTTCATTTTGTTATTTAGTTACCGACGGTTTTCACGGAGTTATAACGTGGTTCATTGCTAAACAGTTAAAATATAAAAGTGTTCCTAAAACTACTAAATTTTTAGATTAAATATATTTAATTATTTCACTCATTAACTGTTTGAAACCTGATAAAAAAGGTTTGATAATTATTTATTTTCGGTTCCAATTTATATGTACGGAGTACTAATATTTAAAATTAAAAAGGTAAAAATATTTTTAACAAATCTAACATCTTCGTAATCGATTTAGTGTTTAACTTTTATTTTAGTCCTTCATGAACATGTAATATATCTATATTAAAACTAACAAAATGTCAACCGAGTGTACCTGACGTTTACTAATTAGGCTCGAAATCAATTATTTTTAATATATTCTCTTTATATATATAAATAGTTTTAAATAGCAAGTTTTATTACACAATTGAATATATTAATTATATATGTTAAGTAATTAAATTTAATATAACAATATATATATATATATATATATATATATATATATATAATAGTTTATTAATTTAATTCAAGTTATTATATATATATACATGTACATATATTTATATATACACATATATTTACAACCAATGGTTCGAGAATCGTCGGAAATAGTCAAGGTCAAATGATTTCATGAAATAGTTCAAAATTTCTGAGATTCAACATAACAGACTTTGCTTATCGTGTAGAAAATATGAAATCGTATCGAGAGTTTGGTTCAAAATTAGTCGAAATTTTCCGGGTCACTACACCAATGATCAGGTCTTAGCAGCCCATGTGAGTCACCTAACACATGTGGGAACCATCATTTGGCAACTAGCATGAAATATCTCATAAAATTATAAAAATATGAGTAATCATTCATGACTTATTTACATGTAAACAAAATTACACATCCTTTATATCTAATCCATATACCAACGACCAAAAACACCTACAAACACTTTTATTCTTCAATTTTCTTCATCTAATTGATCTCTCTCAAGTTCTATCTTCAAGTTCTAAGTGTTCTTCATAAATTCTACAAGTTCTAGTTTCATAAAATCAAAAATACTTCCAAGTTTGCTAGCTTACTTCCAATCTTGTAGAGTGATCATCCAACCTCAAGAAATCTTTCTTATTTACAGTAAGATATCTTTCTAATACAAGGTAATACTCATATTCAAACTTTGATTAAATTTCTATAACTATAACAATCTTATTTCGAGTGGAAATCTTACTTGAACTTGTTTTCGTGTCATGATTCTACTTCAAGAACTTTCAAGCCATCCAAGATCCTTTGAAGCTAGATCATTTCTTGTTACTTCCAGTAGGTTTACCTACTAAACTTGAGGTAGTAATGATGTTCATAACATCATTTGATTCATACATATAAAACTATCTTATTCGAAGATTTGAACATGTAATCACTAGAACATAGTTTAGTAAACATAAGTTAATCCTTCTAACTTGACTTTTAAAATCAACTTAACACATGTTCTATATCTATATGATATGCTAACTTAATGATTTAAAACCTGAAAACACAAAAAACACCGTAAAACCGGATATACGCCGTCGTAGTATCACCGCGGGCTATTTTGGGTTAGTTAATTAAAAACTATGATAAACTTTAATTTAAAAGATTTTCTTCTGGGAAAATGATTTTTATTATAACATGAAACGATATCCAAAAATTATGGTTAAACTCAAAGTGGAAGTATGTTTTTCAAAATGGTCATCTAGACGTCGTTCTTTCGACTGAAATGACTACCTTTACAAAAATGACTTGTAACTTATATTTCCGACTATAAACCTATACTTTTTCTATCTAGATTCATAAAATAGTGTTCAATATAAAACCATAGCAATTTGATTCACTCAAAACGGATTTAAAACGAATAAGTTATGGGTAAAACAAGATTGGATATTTTTTCTTGTTGTAGCTACGTGAAAATTGGTAACAAATCTATATTAATCATATCCTAGCTAACTTATATTGTATTATACATGTATTCTAATATATTATGTAATCTTGGGATACCATAGACACGTATGAAAATGTTTTGACATATCATATCGACCCATGTGTATATATTATTTGGAACAACCATAGACACTCTATATGCAGTAATGTGGGAGTTATCTATACAGGGTTGAGGTTGATTCCAAAAATATATATACTTTGAGTTGTGATCTAGCCTGAGATGTGTATACACTCGGTCGTGGATTGATTCAAGATAATATATATATCAATTTTTTTCTGTACATCTAACTTTGGACAACTAGTTGTAGGTTACTAACGAGGACAGCTGACTTAATAAACTTAAAACATCAAAATATATTAAAAGTGTTGTAAATATATTTTGAACATACTTTGATATATATGTACATATTTGTTATAGGTTCGTGAATCGACCAGTGGCCAAGTCTTACTTCCCGAGGAAGTAAAAATCTGTGAAAGTGAGTTATAGTCCCACTTTTAAAATCTAATATTTTGGGATGAGAATACATGCAGTTTTATAAATGTTTTACGAAATAGACACAAGTAATTGAAACTACATTATATGGGTGAATGATCGAAGCCGAATATGCCCCTTTTGCTTGGTAACCTAAGAATTAGTAAACCAATCTACTAATTGACGTGAATCCTAAAGATAGATCTATTGGGCCTAACGAACCCCATCCAAAGTACCGGATGCTTTAGTACTTCGAATTTGTTTTTATCATGTTCGAAGGATTTCCCAGAATGATAGGGGATATTCTTATATGCATCTTGTTAATGTCGGTTACCAGGTGTTCACCATATGAATGAATTTTATCTCTATGTATGGGATGTATATTGAAATATGAAATCTTGTGATCTATTATTATGATTTGATAATATATAGGATAAACCTATAACTCACCAACATTTTTGTTGACGTTTTAAGCATGTTTATTCTCAGGTGATTATTAAGAGCTTCCGCTGTTGCATACTAAAATAAGGACAAGATTTAGAGTCCATGCTTGTATGATATTATGTAAAAACTGCATTCAAGAAACTTATTTTTGATGTAATATGTTCTTATTGTAAACCATTATGTAATGGTCGTGTGTAAACGGTATATTTTAGATTATCATTATTTGATAATCTAAGTAATGCTTTTTAAACCTTTATCGATAAAATAAAGGTTATGGTTGTTTTAAAAATGAATGCAGTCTTTGAAAAAAGTCTCATATAGAGGTCAAAACCTCGCGACGAAATCAATTAATATGGAACATTTATAATCAATATGAACGGGACATTTCAATACTGTTAACATTGAATATTATTAATAAAAATAAAATAATAATAATTATAAATATTAATGATAATAATAATTGTAAAAATGATAATAATAATAATAATAATAATAATAATAATTAGAATGATGTTGCTAATAGTAATAATAGTTATAATAATATTCATCATGATAATTTTAATAGATTGTGTTCTTTTTATGATACTAATATTAATGTTAATATATATAACAATAATCATGATCCTTAATACTAACACTTAATAAAATATTATTTAATGATAATACAAATAATGATAATAATATTAGTATTAACCATAGTAGTAACAATACTGTTAATTTTAATAATAATAACTAATAATATTTAAATTACAGTTTGGTTATAATTTTAATTATTTTTATAATAATATTAATACTTTATCCTTTGTTTCGATGATCACACATTACAATCATTATAAATTTAATTATAACAGTAATAATAATAATATTAGTAATATTAATTGTGATATTAATATTAATAATAATAACGATATTAGCTTGATTATCCTAATTATTACATTCAAATTAATTAAAGTATTCTTTATTAAATCATAATATTATATATTCTTTTATTTATATTTATATATCATATACACATATTTATTTACAAATAATTATTCGTGAATCGTCGGGAATAGCCAAGGGTAATTGCATTCATGATAATAGTTCAAAAGTTTTAAGGCTCAACATTACAGACTTTGCTTATCGTATCGAAATCATATAAGATTAAGTTTAAATTTTGGTCGGAAATTCCCGGGTCATCACAGTACCTACCCGTTAAAGAAATTTCGTCCCGAAATTTGAGTGAGGTAGTCATGGCTAACAATAAAAATGTTTTCATGACAAATATGAGTTGATAAATTGAGTTTTATCATCATGGAGTAATATGGATAAAATAATTCGATTATTCGAAGAGCACAAATGAAGCTATCATAAAAGATTGAAATAGGAAAAGTAAAGATTCATCTTACTTTCGACAGAGTCAGGGTTGAATTCCGGAATTCAAGGGATTTAAAGAAAATCTTCGAGATTTACAAGATTTGATTCGTCGGTGAATAAGGAAATTAAGATGTCTATAATTAAATACGGTGATCTGCCTTGATTACTCTGTCTGATATTTCCATTATAAATTAAGCTCTTCCGTTCCATTATTCTCATCATTCCTATACTTTCTTTCTTAGTTCATACATCCAAAAGATTGTGAAAATGCTTAGTCCAGTTCTAATCCTTGATATTTTCCTAATTATCATTTCTGTTATCCTTCTTTTCAATCTTCCAATAGAAAAATCTGTTTACTATTACTATGGGGTGATACTATTCTTAATTATGTCGTGTCTTTATATTGCTATTCCTATTAATATCCACGGTTTATAACTCCCGTGTTGTTATTGAGCTTTATAATTTCTCTTATATTTTGAAGCTCTTTGCCTTTTTATCATCCTCCCGACCTCTAGTAAGCAAGTAACGGTCCAGAATTCGTAAGTTTGGAGTTTCGAATGAACATTGTTAATGTTCTAAGAAAAAAACGGTAATAGCACAATTTGACTTGTCAAATTACCAGAATTCAAGGAAAGATAGGACTATCAAGAAAAACATGTTCTTGATATGTTTATAGATTAGACAGAACGTAAGAGTCGTGTAACATGGCATATGATGACGTTATGATCTGTGAATCATCACGTTCTATTTAGAAACTCAGCATGACTTACTGTAATATAATCACGTTGATCAAGTGTCATTATATTATACTAACTCATGCTTCAGTTCCCAACATTACTTCAATAACATTCATATTTTAAGCTCGAATTTTAAAGAAATTTAGAAACTAAAATGGTTTCCTTTTTGATGTAATACGGATAGCACGAAGAGATAACTAATTTCGGACAAGAAGAGTTATGAAAATATCCTCAGAAATATCGAAGATATTTATGATGATATTTTGGAATTTCTAAGTTCGATGGTTGATGAAGAAAGATTTTACGCAAGATTTTAACATGAGTATGAAGCAAGATATTCGTTGAAGGTTTCATCGGATCCAGAATTACCTAGATTCTTTGAATATATGGTATGGTCCTGGTATCTGGCCTTGGTCTCTTTCATGGTTTGCTCAATCTGTTTTTCAGTACCAAATTTTCTATCGACCGTTCTCAACACTCTCTTCTTTATCATCCAACGTTTGACCGTTTAGACCATCTACGATTTTTTTTTCTGTTTCCTCTGCATTTAATGCTACGATATCTGAATCATCGGTTATCATTCCGAAGTGGTTTCAAGAGAATTGTGTTTTTAGATGATTAAACGCTGATGGTAACATGGTGGAATATAAAAGGTTCCCCAGTAACAATAAAGAGTACGCATATATATCAAGGTTATAACGAGGTTGTTTTGGACGAAGAGTCGGAGTTGACTTGTTGGAGCTGTGAAAAAATTGGCTAATTTGAAAAGAGATTGCAAAGTTATGTTCCGTAATAATAACGCTAAAGGAATTAGCACAACTACACGTTAAACGTTTACTCAGTTTTCGAATGTTTTTCAGGTGCATAACTATATGCATCAATTTTTTTTTCCGTAGATGAAGTGTGGTTGGTTCAACCTCTCGATTGAGGTGTTTTTAAGAATCATGAAAGGTTTGAACGCAGATTGGAATCGTCAAGATACAAATGAGGTTTAAGATGAAATTGTAGTGACCCGAATTTTTCCATGTTTATATTTATTAATTGAGATTGATATTTACATGATTAAATGTTTCCAACATGGTAAGCAATCAAACTCGTTAAGACTTGATTAATTGAAATATGTTTCATATAGACAATTTGTCATAACCCGTCCTTAACCCTAAGAACGAGTTAGATAACGTATGATTTCATTTCGAGGTATTGACCTCTATATGAGACATTTTTAAAAGAAAACTGCATATATTTTACATTACAAACCACAAATCTTATTTTTGATACAAGCTTTAGACGATAGAAAGATGATTATCGTTTAGCGATAATCTTCGACTTACAAACTTTACAAATAATGATAACAACACGATTTCTAGTATATTTTACAACACAAATCCTCGGGTATGCAGTTTTATTTTTGACACAAATATGCGTACGCAAGATCCTGCTCAAATTCAACATAATGCAGCGGAAACTTCTAATTATCACCTGAGAATAAACATATTTAAAACGTCAACATAAAGTTGGTGAGATATAGGTTTAGTGCCGGCAGCAATATATATATAGACCACAAGATTTCATATATAAATAGTTTAATAAAAATATTCTAAGTGGTTGAGCACTTGGTAACCATACTTAACATTTAATCACGTCGCATATTCCCTTTATTATGAAATCTTACTACACCGTACCAAGTGTAGTCACGAAACGAAGTACTGTGCAACCGTTGAATACTGGTCGTCCAGTCCGGTTGGGGTTGTCAGGCCCGATAGATCTATCAACAGGATTCGCGTTTACAATACCGCTGTAAATATTAGTTACCAAGCTACAGGGAAGTATGCCAGTGGTACAACTCAACGTAGAATATATTTTTCAGTTACTTGTGTCCATAACGTAAAACATAAAATACATGTATTCTCATCCCGAAATATTTAGAGTTTAAAAGTGGGACTATATACTCACTTTCGTCTTGAAGATATGTAATTTCGACTTGGTCTCCGATTGATATCACGAACCTATCCATATATAGTTTATCAATATATTTCTATTTTAAACAATCGTCACATATATATACTTTTTATACTTTTAATAGTTTTAATAATTTCTTAGTCCGTAGTTAGCAGTCCGATGTTAGTAATTCAATTTTAATGGTTCATTTTTAGGTGTTTAATAAACCCCCAATGAAATAAATAAAAACCCCCATCGTATATGTATTGGTCGAGATTAATCTTGACCCATGGTACCGGTGTTGTCAAATGACGTGTTGCGTACATAAAGTACCGGTGTTGTCAAATGATGTGTTGCGTACAATCATGGGATCTTATGATTAATCTTCTCGTATTGTTTACGGGTGATCCTGAACCATATAAAATTAAATTATGAGTACATATATATAAAATATCATGTTATTTTAAAAAGATGTGATTTATTTAATTTTCTCCAATTATTTTCGTAGCCAAACTAGTCTTAGATATCCGATCTCGTTTTGGTCATAGTTTCTTCGTTACAACTCCGTTTTCGTTGATTCAACTTGCCACTTCCTTGGATCGAGTCCCTCTTTAAGACTATGAACTGTAAATACCTTAGTTTGTATTCGAAATCACAGGTCATAGGTCAAACTTTAGTGAAACTTATGAAGTTAATCATTTTCCATCATGTAAACAACCTTAAATGATTATTTTTCTAAAAAATACTTATACTTTGAGTTAAATCATGAAATTTTTATGTGTTATCATATTCATAGTAAAAATCATTTTTCCAGAAAATAAACCTCCAATTCAAAGTTTAAGATGGTTTTTAATTATCCAACCCAAAACAGCCCCCGGTTGCACTCCGACGTCGTAAAAACAGTTTTTAAGGTGTTCTTTGAAAAACCAAGTTATACCTTGTTAAATTAGCATATTTTTAAGTTATATTACAGGTCTTGAAGTATTTTAAAAGTTAAGTCAGAAGGATCTATTTAGTTTGCGAACAAGTTTGAAATCATTCAAACTATGTTCTAGTTTATAAACTCTTATATATATAGCTATAAATATATGAATTGAAAAAAGAGTTGAAGTAGAGTTTTTACCTCAAGTTTAAAATGTAAAGTTGCTGGAAAGAAGTAGTAAAATAAAAGTTGAGAGAGTTCTTGCAAGTGTGTGTGAAAATTGGAAGTAAAATTTGGAAAATAAATGTGTAAAAATGAGTTAGAAATGGTGCTTATTTATAGGCTTGAAAATTTGGTTTTTAGTGAAAATATCTAAGATAAGTTAAAATTTATTATGTCATGAATGACATATTATTCCAATAATTGAAGATTTCTATTGGTATATACCAATAGTAAATACTTCTAGAAGCTGTGTATAGTACCCTAGATATACGTATAGGATTATTGAGGAAACGGAACGAGAATTCAAATATAACTATCTTTTGTAAATATACTTATATTGTTTTATGTATAAAAGCCCTTTAAAAATGATTAAATACATTACTTATACGATATATGTATAAACATTATAAATCATCAGTATTTATGTCAAATAACGTTACGTATGGTTATTGTTTTGAAAACTTAAGTTAGTAGTTTCAAAATATACTTATGACTTTTTGTTATTAATACAAAATGAGATATTAAAACATCCTTAGATCATGTTAAATATATATGTATAATTATCATATATTGTATAGTTCGTGATATCATCGGTCAAACTAGACGGTCAAACGTTGTGTAAAACTCTTTTCAAAAACATAAATCTTAACAATTTGGATTGCTTATCATGTTGGTAAGGTTTAATTTATATAAATATTAATATTATAAGTATAGAATGATCGAAAAAGTGCGGGTCATTACAGTACCTACCCGTTAAATAAATTTCGTCCCGAAATTTTAAAATTGTACCTATTTTGCGTCATCGGAAAACAAGTGTGGATATTTTTGTTTCATTTGATCCTCTCGTTCCCAAGTAAACTCGGGACCCCTTCGAGCATTCCAACGAACCTTAACGATCGGTATGTTGCTCTGCTTGAGCCGTTTAACTTCACGATCCATGATTTCGATTGGTTCTTCGATGAATTGTAGTTTCTCGTCGACATGGATTTCTTCAAGAGGAATGGTGAGGTCTTCCTTTGCAAGACACTTCTTAAGGTTTGAGACGTGAAAGGTATTATGTACTCCGGCGAGTTGTTGTGGTAACTCGAGTCGATAAGCTACCGGTCCAATGCGTTCGATAATCTTGAACGGGCCTACATATCTTGGGTTCAGTTTACCCCTTTTTCCGAAGCGTATTACACCTTTCCACGGTGACACCTTTAACATAACCATGTCACCGATCTGAAACTCTAATGGTTTCCTTCGAACATCGGCGTAGCTCTTTTGGCGACTACGGGCTGTTTTCAATCTCTCCTTAATTTGTACTATCTTCTCAGTCGTTTCGTGTATGATCTCGTGACCAGTTAATTGTCGATCTCCTACTTCATTCCAACAAATAGGAGATCTACACTTCCTTCCGTACAATGCTTCGAATGGCGCAGCTTTAATGCTCGCATGATAACTATTATTATACGAGAATTCTGCTAATGGTAGATATTTATCCCATCCGTTTCCAAAATCGATCACACATGCCCTGAGCATGTCTTCAAGAGTCTGAATCGTTCTTTCACTCTGCCCGTCAGTTTGCGGATGATACGCGGTACTCATATCCAAACGAGTTCCTAGGGCCTCCTGTAGTGATTGCCAGAACTTTGATGTAAATCTACTATCACGATCGGATATAATGGAAATAGGTATTCCATGCCTTGAAACAACTTCCTTTATATACAATCGTAATAGTTTCTCCATTCTATCCGTTTCCTTTATAGGCAAGAAGTGTGCAGACTTGGTGAGACGATCAACAATCACCCAAATGGTGTCGTATCCCCAGGCAGTCTTTGGTAACTTCGTGATGAAATCCATGGTAATACCATCCCATTTCCATTCTGGGATTTCTGGTTGTTGAAGTAACCCTGACGGCTTCTGGTGTTCAGCTTTGACTTTGGAACAAGTTAAACATTCCCCAACATATGTTGCAACGTGTGTCTTTAAATTAGGCCACCAATAATGTGTCTTAAGATCTTGGTACATCTTTCCAACTCCAGGATGTATCGAGTATCTTGTCTTATGTGCCTCATTTAATATCAACTTCCTTAATCCACCCAACTTCGGTACCCAAATACGATTTGCAAAATATCGAATTCCATCTTCCCGCATAACGAGTTGCTTCTCATACTTCTTCATTATTTCATTTCCTATATTTTCTTTAGTAAGTGCTTCTCGTTGAACTTCTTTGATTTGTTTGTTGAGATTCATGCGAATTTTTATGTTCATCGCTCGTACTCGAATTGGTTCTCGTTCCTTTCTGCTTAAAGCATCGGCCACCACGTTCGCCTTCCCGGGATGATACCGAATTTCACAATCATAGTCGTTTATTAACTCGACCCACCTACGTTGTCTCATGTTCAGCTGTTTCTGATCAAAAATATGTTGAAGGCTTTTATGATCACTAAACACAGTGCATTTAACCCCATACAAGTAGTGTCTCCATATCTTCAATGCAAACACGACTGCTCCCAGTTCTAGATCATGCGTCGTATAATTCCGCTCGTGAATCTTCAATTGTCGGGATGCGTATGCAATAACTTTCTTTCGTTGCATAAGAACGCAACCAAAACCTTGTCGCGAAGCGTCACAATATATTTCAAAATCATCGTTCCCTTCTGGTAACGATAAAATAGGCGCCGTAGTTAACTTCTTCTTTAGTAATTGAAATGCACTCTCCTGCTCAGAAGTCCATTCATATTTCTTCCCTTTTTGCGTTAACGCTGTCAACGGCTTAGCTATTCGGGAAAAATCTTGAATAAACCTTCTATAATAACCGGCTAAACCCAAAAATTGACGTATCTGCGTTGGTGTCTTAGGAGTCTCCCATTTTTCAATGGCTTCAGTTTTTGCTGGATCAACCTGAATTCCTTTGCTACTAACAACGTGGCCAAGAAATTGAACTTCTTTCAACCAAAAAGCACACTTAGAAAATTTAGCATATAGTTGTTCTTTTCTCAACAACTCTAATATCAACCTTAAATGCTCTTCATGCTCTTGCTCACTCTTGGAATAGATAAGAATATCATCAATGAAAACGATAACAAACTTATCTAAATACGGACTACAAACTCGATTCATGAGGTCCATGAATACAGCTGGCGCATTCGTCAATCCAAACGGCATAACCAAAAATTCGTAATGACCATAACGTGTCCGAAAAGCAGTTTTCGGTATATCTTCTTCTTTGACACGTAATTGATGATAGCCCGACCTTAAGTCAATTTTTGAGTACACACATGATCCTTGGAGTTGATCAAATAAGTCGTCAATTCTCGGTAGTGGATACCGATTCTTGATAGTTAACTTATTTAATTCACGATAATCTATACACATCCTAAAAGATCCATCTTTCTTTTTAACAAATAGAATCGGAGCTCCCCACGGTGAAGTACTTGGTCGTATGAATCCATGATCCAGTAATTCTTTTAACTGACTCTGAAGTTCTTTTAACTCGGACGGTGCAAGTCTATATGGAGCACGAGCCACTGGTGCAGCTCCTGGTACTAAATCTATTTGAAATTCTACAGATCTAAATGGAGGTAATCCCGGCAACTCTTCCGGAAAGACTTCAGGAAAATCTCTTGCCACAGGCACGTCATTGATGCTCTTCACTTTTTCCTTCGTTTCGACTTTATTAACATGTGCTAAGATAGCATAGCACCCTTTCTTCAAGCACTTTTGAGCTTTCAAATAACTAATGAGTTTTAGCTTTGAGTTACCCTTCTCTCCATAAATCATTACTGGCGTTTTATCCTTACGAGGAATGCGAATTGCCTTCTTGGCGCACACAACTTCAGCTCCTATTTTGGACATCCAGTCCATGCCAACTATTACGTCAAAACTTCCTAATTCTACGGGTATCAAGTCAATTTTAAACGTTTCTCCGGCTAAATTTATTTTACAATCACGGCAAATTTTATCGGCTTTAATTAGTTTACCATTAGCTAACTCAATCATGTACTTAGCATCGAGAGGTAATGATGAACAATTCAATTTAGCGTGAAAGTCTCTACACACGTAACTTCTATCAGCACCAGTATCAAATATAATAGATGCGGATAAGTTATTAATGGTAAACGTACCCGTTACAAGCTCCGGGTCTTCACATGCCTCTTTAGCATTAATAACAAATGCTCTTCCACGTGCAGGTCCGATATTCTTCTCTGGATTCGGGCACTGGCTCTTATAGTGGCCTTGTTTTCCACACCCAAAACAAGTAATGGTAGCCAAAGCAGTTCTATTTGCGTTGGTGGCAGGAGTCTTGGCACCATTTGTATTCGTAACGAGAGCCCTACAATCTTCAGCAAGATGACCCTGTCGATTACATTTGTTGCATACCACACTACAGTAACCAAAGTGATGTTTGTGACATCGGTTGCATAAAGGACTTTGTCCTTTGTAACCAAAACCTGAACCACTACCCGCACCTTTCGGGGTTTCTTGTTTCTTAAAAGTTTGTTGTTGATTACCTCGATCATAGCTTCCATTCCACTTTCTCTTGTTACCTGATACCTTCACATCAGTATTGAATGCTTTCTTATCCAAAATGACCTGATCCATTAGCTCGTTTGCCATGGTTATAGCTTCATGAATTGTCTTAGGTTTCGATGCTGTAACATTTGCCTTGACCTTTTTGGGCAAACCATCTTTGTACATTTCAATCTTCCGTTCTTCGGTTGGAACCAATTCAGGACATAGCAAAACTAATTCCATGAATCGCTGATTGTAGTTGGTGATTTCAGTACCAATAACCTTCAGACTTCGTAACTCATCTTCCAACTTCCTAACCTCGTTCCTTGGACAATATTCGTTGATTAACATTGTTTTGAATTCTTCCCACGGAGTATCATAAGCTACATCTCCTCCTACAACCTTCACATAATTTTTCCACCACGTGAGTGCACTATCTTGTAAAGTGCACGATGCATACTTGGTCATGTCCTTTTCAACACAACCACTGATTTTAAACACAGTCTCCATCTTTTCTATCCACCGGGTTAAACCGATTGGTCCTTCTGTTCCACTGAATGATGAGGGCTTGCAAGCTTGAAAAGTTTTGTAAGTGCACCCCACACGAGGATTTGGGTTAACTGCAGCACCTCTTGCAGCCTCGACCCATAACATTCTGTCGTTCACTCGTTGATTGATGAGTTCCTCGATTTCTTGTTCCGTCATTCGGTTCAATCGCGCCATATTCTTCTATAAGAATGAAAAGAAAATAATTATTCACATGGAATATTATAGATGTAGTGTATATTTACAGTACATTATAGCTTATTAATAATATGAACCAGGTATTATTATAAAAGCCTTTTCTTCTTATTAGCGTTTTATAATTATATCTAGGGTAGTACCTACCCGTTAATGTCCATACTTAATAGCTTAGTACAGAATCAATTACTACCATCTAAATAATACTTAACCATGGAAAATTATTGCATTTAACACTTCACTATTTTACATATGCTTATCTTATATCGAACATTAAGCAAACCACACTAATAATATTATACAAAACATTATATGATCCCATGGTTTAATACGGCAGCGCATCGTTTGGTCTATTTTCTAGGACGTTTAGGTTCAAGGAATGGCCTAACGCTTATCCTAGCTGTCTGCCTATATTTTGGCTGTGGGGCTGAAGAACTGGATGCCGGGACAGCACGAATAGGAATAGCGGGAATAGGGGTGGTAGTGTCTAGTGGAGTTGGTGCCACATCATCCTTACTAAACTCGGGATTTGAATTTTCTAATTCATTAGCCTTTCGTTTCTTTCCTAGTTCGAACTCGTCTTTTGTAATTTCCTGTATTTCTTCCTCGGGTTCACTTTCCTCCTCGGGTTCACTTTCCTCCTCGGGTTCACTTTCCTCCTCGGGTTCACTTTCCTCCTCGGGTTCACTTTCCGGGTTCTCTATAGTTGGTTCATCCGGAATTTGTGAGTCTTCCCCAAAGATATCATTTTCGTCATCGGATAGGTTAATGACTGGAACACCATCTGAAGATTCTGGTTCGGAGTCGCTGAATGTAATAACAAGTTTTGAGCCCGACATCTATCATACAACAACTAACCCATTAGTACTACATAATATTTACATATAAATTTTAACCAACAATGATAAGCAATGGTTTTTAAATCAGACCCGGTCAAAGTCCAGACTTACTAATGTATCCTAACGACTTATCGGTTAGACACACTAATGCAAACCTGGTTCGCTAAGACCACCGCTCTGATACCACATGTCATAACTCGTCCTTAACCCTAAGAACGAGTTAGATAACGTATGATTTCATTTCGAGGTATTGACCTCTATATGAGACATTTTTAAAAGAAAACTGCATATATTTTACATTACAAACCACAAATCTTATTTTTGATACAAGCTTTAGACGATAGAAAGATGATTATCGTTTAGCGATAATCTTCGACTTACAAACTTTACAAATAATGATAACAACACGATTTCTAGTATATTTTACAACACAAATCCTCGGGTATGCAGTTTTATTTTTGACACAAATATGCGTACGCAAGATCCTGCTCAAATTCAACATAATGCAGCGGAAACTTCTAATTATCACCTGAGAATAAACATATTTAAAACGTCAACATAAAGTTGGTGAGATATAGGTTTAGTGCCGGCAGCAATATATATATAGACCATAAGATTTCATATATAAATAGTTTAATAAAAATATTCTAAGTGGTTGAGCACTTGGTAACCATACTTAACATTTAATCACGTCGCATATTCCCTTTATTATGAAATCTTACTACACCGTACCAAGTGTAGTCACGAAACGAAGTACTGTGCAACCGTTGAATACTGGTCGTCCAGTCCGGTTGGGGTTGTCAGGCCCGATAGATCTATCAACAGGATTCGCGTTTACAATACCGCTGTAAATATTAGTTACCAAGCTACAGGGAAGTATGCCAGTGGTACAACTCAACGTAGAATATATTTTAAACAATCGTCACATATATATACTTTTTATACTTTTAATAGTTTTAATAATTTCTTAGTCCGTAGTTAGCAGTCCGATGTTAGTAATTCAATTTTAATGGTTCATTTTTAGGTGTTTAATAAACCCCCAATGAAATAAATAAAAACCCCCATCGTATATGTATTGGTCGAGATTAATCTTGACCCATGGTACCGGTGTTGTCAAATGACGTGTTGCGTACATAAAGTACCGGTGTTGTCAAATGACGTGTTGCGTACAATCATGGGATCTTATGATTAATCTTCTCGTATTGTTTACGGGTGATCCTGAACCATATAAAATTAAATTATGAGTACATATATATAAAATATCATGTTATTTTAAAAAGATGTGATTTATTTAATTTTCTCCAATTATTTTCGTAGCCAAACTAGTCTTAGATATCCGATCTCGTTTTCTTCATAGTTTCTTCGTTACAACTCCGTTTTCGTTGATTCAACTTGCCACTTCCTTGGATCGAGTCCCTCTTTAAGACTATGAACTGTAAATACCTTAGTTTGTATTCGAAATCACAGGTCATAGGTCAAACTTTAGTGAAACTTATGAAGTTAATCATTTTCCATCATGTAAACAACCTTAAATGATTATTTTTCTAAAAAATACTTATACTTTGAGTTAAATCATGAAATTTTTATGTGTTATCATATTCATAGTAAAAATCATTTTTCCAGAAAATAAACCTCCAATTCAAAGTTTAAGATGGTTTTTAATTATCCAACCCAAAACAGCCCCCGGTTGCACTCCGACGTCGTAAAAACAGTTTTTAAGGTGTTCTTTGAAAAACCAAGTTATACCTTGTTAAATTAGCATATTTTTAAGTTATATTACAGGTCTTGAAGTATTTTAAAAGTTAAGTCAGAAGGATCTATTTAGTTTGCGAACAAGTTTGAAATCATTCAAACTATGTTCTAGTTTATAAACTCTTATATATATAGCTATAAATATATGAATTGAAAAAAAAGTTGAAGTAGAGTTTTTACCTCAAGTTTAAAATGTAAAGTTGCTGGAAAGAAGTAGTAAAATAAAAGTTGAGAGAGTTCTTGCAAGTGTGTGTGAAAATTGGAAGTAAAATTTGGAAAATAAATGTGTAAAAATGAGTTAGAAATGGTGCTTATTTATAGGCTTGAAAATTTGGTTTTTAGTGAAAATATCTAAGATAAGTTAAAATTTATTATGTCATGAATGACATATTATTCCAATAATTGAAGATTTCTATTGGTATATACCAATAGTAAATACTTCTAGAAGCTGTGTATAGTACCCTAGATATACGTATAGGATTATTGAGGAAACGGAACGAGAATTCAAATATAACTATCTTTTGTAAATATACTTATATTGTTTTATGTATAAAAGCCCTTTAAAAATGATTAAATACATTACTTATACGATATATGTATAAACATTATAAATCATCAGTATTTATGTCAAATAACGTTACGTATGGTTATTGTTTTGAAAACTTAAGTTAGTAGTTTCAAAATATACTTATGACTTTTTGTTATTAATACAAAATGAGATATTAAAAAATCCTTAGATCATGTTAAATATATATGTATAATTATCATATATTGTATAGTTCGTGATATCATCGGTCAAACTAGACGGTCAAACGTTGTGTAAAACTCTTTTCAAAAACATAAATCTTAACAATTTGGATTGCTTATCATGTTGGTAAGGTTTAATTTATATAAATATTAATCTTATAAGTATAGAATGATCGAAAAAGTGCGGGTCATTACACAATTGACCACCCAAGTTGACCGGTGATTCACGAACGTTAAAACTTGTAAAAACTATATGATGACATATATATGGATATATATATAGTTAACATGATACTATGATAAGTAAACATATCATTAAGTATATTAACAATGAACTACATATGTAAAAACAAGACTACTAACTTAATGATTTTTAAACGAGACATATATGTAACGATTATCGTTGTAAAGACATTTAATGTATATATATCATATTAAGAGATATTCATACATGATAATATCATGATAATATAATAATTTAAAATCTCATTTGATATTATAAACATTGGGTTACCAACATTTAACAAGATCGTTAACCTAAAGGTTTCAAAACAACACTTACATGTAACGACTAACGATGACTTAACGACTCAGCTAAAATGTATATACATGTAGTGTTTTAATATGTATTTATACACTTTTGAAAGACTTCAATACACTTATCAAAATACTTCTACTTAACAAAAATGCTTACAATTACATCCTCGTTCAGTTTCATCAACAATTCTACTCGTATGCACCCGTATTCGTACTCGTACAATACACAGCTTTTAGATGTATGTACTATTGGTATATACACTCCAATGATCAGCTCTTAGCAGCCCATGTGAGTCACCTAACATATGTGGGAACCATCATTTGGAAACTAGCATGAAATATCTCATAAAATTACAAAAATATGAGTAATCATTCATGACTTATTTACATGAAAACAAAATTACATATCCTTTATATCTAATCCATATACCAACGACCAAAAACACCTACAAACACTTTCATTCTTCAATTTTCTTCATCTAATTGATCTCTCTCAAGTTCTATCTTCAAGTTCTAAGTGTTCTTTATATATTCTACAAGTTCTAGTTACATAAAATCAAGAATACTTTCAAGTTTGCTAGCTCACTTCCAATCTTGTAAGGTGATCATCCAACCTCAAGAAATATTTGTTTCTTACAGTAGGTTATCATTCTAATACAATGTAATAATCATATTCAAACTTTGGTTCAATTTCTATAACTATAACAATCTTATTTCAAGTGATAATCTTACTTGAACTTGTTTTCGTGTCATGATTCTGCTTCAAGAACTTCGAGCCATCCAAGGATTCGTTGAAGCTAGATCCATTTTTCTCTTTTCTAGTAGGTTTATCCAAGGAAATTAAGGTAGTAATGATGTTCATAACAACATTCGATTCATACATATAAAGCTATCTTATTCGAAGGTTTAAACTTGTAATCACTAGAACATAGTTTAGTTAATTCTAAACTTGTTCGCAAACAAAAGTTAATCCTTCTAACTTGACTTTTAAAATCAACTAAACACATGTTCTATATCTATATGATATGCTAACTTAATGATTTAAAACCTGGAAACACGAAAAAAACCGTAAAACCGGATTTACGCTGTTGTAGTAACACCGCGGGCTGTTTTGGGTTAGTTAATTAAAAACTATGATAAACTTTGATTTAAAAGTTGTTATTCTGAGATAATGATTTTTATTATGAACATGAAACTATATCCAAAAATTATGGTTAAACTCAAAGTGGAAGTATGTTTTCTAAAATGGTCATCTAGACGTCGTTCTTTCGACTGAAATGACTACCTTTACAAAAATGACTTGTAACTTATTTTTCCGACTATAAACCTATACTTTTTCTATTTAGATTCATAAAATAGAGTTCAATATGAAACCATAGCAATTTGATTCACTCAAAACGGATTTAAAATGAAGAAGTTATGGGTAAAACAAGATTGGATAATTTTTCTCATTTTAGCTACGTGAAAATTGGTAACAAATCTTTTCCAACCATAACTTAATCAACTTGTATTGTATATTATGTAATCTTGAGATACCATAGACACGTATACAATGTTTCGACCTATCATGTCGACACATCTATATATATTTCGGAACAACCATAGACACTCTATATGTGAATGTTGGAGTTAGCTATACAGGGTTGAGGTTGATTCCAAAATATATATAGTTTGAGGTGTGATCATTACTGAGATACGTATACACTGGGTTGTGGATTGATTCAAGATAATATTTATCGATTTATTTCTGTACATCTAACTGTGGACAACTAGTTGTAGGTTACTAACGAGGACAGCTGACTTAATAAACTTAAAACATCAAAATATATTAAAAGTGTTGTAAATATATTTTGAACATACTTTGATATATATGTATATATTGTTATAGGTTCGTGAATCAACCAGTGGCCAAGTCTTACTTCCCGACGAAGTAAAAATCTGTGAAAGTGAGTTATAGTCCCACTTTTAAAATCTAATATTTTTGGGATGAGAATACATGCAGGTTTTATAAATAATTTACAAAATAGACACAAGTACGTGAAACTACATTCTATGGTTGAATTATCGCAATCAAATATGCCCCTTTTTATTAAGTCTGGTAATCTAAGAATTAGGGAACAGACACCCTAATTGACGCGAATCCTAAAGATAGATTTATTGGGGCTAACAAACCCCATCCAAAGTACCGGATGCTTTAGTACTTTGAAATTTATATCATATCCGAAGGGTGTCCCGGAATGATAGGGATATTCTTATATATGCATCTTGTTAATGTCGGTTACCAGGTGTTCACCATATGAATGATTTTTATCTCTATGTATGGGATGTGTATTGAAATATGAAATCTTGTGGTCTATTATTATGATTTGATATATATAGGTTAAACCTATAACTCACCAACATTTTTGTTGACGTTTTAAGCATGTTTATTCTCAGGTGATTATTAAGAGCTTCCGCTGTCGCATACTTAAATAAGGACGAGATTTGGAGTCCATGCATGTATGATATTGTGTAAAAACTGCATTCAAGAAACTTATTTTGTTGTAACATATTTGTATTGTAAACCATTATGTAATGGTCGTGTGTAAACAGGATTTTAGATTATCATTATTTGATAATCTACGTAAAGCTTTTTAAACCTTTATTGATGAAATAAAGGTTATGGTTTGCTTTAAAATGAATGCAGTCTTTGAAAAACGTCTCATATAGAGGTCAAAACCTCGCAACGAAATCAATTAACATGGAACGTTTTTAATCAATAAGAACGGGACATTTCAGTTGGTATCCGAGCGTTGGTCTTAGAGAACCAGAATTTTGCATTAGTGTGTCTTATCGAGTTTATTAGGATGCATTAGTGAGTCTGGACTTCGACCGTGTTAACTTGAAAAATGATTGCTTAACAAATTTTTTTGGAAACTATATATTTTTAACATGTGAATATTATGTGATATATTAATCTCTTAACGCGTTTGATATTATGTGATAGATGTCTACCTCTAGAACAAGTCCCATTGACTCACCTAATAATAATGAAGAGTCAAATGTAAATTGGAATGATTCGTGGACTGATTCACAAGTTCCCGAAGAGGAACCGGAAGAAGAGTCGGAACCGGAAGAAGAATCGGAACCGGAAGAAGAATCTGAACCGGATGAAGAAATAGAACCGGTGGGGAAAATAATAAAACGGTTAATTAAAAGAAAATCCTCAACCAACCGACCAAGGTTAATTATGGTCAATGGTGTTTCCGCCAAGAAAGAAAAATATTAGGAGGATTACCAATTCTCTGATGAATCGGATTCCGACGAGAATTCCGATGATGTTATAGAAATTACCCCAACTGAATTTAAAAAGGCAAAAGAAAATAATAAGGGAAAGGGCATAAAAATAGAGAAATCTAATTCCAACCCCGATGAACTTTATATGTATCGTCAACCCCCGAAGTCCTTAAGTTGTAACAATGACCCAGGAACCTCTAAACCACCAGGTTTTTCTAAACCAATGTGGAAAACGACGGCTCGTATTAGGGGAACATCATATATCCCTAGAAACTTGGCAAAACGAACCAAAACCGAAGAAGAAGAAACAAGCGAGTCGAAATAAGATAGTTGTATTCGTGTGGTGTAATATATGTAATATAGTATGCTTATGCTTTATGATATATGTAAAAATTGCTTGTATTAATAAGTATTTTTTTTTATGAATCTAACTCTTGTCTATTTTACAGTATAAAAACACAAAATGGATAGACAACCCAATATTTTAAGAGACCTACCCGGAGACATGATTGATGAAATCTTGTATAGAGTCGGTCAGAATTCTTCGGCACAACTATTTAAGGCGAGATCAGTTTGTAAGACATTCGAAGAACGTTCCAAGAATGCCTTGGTTTATAAAAGGCTTTCGTTCGAAAGATGGGGGATATCACATTGGGAAATCCGTATGTTACGATGTGTTTACTTTGACGCATATATTGCGGGGAACCCAAATGCTATTTTACGCAATGGGTTAAGAAACTATTTTGACTCAATATATCCGAATATTGGACTTCGTGATTTAGAAAAAGCGGCTAACATGCAACATAAAGAAGCATGTTATGCTTACGGATTAGTAATGTTCGCTTCTCACCAAAGTGAGAACAAGAACATCGGGCTACAACTATTAAACAAAACGTTCCCACAAGTGACGGATGTAGTGACCCGAACTTTTCCATGTTTATATATATTAATTGAGATTGATATTTATATGATTAAATGTTTTCAACATGTTAAGCAATCAAACTTGTTAAGACTTGATTAATTGAAATATGTTTCATATAGACAATTGACCACCCAAGTTGACCGGTGATTCACGAACGTTAAAACTTGTAAAAACTATATGATGAAATATATATGGATATATATATAGTTAACATGATACTATGATAAGTAAATATATCATTTAGTATATTAACAATGAACTACATATGTAAAAACAAGACTACTAACTTAATGATTTTTAAACGAGACATATATGTAACGATTATCGTTGTAAAGACATTTAATGTATATATATCATATTAAGAGATATTCATACATGATAATATCATGATAATATAATAATTTAAAATCTCATTTTATATTATAAACATTGGGTTAACAACATTTAACAAGATCATTAACCTAAAGGTTTCAAAACAACACTTACATGTAACGACTAACGATGACTTGACGACTCAGTTAAAATGTATATACATGTAGTGTTTTAATATGTATTTATACACTTTTGAAAGACTTCAATACACTTATCAAAATACTTCTACTTAACAAAAATGTTTACAATTAGATCCTCGTTCAGTTTCATCAACAATTCTACTCGTATGCACCCGTATTCGTACTCGTACAATACACAGCTTTTAGATATATGTACTATTGGTATATACACTCCAATGATCAGCTCTTAGCAGCCCATGTGAGTCACCTAACACATGTGGGAACCATCATTTGGAAACTAGCATGAATATCTCATAAAATTACAAAAATATGAGTAATCATTCATGACTTATTTACATGAAAACAAAATTACATATCCTTTATATCTAATCCATACACCAACGACCAAAAACACCTACAAACACTTTCATTCTTCAATTTTCTTCATCTAATTGATCTCTCTCAAGTTCTATCTTCAAGTTCTAAGTGTTCTTCATATATTCTACAAGTTCTAGTTACATAAAATCAAGAATACTTTCAAGTTTGCTAGCTCACTTCCAATCTTGTAAGGTGATCATCCAACCTCAAGAAATCTTTTTTTCTTACAGTAGGTTATCATTCTAATACAAGGTAATAATCATATTCAAACTTTGGTTCAATTTCTATAACAATAACAATCTTATTTCAAGTGATGATCTTACTTGAACTTGTTTTCGTGTCATGATTCTGCTTCAAGAACTTCGAGCCATCCAAGGATCCGTTGAAGCTAGATCCATTTTTCACTTTTCTAGTAGGTTTATCCAAGGAACTTAAGGTAGTAATGATGTTCATAACATCATTGGATTCATACATATAAAGCTATCTTATTCGAAGGTTTAAACTTGTAATCACTAGAACATAGTTTAGTTAATTCTAAACTTGTTCGCAAACAAAAGTTAATCCTTCTAACTTGACTTTTAAAATCAACTAAACACATGTTCTATATCTATATGATATGCTAACTTAATGATTTAAAACCTGGAAACACGAAAAACACCGTAAAACTGGATTTACGCCGTCGTAGTAACACAGCGGGCTGTTTTGGGTTAGTTAATTAAAAACTATGATAATCTTTGATTTAAAAGTTGTTATTCTAAGAAAATGATTGTTATTATGAACATGAAACTATATCCAAAAATTATGGTTAAACTCAAAGTGGAAGTATGTTTTCTAAAATGGTCATCTAGACGTCGTTCTTTCGACTGAAATGACTACCTTTACAAAAATGACTTGTAACTTATTTTTCCGACTATAAACCTATACTTTTTCTGTTTAGATTCATAAAATAGAGTTAAATATGAAACCATATCAATTTGATTCACTCAAAACGGATTTAAAATGAAGAAGTTATGGGTAAAACAAGATTGGATAATTTTTCTCATTTTAGCTACGTGAAAATTGGTAACAAATCTATTCCAACCATAACTTAATCAACTTGTATTGTATATTATGTAATCTTGAGATACCATATACACGTATACAATGTTTCGACCTATCATGTCGACACATCTATATATATTTCGGAACAACCATAGACACTCTATATCTGAATGTTGGAGTTAGCTATACAGGGTTGAGGTTGATTCCAAAATATATATAGTTTGAGTTGTGATCAATACTGAGATACGTATACACTGGGTCATGGATTGATCAAGATAATATTTATCGATTTATTTCTGTACATCTAACTGTGGACAACTAGTTTTAGATTTCTAACGAGGACAGCTGACTTAATAAACTTAAAACATCAAAATATATTAAAAGTGTTGTAAATATATTTTGAACATACTTTGATATATATGTATATATTGTTATAGGTTCGTGAATCAACCAGTGGCCAAGTCTTACTTCCCGACGAAGTAAAAAAAATCTGTGAAAGTGAGTTATAGTCCCACTTTTAAAATCTAATATTTTTGGGATGAGAATACATGCATGTTTATAAATGATTTACAAAATAGACACAAGTACCTGAAACTACATTCTATTGTTGAATTATCGAAATCGAATATGCCCCTTTTTATTAAGTCTGGTAATCTAAGAATTAGGGAACAGACACCCTAATTGACGCGAATCCTAAAGATAGATCTATTGGGCCTAACAAACCCCATCCAAAGTACCGGATGCTTTAGTACTTCGAAATTTATATCATATTCGAAGGGTGTCCCGGAATGATGGGGATATTCTTATATATGCATCTTGTTAATGTCGGTTACCAGGTGTTCACCATATGAATGATTTTTATCTCTATGTATGGGATGTGTATTGAAATATGAAATCTTATGGTCTATTGTTACGATTTGATATATATAGGTTAAACCTATAACTCATCAACATTTTTGTTGACGTTTAAAGCATGTTTATTCTCAGGTGAATACTAAGAGCTTCTGCTGTTGCATACTAAAATAAGGACAAGATTTGGAGTCCATGTTTGTATGATATTGTGTAAAAACTGCATTCAAGAAACTGATTTCGATGTAACATATTTGTATTGTAAACCATTATGTAATGGTCGTGTGTAAACTAGATATTTTAGATTATCATTATTTGATAATCTACGTAGAGCTTTTTAAACCTTTATTTACGAAATAAAGGTTATGGTTTGTTTTAAAAATGAATGCAGTCTTTGAAAAACGTCTCATATAGAGGTCAAAACCTTGCAACGAAATCAATTAATATGGACCGTTTTTAATCAATAAGAACGGGACATTTCAGTTGGTATCAGAGCGTTGGTCTTAGAGAACCAGAATTTTGCATTAGTGTGTCTTATCGAGTTTGTTAGGATGCATTAGTGAGTCTGGACTTCGACCGTGTTACTTGAAAAATGATTGCTTAACAAATTTTGTTGAAAACTATATATTTTTAACATGTGAATATTATGTGATATATTAATCTCTTAATGCGTTTGATATTATGTGATAGATGTCTACCTCTAGAACAAGTCCCATTGACTCACCTAATAATAATGAAGAGTCAAATGTAAATTGGAATGATTCGTGGACTGATTCACAAGTTCCCGAAGAGGAACCGGAAGAAGAGTCGGAACCGGAAGAAGAATCGGAACCGGAAGAAGAATCGGAACCGGATGAAGAAATAGAACCGGTGGGGGAAATAATAAAACGGTTAAGTAAAATAAAATCCTCAACCAACCGACCAAGGTTAATTATGGTCAATGATGTTTCCGCCAAGGAAGCAAAATATTGGGAGGATTACCAATTCTCCGATGAATCGGATTCCGACGAGAATTCCGATGATGTTATAGAAATTACCCCAACTGAATTTAAAAAGGCAAAAGAAAATAATAAGGGAAAGGGCATAAAAATAGAGAAATCTAATTCCAACCCCGATGAACTTTATATGTATCGTCAACCCCCGAAGTCCTTAAGTTGTAACAATGACCCGGGAACCTCTAAACCACCAGGTTTTTCTAAACCAATGTGGAAAATAACGACTCGTATTAGGGGAACATCATATATCCCTAGAAACTTGGCAAAACGAACCAAAACCGAAGAAGAAGAAACAAGCGAGTCGGAATAAGATAGTTGTATTCGTGTGGTGTAATACATGTAATATAGTGTGCTTATGCTTTATGATATATGTAAAAATTGCTTGTATTAATAAGTATTTTTTTTATGAATCTAACTCTTGTCTATTTTACAGTATAAAAACAAAAAATGGATAGACAACCCCATATTTTAAGAGACCTACCCGGAGACATGATTGATGAAATCTTGTCTAGAGTCGGTCAGAATTCTTCGGCACAACTATTTAAGGCGAGATCAGTTTGTAAGACATTCGAAGAACGTTCCAAGAATGCCTTGGTTTATAAAAGGCTTTCGTTCGAAAGATGGGGGATATCACATTGGGAAATCCATAAGTTACGATGTGTATACTTTGACGCATATATTGCGGGGAACCCAAATGCTATTTTACGCAATGGGTTAAGAAATTATTTTGACTCAATATATCCGAATATTGGACTTCGTGATTTAGAAAAAGCGGCTAACATGCAACATAAAGAAGCATGTTATGCTTACGGATTAGTAATGTTCGCTTCTCACCAAAGTGAGAACAAGAACATCGGGCTACAACTATTAAACAAAACGTTCTCACAAGTGACGGAGTCGGTAATTGGGGTGAGAAATGAGGTTTTTAGATTGTTACGGGATTGTTGGACATTACGTAACCCTCGTCCCTTTCACGACATTACAACACGCTGTCTTATCAACGGCCATAACGGTTATGTTCCACAAGACCAAGGATGGGAAGTAATCCTAGTAAAACCAGAATGGATGACTTGTTTCTAGACGTATGAATTACGTGTCTTTATTGCCTTTGCTGAACGACTTGTGTACTAGCTAGAATTATCTTCACAACCATCTTGTATCAAATTTATTGTGTGCTATATTTCATGCTATATGTAAAATAAGCGGTATTGTAAGTTTGTAAAATATTGTGTAAAAGTTTGAACGCGAAATATTATTATAATCAGTTTTTCATATAGAATTGTAGTAGTTGAATTGTATATTAGCTACTAAGTATGAACTTAACGGGTAGGTACTACCCGAATTTAAACTTATAAAACGCTAATATGAAGAAAAAGCTTTTATAAATGATTTCATATTATGCTACGAGATACTATTGACTACTCTTAATATTCTGTATGATTAACTTGTTCCATTTGACTATTTTGAAGGAAATGGCACCGACTACTCGACACACCGTGAATATGAATGAAGAGGAATTCCGTACTTTTCTAGCTTCAAACATAGCCGCAGTACAGGCTGCGCTACATACCAACAATAACTTTGGATCTAGCAGTACAGGAAATCATGTAGGATGCACCTACAAAGAATTCACTGCCTGCAAACCTTTGGAATTTGATGGAACCGAAGGACCGATCGGATTGAAACGGTGGACCGAGAAGGTCGAATCGGTGTTTGCCATAAGTAAGTGTACTGAAGAGGATAAAGTGAAGTACGCTACGCATACCTTCACAGGTTCTGCATTAACATGGTGGAATACCTATCTAGAGCAAGTGGGACAAGACGATGCGTACGCACTACCGTGGTCAGCATTCAAGCACTTGATGAACGAGAAGTACCGTCCCAGAACTGAGGTCAATAAGCTCAAGACAGAACTTAGAGGGTTACGAACCCAAGGATTTGATATTACCACGTACGAAAGATGATTCACAGAATTGTGCCTATTGTGTCCGGGAGCATTCGAAGATGAGGAAGAGAAGATCGACGCGTTTGTGAAAGGATTACCGGAAAGAATCCAAAAAGATATAAGTTCACACGAGCCCGCCTCCATACAACAGGCATGTAGAATGGCTCACAAACTAGTGAACCAGATTGAAGAAAGAATTAAAGAACAGACTGCTGAAGAGGCCAATGTGAAGCAAGTCAAAAGAAAGTGGGAGGAAAACGGTGATAAGAATCACCAATACAACAACAACAGCAATTACAACAATAATCGCAACAATTATCCCAACAATCGCAACATCAATCGCAACTACAACAAACGGCCCAACAACAACAACAACAACAACAACAACAGCAACTATAACAATCATCCCAACAACAATAATAACCGCAACAACAACAACAATCAGAAGCAGCTATGCCAAAGGTGTGAAAAGTATCACTCGGGGTTTTGCACCAAATTTTGCAACAAGTGTAAAAGAAATGGTCCTAGCGCGGCGAAGTGTGAGGTCTATGGACCAGGGGTTAATAGAACGAAAGGAACAAATGGTGTCGGAATGAGTAATGGCGGAGCAAGTAGTGTCGGAGCAAGTTATGCCAATGTAGTTTGTTATAAATTTGGAAAATCGGGCCACATTATTAGAAATTGCCCGAACCAGGAGAACACGAATGGACAAGGCCGCGGAAGAGTTTTCAATATTAATGCGGCAGAGGCACAGGAAGACCCGGAGCTTGTTACGGGTACGTTTCTTATTGACAATAAATCTGCTTACGTTTTATTTGATTTGGGTGCGGATAGAAGCTATATGAGTAGAGATTTTTGTACTAAATTAAGTTGTCCATTGACGCCTTTGGATAGTAAATTTTTACTCGAATTAGCAAATGGTAAATTAATTTCAGCAGATAATATATGTCGGAATCGAGAAATTAAACTGGTTAGCGAAACATTTAAGATTGATTTGATACCAGTAGAGTTAGGGAGTTTTGATGTGATAATCGGTATGGACTGGTTGAAAGAAGTGAAAGCAGAGATCGTTTGTTATAAAAATGCAATTCGCATTATACGAGAAAAAGGAAAACCCATAATGGTGTACGGAGAAAAGGGCAACACGAAGCTACATCTTATTAGTAATTTGAAGGCACAAAAACTAATAAGAAAAGGTTGCTATGCTGTTCTAGCACACGTCGAGAAAGTACAAACTGAAGAAAAGAGCATCAATGATGTTCCCATTGCAAAAGAATTTCCTGATGTATTTCTGAAAGAATTACCAGGATTACCCCCACATCGATCCGTTGAATTTCAAATAGATCTTGTACCAGGAGCTGCACCAATAGATCGTGCTCCTTACAGACTCGCACCCAGCGAGATGAAAGAACTGCAAAGCCAATTACAAGAACTTTTAGAGCGTGGTTTCATTCGACCAAGCACATCACCATGGGGAGCTCCTGTTTTGTTTGTCAAGAAGAAAGATGGTACATTCAGGTTATGTATCGACTACCGAGAGTTGAACAAACTTACCATCAAGAACCGCTACCCACTACCAAGAATCGACGACTTATTTGATCAACTACAAGGCTCGTCTGTTTATTCAAAGATTGACTTACGTTCCGGGTATCATCAAATGCGGGTGAAAGAAGATGATATTCCAGAGACTGCTTTCAGAACACGTTACGGTCATTACGAGTTTATGGTCATGCCGTTTGGTTTAACTAATGCACCAGCTGTGTTCATGGACCTTATGAACCGAGTGTGTGGACCATACCTTGACAAGTTTGTCATTGTTTTCATTGATGACATACTTATTTACTCAAAGAATGACCAAGAACACAGTGAACATTTGAGAAAGGTGTTAGAAGTATTGAGGAAGGAAGAATTGTACGCTAAGTTTTCAAAGTGTGCATTTTGGTTGGAAGAAGTTCAATTCCTCGGTCACATAGTGAACAAAGAAGGTATTAAGGTGGATCCGGCAAAGATAGAAACTGTTGAAAAGTGGGAAACCCCGAAAACTCCGAAATACATACGCCAGTTTTTAGGACTAGCTGGTTACTACAGAAGGTTCATCCAAGACTTTTCCAGAATAGCAAAACCCTTGACTGCATTAACGCATAAAGGGAAGAAATTTGAATGGAATGATGAACAAGAGAAAGCGTTTCAGTTATTGAAGAAAAAGCTAACTACGGCACCTATATTGTCATTGCCTGAAGGGAATGATGATTTTGTGATTTATTGTGATGCATCAAAGCAAGGTCTCGGTTGTGTATTAATGCAACGAACGAAGGTGATTGCTTATGCGTCTAGACAATTGAAGATTCACGAACAAAATTATTCGACGCATGATTTAGAATTAGGCGCAGTTGTTTTTGCATTAAAGACTTGGAGGCACTACTTATATGGGGTCAAAAGTATTATATATACCGACCACAAAAGTCTTCAACACATATTTAATCAGAAACAACTGAATATGAGGCAGCGTAGGTGGATTGAATTATTGAATGATTACGACTTTGAGATTCGTTACCACCCGGGGAAGGCAAATGTGGTAGCCGATGCCTTGAGCAGGAAGGACAGAGAACCCATTCGAGTAAAATCTATGAATATAATGATTCATAATAACATTACTACTCAAATAAAGGAGGCACAACAAGGAGTTTTAAAAGAGGGAAATTTAAAGGATGAAATACCCAAAGGATCGGAGAAGCATCTTAATATTCGGGAAGACGGAACCCGGTATAGGGCTGAAAGGATTTGGGTACCAAAATTTGGAGATATGAGAGAAATGGTACTTAGAGAAGCTCATAAAACCAGATACTCAATACATCCTGGAACGGGGAAGATGTACAAGGATCTCAAGAAACATTTTTGGTGGCCGGGTATGAAAGCCGATGTTGCTAAATACGTAGGAGAATGTTTGACGTGTTCTAAGGTCAAAGCTGAGCATCAGAAACCATCAGGTCTACTTCAACAACCCGAAATCCCAGAATGGAAATGGGAAAACATTACCATGGATTTCATCACTAAATTGCCAAGGACTGCAAGTGGTTTTGATACTATTTGAGTAATAGTTGATCGTCTCACCAAATCAGCACACTTCCTGCCAATAAGAGAAGATGACAAGATGGAGAAGTTAGCACGACTGTATTTGAAGGAAGTCGTCTCCAGACATGGAATACCAATCTTTATTATCTCTGATAGGGATGGCAGATTTATTTCAAGATTCTGGCAGACATTACAGCAAGCATTAGGAACTCGTCTAGACATGAGTACTGCCTATCATCCACAAACTGATGGGCAGAGCGAAAGGACGATACAAACGCTTGAAGACATGCTACGAGCATGTGTTATTGATTTCAGAAACAGTTGGGATCGACATCTACCGTTAGCAGAATTTTCCTACAACAACAGCTACCATTCAAGCATTGAGATGGCGCCGTTTGAAGCACTTTATGGTAGAAAGTGCAGGTCTCCGATTTTTTGGAGTGAAGTGGGGGATAGACAGATTACGGGTCCGGAGATTATACAAGAAACTACCGAGAAGATCATCCAAATTCAACAACGGTTGAAAACCGCCCAAAGTCGACAAAAGAGCTACGCTGACATTAAAAGAAAAGATATAGAATTCGAAATTGGAGAGATGGCCATGCTTAAATTTGCACCTTGGAAAGGCGTTGTTCGATTTGGTAAACGAGGGAAATTAAATCCAAGGTATATTGGACCATTCAAGATTATTGATCGTGTCGGACCAGTAGCTTACCGACTTGAGTTACCTCAACAACTCGCGGCTGTACATAACACTTTCCACGTCTCGAATTTGAAGAAATGTTTTGCTAAAGAAGATCTCACTATTCCATTAGATGAAATCCAAATCAACGAAAAACTTCAATTCATCGAAGAACCCGTCGAAATAATGGATCGTGAGGTTAAAAGACTTAAGCAAAACAAGATACCAATTGTTAAGGTTCGATGGAATGCTCGTAGAGGACCCGAGTTTACCTGGGAGCGTGAAGATCAGATGAAGAAGAAATACCCGCATTTATTTCCAGAAGATTCGTCAACACCTTCAACAGCTTAAAATTTCGGGACGAAATTTATTTAACGGGTAGGTACTGTAGTGATGATAAGGCTAAAAAGGAACATATATTTCATAACAAAATCCCCCAAGAAAGACAAGATTTTAGTTGCAATTGTTCCATTTTCAAGTAATATTTGTTTATATTAAATAAGTGCGAAGACAAAAGGCGAAAACGAAGATTCAAAGACGAAAAGGTCCAAAAAGCTCAAATGTTCAAGATACAATTAAAAAGGTTCAAATTATTGATGAGAAACGTCTCAAAATGACAAGAGTACAAGTTACAAAACGCAAAGTACACGATATAAAATAGTACGAAAGGACGTTCAAAAATTCGGAACCGGGACATGAACCAACTTTCAACGCTCGACGCAACGGTGTAAAAATTACGAGTCAACTATGCACAAGAATAAAATATAATATTTAAATAATTCATAATAAGAATAATATTAAATAATAAAAAGTTGTTAATTGAGCATAGTTCAGGGGTCGTAAATGAAAATTCAAATTTTCATTTCGCCTATAAAAGGCTTTGCAATTCATCGATTTAGAGACACCCCATTTTATATATTCAATCTCTTTCTCTCTCGTATGTATAACATAAATATAAATATATAATTTTAATTTTAATTTTAATTTTAATAATAATGTAATTTTAAGTTATTGTAATGATTAATTACGGGTTTTTAGTCAGAACTCTGTCCGTGTAACGCTACGCGATTAATCATCACTGTAAGCTATGTTCTTCCTTTTTAATTTAATGTCTCGTAACTAAGTTATTATTATGCTTATTTGAGCCGAAGTAATCGTGATGTTGGGCTAAAATATTAAGACGGGGTTATTGAACTTTGTACCATAATTAAGGTTTGGGCAAAAGACCGACACTTGTGGAAATTGGACTATTGACTATTAATAGATGGGGGGTATTGTCTAATTGAGTGACAACTCATTGGAGTCTGTCGAACCTATCTTCAAATTAATTAACCTAATAATTAATAATGATTATGGTTCTCCTATTTAGTGACGTTGTCCTATTATAATCATTTAATTAATTATTCGGGTTGGGTAATTGATTATTCAAACTGATCAAGTGGGTAAATTAATATTCATATCTAATCAAAACAGGGGTGGATTACATACAGTGATAACTGGTGTAATTGTTGACAGAAGTGATAACTGCGTCACAGTTTAAATCCTTAATTAGTTGGAATATTTGACTTCGGGTATAAGGGTAATTTGACGAGGACACTCGCACTTTATATTTATGACCGATGGACTATTATGGACAAAAACCAGATAGGTATCAAATAAACCAGGACAAAGGACAATTAACCCGAGTAACAATTAATTAAAATCAAAACGTCAAACATCATGATTACGAAAGTTTAAATAAGCATAATCCTTTTATTTCATATTCTATCGCAATTTTATTTATTGTTATTTTATTTATCGTCATTTATTTATTTTACGCACTTTTGTCATTTATCTTTACGCTTAAAAATATAAAATCGACAAACCGGTCATTAAACGGTAAAAACCCCCCTTTTATAATAATATTACTACTTATATATATATATATTTATATAAATATAGTTTTATAAAAATATAGTACGTAATCACTAGCTCCCTGTGGAACGAACCGGACTTACTAAAAACTACACTACTCTACGATTAGGTACACTGCCTATAGTGTTGTAGCAAGGTTTAGGTATATCCCATCCGTAAATTAATAAAACTTGTGTCATATTTTGTAGTATTTCCTAGTAAAAATAATACTATTTCGTACCCTCACGCTACATCATCAAGTTTTTGGCGCCGCTGCCGGGGACCTGGCGAAACGCTATATTTCTTATATCTAATTTTGTAAAAATATTTTGTATTTAAAAAAAAAACGTAAAAAAAAAAAAAAAAAAAAACGTAAAAAAAAAACAAAAAAAAAACGTAAAAAAAAACAAAAACGTAAAAAAAAAAAAAAAAAAATTCGTTTTTAAAAAAAAAAAAAATTGTGTAAAAAAAATCGTTTTTTTTAAGAAAAAAATCGCTTTTTTATAAAAAAAAAAAAAATTAAAAAAAAAAGTGTTTTTTTTTTATTACCTTTAGATTTTTAGACTCTAGTTACAATTTTTAGTATTAAGTTTAGTTTTGCCATAGTTATTTTTATACTTTTAGATTTTTAGGCTTTGCCGTAAAATCTCTTAAGTGCTTATTCCTTAGACTAAGATTTAGGTGCTTTAGAATTTTGCGACGCCGTTTTTCGCGCTACTTTCTTATTTTTATTTTTCGACGCCTATTTTTCGACCTTTTTATTTTTCGACGTTTTTCGTCGCGCAATCTTTTTCTTTCTTATTTCTCGACGCTCTAGTTTTTAGGACTTAGAATTTTCTCTATTTCTTATCTAAATCTTAAAACGGAAAGAAAAATTATTTAAGCGGTTAAATTAATAGACGTTGACATTTTTCTGGTTCGTAGTAATAGTTGGATTTGTTAGTGGCTAGTTGCGGGCTTCCGATTTAAAGGGTCCTGGCTACCTGCTGCATCTTTTGGCTATTCGAAACGTGGGCAAAATCAGAAAAGTCTATTAATTGGACAACTTATATAAGTTTTTCTTATTTTTATAACTAATAGGATATTCCTGAACCACTAATCATTCCTCCTGAACCCCAAACCATTAAATCAGAATCCTCTAGTGATTCGGATACAACAAATCCAATCATGGAAAATCTAGAACCTCTAAGTATGGAAGATCGAATGAGGGCTAAACGCACGGGCCAAGGTCACGCCATTATTAAGCCAGAAGTTAATGCGCCAGATTATGAAATCAAAGGACAAATTCTACACATGGTAACTAACCAATGCCAATTCAGTGGTGCACCAAATGAAGATCCTAACGAACACCTTCGTACGTTTAAAAGAATTTGTACACTATTCAAAATCCGAGAAGTTGAGGATGAACAGATCTATCTCATGTTGTTTCCCTGGACTTTAAAGGGAGAAGCCAAAGATTGGTTAGAATCGTTACCTGAAGGGGCGATTGACACATGGGATGTTTTAGTTGAAAAATTTCTTAAACGATTCTTTCCGGCATCCAAAGCCGTGAGACTTCAAGGAGAAATTGTTACGTTCGCGCAAAAGCCAAATGAAACATTATATGAGGCGTGGACAAGATTCGGAAGGATATTGAGAGGATGTCCTCAACACGGTTTAGACACTTACCAAATAGTACAAATATTCTACCAAGGTGTCAACGTTGCTACACGAAAAGACATCGACATAACAGCCGGTGGTTCCATTATGAAGAAAACCGCAACTGAAGCTTACAAAATTATTGATAACACAGCATCCCACTCACATGAGTGGCACCAAGAAAAAGATATCTTTCGATCATCTAAAGCGGCTAGAGCTGATTCTAGCCATGACTTTGATTCCGTTTCCGCAAAAATAGATGCTTTCGAAAGACGAATGGAAAAGATCAATAAAGATATTCACGCAATACGAATCAGTTGTGAGCAATGCAGTGGACCACACTTATTGAAAGATTGTCACATTGAACCAACCATGGAACAACGAGAGAATGTTTCCTATATGAACCAAAGGCCGGGAAATAATTATCAAAATAATTATCAACCGCCAAAGCTAAACTTCAATCGAAATCAAAACATTCTTTACAATCCAAATGGACCCAACAATAACTCGTATAACCAACAAGGTCCGAATAACCAACCAACTCAAAACAACACTTTCAATCAACAAAGACCTGGCTTGTATAAACCACCACAACAAACCGAAGAGAAAAAGTCAAATCTGGAAGAAGTGGTATTTAAGCTAGTTGAATCTCAAACACAATTTATTGAAACTCAAACTCAAACGAATGAGAGGTTTGATCAGTCATTTAGAACTCAACAAGCTTCTATTTTGAATCTAGAAAAACAAGTAGGTACTCTTGTTAGATTGATGAGTGAAAGAAAACAAGGAAAGCTACCGAGTAATACTGAAGTAAATCCTCGGAATGAAAATGTTAATATGGTTTCAACAAATTCTGAAAAACCAGCATCAGAAGATGGGGAGGTTTTAGATGTAAGTAACAATGAAGAAGTTACACCACCACCACCACCTGAGTATGTAAAACAAGTGGTGACACCATACAAACCACCCATCCCGTTTCCAAGAAAAGGAGTTGAGTATGAGCAAGTAATAAGTAATAAAGATTGTGATACTTCTGGAAAGAAGAAGAAGAAAAAGAATAAGAAAGTACAAGAAACAAAAGCCGTAGAAGTAAACCCGGTGAAGACAGTTCCACCAAAACCTCCACCTAGGGTAGGTGATCCGGGTGAATTTATTGTTCCTTGTCTACTTAGTGATTGTGTCATGTATGATGCACTAGCAGATTTAGGTGCAAGTGTGAGTGTTATGCCTCTTTCCTTATATAAGAGATTAGGTGTAGGTGAGTTAACTCCAACGGATATGAGTGTTCGACTCCTTGATCAAACCATTAAGCATCCAGTTGGAATTGCTGACAACCTACCCGTTCAAGTAGGTAATTTAACCTTTCTAGTCGAATTCATTGTCATTGACATAGAAGAGGACTCAAACGTTCCTCTAATTTTAGGTCGACCATTCTTAGCGTCCACCGGGGCGTTATTTGATGTAAGAAAGGGTAGAATGACACTTAGTAATGATGAGAAATCGATCACCTTTATGATTCGAAAGTCTAAATATCCACAAACTAAAACCGTTGAACCGACAAAAACGATTGGTAAGAACCATGTTGTTTTACCAACTCCAACGGTAATGCTTAACAATAATAGAACGCCTAAGTGTGGGGAAAATGAAGTAACACCTAATGATGACTTGATAATAAAGAACCCCATAGTTGATACGAAATTAAATGACCCCGTTATTAACAGTTCAATGAAGAAACTTTTTAAACGGGTTATTGATGCTAAAAGTAAGGGGAACCTTAAGTTATATAACCGGTTAGTATCCAATCTGTCGCCTAAAGAAAAGGCGAAGCTAGTTGAATTTGTGGATATTACGGAAAAAGCTGGTCACTGGCTTAAAGCAAAAGTCACAGATATGCAAGTTGATTATGGTCCAAGAGAAATTGACGATGAAGTTAATCACAATTTCGACACCACATCTACCTAAGTGTGAGGAGATTCAAATATTCTAAAAAGAAAATGCTGTTTGGAGTTAGTTGTTCTGTTCTCGTGTAGTTTCGAGAATGGAATCCGATTGGTCTTTTCCACTAGAAGACACTAAAGAACTAGTTTTCTCCCCCCATTCTGAATTTTTTTGTTTTTTAGGTTTTATATGAAATTAATATGTTTTCTTTTTAAGTTTTGTGTGAATTTAAAAACAAAAATTTACTTTATTTCATTAAGTTGAAAAAAAAATGATTTCTAAAATTCGTCGTGAGTTGAAGACTAGGTCGTTGAGCCGAAATTACTTTACCCGAGGGCGGGGCGAAAAATTTTGTCATCATTATTTTTAATTTTATTGATTTAAAGTATGCAAAAAAAAAAAATTTATTTGATTTTATAAATTTTTGAACGTGGGTTAATATACCCAACTTTAAAAATATGTATATATGTTTGTATTTTATCATGTAAACAACAGGGTAAAACAACGCACTTTCAAAGACTAACATTAAGTTCAGCAAAAGCTACTAATTTTGACGACAAGAAACAAAATATCAAATGTGAAATAACAACAATATGTTTGCAAACTGGGTATTTTTAATCACTTTCCTACACTAATCACCCTCATGAATTTAAATTTTTACTGATTTCTTGCAAATGAGGGCATTGCAAGATCTCAAGTGTGGGGAAGGGTTATAAATTCTTTCGGGTTTACACTTGTTTTAATTGCCAAATTTTGTGAAAATTTGAAAAAAATTTCAACTAAATGAATTCAAAATCATGTTTATACATATTTATGAACGATAAAACTAGGTGTTAATGCCGAAATTATTGTTACCTCGAGGACATAAATTGAGAAACAACCCAAAACGCTTGAATTCATTTAAAATGGGATAGAAGAGAATAAAAAGGCAAAGAAAAGAATAAATAAAAGCTAAGTGTGGGGAGAATGTACCAAGTTATTCAATTAAAAACTATCTATCACATTTTTGTATATGAATTATTGCAGGTACTTTTGCTTTGGACGATACTAATCAGTTTTACCCGGTTTACTATAATATATTTTAAAGAAAGATGGATCTACACGATGAATCAATTCCATCATTAAAAGGAAGTAAAGTCTTCCGAAAAAGACACGCGCTTCTTGATTTAGGTCAAGAAATTGTCGTCCAGACCAGCTGTAGGTTGACGAAAAATCTAGAAAAGTCATCTCTAAAATCAGCAGGAAATCCACGGACCTCAGCATCAAACAGGGTCGCCAAGTGGTCAGATTTATCCTAACCATGAGAAGGATTTATCTCGTACAATGGGGGGGGCACCGTGCAAATTAGCTTGATAAGACTAATGAATCAGATCCCCAGAAAAGATAATCTCCTTAAAGATTAAAAATCAGCATTTAAGACTGATATTACTCAATCCTAGAGATTGACCTTAAAGATTGAGAATTCAAACTCATGGAATTCAATGATATCTAAACTCGAGCTTGAACGATAAAATATTTTGATCAAAATTAAAACCGATTTGTTTTCTGAAAACCCATTTTCAATGCGTTCATTACCATTGAACGTAAAATCCTGAGAATTCATCAGAATTCATTAGGTCACCTGAACCAAATCGGGTGTCAACCGTAAGAACGGTGGTTGCATAGCATGGTCGGAGACAGGACCTTGTGCCAGACCGAAAAATCATAGGATGATCTTTACTATTGCTCCTACCAAGGATAGTACTAGCATCCGACACGTTAAAAGACCATAACCAAAAGCATGTCATTAGACATTGCCTTAACAGTTTCTTGTTCATCGCTTTCCTTTACAACCGGACGGTAGTTTGCCGAAAGGTAATATACGGGACAAGTAAACTGGATGTGTGCTTTCCGATACCGGGATAGCAGTGGATTACACGAACCTAAAAGTTTTTAGCCAAAATATTGATCCACAAATATATTTTGCAACACCGAATGGTGGGTCAAATCAGAAAACTTGTCTAGGGTAAAATCTAGCTTGAATTTTTAAAAGATCAAATGTTTTCATAAAGATCCAATTTCCTTAAGGATCTAAATTTTTATAGTCATGTGGGACTGTAAACCGCCTTTCAAATGTGCACTTTGCTTTGGAAACCGAAAGTGAATCGGCTATTTGATTGCAAGTGTCGTTGACCTTAACCCGAGGCAACTGTGGATGACACACTGTAACAACCCGTCCTAATCCTCCTGGACGAAGTCATCAACATTTAGTTCCATTGCAATGATCGATTCCAAGATATGTCCTTAACATGAGCAAATGCACAGCGGAAGACTTAATTCGTACCTGAGAATAACATACTTTAAAAAGTCAACATAAAGTTGGTGAGATATATAGGTTTGATGCTAGCAGCGTTATAACAATGGACCACAAGATTTCATATGTAAACATTTAAATAAAAATATTCTAAGTGGTTGAGCACTTGGTAACCATACTTAACATTTAATCACATCGCATATTCCCTTTATTATGAAATCTTACTACACCGTACCAAGTGTAGTCACAAAACGAAGTACTGTGCAACCGTTGAATACTGGTCGTCCAGTCCGGTTGGGGTTGTCAGGCCCGATAGATCTATCAACAGGATTCGCGTTTACAATACCGCTGTAAATATTAGTTACCAAGCTACAGGGAAGTATGCCAGTGGTACAACTCAACGTAGAATATATTTTTCAGTTACTTGTGTCCATAACGTAAAACATAAAATACATGTATTCTCATCCCGAAATATTTAGAGTTTAAAAGTGGGACTATATACTCACCTAATGTATTTTGTAGTAAAAATACATATAACATCATTGAACACGTATAAGGTTGGCCTCGGATTCACGAACCTATATTATTTGCATATATGTTAACACTTATAATTGAAATCGAATAACTTTATATACTTTAAATAAAAGAAATGTAGTTTTATTAAATATAATTAACTTTTATAATAATATTAATTGTAATATTGATAATAAAAATAATATAGTTGTAATAATAATAATAGTAAAAGTAATAATAATGATAGTAATAATAATAAAAAAAAAATGATAAAGATGTTAATAATAATGTTAATACTAATAATATTAATGATAAAATAATAATAATGATCCTAAAAATATTAATTTTAATAATAATGATATTAATGATAAGAATAATAATGGTAAGTAAATAAATAACTACCTCAATCTAAAAAAAAATGCCCAAGTTCGGGTTTGAACCCGCGACGTCCCGCTAAACCGATAACCTCCTTAATCACTCTTCTGATTCCGTTTTTCTGATTTAATTATCTCCTAACTTCCTTTTAACCTATAATTGTTTTTATTTTCATAATCCAATCATCATCGTTCTAATTCGCATCATTATAATCAGCCTATCATCACCCTCGTGACTGATTAACCCAAATATAAACTCACCTCAACATCATAATATTATCATCATCTATATCATCATTAATCCTAAATCATAATTACTTATATCATGATTCAAACACCATTACCACCTTAAATTATCAGGAACAAACCATCATAAAGTTCACGTATTTCTCACTATCATTCTCGCTAGTATTAATCCAACATCAAGACATCAACCGGGCCTTGACCCATTAACCTAAACCCATCGGCCCACTAATAGTTTTACAAGCCTAATCAAATATGATGGATCTCGGTTCTTACTAAAATTAGTTTAAGAAGCCCATCTAATCATTTACAAGAGTTACGATTTTAAAGGATTTACATTCGTTGGTGTATAAAGAATTTAGCATCCAAGAATAACAATTCCAATCGGTCCCTCCACTCCCTTTTCTTCAAGTATAATGTCCTACCATCAATCAATCTAATTATCTTTAATCATGCCTCCTTTCCTCATTTATATTAACAATTCGAACAGCACAAAACAGATGTAGCAATTTCCATCATTCTTCATTCTTTATTTTTTTTTTTTTTCAAGAACCGTAAAGGTCTTGCAGCGAGTTGTTGCAGGTTTGTTTTTCTAATATTCTTAAACTGAAACGGTGAACGACATCAGGAAGATGACAACAACCGACGGTGATGTTAGTGGACGTGGGCGGTGTTTGTAATCGTGGGTTGTGTTTTGATTCAAATTGTGAAACGGTTACAGCGGTAATGGTTGTAGATGGTGGATAAAACAACATGGTCGTGGTGATTCTTGTGTCTACTGAAACAGAAAGATAGATTTAGGAGAGAGAGCTAGTGAGAGAGAGGAGAGAGAGAATAGGAGGTGTCGGTTTAGGTTTGTGGAGGTGATCGTAGGATTGAAGTGTAGCAGGTGAGGGGCTAATGGTTGGGTTTTTGGGGTCTGTTCGAGCATCACCACAGGAGCAAAAGTAGGCTCAAACGTTGATTGGTTTTGGTGGTTAGTAGTGTAGTCAGGAGTGTGGTAACAACAATAATATCGAACGTATAGTATAGGGTGTTTGTGACAAGTGGTGACTGTTGGGATTCTCTTCGAATAGGTGTAGTAGTATTGTAGTAACAATGGTGGAATTCTGTGTTTAGTATGGTGAGCATAAGTATATGAAAGAATATATATATACATAGGATCTTGATTGTTAATTCTTGGTTAATGAAAGGTGGTGATGATGGTTTGCGAATGAAGAAATATGATGATGAAGTGAATCAAGCATGCAACATAATTTATTGTGGAGAAAGATGTTTGTTTGAGCTCGATGGCGTGTGAGTTTGGAGGTTGGATCCGAGAACAGAAATATAAGGTGGTATTGAATGAAAAGTTTATGACTCTCCCTTATTTAAGTCGACTTGCATCAGATTTTACGGAGTATATATATTAGATTGATACAGTAATATGAATTGATTGGAATTGTATTGTAGTGATTAATGATATCGATGTTTAATAATCATCAGACAGGATTATCAATTAGGAATAAGAAAAAGAGGAAAGTAGATACTGAATAGACAGAATTTGTACACTCTTGATTGGTTCTCTAATGAATTTTGTTTGTTACCAGTTTGTTTGGAATAAAAAAAAAAGCAGGCAGGAAACAAATTAAGTCATAGTTTGATTGTGATTCAAAACAGAATACGCATTTGAGCTGTATATATATATAACACTCTATTTATATAAATATCAATATCTGTATATATATATATATCAGATTTTTAATCTTTGATAATGGTAATTATATATATATTAATACCACTAATAATACTATTTACATACCTAATTTCACACAATTGCTCGTGAATCGTCGGCTTGGTCAAAGGGTAACTAGTCATCCAAATATATAAATTTCACACTTTTTAGACTTAAAATTAAGGTTTTTGCTTATCGTGTCGGAATCATATAGAGTTTATGGTTTAAATTTGGTCGGAAATTTCCGGGTCGTTACAGTACCCACCCGTTAAAGAAATTTCGTCCCCGAAATTTGATCGAGATCGTTATGGATAGAGATAAGAATGTTTTCGTGACGAATATGAGGTAATAATAGAGTTTTATCATTATTGAAAGATATGGATAAAATGATTCGATCATGTAAAACGCACAAGTGAAGCTATCACAAAAGAGTGAAATGAGTAGATATGGAATTGTTTTAACCGATGACATAATTAGGATAAATTTCCGGAATTTAAGGGATCTAAAGAAAATTTTACGTAATAAGATTTGGTTCTTCGGTGATCAGAATCTTCTCGGATTTAATGTGGCAATCTGTTTCGATTTCTCTGTCGAATATTTTGCTATATATCCACTTCCTTTTCTTCCTTATTTCCACAACTCACATCTTCTATCCTCTCTCCCTCAACTCATACCTTAAAGTATTCTTTTAAATGCTCCATCCCGTTCTAATTCTTGTTATACTTCTAACTTTCATATCTTTCATTCTTCTTTTTCATTTATCGCCAGAAGAATCTATTTACTTCTATCCTTTCCTCAGAATTATAATGTTTTTAATTCTCCCGTGTCTTTACGTTGCAATACATATTGATATACACAGTTTGTAAATCCTGGGTAATTTTCGGCCTTTGTATTCTTCATTATTTTTCAAAGCTTCATACTTTCGTTTTCTCTTCCTGACTTCGAGTCAAACGAATAATGGTCCAGAATTCGTAGGTATGAAATTCAGAATGAACATAGTTAATGCTCTTAGAAAGAAATGGTAGTGGCACGATTTTGATTGGTCAAATTACCAGATTATTCCCGAAAAATAGAACTATTAGGATGATACGTTCTAATATGTTTGAAGATTGAATAGAATGTAAGAGCAGTGTAACATGGCATATGATGACGGTACTGTAAATCATCACATTCCATTAGAAACTCAACATAACTTAATGTAATATAATGAAGTTGATCAAGTTTCATTATATTATACTAATTCATGCATTAGTTCCCAACACTGCTTCAGAACATTCCTATTTTAAACTCGAAGGTTTCAGATTGTTGTAACGTAGATATTGTGGAGAGATAAATGATCTCAAATAAGAATAGTTGTGAAAACATCTCCAGAGATATGGGGATATGTATGACGGAAGGTATGAAGATATCTTATAATATCTTAGATATGATGATGATGAAGAATATCATCTAGGAAGATTTAGAGTAAGGTGTAGGGTTCTTACTAACGGTTTCAGCAGCCACTGAATCGTTTGGATTCTTTGAAAGCAGGTTCAGTTCTTGAGATTTATCTACAGTCTCTGTTATACTTTGCTTGATCTGTTTTCTAATTCCAACCTCTTCTATTTTTCCAAGCTTTTCCAACACACTGTACTTTATCGTCAAACTTTTGACTGTTAAGGTCGTGTACAGTTTTTGCTGCTTGTTCAGCATTTCAAGAACTACTTCATAGTCCAGGGTGTTTTTCAGAAACTTCACCTTCGAAAAATGTAATTCTTAGGAATAGACATTTTCGGTATAACTGGGAGAATTTCTACGAGATTTTCAAAATACTACTTGCAGATTTTGCCGAAGAGATAACGAGCTGCCGATACATGATGTCGTGGAATATAAAAGATTCTCTGGTAACGATGGCGGAAGAACATCGTGTATATATATTGAGGTTGTAACGAGAGTAGTCTTGCTGAGAAGTCGAAATGGAGCTGTGACAAAATTAGCTTCTTGAAAAGGAATTGTAGGGTTGTTTTTGCTAATAAATGGAAAAGGATTCAACACGGTATGTGTTAAACTATGAATTTGGATTCGAGAGTTTTTCAGATGCATAAACCTTTTTCTTCCTTAGATGAAATGCGGTTGGTTCATCTTTTCGATCGGGGTGTTTTCAAGAATCACGAAAAGTTGTGAATGCGAATTGTATTCGCCAAGATACGAATGAGGTTTAAGATAGACTCAAGTGGCAAACTTGAAGAATTGTTTAGTTTCATATGTTATAATCAACATTTTAATTCATTTTTTTTTTAATTGTCCAATGTTGATAGTCCCAATCGATAGTCCACAGTTAACAGTACAATAATTCATATATAATTTAATTTATAATATTCGAATTAATTAATACGTATCGTGACCCGTGTACATGTCTCAGACTCGATCACAACTCAAAGTATATATATTATTTGAGAATCAACCTCAACCCTGTATAGCTAACTCCCGCATTACTGCATATAGAGTGTCTATGGTTATTCCAAATAATATATATAGATGCGTCGATATGATATGTCAAAACCTTGTATACGTGTCCCGATATTTAAAGTGCGTAAAAATAAATAACAGAAATTAAATGACGATAAATTAAATGCGTAAAGTAAATAACAGAAATTAAATGACGATAAATAAAATTGCGATAATTAAATTGCGATAAATAAAATGTAATCAGTTAGCTAGGAACAGTTAGCTGGAACAGTTAGCGTGGATTCTTAACAAAATTTCAATTAGTTAATTCGTTTGTTTCTAACAAATTTTATTTTGTCCAATGTTTTCTTCATTATGCCACTTGTTGGATTCTGATAGGTCAAAATCCAAATATGAAATTGAACGAAAATGGATTCTGTGGTGAACGGATACGTATATCTATGGATACAAGTAGGATAGTGACTGACTGTTGAATCAGAGTCGAAGAATGTACCGTGTAGCTGATTAATGTGAAATCTAAATATTCCTCGGGTATTACCTACCCGTTAAAATATTTTCACCATTAACAGTTTGTACAAAAGAATTTTAATTACAATCTTTATGAAAATATATATTTGCATATATATTTTCTTCAGATGTAATCATGGATTTAATGAGTCAATAAGATATTAAACTCATTTGATTTACCATTAATACTAGATTACATAATCTCTAAAACTTTAGAAATTACATAATCGCCATGTCGAGCGAAGATAATCGATATAGAACGATTCGTAGAACGATGATTATACTCGAGGTGCAGAATGAGATGGTGAGGCATGGATTGTTGAAACTTGGGTTATTGGTGGTACTGGTACCGTTGGTGCTGAAGCTGGTGATGTTACTGGTGTTGGTGATACTGCTGGTGCTTGCAAATTGTGTACCGTGCTCTCTAAAGTTAACACTCGAGCTTGGAGTTCTTTAACTTCTTCTACTAACCCTGGTTGGTTATCAGTGTGAGGTAAAGGTCGGATATCTTCTCTAGTTCCGTTAATGGTAGCCTCAAGACGAAAAATTCTTGCAAAAAGGGTATAAACGGTGTTGCGAACAGGTTCACCGGTGAGCGGGTCGAGCACTCCGACGTTAGGTGGTAAGTTCGGCTCGTGATATGGAGTACCTTCTTCATTTCTCCATAGGGTAAGTATTTCGCGAACCCATCCCCACTTTCTAAAGAAATCACGATAGTTGATCGGTTGGTGCGCTCCCGTCACGCTATCTTCGGAGTCAGAAGAACTTGGTCGATTCGTAGAGGCCATCGTACGCGATCACAGAAAAGATTTTTGGTATGAAAAGCTTAGTGACAGCAAATAATAGTTGGATGGTATTCTCAATGCATAATATGCATAGATATATATAGTACCAGGATCCTTTAAATTACGGAGAAATTTACGGAAGATATTAAGCAAAGTCTATCGTAATAGATACGCTAAGATATAAATTTGTCTATACACTATCTATGCAATAAAGGCAGTAAGGCATGTCTAGACTTAAGAATGGTAAGCAGGCAATTCCCTAAGGATGATAAGTAGATGATTTCCGACTAGAAATGATAAGAAAAACTTTTGACATGTAGACACGGTCAAAGTCCAGACTCATTAATGTATCCTAACAACTACTAGTCAGACACACTAATGCAAGACCTGGTTCGCTAAGACCAAAGCTCTGATACCAACTGTAACAACCCGTCCTAATCCTCCTGGACGAAGTCATCAACATTTAGTTCCATTGCAATGATCGATTCCAAGATATGTCCTTAACATGAGCAAATGCACAGCGGAAGACTTAATTCGTACCTGAGAATAACATACTTTAAAAAGTCAACATAAAGTTGGTGAGATATATAGGTTTGATGCTAGCAGCGTTATAACAATGGACCACAAGATTTCATATGTAAACATTTAAATAAAAATATTCTAAGTGGTTGAGCACTTGGTAACCATACTTAACATTTAATCACATCGCATATTCCCTTTATTATGAAATCTTACTACACCGTACCAAGTGTAGTCACAAAACGAAGTACTGTGCAACCGTTGAATACTGGTCGTCCAGTCCGGTTGGGGTTGTCAGGCCCGATAGATCTATCAACAGGATTCGCGTTTACAATACCGCTGTAAATATTAGTTACCAAGCTACAGGGAAGTATGCCAGTGGTACAACTCAACGTAGAATATATTTTTCAGTTACTTGTGTCCATAACGTAAAACATAAAATACATGTATTCTCATCCCGAAATATTTAGAGTTTAAAAGTGGGACTATATACTCACCTAATGTATTTTGTAGTAAAAATACATATAACATCATTGAACACGTATAAGGTTGGCCTCGGATTCACGAACCTATATTATTTGCATATATGTTAACACTTATAATTGAAATCGAATAACTTTATATACTTTAAATAAAAGAAATGTAGTTTTATTAAATATAATTAACTTTTATAATAATATTAATTGTAATATTGATAATAAAAATAATATAGTTGTAATAATAATAATAGTAAAAGTAATAATAATGATAGTAATAATAATAAAAAAAAATGATAAAGATGTTAATAATAATGTTAATACTAATAATATTAATGATAAAATAATAATAATGATCCTAAAAATATTAATTTTAATAATAATGATATTAATGATAAGAATAATAATGGTAAGTAAATAAATAACTACCTCAATCTAAAAAAAAATGCCCAAGTTCGGGTTTGAACCCGCGACGTCCCGCTAAACCGATAACCTCCTTAATCACTCTTCTGATTCCGTTTTTCTGATTTAATTATCTCCTAACTTCCTTTTAACCTATAATTGTTTTTATTTTCATAATCCAATCATCATCGTTCTAATTCGCATCATTATAATCAGCCTATCATCACCCTCGTGACTGATTAACCCAAATATAAACTCACCTCAACATCATAATATTATCATCATCTATATCATCATTAATCCTAAATCATAATTACTTATATCATGATTCAAACACCATTACCACCTTAAATTATCAGGAACAAACCATCATAAAGTTCACGTATTTCTCACTATCATTCTCGCTAGTATTAATCCAACATCAAGACATCAACCGGGCCTTGACCCATTAACCTAAACCCATCGGCCCACTAATAGTTTTACAAGCCTAATCAAATATGATGGATCTCGGTTCTTACTAAAATTAGTTTAAGAAGCCCATCTAATCATTTACAAGAGTTACGATTTTAAAGGATTTACATTCGTTGGTGTATAAAGAATTTAGCATCCAAGAATAACAATTCCAATCGGTCCCTCCACTCCCTTTTCTTCAAGTATAATGTCCTACCATCAATCAATCTAATTATCTTTAATCATGCCTCCTTTCCTCATTTATATTAACAATTCGAACAGCACAAAACAGATGTAGCAATTTCCATCATTCTTCATTCTTTATTTTTTTTTTTTCAAGAACCGTAAAGGTCTTGCAGCGAGTTGTTGCAGGTTTGTTTTTCTAATATTCTTAAACTGAAACGGTGAACGACATCAGGAAGATGACAACAACCGACGGTGATGTTAGTGGACGTGGGCGGTGTTTGTAATCGTGGGTTGTGTTTTGATTCAAATTGTGAAACGGTTACAGCGGTAATGGTTGTAGATGGTGGATAAAACAACATGGTCGTGGTGATTCTTGTGTCTACTGAAACAGAAAGATAGATTTAGGAGAGAGAGCTAGTGAGAGAGAGGAGAGAGAGAATAGGAGGTGTCGGTTTAGGTTTGTGGAGGTGATCGTGGGATTGAAGTGTAGCAGGTGAGGGGCTAATGGTTGGGTTTTTGGGGTCTGTTCGAGCATCACCACAGGAGCAGAAGTAGGCTCAAACGTTGATTGGTTTTGGTGGTTAGTAGTGTAGTCAGGAGTGTGGTAACAACAATAATATCGAACGTATAGTATAGGGTGTTTGTGACAAGTGGTGACTGTTGGGATTCTCTTCGAATAGGTGTAGTAGTATTGTAGTAACAATGGTGGAATTCTGTGTTTAGTATGGTGAGCATAAGTATATGAAAGAATATATATATACATAGGATCTTGATTGTTAATTCTTGGTTAATGAAAGGTGGTGATGATGGTTTGCGAATGAAGAAATATGATGATGAAGTGAATCAAGCATGCAACATAATTTATTGTGGAGAAAGATGTTTGTTTGAGCTCGATGGCGTGTGAGTTTGGAGGTTGGATCCGAGAACAGAAATATAAGGTGGTATTGAATGAAAAGTTTATGACTCTCCCTTATTTAAGTCGACTTGCATCAGATTTTACGGAGTATATATATTAGATTGATACAGTAATATGAATTGATTGGAATTGTATTGTAGTGATTAATGATATCGATGTTTAATAATCATCAGACAGGATTATCAATTAGGAATAAGAAAAAGAGGAAAGTAGATACTGAATAGACAGAATTTGTACACTCTTGATTGGTTCTCTAATGAATTTTGTTTGTTACCAGTTTGTTTGGAATAAAAAAAAAGCAGGCAGGAAACAAATTAAGTCATAGTTTGATTGTGATTCAAAACAGAATACGCATTTGAGCTGTATATATATATAACACTCTATTTATATAAATATCAATATCTGTATATATATATATATATCAGATTTTTAATCTTTGATAATGGTAATTATATATATATTAATACCACTAATAATACTATTTACATACCTAATTTCACACAATTGCTCGTGAATCGTCGGCTTGGTCAAAGGGTAACTAGTCATCCAAATATATAAATTTCACACTTTTTAGACTTAAAATTAAGGTTTTTGCTTATCGTGTCGGAATCATATAGAGTTTATGGTTTAAATTTGGTCGGAAATTTCCGGGTCGTTACACACACCCACCTTTAACCATGGTACTATCGTTACTATCATTGTTTATAGCGCTCTATCAAAATCACTGATGTACAAAGTGTGAAGAATAAAGAAGTGATTCGTGTGATGTATTATTTTTATTTCAAGACTGTATTGCTTGAGGACAAGCAACGTTCAAGTGTGGGGATATTGATAAGGCTAAAAAGGAACATATATTTCATAACAAAATCCCCCAAGAAAGACAAGATTTTAGTTGCAATTGTTCCATTTTCAAGTAATATTTGTTTATATTAAATAAGTGCGAAGACAAAAGGCGAAAACGAAGATTCAAAGACGAAAAGGTCCAAAAAGCTCAAATGTTTAAGATACAATTAAAAAGGTTCAAATTATTGATGAGAAACGTCTCAAAATGACAAGAGTACAAGTTACAAAACGCAAAGTACACGATATAAAATAGTACGAAAGGACGTTCAAAAATCCGGAACCGGGACGTGAACCAACTTTCAACGCTCGATGCAACGGTGTAAAAATTACGAGTCAACTATGCACAAGAATAAAATATAATATTTAAATAATTCATAATAAGAATAATATTAAATAATAAAAAGTTGTTAATTGAGCATAGTTAAGGGGTCGTAAATGAAAATTCAAATTTTCATTTCGCCTATAAAAGGCTTTGCAATTCATCGATTTAGAGACACCCCTTTTTATATATTCAATCTCTTTCTCTCTCGTATGTATAACATAAATATAAATATATAATTTTAATTTTAATAATAATGTAATTTTAAGTTATTGTAATGATTAATTACGGGTTTTTAGTCAGAACTCTGTCCGTGTAACGCTACGCGATTAATCATCACTGTAAGCTATGTTCTTTCTTTTTAATTTAATGTCTCGTAACTAAGTTATTATTATGCTTATTTGAGCCGAAGTAATCGTGATATTGGGCTAAAATATTAAGACGGGGTTATTGAACTTTGTACCATAATTAAGGTTTGGGCAAAAGACCGACACTTGTGGAAATTGGACTATTGACTATTAATAGATGGGGGGTATTGTCTAATTGAGTGACAACTCATTGGAGTCTGTCGAACCTATCTTCAAATTAATTAACCTAATAATTAATAATGATTATGGTTCTCCTATTTAGTGACGTTGTCCTATTATAATCATTTAATTAATTATTCGGGTTGGGTAATTGATTATTCAAACTGATCAAGTGGGTAAATTAATATTCATATCTAATCAAAACAGGGGTGGATTACATACAGTGATAACTGGTGTAATTGTTGACAGAAGTGATAACTGCGTCACAGTTTAAATCCTTAATTAGTTGGAATATTTGACTTCGGGTATAAGGGTAATTTGACGAGGACACTCGCACTTTATATTTATGACCGATGGACTATTATGGACAAAAACCAGATAGGTATCAAATAAACCAGGACAAAGGACAATTAACCCGAGTAACAATTAATTAAAATCAAAACGTCAAACATCATGATTACGAAAGTTTAAATAAGCATAATCCTTTTATTTCATATTCTATCGCAATTTTATTTATTGTTATTTTATTTATCGTCATTTATTTATTTTACGCACTTTTGTCATTTATCTTTACGCTTAAAAATATAAAATCGACAAACCGGTCATTAAACGGTAAAAACCCCCCTTTTATAATAATATTACTACTTATATATATATATATATATTTATATAAATATAGTTTTATAAAAATATAGTACGTAATCACTAGCTCCCTGTGGAACGAACCGGACTTACTAAAAACTACACTACTCTACGATTAGGTACACTGCCTATAGTGTTGTAGCAAGGTTTAGGTATATCCCATCCGTAAATTAATAAAACTTGTGTCATATTTTGTAGTATTTCCTAGTAAAAATAATACTATTTCGTACCCTCACGCTACATCATCAAGTGACCCGAACTTTTCCATGTTTATATATATTAATTGAGATTGATATTTATATGATTAAATGTTTCCAACATGTTAAGCAATCAAACTTGTTAAGACTTGATTAATTGAAATATGTTTCATATAGACAATTGACCACCCAAGTTGACCGGTGATTCACGAACGTTAAAACTTGTAAAAACTATATGATGACATATATATGGATATATATATAGTTAACATGATACTATGATAAGTAAATATATCATTTAGTATATTAACAATGAACTACATATGTAAAAACAAGACTACTAACTTAATGATTTTTAAACGAGACATATATGTAACGATTATCGTTGTAAAGACATTTAATGTATATATATCATATTAAGAGATATTCATACATGATAATATCATGATAATATAATAATTTAAAATCTCATTTTATATTATAAACATTGGGTTAACAACATTTAACAAGATCGTTAACCTAAAGGTTTCAAAACAACACTTACATGTAACGACTAACGATGACTTAACGACTCAGTTAAAATGTATATACATGTAGTGTTTTAATATGTATTTATACACTTTTGAAAGACTTCAATACACTTATCAAAATACTTCTACTTAACAAAAATGTTTACAATTACATCCTCGTTCAGTTTCATCAACAATTCTACTCGTATGCACCCGTATTCGTACTCGTACAATACACAGCTTTTAGATGTATGTACTATTGGTATATACACTCCAATGATCAGCTCTTAGCAGCCCATGTGAGTAACCTAACACATGTGGGAACCATCATTTGGCAACTAGCATGAAATATCTCATAAAATTACAAAAATATGAGTAATCATTCATGACTTATTTACATGAAAACAAAATTACATATCCTTTATATCTAATCCATACACCAACGACCAAAAACACCTACAAACACTTTCATTCTTCAATTTTATTCATCTAATTGATCTCTCTCAAGTTCTATCTTCAAGTTCTAAGTGTTCTTCATATATTCTACAAGTTCTAGTTACATAAAATCAAGAATACTTTCAAGTTTGCTAGCTCACTTCCAATCTTGTAAGGTGATCATCCAACCTCAAGAAATCTTCATTTCTTACAGTAGGTTATCATTCTAATACAAGGTAATAATCATATTCAAACTTTGGTTCAATTTCTATAACAATAACAATCTTATTTCAAGTGATGATCTTACTTGAACTTGTTTTCGTGTCATGATTCTGCTTCAAGAACTTCGAGCCATCCAAGGATCCGTTGAAGCTAGATCCATTTTTCACTTTTCCAGTAGGTTTATCCAAGGAACTTAAGGTAGTAATGATGTTCATAACATCATTCGATTCATACATATAAAGCTATCTTATTCGAAGGTTTAAACTTGTAATCACTAGAACATAGTTTAGTTAATTATAAACTTGTTCGCAAACAAAAGTTAATCCTTCTAACTTGACTTTTAAAATCAACTAAACACATGTTCTATATCTATATGATATGCTAACTTAATGATTTAAAACCTGGAAACACGAAAAACACCGTAAAACCGGATTTACGCCGTCGTAGTAACACAGCGGGCTGTTTTGGGTTAGTTAATTAAAAACTATGATAAACTTTGATTTAAAAGTTTTTATTCTGAGAAAATGATTGTTATTATGAACATGAAACTATATCCAAAAATTATGGTTAAACTCAAAGTGGAAGTATGTTTTCTAAAATGGTCATCTAGACGTCGTTCTTTCGACTGAAATGACTACCTTTACAAAAACGACTTGTAACTTATTTTTCCGACTATAAACCTATACTTTTTCTGTTTATATTCATAAAATAGAGTTCAATATGAAACCGTAGCAATTTGATTCACTCAAAACGGATTTAAAATGAAGAAGTTATGGGTAAAACAAGATTGGATAATTTTTCTCATTTTAGCTACGTGAAAATTGGTAACAAATCTATTCCAACCATAACTTAATCAACTTGTATTGTATATTATGTAATCTTGAGATACCATAGACACGTATACAATGTTTCGACCTATCATGTCGACACATCTATATATATTTCGGAACAACCATAGACACTCTATATGTGAATGTTGGAGTTAGCTATACAGGGTTGAGGTTGATTCCAAAAAATATATAGTTTGAGTTGTGATCAATACTGAGATACGTATACACTGGGTCGTGGATTGATCAAGATAATATTTATCGATTTATTTCTGAACATCTAACTGTGGACAACTAGTTTTAGGTTACTAACGAGGACAGCTGACTTAATAAACTTAAAACATCAAAATATATTAAAAGTGTTGTAAATATATTTTGAACATACTTTGACATATATGTATATATTGTTATAGGTTCGTGAATCAACCAGTGGCCAAGTCTTACTTCCCGATGAAGTAAAAAAAATCTGTGAAAGTGAGTTATAGTCCCACTTTTAAAATCTAATATTTTTGGGATGAGAATACATGCAGGTTTATAAATGATTTACAAAATAGACACAAGTACGTGAAACTACATTCTATGGTTGAATTATCGAAATCGAATATGCCCCTTTTTATTAAGTCTGGTAATCTAAGAATTAGGGAACAGACACCCTAATTGACGCGAATCCTAAAGATAGATCTATTGGGCCTAACAAACCCCATCCAAAGTACCAGATGCTTTAGTACTTCGAAATTTATATCATATCCGAAGGGTGTCCCGGAATGATAGGGATATTCTTATATATGCATCTTGTTAATGTCGGTTACCAGGTGTTCACCATATGAATGATTTTTATCTCTATGTATGGGATGTGTATTGAAATATGAAATCTTGTGGTCTATTGTTACGATTTGATATATATAGGTTAAACCTATAACTCACCAAAATTTTTGTTGACGTTTAAAGCATATTTATTCTCAGGTGAATACTAAGAGCTTCCGCTGTTGCATACTAAAATAAGGACAAGATTTGGAGTCCATGTTTGTATGATATTGTGTAAAAACTGCATTCAAGAAACTGATTTCGATGTAACATATTTGTATTGTAAACCATTATGTAATGGTCGTGTGTAAACAGGATATTTTAGATTATCATTATTTGATAATCTACGTAAAGCTTTTTAAACCTTTATTTACGAAATAAAGGTTATGGTTTGTTTTAAAAATGAATGCAGTCTTTGAAAAACGTCTCATATAGAGGTCAAAACCTCGCAACGAAATCAATTAATATGGAACATTTTTAATCAATAAGAACGGGACATTTCAACGGAGTCGGTAATTGGGGTAAGAAATGAGGTTTTTAGATTGTTACGGGACTGATTTGATCAACTACCGAGAGTTGAACAAACTTACCATCAAGAACCGCTACCTACTACCGAGAATCGACGACTTATTTGATCAACTACAAGGCTCGTCTGTTTATTCAAAGATTGACTTACGTTTCGGGTATCATCAAATGCGGGTGAAAGAAGATGATATTCCAAAGACTGCTTTCAGAACACGTTACGGTCATTACGAGTTTATGGTCATGTCGTTTGGTTTAACTAATGCACCAGCTGTGTTCATGGACCTTATGAACTGAGTGTGTGGACCATACCTTGACAAGTTTGCCATTGTTTTCATTGATGACATACTTATTTACTCAAAGAATGACCAAGAACACGGTGAACATTTGAGAAAGGTGTTAGAAGTATTGAGGTATGAAGAATTGTACGCTAAGTTTTCAAAGTGTGCATTTTGGTTGGAAGAAGTTCAATTCCTCGGTCACATAGTGAACAAAGAAGGTATTAAGGTGGATCCGGCAAAGATAGAAACTGTTGAAAAGTGGGAAACCCCAAAAACTCCGAAACACATACGCCAGTTTTTAGGACTAGCTGGTTACTACAGAAGGTTCATCCAAGACTTTTCCAGAATAGCAAAACCCTTGACTGCATTAACGCATAAAGGGAAGAAATTTTAATGGAATGATGAACAAGAGAAAGCGTTTCAGTTATTGAAGAAAAAGCTAACTACGGCACCTATATTGTCATTGCCTGAAGGGAATGATGATTTTGTGATTTATTGTGACGCATCAAAGCAAGGTCTCGGTTGTGTATTAATGCAACGAACGAAGGTGATTGCTTATGCGTCTAGACAATTGAAGATTCACGAAAAAAATTATACGACGAATGATTTGGAATTAGGCGCGGTTGTTTTTGCATTAAAGACTTGGAGGCACTACTTATATGGGGTCAAAAGTATTATATATACCGACCACCAAAGTCTTCAACACATATTTAATCAGAAACAACTGAATATGAGGCAGCGTAGGTGGATTGAATTATTGAATGATTACGACTTTGAGATTCGTTACCACCCGGGGAAGGCAAATGTGGTAGCCGATGCCTTGAGCAGGAAGGACAGAGAACCCATTCGAGTAAAATCTATGAATATAATGATTCATAATAACCTTACTACTCAAATAAAGGAGGCGCAACAAGGAGTTTTAAAAGAGAGAAATTTAAAGGATGAAATACCCAAAGGATCGGAGAAGCATCTTAATATTCGGGAAGACGGAACCCGGTATAGGGCTGAAAGGATTTGGGTACCAAAATTTGGAGATATGAGAGAAATGGTACTTAGAGAAGCTCATAAAACCAGATACTCAATACATCCTGGAACGGGGAAGATGTACAAGGATCTCAAGAAACATTTTTGGTGGCCGGGTATGAAAGCCGATGTTGCTAAATACGTAGGAGAATGTTTGACGTGTTCTAAGGTCATAGCTGAGCATCAGAAACCATCAGGTCTACTTCAACAACCCGAAATCCCGGAATGGAAATGGGAAAACATTACCATGGATTTCATCACTAAATTACCAAGGACTGCAAGTGGTTTTGATACTATTTGGGTAATAGTTGATCGTCTCACCAAATCAGCACACTTCCTGCCAATAAGAGAAGATTACAAGATGGAGAAGTTAGCACGACTGTATTTGAAGGAAGTCATCTCCAGACATGGAATACCAATCTCTATTATCTCTGATAGGGATGGCAGATTTATTTCAAGATTCTGGCAGACATTACAGCAAGCATTAGGAACTCGTCTAGACAAGAGTACTGCCTATCATCCACAAACTGATGGGCAGAGTGAAAGGACGATACAAACGCTTGATGACATGATACGAGCATGTGTTATTGATTTCGGAAACAGTTGGGATCGACATCTACCGTTAGCAGAATTTTCCTACAACAACAGCTACCATTCAAGCATTGAGATGGCGCCGTTTGAAGCTTTTTATGGTAGAAAGTGCAGGTCTCCGATTTGTTGGAGTGAAGTGGGGGATAGACAGATTACGGGTCCGGAGATTATACAAGAAACTACCGAGAAGATCATCCAAATTCAACAACGGTTGAAAACCGCCCAAAGTCGACAAAAGAGCTACGCTGACATTAAAAGAAAAGATAAAGAATTTGAAATTGGAGAGTTGGTCATGCTTAAAGTTGCACCTTGGAAAGGCGTTGTTCAATTTGGTAAATGAGGGAAATTAAATCCAAGGTATATTGGACCATTCAAGATTATTGATCGTGTAGGACCAGTAGCTTACCGACTTGAGTTACCTCAACAACTCGCGGCTGTACATAACACTTTCCACATCTCGAATTTGAAGAAATGTTTTGCTAAAGAAGATCTCACTATTCCGTTAGATGAAATCCAAATCAACGAAAAACTTCAATTCATCGAAGAACCCGTCGAAATAATGGATCGTGAGGTTAAAAGACTTAAGCAAAACAAGATACCAATTGTTAAGGTTCGATGGAATGCTCGTAGAGGACCCGAGTTCACCTGGGAGCATGAAGATTAGATGCAGAAGAAATACCCGCATCTATTTCCAGAAGATTCGTCAACACCTTCAACAGCTTAAAATTTCGGGACGAAATTTATTTAACGGGTAGGTACTGTAGTGACCCGAATTTTTCCATGTTTATATATATTAATTGAGATTGATTTTTACATGATTAAATGTTTCCAACATGTTAAGCAATCAAACTTGTTAATACTTGATTAATTGAAATATGCTTCATATAGACAATTGACCACCCAAGTTGACCGGTGATTCACGAACGTTAAAACTTGTAAAAACATATATATGGATATATATATAGTTAACATGATACTATGATAAGTAAACATATCATTAAGTATATTAACAATGAACTACATATGTAAAAACAAGACTACTAACTTAATGATTTTTAAACGAGACATATATGTAACGATTATCGTTGTAAAGACATTTAATGTATATATATCATATTAAGAGATATTCATACATGATAATATAATAATTTAAAATCTCATTTGATATTAAAAACATTGGGTTAGCAACATTTAACAAGATCGTTAACCTAAAGGTTTCAAAACAACACTTACATGTAACGACTAACGATGACTTAACGACTCAGCTAAAATGTATATACATATAGTGTTTTAATATGTATTTATACACTTTTGAAAGACTTCAATACACTTATCAAAATACTTCTACTTAACAAAAATGCTTACAATTACATCCTCGTTCAGTTTCATCAACAATTCTACTCGTATGCACCCGTATTCTTACTCGTACAATACACAGCTTTTAGATGTATGTACTATTGGTATATACACTCCAATGATCAGCTCTTAGAAGCCCATGTGAGTCACCTAACACATGTGGGAACCATCATTTAGCAACTAGCATGAAATATCTCATAAAATTACAAAAATATGAGTAATCATTCATGACTTATTTACATGAAAACAAAATTACATATCCTTTATATCTAATCCATACACCAATGACCAAAAACACCTACAAACACTTTAATTCTTCAATTTTCTTCATCTAATTGATCTCTCTCAAGTTCTATCTTCAAGTTCTAAGTGTTCTTCATATATTCTACAAGTTCTAGTTACATAAAATCAAGAATACTTTCAAGTTTGCTAGCTCACTTCCAATCTTGTAAGGTGATCATCCAACCTCAAGAAATCTTTGTTTCTTACAGTAGGTTATCATTCTAATACAAGGTAATAATCATATTCAAACTTTGGTTCAATTTCTATAACTATAACAATCTTATTTCAAGTGATAATCTTACTTGAACTTGTTTTCGTGTCAAGATTCTGCTTCAAGAACTTTGAGCCATCCAAGGATCCGTTGAAGCTAGATCCATTTTTCTCTTTTCCAGTAGGTTTATCCAAGGAACTTAAGGTAGTAATGATGTTCATAACATCATTCGATTCATACATATAAAGCTATCTTATTCGAAGGTTTAAACTTGTAATCACTAGAACATAGTTTAGTTAATTCTAAACTTGTTCACAAACAAAAGTTAATCCTTTTAACTTTACTTTTAAAATCAACTAAACACATGTTCTATATCTATATGATATGATAACTTAATGATTTAAAACCTGGAAACACAAAAAACACCGTAAAACCGGATTTAAGCCGTCGTAGTAACACCGCGGGCTGTTTTGGGTTAGTTAATTAAAAACTATGATAAACTTTGATTTAAAAGTTGTTATTCTGAGAAAATGATTTTTATTATGAACATGAAACTATATCCAAAAATTATGGTTAAACTCAAAGTGGAAGTATGTTTTCTAAAATGGTCATCTAGACGTCGTTCTTTCGACTGAAATGACTACCTTTACAAAAACGACTTGTAACTTATTTTTCTGACTATAAACCTATACTTTTTCTATTTAGATTCATAAAATAGAGTTCAATATGAAACCATAGAAATTTGATTCACTCAAAACGGATTTAAAATGAAGAAGTTATGGGTAAAACAAGATTGGATAATTTTTCTCATTTTAGCTACGTGAAAATTGGTAACAAATCTATTCCAACCATAACTTAATCAACTTGTATTGTATATTATGTAATCTTAAGATACCATAGACACGTATACAATGTTTCGACCTATCATGTCGACACATCTATATATATTTCGGAACAACCATAGACACTCTATATGTGAATGTTGGAGTTAGCTATACATGGTTGAGGTTGATTCCAAAATATATATAGTTTGAGTTGTGATCAATACTGAGATACGTATACACTGGGTCGTGGATTGATTCAAGATAATATTTATCGATTTATTTCTGTACATCTAACTGTAGACAACTAGTTGTAGGTTACTAACGAGGACAGCTGACTTAATAAACTTAAAACATCAAAATATATTAAAAGTGTTGTAAATATATTTTGAACTTACTTTGATATATATGTATATAATTTTATAGGTTCGTGAATCAACCAGTGGCCAAGTCTTACTTCCCGACGAAGTAAAAATCTGTGAAAGTGAGTTATAGTCCCACTTTTAAAATCTAATATTTTTGGAATGAGAATACATGCAGGTTTTATAAATGATGTACAAATTAGACACAAGTATGTGAAACTACATTCTATGGTTGAATTATCGAAATCAAATATGCCCCTTTTTATTAAGTCTGGTAATCTAAGAATTAGGGAACATACACCCTAATTGACGCGAATTCTAAAGATAGATCTATTGGGCCTAACAAACCCCATCCAAAGTACCGGATGCTTTAGTACTTCGAAATTTATATCATATCCGAAGGGTGTCCCGGAATGATGGGGATATTCTTATATATGCATCTTGTTAATGTCGGTTACCAGGTGTTCACCATATGAATGATTTTTATCTCTTTGTATGGGATGTGTATTGAAATATGAAATCTTGTGGTCTATTATTATGATTTGATATATATAGGTTAAACCTATAACTCACCAACATTTTTGTTGACGTTTTAAGCATGTTTATTCTCAGGTGATTATTAAGAGCTTCCGCTGTCGCATACTTAAATAAGGACGAGATTTGGAGTCCATGCTTGTATGATATTGTGTAAAAACTGCATTCAAGAAACTTATTTTGTTGTAACTTATTTGTATTGTAAACCATTATGTAATGGTCGTGTGTAAACAGGATATTTTAGATTATCATTATTTGATAATCTACGTAAAGCTTTTTAAACCTTTATTGATGAAATAAAGGTTATGGTTGTTTTAAAATGAATGCAGTCTTTGAAAAACTTCTCATATAGAGGTCAAAACCTCGCAACGAAATCAATTAATATGGAACGTTTTTAATCAATAAGAACGTGATATTTCATAAATCAAGTGGCAAACTTGAAGAATTGTTTCGTTTCATATGTTCTAATCAATATTTTAATTCATTTTAATTGTCCAATGTTATTAGTCCACAGTCGATAGTCCACAGTTGACAGTCCAATAATTCATATATAATTTAATATATAATATTCGAATTAATTAATATGTATCGTGACCCGTGTACATGTCTCAGACTCGATCACAACTCAAAGTATATATATTATTGTAGAATCAACCTCAACCCTGTATAGAGAACTCGATCATTACTGCATATAGAGTGTCTATGGTTATTCCAAATAATATATATAGATGCATCGATATGATATGTCAAAACCTTTTGTACGTGTCCCGATATTTAAAGTGCGTAAAATAAATAGCAGGAATTAAATGACGATAAATAATGTGCGTAAAGTAAATAATAGAAATTAAATGATGATAAATAAAATTACGATAATTAAAATTGCGATAAATAAAATGCGATAAATAAATTACGATAAATAAATTGCGATAAATAAAAGGTAATCAGTTAGCTAGGAACAATTAGCTAGGAACAGTTAGCGTGGATTCTTAACAAAATTCCTCATAGTTAATTTTTCTCTTTCTAACAAATTTTATTTTGTCAAATGTTTTCTTCATTATGCCACTTGTTGGATTCTGATAGGTCAAAATCCAAATATGAAATTGAATGAAAATGATTATTAGGCGGTGAACGAATACCTATACCTGTGGATGTAAGTAGAATAGTAAATGACTGTTGAATCAGATTCGAAGAACGTACAATGTAACTTATTAATGTGAAATCTTAAATATCCCTCGGGTATTACCTACCCGTTAAAATATTTTCACCATTAACAGTTTGTACAAAAGAATTTTTAATTTCAATCTTTATGAAAACATATATACATATATATTTTCTTCAGATGTAATCATGGATTTGATGAGTTAACTTAATATTAAACTCATTTAGTTTTCGGTTGGAACTAGAATAAATAATCTCTAAAACTTTAGAGATTACATATTCGCCATGTCGAACGAAGATAAATGAGGTAGAACGATACGTCGAACGAAGATCATACTCGAAGTACAGATGGTGATATTGAGACATGGATTGTTGATGGTACTGGTGCTGTTATTGATGGTACTGTTGGTTCCGGTGATGTTGCTGAAGCTGGTAGATTTTGCACCATATTCTCCAAATTGATTACTCGAGCACGAAGTTCGCTAACTTCTTCTATTATTCCGGGATGATTGTCGGTCGGAACGAGCGGATGAATAAGGTTTAAAATTGTGGATAGAATATAATCGTGTCGAACTACTCTGGAAATGAGGCTGAAAATGCTGTTTCGGATAGATTCGCCGGTAGATGCTTCAGGTTCTTCGCCAAGAGGGCAATTTGTGGATGGAAAGGGTCGTCATTCTCGCGTATTCATTGATTAAGTCGACTATGAACCCATCAGATGAATTGGGGATGGATGATTGGTTGATACATTCTAGTGACACTGCTTTCAGAGCTTAGGTGAATATCCATGTCGGAATAGCTGTCGGAATAACTATCGGAATAGCTATCGGAATCTGAGGGACTCGAACTGGTGGAGGGATTCATCTCGTACGATCAAATGGAGGATTTTCGATAAGAAATAGATTATAGGATATAGATTAGTACCCTGCAATACGTACTTTACATACGCATATATAATACTAAAATCCCATAAGTTACGGAGGAATCTACGGAATATGACAGGCAAAGTTTACAGTAACAGATACGCTAAGATATGGATTTGTCTATACACTATTCATGCAATCAATGCAATAAGATGTGTCTAGACTAGGAATGATAAACAGGTAATTTCCTAAGGATGATAAGCAGATGATTTTCGACACGAAATAATAAGCAAAACTTTTGACATGCAGACACGGTCGAAGTCCAGACTCACTAATGTATCCTAACGACTTATCAGTTATACACACTAATGCAGACCTGGTTTGCTAAGACCACCGCTCTGATACCAACTGTAGCACAGTTGGGGAAAACCACCGTCCCACCCAGTGCCTTCCCAGCTAACCGCCTGGTGACCACTGAGTGTACCTCAGATACTGATTTTAGGGCCGCCTCTCGGCTACTGCCAACCCTCGTAAGGGATCCCAAGGAGTAAGAGCCAATGCTTCATCACAGGTAACACTGTGAGAACCTACTTTACAACTAACCCGCCATACATGGACGGCGTTATACCAGCTCTGATGCCAACTTTAGAAACCCGTCCTAATCCATCCGGACGAAGTCTACATCGATTATAAATGATTCACAATAATTGGTTACATCGCGAGGTACTTGACCTCTATATGATACATTTTACAAACATTGCATTCGTTTTTAAAAGACAGACTTTCTTTTCATCGAAAATTGACAGTATGCATACCATTTCATAATACATCCAACTATAATTGACTTAATATTAATCTTGATGAACTCAACGACTCGAATGCAACGTCTTTTGAAATATGTCATGAATGACTCCAAGTAATATCTCTAAAATGAGCAAATGCACAGCGGAAGATTTCTTTCATACCTGAGAATAAACATGCTTTAAAGTGTCAACCAAAAGGTTGGTGAGTTCATTAGTTTATCATAAATAATCATTTCATAATTTTAATAGACCACAAGATTTCATATTTCCATTTCTTATAAACATACGTCCCATGCATAGAGACAAAAATATCATTCATATGGATTTAACACCTGGTAACCGACATTAACAAGATGCATATAAGAATATCCCCATCATTTCGGGACACCCTTCGGATATGATATAAATTTTGAAGTACTAAAGCATTTGGTACTTTGGATGGGGTTTGTTAGGCCCAATAGATCTATCTTTAGGATTCGTTTCAATTAGGGTGTCTGTTCCCTAATTCTTAGATTACCAGGCTTAATAAAAAGGGGCATATTCGATTTCGATAATTCAACCATAGAATGTAGTTTCAATTACTTGTGTCTATTTCATCAAATAGTTATAAAAGCGCATGTATTCTCAGTCCCAAAAATATATATTGCAAAAGCATTTAAAGAGGGAGTAATGAAACTTACTATACTGTATTTTGTAGTAAAAGTACATATAACGGCATTGAATAACTGAAAGATGCAGGGTTGGCCTCGGATTCACGAACCTATATCATTGGTATATAAATTTAAAATGTATAATCGTAACCGAACAAGTTTATATATTATATCTTAAGTTATATATTATACTTACCTAGGTTGTGTATATCTTTAAAATGTTTCATATTTATATATTTAGTTATATTAATATATATATATATATATATATATATGGTTAGTATTATAGAAAAATATCATTAGTTTATTATATATAAGTATTTATTTAAATATTGTTATTATGTTTAATATGTAAGTATATAAACTATTAATATAATTATGATATATGTATTAAAAATATTTTAGGTACAAAATATTTATCCGTAACGAAAATGGTAGTTTTGATATTAATGATTTACTAATAATAATAACCTTCTTAATATCGATAATAACAAATAAAATAACGATATTGTTAAAATTGATACTTACGTTCATAATAATAGTAAAACTAATAATTATAAAAATAATATTAATACTAATATTAGTGAAAGATAATGATAACTTGTATGGTTTTTATAATTATAATAATCTTAATCATAATAATACTTATGTTGATATTAATAATACTAATAATAATATTAACAATACTTAATGTTGTTACCTAATAGCAAAATGATAATAATAATCATGATATTACTAATATCTAATAATAAAAATTGATTTTACTACTTATTTTAGTGATATTAATAATAATAATAATAATAATAATCATAATACTAATATTAATAACAATAACAGTAATAATCAAAACAATATTAATCATGTTAATACGAACAATATTAATAATAATAATAATAATAATAATAATAATAATAATAATAATAATAATAATAATAATAATAATAATAATAATAATAATAATAATAGAAGTAACAAAAGGCTAACTTCAAAGAAATTGGCCCAAAAAAATACACTGCCACAAGAGGGACTCGAACCCTAGACCTCCCGCTTCCCACTAACACTCTTAACCATTGGGCTGTTGCCCCTTTATTCGAAATATAACAGAAACGTTTTATATTTAACCCATATTACTCGTGTTCATCTTCTTCATTTATATTCCAGAAAAGAAAATCGACCAGGGATTTTGTTTAGAATCAGAATAACGAATATTAATTTCATTTAAAACTTATAAACAACTAAATCAATCCTTTACTTAACTGAAACGAAAAAAAATAAAAAAAATAAAAACAAATAGCAGCGGCTGTCGCTGAATGTAAGAAAAAAAATTAAACGATTTTGAATTTAAAGCCGTTTTAGACAAGAATTATAACACGAAATATATTGCAAATCCATCCTAAAAACTTTCTCAAACAACAATTGAACTTGAAACATTAAAACGAACACGAATTTGATTATTGTTCATACGGTTAACTTTTTAAAATGAATGTTTGACTCCCAAAATTAATAACCAATACGTGGATTTGAGACTTGAATATTTACGTAGAGTGTCGTTATAAGGTTCCTAATCCCTCTGTATTTTTAATTCTTGAAAAATGAATCAAATTCCAGATTTGGCGAAAAAGAAAAAAAATCGTGCAGGTAATGGACTGTAAAAAGATTTTTTTTAAAGATTAAATCAAACATATAGGGTTTAATACTTACAGATATAATCGGTATAGAAGATAAAGAAAACTAAATGTATCCTAAATCAGATTGTGATGATTGATATATGTAATTGTGTGTGGACAGTGTATCACGAGTAGACAGTAGGTAAGAAAAAAATAGAACTAATTATGATATATTACCTAATTTCGTGTATGTATATATAACTGCTCCATTTTATATTTTAATTTAATATTAATAATTAATAATTAATAATATATAATAATACTGTTAACATTGAATATTATTAATAAAAATAAAATAATAATAATTATAAATATTAATGATAATAATAACTGTAAAAATGATAATAATAATAATTAGAATGATGTTGCTAATAGTAATAATAGTTATAATAATATTCATCATGATATTGTTAATGATAATTTTAATAGATTGTGTTCTTTTTATGATACTAATATTAATGTTAATATATATAACAATAATCATGATCCTTAATACTAATACTTAATAAAATATTATTTAATGATAATACAAATAATGATAATAATATTAGTATTAACCATAGTAGTAACAATACTGTTAATTTTAATAATAATAACTAATAATATTTAAATTACAGTTTGGTTATAATTTTAATTATTTTTTATAATAATATTAATACTTTATCCTTTGTTTCGATGATCACACATTACAATCATTATAAATTTAATTATAACAATAATAATAATAATATTAGTAATATTAATTGTGATATTAATATTAATAATAATAACGATATTAGCTTGATTATCCTAATTATTACATTCGAATTAATTAAAGTATACTTTATTAAATTATAATATTATATATTCTTTTATTTATATTTATATATCATATACACATATTTATTTACAAATAATTGTCCGTGAATCGTCGGGAATAGCCAAGGGTAATTGCATTCATGATAATAGTTCAAAAGTTTTAAGACTCAACATTGCAGAATTTGCTTATCGTATCGAAATCATATAAGATTAAGTTTAAATTTTGGTCGGAAATTCCCGGGTCATCACAGAGAACAATGGTTTTGTGAAACTTTCCGTCAAGCGTTTGTAGTGACCCGAACTTTTCCATATTTATTTATATTAAATGAAATTGTTATTTACATGATTAAATGTTTCCAACATGTTAAGCAATCAAACTTGTTAATACTTGATTAATTGAAATAGGTTTTATATAGACAATTGACCACCCAAGTTGACCGGTGATTCACGAACGTTAAAACTTGTAAAAAACTATATGATGACATATATATGGATATATATATATATATATATATATATATATATATATATAGTTAACATGATATTATGATAATTAAGTATCTCATTAGGTATTTTAACAATGAGTTATATAAATAAAATTGAGTTTATTGAATTAAGAAACTCGAAACGATATATATAACGATTATCGTTATAACAACGTTTTACTAAATACATATGAATCATATTAAGATATTGATACACTATGTTTAATCACGATAAATGATAAGTAAACATGTCATTAAGTGTATTAACAATGAACTACATATGTAAAAACAAGACTACTAACTTAATGATTTCGAAACGAGACATATATGTAATGATTATCGTTGTAACAACATTTAACTGTATATATATCATACTAAGATATATTAATATATCATAATATCATGATAATGTAATAATTTAACATCTCTTTAGATATAATAAACAATGGGTTAACAACATTTAACAAGATCGTTAACCTAAAGGTTTCAAAACAACATTTACATGTAACGACTAACGATGACTTAACGACTCAGTTAAAATGTATATACATGTAGTGTTTTAATATGTATTCATACACTTTTGAAAGACTTAAAGACACTTATAAAAATACTTCTACTTAACAAAAATGCTTACAATTGCATCCTCGTTCAGTTTCATCAACAATTCTACTCGTATGCACCCGTATTCGTACTCGTACAATACACAACTTTTAGATGTATGTAATATTGGTATATACACTCCAATGATCAGCTCTTAGCAGCCCATGTGAGTCACCTAACATATGTGGGAACCATCATTTGGCAACTAGCATGAAATATCTCATAAAATTACAAAAATATTAGTAATCATTCATGACTTATTTACATGTAAACGAAATTACACATCCTTTATATCTAATCCATATACCAACGACCAAAAACACCTACAAACACTTTCATTCTTCAATTTTCTTCATCTAATTGATCTCTCTCAAGTTCTATCTTCAAGTTCTAAGTGTTCTTCATAAATCCTATAAGTTCTAGTTTCATAAAATCAAGAATACTTCCAAGTTTGCTAGCTTACTTCCAATCTTGTAAAATGATCATCCAACCGCAAGAAATCTTTCTTATTTACAGTAAGATATCTTTCTAATACAAGGTAATACTCATATTCAAACTTTGGTTCTATTTCTATAACTATAACAATCTTATTTCGAGTGATGATCTTACTTGAACTTGTTTTCGTGTCATGATTCTTCTTCAAGAACTTTCAAGCCATCCAAGGATCCTTTGAAGCTAGATCCATTTGTCTCTTTTCCAGTAGGTTTATCCACAAAACTTGAGGTAGTAATGATATTCATAACATCATTCGATTCATACATATAAAGCTATCTTATTCGAAAGTTTAAACTTGAAATCATTAGAACATAGTTTAGTTAATTCTAAACTTGTTCGCAAACAAAAGTTAATCCTTCTAACTTGACTTTTAAAATCAACTAAACACATTTCCAATATATATATATATATATATATATATATATATATATATATATATATATATATATATATATATATATATATATATATATGATATGCTAACTTAATGATTTAAAACTTGTAAACACGAAAAACACCGTAAAACCGGACATACGCCGTCATAGTAACATCGCGTACTATTTTGGGATTGATAATTAAAAACTATGATAAACTTTGATTTAAAATTTGTTCTTCTTGGAAAATGATTTTTCTTATGAACATGAAACTATATCCAAAAGTCGTGGTTAAACTCAAAGTAGAAGTATGTTTTTCAAAATGGTCATCAAGACGTCGTTCTTTCGACTGAAATGACTACCTCTTACAAAAATGACTTGTAACTTATATTTCTGACTATAAACCTATACTTTTTCTGTTTTGATTCATAAAATAGAGTTCAATATGAAACCATAGCAATTTTATTCACTAAAAACAGATTTAAAACGAAGAAGTTATGGGTAAAACAATATTGGATATTTTTTTATTGTTGTAGCTACGGGAAATATTGTAACAATTCTATACAAATCATATCCTAGCTAACTTATATTGTATTATACATGTATTCTAATATATTATGTAATCTTGGGATACCATAGACACGTATGCAAATGTTTTGACATATCATATCGACCCATGTATATATATTATTTGGAACAACCATAGACACTCTATATGCAGTAATGTTGGAGTTAGCTATACAGGGTTGAGACGTGTATACACTGGGTCATGGATTGATTCAAGATAATATATATCGATTTATTTCTGTACATCTAATTGTGGACAACTAGTTGTAGGTTACTAACGAGGACAGCTGACTTAATAAACTTAAAACATTAAAATGTATTAAAAATGTTGTAAATATATTTTGAACATACTTTGATATATATGTACATATTTGTTATAGGTTCGTGATGTCACGACCCGGGAAATTTCAACTAATTTTGAACAAAACTCTCGATACGATGTAATATTCTTGACACGATAAGAGAAATCTGTTAGGCTGAGTCTCAAAAATTTTGAACTGTTTCATATATTCAATTGACCTTCTACTGTTCTCGACGATTCACAAACAATTAATTTTAAATAATTATGTGTATAAATATTAAATATTTAATATATGTTATTGTATATATATATTATATAATTATTAAATATTACATAATTAATAATATGTAATATTAACATATTAAATTTAAATTATAAGTTAAAATATAGTGGTTATAGTAATATCGTTATTACCTTCAATATCAAAATCAGTATTAGTATTAATACAATTATTGTAAATATATAACTTATATGAAATTTGTTATATATAAATTTTTATATTTTTATTACTAATAATATTATTATCATTAATAATATTAATATCATTTTTATTATTAATTACATTATTATTCATTATTATTAATATAATAATCATTATTATTAGGATTATTATTATTAATATTTATTAATTGTTAACACTAAATTGAATATGAAAAATTTATCAAGAAAATTACAAATTCTGTTAAGGATCACAATCAGCCTTTTTCTACCTTGTTCCCTGAATTCCTATTTGACTGTCAATAATTGAAGAATCGAATATTATCAAGTAAAATTACAAAAAGAGTTGGTTTCATATCAACATCTTCTTTATTTTTCTGTCGAACCACAAATTCTTCTATATAAAAATTGATCAATTCATTTGACAAAAATCATTCCTGTATTACTTCTTAGTTGATTAATCATCAACTCACACATATACATAGAAATTGAAGCCAAACACACACCCACTTGCAAAGTATCTTTTTCTGTTTCTATTTCAACTTCATCTTTCTCACCAAATGACTCTTTTTCATTTGTTTCTTTCTTGTTAATCAAACAAAACTACCAACGAGCCACCACCATCTCTACCATTTTCGAATAACAATAACAATAAACACCACTCCATCACCATCGAATTTACTAAACCACCCATACCCACAACACCATAACCCACGGTTCCACCACCCTAAATCTTTCACCACCTTACATGTTTTTTTACTGCCATTTATTTTTTTCCTGGTTCCATTGTAGCAATAAATTGAAGCTGCTACTGCAGCATACATTTCTTTCCAGCTGCTACAACTGCTATAATACGCGTACCTACTGTTGTAACTACCTTGTGTCTGTTTTCTATTGAGCCAAATAGATCAAACATCACCTTCTCAAAACCAAATTGTTTATTGATACTTCATGCTACTGTTACGCTTTTATGTTGCAAACAAAACTCACTGGTTTGATGCTCAGCCGTGTTACTTCTTTTCTGTTAAGTTTGAACCACAAATCAACTCCTTGCTGATTGATACACCTTCGTGTTTACAGCTGAAAGTTGTGTGCTTTTAAAAAGATAAAGCTAAAGTACACTTATTTTATTTAAGAGAATTATAATTAGTGGGGTGACAACGTGGGGTCTGAATATGAGATTAAATTTACAAGAGGGACGTTCCTTATAATTTTTTTTAAAAACTACAGAAGCAAAACAACTTCAGTTAAAAAGTGGGCCGTCACCCTATCGTATTGGTATTGGATCTTATTTTTTTTTCTTTCTTTCTTTTCTTTTGGTTAGACTAAGATGAGAAATAGGAATATTAAGAGTGATGAGAAAACAGTAAAGTCGAATGATGAAAACGATAGGATGACATTAGGTTGTTGATGATCTTGATAGGAGATGAGATAATGATGTACGATGTAAAATGATGATGATGATGGATACGACTGGGTATCGTGAGAATGATGATGACGATGTTGATAAAATGAATACCGAATGATGATGATATCGTGATATTATAATGGCGATGTCTAAGGATGAGAAATGATAATGATAATGGCAATGATGGAAGTGTTTCGCTGTTTAAGATGATGATGAAACAGAAGATAAAAAAAAAACAACGATGGTGTTAATGTTATGATAATATGGATGATGATGAGATATCACGTAAATAATGATGATGATGATTGTTATGATAATGATATAGATGATGTTAAGATAATGAAGAACCGAATTAATTGGATCTCTAGGGTTCGATGCAGATATGTATATGGATTGGGTTTAGTTAATTGGGTTGTAGAATGAAAACCAGACGAGTAATAAGTTAAAAGAAATTAATTACCATATAAATCAGAAAGAATCAGGTGGTTCATTGGTCTAGAGTGTTTGTGTTCAACCAAGAGGTCGCGAGTTCGAGCCCGGTCTCTGCTCTCTTTTTTTTTTTTGAAAACTCTTTAAGGTAGCATCTTTCTTATTTCTACAGATTATTATTATTATTATTATTATTATTATTATTATTATTATTATTATTATTATTATTATTATTATTATTATTATTATTATTATTATTATTATTATTATTATTATTATTATTATTATTATTATTATTATTATTATTATTATTAACATAAGTATTATTATTACTTAAAAACTATTATCATTATTACTATTATTATTATTTTTATTACTAGTATTATTATTATTTTTACAACAAATAAATATTATGTATATAGAATTATACTTATAATAATATTATATATTATACACATATTTTTATATAAATATTCATATATAATAAATGATGTATTTTTAATATAATATTAATCATATATAAATATTAATATAACTATATAAATATTAGTCACTTTTAAAGATACATACAAATTAAATATACATAATATATAATTAAAGATATAATAAATTTGTTCGATTACAAATATATGTGTTAATATATATAAATGATATAGGTTCGTGAATCTAGGGCCAACCCTATATTTGTTCAATGACGTCATATGTATTTTTACTACAAAATACAGTATGGTGAGTTTCATTTGCTCCCTTTTTAATTGCTTTTGCAATATATATTTTTGGGCTGAGAATACATGCGCTGCTTTTATAAATATTTACGAAATAGACACAAGTACTTAAAATATATTCTACGTTGAGTTGTACCACTGGCATATTTCCCTGTAGCTTGGTAACTAATATTTACATAGGTATTGTAAACGCGAATCCTGTTGATAGATCTATCTGGCCTGACAACCCCAACCGGGCTGGACGACCAGCATTCAACGGTTGCACAGTACTTCGTTTCAATGACTACACTTGGTACATGTAGTGAGATTTCATAATAAAGGGAATATGCTGAAAGGACCCGTTCATATACATTATAAACGATTCACAATAGTTGATTACATTGCAAGGTATTTGACCTCTATATGATACATTTTACAAACATTGCATTCGTTTTTAAAAGACAAACTTTCTTTACATCGAAAATTGACAGGCATGCATACCATTTCATAATATCCACTATCCAAAAGATTGACAGGCATGCATCGAAAATGAGCAAATGCACAATGGAAGATTTCTTTAACACCTGAGAATAAACATGCTTTAAAGTGTCAACCAAAAGGTTGGTGAGTTCATTAGTTTATCATAATCATTTATTTCCATCATTTTAATAGACCACAAGAATTTCATTTTCAGTTCTCATAAATATACGTCCCATGCCTAGAGACAAAAATAATCATTCATATGGTGAACACCTGGTAACCGACATTAACTTGATACATATAAGAATATCCCCTATCATTCCGGGATCCTCCTTCGGACATGATATAAATTTCGAAGTACTAAAGCATCCGGTACTTTGGATGGGGTTTGTTAGGCCCAATAGATCTATCTTTAGGATTCGCGTCAATTAGGGTGTCTGTTCCCTAATTCTTAGATTACTAGACTTAATAAAAAGGGGCATATTCGATTTCGATAATTCAATCATAGAATGTAGTTTCACGTACTTGTGTCTATTTCGTAAAACATTTATAAAATTTGCGCATGTATTCTCAGCCCAAAAATATAAAGGGTAAAAAGGCAAATGAAACCCACCATACTGTATTTCGTAGTAAAAATACATATAACGTCATTGAACAAGTGCAAGGTTGGCCTCGGATTCACGAACGTAAATTAATTATATATATTTATATGTTGGTCAATATTTGTCTAACAAATTAGGTCAAGTCATAGTGTACCACAATCCTAATGCTCGAGACTAATATGCAAAAGTCAACAAAAGTAAATTTGACTCAAAATAATTTCTAAAAATCTATACATGATTAATATATAGTTTAAATATCGTCGTTTTATATTTTTAAATATTTTTAAAAGATTTATTAGAGTAAATAATATAATTTATTTATTAATAAATAAAATTATATATTAAATTTATATAATAAAATATACTTTTATATATATATTAAGTAATAAAATTTATAGGGTTCATTTAATATCATAAAGATAATATGATAGGTATTATTAAAGTAAGTTATTACATGTAGTAAAATATGTTTGTATCACATATTTATTTGATAAAATAATATCTATAATGATAGTAAGTAAAAGTTGTATTATTTTGTAATAATAATTATTATTATAAAAATATCAATATTTATAATTACTAAGATGACATTATGATAAAACGATAATTCTAATTATGATAACTTTAATATTTACGATAATTTTTAATATTATGTTTAAAATAATAATTCTATTTAAAATAATAATAATAATGATATTTTATAGTAACAATGACATTTCTATTAAAATGATAATTTTTGTTAAAATGATAGTTTTAAAACTAACGATACTTTTAATAATAATAGTAATGATAAAAATAATAAGAACGATAATTTTATCTAAATTAATATCTTATAATATTTTAATTTCATCATGATACTCTTACTCATTATTTCATAATCGTTTCGTTTAATAGCTTTTAATCGTCTTTTATATCGTGTTCATAATAATGATAATAATAGTAATCAAAATATTTAGGTGTTACAATTATTTGTTTTAATTACACTAATATTAATAATGATAGTTACTATAATATTATTAACGATAATACTAATAATTATCTTAATGATAATATAGTAATAATAATAATAACAATAACAATAACCATTTTTAAATAATGATATATATATATATTAATAATGATAATAATAATAATAATAATACTAATAATAATAATAATAATAATAATAATAATAATGATAATTGGATAATAATAATAATAATAATACTAATTATAACTTTAACGATAATAACGATAGTAATAAAAAAACAATTTTTAATGATAAATCCCTTTTATTGATAAAGATAATAATAATGATAATAATAAGATAAAACTAGAACGACGATAAAAACGACGATAATAATAATCATTTTTAATAAAAATATCGAAAATTCAATTGATTATAACTTCTAATCCGTTCATCGAAACCATTCGATATCTAAAGGAAAAGTTCTTAATTTTTCGCTAGCTTTCCAAGGACATGCATATCTTATACCTTATCTCAACCGCAAGTGTAACTAATTCAAGATTCTACCTAACCTGTCTAAGGGCAATATCAAAAGTACAAGCATGCATAATCCTAAATACTCGAGCACTAGTCAGGGATACACTATTAGTATGTAAAAGTTAAATTATGAGTACTCACGTATCAATATTGAGATTCAATATTGCAGGAAAGGTACGTAGACGCAACGGAAATGATAAACACTATATTGACCTCACGAGCATACCCATGAACCATACTCAATCACCTCCATAGCTATAACCCATAATTTCCTTAATCATATCCTACTCGAAAAACAATTTCGAAATCACTCGGATAACACTCCGTCGTAATATTTTATGTATACTAATAATATCTTGAAATAATACGGAGTAAATATATATATGTAAATCGATTGAGAGAGTTTAGAGAAAAATATTTTCAAGTTTCTATGAAATAATGAAACCTATTGAATTCTATTTATAATAGATTTTTGAATTATTAAAGTGAATTATTAAAGTATGAATTATTAAAGTGAATTATTAAAGTATGAATTATTAAAGTATAAATTATTAAAGTATGAATTATTAGAGTGAATTATTAAAGTTAAAGTAAAGTAAAAATAAAGTAAAGGTAAAGTTTAAGTATAGTAAAAGTATAAAACTATGTACGTATTATACGCGTATAAATATATATAATATTAATTTAAATCGTTATATATATTTAATAAAATAAAATATAAATATCGTTATCTTTATCATACTAGTTAAGTAATGAGTTGTCAAAAGTGGTTCTAGATATTTATAAAAGTTATATACGTTTTAATAATAAAGTTCTTTTTAAACTGAAAACGTTTTTGTACGTTTGAAACTAAATAGATCAATCGAGTCTTTATGAGATTCAATCTTCCACTATCCTTTGTCTAGTTCTCAATGATTGACAATTTGTTCTTATTTATAAATTACTTTACCATTTTCCGAATATTGTTAAAATGGAAAGATTTCTCAAATCAACGTGGGCCTTTCAACAGAGACTTGTAATCATAATTTAATATATCTGATAATTCAATCATTTGATCTTATCTTCTAATTCCATTGATAAACATTTTGAAACAGATACAATCATATAAAGTATTTAATCTAATATTTTGTTTACGTTTCAAGTTATAATATATATACACATATACATATATAATCATATTCGTTTAATGGTTCGTGAATCGTTGGAACTTGGTCGAGGTTGAATGAATCTATGAACATAGTTTAAAATTCCTGAAATTTAACTTAACAAATATTGCTTATTGTGTCGGAAACATATAAAGATTAAAGTTTAAATTTGGTTGGAAATTTCCGGGTTGTCACAGTACCTACCCGTTAAAGAAATTTCATCCCAAAATTTAAGTGGAAAGGTCGTGAATGATAATAAGTATGTTTTCATGATACATACGGGCTGAAAATTAGAGTTTTATCATCAGCGGATAATTTGGTTAAACAATCCATTTATATGAAGAGTACGAATGAAGCTAACATAGAAGAGTGAAATGAGTAAGTGTAGATTCATCTTATCATTTGACGTAGATATGATTGATTCCCAGATTTCAAGGGATTTGAAAAAAATCTTCTTAATAAGATTTGACTCTCCGGTAATCAAGGAAATTAGGATCTGCTTTAAATGTGATGGTCCATTTTAATTATTCTGTCGGAGATTTTCTTATAAATTCACCTCCTTCGTTTCCTTACAACTCACACCTTCTGTTGATGCATTTTATGCAAGTCCCTAGACATCTACCCACGTCCATTGCAGGTACAACAGTTTACAGGCCACCATAATTGCTCATTATTATCCTGTGTTTGTATGTGGTTACAGGAACTCCAGGAACGAGATTTAGATGTTTGACTATGTTAGACTTAGTCAGACGTACGAGTGAAGCCTCACTAGTACGGCTGACAGGCTCAGACGCATGGTTGATGCTGAGCTAAGTCACAATTACAACCTAAATTAGAAGACACGAGTGAGTGATCACCCGTACGGCTGATGAAGCCAACTCGTACGTGTGATGAATGAATCGTATGGGTGAGTCAACAGCAGGGGTATATAAAGTCTTATGTTCTTCATTTTAGGTTAAGCCTCTTATTTGTTACACACACTCAGATCTAGTGAGCTCCTCCGATTCTCTCTCAGTCCAAATCACCCATGTGGTGAATAATAGCTCTAGGTGTTGATCTAATCACACTTGATTTAGTTGTGGTTTGACTAAATTAATCAAAAAAAAACTTAACCTATTCACTAGAGGGTTTGATTCACTTATTCTGCCATTGTGTGAGTTAAATCTGTTGATTTCTAAGTTCCTAGTCATGTTTCATCACCTTCTATTCTTTCTCCCTCAACTCATATTTTAAAGTATTCATCAATATGCTCCATCCAGCTCTGATTCTCGATATACTTCTAACTTTCATATCGGTCATTCTTCTTTTTCATCTACCGCCGGAAGAATCTATTTACTTCTACTATACTCTTGGGTTTATAGTGTTTCTAGTTCTCCCGTGTCTTTATATTGCTATATGCATCGATATATGGTTTATAATTTCTAGTTTGTCGTTGGGCTTTATATGTTTCCTTATATTTCAAAGTCTCTGCTTCTGTCTTCTATAATCATTATCATTCACAGTTAATGCTCTCTTTTTATTTGCTGCAATTTATACCCCAATTTCTATTTCGGAGTTTTGTCCTTTCGTTTCTTCTTCTTGCGATTAAGCACCGCTTGTAATGGTCCAGAATTCACAGATATGAATTTCGGAATGAACATTGTTAATGTTCTAGGAAGGAAATTGTGATGGCACGATGTTGACTTGTCAAATTACTAGAATACCTTGGAAAAGGCCGAATCATCAAGAAATATTTTCTTGATATTTTAGAGGTTAAATAGAATACAAGAGTCGTATAACATGACACATGATGATGTTATGATCTGTGAATCATCACGTTCCATTTAGAAACTCAGCATGACTTACTGTAATATAATCACATTGATCAAGTGTCATTATATTATACTAATTCATGCTTCAGTTCTCAACACTACTTCAAAATATTCCTATTTTAAACTTGAATCTTTCAGAATTTAGAAACTAAAATAGTATCTTTTATGATGTAATACAGATAGCGCGAAGAGGTAAATGATTTCAAATAAGAAAAATTAAGAAAATATCTTCAAAAATATGGAGGATATTTATAATGAAAGATATGATGATATTTTAGAATTTCTAATATTAGAAGACGATGAAGAATATTGTCCGTAGGGGTTTAGAGTCAGGAGCAAGGTATTCGTTAATGACTTCAGCAGGTACTGAATCATTTGGATCCTTTAAAGTCAGGTTCAGTCTTTGTAATTTGTCCACAGCCTCCTTCCTACTTTGCTCAATCCGTTTTCCAGTTCCAAAACTTCTCTTTTTCTGCGCTTTGCCAGCACACTTCATCATTATCATCCAGCTTTTACCATTTAAAGTCGTTTATAGTTTTTGCTGCTTCATCAGCATTTTTTCCATTTTCGGAGAACCAATTCGTAGTTCGGAGTGTTTTACAGAAACTTCACATTCAAATTAAGTCCAGAAGATAGACGTTATATATACACATATAACTGTTGGCGCAGACATGCTGCAAGATTTCAAAATACTGATTGCTAATTCCCAATGATTCGTATGGCAATTCTCATTACAAGATGCAAATGAGTAAATGATGGGATTTCAATGAATAATTATGATGACTTTTTGGAGAGGCTAAAGTCAAAGGGTAATGAAGTTGTTGGTACATCTGCTAATAATATGGTGGAATGTAAAAGGTTCCCTGGTAACGATGGTGTATATCTCAAGGTTATAATAAGGTTAGTCTGACTGAAAATTCGAAGTTGACTTGCTGGAGCTGTGACAAAACTGGCTACTTTGAATAGGAGTCGCAAAGTTATTTTTGCTAATAAATGCCAAAGAATCTGACGCGGATACGTTGTTTAAACTTTTACTTTAGTTTCAAGAGTTTTTCGGGTATATAACTGTGGGTAACATGTGTTGGATCATCATCTCGATTGCTCATCATTCAAAGTATCTTCAGAAATTTTCGAAGGGTTTGAACACAGATTGTAATCGTTAACATACATTTGATGTTCTAACACAGTTTTGAAGTCAAAATATAGCTTGTGAAAGATGTAAGGATCTAAGAGTGATGATTTTGGTCATATCTCAAGTTAAATTTTGAGATTTCAAAATCAGAATATGTAATTAAATTTTGAATGAGTATGGTTGTTTTGATTTCTATAAAAGAATGTATATTGTTGTGAAAGTAGGGAGTATAATGGATGATTTGCTGAATCAGATTCGAAGAATGTAACATATTAATTGTGAATTTATATATCTCTCGGGTATTACCTACCCGTTAAAAAAAAATTTCTCAATTAATATTTTGTACAAAAGAATTTTATTACAGTCTTTATGAAAATATATATATGTATATTTTCTTCAGATGTAACATAGATTTAATGAGTTAATGTTAAATTAAACTCATTTGATTTACGGTTGAAACTAGAATTGAATAATCCCTAAAGGCTTTAAAAAGTACATAACTTTTACGCAGTATTTCTTTAATGACATTGAAACTATGAATCAATACTTCGTTATTTGTTGATGTATGGTGTTCGGTTCGTGGAATTCTTGTGAATTTCGCAAAGTACGAATGATGTTATCTGAAAAGTTTTGGGTACATTGATGATGAAAGTGTAAAATCAAATATATACATGATTTATTATGAATTGGAATTTGTTGAATTGCGACAGAGATTGTAGTTAACGCTGGTTAAGTTGCGGCCGAAGGACGTACATTATTGCATATTTGTAATATGAATTAACCGAGTAGTTAAGATTCACACACAATAGCTTAGCACTGAAAGATTTATTTCAATATATATATATATATATATATATATATATATATATATATATATATATATATATATATATATATATATATATAATATACATATAATTTCTTCAGAGAAAATGAGTTAATTCTTCATAACTCGTTGATACAATATAAACGTTATTGATTCGTAATGATGTCCACAGTGATTCTTGAACTGACGGAGTTTGTGATGTTATCGGTGTTGTTGATTCGGATGTTGACTGTACTGACGATGCTGGTAACGCTGATGGTACTATTGATGTTGTTGGTAAAGCAAGTTTAGCTTGTTAATCACACACCATTTTTGTTAGGGTTTCTACTCTTCCTTCCATCATTTTGGTTCGCTTAACTGATTTATGGTTAGGGCTAGATTAGATAATCTCTAAGACTTTAGAGATTACATAATCGCCGCGAAATGTTTCTCCAATGAAGTTATGAATTAATACTTCGTCAGTTATTGTTGTTGGTACTCCTTGGTATCTATGGTGCGTATGACGTTGATGCTCGTGGGACAGATTGTGAAGTTGAGGTTTACGACGCGGTTGTGGTTGGAGGTGGTAATGGTACTGTTGGCGTTGATGATGGTGGTACTGGTTATGCTGCTGATGCTGCTGCTGGTGTTTGTAATCTCTGCACCATATTCTCCAAAGCCACTACCCGAGCGCGAAGCTCGTTGACTTCTTCTATTACACCGGGGTGATTGTCGGTTCGGACGAGCGGATAAATAAAATCTAAAATTTGATGTAATATATAATCGTGACGAGATACTCTGGAAATGAGCGAGAAAATGGTGTTTCAGACAGGTTCGCTGGTAAGTGCTTCAGGTTCTTCATCAAGAGGGCAATGTAGTGGATGGAAGGGATCACCTTCTTCTTGTCTCCAATGATCGAGGAGGCTACGAACCCATCCCCAATTCATCCAGAATAGGTGATGACTGATTGGTTGATCTATTCCGGTCACACTGCTTTCGGAGCTTGAATGGGATTCCATTTCGGAATCTGAGTGACTTGAACTGATGACGAATTCCATTTCGTACGATTGGATAAAGGATTTTTTTTTCGATATGAAATGATTTTGGCTAACGGATGGTATTCTAATTGAGTCGACATCAATCGTCGATTTATTGGCGACTTGACTGACTTTTAGAGCCTAAATTAAATTCCAGGCAGGATTTAAAACCCATGGAAATTTGATTCTACCATTTTCATGGCGTCTATTATTATTTTTATTTTAGTTTTTTATTTTTTTTTCTTTAAAAAAACTTTTCCTACTTAAAGGCCGGAGGTCCTCTCGGAAGCAATCTCTTTATCCGTCGAATAAAGAGAGGGATGACTTTCTCTACTCTTTAGAGTGTTACACTCTAGGTGGAGAAATGACTTGTCTTTATTCTCAGATAGGGGAAGGATTGTCTACATCTCACCTCCCCCATACACCACTCATGTGGTATTGGGTTTTGTTGTTGTTGTTGTTGTGGATGGTATTCTAATTACATAGAATATATATATATATATATATATATATATATATATATATATATATATATATATATATATATATATATATATATATATATATATATATATATATATATATATATATATATATTAAAAGATTTCGTAGATTACGGAGGACTTTGCGGGATATGTCAGGCAAAGTTTAAAGTAACAGATACGATAAGATATGATTTAGCAGATATGCTAAGATATGAATTTTTGTCTATACACTATTCATGCAGTCAATACAGCAAGACGTGTCTTAGACTAAAAATGATAAGCAGGTAATTTCCTGAGGATGATAAGTAGTTAATTTTCGACACAAAATGATAAGCAAAACTTTTGACATGCAGATACGGTCGAAGTCCAGACTCACTAATGCATCCTATCGACTTATCAGTTAGACACACTAATGCAGACCTGGTTCGCTAAGACCACCGCTCTGATACCAACTGAAAGGACCCGTTCATATACATTATAAACGATTCACAATAGTTGATTACATTGCGAGGTATTTGACCTCTATATGATACATTTTACAAACATTGCATTCGTTTTTAAAAGACAGACTTTCTTTACATCGAAAATTGACAGGCATGCATACCATTTCATAATATCCACTATCCAACTATAAATTGATTTAATAATAATCTTTGATGAACTCAATAACTCGAATGCAACGTTCTTCGAAATATGCTATGAAAGACTCCAAGTAATATCTTTAAAATGAGCAAATGCGCAGCGGAAGATTTCTTTAACACCTGAAAATAAACATGCTTTAAAGTGTCAACCAAAAGGTTGGTGAGTTCATTAGTTTATCATAATCATTTATTTCCATCATTTTAATAGACCACAAGAATTTCATTTTCAGTTCTCATAAATATACGTCCCATGCATAGAGACAAAAAATAATCATTCATATGGTGAACACCTGGTAACCGACATTAACTAGATACATATAAGAATATCCCCTATCATTCCGGGATCCTCCTTCGGACATGATATAAATTTCAAAGTACTAAAGCATCCGGTACCTTGGATGGGGTTTGTTAGGCCCAATAGATCTATCTTTAGGATTCGCGTCAATTAGGGTGTCTGTTCCCTAATTCTTAGATTACCAGACTTAATAAAAAGGGGCATATTCGATTTTGATAATTCAACCATAGAATGAAGTTTCACGTACTTGTGTCTATTTCGTAAAACATTTATAAAAGTTGCGCATGTATTCTCAGCCCAAAAATATAAAGGGTAAAAAGGCAAATGAAACTCACCATACTGTATTTTGTAGTAAAAATACATATAACATCATTGAACAAGTGCAAGGTTGGCCTCGGATTCACGAACCTAAATTAATTATATATATTTATATGTTGGTCAATATTTGTCTAACAAATTAGGTCAAGTCATAGTGTACCACAATCCTAATGCTCGAGACTAATATGCAAAAGTCAACAAAAGTAAATTTGACTCAAAATAATTTCCAAAAATCTATACATGATTAATATATAGTTTAAATATCGTCGTTTTATATTTTTAAATATTTTTAAAAGATTTATTAGAGTAAATAATATAATTTATTTATTAATAAATAAAATTTTATATTAAATTTATATAATAAAATATACTTTTATATATATTAAGTAATAAAATTTATAGGGTTCATTTAATATCATAAAGATAATATGATATGTATTATTAAAGTAAGTTATTACACGTAGTAAAATATGTTTGTATCACATATTTATTTGATAAAATAATATCTATAATGATAGTAAGTAAAAGTTGTATTATTTTGTAATAATAATTATTATTATAAAAATATCAATATTTATAATTACTAAGATGACATTATGATAAAAAGATAATTCTAATTATGATAACTTTAATATTTACGATAATTTTTAATATTATCTTTAAAATAATAATTCTATTTAAAATAATAATAATAATGATATTTTATAGTAACCATGACATTTCTATTAAAATGATAATTTTTGTTAAAATGATAGTTTTAATACTAACGATACTTTTAATAATAATAGTAATGATAAAAATAATAAGAACGATAATTTTATCTAAATTAATATCTTATAATATTTTAATTTCATCATGATACTCTTACTCATTATTTCCTAATCGTTTCGTTTAATAGCTTTTAATCGTCTTTTATATCGTGTTCATAATAATGATAATAATAGTAATCAAAATATTTAGGTGTTACAATTATTTGTTTTAATTACACTAATATTAATAATGATAGTTACTATAATATTATTAACAATAATACTAATAATTATCTTAATGATAATATAGTAATAATAATAATAACAATAACAATAACCATTTTTAAATAATGATATATATATATATTAATAATGATAATAATAATAATAATACTAATAATAATAATAATAATAATAATAATAATAATAATAATAATAATAATAATAATAATAATAATAATTATAATAATAATAATAATGATAATTGGATAATAATAATAATAATAATAATACTAATTATAACTTTAACGATAATAACGATAGTAATAAAAAAAACAATTTTTAATGATAAATCTCTTTTATTGATAAAGATAATAATAATGATAATAATAAGATAAAACTAGAACGACGATAAAAACGACGATAATAATAATCATTTTTAATAAAAATATCGAAAATTTAATTGATTATAACTTCTAATCCATTCATCGAAACCATTCGATATCTAAAGGAAAAGTTCTTAATTTTTCGCTAGCTTTCCAAGGACATGCATATCTTATACCTTATCTCAACCGCAAGTGTAACTAATTCAAGATTCTACCTAACCTGTCTAAGGGCAATATCAAAAGTACAAGCATGCATAATCCTAAATTCTCGAGCACTAGTCAGGGATACACTATTAGTATGTAAAAGTTAAATTATGAGTACTCACGTATCAATATTGAGATTCAATATTGCAGGAAAGGTACGTAGACGCAACGGAAATGATAAACACTATATTGACCTCACGAGCATACCCATGAACCATACGCAATCACCTCCATAGCTATAACCCATAATTTCCTTAATCCTATCCTACTCGAAAAACAATTTCGAAATCACTCGGACAACACTCCGTCGTAATATTTTATGTATACTAATAATATCTTGAAATAATACGGAGTAAATATATATATGTAAATCGATTGAGAGAGTTTAGAGAAAAATAATGAAACCTATTGAATTCTATTTATAATAGATTTTTGAATTATTAAAGTGAATTATTAAAGTATGAATTATTAAAGTGAATTATTAAAGTATGAATTATTAAAGTATAAATTATTAAAGTATGAATTATTAAAGTGAATTATTAAAGTTAAAGTAAAGTAAAAATAAAGTAAAGGTAAAGTTTAAGTATAGTAAAAGTATAAAACTATGTACGTATTATACGCGATTAAATATATATAATATTAATTTAAATCGTTATATATATTTAATAAAATAAAATATAAATATCGTTATATTTATCATACTAGTTAAGTAATGAGTTGTCAAAAGTGGTTCTAGATATTTATAAAAGTTATATACGTTTTAATAATAAAGTTCTTTTTAAACTGAAAACGTTTTTGTACGTTTGAAACTAAATAGATCAATCGAGTCTTTATGAGATTCAATCTTCCACTATCCTTTGTCTAGTTCTCAATGATTGACAATTTGTTCTTATTTATAAATTACTTTACCATTTTCCGAATATTGTTAAAATGGAAAGATTTCTCAAATCAACGTGGGCCTTTCAACAGAGACTTGTAATCATAATTTAATATATCTGATAATTCAATCATTTGATCTTATCTTCTAATTCCATTGATAAACATTTTGAAACAGATACAATCATATAAAGTATTTAATCTAATATTTTGTTTACGTTTCAAGTTATAATATATATACACATATACATATATAATCATATTCATTTAATGGTTCGTGAATCGTTGGAACTTGGTCGAGGTTGAATGAATCTATGAACATAGTTTAAAATTCTTGAAATTTAACTTAACAAATATTGCTTATTGTGTCGGAAACATATAAAGATTAAAGTTTAAATTTGGTTGGAAATTTTTGGGTTGTCACAGTACCTACCCGTTAAAGAAATTTCGTCCCAAAATTTAAGTGGAAAGGTCGTGAATGATAATAAGTATGTTTTCATGATACATACGGGCTGAAAATTAGAGTTTTATCATCAGCGAATAATTTGGATAAACAATCCAATCATATGAAGAGTACGAATGAAGCTAACATAGAAGAGTGAAATGAGTAAGTGTAGATTCATCTTATCATTTGACGTAGATATGATTGATTCCCAGATTTCAAGGGATTTGAAGAAAATCTTCTTAATAAGATTTGACTCTCCGGTAATCAAGGAAATTAGGATCTGCTTTAAATGCGATCGTCCATTTTAATTATTCTGTCGGAGATTTTCTTATAAATTCACCTCCTTCGTTTCCTTACAACTCACACCTTCTGTTGATGCATTTTATGCAAGTCCCTAGACATCTACCCACATCCATTGCAGGTACAACAGTTTACAGGCCACCATGATTGCTCATTATTATCCTGTGTTTGTATGTGGTTACAGGAACTGCAGGAACGAGATTTAGATGTTTGACTATGTTAGACTTAGTTAGACGTACGAGTGAAGCCTCACTAGTACGGCTGACAGGCTCATACGCACGGTTGATGCTGAGCTAAGTCACAATTACAACCTAAATGAGAAGACACGAGTGAGTGATCACCCGTACGGCTGATGAAGCCAACTCGTACGTGTGATGAATGAATCGTATGGGTGAGTCAACAGCAGGGGTATATAAAGTCTTATGTTCTTCATTTTTGGTTAAGCCTCTTATTTGTTACACACACTCAGATCTAGTAAGCTCCTCCGATTCTCTCTCAGTCCAAATCACCCATGTGGTGAATAATAGCTCTAGATGTTGATCTAATCACACTTGATTTAGTTGTGGTTTGACTAAATTAATCAAAAAAAAAAACTTAACCTATTCACTAGAGGGTTTGATTCACTTATTCTGCCATTGTGTGAGTTAAATCTGTTGATTTCTAAGTTCCTAGTCATGTTTCATCACCTTCTATTCTTTCCCCCTCAACTCATATTTTAAAGTATTCATCAATATGCTCCATCCAGCTCTGATTCTCGATATACTTCTAACTTTCATATCGGTCATTCTTCTTTTTCATCTACCGCCGGAAGAATCTATTTACTTCTACTATACTCTTGGGTTTATAGTGTTTCTAGTTCTCCCGTGTCTTTATATTGCTATATTCATCGATATATGGTTTATAATTTCTAGTTTGTCGTTGGGCTTTATATGTTCCCTTATATTTCAAAGTCTCTGCTTCTGTCTTCTATAATCATTATCATTCACAGTTAATGCTCTCTTTTATTTGCTGCAATTTATACCCCAATTTCTATTTCGGAGTTTTGTCCTTTCGTTTCTTCTTCTTACGATTAAGCACCGCTTGTAATGGTCCAGAATTCACAGATATGAATTTCGGAATGAACATTGTTAATGTTCTAGGAAGTAAATTGTGATGGCACGATGTTGACTTGTCAAATTACTAGAATACCTTGGAAAAGGCCGAATCATCAAGAAATATTTTCTTGATATTTTAGAGGTTAAATAGAATACAAGAGTCGTATAACATGGCACATGATGATGTTATGATCTGTGAATCATCACGTTCCATTTAGAAACTCAGCATGACTTACTGTAATATAATCACATTGATCAAGTGTCATTATATTATACTAATTCATGCTTCAGTTCTCAACACTACTTTAAAATATTCCTATTTTAAACTTGAATCTTTCAGAATTTAGAAACTAAAATAGTTTCTTTTATGATGTAATACAGATAGCGCGAAGAGGTAAATGATTTCAAATAAGAAAAATTAAGAAAATATCTTCAGAAATATAGAGGATATTTATAATGAAAGATATGATGATATTTTAGAATTTCTAATATCAGAGGATGATGAAGAATATTGTCTGCAGGGGTTTAGAGTCAAGAGCAAGGTATTCGTTAATGACTTCAGCAGGTACTGAATCATTTGGATCCTTTAAAGTCAGGTTCAGTCTTTGTAATTTGTCCACAGCCTCCTTCCTACTTTGCTCAATCCGTTTTCCAGTTCCAAAACTTCTCTTTTTCTAAGCCTTGCCAGCACACTTCATCATTATCATCCAGCTTTTACCATTTAAAGTCGTTTATAGTTTTTGCTGCTTCATCAGCATTTTTTCCATTTTCGGAGAACCAATTCGTAGTTCGGAGTGTTTTTCAGAAACTTCACATTCAAATTAAGTCCAGAAGATAGACGTTATATATACACATATAACTGTTGGCGCAGACATGCTGCAAGATTTCAAAATACTGATTGCTAATTCCCAATGATTCGTATGGCAATTCTCATTACAAGATGCGAATGAGTAAATGATGGGGTTTCGTGAATCGTTGGAACTTGGTCGAGGTTGAATGAATGTATGAACATAGTTTAAAATTCTTGAAATTTAACTTAACAAATATTGCTTATTGTGTCGGAAACATATAAAGATTAAAGTTTAAATTTGGTTGGAAATTTCCTGGTTGTCACATATCCGACGTTGATTAAATGTTAAGTATGGTTACCAAGTTCTCAACCACTTAGAATGCTTTACATATACTTGCGAGTGTATTATGTTTATAATTATGAAATCTTGTGGTCTATTGAAACTATTGATAACTATTGTTACGATAAACCTATGAACTCACCAACCTTTTGGTTGACACTTTTAAGCATGTTTATTCTCAGGTATGAAAGAAATCTTTCGCTGTGCATTTGCTCATTTAGAAGATAATACATGGAGTCATTTATGGTATACTTAGGACAGTACCTCGCAATGGAACCAGATGTTGACGACTTCGTCCAGGTGGAAAAGGACGGGTCCTTTCATTTGGTATCAGGGCGTTGGTCCTAGTGAACCAGGTCTTGCATTAGTGTGTCTAACTGATAGTTGTTAGGATGCATTAGCGAGTCTGGACTTCGACCTTAACTGCATATTATAAGTATTGTTTGTCATTCCTAGCGGAAAATTTTCTACTTTTCATTCCTAAGTCTAGACACGACTTCCTGCATTTATTTGATAGATAGTGTACAGATAAATTCATATCTTAGTGTATCTGCTAATTCATATCTTAGCGTATCTGTTACTGTATACTTTATCTGACACGTTTCCTTAAATCCCTCCGTAATCTACAGGATCTTCTGTACTATACATAGATATTCTATGTAATTAGAATATCATCCGATATCAGAAAATCATTTCATATCGAAAAATCCTTTATTCAATCGTACGCAATGAAACTCACCATTAGTTCAAATCCCTCGGATTCCGATATGAAGTCCCACTCCAGCTCCGAAAGCAGCGTCACCAGAATGAATCAACCAATCATTCATCCCCAAATTCATCTGATGGGTTCGTAGTCGACTTAACCAATGGAGACAAGAAGAACGCGATCCTTTTCAACCACCAACCTGCACCCTCGGCGAAGAACCCGAAACACTTACCGGCGAACCTGTTCGAAACACCATTTTTACCTTCAGTTCCCAAATATCTCTTCACGATTATATTCTATCTATAATTCTAAACCTTATTCATCCGATCGTTCTGACCGACAATCATCCCAGGATGATAGAAGAAGTCAACGAGCTTCGCGCTCGAGTAGTATCTTTGGAGAATATGGTGCAAAACTTACCAGCTTCAACAACATCACCGGCACCAACAGTACCACCAGTATCAACAGCTGTACCATCAACAACACATGCCTCAACATCTCATTCTGTACCTCGAGCATAATTTTCATTCTACATATCGTTCTACACCGACTATCTTTGTTCTACATATCGATCTATATCAATTACCTTTGTTCTACATGACGATTATGTAATCTCTAATGTTTTAGAGATTATGTATTCTAGTTCTAACGATAAATCAAATGAGTCTAATATCTTATTGACTCATTAAGTCCATGATTACATCTGAAGAAAATATATATGCAAGTATATTTTCATAAAGATTGTAATTAAAATTCTTTTGTACGAACTATTAATGGTGAAAATATTTTAACGGGTAGGTAATACCCGAGGAATATTTAGATTTCACATTAATCAGTTACACGGTACATTCTTCGACTTTGATTCAACAGTTAGTCACTATCCTACTTGTATCCATAGATATACGTACCCGTTCACCACAGAATCCATTTTCGTTCAATTTCATATTTGGATTTTGACCTATCAGAATCCAACAAGTGGCATAACGAAGAAAACATCGGATAAAGTAAAATTTGTTAGAAACAAACGAACTAACTAATTGAAATATTGTTAAGAATCCACGCTAACTGTTCCTAGCTAACTGTTCCTAGCTAACTGGTTACATTTTATTTATCGCAATTTAATTTTTGCAATTTACATTCTCGCAATTTTATTTATCGTCATTTAATTTCTGTTATTTACTTTTACGCACTTTAAATCTGGACACATGTACACAATACGTCGGATTAATTCTGAGACAATACGTTGTACACGGGTCATGATATATATTTATTTATTTTACGCACTTTAAATAACGGGACACGTATACAAGGTTTCGACCTATCATATCGACCCATCTATATATATATATTTCGGAACAACCATAGACACTCTATATGTGAATGTTGGAGTTGGCTATACAGGGTTGAGGTTGATTCCAAAATATATATATATATAGTTTGAGTTGTGATCAATACTGAGACCGGTACACTGGTCACGATACGTATTAATTAGTTTGAATATTATATATTAGATTATATATGAATTTATTGGACTATTGGACTATCAACTGTGGACTAATAACATTAGACAATTAAAATGAATTAAAATACTGATTATAACATATGAAACTAAATAATTCTTCAAGGTTGTCACTTGATTTTATTCTAAACCTCATTTTAATCTTGACGATTCCAATCCATGTTAAAATCTTTCATGATTCTTGAAAATACCTCGATCGAGAGGATGAACCAGCCGCACTTCATCTACGGAAGAAAAGATTGATGCATATAGTTATGCACCTGAAAACCCTCGGAAACTGAGTAAACGTTTAACACGTAGCTGTGCTAATTCCTTTAGTGTTATTATTACCCAAAATAATTTGGTAATCCCTTTCAAAGTAGCAAATTTTGTCACAGCTCCAGCAAGTCAACTCCGACTTTTCATCCGAAACAACCTTATTATAACCATGATATATATATGCGTACTCCTTATTGTTACTGGAGAACCTTTTATATTCCACCATATTACCATCAGCGTTTAAACTTCTAAAAACACAATTCTCCTGAAACCACCCCGGATTAATAACCGATGACTCAGATATCGTAGCATTAAATGCAGAGGAAAAAAAAATAAAAAATTTGAAGATGGTCTAAACGGCCAAAAGTTTGATGATAAAGAAAGGAGTGTTTGGAAACGCTCAATAGAAAATTTAGTACCGAAAAACGGATTATGCGAAATTACGAAGGAACCGTGGATAAATCACAAAGATTAAACTTGTCTTCAAAGAATTCAAATAAATGCTCGATGAAATCTTTAGAGAATATTTTGCTCTGTACCCACGTTAAAATTTTTCCAGAAAATTTTCTCCATCAATCTTCGAACTTAGAAATTCCAAAATATCATCATAAATATCTTCGATATTTTTGAGGATATTTTCATAAATATTCCTGTTCGAAATTATCTACCTCTTCGTGTTTTCAGTACTCTATTATATTGAAAACTTCTGTAAAATCTAAGTATAAATTATGAATGAATTGTAGAGAAGTGTTGGGAAATGAAGCAGGAGTTAGTATAATATAATGACGTCAGGCCAACGTGATTATATTACAGTAAATCATGCTGAGCTTCTATTGGAACATGATGATTCACAGATCATAACGTCATCATGTGCCTTGTTACGCGACTCTTTCATTCTACTTAAGCTCTAGGCATATCAAGAAAATATTGAAGGTATTTCGTATGCCCGAGAGACATAATTAATTAATGTGGCCAATGTGTTATGATCCAAGTCGGGTCATACCCAATAACAAGCCGTCAACACTTTTATGTATTTATTTTCGAGAGTGAATCTTTAAAATAAATACTTGACACTTAGACTTTAGAAATTGGTTTTCTAAAGATAAAATGCAAGAAATAATTATTTGGATAATTATAAGTGCAAGTTTAATTATTAATGATTAAACTTATATGTGTGTTATAATTTTATAAAGTGGTTTATAAAATTATATATATATATAAATGTGCAAGTAACATGTTTATCTTTATAAATGGTTTGTAAAGACAAAAAAAATATGTACATGTATTTATATAAACAAAGTGCAAGTAGCATGGGAATTTAACAAGACATTTTATAAAATGAAAAGCAAAAAAAAAAAAAAGAAAAAAAAGAAAAGGGCATGGGTGGTGGCGGTTTTGGGGAGTTCCAAGACACCCACTCATGCTTGCTTTTATCTTGTTATTTACTCCTAATGCTTGCATGCTTGCACACTAACACACACACATCATTACTACTTGCATTTTGAAAATCAAACACTCTCCCATCTACCATTTTGGCCGAAAATTTTGGGAGCAAGAAGGGGTTCTTTCAAGCTTGATTTTCTTGGTTGATTAGTGTCTAAATCCTAACCAAGTTCTAGGGTGTTGATTCATAAGGTTTGTGGGTATACAAGGCTTGAGGCTTCAAGTAAGAAGCTTTCTTGTTCATCATCTTCTTCATCATCTTTATCCATTTTACCTCCTAACTTGGAGTAGGTATAACCTTCTTACTAACTTTTATACTTGTAAGCATATCTTCAAGACTTGATATCTTTATGGAATTTGTCTTTTAAAATGGTTAAAATATAACATGAACTTTGCATGCTTCCGCTTATTTTAATCTTCATAAAATGGGTTTTATGAACTTTGTTAATGTATAGAACATGTTTGTTTAAAAGATTGTAAAATTCCATCAATGGTATCTAGAGCCAAGGTCTTTGAAATATGCTTCTTGTTTATGACTTTTAAATCCACTAATCTTACAATCTAGTAACATGCATGAAACTAGAATGTAAAAAAAATTTTGGATTTTGGGTGGGTTTCCTTTTGGCCGAAATTTAGAGGGTTCCAAAATGGGTTTGGAACTTAATTTTGGTCAAATTTTGTTGTATGTTATGGTTCACAATCAAGCCTAGACCTTGTGTTTGAATGGTTGTATGATGTGGTTGTTTTATTCATTCTTATGGTTTGTAATATTAATCATTCATTTGGTTTGTAATAATTTGTAATTTTATTCATTTGTAATTTATTTTATGTTTGGTATGTAAAATAGATTAGATTGTAATTTCATTTTCTAGAAAAAAAATGTATTAGGATATATTTTTTGTAAAGAGAATGAAGAATGAAGATGAAGATGAACACAAGTTGGAAGCATTTGGATGCAAGATTAAGTGGGAGATTATAAATCTCCTATTTTGTCATAACCCTTAGAAGGTGACATTTATTTTGGCTAAACAAATGTCTACCAAATTGGCTTGATTGTGGACTTGTTTGTTTTGCATGTTTATTGTGTTTGTATGCTTGGTTGATACAAGATTATCACATATTTACAACTTGCAAAATGACATTATAATTGGTTATAATTGAAACATGAAAAGGACACTAATAAATGGTTATTAAGGACATAAATAACAATGCATATAAAATGGTTTATATCAAGTAATTGGCTTTACTAATATGACATGAATATTGGTTTTTCTTAATATACTATACACCATATGCATGTTGGTGTATGGCAAATGTTTTCTTAAACTAGAATTTATGAAAACTTAAAATCCCTTAACTAAAACAAGGTAAACAAGTTAAACGCCATCCTTTTGTGGGAACACTTGAACATAGTAGGGAACTCATAATGGGATAAAGGTCACCTAACCATTATGAACTAACTAATATGGTTAAGGTAAAATTCGCATGCTTGTGGGATAAAGGTCACCTAACCACTTGTATGTTAATTTTACATGTTTGCACAAGTAGGACGACTTGATTTAGGAATCATGAACTTAGGGTCACCGAAGCATGAGGAACAAATAGGCGTTGATGGGATAAATATGCCATGCAAAAGGATTGCATGATCCCATAACTTAGAAGTTGCAAAAGGATTGCAATTGTCACATAAATGACTACCTAGCTAAATCAAATGACGGGATAAAGGTCACCTAACCGAAATTTGATTTACCGTTGGATTCTAAGATTTAATAAAACAATTAAAAATAAAAGGGTATTGTTTATTAAATTTAAAATCGATACTTAAAATAACTTTGTTGAATTTTGTATATGGCCGCCAATAACAACAACAACATGCAAAATGCACCACTTAACCTAAACAACCTATCGTTAAGGTCTCTCCTCGAGAAAGACAAACTCAACCATACGAACTTTATGGATTGGTTCCGTAATCTTAGGATTGTCCTCAAACTTGAGGATAAAGCGTATGTGTTGGAGGACCCTATTCCCGACCAACCGGATGAGGAAGATCTAGAGGGCATGGCTTATTATGACAAGTATTGCGCCGATTTGGTGCAAGTCACTTACCTAATGCTTGGGACTATGATACCCGAACTCCAAAAGGATTTCGAACATCATAGTGCATATGACATGATTACGCAATTGAAGGAGATGTTCCTTCAACAAGCACGTGTCGAGCGCTTCGAAACGGTTCGAGCGCTACATGCATGTCGTATGGATGACACCCAATCCGTCTCATCTTATGTCCTCAAAATGAAAAGCCTCATTGATCGCGCTAACTGTCTCAATCTCAACATATCCAATGAGCTAGCCACCGATCTTATCCTAAACTCCTTGTCAAATAGGTTTGACCAATTTGTAATTAATTACAATATGAATGGGATGGATAAGACTATTGGTGAGCTTCATGGCATGTTAAGGACGGCCGAAACTAGCATGGGTAAAAGGGCTTCACCCATGCTAATGATCAATGATGGTGGGTCCAAAGGTAACAACACCTCTAAGCCTAAGGCGGCTAAGAGGAAAGGACCCGCCCATCAAGGCAAGGGAAAGGGAAAGATGGCTACCCCAACCAAAAACAAGAATAAGAAACAAAAGGTTGCCGGACAAGCAAACCTCAAGGAAGACCTATGTTTCGGTTGCAGTGAAATGGGTCACTGGAAACGAAACTGCCCGGTCTACCTTAAGGAGTTGAAGGAAAAGAGGGATGCAGGGCAATCCTCAGGTAATATATATATGGTATATATAGAGCTCAGTATTACTTCTTCTAATACATGGGTATTAGACACTGGATGTGGAACTCACATTTGCAATTCATTGCAGGGGTTCAAAGGAAGTAGCAAGCAAACGGGAACATTAAGTCTCTACATGGGTAATGGAGCCAAAGTACAAGTGAAGGCTCAAGGAGACTTTGTGTTAAAGCTTCCAAGTGATTTGGAACTTATTTTGAAAGATGTTTTGTATGCACCCGATTTATGTCGAAACATTATTTCCGTTTCCCGTTTGAAACAATGTGGTTTTAATCTTAATTTTTTTAATGATGATATCCATGTTTATTTAGATAATGTATTCTATTTCAAGGCTTCACCTTCAAATGGAATTTATGAATTGGTTCATGATGATGCATCATCTAGTAGCTCAATATACCATACTAGCACCAAGAAACTCAAAAGGGATTTGAGTGATTCCTACTTATGGCATTGTCGCCTTGGTCACATAAACAAGAACCGAATGCATACACTTCAAAAGAATGGACTTTTGAAATCAAATGAAATGGACTCGTTTGATGTATGTGAATCTTGTTTACAAGGCAAAATGACTAAAGCGCCTTTCAAAGGGACCTATGAAAGGGCTAAAGACTTATTGGGATTAATACATTCGGATGTATGTGGACCCTTTAAGCCCATGACTAGGAATGGTGAAAGATACTTTGTTACTTTCATTGATGACTTTAGTCGTTTCGGATATGTCTACTTATTAAGACACAAGGACGAAACGTTTGAAGCATTCAAAGAATATCAAAACGAAGTGCAAAATCAACTCAATAAGACAATTAAGGTACTTCGTACCGATAGAGGAGGTGAATACCTAAGCGATGCTTTCCAAGATCATCTTAGGAGTTGTGGGATTATCTCACAACTTACTCCACCCGGAACACCCCAACTTAATGGAGTTTCCGAAAGGAGGAACCGAACCCTAATGGATATGGTTCGATCTATGATGGCAAGAAGCACGTTACCTCTATCATTTTGGGGTTATTGTCTAAGCTCCGCGGCCCGTATTTTAAATATGGCCCCAACCAAGAAAGTGGAACGAACTCCTCATGAGATGTGGTTTGGAAAACCTCCTTCTCTATCATACTTGAAAGTATGGGGATGTGAAACTTATCCTAAGCGCCATGTTGCTAATAAGTTGCATGCTCAATCCACAAAGTGTATCTTCATAGGATATCCCAAGGATGATATGGGATACTATTTCTATGATCCGACCAAGCAAAATGTATTTTTTGCTCGAAAGGCGGAATTCCTTGAAGCTAAGTTCCTAATGGAAGGAAATGGTGAAAGGAAGATAGATTTTGAAGAAGTTCAAGATCAAATAGATGAAACACAAATGGTTGACACTAGTACTCAACATGAAGATGTTGAAAATGATCAAGTGGTTGATCAAAGTACACAAGACGTTCGAAGATCTAGTAGGATTAGTAATCCTCCTGAGAGATATGGTTTTCTCGTGGATGGTTGCTATACGGTTGATTTGGATGAACCAACAAACTACGAAGATGCTTTATCAAAGATTGATAAAGATAAATGGCAGGAAGCCATGAACGCCGAGATGCAATCCATGTATGAAAACCAAGTTTGGGAACTTGTTGTACAACCTCCTAGCTCTAAGCTAGTTGATTGCAAATGGCTTTTCAAGAAGAAAACCGACATACATGGAAACTTGGATACATACAAAGCTAGACTTGTAGCAAAAGGTTTCACTCAAACTCAAGGGGTTGACTATGATGAAACTTTCTCGCCTGTGGCAATGCTGAAGTTTATTAGGATATTATTTGCCATTGCTGCTCATTATGATTATGAAATATGGCAAATGGATGTCAAAACCGCTTTCCTAAATGGATATCTTGAGGAAGATGTCTATATGGTGCAGCCCGAAGGTTTTGTAGATCCGAAATATCCTAAAAGGGTATGCAAGTTAAAGAAATCAATCTACGGATTGAAGCAAGCATCTAGAATGTGGAATCATCGTTTTAATGAGGAGGCAAAGAAATTTGGCTTCATTAAAAATGGTGATGAAGCTTGTGTATACAAGAAAGCTAGTGGGAGCTCTATTATGTTCCTTGTGCTATATGTGGATGATATATTATTATTTGGGAATGATATTACCACAATGCAAGAAGTCAAAACTTGGCTAAAGAGTTGCTTCTCCATTAAGGATCTTGGAGAAGCACAATATATATTGGGGATAGGGATCTATAGGAATAGATCCAAGAAATTGATAGGTTTAAGTCAAAGTACATACATTGATAAAGTCTTGAAAAGGTTCAAGATGGAAAACTCTAAGAAAGGTTTGGTACCTATTCAAAGAGGAACCGTTCTCAGTTCATCTCAGTGTCCCACCACAAAAGATGAACAAGAGAGGATGAAAAATGTCCCATACGCATCTGCTATTGGGTCAATCATGTATGCAATGATATGTACTAGACCGGATGTGTCATGCGCTCTAAGCTTGACAAGTAGATACCAGAATAACCCAGGAAACAGTCATTGGATTGCTGTTAAAAGTATATTGAAATAACTTAGGAGGACTAAGGATATATTTCTAATATATGGGTCTGGTGAGGAGGAACTCGCTGTAAAAGGTTACGTGGACACGAGCTTCCAAACTGAGCGAGATGATTCTCGATCACAATTCGGTTATGTCTTCATGTTAAATGGTGGTGCGGTCTCTTGGAAGAGTTCAAAACAGGATGTTGTTGCATTATCCACTACAGAGTCGGAGTACATTGCCGCCTCATTGGCAGCTCAGAAAGCTGCATGGATGAAGAAATTCATCGACGACTTAGGAGTGGTCCCTTCCATTCAAGACCCTCTTGAGATCTTTTGTGACAACGAGGGTGCGATTGCTCAAATCAAAAAACCTCGTGCTCATCAAAAGACTCGTCACATTGAGCGGAGATTCAACTACATCAGGGATGAAGTTGAAAAAGGAAAGATATGTATTCACAAAGTTCACACAGATCATAATGTTGCGGATCCACTCACGAAGCTTTTACATGGGCCAAAACATGAGGGGCATGTTTGTGCATTAGGGCTTCGATATTCTAGTGATTGGAAATGATCTATTTTATGTATTGTAACGGAACGAATTAGTTCAAACTCATTAATATAATTATGGTATTAATCTAATTTTGAGTTATGTTCCAATTTTGCATATTTTATCCATGAATAAATTATTATTCTAAATTCCGTAGTTGATCACATTTGTTGGAACAAGTGTGAGGTCTAGACTATTATGAACTTGGATTGGTTAAACATTCAAATGGTGAATGTGGGGCAAGGTTGCAACCATGGTTCATAGATATTTGTGGGACACAAATATTGGAAGACCCGCTCTCAAGATTTACTGTATGGAGCCTTTGTGGTTGATCACATGTAATCTTGAGTAAAGGAGAATATCATTGTATCCTTTGACCTGAGATACATATTGGGTTCAGATATTCACCGAATATCGTGCCTTGATTCTTTCCTCCGCTATTCTGAGAAGGTAGCTCATAAGGGAGGCTTCAGGTATGGTACGAAGTGTCGTGTCTAGGACGTATGTAGTCAAGATGGAATTTGTCCCTCTTATTCGTTGAGAGTCAAATGTCTAAGGCCTGATAAAGTTAAATCTATAAGAGGGTGATCACTCTATACCTCTTGGATTTAACATGACATCTAGGACAAAAGGATATATATTGAAAGATTCACCGAATCATATTCGAGATGGGAACTCGAAAGGGATGATGTTATTGAATGGCACTAAGTCATAACACGTTGGGGGTGATGGACGGTCGTTAGGTGGTATCCGTCACTTGCATTAATTCCTTATGTTCCTCGTGCAAGTGGGAGATTGAAGGTATTTCGTATGCCCGAGAGACATAATTAATTAATGTGGCCAATGTGTTATGATCCAAGTCGGGTCATACCCAATAACAAGCCGTCAACACTTTTATGTATTTATTTTCGAGAGTGAATCTTTAAAATAAATACTTGACACTTAGACTTTAGAAATTGGTTTTCTAAAGATAAAATGCAAGAAATAATTATTTGGATAATTATAAGTGCAAGTTTAATTATTAATGATTAAACTTATATGTGTGTTATAATTTTATAAAGTGGTTTATAAAATTATATATATATATATATAAATGTGCAAGTAACATGTTTATCTTTATAAATGGTTTGTAAAGACAAAATAAATATGTACATGTATTTATATAAACAAAGTGCAAGTAGCATGGGAATTTAACAAGACATTTTATAAAATGAAAAGGAAAAAAAAAAGAAAAAAAAAAGAAAAGGGCATGGGTGGTGGCGGTTTTGGGGAGTTCCAAGACACCCACTCATGCTTGCTTTTATCTTGTTATTTACTCCTAATGCTTGCATGGTTGCACACTAACACACACACATCATTACTACTTGCATTTTGAAAATCAAACACTCTCCCATCTACCATTTTGGCCGAAATTTTTGGGAGCAAGAAGGGGTTCTTTCAAGCTTGATTTTCTTGGTTGATTAGTGTCTAAATCCTAACCAAGTTCTAGGGTGTTGATTCATAAGGTTTGTGGGTATACAAGGCTTGAGGCTTCAAGTAAGAAGCTTTCTTGTTCATCATCTTCTTCATCATCTTTATCCATTTTACCTCCTAACTTGGAGTAGGTATAACCTTCTTACTAACTTTTATACTTGTAAGCATATCTTCAAGACTAGATATATTTATGGAATTTATCTTTTAAAATAGTTAAAATATAACATGAACTTTGCATGCTTCCGCTTATTTTAATCTTCATAAAATGGGTTTTATGAACTTTGTTAATGTATAGAACATGTTTGTTTAAAAGATTGTAAAATTCCATCAAATATTTCCCTTGATATTTCTGTTCTTCCGTAATTAAAAAAGTTTGCTAACAAATAGTGCTATTTCATTTTCTTCTGATTAGAAGATTTCCTTAAATTCTTTGAATTCTGAAAATCCACTGTGACAACGTCAAAAAAGTTAAATCTCTATCTCAATCTTTTGTGACAGCTTCATTCGTATGCTTCACATAATTGAATTGTTTTATATATATCACTCAATGATGATAAAACTCTTTTTATCAACTCATATTCGTCAGGAAAACATTTTTATTGTTAGCCATGGCGACCTCGATCAAATTTCGGGACGAAATTTCTTTAACGGGTAGGTACTGTCACGACCCGGGAAATTTTGACTAATTTTGAACAAAACTCTCGATACGATGTAATATTCTTGACACGATAAGAGAAATCTGTTAGGCTGAGTCTCAAAAATTTTGAACTGTTTCATATATTCAATTGACCTTCTACTGTTCTCGACGATTCACAAACAATTAATTTTAAATAATTATGTGTATAAATATTAAATATTCAATATATGTTATTGTATATATATATATTATATAATTATTAAATATTACATAATTAATAATATGTAATATTAACATATTAAATTTAAATTTAAATTATAAGTTAAAATATAGTGGTTATAGTAATATCGTTATTACCTTCAATATCAAAATCAGTATTAGTATTAATACAATTATTGTAAATATATAACTTATATGAAATTTGTTATATATAAATTTTTATATTTTTATTACTAATAATATTATTATCATTAATAATATTAATATCATTTTTATTATTAATTACATTATTATTCATTATTATTAATATAATAATCATTATTATTAGGATTATTATTATTAATATTTATTAATTGTTAACACTAAATTGAATATGAAAAATTTATCAAGAAAATTACAAATTCTGTTAAGGATCACAATCAGCCTTTTTCTACCTTGTTCCCTGAATTCCTATTTGACTGTCAATAATTGAAGAATCGAATATTATCAAGTAAAATTACAAAAAGTGTTGGTTTCATATCAACATCTTCTTTATTTTTCTGTCGAACCACAAATTCTTCTATATAAAAATTGATCAATTCATTTGACAAAAATCATTCTTGTATTACTTCTTAGTTGATTAATCATCAACTCACACATATACATAGAAATTGAAGCCAAATACACACCCACTTGCAAAGTATCTTTTTCTGTTTCTATTTCAACTTCATCTTTCTCACCAAATGACTCTTTTTCATTTGTTTCTTTCTTGTTAATCAAACAAAACTACCAACGAGCCACCACCATCTCTACCATTTTCGAATAACAACAACAATAAACACCACTCCATCACCATCGAATTTACTAAACCACCTATACCCACAACACCATAACCCACGGTTCCACCACCCTAAATCTTTCACCACCTTACTTGTTTTTTTCCTGCCATTTATTTTTTTCCTGGTTCCATTGTAGCAATAAATTGAAGCTGCTACTGCAGCATACATTTCTTTCCAGCTGCTACAGCTGCTATAATACACGTACCTACTGTTGTAACTACCTTGTGTCTGTTTTCTATCGAGCCAAATAGATCAAACATCACCTTCTCAAAACCAAATTGTTTATTGATACTTCATGCTACTGTTATGCTTTTATGTTGCAAACAAAACTCACTGGTTCGATGCTCAGCTGTGTTACTTCTTTTCTGTTAAGTCTGAATCATGAATCAACTCCTTGCTGATTGATACACCTTCGTGTTTACAGCTGAAAGTTGTGTGCTTTTAAAAAGATAAAGCTAAAGTACACTTATTTTATTTAAGAGAATTATAATTAGTGGGGTGACAACGTAGGGTCTGAATATGAGATTAAATTTACAAGAGGGACGTTCCTTATAATTTTTTTTAAAAACTACAGAAGCAAAACAACTTCAGTTAAAAAGTGGGCCGTCACCCTATCGTATTGGTATTGGATATTTTTTTTTTCTTTCTTTTCTTTTGGTTAGACTAAGATGAGAAATAGGAATATTAAGAGTGATGAGAAAACAGTAAAGTCGAATGATGAAAACGATACGATGACGTTAGGTTGTTGATGATCTTGATAGGAGATGAGATAATGATGTACGATGTAAAATGATGATGATGATGGATACGACTGGGTATCGTGAGAATGATGATGACGATGTTGATAAAATGAATACCGAATGATGATGATATCGTGATATTATAATGGCGATGTCTAAGGATGAGAAATGATAATGATAATGGCAATGATGGAAGTGTTTCGCTGTTTAAGATGATGATGAAACAGAAGATAAAAAAAAAAAAACAACGATGGTGTTAATGTTATGATAATATCGATGATGATGAGATATCACGTAAATAATGATGATGATGATTGTTATGATAATGATATAGATGATGTTAAGATAATGAAGAACCAAATTAATTGGATCTCTAGGGTTCGATGCAGATATGTATATGGATTGGGTTTAGTTAATTGGGTTGTAGAATGAAAACCAGACTAGTAATAAGTTAAAAGAAATTAATTACCATATAAATCAGAAAGAATCAGGTGGTTCAGTGGTCTAGAGTGTTTGTGTTCAACCAAGAGGTCGCGAGTTCGAACCCGGTCTCTGCTCTCTTTTTTTTTTTGAAAACTCTTTAAGGTAGCATCTTTCTTATTTCTACAGATTATTATTATTATTATTATTATTATTATTATTATTATTATTATTATTATTATTATTATTATTATTATTATTATTATTATTATTATTATTATTATTATTATTATAATTATTATTATTATAATTATTATTATTATTATTATTATTATTATTATTATTATTATTATCATTATTATTATTATTATTATTATTATTATTATTATTATTATTATTATTAACATAAGTATTATTATTACTTAAAAACTATTATCATTATTACTATTATTATTATTTTTATTACTAGTATTATTATTATTTTTACAACAAATAAATATTATGTATATAGAATTATACTTATAATAATATTATATATTATACACATATTTTTATATAAATATTCATATATAATAAATGATGTATTTTTAATATAATATTAATCATATATAAATATTAATATAACTATATAAATATTAGTCATTTTTAAAGATACATACAATTAAATATACATAATATATAATTAAAGATATAATAAATTTGTTCGATTACAAATATATGTGTTAATATATATAAATGATATAGGTTCGTGAATCTGAGGCCAACCCTATATTTGTTCAATGACATCATATGTATTTTTACTACAAAATACAGTATGGTGAGTTTCATTTGCTCCGTTTTTAATTGCTTTTGCAATATATATTTTTGGGCTGAGAATACATGCGCTGCTTTTATAAATATTTACGAAATAGACACAAGTACTTAAAATATATTCTACGTTGAGTTGTACCACTGGCATATTTCCCTGTAGCTTGGTAACTAATATTTACATGGGCTGGACGACCATCATTCAACGGTTGCACAGTACTTCGTTTCAGTGACTACACTTGGTACAGTGTAGTGAGATTTCATAATAAAGGGAATATGCGACGTTGATTAAATGTTAAGTATGGTTATCAAGTGCTCAACCACTTAGAATGCTTTACATATACTTGCGAGTGTATTATGTTTATAATTATGAAATCTTGTGGTCTATTGAAACTATTGATAACTGTTGTTACGATAAACCTATGAACTCACCAACCTTTTGGTTGACACTTTTAAGCATGTTTATTCTCAGGTATGAAAGAAATCTTCCACTGTGCATTTACTCATTTAGAAGATAATACATGGAGTCATTTATGGTATACTTAGGACAGTACCTCGTAATGGAACCAGATGTTGACGACTTCGTCCAGGTGGATAAGGACGGGTCCTTTCACGTGAATCAACCAGTGGCCAAGTCTTACTTCCCGACGAAGTAAAAATCTGTGAAAGTGAGTTATAGTCCCACTTTTAAAAACTAATATTTTGGGATGAGAATACATGCAGTTTTATAAATGTTTTACGAAATAGACACAAGTAAATGAAACTACATTATATGGGTGAATGATCGAAGCCGAATATGCCCCTTTTGCTTGGTAACCTAAGAATTAGTAAACCGATCTACTAATTGACGCAAATCCTAAAGATAGTTCTATTGGGCCTAACGAACCTCATCCAAAGTACCGGATGCTTTAGTACTTTGATGTTGTTTTTATCATATCCGAAGGATTTCCCGGAATGATAGGGGATATTCTTATATGCATATTGTTAATTTCGGTTACCAGGTGTTCACCATATGAATGATTTTTATCTCTATGTATGGGATTTATATTGAAATATGAAATCTTGTGGTCTATTATTATGATTTGATAATATATAGGTTAAACCTGTAACTCACCAACATTTTTGTTGACGTTTTAAGCATGTTTATTCTCAGGTGATTATTAAGAGCTTCCGCTGTTGCATACTAAAATAAGGACAAGATTTGGAGTCCATGCTTGTATGATATTATGTAAAAACTGCATTCAAGAAACTTATTTTTGATGTAATATATTCTTATTGTAAACCATTATGTAATGGTCGTGTGTAAACGGTATATTTTAGATTATCATTATTTGATAATCTATGTAATTCTTTTAAACCTTTATAGATAAAATAAAAGTTATGGTGGTTTTAAAAATGAATGCAGTCTTTGAAAAACTTCTCATATAGAGGTCAAAACCTCGCGACGAAATCAATTAATATGGAACGTTTATAATCAATATGAACGGGACATTTCAGTTGGTATCTGAGGCCAGAAAATTGCATTAGTGTGTCTTACCGAGTTTGTTAGGATGCATTAGTGAGTCTGGACTTCGACAGTGTTTTTCTTTAAAAACGATTGCTTAACTTTTTTTGTTGGAAACTATATATTATTAACATGTAAATATTATGTGATATATTAATCTCTTAACGTGTTTGATATTGTGTGATAGATGTCTACCTCTAGTACAAATCCCATTGATTCACCTAATAATAATGAAAAGTCGAATATATTTTGGGAAGATTCACAAATTCCCGAAGAGGAACCAGAAGAGGAGGAACCGGAAGACGAGGAACCGGAAGAAGAGGAACCAGAAGAGGAGGAATCGGAAGAGGAGGAACCAGAAGAAGAGGTTCCGGAGGAAGAAATATTGATACCTATAGTAAATCGATTAAATAAAAGAAAATCCTCAACCAACGGACCAAAGTTAATAATGGTCAATGGTCTTTCCGCCGAAGAAGCAAAATATTGGAAAGATTACCAATTTTCCGATGAATCGGATCCCGATGAGGATTCCAATGATGTTATAGAAATTACCTCGACCCAATTTAATAAATCGAAATAAAATAATAAGGGAAAAGGTATAAAAATAGAAAAACCCGATTCCAACCCCGATGAACTTTATATGTATCGACAACATCCGTATTTCCTAAAATGTAACAATGACCCGGGAACCTCTAAACCACCAAGTTTCTCTAAACCATTGTGGAAAATGACGGCTCGTATTAGAGGAACACCATATATTCCTAGAAAATTAGGAAAACGAACCAAGTCCGAAGAAGAAAGCAGTGATTCAGATTATAGGGTTGTAATCATGTTGTATATTATATGTATTGTAGTGTGCTTGTACTTTTATGTTCTATGAAAAAAATTGCTTGTATTGTTTGTTAATTATCTTTTACGAATCTAATCCTTGTCTATTTTACAGTATAAAAACAAAATGGACGTTAAGGGTAGACAACCGAATATTTTAGAAGACCTACCAGAGGATATGATTGAGGAATTCTTGTCTAGAGTCGGTCAGAATTCATCAGCACATTTAGTTATGGCGAAATTAACTTGTCAAACATTTGAAAGACTTTCCAGAAATGCCTTAGTTTATAAAAGGCTTTCCTTTGATAGGTGGGGTATATCACATTGGGGATACCGTAAGTTACGCCGTGTTTTCTTTAAAGCATTAAATGCGGGGAACCCAAATGCAATTTTACGCTACGGGTTAAGAACCTATTTTGACTCAACATATCCCAACATAGGATTTCGTGAATTAGAAAGAGCTTCTAACATGCAAGATAAAGAAGCATGTTATGCTTACGGGTTAGAGATGTTCGCTTCTTACCAAAGTGAGAAAAAGAACATTGGACTGCAGCTTTTAAGTAAGACCTTCCCACAAGTGACGGATTCAGTAGTTGGGGTGAGAAACAAGGTTTTTAGATTGTTACGGGGCTATTGGGCATTACGAAACCCTCGTCCTTTTGATGACATTACAACATGCTGCCTAGCCAATGGTCATAATGGTTACTTTCCACAAAACCAAGGATGGGAAGTCGTCTTAGTAAAACCAGAATGCATGACTTGTTTCTGGACTTATGAATTACGTGTCTTTATTTCTTTTGCTGAACAACTTGCGTATTAACTAGATTTATCTTCAAAACTGTCCTGTATCATAGTGTACTATATTTCATGTTATATTTAATATAGCGAAGTTGTAAGTTTGAAGAATATTTGTATGAGATATTATATTATAATCAGTTTTTCACATGAAATTGTAGTAGTTGAATTGTATATTAGCTACTAAGTATGAACTTAACGGGTAGGTAGTACCCGAATTTAAACTATAAAACGCTAATATGAAGAAAAAGCTTTTATAAATGAGTTCATATTATGCTACGAAATACTATTGACTACTCTTAATATTCTGTATGATTAACTCGATTCAGTTGGCTATTTTGAAGGAAATGGCACCGACTACTCGACACACCATGAATATGAGCGAAGAGGAATTTCGTACCTTTCTTGCTACAAACATAGCCACAGTACAGGCTGCGCTACATACCAACAATAACTATGAATCTAGCAATGCAGCTAACGGGAGCAAGAAATCGTGTAGGATGCTCCTACAAAGAATTCACTACCTGCAAACCTTTGGAATTTGATGGAACCGAAGGACCAATTGGATTGAAACGGTGGACCGAGAAAGTCGAATCGGTGTTTGCCATAAGTAAGTGTACTGAAGAGGACAAAGTTAAGTACGCTACGCATACCTTCACAGGTACTGCGTTAACGTGGTGGAACACCTATCTTGAACATGTAGGAAAAAATGCTGCTTACGCACTACCGTGATCGGCATTCAAGCAATTGATGAACGAGCAGTACCGTCCTAGAAATGAAGTCAATAAACTCAAGGCAGAACTTAGAGAGTTACGGACACAAGGGTTCGACGTTACCACATATGAACGACGATTCACAGAGTTGTGCCTATTATGTCCAGGAGCATTCGAAGATGAAGAAGAGAATATCGATGTGTTTGTAAAAGGGTTACTGAAATGTCCCGTTCTTATTGATTAAAAACGTTCCATATTAATTGATTTCGTTGCGAGGTTTTGACCTCTATATGAGACGTTTTTCAAAGACTGCATTCATTTTAAAACAAACCATAACCTTTATTTAATCAATAAAGGTTTAAAAAGCTTTACGTAGATTATCAAATTATGATAATCTAAAATATCCTGTTTACACACGACCATTACATAATGGTTTACAATACAAATATGTTACAACAAAATAAGTTTCTTGAATGCAGTTTTTACACAATATCATACAAGCATGGACTCCAAATCTCGTCCTTATTTAAGTATGCGACAGCGGAAGCTCTTAATAATCACCTGAGAATAAACATGCTTAAAACGTCAACAAAAATGTTGGTGAGTTATAGGTTTAACCTATATATATCAAATCATAATAATAATAGACTACAAGATTTCATATTTCAATACACATCCCATACATAGAGATAAAAATCATTCATATGGTGAACACCTGGTAACCGACATTAACAAGATGCATATATAAGAATATCCCCATCATTCCGGGACACCCTTCGGATATGATATAAATTTCGAAGTACTAAAGCATCCGGTACTTTGGATGGGGCTTGTTGGGCCCGATAGATCTATCTTTAGGATTCGCGTCAATTAGGGTGTCTGTTCCCTAATTCTTAGATTACCAGACTTAATAAAAAGGGTCATATTCGATTTCGATAATTCAACCATAGAATGTAGTTTCACGTAATTGTGTCTATTTTGTAAATCATTTATAAAACCTGCATGTATTCTCATCCCAAAAATATTAGATTTTAAAAGTGGGACTATAACTCACTTTCACAGATTTTTACTTCGTCGGGAAGTAAGACTTGGCCACTGGTTGATTCACGAACCTATAACAATATATACATATATATCAAAGTATGTTCAAAATATATTTACAACACTTTTAATATATTTTGATGTTTTAAGTTTATTAAGTCAGCTGTCCTCGTTAGTAACCTACAACTAGTTGTCCACAGTTAGATGTACAGAAATAAATCGATAAATATTATCTTGAATCAATCCACGACCCAGTGTATACGTATCTCAGTATTGATCACAACTCAAACTATATATATTTTGGAATCAACCTCAACCCTGTATAGCTAACTCCAACATTCACATATAGAGTGTCTATGGTTGTTCCGAAATATATATAGATGTGTCGACATGATAGGTCGAAACATTGTATACGTGTCTATGGTATCTCAAGATTACATAATATACAATACAAGTTGATTAAGTTATGGTTGGAATAGATTTGTTACCAATTTTCACGTAGCTAAAATGAGAAAAATTATCCAATCTTGTTTTACCCATAACTTCTTCATTTTAAATCCGTTTTGAGTGAATCAAATTGCTATGGTTTCATATTGAACTCTATTTTATGAATCTAAACAGAAAAAGTATAGGTTTATAGTCAGAAAAATATGTTACAAGTCGTTTTTATAAAGGTAGTCATTTCAGTCGAAAGAACGATGTCTAGATGACCATTTTAGAAAACATACTTCCACTTTGAGTTTAATCATAATTTTTGGATATAGTTTCATGTTCATAATAAAAATCATTTTCCTAGAATAACAACTTTTAAATCAAAGTTTATCATAGTTTTTAATTAACTAACCCAAAACAGCCCGCGGTGTTACTACGACGGCGTAAATCCGGTTTTACGGTGTTTTTCGTGTCTCCAGGTTTTAAATCATTAAGTTAGCATATCATATAGATATAGAACATGTGTTTAGTTGATTTTAAAAGTCAAGTTAGAAGGATTAACTTTTGTTTGCGAACAAGTTTAGAATTAACTAAACTATGTTCTAGTGATTACAAGTTTAAACCTTCGAATAAGATAGCTTTATATGTATGAATCGAATGATGTTATGAACATCATTACTACCTTAAGTTCCTTGGATAAACCTACTGGAAAATAGAAAAATGGATCTAGCTTCAATGGATCCTTGGATGGCTCGAAGTTCTTGAAGCAGAATCATGACACGAAAACAAGTTCAAGTAAGATCATCAGTGGAAATAAGATTGTTATAGTTATAAAAATTGAACCAAAGTTTGAATATGATTATTACCTTGTATAAGAATGATAAGCTACTGTAAGAAACAAAGATTTCTTGAGGTTGGATGATCACCTTACAAGATTGGAAGTGAGCTAGCAAACTTGAAAGTATTCTTGATTTTATGAAACTAGAACTTTTGGAATTTATGAAGAACACTTAGAACTTGAAGATAGAACTTGAGAGAGATCAATTAGATGAAGAAAATTGAAGAATGAAAGTGTTTGTAGGTGTTTTTGGTCGTTGGTATATGGATTAGATATAAAGGATATGTAATTTTGTTTTCATGTAAATAAGTCATGAATGATTACTCATATTTTTGTAATTTTATGAGATATTTCATGCTAGTTGCCAAATGATGGTTCCCACATGTGTTAGGTGACTCACATGGGCTGCTAATAGCTGATCATTGGAGTGTATATACCAATAGTACATACATCTAAAAGCTGTGTATTGTACGAGTACGAATACGGGTGCATACGAGTAGAATTGTTGATGAAACTGAATGAGGATGTAATTGTAAGCATTTTTGTTAAGTAGAAGTATTTTGATAAGTGTATTGAAGTCTTTCAAAAGTGTATAAATACATATTAAAACACTACATGTATATACATTTTAACTGAGTCGTTAAGTCATCGTTAGTCGTTACATGTAAGTGTTGTTTTGAAACCTTTAGGTTAACGATCTTGTTAAATGTTGTTAACCCAATGTTTATAATATCAAATGAGATTTTAAATTATTATATTATCATGATATTATCATGTATGAATATCTCTTAATATGATATATATACATTAAATGTCTTTACAACAATAATCGTTACATATATGTCTCGTTTAAAAATCATTAAGTTAGTAGTCTTGTTTTTACATATGTAGTTCATTGTTAATATACTTAATGATATGTTTACTTATCATAGTATCATGTTAACTATATATATATCCATATATATGTCATCATACAGTTTTTACAAGTTTTAACGTTCGTGAATCACCGGTCAACTTGGGTGGTCAATTGTCTATATGAAACATATTTCAATTAATCAAGTCTTAACAAGTTTGATTGCTTAACATGTTAGAAACATTTAATCATGTAAATATCAATCTCAATTAATATATATAAACATGGAAAAGTTCGGGTCACTATAGTACCTATCCGTTAAATAAATTTCTTCCCGAAATTTTAAGCTGTTGAAGGTGTTGACGATTCTTCTGGAAATAGATGCGTGTATTTCTTCTTCATCTGATCTTCAGGATCCCAGGTGAACTCGGGTCCTCTACGAGCATTCCATCGAAAATTAACAATTGGTATCTTGTTTTGCTTAAGTCTTTTAACATCACGATCCATTATTTCGACGGGTTCTTCGATGAATTGAAGTTTTTCGTTGATTTGGATTTCATCTAACGGAATAGTGAGATCTTCTTTAGCAAAACATTTCTTCAAATTCGAGACGTGGAAAGTGTTATGTACAGCCGCGAGTTGTTGAGGTAACTCAAGTCGGTAAGCTACTGGTCCGACACGATCAATAATCTTGAATGGTCCAATATACCTTGGATTTAATTTCCCTCGTTTACCAAATCGAACAACGCCTTTCCAAGGTGCAACTTTAAGCATGACCATCTCTCCAATTTCAAATTCTATATCTTTTCTTTTAATGTCAGCGTAGCTCTTTTGTCGACTTTGGGCGGTTTTCAACCGTTGTTGAATTTGGATGATCTTCTCGGTAGTTTCTTGTATAATCTCTGGACCCGTAATCTGTTGTTGAATTTGGATTACTCATATGAAACTAGAACTTTTGGAATTTATGAAGAACACTTAGAACTTGAAGATAGAACTTGAGAGAGATCAATTAGATGAATAAAATTGAAGAATGAAAGTGTTTGTAGGTGTTTTTGGTCGTTGGTATATGGATTAGATATAAAGGATATGTAATTTTGTTTTCATGTAAATAAGTCATGAATGATTACTCATATTTTTGTAATTTTATGAGATATTTCATGCTAGTTGCCAAATGATGGTTCCCACATGTGTTAGGTGACTCACATGGGCTGCTAATAGCTGATCATTGGAGTGTATATACCAATAGTACATACATCTAAAAGCTGTGTATTGTACGAGTACGAATACGGGTGCATACGAGTAGAATTGTTGATGAAACTGAATGAGGATGTAATTGTAAGCATTTTTGTTAAGTAGAAGTATTTTGATAAGTGTATTGAAGTCTTTCAAAAGTGTATAAATACATATTAAAACACTACATGTATATACATTTTAACTGAGTCGTTAAGTCATCGTTAGTCGTTACATGTAAGTGTTGTTTTGAAACCTTTAGGTTAACGATCTTGTTAAATATTGTTAACCCAATGTTTATAATATCAAATGAGATTTTAAATTATTATATTATCATGATATTATCATGTATGAATATCTCTTAATATGATATATATACATTAAATGTCTTTACAACAATAATCGTTACATATATGTCTCGTTTAAAAATCATTAAGTTAGTAGTCTTGTTTTTACATATGTAGTTCATTGTTAATATACTTAATGATATGTTTACTTATCATAGTATCATGTTAACTATATATATATCCATATATATGTCATCATACAGTTTTTACAAGTTTTAACGTTCGTGAATCACCGGTCAACTTGGGTGGTCAATTGTCTATATGAAACATATTTCAATTAATCAAGTCTTAACAAGTTTGATTGCTTAACATGTTAGAAACATTTAATCATGTAAATATCAATCTCAATTAATATATATAAACATGGAAAAGTTCGGGTCACTATAGTACCTATCCGTTAAATAAATTTCTTCCCGAAATTTTAAGCTGTTGAAGGTGTTGACGATTCTTCTGGAAATAGATGCGGGTATTTCTTCTTCATCTGATCTTCAGGATCCCAGGTGAACTCGGGTCCTCTACGAGCATTCCATCGAAAATTAACAATTGGTATCTTGTTTTGCTTAAGTCTTTTAACCTCACGATCCATTATTTCGACGGGTTCTTCGATGAATTGAAGTTTTTCGTTGATTTGGATTTCATCTAACGGAATAGTGAGATCTTCTTTAGCAAAACATTTCTTCAAATTCGAGACGTGGAAAGTGTTATGTACAGCCGCGAGTTGTTGAGGTAACTCAAGTCGGTAAGCTACTGGTCCGACACGATCAATAATCTTGAATGGTCCAATATACCTTGGATTTAATTTCCCTCGTTTACCAAATCGAACAACGCCTTTCCAAGGTGCAACTTTAAGCATGACCATCTCTCCAATTTCAAATTCTATATCTTTTCTTTTAATGTCAGCGTAGCTCTTTTGTCGACTTTGGGCGGTTTTCAACCGTTGTTGAATTTGGATGATCTTCTCGGTAGTTTCTTGTATAATCTCTGGACCCGTAATCTGTCTATCCCCCACTTCACTCCAACAAATCGGAGACCTGCACTTTCTACCATAAAGTGCTTCAAACGGCGCCATCTCAATGCTTGAATGGTAGCTGTTGTTGTAGGAAAATTCTGCTAACGGTAGATGTCGATCCCAACTGTTTCCGAAATCAATAACACATGCTCGTAGCATGTCTTCAAGCGTTTGTATCGTCCTTTCGCTCTGCCCATCAGTTTGTGGATGATAGGCAGTACTCATGTCTAGACGAGTTCCTAATGCTTGCTGTAATGTCTGCCAGAATCTTGAAATAAATCTGCCATCCCTATCAGAGATAATAGAGATTGGTATTCCATGTCTGGAGATGACTTCCTTCAAATACAGTCGTGCTAACTTCTCCATCTTGTCATCTTCTCTTATTGGCAGGAAGTGTGCGGATTTGGTGAGACGATCAACTATTACCCAAATAGTATCAAAACCACTTGCAGTCCTTGGCAATTTAGTGATGAAATCCATAGTAATGTTTTCCCATTTCCATTCCGAGATTTCGGGTTGTTGAAGTAGACCTGATGGTTTCTGATGCTCAGCTTTGACCTTAGAACACGTCAAACATTCTCCTACGTATTTAGCAACATCGGCTTTCATACCCGGCCACCAAAAATGTTTCTTGAGATCCTTGTACATCTTCCCCGTTCCAGGATGTATTGAGTATCTGGTTTTATGAGCTTCTCTAAGTACCATTTCTCTCATATCTCCAAATTTTGGTACCCAAATCCTTTCAGCCCTATACCGGGTTCTGTCTTCCCGAATATTAAGATGCTGCTCCGATCCTTTGGGTATTTCATCCTTTAAATTTCCATCTTTTAAAACTCCTTGTTGCGCCTCCTTTATTTGAGTAGTAAGGTTATTATGAATCATTATATTCATAGATTTTACTCGAATGGGTTCTCTGTCCTTCCTGCTCAAGGCATCGGCTACCACATTTGCCTTCCCCGGGTGGTAACGAATCTCAAAGTCATAATCATTCAACAATTCAATCCACCTACGCTGCCTCATATTCAGTTGTTTCTGATTAAATATGTGTTGAAGACTTTTGTGGTCGGTATATATAATACTTTTGACCCCATATAAGTAGTGCCTCCAAGTCTTTAATGCAAAAACAACCGCGCCTAATTCCAAATCATGCGTCGTATAATTTTGTTCGTGAATCTTCAATTGTCTAGACGCATAAGCAATCACCTTCATTCATTGCATTAATACACAACCGAGACCTTGCTTTGATGCATCACAATAAATCACAAAATCATCATTCCCTTCAGGCAATGACAATATAGGTGACGTAGTTAGCTTTTTCTTCAATAACTGAAACGCTTTCTCTTGTTCATCATTCCATTCAAATTTCTTCCCTTTATGCATTAATGCAGTCAAGGGTTTTGCTATTCTGGAAAAGTCTTGGATGAACCTTCTGTAGTAACCAGCTAGTCCTAAAAACTGGCGTATGTGTTTCGGAGTTTTCGGGGTTTCCCACTTTTCAACAGTTTCTATCTTTGCCGGATCCACCTTAATACCTTCTTTGCTCACTATGTGACCGAGGAATTGAACTTCTTCCAACCAAAATGCACACTTTGAAAACTTAGCGTACAATTCTTCCTTCCTCAATACTTCTAACACCTTTCTCAAATGTTCACCGTGTTCTTGGTCATTCTTTGAGTAAATAAGTATGTCATCAATGAAAACAATGACAAACTTGTCAAGGTATGGTACACACACTCGGTTCATAAGGTCCATGAACACAGCTGGTGCATTAGTTAAACCAAACGGCATGACCATAAACTCGTAATGACCGTAACGTGTTCTGAAAGCAGTCTTTTGAATATCATCTTCTTTCACCCGCATTTGATGATACCCGGAACGTAAGTCAATCTTTGAATAAACAGACGAGCCTTGTAGTTGATCAAATAAGTCGTCGATTCTCGGTAGTGGGTAGCGATTCTTGATGGTAAGTTTGTTCAACTCTCGGTAGTCGATACACAACCTGAATGTACCATCTTTCTTCTTGACAAACAAAACAGGAGCTCCCCACGGTGATGTGCTTGGTCGAATGAAACCACGCTCTAAAAGCTCTTGTAATTGGCTTTGCAGTTCTTTCATCTCGCTGGGTGCGAGTCTGTAAGGAGCACGAGCTATTGGTGCAGCTCCTGGTACAAGATCTATTTGAAATTCAACGGATCGATGTGGGGGTAATCCCGATAATTCTTTCGGAAATACATCGAGATATTCTTTTGCGACGGGAACATCATTGATGCTCTTTTCTTCAGTTTGTACTTTCTCGACGTGTGCTAGAACAGCATAGCAACCTTTTCTTATTAGTTTTTGTGCCTTCAAATTACTAATAAGATGTAGCTTCGTGTTGCCCTTTTCTCCGTACACCATTAAGGGTTTTCCTTTTTCTCGTATAATGCGAATTGCATTTTTGTAACAAACGATCTCTGCTTTCACTTCTTTCAACCAGTCCATACCGATTATCACATCAAAACTCCCTAACTCTACTGGTATCAAATCAATCTTAAATGTTTCGCTAACCAGTTTAATTTCTCGATTCCGACATATATTATCTGCTGAAATTAATTTACCATTTGCTAATTCGAGTAAAAATTTACTATCCAAAGGCGTCAATGGACAACTTAATTTAGCACAAAAATCTCTACTCATATAGCTTCTATCCGCACCCGAATCAAATAAAACGTAAGCAGATTTATTGTCAATAAGAAACGTACCCGTAACAAGCTCCGGGTCTTCCTGTGCCTCTGCCGCATTAATATTGAAAACTCTTCCGTGGCCTTGTCCATTCGTGTTCTCCTGGTTCAGGCAATTTTTAATAATGTGGCCCGATTTTCCACATTTATAACAAACTACATTGGCGTAACTTGCTCCGACACTACTTGCTCCGCCATTACTCGTTCCGACACCATTTGTTCCTTTCGTTCTATTAACCCCTGGTCCGTAAACCTCACACTTCGCCGCGCTATGACCATTTCTTTTACACTTGTTGCAAAATTTGGTGCAGAACCCCGAGTGATACTTTTCACACCTTTGGCATAGATGCTTCTGATTGTTGTTGTTGTTGTGGTTATTATTGTTGTTGGGATAATTGTTGTAGTTGCTGTTGTTGTTGTTGTTGTTGGGTCGTTTGTTGTAGTTGCGATTGATGTTGCGATTGTTGGGATAATTGTTGCGATTATTGTTGTAATTGCTGTTGTTGTTGTATTGGTGATTCTTATCACCGTTTTCCTCCCACTTTCTTTTGACTTGCTTCACATTGGCCTCTTCAGCAGTATGTTCTTTAATTCTTTCTTCAATCTGGTTCACTAGTTTGTGAGCCATTCTACATGCCTTTTGTATGGAGGCGGGCTCGTGTGAACTTATATCTTCTTGGATTCTTTCCGGTAATCCTTTCACAAACGCGTCGATCTTCTCTTCCTCATCTTCGAACGCTCCCGGACACAATAGGCATAATTCTGTGAATCGTCTTTCGTACGTGGTAATATCAAATCCTTGGGTTCGTAACCCTCTAAGTTCTGTCTTGAGCTTATTTACCTCAGTTCTGGGACGGTACTTCTCGTTCATTAAGTGCTTGAATGCTGACCACGGTAGTGCGTAAGCATCATCTTGTCCCACTTGCTCTAGATAGGTATCCCACCATGTTAACGCAGAACCTGTGAAGGTATGCGCAGCGTACTTCACTTTGTCCTCTTCAGTACACTTACTTATGGCAAACACCGATTCGACCTTCTCGGTCCACCGTTTCAATCCGATCGGTCCTTCGGTTCCATCAAATTCCAAAGGTTTGCAGGCAGTAAATTCTTTGTAGGTGCATCCTACACGATTTCCTGTACTGCTAGATCCAAGGTTATTGTTGGTATGTAGCGCAGCCTGTACTGCGGCTATGTTTGAAGCTAGAAAAGTACGGAATTCCTCTTCATTCATATTCACGGTATGTCGAGTAGTCGGTGCCATTTCCTTCAAAATAGTCAAATGGAACAAGTTAATCATACAGAATATTAAGAGTAGTTAATAGTATTTCGTAGCATAATATGAACTCATTTATAAAAGCTTTTTCTTCATATTAGCGTTTTATAAGTTTAAATTCGGGTAGTACCTACCCGTTAAGTTCATACTTAGTAGCTAATATACAATTCAACTACTACAATTCTATATGAAAAACTGATTATAATAATATTTCGCGTTCAAACTTTTACACAATATTTTACAAACTTACAATACCGCTTATTTTACATATAGCCTGAAATATAGCACACAATAAATTTGATACAAGATGGTTGTGAAGATAATTCTAGCTAGTACACAAGTCGTTCAGCAAAGGCAATAAAGACACGTAATTCATACGTCCAGAAACAAGTCATGCATTCTGGTTTTACTAGGATTACTTCCCATCCTTGGTCTTGTGGAACATAACCGTTATGGCCGTTGATAAGACAGCGTGTTCTAACGTCGTCAAAGGGACGAGGGTTACGTAATGTCCAACAGTTCCGTAACAATCTAAAAACCTCATTTCTTGCCCCAATTACCGACTCCGTCACTTGTGGGAACGTTTTGTTTAATAGTTGTAGCCCGATGTTCTAGTTCTCACTTTGGTGAGAAGCGAACATTACTAATCCGTAAGCATAACATGCTTCTTTATGTTGCATGTTAGCCGCTTTTTCTAAATCACGAAGTCCAATATTCGGATATATTGAGTCAAAATAATTGCTTAACCCATTGCGTAAAATAGCATTTGGGTTCCCCGCAATATATGCGTCAAAGTAAACACATCGTAATTTATGGATTTCCCAATGTGATATCCCCCATCTTTCGAACGAAAGCCTTTTATAAACCAAGGCATTCTTGGAACGTTCTTCGAATGTCTTACAAACTGATCTCGCCTTAAATAGTTGTGCCGAAGAATTCTGACCGACTCTAGACAAGATTTCATCAATCATGTCTCCGGGTAGGTCTCTTAAAATATTGGGTTGTCTATCCATTTTGTGTTTTTATACTGTAAAATAGACAAGAGTTAGATTCATAAAAAAAAATACTTATTAATACAAGCAATTTTTACATATATCATAAAGCATAAGCACACTATATTACATATATTACACCACACGAATACAACTATCTTATTCCGACTCGCTTGTTTCTTCTTCTTCGGTTTTGGTTCGTTTTTCCAAGTTTCTAGGGATATATGATGTTTCCCTAATACTAGCTGTTATTTTCCACATTGGTTTAGAAAAACCTGGTGGTTTAGAGGTTCCCGGGTCATTGTTACAACTTAAGGACTTCGGGGGTTGACGATACATATAAAGTTCATCGGGGTTGGAATTAGATTTCTCTATTTTTATGCCCTTTCCCTTATTATTTTCTTTTGCCTTTTTAAATTCAGTTGGGGTAATTTCTATAACATCATCGGAATTCTCGTCGAAATCCGATTCATCGGAGAATTGGTAATCCTCCCAATATTTTGCTTCCTTGGCGGAAACACCATTGACCATAATTAACCTTGGTCGGTTGGTTGAGGATTTTCTTTTACTTAACCGTTTTATTATTTCCCCCACCGGTTCTATTTCTTCATCCGGTTCCGATTCTTCTTCCGGTTCCGATTCTTCTTCCGGTTCCGACTCTTCTTCCGGTTCCTCTTCGGGAACTTGTGAATCAGTCCACGAATCATTCCAATTTACATTTGACTCTTCATTATTATTAGGTGAGTCAATGGGACTTGTTCTAGAGGTAGACATCTATCACATAATATCAAACGCGTTAAGAGATTAATATATCACATAATATTCACATGTTAAAAATATATAGTTTCCAACAAAATTTGTTAAGCAATCATTTTTCAAGTAAACACGGTCGAAGTCCAGACTCACTAATGCATCCTAACAAACTAGATAAGACACACTAATGCAAAATTCTGGTTCTCTAAGACCAACGCTCGGATACCAACTGAAATGTCCCGTTCTTATTGATTAAAAACGTTCCATATTAATTGATTTCGTTGCGAGGTTTTGACCTCTATATGAGACGTTTTTCAAAGACTGCATTCATTTTAAAACAAACCATAACCTTTATTTCATCAATAAAGGTTTAAAAAGCTTTACGTAGATTATCAAATTATGATAATCTAAAATATCCTGTTTACACACGACCATTACATAATGGTTTACAATACAAATATGTTACAACAAAATAAGTTTCTTGAATGTAGTTTTTACACAATATCATACAAGCATGGACTCCAAATCTCGTCCTTATTTAAGTATGCGACAGCGGAAGCTCTTAATAATCACCTGAGAATAAACATGCTTAAAACGTCAACAAAAATGTTGGTGAGTTATAGGTTTAACCTATATATATCAAATCATAATAATAATAGACTACAAGATTTCATATTTCAATACACATCCCATACATAGAGATAAAAATCATTCATATGGTGAACACCTGGTAACCGACATTAACAAGATGCATATATAAGAATATCCCCATCATTCCGGGACACCCTTCGGATATGATATAAATTTCGAAGTACTAAAGCATCCGGTACTTTGGATGGGGCTTGTTGGGCCCGATAGATCTATCTTTAGGATTCGCGTCAATTAGGGTGTCTGTTCCCTAATTCTTAGATTACCAGACTTAATAAAAAGGGGCATATTCGATTTCGATAATTCAACCATAGAATGTAGTTTCACGTACTTGTGTCTATTTTGTAAATCATTTATAAAACCTGCATGTATTCTCATCCCAAAAATATTAGATTTTAAAAGTGGGACTATAACTCACTTTCACATATTTTTACTTCGTCGGGAAGTAAGACTTGGCCACTAGTTGATTCACGAACCTATAACAATATATACATATATATCAAAGTATGTTCAAAATATATTTACAACACTTTTAATATATTTTGATGTTTTAAGTTTATTAAGTCAGCTGTCCTCGTTAGTAACCTACAACTAGTTGTCCACAGTTAGATGTACAGAAATAAATCGATAAATATTATCTTGAATCAATCCACGACCCAGTGTATACGTATCTCAGTATTGATCACAACTCAAACTATATATATTTTGGAATCAACCTCAACCCTGTATAGCTAACTCCAACATTCACATATAGAGTGTCTATGGTTGTTCCGAAATATATATAGATGTGTCGACATGATAGGTCGAAACATTGTATACGTGTCTATGGTATCTCAAGATTACATAATATACAATACAAGTTGATTAAGTTATGGTTGGAATAGATTTGTTACCAATTTTCACGTAGCTAAAATGAGAAAAATTATCCAATCTTGTTTTACCCATAACTTCTTCATTTTAAATCCGTTTTGAGTGAATCAAATTGCTATGGTTTCATATTGAACTCTATTTTATGAATCTAAACAGAAAAAGTATAGGTTTATAGTCGGAAAAATATGTTACAAGTTGTTTTTGTAAAGGTAGTCATTTAAGTCGAAAGAACGACGTCTAGATGACCATTTTAGAAAACATACTTCCACTTTGAGTTTAATCATAATTTTTGGATATAGTTTCATGTTCATAATAAAAATCATTTTCCCAGAATAACAACTTTTAAATCAAAGTTTATCATAGTTTTTAATTAACTAACCCAAAACAGCCCGCGGTGTTACTACGACGGCGTAAATCCGGTTTTACGGTGTTTTTCGTGTCTCCAGGTTTTAAATCATTAAGTTAGCATATCATATAGATATAGAACATGTGTTTAGTTGATTTTAAAAGTCAAGTTAGAAGGATTAACTTTTGTTTGCGAACAAGTTTAGAATTAACTAAACTATGTTCTAGTGATTACAAGTTTAAACCTTCGAATAAGATAGCTTTATATGTATGAATCGAATGATGTTATGAACATCATTACTACCTTAAGTTCCTTGGATAAACCTACTGGAAAATAGAAAAATGGATCTAGCTTCAATGGATCCTTGGATGGCTCGAAGTTCTTGAAGCAGAATCATGACACCAAAACAAGTTCAAGTAAGATCATCACTTGAAATAAGATTGTTATAGTTATAGAAATTGAACCAAAGTTTGAATATGATTATTACCTTGTATAACAATGATAAGCTACCGTAAGAAACAAAGATTTCTTGCGGTTGGATGATCACCTTACAAGATTGGAAGTGAGCTAGCAAACTTGAAAGTATTCTTGATTTTATGAAACTAGAACTTTTGGAATTTATGAAGAACACTTAGAACTTGAAGATAGAACTTGAGAGAGATCAATTAGATGAAGAAAATTGAAGAATGAAAGTGTTTGTAGGTGTTTTTGGTCGTTGGTATATGGATTAGATATAAAGGATATGTAATTTTGTTTTCATGTAAATAAGTCATGAATGATTACTCATATTTTTGTAATTTTATGAGATATTTCATGCTAGTTGCCAAATGATGGTTCCCACATGTGTTAGGTGACTCACATGGGCTGCTAATAGCTGATCATTGGAGTGTATATACCAATAGTACATACATCTAAAAGCTGTGTATTGTACGAGTACGAATACGGGTGCATACGAGTAGAATTGTTGATGAAACTGAACGAGGATGTAATTGTAAGCATTTTTGTTAAGTAGAAGTATTTTGATAAGTGTATTGAAGTCTTTCAAAAGTGTATAAATACATATTAAAACACTACATGTATATACTGTGAAGACCCGTCCTAATCCATCCGGACGAAGTCCATATTAATTATAAACGATTCACAACAGTTGATTACATCGCGAGGTACTTGACCTCTATATGATACATTTTACAAACATTGCATTCATTTTGAAAAGACAATCTTTCATTACATCTAAAGTTGACGACATGCATGCCATTTCATAACATATCTTACTATAAATGATTTAATAAAAATCTTGATGAACTCAACGTCTCGAATGCAACATCTTTTGAAATATGTCAAGAATGACTCCAATTAATGTCCCTAAAATGAGCAAATACACAGCAGAAGATTTCTTTCATACCTGAGAATAAACATGCTTTCAAGTGTCAACCAAAAGGCTGGTGAGTTCATTAGTTTATCATAAATAATCATTTCATAATTTTAATAGACCACAAGATTTCATATTTCCATTTCTCGTAATCATACGTCCCATGCATAGAGACAAAAATATCATTCATATGGATTGAACACCTGGTAACCGACATTAACAATATGCATTTAAGAATATCCCCATCATTCCGGGATCCTCCTTCGGACATGATATATATTTCGAAGTACTAAAGCATCCGGTACTTTGGATGGGGCTTGTTGGGCCCGATAGATCTATCTTTAGAGTTCGCGTCAATTAGGGTGTCTGTTCCCTAATTCTTAGATTACCAGACTTAATAAAAAGGGCATATTCGATTTCGATCATTCAACCATATAATGTAGTTTCGATTACTTGTGTCTATTTCGTAAAACATTTATAAAAACGCATGCATTCTCAGTCCCAAAAATATATATTGCAAAAGAATTTAAAAAGGGAGTAATGAAACTCACGCATATAATTATTGTAAAACAGTTAATAAAACATTTGCATGTATTCTCAGCCCAAAAACGTAAAGAGTAAAAAGGGCAAATGAAACTCACCATACTGTATTTTGTAGTAAAAATACATATGACGTCATTTAACAAGTGTAGGGTTGATCTCGGATTCACGAACCTAAAATAATTATATATATTTCAGATAATATTAACACATATAATAATAGCGAACAGTATATATTTTATAGCGTATTAAGATCTATATCTTTTTAATATATTTATATTAATATATATATATATATATATATATATATATATATATATATATATATATATATATATATATATATATATAAGTTGTACGTATAGTAATAAAGTTAATATTAATAAAAGAGTCATATTTTATAACGATAATGATAATAATAATACTTATAGTAATAATGATAATACTTAATAATAATCTTAATAATAACAATAATAATAATAAAAATGGTAAAAGTAGTAATGATAATAGTAATAATAGTTTTTAATAATAATAAAAATAATAATTAATAATAGTGATTATTTTTAATAATTTTTATAATGATAATGATAATAATAATAACTATAATAACTATAATAAAAGTTTACTAATGATAATAATAATGATAATAATATCAATATTAATAATGTTAGTGATAAAAATATTAATATAATGATATTTAGAAAAAATCATAATATTTATAATACTCTTAATAATAATAATAATGTAAATGATAAAAGTAATAATAATAATAATGTTAATGGGAAAAATAATAATAATAATGATAAAAATAATAATAATGATAATTACTACAATTTTAATAACAACAATAATAACTATACTTATATATTAATTATTCATCTTATATAATTAATCGTAACCTCAATAACAATAGAATTAATGATAACCTTACTAATAATAAAGTTAGTAATAATAATAACAATAGTTAATAATAATAATGATAATAATAATAATATCAAATAATACCTTAGATACATTAAAAAGACTGAAACTGACTAGGAAGGGACTCGAACCCGCGACCTATTGTCCCTCAACATCCCCTTCTAACCATCTCACCATATCTGTTTTTCTTGCTTTATATTACGCACAAACTAATATAACCCGACTTCCATATCAACTAGTTACGGAACTCAGTTAACCATGGCCCCATCACTTCGGCCCAATAAATAATAACAGCCCAAGTAATAGCTATCGGCCCAACAGCAGCAAAAAACGAAATTCGGCCCAACTTTGTTTCAATTTAAATCGAATATGGGTAAGTGGGAGGTGGGGTTCGGTAGTTAACAAAAAATATAGAAAAGGCAAGTTGCAGGATCACTTTTCATTATTAATATGGTCATAAAATCTTATCTTCATTTTTTTTTTATCATCACAGATTCACATCATCATTAATTTCGTTATATTATCAGTATTAGAATAGAATCAGGAACAGAGAACACACGAAGTAGCAGTAATTCTCAAGTGACTTTCGGTTATGATGGTTGATCCAACGGCGGTGGTGAGGTGGTCACGAAGAGAAAGAAACAATAAGGTTGGTGGTTGTTTAGTGGTTTCACGAAGAAGAGATGATGGGAAAAGACGGGGGTGGCCACGATGGTTTGTGGCGTAAAGAAATAAAAAGAATATGTATATTAACCGTAAAAAAATATAATGAAGGTGGTTATACAAGGTGTTCATGGTGGCGGGTGAGAGGTTGTAACGTGATGGATGGTTTCTCTTTTCTGTCTTGCATTACACTTGTACATATATATATACATAATATACTCCGTATGAATTTAGGATGGTGAATTACGGTTTGGTGTTTGTTTGAATTAGAACCCAGGAAAAACAAGGAGACGAGTAACAAGTGAGTTTGTCTAGTGTTCGATGATAGTATTTTCAACAGAAAAAAAAAACGAAGGTAGTGATGTGAATAGACATAAGTTGGTGTCCGGTGTTTATTGGGTTTAGAAGTCAATGGCAGTTGAAGTGTTGCTCGGCAAAAGAAGAAAATAAAATGGACGTTCATGTTGACACCCAGTGGTCGTGTTTGAAGGTGATGGATGTGGGGGTTCTTGAGTGATGGTGAAGGTGATGACTAAAGATGATGAGGGTTTAGTGATCATGGTTGGTGATGATAATCGAGTTTCACGATAGAGAATAGTGAGGTGAACCAAGGTGTAGTGCGTATGGGAGGTTGAAGAAGAAAGAATAAGGTAGTGTAGAAAGGAGATGATGTGTTTGTGATCATGAATCAAATAGAAGTAAGATAGTATGCGGGTTTTTTTTTTATTTTTTATTTTTTTTTTTTCTGTTTTGCATCTATATGTTAAGTATGTATATTTTCTATAGAAGAGATAAGTAATATATGGTCAACCACAATATCTTTATCAATCTTTCACAATGCAATTGAGAATAGACGTGTAACAAACAAAACAAAAAAAGACAAGAAATGGAATATGAGCACAGTGATATCCAAACTTTAAATCAAACGAATCTCCCATGTGATGTTAATAATAATATAATATTAATAATTATATTCAAATAAGAACAATAGAATTAGCATAATTGAATTAAGCAGCCATGTATTTGGAATGTTACTACCGACAGTTTATCCCGGACTACTATTTCGTACACCGTTGTTAGTCAGTGGCGCATAAAAGTCTTCAGAAAAAATCCCAAATTTTTAAATTAAATGTCTTTATTTATTTAGGTCATTATGGTATAAAATTTAGTCATTAATTTAATAAATAAAAAGTACATCAACTGTCCCTCTCATTTATGAGTAAAATATAAAAAGTGTTAAAATTGAATAATTAGATCCTAAATATACTTTTAATAAGACTATAACTTATATAACTCATTTTCGGATCACCGTTTATTTTAAAATCATATAAGTTTGAATTACACTTGCTTAATATCAATCGGGACATCAAACGAGTATTACAATCATTAAATATTTATTTTCAACATACTTTATTTATATATATAGATATATTTTAAATAATAATTATTATAATACCCTATTTTTATTTTATTAATTATTAATAACAACAACATATAATACTTCAAATTATATTTCAAATTAATACTTCAAATTATATTTCGAATTATTATTTATATATACGTACACACATCTCTATTTACAATTAATTGTTCATGAATCGTCGAGAGCAGTCGAAGGTCAATTGAATATATGAACATCATTCCAATGTTTTCTAGACTCAACATTACATACTTTGCTTATCGTATCGAAATCATATAAAGATTAAGTTTAAATTTGGTCGGAAATTCCCGGGTCATCACAGTACCTACCCGTTAAAGAAATTTCGTCCCGAAATTTGAGTTAGGTCGTCATGGCTAACAATACATATGTTTTCCTGACAATATGTGCTGATAAATAGAGTTTTATCATTATTGAGTAATATGGATAAAATAATTCGATTATTCGAAGAGTACGAGTGAAGCTATCACGAAAGATTGAGATAAGATAATAGATATTCATCTTTGCTTTTGACATAGTTATGTTTGAATTAGGTTCGTCTTAACTTTTGACGTTGTCTTGGTTGAATTCCGGAATTCAGGGGATTTGAAGAAAATCTTCAAAATCTAAAAGATTTGAATCTTCGGCTAGTAAAGAAATTAAGATCTCTATAATTAAATTCGGTGATCTACCTCAATTACTATGTCTGATATTTCCATTATAAATTAAAATCCTCCGTTCCATTATTCTCACCATTCCTATACTTTCTTTCTTAGTTCATACATCCAAAAGATTGTGAAAATGCTTAGTCCAGTTCTAATCCCTAATATTTTCCTAATTATCATTTCTGTCATTCTTCTTTTCAATCTTCCACCAGAAAAATCTGTTTACTTTTAATATAACCTTGGGGTGATACTATTCTTAATTATGTCGTGTCTTTATATTGCTATTCCTATTAATATCCACGGTTTGTAACCTCCGTGTTGTTATTGGGCTTTATATTTTCTCTTATATTTTGGAGCTCTTTGCCTTTTTATTATCCTCCCGACCTCTAATAAAGCGAGTAACGGTCCAGAATTCGTAAGTATGGAATTTTTGATAAACATCGTGTTCTAAATAGGAACTAATATATTAGCACGATTTGATTGGTCAAATTACCAGAATCACTGAGAATAGAACTATCAAGAATATACTTTCTTGATATGTTCAGAAGTTAAGCAGAATGAAAGAGCTATGTAACATGGCACATGATGACGTTATGATCTGTGAATCATCCCATTCCATTAGAAACTCAGCATGACCTACTATAATATAATCACGTTGATCAAGTGTCATTATATTATACTAACTCATGCATCAGTTCCCAACATTACTTTAATAACATTCATATTTAAGCTCGAAAGTTTACAGAATATAGAAACTAACAGTTTCTATATGATGTAACACTGATAGCACTAATAGATTAATGATTCCGATAAGAATAGTTACGAAAATATCTTCAAAAAATATGGAGGATATTTATAATGAAAGATACGATGATATCTTGGAATTTCTAAGATCAGAGGATGATGAAGAATATTGTCCGCAAGAGTTTAGAGTAAGGAGCAAAATATTCGCTAAAGACTTCAGTAGGTATTGAATCATTTGGATTCTTTGAAGTCAAACTTATTCTTTGTGATTTATCCACGGCTTCCTTCAACTTTTTCAATGTTCGTAGTATTGATTCGTGGACTGAGTGTTTTTCAGAATTTCAGAATGGAAGATCATAGTTCTAAGAGATAAATGTTATATGGATACATATAACTGTTGATGTGGAAACGTTGCGAGACTCACAATACAGATTTGCTGATTCCCAGTAATTGGTATGTCAACTCTTATTACAAAATGTGGATAAGTACATGATAGGGTTTTAACGAACAAATATAATGATTCTTCGAAGAACTTAAGTCAATGAGTAATGAAGTTGCTGATAAGTTTCTATTAATGTGGTGAAATATAAACAGTTCCCCGATAACGATGACGAATGGCAGGCTTATAAATCAAGTTATAATAAGTTTAATCCGAACGGAAGTCAAAGTTGATTTGCTGGAGCTATGACAAAATTGGCTAATTTGGAAAGGGATTGCAAAGTTATTTTGGGTAAAAATAACACTAAAGGAATTAACATAGCTATGTGTTAAACGTTTATTCAGTTTCTGAGAGTTTTCAGGTGCATAACTATATGCATAAATCTTTTCTTCTGTGGATGAAGTGCAGTTGGTTCATCCTTTCGATTGAGGTGTTTTCAAGAATTATGAAAGGTTTGAACGCAGATTGTAATCGTCAAGATACAGATGAGGTTTAAGATGAGATCAAGTGGCAAACTTGAAGATATGTTTAGTTTCATATGTTATAATCAATATTTTAATTCATTTTAATTGTCCAATGTTGATAGTCCTCAGTTGATAATCCACAGTTAACAGTCCAATAATTCATATATAGTTTAATATATAATATTTGATTTAATTAATATGTATCGTGACCCGTATACGTCTCAGACTCGATCACAACTCAAAGTATATATATATTTTAGAATCAATCTCAACCCTGTATAGCTAACTCCAACATTTGCATATAGAGTGCCTATGGTTGTTCCGAAATATATATATAGATGGGTCGATATGATATGTCAAAACATTGTATATGTGTCCCGATATTTAAAGTGCGTAGAATAAATAACAAAAATTAAATGACAATAAATAAGTGCGTAAAATAAATAACAGAAATTAAATGACAATAAATAAAATTGCGAGAATATAAATTGCGATAATTAAATTGCGATAAATAAAATGTAATACGGAATTAACAGTTAGCTAGGAACAGTTAGCTAGGATTTTGTTAGCGTGGTTTCTTAATAAAATTTAATATTGTTAATTAGTCTGTTTCTAATCAATTTTTATTGTGTCCATTTTTCTTTATTATGCCACTTGTTGGATTCTGATATGTCAAAATCCTAATATGAAATTGAATTTGAATGAAAATAGTTATTCTTTGGCGAACGGATACGTATATCGGTGGATGTAAGTAGGATAGTATATGACTGTTGAAACAGATTCGAAGAACGTACAATGTGACTTATTAATGTGAAATTTAAATATTCCTTGGGTATTACCTACCCGTTAAAATATTTTCACCATTAACAGTTTGTACAAGAGAATTTTTAATTACAATCTTTATGAAAACATATATACATATATATTTTCTTCAGATGTATTCATGGATTTAATGAGTTAATATGATATTAAACTCATTTGCTTTACCGTTTGAACAAGAATATATAATCTCTAAAACATTAGAGTTTACATAATCATCATATCGAACGAAGATAAACGATGTAGAATGTCATGTAGAACGATGATTATACTCGAGGTACAGAATGAGACATCGAAGCTGGTGATGCGGATGTTGTTGTTGGTGGTACTAGTGCTGTTGGTGCTAAGGTTGGTGATGTTACTGGTGTTGGTGATACTGCTGGTGATTGCAAATTGTGTACCGTGCTCTCTAAAGTTAACACTCGAGCTCGGAGTTCTTTAACTTCTTCTACTAACCCTGGTTGGTTATCAGTGTGAGGTAGAGGTCGGATATCTCCTCTATTTCCATTAATGGTAGCCTCAAGACGAAAAATTCTTGCAAAAAGGGTATAAACGGTGTTGCGAACGGGTTCGCCGGTGAGCGGGTCAAGTACTCCAAGGTTAGGTGGTAGATTCGGTTCATGATATGGAGTACCTTCTTCCCTTCTCCATAGGGTGAGTATGTCGCGAACCCACCCCCATTTTCTCCAGTAATCACGGTAGTTGATTGGTTGGTGAGCTCCTGTCACGCTATCTTCGGAGTCAGATGAACTTGGTTGGTTCGTAGAGGCCATCTTACGCGATCTCAGGAAAAAAAATTTTTTTATTTTTTTTTGGTATGAAAAGTTTAGTGACAGCAATTGATAGTTGGATGGTATTCTCAATGCATAATATGCATAGATATATAGTACCAGGTTCCCTTAAATTACGGAGAAATTTACGGAAGATATCAGGCAAGATCTACAGTAACAGATACGCTAAGATATGAATTTTGTCTATACACTATTTATGCAGTCAATGCAGTAAAACGTGTCTAGACTAAAAATGATAAGTAAGTGATTATCTAAGAATGATAAGCAAGTAATTTTTGACACGAAATGATAAGCAAAACCTTTGATATGCAGACACGGTCGAAGTCCAGGCTCAATAATGCATCCTAACGACTTATCAGTTAGACACACTAATGCAGACCTGGTTCGCTACGACCACCGCTCTGATACCAACTATGAAGACCCGTCCTAATCCATCCGGACGAAGTCCATATTAATTATAAACGATTCACAACAGTTGATTACATCGCGAGGTACTTGACCTCTATATGATACATTTTACAAACATTGCATTCATTTTGAAAAGACAATCTTTCATTTCATCTAAAGTTGACGACATGCATGCCATTTCATAACATATCTTACTATAAATGATTTAATAAAAATCTTGATGAACTCAACGTCTCGAATGCAACATCTTTTGAAATATGTCAAGAATGACTCCAATTAATGTCCCTAAAATGAGCAAATACACAGCGGAAGATTTCTTTCATACCTGAGAATAAACATGCTTTCAAGTGTCAACCAAAAGGTTGGTGAGTTCATTAGTTTATCATAAATAATCATTTCATAATTTTAATAGACCACAAGATTTCATATTTCCATTTCTCGTAATCATACGTCCCATGCATAGAGACAAAAATATCATTCATATGGATTGAACACCTGGTAACCGACATTAACAATATGCATTTAAGAATATCCCCATCATTCCGGGATCCTCCTTCGGACATGATATATATTTCGAAGTACTAAAGCATCCGGTACTTTGGATGGGGCTTGTTGGGCCCGATAGATCTATCTTTAGAGTTCGCGTCAATTAGGTTGTCTGTTCCCTAATTCTTAGATTACCAGACTTAATAAAAAGGGCATATTCGATTTCGATCATTCAACCATATAATGTAGTTTCGATTACTTGTGTCTATTTCGTAAAACATTTATAAAAACGCATGCATTCTCAGTCCCAAAATATATATTGCAAAAGAATTTAAAAAGGGAGTAATGAAACTCACGCATATAATTATTGTAAAACAGTTAATAAAACATTTGCATGTATTCTCAGCCCAAAAACGTAAAGAGTAAAAAGGGCAAATGAAACTCACCATACTGTATTTTGTAGTAAAAATACATATGACGTCATTTAACAAGTGTAGGGTTGATCTCGGATTCACGAACCTAAAATAATTATATATATTTCAGATAATATTAACACATATAATAATAGCGAACAGTATATATTTTATAGCGTATTAAGATCTATATCTTTTTAATATATTTATATTAATATTAATATATATATATATATATATATATATATATATATATATATATATATATATATATATATATATATATATATATATATATATAAGTTGTACGTATAGTAATAAAGTTAATATTAATAAAAGAGTCATATTTTATAACGATAATGATAATAATAATACTTATAGTAATAATGATAATACTTAATAATAATCTTAATAATAACAATAATAATAATAAAAATGGTAAAAGTAGTAATGATAATAGTAATAATAGTTTTTAATAATAATAAAAATAATAATTAATAATAGTGATTATTTTTAATAATTTTTATAATGATAATGATAATAATAATAACTATAATAACTATAATAAAAGTTTACTAATGATAATAATAATGATAATAATATCAATATTAATAATGTTAGTGATAAAAATATTAATATAATGATATTTAGAAAAAATCATAATATTTATAATACTCTTAATAATAATAATAATGTAAATGATAAAAGTAATAATAATAATAATGTTAATGGGAAAAATAATAATAATAATGATAAAAATAATAATAATGATAATTACTACAATTTTAATAACAACAATAATAACTATACTTATATATTAATTATTCATCTTATATAATTAATCGTAACCTCAATAACAATAGAATTAATGATAACCTTACTAATAATAAAGTTAGTAATAATAATAACAATAGTTAATAATAATAATGATAATAATAATAATATCAAATAATACCTTAGATACATTAAAAAGACTGAAACTGACTAGGAAGGGACTCGAACCCGCGACCTATTGTCCCTCAACATCCCCTTCTAACCATCTCACCATATCTGTTTTTCTTGCTTTATATTACGCACAAACTAATATAACCCGACTTCCATATCAACTAGTTACGGAACTCAGTTAACCATGGCCCCATCACTTCGGCCCAATAAATAATAACAGCCCAAGTAATAGCTATCGGCCCAACAGCAGCAAAAAACGAAATTCGGCCCAACTTTGTTTCAATTTAAATCGAATATGGGTAAGTGGGAGGTGGGGTTCGGTAGTTAACAAAAAATATAGAAAAGGCAAGTTGCAGGATCACTTTTCATTATTAATATGGTCATAAAATCTTATCTTCATTTTTTTTTTATCATCACAGATTCACATCATCATTAATTTCGTTATATTATCAGTATTAGAATAGAATCAGGAACAGAGAACACACGAAGTAGCAGTAATTCTCAAGTGACTTTCGGTTATGATGGTTGATCCAACGGCGGTGGTGAGGTGGTCACGAAGAGAAAGAAACAATAAGGTTGGTGGTTGTTTAGTGGTTTCACGAAGAAGAGATGATGGGAAAAGACGGGGGTGGCCACGATGGTTTGTGGCGTAAAGAAATAAAAAGAATATGTATATTAACCGTAAAAAAAATATAATGAAGGTGGTTATACAAGGTGTTCATGGTGGCGGGTGAGAGGTTGTAACGTGATGGATGGTTTCTCTTTTCTGTCTTGCATTACACTTGTACATATATATATACATAATATACTCCGTATGAATTTAGGATGGTGAATTACGGTTTGGTGTTTGTTTGAATTAGAACCCAGGAAAAACAAGGAGACGAGTAACAAGTGAGTTTGTCTAGTGTTCGATGATAGTAGTTTCAACAGAAAAAAAAACGAAGGTAGTGATGTGAATAGACATAAGTTGGTGTCCGGTGTTTATTGGGTTTAGAAGTCAATGGCAGTTGAAGTGTTGCTCGGCAAAAGAAGAAAATAAAATGGACGTTCATGTTGACACCCAGTGGTCGTGTTTGAAGGTGATGGATGTGGGGGTTCTTGAGTGATGGTGAAGGTGATGACTAAAGATGATGAGGGTTTAGTGATCATGGTTGGTGATGATAATCGAGTTTCACGATAGAGAATAGTGAGGTGAACCAAGGTGTAGTGCGTATGGGAGGTTGAAGAAGAAAGAATAAGGTAGTGTAGAAAGGAGATGATGTGTTTGTGATCATGAATCAAATAGAAGTAAGATAGTATGCGGGTTTTTTTTTTTATTTTTTATTTTTTTTTTCTGTTTTGCATCTATATGTTAAGTATGTATATTTTCTATAGAAGAGATAAGTAATATATGGTCAACCACAATATCTTTATCAATCTTTCACAATGCAATTGAGAATAGACGTGTAACAAACAAAACAAAAAAAGACAAGAAATGGAATATGAGCACAGTGATATCCAAACTTTAAATCAAACGAATCTCCCATGTGATGTTAATAATAATATAATATTAATAATTATATTCAAATAAGAACAATAGAATTAGCATAATTGAATTAAGCAGCCATGTATTTGGAATGTTACTACCGACAGTTTATCCCGGACTACTATTTCGTACACCGTTGTTAGTCAGTGGCGCATAAAAGTCTTCAGAAAAAATCCCAAATTTTTAAATTAAATGTCTTTATTTATTTAGGTCATTATGGTATAAAATTTAGTCATTAATTTAATAAATAAAAAGTACATCAACTGTCCCTCTCATTTATGAGTAAAATATAAAAAGTGTTAAAATTGAATAATTAGATCCTAAATATACTTTTAATAAGACTATAACTTATATAACTCATTTTCGGATCACCGTTTATTTTAAAATCATATAAGTTTGAATTACACTTGCTTAATATCAATCGGGACATCAAACGAGTATTACAATCATTAAATATTTATTTTCAACATACTTTATTTATATATATAGATATATTTTAAATAATAATTATTATAATACCCTATTTTTATTTTATTAATTATTAATAACAACAACATATAATACTTCAAATTATATTTCAAATTAATACTTCAAATTATATTTCGAATTATTATTTATATATACGTACACACATCTCTATTTACAATTAATTGTTCATGAATCGTCGAGAGCAGTCGAAGGTCAATTGAATATATGAACATCATTCCAATGTTTTCTAGACTCAACATTACATACTTTGCTTATCGTATCGAAATCATATAAAGATTAAGTTTAAATTTGGTCGGAAATTCCCGGGTCATCACATATACATTTTAACTGAGTCGTTAAGTCATCGTTAGTCGTTACATGTAAGTGTTGTTTTGAAACCTTTAGGTTAACGATCTTGTTAAATGTTGTTAACCCAATGTTTATAATATCAAATGAGATTTTAAATTATTATATTATCATGATATTATCATGTATGAATATCTCTTAATATGATATATATACATTAAATGTCTTTACAACGATAATCGTTACATATATGTCTCGTTTAAAAATCATTAAGTTAGTAGTCTTGTTTTTACATATGTAGTTCATTGTTAATATACTTAATGATATGTTTACTTATCATAGTATCATGTTAACTATATATATATATCCATATATATGTCATCATACAGTTTTTACAAGTTTTAACGTTCGTGAATCACCGGTCAACTTGGGTGGTCAATTGTCTATATGAAACATATTTCAATTAATCAAGTCTTAACAAGTTTGATTGCTTAACATGTTAGAAACATTTGATCATGTAAATATCAATCTCAATTAATATATATAAACATGGAAAAGTTCGGGTCACTACAGTTACCAGTAAGGATTCAAGAAGATGTGAGTTCACACGAGCCCGCTTCTATACAGAAGGCAAGTCGAATGGCTCATAAACTCATAAATCAGATTGAGGGAAGAATTAAAGAGCATGCGGCCGAAGAAGCCAACACGAAACAACTCAAGAGGAAGTGGGAGGAAAACGGTGACAAGAGTCACCAATACAACAACAACAATTACAACCACAATCACAACAACTATCCCAACAACTACAACAACAATCACAACAATAACTGCAATCCTAACAATAACTATAACAAACATCCCAACAACAACAACAACTACAACAACGGTTTCAACAACAATAACAATCCCAACAATAACCTCAATAACAACAACGGCAACAAAAACCAAAAACAACCATGTCATAGGTGTGAATAAAATCATCAGGGGTTTTGAAATGTCCCGTTCATATTGATTATAAACGTTCCATATTAATTGATTTCGTCGCGAGGTTTTGACCTCTATATGAGACGTTTTTCAAAGACTGCATTCATTTCTAAAACAACCATAACCTTTATTTTATTGATAAAGGTTTAAAAAACATTACGTAGATTATCAAATAATGATAATCTAAAATATACCGTTTACACACGACCATTACATAATGGTTTACAATAAGAATATATTACATCAAAAATAAGTTTCTTGAATGCAGTTTTTACATAATATCATACAAGCATGGACTCCAAATCTTTTCCTTATTTTAGTATGCAACAGCGGAAGATCTTAATAATCACCTGAGAATAAACATGCTTAAAACGTCAACAAAAATGTTGGTGAGTTATAGGTTTAACCTATATATTATCAAATCATAATAATAGACCACAAGATTTCATATTTTAATATACATCCCATACATAGAGATAAAATTCATTCATATGGTGAACACCTGGTAACCGACATTAACAAGATTCATATAAGAATAGCCCCTATCATTTCGGGAAATCCTTCGGACATGATAAAAACGAATTCGAAGTACTAAAGCATCCGGTACTTTGGATGGGGTTCGTTATGTGATGACCCGGGAATTTCCGACCAAATTTTAAACTTAATCTTTATTGATTTCGACACGATAAGCAAAGTCTGTAATGTTATGTTTATATAATCAATTACCTTTTGACTGTTCCCGATGATTCACGAACCATTGCTTGTAAATATATGGATATATGTGAATTTATGTATATATAAGTATATGTATATATATATAATAACATGAACATTAATAAACTATTAAATATATTTATTATTATAAATAAATATGTAAAATAAAATACATTGTAATAAAAACTATCATTTTATATATAATATATGTATATTACTTGTATATATATATATATATATATATATATATATATATATATATACATATATATATATTGTTATATTTAATCTAATTAATTAATATATATTTATTTGCATAGTAAATTTTGTTATTTAAAACTGTTTATATATATACATAGTGTATATTAAATATAATTAATTTTAAACTTAAATTGTAAATGTCTGTAACATTCGGTTGACATTTAATTATTTTTAAAATAGGTCTAATATATATATATGAAGTTTTAAAATAAAAATTGGTACATAATTTGATTAAAAAGATAATAGTTTTGATAAATATTTTTTTTATCTTTTCATCCTAAGTTTTTGTACTCCGTACATAATAAATGGAACAGAAAATAAATAATTATAGAACCTTTTTGATAAGGTTTCAAACAGTTAATGAGTGAAATAATTAAATTTATTTAATCTACAAATTTGGGATTTTTAGGAACATTTTTATATTTTAACTGTTTAGCAATGGACAAGATATAGACATCCGTGATAAACTGTCGTCAGATGAAGTTAACATATGAGGCTGCTTTACTGTACTGAATTCGTTTCATTTCAAATCACAAGACTTTATATTGAATATTATATTATTATTATTAATTATTAAATTATATTATAATATATACATATGTTATTATACATCCTTGATGAACCAGAAACCACAATGATCTATCTACCTATCTTGTTCATGTTTAATCACCAACCATCTAACCCTCTATAACCGCACCCATCATCATGAACAACGGCCACACTTCATCACCTCAACCGGAACCAAAGTGCAAAAATCACTACTACTCGTTGTTTTAGTTTTAATTATTCTGAGTCCATTGTTACCAAAGCAATCCATCATCCTCGCCACCATTTCATGTTTTCTATTTTTTTTTTTGTTTTTCGTTTACCTTCTTTTCCCTCGATCACCATAACCGTGATTACCACCACCCGAGAACCACCATAAACAACACCACATACCACTTGTTACTGCTCCTATTTGAAATATTTTCAGTTGAAACCCAGCAAACCCACTTGTTGTTTTCGGTCCAAGGATCATCAACCAAAACCAATCACCACCTTCGACTGATCAAGCCACCATTGCATCATTTTTTTTACTTCGGACAACCAACCCGACATCATTCTTGTTTTTGTTTTCTGTTAAATCATCACCAACTAAACCCATCAAAATTCATATGTTTTCTGTTCCATGTCGTGATCACAGCTTACCACCTTTCTCTCATTCTCTCCCTCTCTTAATACGTGTAAACGAAGAACCACTTACCTCCACCCTTGTAGTCATCATCGAGCACCATTACAACCCATCACCTTTACATTTTCATTGCTACTATCATCGAGCTGTTTTGATTTCAAATCTCAACTCAACTGCCGCTATTATTTCATGATTTTTACAATTTAATCCACCCAAAACAGCACCTAACATATTGCTATGCTATATTTTTTTTTCTGTTTATGACAATTAAAAATGAAAAGCAAATCACACCCTTGTGACACGTTTAATTGCTACCATGTACTGTCATGTTGCTTTGTGAGTAGGGCCAACAAACTACTCATATATCCCACTAACTCTTTGTTTAAAAAAAAAGAAAAAAAGAAACCGAATCATGTTTTGTTAAGTAAATAATATTGGGATTCGGTACTTATTTTTGATCTAGTTGAAGCCTGGGCTTTCGATTGGGTTTGTGGGCTTATAAAAGAAATGGATTAATAATGATGATTAATTAATGGGATCGATTAAAATGAAGAAGAAGGAGGGACTGATATAAATACGTGTTATATATATATTTGGAGTGAGAATAAATCAGAAAAGAACATACGGATCAATGGTAAAGGGTGTTAGTAGGTATCCAGGAGGTCTCGGGTTCGAGTCCCGTCCTTATCAATTTTTTTGAGAGGAGCTTTAAAGGTAGAATACTTTTATCATTATTATTATATTAGTGTTATTGTTAATAAGTATTAATATTAATGTAAAATTGAGAGGAGCTTTAAAGGTAGAATACTTTTATCATTATTATTATATTAGTGTTATTGTTAATAAGTATTAATATTAATGTTAAGTTAATTATTATTATTACCATCATTAATATGAATTATGTTATTATTATTCTTAGAATTTTTATAAGCATAAGTATTATTATTAAAACTATTATTATTATCAATATTATTATTATTATTATTATTATTATTATTATTATTATTATTATTATTATTATTATTATTATTATTATTATTATTATTATTATTATTATTATTATTGTTATCGTCATTATTATCATTATTATGATTATTGGTAAAATTATGATATTAAGTATTATTATGATTATTATTATTGTTATTTTTAGAGTACTTATTAGTATTAAAACATGTATTATTATAAAGATTATCGTTTAGTATTATGATTATAATTACCATTAGGATTATTATAATTATTATTATTACTATCAAAACTATTAATATCAGTATCATTACTAAATCTAATTATATTAGTATTATTATTATCATAAAAAGATATAAATTTTTATATATAAGAATGTATTTAATACATTCACATAACAACACTAATATTTTCATAATAAATACTAATTAATTATCTAAAGTATACAAAATAAATATAGTTAATTTAATTATTAATGAAACATACAAATTACTAAAATAACCATTAATAATAATAATAATAATAATAATACATAAAATTGTTCGTTTTCGATTATATATTTTAATATATATATACAAATGATATAGGTTCGTGAATCCAAGGCCAACCCTGCATTGTTCAATATCGTCATATGTATTTTTACTACAAAATACAGTATTGTGAGTTCATTTGCTCCCTTTTACTCTTTACATTTTTGGGACTTAGAATACATGCGCTGTTTTTACAACTGCTTTATTAAATGCTTTTGAAATATATTTTGAGCTGCGAATACATGAAATGCTTTTATAAATATTTGACGAGATAGACACAAGCAAAACATTCCTCGAATGAATTATTATGCAGACAGAAGTTCTGCGAATTATTATTAAACTATGTGGACATGATAATTGCCACCATTGAATTATGTGGACATGATAATTGCCACCATTGAATTATGTGGACATGATAATTGCCACCATTGAATTATGTGGACATGATAATTGCCACCAATTGAAGTGAATGTTATATATCGAGAAAATGATTTTTATACACAGGTTATGTGTATGATATTTTGTACACGAGATATGTGTACGGTTACAAAGATTTGTTAAAATGGTTTCGTACACGAGAAAGGTGTACTGTATTTAAAAGATATCGCATGTACATTACAGGTGGGTATAGGATTCGGGCCCATTTGTACCATGCAGTATTTAAATCTTGCGGTCTATCAAAATGATGAATTTTATTGCTTTAAGATAAACCTATGAACTCACCAACCTTTTGGTTGACACTTTAAAGCATTTTTATTCTCAGGTATGAAAGAAATCTTCCGCTGTGCATTTGCTCAATTTAAAGATAGTACATGGAGTCATTCATGGCATATAGAGGTCAGAACCTCGCAATGGGACCATCTGTTGAAGACTTAGTCCAGCTGGATTATGATGGGACACTACAGGTGGTATCAGAGCGGTGGTCTTAGCGAACCAGGTCTTGCAATAGTGTGTCTAACTGATAGTTGTTAAGATGCATTAGTGAGTCTGGACTTCGACCGTGTCTGCATGTCAAAAGTTTTGCTTATCATTTAGTGTCGAAAATTATTTACTTATCATCCTTAAAGTCTAGACACATCTTACTGCCTCTATTGCATAGATTGTGTATAGATAAATTCATATCTTAGCGTATCTGTTATTGTTACCTTTGCCTGACAGCTTCCGTAGATTCCTCTGTAACTTATGGGATTTTAGTATTATATTGCATATGTAAATTATGTATTGCAGGGTACTAATCTACATCCTATAATCTATTTCTTATCGAAAAATCCTTCATCTGATCGTACGAGATGAATCCCTCAACCAGTTCGAATTCCTCGGATTCCGACAGCTATTCCAATATGGAGTTTCACCTAAGCTCCGAAAGCAGTGTCACCAGAATGAGTCAACAAATCATCCATCCCCAATTTATCTGATGGGTTCGTAGACGACTTTATCAATGGAGGCGCGAAGAAGGCGATCCCCTCCACCAACCAAATTCACCTCTTGGCAAAGAACCTGAAGCACTTACTGGCGAATTTATCCGAAACACCATTTTCACACTCATTTCTAGAGTACCTCACCACGATTATATTCTATCCACAATTCTAAATCTTATTCATCCGCTCGTTCCAACCGATAATCATCCTGGAATAATAGAAGAAGTCAACTAATTTCGCGCTCGAGTAATCGATTTGGAGAATATAGTGCAAAATATACCAGCTTCAGCAACATCACCGACACCAATAGTATAATCAATAACAGCACTAGTGAAATGTCCCGTTCTTATTGATTAAAAACGTTCCATATTAATTGATTTCGTTGCGAGGTTTTGACCTCTATATGAGACATTTTTCAAAGACTGCATTCATTTTTAAAACAAACCATAACCTTTATTTCATAGATAAAGGTTTTAAAAAGCTTTACGTAGATTATCAAATAATGATAATCTAAAATATCCTGTTTACACACGACCATTACATAATGGTTTACAATACAAATATGTTACAACAAAATAAGTTTCTTGAATGCAGTTTTTACACAATATCATACAAGCATGGACTCCAAATCTCGTCCTTATTTAACTATGCGACAGCGGAAGCTCTTAATAATCACCTGAGAATAAACATGCTTAAAACGTCAACAAAAATGTTGGTGAGTTATAGGTTTAACCTATATATATCAAATCATAATAATAGACCACAAGATTTCATATTTCAATACACATCCCATACATAGAGATAAAAATCATTCATATGGTGAACACCTGGTAACCGACATTAACAAGATGCATATATAAGAATATCCCCATCATTCCGGGACACCCTTCGGATATGATATAAATTTCGAAGTACTAAAGCATCCGGTACTTTGGATGGGGCTTGTTGGGCCCGATAGATCTATCTTTAGGATTCGCGTCAATTAGGGTGTCTGTTCCCTAATTCTTAGATTACCAGACTTAATAAAAAGGGGCATATTCGATTTCGATAATTCAACCATAGAATGTAGTTTCACGTACTTGTGTCTATTTTGTAAATCATTTATAAAACCTGCATGTATTCTCATCCCAAAAATATTAGATTTTAAAAGTGGGACTATAACTCACTTTCACAGATTTTTACTTCGTCGGGAAGTAAGACTTGGCCACTGGTTAATTCACGAACCTATAACAATATATACATATATATCAAAGTATGTTCAAAATATATTTACAACACTTTTAATATATTTTGATGTTTTAAGTTTATTAAGTCAGCTGTCCTCGTTAGTAACCTACAACTAGTTGTCCACAGTTAGATGTACAGAAATAAATCGATAAATATTATCTTGAATCAATCCACGACCCAGTGTATACATATCTCAGTATTGATCACAACTCAAACTATATATATTTTGGAATCAACCTCAACCCTGTATAGCTAACTCCAACATTCACATATAGAGTGTCTATGGTTGTTCCGAAATATATATAGATGTGTCAACATGATAGGTCGAAACATTGTATACGTGTCTATGGTATCTCAAGATTACATAATATACAATACAAGTTGATTAAGTTATGGTTGAAATAGATTTGTTACCAATTTTCACGTAGCTAAAATGAGAAAAATTATCCAATCTTGTTTTACCCATAACTTCTTCATTTTAAATCCATTTTGAGTGAATCAAATTGCTATGGTTTCATATTGAACTCTATTTTATGAATCTAAACAGAAAAGTATAGGTTTATAGTCGGAAAAATAAGTTACAAGTCGTTTTTGTAAAGGTAGTCATTTCAGTCGAAAGAACGACGTCTAGATGACCATTTTAGAAAACATACTTCCACTTTGAGTTTAACCATAATTTTTGGATATAGTTTCATGTTCATAATAAAAATCATTTTGTCTGAATAACAACTTTTAAATCAAAGTTTATCATAGTTTTTAATTAACTAACCCAAAATAGCCCGCGGTGTTACTACGACGGCGTAAATCCGGATTTACGGTGTTTTTCGTGTTTCCAGGTTTTAAATCATTAAGTTAGCATATCATATAATATAGAACATGTGTTTAGTTGATTTTAAAAGTCAAGTTAGAAGGATTAACTTTTGTTTGCGAACAAGTTTAGAATTAACTAAACTATGTTCTAGTGATTACAAGTTTAAACCTTCGAATAAGATAGCTTTATATGTATGAATCGAATGATGTTATGAACATCATTACTACCTTAAGTTCCTTGGATAAACCTACTGGAAAAGAGAAAAATGGATCTAGCTTCAATGGATCCTTGGATGGCTCGAAGTTCTTGAAGCAGAATCATGACACGAAAACAAGTTCAAGTAAGATCATCACTTGAAATAAGATTGTTATAGTTATAGAAATTGAACCAAAGTTTGAATATGATTATTACCTTGTATTAGAATGATAACCTACTGTAAGAAACAAAGATTTCTTGAGGTTGGATGATCACCTTACAAGATTGGAAGTGAGCTAGCAAACTTGAAAGTATTCTTGATTTTATGAAACTAGAACTTTTGGAATTTATGAAGAACACTTAGAACTTGAAGATAGAACTTGAGAGAGATCAATTAGATGAAGAAAATTGAAGAATGAAAGTGTTTGTAGGTGTTTTTGGTCGTTGGTGTATAGATTAGATATAAAGGATATGTAATTTTGTTTTCATGTAAATAAGTCATGAATGATTACTCATATTTTTGTAATTTTATGAGATATTTCATGCTAGTTGCCAAATGATGGTTCCCACATGTGTTAGGTGACTCACATGGGCTGCTAAGAGCTGATCATTGGAGTGTATATACTAATAGTACATACATCTAAAAGCTGTGTATTGTACGAGTACGAATACGGGTGCATACGAGTAGAATTGTTGATGAAACTGAACGAGGATGTAATTGTAAGCATTTTGTTAAGTAGAAGTATTTTGATAAGTGTATTGAAGTCTTTCAAAAGTGTATAAATACATATTAAAACACTACATGTATATACATTTTAACTGAGTCGTTAAGTCATCGTTAGTCGTTACATGTAAGTGTTGTTTTGAAACCTTTAGGTTAACGATCTTGTTAAATGTTGTTAACCCAATGTTTATAATATCAAATGAGATTTTAAATTATTATATTATCATGATATTATCATGTATGAATATCTATTAATATGATATATATACATTAAATGTCTTTACAACGATAATCGTTACATATATGTCTCGTTTAAAAATCATTAAGTTAGTAGTCTTGTTTTTACATATGTAGTTCATTGTTAATATACTTAATGATATGTTTACTTATCATAGTATCATGTTAACTATATATATATCCATATATATGTCATCATATAGTTTTTACAAGTTTTAACGTTCGTGAATCACCGGTCAACTTGGGTGGTCAATTGTCTATATGAAACATATTTCAATTAATCAAGTCTTAACAAGTTTGATTGCTTAAAATGTTGGAAACATTTAATTATGTAAATATCAATCTCAATTAATATATATAAACATGGAAAAGTTCGGGTCACTACAGTACCTACCCGTTAAATAAATTTCGTCCCGAAATTTTAAGCTGTTGAAGGTGTTGACGAATCTTCTGGAAATAGATGCGGGTATTTCTTCTTCATCTGATCTTCACGCTCCCAGGTGAACTCGGGTCCTCTACGAGCATTCCATCGAACCTTAACAATTGGTATCTTGTTTTGCTTAAGTCTTTTAACCTCACGATCCATTATTTCGACGGGTTCTTCGATGAATTGAAGTTTTTCGTTGATTTGGATTTCATCTAACGGAATAGTGAGATCTTCTTTAGCAAAACATTTCTTCAAATTCGAGACGTGGAAAGTGTTATGTACAGCCGCGAGTTGTTGAGGTAACTCAAGTCGGTAAGCTACTAGTCCGACACGATCAATAATCTTGAATGGTCCAATATACCTTGGATTTAATTTCCCTCGTTTACCAAATCGAACAACGCCTTTCCAAGGTGCAACTTTAAGCATGACCATCTCTCCAATTTCAAATTCTATATCTTTTCTTTTAATGTCAGCGTAGCTCTTTTGTCGACTTTGGGCGGTTTTCAACCGTTGTTGAATTTGGATGATCTTCTCGGTAGTTTCTTGTATAATCTCTGGACCCGTAATCTGTCTATCCCCCACTTCACTCCAACAAATCGGAGACCTGCACTTTCTAACATAAAGTGCTTCAAACGGCGCCATCTCAATGCTTGAATGGTAGCTGTTGTTGTAGGAAAATTCTGCTAACGGTAGATGTCGATCCCAACTGTTTCCGAAATCAATAACACATGCTCGTAGCATGTCTTCAAGCGTTTGTATCGTCCTTTCACTCTGCCCATCAGTTTGTGGATGATAGGCAGTACTCATGTCTAGACGAGTTCCTAATGCTTGCTGTAATGTCTGCCAGAATCTTGAAATAAATCTGCCATCCCTATCAGAGATAATAGAGATTGGTATTCCATGTCTGGATATGACTTCCTTCAAATACAGTCGTGCTAACTTCTCCATCTTGTCATCTTCTCTTATTGGCAGGAAGTGTGCTGATTTGCTGAGACGATCAACTATTACCCAAATAGTATCAAAACCACTTGCAGTCCTTGGCAATTTAGTGATGAAATCCATGGTAATGTTTTCCCATTTCCATTCTTGGATTTCGGGTTGTTGAAGTAGACCTGATGGTTTCTGATGCTCAGCTTTGACCTTAGAACACGTCAAACATTCTCCTACGTATTTAGCAACATCAGCTTTCATACCCGGCCACCAAAAATATTTCCTGAGATCCTTGTACATGTTCCCCGTTCCAGGATGTATTGAGTATCTGGTTTTATGAGCTTCTCTAAGTACCATTTCTCTCATATCTCCAATTTTTGGTACCCAAATCCTTTCAGCCCTATACCGGGTTCCGTCTTCTCGAATATTAAGATGCTTCTCCGATCCTTTGGGTATTTCATCCTTTAAATTTCCCTCTTTTAAAACTCCTTGTTGCGCCTCCTTTATTTGAGTAGTAAGGTTATTATGAATCATTATATTAATAGATTTTACTCGAATGGGTTCTCTGTCCTTCCTGCTCAAGGCATCGGCTACCACATTTGCCTTCCCCGCGTGGTAACGAATCTCAAAGTTGTAATCATTCAATAATTCAATCCACCTACGCTGCCTCATATTCAGTTGTTTCTGGTTAAATATGTGTTGAAGACTTTTGTGGTCGGTATATATAATACTTTTGACCCTATATAAGTAGTGCCTCCAAGTCTTTAATGCAAAAACAACCGTGCCTAATTCCAAATCATGCGTCGTATAATTTTGTTCGTGAATCTTCAATTGTCTAGACGCATAAGCAATCACCTTCGTTCGTTGCATTAATACACAACCGAGACCTTGCTTTGATGCATCACAATAAATCACAAAATCATCATTCCCTTCAGGCAATGACAATATAGGTGCCGTAGTTAGCTTTTTCTTCAATAACTGAAACGCTTTCTCTTGTTCATCATTCCATTCAAATTTCTTCCCTTTATGCGTTAATGTAGTCAAGGGTTTTGCTATTCTTGGAAAGTCTTGGATGAACCTTCTGTAGTAACCAGCTAGTCCTAAAAACTGGCGTATGTGTTTCGGAGTTTTCGGGGTTTCCCACTTTTCAACAGTTTCTATCTTTGCCGGATCCACCTTAATACCTTCTTTGTTCACTATGTGACCGAGGAATTGAACTTCTTCCAACCAAAATGCACACTTTGAAAACTTAGCGTACAATTCTTCCTTCCTCAATACTTCTAACACCTTTCTCAAATGTTCACCGTGTTCTTGGTCATTCTTTGAGTAAATAAGTATGTCATCAATGAAAACAATGACAAACTTGTCAAGGTATGGTCCACACACTCGGTTCATAAGGTCCATGAACACAGCTGGTGCATTAGTTAAACCAAACGGCATGACCATAAACTCGTAATGACCGTAACGTGTTCTGAAAGCAGTCTTTGGAATATCATCTTCTTTCACCCGCATTTGATGATACCTGGAACGTAAGTTAATCTTTGAATAAACAGACGAGCCTTGTAGTTGATCAAATAAGTCATCGATTCTCGGTAGTGGGTAGTGGTTCTTGATGGTAAGTTTGTTCAACTCTCGGTAGTCGATACACAACCTGAATATACCATCTTTCTTCTTGACAAACAAAACAGGAGCTCCCCATGGTGATGTGCTTGGTCGAATGAAACCACGCTCTAAAAGTTCTTGTAATTGGCTTTGCAGTTCTTTCATCTCACTGGGTGCGAGTCTGTAAGGAGCACGAGCTATTGGTGTAGCTCCTGGTATAAGATCTATTTGAAATTCAACGGATCGATGTGGGGGTAATCCCGGTAATTCTTTCGGAAATACATCGGGAAATTCTTTTGCAATGGGAACATCATTAATGCTCTTTTCTTCAGTTTGTACTTTCTCGACGTGTGCTACAACAGCATAGCAACCTTTTCTTATTAGTTTTTGTGCCTTCAAATTACTAATAAGATGTAGCTTCGTGTTGCCCTTTTCTCCGTACACTATTAAGGGTTTTCCTTTTTCTCGTATAATGCGAATTGCATTTTTGTAACAAACGATCTCCGCTTTCACTTCTTTCAACCAGTCCATACCGATTATCACATCAAAACTCCCTAACTCTACTGGTATCAAATCAATCTTAAATGTTTCGCTAACCAGTTTAATTTCTCGATTCTGAGATATATTATCTGCTGAAATTAATTTACCATTTACTAATTCGAGTAAAAATTTACTATCCAAAGGCGTCAATGGACAACTTAATTTAGCACAAAAATCTCTACTCATATAGCTTCTATCCGCACCCGAATCAAATAAAACGTAAGCAGATTTATTGTCAATAAGAAACGTACCCGTAACAAGCTCCGGGTCTTCCTGTGCCTCTGCCGCATTAATATTGAAAACTCTTCCACGGCCTTATCCATTCGTGTTCTCCTGGTTCGGGCAATTTCTAATAATGTGGCCCGGTTTTCCACATTTATAACAAACTACATTGGCATAACTTGCTCCGACACTACTTGCTCCGCCATTACTCGTTCCGACACCATTTGTTCCTTTCGTTCTATTAACCCCTGGTCCGTAGACCTCACACTTCGCCGCGCTATGACCATTTCTTTTACACTTGTTGCAAAATTTGGTGCAGAACCCCGAGTGATACTTTTCACACCTTTGGCATAGCTGCATCTGATTGTTGTTGTTGTTGCGGTTATTATTGTTGTTGGGATGATTGTTGTAGTTGCTGTTGCTGTTGTTGTTGTTGTTATTGTTGGGCCGTTTGTTGTAGTTGCGATTGATGTTGCGATTGTTAGGATAATTGTTGTAATTGCTGTTATTGTTGTATTGGTGATTCTTATCACCGTTTTCCTCCCACTTTCTTTTGACTTGCTTCACATTGGCCTCTTCAGCAGTCTGTTCTTTAATTCTTTCTTCAATCTGGTTCACTAGTTTGTGAGCCATTCTACATGCCTGTTGTATAGAGGCGGGCTCGTGTGAACTTATATCTTCTTGGATTCTTTCCGGTAATCCTTTCACAAATGCGTCGATCTTCTCTTCCTCATCTTCGAATGCTCCCGGACACAATAGGCACAATTCTGTGAATCGTCTTTCATACGTGGTAATATCAAATCCTTGGGTTCGTAACCCTCTAAGTTCTGTCTTGAGCTTATTGACCTCGGTTCTGGGACGGTACTTCTCGTTCATCAAGTGCTTGAATGCTGACCACGGTAGTGCGTACGCATCGTCTTGTCCCACTTGCTCTAGATAGGTATTCCACCATGTTAACGCAGAACCTGTGAAGGTATGCGTAGCGTACTTTACTTTGTCCTCTTCAGTACACTTACTTATGGCAAACACCGATTCGACCTTCTCGGTCCACCGTTTCAATCCGATCGGTCCTTCGGTTCCATCAAATTCCAAAGGTTTGCAGGCAGTGAATTCTTTGTAGGTGCATCCTACACGATTTCCTGTACTGCTAGATCCAAGGTTATTGTTTGTATGTAGCGCAGCCTGTACTGCGGCTATGTTTGAAGCTAGAAAAGTACGGAATTCCTCTTCATTCATATTCACGGTGTGTCGAGTAGTCGGTGCCATTTCCTTCAAAATAGTCAAATGGAACAAGTTAATCATACAGAATATTAAGAGTAGTTAATAGTATTTTGTAGCATAATATGAACTCATTTATAAAAGCTTTTTCTTCATATTAGCGTTTTATAAGTTTAAATTCGGGTAGTACCTACCCGTTAAGTTCATACTTAGTAGCTAATATACAATTCAACTACTACAATTCTATATGAAAAACTGATTATAATAATATTTCGCGTTCAAACTTTTATACAATATTTTACAAACTTACAATACCGCTTATTTTACATAAAGCATGAAATATAGCACACAATAACTTTGATACAAGATAGTTGTGAAGATAATTCTAGCTAGTACACAAGTCGTTCAGCAAAGGCAATAAAGACACGTAATTCATACGTCCAGAAACAAGTCATGCATTCTAGTTTTACTAGGACTACTTCCCATCCTTGGTCTTGTGCAACATAACCGTTATGGCCGTTGATAAGACAGCGTGTTGTAACGTCGTCAAAGGGACGAGGGTTACGTAATGTCCAACAGTCCCGTAATAATCTAAAAACCTCATTTCTTACCCCAATTACCGACTCCGTCACTTGTGGAAACGTTTTGTTTAATAGTTGTAGCCCGATGTTCTTGTTCTCACTTTGGTGAGAAGCGAACATTACTAATCCGTAAGCATAACATGCTTCTTTATGTTGCATGCTAGCCGCTTTTTCTAAATCACGAAGTCCAATATTCGGATATATTGAGTCAAAATAATTTCTTAACCCGTTGCGTAAAATAGCATTTGGGTTCCCCGCAATATATGCGTCAAAGTAAACACATCGTAACTTATGGGTTTCCCAATGTGATATCCCCCATCTTTCAAACGAAAGTCTCTTATAAACCAAGACATTCTTGGAACGTTCTTCGAATGTCTTACAAACTGATCTCGCCTTAAATAGTTGTGCCGAGGAATTCTGGCCGACTCTAGACAAGATTTCATCAATCATGTCTCCGGGTAGGTCTCTTAAAATATTGGGTTGTCTATCCATTTTGTGTTTTTAAACTGTAAAATAGACAAGAGTTAGATTCATAAAAAAATACTTATTAATACAAGCAATTTTTACATATATCATAAAGCATAAGAACACTATATTACATATATTACACCACACGAATATAACTATCTTATTCCGACTCGCTCGTTTCTTCTTCTTCGGTTTTGGTTTGTTTTGCCAAGTTTCTAGGGATATATGATGTTCCCCTAATACGAGCCGTCGTTGTCCACATTGGTTTAGAAAAACCTGGTGGTTTAGAGGTTCCCGGGTCATTGTTACAACTTAAGAACTTCGGGGGTTGACGATACATATAAAGTTCATCGGGGTTGGAATTAGATTTCTCTATTTTTATACCCTTTTCCTTATTATTTTATTTTGCCTTTTTAAATTCAGTTGGGGTAATTTCTATAACATCATTGGAATTCTCGTCGGAATCCGATTCATCGGAGAATTGGTAATCCTCCCAATATTTTGCATCCTTGGCGGAAACACCATTGACCATAATTAACCTTGGTCGGTTGGTTGAGGATTCTCTTTTACTTAACCGTTTTATTATTTCCCCCACCGGTTCCGATTCTTCTTCCGGTTCCGATTCTTCGTCCGGTTCCGATTCTTCTTCCGGTTCCGACTCTTCTTCCGGTTCCTCTTCGGGAACTTGTGAATCAGTCCATGAATCATTCCAATTTACATTTGACTCTTCATTATTATTAGGTGAGTCAATGGGACTTGTTCTAGAGGTAGACATCTATCACATAATATCAAACACGTTAAGAGATTAATATATCACATAATATTCATATGTTAAAAATATATAGTTTCCAACAAAAATGTTAAGCAATCATTTTTAAAGAAAACACGGTCGAAGTCCAGAATCACTAATGCATCCTAACAAACTCGATAAGACACACTAATGCAAATTTTCTGGTTCTCTAAGACCAACGCTCGGATACCAACTGAAATGTCCCGTTCTTATTGATTAAAAACGTTCCATATTAATTGATTTCGTTGCGAGGTTTTGGCCTCTATATGAGACATTTTTCAAAGACTGCATTCATTTTTAAAACAAACCATAACCTTTATTTCATAGATAAATGTTTTAAAAACCTTTACGTAGATTATCAAATAATGATAATCTAAAATATCCTGTTTACACACGACCATTACATAATGGTTTACAATACAAATATGTTACAACAAAATAAGTTTCTTGAATGTAGTTTTTACACAATATCATACAAGCATGGACTCCAAATCTCGTCCTTATTTAACTATGCGACAGCGGAAGCTCTTAATAATCACCTGAGAATAAACATGCTTAAAACGTCAACAAAAATGTTGGTGAGTTATAGGTTTAACCTATATATATCAAATCATAATAATAGACCACAAGATTTCATATTTCAATACACATCCCATACATAGAGATAAAAATCATTCATATGGTGAACACCTGGTAACCGACATTAACAAGATGCATATATAAGAATATCCCCATCATTCCGGGACACCCTTCGGATATGATATAAATTTCGAAGTACTAAAGCATCCGGTACTTTGGATGGGGCTTGTTGGGCCCGATAGATCTATCTTTAGGATTCGCGTCAATTAGGGTGTCTGTTCCCTAATTCTTAGATTACCAGACTTAATAAAAAGGGGCATATTCGATTTCGATAATTCAACCATAGAATGTAGTTTCACGTAGTTGTGTCTATTTTGTAAATCATTTATAAAACCTGCATGTATTCTCATCCCAAAAATATTAGATTTTAAAAGTGGGACTATAACTCACTTTCACAGATTTTTACTTCGTCGGGAAGTAAGACTTGGCCACTGGTTGATTCACGAACCTATAACAATATATACATATATATCAAAGTATGTTCAAAATATATTTACAACACTTTTAATATATTTTGATGTTTTAAGTTTATTAAGTCAGCTGTCCTCGTTAGTAACCTACAACTAGTTGTCCACAGTTAGATGTACAGAAATAAATCGATAAATATTATCTTGAATCAATCCACGACCCAGTGTATACGTATCTCAGTATTGATCACAACTCAAACTATATATATTTTGGAATCAACCTCAACCCTGTATAGCTAACTCCAACATTCACATATAGAGTGTCTATGGTTGTTCCGAAATATATATAGATGTGTCGACATGATAGGTCGAAACATTGTATACGTGTCTATGGTATCTCAAGATTACATAATATACAATACAAGTTGATTAAGTTATGGTTGGAATAGATTTGTTACCAATTTTCACGTAGCTAAAATGAGAAAAATTATCCAATCTTGTTTTACCCATAACTTCTTCATTTTAAATCCGTTTTGAGTGAATCAAATTGCTATGGTTTTATATTGAACTCTATTTTATGAATCTAAACAGAAAAGTATAGGTTTATAGTCGGAAAAATAAGTTACAAGTCGTTTTTGTAAAGGTAGTCATTTCAGTCGAAAGAACGACGTCTAGATGACCATTTTAGAAAACACACTTCCACTTTGAGTTTAACCATAATTTTTGGATATAGTTTCATGTTCATAATAAAAATCATTTTCTCTGAATAACAACTTTTAAATCAAAGTTTATCATAGTTTTTAATTAACTAACCCAAAACAGCCCGCGGTGTTACTACGACGGCGTAAATCCGGTTTTACGGTGTTTTTCGTGTTTCCAGGTTTTAAATCATTAAGTTAGCATATCATATAGATATAGAACATGTGTTTAGTTGATTTTAAAAGTCAAGTTAGAAGGATTAACTTTTGTTTGCGAACAAGTTTAGAATTAACTAAACTATGTTCTAGTGATTACAAGTTTAAACCTTCGAATAAGATAGCTTTATATGTATGAATCAAATGATGTTATGAACATCATTACTACCTTAAGTTCCTTGGATAAACCTACTGGAAAAGAGAAAAATGGATCTAGCTTCAATGGATCCTTGGATGGCTCGAAGTTCTTGAAGCAGAATCATGACACGAAAACAAGTTCAAGTAAGATCATCACTTGAAATAAGATTGTTATAGTTATAGAAATTGAACCAAAGTTTGAATATGATTATTACCTTGTATTAGAATGATAACCTACTGTAAGAAAACTTGAAAGTATTCTTGATTTTATGAAACTAGAACTTTTGGAATTTATGAAGAACACTTAGAACTTGAAGATAGAACTTGAGAGAGATCAATTAGATGAAGAAAATTGAAGAATGAAAGTGTTTGTAGGTGTTTTTGTTCGTTGGTGTATGGATTAGATATAAAGGATATGTAATTTTGTTTTCATGTAAATAAGTCATGAATGATTACTCATATTTTTGTAATTTTATGAGATATTTCATGCTAGTTGCCAAATGATGGTTCCCACATGTGTTAGGTAACTCAAATGGGCTGCTAAGAGCTGATCATTGGAGTGTATATACCAATAGTACATACATCTAAAAGCTGTGTATTGTACGAGTACGAATACGGGTGCATACGAGTAGAATTGTTGATGAAACTGAACGAGGATGTAATTGTAAGCATTTTTGTTAAGTAGAAGTATTTTGATAAGTGTATTGAAGTCTTTCAAAAGTATATAAATACATATTAAAACACTACATGTATATACATTTTAACTGAGTCGTTAAGTCATCGTTAGTCGTTACATGTAAGTGTTGTTTTGAAACCTTTAGGTTAACGATCTTGTTAAATGTTGTTAACCCAATGTTTATAATATCAAATGAGATTTTAAATTATTATATTATCATGATATTATCATGTATGAATATCTCTTAATATGATATATATACATTAAATGTCTTTACAACGATAATCGTTACATATATGTCTCGTTTAAAAATCATTAAGTTAGTAGTCTTGTTTTTACATATGTAGTTCATTGTTAATATACTTAATGATATGTTTACTTATCATAGTATCATGTTAACTATATATATATCCATATATATGTCATCATATAGTTTTTACAAGTTTTAACGTTCGTGAATCACCGGTCAACTTGGGTGGTCAATTGTCTATATGAAACATATTTCAATTAATCAAGTCTTAACAAGTTTGATTGCTTAACATGTTGGAAACATTTAATCATGTAAATATCAATCTCAATTAATATATATAAACATGGAAAAGTTCGGGTCACTACAACTAGTACCATCAAGAATCCATGCCTCAATATCACCATCTGTACTTCGAGAATGATCTTCGTTCTACGTATCGTTCTACATTATTTATCTTCGTTCGACATGATGATTATGTAATATCTAATATTTTAGAGATTATGTACTCTAATCCTAGCCGTAAATTAGATGAGTTTAATATCATATTAACTCATTAAATCCATGATTACATCTGAAGAAAATATATATGTTTATATATTTTCATAAAGATTGTAATTAAAAATTCTTTTGTGCAAACTGTTAATGGTGAAAATATTTTAACGGGTAGGTAATACCCGAGGAATATTTAGATTTCACATTAATAAGTTACACTGTACATTCTTCGAATCTGATTCAACAAGTCATTTACTATCCTACTTACGACCACAACTATACGAATCTGTTCACCGCAGAATAACCATTTCCATTCGATTTCATATTTGGATTTTTACTTATCAGAATCCAACAAGTGGCATAATGAAGAAAACATTGGACAAAATAAAATTTGTTAGAAACAAACAAATTAACTACGAGAAATTTTGTTAAGAATCCACGCTAACAAAATCCTAGCTAACTGTTCCTAGCTAACTGTTAATTTCGTATTACATTTTATTTATCGCAATTTAATTATCGCAATTTATTTTATCGCAATTTAATTCTCGCAAATTTATTTATTGTTATTTAATTTCTGTTATCTAGTTTACGCACTTTATTTATCGTCATTTAATTTTCGTTATTTATTTTACGCACTTTAAATATCGGGACACGTATACAAGGTTTTGACATATCATATCGAAGCATCTATATATATTATTTGGAATAACCATAGACACTCTATATGCAGTAATGCTGGAGTTAGCTATACAGGGTTGAGGTTGATTCTACTATAATATATATATAGTTTGAGTTGTGATCGAGTCTGAGACATGTACACGGGTCACGATACGTATTAATTAGTTCAAATATTATATATTAAATTATATATGAATTATTGGACTGTTAACTATGGACTATCGAGTGTGGACTAATGACATTGGACAATTAAAATGAATTAAAATATTGATTATAACATATGAAACTAAACAATTCTTCAAGTTTGCCTCTTGATTTCATCCTAAACTTCATTTGTATATTGACGATTACGATCTACGATTTAAATCTTTCATGATTCTTGAAAACACCTCAATCGAGAGGATAAACCAACCGCACTTCATCTACGTAAGAAGTGATTGATGCATATAGTTATGCACTTGAAAACTCTTGGAACCTGAGTAAACGGTTAACACGTATCTGTGCTAATTCCTTTAGTATTATTATTACCAAAAATAACTTGGTAATTCTTTTTAAAGTAGCAAATTTTGTCACAGCTCCAACAAGTCAACTTCGACTTTTCGTTCGAAACAACCTTATTATCACCTTGATTTATATGCATGCTCTTTTATTATTACCAGAGAACCTTTTATATTCCACCATATTACCAGCAGATGTACCAGCAACCTCGTCGCTCTTTGGTTTAAACTCTCCTACAAATCACTATATTTACCTATTGAAGTCTCATCATGTACTCATCCGCATCTTGTAACAAAAATTGCCATACCAATTACCGGGAATCAGCAAATCTGTATTATGAGTCTCGCAACGTTTCCACATCAACAGTTATATGTATCCATATAACATTTATCTCCTAGAACTATGATCTTCCATTCTGAAATTCTGAAAAGCACCCAGACTGTGAATTAATACTCCAAATTTTGAAAAGTTGAATGAAGCAACAAAAACTGTAAACGACCTTAATCATCGGAAGTTTGATGATAAAGAATAGTATGTTGGAAAAGCTCAAAAAAGTTGGAACTGGAAAACGGATTGAGCTAACCACGAAGGAGACCAAGGACAAATACAAGGACCATACCATATATTCAAAGAATTCAAGTAATTCTGGATCTGATGAAACCTTCAACGTATATCTTACTCCATACCCATGTTAAAATCTTGCGGAAAATCTTTCTTCATCAAACATCGAACTTAGAAATTCCAAAATATCATCATAAATATCCTCGATATTTCTGAAGATATTTTCATAAATATTCTCGTCCAAAATTATTTATCTCTTCGTGCTATCTATATTACATCATAAAGGAAACTACTTAGTTTCTAAATTTCTTTAACATTCGAGTTTGAATTATGAATGATTTTGAAGTAGTGTTGGAGATTGATGCATGAGTTAGTATAATATAATGACACTTGATCAACGTGATTATATTACATTAAGTCATGCTGAGTTTCTAATGGAATATGATGATTCACAGATCATAACGTCATCACGTGCCATGTTACATAACTCTTTCATTCTGCTTAACTTCTGAACATATCAAGAAAGTATATTCTTGATAGTTCTATTCTCAGTGACTCTGGTAATTGGACAAATCAAATCGTGCTATTACATACTTTCTTGTTTAGAGCATTAAGTTCATTCGAAACTCCATACTTACGAATTCTGGATCGTTAATCGTTTTACTAGAGATCGAGAGGAGAATAAAAAGGCAAAGAGCTCCGAAACATAAGGGAAGATACAAAACTCGACAATAACACGGAGGTTACAAACCGTGGATATTAATACGAACAGCAATATAAAGACACGGTACAATTAAGAATAGTATCACCTCAAGATAATAGTAGAAGTAAATAGATTTTTCTGGTGGATGAATGTAAAGAAGGATGACAGAAATGATAATTAGGAAAATATCAGGGATTAGAACGTGATTAAGCATTTTCACGATCTTTTGGATGTATGAAATAAGAAAGAAAGTATAGGAATGGTGAGAATAATGGAACGGAAGAGTTTAATTTATAGTGGAAATATCAGACAGAATAATCGAGGCAGATCATCGTATTTAATTATAGAGATCTTAATTTTCTTACTCGCCGAAGAATCAAATCTTTTAGATTTCGAAGATTTTCTTTAAATCCCTTGAATTCCGGAATTCAACCAATACAACGTCAAAAGTTAAGACGCACCCTATTTTCTAAATTCAACCCTGACTACGTCAAAAGCTATGACGAATCTTTACTTCTTTATTTCGCTCTTTTGTGATAACTTCACTCGTACTCTTCGAGTAATTGAATTATCTTATCCATATTACTCAACAGTAAAAAAAAGAAAATTCTATTTTATCAACTCATATTCGTCATGAAAACAATTTTATTGTCAGCCATGACCACCTCACTCAAATTTCGGGACGAAATTTCTTTAACGGGTAGGTACTGTGATGACCCGGGAATTTCCGACCAAATTTTAAACTTAATCTTTATTGATTTTGACACGATAAACAAAGTCTGTAATGTTATGTTTATATAATCAATTACCTTTTGACTGTTCCCGATGATTCACGAACCATTGCTTGTAAATATATGGATATATGTAAATATATGTATATATAAGTATATGTGTATATATATATATATATATATATATATATATATATATATATATATATATATAATAACATGAACATTAATAAACTATTAAATATATTTATTATTATAAATAAATATGTAAAATAAAATACATTGTAATAAAAACTATCATTTTATATATAATATATGTATATTACTTGTATATATACATATATATATATATATATATATATATATATATATATATATATATATATATTGTTATATTTAATCTAATTAATTAATATATATTTATTTGCATAGTAAATTTTGTTATTTAAAACTGTTTATATATATACATAGTGTATAGTAAATATAATTAATTTTAAACTTAAATTGTAAATGTCTGTAACTTTCGGTTGACATTTAATTATTTTTAAAATATGTCTAATATATATATATGAAGTTTTAAAATAAAAATTGGTACATAATTTGATTAAAAAGATAATAGTTTTGATAAATATTTTTTTTACCTTTTCAACCTAAGTTTTTGTACTCCGTACATAATAAATGGAACAGAAAATAAATAATTATAGAACCTTTTTGATAAGGTTTCAAACAGTTAATGAGTGAAATAATTAAATTTATTTAATTTAAAAATTTGGGATTTTTAGAAACATTTTTATATTTTAACTGTTTAGCAATGGACAAGATATAGACATCCGTGATAAGCTGTCGTCAGATGAAGTTAACATATGAGGCTGCTTTACTGTACTGAATTCGTTTCATTTCAAATCACAAGACTTTATATTGAATATTATATTATTATTATTAATTATTAAATTATATTATAATATATACATATGTTATTATACATCCTTGATGAACCAGAAACCACAATGATCTATCTACCTATCTTGTTCATGTTTAATCACCAACCATCTAACCCTCTATAACCGCACCGATCATCATGAACAACGGCCACACTTCAACACCTCAACCGGAACCAAAGTGCAAAAATCACTACTACTCGTTGTTTTAGTTTTAATTATTCTGACTCCATTGTTACCAAAGCAATCCATCATCCTCGCCACCATTTCATGTTTTCTATATTTTTTTTTTGTTTTTCGTTTACCTTCTTTTCCCTCGATCACCATAACCGTGATTACCACCACTCGAGAACCACCATAAACAACACCACATACCACTTGTTACTACTCCTATTCGAAATATTTTCAGTTGAAACCCAGCAAACCCACTTGTTGTTTTCGGTCCAAGGATCATCAACCAAAACCAATCACCACCTTCGACTGATCAAGCCACCATTGCATCATTTTTTTTTTACTTCGGACAACCAACCCGACATCATTCTTGTTTTTGTTTTCCGTTAAATCATCACCAACTAAACCCATCAAAAATCATATGTTTTCTGTTCCATGTCGTGATCACAGCTTACCACCTTTCTCTCATTCTCTCCCTCTCTTAATACGTGTAAACGAAGAACCGCTTACCTCCACCCTTGTAGTCATCATCGAGCACCATTACAACCCATCACCTTTACATTTTCTTTGCTACTATCATCGAGCTGTTTTGATTTCAAATCTCAACTCAACTACCGCTATTATTTCATGATTTTTACAATTTAATCCACCCAAAACAGCACCTAACATATTGCTACGCTATATTATTTTTTTTTTCTGTTTATGACAATTAAAAATGAAAAGCAAATCACACCCTTGTGACACGTTTAATTGCTACCATGTACTGTCATGTTGCTTTGTGAGTAGGGCCAACAAACTACTCATATATCCCACTAACTCTTTGTTTTTAAAAAAAAAAAAAAAAGAAACCGAATCATGTTTTGTTAAGTAAATAATATTGGGATTCGGTACTTATTTTTGATCTAGTTGAAGCTTGGGCTTTCGATTGGGTTTGTGGGCTTATAAAAGAAATGGATTAATAATGATGATTAATTAATGAGATCGATTAAAATGAAGAAGAAGGAGGGACTAATATAAATACGGGTTATATATATATTTGGAGTGAGAATAAATCAGAAAAGAACATACAGATCAATGGTAAAGGGTGTTAGTGGGTATCCAGGAGGTCTCGGGTTCGAGTCCCGTCCTTAGCAATTTTTTTGAGAGGAGCTTTAAAGGTAGAATACTTTTATCATTATTATTATATTAATGTTATTGTTAATTGTTAATAAGTATTAATATTAATGTAAAATTGAGAGGAGCTTTAAAGGTAGAATACTTTTATCATTATTATTATATTAGTGTTATTGTTAATAAGTATTAATATTAATGTTAAGTTAATTATTATTATTACCATCATTAATATGAATTATGTTATTATTATTCTTAGAATTTTTATAAGCATAAGTATTATTATTAAAACTATTATTATTATCAATTTTATTATTATTATTATTATTATTTTTATTATTATTATTATTATTATTATTATTATTATTATTATTATTATTATTATTATTATTATTATTGTTATCGTCATTGTTATCATTATTATGATTATTGGTAAAATTATGATATTAAGTATTATTATGGTTATTATTATTGTTATTTTTAGAGTACTTATTAGTATTAAAACATGTATTATTATAAAGATTATCGTTTAGTATTATGATTATAATTACCATTACGATTATTATTATTATTATTATTATTACTATCAAAACTATTAATATCAGTATCATTACTAAATCTAATTATTTTAGTATTATTATTATCATAAAAAGATATAAATTTTTATATATTATTATTGATATTATTTTATCAAATAAATAGCCATATAAGAATGTATTTAATACATTCACATAACAACACTAATATTTTCATAATAAATACTAATTAATTATCTAAAGTATATAAAATAAATATAGTTAATTTAATTATTAATGAAACATACAAATTACTAAAATAACCATTAATAATAATAATAATAATACTTAAAATTGTTCGTTTTCGATTATATATTTTAATATATATATACAAATGATATAGGTTCGTGAATCCAAGGCCAACCCTGCATTGTTCAATATCGTCATATGTATTTTTACTACAAAATACAGTATTGTGAGTTCATTTGCTCCCTTTTACTCTTTACATTTTTGGGACTGAGAATACATGCGCTGTTTTTACAACTGCTTTATTAAATGCTTTTGAAATATATTTTGAGCTGCGAATACATGAAATGCTTTTATAAATATTTGACGAGATAGACACAAGCAAAACATTCCTCGAATGAATTATTATGCAGACAGAAGTTCTGCGAATTATTATTAAATTATGTGGACATGATAATTGCCACCATTGAATTATGTAGACATGATAATTGCCACCATTGAATTATGTGGACATGATAATTGCCACCATTGAATTATGTGGACATGATAATTACCACCAATTGAAGTGAATGTTATATATCGAGAGAATGATTTTTATACACAGGTTATGTGTATGATATTTTGTACACGGGATATGTGTATGGTTACAAAGATTTGTTAAAATGGTTTCGTACACGAGAAAGGTGTATTTAAAAGATATCGCATGTACAGTACAGGTGGGTATAGGATTCGGGCCCATTTGTACCATGCAGTATTTAAATCTTGTGGTCTATCAAAATGATGAATTTTATTGCTTTAAGATAAACCTATGAACTCACCAACCTTTTGGTTGACACTTTAAAGCATTTTTATTCTCAGGTATGAAAGAAATCTTTCGCTGTGCATTTGCTCAATTTAAAGATAGTACATGGAGTCATTCATGGAATATAGAGGTCAGAACCTCGCAATGGGACCATCTGTTGAAGACTTAGTCCAGCTGGATTAGGATGGGACACTACACGTTAGGCCCAATAGATCTATCTTTAGGATTCGCGTCAATTAGTAGATCGGTTTACTAATTCTTAGGCTACCAAGAAAAAGGGGCATATTCGGCTTCGATCATTCACCCATATAATGTAGTTTCATTTACTTGTGTCTATTTCGTAAAATATTTATAAAACTGCATGTATTCTCATCCCAAAATATTAGATTTTAAAAGTGGGACTATAACTCACTTTCACAGATTTTTATTTCGTCGGGAAGTAAGACTTGGCTACTGGTCGATTCACGAACCTATAACAAATATGTACATATATATCAAAGTATGTTCAAAATATATTTACAATATTTTTAATACGTTTTACTGTTTTAAATTTATTAAGTCAGTTGTCCTCGTTAGTAACCTACAACTAGTTGTCCACAATTAGATGTACAGAAATAAATCGATATATTTTATCTTGAATCAATCCATGACCCAGTGTATACTCTCAGGCTAGATCACAACTCAAACTATATATATTTTTGGAATCAACCTCAACCTGTATAGCTAACTCCAACATTACTGCATATAGAGTGTCTATGGTTGTTCCAAATAATATATATAGATGGGTCGATATGATATGTCAAAACATTTGCATACGTGTCTATGGTATCCCAAGATTACATAATATATTAGAATACATGTACAATACAATATAAGTTAGCTAGGATATGATTAATATAGATTTGTTACCAATTTTCACGTAGCTACAACAAGCAAAAATAACCAATCTTGTTTTACCCATAACTTCTTCGTTTTAAATCCGTTTTGAGTGAATCCAATTGCTATGGGTTCATATTGAACTTAATTTTATGAATATATACAAAAAAAGTATAAGTTTATAGTCGGAATTATAGGTTACAAGTCATTTTTGTAAAGGTAGTCATTTCAGTCGAAAGAACGACGTCTAGATGACCATTTTGGAAAACATACTTCCACTTTGAGTTTAACCATGATTTTTGGATATAGTTTCATATTCATAAGAAAAATAATTTTCCCAGAATAACAACTTTTAAATCAAAGTTTATCATAGTTTTTAATTAACTAACCCAAAACATCCCGCGGTGTTACTACAACGGCGTATATCCGGTTTTACGGTGTTTTTCGTGTTTTCTAGTTTCAAATCATTAAGTTAGCATATAATATAGATATAGAACATATATTTAGTTGATTTTAAAAGTCAATTTAGAAGGATTAACTTTTGTTTGCGAACAAGTTTAGAATTAACTAAACTATGTTCTAGTGATTTCAAGTTTAAACCTTCGAATAAGGTAGTTTTATATATATGAATCGAATGATGTTATGAACATCATTACTACCTCAGGTTTTATGGATAAACCGACTGGAAATGAGAATTCAAGTAAGACTTCCACTCGAAATAAGATTGTTATAGTTATAGAAATTGAATCAAAGTTTGAATATGAGTATTACCTTGTATTATAAAGATATCTTACTGTAAATAAGAAAGATTTCTTGAAGTTGGATGATCACTTTACAAGATTGGAAGTAAGCTAGCAAACTTGGAAGTATTCTTGATTTTATGAAACTAGAACTTATAGAATTTATGAAGAACACTTAGAACTTGAAGATAGAACTTGAGTGAGATCACTTAGATGAAGAAAATTGAAGAATGAAAGTGTTTGTAGGTGTTTTTGGTCGTTGGTATATGGATTAGATATAAAGGATGTGTAATTTTGTTTTCATGTAAATAAGTCATGAATGATTACTCATATTTTTGTAATTTTATGAGATATTTCATGCTAGTTGCCAAATGATGGTTCCCACATGTGTTAGGTGACTCACATGGGCTGCTAAGAGCTAATCTTGGAGTGTATATATCAATAGTACATACATCTAAAAGCTGTGTATTGTACGAGTACGAATATGGATGCATACAAGTAGAATTGTTGATGAAACTGAACGAGGATGTAATTGTAAGCATTTTTGTTAAGTAGAAGTATTTTGATAAGTGTCTTAAAGTCTTTCAAAAGTGTATGAAAACATATTAAAACACTACATGTATATACATTTTAACTGAGTCGTTAAGTCATCGTTAGTCGTTACATGTAAATGTTGATTTGAAACCTTTAAGTTAACGATCTTGTTAAATGTTGTTAACCCAATGTTTATTATATCTAATGAGATGTTAAATTATTATATTATCATGATATTATGATATATTACTATATCTTAATATGATATATATACATTTAAATGTCGTTACAACGATAATCGTTACATATATGTCTCATTTCGAAAACCTTAAGTTAGTAGTCTTGTTTTTACGTATGTAGTTCATTGTTAATATACATAATGACATGTTTACTTATCATTTATCATGATTAAACATAGTGTATCAATATCTTAATATGATTCATATGTATTTAGTAAGACGTTGTTATAACGATAATCGTTATATATATCGTTTCGAGTTTCTTAATTCAATAAACTCAATTTTATGTATATAACTCATTGTTAAAATACCTAATGAGATACTTACTTATCATAATATCATGTTAACTATATATATAATCATATATATGTCATCATATAGTTTTTACAAGTTTTAACGTTCGTGAATCACCGGTCAACTTGGGTGGTCAATTGTCTATAAGAAACCTATTTCAATTAATCAAGTCTTAAAAAGTTTGATTACTTAACATGTTGGAAACACTTAATCATGTAAATATCAATTTCATTTAATATATATAAACATGGAAAAGTTCGGGTCACTATAGTACCTACCCCGTTAAATAAATTTCGTCCAGAAATTTTAAGCAGTTGGAGGTGTTGACGTATCTTCTGGAAATAATTGCGGGTATTTCTTCTTCATCTGATCTTCTCGTTCCCAAGTGAACTCGGGTCCTCTACGAGCATTCCATCGAACCTTAACAATTGGTATCTTGTTTTGTTTAAGGCTTTTAACCTCACGATCCATTATTTCGACGGGTTCTTCAATGAATTGAAGTTTTTCGTTGATTTGGATGTCGTCTAACGGAATAGTGAGATCTTCTTTAGCAAAACATTTCTTCAAATTCGAGACGTGGAAAGTGTTATGTACATCCGCAAGTTGTTGAGGTAACTCAAGTCGGTAAGCTACTGGTCCGACACGATCAATAATATTGAATGGTCCAATATACCTTGGATTTAATTTCCCTCGTTTACCAAATCGAACAACGCCTTTCCAAGATGCAACCTTAAGCATGACCATCTCTCCAATTTCAAATTCTATATCTTTTCTTTTAATGTCGACGTAGCTCTTTTGTCGACTTTGGGCGATTTTCAACCGTTGTTGAATTTGGATTATCTTCTCGGTAGTTTCTTGTATTATCTCCAGACCCGTAATCTATCTATCCCCCACTTCACTCTAACAAATCGGAGACCTGCACTTTCTACCATAAAGTGCTTCAAACTGCGCCATCTCAATGCTTGAATGGTAGCTGTTGTTGTAGGAAAATTCTGCTAACGGTAGATGTCGATCCCAACTGTTTTCGAAATCAATAACACATGCTCGTAGCATGTCTTCAAGCGTTCGTATCGTCCTTTCGATTTGCCCATTAGTTTGTGGATGATAGGCAGTACTCATGTCTAGACGAGTTCCTAATGCTTGCTGTAATGTCTGCCAGAATCTTGAAATAAATATGCCATCCCTATCAGAGATAATAGAGATTGGTATTCCATGTCTGGAGACGACTTCCTTCAAATACAGTTGTGCTAACTTTTCCATCTTGTCATCTTCTCTTATTGGCAGGAAGTGTGCTGATTTGGTGAGATGATCAACTATTACCCAAATAGTATCAAAACCACTTGCAGTCCTTGGCAATTTAGTGATGAAATCCATGGTAATGTTTTCCCATTTCCATTCTAGGATTTCGGGTTGTTGAAGTAGACCTGATGGTTTTTGATGCTCTGCTTTGACCTTAGAACACGTCAAGCATTCCCCTACGTATTTAGCAACATCGGCTTTCATACCTGGCCACCAAAAATGTTTCTTGAGATCCTTGTACATCTTCCCCGTTCCAGGATGTATTGAGTATCTGATTTTATGAGCTTCTCTAAGTACCATTTCTCTCATATCTCTAAATTTTGGTACCCAAATTCTTTCAGCCCTATACCGGGTTCCATCTTCCCGAATATTAAGATGCTTCTCCGATCCTTTGGATATTTCATCCTTTAAATTTCATTCTTTTAAAACTCCTTATTGCGCCTCCTTTATTTGAGTAGTAAGGTTAGTGTGAATCATTATATTCATAGCTTTTACTCGAATGGGTTCTCTGTCCTTTCTACTCAAAGCGTCGGCTACCACATTTGCCTTTCCCGGGTGGTAACGAATCTCAAAGTCGTAATCATTCAACAATTCAATCCACCTGCGCTGCCTCATGTTCAGTTGTTTCTGATTAAATATATGTTGAAGACTTTTATGGTCGGTATATATAATACTTTTAACCCCATATAAGTAGTGCCTCCAAGTCTTTAATGCAAAAACAACCGCGCCTAATTCCAAATCATGCGTCGTATAATTCTGCTCGTGAATCTTCAATTGTCTAGACGCATAAGCAATTACCTTTGTTCGTTGCATTAATACACAACCGAGACCTTGCTTTGAAGCATCACAATATATCACAAAATCATCATTCCCTTCAGGTAATGACAATATAGGTGCCGTAGTTAACTTTTTCTTTAACAATTGAAACGCTTTCTCTTGTTCATCTTTCCATTCAAATTTCTTCCCTTTATGCGTTAATGCAGTCAAGGGTTTTGCTATTCTGGAAAAGTCTTGGATGAACCTTCTGTAGTAACCAGCTAGTCCTAAAAATTGGCGTATGTGTTTGAGAGTTTTTGGGGTTTCTCACTTTTCAACGGTTTCAATCTTTGCTGGATCTACCTGAATACCTTCTTTGTTTACTATGTGACCGAGGAATTGAACTTCTTTCAACCAAAATGCACACTTTGAAAACTTAGCGTACAATTTTTCTTTTTTCAGCAACTCTAGCACTTTTCTCAAATGTTCTTCGTGCTCTTGATCATTGTTCGAGTAAATAAGTATGTCATCGATGAAAATAATGACAAACTTGTCAAGATATGGCCCACACACTCGATTCATGAGGTCCATGAACACAGCTGGTGCATTAGTCAATCCAAACGGCATAACCATAAACTCGTAATGACCGTAACGCGTCCTAAAAGCAGTCTTTGGAATATCATCCTCCTTCACCCGCATTTGATGATATCCAGAACGTAAATCGATCTTCGAATAAACAGATGAGCCTTGTAGTTGATCAAATAAGTCGTCGATTCTCGGTAGTGGGTAGCGGTTCTTGATGGTAAGTTTGTTCAACTCTCGGTAGTCGATACACAACCTGAATGTACCATCTTTCTTCTTGACAAACAAAACAGGAGCTCTCTGAAATGTCCCGTTCTTATTGATTAAAATCGTTCCATATTAATTGATTTCGTTGCGAGGTTTTGACCTCTATATGAGACATTTTTCAAAGACTGCATTCATTTTTAAAACAAACCATAACCTTTATTTCATAGATAAAGGTTTTAAAAAGCTTTACGTAGATTATCAAATAATGATAATCTAAAATATCCTGTTTACACACGACCATTACATAATGGTTTACAATACAAATATGTTACAACAAAATAAGTTTCTTGAATGCAGTTTTTACACAATATCATACAAGCATGGACTCCAAATCTCGTCCTTATTTAAGTATGCGACAGCGGAAGCTCTTAATAATCACCTGAGAATAAACATGCTTAAAACGTCAACAAAAATGTTGGTGAGTTATAGGTTTAACCTATATATATCAAATCATAATAATAGACCACAAGATTTCATATTTCAATACACATCCCATACATAGAGATAAAAATCATTCATATGGTGAACACCTGGTAACCGACATTAACAAGATGCATATATAAGAATATCCCCATCATTCCGGGACACCCTTCGGATATGATATAAATTTCGAAGTACTAAAGCATCCGGTACTTTGGATGGGGTTTGTTAGGCCCAATAGATCTATCTTTAGGATACGCGTCAATTAGGGTGTCTGTTCCCTAATTCTTAGATTACCAGACTTAATAAAAAGGGGCATATTCGATTTCGATAATTCAACCATTGAATGTAGTTTCACATACTTGTGTCTATTTTGTAAATCATTTATAAAACCTGCATGTATTCTCATCCCAAAAATATTAGATTTTAAAAGTGAGACTATAACTCACTTTCACAGATTTTTACTTCGTCGGGAAGTAAGACTTGACCACTGGTTGATTCACGAACCTATAACAATATATACATATATATCAAAGTATGTTCAAAATATATTTACAACACTTTTAATATATTTTGATGTTTTAAGTTTATTAAGTCAGCTTTCCTCGTTAGTAACCTACAACTAGTTGTCCACAGTTAGATGTACAGAAATAAATCGATAAATATTATCTTGAATCAATCCACAACCCAGTGTATACGTATCTCAGTATTGATCACAACTCAAACTATATATATTTTGGAATCAACCTCAATCCTGTATAGCTAACTCCAACATTCACATATAGAGTGTCTATGGTTGTTCCGAAATATATATAGATGTGTCGACATGATAGGTCGAAACATTGTATACGTGTCTATGGTATCTCAAGATTGCACAATATACAATACAAGTTGATTAAGTTATGGTTGGAATAGATTTGTTACCAATTTTCGCGTAGCTAAAATGAGAAAAATTATCCAATCTTGTTTTACCCATAACTTCTTCATTTTAAATCCGTTTTGAGTGAATCAAATTGCTATGGTTTCATATTGAACTATATTTTATGAATCTAAACAGAAAAAGTATAGGTTTATAGTCAGAAAAATAAGTTACAAGTCGTTTTTGTAAAGGTAGTCATTTAGTCGAAAGAACGATGTCTAGATGACCATTTTAGAAAACATACTTCCACTTTGAGTTTAACCATAATTTTTGGATATAGTTTCATGTTCATAATAAAAATCATTTTCTCAGAATAACAACTTTTAAATCAAAGTTTATCATAGTTTTTAATTAACTAACCCAAAACAGCCCGCGGTGTTACTACGACGGCGTAAGTCCGGTTTTACGGTGTTTTTCGTGTTTCCAGGTTTTAAATCATTAAGTTAGCATATCATATAGATATAGAACATGTGTTTAGTTGATTTTAAAAGTCAAGTTAGAAGGATTAACTTTTGTTTGCGAACAAGTTTAGTATTAACTAAACTATGTTCTAGTGATTACAAGTTTAAACCTTCGAATAAGATTGCTTTATATGTATGAATCGAATGATGTTATAAATATCATTACTACCTTAAGTTCCTTGGATAAACCTACTGGAAAATAGAAAAATGGATCTAGCTTCAACGGATCCTTGGATGGCTCGAAGTTCTTGAAGCAGAATCATGACACGAAAACAAGTTCAAGTAAGATCATCACTTGAAATAAGATTGTTATAGTTATAGAAATTGAACCAAAGTTTGAATATGATTATTACCTTGTATTAGAATGATAACCTACTGTAAGAAACAAAGATTTCTTTAGGTTGGATGATCACCTTACAAGATTGGAAGTGAGCTAGCAAACTTGAAAGTATTATTGATTTTATGAAACTAGAACTTTTGGAATTTATGAAGAACACTTAGAACTTGAAGATATAACTTGAGAGAGATCAATTATATGAATAAAATTGAAGAATTAAAGTGTTTGTAGGTGTTTTTGGTCGTTGGTGTATGGATTAGATATACAGGATATGTAATTTTGTTTTCATGTAAATAAGTCATGAATGATTACTCATATTTTGTAATTTTATGAGATATTTCATGCTAGTTGCCAAATGATGGTTCCCACATGTGTTAGGTGACTCACATGGGATGCTAAGAGCTGATCATTGGAGTGTATATACCAATAGTACATACATCTAAAAGCTGTGTATTGTACGAGTACGAATACGGGTGCATACGAGTAGAATTGTTGATGAAACTGAACGAGGATGTAATTGTAAGCATTTTTGTTAAGTTGAAGTATTTTGATAAGTGTATTGAAGTCTTTCAAAAGTGTATAAATACATATTAAAACACTACATGTATATACATTTTAACTTAGTCGTTAAGTCATCGTTAGTCGTTACATGTAAGTGTTGTTTTGAAACCTTTAGGTTAACGATCTTGTTAAATGTTGTTAACCCAATGTTTATAATATCAAATGAGATTTTAAATTATTATATTATCATGATATTATCATGTATGAATATCTCTTAATATGATATATATACATTAAATGTCTTTACAACGATAATCGTTACATATATGTCTCGTTTAAAAATCATTAAGTTAGTAGTCTTGTTTTTTACATATGTAGTTCATTGTTAATATACTTAATGATATGTTTACTTATCATAGTATCATGTTAACTATATATATCCATATATATGTCATCATATTGTTTTTACAAGTTTTAACGTTCGTGAATCACCGGTCAACTTGGGTGGTCAATTGTCTATATGAAACTTATTTCAATTAATCAAGTCTTAACAAGTTTGATTGCTTAACATGTTGGAAACATTTAATCATGTAAATATCAATCTCAATTAATATATATAAACATGGAAAAGTTCGGGTCACTACACTCTCCATGGTGATGTGCTTGGTCGAATGAAACTGTCACGACCCTACTTTTTTCGTTATCTTTTTCAGTTAATTATTTAACGACCGTTAACTGTTAGTGTGCCACATCATTTCTATGACCTATATTATTATTTGTAATATATATATATATATATATATATATATATATATATATATATATATATATATATATATATATATATATATATATATATATATATATATATATTAATTATTATGTGTTATGTGAATATTTGTATTCATATTTTAATTTATACGTTTCTACGTCTCGCGGATTTCCATCCGACGGATCTTTTTGGTTTTCAAACCAACGGTCGAGTTTTTGGGACATTTAAATCCTAAATATTTTAAATATGATATTTTAAGATCATATTATTATATAGTGTATTTATATTTATTTTTCGTCGCGCGTTTGTTATCTTTTCGGATTTTAAATCGCGTAAGTGCATTTTCGCGTTTCGGGTTTTGTTCGGGCTTTCGGGCCACAAGGATTTATCAATTAGCAATTTTGGCCCACCATGGGGCCCACCCCATCTCAAATTCGGCCGAAGCCATGGGGGAGGGGGTAAATCCCTTTCATTTTTGCATTTCTCCTCATTTTTCACATTTTATCTCAAATTATCAAAACCTAAAAATTAGTTGGTGCTCTCCTCTTCTTCCTCTCTTTGTGCCGTCACCAACCATCACCTACATCACCATCTTCATCATTTTTCAAGCTTGGATCAAGGATTGATTAGTATAAACGCGTTCCTCTCTTCATTCTCTACGCGATTACATAGTTTGTTTCTCCCTAACCCTAGAATTTTCAATTTTTCATTTATTTTCTATATTTTGATGTTTATTTAGTAGTATGATGTTTGTGGATTATTGTAATGATGTTTGTATGCATAGATGTACTCGAAATCACATGTTTTCGGTTTGTAAAATTCTGGACAGCAGCTATTTCTTGTATTCTGAGTTTGTGACTGATATAAATGTTAAAATAAACTATCTAGATGAGTTCCTCTCATCAAGACATTAATTTTAGACTCCGGATTCATGTCGTTTCGATTCCCGGAGCCCTAGTTATGATCAAATTACTATTTTGTTAAAATTGAATTGTGATATTGACATGTACCAGGTTTGGTCCGACTTTGTGACCTTCTTTGGAGTCTTTAGGGTGTGTTAGTGTGTTAGGACTGATGGTGGGACGAACTTTCATGTTCGGGTCACCTAAATCCGAGCCACGGCTCACCCGTTTTGACTAAAACACGGTTTTGAGTAAATTGAAGGTCCAAGTGGTGTCATGGCTGATTACCATGACTTGTGGACTGTTCTTGGTGTGTTCTTGAGTGCACCATTGTGTCGGGTGGTTTGAATAGACAGAGATGCATATAAGGCTCGCCAGAAATCGACACCCGGGGCTCAAAATACGACCCGATGAACTTTTAAATTAAAACTTATGATTAATTCTAAAACTTATGATAAAAATAATGAATTTCATTATTAATTAATTACTTATGTTAAATGAGGTAATTATTATTATTTAAGACTTATGATATAAATATTTATTATATCATTTAATTATTATTTATGATTTAATTAACATTTTAATTTAACTTATGATTAATAATACTTTTATTATTAATGGAAAATACTTATGATAAGTACTAAATTTATTTTATGAGAATATTATTTTAAGACTTATAATAAAGATTAAATAATTATTTAATTATTATAAAACTTAATTATTATTTAATTATGATTTAATAATTAAATACTTATGATTTAATAATTATAATTAGAAATTTATGATATGATTAATAATTCATTATTAATTAATAATACTTATGATATGATTTAAAATTTATTATTAATTAATAATACTTATATTATGATTAATATTTAATTAATTAATTAAATACTTATGATATATTAATTATATCACTTCAACTTATATTAACTTTAATAATTCATTTTATTTAATTAAACTTATGTTATGACATAATTATACACTTTTAACTTTAATAAACATTATAACTTATGTTATTATTATAATTTACACTTTTCAAATTAATGTTGACTATGTTTGACCAAGGTTGACTTTTGAGTTGACTTTCAGTTGACTTTGACTTTCAGTTGACTTTTGTTGACTTTCTAAATAAGGAAACTTTCCTAACTTAAAAACTTTCTAAAAATAGAACTTTCTAAATTTGGAAACTTTCCAAAAATAGAAACTTTCCAAAAATAGAAACTTTCCAAAAATAGAAACTTTCCTAAAATAGAAAACTTTCCAAAAATGGAAACCTGCTAAAAATAGAAACTTTCTAAAAATAGAAAGTATGTGTCCGTACGTTGTTACAGTCAAACCGATGCTTGCCGAGTATTGTTCTATGTCTACTTGCAACATGTACAATAGATATCATACTAAGACTTGACCTAAGTTAGTTATTTATATCGACCTGCTTTATTTATAGATCGGCGTTGTCATCATTCCTGATCACTTTACTCTATTTGCTGTTCGCTTGTTTGTGTGGTTTCTTCAGTTGCTTTTAAGGTGAGTTATAGTCCCGTTTTTACATACTTTTCAAAGTATATTTTTGGGATGTAATTACATGCATTTTTATTTACGTTTAGACACAAGTAACAGTTAAATTTAATTATTCATTGTGATTTAGACAAAAATATTCCCTAGTCTGGTAACTGTAATCATTGGTTTCTACCGGTGAACGCGAATCCTACGGATAGATCTATCGGGTTTGACAACCCCATTTCGAGCTAGTCGCGCTAGCAATTTATAATCGGAATGTCTAGTACTTCGTAATTTGTTGTAGATACACTGTCCAAGTGTATATTTTTTTATTGTGTTTGGCAAGGGTAAATAAAGGGTTAAGTGGTTACCAGGTGGCTCATTGATAATGGAATAATGTTTAATGTTTTCTAACATTTTAAATCTTGTGGTCTAAAGTTTACTTATTGATTAAACCTATAATTCACTCAACCTTTGTGTTGACAGTTTACTTGCATGTTTTCACAGGTACATGAGTTATGTGATGCTTCCGCTGTGTTTAGAAGAGTCTGCATGCATTTGGGCAGATTTTATGAAACAATTTATGAAACTTAAGCTTGCATTCTATTTTTGGATAATTTAAACTTGTGGGTTTGTTGGCAAGGTTTTGTGTCAACTTTTGGGTTATTACTATGGTTGGTTGTTTTGAAACTACATATTTTGGTTTGTTTCCTTTTTGGGAAACATTTGAAATAAAAGAATACAAATTTGTTTATTTAATTCATTTAAAGTCCAATCAAGCTGTGGGACCAACTGACGGATCCGTTAAGTGTTTTGACGGGGTCGTCACATGTGGTATCAGAGCGTTGGTTGTAGGGAACTAGGCGGTCTTAATGTGGTCAACCCATGGTTATTAGGGTGCATTAGAGTGTAGTCTACAGCCCGACCTTTTTGCTATAGCATTATTATGCATTTCATTTCGTATAAGTTATATTATTAGCTTTCATATCTTTTTGGTATGTGGTTTGCAGTTTTGCTGTTTGCAGATGTCGACTTCGAGCGATAACTCTATTGCTGCTCCTGCTCCACCGTCTCCTGCTAGACGTCGTGCTAATCAACCAGAGATCGATGATCCTGTTCATTACTATTTTTCTACCATTACTCATATGAACTGGACTTATAATGAGGTGACACGTATTAACGCCCTTAGTGATTGTTTGCGCACTTTGCCACATAATGAAGTTATGGACGAGATCCGCGCCGACATGGGTAACTTTATCACTTTCAAGCATAGGGTTGAGGATGCGAACCGTAAGCGTGATCGAGAAGTTAATGCTATGTTCGAGGCTCTCGAGAGCACTGTTCGTGTGTTGAAGGAAGAGTTGGATGTTGTGAAAGGGAAGTTGCGTAAGCATGAGGATCCTGCTGAGGCTCATGCTGGACCAGCTTATCACACCCGCTCTAAGCGAATGTGATGTGATTATTCATATTGATTATCTATTTCATCAGACTTAATGTCCTTTTTATACATACATTTTGGGTTATGTACGACGTTTTATCGAGGATTATTTTTTAGATTTTGTTATGGGATATTTTTCATTATGTATGGATGGTTATTTTTATGACATCTATTATCATTATCATGTTTTATTTCTGATGTTGTGGCTCTTGGCATGTTATATTATGCGTAATATATGTTCATGTATGTTAGGTGCTATGTATGTTGTATGATGTTATCATAAAATATGTATGCATGTGATGGTTATTTCTATAACAATCATAACTGTCATGTTATTACTCATAGTGTTTGTTAACCATTATTTATGATGGTTAATCCTTTCGTGTTTTGATCTATTCCTTTATGACACTAGTATTATTCTTTGTACTAACGGATGTGTTATTCTATTTTGAAGATCATGCCTCCGAGAGAGTCCACTGAAGCGCGTATGCAACGCCTGATCAATGAGGGAATTGCTGCTGCTATGGCAGCAAATGCTAATGTTAACGCCAATGCAAACAACAACCAGGTGGGATGCTCCCACAAGACTTTTATGGCTGGTCGACCCCAAGAATTCAGTGGTACGGAAGGACCAATAGGGCTTACTCGTTGGTTCGAGAAGATCGAATCTATTTTCAGGGTCAGTCGGGTCCGTGAAGAGGACAAAGTTAGTTTCGCTAGTTGCACTCTCAAGGATAGTGCCTTGACATGGTGGAACAATCTGGTTAGTAGTTTGGGAAGCGATGTAGCTTATGGTTTGGCCTGGAATGATTTTAAGGAAAGATTGATCACCCGCTATAGACCTCGGGGTGAGCTTAAGAAGCTAGAGGTTGAGCTCAAGAATTTGAAAATACATGGCACCGAGTTAGATGCCTATGAACGAAGGTTTTTCGAGTTAACTTTGCTGTGTCCTAGGGTTTATGCGGATGAGGACCGCAAAATTGAGGCTTACATTGATGGTTTGTCCGAGAAAATTGAACACGGGGTTGAGTCTAGTGAACCCAAGTTGTCAAGAAGGCTGATAATGGGAAACGAAAGTGGGATAACAACCGCAATCAAAACCAAAATCAGCAGAAAAAACAGGATACCTCAGGTGCTAACAACAGAAATCAGCGTGTGTGTCCTCGTTGCTATAAAGCTCATGATGGTTACTGCACAGTTACTTGTAAGAGGTGCTCCAAGCAAGGGCACATTGCTAAAGATTGTACAGTGCTTTTGCTGGGTTCTGCTACTCCCGCGGCTGGTGGTAATAATAATAATGTTTGTAATAGAGGTGGTAACGGTAATGGTAATGGGAAATCGAATAATGGAGGTAATCAAAGGGTTTGTTATGAGTGTGGGAAGCCGGGGCATTTTCGAGATGCTTGTCCCAACAAGAAGACTGCTGAAACTGCACGCGGCCGAGCATTCAACATTAATGCTAAGGATGTGGAGGAAGATCCTAAGCTTGTTACTGGTACGTTCTCAGTCAACGATTTATCAGTTTACGTACTATTTGATTCAGGGGCTGATTTAAGTTTCGTGTCGAGTAAATTAAGTCCGAGGATCAAAACGCCGTTAACTCCCTTAGACAATACTTATGTTGTTGAAGTAGCTAATGGTAAAGAACTTACTGCTAAGACTGTACATCGTAAATGTAACATTAATCTGGGTGGTAGGGATTTTGAGATAGATTTGATACCGATTGAACTTGGTAATTTTGATATTGTTATTTGTATGGATTGGTTATCTGCGAACCGTGCTGAGATCGTGGGTTATGATAAGGCTATTCGTATTACTGATGTGATTGGAGAGCCACTGATGGTCTTTGGAGATAAGAAATGCACACAGTTAAATCTTATTAGCTGTATGAAAGTTCGTAAACATCTCCGCAAAGGCTGTCATGCTATTCTTGCTCATGTTGTTGATCCTGGTAAGGAAGTGAAGAACGTTGATGACGTTCACATTGTTAGGGATTTTCCCGAGGTGTTTCCCAATGACTTACCTGGCCTTCCACCGCAACGCGCAGTAGAATTTCAAATTGATCTTGTTCCCGGCACTACTCCTGTATCACGTGCTCCTTATCGTCTTGCACCTTCTGAATTTCAACAATTGTCGAGTCAACTCCGTGAGTTGTTAGACAAAGGTTTTATTCGTCCTAGTTCATCCCCTTGGGGAGCTCCCATTCTGTTTGTTAAGAAGAAGGATGGTTCTTTTCGTTTATGCATTGATTATCGTGAACTGAATAAGCTCACTGTTAAAAATCGTTATCCTCTTCCGAGAATTGATGATCTGTTCGATCAACTTCAGGGTTCGTCTGTTTATTCAAAAATTGATCTTCGTTCTGGCTATCATCAGTTGCGTGTTAAGGAATCTGATGTTTCAAAAACTGATTTTCGCACCCGTTATGGTCACTTTGAATTTCTTGTTATGCCGTTCGGATTTACAAATGCACCTGCTGTGTTCATGGACCTCATGAACCGTGTGTGTAGACCCTATCTGGATAAGTTCGTTATTGTTTTCATCGACGACATCCTTATCTATTCTAAGAGTGATGAAGAGCATGAAGAACACTTGAGGTTAGTGCTTGATTTGTTAAAGAAAGAAGAGTTGTACGCTAAGTTCTCTAAGTGTGCTTTTTGGTTAAGAGAAGTTCAGTTCCTTGGTCATATTGTTAATAAACAGGGAATACAAGTTGATCCTGCTAAAATTGAGGCGATTGAAAAGTGGGAAACCCCAAAAACTCCTACTCAGATTCGTCAGTTCTTAGGGTTGGCAGGTTACTATAGAAGGTTCATCCAGGATTTCTCTCGTATTGCGAAACCTCTGACTGCTTTAACGCATAAAGGGAAGAAGTATGAGTGGAAGGATGAACAAGAGAATGTTTTTCAGATTTTGAAGAAGAAGTTGACTACCGCTCCGATTTTGTCACTACCGGAGGGTAATGACGATTTTGTTGTTTCTGTGATGCTTCGCGACAAGGCTATGGTTGCGTTTTAATGCAACGGAAGAAGGTTATCGCGTATGCATCACGACAGTTGAAGATTCACGAACAGAACTATACGACTCATGATTTAGAGTTGGGGGCTGTTGTTTTTGCGCTTAAGATTTGGAGACACTATCTTTATGGTGTTAAGAGTACTGTGTACACCGATCACAAGAGTCTTCAACATATCCTCGATCAGAAACAGTTGAACATGAGACAACGAAGATGGATTGAGACGTTGAATGAATATAATTGTGACCTTTTGTATCACCCGGGTAAGGCCAATGTTGTGGCTGATGCATTGAGTAGTAAAGAAAGGACTGAACCTCGCAGGGTTAGGGCCTTGAATATAACAATTAGATCAAACCTCGCAAGGCAGATTCTTGAGGCACAACAAGAAGCCTTAAAGGAGGAGAATTTCGTAAAGGAGAATGTAGAAAAGGTAGCTAAGAAGTTTGAAGTACGAGCTGATGGTACTAGGTATTTTGCGGGACGTCTTTGGGTTCCGAAATTTGGAGGTCTTCGACAACTTGTTTTGGATGAAGCTCATAAGTCTAGATACTCTATTCATCCTAGTTCAGGAAAGATGTATCAGAATCTTAAGGAGCTGTATTGGTGGCATAATTTGAAGGGTGATGTGGCTACGTATGTGGCTAAATGTTTGACCTGTGCTAAGGTCAAAGCTGAACATCAAAAACCATCTGGACTTTTGGTGCAACCAGAAATTCCCGAGTGGAAGTGGGAAGGTATCATTATGGATTTTATTACTAAGTTACCAAGAGTTTCGGGTGGCTATGATGCGATTTGGGTGATTGTAGATCGACTCACTAAGTCGGCTCACTTTTTGCCGATTAGGGAAACGAATTCGATGGAGAAACTCACCCGTTTGTATTTGAAAGAGATTGTTTCTAGGCATGGTGTTCCTGTGTCCATTATTTCTGACCGAGACAGTCGATTTGTGTCGAGGTTTTGGCGATCTTTACAGGAAGCCTTGGGTACTAGGTTGGATATGAGCACCGCATATCATCCTCAAACGGATGGTCAAAGTGAAAGGACCATTCAGACATTAGAAGACATGTTGCGAGCGTGCGTCATTGATTTTGGAAATGGGTGGTGAAATGTCCCGTTCTTATTGATTAAAAACGTTCCATATTAATTGATTTCGTTGCGAAGTTTTGACCTCTATATGAGACGTTTTTCAAAGACTGCATTTAATGGTGTATCCTATCGTATACACGCATAAAAGGCATAATAGTTACATAAAAATAGCATCAGGAAGGCTGGAAATAACAGTTTTGTAGAGACTGTCCGTCCAGCGTTCTCCGCTGTACAGGCTGCTCCGTCATGCGTAAGCCCTGAAGGCCGCCTAGCGCATAAGCCCTGGCCGGAGAGCGCCGCATTTAGCATAAATTTCAGAGCACATGTAACAGAACGTATCATCATTTGACACGTGTCCCCAAACAAATCTGGTAGATCTGACACTATAAATAGACCCCTTGGGTCGTCATTTTATACAAGTTCAGATATTCTGACAACTTTGAGAGCTGAGACTTCACTTCTCTTTCTCTCTCTACTTTCTCTCACTAGAAGTCATCCGGCTAGCACTCTTACGCTCAATGGACGACAGATTGATTAAGCCACCCCACAAGTTTCTACACTTGTGAACCGGGTCTGCAGGGATTATTTCCCGAGGGTAAAAATCAATCGGCAACACTCTGCCCTCCTAAAGCTAGATCACTTCTAGTCTCTTGTTGACATACTAACCCTTACCTCATAAGGAAATAGGTGTTAACAATGGCGCCATCCACTAATGCAAAGAACACACGAAACGGAAAAGGAACGAAAGCAGCTGAAGCTCCATTTATACTTGAAGCAGTCAATCATCTATCAACCGACGAGGTCACTGTTAAAGATGTACCTATTTCACCACTAGATGGTACGATTGAAGAAACATTTGCTGAAACTACAGAGAGGCTTAAACATTTGGCAACTAATTCGGAGAAAAGGCCAGTAATCGAAGAAGTGACAGCTAAAAGTGCAGAAAGACTTCAAAATTTTGTTACTAATCCAAAGCGACGACCATTGATGCAACCACAGCGATGTCCGTCATTTATTTCTTTTCGGCGGATGGCAGATGGCAAAGACAAGTAGATAATGAAAAGGCAATCTATATCAAAATACAAGTTATCCAGGCTACTTGACAAGCTGGGCAGTCTTATTGATGATTCTGGGGATGATAATGACCTGAGTTGTGATAATAATGACTCTGATAATGAAATTGACAAAGATGAGTTCATGTCAGAAAAGCAGGCAGTGTTGCTTTTAAATGACATTCTTAAGCAGACAGCTCCAGCAAAGTACAAGCAACGCTTAGCGCAACCCGCCGTCCGTGCTGTGGCTGTGGACAACTTTTTTGCCCTCATTACTAGAGAACAAGCCACCAAGCCACCAGCGATGGCAGAATCAACGCAGTGTTTCATTGATCGAATTGCTAATTATCCATTGCCCAGAAATCTTGCTATACCAGCAATTGGATTTTATGATGGCACAACAGATCCGGAAGATTTTCTGACTATGTTTGAAGGTGTTATGAGGTTGCAGCATTGGGAGGATGAAACTGCGTGCCATATGTTTCCTATGGTATTGCAGAAAATGGCACGCGAATGGTTTGCTAGTTTGCCGCCAAGGAGTATTACCAGTTTTCTTGATTTGAGAGCAAAATTTGTGATGCAATACCAAAATCTACAGAGCTGTACTCTGACACATCTTGATGCACACGAGATCACAATGCATCATAACGAATCTTTGAGCAATTTTATGAAGCGTTATACACTTGAAGCACAGAAGATTCCTGATTGTCCAGAATCACAGCTTGTATCTGGTTTCATTTTCTGTTTAGACCAGTGACGGTTTAGTGCACTTGTTCATGCACTACGGTATGACTTGCCAAAAACATTGCATCAGGCTTTGGAGGTTGCACAGAGGCATGTTCGAGCTGGTGAGCGTGGGTTGAACAAGATTGATACTGGCAGTAGTAGCAAGTCGCACAACGGAGGACGGTATTTTGACAGAAATCAGAGAAGGAATGACAATTCAAATGGAGGATGGAGAGGAAACAATCACCCTAATGATTTTCACCACAACAGAAAGCCAATAGAAAGGCACCCGTTGATTATGGCGCTTACCAAAACTCCGAAAGAGATCCTCTTCACTGAACCAATTCGGACCACTTTCAATGCACCAGCACCTATGGAAGAAAGGGAGGGTCCATAGGGTGAGTTGTGGTGCGATTTCCATGAGGCTTAGGGCCATGATACGGACAATTGTAAATCTTTGACGAGAGAAATTATAGTAAAAATCAAGGCAGGAGAACTGAATCATTTGTTGCCTGGCAAACAGTACAGGAGGAATGATCCTCACGGGAAATTTGCGTGGCAAAGGAATGATGGTAGCAGAGGACGCCGTGGAGAGAACAGAAGAGAGCATCATGGCGGAAGAGATAATCGGAACCAACCGCAGTACGGAGAACGGATCACAGAGCGTGAGACAACTCCAGAAGTTGTAATCAGGATGGTTTGGATTAACGATGGTCATTATGAAGAAGGTGAATCATCAAACAGCAATTTGGACAGCTGGAGATATGCCGCAATTATCTTTCAGCCAATTCAGAATTGGGTGCTGTCCGTCCAACTGGTGATCATTTCAGCAGAGATAACAAATAAGTTTGTCAATTGTATCTACACAGATACAGGAAGTGAAGCTGATATCATCTATTGGCATTGTTTGAGAACTTTTCCAAGGCATGTGCAGAGCAGAGCTAGGCAAACGAGGTTGAAAGTTTCTGGACTAACAGGAGCACCGATAAATGCCATGGGGCAGATTCGTTTGGAAGTTGTTATGGGCACATTCCCATTGTTGAGAACGGAAACAATTGATTTCACAATCATAGATGGCAATTCTCATTTTAATGTCCTTTTTGGAAGAACAGCTTTGGCTAAGTTTGGGGCAATAACATCGACGGCCCATGCAGAGGTCAGATTTCCCACTCCAAATGGAGTCGCAGCCATACATTCACAGTATGTGCAGCCAACAAGGGAAAGATCAACGTTTGCAAATGTGCCAGAACGCAGAATGAATCAAATAAGGCGTGATAGGTTATTCAGCGAGGAAGAAGTTCAGGAGTTTTTCATTCCGTAAGCAAGTGTGAAGGCCGGACAGCGCTGGGCGCTCGGCATATGAAGAAGCAATTTGTCAACAAGTTATCAAGAACAGTGTTTATCTTTTCAATAAAGAGCAGCTTCATTTAGCATTTTAATAAAAGCAGTCTTTTACAATCGTTGTACTCATGCCTGTTTGGCATTTGAAGAACACATTTGGAATTATAAGATGAAGCAGCGTTTATCAAACTTACCGTGAACCATTGTGGTTATTGTGCAGTGCATACATTAGCAATTGCATACATTAAACATTCATGAAGTACTAATTAGGCTTGATCCACCTAAAAGTCACCATCAATCGTTTATGTACTGCACAGTACTGAGCAATAATTTTATATTTTTCTTAAACAAAGTGCTGCCCGTGACAAATGTAAAACATTATATTTATAACCTGCCCACAGAAGGATCGTATTTTTAAATACCTCCGATGGCGGAAGCTTTTGTGCCGGCCAGTAAAGGCACAAGGGATCGGCTAGAAAACATTTAAGTTTTACTAGAACGCACCGAGGCATGATACAAAACTCAGATACTTGTCATGACAAACATTATAAAAAATTACTTCACAGAACGAAGTTATATATTTTATGTATGAAGGCAAAATAATTAGCAATTCTTCCTCATATACTTTATGACGGAAGGCATAAGATGGAGAGTTTATTGATTTATAGTCATTCTTCTAAAACACTTCATAATTCTTCCTCATTAATTTTATGATGGAAGGCGTAATCAGACATCGTATTCTTATTACTGCAAGGCATTTACATATGAGTTACCATATGCACTTTTCAAAATGATTTGCTCAAATTATACACTATACAATTGTGTATAGAAATTTTATGCTCAGGTGCATAATTGATTGGTTTTAAAGCGTTAAGCATAAAAATATTTGCAACAAGCATATAAGCATACATAGTTATCACAATGAAATCAGTATATATATATATATATAATGTTAAAGTCAGTAAGAAGTTTATTACAAAACATTGTTTGAAATTTTTACAAAGATCAATTAAACTGCACGCCAAGTACATCTTGAGCAGAAGAGTCTTCTTTGTTGCATACTTCATCATAAACATTTATCTTCAGATTTATCAATTTGTTCTTGGCCTCATCAACTTTTTCTTGAGTACCAGGAGGCATAAGTTTGGCAATGGCAGCAGAAGGCGTTTGGTTGGGAGCAAGGCGTTTGAACAGCTTGCCGGTCACATCAGCAATAGCATGGGCACAGGCAGCATCAACATAATCATTGTAGGGATTCCCTACAAGACTGGATCCAAGCACCTTAGCTATCAGACCTGGCACACCTTTCTTAAGCTCAGCAAAATTGCCCTCGTGTTTCTCCGCCCTCCGGAGTAGCTCAGCAGACTTCTCTCTCTCTTCACTCAGTTGTTTCTCCAGCTCACCCACTTTCACCTGCTCAGCATCCTTTTCCCCTTGCAGAACAGCAGCAACATCTTGAGCACTTTTTAACTCAACTTCTTTAGCCTTTATTATGTTCTGCACATCATTTAAAGCACGCTCAGCATCAGCAGCTCTTTTACGAGCATTTTCACTTTTAGCTATGTCTTTACGAGCAAAGGTAAGAATAGACTCTTGATGTTCCTGCAGTTGCAGCACAGAGTCCAGGTGGTTGGTTAGCAGTACATGAGCTGCCATAGTTGATTCCTTGAGTTGATGAGAACGGAGAGCAGAGAATTGGGGTTTCAGCTCGGGGATAACACAACCCTGTACATCAATAAAATTTTATGAGTTATTTCAAACAGCTCACATCAATAAATTACAAGCATATACATGTAGATGGTCTTATCATTCATACCTGGAGAAGAGTTGCTAATTCTTTATCCTTAGTGGCAGGGTTTGTAATGATGGCCTGCAAAGCCCTCACATGAGCAGGAAGAGTTGGCTCTTGAACATTGGAAGAGGTGACAGCAGGGTTACTGATATTAGGAAGAGGAGAATCATAAGCAGAGTTGCCTTCCGGCCTATCTTCATGAAATTCAGATTCATCGAAGGGAGCAAAGTCTGGGACAGGCATTTTCAGGCCCTTCTCTCCTTCACTTTCAAGATTCCTCTTCGGCCTCCGGTCACCACCCTTCGTAGCCTTCCCTTGTCTATCATCCGACTCTGCTAAAATTACTAACAAAAACAAATTAGTATTATGAACAAACATAACAGTTATAAGCAAAAACATGTGCATTTTTAAAAGAGAGCAGAATGGACATACTTCTCCTGTGTTTTTGCTTTTTGACCTCCTCAGTACTCTTCACCCTTTTAGAGCCTATGCTCTTCTTTCTTGTCTTTTGGGATGGAGGAGGAGTAGGGTTGGTTTCACCTGTGATGTCAATTGATGCCGATGTTTGCTGATCGGCGGTGGTGGTGTCATCCGTTGTCCGCTCAGTGTCTGTATGATCAGACGCAGATTCACTGTCTGAGCTGCTCACAGCAATTTCTTTCCCCTTTTCAGCATCAGCAGCAGCTTTAGCTTCAGCTGCAACTCTCTTCGCCTTAAGCTCTTCAACAGTTTTGTCACGAGCAGTGACCTCCACATCATCATCAAGATCAGGGGATAAAAGAGCAGAGCGGACCTGCATCACGGAGTTGCCTGCAAAGATTACACATTAATAGCAATATAAGTATACATGACAAACAGTGGACAAAAATCTATATATATAATAGGATGATCATATCACATCCTACCCTGTTTTTTCTCATGAAGTACTGGCACAGAATTGCTTGGCCATTCTTGGCTCACTTTGCACAGCACAAGGATTCCCTCATACCTTTCGTATGATCTGGGTGGAATACGGAGTCCTTTCAAGCTATTTACTATCCGCTGTTCTGCGGGAGAAATTTTAACACGCTTTCCTATGCCAGCATCAATAGTACCCCACTCCCGGACAATGGAGTATTCTTCCGGAATAACAGTTTCATCAACAAAGAAAAATGGACTTTTCCAGTCCTTCAAGTTTGAAACTCTATTTAGACCAACAAAATGATTATTTTTCTTACTATCAATAGTAAGCCAGCAATCGCTAATCGTGCGGATTCTAAACAAAGAGATAAAAACATTAATGCGAGGCGTTATATTAATAGCATTGCAGTACATTTCAAAAAGGATGATTTTTTGAAGACCATGGGGATGTATCTGACTAAGACAGGCCCCGCAATATCTAATAAGGCGAAGAAGAAAGTTAGTAAGGGGAACATGGAGGTTGCCGTGGGTAATTTGTAAAGCGTATAAAGTAATTTTTCCCTCAGGAGGATTGTCAGCAGTTTGTCCGATAGTGGGAAGAACAGGGTTGTATTGATTGAGATGGCGAAAGGCAATCTTTAATCCATCTAAGTATTCACTAGTCAATGATGAAGCCATCGTGCTAACTTCTGGAATGTTAACAGTATTTGATGAAGAAGGCTTGGCGCGTTCTTGGCCAGTACTCCGTGAAGAAGCCATATAATACAGTAACAGATATCAACAACAAGAAAATAGCAGTAAGATGAAGTGTACTGACCTTGGAAGACAGTGAACCTTAAAAAGTTGAAGATTGAAGAAGGCGATGAAGATTTGGGGGAAATATGCTTTTTGGATCTTGGCAAAGGTAAAAAAGTGATGGTAACAGGGTTATGACGGTTTTTATAAGGGTTCATCGGTGCAATTTTTATGGTCATGATTGAGACACGTGTATGGGTGAGTTTAAACGAAAGGTACAAGATAACACTCTTTACAACTGGAGGCGCGTGGATGATCCCAGCCGTAAGAAGACAATCATAACAGTGTCAGTAAAATTCGTCTGCATTTAATGCCTAAAATGTTTTCCCCGATGCAAGTGGGCAATGAACAGGCTGGTTTGGCATGCGTTATCAAAAGTTTAACAACTTAATCATTTTTCAAATGCTTAAGTCCTTAAACTGGGGGGACTTAATGGTGTATCCTATCATATACACGCATAAAAGGCATAATAGTTGCATAAAAATAGCATCAGGAAGGCTGGAAACAACAGTTTTGTGGAGATTTTCCGTCCAGCGTTCTCCACTGTACAGGCTGCTCCGTCATGCGTAAGCCCTGAAGGTCGCCTAGCGCATAAGCCCTGGCCGGAGAGCGCCGCATTTAGCATAAATTTCGGAGCACATGTAACAGAACGTATCATCATTCGACACGTGTCCCCAAACAAATCTGGTAGATCTGACACTATAAATAGACCCCTTGGCTCGTCATTTTACACAAGTTCAGATATTCTGACAACTTTGAGAGCTGAGACTTCACTTCTCTTTCTCTCTCTACTTTCTCTCACTAGAAGTCATCCGGCTAGCACTCTTACGCTCTACGGACGACAGATTGATTAAGCCACCCCACAAGTTTCTACACTTGTGAACCGGGTCTGCAGGGATTATTTCCCGAGGTTAAAAATCAATCAGCAACACTCCGCCCTCCTAAAGCTAGATCACTTCTAGTCTCTTGTTGACATACTAAGCCTTACCTCATAAGGAAATAGGTGTTAACAGCATTCATTTTAAAACAAACCATAACCATTATTTCATCAATAAAGGTTTAAAAAGCTTTACGTAGATTATCAAATAATGATAATCTAAAATATCCTGTTTACACGCGACCATTACATAATAGTTTACAATACAAATATGTTACAACGAAATAGGTTTCTTGAATGCAGTTTTTACACAATATCATACAAGCATGGACTCCAAGTATCGTCCTTATTTAAGTATGCGACGGCGGAAGCTCTTAATAATCACCTGAGAATAAACATGCTTAAAACGTCAACAAAAATGTTGGTGAGTTATAGGTTTAACTTATATATTATCAAATCATAATAATAGACCACAAGATTTCATATTTCAATACACATCCCATACATAGAGATAAAAATCATTCATATGGTGAACACCTGGTAACCGACATTAACAAGATGCATATTTAAGAATATCCCCATCATTCCGGGACACCCTTCGGATATGATATAAATTTCGAAGTACTAAAGCATCCGGTACTTTGGATGGGGTTTGTTAGGCCCAATAGATCTATCTTTAGGATTCGCGTCAATTAGGGTGTCTGTTCCCTAATTCTTAGATTACCAGACTTAATAAAAAGGGGCATATTCGATTTTGATAATTCAACCATAGAATGTAGTTTCACGTACTTGTGTCTATTTTGTAAATCATTTATAAAACCTGCATGTATTCTCATCCCAAAAATATTAGATTTTAAAAGTGAGACTATAACTCACTTTCACAGATTTTTTACTTCGTCGGGAAGTAAGACTTGGCCACTGGTCGATTCACGAACCTATAACAAATATGTACATATATATCAAAGTATGTTCAAAATATATTTACAACACTTTTAATACATTTTGATGTTTTAAGTTTATTAAGTCAGTTGTCCTCGTTAGTAACCTACAACTAGTTGTCCACAGTTAGATGTACATAAATAAATCGATATATATTATCTTGAATCAATCCACGACCCAGTGTATACATATCTCAGTATTGATCACAACTCAAACTATATATATTTTGGAATCAACCTCAACCCTGTATAGCTAACTCCAACATTCACATATAAAGTGTCTATGGTTGTTCCGAAATATATATAGATGTGTCGACATGATAGGTCGAAACATTGTATACGTGTCTATGGTATCTCAAGATTACATAATATACAATACAAGTTGATTAAGTTATGGTTGGAATAGATTTGTTACCAATTTTCACGTAGCTAAAATGAGTAGTTTTTACCAATTTTGTTTTGCTCGACATTTCTTCATTTCATACTCGTCAAGTGTAACGCGATCCTTGCTGTTTTCAGAGCAGGAGCTAACCCAGGTGTTAATCTTTTTATAATCGCGGAGGGCGGTTCTTTTTATGAAAAAGTAAGATTGTTGCCATTTGCCAACATTTTCCTTTGGTGTATCCATGACACCATTGCGGCATTTGAAGCTAAACCAGCTAGCATCATGTGTTAGGATGGAGGAGAATTTGCGAAATACATCTACAGAAGGTAGCCTGTTTATGGCATTGCAGTACATCTCGAACACTATAAGTTTAGCTACCGCATTCGGATGCAATTGGCCAGGACCACCTGTATAAAACTGACATGCGGATAAGAAAAAGTTAGTGAAAGGAAGTCTCAGATTGCCTGAATATTGGGAGGTTTCGTAGATCGTAATATATCCTTCTGGAGGATTGTCTGCAGTAACACCTGTTGCAGGTGCAACATGTGCGAATTGATCAAGTGATGGATAGTTACGTTTGATCTGCTCAAGCAACTCTTTGGTAATTAGCGAATTAAATTCATGTACTGAAGGTCCGGAAGTTGCTGGGGATCGTGACGTAGACATGATAAAAGTAGGGATGTGGTTTGGTATTGAACTTGACTGTTTTGAAAAACATACTTTCACTTTGAGTTTGAACTTGACTTGACTTTATGACAAGTGATTTAAGCGGCCAAGGTTTCGTATTGAACTTGACTTTATGAAACTAAACAGAAAAGGTATAGTTTTATAGTCGGAAATACAAGTTACAAGTCGTTTTTGAAAGAGGTAGTCATTTCCGTCGAAAGAACGACATCTTGATGACTGTTTTGAAAAACATACTTTCACTTTGAGTTTAACCATGATTTTTGGATATGGTTTCATGTTCATAAGAAAAATCATTTTCCCAGAAGTATAGCTTTTAAATCAAAGTTTTTCATAGTTTTTAATTATCCAAACCAAAACAGCCCCCGGTTGTAACTACGATGGCGTAAATCCGGTTTTATGGTGTTTATCGTGTTTCCGGGTTTTAAATCATTAAGTTAGCATATCATATAGATATAGAACATGTGTATAGTTTATTTTAAAAGTGTAGTTATAAGGATTAACTTTATTTGTGAACAAGTTTAGAATTAACTAAACTATGTTCTAGTGATTACTAGTTTACCACTTCGAATATGATAGCTTTTTATGTATGAATCGAATGATGTTATGAACATCATTACAACCTTTAGTTCCTTGGATAAACCTACTGGAAAAGAGAAAAATGGATCTAGCTTCAACGGATCCTTGGATGGCTCGAAGTTCTTGAAGCAGAATCATGACACGAAAACAAGTTCAAGTAAGATCATCACTTGAAATAAGATTGTTATAGTTATAGAAATTGAACCAAAGTTAGAATATGATTATTACCTTGTATTATAATGATAACCTACTGTAAGAAACAAAGATTTCTTGAGGTTGGATGATCACCTTACAAGATTGGAAGTGAGCTAGCAAACTTGAAAGTATTCTTGATTTTATGTAACTAGAACTTGTAGAATTTATGAAGAACACTTAGAACTTGAAGTTAGAACTTGAGAGAGATCAATTAGATGAAGAAAATTGAAGAATGGAAGTGTTTGTAGGTGTGTTTGGTCGTTGGTGTATGGATTAGATATAAAGGATATGTAATTTTGTTTTCATGTAAATAAGTCATGAATGATTACTCATATTTTTGTAATTTTATGAGATATTTCATGCTAGTTGCCAAATGATGGTTCCCACATGTGTTAGGTGACTCACATGGGCTGCTAAGAGCTGATCATTGGAGTGTATATACCAATAGTACATACATCTAAAAGCTGTGTATTGTACGAGTACGAATACGGGTGCATACGAGTAGAATTGTTGATGAAACTGAACGAGGATGTAATTGTAAGCATTTTTGTTAAGTAGAAGTATTTTGATAAGTGTCTTGAAGTCTTTCAAAAGTGTATGAATATATATTAAAACACTACATGGATATACATTTTAACTGAGTCGTTAAGTCATCGTTAGTCGTTACATGTAAGTGTTGTTTTGAGACCTTTAGGTTAACGATCTTGTTAAATATTGTTAACCCAAAGTTTATAATATCAAATGAGATTTTAAATTATTATATTATCATGATATTATGATATATTAATATATCTTAATATGATATATACATTTAAATGTCGTTACAAAGATAATCGTTACATATATGTCTCGTTTCAAAATCCTTAAGTTAGTAGTCTTGTTTTTACTTATGTAGGTCATTGTTAATACACTTAATGATATATTTAATTATCATATTATCATGTTATATATAATATAACAATGTATTAATATGCTTCATATATATTTAGTAAGACGTGGTTATAACGATAATCGTTATATGTATCGTTTCGAGTTTCATACATCAATAGTCTCCTTTTTAAGTATATAACTTATTGTTACTATTTTTAATGAGATACTTGATGATCATTATATCATGTTAAACATATATATTTATTCATTTATGTATCATCATGTCATATACAACTTATAGCGTTCGTGAATCATTGGTCAAACTGGGTAATCAGACGTTTACAAAATTTCCGTTTCAATTAACCAAGTCTTAACAAGTTTGATTGCTTAACATGTTGGAAACATTTAATCATGTAAATATAGTTTTCATTAAACATATAATCATAGAAAGGTTCGGAAAAGTTCGGGTCACTACAGTACCTACCCTTTAAATAAATTTTGTCGCGAAATTTTAAGCGATTGGAGGTGTTGGCTCATCTTCTGGAAATAAGTGCGGGTACTTCTTCTTCATCTGATCTTCTCGTTCCCAGGTGAACTCGGGTCCTCTACGAGCATTCCATCGAACCTTAACAATCGGTATCTTGTTTTGTTTAAGTCTTTTAACCTCACGATCCATTATTTCGACGGGTTCTTCGATGAATTGAAGTTTTTCGTTGATTTGGATTTCATCTAATGGAATAGTGAGATCTTCTTTAGCAAAACATTTCTTCAAATTCGAGACGTGGAAAGTGTTATGTACAGCCACGAGTTGTTGAGGTAACTCAAGTCGGTAAGCTACTGGTCCGACACGATCAATAATCTTGAATGGTCCAATATGCCTTCGATTTAATTTCCCTCATTTACCAAATCGAACAATGCCTTTCCAAGGTGCAACTTTAAGCATGACCATCTCTCCAATTTCAAATTCTATATCTTTTCTTTTAATGTCAGCGTAGCACTTTTGTCGACTTTGGGCGGTTTTCAACCGTTGTTGAATTTGGATGATCTTCTCGGTAGTTTCTTGTATTATCTCTGGACCCGTAATCTGTCTATCCCCCACTTCACTCCAACAAATCGGAGACCTGCACTTTCTACCATAAAGTGCTTCAAACGGCGCCATCTCAATGCTTGAATGGTAGCTGTTGTTGTAGGAAAATTCTGCTAACGGTAGATGTCGATCCAAATTGTTTCCGAAATCAATAACACATGCTCGTAGCATGTCTTCAAGCGTTTGTATCGTCCTTTTGCTCTGCCCATCAGTTTGTAGATGATAGGCAGTACTCATGTCTAGACGAGTTCCTAATGCTTCCTGTAATGTCTGCCAGAATCTTGAAATAAATCTGCCATCCCTATCAGAGATAATAGAGATTGGTATTCCATGTCTGGAGACGACTTCCTTCAAATACAGTCGTGCTAAATTCTCCATCTTGTCATCTTCTCTTATTGGCAGGAAGTGTGCTGATTTGGTGAGACGATCAACTATTACCCAAATCCATGGTAATGTTTTCCCATTTCCATTCCGGGATTTCGGGTTATTGAAGTAGACTTGATGGTTTCTGATGCTCATCTTTGACCTTAGAACACGTCAAATATTCTCCTACGTATTTAGCAACATCGGCTTTCATACCCGGCCACCAAAAATGTTTCTTGAGATCCTTGTACATCTTCCCCGTTCCAGGTTGTATTGAGTATCTGGTTTTATGAGCTTCTCTAAGTACCATTTCTCTCATATCTCTAAATTTTGGTACCCAAATCCTTTCAGCCCTATACCGGGTTCCGTCTTCCCGAATATTAAGATGCTTCTCCGATCCTTTGGGTATTTCATCCTTTAAATTTCCCTCTTTTAAATCTCCTTGTTGCGCCTCCTTTATTTGAGTAGTAAGGTTATTGTGAATCATTATATTCATAGATTTTACTCGAATGGGTTCTCTGTCCTTCCTGCTCAAGGCGTCGGCTACCACATTTGCCTTCCCCGGGTTGTAATGAATCTCAAAGTCATAATCATTCAACAATTCAATCCACCTACGCTGCCTCATATTCAGTTGTTTTTGATTAAATATGTGTTGAAGACTTTTGTGGTCGGTATATATAATACTTTTGACCCCATATAAGTAGGGCCACCAAGTCTTTAATGCAAAAACAACCGCGCCTAATTCCAAATCATGCGTCGTATAATTTTTTTCGTGAATCTTCAATTGTCTAGACGCATAAGCAATCACCTTCGTTCGTTGCATTAATACACAACCGAGACCTTGCTTTGATGCGTCACAATAAATCACAAAATCATCATTCCCTTCAGGCAATGTCAATATAGGTGTCGTAGTTAGCTTTTTATTCAATAACTGGAACGGTTTCTCTTGTTCATCCTTCCATTCAAATTTCTTCACTTTATGCGTTAATGCAGTCAAGGGTTTTGCTATTCTGGAAAAGTCTTGGATGAACCTTCTGTAGTAACCAGATAGTCCTAAAAACTGGCGTATGTGTTTCGGAGTTTTCGGGGTTTCCCACTTTTCAACAGTTTCTATCTTTGCCGGATCCACCTTAATACCTTCTTTATTCACTATGTGACCGAGGAATTGAACTTCTTCCAACCAAAATGCACACTTTGAAAACTTAGCGTACAATTCTTCCTTCCTCAATATTTCTAACACCTTTTCTTAAATGTTCACCGTGTTCTTGGTCATTCTTTGAGTAAATAAGTATGTCATCAATGAAAACAATGACAAACTTGTCAAGGTATGGTCCACACACTCGGTTCATAAGGTCCATGAACACAGCTGGTGCATTAGTTAAACCAAACGGCATGACCATAAACTCGTAATGACCTTAACGTGTTCTGAAAGCAGTCTTTGGAATATTATCTTCTTTCACCCGCATTTGATGATACCTGGAACGTAAGTCAATCTTTGAATAAACAGACGAGCCTTGTAGTTGATCAAATAAGTTGTCGATTCCCGGTAGTGGGTAGCGGTTCTTGATGGTAAGTTTGTTCAACTCTCGGTAGTCGATACACAACCTGAATGTACCATCTTTCTTATTGACAAACAAAACAGGAGCTCCCCACGGTGATGTGCTTGGTCGAATGAAACCACGCTCTAAAAGTTCTTGTAATTGGCTTTGCAGTTCTTTCATCTCGCTGGGTGTGAGTCTGTAGGGAGCACGAGCTATTGGTGCAGCTCCTGGTACAAGATCTATTTGAAATTCAACGGATCGATGTGGGGGTAATCCCGGTAATTCTTTCGGAAATACATCGGGAAATTCTTTTGCGACGGGAACATCATTGATGCTCTTTTCTTCAGTTTATACTTTCTCGACGTGTTCTAGAACAGCATAGCAACCTTTTCTTATTATTTTCGTGCCTTCAAATGACTAATAAGATGTATCTTGGTGTTGCCCTTTTCTCCGTACACCATTAAGGGTTCTCCTTCTTCTCGTACAATGCGAATTAGATTTTTATAACATACGATCTCTGCTTTCACCTCTTTCAACCAATCCATACCGATTATCACATCAAAACTCCCTAACTCTACTGGTATCAAGTCAATCTTAAATGTTTCGCTAACCAGTTTAATTTCTCGATTCCGACATATATTATCTGCTGAAATTAATTTACCATTTGCTAATTCGAGTAAAAATTTACTATCCAAAGGTGTCAATGGATAACTTAAGTTAGCACAAAAATCTCTACTCATATAGCTTCTATCCGCACCCGAATCAAATAAAACGTAAGCAGATTTATTGTCAATAAGAAACGTACCCGTAACAAGCTCTGGGTCTTCCTGTGCCTCTGCCGCATTAATATTGAAAACTCTTTCACGGCCTTGTCCATTCGTGTTCTCCTGGTTTGGGCAATTTCTAATAATGTGGCCCATTTTTCCACATTTATAACAAACTACATTGGCATAACTTGCTCTGACACTACTTGCTCCACCATTACTCGTTCCGACACCATTTGTTCCTTTTGTTCTGTTAACCCCTGGTCCGTAGACCTCACACTTCGTCGCGCTATGACCATTTATTTTACACTTGTTGCAAAATTTGGTGCAGAACCCCGAGTGATACTTTTCACACCTTTGGCATAGCTGCTTCTGATTATTGTTGTTGTTGCGGTTGTTATTGTTGTTGGGATGATTGTTGTAGTTGCTGTTGTTGTTGTTGTTGTTGTTGTTGTTGTTGTTGGGCCGTTTGTTGTAGTTGCGATTGATGTTGCGATTGTTGGGATAGTTGTTGCGATTATTGTTGTAATTGCTGTTGTTGTTGTATTGGTGATTCTTATCACCGTTTTCCTCCCACTTTCTTTTGACTTGCTTCACATTGGCCTCTTCAGCCGCCTGTTCTTTAATTCTTTCCTCAATCTGGTTCACTAGTTTGTGAGCCAATCTACATGCCTGTTGTATGGAGGCGGGCTCGTGTGAACTTATATCTTCTTGGATTCTTTCCGGTAATCCTTTCACAAACGCGTCGATCTTCTCTTCCTCGTCTTCGAACGCTCCCGGACACAATAGGCACAATTCTGTGAATCGTCTTTCATACGTGGTAATATCAAATCCTTGGGTTCGTAACCCTCTAAGTTCTGTCTTGAGCTTATTGACCTTAGTTCTGGGATGGTACTTCTAGTTCATCAAGTGCTTGAATGCTGACCACGGTAGTGCGTAAGCATCATCTTGTCCCACTTGCTCTAGATAGGTATTCCACCATGTTAACGTAGTACCTGTGAAGGTATGCGTAGCGTACTTCACTTTGTCCTCTTCAGTACACTTACTTATGGGAAACACCGATTCGACCTTCTCGGTCCACCGTTTTAATCCGATCGGTCCTTCGGTTCCATCAAATTCCAAAGGTTTGAAGGCAGTGAATTCTTTGTAGGTGCATCCTACACGATTTCCTGTACTTCTAGATCCAAGGTTATTTTTGGTATGTAGCGTAGCCTGTACTGAGGCTATGTTTGAAGCAAGAAAGGCACGAAATTCCTCTTCGCTCATATTCAAGGTGTGTCGAGTAGTTGGTGCCATTTCCTTCAAAATAGTCAAATGAAACAAGTTAATCATACAGAATATTAAGAGTAGTCAATAGTATCTCGTAGCATAATATGAACTCATTTATAAAAGCTTTTTCTTCATATTAGCGTTTTATAAGTTTAAATTCGGGTAGTACCTACCCGTTAAGTTCATACTTAGTAGCTAATATACAATTCAACTACTACAATTCTATATGAAAAACTGATTATAATAATATTTCGCGTTCAAACTTTTACACAATATTTTACAAACTTACAATACCACTTATTTTACATATAGCATGAAATATAGCACACAATAAATTTGATACAAGATGGTTGTGAAGATAATTCTAGCTAGTACACAAGTCGTTCAGCAAAGGCAATAAAGACACGTAATTCATACGTCCAGAAACAAGTCATGCATTCTAGTTTTACTAGGACTACTTCCCATCCTTGGTCTTGTGAAACATAACCGTTATGGCCGTTGATAAGACAGCGTGTTGTAACGTTGTCAAAGGGACGAGGGTTAGGTAATGTCCAACAGTCCTGTAACAATCTAAAAACCTCATTTCTTACCCCAATTACCGACTCCGTCACTTGTGGGAACGTTTTGTTTAATAGTTGTAGCCCGATGTTCTTGTTCTCACTTTGGTGAGAAGCGAACATTACTAACCCGTAAGCATAACATGCTTCTTTATGTTGCATGTTAGCCACTTTTTCTAAATCACGAAGTCCTATATTCGGATATATTGAGTCAAAATAATTTCTTAACCCGTTGCGTAAAATAGCATTTGGGTTCCCCGCAATATATGCATCAAATTAAACACATCGTAACTTATGGATTTCCCAATGTGATATCCCCCATCTTTCGAACGAAAGCCTTTTATAAATCAAGGCATTCTTGGAACGTTCTTCGAATGTCTTACAAACTGATCTCGCCTTAAATAGTTGTGCCGAGGAATTCTGACCGACTCTAGACAAGATTTCATCAATCATGTCTCCGGGTAGGTCTCTTAAAATATTGGGTTGTCTATCCATTTTGTGTTTTTATACTGTAAAATAGACAAGAGTTAGATTCATAAAAAAAATACTTATTAATACAAGCAATTTTTACATATATCATAAAGCATAAGCACACTATATTACATATATTACACCACACGAATACAACTATCTTATTCCGACTCGCTCGTTTCTTCTTCTTCGGTTTTGGTTCGTTTTGCCAAGTTTCTAGGGATATATGATGTTCCCCTAATACGAGCCGTCGTTTTCCACATTGGTTTAGAAAAATCTGGTGGTTTAGAGGTTCCCGGGTTATTGTCACAACTTAAGAAATTCGGGTTTAGAATCAAATTTCTCTATTTTTATGCCCTTCCCTTATTGTTCTTTTTTGCCTTATTAAATTGTGTTGGGGTAATTTCTATAACATCATCGGAATCCTTGTTGGGATCCGATTCATCGGAGAATTGGTAATCCTCCCAATACTTTGCTTCCTTGGCGGAAACACCATTGACCATAATTAACTTTGGTCGGTTGGTTGAGGATTTTATTCTACTTAACCATTTTATTATTTCCCCCACTGGTTCTATTTCTTCTTCCGGTTCCGATTCTTCTTCCGGTTCCGATTCTTCTTCCGGTTCCGACTCTTCTTCCGGTTCCTCTTCGGGAACTTGTGAATCAGTCCACGAATCATTCCAATTTACATTTGACTCTTCATTATTATTAGGTGAGTCAATGGGACTTGTTCTAGAGGTAGACATCTATCACATAATATCAAACGCGTTAAGAGATTAATATATCACATAATATTCACATGTTAAAAATATATAGTTTCCAACAAAATTTGTTAAGCAATCATTTTTCAAGTAAACACAGTCGAAGTCCAGACTCACTAATGCATCCTAACAAACTCGATAAGACACACTAATGCAAAATTCTGGTTCTCTAAGACCAACGCTCTGATATCAACTGAAATGTCTCGTTCTTATTGATTAAAAACGTTCCATATTAATTGATTTCGTTGCAAGGTTTTGACCTCTATATGAGACATTTTTCAAAGACTGCATTCATTTTAAAACAAACCATAACCTTTATTTCATCAATAAAGGTTTAAAAAGCTTTACGTAGATTATCAAATAATGATAATCTAAAATATCATGTTTACACGCGACCATTACATAATAGTTTACAATACAAATATGTTACAACGAAATAAGTTTCTTGAATACAGTTTTTACACAATATCATACAAGCATGGACTACAAATCTCGTCCTTATTTAAGTATGCGACAGCGGAAGCTCTTAATAATCAACTGAAAATAAACATGCTTAAAACGTCAACAAAAATGTTGGTGAGTTATAGGTTTAACCTATATATTATCAAATCATAATAATAGACCACAATATTTCATATTTCAATACACATCCGATACATAGAGATAAAAATCATTCATATGGTGAACACCTGGTAACCGACATTAACAAGATGCATATTTAAGAAAATCCCCATCATTCCGGAACACCCTTCGGATATGATATAAATTTCGAAGTACTAAAGCATCCGGTACTTTGGATGGGGTTTGTTAGGCCCAATAGATCTATCTTTAGGATTCGCGTCAATTAGGGTGTCTGTTCTCTAATTCTTAGATTACCAGACTTAATAAAAAGGGCATATTCAATTTCGATAATTCAACCATAGAATGTAGTTTCACGTACTTGTGTCTATTTTATCAATCATTTATAAAACCTGCATGTATTCTCATCCCAAAAATATTAGATTTTAAAAGTGGGACTATAACTCACTTTCACAGATTTTTTACTTCGTCGGGAAGTAAGACTTGGCCACTGGTCGATTCACGAACCTATAAAAAATATGTACATATATATCAAAGTATGTTCAAAATATATTTACAACACTTTTAATACATATTGATGTTTTAAGTTTGTTAAGTCAGTTGTCCTCGTTAGTAACCTACAACTAGTTGTCCACAGTTAGATGTAAATAAATAAATCGATATATATTATCTTGAATCAATCCACGACCCAGTGTATACATATCTCAGTATTGATCACAACTCAAACTATATATATTTTGGAATCAACCTCAACCATGTATAGCTAACTCCAACATTCACATATAGAGTGTCTATGGTTTGTCCGAAATATATATAGATGTGTCGACATGATAGGTCGAAACATTGTATACGTGTCTATGGTATCTCAAGATTACATAATATACAATACAAGTTGATTAAGTTATGGTTGGAATAGATTTGTTCCCAATTTTCACGTAGCTAAAATGAGTAGTTTTTACCAATTTTGTTTTGCTCGCCATTTCTTCGTTTCTAATCCGTTTTGAGTGATTTAAGCGGCCACGGTTTCGTATTGAACTTGACTTTATGAAACTAAACAGAAAAGGTATAGGTTTATAGTCAAAAATACAAGTTACAAGTTGTTTTTGAAAGAGGTAGTCATTTCCGTCGAAAGAACGACATCTTGATGACTGTTTTGAAAAACATACTTTCACTTTGAGTTTAACCATGATTTTTTTATATGGTTTCATGTTCATAAGAAAAATCATTTTCCCAGAAGTATAGCTTTTAAATCAAAGTTTTTCATATTTTTTAATTATCCAAACCAAAACAGCCCCCGGTTGTAACTACAATGGCGTAAATCCGGTTTTATGGTGTTTATCGTGTTTCCGGATTTTAAATCATTAAGTTAGCTTATCATATAGATATAGAATATGTGTATAGTTTATTTTAAAAGTGTAGTTAGAAGGATTAACTTTATTTGCGAACAAGTTTAGAATTAACTAAACTATGTTCTAGTGATTACTAGTTTACCACTTCGAATATGATAGCTTTTTATGTATGAATCGAATGATGTTATGAACATCATTACTACCTTAAGTTCCTTGGATAAAACCACTGGAAAAGATAAAAATGGATCTAGCTTCAACGGATCCTTGGATGGCTCGAAGTTCTTGAAGCAGAATCATGACACGAAAACAAGTTCAAGTAAGATCATCACTTGAAATAAGATTGTTATAGTTATAGAAATTGAACCAAAGTTTGAATATGATTATTATCTTGTATTAAAATGATAACCTACTGTAAGAAACAAAGATTTCTTGAGGTTGGATGATCACCTTACAAGATTGGAAGTGAGCTAGCAAACTTGAAAGTATTCTTGATTTTATGTAACTAGAACTTGTAGAATTTATGAAGAACACTTAGAACTTGAAGTTAGAACTTGAGAGAGATCAATTAGATGAAGAAAATTGAAGAATGAAAGTGTTTGTAGGTGTTTTTGGTCGTTGGTGTATGGATTAGATATAAAGGATATGTAATTTTGTTTTCATGTAAATAAGTCATGAATGATTACTCATATTTTTGTAATTTTATGAGATATTTCATGTTAGTTGCCAAATGATAGTTCCCACATGTGTTAGGTGACTCACATGGGCTGATAAGAGCTGATCATTGGAGTGTATGTACCAATAGTACATACATCTAAAAGCTGTGTATTGTACGAGTACGAATACGGGTGCATACGAGTAGAATTGTTGATGAAACTGAACGAGGATGTAATTGTAAGCATTTTTGTAGAAGTATTTTGATAAGTGTCTTGAAGTCTTTCAAAAGTATATGAATATATATTAAAACACTACATGTATATACATTTTAACTGAGTCGTTAAGTCATCGTTAGTCGTTACATGTAAGTGTTGTTTTGAGACATTTAGGTTAACGATCTTGTTAAATATTGTTAACCCAAAGTTTATAATATCAAATGAGATTTTAAATTATTATATTATCATGATATTATGATATATTAATATATCTTAATATGATATATACATTTAAATGTCGTTACAACGATAATCGTTACATATATGTCTCGTTTCGAAATCCTTAAGTTAGTAGTCTTGTTTTTACTTATGTAGTTCATTGTTAATACACTTAATGATATATTTAATTATCATATTATCATGTTATATATAATATATAATATAACAATGTATTAATATGCTTCATATATATTTAGTAAGACGTGGTTATAACGATAATCGTTATATGTATCGTTTCGAGTTTCATACGTCAATAGTCTCCTTTTTAAGTATATAACTTATTGTTACTATTTTTAATAAGATACTTGATGATCATTATATCATGTTAAACATATATATTTATTCATTTATATATCATCATGTCATATACAACTTATAGCGTTCGTGAATCATTGGTCAAACTGGGTAATCAGACGTTTACAAAATTTCCGTTTCAATTAACCAAGTCTTAACAAGTTTGATTGCTTAACATGTTGGAAACATTTAATCATGTAAATATAGTTTTCATTAAATATATAATCATAGAAAGGTTCGGGTCACTACAGGTGGGATAAATATTTGCCGCTAGCTGAGTTTTCTTATAACAACAGTTACCACGCAAGTATTAAAGCCGCACCGTTTGAAGCTTTGTACGGTAGGAAATGTAGGTCTCCTATTTGTTGGAATGAGGTTGGGGATGCTCAACTTACAGGTCTAGAGATTATTCACGAGACTACTGAGAAGATTGTACAAATTAAAGAAAGGTTGAGAACTGCTAGAAGTCGGCAAAAGAGTTATGCCGATAAGGGAAGGAAAGATATTGAATTTCAAGTTGGTGATCGTGTTATGTTAAAAGTTTCGCCTTGGAAGGGCGTAATCCATTTTGGTAAAAGGGGAAAGTTAAGTCCTCGTTTCATGGGACCTTTTGAGATCATTGAAAGAGTTGGACCGGTGGCTTATCGTTTGAAATTGCCACAAGAACTCAGTGCTGTTCACGATGTTTTCCATATTTCGAATTTAAAGAAGTGCTTGGCTGAATTTGATCAGACTATTCCTTTAGAGGAACTACAAGTTGATAAGCAATTTCATTTTATTGAGGATCCTGTTGAAATCATTGACCGAGAGGTTAAGACTCTTAAACAGAGCAGAATTCCTATTGTTCGGGTCAGATGGAGAGCTAGACGCGGTCCCGAGTTCACTTGGGAGCGTGAAGACCAGATGAAGCAGAAGTACCCGCATTTGTTCTCAGATGCCGAGTCAACCCCTACGCCTGCTTAAATTTCGAGACGAAATTTCCGTAACGGGAAGGTACTGTCACGACCCTACTTTTTTCGTTATCTTTTTCAGTTAATTATTTAACGAGCGTTAACTGTTAGTGTGCCACGTCATTTCTATGACCTTTATTATTATTTGTAATAATATATATATATATATATATATATATATATATATATATATATATATATATATATATATATATATATATATATATATATATATATATATATATATATATATATTAATTATTATGTGTTATGTGAATATTTGTATTCATATTTTAATTTATACGTTTCTACGTCTCGCGGATTTCCATCCGGCGAATCTTTTTGGTTTTCAAACCAACGGTCGAGTTTTTGGGACATTTAAATCCTAAATATTTTAAATATGATATTTTAAGATCATATTATTATATAGTGTATTTATATTTATTTTTCGTCGCGCGTTTGTTATCTTTCCGGATTTTAAATCGCATAAGTGCGTTTTCGCGTTTCGGGTTTCGTTCGGGATTTCGGGCCACAAGGATTTATCAATTAGCAAGTTTGGCCCACCATGGGGCCCACCCCATCTCAAATTCGGCCGAAGCCATGGGGGAGGGGGTAAATCCCTTTCATTTTTGCATTTCTCCTCATTTTTCACATTTTATCTCAAATTATGAAAACCTAAAAATTAGTTGGTGCTCTCCTCTTCTCCCTCTCTTTGTGCCATCACCAACCATCACCTACATCACCATCTTCATCATTTTTCAAGCTTGGATCAAGGATTGATTAGTATAAACGCGTTCCTCTCTTCATTCTCTACGCGATTACATAGTTTGTTTCTCGATTAGGGTATAAACCCTAACCCTATAATTTTCAATTTTTCATTTATTTTCTGTATTTTGATGTTTATTTAGTAGTATGATGTTTGTGGATTATTGTAATGATGTTTGTATGCATAGATGTACTCGAAATCACATGTTTTCGGTTTGTAAAATTCTGGACAGCAGCTATTTCGTGTATTCTGAGTTTGAGACTGATATAAATGTTAACATAAACTATCTAGATGAGTTCCTCTCATCAAGACATTAATTTTAGACTCCGGATTCATGTCGTTTCGATTCCCGGAGCCCTAGTTATGATCAAATTACTATTTTGTTAAAATTGAATTGTGATATTGACATGAACCAGGTTTGGTCCGACTTTTTGACCTTCCTTAGAGTCTTTAGGGTGTGTTAGTGTGTTAGGACTGATGGTGGGACGAACTTTCATGTTCAGGTCACCTAAATCCGAGCCACGGTTCACCCGTTTTGACTAAAACACGGTTTTGAGTAAATTGAAGGTCCAAGTGGTGTCATGGCTGATTACCATGACTTGTGGACTGTTCTTGGTGTGTTCTTAAGTGCACCATTGTGTCGGGTGGTTTGAATAGACGGAGATGCATATAAGGCTCGCCAGAAATCGACACCCGGGGCTCAAAATACGACCCGATGAACTTTTGAATTAAAACTTATGATTAATTCTAAAACTTATGATAAAAATAATGAATTTCATTATTAATTAATTACTTATGATAAAAGAGGTAATTATTATTATTTAAGACTTATGATATAAATATTTATTATATCATTTAATTATTATTTATGATTTAATTAACATTTTAATTTAACTTATGATTAATAATACTTTTATTATTAATGGAAAATACTTATGATAAGTATTAAATTTATTTTATGAGAATATTATTATAAGACTTAATATAAAGATTAAATAATTATTTAATTATTATAAGACTTAATTATTATTTAATTATGATTTAATTATTAAATACTTATGATTTAATAATTATAATTAGAAATTTATGATATGATTAATAATTCATTATTAATTAATAATACTTATGATATGATTTAAAATTTATTATTAATTAATAATACTTATATTATGATTAATATTTAATTAATTAATTAAATACTTATGATATATTAATTATATCACTTCAACTTATATTAACTTTAATAATTCATTTTATTTAATTAAACTTATGTTATGACATAATTATACACTTTTAACTTTAATAAACATTATAACTTATGTTATTATTATAATTTACACTTTTCAAATTAATGTTGACTATGTTTGACCAAGGTTGACTTTTGAGTTGACTTTCGGTTGACTTTGACTTTCAGTTGACTTTTGTTGACTTTCTAAATAAGGAAACTTTCCTAACTTAAAAACTTTCTAAAAATAGAACTTTCTAAATTTGGAAACTTTCCAAAAATAGAAACTTTCCAAAAATAGAAACTTTCCTAAAATATAAAACTTTCCAAAAATGGAAACCTGCTAAAAATAGAAACTTTCTAAAAATAGAAAGTATGTGTCCGTACGTTGTTCCAGTCAAACTGATGCTTGCCGAGTATTGTTCTATGTCTACTTGCAACATGTACAATAGCTATCATACTAAGACTTGACCTAAGTTAGTTATTTATATCGACCTGCTTTATTTATAGGTCGGCGTTGTGATCATTCCTGATCACTTTACTCTATTTGCTGTTCGCTTATTTGTGTGGTTTCTTTAGTTGCTTTTAAGGTGAGTTATAGTCCCGTTTTTACATACTTTTCAAAGTATATTTTTGGGATGTGATTACATGCATTTTTATTTACGTTTAGACACAAGTAACAGTTAAATTTAATTATTCATTGTGAGTTGGACAAAAATATTCCCTAGTCTGGTAACTGTAATCATTGGTTTCTACCGGTGAATGCGAATCCTACGGATAGATCTATCGGGTTTGACAACCCCATTTCGAGCTAGTCGCGCTAGCAATTTATAATCGGAATGTCTAGTACTTTGTAATTTGTTGTAGATACATTGTCCAAGTGTATATTTTTTTATTGTGTTTGGTAAGGGTAAATAAAGGGTTAAGTGGTTACCAGGTGGCTCATTGATAATGGAATAATGTTTAATGTTTTCTAACATTTTAAATCTTGTGGTCTAAAGTTTACTTATTGATTAAACCTATAATTCACTCAACCTTTTTGTTGACAGTTTACTTGCATGTTTTCACAGGTACATGAGTTTTGTGATGCTTCCACTATGTTTAGAAGAGTCTGCATGCATTTGGGCAGATTTTATGAAACAATTAATGAAACTTAAGCTTTCATTCTATTTTTGGATAATTTAAACTTGTGGGTTTGTTGGCAAGGTTTTGTGTCAACTTTTGGGTTATTACTATGGTTGGTTGTTTTGAAACTACATATTTTGGTTTGTTTCCTTTTTGGGAAACATTTGAAATAAAAGAATGCAACTTTGTTTATTTAATTCATTTAAAGTCCGATCAAGCTGTGGGACCAACTGACGGATCCGTTAAGTGTTTTGATGGGGTCGTCAAAGAAACCACGCTCTAAAAGTTCCTGTAACTGACTTTGTAATTTTTTTATTTCGCTGGGTGCGAGTTTGTATGGAGCACGAGCTATTGGTGTAGCTCCTGGTACAAGGTCTATTTGAAATTCAACGGATCGATGTGGGGGTAATCCCGGTAATTCTTTCGAAAATACATCAGGAAATTCTTTTGCGATGGGAACATCACTGATGTTCGTTTCTTCAGGTTTAACTTCCTTGATGTGTGCTAGAATGACGTAACAACCTTTTCTTATTAGTTTTTGCGTTTTCAAACTACTAATAAGATTTAATTTCACGTTGTTCTTTTCTCCGTACACCATTAAAGGTTTTCCTTTTTCACGCATAATGCGAATCGCATTTTTGTAACAAACGACCTCTGCTCTCACCTTTTTCAACCAGTCCATACCAATTATTACATCAAAACTCCCTAACTCGACTGGTATTAAATCAATTTTAAACGTTTCATCCCCCAGTTTAATTTCTCTCTCCCGACATATATTATTTGCTGAAATTAATTTACCGTTTGCTAATTCGAGTAAAAATTTACTATCCAAAGGCGTCAATGGGCAACTTAATTTAGTACAAAATTCTCTACTCATATAGCTTCTATCCGCACCCAAATCAAATAAAACATAAGCAGATTTATCGTCAATAAGAAACGTACCCGTAACAAGCTCTGGGTCTTCCTGTGCTTCTACCGCATTAATATTGAAAACTCTTTCACGGCTCTGCCCATTAGTATTCCCCTGATTCGGGCAATTTCTAATAATGTGGCCCGGTTTTCCACATTTATAACAAACAGCGTTGGTATTACTTGCTCCGACACTATTCGTTTCGGCATTACTTGTTCCGACATTATTTGTTCCTTTAGTTCTGTTAAACTTTGGTCCATAGACCTTATACTTTGTCGCGCTATGACCATTTCTTTTACACCTGTTGCAAAATGTCATGCAAAACCCCTGATGATTTTCTTCACACCTATGACATGGCTGTTTTTCGTTTTTGTTACCGTTGTTGTTATTGAGGTTGTTTTTGGGATTGTTATTGTTGTTGAAACGGTTGTTGTTGTTGTTGTTGTTGTTGTTGGGATGTTTGTTGTAGTTATTGTTAGGATTGCGGTTATTGTTGCGATTTTTGTTGCGGTTGTTGGGATAGTTGTTGCGATTGTGGTTGTAATTGTTGTTGTTGTTATACTGGTGACTCTTTTCACCGTTTTCCTCCCACTTCCTCTTGAGTTGTTTCGTGTTGGCTTCTTCGGCCGCCTGCTCTTTAATTCTTCCCTCAATCTGATTTATGAATTTATGAGCCATTCGACTTGCCTTCTGTATAGAAGCGGGCTCGTGTGAACTCACATCTTCTTGAATCCTTACTGGTAACCCTTTTACAAACGCGTCGATCTTCTCTTCATCATCTTCGAATGCTCCCGGACACAATAGGCACAACTCTGTGAATCGTCGTTCATATGTGTTAACGTCGAACCCTTGTATTCGTAACTCTCTAAGTTCTGCCTTGAGTTTATTGACTTCATTTCTAGGACAGTACTGCTCGTTCATCAATTGCTTGAATGCCGACCACGGTAGTGCTTAAGCAGCATTTTGTCCCAACTGTTCAAGATAGGTGTTCCACCACGTTAACGCAGTACCTGTGAAGGTATGCGTAGCGTACTTAACTTTGTCCTCTTCAGTACATTTACTTATGGCAAACACCGATTCGACTTTCTCGGTCCACCGATTCAATCCAATTGGTCCTTCGGTTCCATCAAATTCCAAAGGTTTGCAGGCAGTGAATTCTTTGTAGGAGCATCCTACACGATTTCTTGCACCGTTAGCTGCATTGCTAGATTCAGAGTTATTGTTGGTATGTAGCGCAGCCTGTACTGCAGCTATGTTTGCAGCAAGAAAAGTACGAAATTCCTCTTCGCTCATATTCATGGTGTGTCGAGTAGTCGGTGCCATTTCCTTCAAAATAGCCAACTGAATCGAGTTAATCATACAGAATATTAAGAGTAGTCAATAGTATTTCGTAGCATAATATGAACTCATTTATAAAAGCTTTTTCTTCATATTAGCGTTTTATAAGTTTAAATTCGGGTACTACCTACCCATTAAGTTCATACTTAGTAGCTAATATACAATTCAACTACTAAAATTCCATATGAAAAACTGATTATAATAATATATCACATACAAATATTCTTCAAACTTACAACTTCGCTATATTACATATAACATGAAATATAGTACACTTTGATACATGACAGTTTTGAAGATAAATCTAGTTAATATGTGAAAGGACCCGTTCATGTACATTATAAACGATTCACAATAGTTGATTACATTGCGAGGTATTTGACCTCTATATGATACATTTTACAAACATTGCATTCGTTTTTAAAAGACAATCTTTCTTTACATCGAAAATTGACAGGCATGCATACCATTTCATAATATCCACTATCCAATTATAAATTGATTTAATAATAATCTTTGATGAACTCAATGACTCGAATGCAACGTTCTTCGAAATATGCTATGAAAGACTCCAAGTAATATCTTTAAAATGAGCAAATGCACAGTGAAAGATTTCTTTAACACCTGAGAATAAACATGCTTTAAAGTGTCAATCAAAAGGTTGGTGAGTTCATTAGTTTATCATAATCATTTATTTCCATCATTTTAATAGACCACAAGAATTTCATTTCCAGTTCTCATAAATATACGTCCCATGCGTAGAGACAAAAATAATCATTCATATGGTGAACACCTGGTAACCGACATTAACTAGATACATATAAGAATATCCCCTATCATTCCGGGATCCTCCTTCGGACATGATATAAATTTCGAAGTACTAAAGCATCCGGTACTTTGGATGGGGTTTGTTAGGCCCAATAGATCTATCTTTAGGATTCGCGTCAATTAGGGTGTCTGTTCCCTAATTCTTAGATTACCAGACTTTAATAAAAAGGGGCATATTCGATTTCGATAATTCAACCATAGAATGCAGTTTCAATTACTTGTGTCTATTTCGTCAAACATTTATAAAAGCGCATGTATTCTCAGTCCCAAAAATATAAAGGGTAAAAAGGCAAATGAAACTCACCATACTGTATTTCGTAGTAAAAATACATATAACGTCATTGAACAAGTGCAAGGTTGGCCTCAGATTCACGAACCTAAATTAATTATATATATTTATGTGTTGGTCAATATTTGTCTAACAAATTAGGTCAAGTCATAGTGTACCACAATCCTAATGCTCGAGACTAATATGCAAAAGTCAACAAAAGTAAATTTGACTCAAAATAATTTCCAAAAATCTATACATGATTAATATATAGTTAAAATATCGTCATTTTATATTTTTAAATATTTTTAAAAGATTTATTAGAGTAAATAATATAATTTATTTATTAATAAATAAAATTTTATATTAAATTTATATAATAAAATATACTTTTATATATATTAAGTAATAAAATTTATAGGGTTCATTTAATATTATAAAGATAATATGATAGGTATTATTAAAGTATGTTATTACACGTAGTAAAATATGTTTGTATAACATATTTATTTGATAAAATAATATCTATAATGATAGTAAGTAAAAGTTGTATTATTTTGTAATAATAATAATTATTATAAAAAATATCAATATTTATAATTACTAAGATGACATTATGATAAAACGATAATTCTAATTATGATAACTTTAATATTTACAATAATTTTTAATATTATCTTTAAAATAATAATTATATTTAAAATAATAATAATAATGATATTTTATAGTAACAATGACATGTCTATTAAAATGATAATTTTTGTTAAAATGATAGTTTTAATACTAACGATACTTTTAATAATAATAGTATTGATAAAAATAATAAGAACGATAATTTTATCTAAATCAATATCTTATAATATTTAATTTCATCATGATACTCTTACCCATTATTTCCTAATCGTTTCATTTAATAGCTTTTAATCGTCTTTTATATCGTGTTCATAATAATGATAATAATAGTAATCTAAATAATTAGGTGTTACAAATATTTGTTTTAATTACACTAATATTAATAATGATAGTTACTATAACATTATTAACGATAATACTATTAATTATCTTAATGATAATATAGTAATAATAATAATAACAATAACAATAACCATTTTTAAATAATGATATATATATTAATAATGATAATAATAATAATAATACCAATAATAATAATAATAATTGGATAATAATAATAATACTAATTATAACTTTAACGATAATAATGATAGTAATAATAAAAAAAATAACAATTTTTAATGATAAATCCCTTTTATTGATAAAGATAATAATAATGATAATAATAAGATAAAACTAGAACGACGATAAAAACGACGATAATAATAATCATTTTTTTATAAAAATATCGAAAATTCAATTGATTATAACTTCTAATCCGTTCATCGAAACCATTCGATATCTAAAGGAAAAGTTCTTAATTTTTCGCTAGCTTTCCAAGGACATGCATATCTTATGCCTTATCTCAACCGCAAGTGTAACTAATTCAAGATTCAACCTAATCTGTCTAAGGGCAATATCAAAAGTACAAGCATGCATAATCTTAAATACTCGAGCACTAGTCAGGGATACACTATTAGTATGTAAAAGTTAAATTATGAGGACTCACGTATCAATATTGAGATTCAATATTGCAGGAAAGGTACGTAGACGCAACGAAAATGATTAACACTATATTGACCTCACGAGCACACCCATGAACCATACTCAATCACCTCCATAGCTATAACCCATAATTTCCTTAATCATATCCCACTCGAAAAACAATTTCGAAATCACTCGGACAGCACTCCGTAGTAATATTTTATGTATACTAATAATATCTTGAAATAATACGGAGTAAATATATATATGTATATCGATTGAGAGAGTTTAGAGAAAAATATTTTTAAGTTTCTATGAAATAATGAAACCTATTGAATTCTATTTATAATAGATTTTTGAATTATTAAAGTGAATTATTAAAGTATGAATTATTAAAGTGAATTATTAAAGTATGAATTATTAAAGTGAATTATTAAAGTATGAATTATTAAAGTGAATTATTAAAGTATGAATTATTAAAGTGAATTATTAAAGTTAAAGTAATGTAAAAATAAAGTAAAGGTAATGTTTAAGTATAGTAAAAGTATAAAACTATGTACGTATAATACGCGTATAAATATATATAATATTAATTTAAATCGTTATATATATTTAATAAAATAAAATATAAATATCGTTATCTTTATCATACTAGTTAAGTAATGAGTTGTCAAAAGTGGTTCTAGATATTTATAAAAGTTATATACGTTTTAATAATAAAGTTCTTTTTAAACTAAAAACGTTTTTTGTACGTTTGAAACTAAATAGATCAATCGAGTCTTTATGAAATTCAATCTTCCACTATCCTTTGTCTAGTTCTCAATGATTGACAATTTGTTCTTATTTATAAATCACTTTACCATTTTTCGAATATTGTTAAAATGGAAAGATTTCTCAAATCAACGTGGGCCTTTCAACAGAGACTTGTAATCATAATTCAATATATCTGATAATTCAATCATTTGATCTTATCTTCTAATTCCATTGATAAACATTTTTAAACAGATACAATCATATAAAGTATTTAATCTAATATTTTATTTACGTTTCAAGTTATAATATATATACACATATACATATATAATCATATTCGTTTAATGGTTCGTGAATCGTTGGAACTTGGTCGAGGTTGAATGAATGTATGAACATAGTTTAAAATTCTTGAAATTTAACTTAACAAATATTGCTTATCGTGTCGAAAACATATAAAGATTAAAGTTTAAATTTGGTTGGAAATTTCCGGGTTGTCACAATATGCAAGTTGTTCAGCAAAGGAAATAAAGACACGTAATTCATAAGTCCAGAAACAAGTCATGAATTCTGGTTTTACTAAGACGACTTCCCATCCTTGGTCTTGTGGAAAATAACCGTTATGACCATTGGCTAGGCAGCATGTTATAATGTCGTCAAAAGGACGAGGGTTTCGTAATGTCCAACAGCCCCGTAATAATATAAAAACCTTGTTTCTCACCCCAACTACTGAATCCGTCACTTGTGGGAAGGTCTTATTAAAAAGTTGCAATCCGATGTTCTTTTTCTCACTTTGGTAAGAAGCGAACATCACTAACCCGTAAGCATAACATGCTTCCTTATGTTGCATGTTAGAAGCTCTTTCTAATTCACGAAATCCTATGTTAGGATATGTTGAGTCAAAATAGGTTCTTAACCCGTAGCGTAAAATTGCATTTGGGTTCCCCGCATTTAATGCTTTAAAGAAAACACGGCGTAACTTACGGTCTCTCCAGTGTGATATACCCCACCTATCAAAGGAAAGCCTTTTATAAACTAAGGCATTTCTGGAAAGTCTTTCAAATGTTTGACAAGTTAATTTCGCCATAACTAAATGTGCTGATGAATTTTGACCGACTCTAGACAAGATTTCCTCAATCATATCCTCTGGTAGGTCTTCTAAAATATTCGGTTGTCTACCCTTACCGTCCATTTTGTGTTTTATACTGTGAAATAGACAAGGATTAGATTCGTAAAAGATAATTAACAAACAATACAGGCAATTTTTACATAGAACATAAAAGTACAAGCACACTACAATACATATAATACACAACATGATTACAACCCTCTAATCTGAATCACTGGTTTCTTCTTCTTCTTCGGACTTGGTTCGTTTTCCTAATTTTCTAGGAATATATGGTGTTCCTCTAATACGAGCCGTCGTTTTACATAATGGTTTAGAAAAACCTGGTGGTTTAGAGGTTCCCAGGTCATTGTTACATTTTAGGAAATACGGATGTTGTCGATACATATAAAGTTCATCGGGGTTGGAATCGGGTTTCTCTATTTTTATACCTTTTCCCTTATTATTTTCTTTTGCTTTATTAAATTGGGTCGAGGTAATTTCTATAACATCATCGGAATCCTCCTCGGGACCCGATTCTTCTGAAAATTGGTAATCTTCCCAATATTTTGCTTCTTTGGCGGAAACACCATTGACCATTATTAACTTTGGTCCGTTGGTTGAGGATTTTCTTTTATTTAATCGATTTACTATAGGTATCAATATTTCTTCCTCTAGAACCTCTTCTTCTTCTGGTTCCTCCTCTTCCAATTTATCCTCTTCTGGTTCCTCTTCTTCCGGTTCCTCCTCTTCCGGTTCCTCTTCGGGAATTTGTGAATCTTCCCAAAATATATTCGACTCTTCATTATTATTAGGTGAATCAATGGGATTTGTACTATAGGTAGACATCTATCCCACAATATCAAACACGTTAAGAGATTAATATATCACATAATATTTACATGTTAATAATATATAGTTTCCAACAAAAAAAATGTTAAGCAATCGTTCTTGAAGAAAAACACGGTCGAAGTCCAGACTCACTAATGCATCCTAACAAACTCGGTAAGACAAACTAATGCAATTTTCTGGTTCTCTAAGACCAACGCTCGGATACCAACTGAAATGTCCCGTTCATATTGATTATAAACGTTCCATATTAATTGATTTCGTCGCGAGGTTTTGACCTCTATATGAGATGTTTTTCAAAGACTGCATTCATTTTTAAAACAATCATAACTTTTATTTTATCGATAAAGGTTTAAAAATATACCGTTTACACACGACCATTACATAATGGTTTACAATAAGAATATATTACATCAAAAATAAGTTTCTTGAATGCAGTTTTTACATAATATCATACAAGCATGGACTCCAAATCTTGTCCTTATTTTAGTATACAACATCGGAAGCTCTTAATAATCACCTGAGAATAAACATGCTTAAAACGTCAACAAAAATGTTGGTGAGTTATAGGTTTAACCTATATATTATCAAATCATAATAATAGACCACAAGATTTCATATTTCAATATACATCCCATACATAGAGATAAAATTCATTCATATGGTGAACACCTGGTAACCGACATTAACAAGATGCATATTAGAATATCCCCTATCATTCCGGGAAATCCTTCGAACATGATAAAAATGAATTCGAAGTACTAAAGCATCCGGTACTTTGGATGGGGTTCGTTAGGCCCAATAGATCTATCTTTAGGATTTGCGTCAATTAGTAGATCGGTTTACTAATTCTTAGGCTACCAAGCAAAAGGGGTATATTCGGCTTCAATCATTCACCCATATAATGTAGTTTCATTTACTTGTGTCTATTTCGTAAAATATTTATAAAACTGCATGTATTCTCATCCGAAAATATTAGATTTTAAAAGTGGGAGTATAACTCACTTTCACAGATTTTTACTTCGTCGGGAACTAAGACTTGGCCACTGGTCGATTCACGAACCTATAACAAATATGTACATATATATCAAAGTATGTTCAAAATATATTTACAACATTTTTAATATGTTTTACTGTTTTAAATTTACTAAGTCAGTTGTCCTCGTTAGTAACCTACAACTAGTTGTCCACAATTAGATGTACAGAAATAAATCGATATATATTATCTTGAATCAATCCACGACCTAGTATATACACGTCTCAGGCTAGATCACAACTCAAACTATATATATTTTTGGAATCAACCTCAACCCTGTATAGCTAACTCCAACATTACTGCATATAGAGTGTCTATGGTTGTTCCAAATAATATATATAGATGGGTCGATATGATATGTCAAAACATTTGCATACGTATCTATGGTATCCCAAGATTACATAATATATTAGAATATATGTATAATACAATATAAGTTAGCTAGGATATGATTAATATAGATTTTTACCAATTTTCACGTAGCTACAACAAGCAAAAATAACCAATCTTGTTTTACCCATAACTTCTTCGTTTTAAATTCGTTTTGAGTGAATCCAATTGCTATGGTTTCATATTGAACTTAAGTTAATGAATCTATACAGAAAAATTATAAGTTTATAGTCAGAATTACAGGTTACAAGTCGTTTTTTAAAGGTAGTCATTTCAGTCGAAAGAACGACGTCTAGATGACCATTTTGGAAAACATACTTCCACTTTGAGTTTAACCATGATTTTTGGATATAGTTTCATGTTCATAAGAAAAATCATTTTCCCAGAAGAACAACTTTTAAATCAAAATTTATCATAGTTTTTAATTAACTACCCCAAAACAGCCCGCGGTGTTACTACAACGGCGTATATCCGATTTTACGGTGTTTTTTGTGTTTTTTGGTTTCAAATCATTAAGTTAGCATATAATATAGATATGGAACATGTATTTAGTTGATTTTAAAAGTCAAGTTAGAAAGATTAACTTTTGTTTGCGAACAAGTTTAGAATTAACTAAACTATGTTCTAGTGATTTCAAGTTTAAACCTTCGAATAAGGTAGTTTTATATATATGAATCGAATGATGTTATGAACATCATTACTACCTCAGGTTTTGTGGATAAACCTACTGGAAATGAGAAAAATAGATCTAGCTTTAAAGGATCCTTGGATGGCTTGAAAGTTCTTGAAGCAGAATCATGACACGAAAACAAGTTCAAGTAAGATTTCCACTCGAAATAAGATTGTTATAGTTATAGAAATTGAATCAAAGTTTGAATATGAGTATTAACTTGTATTAGAAAGATATCTTACTGTAAATAAGAAAGATTTCTTGAAGTTGGATGATCACTTTACAAGATTGGAAGTAAGCTAGCAAACTTGGAAGTATTCTTGATTTTATGAAACTAGAACTTATAGAATTTATGAAGAACACTTAGAACTTGAAGATAGAACTCGAGAGAGATCACTTAGATGAAGAAAATTGAAGAATGAAAGTGTTTGTAGGTGTTTTTGGTCGTTGGTATATGGATTAGATATAAAGGATGCGTAATTTTGTTTTCATGTAAATAAGTCATGAATGATTACTCATATTTTTGTAATTTTATGAGATATTTCATGCTAGTTGCCAAATGATGGTTCCCACGTGTGTTAGGTGACTCACATAGGCTGCTAAAAGCTGATTATTAGAGTGTATATACCAATAGAACATACATCTAAAAGCTGTGTATTGTACAAGTACGAATACGGGTGCACACAAGTAGAATTGTTGATGAAACTGAACGTGGATGTAATTGTAAGCATTTTTGTTAAGTAGAAGTATTTTGATAAGTGTCTTGAAGTCTTTCAAAAGTGTATGAATATATATTAAAACACTAGATGTATATACATTTTAACTGAGTCGTTAAGTCATCGTTAGTCGTTACATGTAAATGTTGATTTGAAACCTTTAAGTTAACGATCTTGTTAAATGTTGTTAACCCAATGTTTATTATATCTAATGGGATGTTAAATTATTATATTATCATGATATTATGATATATTACTATATCTTAATATGATATATATACATTTAAATGTCGTTACAACGTTAAAACTTGTAAAAACTATATGATGACATATATATGATTATATATATTGTTAACATGATATTATGATAAGTAAGTCTCTCATTAGGTATTTTAACAATGAGTTATATACATAAAATTGAGTTTACTGAATTAAGAAACTCGAAACGATATATATAACGATTATCGTTATAACAATGTCTTACTAAATACATATGAATCATATTAAGATATTGATACAATGTTTAATCATGATAAATGATAAGTAAACATGTCATTATGAATATCAACAATGAACTACATACGTAAAAACAAGACTACTAACTTAAGATATAGTAATATATCATAATATCATGATAATATAATAATTTAACGACATTTAACTGTATATATATCATACTAAGATATATTAATATATCATAATATCATGATAATGTAATAATTTAACATCTCTTTAGATATAATAAACAATGGGTTAACAACATTTAACAAGATCGTTAACCTAAAGGTTTCAAAACAACATTTACATGTAACGACTAACGATGACTTAACGACTCAGTTAAAATGTATATACATGTAGTGTTTTAATATGTATTCATACACTTTTGAAAGACTTCAAGACACTTATCAAAATATTTTTACTTAACAAAAATTCTTACAATTACATCCTCGTTCAGTTTCATCAACAATTCTACTCGTATGCACCCGTATTCGTACTCGTACAATACATAACTTTTAGATGTATGTACTATTGGTATATAGACTCCAATGATCAGCTCTTAGCAGCCCATGTGAGTCACCTAACACATGTGGGAACCATCATTTGGCAACTAGCATGAAATATCTCATAAAATTACAAAAATATTAGTAATTATTCATGACTTATTTACATGTAAACAAAATTACACATCCTTTATATCTAATCCATATACCAACGACCAAAAACACCTACAAACACTTTCATTCTTCCATTATCTTTATCTAATTGATCTCTCTCAAGTTCTATCTTCAAGTTCTAAGTGTTCTTCATAAATTCTATAAGTTCTAGTTTCATAAAATCAAGAATACTACCAAGTTTGCTAGCTTACTTTCAATCTTGTAAAGTGATCATCCAACCTCAAGAAATCTTTCTTATTTACAGTAAGATATCTTTCTAATATAAGGTAATACTCATATTCAAATTTGGTTCAATTTCTATAACTATAACAATCTTATTTCGAGTGATGATCTTACTTGAACTTGTTTTCGTGTCATGATTCTGCTTCAAGAACTTTCAAGACATCCAAAGATCCTTTGAAGCTACATCCATTTGTCTCTTTTCCAGTAGGTTTATCCACAAAACTTGAGGTAGTAATGATGTTCATAACATCATTCGATTCATACATATAAAGCTATCTTATTCGAAGGTTTAAACTTGAAATCACTAGAACATAGTTTAGTTAATTCTAAACTTGTTCGCAAACAAAAGTTAATCCTTCTAACTTGACTTTTAAAATCAACTAAAAACATTTCCTATATATATATATATATATATATATATATATATATATATATATATATATATATATATATATATATATATATATATATATATATATATATGATATGCTAACTTAATGATTTAAAACCTGGAAACATGAAAAACACCGTAAAACCGGACATACGCCGTCATAGTAACACCACGAGCTGTTTTGGGTTTGATAATTAAAAACTATGATAAACTTTGATTTAAAAGTTGTTCTTATGGAAAAATGATTTTTCTTATGAACATGAAACTATATCCAAAAGTCATGGTTAAACTCAAAGTGGAAGTATGTTTTTCAAAATGGTCATCAAGACGTCATTTTTTCGACTGAAATGACTACCTCTTACAAAAACGACTTGTAACTTATATTTTCGACTATAAAACTATACTTTTTCTGTTTTTATTCATAAAATAGAGTTCAATATGAAACCATAGCAATTTGATTCACTCAAAACGGATTTAAAACGAAGAAGTTATGGGTAAAACAAGATTGAATATTTTTTAATTGTTGTAGCTACGGGAAATATTGTAACAATTCTAATCATATCCTAACTAACTTATATTGTATTATACATGTATTCTAATATATTATTTAATCTTGGGATACCATAGATACGTATGCAAATGTTTTGACATATCATATCGACCCATGTATATATATTATTTGGAACAATCATAGACACTCTATATGCAGTAATGTTGGAGTTAGCTATACAGGGTTGAGGTTGATTCTAAAAATATATATACTTTGATTTGTGATCTAGCCTGAGACGTGTATACACTGGGTCGTGGATTGATTCAAGATAATATATATCGATTTATTTCTGTACATCTAAGTGTGGACAACTAGTGTTAGGTTACTAACGAGGACAGCTGACTTAATAAACTTAAAACATTAAAACGTATTAAAAATGTTGTAAATATATTTTGAACATACTTTGATATATATGTACATATTTGTTATAGGTTCGTGAATCGACCAGTGGCCAAGTCTTACTTCCCGACGAAGTAAAAATCTGTGAAAGTGAGTTATAGTCCCACTTTTAAAAACTAATATTTTGGGATGAGAATACATGCAGTTTTATAAATGTTTTACAAAATAGACACAAGTAAATGAAACTACATTATATGGGTGAATGATCGAAGCCGAATATGCCCCTTTTGCTTGGTAACCTAAGAATTATTAAACCGATCTACTAATTGACGCGAATCCTAAAGATAGATCTATTAGGCCTAACGAACCCCATCCAAAGTACCGAATGCTTTAGTACTTCGATGTTGTTTTTATCATGTCCGAAGGATTTTCCGAAATGATAGGGGATATTCTTATATGCATCTTGTTAATGTCGGTTACCAGGTGTTCACCATATGAATGATTTTTATCTCTATGTATGGGATGTATATTGAAATATGAAATCTTGTGGTCTATTATTTTGATTTGATAATATATAGGTTAAACCTATAACTCACCAACATTTTTGTTGACGTTTTAAGCATGTTTATTCTCAGGTAATTATTAAGAGCTTCCGCTGTTGCATACTAAAATAAGGCTAAGATTTGGAGTCCATGCTTGTATGATATTATTAAAAACTGCATTCAAGAAACTTATTTTTGATGTAATATATTCTTATTGTAAACCATTATGTAATGGTCGTGTGTAAACGGTATATTTTAGATTATCATTATTTGATAATCTACGTAATGCTTTTAACCCTTTATAGATAAAATAAAGGTTATGGTTGTTTTAAAAATGAATGCAGTCTTTGAAAAACGTCTCATATAGAGGTCAAAACCTCGCGACAAAATCAATTAATATGGAACATTTATAATCAATATGAACAGGACATTTCAGCATTCTCCGCTGTGCAGGTTGCTTCCGTCATGCATAAGCTCTGAAGGCCGACTAGCGCTTAAGCCCTGGCCGGGGAGCGCCAGATTCAGCGTAAACTTCGGATCACGAATAACAGAATGTATCATCATCTGACACGTGTCCCCGAACAATCCGGTGTATCTGTCCTATAAATAGACCCCTTGGGTCATCTATTTACACATTCAGACATTCTGACAACTTGTGAGCAGAGACTTCACCTTTCTTTCTCTCACGGTACTTTCTCTCACTAGAAGTCATCCGGCTAACAGCTAAATGGTAAACGGACAACAGATTGATTAAAGCCACCCCACAGATTTCCAGATATGTGTACCGGGTCTGCATGGATTATTTCCCAAGGGCAAAAATCAATCGAAAACACTCCCCCATCTTTAGCTAGATCACTTCTAGTATTGTGCTAACACACTAAGCCTTACCTCATAAGGAAATAGGTGTTAACAATGGCGCCATCCGTTATTAAGACGAATCATCTCACCAACACTGACAACGAAGGCGAGGGTAACGAATTGGTACCCATAGAGGTAGGCATGATACATCCATGGAAAGCTGGACAACGGAGGAAGGCAAAAGTGTTAGAAGATTGGAAAGAGCAATTAATATCATTTCCTTCTATGTTTAACACAAATCCATCCGATGGTCTAGTGGTTATAGAAGCACGAGTTGCTAATTGCTTAATACGCAACATTTATACTGACACAGGAGCCGGAGCAGACATTATGTATGAACATTGCTTCATACAGCTTCCTAAAGATGTGCAAGAAAAAATGAAGGAAACATATGTGCCGTTAGCAAGTTTTACAAGTGAACCGTCTTGGTCTGAAGGAAGTATTCTGCTTGAAGTAGCCTTGGGCAAGCCACCCCTAAGACGCACAGCCAACATTGAGTTCCTGGTAGTTAAAGCAAATTCACAATACAATATAATTTTGGGAAGAACTGCTTTAATGACGTTTGGGGCTGTAACATCAACTGTGCATGGCATGATGAAGTTTCCAACGCCAGGCGAAATAGCAACTTTATATGCAGAACGGCAGAAGTTAATTGAGTGTTCTCAAGTAACAAAATCAATAATTAAGCTAATAATACATGATGATGGGTCAATCTCGCCAAATCTACAGTTTCCAGATCAAAAAATCATAATTGGGCATACGTTATCTACGGCATGTAAAGAAAAATTATACAACATTTTGGCAAAAAATTTGGACGTTTTTGCATGGCAACCGTCTGATATGACCGGTGACCCAAGGGAAGTGGCAGAACATAGGTTAAATGTGAATCCTAACATATATCCTGTTTGTAGAAAGAAACGAGGCATGGCGCCAGAAAGAAGTTAGTTCCTCCGTGATGAGGTACGACATTTGGTGGAGGCTGGGATCTTGTGAGAGGTAAAATATCAGACATAGGTGGCCAATCCAGTCATGCTTAGGAAGCTGCACAACTCATGGCGGATGTGTGTAGATTTCACAGATATCAATAAAGCATGCCCAAAGGATAATTATCCCTTACCTGAGATCGATTGGAAGGTTGAATCATTGGCAGGGTATCGATTTAAATGTTTCTTAGATGCAGCTAAGGGGTATCATCAAATACCTATGGCTTTAAAAGATAAAGAAAAAACGGCTTTTCACACGGCGGAAGGCATATTCTGTTACATGAAAATGCCTTTTGGACTGGAAAATGCAGGAGCAACATATCAATGACTTATTGATATGGGTTTTAAGGATCAAATTGGGCGAAATCTGGAAGCGTATGTGGACGATATTGTTATAAAAAGTCATCCTGAAGAAAATATGTTACGAGATATACAAGAGACTTTTGCATCTTTGCGAAAAATCAACATGAAATTAAATCCCAAGAAGTGTACGTTTGGTGTGGAGAAAGGAAAATTTTTAGGTTATATAGTTACAGAACGGGGTATTAAAGCTAATCCTAAGAAAATTTAAGCAATTGAAGACATGAAATCGCCGGTCAGCAAGAAAGACGTTCAAAGATTACATGGATGTTTAGCAGCATTAATAAGATTTCTGTCCAGAGCACCTGAAAAGTCGCTTCTGTTCATGAAGGTGTTAAAACGCTGTCTAAATAAAAAAGATTTTGTATGGACGGCGGAAGCCAAAAATGAATTCCAAGAGGTCAAGCAGTTGTTGAAAACGTTACCCACAATAATAGCACCAAAAGAAGGGGAGACATTAATTTTGTATTTAGCTGTCTCAAAAGAAGCAATTAGTTCTGTCTTAATCACAGAACGGAATGGTGTGCAAATACCCATATATTTTGTTAGCAAAGTATTGCAGCTCAGTGAAACGAATTATCCACCACTTCATCGCATGGTTTATGCCCTTGTGCATACTGCACGACGTTTATAAAGGTATTTTCAAGGTCATCTTATCTTGGTGTTAACAGATCAACCGTTGAAGCAAATACTTCGGCGTCCAGAATCATCTGGCCGTCTAGCAAAATGGGCTATCGAGTTGGGGGAATATGAAATCAATTTTGCTCCCTGGAATGCAGTTAAAGGACAAATTTTGGCAGATTTTCTCTTTGAAACAAATGAAAAAGTGGAATATGACAATAAAATGGCACCACAACAGCATGTGTGGGAATTACACACTGATGGGGCCTCTAGTGAAGAGGGAACAGGTGCATGACTGGTTTTAACAAGTCCAGACGGAGAGGAATATACTTATGCATTGAAATTTTGTTTTTATGCGTCAAACAATGAAGCGAAGTACGAGGCATTACTCTCCAGCTTACGCATAGCAGTGGAAATGGGCATAACAAATTTACGAGCATATGTTGATTCTCAAATTGTGGCCCAGCAGGTTAATGGAACGTTTGATGCAAGGGATACATCAATGAGGCAATATGTAACGTTGGTGGAGGAAATTTCAAAGAAATTTGATAACCTTTAAGTGGTGCAAATCCCTCGAAATAAGAATAAGAAGGCTGACGTCTTAAGCAAACTAGCTACTTTAACCTTTGATCATTTACACAAACGAGTGTTAGTTGAGAAACTTAAGGAAAAATCAATACATGAAAAACCAATTATGGCGATAGTTGAAGGTACCAAGGAAACTTGGATGACGCCATATTTGAGGTATTTGCATGACGGAGGGTTACCCATTGACAAGGCAGACGCCAGACGGATAAGAGTAACAACACCAATGTATGAAGTAGTTAATGGTGCTCTTTATCGAAAGTCTTACAATGGTTCGTTGTTAAGATGTTTAACCAATGATGAAGCATTAAAGTTAGTCAAAGAAATGCATGAAGGAGTTTGTTTTCAACACTCCGGCTTCCGTACTGTGGCATCACGGATTATGCAGCAAGGATATTTTTGGCCTTCCCTTTATCGAGATGTTGCAGAGATCATAAAAACATGTGAGAATTGTTAGAGGCATGGTACAGTTCAGCGTCTCCCAAAATATGATTTGATACCAGTGTCATCCGCTCGGCCGTTCTGCAAGTGGGCGATAGATATTGTGGGACCATTCAATAGAAGCACTGGCAATGCTAAGTTCTTGGTGGTAGCAATTGATTTTTTCATAAAGTGGGTTGAAGCAAAGGCTTTAGCAAAAATTACAGGAGAAAATGTCAAGAAGTTTGTGTGGCATGATATAGTGTGCCGTTATGGGGTTCCAAATGAAATAGTCAGTGATAATGGCAAACAATTCGCAGAGAATCCATTTCGAAGTTGGTGTGAAGAGCTAGGAATAAAGCAAAACTTTACATCTGTTGCTCATCCTTAAGCGAATGGACAAGTGGAGGTTACCAACAAAGAAATTGTTGCTGGCATTAAGGCACGGTTAGGATTAAGTGAAATTGGTTGGGTGGATGAACTGCCAAATGTGCTATGGGCACATCAGACAACTCCAAAGCAGAGCACGGGGGAAACACCCTTCAGTCTGGTATATGGTACAGAAGCTGTAATACCAGCCGAAATATGTGTCCCAACACAACGCATTATGGCATTTGATATTGAAGCTAATTCTAAAGCATTAAGGGACAATCTCAATTTGTTGGAGGAAAGACAATTGATGGCCGCCATCCAGCAAGCAGATCACAAGCATAAAATGGAAAAATATTACAACAAGAAAGTAAAGCATACACAATTTGCATTTGGTGATCTGGTGCTACGGGATAATGAGGCAAGCAGGCAAATCAAATTTGGAAAGTTAGCATCAAAATGGGAAGGACCTTATAAGGTCACAAAAGTAAATTAGAACGGATCATACATGCTTGCTGCGCCATCCGGTGAGCAATATGAAAGAGCTTGGAATGCAATGAATTTAAAGAAATTTTATGTGTAGTACTGATATCGGCTAAAAAGTCACGTTTTCACCCCGGTATTAAGGCCCAAAAACAAGAAAGATTCAAACTTTATCAACAAAATACCCACTTCGTCATTAGAATTGAAGAACAAGTAATTACGAAGGCGGTGCAAAAAGAATCAAGAGAATCGGAGCTAAAACGAAGATTCTAGAGCGAAAACGGTGAAAGACAAGAAATCAAGTTACGATCCAGGGAATCAAGGCTGACCATAACACCATACGGCCTGCCATACGGCCTGCCACTATGGATACAGCCTGCCAGATACGTGCCACCAGGTGCCTTCACCATACGGCTTACCAACGGCCTGCCAAATACGCCCCACCATACGGCCTGCCATACGGCCTGCCATGCGTATTTTGGCATTTTCCTAGTCTATTTAATGGGTATTTGTCATTCATTCCAACACACACTTCAATTCACTTCTTTCGCTCTCTTGTACAATATTAGTCATACTTTCAAGGCCTTCTCACCCGGGGCGGGAAATTAAGTACCCGGAGGTGAACGCTGAAGATTGTATTAGGAGCGGTCTGGAGTCTTGAAGTTGTCACTTTTGTATTCGGAACTCGTTTAATCTACTGGTACCTCTATCCTTTATCTTATATAAATGTTTTATTATATTGTTGCCATGATTAGCGAGTAGTTATCTTTAGTGTATGCTATGATGTAAGCAGTTATAATGCCGGAATAATATTATGGTTTGTGTATGCTGTTGAAATGCTTTCCGATTATGCTTTAAACTCAATCGCTTTTCTAACTAATAGAACGTAGTTATAGGCTCTGTTGTTGGGAAGTCGCGAACCCCGATTCAGAGTACACTATCTGTGTCACCCCTTGGTAAGAGAAGTCTATCGGATACAACGTAAGATCGACTGAGGCACACCAGTTGTAGTAAGTCTATTAAGCTTTGGATTCCGACTGAGGACACTTTTGTATTGAAACATCTGACTAGACCCCTAGTACATTGTCGGTCCCAAAACATGCTAGTGTAGTCACCAAGCATATAAACTTCGTACGTGCATGCTGAAGCACAACGGTTGTTGTAAGCTGTACCTCTACTAAGTAAGGTCATGGAACATGGTTAGTGTTGACCAGTACACTGCACCATAACGCGGTCTCAAGCATTGCACCCTGCTTGAGGGATTCTTAGTTAATTAAGGAATTGTTTGTTTGGACACATAAAGGATTGGACAGTTAGGATAACCGAACGTGTTCATGGAAGTCATCTTGACTTGGCCATGGTGTTCTTTATGGTTGAACTCTTTTTAAGGGCCTAACTATCTTTTACCAATCATTAACGAAAGCATTGAAACGCATCAAGTCTCTCAGATATAGTAAACCATGTATTCTATTACACTTAAGAAAGTTTAGACCATTCTGGAATGTTAATACGTCACCCAACCGAGTCGCTCAATTGGATGAGCGGTCTGAACGTGTATGCCTGTAGTCAGACTGCACGGGCGTCGGGGGTAAGGGACGTTGCTGTCTATTCAGAATCTTCAAGCCTAACGCAGTACCCAGTGACATGTCTTATGACAGGGGCGTTTAGGACCAGTGTAATGAATACAAGGCCTCTGCCTATTAATGAGCCAGCATTCCATAATCTCGGCAGAATAACTGATGAAGTCATAGTATGCGCTTACTTTAACCTTATCTGAATTACAAATTTTATCGCATTTACTTTATTTATCTTATAAATTAGAAAATCCCAAAATAATTATTCACTACTCCCTAACTATCTTAGGCTAAAATATAGGTTCGATGTTACTGATATCTCAAAAATACGACTCTAGGTCATACTTCCCTTACTCATAAGGAGTAGTAAGATTTAGGCCCCGCTAAATATAAATTTAAAACTGTACCCTCTCCCACGAGTGGCTGATCCTGGCGAGCCGCGACCTAACGACACCGCGCAAATAAAAACCGTCCGTTTCGGCCATATCAGGAGAGATATAAAGTTTTTGGCGCCGATGCCGGGGATCTGGTATCAGGCAATACTGCTCTCTATCAAACTTATTCACAAGCATTTCGTGGTGTCTAAGAAAGACAATTATACACGAACTTGGTTATTGGATTTTCCGAACAGTCGCCAATTATATTGGGACCAAAAGGATCCTGCCTCTCCGTAGTCGGCCTGGCCACTTGGTTTGTTGAATAGTCTGTGCGGTACTCTTTTACCGAAATACCAGGGAATCAGTAGCCAGAACCAAAAACATATTCCACCATAGGATAGTTAGTTAATTACCTTAGATTACCTTAGATTAGATTACCTTAGATTACCTTAGATTAGATTACTTTAGACTACCTTAGATTAAAATTAGATTAGATTAGATTAGATTAGATTAGTTTAGCTTATTATAATTTAGCTTATTTGCGAAAAATTAAAAACAAAAAGGCATACCTAGTGTATGACCCAAACCCGATCTAGACCAGGGCCGTTGTTATTCGTACCTGATCCAGACACAATAATCTCTTAAGCACACAAGGAAGCAAGAATCAGAAACCAAATGGCATTACGCGTTACTTTAGTAGAAAATACCAAACCCTCGATTGAAGGTCGAGGAGGACCAATCAGATTTCCAGAGATTCAATGACACTCGTTCGAGTTAAAACATCTCATCATCCAGCTCATCCAGAATAACTGTCAATTTCATGGATTACCGAATGACGATATAAATTCTTACCTTGATAAATTCATATCTCTTTCGAACTACTACAAACAGCCAGGGATAGGACAAGATATAGTCCAGCTATACTTGTTCTCCGATTCTCTCACTCATCATGCTCAAACTTGGTTTGAAGGATTGGAAAAGATTCCATCGCGTGTTGGACGGAGATGGCTACTAAATTCCTAACCAAATATTTCCCTCCTTCTAAATAAACCAAATTGAAGAATGACATCATTAACTTCAAACAAAGTTACGATGAATATCTTTACACCGCATGGGAGCGTTTCAAAACCCTGCTGAAGAAATGCCCTAATCTCCAGCTAGAACGGTCAGCCCAAATCTGTACCTTCTACAATGGTCTTACGGTAAATCATAGGACGACGATCGATGCAGCAGCTCAAGGGAATCTGATGAACCAAACCGCAGACGAAGCATGGGAATTGCTCGAGAAAATGACAATGCATCATCATGACTGGAACAGTGGTGAAACAACTTCATCATTTGCCCCACTCTCTGCACTTAATAATCAAACGGACGCCATCAAATCAATCACGGATAAGATGGAATCTCATGCCAAACAACTCGGAGAATTGAAGGCGCAGCCGCAGCAGGTTGACCAAGCTCAGGCTTGTGTTAATTGTACCAACCTGCAACCTACTGAAGATTATCAAGTTGAGTACGAAAACCCTGACGGTTCAATCAACCACCTAGGGTTAATCAATTTCAGTGAAGCAATCAACCTTTTCGCTATCGCTATCCACCTTATCCATCCCAGCAATCACAATTGACCTACGATTAACCACTTCCACTCAGTGGTCCCCCAGTTGAGGAAAATTCCCCTACAACCCAGATTACAAAAGCAGCTAACCCCACTCTCGGAGCTGATGATCAGTTAACTCAGTTCATCCAAGGACAACAACAGCTAAATCAGAGAACTGCAACTAGACAAGATCTGTCATAACCCGTCCTTAACCATAAGAACGTGTTAGATAACGTATGATTTCATTGCGAGGTATTGACCTCTATATGCGACATTTTTAAAAGAACAACTGCATATATTTTACATTACAAACCATAATTCTTATTTTGATACAAGCTTTAGACAAAATAAAGATGATTATCGTTTAGCGATAATCTTAGACTTACAAACTTTACAAATGATGATAACAACACGATTTCTAGCATATTTTACAATACAAATCCTCGGATATGCAGTTTTATTTTTGACACAAATATGAGTACGCAAGATCCTGCTTAAATTCAACATGTTGCAGAGGAAGCTTCTAATTATCACCTGAGAATAGACATGCTTAAAACATCAACATAAAGTTGGTGAGATATAGGTTTAATGCCGGCAGCAATATATATATATATATATATATATATATATATAGACCACAAGATTTCATATATAAACGTTTTAATAAAAATATTCTAAGTGGTTGAGCAGTTGGTAACCATACTTAACATTTAATCACGTCGCATATTCCCTTTATTATGAAATCTTACTACACCGTACCAAGTGTTGTTACGAAACGAAGTACTGTGCAACCGTTGAATACTGGTCGTCCAGTCCGGTTGGGGTTGTCAGGCCCGATAGATCTATCAACAGGATTCGCGTTTACAATACCGCTGTAAATAACAGTTACCAAGCTACAGGGAAGTATGCCAGTGGTACAACTCAACGTAGAATATATTTTTCAGTTACTTGTGTCCATATCGTAAAACATAAAATACATGTATTCTCATCCCGAAATATTTAGAGTTTAAAAGTGGGACTATATACTCACTTTCGTCTTGAAGATATGTAATTTTGACTTGGTCTCCGATTGATATCACGAACCTATCCATATATAATATATCAATACCTTTTCTTTTTAAACAAACGTCACATATATATACTTATAATACTTTTAATAATTCCTTAGTCCGTAGTTAGCAGTCCGATGTTAGTAATTCAATTTTAATGGTTCATTTTTAGGTGTTTAATAAACCCCCAATGAAATAAATAAAAACCCCCATCGTATATGTATTGGTCGAGATTAATCTTGACCCACGGTACCGGTGTTGTCAAATGACGTGTTGCGTACATAAAGTACCGGTGTTTTCAAATGGCGTGTTGCGTACAATCATGGGATCTTATGATTAATCTTCTCGTATTGTTTACGGGTGATCCTGAACCATATAAAATTAAATTATGAGTACATATATATAAAATATCATGTTATTTTAAAAAGATGTGATTTATTTAATTTTCTCCAATTATTTTCGTAGCTAAACTAGTCTTAGATATCCGATCTCGTTTTGGTCATAGTTTCTTCGTTACAACTCCGTTTTCGTTGATTCAACTTGCCACTTCCTTGGATCGAGTCCCTCTTTAAGACTATGAACTGTAAATACCTTAGTTTGTATTCGAAATCACAGGTCATAGGTCAAACTTTAGTGAAACTTATGAAGTTAATCATTTTCCATCATGTAAACAACCTTAAATGATTATTTTTCTAAAAATACTTATACTTTGAGTTAAATCGTGAAATTTTTATGTGTTATCATATTCATAGTAAAAATCATTTTTCCAGAAAATAAACCTACAATTCAAAGTTTAAGATGGTTTTTAATTATCCAACCCAAAACAGCCCCCGGTTGCACTCCGACGTCGTAAATTCAGTTTTTAAGGTGTTCTTTGAAAAACCAAGTTACACCTTGTTAAATTAGCATATATTTATGATATATTACAGTTCTTGAAGTATTTTAAAAGTTAAGTGAGAAGGATCTATTTAGTTTGCAAACAAGTTTGAAAACATTCAAACTATGTTCTTGTTATTAAAATTTTATACCACAAAATAAGATAGCTATATATATATGAATCGAATAAGGTTATGAACAAAGTTACTACCTCAAGTTACTTGGACAAGATTGCTGTAAAAGAGAAGTAAAAATCTAGAACCAAAAGAGTGATGGAGTTGGATGAAAGATTGGAAGTAAACTTGTGTTCTTGAAAGGATTCTTGAAGTGTTTTTGTAAGGTTTTTCTTATGGTGTTTAAGTGATGTTTTTATGGCTAGATCTTCATGGATACTAGCTGAATGGTTATGGAGTTTCTTAAGAGTGTGTTTTTGGTTAAAGAAATGAGGTAATAAAATTTGAAAATGGAAGATGTATTTAAGGCCATAAAAACATGATTAATGGAAAAACATGGACAAAATTTCATGTTGTATTTTTATGTAATTAGTCATACTAAACATAAAAAGTAGTTACCTTATACATAAGGCATGAACAAGAGAGTTACCTTATACATAAGGCATGAACAAGGGCTGGTTGGTGGTGATTTGATGTGTATATACCAATAGTAAATACGTATAGAAGCTAGGTATGATACGAGTACATATACTCTAGATATACGTATAGAAAATCTTGTGAAAAATGGAATGAGAATTCAAATATAGCTATCTTTTGTGAATATACTTATATTGTTTTATGTATTTAAGTCTTTAAAAGTGATTAAATACATTACATATACGATATATGTATAAACATTATATGTTATAAGTATTTATGTCAAATAACGTTACGTATGGTTATCGTTTTGAAAACTTAAGTTAGTAGTTTCAAAATATACTTATAACTTATTGTTATTAATACAAAATGAGATATTAAAACATCCTTAGATCATGTTAAATATGTATATATACATATATATACACAAACGTATAATTATCATATGTTATATAGTTCGTGATATCATCGGTCAAACTAGACGGTCAAACGTTGTGTAAAACTCATTTCAAAAACATAAGTCTCAACAATTTGGATTGCTTATCATGTTGGTAAGGTTTAATTTATGTAAATATTAATCTTATAAGTATAGAACGATCGAAAAAGTGCGGGTCATTACAGTACCTACCCGTTAAATAAATTTCGTCCCGAAAATTTAAAATTGTACCTATTTTGCGTCATCGAGAAACAAGTGTGGATACTTTTGTTTCATCTGATCCTCTCGTTCCCAAGTAAACTCGGGACCTCTTCGAGCATTCCAACGAACCTTAACGATCGGTATGTTGCTCTGCTTGAGCCGTTTAACTTCACGGTCCATGATTTCGATTGGTTCTTCGATGAATTGTAGTTTCTCGTCGACATGGATTTCTTCAAGAGGAATGGTGAGGTCTTCCTTTGCAAGACACTTTTTAAGGTTTGAGACGTGAAAGGTATTATGTACTCCGGCGAGTTGTTGGGGTAACTCGAGTCGATAAGCTACCGGTCCGATGCGTTCGATGATCTTGAACGGGCCTACATATCTTGGGTTTAGTTTACCCCTTTTTCCGAAGCGTATTACACCTTTCCAAGGTGACACCTTTAGCATAACCACGTCACCGATCTGAAACTCTAATGGTTTCCTTCGGACATCGGCGTAGCTCTTTTGGCGACTACGGGCCGTTCTCAATCTCTCCTTGATTTGTACTATCTTTTCAGTAGTTTCATGTATGATCTCGGGACCAGTTAATTGTCGATCTCCTACTTCATTCCAACAGATAGGAGATCTACACTTCCTTCCATACAGTGCTTCGAATGGTGCAGCTTTAATGCTCGCATGATAACTATTATTATACGAGAATTATGCTAACGGTAAATACTTATCCCATCCGTTTCCAAAATCGATCACACATGCCCTGAGCATGTCTTCAAGAGTCTGAATTGTTCTTTCACTCTGCCCGTCAGTTTGCGGATGATATGCGGTGCTCATATCTAAACGAGTTCCTAGTGCCTCCTGAAATGTCCCGTTCTTATTGATTAAAAACGTTCCATATTAATTGATTTCGTTGCGAGGTTTTGACCTCTATATGAGACGTTTTTCAAAGACTGCATTCATTTTTAAAACAAACCATAACCTTTATTTCATAAATAAAGGTTTAAAAAGCTTTACGTAGATTATCAAATAATGATAATCTAAAATATCCTGTTTACACACGACCATTACATAATGGTTTACAATACAAATATGTTACATCGAAATCAGTTTCTTGAATGCAGTTTTTACACAATATCATACAAACATGGACTCCAAATCTTGTCCTTATTTTAGTATGCAACAGCGGAAGCTCTTAATATTCACCTGAGAATAAACATGCTTTAAACGTCAACAAAAATGTTGGTGAGTTATAGGTTTAACCTATATATATCAAATCGTAACAATAGACCACAAGATTTCATATTTCAATACACATCCCATACATAGAGATAAAAATCATTCATATGGTGAACACCTGGTAACCGACAATAACAAGATGCATATATAAGAATATCCCCATCATTCCGGGACACCCTTCGGATATGATATAAATTTCGAAGTACTAAAGCATCCGGTACTTTGGATGGGGTTTGTTAGGCCCAATAGATCTATCTTTAGGATTCGCGTCAATTAGGGTGTCTGTTCCCTAATTCTTAGATTACCAGACTTAATAAAAAGGGGCATATTCGATTTCGATAATTCAACCATAGAATGTAGTTTCATGTACTTGTGTCTATTTTGTAAATCATTTATAAAACCTGCATGTATTCTCATCCCAAAAATATTAGATTTTAAAAGTGGGACTATAACTCACTTTCACAGATTTTTACTTCGTCGGGAAGTAAGACTTGGCCACTGTTGATTCACGAACCTATAACAATATATACATATATATTAAAGTATGTTCAAAATATATTTACAACACTTTTAATATATTTTGATGTTTTAAGTTTATTAAGTCAGCTGTCCTCGTTAGTAACCTATAACTAGTTGTCCACAGTTAGATGTACAGAAATAAATCGATAAATATTATCTTGAATCAATCCACGACCCAGTGTATACGTATCTCAGTATTGATCACAACTCAAACTATATATATTTTGGAATCAACCTCAACCCTGTATAGCTAACTCCAACATTCACATATAGAGTGTCTATGGTTGTTCCGAAATATATATAGATGTGTCGACATGATAGGTCGAAACATTGTATACGTGTCTATGGTATCTCAAGATTACATAATATATAATACAAGTTGATTAAGTTATGGTTGGAATAGATTTGTTACCAATTTTCACGTAGCTAAAATGAGAAAAATTATCCAATCTTGTTTTACCCATAACTTCTTCATTTTAAATCCGTTTTGAGTGAATCAAATTGCTATGGTTTCATATTGAACTCTATTTTATGAATCTAAACAAAAAAAGTATAGGTTTCTAGTCGGAAAAATAAGTTACAAGTCGTTTTTGTAAAGGTAGTCATTTCAGTCGAAAGAACGACGTCTAGATGACCATTTTAGAAAACATACTTACACTTTGAGTTTAACCATAATTTTTGGATATAGTTTCATGTTCATAATAAAAATCATTTTCTCAGAATAACAACTTTTAAATCAAAGTTTATCATAGTTTTTAATTAACTAACCCAAAACAGCCCGCGGTGTTACTACGACGGCGTAAATCCGGTTTTACGGTGTTTTTCGTGTTTCCAGGTTTTAAATCATTAAGTTAGCATATCATATAGATATAGAACATGTGTTTAGTTGATTTTAAAAGTCAAGTTAGAAGGATTAACTTTTGTTTGCGAACAAGTTTAGAATTAACTAAACTATGTTCTAGTGATTACAAGTTTAAACCTTCGAATAAGATAGCTTTATATGTATGAATCGAATGATGTTATGAACATCATTACTACCTTAAGTTCCTTGGATGAACCTACTGGAAAAGAGAAAAATGGATCTAGCTTCAATGGATCCTTGGATGGCTCAAAGTTCTTGAAGCAAAATCATGACACGAAAACAAGTTCAAGTAAGATCATCACTTGAAATAAGATTGTTATAGTTATAGAAATTGAACCAAAGTTTGAATATGATTATTACCTTGTATTAGAATGATAACCTACTGTAAGAAACAAATATTTCTTGAGGTTGGATGATCACCTTACAAGATTGGAAGTGAGCTAGCAAACTTGAAAGTATTCTTGATTTTATGAAACTAGAACTTTTGGAATTTATGAAGAACACTTAGAACTTGAAGATAGAACTTGAGAGAGTTCAATTAGATGAAGAAAATTGAAGAATGAAAGTGTTTGTAGGTGTTTTTGGTCGTTGGTGTATGGATTAGATATAAAGGATATGTAATTTTGTTTTCATGTAAATAAGTCATGAATGATTACTCATATTTTTGTAATCTTATGAGATATTTCATGCTAGTTGCCAAATGATGGTTCCCACATGTGTTAGGTGACTCACATGGGCTGCTAAGAGCTGATCATTGGAGTGTATATACCAATAGTACATACATCTAAAAGCTGTGTATTGTACGAGTACGAATACGGGTGCATACGAGTAGAATTGTTGATGAAACTGAACGAGAATGTAATTGTAAGCATTTTTGTTAAGTAGAAGTATTTTGATAAGTGTATTGAAGTCTTTCAAAAGTGTATAAATACATATTAAAACACTACATGTATATACATTTTAACTGAGTCGTTAAGTCATCGTTAGTCGTTACATGTAAGTGTTGTTTTGAAACCTTTAGGTTAACGATCTTGTTAAATGTTGTTAACCCAATGTTTATAATAACAAAAGAGATTTTAAATTATTATATTATCATGATATTATGATGTACGAATATCTCTTAATATGATATATATACATTAAATGTCGTTACAACGATAAACGTTACATATATGTCTCGTTTCAAAATCATTAAGTTAGTAGTCTTGTTTTTACATATGTAGTTCATTGTTAATATAATTAATGATATGTTTACTTATCATAATATCATGTTAACTATATATATAACCATATATATGTCATCATATAGTTTTTTTACAAGTTTTAACGTTCGTGAATCACCGGTCAACTTGGGTGGTCAATTGTCTATATGAAACCTATTTCAATTAATCAAGTCTTAACAAGTTTGATTGCTTAACATGTTGGAAACATTTAATCATGTAAACATCAATCTCAATTAATATATATAAACATGGAAAAGTTCGGGTCACTACAGTACCTACCCGTTAAATAAATTTCGTCCCGAAATTTTAAGCTGTTGAAGGTGTTGACGAATCTTCTGGAAATAGATGCGGGTATTTCTTCTTCATCTGATCTTCACGCTCCCAGGTGAACTCGGGTCCTCTACGAGCATTCCATCGAACCTTAACAATTGGTATCTTGTTTTGCTTAAGTCTTTTAACCTCACGATCCATTATTTCGACGGGTTCTTCGATGAATTGGAGTTTTTCGTTGATTTGGATTTCATCTAACGGAATAGTGAGATCTTCTTTAGCAAAACATTTCTTTAAATTCGAGACGTGGAAAGTGTTATGTACAGCCGCGAGTTGTTGAGGTAACTCTAGTCGGTAAGCTACTGGTCCGACACGATCAATAATCTTGAATGGTCCAATATACCTTGGATTTAATTTCCCTCGTTTACCAAATCGAACAACGCCTTTCCAAGGTGCAACTTTAAGCATGACCATCTCTCCAATTTCAAATTCTATATCTTTTCTTTTAATGTCAGCGTAGCTCTTTTGTCGACTTTGGGCGGTTTTCAACCGTTGTTGAATTTGGATGATCTTCTCGGTAGTTTCTTGTATAATCTCCGGACCCGTAATCTGTCTATCCCCCACTTCACTCCAACAAATCGGAGACCTGCACTTTCTACCATAAAGTGCTTCAAACGGCGCCATCTCAATGCTTGAATGGTAGCTGTTGTTGTAGGAAAATTCTGCTAACGGTAGATGTCGATCCCAACTGTTTCCGAAATCAATAACACATGCTCGTAGCATGTCTTCAAGCGTTTGTATCGTCCTTTCACTCTGCCCATCAGTTTGTGGATGATAGGCAGTACTCATGTCTAGACGAGTTCCTAATGCTTGCTGTAATGTCTTCCAGAATCTTGAAATAAATCTGCCATCCCTATCAGAGATAATAGAGATTGGTATTCCATGTCTGGAGACGACTTCCTTCAAATACAGTCGTGCTAACTTCTCCATCTTGTCATCTTCTCTTATTGGTAGGAAGTGTGCTGATTTGGTGAGACGATCAACTATTACCCAAATAGTATCAAAACCACTTGCAGTCCTTGGCAATTTAGTGATGAAATCCATGGTAATGTTTTCCCATTTCCATTCCGGGATTTCGGGTTGTTGAAGTAGACCTGATGGTTTCTGATGCTCAGCTTTGACCTTAGAACACGTCAAACATTCTCCTACGTATTTAGCAACATCGGCTTTCATACCCGGCCACCAAAAATGTTTCTTGAGATCCTTGTACATCTTCCCCGTTCCAGGATGTATTGAGTATCTGGTTTTATGAGCTTCTCTAAGTACCATTTCTCTCATATCTCCAAATTTTGGTACCCAAATCCTTTCAGCCCTATACCGGGTTCCGTCTTCCCGAATATTAAGATGCTTCTCCGATCCTTTGGGTATTTCATCCTTTAAATTTCCCTCTTTTAAAACTCCTTGTTGCGCCTCCTTTATTTGAGTAGTAATGTTATTATGAATCATTATATTCATAGATTTTACTCGAATGGGTTCTCTGTCCTTCCTGCTCAAGGCATCGGCTACCACATTTGCCTTCCCCGGGTGGTAACGAATCTCAAAGTCGTAATCATTCAATAATTCAATCCACCTACGCTGCCTCATATTCAGTTGTTTCTGATTAAATATGTGTTGAAGACTTTTGTGGTCGGTATATATAATACTTTTGACCCCATATAAGTAGTGCCTCCAAGTCTTTAATGCAAAAACAACCGCGCCTAATTCCAAATCATGCGTCGTATAATTTTGTTCGTGAATCTTCAATTGTCTAGACGCATAAGCAATCACCTTCGTTCGTTGCATTAATACACAACCGAGACCTTGCTTTGATGCATCACAATAAATCACAAAATCATCATTCCCTTCAGGCAATGACAATATAGGTGCCGTAGTTAGCTTTTTCTTCAATAACTGAAACGCTTTCTCTTGTTCATCATTCCATTCAAATTTCTTCCCTTTATGCGTTAATGCAGTCAAGGGTTTTGCTATTCTGGAAAAGTCTTGGATGAACCTTCTGTAGTAACCAGCTAGTCCTAAAAACTGGCGTATGTGTTTCGGAGTTTTCGGGGTTTCCCACTTTTCAACAGTTTCTATCTTTGCCGGATCCACCTTAATACCTTCTTTGTTCACTATGTGACCGAGGAATTGAACTTCTTCCAACCAAAATGCACACTTTGAAAACTTAGCGTACAATTCTTCCTTCCTCAATACTTCTAACACCTTTCTCAAATGTTCACCGTGTTCTTGGTCATTCTTTGAGTAAATAAGTATGTCATCAATGAAAACAATGACAAACTTGTCAAGGTATGGTCCACACACTCGGTTCATAAGGTCCATGAACACAGCTGGTGCATTAGTTAAACCAAACGGCATGACCATAAACTCGTAATGACCGTAACGTATTCTGAAAGCAGTCTTTGGAATATCATCTTCTTTCACCCGCATTTGATGATACCCGGAACGTAAGTCAATCTTTGAATAAACAGACGAGCCTTGTAGTTGATCAAATAAGTCGTCGATTCTCGGTAGTGGGTAGCGGTTCTTGATGGTAAGTTTGTTCAACTCTCGGTAGTCGATACACAACCTGAATGTACCATCTTTCTTCTTGACAAACAAAACAGGAGCTCCCCACGGTGATGTGCTTGGTCGAATGAAACCACGCTCTAAAAGTTCTTGTAATTGGCTTTGCAGTTCTTTCATCTCGCTGGGTGCGAGTCTGTAAGGAGCACGAGCTATTGGTGCAGCTCCTGGTACAAGATCTATTTGAAATTCAACGGATCGATGTGGGGGTAATCCCGGTAATTCTTTCGGAAATACATCGGGAAATTCTTTTGCAATGGGAACATCATTGATGCTCTTTTCTTCAGTTTGTACTTTCTCGACGTGTGCTAGAACAGCATAGCAACCTTTTCTTATTAGTTTTTGTGCCTTCAAATTACTAATAAGATGTAGCTTCGTGTTGCCCTTTTCTCCGTACACCATTAAGGGTTTTCCTTTTTCTCGTATAATGCGAATTGCATTTTTGTAACAAACGATCTCCGCTTTCACTTCTTTCAACCAGTCCATACCGATTATCACATCAAAACTCCCTAACTCTACTGGTATCAAATCAATCTTAAATGTTTCGCTAACCAGTTTAATTTCTCGATTCCGACATATATTATCTGCTGAAATTAATTTACCATTTGCTAATTCGAGTAAAAATTTACTATCCAAAGGCGTCAATGGACAACTTAATTTAGCACAAAAATCTCTACTCATATAGCTTCTATCCGCACCCGAATCAAATAAAACGTAAGCAGATTTATTGTCAATAAGAAACGTACCCGTAACAAGCTCCGGGTCTTCCTGTGCCTCTACCGCATTAATATTGAAAACTCTTCCACGGCCTTGTCCATTCGTGTTCTCCTGGTTCGGGCAATTTCTAATAATGTGGCCTGGTTTTCCACATTTATAACAAACTACATTGGCATAACTTGCTTCGACACTACTTGCTCCGCCATTACTCGTTCCGACACCATTTGTTCCTTTCGTTTTATTAACCCCTGGTCCATAGACCTCACACTTCGCCGCGCTATGACCATTTCTTTTACACTTGTTGCAAAATTTGGTGCAGAACCCCGAGTGATTCTTTTCACACCTTTGGCATAGCTGCTTCTGATTGTTGTTGTTGTTGTTGCGGTTATTATTGTTGTTGGGATGATTGTTGTAGTTGCTGTTGTTGTTGTTGTTGTTGTTGTTGGGCCGTTTGTTGTAGTTGCGATTGATGTTGCGATTGTTGGGATAATTGTTGCGATTATTGTTGTAATTGCTGTTGTTGTTGTTGTATTGGTGATTCTTATCACCGTTTTCCTCCCACTTTCTTTTGACTTGCTTCACATTGGCCTCTTCAGCAGTCTGTTCTTTAATTCTTTCTTCAATCTGGTTCACTAGTTTGTGAGCCATTCTACATGCCTGTTGTATGGAGGCGGGCTCGTGTGAACTTATATCTTCTTGGATTCTTTCCGGTAATCCTTTCACAAATGCGTCGATCTTCTCTTCCTCATCTTCGAATGCTCCCGGACACAATAGGCACAATTCTGTGAATCTTCTTTCGTACGTGGTAATATCAAATCCTTGGGTTCGTAACCCTCTAAGTTCTGTCTTGAGCTTATTGACCTCGGTTCTGGGACGGTACTTCTCGTTCATCAAGTGCTTGAATGCTGACCACGGTAGTGCGTACGCATCATCTTGTCCCACTTGCTCTAGATAGGTATTCCACCATGTTAACGCAGAACCTGTGAAGGTATGCGTAGCGTACTTCACTTTGTCCTCTTCAGTACACTTACTTATGGCAAACACCGATTCGACCTTCTCGGTCCACCGTTTCAATCCGATCGGTCCTTCGGTTCCATAAAATTCCAAAGGTTTGCAGGCAGTGAATTCTTTGTAGGTGCATCCTACACGATTTCCTGTACTGCTAGATCCAAGGTTATTGTTGGTATGTAGCGCAGCCTGTACTGCGTCTATGTTTGAAGCTAGAAAAGTACGGAATTCCTCTTCATTCATATTCACGGTGTGTCGAGTAGTCGGTGCCATTTCCTTCAAAATAGTTAAATGGAACAAGTTAATCGTACAGAATATTAAGAGTAGTTAATAGTATTTCGTAGCATAATATGAACTCATTTATAAAAGCTTTTTCTTCATATTAGCGTTTTATAAGTTTAAATTCGGGTAGTACCTACCCGTTAAGTTCATACTTAGTAGCTAATATACAATTCAACTACTACAATTCTATATGAAAAACTGATTATAATAATATTTCGCGTTCAAACTTTTATACAATATTTTACAAACTTACAATACCGCTTATTTTACATAAAGCATGAAATATAGCACACAATAACTTTGATACAAGATAGTTGTGAAGACAATTCTAGCTAGTACACAAGTCGTTCAGCAAAGGCAATAAAGACACGTAATTCATACGTCCAGAAACAAGTCATGCATTCTGGTTTTACTAGGACTACTTCCCATCCTTGGTCTTGTGCAACATAACCGTTATGGCCGTTGATAAGACAGCGTGTTGTAACGTCATCAAAGGGACGAGGGTTACGTAATGTCCAACAGTCCCGTAATAATCTAAAAACCTCATTTCTTACCCCAATTACCGACTCCGTCACTTGTGGAAACGTTTTGTTTAATAGTTGTAGCCCGATGTTCTTGTTCTCACTTTGGTGAGAAGCGAACATTACTAATCCGTAAGCATAACATGCTTCTTTATGTTGCATGTTAGCCGCTTTTTCTAAATCACGAAGTCCAATATTCGGATATATTGAGTCAAAATAATTTCTTAACCCGTTGCGTAAAATAGCATTTGGGTTCCCCGCAATATATGCGTCAAAGTAAACACATCGTAACTTATGGGTTTCCCAATGTGATATCCCCCATCTTTCAAACGAAAGTCTCTTATAAACCAAGACATTCTTGCAACGTTCTTCGAATGTCTTACAAACTGATCTCGCCTTAAATAGTTGTGCCGAGGAATTCTGGCCGACTCTAGACAAGATTTCATCAATCATGTCTCCGGGTAGGTCTCTTAAAATATTGGGTTGTCTATCCATTTTGTGTTTTTAAACTGTAAAATAGACAAGAGTTAGATTCATAAAAAAAATATTTATTAATACAAGCAATTTTTACATATATCATAAAGCATAAGAACACTATATTACATATATTACACCACACGAATACAACTATCTTATTCCGACTCGCTCGTTTCTTCTTCTTCGGTTTTGGTTCGTTTTGCCAAGTTTCTAGGGATATATGATGTTCCCCTAATACGAGCCGTCGTTGTCCACATTGGTTTAGAAAAACCTGGTGGTTTAGAGGTTCCCGGGTCATTGTTACAACTTAAGGACTTCGGGGGTTGACGATACATATAAAGTTCATCGGGGTTGGAATTAGATTTCTCTATTTTTATGCCTTTCCCTTATTATTTTCTTTTGCCTTTTTAAATTCAGTTGAGGTAATTTCTATAACATCATCGGAATTCTCGTCGGAATCCGATTCATCGGAGAATTGGTAATCCTCCCAATATTTTGCTTCCTTGGCGGAAACACCATTGACCATAATTAACTTTGGTCGGTTGGTTGAGGATTTTCTTTTACTTAACCGTTTTATTATTTCCCCCACCGGTTCTATTTCTTCATCCGGTTCCGATTCTTCTTCCGGTTCCGATTCTTCTTCCGGTTCCGACTCTTCTTCCGGTTCCGACTCTTCTTCCGGTTCCTCTTCGGGAACTTGTGAATCAGTCCACAAATCATTCCAATTTACATTTGACTCTTCATTATTATTAGGTGAGTCAATGGGACTTGTTCTAGAGGTAGACATCTATCACATAATATCAAACACGTTAAGAGATTAATATATCACATAATATTCATATGTTAAAAATATATAGTTTCCAACAAAAATGTTAAGCAATCATTTTTAAAGAAAACACGGTCGAAGTCCAGACTTACTAATGCATCCTAACAAACTCGATAAGACACACTAATGCAAATTTTCTGGTTCTCTAAGACCAACGCTCTGATACCAACTGAAATGTCCCGTTCTTATTGATTAAAAACGTTCCATATTAATTGATTTCGTTGCGAGGTTTTGACCTCTATATGAGACGTTTTTCAAAGACTGCATTCATTTTTAAAACAAACCATAACCTTTATTTCATAAATAAAGGTTTAAAAAGCTTTACGTAGATTATCAAATAATGATAATCTAAAATATCCTGTTTACACACGACCATTACATAATGGTTTACAATACAAATATGTTACATCGAAATCAGTTTCTTGAATGCAGTTTTTACACAATATCATACAAACATGGACTCCAAATCTTGTCCTTATTTTAGTATGCAACAGCGGAAGCTCTTAATATTCACCTGAGAATAAACATGCTTTAAACGTCAACAAAAATGTTGGTGAGTTATAGGTTTAACCTATATATATCAAATCGTAACAATAGACCACAAGATTTCATATTTCAATACACATCCCATACATAGAGATAAAAATCATTCATATGGTGAACACCTGGTAACCGACAATAACAAGATGCATATATAAGAATATCCCCATCATTCCGGGACACCCTTCGGATATGATATAAATTTCGAAGTACTAAAGCATCCGGTACTTTGGATGGGGTTTGTTAGGCCCAATAGATCTATCTTTAGGATTCGCGTCAATTAGGGTGTCTGTTCCCTAATTCTTAGATTACCAGACTTAATAAAAAGGGGCATATTCGATTTCGATAATTCAACCATAGAATGTAGTTTCATGTACTTGTGTCTATTTTGTAAATCATTTATAAAACCTGCATGTATTCTCATCCCAAAAATATTAGATTTTAAAAGTGGGACTATAACTCACTTTCACAGATTTTTACTTCGTCGGGAAGTAAGACTTGGCCACTGTTGATTCACGAACCTATAACAATATATACATATATATTAAAGTATGTTCAAAATATATTTACAACACTTTTAATATATTTTGATGTTTTAAGTTTATTAAGTCAGCTGTCCTCGTTAGTAACCTATAACTAGTTGTCCACAGTTAGATGTACAGAAATAAATCGATAAATATTATCTTGAATCAATCCACGACCCAGTGTATACGTATCTCAGTATTGATCACAACTCAAACTATATATATTTTGGAATCAACCTCAACCCTGTATAGCTAACTCCAACATTCACATATAGAGTGTCTATGGTTGTTCCGAAATATATATAGATGTGTCGACATGATAGGTCGAAACATTGTATACGTGTCTATGGTATCTCAAGATTACATAATATATAATACAAGTTGATTAAGTTATGGTTGGAATAGATTTGTTACCAATTTTCACGTAGCTAAAATGAGAAAAATTATCCAATCTTGTTTTACCCATAACTTCTTCATTTTAAATCCGTTTTGAGTGAATCAAATTGCTATGGTTTCATATTGAACTCTATTTTATGAATCTAAACAAAAAAAGTATAGGTTTCTAGTCAGAAAAATAAGTTACAAGTCGTTTTTGTAAAGGTAGTCATTTCAGTCGAAAGAACGACGTCTAGATGACCATTTTAGAAAACATACTTCCACTTTGAGTTTAACCATAATTTTTGGATATAGTTTCATGTTCATAATAAAAATCATTTTCTCAGAATAACAACTTTTAAATCAAAGTTTATCATAGTTTTTAATTAACTAACCCAAAACAGCCCGCGGTGTTACTACGACGGCGTAAATCCGGTTTTACGGTGTTTTTCGTGTTTCCAGGTTTTAAATCATTAAGTTAGCATATCATATAGATATAGAACATGTGTTTAGTTGATTTTAAAAGTCAAGTTAGAAGGATTAACTTTTGTTTGCGAACAAGTTTAGAATTAACTAAACTATGTTCTAGTGATTACAAGTTTAAACCTTCGAATAAGATAGCTTTATATGTATGAATCGAATGATGTTATGAACATCATTACTACCTTAAGTTCCTTGGATGAACCTACTGGAAAAGAGAAAAATGGATCTAGCTTCAATGGATCCTTGGATGGCTCAAAGTTCTTGAAGCAAAATCATGACACGAAAACAAGTTCAAGTAAGATCATCACTTGAAATAAGATTGTTATAGTTATAGAAATTGAACCAAAGTTTGAATATGATTATTACCTTGTATTAGAATGATAACCTACTGTAAGAAACAAAGATTTCTTGAGGTTGGATGATCACCTTACAAGATTGGAAGTGAGCTAGCAAACTTGAAAGTATTCTTGATTTTATGAAACTAGAACTTTTGGAATTTATGAAGAACACTTAGAACTTGAAGATAGAACTTGAGAGAGTTCAATTAGATGAAGAAAATTGAAGAATGAAAGTGTTTGTAGGTGTTTTTGGTCGTTGGTGTATGGATTAGATATAAAGGATATGTAATTTTGTTTTCATGTAAATAAGTCATGAATGATTACTCATATTTTTGTAATCTTATGAGATATTTCATGCTAGTTGCCAAATGATGGTTCCCACATGTGTTAGGTGACTCACATGGGCTGCTAAGAGCTGATCATTGGAGTGTATATACCAATAGTACATACATCTAAAAGCTGTGTATTGTACGAGTACGAATACGGGTGCATACGAGTAGAATTGTTGATGAAACTGAACGAGAATGTAATTGTAAGCATTTTTGTTAAGTAGAAGTATTTTGATAAGTGTATTGAAGTCTTTCAAAAGTGTATAAATACATATTAAAACACTACATGTATATACATTTTAACTGAGTCGTTAAGTCATCGTTAGTCGTTACATGTAAGTGTTGTTTTGAAACCTTTAGGTTAACGATCTTGTTAAATGTTGTTAACCCAATGTTTATAATAACAAAAGAGATTTTAAATTATTATATTATCATGATATTATGATGTACGAATATCTCTTAATATGATATATATACATTAAATGTCGTTACAACGATAAACGTTACATATATGTCTCGTTTCAAAATCATTAAGTTAGTAGTCTTGTTTTTACATATGTAGTTCATTGTTAATATAATTAATGATATGTTTACTTATCATAATATCATGTTAACTATATATATAACCATATATATGTCATCATATAGTTTTTTTACAAGTTTTAACGTTCGTGAATCACCGGTCAACTTGGGTGGTCAATTGTCTATATGAAACCTATTTCAATTAATCAAGTCTTAACAAGTTTGATTGCTTAACATGTTGGAAACATTTAATCATGTAAACATCAATCTCAATTAATATATATAAACATGGAAAAGTTCGGGTCACTACACCTCCTGTAGTGATTGCCAGAACTTTGAGGTAAATCTACTATCACGATCAGATATAATGGAAATAGGTATTCCATGCCTTGAAACTATTTCCTTTATATATAATCGTAATAATTTCTCCATTCTATCTATTTCCTTTATAGGCAAGAAATGTGCAGATTTGGTAAGACGATCAACAATCACCCAAATGGTGTCGTATCCCCAGGCAGTCTTTGGTAACTTCGTGATGAAATCCATGGTAATACCATCCCATTTACATTCTGGGATTTCTGGTTGTTGAAGTAACCCTGACGGCTTCTGGTGTTCTGCTTTGACCTTAGAACAAGTTAAACACTCTCCAACATATGTTGCAACGTCTGTCTTTAAATTAGGCCACCAATAACGTGTCTTAAGATCTTGGTACATCTTTCCAACTCCAGGATGTATCGAGTATCTTGTCTTATGTGCCTCGTTCAATATCAACTTCCTTAATCCACCCAACTTCGGTACCCAAATACGATTTGCAAAATATCGAATTCCATCTTCCCGTATAACGAGTTGCTTCTCATACTTCTTCATTATTTCATTTCTTATGTTTTCTTTAGTAAGTGCTTCTCGTTGAACTTCTTTGATTTGTGAGTTGAGATTCATGCGAATTTTTATGTTCATCGCTCGTACTCGAATTGGTTCTCGTTCCTTTCTGCTTAATGCGTCAGCCACCACATTCGCTTTCCCGGGATGATAACGAATTTCACAATCATAGTCGTTTATTAACTCGACCCACCTACGTTGCCTCATGTTAAGCTGTTTCTGATCAAAAATATGTTGAAGGCTTTTATGACCAGTAAACACAGTGCATTTAACTCCATACAAGTAGTGTCTCCACATCTTCAATGCAAACACGACTGCTCCCAATTCTAGATCATGCGTCGTATAATTTCGCTCGTGAATCTTCAATTGTCGGGATGCGTATGCAATAACTTTCTTCCGTTGCATAAGAACGCAACCAAAACCTTGTCGCGAAGCGTCACAATATATTTCAAAATCATCGTTCCCTTCTGGTAACGTTAAAATAGGCGCCGTAGTCAACTTCTTTTTCAGTAATTGAAATGCACTCTCCTGCTCAGAAGTCCATTCATATTTCTTCCCTTTTTGCGTTAACGCTGTCAACGGCTTAGCTATTCGGGAAAAATCTTGAATAAACCTTCTATAATAACCGGCTAAACCCAAAAATTGGCGTATCTGCATTGGTGTTTTAGGAGTCTCCCATTTTTCAGTGGCCTCAATTTTAGCTGGATCAACCTGAATTCCTTTGCTACTAACAACGTGACCAAGAAATTGCACTTCTTTCAACCAGAAAGCACACTTAGAAAATTTAGCGTATAGCTGTTCTTTTCTCAACAACTCTAATATTAACCTTAAATGCTGCTCATGCTCTTGCTCACTCTTGGAATAGATAAGAATGTCATCAATGAAAACAATAACAAACTTATCTAAATATGGACTACAAACTCGATTCATGAGGTCCATGAATACAGCTGGCGCATTCGTCAATCCAAACGGCATGACCAAAAATTCGTAATGACCGTAACGTGTCCGAAAAGCAGTTTTCGGTATATCTTCTTCTTTGACGCGTAATTGATGATAGCCCGATCTTAGGTCAATTTTCGAGTACACACATGATCCTTGGAGTTGATCAAATAAGTCGTCAATTCTCGGTAGTGGATACCGATTCTTGATAGTTAACTTATTTAATTCACGATAATCTATACACATCCTAAAAGATCCATCTTTCTTTTTAACAAATAGAATCGGAGCTCCCCACGGTGAAGTACTTGGTCGTATGAATCCACGATCCAGTAATTCTTTTAACTGACTCTGAAGTTCTTTTAACTCGGACGGTGCAAGTCTATATGGAGCACGGGCAACTGGTGCAGCTCCTGGTACTAAATCTATTTGAAATTCTACAGATCTAAATGGAGGTAATCCCGGCAACTCTTCCGGAAAAACTTCAGGAAAATCTCTTGCCACAGGCACGTCGTTGATGAAGGTATTTCGTATGCCCGAGAGACATATTTAATTAATGTGGCTAATATATTATGATCCAAGTCGGGTCATACCCAATAACAAACTTACCGACACCTTATTCGTCTTTGATTTTAACGATTGGTTCATTGATCAAATACGCGACACTTGAACTTCAAGAAAAATGGTTTTCTGAAATATTACTTGATGTGTATATATATATATAAATTATGGATTAATTTATATATATAACAAGAGTTTAAATTATTTATAGGTAAATAAATTGATTTTGTTATGATACATTTTATAAAGTTTGGTTTTATAAAAATATAAATGTACATAACAAATATATATATGGAAGTATTATAAAAGTTTTATAAAATTTAATCCTCCCATTTTATAAAACTTAATTAATAATACTTGAATGGAAGTGGCATTGGGACTCTTGTACACATGCTAAGATCCCTTTTCTTGGTCAATTACAAGGGCCATACTTCTATAACATGCAAGACTTGAATTATTCCAAGATACTCTTGCATATACACATCAAAAGTAATCAAAAAAAACTGCATTCTTCTTCTCCAATTCTGCTGAAAAAAACGTGGGGTATTAGGGAGAAAAAGGGGTTCTTAATTTGGTTTTTGGAAGCTAAATTCAAGTGTCAATAAATCCTAACCAAAGTACAAGGTGTTGGTGATAAGCTTGGGGTATAACAACTTGAGGTTTCATCCATTTGAAGCTCCATTCAACATCATCATCTTCATCACTTTCAACTAGCTTGGAATAGGTATAACATCTTATTCTTGCTTGTAGTTTGTAAGCTTATTTCTCAACTTGATCCTAATTGGGATTTAACTTTAATTGGTTAAAGATTAACATGTTTTAAAATGGTAATTACATGCTTCCGCTTTTAATTGGTTCTTAAATGGTTTTAAGTATCATGAAACTTGTTAAATCCCAACAATGGTATCTAGAGCCGAAGTTGTTGAAATATGCTTCGAGATGGTTTTTGAACTCACCATAACTTTGCATTTTATGTACATGCATGATAATAAAATGCAAAAATTAATGGATTTGGGTGGGTTGGTCTTTTGGCCGAATTTATGGGTGTTCCAAAATGGTTTTGGGTTTGCCATTTGGTAAATATTTGGTGATATTTTGATGTTCACAATCATAGCCAAGACCTTGTGGTTGAATGAATGTTTGTTTGGTTGATTTATGATTCATTTGGTATGTATTATCATTCATTCAAAAGGCATGTAATAATTATTCATTTGGTTGTAATATTTATTATTTTGGTTATGTAATTTATTTTATATTTGGTATGTAAAATAGATTAGGTTGTATTTTCATTTTCTAGACAAAATGTATTAGGATATATTTTGTAAAATGATGAAGATGATGAAGACTTGAAGAAGCATTTGGATGCAAGATTAAGTGGGAGGTTAAAACCTCCTACTTTGTGTTATTACCCTTAACCGGTGGCATTTGTTTTCGGCTAAACAAATGTCTACCAAAAATGGCTTGATTGTGAACATATGATTTTGCATGCGTGGTTGTTTTGTATGATTATGTGGATTGTATGTTTGTATGCTACAAGTTAATCACACAAGTTAACAACAAACTAAAATGGCAATTTAAATTGGTTAAAATTGACATTATTAACGACATGCAAAAACGTCAATTTAAATGGTTAAATTAAAAAACGGTTATTAAGGACATGATAAGGATCATAAATATAAAATGGTTTATATTAAGTAATTGGCTTAATTACAAGACATGAAAATGGTTTTTCATAAGTACCATGCACTAAATGCATGTTGGTGTATGGTATAAAAGTTTTCTCAAACTAGAATTAACGAAAACTCAAAATCCCTTACTTACAAGGCAAACAAGTTAAACGCCTTCCTTTTTGTGGAAACACTTAGACGTATTAGGAAACTCTTGATGGGATAAAGGTCACCTAACCGTCATGAGCGAACTAATATGAATAAGGTACACTTCGCATACATTTGGGATAAAGGTCACCTAACCACTTGTATGTTAAGTCTACATGTTTACACAAGTAGGACGACTTGATTTGGGAATCATGAACTTAGGGTCACCGAAGCATGATGAACAAATAGGCGTTGATGGGATAAATATGCCATGCAAAAGGATTGCATGATCCCATAACTTAGAAGTTGCAAAAGGATTGCAATTGTCATAAAATGACTACCTAGCTAAATCAAATAACGGGATAAAGGTCACCTAACCGAAATTTGATTTACCGTTGGATTCTAATATTTAATAAGTCAATTAAAATTTAAAAGGGTATTGAATGTTAAATTAAAATCGATACTTAAACGAACTTTGTTAATTTTGTAGATGGCCGCCAATAACAACAACAACATTCCAAACGCACCACTTAACCTAAACAACCTATCGTTGCGGTCTCTCCTCGAGAAAGACAAACTCAACCATACAAACTTTATGGATTGGTTCCGCAATCTTCGGATTGTCCTCAAACAAGAGGATAAAATGTATGTGCTTGAAGACCCCATTCCCGATCAACCGAATGAGAATGATGTGGAGGCAATGGCCTCTTACGATAAGTATTGCCACGACTCCCTTCAAGTCTCATGCTTAATGCTTGGGACTATGATACCCGAACTCCAAAAGGATTTCGAACATCATAGTGCATACGACATGATAACGCAATTGAAGGAGATGTTCCTCCAACAAGCGCGTGTCGAGCGCTTCGAAACGGTTCGGGCGCTACATGCTTGTCGTATGGATGATACCCAATCGGTTTCATCTTATGTACTTAAGATGAAAAGCCTTATCGATCGTGCTAACCGTCTTAACCTAAACATATCAAATGAGTTAGCCACCGATCTTATCCTTAACTCCCTATCAAAAAGGTTTGATCAATTTGTAATTAATTACAATATGAATGGGATGGATAAGAGCATAGGTGAGCTTCACGGTATGCTTAGAACGGCGGAAACTAGCATGGGTAAAAGGGCTTTACCCGTGTTAGCAATCGATCAAGGTGGGTCAAAAGGTAACACCTCTAAGCCAAAGGTGGCCAAGAGAAAAGGACCCGCCCATCAAGGCAAAGGGAAAGGGAAGATGGTTACCCCAACCATCAACAAGGCTAAGAAGCAAAAGGTAGCCGAGAAGGCAAACCCCAAAGAAGACCCATGTTTCGGTTGCGGTGAGATGGGTCATTGGAAACGAAACTGTCCGGTCTACCTTAAGGAGTTGAAGGACAAGAGGGATGCAGGGCAAACCTCAGGTAATATATATATGGTATATATAGAGCTAAGTATTATTTCTTCTAATACATGGGTATTAGACACTGGATGTGGAACTCATATTTGCAATTCTTTGCAGGGGTTCAAAAGAAGTGATCATAAGGCGGGAACATCAAGTCTCTATATGGGCAATGGTGCAAAGGTGCATGTTAAAGCTCAAGGAGATTTTATTTTGAAGCTTCCAAGTGGATTGGAACTTATTTTAGAAAATGTTTTGTATGCTCCGGATTTGTGTAGAAACATTATTTCTATTTCTCGCTTAAAACAATGTGGTTACGTTGTTAATTTTATTGATGATGATATTCATGTTTCTAAAGATAATGTATTCTATTTCAAGGCTTCGCCTTCAAATGGAATTTATGAATTGGTTCATGATGACACATCATCTAGTAGCTCAATGTACCATACAAGCACCAAGAAACTCAAAAAGGATTTGAGTGATTCCTACTTATGGCATTGTCGCCTTGGTCACATAAACAAGAACCGAATACATACACTTCAAAAGAATGGACTTTTGAAATCAAATGAAATGGATTCGTTTGAAGTATGTGAATCTTGTTTGCAAGGCAAGATGACTAAAGCACCTTTCAAAGGGACCTATGAAAGGGCTAAAGATTTATTGGGATTAATACATTCGGATGTATGTGGACCCTTTAAACCCATGACTAGGAAAGGTGAAAGATACTTTGTTACTTTCATTGATGACTTTAGTCGTTTCGGATATGTCTACTTATTAAGACACAAGGACGAAACGTTTGAAGCATTCAAAGAATATCAAAACGAAGTACAAAATCAACTCAATAAGACAATTAAGGTACTACGTACCGATAGAGGAGGTGAATACCTAAGCGATGCCTTCCAAGATCATCTTAGGAGTTGTGGGATTATCTCACAACTTACTCCACCCGGAACACCCCAACTTAATGGAGTTTCCGAAAGGAGGAACCGAACCCTAATGGATATGGTTCGATCTATGATGGCAAGAAGCTCGTTGCCTCTATCATTTTGGGGTTATTGTCTAAGCTCCGCGGCTCGTATTTTAAATATGGCCCCAACCAAGAAGGTGGAACGAACTCCTCATGAGATGTGGTTTGGAAAACCTCCTTCTCTTTCATACTTGAAAGTATGGGGATGTGAAGCTTATCCTAAGCGTTATGTAGCAAATAAGCTACATACTCGATCCACAAAGTGTATCTTCATAGGATATCCCAAAGATGACATGGGATATTACTTCTATGATCCATCCGAGCAAACCGTATTTGTTGCTCGGAAAGCGGAATTCCTTGAAACCAAGTTCCTTATGGAAGGTGATGGTGAAAGGAAGATAGATCTTGTAGAGGTACAAGATCAAGCCGATGATACACAATTGGTTGACACTAGTACTCAACATGAGGATGTTGAAAATGATCAAATAGATGATCAAGGTACACAAGACGTTCGAAGATCTAGTAGGATTAGTAATCCTCCCGAGAGATATGGGTTTCTCGTGGAAGGTTGCTATACGGTTGATTTGGATGAACCGACAAACTACAAAGATGCTTTATCAAGGATTGATAAAGATAAATGGCAGGAAGCCATGAACGCCGAGATGCAATCCATGTATGAAAACCAAGTTTGGGAACTTGTTGAGCAACCTCCTAGCTTTAAGCTAGTTGATTGCAAGTGGCTTTTCAAGAAGAAAACCGACATACATGGAAACTTGGATACATATAAAGCTAGACTTGTTGCAAAAGGTTTCACTCAAACTCAAGGGGTTGATTATGATGAAACTTTCTCGCCTGTGGCAATGCTAAAGTCTATTAGGATATTATTTGCCATTGCTGCTCACTACGACTATGAAATATGGCAAATGGATGTCAAAACCGCTTTCCTAAATGGATATCTTATGGAAGATGTCTATATGGTCCAGCCTGAAGGTTTTGTTGATCCAAAATATCCTAAAAGTGTATGCAAGTTAAAGAAGTCAATCTACGGATTGAAACAAGCATCGAGAATGTGGAATCATCGTTTTAATGAGGAAGCCGAGAAATTTGGCTTCATTAAAAATGGTGATGAAGCTTGTGTATATAAGAAAGCTAGTGGGAGCACTATCATATTCCTTGTACTATATGTGGATGATATATTATTATTTGGGAATGATATTACCACAATGCAAGGAGTCAAAACTTGGCTAAAGAGTTGCTTCTCCATTAAGGATCTTGGAGATGCACAATACATTTTGGGGATAGGGATCTATAGGAATAGATCCAAGAGATTGATAGGTTTAAGTCAAAGTACATACATTGATAAAATCTTGAAAAGGTTCAAGATGGAAAACTCTAAGAGAGGTTTGGTACCTATTCAAAAGGGAACCGTTCTCAGTTCATCTCAGTGTCCTACCACGAAAGATGAACAAGAGAGAATGAAGAAAGTCCCATACGCATCTGCTATTGGGTCTATCATGTATGCAATGATATGTACTAGACCGGATGTGTCATGCGCTCTAAGCTTGACAAGTAGATACCAGAACAACCCAGGAAACAGTCATTGGATTGCTGTTAAAAGTATATTGAAATACCTTAGGAGAACTAAGGATATGTTTCTAATATATGGGTCTGGTGAGGAGGAACTCGCTGTAAAAGGTTACGTGGACGCGAGTTTCCAAACTGATCGAGATGACTCTCGATCACAATCCGGTTATGTCTTCATGTTAAATGGTGGTGCGGTCTCTTGGAAGAGCTCGAAACAGGAGGTTGTTGCGTTATCCACTACAGAGTCGGAGTACATTGCCGCCTCACTGGCAGCTCAAGAAGCTGCATGGATGAAGAAATTCATCGACGACTTAGGAGTGGTCCCTTCCATTCAGGACCCTCTTGAGATCTTTTGTGACAACGAGGGTGCGATTGCTCAAATCAAGGAACCTCGTGCCCATCAAAAGACTCGTCACATTGAGCGGAGATTCAACTACATAAGGGATGAAGTTGAAAAAGGAAAGATATGTATTCGCAAAGTTCATACAGATCATAATGTTGCGGATCCACTCACGAAGCTTTTACATGGGCCAAAACATGAGGGACATGTTTGTGCATTAGGGCTTCGATATTCTAGTGATTGGAATTGATCTATTTATGTATTGTAACGGAACGAATTAGTTCAAGCTCATTAATATAATTATGGTATTAATTTATTTATGAGTCATGTTCCAATTTTGCATATTTTATCCATGAATAAACCATTATTCTAAATTCCGTAGTTGATCACATTTATGGGAACAAGTGTGAGGTCTAGACTATTATGAACTTGGATTGGTTAACATTCAAATGGTGAATGTGGGGCAAGGTTGCTACCAAGGTTCATAGATATTTGTGGGACACAAATATTGGAAGACCCGCTCTCAAGAATTACTGTATAGAGCCTTTGTGGTTGATCACATGTAATCTTGAGTAAAGGCGAATATCATTGTATCCTCTGACCTGAGATACATATTGGGTTCGGATATTCACCTAGTACTGTGCCTTGATTCCTTCCTTCGCTATTCTGAAACATGGTAGTACATAAGGAAGAACTCAGGTATATTGCAAAGTGTATATCTAGGACGTATGTAGTCAAGATGGAATTTGTCCCTCTTATTCGTTGAGAGTCAGATGTCTAAGGCCTGAAAAGTTAAATCTATAAGAGAGTGATTACTCTGTATCTCTTGGATTTAACATGACATCTAGGACGAAAGGAAATAATGAAAGATTCACCTAATCATATTCGAGATGGGAACTCGAAAGGGATGATGTTATTGAATGGCACAAAGTCATAACATATTAGGGGTGATGGACGGTGTGTTAGGCTGTATCCATCACTTGCATTAATTTCTTATGTTTCTCGTGCAAGTGGGAGATTGAAGGTATTTCGTATGCCCGAGAGACATATTTAATTAATGTGGCTAATATATTATGATCCAAGTCGGGTCATACCCAATAACAAACTTACCGACACCTTATTCGTCTTTGATTTTAACGATTGGTTCATTGATCAAATACGCGACACTTGAACTTCAAGAAAAATGGTTTTCTGAAATATTACTTGATGTGTATATATATATATAAATTATGGATTAATTTATATATATAACAAGAGTTTAAATTATTTATAGGTAAATAAATTGATTTTGTTATGATACATTTTATAAAGTTTGGTTTTATAAAAATATAAATGTACATAACAAATATATATATGGAAGTATTATAAAAGTTTTATAAAATTTAATCCTCCCATTTTATAAAACTTAATTAATAATACTTGAATGGAAGTGGCATTGGGACTCTTGTACACATGCTAAGATCCCTTTTCTTGGTCAATTACAAGGGCCATACTTCTATAACATGCAAGACTTGAATTATTCCAAGATACTCTTGCATATACACATCAAAAGTAATCAAAAAAAACTGCATTCTTCTTCTCCAATTCTGCTGAAAAAAACGTGGGGTATTAGGGAGAAAAAGGGGTTCTTAATTTGGTTTTTGGAAGCTAAATTCAAGTGTCAATAAATCCTAACCAAAGTACAAGGTGTTGGTGATAAGCTTGGGGTATAACAACTTGAGGTTTCATCCATTTGAAGCTCCATTCAACATCATCATCTTCATCACTTTCAACTAGCTTGGAATAGGTATAACATCTTATTCTTGCTTGTAGTTTGTAAGCTTATTTCTCAACTTGATCCTAATTGGGATTTAACTTTAATTGGTTAAAGATTAACATGTTTTAAAATGGTAATTACATGCTTCCGCTTTTAATTGGTTCTTAAATGGTTTTAAGTATCATGAAACTTGTTAAATCCCAACAGTTGATGCACTTCTCTTTTTCTTTCTTTTCGACTTTATTAACATGTGCTAGAATAGCATAACATCCCTTTTCTAAACACTTCTTGGCTTTCAAACAGCTAATGAGTTTTAGCTTTGAGTTACCCTTCTCTCCATAAATCATCACCGGCATTTTATCCTTACAAGGAATGCGAATTGCCTTCTTGGCACACACAACTTCAGCTCCTACTTTGGACATCCAGTCCATGCCGACTATTACATCAAAACTTCCTAATTCTACGGGTATTAAGTCAATTTTAAATGTTTCTCCGGCTAAATTTATTTTACAATCACGGCAAATTTTATCGGCTTTAATTAGTTTACCATTAGCTAACTCAATCATGTACTTAGCATCTAGAGGTAATGATGAACAATTCAATTTAGCGTAAAAGCCTCTACTCACGTAACTTCTATCGGCACCAGTATCAAATATAATAGATGCGGATAAGTTATTAATGGTAAACGTACCCGTAACAAGCTCCGGGTCTTCACACGCCTCTCTAGCATTAATAACAAATGCTCTTCCACGTGCAGATCCATTATTCTTCTCTAGATTCAGACACTGGCTCTTATAGTGACCTTGTTTTCCACACCCATAACAAGTAATGGTAGCCAAAGCAGTTCTATTTGCATTGGTGGCAGGAGTCTTGGTACCATTTGTATTTGTAATGAGAGCCCTACAATCTTCAGCAAGATGACCCTTTCGATTACATTTGTTGCATACCACATTACAGTAACCAGAGTGATGTTTGTGGCATCGGTTGCATAAAGGATTTTGTCCTTTGTAACCAAAGCTTAAACCACTACCCGCACCTTGCGTGATTTCTTGTTTCTTAAAAGATTGTTGTTGGTTACCTCGACCATAATTTCCATTCCACTTTCTTTTGTTACCTGATACCCTCACATCAGTATTGGATACTTTCTTATCCATGATGACCTGATCCATTAGCTCGTTTGCCATGGTTATAGCTTCATGAATTGTCTTAGGTTTCGATGCTGTAACATTTGCCTTGACCTTTTTAGGCAAACCATCTTTGTACATTTCAATCTTCCGTTCTTCGGTTGGAACCAATTCAGGACATAGCAAAACTAATTCCATGAATCGCTAATTGTAGTTGGTGATTTCAGTACCAACAACCTTCAGGCTTCGTAATTCATCTTCCAACTTCCTAACCTCGTTCCTTGGACAATATTCGTTGATTAACATTGTTTTGAATTCTTCCCATGGAGTATCATAAGCTACATCTCCTCCTACAGCCTTCACAAAATTTTTCCACCACGTGAGTGCACTATCTTGTAAAGTGCACGATGCATACTTGGTCATGTCCTTTTCAACACAACCACTGATTTTAAACACAGTCTCCATCTTTTCTATCCACCGGGTTAAACCGATCGGTCCTTCTGTTCCACTGAATGATGAAGGCTTGCAAGCTTGAAAAGTTTTGTAGGTGCATCCTACACGAGGATTTGGGTTAACTGCAGCAGCTCTTGCAGCCTCGACCCATAACATTCTGTCGTTCACTCGCTGGTTGATGAATTCCTCGACTTCTTGTTCCGTCATTCGATTCAATCGCGCCATATTCTTCTATAAGAATGAAAAGAAAATAATTATTCACATGGAATATTATAGATGTAGTGTATATTTACAGTACATTATAGCTTATTAATAATATGAACCAGGTATTATTATAAAAGCCTTTTCTTCTTATTAGCGTTTTATAATTATATCTAGGGTAGTACCTACCCGTTAATGTCCATACTTAATAGCTTAGTACAGAACCAATTACTACCATCTAAATAATACTTAACCATGGAAAATTATTGCATTTCATACTTCATTATTTTACATATGCTTATCTTACATTGAACATTAAGCAAACCACACTAATAATATTATACAAAACATTATATGATCCCATGGTTTAATACGGCAGCGCATCGTTTGGTCTATTTTCTAGGACGTTTAGGTTCAAAGAATCGCTTAACGCTTATCCTAGCTGTCTGCCTATATTTTGGCTGTGGGGCTGAAGAACTGGATGCCGGGATAGAACGAATAGGAATAGCGGGAATAGGGGTGGTAGTGTCTAGTGGAGTTGGTGCCACATCATCCTCACTAAACTCGGGATTTGAATTTTCTAATTCATTAGCCTTTCGTTTCTTTCCTAGTTCGAACTTGTCTTTTGTAATTTCCTGTATTTCTTCCTCGGTTTCACTTTCCTCCTCGGGTTCACTTTCCTCCTCGGGTTCACTTTCCTCCTAGGGTTCACTTTCCGGGTTCTCTATAGTCGGTTCATCCGGAATTTGTGAGTCTTCCCCAAAGATATTATTTTCGTCATCGGATAGGTTAATGACTGGAACACCATCTGAAGATTCTGGTTCGGAGTCGCTGAATGTGATAACAAGTTTTGAGCCCGACATCTATCACACAACAACTAACCCATTAGTACTACATAATATTTACATATAAATTTTAACCAACAATGATAAGCAATGGTTTTTAAATCAGACCCGGTCAAAGTCCAGACTTACTAATGTATCCTAACGACTTATCAGTTAGACACACTAATGCAAACCTGGTTCGCTAAGACCACCGCTCTGATACCACATGTCATAACCCGTCCTTAACCATAAGAACGTGTTAGATAACGTATGATTTTATTGCGAGGTATTGACCTCTATATGCGACATTTTTAAAAGAACAACTGCATATATTTTACATTACAAACCATAATTCTTATTTTGATACAAGCTTTAGACAAAATAAAGATGATTATCGTTTAGCGATAATCTTAGACTTACAAACTTTACAAATGATGATAACAACACGATTTCTAGCATATTTTACAATACAAATCCTCGGATATGCAGTTTTATTTTTGACACAAATATGAGTACGCAAGATCCTGCTTAAATTCAACATGTTGCAGCGGAAGCTTCTAATTATCACCTGAGAATAGACATACTTAAAACGTCAACATAAAGTTGGTGAGATATAGGTTTAATGCCGGCAGCAATATATATATATATAGACCACAAGATTTCATATATAAACGTTTTAATAAAAATATTCTAAGTGGTTGAGCACTTGGTAACCATACTTAACATTTAATCACGTCGCATATTCCCTTTATTATGAAATCTTACTACACCGTACCAAGTGTTGTTACGAAACGAAGTACTGTGCAACCGTTGAATACTGGTCGTCCAGTCCGGTTGGGGTTGTCAGGCCCGATAGATCTATCAACAGGATTCGCGTTTACAATACCGCTGTAAATAACAGTTACCAAGCTACAGGGAAGTATGCCAGTGGTACAACTCAACGTAGAATATATTTTTCAGTTACTTGTGTCCATATCGTAAAACATAAAATACATGTATTCTCATCCCGAAATATTTAGAGTTTAAAAGTGGGACTATATACTCACTTTCGTCTTGAAGATATGTAATTTTGACTTGGTCTCTGATTGATATCACGAACCTATCCATATATAATATATCAATACCTTTTCTTTTTAAACAAACGTCACATATAAATACTTATAATACTTTTAATACTTTTAATAATTCCTTAGTCCGTAGTTAGCAGTCCGATGTTAGTAATTCAATTTTAATGGTTTATTTTTAGGTGTTTAATAAACCCCCAATGAAATAAATAAAAACCCCCATCGTATATGTATTGGTCGAGATTAATCTTGACCCACGGTACCGGTGTTGTCAAATGACGTGTTGCGTACATAAAGTACCGGTGTTGTCAAATGACGTGTTGCATACAATCATGGGATCTTATGATTAATCTTCTCGTATTGTTTACGGGTGATCCTGAACCATATAAAATTAAATTATGAGTACATATATATAAAATATCATGTTATTTTAAAAAGATGTGATTTATTTAATTTTCTCCAATTATTTTCGTAGCTAAACTAGTCTTAGATATCCGATCTCGTTTTGGTCATAGTTTCTTCGTTACAACTCCGTTTTCGTTGATTCAACTTGCCACTTCCTTGGATCGATTCCCTCTTTAAGACTATGAACTGTAAATACCTTAGTTTGTATTCGAAATCACAGGTCATAGGTCAAACTTTAGTGAAACTTATGAAGTTAATCATTTTCCATCATGTAAACAACCTTAAATGATTATTTTTCTAAAAATACTTATACTTTGAGTTAAATCATGAAATTTTTATGTGTTATCATATTCATAGTAAAAATCATTTTTCCAGAAAATAAACCTCCAATTCAAAGTTTAAGATGGTTTTTAATTATCCAACCCAAAACAGCCCCCGGTTGCACTCCGACGTCGTAAATTCAGTTTTTAAGGTGTTCTTTGAAAAACCAAGTTATACCTTGTTAAATTAGCATATATTTATGATATATTACAGGTCTTGAAGTATTTTAAAAGTTAAGTGAGAAGGATCTATTTAGTTTACAAACAAGTTTGAAAACATTCAAACTATGTTCTTGTTGTTAAAATTTTATACCACAAAATAAGATAGCTATATATATATGAATCGAATAAGGTTATGAACAAAGTTACTACCTCAAGTTACTTGGACAAGATTGCTGTAAAATAAAAGTAAAAATCTAGAACCAAAAGAGTGATGGAGTTGGATGAAAGATTGGAAGTAAACTTGTGTTCTTGAAAGGATTCTTGAAGTGTTTTTGTAAGGTTTTTCTTATGGTGTTTAAGTGATGTTTTTATGGCTAGATCTTCATGGATACTAGCTGAATGGTTATGGAGTTTCTTAAGAGTGTGTTTTTGGTTAAAGAAATGAGGTAATAAAATTTGAAAATGGAAGATGTATTTAAGGCCATAAAAACATGATTAATGGAAAAACATGGACAAAATTTCATGTTGTATTTTTATGTAATTAGTCATACTAAACATCAAAAGTAGTTACCTTATACATAAGGCATGAACAAGAGAGTTACCTTATACATAAGGCATGAACAAGGGCTGGTTGGTGGTGATTTGATGTGTATATACCAATAGTAAATACGTATAGAAGCTAGGTATGATACGAGTACATATACTCTAGATATACGTATAGAAAATCTTGTGAAAAATGGAATGAGAATTCAAATATAGCTATCTTTTGTGAATATACTTATATTGTTTTATGTATTTAAGTCTTTAAAAGTGATTAAATACATTACATATACGATATATGTATAAACATTATATGTTATAAGTATTTATGTCAAATAACGTTACGTATGGTTATCGTTTTGAAAACTTAAGTTAGTAGTTTCAAAATATACTTATAACTTATTGTTATTAATACAAAATGTGATATTAAAACATCCTTAGATCATGTTAAATATGTATATATACATATATATACACAAACGTATAATTATCATATGTTATATAGTTCGTGATATCATCGGTCAAACTAGACGGTCAAACGTTGTGTAAAAACTCATTTCAAAAACATAAATCTCAACAATTTGGATTGCTTATCATGTTGGTAAGGTTTAATTTATGTAAATATTAATCTTATAAGTATAGAACGATCGAAAAAGTGTGGGTCATTACAAGATCAGACGGAGATACTAATGAGAAATCAATTGGCTCTGCTCAAAAGTTTAGAAACGCAGCTCGGACAGTTATCACAACGACTTGAAACCCGACCGCAGGGAAGATTGCCAAGTAATACTATCCAAAATCCCCACATAGAAGAAGCAAAGCAAATGGATTCTGTAATCCCAGAGGAAGAACCAAGGAGAAGATCAGCTAGGCTCAAGAACAAATTGACATATACTCAGAAGCTGACCCCTGAAACTCTAGTTCGCGTACCTTATCCTGGAAGGCTACAAGAAGAACCATCCAAGCTTGATTCCTTCAAACTTGACGGAAGATTCTTGTACACCGTGTCCAAAGTTCCCAACCAGAAGAGATACATCCAAAGGATTCTTTCTACAAAGGAGAGGATAACAGACTCTAACAAAATTCCACTGAGTGAAGAATTCTCTGCATTGCTCAGAAACTCTCTACCACCTAAGCTAGGAGATACGGGCCGATTCATTTTCCCGTGTTCAATCTACGAATCTGGAACCATTCATGCGCTAGCAGATTTAGGAGCAAGTATCAACCTAATCCCCTACTCTCTCTACAAGAGATTAGAGTTAGGAGACTTGTCACCAACCAAAATGACAATCCAACTTGCCGATCATACAATTCAATATCCTAAGGGCATAGTTGAGAATGTCTTGGTGAAAGTCTACAAATTCTTGTATCCTACGGATTTTGTAGTGATGGATATCAAGGAAGACCTACACACCCCAATAGTGTTAGGAAGACCTTTCATGAATACGACTAGGACTGTCATTGATGTGTACAATCAAACCATGATCTTACGATCACATGGGGAGAGTGTTACCTTCAAAATTGACCGACCAACTGATCTTTCTGGACAGGCAGAGATGTTTGCTATTTCCACCAGACAGATCACTTCCGATGATGAGTCTTCACCACCAGCCGATGATGTCAAAATGGGTGTCGAATCACAGTCTGTAAACGACCCAGAAATGGAAGAAGAGGATCCCAGCGAAGAAATAGAGGAAGAGGAAGAATCTGAGGAGGAAGAGGAAATGGAGGATGTAAAAGAAACGGCGACAGTACCCGTTCCAAGTGAAATGTCCCGTTCTTATTGATTAAAAACGTTCCATATTAATTGATTTCGTTGCGAGGTTTTGACCTCTATATGAGACATTTTTCAAAGACTGCATCCATTTTTGAAACAAACCATAACCTTTATTTCATAGATAAAGGTTTTAAAAGCTTTACGTAGATTATCAAATAATGATAATCTAAAATATCCTGTTTACACGCGACCATTACATAATGGTTTACAATACAAATATGTTACAACAAAATAAGTTTCTTGAATGCAGTTTTTACACAATATCATACAAGCATGGACTCCAAATCTCGTCCTTATTTAAGTATGCTACAGCGGAAGCTCTTAATAATCACATGAGAATAAACATGCTTAAAACGTCAACAAAAATGTTGGTGAGTTATAGGTTTAACCTATATATCAAATCATAATAATAGACCACAAGATTTCATATTTCAATACACATCCCATACATAGAGATAAAAATCGTTCATATGGTGAACACCTGGTAACCGACATTAACAAGATGCATATATAAGAATATCCCCATCATTCCGGGACACCCTTCGGATATGATATAAATTTCGAAGTACTAAAGCATCAGGTACTTTGGATGGGGTTTGTTAGGCCCAATAGATCTATCTTTAGGATTCGCGTCAATTAGGGTGTCTGTTCCCTAATTCTTAGATTACCAGACTTAATAAAAAGGGGCATATTCGATTTCGATAATTCAACCATAGAATGTAGTTTCACGTACTTGTGTCTATTTTGTAAATCATTTATAAAACTTGCATGTATTCTCATCCCAAAAATATTAGATTTTAAAAGTGGGACTATAACTCACTTTCACAGATTTTTACTTCGTCGGGAAGTAAGACTTGGCCACTGGTTGATTCACGAACCTATAACAATATATACATATATATCAAAGTATGTTCAAAATATATTTATAACACTTTTAATATATTTTGATGTTTTAAGTTTATTAAGTCAGCTGTCCTCGTTAATAACCTACAACTAGTTGTCCACAGTTAGATGTACAGAAATAAATCGATAAATATTATCTTGAATCAATCCACGACCCAGTGTATACGTATCTCAGTATTGATCACAACTCAAACTATATATATTTTGGAATCAACCTCAACCCTGTATAGCTAACTCCAACATTCACATATAGAGTGTCTATGGTTGTTCCGAAATATATATAGATGTGTCGACATGATAGGTCGAAACATTGTATACGTGTCTATGGTATCTCAAGATTACATAATATACAATACAAGTTGATTAAGTTATGGTTGGAATAGATTTGTTACCAATTTTCACGTAGCTAAAATGAGAAAAATTATCCAATCTTGTTTTACCCATAACTTCTTCATTTTAAATCCGTTTTGAGTGAATCAAATTGCTATGGTTTCATATTGAACCCTATTTTATGAATCTAAACAGAAAAAGTATAGGTTTATAGTCGGAAAAATAAGTTACAAGTCGTTTTTGTAAAGGTAGTCATTTCAGTCGAAAGAACGACGTCTAGATGACCATTTTAGAAAACATACTTCCACTTTGAGTTTAACCATAATTTTTGGATATAGTTTCATGTTCATAATAAAAATCATTTTCTAAGAATAACAACTTTTAAATCAAAGTTTATCATAGTTTTTAATTAACTAACCCAAAACAGCCCGCGGTGTTACTACGACGGCGTAAATCCGGTTTTACGGTGTTTTTCGTGTTTCCAGGTTTTAAATCATTAAGTTAGCATATCATATAGATATATAACATGTGTTTAGTTGATTTTAAAATTCAAGTTAGAAGGATTAACTTTTATTTGCGAACAAGTTTAGAATTAACTAAACTATGTTCTAGTGATTACAAGTTTAAACCTTCGAATAAGATAGCTTTATATGTATGAATCGAATGATGTTATGAACATCATTACTACCTTAAGTTCCTTGGATAAACCTACTGGAAAAGAGAAAAATGGATCTAGCTTCAACGGATCCTTGGATGGCTCGAAGTTCTTGAAGCAGAATCATGACACGAAAACAAGTTCAAGTAAGATCATCACTTGAAATAAGATTGTTATAGTTATAGAAATTGAACCAAAGTTTGAATATGATTATTACCTTGTATTAGAATGATAACCTACTGTAAGAAACAAAGATTTCTTGAGGTTGGATGATCACCTTACAAGATTGGAAGTGAGCTAGCAAACTTGAAAGTATTCTTGATTTTATGTAACTAGAACTTGTAGAATACATGAAGAACACTTAGAACTTGAAGATAGAACTTGAGAGAGATCAATTAGATGAAGAAAATTGAAGAATGAAAGTGTTTGTAGGTGTTTTTGGTCGTTGGTGTATGGATTAGATATAAAGGATATGTAATTTTGTTTTCATGTAAATAAGTCATGAATGATTACTCATATTTTTGTAATTTTATGAGATATTTCTTGCTAGTTGCCAAATGATGGTTCCCACATGTGTTAGGTGACTCACATGGGCTGCTAAGAGCTGATCATTAGAGTGTATATACCAAGAGTACATACATCTAAAAGCTGTGTATTGTACGAGTACGAATACGGGTGCATACGAGTAGAATTGTTTATGAAACTGAACGAGAATGTAATTTTAAGTATTTTTGTTAAGTAGAAGTATTTTGATAAGTGTCTTGAAGTCTTTCAAAAGTGTATGAATACATATTAAAACACTACATGTATATACATTTTAACTGAGTCGTTAAGTCATCGTTAGCCGTTACATCTAAGTGTTGTTTTGAAACCTTTAGGTTAACGATCTTGTTAAATGTTATTAACCCAATGTTTATAATATCAAATGAGATTTTAAATTATTATATTATCATGATATTATGATGTACGAATATCTCTTAATATGATATATATACATTAAATGTCGTTACAACGATAATCGTTACATATATGTCTCGTTTAAAAATCATTAAGTTAGTAGTCTTGTTTTTACATATGTAGTTCATTGTTAATATACTTAATGATATGTTTAATTATCATAGTATCATGTTAACTATATATATATCCATATATATGTCATCATATAGTTTTTACAAGTTTTAACGTTCGTGAATCACCGGTCAACTTGGGTGGTCAATTGTCTATATGAAACATATTTCAATTAATCAAGTCTTAACAAGTTTGATTGCTTAACATGTTGGAAACATTTAATCATGTAAATATCAATCTCAATTAATATATATAAACATGGAAAAGTTCGGGTCACTACACTACCTACCCGTTAAATAAATTTCGTCCCGAAATTTTAAGCTGTTGAAGGTGTTGACGAATCTTCTGGAAATAGATGCGGGTATTTCTTCTTTATCTGTTCTTCACGCTCCCAGGTGAACTCGGGTCCTCTACGAGCATTCCATCGAACCTTAACATTTGGTATCTTGTTTTGCTTAAGTCTTTTAACCTCACGATCCATTATTTCAACGGGTTCTTCGATGAATTGAAGTTTTTTGTTGATTTGGATTTCATCTAACGGAATAGTGAGATCTTCTTTAGCAAAACATTTCTTCAAATTCGAGACGTGGAAAGTGTTATGTACAGCCGTGAGTTGTTGAGGTAACTCAAGTCGGTAAGCTACTGGTCCGACACGATCAATAATCTTGAATGGTCCAATATACCTTGGATTTAATTTCCCTCGTTTACCAAATCGAACAACGCCTTTCCAAGGTGCAACTTTAAGCATGACCATCTCTCCAATTTCAAATTCTATATCTTTTCTTTTAATGTCAGCGTAGCTCTTTTGTTGACTTTGGGCGGTTTTCAACCGTTGTTGAATTTTGATGATCTTCTCAGTAGTTTCTTGTATAATCTCTGGACCCGTAATTTGTCTATCCCCCACTTCACTCTAACAAATCGGAGACCTGCACTTTCTACCATAAAGTGCTTCAAACGGCACCATCTCAATGCTTGAATGGTAGCTGTTGTTGTAGGAAAATTCTGCTAACGGTAGATGTCGATCCCAACTGTTTTCGAAATCAATAACACATGCTCGTAGCATGTCTTCAAGCGTTTGTATCGTCCTTTAGCTCTGCCCATCAGTTTGTGGATGATAGGCAGTACTCATGTCTAGACGAGTTCCTAATGCTTGCTGTAATGTCTGCCAGAATCTTGAAATAAATCTGCCATCCCTATCAGAGATAATAGAGATTGGTATTCCATGTCTGGAGACGACTTCCTTCAAATACAGTCGTGCTAACTTCTCCATCTTGTCATCTTCTCTTATTGGCAGGAAGTGTGCTGATTTGGTGAGACGATCAACTATTACCCAAATAGTATCAAAACCACTTGCAGTCCTTGGCAATTTAGTGATAAAATCCATGGTAATGTTTTCCCATTTCCATTCTGGGATTTTGGGTTGTTGAAGTAGACCTGATGGTTTCTGATGCTCAGCTTTAACCTTAGAACACGTCAAACATTCTCCTACGTATTTAGCAACATCGGCTTTCATACCCGGCCACCAAAAATGTTTCTTGAGATCCTTGTACATCTTCCCCGTTCCAGGATGTATTGAGTATCTGGTTTTATGAGCTTCTCTAAGTACCATTTCTCTCATATCTCCAAATTTTGGTACCCAAATCCTTTCATCCCTATACCAGGTTCCGTCTTCCCGAATATTAAGATGCTTCTCCGATCCTTTGGGTATTTCATCCTTTAAATTTCCCTCTTTTAAAACTCCTTGTTGCGCCTCCTTTATTTGAGTAGTAAGGTTATTATGAATCATTATATTCATAGATTTTACTCGAATGGGTTCTCTGTCCTTCCTGCTCAAGGCATCGGCTACCACATTTGCCTTCCCCGGGTGGTAACGAATCTCAAAGTCGTAATCATTCAACAATTCAATCCACCTACGCTACCTCATATTCAGTTGTTTCTGATTAAATATGTGTTGAAGACTTTTGTGGTCGGTATATATAATACTTTTGACCCCATATAAGTAGTGCCTCCAAGTCTTTAATGCAAAAACAACTGCGCCTAATTCCAAATCATACGTCATATAATTTTGTTCGTGAATCTTCAATTGTCTAGACGCATAAGCAATCACCTTCGTTCGTTGCATTAATACACAACCGAGACCTTTCTTTGATGCGTCACAATAAATCACAAAATCATCATTCCCTTCAGGCAATGACAATATAGGTGCCGTAGTTAGCTTTTTCTTCAATAACTGAAACGCTTTCTCTTGTTCATCATTCCATTCAAATTTCTTCCCTTTATGCGTTAATGCAGTCAAGGGTTTTGCTATTCTGGAAAAGTCTTGGATGAACCTTCTGTAGTAACCAGCTAGTCCTAAAAACTGGCGTATGTGTTTCAGAGTTTTCGGGGTTTCCCACTTTTCAACAGTTTCTATCTTTGCCGGATCCACCTTAATACCTTCTTTGTTCACTATGTGACCGAGGAATTGAACTTCTTCCAACCAAAATGCACACTTTGAAAACTTAGCGTACAATTCTTCCTTCCTCAATACTTCTAACACCTTTCTCAAATGTTCACCGTGTTCTTGGTCATTCTTTGAGTAAATAAGTATGTCATCAATGAAAACAATGACAAACTTGTCAAGGTATGGTCCACACACTCGGTTCATAAGGTCCATAAACACAGCTGGTGCATTAGTTAAACCAAACGGCATGACCATAAACTCGTAATGACCGTAACGTGTTCTGAAAGCAGTCTTTGGAATATCATCTTCTTTCACCCGCATTTGATGATACCCGGAACGTAAGTCAATCTTTGAATAAACATACGAGCCTTGTAGTTGATCAAATAAGTCGTCGATTCTCGGTAGTGGGTAGCGGTTCTTGATGGTAAGTTTGTTCAACTCTCGGTAGTCGATACACAACCTGAATGTACCATCTTTCTTCTTGACAAACAAAACAGGAGCTCCCCACGGTGATGTGCTTGGTCGAATGAAACCACGCTCTAAAAGTTCTTGTAATTGGCTTTGTAGTTCTTTCATCTCGCTGGGTGCGAGTCTGTAAGGAGCACGAGCTATTGGTGCAGCTCCTGGTACAAGATCTATTTGAAATTCAACGGATCGATGTGGGGGTAATCCCGGCAATTCTTTCGGAAATACATCGGGAAATTCTTTTGCAATGGGAACATCATTGATGCTCTTTTCTTCAGTTTGTACTTTCTCGACGTGTGCTAGAACAGCATAGCAACCTTTTCTTATTAGTTTTTGTGCCTTCAAATTACTAATAAGATGTAGCTTCGTGTTGCCCTTTTCTCTGTACACCATTAAGGGTTTTCCTTTTTCTCGTATAATGCGAATTGCATTTTTGTAACAAACGATCTCTGCTTTCACTTCTTTCAACCAGTCCATACCGATTATCACATCAAAACTCCCTAACTCTACTGGTATCAAATCAATCTTAAATGTTTCGCTAACCAGTTTAATTTCTCGATTCCGACATATATTATCTGCTGAAATTAATTTACCATTTGCTAATTCGAGTAAAAATTTACTATCCAAAGGCGTCAATGGACAACTTAATTTAGCACAAAAATCTCTACTCATATAGCTTCTATCCGCACCCGAATCAAATAAAACGTAAGCAGATTTATTGTCAATAAGAAACGTACCCGTAACAAGCTCCGGGTCTTCCTGTGCCTCTGCCGCATTAATATTGAAAACTCTTTCGTGGCCTTGTCCATTCGTGTTCTCCTGGTTCGGGCAATTTCTAATAATGTGGCCCGGTTTTCCACATTTATAACAAACTACATTGGCATAACTTGCTCCGACACTACTTGCTCCGCCATTACTCGTTCCGACACCATTTGTTCCTTTCGTTCTATTAACCCCTGGTCCGTAGACCTCACACTTCGCCGCGCTATGACCATTTCTTTTACACTTGTTGCAAAATTTGGTGCAGAACCCCGAGTGATACTTTTCACACCTTTGGCATAGCTGCTTCTGATTGTTATTGCTGTTGCGGTTATTATTGTTGTTGGGATGATTGTTGTAGTTGCTGTTATTGTTGTTGTTGTTGTTGGGCCGTTTATTGTAGTTGCGATTGTTGGGATAATTGTTGCGATTATTGTTGTAATTGCTGTTGTTGCTGTATTGGCGATTCTTATCAACGTTTTCCTCCCACTTTCTTTTGACTTGCTTCACATTGGCCTCTTCAGTAGTCTGTTCTTTAATTCTTTCTTCAATCTGGTTCACTAGTTTGTGAGCCATTCTACATGCCTGTTGTATGGAGGCGGGCTCGTGTGAACTTATATCTTCTTGGATTCTTTCCGGTAATCCTTTCACAAACGCGTCGATCTTCTCTTCCTCATCTTCGAACGCTCCCGGATACAATAGGCACAATTCTGTGAATCGTCTTTCGTACGTGGTAATATCAAATCCTTGGGTTCGTAACCCTCTAAGTTCTGTCTTGAGCTTATTGACCTCGGTTCTGGGACGGTACTTCTCGTTCATCAAGTGCTTGAATGCTGACCACGGTAGTGCGTACGCATCATCTTGTCCCACTTGCTCTAGATAGGTATTCCACCATGTTAACGCAGAACCTGTGAAGGTATGCGTAGCGTACTTCACTTTGTCCTCTTCAGTACACTTACTTATGGCAAACACCGATTCAACCTTTTCGGTCCACCGTTTCAATCCGATCGGTCCTTCGGTTCCATCAAATTCCAAAGGTTTGCAGGCAGTGAATTCTTTGTAGGTGCATCCTACACGATTTCCTGTACTGCTAGATCCAATGTTATTGTTGGTATGTAGCGCAGCCTGTACTGCGGCTATGTTTGAAGCTAGAAAAGTACGGAATTCCTCTTCATTCATATTCACGGTGTGTCGAGTAGTCGGTGCCATTTCCTTCAAAATAGTTAAATGGAACAAGTTAATCATACAGAATATTAAGAGTAGTTAATAGTATTTCGTAGCATAATATAAACTCATTTATAAAAGCTTTTTCTTCATATTAGCGTTTTATAAGTTTAAATTCGGGTAGTACCTACCCGTTAGGTTCATACTTAGTAGCTAATATACAATTCAACTACTACAATTCTATATGAAAAACTGATTATAATAATATTTCGCGTTCAAACTTTTACACAATATTTTACAAACTTACAATACCGCTTATTTTACATAAAGCATGAAATATAGCACACAATAACTTTGATACAAGATAGTTGTGAAGATAATTCTAGCTAGTACACAAGTCGTTCAGCAAAGGCAATAAAGACACGTAATTCATACGTCCAGAAACAAGTCATGCATTCTGGTTTTACTAGGATTACTTCCCATCCTTGGTCTTGTGGAACATAACCGTTATGACCGTTGATAAGACAGCGTGTTGTAACGTCGTCAAAGGGACGAGGGTTACGTAATGTCCAACAGTCCCGTAACAATCTAAAAACCTCATTTCTTACCCCAATTACCGACTCCGTCACTTGTGGAAACGTTTTGTTTAATAGCTGTAGCCCGATGTTCTTTTTCTCACTTTGGTGAGAAGCGAACATTACTAACCCGTAAGCATAGCATGCTTTTTTATGTTGCATGTTAGCCGCTTTTTCTAAATCATGAAGTCCTATATTCGGATATATTGAGTCAAAATAATTTCTTAACCCGTTGCGTAAAATAGCATTTGGGTTCCCCGCAATATATGCGTCAAAGTAAACACATCGTAACTTATGGGTTTCCCAATGTGATATCCCGCATCTTTCAAACGAAAGTCTCTTATAAACCAAGACATTCTTGGAACGTTCTTCGAATATCTTACAAACTGATCTCGCCTTAAATAGTTGTGCCGAGGAATTCTGACCGACTCTAGACAAGATTTCATCAATCATGTCTCCGGGTAGGTCTATTAAAATATTGGGTTGTCTATCCATTTTGTGTTTTTAAACTGTAAAATAGACAAGAGTTAGATTCATAAAAAAATACTTATTAATACAAGCAATTTTTACATATATCATAAAGCATAAGCACACTATATTACATATATTACACCACACGAATACAACTATCTTATTCCGACTCGCTCATTTCTTCTTCTTCTTCGGTTTTGGTTCGTTTTGCCAAGTTTCTAGGGATATATGATGTTCCCCTAATACGAGCCGTCGTGATCCACATTGGTTTAGAAAAACCTGGTGGTTTAGAGGTTCCCGGGTCATTGTTATAACTTAAGGACTTCGGGGGTTGACGATACATATAAAGTTCATCGGGGTTGGAATTAGATTTCTCTATTTTTATGCCCTTTCCCTTATTATTTTCTTTTGCCTTTTTAAATTCAGTTGGGGTAATTTCTGTAACATCATCGGAATTCTCGTCGGAATCCGATTCATCGGAGAATTGGTAATCCTCCCAATATTTTGCTTCCTTGGCGGAAACACCATTGACCATAATTAACCTTGGTCGGTTAGTTGAGGATTTTCTTTTACTTAACCGTTTTATTATTTCCCCCACCGGTTCTATTTCTTCATCCGGTTCTGATTCTTCTTCCGGTTCCGATTCTTCTTCCAGTTCCGACTCTTCTTCCGGTTCGTCTTCGGGAACTTGTGAATCAGTCTATGAATCATTCCAATTTACATTTGACTCTTCATTATTATTAGGTGAGTCAATGGGACTTGTTCTAGATGTAGACATCTATCACATAATATCAAACGCGTTAAGAGATTAATATATCACATAATATTCACATGTTAAAAATATATAGTTTCCAACAAAATTTGTTAAGCAATCATTTTTCAAGTAAACACGGTCGAAGTACAGACTCACTAATGCATCCTAACAAACTCGATAAGACACACTAATGTAAAATTCTGGTTCTCTAAGACCAACGCTCGGATACCAACTGAAATGTCCCGTTCTTATTGATTAAAAACGTTCCATATTAATTGATTTCGTTGCGAGGTTTTGACCTCTATATGAGATATTTTTCAAAGACTGCATTCATTTTTGAAACAAACCATAACCTTTATTTCATAGATAAAGGTTTTAAAAAGCTTTACGTAGATTATCAAATAATGATAATCTAAAATATCCTGTTTACACGCGACCATTACATAATGGTTTACAATACAAATATGTTACAACAAAATAAGTTTCTTGAATGCAGTTTTTACACAATATCATACAAGCATGGACTCCAAATCTCGTCCTTATTTAAGTATGCGACAGCGGAAGCTCTTAATAATCACCTGAGAATAAACATGCTTAAAACGTCAACAAAAATGTTGGTGAGTTATAGGTTTAACCTATATATATCAAATCATAATAATAGACCACAAGATTTCATATTTCAATACACATCCCATACATAGAGATAAAAATCGTTCATATGGTGAACACCTGGTAACCGACATTAACAAGATGCATATATAAGAATATCCCCATCATTCCGGGACACCCTTCGGATATGATATAAATTTCGAAGTACTAAAGCATCCGGTACTTTGGATGGGGTTTGTTAGGCCCAATAGATCTACCTTTAGGATTCGCGTCAATTAGGGTGTCTGTTCCCTAATTCTTAGATTACCAGACTTGATAAAAAGGGGCATATTCGATTTCGATAATTCAACCATAGAATGTAGTTTCACGTACTTGTGTCTATTTTGTAAATCATTTAAAAACCTGCATGTATTCTCATCCCAAAAATATTAGATTTTAAAAGTGGGACTATAACTCACTTTCACAGATTTTTACTTCGTCGGGAAGTAAGACTTGGCCACTGGTTGATTCACGAACCTATAACAATATATACATATATATCAAAGTATGTTCAAAATATATTTATAACACTTTTAATATATTTTGATGTTTTAAGTTTATTAAGTCAGCTGTCCTCGTTAATAACCTACAACTAGTTGTCCACAGTTAGATGTACAGAAATAAATCGATAAATATTATCTTGAATCAATCCACGACCCAGTGTATACGTATCTCAGTATTGATCACAACTCAAACTATATATATTTTGGAATCAACCTCAACCCTGTATAGCTAACTCCAACATTCACATATAGAGTGTCTATGGTTGTTCCGAAATATATATAGATGTGTCGACATGATAGGTCGAAACATTGTATACGTGTCTATGGTATCTCAAGATTACATAATATACAATACAAGTTGATTAAGTTATGGTTGGAATAGATTTGTTACCAATTTTCACGTAGCTAAAATGAGAAAAAATATCCAATCTTGTTTTACCCATAACTTCTTCATTTTAAATCCGTTTTGAGTGAATCAAATTGCTATGGTTTCATATTGAACCCTATTTTATGAATCTAAACAGAAAAAGTATAGGTTTATAGTCAGAAAAATAAGTTACAAGTCGTTTTTGTAAAGGTAGTCATTTCAGTCGAAAGAACGACGTCTAGATGACCATTTTAGAAAACATACTTCCACTTTGAGTTTAACCATAATTTTTGGATATAGTTTCATGTTCATAATAAAAATCATTTTCTCAGAATAACAACTTTTAAATCAAAGTTTATCATAGTTTTTAATTAACTAACCCAAAACAGCCCGCGGTGTTACTACGACGGCGTAAATCCAGTTTTACGGTGTTTTTCGTGTTTCCAGGTTTTAAATCATTAAGTTAGCATATCATATAGATATAGAACATGTGTTTAGTTGATTTTAAAAGTCAAGTTAGAAGGATTAACTTTTATTTGCGAACAAGTTTAGAATTAACTAAACTATGTTCTAGTGATTACAAGTTTAAACCTTCGAATAAGATAGCTTTATATGTATGAATCGAATGATGTTATGAACATCATTACTACCTTAAGTTCCTTGGATAAACCTACTGGAAAAGAGAAAAATGGATCTAGCTTCAACGGATCCTTGGATGGCTCGAAGTTCTTGAAGCAGAATCATGACACGAAAACAAGTTCAAGTAAGATCATCACTTGAAATAAGATTGTTATAGTTATAGAAATTGAACCAAAGTTTGAATATGATTATTACCTTGTATTAGAATGATAACCTACTGTAAGAAACAAAGATTTCTTGAGGTTGGATGATCACCTTACAAGATTGGAAGTGAGCTAGCAAACTTGAAAGTATTCTTGATTTTATGTAACTAGAACTTGTAGAATATATGAAGAACACTTAGAACTTGAAGATAGAACTTGAGAGAGATCAATTAGATGAAGAAAATTAAAGAATGAAAGTGTTTGTAGGTGTTTTTGGTCGTTGGTGTATGGATTAGATATAAAGGATATGTAATTTTGTTTTCATGTAAATAAGTCATGAATGATTACTCATATTTTTGTAATTTTATGAGATATTTCTTGCTAGTTGCCAAATGATGGTTCTCACATGTGTTAGGTGACTCACATGGGCTGCTAAGAGCTGATCATTGGAGTGTATATACCAATAGTACATACATCTAAAAGCTGTGTATTGTACGAGTACGAATACGGGTGCATACGAGTAGAATTGTTGATGAAACTGAACGAGAATGTAATTGTAAGTATTTTTGTTAAGTAGAAGTATTTTGATAAGTGTCTTGAAGTCTTTCAAAAGTGTATGAATACATATTAAAACACTACATGTATATACATTTTAACTGAGTCGTTAAGTCATCGTTAGCCGTTACATGTAAGTGTTGTTTTGAAACCTTTAGGTTAACGATCTTGTTAAATGTTGTTAACCCAATGTTTATAATATCAAATGAGATTTTAAATTATTATATTATCATGATATTATGATGTACGAATATCTCTTAATATGATATATATACATTAAATGTCGTTACAACGATAATCGTTACATATATGTCTCGTTTAAAAATCATTAAGTTAGTAGTCTTGTTTTTACATATGTAGTTCATTGTTAATATACTTAATGATATGTTTACTTATCATAGTATCATGTTAACTATATATATATCCATATATATGTCATCATATAGTTTTTACAAGTTTTAACGTTCGTGAATCACCGGTCAACTTGGGTGGTCAATTGTCTATATGAAACATATTTCAATTAATCAAGTCTTAACAAGTTTGATTGCTTAACATGTTGGAAACATTTAATCATGTAAATATCAATCTCAATTAATATATATAAACATGGAAAAGTTCGGGTCACTACACCAAGCACTGAGTGTCATGAAGAAATAATGAGGCTTGAGATGGCAGATCACAGTATAATCATTCGATTCAAGAAGAAGACCGACAAGGCTGAGGTTAAGGATATAGAAATTGATCCTGTAGTATCAAAGTAGAGAATCAGAATACTAAAGAAACCCGTTCATCAGAGCAAGATACCGATGATGACGAGGAAGAGCATCATGAAGACATTCTGACTAACTCACACTCTCCAACCGAATCAGATCAAGGGGAGCCGGAATCTTCTTCAGATCAAATTCCAGTTATATCCACGTATGCAGACATGATTACCTTCATCAATGATATCGATGAATTTGAAGACATTCTCGAAGCCATCCGAAAGTCAACCATTGACTTTTTGCTACACTTAACAGAACGAATTATGGCTATAAGAGAAGAGCACCACCTCTATCTCCGAAGAGAAGACAATGATGTTGAAATCCTAGAAGAACGCATTCAAGACTTTATCAATTCTCTTCACGATCATATCTATCACGAAGAAAGGTAACGAGAGCATAACTAAGTAGTTCGCACTATTCTCGAAACAAGATTCTGTCGAGATCAGAAGATCATTTACTCCAGGGTTTATAACGCCTTAGCCGGATCTGCACTTCCGTTCTCACGAAACCAACGAGCACTACTGACTCTCATCCGGAAGTACATGGATCTTTCCACCGGCCGCCCGACTTATCACTCTGATTTGTAAATGATCGAGGATATTCACAGCTTTTTCGCTCTCTTGGAAAGAGATAATTTCGAAAGCACACCAGACAGACTAGTGATTTACGTAACAATTGATCACCACGCTGATCTGATTATCAAAGAGTTACAAGGCGCTGTTATGAAGAAAGCAAGGCGAAACAACTCGATCTCTCATCTTGAACCATATCGAGTCAACATTGCCACCTATGTTACGAAGCAGCTATCACGTATCTTCCACGAGTCCACGGATCCTAGTTTCACATTTAAAGCTGGATGTCGGGAGATATACTCAAAGACGGTGAAATTAATACTCGGATCAGGATTGCTATTCACTTCTTTCCAACTTCATCTCTTAACTAATTTTTGCAAAGTAACCGACTCCTACTGTGGAGATCACTGTTCCGAAGACTTCAAAATTCTAAAGATACAGTTTCTAACATTATTTGAAGACCTCCGAAATGAGCATCCCATCAGAGAAATCAACAACACCAGCACTGCTTCTATGATTGACATTCATGGGTCAACCAGCAGGGCTGTGGATCATATTCTCATCGGAATTCAAGACTTATCAAGAGCTGAAACTGCGCACTACTTATCTTTCAGAAGATCTTCAAGAGAAGTACCGGATTTGTTACCACTATTGGTCCGACACTTTCTCAGGACTTATCCACCAAGACTCACATTCCCTCGAGAAGACCAAGATCACAACCATCAGCGAGGAATGTTCGCTTTTTGAAGCATCACTACGGTCGAGCCAATGACCTTAAACAAAAGCGCTTCTCGGGAGGCAACCCGTGCAATAAAGTAGAGTAGAAGAATAAAGGATGACAAATGAGCCAATAAAGACACAAGGAAGCCAGCCGCATCTGCTGGGGGTATTTCTTTCTTTTCGCTACTAGCTCAAGATTCAAAATATGCCACATCCTAGCTTATCACTAAGTGTGGGATAACACCCAAATCAAAACACTAGACAAATACTCTCAAATCTTCAACTAAAACTCCTAAGTGTGGGATACACTAGGAATATTGAGGACAATGTTCATCTAAGTGTGGGATGTTGGTATCTTTTTATGCTGTATTATAATAAACCATTACGAAGATTTCAAGTCCTTAAGCCAAATTTCAAAATTTTTGCAAAAGAAACCCTTTTCGAAAGAATATTTTTAAAAACCTAAAACGTTTGTCAATAAAAATAAGGCTTAAGTAAGGTGGAATTCTTATTAGATTGAAATCTCTAATAGAGCATTGCATGACTAAGACATTATCGACCTAAATTGATTATGGTGAGGCACCCCAAATAAAACCGGCATTCATCTTTAATGCTTCACTATTTTCCGTTGAGAGTGCCGATGTCTGTGCTCAGAATCAGAACTTGCTTTAGATCTACATCTCCAAGCAGCAAAACATGGTTTGGTTGTAATCAAAATAGCTACCCATTTGTCAAACATAAACCTTCCACACCTCCACTACTTCTACTCCACCACCACATCCACATCACCTTTACTATTTCTCGAAAAACCCAGAAAATGAGATTCCTTCTGAAAACCCGATGTTATAAACCTCTCAAGTATCATGACAAAAGTCTTGAAAAAGTTTACCGGCAAAAAGTTTCTCGAGATGAAGTCTACAAAAAAAAAAAAAAAAAAAATTTGATGAAGTTCTGAAAAAAGGAGCAGAACTAAATAAGAGAAATGCCGAAGAGAACTCGACCGAAAAAGATTATTAAATGAAGAAAAGTTCAAAAGTGCTTCTCAAAATACTTCAGCACTCCTATCTATCCGAATAAAAGTCTGTATAAAGACTACATTACCCGTTATCTCACCCTTCAAAAATAACTTCACTACCACTCCAAAATTCCTTTTCCATCATTGACAAATGACCTATAAAGCTGAGATTACTACCGTTCTCGCATTAGCATCAAGGATTTTAGTCTTTATCAAGCCTATGACGATGGGTGTAGCATGACTGGCTATGAGCGTACTTCATTTCTTAGATCTATAAGGGACCTTAAACACCTGAGTGATTTGAGTGACTCGTGGAAGCTAGCCTATGTCAGGTAACCTCCTCGCATGCTTGCAGAGATAATTTCAATCCTAACATAGATGACTCACCTTATCTTTTTGCTCTTATAATAAAAGCAAACCGCTTAGGGTATTAGAAAAGAAACACCAAAAAGATTCTTAAAAATAAGAGTTTGCTTGAGGACAAGCAAAGTCTAAGTGTAGGATATTTGATATCGGCTAAAAAGTCACGTTTTCACCCCGGTATTAAGGCCCAAAAATAAAAAAGATTCGAACTTTATCGGCAAAATACCCACTTCGTTGGTTAGAATTTAAGAACAAGTAATTATGAAGGCGGTGCAAAAAGAATCAAGAGAATCGGAGCTAAAACGAAGATTCTAGAGTGAAAATGGTGAAAGACAAGAAATCAAGTTACGATCCAGGGAATCAAGGCTGACCAGCACACCATACGGCCTGCCACTATGGATACGGCCTGTCAGATACGTGCCACCAGGTGCCTTCACCATACGGCCTGCCAAATACGCCCCACCATACGGCCTGCCAGGCGTATTTTGGCATTTTCCTAGCCTATTTAATGGGTCTTTGTCATTCATTCCAACACACACTTCAATTCACTTCTTTCTCTCTCTTGTACAATATTAGTCATAATTTCAAGGCCTTCTCACCTTCGAGCGAGAAATTAAGTACCCGGAGGCGAACGCTGAAGATTGTATTAGGAGCGGTCTGGAGTCTTGAAGTTGTCACTTTTGTATTCGGAACTCGTTTAATCTACTAGTACCTCTATCCTTTATCTTATATAAATGTTTTATTATATTGTTGCCATGATTAGCGAGTAGTTATCTTTAGTATATGCTATGATGTAAGCAGTTATAATGCCGGAATAATATTATGGTTTGTGTATGCTGTTGAAATGCTTTCCAATTATGCTATAAACTCAATCGCTTTTCCAACTAATAGAACGTAGTTATAGGCTCTGTTGTTGGGAAGTCGCGAACCCTGATTTAGAGTACACTATCTGTGTCACCCCTTGGTAAGAGAAGTCTATCGGATACAACGTAAGATCAACTGAGGCACACTGGTTGTAGTAAGTCTATCAAGCTTTAGATTCTGACTGAGGACTCTTTCGTAGTGAAACATCTGACTAGACCCCTAGTACATTGTCGGTCCCAGACCATGCTAGTGTAGTCACCAAGCATATAAACTTCGTACGTGCATGCTGAAGCACATCGGTTATTGTAAGCTGTACCTCTGCTAAGTAAGGCCATGGAACATGGTTAGTGTTAACCAGTACACTGCACCATAACGCGGTCTCAAGCATTGCACCCCGCTTGAGGGATTCTTAGTTAATTAAGGAACTGTTTGTTTAGACACATAAAGGATTGGACCGTTAGGATAACCGAACGTGTTCATGGAAGTCATCTTGACTTGGACATGATGTTCTTTATGGTTGAACTCTTTTTAAGGGCCTAACTATCTTTTACCAATCATTAACGAAAGCATTAAAACGCATCACGTCTCTCGGATATGGTAAACCATGTATTCTATTACGCTTAAGAAAGTTTAGACCATTCTGGAATGTTAATACGTCACCCAACCGAGTCGCTCAATTGGATGAGCCGTCTGAATGTGTATGCCTGTAGTCAGACTGCACGGGCGTCGGGGGTAAGGGACATTTCTGCCTATTCAGAATCTTCAAGCCTAACGCAGTACCCAGTGACATGTCTTATGACAGGGGCGTTTAGGACAGTGTAATGAATACAAGGTCTCTGCCTATTCATGAGCCAGCATTCCATAATCTCGGCAGAATAACTGATGAAGTCATAGTATGCGCTTACTTTAACCTTATCCGAATTACAAATTTTATCGCATTTACTTTATTTATCTTATAAATTAGAAAATCCCAAAATAATTATTCACTACTCCCTAACTATCTTAGGCTAAAATATAGGTTCGATGTTACTGATATCTCAAAAATACGACTCTAGGTCATACTTCCCTTACTCAAAAGGAGTAGTAAGATTTAGGCCCGGCTAAATATAAATTTAAAACTGTACCCTCTCCCACGAGTGGCTGATCCTGGCGAGCCGTGAGCTAACTGTAGAGACCCATCCTAATCCATCCGGACGAAGTCCATATCAATTATACACGATTCACAACAGTTGCTTACATCGCGAGATACTTGACCTCTATATGATACATTTACAAACATTGCATTCGTTTTTGAAAAGACAATCTTTCATTACATCGAAAGTTGACGGCATGCATACAATTTAATAATACATCTAACTATAATTGACTTAATAATAATCTTGACGAACTCAACGACTCGAATGCAACGTCTTTTGAAATATGCCATGAATTACTCCAAGTAATGTCTCTAATATGAGCTAATGCACAGCGGAAGATTTCTTTCATACCTGAGAATAAACATGCTTTAAAGTGTCAACCAAAAGGTTGGTGAGTTTATTAGTTTATCATAAATAATTATTTCATAAATTTAATAGACCACAAGATTTCATATTTCCATTTCTCATAAACATACGTCCCATGCATAGAGACAAAAATCATTCATACGGATTGAACACCTGGTAACCGACATTCACAATATACAAATAAGAATATCCCCATCATTCCGGGATCCTCCTTCGGACATGATATAAATTTCGAAGTACTAAAGTATCCGGTACTTTGGATGGGGCTTGTTGGGCCCGATAGATCTATCTTTAGGATTCGCGTCAATTAGGGTGTCTGTTCCCTAATTCTTAGATTACCAGACTATAAAGGGGCATATTCGATTTCGATCATTCAACCATATAATGTAGTTTCGATTACTTGTGTCTATTTCGTAAAACAGTTATAAAATTTTCGCATGTATTCTCAGCCCAAAACTATAAAGAGAAAAAGGGAGCAAATGAAACTCACGCATATAAATATTGTAAAATAGTTAATAAAGCATTTGCATTTATTCTCAGCCTAAAAATGTATATAAAAAGGGAATAATGAAACTCACCGTATCGTATTTTGTAGTAAAAATACATAGAACGACATTGAACAAGTGTAGGGTTGGCCTCGGATTCACGAACCTATATTATTCATATATATATTAAATCATGTATTTGTAGTCGAACAGATATGTATTATTGTTAGTAATATAATTTTTATATTAATAACCTATATTTATTTTATATAAAAATATTAAGTTTCGTTATGTTATATGTAATAGATATATTTATATATATATAACTTGTTAGTTTAAACAGTACTTTAGTAATACTAAAGTAAAATATTGAAATAATAATAGTTTTAATGCTAATAATAATAAAGATGATAATATTAGTAGTTTTTAATAAAGTAAATAATTTAATAATAACGGTTATGAAAATATAAATTTGTGATGAAAATACTTAATTTAATAATAATTATAATTATAAAAATATCTATTTTGTTAATTATGATAATAAGTTTAATTATAATCATACTAATAATAATGATGTTATTACAAATACTTTTGTCGATAATAACAATAATAATACTAACACTTTATAAAATGATACTAATAACAATATTTATAATAATTTGTATTATGTTCATAGTAGTGTTAATAATACTAATAAGGATCATAATTATAATAATAACAATACGTATATTAATATTACTAATAATAATAACAATATTACTAAGTAATGATATTTAGTAATAATATTAATTATAACAATAATCATTAATACTAGCAATAACAATAATATTCATAATAATACTAATAATAATAATATTAATAGTAATAATAATAATAATAATAATAATAATAATAATAATAATAATAATAATAATAATAATAAAATAACTAAAAGAATTTAGACTACCTTATCAAATAAGCTTTTAAAAAAATTAACCGCCTTGGCCCGGGCTCGATCCCGAGACCTCTAGCTCACTCCCTAACACCCTTTACCACCCAGCCATTACTGTCTTTCTGAAATTATACGCATCATTTGTTTATTTAAGCTCTACCTATCTGTTTCCAATTCCTTCTTCCTCACCACAATTGAACTCGACTAGAACATCATTACCATATCACTTTAACACTAAATTAAATTTTAAGATTCCAAGTTGGACTATAATAATTGGTTATGGACTGTTATGCAAAAATAAAAAATAAAAAAAAATACCAGCAATAGCAACAGCGTTCGTAAAAAAAATATAATCCCAAACGTGATTTTGAATTTAAGACATTTTTAGACTGAAGTTACAAAAGGAAATTGATAATAAATCATTTATAGAAGCTTTATGAATCATTAATTGATTCTGAAATATCATCAACGATTTGAATTTTCACGAAGAACAATCTGTTGACTTTAAAACTTTAAAGTTTGACTCAAAAATTTGGATTCGATAGAACGAATTGAGATTTGAAACTTCACAGGAAGTTTACATATACGATTCATAACGAAACCCCATTTTTATTTTTCTAAAATTCAATTGAAATCCAGTTTTGGGCAAAAAGTAACAATAACAGAGGTGTCGACATATTTTAAAAAAAAAACACTTATATTATCAGTTAAAAATATGTGGTAGTGATAATTGATAATGAGGGTGAAAGAAACTGAATGCCTCGCTCCCTGTCACTGAACAGCTCGTTTCATTTATAATCAAGGCAATCGATGGATTATCTTTTTATCAGGGAGATATAAAACAAATAAAAATTAAAAATAAAATAAAGTAGAAAGTGACCTACAACAGATTTTGGTTTGTATTGAATCTATGATTTCGATGTCTAACAATCTCAGAGACAGGAACAAGAATTTTGTACGGTTGATGGTTACGTTCAACTGATTCAAAGTCTCTGTTTCTGATTTTTCTATATACAATTTATATAATAATTAGTATAGTATATATATACTTATATAATAATAATAATAATAATAATACTAATAATAATAATAATTATATATTAATAATAGTTGATAAAATCTTAACAATAATGATAATAATAATTATTGATATCAATGTTAGAATTGATTTTATTATTAAATATAATATTAATAAATTGTATTATTTTATACTAATAATAATAATAATGATGATATATAATAATAATGTTTCTTAATGATAATACTTATTAACATCAAGTTACATGTTTAAATTTTTATCTCTATATAATATATATTATAATAATATTAATAATACAAATAGTAACATTAATTTTTAATATTAATGTTAATAATAAAAGTATTACTAGTAACATTGATATAACAAATTATACTATTCAAATCCCATAAATATATATTAATAATAATGATATCAATATTGATAATAAAAGTAATATTATATTCTATCTTGTAATTACATTTATTAATATTATTTATTAATTACGTAATATTTCATATACATTAATTTATTTAATTTATTATATATAATTATTTATATCTACATTTCTGTTTACAATCAAAGGTTCGTGAATCGTCGAAAATAGTCAATGGGTAATTGATTACATGAATATAAATTTCAAAACTTTCGAGACTCAACATTACATATTTTGCTTGTCGTGTCGGAAACATATAAAGATTAAAGTTTAAATTTGATCGAAAATTTCCGGGTCACTACACTAACGACACCGCGCAAATAAAAACCCTCCGTTTCGGCCATATCAGGAGAGATATAAAGTTTTTGGCGCCGATGCCGGGGATCTAGTATCAGGCAATACTGCTCTCTATCAAACTTATTCACAAGAATTTAGTAGTGTCTAAGAAAGACAATTATACACGGACTTGGTTATTGGATTTTCCGAACAGTCGCCAATTATATTGGGACCAAAAGGATCCTACCTCTCCGTAGTTGGCCTGGCCACTTGGTTTGTTGAATAGTCTGTGCAGTGCTCTGTTACCGAAATACCAGGGAATCAGTAGCCAGAACCAAAAATATATTCCACCATAGGATAGTTAGTTAATTACCTTAGATTACCTTAGATTAGATTACCTTAGGTTAGATTACTTTAGACTACCTTAGATTAAAATTAGATTATCTTAGATTAGATTAGTTTAGCTTATTATAATTTAGCTTATTTGCGAAAAATTAAAAACAAAAAGGCATACCTAGTGTATGACCCAAACCCGATCTAGACCAGGGCTGTTGTTATTCGTACCTGATCCAGACACAATAATCTCTAAAGCACGCAAGGAAGCAAGAATCAGAAACCAAATGGCGTTACGCGTTACTTTAGTAGAAAATACCAAACCCTCGATTGAAGGTCGAGGAGGACCAATCAGATTTCCAGAGATTCAATGACACTTGTTCGAGTTAAAACATCACATCATCCAGCTCATCCAGAAAAACTGTCAATTTCACCGATTACCGAATGATGATCCAAATTCTTACCTTGATAAATTCATATCTCTTTCGAACTCCTACAAACAGCCAGGGATAGGACATGATATAGTCCGGCTATACTTGTTCCCCTATTCTTTCACTCATCATGCTCAAACTTGGTTTGAAGGATTGGAAAAAGATTCCGTCGCGTCATGGACAGAGATGGCTACTAAATTCCTAACCAAATATTTCCCTCCTTCTAAACAAACCAAATTGAAGAATGACATCATTAACTTCAAACAAAGTTACGATGAATCTCTTTACACCGCATGGGAGCGTTTCAAAACCCTGCTGAAGAAATGCCCTAATCTCCAGCTAGAACGGTCAGCCCAAATCTGTACCTTCTACAATGGTCTTACGGTAAATCATAGGACGACGATCGATGCAGCAGCTCAAGGGAATCTGATGAACCAAACCGCAGACGAAGCATGGGAATTGCTCGAGAACATGACGATGCATCATCATGACTGGAACAGTGGTGAAACAACTTCATCATCTGCCCTACTCTCTGCACTTAATAATCAAATAGAGGCCATCAAATCCCTCACGGATAAGATGGAATCTCATGCCAAACAACTCGGAGAATTGAAGGCGCAGCCGCAGCAGGTTAACCGAGCTCAGGCTTGTGTTAATTGTACCAACCCGCAACCTACTGAAGATTATCAAGTTGAGTACGAAAACCCTGACGGTTCAGTCTGTTACGTCCAATACCCAGCTCATCCACCAAATCCCGGATTCAATCAACCACCTAGGGTTAATCAATTTCAGTGAAGCAATCAACCTTTTCGCTATCACTATCAACCTTATCCATCCCAGCAATCTCAATTGACCTACGATCAACCACTTTCACTCACTGGTCCCCCAGTTGAGGAAAATTTCCCTACGACCCAGATTACAAAAGCAGCTAACCCCATTCTCGGAGCTGATGATCAGTTAACTTAGTTCATCCAACGACAACAACAGCTAAATCAGAGAACTGCAACTAGACAAGATTAGACGGAGATACTAATGAGAAATCAATTGGCTCTGCTCAAAAGTTTGGAAAAGCAGCTCGGACAGTTATCACAACGACTTGAAACCCGACCGCAGGGAAGATTGCCAAGTAACACTATCAAAAATCCCCACATAAAAGAAGCAAAGCAAATGGATTCTGTAATCCCAGAGGAAGAACCAAGGAGAAGATCAGCTAGGCTCAAGAACAAATCGACATATACTCAGAAGCTGACCCCTGAAACTCCAGTTCACGTACCTTATCCTGGAAGGCTACAAGAAGAACCATCCAGCTTGATTCCTTCAAACTTGACGGAAGATTCTTAGACACCGTGTCCAAAGTTCCCAACCAGAAGAGATACATCCGAAGGCTTCTTTCTACAAATGAGAGGATAACAGACTCTAACAAAATTCCACTAAGTGAAGAATGCTCTGCATTACTTAGAAACTCTCTACCACCTAAGCTAGGAGATACAGGCCGATTCATTTTCCCTTATTCAATCTACCAATCTGGAGCCATTCATGCGCTAGCAAATTTAGGAGCAAGTATCAACCTAATCCCCTACTCTCTCTACAAGAGATTAGAGTTAGGAGACTTGTCACCAACCAAAATGACAATCCAACTTGCCGATCATGCAATTCGATATCCTAAGGGCATAGTTGAGAACGTCTTGGTGAAAGTTGAAAAATTCTTGTATCCTACGGATTTCGTACTGATGGATATCAAGGAAGACCTACACACCCCAATAGTGTTAGGAAGACCTTTCATGAATACGGCTAGGACTGTCATTGATGTGTACAATCAAACCATGATCTTACGATCACATGGGGAGAGTGTCACCTTCAAAATTGACCGACCAACTGATCTTTCTGGACAGGCAGAGATGTTTGCTATTTCCACCAGACGGATCACTTCCGATGATGAGTCTTCAAAACCAGTTGATGATGTCGAAATGGGTGTCGAATCATAGTCTGTAAACGACCCAGAAATGGAAGAAGAGGATCCCAGCAAAGAAATAGAGGAAGAGGAAGAATCTGAGGAGGAAGAGGAAATAGAGGACGTAAAAGAAACTGCGACAGTACCCGTTCCAAGCACTGGGCGTCATGAAGAAATAATGATGCTTGAGACGGCATATCACAGTATAATCATTCGCTTCAAGAAGAAGACCGACAAGGCTGAGGTTAAGGATATAGAAATTGATCCTGTTAGTATCAAAGAATCGGAATACTAAAGAAACCCGTTCATCAGAGTAAGATACCGATGATGACGAGGAAGAGCATCATGAAGACATTCTGACTAACTCACACTCTCCAACCGAATCAGATCAAGGGCAGCTGGACTCTTCTTCAGATCAAATTCCTGTTATATCCACGTGTGCAGACATGATTACCTTCATCAATGATATCGATGAATTTGAAGACATTCTCGAAGCCATCCAAAAGTCAACCATTGACTTTTTGCTACGCTTAACAGACTGAATTATGGCTATCAGAGAAGAGCACCACCTCTATTTCCGAAGAGAAGACAATGATGTTGAAATCCTAGAAGAACGCATTCAAGACTTTATCAATTCTCTTCACGATCATATCTATCACGAAGAAAGGCAACGAGAGCATAACTAAGTAGTTCGCACTATTCTCGAAACAAGATTCTGTCAAGATCAGAAGATCATTTACTCTAGGGTTTATAACGCCTTAGCTGGATCTGCACTTCCGTTCTCACGAAACCAACGAGCACTACTGACTCTCATCCGGAAGTACATGGATCTTTCCACCGGCAGCCCGACTTATCACTCTGATTTGTAAATGATCGAGGATTTTCACAGCTTTTTTGCTCTTTTGGAAAGAGATAATTTCAAAAGCACACCAGACAGACTAGTGATTTACGTAACAATTGATCACCACGTTGATCTGATTATCAAAGAGTTACAAGGCACTGTTATGAAGAAAGCAAGGCGAAATAACCCGATCTCTCATCTTGAACCAGATCGAGTCAACATTGCCACATATGTTGCGAAGCAGCTATCACATATCTTCCACGAGTCCATGGATCCTAGTTTCACATTTAAAGCTGGATGTCGGGAGATATACTCAAAGACAGTGAAATTAATACTCGGATCAGGATTGCTGTTCACTTCTTTCCAACTTCATCTCTTAACTAATTTGTGCAAAGCAACCGACTCCTACTGTGGAGATCACCATTCCGAAGACTTCGAAATTCTAAAGATACAGTTTCTAACATTATTTGAAGACCTCCGAAATGAGCATCCCATCAGAGAAATCAACAACACTAGCACTGCTTCTGTGATTGACATTCATGGGTCAACCAGCTGGGCTGTGGATCATATTCTCATCGGAATTCAAGACTTATCAAGAGCCGAAACTGCGCACTATTTATCTTTCAGAAGATCTTCAAAAGAAGTACCGGATTTGTTACAACTATTCGTCCGACACTTTCTCAGGACTTATCCACCAAGACTCACATTCCCTCGAGAAGACCAAGATCACAACCATCAGCGAGGAATGTTCGCTTTTTGAAGCATCACTACAGTCTAGCCAACGACCTTAAACAAAAGCATTTCTCGGGAGGCAACCCATGTAATAAAGTAGAGTAGAAGAATAAAGGATGACAAATGAGCCAATAAAGAAGCAAGGAAGCCAGCCGCATCTGCTAGGGGTATTTCTTTCTTTTCGCTAGTAGCTCAAGATTCAAAATATGCCACATCCTAGCTTATCACTAAGTGTGGAATAACACCCAAATCAAAACACTAGACAAATACTCCCAAATCTTCAACTAAAACCGCTATGTGTGGGATACACTAGGAACATTGAGGACAATGTGTAGTGACCCGAACTTTTCCATGTTTATATATATATTAATTGAGATTGATATTTACATGATTAAATGTTTCCAACATGTTAAGCAATCAAACTTGTTAAGACTTGATTAATTGAAATATGTTTCATATAGACAATTGACCACCCAAGTTGACCGGTGATTCACAAACGTTAAAACTTGTAAAAACTATATGATGACATATATATGGATATATATATATATATATATATAGTTAACATGATACTTTGATAAGTAAACATATCATTAAGTATATTAACAATGAACTACATATGTAAAAACAAGACTACTAACTTAATGATTTTTAAATGAGACATATATGTAACGATTATCGTTGTAAAGACATTTAATGGATATATATCATATTAAGAGATATTCATACATGATAATATCATGATAATATAATAATTTAAAATCTCATTTGATATTATAAACATTGGGTTAACAACATTTAACAAGATCGTTAACCTAAAGGTTTCAAAACAACACTTACATGTAACGACTAACGATGACTTACCGACTCAGTTAAAATGTATATACATGTAGTGTTTTAATATGTATTTATACACTTTTGAAAGACTTCAATACACTTATCAAAATACTTCTACTTAACAAAAATGCTTACAATTACATCCTCGTTCAGTTTCATCAACAATTCTACTCGTATGCACCCGTATTCGTACTCGTACAATACACAGCTTTTAGATGAATGCATTATTGGTATATACACTCCAATGATCAGCTCTTAGCAGCCCATGTGAGTCACCTAACACATGTGGGAACCATCATTTGGCAACTAGCATGAAATATCTCATAAAATTACAAAAATATGAGTAATCATTCATGAGTTATTTACATGAAAACAAAATTACATATCCTTTATATCTAATCCATACACCAACGACCAAAAAGACCTACAAACACTTTCATTCTTCAATTTTATTCATCTAATTGATCTCTCTCAAGTTCTATCTTCAATTTCTAAGTGTTCTTCATATATTCTACAAGTTCTAGTTATATAAAATCAAGAATACTTTCAAGTTTGCTAGCTCACTTTCAATCTTGTAAGGTGATCATCCAACCTCAAGAAATCTTTGTTTCTTACAGTAGGTTATCATTCTAATACAAGGTAATAATCATATTCAAACTTTGGTTCAATTTCTATAACTATAACAATCTTATTTCAAGTGATGATCTTACTTGAACTTGTTTTCGTGTCATGATTCTGCTTCAAGAACTTCGAGCCATCCAAGGATCCGTTGAAGCTAGATCCATTTTTCACTTTTCCAGTAGGTTTATCCAAGGAACTTAAGGTAGTAATGATGTTCATAACATCATTCGATTTATACATATAAAGCTATCTTATTCGAAGGTTTAAACTTGTAATCACTAGAACATAGTTTAGTTAATTCTAAACTTGTTCGCAAACAAAAGTTAATCCTTCTAACTTGACTTTTAAAATCAACTAAACACATGTTCTATATCTATATGATATGCTAACTTAATGATTTAAAACCTGGAAACACGAAAAACACCGTAAAATCGGATTTACGCCGTCGTAGTAACACCGCGGGCTGTTTTGGGTTAGTTAATTAAAAACTATGATAAACTTTGATTTAAAAGTTGTTATTCTGAGAAAATGATTTTTATTATGAACATGAAACTATATCCAAAAATTATGGTTAAACTCGAAGTGGAAGTATGTTTTCTAAAATGGTCATCTAGACGTCGTTCTTTCGACTGAAATGACTACCTTTACAAAAACGACTTGTAACTTATTTTTCCAACTATAAACCTATACTTTTTCTGTTTATATTCATAAAATATAGTTCAATATGAAACCATAGCAATTTGATTCACTCAAAACGGATTCAAAATGAAGAAGTTATGGGTAAAACAAGATTGGATAATTTTTCTCATTTTAGCTACGTGAAAATTGGTAACAAATCTATTCCAACCATAACTTAATCAACTTGTATTGTATATTATGTAATCTTGAGATACCATAGACATGTATACAATGTTTCAACCTATCATGTCGACACATCTATATATATTTCAGAACAACCATAGACACTCTATATGTGAATGTTGGAGTTAGCTATACAGGGTTGAGGTTGATTCCAAAATATATATAGTGTGAGTTGTGATCAATACTGAGATACGTATACACTGGGTCGTGGATTGATTCAAGATAATATTTATCGATTTATTTCTACACATCTAACTGTGGACAACTAGTTGTAGGTTACTAACGAGGACAGCTGACTTAATAAACTTAAAACATCAAAATATATTAAAAGTGTTGTAAATATATTTTGAACATACTTTGATATATATGTATATATTGTTATAGGTTCGTGAATCAACCAGTGACCAAGTCTTACTTCCCGATGAAGTAAAAATCTGTGAAAGTGAGTTATAGTCCCACTTTTAAAATCTAATATTTTTGGGATGAGAATACATGCAGGTTTTATAAATGATTTACAAAATAGACACAAGTACGTGAAACTACATTCTATGGTTGAATTATCGAAATCGAATATACCCCTTTTTATTAAGTCTGGTAATCTAAGAATTAGGGAACAGACACCCTAATTGACGCGAATCCTAAAGATAGATCTATTGGGCCTAACAAACCCCATCCAAAGTAACGGATGCTTTAGTACTTTGAAATTTATATCATATCCGAAGGGTGTCCCGGAATGATGGGGATATTCTTATATATGCATCTTGTTAATGTCGGTTACCAGGTGTTCACCATATGAATGATTTTTTATCTCTATGTATGGGATGTGTATTGAAATATGAAATCTTGTGGTCTATTATTATGATTTGATATATATAGGTTAAACCTATAACTCACCAACATTTTTGTTGACGTTTTAAGCATGTTTATTCTCAGGTGATTATTAAGAGCTTCCGCTGTCGCATACTTAAATAAGGACGAGATTTGGAGTCCATGCTTGTATGATATTGTGTAAAAACTGCATTCAAGAAACTTATTTTGTTGTAACATATTTGTATTGTAAACCATTATGTAATGGTCGTGTGTAAACAGGATATTTTAGATTATCATTATTTGATAATCTACGTAAAGCTTTTTAAAACCTTTATCTATGAAATAAAGGTTATGGTTTGTTTTAAAAATGAATGCAGTCTTTGAAAAACGTCTCATATAGAGGTCAAAACCTCGCAACGAAATGAATTAATATGGAACGTTTTTAATCAATAAGAACGGGACATTTCAGTTGGTATCAGAGCATTGGTCTTAGAGAACCAGAATTTTGCATTAGTGTGTCTTATCGAGTTTGTTAGGATGCATTAGTGAGTCTGGACTTTGACCGTGTTTACTTGAAAAATGATTGCTTAACAAATTTTGTTGGAAACTATATATTTTTAACATGTGAATATTATGTGATATATTAATCTCTTAACGCGTTTGATATTATGTGATAGATGTCTACCTCTAGAACAAGTCCCATTGACTCACCTAATAATAATGAAGAGTCAAATGTAAATTGGAATGATTCGTGGACTGATTCACAAGTTCCCGAAGAGGAACCGGAAGAAGAGTCGGAACCGGAAGAAGAATCGGAACCGGAAGAAGAATCGGAACCGGATGAAGAAATTGAACCATTGGGGGAAATAATAAAACGGTTAAGTAAAAGAAAATTCTCAACCAACCGACCAAGGTTAATTATGGACAATGGTGTTTCCGCCAAGGAAGCAAAATATTGGGAGGATTACCAATTCTCTGATGAATCGGATTCCGACGAGAATTCCGATGATGTTATAGAAATTACCCCAACTGAATTTAAAAATGCAAAAGAAAATAATAAGGGAAAGGGCATAAAAATAGAGAAATCTAATTCCAACCCCGATGAACTTTATATGTATCGTCAACCCCCGAAGTCCTTAAGTTGTAACAATGACCCGGGAACCTCTAAATCACCAGGTTTTTCTAAACCAATGTGGAAAACGATGGCTCGTATTAGGGGAACATCATATATCCCTAGAAACTTGGCAAAACGAACCAAAACCGAAGAAGAAGAAACAAGCGAGTCGGAATAAGATAGTTGTATTCGTGTGGTGTAATATATGTAATATAGTGTTCTTATGGTTTATGATATATGTAAAAATTGCTTGTATTAATAAGTATTTTTTTTATGAATCTAACTCTTGTCTATTTTACAGTATAAAAACACAAAATGGATAGACAACCCAATATTTTAAGAGACCTACCCGGAGACATGATTGATGAAATCTTGTCTAGAGTCGGTCAGAATTCTTCGGCATAACTATTTAAGGCGAGATCAGTTTGTAAGACATTCGAAGAACGTTCCAAGAATGCCTTGGTTTATAAAAGGCTTTCGTTCGAAAGATGGGGGATATCACATTGGGAAATCCATAAGTTACGATGTGTTTACTTTGACGCATTTATTGCGGGGAACCCAAATGCTATTTTACGCAATGGGTTAAGAAATTATTTTGACTCAATATATCCGAATATTGGACTTCGCGATTTAGAAAAAGCGGCTAACATGCAACATAAAGAAGCATGTTATGCTTACGGATTAGTAATGTTCGCTTCTCACCAAAGTGAGAACAAGAACATCGGGCTACAACTATTAAACAAAACGTTCCCACAAGTGACGGAGTCGGTAATTGGGGTAAGAAATGAGGTTTTTAGATTGTTACGGGACTGTTGGACATTACGTAACCCTCGTCCCTTTGACGACGTTACAAAACGCTGTCTTATCAACGGCCATAACGGTTATGTTCCACAAGACCAAGGATGGGAAGTAATCCTAGTAAAACCAGAATGCATGACTTGTTTCTGGACATATGAATTACGTGTCTTTATTGCCTTTGCTGAACGACTTGTGTACTAGCTAGAATTATCTTCACAACCATCTTGTATCAAATTTATTGAGTGCTATATTTCATGCTATATGTAAAATAAGTGGTATTGTAAGTTTGTAAAATATTGTGTAAAAGTTTGAACGCGAAATATTATTATAATCAGTTTTTTATATAGAATTGTAGTAGTTGAATTGTATATTAGATACTAAGTATGAACTTAACGGGTAGGTACTACCCGAATTTAAACTTATAAAACGCTAATATGAAGAAAAAGCTTTTATAAATGAGTTCATATTATGCTACGAAATACTATTAACTACTCTTAATATTCTGTATGATTAACTTGTTCCATTTGACTATTTTGAAGGAAATGGCACCGACTACTCGACACACCGTGAATATGAATGAAGAGGAATTCCGTACTTTTCTAGCTTCAAACATAGCCACAGTACAGGCTGCACTACATACCAACAATTACCTTAGATCTAGCAGTACAGGAAACCGTGTAGGATGCACCTACAAAGAATTCACTGCCTGCAAACCTTTGGAATTTGATGGAACCGAAGGACCGATCGGATTGAAACGGTGGACCGAGAAGGTCGAATCGGTGTTTTCCATAAGTAAGTGTACTGAAGAGGACAAAGTGAAGTACGCTACGCATACCTTCACAGGTTCTGCGTTAACATGGTGGAATACCTATCTAGAGCAAGTGAGACAAGACGATGCGTACCCACTACCGTGGTCAGCATTCAAGCACTTGATGAACGAGAAGTACCGTCCCAGAACCGAGGTCAATAAGCTCAAGACAGAACTTAGAGGGTTACGAACCCATGGATTTGATATTACCACGTACGAAAGATGATTCACAGAATTGTACCTATTGTGTCCGGGAGCATTCGAAGATGAGGAAGAGAAGATCGACGCGTTTGTGAAAGGATTACCGGAAAGAATCCAAGAAGATATAAGTTCACACGAGCCCGCCTCCATACAACAGGCATGTAGAATGGCTCACAAACTAGTGAACCAGATTGAAGAAAGAATTAAAGAACAGACTGCTGAAGAGGCCAATGTGAAGCAAGTCAAAAGAAAGTGAGAGGAAAACAGTGATAAGAATCACCAATACAGCAACGACAGCAATTACAACAATAATCACAATAATTATCCCAACAATCGCAACATCAATCGCAACTACAACAAACGGCCCAACAACAACAACAACAACAACAACAACAACAATAATAGCAACTACAACAATCATCCCAACAACAATAATAACCGCAACAACAACAACAATCAGAAGCAGCTATGCCAAAGGTGTGAAAAGTATCACTCGGGGTTCTGCACTAAATTTTGCAACAAGTGTAAAAGAAATGGTCATAGCGCGGCGAAGTGTGAGGTCTACGGACCAGGGGTTAATAGAACGAAAGGAACAAATGGTGTCAGAATGAGTAATGGCGGAGCAAGTAGTGTCGGAGCAAGTTATGCCAATGTAGTTTGTTATAAATGTGGAAAATCGGGCCACATTATTAGAAATTGCCCGAACCAGGAGAACATGAATGGACAAGGCCGCGGAAGAGTTTTCAATATTAATGCAGCAGAGGCACAGGAAGACCCGGAGCTTGTTACGGGTACGTTTCTTATTGATAATAAATTTGCTTACGTTTTATTTGATTCGGGTGCGGATAGAAGCTATATGAGTAGAGATTTTTGTGCTAAATTAAGTTGTCCATTGACGCCTTTGGATAGTAAATTTTTACTCGAATTAGCAAATGGTAAATTAATTTCAGCAGATAATATATGTCGGAATCGAGAAATTAAACTGGTTAGCGAAACATTTAAGATTGATTTGATACCAGTAGAGTTAGGGAGTTTTGATGTGATAATCGGTATGGACTGGTTGAAAGAAGTGAAAGCAGAGATCGTTTGTTACAAAAATGCAATGCGCATTATACGAGAAAAAGGAAAACCCTTAATGGTGTACGGAGAAAAGGGCAACACGAAGCTACATCTTATTAGTAATTTGAAGGCACAAAAACTAATAAGAAAAGGTTGCTATGCTGTTCTAGCACACGTCGAGAAAGTACAAACTGAAGAAAAGAGCATCAATGATGTTCCCATTGCAAAAGAATTTCCCGATGTATTTTCGAAAGAATTACCGGGATTACCCCCACATCGATCCGTTGAATTTCAAATAGATCTTGTACCAGGAGCTGCACCAATAGCTCGTGCTCCTTACAGACTCGCACCCAGTGAGATGAAAGAACTGCAAAGCCAATTACAAGAACTTTTAGAGCGTGGTTTCAATCGAACAAGCACATCACCGTGGGGAGCTCCTGTTTTGTTTGTCAAGAAGAAAGATGGTACATTCAGGTTGTGTATTGACTACCGAGAGTTGAACAAACTTACCATCAAGAACCGCTACCCACTACCGAGAATCGACGACTTATTTGATCAACTACAAGGCTCGTCTGTTTATTCAAAGATTGACTTACGTTCCGGGTATCATCAAATGCGGGTAAAAGAAGATGATATTCCAAAGACTACTTTCAGAACACGTTACGGTCATTATGAGTTTATGGTCATGCCGTTTGGTTTAACTAATGCACCAGCTGTGTTCATGGACCTTATGAACCGAGTGTGTGGACCATACATTGACAAGTTTGTCATTGTTTTCATTGATGACATACTTATTTACTCAAAGAATGACCAAGAACACGGTGAACATTTGAGAAAGGTGTTAGAAGTATTGAGGAAGGAAGAATTGTACGCTAAATTTTCAAAGTGTGCATTTTAGTTAGAAGAAGTTCAATTCCTCGGTCACATAGTGAACAAAGAAGGTATTAAGGTAGATCCGGCAAAGATAGAAACTGTTGAAAAGTGGGAAACCCCGAAAACTTCGAAACACATACGCCAGTTTTTAGGACTAGCTGGTTACTACAGAAGGTTCATCCAAGTCTTTTCCAGAATAGCAAAACCCTTGACTGCATTAACGCATAAAGGGAAGAAATTTGAATGGAATGATGAACAAGAGAAAGCGTTTCAGTTATTGAAGAAAAAGCTAACTACGGCACCTATATTGTCATTGCCTGAAGGGAATGATGATTTTGTGATTTATTGTGACGCATCAAAGCAAGGTCTCGGTTGTGTATTAATGCAACGAACGAAGGTGATTGCTTATGCGTCTAGACAATTGAAGATTCACGAACAAAATTATACGACGCATGATTTGGAATTAAGCCCGGTTGTTTTTGCATTAAAGACTTGGAAGCACTACTTATATGGGGTCAAAAGTATTATGTATACCGACCACAAAAGTCTTCAACACATATTTAATCAGAAACAACTGAATATGAGGCAGCGTAGGTGGATTGAATTATTGAATAATTACGACTTTGAGTTTCGTTACCACCCGCGGAAGGAAAATGTGGTAGCCGATGCCTTGAGCAGGAAGGACAGAGAACCCATTCGAGTAAAATCTATGAATATAATGATTTATAATAACCTTACTACTCAAATAAAGGAGGCGCAACAAGGAGTTTTAAAAAAGGGAAATTTAAAGGATGAAATACCCAAAGGATCAGAGAAGCATCTTAATATTCGGGAAGACGGAACCCGGTATAGGGCTGAAAGGATTTGGGTACCAAAATTTGGAGATATGAGAGAAATGGTACTTAGAGAAGCTCATAAAACCAGATACTCAATACATCCTGGAACGGGGAAGATGTACAAGGATCTCAAGAAACATTTTTGGTGGCCGGGTATGAAAGCCGATGTTGCTAAATACGTAGGAGAATGTTTGACGTGTTCTAAGGTCAAAGCTGAGCATCAAAAACCATCAGGTCTACTTCAACAACCCGAAATCCAGGAATGGAAATGGGAAAACATTACCATGGATTTCATCACTAAATTGCCAAGGACTGCAAGTGGTTTTGATACTATTTGGGTAATAGCAGATCGTCTCACCAAATCAGCACACTTCCTGCCAATAAGAGAAGATGACAAGATGGAGAAGTTAGCACGACTGTATTTGAAGGAAGTCATCTCCAGACATGGAATATCAATCTCTATTATCTCTGATAGGGATGGCAAATTTATTTCAAGATTCTGGCAGACATTACAGCAAGCATTAGGAACTCGTCTAGACATGAGTACTGCCTATCATCCACAAACTGATGGTCAGAGCGAAAGGACGATACAAACGCTTGAAGACATACTACGAGCATGTGTTATTGATTTCAGAAACAGTTGGGATCGACATCTACCGTTAGCAGAATTTTCCTACAACAACAGCTACCATTCAAGCATTGAGATGTCGCCGTTTGAAGCACTTTATGGTAGAAAGTGCAGGTCTCCGATTTGTTGGAGTGAAGTGGGGGATAGACAGATTACGGGTCCGGAGATTATACAAGAAACTACCGAGAAGATCATCTAAATTCAACAACGGTTGAAAACCGCCCAAAGTAGACAAAAGAGCTACGCTGACATTAAAAGAAAAGATATAGAATTTGAAATTGGAGAGATGGTCATGCTTAAAGTTGCACCTTGGAAAGGCGTTGTTCGATTTGGTAAACGAGGGAAATTAAATCCAAGGTATATTAGACCATTCAAGATTATTGATCGTGTCGGACCAGTAGCTTACCGACTTGAGTTACCTCAACAACTCGCGGCTGTACATAACACTTTCCACGTCTCGAATTTGAAGAAATGTTTTGCTAAAGAAGATCTCACTATTTCGTTAGATAAAATCCAAATCAACGAAAAACTTCAATTCATCGAAGAACCCGTCGAAATTATGGATCGTGAGGTTAAAAGACTTAAGCAAAACAAGATACCAATTGTTAAGATTCGATGGAATGCTCGTAGAGGACCCGAGTTCACCTGGGAGCGTGAAGATCAGATGAAGAAGAAATACCCGCATCTATTTCCAGAAGATTCGTCAACACCTTCAACAGCTTAAAATTTCGGGACGAAATTTATTTAACGGGTAGGTACTGTAGTGACCCGAACTTTTCCATGTTTATATATATTAATTGAGATTGATATTTACATGATTAAATGTTTCCAACATGTTAAGCAATCAAACTTGTTAAGACTTGATTAATTGAAATATGTTTCATATAGACAATTGACCACCCAAGTTGACCGGTGATTCACGAACGTTAAAACTTTTAAAAACTATATGATGACATATATATGGATATATATATAGTTAACATGATACTATGATAAGTAAACATATCATTAAGTATATTAACAATAAACTACATATGTAAAAACAAGACTACTAACTTAATGATTTTTAAACGAGACATATATGTAACGATTATCGTTGTAAAGACATTTAATGTATATATATCATATTAAGAGATATTCATACATGATAATATCATGATAATATAATAATTTAAAATCTCATTTGATATTATAAACATTGGGTTAACAACATTTAACAAGATCGTTAACCTAAAGGTTTCAAAACAACACTTACATGTAACGACTAACGATGACTTAACGACTCAGTTAAAATGTATATACATGTAGTGTTTTAATATGTATTTATACAATTTTGAAAGACTTCAATACACTTATCAAAATACTTCTACTTACAAAAATTCTTACAATTACATCCTCGTTCAGTTTCATCAACAATTCTACTCGTATGCATCCGTATTCGTACTCGTACAATACACAGCTTTTAGATGTATGTACTATTGGTATATACACTCCAATGATCAGCTCTTAGCAGCCCATGTGAGTCACCTAACACATGTGGGAACCATCATTTGGCAACTAGCATGAAATATCTCATAAAATTACAAAAATATGAGTAATCATTCATGACTTATTTACATGAAAACAAAATTACATATCCTTTATATCTAATCCATACACCAACGACCAAAAACACCTACAAACACTTTCATTCTTCAATTTTCTTCATCTAATTGATCTCTCTCAAGTTCTATCTTCAAGTTCTAAGTGTTCTTCATATATTCTACAAGTTCTAGTTACATAAAATCAAGAATACTTTCAAGTTTGCTAGCTCACTTCCAATCTTGTAAGGTGATCATCCAACCTCAAGAAATCTTTGTTTCTTACAGTAGGTTATCATTCTAATACAAGGTAATAATCATATTCAAACTTTGGTTCAATTTCTATAACTATAACAATCTTATTTCAAGTGATGATCTTACTTGAACTTGTTTTCGTGTCATGATTCTGTTTCAAGAACTTCGAGCCATCCAAGGATCCGTTGAAGCTAGATCCATTTTTCTCTTTTCCAGTAGGTTTATCCAAGGAACTTAAGGTAGTAATGATGTTCATAACATCATTCGATTCATACATATAAAGCTATCTTATTCGAAGGTTTAAACTTGTAATCACTAGAACATAGTTTAGTTAATTCTAAACTTGTTCGCAAACAAAAGTTAATCCTTCTAACTTGACTTTTAAAATCAACTAAACACATGTTCTATATCTATATGATATGCTAACTTAATGATTTAAAACCTGGAAACACGAAAAACACCGTAAAACCGGATTTACGCCGTCGTAGTAACACCACGGGCTGTTTTGGGTTAGTTAATTAAAAACTATGATAAACTATGATTTAAAAGTTGTTATTCTGAGAAAATGATTTTTATTATGAACATGAAACTATATCCAAAAATTATGGTTAAACTCAAAGTGGAAGTATGTTTTCTAAAATGGTCATCTAGACGTCGTTCTTTCGACTGAAATGACTACCTTTACAAAAACGACTTGTAACTTATTTTTCATAAAATAGAGTTCAATATGAAACCATAGCAATTTGATTCACTCAAAACGGATTTAAAATGAAGAAGTTATGGGTAAAACAAGATTGGATAATTTTTCTCATTTTAGCTACGTGAAAATTGGTAACAAATCTATTCCAACCATAACTTAATCAACTTGTATTGTATATTATGTAATCTTGAGATACCATAGACACGTATACAATGTTTCGACCTATCATGTCGACACATCTATATATATTTCGGAACAACCATAGACACTCTATATGTGAATGTTGGAGTTAGCTATACAGGGTTGAGGTTGATTCCAAAATATATATAGTTTGAGTTGTGATCAATACTGAGATACGTATACACTGGGTCGTGGATTGATTCAAGATAATATTTATCGATTTATTTCTGTACATCTAACCGTGGACAACTAGTTGTAGGTTACTAACGAGGACAGCTGACTTAATAAACTTAAAACATCAAAATATATTAAAAGTGTTGTAAATATATTTTGAACATACTTTGATATATATATATATATATTGTTATAGGTTCGTGAATCAACCAGTGGCCAAGTCTTACTTCCCGACGAAGTAAAAAATCTGTGAAAGTGAGTTATAGTCTCACTTTTAAAATCTAATATTTTTGGGATGAGAATACATGTAGGTTTTATAAATGATTTACAAAATAGACACAAGTACTTGAAACTACATTCTATGGTTGAATTATCGAAATCGAATATGCCCCTTTTTATTAAGTCTGGTAATTTAAGAATTAGGGAATAGACACCCTAATTGACGCGAATCCTAAAGGTAGATCTATTGGGCCTAACAAACCCCATCCAAAGTACCGGATGCTTTAGTACTTCGAAATTTATATCATATCCGAAGGGTGTCCCGGAATGATGGGGATATTCTTATATATGCATCTTGTTAATGTCGGTTACTAGGTGTTCACCATATGAATGATTTTTTATCTCTATGTATGGGATGTGTATTGAAATATGAAATCTTGTGGTCTATTATTATGATTTGATATATATAGGTAAAACCTATAACTCACCAACATTTTTGTTGACGTTTTAAGCATGTTTATTCTCAGGTGATTATTAAGAGCTTCCGCTGTCGCATACTTAAATAAGGACGAGATTTGGAGTCCATGCTTGTATGATATTGTGTAAAAACTGCATTCAAGAAACTTATTTTGTTGTAACATATTTGTATTGTAAACCATTATGTAATGGTCGTGTGTAAACAGGATATTTTAGATTATCATTATTTGATAATCTACGTAAAGCTTTTTAAAACCTTTATCTATGAAATAAAGGTTATGGTTTATTTTAAAAATGAATGCAGTCTTTGAAAAACGTCTCATATAGAGGTCAAAACCTCACAACGAAATCAATTAATATGGAACGTTTTTAATCAATAAGAACGGGACATTTCACAATGTTCGTCTAAGTGTGGGATGTTGGTATCTTTTTATGCTGTATTATAATAAACCATTATGAAGATTCCACGCCCTTAAGCCAAATTTCAAAATTTTTGCAAAAGAAACCCTTTTCGAAAGAATATTTTTAAAAACCTAAAACGTTTGTCAATAAAAATAAGGCTTAAGTAAGGTGGAATTCTTATTAGATTGAAATCTCTAATAGAGCATTGCATGACTAAGACATTATCGACCTAAATTGATTATGGTGAGGCACCTCAAATAAGACCGGCATTCATCTTTAATGCTTCACTATTTTCCGTTGAGAGTGCCGATGTCTGTGCTCAGAATCAGAACTTGCTTTAGATCTACATCTCCAAGCAGCAAAACATGGTTCGGTTGTAATCAAAATAGCTACCCATTTGTCAAACATAAACCTTCCACACCTCCACTACTTCTACTCTACCACCACATCCACATCACCTTTACTATCTCGAAAAACCCAGAAAATGAGATTCCTTCTAAAAACCTGATGTTATAAACCTCTCAAGTATCATAACAAAAGTCTTGAAAAAGTTTACCGGCAAAAAGTTTCTCGAGATGAAGTCTCCAAAAAAAAATAAAAAATTTTGATGAAGTCTGAAAAAAGGAGCAGAACTAAATAAGAGAAATGCCGAAGAGAACTCGACCGAAAAAGATTATCAAATGAAGAAAAGTTCAAAAGTGCTTCTCAAAATACTTCAGCACTCCTATCTATCCGAATAAAAGTCTGTATAAAGACTACATTACCCGTTATCTCACCCTTCAAAAACAACTTCACTACCACTCCAAAATTCCTTTTCCATCATTAACAAATGACCTATAAAGCTGAGATTACTACCGTTCTTGCATTAGCATCAAGGATTTGAGTCTTTATCAAGCCTATGACGATGGGTGCAGCATGACTGGCTATGAGCGTACTTCATTTCTTAGATCTATAAGGGACCCTAAACACCTGAGTGATTTGAGTGACTCGTGGAAGCTAGCCTATGTCATGTAACCTCCTCGCATGCTTGCAGAGATAATTTCAATCCTAACATAGAGGACTCACCTTATCTTTTTGCTCTTATAATAAAAGCAAACCTATTAGGGTATTAGAAAAGAAACACCGAAAAGATTCTTAAAAATAAGAGTTTGCTTGAGGACAAGCAAAGTCTAAGTGTGGGATATTTGATATCGGCTAAAAAGTCACGTTTGAATGCTCAGTCATCAGATGTTTGAATGCTGACCACGGTAGTGCGTATGCAGCATCTTGTCCCATTTGCTCTAGGTAGGTATTCCACCATGTTAACGAAGTACCTGTGAAGGTATGCGTAGCGTACTTTACTTTGTCTTCTTTAGTACACTTACTTATGGCAAACACTGATTCAACCTTTTCGTTCTATCGTTTCAATCCGATTGGACCCTCGGTTCCATCGAATTCCAAAGGTTTACAGGCAATGAATTCTTTATAGGAGCATCCTACACGATTTCTTGTGGCGTTATTTGTATTGCTAGATTCAGAGTTATTGTTGTTGTTTTGCATTGCAGCCTGTACCGAGGCTATGTTTGCTGCAAGAAAAACACGGAAGTCTTCTGTCATAACCCGTCCTTAACCATAAGAACGAGTTAGATAACGTATGATTTCATTGCGAGGTATTGACCTCTATATGCGACATTTTTAAAAGAACAACTGCATTTATTTTACATTACAAACCATAACTCTTATGTTAATACAAGCTTTAGACAATATAAAGATGATTATCGTTTAGCGATAATCTTAGACTTACAAACTTTACATGTGATGATAACAATACGATTTCTAGCATATTTTACATTACAATTCCTCGGATATGCAGTTTTATTTTTGACACAAATATGCATACTCAAGATCTTGCTTAAATTCAACATGTTGCAGCGGAAGCTTTTAGTTATCACCTTAGAATAGACATGTTTAAAACGTCAACATAAAGTTGGTGAGATATAGGTTTAATGCCGGCAGCGGTATAAATATAGACCACAAGATTTCATATGTAAACATTTTAATAAAAATATTCTAAGTGGTTGAGCACTTGGTAACCATACTTAACATTTAATCACGTCGCATATTCCCTTTATTATGAAATCTTACTACATCGTACCAAGTGTAGTACGAAACGAAGTACTGTGCAACCGTTGAATACTGGTCGTCCAGTCCGGTTGGGGTTGTCAGGCCCGATAGATCTATCAACAGGATTCGCGTTTACAATACCGCTGTAAATAATAGTTACCGAGCTACAGGGAAGTATGCCAGTGGTACAACTCAACGTAGAATATATTTTTCAGTTACTTGTGTCCATAACGTAAAACATAAAATACATGTATTCTCATCCCGAAATACTTAGAGTTTAAAAGTGGGACTATATACTCACTTTTGCCTTGAAGATATATATATTTTGACTTGGTCTCCGGTTTATATCACGAACCTATCCATATATAATATATCAATATATTTTTATTTTAAACAATCGTCACATATATATACTTATAATACTTTTTATGTCTTCTTAGTCCGTAGTTAGCAGTCCGATGTTAGTAAATTCAATTTTAATGGTTCATATTTAGGTGTTTAATAAATAAAACCCCCATCGAAATAAATAAAACCCCATCGTATTTGTATTGGTCGGGATTAATCTTGACCCACGGTACCGGTGTTGTCAAATGACGTGTTGCGTACATAAAGTACCGGTGTTGTCATATGACGTGTTACGTACAATCATGGGATCTTATGATTAATCTTCTCGTATTGTTTACGGGTGGTCCTGAAATATATAAAATTAAATTATGAGTACATATATATAAAATATCATGTTATTTTAGAAAGATGTGATTCATTTAATTTTTCTCCAATTATTTTCGTGGCTAAACTAGTTTTGGATATCCGATCTTGTTTTGGTCATAGTTTCTTCGTTACAACTCCGTTTTCGTTGGTTCAACTTGCCACTTCCTTGGATCGAGTTCTTCTTTAAGACTATGAACTGTAAATACCTTAGTTTGTATTCGAAATCACAGGTCATAGGTCAAACTTTGGTGAAACTTATGAAGTTAATCATTTTCCCTTATGTAAACAACATTAAATGATTATTTTTCTAAAAATACTTATACTTTGAGTTAAATCATGAAATTTTTATGTGTTATCATATTCATAGTAAATATCATTTTTCCAGAAAATAAACCTCCAATTCAAGGTTCAAAATAGTTTTTAATTATCCAACCCAAAACCGCCCCCGGTTGCACTCCGACGTCGTAAAAACAGTTTTTAAGGTGTTCTTTGAAAAACCAAGTTATACCTTGTTAAATTTGCATATATTTATGATATATTACATGTCTTGAAGTATTTTAAAAGTTAAGTTAGAAGGATCTATTTAGTTTGCAAACAAGTTTGAAAACATTCAAACTATGTTCTTGTTGTTAAAATTTTATACCATAAAATAAGATAGCTATATATATATGAATCGAATAAGGTTATGAACAAAGTTACTACCTCAAGTTACTTGGACAAGATTGCTGTAAAAGAGAAGTAAAAACCTAGAACCAAAAGAGTGATGGAATTGGATGAAAGATTGGAAGTAAACTTGTGTTCTTGGAAGGATTCTTGAAGTGTTTTTGTAAGGGTTTTCTTATGGTGATTAAGTGATGTTTTTGAAGCTAGATCTTCATGGTAACTTTGCTGAATTGATTAAGGGTTTTAAGGCTTCTAAGTATGTGTGTGTTTTGGCTAGAAAGTTGAAGTAAAATGAATCAAAATGATGATCCTTGGATACTCCTTAAAAACGTGAATCAAGGGTAGACATGGACAAAATTTCAAGTTGTAATTTTATGTAATTAGTCAAGCTATCCTCCAAATTCAATTACCTTATACCTAGGGCATGAACAAGGGCTGGTTGGTGGTGATTTGATGTGTATATACCAATAGTAAATACGTATAGAAGCTAGGTATGATACGAGTACATATACCGTAGATATACGTATAGAAATCTTGTGAAAAATGGAATGAGAATTCAAATATAGCTATCTTTTGTGAATATACTTATATTTTTTTATGTATTTAAGTCCTTAAAAATTGATTAAATACATTATATATACGATATATGTATAAACATTATAGGTCATAAGTATTTATATCAAAAAACGTTACGTATGGTTATTGTTTTGAAAACTTAAGTTAGTAGTTTCAAAATATACTTATAACTTATTGTTATTAATACAAAATGAGGTATTAAAACATTCTTAGATCATGTTAAATATGTATATATACATATATATACACAAACGTATAATTATCATATGTTATATAGTTCGTGATATCATCGGTCAAACTAGACGGTCAAACGTTGTGTAAAACTCTTTTCAAAAACATAAATCTCAACAATTTGGATTGCTTATCATGTTGGTAAGGTTTAATTTATGTAAATATTAATCTTATAAGTATAGAACGATCGAAAAAGTGCGGGTCATTACAGTACCTACCCGTTAAATAAATTTCGTCCCGAAATTTTAAAATTGTACCTATTTTGCGTCATCGAGAAACAAGTGTGGATACTTTTGTTTCATCTGATCCTCTCGTTCCCAAGTAAACTCAGGACCTCTTCGAGCATTCCAACGAACCTTAACGATCGGTATATTGCTCTGTTTGAGCCGTTTAATTTCACGATCCATGATTTCGATTGGTTCTTCGATGAATTGTAGTTTCTCATCGACATGGATTTCTTCAAGAGGAATGGTGAGATCTTCCTTTGCAAGACACTTCTTAAGGTTTGAGAAGTGAAATGTATTATGTACTCCAGCGAGTTTTTGTGGTAACTCGAGTCGATAAGCTACCGGTCCAATGCGTTAGATAATCTTGAACGGGCCTACGTACCTTGGGTTCAGTTTACCCCTTTTTCTGAAACGTATTACACCTTTCCATGGTGACACCTTTAACATAACCATGTCACCGATCTGAAACTCTAATGGTTTCCTTCGAACATCGGCGTAGCTCTTTTGGCGACTACGGGCTGTTTTCAATCTTTCCTTAATTTGTACTATCTTTTCTGTAGTTTCATGTATGATCTCGGGACCAGTTAATTGTCGATCTCCTACTTCATTCCAACAGATAGGAGATCTACACTTCCTTCCATACAGTGCTTCGAATGGCGCAGCTTTAATGCTCGCATGATAACTATTATTATACGAGAATATTGCTAATGGTAGATATTTATCCCATCCGTTTCCAAAATCGATCACACATGCCCTGAGCATGTCTTCAAGAGTTTGAATCGTTCTTTCACTCTGCCCGTCGGTTTGCGGATGATATGCGGTGCTCATATCCAAACGAGTTCCTAGGGCCTCTTGTAGCGATTGCCAGAACTTTGATGTAAATCTACTATCACGATCGGATATAATGGAAATAGGTATTCCATGCCTTGAAACAATTTCCTTTATATACAATCGTAATAGTTTCTCCATTCTATCCGTTTCCTTTATAGGCAAGAAATGTGCAGATTTGGTGAGACGATCAGCAATCACCCAAATGGTGTCGTATCCCCAGGCAGTCTTTGGTAACTTCGTGATGAAATCCATGGTAATACCATCCCATTTCCATTCTGGGATTTCTGGTTGTTGAAGTAACCCTGACGGCTTCTGGTGTTCTGCTTTGACTTTGGAACAAGTTAAACACTCCCCAACATATGTTGCAACGTCTGTCTTTAAATTAGGCCACCAATAATGTGTCTTAAGATCTTGGTACATCTTTCCAACTCCAGGATGTATCGAGTATCTTGTCTTATGTGCCTCATTCAATATCAACTTCCTTAATCCACCCAACTTCGGTACCCAAATACGGTTTGCAAAATATCGAATTCCGTCTTCCCGTATAACGAGTTGCTTCTCATACTTCTTCATTATTTCATTTCTTATGTTTTCTTTAGTAAGTGCTTCTCGTTGAACTTCTTTGATTTGTGAGTTGAGATTCATGCGAATTTTTATGTTCATCGCTCGTACTCGAATTGGTTCTCGTTCCTTTCTGCTTAAAGCATCGGCCACCACGTTCACCTTCCCGGGACGATAACGAATTTCACAATCATAGTCGTTTATTAACTCGACCCACCTACGTTGTCTCATGTTCAGCTGTTTCTGATCAAAAATATGTTGAAGGCTTTTATGATCAGTAAACACAGTGCATTTAACCCCATACAAGTAGTGTCTCCATATCTTCAATGCAAACACGACTGCTCCCAGTTCTAGATCATGCGTCGTATAATTCCGCTCGTGAATCTTCAATTGTCGGGATTCGTATGCAATAACTTTCTTCCGTTGCATAAGAACGCAACCAAAACCTTGTCGCGAAGCATCACAATATATTTCAAAATCATCGTTCCCTTCTGGTAACGATAAAATAGGCGCCGTAGTTAACTTCTTCTTTAGTAATTGAAATGCACTCTCCTGCTCAGAGGTCCATTCATATTTCTTCCCTTTTTGCGTTAACGCTGTCAACGGCTTAGCTATTCGGGAAAAATATTGAATAAACCTTCTATAATAACCTGCTAAACCCAAAAATTAGCGTATCTGCGTTGGTGTCCTAGGAGTCTCCCATTTTTCAATGGCTTCAATTTTTGCTGGATCAACCTGAATTCCTTTGCTACTAACAACGTGGCCAAGAAATTGCACTTCTTTCAACCAGAAAGCACATTTAGAAAATTTAGCATATAGCTGTTCTTTTCTTAACAACTCTAATATCAACCTTAAATGCTGCTCATGCTCTTGCTCACTCTTGGAATAGATAAGAATATCATCAATGAAACCGATAACAAACTTATCTAAATATGGACTACAAACTCGATTCATGAGGTCCGTGAATACAGCTGGCGCATTTGTCAACCCAAACGGCATGACCAAAAATTCGTAATGACCATAACGTGTCCGAAAAGCAGTTTTCGGTATATCTTCTTCTTTGACGCGTAATTGATGATAGCCCGATCTTAGGTCAATTTTCGAGTACACACATGATCCTTGGAGTTGATCAAATAAGTCGTCAATTCTCGGTAGTGGATACCGATTCTTGATAGTTAACTTATTTAATTCACGATAATCTATACACATCCTAAAAGATCCATCTTTCTTTTTAACAAATAGAATCGGAGCTCCCCACGGTGAAGTACTTGGTCGTATGAATCCACGATCCAGTAATTCTTTTAACTGACTCTGAAGTTCTTTTAATTCGGACGGTGCAAGTCCATATGGCGCACGAGCCACTGGTGCAGCTCCTGGTACTAAATCTATTTGAAATTCTACAGATCTAAATGGAGGTAATCCCGGCAACTCTTCCGGAAAAACTTCAGGAAAATCTCTTGCCACAGGCACGTCGTTGATGCACTTCTCTTTTTCTTTCTTTTCGACTTTATTAACATGTGCTAGAATAGCATAACATCCCTTTTCTAAACACTTCTTGGCTTTCAAACAGCTAATGAGTTTTAGCTTTGAGTTACCCTTCTCTCCATAAATCATCACCGGCATTTTATCCTTACAAGGAATGCGAATTGCCTTCTTGGCACACACAACTTCAGCTCCTACTTTGGACATCCAGTCCATGCCGACTATTACATCAAAACTTCCTAATTCTACGGGTATTAAGTCAATTTTAAATGTTTCTCCGGCTAAATTTATTTTACAATCACGGCAAATTTTATCGGCTTTAATTAGTTTACCATTAGCTAACTCAATCATGTACTTAGCATCTAGAGGTAATGATGAACAATTCAATTTAGCGTAAAAGCCTCTACTCACGTAACTTCTATCGGCACCAGTATCAAATATAATAGATGCGGATAAGTTATTAATGGTAAACGTACCCGTAACAAGCTCCGGGTCTTCACACGCCTCTCTAGCATTAATAACAAATGCTCTTCCACGTGCAGATCCATTATTCTTCTCTGGATTCGGACACTGGCTCTTATAGTGACCTTGTTTTCCACACCCATAACAAGTAATGGTAGCCAAAGCAGTTCTATTTGCATTGGTGGCAGGAGTCTTGGTACCATTTGTATTTGTAACGAGAGCCCTACAATCTTCAGCAAGATGACCCTTTCGATTACATTTGTTGCATACCACATTACAGTAGCCATAGTGATGTTTGTGGCATCGGTTACATAAAGGATTTTGTCCTTTGTAACCAAAGCTTAAACCACTACCCGCCCCTTGCGTGATTTCTTATTTCTTAAAAGATTGTTGTTGGTTACCTCGATCATAATTTCCATTCCACTTTCTTTTGTTACCTGATACCTTCACATCAGTATTGGATACTTTCTTATCCATGATGACCTGATCCATTAGCTCGTTTGCCATGGTTATAGCTTCATGAATTGTCTTAGGTTTCGATGCTGTAACATTTGCCTTGACCTTTTTGGGAAAACCATCTTTGTACATTTCAATCTTCCGTTCTTCGGTTGGAACCAATTCAGGACATAGCAAAACTAATTCCATGAATCGCTGATTGTAGTTGGTGATTTCAGTACCAATAACCTTCAGACTTCGTAATTCATCTTCCAACTTCCTAACCTCGTTCCTTGGACAATACTCATTGATTAACATTATTTTGAATTCTTCCCATGGGGTATCATAAGCTACATCTCCTCCTACAGCCTTCACGTAATTTTTCCACCACGTGAGTGCACTATCTTGTAAAGTGCACGATGCATACTTGGTCATGTCCTTTTCAACACCACCACTGATTTTAAACACAGTCTCCATATTTTCTATCCACCGGGTTAAACCGATCGGTCCTTCCGTTCCACTGAATGATGAGGGCTTGCAAGCTTGAAAAGTCTTGTAGGTACATCCTACATGAGGATTTGGGTTAACTGCAGTAGCTCTTGCAGCTTCGACCCATAACATTCTGTCGTTCACTCGCTGGTTGATGAATTCCTCGACTTCTTGTTCCGTCATTCGATTCAATCGCGCCATTTCCTAATGAAAGAAAATAATTATTCATATGGAATATTATAGATGTAGTGTGTATTTATAGTACATTATAGCTTGTTAACAATATGAACCAGGTATTATTATAAAAGCCTTTTCTTCTTATTAGCATTTTATAATTATATCTAGGGTAGTACCTACCCGTTAATGTTCATACTTAATAGCTTAGTACAGAACCAATTACTACAATCTAAATAATACTTAACCATGGAAAATTATTGCATTTCATACTTCACTATTTTACATATGCTTATCTTACATCGAACATTAAGCAAACCACACTAATAATATTATACAAAACATTATATGATCCCATGGTTTAATACGGCAGCGCATCGTTTGGTCTATTTTCTAGGACGTTTAGGTTCAAAGAATGGCCTAACGCTTATCCTAGCTGTCTGCCTATATTTTGGCTGTGGGGCTGAAGAACTAGATGCCGGGATAGAACGAATAGGAATAGCGGGAATAGGGGTGGTAGTGTCTAGTGGAGTTGGTGCCACATCATCCTTACTAAACTCAGGATTTGAATTTTCTAATTTATTAGCCTTTCGTTTCTTTCCTAGTTCGAACTTGTCTTTTGTAATTTCTTGTATTTCTTCCTCGGGTTCACTTTCCTCCTCGGGTTCACTTTCCTGGTTCTTTATTGTTGGTTCATCCGGAATTTGTGAGTCTTCCCCAAAGATATTATTTTCGTCATCGGATAGGTTAATGACTGAAACACCATCTGAAGATTCTGGTTCGGAGTCGCTGAATGTGATAACAAGTTTTGAGCCCGACATCTATCACACAACAACTAACACATTAGTACTACATAATATTTACATATAAATTTTAACCAACAATGATAAGCAATGGTTTTTAAATCAGACCCGGTCAAAGTCCAGACTTACTAATGTATCCTAACGACTAATCAGTTAGACACACTAATGCAAACCTGGTTCGCTAAGACCACCGCTCTGATACCACATGTCATAACCCGTCCTTAACCATAAGAACGAGTTAGATAACGTATGATTTCATTGCGAGGTATTGACCTCTATATGCGACATTTTTAAAAGAACAACTGCATTTATTTTACATTACAAACCATAACTCTTATGTTAATACAAGCTTTAGACAATATAAAGATGATTATCGTTTAGCGATAATCTTAGACTTACTAACTTTACATGTGATGATAACAATACGATTTCTAGCATATTTTACATTACAATTCCTCGGATATGCAGTTTTATTTTTGACACAAATATGCATACTCAAGATCTTGCTTAAATTCAACATGTTGCAGCGGAAGCTTTTAGTTATCACCTGAGAATAGACATGTTTAAAACGTCAACATAAAGTTGGTGAGATATAGGTTTAATGCCGGCAGCGGTATAAATATAGACCACAAGATTTCATATGTAAACATTTTAATAAAAATATTCTAAGTGGTTGAGCACTTGGTAACCATACTTAACATTTAATCACGTCGCATATTCCCTTTATTATGAAATCTTACTACACCGTACCAAGTGTAGTCACGAAACGAAGTACTGTGCAACCGTTGAATACTGGTCGTCCAGTCCGGTTGGGGTTGTCAGGCCCGATAGATCTATCAACAGGATTCGCGTTTACAATACCGCTGTAAATAATAGTTACCAAGCTACAGGGAAGTATGCCAGTGCTACAACTCAACGTAGAATATATTTTTCAGTTACTTGTGTCCATAACGTAAAACATAAAATACATGTATTCTCATCCCGAAATACTTAGAGTTTAAAAGTGGGACTATATACTCACTTTTGCCTTGAAGATATATATATTTTGACTTGGTCTCCGGTTGATATCACGAACCTATCCATATATAATATATCAATATATTTTTATTTTAAACAATCGTCACATATATATACTTATAATACTTTTTATGTCTTCTTAGTCCGTAGTTAGCAGTCCGATGTTAGTAAATTCAATTTTAATGGTTCATATTTAGGTGTTTAATAAATAAAACCCCCATCGAAATAAATAAAACCCCATCGTATTTGTATTGGTCGGGATTAATCTTGACCCACGGTACCGGTGTTGTCAAATGACGTGTTGCGTACATAAAGTACCGGTGTTGTCAAATGACGTGTTGCGTACAATCATGGGATCTTATGATTAATCTTCTCGTATTGTTTACGGGTGGTCCTGAAATATATAAAATTAAATTATGAGTACATATATATAAAATATCATGTTATTTTAGAAAGATGTGATTCATTTAATTTTTCTCCAATTATTTTCGTGGCTAAACTAGTTTTGGATATCCGATCTTGTTTTGGTCATAGTTTCTTCGTTACAACTCCGTTTTCGTTGGTTCAACTTGCCACTTCCTTGGATCGAGTTCTTCTTTAAGACTATGAACTGTAAATACCTTAGTTTGTATTCGAAATCACAGGTCATAGGTCAAACTTTGGTGAAACTTATGAAGTTAATCATTTTCCCTTATGTAAACAACATTAAATGATTATTTTTCTAAAAATACTTATACTTTGAGTTAAATCATGAAATTTTTATGTGTTATCATATTCATAGTAAATATCATTTTTCCATAAAATAAACCTCCAATTCAAGGTTCAAAATAGTTTTTAATTATCCAACCCAAAACCGCCCCCGGTTGCACTCCGACGTCGTAAAAACAGTTTTTAAGGTGTTCTTTGAAAAACCAAGTTATACCTTGTTAAATTAGCATATATTTATGATATATTACATGTCTTGAAGTATTTTAAAAGTTAAGTTAGAAGGATCTATTTAGTTTGCAAACAAGTTTGAAAACATTCAAACTATGTTCTTGTTGTTAAAATTTTATACCATAAAATAAGATAGCTATATATATATGAATCGAATAAGGTTATGAACAAAGTTACTACCTCAAGTTACTTGGACAAGATTGCTGTAAAAGAAGAGTAAAAACCTAGAACCAAAAGAGTGATGGAATTGGATGAAAGATTGGAAGTAAACTTGTGTTCTTGGAAGGATTCTTGAAGTGTTTTTGTAAGGGTTTTCTTATGGTGATTAAGTGATGTTTTTGAAGCTAGATCTTCATGGTAACTTTGCTGAATTGATTAAGGGTTTTAAGGCTTCTAAGTATGTGTGTGTTTTGGCTAGAAAGTTGAAGTAAAATGAATCAAAATGATGATCCTTGGATACTCCTTAAAAACGTGAATCAACGGTAGACATGGACAAAATTTCAAGTTGTAATTTTATGTAATTAGTCAAGCTATCCTCCAAATTCAATTACCTTATACCTAGGGCATGAACAAGGGCTGGTTGGTGGTGATTTGATGTGTATATACCAATAGTAAATACGTATAGAAGCTAGGTATGATACGAGTACATATACCGTAGATATACGTATAGAAATCTTGTGAAAAATGGAATGAGAATTCAAATATAGCTATCTTTTGTGAATATACTTATATTGTTTTATGTATTTAAGTCCTTAAAAAGTGATTAAATACATTATATATACGATATATGTATAAACATTATAGGTCATAAGTATTTATATCAAAAAACGTTACGTATGGTTATTGTTTTGAAAACTTAAGTTAGTAGTTTCAAAATATACTTATAACTTATTGTTATTAATACAAAATGAGGTATTAAAACATTCTTAGATCATGTTAAATATGTATATATACATATATATACACAAACGTATAATTATCATATGTTATATAGTTCGTGATATCATCGGTCAAACTAGACGGTCAAACGTTGTGTAAAACTCTTTTCAAAAACATAAATCTCAACAATTTGGATTGCTTATCATGTTGGTAAGGTTTAATTTATGTAAATATTAATCTTATAAGTATAGAACGATCGAAAAAGTGCGGGTCATTACATCTTCCTCGCTCATGTTCAAATTCTGACGAGTCGTCGGTGCCATTTCCTTCATAAATAGCTCAAAAGAATTAAGTTAATCATATAGAATATTAAGAGTAGTCAATAGTATTTCGTAGCATAATATGAACTCATTTATAAAAGTTTTTTCTTCATATTAGCATTTTATAGTTTTAATTCGGGTAGTACCTACCCGTTAAGTTCTTACTTAGTAGCTAATATACAATTCAACTACTACAATTCTATATGAAAAACTGATTATAATAATATTTCGCGTTCAAACTTTTATACAATATTTTACAAACTTACAATACTGCTATTATACATATAGTATGAAATATAGCACACAATAACTTTGATACAAAACAGTTGTGACAACAATCCTAGTTAATACGCAAGTCGTTCAGCAAAGGCAATAAAAACACGTAATTCATAAGTCCAGAAACAAGTCATGCATTCTGGTTTTACTAAGACTACTTCCCATTCTTGGTCTTGTGGAACATAACCGTTGTGGCCGTTGATAAGACAGCATGTTGTAATGTCGTCAAAGGGACGAGGGTTTCGTAATGTCCAACAGCACCGTAATAATCTAAAAACCTTGTTTCTCACCCCAACTACGGAATCCGTCACTTGTGGGAAGATTTTATTTAAATGTTGTAATCCGATGTTCTTTTTCTCACTTTGGTGAGAAGCGAACATCACTAACCCGTAAGCATAACATGCTTCTTTATGTTGCATGTTAGAAGCTCTTTCTAACTCACGAAGTCCTATGTTGGGATATGTTGAGTCAAAATAGGTTCTTAACCCGTAGTGTAAAATTGCATTTGGGTTCCCCGCATTTAACACTTTAAAGAAAACACGGCGTAACTTACGGTGTCCCCAATGTGATATACCCCATCTTTCAAATGAAAGCCTTTTATAAACTAAGGCATGCCTGGAACATTCATCAAATGTTCTACACTAATTTCGCCGTAAATAATTGTGTCGATGAATTCTGACCGACTTTAGACAAGATTTCATCAATCATGTCCCCGGGTAGGTCTTCAAAATTTTTTAGTTGTCTAGCCTTAACATCCATTTTTGTTTTAATACTGTAAAAATAGACGAGGGTTAGATTCGTAAAAGATAATTATCAAATAATACAAGTAATTTTCACATACAACAAGAAAAGTACAAGCACACTTATTTTACATATTTTACACCTCATGATTACAACTCTTTATTCCGACTCACTAGTTTCTTCCTCTTCGGACCTGTTTCGTTTTGCTAATTTTCTAGGGATATATGATGTTCCTCTAATAGGAGCTGTTGTTTTCACAAATGGTTTAGAAAAACCTGGTGGCTTAGAGGTTCCCGGGTTATTGTTACAATTTAAGAAATACGGGTGTTGACGATACATATAAAGTTCATCGGGGTTGGAATCAGGTTTCTCTATTTTGATGCCCTTTCCCTTATTATTTTCTTTTGCCTTCTCAAATTGGGTCAAGGTAATTTCTGTAACATCATCGGAATCCTCATCGGGATCCGATTCATCAGAAAATTGGTAATCCTCCCAATATTTTTCTTCCTCGGCGGAAACACCATTGACCATTTTTAACTTTGGTCCGTTGTTTGAAGATTTTCTTTTATTTATCTATTTTTCTATGGTTCCTAATATTTCCTCCTCCAAAACCTCTTCTTCCGGTTCCTCCTCTTCCGGTTCATCCTCTTCCGGTTCCTCTTCGGGAATTTGTGAATCTTCCCAAACTATATTCGACTCTTCATTATTATTAGGTGAGTCGATGGGATTTGTACTAGAGGTAGACATCTAACACACATTATCAAACACTTTAAGAGATTAATATATCACATAATATTTACATGTTAACAATATATAGTTTCCAACAAAAATGTTAAGCAATTGTTTTTCAAGTAAACACGGTCGAAGTCCAGACTCACTAATGCATCCTAACGAACTCGATAAGACACATTAATGCAAATTTCTGGTTCTCTAAGACCAACGCTCGGATACCAACTGAAATGTCCCGTTCATATTGATTATAAACGTTCCATATTAATTGATTTCGTCGCGAGGTTTTGACCTCTATATGAGACGTTTTTTAAAGACTGCATTCATTTTTAAAACAACCATAACCTTTATTTTATCGATAAAGGTTTAAAAAGCATTACGTAGATTATCAAATAATGATAATCTAAAATATACCGTTTACACACGACCATTACATAATGGTTTACAATAAGAATATATTACATCAAAAATAAGTTTCTTGAATGCAGTTTTTACACAATATCATACAAGAATGGACTCCAAATCTTGTCCTTATTTTAGTATGCAATAGCGGAAGCTCTTAATAATCACCTGAGAAATAAATATGCTTAAAACGTCAACAAAAATGTTGGTGAGTTATAGGTTTAACCTATATATTATCAAATCATAATAATAGACCACACGATTTCATTTTTATAACACATCTCATATCAGGCATTTCGCAAACTGCATAGAGATAATAATCATTCATATGTTGAACACCTGGTAACCGACGTTAACTTAATGCAAAGAATATCCCCGAAACAGAATCTCTCGTCTGTATAATAATCTCGAAGTACTAAACCATCCATAACCAGAATGGGAGTTGTTAAGCCCAATAGATCTATCTTTAGGATTCGCGTCAATTAAGGGCCATTTCCCTAATTCTTAGGTTACCAGACTTAAAGGGTGATATTCGGTTTAATAATCTAACCATAGACTGTAGTTTTGCATACTTGTGTCTATTTTGTAAAACATTTATAAAGCTGCATGTATTCTCATAAAAAAAATATTAGATTGTAAAAGTGGAACTATAACTCATTTTCACAGATTTTTACTTTGCCGGAAGTAAGACTTGACCACTGGTCGATTCACGAACCTATAACAAATGTGTACATATATATCAAAGTATGATCGAAATATATTCACAACATTTTTTATTACATTCTTATGATTTAAGTTTGTTAAGTTAGCAGTCCTCGTTAGTAACCTACCACTAGTTGTCCACAGTTAGATGTACAGAAATAAATCAATATATATTATCTTGAATCAATCCACGACCTAGTGTATACACGTCTCAGGCTAGATCACAACTCAAAGTATATATATTTTTGGAATCAACCTCAACCCTGTATAGCTAACTCAAATATTACTGCATATAGAGTGTCTATGGTTGTTCCAAATAATATATATAGATGGATCGATATTGAAATGTCCCGTTCTTATTGATTAAAAACGTTCCATATTAATTGATTTCGTTGCGAGGTTTTGACCTCTATATGAGACGTTTTTCAAAGACTGCATTCATTTTTAAACAAACCATAACCTTTATTTCATCAATAAAGGTTTAAAAAGCTTTACGTAGATTATCAAATAATGATAATCTAAAATATCCTGTTTACACACGACCATTACATAATGGTTTACAATACAAATATGTTACAACAAAATAAGTTTCTTGAATGCAGTTTTTACACAATATCATACAAGTATGGACTCCAAATCTTGTCCTTATTTAAGTATGACACAGCGGAAGCTCTTAATAATCACCTGAGAATAAACATGCTTAAAACGTCAACAAAAATGTTGGTGAGTTATAGGTTTAACCTATATATATCAAATCGTAACAATAGACCACAAGATTTCATATTTCAATACACATCCCATACATAGAGATAAAAATCATTCATATGGTGAACACCTGGTAACCGACAATAACAAGATGCATATATAAGAATATCCCCATCATTCCGGGACACCCTTCAGATATGATATAAATTTCGAAGTACTAAAGCATCCGGTACTTTGGATGGGGTTTGTTAGGCCCAATAGATCTATCTTTAGGATTCGCGTCAATTAGGGTGTCTGTTCCCTAATTCTTAGATTACCAGACTTAATAAAAAGGGGCATATTCGATTTCGATAATTCAACCATAGAATGTAGTTTCACGTACTTGTGTCTATTTTGTAAATCATTTATAAAACCTGCATGTATTCTCATCCCAAAAATATTAGATTTTAAAAGTGGGACTATAACTCACTTTCACAGATTTTTACTTCGTCGGGAAGTAAGACTTGGCCACTGGTTGATTCACGAACCTATAACAATATATACATATATATCAAAGTATGTTCAAAATATATTTACAACACTTTTAATATATTTTGATGTTTTAAGTTTATTAAGTCAGCTGTCCTCGTTAGTAACCTACAACTAGTTGTCCACAGTTAGATGTACAGAAATAAATCAATAAATATTATCTTGAATCAATCCACGACCCAGTGTATACGTATCTCAGTATTGATCACAACTCAAACTATATATATTTTGGAATCAACCTCAACCCTGTATAGCTAACTCCAACATTCAAATATAGAGTGTCTATGGTTGTTCCGAAATATATATAGATGTGTCGACATGATAGGTCGAAACATTGTATACGTGTCTATGGTATCTCAAGATTACATAATATATAATACAAGTTGATTAAGTTATGGTTGGAATAGATTTGTTACCAATTTTCACGTAGCTAAAATGAGAAAAATTATCCAATCTTGTTTTACCCATAACTTCTTCATTTTAAATCCGTTTTGAGTGAATCAAATTGCTATGGTTTCATATTGAACTCTATTTTATGAATCTAAACAAAAAAAGTATAGGTTTCTAGTCGGAAAAATAAGTTACAAGTCGTTTTTGTAAAGGTAGTCATTTCAGTCGAAAGAACGACGTCTAGATGACCATTTTAGAAAACATACTTCCACTTTGAGTTTAACCATAATTTTTGGATATAGTTTCATGTTCATAATAAAAATCATTTTCTCAGAATAACAACTTTTAAATCAAAGTTTATCATAGTTTTTAATTAACTAACCCAAAACAGCCCGCGGTGTTACTACGACGGCGTAAATCCGGTTTTACGGTGTTTTTCGTGTTTCCAGGTTTTAAATCATTAAGTTAGCATATCATATAGATATAGAACATGTGTTTAGTTGATTTTAAAAGTCAAGTTAGAAGGATTAACTTTTGTTTGCGAACAAGTTTAGAATTAACTAAACTATGTTCTAGTGATTACAAGTTTAAACCTTCGAATAAGATAGCTTTATATGTATGAATCGAATGATGTTATGAACATCATTACTACCTTAATTTCCTTGGATAAACCTACTGGAAAAGAGAAAAATGGATCTAGCTTCAATGGATCCTTGGATGGCTCGAAGTTCTTGAAGCAGAATCATGACACGAAAACAAGTTCAAGTAAGATCATCACTTGAAATAAGATTGTTATAGTTATAGAAATTGAACCAAAGTTTGAATATGATTATTACCTTGTATTAGAATGATAACCTACTGTAAGAAACAAAGATTTCTTGAGGTTGGATGATCACCTTACAAGATTGGAAGTGAGCTAGCAAACTTGAAAGTATTCTTGATTTTATGAAACTAGAACTTTTGGAATTTATGAAGAACACTTAGAACTTGAAGATAGAACTTGAGAGAGATCAATTAGATGAAGAAAATTGAAGAATGAAAGTGTTTGTAGGTGTTTTTGGTCGTTGGTGTATGGATTAGATATAAAGGATATGTAATTTTGTTTTCATGTAAATAAGTCATGAATGATTACTCATATTTTTGTAATTTTATGAGATATTTCATGCTAGTTGCCAAATGATGGTTCCCACATGTGTTAGGTGACTCACATGGGCTGCTAAGAACTGATCATTGGAGTGTATATACCAATAGTACATACATCTAAAAGCTGTGTATTGTACGAGTACGAATACGGGTGCATACGAGTAGAATTGTTGATGAAACTGAACGAGGATGTAATTGTAAGCATTTTTGTTAAGTAGAAGTATTTTGATAAGTGTATTGAAGTCTTTCAAAAGTGTATAAATACATATTAAAACACTACATGTATATACATTTTAACTGAGTCGTTAAGTCATCGTTAGTCGTTACATGTAAGTGTTGTTTTGAAACCTTTAGGTTAACGATCTTGTTAAATGTTGTTAACTCAATGTTTATAATATCAAATGAGATTTTAAATTATTATATTATCATGATATTATCATGTATGAATATCTCTTAATATGATATATATACATTAAATGTCTTTACAACGATAATCGTTACATATATGTCTCGTTTAAAAATCATTAAGTTAGTAGTCTTGTTTTTACATATGTAGTTCATTGTTAATATACTTTATGATATGTTTTCTTATCATAGTATCATGTTAACTATATATATATATCCATATATATGTCATCATATAGTTTTTACAAGTTTTAACGTTCGTGAATCACCGGTCAACTTGGGTGGTCAATTGTCTATATGAAACCTATTTCAATTAATCAAGTCTTAACAAGTTTGATTGCTTAACATGTTGGAAACATTTAATCATGTAAACATCAATCTCAATTAATATATATAAACATGGAAAATTTCGGGTCACTACAGTACCTACCCGTTAAATAAATTTCGTCCCGAAATTTTAAGCTGTTGAAGGTGTTGACGAATCTTCTGGAAATAGATGCGGGTATTTCTTCTTCATCTGATCTTCACGCTCCCAGGTGAACTCGGGTCCTCTACGAGCATTCCATCGAACCTTAACAATTGGTATCTTGTTTTGCTTAAGTCTTTTAACCTCACGATCCATTATTTCGACGGGTTCTTCGATGAATTGGAGTTTTTCGTTGATTTGGATTTCATCTAACGGAATAGTGAGATCTTCTTTAGCAAAACATTTCTTCAAATTCGAGACGTGGAAAGTGTTATGTACAGCCGCGAGTTGTTGAGGTAACTCAAGTCGGTAAGCTACTGGTCCGACACGATCAATAATCTTGAATGGTCCAATATACCTTGGATTTAATTTCCCTCGCTTACCAAATCGAACAACGCCTTTCCAAGGTGAAACTTTAAGCATGACCATCTCTCCAATTTCAAATTCTATATCTTTTCTTTTAATGTCAGCGTAGCTCTTTTGTCGACTTTGGGCGGTTTTCAACCGTTGTTGAATTTGGATGATCTTCTCGGTAGTTTCTTGTATAATCTCCGGACCCGTAATCTGTCTATCCCCCACCTCACTCCAACAAATCGGAGACCTGCACTTTCTACCATAAAGTGCTTCAAACGGCGCCATCTCAATGCTTGAATGGTAGCTGTTGTTGTAGGAAAATTCTGCTAACGGTAGATGTCGATCCCAACTGTTTCCGAAATCAATAACACATGCTCGTAGCATGTCTTCAAGCGTTTGTATTGTCCTTTCGCTCTGCCCATCAGTTTGTGGATGATAGGCAGTACTCATGTCTAGACGAGTTCCTAATGCTTGCTGTAATGTCTGCCAGAATCTTGAAATAAATCTGCCATCCCTATCAGAGATAATAGAGATTGGTATTCCATGTCTGGAGACGACTTCCTTCAAATACAGTCGTGCTAACTTCTCCATCTTGTCATCTTCTCTTATTGGTAGGAAGTGTGCTGATTTGGTGAGACGATCAACTATTACCCAAATAGTATCAAAACCACTTGCAGTCCTTGGCAATTTAGTGATGAAATCCATGGTAATGTTTTCCCATTTCCATTCCGGGATTTCGGGTTGTTGAAGTAGACCTGATGGTTTCTGATGCTCAGCTTTGACCTTAGAACACGTCAAACATTCTCCTACGTATTTAGCAACATCGGCTTTCATACCCGGCCACCAAAAATGTTTCTTGAGATCCTTGTACATCTTCCCCGTTCCAGGATGTATTGAGTATCTGGTTTTATGAGCTTCTCTAAGTACCATTTCTCTCATATCTCCAAATTTTGGTACCCAAATCCTTTCAGCCCTATACCGGGTTCCGTCTTCCCGAATATTAAGATGCTTCTCCGATCCTTTGGGTATTTCATCCTTTAAATTTCCCTCTTTTAAAACTCCTTGTTGCGCCTCCTTTATTTGAGTAGTAATGTTATTATGAATCATTATATTCATAGATTTTACTCGAATGGGTTCTCTATCCTTCCTGCTCAAGGCATCGGCTACCACATTTGCCTTCCCCGGGTGGTAACGAATCTCAAAATCGTAATCATTCAATAATTCAATCCACCTACGCTGCCTCATATTCAGTTGTTTCTGATTAAATATGTGTTGAAGACTTTTGTGGTCGGTATATATAATACTTTTGACCCCATATAAGTAGTGCCTCCAAGTCTTTAATGCAAAAACAACCGCGCCTAATTCCAAATCATGCGTCGTATAATTTTGTTCGTGAATCTTCAATTGTCTAGACGCATAAGCAATCACCTTCGTTCGTTGCATTAATACACAACCGAGACCTTGCTTTGATGCATCACAATAAATCACAAAATCATCATTCCCTTCAGGCAATGACAATATAGGTGCCGTAGTTAGCTTTTTCTTCAATAACTGAAACGCTTTCTCTTGTTCATCATTCCATTCAAATTTCTTCCCTTTATGCGTTAATGCAGTCAAGGGTTTTGCTATTCTGGAAAAGTCTTGGATGAACCTTCTGTAGTAACCAGCTAGTCCTAAAAACTGGCGTATGTGTTTCGGAGTTTTCGGGGTTTCCCACTTTTCAACAGTTTCTATCTTTGCCGGATCCACCTTAATACCTTCTTTGTTCACTATGTGACCGAGGAATTGAACTTCTTCCAACCAAAATGCACACTTTGAAAACTTAGCGTACAATTCTTCCTTCCTCAATACTTCTAACACCTTTCTCAAATGTTCACCGTGTTCTTGGTCATTCTTTGAGTAAATAAGTATGTCATCAATGAAAACAATGACAAACTTGTCAAGGTATGGTCCACACACTCGGTTCATAAGGTCCATGAACACAGCTGGTGCATTAGTTAAACCAAACGGCATGACCATAAACTCGTAATGACCGTAACGTGTTCTGAAAGCAGTCTTTGGAATATCATCTTCTTTCATCCGCATTTGATGATTCCCGGAACGTAAGTCAATCTTTGAATAAACAGACGAGCCTTGTAGTTGATCAAATAAGTCGTCGATTCTCGGTAGTGGGTAGCGGTTCTTGATGGTAAGTTTGTTCAACTCTCGGTAGTCGATACACAACCTGAATGTACCATCTTTCTTCTTGACAAACAAAACAGGAGCTCCCCACGGTGATGTGCTTGGTCGAATGAAACCACGCTCTAAAAGTTCTTGTAATTGGCTTTGCAGTTCTTTCATCTCGCTGGGTGCGAGTCTGTAAGGAGCACGAGCTATTGGTGCAGCTCCTGGTACAAGATCTATTTGAAATTCAACGGATCGATGTGGGGGTAATCCCGGTAATTCTTTCGGAAATACATCGGGAAATTCTTTTGCAATGGGAACATCATTGATGCTCTTTTCTTCAGTTTGTACTTTCTCGACGTGTGCTAGAACAGCATAGCAACCTTTTCTTATTAGTTTTTGTGCCTTCAAATTACTAATAAGATGTAGCTTCGTGTTGCCCTTTTCTCCGTACACCATTAAGGGTTTTCCTTTTTCTCGTATAATGCGAATTGCATTTTTGTAACAAACGATCTCCGCTTTCACTTCTTTCAACCAGTCCATACCGATTATCACATCAAAACTCCCTAACTCTACTGGTATCAAATCAATCTTAAATGTTTCGCTAACCAGTTTAATTTCTCGATTCCGACATATATTATCTGCTGAAATTAATTTACCATTTGCTAATTCGAGTAAAAATTTACTATCCAAAGGCGTCAATGGACAACTTAATTTAGCACAAAAATCTCTACTCATATAGCTTCTATCCGCACCCGAATCAAATAAAACGTAAGCAGATTTATTGTCAATAAGAAACGTACCCGTAACAAGCTCCGGGTCTTCCTGTGCCTCTACCGCATTAATATTGAAAACTCTTCCACGGCCTTGTCCATTCGTGTTCTCCTGGTTCGGGCAATTTCTAATAATGTGGCCTGGTTTTCCACATTTATAACAAACTACATTGGCATAACTTGCTCCGACACTACTTGCTCCGCCATTACTCGTTCCGACACCATTTGTTCCTTTCGTTCTATTAACCCCTGGTCCGTAGACCTCACACTTCGCCGCGCTATGACCATTTCTTTTACACTTGTTGCAAAATTTGGTGCAGAACCCCGAGTGATTCTTTTCACACCTTTGGCATAGTTGCTTCTGATTGTTGTTGTTGTTGCGGTTATTATTGTTGTTGGGATGATTGTTGTAGTTGCTGTTGTTGTTGTTGTTGTTGTTGTTGTTGTTGTTGGGCCGTTTGTTGTAGTTGCGATTGATGTTGCGATTGTTGGGATAATTGTTGCGATTATTGTTGTAATTGCTGTTGTTGTTGTATTGGTGATTCTTATCACCGTTTTCCTCCCACTTTCTTTTGACTTGCTTCACATTGGCCTCTTCAGCAGTCTGTTCTTTAATTCTTTCTTCAATCTGGTTCACTAGTTTGTGAGCCATTCTACATGCCTGTTGTATGGAGGCGGGCTCGTGTGAACTTATATCTTCTTGGATTCTTTCCGGTAATCCTTTCACAAACGCGTCGATCTTCTCTTCCTCATCTTCGAATGCTCCCGGACACAATAGGCACAATTCTGTGAATCGTCTTTCGTACGTGGTAATATCAAATCCTTGGGTTCGTAACCCTCTAAGTTCTGTCTTGAGCTTATTGACCTCGGTTCTGGGACGGTACTTCTCGTTCATCAAGTGCTTGAATGCTGACCACGGTAGTGCGTACGCATCATCTTGTCCCACTTGCTCTAGATAGGTATTCCACCATGTTAACGCAGAACCTGTGAAGGTATGCGTAGCGTACTTCACTTTGTCCTCTTCAGTACACTTACTTATGGCAAACACCGATTCAACCTTCTCGGTCCACCGTTTCAATCCGATCGGTCCTTCGGTTCCATCAAATTCCAAAGGTTTGCAGGCAGTGAATTCTTTGTAGGTGCATCCTACACGATTTCCTGTACTGCTAGATCCAAGGTTATTGTTGGTATGTAGCGCAGCCTGTACTGCGGCTATGTTTGAAGCTAGAAAAGTACGGAATTCCTCTTCATTCATATTTACGGTGTGTCGAGTAGTCGGTGCCATTTCCTTCAAAATAGTTAAATGGAACAAGTTAATCATACAGAATATTAAGAGTAGTTAATAGTATTTCGTAGCATAATATGAACTCATTTATAAAAGCTTTTTCTTCATATTAGCGTTTTATAAGTTTAAATTCGGGTAGTACCTACCCGTTAAGTTCATACTTAGTAGCTAATATACAATTCAACTACTACAATTCTATATGAAAAACTGATTATAATAATATTTCGCGTTCAAACTTTTATACAATATTTTACAAACTTACAATACCGCTTATTTTACATAAAGCATGAAATATAGCACACAATAACTTTGATACAAGATAGTTGTGAAGACAATTCTAGCTAGTACACAAGTCGTTCAGCAAAGGCAATAAAGACACGTAATTCATACGTCCAGAAACAAGTCATGCATTCTGGTTTTACTAGGACTACTTCCCATCCTTGGTCTTGTGCAACATAACCGTTATGGCCGTTGATAAGACAGCGTGTTGTAACGTCATCAAAGGGACGAGGGTTACGTAATGTCCAACAGTCCCGTAATAATCTAAAAACCTCATTTCTTACCCCAATTACCGACTCCGTCACTTGTGGAAACGTTTTGTTTAATAGTTGTAGCCCGATGTTCTTGTTCTCACTTTGGTGAGAAGCGAACATTACTAATCCGTAAGCATAACATGCTTCTTTATGTTGCATGTTAGCCGCTTTTTCTAAATCACGAAGTCCAATATTCGGATATATTGAGTCAAAATAATTTCTTAACCCGTTGCGTAAAATAGCATTTGGGTTCCCCGCAATATATGCGTCAAAGTAAACACATCGTAACTTATGGGTTTCCCAATGTGATATCCCCCATCTTTCAAACGAAAGTCTCTTATAAACCAAGACATTCTTGGAACGTTCTTCGAATGTCTTACAAACTGATCTCGCCTTAAATAGTTGTGCCGAAGAATTCTGGCCGACTCTAGACAAGATTTCATCAATCATGTCTCCGGGTAGGTCTCTTAAAATATTGGGTTGTCTATCCATTTTGTGTTTTTAAACTGTAAAATAGACAAGAGTTAGATTCATAAAAAAAATACTTATTAATACAAGCAATTTTTACATATATCATAAAGCATAAGAACACTATATTCCATATATTACACCACACGAATACAACTATCTTATTCCGACTCGCTCGTTTCTTCTTCTTCGGTTTTGGTTCGTTTTGCCAAGTTTCTAGGGATATATGATGTTCCCCTAATACGAGCCGTCGTTGTCCACATTGGTTTAGAAAAACCTGGTGGTTTAGAGGTTCCCGGGTCATTGTTACAACTTAAGGACTTCGGGGGTTGACGATACATATAAAGTTCATCGGGGTTGGAATTAGATTTCTCTATTTTTATGCCCTTTCCCTTATTATTTTCTTTTGCCTTTTTAAATTCAGTTGGGGTAATTTCTATAACATCATCGGAATTCTCGTCGGAATCCGATTCATCGGAGAATTGGTAATCCTCCCAATATTTTGCTTCCTTGGCGGAAACACCATTGACCATAATTAACTTTGGTCGGTTGGTTGAGGATTTTCTTTTACTTAACCGTTTTATTATTTCCCCCACCGGTTCTATTTCTTCATCCGGTTCCGATTCTTCTTCCGGTTCCGATTCTTCTTCCGGTTCCGACTCTTCTTCCGGTTCCTCTTCGGGAACTTGTGAATCAGTCCACAAATCATTCCAATTTACATTTGACTCTTCATTATTATTAGGTGAGTCAATGGGACTTGTTCTAGAGGTAGACATCTATCACATAATATCAAACGAGTTAAGAGATTAATATATCACATAATATTCATATGTTAAAAATATATAGTTTCCAACAAAAATGTTAAGCAATCATTTTTAAAGAAAACACGGTCGAAGTCCAGACTCACTAATGCATCCTAACAAACTCGATAAGACACACTAATGCAAATTTTCTGGTTCTCTAAGACCAACGCTCGGATACCAACTGAAATGTCCCGTTCTTATTGATTAAAAACGTTCCATATTAATTGATTTCGTTGCGAGGTTTTGACCTCTATATGAGACGTTTTTCAAAGACTGCATTCATTTTTAAACAAACCATAACCTTTATTTCATCAATAAAGGTTTAAAAAGCTTTACGTAGATTATCAAATAATGATAATCTAAAATATCCTGTTTACACACGACCATTACATAATGGTTTACAATACAAATATGTTACAACAAAATAAGTTTCTTGAATGCAGTTTTTACACAATATCATACAAGTATGGACTCCAAATCTTGTCCTTATTTAAGTATGACACAGCGGAAGCTCTTAATAATCACCTGAGAATAAACATGCTTAAAACGTCAACAAAAATGTTGGTGAGTTATAGGTTTAACCTATATATATCAAATCGTAACAATAGACCACAAGATTTCATATTTCAATACACATCCCATACATAGAGATAAAAATCATTCATATGGTGAACACCTGGTAACCGACAATAACAAGATGCATATATAAGAATATCCCCATCATTCCGGGACACCCTTCGGATATGATATAAATTTCGAAGTACTAAAGCATCCGGTACTTTGGATGGGGTTTGTTAGGCCCAATAGATCTATCTTTAGGATTCGCGTCAATTAGGGTGTCTGTTCCCTAATTCTTAGATTACCAGACTTAATAAAAAGGGGCATATTCGATTTCGATAATTCAACCATAGAATGTAGTTTCACATACTTGTGTCTATTTTGTAAATCATTTATAAAACCTGCATGTATTCTCATCCCAAAAATATTAGATTTTAAAAGTGGGACTATAACTCACTTTCACAGATTTTTACTTCGTCGGGAAGTAAGACTTGGCCACTGGTTGATTCACGAACCTATAACAATATATACATATATATCAAAGTATGTTCAAAATATATTTACAACACTTTTAATATATTTTGATGTTTTAAGTTTATTAAGTCAGCTGTCCTCGTTAGTAACCTACAACTAGTTGTCCACAGTTAGATGTACAGAAATAAATCAATAAATATTATCTTGAATCAATCCACGACCCAGTGTATACGTATCTCAGTATTGATCACAACTCAAACTATATATATTTTGGAATCAACCTCAACCCTGTATAGCTAACTCCAACATTCACATATAGAGTGTCTATGGTTGTTCCGAAATATATATAGATGTGTCGACATGATAGGTCGAAACATTGTATACGTGTCTATGGTATCTCAAGATTACATAATATATAATACAAGTTGATTAAGTTATGGTTGGAATAGATTTGTTACCAATTTTCACGTAGCTAAAATGAGAAAAATTATCCAATCTTGTTTTACCCATAACTTCTTCATTTTAAATCCGTTTTGAGTGAATCAAATTGCTATGGTTTCATATTGAACTCTATTTTATGAATCTAAACAAAAAAAGTATAGGTTTCTAGTCGGAAAAATAAGTTACAAGTCGTTTTTGTAAAGGTAGTCATTTCAGTCGAAAGAACGACGTCTAGATGACCATTTTAGAAAACATACTTCCACTTTGAGTTTAACCATAATTTTTGGATATAGTTTCATGTTCATAATAAAAATCATTTTCTCAGAATAACAACTTTTAAATCAAAGTTTATCATAGTTTTTAATTAACTAACCCAAAACAGCCCGCGGTGTTACTACGACGGCGTAAATCCGGTTTTACGGTGTTTTTCGTGTTTCCAGGTTTTAAATCATTAAGTTAGCATATCATATAGATATAGAACATGTGTTTAGTTGATTTTAAAAGTCAAGTTAGAAGGATTAACTTTTGTTTGCGAACAAGTTTAGAATTAACTAAACTATGTTCTAGTGATTACAAGTTTAAACCTTCGAATAAGATAGCTTTATATGTATGAATCGAATGATGTTATGAACATCATTACTACCTTAATTTCCTTGGATAAACCTACTGGAAAAGAGAAAAATGGATCTAGCTTCAATGGTGTAGTGACCCGAACTTTTCCATGTTTATATATATTAATTGAGATTGATATTTACATGATTAAATGTTTCCAACATGTTAAGCAATCAAACTTGTTAAGACTTGATTAATTGAAATATGTTTCATATAGACAATTGACCACCCAAGTTGACCGGCGATTCACGAACGTTAAAACTTGTAAAAACGACTTGACGATATATATATATGGATATACATATGGTTAACATGAGATTATGATAAGTAAGTATCTCCATAAGTATATTAACAATGAGTTATATACATATAAACAAGACTACTAACTTAAGGATTTCGAAACGAGACATATATGTAACGATTATCGTTGTAACGACATTTAAATGTATATATATCATATTAAGATATATTAATATATCATAATATCATGATAATATAATAATTTAACATCTCATTAGATATAATAAACAATGGGTTAACAACATTAATTGAGATCGTTAACTTAAAGGTTTCAAAACAACACTTACATGTAACGACTAACGATGACTTAACGACTCCGTTAAAATGTATATACATGTAGTGTATTTATATGTATTAAAATACTTTTGGAAGACTTCAAGACATATATCAAAACACTCATACTTAACGAAAATGGTTACAGTTACTTTCCCATTCTTTTCTTTCATCAAGAATTCTAGTCGTATTCTTACCCGTATTATACACAGCTTCAAAACGTACTTACTATGGGTATATACCAATAGGAACTAGCATGGGATTCCACTCTTGATTATGTCATGTATGACTAATCAATTTTAACTTCTACCATGAGCTAGTCAACTAACTAGAACTCCTTTTAACCCCACTCACCACTCACCAATTAACACTCATCATTCACTCCATTTCACTTCCAAATCTCTTTCTAATTCTCTCTCAACACACCCACACTATTATGAACGTATTTTTCCAGTAGTTAATCATCATCTTCATCAAAAATCACTTCAAGAATCAAGCTATAATCATCATAGGAAGAACACTTCAAGAATACTTCAAAAATCCCTTCAAGTTTACTAATTTACTTCCAAGCTTCCTAATCCATTCCAAGTAATTATCTAAGATCAAGAAACCTTTGTTATATACAGTAGGTTATCTTTCTTATTCAAGGTAATATTCATATTCAAACTTTGATTCAATTTCTATAACTATAAACTATCTTAATTCGAGCAAAAATCTTACTTGAACTTGTTTTTGTGTCATGATCCTACTTCAAGAACTTTCAAGCCATCCAAGATCCTTTGAAGCTAGATCATTTCTTGTCACTTCCAGTAGGTTTACCTACTAAACTTGAGGTAGTAATGATGTTCATAACATCATTCGATTCATATATATAAAACTATCTTATTCGAAGGTTTAAACTCGTAATCACTAGAACATAGTTTAGTTAATTCTAAACTTGTTCGCAAACAAAAGTTAATCCTTCTAACTTGACTTTTAAAATTAACTAAACACATGTTCTATATCTATATGATATGCTAACTTAATGATTTAAAACCTGGAAACACGAAAAACACCGTAAAACCGGATTTACGCCGTCGTAGTAACACCGCGGGCTGTTTTGGGTTTAGTTAATTAAAAACTATGATAAACTTTGATTTAAAAGTTGTTATTCTGATAAAATGATTTTTATTATGAACATGAAACTATATCCAAAAATTATGGTTAAACTCAAAGTGGAAGTATGTTTTCTAAAATGGTCATCTAGACGTCGTTCTTTCGACTGAAATGACTACCTTTACAAAAACGACTTGTAACTTATTTTTCCGACTATAAACCTATACTTTTTCTGTTTAGATTCATAAAATACAGTTCAATATGAAACCATAGCAATTTGATTCATTCAAAACGGATTTAAAATGAAGAAGTTATGGGTAAAACAAGATTGGATAATTTTTCTCATTTTAGCTACGTGAAAATTGGTAACAAATCTATTCCAACCATAACTTAATCAACTTGTATTGTATATTATGTAATCTTGAGATACCATAGACACGTATACAATGTTTCGACCTATCATGTCGACACATCTATATATATTTCGGAACAACCATAGACACTCTATATGTGAATGTTGGAGTTAGCTATACAGGGTTGAGGTTGATTCCAAAATATATATAGTTTGAGTTGTGATCAATACTGAGATACGTATACACTGGGTCGTGGATTGATTCAAGATAATATTTATTGATTTATTTCTGTACATCTAACTGTGGACAACTAGTTGTAGGTTACTAACGAGGACAGCTGACTTAATAAACTTAAAACATCAAAATATATTAAAAGTGTTGTAAATATATTTTGAACATACTTTAATATATATGTATATATTGTTATAGGTTCGTGAATCAACAGTGGCCAAGTCTTACTTCTCGATGAAGTAAAAATCTGTGAAAGTGAGTTATAGTCCCACTTTTAAAAGCTAATATTTTTGGGATGAGAATACATGCAGGTTTTATAAATGATTTACAAAATAGACACAAGTACGTGAAACTACATTCTATGGTTGAATTATCGAAATCGAATATGCCCCTTGTTATTAAGTCTGGTAATCTAAGAATTAGGGAACAGACCCCCTAATTGACGCGAATCCTAAAGATAGATCTATTGGGCTTAACAAACCCCATCCAAAGTACCGGATGCTTTAGTACTTCGAAATTTATATCATATCCGAAGGGTGTCCCGGAATGATGGGGATATTCTTATATATGCATCTTGTTAATGTCGGTTACCAGGTGTTCACCATATGAATGATTTTTATCTCTATGTATGGGATGTGTATTGAAATATGAAATCTTGTGGTCTATTATTATGATTTGATATATATAGGTTAAACCTATAACTCACCAACATTTTTGTTGACGTTTTAAGCATGTTTATTCTCAGGTGATTATTAAGAGCTTCCGCTGTTGCATACTTAAATAAGGACAAGATTTGGAGTCCATGCTTGTATGATATTGTGTAAAAAAAACTGCATTCAAGAAACTTATTTTTTTTGTAACATATTTGTATTGTAAACCATTATGTAATGGTCGTGTGTAAACAGGATATTTTAGATTATCATTATTTGATAATCTACGTAAAGCTTTTTAAACCTTTATTGATGAAATAAAGGTTATGGTTTGTTTAAAAATGAATGCAGTCTTTGAAAAATGTCTCATATAGAGGTCAAAACCTCGCAACGAAATCAATTAATATGGAACGTTTTTAATCAATAAGAACGGGACATTTCAGTTGGTATCAGAGCGATGGTCTTAGAGAACCAGAATTTTGCATTAGTGTGTCTTATCTAGTTTGTTAGGATGCATTAGTGAGTCTGGACTTCGACCGTGTTTACTTGAAAAATGATTGCTTAACAAATTTTGTTGGAAACTATATATTTTTAACATGTGAATATTATGTGATATATTAATCTCTTAACGCGTTTGATATTATGTGATAGATGTCTACCTCTAGAACAAGTCTCATTGACTCACCTAATAATAATGAAGAGTCAAATGTAAATTGGAATGATTCGTGGACTGATTCACAAGTTCCCGAAGAGGAACCGGAAGAAGAGTCGGAACCAGAAGAAGAATCGGAATCGGAAGAAGAATCGGAACCGGATGAAGAAATAGAACCGGTGGGGGAAATAATAAAACGGTTAAGAAAAAGAAAATCCTCAACCAACCGACCAAGGTTAATTATGGTCAATGGTGTTTCCGCTAAGGAAGCAAAATATTGGGAGGATTACCAATTCTCCGATGAATCGGATTCCGACGAGAATTCCGATGATGTTATAGAAATTACCCCAACTGAATTTAAAAAGGCAAAAGAAAATAATAAGGGAAAGGGCATAAAAATAGAGAAATCTAATTCCAACCCCGATGAACTTTATATGTATCGTCAACCCCCGAAGTCCTTAAGTTGTAACAATGACCCGGGAACCTCTAAACCACCAGGTTTTTCTAAACCAATGTGGAAAATAATGGCTCGTATTAGGGGAACATCACATATCCCTAGAAACTTGGGAAAACGAACCAAAACCAAAGAAGAAGAAACAAGCGAGTCGGAATAAGATAGTTGTATTCGTGTGGTGTAATATATGTAATATAGTGTGCTTATGCTTTATGATATATGTAAAAATTGCTTGTATTAATAAGTATTTTTTTTATGAATCTAACTCTTGTCTATTTTACAGTATAAAAACACAAAATGGATAGACAACCCAATATTTTAAGAGACCTACCCGGAGACATGATTGATGAAATCTTGTCTAGAGTCGGTCAGAATTCCTCGGCACAACTATTTAAGGCGAGATCAGTTTGTAAGACATTCGAAGAACGTTCCAAGAATGATTTGGTTTATAAAAGGCTTTCGTTCGGAAGATGGGGGATATCACATTGGGAAATCCATAAGTTACGATGTGTTTACTTTGACGCATATATTGCGGGGAACCCAAATGCTATTTTACGCAACGGGTTAAGAAATTATTTTGACTCAGTATATCCAAATATAGGACTTCGTGATTTAGAAAAAGCGGCTAACATGCAACATAAAGAAGCATGTTATGCTTACGGGTTAGTAATGTTCGCTTCTCACCAAAGTGAGAACAAGAACATCGGGCTACAACTATTAAACAAAACGTTCCCTCAAGTGACGGAGTCGGTAATTGGGGTAAGAAATGAGGTTTTTAGGTTATTACGAGACTGTTGGTCATTACGTAACCCTCGTCCCTTTGACGACGTTACAACACGCTGTCTTATCAACGGCCATAACGGTTATGTTCCACAAGACCAAGGATGGGAAGTAATCCTAGTAAAACCAGAATGCATGACTTGTTTCTGGACGTATGAATTACGTGTCTTTATTGCCTTTGCTGAACGACTTGTGTACTAGCTAGAATTATCTTCACAACCATCTTGTATCAAATTTATTGTGTGCTATATTTCATGCTATATGTAAAATAAGCGGTATTGTAAGTTTGTAAAATATTGTGTAAAAGTTTGAACGCGAAATATTATTACAATCAGTTTTTCATATAGAATTGTAGTAGTTGAATTGTATATTAGCTACTAAGTATGAACTTAACGGGTAGGTACTACCCGAATTTAAACTTATAAAACGCTAATATGAAGAAAAAGCTTTTATAAATGAGTTCATATTATGCTACGAAATACTATTAACTACTCTTAATATTCTGTATGATTAACTTGTTCCATTTAACTATTTTGAAGGAAATGGCACCGACTACTCGACACACCGTGAATATGAATGAAGAGGAATTCCGTACTTTTCTAGCTTCAAACATAGCCGCAGTACAGGCTGCGCTATATACCAACAATAACCTTGGATCTGGCAGTACAGGAAATCGTGTAGGATGCACCTACAAAGAATTCACTGCCTGCAAACCTTTGGAATTTGATGGAACCGAAGGACCGATCGGATTGAAACGGTGGACCGAGAAGGTCGAATCAGTGTTTGCCATAAGTAAGTGTACTGAAGAGGACAAAGTGAAGTACGCTACGCATACCTTTACAGGTTCTGCGTTAACATGGTGGAATACCTATCTAGAGCAAGTGGGACAAGATGATGCGTACGCACTACCGTGGTCAGCATTCAAGCACTTGATGAACGAGAAGTACCGTCCCAGAACCGAGGTCAATAAGCTCAAGACAGAACTTAGAGGGTTACGAACCCAAGGATTTGATATTACCACGTATGAAAGACGATTCACAGAATTGTGCCTATTGTGTCCGGGAGCATTCGAAGATGAGGAAGAGAAGATCGACGCGTTTGTGAAAGGATTACCAGAAAGAATCCAAGAAGATATAAGTTCACACGAGCCCGCCTCCATACAACAGGCATGTAGAATGGCTCACAAACTAGTGAACCAGATTGAAGAAAGAATTAAAGAACAGACTGCTGAAGAGGCCAATGTGAAGCAAGTCAAAAGAAAGTGGGAGGAAAATGGTGATAAGAATCACCAATACAACAACAACAACAACAATCGCAACATCAATCGCAACTACAACAAACGGCTCAACAACAACAACAACAACAACAACAGCAACAGCAACTACAACAATCATCCCAACAACAATAATAACCGCAACAACAACAACAATCAGAAACAGCTATGCCAAAGGTGTGAAAAGTATCACTCGGGGTTCTGCACCAAATTTTGCAACAAGTGTAAAAGAAATGGTCATAGCGCGGCGAAGTGTGAGGTCTACGGACCAGGGGTTAATAGAACAAAAGGAACAAATGGTGTCGGAACGAGTAATGGCGGAGCAAGTAGTGTCGGAGCAAGCTATGCCAATGTAGTTTGTTATAAATGTGGAAAACCGGGCCACATTATTAGAAATTGCCCAAACCAGGAGAACACGAATGGACAAGGCCGCGGAAGAGTTTTCAATATTAATGCGGCAGAGGCACAGGAAGACCCGGAGCTTGTTACGGGTACGTTTCTTATTGACAATAAATCTGCTTACGTTTTATTTGATTCGGGTGCGGATAGAAGCTATATGAGTAGAGATTTTTGTGCTAAATTAAGTTGTCCATTGACGCCTTTGGATAGTAAATTTTTACTCGAATTAGCAAATGGTAAATTAATTTCAGCAGATAATATATGTCGGAATCGAGAAATTAAACTGGTTAGCGAAACATTTAAGATTGATTTGATACCAGTAGAGTTAGGGAGTTTTGATGTGATAATCGGTATGGACTGGTTGAAAGAAGTGAAAGCAGAGATCGTTTGTTACAAAAATGCAATTCGCATTATACGAGAAAAAGGAAAACCCTTAATGGTGTACGGAGAAAAGGGCAACACGAAGCTACATCTTATTAGTAATTTAAAGGCACAAAAACTAATAAGAAAAGGTTGCTATACTGTTCTAGCACACGTCGAGAAAGTACAAACTGAAGAAAAGAGCATCAATGATGTTCCCATTGCAAAAGAATTTCCCGATGTATTTCCGAAAGAATTACCGGGATTACCCCCACAGCGATCCGTTGAATTTCAAATAGATCTTGTACCAGGAGCTGCACCAATAGCTCGTGCTCCTTACAGACTCGCACCCAGCGAGATGAAAGAACTGCAAAGCCAATTACAAGAACTTTTAGAGCGTGGTTTCATTCGACCAAGCACATCACCGTGGGGAGCTCCTGTTTTGTTTGTTAAGAAGAAAGATGGTACATTCAGGTTGTGTATCGACTACCGAGAGTTGAACAAACTTACCATCAAGAACCGCTACCCACTACCGAGAATCGACGACTTATTTGATCAACTACAAGGCTCGTCTGTTTATTCAAAGATTGACTTACGTTCCGGGTATCATCAAATGCGGGTGAAAGAAGATGATATTCCAAAGACTGCTTTCAGAACACGTTACGGTCATTACGAGTTTATGGTCATGCCGTTTGGTTTAACTAATGCACCAGCTGTGTTCATGGACCTTATGAACCGAGTGTGTGGACCATACCTTGACAAGTTTGTCATTGTTTTCATTGATGACATACTTATTTACTCAAAGAATGACCAAGAACACGGTGAACATTTGAGAAAGGTGTTAGAAGTATTGAGGAAGGAAGAATTGTACGCTAAGTTTTCAAAGTGTGCATTTTGGTTGGAAGAAGTTCAATTCCTCGGTCACATAGTGAACAAAGAAGGTATTAAGGTGGATCCGGCAAAGATAGAAACTGTTGAAAAGTGGGAAACCCCGAAAACTCCGAAACACATACGCCAGTTTTTAGGACTAGCTGGTTACTACAGAAGGTTCATCCAAGACTTTTCCAGAATAGCAAAACCCTTGACTGCATTAACGCATAAAGGGAAGAAATTTGAATGGAATGATGAACAAGAGAAAGCGTTTCAGTTATTGAAGAAAAAGCTAACTACGGCACCTATATTGTCATTGCCTGAAGGGAATGATGATTTTGTGATTTATTGTGACGCATCAAAGCAAGGTCTCGGTTGTGTATTAATGCAACGAACGAAGGTGATTGCTTATGCGTCTAGACAATTGAAGATTCACGAACAAAATTATACGACGCATGATTTGGAATTAGGCGCGGTTGTTTTTGCATTAAAGACTTGGAGGCACTACTTATATGGGGTCAAAAGTATTATATATACCGACCACAAAAGTCTTCAACACATATTTAATCAGAAACAACTGAATATGAGGCAGCGTAGGTGGATTGAATTGTTGAATGATTACGACTTTGAGATTCGTTACCACCCGGGGAAGGCAAATGTGGTAGCCGATGCCTTGAGCAGGAAGGACAGAGAACCCATTCGAGTAAAATCTATGAATATAATGATTCATAATAACATTACTACTCAAATAAAGGAGGCGCAACAAGGAGTTTTAAAAGAGGGAAATTTAAAGGATGAAATACCCAAAGGATCGGAGAAGCATCTTAATATTCGGGAAGACGGAACCCAGTATAGGGCTGAAAGGATTTGGGTACCAAGATTTGGAGATATGAGAGAAATGGTACTTAGAGAAGCTCATAAAACCAGATACTCAATACATCCTGGAACGGGGAAGATGTACAAGGATCTCAAGAAACATTTTTGGTGGCCGGGTATGAAAGCCGATGTTGCTAAATATGTAGGAGAATGTTTGACGTGTTCTAAGGTCAAAGCTGAGCATCAGAAACCATCAGGTCTACTTCAACAACCCGAAATCCCGGAATGGAAATGGGAAAACATTACCATGGATTTCATCACTAAATTGCCAAGGACTGCAAGTGGTTTTGATACTATTTGGGTAATAGTTGATCGTCTCACCAAATCAGCACACTTCCTACCAATAAGAGAAGATGACAAGATGGAGAAGTTAGCACGACTGTATTTGAAGGAAGTCGTCTCCAGACATGGAATACCAATCTCTATTATCTCTGATAGGGATGGCAGATTTATTTCAAGATTCTGGCAGACATTACAGCAAGCATTAGGAACTCGTCTAGACATGAGTACTGCCTATCATCCACAAACTGATGGGCAGAGTGAAAGGACGATACAAACGCTTGAAGACATGCTACGAGCATGTGTTATTGATTTCGGAAACGGTTGGGATCGACATCTACCGTTAGCAGAATTTTCCTACAACAACAGCTACCATTCAAGCATTGAGATGGCGCCGTTTGAAGCACTTTATGGTAGAAAGTGCAGGTCTCCGATTTGTTGGAGTGAAGTGGGGGATAGACAGATTACGGGTCCGGAGATTATACAAGAAACTACCGAGAAGATCATCCAAATTCAACAACGGTTGAAAACCGCCCAAAGTCGACAAAAGAGCTACGCTGACATTAAAAGAAAAGATATAGAATTTGAAATTGGAGAGATGGTCATGCTTAAAGTTGCACCTTGGAAAGGCGTTGTTCGATTTGGTAAGCGAGGGAAATTAAATCCAAGGTATATTGGACCATTCAAGATTATTGATCGTGTCGGACCAGTAGCTTACCGACTTGAGTTACCTCAACAACTTGCGGCTGTACATAACACTTTCCACGTCTCGAATTTGAAGAAATGTTTTGCTAAAGAAGATCTCACTATTCCGTTAGATGAAATCCAAATCAATGAAAAACTCCAATTCATCGAAGAACCCGTCGAAATAATGGATCGTGAGGTTAAAAGACTTAAGCAAAACAAGATACCAATTGTTAAGGTTCGATGGAATGCTCGTAGAGGACCCGAGTTCACCTGGGAGCGTGAAGATCAGATGAAGAAGAAATACCCGCATCTATTTCCAGAAGATTCATCAACACCTTCAACAGCTTAAAATTTCGGGACGAAATTTATTTAACGGGTAGGTACTGTAGTGACCCGAACTTTTCCATGTTTATATATATTAATTGAGATTGATATTTACATGATTAAATGTTTCCAACATGTTAAGCAATCAAACTTGTTAAGACTTGATTAATTGAAATATGTTTCATATAGACAATTGACCACCCAAGTTGACCGGCGATTCACGAACGTTAAAACTTGTAAAAACGACTTGACGATATATATATATGGATATACATATGGTTAACATGAGATTATGATAAGTAAGTATCTCCATAAGTATATTAACAATGAGTTATATACATATAAACAAGACTACTAACTTAAGGATTTCGAAACGAGACATATATGTAACGATTATCGTTGTAACGACATTTAAATGTATATATATCATATTAAGATATATTAATATATCATAATATCATGATAATATAATAATTTAACATCTCATTAGATATAATAAACAATGGGTTAACAACATTAATTGAGATCGTTAACTTAAAGGTTTCAAAACAACACTTACATGTAACGACTAACGATGACTTAACGACTCCGTTAAAATGTATATACATGTAGTGTATTTATATGTATTAAAATACTTTTGGAAGACTTCAAGACATATATCAAAACACTCATACTTAACGAAAATGGTTACAGTTACTTTCCCATTCTTTTCTTTCATCAAGAATTCTAGTCGTATTCTTACCCGTATTATACACAGCTTCAAAACGTACTTACTATGGGTATATACCAATAGGAACTAGCATGGGATTCCACTCTTGATTATGTCATGTATGACTAATCAATTTTAACTTCTACCATGAGCTAGTCAACTAACTAGAACTCCTTTTAACCCCACTCACCACTCACCAATTAACACTCATCATTCACTCCATTTCACTTCCAAATCTCTTTCTAATTCTCTCTCAACACACCCACACTATTATGAACGTATTTTTCCAGTAGTTAATCATCATCTTCATCAAAAATCACTTCAAGAATCAAGCTATAATCATCATAGGAAGAACACTTCAAGAATACTTCAAAAATCCCTTCAAGTTTACTAATTTACTTCCAAGCTTCCTAATCCATTCCAAGTAATTATCTAAGATCAAGAAACCTTTGTTATATACAGTAGGTTATCTTTCTTATTCAAGGTAATATTCATATTCAAACTTTGATTCAATTTCTATAACTATAAACTATCTTAATTCGAGCAAAAATCTTACTTGAACTTGTTTTTGTGTCATGATCCTACTTCAAGAACTTTCAAGCCATCCAAGATCCTTTGAAGCTAGATCATTTCTTGTCACTTCCAGTAGGTTTACCTACTAAACTTGAGGTAGTAATGATGTTCATAACATCATTCGATTCATATATATAAAACTATCTTATTCGAAGGTTTAAACTCGTAATCACTAGAACATAGTTTAGTTAATTCTAAACTTGTTCGCAAACAAAAGTTAATCCTTCTAACTTGACTTTTAAAATTAACTAAACACATGTTCTATATCTATATGATATGCTAACTTAATGATTTAAAACCTGGAAACACGAAAAACACCGTAAAACCGGATTTACGCCGTCGTAGTAACACCGCGGGCTGTTTTGGGTTTAGTTAATTAAAAACTATGATAAACTTTGATTTAAAAGTTGTTATTCTGATAAAATGATTTTTATTATGAACATGAAACTATATCCAAAAATTATGGTTAAACTCAAAGTGGAAGTATGTTTTCTAAAATGGTCATCTAGACGTCGTTCTTTCGACTGAAATGACTACCTTTACAAAAACGACTTGTAACTTATTTTTCCGACTATAAACCTATACTTTTTCTGTTTAGATTCATAAAATACAGTTCAATATGAAACCATAGCAATTTGATTCATTCAAAACGGATTTAAAATGAAGAAGTTATGGGTAAAACAAGATTGGATAATTTTTCTCATTTTAGCTACGTGAAAATTGGTAACAAATCTATTCCAACCATAACTTAATCAACTTGTATTGTATATTATGTAATCTTGAGATACCATAGACACGTATACAATGTTTCGACCTATCATGTCGACACATCTATATATATTTCGGAACAACCATAGACACTCTATATGTGAATGTTGGAGTTAGCTATACAGGGTTGAGGTTGATTCCAAAATATATATAGTTTGAGTTGTGATCAATACTGAGATACGTATACACTGGGTCGTGGATTGATTCAAGATAATATTTATTGATTTATTTCTGTACATCTAACTGTGGACAACTAGTTGTAGGTTACTAACGAGGACAGCTGACATAATAAACTTAAAACATCAAAATATATTAAAAGTGTTGTAAATATATTTTGAACATACTTTAATATATATGTATATATTGTTATAGGTTCGTGAATCAACAGTGGCCAAGTCTTACTTCTCGATGAAGTAAAAATCTGTGAAAGTGAGTTATAGTCCCACTTTTAAAAGCTAATATTTTTGGGATGAGAATACATGCAGGTTTTATAAATGATTTACAAAATAGACACAAGTACGTGAAACTACATTCTATGGTTGAATTATCGAAATCGAATATGCCCCTTGTTATTAAGTCTGGTAATCTAAGAATTAGGGAACAGACCCCCTAATTGACGCGAATCCTAAAGATAGATCTATTGGGCTTAACAAACCCCATCCAAAGTACCGGATGCTTTAGTACTTCGAAATTTATATCATATCCGAAGGGTGTCCCGGAATGATGGGGATATTCTTATATATGCATCTTGTTAATGTCGGTTACCAGGTGTTCACCATATGAATGATTTTTATCTCTATGTATGGGATGTGTATTGAAATATGAAATCTTGTGGTCTATTATTATGATTTGATATATATAGGTTAAACCTATAACTCACCAACATTTTTGTTGACGTTTTAAGCATGTTTATTCTCAGGTGATTATTAAGAGCTTCCGCTGTTGCATACTTAAATAAGGACAAGATTTGGAGTCCATGCTTGTATGATATTGTGTAAAAAAAACTGCATTCAAGAAACTTATTTTTTTTGTAACATATTTGTATTGTAAACCATTATGTAATGGTCGTGTGTAAACAGGATATTTTAGATTATCATTATTTGATAATCTACGTAAAGCTTTTTAAACCTTTATTGATGAAATAAAGGTTATGGTTTGTTTAAAAATGAATGCAGTCTTTGAAAAATGTCTCATATAGAGGTCAAAACCTCGCAACGAAATCAATTAATATGGAACGTTTTTAATCAATAAGAACGGGACATTTCAAATGGATCCTTGGATGGCTCGAAGTTCTTGAAGCAGAATCATGACACGAAAACAAGTTCAAGTAAGATCATCACTTGAAATAAGATTGTTATAGTTATAGAAATTGAACCAAAGTTTGAATATGATTATTACCTTGTATTAGAATGATAACCTACTGTAAGAAACAAAGATTTCTTGAGGTTGGATGATCACCTTACAAGATTGGAAGTGAGCTAGCAAACTTGAAAGTATTCTTGATTTTATGAAACTAGAACTTTTGGAATTTATGAAGAACACTTAGAACTTGAAGATAGAACTTGAGAGAGATCAATTAGATGAAGAAAATTGAAGAATGAAAGTGTTTGTAGGTGTTTTTGGTCGTTGGTGTATGGATTAGATATAAAGGATATGTAATTTTGTTTTCATGTAAATAAGTCATGAATGATTACTCATATTTTTGTAATTTTATGAGATATTTCATGCTAGTTGCCAAATGATGGTTCCCACATGTGTTAGGTGACTCACATGGGCTGCTAAGAACTGATCATTGGAGTGTATATACCAATAGTACATACATCTAAAAGCTGTGTATTGTACGAGTACGAATACGGGTGCATACGAGTAGAATTGTTGATGAAACTGAACGAGGATGTAATTGTAAGCATTTTTGTTAAGTAGAAGTATTTTGATAAGTGTATTGAAGTCTTTCAAAAGTGTATAAATACATATTAAAACACTACATGTATATACATTTTAACTGAGTCGTTAAGTCATCGTTAGTCGTTACATGTAAGTGTTGTTTTGAAACCTTTAGGTTAACGATCTTGTTAAATGTTGTTAACTCAATGTTTATAATATCAAATGAGATTTTAAATTATTATATTATCATGATATTATCATGTATGAATATCTCTTAATATGATATATATACATTAAATGTCTTTACAACGATAATCGTTACATATATGTCTCGTTTAAAAATCATTAAGTTAGTAGTCTTGTTTTTACATATGTAGTTCATTGTTAATATACTTTATGATATGTTTTCTTATCATAGTATCATGTTAACTATATATATATATCCATATATATGTCATCATATAGTTTTTACAAGTTTTAACGTTCGTGAATCACCGGTCAACTTGGGTGGTCAATTGTCTATATGAAACCTATTTCAATTAATCAAGTCTTAACAAGTTTGATTGCTTAACATGTTGGAAACATTTAATCATGTAAACATCAATCTCAATTAATATATATAAACATGGAAAAGTTCGGGTCACTACAGATATGATATGTCAAAACATTGTATACGTGTCTATGGTATCCCAAGATTACATAATATGCATAATATAATATAAATTAGTTAGGATATGTTTTGTCTAGATTTGTTACAAAATTTTCGTAGCTAAAACTAGCAAGTTTATCCAATTTTGTTTTACCCGTCATTTCTTCGTTTCAAATCTGTTTTGAGTGATTCAAGTTGCTATGGTTTCATAATGAACTAAAATTTATGAAACTAGACAGAAAAAGTATAAGTTTATAGTCAGAAATATAGGTTACAAGTCATTTTTTAAAGAGGTAGTCATTTCCGTCGAAAAAACGACATCTTGATGACTAATTTGAAAAACATACTTCCACTTTGTGTTTAACCATGATTTTTGGATATAGTATCATGTTCATATGTAATATCATTTTTCCAAAAAACAAACTTTCAATTCAAAGATTAAGATACTTTTTACTTTTTTAACCCAAAACAGCCCCCGATTTCAATACGACGGCGTATGTCCGGTTTTACGGTGTTCTTCGTTTTTCCAGGTTTTAAATCATTAAGTTAGCATATAATATAGATATATAACATGTGTTTAGTTGATTTTAAAAGTCAAGTTAGAAGGATTAACTTTATTTGCGAACAACTTTAGAATTAACTAAACAATGTTCTAGTGATTACAAGTTTAAATCTTCGAATAAGATAGCTTTATATGTATGAATCGAATGATGTTATGAACATCATTACTACCTTAAGTTTAGTAGGTAAACCTACTGGAAGTGACAAGAAATGATCTAGCTTCAAAAGATTCTTGGACGGCTTGAAAGTTCTTGAAGTAGAATCATGACACGAAAACAAGTTCAAGTAAGATTTCTGCTCGAATTAAGATTGTTATAGTTATAGAAATTGAATCAAAGTTTGAATATGAGTATTATATTGAATTAGAGAGATAACCTACTGTAACTAACAAAGGTTTCTTGATCTTGTATGATTACTTTGAATGGATTAGAAAGCTTGGAAGTAATCTTGCAAACTTGAAAGTGTTCTTGGTTTTATGAAACTAGAACTTATAGAATATATGAAAAACACTTAGAACTTGAAGATAGAACTTGTGAGAGATCAATTAGATGAAGAAAATTGAATAATTAAAGTGTTTGTAGGTGTTTTTGGTCGTTGGTATATGGATTAGATATAAAGGATGTGTAAGTTTGTTTTCATGTAAATAATTCATGAATGATTTATAATATTTTTTGTAATTTTGCGAGATATTTCATGCTAGTTGCCAAATGATGGTTCCCACATGTTTAATGACTCACATGGGCTACTAAGGATCTGATCATTGAAGGGTATATACCAATAGTATATACAACTAGAAGCTGTGTATTGTACGAGTACGAATACGGGTGCATACGAGTAGAATTGTTGATGAAAATGAATGAGGATGTAATTGTAAGCATTTTTGTTAAGTAGAAGTACTTTGATATGTGTCTTGAAGTCTTTCAAAAGTGTACCAATACATCTGAATACACTACATGTATATCCATTTTAACTGAGTCGTTAAGTCATCGTTAGTCGTTACATGTAAGAGTTGTTTTGAAACCTTCAAGTTAACGATATTGTTAAATGTAATTAATTCATTGTTATTATACTTAAATGAGATGTTAAATTGTTATGTTAACATGATAACATGGTGTATGAATATATCTTAACATCATATATATATATATATATATATATATATATATATATATATATATATATATATATATATATATATATATATATATATATATATATATATATATATATATATATATATATACAATTACAACGATAATCATTACGTATATATATTGTTTCGAAATTCTTAAGTTAGTAATCTTGTTTTACATATGTAGTTCATTGTTAATATACTTAATGATATATATAATTATCATTTTATCAAGTTAAATATAGTGTAACAATATCTTAATATGATACATATGTATTTAGTAAGACGTTGTTACAACGATAATCGTTATATATATCGTTTCGAGTTTCTTAACTTAGTAGTCTCATTTTTATGTATATAACTCATTGTTAATATACCCAGTGATATACTTATGATCATATACATGGCATTGTATATGTATATTTTCTTTGCTAAAGGCCAAAAGCAGAATTACGCGAACTCTAAAGCTAAGCTATGCAATATTCGCTGAAAATAAAGTACAGCAATTATGTTTCCGCGTTAATAAGGGACTGCGGTTTAATCCGCTGAGTTTCTGCAGACGGTTAGGTGATTCGGAAACCGCGGATATCTCGAATACTATAAATAGGGAGCTTGGCCTCTCATTTATGAGTTGTTGATTCTCTGCCATTTGCCCAAGCCTTTGTGATTTTCACTTGTGACTTTGCCCAAGGAATTTCCACATTGAGTTAAGGTGAATTATGCTAATTAATAAACAAGACCGGGTCGGGGTGGTTCATCACTTGATAGTTAAAGTGAAAGACGATTATCGGGGTCTAAAATAATCATCAAACACTCCATCCTCCATCATAATCTCATTGCACTCAATCCGTAATTAAGTAACATCATTAATTAAGGATTGATCAATTGGCGCCATCCGTGGGACACGTTTTACGAAGTAAACTAAAAATTATTTATTTTGCGCTATCGAACGATTAATTCTTTAGTTTAATTTCAACTGTGTTTTTGTTGTGATGATTTGCAGGCGAATACATTTAAAATCAGCGGTAAGTTGCTCGATTGCTTAGAATAATGAGTAATATCGGGAATAGTGGCGATGTAGTGGTTGCTGTGCGAGCAAATGCCCAAAAAAGAGGAAAAAAGTGAAAGTCAGCTAAAATGTATCATAATTGGCAATTTGCGCCAATTAGTTTCTCGAAAATGCAGAGCGATGATTTTTCTGAAATGCAGATAGTAGTATCGTGCAAAATCGCAGAAGTTGAAATTACAGTCATGAAAGTTCATGTTGATAATGGCAGCAGTGTTGATATTATATACGAACAATGCTTTGTTCAGCTTCCGGAGGGCATTAAAGCAAACCTACAACCAACCGCGGTTTCGCTAACTGGTTTTGCAGGGGAGTCTTCATTGCCTATGGGCATTTTGGCATTAGAAATCGAGCTAGCCGATGTAAATGACAATGCTTTGGCGCGACAGGCGCGGTTAGATTTTTATGTTATGCGAACCTCATCTCGCTATTATTTGCTGCTGGGAAGAACAGATATAAGTAAATTTGGAATTATCCCGTCTACAATTCATGGCATGATCAAATTTCCAACATATAAAGGGGTTGCCACAATATGTTCAATGAGCATTATGCCTATTTGTGCGGCTGTTAACGTAAAAACCGCAAGGCAGGAAACTGCCGATGATGCGGATAATATGGAAATTATTAATCCTGCATATCCAGAGCAGAAAATTAGAGTGGGACACAATATTAGTGCGGATACTAGGAAGCAAATAATCCAATTACTTATTCAGTACATGGATGTTTTTGCTTGGAGCGAAAATGATATGACTGGTGTTCCGCGTTATATTGCAGAACACAGGCTTAATGTAAATCCAGCCCTAAAACCTATAGTGCAAAAGCGAAGGGTATGGCCCCAGACCACGTAAAATGGTTGTGCGAAGAAGTAGCAAAATTAGTGAGAGCTAAAATTTTGCGTGAAGCTCAATACCAATCGTGGATCGCGAATCCAGTGTTTGTGAAAAAATCTGATGGTTCTTGGAGAATGTGTATTGATTACAAAGATTTAAATAAAGCGTGCCCCAAAGATAACTATCCGCTTCCAGAAATTGATTTAAAAGTGGAATCTTTGCATGCTTTCCCGTATAAATGTTTTCTGGACGCGGCAAGAGGTTATCACCAGATTCCAATGGCTCAAGAAGACGTAGATAAAACCGCATTTCATACGGGCAAAGGCATATATTGCTATATAATGTTGCCTTTTGGTTTAATTAATACGGGTGCGACATATCAACGTTTGATTGATACCGCGTTTGACAAACAAATAGGGCGTAATCTCGAGGCTTATGTAGATGATTTAGTGATCAAAAGCACAATGCAAGAGCGAATTATTGAAGATATGCGCGAAACATTTGATACACTGCAAAAAATATACATGAAGCTCAATCCGCTAAAATGCAGTTTTGTCGAAACTGAAGGAAAGTTTTTGGGATATCTTGTTACAGAACAAGGTATTCAAGCTAATCCAAAAAAGATCGCGGCTATAGAAAATATGACCGCGCCAAAAACGGTTAAAGAGGTGCAAAGTTTGATGGGAAAACTGGCCGCGTTAACGTGTTTTTTGTCTAAAGCTGCTGAAAGGCAGTTGCCGTTTTTCAAAACTTTAAAAGGATGTTTGAAACAAAAAAGTTTTGTTTGGTCCATTGAAGCAGAAACCGCGTTTCAAGAGATGAAAAAGTTGTTGAAAAATTTGCCTACACTAACTGCGCCAATTTATAGCGAAATTCTTTACCTTTATATATCAGTGGCAAACGAAGCTTTCGGTTCAGCTTTGATCGCGGAAAGGAACAAAATACAAAAGCCGGTGTATTTTGTTAGTAAAGCTCTTACAGGAAGTGAAATAAACTATGCGCCGATTGAAAAGTTTGTGTATGCGCTTATTTTAACATCGCGAAGGTTAAGAAGATATTTTCAAGGGCATCCAGTGCATGTATTAACTAATATGCCAATCAAGCAAGTTTTAACAAAACCAGAGATATCTGGTAGACTTGCATTATGGGCAGTAGAATTAGGTGCTTAACAAATATCTTACCTTCCGCATAGTGCTGTAAAAGGTCAGGTTATGGTGGATTACCTCGCTGAAATGACTGGAGAATTGGAGGTGATTAATGAGTGAACCGCGTTGAAACCGGTACTTGGCGAAACTTAGGATTTGTTTACTAATGGTGCTTCGTGCACAGAAGGTGCAGGTGCGGGTTTGGTTTTGGCAAACCCAAGTGGTGAGGAGCATACATATGCACTGTGTTTCAATTTTGATATGTCAAATAATGAAGCAGAGTATGAAGCACTACTTGCTGGTTTAAATATTGCACGAAAAATGAATATTGCTAAGTTGCGAGCATTTACAGATTCACAGTTAGTAGCGAATCAGTTTAACGGCTCTTTCGAAGCATATGATCCTTCTATACAGAAATACTTGCAGCTATTGAAAGAATTAGCAGCACAGTTTGAGCATTTTGAACTTGCGCAAGTGCCAAGAAGTCAAAATAAGAAGGCGGATGCTTTAAGCAAATTGGCCGCTTTAACGTTTTCGCATTTTCAAAAACAAGTATGGGTTGAGGAATTACCAAGTAAATCAATAGATAGTGACTTAATGGTCGCATCTGTTGAAGAAGAACAGCCAAATTGGATGGAACCAATTATACAATATATCCATAATGATACTTTGCCAAGCGACAGCCACGAAGCTCGTTTAGTAATAGAGCGAGCGCCAATGTATATCATTCAAAATGATATTTTATACCGCAAATCGTACTGTGGACCAATGATGCGATGTGTTGGCCTAATTAAGGCAGAAATGATTGTAGATGAAGTGCATAATGGTACTTGTGCACTGCATTCAGGTTACAAAACAATTGCAGCGAAAATTATGCGGATGGGTTACTTTTGGCCATCCCTATACCGCGATGTGGCAAAAATTGTTAAAAGATGCAAAAGTTGCCAAAGGCATGCCCCGCAGAACCGAATTCCAAGGCATGATATGATTCCTGTCAATTCGCCATGGCCATTTCACAAATGGGCTATTGATATTGTAGGGCCAATTCCTGCAGGGCCTGGCAATGTTAAATTCCTGATTTTGGCACTCGATTATTTTACCAAATGGATTGAAGCTAAGGCGGTCCGCACTATTACTGGTGTACAAGTGCGAAATTTTACATTAATTATAGATTTGGCATTCCACGAGAACTGGTTAGAGATAATGGAGCACAAATAGCGAAAGATCCTTTCAAAACATGGTGCACTGATTTAAATATCATACAAAAGTTTACGTCAGTAGCGCACCCACAAGCTAATGGCTTATGCGAAGTAACCAACCGCGATATAGTAAGTGGTATTAAAAAGAGGTTATGCGAAAATCGAACTGGTTGGTAGATGAATTACCCAATGTGTTGTGGGCACATCGCACAACTTTTAAAAAGAGCACGGGGAAACACCTTTTAGTTTGGTATATGGTTCTGAGGCAGTAATTCCCGCAAAAATTCTGGTACCAACGCACAGAATAGTTAACTTTGAGGAAGAAGCGAATGCTGCTGCATTGAGCGAAAACCTGAATTTCATTGAAGAGCGGAGGTTAATGGCTGCTATCGGAGAAGTGAATAATAAGCAGCAAATTGCTTAGTATTATAACAAAAGAGTGCGTGCTTTGTCTTTCGCTATAGGCTAATGGGTGCTGCGAAATAATGAAGCAAGCAAAGCAGAAAAGCTTGACAAATTGGGTCCTAATTGGGAAGGCCCTTATCAAATTGTGGCAATTAATGCGGCAGGTTCATATAAGCTTGCGGATATGGAAGGGCGAACTTTACCTAATGCGTGGCATGCTGTTTTATTAAAGCGATATTATGCATAGCTTTGCGAAAACTATCTAGGATATATGTACAAAGTGCGAAATGGGATTCAAGGCATATGGCTGATATACTAATTAGGTGTTTTTGTTTTTAATTGTTTGCAAGTCTTGATCACACTTGTAGGAATTTCAAAAATAAACACTTGTAAAAGTATGCGAAAAGTTTATTTGTGAAATGCGAATGATTATGAAATGTTTTACAGTTTGTTTCATAAAGTTGTAGTATTTCACAAGTGTTTTGATAGCAAAGTGATGAAATTGCCCACTTTTGCATGCAGATTATTGCGAAAGGAATTTTATATCCTAAGTATTTGATTTTGCCAATACTTAAATGCTTCGCAATGCTAATTAATTTCCTAAAGATCGTTTCGGCAGACTTAGAAGATTCATAACGTATAAATATATACGCATACAGATTGTTTCGCAAAAGTACGCGTTTATTATGTGCACAATAATAAAAGTTGGAAATTGCAAAGGACAAGTTTGTGTTATGAATAATGTTTACGAAAACGCACTATATAAATAAAGAGTACTCGCAAATAAATATGACAAAGTGAAATTTCATTGATAACGACGCAGAGATAGTTGCGCGCTAATTTCCACAACATTTTATTCTAGCTTAGATAAATCAAGTTCAAAGATGTCTTTTAATGTAGCATCATCTCGATTACTTATTGCAGTAACTTTGTCGATTGGAATATCCGCTAAGCTTGCTTGTGCAGTAGCAGCTGCATCACGCGCTTCGGCAAGTGAACAAATGTGATCTCCAATGGCGGGAGGTAGTGGATCTGGTATGGTACAATGTGGTGCAATTTCATCCAGAAACTCTACTCTCTCGCGCAGTCGTAAAGCAGCTGCGTAAGTAGAAAACAGAACATTCACGGGACGCAAATTGAGAACCTTTTTAGCAAACTCCGGTAAGTGTTTGCGAAGTTGGGAGAACTCAAATTTCGCGGAATGCTGCGGAGGCCAGAGCATTGTCTCGCTCCACAGTAAGCTTTGAAACCTCCTCTTGTAGTGAGGAGATTATTGTCTGAAGATTGTTTTATTTGTCAGCTGCAGTAGACACTTGCAGCTTCAAGTCATCTACCGCGGTTTTGGCCGCGGTGAGCTCATAGGAGAGATCAACACAGCGTTTCTCGCTGTTTTCATCTTTGATCCTCTCAGCATTGTACTTCTACTATTCGGCTTCAAGAACATTGAAAAATTGTTCTTGACGGCATATCACATCGTATGCCGAGTTGAAACACATATAAAAGTTTTGAACAAAACTGTTTTGCACATCAAGCGCAGAGAGCTTAGAAAATTCGCGGCAAAGCTCCCCTGGAATGGCCAACTTCATCTGTTAATGCTGGTCAAGTGCAGCAGCAACAGAGGCATAAGTATACCCCGATAGGCCATCAATCCGCACCCCATACGAGTCTGGAGGTGTGCGGAAAAGCTCTGTAATCTGCCCCATGGACTGCGGGCTCGGGTAGCGTAGATTGAATGGTGAGCCTCCTACAAAACAATACAAGTATTATAGTAGTGGAATGTACAGTAAACAAGGTCATACATATGAGTAAAAGTACGCGATATACCAGTTTATTTCTCCCCTTCATAATCCGATGAAATTGGATTATCGACCAGGGGAGTGCTTTGTTTGAGCTTCTTGCTCTGAGATGATGGTGGAGTTTGAAGTGGCCGTTTTCCAGAACATGGCTGTGATGATGGCGACTTCGATGTCAAATCAATGACAGGAATCGCCTGTTTTTCCTGCTTGATTTGGCTGCCGGAAGATGCTGTTAATTTAGACTCCGGACTGGTTAGTAGTTTCGTAATAAGATCCTTGGGATCTACCTTTCTATCAACTTCGTCAATCTTCATTTTTAATTAAGAAGGAGAAGCGGTGGTTAAGAATTCGTAAAGGTTAATTACGAATTTTTGTAATTGCGAAGTATGTTAGACAAAGCGAGCGAGACCTCGGCGGTTATGAATCATGATATATATAGGGGAAATAAGGGTGGCAATTGATTGTGTTAATTATCCATTGTGATAACTCAAACGGTAATATTTGAGATAATGGATGAAAACGGTAACTAAGCTAAAGCGAAAGCGAAAATAGCTAAATGCGAATATCGGTTATGTTGAATGCGGAATTTTAGAGTTTATCATGATACATCTGCTTCGCAAAATGAATCATAATAAACTGGGGGCACTTGATCATATACATGGCATTGTATATGTATATTTTATTTGCTAAAGTCCAAAAGCAGAATTACACGAACTCTAAAGCTAAGCTATGCAATATTCGCTGAAAATAAAGTACAGCAATTATGTTTCCGCGTTAATAAGGGACTGTGGTTTAATCTGCTCAGTTTCCGTGGACGGTTAGGTGATTCGCAAACCGCGAATATCTCGAATACTATAAATAGGGAGCTTGGCCTCTCATTTATGGGTTGTTGATTCTCTGCCATTTGCCCAAGCCTTTGTGATTTTCACTTGTGACTTTGCCCTAGGAATTTCCACATTGAGATAATGTGAATTATGCTAATTAACAATCAAGACCGGGTCGGGGTGGTTGATCACTTGATAGTTAAAGTGAAAGACGATCATCGGGGCCCAAAATAATCATCAAACATTCCATCCTCCATCATAATCTCATTGCACTCAATCCGTAATTAAGTAACATCATTAATTAAGGATTGATTAACTTACTTATCATAACATCATGTTAACTATATCTATATATATATATATATATATATATATATATATATATATATATATATATATATATATATATAGTTTTTACAAGTTTTAACGTTCGTGAATCGTCGGTCAACTTGGGTGGTCAATTGTCTACATGACACTCATTTTAAATAATCAAGTCTTAACAAGTTTGATTGCTTAACATGTTGGAAACATTTAATCATGTAAATATCAATTTCATTTAATATATATAAACATGGAAAAATTCAGGTCACTACACCTATTACATTATTTTTATTATATTAAATGAACTTTATAAATTTTATTACTTAAGATATATAAAAGTATATTTTTATTATATAAATTTTAAATAAAATCTATTAAAAATATTTAAATAAATAAAATGACTATATTTAAACTATATAATAATCATGTATAAATTTTGGAAGACATTTTGGTCAATATGACTTTTGTTGACTTTTACATATTTAGTCTCGAGCATTAGGATTGTGACACACTATGACTTGACCTAAATTGTTAGACAGATATTGATCAAACATATAAATATATATAATTAATATAGGTTCATGAATCCAAGTGTAGTGACCCGAACTTTTCTATGTTTATATATATTAAATTAAATTGTTATTTACATGATTAAGTGTTTCCAACATGTTAAGCAATCAAATTTGTTAAGACTAGATTAATTGAATAGGTTTCATATAGACAATTGACCACCCAAGTTGACCGGTGATTCACGAACGTTAAAACTTGTAAAAACTACATGATGACATATATATGAATATATATATAGTTAACATGATATTATGATAAGTAAACATATCATTAAGTATATTAACAATGAACTACATATGTAAAAACAAGACTACTAACTTAATGATTATGAAACGAGACATATATGTAACGATTATCGTTCTAACGACATTTAATGTATATATATCACATTAAGATATATTAATATATCATGATATCATGATAATATAATAATTTAACATCTCATTTGATTTAATAAATAATGTGTTAACAACATTTAACAAGATCGTTAACCTAAAGGTTTCAAAATAACACTTACATATAACGACTAACGATGACTTAACGACTCAGTTAAAATGTATATACATGTAATGTTTTAATATGTATTCATAAACTTTTGAAAGACTTCAAGACACTTATCAAAATACTTCTACTTAACAAAAATGCTTATAATTACATCCTCGTTCAGTTTCATCAACAATTCTACTCGTATGCACCCGTATTCGTACTCGTACAATACACAGCTTTTAGATGTATGTACTATTGGTATATACACTCCAATGATCAGCTCTTAGCAGCCCATGTGAGTCACCTAACACATGTGGGAACCATCATTTGGCAACTAGCATGAAATATCTCATAAAATTACAAAAATATGAGTAATCATTCATGACTTATTTACATGAAAACCAAATTACATATCCTTTATATCTAATCCATATACCAATGACCAAAAACACCTACAAACACTTTCATTCTTTAATTTTCTTCATCTAATTGATCTCTCTTAAGTTCCATCTTCAAGTTCTAAGTGTTCTTCATAAATTCTACAAGTTCTAGTTTCATAAAATAAAGAATACTTCCAAGTTACTAGCTCACTTCGAATCTTGTAAAGTGATCATCCAACCTCAAGAAATTATTATTGTTTATAGTAAGATATCATTCTAAATCAGGGTAATACTCATATACAAACTTTGATTCAATTCCTATAACTATAACTATCTTAATTCGAGTGATAATCTTACTTGAACTTGTTTTCGTATCATGATTCTACTTCAAGAACTTTCAAGCCATCCAAGATCCTTTGAAGCTAGATCATTTCTTGTCACTTCTAGTAGGTTTACCTACTAAACTTGAGGTAGTAATGATGTTCATAACATCATTTGATTCATACATATAAAACTATCTTATTCGAAGATTTGAACATGTAATCAATAGAACATAGTTTAGTTAATTCTAAACTTGTTTTCAAACAAAAGTTAATCCTTCTAACTTTATATATATATATATATATATATATATATATATATATATATATATATATATATATATATATATATATATATATATATATGACTTGACTTTTAAAATCAACTAAACACATGTTCTATATCTATATGATATGCTAACTTAATGATTTAAAACCTAGAAACACGAAAAACACCGTAAAATCGGATTTACGCCGTCGTAGTAACACCGCGAGCTGTTTTGGGTTAGTTAATTAAAAACTATGATAAACTTTGATTTAAAAGTTGTTCTTATGAGAAAATGATTTTTCTTATGAACATGAAACTATATCCAAAAATTATGGTTAAACTCAAAGTGGAAGTATGTTTTTCAAAATGGTCATCAAGGCGTCGTTCTTTCGACTGAAATGACCACCTCTTACAAAAATGACTTGAAACTTATATTTCCGACTATAAACCTATACTTTTTATATTTATATTCATAAAATAGAGTTCAATATGAAACCATAGCAATTTGATTCACTCAAAACGGATTTAAAACGAAGAAGTTATGGGTAAAACAAGATTGGATAATTTTTCTTGTTGTAGCTACGTGAAAATTGGTAACAAATCTGTATTAATCATATCCTAGCTAACTTATATTATATTATACATGTATTCTACTATATATTATGTAATCTTGGGATACCATAGACACGTATGCAAATGTTTTGACATATCATATCGACCCATGTGTATATATTATTTGGAACAACCATAGACACTCTATATGCAGTAATGTGAGAGTTAGCTATACATGGTTGAGGTTGATTCCAAAAATATATATACTTTGAGTTGTGATCTTGCCTGAGACGTGTATACACTGGGTCGTGGATTGATTCAAGATAATATATATCAATTTTTTTCTGTACATCTAACTTTGGACAACTAGTTGTAGGTTACTAACGAGGATAGCTGACTTAATAAACTTAAAACATCAAAATATATTAAAAGTGTTGTAAATATATTTTGAATATACTTTGATATATATGTACATATTTGTTATAGGTTCGTGAATCGACCAGTGGCCAAGTCTTACTTCCCGACGAAGTAAAAATCTGTGAAAGTGAGTTATAGTCCCACTTTTAATATCTAATATTTTGGGATGAGAATACATGCAGTTTTATAAATGTTTTACGAAATAGACACGAGTAATTGAAACTACATTATATGGGTGAATGATCGAAGCCGAATATGCCCCTTTTGCTTGGTAACCTAAGAATTAGTAAAACGATCTACTAATTGACGTGAATCCTAAAGATAGATCTATTGGGCCTAACGAACCCCATCCAAAGTACCAGATGCTTTAGTACTTCGAATTCATTTTTATCATGTTCGAAGGATTTCTAGGAATGATAGGGGATATTCTTATATGCATCTTGTTAATGTCGGTTACCAGGTGTTCACCATATGAATGAATTTTATCTCTATGTATGGGATGTATATTGAAATATGAAATCTTGTGGTCTATTATTATGATTTGATAATATATAGGTTAAACCTATAACTCACCAACATTTTTGTTGACGTTTTAAGCATGTTTATTCTCAGGTGATTATTAAGAGCTTCTGCTGTTGCATACTAAAATAAGGACAAGATTTGGAGTCCATGCTTGTATGATATTATGTAAAAACTGCATTCAAGAAACTTATTTTTGATGTAATATATTCTTATTGTAAACCATTATGTAATGGTCGTGTGTAAACGGTATATTTTAGATTATCATTATTTGATAATCTACGTAATGCTTTTTAAACCTTTATAGATAAAATAAAGGTTATGGTTGTTTTAAAAATGAATGCAGTCTTTGAAAAACGTCTCATTTAGAGAACTAGAAAATTGCATTAGTGTGTCTTACCGAGTTTGTTAGGATGCATTAGTGAGTCTGGACTTCGACCGTGTTTTTCTTCAAAAACGATTGCTTAACATTTTTTTTGTTGGAAACTATATATTATTAACATGTAAATATTATGTGATATATTAATCTCTTAACGTGTTTGATATTGTGTGATAGATGTCTGCCTTTAGTACAAATCCCATTGATTCACCTAATAATAATGAAGAGTCAAATATATTTTTGGAAGATTCACAAATTCCCGAAGAGGAACCGGAAGAGGAGGAACCGGAAGAGGAGGAACCGGAAGAAGAGGAACCAGAAGAGGATGAATCGGAAGAGGAGGAACCAGAAGAAGAAGAGGTTTCAGAGGAAGAAATATTGATACCTATAGTAAATCGCTTAAATAAAAGAAAATCCTCAACCAACGGACCAAAGTTAATAATGGTCAATGGTGTTTCCGTCGAGGAAGCAAAATATTGGGAAGATTACCAATTTTCTGATGAATCCGATCCCGATGAGGATTCCGAGGATGTTATAGAAATTACCTCGACCCAATTTAATAAAGCGAAAGAAAATAATAAGTGAAAAGGTATAAAAATAGAGAAACCCGATTCCAACCCCGATGAACTTTATATGTATCGGCAACATCCGTATTTCCTAAAATGTAACAATGACCCGGGAACCTCTAAACCACCAGGTTTTTCTAAACCATTATGGAAAACGACGGCTCGTATTAGAGGAACATCATATATTCCTAGAAAATTAGGAAAACGAACCAATTCCGAAGAAAAAGAAACCAGTGATTCAGATTAGAGGGTTGTAATCATGTTGTGTATTATATGTATTCTACTGTGCTTGTACTTTTATGTTCTATGTAAAAATTGCTTGTATTGTTTGTTAATTATCTTTTACGAATCTAATCCTTGTCTATTTTATAGTATAAAAAAATGGACGTTAAGGGTAGAAAATCGAATATTTTAGAAGACCTACCAGAGGATATGATTGAGGAAATCTTGTCTAGAGTCGGTCAGAATTCATCAGCACATTTAGTTATGGCGAAATTAACTTGTCAAACGTTTGAAAGACTTTCCAGAAATGCCTTAGTTTATAAAAGGATTTCCTTTGATAGGTGGGGTATATCACATTGGGGAGACCGTAAGTTACGCTGTGTTTTCTTTAAAGCATTAAATGCGGGGAACCCAAATGCAATTTTACGCTACGGGTTAAGAACCTATTTTGACTCAACATATCCCAACATATGATTTCGTAAATTAGAAAGAGCATCTAACATGCAACATAAAGAAGCATGTTATGCTTACGGGTTAGTGATGTTCGCTTCTTACCAAAGTGAGAAAAAGAACATCGGATTGCAACTTTTAATTAAAACCTTTCCACAAGTGACGGATTCAGTAGTTGGGGTGAGAAACAAGGTTTTTAGATTATTACGGGGCTGTTGGACATTACGAAACCCTCGTCCTTTTGACGACATTACAATATGCTGCCTAGCTAATGGTCATAACGGTTATTTTCCACAAGACCAAGGATGGGAAGTCATCTTAGTAAAACCAGAATGCATGACTTGTTTCTGGACTTATGAATTACGTGTCTTTATTTCCTTTGCTGAACAACTTGCGTATTAAATAGATTTATCTTCAAAACTGTCATGTATCATAGTGTACTATATTTCATGTTATATGTAATATAGAGAAGTTGTAAGTTTGAAGAATATTTGTATGTGATATATTATTATAATCAGTTTTTTCATATGGAATTGTTGTAGTTAAATTGTATATTAGCTACTAAGTATGAACTTAACGGGTAGGTAGTACCTGAATTTAAACTTATAAAACGCTAATATGAAGAAAAAGCTTTTATAAATGAGTTCATATTATGCTACAAAATACTATTGACTACTCTTAATATTCTGTATGATTAACTCGATTTAGTTGGCTATTTTGAAGGAAATGGCACCGACTACTCGACACACCATGAATATGAGCGAAGAGGAATTTCGTACCTTTCTTGCTGTAAACATAGCCGCAGTACAGGCTGCGCTACATACCAATAATAACTCTGAATCTAGCAATGCAGCTAACGGCGCAAGAAATCGTGTAGGATGTGTAGTGACCCGAACTTTTCCATGTTTATATATATTAATTGAGATTGATATTTACATGATTAAATGTTTCCAACATGTTAAGCAATCAAACTTGTTAAGACTTGATTAATTGAAATATGTTTCATATAGACAATTGACCACCCAAGTTGACCGGTGATTCACGAACGTTAAAACTTGTAAAAAATATATGATGACATATATATGGATATATATATAGTTAACATGATACTATGATAAGTAAACATATCATTAAGTATATTAATAATGAACTACATATGTAAAAACAAGACTACTAACTTAATGATTTTTAAACGAGACATATATGTAACGATTATCATTGTAAAGACATTTAATGTATATATATCATATTAAGAGATATTCATACATGATAATATAATAATTTAAAATCTCATTTGATATTATAAACATTGGGTTAACAACATTTAACAAGATCGTTAACCTAAAGGTTTCAAAACAACACTTACATGTAACGACTAACGATGACTTAACGACTCAGTTAAAATGTATATACATGTAGTGTTTTAATATGTATTTATACACTTTTGAAAGACTTCAATACACTTATCAAAATACTTCTACTTAACAAAAATGCTTACAATTACATCCTCGTTCAGTTTCATCAACAATTCTACTCGTATGCACCCGTATTCGTACTCGTACAATACACAGCTTTTAGATGTATGTACTATTGGTATATACACTCCAATTATCAGCTCTTAGCAGCCCATGTGAGTCACCTAACACATGTGGGAACCATCATTTGGCAACTAGCATGAAATATCTCATAAAATTACAAAAATATGAGTAATCATTCATGACTTATTTACATGAAAACAAAATTACATATCCTTTATATTTAATCCATACACCAACAACCAAAAACACCTACAAACACTTTCATTCTTCAATTTTCTTCATCTAATTGATCTCTCTCAAGTTCTATCTTCAAGTTCTAAGTGTTCTTCATATATTCTACAAGTTCTAGTTACATAAAATCAAGAATACTTTCAAGTTTGCTAGCTCACTTCCAATCTTGTAAGGGGATCATCCAACCTCAAGAAATCTTTGTTTCTTACAGTAGGTTATCATTCTAATACAAGGTAATAATTATATTCAAACTTTGGTTCAATTTCTATAACTATAACAATCTTATTTAAAGTGATGATCTTACTTGAACTTGTTTTCGTGTCATGATTCTGCTTCAAGAACTTCGAGCCATCCAAGGATCCGTTGAAGCTAGATCCATTTTTCTCTTTTCCAGTAGGTTTATCCAAGGAACTTAAGGTAGTAATGATGTTCATAACATCATTCAATTCATACATATAAAGCTATCTTATTCGAAGGTTTAAACTTGTATTCACTAGAACATAGTTTAGTTAATTCTAAACTTGTTCGCAAATAAAAGTTAATCCTTCTAACTTGACTTTTAAAATCAACTAAACACATGTTCTATATCTATATGATATGCTAACTTAATGATTTAAAACCTGGAAACACGAAAAACACCGTAAAACCGGATTTACGCCGTCGTAGTAACACCGCGGGCTGTTTTGGGTTAGTTAAATAAAAACTATGATAAACTTTGATTTAAAAGTTGTTATTCTGAGAAAATAATTTTTATTATGAACATGAAACTATACCCAAAAATTATGGTTAAACTCAAAGTGGAAGTATGTTTTCTAAAATGGTCATCTAGACGTCGTTCGTTCGACTGAAATGACTACCTTTACAAAAACGACTTGTAACTTATTTTTCCGACTATAAACCTATAATTTTTCTTTTTAGATTCATAAAAAAGAGTTCAATATGAAACCATAGCAATTTGATTCACTCAAAACGGATTTAAAATGAAGAAGTTATGGGTAAAACAAGATTGGATAATTTTTCTCATTTTAGCTACGTGAAAATTGGTAACAAATCTATTCCAACCATAACTAAATCAACTTGTATTGCATATTATGTAATCTTGAGATACCATAGATACGTATACAATGTTTCGACCTATCATGTCGACACATCTATATATATTTCGGAACAACCATAGACACTCTATATGTGAATGTTGGAGTTAGATATACAGGGTTGAGGTTGATTCCAAAATATATATAGTTTGAGTTGTGATCAATACTGAGATACGTATACACTGGGTCATGGATTGATTCAAGATAATATTTATCGATTTATTTCTGTACATCTAACTGTGGACAACTAGTTGTAGGTTACTAACGAGGACAGCTGACTTAATAAACTTAAAACATCAAAATATATTAAAAGTGTTATAAATATATTTTGAACATACTTTGATATATATGTATATATTGTTATAGGTTCGTGAATTAACCAGTGGCCAAGTCTTACTTCCCGACGAAGTAAAAATCTGTGAAAGTGAGTTATAGTCCCACTTTTAAAATCTAATATTTTTAGGATAAGAATACATGCAGGTTTTATAAATGATTTACAAAATAGACACAAGTACTTGAAACTACATTCTATGGTTAAATTATCGAAATCGAATATGCCCCTTTTTATTAAGTCTGGTAATCTAAGAATTAGGGAACAGACACCCTAATTTACGCGAATCCTAAAGATAGATCTATTGGGCCTAACAAACCCCATCCAAAGTACCGGATGCTTTAGTACTTCGAAATTTATATCATATCCGAAGGGTGTCCCGGAATGATGGGGATATTCTTTTATATGCATTTTGTTAATGTCGGTTACCAGGTGTTCACCATATGAATGATTTTTATCTCTATGTATGGGATGTGTATTGAAATATGAAATCTTGTGGTCTATTATTATGATTTGATATATATAGGTTAAACCTATAACTCACCAACATTTTTGTTGACGTTTTAAGCATGTTTATTCTCTGGTGATTATTAAGAGCTTCCGCTGTCGCATACTTAAATAAGGACGAGATTTGGAGTCCATGCTTGTTTGATATTGTGTAAAAACTGCATTCAAGAAACTTATTTTGTTGTAACATATTTGTATTGTAAACCATTATGTAATGGTCGTGTGTAAATAGAATATTTTAGATTATCATTATTTGATAATCTACGTAAAGCTTTTTAAACCTTTATTGATGAAATAAAGGTTATGGTTTGTTTTAAAAATGAATGCAGTCTTTGAAAAACGTCTCATATAGAGGTCAAAACCTCGCAACGAAATCAATTAATATGGAACATTTTTAATCAATAAGAACGGGACATTTCAGTTGGTATCAGAGCGTTGGTCTTAGAGAACCAGAATTTTGCATTAGTGTGTCTTATCGAGTTTGTTAGGATGCATTAGTGAGTCTGAACTTCGACCGTGTTTACTTGAAAAATGATTGCTTAACAAATTTTGTTGGAAACTATATATTTTTAACATGTGAATATTATGTGATATATTTATCTCTTAACACGTTTGATATTATGTGATAGATGTCTACCTCTAGAACAAGTCCCATTAACTCACCTAATAATAATGAAGAGTCAAATGTAAATTGGAATGATTCGTGGACTAATTCACAAGTTCCCGAAGAGGAACCGGAAGAAGACTCGGAACCGGAAGAAGAATCAGAACCGGAAGAGGAGGAACCGGAGGAGGAAATAGAACCGGTGGGGGAAATAATAAAAAGGTTAAGTAAAAGAAAATCCTCAACCAACCGACCAAGGTTAATTATGGTCAATGGTGTTTCCGCCAAGGAAGCAAAATATTGGGAGGATTACCAATTCTCCGATGAATCGGATTCCGACGAGAATTCTGATGATGTTATAGAAATTACCCCAACTGAATTTAAAAAGGAAAAAGAAAATAATAAGGGAAAGGGCATAAAAATAGAGAAATCTAATTCCAACCCCGATGAACTTTATATGTATCGTCAACCCCCGAAGCCCTTAAGTTGTAACAATGACCCGGGAACCTCTAAACCACCAGGTTTTTCTAAACCAATGTGGAAAATGATGGCTCGTATTAGGGGAACATCATATATCCCTAGAAACTTGGCAAAACGAACCAAAACTGAAGAAGAAGAAACGAGCGAGTCGGAATAAGATAGTTGTATTCGTGTGGTGTAATATATGTAATATAGTGTGCTTATGCTTTATGATATATGTAAAAATTGTTTGTATTAATAAGTATTTTTTTTATGAATCTAACTCTTGTCTATTTTACAGTATAAAAACACAAAATAGATAGACAACCCAATATTTTAAGAGACCTACCCGGAGACATGATTGATGAAATCTTGTCTAGAGTCGGTCAGAATTCTTCGGCACAACTATTTAAGGCGAGATCAGTTTGTAAGACATTCGAAGAACGTTCCAAGAATGCCTTGGTTTATAAAAGGCTTTCGTTCGAAAGATGGGGGATATCACATTGGGAAATCCATAAGTTACGATGTGTTTACTTTGACGCATATATTACGGGGAACCCAAATGCTATTTTACGCAATGGGTTAAGAAATTATTTTGACTCAATATATCCGAATATTGGACTTCGTGATTTAGAAAAAACGGCTAACATGCAACATAAAGAAGCATGTTATGCTTACGGATTAGTAATGTTCGCTTCTCACCAAAGTGAGAACAAGAACATCGGGCTACAACTATTAAACAAAACGTTCCCACAAGTGACGGAGTCGGTAATTGGGGTAAGAAATGAGGTTTTTAGATTGTTACGGGACTGTTGGACATTACGTAACCCTCGTCCCTTTGACGACGTTACAACACGCTGTCTTATCAACGGCCATAACGGTTATGTTCCACAAGACCAAGGATGGGAAGTAATCCTAGTAAAACCAGAATGCATGACTTGTTTCTGGACGTATGAATTACGTGTCTTTATTGCCTTTGCTGAACGACTTGTGTACTAGCTAGAATTATCTTCACAACCATCTTGTATCAAATTTATTGTGTTCTATATTTCATGCTATATGTAAAATAAGCGGTATTGTATGTTTGTAAAATATTGTGTAAAAGTTTGAACGCGAAATATTATTATAATCAGTTTTTCATATAGAATTGTAGTAGTTGAATTGTATATTAGCTACTAAGTATGAACTTAACGGGTACGTACTACCCGAATTTAAACTTATAAAACGCTAATATGAAGAAAAAGCTTTTATAAATGAGTTCATATTATGCTACGAAATACTATTAACTACTCTTAATATTCTGTATGATTAACTTGTTCCATTTGACTATTTTGAAAGAAATGGCACCGACTACTCGACACACCGCGAATATGAATGAAGAGGAATTCCGTACTTTTCTAGCTTCAAACATAGCCGCAGTACAGGCTGCGCTACATACCAACAATTGTGACAACCCGGAAATTTCCAATCAAATTTAAACTTTATCTTTATATTATTCCGACACGATAAGCAAAGTTTGTTAAGTTAAATCTCAAGAATTTTAAATTGTGTTCATACATTCATTATAACCTCGACCAAATTCAGACGATTCACGAACCGTTATATATAAATAAATATGTATATATATGTATATATATATATATATATATATTATAACTTGAGAATATTAATAAAGTATTAAACGTATAATACTTTACATGATCGTATTTATTTCAATATGTTTATCGATGGAATTAGAAGATAATATCAAATTGTTGATTTATCAGATACATTAGGATATGATTACGGGTCTATGTTATGAGTTCCACTGTGATTTAAGAAATCTATTCTTTTTGACAACATTCGAAAAATGGTAAAGTGATTTATAAGTAAGAACGTGAAGTGTAAATAACTTAGATGTTGGATATCGACAAATTAAGTAACTCGACATTTTTCATTAAGATGATTTCATACGTTTATTTAACCTTTGAACTTTATCCCATGCTTCACCAACAAACTGTAATTTAAAAACTTGAAACCTATTATGAATATATATGATTCTACTTTTTTAAAACATTTTATGATATAACGATTTCCATTATTTTAACCTTTAAACCAAATGATTCTTAAAAATATATTTGGTTTTGGAAAACAAAATTATTATATTTATTTGATTTAGTTTCAAACGTACAAAAACGTTTTCAGTTTAAAAAGAACTTTATTATTAAAACGTATATAACTTTTATAAATATCTAGAACCACTTTTAACAACTCATTACTTAACCAGTATGATAAAGATAACGATATTTATATTTTATTTTATTAAATATATATAACGATTTAAATTAATATTATATATATTTATACGCGTATTATACGTACATAGTTTTATACTTTTACTATACTTAAACTTTACCTTTACTTTATTTTTACTTTACTTTAACTTTAATAATTCACTTTAATAATTCATACTTTAATAATTCACTTTAATAATTCATACTTTAATAATTCACTTTAATAATTCAAACTTTAATAATTCACTTTAATAATTCATACTTTAATAATTCACTTTAATAATTCATACTTTAATAATTCAAAAATCTATTATAAATAGAATTCAATAGGTTTCATTATTTCATAGAAACTTGAAAATATTTTTCTCTAAACTCTCTCAATCGATTTACATATATATATATATATATATATATATATATATATATATATATATATATATATATATATATATATATATATATATATATATATATATATATATATATATATATATATATATATATATATATATATATATATATATTTACTCCGTATTATTTCAAGATATTATTAGTATACATAAAATATTACGTCAGAGTGCTGTCCGAGTGATTTCGAAATTGTTTTTCGAGTGGGATTGGATTAAGGAAATTATGGGTTATAGCTATGGAGTTGATTGGTATGGTTCATGGGTATGCTCGTGAGGTCAATATAGTGTTTATCATCTCCGTTGCATCTACGTACCTTTCCTGCAATATTGAATCTCAATATTGATACGTGAGTACTCATAATTTAACTTTTACATACTAATAGTGTATCCCTGACTAGTGCTCGAGTATATAGGATAATGCATGTTTGTACTTTTGATATTGCCTTTAGTTAGGTTATGTTGAATCCTGAATTAGTTATATATGCGACTGAGATAAGGTATAAGATATGCATGTCGTTGGAAAGCTAGCGAAAAATTAAGAACTTTTCATTTAGATATCGAATGATTTCGATGAATGGATTTGAAGTTATATGTAGTGACCCGAACATTTCCATGTTTATATATATTAATTGAGATTGATATTTACATGATTAAATGTTTCCAACATGTTAAGCAATCAAACTTGTTAAGACTTGATTAATTGAAATATGTTTCATATAGACAATTGACCACCCAAGTTGACCGGTGATTCACGAAAGTTAAAACTTGTAAAAACTATATGATGACATATATATGGATATATATATAGTTAACATGATACTATGATAAGTAAACATATCATTAAGTATATTAACAATGAACTACATATGTAAAAATAAGACTACTAACTTAATGATTTTTAAACGAGACATATATGTAACGATTATCGTTGTAAAGACATTTAATGTATATATATCATATTAAGAGATATTCATACATGATAATATCATGATAATATAATAATTTAAAATCTCATTTGATATTATAAACATTGGGTTAACAACATTTAACAAGATCGTTAACCTAAAAGTTTCAAAACAACACTTACATGTAACGACTAACGATGACTTAACGACTCAGTTAAAATGTATATACATGTAGTGTTTTAATATATATTTATACACTTTTTAAAGACTTCAATACACTTATCAAAATACTTCTACTTAACAAAAATGCTTACAATTACATCCTCGTTCAGTTTCATCAACAATTCTACTCGTATGCACCCGTATTCGTACTCGTACAATACACAGCTTTTAGATGTATGTACTATTGGTATATACACTCCAATGATCAGCTCTTAGCAGCCCATGTGAGTCACCTAACACATGTGGGAACCATCATTTGGCAACTAGCATGAAATATCTCATAAAATTACAAAAATATGAGTAATCATTCATGACTTATTTACATGAAAACAAAATAACATATCCTTTATATCTAATCCATACACCAACGACCAAAAACACCTACAAACACTTTCATTCTTCAATTTTCTTCATCTAATTGATCTCTCTCAAGTTCTATCTTCAAGTTCTAAGTGTTCTTCATAAATTCCAAAAGTTCTAGTTTCATAAAATCAAGAATACTTTCAAGTTTGCTAGCTCACTTCCAATCTTGTAAGGTGATCATCCAACCTCAAGAAATCTTTGTTTCTTACAGTAGGTTATCATTCTAATACAAGGTAATAATCATATTCAAACTTTGGTTCAATTTCTATAACTATAACAATCTTATTTTAAGTGATGATCTTACTTGAACTTGTTTTCGTGTCATGATTCTGCTTCAAGAACTTCGAGCCATCCAAGGATCCATTGAAGCTAGATCCATTTTTCTCTTTTCCAGTAGGTTTATCCAAGGAACTTAAGGTAGTAATGATGTTCATAACATCATTCGATTCATACATATAAAGCTATCTTATTCGAAGGTTTAAACTTGTAATCACTAGAACATAGTTTAGTTAATTCTAAACTTGTTCGCAAACAAAAGTTAATCCTTCTAACTTGACTTTTAAAATCAACTAAACACATGTTCTATATCTATATGATATGCTAACTTAATGATTTAAAACCTGGAAACACGAAAAACACCGTAAAACCGGATTTACGCCGTCGTAGTAACACCGCGGGCTGTTTTGGGTTAGTTAATTAAAAACTATGATAAACTTTGATTTAAAAGTTGTTATTCTGAGAAAATTATTTTTATTATGAACATGAAACTATATCCAAAAATTATGGTTAAACTCAAAGTGGAAGTATGTTTTCTAAAATGGTCATCTAGACGTCGTTCTTTCGACTGAAATGACTACCTTTACAAGAATTTGATTCATAAACCTATACTTTTTCTGTTTAGATTCATAAAATAGAGTTCAATATGAAACCATAGCAATTTGATTCACTCAAAACGGATTTAAAATGAAGAAGTTATGGGTAAAACAAGATTGGATAATTTTTCTCATTTTAGCTACGTGAAAATTGGTAACAAATCTATTCCAACCATAACTTAATCAACTTGTATTGTATATTATGTAATCTTGAGATACCATAGACACGTATACAATGTTTCGACCTATCATGTCGACACATCTATATATATTTCGGAACAACCATAGACACTCTATATGTGAATGTTGGAGTTAGCTATACAGGGTTGAGGTTGATTCCAAAATATATTTAGTTTGAGTTGTGATCAATACTGAGATACGTATACACTGGGTCGTGGATTGATTCAAGATAATATTTATCGATTTATTTCTGTACATCTAACTGTGGACAACTAGTTGTAGGTTACTAACGAGGACAGCTGACTAAATAAACTTAAAACATCAAAATATATTAAAAGTGTTGTAAATATATTTTGAACATACTTTGATATATATGTATATATTGTTATAGGTTCGTAAATCAACCAGTGGTCAAGTCTTACTTCCCGACGAAGTAAAAATCTGTGAAAGTGAGTTATAGTCCCACTTTTAAAATCTAATATTTTTGGGATGAGAATACATGCAGGTTTTATAAATGATTTACAAAATAGACACAAGTACGTGAAACTACATTCTATGGTTGAATTATCGAAATCGAATATGCCCCTTGTTATTAAGTCTGGTAATCTAAGAATTAGGGAACAGACACCCTAATTGACGCGAATCCTAAAGATAGATCTATTGGGCTTAACAAACCCCATCCAAAGTACCGGATGCTTTAGTACTTCGAAATTTATATCATATCCGAAGGGTGTCCCGGAATGATGGGGATATTCTTATATATGCATTTTGTTAATGTCGGTTACCAGGTGTTCACCATATGAATGATTTTTATCTCTATGTATGGGATGTGTATTGAAATATGAAATCTTGTGGTCTATTATTATGATTTGATATATATAGGTTAAACCTATAACTCACCAACATTTTTGTTGACGTTTTAAGCATGTTTATTCTCAGGTGATTATTAAGAGCTTCCGCTGTCGCATACTTAAATAAGGACAAGATTTGGAGTCCATGCTTGTATGATATTGTGTAAAAACTGCATTCAAGAAACTTATTTTGTTGTAACATATTTGTATTGTAAACCATTATGTAATGGTCGTGTGTAAACAGGATATTTTAGATTATCATTATTTGATAATCTACGTAAAGCTTTTTAAACCTTTATTGATGAAATAAAGGTTATGGTTTTTTTAAAAATGAATGCAGTCTTTGAAAAACGTCTCATATAGAGGTCAAAACCTCGCAACGAAATCAATTAATATGGAACGTTTTTAATCAATAAGAACGGGACATTTCAGTTGGTATCAGAGCTGGTTTAATGCCGTTTATGAGCGGGTTAATCGTAGAGGGGGTTCTCACAGTGTTACCTGTGACGAAGCATTGGCTCTTACTCCTCGCGGTCCCTATTAGGGTTGACTGTACTGCCGAGAGGCGGGCCGTAAAATCAGTGTCTGAGGTACGCTCAGTGGTCACCAGGCGGTTAGCTGGGAAGGCACTGAGTGGGATGCGTCCCCACTGTTATTTCAGTTGGTATCCGAGCGATGGTCTTAGAGAACCAGAATTTTGCATTAGTGTGTCTTATCTAGTTTGTTAGGATGCATTAGTGAGTCTGGACTTCGACCGTGTTTACTTGAAAAATGATTGCTTAACAAATTTTGTTGGAAACTATATATTTTTAACATGTGAATATTATGTGATATATTAATCTCTTAACGCGTTTGATATTATGTGATAGATGTCTACCTCTAGAACAAGTCCCATTGACTCACCTAATAATAATGAAGAGTCAAATGTAAATTGGAATGATTCGTGGACTGATTCACAAGTTCCCGAAGAGGAACCGGAAGAAGAGTCGGAACCGGAAGAAGAATCGGAACCGGAAGAAGAATCGAAACCGGATGAAGAAATAGAACCGGTGGGGGAAATAATAAAACGGTTAAGTAAAAGAAAATCCTCAACCAACCGACCAAGGTTAATTATGGTCAATGGTGTTTCCGCCAAGGAAGCAAAATATTGGGAGGATTACCAATTCTCCGATGAATCAGATTCCGACGAGAATTCCGATGATGTTATAGAAATTACCCCAACTGAATTTAAAAAGGCAAAAGAAAATAATAAGGGAAAGGGCATAATAATAGAGAAATCTAATTCCAACCCCGATGAACTGTATATGTATCGTCAACCCCCGAAGTCCTTAAGTTGTAACAATGACCCGAGAACCTCTAAACCACCAGGTTTTTCTAAACCAATGTGGATAACGACGGCTCGTATTAGGGGAACATCATATATCCCTAGAAACTTGGCAAAATGAACAAAAATCGAAGAAGAAGAAACGAACGAGTCGGAATAAGATAGTTGTATTCGTGTGGTGTAATATATGTAATATAGTGTTCTTATGCTTTATGATATATGTAAAAATTGCTTGTATTAATAAGTATTTTTTTTATGAATCTAACTCTTGTCTATTTTACAGTTTAAAAACACAAAATGGATAGACAGCCCAATATTTTAAGAGACCTACCCGGAGACATGATTGATGAAATCTTGTCTAGAGTCGGCCAGAATTCCTCGGCACAACTATTTAAGGCGAGATCAGTTTGTAAGACATTCGAAGAACGTTCCAAGAATGTCTTGGTTTATAAGAGACTTTCGTTTGAAAGATGGGGGATATCACATTGGGAAACCCATAAGTTACGATGTGTTTACTTTGACGCATATATTGCGGGGAACCCAAATGCTATTTTACGCAATGGGTTAAGAAATTATTTTGACTCAATATATCCGAATATTGGACTTCGTGATTTAGAAAAAGCGGCTAACATGCAACATAAAGAAGCATGTTATGCTTACGGATTAGTAATGTTCGCTTCTAACCAGAGTGAGAACAAGAACATCGGGCTACAACTATTAAACAAAACATTTCCACAAGTGACGGAGTCGGTAATTGGGGTAAGAAATGAGGTTTTTAGATTGTTACGGGACTGTTGGACATTACGTAACCCTCGTCCCTTTGACGACGTTACAACACGCTGTCTTATCAACGGCCATAACGGTTATGTTGCACAAGACCAAGGATGGGAAGTAGTCCTAGTAAAACCATAATGCATGACTTGTTTCTGGACGTATGAATTACGTGTCTTTATTGCCTTTGCTGAACGACTTGTGTATTAGCTAGAATTATCTTCACAACTATCTTGTATCAAAGTTATTGTGTGCTATATTTCATGCTTTATGTAAAATAAGCGGTATTGTAAGTTTGTAAAATATTGTATAAAAGTTTGAACGCGAAATATTATTATAATCAGTTTTTCATATAGAATTGTAGTAGTTGAATTATATATTAGCTACTAAGTATGAACTTAACGGGTAGGTACTACCCGAATTTAAACTTATAAAACGCTAATATGAAGAAAAAGCTTTTATAAATGAGTTCATATTATGCTACGAAATACTATTAACTACTCTTAATATTCTGTATGATTAACTTGTTCCATTTAACTATTTTGAAGGAAATGGCACCGACTACTCGACACACCGTGAATATGAATGAAGAGGAATTCCGTACTTTTCTAGCTTCAAACATAGCCGCAGTACAGGCTGCGCTACATACCAACAATAACCTTGGATCTAGCAGTACAGGAAATCGTGTAGGATGCACCTACGAAGAATTCACTGCCTGCAAACCTTTGGAATTTGATGGAACCGAAGGACCGATCGGATTGAAACGGTGGACCGAGAAGGTCGAATCGGTGTTTGCCATAAGTAAGTGTACTGAAGAGGACAACGTGAAGTACGCTACGCATACCTTCACAGGTTCTGCGTTAACATGGTGGAATACCTATCTAGAGCAAGTGGGACAAGACGATGCGTACGCACTACCGTGGTCAGCATTCAAGCACTTGATGAACGAGAAGTACCGTCCCAGAACCGAGGTCAATAAGCTCAAGACAGAACTTAGAGGGTTACGAACCCAAGGATTTGATATTACCACGTACGAAAGACGATTCACAGAATTGTGCCTATTGTGTCCGGGAGCATTCGAAGATGAGGAAGAGAAGATCGACGCGTTTGTGAAAGGATTACCGGAAAGAATCCAAGAAGATATAAGTTCACACGAGCCCGCCTCCATACAACAGGCATGTAGAATGGCTCACAAACTAGTGAACCAGATTGAAGAAAGAATTAAAGAACAGACTGCTGAAGAGGCCAATGTGAAGCAAGTCAAAAGAAAGTGGGAGGAAAATGGTGATAAGAATCACCAATACAACAACAACAACAATCGCAACATCAATCGCAACTACAACAAACGGCTCAACAACAACAACAACAACAACAACAACAGCAACTACAACAATCATCCCAACAACAATAATAACCGCAACAACAATAACAATCAGAAACAGCTATGCCAAAGGTGTGAAAAGTATCACTCGGGGTTCTGCACCAAATTTTGCAACAAGTGTAAAAGAAATGGTCATAGCGCGGCGAAGTGTGAGGTCTACGGACCAGGGGTTAATAGAACAAAAGGAACAAATGGTGTCGGAACGAGTAATGGCGGAGCAAGTAGTGTCGGAGCAAGCTATGCCAATGTAGTTTGTTATAAATGTGGAAAACCGGGCCACATTATTAGAAATTGCCCGAACCAGGAGAACACGAATGGACAAGGCCGCGGAAGAGTTTTCAATATTAATGCGGCAGAGGCACAGGAAGACCCGGAGCTTGTTACGGGTACGTTTCTTATTGACAATAAATCTGCTTACGTTTTATTTGATTCGGGTGCGGATAGAAGCTATATGAGTAGAGATTTTTGTGCTAAATTAAGTTGTCCATTGACACCTTTGGATAGTAAATTTTTACTCGAATTAGCAAATGGTAAATTAATTTCAGCAGATAATATATGTCGGAATCGAGAAATTAAACTGGTTAGCGAAACATTTAAGATTGATTTGATACCAGTAGAGTTAGGGAGTTTTGATGTGATAATCGGTATGGACTGGTTGAAAGAAGTGAAAGCAGAGATCGTTTGTTACAAAAATGCAATTCGCATTATACGAGAAAAAGGAAAACCCTTAATGGTGTACGGAGAAAAGGGCAACACGAAGCTACATCTTATTAGTAATTTGAAGGCACAAAAACTAATAAGAAAAGGTTGCTATGCTGTTCTAGCACACGTCGAGAAAGTACAAACTGAAGAAAAGAGCATCAATGATGTTCCCGTCGCAAAAGAATTTCCCGATGTATTTTCGAAAGAATTACCGGGATTACCCCCACATCGATCCGTTGAATTTCAAATAGATCTTGTACCAGGAGCTACACCAATAGCTCGTGCTCCTTACAGACTCGCACCCAGTGAGATGAAAGAACTGCAAAGCCAATTACAAGAACTTTTAGAGCGAGGTTTCATTCGACCAAGCACATCACCTTGGGGAGCTCCTGTTTTGTTTGTCAAGAAGAAAGATGGTACATTCAGGTTGTGTATCGACTACCGAGAGTTGAACAAACTTACCATCAAGAATCGCTACCCACTACCGAGAATCGACGACTTATTTGATCAACTACAAGGCTCGTCTGTTTATTCAAAGATTGACTTACGTTCCGGGTATCATCAAATGCGGGTGAAAGAAGATGATATTCCAAAGACTGCTTTCAGAACACGTTACGGTCATTACGAGTTTATGGTCATGCCGTTTGGTTTAACTAATGCACCAGCTATGTTCATGGACCTTATGAACCGAGTGTGTGGACCATACCTTGACAAGTTTGTCATTGTTTTCATTGATGACATACTTATTTACTCAAAGAATGACCAAGAACACGGTGAACATTTGAGAAAGGTGTTAGAAGTATTGAGGAAGGAAGAATTGTACGCTAAGTTTTCAAAGTGTGCATTTTGGTTGGAAGAAGTTCAATTCCTCGGTCACATAGTGAACAAAGAAGGTATTAAGGTGGATCCGGCAAAGATAGAAACTGTTGAAAAGTGGGAAACCCCGAAAACTCCGAAACACATACGCTAGTTTTTAGGACTAGCTGGTTACTACAGAAGGTTCATCCAAGACTTTTCCAGAATAACAAAACCCTTGACTGCATTAACGCATAAAGGGAAGAAATTTGAATGGAATGATGAACAAGAGAAAGCGTTTCAGTTATTGAAGAAAAAGCTAACTACGGCACCTATATTGTCATTGCCTGAAGGGAATGATGATTTTGTGATTTATTGTGATGCATCAAAGCAAGGTCTCGGTTGTGTATTATTGCAACGAACGAAGGTGATTGCTTATGCGTCTAGACAATTGAAGATTCAAGAACAAAATTATACGACGCATGATTTGGAATTAGGCGCGGTTGTTTTTGCATTAAAGACTTGGAGGCACTACTTATATGGGGTCAAAAGTATTATATATACCGACCACAAAAGTCTTCAACACATATTTAATCAGAAACAACTGAATATGAGGCAGCGTAGGTGGATTGAATTGTTGAATGATTACGACTTTGAGATTCGTTACCACCCGGGGAAGGCAAATGTGGTAGCCGATGCCTTGAGCAGGAAGGACAGAGAACCCATTCGAGTAAAATCTATGAATATAATGATTCATAATAACATTACTACTCAAATAAAGGAGGCGCAACAAGGAGTTTTAAAAGAGGGAAATTTAAAGGATGAAATACCCAAAGGATCGGAGAAGCATCTTAATATTCGGGAAGACGGAACCCGGTATAGGGCTGAAAGGATTTGGGTACCAAAATTTGGAGATATGAGAGAAATGGTACTTAGAGAAGCTCATAATACCAGATACTCAATACATCCTGGAACGGGGAAGATGTACATGGATCTCAAGAAACATTTTTGGTGGCCGGGTATGAAAGCCGATGTTGCTAAATACGTAGGAGAATGTTTGACGTGTTCTAAGGTCAAAGCTGAGCATCAGAAACCATCAGGTCTACTTCAACAACCCGAAATTCCGAAATGGAAATGGGAAAACATTACCATGGATTTCATCACTAAATTGCCAAGGACTGCAAGTGGTTTTGATACTATTTGGGTAATAGTTGATCGTCTCACCAAATCAGCACACTTCCTACCAATAAGAGAAGATGACAAGATGGAGAAGTTAGCACGACTGTATTTGAAGGAAGTCGTCTCCAGACATGGAATACCAATCTCTATTATCTCTGATAGGGATGGCAGATTTATTTCAAGATTCTGGCAGACATTACAGCAAGCATTAGGAACTCGTCTAGACATGAGTACTGCCTATCATCCACAAACTGATGGGCAGAGCGAAAGGACGATACAAACGCTTGAAGACATGCTACGAGCATGTGTTATTGATTTCGGAAACAGTTGGGATCGACATCTACCGTTAGCAGAATTTTCCCACAACAACAGCTACCATTCAAGCATTGAGATGGCGCCGTTTGAAGCACTTTATGGTAGAAAGTGCAGGTCTCCGATTTGTTGGAGTGAGGTGGGGGATAGACATATTACGGGTCCGGAGATTATACAAGAAACTACCGAGAAGATCATCCAAATTCAACAACGGTTGAAAACTGCCCAAAGTCGACAAAAGAGCTACGCTGACATTAAAAGAAAAGATATAGAATTTGAAATTGGAGAGATGGTCATGCTTAAAGTTGCACCTTGGAAAGGCGTTGTTCGATTTGGTAAACGAGGGAAATTAAATCCAAGGTATATTGGACCATTCAAGATTATTGATCGTGTCGGACCAGTAGCTTACCGACTTGAGTTACCTCAACAACTCGCGGCTGTACATAACACTTTCCACGTCTCGAATTTGAAGAAATGTTTTGCTAAAGAAGATCTCACTATTCCGTTAGATGAAATCCAAATCAACGAAAAACTTCAATTCATCGAAGAACCCGTCGAAATAATGGATCGTGAGGTTAAAAGACTTAAGCAAAACAAGATACCAATTGTTAAGGTTCGATGGAATGCTCGTAGAGGACCCGAGTTCACCTGGGAGCGTGAAGATCAGATGAAGAAGAAATACCCGCATCTATTTCCAGAAGATTCATCAACACCTTCAACAGCTTAAAATTTCGGGACGAAATTTATTTAACGGGTAGGTACTGTAGTGACCCGAACTTTTCCATGTTTATATATATTAATTGAGATTGATATTTACATGATTAAATATTTCCAACATGTTAAGCAATCAAACTTGTTAAGACTTGATTAATTGAAATATGTTTCATATAGACAATTGACCACCCAAGTTGACCGGTGATTCACGAACGTTAAAACTTGTAAAAACTATATGATGACATATATATGGATATATATATAGTTAACATGATACTATGATAAGTAAACATATCATTAAGTATATTAACAATGAACTACATATGTAAAAACAAGACTACTAACTTAATGATTTTTAAACGAGACATATATGTAACGATTATCGTTGTAAAGACATTTAATGTATATATATCATATTAAGAGATATTCATACATGATAATATCATGATAATATAATAATTTAAAATCTCATTTGATATTATAAACATTGGGTTAACAACATTTAACAAGATCGTTAACCTAAAAGTTTCAAAACAACACTTACATGTAACGACTAACGATGACTTAACGACTCAGTTAAAATGTATATACATGTAGTGTTTTAATATGTATTTATACACTTTTGAAAGACTTCAATACACTTATCAAAATACTTCTACTTAACAAAAATGCTTACAATTACATCCTCGTTCAGTTTCATCAACAATTCTACTCGTATGCACCCGTATTCGTACTCGTACAATACACAGCTTTTAGATGTATGTACTATTGGTATATACACTCCAATGATCAGCTCTTAGCAGCCCATGTGAGTCACCTAACACATGTGGGAACCATCATTTGGCAACTAACATGAAATATCTCATAAAATTACAAAAATATGAGTAATCATTCATGACTTATTTACATGAAAACAAAATAACATATCCTTTATATCTAATCCATACACCAACGACCAAAAACACCTACAAACACTTTCATTCTTCAATTTTCTTCATCTAATTAATCTCTCTCAAGCTCTATCTTCAAGTTCTAAGTGTTCTTCATAAATTCCAAAAGTTCTAGTTTTATAAAATCAAGAATACTTTCAAGTTTGCTAGCTCACTTCCAATCTTGTAAGGTGATCATCCAACCTCAAGAAATCTTTGTTTCTTACAGTAGGTTATCATTCTAATACAAGGTAATAATCATATTCAAACTTTGGTTCAATTTCTATAACTATAACAATCTTATTTTAAGTGATGATCTTACTTGAACTTGTTTTCGTGTCATGATTCTGCTTCAAGAACTTCGAGCCATCCAAGGATCCATTGAAGCTAGATCCATTTTTCTCTTTTCCAGTAGGTTTATCCAAGGAACTTAAGGTAGTAATGATGTTCATAACATTATTCGATTCATACATATAAAGCTATCTTATTCGAAGGTTTAAACTTGTAATCACTAGAACATAGTTTAGTTAATTCTAAACTTGTTCGCAAACAAAAGTTAATCCTTCTAACTTGACTTTTAAAATCAACTAAACACATGTTCTATATCTATATGATATGCTAACTTAATGATTTAAAACCCGGAAACACGAAAAAACACCGTAAAACCGGATTTACGACGTCGTAGTAACACCGCGGGCTGTTTTGGGTTATTAATTAAAAACTATGATAAACTTTGATTTAAAAGTTGTTATTCTGAGAAAATTATTTTTATTATGAACATGAAACTATATCCAAAAATTATGGTTAAACTCAAAGTGGAAGTATGTTTTCTAAAATAGTCATCTAGACGTCGTTCTTTCGACTGAAATGACTACCTTTACAAGAACGACTTGTAACTTATTTTTCCGACTATAAACCTATACTTTTTCTGTTTAGATTCATAAAATAGAGTTCAATATGAAACCATAGCAATTTGATTCACTCAAAACGGATTTAAAATGAAGAAGTTATGGGTAAAACAAGATTGGATAATTTTTCTCATTTTAGCTACGTGAAAATTGGTAACAAATCTATTCCAACCATAACTTAATCAACTTGTATTGTATATTATGTAATCTTGAGATACCATAGACACGTATACAATGTTTCGACCTATCATGTCGACACATCTATATATATTTCGGAACAACCATAGACACTCTATATGTGAATGTTGGAGTTAGCTATACAGGGTTGAGGTTGATTCCAAAATATATTTAGTTTGAGTTGTGATCAATACTGAGATACGTATACACTGGGTCGTGGATTGATTCAAGATAATATTTATCGATTTATTTCTGTACATCTAACTGTGGACAACTAGTTGTAGGTTACTAACGAGGACAGCTGACTTAATAAACTTAAAACATCAAAATATATTAAAAGTGTTGTAAATATATTTTGAACATACTTTGATATATATGTATATATTGTTATAGATTCGTGAATCAACCAGTGGCCAAGTCTTACTTCCCGACGAAGTAAAAATCTGTGAAAGTGAGTTATAGTCCCACTTTTAAAATCTAATATTTTTGGGATGAGAATACATGCAGGTTTTATAAATGATTTACAAAATAGACACAAGTACGTGAAACTACATTCTATGGTTGAATTATCGAAATCGAATATGCCCCTTGTTATTAAGTCTGGTAATCTAAGAATTAGGGAATAGACACCCTAATTGACGCGAATCCTAAAGATAGATCTATTGGGCTTAACAAACCCCATCCAAAGTACCGGATGCTTTAGTACTTCGAAATTTATATCATATCCGAAGGGTGTCCCGGAATGATGGGGATATTCTTATATATGCATTTTGTTAATGTCGGTTACCAGGTGTTCACCATATGAATGATTTTTATCTCTATGTATGGGATGTGTATTGAAATATGAAATCTTGTGGTCTATTATTATGATTTGATATATATAGGTTAAACCTATAACTCACCAACATTTTTGTTGACGTTTTAAGCATGTTTATTCTCAGGTGATTATTAAGAGCTTCCGCTATCGCATACTTTAATAAGGACAAGATTTGAAGTCCATGCTTGTATGATATTGTGTAAAAACTGCATTCAAGAAAATTTTTGTTGTAACATATTTGTATTGTAAACCATTATGTAATGGTCGTGTGTAAACAGGATATTTTAGATTATCATTATTTGATAATCTACGTAAAGCTTTTTAAACCTTTATTGATGAAATAAAGGTTATGGTTTGTTTAAAAATGAATGCAGTCTTTGAAAAACGTCTCATATAGAGGTTAAAACCTCGCAACGAAATCAATTAATATGGAACGTTTTTAATCAATAAGAACGGGACATTTCATTATAGTCCATCGAATTTTTGTATTATTATTAAAAATGATTATTATTATCGTCGTTATTATCGTCGTTCTAGTTTTATCTTATTATTATTATTATTATTATCTTTATCAATAAAAGGATTTATCATTAAAAATTGTTATTTTTTTTATTATTACTATCGTTATTATCGTTAAAGTTATAATTAGTATTATTATTATTATCCAATTATTATTATTATTATTATTATTATTATTATTATTATTATTATTATTATTATTATTATTATTATTATTATTATTATTATTGGTATTATTATTATTATTATCATTATTAATATATATATAATTATTTAAAAATGGTTATTGTTATTGTTATTATTATTATTACTATATTATCATTAAGATAATTATTAGTATTATCGTTAATAATGTTATAGTAACTATCATTATTAATATTAGTGTAATTAAAACAAATATTTGTAACACCTAATTATTTTGATTACTATTATTATCATTATTACGAACACTATATAAAAGATGATTAAAAGCTATTAAATGAAACGATTAGGAAATAATGGGTAAGAGTATCATGATAAAATTAAAATATTATAAGATATTGATTTAGATAAAATTATCGTTCTTATTATTTTTATCATTACTATTATTATTAAAATTATCGTTAGTATTAAAACTATCATTTTAACAAAAATTATCATTTTAATAGAAATGTCATTATTACTATAAAATATCATTATTATTATTATTATTTTAAATAGAATTATTATTTTAAAGATAATATTAAGAATTATTGTAAATATTAAAGTTATCATAATTAGAATTATCGTTTTATCATAATGTCATCTTAGTAATTATAAATATTGATATTTTTATAATAATAATTATTATTACAAAATAATACAACTTTTACTTACTATCATTATAGATATTATTTTATCAAATAAATATTTGATACAAACATATTTTACTACGTGTAATAACTTACTTTAATAATACGTATCATATTATCTTTATAATATTAAATGAACCCTATAAATTTTATTACTTAATATATATAAAAGTATATTTTATTATATAAATATAATATAAAATTTTATTTATTAATAAATAAATTATATTATTTACTCTAATAAATCTTTTAAAATATTTAAAAATATAAAACGACGATATTTAAACTATATATTAATCATGTATAAATTTTTGGAAATTATTTTGAGTCAAATTTACTTTTGTTGACTTTTGCATATTAGTCTCGAGCATTAGGATTGTGGTACACTATGACTTGACCTAATTTGTTAGACAAATATTGACCAACACATAAATATATATAATTAATTTAGGTTCATGAATCTGAGGCCAACCTTGCACTTGTTCAATGACGTTATATGTATTTTTACTACGAAATACAGTATGGTGAGTTTCATTTGCCTTTTTACCCTTTATATTTTTGGGACTGAGAATACATGCGCTTTTATAAATATTTGACGAAATAGACACAAGTAATTGAAACTACATTCTATGGTTGAATTATCGAAATCGAATATGCCCCTTTTTATTAAAGTCTGGTAATCTAAGAATTAGGGAACAGACACCCTAATTGACGCGAATCCTAAAGATAGATCTATTGGGCCTAACAAACCCCATCCAAAGTACCGGATGCTTTAGTACTTCGAAATTATTTCATGTCCGAAGGAGGATCCCGGAATGATAGGGGATATTCTTATATGTATTTATTTAATGTCGGTTACCAGGTGTTCACCATATGAATGATTATTTTTTTGTCTCTATGCATGGGACGTATATTTATGAGAACTGGAAATGAAATTCTTGTGGTCTATTAAAATGATGGAAATAAATGATTATGATAAACTAATGAACTCACCAACCTTTTGGTTGACACTTTAAAGCATGTTTATTCTCAGGTGTTAAAGAAATCTTCCGCTGTGCATTTGCTCATTTTAAAGATATTACTTGAAGTCTTTCATAGCATATTTCGAAGAACGTTGCATTCGAGTCATTGAGTTCATCAAAGATTATTATTAAATCAATTTATAGTTGGATAGTGGATATTATGAAATGGTATGCATGCCTGTCAATTGTTGATGTAAAGAAAGATTGTCTTTTAAAAACGAATGCAATGTTTGTAAAATGTATCATATATAGGTCAAATACCTCGCAATGTAATCAACTATTGTGAATCATTTATAATGTATATGAACGGGTCCTTTCAGTTGGTATCAGAGCGGTGGTCTTAGCGAACCAGGTCTGCATTAGTGTGTCTAACTGATTAGTCGTTAGGATGCATTAGTGAGTCTGGACTTCGACCGTGTCTGCATGTCAAAAGTTTTGCTTATCATTTCTAGTCAGAAATCATCTGCTTATCATCCATAGGAAATTACCTGCTTATCATTATTAGTCTAGACACGTCTTGCTACATTAATTGCATGAGTAGTGTATAGACAAACTTCATATCTTAGCGTATCTGCTAAATCATATCTTATCGTATCTGTTACTTTAAACTTTACCTGACATACCCCGGAAATTCCTCCGTAATCTATGAAATCTTTTGATCTCTATATATAGTTATCCTATGTAAATAGAATACCACCGGATAGCCGAAAAATTATTTTTATATCGAAAATCCTTTATCCAATCGTATGAAATGGAATTTGTCATCAGTTCAAGTCACTCGGATTCTGAAATGGAATCTCACTCAAGCTCCGAAAGCAGTGTGACCGGAATGGATCAACCAATCAGTCATCACCTATTCTGGATGAATTGGGGATGGGTTCGTAGCCTCCTCAATCATTGGAAACAAGAAGAAGGCGATCCTTTCCATCCACCACATTGCCCTCTTGGCGAAGAACCTGAAGCACTTACCGGCGAACCTGTTCGAGACACCATTTTCTCTCTCATTTCCTGGGTATCTCGTCACGATTATATACTACATCAAATTCTAGATTTTATTTATCCGCTCGTTTCGACCGACAATCATCCTGGAATAATAAAAGAAGTCAACGAACTTCGCGCTCGAGTAGTGGCTTTGGAGAATATGGTGCATAGATTACAAACACCAGCAGCAGCACCAGCAGCATAACCAGTACCACCATCATCAACGCCAACAGTACCATTACCACCTCCAACCACAACCGCATTGTAAACCTCAACTTCACAATCTGTCCCACGAGCATCAACGTCATACGCACCATAGATACCAAGGAGTACCAACAACAATAACTGACGAAGTATTAATTCATAACTTCATTGGAGAAACATTCCGCGGCGATTATATAATCTCTAAAGTCTTAGAGATTATCTAATCTAGCCCTAACCATAAATCAGTTAAGTGAACCAAAATGATAGAAGGAAGAGTAGAAACCCTGACAAAAATGGTGTGTGATTAACAAGTTAAACTTGTTTTACCAACAGCATCAACAGTACCGTCAATGTCACCAGCATCGTCAGTACAGTCAATGTAGTGACCCGAACTTTTCCATGTTTATATATATTAATTGAGATTGATATTTACATGATTAAATGTTTCCAACATGTTAAGAAATCAAACTTGTTAAGACTTTATTAATTGAAATATGTTTCATATAGACAATTGACCACCCAAGTTGACCGGTGATTCACGAACGTTAAAACTTGTAAAAACTATATGATGACATATATATGGATATATATATAGTTAACATGATACTATGATAAGTAAACATATCATTAAGTATATTAATAATGAACTACATATGTAAAAACAAGACTACTAACTTAATGATTTTTAAACGAGACATATATGTAACGATCATCATTGTAAAGACATTTAATGTATATATATCATATTAAGAGATATTCATACATGATAATATCATGATAATATAATAATTTAAAATCTCATTTGATATTATAAACATTGGGTTAACAACATTTAACAAGATCGTTAACCTAAAGGTTTCAAAACAACACTTACATGTAACGACTAACGATGACTTAACGACTCAGTTAAAATGTATATACATGTAGTGTTTTAATATGTATTTATACACTTTTGAAAGACTTAAATACACTTATCAAAATACTTCTACTTAACAAAAATGCTTACAATTACATCCTCGTTCAGTTTCATCAACAATTCTACTCGTATCCACCCGTATTCGTACTCGTACAATACACAGCTTTTAGACGTATGTACTATTGGTATATACACTCCAATGATCAGCTCTTAGCAGCCCATGTGAGTCACCTAACACATGTGGGAACCATCATTTGGAAACTAGCATGAAATATCTCATAAAATTACAAAAATATGAGTAATCATTCATGACTTATTTACATGAAAACAAAATTACATATCCTTTATATCTAATCCATACACCAACGACCAAAAACACCTACAAACACTTTCATTCTTCAATTTTCTTCATCTAATTAATCTCTCTCAAGTTCTATCTTCAAGTTCTAAGTGTTCTTCATATATTCTACAAGTTCTAGTTACATAAAATCAAGAATACTTTCAAGTTTGCTAGCTCACTTCCAATCTTGTAAGGTGATCATCCAACCTCAAGAAATCTTTGTTTCTTACAGTAGGTTATCATTATAATACAAGGTAATAATCATATTCAAACTTTGGTTCAATTTCTATAACTATAACAATCTTATTTCAAGTGATGATTTTACTTGAACTTGTTTTCGTGTCATGATTCTGCTTCAAGAACTTCGAGCCATCCAAGGATCCGTTGAAGCTAGATCCATTTTTCTATTTTCCAGTAGGTTTATCCAAGGAACTTAAGGTAGTAATGATGTTCATAACATCATTCGATTCATACATATAAAGCTATCTTATTCGAAGGTTTAAACTTGTAATCACTAGAACATAGTTTAGTTAATTCTAAACTTGTTCGCAAATAAAAGTTAATCCTTCTAACTTGACTTTTAAAATCAACTAAACACATGTTCTATATCTATATGATATGCTAACTTAATGATTTAAAACCTGGAAACACGAAAAACACGGTAAAACCGGATTTACGCCGTCGTAGTAACACCGCGGGCTGTTTTGGGTTAGTTAATTAAAAACTATGATAAACTTTGATTTAAAAGTTGTTATTCTGAGAAAATGATTTTTATTATGAACATGAAACTATATCCAAAAATTATGGTTAAACTCAAAGTGGAAGTATGTTTTCTAAAATGGTCATCTAGACGTCGTTCTTTCGACTGAAATGACTATCTTTACAAAAACGACTTGTAACTTATTTTTCCGACTATAAACCTATACTTTTTCTATTTAGATTCATAAAATAGAGTTCAATATGAAACCATAGCAATTTGATTCACTCAAAACGGATTTAAAATGAAGAAGTTATGGGTAAAACAAGATTGGATAATTTTTCTCATTTTAGCTACGTGAAAATTGGTAACAAATCTATTCCAACCATAACTTAATCAACTTGTATTGTATATTATGTAATCTTGAGATACCATAGACACGTATACAATGTTTCGACCTATCATGTCGACACATCTATATATATTTCGGAACAACCATAGACACTCTATATGTGAATGTTGGAGTTAGCTATACAGAGTTGAGGTTGATTCCAAAATATATTTAGTTTGAGTTGTGATCAATACTGAGATACGTATACAATGGGTCGTGGATTGATTCAAGATAATATTTATCGATTTATTTCTGTACATCTAACTGTGGACAACTAGTTGTAGGTTACTAACGAGGACAGCTGACTTAATAAACTTAAAACATCAAAATATATTAAAAGTGTTGTAAATATATTTTGAACATACTTTTATATATATGTATATATTGTTATAGGTTCGTGAATCAACCAGTGGCCAAGTCTTACTTCCCGACGAAGTAAAAATCTGTGAAAGTGAGATATAGTCCCACTTTTAAAATCTAATATTTTTGGGATGAGAATACATGCAGGTTTTATAAATGATTTACAAAATAGACACAAGTACGTGAAACTACATTCTATGGTTGAATTATCGAAATCGAATATGCCCCTTTTTATTAAGTTTGGTAATCTAAGAATTAGGGAACATACACCCTAATTGACGCGAATCCTAAAGATAGATCTATCGGGCCCAACAAGCCCCGTTCAAAGTACCGGATGCTTTAGTACTTCGAAATTTATATCATATCCGAAGGGTGTCCCGGAATGATGGGGATATTCATATATATGCATCTTGTTAATGTCGGTTACCAGGTGTTCACCATATGAATGATTTTTATCTCTATGTATGGGATGTGTATTGAAATATGAAATCTTGTGGTCTATTATTATGATTTGATATATATAGGTTAAACCTATAACTCACCAACATTTTTGTTGATGTTTTAAGCATGTTTATTCTCAGGTGATTATTAAGAGCTTCCGCTGTCGCATACTTAAATAAGGACGAGATTTGGAGTCCATGCTTGTATGATATTGTGTAAAAACTGCATTCAAGAAGCTTATTTTGTTGTAACATATTTGTATTGTAAACCATTATGTAATGGTCGTGTGTAAACAGGATATTTTAGATTATCATTATTTGATAATCTACGTAAAGCTTTTTTAACCTTTATTGATGAAATAAAGGTTATGGTTTGTTTTAAAATGAATGCAGTCTTTGAAAAACGTCTCATATAGAGGTCAAAACCTCGCAACGAAATCAATTAATATGGAACGTTTTTAATCAATAAGAACGGGACATTTCAGTTGGTATCAGAGCCTTGGTCTTAGAGAACCAGAATTTTGCATTAGTGTGTCTTATCGAGTTTGTTAGGATGCATTAGTGAGTCTGGACTTCGACCGTGTTTACTTGAAAAATGATTGCTTAACAAATTTTGTTGGAAACTATATATTTTTAACATGTGAATATTATGTGATATATTAATCTCTTAACGCGTTTGATATTATGTGATAGATGTCTACCTCTAGAACAAGTCCCATTTACTCACCTAATAATAATGAAGAGTCAAATGTAAATTGGAATGATTCGTGGACTGATTCACAAGTTCCCGAAGAGGAACCGGAAGAAGAGTCGGAACCGGAAGAAGAATCGGAACCGGAATAAGAATCGGAACCGGATGAAGAAATAGAACCGGTGGGGGAAATAATAAAACGGTTAAGTAAAAGAAAATTCTCAACCAACCGACCAAGGTTAATTATGGTCAATGGTGTTTCCGCCAAGGAAGCAAAATATTGGGAGGATTACCAATTCTCTGATGAATCGGATTCCAACGAGAATTCTGATGATGTTATAGAAATTACCCCAACTGAATTTAAAAAGGCAAAAGAAAATAATAAGGGAAAGGGCATAAAAATAGAGAAATCTAATTCCAACCCCGATGAACTTTATATGTATCGTCAACCCCCGAAGTCCTTAAGTTGTAACAATGACCCGGGAACCTCTAAACCACCAGGTTTTTCTAAACCAATGTGGAAAACGACAGCTCGTATTAGGGGAACATCATATATCCCTAGAAACTTGGCAAAACGAACCAAAACCGAAGAAGAAGAAACAAGCGAGTTGGAATAAGATAGTTGTATTCGTGTGGTGTAATATATATAAAATAGTGTGCTTATGCTTTATGATATATGTAAAAATTGCTTGTATTAATAAGTATTTTTTTTATGAATCTAACTCTTGTCTATTTTACAGTATAAAAACACAAAATGGATAGACAACCCAATATTTTAAGAGACCTACCCGGAGACATGATTGATGAAATCTTGTCTAGAGTCGGTCAGAATTCTTGGGCACAACTATTTAAGGCGAGATCAGTTTGTAAGACATTCGAAGAACGTTCCAAGAATGTCTTGGTTTATAAGAGACTTTCGTTTGAAAGATGGGGGATATCACATTGGGAAACCCATAAGTTACGATGTGTTTACTTTGACGCATATATTGCGGGGAACCCAAATGCTATTTTACGCAACGGGTTAAGAAATTATTTTGACTCAATGTATCCGAATATAGGACTTCATAATTTAGAAAAAGCGGCTAACATGCAACATAAAGAAACATGCTATGCTTACGGGTTAGTAATGTTCGCTTCTCACCAAAGTGAGAAAAAGAACATCGGGCTACAGCTATTAAACAAAACATTCCCACAAGTGACGGAGTCGGTAATTGGGGTAAGAAATGAGGTTTTTAGGTTATTACGAGACTGTTGGTCATTACGTAACCCTCGTCCCTTTGACGACGTTACAACACGCTGTCTTATCAACGGCCATAACAGTTATGTTCCACAAGACCAAGGATGGGAAGTAGTCCTAGTAAAACCAGAATGCATGACTTGTTTCTGGACGTATGAATTACGTGTCTTTATTGTCTTTGCTGAACGACTTGTGTACTAGCTAGAATTATCTTCACAACTATCTTGTATCAAAGTTATTGTGTGCTATATTTCATGCTTTATGTAAAATAAGCGGTATTGTAAGTTTGTAAAATATTGTATAAAAGTTTGAACGCGAAATATTATTATAATCAGTTTTTCATATAGAATTGTAGTAGTTGAATTGTATATTAGCTACTTAGTATGAACTTAACGGGTAGGTACTACCCGAATTTAAACTTATAAAATGCTAATATGAAGAAAAAGCTTTTATAAATGAGTTCATATTATGCTACGAAATACTATTAACTACTCTTAATATTCTGTATGATTAACTTGTTCCATTTGACTATTTTGAAGGAAATGGCACCGACTACTCGACACACCGTGAATATGAATGAAGAGGAATTCCGTACTTTTCTAGCTTCAAACATAGCCGCAGTACAGGCTGCGCTACATACCAACAATAACCTTGGATCTAGCAGTACAGGAAATCGTGTAGGATGCACTACAAAGAATTCAATGCCTGCAAACCTTTGGAATTTGATGGAACCGAAGGACCGATCGGATTAAAACGGTGGACCGAGAAGGTCGAATCGGTGTTTTCCATAAGTAAGTGTACTGAAGAGGACAAAGTGAAGTACGCTACACATACCTTCACAGGTTCTGCGTTAACATGGTGGAATACCTATCTAGAGCAAGTGGGACAAGATGATGCTTACGCACTACCGTGGTCAGCATTCAAGCACTTGATGAACGAGAAGTACCGTCCCAGAACCGAGGTCAATAAGCTCAAGACAGAACTTAGAGGGTTACGAACCCAAGGATTTGATATTACCACGTACGAAAGACGATTCACAGAATTGTGCCTATTGTGCCCAGGAGCATTCGAAGATGAGGAAGAGAAGATCGACGCGTTTGTGAAAGGATTATCGGAAAGAATCCAAGAAGATATAAGTTCACACGAGCCCGCCTCCATACAACAGGCATGTAGAATGGCTCACAAACTAGTGAACCAGATTGAGGAAAGAATTAAAGAACAGATGGCTGAAGAGGCCAATGTGAAGCAAGTCAAAAGAAAGTGGGAGGAAAACGGTGATAAGAATCACCAATACAACAACAACAGTAATTACAATAATAATCGCAACAATTATCCCAACAATCGCAACATCAATCGCAATTACAACAAACGGCCCAACAACAACAACAACAACAACAGCAACTACAACAATCGTCCCAACAATAGTAACAATCGCAACAACAACAACAATCAGAAGCAGCTACGCCAAAGGTGTGAAAAGTATCACTCGGGGTTCTGCACCAAATTTTGCAACAAGTGTAAAATAAATGGTCATAGCGCGGCGAAGTGTGAGGTCTACGGACCAGGTGTTAATAGAACGAAAGGAACAAATGGTGTCGGAACGAGTAATGGCGGAGCAAGTAGTGTCGGAGCAAGTTATGCCAATGTAGTTTGTTATAAATGTGGAAAACCGGGCCACATTATTAGAAATTGCCCAAACCAGGAGAACACGAATGGACAAGGCAGCGAAAGAGTTTTCAATATTAATGCGGCAGAGGCACAGGAAGACCCGGCGCTTGTTACGGGTACGTTTCTTATTGACAATAAATCTGCTTACGTTTTATTTGATTCGGGTGCGGATAGAAGCTATATGAGTAGAGATTTTTGTGCTAAATTAAGTTGTCCATTGACGCCTTTGGATAGTAAATTTTTACTTGAATTAGTAAATGGTAAATTAATTTTAGCAGATAATATATGTCGGAATCGAGAAATTAAACTGGTTAGCGAAACATTTAAGATTGATTTGATACCAGTAGAGTTAGGGAGTTTTTATGTGATAATCGGTATGGACTGGTTGAAAGAAGTGAAAGCAGAGAGCATTTGTTACAAAAATGCAATTCGCATTATACGAGAAAAAGGAAAACCCTTAATGGTGTACGGAGAAAAGGGCAACACGAAGCTACATCTTATTAGTAATTTGAAGGCACAAAAACTAATAAGAAAAGGTTGATATGCTGTTCTAGCACAGGTCGAGAAAGTACAAACTGAAGAAAAGAGCATCAATGATGTTCCCATTGCAAAAGAATTTCCCGATGTATTTTCGAAAGAATTACCGGGATTACCCCCACATCGATCCGTTGAATTTCAAATAGATCTTGTACCAGGAGCTGCACCAATAGCTCGTGCTCCTTACAGACTCGCACCCAGCGAGATGAAAGAACTGCAAAGCCAATTACTAGAACTTTTAGAGCGTGGTTTCATTCGACCAAGCACATCACCGTGGGGAGCTCCGGTTTTGTTTGTCAAGAAGAAAGATGGTACATTCAGGTTGTGTATCGACTACCGAGAGTTGAACAAACTTACCATCAAGAACCGCTACGCACTACCGAGAATCGACGACTTATTTGATCAACTACAAGGCTCGTCTGTTTATTCAAAGATTGACTTACGTTCCGGGTATCATCAAATGCGGGTGAAAGAAGATGATATTCCAAAGACTGCTTTCAGAACACGTTACGGTCATTACGAGTTTATGGTCATGCCGTTTGGTTTAACTAATGCACCAGCTGTGTTCATGGACCTTATGAACCGAGTGTGTGGACCATACCTTGACAAGTTTATCATTGTTTTCATTGATGACATACTTATTTACTCAAAGAATGACCAAGAACACGGTGAACATTTGAGAAAGGTGTTAGAAGTATTGAGGAAGGAAGAATTGTACGCTAAGTTTTCAAAGTGTGCATTTTGGTTGGAAGAAGTTCAATTCCTCGGTCACATAGTGAACAAAGAAGGTATTAAGGTGGATCTGGCAAAGATAGAAACTGTTGAAAAGTGGGAAACCCCGAAAACTCCGAAACACATACGCCAGTTTTTAGGACTAGCTGGTTACTACAGAAGGTTCATCCAAGACTTTTCCAGAATAGCAAAACCCTTGACTGCATTAACGCATAAAGGGAATAAATTTGAATGGAATGATGAACAAGAGAAAGCGTTTCAGTTATTGAAGAAAAAGCTAACTACGGCACCTATATTGTCATTGCCTGAAGGGAATGATGATTTTGTGATTTATTGTGACGCATCAAAGCAAGGTCTCGGTTGTGTATTAATGCAACGAACGAAGGTGATTGCTTATGCGTCAAGACAATTGAAGATTCACGAACAAAATTATACGACGCATGATTTGGAATTAGGCGCGGTTGTTTTTACATTAAAGACTTGGAGGCACTACTTATATGGGGTCAAAAGTATTATATATACCGATCACAAAAGTCTTCAACACATATTTAATCAGAAACAACTGAATATGAGGCAGCGTAGGTGGATTGAATTGTTGAATGATTACGACTTTGAGATTCGTTACCACCCGGGGAAGGCAAATGTGGTAGCCGATGCCTTGAGCAGGAAGGACAGAGAACCCATTCGAGTAAAATCTATGAATATAATGATTCATAATAACCTTACTACTCAAATAAAGGAGGCGCAACAAGGAGTTTTAAAAGAGGGAAATTTAAAGGATGAAATACCCAAAGGATCGGAGAAGCATCTTAATATTCAGGAAGACGGAACCCGGTATAGGGCTGAAAGGATTTGGGTACCAAAATTTGGAGATATGAGAGAAATGGTACTTAGAGAAGCTCATAAAACCAGATACTCAATACATCCTGGAACGGGGAAGATGTACAAGGATCTCAAGAAACATTTTTGGTGGCCAGGTATGAAAGCCGATATTGCTAAATATGTAGGAGAATGTTTGACGTGTTCTAAGGTCAAAGCTGAATATCAGAAACCATCAGGTCTACTACAACAACCTGAAATCCCGGAATGGAAATGGGAAAACATTACCATGGATTTCATTACTAAATTGCCAAGGACTGCAAGTGGTTTTGATACTATTTGGGTAATAGTTGATCGTCTCACCAAATCAGCACACTTCCTGCCAATAAGAGAAGATGACAAGATGGAGAAGTTAGCACGACTGTATTTGAAGGAAGTCATCTCCAGACATGGAATACCAATCTCTATTATCTCTGATAGGGATGGTAGATTTATTTCAAGATTCTGGCAGACATTACAGCAAGCATTAGGAACTCGTCTAGACATGAGTACTGCCTATCATCCACAAACTGATGGGCAGAGCGAAAGGACGATATAAACGCTTGAAGACATGCTACGAGCTTGTGTTATTGATTTCAGAAACAGTTGGGATCGACATCTACCGTTAGCAGAATTTTCCTACAACAACAGCTACCATTCAAGCATTGAGATGGCGCCGTTTGAAGCACTTTATGGTAGAAAGTGCAGGTCTCCGATTTGTTGGAGTGAAGTGGGGGATAGACAGATTACGAGTCCAGAGATTATACAAGAAACTACCGAGAAGATCATCCAAATTCAACAACGGTTGAAAACCGCCCAAAGTCGACAAAAGAGCTACGCTGATATTAAAAGAAAAGATATAGAATTTGAAATTGGAGAGATGGTCATGCTTAAAGTTGCACCTTGGAAAGGCGTTGTTCGATTTGGTAAACGATGGAAATTAAATCCAAGGTATATTGGACCATTCAAGATTATTGATCGTGTCGGACCAGTAGCTTACCGACTTGAGTTACCTCAACAACTCACGGCTGTACATAACACTTTCCACATCTCGAATTTGAAGAAATGTTTTGCTAAAGAAGATCTCACTATTCCGTTAGATGAAATCCAAATCAACGAAAAACTTCAATTCATCGAAGAACCCGTCGAAATAATGGATCGTGAGGTTAAAAGACTTAAGCAAAACAAGATACCAATTGTTAAGGTCCGATGGAATGCTTGTAGAGGACCCGAGTTCACCTGGGAGCGTGAAGATCAGATGAAGAAGAAATACCCGCATCTATTTCCAGAAGATTCGTCAACACCTTCAACAGCTTAAAATTTCGGGACGAAATTTATTTAACGGGTAGGTACTGTAGTGACCCGAACTTTTACATGTTTATATATATTAATTGAGATTGATATTTACATGATTAAATGTTTCCAACATGTTAAGCAATCAAACTTGTTAAGACTTTATTAATTGAAATATGTTTCATATAGACAATTGACCACCCAAGTTGACCGGTGATTCACGAACGTTAAAACTTGTAAAAACTATATGATGACATATATATGGATATATATATAGTTAAAATGATACTATGATAAGTAAACATATCATTAAATATATTAACAATGAACTACATATGTAAAAACAAGACTACTAACTTAATGATTTTTAAACGAGACATATATGTAACGATCATCGTTGTAAAGACATTTAATGTATATATATCATATTAAGAGATATTCATACATGATAATATCATGATAATATAATAATTTAAAATCTCATTTGATATTATAAACATTGGGTTAACAACATTTAACAAGATCGTTAACCTAAAGGTTTCAAAACAACACTTACATGTAACGACTAACGATGACTTAATGACTCAGTTAAAATGTATATACATGTAGTATTTTAATATGTATTTATACACTTTTGAAAGACTTCAATACACTTATCAAAATACTTCTACTTAACAAAAATGCTTACAATTACATCCTCGTTCAGTTTCATCAACAATTCTACTCGTATGCACCCGTATTCGTACTCGTACTTGTACAATACACAGCTTTTAGATGTATGTACTATTGGTATATACACTCCAATGATCATCTCTTAGCAGCCCATGTGAGTCACCTAACACATGTGGGAACCATCATTTGGCAACTAGCATGAAATATCTCATAAAATTACAAAAATATGAGTAATCATTCATGACTTATTTACATGAAAACAAAATTACATATCCTTTATATCTAATCCATACACCAACGACCAAAAACACCTACAAACACTTTCATTCTTCAATTTTCTTCATCTAATTAATCTCTCTCAAGTTCTATCTTCAAGTTCTAAGTGTTCTTCATATATTCTACAAGTTCTAGTTACATAAAATCAAGAATACTTTCAAGTTTGCTAGCTCACTTCCAATCTTGTAAGGTGATCATCCAACCTCAAGAAATCTTTGTTTCTTACAGTAGGTTATCATTATAATACAAGGTAATAATCATATTCAAACGTTGGTTCAATTTCTATAACTATAACAATCTTATTTAAAGTGATGATCTTACTTGAACTTGTTTTCGTGTCATGATTCTGCTTCAAGAACTTCGAGCCATCCAAGGATCCGTTGAAGCTAGATCCATTTTTCTATTTTCCAGTAGGTTTATCCAAGGAACTTAAGGTAGTAATGATGTTCATAACATCATTCGATTCATACATATAAAGCTATCTTATTCGAAGGTTTAAACTTGTAATCACTAGAACATAGTTTAGTTAATTCTAAACTTGTTCGCAAATAAAAGTTAATCCTTCTAACTTGACTTTTAAAATCAACTAAACACATGTTCTATATCTATATGATATGCTAACTTAATGATTTAAAACCTGGAAACACGAAAAACACCGTAAAACTGGATTTACGCCGTCGTAGTAACACCGCGGGCTGTTTTGGGTTAGTTAATTAAAAACTATGATAAACTTTGATTTAAAAGTTGTTATTCTGAGAAAATGATTTTTATTATGAACATGAAACTATATCCAAAAATTATGGTTAAACTCAAAGTGGAAGTATGTTTTCTAAAATGGTCATCTAGACGTCGTTCTTTCGACTGAAATGACTATCTTTACAAAAACGACTTGTAACTTATTTTTCCGACTATAAACCTATAATTTTTCTGTTTAGATTCATAAAATAGAGTTCAATATGAAACCATAGCAATTTGATTCACTCAAAACGGATTTAAAATGAAGAAGTTATGGGTAAAACAAGATTGGATAATTTTTCTCATTTTAGCTACGTGAAAATTGGTAACAAATCTATTCCAACCATAACTTAATTAACTTGTATTGTATATTATGTAATCTTGAGATACCATAGACACGTATACAATGTTTCGACCTATCATGTCGACACATCTATATATATTTCGGAACAACCATAGACACTCTATATGTGAATGTTGGAGTTAGCTATACATGGTTGAGGTTGATTCCAAAATATATAAGTTTGAGTTGTGATCAATACTGAGATACGTATACACTGGGTCGTGGATTGATTCAAGATAATATTTATCGATTTATTTCTGTACATCTAACTGTTGACAACTAGTTGTAGGTTACTAACGAGGACAGCTGACTTAATAAACTTAAAACATCAAAATATATTAAAAGTGTTGTAAATATATTTTGAACATACTTTTATATATATATGTATATATTGTTATAGGTTCGTGAATCAACCAGTGGCCAAGTCTTACTTCCCGACGAAGTAAAAATCTGTGAAAGTGAGTTATAGTCCCACTTTTAAAATCTAATATTTTTGGGATGAGAATACATGCAGGTTTTATAAATGATTTACAAAATAGACACAAGTACGTGAAACTACATTCTATGGTTGAATTATCGAAATCGAATATGCCCCTTTTTATTAAGTCTGGTAATCTAAGAATTAGGGAACAGACACCCTAATTGACGCGAATCCTAAAGATAGATCTATCGGGCCCAACAAGCCCCATCCAAAGTACCGGATGCTTTAGTACTTCGAAATTTATATCATATCCGAAGGGTGTCCCGGAATGATGGGGATATTCATATATATGCATCTTGTTAATGTCGGTTACCAGGTGTTCACCATATGAATGATTTTTATCTCTATGTATGGGATGTGTATTGAAATATGAAATCTTGTGATCTATTATTATGATTTGATATATATAGGTTAAACCTATAACTCACCAACATTTTTGTTGATGTTTTAAGCATGTTTATTCTCAGGTGATTATTAAGAGCTTCCGCTGTCGCATACTTAAATAAGGACGAGATTTGGAGTCCATGCTTGTATGATATTGTGTAAAAACTGCATTCAAGAAACTTATTTTGTTGTAACATATTTGTATTGTAAACCATTATGTAATGGTCGTGTGTAAACAGGATATTTTAGATTATCATTATTTGATAATCTACGTAAAGCTTTTTAAACCTTTATTGATGAAATAAAGGTTATGGTTTGTTTTAAAATGAATGCAGTCTTTGAACAACGTCTCATATAGAGGTCAAAACCTCGCAACGAAATCAATTAATATGGAACGTTTTTAATCAATAAGAACGGGACATTTCAGTCAACATCAGAATCAACAACACCTATAACATCACAAACTCCGTCAGTTCAAGAATCACTGTGGACATCATTACGAATCAATAACGTGTATATTGTATCAACGAGTTATGAAGAATTAACTCATTCCCTCTGAAGAAATTATATATATATTTTATATATATATATATATATATATATATATATATATATATATATATATATATATATATATATATATATATATATATATATATTTTGAAATAAAAAATAAATCTTTCCGTGCTAAGCTATTGTGTGTGAATCTTAACTACTAAGTTAATTCATATTACAAATATGCAATAATGTACGTCCCTCACCGCGACTTAACCATCGTTAACTACAATCTCTGTCTCAATTCAACAAATTCCAATTCCTAATAAATCAAGTATATATTTGATTTTACACTTCATCATTGATGTAACCGAAACTTTTCAGATAACATCATTCGTACTTTGCGAAGTTCACAAGAATTTAACGAAAACCAACATCACATCTCAACAAATAACGAAGTATTGATTCATAATTTCAATATTATTGAAGAAATACTTATGTAACCTCTAAACCTTCAAGGAATTATTCAATTCTAGTTCCAACCGTAAATCGAATGAGTTTAATTTAGTATTAACTCATTAAAATCTATGTTACATCTGAGGAGAATATATACATATATATTTTCATAAAGACTCTAATAAAATTCTTATGTACAAAATATTAATTGTGAAAATTTTTTAACGGGTAGGTAATACTCGAGAGATATATATAAATTCACAATTAATATGTTACATTCTTCGAATCAGATTAAGCAAATTATCAATTATACTTCCTACTTTCACAATAATATACATTCTTTCATAGAAATCAAAACAACCATACTCATTCAAACCTAATTAAGTATTCTGATTTTAAAATCTCAGAATTCAATTCGAGATATAACCGGTACCATTAATTTTAGATTCCTACATCTTTCAAAGCTATACTTTGACTTCAAAAGTGTGTTAGAACATCAAATGTATACAAACAATTACAATCTATGTTCAAACCCTTCGAAAATCTCTGAAGACACTTCAAATAATGAGCAATCGAGATGATGATCCAACCACATATTACCCACAGTTATGTACTTAAAAAGCTCTCGAAACCAAAGTCATAATTCAACACATATCTGTGTCAGATCTTTTGGCATTTATTAGCAAAAATAACCTTGCAATTCCTTTGCAAAGTAGCAAATTATATCACAGCTCCAGCAAGACAACTTCAATTTTTTCATTCGGAGTAGCCTTAACATAATTTTGATATATGTGATTACCCTTTTGTTACCGGAGAACCTTTCATATTCCACCACATTAGCAATAAACTTACCAACAACTTCACTGATCTTGGGCATTCCGAAGAATCTTTATATTTATCGAAACCTCATCATTTACTCATCTGCCTCTTGTAACGAGAATTGTCATACGAATCATTGGGAGTTAGCAATCAGTATTTTGAAATCTCACAGCACGTTGACGCCAACAGTTATACATAACGTCTATTTCCAAGGCTTACATACTTCGAATGTGAAGTTTCTGAAAAACACTCTGAACCGCGAACTAGTTCTCGAAATGCTGATGAAGCAACAAAAACTGTAAACGACCTTAGCAGTAAAAAGTTTGATGATAAAGATTAGTGTATTAACAAAGCTCAGAAATAGAGAAGTTTTGGAACTGGAAAACGGATTGAGCAAAGTATGAAGGAGGCTGAGGACAAATCACAAAGACTGAACCTGCCTTCAAAGAATCCAAATGATTCAGTGTCTGCTGAAGTCATTAACGAATACTTTGCTCCTGACACTAAAACCTTACAGACAATATTCTTCATCATCCTCTGATATTAGAAATTCTAAGATATCATCGTATCTTTCATTATAAATATCCTCCATATTTCTGAAGATATTTCCATAACTATTCTTATCTGGAATCATTTATCTCTTTGCGCTATTTGTATTACATCAAAAAGGAAACTGTTTAGTTCTTGTACTCTGTAAACCTTTGAGTTTAAAATATGAATATTTTTGAAGTAGTGTTGGAAACTGAAGCATGAGTTAGTATAATATAATGACACTTGATCAACGTGATTATATTACAGTAATTCATGATGAGTTTCTAAATGGAACGTGATGATTCACAGATCATAACATCATCATGTGCCATGTTATACGACTCTTGTATTCTATTTAACCTCTAAAATATCAAGAAAATATTTCTTGATGATTCAGCCTTTTCCAAGGTATTCTAGTAATTTGACAAGTCAAGATCGTGCCATCACAATTTCCATCCTAGAACATTAACAATGTTCATTATGAAAATCATATTTGTGAATTCTGGACCATTACAAGCGGTGCTTAATCGCAAGAAGAAGAAACGAAAGGACAAAACTCCGAAATAGAAATTGGGGTATAAATTGCAGCAAATAAAAGAGAGCATTAACTGTGGATGACAATGATTATAGAAGATAGAAACAGAGACTTTGAAATATAAGGGAAGATATAAAGCCCAACGACAAACCAAAAATTATAAACCATATATATCGATGCATATAGCAATATAAAGATACGGGAGAACTAGAAACACTATAAACCCAAGAGTATAGTAGAAGTAAATAGATTCTTCCGGCGGTAGATGAAAAAGAAGAATGACCGATATGAAAGTTATAAGTATATCGAGAATCAGAACTGGATGGAGCATATTGATGAATACTTTAAAATATGAGTTGAGGGTGAAAGAATAGAAGGTGATGAAACATGACTAGGAACTTAGAAATCAACAGATTTAACTCACACAATGACGGAATAAGTGAATCAAACCCTCTAGTGAATAGGTTAAGCTTTTTGTGATTAATTTAGTCATACCACAACTAAATCAAGTGTGATTAGATCAACACCTAGAGCTATTATTCACCACCTGGGTGATTTGGGTTGAGAGAGAATCGGAGGAGCTCACCAGATCTGAGTGTGTGTAACAAATGAAAGTCTTAACCTAAAAATGAAGAACATAAGACTTTATATACCCCTGCTGTTGACTCACCCGTACAATTCATCCATCACACATACGAGTTGGCTTCATCAGCCGTACGGGTGATCACTCACTCGTGTCTTCTCATTTAGGTTGTAATTGTGACTTAGCTCAGCATCAATCGTGCGTATGAGCCTGTCAGCCGTACGAGTAAGGCTTCACTTAGACGTCTGACTAAGTCTAACATAGTCAAGCATCCACATCTCGTTCCTACAGTTGCTGTAACCACATACAAACATAGATACGATAATAACGAACGATCATGGTGGCCTGTAAACTGTTGTACCTGCAATGGACGTGGGTAGATGTCTAGGGACTTGCATAAAATGCATCAACAGAAGGTGTGAGTTGTAAGAAAAGGAAGGAGGTGAATTTATAAGAAAATCTCCGACAGAACAATTAAAATGGACGATCGCATTTAAAGCGGATCCTAATTCCTTTTGTTACTGGAGAATCAAATCTTATTACAAAGATTTTCTTCAAATCCCTTGAAATCTGGAAATCAATCATATCTACGTCAAATGATAAGATGAATCTACACTTACTCATTTCACTCTTCTATGTTAGCTTCATTCGTACTCTTCATATAAATGGATTATTTATCCAAATTATTCGCTGATGATAAAACTCTAATTTTTAGCCTGTATGCATCATGAAAACATACTTATTATCATTCACGACCTTTCCACTGGAATTTCGGGACGAAATTTCTTTAACGGGTAGGTACTGTGACAACCCGGAAATTTCCAATCAAATTTAAACTTTATCTTTATATTATTCTGACACGATAAGCAAAGTTTGTTAAGTTAAATCTCAAGAATTTTAAATTGTGTTCATACATTCATTATAACCTCGATCAAATTTAGACGATTCACGAACCGTTATATATAAATAAATATGTATATATATGTATATATATATATATTATAACTTGAGAATATTAATAAAGTATTAAACGTATAATACTTTACATGATCGTATTTATTTCAATATGTTTATCGATGGAATTAGAAGATAATATCAAATTGTTGATTTATCAGATACATTATGATATGATTACGGGTCTATGTTATGAGTTCCACTGTGATTTAAGAAATCTATTTTTTTTGACAACATTCGGAAAATGGTAAAGTGATTTATAAGTAAGAACGTGAAGTGTAAATAACTTAGATGTTGGATATCGACAAGTTAAGTAACTCGACATTTTTCATTAAGATGATTTCATATGTTTATTTAACCTTTGAACTTTATCCCATGCTTCACCAACAAACTGTAATTTAAAAACTTGAAACCTATTATGAATATATATGATTCTACTTTTTTAAAACATTTTATGATATAACGATTTCCATTATTTTAACCTTTAAACCAAATGATTCTTAAAAATATATTTGGTTTTGAAAAACAAAATTATTATATTTATTTGATTTAGTTTCAAACGTACAAAAACGGTTTCAGTTTAAAAAGAACTTTATTATTAAAACGTATATAACTTTTATAAATATCTAGAACCACTTTTGACAACTCATTACTTAACCAGTATGATAAAGATAACGATATTTATATTTTATTTTATTAAATATATATAACGATTTAAATTAATATTATATATATTTATACGCGTATTATACGTACATAGTTTTATACTTTTACTATACTTAAACTTTACCTTTACTTTATTTTTACTTTACTTTAACTTTAATAATTCACTTTAATAATTCATACTTTAATAATTCACTTTAATAATTCATACTTTAATAATTCACTTTAATAATTCACTTTAATAATTCATACTTTAATAATTCACTTTAATAATTCATACTTTAATAATTCAAAAATCTATTATAAATAGAATTCAATAGGTTTTATTATTTCATAGAAACTTGAAAATATTTTTCTCTAAACTCTCTCAATCGATTTACATATATATATATTTACTCCGTATTATTTCAAGATATTATTAGTATACATAAAATATTACGTCAGAGTGCTGTCCGAGTGATTTCGAAATTGTTTTTCGAGTGGGATTGGATTAAGGAAATTATGGGTTATAGCTATGGAGTTGATTGGTATGGTTCATGGGTATGCTCGTGAGGTCAATATAGTGTTTATCATCTCCGTTGCATCTACGTACCTTTCCTGCAATATTGAATCTCAATATTGATACGTGAGTACTCATAATTTAACTTTTACATACTAATAGTGTATCCCTGACTAGTGCTCGAGTATATAGGATTATGCATGTTTGTACTTTTGATATTGCCTTTAGTTAGGTTATGTTGAATCCTGAATTAGTTATATATGCGACTGAGATAAGGTATAAGATATGCATGTCGTTGGAAAGCTAGCGAAAAATTAAGAACATTTCATTTAGATATCGAATGATTTCGATGAACGGATTTGAAGTTATAGTCCATCGAATTTTTGTATTATTATTAAAAATGATTATTATTATCGTCGTTATTATCGTCGTTCTAGTTTTATCTTATTATTATTATTATTATCTTTATCAATAAAAGGATTTATCATTAAAAATTGTTATTTTTTTTATTATTACTATCGTTATTATCGTTAAAGTTATAATTAGTATTATTATTATTATCCAATTATTATTATTATTATTATTATTATTATTATTATTATTATTATTATTATTATTATTATTATTATTATTATTATTATTATTATTATTATTATTATTATTATTATTATTATTATTATTATTATTATTGGTATTATTATTATTATCATTATTAATATATATATCATTATTTAAAAATAGTTATTGTTATTGTTATTATTATTATTACTATATTATCATTAAGATAATTATTAGTATTATCGTTAATAATGTTATAGTAACTATCATTATTAATATTAGTGTAATTAAAACAAATATTTGTAACACCTAATTATTTTGATTACTATTATTATCATTATTATGAACACGATATAAAAGACGATTAAAAGCTATTAAATGAAACGATTAGGAAATAATGGGTAAGAGTATCATGATGAAATTAAAATATTATAAGATATTGATTTAGATAAAATTATCGTTCTTATTATTTTTATCATTACTATTATTATTAAAATTATCGTTAGTATTAAAACTATCATTTTAACAAAAATTATCATTTTAATAGAAATGTCATTATTACTATAAAATATCATTATTATTATTATTATTTTAAATAGAATTATTATTTTAAAGATAATATTAAAAATTATCGTAAATATTAAAGTTATCATAATTAGAATTATCGTTTTATCATAATGTCATCTTAGTAATTATAAATATTGATATTTTTATAATTATAATTATTATTACAAAATAATACAACTTTTACTTACTATCATTATAGATATTATTTTATCAAATAAATATTTGATACAAACATATTTTACTACGTGTAATAACTTACTTTAATAATACGTATCATATTATCTTTATAATATTAAATGAACCCTATAAATTTTATTACTTAATATATATAAAAGTATATTTTATTATATAAATATAATATAAAATTTTATTTATTAATAAATAAATTATATTATTTACTCTAATAAATCTTTTAAAAATATTTAAAAATATAAAACGGCGATATTTAAACTATATATTAATCATGTATAAATTTTTGGAAATTATTTTGAGTCAAATTTACTTTTGTTGACTTTTGCATATTAGTCTCGAGCATTAGGATTGTGGTACACTATGACTTGACCTAATTTGTTAGACAAATATTGACCAACACATAAATATATATAATTAATTTAGGTTCGTGAATCTGAGGCCAACCTTGCACTTGTTCAATGACGTTATATGTATTTTTACTACGAAATACAGTATGGTGAGTTTCATTTGCCTTTTTACCCTTTATATTTTTGGGACTGAGAATACATGCGCTTTTATAAATGTTTGACGAAATAGACACAAGTAATTGAAACTACATTCTATGTTTGAATTATCGAAATCGAATATGCCCCTTTTTATTAAAGTCTGGTAATCTAAGAATTAGGGAACAGACACCCTAATTGACGCGAATCCTAAAGATAGATCTATTGGGCCTAACAAACCCCATCCAAAGTACCGGATGCTTTAGTACTTTGAAATTATATCATGTCCGAAGGAGGATCCCGGAATGATAGGGGATATTCTTATATGTATCTAGTTAATGTCGGTTACCAGGTGTTCACCATATGAATGATTATTTTTTTGTCTCTATGCATGGGACGTATATTTATGAGAACTGGAAATGAAATTCTTGTGGTCTATTAAAATGATAGAAATAAATGATTATGATAAACTAATGAACTCACCAACCTTTTGGTTGACACTTTAAAGCATGTTTATTCTCAGGTGTTAAAGAAATCTTCCGCTGTGCATTTGCTCATTTTAAAGATATTACTTGGAGTCTTTCATAGCATATTTCGAAGAACGTTGCATTCGAGTCATTGAGTTCATCAAAGATTATTATTAAATCAATTTATAGTTGGATAGTGGATATTATGAAATGGTATGCATGCCTGTCAATTTTTTATGTAAAGAAAGATTGTCTTTTAAAAACGAATGCAATGTTTGTAAAATGTATCATATAGAGGTCAAATACCTCGCAATGTAATCAACTATTGTGAATCGTTTATAATGTATATGAACGGGTCCTTTCAACAATAACCTTGGATCTAGCAGTACAGGAAATCGTGTAGGATGCACCTACAAAGAATTCACTGCCTGTAAACCTTTGGAATTTGATGGAACCGAAGGACCGATCGAATTAAAACGGTGGACCGAGAAGGTCGAATCGGTGTTTGCCATAAGTAAGTGTACTGAAGAGGACAAAGTGAAGTATGCTACGCATACCTTCACAGGTTCTGCGTTAACATGGTGGAATACCTATCTAGAGCAAGTGGGACAAGACGATGCGTACGCACTACCGTGGTCAGCATTCAAGCACTTGATGAACGAGAAGTACCGTCCCAGAACCGAGGTCAATAAGCTCAAGACAGAACTTAGAGGGTTACGAACCCAAGGATTTGATATTACCACGTACGAAAGACGATTCACAGAATTGTGCCTATTGTGTCCGGGAGCATTCGAAGATGAGGAAGAGAAGATCGACGCGTTTGTGAAAGGATTACCGGAAAGAATCCAAGAAGATATAAGTTCACATGAGCCCGCCTCCATACAACAGGCATGTAGAATGGCTCACAAACTAGTGAACCAGATTGAAGAAAGAATTAAAGAACAGACTGCTGAAGAGGCCAATGTGAAGCAAGTCAAAAGAAAGTGGGAGGAAAACGGTGATAAGAATCACCAATACAACAACAACAGCAATTACAACAATAATCGCAACAATTATTCCAACAATCGCAACATCAATCGCAACTACAACAAACGGCCCAACAATAACAACAACAACAACAACAACTACAACAACAATCATCGCAACAATAACAACAATCAGAAGCAGCTATGCCAAAGGTGTGAAAAGTATCACTCGGGGTTCTGCACCAAATTTTGCAACAAGTGTAAAAGAAATGGTCATAGCGCGGCGAAGTGTGAGGTCTAAGGACCAGGGGTTAATAGAACGAAAGGAACAAATGGTGTCGGAACGAGTAATGATGGAGCAAGTAGTGTCGGAGCAAGTTATGCCAATGTAGTTTGTTATAAATGTGGAAAACCGGGCCACATTATTAGAAATTGCCCGAACCAGGAGAACATGAATGGACAAGGCCGCGGAAGAGTTTTCAATATTAATGCGGCAGAGGCACAGGAAGACCCGGAGCTTGTTACAGGTACGTTTTTTATTGACAATAAATCTGCTTACGTTTTATTTGATTCGGGTGCGGATAGAAGCTATATGAGTAGAGATTTTTGTGCTAAATTAAGTTGTCCATTGACGCCGTTGGATAGTAAATTTTTACTCGAATTAGCAAATGGTAAATTAATTTCAGCAGATAATATATGTCGGAATCGAGAAATTAAACTGGTTAGCGAAACATTTAAGATTGACTTGATACCAGTAGAGTTAGGGAGTTTTGATGTGATAATCGATATGGACTGGTTGAAAGAAGTGAAAGCAGAGATCATTTGTTACAAAAATGCAATTCGCATTATACGAGAAAAAGGAAAACCCTTAATGTTGTACGGAGAAAAGGGCAACACGAAGCTACATCTTATTAGTAATTTGAAGGCATAAAAACTAATAAGAAAAGGTTGCTATGCTGTTCTAGCACACGTCGAGAAAGTACAAACTGAAGAAAAGAGCATCAATGATGTTCCCATTGCAAAAGAATTTCCCGATGTATTTCCGAAAGAATTACCGGGATTACCCCCACATCGATCCGTTGAATTTCAAATAGATCTTGTACCAGGAGCTGCACCAATAGCTCGTACTCCTTATAGACTCGAACCCAGCGAGATGAAAGAACTGCAAAGCCAATTACAAGAACTTTTAGAGCGTGGTTTCATTCGACCAAGCACATCACCGTGGGGAGCTCCTGTTTTGTTTGTCAAGAAGAAAGATGGTACATTCAGGTTGTGTATCGACTACCGAGAGTTGAACAAACTTACCATCAAGAACCGCTACCCACTACCGAGAATCGACGACTTATTTGATCAACTACAAGGCTCGTCTGTTTATTCAAAGATTGACTTACGTTCCGGGTATCATCAAATGCGGGTGAAAGAAGATGATATTCCAAAGACTGCTTTCAGAACACGTTACGGTCATTACGAGTTTATGGTCATGCCGTTTGGTTTAACTAATGCACCAGCTGTGTTCACGGACCTTATGAACCGAGTGTGTGGTGTTGGGTTTTAACAAGTTCATAATACTTAAAACCTTTTAAGAATCTTATCAAAGCGGAAGCATGTTAATTACCATTTTAGAACTTGTATATCTTTAACCTTTTAAAGTTAAAACCCAATTAGGATCAAGTTGTGATATATACTTACAAACTACAAGATAGTAAGGAGGTTATACCTATTCCAAGCTAGGTAATGAATGATGAAGATGATGATGTTGAATGGAGCCTCAAATGGATGAAACCTCAAGTAGTTATACCCCAAGCTTATCACCAACACCTTGTACTTTGGTTAGGATTTGTTCACACTTGAATTTAACTTGCAAAAAAAATAAAATGAACCCTCTTTGCCTTCCAAAAGGCTACGGCCAACCAGCAGCTGAATGGGGTTTTTGGGCAGTTTTTTTGAAGTCTTTTTGATGTGTTTGAATGTGTGTTGAGTCTCCAAGAAGTCCTAGTACATATGCACATGGGAATCCTTCAAGTAGCCACTCAAAATGCTAGTCAAATGCATGCATATTTGAGACTCCAATGCCACTCACTCAACAAGTAATATAGAATATGTTTTATAAAAGAATTAGTTTTTATAAAAGTTAGATTTTATAAAATCTAATTTATAAAACTTCCATATAATTTTATGTACATTTTTAATATATAAAGTCCATTTATATAAAATGTAACATAAACTTATTAATTATTTACCTATAAATAATTAAATCCAATATATATAAATTATTCCATAATTTATATATATATATACACATCAAGTAATATTTAAGAAAACCATCTTTCTTAAAGTTCAAGTGTTGCGTATTTGATCAATGAACCAATCGTTAAAATCAAATACGAATAAGGTGTCGGTAAGTTTTTTATTGGGTATGACCCGACTTAGATCACAACATATTCGCCACATTAATTAAATATGTCTCTCGGGCATATGAAAAACCTTCAATCTCCCACTTGCACGAGAAACATAAGAAATTAATGCAAGTGATGGATACAGCCTAACACACCGTCCATCACCCCTAATATGTTATGACTTTGTGCCATTCAATAACATCATCCCTTTCGAGCTCCCTACTCGAACTGATATATGTAGGTGAATCTTTCAATATATCCTTTTATCCTAGATGTCATGTTAAATCCAAGAGATACAGAGTGATCACTCTCTTATAGATTTAACTTTTCAGGCCTTAGACATCTGACTCTCAACGAATAAGAGGGACAAATTCCATCTTGACTACATACGTCCTAGATATACACTTTGTAATATACCTGAGTTCTTCCTTATGTACTACCATGTTTCAGAATAGCGAAGGAAAGAATCAAGGAACAGTACTTGGTGAATATCCGAACCCAATATGTATCTCAGGTCAGAGGATACAATGATATTCGCCTTTACTCAAGATTACATGTGATCAACCACAAAGGCTCTATACAGTAATTCTTGAGAGCGGGTCTTCCAATATTTGTTTCCCACAAATATCTATGAACCTTGGTTGCAACCTTGCCCCACATTCAACCTATGAATGTATACCAATCTGAGTTCATAATAGTCTAAACCTCACACTTGTTCCCACAAATGTGATCGACTACGGAAATTTAGAATAATTGCTTATTCATGGATGAAATATGCAAAATAGGAACATAACTCAAATAAATTTACACCATAGTTATATTAATGAGTTTGAATAATTTCGTTCCGGTACAATACATAAAATAGATCATATCCAATCACTAGAATATCGAAGCCCTAATGCACAAACATGTCCCTCATGTTTTGGCCCATGTAAAAGCTTCGTGAGTGGATCCGCAACATTATGATCTGTATGAACTTTGCGAATACATATCTTTCCTTTTTCAACTTCATCCCTTATGTAGTTGAATCTCCGCTCAATGTGACGAGTCTTTTGATGGGCACGAGGTTCCTTGATTTGAGCAATCGCACCCTCGTTGTCACAAAAGATCTCAAGAGGGTCCTGAATGGAAGGGACCACTCCTAAGTCGTCGATGAATTTCTTCATCCATGCAGCTTCCTGTGCTGCCAATGAGGCGGCAATGTACTCCAACTCTGTAGTGGATAACGCAACAACCTCCTGTTTCGAACTCTTCCAAGAGACCGCACCACCATTTAACATGAAGACATAACCGGATTGTGATCGAGAGTCATCTCGATCAGTTTGGAAAATCGCGTCCACGTAACCTTTTACAGCGAGTTCCTCCTCACCAGACCCATATATTAGAAACATATCCTTAGTCCTCCTAAGGTATTTCAATATACTTTTAACAGCAATCCAATGACTATTTCCTAGGTTATTCTGGTATCTACTTGTCAAGCTTAGAGCGAATGACACATCCGGTCTAGTACATATCATTGTATACATGATAGACCCAATAGCAGATGCGTATGGGACTTTCTTCATTCTCTCTTGTTCATATTTCGTGGAAGGACACTGAGATGAACTGAGAACGGTTCCCTTTTGAATAGGTACCAAACCTCTCTTAGAGTTTTCCATCTTGAACCTTTTCAAGATTTTATCAATGTATGTACTTTGACTTAAACCTATCAATCTCTTGGATCTATTCCTATAGATCCCTATCCCCAATATGTATTGTGCATCTCCAAGATCCTTAATGGAGAAGCAACTCTTTAGCCAAGTTTTGACTCCTTGCATTGTGGTAATATCATTCCCAAATAATAATATATCATCCACATATAGTACAAGGAACATGATAGTGCTCCCACTAGCTTTCTTATATACACAAGCTTCATCACCATTTTTAATGAAGCCAAATTTCTCGGCTTCCTCATTAAAACGATGATTCCACATTCTAGATGCTTGTTTCAATCCGTAGATTGACTTCTTTAACTTGCATACCCTTTTAGGATATTTTGGATCAACAAAACCTTCAGGCTGGACCATATAGACATCTTCCATAAGATATCCATTTAGGAAAGCGGTTTTGACATCCATTTGCCATATTTCATAGTCGTAGTGAGCAGCAATGGCAAATAATATCCTAATAGACTTTAGCATTGCCACTGGCGAGAAAGTTTCATCATAATCAACCCCTTGAGTTTGAGTGAAACCTTTTGCTACAAGTCTAGCTTTATATGTATCCAAGTTTCCATGTATGTCGGTTTTCTTCTTGAAAAGCCATTTGCAATCAACTAGCTTAGAGCTAGGAGGTTGCTCAACAAGTTCCCACACTTGGTTTTCATACATGGATTGCATCTCGGCGTTCATGGCATCCTACCATTTATCTTTATCAATCCTTGATAAAGCATCTTCGTAGTTTGTCGGTTCATCCAAATCAACCGTATAGCAACCATCCACGAGAAACCCATATCTCTCGGGAGGATTACTAATCCTACTAGATCTTCGAACGTCTTGTGTACCTTGATCATCCACTTGATCATTTTCAACATCCTCATGTTGAGTACTAGTGCCAACCAATTGTGTATCATCGGCTTGATCTTGTACCTCTACAAGATCTATCTTCCTTTCACCATCACCTTCCATAAGGAACTTGGTTTCTAGGAATTCCGCTTTCCGAGCAACAAATACCATTTGCTCGGATGGATCATAGAAGTAATATCCCATGTCATCTTTGGGATATCCTATGAAGATACACTTTGTGGATCGAGCATGTAGCTTATTAGCTACATAACGCTTAGGATAAGCTTCACATCCCCATACTTTTAAGTATGATAGAGAAGGAGGTTTTCCAAACCACATCTCGTGAGGAGTTCGTTCCACTTTCTTGGTTGGGGCCATATTTAAAATACGAGCCGCAGAGCTTAGACAATAACCCCAAAATGATAGAGGTAACGAGCTTCTTGCCATCATATATCGAACCATATCCATTAGGGTTCGGTTTCTCCTTTCGGAAACTCCATTAAGTTGGGGTGTTCCGGGAGGAGTAAGTTGTGAGATAATCCCACAACTCCTAAGATGATCTTGGAAGGCATCGCTTAGGTATTCACCTCCTCTATCGGTACGTAGTACCTTAATTGTCTTATTGAGTTGATTTTGTACTTCGTTTTGATATTCTTTGAATGCTTCAAACGTTTCGTCCTTGTGTCTTAATAAGTAGACATATCCGAAACGACTAAAGTCATCAATGAAAGTAACAAAGTATCTTTCACCATTCCAAGTCATGGGTTTAAAGGGTCCACATACATCCGAATGTATTAATCCCAATAAATCTTTAGCCCTTTCATAGGTCCCTTTGAAAGGTGCTTTAGTCATCTTGCCTTGTAAACAAGATTCACATACTTCAAACGAATCTATTTCATTTGATTTCAAAAGTCCATTCCTTTGAAGTGTATGCATTCGGCTCTTGTTTATGTGACCAAGGCGACAATGCCATAAATAGGAATCACTCAAATCCCTTTTGAGTTTCTTGGTGCTTGTATGGTACATTGAGCTACTAGATGATGTGTCATCATGAACCAATTCATAAATTCCATTTGAAGGTGAAGCCTTGAAATAGAATACATTATCTAAATAAACGTGGATATCATCATTAACAAAATTAGGATTAAAACCACATTGTTTCAAACGGGAAATAGAAATAATGTTTCGACATAAGTCGGGTGCATACAAAACATCATTCAAAATAAGTTCCAAACCACTTGGAAGCTTTAACACAAAGTCTCCTTGAGCCTTCACTTGCACTTTGGCTCCATTACCCATGTAGAGACTTGATGTTCCCATTTGCTTGCTACTTCTTTTGAACCCCTGCAATGAATTGCAAATGTGAGTTCCACATCCAGTGTCTAATACCCATGTATTAGAAGAAGTAATACTAAGCTCTATATATACCATATATATATTACCTGAGGTTTGCCCTGCATCCCTCTTGTCCTTCAACTCCTTAAGATAAACCGGACAGTTTCGTTTCCAATGACCCATCTCACCGCAACCGAAACATGGGTCTTCCTTGGGGTTTGCCTTCTCGGCTACCTTTTGCTTCTTAGCCTTGTTGATGGTTGGGGTAACCATCTTCCCCTTCCCTTTGCCTTTATGGGCGGGTCCTTTTCTCTCAGCCACCTTTGGCTTAGAGGTGTTACCTTTGGATCCACCTTGATCGATTGCTAACACGGGTAAAGCCCTTTTACCCATGCTAGTTTCCGCCGTTCTAAGCATACCGTGAAGCTCACCTATGCTCTTATCCATCCCATTCATATTGTAATTAATTACAAATTGATCAAACCTTTTTGATAGGGAGTTAAGGATAAGATCAGTGGCTAACTCATTAGATATGTTTAGGTTAAGACGGTTAGCACGATCGATAAGGCTTTTCATCTTAAGTACATAAGATGAAACCGATTGGGTATCGTCCATACGACAAGCATGTAGCGCCCGAACCGTTTCGAATCGCTCGACACGCGCTTGTTGAAGGAACATCTCCTTCAATTGCGTTATCATGTCGTATGCACTATGATGTTCGAAATCCTTTTGGAGTTCGAGTATCATAGTCCCAAGCATTAAGTATGAGACTTGAAGGGAGTCGTGGCAATACTTATCGTAAGAGGCCATTGCCTCCACATCATTCTCATCCGGTTGATCGGGAATGGGGTCCTCAAGCACATACATTTTATCCTCTTGTTTGAGGACAATCCGAAGATTGCGGAACCAATCCATAAAGTTGGTATGGTTGAGTTTGTCTTTCTCTAAGAGAGACCTTAATGATAGGTGGTTTAGGTTAAGTGGTGCGTTTGGAATGTTGTTGTTGTTATTGGCGGCCATCTACAAAATTAACAAAGTTCGTTTAAGTATCGATTTTAATTTAACATTCAATACCCTTTAAATCAAATTGAATTATTAAATTCTAGAATCCAACGGTAAACCAAATTTCGGTTAGGTGACCTTTATCCCGCAATTTGATTTAGTTAGGTAGTCAATAAATGACAATTGCAATCCATTTGCAACTTCTAGAGTATGGGATCATGCAATCCTTTTGCATGGCATATTTATCCCATCAACGCCTATTTGTTCCTCATGCTTCGGTGACCCTAAGTTCATGATTCCCAAATCAAGTCGTCCTACTTGTATAGACTTGTAAATTTAACATACATGTGGTTAGGTGACCTTTATCCCACAAGCATGCGAAATTTACCTTAATCATATTAGTTTGCTCATAATGGTTAGGTGACCTTTATCCCATCATGAGTTCCCTAATACTTTTAAGTGTCACACAATATGATGGCGTTTAACTTGTTTACCTTGTTAGTGAAAGGGATTTTGAGTTTTCGTTAATTCTAGTTTGAGAAAACTTTTATACCATACACCAACATGCATTTAGTGCATGGTACTTATGAAAAACCATTTTCATGTCTTGTAATTAAACCAATTACATGATATAAACCATTTTATATATATATGATCCTTATCATGATCTTAATGACCGTTTATTAATGTCCTTTTAGCCATTTCAATTTAACCATTTTAAATTGCCGTTTTGCATGTGATTAACAACGTCTAATTTAACCAATTAAATTTTAGTTTTGTTTGTTGTTAACTTGTGTGATTAACTTGTAGCATACAAACATACAATCCACAATCATGCAAGAAATTAAAACAACCACGCATGAAAAACAAAGATGTTCACAATCTAGCCATTTTGGTAGGCATTTGTTTTAGCCGAAAACAAATGCCACCGGTTAAGGGGTTATAACACAAAGTTAGAGATTTCAAAATCTCCCACTCAATCTTGCATCCAAATGCTTCTTCTTGAGTTCTTCATCTTGCATCTTCATCTTTTACAAAAAATATATCCTAATACATTTTTCTCTAAAAAATGAAAATACAACCTAATCTATTTTACATGCCAAATATAAAATAAATTACATAACCAAAATAATAAATATTACAACCAAATGAATGAATTAATTATTACATACCAAATGAATAATACAAATCATTCAAACACACATGCAATCAACACAAGGTCTAGGCATAGATTGTGAACATTAACATGCAACCAAAATATTATCAAATGGAAGAGTCCAAACCCACTTTTGAACCTTCAACAATTCGGCATCCTCCTTAAACCCACCCAAATCCAACAATTTTTGCATTCTTCTTTCATGCATGTACTTAGAATGCAAAGTTGATGGGATTTAAAGCAACAATTCGAAGCATATTTCCACAACTTCGGCTCTAGATACCATTGTTGGGTTTTAACAAGTTCATAATACTTAAAACCTTTTAAGAATCTTATCAAAGCGGAAGCATGTTAATTACCATTTTAGAACTTGTATATCTTTAACCTTTTAAAGTTAAAACCCAATTAGGATCAAGTTGTGATATATACTTACAAACTACAAGATAGTAAGGAGGTTATACCTATTCCAAGCTAGGTAATGAATGATGAAGATGATGATGTTGAATGGAGCCTCAAATGGATGAAACCTCAAGTAGTTATACCCCAAGCTTATCACCAACACCTTGTACTTTGGTTAGGATTTGTTCACACTTGAATTTAACTTGCAAAAAAAATAAAATGAACCCTCTTTGCCTTCCAAAAGGCCACGGCCAACCAGCAGCTGAATGGGGGTTTTTGGGCAGTTTTTTTGAAGTCTTTTTGATGTGTTTGAATGTGTGTTGAGTCTCCAAGAAGTCCTAGTACATATGCACATGGGAATCCTTCAAGTAGCCACTCAAAATGCTAGTCAAATGCATGCATATTTGAGACTCCAATGCCACTCACTCAACAAGTAATATAGAATATGTTTTATAAAAGAATTAGTTTTTATAAAAGTTAGATTTTATAAAATCTAATTTATAAAACTTCCATATAATTTTATGTACATTTTTAATATATAAAGTCCATTTATATAAAATGTAACATAAACTTATTAATTATTTACCTATAAATAATTAAATCCAATATATATAAATTATTCCATAATTTATATATATATATATACACATCAAGTAATATTTAAGAAAACCATCTTTCTTAAAGTTCAAGTGTTGCGTATTTGATCAATGAACCAATCTTTAAAATCAAATACGAATAAGGTGTCGGTAAGTTTGTTATTGGGTATGACCCGACTTGGATCACAACATATTCGCCACATTAATTAAATATGTCTCTCGGGCATACGAAAAACCTTCATGTGGACCATACCTTGACAAGTTTGTCATTGTTTTCATTGATGACATACTTATTTACTCAAAGAATGACCAAGAACATGGTGAACATTTGAGAAAGGTGTTAGAAGTATTGAGGAAGGAAGAATTGTACGCTAAGTTTTCAAAATGTGCATTTTGGTTGGAAGAAGTTCAATTCCTCGGTCACATAGTTAACAAAGAAGGTATTAAGGTGGATCCGGCAAAGATAGAAACTGTTGAAAAGAGGGAAACTCTGAAAACTCCGAAACACATACGCCAGTTTTTAGGACTAGCTGGTTACTACAGAAGGTTCATCCAAGACTTTTCCAGAATAGCAAAACCCTTGACTGCATAAAGGGAAGAAATTTGAATGGAATGATGAACAAGAGAAAGCGTTTCAGTTATTGAAGAAAAAGCTAACTACGGCACCTATATTGTCATTGCCTGAAGGGAATGATGATTTTGTGATTTATTGTGACGCATCAAAGCAAGGTCTCGGTTGTGTATTAATGCAACGAACGAAGGTGATTGCTTATGCGTCTAGACAATTGAAGATTCACGAGCAAAATTATACGACGCATGATTTGGAATTAGGCGCGGTTGTTTTTGCATTAAAGACTTGGAGGCACTACTTATATGGGGTCAAAAGTATTATATATACCGATCACAAAAGTCTTCAACACATATTTAATCAGAAACAACTGAATATGAGGCAGCGTAGGTGGATTGAATTGTTGAATGATTACGACTTTGAGCAGAAAGGACAGAGAACCCATTCGAGTAAAATCTATGAATATAATGATTCACACTAACCTTACTACTCAAATAAAGGAGGCGCAACAGGGAGTTTTAAAAGAGGGAAATTTAAAGGATGAAATACCCAAAGGATCGGAGAAGCATCTTAATATTTGAGAAGACGGAACCCGATATAGGGCTGAAAGAATTTGGGTACCAAAATTTGGAGATATAAGAGAAATGGTTCTTAGAGAAGCTCATAAAACCAGATACTCAATACATCCTGGAACAGGGAAGATGTACAAGGATCTCAAGAAACATTTTTGGTGGCCGGGTATGAAAGCCGATGTTGCTAAATACGTAGGAGAATGTTTGACGTGTTCTAAGGTCAAAGCTGAGCATCAGAAACCATCAGGTCTACTTCAACAACCCGAAATCCCGGAATGGAAATGGGAAAATATTACCATGGATTTCATCACTAAATTGCCAAGGACTGCAAGTGGTTTTGATACAATTTGGGTAATAGTTGATCGTCACACCAAATCAGCACACTTCCTGCCAATAAGAGAAGATGACAAGATGGAGAAGTTAGCACGACTGTATTTGAAGGAAGTCGTCTCCAGATGTAGTGACCCGAACTTTTCCATGTTTATATATATTAATTGAGATTGATATTTACATGATTAAATGTTTCCAACATGTTAAGCAATCAAACTTGTTAAGACTTGATTAATTGAAATATGTTTCATATAGACAATTGACCACCCAAGTTGACCGGCGATTCACGAACGTTAAAACTTGTAAAAACGACATGACGATATATATATGGATATACATATGGTTAACATGAGATTATGATAAGTAAGTATCTCCATAAGTATATTAACAATGAGTTATATACATATAAACAAGACTACTAACTTAAGGATTTCGAAACGAGACATATATGTAACGATTATCGTTGTAACGACATTTAAATGTATATATATCATATTAAGATATATTAATATATCATAATATCATGATAATTTAATAATTTAACATCTCATTAGATATAATAAACAATGGGTTAACAACATTAATTGAGATCGTTAACTTAAAGGTTTCAAAACAACACTTACATGTAACGACTAACGATGACTTAACGACTCAGTTAAAATGTATATACATGTAGTGTATTTAAATGTATTAAAATACTTTTGGAAGACTTCAAGACATATATCAAAACACTCATACTTAACGAAAATGGTTACAGTTACTTTCCCATTCTTTTCTTTCATCAAGAATTCTAGTCGTATTCTTACCCGTATTATACACAGCTTCAAAACGTACTTACTATAGGTATATACCAATAGGAACTAGCATGGGATTCCACTCTTGATTATGTCATGTATGACTAATAAATTTTAACTTCTACCATGAGCTAGTCAACTAACTAGAACTCCTTTTAACCCCACTCACCACTCACCAATTACCACTCATCATTCACTCCATTTTACTTCCAATTCTCTTTCTAATTCTCTCTCAACACACACACACTATTATGAACGTACTTTTCCAGTAGTTAATCATCATCTTCATCAAAAATCACTTCAAGAATGAAGCTATAATCATCATAGGAAGAACACTTCAAGAACACTTCAAAAATCCCTTCAAGTTTACTAATTTACTTCCAAGCTTTCTAATCCATTCCAAGTAATCATCTAAGATCAAGAAACCTTTGTTATATACAGTAGGTTATCTTTCTTATTCAAGGTAAATTCATATTCAAACTTTGATTCAATTTCTATAACTATAAACTATCTTAATTCGAGTAAAAATCTTACTTGAACTTGTTTTTGTGTCATGATCCTACTTCAAGAACTTTCAAGCCATCCAAGATCCTTTGAAGCTAGATCATTTCTTGTCACTTCCAGTAGGTTTACCTATTAAACTTGAGGTAGTAATGATGTTCATAACATCGATTCATATATATAAAACTATCTTATTCGAAGGTTTAAACTCGTAATCACTAGAACATAGTTTAGTTAATTCTAAACTTGTTCGCAAACAAAAGTTAATCCTTCTAACTTGACTTTTAAAATTAACTACACACATGTTCTATATATGTATGATATGCTAACTTAATGATTTAAAACCTGGAAACACGAAAAACACCGTAAAACCGGATTTACGCCGTCGTAGTAACACCGCGGGCTGTTTTGGGTTAGTTAATTAAAAACTATGATAAACTTTGATTTAAAAGTTGTTATTCTGAGAAAATGATTTTTATTATGAACATGAAACTATATCCAAAAATTATGGTTAAACTCAAAGTGGAAGTATGTTTTCTAAAATGGTCATCTAGACGTCGTTCTTTCGACTAAAAATGACTACCTTTACAAAAACGACTTGTAACTTATTTTTCCGACTATAAACCTATACTTTTTCTGTTTATATTCATAAAATAGAGTTCAATATGAAACCATAGCAATTTGATTCACTCAAAACGGATTTAAAATGAAGAAGTTATGGGTAAAACAAAATTGGATAATTTTTCTCAGTTTAGCTACGTGAAAATTGGTAACAAATCTATTCCAACCATAACTTAATCAACTTGTATTGTATATTATGTAATCTTGAGATACCATAGACACGTATACAATGTTTCAACCTATCATGTCGACACATCTATATATATTTCGGAACAACCATAGACACTCTATATGTGAATGTTGGAATTAGCTATATAGGGTTGAGGTTGATTCCAAAATATATATAGTTTGAGTTGTGATCAATACTGAGATACGTATACACTAGGTCGTGGATTGATTCAAGATAATATTTATCGATTTATTTCTGTACATCTAACTGTGGACAACTAGTTGTAGGTTACTAACGAGGATAGCTGACCTAATAAACTTAAAACATCAAAATATATTAAAAGTGTTGTAAATATATTTTAAACATACTTTGATATATATGTATATATTGTTATAGGTTTGTGAATCAACCAGTAGCCAAGTCTTACTTCCCGACGAAGTAAAAATCTGTGAAAGTGAGTTATAGTCCCACTTTAAAAATCTAATATTTTTGGGATGAGAATACATGCAGGTTTTATAAATGATTTACAAAATAGACACAAGTAAGTGAAACTACATTCTATGGTTGAATTATCGAAATCGAATATGCCCCTCTTTATTAAGTCTGGTAATCTAAGAATTAGGGAACAGACACCCTAATTGACGCGAATCCTAAAGATAGATCTATCGGGCCCAACAAGCCCCATCCAAAGTACCGGATGCTTAAGTACTTCGAAATTTATATCATATCCGAAGGGTGTCCCGGAATGATGGGGATATTCTTATATATATGCATCTTTTTAATGTCGGTTACCAGGTGTTCACCATATGAATGATTTTTATCTCTATGTATGGGATGTGTATTGAAATATGAAATCTTGTGGTCTATTGTTATGATTTGATACATATAGGTTAAACCTATAACTCACCAACATTTTTGTTGACGTTTAAAGCATGTTTATTCTCAGGTGAATACTAAGAGCTTCCGCTGTTGCATACTAAAATAAGGACAAGATTTGGAGTCCATGTTTGTATGATATTGTGTAAAACTGCATTCAAGAAACTAATTTCGATGTAACATATTTGTATTGTAAACCATTATGTAATGGTCGTGTGTAAACAGGATATTTTAGATTATCATTATTTGATAATCTACGTAAAGCTTTTAAACCTTTATTTATGAAATAAAGGTTATGGTTTGTTTTAAAAATGAATGCAGTCTTTGAAAAACGTCTCATATAGAGGTCAAAACCTCGCAACGAAATCAATTAATATGGAACGTTTTTAATCAATAAGAACGGGACATTTCAGTTGGTATCCGAGCGTTGGTCTTAGAGAACCAGAATTTTTCATTAGTGTGTCTTATCGAGTTTGTTAGGATACATTAGTGAGTCTGGACTTCGACCGTGTTTACTTGAAAAATGATTGCTTAACAAATTTTGTTGGAAACTATATATTTTTAACATGTGAATATTATGTGATATATTAATCTCTTAACGTGTTTGATATTATGTGTAGTGACCCGAACTTTTCCATGTTTATATATATTAATTGAGATTGATATTTACATGATTAAATGTTTCCAACATGTTAAGCAATCAAACTTGTTAAGACTTGATTAATTGAAATATGTTTCATATAGACAATTGACCACCCAAGTTGACCGGTGATTCACGAACGTTAAAACTTGTAAAAACTATACAATGACATATATATGGTTATATATATAGTTAACATGTTTTTATTATAAGTATGTATCTCATTAAGTATTTTAACAATGAGTTATATACATAAAAATGAGACTATTAATTTAAGAAACTCGAAAACGATATATATAACGATTATCGTTATAACAACGTCTTACTAGGTACATATGAATCATATTAAGATATTGATACACTTGGTTAATTATTTAAATGATAAGTAAATATATTATTAAGTGTATTAACAATGAAATAAATATGTAAAAATAAGACTACTAACTTTATGATTTCAAAACGAGACATATATGTAACGATTATCGTTGTAACGACATTTAACTGTATATACATCATACTAAGATATATTATATATCATAATATCATGATAATATAATAATTTAACATCTCATTTTTTATAATAAACAATGGGTTAACAACATTCAACAAGATCGTTAACCTAAAGGTTTCAAAACAACATTTACATGTAACGACTAACGATGACTTAACGACTCAGTTAAAATGTATATACATGTAGTGTTTTAATATGTATTCATAAACTTTTGAAAGATCTTCAAGACACTTATCAAAATACTTCTACTTAACAAAAATGCTTACAATTACATCCTCGTTCAGTTTCATCAACAATTCTACTCGTATGCACCCGTATTCGTACTCGTACAATACACAGCTTTTAGATGTATGTACTATTGGTATATACACTCCAATGATCAGCTCTTAGCAGCCCATGTGAGTCACCTAACACATGTGGGAACCATCATTTGGCAACTAGCATGAAATATCTAATAATTTTACAAAAATATGAGTAATCATTCATGACTTATTTACATGAAAACAAAATTACATATCCTTTATATCTAATCCATACACCAACGACCAAAAACACCTACAAACACTTTCATTCTTCAATTTTCTTCATCTAATTGATCTCTCTCAAGTTCTATCTTCAAGTTCTAAGTGTTCTTCATATATTTTACAAGTTCTAGTTACATAAAATCAAGAATACTTTCAAGTTTGCTAGCTCACTTCCAATCTTGTAAGGTGATCATCCAACCTCAAGAAATCTTTGTTTCTTACAGTAGGTTATCATTCTAATACAAGGTAATAATCATATTCAAACTTTGGTTCAATTTCTATAACTATAACAATCTTATTTCAAGTGATGATCTTACTTGAACTTGTTTTCGTGTCATGATTCTGCTTCAAGAACTTCGAGCCATCCAAGGATCCGTTGAAGCTAGATCTATTTTTCTCTTTTCCAGTAGGTTTATCCAAGGAACTTAAGGTAGTAATGATGTTCATAACATCATTCGATTCATACATATAAAGCTATCTTATTCAAAGGTTTAAACTTGTAATCACTAGAACATAGTTTAGTTAATTCTAAACTTGTTCGCAAACAAAAGTTAATCCTTCTAACTTGACTTTTAAAATCAACTAAACACATGTTCTATATCTATATGATATGCTAACTTAATGATTTAAAACCTGGAAACACGAAAAATACCGTAAAATCGGATTTACGCCGTCGTAGTAACACCGCGGGCTGTTTTGGGTTAGTTAATTAAAAACTATGATAAACTTTGATTTAAAAGTTGTTATTCTGAGAAGATGATTTTTATTATGAACATGAAACTATATCCAAAAATTATGGTTAAACTCAAAGTGGAATTATGTTTTCTAAAATGGTCATCTAGACGTCGTTCTTTCGACTGAAATGACTACCTTTACAAAAACGACTTGTAACATATTTTTCCGACTATAAACCTATACTTTTCTGTTTAGATTCATAAAATAGAGTTCAATATGAAACCATAGCAATTTGATTCACTCAAAACGAATTTAAAATGAAGAAGTTATGGGTAAAACAAAATTGGATAATTTTTCTCATTTTAGCTACGTGAAAATTGGTAACAAATCTATTCCAACCATAACTTAATCAACTTGTATTGTATATTATGTAATCTTGAGATACCATAGACACGTATACAATGTTTCGACCTATCATGTCGACGCATCTATATATATTTCGGAACAACCATAGACACTCTATATGTGAATGTTGGAGTTAGCTATACAGGGTTGAGGTTGATTCCAAAATATATATAGTTTGAGTTGTGATCAATACTGAGATACGTATACACTGGGTCGTGGATTGATTCAAGATAATATTTATCGATTTATTTCTGTACATCTAACTGTGGACAACTAGTTGTAGGTTACTAACGAGGACAGCTGACTTAATAAACTTAAAACATCAAAATATATTAAAAGTGTTGTAAATATATTTTAAACATACTTTGATATATATGTATATATTGTTATAGGTTCGTGAATCAACCAGTGGCCAAGTCTTACTTCCCGACGAAGTAAAAATCTGTGAAAGTGAGTTATAGTCCCACTTTTAAAATCTAATATTTTTGGGATCAGAATACATGCAGGTTTTATAAATGATTTACAAAATAGACACAAGTACATGAAACTACATTCTATGGTTGAATTATCGAAATCGAATATGCCCCTTTTTATTAAGTCTGGTAATCTAAGAATTAGGGAACAGACACCCTAATTGACGCGAATCCTAAAGATAGATCTGTTGGGCCTAACAAACCCCATCCAAAGTACCGGATGCTTTAGTACTTCGAAATTTATATCATATCCGAAGGGTGTCCCGGAATGATGGGGATATTCTTATATATGCATCTTGTTAATGTCGGTTACCAGGTGTTCACCATATGAATGATTTTTATCTCTATGTATGGGATGTGTATTGAAATATGAAATCTTGTGGTCTATTGTTACGATTTGATATATATAGATTAAACCTATAATTTTTGTTGACGTTTAAAGCATGTTTATTCTCAGGTGAATACTAAGAGCTTCCGCTGTTGCATACTAAAATAAGGACAAGATTTGGAGTCCATGTTTGTATGATATTGTGTAAAAACTGCATTCAAGAAACTGATTTCGATGTAACATATTTGTATTGTAAACCATTATGTAATGGTCGTGTGTAAACAGGATCTTTTAGATTATCATTATTTGATAATCTACGTAAAGCTTTTTAAACCTTTATTTATGAAATAAAGGTTATGGTTTGTTTTAAAAATGAATGCAGTCTTTGAAAAACGTCTCATATAGAGGTCAAAACCTCGCAACGAAATCAATTAATATGGAACGTTTTTAATCAATAAGAACGGGACATTTCAGTTGGTATCCGAGCGTTGGTCTTAGAGAACCAGAATTTTGCATTAGTGTGTCTTATCGAGTTTGTTAGGATGCATTAGTGAGTCTGGACTTCGACCGTGTTTACTTGAAAAATGATTGCTTAACAAATTTTGTTGGAAACTATATATTTTTAACATGTGAATATTATGTGATATATTAATCTCTTAACGCGTTTGATATTATATGATAGATGTCTACCTCTAGAACAAGTCCCATTGAATCACCTAATAATAATGAAGAGTCAAATGTAAATTGGAATGATTTGTGGACTGATTCACAAGTTCCCGAAGAGGAACCGGAAGAAGAGTCGGAACCGGAAGAAGAGTCGGAACCGGAAGAAGAATCAGAACCGGATGAAGAAATAGAACCGGTGGGGGAAATAATAAAACGGTTAAGTAAAAGAAAATCCTCAACCAACCGACCAAGGTTAATTATGGTCAATGGTGTTTCCGCCAAGGAAGCAAAATATTGGGAGGATTACCAATTCTCCTATGAATCAGATTCCGACGAGAATTCCGATGATGTTATTGAAATTACCCCAACTGAATTTAAAAAGGCAAAAGAAAATAATAAGGGAAAGGGCATAAAAATAGAGAAATCTAATTCCAACCCCGATGAACTTTATATGTATCGTCAACCCCCGAAGTCCTTAAGTTGTAACAATGACCCAGGAACCTCTAAACCACCAGGGTTTTCTAAACCAATGTGGATAACGACGGCTCGTATTAGGGGAACATCATATATCCCTAGAAACTTGGCAAAACGAACCAAAACCGAAGAAGAAGAAACAAGCGAGTCGGAATAAGATAGTTGTATTCATGTGGTGTAATATATGTAATATAGTGTGCTTATGCTTTATGATATATGTAAAAATTGCTTGTATTAATAAGTATTTTTTTTTATGAATCTAACTCTTGTCTATTTTACAGTATAAAAACACAAAATGGATAGACAACCCAATATTTTAAGAGACCTACCCAGAGACATGATTGATGAAATCTTGTCTAGAGTCGGTCAGAATTCTTCGGCACAACTATTTAGGGCGAGATCAGTTTGTAAGACATTCGAAGAACGTTCCAAGAATGCCTTGGTTTATAAAAGGCTTTCGTTCGAAAGATGGGGGATATCACATTGGGAAATCCATAAGTTACGATGTGTTTACTTTGACGCATATATTGCGGGGAACTCAAATGCTATTTTACGCAATGGGTTAAGAAATTATTTTGACTCAATATATCCGAATATTGGACTTCGTGATTTAGAAAAAGCGGCTAACATGCAACATAAAGAAGCATGTTATGCTTACGGATTAGTAATGTTCGCTTCTCACCAAAGTGAGAACAAGAACATCGGCCTACAACTATTAAACAAAACGTTTCCACAAGTGACGGAGTCGGTAATTGAGGTAAGAAATGAGGTTTTTAGATTGTTACAGGACTGTTGGACATTACGTAACCCTCGTCCCTTTGACGACGTTACAACACGCTGTCTTATCAACGGCCATAACGGTTATGTTCCACAAGACCAAGGATGGGAAGTAATCCTAGTAAAACCAGAATGCATGACTTGTTTCTGGACGTATGAATTACGTGTCTTTATTGCTTTTGCTGAACGACTTGTGTACTAGCTAAAATTATCTTCACAACTATCTTGTATCAAAGTTATTGTGTGCTATATTTCATGCTTTATGTAAAATAAGCGGTATTGTAAGTTTGTAAAATATTGTATAAAAGTTTGAACGCGAAATATTATTATAATCAGTTTTTCATATAGAATTGTAGTAGTTGAATTGTATATTAGCTACTAAGTATGAACTTAACGGGTAGGTACTACCCGAATTTAAACTTATAAAACGCTAATATGAAGAAAAAGCTTTTATAAATGAGTTCATATTATGCTACGAAATACTATTAACTACTCTTAATATTCTGTATGATTAACTTGTTCCATTTGACTATTTTGAAGGAAATGGCACCGACTACTCGACACACCGTGAATATGAATGAAGAGGAATTCCGTACTTTTCTAGCTTCAAACATAGCCGCAGTACAGGCTGCGCTACATACCAACAATAACCTTGGATCTAGCAGTACAGGAAATCGTGTAGGATGCACCTACAAAGAATTCACTGCCTGCAAACCTTTGGAATTTGATGGAACCGAAGGACCGATCGGATTGAAACGGTGGACAGAGAAGGTCGAATCGGTGTTTGCCATAAGTAAGTGTACTGAAGAGGACAAAGTGAAGTACGCTACGCATACCTTCACAGGTTCTGCGTTAACATGGTGGAATACCTATCTAGAGCAAGTGGGACAAGACGATGCGTACGCACTACCGTGGTCAGCATTCAAGCACTTGATGAACGAGAAGTACCGTCCCAGAATCGAGGTCAATAAGCTCAAGACAGAACTTAGAGGGTTACGAACCCAAGGATTTGATATTACCACGTACGAAAGACGATTCACAGAATTGTGCCTATTGTGTCCGGGAGCATTCGAAGATGAGGAAGAGAAGATCGACGCGTTTGTGAAAGGATTACCGGAAAGAATCCAAGAAGATATAAGTTCACACGAGCCCGCCTCCATACAACAGGCATGTAGAATGGCTCACAAACTAGTGAACCAGATTGAAGAAAGAATTAAAGAACAGACTGCTGAAGAGGTCAATGTGAAGCAAGTCAAAAGAAAGTGGGAGGAAAACGGTGATAAGAATCACCAATACAACAACAACAGCAATTACAACAATAATCGCAACAATTATCCCAACAATCGCAACATCAATCGCAACTACAACAAACGGCCCAACAACAACAACAACAACAACAACAACAGCAGCAACTACAACAATCATCCCAACAACAATAATAACCGCAACAACAACAACAATCAGAAGCAGCTATGCCAAAGGTGTGAAAAGAATCACTCGGGGTTCTGCACCAAATTTTGCAACAAGTGTAAAAGAAATGGTCATAGCGCGGTGAAGTGTGAGGTCTACGGACCAGGGGTTAATAGAACGAAAGGAACAAATGGTGTCGGAACGAGTAATGGCGGAGCAAGTAGTGTCGGAGCAAGTTATGCCAATGTAGTTTGTTATAAATGTGGAAAACCGGGCCACATTATTAGAAATTGCCCGAACCAGGAGAACACGAATGGACAAGGCCGCGGAAGAGTTTTCAATATTAATGCGGCAGAGGCACAAGAAGACCCGGAGCTTGTTACGGGTATGTTTCTTATTGACAATAAATCTGCTTACGTTTTATTTGATTCGGGTGCGGATAGAAGCTATATGAGTAGAGATTTTTGTGCTAAATTAAGTTGTCCATTGACGCCTTTGGATAGTAAATTTTTACTCGAATTAGCAAATGGTAAATTAATTTTAGCAGATAATATATGTCGGAATCGAGAAATTAAACTGGTTAGCGAAACATTTAAGATTGATTTGATACCAGTAGAGTTAGGGAGTTTTGATGTGATAATCGGTATGGACTGGTTGAAAGAAGTGAAAGCAGAGATCGTTTGTTACAAAAATGCAATTCGCATTATACGAGAAAAAGGAAAACCCTTAATGGTGTACGGAGAAAAGGGCAACACGAAGCTACATCTTATTAGTAATTTGAAGGCACAAAAACTAATAAGAAAAGGTTGCTATGCTGTTCTAGCACACGTCGAGAAAGTAGAAACTGAAGAAAAGAGCATCAATGATGTTCCCATTGCAAAAGAATTTCCCGATGTATTTCCGAAAGAATTACCGGGATTACCCCCACATCGATCCGTTGAATTTCAAATAGATCTTGTACCAGGAGCTGCACCAATAGCTCGTGCTCCTTACAGACTCGCACCCAGCGAGATGAAAGAACTACAAAGCCAATTACAAGAACTTTTAGAGCGTGGTTTCATTCGACCAAGCACATCACCGTGGGGAGCTCCTGTTTTGTTTGTCAAGAAGAAAGATGGTACATTCAGGTTGTGTATCGACTACCGGGAGTTGAACAAACTTACCATCAAGAACCGCTACCCACTACCGAGAATCGACGACTTATTTGATCAACTACAAGGCTCGTCTGTTTATTCAAAGATTGACTTACGTTCCGGGTATCATCAAATGCGGGTGAAAGAAGATGATATTCCAAAGACTGCTTTCAGAACACGTTACGGTCATTACGAGTTTATGGTCATGCCGTTTGGTTTAACTAATGCACCAGCTGTGTTCATGGACCTTATGAACCGAGTGTGTGGACCATACCTTGACAAGTTTGTCATTGTTTTCATTGATGACATACTTATTTACTCAAAGAATGACCAAGAACACGGTGAACATTTGAGAAAGGTGTTAGAAGTATTGAGGAAGGAAGAATTGTACGCTAAGTTTTCAAAGTGTGCATTTTGGTTGGAAGAAGTTCAATTCCTCGGTCACATACTGAACAAAGAAGGTATTAAGGTGGATCCGGAAAAGATAGAAACTGTTGAAAAGTGGGAAACCCCGAAAACTCCGAAACACATACGCCAGTTTTTAGGACTAGTTGGTTACTACAGAAGGTTCATCCAAGACTTTTCCAGAATAGCAAAACCCTTGACTGCATTAACGCATAAAGGGAAGAAATTTGAATGGAATGATGAACAAGAGAAAGCGTTTCAGTTATTGAAGAAAAAGCTAACTACGGCACCTATATTGTCATTGCCTGAAGGGAATGATGATTTTGTGATTTATTGTGATGCATCAAAGCAAGGTCTCGGTTGTGTATTAATGCAACGAACGAAGGTGATTGCTTATGCGTCTAGACAATTGAAGATTCACGAACAAAATTATACGACGCATGATTTGGAATTAGGCGCGGTTGTTTTTGCATTAAAGACTTGGAGGCACTACTTATATGGGGTCAAAAGTATTATATATACCGACCACAAAAGTCTTCAACACATATTTAATCAGAAACAACTGAATATGAGGCAGCGTAGGTGGATTGAATTATTGAATGATTACGACTTTGTGATTCGTTACCACCAGGGGAAGGAAAATGTGGTAGCCGATGCCTTGAGCAGGAAGGACAGAGAACCAATTCGAGTAAAATCTATGAATATAATGATTCATAATAACCTTACTACTCAAATAAAGGAGGCGCAACAAGGAGTTTTAATAGAGGGAAATTTAAAGGATGAAATACCCAAAGGATCGGAGAAGCATCTTAATATTCGGGAAGACGGAACCCGGTATAGGGCTGAAAGGATTTGGGTACCAAAATTTGGAGATATGAGAGAAATGGTACTTAGAGAAGCTCATAAAACCAGATACTCAATACATCCTGGAACGGGGAAGATGTACAAGGATCTCAAGAAACATTTTTGGTGGCCGGGTATGAAAGCCGATGTTGCTAAATACGTAGGAGAATGTTTGACGTGTTCTAAGGTCAAAGCTGAGCATCAGAAACCATCAGGTCTACTTCAACAACCCGAAATCCCAGAATGGAAATGGGAAAACATTACCATGGATTTCATCACTAAATTGCCAAGGACTGCAAGTGGTTTTGATACTATTTGGGTAATAGTTGATCGTCTCACCAAATCAGCACACTTCCTGCCAATAAGAGAAGATGACAAGATGGAGAAGTTAGCACGACTGTATTTGAAGGAAGTCATCTCCAGACATGGAATACCAATCTCTATTATCTCTAATAGGGATGGCAGATTTATTTCAAGATTCTGGCAGACATTACAGCAAGCCTTAGGAACTCGTCTAGACATGAGTACTGCCTATCATCCACAAACTGATGGGCAGAGTGAAAGGATGATACAAACGCTTGAAGACATGCTACGAGCATGTGTTATTGATTTCGGAAACAGTTGGGATCGACATCTACCGTTAGCAGAATTTTCCTACAACAACAGCTACCATTCAAGCATTGAGATGGCGCCGTTTGAAGCACTTTATGGTAGAAAGTGCAGGTCTCCGATTTGTTGGAGTGAAGTGGGGGATAGACAGATTACGGGTCCGGAGATTATACAAGAAACTACCGAGAAGATCATCCAAATTCAACAACGGTTGAAAACCGCCCAAAGTCGACAAAAGAGCTACGCTGACATTAAAAGAAAAGATATAGAATTTGAAATTGGAGAGATGGTCATGCTTAAAGTTGCACCTTGGAAAGGCTTTGTTCGATTTGGTAAACGAGGGAAATTAAATCCAAGGTATATTGGACCATTCAAGATTATTGATCGTGTCGGACCACTAGCTTACCGACTTGAGTTACCTCAACAACTCGCGGCTGTACATAACACTTTCCACGTCTCGAATTTGAAGAAATATTTTGCTAAAGAAGATCTCACTATTCCGTTAGATGAAATCCAAATCAACGAAAAACTTCAATTCATCGAAGAACCCGTCGAAATAATGGATCGTGAGGTTAAAAGACTTAAGCAAAACAAGATACCAATTGTTAAGGTTCGATGGAATGCTCGTAGAGGACCCGAGTTCACCTGGGAGCGTGAAGATCAGATGAAGAAGAAATACCCGCATCTATTTCCAGAAGATTCGTCAACACCTTCAACAGCTTAAAATTTCGGGACGAAATTTATTTAACGGGTAGGTACTGTAGTGACCCGAACTTTTCCATGTTTATATATATTAATTGAGATTGATATTTACATGATTAAATGTTTCCAACATGTTAAGCAATCAAACTTGTTAAGACTTGATTAATTGAAATATGTTTCATATAGACAATTGACCACCCAAGTTGACCGGTGATTCACGAACGTTAAAACTTGTAAAAACTATACAATGACATATAAATAATTATATATATAGTTAAAATGTTTTTATTATAAGTATGTATCTCATTAAGTATTTTAACAATGAGTTATATACATAAAAATGAGACTATTAATTTAAGAAACTCGAAAACGATATATATAACGATTATCGTTATAACAACGTCTTACTAGGTACATATGAATCATATTAAGATATTGATACACTTGGTTAATTATTTAAATGATAAGTAAATATATTATTAAGTGTATTAACAATGAAATACATATGTAAAAATAAGACTACTAACTTAATGATTTCGAAACGAGACATATATGTAACGATTATCGTTGTAACGACATTTAACTGTATATACATCATACTAAGATATATTATATATCATAATATCATGATAATATAATAATTTAACATCTCATTTTTTATAATAAACAATGGGTTAACAACATTCAACAAGATCGTTAACCTAAAGGTTTCAAAACAACATTTACATGTAACGACTAACGATGACTTAACGACTCAGTTAAAATGTATATACATGTAGTGTTTTAATATGTATTCATAAACTTTTGAATGACTTCAAGACACTTATCAAAATACTTCTACTTAACAAAAATGCTTACAATTACATCCTCGTTCAGTTTCATCAACAATTCTACTCGTATGCACCCGTATTCGTACTCGTACAATACACAGCTTTTAGATGTATGTACTATTGATATATACACTCCAATGATCAGCTCTTAGCAGCCCATGTGAGTCACCTAACACATGTGGGAACCATTATTTGGCAACTAGCATGAAATATCTCATAAAATTACAAAAATATGAGTAATCATTCATGACTTATTTACATGAAAACAAAATTACATATCCTTTATATCTAATCCATACACCAACGACCAAAAACACCTACAAACACTTTCATTCTTCAATTTTCTTCATCTAATTGATCTCTCTCAAGTTCTATCTTCAAGTTCTAAGTGTTCTTCATATATTTTACAAGTTCTAGTTACATAAAATCAAGAATACTTTCAAGTTTGCTAGCTCACTTCCAATCTTGTAAGGTGATCATCCGACCTCAAGAAATCTTTGTTTCTTACAGTAGGTTATCATTCTAATACAAGGTAATAATCATATTCAAACTTTGGTTCAATTTCTATAACTATAACAATCTTATTTCAAGTGATGATCTTACTTGAACTTGTTTTCGTGTCATGATTCTGCTTCAAGAACTTCGAGCCATCCAAGGATCCGTTGAATCTAGATCCATTTTTCTCTTTTCCAGTAGGTTTATCCAAGGAACTTAAGGTAGTAATGATGTTCATAACATCATTCGATTCATACATATAAAGCTATCTTATTCGAAGGTTTAAACTTGTAATCACTAGAAAATAGTTTAGTTAATTCTAAACTTGTTCACAAACAAAAGTTAATCCTTCTAACTTGACTTTTAAAATCAACTAAACACATGTTCTATATCTATATGATATGCTAACTTAATGATTTAAAACCTGGAAACACGAAAAACACCGTAAAATCGGATTTACGCCGTCGTAGTAACACCGCGGGCTGTTTTGGGTTAGTTAATTAAAAACTATGATAAACTTTGATTTAAAAGTTGTTATTCTGAGAAGATGATTTTTATTATGAACATGAAACTATATCCAAAAATTATGGTTAAACTCAAAGTGGAAGTATGTTTTCTAAAATGGTCATCTTGACGTCGTTCTTTCGACTGAAATGACTACCTTTACAAAAACGACTTGTAACTTATTTTTCCGACTATAAACCTATACTTTTCTGTTCAGATTCATAAAATAGAGTTCAATATGAAACCATAGCAATTTGATTCACTCAAAACGGATTTAAAATGAAGAAGTTATGGGTAAAAAAAAATTGGATAATTTTTCTCATTTTAGCTACGTGAAAATTGGTAACAAATCTATTCCAACCATAACTTAATCAACTTGTATTGTATATTATGTAATCTTGAGATACCATAGACACGTATACAATGTTTCGACCTATCATGTCGACACATCTATATATATTTCGGAACAACCATAGACACTCTATATGTGAATGTTGGAGTTAGCTATACAGGGTTGAGGTTGATTCCAAAATATATATAGTTTGAGTTGTGATCAATACTGAGATACGTATACACTGGGTCGTGGATTGATTCAAGATAATATTTATCGATTTATTTCTGTACATCTAACTGTGGACAACTAGTTGTAGGTTACTAACGAGGACAGCTGACTTAATAAACTTAAAACATCAAAATATATTAAAAGTGTTGTAAATATATTTTAAACATACTTTGATATATATGTATATATTGTTATAGGTTCGTGAATCAACCAGTGGCCAAGTCTTACTTCCCGACGAAGTAAAAATCTGTGAAAGTGAGTTATAGTCCCACTTTTAAAATCTAATATTTTTGGGATGAGAATACATGCAGGTTTTATAAATGATTTACAAAATAGACACAAGTACGTGAAACTACATTCTATGGTTTAATTATCGAAATCGAATATGCCCCTTTTTATTAAGTCTGGTAATCTAAGAATTAGGGAACAGACACCCTAATTGACGCGAATCCTAAAGATAGATCTATTGGGCCTAACAAACCCCATCCAAAGTACCGGATGCTTTAGTACTTCGAAATTTATATCATATCCGAAGGGTGTCCCGGAATGATGGGGATATTCTTATATATGCATCTTGTTAATGTCGGTTACCAGGTGTTCACCATATGAATGATTTTTATCTCTATGTATGGGATGTGTATTGAAATATGAAATCTTGTGGTCTATTGTTACGATTTGATATATATAAGTTAAACCTATAACTCACCAACATTTTTGTTGACGTTTAAAGCATGTTTATTCTCAGGTGAATACTAAGAGCTTCCGCTGTTGCATACTAAAATAAGGACAAGATTTGGAGTCCATGTTTGTATGATATTGTGTAAAAACTGCATTCAAGAAACTGATTTCGATGTAACATATTTGTATTGTAAACCATTATGTAATGGTCGTGTGTAAACAGGATCTTTTAGATTATCATTATTTGATAATCTACGTAAAGCTTTTTAAACCTTTATTTATGAAATAAAGGTTATGGTTTGTTTTAAAAATGAATGCAGTCTTTGAAAAACGTCTCATATAGAGGTCAAAACCTCGCAACGAAATCAATTAATATGGAACGTTTTTAATCAATAAGAACGGGACATTTCATTATGTGATAGATGTCTACCTCTAGAACAATCCCATTGACTCACCTAATAATAATGAAGAGTCAAATGTAAATTAGAATGATTCATGGACTGATTCACAAGTTCCCGAAGAGGAACCGGAAGAAGAGTCGGAACCGGAAGAAGAATCGGAACCGGAAGAAGAATCGGAACCAGATGAAGAAATAGAACCGGTGGGGGAAATAATAAATCGGTTAAGTAAAAGAAAATCCTCAACCAACCGACCAAGGTTAATTATGGTCAATGGTGTTTCCGCCAAGGAAGCAAAATATTGGGAGGATTACCAATTCTCCGATGAATCGGATTCCGACGAGAATTCTGATGATGTTATAGAAATTACCCCAACTGAATTTAAAAGGGCAAAAGAAAATAATAAGGGAAAAGGGCATAAAAATAGAGAAATCTAATTCCAACCCCGATGAACTTTATATGTATCGTCAACCCCCGAAGTCCTTATGTTGTAACAATGACCCGGGAACCTCTAAACCACCAGGTTTTTCTAAACCAATGTGGACAACGACGGCTCGTATTAGGGGAACATCATATATCCCTAGAAACTTGGCAAAACGAACCAAAACCGAACAAGAAGAAACGAGCGAGTTGGAATAAGATAGTTGTATTCGTGTGGTGTAATATATGTAATATAGTGTGCTTATGCTTTATGATATATGTAAAAATTGCTTGTATTAATAAGTATTTTTTTTATGAATCTAACTCTTGTATATTTTACAGCATAAAAACACAAAATGGATAGACAACCCAATATTTTAAGAGACCTACCCGGAGATATGATTGATGAAATCTTGTCTAGAGTCGGTCAGAATTCCTCGGCACAACTATTTAAGGCGAGATCAGTTTGTAAGACATTCGAAGAACGTTCCAAGAATGCCTTGGTTTATAAAAGGCTTTCGTTCGAAAGATGGGGGATATCACATTGGGAAATCCATAAGTTACGATGTGTTTACTTTGACGCATATATTGCGGGGAACCCAAATGCTATTTTACGCAACGGGTTAAGAAATTATTTTGATTCAGTATATCCAAATATAGGACTTCGTGATTTAGAAAAAGCGGCTAACATGCAACATAAAGAAGCATGTTATGCTTACGGGTTAGTAATGTTCGCTTCTCACCAAAGTGAGAACAAGAACATCGGGCTACAACTATTAAACAAAACGTTCCCACAAGTGACGGAGTCGGTAATTGGGGTAAGAAATGAGGTTTTTAGGTTATTACGAGACTGTTGGTCATTACGTAACCCTCGTCCCTTTGACGACGTTACAACACGCTGTCTTATCAACGGCCATAACGGTTATGTTCCACAAGACCAAGTATGGGAAGTAGTCCTAGTAAAACCAGAATGCATGACTTGTTTCTGGACGTATGAATTACGTGTCTTTATTGCCTTTGCTGAACGACTTGTGTACTAGCTAGAATTATCTTCACAACTATCTTGTATCAAAGTTATTTTGTGCTATATTTCATGCTTTATGTAAAATAAGCGGTATTGTAAGTTTGTAAAATATTGTATAAAAGTTTGAACGCGAAATATTATTACAATCAGTTTTTCATATAGAATTGTAGTAGTTGAATTGTATATTAGCTACTAAGTATGAACTTAACGGGTAGGTACTACCCGAATTTAAACTTATAAAACGCTAATATGAAGAAAAAGCTTTTATAAATGAGTTCATATTATGCTACGAAATACTATTAACTACTCTTAATATTCTGTATGATTAACTTGTTCCATTTGACTATTTTGAAGGAAATGGCACCGACTACTCGACACACCGAGAATATGAATGAAGAGGAATTCCGTACTTTTCTAGCTTCAAACATAGCCGCAGTACAGGCTGCACTACATAACAACAATAAACTTGGATCTGGCAGTACAGGAAATCGTGTAGGATGCACCTACAAAGAATTCACTGCCTGCAAACCTTTGGAATTTGATGGAACTGAAGAACCGATCGGATTGAAACGGTGGACCGAGAAGGTCGAATCGGTGTTTGCCATAAGTAAGTGTACTGAAGAGGAAAAAGTAAAGTACGCTACGCATACCTTCACAGGTTCTGCGTTAACATGGTGGAATACCTATCTAGAGCAAGTGGGACAAGACGATGCGTACGCACTACCGTTGTCAGCATTCAGGCACTTGATGAACGAGAAGTACCGTCTCAGAACCGAGGTCAATAAGCTCAAGACAGAACTTAGAGGGTTACGAACCCAAGGATTTGATATTACCACGTACGAAATACGATTCACAGAATTGTGCCTATTGTGTCCGGGAGCATTTGAAGATGAGGAAAAGAAGATCGACGCGTTTGTGAAAGGATTACCGGAAAGAATCCAAGAAGATATAAGTTCACACGAGCCCGCCTCCATACAACAGGCATGTAGAATGGCTCACAAACTAGTGAACCAGATTGAAGAAAGAATTAAAGAACAGACTGCTGAAGAGGCCAATGTGAAGCAAGTCAAAAGAAAGTGGGAGGAAAACGGTGATAAGAATCACCAATACAACAACAATAGCAATTACAACAATAATCGCAACAATTATCCCAACAATCGCAACATCAATCGCAACTACAACAAACGGCCCAACAACAACAACAACAACAACAACAACAACAACAACAACAACAACAACAACAACAACAACAACAGCAACTACAACAATCATCCCAACAACAATAATAACCGCAACAACAACAACAATCAGAAGTAGCTATGTCAAAGGTGTGAAAAGTATCACTCGGGGTTCTGCACCAAATTTTGCAACAAGTGTAAAAGAAATGGTCATAGCGCGGCGAAGTGTGAGGTCTACGGACCAGGGGTTAATAGAACAAAAGGAACAAATGGTGTCGGAACGAGTAATGGCGGAGCAAGTAGTGTCGGAGCAAGTTATGCCAATGTAGTTTGTTATAAATGTGGAAAACCGGGCCACATTATTAGAAATTGCCCGAACCAGGAGAACACGAATGGACAAGGTCGCGGAAGAGTTTTCAATATTAATGTGGCAGAGGCACAGGAAGACCCGGAGCTTGTTACGGGTACGTTTCTTATTGACAATAAATCTGCTTACGTTTTATTTGATTCGGGTGCGGATAGAAGCTATATGAGTAGAGATTTTTGTGCTAAATTAAGTTGTCCATTGACGCCTTTGGATAGTAAATTTTTACTCGAAATAGCAAATGGTAAATTAATTTCAGCAGATAATATATGTCGGAATCGAGAAATTAAACTGGTTAGCGAAACATTTAAGATTGACTTGATACCAGTAGAGTTAGGGAGTTTTGATGTGATAATCGGTATGGACTGGTTGAAAGAAGTGAAAGCAGAGATCGTTTGTTACAAAAATGCAATTCGCATTATACGAGAAAAAGGAAAACCCTTAATGGTATACGGAGAAAAGGGCAACACGAAGCTACATATTATTAGTAATTTGAAGGCACAAAAACTAATAAGAAAAGGTTGCTATGCTGTTCTAGCACACGTCGAGAAAGTACAAACTGAAGAAAAGAGCATCAATGATGTTTCCGTCGCAAAAGAATTTCCCGATGTATTTCCGAAAGAATTACCGGGATTACCCCCACATCGATCCGTTGAATTTCAAATAGATCTTGTACCAGGAGCTGCACCAATAGCTCATGCTCCTTACAGACTCGCACCCAGCGAGATGAAAGAACTGCAAAGCCAATTACAAGAACTTTTAGAGCGTGGTTTCATTCGACCAAGCACATCACCGTGGGGAGCTCCTGTTTTGTTTGTCAAGAAGAAATATGGTACATTCAGGTTGTGTATCGACTACCGAGAGTTGAACAAACTTACCATCAAGAACCGCTACCTACTACCGAGAAACAACGACTTATTTGATCAACTACAAGGCTCGTCTGTTTATTCAAAGATTGACTTACGTTCCGGGTATCATCAAATGCGGGTGAAAGAAGATGATATTACAAAGACTGCTTTCAGAATACGTTACGGTCATTACTAGTTTATGGTCATGCTGTTTGGTTTAACTAATGCACCAGCTGTTTTCATAGACCTTATGAACCGAGTGTATGGACCATACCTTGACAAGTTTGTCATTGTTTTCATTGATGACATACTTATTTACTCAAAGAATGACCAAGAACACAGTGAACATTTGAGAAAGGTGTTAGAAGTATTGAGGAAGGAAGAATTGTACGCTAAGTTTTTAAAGTGTGCATTTTGGTTGGAAGAAGTTCAATTCCTCGGTCACATAGTGAACAAAGAAGGTATTAAGGTGGATCCGGCAAAGATAGAAACTGTTGAAAAGTGGGAAACCCCGAAAACTCCGAAACACATACGCCAGTTTTTAGGACTAGCTGGTTACTACAGAAGGTTCATCCAAGACTTTTCCAGAATAGTAAAACCCTTGAATGCATTAACGCATAAAGGGAAGAAATTTGAATGGAATGATGAACAAGAGAAAGCGTTTCAGTTATTGAAGAAAAAGCTAACTACGGCACCTATATTGTCATTGCCTGAAGGGAATGATGATTTTGTGATTTATTGTGATGCATCAAAGCAAGTTCTCGGTTGTGTATTAATGCAACGAACGAAGGTGATTGCTTATGCGTCTAGACAATTGAAGATTCACGAACAAAATTATACGACGCATGATTTGGAATTAGGCGCGGTTGTTTTTGCATTAAAGACTTGGAGGCACTACTTATATGGGGTCAAAAGTATTATATATACCGACCACAAAAGTCTTCAACACATATTTAATCAGAAACAACTAAATATGAGGCAGCGTAGGTGGATTGAATTATTGAATGATTACGACTTTGAGATTCGTTACCACCCGGGGAAGGCAAATGTGGTAGCAGATGCCTTAAGCAGGAAGGACAGAGAACCCATTCGAGTAAAATCTATAAATATAATGATTCATAATAACCTTACTACTCAAATAAAGGAGGCGCAACAAGGAGTTTTAAAAGAGGGAAATTTAAAGGATGAAATACCCAAAGGATCGGAGAAACATCTTAATATTCGGGAAGACGGAACCCGGTATAGGGCTGAAAGGATTTGGGTACCAAAATTTGGAGATATGAGAGAAATGGTACTTAGAGAAGCTCATAAAACCAGATACTCAATACATCCTGGAATGGGAAAGATGTACAAGGATCTCAGGAAATATTTTTGGTGGCCGGGTATGAAAGCCGATCTTGCTAAATACGTAGGAGAATGTTTGACGTGTTCTAAGGTTAAAGCTGAGCATCAGAAACCATCAGGTCTACTTCAACAACCCGAAATCCCGGAATGGAAATGGGAAAACATTACCATGGATTTCATCACTAAATTGCCAAGGACTGCAAGTGGTTTTGATACTATTTGGGTAATAGTTGATCGTCTCACCAAATCAGCACACTTCCTACCAATAAGAGAAGATGACAAGATGGAGAAGTTAGCACGACTGTATTTGAAGGAAGTCGTCTCCAGACATGGAATACCAATCTCTATTATCTCTGATAGGGATGGCAGATTTATTTCAAGATTCTGGCAGACATTACAGCAAGCATTAGGAACTCGTCTAGACATGAGTACTGCCTATCATCAACAAATTGATGGGCAGAGCGAAAGGACGATACAAACGCTTGAAGAGATGCTACGAGCATGTGTTATTGATTTCGGAAACAGTTGGGATCGACATCTACCGTTAGCAGAATTTTCCTACAACAACAGCTACCATTCAAGCATTGAGATGGCACCGTTTGAAGCACTTTATGGTAGAAAGTGCAGGTCTCCGATTTGTTGGAGTGAAGTGGGGGATAGACAGATTACGGGTCCGGAGATTATACAAGAAACCACCGAGAAGATCATCCAAATTCAACAACGGTTGAAAATCGCCCAAAGTCGACAAAAGAGCTACGCTGACATTAAAAGAAATGATATAGAATTTGAAATTGGAGAGATGGTCATGCTTAAAGTTGCACCTTGGAAAGGCGTTGTTCGATTTGGTAAACGAGGGAAATTAAATCCAAGGTATATTGGACCATTCAAGATTATTGATCGTGTCGGACCAGTAGCTTACCGACTTGAGTTACCTCAACAACTCGCGGCTGTACATAACACTTTCCACGTCTCGAATTTGAAGAAAGGTTTGATGGAATGCTCGTAGAGGACCCGAGTTCACCTGGGAGCGTGAAGATCAGATGAAGAAGAAATACCCGCATCTTGAAAGGACCCGTTCATATACATTATAAACGATTCACAATAGTTGATTACATTGCGAGGTATTTGACCTCTATATGATACATTTTACAAACATCGCATTCGTTTTTAAAAGACAATCTTTCTTTACATCAAAAATTGACAGGCATGCATACCATTTCATAATATCCACTATCCAACTATAAATTGATTTAATAATAATCTTTGATGAACTCAATGACTCAAATGCAACGTTCTTCGAAATATGCTATGAAAGACTCCAAGTAATATCTTTAAAATGAGCAAATGCACAGCGGAAGATTTCTTTAACACCTGAGAATAAACATGCTTTAAAGTGTCAACCAAAAGGTTGGTGAGTTCATTAGTTTATCATAATCATTTATTTCCATCATTTTAATAGACCACAAGAATTTCATTTCCAGTTCTCATAAATATACGTCTCAAGCATAGAGACAAAAAATAATCATTCATATGGTGAACACCTGGTAACCGACATTAACTAGATACATATAAGAATATCCCCTATCATTCCGGGATCCTCCTTCGGACATGATATAATTTCGAAGTACTAAAGCATCCGGTACTTTGGATGGGGTTTGTTAGGCCCAATAGATCTATCTTTAGGATTCGCGTCAATTAGGGTGTCTGTTCCCTAATTCTTAGATTACCAGACTTAATAAAAAGGGGCATATTCGATTCCGATAATTCAACCATATAATGTAGTTTCGATTACTCGTGTCTATTTCGTAAAACAGTTATAAAAGCAGCGCATGTATTCTCAGCCCAAAAATATAAAGGGTAAAAAGGCAAATGAAACTCACCATACTGTATTTCGTAGTAAAAATACATATAACGTCATTGAACAAGTGCAAGGTTGGCCTCGGATTCACGAACCTAAATTAATTATATATATTTATGTGTTGGTCAATATTTGTCTAACAAATTAGGTCAAGTCATAGTGTACCACAATCCTAATGCTCGAGACTAATATGCAAAAGTCAACAAAAGTAAATTTGACTCAAAATAATTTCCAAAAATCTATACATGATTAATATATAGTTTAAATATCGTCGTTTTATATTTTTAAATATTTTTAAAAGATTTATTAGAGTAAATAATATAATTTATTTATTAATAAATAAAATTTTATATTAAATTTATATAATAAAATATACTTTTATATATATTAAGTAATAAAATTTATAGGGTTCATTTAATATCATAAAGATAATATGATAGGTATTATTAAAGTAAGTTATTACAAGTAGTAAAATATGTTGGTATCACATATTTATTTGATAAAATAATATCTATAATGATAGTAAGTAAAAGTTGTATTATTTTGTAATAATAATTATTATTATAAAAATATCAATATTTATAATTACTAAGATGACATTATGATAAAACGATAATTCTAATTATGATAACTTTAATATTTACGATAATTTTTAATATTATCTTTAAAATAATAATTCTATTTAAAATAATAACAATAATAATATTTTATAGTAACAATGACATTTCTATTAAAATGATAATTTTTGTTAAAATGATAGTTTTAATGATAACGATACTTTTAATAATAATAGTAATGATAAAAAATAATAAGAACGATAATTTTATCTAAATCAATATCTTATAATATTTTAATTTCATCATGATACTCTTACTCATTATTTCCTAATCGTTTCGTTTAATAGCTTTTAATCGTCTTTTATATCGTGTTCATAATAATGATAATAATAGTAATCAAAATAATTAGGTGTTATAAATATTTGTTTTAGTTACACTAATATTAATAATGATAGTTACTATAACATTACTAATGATAATACTAATAATTATCTTAATGATAATATAGTAATAATAATAATAACAATAACCATTTTTAAATAATGATATATATATATTAATAATGATAATAATAATAATAATAATAATAATAATAATAATAATAATAATAATAATACTAATAATAATAATAATAATAATAATAATAATAATAATAATAATAATAATAATAATAATAATAATAATAATTGGATAATAATAATAATACTAATTATAACTTTAACGATAATAACGATAGTAATAATAAAAAAAATAACAATTTTTAATGATAAATCCCTTTTATTGATAAAGATAATAATAATGATAATAATAAGATAAAACTGGAACGACGATAAAAACGACGATAATAATAATCAATTTTAATAAAAATATCGAAAATTCAATTGATTATAACTTCTAATCCGTTCATCGAAACCATTCGATATCTAAAGGAAAAGTTCTTAATTTTTCGCTAGCTTTCCAAGGACATGCATATCTTATACCTTATCTCAACCGCAAGAGTAACTAATTCAAGATTCAACCTAACCTGTCTAAGGGCAATATCAAAAGTACAAGCATGCATAATCCTAAATACTCGAGCACTAGTCAGGGATACACTATTAGTATGTAAAAGTTAAATTATGAGTACTCACGTATCAATATTGAGATTCAATATTGCAGGAAAGGTACGTAGACGCAACGGAAATGATAAACACTATATTGACCTCACGAGCATACCGATGAACCATACTCAATCACCTCCATAGCTATAACCCATAATTTCCTTAATCCTATCCTACTCGAAAAACAATTTCGAAATCACTCGGACAGCACTCCGTCGTAATATTTTATGTATACTAATAATATCTTGAAATAATACGGAGTAAATATATATATGTAAATCGATTGAGAGAGTTTAGAGAAAAATATTTTCAAGTTTCTATGAAATAATGAAACCTATTGAATTCTATTTATAATAGATTTTTGAATTATTAAAGTGAATTATTAAAATATGAATTATTAAAGTGAATTATTAAAGTATGAATTATTAAAGTGAATTATTAAAGTATGAATTATTAAAGTGAATTATTAAAGTATGGATTATTAAAGTGAATTATTAAAGTATGAATTATTAAAGTGAATTATTAAAGTTAAAGTAAAGTAAAAATAAAGTAAAGGTAAAGTTTAAGTATAGTAAAAGTATAAAACTATTTACGTATAATACGCGTATAAATATATATAATATTAATTTAAATCGTTATATATATATATATATATATATATATATATATAATAAAATAAAATATAAATATCGTTATCTTTATCATTCTAGTTAAGTAATGAATTGTCAAAAGTGGTTCTAGATATTTATAAAAGTTATATACGTTTTAATAATAAAGTTCTTTTTAAACTGAAAATGTTTTTGTACGTTTGAAACTAAATAGATCAATCGAATTTTATGAGATTCAATCTTCCACTATCATTTGTCTAGTTCTCAATGATTGACAATTTGTTCTTATTTATAAATCACTTTACCATTTATTGTTAAAATGGAAAGATTTCTCAAATCAATGTGGGCCTTTCAACAGAGACTTGTAATCATAATTTAATATATCTGATAATACAATCATTTGATCTTATCTTCTAATTCCATTGATAAACATTTTGAAACAGATACAATCATGTAAAGTATTTAATCTAATATTTTATTTACGTTTCAAGTTATAATATATATACACATATACATATATAATCATATTCGTTTAATGGTTCGTGAATCGTTGGAACTTGGTCGAGGTTGAATGAATGTATGAACATAGTTTAAAATTCTTGAAATTTAACTTAACAAATATTGCTTATCGTGTCGGAAACATATAAAGATTAAAGTTTAAATTTGGTTGGAAATTTCCGGGTTGTCACAGTACCTACCCGTTAAAGAAATTTCGTCCCGAAATTTGAGTGGAAAGGTCGTGAATGATAATAAGTATGTTTTCATGATGCATACGGGCTGAAAATTAGAGTTTTATCATCAGCGAATAATTTGGATAAACAATCCATTTATATGAAGAGTACGAATGAAGCTAACATAGAAGAGTGAAATGAGTAAGTGTAGATTCATCTTATCATTTGACGTAGATATGATTGATTTCCAGATTTCAATGGATTTGAAAAAAATTTTCTTAATAAGATTTGACTATCCGGTAATCAAGGGAATTAGGATCCCCTTTAAATGCGATCGTCCATTTTAATTGTTCTGTCAGAGATTCTCTTATAAATTCACCTCCTTCGTTTCCTTACAACTCACACCTCCTGTTGATGCATTTTATGCAAGTCCCTAGACATCTACCCACGTCCATTGCAGGTACAACAGTTTACAGGCCACCATGATTGCTCGTTATTTTCCTATCCGTGTTTGTATGTGGTTACAGGAACTGCAGGAACGAGATTTAGATGTTTGACTATATTAGACTTAGTTAGACGTACGAGTGAAGCCTCACTAGTACGGCTGACAGGCTCATACATACTGTTAATGCTGAGCTAAGTCACAATTACAACCTAAATGAGAAGACACGAGTGAGTGATCACCCGTACGGCTGATGAAGCCAACTCGTACGTGTGATGAATGAATCGTATGGGTGAGTCAACAGCCGGGGTATATAAAGTCTTATGTTCTTCATTTTAGGTTAAGCCTCTCATTTGTTACACACACTCAGATCTAGTGAGCTCCTCCGATTCTCTCTCAGTCCAAATCACCCAGGTGGTGAATAATAGCTCTAGGTGTTGATCTAATCACACTTGATTTAGTTGTGGTTTGACTAAATTAATCAAAAAAAAAAAAAACATAACCTATTCACTAGAGGTTTTGATTCACTTATTCCCCCTTTGTGTGAGTTAAATCTGTTGATTTCTAAGTTCCTAGTCATGTTTCATCACCTTCTATTCTTTCCCCCTCAACTCATATTTTAAAGTATTCATCAATATGCTCCATCCAGTTTTGATTCTCGATATACTTCTAACTTTCATATCGGTCATTCTTCTTTTTCATCTACCGCCGGAAGAATCTATTTACTTCTACTATACTCTTGGGTTTATAGTGTTTCTAGTTCTCCCATGTCTTTATATTGCTATATGCATCGATATATATGGTTTATAATTTCTGGTTTGTCGTTGGGCTTTATATGTTCCCTTATATTTCAAAGTCTCTGCTTCTGTCTTCTATAATCATTATCATTCACAGTTAATGCTCTCTTTTATTTGCTGCAATTTATACTCCAATTTCTATTTCGGAGTTTTGTCCTTTCGTTTCTTCTTCTTGCGATTAAGCACCGCTTGTAATGGTCCAGAATTCACAGATATAAATTTTAGAATGAACATTGTTAATGTTCTAGGAAGGAAATTGTGATGGCACGATCTTGACTTGTCAAATTACTAGAATACCTTGGAAAAGGCCGAATCATCAAGAAATATTTTCTTGATATTTTAGAGGTTAAATAGAATACAAGAGTCGTATAACATGGCACATGATGATGTTATGATCTGTGAATCATCACGTTCCATTTAGAAACTCAGCATGACTTACTGTAATATAATCACATTGATCAAGTGTCATTATATTATACTAATTCATGCTTCAGTTCCCAACACTACTTCAAAATATTCCTATTTTAAACTTAAATGTTTCAGAATTTAGAAACTAAAATAGTTTCTTTTATGATGTAATACAGATAGCGCGAAGGGGTAAATGATTTCAAATAAGAAAAATTAAGAAAATATCTTCAGAAATATGGAGGATATTTATAATGAAAGATATGATGATATTTTAGAATTTCTAATATTAGAGGATGATGAAGAATATTGTCCGCAGGGGTTTAGAGTCAGGAGCAAGGTATTCGTTAATGACTTCAGCAGGTACTGAATCATTTGGATCCTTTGAAGTCAGGTTCAGTCTTTGAAATTTGTCCACAGCCTCCTTCCTACTTTGCTCAATCCGTTTTTCAGTTTCAAAACTTCTCTTTTTCTGCGCTTTGCCAGCACACTTCATCATTATCATCCAGCTTTTACCGTTTAAAGTCGTTTATAGTTTTTGCTGCTTCATCAGCATTTTTTTTTTCCATTTTCGGAGAACCAATTCGTAGTTCGGAGTGTTTTTCAGAAACTTCACATTCAAATTAAGTCCAGAAGATAGACGTTATATATATACACATATAACTGTTGGCGTAGACATGCTGTGAGATTTCAAAATACTGATTGCTAATTCCCAATGATTCGTATGGCAATTCTCATTACAAGATGCGAATGAGTAAATGATGGGGTTTCAATGAATAATTATAATGACTTTTTGGAGAGGCTAAAGTCAAAGGGTAATGAAGTTGTTAGTACATCTGCTAATAATGTGGTGAAATGTAAAAGGTTCCCTGGTAACGATGGTGTATATCTCAAGGTTATAATAAGGTTAGTCTAACTGAAAAGTCGAAGTTGACTTGCTGGAGCTGTGACAAAACTGGCTACTTTGAATAGGAGTCGCAAAGTTATTTTTACTAATAAATGCCAAAGAATCTGACGCGAATACGTTGTTTAAACTTTTACTTTGGTTTTAAGAGTTTTTCGGGTACATAACTGTGGGTAACATGTGGTTGGATCATCATCTCGATTGCTCATCATTCGAAGTGTCTTCAGAAATTTTTGAAGGGTTTGAACACAGATTGTAATCGTTAACATACATTTGATGTTCTAACACAGTTTTGAAGTCAAAATATAGCTTGTGAAATATGTAAGGATCTAAGAGTGATGATTTTGGTCATATCTCAAGTTGAATATTGAGATTTCAAAATCAGAATATGTAATTAAATTTTGAATGAGTATGGTTGTTTTGATTTCTATAAACGAACGTATATTGTTGTGAAAGTAGGGAGTATAATGGATGATTTGCTGAATCAGATTCGAAGAATGTAACATATTAATTGTGAATTTATATATCTCTCGGGTATTACCTACCCGTTAAAAAAAATTCACAATTAATATTTTGTACAAAAGAATTTTATTACAGTCTTTATGAAAATATATACATGTATATTTTCTTCAGATGTAACATAAATTTAATGAGTTAATGTTAAATTAAACTCATTTGATTTACGGTTGAAACTAGAATTGAATAATCCCTAAAGGCTTTAAAAAGTACATAACTTTTACGCAGTATTTCTTTAATGACATTGAAATTATGAATCAATACTTCGTTATGTGTTGATGTATGATGTTCGGTTCGTGGAATTCTTGTGAATTTCGCAAAGTACGAATGATGTTATCTGAAAAGTTTCGGGTACATCAATGATGAAAGTGTAAAATCAAATATATACTTGATTTATTATGAACTGGAATTTGTTGAGTTGCGACAGAGATTGTAGTTAACGCTGGTTAAGTTGCGGCCGAAGGACGTACATTATTGCATATTTGTATTATGAATTAACCGAGTAGTTAAGATTCACACTCAATAGCTTAGTACGGAAAGATTTATTTCAATATATATATATATATATATATATATATATATATATATATATATATATATATATATATATATATATAATATACATATAATTTCTTCAGAGGGAATGAGTTAATTCTTCATAACTTGTTGATACAATATACACGTTATTGATTCGTAATGATGTCCACAGTGATTCTTGAACTGACGGAGTTTGTGATGTTATAGGTGTTGTTGATTCTGATGTTGACTGTACTGACGATGCTGGTGACGTTGACGGTACTGTTGATGTTATTGGTAAAACAAGTTTAACTTGTTAATCACACACCATTTTTATCAGGGTTTCTACTCTTCCTTCTATCATTTTGGTTCGCTTAACTGATTTATGGTTAGGGCTAGATTAGATAATCTCTAAGACTTTAGAGATTATATAATCGCCTCGGAATGTTTCTCCAATGAAGTTATGAATTAATACTTCGTCAGTTATTGTTGTTGGTACTCCTTGGTATCTATGGTGCGTATGACGTTGATGCTCGTGGGATAGATTGTGAAGTTGAGGTTTACAACGCGGTTGTGGTTGGAGGTAGTAATGGTACTGTTGGCGTTGATGATGGTGGTACTGGTTATGCTGCTGCTGGTGTTTGTAATCTCTGCACCATATTCTCCAAAGCCACTACCCGAGCGCGAAGTTCGTTGACTTCTTCTATTATTCCAGGATGATTGTCGGTCGGAACGAGCGGATAAATAAAATCTAGAATTTGATGTAGTATATAATCGTGACGAGATACCCTGGAAATGAGAGAGAAAATGGTGTCTCGAACAGGTTCGCCGGTAAGTGCTTCAGGTTCTTCACCAAGAGGGCAATGTGGTGGATGGAAAGGATCGCCTTCTTCTTGTTTCCAATAATTGAGGAGGCTACAAACCCATCCCCAATTCATCCAGAATAGGTGATGTCTGATTGGTTGATCCATTCCGGTCGCACTGCTTTCGGAGCTTGAGTGAGATTCCATTTCGGAATCCGAGTGACTTGAACTGATGACAAATTCCATTTTGTACGATTGGATAAAGGATTTTCGATATAAAAATGATTTTTCGGCTATCGGGTGGTATTCTATTTACATAGGATATCTATATATAGAGATCAAAAGATTTCATAGATTACGGAGGAATTTGCGGGATATGTCAGGCAAAGTTTAAAGTAACAGATACGATAAGATATGATTTAGCAGATACGCTAAGATATAAATTTTGTCTATACACTACTCATGCAATTAATGTAGCAAGACGTGTCTAGACTAATAATGATAAGCAAGTAATTTCCTATGGATGATAAGCAGATGATTTCCGACTAGAAATGATAAGCAAAACTTTTGACATGCAGACACGGTCGAAGTCCAGACTCACTAATGCATCCTAACGACTTATCAGTTAGACACACTAATGCAGACCTGGTTCGCTAAGACCACCGCTCTGATACCAACTGAAAGGACCCGTTCATATACATTATAAACGATTCACAATAGTTGATTACATTGCGAGGTATTTGACCTCTATATGATACATTTTACAAACATCGCATTCGTTTTTAAAAGACAATCTTTCTTTACATAAAAAATTGACAGGCATGCATACCATTTCATAATATCCACTATCTAACTATAAATTGATTTAATAATAATATTTGATGAACTCAATGACTCGAATGCAACGTTCTTCGAAATATGCTATGAAAGACTCCAAGTAATATCTTTAAAATGAGCAAATGCACAGCGGAAGATTTCTTTAACACCTGAGAATAAACATGCTTTAAAGTTTATCATAATCATTTATTTCCATCATTTTAATAGACCACAAGAATTTCATTTCCAGTTCTCATAAATATACGTCTCATGCATAGAGACAAAAAATAATCATTCATATGGTGAACACCTGGTAACCGACATTAACTAGATACATATAAGAATATCCCCTATCATTCCGGGATCCTCCTTCGGACATGATATAATTTCGAAGTACTAAAGCATCCGGTACTTTGGATGGGGTTTGTTACGCCCAATAGATCTATCTTTAGGATTCGCGTCAATTAGGGTGTCTGTTCCCTAATTCTTAGATTACCAGACTTAATAAAAAGGGGCATATTCGATTCCGATAATTCAACCATATAATGTAGTTTCGATTACTCGTGTCTATTTCGTAAAACAGTTATAAAAGCAGCGCATGTATTCTCAGCCCAAAAATATAAAGGGTAAAAAGGCAAATGAAACTCACCATACTGTATTTCGTAGTAAAAATACATATAACGTCATTGAACAAGTGCAAGGTTGGCCTCGGATTCACGAACCTAAATTAATTATATATATTTATGTGTTGGTCAATATTTGTCTAACAAATTAGGTCAAGTCATAGTGTACCACAATCCTAATGCTCGAGACTAATATGCAAAAGTCAACAAAAGTAAATTTGACTCAAAATAATTTTCAAAAATCTATACATGATTAATATATAGTTTAAATATCGTCGTTTTATATTTTTAAATATTTTTAAAAGATTTATTAGAGTAAATAATATAATTTATTTATTAATAAATAAAATTTTATATTAAATTTATATAATAAAATATACTTTTATATATATTAAGTAATAAAATTTATAGGGTTCATTTAATATCATAAAGATAATATGATAGGTATTATTAAAGTAAGTTATTACAAGTAGTAAAATATGTTGGTATCACATATTTATTTGATAAAATAATATCTATAATGATAGTAAGTAAAAGTTGTATTATTTTGTAATAATAATTATTATTATAAAAATATCAATATTTATAATTACTAAGATGACATTATGATAAAACGATAATTCTAATTATGATAACTTTAATATTTACGATAATTTTTAATATTATCTTTAAAATAATAATTCTATTTAAAATAATAACAATAATAATATTTTTTAGTAACAATGACATTTCTATTAAAATGATAATTTTTGTTAAAATGATAGTTTTAATAATAACGATACTTTTAATAATAATAGTAATGATAAAAAATAATAAGAACGATAATTTTATCTAAATCAATATCTTATAATATTTTAATTTCATCATGATACTCTTACTCATTATTTCCTAATCGTTTCGTTTAATAGCTTTTAATCGTCTTTTATATCGTGTTCATAATAATGATAATAATAGTAATCAAAATAATTAGGTGTTATAAATATTTGTTTTAGTTACACTAATATTAATAATGATAGTTACTATAACATTACTAACGATAATACTAATAATTATCTTAATGATAATATAGTAATAATAATAATAACAATAACCATTTTTAAATAATGATATATATATATTAATAATGATAATAATAATAATAATAATAATAATACTAATAATAATAATAATAATAATAATAATAATAATTGGATAATAATAATAATACTAATTATAACTTTAACGATAATAACGATAGTAATAATAAAAAAAATAACAATTTTTAATGATAAATCCCTTTTATTGATAAAGATAATAATAATGATAATAATAAGATAAAACTGGAACGACGATAAAAACGACGATAATAATAATCATTTTTAATAAAAATATCGAAAATTCAATTGATTATAACTTCTAATCCGTTCATCGAAACCATTCGATATCTAAAGGAAAAGTTCTTAATTTTTCGCTAGTTTTCCAAGGACATGCATATCTTATACCTTATCTCAACCGCAAGAGTAACTAATTCAAGATTCAACCTAACCTGTCTAAGGGCAATATCAAAAGTACAAGCATGCATAATCCTAAATACTCGAGCACTAGTCAGGGATACACTATTAGTATGTAAAAGTTAAATTATGAGTACTCACGTATCAATATTGAGATTCAATATTGCAGGAAAGGTACGTAGACGCAACGGAAATGATAAACACTATATTGACCTCACGAGCATACCGATGAACCATACTCAATCACCTCCATAGCTATAACCCATAATTTCCTTAATCCTATCCTACTCGAAAAACAATTTCGAAATCACTCTGACAGCACTCCGTCGTAATATTTTATGTATACTAATAATATCTTGAAATAATACGGAGTAAATATATATATGTAAATCGATTGAGAGAGTTTAGAGAAAAATATTTTCAAGTTTCTATGAAATAATGAAACCTATTGAATTCTATTTATAATAGATTTTTGAATTATTAAAGTGAATTATTAAAGTATGAATTATTAAAGTGAATTATTAAAGTATGAATTATTAAAGTGAATTATTAAAGTATGAATTATTAAAGTGAATTATTAAAGTATGGATTATTAAAGTGAATTATTAAAGTATGAATTATTAAAGTGAATTATTAAAGTTAAAGTAAAGTAAAAATAAAGTAAAGGTAAAGTTTAAGTATAGTAAAAGTATAAAACTATTTACGTATAATACGCGTATAAATATATATAATATTAATTTAAATCGTTATATATATATATATATATATATATAATAAAATAAAATATAAATATCGTTATCTTTATCATTCTAGTTAAGTAATGAATTGTCAAAAGTGGTTCTAGATATTTATAAAAGTTATATACGTTTTAATATTAAAGTTCTTTTTAAACTGAAAATGTTTTTGTACGTTTGAAACTAAATAGATCAATCGAATCTTTATGAGATTCAATCTTCCACTATCATTTGTCTAGTTCTCAATGATTGACAATTTGTTCTTATTTATAAATCACTTTACCATTTATTGTTAAAATGGAAAGATTTCTCAAATCAATGTGGGCCTTTCAACAGAGACTTGTAATCATAATTTAATATATCTGATAATTCAATCATTTGATCTTATCTTCTAATTCCATTGATAAATATTTTGAAACAGATACAATCATGTAAAGTATTTAATCTAATATTTTGTTAACGTTTCAAGTTATAATATATATACACATATACATATATAATCATATTCGTTTAATGGTTCGTGAATCGTTGGAACTTGGTCGAGGTTGAATGAATGTATGAACATAGTTTAAAATTCTTGAAATTTAACTTAACAAATATTGCTTATCGTGTCGGAAACATATAAAGATTAAAGTTTAAATTTGGTTGGAAATTTCCGGGTTGTCACACATCTATTTCCAGAAGATTCGTCAACACCTTCAACAGCTTAAAATTTCGGGACGAAATTTATTTAACGGGTAGGTACTGTAGTGACCCGAACTTTTCCATGTTTATATATATTAATTGAGATTGATATTTACATGATTAAATGTTTCCAACATGTTAAGCAATCAAACTTGTTAAGACTTGATTAATTCAAATATGTTTCATATAGACAATTGACCACCCAAGTTGACCGGTGATTCACGAACGTTAAAACTTGTAAAAACGACATGACGATATATATATGGATATACATATGGTTAACATGAGATTATGATAAGTAAGTATCTCCATAAGTATATTAACAATGAGTTATATACATATAAACAAGACTACTAACTTAAGGATTTCGAAACGAGACATATATGTAACGATTATCGTTGTAACGACATTTAAATGTATATATATCATATTAAGATATTAAGATATATTAATATATCATAATATCATAATAATATAATAATTTAACATCTCATTAGATATAATAAACAATGGGTTAACAACATTAATTGAGATCGTTAACTTAAAGGTTTCAAAACAACACTTATATGTAACGACTAACGATGACTTAACGACTCAGTTAAAATGTATATACATGTAGTGTATTTAGATGTATTAAAATACTTTTGGAAGACTTCAAGACATATATCAAAACACTCATACTTAACAAAAATGGTTACAGTTACTTTCCCATTCTTTTCTTTCATCAAGAATTCTAGTCGTATTCTTACCCGTATTATACACAGCTTCAAAACGTACTTACTATGGGTATATACCAATAAGAACTAGCAGGGGATTCCACTCTTGATTATGTCATGTATGACTAATCAATTTTAACTTCTACCATGAGCTAGTCAACTAACTAGAACACCTTTTAACCCCACTCACCACTCACCAATTACCACTCATCATTCACTCCATTTCACTTCCAATTCTCTTTCTAATTCTCTCTCAACACACATACACTATTATGAACGTACTTTTCCAGTAGTTAATCATCATCTTCATCAAAAATCACTTCAAGAATCAAGCTATAATCATCATAGGAAGAACACTTCAAGAACACTTCAAAAATCCCTTCAAGTTTACTAATTTACTTCCAAGCTTTCTAATCCATTCTAAGTAATCATCTAAGATCAAGAAACCTTTGTTATATACGGTAGGTTATCTTTCTTATTCAAGGTAATATTCATATTCAAACTTTGATTTAATTTCTATAACTATAAACTATCTTAATTCGAGTAAAAATCTTACTTGAACTTATTTTTGTGTCATGATCCTACTTCGAGAACTTTCAAGCCATCCAAGATCCTTTGAAGCTAGATCATTTCTTGTCACTTCCAGTATGTTTACCTACTAAACTTGAGGTAGTAATGATGTTCATAACATCATTCGATTCATATATATAAAACTATCTTATTCGAAGGTTTAAACTCGTAATCACTAGAACATAGTTTAGTTAATTCTAAATTTGTTCGCAAACAAAAGTTAATCCTTCTAACTTGACTTTTAAAATTAACTACACATATGTTCTATATCTATATGATATGCTAACTTAATGATTTAAAACCTGGAAACACGAAAAACACCGTAAAACCGGATTTACGCCGTCGTAGTAACACCGCGGACTGTTTTGGGTTAGTTAATTAAAAACTATGATAAACTTTGATTTAAAAGTTGTTATTCTGAGAAAATGATTTTTATTATGAACATGAAACTATATCCAAAAATTATGGTTAAACTCAAAGTGGAAGTATGTTTTCTAAAATGGTCATCTAGACGTCGTTCTTTCGACTGAAATGACTACCTTTACAAAAATGACTTGTAACTTATTTTTCCGACTATAAACCTATACTTTTTCTGTTTAGATTCATAAAATAGAGTTCAATATGAAACCATAGCAATTTGATTCACTCAAAACGGATTTAAAATGAAGAAGTTATGGGTAAAACAAGATTGGATAATTTTTCTCAGTTTCGCTACGTGAAAATTGGTAACAAATCTATTCCAACCATAACTTAATCAACTTGTATTGTATATTATGTAATCTTGAGATACCATAGACACGTATACAATATTTCGACCTATCATGTCGACACATCTATATATATTTCGGAACAACCATAGACACTCTATATGTGAATGTTGGAGTTAGCTATACAGGGTTGAGGTTGATTCCAAAATATATATAGTTTGAGTTGTGATCAATACTGAGATACGTATACACTGGGTCGTGGATTGATTCAAGATAATATTTATCGATTTATTTCTGTACATCTAACTGTGGACAACTAGTTGTAGGTTACTAACGAGGACAGCTGACTTAATAAACTTAAAACATCAAAATATATTAAAAGTGTTGTAAATATATTTTAAACATACTTTGATATATATGTATATATTGTTATAGGTTCGTGAATCAACCAGTGGCCAAGTCTTACTTCCCGACGAAGTAAAAATCTGTGAAAGTGAGTTATAGTCCCACTTTAAAAATCTAATATTTTTGGGATGAGAATACATGCAGGTTTTATAAATGATTTACAAAATAGACACAAGTACGTGAAACTACATTCTATGGTTGAATTATCGAAATTGAATATGCCCCTCTTTATTAAGTCTGGTAATCTAAGAATTAGGGAACAGACACCCTAACTGACGCGAATCCTAAAGATAGATCTATCGGGCCCAACAAGCCCCATCCAAAGTACCGGATGCTTTAGTACTTCGAAATTTATATCATATCCGAAGGGTGTCCCGGAATGATGGGGATATTCTTATATATATGCATCGTGTTAATGTCGGTTACCAGGTGTTCACCATATGAATGATTTTTATCTCTATGTATGGGATGTGTTTTGAAATATGAAATCTTGTGGTCTATTGTTACGATTTGATACATATAGGTTAAACCTATAACTCACCAACATTTTTGTTGACGTTTAAAGCATGTTTATTCTCAGGTGAATACTAAGAGCTTCCGCTGTTGCATACTAAAATAAGGACAAGATTTGGAGTCCATGTTTGTATGATATTGTGTAAAAACTGCATTCAAGAAACTGATTTCGATGTAACATATTTGTATTGTAAACCATTATGTAATGGTCGTGTGTTAACAGGATATTTTAGATTATCATTATTTGATAATCTACGTAAAGCTTTTAAAACTTTATTTATGAAATAAAGGTTATGGTTTGTTTTAAAAATGAATGCAGTCTTTGAAAAACGTCTCATATAGAGGTCAAAACCTCGCAACGAAATCAATTAATATGGAACATTTTTAATCAATAAGAACGGGACATTTCACCAGACATGGAATACCAATCTCTATTATCTCTGATAGGATGGCAGATTTATTTCAAGATTCTGGCAGACATTACAGCAAGCATTAGGAACTCGTCTATGAAATGTCCCGTTCTTATTGATTAAAAACGTTTCATATTAATTGATTTCGTTGCGAGGTTTTGACCTCTATATGAGACGTTTTTCAAAGACTGCATTCATTTTTAAAACAAACCATAACCTTTATTTCATAAATAAAGGTTTAAAAAGCTTTACGTAGATTATCAAATAATGATAATCTAAAATATCCTGTTTACACACGACCATTACATAATGGTTTACAATACAAATATGTTACATCGAAATTAGTTTCTTGAATGCAGTTTTTACACAATATCATACAAACATGGACTCCAAATCTTGTCCTTATTTTAGTATGCAACAGCGGAAGCTCTTAGTATTCACCTGAGAATAAACATGCTTTAAATGTCAACAAAAATGTTGGTGAGTTATAGGTTTAACCTATATATATCAAATCGTAACAATAGACCACAAGATTTCATATTTCAATACACATCCCATACATAGAGATAAAAATCATTCATATGGTGAACACCTGGTAACCGAAAATAACAAGATGCATATATAAGAATATCCCCATCATTCCGGGACACCCTTCAGATATGATATAAATTTCGAAGTACTAAAGCATCCGGTACTTTGGATGGGGTTTGTTAGGCCCAATAGATCTATCTTTAGGATTCGCGTCAATTAGGGTGTCTGTTCCCTAATTCTTAGATTACCAGACTTAATAAAAAGGGGCATATTCGATTTCGATAATTCAACCATAGAATGTAGTTTCACGTACTTGTGTCTATTTTGTAAATCATTTATAAAACCTGCATGTATTCTCATCCCAAAAATATTAGATTTTAAAAGTGGGACTATAACTCACTTTCACAGATTTTTTACTTCGTCGGGAAGTAAGACTTGGCCACTGGTTGATTCACGAACCTATAACAATATATACATATATATCAAAGTATGTTCAAAATATATTTACAATACTTTTAATATATTTTGATGTTTTAAGTTTAATAAGTCAGCTGTCCTCGTTAGTAACCTACAACTAGTTGTCCACAGTTAGATGTACAGAAATAAATCAATAAATATTATCTTGAATCAATCCATGACCCAGTGTATACGTATCTCAGTATTGATCACAACTCAAACTATATATATTTTGGAATCAACCTCAACCCTGTATAGCTAACTCCAACATTCACATATAGAGTGTCTATGGTTGTTCCGAAATATATATAGATGTGTCGACATGATAGGTCGAAACATTGTATACGTGTCTATGGTATCTCAAGATTACATAATATACAATACAAGTTGATTAAGTTATGGTTGGAATAGATTTGTTTCCAATTTTCACGTAGCTAAAATGAGAAAAATTATCCAATCTTGTTTTACCCATAACTTCTTCATTTTAAATCCGTTTTGAGTGAATCAAATTGCTATGGTTTCATATTGAACTCTATTTTATGAATCTAAACAGAAAAAGTATAGGTTTATATTCGGAAAAATAAGTTACAAGTCGTTTTTGTAAAGGTAGTCATTTCAGTCGAAAGAACGACGTCTAGATGACCATTTTAGAAAACATACTTCCACTTTGAGTTTAACCATAATTTTTGGATATAGCTTCATGTTCATAATAAAAATAATTTTCTCAGAATAACAACTTTTAAATCAAAGTTTATCATAGTTTTTAATTAACTAACCCAAAACAGCCCGCGGTGTTACTACGACGGCGTAAATCCGGTTTTACGGTGTTTTTCGTGTTTCCAGGTTTTAAATCATTAAGTTAGCATATCATATAGATATAGAACATGTGTTTAGTTGATTTTAAAAGTCAAGTTAGAAGGATTAACTTTTGTTTGCGAACAAGTTTAGAATTAACTAAACTATGTTCTAGTGATTACAAGTTTAAACCTTCGAATAAGATAGCTTTATATGTATGAATCGAATGATGTTATGAACATCATTACTACCTTAATTTCCTTGGATAAACCTACTGTAAAAGAGAAAAATGGATCTAGCTTCAACGGATCCTTGGATGGCTCGAAGTTCTTGAAGCAGAATCATGACACGAAAACAAGTTCAAGTAAGATCATCACTTGAAATAAGATTGTTATAGTTATAGAAATTGAACCAAAGTTTGAATATGATTATTACCTTGTATTAGAATGATAACCTACTGTAAGAAACAAAGATTTCTTGAGGTTGGATGATCACCTTACAAGATTGGAAGTGAGCTAGCAAACTTGAAAGTATTCTTGATTTTATGAAACTAGAACTTTTGAAATTTATGAAGAACACTTAGAACTTGAAGATAGTGTTGGGTTTTAACAAGTTTCATAACACTTAAAACCTTTTAAGATCCATTCAAAGCGGAAGCATGACAAATCATTTGGTAACTTGTTAAATCTTTAACCAATTAAAGTTTAAAACCCAATTAGGATCAAGTTGTGATATATACTTACAAACTACAAGATAGTAATTTAGAGGTTATACCTTCTCCAAGTTAGGAGGTTATTTACTTCCAAGAATGATGAATTTGAAGATGAAAACACCAAGCTTATGCTTCTCCAATATCACCCTTAACCTTGGCTAGACTTTGGTACCTTATAACCTTAATAACCAAGCTAGAAAACCACTTTATTAGAACCTTAAAATCTGGACAGCAAGTACCAAGAAAGATGATGATGAATACTAGTTCCAAAACTATGGAATCTCAAGAGATAATACCCCAAGCTTGATGCACCAACACACCTTTGAATTGGTTAGGTTTTAGAGACACTTAATCACTAGAAAACAAGCTTGAAACACTCCCTTTTGCTGCTTGAAAAGCCACGGTTTTACAGCAGCAAGGAGAAGAGAAAGAATGTGTTTTTCTTGGTTCTTAGTTTCTTACTTGAGTCATGCATGTGGTGAATGGAGCCTAGCATGCTTTTATTGGAATGTGCCAACACAAGTAACAATGGAATAAGCATGGGGTGTCTTGGAGACCACCCTAGAAAACGGCTCCATCACCAATTCCATATAACAAGACTTTAAATTTTATAAAACTTGCTATTTTGTATAAAATCCCATGATTTTATTAAGATACTTATGTATTTTATAAACCTTTTATAAAATATAACACAACATAATTATTTAAACCCATAAATAATTATATATAAATTATCCAAATAATTTATCTCAAGTGATTATATTTTAGAAAACCGATTTTCTAAAATCCAAGTGTCGCGTATTCATTTAACGATCCATTCGTTAAGCTTAAATACGTATACGGTGTTGGTAAGCTTGTTATTGGGTATGACCCGACTTGGATCATAACATATTAGCCACATTAATTTAATATGTCTCTCGGGCATACGAAATACCTTCAATCTCCCACTTGCACGAGAAACATAAGAAATTAATGCAAGCGATGGATACAGCCTAACACACCGTCCATCACCCCTAATATGTTATGACTTTGTGCCATTCAATAACATCATCCCTTTCGAGTTCCCATCTCGAATATGATTAGGTGAATCTTTCATTATTTCCTTTCGTCCTAGATGTCATGTTAAATCCAAGAGATACAGAGTGATCACTCTCTTATAGATTTAACTTTTCAGGCCTTAGACATCTGAATCTCAATGAATAAGAGGGACAAATTCCATCTTGACTACATACGTCCTAGATATACACTTTGTAATATACCTGAGTTCTTCCTTATGTACTACCATGTTTCAGAATAGCGAAGGAAAGAATCAAGGCACAGTACTTGGTGAATATCCGAACCCAATATGTATCTCAGGTAAGAGGATACAATGATATTCGCCTTTACTCAAGATTACATGTGATCAACCACGAAGGCTCTATACAGTAATTCTTGAGAGCTGGTCTTCCAATATTTGTTTCCCACAAATATCTATGAACCTTGGTTGCAACCTTGCCCCACATTCAACCTATGAATGTATACCAATCCGAGTTCATAATAGTCTAAACCTCACACTTGTTCCCACAAATGTGATCGACTACGGAAATTTAGAATAATTGCTTATTCATGGATGAAATATGCAAAATAGGAACATAACACAAATAAATTAACACCATAGTTATATTAATGAGTTTGAATAATTTCGTTCCAGTACAATACATAAAATAGATCATATCCAATCACTAGAATATCGAAGCCCTAATGCACAAACATGTCCCTCATGTTTTGGCCCATGTAAAAGCTTCGTGAGTGGATCCGCAACATTTTGATCTGTGTGAACTTTGTGAATACATATCTTTCCCTTTTCAACCTCATCCCTGATGTAGTTGAATCTCCGCTCAATGTGACGAGTCTTTTGATGAGCACGAGGTTCCTTGATTTGAGCAATCGCACCCTCGTTGTCACAAAAGATCTCAAGAGGGTCCTGAATGGAAGGGACCACTCCTAAGTCGTCGATGAATTTCTTCATCCATGCAGCTTCCTGAGCTGCCAGTGAGGCGGCAATGTACTCCGACTCTGTAGTGGATAACGCAACAACCTCCTGTTTCGAACTCTTCCAAGAGACTGCACCACCATTTAACATGAAGACATAACCGGATTGTGATCGAGAGTCATCTCGATCAGTTTGGAAACTCGCGTCCACGTAACCTTTTACAGCGAGTTCCTCCTCACCAGACCCATATATTAGAAACATATCCTTAGTCCTCCTAAGGTATTTCAATATGCTTTTAACAGCAATCCAATGACTATTTCCTGGGTTATTCTGGTATCTACTTGTCAAGCTTAGAGCGCATGACACATCCGGTCTAGTACATATCATTGCATACATGATAGACCCAATAGCAGATGCGTATGGGACTTTCTTCATTCTCTCTTGTTCATCTTTCGTAGCAGGACACTGAGATGAACTGAGAACGGTTCCTTTTTGAATAGGTACCAAACCTCTCTTAGAGTTTTCCATCTTGAACCTTTTCAAGATTTTATCAATGTATGTACTTTGACTTAAACCTATCAATCTCTTGGATCTATTTCTATAGATCCCTATCCCCAATATGTATTGTGCATCTCCAAGATCCTTAATGGAGAAGCAACTCTTTAGCCAAGTTTTGACTCCTTGCATTGTGGTAATATCATTCCCAAATAATAATATATCATCCACATATAGTACAAGGAATATGATAGTGCTCCCACTAGCTTTCTTATATACACAAGCTTCATCACCATTTTTAATGAAGCCAAATTTCTCGGCTTCCTCATTAAAACGATGATTCCACATTCTAGATGCTTGTTTCAATCCGTAGATTGACTTCTTTAACTTGCATACACTTTTAGGATATTTTGGATCAACAAAACCTTCAGGCTGAACCATATAGACATCTTCCATAAGATATCCATTTAGGAAAGCGGTTTTGACATCCATTTGCCATATTTCATAGTCGTAGTGAGCAGCAATGGCAAATACTATCCTAATAGACTTTAGCATTGCCACAGGTGAGAAAGTTTCATCATAATCAACCCCTTGAGTTTGAGTGAAACCTTTTACAACAAGTCTAGCTTTATATGTATCCAAGTTTCCATGTATGTCGGTTTTCTTCTTGAAAAGCCATTTGCAATCAACTAGCTTAGAGCTAGGAGGTTGCTCAACAAGTTCTCACACTTGGTTTTCATACATGGATTGCATCTCTGCGTTCATGGCATCCTGCCATTTATCTTTATCAATCCTTGATAAAGCATCTTCATAGTTTGTCGGTTCATCCAAATCAACCGTACAGCAACCATCCACGAGAAACCCATATCTCTCGGGAGGATTACTAATCCTACTAGATCTTCGAACGTCTTGTGTACCTTGATCATCCACTTGATCACTTTCAACATCCTCATGTTGAGTACTAGTGCCAACCAATTGTGTATCATCGGCTTGATCTTGTACCTCTACAAGATCTACCTTCCTTTCACCATCACCTTCCATAAGGAACTTGGTTTCTAGGAATTCCGCTTTCCGAGCAACAAATACATTCTGCTCGGATGGATCATAGAAATAGTATCCCATATCATCCTTGGGATATCCTATGAAGATACACTTCGTGGATCGAGCATGTAGCTTATTTGCTACATAACGCTTAGGATAAGCTTCACATCCCCATACTTTCAGGTATGAAAGAGAAGGAGGTTTCCCAAACCACATCTCATGAGGAGTTCGTTCCACTTTCTTGGTTGGGGCCATATTTAAAATACGAGCCGCGGAGCTTAGACAATAACCCCAAAATGATAGAGGCAACGAGCTTCTTGCCATCATAGATCGAACCATATCCATTAGGGTTCGGTTCCTCCTTTCGGAAACTCCATTAAGTTGGGGTGTTCCGGGTGGAGTAAGTTGTGAGATAATCCCACAACTCCTAAGATGATCTTGGAAGGCATCGCTTAGGTATTCACCTCCTCTATCGGTACGAAGTACCTTAATTGTCCTATTGAGTTGATTTTGTACTTCGTTTTGATATTCTTTGAATGCTTCAAACGTTTCGTCCTTGTGTCTTAATAAGTAGACATATCCGAAACGACTAAAGTCATCAATGAAAGTAACAAAGTATCTTTCACCATTCCTAGTCATGGGTTTAAAGGGTCCACATACATCCGAATGTATTAATCCCAATAAGTCTTTATCCCTTTCATAAGTCCCTTTGAAAGGTGCTTTAGTCATCTTGCCTTGTAAACAAGATTCACATATATCAAACGAATCCATTTCATTTGATTTCAAAAGTCCATTCCTTTGAAGTGTATGTATTCGGTTCTTGTTTATGTGACCAAGGCGACAATGCCATAAGTAGGAATCACTCAAATCCCTTTTGAGTTTCTTGGTGCTTGTATGGTACATTGAGCTACTAGATAATGTGTCATCGTGAACCAATTCATAAATTCCATTTGAAGGTGAAGCCTTGAAATAGAATACATTATCTAAATAAAAGTGGATATCATCATTAACAAAATTAGGCTTAAAACCACATTATTTCAAACGGGAAATAGAAATAATGTTTCGACATAAATCGGGTGCATACAAAATATCTTTCAAAATAAGTTCCAAACCACTTGGAAGCTTTAACACAAAGTCTCCTTGAGCCTTCACTTGCACTTTGGCTCCATTACCCATGTAGAGACTTGATGTTCCCGTTTGCTTGCTACTTCTTTTGAACCCCTGCAATGAATTGCAAATGTGAGTTCCACATCCAGTGTCTAATACCCATGTATTAGAAGAAGTAATACTAAGCTCTATATATACCATATATATATTACCTGAGGTTTGCCCTGCATCCCTCTTGTCCTTCAACTCCTTAAGATAAACCGGACAGTTTCGTTTCCAATGACCCATCTCACCGCAACCGAAACATGGGTCTTCCTTGGGGTTTGCCTTCTCGGCTACCTTTTTCTTCTTAGCCTTGTTGATGGTTGGGGTAACCATCTTCCCCTTCCCTTTGCCTTGATGGGCGGGTCCTTTTCTCTTAGCCACCTTTGGCTTAGAGGTGTTACCTTTGGACCCACTTTGATCGATTGCTAACACGGGTAAAGCCCTTTTACCCATGCTAGTTTCCGCCGTTCTAAGCATACCGTGAATCTCACCTATGCTCTTATCCATCCCATTCATATTGTAATTAATTACAAATTGATCAAACCTTTTTGATAGGGAGTTAAGGATAAGATCGGTAGCTAACTCGTTGGAAATGTTTAGGTTAAGACGGTTAGCACGATCGATAAGGCTTTTCATCTTAAGTACATAAGATGAAACCGATTGGGTATCGTCCATACGACAAGCATGTAGCGCCCGAACCGTTTAAGATCCATTGTTGGGTTTTAACAAGTTTCATAACACTTAAAACCTTTTAAGATCCATTCAAAGCGGAAGCATGAAAAAACATTTGGTAACTTGTTAAATCTTTAACCAATTAAAGTTTAAAACCCAATTAGGATCAAGTTGTGATATATACTTACAAACTACAAGATAGTAATTTAGAGGTTATACCTTCTCCAAGTTAGGAGGTTATTTACTTCCAAGAATGATGAATTTGAAGATGAAAACACCAAGCTTATGCTTCTCCAATATCACCCTTAACCTTGGCTAGACTTTGGTACCTTATAACCTTACTAACCAAGCTAGAAAACCACTTTATTAGAACCTTAAAATCTGGACAGCAAGTACCAAGAAAGATGATGATGAATACTAGTTCCAAAACTATGGAATCTCAAGAGATAATACCCCAAGCTTGATGCACCAACACACCTTTGAATTGGTTAGGTTTTAGAGACACTTAATCACTAGAAAACAAGCTTGAAACACTCCCTTTTGCTGCTTGAAAAGCCACGGTTTTACAGCAGCAAGGAGAAGAGAAAGAATGTGTTTTTCTTGGTTCTTAGTTTCTTACTTGAGTCATGCATGTGGTGAATGGAGCCTAGCATGCTTTTATTGGAATGTGCCAACACAAGTAATAATGGAATAAGCATGGGGTGTCTTGGAGACCACCCTAGAAAACGGCTCCATCACCAATTCCATATAACAAGACTTTAAATTTTATAAAACTTGCTATTTTGTATAAAATCCCATGATTTTATTAAGATACTTATGTATTTTATAAACCTTTTATAAAATATAACACAACATAATTATTTAAACCCATAAATAATTATATATAAATTATCCAAATAATTTATCTCAAGTGATTATATTTTAGAAAACCGATTTTCTAAAATCCAAGTGTCGCGTATTCATTTAACGATCCATTCGTTAAGCTTAAATACGTATACGGTGTTGGTAAGCTTGTTATTGGGTATGACCCGACTTGGATCATAACATATTAGCCACATTAATTTAATATGTCTCTCGGGCATACGAAATACCTTCAGATAGAACTTGAGAGAGATCAATTAGATGAAGAAAATTGAAGAATGAAAGTGTTTGTAGGTGTTTTTGGTCGTTGGTGTATGGATTAGATATAAAGGATATGTAATTTTGTTTTCATGTAAATAAGTCATGAATGATTACTCATATTTTTGTAATTTTATGAGATATTTCATGCTAGTTGCCAAATGATGGTTCCCACATGTGTTAGGTGACTCACATGGGCTACTAAGAGCTGATCATTGGAGTGTATATACCAATAGTACATACATCTAAAAGCTGTGTATTGTACAAGTACGAATACGGGTGCATACGAGTAGAATTGTTGATGAAACTGAACGAGGATGTAATTGTAAGCATTTTTGTTAAGTAGAAGTATTTTGATAAGTGTATTGAAGTCTTTCAAAAGTGTATAAATACATATTAAAACACTACATGTATATACATTTTAACTGAGTCGTTAAGTCATCGTTAGTCGTTACATGTAAATGTTGTTTTGAAACCTTTAGGTTAACGATCTTGTTAAATGTTGTTAACCCAATGTTTATAATATCAAAAGAGATTTTAAATTATTATATTATCATGATATTATGATGTACGAATATCTCTTAATATGATATATATACATTAAATGTCGTTACAACGATAATCGTTACATATATGTCTCGTTTCAAAATCATTAAGTTAGTAGTCTTGTTTTTACATATGTAGTTCATTGTTAATATACTTAATGATATGTTTAATTATCATAATATAATGTTAACTATATATATAACCATATATATGTCATCATATAGTTTTTACAAGTTTTAACGTTCGTGAATCACCGGTCAACTTGGGTGGTCAATTGTCTATATGAAACCTATTTCAATTAATCAAGTCTTAACAAGTTTGATTGCTTAACATGTTGGAAACATTTAATCATGTAAATATCAATCTCAATTAATATATATAAACATGGAAAAGTTCGGGTCACTACAGTACCTACCCGTTAAATAAATTTCGTCCCGAAATTTTAAGCTGTTGAAGGTGTTGACGAATCTTCTGGAAATAGATGCGGGTATTTCTTCTTCATCTGATCTTCAGGCTCCCAGGTGAACTCAGGTCCTCTACGAGCATTCCATCGAACCTTAACAATTGGTATCTTGTTTTGCTTAAGTCTTTTAACCTCACGATCCATTATTTCGACGGGTTCTTCGATGAATTGAAGTTTTTCGTTGATTTGGATTTCATCTAACGGAATAGTGAGATCTTCTTTAGCAAAACATTTCTTTAAATTCGAGACGTGGAAAGTGTTATGTACAGCCGCGAGTTGTTGAGGTAACTCTAGTCGGTAAGCTACTGGTCCGACACGATCAATAATCTTGAATGGTCCAATATACCTTGGATTTAATTTCCCTCGTTTACCAAATCGAACAACGCCTTTCCAAGGTGCAACTTTAAGCATGACCATCTCTCCAATTTCAAATTCTATATCTTTTCTTTTAATGTCAGCGTAGCTCTTTTGTCGACTTTGGGCGGTTTTCAACCGTTGTTGAATTTGGATGATCTTCTCGGTAGTTTCTTGTATAGTCTCCGGACCCGTAATCTGTCTATCCCCCACTTCACTCCAACAAATCGGAGACCTGCACTTTCTACCATAAAGTGCTTCAAACGGCGCCATCTCAATGCTTGAATGGTAGCTGTTGTTGTAGGAAAATTCTGCTAACGGTAAATGTCGATCCCAACTGTTTCCGAAATCAATAACACATGCTCGTAGCATGTCTTCAAGCGTTTGTATCGTCCTTTCGCTCTGCCCATCAGTTTGTGGATGATAGGCAGTACTCATGTCTAGACGAGTTCCTAATACTTGCTGTAATGTCTGCCAGAATCTTGAAATAAATCTGCCATCCCTATCAGAGATAATAGAGATTGGTATTCCATGTCTGGAGATGACTTCCTTCAAATACAGTCGTGCTAACTTCTCCATCTTGTCATCTTCTCTTATTGGCAAGAAGTGTGCTGATTTGGTGAGACGGTCAACTATTACCCAAATAGTATCAAAACCACTTGCAGTCCTTGGCAATTTAGTGATGAAATCCATGGTAATGTTTTCCCATTTCCATTCCAGGATTTTGGGTTGTTGAAGTAGACCTGATGGTTTCTGATGCTCAGCTTTGACCTTAGAACACGTCAAACATTCTCCTACGTATTTAGCAACATCGGCTTTCATACCCGGCCACCAAAAATGTTTCTTGAGATCCTTGTACATCTTCCCCGTTCCAGGATGTATTGAGTATCTGGTTTTATGAGCTTCTCTAAGTACCATTTCTCTCATATCTCCAAATTTTGGTACCCAAATCCTTTCAGCCCTATACCGGGTTCCGTCTTCCCGAATATTAAGATGCTTCTCCGATCCTTTGGGTATTTCTTCCTTTAAATTTCCCTCTTTTAAAACTCCTTGTTGCGCCTCCTTTATTTGAGTAGTAATGTTATTATGAATCATTATATTCATAGATTTTACTCGAATGGGTTCTCTGTCCTTCCTGCTCAAGGCATCGGCTACCACATTTGCCTTCCCCGGGTGGTAACGAATCTCAAAGTCGTAATCATTCAATAATTCAATCCACCTACGCTGCCTCATATTCAGTTGTTTCTGATTAAATATGTGTTGAAGACTTTTGTGGTCGGTATATATAATACTTTTGACCCCATATAAGTAGTGCCTCCAAGTCTTTAATGCAAAAACAACCGCGCCTAATTCCAAATCATGCGTCGTATAATTTTGTTCGTGAATCTTCAATTGTCTAGACGCATAAGCAATCACCTTCGTTCGTTGCATTAATACACAACCGAGACCTTGCTTTGATGCATCACAATAAATCACAAAATCATCATTCCCTTCAGGCAATGACAATATAGGTGCCGTAGTTAGCTTTTTCTTCAATAACTGAAACGCTTTCTCTTGTTCATCATTCCATTCAAATTTCTTCCCTTTATGCGTTAATGCAGTCAAGGGTTTTGCTATTCTGGAAAAGTCTTGGATGAACCTTCTGTAGTAACCAGCTAGTCCTAAAAACTGGCGTATGTGTTTCGGAGTTTTCGGGGTTTCCCACTTTTCAACAGTTTCTATCTTTGCCGGATCCACCTTAATACCTTCTTTGTTCACTATGTGACCGAGGAATTGAACTTCTTCCAACCAAAATGCACACTTCGAAAACTTAGCGTACAATTCTTCCTTCCTCAATACTTCTAACACCTTTCTCAAATGTTCACCGTGTTCTTGGTCATTCTTTGAGTAAATAAGTATGTCATCAATGAAAACAATGACAAACTTGTCAAGGTATGGTCCACACACTCGGTTCATAAGGTCCATGAACACAGCTGGTGCATTAGTTAAACCAAACGGCATGACCATTAACTCGTAATGACCGTAACGTGTTCTGAAAGCAGTCTTTGGAATATCATCTTCTTTCACCCGCATTTGATGATACCCGGAACGTAAGTCAATCTTTGAATAAACAGACGAGCCTTGTAGTTGATCAAATAAGTCATCGATTCTCGGTAGTGGGTAGCGGTTCTTGATGGTAAGTTTGTTCAACTCTCGGTAGTCGATACACAACCTGAATGTACCATCTTTCTTCTTGACAAACAAAACAGGAGCTCCCCACGGTGACGTGCTTGGTCGAATGAAACCACGCTCTAAAAGTTCTTGTAATTGGCTTTGTAGTTCTTTCATCTCGCTGGGTGCGAGTCTGTAAGGAGCACGAGCTATTGGTGCAGCTCCTGGTACAAGATCTATTTGAAATTCAACGGATCGATGTGGGGGTAATCCCGGTAATTCTTTCGGAAATACATCAGGAAATTCTTTTGCGATGGGAACATCATTGATGCTCTTTTCTTCAGTTTGTACTTTCTCGACGTGTGCTAGAACAGCATAGCAACCTTTTCTTATTAGTTTTTGTGCCTTCAAATTACTAATAAGATGTAGCTTTGTGTTGCCCTTTTCTCCGTACACCATTAAGGGTTTTCCTTTTTCTCGTATAATGCGAATTGCATTTTTGTAACAAACGATCTCCGCTTTCACTTCTTTCAACCAGTCCATACCGATTATCACATCAAAACTCCCTAACTCTACTGGTATCAAATCAATCTTAAATGTTTCGCTAACCAGTTTAATTTCTCGATTCCGACATATATTATCTGCTGAAATTAATTTACCATTTGCTAATTCGAGTAAAAATTTACTATCCAAAGGCGTCAATGGACAACTTAATTTAGCACAAAAATCTCTACTCATATAGCTTCTATCCGCACCCGAATCAAATAAAACGTAAGCAGATTTATTGTCAATAAGAAACGTACCCGTAACAAGCTCCGGGTCTTCCTGTGCCTCTGCCGCATTAATATTGAAAACTCTTCCACGGCCTTGTCCATTCGTATTCTCCTGGTTCGGGAAATTTCTAATAATGTGGCCCGGTTTTCCACATTTATAACAAACTACATTGGCATAACTTGCTCCGACACTACTTGCTCCGCCATTACTCGTTCCGACACCATTTGTTCCTTTCGTTCTATTAACCCCTGGTCCGTACACCTCACACTTCGCCGCGCTATGACCATTTCTTTTACACTTGTTGCAAAATTTGGTGCAGAACCCCGAGTGATTCTTTTCACACCTTTGGCATAGCTGCTTCTGATTGTTGTGGTTGTTGCGGTTATTATTGTTGTTGGGATGATTGTTGTAGTTGCTGTTGTTGTTGTTGTTGTTGTTGGGCCGTTTGTTGTAGTTGCGATTGATGTTGCGATTGTTGGGATAATTGTTGCGATTATTGTTGTAATTGCTGTTGTTGTTGTATTGGTGATTCTTATCACCGTTTTTCCTCCCACTTTCTTTTGACTTGCTTCACACTGGCCTCTTCAGCAGTCTGTTCTTTAATTCTTTCTTCAATTTGGTTCACGAGTTTGTGAGCCATTCTACATGCCTGTTGTATGGAGGCGGGCTCATGTGAACTTATATCTTCTTGGATTCTTTCCGGTAATCCTTTCACAAACGCGTCGATCTTCTCTTCCTCATCTTCGAATGCTCCCGGACACAATAGGCACAATTCTGTGAATCGTCTTTCGTACGTGGTAATATCAAATCCTTGGGTTCGTAACCCTCTAAGTTCTGTCTTGAGCTTATTGACCTCGGTTCTAGGACGGTACTTCTCGTTCATCAAGTGCTTGAATGCTGACCACGGTAGTGCGTACGCATCGTCTTGTCCCACCTGCTCTAGATAGGTATTCCACCATGTTAACGCAGAACCTGTGAAGGTATGCGTAGCGTACTTTACTTTGTCCTCTTCAGTACACTTACTTATGGCAAACACCGATTCGACCTTCTCGGTCCACCGTTTCAATCCGATCGGTCCTTCGGTTCCATCAAATTCCAAAGGTTTGCAGGCAGTGAATTCTTTGTAGGTGCATCCTACACGATTTCCTGTACTGCTAGATCCAAGGTTATTGTTGGTATGTAGCGCAGCCTGTACTGTAGCTATGTTTGAAGCTAGAAAAGTACGGAATTCCTCTTCATTCATATTCACGGTGTGTCGAGTAGTCGGTGCCATTTCCTTCAAAATAGTTAAATGGAATAAGTTAATCATACAGAATATTAAGAGTAGTTAATAGTATTTCGTAGCATAATATGAACTCATTTATAAAAGCTTTTTCTTCATATTAGCGTTTTATAAGTTTAAATTCGGGTAGTACCTACCCGTTAAGTTCATACTTAGTAGCTAATATACAATTCAACTACTACAATTCTATATGAAAAACTGATTATAATAATATTTCGCGTTCAAACTTTTATACAATATTTTACAAACTTACAATACCGCTTATTTTACATAAAGCATGAAATATAGCACACAATAGCTTTGATACAAGATTGTTGTGAAGATAATTCTAGCTAGTACACAAGTCGTTCAGCAAAGGCAATAAAGACACGTAATTCATACGTCCAGAAACAAGTCATGCATTCTGGTTTTACTAGGACTACTTCCCATCCTTGGTCTTGTGCAACATAACCGTTATGGCCGTTGATAAGACAGCGTGTTGTAACGTCGTCAAAGGGACGAGGGTTACGTAATGTCCAACAGTCCCGTAATAATCTAAAAACCTCATTTCTTACCCCAATTACCGACTCCGTCACTTGTGGAAACGTTTTGTTTAATAGTTGTAGCCCGATGTTCTTGTTCTCACTTTGGTGAGAAGCGAACATTACTAATCTGTAAGCATAACATGCTTCTTTATGTTGCATGTTAGCCGCTTTTTCTAAATCACGAAGTCCAATATTCGGATATAATGAGTCAAAATAATTTCTTAACCCGTTGCGTAAAATAGCATTTGGGTTCCCCGCAATATATGCATCAAAGTAAACACATCGTAACTTATGGGTTTCCCAATGTGATATCCCCCATCTTTCAAACGAAAGTCTCTTATAAACCAAGACATTCTTGGAACATTCTTCGAATGTCTTACAAACTGATCTCGCCTTAAATAGTTGTGCCGAGGAATTCTGGCCGACTCTAGACAAGATTTCATCAATCATGTCTCCGGGTAGGTCTCTTAAAATATTAGGTTGTCTATCCATTTTGTGTTTTTAAACTGTAAAATAGACAAGAGTTAGATTCATAAAAAAAATACTTATTAATACAAGCAATTTTTACATATATCATAAAGCATAAGAACACTATATTACATATATTACACCACACGAATACAACTATCTTATTCCGACTCGCTCGTTTCTTCTTCTTCGGTTTTGGTTCGTTTTGCCAAGTTTCTAGGGATATATGATGTTCCCCTAATACGAGCCGTCGTTGTCCACATTAGTTTAGAAAAACCTGGTGGTTTAGAGGTTCCCGGGTCATTGTTACAACTTAAGGACTTCGGGCGTTGACGATACATATAAAGTTCATCGGGGTTGGAATTAGATTTCTCTATTTTTATGCCCTTTCCCTTATTATTTTCTTTTGCCTTTTTAAATTCAGTTGGGGTAATTTCTATAACATCATCGGAATTCTCGTCGGAATCCGATTCATCGGAGAATTGGTAATCCTCCCAATATTTTGCTTCCTTGGCGGAAACACCATTGACCATAATTAACCTTGGTCGGTTGGTTGAGGATTTTCTTTTACTTAACCGTTTTATTATTTCCCCCACCGGTTCTATTTCTTCATCCGGTTCCGATTCTTCTTCCGGTTTCGATTCTTCTTCCGGTTCCGACTCTTCTTCCGGTTCCTCTTCGGGAACTTGTGAATCAGTCCACGAATCATTCCAATTTACATTTGACTCTTCATTATTATTAGGTGAGTCAATGGGACTTGTTCTAGAGGTAGACATCTATCACATAATATCAAACGCGTTAAGAGATTAATATATCACATAATATTCACATGTTAAAAATATATAGTTTCCAACAAAATTTGTTAAGCAATCATTTTTCAAGTAAACACGGTCGAAGTCCAGACTCACTAATGCATCCTAACAAACTCGATAAGACACACTAATGCAAAATTCTGGTTCTCTAAGAACCTGGCTCTGATACCAACTGAAATGTCCCGTTCTTATTGATTAAAAACGTTCCATATTAATTGATTTCGTTGCGAGGTTTTGACCTCTATATGAGACGTTTTTCAAAGACTGCATTCATTTTTAAAACAAACCATAACCTTTATTTCATAAATAAAGGTTTAAAAAGCTTTACGTAGATTATCAAATAATGATAATCTAAAATATCTTGTTTACACACGACCATTACATAATGGTTTACAATACAAATATGTTACATCGAAATTAGTTTCTTGAATGCAGTTTTTACACAATATCATACAAACATGGACTCCAAATCTTGTCCTTATTTTAGTATGCAACAGCGGAAGCTCTTAGTATTCACCTGAGAATAAACATGCTTTAAATGTCAACAAAAATGTTGGTGAGTTATAGGTTTAACCTATATATATCAAATCGTAACAATAGACCACAAGATTTCATATTTCAATACACATCCCATACATAGAGATAAAAATCATTCATATGGTGAACACCTGGTAACCGACAATAACAAGATGCATATATAAGAATATCCCCATCATTCCGGGACACCCTTCGGATATGATATAAATTTCGAAGTACTAAAGCATCCGGTACTTTGGATGGGGTTTGTTAGGCCCAATAGATTTATCTTTAGGATTCGCGTCAATTAGGGTGTCTGTTCCCTAATTCTTAGATTACCAGACTTAATAAAAAGGGGCATATTCGATTTCGATAATTCAACCATAGAATGTAGTTTCACGTACTTGTGTCTATTTTGTAAATCATTTATAAAACCTGCATGTATTCTCATCCCAAAAATATTAGATTTTAAAAGTGGGACTATAACTCACTTTCACAGATTTTTTACTTCGTCGGGAAGTAAGACTTGGCCACTGGTTGATTCACGAACCTATAACAATATATACATATATATCAAAGTATGTTCAAAATATATTTACAATACTTTTAATATATTTTGATGTTTTAAGTTTATTAAGTCAGCTGTCCTCGTTAGTAACCTACAACTAGTTGTCCACAGTTAGATGTACAGAAATAAATCAATAAATATTATCTTGAATCAATCCACGACCCAGTGTATACGTATCTCAGTATTGATCACAACTCAAACTATATATATTTTGGAATCAACCTCAACCCTGTATAGCTAACTCCAACATTCACATATAGAGTGTCTATGGTTGTTCCGAAATATATATAGATGTGTCGACATGATAGGTCGAAACATTGTATACGTGTCTATGGTATCTCAAGATTACATAATATACAATACAAGTTGATTAAGTTATGGTTGGAATAGATTTGTTACCAATTTTCACGTAGCTAAAATGAGAAAAATTATCCAATCTTGTTTTACCCATAACTTCTTCATTTTAAATCCGTTTTGAGTGAATCAAATTGCTATGGTTTCATATTGAACTCTATTTTATGAATATAAACAGAAAACGTATAGGTTTATTGTCGGAAAAATAAGTTACAAGTCGTTTTTGTAAAGGTAGTCATTTCAGTCGAAAGAACGACGTCTAGATGACCATTTTAGAAAACATACTTCCACTTTGAGTTTAACCATAATTTTTGGATATAGTTTCATGTTCATAATAAAAATCATTTTCTCAGAATAACAACTTTTAAATCAAAGTTTATCATAGTTTTTAATTAACTAACCCAAAACAGCCCGCGGTGTTACTACGACGGCGTAAATCCGGTTTTACGGTGTTTTTCGTGTTTCCAGGTTTTAAATCATTAAGTTAGCATATCATATAGATATAGAACATGTGTTTAGTTGATTTTAAAAGTCAAATTATAAGGATTAACTTTTGTTTGCGAACAAGTTTAGAATTAACTAAACTATGTTCTAGTGATTACAAGTTTAAACCTTCGAATAAGATAGCTTTATATGTATGAATCGAATGATGTTATGAACATCATTACTACCTTAATTTCCTTGGATAAACCTACTGTAAAAGAGAAAAATGTATCTAGCTTCAACGGATCCTTGGATGGCTCGAAGTTCTTGAAGCAGAATCATGACACGAAAACAAGTTCAAGTAAGATCATCACTTGAAATAAGATTGTTATAGTTATAGAAATTGAACCAAAGTTTGAATATGATTATTACCTTGTATTAGAATGATAACCTACTGTAAGAAACAAAGATTTCTTGAGGTTGGATGATCACCTTACATGATTGGAAGTGAGCTAGCAAACTTGAAAGTATTCTTGATTTTATGAAACTAGAACTTTTGAAATTTATGAAGAACACTTAGAACTTGAAGATAGAACTTGAGAGAGATCAATTAGATGAAGAAAATTGAAGAATGAAAGTATTTGTAGGTGTTTTTGGTCGTTGGTGTATGGATTAGATATAAAGGATATGTAATTTTGTTTTCATGTAAATAAGTCATGAATGATTACTCATATTTTTGTAATTTTATGAGATATTTCATGCTAGTTGCCAAATGATGGTTCCCACATGTGTTAGGTGACTCACATGGGCTGCTAAGAGCTGATCATTGGAGTGTATATACCAATTGTACATACATCTAAAAGCTGTGTATTGTACGAGTACGAATAAGGGTGCATACGAGTAGAATTGTTGATGAAACTGAACGAGGATGTAATTGTAAGCATTTTTGTTAAGTAGAAGTATTTTGATAAGTGTATTGAAGTCTTTCAAAAGTGTATAAATACATATTAAAACACTACATGTATATACATTTTAACTGAGTCGTTAAGTCATCGTTAGTCGTTACATGTAAATGTTGTTTTGAAACCTTTAGGTTAACGATCTTGTTAAATTTTGTTAACCCAATGTTTATAATATCAAAAGAGATTTTAAATTATTATATTATCATGATATTATGATGTACGAATATCTCTTAATATGATATATATACATTAAATGTCGTTACAACGATAATCGTTACATATATGTCTCGTTTCAAAATCATTAAGTTAGTAGTCTTGTTTTTACATATGTAGTTCATTGTTAATATACTTAATGATATGTTTAATTATCATAATATAATGTTAACTATATATATAACCATATATATGTCATCATATAGTTTTTACAAGTTTTAACGTTCGTGAATCACCGGTCAACTTGGGTGGTCAATTGTCTATATGAAACCTATTTCAATTAATCAAGTCTTAACAAGTTTGATTGCTTAACATGTTGGAAACATTTAATCATGTAAATATCAATCTCAATTAATATATATAAACATGGAAAAGTTCGGGTCACTACAGTCTAGACATGAGTACTGCCTATCATCCACAAACTGATGGGCAGAGCGAAAGGACGATACAAACGCTTGAAGACATGCTACGAGCATGTGTTATTGATTTCGGAAACAGTTGGGATCGACATCTACCGTTAGCAGAATTTTCCTACAACAACAGCTACCATTCAAGCATTGAGATGGCGCCGTTTGAAGCACTTTATGGTAGAAAGTGTAGGTCTCTGATTTGTTGGAGTGAAGTGGGGGATAGATAGATTACGGGTCCAGAGATTATACAAGAAACTACCGAGAAGATCATCCAAATTCAACAACTTCAACCGTCCAAAGTCGACAAAAGAGCTACGCTGACATTAAAAGAAAAGATATAGAATTTGAAATTGGAGAGATGGTCATGCTTAAAGTTGCACCTTGGAAAGGCGTTGTTCGATTTGGTAAACGAGGGAAATTAAATCCAAGGTATATTGGACCATTCAAGATTATTGATCGTGTCGGGCCAGTAGCTTACCGACTTGAGTTACCTCAACAACTCGCGGCTGTACATAACACTTTCCACGTCTCGAATTTGAAGAAATGTTTTGCTAAAGAAGATTTCACTATTCCGTTAGATGAAATCCAAATCAACGAAAAACTTCAATTCATCGAAGAACCCGTCGAAATAATGGATCGTGAGGTTAAAAGACTTACGCAAAACAAGATACCAATTGTTAAGGTTCGATGGAATGCTCGTAGAGGACCCGAGTTCACCTGGGAGCATGAAGATCAGATGAAGAAGAAATACCCGAATCTATTTCCAGAAGATTCGTCAACACCTTCAACAGCTTAAAATTTCGGGACGAAATTTATTTAACGGGTAGGTACTGTAGTGACCCGAACTTTTCCATGTTTATATATATTAATTGAGATTGATATTTACATAATTAAATGTTTCCAACATGTTAAGCAATCAAACTTGTTAAGACTTGATTAATTGAAATATGTTTCATATAGACAATTGACCACCCAAGTTGACCGGTGATTCACGAACGTTAAAACTTGTAAAAACTATATGATGACATATATATGGATATATATATATATATATAGTTAACATGATACTATGATAAGTAAACATATCATTAAGTATATTAACAATGAACTACATATGTAAAAACAAGACTACTAACTTAATGATTTTTAAACGAGACATATATGTAACGATTATCGTTGTAAAGACATTTAATGTATATATATCATATTAAGAGATATTCATACATGATAATATCATGATAATATAATAATTTAACATCTCATTTGATATTATAAACATTGGGTTAACAACATTTAACAAGATCGTTAACCTAAAGGTTTCAAAACAACACTTACATGTAACGACTAACGATGACTTAACGACTCAGTTAAAATGTATATACATGTAGTGTTTTAATATGTATTTATACACTTTTGAAAGACTTCAATACACTTATCAAAATACTTCTACTTAACAAAAATGCTTACAATTACATCCTCGTTCAGTTTCATCAACAATCCTACTCGTATGCACCCGTATTCGTACTCGTACAATACACAGCTTTTAGATGTATGTACTATTGGTATATACACTCCAATTATCAGCTCTTAGCAGCCTATGTGAGTCACCTAACACATGTGGGAACCATCATTTGGCAACTAGCATGAAATATCTCATAAAATTACAAAAATATGAGTAATCATTCATGACTTATTTACATGAAAACAAAATTACATATCCTTTATATCTAATCCATACACCAACGACCAAAAACACCTACAAACACTTTCATTCTTCAATTTTCTTCATCTAATTGATCTCTCTCAAGTTCTATCTTCAAGTTCTAAGTGTTCTTCATATATTCTACAAGTTCTAGTTACATAAAATCAAGAATACTTTCAAGTTTGCTAGCTCACTTCCAATCTTGTAAGGTGATCATCCAACCTCAAGAAATCTTTGTTTCTTAAGGTAGGTTATCATTCTAATACAAGGTAATAATCATATTCAAACTTTGGTTCAATTTCTATAACTATAACAATCTTATTTCAAGTGATGATCTTACTTGAACTTGTTTTCGTATCATGATTCTGCTTCAAGAACTTCGAGCCATCCAAGGATCCGTTGAAGCTAGATCCATTTTTCTCTTTTCCTGTAGGTTTATCCAAGGAACTTAAGGTAGTAATGATGTTCATAACATCATTCTATTCATACATATAAAGCTATCTTATTCGAAGGTTTAAACTTGTAATCACTAGAACATAGTTTAGTTAATTCTAAACTTGTTCGCAAACAAAAGTTAATCCTTCTAACTTGACTTTTAAAATCAACTAAACACATGTTCTATATCTATATGATATGCTAACTTAATGATTTAAAACCTGGAAACACGAAAAACACCGTAAAATCGGATTTACGCCGTCGTAGTAACACCGCGGGCTGTTTTGGGTTAGTTAATTAAAAACTATGATAAACTTTGATTTAAAAGTTGTTATTCTGAGAAAATGATTTTTATTATGAACATGAAACTATACCCAAAAATTATGGTTAAACTCAAAGTGGAAGTATGTTTTCTAAAATGGTCATCTAGACGTCATTCTTTCGACTGAAATGACTACCTTTACAAAAACGACTTGTAACTTATTTTTCTGACTATAAACCTATAATTTTTCTGTTTAGATTCATAAAATAGAGTTCAATATGAAACCATAGCAATTTGATTCACTCAAAACGGATTTAAAATGAAGAAGTTATGGGTAAAACAAGATTGGATAATTTTTCTCATTTTAGCTACGTGAAAATTGGTAACAAATCTATTCCAACCATAACTAAATCAACTTGTATTGTATATTATGTAATCTTGAGATACCATAGACACACATACAATGTTTCGACCTATCATGTCGATGTTGGGATTTAACAAGTTTGATAAGTCTTAAAACCTTTTAAGAATCATAATAAACGGAAGCGTGTAATTCACCAAATTTAAACTTGTTATCTTTAAACCAATTAAAGCTAAATCCCTTCTTGGATCAAGTTGTGAATATTATGCTTACTAATTAACAAGAAAAGATAGAATTTTATACCTCCTTAAACTAAGTTTAAGGGCTGAAAATTGCTTGAATGATGATGAGAAAGATGATGAAACAAAGTACCAACACACCCTTGTATTGGCTAGACTGTAAGCACCTTGAATCCTAGCTTCAAACCCTCTTTCTTCTCTTTGTAAAAACCGAACAGCAGCACCTCTGAAAAGTGCAGAAACTAATGAAGGAGATGATGAGAATGTAGCCTCTAACTTGAAGCCTCAAGTGTGTTATACCCCAAGCAATAACCCCAACACCTTTGCCTTTAGTTAGGGTTTGATTGACACTTAAAATGAACTTGCAAAAGAAAACTTAGAACCCCCTTTTGGTCCCTAAACAGCCACGGCAGTAGCAGCAGCTATATGCTGTATTTTTCTGTTTTTTTTTTTTTCATCACACTTGAGAATGTGTATGCATGTATATCTTTAGTCTTTGGTCAAGGGACATACATATGTGTCATTGTGTCATAGAAAGCAACAAGAATAAGCATGGGATGACATTTCTTGGGGCTCCAAAATCTGCACATTCCATATATATAATTTATACCAAGATTTATTTTATAAAACTTGTAATTGTTTTATAAAACTTGTATAAAATAAAAGTGTATTTGTTACTTGTAATAATTTTATAAACCATTTTATAAAATATAACACAAAATAATTATTTAAACCTATAAATAATTAAATCCACATCATATATAAATTATCCAAATAATTTATCTCAAGTGATTATAATTTAGAAAACCGATTTTCTAAAGTTTAAGTGTCGCGTATTCATTTAACAATCCAGCCGTTAAAATAAATACATTTAAAGTGTTGGTAAGCTTGTTATTGGGTATGACCCGACTTGGATCGTAACATAGTGGCCACGTTAATTTAATATGTCTCTCGGGCATACGAAATACCTTCAATCTCCCACTTGCACGAGAAACATAAGAAATTAATGCAAGTGATGGATACCACCTAACTACCGTCCATCACCCCCAGTATGTTATGACTTTGTGCCATTCAATAACATCATCCTTTTTGAGTTCCCGTCTCGAACATGAATAGGTGAATCTTTCATTATTTCCTTTCATCCAAGATGTCATGTTAAATCCAAGAGATACAGAGTGATCACTCTCTTATAGATTTAACTTTATCAGGCCTTAGACATCTGACTCTCAACGAATAAGAGGGACAAATTCCATCTTGACTACATACGTCCAAGATATACACTTTACATTATACCTGAGTTCTCCCTTATGTACTACCATATTTCATAATAGCGAAGGAAAGAATCAAGGCACAATATTTGGTGAATATCCGAACCCAATATGTATCTCAGGTCAGAGGATACAATGATATTCTCCTTTACTCAAGATTACATGTGATCAACCACAAAGGCTCTATACAGTAATTCTTGAGAGCGGGTCTTCCAATATTTGTATCCCACAAATATCTATGAACCTTGGTTGCAACCTTGCCCCACATTCAACCTGAATGTATACCAATCCGAGTTCATAATAGTCTAAACCTCACACTTGTTCCCACAAATGTGATCGACTACGGAATTTAGAATAATAGTTTATTCATGGATAAAATATGCAAAATTGGAACATGACTCATAATTAAATTAATACCATAATTATATTAATGAGTTTGAACTAATTCGTTCCGTTACAATACATAAAATAGATCATTTCCAATCACTAGAATATCGAAGCCCCAATGCACAAACATGTCCCTCATGTTTTGGCCCATGTAAAAGCTTCGTGAGTGGATCCGCAACATTTTGATCTGTGTGAACTTTGTGAATACATATCTTTCCCTTTTCAACCTCATCCCTGATGTAGTTGAATCTCCGCTCAATGTGACGAGTCTTTTGATGAGCACGAGGTTCCTTGATTTGAGCAATCGCACCCTCGTTGTCACAAAAGATCTCAAGAGGGTCCTGAATGGAAGGGACCACTCCTAAGTCGTCTATGAATTTCTTCATCCATGCAGCTTCTTGAGCTGCCAGTGAGGCGGTAATGTACTCTGACTCTGTAGTGGATAACGCAACAACCTCCTGTTTCGAACTCTTCCAAGAGACCGCACCACCATTTAACATGAAGACATAACCGGATTGTGATCGAGAGTCATCTCGATCAGTTTGGAAACTCGCGTCCACGTAACCTTTTACAGCGAGTTCCTCCTCACCAGACCCATATATTAGAAACATATCCTTAGTCCTCCTAAGGTATTTCAATATACTTTTAACAGCAATCCAATGACTGTTTCCTGGGTTATTCTGGTATCTACTTGTCAAGCTTAGAGCGCATGACACATCCGGTCTAGTACATATCATTGCATACATGATAGACCCAATAGCAGATGCGTATGGGACTTTCTTCATTCTCTCTTGTTCATCTTTCGTGGTAGGACACTGAGATGAACTGAGAACGGTTCCTCTTTGAATAGGTACCAAACCTTTCTTAGAGTTTTCCATCTTGAACCTTTTCAAGATTTTGTCAATGTATGTACTTTGACTTAAACCTATCAATCTCTTGGATCTATTACTATAGATCCCAATCCCCAATATGTATTGTGCTTCTCCAAGATCCTTAATGGAGAAGCAACCTTTTAGCCAAGTTTTGACCTCTTGCATTGTGGTTATATCATTCCCAAACAATAATATATCATCCACATATAGCACAAGGAACATTATAGAGCTCCCACTAGCCTTCTTGTATACACAAGCTTCATCACCATTTTTAATGAAGCCAAATTTCTTTGCCTCTTCATTAAAACGATGATTCCACATTCTAGATGCTTGTTTCAATCCGTAGATTGATTTCTTTAACTTGCATACCTTTTTAGGATTTTTCGGATCAACAAAACCTTCGGGCTGTACCATATAAACATCTTCCTCAAGATATCCATTTAGGAAAGCGGTTTTGACATCCATTTGCCATATTTCATAGTCATAGTGAGCAGCAATGGCAAATAATATCCTAATAGACTTTAGCATTGCCACTGGCGAGAAAGTTTCATCATAATCAATCCCTTGAGTTTGAGTGAAACCTTTTGCTACAAGTCTAGCTTTGTATGTATCCAAGTTTCCATGTATGTCGGTTTTCATTTTGAAAAGCCATTTACAATCAACTAGCCTAGAGCCAGGAGGTTGCGTAACAAGTTCCCAAACTTGGTTGTCATACATGGATTGCATCTCAGATTTCATGGCTTCCTGCCATTTATCTTTATCAATCCTTGATAAAGCATCTTGGTAGTTTGTTGGTTCATCCAAATCAACCGTATAGCAACCATCTATGAGAAAACCATATCTCTCAGGAGGATTGCTAATCCTACCAGATCTACGAATGTCTTGTGTATTTTGATCATCCATTTGATCACTATCAACATTTTCATGTTGAGTGCTAGTGTCAATCAATTGTGTATCATCTATTTGATCTTGAACCTCTTCAAGATCTATCTTCCTTTCACTATTTCCTTCCATTAGGAACTTAGTTTCAAGGAATTCCGCCTTCCGAGCAACAAATACATTTTGTTCAGATGGATCATAGAAATAGTATCCCACATCATCCTTGGGATATCCTATGAAGATACACTTCGTGGATCGAGCATTCAACTTATTAGGGACGTAACGCTTAGGATAAGCTTCACATCCCCATATCTTTAAGTATGATAGAGAAGCAGGTTTTCCAAACCACATCTCGTGAGGAGTTCGTTCCACTTTCTTGGTTGGGGCCATATTTAAAATACGAGCCGCGGAGCTTAGACAATAACCCTAAAATGATAGAGGTAACGAGCTTCTTGCCATCATAGATCGAACCATATCCATTAGGGTTCGGTTCCTCCTTTCGGAAACTCCATTAAGTTGGGGTGTTCCGGGTGGAGTAAGTTGTGAGATAATCCCACAACTCCTAAGATGATCTTGGAAAGCATCGCTTAGGTATTCACCTCCTCTGTCGGTACGAAGTACCTTAATTGTCTTATTGAGTTGATTTTGTACTTCGTTTTGATATTCTTTGAATGCTTCAAACGTTTCGTCCTTGTGTCTTAATAAGTAGACATATCCGAAACGACTAAAGTCATCAATGAAAGTAACGAAGTATCTTTCACCATTCCTAGTCATGGGCTTAAAGGGTCCACATACATCCGAATGTATTAATCCCAATAAGTCTTTAGCCCTTTCATAGGTCCCTTTGAAAGGCGCTTTAGTCATTTTGCCTTGTAAACAAGATTCACATACATCAAATGAGTCCATTTCATTTGATTTCAAAAGTCCATTCCTTTGAAGTGTATGCATACGATTCTTGTTTATGTGACCAAGGCGACAATGCCATAAGTAGGAATCACTCAAATCCCTTTTGAGTTTCTTGGTGCTAGTATGGTACATTGAGCTACTAGATGATGCATCATCATGAACCAATTCATAAATTCCATTTGAAGGCGAAGCCTTGAAGTAGAATACATTATCTAAATAAACATGGATATCATCATTAACAAAATTAAGATTAAAACCATATTGTTTTAAGCGAGAAATAGAAATAATGTTTCTACACAAATCCGGAGCATACAAAACATTTTCTAAAATAAGTTCCAATCCGCTTGGAAGCTTCAAAACAAAATCTCCTTGAGCTTTAACATGCACCTTTGCACCATTGCCCATATAGAGACTTGATGTTCCCGCCATATGATCACTTCTTTTGAACCCCTGCAAAGAATTGCAAATATGAGTTCCACATCCTGTGTCTAATACCCATGTATTAGAAGAAGTAATATTAAGCTCAATATATACCATATATATGTTACCTGAGGTTTGCCCTGCATCCCTCTTATCCTTCAACTCCTTAAGATAGACCGGGCAATTTCGCTTCCAGTGACCCATTTCACCGCAACCGAAACACGGGTCTTCTTTGGGGTTTGCCTTCTCAGCTACCTTTTGCTTCTTAGCCTTGTTGATGGTTGGGGTAACCATCTTCCCCTTCCCTTTGCCTTGATAGGCGGGTCCTTTTCTCTTAGCCACCTTTGGCTTAGAGGTCTTACCTTTGGATCCACCTTGATCGATTGCTAACACGGGTAAAGCCCTTTTACCCATGCTAGTTTCCGCCGTTCTAAGCATACCGTGAAGCTCACCTATGCTTTTATCCATCCCATTCATATTGTAATTAATTACAAATTGATCAAACCTTTTTGATAGGGAGTTAAGGATAAGATCGGTGGCTAACTCATTTGATATGTTTAGGTTAAGACGGTTAGCACGATCAATAAGGCTTTTCATCTTAAGCACATAAGATGAAACCGATTGGGTATCGTCCATACGACAAGCATGTAGCGCCCGAACGGTCTCGAAACGCTCGACACGCGCTTGTTGAAGGAACATCTCCTTCAATTGAGTTATCATGTCGTATGCACTATGATGCTCGAAATCCTTTTGGAGTTCGGGAATCATAGTCCCAAGCATTAGGCATGAGACTTGAAGGGAGTCGCGGCAATACTTATCGTAAAAGGCCATTGCCTCCTCATCATCCTCATCCGGTTGATCGGGAATGGGGTCCTCAAGTACATACGCTTTATCCTCTTGTTTGAGGACAATCCGAAGATTGCGGAACCAATCCATAAAGTTGGTATGGTTGAGTTTGTCTTTCTCTAAGAGAGACCTTAATGATAGGTTGTTTAGGTTAAGTGGTGCGTTTGGTATGTTGTTGTTGTTATTGGCGGCCATCTACAAAATTAACAAAGTTCGTTTAAGTATCGATTTTAATTTAACATTCAATACCCTTTAAATCAAATTGAACTATTAAATTATAGAATCCAACGGTAAACCAAATTTCGGTTAGGTGACCTTTATCCCGCAATTTGATTTAGCTAGGTAGTCAATAAATGACAATTGCAATCCATTTGCAACTTCTAGAGTATGGGATCATGCAATCCTTTTGCATGGCATATTTATCCCATCAACGCCTATTTGTTCCTCATGCTTCGGTGACCCTAAGTTCATGATTCCCAAATCAAGTCGTCCTACTTGTATAGACTTGTAAATTCAGCATACATGTGGTTAGGTGACCTTTATCCCACAAGCATGCGAAATTTACCTTAATCATATTAGTTTGCTCATAACGGTTAGGTGACCTTTATCCCATTATGAGTTCCCTAGTACTTTTAAGTGTCACACAATAGGATGGCGTTTAACTTGTTTGCCTTGTAATAAGGGATTTTAAGTTTTCATTAATTCTAGTTTGAGAAAACTTTAATGTCATACACCAACATGCATTTAGTGTATGGTACTTATGAAAAACCAATTTCATGTCTTGTAATATGCCAATTACTTGATATAAACCATTTTATAAATATGTGATCCTTTTCTTGTTCTTAATAACCATTTATTAAGGTATTTAGATGCTTTTAATTTAACCAATTAAATTGTCGTTTTGCATGTACTTAGTACGTCTAATTTAACCAATTAAATTGTCATTTTGTTTGATGTTATCTTGTGATTAATTGTATCAACCAAACATACAAAACAATAATCATACAAACAACCACACATGCAAAATAAGTGTGTTCACAATCTAGCCATTTTGGTGGACATTTGTTTAGCCGAAAACAAATGTCACCGGGTTAAGGGGTAATAATAAAAATTAGGAGATAACAATCTCCCACTTAACCTTGCATCCATATGCTCCTTGTGTTCTTCAAGTCTTCATTATCTTGTATCTTCATTTTTACAAAATATGTATCCTAATACATTTTATCTAGAAAATGAAAATACAACCTAATTTATTTTACATACCAAATATAAAATAAAATTACATAGCCTTATGAATGAACTATTACATGCCAAATGAATAAATATTACAACCATATGAATGATTAATAATTACATACCAAATGAATCATACAAATCATTCAAACATTCAACCAAACAAAAGGTCAAGGCATAGATTGTGAACTTTAACATGCAACCAAGTATGATCAAAAGAGAGAGTCCAAAACCCATTTTTGGACTTCAAAACTTTCGGCCATTTTGAGTAACCCACCCAAACCCATGAATTTTTGCATTCTTCTTTCATGCATGTACTTAGAATGCAAAGTTGATGGGTTTTAAAGCAACAATTCGAAGCATATTTCAACAACTTCGACTCTAGATACCATTGTTGGGATTTAACAAGTTTGATAAGTCTTAAAACCTTTTAAGAATCATAATAAACGGAAGCGTGTAATTCACCAAATTTAAACTTGTTATCTTTAAACCAATTAAAGCTAAATCCCTTCTTGGATCAAGTTGTGAATATTATGCTTACTAATTAACAAGAAAAGATAGAATTTTATACCTCCTTAAACTAAGTTTAAGGGCTGAAAATTGCTTGAATGATGATGAGAAAGATGATGAAACAAAGTACCAACACACCCTTGTATTGGCTAGACTTTAAGCACCTTGAATCCTAGCTTCAAACCCTCTTTCTTCTCTTTGTAAAAACCGAACAGCAGCACCTCTGAAAAGTGCATAAACTAATGAAGGAGATGATGAGAATGTAGCCTCTAACTTGAAGCCTCAAGTGTGTTATACCCCAAGCAATAACCCCAACACCTTTGCCTTTAGTTAGGGTTTTATTGACACTTAAAATGAACTTGCAAAAGCAAACTTAGAACCCCCTTTTGGTCCCTAAACAGCCACGGCAGTAGCAGCAGCTATATGCTGTATTTTTCTATTTTTTTTTTTCATCACACTTGAGAATGTGTATGCATGTATATCTTTAGTCTTTGGTCAAGGGACATACATATGTGTCATTGTGTCATAGAAAGAAACAAGAATAAGCATGGGATGACATTTCTTGGGGCTCCAGAATCTGCACATTCCATATATATATTTTATACCAAGATTTATTTTATAAAACTTGTAATTGTTTTATAAAACTTGTATAAAATAAAAGTGTATTTGTTACTTGTAATAATTTTATAAACCATTTTATAAAATATAACACAAAATAATTATTTAAACCTATAAATAATTAAATCCACATCATATATAAATTATCCAAATAATTTATCTCAAGTGATTATAATTTAGAAAACCGATTTTCTAAAGTTCAAGTGTCGCGTATTCATTTAACAATCCAGCCGTTAAAATAAATACATATAAAGTGTTGGTAAGCTTGTTATTGGGTATGACCCGACTTGGATCGTAACATAGTGACCACGTTAATTTAATATGTCTCTCGGGCATACGAAATACCTTCAGTCGACACATCTATATATATTTCGGAACAACCATAGACACTCTATATGTGAATGTTGGAGTTAGCTATACAGGGTTGAGGTTGATTCCAAAATATATATAGTTTGAGTTGTGATCAATACTGAGATACGTATACACTGGGTCGTGGATTGATTCAAGATAATATTTATCGATTTATTTCTGTACATCTAACTATGGACAACTAGTTGTAGGTTACTAACGAGGACAGCTGACTTAATAAACTTAAAACATCAAAATATATTAAAAGTGTTGTAAATATATTTTGAACATACTTTGATATATATGTATATATTGTTATAGGTTCGTGAATTAACCAGTGGCCAAGTCTTACTTCCCGACGAAGTAAAAATCTGTGAAAGTGAGTTATAGTCCCACTTTTAAAATCTAATATTTTTGGGATGAGAATACATGCAGGTTTTATAAATGATTTACAAAATAGACACAAGTACGTGAAACTACATTCTATGGTTGAATTATCGAAATCGAATATGCCCCTTTTTATTAAGTCTGGTAATCTAAGAATTAGGGAACAGACACCCTAATTGACGTGAATCCTAAAGATAGATCTATTGGCCCTAATAAACCCCATCCAAAGTACCGGATGCTTTAGTACTTCGAAATTTATATCATATCCGAAGGGTGTCCCGGAATGATGGGGATATTCTTTTATATGCATCTTGCTAATGTCGGTTACCAGGTGTTCACCATATGAATGATTTTTATCTCTATGTATGGGATGTGTATTGAAATATGAAATCTTGTGGTCTATTATTATGATTTGATATATATAGGTTAAACCTATAACTCACCAACATTTTTGTTGACGTTTTAAGCATGTTTATTCTCAGGTGATTATTAAGAGCTTCCGCTGTCACATACTTAAATAAGGACGAGATTTGGAGTCCATGCTTGTATGATATTGTGTAAAAACTGCATTCAAGAAACTTATTTTGTTGTAACATATTTGTATTGTAAACCATTATGTAATGGTCGTGTGTAAACAGGATATTTTAGATTATCATTATTTGATAATCTACGTAAAGCTTTTTAAACCTTTATTGATGAAATAAAGGTTATGGTTTGTTTTAAAAATGAATGCAGTCTTTGAAAAATGTCTCATATAGAGGTCAAAACCTCGCAACGAAATCAATTAATAAGGAACGTTTTTAATCAATAAGAACTGGACATTTCAGGATGCTCCCACAAAGAATTCACTGCCTGCAAACCTTTGGAATTTGATGGAACCGAAGGACCAATTGGATTGAAACGGTGGACCGAGAAAGTCGAATCGGTGTTTGCCAAAAGTAAGTGTGCTGAAGAGGATAAACTTAAGTACGCTACGCATACCTTCACAGGTACTACTTTAACGTGGTGGAACACCTATCTTGAACAGGTAGGACAAAATGCTGCTTACGCACTACTGTGGTCAGCATTCAAGCAATTGATAAACGAGCAGTACTGTCCTTGAAACGAAGTCAATAAACTCAAGGCAGAATTAGAGAGTTACGAACACAAGGGTTCGACGTTACCACATATGAACGACGATTCACAGAGTTGTGCCTATTGTGTCCGGGAGCATTCGAAGATGAAGAAGAGAAGATCGACGCATTTGTAAAAGGGTTACCAGTAAGGATTCAAGAAGATGTAAGTTCACACGAGCCCGCTTCTATACAGAAGGCAAGTCGAATGGCTCATAAACTCATAAATCAAATTGAGGGAAGAATTAAAGAGCAGATGGCCGAAGAAGCCAACATGAATCACCTCAAGAGGAAGTGGGAGGAAAATGGTGACAAGAGTCACCAGTACAACAACAATAACAATTACAACCACAATCGTAACAACTATCTCAACAACCGCAACAACAATCGCAACAATAACTGCAATCCTAACAATAACTACAATAAACATCCCAACAACAACAACAACTACAACAACCGTTTCAACAACAATAACAATCCCAACAGCAACCTCAATAACAACAACGGCAACAAAAATCAAAAACAGCCATGTCATATGTGTGAAGAAAATCACCAGGGTTTTGCACGACATTTTGCAACATGTGTAAAAGAAATGGTCATAGCGCGACAAAGTGTGAGGTCTACAGACCAAAGTTTAACAGAACTAAGGGAGCAAATAATGTCGGAACAAGTAATGCTGAAACGAATAGTGTCAGAGCAAGTAATACCAACACTGTTTGTTATAAATGTGGAAAACCGGGCCACATTATTAGAAATTGCCCGAATCAAGGGAATACTAATGGGCAGGGCCATGGAAGAGTTTTCAATATTAATGCGGCAGAAGCACAGGAAGACCCGGAGCTTGTTACGGGTACATTTCTTATTGACGATAAATCTTCTTATGTTTTATTTAATTCGGGTGCGGATAGAAGCTATATGAGTAGAGATTTTTATGCTAAATTAAGTTGCCCATTGATGCCTTTGGATAGTAAATTTTTAATCGAATTAGCAAACGGTAAATTAATTTCAGCAGATAATATATGTCGGGAGAGAGAAATTAAACAGGGGGATCAAACGTTTAAAATTGATTTAATACCAGTCGAGTTAGGGAGTTTTGATGTAATAATTGGTATGGACTGGTTGAAAAAGGTGAGAGCAGAGGTCGTTTGTTACAAGAATGCGATTCGCATTATGCGTGAAAAAGGAAAACCTTTAATGGTGTACGGAGAAAAGAACAACACGAAATTAAATCTTATTAGTAGTTTGAAGGCGCAAAAACTAATAAGAAAAGGTTGTTACGTCATTCTAGCACACATCGAGGAAGTTAAACCTTAAGAAAAGAACATCAGTGATGTTCCCGTCGCAAAAGAATTTCCCGATGTGTTTCCGAAAGAATTACCGGGATTACCCCCACATCGATCCGTTGAATTTCAAATAGACCTTGTACCGGGAGCTGCACCAATAGCTCGTGCTCCATACAGACTCGCACCCAGTGAAATGAAGGAACTTTAGAGCCAATTACAAGAACTTTTAGAGCGTGGTTTCATACGACCAAGCACATCACCATGGGGAGCTCCTGTTTTGTTTGTCAAAAAGAAAGATGGTACATTCAGGTTGTTTATCGACTACCGAGAGTTGAACAAACTTACCATCAAGAACCGCTACCCACTATCGAGAATCGACGACTTATTTGATCAACTACAAGGCTCGTCTGTTTATTCGAAGATTGATTTATGTTCTGGATATCATCAAATGCAGGTGAATGAGGATGATATTCCAAAGACTGCTTTTAGGACGCGTTATGGTCATTACGAGTTTATGGTTATGCCGTTTGGATTGACTAACGCACCAGCTGTGTTCATGGACCTCATGAACCGAGTGTGTGGGCCATATCTTGACAAGTTTGTCATTGTTTTCATCGATGACCTACTTATTAACTCGAAGAATGATCAAGAGCACGAAGAACATTTGAGAAAAGTTCTAGAGTTGTTGAGAAAAGAAAAAACTGTATGCTAAGTTTTCAAAGTGTGCATTTTGGTTGGAAGAAGTTCAATTCCTCGGTCATATAGTGAACAAAGAAGGTATTCAGGTGGATCCAGCAAAGATTGAAACCGTTGAAAAGTGGGAAACCCCGAAAACTCCGAAACACATACGCCAGTTTTTAGGACTAGCTGGTTACTACAGAAGGTTCATCCAAGACTTTTCCAGAATAGTAAAACCCTTGACTGCATTAACACATAAAGGGAAGAAATTTGAATGGAAAGATGAACAAGAGAAAGCGTTTCAATTGTTGAAGAAAAAGTTAACTACGACACCTATATTGTCATTACCTGAAGGGAATGATGATTTTGTGATATATTGTGACACCTCAAAGCAAGGTCTCGGTTGTGTATTAATGCAACGAACGAAGGTAATTGCTTATGCGTCTAGACAATTGAAGATTCACGAGCAAAATTATATGACGCATGATTTGGAATTAGGCGCGGTTGTTTTTGCATTAAAGACTTGGAGGCACTACTTATATGGGGTCAAAAGTATTATATATACCGACCATAAAAGTCTTTAACACATATTTAATCAAAAACAACTGAACATGAGGCAGCGTAGGTGGATTGAATTGTTGAATGATTACGACTTTGAGATTCGTTACCACCCAGGGAAGGCAAATGTGGTAGCCGACGCCTTGAGCAGAAAGGACAGAGAACCCATTCCTGTAAAATCTATGAATATAATGATTCATACTAATCTTACTACTCAAATAAAGGAGGCGCAACAAGGAGTTTTAAAATAGGGAAACTTAAAAGATGAAATACCCAAAGGATCGGAGAAGCATCTTAATATTCAGGAAGACGGAACCCGGTATAGGGCTGAATGGATTTGGGTACCAAAATTTGGAAATATGAGAGAAATGGTACTTAGAGAAGCTCATAAAACCAGATACTCAATACATCCTGGAACGGGGAAGATGTACAAGGATCTCAAGAAATATTTTTGGTGGTCGGGTATGAAAGCCGATGTTGCTAAATACGTAGGGGAATGTTTGACATGTTCTAAGGTCAAAGCGGAGCATCAGAAACCATCAGGTCTACTTCAACAACCCAAAATCCAAGAATGGAAATGGGAAAACATTACCATGGATTTAATCACTAAATTGCCAAAGACTGCAAGTGGTTTTGATACTATTTGGGTAATAGTTGATCGTCTCACCAAATCAGCACACTTCCTGCTAATAAGAGAAGATGACAAGATGGAGAAGTTAGCATGACTGTATTTGAAGGAAGTCGTCTCCAGACATGGAATACCAATCTCTATTTTCTCTGATATGGATGGCAGATTTATTTCAAGATTCTGGCAGACATTACAGCAAGCATTAGGAACTCGTCTAGACATGAGTACTGCCTATCATCCACAAACTGATGGGCATAGCGAAAGGACGATACAAACGCTTGAAGACATGCTACGAGTGTATTGACCAGGAAATTTCTGACCAAATTTAAACTTGATCTTTATTCGATTTCGACACGATAAGCAAATTTTGTAATGTTGAGTCACAAAAAAAAATTTGAACTGTTTCATATATTCAATTGACCTTCGATTGTTTCCAACGATTCACGAACAACTATTTGTAAATAGATACATGTATATTTAATTATATATATATATATATATATATATATATATAATAATTTAAAATATTATTTGATCTAATATATAATTTAATTTTAGGAAATAAATATGTAAAATAATATGCGATGTAATGAAAACTATTATTAAAAGTATATATTTAAAAATGTATATAAATACTACTTATAAATATATAAAATTATATTAAATAGATTTGTTAAAATATATAATATATTTATTTTAGTAATTATACTTGTTATTTAAAACTGGTTGCATATAGAAAGAGAATATACTAAAAATAATTGATTCCGAGCCTAATTAGTAAACGTCCGTGATACTCGATTGACGTTTCATTAGTTTTAATATAGATATAATACATGTTCATGAATGATTAAGATAAAAGTTGGAATGTAAATTGATTACAAAGATTTTAGATTTGTTAAAAATATTTTTACATTTTTAAGTTTAAATATTAGTACTCCGTACCTATAAATTGGAACAGAAAATAAACAATTATCGAATCTTTTTGATCAGGTTTCAAACAGATAATGAGTGAAATAATTAATTATATTTAATCTAAAAGTTAGGGATTTTTAGGAACACTTTTATGTATTAACTGTTTAGCAATGAACCACGATATAATACTCTGTGGAAGCTGTCGGTAGAAACAATTCAATTTTTTTCGATGACTATACTATTTAATCACGTTTCATTATTATGTAATTATTATTAATATTATATTATTACTTTAAAGTGATAATTATATCCGTGAATGAGAACTATGTCTGTGACTTCACTTTATATTTGTTGAAATTTCACTTCAACTTTAAGTCTTTATATACATACATGCATCATAAACAAAAAGAAACTATGAATCTATTTTTCAGTTTCTAAATACCATCGTGAACCTTTTTCTTCAATCGTCAATTACCTTCATCACCCGATACCAAAAACAACCATAACCCACTTTCATTCTATTTGTTTTCGGTTTCTTCATCAATGAATAAAACGACCTCTAACAACCGCTATTACAAACTGTTTTTCTGTTTTGGCATTAACGACTCACCACCATCTCCGTTTGAATAACACCCTTACCATTACCATGGAGACATCACCTCCGAACCTCCATCAACCACCACAGTCCTACCATCGTGAATCCACCATCTTCACACCACTTCACTTTCGATCACTCTTTCTCTTCTTCTCTCTCAAACCGTCTTTGTTTAACACACAACCGTCACCATCTATTTTAACGCTGCTGCTATGTTTGTTATCCTTCTGTCCAAAACAATCACACTAAACCGCCATTACCATCACCGTTATTTGTTTTCCTTCGTGAACCCATAAACCAAACCCACCCGAATGGTTACTGCTACTACGATGATTATTCTTGTTTCTGTTTCCATTTGAAGAGACAACCATCACCCATAAACATACTGCAGTTATCTTCTATTTTCTGTTTCTAACCTGTAAAAAATTTTTTTTTACGAACGATGATGATGGGAAAAGAGGATGGTGATGACGGACGAATGATATGAAGATGGAAAGGATGATGACGATGGTTAAGATGAACGATCTCATCTCTCGATAATCTGTAAACGTTCTTATCGCCATCTTCACCACCCAAGGATCACCCTAATCCACCACCTTTAATCTACAACCACCACCAAGAACCGCCATCACTCTCTCTACTCTCTCTCTTCTTCTTCTTCTTCGTAAAATGACCAAAACACCAAAACAATTACTGCTACACATATCCTTCTGTTTCTGTCGTAAAAGGATCGCCTTTAACCATCATCAAACCACCATTACAACTACTGTTGCTGCTACGCTATACTTGTGATCTGTTTTTTTTAATTCAAAACCCAAAAACCACAAGTCCCATAAACCCACCTTCAACTTGTCACCTTATTTCCGTTTCAATTATGTATCAAACGAGCTAGGGCTGTTGGACTGTTACTTCTGTTTCATCATGAACACCACAACGCAAATCACCACTTTCATTGTTATTGTTTGTTACTGCGTAACTATTCCTAAACCATATCACTGTTTTTCTCGTTGTTATTAGATGTTAAACACCACCTAAAAGAAACCCACAACTGTTGTGTAATGACCCAGACTTTTTCGATCAATCTATACTTATAAGATTAATATTTACATAAATTAAACTTACCAACATGATAAGCAATCCAAATTGTTGAGATTTATGTTTCCGAAAAGAGTTTTACACAACGTTTGACCGTCTAGTTTGACCGATGATATCACGAACTATACAATATATGATAATTATACGTTTGTGTATATATATGTATATATACATATTTAACATGATTAATGAATTTTTTAATACCTCATTTTGTATTAATAACAATAAGTTATAAGTATGTTTTGAAACTACTAACTTAAGTTTTCAAAACGATAACCATACGTAACGTTATTTGACATAAATACTTATAATCTATAATGTTTATACATATATCGTATAAGTAATGTATTTAATCACTTTTAAGGACTTAGATACATAAAACCATATAAGTGTATTCACAAAAGATAGCTATATTTGAATCCTCATTCCATTTTTCACAAAATTTCTATACGTATATATACTCGTATCATACCTAGCTTCTATACGTATTTACTATTGGTATATACACATCAAATCACCACCAACCAGCCCTTGTTCAATGCCTTATGTATAAGGTAATTGCTTTTGTATGATTGTTTGACAAATACACAAGATTACAAACTAAAATTTTGTCCATGATCACCTTAAAATCACGTTTTTAAGGGAGGTAGGAGTATCATCATTTTGATTCATTTTCACTTCAATTATCTTAGCTAAAACACACACTCTTTCTTAACCTTTAAACTCCATAAACATTCAGCAAAGTTCCATGAAGATCTAGCTTCAAAAACCTTACTTAATCACCATAAGAAAACTCTTACAACAACACTTCAAGAAATCCTTCCAAGAACACAAACTTACTTCCAATCTTTCATCCAATTCCATCACCCTTTTGGTTCTAGCTTTTTACTCCTCTTTTATAGCAACCTTGTCCAAGGAACTTGAGATAGTAACTATGTTCATAACCTTATTCGATTCATATATATATAGCTATCTTATTTTGTGGTATAAGATTTTAACAACAAGAACATAGTTTGAATATTTTCAAACTTGTTTGCAAACTAAATCGATCCTTCTATCTTAACTTTTAAAATAATTCAAGACCTGTAATATAACTTAAATATATGTTAACTTAACAAGGTATAACTTGGTTTTTCAAAGATTACCTTAAAAACTGTTTTTACGACGTCGGAGTGTAACCGGGGGCTGTTTTGGGTTGGATAATTAAAAACCATCTTAAACTTTGAATTGGAGGTTTATTTTCTGGAAAAATGATTTTTACTATGAATATGATAACACATAAAAATTTCATGATTTAATTCAAAGTATAAGTATTTTTAGAAAAATGGTCATTAAATGATATTTTTGTAACAAAAATGATTAACTTCATAAGTTTCACCAAAGTTTCACCTATGACCTGTGATTTCGAATACAAACTAAGGTATTTACAGTTCATAGTCTTAAATAGGGACTCGATCCAAGGAGATGGCAAGTTGAATCAACGAAAACGGAGTTGTAACGAAGAAACTATGACCGAAACAAAATCGGATATCCAAGACTAGTTTAGCCACGAAAATAATTGGGAAAAATTAAATAAATCACATCTTTTTAAGATAACATGATATTTTATATATATGTACTTATAATTCAATTTTATATGGTTCAGGATCACCCGTAAACAACACGAGAAGATTAATCATAAGATCCCATGATTGTACGCAACACGTCATTTGACAACACCGGTACTTTATGTACGCAACACGTCATTTGACAACACCGGTACCGTGGGTCAAGATTAATCTCGACCAATACATATACGATGGGGGTTTTATTTATTTCATTGCGGGTTTATTAAACATCTAAATATGAACCATTAAAATTGAATTACTAACAACGAACTGCTAACTACGGACTAAGGAAATATTGAAAGTATTAAAAGTATTATAAGTATATATATGTGACGTTTGTTTAAAAAGAAAAGGTTTTGATATATTATGTATGGATAGGTTCGTGATATCAACCGGAGACCAAGTCAAATTATATATATCTTCAAGACGAAAGTGAGTATATAGTCCCACTTTTAAACTCTAAATATTTCGGGATGAGAATACATGTATTTTATGTTTTACGATATGGACACAAGTAACTGAAAAATATATTCTACGTTGAGTTGTACCACTGGCATACTTCCCTGTAGCTTGGTAACTACTATTTACAGCGGTATTGTAAACGCGAATCCTGTTGATAGATCTATCGGGCCTGACAACCCCAACCGGACTGGACGACCAGTATGCAACGGTTGCACAGTACTTCGTTTCGTGACTACACTTGGTACGGTGTAGTAAGATTTCATAATAAAGGGAATATGCGACGTGATTAAATGTTAAGTATGGTTACCAAGTGCTCAACCACTTAGAATATTTTTATTAAAATGTTTACATATGAAATCTTGTGGTCTACATTTATACCGCTGCCAGCATTAAACCTATATCTCACCAACTTTATGTTGACGTTTTAAACATGTCTATTCTCAGGTGATAATTAGAAGCTTCCGCTGCAACATGTTGAATTTAAACAAGATCTTGAGTATGCATATTTGTGTCAAAAATAAAACTGCATATCGGAGGATTTGTAATGTAAAATATGCTAGAAATCGTATTGTTATCATCACATGTAAAGTTTGTAAGTCTAAGATTATCGCTAAACGATAATCATCTTTTTATTGTCTAAAGCTTGTATTAAAATAAGTGTTATGGTTTGTAATGTAAAATAAATGCAGTTGTTCTTTTAAAAATGTCGCATATAGAGGTCAATACCTCGCAATGAAATCATACGTTATCTAACTCGTTCTTATGGTTAAGGACGGGTTATGACATGTGGTATCAGAGCGGTGGTCTTAGCGAACCAGGTTTGCATTAGTGTGTCTAACTGATAAGTCGTTAGGATACATTAGTAAGTCTGGACTTTGACCGGGTCTGATTTAAAAACCATTGCTTATCATTGTTGGTTAAAATTTATATGTAAATATTATGTAGTACTAATGGGTTAGTTGTTGTGTGATAGATGTCGGGCTCAAAACTTGTTATCACATTCAGCGACTTCGAACCAGAATCTTCAGATGGTGTTCCAGTCATTAACCTATCCGATGACGAAAATAATATCTTTGGGGAAGACTCACAAATTCCGGATGAACCGACTATAGAGAACCCAGAAAGTAAGGAGGAAAGTGAACCCGAGGAGGAAAGTGAACCCGAGGAGGAAAGTGAACCCGAGGAAGAAATACAGGAAATTACAAAAGACAAGTTCGAACTAGGAAAGAAACGAAAGGCTAATGAATTAGAAAATTCAAATCCCGAGTTTAGTAAGGATGATGTGGCACCAACTCCACTAGACACTACCACCCCTATTCCCGCTATTCCTATTCGTTCTATCCCGGCATCCAGTTCTTCAGTCCCACAGCCAAAATATAGGCAGACAGCCAGGATAAGCGTTAAGCGATTCTTTGAACCTAAACGTCCTAGAAAATAGACCAAACGATGCGCTGCCGTATTAAACCATGGGATCATATAATGTTTTGTATAATATTATTAGTGTGGTTTGCTTAATGTTCGATGTAAGATAAGCATATGTAAAATAGTGAAGTGTGAAATGCAATAATTTTCCATGGTTAAGTATTATTTAGATGGTAGTAATTGATTCTGTACTAAGCTATTAAGTATGGACATTAACGGGTAGGTACTACCCTAGATATAATTATAAAACGCTAATAAGAAGAAAAGGCTTTTATAATAATACCTGGTTCATATTATTAATAAGCTATAATGTACTATAAATATACACTACATCTATAATATTCCATGTGAATAATTATTTTCTTTTCATTCTTATAGAAGAATATGGCGCGATTGAACCGAATGACGGAACAAAAAATCCAGGAACTCATCAATCAGCGAGTGAACGACAGAATGTTATGGGTCGAGGCTGCAAGAGGTGCTGCAGTTAACCCAAATCCTCGTGTGGGGTGCACTTACAAAACTTTTCAAGCTTGCAAGCCCTCATCATTCAGTGGAACAGAAGGACCGATCGGTTTAACCCGGTGGATAGAAAAGATGGAGACTGTGTTTAAAATAAGTGGTTGTGTTGAAAAGGACATGACCAAGTATGCATCGTGCACTTTACAAGATAGTGCACTCACGTGGTGGAAAAATTATGTGAAGGCTGTAGGAGGAGATGTAGCTTATGATACTCCTTGGGAAGATTTCAAAACAATGTTAATCAACGAGTATTGTCCAAGGAACGAGGTTAGGAAGTTGGAAGATGAATTACGAAGCCTGAAGGTTGTTGGTACTGAAATCACCAACTACAATCAGCGATTCATGGAATTAGTTTTGCTATGTCCTGAATTGGTTCCAACCGAAGAATGGAAGATTGAAATGTACAAAGATGGTTTACCCAAAAAGGTCAAGGCAAATGTTACAGCATCGAAACCTAAGACAATTCATGAAGCTATAACCATGGCAAACGAGCTAATGGATCAGGTCATCATGGATAAGAAAGTATCCAATACTGATGTGAAGGTATCAGGTAACAAAAGAAAGTGGAATGGAAATTATGATCGAGGTAACCAACAACAATCTTTTAAGAAACAAGAAATCACGCAAGGTGCGGGTAGTGGTTTAAGCTTTGGTTATAAAGGACAAAATCCTTTATGCAACCGATGCCACAAACATCACTCTGGTTACTGTAATGTGGTATGCAACAAATGTAATCGAAAGGGTCATCTTGCTGAAGATTGTAGGGCTCTCGTTACAAATACAAATGGTACCAAGACTCCTGCCACTAATGCAAATAGAACTGCTTTGGCTACTGTTACTTGTTATGGATGTGGGAAACAGGGTCATTATAAGAGCCAGTGCCCAAATCCAGAGAAGAATATCGGACCTGCACGAGGGAGAGCATTTGTTATTAATGCTAGAGAGGCGTGTGAAGACCCGGAGCTTGTTACAGGTACGTTTACCATTAATAACTTATCCGCATCTATTATATTTGATACTGGTGCTGATAGAAGTTACGTGTGTAGAGACTTTCACGCTAAATTGAATTGTTCATCATTACCTCTAGATGCTAAGTACATGATTGAGTTAGCTAATGGTAAACTAATTAAAGCCGATAAAATTTGCCATGATTGTAAAATAAATTTAGCCGGAGAAACATTTAAGATTGATTTGATACCCGTAGAATTAGGAAGTTTTGATGTAATAGTCGGCATGGACTGGATGTCCAAAATAGGAGCTGAAGTTGTGTGCGCCAAGAAGGCAATTCGCATTCCTCGTAAGGATAAAACGCCAGTAATGATTTATGGAGAGAAGGGTAACTCAAAGCTAAAACACATTAGTTATTTGAAAGCTCAAAAGTGCTTGAAGAAAGGGTGCTATGCTATCTTAGCACATGTTAATAAAGTCAAAAAGAAAGAAAAAGAGAAGTGCATCAATGACGTGCCTGTGGCAAGAGATTTTCCTGAAGTATTTCCGGAAGAGTTGCCGGGATTACCTCCATTTAGATCTGTAGAATTTCAAATAGATCTTGTACCAGGAGCTGCACCGGTTGCCCGTGCTCCATATAGACTTGCACCGTCCGAGTTAAAAGAACTTCAGAGTCATTTAAAAGAATTACTGGATCGTGGATTCATACGACCAAGTACTTCACCGTAGGGAGCTCCAATTTTATTCGTCAAGAAGAAAGACGGATCTTTCCGAATGTGTATAGATTATCGTGAATTAAATAAGTTAACTATCAAGAATCGGTATCCACTACTGAGAATTGACGACTTATTTGATCAACTCCAAGGATCATGTGTGTACTCGAAAATTGACCTAAGATCAGGCTATCATCAATTACGCGTCAAAGAAGAAGATATACCGAAAACTGCTTTTCGGACACGTTACGGTCATTACGAATTTTTGGTCATGCCGTTTGGATTGACGAATGCGCCAGCTGTATTCATGGACCTCATGAATCGAGTTTGTAGTCCATATTTAGATAAGTTTGTTATTGTTTTCATTGATGACATTCTTATCTATTCCAAGAGTGAGCAAGAGCATGAGCAGCATTTAAGTTTAATATTAGAGTTGTTGAGAAAAGAACATCTATACGCTAAATTTTCTAAGTGTGCTTTCTGGTTGAAAGAAGTGCAATTTCTTGGCCACGTTGTTAGTAGTAAAGGAATTCAGGTTGATCCAGCAAAAATTGAAGCCATTGAAAAATGGGAGACTCCTAAGACACCAATGCAGATACGCCAATTTTTGGGTTTAGCCGGTTATTATAGAAGGTTTATTCAAGATTTTTCCCGAATAGCTAAGCCGTTGACAGCGTTAACGCAAAAAGGGAAGAAATATGAATGGACTTCTGAGCAGGAGAGTGCATTTCAATTACTGAAAAAGAAGTTGACTACGGCGCCTATTTTATCGTTACCAGAAGGGAACGATGATTTTAAAATATATTGTGACGCTTCGCGACAAGGTTTTGGTTGCGTTCTTATGCAACGGAAGAAAGTTATTGCATACGCATCCCGACAATTAAAGATTCACGAGCGGAATTATACGATGCATGATCTAGAATTGGGAGCAGTCGTGTTTGCATTGAAGATATGGAGACACTACTTGTATGGGGTTAAATCCACTGTGTTTACTGATCATAAAAGCCTTCAACATATTTTTGATCAGAAACAGCTAAACATGAGGCAACGTAGGTGGGTCGAGTTAATAAATGACTATGATTGTGAAATTCGTTATCATCCCGGGAAAGCGAATGTGGTGGCTGACGCACTAAGCAGAAAGGAACGAGAACCAATTCGAGTACGAGTGATGAACATAAAAATTCGCATGAATCTCAACTCACAAATCAAAGAAGTTCAACGAGAAGCACTTACTAAAGAAAATATAGGAAATGAAATAATGAAGAAGTATGAGAAGCAACTCGTTATGCGGGAAGATGGAATTCGATATTTTTCAAATCGTATTTGGGTACCGAAGTTGGGTGGATTAAGGAAGTTGATATTGAATGAGGCACATAAGATAAGATACTCGATACATCCTGGAGTTGGAAAGATGTACCAAGATCTTAAGACACATTATTGGTGGCCTAATTTAAAGACAGACGTTGCAACATATGTTGGGGAATGTTTAACTTGTTCCAAAGTCAAAGCTGAACACCAAAAGCCGTCAGGGTTACTTCAACAACCAGAAATCCCAGAATGGAAATGGGATGGTATTACCATGGATTTCATCACGAAGTTACCAAAGACTGCCTGGGGATACGACACCATTTGGGTGATTGTTGATCGTCTCACCAAGTCTGCACATTTCTTGCCTATAAAGGAAACGGATAGAATGGAGAAACTATTACGATTGTATATAAAGGAAATTGTTTCAAGGCATGGAATACCTATTTCCATTATATCCGATCGTGATAGTAGATTTACCTCAAAGTTCTGGCAATCACTACAGGAGGCCCAAGGAACTCGTTTGGATATGAGCACCGCATATCATCCGCAAACTGACGGGCAGAGTGAAAGAACAATTCAGACTCTTGAAGACATGCTCAGGGCATGTGTGATCGATTTTGGAAACGGATGGGATAAGTATTTACCGTTAGCAGAATTCTCGTATAATAATAGTTATCATGCGAGCATTAAAGCTGCGCCATTTGAAGCACTGTATGGGAGGAAGTGTAGATCTCCTATCTGTTGGAATGAAGTAGGAGATCGACAATTAACTGGTCCCGAGATCATACACGAAACGACTGAGAAGATAGTACAAATCAAGGAGAGATTGAAAACAGCCCGTAGTCGCCAAAAGAGCTACGCCGATGTCCGAAGGAAACCATTAGAGTTTCAGATTGGGGACATGGTTATGTTAAAAGTGTCACCATGGAAAGGTGTAATACGTTTCGGCAAAAGGGGTAAATTGAACCCAAGGTACGTAGGCCCGTTCAAGATCATCGAACGCATTGGACCGGTAGCTTATCGACTCGAGTTACCGCAACAACTCGCCGGAGTACATAATACTTTTCACGTCTCAAACCTTAAGAAGTGTCTTGCAAAGGAAGACCTCACCATTCCTCTTGAAGAAATCCATGTCGACGAGAAACTACAACTCATCGAAGAACCAATCGAAATCATGGATCGTGAAGTTAAACGGCTCAAGCAGAGCAACATACCGATCGTTAAGGTTCGTTGGAATGCTCGAAGGGGTCCCGAGTTTACTTGGGAACGAGAGGATCAAATGAAACAAAAATATCCACACTTGTTTTCCGATGACGCAAAATAGGTACAATTTTAAAATTTCGGGACGAAATTTATTTAACGGGTAGGTACTGTAATGACCCAGACTTTTTCGATCAATCTATACTTATAAGATTAATATTTACATAAATTAAACTTACCAACATGATAAGCAATCCAAATTGTTGAGATTTATGTTTCCGAAAAGAGTTTTACACAACGTTTGACCGTCTAGTTTGACCGATGATATCACGAACTATACAATATATGATAATTATACGTTTGTGTATATATATGTATATATACATATTTAACATGATTAATGAATGTTTTAATACCTCATTTTGTATTAATAACAATAAGTTATAAGTATGTTTTGAAACTACTAACTTAAGTTTTCAAAACGATAACCATACGTAACGTTATTTGACATAAATACTTATAATCTATAATGTTTATACATATATCGTATAAGTAATGTATTTAATCACTTTTAAGGACTTAAATACATAAAACCATATAAGTGTATTCACAAAAGATAGCTATATTTGAATCCTCATTCCATTTTTCACAAAATTTCTATACGTATATCTAGAGTATCAGTACTCGTATCATACCTAGCTTCTATACGTATTTACTATTGGTATATACACATCAAATCACCACCAACCAGCCCTTGTTCAATGCCTTATGTATAAGGTAATTGCTTTTGTATGATTGTTTGACAAATACACAAGATTACAAACTAAAATTTTGTCCATGATCACCTTAAAATCACGTTTTTAAGGGAGGTAGGAGTATCATCATTTTGATTCATTTTCACTTCAATTATCTTAGCTAAAACACACACTCTTTCTTAACCTTTAAACTCCATAAACATTCAGCAAAGTTCCATGAAGATCTAGCTTCAAAAACCTTACTTAATCACCATAAGAAAACTCTTACAACAACACTTCAAGAAATCCTTCCAAGAACACAAACGTACTTCCAATCTTTCATCCAATTCCATCACCCTTTTGGTTCTAGCTTTTTACTCCTCTTTTACAGCAACCTTGTCCAAGGAACTTGAGGTAGTAACTATGTTCATAACCTTATTCGATTCATATATATATAGCTATCTTATTTTGTGGTATAAGATTTTAACAACAAGAACATAGTTTGAATATTTTCAAACTTGTTTGCAAACTAAATAGATCCTTCTATCTTAACTTTTAAAATAATTCAAGACCTGTAATATAACTTAAATATATGTTAACTTAACAAGGTATAACTTGGTTTTTCAAAGATTACCTTAAAAACTGTTTTTACGACGTCGGAGTGTAACCGGGGGCTGTTTTGGGTTGGATAATTAAAAACCATCTTAAACTTTGAATTGGAGGTTTATTTTCTGGAAAAATGATTTTTACTATGAATATGATAACACATAAAAATTTCATGATTTAATTCAAAGTATAAGTATTTTTAGAAAAATGGTCATTAAATGATATTTTTGTAACAAAAATGATTAACTTCATAAGTTTCACCAAAGTTTCACCTATGACCTGTGATTTTGAATACAAACAAAGGTATTTACAGTTCATAGTCTTAAAGAGTGACTCGATCCAAGGAGATGGCAAGTTGAATCAACGAAAACGGAGTTGTAACGAAGAAACTATGACCGAAATAAAATCGGATATCCAAGACTAGTTTAGCCACGAAAATAATTGGGAAAAATTAAATAAATCACATCTTTTTAAGATAACATGATATTTTATATATATGTACTTATAATTCAATTTTATATGGTTCAGGATCACCCGTAAACAACACGAGAAGATTAATCATAAGATCCCATGATTGTACGCAACACGTCATTTGACAACACCGGTACTTTATGTACGCAACACGTCATTTGACAACACCGGTACCGTGGGTCAAGATTAATCTCGACCAATACATATACGATGGGGGTTTTATTTATTTCATTGCGGGTTTATTAAACATCTAAATATGAACCATTAAAATTGAATTACTAACAACGAACTGCTAACTACGGACTAAGGAAATATTGAAAGTATTAAAAGTATTATAAGTATATATATGTGACGTTTGTTTAAAAAGAAAAGGTTTTGATATATTATGTATGGATAGGTTCGTGATATCTGAAGGTATTTCATATGCCCGAGAGACATATTAAATTAACGTGGCTAACGTGTTATGATCCAAGTCGGGTCATACCCAATAACAAACTTACCAACACCTTATATGTATTTAATCTTAACGATTGGGTCGTTAAATAAATACGCGACACTTGGATTTTAGAAAATCGGGTTTCTAAAATATTATCACTTAAGATAAATTATTTGGATAATTTATATATATATAATTGTTTATAGGTTTAAATGATTATGTTGTGTTATATTTTATAAAAAGTTTTATAAAATGTATAAGTAACAAAATAATACATAAGTTTATAAATAAGTTATAAACTTTTATAAACTTACAAGATTATTATTAAACAAGTAGTGTGGCAGAATTTTAGTCTCCAAGACATGCCCCATGCTCCTTGATTGTTACTTTTGATACAACACAATTCCAAGGGACATGCTTCACTCAATGACCAACATATTCTCACAAGTATTCAAGGGAATAAAAACACACACTTGACTAGAGAATAAGGGAGTGTGTTTGAGAGGAAAAGGCTGTTAAAAAAACTGCCTGCTGTTCGTGATCTTTGGGCAGCAAAGAGGCAGTTTTAACTTGGTTTTTTAAGTGATTAAGTGTTCAAGTTAAATCCTAACCATTGTACTAGGTGTTGGTTATATGTTTGGGGTATTACCTCTTGAGGTCTCATTGTTTTGAGGCTCCATTTAACATCATATTTGAAGCTTACTGCTGCTGACTTTCCAGCAAGTTTAAGAAGGTTTCAAGCTTGTGTTTAAGGTGTTTAAGGGTCCTAAACATTAGCGAGCTCAAGGGTGTTGTTGGTGAATCAAAGGCTAGGGTTTTGCTTACTTGAAGGTTCAAGTTAGGAGCTTATTTCTTCATCTACATCATCTTCTTCATCCTTGTTCTTCACCTCCTTTTGGAGTAGGTACAACATCTTACTAGCTCTATTTTACATTTTAGTGTATTATTCAAGACTAGATCTTTTATGGAATTCATGTTTAAAAGGCTTAAACTATACATGCATAAACTTTAAATTGCTTCCGCTTTATGTATACATATACACGAATTTACATACACTTAAAATGGGTTTTGTGACTTTGTTTATGTAATGAATTCCATCAATGGTATCTAGAGCCAAAGTCTTGTTAATATGCTTCTTGTTTTTGGCTAGTAAACTCACTTTCTTTACAATCTACCAACATGCATGAAAGTAGAATGTAAAAAATATTGAGTTTTGGTGGGGTGTAAGGTGATGGCCGAATTATTGGGTCCCAAAAATGGGTTTGGGATTTCAAGTTTGGCCATGTTTGTTGTTATGTTGTTGTTCACAATCGAGCCTAGACCGTGTGGTTGAATGTTTGGATGATTTGGTTGTTATTCATGATTTGTAATATTCATTCATATGGTTGTAATTATTTTGTAAATTTGGTTTGTAAAAGTTGTATTTGATCTTGTAATTTTGTATGTAATTTGTTCTATTTTGGTTTGTAAAATAGAATAGGTTGTTATTTCATTTTCTAGAAAAATTGTATTAGGATATGATTTTGTAAAATGAAAGTGAAGATTCATGAAGAAGATTCAAGATGAAGCTTATGAAGTTACAAGTTTAAGTGGGAGGTTTTGGTAAAAATCTCTTACTTTGGTTAACCCTCTTAGGTGACATTTGTTTTTTGGCTAAACAAATGTCCACCAAAATGGCTCTTGATTGTGAACACTTTGTTATGCATGTTTGTGTATGTTTGTATGTTTGGTTGCTACAAGATCATCACATGTTATGAACTTGCATGATACATTATAATTGGTTATAATAAAACATAACAAAATGACACTAATAATTGGTTATTAGACTTAAGTAAAATGGTTTATTTAAAAAGGTAATGAAATGGTTAAAACTAGTAATTGGTTACTAAAAGGTACATGAAAATGGGTTTTTCATAAACATACTACACACCAAATGCATGTTGGTGTATAGCACTTTGTTTTCTAAACTAGAATGTAGAAAACCTAAAATCCCTTAACTAAAACAAGGTAAACAAGTTAAACGCCATCCTTTTGTGGAAACACTTAGACATATTAGGAATCTCTTGATGGGATAAAGGTCACCTAACCGTCATGAGTGAACTAACATGAATAAGGTACACTTTGCATACATGTGGGATAAAGGTCACCTAACCACTTGCATGTTAAGTTTACATGTCTACACAAGTAGGACAACTTGATTTGGGAATCATGAACTTAGGGTCACCGAAGCATGAGGAACAAATAGGCGTTGATGGGATTAATATGCCATGCAAAAGGATTGCATGATCCCATAAATTAGAAGTTGCAAAAGGATTGCAATTGTCATTACGACTACCTAGCTAAATCAAATGACGGGATAAAGGTCACCTAACCGAAATTTGATTTACCGTTGGATTCTAACATTTTATAAAACAAATTAAAGGGTATTGTCTATTAAATCTAAATCAATACTTAAATGAACTTTGTTGAATTTTGTAGATGGCCGCAAATAACAACAACAACATGAACAATGCACCACTTAACTTTAACAACCTATCGTTACGGTCTCTCCTCGAGAAAGACAAACTCAACCATACAAATTTTATGGATTGGTTCCGCAATCTTCGGATTGTCCTCAAACAAGAGGATAAAATGTATGTGCTTGAGGACCCCATTCCCGATCAACCGGATGAGAGTGATGTGGAGGCAATGGCCTCTTACGATAAGTATTGCCACGACTCCCTTCAAGTCTCATGCTTAATGCTTGGGACTATGATACCCGAACTCCAAAAGGATTTCGAGCATCATAGCGCATACGACATGATAACACAATTGAAGGAGATGTTTCTCCAACAAGCACGTGTTGAGCGTTTCGAAACGGTTCGGGCGCTTCATGCTTGTCGTATGAACGATACCCAATCGGTTTCATCTTATGTACTTAAGATGAAGAGCCTTATCGATCGTGCTAACCGTCTTAACCTTAACATATCTAATGAGTTAGCCACCGATCTTATCCTTAACTCCCTATCAAAGAGGTTTGATCAATTTGTAATTAATTACAACATGAATGGGATGGATAAGAGCATAGGTGAGCTTCATGGTATGCTTAGGACGGCGGAAACTAGCATGGGTAAAAGGACTTTACCCGTGTTAGCAATCGATCAAGGTGGGTCTAAAGGTAACACCTCTAAGCCAAAGGTGACTAAGAGAAAAGGACCCGCCCATCAAGGCAAAGGGAAGGGGAAGATGGTTACCCCAACCATCAACAAGGCAAAGAAGCAAAAGGTAGCCGAGAAGGCAAACCCCAAGGAAGACCCATGTTTCGGTTGCGGTGAGATGGGTCATTGGAAACGAAACTGCCCGGTCTATCTTAAAGAGTTGAAGGACAAGAGGGATGCAGGGCAAACCTCAGGTAATATATACATGGTATATATAGAGCTTAGTATTACTTCTTCTAATACATGGGTATTAGACACGGGATGTGGAACTCATATTTGCAATACTTTGCAGGGGTTCAAAAGAAGTGATCATAAAGCGGGAACATCAAGTCTCTATATGGGCAATGGTGCAAAGGTGCATGTTAAAGCTCAAGGAGAATTTGTTTTGAAGCTTCCAAGTGGATTGAAGCTTATTTTAGAAAATGTTTTGTATGCACCGGATTTATGTCGAAACATTATTTCTATTTCTCGCTTAAGACAATGTGGTTTCAATGTTAATTTTATTGATGATGATATCCATTTTTCTAAAGATAATGTATTCTATTTCAAGGCTTCGCCTTCAAATGGAATTTATGAATTGGTTCATGATGACGCATCATCGAGCTCTATATACCATACTAGCACCAAGAAACTCAAAAGGGATTTGAGTGATTCCTATTTATGGCATTGTCGCCTTGGACATATAAACAAGAACCGAATGCATACACTTCAAAAGAATGGACTTTTGAAATCAAATGAAATGGATTCGTTTGATGTATGTGAATCTTGTTTACAAGGCAAGATGACTAAAGCACCTTTCAAAGGGACTTATGAAAGGGCTAAAGATTTATTGGGATTAATACATTCGGATGTATGTGGACCCTTTAAACCCATGACTAGGAATGGTGAAAGATACTTTGTTACTTTCATTGATGACTTTAGTCGTTTCGGATATGTCTACTTATTAAGACACAAGGACGAAACGTTTGAAGCATTCAAAGAATATCAAAACGAAGTACAAAATCAACTCAATAAGACAATTAAGGTACTACGTACCGATAGAGGAGGTGAATACCTAAGCGATGCTTTCCAAGATCATCTTAGGAGTTGTGGGATTATCTCGCAACTTACTCCACCCGGAACACCCCAACTTAATGGAGTTTCCGAAAGGAGGAACCGAACCCTAATGGATATGGTTCGATCTATGATGGCTAGAAGCTCGTTACCTCTATCATTTTGGGGTTATTGTCTAAGCTCCGCGGCTCGTATTTTAAATATGGCCCCAACCAAGAAAGTGGAACGAACTCCTCATGAGATGTGGTTTGGAAAACCTCCTTCTCTTTCATACTTGAAAGTATGGGGATGTGAAGCTTATCCTAAGCTTTATGTAGCAAATAAGCTACATGCTCGATCCACAAAGTGTATCTTCATAGGATATCCCAAAGATGACATGGGATATTACTTCTATGATCCATCCGAGCAAACGGTATTTGTTGCTCGGAAAGCGGAATTCCTTGAAACCAAGTTCCTTATGGAAGGTGATGGTGAAAGGAAAATAGATCTTGTAGAGGTACAAGATCAAGCCGATGATACACAATTGGTTGACACTAGCACTCAACATGAGGATGTTAAAAATGATCAAGTAGATGATCAAGGTACACAAGACGTTCGAAGATCTAGTAGGATTAGTAATCCTCCTGAGAGATATGGTTTTCTCGTGGATGGTTGCTATACGGTTGATTTGGATGAACCGGTAAACTACAAAGATGCTTTATCAAGGATTGATAAAGATAAATGGCAGGAAGCCATGAACGCCGAGATGCAATCCATGTATGACAACCAAGTTTGGGAACTTGTTGAGCAACCTCCTAGCTCTAAGCTAGTTGATTGCAAGTGGATTTTCAAAATGAAAACCGACATACATGGAAACTTGGATACATACAAAGCTAGACTTGTAGCAAAGGGTTTCACTCAAACTCAAGGGGTTGACTATGATGAAACTTTCTCGCCTGTGGCAATGCTAAAGTCTATTAGGATATTATTTGCCATCGCTGCTCATTATGATTACGAAATTTGGCAAATGGATGTCAAAACTGCTTTCCTAAATGGATATCTTGAGGAAGATGTCTATATGGTACAGCCCGAAGGTTTTGTCGATCCGAAAAATCCTAAAAAGGTATGCAAGTTAAAGAAATCGATCTACGGATTGAAACAAGCATCTAGAATGTGGAATCATCGTTTTAATGAAGAGGCAAAGAAATTTGGCTTCATTAAAAATGGTGATGAAGCTTGTGTATACAAGAAGGCTAGTGGGAGCTCTATAATGTTCCTTGTGCTATATGTGGATGATATATTATTATTTGGGAATGATATAACCACAATGCAAAAAGTCAAAACTTGGCTAAAGAGTTGCTTCTCCATTAAGGATCTTGGAGAAGCACAATACATATTGGGGATTGGAATCTATAGGAATAGATCCAAGAGATTGATAGGTTTAAGCCAAAGTACATACATTGATAAAGTCTTGAAAAGGTTCAAGATGGAAAACTCTAAGAAAGGTTTGGTACCTATTCAAAAGGGAACCGTTCTCAATTCATCTCAGTGTCCTACCACGAAAGATGAACAAGAGAGAATGAAGAAAGTCCCATACGCATCTGCTATTGGGTCTATCATGTATGCAATGATATGTACTAGACCGGATGTGTCATGCGCTCTAAGCTTGACAAGTAGATACCAGAATAACCCAGGAAATAGTCATTGGACTGCGGTTAAATGTATATTGAAATACCTTAGAAGGACTAAGGATATGTTTCTTATATATGGGTCTGGTGAGGAGGAACTCGTTGTAAAAGGTTACGTGGACGCGAGTTTCCAAACTGATCGAGATGACTCCCGATCACAATCCGGTTATGTATTCATGTTAAATGGTGGTGCGGTCTCTTGGAAGAGTGCGAAACAGGAAGTTGTTGCGTTATCCACTACAGAGTCGGAGTACATTGCCGCCTCATTGGCAGCTCAGGAAGCTGCATGGATGAAGAAATTCATCGACGACTTAGGAGTGGTCCCTTCCATTCAGGACCCTCTTGAGATCTTTTGTGACAACGAGGGTGCGATTGCTCAAATCAAGGAACCTCGTGCTCATCAAAAGACCCGTCACATTGAGCGGAGATTCAACTACATTAGAGATGAGGTTGAAAAAGGAAAGATATGTATTCACAAAGTTCACACAGATCAAAATGTTGCGGATCCACTCACGAAGCTCTTACATGGGCCAAAACATGAGGGACATGTTTGTGCATTAGGGCTTCGATATTCTAGTGATTGGATTTGATCTATTTATGTATTGTACCGGAACGAAATTATTCAAACTCATTAATATAACTGTGGTGTTAATTTATTTGAGTTATGTTCCTATTTTGCATATTTCATCCATGAATTAGCAATTATTCAAAATTTCCGTAGTCGATCACATTTGTGGGAACAAGTGTGAGGTTTAGACTATTATGAACTTGGATTGGTATACATTCATAGGTTGAATGTGCGGCAAGGCTGCAACCAAGGTTCATAGATATTTGTGGGAAACAAATATTGGAAGACCCGCTCTCAAGAATTACTGTATAGAGCCTTTGTGGTTGATCACATGTAACCTTGAGTAAAGGCGAATATCATTGTATCCTCTGACCTGAGATACATATTGGGTTCGGATATTCACCAAGTACCGTGCCTTGATTCTTTCCTTCGCTATTCTGAAACATGGTAGTACATAAAGAAGAACTCAGGTATATTACAAAGTGTATATCTAGGACGTATGTAGTCAAGATGGAATTTGTCCCTCTTATTCGTTGAGAGTCAGATGTCTAAGGCCTGATAAAGTTAAATCTATAAGAGAGTGGTCACTCTGTATCTCTTGGATTTGACATGACATCTAGGACGAAAGGATATAATGAAAGATTCACCTAATCATATTCGAGATGGGAACTCGAAAGGGATGATGTTATTGAATGGCACAAAGTCATAACATATTAGGGGTGATGGACGGTGTGTTAGGCTGTATCCATCACTTGCATTAATTTCTTATGTTTCTCGTGCAAGTGGGAGATTGAAGGTATTTCATATGCCCGAGAGACATATTAAATTAACGTGGCTAACGTGTTATGATCCAAGTCGGGTCATACCCAATAACAAACTTACCAACACCTTATATGTATTTAATCTTAACGATTGGGTCGTTAAATAAATACGCGACACTTGGATTTTAGAAAATCGGGTTTCTAAAATATTATCACTTAAGATAAATTATTTGGATAATTTATATATATATAATTGTTTATAGGTTTAAATGATTATGTTGTGTTATATTTTATAAAAAGTTTTATAAAATGTATAAGTAACAAAATAATACATAAGTTTATAAATAAGTTATAAACTTTTATAAACTTACAAGATTATTATTAAACAAGTAGTGTGGCAGAATTTTAGTCTCCAAGACATGCCCCATGCTCCTTGATTGTTACTTTTGATACAACACAATTCCAAGGGACATGCTTGACTCAATGACCAACATATTCTCACAAGTATTCAAGGGAATAAAAACACACACTTGACTAGAGAATAAGGGAGTGTGTTTGAGAGGAAAAGGCTGTTAAAAAAACTGCCTGCTGTTCGTGATCTTTGGGCAGCAAAGAGGCAGTTTTAACTTGGTTTTTTAAGTGATTAAGTGTTCAAGTTAAATCCTAACCATTGTACTAGGTGTTGGTTATATGTTTGGGGTATTACCTCTTGAGGTCTCATTGTTTTGAGGCTCCATTTAACATCATATTTGAAGCTTACTGCTGCTGACTTTCCAGCAAGTTTAAGAAGGTTTCAAGCTTGTGTTTAAGGTGTTTAAGGGTCCTAAACATTAGCGAGCTCAAGGGTGTTGTTGGTGAATCAAAGGCTAGGGTTTTGCTTACTTGAAGGTTCAAGTTAGGAGCTTATTTCTTCATCTACATCATCTTCTTCATCCTTGTTCTTCACCTCCTTTTGGAGTAGGTACAACATCTTACTAGCTCTATTTTACATTTTAGTGTATTATTCAAGACTAGATCTTTTATGGAATTCATGTTTAAAAGGCTTAAACTATACATGCATAAACTTTAAATTGCTTCCGCTTTATGTATACATATACACGAATTTACATACACTTAAAATGGGTTTTGTGACTTTGTTTATGTAATGAATTCCATCAATATCAACCGGAGACCAAGTCAAATTATATATATCTTCAAGACGAAAGTGAGTATATAGTCCCACTTTTAAACTCTAAATATTTCGGGATGAGAATACATGTATTTTATGTTTTACGATATGGACACAAGTAACTGAAAAATATATTCTACGTTGAGTTGTACCACTGGCATACTTCCCTGTAGCTTGGTAACTACTATTTACAGCGGTATTGTAAACGCGAATCCTGTTGATAGATCTATCGGGCCTGACAACCCCAACCGGACTGGACGACCAGTATTCAACTGTTGCACAGTACTTCGTTTCGTGACTACACTTGGTACGGTGTAGTAAGATTTCATAATAAAGGGAATATGCGACGTGATTAAATGTTAAGTATGGTTACCAAGTGCTCAACCACTTAGAATATTTTTATTAAAATGTTTACATATGAAATCTTGTGGTCTACATTTATACCGCTGCCGGCATTAAACCTATATCTCACCAACTTTATGTTGACGTTTTAAACATGTCTATTCTCAGGTGATAATTAGAAGCTTCCGCTGCAACATGTTGAATTTAAACAAGATCTTGAGTATGCATATTTGTGTCAAAAATAAAACTGCATATCGGAGGATTTGTAATGTAAAATATGCTAGAAATCGTATTGCTATCATCACATGTAAAGTTTGTAAGTCTAAGATTATCGCTAAACGATAATCATCTTTTTATTGTCTAAAGCTTGTATTAAAATAAGAGTTATGGTTTGTAATGTAAAATAAATGCAGTTGTTCTTTTAAAAATGTCGCATATAGAGGTCAATACCTCGCAATGAAATCATACGTTATCTAACTCGTTCTTATGGTTAAGGACGGGTTATGACATGTTGCAACTTCTATTCTTCTTCTGTCCCATTTAAAACATTCACAATCTATAGCCACACTCTCCTATTTTTTTTATCTTTGTTTCTGTTAACCGTAATGATCAAGATGATGGTGATGTTCCAAATATGGTGACTGTTTAAAGAAAGAAAATGATGTTCACTTTTTCTGTTTTCCTATGTCGTTAGGTTGTACAGACAATACCCACTTGGTACTATGTTTGGGCCACAACCAAATTGTTTAAATTATTGGGCAGTATTATTCTTTCATATATTGGACTTGCAAATTGGGTTTGTGAATTGTTTTGGGTCGTCATTTTTGATTGGGTCGTACATGTTTTCATAATTGGGCTGAACTAATGACAAACTATCACGAATGAATGAATTTTATGACTTCCATGATGTCGATGGAAGGATGAGAAAGGGGGTGATGAAGTAAGGATGCAATAAAGATGCTAATTTAAGATTACGGATGAATTGATTATAGATTTATGATGTTATGATTAGATTCGATGATGATTATGGAAATGGTAACGTTTATGATTGATTCGATTAATGCTATGAAGAAGATGAAATAAGAAACATGGGTTAAATAAAATTAGGATGCATATATAATCAGAAAAGCAAGATAGAGTAGATGGTTAGTGTGTTGTTGGGTTAGCGGGACGTCGCGGGTTTAAACCCGGACTTGGGCATTTTTTTTATGACTACTTCTTTGAGGTTCGTGAATTCGAGGCCAACCTTGCATTGTTCAGTTCCGTCGTATGCATATTTTTACTACAAAATATCATATTGTATGAAAGAAATCTTCCGCTGTGCATTTGCTCATTTTAAAGACATTATTTGGAGTCGATCATCGCAATGGGACCAGATGTTGGTGACTTCATCCAGATGGTTTAGGACGGGGTATGACATGTGGTATCAGAGAGGTGGTCTTAGCGAACCAGGTCTTGCATTAGTGTGTCTAACTGATTGTTATTTAGATGCATTAGTGGGTCTGGACTTCGACCGTGTCTGCATGTCAAAAGTTTTGCTTATCATTTTTGTCGAAAATTACCTGCTTATCATTCTTAAGGAATCACGTGCTAATTATTCTTAGTCTAGACACATCTTACTGCATTGATTGCATGAATAGTGTATAGACAAAATTCATATCTTAGCGTATTTGCTAATTCATATCTTAGCGTATCTGCTACTGTAGACTTTGCCTGACAGCTTCCGTAGATTCCTCCGTAAATTATGGGATTTTAGTATTATATATGCATATGTAAATTATGTATTACATGGTACTAATCTACATCCTATAATCTATTTCTTATCGAAAATCCTTCATCTGATCGTACGAGATGAATCCCTCAACTAGTTCGAGTCCCTCAGATTTCGATAGCTATTCCGATAGTTATTCCGACAGCTATTCCGACATGGATATTCACCTAAGATTCGAAAGCAGTGTCACCAGAATGAATCAACCAATCAGCCATCCCCAATTTATTGGATGGGTTCGTAGTTGATTTAATCAATGGAAACGAGAAGAAGGCGATCCTCTCCACCCACTAACCCGCACTCTAAGTGAAGAACCTGAATCACTTACCGGCGAACCTGTCCAAAACACTATATTCACCATCATTGCCAGGATATCCAACAACGATTATATACTATCTCAAATTCTGAATCTCATTCATCCACTCGTTCCGACCGTCAATCATCGGGAATAATGGAAGAAGTCAACGAGCTTCGCGCTCGAGTAATCAATTTGGAAAACGTGGTGCAAAACCTACCAGCTTCAGTAACATCACCGGGAACACCAGTATCACTAACAACAACAGTACCATCAACAATCCATGCCTCAACATCTCATTCTGTACCTCGAGCATAATCATCGTTCTACGTATCGTTCTACATCAATTATCTTCGTTCTGCATGACGATTATGTAATTTCTAATGTTTTAGAGATTATATATTCTTATTCTAATGGTAAATCAAATGAGTCTAATATCATATTGACTCATTAAATCCATGATTACATCTGAAGAAAATATATATGTATATATGTTTTCATAAAGATTGTAATTAAAAATCCTTTTGTACAAACTTTTAATGATGAAAATATTTTAACGGGTAGGTAATACCCGAGGAATATTTAGATTTCACATTAATAAGTTAAACTGTGCATTCTTTCAAATCTAATTCAACAGTCATTTACTATCCTATTTACAACCACCGATATACGTATCCGTTCACCACAGAATAACCATTTTCATTCAATTTCATATTTGGATTTTGATCTATCAGAATCCAACAAGTGGCATAATGAAGAAAACACTGGAAAAAATAAAACTTGTTAGAAACAAACAAATTAACTACGAGAAAAATGTTGTTAAGAATCCACGCTAACTGTTCCTAGCTAATTGTTCCTAGCTAACTGATTACATTTTATTTATCGCAATTTAATTATCGCAATTTATATTCTCGCAATTTTATTTATCGTCATTTAATTTCTATTATTTATTTTACGCACTTTATTTATCGTCATTTAAATACTGTTATTTACGCATTTAAATATCGGGACACGTATACAAGATTTTGACATATCATATCGACGCATCTATATATATTATTTGGAATAACCATAGACACTCTATATGCAGTAATGCTGGAGTTAGCTATACAGAGTTGAGGTTGATTCTACAATAATATATATACTTTGAGTTGTGATCGAGTCTGAGACATGCACACGGGTCACGATACGTATTAATTAATTTGAATATTATATATTAAACTATATATAAATTATCGGACTGTTAACTGTGGACTATCGACTGTGGACTAATAATATTGGACAATTAAAATGAATTAAAATATTGATTATAACATATGAAACTAAACATTTCTTCAAGTTTGCCACTTGATTTCATCTTAAAACTCATTTGTATCTTGAAAATTACAATCTACGTTCAAACCATTCATGATTCTCGAAAACACCTCAATCAAAAGGATGAATCAACCGCACTACATCTACGAAAGAAAAGATTGATGCATAAAGTTATGCACCTGAAAACACTCGGAACCTGAGTAAACGTTTAACACGTATCTGTGTTAGCTCCTTTGGCGTTGTTATTACCGAAAATAACTTTGCAATCCCTCTCTAAATTAGCCAATTTTGTCACAGCTTCAGCAAATCAATTTCGACCTTTCATTCGGATTAACCTCATTATAATCATGATGCCTTTCATCATCGTTACCGGAGAACCGTTTATATTTTAATACATTAGCAGTAAACTTACCAACAGCTTCATTGATCTTTGACTTTTCGAAAAATCAGTATATTTATCGAAACCCTATCATATATTCATCCGCATCTTATGACGAGAATAGCCATACCAATTACCGAGAAACAGCAATCAGTATTTCAAATCTCGCAGCGTTTTCACATCAACAGTTATATGTATCCATATAACATTTATCTCTTAGAACTATGATCTTCCATTCTGAAATTATGAAAAGCACCCAGTCTGCGAATTAATGCTCTGAATTGTGAAAAGTTGAATGAAGCAACAAAAACTGTAAACGACCTCAACAGCCAAAAGTTGATGATAAAGAATTGTATGTTGGCAAAGCTCAGAAAAAGTTTGAAACGGAAAAACTGATTGAGCAAACTATGAAGGAGTCTCTGAACAAATCACAGGGACTAAACTTGTACATTAAGAATCCTGATGATTCTATTTCTGATGAAATCTTTAGCGAATACCTTGCTTCTGACTCCAAACTCTCGCGGACAAATTTTCTTCACCATCCTTCGATATTAGAAATTCCAAGATATCATCGTATCTTTCATTTTAAATATCCTCCATATTTCTGAAGATATTTTCATAACTATTCTTATCTGAAATCATTAATCTCTTCGTGCTATCAGTGTTACATCCTATAGAAACTATTAGTTTCTATATTCTGTAAACTTCCGAGCTTAAAATATGAATGTTATTGAAGTAATGTTGGGAATTGATGCATGAGTTAGTATAATATAATGACACTTAATCAACGTGATTATATTACAGTAATTCATGCTGAGTTTCTAATGGAACGTGATGATTCACAGTACCATCATCATGTGCCATGTTACACGACTCTTACATTCTACCCAATCTCCAAACATATTAAGAACATATCTTCTTGATAGTTCTATCTTTTCAGATATTCTGGTAATTTGACAAATCAAGATCGTGCCATTATGATTTCCTTCTTAGAACATTAACTATGTTCATTCCGAATTACATATCTACAAATTCTGGACCATTATTCGCTTGAATTAGAGTCGAGAAGAGAATAAAAAGGCAAAGAGCTCTGAAATGTAAGGGAGGATATAAAGCCCGATAATAACACATAAATTAGAAATCGTGTATATCAATGTTTATCGCAACATAAAGACACGAGAGAATTAAAAATACTATAACCCCAAGGTAATAGTAAAAATAAATAAAATCCTCTGGTTGTAAATGAAAAAGAAGAATGACCGATATGAAAGTTAGGAGTATATCAAGAATCAGTATTGGATGGAGCATATTAATGAATACTTTAAAGTATGAGTTGAGGGAGAAAGAATAGAGGTGTGAGTTGTAAGGAAACAACGGGGGTGGATTTATAGTCAAAAATCCGACAGAGCAATCAAAACAGATGATCGCATTTAAAGCGGATCCTAATTTCCTTAATTACCGAAGAATCAAATCTTATCACGAAGATTTTCTCCAAATCCCTTGAACTCCGGAAACCAAACCTATCTATGTCAAAAGATTTGACGAATCTCTATTTTCTCATTTCACTCTTTTACGATAGCTTCACTCATACGCTTCGAGAAATCGAATTATTTTATCCATACTTATTAATCATGATAAAACTCTATTCATCAGCTCATATTCGTCATGAAAACATTTTTATTGTTAGCAATGACGACCTTACTCAAAATTCGGGACGAAATTTCTTTAACGGGTAGGTACTGTAGTAACCCGGAAATTTCTGACCAAATTTAAACTTGATCTTTATTCGATTTCGACACGATAAGCAAAGTCTGTAATGTTGAGTCACAAAAAAAATTTGAACTGTTTCATATATTCAATTGACCTTCGATTGTTTCCGACGATTCACCAACAACTATTTGTAAATAGATACATGTATATTTAATTATATATATATAATAATTTAAAATATTATTTGATCTAATATATGATTTAATTTTAGGAAATAAATATGTAAAATAATATGCGATGTAATGAAAACTATTATTAAAAGTATATATTTAAAAATGTATATAAATACTACTTATAAATATATAAAATTATATTTAATAGATTTGTTAAAATATATAATATATTTATTTTAGTAATTATACTTGTTATTTAAAACTGGTTGCATATAGAAAGAGAATATACTAAAAATAATTGATTCCGAGCCAAATTAGTAAACGTCGGTGATACTCGATTGACGTTTCATTAGTTTTAATATAGATATAATACATGTTCATGAATGATTAAGATAAAAGTTGGAATGTAAATTGATTACAAAGATTTTAGATTTGTTAAAAATATTTTTACATTTTTAAGTTTAAATATTAGTACTCTGTACCTATAAATTGGAACAGAAAATAAACAATTATCGAATCTTTTTGATCAGGTTTCAAATAGATAATGAGGGAAATAATTAATTATATTTAATCTAAAAGTTTGGGATTTTTAGGAACACTTTTATGTATTAACTGTTTAGCAATGAACTACGATATAATACTCTGTGGAAGCTGTCGGTAGAAACAATTCAATTTTTTTCGATGGCTATAATATTTAATCACGTTTCATTATTATGTAATTATTATTAATATTATATTATTACTTTAAAGTGATAATTATATCCGTGAATGAGAACTATGTCCGTGACTTCACTTTATGTTTGTTGAAATTTCACTTCAACTTTAAGTCTTTATATACATACATGCATCATAAACAAAAAGAAACTATGAATCTATTTTTCGGTTTCTAAATGCCATCGTGAACTATTTTCTTCAATCGTCAATTACCTACATCACCCGATACCATAAACACATAACCCACTTTCATTCTATTTGTTTTCGGTTTCTTCATTAATGAATAAAACAACCTCTAACAACCGCTATTACAAACTATTTTTCTGTTTTGGCATTAACGACTCACCACCATCTCCGTTTGAATCACACCCGTACCATTACCATGGAGACATCACCTCCGAACCTCCATCAACCACCACATTCCTACCATCGTGAATCCACCATCTTCACACCACTTCACTTTCGATCACTCTTTCTCTTCTTCTCTCTCAAACCGTCTTTGTTTAACACACAACTGTCACCATCTATTTTAACGCTGCTGCTACATTTGTTGTCCTTCTGTCCAAAACAATCACACTAAACCGCCATTACCATCACCATTATTTGTTTTCCTTCGTGAACCCATAAACCAAACCCACTCGAATGGTTACTGCTGCTACGATGATTATTCCTATTTCTGTTTCCGTTTGAAGAGACAACCATCACCCATAAACCTACTGCAGTTATCTTCTATTTTATGTTTCTAACCTGTAAAAAAATTTTTTTACGAACGATGATGATGGGAAAAGAGGATGGTGATGACGGACGAATGATATGAAGATGGAAAGGATGATGACGATGGTGTACGATATAGATGATGACGATGGTTAAGATGAACGATCTCATCTCTCGATCATCTGTAAACGTTCTTATCGCCATCTTCACCACCCAAGGATCACCCTAATCCACCACCTTTAATCTACAACCACCACCAAGAACCGCCATCACTCTCTCTACTCTCTCTCTTCTTCTTCTTCTTCTTCTTCGTAAAATGACCAAAACACCAAAACAATTACTGCTACACATATCATTCTGTTTCTGTTGTAAAAGGATCGCGTTTAACCATCATCAAACCACCATTACAACTACTGTTGCTGCTACGCTATACTTGTGATCTGTTTTTTTTTTAATTCAAAACCCAAAAACCACAAGTCCCATAAACCCACCTTCAACTTGTCACCTTATTTCCGTTTCAATTATGTATCAAACGAGCTAGGGCTGTTGGACTGTTACTTCTGTTTCTTCGTGAACATCACAACGCAAATCACCACTTTCATTGTTATTGTTTGTTACTGCGTAACTATTCCTAAACCATATCACTGTTTTCTCGTTGTTATTAGATGTTAAACACCACCTAAAAGAAACCCACAACTGTTGCAACTTCTATTCTTCTTCTGTCCCGTTTAAAACATTCGCAACCTATAGCCACACTCTCCTATTTTTTTTCTTTGTTTCTGTTAACCGTAATGATCAAGATGATGGTGATGTTCCAAATATGGTGACTGTTTAAAGAAATAAAATGATGTTCACTTTTTCTGTTTTCCTATGTCGTTAGGTTGTACAGATAATACCCACTTGGTACTATGTTTGGGCCACAACCAAATTGTTTAAATTATTGGGCAGTATTATTCTTTCATTTATTGGACTTGCAAATTGGGTTTGTGAATTGTTTTGGGTCATCATTTTTGATTGGGTCGTACATGTTTTCATAATTGGGCTGAACTAATGACAAACTATCACGAATGAATGAATTTTATGACTTCCATGATATCGATGGAAGGATGAGAAAGGGGGTGACGAAGTAAGGATGCAATAAATATGGTAATTTAAGATTACGGATGAATTGATTATAGATTTATGATGTTATGATTAGATTAGATGATGATTATGGAAATGGTAACGTTTATGATTGATTCAATTAATGCTATGAAGAAGATGAAATAAGAAACATGGGTTAAATAAAATTAGGATGCATATATAATCAGAAAAGCAAGATAGAGCAGATGGTTAGTGTGTTGTTGGGTTAGCGGGACGTCGCGGGTTCAAACCCGGACTTGGGCATTTTTTTATGACTACTTCTTTGAGGTTCGTGAATCCGAGGCTAACCTTGCATTGTTCAGTTCCGTCGTATGCATATTTTTACTACAAATATCGTATTGTATGAAAGAAATCTTCCGCTGTGCATTTGCTCATTTTAAAGACATTATTTGGAGTCGATCATCGCAATGGGACCAGATGTTGGTGACTTCATCCAGATGGTTTAGGACGGGGTATGACAACGAGCATGTGTTATTGATTTCGGAAACAGTTGGGATCGATATCTACCGTTAGCAGAATTTTCCTACAACAACAGCTACCATTCAAGCATGGAGATGGCGCCGTTTGAAGCACTTTATGGTAGAAAGTGCAGGTCTCCAATTTGTTGGAGTGAAGTGGGGGATAGACAGATTACGGGTCCGGAGATAATACAAGAAACTACCGAGAAGATCATCTTAATTCAACAACGGTTGAAAAAACCGCCCAAAGTCGACAAAAGTGCTACGCCGACATTAAAAGAAAAGATATAGAATTTGAAATTGGAGAGATGGTCATGCTTAAGGTTGCACCTTGGGAAGGCGTTGTTCAATTTGGTAAACGAGGGAAATTAAATCCAAGGTATATTGGACCATTCAAGATTATTGATCGTGTCGGACCAGAAGCTTACCGACTTGAGTTACCTCAACAACTCGCGGCTGTACATAACACTTTCCACTTCTTGAATTTAAAGAAATGTTTTGCTAAAGAAGATCTCACTATTCCGTTAGACGAAATTCATATCAACGAAAAACTTCAATTCATCGAAGAACCCGTCGAAATAATGGATCGTGAGGTTAAAAGACTTAAACAAAACAAGATACCAATTGTTAAGGTTCGATGGAATGCTCGTAGAGGACCCGAGTTCAGCTGGGAATGACAAGATCAGAAGAAGAAGAAATACCCGCACTTATTTCCAGAAGATACGTCAACACCTCCAACTGCTTAAAATTTCGGGATAAAATTTATTTAACGGGTAGGTACTGTAGTGACCCGAACTTTTCTATGTTTATATATATTAAATTAAATTGTTATTTACATGATTAAGTGTTTCCAACATGTTAATCAATCAAATTTATTAAGACTTGATTAATTGAATAGGTTTCATATAGACAATTGACCACCCAAGTTGACCGGTGATTCACGAACGTTAAAACTTGTAAAAACTATATGATGACATATATATGAATATATATATAGTTAATATGATACTATGATAAGTAAACATATCATTAAGTATATTAACAATGAACTACATATGTAAAAACAAGACTACTAACTTAATGATTTTGAAACGAGACATATATGTAACGATTATCGTTGTAACGACATTTAATGTATATATATCATATTAAGATATATTAATACATCATGATATCATGATAATGTAATAATTTAACATCTCATTTGATTTAATAAACAATAGGTTAACAACATTTAACAAGATCGTTAACCTAAAGGTTTCAAAATAATACTTACATATAACGACTAACGATGACTTAACGACTCAGTTAAAATGTATATACATGTAGTGTTTTAATATGTATTCATACACTTTTGAAAGACTTCAAAACACTTATCAAAATACTTCTCTTAACAAAAATGCTTACAATTACATCCTCGTTCAGTTTCATCAACAATTCTACTCGTATGCACCTGTATTCGCACTCGTACAATACACAGCTTTTAGATGTATGTACTATTGGTATATACTCTCCAATGATCAGCTTGTAGCAGCCCATGTGAGTCACCTAATACATGTGGGAACCATCATTTGTCAACTAGCATGAAATATCTCATAAAATTACAAAAATATGAGTAATCATTCATGACTTATTTACATGAAAACAAAATTAAATATCCTTTATATCTAATCCATATACCAACGACCAAAAACACCTACAAACACTTTCATTCTTCAATTTTCTTCATCTAATTGATCTCTCTCAAGTTCCATCTTCAAGTTCTAAGTGTTCTTCATAAATTCTACAAGTTCTAGTTTCATAAAATCAAGAATACTTCCAAGTTACTAGCTCACTTCCAATCTTGTAAAGTGATCATCCTGTAGTGACCCGAACTTTTTCCATGTTTATATATATTAATTGAGATTGATATTTACATAATTAAATGTTTCCAACATGTTAAGCAATCAAACTTGTTAAGACTTGATTAATTGAAATATGTTTCATATAGACAATTGACCACCCAAGTTGACCGGTGATTCACGAACGTTAAAACTTGTAAAAACTATATGATGACATATATATGGATATATATATATAGTTAACATGATACTATGATAAGTAAACATATCATTAAGTATATTAACAATGAACTACATATGTAAAAACAAGACTACTAACTTAATGATATTTAAACGAGACATATATGTAACGATTATCGTTGTAAAGACATTTAATGTATATATATCATATTAAGAGATATTCATACATGATAATATCATGATAATATAATAATTTAACATCTCATTTGATATTATAAACATTGGGTTAACAACATTTAACAAGATCGTTAACCTAAAGGTTTCAAAACAACACTTACATGTAACGACTAACGATGACTTAACGACTCAGTTAAAATGTATATACATGTAGTGTTTTAATATGTATTTATACACTTTTGAAAGACTTAAATACACTTATCAAAATACTTCTACTTAACAAAAATGCTTACAATTACATCCTCGTTCAGTTTCATCAACAATTCTACTCGTATGCACCCGTATTCGTACTCGTACAATACACAACTTTTAGATGTATGTACTATTGGTATATACACTCCAATGATCAGCTCTTAGCAGCCCATGTGAGTCACCTAACACATGTAGGAACCATCATTTGGCAACTAGCATGAAATATCTCATAAAATTATAAAAATATGAGTAATCATTCATGACTTATTTACATGAAAACAAAATTACATATCCTTTATATCTAATCCATACACCAACGACCAAAAACACCTACAAACACTTTCATTCTTCAATTTTCTTCATCTAATTGATCTCTCTCAAGTTCTATCTTCAAGTTCTAAGTGTTCTTCATATATTTTACAAGTTCTAGTTACATAAAATCAAGAATACTTTCAAGTTTGCTAGCTCACTTCCAATCTTGTAAGGTGATCATCCAACCTCAAAAATCTTTGTTTCTTACAGTAGGTTATCATTCTAATACAAGGTAATAATCATATTTAAACTTTGGTTCAATTTCTATAACTATAACAATCTTATTTCAAGTGATGATCTTACTTGAACTTGTTTTCGTGTCATGATTCTGCTTCAAGAACTTCGAGCCATCCAAGGATCCGTTGAAGCTAGATCCATTTTTCTCTTTTCCAGTAGGTTTATCCAAGGAACTTAAGGTAGTAATGATGTTCATAACATCATTCGATTCATACATATAAAGCTATCTTATTCGAAGGTTTAAACTTGTAATCACTAGAACATAGTTTAGTTAATTCTAAACTTGTTCGCAAACAAAAGTTAATCCTTCTAACTTGACTTTCAAAATCAACTAAACACATGTTCTATATCTATATGATATGCTAACTTAATGATTTAAAACCTGGAAACACGAAAAACACCGTAAAACCGGATTTACGCCGTCGTAGTAACACCGCGGGCTGTTTTGGGTTAGTTAATTAAAAACTATGATAAACTTTGATTTAAAAGTTGTTATTCTGAGAAAATGATTTTTATTATGAACATGAAACTATATCCAAAAATTATGGTTAGACTCAAAGTGGAAGTATGTTTTCTAAAATGGTCATCTAGACGTCGTTCTTTCGACTGAAATGACTACCTTTACAAAAACCACTTGTAACTTATTTTTCTGACTATAAACCTATACTTTTTCTGTGTAGATTCATAAAATAGAGTTCAATATGAAACCATAGCAATTTGATTCACTCAAAACGGATTTAAAATGAAGAAGTTATGGGTAAAACAAGATTGGATAATTTTTCTCATTTTAGCTACGTGAAAATTGGTAACAAATCTATTCCAACCATAACTTAATCAACTTGTATTGTATATTATGTAATCTTGAGATACCATAGACACGTATACAATGTTTCGACCTATCATGTCGACACATATATATATATTTCGGAACAACCATAGACACTCTATATGTGAATGTTGGAGTTAGCTATACAGGGTTGAGGTTGATTCCAAAATATATATAGTTTGAGTTGTGATCAATACTGAGATACGTATACAGTGGGTCGTGGATTGATTCAAGATAATATTTATCGATTTATTTCTGTACATCTAACTGTGGACAACTAGTTGTAGGTTACTAACGAGGACAGCTGACTTAATAAACTTAAAACATCAAAATATATTAAAAGTATTGTAAATATATTTTGAACATACTTTGATATATATGTATATATTGTTATAGGTTCGTGAATCAACCAGTGGCCAAGTCTTACTTCCCGACGAAGTAAAAATCTGTGAAAGTGAGTTATAGTCCCACTTTTAAAATCTAATATTTTTGGGATGAGAATACATGCAGGTTTTATAAATGATTTACAAAATAGACACAAGTACGTGAAACTACATTCTATGGTTGAATTATCGAAATCGAATATGCCCCTTTTTATTAAGTCTGGTAATCTAAGAATTAGGGAACAGACACCCTAATTGACGCGAATCCTAAAGATAGATCTATTGGGCCTAACAAACCCCATCCAAAGTACCGGATGCTTTAGTACTTTGAAATTTATATCATATCCGAAGGGTATCCCGGAATGATGGGGATATTCTTATATATGCATCTTGTTAATGTCGGTTACCAGGTGTTCACCATATGAATGATTTTTATCTCTATGTATGGGATGTATATTGAAATATGAAATCTTGTGGTCTATTACTATGATTTGATATATATAGGTTAAACCTATAACTCACCAACATTTTTTGTTGACGTTTTAAGCATGTTTATTCTCAGGTGATTATTAAGAGCTTCCGCTGTCGCATACTTAAATAAGGACGAGATTTGGAGTCCATGCTTGTATGATATTGTGTAAAAACTGCATTCAAGAAACTTATTTTGTTGTAACATATTTGTATTGTAAACCATTATGTAATGGTCGTGTGTAAACAGGATATTTTAGATTATCATTATTTGATAATCTACGTAAAGCTTTTTAAACCTTTATTTATAAATAAAGGTTATGGTTTGTTTTAAAAATGAATGCAGTCTTTGAAAAACGTCTCATATAGAGGTCAAAACCTCGCAACGAAATCAATTAATATGGAACGTTTTTAATCAATAAGAACGGGACATTTCAGTTGGTATCCGAACGTTGGTCTTAGAGAACTAGAATTTTGCATTAGTGTGTCTTATCGAGTTTGTTAGGATGCATTAGTGAGTCTGGACTTCGACCGTGTTTACTTGAAAAATGATTGCTTAAGAAATTTTGTTGGAAACTATATATTTTTAACATGTGAATATTATGTGATATATTAATCTCTTAACGCGTTTGATATTATGTGATAGATGTCTACCTCTAGAACAAGTCCCATTGACTCACCTAATAATAATGAAGAGTCAAATGTAAATTGGAATGATTCGTGGACTGATTCACAAGTTCCCGAAGAGGAACCGGAAGAAGAGTCAGAACCGGAAGAAGAATCGGAACCAGAAGAAGAATCGGAACCGGATGAAGAAATAGAACCGGTGGGAGAAATAATAAAACGGTTAAGTAAAAGAAAATCCTCAACTAACCGACCAAGGTTAATTATGGTCAATGGTGTTTCCGCCAAGGAAGCAAAATATTGGGAGGATTACCAATTCTCCGATGAATCGGATTCCGACGAGAATTCCGATGATGTTATAGAAATTACCCCAACTGAATTTAAAAAGGCAAAAGAAAATAATAAGGGAAAGGGCATAAAAATAGAGAAGTCTAATTCCAACCCCGATGAACTTTATATGTATCGTCAACCCCCGAAGTCCTTAAGTTGTAATAATGACCCGGGAACCTCTAAACCACCAGGTTTTTCTAAACCAATGTGGATAACGACGGCTCGTATTAGGGGAACATCATATATCCCTAGAAACTTGGCAAAACGAACCAAAACCGAAGAAGAAGAAACAAGCGAGTCGGAATAAGATAGTTGTATTCGTGTGGTGTAATATATGTAATATAGTGTGCTTATGCTTTATGATATATGTAAAAATTGCTTGTATTAATAAGTATTTTTTTTATGAATCTAACTCTTGTCTATTTTACAGTATAAAAACACAAAATGGATAGACAACCAAATATTTTAAGAGACCTACCCGGAGACATGATTGATGAAATCTTGTCTAGAGTCGGTCAGAATTCTTCGCCACAACTATTTAAGGCGAGATCAGTTTGTAAGACATTCGAAGAACGTTCCAAGAATGCCTTGGTTTATAAAAGGCTTTCGTTCGAAAGATGGGGGATATCACATTGGGAAATCCATAAGTTACGATGTGTTTACTTTGACGCATATATTGCGGGGAACCCAAATGCTATTTTACGCAATGGGTTAAGAAATTATTTTGACTCAATATATCCGAATATTGGACTTCGTGATTTAGAAAAAGCTGCTAACATGCAACATAAAGAAGCATGTTATGCTTACGGATTAGTAATGTTCGCTTCTCACCAAAGTGAGAACAAGAACATCGGGCTACAACTATTAAACAAAACGTTCCCACAAGTGACGGAGTCGGTAATTGGGGTAAGAAATGAGGTTTTTAGATTGTTACGGGACTGTTGGACATTACGTAACCCTCGTCCCTTTGACGACGTTACAACACGCTGTCTTATCAACGGCCATAACGGTTATGTTCCACAAGACCAAGGATGGGAAGTAATCCTAGTAAAACCAGAATGCATGACTTGTATCAAATTTATTGTGTTCTATATTTCATGCTATATGTAAAATAAGCGGTATTGTAAGTTTGTAAAATATTGTGTAAAAGTTTGAACGCGAAATATTATTATAATCAGTTTTTCATATAGAATTGTAATAGTTGAATTGTATATTAGCTACTAAGTATGAACTTAACGGGTAGGTACTACCCGAATTTAAACTTATAAAACGCTAATATGAAGAAAAAGCTTTTATAAATGAGTTCATATTATGCTACGAAATACTATTAACTACTCTTAATATTCTGTATGATTAACTTGTTCCATTTGACTATTTTGAAGGAAATGGCACCGACTACTCGACACACCGTGAATATGAATGAAGAGGAATTCCGTACTTTTCTAGCTTCAAACATAGCCGCAGTACAGGCTGCGCTACATACCAACAATAACCATGGATCTAGCAGTACAGGAAATCGTGTAGGATGCACCTACAAAGAATTCACTGCCTGCAAACCTTTGGAATTCGATGGAACCGAAGGACCGATCGGATTGAAACGATGGACCGAGAAGGTCGAATCGGTGTTTGCCATAAGTAAGTGTACTGAAGAGGACAAAGTGAAGTACGCTACACATACCTTCACAGGTTCTGCGTTAACATGGTGGAATACCTATCTAGAGCAAGTGGGACAAGATGATGCGTACGCACTACCGTGGTCAGCATTCAAGCACTTGATGAACGAGAAATACCGTCCCAGAACCGAGGTCAATAAACTCAAGACAGAACTTAGAGGGTTACGAACCCAAGGATTTGATATTACCACGTACGAAAGACGATTCACAGAATTGTGCCTATTGTGTCCGGGAGCATTCGAAGATGAGGAAGAGAAGATCGACGCGTTTGTAAAAGGATTACCGGAAAGAATCCAAGAAGATATAAGTTCACATGAGCCCGCCTCCATACAACAGGCATGTAGAATGGATCACAAACTAGTGAACCAGATTGAAGAAAGAATTAAAGAACACACTGCTGAAGAGGCCAATGTGAAGCAAGTCAAAAGAAAGTGGGAGGAAAACGGTGATAAGAATTACCAATACAACAACAACAGTAATTACAACAATAATCGCAATAATTATCCCAACAATCACAACATCAATCGCAACTACAACAAACGGCCCAACAACAACAACAACAACAACAATAACAACAGCAACTACAACAATCATCCCAACAACAATAATAACCGCAACAACAACAACAATCAGAAGCAGCTATGCCAAAGGTGTGAAAAGTATCACTCGGGGTTCTGCACCAAATTTTGCAACAAGTGTAAAAGAAATGGTCATAGCGCGGTGAAGTGTGAGGTCTACGGACCAGGGGTTAATAGAACGAAAGGAACAAATGGTGTCGGAACGAGTAATGGCGGAGCAAGTAGTGTCGGAGCAAGCTATGCCAATGTAGTTTGTTATAAATGTGGAAAACCGGGCCACATTATTAGAAATTGCCCGAACCAGGAGAACACGAATGGACAAGGCCGCGGAAGAGTTTTCAATATTAATGCGGCAGAGGCACAGGAAAACCCGGAGATTGTTACGGGTACGTTTCTTATTGACAATAAATCTGCTTACGTTTTATTTGATTCGGGTGCGGATAGAAGCTATATGAGTAGAGATTTTTTGCTAAATTAAGTTGCCCATTGACGCCTTTGGATAGTAAATTTTTACTCGAATTAGCAAATGGTAAATTAATTTCAGCAGATAATATATGTCGGAATCTAGAAATTAAACTGCTTAGCGAAACATTTAAGATTGATTTGATACCAGTAGAGTTAGGGAGTTTTGATGTGATAATCGGTATGGACTGGTTGAAAGAAGTGAAAGCAGAGATCGTTTGTTACAAAAATGCAATTCGCATTATACGAGAAAAAGGAAAACCCTTAATGGTGTACGGAGAAAAGGGCAACACGAAGCTACATCTTATTAGTAATTTGAAGGCACAAAAACTAATAAGAAAAGGTTGCTATGCTGTTCTAGCACACGTCGAGAAAGTACAAACTGAAGAAAAGAGCATCAATGATGTTCCAGTCGCAAAAGAATTTCCCGATGTATTTCCGAAAGAATTACCGAGATTACCCCCACATCGATCCGTTGAATTTCAAATAGATCTTGTACCAGGAGCTGCACCAATAGCTCGTGCTCCTTACAGACTCGCACCCAGCGAGATGAAAGAACTGCAAAGCCAATTACAAGAACTTTTAGAGCGTGGTTTCATTCGACCAAGCACATCACCGTGGGGAGCTCCCGTTTTGTTTGTCAAGAAGAAAGATGGTACATTCCGGTTGTGTATCGACTACCGAGAGTTGAACAAACTTACGATCAAGAACCGCTACCCACTACCGAGAATCGACGACTTATTTGATCAACTACAAGGCTCGTCTGTTTATTCAAAGATTGACTTACGTTCCGGGTATCATCAAATGCGGGTGAAGGAAGATGATATTCCAAAGACTGCTTTCAGAACACGTTACGGTCATTACGAGTTTATGGTCATGCCGTTTGATTTAACTAATGCACCAGCTGTGTTCATGGACCTTATGAACCGAGTGTGTGGACCATACCTTGACAAGTTTGTCATTGTTTTCATTGATGACATACTTATTTACTCAAAGAATGACCAAGAACACGGTGAACATTTGAGAAAAGTGTTAGAAGTATTGAGGAAGGAAGAATTGTACGCTAAGTTTTCAAAGTGTGCATTTTGGTTGGAAGAAGTTCAATTCCTCGGTCACATAGTGAACAAAGAAGGTATTAAGGTGGATCCGGCAAAGATAGAAACTGTTGAAAAGTGGGAAACCCTGAAAACTCCAAAACACATACGCCAGTTTTTAGGACTAGCTGGTTACTACAGAAGGTTCATCCAAGACTTTTCCAGAATAGCAAAACCCTTGACTGCATTAACGCATAAAGGGAAGAAATTTGAATGGAAGGATGAACAAGAGAAAGCGTTTCAGTTATTGAAGAAAAAGCTAACTATGGCACCTATATTGTCATTGCCTGAAGGGAATGATGATTTTGTGATTTATTGTGACGCATCAAAGCAAGGTCTCGGTTGTGTATTATTGCAACGAACGAAGGTGATTGCTTATGCGTCTAGACAATTAAAGATTCACGAGCAAAATTATACGACGCATGATTTGGAATTAGGCGCGGTTGTTTTTGCATTAAAGACTTGGAGGCACTACTTATATGCGGTCAAAAGTATTATATATACCGACCACAAAATTCTTCAACACATATTTAATCAGAAACAACTGAATATGAGGCAGCGTAGGTGGATTGAATTGTTGAATGATTACGACTTTGAGATTCGTTACCACCCGGGGAAGGCAAATGTGGTAACCGATGCCTTGAGCAGGAAGGACAGAGAACCCATTCGAGTAAAATCTATGAATATAATGATTCATAATAATCTTACTACTCAAATAAAGGAGGCGCAACAAGGAGTTTTAAAAGAGGGAAATTTAAAGGATGAAATACCCAAAGGATCGGAGAAGCATCTTAATATTTGGGAAGACGGAACCCGGTATAGGGCTGAAAGGATTTGGGTACCAAAATTTGGAGATATGAGAGAAATGGTACTTAGAGAAGCTCATAAAACCAGATACTCAATACATCCTGGAACGGGGAAGATGTACAAGGATCTCAAGAAACATTTTTGGCGGCCGGGTATGAAAGCCAATGTTGCTAAATACGTAGGAGAATGTTTGACGTGTTCTAAGGTCAAAACTGAGCATCAGAAACCATCAGGTCTACTTCAACAACCCGAAATCCCGGAATGGAAATGGAAAAACATTACCATGGATTTCATCACTAAATTGCCAAGGACTGCAAGTGGTTTTGATACTATTTGGGTAATAGTTGATCGTCTCACCAAATCAGCACACTTCCTGCCAATAAGAGAAGATGACAAGATGGAGAAGTTAGCACGACTGTATTTGAAGGAAGTCGTCTCCAGACATGGAATACCAATCTCTATTATCTCTGATAAGGATGGCAGATTTATTTCAAGATTCTGGCAGACATTACAGCAAGCATTAGGAACTCGTCTAGACATGAGTACTGCCTATCATCCACAAACTGATGGGCAGAGCGAAAGGACGATACAAACACTTGAAGACATGCTACGAGCATGTGTTATTGATTTCAGAAACAGTTGGGATCGACATCTACCATTAGCAGAATTTTCCTACAACAACAGCTACCATTCAAGCATTGAGATGGCGCCGTTTGAAGCACTTTATGATAGAAAGTGCAGGTCTCCGATTTGTTGGAGTGAAGTGGGGGATAGACAGATTACGGGTCCGGAGATTATACAAGAAACTACCGAGAAGATCATCCAAATTCAACAACGGTTGAAAACCGCCCAAATTCGTCAAAAGAGCTACGCTAACATTAAAAGAAAAGATATAGAATTTGAAATTGAAGAGATGGTCATGCTTAAAGTTGCACCTTGGAAAGGCATTGTTCGATTTGGTAAACGAGGGAAATTAAATCCAAGGTATATTGGACCATTCAAGATTATTGATCGTGTCGGACCAGTAGCTTACCGACTTGAGTTACCTCAACAACTCGCGGCTGTACATAAAACTTTCCACGTCTCGAATTTGAAGAAATGTTTTGCTAAAGAAGATCTCACTATTCCGTTAGATGAAATCCAAATCAACGAAAAACTCCAATTCATCGAAGAACCCGTCGAAATAATGGATCGTGAGGTTAAAAGACTTAAGCAAAACAAGATACCAATTGTTAAGGTTCGATGGAATGCTCGTAGAGGACCCGAGTTCACCTGGGAGCGTGAAGATCAGATGAAGAAGAAATACCCGCATCTATTTCCAGAAGATTCGTCAACACCTTCAACAGCTTAAAATTTCGGGACGAAATTTATTTAACGGGTAGGTACTGTAGTGACCCGAACTTTTCCATGTTTATATATATTAATTGAGATTGATATTTACATAATTAAATGTTTCCAACATGTTAAGCAATCAAACTTGTTAAGACTTGATTAATTGAAATATGTTTCATATAGACAATTGACCACCCAAGTTGACCGGTGATTCACGAACGTTAAAACTTGTAAAAACTATATGATGACATATATATGGATATATATATATATATAGTTAACATGATACTATGATAAGTAAACATATCATTAAGTATATTAACAATGAACTACATATGTAAAAACAAGACTACTAACTTAATGATTTTTAAACGAGACATATATGTAACGATTATCGTTGTAAAGACATTTAATGTATATATATCGTATTAAGAGATATTCATACATGATAATATCATGATAATATAATAATTTAACATCTCATTTGATATTATAAACATTGGGTTAACAACATTTAACAAGATCGTTAACCTAAAGGTTTCAAAACAACACTTACATGTAACGACTAACGATGACTTAACGACTCAGTTAAAATGTATATACATTTAGTGTTTTAATATGTATTTATACACTTTTGAAAGACTTCATTACACTTATCAAAATACTTCTACTTAACAAAAATGCTTACAATTACATCCTCGTTCAGTTTCATCAACAATTCTACTCGTATGCACCCGTATTCGTACTCGTACAATACACAGCTTTTAGATGTATGTACTATTGGCATATACACTCCAATGATCAGCTCTTAGCAGCCCATGAGAGTCACGTAACACATGTGGGAACCATCATTTGGCAACTAGCATGAAATATCTCATAAAATTACAAAAATATGAGTAATCATTCATGACTTATTTACATGAAAACAAAATTACATATCCTTTATATCTAATCCATACACCAACCACCAAAAACACCTACAAATACTTTCATTCTTCAATTTTCTTCATCTAATTGATCTCTCTCAAGTTCTATCTTCAAGTTCTAAGTGTTCTTCATATATTCTACAAGTTCTAGTTACATAAAATCAAGAATACTTTCAAGTTTGCTAGCTCACTTCCAATCTTGTAAGGTGATCATCCAACCTCAAGAAATCTTTGTTTCTTACAGTAGGTTATCATTCTAATACAAGGTAATAATCATATTCAAACTTCGGTTCAATTTCTATAACTATAACAATCTTATTTCAAGTGATGATCTTACTTGAACTTGTTTTCGTGTCATGATTCTGCTTCAAGAACTTCGAGCCATCCAAGGATCCGTTGAAGCTAGATCCATTTTTCTCTTTTCCAGTAGGTTTATCCAAGGAACTTAAGGTAGTAATGATGTTCATAACATCATTTGATTCATACATATAAAACTATCTTATTCGAAGATTTGAACATGTAATCACTTGAACATAGTTTAGTTAATTCTAAACTTGTTCTCTAACAAAAGTTAATCCTTCTAACTTGACTTTTAAAATCAACTAAACACATGTTCTATATCTATATGATATGCTAAGTTAATGATTTAAAACCTGGAAACATGAAAAACACCGTAAAACCAGATTTACGCCGTCGTAGTAACACCGCGGGCTGTTTTGGGTTAGTTAATTAAAAACTATGATAAACTTTGATTTAAAAGTTTTTCTCCTGGGAAAATGATTTTTCTTATGAACATGAAACTATATCCAAAAATCATGGTTAAACTCAAAGTGGAAGTATTTTTTCAAAATGGTCATCAAGACGTCGTTCTTTCGACTGAAATGACTACCTCTTACAAAAATGACTTGTAACTTATATTTCTGACTATAAACCTATACTTTTTATGTTTATATTTATAAAATAGAGTTCAATATGAAACCATAGCAATTTGATTCACTCAAAACGGATTTAAAACGAAGAAGTTATGGGTAAAACAAGATTGGATAATTTTTCTTGTTGTAGCTACGTGAAAATTGGTAACAAATCTATATTAATCATATCCTAGCTAACTTATATTGTATTATACATGTATTCTAATATATTATGTAATCTTGGGATACCATAGACACGTATGCAAATGTTTTGACATATCATATCGATCCATGTGTATATATTATTTGGAACAACCATAGACACTCTATATGCAGTAATGTGGGAGTTAGCTATGCAGGGTTGAGGTTGATTCCAAAAATATATATACTTTGAGTTGTGATCTAGCCTGAGACGTGTATACACTGGGTCGTGGATTGATTTAAGATAATATATATCAATTTTTTTTTCTGTACATCTAACTTTGGACAACTAGTTGTAGGTTACTAACGAGGACAGCTGACTTAATAAACTTAAAACATCAAAATGTATTAAAAGTGTTGTAAATATATTTTGAAATTCTTTGATATATATGTACATATTTGTTATACTTTCGTGAATCGACCAGTGGCCAAGTCTTACTTCCCGACGAAGTAAAAATCTGTGAAAATGAGTTATAGTCCCACTTTTAAAATCTAATATTTTGGGATGAGAATACATGCAGTTTTATAAATCTTTTACGAAATAAACACGAGTAATTGAAACTACATTATATGGGTGAATGATCGAAGCCGAATATGCCCCTTTTGCTTGGTAACCTAAGAATTAGTAAACTGATCTACTAATTGACATGAATCCTAAAGATAGATCTATTGGGCCTTACGAACCCCATCCAAAGTACCGGATGCTTTAGTACTTCGAATTCGTTTTTATCATGTCCGAAGGATTTCTCGGAATGATAGGGGATATTCTTATATGCATCTTGTTAAAGTCGGTTACCAGGTGTTCACCATATAAATGAATTTTATCTCTATGTATGGGATGTATATTGAAATATGAAATCTTGTGGTCTATTATTATGATTTGATAATATATAGGTTAAACCTATAACTCACCAACATTTTTGTTGACGCTTTAAGCATGTTTATTCTCAGGTGATTATTAAGAGCTTTCGCTGTTGCATACTAAAATAAGGACAAGATTTGGAGTCCATGCTTGTATGATATTATGTAAAAACTGCATTCAAGAAACTTATTTTTGATGTAATATGTTCTTATTGTAAACTATTATGTAATGGTCGTGTGTAAAAGGTATATTTTAGATTATCATTATTTGATAATCTACGTAATGCTTTTTAAACCTTTATAGATAAAATAAAGGTTATGGTTGTTTTAAAAATGAATCCAGTCTTTGAAAAACGTCTCATATAGAGGTCAAAACCTCGCGACGAAATCAATTAATATGGAACGTTTATAATCAATATGAACGGGACATTTTACCAAGGCCAACATTGCACTTGTTCAATGACATCATATGTATTTTTACTACAAAATACAGTATTGTGAGTTTCATTTGCTCCCTTTTTAAATGCTTTCGTAATATATTTTTGGGACTGAGAATACATGCGCTGCTTTTATAACTGTTTTACGAAATAGACACAAGTAATCGAACTACATTCTATGGTTGGATTATCGAAATCGAATATCACCCCTTTAGCTTGGTAACCTAAGAATTAGGGAACAGGACCCCTGATTGACGCGAATACTAAAGATAGATCTATGAGCCTAACAAACTCCATCCGAGATATGGATGCTTTAGTACTTCGATTTTTATACAGATGAGAGGATTCTGTTTTGGGGATATTCTATATACATCTTATTAATATCGGTTAACAGGTGTTCACCATATGAATGATTTTACTTTAATGCAGACGAGAGGATTCTGCTTGAGGATTATGTTTATGTAAAATGAAAATCTTGTGGTCTATTATATTATTGGATATGATTTTACCTTTATGCAGACGAGAGGATTCTTCTATTGGAATTATGTTTAATAAAATGTTGTGGTTTATTGAAATAATGGAAATGAATGATTATGATAAACTAATGAACTCACCAACCTTTTGGTTGACACTTGAAAGCATGTTTATTCTCAGGTTTGAAAGAAATCTTTCGCTGTGCATTAGCTCATTTTAAGGATATTACTTGGAGTCATTCATGGCATATTTCGAAAGACGTTGCATTCGAGTCATTGCATTCATCAAGATTATTATTAAGTCAATTATAGTGGGATGTATTATGAAATGGTATGCATGCCGTCAACTTTAGATGTGAATAAAGTTTGTCTTTTAAAAATGAATGCAATGTTTGTAAAATGTATCTAGGTCAAATACTGAAATGTCCCGTTCATATTGATTATAAACGTTCCATATTAATTGATTTCGTTGCGAAGTTTTGACCTCTATATGAGACGTTTTTCAAAGACTGCATTCATTTTTAAAACAACCATAACCTTCATTTTATCAATAAAGGTTTTAAAAGTATTACGTAGATTATCAAATAATGATAATCTAAAATATACGGTATACACAAGACCATTACATAATGGTTTACAATAGAAATATATTACATCGACATATGTTTCTTGAATGCAGTTTTTACACAATATCATACAAACATGGACTCCAAATCTTGTCCTTATTTTAGTATGCAATAGCGGAAGCTCTTAGTATTCACCTGAGAATAAACATGCTTTAAACGTCAACAAAAATGTTGGTGAGTTATAGGTTTAACCTATATATATCAAATCGTAACAAATACCACAAGATTTCATATTTCAATACACATCCCATACATAGAGATAAAAATCATTCATATGGTGAACACCTGGTAACCGACATTAACAAGATGCATATATAAGAATATCCCCATCCTTCCGGGACACCCTTCGGATATGATATAAATTTTGAAGTACTAAAGCATCTGGTACTTTGGATGGGGTTTGTTAGGCCCAATAGATCTATCTTTAGGATTCACGTCAATTAGGGTGTCTGTTCCCTAATTCTTAGATTACCAGACTTAATAAAAAGGGGCATATTCGATTTCGATAATTCAACTATAGAATGTAGTTTCACGTACTTGTGTCTATTTTGTAAATCATTTATAAAACCTGCATGTATTCTCATCCCAAAAATATTAGATTTTAAAAGTGGGACTATAACTCACTTTCACAGATATTTCCTTCCTCGGAAATAAGACTTGGCCACGGATCGATTCATGAACCTATACAAATATGTACATATATATCAAAGTATGATCAAAATATAATTACAACCATTTTTATTATGTTTTAAAGATTTGAGTGTATTAAGTCAGCTGTCCTCGTTAGTAACCTACAACTAGTTGTCCACGGTTAGATGTACAGAAATAAATCGATATATATTATCTTGAATCAATCCATGACCCAGTGTATACACGTCTCAGGCTAAATCACAACTTAAAGTATATATATTTTTGGAATCAACCTCAACCCTGTATAGCTAACTCCAACATTACTGCATATAGAGTGTCTATGGTTGTTCCAAATAATATATATACATGGGTCGATATGATATGTCAAAACATTTTCATACGTGTCTATGGTATCCCAAGATTACATAATATATTAGAATACATGTATAATACAATATAAGTTAGCTAGGATATGATTTGTATAGATTTGTTAAACATTTTCCGTAGCTAAAAAGAACAAAAATATCCAATCTTGTTTTACCCATAACTTCTTCATTTTAAATCCGTTTTGAGTGAATCAAATTGCTATGGTTTCATATTGAACTCTAATTTAAGAATACAAACAGAAAAAGTATAGATTTATAGTCAGAAATTTAAGTTACATGTCAATTACTAAAGAGGTAGTCATTTCAGTCGAAAGAACGACGTCTTGATGACCATTTTGAAAAACATACTTTCACTTTGAGTTTAACCAAGATTTTTGGATATAGTTTCATGTTCATATGAAAAATCATTTTACCAGATGAACAACTTTTAAATCAAAGTTTATCATAGTTTTAAATTATCCAAACCAAAACAGCCCCCGGTTTCACTCCGACGGCGTATATCCCATTTTATGGTGTTCATCGTGTTTCCAGGTTTTAAATCATTAAGTTAGCATATCATATAGATATAGAACATGTGTTTAGTTGATTTTAAAAGTCAAGTTAGAAGGATTAACTTTTGTTTGCGAACAAGTTTAGAATTAACTAAACTATATTCTAGTGATTACAAGTTTAAACCTTCGAATAAAATAGCTTTATATGTATGAATCGAATGATGTTATGAACATCATTACTACCTCAAGTTTTCTGGATAAAACTACTAGAAATGAGAAAAATTGATCTAGCTTCAAAGGATCCTTGGATGGCTTGAAAGTTCTTGAAGCAGGATCATGACACGAAAACAGTTCAAGTAAGATTTTCACTCGAAATAAGATTGTTATAGTTGTAGAAATTGAATCAAAGTTTGAATATGAATATTACCTCGAATTAGAAAGATAACCTATGTAAATAACAAAGGTTTCTTGATCTTAGATGATTACTTGGAATGGATTAGAAAGCTTGGAAGTAGACTTGCAAACTTGGAAGTATTCTTGATTGTTATGAAACTATACTTATGGAATTTATGAAGAACACATAGAACATGAAGATGGAACTTGAGAGAGATTAATTAGATGAAGAATATTTAAGAATAAAAGTGTTTGTAGGTGTTTTTGGTCATTGGTATATGGATTAGATATAAAGGATATGTAATTTTGTTTTCATGTAAATAAGTCATGAATGATTACTAATATTTTTGTAATTTTATGAGATATTTCATGCTAGTTTCCAAATGATGGTTCCCACATGTGTTAGGTGACTCACATGGGCTGCTAAGAGCTGATCATTGGAGTGTATATACCAATAGTACATACATCTAAAAGTTGTGTATTATACGAGTACGAATACGGGTGCATACGAGTAGAATTGTTGATGAAACTGAACGAGGATGTAATTGTAAGCATTTTTGTTAAGTAGAAGTACTTTAATATGTGTCTTGAAGTCTTTCAAAAGTGTAAGAATACATATCAAAACACAACATGTATATACATTCTAATGTAGTCGTTAAGTCTTCGTTAGTCGGTACATGTAAGTGTTGTTTTGAAGCCTTTAAGTTAACAATCTCAATTAATGTTGTTAACCCAATGTTTATTATATCAAATGAGATTTTAAATTATTATATTATCATGATATTATGATGTATGAATATCTCTTAATATGATGTATACATTAAAATATCGTTACAACGATAATCGTTACATATAAGTCTCGTTTCGTAATTCTTGAGTTAGTAGTCTTGTTTTTACATATGTAGTTCATTGTTAACACAATTAATGATATATTTAAATATCATTTTATCATGTTAAATATAGTGTATCAATATATTAATATGATACATATATATTTAGTAGACGTTATCATAACGATAATCGTTATATATATCATTTCGAGTTTCTTAACTTAGTAATCTCATTTCTTATGTATATCACACATTGTTAATATACTTAGTGAGATACTTATTCATCATAATCTCATGTCAACCATATATATATGTCTATATATACCACAACATGTAGTTTTTACAATTTTGTAACGTTCGTGAATCGCCGGTCAACTTGGGTGATAAATTGTCTATATGAAACTTATTTCATTTAATCAAGTCTTAACAAGTTTGATTGCTTAACACGTTGGAAACATTTAGTCATGTAAATATCAATCTCAATTAATATATATAAACATGGAAAAGTTCGGGTCACTACAGTACCTACCCGTTAAATAAATTTCGTCCCGAAATTTTAAGCTGTTGAAGGTGTTGACGAATCTTCTGGAAATAGATACGGGTATTTCTTCTTCATCTGATCTTCATGCTCCCAGGTGAACTCGGGTCCTCTACGAGCATTCCATCAAACCTTAACAATCGGTATCTTGTTTTGCTTAAGTCTCTTAACCTCACGATCCATTATTTCGACGGGTTCTTCAATGAATTGAAGTTTTTTATTGATTTGGATTTCATCCAATGGAATAGTGAGATCTTCTTTAGCAAAACATTTCTTCAAATTTGAGATGTGGAAAGTGTTATGTATAGCCGCGAGTTGTTGAGGTAGCTCCGGTTGGTAAGCTACTGGTCCGACACGATCTATAATCTTGAATGGTCCAATGTAACTTGGATTTAGTTTCCCCCGTTTACCAAATAGAAAAACGCCTTTCCAAGATGAAACCTTAAGCATGACCATTTCTCCAATTTCAAACTCTATATCTTTTCTTTTATTGTCCGCGTAGCTCTTTTGTCAACTCTGAGCGGTTTTCAATCGTTGTTGAATTTGGATGATTTTCTCGGTAGTTTCTTGTATTATCTCCGGACCCGTAATCTGTCTATCCCCCACTTTGATCAATCCTTAATTAGTGATGTTACTTAATTACGGATTGAGTGCAATAAGATTATAATGGAGGATGGAATGTTTGATGATTATTTTGGGCCCCGATGATCGTCTTTCACTTTAACTATCAAGTGATCAACCACCCCGACTCGGTCTTGATTGTTAATTAGCATAATTCACCTTTGCGCGATGTAAGAATCCCTTGGGCAAGATCACAAGTTGAAATTACAAAGGCCTGGGCAAAATGGCAGAGAATCAACAACCTATAAATGAGAGGCCATGCTCCCTATTTATAGTATTCAAGATATCCGCAATCTGCAAATTACCTAACCATCCACGGAAACTCAGTGGATTAAACTGCAGTCTCTTATTAACGCGGATACATAACTGCTGCACTTTATTTTCAGGGAATATTGCATATCTTGGCTTTAGGGTCCGCGTAATTCTGCTCTTGGCCTGTAGCAAATAAAATATACATATACAACATTATGTATATGATCAAGTCCCCCCAGTTTATTGTGATACAAACTCTAAAAATAAAGAAGTGCTTATTAAAATATTTCACAAGCAATATTTTATAATTTTTACCGTCCATTTATTACCGTTGTTTTTATTAAGCCCAACGCGTAATTCAACGGTAACTTTCGCCATTCTGTCAAATCAATACGCTGTAACGGTTATAAATTTACCGTTTACACGTTGCGGTAATTTCAGCCGTTTAAATGTAATAATTACCCTTTCCACTTGCTCGCCCTAATTCCAATTATAAATAGCTGAATAATCCGCATAAAAACTTTACGCTTTCTCGCTCGATTTCATTTTCAATCAAATTCATCAAATCACAATCGTACCAAGCAATTAACGAATCCAACCTTTAATTTCTTCAATTCCAACTTCCGATTTATTTTCCTTATTACAAATGGCGTCATCTTCATCTATGCATACTCCTGGGGGTTATGTTTCGTATATGACGGAATCAAAACTCCGAACCCTACACGAGTGGCATCCGCCACTTGCCCAATTTGTTCCTACTGCACCCGCAGCTGAACAACGGGCTGACACTCCCCCTAAGGGGATGATTTCTATTTATGAGGCTGCCATCTCACAGGGCAACCTACGATTTCCACTGACTCAATTCTTCTGCAGTGTATGTGAGTATGTTTAAGATTGTTGTGGCAAAATTGTAGCCGAATGCGGTTAATAAAATTGTGCTGTTCGAGATGTACTGCAATGCCACCATCGTACAACCGCTGCTAAACGTGTTTCGCACGTGTAGCAGTCTGATTTTATACGATGTGGGATGGTTTTCATTCCGCAGCAAACTGAGTACAATGATTTCGCCAAAAGACTCAATCGGCAACTGGCGCGGTTCTTTATTTTATATTAACGACACCGCGAATGTGGACAACAACATACCAAAAACATAGTGTACAGAACTTGATCCCAATCTCAATGAGAAACCTGTACTTGATGATCTTGAGCATGATATTCTCAAGACACTCAAAAACGCAGGCCTAATTCTACGAGCTTATTCGAATGTACTGTATCGACCGGGATTTTTTCGACCGTTTTATACATATGAGATTAATATCTACATAAATTAAACATTACCAACATGATAAGTAATCCAAATTGTTGAGTCTTGTGTTTTTGAAAAGAGTTTTACACAACGTTTGACCGTCCAATTTGAACGATGATATCATGAACTATATAACATACGATAATTATACGATTGTGTACATATACATATTTATACATATTTAACATGACCTAAGGATGGTTTAACATATCATTGTGTACTAATAACAATGAGTTATAAGTATACTTTGAGACTACTAACTAAATTTTTCAAAACGGTAACTTTACGTAACGTTCTTTGATATATATACCTATAACCTATAATGCTTATACAAGTATTGTATAAATACGTATTTAATTACTTTTAAAGGGCTTAAATACATAAAACAATATAAGTATATTCACAAAAGATAGTTATATTTGAATTCTCGTTCTGTTTCCTCAAGATTTTTACACGTATACCTAGGGTATATGTAACCGTATTGTACGCAGCTTCTAGAAGTATTTACTATTGGTATATACACCTTTAATCATTCATTTTTAGCAGCCATCTTAGAGTCAAAAACATGTGGAACCATTGTTTATCAACTTGTATGACTAATGAGCTAAAAAACAAACTTAAGGATTTTTTTTTCTATATAACAAGTAAATTCATTTTTATGATTTCACCCCATTTTTCCATTCCATTTTCTCATACTTACACTCCAAATTCTCTCTCAAAATACTCCTAACATCATACTTGATCATCTCCAAGCATTTTCACCATCTTTTAGCTTCATAATCAAGGTAAAACTATGTTTAAACTTTGATTCAATTCATGTAAGTTATTTATCTTAAATCAAGATATAAACTTACTTACAACCTTTGTTTCTTTTCATGATTTCACTTCTTAATCTTTCAAGTCATCAAGAACAAGTTCATATCTTGTTTATTCAGTAACTTTCTTCATCATACTTGAGGTATAACCTTGGTTCATCATCTTGTTCAATTCATATATGACTATCTTACTACGAATATATATAACAACAAGAACATAGTTTGAATGATTTCAAACTTGTTCGCAAACTAAATAGATCCTTCTAACTTGACTTTTAAAACACTTCAAGACCTGTAATATATCATAATGATATGCTAACTTAACAAGATACAACTTGATTTTACAAAGAACACCTTAAAACTGAATCTACGTTGTCGGTGTGCAACCGGGGGACGTTTTGGGTTGGATAATTAAAAACCATCTTAAACTTTAAATTGGAAGTTTATATTCTGGAAAAATGATTTTTCTTATGAATATGTTAATATATAAAAATCTGATGGTGTAACTCAAAGTGTAAGTATTTTTGTAAAAATGATCATCTAGATGTTGTTTTTACGACGGAAATGATCACTTTCATAAGATTCACCAAAGTTTGACCTATAACCTGTAATTCGAATGCAAACTAAGGTATTTACAGTTCACATTCATAAATAATGGCTCGATCCAAGGAAGTGGCAAGTTGAACCAACAAAAATGGAGTTGTATTGAAGAAACTACGGATAAAACAAAATTGGGTATCCGAAGCTAGTTTAGCTACGAAATTAATTGGAGTAAAACTAAACTAATCATATCTTTGCTAATTAATATGATATTTTATATATATTTACTTATGATTTGATTTTATATATTTCAGGACCACCCGTAAACAACACGAGAAGATTAATTATAAGACCTCATGATTGTACACAACACGTCATTTGACAACACGATACTTTATGTACGCAACACGTCATTTGACAACACGGTACCATGGGTCGAGATTAATTCTAATCAATACGAATACGATGGGGTCTTTATTTATTTTATTGAACAACTAATTGTGGACCACTAACATCGGACTGCTAACTACGGACTATTAGATATTAAAAGTATTACAAGTATACGTGTAACAATTATTTGAAAAGAAAATATGTTGATATTTTATATATGGTTAGGTTCGTGATATCTATCGGAGACCAAGTCGTATATCTTCAAGACAAAAGTGAGTATATAGTCCCACTTTTAAACTCTAAATATTTCGGGATGAGAATACATGCATTTTATGATTTACGTTATGGACACAAGTGATTATAAATATATATTTTACGTTGAGTTGTACCACTGGCATACTTCCCTGTAACTTGGTAACTACTATTTACATGAGGTATTTGAAGGTTTTTCGTATGCCCGAGAGACATATTTAATTAATGTGGCTAATATGTTATGATCTAAGTCGGGTCATACCCAATAACAAGCTTACCAACACCTTAAACATATTTAAGCTTAACGATTAAATCATTAAGTGAATACGCGACACTTGGATTTTAGAAAATCGGTTTTCTAAAATGTTATCACTTGAGATAAATTATTTGGATAATTTATATATAATTGTTTATAAAATTTAATGATTATATTGTGTAATATTTTATAAAAGGTTTATAAAATATAAAAGTAACATAAAAGATATACATGTTTTATATATATATCAAGGTTATATATATGTAAATACATTGTTATATATAAAAGATATAGTGCAAAATTTTGGGTCTCCAAGACTCACATGCTAGTCTTATTTTGTTTCTTTTAAGGCTACACAAGTCCATATAGGCATGGGCAACTCATGTACCAAGGCAAGACTTATTCTCTCAAGTGAAACAACACTTGTAAGAGCTTAAAAAAACTGCACAAATAGCTTGCTGCTGTCCAGTTTGGCCGTGGGGTTTTTTTGGTCATAAGGGGGTTCTAAAATTTTTTTTACAAGCTCAATTTAAGTGTCAAAGAAATCTTAACTAAAGGCAAGAGTGTTGGGGTTATAGCTTGGGGTATTGCACACTTGAGCCTTCAAGTTAGAAGCTTGATTTCATCATCATCTTCTTCATCTATTGCTGTCCATTTTCTGTAACGACTCGGGAATTTCCGACCAAATTTAAACTTTAATCTTTATATGGTTCCGACACGATAAGCAAAATCTGTAATGTTGAGTCTCGAAAGTTTTGAAATCTATATTCATGTAATCAATTAACCTTTGGCTATTCCGACGATTCACGAACAACTAATTATAAATAGATACATATATATTTAAATGTATATATATAATTATTTGAAATATAAATTGAAATAAAATACTATTTAAGTATCAGAAATAAATATGTAAAATAAAATAATATAAGATAATGAAGTTATACGTTAAAATGAATATATATATATATATATATATATATATATATATATATATATATATATATATATATATATATATATATATATATATATATATATATATATATATATATATATATAATGTATAAATATTAAATGATTGTAATACTCGTTTGATGTTTCGATTGATATTAAGCAAACTAAATTCAAACTTATATGATTTTAAAATAAACGGTGATCTGAAAATGAGTTTTATAAGTTATAGGCTTATTAAAAGTATATTTATGATCTAATTATTAAATTTTAACATTTTTATTTTTTTATCCAGAATTGAGAGGGACAGTTGAGGTATTTTTTATTAATGAATTAATGATCAAATTTTATACCATAATGACCAAAATAAACAAATCTATTTAATTTAAAAGTTTGGAATTTATCTGAGTACTTCTTATCCGCCACTGATTTAACAATGGTGTACGAAATAATAGTCCGCCACCGATTGAAGGCTGCTTTACTATTTTTAATTATCAATCAAATCTTTGCACGTTTCATTTTTGATTTCAATTGATACATTATGGTTATTATATTATTATTATAAAGTTAAAGTTAGATGTAATTATATATATGGTTTATATATATACACATACGGACATATATTACTGTGTTTGGAATGCGATATGAAACTAAATTCTAATTATTAAGTTATACTATTTTTGTATCTTTAATCCCACTTGTTTAATTGATTAATCACTGGTAAAGTATTATCTTCTTTATATTTATCATACACACATGTTTATGGAAATCAATATCAACTCTTTATTTCTTTCTGCTATTCGACTATATTACCACTTCTTGATCACCAAACATTTAACCTTCATTATTTCATTACTCCTAATACATCCACTCTTCTTCATTTGAAACGTTACCCTCAATCAACATAACCGAACCCTTAATAATTACTACTGAGCCTAAGCTCAGAGACTTCATCGAACCGTTATCAAATTTCACACTGTCTAACTTTTTTTTTTTTGCTCGCCTTTGGTTACTGCTATTATCCCTCACTGTATCCACCATGAAACACCAACACGTTACTATGTTGTTTCTTGTTTCGATCAACCACCAAAACACAACCCAAAATACCACACAAATCCTCATAATCTACTTCTACTATTCGCTGTGAAATAATCAAGAACGAACCCACTTCTAACCCATTTAAACCGTTACCTTGAGACCACCATGTAACCACTGGTTATGTTCTTGTTTCATTCGAACCACAGTAAACATCAACCATCTATCTATCTATTCTATTTTCAGTTTCCAACAAACACCCAAGAACACTTTCAACCATGATTTACCACCACCTATAGTCGACCACTATGTTGAGAACAACAGTTTACCAGTGATCACCTTGCATCATTCTCACCACCAACCCGTCACCTGCTTCTGTTTCAGTCTATCGCCTTAAACCACCCTTTATAACCTGCAAAAACCCAAACATTATTAATTTTTGTTCTATTTTGTCGAACCCATAATACAAACCACTACCACTGTTGTACTACCACTACCATGTTTGTGTCTCAATACAGCCATTATATATTTGAAAAGGCAGTTCACAAATAAGGGTGTAGATGCTAGTGCGTGACTTACCTTTATCTATGTGGCCGACAATCCTAAACAAATAAACCTACTGGTTAGTTATTTTTTTTAAAGGATATAACTATTATTATTTCGGTTGTTAAAGTTTGGGTATGACAAGAAAACCAAACCCCACTTGCACTAGATTTACAGTTATGAGGTGGTGATGACAAGAGGGTGATGATATTTGAGCTGCACTATTATGGGTTTCTGTCTCTTAATTCACATATAATCATATAAGGATTGGGCTTGACTAATACATCTTGGGTCTCAATATCCATAAATTAAATATTGGGCTGTAAATGATTAAGCCTTATACTATGATCCGTAAAAGTAGTGATAGAAAACATAAACGATAGGATTGAAAATGATGTGATAATCTATTCGTTTAATATATGTTATAACGAACGATGATGATGTATTATGGAGTCACTGTTATGATGATAAAACAATTAGGATTATGGTTATGATTATGATGATGATGTTGGATGGAAATGAGGAGAACTGAATACGAGTTATATAATATGTCATGTACATATTTTCAAGAAGAAACATGCAGCGCAGTTGGTTGGGACGTGAGGGGTCGAACAGGAGGTCGCGGGTTCGAAGCTTGGCGACTACATTTTTTTTTATTATTAACAGTAGAAGACTGTGTTAAAGGCTTGAGCCTATTGGGCTTATTGATGTATACGGGCTAGAAGATGAAACAGATATGGGTTATAACCTATTAAATTCGTTAAATAAATCAGAAAAATTACCGACGGATCCAGAGTTCAAGGTGTTGTGTGTAACCAAGAGGTCTCGGGTTCGAGTTTGGTTTGTGTCATTCTTTTTGGAAAAGTTTGTGAGGTAGCTTTTATTATTATCCTTATTATTATTATTATTATTATTATTATTATTATTATTATTATTATTATTATTATTATTATTATTATTATTATTATTATTATTATTATTATTATTATTATTATTATTATTATTATTATTATTATTATTATTTAGATTATTAGTTTTATTATTAAAGTTATCATCATTATTATTATTATTACTATTATCATTATTTTATTACTAGTATTATCATTATTATTATTTTTACAACAAATAAATATTATGTATATAAAATTATACTTATAATAATAGTACATATTATAACCATATTTTAAAAAAAATATATATATATATATTCATATATAACAAATGATGTATTTTAATATAATATTACTCAGATATAAATATTAATATAACTATATAAATATTAATCATTTTCAAAGATACATACAAATTAAATATATAATATACAACTTAAGATATAACCAAGTTATTCGATTACGACTACGTGTATTAATATATCCACAAATGATATAGGTTCGTGAATCCGAGGCCAACCCTACACTTGTTAATGTTGTCATATGCATTTTTACTACAAAATACATTATGGTGAGTTTCATTTGCCTTTTTACCCTTTATATTTTTGGGCTGAGAATACATGCGCTGCTTTTATAACTGTTTTACGAAATAGACATGAGTAAATAAAACTACATTCTATGGTTGGATTATTAAACCAAATATGCCCCTATATAGTCTAGTAATCTAAGAATTAGGGAACAGAAACCCTAATTGACGCGAACTCTAAAGATAGATCTATCGGGCCCAACAAGCCCCATCCAAAGTACCGGATGCTTTAGTACTTCGAAATTTATATCATGTTCGAAGGAGGATCCCAGAATGATGGGGATATTCTTATATGCATATTGTGAATGTCGGTTACCAGGTGTTCGATCCATATGAATGATATTTTTGTCTCTATGCATGGGACGTATGTTTACGAGAAATGGAAGTATGAAATCTTGTGGTCTATTAAAATTATGAAATGATTATTTATGTTAAACTAATGAACTCACCAACCTTTTGGTTGACACTTGAAAGCATGTTTATTCTCAGGTACGAAAGAAATCTTCCGCTGTGCATTTGCTCATTTTAAAGATATTACTTGGAGTCACTCATGACATATTTCAAAAGACGTTGCATTCGAGTCATTGAGTACATCAAGATTATTAATAAGTCAATTATAGTTAGATATATTATGAAATGGTATGCATGCCATCAACTTTCGATGTAATGAAAGATTTGTCTTTTCAAAAACGAATGCAATGTTTGTAAAATGTACCATATAGAGGTCAAGTACCTCGCGATGTAATCAACTGTTGTGAATCGTTTATAATCGATATGGACTATGTATTAGGACGGGTCATTTCAGTTGGTATCAGAGCGGTGGTCTTAGCAAACCAGTTGTTGCATTAGTATGTCTAACTAGTGGTTGTTAGGATGCATTAGTGAGTCTGGACTTCGACCGTGTCTGCATGACAAAAGTTTTGCTTATCATTTTTGTCAGAAATCATTTGCTTATCATCCTTAGTAAATTATCTGCTCATTATTCTTAGTCTAGACACATCTTATTGCGTTGACTGCATGAAAAGTGTATAGACAAAATTCATATCTTAGCGTATCTGCTAATTCATATCTTAGCGTATCTGTTATTGTTATCTCTGCCTGACAGCTTCCGTTGATTCCTCCGTAACTTATGAGATTTTAGTATTATATATGTATATGTAAATTATGTATTGCAGGATACTAATCTACATCCTATAATCTATTTCTTATCGAAAATCCTTCATCTGATCGTACGAGATGAATCCCTCAACTAGATCGAGTCCCTCGGATTCTGACAACTATTCCGATAGTTATCCCGACAGTTATTCAGAATGGATAGTCATCTAAACTCCGGAAGCAACGACACCAGAATGAATCAACCAATCATCCATCCCCAATTCATCTGATGGATTCATAGTCGACTTAATCAATGGAGACGCGCATAAGGCGATCCCATCCACTAACCGAATTCACCTTTTGGCGAAGAACCTAAAGCACTTACCGGCAAACCTGTTCGTAACACCATTTTACCCTCATTTCCCAAATATCTCGCCACGACTATATCATAACTTAGATTCTAAACCTTATTCATCCGCTCGTTCCAACCGACAATCATCCCGGGGTAATCGAAGAATTCAACGAATTTCGCGCTCGAGTAATCAATTTGGAGAACATAGTGCAAAACTTACCAGCTTCAGCAACATCACCGGCATCAACCGAACCATCAGTAACAACACCAGTACCATCAACAATCCATGCTTCAATATCATCATATGTACCTTGAGTATGATCTTCGTTCTACGTATCGTTCTACCTCATTTATCTTCGTTCGACATGGCGAATATGTAATCTCTAAAGTTTTAGAGATTATTTATTCTAGTTCCAACCGAAAAGCATATGAGTTTAATATCATATTAACTCATTAAATCCATGAATACATCTGAAGAAAATATATATGTATATATGTTTTCATAAAGATTGTAATTAAAATTTCTCTTGTACAAACTGTTAATGGTGAAAATATTTTAACGGGTAGGTAAAACCCGAGGAATATTTAGATTTCACATTAATAAGTTACACTGTATATTCTTCGAATCTGATTCAACAGTTATTCACTATCCTATTTACAACCATCGAGATACGTATCCGTTCACCAAAGAATAACTATTTTCATTCAAATTCAATTTCATATTTGGATTTTGACCTATCAGAATCCAACAAATGGCATAATGAAGAAATAATGGACACAATAAAAATTGATTAGAAACAGACTAATTAACAATAATAAATTTTGTTAAGAACCCACGCTAACAAAATCCTAGCTAACTGTTCCTAGCTAACTGTTAATTCCGTATTACATTTTATTTATCGCAATTTAATTATCGCAATTTATTTTATCGCAATTTATATTCTCGTAATTTTATTTATTGTCATTTAATTTCTGTTATTTACTTTACGCACTTTATTTATCGATATTTAATTTTCTGTTATTTATTTTACGCACTTTAAATATCGGGACACGTATACAAGGTTTTGACATATCATATCGACACATCTATATATATTATTTGGAATCACCATAGACACTCTATATGCAGTAATGATCGAGTTCTCTATACAGGGTTGAGGTTGATTCTATAATAATATATATACTTTGAGTTGTGATCGAGTCTGAGACAAATACGGGTCACGATACATATTAATTAATTCGAATATTATATATTAAACAATATATGAATTATTGGACTGTTAATTGTGGCCTATCGACTGTGGACTAATAAGATTGGACAAATAAAAATGAATTAAAATATTGTTTATAACATATGAAACTAAACAATTCTTCAAGTTTGCCACTTGATTTCATTCTAAACTTCAATTGTATCTTGACGATTACAATCTGCGTTCAAAGCTTTCATTATTCTTGAAAACATCTCAATCGATAGGATGAACCAACCGCACTTCATTTACGGGAGAAAAGATTGATGCATATAGTTATGCACTTGAAAAACTCTCAGAAACTGAGTAAACGTTTAACACATAGCTGTGCTAATTTTTTTAGTGTTATTATTACCCAAAATAACTTTGCAGTTCTTCTTCAAAATATCCAATTTTGTCACAGCTCCAGCAAGACAACTTCGACTTTTCGTACGAAACAACCTTATTATAACGTTGATATATACGCGTGCTCTTTTATTGTTACCAGAGAACCTTTCATATTCCATCATATTACCATCAGCGTTTAATCATCTAAAAACACAATTTTCCTGAAACCACCTTGGATTAATAACCGATGATTCAGATATCATAGTATTAAATACAGAGGAAGCAAAAAAAAAAAAAAAAAATGGTAGATGGTCTAAACGACCAAAAGTTTGATAATAAACAATAGTATGATGGAAAAGCTCATAAAAGTTGAAACTGGAAAACGGATTGAGCTAACCACGAAGGAGAACAAGGACAAATACAAGGACCATACCATATATTCAAAGAATCCAGGTAATTATGGATCCGATGAAACCTTCAACGAATATCTTGCTCCGTACTCATGTTAAAATCTTGCGGAAAATCTTTCTTCATCAACCTTCGAACTTAGAAATTCCAAAATATCATCATAAATATCTTCGATATTTCTGAGGATATTTTCATAAATATTCTCGATTTAAATTATATACCTTTTCATGCTATCTGTAATACATTATACTGGAAAAATTTTTGTAAAATCTAAGTATAAACTATGAATGAATTCTGAAGTAATGTTGGGAACTGAAGCATGGGTTAGTATAATATAATGACACTTGATCAACGTGATTATATTACAGTAAGTCATTCTGAGTTTCTAAATGGAGCGCGATGATTCACAGATCATAACGTCATCATGTGCCATGTTACATAACTCTTTCATCCTACTTAACTCCGAAACAAATCAAGAAAATGTATTCTTGATGGTTCTATCTTCCGTGATGTTGATAAATTTGAAAATCAAATCGTGCTATCACGTTCCTTCCTGCTTAGAACATTATAATCATTCGAAACTCTATATCTACAAATTCTGGACCATTAATCGCTTGACTTGAAGTCGGGAAGAGAAAATAAAAGTATAGAGCTTTAAAATATAAGGGAGAATATAAAGCCCAATAACAACACGGAGATTACAAACCGTGGATATTAATACGAATAGCAATATAAAGACATGGTAGAATTAAGAATAGTATCACCTCAAGGTAATAGTAGAAGTAAACAGATTTTTCTGGTGGATGAATGCAATGAAGGATGACAGAAATGATAATTAAGGAAATATCAGGAATTAGAACGGGATTAAGCGTTTTCACGATCTTTTGGATGTATGAACTAAGAAAGAAAGTATAGGAATGGTGAGGATAAGGGAACGGAAGAGTTTAATTTATAATGGAAATATCAGACGATGTAATCGAGGCAGATCATCGTATTTAATTATAGAGATCTTAATTTCCTTACTCGCCGAAAAATCAAATCTTTTAGATTTTGAAGATTTTCTTTAATTCTTTGAATTCCGGAATTCAACCAAGGCAACGTCAAAAGCTAAGACGCACCATATTTTCTAAATTCAACCATGACTAGTGAAGAGTTATGATGAAACTTGTCTATCTTATTTCACTATTAAGTGATAGCTTCGCTCGTACTCTTTGAGTAATCGAATTAGTTTATCTTTATTACTCAATGGTAATAAAACTCTATTTATCAACTTATATGAGTCATGAAAACATTTTTATTGTTAACCATGACCACCTCGCTCAAATTTCGGGACGAAATTTCTTTAACGGGTAGGTACTGTGACGACCCGGGAATTTCCGACCAAATTTAAACTTTAATCTTTATATGGTTCCGACACGATAAGCAAAATCTGTAATGTTGAGTCTCGAAAGTTTTGAAATCTATATTCATGTAATCAATTAACCTTTGGCTATGCCGACGATTCATGAACAACTAATTATAAATAGATACATATATATTTAAATGTATATATATAATTATTTGAAATATAAATTGAAATAAAATACTATTTAAGTATCAGAAATAAATATGTAAAATAAAATAATATAAGATAATGAAGTTATACGTTAAAATGAATATATATATATATATATATATATATATATATATATATATATATATATATATATATATATATATATATATATATATATATATATAATGTATAAATATTAAATGATTGTAATACTCGTTTGATGTTCCGATTGATATTAAGCAAACTAAATTCAAACTTATATGATTTTAAAATAAACGGTGATCCGAAAATGAGTTTTATAAGTTATAGGCTTATTAAAAATATATTTATGATCTAATTATTAAATTTTAACATTTTTTATTTTTTTATCCAGAATTGAGAGGGACAGTTGAGGTATTTTTTATTAATGAATTAATGATGAAATTTTATACCATAATGACCAAAATAGACAAAACTATTTAATTTAAAAGTTTGGAATTTATCTGAGTACTTCTTATCCGCCACTGATTTAACAATGGTGTACGAAATAATAGTCCGCCACCGATTGAAGGCTGCTTTACTATTTTTAATTATCAATCAAATCTTTGCACGTTTCATTTTTGATTTCAATTGATACATTATGGTTATTATATTATTATTATAAAGTTAAAGTTAGATGTAATTATATATATGGTTTATATATATACACATACGGACATATATTACTGTGTTTGGAATGCGATATGAAACTAAATTCTAATTATTAAGTTATACTGTTTTTGTATCTTTAATCCCACTTGTTTAATTGATTAATCACTGGTAAAGTATTATCTTCTTTATATTTATCATACACACATGTTTATGGAAATCAATATCAACTCTTTATTTCTTTCTGCTATTCGACTATATTTGAAGGTATTTCGTATGCCCGAGAGACATATTAAATTAACGTGGCTGACGTGTTATGATCCAAGTCGGGTCATACCCAATAACAAACTTACCGACACCTTATTCGTCTTTGATCTTAACGATTGAATCGTTGATTAAATACGCGACACTTGAACTTTAAGAAAAATGGTTTTCTTAAATATTACTTGATGTGTATTTATATAAATTATGGAATAATTTATATAATATGGATTTAATTATTTATAGGTAAATAATTAATAAGTTTATGTTACATTTTATATAAATGGATTATATATATTAAGATGTACATAAATAAAATGGAAGTTTATAAAAGAATTTTATAAAATAAACTAATTCTTTTATAAAACATATTCTATAATATGTGTTGAGTAAGTGGCATTGGAGTCTAAAATACATCCACTTTGACTAGCCATTTGAATGGATACTTGCATTTTCAAGAAGCATAAGTATCTAGGACTTCTTGGAGACTCAACACACTTTGAATACACATCAAAACACTTCAAAAAAACTGCATAAACTCTCACAAAATACAGCTGCAGGCCGTGGGGTTTTTAAGGGGTTTAGAGGCTTCATAATTTGATTTTTGTAAGCCATATTCAAGTGTTATTAAATCCTAACCAAAGTACAAGGTGTTGGTTACAAGTTTGGGGTATAATCTCTTGAGGTTTCATCCATTTGAAGCTCCATTCAACATCATCATCTTCATCACTTTCAACTAGCTTGGAATAGGTATAACATCTTATTCTTGCTTGTAGTTTGTAAGCTTATTTCTCAACTTGATCCTTTTCTTGGGATTTAACTTTTATATGGTTAAAGATATACAAGTTTCAATTGGTAATTTTACATGCTTCCGCTTTGAATGATTCTTAAAAGGTTTTAAGTATTATGAAACTTGTTAAATCCCAACAATGGTATCTAGAGCCGAAGTTGTTGAAATATGCTTCGAGATGATCTATTAAACCCACTATATTTTTGCATTTTATGAACATGCATGATAGTAGAATGCAAAAATTTTCGGGTTTGGGTGGGGTTCATATTATGGCCGAATTATTGAGTCCCAAAAATGGGTTTTGGGCTCTTTTATTTGGTCTATATTTTGGTCATTTTGTTGTATGTTAAAGTTCACAATCAAGCCTTGGCCTTTTGTTTGAATGATTGCATGTTTGGTTGAATTAATTCATTCATTTGGTATGTAATATTAATTCATTCATGTGGTTGTAATATTCATGCAATTTGGTTTGTAATATTATTCATTTGGTTATGTAATTTATTTTAGATTTGGTATGTAAAATAGATTAGGTTGTATTTTCATTTTCTAGACAAAATGTATTAGGATATATTTTGTAAAATGATGAAGATGATGAAGACTTGAAGAACACATGAAGAAGCATTTGGATGCAAGATTAAGTGGGAGGTTAAAACCTCCTACTTTGTGTTATAACCCCTTAACCGGTGGCATTTGTTTTCGGCTAAACAAATGTCTACCAAAAATGGCTTGATTGTGAACATATGATTTTGCATGCGTGGTTGTTTTGTATGATTATGTGGATTGTATGTTTGTATGCTACAAGTTAATCACTCAAGTTAACAACAAACTAAAATGGCAATTTAAATTGGTTAAAATTGACATTATTAATGACATGCAAAACGTCAATTTAAATGGTTAAATTAAAAACGGCTAAAAGGACACTAATAATCGGTTATTAAGAACATGATAAGGATCATACATATAAAATGGTTTATATCAAAGTAATAAAATTGGCTTTATTACATAACATGAAAATGAATTTTCAAATAAACCATACACTAAATGCATGTTGGTGTATGGTGCAAAAGTTTTCTCAAACTAGAATTAATGAAAACTTAAAATCCCTTATTAACAAGGCAAACAAGTTAAACGCCATCCTTTTGTGGAAACACTTAGACGTATTAGGAAACTCTTGATGGGATAAAGGTCACCTAACCGTCATGAGCGAACTAATATGAATAAGGTACACTTCGCATACATGTGGGATAAAGGTCACCTAACCACTTGTATGTTAAGTCTACATGTTTACACAAGTAGGACGACTTGATTTGGGAATCATGAACTTAGGGTCACCGAAGCATGATGAACAAATAGGCGTTGATGGGATAAATATGCCATGCAAAAGGATTGCATGATCCCATAACTTAGAAGTTGCAAAAGGATTGCAATTGTCATATAATGACTACCTAGCTAAATCAAATAACGGGATAAAGGTCACCTAACCGAAATTTGATTTACCGTTGGATTCTAATATTTAATAAGTCAATTAAAATTTAAAAGGGTATTGAATGTTAAATTAAAATCGATACTTAAACGAACTTTGTTAATTTTGTAGATGGCCGCCAATAACAACAACAACATTCCAAACGCACCACTTAACCTGAACCACCTATCATTAAGGTCTCTCTTAGAGAAAGACAAACTCAACCATACAAACTTTATGGATTGGTTCCGCAATCTTCGGATTGTCCTCAAACAAGAGGATAAAATGTATGTGCTTGAGGACCCCATTCCCGATCAACCGGATGAGAATGATGTGGAGGCAATGGCCTCTTACGATAAGTATTGCCACGACTCCCTTCAAGTCTCATGCTTAATGCTTGGGACTATGATACCCGAACTCCAAAAGGATTTCGAGCACCATAGTGCATACGACATGATAACGCAATTGAAGGAGATGTTCCTCCAACAAGCGCGTGTCGAGCGCTTCGAAACGGTTCGGGCGCTACATGCTTGTCGTATGGACGATACCCAATCGGTTTCATCTTATGTACTCAAGATGAAAAGCCTTATCGATCGTGCTAACCGACTTAACCTAAACATATCCAATGAGTTAGCCACCGATCTTATCCTTAACTCCCTATCAAAAAGGTTTGATCAATTTGTAATTAATTACAATATGAATGGGATGGATAAGAGCATAGGTGAGCTTCACGGTATGCTTAGAACGGCGGAAACTAGCATGGGTAAAAGGGCTTTACCCGTGTTAGCAATCGATCAAGGTGGGTCCAAAAGTAAGACCTCTAAGCCAAAGGTGGCTAAGAGAAAAGGACCCGCCTATCAAGGCAAAGGGAAAGGGAAGATGGTTACCCCAACCATCAACAAGGCTAAGAAGCAAAAGGTAGCCGAGAAGGCAAACCCCAAGGAAGACCCATGTTTCGGTTGCGGTGAGATGGGTCATTGGAAACGAAACTGTCCGGTTTATCTTAAGGAGTTGAAGGACAAGAGGGATGCAGGGCAAACCTCAGGTAATATATATATGGTATATATAGAGCTTAGTATTACTTCTTCTAATACATGGGTATTAGACACTGGATGTGGAACTCATATTTGCAATTCATTGCAGGGGTTCAAAAGAAGTAGCAAGCAAACGGGAACATCAAGTCTCTACATGGGTAATGGAGCCAAAGTGCAAGTGAAGGCTCAAGGAGACTTTGTGTTAAAGCTTTCAAGTGGTTTGGAACTTATTTTGAAAGATGTTTTGTATGCACCCGATTTATGTCGAAACATTATTTCCATTTCCCGTTTGAAACAATGTGGTTTTAACCTTAATTTTGTTAATGATGATATCCATATTTATTTAGATAATGTATTCTATTTCAAGGCTTCACCTTCAAATGGAATTTATGAATTGGTTCATGATGACACATCATCTAGTAGCTCAATGTACCATACAAGCACCAAGAAACTCAAAAGGGATTTGAGTGATTCCTACTTATGGCATTGTCGCCTTGGTCACATAAACAAGAACCGAATACATACACTTCAAAAGAATGGACTTTTGAAATCAAATGAAATGGATTCGTTTGAAGTATGTGAATCTTGTTTACAAGGCAAGATGACTAAAGCACCTTTCAAAGGGACCTATGAAAGGGCTAAAGATTTATTGGGATTAATACATTCGGATGTATGTGGACCCTTTAAACCCATGACTAGGAATGGTGAAAGATACTTTGTTACTTTCATTGATGACTTTAGTCGTTTCGGATATGTCTACTTATTAAGACACAAGGACGAAACGTTTGAAGCATTCAAAGAATATCAAAACGAAGTACAAAATCAACTCAATAGGACAATTAAGGTACTTCGTACCGATAGAGGAGGTGAATACCTAAGCGATGCCTTCCAAGATCATCTTAGGAGTTGTGGGATTATCTCACAACTTACTCCACCCGGAACACCCCAACTTAATGGAGTTTCCGAAAGGAGGAACCGAACCCTAATGGATATGGTTCGATCTATGATGGCAAGAAGCTCGTTGCCTCTATCATTTTGGGGTTATTGTCTAAGCTCCGCGGCTCGTATTTTAAATATGGCCCCAACCAAGAAAGTGGAACGAACTCCTCACGAGATGTGGTTTGGTAAACCTCCATCTCTATCATACTTAAAGGTATGGGGATGTGAAGCTTATCCTAAGCGTTACGTCCCTAATAAGTTGAATGCTCGATCCACGAAGTGTATCTTCATAGGATATCCCAAGGATGATATGGGATACTATTTCTATGATCCATCCGAGCAGAATGTATTTGTTGCTCGGAAGGCGGAATTCCTTGAAACTAAGTTCCTAATGGAAGGAAATAGTGAAAGGAAGATAGATCTTGAAGAGGTTCAAGATCAAGTAGATGATACACAATTGGTTGACACTAGCACTCAACATGAGGATGTTGAAAATGATCAAGTGGATGATCAAAGTACACAAGACGTTCGAAGATCTAGTAGGACTAGTAATCCTCCTGAGAGATATGGTTTTCTCGTGGATGGATGCTATACGGTTGATTTGGATGAACCGACAAACTACGAAGATGCTTTATCAAGGATTGATAAAGATAAATGGCAGGAAGCCATGAACGCCGAGATGCAATCCATGTATGAAAACCAAGTGTGGGAACTTGTTGAGCAACCTCCTAGCTCTAAGCTAGTTGATTGCAAATGGCTTTTCAAAATGAAAACCGACATACATGGAAACTTGGATACATATAAAGCTAGACTTGTTGCAAAAGGTTTCACTCAAACTCAAGGGGTTGATTATGATGAAACTTTCTCGCCTGTGGCAATGCTAAAGTCTATTAGGATATTATTTGCCATTGCTGCTCACTACGACTATGAAATATGGCAAATGGATGTCAAAACCGCTTTCCTAAATGGATATCTTATGGAAGATGTCTATATGGTCCAGCCTGAAGGTTTTGTTGATCCAAAATATCCTAAAAGTGTATGCAAGTTAAAGAAGTCAATCTACGGATTGAAACAAGCATCTAGAATGTGGAATCATCGTTTTAATGAGGAAGCCGAGAAATTTGGCTTCATTAAAAATGGTGATGAAGCTTGTGTATATAAGAAAGCTAGTGGGAGCACTATCATATTCCTTGTACTATATGTGGATGATATATTACTATTTGGGAATGATATTACCACAATGCAAGGAGTCAAAACTTGGCTGAAGAGTTGCTTCTCCATTAAGGATCTTGGAGATGCACAATACATATTGGGGATAGGGATCTATAGGAATAGATCCAAGAGATTGATAGGTTTAAGTCAAAGTACATACATTGATAAAATCTTGAAAAGGTTCAAGATGGAAAACTCTAAGAGAGGTTTGGTACCTATTCAAAAAGGAACAGTTCTCAGTTCATCTCAGTGTCCTGCCACGAAAGATGAACAAGAGAGAATGAAGAAAGTCCCATACGCATCTGCTATTGGGTCTATCATGTATGCAATGATATGTACTAGACCGGATGTGTCATGTGCTCTAAGCTTGACAAGTAGATACCAGAACAACCCAGGAAACAGTCATTGGATTGCTGTTAAAAGTATATTGAAATACCTTAGGAGAACTAAGGATATGTTTCTAATATATGGGTCTGGTGAGGAGGAACTCGCTGTAAAAGGTTACGTGGATGCGAGTTTCCAAACTGATCGAGATGATTCTCGATCACAATCCGGTTATGTCTTCACGTTAAATGGAGGTGCGGTCTCTTGGAAGAGTTCAAAGCAGGAGGTTGTTGCGTTATCCACTACAGAGTCGGAGTACATTGCCGCCTCACTGGCAGCTCAGGAAGCTGCATGGATGAAGAAATTCATCGACGACTTAGGAGTGGTCCCTTCCATTCAGGATCCTCTTGAGATCTTTTGTGACAACGAGGGTGCGATTGCTCAAATCAAGGAACCTCGTGCCCATCAAAAGACTCGTCACATTGAGCGGAGATTCAACTACATAAGGGATGAAGTTGAAAAAGGAAAGATATGTATTCGCAAAGTTCATACAGATCATAATGTTGCGGATCCACTCACGAAGCTTTTACATGGGCCAAAACATGAGGGACATGTTTGTGCATTAGGGCTTCGATATTCTAGTGATTGGATATGATCTATTTTATGTATTGTACCGGAACGAAATTATTCAAACTCATTAATATAACTATGGTGTTAATTTATTTGAGTTATGTTCCTATTTTGCATATTTCATCCATGAATAAGCAATTATTCTAAATTTCCGTAGTCGATCACATTTGTGGGAACAAGTGTGAGGTTTAGACTATTATGAACTCGGATTGGTATACATTCAGGTTGAATGTGGGGCAAGGTTGCAACCAAAGTTCATATATATTTGTGGGAAACAAATATTGGAAGACCCGCTCTCAAGAATTACTGTATAGAGCCTTTGTGGTTGATCACATGTAATCTTGAGTAAAGGCGAATATATTGTATCCTCTGACCTGAGATACATATTGGGTTCTAATATTCACCGAGTATTATGCCTTGATTCTTTCCTTCGCTATTCTGAAATATGGTAGTACATAAGGAAGAACTCAGGTATATTACAAAGTGTATATCTAGGACGTATGTAGTCAAGATGGAATTTGTCCCTCTTATTCGTTGAGAGTCAGATGTCTAAGGCCTGAAAAGTTAAATCTATAAGAGAGTGATCACTCTGTATCTCTTGGATTTAACATGACATCTAGGACGAAAGGAAATAATGAAAGATTCACCTAATCATATTCGAGATGGAACTCGAAAGGGATGATGTTATTGAATGGCACAAAGTCATAACATATTAGGGGTGATGGACGGTGTGTTAGGCTGTATCCATCACTTGCATTAATTTCTTATGTTTCTCGTGCAAGTGGGAGATTGAAGGTATTTCGTATGCCCGAGAGACATATTAAATTAACGTGGCTGACGTGTTATGATCCAAGTCGGGTCATACCCAATAACAAACTTACCGACACCTTATTCGTCTTTGATCTTAACGATTGAATCGTTGATTAAATACGCGACACTTGAACTTTAAGAAAAATGGTTTTCTTAAATATTACTTGATGTGTATTTATATAAATTATGGAATAATTTATATAATATGGATTTAATTATTTATAGGTAAATAATTAATAAGTTTATGTTACATTTTATATAAATGGATTATATATATTAAGATGTACATAAATAAAATGGAAGTTTATAAAAGAATTTTATAAAATAAACTAATTCTTTTATAAAACATATTCTATAATATGTGTTGAGTAAGTGGCATTGGAGTCTAAAATACATCCACTTTGACTAGCCATTTGAATGGATACTTGCATTTTCAAGAAGCATAAGTATCTAGGACTTCTTGGAGACTCAACACACTTTGAATACACATCAAAACACTTCAAAAAAACTGCATAAACTCTCACAAAATACAGCTGCAGGCCGTGGGGTTTTTAAGGGGTTTAGAGGCTTCATAATTTGATTTTTGTAAGCCATATTCAAGTGTTATTAAATCCTAACCAAAGTACAAGGTGTTGGTTACAAGTTTGGGGTATAATCTCTTGAGGTTTCATCCATTTGAAGCTCCATTCAACATCATCATCTTCATCACTTTCAACTAGCTTGGAATAGGTATAACATCTTATTCTTGCTTGTAGTTTGTAAGCTTATTTCTCAACTTGATCCTTTTCTTGGGATTTAACTTTTATATGGTTAAAGATATACAAGTTTCAATTGGTAATTTTACATGCTTCCGCTTTGAATGATTCTTAAAAGGTTTTAAGTATTATGAAACTTGTTAAATCCCAACAATATTACCACTTCTTGATCACCAAACATTTAACCTTCATTATTTCATTACTCCTAATACATCCACTCTTCTTCATTTGAAACGTTACCCTCAATCAACATTATCGAACCCTTAATAATTACTACTGAGCCTAAGCTCAGAGACTTCATCGAACCGTTATCAAATTTCACACTGTCTAACTTTTTTTTTTTTGCTCGCCTTTGGTTACTGCTATTATCCCTCACTGTATCCACCACGAAACACCAACACGTTACTATGTTGTTTCTTTTTTCGATCAACCACCAAAACACAACCCAAAATACCACACAAATCCTCATAATCTACTTCTACTATTCGCTGTGAAATAATCAAGAATGAACCCACTTCTAACCCGTTTAAACCGTTACCTTGAGACCACCATGTAACCACTGGTTATGTTCTTGTTTCATTCGAACCACAGTAAACATCAACCATCTATCTATTTATTCTATTTTCAGTTTCCAACAAACACCCAAGAACACTTTCAACCATGATTTACCACCACCTATAGTCGACCACTATGTTGAGAACAACAGTTTACCAGTGATCACCTTGCATCATTCTCACCACCAACCCGTCACCTGCTTCTGTTTCAGTCTATCGCCTTAAACCACCCTTTATAACCTGCAAAAACCCAAACATTATTAATGTTTGTTCTATTTTGTCGAACCCATAATACAAACCACTACCACTGTTGTACTACCACTACCATGTTTGTGTCTCAATACAGCCATTATATATTTGAAAAGGCAGTTCACAAATAAGGGTGTAGATGCTAGTGCGTGACTTACCTTTATCTATGTGGCCGACAATCCTAAACAAATAAACCTACTGGTTAGTTATTTTTTTTTTAAAGGATATAACTATTATTATTTCGATTGTTAAAGTTTGGGTATGACAAGAAAACCAAACCCCACTTGCACTAGATTTACAGTTATGAGGTGGTGATGACAAGAGGGTGATGATATTTGAGCTGCACTATTATGGGTTTCTGTCTCTTAATTCACATATAATCATATAAGGATTGGGCTTGACTAATACATCTTGGGTCTCAATATCCATAAATTAAATATTGGGCTGTAAATGATTAAGCCTTATACTATGATCCGTAAAAGTAGTGATAGCAAACATAAACGATAGGATTGAAAATGATGTGATAATCTATTCGTTTAATATATGTTATAACGAACGATGATGATGTATTATGGAGTCACTGTTATGATGATAAAACTGTAGGGATTTAACAAGTTTGAAAGTCTTAAAACCATTTAAGAAACATAATCAAAGCGGAAGCATGTTAGTTACATTTTAACTTGTTAATCTTTAAACCATTTTAAAGTTAAACCCCATGGATCAAGTTGTGAAATAATGCTTACTAATTAATAAGAAAAGATAGAGTTTTATGCCTCCTTAAACTAAGTTTAAGGGCTGAAAATTGCTTGAATGATGATGAGAAAGATGATGAAACAAAGTACAAACACACCCTTGTATTGGCTAGACTTTAATCACCTTAAATCCTAGCTTCAAACCCTCTTTCTTCTCTTTGTAAAAACCGACCAGCAGCACCTCTGAAAAGTGCAGAAACTAATGAAAGAGATGATGAGAATGTAGCCTCTAACTTGAAGCCTCAAGGGAGCTATACCCACAAGCTTTCAACTACCAACACCACCCTTTTGATGGTTAGGATTTTTGACACTAGATGAACTAATTAACAAGCTCAAAACCTCTCCCCTTTTTTGAAAAAATTCGGCCAGCATACAAGGGAGAAGAGAAAAAAAGTTAAAACTAGTTCTTTTTATATTAAAATGAGTCAAACTTGCTTGGTTAAAACAATACTTGCATGCCTTAAGGAATGTGCATTTTGAAAACCACAAAATGGAGCATGGGTGGTCTTTCCTTGGTCCATTAAAAACGCCACCCATATCATTTTATTTAAAATTTGGTTAACTTTATAAAACATGTTATAAATGTCTTGATATGATATGTTACTAGTAAATTTATAAATCATATACAAGATATAACACAAAGTATTTATTTAAACCCATAAATAAATAATTCCTTAAGAAATAAATTAACCAAATAACTTGACTCAAGTGTTAATATTTTAGAAACCCAATTTTCTAAAATTTAAGTGTCGCGTATTTATTTAACGAACCAATCGTTAAGATTAAATACGTATAAGGTGTCGGTAAGCTTGTTATTGGGTATGACCCGACTTGGATCATAACATGTTAGCCACACTAATTTAATATGTCTCTCGGGCATACGAAACACCTTCAATCTCCCACTTGCACGAGAAACATAAGAAATTAATGCAAGTGATGGATACCACCTAACGACCGTCCATCACCCCCAATATGTTATGACTTTGTGCCATTCAATGACATCATCCTTTTCGAGTTCCCATCTCGAATATGATTAGGTGAATCTTTCATTATATCCTTTTGTCCTAGATGTCATGTTAAATCCAAGAGATACAGAGTGATCACTCTCCTATAGATTTAACTTTATCAGGCCTTAGACATCTGACTCTCAACGAATAAGAGGGACAAATTCCATCTTGACTACATACGTCCTAAATATATATAACTTGAATTATGCCTGAGCTCTTCCTTGTGAGCTACCATATTTCAGAATAGCGAAGGAAAGAATCAAGGCACAATACTTGGTAGATATCCGAACCCAATATGTATCTCAGGTCAGAGGATACGATGATATTCCCCTTTACTCAAGATTACATGTGATCGACCACATAGGCTCCATTTAGTAAGTCTTGAGAGCGGGTCTTCCAATATTTGTATCCCACAAATATCTACGAACCTTGGTAGCAACCTTGCCCTACATTCAACCTGAATGTATACCAATCCAAGTTCATAATAGTCTAAACCTCACACTCATTCCCACAAATGTGATCGACTACGAAATTTTAGAATAATAGCTTATTCATGGATAAAATATGCAAAATAGGAACTTAACTCAAAATAAATTAAACCATAATTATATTAATGAGTTTGAACCACTTCGTTTCGTTACAATACTTAAAACAGATCATGACCAATTACTAGAATATCGAAGCCCTAATGCACAAACATGTCCTTCATGTTTTGCTCCATATAAGAGTTTCGTGAGTGGATCCGCTATGTTATGATCTGTGTGAACTTTGCGAATACATATCGTTCCTTTTTCAACTTCATCCCTAATGTAGTTGAATCTCCGCTCAATGTGACGGGTCTTTTGGTGAGCACGAGGTTCCTTGATTTGAGCAATCCCACCTTCGTTGTCACAAAAGATCTCAAGAGGGTCTTGAATGGTAGGGACCACTCCTAAGTCGTCGATGAATTTCTTCATCCATGCAGCTTCCTGAGCTGCCAGTGAGGCGGCAATGTACTCCGACTCTGTAGTGGATAACGCAACAACTTCCTGTTTTGAGCTCTTCCAAGAGACTGCACCACCATTTAACATGAAGACATAACCGGATTGTGATCGGGAGTCATCTCGATCAGTTTGGAAACTCGCGTCCACGTAACCTTTTACAGCGAGTTCTTCCTCACCAGACCCATATATTAGAAACATATCCTTAGTCCTTCTAAGGTATTTCAATATACTTTTAACAGCAATCCAATGACTGTTTCCTGGGTTGTTCTGGTATCTACTTGTCAAGCTTAGAGCGCATGACACATTCGGTCTAGTACATATCATTGCATACATGATAGACCCAATAGCAGATGCATATGGGACTTTCTTCATTCTCTCTTGTTCATCTTTCGTGGTAGGACACTGAGATGAACTGAGAATGGTTCCTCTTTGAATAGGTACCAAACCTTTCTTAGAGTTTTCCATCTTGAACCTTTTCAAGATTTTATCAATGTATGTACTTTGACTTAAACCTATCAATTTCTTGGATCTATTCCTATAGATTCCTATCCCCAATATGTATTGTGCTTCTCCAAGATCCTTAATGGAGAAGCAACTTTTTAGCCAAGTTTTGACTTCTTGCATTGTGGTAATATCATTCCCAAATAATAATATATCATCCACATATAGCACAAGGAACATTATAGAGCTCCCACTAGCCTTTTTGTATACACAAGCTTCATCACCATTCTTAATGAAGCCAAATTTCTTTGCCTCTTCATTAAAACGATGATTCCACATTCTTGATGCTTGTTTCAATCCGTAGATTGATTTCTTTAACTTGCATACCTTTTTAGGATTTTTCGGATCAACAAAACCTTCGGGCTGTACTATATAGACATCTTCCTCAAGATATCCATTCAGGAAAGCGGTTTTGACATCCATTTGCCATATTTCATAGTCATAGTGAGCAGCAATGGCAAATAATATCCTAATAGACTTTAGCATCGCCACTGGCGAGAAAGTTTCATCATAATCAACCCCTTGAGTTTGAGTGAAACCTTTTGCTACAAGTCTAGCTTTGTATGTATCCAAGTTTCCATGTATGTCGGTTTTCATTTTGAAAAGCCATTTACAATCAACTAGCCTAGAGCCAGGAGGTTGAGCAACAAGTTCCCAAACTTGGTTGTCATACATGGATTGCATCTCAGCGTTAATGGCTTCCTGCCATTTATCTTTATCAATCCTTGATAAAGCATCTTGGTAGTTTGTTGGTTCATCCAAATCAACCGTATAGCAACCATCTATGAGAAACCCATATCTCTCAGGAGGATTGCTAATCCTACTAGATCTGCGAATGTCTTGTGTATTTTGATCATCCATTTGATCACTCTCAACATTTTCATGTTGAGTGCTAGAGTCAACCAATTGTGTATCATCTACTTGATCTTGAACCTCTTCAAGATCTATCTTCCTTTCACTATTTCCTTCCATTAGGAACTTAGTTTCAAGGAATTCCGCCTTCCTAGCAACAAATACATTTTGCTCGGATGGATCATAGAAATAGTATCCCATATCGTCCTTGGGATATCCTATGAAGATACACTTCGTGGATCGAGCATTCAACTTATTAGGGACGTAACGCTTAGGATAAGCTTCACATCCCCATACCTTTAAGTATGATAGAGATGGAGGTTTACCAAACCATATCTCATGAGGTGTTCGTTCCACTTTCTTGGTTGGGGCCATATTTAGAATAAGAGCCGCGGAGCATAGACAATAACCCCAAAATGATAGAGGTAACGAGCTTCTTGCCATCATAGATCGAACCATATCCATTAGGGTTCGGTTCCTCCTTTCGGAAACTCCATTAAGTTGGGGTGTTCCGGGTGGAGTAAGTTGTGAGATGATCCCACAACTCCTAAGATGATCTTGGAAAGCATCGCATAGGTATTCACCTCCTCTATCGGTACAAAGTACCTTAATTGTCTTATTGAGTTGATTTTGTACTTCATTTTGATATTCTTTGAATGCTTCAAACGTTTCGTCCTTGTGTCTTAATAAGTAGACATATCCAAAATGACTAAAGTCATCAATGAAAGTAACAAAGTATCTTTCACCATTCCTAGTCATGGGCTTAAAGGGTCCACACACATCCGAATGTATTAATCCCAATAAGTCTTTAGCCCTTTCATAGGTCCCTTTGAAAGGTGCTTTAGTCATCTTTCCCTGTAAACAAGATTCACATACATCAAATGAATCCATTTCAGTTGATTTCAAAAGTCCATTCTTTTGAAGTGTATGCATTCGGTTCTTGTTTATATGGCCAAGGCGACAATGCCATAAATAGGAATCACTCAAATCCCTTTTGAGTTTCTTGGTGCTTGTATGGTATATAGAGCTCGATGATGCATCATCATGAACCAATTCATAAATTCCATTTGAAGGCGAAGCCTTGAAATAGAATACATTGTCTTTAGAAACATGAATATCATCATCAATAAAATTAACAACGTAACCACATTGTTTTAAGCGAGAAATAGAAATAATGTTTCTACACAAATCCGGAGTATACAAAACATTTTCTAAAATAAGTTCCAATCCGCTTGGAAACTTCAAAATAAAATCTCCTTGAGCTTTAACATGCACCTTTGCACCATTGCCCATATAGAGACTTGATGTTCCCGCCTTATGATCACTTCTTTTGAACCCCTGCAAAGAATTGCAAATATGAGTTTCACATCCCGTGTCTAATACCCATGTATTAGAAGAAGTAATACTAAGCTCTATATATACCATATATATATTACCTGAGGTTTGCCCTGCATCCCTCTTGTCCTTCAACTCCTTAAGATAGACCGGACAGTTTCGTTTCCAATGACCCATCTCACCGCAACCGAAACATGGGTCTTCTTTGGGGTTTGCTTTCTCAGTTATCTTTTGCTTCTTAGCCTTGTTGATGGTTGGGGTAACCATCTTCCCTTTCCCTTTGCCTTGATGGGCGGGTCCTTTTCTCTTGGCCACCTTTGGCTTAGAGGTGTTACCTTTTGACCCACCTTGATCGATTGCTAACACGGGTAAAGCCCTTTTACCCATGCTAGTTTTCGCCGTTCTAAGCATACCGTGAAGCTCACCTATGCTCTTATCCATCCCATTCATATTGTAATTAATTACAAATTGATCAAACCTTTTTGATAGGGAGTTAAGGATAAGATCGGTGGCTAACTCATTAGATATGTTTAGGTTAAGGCGGTTAGCACGATCGACAAGGCTTTTCATCTTAAGTACATAAGATGAAACCGATTGGGTATCGTCCATACGACAAGCATGTAGTGCCCGAACCGTTTCGAAACGCTCGACACACGCTTGTTGGAGGAACATCTCCTTCAATTGCGTTATCATGTCGTATGCACTATGATGCTCGAAATCCTTTTGGAGTTCGGGTATCATAGTCCCAAGCATTAAGCATGAGACTTGAAGGGAGTCGTGGCAATACTTATCGTAAGAGGCCATTGCCTCCACATCATTCTCATCCGGTTGATCGGGAATGGGGTCCTCAAGTACATACGTTTTATCCTCTTATTTGAGGACAATCCGAAGATTGCGGAACCAATCCATAAAGTTGGTATGATTGAGTTTGTATTTCTCGAGGAGAGACCGTAACGATAGGTTGTTCATGTTAAGTGGTGCGTTTTGCATGTTGTTGTTGTTATTAGCGGCCATCTACAAAATTCAACAAAGTCCTTTTAAGTATCGATTTTAAATTTAATAAACAATACCCTTTTAATTTGTATTATTAAATATTAGAATCCAACGGTAAATCAAATTTCGGTTAGGTGACCTTTATCCCGTCATTTGATTTAGCTAGGTAGTCATAATGACAATTGCAATCCTTTTGCAACTTCTAAGTTATAGGATCATGCAATCCTTTTGCATGGCATATTAATCCCATCAACGCCTATTTGTTCCTCATGCTTCGGTGATCCTAAGTTCATGATTCCCAAATCAAGTCGTCCTACTTGTGTAAACATGTAGACTTAACATACAAGTGGTTAGGTGACCTTTATCCCACATGTATGCGAAGTGTACCTTATTCATATTAGTTCACTCATGACGGTTAGGTGACCTTTATCCCATCAAGAGATTCCTAATATGTCTAAGTGTTTCCACAAAAAGATGGCGTTTAACTTGTTTACCTTGTTTTAGTTAAAGGGATTTTAAGTTTTCATTAATTCTAGTTTGAGAAAACTTTTATGCCATACACCAACATGCATTTAGTGTATGGTACTTATGAAAAACCACTTTCATGTCTTGTAATTGAGCCAATTACTTGATATAAATCAATTTATATTTGTTATCCTTTTCTTGTTCTTAATAACCATTTATTAAGGTCTTTAGTTGCCCTTTCAATTTAACCATTTAAATTGCTATTTTGCATGTCCTTAATACATCTAATTTAACCAATTAAATTGTCGTTATGCTTGTTGTTATCTTGTGATTAATTGTATCAACCAAACATACAACACAATAAACATACAAACAATAATGCATGCAAAACAAGTATGTTCACAATCTAGCCATTTTGGTGGACGTTTGTTTAGCCGAAAACAAATGTCACCGGTTAAGGGGTTTCAACACAAAGCAAGAGATTTCCAATCTTCCACTTAACCTTGCATCCAAATGCTACTTGTGTTCTTCAAGTCTTCATTCATCATCTTGTATCTTCATTTTACAAAATATGTATCCTAATACATTTTTTCTAGAAAATGAAAATACAACCTAATCTATTTTACATACCAAATATAAAATAAAATACATAACAAATGAATGAATTATTACAAACCAATTGAATAATTATTACATGCCATTTGAATGAATAATAATACATACCAAATGAATCAGAAATCAACCAAACACACATGCATGCAACACAAGGTCAAGGCTAGGATTGTTAACATTAACATGCAACCAAATATGAACCAAATGGAAGAGCCCAAACCCACTTTTGGACCCTTTTGAATTCGGCATTCATCATAAACCCACCCAAACCCATTTGTTTTTGCAATCTACATTCATGCATGTTCATAGATTGCAACAATAGTGGGTTTAAAACAACAATTCGAAGCATATTTCAACAACTTCGGCTCTAGATACCATTGTAGGGATTTAACAAGTTTGAAAGTCTTAAAACCATTTAAGAAACATAATCAAAGCGGAAGCATGTTAGTTACATTTTAAATTGTTAATCTTTAAACCATTTTAAAGTTAAACCCCATGGATCAAGTTGTGAAATAATGCTTACTAATTAATAAGAAAAGATAGAGTTTTATACCTCCTTAAACTAAGTTTAAGGGCTGAAAATTGCTTGAATGATGATGAGAAAGATGATGAAACAAAGTACAAACACACCCTTGTATTGGCTAGACTTTAATCACCTTGAATCCTAGCTTCAAACCCTCTTTCTTCTCTTTGTAAAAACTGACCAGCAGCACCTCTGAAAAGTGCAGAAACTAATGAAAGAGATGATGAGAATGTAGCCTCTAACTTGAAGCCTCAAGGGAGCTATACCCACAAGCTTTCAACTACCAACACCACCCTTTTGATGGTTAGGATTTTTGACACTAGATGAACTAATTAACAAGCTCAAAACCTCTCCCCTTTTTTGAAAAAATTCGGCCAGCATACAAGGGAGAAGAGAAAAAAAGTTAAAACTAGTTCTTTTTATTTTAAAATGAGTCAAACTTGCTTGGTTAAAACAATACTTGCATGCCTTAAGGAATGTGCATTTTGAAAACCACAAAATGGAGCATGGGTGGTCTTTCCTTGGTCCATTAAAAACGCCACCCATATCATTTTATTTAAAATTTGGTTAACTTTATAAAACATGTTATAAATGTCTTGATATGATATGTTACTAGTACATTTATAAATCATATACAAGATATAACACAAAGTATTTATTTAAACCCATAAATAAATAATTCCTTAAGAAATAAATTAACCAAATAACTTGACTCAAGTGTTAATATTTTAGAAACCCAATCTTCTAAAATTTAAGTGTCGCGTATTTATTTAACGAACCAATCGTTAAGATTAAATACGTATAAGGTGTCGGTAAGCTTGTTATTGGGTATGACCCGACTTGGATCATAACATGTTACCCACACTAATTTAATATGTCTCTCGGGCATACGAAACACCTTCAAAAACAATTAGGATTATGGTTATGATTATGATGATGATGTTGGATGGAAATGAGGAGAACTGAATACGAGTTATATAATATGTCATGTACATATTTTCAAGATGAAACATGCAGCGCAGTTGGTTGGGACGTGAGGGGTCGAACAGGAGGTCGCGGGTTCGAAGCTTGGCGACTACATTTTTTTTTATTATTAACAGTAGAAGACTGTGTTAAAGGCTTGAGCCTATTGGGCTTATTGATGTATACGGGCTAGAAGATGAAACAGATATGGGTTATAACCTATTAAATAAGTTAAATAAATCAGAAAAATTACCGACGGATCCAGAGTTCAAGGTGTTGTGTGTAACCAAGAGGTCTCGGGTTCGAGTTTGGTTTGTGTCATTCTTTTTGGAAAAGTTTGTGAGGTAGCTTTTATTATTATCCTTATTATTATTATTATTATTATTATTATTATTATTATTATTATTATTATTATTATTATTATTATTATTATTATTATTATTTAGATTATTAGTTTTATTATTAAAGTTATCATCATTATTATTATTATTATTATTACTATTATCATTATTTTATTACTAGTATTATCATTATTATTATTTTTACAACAAATAAATATTATGTATATAAAATTATACTTATAATAATAGTACATATTATAACCATATTTTTAAAAAAAAATATATATATATTCATATATAACAAATGATGTATTTTAATATAATATTACTAAGATATAAATATTAATATAACTATATAAATATTAATCATTTTCAAAGATACATACAAATTAAATATATAATATACAACTTAAGATATAACCAAGTTATTCGATTACGACTACGTGTATTAATATATCCACAAATGATATAGGTTCGTGAATCCGAGGCCAACCCTACACTTGTTAATGTTGTCATATGTATTTTTACTACAAAATACATTATGGTGAGTTTCATTTGCCTTTTTACCCTTTATATTTTTGGGCTGAGAATACATGCGCTGCTTTTATAACTGTTTTACGAAATAGACACGAGTAAATAAAACTACATTCTTTGGTTGTATTATTAAACCGAATATGCCCCTATATAGTCTGGTAATCTAAGAATTAGGGAACAGAAACCCTAATTGACACGAACTCTAAAGATAGATCTATCGGGCCCAACAAGCCCCATCCAAAGTACCGGATGCTTTAGTACTTCGAAATTTATATCATGTCCGAAGGAGGATCCCAGAATGATGGGGATATTCTTATATGCATATTGTGAATGTCGGTTACCAGGTGTTCAATCCATATGAATGATATTTTTGTCTCTATGCATGGGACGTATGTTTACGAGAAATGGAAGTATGAAATCTTGTGGTCTATTAAAATTATGAAATGATTATTTATGTTAAACTAATGAACTCACCAACCTTTTGGTTGACACTTGAAAGCATGTTTATTCTCAGGTACGAAAGAAATCTTCCGCTGTGCATTTGCTCATTTTAAAGATATTACTTGGAGTCACTCATGACATATTTCAAAAGACGTTGCATTCGAGTCATTGAGTACATCAAGATTATTAATAAGTCAATTATAGTTAGATATATTATGAAATGGTATGCATGCCGTCAACTTTCGATGTAATGAAAGATTTGTCTTTTCAAAAACGAATGCAATGTTTGTAAAATGTACCATATAGAGGTCAAGTACCTCGCGATGTAATTAACTGTTGTGAATCGTTTATAATCGATATGGACTTCGTCTGGATGGATTAGGACGGGTCATTTCATTTTCAACCCTCAATCTATATTGAGGAGGTAAATTCTTGTTCCCTCTTTTAGTTTGTAAGTATATGTTCAAGGCTTGATAACACATAATGGAATTCATTTAAAAGGGTTTAACATATACACTTGATTATAAATGAAATAATGCTTCCGTTTGCCTTAATACTCATAAAATTGGTTTTGTGATTTGATAAACATTGAATTCCATCAATGGTATCTAGAGCCGAAGTCTTGAAATATGCTTCGAGATGGTTTTTTGAACTCACCATAACTTTGCATTTTATGTACATGCATGATAATAGAATGCGAAAATGATTGGTTTTGGGTGGGTTGAGGTCTAGGCCAAATTATTGGGGGCTCCAAAATAGGTTTTGGTTTGCCCTTTGGTTCATATTTTGTTCATACGTTGTTGTTCACAATCATAGCCAAGACCTTGTGGTTGAATGAATGTTTGTTTGGTTTATTTGTTAATTTCAATATGGTTGTAATTATTCATTCAATTGGTTTGTAATAATATTCATTTGGTTATGTAATTTTTTTTATATTTGGCATATAAAATAGATTAGGTTGTATTTTCATTTTTTTAGAAAATGTATTAGGATATATTTTTTATAAAAATGAAGATGAAAAGATGGAGTCAAAGGAAGAACATATGAAGAATCTACTTGGATGCAAGATTAAGTGGGAGTGGTAAAATCTCCTACTTTGTGTTATGACCCATTACCCAGTGGCATTTTATTTTCGGCTAAACAAAATGCTTACCAAAAGGCTTGATTGTGAACATGATTGTTTTGCATGCATGGTTGTGTTTTTTGATTATGGTTTGTATGTTTGATTACTACAAGTTATCACACATGTTAACAACAAGCATAACTACATTTAATTGGTTAAATTAAAAGTGGCTAAAGACCTTAATAAATGGTTATTAAGAACAAGAAAATGATCACATATAAAATAGTTTATATCAAGTAATTGGCTAAATTACATGACATGAAAATGGACTTCAAATGAACCATATACTAAATGCATGTTGGTGTATGGCATAAAAGTTTTCTCAAACTAGAAATAATGAAAACTTAAAATCCCTTTAACTAACAAGGTAAACAAGTTAAACGCCATCCTTTTGTGTGACACTTAGACATATTAAGGAACTCATGATGGGATAAAGGTCACCTAACCGTCATGAATAAACTAATATGATTAAGGTGAAATTCGCATGCTTGTGGGATAAAGGTCACCTAACCACTTGTATGTTAATATTACACGTTTACACAAGTAAGACGACTTGATTTGGAAATCATGAACTTAGGGTCACCGAAGCATGATGAACAAATAGGCGTTGATGGGATAATATGCCATGCAAAAGGATTGCATGATCCCATAACTTAGAAGTTGCAAAAGGATTGCAATTGTCATACAATGACTACCTAGCTAAATCAAATGACGGGATAAAGGTCACCTAACCAAAATTTGGTTTACCGTTGGATTCTAAAATTTAATAAATATCAATTGGATTTAAAGGGTATTGATTGTTAAATTAAACATAATACTTAAACAACTTTGTTAAATTTTGTAGATGGCAGCCAATAATAACTACAACATTCCGAACGCACCAATAAACTTTAACAACCTATCGTTGAGGTCAATCCTCGAAAAGGAAAAACTCAACCATACGAACTTCATGGATTGGTTCCGGAATCTAAGAATTGTCCTCAAACTTGAGGATAGGGCGTATGTGTTGGAAGACCCCATTCCCGATCAACCGGACGAGGATGATACGGAAGGCATGGCTTATTGGGAGAAATATTGCATCGATTCGGTGCAAGTTTCTTGCCTCATGCTTGGGACTATGATACCCGAACTCCAAAAGGATTTTGAGCATCATAGTGCATATGACATGATCACTCAGTTGAAGGAGATGTTCCTTCAACAAGCTCGTGTCGAGCACTTCGAAACGGTTCGAGCGCTTCATGCATGTCGGATGGATGACTCCCAATCCGTTTCATCTTATGTCCTTAAGATGAAAAGCCTAATTGATCGAGCGAACCGTCTAAACTGCAACGTGTTTAATGAATTAGCCACGTACCTTAACCTTAATTCCTTGTCAAAGAGGTTTGACACATTTGTAATGAATTACAACATGAATGGATGGGATAAAAGCATTGGAGAATTACATGCCATGCTTAAGATGGCAGAGGCAAGCATGGGTAAAAGGGCTTCACCCGTGTTTATGATCAATGAAGGCGGGTCCAAAAACAATAACACTTCTAAGCCGAAGGCGACTAAGAGGAAAGGACCCGCCTACCAAGGCAAGGGCAAGGGAAAGGGGAAGATGGTTACCCCAACCAACAACAACAAGAAGCAAAAGGTTCCCTGAAAGGCTAACCTCAAGGAAGATTCGTGCTTTGGTTACAGTGAAATAGGTCACTGGAAACGCAACTGCCCGGTCTACCTCAAGGAGTTGAAAGAAAAGAGGGATGCAGGGCAAACCTCAGGTAATGTATATATGGTATACATTGAACTTAGTATTACTTCTTCTAATACATGGGTATTAGACACAGGATGTGGAACTCATATTTGCAATTCTTTGCAGGGGTTCAAAAGAAGTAATCAAAATGCGGGAACAACAAGTCTCTTCATGGGAAATGGAGCAAGGGTGAAAGTGAAAGCTCATGGAGACTTTCTTTTAAAGCTTCCAAGTGGCTTGGAGCTTATTTTGAAAAATGTTTTGTATGCACCCGAATTATCACGAAACATTATTTCTGTATCCCGTTTGAAACAATGTGGTTTTAATCTTAATTTCATTAATGATGATATCCATGTTTCTTTAGATAATGTGTTCTATTTTAAGGCCTCGCCTTCAAATGGTATTTATGAATTGGTTCATAATGACACATCATACAATAGCTCAATATACCATGCAAATACCAAGAAGCTCAAAAGGGATTTGAGTGATTCCTACTTATGGCATTGTCGCCTTGGTCACATAAATAAGAATCGAATGCATACACTTCAAAAGAATGGACTTTTGTAATCAAATGAACTGGACTCGTTTGATGTATGTGAATCTTGTTTACAAGGCAAAATGACTAAAGCACCTTTCAAAGGGACCTATGAAAGGGCTAAGGACTTATTGGGATTAATACATTCGGATGTATGTGGACCCTTTAAGCCCATAACTAGGAATGGTGAAAGATACTTCGTTACTTTCATTGATGACTTCAATCGTTTCGGATATGTCTACTTGTTAAGACATAATGATGAAACTTTTGAAGCATTCAAGGAATATCAAAACGAAGTACAAAATCAACTCAATAAGACAATCAAGGTACTTCGTACCGATAGAGGAGGTGAATACCTAAGCGATGCTTTCCAAGATCATCTTAGAAGTTGTGGGATTATCTCGCGACTTACTCCACCCTGGACACCACAACTTAATGGAGTTTCCGAAAGGAGGAACCGAACCCTAATGGATATGGTTCGATCTATGATGGCTAGAAGCTCGTTACCTTTATCATTTTGGGGAGATTAAAGGTTTTTCGTGAAAGGACCCGTCCTAATCTATCCGGACGAAGTCCATATCGATTATAAACGATTCACAACAGTTGATTACATCGCGAGGTACTTGACCTTTATATGATACATTTTACAAACATTGCATTCGTTTTGAAAAGACAAACTTTCATTACATCTGAAGTTGACAGACATGCATACCATTTCATAATATATCCAACTATAATTGACTTAATAATAATCTTGATAAACTCAACGACTCGAATGCAACTTCCTTTGAAATATGTCATGAATGATTCCAAGTAATATCTTTAAAATGATCAAATGCACAGCGAAAGATTTCTTTCGTACCTGAGAATAAACATGCTTTCAAGTGTCAACCAAAAGGTTGGTGAGTTCATTTGTTTAACATAAATAATCATTTCATAATCTTAATAGACCACAAGATTTCATATTTCCATTTCTCATAAACATACGTCCCATGCATAGAGACAAAAATATCATTCATATGGATTGAACACCTGGTAACCGACATTCACAATTTGTAAATAAGAATATCCCCATCATTCCGGGATCCTCCTTCGGACATGATATAAATTTTGAAGTACTAAAGCATCCGCTACTTTGGATGGGGCTTGTTAGGCCCAATAGATCTATCTTTAGAGTTCGCGTCAATTAGGGTGTCTGTTCCCTAATTCTTAGATTACCAGACTTAATAAAAAAGGGGCATATTCGATTTCGATCATTCAACCATATAATGTAGTTTCGATTACTTGTGTCTATTTCGTAAAACATTTATAAAAGCGCATGCATTCTCAGTCCCAAAAATATATATTGCAAAAGCATTTAAAAAGGGAGTAATGAAACTCACGCATATAATTATTTTAAAACAGTTAATAAAGCATTTGCATGTATTCTCAGCCCAAAAATGTAAAGAGTAAAAGGGGCAATGAAACTCACACATATAAATATTTTAAAACAGTTAATAAAGCATTTGCATGTATTCTCAGCCCAAAAACGTAAAGAGTAAAAAGGGCAAATGAAACTCACAGTAATGTATTTTGTAGTAAAAATACATATGACGGCATTAAACAACTGAACAATGCAGGGTTGGCCTTGGATTCACGAACCTATATGATTCATATATATATTAAAACATATAATTGTAACCGAGCAATTTATATATAAATATATATTTAGTTATGTATTAAAATTAAAATTCATATATAATTTTATTAATACTTATAATATATTGTAATACTTATTCGATAGGTAATTTAGTTATCGTTATATCAATATAAATAATATTATGTCCTGATTTAAAGTACTATTAGTATACGTATATATTAAATATGTTTTTATATACATTTCTTTTGTTTGCAAAAATAATATCTTTAATAATATTATAATAAGTGTAATATTAATAGTAATAGTAATACTAGTTTTAATACTAATAACAATGATAATGATAATAACAAGAATTTTTTATTAACAATGGTAGTTTTTAATAAATATGATAATTTTTGTACTAAGGATACTACTACTAATAATAATAATAATGATAATAAAGATAATACTTAACCATATTTACGATTAAGTTTTATGATTATAACTTATAATCTTTCTTTTTGTCAAATTTATATAATAATAACATCATTCTTAATACTTAATATCTTAATTATATTATTAAGCGTAATCGTAGTCATTTTACACTTTTATATGTCGTACACGTTTTTCATGAGCGTATCAATTTTATATCTATACTTAACAATACAATATAATTATATTATTTTATCATGTCATAACTAATCATAAACATACTCATACTTATTTTATCCATAATACAATAATTATAGTAAAAGTTGAGTTATCTTTATAACATTAATTATAATAATGATAAACAATAATTATATCAAAAATGATATAATAATAATAATAATAATAATAATAATAATAATAATAATAATAATAATAATAATAATAATAATAATAATAATAATAATAATAATAATAATAAATAATACAAGAACTACCTCAAAATTCGGCCCAAAAAGAATATAATGACCCTGCCAGGGTTCGAACCCGAGACCCCTCGCTCACCCGAATCACCACTTAACCAATACGCCATCTCAGTCTTTTTGTTTTATTTTGGATACAAATTAATTTGAACTCATGTTTTTTTTTCCCGTAATCATCTTCTTCAAAACAACTAGACAACCAGAGAACCCATTATATGGGTATTACGACTAATTTAAGGCTTTGGGACAGGAACAACAAAATGTTGTTTTAGATTACTTGATACGAAGGAAGAAAAATAAATAAATAAATTAAAAAAAAAGAACACTCGCTGTATCGAAAACAAAATAAAAACTCAATTCGTGATTTTGAATTTGAGTTTGTTTTAGATAAAAGTGATAACATGAATTAAGTTTCAAATCGTTTATATAATCTTCTCAGCTCATCAATTTGACTTAAAACGTTCCAATGAATACAAATTTCTCAATAATCGAATCAGTTGACTTTTTAAACATGAAGTTTGACTCAGAAATTAGAATCAAATTCGAGGATTTGAATTCTGAAACTTTACAAGTACTTTAAATACACGATTCCTAACAATCCTATATTATTACATTTTCAAAATCGTTTGAAATTGAGTTTTGAAAAAAAAATAATAAATAACCCACGAACAGGGTTGTACTGGGTTTCTTTTTTTTTTTTTTTCTGTTTCTCTCAAATTTTTATGGGGTAGATATATTCAATGTAAGTATATAATGGATGTAAGAATCTGAATTAATCATTTTGTTTGTCTTAAGTTGATTTGAATGAGTAAAATATTTAGACAGGATCAATTGATCAGTAAAATAACATAAGAATAAAAACAAAGTTGGATTATGATGCTTAACAGATTAGTACGATTGTTGACTTAGTTGCAATAATCAGAGACAAGAATCACAATCAACAATAGTTTGAAAATGAGGTGAAACTGACTCTGTAATTTCCTGTATCTCATCTTTAGTAAATATTAATGTTAAATACATATTAATATTATTAATAATACAAATAATAATTATAATAATAGTAATTATAATAACAATAAATAATATAACATATAAAAATAATGATAATAGTAATATTATTACTGATAATACCAATAGTGATCTCTAATGATAAAGGTAATAATAGTATCAAATAATAATAAATAGAAATAATAATAATGATAATGATTTCAATAACACTAAGATTACTACTAGGATCACAAGTTACAGGTTGTATATAATTTTTTTTTATATCTATCTGATATGTATTATAATAATATTAATAATACAAATACTAATACTGATATTACTACTAATATTAATATTTATATAAGTAATAATTTTAATATAACAGCTATATTTTAACTTGTATTATATATTATTAATTATGGGATATCTACTAATCATATAACATGTTACGTAATAACTTCTATTACATCATTATTATTTATAATTTATATATATGTTATAAAATACATATATTAATTATTATACATAGGAATTATACATATTTATATATAAATTCATTTTAAATTACCTCATATTTATTTTGTAACTTATTTTACATATTTCATTTTAATGTTTAAATTATATTTTATATTTTCAAATTACTATATATACCTACATTCATTTATATATATGTATATATATTTATTATCAATTAATGGTTCGTGAATCGTTGGAACAGTCAAAGGGTAATTGCATAAATGAAGGCATTTCAAAATACTTGAGATTCAACATTTCAGATTTTCTTATCGTCGAAATCATATAAAGTTTAAGTTTAAATTTGGTCGAAAATTCCCGGGTCATCACAGTACATACCCGTTAAAGAAATTTCGTCCCGAAATTTGAGTGTGGTGGTCATGGCTAACAATAAAAATGTTTTCATGACCAATATAAGCTGATAATTAGAATTTTATTACTGTTGAGTAATATGGATAAGATAGTTCGATTACTCGAAGAGTACGAGTGAAGTTATCACTAAATAGTGCATTGAGAAAGACAAGTTTCATCATAACTTTGACTAGTCATGGTTGAATTTAGAAAATAAGGCGTGTCTTAACTTTTGACGTAGAGGGTTGAATTCCGAAATTCAAGAGATTTGAAGAAAATCTTCGAAATCTAAAAGATTTGATTCTTCGGCGAGCAAGGAAATTAAGATCTCTCCAATTAAATACGGTGATCTGCTTCGATTACTCTGTCTGATATTTCCATTATAAATTAAACTCTTCCGTTCCATTATTATCACCATTCCCATACTTTCCTTCTTGTTTCATACATCCCAAAGATTCTGAAAATGCTTAATCTAGTTCTGATCCTTGTCCTCATCCTTACTATCGCAACAATCATTCTCCTTTTCCAACTTTCACCCGAGGAATCTTCTTTCTTCTACTTCGCCCTTGGGATTATAATGTTTTTAATTCTCCCGTGTCTTTATGTTGCGATAAACATTGATATTCACGGTTTGTAATTTATGTGTTGTTATCGGGCTTTATATCTTCCCTTATATTTCGATGTCCCTGCTTCTGTCTCCTATAATCATTGTCATCCATAGTTAATGCTCTCTCCTATTTGCTGCGATTTATACTCCCTTTCTACTTCAGAGCTTCATGCTTTTGTTTTCTTTTCGCAATTAATTGTCCAGACTTCATAGGTATGGAGTTTCGAATTATCATAATATACAAAGTAGAAAGGAAAGATAGTAGCACTATTTGTTTTGTCAAATTACATGAATCACTGAGAATAGAACTATCAAGAATATATTTTCTTGATATGTTCAGAAGTTAATTTGGATGAAAGAGTTATGTAACATGGCACATGATGACATTGTAATCTGTGAATCATCATGTCCCCATTTAGAATCTCAGCATGACTTACTGTAATATAATCACGTTGATCAAGTGTCATTATATTATACTAACTCATGCATCAGTTCCCAACATTACTTCAATAACATTCATATTTTAAGCTCGAAAGTTTACAGAATATAGAAACTAACAGTTTCTATATGATGTAATACTGATAGCACGAAAAGATTAATGATTTCAGATAAAAATAGTTATAAAAATATCTCCAGAAATATGGAGGATATTTATAATGAAAGATACGATAATATCTCAGAATATCTAAGATCAGCGGATGGTAGAAACTATTGTCTGCAAGGGTTTAGAGTAAGGAGCAAGATATTCACTAACGACTTTAGCAGACATTGAATCATTTGGATTCTTTGAAGTCAAACTTATTCTTTGTGATTTGTCCATGGCTTTCTTCATAGTTTCGCATAATCTGCTTTTCAGTACTAAATTTTCTATTGAATGTTTCCAATATAATGATACACAGGAAGCACGAAGAGGTATATAATTTCGGACGAGAATATTTTTGAAAATATCCTCAGAAATATCGAAGATATTTATGATGATATTTTGGAATTTCTAAGTTCGATGGTTGATGGAGAAAGATTTTCTGCAAGATTCTAACATGACTTCGGAGCAAGATCTTCTCTAAAGATTTCATCGGATTCAGAATTACCTGAATTCTTTGAATATAGGGTTGGTACTTGTATTTGTCTTTGGTCTCTTTCATGGTTAGCTCAATCCGTTTTTCAGTTCCAACTTTTCTGAGCTTTTCCAACATACTATTCTTTATCATCAAACTTTCGATGATTAAGGTCGTTTACGGTTGTCTATGGTTTCTGCTGCTTCATTCAACTTTTTCAACATTCATAGTATTGATTTGTAGGCTGAGTGCTGTTCAGAATTTCAGAATGAAAGACCATAATTCTAAAAGATAAATGTTATACATATAACTGTTGATGTAGACAGGCTGTGCGTTTTCAAAGTACTGATTGCCGATTCCTCTACGTTTACTGTTACTATATCTGAATCATTGGTTATCATTACGAAGTAGTTTTAAGATAATTGTGTTTTTAGATGATTAAACGCTGATGGTAACATGGTGGAATATGAAAGGTTCCCCAGTAACAATAAAGAGTACGCATATATATCAAGGTTATAATGAGGTTGTTTCGGACGAAGAGTCGGAGTTGACTTGTTGGAGCTGTGAAAAAATTGGCTATCTCGAACAGCAGATGCAACATTATTTTAGGTAATAATAACACTAAAGGAATTAGCACAGCTACATGTTAAACGTTGACTCAGTTTCCGAGAGTTTTCGGGTGCATAACTATACACATCAATCTTTCTTTCTGTAGATGAAGTGTGGTTGGTTCATCCTCTCGGTTGAGATGTTTTCAAGAATCATGAAAGGTTTGAACGCAGATTGTAGTCGTCAAGATACAAATGAGGTTTTAAATGAAATCAAGTGGCAAACTTGAAGAATTGTTTAGTTTCATATGTTATAGTCATTATTTTAATTCATTTTAATTGTTCAATGTTGGTAGTCCCCAGTTGATAGTTCATAGTTAGCAATTCAATAATTCATATATAGTTTAATATATAATATTCGAATTAATTAATACGTATCGTGACCCGTATTCGTCTCAGACTCGATCACAACTCAAATTATATATATTATTGTAGAATCAAACTCAACCCTATATAGAGAACTCGATCATTACTGCATATAGAGTGTCTATGGTGATTCTAAATAATATATATAGATGCGTCGATATGATATGTCAAAACCTTGTATACGTGTCCCGTTATTTAAAGTGCGTAAAATAAATAACAGAAAGTAAATGACGATAAATAAAATTGCGAGAATTACATTGCGTTAAAATAAATGGTGATAAAATAAAATGTAATACGGAATTAACAGTTAGCTAGGAACAGTTAGCTAGGATTTTGTTAGCGTGAATTCTTAACAAAATTCCTCATAGTTAAATTGTCTGTTTCTAACAAATTTTATTTTGTCCAATGTTTTCTTCATTATGTCACTTGTTGGATTCTGATAGATCAAAATCTAAGTATGAAATTGAAAGGAAATGGTTATACTGCGGTGAACGGATACATATATCTGTGGATGTAAGTAGGATAGTAAATGACCGTCGAATCAGATTCGAAGAGTGTACAGTGTAACTTATAAATGTGAAATCTTAAATATTCTTCGGGTATTACTTACCCGTTAAAATATTTTCATCATTAACAGTTTGTACAAAGGAATTTTTAATTACAATCTTTATGAAAACATATATACATTTATATTTTCTTCAGATGTATTCATGGATTTAATGAGCTAATATGATATTAAACTCATTTGCTTTTCGGTTGGAACTAGAATAAATAATCTCTAAAACTTTAGAGATTACATATTCGTCATGTCGAACGAAGATAAATGAGGTAGAACGATACGTAGAACGAAGATCATACTCAAAGTACAGATGATGATATTGAAGCATGGATTGTTGATGGTACTGGTGCTGTTATTGATGGTACTGTTGGTGCCGGTGATGTTGCTGAAGCTGGTACATTTTGCACCATATTCTCCGAATTGATTATTCGAGCGCGAAGTTCGATGACTTATTACTTCAGGATGATTGTCGTTCAGAACGAGCGGATGAATAAGGTTCAGAATTGTGGATAGAATATAATCTTGTCGAGTTACCCTGGAAATGAGACTGAAAATGGTGTCTCGAACAGGTTCACCGGTAAACGCTTCAGGTTCATTGTCAAGAGGTGAATTCGGTTGGTGGAAGGGATTGCCTTCTGCGCGTTTCCATTGATTAAGTCGACTATGAATCCATCAGATGAATTGGGGATGGATGATTTGTTGATTTATTCAGGTGTCGTTGCTTCCGGAGCTTAGATGACTATCCATTCTGAATAACTGTCGGGATAACTATCAGAATAGCTGTCAGAATCCGAGGGACTCGATCTAGTTGAAGGATTCATCTCGGACGATCAGATGAAGGATTTTCGATAAGAAATAGATTATAGGATGTAGATTAGTATCCTGCAATACATAATTTATATATGCATATGTAATACTAAAATCCCATAAATTACTGAGGAATCTACGGAAGTTGTCAGGCAAAGTTACAGTAACAGATACGCTAAGATATGAAGTAGCAGATACGCTAAGATATGAATTTTTTTCTATACACTATTCAAGCAGTCAATTCAGTAAAACGTGTCTAGACTAAGAATGATAAGCAAGTGATTCTCTAAGAATGATAAGCAGGAAATTTTTGGCACAAAATGATAAGCAAAACTTTTGACATGCAGACACAGTCGAAGTCCAGACTCACTAATGCATCCTAACGACTCATCAGTTAGACACACTAATGCAGACATGGTTCGCTAAGACCACCGCTCTGATACCATCTGAAAGGACCCGTCCTAATCTATCCGGACGAAGTCCATATCGATTATAAACGATTCACAACAGTTGATTACATCGCGAGGTACTTGACCTTTATATGATACATTTTACAAACATTGCATTCGTTTTGAAAAGACAAACTTTCATTACATCTGAAGTTGACAGACATGCATACCATTTCATAATATATCCAACTATAATTGACTTAATAATAATCTTGATAAACTCAACGACTCGAATGCAACTTCCTTTGAAATATGTCATGAATGATTCCAAGTAATATCTTTAAAATGATCAAATGCACAGCGGAAGATTTCTTTCGTACCTGAGAATAAACATGCTTTCAAGTGTCAACCAAAAGGTTGGTGAGTTCATTTGTTTAACATAAATAATCATTTCATAATCTTAATAGACCACAAGATTTCATATTTCCATTTCTCATAAACATACGTCCCATGCATAGAGACAAAAATATCATTCATATGGATTGAACACCTGGTAACCGACATTCACAATTTGTATATAAGAATATCCCCATCATTCCGGGATCCTCCTTCGGACATGATATAAATTTCGAAGTACTAAAGCATCCGCTACTTTGGATGGGGCTTGTTAGGCCCAATAGATCTATCTTTAGAGTTCGCGTCAATTAGGGTGTCTGTTCCCTAATTCTTAGATTACCAGACTTAATAAAAAAGGGGCATATTCGATTTCGATCATTCAACCATATGATGTAGTTTCGATTACTTGTGTCTATTTTGTAAAACATTTATAAAAGCGCATGCATTCTCAGTCCCAAAAATATATATTGCAAAAGCATTTAAAAAGAGAGTAATGAAACTCACGCATATAATTATTGTAAAACAGTTAATAAAGCATTTGCATGTATTCTCAGCCCAAAAATGTAAAGAGTAAAAGGGGCAATGAAACTCACACATATAAATATTTTAAAACAGTTAATAAAGCATTTGCATGTATTCTCAGCCCAAAAACGTAAAGAGTAAAAAGGGCAAATGAAACTCACAGTAATGTATTTTGTAGTAAAAATACATATGACGGCATTAAACAACTGAACAATGCAGGGTTGGCCATGGATTCACGAACCTATATGATTCATATATATATATTAAAACATATAATCGTAACCGAGCAATTTATATATAAATATATATTTAGTTATGTATTAAAATTAAAATTCATATATAATTTTATTAATACTTATAATATATTGTAATACTTATTCGATAAGTAATTTAGTTATCATTATATCAATATAAATAATATTATGTCCTGATTTAAAGTACTATTAGTATACGTATATATTAAATATGTTTTTATATACATTTCTTTTGTTTGCAAAAATAATATCTAAAATAATATTAGAATAAGTGTAATATTAATAGTAATAGTAATAATAGTTTTAATACTAATAACAATGATAATGATAATAACAAGAATTTTTTATTAACAATGGTAGTTTTTAATAAATATGATAATTTTTGTACTAAGGATACTACTACTAATAATAATAATAATGATAATAAAGATAATACTTAACCATATTTACGATTAAGTTTTATGATTATAACTTATAATCTTTCTTTTTGTCAAATTTATATAATAATAACATCATTCTTAATACTTAATATCTTAATTATATTATTAAGCGTAATCGTAGTCATTTTACACTTTTATATGTCGTACACGTTTTTCATGAGCGTATCAATTTTATATCTATACTTAACAATACAATATAATTATATTATTTTATCATGTCATAACTAATCATAAACATACTCATACTTATTTTATCCATAATACAATAACTATAGTAAAAGTTGAGTTATCTTTATAACATTAATTATAATAATGATAAACAATAATTTTATCAAAAATGATATAATAATAATAATAATAATAATAATAATAATAATAATAATAATAATAATAATAATAATAATAATAATAATAATAATAATAATAATAAATAATACAAGAACTACCTCAAAATTCGGCCCAAAAAGAATATAATGACCCTGCCAGGGTTCGAACCCGAGACCCCTCGCTCACCCGAATCACCACTTAACCAATACGCCATCTCAGTCTTTTTGTTTTATTTTGGATACAAATTAATTTGAACTCATGTTTTTTTTTTCCCCGTAATCATCTTCTTCAAAACAACTAGACAACCAGAGAACCCATTATATGGGTATTACGACTAATTTAATGCTTTGGGACAGGAACAACAAAATGTTGTTCTAGATTACTTGATACGAAGGAAGAAAAATAAATAAATAAATTAAAAAAAAGAACACTCGCTGTATCGAAAACAAAATAAAAACTCAATTCGTGATTTTGAATTTGAGTTTGTTTTAGATAAAAGTGATAACATGAATTAAGTTTCAAATCGTATATATAATCTTCTCAGCTCATCAATTTGACTTAAAACGTTCCAATGAATATGAATTTCTCAATAATCGAATCAGTTGACTTTTTAAACATGAAGTTTGACTCATAAATTAGAATCAAATTCGAGGATTTGAATTCTGAAACTTTACAAGTACTTTAAATACACGATTCCTAACAATCCTATATTATTACATTTTCAAAATCGTTTGAAATTGAGTTTTGAAAAAAAAATAATAAATAACCCACGAACAGGGTTGTACTGGGTTTCTTTTTTTTTTTTTTTTCTGTTTCTCTCGAATTTTTATGGGGTAGATATATTCAATGTAAGTATATAATGGATGTAAGAATCTGAATTAATCATTTTGTTTGTCTTAAGTTGATTTGAATGAGTAAAATATTTTGACAGGATCAATTGATCAGTAAAATAACATAAGAATAAAAACAAAGTTGGATTATGATGCTTAACAGATTAGTACGATTGTTGACTTAGTTGCAATAATCAGAGACAAGAATCACAATCAACAATAGTTTGAAAATGAGGTGAAACTGACTCTGTAATTTCCTGTATCTCATCTTTAGTAAATATTAATGATAAATATATATTAATATTATTAATAATACAAATAATAATTATAATAATAGTAATTATAATAACAATAAATAATATAACATATAAAAATAATGATAATAGTAATATTATTACTGATAATACCAATAGTGATCTCTAATGATAAAGGTAATAATAGTATCAAATAATAATAAATAGAAATAATAATAATGATAATGATTTCAATAACACTAAGATTACTACTAGGATCACAAGTTACAGGTTGTATATATTTTTTTTTATATCTATCTGATATGTATTATAATAATATTAATAATACAAATACTAATACTGATATTACTACTAATATTAATATTTATATAAGTAATAATTTTAATATAACAGCTATATTTTAACTTGTATTATATATTATTAATTATGGGATATCTACTAATCATATAACATATTACGTAATAACTTCTATTACATCATTATTATTTATAATTTATATATATGTTATAAAATACATATAATAATTATTATACATAGGAATTATACATATTTATATATAAATTCATTTTAAATTACCTCATATTTATTTTGTAACTTATTTTACATATTTCATTTTAATGTTTAAATTATATTTTATATTTTCAAATTACTATATATACCTACATTCATTTATATATATGTATATATATATTTATTATCAATTAATGGTTCGTGAATCGTTGGAACAATCAAAGGGTAATTGCATAAATGAAGGCATTTCAAAATACTTGAGATTCAACATTTCAGATTTTCTTATCGTCGAAATCATATAAAGTTTAAGTTTAAATTTGGTCAAAAATTCCCGGGTCATCACATTTCGTATGCCCGAGAGACATATTTAATTAATGTGGCTAATATGTTATGATCTAAGTCGGGTCGTACCCAATAACAAGCTTACCGACACCTTAAACGTATTCAAGCTTAACGATTAAATCATTAAGTGAATACGCGACACTTGGATTTTAGAGAATCGGTTTTCTAAAATGTTATCACATGAGATAAATTATTTGGATAATTTATATATAATTGTTTATAAAATTAAATGATTATATTGTGTAATATTTTATAAAAGGTTTATAAAATATAAAAGTAACATAAAAGATATACATGTTTTATATATATATCAAGGTTATATATATGTAAATACATTGTTATATATAAAAGATATAGTGCAGAATTTTGGGTCTCCAAGACTCACATGCTAGTCTTATTTTGTTACTTTTAAGGCTACACAAGTCCATATAGGCATGGGCAACTCATGTACCAAGGCAAGACTTATTCTCTCAAGTGAAACAAAACATGTAAGAGCTTAAAAAAACTGCACAAATAGCTTGCTGCTGTCCAGTTTGGCCGTGGGGTTTTTTTGGTCATAAGGGGGTTCTAAAATTTTTTTTACAAGCTCAATTCAAGTGTCAAAGAAATCCTAACTAAAGGCAAGAGTGTTAGGGTTATAGCTTGGGGTATTGCACACTTGAGGCTTCAAGTTAGAAGCTTGATTTCATCATCATCTTCTTCATCTATTGCTGTCCATTTTCAGCCCTCAATCTATATTGAGGAGGTAAATTCTTGTTCCCTCTTTTAGTTTGTAAGTATATGTTCAAGGCTTGATAACACATAATGGAATTCATTTAAAAGGGTTTAACATATACACTTGATTATAAATGAAATAATGCTTCCGCTTGCCTTAATACTCATAAAATTGGTTTTGTGATTTGATAAACATTGAATTCCATCAGTATTGTAAACGCGAATCCTGTTGATAGATCTATCAGGCCTGACAACCCCAACCGGACTGGACGACCAGTATTCAACGGTTGCACAGTACTTTGTTTCGGTGACTACACTTGGTACGGTGTAGTGAGATTTCACAATAAAGGGAATATGCGACGTTGATTAAATGTTAAGTATGGTTATCAAGTGCTCAACCACTTAGAATATTTTTATTAAAACGTTTATGTATATTAAATCTTGTGGTCTATATTTATAACGCTGCTAGCATTAAACCTATATCTCACCAACTTTATGTTGACGTTTTAAGCATGTTTATTCTCAGGTGATAATTAAAAGCTTCCGCTGCATTATGCCGAATTTAAGCAGGATTTGGAGTATGCATATTTGTGTCAAAAATAAAACTGCATATCGGAAGATTTGTAATGTGAAATATGTTGGAAATCGTATTGTTATTATCAAATGTAAAGTTTGTAAAACTAAGATTATCGCTAAACGATAATCATTATTATGCTATTTGAATCTTTAATTATAATAAATGTTATAGTTTGTATTATAAAAACGTATGCAGATTTTGAGAAATGTCACATTTAGAGGTCAATACCTCGCAATGACACCAATGAGTACGTGACATTTATATTCGATATTAATGGGATGCTTCAGGTGGTATCAGAGCGTTGGTCTTAGAGAACCAGAAAATTTGCATTAGTGTGTCTTATCGAGTTTGTTATGATGCATTAGTGAGTCTGGACTTTGACCATGTTTGATTTCAAAAACTATTGCTTATCCTTATTGGTTGAAAATTAATATGTAAATAATATGTGGTACTAACGTGCTAGTTGTTATGTGATAGATGTCTGGCTTAGAACTTGTTATCAAATTCAGTGACTCCGAACCAGAATTCTCAGATAGTGTTCCAGTCATTAACCTATCCGATGATGAAAACGACACCTTTGGGGAAGACTCACAATTTCCGGATGAATCAATTGAAGAGGAACCGGAAAGTGATCCTGAGGAGGAAGAAATACAGGAAATTACGAAAGACAAGTTCGAACGAGGAAAGAAACGAAAGGCTACTGAATTGGAAAATCCAAATACCGAGTTTAGTGAGGATGTTGTGGCACCAACTCCACCAGACACTTCTACCCCTATTCCCGCTATCCCTATTAGTTCTATCCCAACATCCAGTTCTTCAGTCCCTCAGCCAAAACGCAGGGAGACGGCCAGGATAAGCTTTAAGTGATTTCTTTGAACACAAATGTTTTGGGTTAAATGATGCGCTGTTGTTTTAAACCATGGGATCATATAACGTTTTGTATAATATTACTAGTGTGGTTTGCTTAATGTTTGATGTAAGATAAGCATATGTAAAATAGTGAAGTGTGAAATGCAATAATTTTCCATGGTGGAGTATTATTTGGATGGTAGTAATTAATTTCTGTACTAAGCTATTAAGTATGAACTTTAACGGGTAGGTACTACCCTAGATATAATTATAAAACGCTAATAGGAAGAAAAGGCTTTTATAATAATAACTGGTTCATATTATTAATAAGCTACAATGTACTGTAAATACACACTACATCCATAATATTCTATGTGAATAATTATTTTTTTCATTCTTATTGAAGAATATGGCGAGATTGAACCGAATGACGGAATAAGAAATCGAGGAACTCATCAATCAGCGAGTGAACGACAGAATGTTATGGGTCGAGGCTGCGAGAGGTGCTGCAGTTAACCCAAATCCTCGTGTGGGATGTACTTACAAAACTTTTCAAGGTTGCAAGCCGTCATCATGAAGCGACCCATCCTAATCCATCCGGACGAAGTCCATATCGATTACAAACGATTCACGATAGTTGGTTACATCGCTAGGTACTTGACCTCTATATGATATATTTTACAAACATTACATTCGTTTTTAAAAGACAAACTTTCATTTTATCAAAAGTTGACAGACATGCATACCATTTCATAATATATCCAACTATAATTGACTTAGTAATAATCTTGATGAACTTAACGACTTGAATGCAACGTCTTTTGAAATAGGTCATGAATGACTCCAAGTAATATATTTAAAATGAGCAATTGCACAGCGGAAGACTTCTTTCATCCTGAGAATAAACATGCTTTAAAGTGTCAACCAAAAGGTTGGTGAGTTCATTAGTTTAACATAAATAATCATTTCTATCATTTTAATAGACCACAAGTTTTCATATTCCCAGTTCACATAAATAAACGTCCCATGCATAGAGACAAAATATCATTCATATGGATTGAACACCTGGTAACCGACATTAACTAGATGCATATAAGAATATCCCCTATCATTCCGGGATCCTCCTTCAGACATGATATAAATTTCGAAGTACTAAAGCATCCGGTACTTTGGATGGGGTTCGTCGGGCCATAGATATATCTTTAGGATTCGCGTCAATTAGGGTGTCTGTTCCCTAATTCTTAGATTACCAGACTTAATAAAAAGGGGCATATTCGATTCGATAATTCAACCATAGAATGTAGTTTTGATTACTTGTGTCTATTTCGTAAAACAGTTATAAAATTTACGCATGTATTCTCAGCCCAAAAATATAAAGGGTAAAAAGGTAAATGAAACTCACGCATGTAAATATTGTAAAACAGTTAATAAAGCATTTGCATGTATTCTCAGCCCAAAAATATATATAAACAGGGAGTAATGAAACTCACGCATGTAAATATTGTAAAACAGTTAATAAAGCATTTGCATGTATTCTCAGCCCAAAAATATATATAAAAAGGGAGTAATGAAACTCACCATACTGTATTTTGTAGTAAAAATACATATGACATCATTTAACAAGTGTAGGGTTGCTCTCGGATTCACGAACCTATATCAATTGTATATATATTAAAACATATACTTGTAATTGAATAATTTCATATTTATATCTTATTTATCTTTTGTATATATATATATATATATATATATATATATATATATATATATATATATATATATATATATATATATATATATATATATTCAATTTGTATATATATATATATATATATATATATATATATATATACAAATTTCTTATTATCCATATAGTTATATTAATATATATATATGTATATCTGATTAGTATTATATATAAAATAGATATTAATTTGTTATATAAGTATATTTATGTAAAAGTCATTAATATCATTAATACATACTTATATGTATTGTTACTTTTAAATGTTTTTATATACATAATATACATAATGTTTATTTGGTAAAATAATATTAATAATAGTAATGAAAATTGTATCTGATTATAATGATAATAACAATACTAATAGTAATAATATTTATAGCAAATTTTATTACTAATAATAGTTAGGATAATAACTCTTAATAATATAATAATAACGATGCTAATATTGTTAATATTACTACTTATAATTATCTAATTATATTGATCATAATGATATTGACAATAATAATACATAATGATACTGATAATACTAATAAATTTAGAATGATATTAATACTAATATTTATGAAAATAATATTAACTTATATTATTTCCATAACAATAATAATAATATTCATAATTATATCTAATATTATGATAATAAATGATAATTCTTATATATACACTTATGTTAATAATAATACTTAATACTATAATATAAATCATAATAACATTTTCTAACAATAATAATAATATTAATCACAATAAGAATGATAATGATAATAATAATAATAATATTAATAACAATAATAATAATAGAAGTAAAATAAATAACAAGATATACCATTTAAATCTTTGAGCAAAAAAAAAGGCTGCAGACGGGACTCAAACCCACAACCTCTCGTTTACACAATAACCCATTAACCAATCGGCCAGATTTGTTTTTCCTGAATAACTTCACGACCCAATTTACTTAACCCATTTTCTATTCGTATCCATGTTATTTGGCCCAACAACAATAACGGTTTTTGGCCCAACAATAAAAAAAAAACTGGTAGCCCAATTATGAAACACCAATTCATAACGGCCAAAAAAACTTCATGGATTTTTGGATCTGGTAAGCGAAGTGCGAAAGTCAAAAACATAAATAAATAAATAAAAACGCACGCCCTAATCAATATTTCATCATCATCGTTCTTCTATACCTTCCTCTTCTTCTTTACCATGTTTCATCTTCTTTACACCATCATTAATCATAAACCGTCGGTCCTCATCATCATACTCATATTCTTTATCATCATCTAATTATTCTTCATATGTATCATAACTCTAATCTTAACATAATCATAATCATAATTTTAATCATAAGCATAATCATGTTTATTATCGTTCTTAAATTGATCAAAAGAATTCAAGAACGAAACCCGTTACCTATCATCGTCTTACTAACATCATCATTATCGAATCACGTTCATCATCCTTAATCGTACATCATAACATCGTTATCTCATCATCACAGCATCATCATTCGCTGTATCACTATCATCAATCTAGCATCCTATCACTCTACATAAAATCATAATCATTATCGCTAATTATCATCACTCATCTCCATTACTGTATACTCGTCGTCACCAGTATCTATAGATAATTTATTATCTGGGTTTGTCATCATCATCTTTGCTACAGTAGTAGAACAGAAGAGCAGTGGTTTACGATAAACAATTGATGTTCTTGTCTGGTTGATCCAGAGTAGAAACAGTAGTGAATAGCAGCAATTATAGACTTTGTGGTAGCGTTGGTTTCAACCGAAAATAGAAACAAGTGCATCAGTCTTGGTGGTGTTTATGTTGATGGTGGAATAAGTTGGTTGTAGCAAGGGTGGTGCTCGGACAGAAAAGGAAAATAGAAGGGTAGTAGGAAGCATGATCGAAGGTGGTTGTTCCGGGTATTTTAATGTCCGATGGTTTTGTTGAAAATGATGGAAAAGGTGGCGGTTCTTAATGGTGGTTCTTAAACGGTTTTGGATGAGGGTCTTGTGGTGGTCTGGGTAGTTCTAGAACGGATAGAAACAGAAAAGATTATGGTGATGGCTTCGGTTGGTGTTTGTAGAGAATTTAGAAAGTGGTTATTAATATCTCATGTATATGAGTTATCAATCTATATATATATAACTATATACATATAAAATACATTAGTAGAAAGGCATGAAACTCAATTAGTTAAACAAACACAATTAATAACACTAAAATATTAGTGAGTGTTGAAAAGTAGTGATAGGAGAAGGAAAAAAAAACAAATGTGGAGTGGTGCATGATTGGAATATATCTCTTACTATGTACACATGTATATATATATATATATATATATAATTTAAATGTTAGTGGATGGAATGAAAAAGGCTACAGTGAATCTCAATTAAGTCTCAATTAGTCACAGTATGTGTCTTCATTCAGTTCACGGGTAGGTGATGGAAAAATTAGAATAGAATGTAAATATATAATATAATAATACTATTATTAATATAATAATGATTACTAAGCGTGTCAAATTAAGTTAGCAGTCATAGAATTGTCATTACATTATTAATTTGGGTCCGTTGAATAGTCAGTGTCGGATAAAAGTTCTCTGAAAAATCCCAAAAATTTAGATTTACTATATTTATTTATTTAGGTCATTATGGTATAAAATTCAGTCATTAACTATTGAATAAAAATCACATTAATTATTCACTCCCAACCCTAAGTAAAATAAAAAGTTTTAAATTTCAATAATTAGTTTCTAAATATATTTTAAATAAGCCTCTAATTTATATAACTCATTTTCGAATCACTGTTTATTTTAAAAGAACATAAGTTTATATTTAGACTTGTTTAATATCGATCGAAACATCATACGAGCATTACATTCAATTAGTATTTATTTTTTATATACTTTATCATAATATCCTATTTTTATTTTATTAATTTTAATAACAACAACATATAATACTTCAAATTATATTTCGAATTATTATTTATATATACATACACACATATCTATTTACAATTAATTGTTCGTGAATCGTTGGAAATAGTCAAGGTTAAATGAACAGTTTCAAAATTATCAAAACTCAACATTACAGACTTTGCTTATCGTATCGAAATCATATAAAGATTAAGTTTAAATTTAGTCGGAAATTCCCGGGTCATCACAGTACCTACCCGTTAAAGAAATTTTGTCCCGAAATTTGAGTGAGGTGGTCATGGCTAACAATAATTTTTTTTTTCATGACGAATATGAATTGATAAATAAAGTTTCATCATCATTGAGTACTATTGCCAAAACGATTCGATTATGCGAAGCGTACGAGCGAAGTTATTATCAAAGAGTGAAATGAGAAAGACAAGTTTCATCATAACTTTTGACTTGTCATGGTTGAATTCCGGAATTCAAGGGATTTAAAGAAAATCTTCGAAATCTAAAAGATTTGATTCTTCGGCGAATAAGGAAATGAAGATCTCTATAAATTAACACGGTGATCTTCCTCGATTACTCCATCTGATACTTCTATTATAAATTTATCTTTTCCGTTCCATTATCCACACCATTCCTATACCTTCTTTCTTAATTCTTACATTCAAAAATATTGTGAAAATGCTTAATTAAATTCTGATCCTTGTCCTTATCCTGACTATCGCCACAATCATTCTCCTTTTCCAACTTCCACCGGAGGAATCTATTTTCTTCTACTTTGCCCTTTGGGGTTATAGTGTTTTTAATTCTCCCGTGTCTTTATGTTGCGATAAACATTGATATACACTATTTGTAGTTTATGTGTTGTTATCGAGCTTTATATCTTCCTTTATTTTTCGAAGCTCCATGCTCTTGTTTTCTCTTCCGGACTCCAAGTCAAGCGAATAATGGTCCAGAATTCGTAGATATAGAGTTTCGAATGATTATAATGTTCTAAGCAGGGTGGAACGTGATAGCACGATTTGATTTTCAAATTTATCAAAAATACAGATGATAGAACTGTCAAGAATATATTCTTCTTGATATGTTCGAGGTTATGTAGAATGAAAGAGGTATGTAACATGACACATGATGATGGTATAATCTACTGTGAACCATCATCACGTTCCATTAGAAACTCAGCATGACTTACTGTAATATAATCACATTGATCAAGTGTCATTATATTATACTAACTCATGCATCAGTTCCTAACATTACTTCAATAACATTCGTATTTTAAGCTTGAAAGTTTACAGAATATAGAAACTAACAGTTTCTATATGATGTAACACTGATAGCACGAAGAGATAACTGATTGCAGATAAAATTAGTTATAAAAATATATTCAGAAATATCGAGGATATTTATAATGAAAGATACAATAATATCTTTGAATATCTAAGATTAGAGGATGATGGAGACTATTGTCCGCAAGGGTTTAGAGTAAGGAGCAAGATATTCGCTAAAGACTTCAGCAGACATTGAATCATTTAGATTCTTTGAAGTCAAACTTATTCTTTGTAATTTGTCCACGGCTTCCTTCATAGTTTCGCATAATCCGCTTTTTGGTACTAAATTTTCTATTGAGTGTTTCCAATACTCCATTCTTTATCATCAAACTTTCGATGGTTAAGGTCGTGTACAGTTTTTGCTGCCGTATTTCAAAGTTCAGAATATTAATTCGCAGACTGGGTGCTTTTCAGAATTTTGGAATGGAAGATCATAGTTCTAAGAGATAAATGTTATATGGATACATATAGCTGTTGATGTGGAAACGTTGCGAGACTCACAATACATATTTGATGATTCCCGGTAATTAGTATGGCAATTCTTGTTATAAGATGTGAATGAGTACATGACGAGACTTCAATAGATAAATATAGTGATTTGTCGGAGGGATTTAAACTAAGGAGCGACAAGGTTGCTGGTACATTTGCTGGTAATATGGTGGAATATAAAAAGTTTCCCAGTAACAATAAAAGAGCACGCATATAAATCAAGGTTATAATAAGGTTGTTTCGAATGAAAAGTCAAAGTTGACTTGCTGGAGCTGTGACAAAATTGGCTAATTTGAAAGGAATTACCAAGTAATTTTGGGTAAATATAACCCTAAAGGAATTAGCACAACTATGTTTTAAACGTTTACTCAGTTTCCGAGAGTTTTTCAGATGCATAACTAAATGCGTCAATCTCTTCTTTCGTAGATGAAGTGCGGTTGGTTCATCCTCTCGGTTGAGGTATTTTCAAGAATCATGACAGGTTTGAACACAGATTGTAATCGTCAATATACCAATGAGGTTTAAGATGAAATCAAGTGGCAACTTGAAGAATTGTTTAGTTTCATATGTTATAATCAATATTTTAATTCATTTTAATTGTCCAATCTTGGTAGTCCATAGTTTGTAGTCCACAGTCACTAACTCAATAATTCATATATAGTTTATAATATTAGAATTAATTAATATGTATCGTGACCCGTTTACATGTCTCAGACTCGATCACAACTCAAACAATATATATTATTATAGAATCAACCTCAACCCTGTATAGAGAACTCGATCAATACTGCATATAGAGTGTCTATGGTTATTCCAAATAATATATATAGATGCGTCGATATGATATGTCAAAACCTTGTATACGTGTCCCGATATTTAAAGTGCGTAAAATAAATAACAGAAATTAAATGACGATAAATAAAATTGCGAGAGTTAAAATTGCGATAATTAAATTGCGATAATTAAAATGTACTATGGAATTAACAGTTAGCTAGAAACAGTTAGCTAGGATTTAGTTAGCGTGGATTCTTAACAAAATATCTCATAGTTAATTTGTTTGTTTCTAACAAATTTTATTTTATCAAATGTTTTCTTCATTATGCCACTTGTTGGATTCTGATAAGTCAAAATCCAAATATGAAATTGAATGAAAATGATTATTCTGCGGTGAACGGATTCGCATCTCTGTGGATGTAAGTAGGATAGTAAATTACTGTTGAATCAGATTCGAAGAATGTACAGTGTAACTTATTAATGTGAAATCTAAATATTCCTCGGGTATTACCTATCCGTTAAAATATTTTTATCATTAACAGTTTGTACGAAAGAATTTTCAACTACAATCTTTATGAAAATATATATACATATATATTTTCTTCAGATGTAATTATGGATTTAATAAGTCAATATGATATTAGACTCATTCGATTTACCGTTAGAACAAGAATATATAATCTCTAAAACATTAGAGAATACATAATCGCCATGTCGAACGAAGATAAATGATGTAGAACGTCATGTAGAATGATGATTATACTCGAGGTACAGAATGAGATGTTGAGGCATGGATTGTTGATGGTACTGGTGTTGTTACTGATGGTACTATTGGTGCCGATGATCTTGCTGAAGCTGGTAAGTTTTGCACCATATTTTTCAAGGCTACAACTCGGGCGCATAGTTCGTTGACTTATTACTCCGAGATGATTGTCGGTAAGAACGGGCAATGAATAAGGTTTAGAATCTGTGTTATGATATAGTAGTGGCGAGATAATCGGGAAATGAGAGTGAAAATGGTGTTATGAACATGTTCACCGGTATGTGCTTCAGGTTCTTCATCAAGAGGTGAATTCGGTTAGTGGAAGGAATCGCCTTCTGCGCATCTCCATTGATTAAGTCGACTATGAACCCATCAGATGAATTGGGGATGGATGATTGGTTGACTCATTCTGGTGACACTGCTTTCGGAGCTTAGGTGAAACTCCATATCAGCATAGCTGTCGGAATCCGAGGAATTTGAACTGGTTGAGGGATTCATCTCGTACGATCAGATGAAGGATTTTTGATAAAAAAATAGATTATAGAATGTAGATTAGTACCCTGCAATACATAATTTACATATGCATATATAATACTAAACTTCCATAAGTTACGGAGGAATCTACGGAATACGACAGGCAAAGTTTACAGTAACAGGTACGCTAAGATATGGATTAGCAGATACGCTAAGATATGAATTTATCTATATACTATCTATGCAATAGAGGCAGTAAGACATGTCTAGACTTTAAGGATGATAAGCAATTAATTTTTGACACCAAATGATAAGCAAAACTCTTGACATGCAGACACGGTCGAAGTCCAGACTCACTAATGCATCCTAACGACTATCAGTTAGACTCACTTATGCAAGACCTGGTTCGCTAAGACCTCCGCTCTGATACCAACTGAAGCGACCCATCCTAATCCATCCAGAAGAAGTCCATATCGATTACAAACAATTCACAATAGTTGGTTACATCACTAGGTACTTGACCTCTATATGATATATTTTACAAACATTACAGTCGTTTTTAAAAGACAAACTTTCATTTTATCAAAAGTTGACAGACATGCATACCATTTCATAATATATCCAACTATAATTGACTTAGTAATAATCTTGATGAACTTAACGACTTGAATGAAACTTCTTTTGAAATAGGTCATGAATGACTCCAAGTAGTATATTTAAAATGAGCAATTGCACAGTGGAAGATTTCTTTCATCCTGAGAATAAACATGCTTTAAAGTGTCAACCAAAAGGTTGGTGAGTTCATTAGTTTAACATAAATAATCATTTCTATCATTTTAATTGAAAGGACCCGTCCTAATCCATCCGGACGAAGTCCATATCGATTATAAATGATTCACAATAGTTGATTTCATCGCGAGGTACTTGACCTCTATATGATACATTTTACAAACATTGCATTCGTTTTTGAAAAGACAATCTTTCATTACATTGAAAGTTGATGGCATGCATACCATTTCATAATATATCTAACTATAATTAACTTAATAATAATCTTGATGAACTCAACGATTCGAATGCAACATCTTTTGAAATATGTCATGAATGACTCCAAGTAATATCCTTAATATAAGCAAATGCACAGCGGAAGATTTCTTTCATACCTGAGAAAAAACATGCTTTAAAGTGTCAACCAAAAGGTTGGTGAGTTCATTAGTTTAGCATAAATAATCATTTCATAATTTTAATAGACCACAAGATTTCATATTTTCATTTCTCATAAACATACGTCCCATGCATAGAGACAAAATATCATTCATATGGATTGAACACCTGGTAACCGACATTCACAATATGCATATAAGAATATCCCCATCATTCCGGGATCCTCCTTCGGACATGATATAAATTTCGAAGTACTAAAGCATACGGTACTTTGGATGAGGCTTGTTGGGCCCGATAGATCTATCTTTAGAGTTCGCGTCAATTAGGGTGTCTGTTCCCTAATTCTTAGATTACCAGTCTTAATAAAAGGGGCATATTCGGTTTAATAATCCAGCCATAGAATGTAGTTTTAAGTACTTGTGTCTATTTTGTAAAACAGTTATAAAAATAGCGCATGTATCCTTAGTCCCAAAAATATATATTGCAAAAGCATTTAAAAAGGGATTAATGAAACTCACGCATATAAATATTGTAAACTAGTTAATAAAGCATTTGCATGTATTGTCAGCCCAAAAATGTAATGAGTAAAAAGGAGCAAATGAACTCACCATACTGTATCTTGTAGTAAAAATACATATGACTATATTGAACAAAGCAGGGTTGGCCTCGGATTCACGAACCTATATCATTTGTATATTTATTAATATACATAGTTGTAACCGTACAATATATATATATAAATTTATTAGTTATATACTTTTAATAATATATATGTTTCATATATTCATTTTGTTATTACTTTTCGTTATGTCATATGTATTAAATATATTTTTAACATATATATTTGTTTGGTAATAATAGTAGTTATAATAAAACCAAAATAATATTAGTGGTGGTAGAAATGATAGTAATTATAATACTTAAAGATAATTATAATGATATTAATAATTATAATTGTAAAATATTAATTTTTACGGTTAATGATAGCTATGTTACTGATTTTAGTAATTACATAATAATAATAATAATACCTATGGTAATACATTTAATACTACTTATGTTAATATTAATAGTTCTATTATTTATAGAAAGATACTAATACTAGTATATACGAAAATAATAATAATTCGTATTGTTTTCATACTAATAATAACCATATTTGTAATTTTAATTATGATAAATAATAAATGGTAATTAATACTTATTTTGGTAATAATAATAATAGTAACCATAATACTTGTACAAATAACAATCACTAGTAATAACATTAATTATAATATTAATAATAATAATAATGATAACTAATACTTACTTGACAAAATTTATAATAATAATAAATACATTAATAATATTAATAATAATAATAATAATTTTAATACTTACGAGTATGATAATATTAATAATAATAAGTGTTGTAATACTAATAATAACTACAACAATATTAATAAAAATAATAATAATCATAGTAGTAACAATCATATAAAATTCATAATAATAATAATGATACAAATTATAATTCTAATAAAAATAACAATAATAAAAATAAAGATTTTTAATATTAAAAGCTACCTCATAAAAATCGGCCCAAAAACAGATAGAGGACGCTGCCATGGCTCGAACCCGAGACCTCTCGTTAACCGAGCCAACTCTTGAACCATTGCTCCATTCATTTCTTTCTGACTAACTATCCCATTATAAATATATAACTCGCTTATTCTTTTCTGTTTCTATGTGTTCATCATCCTCGCAATTTGATTCGTCCCAGGGGTTTGTGTTTAGAAGCAATTAACGAATTAAATTCTTGTTTAAGACGTATAAACAACCAATAATATATAGTTATAATTGTGTTTCTGTTTAAATAAAAAAATTAAAAAAAAATGCAGCCGAAGCTGTTCGTCGGAACAAAAAAAAAATTTGTTTAATTCGAGAACTTTTTGGATAAAACCTTCAACACAATTTGTGTTCCAAATCACGCTTAAAAACTTAATAATTTATCAATTTAACTTGAATTGAAACAAATAATACGAATTTGATTTATGAACAAAGTTTGACTTTTTGAAACCTAACCTTTGACTCCAAAATTCGATCTCAATTCTACAAGTCTTGATTTGATACTTTCCAGGAAGTTTCAAGAGTATAAAATAAGTGTTTCTACAATTTTAGTTTCCCTCCAATCCTTAGAAATCAGTTGCGAAGCCAAATGGGTCAAAGATGAATATGAACACCAAAAATTAATTGAATTCTCTGATATATGTTAATGTAAATAAGTATTAATGATTTACGAAGTTTAGGAATCGTAGAATGGACGAATTTCAGTAATCAATTCATATATTGAAGCTTTAGGAATGGATTTTTGATTTTTGGATCCATCGACTAAGAACAGAGAGTTTGAAAATAAATAAAAATAAACTAAAACAGATAAAATCAGATTTATTTGGTGTAGAGCTAATGGATTGACTTGTTAGATACCGAACCACTCTCGACATAGAATCACAGGTAAATAGATTACAGAAGAAAAAAAATGAAAAGTTTTGAAAGGGATGTGAAACGACTTTTGTTTCATATCTGTAGGATTTTGATATCTTAATTGATATTTCATATATATATATATATATATATATATATATATATATATATATATATATATATATATATATATATATATATATATATATAGTATTTTGTATGACATCACTCATTTGAATATTTAATATTTTACCTTTTATATATATTATGATATACATATATTATTTATGTATAAAATTCTTGTACCTTTATTTTTACATTAATACATCTATAATTATGTTTAATTTTATCAAATTTTATTACATAATAAGTATATTATATATATATATATATATATATATATATATATATATATATATATATATATATATATATATATATATATATATATATATATATACTGAAACAAATAAACTTAAATTATGGATTTAATACTTTGTTAACGTTGATAATTATTTTCAAATTTATTTACTTTCAATATGCCCTCTTTAATTAACTAAACAACTTTAAATAATAATTTTAAATTATCCTAAGTTATCTTTTCACTATAACTAAATCACATAATAGTTTAATTTATAAAAGATAATTATTTACATATATAACTAATTATATAAACATTTCTATTTACAATTAATGGTTCGTGAATCATCGAAAATACTCACAGGGTATTTTAATATATAAAAGAGTTCAAGCTTTTTGAGACTCAATAATACAGACCTTGCTTATCGTGTCGAAATCATATAAAGATTAAGGTTTAAATTTGATCAGAAATTTTCGGGTCATCACAGTACCTACCCGTTAAAGAAATTTTGTCCCGAAATTTGTTCGAGGTCGTCCTGGCTAACTATAAAAATGTTTTTATGACGAATATGAGTTGATAAATAGAATTTTATCATCTACGAGTAATATAGATTTAACGATTCGGTTACTTGAAGCGTATGAGTGAAGCTATCATAAAAGATTGAAATAGAAAAAGCTATCGTAACGATTCGGTTACTTTTGACAGAGTCAGGATTGAATTCCGGAATTCAAGGGATTTAAAGAAAACCTTCGAAATCTAACAGTTTTGATTCTTCGGTGAATAAGGAAATTAAGATCTCTATAATTAAATACGGTGATTTGCCTCTATTACTCTGTCGGATATTTCCACTATAAATTAAACTCCTCCGTTCCATTATTCTCACCATTGCTTTACTTTCTTCCTTAGTTCATACATCAAAAAGATTGTGAAAATGCTTCATCCAGTACTAATCCTTGATATTTTTCTAATTATCATTTCTGTCATCCTTCTTTTCAATCTTCCACCAAAAGAATCTATTTACTTTTATTATTACCTTGGGGTGATAGTGCTTTTAATCCTCCCGTGTCTTTATGTTGCTATAAACATTGATATACACTGTTTGTAATTTATGTGTTGTTATCGGGCTTTATATCTTCCCTTATACCTCGAAGTCCTTGCTTCTGTTTTCTATAATCATTGTCATCCACAGTTAATGCTCTCTCCTATTTTGCTGCGATTTATACTCGAAAATATTTTTTTTTTTTTTTTTTGGAGCTTTGTCCCTTTGTTTCTTCTTTTTACAATTGGACATCTCTGGTAATGGTCCAGAATTCGTAAGTATGGAATTCCGAATAAACATTGTGTTCTAAATAAGAACTAATGTATTAGCACGATTTGATTTATCAGATTACCAGAATCACTAAGAATAGAACTATCAAGAATATACTTTCTTGATATGTTCAGAAGTTAAGCATAATGAAAGCGTTATGTAACATGGCACGTGATGACGTTAGGATCTGTGAATTATCACGTCCCATTAGAAACTCAGCATGACTTACTGTAATATAATCACGTTAATCAAGTGTCATTATATTATACTAACTCATGCATCAGTTCCCAACATTACTTCCATAACATTCATATTTAAGCTCGAAAGTTCACAGACTATAGAAACTAACAGTTTCTATATGATGTAACACTGATAGCACGAAGAGATTAATGATTTCAGATAAGAACAGTTATGAAAATATCTTTAGAAATATGGAGGATATTTATAATGAAAGATACGATGATATCTTGGAATATCTAAGATCAGAGGATGATGGAAATTATTGTCCGCAAGGGTTTAGAGTAAGGAGCAAGATATTCCCTAAAGACTTCAGCAGGCATTGAATAATTTCGGTTCTTTGAAGTCAAACTTATTCTTTGTGATTTGTCACGACTTCCTTCATAGTTTCGCATATTCTACTTTTCGGTACTAAATTTTCTATTGAATGTTTACAATATAATGATACACAGGAAGCACGAAGAGGTACATAATTTCGGACGAGAATATTTATGAAAATATCCTCAGAAATATTGAAGATATTGATGATAATATTTTGGAATTTCTAAGTTCGATGGTTGATGGAGAAAGATTTTCCGCAAGATTTTAACATGACTTCTGAGCAAGATATTCTCTAAAGATTTCAACGGATCTAGATTTATCTGGGTTCTATGAATTTAGGGTATGTTACTTGTATTTCTCCTTGGTTTCCTTTATGGTTAGCTCAATCCATTTTCCAGTTCCAACTTTTTTGAGCTTTTCCAACATACTATTCTTTATCATCAAACTTTCGATGATTATGGTCGTTTACGATTGTCTATGGCTTCTGCTGCTTCATTCAGCTTTTTCAACATTCAGAGTATTGATTTATGACTGAGTGCTTTTCAGAATTCTAGAAGAAGAGATCATAATTCTAAAAGATAAATGTCATACATATAACTGTTGATGTAGATATGCTGTGAGTTTTCAAAGTACTGATTGCTGATTCTCGGTAATTGGTATGGTAGTTCTCGTTACAAGATGCGAATGAGAATATGATAGAGTTTCAATGAATAAATATAATGATTTGTCAGAGAGATCTAAGCCAAGAAGCATCGAGATTGCTGGTACGTCTGCTGGTAATATGGTGAAATATAAAAGAATTCTCTGGTATTAAAAGGGTAATCGTATATATTTCAGCATTATAGTAAGGTTACTTCGAATGAAAAATCGAAGTTGACTTGTTGGAGCTGTGACAAATTTGGCTATCTTGAAAAGGGATCGCAAAGTTATTTTTGTTAATAAATGCCAAAGGATCTGACGCGGTTACGTGTTAAACTTTTACTTAGTTGCCGAGAATTTCTCAGGTGCATAACTATATGCATCAATCTCTTCTTCCGTAGATGAAGTGCGGTTGGTTCATCCTATCGATTGAAGTGTTTTCAAGAATCATGTAAGGTTTGAACGCATATTGTAATCGTCAAGATACAAACGGGGTTTAAGATGAAATCAAGTGGCAAACTTGAAGAATTGTTTAGTTTCATATGTTATAATCAATATTTTAATTCATTTTAAATGTCCAATGTTGATAGTCCACAGTTAGCAATTCAATAATTCATATATAATTATATATATAATATTCGAATTAATACGTATCGTGACCCGTATACGTCTCAGACTCGATCAAAACTCAAACTATATATATTATTGTAGAATCAACCTCAGCCCTATATAGAGAACTCGATCATTACTGCATATAGAGTATCTATGGTGATTCCAAATAATATATATAGATGCGTCGATATGATATGTCAAAACCTTGTATACGTGTCCCGATATTTAAAGTGCGTAAAAATAAATAACAGAATTTAAATGACGATAAATAAAGTGCGTAAAGTAAATAACAGAAAATTAAATGACGATAAATAAAATTACGAAAATGTAAATTGCGATAAAAAAATGTAATCAGTTAGCTAGGAACAATTAGTTAGGAACAGTTAGCGTGGATTCTTAACAAAAATTTTCATAGTTAATTTGTTTGTTTCTAACAAATTTTATTTTGTCAAATGTTTTCTTCATTATGCCACTTGTTAGATTCTGATAAATCAAAATCCAAATATGAAATTGGATGTATATGGTTATTCTGTGGTGAACGGATTTGTATATTGGTGGATGTAAGTAGGATAGTATATGACTGCTTGAAACAGATTCGAAGAACGTACAATGTAACTTATTAATGTGAAATTTAAATATTCCTCGGGTATTACCTACCCGTTAAAATATATTCACCATTAACAGTTTGTACAAGAGAATGTTTTTAATTACAATCACTATGAAAACATATATACATATATATTTTCTTCAGATGTATTCATGGATTTAATGAGTTAATATGATATTAAACTCATTTGCTTTTCGGTTGGAACTAGAATAAATAATCTCTAAAACTTTAGAGATTACATATTCACCATGTCGAACGAAGATAAATGAGATAGAACGATACGTAGAACGAAGATCATACTCAAAGTACAGATGATGATATTGAAGCATGGTGTAACATCCCGCATTTTTTCGTTAAATTATTTTAACGCCCGTCTTTTTATTTTAATAATATCCTTCGTAACTAAATTCGTATCCTCCGTTAGCTAACATTCTTAATATTTTTCCATTATTGGATTTTAACATCCTCCGTTAATACGCGTTTTAAAATATTCCATTTAGGTAATTCCCGCACCCGACTACAAACGCGAGGGACTAATCTCGCCACTCGGGCAAACTTGGCTAACTAGTAACCCACCATCCACCACCAACCTCCCATTTCTCTCTATCTCTTTTTCTTACTTCCCTTTTTATGCTCTCAAAACCTTCAAACACAAAATCATCATCCAAATTCGATTTAGGGAGCTAGCAACAAAATAAATTACATATTCGTGATCCTCTCTTCATCCTCTTCATTTTGGTACCAACTTCATCTCGTTTGGGTAACATTTCTAAAACTCTAGATTTCTCTAAATTCGTGTTTTTGACTTGAAATGATGTTAGTTAGTGTCTATGGCTCATTGTGATGTCGTGTATGTAATTTGTATGCTCGATCTTGTTATTTGGTGTAACTAGCATGAACACTTGAAATGGGTTAGTTTAATCTTTGATTTTGATTGATTAAATGTTGTTAGATGTTAAACCCATTGTGTTAAAAGTGTTACTAGCATCGTTAGTTTCGTTTTGGTATGTTGGATGATATGAAAACCTTGCGTTAACATGATTATTGATTTTGTGATTCTTAATTAGGGTTTGATGAACCTTAAAATGAACTTTTGATGCATTGAATGCTTGTTAATGTTGTTAGTAAGTGTTTAGTTGCAATGTACGTTTAATTTCCTTCGAAACGGCATATCGTATGTGTAGATTGGACTACCGAATCATGAAATGAAGTTGTGAACTTGAAACTTGGAAAACGAACTCTAAATGATCACTTGACGAGAATTCGGTTATTGTAAATGATAAACTCGATTGATGATATGTGGTTAGTTGTATCCTTTGTCAAAATACCTTCCCGATGATATAGGATACATGTTTTGATTGTTTGCGGGTCATAAATTGGGATTGTTTGAGTTTTGGTTCGTGCATTTCTTTGTTGCAGCAAAACAGGGCCTGGATACAGATCTGGACGCCGTCCAGATTCTTGGACGCCGTCCAGCCCTTCAGACTTGGACGCCGTTCAGTCTTTTGGACGCCGTCCAGTACTTCAATACTGGACGCCGTCCAGCCATTTTGGACGCCGTCCAGATGGCCTATCAGGTGCTGTCCAATTTGGTCGTTTTTCGGTTAATTCTAACTATGCTACGCACCTCCGATTAACATGAAACTTGACTAACATGCTTATATATGATTAAAAAATTCAGAAAAATAGTTCGGGACCCCACCCGAACGTGTTGAATTTTTCGTTGACTTTGACCCGACCAAGTTTGACTTATAGCCAAACTTAACCGAATACTTATGCAATCTCTCTAACTTGCTTCTATACTTGTATCTTGCATGAAACTTGACAATTTGATTCACATGCTACTTAATCGAGTCGTAACGAGCCATAGGACTAATTGAACATCCTTGACCAATCGCGTTTACCATTATTGATACAACTTACTTGTTTAGGTCAAGACTAGCATTGTTCTTTGCACACGTTTACTTGTTGAAGTACTTTATTACTCGTGCACTCAAGGTGAGATCATAGTCCCACTTTTACTCTTTTGAATTTACATTTGGGATGAGAAAACATAAACGTTTCTTTTTACTAAGTGAACACAAGTACAGGAAAACAAACATTCTACATACGAGTTTAGAACAAAATCCTCAATTCAATTATCATTAGTTACACTTGCCGGGTGTAAGCGTGAACCTATGTTATGTGGATCCATATGGGTTTGACAAACCCTCATTCAGACGGTTCGCTACCGTCTACGAATGAAATATATTTTCGAGAATCAGTGTATGTTCTAACACTAAGGTGATGGGGTTTGAAAGGACCCGTTCATATACATTATAAACGATTCACAATAGTTGATTACATTGCGAGGTATTTGACCTCTATATGATAAATTTTACAAACATTGCATTCGTTTTTAAAAGACAATCTTTCTTTACATCAAAAATTGACAGGCATGCATACCATTTCATAATATCCACTATCCAACTATAAATTGATTTAATAATAATCTTAGATGAACTCAATGACTCGAATGCAACGCTCTTCGAAATATGCTATGAAAGACTCCAAGTAATATCTTTAAAATGAGCAAATGCACAGCGGAAGATTTCTTTAACACCTGAGAATAAACATGCTTTAAAGTGTCAACCAAAAGGTTGGTGAGTTCATTAGTTTATCATAATCATTTATTTCCATCATTTTAATAGACCACAAGAATTTCATTTCCACTTCTCATAAATATACGTCCCATGCATAGAGACAAAAATAATCATTCATATGGTGAACACCTGGTAACCGACATTAACTAGATACATATAAGAATATCCCCTATCATTTCGGGATCCTCCTTCGGACATGATATAAATTTCGAAGTACTAAAGCATCCGGTACTTTGGATGGGGTTTGTCAGGCCCAATAGATCTATCTTTAGGATTCGCGTCAATTAGGGTGTCTGTTCCCTAATTCTTAGATTACCAGACTTTAATAATAAGGGGCATATTCGATTTCGATAATTCAACCATAGAATGTAGTTTCAATTACTTGTGTCTATTTCGTCAAACATTTATAAAAGCGCATGTATTCTCAGTCCCAAAAATATAAAGGGTAAAAAGGCAAATGAAACTCACCATACTGTATTTCGTAGTAAAAATACATATAACGTCATTGAACAAGTGCAAGGTTGGCCTCGGATTCACGAACCTAAATTAATTATATATATTTATGTGTTGGTCAATATTTGTCTAACAAATTAAGTCAAGTCATAGTGTACCACAATCCTAATGCTCGAGGCTAATATGCAAAAGTCAACAAAAGTAAATTTAACTCAAAATAATTTCCAAAAATTTATACATGATTAATATATAGTTTAAATATAGTCGTTTTATATTTTTAAATATTTTTAAAAGATTTATTAGAGTAAATAATATAATTTATTTATTAATAAATAAAATTTTATATTATATTTATATAATAAAATATACTTTTATATATATTAAGTAATATAATTTATAGGGTTCATTTAATATTATAAAGATAATATGATACGTATTATTAAAGTAAGTTATTACACGTAGTAAAATATGTTTGTATCAAATATTTATTTGATAAAATAATATCTATAATGATAGTAAGTAAAAGTTGTATTATTTTGTAATAATAATTATTATTATAAAAATATCAATATTTATAATTACTAAGATGACATTATGATAAAACGATAATTCTAATTATGATAACTTTAATATTTACGATAATTTTTAATATTATCTTTAAAATAATAATAATAATAATGATATTTTATAGTAACAATGACATTTCTATTAAAATGATAATTTTTGTTAAAATGATAGTTTTAATACTAACGATAATTTTAATAATAATAGTAATGATAAAAATAATAAGAACGATAATTTTATCTAAATCAATATCTTATAATATTTTAATTTCATCATGATACTCTTACCCATTATTTCCTAATCGTTTCGTTTAATAGCTTTTAATCGTCTTTTATATCGTGTTCGTAATAATGATAATAATAGTAATCAAAATAATTAGGTGTTACAAATATTTGTTTTAATTACACTAATATTAATAATGATAGTTACTATAACATTATTAACGATAATACTAATAATTATCTTAATGATAATATAGTAATAATAATAATAACAATAACAATAACCATTTTTAAATAATGATATATATATTAATAATGATAATAATAATAATAATACCAATAATAATAATAATAATAATAATAATAATAATAATAATAATAATAATAATAATTGGATAATAATAATAATACTAATTATAACTTTAACGATAATAACGATAGTAATAATAAGAAAAATAACAATTTTTAATGATAAATCCTTTTATTGATAAAGATAATAATAATAATAATAATAAGATAAAACTAGAACGACGATAATAACGACGATAATAATAATCATTTTTAATAATAATACAAAAATTCGATGGACTATAACTTCAAATCCGTTCATCGAAATCATTCGATATCTAAATGAAAAGTTCTTAATTTTTCGCTAGCTTTCCAACGACATGCATATCTTATACCTTATCTCAGTCGCATATATAACTAATTCAGGATTCAACATAACCTAACTAAAGGCAATATCAAAAGTACAAACATGCATAATCCTATATATACTCGAGCACTAGTTAGGGATACACTATTAGTATGTAAAAGTTAAATTATGAGTACTCACGTATCAATATTGAGATTCAATATTGCAGGAAAGGTACGTAGACGCAACGGAGATGATAAACACTATATTGACCTCACGAGCATACCCATGAACCATACCAATCACCTCCATAGCTATAACCCATAATTTCATTAATCCAATCCCACTCGAAAAACAATTTCGAAATCACTCGGACAGCACTCTGACGTAATATTTTATGTATACTAATAATATCTTGAAATAATAAGGAGTAAATATATATATGTAAATCGATTGAGAGAGTTTAGAGAAAAATATTTTCAAGTTTCTATGAAATAATGAAACCTATTGAATTCTATTTATAATAGATTTTTGAATTATTAAAGTGAATTATTAAAGTGAATTATTAAAGTATGAATTATTAAAGTGAATTATTAAAGTATGAATTATTAAAGTGAATTATTAAAGTTAAAGTAAAGTAAAAATAAAATAAAGGTAAAGTTTAAGTATAGTAAAAGTATAAAACTATGTATGTATAATACGCATATAAATATATATAATATTAATTTAAATCGTTATATATATTTAATAAAATAAAATATAAATATCGTTATCTTAATCATACTGGTTAAGTAATGAGTTGTCAAAAGTGGTTCTAGATATTTATAAAAGTTATATACGTTTTAATAATAAAGTTCTTTTTAAACTGAAAACGTTTTTCTACGTTTGAAACTAAATCAAATAAATATAATAATTTTGTTTTCCAAAACCAAATATATTTTTAAGAATCATTTTGTTTAAAGGTTAAAATAATGGAAATCGTTATATCATAAAATGTTTTAAAAAAATAGAATCATATATATTCATAATAGGTTTCAAGTTTTTAAATTACAGTTTGTTGTTGAAGCATGGAATAAAGTTCAAAGGTTAAATAAACGTATGAAATCATCTTAATGAAAAATGTCGAGTTACTTAACTTGTCGATATCCAACATCTAAGTTATTTACACTTCACGTTCTTACTTATAAATCACTTTACCATTTTCCTAATGTTGTCAAAAAGAATAGATTTCTTAAATCAAAGTGGACCTCATAACATAGACCCGTAATCATATCATAATGTATCTGATAAATCAACAATTTGATATTATCTTCTAATTCCATCGATAAACATATTGAAACAAATACGATCATGTAAAGTATTATACGTTTAATACTTTATTAATATTCTCAAGTTATAATATATATATATATATATATATATATATATATATATATATATATATATATATATATATATATACATATATATACATATTTATTTATATATAACGGTTCGTGAATCGTCTGAATTTGGTCGAGGTTATAATGAATGTATGAACACAATTTAAAATTCTTGAGATTTAACTTAACAAACTTTGCTTATCGTGTCGGAATAATATAAAGATAAAGTTTAAATTTGATTGGAAATTTCCGGGTTGTCACAGTACCTACCCGTTAAAGAAATTTCGTCCCGAAATTTGAGTGGAAAGGTCGTGAATGATAATAAGTATGTTTTCATGATGCATACAGGCTGAAAATTAGAGTTTTATCATCATCGAATAATTTGGATAAACAATCCATTTATATGAAGAATACGAATGAAGCTAACATAGAAGAGTGAAATGACTAAGTGTAGATTCATCTTATCATTTGACGTAGATATGATTGATTTCCATATTTCAAGGGATTTGAAGAAAATCTTTGTAATAAGATTTGATTCTCCGGTAACAAAAGGAATTAGGATCCGCTTTAAATGCGATCGTCCATTTTAATTGTTCTGTCGGAGATTTTCTTATAAATTCACCTCCTTCCTTTTCTTACAACTCACACCTTCTGTTAATGCATTTTATGCAAGTCCCTAGACATCTACCCACGTCCATTGCAGGTACAACAGTTTACAGGCCACCATGATCGTTCTTTATTATCCTATCCGTGTTTGTATGTGGTTACAGCAACTGCAGGAACGAGATGTGGATGTTTGACTATGTTAGACTTAGTCAGACGTCCGAGTGAAGCCTCACTCGTATGGCTGACAGGCTCATACGCACGGTTGATGCTGAGCTAAGTCACAATTACAACCTAAATGAGAAGACACGAGTGAGTGATCACCCGTACGACTGATGAAGCCAACTCGTATGTGTGATGGATGAATCATACGGGTGAGTCAACAGCAGGGGTATATAAAGTCTTATGTTCTTCATTTTTAGGTTAAGCCTCTCATTTGTTACACACACTCAGATCTGGTGAGCTCCTCCGATTCTCTCTCAACCCAAATCACCCAGGTAGTGAATAATAGCTCTAGGTGTTGATCTAATCACACTTGATTTAGTTGTGGTATGACTAAATTAATCACAAAAAGCTTAACCTATTCACTAGAGGGTTTGATTCACTTATTCCGTCATTGTGTGAGTTAAATCTGTTGATTTCTAAGTTCCTAGTCATGTTTCATCACCTTCTATTCTTTCCCCCTCAACTCATATTTTAAAGTATTCATCAATATGCTCCATCCAGTTCTGATTCTCGATATACTTATAACTTTCATATCGGTCATTCTTCTTTTTCATCTACCGCCGGAAGAATCTATTTACTTCTACTATACTCTTGGGTTTATAGTGTTTCTAGTTCTCCCGTGTCTTTATATTGCTATATGCATCGATATATATGGTTTATAATTTTTGGTTTGTCGTTGGGCTTTATATCTTCCCTTATATTTCAAAGTCTCTATTTCTATCTTCTATAATCATTGTCATCCACAGTTAATGCTCTCTTTTATTTGCTGCAATTTATACCCCAATTTCTATTTCGGAGTTTTGTCCTTTCGTTTCTTCTTCTTGCGATTAAGCACCGCTTGTAATGGTCCAGAATTCACAAATATGATTTTCGGAATGAACATTGTTAATGTTCTAGGAAGGAAATTGTGATGGCACGATCTTAACTTGTCAAATTACTAGAATACCATGGAAAAGGCCGAATCATCAAGAAATATTTTCTTGATATTTTAGATGTTAAATAGAATACAAGAGTCGTATAACATGGCACATGATGATGTTATGATCTGTGAATCATCACGTTCCATTTAGAAACTCAGCATGAATTACTGTAATATAATCACGTTGACCAAGTGTCATTATATTATACTAACTCATGCTTCAGTTTCCAACACAACTTCAAAAACATTCATATTTTAAACTCAAAGGTTTACAGAGTATAGGAACTAAACAGTTTCCTTTTTGATGTAATACAGATAGCGCAAAGAGATAAATGATTCCAGATAAGAATAGTTATGGAAATATCTTCAGAAATATGGAGGATATTTATAATGAAAGATACGATGATATCTTAGAATTTCTAATATTAGAGGATGATGAATAATATTGTCTGTAAGGGTTTAGTGTCAGGAGCAAGGTATTCGTTAATGACTTCAGCGGACACTGAATCATTTGGATTCTTTGAAGGCAGGTTCAGTCTTTGTGATTTGTCCACAGCCTCCTTCATACTTTGCTCAATCCGTTTTTCAGTTCTAAAACTTCTCTATTTCTGAGCTTTGTTAATACACTAATCTTTATCATCAAACTTTTTACTGCTAAGGTCGTTTACAGTTTTTGTTGCTTCATCAGCATTTCGAGAACTAGTTCGAGGTTCAGAGTGTTTTTCAGAAACTTCACATTCGAAGTATGTTAGCCTTGGAAATAGACGTTATGTATAACTGTTGGCGTAAACATGCTGTGAGATTTCAAAATACTGATTGCTAACTCCCAATGATTCGTATGACAATTCTAATTACAAGAGGCAGATGAGTAAATGATGAGGTTTCGATAAATATAAAGATTCTTCGGAATGCCCAAGATCAGTGAAGTTGTTGGTAAGTTTATTGCTAATGTGGTGGAATATGAAAGGTTCTCCGGTAACAAAAGGGTAATCACATATATCAAAATTATGATAAGGCTACTCCGAATGAAAAAATCGAAGTTGTCTTGCTGAAGCTGTGATATAATTTGCTACTTTGAAAAGGAATTGCAAGGTTATTTTTGCTAATAAATGCCAAAAGATCTGACACAGATATGTGTTGAATTATGACTTTGGTTTCGAGAGCTTTTTAAGTACATAACTGTGGGTAATATGTGGTTGGATCATCATCTCGATTGCTCATTATTTGAAGTGTCTTCAGAGATTTTTGAAGGGTTTGAACATAGATTGTAATCGTTTGTATACATTTGATGTTCTAACACACTTTTGAAGTCAAAGTATAGCTTTGAAAGATGTAGGAATCTAAAAGTAATGGTACCAGTTATATCTCGAATTGAATTCTGAGATTTTAAAATCAGAATACGTAATTGGGTTTGAATGAGTATGGTTATTTTGATTTCTATGAAAGAATGTATATTATTGTGAAAGTAGGAAGTATAATTGATAATTTGCTTAATCTGATTTGAAGAATGTAACATATTAATTGTGAATTTATATATATCTCTCGGGTATTACCTACCCGTTAAAAAATTTTCACAATTAATATTTTGTACATAAGAATTTTATTACAGTCTTTATGAAAATATATATGTATATATTCTCCTCATATGTAACATAGATTTTAATGAGTTAATACTAAATTAAACTCATTCGATTTACGGTTTGAACTAGAATTGAATAATTCCTTGAAGTTTTAGAGGTTACATAAGTATTTATTCAATAATATTAAAATTATGAATCAATACTTTGTTATTTGTTGAGATGTGATGTTGGTTTTCGTTAAATTCTTGTGAACTTCGCAAAGTACGAATGATGTTATCTGAAAATTTTCGGTTACATCAATGATGAAGTGTAAAATCAAATATATACTTGATTTATTAGGAATTAGAATTTGTTGAATTGATACAGAGATTGTAGTTAACGATGGTTAAGTCGCGGGTGAGGGACGTACATTATTGCATATTTGTAATATGAATTAACTGAGTAGTTAAGATTCACACACAATAGCTTAGCACGGAAAGATTTATTTTTTTATTTCAAAATACATATATATATATAATAGATATATATAATTTCTTCAGAGGGAATGAGTTAATTCTTCATAACTTGTTGATACAATATACACGTTATTGATTCGTAATGATGTCCACAGTGATTCTTGAACTGACGGAGTTTGTGATGTTATAGGTGTTGTTGATTCTGATGTTGACTGTACTGACGATGCTGGTGACGTTGACGGTACTGTTGATGCTGTTGGTAAAACAAGTTTAACTTGTTAATCACACACCATTTTTGTCAGGGTTTCTACTCTTCCTTCTATCATTTTGGTTCGCTTAACTGATTTATGGTTAGGGCTAGATTAGATAATCTCTAAGACTTTAGAGATTATATAATCGTCGCGGAATGTTTCTCCAATGAAGTTATGAATTAATACTTCGTCGGTTATTGTTGTTGGTACTCCTTGGTATCTATGGTGCGTATGATGTTGATGCTCGTGGGACAGATTGTGAAGTTGAGGTTTACAACGCGGTTGTGGTTGGAGGTGGTAATGGTACTGTTGGCGTTGATGATGGTGGTACTGGTTATGCTGCTGGTGCTGCTGCTGGTGTTTGTAATCTCTGCACCATATTCTCCAAAGCCACTACCCGAGCGCGAAGTTCGTTGACTTCTTCTATTATTCCAGGATGATTGTCGGTCGGAACGAGCGGATAAATAAAATCTAGAATTTGATGTAGTATATAATCATGACGAGATACCCTGGAAATGAGAGAGAAAATGGTGTCTCAAACAGGTTCGCCGGTAAGTGCTTCAGGTTCTTCGCCAAGAGGGCAATGTGGTGGATGGAAAGGATCGCCTTCTTCTTGTTTCCAATGATTGAGAAGGCTACGAACCCATCCCCAATTCATCCAGAATAGGTGATGACTGATTGGTTGATCCATTCCGGTCACACTGCTTTCGAAGCTTGAGTGAGATTCCATTTCGGAATCCGAGTGACTTGAACTGATGACAAATTCCATTTCGTACAATTGGATAAAGGATTTTCGATATAAAAATGATTTTTCGGCTATCGGGTGGTATTCTATTTACATAGGATATCTATATATAGAGATCAAAAGATTTCATAGATTACGGAGGAATTTGCGGGGTATGTCAGGTAAAGTTTAAAGTAACAGATACGATAAGATATGATTTAGCAGATACGCTAAGATATGAAGTTTGTCTATACACTACTCATGCAATTAATGTAGCAAGACGTGTCTAGACTAATAATGATAAGTAGGTAATTTCCTATGGATGATAAGCAGATGATTTCCGACTAGAAATGATAAGCAAAACTTTTGACATGCAGACACGGTCGAAGTCCAGACTCACTAATGCATCCTAACGACTTATCAGTTAGACACACTAATGCAGACCTGGTTCGCTAAGACCACCGCTCTGATACCAACTGAAAGGACCCGTTCATATACATTATAAACGATTCACAATAGTTGATTACATTGCGAGGTATTTGACCTCTATATGATACATTTTACAAACATTGCATTCGTTTTTAAAAGACAATCTTTCTTTACATCAAAAATTGACAGGCATGCATACCATTTCATAATATCCACTATCCAACTATAAATTGATTTAATAATAATCTTTGATGAACTCAATGACTCGAATGCAACGTTCTTCGAAATATGCTATGAAAGACTCCAAGTAATATCTTTAAAATGAGCAAATGCACAGCGGAAGATTTCTTTAACACCTGAGAATAAACATGCTTTAAAGTGTCAACCAAAAGGTTGGTGAGTTCATTAGTTTATCATAATCATTTATTTCCATCATTTTAATAGACCACAAGAATTTCATTTCCACTTCTCATAAATATACGTCCCATGCATAGAGACAAAAATAATCATTCATATGGTGAACACCTGGTAACCGACATTAACTAGATACATATAAGAATATCCCCTATCATTCCGGGATCCTCCTTCGGACATGATATAAATTTCGAAGTACTAAAGCATCCGGTACTTTGGATGGGGTTTGTCAGGCCCAATAGATCTATCTTTAGGATTCACGTCAATTAGGGTGTCTGTTCCCTAATTCTTAGATTACCAGACTTTAATAATAAGGGGCATATTCGATTTCGATAATTCAACCATAGAATGTAGTTTCAATTACTTGTATCTATTTCGTCAAACATTTATAAAAGCGCATGTATTCTCAGTCCCAAAAAATATAAAGGGTAAAAAGGCAAATGAAACTCACCATACTGTATTTCGTAGTAAAAATACATATAACGTCATTGAACAAGTGCAAGGTTGGCCTCGGATTCACGAACCTAAATTAATTATATATATTTATGTGTTGGTCAATATTTGTCTAACAAATTAAGTCAAGTCATAGTGTACCACAATCCTAATGCTCGAGGCTAATATGCAAAAGTCAACAAAAGTAAATTTGACTCAAAATAATTTCCAAAAATTTATACATGATTAATATATAGTTTAAATATCGTCGTTTTATATTTTTAAATATTTTTAAAAGATTTATTAGAGTAAATAATATAATTTATTTATTAATAAATAAAATTTTATATTATATTTATATAATAAAATATACTTTTATATATATTAAGTAATAAAATTTATAGGGTTCATTTAATATTATAAAGATAATATGATACGTATTATTAAAGTAAGTTATTACACGTAGTAAAATATGTTTGTATCAAATATTTATTTGATAAAATAATATCTATAATGATAGTAAGTAAAAGTTGTATTATTTTGTAATAATAATTATTATTATAAAAATATCAATATTTATAATTACTAAGATGACATTATGATAAAACGATAATTCTAATTATGATAACTTTAATATTTACGATAATTTTTAATATTATCTTTAAAATAATAATAATAATAATGATATTTTATAGTAACAATGACATTTCTATTAAAATGATAATTTTTGTTAAAATGATAGTTTTAATACTAACGATAATTTTAATAATAATAGTAATGATAAAAATAATAAGAACGATAATTTTATCTAAATCAATATCTTATAATATTTTAATTTCATCATGATACTCTTACCCATTATTTCCTAATCGTTTCTTTTAATAGCTTTTAATCGTCTTTTATATCGTGTTCGTAATAATGATAATAATAGTAATCAAAATAATTAGGTGTTACAAATATTTGTTTTAATTACACTAATATTAATAATGATAGTTACTATAACATTATTAACGATAATACTAATAATTATCTTAATGATAATATAGTAATAATAATAATAACAATAACAATAACCATTTTTAAATAATGATATATATATTAATAATGATAATAATAATAATAATACCAATAATAATAATAATAATAATAATAATAATAATAATAATAATAATTGGATAATAATAATAATACTAATTATAACTTTAACGATAATAACGATAGTAATAATAAGAAAAATAACAATTTTTAATGATAAATCCTTTTATTGATAAAGATAATAATAATAATAATAATAAGATAAAACTAGAACGACGATAATAACGACGATAATAATAATCATTTTTAATAATAATACAAAAATTCGATGGACTATAACTTCAAATCCGTTCATCGAAATCATTCGATATCTAAATGAAAAGTTCTTAATTTTTCGCTAGCTTTCCAACGACATGCATATCTTATACCTTATCTCAGTCGCATATATAACTAATTCAGGATTCAACATAACCTAACTAAAGGCAATATCAAAAGTACAAACATGCATAATCCTATATACTCGAGCACTAGTCAGGGATACACTATTAGTATGTAAAAGTTAAATTATGAGTTCTCACGTATCAATATTGAGATTCAATATTGCAGGAAAGGTACGTAGACGCAACGGAGATGATAAACACTATATTGACCTCACGAGCATACCCATGAACCATACCAATCACCTCCATAGCTATAATCCATAATTTCATTAATCCAATCCCACTCGAAAAACAATTTCGAAATCACTCGGACAGCACTCTAACGTAATATTTTATGTATACTAATAATATCTTGAAATAATAAGGAGTAAATATATATATGTAAATCGATTGAGAGAGTTTAGAGAAAAATATTTTCAAGTTTCTATGAAATAATGAAACCTATTGAATTCTATTTATAATAGATTTTTGAATTATTAAAGTGAATTATTAAAGTATGAATTATTAAAGTGAATTATTAAAGTGAATTATTAAAGTATGAATTATTAAAGTGAATTATTAAAGTATGAATTATTAAAGTGAATTATTAAAGTTAAAGTAAAGTAAAAATAAAATAAAGGTAAAGTTTAAGTATAGTAAAAGTATAAAACTATGTACGTATAATACGCATATAAATATATATAATATTAATTTAAATCGTTATATATATTTAATAAAATAAAATATAAATATCGTTATCTTTATCATACTGGTTAAGTAATGAGTTGTCAAAAGTGGTTCTAGATATTTATAAAAGTTATATACGTTTTAATAATAAAGTTCTTTTTAAACTGAAAACTTTTTTCTACGTTTGAAACTAAATCAAATAAATATAATAATTTTGTTTTCCAAAACCAAATATATTTTTAAGAATCATTTTGTTTAAAGGTTAAAATAATGGAAATCGTTATATCATAAAATGTTTTAAAAAAATAGAATCATATATATTCATAATAGGTTTCAAGTTTTTAAATTACAGTTTGTTGGTGAAGCATGGAATAAAGTTCAAAGGTTAAATAAACGTATGAAATCATCTTAATGAAAAATGTCGAGTTACTTAACTTGTCGATATCCAACATCTAAGTTATTTACACTTTACGTTCTTACTTATAAATCACTTTACCATTTTCCTAATGTTGTCAAAAAGAATAGATTTCTTAAATCACAGTGGACCTCATAACATAGACCCGTAATCATATCATAATGTATCTGATAAATCAACAATTTGATATTATCTTCTAATTCCATCGATAAACATATTGAAACAAATACGATCTTGTAAAGTATTATACGTTTAATACTTTATTAATATTCTCAAGTTATAATATATATATATATATATATACATATATATACATATTTATTTATATATAACGGTTCGTGAATCGTCTGAATTTGGTCGAGGTTATAATGAATGTATGAACACAATTTAAAATTCTTGAGATTTAACTTAACAAACTTTGCTTATCGTGTCGGAATAATATAAAGATAAAGTTTAAATTTGATTGGAAATTTCCGGGTTGTCACAGGGTTCAATGGGAGAAATGTTAAGCATTGATAATTGGGTGTTCGTGAAACAAATTTTGGAATGGTTAACTATTATTTCAATGTTGCAAATCTTGTGGTTCAATCTACTTATTTACTCACTTACTTACTTAAACCTATGATTTCACCAACGTTTTCGTTGACAGATTTCTATGTTTTTCTCAGGTCTTTGAATGATATGTGTTACATGCTTTCGCTCATTATTTTGATACTTGCTTTGGATGTCGAGTATTTATGCATACATGGAGCATCTTTTGGCTACTTTTAAATTGTGTCGCATAGGTTTCACTTGTACTTATAACTTTGTAACGTAACTTTTGGATGAACAATTCTTGTAAACTAGAGAACAATCTTTACTTTTGCAATGAATGCGACATATTTTGGTCAAACGTTATTTTAAAGACTTATGACCACGTAACGGGACCTAAGTAGTCGGCGCCGTCAAATGACGATTTTGTCGGGTCGCTACACATGGATTGTTGATGGTACTGGTGTTGTTATTGATGGTACTGTTGGTGCCGGTGATGTTGCTGAAGCTGGTACATTTTGCACCATATTCTCTGAATTGATTATTCGAGCGCGAAGTTCGTTGACTTATTACTCCAGGATGATTGTCGGTCGGATCGAGCGGATGAATAAGGTTCAGAATTGTGGATAGAATATAATCTTGTCGAGTTACCCTGGAAATAAGACTGAAAATGGTGTTTCGAACAAGTCGACTCCGAACCCATCAGATGAATTGATAATGGCTGATTGGTTGATTCATGCCGATGACGCTGTTTTCGGAGTTTAGGTGAACATCTATGTCGGAATAGTTGTCGGAATAACTATCGGAATAGCAATTTGAATCTGAGGGACTTGAACTGGTTGCAGTATTCATCTCGTACGATCAGATGAAGGATTTTCGATAAGAAATAGATTATAGGATGTAGATTAGTACCCTGCAATACATAATTTAGATATGCATATATAATACTAAAATCCCATAAGTTACAGAGGAATCTACGGAAGTTGTCAGGCAAAATTACAGTAACAGATACGCTAAGATATAAAGTAGCAGATGCGCTAAGATATGAATTTTTGTCTATATACTATTCATGCAGTCAATGCAGTAAAACGTGTTTAGACTAAGAATGATAAGCAAGTGATTCCCTAAGAATGATAAGCAAGTAATTTTCGACACGAAATGATGTGCAAAACTTTTGACATGTAGACACGGTCGAACTCCAGACTCACTAATGCATCCTACGACTATCAGTTAGACACACTAATGCAAGACCCGATTCACTAAGACCACCGCTCTGATACCAACTGAAAGGACCCGTCCTAATCCATCCGGATGAAGTCCATATCGATTATAAACGATTCACAATAGTTGATTTCATCGCGAGGTACTTGACTGATGATGCGAAACGTAACCTTTATTTATGAACGGATTTGAGTTGTTTTGTTACACGAATTGATTTATTGTATATGTGGTATTTTATAGATTTTAGGTTGATTTCACACATATATATAGGCAACTAGTCCTATCCGTGTAGTTTAGTTTGTTGGTAAATCCGATTCGTTCCACAGGGAGATGGAGTGTTTAATGGTTTTCTTTTTAATAGTCTTTGATGTCAAACTTAATTAAAGTGGGGTTTTGGATTAGGCAATTTATAGTAACAGTAAAAGCAAATAACTTAACTAATTTACTAATTAAAATTACAAGATTACAATAATTAACTTAAAAAGAAACTAAATGAAAATAAAATAATTATGATGCATTAATTATGTTACTAAATGGTAATTAGTAAAATAGTAATTTTTAATAAAACTATATATTTAGATTTTTGTTTTAAGCAAAAATTATATAAACTTAATTAATTTAACTAAAATGCATTTTTAATAAAACTAATACAAATTAAAAGGAATTTAATTAATTTACTAATTATAAACTAATTACAATTTATAAACCTATAATGATTAATACTAATTTTAGGATTAAAACATGTATTTTTGTATTTTATACTTAATTAAAACTAATTATATAATAAATAACCTAATTATAATAATTAAATAACTAATAACCTAAATTATAAATAATTAATTAATCAAAACCCTAATTTTTACCCTAGCTGGTACTGTAGCCGCGTCAAGGCCTACACGATTCGTGTAGGAGTACACGATTCGTGTAAGGTTTAAATTATGGGACAGATTACTGTTTCGAAAATTAGTTATTTTTATGTATTTTTATATATTTTAAACTTGAAATTCGTAAATAATAAAGATAAAACTTTTATAAGAAGTAAAAATAAGATAAATGGGAAGTGTTTACTTAATTGTGTCACCCCTAGGTCCATGGATTGTCTTAAGTTTTACGTCCTATTAAAATGTTCTAGTATCAAACTTTACATTTTTCTCTCGAAAAAAATATAAAGTTACAACTTAACTAAATAAAATCTAATTTTCATCGGATTCTTTTTAGAAAGTTACTAATCCCTAAGTATTTAAATTGAGACCTAGCCTAGTTTTGACTTTCGCCATTACCCAAATTATAACGGTTTCCCTTTTTATAATTTCACTTTCATATAATTTATTGATATCACCCAAACCACCGAAGTTTATTTCTAAATTGGTGTCAATAACTTATCCATAAATTCGTCTAGATCATTTTTAATGTTGAAGCTTAATTTAGGTAAATAAATATAACTTTCGTTATTTAAATTTACTAAATTAAGTGACAAGGGTTAAATACCTAATTACATAAGAATGGTTCTTTTAACTAGGCTCAATATTAAAAATACTAAAGTTACATTTTAACTTTACTAATGGTAACAATCCATTTCACTAGGGGCTCTACATTTAAGCAAACACTAGAGAAATTTAACTATCCATTACACTAGGGGAGACATAAAAATATAGATATGCAAGCATAATAATAACACTAATTTTAACAGAGTAAACTTACTAAAATACCTTCACTTGCATTAACTTCAAATGGTAGAAAAATTACAATAATAACACCCCTTTCACGCGTACAATAATACCCTTAATCACGAACAATACCCCCTTAATAGTTGAAACTATTTTTACAGCGTAATAAAATTGACAATAATTTAACTATAATAAACTTGTGTTGTAAATGTGTTGTAATATTCTCCCTTGTATCTGTTGATAGTACTCCGTATTTATGCTTGAATAGAAGTAGTAGTTGAGCTTAATTTAGTCAAAAAGACTGTCCAATTGCTGAGTGTTTTGATGATTATTCGTCCATTACTTGCAGCACTAGCCAAAAGTAGTATAAAAAATAATAAAGCAGCCGCCAGCTTTTTGCACGTTCTGGAAACTGTTGAGGCCTAACATTACCCGAATCGGGTATATATACACGAATCGTGTATGACTAGAGATATTACACGATTCGTGTAATAGTACACGATTCGTGTAAGGCAAATTTCCAGTTTTCTTGATTTTTCTTCTTCATTTGTTCTTTGTTGATCTCGTGTTGACGTGTACTGTCTTGGCACTATACATTTGAACTCTTTTCTTCTTTCATCTTGTACTTTCATTCGGATAAACGTTTCTTGATATAAATCTGGTTAAAACGATCGTTTTATCGTCGAATCTTCAAATAACAAACTCTTGTCTACCTTTATCGTTTTTCTCGTGAAATGCGCATTGAATGTCTTCGTAGAAGATAAAAACCTATGAAATATGAGTGATATTGCGTCGAATAATATGTATGTTTAGAGCAATATCAAAATACCCCACACTAGAACGTTGCTTGTCCTCAAGCAATTACATCTTTTAACAGAGTTAGAACATTATATATTACACAACACACACTACACGAAATGAAACACACGCTATATGAAATTTATTACACAACACAGTATTTATTGAATCACACACACACACCACACGAAATGAAATTCTGACAACAGAAACAAACATGAAACTCGTGATTAGGGTTTTAAAAATTTGGATCCTTAGGGAAAATTGGACCTTGTGAAAACGTTTTATGATTTTATAAAATGTCATGCTAGTTTTTACACTAGACACGTTTTCCGGTTTTAACCTCAAATTCCGGTTGAGGGTAACTGAAAACCGAAGTCTCAGTCGGCGATTAGCAAGCTATTCGCCCCCATGATTGTAGTATCATGGAACTTGAAGCCAAATGTCCAAAAATAGTTTTACACAAATATAATTCATAAAATAGCATAAGTTTTAGAACAAAATTATATCGTGTCCAAATATCATCGGTGAACCATGAGTTTGCACACCTCAATTTGTTATGGCATATGTATGTTGACCGCGGTCAAACATAGATGCAGTTGATCTTTACGGAGATCATCCATCTGGGGATTAGATTCATTAGTCTTAAAAGCTAATTTGCATTGTGCCCCCCCATTGTACGGGACATATCCTTCTCATGGTTAGGATAAGTCTGACCACCAAAAACCCTGTTTGATGCTGAGGTTAGGTGGATTTCCAGCCGATTTTAGGGATGACTTTACAAGATTTTTCGTCAACCTACAGCTGTTCTGGACTACATCTTCTAACATAAGTTAGCAAGTGTGTCAATTCGGAAGACTTTACTTCCTTACGGGATGGACTTGATTCATCCTCTATTACTCGTGATAATGGAATATTCAGGTTTATACGTTCCTTAGCAATGATATCTGCAATAAACTTCAAAGAAACATGTGATAAATGGTTCTCAATATAAGGATTTATAAATTCTTGTTATAAATGGTTTTCTTTTATAAGTTTTAAACAAATAAACTTATGTATTTTTAATGTATGGAGACAACAATTTCGGTTTTTACACCTGATCTTTAATTGCTCGTAGTTACCTTAAAAATTGATTAGATACATTTGTTTTAAAAATTTTAAAATTTTCATAAAAACCAATAACTTATAAGGTCTCGAGAATTTATATATTCCCACCCCACACTTAAGATTATGTAATGCCCTCATTACATAAAATCAGATAATAATGTATAAATTTGAGAGGACAATTAGTGTGAAGTATTTGGAACTTCCTTTGTTAACCGATTTGGATTTTCAAATTGTTTTACCTATGATTTTATCCAACGTTTGTATCGATGTTTCGTTTCGTCTAATTGCATTTTCGTTTGCACCTGTCAAAACCATGTTAAAAACACACAAAATATGGGGTTGTATTTCAAATGTACAAAACAATTTCACCCCACACTAATTTCTTGCAAAGATATATTAAAACATAACAAACATAAAAATGTAAAAATACACACCACACAATTATATGTTATTACAAACCAAAAAATAAAAATGTAAATGTTTAAAACAATATAACTAATCAAATGGGCTCCAATACGGGCCTCCTCGCTCACCCTCCTCCTGCTGCTGTCGTTGCCGCTGCTCGCTTAGGCGTTGTTCCTCGTAGAAGCGCCTGTATGCATCCTGACTTGCGGCAATGGCGGCGTTGTGATCATATGATGGAGGTAGCGGGTCATTGGGTGACTGCCATTGGGGGTATGATGGAAAGGCTGAGGGTGCGTATGATTGTGGGTTAGACGCGTATAAATGTGCCTGATGGTGCGCCCACTCTAATTGATTTTGTATTCCCCTCTGATCGTATTGGATGTTGGACAGCATACTATATTGATCTACTTGGGTTTGTCTAATATCTAACTGCGTATGCCTAATGTCCCCTAACTGCCGAGATAAAGCCGTATACTGGTCTTCTGATCTTACTCCCCAGTTTTGATAAGAGTTACGTACATCTAAACTCAATGAGTTAAATGAACTTTGGAGTAAATCGTAATCAGAAGTACCTGCCTGAGACGAGCTCGCCTGATCTGTGTCGCGTCGTCTCCTCCTGGCTTCCCTCTCGGGCTCGTCATCCTCCTGCATCGGTTCTTGAGGTGCAACATCCTGTTCCCTTAAACTAATCACCCCAGCCCTCACCCGTATAGCTTTAGCTGTCCTATACACATCCAATCCTAAGGTACGAACCTGTTGATTTATCGGTTGGATTGGAGGCGCAAAGTCGTTCGGGTTGATATCGAACCAGGATGCCAAACATGTGATATAGTGACCCCCCGATATGTCACTGTCTCCTCGAGCACCTTTACCTACATTGGCCAAAAAGTGGGCCACTCCATAGGGTATACTAATAGTAGAATACCTATCTCTAATATGATCCAAATACCAAAGGTCGACATAATTAATCCTATCTGTAGAAAGGAATGCCCTTTGGTTAATAGTGTTCGCTATAAATTTATGAATTAAACGATAGCGAATATCTCGGATCTTAAGATAGGATTCTCGGCCGGCTGAATATGTATTCCTACCGGAAAAAGATTGCCAGACCCTGCCATGCTCATAATCTCCTGAATATCTAGCTCCATTAAATATAAAATCCCAAAAACCTGGAGCAATCCTTTCATGACCCTCATAAATCCCTAATGCTATAGTTAAGTCGCCTAGGGACATCCGTCTATCAATCCCACCCAGTCGGAATTGTAGAAAACTATTATCTTGGACACTTGCTGGGCGGGGAATCATCCTAACAGTAGAATAAAATTCTAAACAAAATTCCCTATATACAGGAGCAGTCAAGCTAAACAATCTCTCCCAGTCATTAAAACTCCTAACTACCCCAAATTCATCCGTATAACTTTGGGTTAAAATATCCCTAATCTGTGTATCTAAGTTAACTGGGTGACCTAAAGGTGCCCAATCAACAATGCAAACTTGATTGATTGTTCGAGTTGCCAGATTAAGCAAATCCTTTACCTTTTGTACCCTTTGGCTCATTTCGATAGGGAAATGTAGAATCGGGTGTAGTAGCAACATTCGTTGTTCCATATCGGGCGTAACTTCTTCTTGTTGGTTAACTGGCCTCATTCTGATTGGTCCCTGCATAACATTTTTTAAAAACAAGGAAATCATCCCAATAGGATGTGTAAATGTTAGCAAAGGTTTTAACTTCAACAAACAAGCTTGTTTTCAACACCACATTATTCAATTTAATTCAACAAACTTGGGATAATTAGTTCTATCATTCAAGACAAAGCAAAACAAACTAAACATCACGAATCAAAAATCAAGTTTCATATAAAAAGTCTAACTCATAAGTGAAACACGCAATTTTTCTAAGCATATATACTTCTATTCAATCACATTGCGCGTATCTCAGCTTCTAAATTATCCTTAACATCATTCAAACGCATACTTGATTCATGAAAGTTGCAAAAGTTAACAAATTTAGGTTAAAATCAAAAATCACACAATCAAGCAATAAAAATTATATTCACAAGTTCTATCTACTATCAAAACACTCAAAAACAACTAATTATAACCAAATTAACACACTTTAGTATCAATTTCATCATCTTCCCCAATTTGGTATAAACCCTAATTTGCAAACACCAATTAAACTTCAATTTTTCATGCTAATCGGGTTTATCATGTTACTAACAACATATATATAACAATAATCAAGCCAAAATCAACACAAATATGCACAAAATTCGGATTAAAACTATAAATAAAAATAATGAAACACTTGAAGAACACTAATTAAAATGGGTTAAAAATCCGTACCGCTCTTGGCATGATGAAAGGTTGAAGAATTAGAGGTGATTGGAGGTGTTAATTCAGTGATTTGGGGCGATTTTGGGGATTTTGGGGGTTTTGGTTCGATTTTTGCAGAAAAAATTGGGGAGATGAAGTGTGAAACCCAGCCCCCTGCCCGATCTGTTTTGTGCAGCTATTTTTGGCCTTACACGAATCGTGTAGGGCCACACGATTCGTGTAAGGCTTATTTCCAGATTTTTTTTTTTTTTTTTTTTTTTTTTTTTTTTTATAACTTATAATTAATTAAGTTTTAAAAATATCTTTTATAGATTTATATTTGTAATGGAAATTCGGTTTTTACACCTGTTCTTTATCCGTTTATAAATCTTAAAAATAAATTTATAAAATTTAATTAATTAATAGTTAAAATTTTTATAGTTTTTCTGAAAGCAAATTCAAAAATAAAATAAAAACACTCTATTTTAAAAATATTAACATTTTTAATTTTAGAACAAGTTCATAAAAAATTAAAATTACATAATGTAAAATACACTCTATTTTTATTTAACTTAAAATCAATTGAATTCAGAATATCTTTTATAAATTTATATTTGTAACGGAAATTCGGTTTTTACACCTGATCTTAATCCGTTTATAAATTTTTAATTTCAATTTATAAAATTCAATTAATTAAAAGTTTTAAAATTTTTTATAGTTTTATCGAAAATAAAAAACAAGTACATGAAAAATAAAAATTAAACAAATAAAAAAAATTCACTCTATTTTTTTTTTTTTATATACCCTTAAATCAACTAATTTTCAAACTTAAAACCTTGTTTCCTATCGTCTAGGTAGAGATTAATGTCGGTCGTCAAACCTATCATTATCCGCAACAAAGATTTACAAGTTATATATTTTTACGGTTATTGATAAAAGAGTATATTTTTGCAATCTACTACAGACTTTTAGAATTTAACAAATATTCTGTACAATTTTGAAGAATGAAAATTCAGTTGTGACACCTAACATTTTCATTTTCAAAGAACAAGTTAAACTCAAGGCGTTTCACCTCAATTTAGTAGAAAGAATTTTTCTGATGTTTATTTTGTTTTCGTGGTTTACTATTTAAAAGATATCTTAACAATTTAACAATTAATTTCGTGCAGTTTGAACAACAATAATTCAGTTTTAACACTTTAACATTATTGTTTTCAATGAAAACAGGTTAAATTCAAGTTTAATCAATTTAAATTAAATAAACCCCTTTTTTTTTTTTAACACACGGCAAACAATAAACACACAAAAACATAAACACACAAAATAAAAACAAAATATGCACATACATACAATGGACGAGAAAAAGAATTAGATAGTGAACCCACGTTGACTCGCTTCGTAGTCGAGTCGCGAAATTTCACTTCCCATCGCCTCGTAGGCGTAACCACGTGGGTTTAAAAGGTTTTCGTCTAAGCATTTGAAAGGCCCTTCTCGGCATAAAGTTACGTACTCGAAATTAGAGTCCGTTTGGTTCTTTGGGCAATCTCCGGAGTGAGCCGGTTTTCCACATTTTCCACATTTACCCAATTGTCGTGCTCGACGTCTCTTAGCGCATTTTGATTTACCTTTTGCATAATTTTTTTCATTATAATCTTGACTTTCTCTTTTTCTTGTCGCATCGCATCGTTTCTTAATATCTAACACCACATCTCTTGGTAGAATTTTATCGCACATTAAAATGAAGTGGTTGTAGATATATTTACCTCGCATCTTGAAAATAAAGAAATAAAAACAAACCAAAAGAAATTAAAAAGGTAGAATGGGGGGAGAAGACTAGTTCTTTAGGGTCTGCTAGGGAAAGACCAATCGAACTCCACTCTTGAAGATAAAAATGAAAAGTGAGAATGGAGTTTTACAACCTTAGAGTTACCCTGAATTTAGTTGTCCTTAGGGTAAAATGTGACTTCGTCTCTTTCCGTAGTGTTGATCCCTTCAAAGTATAGCTTTAGTCGATGACCGTTCACCTTGAAAGTTCCACCGTCTTTACCGTACAATTCTGTATATCCAGATGGAAAAACCTGTTTTATTATATATGGCCCAGACCATCGGGATCTTAGTTTCCCAGGTGAAAACTTAAAACGTGATTGGAAGACTAAAACTTTATCTCCCTGTTCAAATTCTTTTGTTTTTAGTCGTGCATCGTGCCATCTTTTAGTTTTCTCTTTATATGTTTTAGAGTTTTCATATGCTTGTAGTCTTAATTCATCTAATTCATTAATTTGTAAGAATCGGTTTTCCCCGGCTTGCACAAGATCGGTGTTACATTCTCTTAAAGCCCAATATGCCTTGTGTTCGATTTCGACAGGTAGATGACATGCCTTACCATAAACTAATCGGAAAGGTGTAGTACCAATGGGCGTTTTAAATGCGGTTCTAAATGCCCATAGCGCATCATCTAGCTTTCGATGCCAGATTTTCGGGTTGTTATTTACCGTTCTTTCTAAAATTCGTTTAAGACCTCGATTAGTGTTTTCAACTTGGCCACTCGTTTGAGGGTGGTAAGAAGTTGAGAAACGATGATTAACTCCATACTTTTTAAGCACTTTCTCGAGTAATTGATTTGTAAAATGAGTTCCACGATCACTGATTAATGCCTTTGGAATCCCAAAACGTGAGAAAAGGTTTTTAAGGAAGCTAACAACAACTCGAGCATCGTTAGTGGGTAGGGCTTTTGCTTCAGCCCATTTAGAAACATAATCGACTGCTACAAGAATGTATTTACATTTGTTAGAAGCGGGGAATGGACCCATGAAGTCAATACCCCAAATGTCAAATACTTCGCATACTTGGATGCTTTGTTGTGGCATTTCGTCCCTCTTGGAGATATTTCCAGATCTTTGACAAGAATCACATGTTTTAACCATGTGATATGCATCTTTGAAAATAGTTGGCCAATAAAAGCCTGAGTCAAAAACCTTTTTGGCTGTATAGCTAGGTCCGAAATGACCACCAGCTGGACCTTGATGACAGTGCTCTAATATTTGTTGAGCTTCTTTACCATATATGCAACGGCGGATAACTTGATCCGCTCCTATTCGAAAAAGATTAGGACTCTCCCAGAAGTAATACTTTAAATCAGCAAAGAATTTCTTCTTTTGCTGGTATGTTTGATTTTTAATTAATACTCCTGTAGCAAGATAGTTTGCAAAATCAGCAAACCATGGAATTTCAAAGTCGGTTTCTATTCTCATTAGAGATTCATCAGGGAATGTATCTTTGATGATTGTATCATCAAGTTTCTCTAATTTGGGATTTTCAAGTCGAGATAAGTGATCGGCAGCTAGATTCTCAGCTCCTTTCTTATCACGTATTTCAATGTCGAATTCTTGTAGTAAAAGAACCCAACGAATTAGACGGTGTTTTGCGTCTAGCTTCTTGAATAAGTATCTAAGTGCTGAATGATCTGTGTAAACAATGGTTTTAGACAACACTAAATATGACCGAAATTTATCAAATGCATAGACAACTGCTAGGAGTTCCTTTTCTGTGGTGGTATAATTAATTTGGGCTCCTGTTAGAGTTTTACTTGCATAATAAATCGGACGAAAATGATTATCTGAGCGTTGTCCTAAAACAGCACCTAAGGCATAATCGCTTGCGTCACCCATTAACTCAAATGGTTTGGACCAATCGGGAGATACTATGATAGGTGCATTCGTAAGTTTTTCTTTTAGGATGGAGAAAGCTTGTAGGCATTCGTCATTGAAATCGAATGTACTATCTTTCTCAAGAAGTTTAGTCATGGGTCGAGCGATTTTGGAAAAATCCTTTATGAATCGTCGATAGAATCCCGCATGACCTAAGAAACTACGAATTCCTTTAACGTTAGTTGGAGGAGGAAGCTTTGAAATTACATCAATCTTAGCTTTGTCTACTTCCATTCCATCTCGAGAAATCTTGTGTCCTAAGACAATGCCTTCCTTCACCATGAAGTGGCATTTTTCCCAATTTAAAACAAGATTTGATTCTTCACAACGAATTAACATTCGCTCGAGGTTTGAAAGGCATGAATCGAAGGAGTTTCCAAAAACAGAGAAATCGTCCATGAAGACTTCCATACTTCCTTCTATCATGTCATGAAATATTGCCATCATACACCTTTGGAAGGTGCCTGGCGCATTGCATAATCCGAACGGCATTCGTCGGTATGCGAAAGTACCAAATGGACAAGTAAAAGTTGTCTTGTCTTGGTCTAATGGATCAATGGGAATTTGAAAATAACCGGAGAATCCATCAAGGAAACAATAGTATTCTTTTCCCGCTAAACGTTCTAACATTTGATCAATATAAGGAAGTGGGAAATGATCTTTCCTTGTGGCGTCATTTAAACGACGGTAGTCTATACAGACTCTCCAACCAGTGACTGTTCTCGTGGGAACGAGTTCATTTTTATCATTAAGGACTACAGTTGTACCTCCTTTCTTGGGTACAACTTGAACAGGACTAACCCATGGGCTATCGGATATAGGGTATATTAACCCGGCATCAAGTAGCTTGATAACCTCCTTTTTGACAACTTCTTTCATGTTGGGATTTAGCCTACGTTGTCTTTGTACTACGGGTTTGTAATCATTCTCAAGGAGAATTTTATGTGTACAGTAAGACGGGTTTATTCCCGGAATGTCGGTTGTTTTCCAGGCTATAGCTTTTTTATGGGTTTTTAAAACAGAAATTAACCTATCTTTCTCATTATCGGAAAGATGTGAAGCGATAATTACTGGTAATTGATATGTACCTTCGAGATAAGCATACTCCAAGTGTTTGGGTAGCTCTTTAAGCTCTAGTACGGGTGGTTCTTCCAAGGAATTCTTTATACGGAATCTATCTTCATTATTGATTTCCTCAAATGTTTCCTCTTCATTGGGAATTTCTTCGTTAATGGTTTCGTCATCCGTGACTACCTTCATTAGCTCATCAAAATCTTTATCGATATTGAAGTATTCATCTTCACTTACCGGGGCTAATCCCGGGATATCAATTTCTAGTAGCTCCTTCAATTCATTTTCGACACAAAGATCTATTACATCAATTTGAAAACAAGAGTCGTCGGTGGAAGTGGGTCTTTTCATGGCTTTGTCAATGTGACAAATTATTCTCTCGTTTCCTACACCTAGACTTAATTGTTCTTTTTGGACATTGATGATAGCATCTGCAGTATTTAGGAAAGGACGTCCTAAAATGATAGGAACTTTTGTGTCCTCTTGCATTTCTAGAATAACAAAGTCGACGGGGAAGATGAGTGAGCCAACTTTTACAAGTATATCCTCGGCTATACCTATGGGAGTATCAAATGATTGATTTGCTAATCGAATACCCATTCGGGTTGGTTTTAAGTCTCCCAAGTCGAGTTTTAAATATAACGAGTAAGGCATTAAGTTGACACTTGCACCTAGATCGGCTAGTGCATCGTACACTACCGAATCACCCATCATACATGGTATGATAAAACTACCAGGGTCTCCTAATTTTGGAGGTACATTTTGTTTCTTTAAGATAGCCGAACATTCTTCATGGAGGAATGTGGCAGAAACATCATGGTATTTACCCTTTGAAGATATTAGATCTTTTAAGAATTTCCCGTAGTTGGGCATATCCCTAAGAACTTCTGCGAGTGGCATGTTAATGCTAATTTGCTTAATCATGTCCGCAAATTTCTCATATCGCTTTGCGAGTCTATCTTTCTTTAATGCTTTTGGGTAAGGAATAGGTTCCTTATGCACTTTTACTGGTGGTTCTTCAATTTTCTTTTGTATGACCTCCGGTAGATCATTTTTCTCTTGTTCTTCGTTATCTTGCTCGTTTTCATCAACTGGTATTGGTGAAATAGTAGGAGATAAAGGAACTTCCGGAGATTTTGGAGTCTCGGGTTTAGTAGTTAAACCACTTCTAGTAGTTATAGCATTTACATGCTCGTTCCTTGTTTGGGGGTTGTTGGGATTCACTTGAGTATTTGAGGGGAGAGTACCTGGTGGTCTCTCTGATAGTAACTGTGAGATCCTTCCAACATCTCTTTCTAAGTTTTGTATTGTAGCTTGTTGATTTCGAATTTGCTGAGTTTGGAGCTCTGCATTTTGCTCATGCTTAACCATAAAATCTCTTAAGAGATCTTCTAAACCAGATTTCCTCTCGGGTTGAGGTTGCATAATTGCTAATGGTTGTGGTTGCATGAGTGCTAATGGTTGCGGTTGATTGGGTTGGAAATTATTTTGATAATTTCTTTGAGGTTGATTTCGGTTATTATATCCTGGCGGTGGATTTCTTTGATTTTGATTTTGAAAATTCCGGTTGTTTTGGTAACCTTGATTTCCACCTTGATAGTTATTGTTATTTTGATAGTTATTATTATTTGATCCTGAAGGTCCTCCTACTTGATAGCTGTTGATGGGAGGATATCTTCGGTTGTTTGCTTCTATAGTTGGAAAATCGCTAAAGTTCATTTCACCTTTTCGTAAGTAACCTAAGAAATTTGCTTGCTCTTCCATTGTTGCTTGATTACAATCTTTAGTAAGGTGGGGACCTTGGCACAGTTCACATCCTACTCTGATAGCATGCATTTCCTTGGTTACTTTCTCGATTTGCCTTGCTTGATTTGCTATTTGAACTTTTAAAGAAGCAATTTCATCATTGCTTTCAATACTAGCAACATTTGATGATCTAGAAAATTCTATTTCTTGATGCCAATTATGAGAATGGGAGGCTAAATCAGCAATGATTGTGTGAGCGTCTTCAGGTGTTTTCTTCATGATTGAACCTCCAGCTGCAACATCTATATCTTTTCTAGTTGTCACATTGACTCCTTTATAGAATATTTGGACCTTTTGGAATGTATTTAACCCGTGTTGAGGACATATTCGAAGCATTTTATTGAATCGAGTCCAAGCTTCATAAAGAGTTTCATTAGGCTTTTGTTTAAAGTGATTTATATCACTTTGTAATTTTGCTGCTTTTGAAGCAGGAAAGAATTCTGACAAAAATTTATCCATCATATCATTCCAGTTTTCAATATAACCTTCTGGTAATGAGTCTAGCCAATCCCTTGCATCATCTTTTAATGACCATGGAAAGATTTTTAAACATGCAACTTCATCGGTGACATCTTTGATTTTGAAAAGCTTGCAAATGCTTACAAACTTACGAAGATGCTCGTTAGCATCCTCATTTGGGGCTCCACCGAATTGACATGTATTAGTTACCATGTGTAAAAATTGACCTTTTATTTCAAAACCATCAGTCATCGGGGGTTGGATGATTGCGTGGCCTTGACCTTTTCTTGTGGCCTTCATTAATGCTTCCATCGTTTGATTTGTATCAGCCATTTCTTCTTCTTCTTTAATAATCGGCTCTATGATTGGTTGAATTATTGGTTCAGAGTCGGATTCTAAGAAAAGTGACTCTAAATTTTTAGCAAGAGATTCTACTTCTTGAGCTCTTAAGCGTTCGTGGAATTTCCTTTCGGGTTCAGGATGTGAGGGAGTTAATTCAGCGTTGGAGGAACGTAAGTTCATACATTAATTTCTATTATGAGATCACTTCACTAAAGGTTTATCTAGGGTTACCTATTTGTTTCTCTTTTTTTTAGTGTTTTTCGGTGTTTTAAAATTACTAGTACTTCCTATTTCTTTTTGTTGTTTTTGTCCTTTATTAATTCTTTGAGGTTCTGGATTAAGTTTAACGAGTTTAGGATTGAACGGATCATACAATTTGGGAAATTGTACAAAGAATTAAAGGATTTATTCAAAAACTTTGAACTTTCTTGGAAATGAATTTCCTCGAGAGGATCGAATAACATAAAAACAATGATAAAAACCTTTAAACAAACAGATTTTCCTTCTGATTTTTGCCCACGTTTTGAATAGCCAAAAGATGCAGCAGAGGGGCAGGATCCTTCAAAGACCAATAAAATTGGTGATCCAACAACCCGGTCCACGTACAAATCCAACTACTACTACGAATCAGAAAAATTATCTATTTATTTAACTGCCAAGTCCCCGGCAGCGGCGCCAAAAAGTTGATGATGCGAAACGTAACCTTTATTTATGAACGGATTTGAGTTGTTTTGTTACACGAATTGATTTATTGTATATGTGGTATTTTATAGATTTTAGGTTGATTTCACACATATATATAGGCAACTAGTCCTATCCGTGTAGTTTAGTTTGTTGGTAAATCCGATTCGTTCCACAGGGAGATGGAGTGTTTAATGGTTTTCTTTTTAATAGTCTTTGATGTCAAACTTAATTAAAGTGGGGTTTTGGATTAGGCAATTTATAGTAACAGTAAAAGCAAATAACTTAACTAATTTACTAATTAAAATTACAAGATTACAATAATTAACTTAAAAAGAAACTAAATGAAAATAAAATAATTATGATGCATTAATTATGTTACTAAATGGTAATTAGTAAAATAGTAATTTTTAATAAAACTATATATTTAGATTTTTGTTTTAAGCAAAAATTATATAAACTTAATTAATTTAACTAAAATGCATTTTTAATAAAACTAATACAAATTAAAAGGAATTTAATTAATTTACTAATTATAAACTAATTACAATTTATAAACCTATAATGATTAATACTAATTTTAGGATTAAAACATGTATTTTTGTATTTTATACTTAATTAAAACTAATTATATAATAAATAACCTAATTATAATAATTAAATAACTAATAACCTAAATTATAAATAATTAATTAATCAAAACCCTAATTTTTACCCTAGCTGGTACTGTAGCCGCGTCAAGGCCTACACGATTCGTGTAGGAGTACACGATTCGTGTAAGGTTTAAATTATGGGACAGATTACTGTTTCGAAAATTAGTTATTTTTATGTATTTTTATATATTTTAAACTTGAAATTCGTAAATAATAAAGATAAAACTTTTATAAGAAGTAAAAATAAGATAAATGGGAAGTGTTTACTTAATTGTGTCACCCCTAGGTCCATGGATTGTCTTAAGTTTTACGTCCTATTAAAATGTTCTAGTATCAAACTTTACATTTTTCTCTCGAAAAAAATATAAAGTTACAACTTAACTAAATAAAATCTAATTTTCATCGGATTCTTTTTAGAAAGTTACTAATCCCTAAGTATTTAAATTGAGACCTAGCCTAGTTTTGACTTTCGCCATTACCCAAATTATAACGGTTTCCCTTTTTATAATTTCACTTTCATATAATTTATTGATATCACCCAAACCACCGAAGTTTATTTCTAAATTGGTGTCAATAACTTATCCATAAATTCGTCTAGATCATTTTTAATGTTGAAGCTTAATTTAGGTAAATAAATATAACTTTCGTTATTTAAATTTACTAAATTAAGTGACAAGGGTTAAATACCTAATTACATAAGAATGGTTCTTTTAACTAGGCTCAATATTAAAAATACTAAAGTTACATTTTAACTTTACTAATGGTAACAATCCATTTCACTAGGGGCTCTACATTTAAGCAAACACTAGAGAAATTTAACTATCCATTACACTAGGGGAGACATAAAAATATAGATATGCAAGCATAATAATAACACTAATTTTAACAGAGTAAACTTACTAAAATACCTTCACTTGCATTAACTTCAAATGGTAGAAAAATTACAATAATAACACCCCTTTCACGCGTACAATAATACCCTTAATCACGAACAATACCCCCTTAATAGTTGAAACTATTTTTACAGCGTAATAAAATTGACAATAATTTAACTATAATAAACTTGTGTTGTAAATGTGTTGTAATATTCTCCCTTGTATCTGTTGATAGTACTCCGTATTTATGCTTGAATAGAAGTAGTAGTTGAGCTTAATTTAGTCAAAAAGACTGTCCAATTGCTGAGTGTTTTGATGATTATTCGTCCATTACTTGCAGCACTAGCCAAAAGTAGTATAAAAAATAATAAAGCAGCCGCCAGCTTTTTGCACGTTCTGGAAACTGTTGAGGCCTAACATTACCCGAATCGGGTATATATACACGAATCGTGTATGACTAGAGATATTACACGATTCGTGTAATAGTACACGATTCGTGTAAGGCAAATTTCCAGTTTTCTTGATTTTTCTTCTTCATTTGTTCTTTGTTGATCTCGTGTTGACGTGTACTGTCTTGGCACTATACATTTGAACTCTTTTCTTCTTTCATCTTGTACTTTCATTCGGATAAACGTTTCTTGATATAAATCTGGTTAAAACGATCGTTTTATCGTCGAATCTTCAAATAACAAACTCTTGTCTACCTTTATCGTTTTTCTCGTGAAATGCGCATTGAATGTCTTCGTAGAAGATAAAAACCTATGAAATATGAGTGATATTGCGTCGAATAATATGTATGTTTAGAGCAATATCAACCTCTATATGATACATTTTACAAACATTGCATTCGTTTTTGAAAAGACAATCTTTCATTACATTGAAAGTTGACGGCATGCATACCATTTCATAATATATCTAACTATAATTAACTTAATAATAATCTTGATGAACTCGACGATTCGAATGAAACGTCTTTTGAAATATGTCATGAATGACTCCAAGTAATATCCTTAATATAAGCAAATGCACAGCGGAAGATTTCTTTCATACCTGAGAATAAACATGCTTTAAAGTGTCAACCAAAAGGTTGGTGAGTTCATTAGTTTAGCATAAATAATCATTTCATAATTTTAATAGACCACAAGATTTCATATTTCCATTTCTCATAAACATACGTCCCATGCATAGAGACAAAATATCATTCATATGGATTGAACACCTGGTAACCGACATTCACAATATGCATATAAGAATATCCCCATCATTTCGGAATCCTCCTTCGGACATGATATAAATTTCGAAGTACTAAAGCATCCGGTACTTTGGATGGGGCTTGTTGGGCCCGATAGATCTATCTTTAGAGTTCGCGTCAATTAGGGTGTCTGTTCCCTAATTCTTAGATTACCAGTCTTAATACAAGGGGCATATTCGGTTTAATAATCCAGCCATAGAATGTAGTTTTAAGTACTTGTGTCTATTTCGTAAAACAGTTATAAAAATAGCGCATGTATCCTCAGTCCCAAAAATATATATTGCAAAAGCATTTAAAAAGGGATTAATGAAACTCACGCATATAAATATTGTAAACCAGTTAATAAAGCATTTTCATGTATTCTCAGCCCAAAAATGTAATGAGTAAAAAGGAGCAAATGAACTCACCATACTGTATCTTGTAGTAAAATTACATATGACTATATTGAACAAAGCAGGGTTGGCCTAGGATTCACGAACCTATATCATTTGTATATTTATTAATATACATAGTTGTAACCGTACAATATATATATAAATTTATTAGTTATATACTTTTAATAATATATGTGTTTCATATATTCATTTTGTTATTACTTTTCGTTATGTCATATGTATTAAATATATTTTTAACAAATATATTTGTTTGTTAATAATAGTAGTTATAATAAAACCAAAATAATATTAGTGGTGGTAGAAATGATAGTAATTATAATACTTAAAGATAATTATAATGATATTAATAATTATAATTGTAAAATATTAATTTTTACGGTTAATGATAGCTATGTTACTGATTTTAGTAATTACATAATAATAATAATAATACCTATGGTAATACATTTAATACTACTTATGTTAATATTAATAGTTCTATTATTTATAGAAAGATACTAATACTAGTATATACGAAAATAATAATAATTCGTATTATTTTCATACTAATAATAACCATATTTGTAATTTTAATTATGATAAATAATAAATGGTAATTAATACTTATTTTGGTAATAATAATAATAGTAACCATAATACTTGTACAAATAACAATCACTAGTAATAACATTAATTATAATATTAATAATAATAATAATGATAACTAATACTTACTTGACAAAATTTATAATAATAAAAAATACACTAATAATATTAATAATAATAATAATAATTTTAATACTTATGAGTATGATAATATTAATAATAATAAGTGTTGTAATACTAATAATAACTACAACAATATTAATAATAATAATAATAATCATAGTAGTAACAATCATATCAAATTCATAATAATAATAATGATACAAATTATAATTCTAATAAAAATAACAATAATAAAAATAAAGATTTTTAATATTAAAAGCTACCTCATAAAAATTGGCCCAAAAACAGATAGAGGACGATGCCATGGCTCGAACCCGAGACCTCTCGTTAACCGACCCAACTCTCAAACCATTGCTCCATTCATTTCTTTCTGACTAACTATCCCGTTATAAATATATAACTCGCTTATTCTTTTCTGTTTCTATGTGTTCATCATCCTCGCAATTTGATTCGTCCCAGGGGTTTGTGTTTAGAAGCAATTAACGAATTAAATTCTTGTTTAAGACGTATAAACAACCAATAATATATAGTTATAATTGTGTTTCTGTTTAAATAAAAAAAATTAAAAAAAATGCAGCAGAAGCTGTTCGTCGGAACAAAAAAAAATTGTTTAATTCGAGAACTTTTTGGATAAAACCTTCAACACAAATTGTGTTCCAAATCAAGCTTAAAAACTTAATAATTTATCAATTTAACTTGAATTGAAACAAATAATACGAATTTGATTTATGAACAAAGTTTGACTTTTTGAAACCGAACCTTTGACTCCAAAATTCGATCTCAATTCTACAAGTCTTGATTTGATACTTTCCAGAAAGTTTCAAGAGTATAAAATAAGTGTTTCTGAAATTTTAGTTTCCCTCGAATCCTTAGAAATCAGTTGCGAAGCCAAATGGGTCAAAGATGAATATGAACACCAAAAATTAATCGAATTCTCTGATATATGTTGCTGTAAATAAGTAGTAATGATTTACGAAGTTTAGGAATCGTAGAATGGACGAATTTTAGTAATCAATTCATATATTGAAGCTTTAGGAATGGATTTTTGATTTTTGGATCCATCGACTAAGAACAGAGAGTTTGAAAATAAATAAAAATAAACTAAAACAGATAAAATCAGATTTATTTGGTGTAGAGCTAATGGATTGACTTGTTAGATACCGAACCACTCTCGACATAGAATCACAGGTAAATAGATTACAGAAGAAAAAAAATGAAAAGTTTTGAAAGGGATGTGAAACGACTTTTGTTTCCTATCTGTAGGATTTTGATATCTTAATTGATATTGATATTTCATATATATATATATATATATATATACACATATTATTTTGGATGACATCACTCATTTAAATATTTAATATTTTACCTTTTATATATATTATGATATACATATATTATTTATGTATAAAATTCTTGTACCTTTATTTTTACATTATTACATCTATAATTATGTTTAATTTTATCAAATTTTATTACATAATAAGTATATTAATTATATATATATATATATATATATATATATATATATATATATATATATATATATATATATATTGAAACAAATAAACTTAAAGTATGGATTTAATACTTTGTTAACGTTGATAATTATGTTCAAATTTATTTACTTTCAATATGCCCTCTTTAATTAACTAAACAACTTTAAATAATAATTTTTAAATTATCCTAAGTTATCTTTTCACTATCACTAAATCACATAATAGTTTAATTTATAAAAGATAATTATTTACATATATAACTAATTATATAAACATTTGTATTTACAATTAATGGTTCGTGAATCATCGAAAATAGTCACAGGGTATTTTAATATATAAAAGAGTTCAAGCTTTTTGAGACTCAATAATACAGACCTTGCTTATCATGTCGAAATCATATATAGATTAAGGTTTAAATTTGATCAGAAATTTCCGGGTCATCACATTAATAGACCACAAGATTTTCATATTCCCAGTTCTCATAAATAAACGTCCCATGCATAGAGACAAAATATCATTCATATGGATTGAACACCTGGTAACCGACATTAACTAGATGCATATAAGAATATCCCCTATCATTCTGAGATCCTCCTTCGGACATGATATAAATTTCGAAGTACTAAAGCATCCGGTACTTTGGATGGGGTTCGTCGGGCCCATAGATCTATCTTTAGGATTCGCGTCAATTAGGGTGTCTGTTCCCTAATTCTTAGATTACTAGACTTAATAAAAAGGGGCATATTCGATTCGATAATTCAACCATAGAATGTAGTTTCGATTACTTGTGTCTATTTCGTAAAACAGTTATAAAATTTACGCATGTATTCTCAGCCCAAAAATATAAAGGGTAAAAAGGTAAATGAAACTCACGCATATAAATATTGTAAAACAGTTAATAAAGCATTTGCATGTATTCTCAGCCCAAAAATGTATATAAAAAGGGAGTAATGAAACTCACACATGTAAATATTGTAAAACAGTTAATAAAGCATTTGCATGTATTCTCAGCCCAAAAATATATATAAAAAGGGAGTAATGAAACTCACCATACTGTATTTTGTAGTAAAAATACATATGACGTCATTTAACAAGTGTAGGGTTGCTCTCGGATTCACGAACCTATATCAATTGTATATATATTAAAACATATACTTGTAATTGAATAATTTCATATTTATATCTTATTTATCTGTTGTATATATATATATATATATATATATATATATATATATATATATATATATATATATATATATATATTCAATTTGTATATATATATTCAAATTTCTTATTATCCATATAGTTACGTTAATATATATATGTATATTTGATTAGTAGTATATATAAAATAGATATTAATTTGTTATATAAATATATTTATGTAAAATTCATTAATATCATTAATACATACTTATATGTATTGTTACTTATAAATGTTTTTATGTACATAATGTTTATTTGGTAAAATAATATTAATAATAGTAATGAAAATTGTATCTGATTATAATGATAATAACAATACTAATAGTAATAATATTTATAGCAAATTTTATTACTAATAATAGTTAGGATAATAAATCTTAATAATATAATAATAACGATGCTCATATTATTAATATTACTACTTATAATTATCTAATTATATTGATCATAATGATATTGACAATAATAATACATAATGATAATGATAATACTAATAAATTTAGAATGATATTAATACTAATATTTATGAAAATAATATTAACTTATATTATTTCCATAACAATAATAATAATATTCATAATTATATCTAATATTACGATAATAAATGATAATTCTTATATATACACTTATGTTAATAATAATACTTAATACTATAATATAAATCATAATAACATTTTCTAACAATAATAATAATATTAATCACAATAATAATGATAATGATAATAATAATAATAATAATATTAATAACAATAATAATAATAGAAGTAAAATAAATAACAAGATATACCCTTTAAATCTTTGAGCAAAAAAAAAGGCTGCAGACGGGACTCGAACCCACAACCTCTCGTTTACACAATAACCCATTAACCAATCGGCCAGATTTGTTTTTCCTGAATAACTTCACGACCCAATTTACTTAACCCATTTTCTATTCGTATCCATGTTATTTTGCCCAACAACAATAACGGTTTTCGGCCCAACAATAAAAAAAAACTGGTAGCCCAATTATGAAACACCAATTCATAACGGCCAAAACAACTTCATGGATTTTTGGATCTGGTAAGCGAAGTGCGAAAGTCAGAAACATAAATAAATAAATAAAAACGCACGCCCTAATCAATATTTCATCATCATCGTTCTTCTATACCTTCCTCTTCTTCTTTACCATGTTTCATCTTCTTTACACAATCATTAATCATAAACCGTCGGTCCTCATCATCATACTCATATTCTTTATCATCATCTAATTATTCTTCATATGTATCATAACTCTAATCTTAACATAATCATAATCATAATTTTAATCATAAGCATAATCATGTTTATTATCGTTCTTAAATTGATCAAAAGAATTCAAGAACGAAACCCATTACCTATCATCGTCTTACTAACATCATCATTATCGAATCACGTTCATCATCCTTAATCGTACATCATAACATCTTTATCTCATCATCACAGCATCATCATTCGCTGTATCACTATCATCAATCTAGCATCCTATCACTCTACATAAAATCATAATCATTATCGCTAATTATCATCACTCATCTCCATTACCGTATACTCGTCTTTGAAATGTCCTGTTCATATTGATTATAAACGTTCCATATTAATTGATTTCGTTGCGAGGTTTTGACCTCTATATGAGACGTTTTTCAAAGACTGCATTCATTTTTAAAACAACCATAACCTTTATTTTATCAATAAAGGTTTCAAAAGCATTACGTAGATTATCAAATAATGATAATCTAAAATATACTGTTTACACACGACCATTACATAATGGTTTACAATAGAAATATATTACATTTACATATGTTTCTTGAATGCAGTTTTTACATAATATCATACAAACATGGACTCCAAATCTTGTCCTTATTTTAGTATGCAACAGCGGAAGCTCTTAATATTCACCTGAGAATAAACATGCTTTAAACGTCAACAAAAATGTTGGTGAGTTATAGGTTTAACCTATATATATCAAATCGTAACAATAGACCACAATATTTCATATTTCAATATACATCCCATACATAGAGATAAAAATCATTCATATGGTGAACACATGGTAACCGACATTAACAAGATGCATATATAAAATATCCCCATCATTCCGGGACACCCTTCGGACATGATATAAATTTCGAAGTACTAAAGCATCCGGTACTTTGGATGGGGTTTGTTAGGCCCAATAGATCTATCTTTAGGATTCGTGTCAATTAGGGTGTCTGTTCCCTAATTCTTAGATTACCAGACTTAATAAAAGGGGGCATATTCGATTTCGATAATTCAACCATAGAATGTAGTTTCACGTACTTGTGTCTATTTTGTAAATCATTTATAAAACCTGCATGTATTCTCATCCCAAAAATATTAGATTTTAAAAGTGGGACTATAACTCACTTTCACAGATTTTTACTTCGTCGGGAAGTAAGACTTGGCCACTGGTTGATTCACGAACCTATAACAATATATACATATATATCAAAGTATGTTCAAAATATATTTACAACACTTTTAATATATTTTGATGTTTTAAGTTTATTAAGTCAGCTGTCCTCGTTAGTAACCTACAACTAGTTGTCCACAGTTAGATGTACAGAAATAAATCGATAAATATTATCTTGAATCAATCCATGACCCAGTGTATACGTATCTCAGTATTGATCACAACTCAAACTATATATATTTTGGAATCAACCTCAACCCTGTATAGCTAACTCCAACATTCACATATAGAGTGTCTATGGTTGTTCCGAAATATATATAGATGTGTCGACATGATAGGTCGAAACATTGTATACGTGTCTATGGTATCTCAAGATTGCATAATATACAATACAAGTTGATTAAGTTATGGTTGGAATAGATTTGTTACCAATTTTCACGTAGCTAAAATGAGAAAAATTATCCAATCTTGTTTTACCCATAACTTCTTCATTTTAAATCCGTTTTGAGTGAATCAAATTGCTATGGTTTCATATTGAACTCTATTTTATGAATCTAAACAGAAAAAGTATAGGTTTATTGTCGGAAAAATAAGTTACAAGTCGTTTTTGCAAAGGTAGTCATTTCAGTCGAAAGAACGACGTCTAGATGACCATTTTAGAAAACATACTTCCACTTTGAGTTTAACCATAATTTTTGGATATAGTTTCATGTTCATAATAAAAATCATTTTCCCAGAATAACAACTTTTAAATCAAAGTTTATCATAGTTTTTAATTAACTAACCCAAAACAGCCCCCGGTTGTAACTACGACGGCGTAAATCCGGTTTTATGGTGTTTATCGTGTTTCCGGGTTTTAAATCATTAAGTTAGCATATCATATAGATATAGATCATGTGTATAGTTGATTTTAAAAGTGTAGTTAGAAGGATTAACTTTATTTGCGAACAAGTTTAGAATTAACTAAACTATGTTCTAGTGATTACTAGTTTACCACTTTGAATATGATATCTTTTTATGTATCAATCGAATGATGTTATGAACATAATTACTAGCTTAAGTTCCTTGGATAAACCTACTGGAAAATAGAAAAATGGATCTAGCTTCAACGGATCCTTGGATGGCTCGAAGTTCTTGAAGCAGAATCATGACACGAAAACAAGTTCAAGTAAGATCATCACTTGAAATAAGATTGTTATAGTTATAGAAATTGAACCAAAGTTTGAATATGATTATTACCTTGTATTAGAATGATAACCTACTATAAGAAACAAAGATTTCTTGAGGTTGGATGATCACCTTACAAGATTGGAAGTGAGATAGCAAACTTGAAAGTATTCTTGATTTTATGTAACTAGAACTTGTAGAATTTATGAAGAACACTTAGAACTTGAAGATAGAACTTGAGAGAGATCAATTAGATGAAGAAAATTGAAGAATGAAAGTGTTTGTAGGTGTTTTTGGTCGTTGTTGTATGGATTAGATATAAAGGATATGTAATTTTGTTTTCATGTAAATAAGTCATGAATGATTACTCATATTTTTGTAATTTTATGAGATATTTCATGCTAGTTGCCAAATGATGGTTCCCACTTGTGTTAGGTGACTCACATGGGATACTAAGAGCTGATCATTGGAGTGTATATACCAATAGTACATACATCTAAAAGCTGTGTATTGTACGAGTACGAATACGGGTGCATACGAGTAGATTTGTTGATGAAACTGAACGAGGATGTAATTGTAAGCATTTTTGTTAAGTAGAAGTATTTTGATAAGTGTCTTGAAGTCTTTCAAAAGTGTATGAATACATATTAAAACACTACATGTATATACATTTTAACTGAGTCGTTAAGTCATCGTTAGTCGTTACATGTAAATGTTGTTTTGAAACCTTTAGGTTAACGATCTTGTTAAATGTGTAGGTTTTTCGTATGCCCGAGAGACGTATTTAATTAATGTGGCTGATATGTTAGGATCCAAGTCGGGTCATACCCAATAACAATCTTACCGACACCTTAAACGTATTTGATCTTAACTATCGGATCATTAAACGAATATGCGACACTTGGATTTTAGAAAATTGGGTTTCTAAAATATTATCACTTGAGATAAATTGTTTGGACAATTTATATATTAAGGATTTGATTATTTATATGTATAAATAATTATGTTTTGTTATACTTTATAAATTGGTTTATAAAGTACAAGTAACCTATATTTATAACTTGAACTTTAATAACAAGTTTTATATAAAATGTAACAAGTTTTATATAAATTATACTTATTATTTAAATGATACAAGAATGCAGATTTTGGGACTCTTAGGTGACATCCCATGCTTGCTTGGTTACTTGTAAACAATATATTCCTTAAGGCATGCAAGACTCTCTTTAACCAAGGGATTCCTTGACTCAAGTGAGTGAAAAAACAAGCAATACACTAAAAAAACTGCAGTTTTTCTGCTAAAAACACAGCTGCTGGCTGTGGCAGTTTAGAGGGAAAAAGAGAGTGTTTTTGCATGGTAATCTTGTTAATCAAGTGTCTAAAATCCTAACCAAACAAAGGAAGGTGTTGGTGCATCAAAAGCTTGGGGTATTACACACTTGAGGCTTCAAGTTAGAACCTTTTTTGCCTTCATCTTCATCTTCATCATCATCTTGCACATTTGTAAACTACCCTCAACTAGCTTGAGGAGGTATTATCTCTAAACCCACTCTTAATTTGTAAGTATGTTTCACAACTTGATCCTATTTGGGATTTAACTTTAAATGGTTAAAGATTTACAAGTTTTAAAATGGTAATTTATACGCTTCCGCAAATATTATTTCTTGAATGATTATAAGTATTATGGAACTTGTTAAATCCCAACAATGGTATCTAGAGCCGAAGTTGTTGAAATATTCTTCGAGATGGTTATTAAACCCACTATAATTTTGCATTCTATGAGCATGCATGAAGTAGAATGTAAAATTTTCAGTTTTGAGTGGTTTGTCATTTTGGCCAAAATCACTTGTGATTCTGCATTCTGTGTTGCCGATCACTTGTGATTCTGTGTTGCCAATCACTTGTGATTCTGTGTTGCCGATCACTTGTGATTCTGTATTGCCAATCACTTGTGATTCTGTGTTGCAGATCACATGTGATTTTGTGTTTCCAATCACTTGTGATTCTGTATTGCCTATCACTTATGTTGATGATGTTCACAATCTAAGCCTTGACCTTGTGTTTGGTTGCATGTTTGGTTGATTTAATATTTATTCATTTGGTATGTAATAATATTATTTTGGTTATGTAATTTATTTTATATTTGGTATGTAAAATAGATTAGGTTGTAATTTCACTTTTTTAGACAAAATGTATTAGGATATATTTTGTAAAAAGATGAAGATGATGAAGACTTGAAGAACACAAGAAGAAGCATTTGGATGCAAGATTAAGTGAGAGATTTAAAATCTCCTACTTTGTGTTATAACCCCTTATCCGGTGGCATTTGTTTTCGGCTAAACAAATGTCTACCAAAATGGCTTGATTGTGAACATATTTGTTTTGCATGCATGGTTGTTTATTGTATGATTGTGGATTGTATGTTTGTATGCTACAAGTTAATCACACAAGTTAACAACAAGCAAAATGGCAATTTAATTGGTTAAATTATACATTAATTAACGACATGCAAAACGACAATTTAATTGGTTAAATTAAAAAATTGCTAAAAGGACATTAATAAACGGTTATTAAGAACATGATTAGGATCATATATATAAAATGGTTTATAGACATGAAAATGGATTTCAAATGAACCATACACTAAATGCATGTTGGTGTATGGCATAAAAGTTTTCTCAAACTAGAATTAATGAAAACTTAAAATCCCTTATTAACAAGGCAAACAAGTTAAACGCCATCCTTTTGTGCAACACTTAAAAATATTAGGGAACTCACAATGGGATAAAGGTCACCTAACCGTTATGAGCAAACTAATATGATTAAGGTGAATTTCGCATGCTTGTGGGATAAAGGTCACCTAACCACTTGTATGTTAAGTTTACACGTTTACACAAGTAGGACGACTTGATTTGGAAATCATGAACTTAGGGTCACCGAAGCATGAGGAACAAATAGGCGTTGATGGGATAAATATGCCATGCAAAAGGATTGCATGATCACATAACTTAGAAGTTGCAAAAGGATTGCAATTGTCATATAATGACTATCTAGCTAAATCAAATAACGGGATAAAGGTCACCTAACTGAAATTTGGTTTACCGTTGGATTCTAAAATTTAATAAATATCAATTGGATTTAAAGGGTATTGATCGTTAAATTAAAATTGATACTTAAACAACTTTGTTAAATTTTGTAGATGGCCGCCAATAACAACAACATTCAGAACGTACCAATAAGCTTTAACAACCTATCGTTGAGGTCAATCCTCGAAAAGGAGAAACTCAACCATACGAACTTCATAGATTGGTTCCGCAATCTAAGAATTGTCCTCAAACTAGAGGATAGGGCGTATGTGTTGGAAGACCCCATTCCCGATCAACCGGATGAGGATGATACGGAAGGCATGGCTTATTGGGAGAAATATTGCAACGATTCGTTGCAAGTTTCTTGCCTCATGCTTGGGACTATGATACCCGAACTCCAAAAGGATTTTGAGCATCATAGTGCATATGACATGATCACACAGTTGAAGGAGATGTTCCTTCAACAAGCTCATGTCGAGCGCTTCGAAACAGTTTGAGCGCTTCATGCATGTCTGATGGACGACTCCTAATCCGTTTCATCGTATGTCCTTAAGATGAAAAGCCTTATTGATCGAGCGAACCGTCTAAATTGCAACGTGTCTAATGAATTAGCCACAGACCTCATTCTCAACTCATTGTCAAAAAGGTTTGACACATTTGTAATGAATTACAATATGAATGGTTGGGATAAAAGCATTTGCGAATTACATGCCATGCTTAAGACGGCAGAAGCAAGCATGGGTAAAAGGGCTTCACCTGTGTTTACGATCAATGAAAGCGGGTCTAAAAACAATAACACTTCTAAGCTAAAGGTGGCTAAGAGGAAGGGACCCGCCTACCAAGGCAAAGGCAAGGGAATAGGGAAGATGGTTACCCCAACCAAAAATAACAAGAAGCAAAAGGTTGCTGGTGAAGCTAACCCCAAGGAAGATCCGTGCTTTGGTTGCGGTGAGATGGGTCACTGGAAACGCAACTGCCCGGTCTACCTAAAGGAGTTGAAGGAAAAGAGGGATGCAGGGCAAACCTCAGGTAATGTATATATGGTATACATTGAGCTTAGTATTACTTCTTCTAATACATGGGTATTAGACACAGGATGTGGAACTCATATTTGCAATTCTTTGCAGGGGTTCAAAAGAAGTAATCAAGATGCGGGAACAACAAGTCTCTTCATGGGAAATGGGGCAAGGGTGCAGTTGAAACCTCAAGTAGACTTTGTTTTAAAGCTTCTAAGTGGTTTGGAGCTTACTTTGAAAAATGTTTTGTATGCACCTGATTTATCACGAAACATTATTTCTGTATCCCGTTTGAAACAATATGGTTTTAATCTTAATTTCATTAATGATGATATCCATGTTTCTTTATATAATGTGTTCTATTTCAAGGCTTCGTCTTCGAATGGTATTTATGATTTGGTTCACGATGACACATCATACAATAGCTCAATGTACCATGCAAACATCAAGAAACTCAAAAGGGATTTGTGTGATTCCTACTTATGGCATTGTCGCCTTGGTCACATAAACAAGAATCGAATGCATACACTTCAAAAGAATGGCCTTTTGAAATCAAATGAACTAGACTCGTTTGATGTATGTGAATCTTGTTTACAAGGCAAAATGACTAAAGCACCTTTCAAAGGGACCTATGAAAGGGCTAAGGACTTATTGGGATTAATACACTCGGATGTATGTGGACCCTTTAAGCCCATAACTAGGAATGGTGAAAGATACTTCGTTACTTTCATTGATGACTTTAGTCGTTTCGGATATGTCTACTTATTAAGACACAAGGACGAAACTTTTGAAGCATTCAAGGAATATCAAAACGAAGTACAAAATCAACTCAATAAGACAATCAAGGTACTTCGTACCGATAGAGGAGGTGAATACCTAAGCGATGCTTTCCAAGATCATCTTAAAAGTTGTGGGATTATCTCGCAACTCACTCCTCCTGGAACACCCCAACTTAATGGATTTTCCGAAAGGAGGAACCGAACCCTAATGGATATGGTTCGATCTATGATGGCTAGAAGCTCGTTACCTCGATCATTTTGGGGTTATTGTCTATGCTCCGCGGCTCGTATTTTAAATATAGCCCCAACCAAGAAAGTGGAACGAACACCTCATGAGATGTGGTTTGGAAAACCTCCATCTCTATCATACTTAAAGGTATGGGGATGTGAAGCTTATCCTAAGCGTTACGTCCTTAATAAGTTGAATGCTCGATCCACGAAGTGTATCTTCATAGGATATCCCAAGGATGATATGGGATATTATTTCTATGATCCATCTGAGCAGAATGTATTTGTTGCTCGAAAGGCTGAATTCCTTGAAACTAAGTTCCTAATGGAAGGAAATAGTGAAAGGAAGATAGATCTTGCAGAGGTTCAAGATCAAGTAAACTTGAAAGTATTCTTGATTTTATGTAACTAGAACTTGTAGAATTTATGAAGAACACTTAGAACTTGAAGATAGAACTTGAGAGAGATCAATTAGATGAAGAAAATTGAAGAATGAAAGTGTTTGTAGGTGTTTTTGGTCGTTGGTGTATGGATTAGATATAAAGGATATGTAATTTTGTTTTCATGTAAATAAGTCATGAATGATTACTCATATTTTTGTAATTTTATGAGATATTTCATGCTAGTTTCCAAATGATGGTTCCCACTTGTGTTAGGTGACTCAAATGGGCTACTAAGAGCTGATCATTGGAGTGTATATACCAATAGTACATACATCTAAAAGCTGTGTATTGTACGAGTACGAATAGGGGTGCATACGAGTAGATTTGTTGATGAAACTGAACGAGGATGTAATTGTAAGCATTTTTGTTAAGTAGAAGTATTTTGATAAGTGTCTTGAAGTCTTTCAAAAGTGTATGAATACATATTAAAACACTACATGTATATACATTTTAACTGAGTCGTTAAGTCATCGTTAGTCGTTACATGTAAATGTTGTTTTGAAACCTTTAGGTTAACGATCTTGTTAAATGTTGTTAACCCAATGTTTATAATATCAAATGAGATTTTAAATTATTATATTATCATGATATTATGATGTACGAATATCTCTTAATATGATCTATATACATTAAATGTCGTTACAACGATAATCGTTACATATATGTCTCGTTTCAAAATCATTAAGTTAGTAGTCTTATTTTTACATATGTAGTTCATTGTTAATACACTTAATGATATATTTACTTATCATTTAACATAATTAACCAAGTGTATCAATATCTTAATATGATTCATATGTACCTAGTAAGACGTTATAACGATAATCGTTATATATATCGTTTTCAAGTTTCTTAATTTAATAGTCTCATTTTTATGTATATAACTCATTGTTAAAATACCTAATGAGATACATACTTATAATAAAATCATGTTAACTATATATATAACCATATATATGTCATCGTATAGTTTTTACAAGTTTTAACGTTCGTGAATCACCGGTCAACTTGGGTTGTCAATTGTCTTTATGAAACCTATTTCAATTAATCAAGTCTTAACAAGTTTGATTGCTTAACATGTTGGAAACATTTAATCATGTAAATATCAATTTCATTTAATATATAAAAACATGGAAAAGTTTGGGTCACTACAGTCGTCACCATTATCTATAGATAATTTATTACCTGGGTTTGTCATCATCATCTTCGCTACAGTAGTAGAACAGAAGAGCAGTGGTTTACGATAAACAATTGATGTTCTTGTCGGGCTAATCCAGAGCAGAAACAGCAGCAAATAGCAGCAATTATAGACTTTGTGGTAGCGTTGGTTTCAACCGAAAATAGAAACAAGTGCATCAGTCTTGGTGGTGTTTATGTTGATGGTGGAATAAGTTGGTTGTAGCAAGGGTGGTGCTCAGACATAAAAGGAAAATAGAAGGGTAGTAGGAAGCATGATCGAAGGTGGTTTTTCCAGGTATTTTAATGTCCGATGGTTTTGTTGAAAATGATGGCAATGGTGGCGGTTCTTAATGGTGGTTCTTAAACGGTTTTGGATGAGGGTCTTGTGGTGGTTTTGGTAGTTCTAGAACGGATAGAAACAGAAAAGATTATGGTGATGGCTTCGGTTGGTGTTTGTAGAGAATTTAGAAAGTGGTTATTAATATCTCATGTATATGAGTTATCAATCTATATATATAACTATATATATATATATAATACATTAGTAGAAAGGCATGAAACTCAATTAGTTAAACAAACACAATTAATAACACTAAAATATTAGTGTGTTGAAAAGTAGTGATAGGAGAAGAAAAAAAAAACAAATGTGGAGTGGTGCATGATTGGAATATATCTCTTACTACGTACACATGTGTATATATATATATATATATATATATATATATATATATATATATATATATATATATATATATATATATATATATATAATTTAAATGTTAGTGGATGGATTGAAAAAGGCTACAGTGAATCTCAATTAAGTCTCAATTAGTCACAGTATGCGTCTTCATTCAGTTCACGGGTAGGTGATGGAAAAATTAGAATAGAATGTAAATATATAATATAATAATACTATTATTAATATAATAATGATTACTAAGCGTGTCAAATTAAGTTAGCAGTCATAGAATTGTCATTACATTATTAATTTGGGTCTGTTGAATAGTCAGTGTCGGATAAAAGTTCTCAGAAAAATCCCAAAAATTTAGATTAACTATATTTATTTATTAGGTCATTATGGTATAAAATTCAGTCATTAACTATTGAATAAAAATTACATTAATTATTCACTCCCAACCCTAAGTAAAATATAAAAAGTTTTAAATATCAATAATTAGTTTCTAAATATATTTTAAATAAGCCTCTAATTTATATAACTCATTTTCGAATCACCGTTTATTTTAAAAGAACATAAGTTTATATTTAGACTTGTTTAATATCGATCGAAACATCATACGAGCATTACATTCAATTAGTATTTATTTTTAATATACTTTATCATAATATCCTATTTTTATTTTATTAATTTTAATAACAACAACGTATAATACTTCAAATTATATTTCGAATTATTATTTATATATACATACACACATATCTATTTACAATTAATTATTCGTGAATCGTTGGAAATAGTCAAGGTTAAATGAACAGTTTCAAAATTATCAAAACTCAACATTTCAGACTTTGCTTATCGTATCGAAATCATATAAAGATTAAGTTTAAATTTAGTCGGAAATTCCCGGGTCATCACAAATCATTCAGTCGAACAGAAGGACCGGTCGGTTTAACTCGGTGAATCGAAAAGATTGAGTCTGTGTTTAAAATCAGTGGTTGTATTGAGAAGGACATGACCAAGTATGCATCGTGCACCTTACAAGATAGTGCACTCATGTGGTAGAAAAACTATGTGAAGGCCGTAGGAGGAGATGTAGCTTATGATACTCCATGGGAAGAATTCAAAACAATTCTAATCAACGAATATTGTCCAAGGAACGAGGTTAGGAAGTTGGAAGCTGAACTACGAAACCTGAAAATTGTTGGTACTGAACTCACCAACTACAATCAGCGATTCATGGAATTAGCTTTGCTATGTTCCGAATTGGTACCAACCGAAGAACGGAAGATAGAACTGTACAAAGATGGGTTGCCTAAAAATCTCAAGGCAAATGTTATAGCATCGATACCCAAGACTATTCATGAAGCCATCACTATGGCAAACGAGTTGATGGACCAGATTATTCTGGATAAGAACACCGATGTCAAGACATCGGAAAACAAAAGAAAGTTTGAAGGTAATCAACAATCCAACAAGAAACAAGAAACCACAAGGTGCGGGTAGTGGTTCAAGCTCAGGTTACAAAGGATGAAATCCTTTATGTAACAGATGCCACAAACATCACTCTGGTTATTGTAATGTGGTGTGCGATAATTGTAATCGAAGGGGTCATCTTGCTGAAGTTTGTAGGATTCCTGTTGCAAATACAAATGGCACTAAGACTCCTGCCACCAATGCAAATAGAACTGCCTTGGCAACTGTTACTTGTTATGGGTGTGGGAAACAGGGTCATTATAAGAGCCAGTGCCCGAATCCAGAGAAGAATAACAGATCTGCACGTGGAAGTGCATTTATTATTAATGCTAGAGAGGCGTGTGAAGACCCGGAGCTTGTTACGGGTACGTTTACCATTAATAACTTATCAACATCTATTATATTTGATACTGGTGCTGATAGAAGTTATATGTGTAGAGACTTTTACGCTAAATTGAATTGTTCAACATTACCTCTAGATGCTAAGTACATGATTGAGTTAGCTAATGGTAAACTAATTAAAGCCGATAAAATTTGCCGTGATTGTAAAATAAATTTAGCCGGAGAAACATTTAAAATTGATTTGATACCCGTAGAATTAGGAAGTTTTGATGTAATAGTCGGCATGGACTGGATGTCCAAAATAGGAGCTGAAGTTGTGTGTGCCAAGAAGGCAATTCGCATTCCTCGTAAGGATAAAACGCCAGTAATGATTTATGGAGAGAGGGGTAACTCAAAGCTAAAACTCATTAGCTGTTTGAAAGCCCAAAAGTGTTTGAAGAAAGGGTTCTATGCAATCTTAGCACATGTTAATAAAGTCGAAACGAAGGAAAAAGTGAAGAGCATCAACAACGTGCCTGTAGCAAAAGATTTTTCTGAAGTCTTTCCGGAAGAGTTGCCGGGATTACCTCCATTTAGATCTGTAGAATTTCAAATAGATCTAGTACCAGGAGCTGCACCAGTGGCTCGTACTCCATACAGACTTGCACCATCTGAGATGAAAGAGTTACAAAGCTAGTTACAAGAATTACTGGACCGTGGTTTCATTCGACCGAGCACTTCACCGTGGGGAGCTCCGATTTTATTTGTCAAGAAGAAAGATGGATCCTTTCGAATGTGTATAGATTACCGTGAATTAAATAAGTTAACTATCAAGAATCGGTATCCACTACCGAGAATTGACGACTTATTTGATCAACTGCAAGGATCATGTGTTTATTAAAAAATCGATCTAAGATCGGGCTATCATCAACTACGCGTCAAAGAAGAAGATATTCCAAAAACTGCTTTTCGGACACGCTACGGTCATTACGAATTTTTGGTCATGCCGTTTGGATTAACGAATGCGCCAGCTGTATTCATGGACCTCATGAATCGAGTTTGTAGTCCGTATGTAGATAAGTTTGTTATCATTTTCATTGATGATATTCTCATCTATTCCAAAAATGAGCAAGAGCATGAGCAGCATTTAAGGTTGGTATTAGAATTGTTAAGAAAAGAACAGTTATACGCCAAATTTTCTAAGTGTGCATTTTGGTTGAAAGAAGTGCAATTTCTTGGTCACGTTGTTAGTAGCAAAGGAATTCAGGTTGATCCAGCTAAAATTGAGGCCATTGAAAAATGGGAGACTCCTAAGACACCAACACAAATACGTCAATTTTTGGGTTTAGCCGGTTATTATAGAAGGTTTATTCAAGATTTCTCCCGAATAGCTAAACGATTAACAGCGTTAACGCAAAAATGGAAGAAGTATGAATGGACTTCTGAGCAGGAGAGTGCATTTCAATTACTGAAGAAGAAGTTGACTACAGCGCCTATTTTATCGTTACCTGAAGGGAACGATGATTTTGAGATATATTGTGACGCTTCGCGACAAGGTTTTGGTTGTGTCCTTATGCAACGAAAGAAAGTTATTGTGTACGCATCCCGGCAATTGAAGATTCACGAGCAAAATTATAGGACGCATGATCTAGAACTGGGAGCAGTAGTGTTTCCATTGAAGATATGGAGACACTACTTATATGGGGTTAAATGCACTGTGTTTACCGATCATAAAAGCCTTCAACATATTTTCGATCAAAAACAGCTGAACATGAGGCAACGTAGGAGGGTCGAACTGATAAATGACTATGATTGTGAGATTCGCTATCATCCCGGGAAAGTGAATGTAGTGGCTGACGCTCTAAGTAGAAAGGAACGAGAGCCAATTCGAGTACGAGCGATGAACATAAAAATTCGCATGAATCTCAACTCACAAATCAAAGAGGCTTAACGAGAAGCTCTTACTAAGGAAAACATAGGAAATGAAATAATGAAGAAGTATGAGAAGCAACTCATTATACGGGAAGACGGAATTCGATGTTTTGCAAAACGTATTTGGGTACCAAAGTTGGGTGGATTAAGGAAGTTGATATTGAACGAGGCACATAAAACAAGATACTCGATACATCCTGGAGTTGGAAAGATGTATCAAGATCTTAAGACGCATTATTGGTGGCCTAATTTAAAGACAGACGTTGTAACATATGTCGAGGAATGTTTAACTTGTTCCAAAGTTAAAGCAGAACACCAGAATCCGTCAGGGTTACTTCAACAACCAGAAATCGCAGAATGGAAGTGGGATGGTATTACCATGGATTTTATCACGAAGTTACCCAAGACTGCATGGGGTTATGACACTATTTGGGTAATAGTTGATCGTCTCACCAAATCTGCACATTTCTTGCCTATAAAAGAAATGGATAAAATGGAGAGACTATTACGATTATACATAAAGGAAATTGTTTCAAGGCATGGAATACCTATTTCCATTATATCCGATCGTGATAGTAGATTTACATCAAATTTCTGGCAATCACTACAGGAGGCCCTGGGAACTCGTTTGGATATGAGCACCGCATATCATCCGTAAACTGACGGGCAGAGTGAAAGAACAATTCAGACTCTTGAAGACATGCTCAGGTCATGTGTGATCGATTTTGGAAACAGATGGGATAAATATCTACCATTAGCAGAATTCTCGTATAATAATAGTTATCATGCAAGAATTAAAGCTGCACCATTCGAAGCACTATATGGAAAGAAGTGTGGATCCCCTATCTGTTGGAATGAAGTAGGAGATCGACGATTAACTGGTCCCGAAATCATACATGAAACTACTGAGAATATAGTACAAATCAAGGAGAGATTGAAAACAGACCATAGTCGCCAAAAGAGCTACGCCGATGTTCGAAGGAAACCATTAGAGTTTCAGATCGGTGAAATGGTTATGCTAAAGGTGTCACCTTGGAAAGGTGTAATACGTTTCGGCAAAATGGGTAAACTGGACCCAAGGTATGTAGGCCCGTTCAAGATCATCAAACGCATTGGACCGGTAGCTTATCGACTCGAGTTACCACAACAACTTGTCGGAGTACATAATATGTTTCACGTTTCAAACCTTAAGAAGTGTCTTGCAAAGGAAGACCTGACCATTCCTCTTGAAGAAATCCAAGTCGACGACAAACTACAATTCATAGAAGAACCAGTCGAAATCATGGATCGTGAAGTTAAACAGCTCAAGCAGAGCAACATACCAATCGTTAAGGTTCGTTGGAATGCTTGAAGGGGTCCCGAGTTTACTTAGGAACGAGAGGATCAGATGAAACAAAAGTACCCACATTTGTTTCCCGATAACGCAAAATAGCTACAACTTTAAAATTTCGGGACGAAATTTATTTAACGGGTAGGTACTGTAACGACCCGGATTTTTCTGACCGTTTTATACATATGAGATTAATATCTACATAAATTAAACATTACCAACATGATAAAGCAATCCAAATTGTTGAGTCTTGTGTTTTTGAAAAGAGTTTTACACAATGTTTGACCTTCCAATTTGACCGATGATATCACGAACTATATAACATACGATAATTATACGATTATGTACATATATGTATTTATACATATTTAACATGACCTAAGGATGTTTTAATATATCATTGTATACTAATAACAATGAGTTATAAGTATACTTTGAGACTACTAACTAAAGTTTTCAAAACGGTAACTATACGTAACGTTCTTTGATATATATACCTATAACCTATAATGCTTATACAAGTATCGTATAAATAAGTATTTAATTACTTTTAAAGGGCTTAAATACATAAAACAATATAAGTATATTCACAAAAGATAGTTATATTTGAATTCTCGTTCCGTTTCCTCAAGATTTTTACACGTATACCTAGGGTATATGTAACCGTATTGTACGCAGCTTCTAGATGTATTTACTATTGGTATATACACCTTTAATCATTCATTCTTAGCAGCCATATTAGTGTCAAAAACATGTGGAACCATTATTTATCAACTTGTATGACTAATGAGCTAAAAAACAAACTTAAGGATTTTTTTTTCTATATAACAAGTAAATTCGTTTTTATGATTTCATCCCATTTTTCCATTCCATTTTCTCATACTTACACTCCAAATTCTCTCTCAAAATACTCCTAACATCATACTTGATCATCTCCAAGCATTTTCACCATCTTTTAGCTTCATAATCAAGGTAAAACTATGTTTAAACTTTGATTCAATTCATGTAAGTTATTTATCTTAAATCAAGATATAAACTTACTTACAACCTTTGTTTATTTTCATGATTTCACTTCTTAATCTTCCAAGTCATCAAGAACAAGTTCATATCTTGTTTGTTCAGTAACTTTCTTCATCATACTTGAGGTATAACTTGGTTCATCATCTTGTTCAATTCATATATGACTATCTTACTACGAATATATATAACAACAAGAACATAGTTTGAATTATTTCAAACTTGTTTGCAAACTAAATAGATCCTTCTAACTTGACTTTTAAAACACTTCAAGACCTGTAATATATCATAATGATACGCTAACTTAACAAGATACAACTTGATTTTACAAAGAACACCTTAAAACTGAATCTACGTCGTCGGAGTGCAACCGGAGGCTGTTTTGGGTTGGATAATTAAAAACCATCTTAAACTTTGAATTGGAAGTTTATATTCTGGAAAAATGATATTTCTTATGAATATGTTAATATATAAAAATCTCATGGTGTAACTCAAAGTGTAAGTATTTTTGTAAAAATGATCATCTAAATGTTCTTTTTACGACAGAAATGATCACTTTCATAAGATTCACCAAAGTTTGACCTATAACCTGTGATTTTGAATGCAAACTAATATATTTACAGTTCATATTCATAAATAATGGCTCAATCCAAGGAAGTGGAAAGTTGAACTAACAAAAATGGAGTTGTATTGAAGAAACTACGGCTAAAACAAAATTGGGTATCCGAAGCTAGTTTAGCTACGAAATTAATTGGAATAAAACTAAACTAATCATATATTTGCTAATTAATATGATATTTTATATATATTTACTTATGATTTAATTTTATATATTTCAGGACCACCCGTAAACAACACGAGAAGATTAATTATAAGACCTCATGATTGTACGCAACACGTCATTTGACAACACGGTACTTTATGTACGCAACATGTCATTTGACAACACGATACCATGGGTCGAGATTAATTCTAATCAATACGAATACGATGGGGTCTTTATTTATTTTATTGAACAACTAATTGTGGACCACTAACATCGGACTGCTAACTACGGACTATTAGATATTAAAAGTATTACAAGTATACATGTAACGATTATTTGAAAAGAAAATATGTTGATATATTATATATGGTTAGGTTCATGATATCTATCGGAGACCAAGTCGTATATCTTCAAGACAAAAGTGAGTATATAGTCCCACTTTTAAACTCTAAATATTTCGGGATGAGAATACATGCATTTTATGATTTACGTTATGGATACAAGTGATTAAAAATATATATTCTACGTTGAGTTGTACCACTGGCATACTTCCCCGTAACTTGGTAACTACTATTTACATGAGGTATTGTAAACGCGAATCATGTTGATAGATCTATCGGGTCTGACAACCCCAACCGGACTGGACGACCAGTATTCAACGGTTGCACAGTACTTCGTTTCGGTGACTACACTTGGTACGATGTAGTGAGATTTCATAATAAAGGGAATATGCGACGTTGATTAAATGTTAAGTATGGTTATCAAGTGCTCAACCACTTAGAATATTTTTATTAAAACGTTTATGTATATTAAATCTTATGGTCTATATTTATAACACTGCTAGCATTAAACCTATATCTCACCAACTTTATGTTGACGTTTTAAGCATGTTTATTCTCAGGTGATAATTAAAAGCTTCCACTGTATTATGCCGAATTTAAGCAGGATTTGGAGTATGCATATTTGTGTCAAAAATAAAACTGCATATCAGAAGATTTGTAATGTGAAATATGTTGGAAATCGTATTGTTATTATCAAATGTAAAGTTTGTAAAACTAAGATTATCGCTAGACGATAATCATTATTATGCTGTTTGAGCCTTTGATTATAATATAGGTTATAGTTTGTATTATAAAAAGGTATGCAGATTTTGAAAAATGTCACATTTAGAGGTCAATACCTCGCAATGACACCAATGAGTACGTGACGTTTATATTCGATATGAATGGGACGCTTCATGTACCGCTGTACATCGGTAGAGTTTCAATTCAATGGCCATGGAGCGACTATGACGCGCTTTTGGTTGACCAGGCAAAAAATGGTATTTCGCTTAAACTTATCGTATAATACTTTTCATACTTTTCGCAGTATATTTTTGCTTTACATAACACTATATGTTTATATTTTCACAGTGATTGTTCTTGACCTTATCATGAGGTCTGCCGATATCAGCAGGATAAGCCCTGCTCGTCGCCTAAAAAATGGTGACGGTGAGATTATACTTATTAATGAGCCAATCATCAATACATGTTATATTACTGGTGACGAGGACCGCGTAAAACGAAAAGTTGTGGAAGGTGCCCTCACTCCACGCAAAAGATGACTACGGTCTCTTTCTGAATAAGAAACAAGTAAGCGATTGCTAAATTCACAGTATTCATTCATTATGTGCTTTGTTATTTTCGCATAGATTCACTATATTTGTTTATCTGGTTATAGTTGTTCTTTCAGAGTCATCCGCTGAAACCACCCCGCTCTACAACATCAGAGGGAGCATCCCTACAGATGTTCTTGAAGAGCCAGATCGCGAAAATTTATCACTTCCTTCAGATGCAGAAGCATCTAATCGAGAAGAGGAAGGAGAAGATGATGCGGAAGAAACCGCAACACCAGAACTGGCCAATCAACAATACCGCAAACTTTACTAATTTATCCCAAAGGATACAAAAGAGCAATACCGCAATTTATCATATCCTGAAGCTGCAAGGCAACGATTGCATAATTGCTATAACGCAATTTGCCTCACTGTAGACAGTATGGAGCGTTACACCGAAATGTCGGATGAATATGATAATGTTGTGAAGATTGCCAATGCTAGCGAGAGAAAAGCGCAAAGGGCTAAGGCGCGATTAAAAAAGGCTGCGGAAGAGAATGCCATTCTCAAAAAGAGGGCGGAAACTGCCGAATAAAATTTCGCACAGCTGGTTAAGTATCTCCCGACTTTCGCAGATAAAGTGATGGACTCCAATCCAGTCACTGAAAAATTTCAAGCGTATGCCCAAGCAGCAAAACTTGCCACCCGCTGTGAGTGGTACGATTTATTATGCAAGCTTGGCGATCTTTCTCAACCTCTACCTTCTGACATGGCGAAAGAAATATGCGCCACAGATGACGCTGGCGAAGTACGCGAGAGAGCGAAGAAGGAGGTCGAGAAAGTTAGCATACCTGCCCTAGAGGAACTTAGTCAGCACGAGGGCGTTTCATTCGCAGATATTGAAGCATTAGAGCTTTAAATTTGGCTTAGCTAGCTTTTGAATGTATTCTCGCAATCTTGAATTGCATTATTTGTAATGACCCGCATTGTTTACACGTTTAATATTAATGACTTACTAACAATTCGCAGTTGCAACTTCTTTTATTTATATAGCGCTTTACATTATCGTATATTCATAATTCAGACTTGCCCTTTGCCATTTCCGCATTCGTTATTGTGTACATAACAAAGCGTACTTTATGCGAAACAATCTTTTAATCATTATGGATCTTCTAAGTCCGACAAATCGATCCTTAGGCAAATTTAGAATTGCAAAGCATCTAAGTATTGGCAAGATCAAATACTTAGGAAATTTTATCCTTTCGCAATTATTAACACAAGTGGGCAATTTCATCACTTTGTTTTTAACAAATTATTTCGCAATGCATTTTTGCATTATTATAACATTTAAGTAGGCCATGTTTAGCGAAGACCACGTCACTTTACTTAAAGTATCCGCAGAACAAACATTAACTTAGTGTTATAAAAGATAAGTAATTATATTCTGCAAACTTATCACTACGTGTGGCCACACGCAATGCATTCGCTTTGTTAAAGAAACAACTACTAACACTGAAATTAACTTTGCCTCATTCATTATTGTTTCGCATTACAAAGTTCAAAAATAAACGCAACAATCATATTCACATTATTATATCATACATTGATGAAGTTTACCTTAGCATCTCATTATAACTTTTAAGATTTCGCACTTATTCAGGATAAACTGAATGTCCTTCAAGACCCATATTCGCATTTGCCATGATCATAGCGCAGAATGGCTCCACCTCCGCAAAAATTAGCATGCCAATTCCTTTATTTACAGAAAATTTAACCATGCCATGTATGGTAAAAGGAATAGCGCCAAACATGCGCAGAGCAGTGCGCCCCAGTATCATATTGAATCGCGATTGATTTCGCATTATGTACAGATTCAATAAAGCTTGGTGCCTTAGCGACTCATCGCTGTCATCAACTAGCTCCATTTACAATTCCAACTGGCCAACATGCCAGGATGACTCTCCTGAGAACCCAGCAAGTGAAACCGCAGTAGGTTTCATCAAAGCTTGAATGTTCGCGGGCAGCTTGCTAAAACATTGTCCGTACATGACATCGACACTGCTACCAGTATCCACATGTACATTCATTATCATTATACCAGTGTTCGCAATGCAGCATGAAACCACCACAGGTTTATCAACATCCGCGGTCAAGCTTGCAAGAGGAAAAGTAATGAAGGGGCACCTCCAACTTACAATCTGCTCAGAAATTTGAAGTACTGACAGTTCGCCCTGCACTTCTACCACATTAATTACTTGAATTCCACGCTGATTTTCTTTCTTATTCACCATCTTTACCCCCAGATTTCTCACTGTGGGAGCCTTTCGCTCAACCGCATTTGATGCATTTGAGGTGTTAGCTTTTGTAGGCATTATAATCGCATTTGCAGTGTTCTATGCGATTAAATGGTCCAGCTTGCCTTGCTCGTATGCTTCTGCAATAAATTCCACCAAATCTCTACTGCGATTAGTATCATGACCATAATCATCATGGAAAACACAAAACTTTAACCGATCGCGCCTGCTATTCTCTCCCAAAGGCTGCGGATCAGGGAAAGACTTAGCGACTCTTTCTTGTAACAAAATTTCCTTAGGCATTATGTAACGACCCGGAAATTTCCGACCAAATTTAAACTCTAATCTCTATATGGTTCCGACACGATAAGCAAAAACCCTAAAGTTGACCCGCACTTTTTCGATCGTTCTATACTTATAAGATTAATATTTACATAAATTAAACCTTACCAACATGATAAGCAATCCAAATTGTTGAGACTTATGTTTACGAAAAGAGTTTTACACAACGTTTGACCGTCTAGTTTGACCGATGATATCACGAACTATATAATATATGATAATTATACGTTTGTGTATATATATGTATATATACATATTTAACATGATCTAAAAATGTTTTAATATCTCATTTTGTATTAATAACAATAAGTTATAAGTATATTTTGAAACTACTAACTTAAGTTTTCAAAACGATAACCATACGTAACGTTATTTGACTTAAATACTTATGACCTATAATGTTTATACATATATCGTATAAGTAATGTATTTAATCACTTTTAAAGACTTAAATACATAAAACAATATAAGTATATTTACAAAATATAGCTATATTTGAATCCTCGTTCCGTTTTCTCAAAGATTTCTATACGTATACCTAGGGTATATGTACCCGTATCATACGCAGCTTCTAGATGTATTTACTATTGGTATATACCAATAAAAATCTACTCCTTAGCAGCCTTAAATGATTAAGAAACATGTGGAACCAACCATTTGTCAAGTAGTATGAATTATTTAGCAAGAAAACAAAGTTAGGTATCTTTTTTTTCCTTTATAACCTAAAAACGTTTTTATGCATGCACACCATTTCTTCACCCCATTTTCTCATACTTACACTTCCATTTCTCTCTCAAAATACTATTAACTTCATACTTGATCATCTCCAAGCATTTTCCCCATCATTTAGCTTCAAAAACAACACTTAAACCTCATAAGAAAACCTTACAAAAACACTTCAAGAAATCCTTTCAAGAACACAAACTTACTTCCAATCTTTCATCCACTTCCATCACCCTTTTGGTTCTAGCTTCTTACTCCTCTTTTACAGCAACCTTGTCCAAGGAACTTGAGGTAGTAACTATGTTCATAACTTTATTCGATTCATATATATATAGCTATCATATTTTGTGGTATACAATTTTAACAACAAGAACATAGTTTGAAAGTTTTCAAACTTGTTTGCAAACTAAATAGATCCTTCTAACTTAACTTTTAAAATACTTCAAGACCTGTAATATAACTTAAATATATGCTAACTTAACAAGGTATAACTTGGTTTTTCAAAGATTACCTTAAAAACTGTTTTTACGACGTCGGAGTGCAACAGGGGGCTGTTTTGGGTTGAATAATTAAAAACCATTTTAAACTTTGAATTGGAGGTTTATTCTCTGGAAAAATGATTTTTACTATGAATATGATAACACATAAAAATTTCATGATTTAATTCAAAGTATAAGTATTTTTAAAAAAAATAATCATTTAAGGTTGTTTACATAAAGGAAAATGTTTAACTTCATAAGTTTCACTAAAGTTTCACCTATGCCGTGTGATTTTGAATACAAACTAAGGTATTTACAGTTCATAGTCTTAAAGAGGGACTCGATCCAAGGAGATGGCAAGTTGAATCAACGAAAACGGAGTTATAACGAAGAAACTATGACCGAAACAAAATTGGTTATCCAAGACTAGTTTAACTTCGGGATTAATTGGAGAAAAAATTAAATAAATCACATCTTTCTAAAATAACATGATATTTTATATATATGTACTCATAATTTAATTTTATATGGTTCAGGATCACCCGTAAACAATACGAGAAGATTAATCATAAGATCCCATGATTGTACGCAACACGTCATTTGACAACACCGGTACTTTATGTACGCAACACGTCATTTGACAACACCGGTACCGTGGGTCAAGATTAATCTCGACCAATACATATACGATGGGGTTTTATTTATTTCGTTGGGGGTTAATTAAACACCTAAAAATGAACCATTAAAATTGAATTACTAACATCGAGCTGCTAACTACGGACTAAGGAATTATTAAAAGTATTATATGTATATATATGTGACGTTTGTTTAAAATGAAAATATATTGATAAATTATATATGGATAGGTTCGTGATATCAATCGGAGACCAAGTCAAAATTACATATCTTCAAGACGAAAGTGAGTATATAGTCCCCTTTTAAACTTCAAATATTTTTGGGCTGATAATACATGCGCTGTTTTTATAAATGATTTACGTTATGGACACAAGTAACTGAAAAATATATTCTACGTTGAGTTGTACCACTGGCATACTTCCCTGTAGCTTGGTAACTACTATTTACAGCGGTATTGTAAACGCGAATCCTGTTGATAGATCTATCGGGCCTGACAACCCCAACCGGACTGGACGACCAGTATTCAACGGTTGCACAGTACTTCGTTTTGTGACTACACTTGGTACGGTGTAGTAAGATTTCATATTAAAGGGAATATGCGACGTGATTGAATGTTAAGTATGGTTACCAAGTGCTCAACCACTTAGAATATTTTTATGAAAATGTTTATATACGAAATCTTGTGGTCTATATATATATATATTGCTGCCGGCATTAAACCTATATCTCACCAACTTTATGTTGACATTTTAAAGCATGTTATTCTCAGGTATGAATTAAGTCTTCCGCTGTGCATTAGCTCATACTAAGGATACTACTCGGGACCATTTAAGCCATGATTCAAAAACGTTGCATTCGAGTCATTGAAGTTCACTAGAGACTATTAATAAGTAAATGGTGGTTTAGGACATTTGGATATTATGAAATATTAGGCGATCATGTCAACAATCGATGTAATATTAGATTTTTTTTTTTTAGAATAAATGCAACGTTTGTAAAATGTTTCATATAGAGGTCAAGTACCTCGCAATGTTATCAACTATTGTAATTCGTTTGTAATCAATATGGACAACGTCCGGATGATTAGTTTCGGATCCTTTCAGTTGGTATCAGAGCGTTGGTCTTAGCGAACCAGGCCTTGCATTAGTGTGTCTAACTAGTAGTTGTTAGGATACATTAAGTGAGTCTGGACTTTGACCGTGTCTGCCTGTCAAAAGTTTTGCTTATCAATCCTAGTCGGAAATCATCTGCTTATCATCCTTAGGGAACTGCCTGCTTATCATTCTTAAGTCTAGACACGTCTTACTGCATTTAGTGCATCGATAGTGTATAGACAAAATTCATATCCTAGCGTATCTGTTACTATAGACATTGCCTGACGTATTTCAAAGATTCTCCGTAATTCACGGGATTTTGGTATTATATATACATATGTAAATTATGTATTGAGGAGTACCAAACCCAATTTCTATAATCTATTCCATACCAAAAATTCATTTCTCTGACTATACAAGATGGATTCTTCATCCAGTTCGAATTCCTCCGACTTCGATAGCTACGCCGATATGGATTTCCATTCGAGCCCCGAGAACAGCGTCACCGGAATGGATCAACCAATTTCCCATCATTTATTCTGGATGAATTGGGGATGGGTTCGTAATATACTAAATCTCTGGAGGCAAGAAGAAGGTGATCCATTCCATCCACCAAATTGTCCTCTTAACGATGAACCTGAAGCACTTACCGGCGAACCTATTCGAAACACCATTTTCTCGCTCATTTCTAGAGTATCTCGTCATGATTACATACTATCCCATATTTCAAATCTTGTTCATTCACTCGTTCCAACCGTCAATCATCCCGGTATAATAGAAGAAGTCAACGAACTCCGTGCTCGGGTAGTGGTTTTGGAGAATATGGTGCGAAGGTTACAAACACCACCAGCAGCACCAGCAGCATAATCCGTACTACCATCGTCAACGCCGACAGTACCTTTATCACCCCAATCACAACCGCGCCTTAAATCTCAACATCACAATCTGTATCTCGAATATCAACATCACAGGACTCAATATCTGTACTTCGAGTATGATCTTCGTTCTATATATCGTTCTACATCGATTATCTTCGCTTTACGTATCGTATGACGATTATGTAATTTCTAAAGTCTTAGAGATTATGTAATCTAGAATTAATGATAAATCAAATGAGTTTAATATCTTATTGACTCATTAAATCTATGATTATCTCTGAAGAAAATATATATGCAAGTATATTTTCATAAAGATAGTAATTAAAAATTCCTTCGTACAAACTATTAATGATGAAAATATTTTAACGGGTGGGTAGTACCCGAGGAATATTTAGAATTCACATTAATAAGTTATATTGTACATTCTTGAATCCGATTCAACGGTTATCTATTATCTTACTTACAACCACCGATATTCGTATCCGCTCACCTCAGAATAACCATTTTCAATCAAATTTCATATTTGGATTTTTACCTATCCGAATCCAACAAGTGGCATAAAGAAGAAACATTGGACAAATTAAAAATTGGTTAGAAACACACGAATTAACTATGATGAACATTGTTAAGATTCCACGCTAACTGTTTCGGCTAACTGTTCCCAGCTAACTGATTAACATTTAATTTATCGCAATTTACATTCTCGCAATTTTATTTATTGTTATTTAATTTCCGCACTTTATGCATTTTAAATAACGGGACGCATATGCAAGGTTTCGACTTATCATATCGACCCATCTATATATATATTTCAGAACAACTGTAGACACTCTATATGTGAAGATGGGAGTTGGCTATACAGGGTTGGAGTTGATTCCAAAATATATATATGGTTTGAGTTGTGATCGACACTGAGACCGGTACACGGGTCACGATACGTATAAATTAACTCGGATATTATATATTTAATTTATATACGAATTTATTGAACCATTGGACAATCGGACTTTTGGACTGCTAACTTTAGACAATTAAAATGAAATAAAATGTTGATTATAACATATGAAACTAAAAAAAAAAAAAAAAAATTCTTCAAGTTTGCCACTTGATTTCATCCTAAACCTCATTTGTACCTCGACAATTATAATCCTCGATCAAATCTTTTCATGATTCCTGAAAACACCTCGACCGAGAAGTTGAACCCGCCGCACCTCGCCTACGGAATGAAGATTTATACATACAGATATACACCTGAAGAACTCTCGAACCCAAATTCATAATTTAACACATAACGTATTGAATCCTTTGCCATTTATTAGCAAGAACAACCCTACAATTCCTTTTCAAGAAGCTAATGTTGTCACAGCTCCACTTCGACTTTTCAGTGAGATTATTTCTATTATAATCATGATATTTATACCTTGTCTTTTCGCCGTCATTACCGGAAAACCTTTTATATCCCTCGACAACATCAACAGGTGCACCAGCAGATCGTTATCCTTTTGGCGAAATCAACAATCAGTATTTTGAAAATCTCGCGGAACTTCTTCCATCATATCTATAATGTCTATCCCTAAGAATTTCATAATATGAACGTGAAGTTTCTGAAAAACACCCGGGACTATGAAATAGTTCTTGAAATGCTAACGAAGCAGCAAAAACTGTAAACGACTTTAACGGTCAAAAGTTTGATGACAAAGAATAGTAAGGTGGTAAAGCTGAAAAAAAAAAGGTTTGGAACTAGAAAACGGATGAAGCAAAGTATGAAAGAGGTTGTGGATAAATCACAGGGACTGAACCTGCTCTCAAAGAGTACAAACGATTCCGTACCTGCTGAAACCGTCAGTAAGAACCCTACTCTTTATTCAAAACCTTGCCCGGATGATATTTTTCATCATCATCTTATCTTAGATATTATAAGATATCTTCATATCATTCGTTATACATATTTTTCATATTTCTGGAGATATTTTTACAACTATTCCTATCTGCGATCATTTATCTCTCCGTAACATCTGTGTTACAATATAAAAGAAACTGTGTTAATTTCTAAATTCTGAAACCTTCGAGATTAAAATATAAATGATTTGAAGTAGTGTTGGGAACTGATGCATGAATTAGTATAATATAATGAAACTTGATCAACTTCATTATATTACAGTAAGTCATGTTAAGTTTCTAATGGAATGTGATGATTCACAGTACCGTCATCATGTGCCATGTTACACGGCTCTTACATTCTATTAAGTCTCCAAACATATTAGAACGTATCACCTTGATAGTTCTATTTTTCTGGAATATTCGAGTAATTTAACGAATCAAGATCGTGCCATTACAATTTCATTCTAAAACCAATAGCTAGGTTCATTCCAAATTTCCTACCTACGAATTTTGGACCATTGTTCGCTTGGCTCGAGGACGGGAAGAAGAAACGAAGGGACAAAATCTCAGAATACAAATAGGAACATAAACCACAACAAATAAGAGAGAGCATTAACTGTGGATGACAATGATTTTAAGGGACGGGAGTAGGAACATCGAAATATAAGGGAAGGTATAAAACCTAACAACAACCCCGAAACTACAAACCGTGCATATCAATACGTATTGCAACGTAAAGGCACGGGAGAATTAAAAACATTATAATTCCAAGGAAAGGATAAAAGAGAATAGATTCTTCTGGTGATAGATGAAAAAGAAGAATGAAAGATATGAAAGTTAGAAATATAACAAGGATTAGAATGGGATGGAGCATATTAGCGAATGTCTTAAAATAGGAACTATAGAGAAAGAATAGAAGATGTGGGAAGAAAGAAAGGGAAGGAGGTAAATTTATAGTGAAATATTCGACAAAGAAATCAAAACAGATTGCCACGTTAAATCAAAGAAGATCCTGATCGCCGCAAAACTAAATCTTATTACATAAGATTTTCTTTAAAACCCTTAAATCCCGGAAATTGATCATAATCACGTCATCGGTTACAACAATTCTATATTTACTCATTTTACTCTTTTGTGATAGCTTCGCTCGTGCGTCTCAGATAACCGAATCGTTTTATCTAAATCTTTCAATAATGATAAAATTTCATTATTACCTCATATTCGTCATGAAAACATTCCTATTTTTATTTATGACAACCTCTACCAAATTTCGAGGACGAAATTTATTTAACGGGTGGGTACTGTAACGACCCGGAAATTTCCGACCAAATTTAAACTCTAATCTCTATATGGTTCCGACACGATAAGCAAAAACCCTAAAGTTGACCCGCACTTTTTCGATCGTTCTATACTTATAAGATTAATATTTACATAAATTAAACCTTACCAACATGATAAGCAATCCAAATTGTTGAGACTTATGTTTACGAAAAGAGTTTTACACAACGTTTGACCGTCTAGTTTGACCGATGATATCACGAACTATATAATATATGATAATTATACGTTTGTGTATATATATGTATATATACATATTTAACATGATCTAAGAATGTTTTAATATCTCATTTTGTATTAATAACAATAAGTTATAAGTATATTTTGAAACTACTAACTTAAGTTTTCAAAACGATAACCATACGTAACGTTATTTGACTTAAATACTTATGACCTATAATGTTTATACATATATCGTATAAGTAATGTATTTAATCACTTTTAAAGACTTAAATACATAAAACAATATAAGTATATTTACAAAATATAGCTATATTTGAATCCTCGTTCCGTTTTCTCAAAGATTTCTATACGTATACCTAGGGTATATGTACCCGTATCATACGCAGCTTCTAGATGTATTTACTATTGGTATATACTAATAAAAATCTACTCCTTAGCAGCCTTAAATGATTAAGAAACATGTGGAACCAACCATTTGTCAAGTAGTATGAATTATTTAGCAAGAAAACAAAGTTAGGTATCTTTTTTTTCCTTTATAACCTAAAAACGTTTTTATGCATGCACACCATTTCTTCACCCCATTTTCTCATACTTACACTTCCATTTCTCTCTCAAAATACTATTAACTTCATACTTGATCATCTCCAAGCATTTTCCCCATCATTTAGCTTCAAAAACAACACTTAAACCTCATAAGAAAACCTTACAAAAACACTTCAAGAAATCCTTCCAAGAACACAAACTTACTTCCAATCTTTCATCCACTTCCATCACCCTTTTGGTTCTAGCTTCTTACTCCTCTTTTACAGCAACCTTGTCCAAGGAACTTGAGGTAGTAACTATGTTCATAACTTTATTCGATTCATATATATATAGCTATCATATTTTGTGGTATACAATTTTAACAACAAGAACATAGTTTGAAAGTTTTCAAACTTGTTTGCAAACTAAATAGATCCTTCTAACTTAACTTTTAAAATACTTCAAGACCTGTAATATAACTTAAATATATGCTAACTTAACAAGGTATAACTTGGTTTTTCAAAGATTACCTTAAAAACTGTTTTTACGACGTCGGAGTGCAACAGGGGGCTGTTTTGGGTTGAATAATTAAAAACCATTTTAAACTTTGAATTGGAGGTTTATTCTCTGGAAAAATGATTTTTACTATGAATATGATAACACATAAAAATTTCATGATTTAATTCAAAGTATAAGTATTTTTAAAAAAATAATCATTTAAGGTTGTTTACATAAAGGAAAATGTTTAACTTCATAAGTTTCACTAAAGTTTCACCTATGCCGTGTGATTTTGAATACAAACTAAGGTATTTACAGTTCATAGTCTTAAAGAGGGACTCGATCCAAGGAGATGGCAAGTTGAATCAACGAAAACGGAGTTATAACGAAGAAACTATGACTGAAACAAAATTGGTTATCCAAGACTAGTTTAACTTCGGGATTAATTGGAGAAAAAATTAAATAAATCACATCTTTCTAAAATAACATGATATTTTATATATATGTACTCATAATTTAATTTTATACGGTTCAGGATCACCCGTAAACAATACGAGAAGATTAATCATAAGATCCCATGATTGTACGCAACACGTCATTTGACAACACCGGTACTTTATGTACGCAACACATCATTTGACAACACCGGTACCGTGGGTCAAGATTAATCTCGACCAATACATATACGATGGGGTTTTATTTATTTCGTTGGGGGTTAATTAAACACCTAAAAATGAACCATTAAAATTGAATTACTAACATCGAGCTGCTAACTACGGACTAAGGAATTATTAAAAGTATTATATGTATATATATGTGACGTTTGTTTAAAATGAAAATATATTGATAAATTATATATGGATAGGTTCGTGATATCAATCGGAGACCAAGTCAAAATTACATATCTTCAAGACGAAAGTGAGTATATAGTCCCCTTTTAAACTTCAAATATTTTTGGGCTGATAATACATGCGCTGTTTTTATAAATGATTTACGTTATGGACACAAGTAACTGAAAAATATATTCTACGTTGAGTTGTACCACTGGCATACTTCCCTGTAGCTTGGTAACTACTATTTACAGCGGTATTGTAAACGCGAATCCTGTTGATAGATCTATCGGGCCTGACAACCCCAACCGGACTGGACGACCAGTATTCAACGGTTGCACAGTACTTCGTTTTGTGACTACACTTGGTACGGTGTAGTAAGATTTCATATTAAAGGGAATATGCGACGTGATTGAATGTTAAGTATGGTTACCAAGTGCTCAACCACTTAGAATATTTTTATGAAAATGTTTATATACGAAATCTTGTGGTCTATATATATATATTGCTGCCGGCATTAAACCTATATCTCACCAACTTTATGTTGACATTTTAAAGCATGTTATTCTCAGGTATGAATTAAGTCTTCCGCTGTGCATTAGCTCATACTAAGGATACTACTCGGGACCATTTAAGCCATGATTCAAAAACGTTGCATTCGAGTCATTGAAGTTCACTAGAGACTATTAATAAGTAAATGGTGGTTTAGGACATTTGGATATTATGAAATATTAGGCGATCATGTCAACAATCGATGTAATATTAGATTGTTTTTTTTTTTTAGAATAAATGCAACGTTTGTAAAATGTTTCATATAGAGGTCAAGTACCTCGCAATGTTATCAACTATTGTAATTCGTTTGTAATCAATATGGACAACGTCCGGATGATTAGTTTCGGATCCTTTCACATTATTATTAGCATCTGAATGATATTGAAAGATTCATTGTTCCACTTTCGCGTAGAATAGAAATCACGATGACCATACCCATGGTTATCATTTTGCCCTTGAAACCTGTCATTTCGCGGGTATGCACCGCCGCTGTTTTCCTACGGAAAACTTGGTCCACGATAATTTTCACTGTTACCATCACGAAAAGAATCATTGTCATCTTGCCAACTTTTGCTCTACCCCACCCACATGCAGGGGTTATAGTGCAATCCTCTCCACCGCGGAGATAATCATATGTTTCCTGTTGAACTTTAGCAAAAGTGTGCGGGACATTTCTTCGCAGCCTTCGCAACAGAGTTGGATGTCGCTGCGGATTAATAGCATGCAAAAATCCTAAGATTTTTTGATCTTCATGCAGGCTTGGAATCTTTTGACATTCGTAGATGTACCGCGTAAGTAACACATTCAAGGTTTCCTTGTTGCCTTGCTTAATATCGAGACATTCGATATACTAGCATTTGTTTGCAATGGAAATATCACGACGTTCTGCGAATCGCCGGGCAGTTCATCAGCATTCACAGAAATGCCAGTTTGCTTTGCATTTGTCATCGTGACTATCAAGCAGATCAACTGATTGCGTATTCAAAAATTACCTGTAAATCATCACAACAAAAACACGATTGAAATTAAACCGACGAATTAGTTGTTTGATGGCTCGAAACAAAAAATTTTCTGTTTAATTTGTAAAACGTGTCCCACAGATGGCGCCAATTGATCAATCCTTAATTAGCGATGTTACTTAATTACGGATTGAGTGCAATAAGATTATAATGGAGGATGAAATGTTTGATGATTATTTTGGGCCCCGATGATCGTCTTTCACTTTAACTATCAAGTGATCAACCACCCCGACCCGATCTTGATTGTTAATTAGCATAACTCACCTTTGCGCGATGTAAGAATCCCTTGGGCAAGATCACAAGTGGAAATTACAAAGGCCTGGGCAAAATGGCAGAGAATCAACAACCTATAAATGAGAGGCCATGCTCCCTATTTATAGTATTCAAGATATTCGCGGTCTGCGAATTACCTAAACATCCGCGGAAACTCAGTGGATTAAACCGCAGTCTCTTATTAACGCGGATACATAACTGCTGCACTTTATTTTCAGCGAATATTGCATATCTTGGCTTTAGGGTCCGCGTAATTCTGCTCTTGGCCTGTAGCAAATAAATTATACATATACAACGCTATGTATATGATCACACTTCATTCTAACAAATCGGAGACCTGCACTTTCTACCATAAAGTGCCTCAAACGGCGCCATCTCAATACTAGAATGTAACTGTTGTTGTAGGAAAATTCTGCTAACGGTAGGTGTCGATCCCAACTGTTTCTGATATCAATAACACATGCTCGTAGCATGTCTTCAAGCGTTTTTATCATCCTTTCGCTCTGCCCATCAGTTTGTGGATGATAGGCAGTACTCATGTCTAGACGAGTCCCCAATGCTTGTTGCAACATCTGCCAGAACCTTGAAACAAATCTACCATCCCTATCAGAGATAATAGAGACGGGTATTCCATGTCTGGAGACAACCTCCTTCAAATACAATCACGCCAACTTCTCCATTTTGTCATCTTCTCTCATTGGCAGGAAGTGTGCTGACTTGGTGAGACGATCAACTATTACCCAAATAGTATCATAACCACTTGCAGTCCTTGGCAATTTAGTAATGAAATCCATGGTAATGTTTTCCTATTTCCATTCCGGGATTTCAGGTTGTTGTAGTAGACCTGATGGTTTTTGATGTTCAGCTTTGACCTTAGAACACGTCAAACATTCTCCTACATATTTAGCAATATCGGCTTTCATACCCGGCCACCAAAAGTGTTTCTTGAGATATATATACATCTTCCCCGCTCCGGGATGTATTGAATATCTGATTTTATGTGCTTCTTTAAGTACCATTTCTCTCACATCTCCAAACCGTGGTACCCAAATTCTATCAGCCCTATATCGGGTTCCGTCTTCCCAAATATTAAGATGTTTCTCTGATCCTTTGGGTATCTCATTCTTCAACTTTCCTTCTTTTACAACCCCCTGTTGCGCCTCCTTTATTTGAGTAGTAAGGTTAGTGCAAATAATTATATTCATAGCTTTTACCCGTATAGGTTCTCTGTCCTTTCTACTCATAATCATTCAACAGTTCAATCCACCTACGTTGTCTCATATTCAGTTGCTTCTGATTAAATATATGTTGGAGACTTTTGTGGTCGGTATATATAATACTTTTGACTCCATATAAATAATGCCTCCAAGTCTTTAATGCAAAAACAACAGCACCCAATTCCAAATCGTGAGTTGTATAATTTTGCTCGTGAATCTTCAATTTTCTAGACGCATAAGCAATCACCTTCATTTGTTGCGTTAATACACAACTGAGACCTTACTTTGATGCGTCACAATAAATCACAAATCATCATTCCCTTCATGTAATGAGAATATAGGTGCCGTAGTTAGCTTTTTCTTCAATAACTGAAACGCCTTCTCTTGTTCATCCTTCCATTCAAATTTTTTTCCCTTTATGCGTTAATGCAGCCAAGGGTTTTGCTATTTTGGAGAAATCTTGGATGAATCTTCTGTAGTAACCACCCAATCCTAAAAATTGACGTATATGCTTCGGAGTTTTTGTGGTTTCCCACTTTTTAACGGTTTCGATCTTTGTCGGGTCCTCCTGGATACCTTCTTTGTTCACTATGTGACCGAGGAATTGAACTTCTTCCAACCAAAATGCACACTTTGAAAACTTAGCGTACAGTTTTTCTTTCCTCAATACTTCTAGCACTTTTCTCAAATGTTCTTCGTGCTCTTGATCATTCTTTGAGTAAATAAGTATGTCATCGATGAAAACAATGACAAACTTGTCAAGATATGGCTCACACACTCGGTTCATAAGGTCCATGTGTAGTACTGTAGTGACCCGAACTTTTCCATGTTTATATATATTAATTGAGATTGATATTTACATGACTAAATGTCTCCAACATGTTAAGCAATCAAACTTGTTAAGACTTGATAAATTGAAATAGGTTTCATATAGACAATTGACCACCCAAGTTGACCGGTGATTCACGAACGTTAAAACTTGTAAAAACTCTACGATGACATATATATGGTAATATATATAGTTGACATGATTTTATTATAAGTAAGTATCTCATTAGGTATTTTAACAATGAATTATATACATAAAAATGAGACTATTAAATTAAGAAACTCGAAAACGATATATATAACGATTATCGTTATAACAACGTCTTACTAGGTACATATGAATCATATTAAGATATTGATACACTTAGTTAATTATGTTAAATGATAAGTAAATTTATCATTAAGTATATTAACAATGAACTACATATGTAAAAATAAGACTACTAACTTAATGATTTCGAAACGAGACATATATGTAACGATTATCGTTGTAACGACATTTAACTGTATATATATCATATAAGATATATTATATATCATAATATCATGATAATGTAACAATTTAACATCTCATTTGATATAATAAACAATGGGTTAACATCATTTAACAAGATCGTTAACCTAAAGGTTTCAAAACAACATTTCGAAACAACATTTACATGTAACGACTAACGATGACTTAACGACTCAGTTAAAATGTATATACATGTAGTGTTTTAATATGTATTCATACACTTTTTAAGGACTTCAAGACACTTATAAAAATACTTCTACTTAACAAAAATGCTTACAATTACATCCTCGTTCAATTTCATCAACAATTCTACTCGTATGCACCCGTATTCGTACTCGTACAATACACAGCTTTTAGATGTATGTACTATTAGTATATACACTTCAATGATCAGATCTAAGCATCCCATGTGAGTCACATAACACATGTGGGAACCATCATTTGGCAACTAACAGGAAATATCTCATAAAATTACAAAAATATGAGTAATCATTCATGACTTATTTACATGAAAACAAAATTACATATCCTTTATATCTAATCCATATACCAATGACCAAAAACACCTACAAACACTTCCATTCTTCAATTTTGTTCATCTAATTGATCTCTCTCAAGTTCCATCTTCAAGTTCTAAGTGTTCTTCATAAATTCCATAAGTATAGTTTCATAAAAATCAAGAATACTTCCAAGTTTGCAAGTCTACTTCCAAGCTTTCTAATCCATTCCAAGTAATCATCTAAGATCAAGGAACCTTTGTTATTTATAGTAGGTTATCTTTCTAATTCAAGGTAATATTCATATTCAAACTTCGATTCAATTTCTACAACTATAACAATCTTATTTCGAGTGAAAATCTTACTTGAACTGTTTTCGTGTCATGATTCGGTTTCAAGAACTTTCAAGCCATCCAATGATCCTTTGAAGCTAGATCCATTTTTCTCATTTCTAGTAGTTTTATCCAGAAAACTTGAGGTAGTAATGATGTTCATAACATCATTCAATTCATACATATAAAGCTATCTTATTCGAAGGTTTAAACTTGTAATCACTAGAACATAGTTTAGTTAATTCTAAACTAGTTCGCAAACAAAAGTTAATCCTTCTAACTTGACTTTTAAAATCAACTAAACACATGTTATATATCTATATGATAAGCTAACTTAATAATTCAAAACCTGAAAACACGATGAACACCATAAAATCGGATATACGCCGTCGTAGTGAAACCGGGGGCTGTTTTGGTTTGGATAATTAAAAACTATGATAAACTTTGATTTAAAAGTTTTTCTTCTGAGAAAATGATTTTTCATATGAACATGAAACTATATCCAAAAATCAAGGTTAAACTCAAAGTGGAAGTATGTTTTTTAAAATCGTCATCTAGACGTCGTTCTTTCTACTAAAATGACTACCTTTACAAAAACGACTTGTAACTTATATTTTCGACTATAAACCTATATTTTTTATATTTAGATTCAATAAATAAATTTTAATATGAAACCATAACAATTTGATTCACTCAAAACGGATTTAAAATGAAGAAGTTATGGGTAAAACAAGATTGGATATTTTTGATCTTTTTAGCTACGGGAAATGTTTAACAAATCTATACAAATCATATCCTAGCTAACTTATATTGTATTATATATGTATTCTAATATATTATGTAATCTTGGGATACCATAGACACGTATACAAATGTTTTGACATATCATATCGACCCATGTATATATATTATTTGGAACAACCATAGACACTCTATATGCAGTAATGTTGGAGTTAGCTATACAGGGTTGAGGTTGATTCCAAAAATATATATACTTTGAGTTGTAATCTAGCCTGAGATGTGTATACACTGGGTCGTGGATTGATTCAAGATAATATATATCGACTTATTTCTGTACATCTAATTATGGACAACTAGTTATAGGTTACTAACAAGGACAGTTGACTTAATAAACTTAAAACAGTAAAACGTATTAAAAATGTTGTAAATATATTTTGAACATACTTTGATATATATGTACATATTTGTTATAGGTTCGTGAATCGACCAGTGGCCAAGTCTTACTTGCCGACGAAGTAAAAATCTGTGAAAGTGAGTTATAGTCCCACTTTTAAAATCAAATATTTTTGGGATGAGAATACATGAAGGTTTTATAAATGATTTACAAAATAGACACAAGTACGTGAAACTACATTCTATGGTTGAATTATCGAAATCGAATATGCCACTTTTTATTAAGTCTGGTAATCTAAGAATTAGGGAATATACACCCTAATTGACGCGAATCCTAAAGATAGATCTATTGGGCCTAACAAACCCCAACCAAAGTACCGGATGCTTTAGTACTTTGAAATTTATATCATATCCGAAGGGTGTCCCGGAATGATGGGGATATTCTTATATATGCATCTTGTTAATGTCGGTTACCAGGTGTTCACCATATGAATGATTTTTATCTCTATGTATGTGATATGTATTGAAATATGAAATCTTGTGGTCTATTGTTACGATTTGATATATATAGGTTAAACCTATAACTCTCCAACATTTTTGTTGACGTTTAAAGCATGTTTAATCTCAGGTGAATACTAAGAGCTTCCGTTGTTGCATACTAAAATAAGGACAAGATTTAGAGTCCATGTTTGTATGATATTGTGTAAAAACTGCATTCAAGAAACATATGTCGATGTAATATATTTCTATTGTAAACCATTATGTAATGGTCGTGTGTAAACAGAATATTTTAGATTATCATTATTTGATAATCTACGTAATGTTTTTAAAACCTTTATTGATAAAATAAAGGTTATGGTTGTTTTAAAAATGAATGCAGTCTTTGAAAAACGTCTCATATAGAGATCAAAACCTCGCAACGAAATCAATTAATATGGAACGTTTATAATCAATATGAACGGGACATTTTAGTTGGTATCCGAGCGTTGGTCTTAGAGAACCAGCAAATTTCCATTATTGTGTCTTATCGATTTTGTTAGGATGCATTAGTGAGTCTGGACTTCGACCGTGTTTTCTTTAAAAATGATTGCTTAACATTTTTGTTGGAAACTATATATTATTAACATGTAAATATTATGTGATATATTAATCTCTTAACATGTTTGATATTGTGTGATAGATGTCTACCTCTAGCACAAATCCCATTGACTCACCTAATAATAACGAAGAGTCGAATATATATTGGCAAGATTCACAAGTTCCCGAAGAACCGGAAGAAGAGGAAACGGAACCGGAAGAAGAGGAACCGGAAGAAGAGGAACCAAAAGAAGAGGAACCTGAAGAAGAAGAGGTTCCGGAGGGGGGAATAGTAGGAACCACAGAAAACCGGTCAAATAAAAGAAAATCCTCAACCAATGGACCAAAGTTAATAATGGTCAATGGTGTTTCCGCTAAGGAAGCAAAATATTGTGAAAATTACCAATTTTCCGATGAATCGGATCCTGATGAGGATTCTGATGATGTTATAGAAATTACCCCGACCGAATTTAATAAAGCGAAAGAAAATAATAAGGGAAAATGTATAAAAATAGAGAAACCCGATTCCAACCCGATGAACTTTATATGTATCGACAACATCCGTATTTCCTAAAATGTAACAATGACCCGGGAACCTCTAAACCACCAGGTTTTTCTAAACCATTATGAAAAACGACGGCTCGTATTAGAGGAACACCATATATTCCTAGAAAATTAGGAAAACGAACCAAGTCCGAAGAAGAAGAAACCAGTGATTCAGATTAGAAGGTTGTAATCATGTTGTGTATTATATGTATTGTAGTGTGCTTGTACTATGTTGTGTATTATATGTTCTATGTAAAAATTGCTTGTATTGTTTGTTAATTATCTTTTACGAATCTAATCCTTGTCTATTTTACAGTATAAAAAAACAAAATGGACGTTAAGGGTTGACAACCGAATATTTTAGAAGACCTACCAGAGGATATGATTGAGGAAATCTTGTCTAGAGTCGGTCAGAATTCATTAGCACATTTAGTTATGGCAAAATTAACTTGTCAAACATTTGAAAGACTTTCCAGAAATGCCTTAGTTTATAAAAGGCTTTCCTTTGATAGGTGGGGAATATCACATTGGGGAGACCGTAAGTTACGCCGTGTTTTCTTTAAAGCGTTAAATGCGGGGAACCCAAATGCAATTTTACGCTATGGGTTAAGAACCTATTTTGACTCAACATATCCCAACATAGGATTTCGTGAATTAGAAAGAGCTTCTAACATGCAACATAAAGAAGCATGTTATGCTTACGGGTTAGTGATGTTTGCTTCTTACCAAAGTGAGAAAAAGAACATCGGATTGCAACTTTTAAATAAAACCTTCCCATAAGTGACGGATTCAGTAGTTGGGGTGAGAAACAAGGTTTTTAGATTATTACGGGGCTGTTGGACATTACGAAACCCTCGTCCTTTTGACGACATTACAACATGCTGCTTAGCTAATGGTCATAACGGTTATTTTCCACAAGACCAAGGATGGGAAGTCGTCTTAGTAAAACCAGAATGCATGACTTGTTTCTGAACTTATGAATTACGTGTCTTTATTTCCTTTGCTGAACAACTTGCGTATTAACTAGATTTATCTTCAAAACTGTCATGTATCATAGTGTACTATATTTCATGTTATATTTAATATAGCGAAGTTGTAAGTTTGAAGAATATTTGTATGTGATATATTATTATAATCCGTTTTTCATATGGAATTGTAGTAGTTGAATTGTATATTAGCTACTAAGTATGAACTTAACGGGTAGGTAGTACCCGAATTTAAAATTATAAAATGCTAATATGAAGAAAAAGCTTTTATAAATGAGTTCATATTATGCTACGAGATACTATTGACTACTCTTAATATTCTGTATGATTAAATTGTTTCATTTGACTATTTTGAAGGAAATGGCGCCGACTACTCGACACACCTTGAATATGAGCGAAGAGGAATTTCGTGCCTTTCTTGCTTCAAACATAGCCGCAGTACAGGCCGCACTACATACCAACAATAACTCTGAATCTAGCAATACAGCTAACGGCGCAAGAAATCGTGTAGGATGCTCCTACAAGGAATTCACTGCCTGCAAACCTTCAGAATTTGATGGGAACGAAGGACCAATCGGATTGAAACGGTGAACCGAGAAAGTTGAATCGGTGTTTGCCATAAGTAAGTGTGCTGAAGGAGACAAAGTGAAGTACGCTACGCAAACCTTCACAGGTATTACGTTAACATGGTGGAATACCTATCTAGAGCAAGTGGGACAAGATGCTGCTTACGCGCTACCATGGTCAGCATTCAAGCACTTGATGAACGAGAAGTACCGTCCCAGAACCGAGATCAATAAGCTCAAGTCAGAAATTAGAGGGTTACGAACACAGGGATTCGATATTACTTTGTACGAAAGACGATTCACAGAATTGTGCCTATTGTGTCCGAGAGCATTCGAAGATGAGGAAGAGAAGATCGACGCGTTTGTGAAAGGGTTACCGGAGAGAATCCAATAAGATATAAGTTCACACGAGCCTGCCTTCATACAAAAGGCATGTAGAGTGACTCAAAAACTAGTGAACCAGTTTGAGGGAAGAATTAAAGAACAGGCGGCCGAAGAGGCCAACGTGAAGTTAGTTAAAATAAAGTGGGAGGAAAACGGTGATAAGAGTCACCAAAACAACAACAACTATCCCAACAATCGCAACATCAATGGCAACTATAACAAATGGCACAACAACAACAACTACAACAATCATCCCAACAACAATAACAACCACAACAACAACAATCAGAAGCAGCTATGCCAAAGATGTGAAAAGTATAACTCGGGGTTCTGCACCAAATTTTGCAACAAGTGTAAAAGAAATGGTCATAGCGCGGTGAAGTGTGAGGTCTACGGACCAGGGGTTAACATAATGAAAGGAACAAATGGTGTCGGAACGAGTAATGGCGGAGCAAGTAGTGTCGGAACAAGTTATGCCAATGTAGTTTGTTATAAATGTGGAAAACCGGGCCACATTATTAGAAATTGCCCGAACCAGGAGAACACGAATGGACAAGGCCGCGAAAAAGTTTTCAATATTAATGCGGCAGAGGCACAGGAAGACCCGGAGCTTGTTACAGGTACGTTTGTTATTGACAATAAATCTGCTTATGTTTTATTTGATTCGGGTGCGGATAGAAGCTATATGAGTAGAGATTTTTGGGCTAAATTAAGTTGTCCATTGACGCCATTGGATAGTAAATTTTTACTCGAATTAGCAAACGGTAAATTAATTTCAGCAGATTATATATGCCGGAATCGAGAAATTAAACTGGGTATCGAAATATTTAAGATTGATTTGATACCAGTAGAGTTAGGGAGTTTTGATGTAATAGTTGGCATGGACTGACTGAAGGAGATGAAAGCAGAGATCGTATGTTACAAAAATGCAATTCGCATTGTACGAGAAGAAGGAGAACCCTTAATGGTGTACGGAGAAAAGGGCAACACGAAGCTACATCTTATTAGTAATTTGAAGGCACAAAAACTAATAAGAAAAGGTTGCTATACTGTTCTAGCACACGTCGAGAAAGTATAAACTGAAGAAAAGAGCATCAATGATGTTCCCGTCGCAAAAGAATTTCCCGATGTATTTCTGAAAGAATTACTGGGACTACCTCTACATCTATCAGTTGAATTTCAAATAGATCTTGTACCAGGAGCTGCACCAATAGCTTGTGCTCCTTAAAGACTCGCACCCAGTGAGATGAAAGAACTACAAAGCCAACTGCAAGAACTATTAGAACGTGGTTTCATTCGACCAAGCACATCACCATGGGGAGCTCCTGTTTTGTTTGTCAAGAAGAAGGATGGTACATTTAGGTTGTGTATTGACTACAGAGAGTTGAATAAACTTACCATCAAAAACCGTTATCCACTGCCGAGAATTGATGACTTATTTGATCAACTACAAGGCTCGTCGGTTTATTCGAAAATCTATTTACGTTCTGGATATCATCAAATGCGAGTAAAGGAGGATGATATTCCAAAAACTGCTTTTAGGACGCGTTATAGTCATTACGAGTTTATGGTTATGCCGTTTGGATTGACTAACGCACCAGCTGTGTTCATGGACCTTATGAACCGAGTGTGTGGGCCATATCTTGACAAGTTTGTCATTGTTTTCATCGATGACATACTTATTTACTCAAAGAATGATTAAGAGAACGAAGAATATTTGAGAAAAGTGCTTGAAGTATTGAGGAAAGAAAAATTGTACGCTAAGTTTTCAAAGTCTGCATTTTGGTCGGAAGAAGTTCAATTCCTCGGTCACATAGTGAACAAAGAAGGTATCCAGGTGGACCCGACAAAGATCGAAACCGTTGAAAAGTGGGAAACCCCAAAAACTCCGAAGCATATACGTCAATTTTTAGGACTAGCTGGTTACTACAGAAGGTTCATCCAAGACTTTTCCAGAATAGCAAAATCCTTAACTGCATTAACGCATAAAGGGAAGAAATTTGAATGGAAAGAAGAGCAAGAGAAAGCGTTTCAATTGTTAAAGAAAAAGTTAACTACGGCACCTATATTGTCATTACCTGAAGGGAATGATGATTTTGTGATATATTGTGACGCCTCAAAGCAAGGTCTCGGTTGTGTATTAATGCAACGAACGAAAGTAATTGCTTATGCATCTAGACAATTGAAGATTCACGAACAGAATTATACGACGCATGATTTAGAATTAGGCGCGATTGTTTTTGCATTAAAGACTTGGAGGCACTATGTGACAACCCGGAAATTTCTAACCAATTTTAAACTTTATCTTTATATTATTCCGACACGATAAGCAAAGTTTGTTAAGTTAAATCTCAAGAATTTTAAATTGTGTTCATACATTCATTATAACCTCGACCAAATTCCGACGATTCACGAACCGTTATATATAAATAAATATGTATATATATGTATATATATATATATATTATAACTTGAGAATATTAATAAAGTATTAAACGTATAATACTTTACATGAACGTATTTGTTTCAATATGTTTATCGATGGAATTAGAAGATAATATCAAATGATTGATTTATCAGATACATTATGATATGATTATGGGTCTATGTTATGAGGTCCACTGTGATTTAAGAAATCTATTCTTTTTGACAACATTCAGAAAATGGTAAAGTGATTTATAAGTAAGAACGTGAAGTGTAAATAACTTAGATGTTGGATATCGACAAGTTATGTAACTCGACATTTTTCATTAAGATGATTTTATACGTTTATTTAATCTTTGAACTTTATCCCATGCTTCACCAACAAACTGTAATTTAAAAACTTTAAACCTATTATGAATATATACGATTCTACTTTTCTAAAATATTTTATGATATAACGATTTCCATTATTTTAACCTTTAAACAAAATGATTCTTAAAAATATATTTGGTTTTGGAAAACAAAATTATTATATTTATTTGATTTAGTTTCAAACGTACAAAAACATTTTCAGTTTAAAAGGAACTTTATTATTAAAACGTATATAACTTTTATAAATATCTAGAACCACTTTTGACAACTCATTACTTAACCAGTATGATAAAGATAACGATATTTATATTTTATTTTATTAAATATATATAACGATTTAAATTAATATTATATATAGTTATACGCGTATTATACGTACATAGTTTTATACTTTTACTATACTTAAACTTTACCTTTACTTTATTTTTACTTTACTTTAACTTTAATAATTCACTTTAATAATTCATACTTTAATAATTCACTTTAATAATTCATACTTTAAAAATTCACTTTAATAATTCATACTTTAATAATTCACTTTAATAATTCAAAAATCTATTATAAATAGAATTCAATAGGTTTCATTATTTCATAAGAAACTTGAAAATATTTTTCTCTAAACTCTCTCAATCGATTTACATATATTTTTACTTACTCCGTATTATTTCAAGATATTATTAGTATACATAAAATATTACGTCAGAGTGCTGTCCGAGTGATTTCGAAATTGTTTTTCGAGTGGGATTGGATTAAGGAAATTATGGGTTATAGCTATGGAGGTGATTGGGTATGGTTCATGGGTATGCTCGTGAGATCAATATAGTGTTTATCATCTCCGTTGCGTCTACGTACCTTTCCTGCAATATTGAATCTCAATATTGATACGTGAGTACTCATAATTTAACTTTTACATACTAATAGTGTATCCCTGACTAGTGCTCGAGTATATAGGATTATGCATGTTTGTACGTTTGATATTGCCTTTAGTTAGGTTATGTTGAATCCTGAATTAGTTATATATGCGACTGAGATAAGGTATAAGATATGCATGTCGTTGGAAAGCTAGCGAAAAATTAAGAACTTTTCATTTAGATATCGAATGATTTCGATGAACGGATTTGAAGTTATATTCCATCGAATTTTTGTATTATTATTATTAAAAATAATTATTATTATCGTCGTTATTATCGTCGTTCTAGTTTTATCTTATTATTATTATTATTATTATCTTTATCAATAAAAGGATTTATCATTAAAAATTGTTGTTTTTTTATTATTACTATCGTTATTATCGTTAAAGTTATAATTAGTATTATTATTATCCAATTATTATTATTATTATTATTATTATTATTATTATTATTATTATTATTATTATTATTATTATTATTATTATTATTATTATTATTATTATTATTATTATTATTATTATTATTTTTATTGGTATTATTGGTATTATTATTTTCATTATTAATATATATATATATATATATATCATTATTTAAAAATGGTTATTGTTATTGTTATTATTATTATTACTAAATTATCATTAAGATAATTATTAGTATTATCGTTAATAATGTTATAGTAACTATCATTATTAATATTAGTGTAATTAAAATAAATATCTGTAACAACTAATTATTTTGATTACTATTATTATCATTATTACGAACACGATATAAAAGACGATTAAAAGCTATTAAACGAAACGATTAGGAAATAATGGGTAATAGTATCATGATGAAATTAAAATATTATAAGATATTGATTTAGATAAAATTATCGTTCTTATTATTTTTATCATTACTATTATTATTAAAATTATCGCTAGTATTAAAATTATTATTTTAACAAAAATTATCATTTTAATAGAAATATCATTGTTACTATAAAATATCATTAATATTATTACTATTTTAAATAGATTTATTATTTTAAAGATAATATTAAAAATTATCGTAAATATTAAAGTTATCATAATTAGAATTATCGTTTTATCATAATGTCATCTTAGTAATTATAAATATTGATATTTTTATAATAATAATTATTATTACAAAATAATACAACTTTACTTACTATCATTATAGATATTATTTTATCAAATAAATATTTGATACAAACATATTTTACTACGTGTAATAACTTACTTTAATAATACCTATCATATTATCTTTATAATATTAAATGAACCCTATAAATTTTATTACTTAATATATATAAAAGTATATTTTATTATATAAATATAATATAAAATTTTATTTATTAATAAATAAATTATATTATTTACTCTAATAAATCTTTTAAAAATATTTAAAAATATAAAACGATGATATTTAAACTATATATTAATCATGTATAGATTTTTGGAAATTATTTTGAGTCAAATTTACTTTTGTTGACTTTTGCATATTAGTCTCGAGCATTAGGATTGTGGTACACTATGATTTGACCTAATTTGTTAGACAAATATTGACCAACACATAAATATATATAATTAATTTAGGTTCGTGAATTCGAGGCCAACCTTGCACTTGTTCAATGACGTTATATGTATTTTTACTACGAAATACAGTATGGTGAGTTTCATTTGCTCCCTTTTTAAATGCTTTTGCAATATATATTTTTGGGACTGAGAATACATGCGCTGCTTTTATAAATGATTTACGAAATAGACACAAGTGATCGAAACTACATTCTATGGCTGGATTATTAAACCGAATATGCCCCTTTTTATTAAAGTCTGGTAATCTAAGAATTAGGGAACATACACCCTAATTGACGCGAATCCTAAAGATAGATCTATTGGGCCTAACAAACCCCATCCAAAGTACCGGATGCTTTAGTACTTCGAAATTATATCATGTCCGAAGGAGGATCCCGGAATGATAGGGGATATTCTTATATGTATCTAGTTAATGTCGGTTACCAGGTGTTCACCATATGAATGATTATTTTTTGTCTCTATGCATGGGACGTATATTTATGAGAACTGGAAATGAAATTCTTGTGGTCTATTAAAATGATTGAAATAAATGATTATGATAAACTAATGAACTCACCAACCTTTTGGTTGACACTTTAAAGCATGTTTATTCTCAGGTGTTAAAGAAATCTTCCGCTGTGCATTTGCTCATTTTAAAGATATTACTTGGAGTCTTTCATAGCATATTTCGAAGAACGTTGCATTCGAGTCATTGAGTTCATCAAAGATTATTATTAAATCAATTTATAGTTGGATAGTGGATATTATGAAATGGTATGCATGCCTGTCAATTTTTGATGTAAAGAAAGATTGTCTTTTAAAAACGAATGCAATGTTTGTAAAATGTATCATATAGAGGTCAAATACCTCGCAATGTAATCAACTATTGTGAATCGTTTATAATATATATGAACGGGTCCTTTCACACTACTTATATGGGGTCAAAAATATTATATATACCGACCACAAAAGTCTTCAACACATATTTAATCAGAAACAACTGAATATGAGGCAGCGTAGGTGGATTGAATTGTTGAATGATTACGACTTTGAGATTCGTTACCACACGGGGAAGGCGAATGTGGTAGCCGACGCTTTGAATAGAAAGGACATAGAACCTATACGGGTAAAAGCTATGAATATAATTATTCGTACTAACCTTACTACTCAAATAAAGGAGGTGCAACAGGGGGTTGTAAAAGAAGGAAAGTTGAAGAATGAGATACCCAAAGGATTAGAGAAACATATTAATATTCGGGAAGACGGAACCAGATATAGGGCTGATAGAATTTGGGTACCAAGGTTTGGAGATGTGAGAGAAATGGTACTTAAAGAAGCACATAAAACCAGATATTCAATACATCCCGGAGCGAGGAAGATGTATAAAGATCTCAAGAAACACTTTTGGTGGCCGGGTATGAAAGCCGATATTGCTAAATATGTAGGAGAATGTTTGACGTGTTCTAAGGTCAAAGCTGAACATCAGAAACCATCAGGTCTACTATGAAATGTCCCGTTCTTATTGATTAAAAACGTTCCATATTAATTGATTTCGTTGCGAGGTTTTGACCTCTATATGAGACGTTTTTCAAAGACTACATTCATTTTAAAACAAACCATAACCTTTATTTCATCAATAAAGGTTTAAAAAGCTTTACGTAGATTATCAAATAATGATAATCTAAAATATCCTGTTTACACACGACCATTACATAATGGTTTACAATACAAATATGTTACAACAAAATAAGTTTCTTGAATGCAGTTTTTACACAATATCATACAAGCATGGACTCCAATTCTCGTCCTTATTTAAGTATGCGACAGCGGAAGCTCTTAATAATCACCTGAGAATAAACATGCTTAAAACGTCAACAAAAATGTTGGTGAGTTATAGGTTTAAACTATATATATCAAATCATAATAATAGACCACAAGATTTCATATTTCAATACACATCCCATACATAGAGATAAAAATCATTCATATGGTGAACACCTGGTAACCGACAATGACAAGATGCATATATAAGAATATCCCCATCATTCCGGGACACCCTTCGGATATGATATAAATTTCGAAGTACTAAAGCATCCGGTACTTTGGATGGGGTTTGTTAGGCCCAATAGATCTATCTTTAGGATTCGCGTCAATTAGGGTGTCTGTTCCCTAATTCTTAGATTACCAGACTTAATAAAAAGGGGCATATTCGATTTCGATAATTCAACCATAGAATGTAGTTTCACGTACTTGTGTCTATTTTGTAAATCATTTATAAAACCTGCATGTATTCTCATCCCAAAAATATTAGATTTTAAAAGTGGGACTATAACTCACTTTCACAGATTTTTACTTCGTCGGGAAGTAAGACTTGGCCACTGGTTGATTCACGAACCTATAACAATATATACATATATATCAAAGTATGTTCAAAATATATTTACAACACTTTTAATATATTTTGATGTTTTAAGTTTATTAAGTCAGCTGTCCTCGTTAGTAACCTACAACTAGTTGTCCACAGTTAGATGTACAGAAATAAATCGATAAATATTATCTTGAATCAATCCACGACCCAGTGTATACGTATCTCAGTATTGATCACAACTCAAACTATATATATTTTGGAATCAACCTCAACCCTGTATAGCTAACTCCAACATTCACATATAGAGTGTCTATGGTTGTTCCGAAATATATATAGATGTGTCGACATGATAGGTCGAAACATTGTATACGTGTCTATGGTATCTGAAGATTACATAATATACAATACAAGTTGATTAAGTTATGGTTGGAATAGATTTGTTACCAATTTTCACGTAGCTAAAATAAGAAAAATTATCCAATCTTGTTTTACCCATAACTTCTTCATTTTAAATCCGTTTTGAGTGAATCAAATTGCTATGGTTTTATATTGAACTCTATTTTATGAATCTAAACAGAAAAGTATAGGTTTATAGTCGGAAAAATAAGTTACAAGTCATTTTTGTAAAGGTAGTCATTTCAGTCGAAAGAACGACGTCTAGATGACCATTTTAGAAAACATACTTCCACTTTGAGTTTAATCATAATTTTTGGATATAGTTTCATGTTCATAATAAAAATCATTTTCTCAGAATAACAACTTTAAAATCAAAGTTTATCATAGTTTTTAATTAACTAACCCAAAACAGCCCGCGGTGTTACTACGACGGCGTAAATTCGGTTTTACGGTGTTTTTCGTGTTTCCAGGTTTTAAATCATTAAGTTAGCATATCATATAGATATAGAACATGTGTGCAGTTAATTTTAAAAGTCAAGTTAGAAGGATTAACTTTTGTTTGCGAACAAGTTTAGAATTAACTAAACTATGTTCTAGTAATTACGAGTTTAAACCTTCGAATAAGATAGCTTTATATGTATGAATCGAATGATGTTATGAACATCATTACTACCTTAAGTTCCTTGGATAAACCTACTGGAAAAGAGAAAAATGGATCTAGCTTCAACGGATCCTTGGATGGCTCGAAGTTCTTGAAGCAGAATCATGACACGAAAACAAGTTCAAGTAAGATCATCACTTGAAATAAGATTGTTATAGTTATAGAAATTGAACCAAAGTTTGAATATGATTATTACCTTGTATTAGAATGATAACCTACTGTAAGAAACAAAGATTTCTTGAGGTTGGATGATCACCTTACAAGATTGGAAGTGAAGCAAACTTGAAAGTATTCTTGATTTTATGTAACTAGAACTTTTGGAATTTTTGAAGAACACTTAGAACTTGAAGATAAAACTTGAGAGAGATCAATTAGATGAAGAAAATTGAAGAATGAAAGTGTTTTTAGGTGTTTTTGGTCGTTGGTGTATGGATTAGATATAAAGGATATGTAATTTTGTTTTCATGTAAATAAGTCATGAATGATTACTCATATTTTTGTAATTTTATGAGATATTTCATGCTAGTTGCCAAATGATGGTTCCCACATGTGTTAGGTGACTCACATGGGCTGCTAAGAGCTGATAATTGGAGTGTATATACCAATAGTACATACATCTAAAAGCTGTGTATTGTACGAGCACGAATACGGGTGCATACTAGTAGAATTGTTGATGAAACTGAACGAGGATGTAATTGTAAGCATTTTTGTTAAGTAGAAGTATTTTGATAAGTGTATTGAAGTCTTTCAAAAGTGTATAAATACATATTAAAACACTACATGTATATACATTTTAACTGAGTCGTTAAGTCATCGTTAGTCGTTACATGTAAGTGTTGTTTTGAAACCTTTAGGTTAACGATCTTGTTAAATGTTGTTAACCCAATGTTTATAATATCAAATGAGATTTTAAATTATTATATTATCATGATATTATCATGTATGAATATCTCTTAATATGATATATATACATTAAATGTCTTTACAACGATAATCGTTACATATATGTCTCGTTTCAAAATCATTAAGTTAGTAGTCTTGTTTTTACATATGTAGTTCATTGTTAATATAATTAATGATATGTTTACTTATCATAATATCATGTTAACTATATATATAACCATATATATGTCATCATATAGTTTTTTACAAGTTTTAACGTTCGTGAATCACCGGTCAACTTGGGTGGTCAATTGTCTATATGAAACATATTTCAATTAATCAAGTCTTAACAAGTTTGATTGCTTAATATGTTGGAAACATTTAATCATGTAAATATCAATCTCAATTAATATATATAAACATGGAAAATTTCGGGTCACTACAGTACCTACCCGTTAAATAAATTTCGTCCCGAAATTTTAAGCTGTTGAAGGTGTTGACGAATCTTCTGGAAATAGATGCGGGTATTTCTTCTTCATCTGATCTTCACGCTCCCAGGTGAACTCGGGTCCTCTACGAGCATTCCATCGAACCTTAACAATTGGTATCTTGTTTTGCTTAAGTCTTTTAACCTCACGATCCATTATTTCGACGGGTTCTTCGATGAATTGAAGTTTTTCGTTGATTTGGATTTCATCTAACGGAATAGTGAGATCTTCTTTCGCAAAACATTTCTTCAAATTCGAAACGTGGAAAGTGTTATGTACAGCCGCGAGTTGTTGAGGTAACTCTAGTCGGTAAGCTACTGGTCCGACACGATCAATAATCTTGAATGGTCCAATATACCTTGGATTTAATTTCCCTCGTTTACCAAATCGAACAACGCCTTTCCAAGGTGCAACTTTAAGCATGACCATCTCTCAATTTCAAATTCTATATCTTTTCTTTTAATGTCAGCGTAGCTCTTTTGTCGACTTTGGGCGGTTTTCAACCGTTGTTGAATTTGGATGATCTTCTCGGTAGTTTCTTGTATAATCTCTGGACCCGTAATCTGTCTATCCCCCACTTCACTCCAACAAATTGGAGACCTGCACTTTCTACCATAAAGTGCTTCAAACGGCGCCATCTCAATGCTTGAATGGTAGCTGTTGTTGTAGGAAAATTCTGCTAACGGTAGATGTCGATCCCAACTTTTTCCGAAATCAATAACACATGCTCGTAGCATGTATTCAAGCGTTTGTATCGTCCTTTCGCTCTGCCCATCAGTTTGTGGATGATAGGCAGTACTCATGTCTAGACGAGTTCCTAATGCTTGCTGTAATGTCTGCCAGAATCTTGAAATAAATCTGCCATCCCTATCAGAGATAATAGAGATTGGTATTCCATGTCTGGAGACGACTTCCTTCAAATACAGTCGTGCTAACTTCTCCATCTTGTCATCTTCTCTTATTGGCAGGAAGTGTGCTGATTTGGTGAGACGATCAACTATTACCCAAATAGTATCAAAACCACTTGCAGTCCTTGACAATTTAGTGATGAAATCCATGGTAATGTTTTCCCATTTCCATTCCGGGATTTCGGGTTGTTGAAGTAGACCTGATGGTTTCTGATGCTCAGCTTTAACCTTAGAACACGTCAAACATTCTCCTACGTATTTAGCAACATCGGCTTTCATACCCGGCCACCAAAAATGTTTCTTGAGATCCTTGTACATCTTCCCCGTTCCAGGATGTATTGAGTATCTGGTTTTATGAGCTTCTCTAAGTACCATTTCTCTCATATCTCCAAATTTTGGTACCCAAATCCTTTCAGCCCTATACCGGGTTCCGTCTTCCCGAATATTAAGATGCTTCTCCGATCCTTTGGGTATTTCATCCTTTAAATTTCCCTCTTTTAGAACTCCTTGTTGCGCCTCCTTTATTTGAGTAGTAAGGTTATTATGAATCATTATATTCATAGATTTTACTCGAATGGGTTCTCTGTCCTTCCTGCTCAAGGCATCGGCTACCACATTTGCCTTCCCCGGGTGGTAACGAATCTCAAAGTCGTAATCATTCAACAATTCAATCCACCTACGCTGCCTCATATTCAGTTGTTTCTGATTAAATATGTGTTGAAGACTTTTGTGGTCGGTATATATAATACTTTTGACCCCATATAAGTAGTGCCTCCAAGTCTTTAATGCAAAAACAACCGCGCCTAATTCCAAATCATGCGTCGTATAATTTTGTTGGTGAATCTTCAATTGTCTAGACGCATAAGCAATCACCTTTGTTCGTTGCATTAATACACAACCGAGACCTTGCTTTGATGCGTCACAATAAATCACAAAATCATCATTCCCTTCAGGCAATGACAATATAGGTGCCGTAGTTAGCTTTTTCTTCAATAACTGAAACGCTTTCTCTTGTTCATCATTCCATTCAAATTTCTTCCCTTTATGCGTTAATGCAGTCAAGGGTTTTGCTATTCTGGAAAAGTCTTGGATGAACCTTCTGTAGTAACCAGCTAGTCCTAAAAACTGGCGTATGTGTTTCGGAGTTTTCGGGGTTTCCCACTTTTCAACAGTTTCTATCTTTGCCGGATCCACCTTAATACCTTCTTTGTTCACTATGTGACCGAGGAATTGAACTTCTTCCAACCAAAATGCACACTTTGAAAACTTAGCCTACAATTTTTCCTTCCTCAATACTTCTAACACCTTTCTCAAATGTTCACCGTGTTCTTGGTCATTCTTTGAGTAAATAAGTATGTCATCAATGAAAACAATGACAAACTTGTCAAGGTATGGTCCACACACTCGGTTCATAAGGTCCATGAACACAGCTGGTGCATTAGTTAAACCAAACGGCATGACCATAAACTCATAATGACCGTAACGTGTTCTGAAAGCAGTCTTTGGAATATCATCTTCTTTCACCCGCATTTGATGATACCCGGAACGTAAGTCAATCTTTGAATAAACAGACGAGCCTTGTAGTTGATCAAATAAGTCGTCGATTCTCGGTAGTGGGTAGCGGTTCTTGATGGTAAGTTTGTTCAACTCTCGGTAGTCGATACACAACCTGAATGTACCATCTTTCTTCTTGACAAACAAAACAGGAGCTCCCCACGGTGATGTGCTTGGTCGAATGAAACCACGCTCTAAAAGTTCTTGTAATTGGCTTTGCAGTTCTTTCATCTCGCTGGGTGAGAGTCTGTAAGGAGCACGAGCTATTGGTGCAGCTCCTGGTATAAGATCTATTTGAAATTCAACGGATCGATGTGGGGGTAATCCCGGTAATTCTTTCGGAAATACATCGGGAAATTCTTTTGCAATGGGAACATCATTGATGCTCTTTTCTTCAGTTTGTACTTTCTCGACGTGTGCTAGAACAGCATAGCAACCTTTTCTTATTAGTTTTTGTGCCTTCAAATTACTAATAAGATGTAGCTTCGTGTTGCCCTTTTCTCCGTACACCATTAAGGGTTTTCCTTTTTCTCGTATAATGCGAATTGCATTTTTGTAACAAACGATCTCCGCTTTCAGTTCTTTCAACCAGTCCATACCGATTATCACATCAAAACTCCCTAACTCTACTGGTATCAAATCAATCTTAAATGTTTCACTAACCAGTTTAATTTCTCGATTCCGACATATATTATCTGCTGAAATTAATTTACCATTTGCTAATTCGAGTAAAAATTTACTATCCAAAGGCGTCAATGGACAACTTAATTTAGCACAAAAATCTCTACTCATATAGCTTCTATCCGCACCCGAATCAAATAAAACGTAAGCAGATTTATTGTCAATAAGAAACGTACCCGTAACAAGCTCTGGGTCTTCCTGTGCCTCTGCCGCATTAATATTGAAAACTCTTCCACGGCCTTGTCCATTCGTGTTCTCCTGGTTCGGGCAATTTCTAATAATGTGGCCCGGTTTTCCACATTTATAACAAACTACATTGGCATAACTTGCTCCGACACTACTTGCTCCGCCATTACTCGTTCCGACACCATTTGTTCCTTTCGTTCTATTAACCCCTGGTCCGTAGACCTCACACTTCGCCGCGCTATGACCATTTCTTTTACACTTGTTGCAAAATTTGGTGCAGAACCCCGAGTGATACTTTTCACACCTTTGGCATAGCTGCTTCTGATTGTTGTTGTTGTTGTTGCGGTTATTATTGTTGTTGGAATGATTGTTGTAGTTGCTGTTGTTGTTGTTGTTATTGGGCCGTTTGTTGTAGTTGCGATTGATGTTGCGATTGTTGGGATAATTGTTGCGATTGCTGTTGTTGTTGTATTGGTGATTCTTATCACCATTTTCCTCCCACTTTCTTTTGACTTGCTTCACATTGGCCTCTTCAGCAGTCTGTTCTTTAATTCTTTCTTCAATCTGGTTCACTAGTTTGTGAGCCATTCTACATGCCAGTTGTATGGAGGCGGGCTCGTGTGAACTTATATCTTCTTGGATTCTTTCCGGTAATCCTTTCACAAACGCGTCGATCTTCTCTTCCTCATCTTCGAATGCTCCCGGACACAATAGGCACAATTCTGTGAATCGTCTTTCGTACGTGGTAATATTAAATCCTTGGGTTCGTAACCCTCTAAGTTCTGTCTTGAGCTTATTGACCTCGGTTCTGGGACGGTACTTCTCGTTCATCAAGTGCTTGAATGCTGACCACGGTAGTGCGTACGCATCGTCTTGTCCCACTTGCTCTAGATAGGTATTCCACCATGTTAACGCAGAACCTGTGAAGGTATGCGTAGCGTACTTCACTTTGTCCTCTTCAGTACACTTACTTATGGCAGACACTGATTCGACCTTCTCGGTCTACCGTTTCAATCCGATCAGTCCTTCGGTTCCATCAAATTCCAAAGGTTTGCAGGCAGTGAATTCTTTGTAGGTGCATCCTACACGATTTCCTGTACTGCTAGATCCAAGGTTATTGTTGGTATCTAGCGCAGCCTGTACTGCGGCTATGTTTGAAGCAAGAAAGGCACGAAATTCCTCTTGGCTCATATTCAAGGTGTGTCGAGTAGTCGGTGCCATTTCCTTCAAAATAGTCAAATGAACAAGTTAATCATACAGAATATTAAGAGTAGTCAATAGTATTTCGTAGCATAATATGAACTCATTTATAAAAGCTTTTTCTTCATATTAGCGTTTTATAAGTTTAAATTCGGGTAGTACCTACCCGTTAAGTTCATACTTAGTAGCTAATATACAATTCAACTACTACAATTCTATATGAAAAACTGATTATAATAATATTTCGCGTTCAAACTTTTACACAATATTTTACAAACTTACAATACCGCTTATTTTACATATAGCATGAAATATAGCACACAATAAATTTGATACAAGATGGTTGTGAAGATAATTCTAGCTAGTACACAAGTCGTTCAGCAAAGGCAATAAAGACACGTAATTCATACGTCCAGAAACAAGTCATGCATTCTGGTTTTACTAGGATTACTTCCCATCCTTGGTCTTGTGGAACATAACCGTTATGGCCGTTGATAAGACAGCGTGTTGTAACGTCGTCAAAGGGACGAGGGTTACGTAATGTCCAACAGTCCCGTAACAATCTAAAAACATCATTTCTTACCCCAATTACCGACTCCGTCACTTTTGGAAACGTTTTGTTTAATAGTTATAGCCCGATGTTCTTGTTCTCACTTTGGTGAGAAGCGAACATTACTAATCCGTAAGCATAACATGCTTCTTTATGTTGCATGTTAGCCGCTTTTTCTAAATCACGAAGTCCAATATTCGAATATATTGAGTCAAAATAATTTCTTAACCCGTTGCGTAAAATAGCATTTGGGTTCCCCGCAATATATGCGTCAAAGTAAACACATCGTAACTTATGGGTTTCCCAATGTGATATCCCCCATCTTTCAAATGAAAGTCTCTTATAAACCAAGACATTCTTGGAACGTTCTTCGAATGTCTTACAAACTGATCTCGCCTTAAATAGTTGTGCCGAGGAATTCTTGCCGACTCTAGACAAGATTTCATCAATCATGTCTCCGGGTAGGTCTCTTAAAATATTGGGTTGTCTATCCATTTTGTGTTTTTAAACTGTAAAATAGACAAGAGTTAGATTCATAAAAAAAAATACTTATTAATACAAGCAATTTTTACATATATCATAAAGCATAAGAACACTATATTACATATATTACACCACACGAATACAACTATCTTATTCCGACTCGCTCGTTTCTTCTTCTTCGGTTTTGGTTCGTTTTGCCAAGTTTCTAGGGATATATGATGTTCCCCTAATACGAGCCGTCGTTGTCCACATTGGTTTAGAAAAACCTGGTGGTTTAGAGGTTCCCGGGTCATTGTTACAACTTAAGGACTTCGGGGGTTGACGATACATATAAAGTTCATCGGGGTTAGAATTAGATTTCTCTATTTTTATGCCCTTTCCCTTATTATTTTCTTTTGCCTTTTTAAATTCAGTTGGGGTAATTTCTATAACATCATTGGAATTCTCGTCGGAATCCGATTCATCGGAGAATTGGTAATCCTCCTAATATTTTGCTTCCTTGGCGGAAACACCATTGACCATAATTAACCTTGGTCGGTTGGTTGAGGATTCTCTTTTACTTAACCGTTTTATTATTTCCCCCACCGGTTCCGATTCTTCTTCCGGTTCCGATTCTTCTTCCGGTTCCGACTCTTCTTCCGGTTCCTCTTCGGGAACTTGTGAATCAGTCCACGAATCATTCCAATTTACATTTGACTCTTCATTATTATTAGGTGAGTCAATGGGACTTGTTCTAGAGGTAGACATCTATCACATAATATCAAACACGATAAGAGATTAATATATCACATAATATTCATATGTTAAAAATATATAGTTTCCAACAAAAATGTTAAGCAATCATTTTTAAAGAAAACACGGTCGAAGTCCAGACTCACTAATGCATCCTAACAAACTCGATAAGACACACTAATGCAAATTTTCTGGTTCTCTAAGACCAACGCTCGGATACCAACTGAAATGTCCCGTTCTTATTGATTAAAAACGTTCCATATTAATTGATTTCGTTGCGAGGTTTTGACCTCTATATGAGACGTTTTTCAAAGACTGCATTCATTTTAAAACAAACCATAACCTTTATTTCATCAATAAAGGTTTAAAAAGCTTTACGTAGATTATCAAATAATGATAATCTAAAATATCCTGTTTACACACGACCATTACATAATGGTTTACAATACAAATATGTTACAACAAAATAAGTTTCTTGAATGCAGTTTTTACACAATATCATACAAGCATGGACTCCAATTCTCGTCCTTATTTAAGTATGCGACAGTGGAAGCTCTTAATAATCACCTGAGAATAAACATGCTTAAAACGTCAACAAAAATGTTGGTGAGTTATAGGTTTAACCTATATATATCAAATCATAATAATAGACCACAAGATTTCATATTTCAATACACATCCCATACATAGAGATAAAAATCATTCATATGGTGAACACCTGGTAACCGACAATGACAAGATGCATATATAAGAATATCCCCATCATTCCGGGACACCCTTCGGATATGATATAAATTTCGAAGTACTAAAGCATCCGGTACTTTGGATGGGGTTTGTTAGGCCCAATAGATCTATCTTTAGGATTCGCGTCAATTAGGGTGTCTGTTCCCTAATTCTTAGATTACCAGACTTAATAAAAAGGGGCATATTCGATTTCGATAATTCAACCATAGAATGTAGTTTCACGTACTTGTGTCTATTTTGTAAATCATTTATAAAACCTGCATGTATTCTCATCCCAAAAATATTAGATTTTAAAAGTGGGACTATAACTCACTTTCACAGATTTTTACTTCGTCGGGAAGTAAGACTTGGCCACTGGTTGATTCACGAACCTATAACAATATATACATATATATCAAAGTATGTTCAAAATATATTTACAACACTTTTAATATATTTTGATGTTTTAAGTTTATTAAGTCAGCTGTCCTCGTTAGTAACCTACAACTAGTTGTCCACAGTTAGATGTACAGAAATAAATCGATAAATATTATCTTGAATCAATCCACGACCCAGTGTATACGTATCTCAGTATTGATCACAACTCAAACTATATATATTTTGGAATCAACCTCAACCCTGTATAGCTAACTCCAACATTCACATATAGAGTGTCTATGGTTGTTCCGAAATATATATAGATGTGTCGACATGATAGGTCGAAACATTGTATACGTGTCTATGGTATCTCAAGATTACATAATATACAATACAAGTTGATTAAGTTATGGTTGGAATAGATTTGTTACCAATTTTCACGTAGCTAAAATAAGAAAAATTATCCAATCTTGTTTTACCCATAACTTCTTCATTTTAAATCCGTTTTGAGTGAATCAAATTGCTATGGTTTTATATTGAACTCTATTTTATGAATCTAAACAGAAAAGTATAGGTTTATAGTCGGAAAAATAAGTTACAAGTCGTTTTTGTAAAGGTAGTCATTTCAGTCGAAAGAACGACGTCTAGATGACCATTTTAGAAAACATACTTCCACTTTGAGTTTAATCATAATTTTTGGATATAGTTTCATGTTCATAATAAAAATCATTTTCTCAGAATAACAACTTTAAAATCAAAGTTTATCATAGTTTTTAATTAACTAACCCAAAACAGCCCGCGGTGTTACTACGACGGCGTAAATCCGGTTTTACGGTGTTTTTCGTGTTTCCAGGTTTTAAATCATTAAGTTAGCATATAATATAGATATAGAACATGTGTGTAGTTAATTTTAAAAGTCAAGTTAGAAGGATTAACTTTTGTTTGCGAACAAGTTTAGAATTAACTAAACTATGTTCTAGTGATTACGAGTTTAAACCTTCGAATAAGATAGCTTTATATGTATGAATCGAATGATGTTATGAACATCATTACTACCTTAAGTTCCTTGGATAAACCTACTGGAAAAGAAAAAAATGGATCTAGCTTCAACGGATCCTTGGATGGCTCGAAGTTCTTGAAGCAGAATCATGACACGAAAACAAGTTCAAGTAAGATCATCACTTGAAATAAGATTGTTATAGTTATAGAAATTGAACCAAAATTTGAATATGATTATTACCTTATATTATAATGATAACCTACTATAAGAAACAAAGATTTCTTGAGGTTGGATGATCACCTTACAAGATTGGAAGTGAGCTAGCAAACTTGAAAGTATTCTTGATTTTATGTAACTAGAACTTTTGGAATTTATGAAGAACACTTAGAACTTGAAGATAGAACTTGAGAGAGATCAATTAGATGAAGAAAATTGAAGAATGAAAGTGTTTGTAGGTGTTTTTGGTCGTTGGTGTATGGATTAGATATAAAGGATATGTAATTTTGTTTTCATGTAAATAAGTCATGAATGATTACTCATATTTTTATAATTTTATGAGATATTTCATGCTAGTTGCCAAATGATGGTTCCCACATGTGTTAGGTGACTCACATGGGCTGCTAAGAGCTGATAATTGGAGTGTATATACCAATAGTACATACATCTAAAAGCTGTGTATTGTACGAGCACGAATACGGGTGCATACGAGTAGAATTGTTGATGAAACTGAACGAGGATGTAATTGTAAGCATTTTTGTTAAGTAGAAGTATTTTGATAAGTGTATTGAAGTCTTTAAAAAGTGTATAAATACATATTAAAACACTACATGTATATACATTTTAACTGAGTCGTTAAGTCATCGTTAGTCGTTACATGTAAGTGTTGTTTTGAAACCTTTAGGTTAACGATCTTGTTAAATGTTGTTAACCCAATGTTTATAATATCAAATGAGATTTTAAATTATTATATTATCATGATATTATCATGTATGAATATCTCTTAATATGATATATATACATTAAATGTCTTTACAACGATAATCGTTACATATATGTCTCGTTTCAAAATCATTAAGTTAGTAGTCTTGTTTTTACATATGTAGTTCATTGTTAATATAATTAATGATATGTTTACTTATCATAATATCATGTTAACTATATATATAACCATATATATGTCATCATATAGTTTTTTACAAGTTTTAACGTTCGTGAATCACCGGTCAACTTGGGTGGTCAATTGTCTATACGAAACATATTTCAATTAATCAAGTCTTAACAAGTTTGATTGCTTAACATGTTGGAAACATTTAATCATGTAAATATCAATCTCAATTAATATATATAAACATGGAAAATTTCGGGTCACTACATACTACAACAACCTGAAATCCCAGAATGGAAATGGGAAAACATTACCATAGATTTCATTACTAAATTGCCAAGGACTGCAAGCAGTTATGATACTATTTGGGTAATAGTTAATCGTCTCACCAAGTCAGCACACTTCCTGCCAATGAGAGAAGATGACAAAATGGAGAAGTTGGCGCGATTGTATTTGAAGGAGGTTGTCTCCAGACATGGAATACCCGTCTCTATTATCTCTGATAGGGATGGTAGATTTGTTTCAAGGTTCTGGCAGACATTGCAACAAGCATTGGGGACTCGTCTAGACATGAGTACTGCCTATCATCCACAAACTGATGGGCAGAGCGAAAGGACGATATAAACCCTTGAAGACATGCTACGAGCATGTGTTATTGATTTCGGAAACAGTTGGGATCGACACCTACCGTTAGCAGAATTTTTCTACAACAACAATTATCATTCTAGTATTGAGATGGTGCCGTTTGAGGCACTTTATGGTAGAAAGTGCAGGTCTCCGATTTGTTGGAATGAAGTGGGGGATAGACAGATTACGGGTCCAGAGATAATACAAGAAACTACCGAGAAAATCATCCAAATTCAACAACTATTGAAAATCGCCCAGAGTCGACAAAAGAGCTACGCGGACAGTAAAAGAAAAGATATAGAGTTTGAAATTGGAGAAATGGTCATGCTTAAGGTTTCACCTTGGAAAGGCGTTGTTCGATTTGGTAAATGGGGGAAACTAAATCCAAGGTACATTGGACCATTCAAGATTATAGATCGTGTCGGACCAGTAGCTTACCAACTGGAGCTACCTCAACAACTCGCGGCTGTACATATCACTTTCCACGTCCCGAATTTGAAGAAATGTTTTGCTAAAGAAGATCTCACTATTCCGTTGGACGAAATCCAAATCAATGAAAAACTTCAGTTCATTGAAGAACCCGTCGAAATAATGGATCGTGTGGTTAAGAGACTTAAGCAAAACAAGATACCGATTGTTAAGGTTTGATGGAATGCTCGTAGAGGACCCGAGTTCACCTGGGAGCATGAAGATCAGATGAAGAAGAAATACCCGCATCTATTTCCAGAAGATTCGTCAACACCTTCAACAGCTTAAAATTTCGGGACGAAATTTATTTAACGGGTAGGTACTGTAGTGACCCGAACTTTTCCATGTTTATATATATTAATTGAGATTGATATTTACATGACTAAATGTTTCCAACGTGTTAAGCAATCAAACTTATTAAGACTTGATTAATTGAAATGGGTTTCATATAGACAATTGACCACCCAAGTTGACCGGTGATTCACGAACGTTAAAACTTGTAAAAACAATACGATGACATATATATGGTTATATATATAGTTAACATGATTTTATTATAAGTAAGTATCTCATTAGGTATTTTAACAATGAGTTATATACATAAAAATGAGACAATTAAATTAAGAAACTCGAAAACGATATATATAACGATTATCGTTATAACAACGTCTTACTGTGATGACCCGGGAATTTCCGACCAAATTTAAACTTAATATTTATATGATTTCGACACGATAAGCAAAGTCTGTAATGTTGAGTAACAAAGTGTGTAAACTATATTCATAATATCATTTGACCTTTGACTACTCCCGAACGATTCACGAACACTTAATTGTGAATAAATATGTATATATAAATATAATTATAAGTATATATAAAAATATATAAATAAATATATATATATGTACATATAATACTTTGAATGAATAAAGTATACTTTAATTTAAAATGTAAAATAATATTTAGTATAATTAAATTACTGTTAAAATATATATATATATATATATATATATATATATATATATATATATATATATATATATATATATATATATATATATATATATATATATATATATGTTATTATGAATCTATATATGATTTCTATAAATATATATAAAATAGATAAGTATTAACTATTCAATCAATGTCATTTTATAATATAATATTACATAAATAATAATATAGTATTATATTAAATTACAAGTTTGAATATAATTGATATATTAATATTATTATCATTACTGTCATTATGATTAAAGATAAATGTTAATATTAACATTATTGTATCATTATTTGCATCATTGTTATTAGTAAAATTATAAATTTAATTATTATTAGGAGTATTAAAAGTATTACTATTAATTTGATTACTAAAACTAGCATTTTAATTAAAATCATTATTATCATTATTCTTATTAGTATTATTATGATATTAATATCAATAAATATTATTATCATCTCTATTATTATTATTATTACTAGTTTTGCTATTATTAATATGAATATTAATATTAAATATTAATAGTGTAATATTAATGATATTATGACTATGTTTATAGTTTCTTATATAGAATTCTGTTAAAGATATAAATAAATATAGACATAAAGATATCGATATAGCTGGATACAGAATACATATCATTATATGTTTTCTTTTATTATTTTTCCTGGCTTCCTGTTCTGCTTGTGATTTTATGTCGAGCACTAATAATAATAAATTACAACTTCAATTACATTTGAAGATTGAAACCCAACAACCCACCCACTTGCAGTGCTACTAGATTCTAATCTATACAAATACAATATCATCAACCTCACCATCTTGTTTTCTTTTCTTATGATCAAACATTAGCATCAACCTATCTTCATTTTATCATCAATCCACCACCTTGCAAACCTTTGAACCACCCTAGATCACCACCATTACTAATTTTAATTTTCTTATTTATGCTTGTTTCGAATGATTCATCAAACCCATCAATGAACATCACCTCATCACAACATCATCTAAGATCTTTGAGTTGTGCTTTCGGTTAGAACAAGAACCTTCTTCTTCAACGTTGTTATTCACAAGTCACCACCTTTAGATTTTAACTACCTTCATCAAAGGGACCGAATACCACCACCATCTCTACCTCTCGCTCCTACAACCCGAACCCACTTCCATATCTCCATTCTTTTTCTCTTCTGTTTAAAACCGAAGACCATCACAAAGTATCACCATTTTAACTGCATGCTACTACGCCTTTCTTTTTTTTTCTCTTTCTGTATCAACGATCAAGGAACAAGTAGAGATATGATATATGGAGATGATGTGATAAATATTAAAAAAGTGAGTGCTCTTCTTGTGGGGTTATTTGGCCGACACTTTCTTTTCACCTAAAATCATTATTCGCTAGTGGGTATGACACAATTATGAAACGTGCAGTTTGTTAAACCAAAAGTGGTTTCCAAAATAAAGGACGTCATTAATTTTTCTTCCTGAGGTAATTTAGCATGACCCATGATTAATACAATATTTGATGATGTTAATCATAAACCAACTCTTTTAGATTATTCAGCCGACAATCACTACACCCCACAACCCACTTGATTTAATTTATTTGTACAATATATCTCTTCTAAAATTCCCAGCGAATACCGTTCTACTTCCACGTCCGTAAATCACTTGGTGTTATTGGGCCAGACGAGTATTGGATTGCATTGTTGGGCCAAAATAATATTGGGCTGAACAAAATAATAATAATCATAAAAGCTGGTACCTGTGAAGATGAGGTTATGATACTGAAGAGGTATGATTTTATGTTGGTGATTCGTTCATGATATTAACGATGGTAATGATGCAGAGATATAAACGATGATGATGTTGAGTGAAGAGGATGATGACTAGATGATACACAAGTATTATGATGATTAGTAATTAGGATTAGGAACGATTAAGTTAATGAGATCATTATGATAATAATCACGATTAGATGATAAACGGGTATGTTGATGAATGATGTTACGATGATGATACTACGATATAGATGGCATGAGGATGATGATGAACTAAAACCCTTTTGATCTGCTTCTAATCGATATGTTTTCTATTTGAATGGATTTTATATTTTGAAGAAGAAGATTAGAAATAGACGAATAAACGGTTTAAATAAAATTGGGTGGTGGATATAATCAGGATATGGGCGGTAGCCCAGCTGGTTCGAGGTGTTAGGGGGTGTTAGGGAGGTCTCGGGTTCGAGCCCGGTCGTGGGCATTCTTTTTAGAATGATTTTTTTTAAAGGGTATATTCTCTTTTCCTTTCTAAATAATTGTTATTATTATTAATTTTTATTATCACTGTTATGTTAATTGTTATAATTTCTATTATAAATTCAAATTATTATTATTAATATAATTAATATTATTATATAATTATTAATATCATTGTTATTAGTATTATGATGAATGAATATTACTATAATTAGTATTAATGTGATTAATGAGATTATTGTTATTATTATCACATTAGTTATTATTATGTAATATAATATTGTATTAATAGTACTATTATTATCATTAATATTAGAGGAAATCACTATTATTAACATTATAAGTATCATTATTATAATTTTATTAAAAACTAAGTAGTATCATTATCATTAACATTATAAATATTATTAGACTTGTCATATTATATAAAATTTGCATTATTATTATTATAATTATAATTATTAAAATCTAATAGTATTATTACTCGTATCTTAATATTTTCATTAAATTAACTAACAAATGATATTCTTATAACAATATATTTAATACACAAAAGTAAACTATATTAATATCTTATTTATTGAAATAAATAAAATAAATATAATGAAACATATAAGCTATGGATATTAAAACTTAAATTACTAATAATATACATAATTGTTCGATTACAAGTATATGTATTAATATATATATGAATTATATAGGTTCGTGAATCCAAGGCCAACCCTACACTTGTTCAATGACGTCATATGTATTTTTACTACAAAATACAGTATTGTGAGTTTCATTTGCTCCCTTTTTAAATGCTTTTGCAATATATATTTTTGGGACTGAGAATACATGCGCTGCTTTTATAAATATTTTATGAAATAGACACAAGTAATCGAAACTACATTGTATGGTTGAATGATCGAATCGAATATGCCCCTATATAGTCTGGTAATCTAATAATTAGGGAACAGACACCCTAATTGACGCGAATTCTAAAGATAGATCTATCGGGCCCAATATGCCCCTTTATTTGGATGGGGTTCGTTTGGCCCAATAGATCTATCTTTAGGATTCGCGTCAATTGGTAGATCAGTTTACTAATTCTTAGGCTACCAAGCAAAAGGGGCATATTCGGCTTCAATCATTCACCCATATAATGTAGTTTCATTTGTGACAACCCGAAAATTTCCAACCAAATTTAAACTTTAATCTTTATATGTTTCCGACACGATAAGCAATATTTGTTAAGTTAAATTTCAAGAATTTTAAACTATGTTCATACATTCATTCAACCTCGACCAAATTCCAACGATTCACGAACCATTAAACGAATATGATTATATATGTATATGTGTATATATATTATAACTTGAAATGTAAACAAAATATTAGATTAAATACTTTATATGATTGTATCTGTTTCAAAATGTTTATCAATGGAATTAGAAGATAAGATCAAATGATTGATTTATTAGATATATTGAATTATGATTACAAGTCTCTGTTGAAAGGCCCACGTTGATTTGAGAAATCTTTCCATTTTAACAATATTCGGAAAATGGTAAAGTGATTTATAAATAAGAACAAATTGTCAATCATTGAGAACTAGACAAAGGATAGTGGAAGATTGAATCTCATAAAGACTCGATTGATCTATTTAGTTTCAAACGTACAAAAACGTTTTCAGTTTTAAAAGGACTTTATTATTAAAACGTATATAACTTTTATAAATATCTAGAACCACTTTTGTCAATTCATTACTTAACTAGTATGATAAAGATAACGATATTTATATTTTATTTTTTTAAATATATATAACGATTTAAATTAATATTATATATATTTATACGCATATTATACGTACATAGTTTTATACTTTTACTATACTTAAACTTTACCTTTACTTTATTTTTATTTACTTTAACTTTAATAATTCACTTTAATAATTCATACTTTAATATTTTACTTTAATAATTCATACTTTAATAATTCACTTTAATAATTCATACTTTAATAATTCACTTTAATAATTCATACTTTAATAATTCACTTTAATAATTCATACTTTAATAATTCACTTTAATAATTCAAAAATCTATTATAAATAGAATTCAATAGGTTTCATTATTTCATAGAAACTTGAATATATTTTTCTCTAAACTCTCTCAATCGATTTACATATATATATTTACTCCGTATTATTTCAAGATATTATTAGTATACATAAAATATTACGACGGAGTGCTGTCCGAGTGATTTCGAAATTGTTTTTCGAGTGGGATAGGATTAAGGAAATTATAGGTTATAGCTATGGAGGTGATTGAGTATGGTTCATGGGTATGCTCGTGAGGTTAATATAGTGTTTATCATTTCTGTTGCGTCTACGTACCTTTCCTGCAATATTGAATCTCAATATTGATACGTGAGTACTCATAATTTAACTTTTACATACTAATAGTGTATCCCTGACTAGTGCTCGAGTATTTAGGATTATGCATGCTTGTACTTTTGATATTTCCCTTAGACAGGTTAGGTTGAATCTTGAATTAGTTACACTTGCGGTTGAGATAAGGTATAAGATATGCATGTTCTTGGAAAGCAAGCGAAAAATTAAGAACTTTTCCTTTAGATATCGAATGGTTTCGATGAACGGATTAGAAGTTATAATCAATTGAATTTTCGATATTTTTATTAAAAATGATTATTATTATCGTCGTTTTTATCGTCGTTCTAGTTTTATCTTATTATTATCATTATTATTATCTTTATCAATAAAAGGGATTCATCATTAAAAATTGTTATTTTTTTTATAATTACTATCGTTATTATCGTTAAAGTTATAATTAGTATTATTATTATTATCCAATTATTATTATTATTATTATTATTATTATTATTATTATTATTATTATTATTATTATTATTATTATTATTATTATTATTATTATTATTATTATTATTATTATTGGTATTATTATTATTATTATCATTATTAATATATATATCATTATTTAAAAATGGTTATTGTTATTGTTATTATTATTATTATTATATTATCATTAAGATAATTATTAGTATTATCGTTAATAATGTTATAGTAACTATCATTATTAATATTAGTGTAATTAAAACAAATATTTGTAACACATAATTATTTTGATTACTATTATTATCATTATTATGAACACGATATAAAAGACGATTAAAAGCTATTAAACGAAACGATTAAGAAATAATGGGTAAGAGTATCATGATGAAATTAAAATATTATAAGATATTGATTTAGATAAAATTATCGTTCTTATTATTTTTATCATTACTATTATTATTAAAAGTATCGTTAGTATTAAAACTATCATTTTAACAAAAATTATCATTTTAATAGAAATGTCATTTTTACTATAAAATATCATTATTATTATTATTTTAAATAGAATTATTATTTTAAACATAATATTAAAAATTATCGTAAATATTAAAGTTATCATAATTAGAATTACCGTTTTATCATAATGTCATCTTAGTAATTATAAATATTGATATTTTTATAATAATTATTATTATTACAAAATAATACAACTTTTACTTACTATCATTATAGATATTATTTTATCAAATAAATATGTGATACAAACATATTTTACTATGTGTAATAACTTACTTTAATAATACCTATCATATTATCTTTATGATATTAAATGAACCTTATAAATTTTATTACTTAATATATATAAAAGTATATTTTATTATATAAATTTAATATAAAATTTTATTTATTAATAAATAAATTATATTATTTACTCTAATAAATCTTTTAAAAATATTTAAAAATATAAAACGACGATATTTAAACTATATAATAATCATGTATAGTTTTTTGGAAATTATTTTGAGTCAAATTTACTTTTGTTGACTTTTGCATATTAGTCTCGAGCATTAGGATTGTGGTACACTATGACTTGACCTAATTTGTTAGACAAATATTGACCAACACATAAATATATATAATTAATTTAGGTTCGTGAATCCGAGGCCAACCTTGCACTTGTTCAATGACGTTATATGTATTTTTACTACGAAATACAGTATGGTGAGTTTCATTTGCCTTTTTACCCTTTATATTTTTGGGACTGAGAATACATGCGCTTTTATAAATGTTTGACGAAATAGACACAAGTAATTGAAACTACATTCTATGGTTGAATTATCGAAATCGAATATGCCCCTTTTTATTAAAGTCTGGTAATCTAAGAATTAGGGAACAGACACCCTAATTGACGCGAATCCTAAAGATAGATCTATTGGGCCTAACAAACCCCATCCAAAGTACCGGATGCTTTAGTACTTCGAAATTTATATCATGTCTGAAGAAAGATCCCGATATGATAGGGGATATTCGTATATGTATCTAGTTAATGTCGGTTACCAGGTGTTCACCATATGAATGATTATTTTTGTCTCTATGCATGGGACGTATATTTATGAGAACGGGAAATGAAATTCTTGTGGTCTATTAAAATGATGGAAATAAATGATTATGATAAACTAATGAACTCACCAACCTTTTGGTTGACACTTTAAAGCATGTTTATTCTCAGGTGTTAAAGAAATCTTCCGCAGTGCATTTGCTCATTTTAAAGATATTACTTGGAGTCTTTCATTGCATATTTCGAAGAACGTTGCATTCGAGTCAATGAGTTCATCAAAGATTATTATTAAATCAATTTATAGTTGGATAGTGGATATTATGAAATGGTATGCATGCCTATCAATTTTCGATGTAAAGAAAGATTGTCTTTTAAAAACGAATGCAATGTTTGTAAAATGTATCATATAGAGGTCAAATACCTCGCAATGTAATCAACTATTGTGAATCGTTTATAATGTATATGAACGGGTCCTTTCATCATTTACTTGTGTCTATTTCGTAAAACATTTATAAAACTGCATGTATTCTCATCCCAAAATATTAGATTTTAAAAGTGGGACTATAACTCACTTTCACAGTTTTTTACTTCGTTTTAATGTTTTAAGTTTATAAAGTCAGCTGTCCTCGTTAGTAACCTACAACTAGTTGTCCACAATTAGATGTACAGAAATAAATCGATATATATTATCTTGATTCAATCCATGACCCATTGTATACACGTCTCAGGCTAGATCACAACTCAAACTATATATATTTTTGGAATTAACCTCAACCCTGTATAGCTAACTCCGACATTACTGCATATAGAGTGTCTATGGTTGTTCCAAATAATATATATAGATGGGTCGATATGATATGTCAAAACATTTGCATACGTGTCTATGGTATCCCAAGATTACATAATATATTAGAATACATGTATAATACAATATAAGTTAGCTAGGATATGATTAATATAGATTTGTTACCAATTTTCACGTAGTTACAACAAGAAAAAATAACCAATCTTGTTTTACCCATAACTTCTTCATTTAAATCCATTTTGAGTGAATCAAATTGCTATGGTTTCATATTGAACTTAACTTTATGCATCTATACAGAAAAAGTATAAGTTTATAGTCAAAATTATAGGTTACAAGTCGTTTTTATAAAGGTAGTCATTTCAGTCGAAAGAACGACGTCTAGATGACCATTTTGGAAAACATACTTCCACTTTGAGTTTAACCATGATTTTTGGATATAGTTTCATGTTCATAAGAAAAATCATTTTCCCATAAGAACAACTTTTAAATCAAAGTTTATCATAGTTTTTAATTATCCAAACCAAAACAGCCCCCAGTTTCACTATGACGGCGTATATCCGATTTTATGGTGTTCATCGTGTTTCCAGGTTTTAAATCATTAAATTAGCATATCATATAGATATGTAACATGTGTTTAGTTGATTTTAAAAGTCAAGTTAGAAGGATTAACTTTTGTTTGCGAACAAGTTTAGAATTAACTAAACTATGTTCTAGTGATTACAAGTTTAAACCTTTGAATAAGATAGCTTTATATGTATGAATCAAATGATGTTATGAACATCATTACTACCTCAAGTTTTATGGATAAAACCACTGAAAATGAGAAAAATGGATCTAGCTTCAAAGGATCCTTAGATGGCTTGAAAGTTCTTGAAACAGAATCATGACACGAAAACAGTTCAAGTAAGATTTTCACTCAAAATAAGATTGTTATAGCTGTAGAAATTGAATCAAAGTTTGAATATGAATATTACATTGAATTAGAAAGATAAACTACTATAAATAACAAAGATTCCTTGATCTTAGATGATTACTTGGAATGGATTAGAAAGCTTGGAAGTAGACTTGCAAACATGGAAGTATTCTTGATTTTTATGAAACTATACTTATGGAATTTATGAAGAACACTTAGAACTTGAAGATAGAACTTGAGAGAGATCACTTAGATGAAGAAAATTGAAGAATGAAAGTGTTTGTAGGTGTTTTTGGTCGTTGGTATATGGATTAGATATAAAGGATGTGTAATTTTGTTTTCATGTAAATAAGTCATGAATGATTACTCATATTTTTGTAATTTTATGAGATATTTCATGCTAGTTGCCAAATGATGGTTCCTTCATGTGTTTGGTGACTCACATAGGCTGCTAAGAGCTGATCATTGTAGTGTATATATCAATAGTACATACATCTAAAAGATGTGTATTGTACGAGTACGAATACGGGTGCATACGAGTAGAATTGTTGATGAAACTGAACGAGGATATAATTGTAAGCATTTTTGTTAAGTAGAAGTATTTTGATATGTGTCTTGAAGTCTTTCAAAAGTGTAAGAATACATATCAAAACACAACATGTATATACATTCTAATGGAGTCGTTAAGTCTTCATTAGTCGTTACATGTAAGTGTTGTTTTGAAACCTTTAAGTTAACGATCTCAATTAATGTTGTAACCCAATGTTAATTATATCAAATGAGATGTTAAAGTATTATATTACCATGATATTATGATGTATGAATATCTCTTAATATGATATATACATTAAAATATCGTTACAACGATAATCGTTACATATAAGTCTCGTTTCGTAATTCTTGGGTTAGTAGTCTTGTTTTTACATATGTAGTTTATTGTTAACACACTTAATGATATATTTAAATATCATTTTATCATGTTAAATATAGTTTATCAATATCTTAATATGATACATATGTATTTAATAGACGTTATCATAACGATAATCGTTATATATATCATTTCGAGTTTCTTAACTTAGTAATCTCATTTCTTATGTATATCACACATTGTTAATATACTTAGTGTGATACTTACTCATCATAATCTTATGTCAACCATATATATATGTCTATATTGAAGGTTTTCGTATGCCCAAGAGACATATTGAATTAATGTGGCTAATATGTTCTGATCCAAGTCGGGTCATACCCAATAACAAGCTTACCGACACCTTATACGTATTTAATCTTAACGGTTGGATCGTTAAATAAATACGCGACACTTGAACTTTAGAAAATCGGTTTTCTAAAGAATCATCACTTGGGATAAATTATTTGGATAATTTATATATATAATTGTTTATAGGTTTAAATGATTATATTGTGTTATATTTTATAAAAGGTTTTATAAAATATATAAGTAACAAATTAATACATAAGTTTATAACAAGTTTTAAACCTTTTATAAACTTCATGTATTATTTATATATGGATATATTATGGGCAGTTTTTGGCTCTCCAAGACAACCCCATGCTCAATATTCTTGTTACTTTTTATAATACACATATACCAAGTGCATGCTAGTTGATATTAACCAAGCTTGACTCATTCTTTATGAGAGATAGTTTCAAAAACACAAAAAAAAACTCCCTCTTGAAGCTGCTGGTCGATTTCAATCAGCTCAAAAGGGTAGTGTTCTTGCTTGGTTTGCTAGTTAATAAGTGTATAAAATCCTAACCAATTATAAGGGTGGTGTTGGTGATCAAAGCTTGGGGTATGCTACACTTGAGGCTTCAAGTTAGAAGCTTAAATTCATTAATATTCATCAACATATAGCTACTGTCCCTGGTTGATTTTTCAGCTCATTATAAGGGTTTTCAAGCTATATAACAAGGGTGTTAAGGTTATAAAGTCTAGTAAACTTAAGGGTGGTGTTGGAGGACAAAAGTCTTGAAGGTTCATACACTTAATCATCATCTTTCAAGCCCTTTTGGACAGCCCTCAAACTAGTTTTGAGGAGGTATAATCTCTATCCTTTCTTGTTAGTTTGTAAGTATTATTTCACAACTTGATCCATGGGGTTTAACTTTAAATTGGTTTAAAGATTAACAAGTTTAAATTGGTAATTACACGCTTCCGTTTTTCTTATAATCATAAATGGTTTTAAGAGTATATGAACTTGTTATATCCCAAAAATGGTATCTAGAGCCGAAGTTGTTGAAATATGCTTCGAATTGTTGTTTTAAACCCACTATATTTGCAATCTATGAACATGCATGAATGTAGATTGCAAAAACAAATGGGTTTGGGTGGGTTTATGATGAACGCCGAATTCAAAAGGGTCCAAAAGTGGGTTTGGGCTCTTCCATTTGGTTAATATTTGGTTGCATGTTAATGTTCACAATCTTAGCCTTGACCTTGTGTTGCATGCATGTATGTTTGGTTGATTTGTAATGTTATTTGGCTTGTAATATTATTCATTCATATGGCATGTAATAATTCATTCATTTGGCTATGTAATTTGTTTTACATTTGGTATGTAAAATAGAATAGGTTGTATTTTCATTTTCTAGATAAAAATGTATTAGGATACATATTTTGTAAAAATGAAGATACAAGATGATGAAGACTTGAAGAACACAAGGAGCATATGGATGCAAGGTTAAGTGGGAGATTTGAAATCTCCTACTTTATATTATTACCCCTTAACCCGGTGACATTTGTTTTCGGCTAAACAAATGTCCACCAAAATGGCTAGATTGTGAACATACTTGTTTTGCATGTGTGGTTGTTTGTTTGTTTATTGTATTGTATGTTTGGTTGATACAATTAATCACAAGATAACAACAAGCAAAACGACAATTTAAATGGTTAAATTAGATGTATTAATGACATGCAAAACGACAATTTAATTGGTTAAATTAAAAGCAACTAAAGACGTTAATAAATGGTTATTAAGAACAAGAAAAGGATCACATATATATAAAATGGTTTATATCAAGTAATTGGCAAATTACAAGACATGAAAATGGTTTTTCATAAGTACCATACACTAAATGCATGTTGGTGTATGGCATAAAAGTTTTCTCAAACTAGAATTAATGAAAACTTAAAATCCCTTTTACAAACAAGGTAAACAAGTTAAACGCCATCCTTTGTGGAAACACTTAGACATATTAGGAATCTCTTGATGGTATAAAGGTCACCTAACCGTCATGAGTGAACTAATATGAATAAGGTACACTTCGCATACATATGGGATAAAGGTCACCTAACCACTTGTATGTTAAGTCTACATGTTTTCACAAGTAGGACGACTTGATTTGGAAATCATGAACTTAGGGTCACCGAAGCATGATGAACAAATAGGCGTTGATGGGATAATATGTCATGCAAAAGGATTGCATGATCCCATAACTTAGAAGTTGCAAAAGGATTGCAATTGTCATATAATGACTACCTAGCTAAACCAAATGACGGGATAAAGGTCACCTAACCGAAATTTGGTTTACCGTTGGATTCTAAAATTTAATAAATATCAATTGGATTTAAAGGGTATTGATTATTAAATTAAAATTAATACTTAAACAACTTTGTTAAATTTTGTAGATGGCCGCCAATAACAACAACATACCAAACGCACCACTTAACCTAAACAACCTATCATTAAGGTCTCTCTTAGAGAAAGACAAACTCAACCATACCAACTTTATGGATTGGTTCCGCAATCTTCGGATTGTCCTCAAACAAGAGGATAAAGCGTATGTACTTGAGGACCCCATTCCCGATCAACCGGATGAGGATGATGAGGAGGCAATGGCCTTTTACGATAAGTATTGCCGCGACTCCCTTCAAGTCTCATGCCTAATGCTTGGGACTATGATTCCCGAACTCCAAAAGGATTTCGAGCATCATAGTGCATACGACATGATAACGCAATTGAAGGAGATGTTCCTTCAATAAGCGCGTGTCGAGCGTTTCGAGACCGTTCGGGCGCTACATGCTTGTCGTATGGAAGATACCCAATCGGTTTCATCTTATGTGCTTAAGATGAAAAGCCTTATTGATCGTGCTAACCGTCTTAACCTAAACATATCAAATGAGTTAGCCACCGATCTTATCCTTAACTCCCTATCAAAAAGGTTTGATCAATTTGTAATTAATTACAATATGAATGGGATGGATAAAAGCATAGGTGAGCTTCACGGTATGCTTAGAACGGCGGAAACTAGCATGGTTAAAAGGGCTTTACCCGTGTTAGCAATCGATCAAGGTGGATCCAAAGGTAAGACCTCTAAGCCAAAGGTGGCTAAGAGAAAAGGACCCGCCTATCAAGGCAAAGGGAATGGGAAGATGGTTACCCCAACCATAAACAAGGCTAAGAAGCAAAAGGTAGCTGAGAAGGCAAACCCCAAAGAAGACCCGTGTTTCGGTTGCGGTGAAATGGGTCACTGGAATCGAAATTGCCCGGTCTATCTTAAGGATTTGAAGGACAAGAGGGATGCAGGGCAAACCTCAGGTAACGTATATATGGTATATATTGAGCTTAATATTACTTCTTCTAATACATGGGTATTAGACACAGGATGTGGAACTCATATTTGCAATTCTTTGCAGGGGTTCAAAAGAAGTGATCATATGGCGGGAACATCAAGTCTCTATATGGGCAATGGTGCAAAGGTGCATGTTAAAGCTCAAGGAGATTTTGTTTTGAAGCTTCCAAGCGGATTGGAACATATTTTAGAAAATGTTTTGTATGCTCCGGATTTGTGTAGAAACATTATTTCTATTTCTCACTTAAAACAATGTGGTTTTTATCTTAATTTTGTTAATGATGATATCCACGTTTATTTAGATAATGTATTCTATTTTAAGGCTTCGCCTTCAAATGGAATTTATGAATTGGTTCATGATGACACATCATCTAGTAGCTCAATATACCATACTAGCACCAAGAAACTCAAAAGGGATTTGAGTGATTCCTACTTATGGCATTGTCGCCTTGGTCACATAAACAAGAACCGAATGCGTACACTTCAAATGTATGGACTTTTGAAATCAAATGAAATGGACTCATTTGATGTATGTGAATCTTGTTTACAAGGCAAAATGACTAAAGCGCCTTTCAAAGGGACCTATGAAAGGGCTAAGGACTTATTGGGATTAATACATTCGGATGTATGTGGACCCTTTAAGCCCATAGCTAGGAATGGTGAAAGATACTTCGTTACTTTCATTGATGACTTCAGTCGTTTTGGATATGTCTACTTGTTAAGACATAAGGACGAAACTTTTGAAGCATTCAAAGAATATCAAAGCGAAGTACAAAATCAACTCAATAAGACAATCAAGTTACTTCATACCGATAGAGGAGGTGAATACCTAAGCGATGCTTTCCAAGATCATCTTAGGAGTTGTGGGATTATCTCACAACTTACTCCACCCGGAACACCCCAACTTAATGGAGTTTCCGAAAGGAGGAACTGAACCCTAATGGATATGGTTCGATCTATGATGGCTAGAAGCATGTTGCCTCTATCATTTTGGGGTTATTGTCTATGCTCCGCGGCTCGTATTTTAAATATGGCCCCAACCAAGAAAGTGGAATGAACACCTCATGAGATGTGGTTTGGAAAACCTCCATCTCTATCATACTTAAAGGTATGGGGATGTGAAGCTTATCCTAAGCATTACGTCCCTAATAAGTTGAATGCTCGATCCACGAAGTGTATCTTCATAGGATATCCCAAGGATAATATGGGATATTATTTCTATGATCCATCCGAGCAGAATGTATTTGTTGCTCGGAAGGCGGAATTCCTTGAAACTAAGTTCCTAATGGAAGGAGGTAGTGAAAGGAAGATAGATCTTGAAGTGGTTCAAGATCAAATAGATGATACACAATTGGTTGACACTAGCACTCAACATGAAAATGTTGATAGTGATCAAATGGATGATCAAAATACACAAGACATTCGTAGATCTGGTAGGATTAGCAATCCTCCTGAGAGATATGGTTTTCTCATAGATGGTTGCTATACAGTTGATTTGGATGAACCAACAAACTACCAAGATGCTTTATCAAAGAATGATAAAGATAAATGGCAGGAAGCCATGAAATCTGAGATGCAATCCATGTATGACAACCAAGTTTGGGAACTTGTTACGCAACCTCCTGGCTCTAGGCTAGTTGATTGTAAATGGCTTTTCAAAATGAAAACCGACATACATGGAAACTTGGATACATACAAAGCTAGACTTGTAGCAAAAGGTTTCACTCAAACTCAAGGGATTGATTATGATGAAACTTTCTCGCCAGTGGCAATGCTAAAGTCTATTAGGATATTATTTGCCATTGCTGCTCACTATGACTATGAAATATGGCAAATGGATGTCAAAACCGCTTTCCTAAATGGATATCTTGAGGAAGATGTTTATATGGTACAGCCCGAAGGTTTTGTTGATCCGAAAAATCCTAAAAAGGTATGCAAGTTAAAGAAATCAATCTACGGATTGAAACAAGCATCTAGAATGTGGAATCATCGTTTTAATGAAGAGGCAAAGAAATTTGGCTTCATTAAAAATGGTGATGAAGCTTGTGTATACAAGAAGGCTAGTGGGAGCTCTATAATGTTCCTTGTGCTATATGTGGATGATATATTATTGTTTGGGAATGATATAACCACAATGCAAGAGGTCAAAACTTGGCTAAAAGGTTGCTTCTCCATTAAGGATCTTGGAGAAGCACAATACATATTGGGGATTGGGATCTATAGGAATAGATCCAAGAGATTGATAGGTTTAAGTCAAAGTACATACATTGACAAAATCTTGAAAAGGTTCAAGATGGAAAACTCTAAGAAAGGTTTGGTACCTATTCAAAGAGGAACCGTTCTCAGTTCATCTCAGTGTCCTACCACGAAAGATGAACAAGAGAGAATGAAGAAAGTCCCATACGCATCTGCTATTGGGTCTATCATGTATGCAATGATATGTACTAGACCGGATGTGTCATGCGCTCTAAGCTTGACAAGTAGATACCAGAATAACCCAGGAAACAGTCATTGGATTGCTGTTAAAAGTATATTGAAATACCTTAGGAGGACTAAGGATATGTTTCTAATATATGGGTCTGGTGAGGAGGAACTCGCTGTAAAAGGTTACGTGGACGCGAGTTTCCAAACTGATCGAGATGACTCTCGATCACAATCCGGCTATGTCTTCACATTAAATGGAGGTGCGGTCTCTTGGAAGAGTTCAAAACAGGATGTTGTTGCTCTATCCACTACAGAGTCGGAGTACATCGCCGCATCATTGGCAGCTCAGGAAGCTACATGGATGAAGAAATTCATCGACGACTTAGGAGTAGTCCCTTCCATTCAGGACCCTCTTGAGATCTTTTGTGACAACGAGGGTGCAATTGCTCAAATCAAGGAACCTCGTGCTCATCAAAAGATCCGTCACATTGAGCGGAGATTCAACTACATAAGGGATGAAGTTGAAAAGGGGAAGATATGTATTCGCAAATTTCACACAGATCTTAATATGGCGGATCCTCTCACGAAGCTCTTACATGGACCAAAACATGCAGGACATGTTTGTGCATTAGGGCTTCGATATTCTAGTGATTGGTTATGATCTATTTTAGGTATTGTAACGGAACGAAATTGTTCAAACTCATTAATATAATTATGGTATTAATTTATTTTGAGTTATGTTCCTATTTTGCATATTTTATCCATGAATAAGTAATTATTCTAAATTCCGTAGTCGATCACATTTGTGGGAGCAAATGTGAGGTTTAGACTATTGTGAACTTGGATTGGTATACATTCACGAGATGAATGTGGGGCAAGGTTGCAACCAAGGTTCATAGATATTTGTTGGATACAAATATTGGAAGACCCGCTCTCAAGATTTACTAAATGGAGCCTTTGTGGTTGATCACATGTAATCTTGAGTAAAGGCGAATATCATTGTATCCTCTGACCTGAGATACGTATTGAGTTCGGATATTTACCAGGTATTGTGCCTTGATTCTTTCTTTCGCTATTCTGAAATATAGTAGTTCATAAGGAAGAGCTCAGGTATAATGCATGGTATGTATTTAAGACATATGTAGTCAAGATGGAATTTGTCCCTCTTATTCGTTGAGAGTCAGATGTTTAAGGCCTGATAAAGTTAAATCTATAAGAGAGTGATCACTCTGTGTCTCTTGAATTTAACATGACATCTAGGACGAAAGGATACTATGAAAGATTTACCTATTCATATTCGAGATGGGAACTCGAAAGGGATGATGTTATTGAATGGCACAAATTCATAACATATTGGGGGTGATGGACGGTCGTTAGGTGGTATCCATCACTTGCATTAATTCATATGTTTATCGTGCAAGTGGGAGATTGAAGGTTTTCGTATGCTCAAGAGACATATTGAATTAATGTGGCTAATATGTTATGATCCAAGTCGGGTCATACCCAATAACAAGCTTACCGACACCTTATACGTATTTAATCTTAACGGTTGGATCGTTAAATAAATACGCGACACTTGAACTTTAGAAAATCAGTTTTCTAAAGAATCATCACTTGGGATAAATTATTTGGATAATTTATATATATAATTGTTTATAGGTTTAAATGATTATATTGTGTTATATTTTATAAAAGGTTTTATAAAATATATAAGTAACAAATTAATACATAAGTTTATAACAAGTTTTAAACCTTTTATAAACTTCATGTATTATTTATATATGGATATATTATGGGCAGTTTTTGGCTCTCCAAGACAACCCCATGCTCAATATTCTTGTTACTTTTTATAATACACATATACCAAGTGCATGCTAGTTGATATTAACCAAGCTTGACTCATTCTTTATGAGAGATAGTTTCAAAAACACAAAAAAAAACTCCCTCTTGAAGCTGCTGGTCGATTTCAATCAGCTCAAAAGGGTAGTGTTCTTGCTTGGTTTGCTAGTTAATAAGTGTCTAAAATCCTAACCAATTATAAGGGTGGTGTTGGTGATCAAAGCTTGGGGTATGCTACACTTGAGGCTTCAAGTTAGAAGCTTAAATTCATTAATATTCATCAACATATAGCTGCTGTCCCTGGTTGATTTTTCAGCTCATTATAAGGGTTTTCAAGCTATATAACAAGGGTGTTAAGGTTATAAAGTCTAGTAAACTTAAGGGTGGTGTTGGAGGACAAAAGTCTTGAAGGTTCATACACTTAATCATCATCTTTCAAGCCCTTTTGGACAGCCCTCAAACTAGTTTTGAGGAGGTATAATCTCTATCCTTTCTTGTTAGTTTGTAAGTATTATTTCACAACTTGATCCATGGGGTTTAACTTTAAATCGGTTTAAAGATTAACAAGTTTAAATTGGTAATTACACGCTTCCGTTTTTCTTATAATCATAAATGGTTTTAAGAGTATATGAACTTGTTATATCCCAAAATATATATATATACCACAACATGTAGTTTTTACAATTTTGTAACGTTCGTGAATCGCCGGTCAACATGGGTGATCAATTGTCTATATGAAACTTATTTCATTTAATCAAGTCTTAACAAGTTTGATTGCTTAACACGTTGGAAACATTTAGTCATGTAAATATCAATCTCAATTAATATATATAAACATGGAAAAGTTCGGGTCACTACAGTTAGTAACCTACAACTAGTTATCCACAGTTAGATGTACAGAAATAAATCGATATATATTATCTTGAATCAATCCACGACCCAGTGTATACACATCTCAGGCTAAATCGCAACTCAAAGTATATATATTTTTGGAATCAACCTCAACCCTGTATAGCTAACTCAAACATTACTGCATATAGAGTGTCTATGGTTGTTCCAAATAATATATATACATGGGTCGATATGATATGTCAAAACATTTGAATACGTGTCTATGGTATCCCAATATTACCTAATATATTAGAATACATATATAATACAATATAAGTTAGCTAGGATATGATTTGTATAGATTTGTTAAACATTTCCCGTAGCTAAAAAGATCAAAAATATCCAACCTTGTTTTACCCATAACTTCTTCATTTTAAATTCATTTTGAGTGAATCAAATTGCTATAGTTTCATATTGAACTCTAATTTAAGAATCCAAACATAAAAAGTATAGGTTTATAGACGGAAATTTAAGTTACATGTCAATTACTAAAGAGGTAGTTATTTCCGTCGAAAGAACGACATCTTGATGACCATTTTGAAAAACATACTTTCACTTTTAGTTTAATGAAGATTTTTGGATATAGTTTCATGTTCATATGAAAAATCATTTTCCTAGAAGAACAACTTTTAAATCAAAGTTTATCATAGTTTTTAATTATCCAAACCAAAACAGTCCCCGGTTTCACTACGACGGCGTATATCCGATTTTATGGTGTTCATCGTGTTTCTAGGTTTTAAATCATTAAGTTAGCATATCATATAGATATAGAACATGTGTTTAGTTGATTTTAAAAGTCAAGTTAGAAGGATTTGAAGGTATTTCGTATGCCCGAGAGACATATTAAATTAATGTGGCTAATATGTTATGATCCAAGTCGGGTCATACCCAATAACAAACTTACCGACCTTATACGTATTTGATCTTAATGATTGGATCATTAAACAAATACGCGACACTTGGATTTTAGAAAATCGGGTTTCTAAAATATTATCACTTGAGATAAATTATTTGGATAATTTATATATAATTGTTTATGGGTTTAAATGATTATATTGTGTTATATTTTATAAAAGGTTTTATAAAATATATAAGTAACAAAATAATACATAAGTTTATAACAAGTTTATAAACTTTTATAAACTTACAAGTATTATTATTAAAAGATTATGTGTTGCAGAATTTTGGGTCTCCAAGAATGACAAACACATGCTCCTTTATTACTTTTAATACTACACAACTCCTTATAAGCATGCCTAACACTTCCACCAAGGTTAGACTTATTCTTTCAAGTGATAAGCACAATTTTAAGCTTGAAAAAACTGTCCAAAACAGCAATTCTGCTGCTGCTGTTGCCGTGACCTTTTGGGGTCAAAAGAGGATCAATTTTCTTCTTTGCAAGCTAGTTTTCAAATGTCAATTAATCCTAACAAAAGTACTAGGTGTTGGTATCAAGTTTGGGGTATAATCTCTTGAGGTTTCATGCTTTTGAGGCTTGCATTCTCATCATCTTTCTAGTTGCTGCTGTCCAGAAAATTAGGTGCAAATAAAAGGGTTTTGAGCTTGGTTAATTAGTTAGTTAAGTGTCTAAATCTTAACTAACTTAAAGGGTGGTGTTGGTGCATCAAATGATTGAGTTTTACACACTTGTTCATCATCTTCATCATCACTCATATACCTCCTAACTTGGAGAAGGTATAACCTCTAAACTACTTCTATTTTGTAAGCATATTTCATGACTTGATGTCTAATTAGAATTCAAATAAATTGGTCAAATATATACACTTGTTTTCTTAATAAATCATGCTTCTGCTTGCTATAAATCTTACTAAATTGGTTTAGTGATTATGTTAACATTAAGAACATGTTGTTATATTGAATTCCAACAATGGTATCTAGAGCCGAGGTTGTTGAAATATGCTTCAAGATGTTGTTTTAAACCCACTATATTTGCATTCCATGCACATGCATGAATATGGAATGTAAAAATGTTCAGGTTTGGGTGGGTTTGTAAGGTTGGCCGAATACTTAAGAGGTTCCAAGAGGGTTTGGAACTTGCAAATTGGTCATATTTGTTGTATGTAGTGGTTCACAATCAATGCCTTGACCTTATGATTGAATGCATGTGTGTTTGAATGATTTGTATTATTCATTTGATATGTAATAATTAATTCATTATTTTGGTTATAATATTCATTCATTTGGTTATGTAATTTATTTTATATTTGGTATGTAAAATAGATTAGGTTGTATTTTCATTTTCTAGAAAAATGTATTAGGATATATTTTTTGTAAAAATGAAGATGCAAGATGAAGACAAGGAAGATGCAAGATTAAGTGGGAGATTTGAAATCTCCTACTTTGTTTTATAACCCTTTACCGGTGACATTTGTTTTCGGCTAAACAAATGTCTACCAAATTGGCTTGATTGTGAACACATTTGTTTTGCATGCGTGGTTGTTTTATTTATTGTATGATTGTGGATTGTGTATGTTAATACAACAAGTTATCACACAAGTTAACAACGAGCAAAACTGAAATTTAATTGGTTAAATTATAAACAACATGAAATTTACCAAACTACAATTTAATCGATTAAATTGAAATGGCTAAAAAGGACATTAATAAACGATTATTAAGAACATGATAAGGATCATATATATATAAAATGGTTTATATCAAGTAATTGGCTAAAATTACAAGTCTTGAAAATGGATTTCAAATGAACCATACACTAAATGCATGTTGGTGTATGGAATAAAAGTTTTCTCAAACTAGAAATAATGAAAACTTAAAATCCCTTTAACAAACAAGGTAAACAAGTTAAACGCCATCTCTTTATGTGACACTTAGACATATTAGGGAACTCATGATGGGATAAAGGTCACCTAACCGTCATGAACAAACTAATGTGATTAAGGTGAATTTCGCATGCTTGTGGGATAAAGGTCACCTAACGACTTGTATGTTAAGTTTACACGTTTACACAAGTAGGACGACTTGATTTGGAAATCATGAACTTAGGGTCACCGAAGCGTGATGAACAAATAGGCGTTGATGGGATAATATGCCATGCAAAAGGATTGCATGATCCCATAACTTAGAAGTTGCAAAAGGATTGCAATTGTCATATAATGACTACCTAGCTAAATCAAATGACGGGATAAAGGTCACCTAACCGAAATTTGGTTTACCGTTGGATTCTAAAATTTAATAAATATCAATTGGATTTAAAGGGTATTGATCGTTAAATTAAAATTGATAATTAAACAACTTTATTAAATTTTGTAGATGGCCGCCAATAACAACAACATTCCGAACGTACCAATAAACTTTAACAACCTATCGTTGAGGTCAATCCTCGAAAAGGAAAAACTAAACCATACGAACTTCATGGATTGGTTCCACAATCTAAGAATTGTCCTCAAACTAGAGGACAGGGCGTATGTGTTGGAAGACCCCATTCCCGATCAACCGGACGAGGATGATACGAAAGGCATGGCTTATTGGGAGAAATATTACACCGATTCGTTGCAAGTTTCTTGCCTCATGCTTGGGACTATGATACCCGAACTCCAAAAGGATTTTGAGCATCATAGTGCATATGACATGATCACATAGTTGAAGGAGATGTTCCTTCAACAAGCTCGTGTCGAGCGTTTTGAAACAGTCCGAGCGCTTCATGCATGTCAGATGGACAACTCCCAATCCGTTTCATCTTATGTCCTTAAGATGAAAAGCCTAATTGATCGAGCGAACCGTCTAAACTGTAACGTGTCTAATGAATTAGCCACGGACCTCATTCTCAACTCATTGTCAAAAAGGTTTGACACATTTGTAATGAATTACAATATGAATGGTTGGGATAAAAGCATTGGCGAATTACATGCCATGCTTAAGACGGAAGAAGCAAGCATGGGTAAAAGGGCTTCACCCGTGTTTACGATCAATGAAGGCGGGTCCAAAAATAATAACACTTCTAAGCTAAAGGCGGCTAAGAGGAAGGGACCCGCCTACCAAGGCAAGGGTAAGGGAAAGGGGAAGATGGTTACCCCAACCAACAACAACAAGAAGCAAAAGGTTGCTGGTAAAGCTAACCCAAGGAAGATCCGTGCTTCGGTTGCGGTGAAATGGGTCACTGGAAACGAAACTGCCCGGCCTACCTTAAGGAGTTGAAGGAAAAGAGGGATGCAGGGCAAACCTCAGGTAATGTATATATGGTATACATTGAGCTTAGTATTACTTCTTCTAATACATGGGTATTATACACAGGATGTGGAACTCATATTTACAATTCTTTGCAGGGATCCAAAAGAAGTGATCAGGATACGGGAACAACAAGTCTCTTCATGGGAAATGGAGCAAGGGTGCAAGTGAAAGCTCATGGAGACTTTGTTTTACAGCTTCCAAGTGGTTTGGAGCTTATTTAAAAAAATGTTTTGTATGCACCCGATTTATCACGAAACATTATTTTTGTATCCCGTTTGAAACAATATGGTTTTAATCTTAATTTCATTAATGATGATATCCATGTTTCTTTAGATAATGTATTCTATTTCAAGGCCTCAATTTCGAATGGTATTTATGAATTGGTTCATGATGACACATCATACAATAGCTCAATGTTCCATGCAAACACCAAGAAACTCAAAAGGGATTTGAGTAATTCCTACTTATGGCATTGTCGCCTTGGTCACATAAACAAGAATAGAATGCATACACTTCAAAAGAATGGCCTTTTGAAATCAAATGAACTAGACTCATTTGATGTATGTGAATCTTGTTTACAAGGCAAAATGACTAAAGCACCTTTCAAAGGGACCTATGAAAGGGCTAAAGACTTATTGGGATTAATATATTCGGATGTATGTGGACCCTTTAAGCCCATAACTAGGAATGGTGAAAGATACTTCGTTACTTTCATTGATGACTTCAGTCATTTCGGATATGTCTACTTATTAAGACACAAGGACGAAACTTTTGGAGCATTCAAGGAATATCAAAACAAAGTACAAAATCAACTCAATAAGACAATCAAGGTACTTCGTACCGATAGAGGAGGTGAATACCTAAGCGATGCTTTCCAAGATCATCTTAGAAGTTGTGGGATTATCTCGCAACTTACTCCCCCTGGAACACCCCAACTTAATGGAGTTTCCGAAAGGAGGAACTGAACCCTAATGGATATGGTTCGATCTATGATGGCTAGAAGCTCGTTACCTCTATCATTTTGGGGTTATTGTCTATGCTCCGCGGATCGTATTTTAAATATGGCCCCAACCAAGAAAGTGGAACGAACACCTAATGAGATGTGGTTTGGAAAACCTCCATCTCTATCATACTTAAAGGTATGGGGATGTGAAGCTTACCCTAAGCTTTACGTCCCCAATAAGTTGAATGCTCGATCCACGAAGTGTATCTTCATAGGATATCCTAAGGATGATATGGGATACTCTTTCTATGATCCATCCGAGCAAAATGTATTTGTTGCTCGAAAGGCTGAATTCCTTAAAACTAAGTTCCTAATGGAATGTAATAGTGAAAGGAAGATAGATCTTGAGGATTTTCAAGATAAAGTAGATGATACACAATTGGTTGACACTAGCACTCAACATGAAAATGTTGAGAATGATTAAATGGATGATCAAAGTATACAAGACGTTCGCAGATCTGGTAGGATTAGTAATCCTCCTGAGAGATATGGGTTTCTCATGGATGGTTGCTATGTGGTTGATTTGGATGAACCAACAAACTACCAAGATGCTTTATCAAGGATTGATAAAGATAAATGGCAGGAAGCCATGAACGCTAAGATGCAATCCATGTATGACAACCAAGTTTGGGAACTAGTTGTACAACCTGCTAACTCCAAGTTAGTTGATTGTAAATGGTTTTTCAAGATGAAAACCGACATGCATGGAAACTTAAATACATATAAAGCTAGACTTGTAGCAAAAGGTTTCACTCAAACTCAAGGGGTTGACTATGATGAAACCTTTTCGCCTGTGGCAATGCTAAAGTCTATTAGGATATTATTTGCCATTGTTGCTCATTATGACTATGAAATATGGCAAATGGATGTCAAGACCGCTTTCCTAAATGGATATTTTGAGGAAGATGTCTATATGGTTCAGCCTGAAGGTTTTGTCGATCCGAAACATCCTAACAAGGTATGTAAGTTAAAGAAGTCAATCTACGGATTGAAACAAGCATCTAGAATGTGGAATCATCATTTTAATGAGGAAGCCAAGAAATTTGGATTCATTAAAAATGGTGATGAAGCTTGTGTATACAAGAAAGCTAGTGGGAGCACTATCATGTTCCTTGTATTATATGTGGATGATATATTGTTATTTGGAAATGATATTCCGACAATGCAAGGTGTTAAGACTTGGCTAAAAAGTTGCTTCTCCATTAAGGATCTTGAAGAAGCACAATACATTTTAGGGATTAGGATCTACAGGGATAGATCCAAGAAATTGATAGGTTTGAATCAAAGTGCATACATTGAAAAGATCTTGAAAAGATTCAAGATGGAGAACTCTAAGAAAGGTTTGGTACCTATTCAAAAGGGAACACTTCTCAGTTCATCTCAGTGCCCCACCATGAAAGATGAACAGGAGAGAATGAAGAAAGTTCCATATGCGTCTGCCATTGGGTCAATCATGTACGCAATGATATGCACTAGACTGGATGTGTCATGCGCTCTTAGCCTAACAAGTAGATACCAGAATAACCCAGGAAACAGTCATTGGATTGCTGTTAAAAGTATATTGAAATACCTTAGAAGGACTAAGGATATGTTTCTTATATATGGGTCTGGTGAGGAGGAACTCGCTATAAGAGGTTACGTGGACGTGAGTTTCCAAACTGATCGTGATGATTCTTGATCACAATCCAGTTATGTCTTCATACTAAATGGAGGTGCAGTCTCTTGGAAGAGTTCAAAATAGGATGTTGTTGCTTTATCCACTACAGAGTCGGAGTACATCGCCGCATCATAGGCAGCTCAGGAAGCTGCATGGATGAAGAAATTCATCGACGACTTAGGAGTAGTCCCTTCCATTCAGGACCCTCTTGAGATCTTTTGTGACAACGAGGGTGCGATTGCTCAAATCAAAGAACTTCGTGCTCACCAAAAGACCCGTCACATTGAGCGGAGATTCAACTACATAAGGGATGAAGTTGAAAAGGGAAAGATATGTATTCGCAAAGTTCACACAGATCTTAATATAGCGGATCCTCTCACGAAGCTCTTACATGGAGCAAAACATACTGTACATGTTTGTGCATTAGGGCTTTGATATTCTAGTGATTGGTCATGATTTGTTTTAAGTATTGTAACGGAACGAAATTGTTCAAACTCATTAATATAATTATGGCATTAATTTATTTTGAGTTTTCTTCCTATTTTGCATATTTTATCCATGAATAAGTAATTATTCTAAATTCCGTAGTCGATCACATTTGTGGGAGCAAGTGTGAGGTTTAGACTATTATGAACTTGGATTGGTATACATTCACGGACTGAATGTGGGGCAAGGTTGCTACCAAGATTCATAGATATTTGTGAGATACAAATATGGGAAGACCCGCTCTCAAGATTTACTAAATGGAGCATTTGTGGTTGATCACATGTAATCTTGAGTAGAGGCGAATATCATTGTATCCTCTGACCTGAGATACATATTGGGTTCGGATATTTACCAAGTATTGTGCCTTGATTCTTTCCTTCGCTATTCTGAAATATGGTAGTTCACAAGGAAGAGCTCAGGCATAATGCAAGGTACATATTTAGGACGTATTTAGTCAAGATGAAATTTGTCCCTCTTATTCATTGAGAGTCAGATGTCTAAGGCCTGATAAAGTTAAATCTAGAAGAGAGTGATCACTCTGTATCTCTTGGATTTAACATGACATCTAGGATGAAAAGATATAATGAAAAGATTCACCTATTCATATTCGTGATGGGAACTCGAAAGGGATGATGTTATTGAATGGCACAAAGTCATAACATATTGGGGGTGATGGACGATCGTTAGGTGGTATCCGTCACTTGCATTAATTTCTTATGTTTCTCGTGCAAGTAGGAGATTGTAGGTATTTCGTATGCACGAGAAACATATTAAATTAATGTGGCTAATATTTTATGATCCAAGTCGGGTCATACACAATAACAAACTTACCGACACCTTAGACGTATTTGATCTTAACGATTGGATCATTAAACAAATACGCGACACTTGGATTTTAGAAAATCGGGTTTCTAAAATATTATCACTTGAGATAAATTATTTGGATAATTTATATATAATTGTTTATGGGTTTAAATGATTATATTGTGTTATATTTTATAAAAGGTTTTATAAAATATATAAGTAACAAAATAATACATAAGTTTATAACAAGTTTATTAACTTTTATAAACTTACAAGTATTATTATTAAAAGATTATGTGTTGCAGAATTTTGGGTCTCTAAGAATGACAAACACATGCTCCTTTGTTACTTTTAATACTACACAACTCCTCATAAGCATGCCTAACACTTCCACCAAGGTTAGACTTATTCTTTCAAGTGATAAGCACAATTTTAAGCTTGAAAAAACTGTCCAAAACAGCAATTCTGCTGCTGTTGTTGCCGTGACCTTTTGGGGTCAAAAGAGGATCAATTTTCTTCTTTACACGCTAGTTTTCAAGTGTCAATTAATCCTAACAAAAGTACTAGGTGTTGGTATCAAGTTTGGGGTATAATCTCTTGAGGTTTCATGCTTTTGAGGCTTGCATTCTCATCATCTTTCTAGTTGCTGCTGTCCAGAAAATTAGGTGCAAACAAAAGGGTTTTGAGCTTGGTTAATTAGTTAGTTAAGTGTCTAAATCTTAACTAACTTAAAGGGTTGTGTTGGTGCATCAAAGGATTTAGTTTTACACATTTGTTCATCATCTTCATCATCACTCATATACCTCCTAACTTGGAGAAGGTATAACCTCTAAACTACTTCTATTTTGTAAGCATATTTCATGACTTGATGTCTAATTGCAATTCAAATAAATTGGTCAAATATGTACACTTGTTTTCTTAATAAATCATGCTTCCGCTTGCTATAAATCTTACTAAATTGGTTTAGTGATTATGTTAACATTAAGAACATGTTGTTATATTGAATTCCAACAGGATTAACTTTTGTTTGCGAACAAGTTTAGAATTAACTAAACTATGTTCTAGTGATTACAAGTTTAAACCTTCGAATAAGATAGCTTTATACGTATGAATTGAATGATGTTATGAATACCATTACTACCTCAAGTTTTCTGGATAAAACTACTGGAAATGAGAAAAATAGATCTAGCTTCAAAGGATCCTTGAATGGCTTAAAAGTTCTTGAAGCAGAATCATGACACGAAAACAGTTCAAGTAAGATTTTCACTCGAAATAAGATTGTTATAGTTGTAGAAATTGAATCAAAGTTTGAATATGAATATTACCTTGAATTGGAAAGATAACCTACTGTAAATAACAAAGTTTCCTTGATCTTAGATGATTACTTGGAATGGATTAGAAAGCTTGGAAGTAGACTTGCAAACTTGGAAGTATTCTTGATTTTTATGAAACTATACTTATGAAATTTATGAAGAACATTTAGAACATGAAGATGGAACTTGAGAGAGATCAATTAGATGAAGAAAATTGGAGAATGAAAGTGTTTGTAGGTGTTTTTGGTCGTTGGTATATGTATTAGATATAAAAGATATGTAATTTTGTTTTCATATAAATAAGTCATGAATGAATACTAATATTTTTGTAATTTGATGAGATATTTATGCTAGTTTCCAAATGATGGTTCCCACATGTGTTAGGTGACTCACAGGGCTGCTAGGAGCTGATCATTAGAGTGTATATACCAATAGTACATACATCTAAAAGCTGTGTATTGTACGAGTACGAATATGGGTGCATACGAGTAGAATTGTTGATGAAACTGAACGAGGATGTAATTGTAAGCAATTTTGTTAAGTAGAAGTACTTTGATATGTGTCTTGAAGTATTTCAAAATTGTAAGAATACATATCAAAACACAACATGTATATACATTCTAATGGAGTCGTTAAGTCTTCGTTAATCGTTACATGTAAGTGTTGTTTTGAAACCTTTAAGTTAACGATCTCAATTAATGTTGATAACCCAATGTTTATTATATCAAATGAGATGTTAAATTATTATATTATCATGATATTATGATGTATGAATATCTCTTAATATGATATATACATTAAAATATCATTACAACGATAATCGTTACATATAAGTCTCGTTTCGTAATTCTTGAGTTAGTAGTCTTGTTTTTACATATGTAGTTCATTGTTAACACACTTAATGATATATTTAAATATCATTTTATCATGTTAAATATAGTGTATCAATATCTTAATATGATACATATATATTTAGTAGACGTTATCATAATGATAATCGTTATATATATCATTTCGAGTTTCTTAACTTAGTAATCTCATTTCTTATGTATATCACACATTGTTAATATACTTAGTGAGATACTTACTCATCATAATCTCATGTCAATCATATATATATGTCTATATATACCACAACATGTAGTTTTTACAATTTTGTAACGTTCGTGAATCGCCGATCAACTTGGGTGATCAATTGTCTATATGAAACTTATTTCATTTAATAAAGTCTTAACAAGTTTGATTGCTTAACACATTGGAAACATTTAGTGATGTAAATATCAATCTCAATTAGTATATATAAACATGGAAAAGTTCGGGTCACTACAAATACCTCGCGATGTAATCAACTATTGTGAATCGTTTATAATATATATGAACGGGTCCTTTCAGTTGGTATCAGAGTGGTGTTCTTAGCGAACCAGGTCTGCATTAGTGTGTCTAACTGATAGTCGTTAGGATGCATTTCTGGACTTCGACCGTGTCTACATGTCAAAAGTTTTGCTTATCATTTTTGTCGGAAATTACCTGCTTATCATTCTTAGTCTAGACACATCTTATTGCATTGATTACTTGAATAGTGTATATACAAAATTCATAACTTAGCATACCTGTTAAATCACATCTTAGCGTATCTGTTACTGTAAACTTTGCCTGTCATATTCCGTAAATTCCTCAGTAAGCTATGAAATCTTTTACTCTATATATATAGATATTCTATATAATTAGAATACCATCCAATAGCCGAAAATCATTTCATATCGAAAAAAATCCTTTATTCAATCGTACGAAATGGAACTCGCCACTAGTTCAAGTTCCTCGTATTCCGATATGGAGTTTCACTCGAGCTCCGAAACCAGTGTGACCGGAATGGATCAACCAATAAGCCATCATCTATTCTGGATGAATTAGGGATGGGTTCATAGCCTCCTTAATCTTTGGAGACAAGAAGAAGGCGATCCTTTCCATCTACCACATTGTCCTCTTGGCAAAGAACCTGATGCACTTACCGGCAAACCTGTCCGAAACTCCATTTTCTCTCTCATTTCCAGAGTATCTCGTCACGATTATATACTATACCAAATTCGAGATCTTATTTATCCGCTCATCCGAATCGACAATCACCCCGGTGTAATAAAAGAAGTCAGCGAGCTTCGCGCTCGGGTAGTGGCTTTGGAGAATATGGTGCAAAGGTTACAAACACCAGCAGCAGCACCAGCAGCATAACCAGTACCACCATCATCAACACCAACATTACCATTACCACCACCAATAACAACATCCGCATCCCACACCTCAACATCACAATCTGTACCTCAAGCATCAACATCATACGCACCATAGATACCAAGTAGTACCAACAACAATGATCGATGAAGTATTAATCTATAGCTTCATTGAAGAAACATTCGGTGGCGATTATGTAATCTCCAAAGTCTCAGATATTATCTATTCTAGCCTTAACCATAAATCAGATGAGTGAACCGAAATGGTAGAAGGAAGAATAGAAACCCTAATAGGGTGGTGTGCTATTTACAAGCTAGACTTGTTTTACCAGTAGCATCAACAGTACCGTTAGCATCACCAGAATAGTCAGTGCTGTCAGTATCGTCAGAATCAGCAGTATCTATAACATCATGTGACGACCCGGGAATTTCAGACCAAATTTAAACTTAATTTTTATTTGATTTTGACACAACAAGAAGAGTCTATAGGTTGAGTCTCAAAAGTTTGAAACTATTTCATGATAACATTTGACCTTTGACCATTCTCGACGATTCACGAACAACTATATGTAAATAGATAAGTATGTAAATAAATAAATATATTTATATAATAAATGTTATTAATCTTTTATATGAAATTGTTGTTATAAATAAATATGTAAAATAATACTAAGTAATGAAATATATGTATATGAATATTAGTTGCAAAGATATAATAATTGGAAACAATATACAACTTAATTGTTAGAAATAAATATAGGTTATAATTTATTTTTATTAAAATAAATAATTATATATATATACATATATATATAGTGAAAGTATATCAAATGTAATTATTTAATAATTGTAATACTTGTTGGACGCTTCGATTATTATTTAGAGAAGTTTAAATTCAAACTTATGTGATTTTAAAATAAAAGGTGATCCGAAAATGAGTTATATAAGTTATAGGCTTGTTAAAAGTATATTTGGGATCTAATTATTTAATTTTAACACTTTTTATATTTCACCCATAAATGAGAGGGACAGACGATGTAATTTTCATTTAACCAATTTATGATCAAATTTAATACCATAATGACCTAAATAAATAAAGGAAGTTAATTTAAAAATTTAGGATTTTTCCGAAGACTTTTAATTCGCCACTGATTAACAACGGGGTACGATATTATAGCCGTGTTAAACTGTCGGCACAAAATATAGGAAAAGAGGCGTCCAACTTGCATATTACTGTTGCCTTTTACTTTATGAATTATTAGGATTTACATATTATATACACTAGCATATATATGTTTATATATACACACACATGTTTAAGAGACAGATAGATAGATAGATATGTACCTATCGATCATATCCTTTCTTCTTCTCTGTCTACCTTCAGCTGCCACCACTCCATCACCAAAGCCACCATCACCATGAGCCACCACCGTGAACCACCCTAACCCACCTTCGCGTTTTTTTTTTCCTTTCTTCTTTCTCTCTCGACAACCATAAGTAATCATCACACCTCACATGCTTTATTATTAATACCATGGATTCCCTTTCTATTTTGGATCATGATCAACCATCACAGTTAACCATCGAAAACATCCAACACCCTAAGCCGCCACCCACAACCATGAAACACCTTGAACCACCGCCACTCTCACCCTACTCTCTCTCATCTAAATTTGTTTGAAACCCTCACAAACACCACCATTGCAAAACTGTTGCTGCACCTGCATATTTTATGTCACTATAACAGCCAGTCTAGAAACAACGAATTGCTGCTATGTTGTGCTACTAAACGATGATGAATTGAAGATATTATTAACGGTGAATTAATGTAATGTCGAAAATGAATAAATGCTGTATGATGATGATTCTATACGACGTTGATAAAGATGATGATTACATAATTATTTGATAACGTTCACGATGGTGATGTTATGATCATGTCACAATGATGAAGAGATGATGATGTGATGGTAACGATTATGATAATGACGATCGAAAATGATAAAGATGATTAGGAACGTGTGATGTTAGATAATAACCGAAATGATGATGATAGTAATTTTTTTTTTTGATACATAAAATAACAAAGTGATGAATAGATTCTGGGTTTGTAAAGAAGAAGAAGAATGAGACAGAATAAGCAGGTTTAATAGATTTAAACGAGAAAATAAAGCAGAAAAGTGGAAGTGGAGAAGTGGTTTCGGCGTGTGGGTGTTTAACCAGGAGATCATGGGTTCGATACTAGACTTAGTCGAATTTATTTTTTTTACAATAAAGACTTGGGCTATAGAACTGCTGATGGGCCGAAGGCTTCTAAATTGTGGGTTAGCCAAAAACTGACTTTGTCATTGGGCCGTGTATAATGTTATTGGGCCTAGTATGATTAAACTATTCAGATTTGAAACAGAAAAGGGTTATAAATAATTAGATTGCATTCAAATCAGATAATTAAGGACAGTTGAGTGGTTTAGAAGCGAGATTGTTAAGCGAGAGGTCTTGAGTTCGAGCTTGGGCATGGGCAGCAAAATTTTTTTTTTAAAGCTTGTGAGGTAGTTTTACAAATTTATTATTTTTATTTATATTATTATTATTATTATTATTATTATTAGGTATTAAGCATTTTTATCGAAAGTATTGTTTTCATTATCATTATTATTGATATCATTATTACAAAGTTTATGAATATTATTATTATCATAGTTATTATTATTATAATCTTATTACTAATATTAGTATTAATATGATTTTAAGATTAACATTATTATTATCATTAACATTAGTATTAGTAACATATTTATAGTTATTATTATCATTAATTACTATGATTAACATAAGTATTACTATCAATAATATCATTACTATTATTAATAAGATTATCATTATTAGTATATAATTATTATTAAAAGTTATTATTTTACAACTATAGTAGTATTGAAAGAATCATTATTATTAAAACTATCATTTTATCTTTATTACTAAAAACATCATTTTTTAGTAAAATTATTATTATTAAAGTTATTATCTTTATTAAAATTATCTTTTTTTAAAAATTTACATTTGTATTATTATTATTATTATTATTACCATTATTACTATTATTATTATTACTATCCTTAATCTAATATTATTGTTAAGTTAACAAATAAAGGATCTTTATATAAAAATATATTTAATTAAATAATGAAACCTATGAGTTATTAATATAAAAATTATATCACTAATAATAATATACATATATTTTGTTCGTTTACGATTATATGATTTAATAGATATATAAATGATATAGGTTCGTGAATCCAAGGTCAATCCTACACTTGTTCAATGTCGTCATATGTATTTTTACTACAAAATACAGTATGGTGAGTTTCATTTGCTCCCTTTTTAAATGCTTTTGCAATATATATTTTTGGGACTGAGAATACATGCGCTGTTTTTATAACTGTTTTACGAAATAGACACAAGTAATCGAAACTATATTATATGGTTGAATTATCGAAATCGAATATGCCCCTTTTTATTAAGTCTGGTAATCTAAGAATTTGGGAACAGACACCCTAATTGACGAGAACTCTAAAGATAGATCTATCGGGCCCAACAAGCCCCATCTAAAGTACCGGATGCTTTAGTACTTAGAAATTTATATCATGTTCGAAGGAGGATCCCGAAATGATGGGGATATTCTTATATGCATATTGTTAATGTCGGTTACCAGGTGTTCAATCCATATGAATGACATTTTTGTCTCTATGCATGGGACGTATGTTTATGAGAATTGGAAATATTAAATCTTGTGGTCTATTAAATTTATGAAATGATTATTTATGTTAAACTAATGAACTCACCAACCTTTTGGTTGACACTTGAAAGCATGTTTATTCTCAGGTATGAAAGAAATATTCTGCTGTGCATTTGCTCATTTTAGAGATATTACTTGGAGTCATTCATGACATATTTCAAAAGACGTTGCATTCGAGTCGTTGAGATCATCAAGATTATTATTAAATCAGTTATAGTTAGATAAATTATAAAATGGTATGCATGCCGTCAACTTTCGTTGTAATGAAAGATTGTCTTTTCAAAAACGAATGCAATGTTTGTAAAATGTATCATATAGAGGTCAAATACCTTTCTATGTAATCAACTATTGTGAATCGTTTATAATCGATATGGACTTGGTCCGGATAGATTAGGACGGGTCCTTTCTGTAGTGACCCGAACTTTTCCATGTTTATATATATTAATTGAGATTGATATTTATATGATTAAATGTTTCCAACATGTTAAGCAATCAAACTTGTTAAGACTTGATTAATTGAAATATGTTTCATATAGACAATTGACCACCCAAGTTGACCGGTGATTCACGAACGTTAAAACTTGTAAAAACTATATGATGACATATATATGGATATATATATAGTTAACATGATACTATGATAAGTAAACATATCATTAAGTATATTAACAATGAACTACATATGTAAAAACAAGACTACTAACTTAATGATTTTTAAACGAGACATATATGTAACGATTATCGTTGTAAAGATATTTAATGTATATATATCATATTAAGAGATATTCATACATGATAATATCATGATAATATAATAATTTAAAATCTCATTTGATATTATAAACATTGGGTTAACAACATTTAACAAGATCGTTAACCTAAAGGTTTCAAAACAACACTTACATGTAACGACTAACGATGACTTAATGACTCAGTTAAAATGTATATACATGTAGTGTTTTAATATGTATTTATACACTTTTGAAAGACTTCAATACACTTATCAAAATACTTCTACTTAATAAAAATGCTTACAATTACATCCTCGTTCAGTTTCATCAACAATTCTACTCGTATGCACCCGTATTCGTACTCGTACAATACACAGCTTTTAGATGTATGTACTATTGGTATATACACTCCAATGATCAGTTCTTAGCAGACCATGTGAGTCACCTAACACATGTGGGAACTGTAGTGACCCGAACTTTTCCATGTTTATATATATTAATTGAGATTGATATTTACATGATTAAATGTTTCCAACATGTTAAGCAATCAAACTTGTTAAGACTTGATTAATTGAAATATGTTTCATATAGACAATTGACCACCCAAGTTGATCGGTGATTCACGAACGTTAAAACTTGTAAAAACTATATGATGACATATATATGGATATATATATATAGTTAACATGATACTATGATAAGAAAACATATCATAAAGTATATTAACAATGAACTACATATGTAAAAACAAGACTACTAACTTAATGCTTTTTAAACGAGACATATATGTAACGATTATCGTTGTAAAGACATTTAATGTATATATATCATATTAAGAGATATTCATACATGATAATATCATGATAATATAATAATTTAAAATCTCATTTGATATTATAAACATTGGGTTAACAACATTTAACAAGATCGTTAACCTAAAGGTTTCAAAACAACACTTACATGTAACGACTAACGATGACTTAACGACTCAGTTAAAATGTATATACATGTAGTGTTTTAATATGTATTTATACACTTTTGAAAGACTTCAATACACTTATCAAAATACTTCTACTTAACAAAAATGCTTACAATTACATCCTCGTTCAGTTTCATCAACAATTCTACTCGTATGCACCCGTATTCGTACTCGTACAATACACAGCTTTTAGATGTATGTACTATTGGTATATACACTCCAATGATCAGCTCTTAGCAGCCCATGTGAGTCACCTAACACATGTGGGAACCATCATTTGGCAACTAGCATGAAATATCTCATAAAATTACAAAAATATGAGTAATCATTCATGACTTATTTACATGAAAACAAAATTACATATCCTTTATATCTAATCCATACACCAACGACTAAAAACACCTACAAACACTTTCATTCTTCAATTTTCTTCATCTAATTGATCTCTCTCAAGTTCTATCTTCAAGTTCTAAGTGTTCTTCATAAATTCCAAAAGTTCTAGTTTCATAAAATCAAGAATACTTTCAAGTTTGCTAGCTCACTTCCAATCTTGTAAGGTGATCATCCAACCTCAAGAAATCTTTGTTTCTTACAGTAGGTTATCATTCTAATACAAGGTAATAATCATATTCAAACTTTGGTTCAATTTCTATAACTATAACAATCTTATTTCAAGTGATGATCTTACTTGAACTTGTTTTCGTGTCATGATTCTGCTTCAAGAACTTCGAGCCATCCAAGGATCCATTGAAGCTAGATCCATTTTTCTCTTTTCCAGTAGGTTTATCCAAGGAAATTAAGGTAGTAATGATGTTCATAACATCATTCGATTCATACATATAAAGCTATCTTATTCGAAGGTTTAAACTTGTAATCACTAGAACATAGTTTAGTTAATTCTAAACTTGTTCGCAAACAAAAGTTAATCCTTCTAACTTGACTTTTAAAATCAACTAAACACATGTTCTATATCTATATGATATGCTAACTTAATGATTTAAAACCTGGAAACACGAAAAACACCGTAAAACCGGATTTACGCCGTCGTAGTAACACCGCGGGCTGTTTTGGGTTAGTTAATTAAAAACTATGATAAACTTTGATTTAAAAGTTGTTATTCTGAGAAAATTATTTTTATTATGAACATGAAACTATATCCAAAAATTATGGTTAAACTCAAAGTGGAAGTATGTTTTCTAAAATGGTCATCTAGACGTCGTTCTTTCGACTGAAATGACTACCTTTACAAAAACGACTTGTAACTTATTTTTCCGACTATAAACCTATACTTTTTCTGTTTAGATTCATAAAATAGAGTTCAATATGAAACCATAGCAATTTGATTCACTCAAAACGGATTTAAAATGAAGAAGTTATGGGTAAAACAAGATTGGATAATTTTTCTCATTTTAGCTACGTGAAAATTGGTAACAAATCTATTCCAACCATAACTTAATCAACTTGTATTGTATATTATGTAATCTTGAGATACCATAGACACGTATACAATGTTTCGACCTATCATGTCGACACATCTATATATATTTCGGAACAACCATAGACACTCTATATGTGAATGTTGGAGTTAGCTATACAGGGTTGAGGTTGATTCCAAAATATATATAGTTTGAGTTGTGATCAATACTGAGATACGTATACACTGGGTCGTGGATTGATTCAAGATAATATTTATCGATTTATTTCTGTACATCTAACTGTGGACAACTAGTTATAGGTTACTAACGAGGACAGCTGACTTAATAAACTTAAAACATCAAAATATATTAAAAGTGTTGTAAATATATTTTGAACATACTTTAATATATATGTATATATTGTTATAGGTTCGTGAATCAACAGTGGCCAAGTCTTACTACCCGACGAAGTAAAAATTTGTGAAAGTGAGTTATAGTCCCACTTTTAAAATCTAATATTTTTGGGATGAGAATACATGCAGGTTTTATAAATGATTTACAAAATAGACACAAGTACGTGAAACTACATTCTATGGTTGAATTATCGAAATCGAATATGCCCCTTTTTATTAAGTCTGGTAATCTAAGAATTAGGGAACAGACACCCTAATTGACGTGAATCCTAAAGATAGATCTATTGGGCCTAACAAACCCCATCCAAAGTACCGGATGCTTTAGTACTTCGAAATTTATATCATATCCGAAGGGTGTCCCGGAATGATGGGGATATTCTTATATATGCATCTTGTTATTGTCGGTTACCAGGTGTTCACCATAAGAATGATTTTTATCTCTATGTATGGGATGTGTATTGAAATATGAAATCTTGTGGTCTATTGTTACGATTTGATATATATAGGTTAAACCTATAACTCACCAGCATTTTTGTTGACGTTTAAAGCATGTTTATTCTCAGGTGAATATTAAGAGCTTCCGCTGTTGCATACTAAAATAAGGACAAGATTTGGAGTCCATGTTTGTATGATATTGTGTAAAAACTGCATTCAAGAAACTGATTTCGATGTAACATATTTGTATTGTAAACCATTATGTAATGGTCGTGTGTAAACAGGATATTGTAGATTATCATTATTTGATAATCTACGTAAAGCTTTTTAAACCTTTATTTATGAAATAAAGGTTATGGTTTGTTTTAAAAATGAATGCAGTCTTTGAAAAACGTCTCATTTAGAGGTCAAAACCTCGCAACGAAATCAATTAATATGGAACGTTTTTAATCAATAAGAACGGGACATTTCAGTTGGTATCCGAGCGTTGGTCTTAGAGAACCAGAAAATTTGCATTAGTGTGTCTTATCGAGTTTGTTAGGATGCATTAGTGAGTCTGGACTTCGACCGTGTTTTCTTTAAAAATGATTGCTTAACATTTTTGTTGGAAACTATATATTTTTAACATATGAATATTATGTGATATATTAATCTCTTAACGTGTTTGATATTATGTGATAGATGTCTACCTCTAGAACAAGTCCCATTGACTCACCTAATAATAATGAAGAGTCAAATATAAATTGGAATGATTTGTGGACTGATTCACAAGTTCCCGAAGAGGAACCGGAAGAAGAGTCGGAACCGGAAGAAGAATCGGAACCGGAAGAAGAATCGGAACCGGATGAAGAAATAGAACCGGTGGGGGAAATAATGAAACGGTTAAGTAAAAGAAAATCCTCAACCAACCGACCAAAGTTAATTATGGTCAATGGTGTTTCCGCCAAGGAAGCAAAATATTGGGAGGATTACCAATTCTCCGATGAATCGGATTCCGACGAGAATTTCGATGATGTTATAGAAATTACCCCAACTGAATTTAAAAAGGCAAAAGAAAATAATAAGGGAAAGGGCATAAAAATAGAGAAATCTAATTCCAACCCCGATGAACTTTATATGTATCGTCAACCCCCAAAGTCCTTAAGTTGTAACAATGACCCGGGAACCTCTAAACCACCAGGTTTTTCTAAACCAATGTGGACAACGACGGCTCGTATTAGGGGAACATCATATATCCCTAGAAACTTGGCAAAACAAACCAAAACCGAAGAAGAAGAAACGAGCGAGTCGGAATAAGATAGTTGTATTCGTGTGGTGTAATATATGTAATATAGTGTTCTTATGCTTTATGATATATGTAAAAATTGCTTGTATTAATAAGTATTTTTGTTATGAATCTAACTCTTGTCTATTTTACAGTTTAAAAACACAAAATGGATAGACAACCCAATATTTTAAGAGACCTACCCGGAGACATGATTGATGAAATCTTGTCTAGAGTCGGCCAGAATTCTTCGGCACAACTATTTAAGGCGAGATCAGTTTGTAAGACATTCGAAGAACGTTCCAAGAATGTCTTGGTTTATAAGAGACTTTCGTTTGAAAGATGGGGGATATCACATTGGGAAACCCATAAGTTACGATGTGTTTACTTTGACGCATATATTGCGGGGAACCCAAATGCTATTTTACGCAACGGGTTAAGAAATTATTTTGACTCAATATATCCGAATATTGGACTTCGTGATTTAGAAAAAGCGGCTAACATGCAACATAAAGAAGCATGTTATGCTTACGGATTAGTAATGTTCGCTTCTCACCAAAGTGAGAACAAGAACATCGGGCTACAACTATTAAACAAAACGTTTCCACAAGTGACGGAGTCGGTAATTGGGGTAAGAAATGAGGTTTTTAGATTATTACGGGACTGTTGGACATTACGTAACCCTCGTCCCTTTGATGACGTTACAACACGCTGTCTTATCAACGGCCATAACGGTTATGTTGCACAAGACCAAGGATGGGAAGTAGTCCTAGTAAAACCAGAATGCATGACTTGTTTCTGGACGTATGAATTACGTGTCTTTATTGCCTTTGCTGAACGACTTGTGTACTAGCTAGAATTGTCTTCACAACTATCTTGTATCAAAGTTATTGTGTGCTATATTTCATGCTTTATGTAAAATAAGCGGTATTGTAAGTTTGTAAAATATTGTATAAAAGTTTGAACGTGAAATATTATTATAATCAGTTTTTCATATAGAATTGTAGTAGTTGAATTGTATATTAGCTACTAAGTATGAACTTAACGGGTAGGTACTACCCGAATTTAAACTTATAAAACGCTAATATGAAGAAAAAGCTTTTATAAATGAGTTCATATTATGCTATGAAATACTATTAACTACTCTTAATATTCTGTATGATTAACTTGTTCCATTTAACTATTTTGAAGGAAATGGCACCGACTACTCTACACACCGTGAATATGAATGAAGAGGAATTCCGTACTTTTCTAGCTTCAAACATAGCCGCAGTACAGGCTGCCCTACATACCAACAATAACCTTGGATCTAGCAGTACAGGAAATCGTGTAGGATGCACCTACAAAGAATTCACTGCCTGCAAACCTTTGGAATTTGATGGAACCGAAGGACCGATCGGATTGAAACGGTGGACCGAGAAGGTTGAATCGGTGTTTGCCATAAGTAAGTGTACTGAAGAGGACAAAGTGAAGTACGCTACGCATACCTTCACAGGTTCTGCGTTAACATGGTGGAATACCTATCTAGAGCAAGTGGGACAAGATGATGCGTACGCACTACCGTGGTCAGCATTCAAGCACTTGATGAACGAGAAGTACCGTCCCAGAACCGAGGTCAATAAGCTCAAGACAGAACTTAGAGGGTTACGAACCCAAGGATTTGATATTACCACGTACGAAAGACGATTCACAGAATTGTGCCTATTGTGTCCGGGAGCATTCGAAGATGAGGAAGAGAAGATCGACGCGTTTGTGAAAGGATTACCGGAAAGAATCCAAGAAGATATAAGTTCACACGAGCCCGCCTCCATACAACAGGCATGTAGAATGGCTCACAAACTAGTGAACCAGATTGAAGAAAGAATTAAAGAACAGACTGCTGAAGAGGCCAATGTGAAGCAAGTCAAAAGAAAGTGGGAGGAAAACGGTGATAAGAATCACCAATACAACAACAACAGCAATTACAACAATAATCGCAACAATTATCCCAACAATCGCAACATCAATCGCAACTACAACAAACGGCCCAACAACAACAACAACAACAACAACAGCAACTACAACAATCATCCCAACAACAATAATAACCGCAACAACAACAACAATCAGAAGCAGCTATGCCAAAGGTGTGAAAAGAATCACTCGGGGTTCTGCACCAAATTTTGCAACAAGTGTAAAAGAAATGGTCATAGCGCGGCGAAGTGTGAGGTCTACGGACCAGGGGTTAATAGAACGAAAGGAACAAATGGTGTCGGAACGAGTAATGGCGGAGCAAGTAGTGTTGGAGCAAGTTATGCCAATGTAGTTTGTTATAAATGTGGAAAACCAGGCCACATTATTAGAAATTGCCCGAACCAGGAGAACACGAATGGACAAGGCCGTGGAAGAGTTTTCAATATTAATGCGGTAGAGGCACAGGAAGACCCGGAGCTTGTTACGGGTACGTTTCTTATTGACAATAAATCTGCTTACGTTTTATTTGATTCGGGTGCGGATAGAAGCTATATGAGTAGAGATTTTTGTGCTAAATTAAGTTGTCCATTGACGCCTTTGGATAGTAAATTTTTACTCGAATTAGCAAATGGTAAATTAATTTCAGCAGATAATATATGTCGGAATCGAGAAATTAAACTGGTTAGCGAAACATTTAAGATTGATTTGATACCAGTAGAGTTAGGGAGTTTTGATGTGATAATCGGTATGGACTGGTTGAAAGAAGTGAAAGCGGAGATCGTTTGTTACAAAAATGCAATTCGCATTATACGAGAAAAAGGAAAACCCTTAATGGTGTACGGAGAAAAGGGCAACACGAAGCTACATCTTATTAGTAATTTGAAGGCACAAAAACTAATAAGAAAAGGTTGCTATGCTGTTCTAGCACACGTCGAGAAAGTACAAACTGAAGAAAAGAGCATCAATGATGTTCCCATTGCAAAAGAATTTCCCGATGTATTTCCGAAAGAATTACCGGGATTACCCCCACATCGATCCGTTGAATTTCAAATAGATCTTGTACCAGGAGCTGCACCAATAGCTCGTGCTCCTTACAGACTCGCACCCAGCGAGATGAAAGAACTGCAAAGCCAATTACAAGAACTTTTAGAGCGTGGTTTCATTCGACCAAGCACATCACCGTGGGGAGCTCCTGTTTTGTTTGTCAAGAAGAAAGATGGTACATTCAGGTTGTGTATCGACTACCGAGAGTTGAACAAACTTACCATCAAGAACCGCTACCCACTACCGAGAATCGACGACTTATTTGATCAATTACAAGGCTCGTCTGTTTATTCAAAGATTGACTTACGTTCCGGGTATCATCAAATGCGGGTGAAAGAAGATGATATTCCAAAGACTGCTTTCAGAACACGTTACGGTCATTACGAGTTTATGGTCATGCCGTTTGGTTTAACTAATGCACCAGCTATGTTCATGGACCTTATGAACCGAGTGTGTGGACCATACCTTGACAAGTTTGTCATTGTTTTCATTGATGACATACTTATTTACTCAAAGAATGACCAAGAACACGGTGAACATTTGAGAAAGGTGTTAGAAGTATTGAGGAAGGAAGAATTGTACGCTAAGTTTTCAAAGTGTGCATTTTGGTTGGAAGAAGTTCAATTCCTCAGTCACATAGTGAACAAAGAAGGTATTAAGGTGGATCCGGCAAAGATAGAAACTGTTGAAAAGTGGGAAACCCCGAAAACTCCGAAACACATACGCCAGTTTTTAGGACTAGCTGGTTACTACAGAAGGTTCATCCAAGACTTTTCCAGAATAGCAAAACCCTTGACTGCATTAACGCATAAAGGGAAGAAATTTGAATGGAATGATGAACAAGAGAAAGCGTTTCAGTTATTGAAGAAAAAGCTAACTACGGCACCTATATTGTCATTGCCTGAAGGGAATGATGATTTTGTGATTTATTGTGATGCATCAAAGCAAGGTCTTGGTTGTGTATTAATGCAACGAACAAAGGTGATTGCTTATGCGTCTAGACAATTGAAGATTCACGAACAAAATTATACGACGCATGATTTGGAATTAGGCGCGGTTGTTTTTGCATTAAAGACTTGGAGGCACTACTTATATGGGGTCAAAAGTATTATATATACCGACCACAAAAGTCTTCAACACATATTTAATCAGAAACAACTGAATATGAGGCAGCGTAGGTGGATTGAATTATTGAATGATTACGACTTTGAGATTCGTTACCACCCGGGGAAGGCAAATGTGGTAGCCGATGCCTTGAGCAGGAAGGATAGAGAACCCATTCGAGTAAAATCTATGAATATAATGATTCATAATAACATTACTACTCAAATAAAAGAGGCGCAACAAGGAGTTTTAAAAGAGGGAAATTTAAAGGATGAAATACCCAAAGGATCGGAGAAGCATCTTAATATTCGGGAAGACGGAACCCGGTATAGGGCTGAAAGGATTTGGGTACCAAAATTTGGAGATATGAGAGAAATGGTACTTAGAGAAGCTCATAAAACCAGATACTCAATACATCCTGGAACGGGGAAGATGTACAAGGATCTCAAGAAACATTTTTGGTGGCCGGGTATGAAAGCCGATGTTGCTAAATACGTAGGAGAATGTTTGACGTGTTCTAAGGTCAAAGCTGAGCATCAGAAACCATCAGGTCTACTTCAACAACCCGAAATCCCGGAATGGAAATGGGAAAACATTACCATGGATTTCATCACTAAATTGCCAAGGACTGCAAGTGGTTTTGATACTATTTGGGTAATAGTTGATCGTCTCACCAAATCAGCACACTTCCTACCAATAAGAGAAGATGACAAGATGGAGAAGTTAGCACGACTGTATTTGAAGGAAGTCGTCTCCAGACATGGAATACCAATCTCTATTATCTCTGATAGGGATGGCAGATTTATTTCAAGATTCTGGCAGACATTACAGCAAGCATTAGGAACTCGTCTAGACATGAGTACTGCCTATCATCCACAAACTGATGGGCAGAGCGAAAGGACGATACAAACGCTTGAAGACATGCTACGAGCATGTGTTATTGATTTCGGAAACAGTTGGGATCGACATCTACCGTTAGCAGAATTTTCCTACAACAACAGCTACCATTCAAGCATTGAGATGGCGCCGTTTGAAGCACTTTATGGTAGAAAGTGCAGGTCTCCGATTTGTTGGAGTGAAGTGGGGGATAGAGAGATTACGGGTCCGGAGATTATACAAGAAACTACCGAGAAGATCATCCAAATTCAACAACGGTTGAAAACCGCCCAAAGTCGACAAAAGAGCTACGCTGACATTAAAAGAAAAGATATAGAATTTGAAATTGGAGAGATGGTCATGCTTAAAGTTGCACCTTGGAAAGGCGTTGTTCGATTTGGTAAACGAGGGAAATTAAATCCAAGGTATATTGGACCATTCAAGATTATTGATCGTGTCGGACCAGTAGCTTACCGACTAGAGTTACCTCAACAACTCGCGGCTGTACATAACACTTTCCACGTCTCGAATTTAAAGAAATGTTTTGCTAAAGAAGATCTCACTATTCCGTTAGATGAAATCCAAATCAACGAAAAACTTCAATTCATCGAAGAACCCGTCGAAATAATGGATCGTGAGGTTAAAAGACTTAAGCAAAACAAGATACCAATTGTTAAGGTTCGATGGAATGCTCGTAGAGGACCCGAGTTCACCTGGGAGCGTGAAGATCAGATGAAGAAGAAATACCCGCATCTATTTCCAGAAGATTCGTCAACACCTTCAACAGCTTAAAATTTCGGGACGAAATTTATTTAACGGGTAGGTACTGTAGTGACCCGAACTTTTCCATGTTTATATATATTAATTGAGATTGATATTTACATGATTAAATGTTTCCAACATGTTAAGCAATCAAACTTTTTAAGACTTGATTAATTGAAATATGTTTCATATAGACAATTGACCACCCAAGTTGATCGGTGATTCACGAACGTTAAAACTTGTAAAAACTATATGATGACATATATATGGATATATATATATAGTTAACATGATACTATGATAAGAAAACATATCATAAAGTATATTAACAATGAACTACATATGTAAAAACAAGACTACTAACTTAATGCTTTTTAAACGAGACATATATGTAACGATTATCGTTGTAAAGACATTTAATGTATATATATCATATTAAGAGATATTCATACATGATAATATCATGATAATATAATAATTTAAAATCTCATTTGATATTATAAACATTGGGTTAACAACATTTAACAAGATCGTTAACCTAAAGGTTTCAAAACAACACTTACATGTAACGACTAACGATGACTTAACGACTCAGTTAAAATGTATATACATGTAGTGTTTTAATATGTATTTATACACTTTTGAAAGACTTCAATACACTTATCAAAATACTTCTACTTAACAAAAATGCTTACAATTACATCCTCGTTCAGTTTCATCAACAATTCTACTCGTATGCACCCGTATTCGTACTCGTACAATACACAGCTTTTAGATGTATGTACTATTGGTATATACACTCCAATGATCAGCTCTTAGCAGCCCATGTGAGTCACCTAACACATGTGGGAACCATCATTTGGCAACTAGCATGAAATATCTCATAAAATTACAAAAATATGAGTAATCATTCATGACTTATTTACATGAAAACAAAATTACATATCCTTTATATCTAATCCATACACCAACGACTAAAAACACCTACAAACACTTTCATTCTTCAATTTTCTTCATCTAATTGATCTCTCTCAAGTTCTATCTTCAAGTTCTAAGTGTTCTTCATAAATTCCAAAAGTTCTAGTTTCATAAAATCAAGAATACTTTCAAGTTTGCTAGCTCACTTCCAATCTTGTAAGGTGATCATCCAACCTCAAGAAATCTTTGTTTCTTACAGTAGGTTATCATTCTAATACAAGGTAATAATCATATTCAAACTTTGGTTCAATTTCTATAACTATAACAATCTTATTTCAAGTGATGATCTTACTTGAACTTGTTTTCGTGTCATGATTCTGCTTCAAGAACTTCGAGCCATCCAAGGATCCATTGAAGCTAGATCCATTTTTCTCTTTTCCAGTAGGTTTATCCAAGGAAATTAAGGTAGTAATGATGTTCATAACATCATTCGATTCATACATATAAAGCTATCTTATTCGAAGGTTTAAACTTGTAATCACTAGAACATAGTTTAGTTAATTCTAAACTTGTTCGCAAACAAAAGTTAATCCTTCTAACTTGACTTTTAAAATCAACTAAACACATGTTCTATATCTATATGATATGCTAACTTAATGATTTAAAACCTGGAAACACGAAAAACACCGTAAAACCGGATTTACGCCGTCGTAGTAACACCGCGGGCTGTTTTGGGTTAGTTAATTAAAAACTATGATAAACTTTGATTTAAAAGTTGTTATTCTGAGAAAATTATTTTTATTATGAACATGAAACTATATCCAAAAATTATGGTTAAACTCAAAGTGGAAGTATGTTTTCTAAAATGGTCATCTAGACGTCGTTCTTTCGACTGAAATGACTACCTTTACAAAAACGACTTGTAACTTATTTTTCCGACTATAAACCTATACTTTTTCTGTTTAGATTCATAAAATAGAGTTCAATATGAAACCATAGCAATTTGATTCACTCAAAACGGATTTAAAATGAAGAAGTTATGGGTAAAACAAGATTGGATAATTTTTCTCATTTTAGCTACGTGAAAATTGGTAACAAATCTATTCCAACCATAACTTAATCAACTTGTATTGTATATTATGTAATCTTGAGATACCATAGACACGTATACAATGTTTCGACCTATCATGTCGACACATCTATATATATTTCGGAACAACCATAGACACTCTATATGTGAATGTTGGAGTTAGCTATACAGGGTTGAGGTTGATTCCAAAATATATATAGTTTGAGTTGTGATCAATACTGAGATACGTATACACTGGGTCGTGGATTGATTCAAGATAATATTTATCGATTTATTTCTGTACATCTAACTGTGGACAACTAGTTATAGGTTACTAACGAGGACAGCTGACTTAATAAACTTAAAACATCAAAATATATTAAAAGTGTTGTAAATATATTTTGAACATACTTTAATATATATGTATATATTGTTATAGGTTCGTGAATCAACAGTGGCCAAGTCTTACTACCCGACGAAGTAAAAATTTGTGAAAGTGAGTTATAGTCCCACTTTTAAAATCTAATATTTTTGGGATGAGAATACATGCAGGTTTTATAAATGATTTACAAAATAGACACAAGTACGTGAAACTACATTCTATGGTTGAATTATCGAAATCGAATATGCCCCTTTTTATTAAGTCTGGTAATCTAAGAATTAGGGAACAGACACCCTAATTGACGCGAATCCTAAAGATAGATCTATTGGGCCTAACAAACCCCATCCAAAGTACCGGATGCTTTAGTACTTCGAAATTTATATCATATCCGAAGGGTGTCCCGGAATGATGGGGATATTCTTATATATGCATCTTGTTATTGTCGGTTACCAGGTGTTCACCATAAGAATGATTTTTATCTCTATGTATGGGATGTGTATTGAAATATGAAATCTTGTGGTCTATTGTTACGATTTGATATATATAGGTTAAACCTATAACTCACCAGCATTTTTGTTGACGTTTAAAGCATGTTTATTCTCAGGTGAATATTAAGAGCTTCCGCTGTTGCATACTAAAATAAGGACAAGATTTGGAGTCCATGTTTGTATGATATTGTGTAAAAACTGCATTCAAGAAACTGATTTCGATGTAACATATTTGTATTGTAAACCATTATGTAATGGTCGTGTGTAAACAGGATATTGTAGATTATCATTATTTGATAATCTACGTAAAGCTTTTTAAACCTTTATTTATGAAATAAAGGTTATGGTTTGTTTTAAAAATGAATGCAGTCTTTGAAAAACGTCTCATTTAGAGGTCAAAACCTCGCAACGAAATCAATTAATATGGAACGTTTTTAATCAATAAGAACGGGACATTTCAGGAACCATCATTTGGCAACTAGCATGAAATATCTCATAAAATTACAAAAATATGAGTAATCATTCATGACTTATTTACATGAAAACAAAATTACATATCCTTTATATCTAATCCATACACCAACGACCAAAAACACCTACAAACACTTTCATTCTTCAATTTTCTTCATCTAATTGATCTCTCTCAAGTTCTATCTTCAAGTTCTAAGTGTTCTTCATAAATTCCAAAAGTTCTAGTTTCATAAAATCAAGAATACTTTCAAGTTTGCTAGCTCACTTCCAATCTTGTAAGGTGATCATCCAACCTCAAGAAATCTTTGTTTCTTACAGTAGGTTATCATTCTAATACAAGGTAATAATCATATTCAAACTTTGGTTCAATTTCTATAACTATAACAATCTTATTTCAAGTGATGATCTTACTTGAACTTGTTTTCGTGTCATGATTCTGCTTCAAGAACTTCGAGCCATCCAAGGATCCATTGAAGCTAGATCCATTTTTCTCTTTTCCAGTAGGTTTATCCAAGGAACTTAAGGTAGTAATGATGTTCATAACATCATTCGATTCATACATATAAAGCTATCTTATTCGAAGGTTTAAACTTGTAATCACTAGAACATAGTTTAGTTAATTCTAAATTTGTTCGCAAACAAAAGTTAATCCTTCTAACTTGACTTTTAAAATCAACTAAACACATGTTCTATATCTATATGATATGCTAACTTAATGATTTAAAACCTGGAAACACGAAAAACACAGTAAAACCGGATTTACGCCGTCGTAGTAACACCGCGGGCTGTTTTGGGTTAGTTAATTAAAAACTATGATAAACTTTGATTTTAAAGTTGTTATTCTGAGAAAATGATTTTTATTATGAACATGAAACTATATCCAAAAATTATGATTAAACTATAAGTGGAAGTATGTTTTCTAAAATGGTCATCTAGACGTCGTTCTTTCGACTGAAATGACTACCTTTACAAAAACGACTTGTAACTTATTTTTCTGACTATAAACCTATACTTTTCTGTTTAGATTCATAAAATAGAGTTCAATATGAAACCATAGCAATTTGATTCACTCAAAACGGATTTAAAATGAAGAAGTTATGGGTAAAACAAGATTGGATAATTTTTCTCATTTTAGCTACGTGAAAATTGGTAACAAATCTATTCCAACCATAACTTAATCAACTTGTATTGTATATTATGTAATCTTGAGATACCATAGACACGTATACAATGTTTCGACCTATCATGTCGACACATCTATATATATTTCGGAACAACCATAGACACTCTATATGTGAATGTTGGAGTTAGCTATACAGGGTTGAGGTTGATTCCAAAATATATATAGTTTGAGTTGTGATCAATACTGAGATACGTATACACTGGGTCGTGGATTGATTCAAGATAATATTTATCGATTTATTTATGTACATCTAACTGTGGACAACTAGTTGTAGGTTACTAATAATGAGGACAGCTGACTTAATAAACTTAAAACATCAAAATATATTAAAAGTGTTGTAAATATATTTTGAACATACTTTGATATATATGTATATATTGTTATAGGTTCGTGAATCAACCAGTGGCCAAGTCTTACTTCCCGACGAAGTAAAAATCTGTGAAAGTGAGTTATAGTCCCACTTTTAAAATCTAATATTTTTGGGATGAGAATACATGCAGGTTTTATAAATGATTTACAAAATAGACACAAGTACGTGAAACTACATTCTATGGTTGAATTATCGAAATCGAATATGCCCCTTTTTATTAAGTCTGGTAATCTAAGAATTAGGGAACAGACACCCTAATTGACGCGAATCCTAAAGATAGATCTATTGGGCTCAACAAGCCCCATCCAAAGTACCGGATGCTTTAGTACTTCGAAATTTATATCATATCCGAAGGGTGTCCCGGAATGATGGGGATATTCTTATATATGCATCTTGTTAATGTCGGTTACCAGGTGTTCACCATATGAATGATTTTTATCTCTATGTATGGGATGTGTATTGAAATATGAAATCTTGTGGTCTATTGTTACGATTTGATATATATAGGTTAAACCTATAACTCACCAACATTTTTGTTGACGTTTAAAGCATGTTTATTCTCAGGTGAATATTAAGAGTTTCCGCTGTTGCATACTAAAATAAGGACAAGATTTGGAGTCCATGTTTGTATGATATTGTGTAAAAACTGCATTCAAGAAACTGATTTCGATGTAACATATTTGTATTGTAAACCATTATGTAATGGTCATGTGTAAACAGGATATTTTAGATTATCATTATTTGATAATCTACGTAATGCTTTTTAAACCTTTATTTATGAAATAAAGGTTATGGTTTGTTTTAAAAATGAATGCAGTCTTTGAAAAACGTCTCATATAGAGGTCAAAACCTCGCAACGAAATCAATTAATATGGAACGTTTTTAATCAATAAGAACGGGACATTTCAGTTGGTATCAGAGCGTTGGTCTTAGAGAACCAGAAAATTTGCATTAGTGTGTCTTATCGAGTTTGTTAGGATGCATTAGTGAGTCTGGACTTCGACCGTGTTTTCTTTAAAAATGATTGCTTAACATTTTTGTTGGAAACTATATATTTTTAACATATGAATATTATGTGATATATTAATCTCTTAACGTGTTTGATATTATGTGATAGATGTCTATCTCTAGAACAAGTCCCATTGACTCACCTAATAATAATGAAGAGTCAAATGTAAATTGGAATGATTTGTGGACTGATTCACAAGTTCCCGAAGAGGAACCGAAAGAAGAGTCGGAACCGGAAGAAGAATCGGAACCGGAAGAAGAATCGGAACCGGATGAAGAAATAGAACCGGTGGGGGAAATAATAAAACGGTTAAGTAAAAGAAAATCCTCAACCAACCGACCAAAGTTAATTATGGTCAATGGTGTTTCCGCCAAGGAAGCAAAATATTGGGAGGATTACCAATTCTCCGATGAATCGGATTCCGACGAGAATTCCGATGATGTTATAGAAATTACCCCAACTGAATTTAAAAAGGCAAAAGAAAATAATAAGAGAAAGGGCATAAAAATAGAGAAATCTAATTCCAACCCCGATGAACTTTATATGTATCGTCAACCCCCGAAGTCCTTAAGTTGTAACAATGACCCGGGAACCTCTAAACCACCAGGTTTTTCTAAACCAATGTGGACAACGACGGCTCGTATTAGGGGAACATCATATATCCCTAGAAACTTGTCAAAACGAACCAAAACCGAAGAAGAAGAAACGAGCGAGTCGGAATAAGATAGTTGTATTCGTGTGGTGTAATATATGTAATATAGTGTTCTTATGCTTTATGATATATGTAAAAATTGCTTGTATTAATAAGTATTTTTTTATGAATCTAACTCTTGTCTATTTTACAGTTTAAAAACACAAAGTGGATAGACAACCCAATATTTTAAGAGACCTACCCGGAGACATGATTGATGAAATCTTGTCTAGAGTCGGCCAGAATTCTTCGGCACAACTATTTAAGGCGAGATCAGTTTGTAAGACATTCGAAGAACGTTCCAAGAATGTCTTGGTTTATAAGAGACTTTCGTTTGAAAGATGGGGGATATCACATTGGGAAACCCATAAGTTACGATGTGTTTACTTTGACGCATATATTGCGGGGAACCCAAATGCTATTTTACGCAACGGGTTAAGAAATTATTTTGACTCAATATATCCGAATATTGGACTTCGTGATTTAGAAAAAGCGGCTAACATGCAACATAAAGAAGCATGTTATGCTTACGGATTAGTAATGTTCGCTTCTCACCAAAGTGAGAACAAGAACATCGGGCTACAACTATTAAACAAAACGTTTCCACAAGTGACGAAGTCGGTAATTGGGGTAAGAAATGAGGTTTTTAGATTATTACGGGACTGTTGGACATTACGTAACCCTCGTCCCTTTGACAACGTTACAACACGCTGTCTTATCAACGGCCATAACGGTTATGTTGCACAAGACCAAGGATGGGAAGTAGTCCTAGTAAAACCAGAATGCATGACTTGTTTCTGGACGTATGAATTACGTGTCTTTATTGCCTTTGCTGAACGACTTGTGTACTAGCTAGAATTGTCTTCACAACTATCTTGTATCAAAGTTATTGTGTGCTATATTTCATGCTTTATGTAAAATAAGCGGTATTGTAAGTTTGTAAAATATTGTATAAAAGTTTGAACGCGAAATATTATTATAATCAGTTTTTCATATAGAATTGTAGTAGTTGAATTGTATATTAGCTACTAAGTATGAACTTAACGGGTAGGTACTACCCGAATTTAAACTTATAAAACGCTAATATGAAGAAAAAGCTTTTATAAATGAGTTCATATTATGCTACGAAATACTATTAACTACTCTTAATATTCTGTATGATTAACTTGTTCCATTTAACTATTTTGAAGGAAATGGCACCGACTACTCGACACACCGTGAATATGAATGAAGAGGAATTCCGTACTTTTCTAGCTTCAAACATAGCCGCAGTACAGGCTGCGCTACATACCAACAATAACCTTGGATCTAGCAGTACAGGAAATCGTGTAGGATGCACCTACAAAGAATTCACTGCCTGCAAACCTTTGGAATTTGATGGAACCGAAGGACCGATCGGATTGAAACGGTGGACCGAGAAGGTCGAATCGGTGTTTGCCATAAGTAAGTGTACTGAAGAGGACAAAGTAAAGTACGCTACACATACCTTCACAGGTTCTGCGTTAACATGGTGGAATACCTATCTAGAGCAAGTGGGACAAGACGATGCGTACGCACTACCGTGGTCAGCATTCAAGCACTTGATGAACGAGAAGTACCGTCCCAGAACCGAGGTCAATAAACTCAAGACAGAACTTAGAGGGTTACGAACCCAAGGATTTGATATTACCACGTACGAAAGACGATTCACAGAATTGTGCCTATTGTGTCCGGGAGCATTCGAAGATGAGGAAGAGAAGATCGACGCGTTTGTGAAAGGATTACCGGAAAGAATCCAAGAAGATATAAGTTCACACGAGCCCGCTTCCATACAACAGGCATGTAGAATGGCTCACAAACTCGTGAACCAAATTGAAGAAAGAATTAAAGAACAGACTGCTGAAGAGGCCAACGTGAAGCAAGTCAAAAGAAAGTGGGAGGAAAACGGTGATAAGAATCACCAATACAACAACAACAGCAATTACAACAATAATCGCAACAATTATCCCAACAATCGCAACATCAATCGCAACTACAACAAACGGCCCAACAACAACAACAACAACAACAGCAACTACAACAATCATCCCAACAACAATAATAACCGCAATAACAACAACAATCAGAAGCAGCTATGCCAAAGGTGTGAAAAGAATCACTCGGGGTTCTGCACCAAATTTTGCAACAAGTGTAAAAGAAATGGTCATAGCGCGGCGAAGTGTGAGGTCTACGGACCAGGGGTTAATAGAACGAAAGGAACAAATGGTATCGGAACGAGTAATGGCGGAGTAAGTAGTGTCAGAGCAAGTTATGCCAATGTAGTTTGTTATAAATGTGGAAAACCGGGCCACATTATTAGAAATTGCCCGAACCAGGAGAACACGAATGGACAAGGCCGTGGAAGAGTTTTCAATATTAATGCGGCAGAGGCACAGGAAGACCCGGAGCTTGTTACGGGTACGTTTCTTATTGACAATAAATCTGCTTACGTTTTATTTGATTCGGGTGCGGATAGAAGCTATATGAGTAGAGATTTTTGTGCTAAATTAAGTTGTCCATTGACGCCTTTGGATAGTAAATTTTTACTCGAATTAGCAAATGGTAAATTAATTTCAGCAGATAATATATGTCGGAATCGAGAAATTAAACTGGTTAGCGAAACATTTAAGATTGATTTGATACCAGTAGAGTTAGGGAGTTTTGATGTGATAATCGGTATGGACTGGTTGAAAGAAGTGAAAGCGGAGATCGTTTGTTACAAAAATGCAATTCGCATTATACGAGAAAAAGGAAAACCCTTAATGGTGTACGGAGAAAAGGGCAACACGAAGCTACATCTTATTAGTAATTTGAAGGCACAAAAACTAATAAGAAAAGGTTGCTATGCTGTTCTAGCACACGTCGAGAAAGTACAAACTGAAGAAAAGAGCATCAATGATGTTCCCGTCGCAAAAGAATTTCCCGATGTATTTCCGAAAGAATTACCGGGATTACCCCCACATCGATCCGTTGAATTTCAAATAGATCTTGTACCAGGAGCTGCACCAATAGCTCATGCTCCTTACAGACTCGCACCCAGCGAGATGAAAGAACTACAAAGCCAATTACAAGAACTTTTAGAGCGTGGTTTCATTCGACCAAGCACATCACCGTGGGGAGCTCCTGTTTTGTTTGTCAAGAAGAAAGATGTTACATTCAGGTTGTGTATCGACTACCGAGAGTTGAACAAACTTACCATCAAGAACCGCTACCCACTACCGAGAATCGATGACTTATTTGATCAACTACAAGGCTCGTCTGTTTATTCAAAGATTGACTTACGTTTCGGGTATCATCAAATGCGGGTGAAAGAAGATGATATTCCAAAGACTGCATTCAGAACACGTTACGGTCATTACGAGTTTATGGTCATGCCGTTTGGTTTAACTAATGCACCAGCTGTGTTCATGGACCTTATGAACCGAGTGTGTGGACCATACCTTGACAAGTTTGTCATTGTTTTCATTGATGACATACTTATTTACTCAAAGAATGACCAAGAACACGATGAACATTTGAGAAAGGTGTTAGAAGTATTGAGGAAGGAAGAATTGTACGCTAAGTTTTCAAAGTGTGCATTTTGGTTGGAAGAAGTTCAATTCCTCGGTCACATAGTGAACAAAGAAGGTATTAAGGTGGATCCGGCAAAGATAGAAACTGTTGAAAAGTGGGAAACCCCGAAAACTCCGAAACACATACGCCAGTTTTTAGGACTAGCTGGTTACTACAGAAGGTTCATCCAAGACTTTTCCAGAATAGCAAAACCCTTGACTGCATTAACGCATAAAGGGAAGAAATTTGAATGGAATGATGAACAAGAGAAAGCGTTTCAGTTATTGAAGAAAAAGCTAACTACGGCACCTATATTGTCATTGCCTGAAGGGAATGATGATTTTGTGATTTATTGTGATGCATCAAAGCAAGGTCTCGGTTGTGTATTAATGCAACGAACGAAGGTGATTGCTTATGCGTCTAGACAATTGAAGATTCACGAACAAAATTATACGACGCATGTTTTGGAATTAGGCGCGGTTGTTTTTGCATTAAAGACTTGGAGGCACTACTTATATGGGGTCAAAAGTATTATATATACCGACCACAAAAGTCTTCAACACATATTTAATCAGAAACAACTGAATATGAGGCAGCGTAGGTGGATTGAATTATTGAATGATTACGACTTTGAGATTCGTTACCACCCGGGGAAGGCAAATGTGGTAGCTGATGCCTTGAGCAGGAAGGACAGAGAACCCATTCGAGTAAAATCTATGAATATAATGATTCATAATAACATTACTACTCAAATAAAGGAGGCGCAACAAGGAGTTTTAAAAGAGGGAAATTTAAAGGATGAAATACCCAAAGGATCGGAGAAGCATCTTAATATTCGGGAAGACGGAACCCGGTATAGGGCTGAAAGGATTTGGGTACCAAAATTTGGAGATATGAGAGAAATGGTACTTAGAGAAGCTCATAAAACCAGATACTCAATACATCCTGGAACGGGGAAGATGTACAAGGATCTCAAGAAATATTTTTGGTGGCCGGGTATGAAAGCCGATGTTGCTAAATACGTAGGAGAATGTTTGACGTGTTCTAAGGTCAAAGCTGAGCATCAGAAACCATCAGGTCTACTTCAACAACCCGAAATCCCGGAATGGAAATGGGAAAACATTACCATGGATTTCATCACTAAATTGCCAAGGACTGCAAGTGGTTTTGATACTATTTGGGTAATAGTTGATCGTCTCACCAAATCAGCACACTTCTTATCAATAAGAGAAGATGACAAGATGGAGAAGTTAGCACGACTGTATTTGAAGGAAGTCATCTCCATACATGGAATACCAATCTCTATTATCTCTGATAGGGATGGCAGATTTATTTCAAGATTCTGGCAGACATTACAGCAAGCATTAGGAACTCGTCTAGACATGAGTACTGCTTATCATCCACAAACTGATGGGCAGAGCGAAAGGACGATACAAACGCTTGAAGACATGCTACGAGCATGTGTTATTGATTTCGGAAACAGTTGGGATCGACATCTACCGTTAGCAGAATTTTCCTACAACAACAGCTACCATTCAAGCATTGAGATGGCACCGTTTGAAGCACTTTATGGTAGAAAGTGCAGGTCTCCGATTTGTTGGAGTGAAGTGGGGGATAGACAGATTACGGGTCCGGAGATTATACAAGAAACTACCGAGAAGATCATCCAAATTCAACAACGGTTGAAAACCGCCCAAAGTCGACAAAAGAGCTACGCTGACATTAAAAGAAAAGATATAGAATTTGAAATTGGAGAGATGGTCATGCTTAAAGTTGCACCTTGGAAAGGCGTTGTTCGATTTGGTAAACGAGGGAAATTAAATCCAAGGTATATTGGACCATTCAAGATTATTGATCGTGTCGGACCAGTAGCTTACCGACTAGAGTTACCTCAACAACTCGCGGCTGTACATAACAATTTCCACGTCTCGAATTTAAAGAAATGTTTTGCTAAAGAAGATCTCACTATTCCGTTAGATGAAATCCAAATCAACGAAAAACTTCAATTCATCGAAGAACCCGTCGAAATAATGGATCGTGAGGTTAAAAGACTTAAGCAAAACAAGATACCAATTGTTAAGGTTCGATGGAATGCTCGTAGAGGACCCGAGTTCACCTGGGAGTGTGAAGATCAGATGAAGAAGAAATACCCGCATCTATTTCCAGAAGATTCGTCAACACCTTCAACAGCTTAAAATTTCGGGACGAAATTTATTTAACGGGTAGGTACTGTAGTGACCCGAACTTTTCCATGTTTATATATATTAATTGAGATTGATATTTATATGATTAAATGTTTCCAACATGTTAAGCAATCAAACTTGTTAAGACTTGATTAATTGAAATATGTTTCATATAGACAATTGACCACCCAAGTTGACCGGTGATTCACGAACGTTAAAACTTGTAAAAACTATATGATGACATATATATGGATATATATATATAGTTAACATGATACTATGATAAGTAAACATATCATTAAGTATATTAACAATGAACTACATATGTAAAAACAAGACTACTAACTTAATGATTTTTAAACGAGACATATATGTAACGATTATCGTTGTAAAGATATTTAATGTATATATATCATATTAAGAGATATTCATACATGATAATATCATGATAATATAATAATTTAAAATCTCATTTGATATTATAAACATTGGGTTAACAACATTTAACAAGATCGTTAACCTAAAGGTTTCAAAACAACACTTACATGTAACGACTAACGATGACTTAATGACTCAGTTAAAATGTATATACATGTAGTGTTTTAATATGTATTTATACACTTTTGAAAGACTTCAATACACTTATCAAAATACTTCTACTTAATAAAAATGCTTACAATTACATCCTCGTTCAGTTTCATCAACAATTCTACTCGTATGCACCCGTATTCGTACTCGTACAATACACAGCTTTTAGATGTATGTACTATTGGTATATACACTCTAATGATCAGCTCTTAGCAGCCCATGTGAGTCACCTAACACATTTGGGAACCATCATTTGGCAACTAGCATGAAATATCTCATAAAATTACAAAAATATGAGTAATCATTCATGACTTATTTACATGAAAACAAAATTACATATCCTTTATATCTAATCCATACACCAACGACCAAAAACACCTACAAACACTTTCATTCTTCAATTTTCTTCATCTAATTGATCTCTCTCAAGTTCTATCTTCAAGTTCTAAGTGTTCTTCATAAATTCCAAAAGTTCTAGTTTCATAAAATCAAGAATACTTTCAAGTTTGCTAGCTCACTTCCAATCTTGTAAGGTGATCATCCAACCTCAAGAAATCTTTGTTTCTTACAGTAGGTTATCATTCTAATACAAGGTAATAATCATATTCAAACTTTGGTTCAATTTCTATAACTATAACAATCTTATTTCAAGTGATGATCTTACTTGAACTTGTTTTCGTGTCATGATTCTGCTTCAAGAACTTCGAGCCATCCAAGGATCCATTGAAGCTAGATCCATTTTTTTCTTTTCCAGTAGGTTTATCCAAGGAACTTAAGGTAGTAATGATGTTCATAACATCATTCGATTCATACATATAAAGCTATCTTATTCGAAGGTTTAAACTTGTAATCACTAGAACATAGTTTAGTTAATTCTAAATTTGTTCGCAAACAAAAGTTAATCCTTCTAACTTGACTTTTAAAATCAACTAAACACATGTTCTATATCTATATGATATGCTAACTTAATGATTTAAAACCTGGAAACACGAAAAACACAGTAAAACCGGATTTACGCCGTCGTAGTAACACCGCGGGCTGTTTTGGGTTAGTTAATTAAAAACTATGATAAACTTTGATTTTAAAGTTGTTATTCTGAGAAAATGATTTTTATTATGAACATGAAACTATATCCAAAAATTATGATTAAACTCAAAGTGGAAGTATGTTTTCTAAAATGGTCATCTAGACGTCGTTCTTTCGACTGAAATGACTACCTTTACAAAAACGACTTGTAACTTATTTTTCTGACTATAAACCTATACTTTTCTGTTTATATTCATAAAATAGAGTTCAATATGAAACCATAGCAATTTGATTCACTCAAATCGGATTTAAAATGAAGAAGTTATGGGTAAAACAAGATTGGATAATTTTTCTCATTTTAGCTACGTGAAAATTGGTAACAAATCTATTCCAACCATAACTTAATCAACTTGTATTGTATATTATGTAATCTTGAGATACCATAGACACGTATACGATGTTTCGACCTAACATGTCGACACATCTATATATATTTCGGAACAACCATAGACACTCTATATGTGAATGTTGGAGTTAGCTATACAGGGTTGAGGTTGATTCCAAAATATATATAGTTTGAGTTGTGATCAATACGGAGATACGTATACACTGGGTCGTGGATTGATTCAAGATAATATTTATCGATTTATTTCTGTACATCTAACTGTGGACAACTAGTTGTAGGTTACTAACGAGGACAGCTGACTTAATAAACTTAAAACATCAAAATATATTAAAAGTGTTGTAAATATATTTTGAACATACTTTGATATATATGTATATATTGTTATAGGTTCGTGAATCAACCAGTGGCCAAGTCTTACTTCCCGACGAAGTAAAAATCTGTGAAAGTGAGTTATAGTCCCACTTTTAAAATCTAATATTTTTGGGATGAGAATACATGCAGGTTTTATAAATGATTTACAAAATAGACACAAGTACGTGAAACTACATTCTATGGTTGAATTATCGAAATCGAATATGCCCCTTTTTATTAAGTCTGGTAATCTAAGAATTAGGGAACAGACACCCTAATTGACGCGAATCCTAAAGATAGATCTATTGGGCTCAACAAGCCCCATCCAAAGTACCGGATGCTTTAGTACTTCGAAATTTATATCATATCTGAAGGGTGTCCCGGAATGATGGGGATATTCTTATATATGCATCTTGTTAATGTCGGTTACCAGGTGTTCACCATATGAATGATTTTTATCTCTATGTATGGGATGTGTATTGAAATATGAAATCTTGTGGTCTATTGTTACGATTTGATATATATAGGTTAAACCTATAACTCACCAACATTTTTGTTGACGTTTAAAGCATGTTTATTCTCAGGTGAATATTAAGAGTTTCCGCTGTTGCATACTAAAATAAGGACAAGATTTGGAGTCCATGTTTGTATGATATTGTGTAAAAACTGCATTCAAGAAACTGATTTCGATGTAACATATTTGTATTGTAAACCATTATGTAATGGTCATGTGTAAACAGGATATTTTAGATTATCATTATTTGATAATCTACGTAAAGCTTTTTAAACCTTTATTTATGAAATAAAGGTTATGGTTTGTTTTAAAAATGAATGCAGTCTTTGAAAAACGTCTCATATAGAGGTCAAAACCTCGCAACGAAATCAATTAATATGGAACGTTTTTAATCAATAAGAACGGGACATTTCACTTTCAGTTGGTATCAGAGCGGTGGTCTTAGTGAACCGGGTCTGCATTAGTGTGTCTAACTGATAAGTTGTTAGGATACATTAGTGAGTCTGGACTTCGACCGTGTCTGCATGTCAAAAGTTTTGCTTATCATTTTTGTCGGAAATCATTTGCTTATCATCCTTAGTAAATTACATGCTTATTATTCTTAGTCTAGACACATCTTATTGCATTGACTGCATGAATAGTGTATAGACAAAATTCATATCATAGCGTATCTGTTATAGTTACCTTTGCCTGTCAGTTTCCGTAGATTCCTCCGTAACTTATAGGATTTTAGTATTATATTTGCATATGTAAATCATGTATTGCAGGATACTAATCTATATCCTATAATCTATTTCTTATTGAAAATCCTTCATCTGATCGTACGAGATGAATCCCTCAACTAGTTCGAGTCCCTCGGATTCCTAAAACTATTCCGATAGTTATCCCGACAGTTATTTCGAATGGATAGTCATCTAAGCTCCGGAAGCAACGTCACCAGAATGAATCAACCAATCATCCATCCCCAATTCATCTGATGGATTCGTAGTTAACTTAATCAATGGAGACGCGCAGAAGGCGATCCCTTCCACTAACTGAAATCACCTTTTGGCGAAGAACCTGAAGCACTTACCGGCGAACTTGTTCGTAACACCATTTTCACCCTCATTTCCCGAATATCTCACCACGACTATATCATAACTCAGATTCTAAACCTTATTCATCCACTCGTTTTGACCGACAATCATCCCGGAATAATATAAAAAGTCAACGAACTTCGCGTTCGAGTAATCAATTTGGAGAACATGGTGCAAAACTTACCAGCTCCAGCAACATCACCGACACCAACAGTACCATCAGTAACATCATCTGTATCATCAACAATCTTTACCTCAATATCACATTCTGTACCACGAGCATAATCATCATTCTACGTATCGTTCTATCTATTTTATCTTCGTTCGACATGGCAATTATGTAATCTCTAATGTTTTATAGATTATGTATCTTAGTTCTAACGGTAAATCAAATGAGATTAATACTATATTAACTCATTAAATCTATAATTACATCTGAAGAAAATATATATTTAAGTATGTTTTCATAAAGATTGTAATTAAAAATTCTTTTGTACAAACTGTTAATGGTGAAAATATTTTAACGGGTAGGTAATAACCGAGGAATATTTAGATTTCATATTAATAAATTACACTGTACATTCTTCGAATCTGATTCAACAATCATTTACTATCCTACTTACATTCACCGATATACGAATCTGTTCACCACAAAATAACCATTTTCATTTAATTTCATATTTGGATTTTGACTTCTCAGAATCCAACAAGTGGCATAATGAAGAAGATATTGGACAAAATAAAATTTGTTAGAAATAAACGAATTAACTATGAGAAGAACCTTGTTAAGAATCCACGCTAACCAAATCCTAGCTAACTGTTCCTAGCTAACTGATTACATTTTTATTTATCGCAGTTTATTTATCGTAATTTAATTATCGCAATTTTATTTATTGTCATTTAATTTCTGTTATTTACTTTACGCACTTTATTTATCGTCATTTAATTTCTGTTATTTATTTTACGCACTTTAAATATCGGGACACGTATACAAGGTTTTGACATATCATATCGACGCATATATATATATTATTTGGAATAACCATAGACACTCTATATGCAGTAATACGGGAGTTAGCTATACAGGGTTGAGGTTGATTCTACAATAATATATATACTTTGAGTTGTGATCAAGTCTGAGACGTACACGGGTCACGATACGTATTAATTAATTCGAATATTATATATTAAGCTATATATGAAATATTGGACTGTCAACTGTGGACTATCAACTGTGGACTGCCGACATTGAACAATTAAAATGAATTAAAATATTGATTATAACATATGAAACTAAATTTTTTTTTCAAGTTTGCCACTTGATTTCATCTTAAACCTAAATTGTATCTTAACAATTACAATCTGCGTTTAAACCTATCATGATTCTTGAAAACACCTCGATTGAGAGAATGAACCAACCGCATTTCATCTACGGAAAAAAAGATTAATGCATATAGTTATGCACCTGAGAAACTCTCGGCAACTGAGTAAAAGTTTAACACGTAGCCGCGTCAAATCCTTTGGAATTTATTAGCAAAAATAACTTTGCGATCCCTTTTCAAAGTAGCCAATTTTGTCACAGCTCTAACAAATCAACTTAGACTTTTCATTTGAAGTAGCCTTACTATAATCCTGATATATACAATTACCCTTTTAATGCCGGAGAATTCTTTTATATCCTACCATATTACCAATAGACGTACCAGCAACCTCGTTGCTTTTTGGCTTAAATCTTTATGACTAAATAATTATATTTATTCATTGAAACATTATCATATACTCATCCGCATCTTGTAACGAGAACTACCATAACAATTACAGGGAATCAGCAATCAGTACTTTGAAAACTCACAGCATATCTACATCAACAGTTATATGTATGACATTTATCTCTTAGAATTATGATCTCTCATTCTGAAATTCTGAAAAGCACTCAGTCACAAATCAATACTCTGAATGTTGAAAAAGTTGAATGAAGCAGCAGAAATCATAAACAACCGTAAACGACCTTAATCATCGAAAGTTTGATGATAAAGAATATTATGTTGGAAAAACTCAGAAAAGTTGGAACTGAAAAACGGATTGAGCTAACCATGAAGGAGACTAAGAACAAATATAAGGACCATACCCTATATTCAAAGAATCCAGATAATTCTGGATCCGTTGAAATCTTTAGAAAATATCTTGCTCCAAAGTCATGTTAAAATCTTGCGGAAAATCTTTCTCCATCAACCATCGAACTTAGAAATTCCAAAATATCATCATCAATATCTTCGATATTTCTGAGGATATTTTCATAAATATTCTCGTCCGAAATTATATACCTCTTCATGCTTCCCGTGTATCATTATATTGGAAACATTCAATAGAAAATTTAGTACCAAAAAGCAGATTATGCGAAACTATGAAGAAAGCCGTGGACAAATCACAAAGAATAAGTTTGACTTCAAAGAATCCAAATGATTCAATGACTGCTAAAGTCTTTAGTGAATATCTTGCTCCTTACTCTAAACCCTTCTAGACAATAGTTTCTATCATCCTCTGATCTTAGATATTCCAAGATATTATCGTATATTTAATTACAAATATCCTCCATATTTCTGAAGATATTCTCATAACTATTCTTATCTGAAATCAATAATCTCTTCGTGCTATCAGTGTTACATCATATAGAAACTGTTAGTTTCTATATTTTGTAAACCGTCAAGTTTAAATTATGAATGTTTTTGAAGTAATGTTGTGAGCTGAAGCATGAGTTAGTATAATATAATGACACTTGATCAACGTGATTATATTACAGTAAGTTATGCTGAGTTTCTAATGGAACGTGATGATTCACAGATCATAATGTCATCATGTGCCATGTTACATGACTCTTTCATTCTGTTTAACTTCTGAACATATCAAGAAAGTATATTCTTGATAGTTCTATTCTCAGTGATTCTGGTAATTTGACAAATCAAATCGTGCTATTACGTTCTTTCTTGTTTAGAACATTAAGCTCATTCGAAACTCCACACCTATGAATTCTAAACCGTTACTTGCAAAAAGAAAACAAAAGCATGAAGCTCCGAAATGGAAATTGGGGTATAAATCGCAGCAAATAGGAGAGAGCATTAACTGTGGATGACAATGATTAGGGGAGACAGAAGCAAAGACATCGAAATATAATAAAAGATATAAAACCCAACAACCACTCAGAAATTATAAACCGTATATATCAATGCATATAGCAATATAAAGACACGGGAGGACTAGAAACACTATAAACCCAAGAGTATAATAGAAGTAAGTAGATTCTTCTGGTGGTAGATGAAAGAGAAGAATGACAGATATGAAAGTTAAGAGTATATCAAGGATCAGAATGGGATGGAGCATATTGATAAATGTTTTAAAGTATGAATTGATGAGAAAGAATAGAAGATATGAGATATAGGAAATAAGGAAAAGAAAGGGGTGGATTTATAGTGAAATATCTGACAGAGCAATCGAAACAGATTATCTGCATTTAATCAAAGAAGATCCTGATTTCCTTAATCGCCGAAGAACCAAATCTTATTACGAAGATTTTCTTTAAATCCCTTAAATTCCGGAAGTCAATCATAACTACGTCATCGGTTAAAGCCAATATACATTTACTCATTTTACTCTCTTAAGATAACTTCACTTATACTCTTCGTGTAATCAAATTGTTTTATCTATATTACTCAATGATGATAAAACTCTATTTATCAACTCATATTCGTCATGAAAACATTTTTATTGTTAGACATGACCATCTCACTCAAATTTCGGGACGAAATTTCTTTAACGGGTAGGTACTGTGACGACCCGGGAATTTCTGACCAAATTTAAACTTAATTTTTATTTGATTTCGACACAACAAGCAGAGTCTATAGGTTGAGTCTCAAAAGTTTGAAACTATTTCATGATGACATTTGACGTTTGACCATTCTCGACGATTCACGAACAACTATATGTAAATAGATAAGTATGTATATAAATAAATATATTTATATAATAAATGTTATTAATCTTTTATATGAAATTGTTGTTATAAATAAATATGTAAAATAATACTAAGTAATGAAATATATGTATATGAATATTAGTTGCAAAGATATAATAATTGGAAACAATATACAACTTAATTGTTAGAAATAAATATAGGTTATAATTTATTTTTATTAAAATAAATAATTATATATATATATATATATATATATACATATATATAGTGAAAGTATATCAAATGTAATTATTTAATAATTGTAAAACTTGTTGGACGTTTCGATTATTATTAAAGAAGTTTAAATTCAAACTTATGTGATTTTAAAATAAAAGGTGACCCGAAAATGAGTTATATAAGTTATAGGCTTATTAAAAGTATATTTGTGATCTAATTATTTAATTTTAACACTTTTTATATTTCACCCATAAATGAGAGGGACAGACGATGTAATTTTCATTTAACCAATTTATGATCGAATTTAATACCATAATGACCTAAATACATAAACGAAGTTAATTTAAAAATTTTGGATTTTTCCGAAGACTTTTAATTCACCACTATTTAACAACGGGGTACGATAGTATAGCCGTGTTAAACTGTCGGCACAAAATATAGGAAAAGAGGCGTCCAACTTGCATATTACTGTTGCCTTTTACTTTATGAATTATTAGGATTTACATATTATATACACTAGCATATATATGTTTATATATACACTCACATGTTTAAGAGATAGATAGATAGATATGTACCTATCGATCATCTCCTTTCTTCTTCTCTGTCTACCTTCAGCTGCCACCACTCCATCACCAAAGCCACCATCACCATGAGCCACCACCGTGAACCACCCTAACCCACCTTCGCGTTATATTTTTTTTTCCTTTCTTCTTTCTCTCTCGACAACCATAAGTAATCATCACACCTCACATGTTTTATTATTAATACCATGTATTCCCTTTCTATTTTGGATCATGATCAACCATCACAGTTAACCATCGAAACCATCTAACACCCTAAGCCGCCACCCACAACCATGAAACACCTTGAAACACCGCCACTCTCACCCTACACTCTCTCATCTAAATTTGTTCGAAACCCTCACAAACACCACCATTGCAAAACTGTTGCTGCACCTGTATATTTTATGTCACTATAACAGCCAGTCTAGAAACAACGAATTGCTGCTATGTTGTGCTAATAAACGATGATGAATTGAAGATATTATTAACGGTGAATTAATGTAATGTTGAAAATGAATAAATGCTGTATGATGATGATTCTATACGATGTTGATAAAGATGATGATTACATAATTATTTGATAACGTTCACGATGGTGATGTTATGATCATGTCACAATGATGAAGAGATGATGATGTGATGGTAACGATTATGATAATGACGATCGAAAATGATAAAGATGATTAGGAACGTGTGATGTTAGATAATAACCGAAATGATGATGATAGTAATTTTTTTTTTTTGATACATAAAATAACAAAGTGATGAATAGATTCTGGGTTTGTAAAGAAGAAGAAGAATGAGATAGAATAAGCAGGTTTAATAGATTTAAACGAGAAGATAAAGCAGAAAAGTGGAAGTGGAGAAGTGGTTTCGGCGTGTGGGTGTTTAACCAGGAGATCATGGGTTCGATACTAGACTTAGTCGAATTTATTTTTTTTACAATAAAGACTTGGGCTATAGAACTGCTGATGGGCTGAAGGCTTCTAAATTGTAGGTTAGCCGAAAACTGACTTTGTCATTGGGCCGTGTATAATGCTGTTGGGCCTAGTATGATTAAACTATTCAGATTTGAAACAGAAAAGGGTAATTAGATTGCGTTCAAATCAGAAAATCAAGGACAGTTGAGTGGTTTGGAAGCGAGATTGTTAAGCGAGAGGTCTTGAGTTCGAGCTTGGGCATGGGCAGCAATTTTTTTTTTAAAGCTTGTGAGGTAGTTTTACAAATTTTATTATTTTTATTTATATTATTGTTATTATTAGGTATTAAGCATTTTTATCGAAAGTATTGTTTTCATTATCATTATTATTGATATTATTATTACAAAGTTTATGAATATTATTATTATCATAGTTATTATTATTATAAGTCTTATTACTAATATTAGTATTAACATGATTTTAAGATTAACATTATTATTATCATTAACATTAGTATTAGTAACATATTTATAGTTATTATTATCATTAATTACTATGATTAACATAAGTATTACTATCAATAATATCATTACTATTATTAATAAGATTATCATTATTAGTATATAATTATTATTAAAATTTATTATTTTACAACTATAGTAGTATTGAAAGAATCATTAATATTAAAACTATCATTTTATCTTTATTACTAAAAACATCATTTTTTAGTAAAATTATTATTATTAAAGTTATTATCTTTATTAAAATTATCTTTTTTTTTAAATTTACATTTGTATTATTATTATTATTACCATTATTACTATTATTATTATTACTATCCTTAATCTAATATTATTGTTAAATTAACAAATAAAGGAGTTTTATATAAAAATATATTTAATTAAATAATGAAACCTATGAGTTATTAATATAAAAATTATATTACTAATAATAATATACATATATTTTGTTCGTTTACGATTATATGATTTAATAGATATATAAATGATATAGGTTCGTGAATCCAAGGTCAATCCTACACTTGTTCAATGTCGTTATATGTATTTTTACTACAAAATACAGTATGGTGAGTTTCATTTGCTCCCTTTTTAAATGCTTTTGCGATATATATTTTTGGGACTGAGAATACATGCGCTATTTTTATAATTGTTTTACGAAATAGACACAAGTAATCGAAAGTACATTATATGGTTGAATTATCGAAATCGAATATGCCCCTTTTTATTAAGTCTAGTAATCTAAGAATTATGGAACATACACCCTAAGTGACGCGAACTCTAAAGATAGATCTATCGGGCTCAACAAGCCCCATCTAAAGTACCGGATGCTTTAGTACTTCGAAATTTATATCATGTCCGAAGGAGGATCCCGGAATGATGGGGATATTCTTATATGCATATTGTTAATGTCGGTTACCAGGTGTTCAATTCATATGAATGATATTTTTGTCTCTATGCATGGGACATATGTTTATGAGAATTGGAAATATGAAATCTTGTGGTCTATTAAATTTATGAAATGATTATTTATGTTAAACTAATGAACTCACTAACCTTTTGGTTGACACTTGAAAGCATGTTTATTCTCAGGTATGAAAGAAATCTTCCGCTTTGCATTTGCTCATTTTAGAGATATTACTTGGAGTCATTCATGACATATTTCAAAAGACGTTGCATTCGAGTCGTTGAGATCATCAAGATTATTATTAAATCAGTTATAGTTAGATAAATTATAAAATGGTATGCATGCCGTCAACTTTCGTTATAATGAAAGATTGTCTTTTCAAAAACGAATGCAATGTTTGTAAAATGTGTGACAACCCGAAAATTTCAAACCAATTTTAAACTTTAATCTTTATATGTTTCCGACACAATAAGCAATATTTGTTAAGTTAAATTTTAAGAATTTTAAACTATGTTCATACATTCATTCAACCTCGACCAAGTTCCAACGATTCACGAACCATTAAACGAATATGATTATATATGTATATGTGTATATATATTATAACTTGAAACGTAAATAAAATATTAGATTAAATACTTTATATGATTGTATCTGTTTCAAAATGTGTATCAATGGAATTAGAAGATAAGATCAAATGATTGAATTATCAGATATATTGAATTATGATTACAAGTCTCTGTTGAAAGGCCCACGTTCATTTGAGAAATCTTTCCATTTTAACAATATTCAAAAAATGGTAAAGTGATTTATAAATAAGAACAAATTGTCAATCATTGAGAACTAGACAAAGGATAGTGGAAGATTGAATTTCATAAAGACTCGATTGATCTATTTAGTTTCAAACGTACAAAAAACGTTTTTAGTTTAAAAAGAACTTTATTATTAAAACGTATATAACTTTTATAAATATCTAGAACCACTTTTGACAACTCATTACTTAACTAGTATGATAAAGATAACGATATTTATATTTTATTTTATTAAATATATATAACGATTTAAATTAATATTATATATATTTATACACGTATTATACGTACATAGTTTTATACTTTTACTATACTTAAACTTTACCTTTACTTTATTTTTACTTTACTTTAACTTTAATAATTCACTTTAATAATTCATACTTTAATAATTCACTTTAATAATTCATACTTTAATAATTCACTTCAATAATTCATACTTTAATAATTCACTTTAATAATTCATACTTTAATAATTCACTTTAATAATTCAAAAATCTATTATAAATAGAATTCAATAGGTTTCATTATTTCATAGAAACTTGAAAATATTTTTCTCTAAACTCTCTCAATCGATATACATATATATATTTACTCCGTATTATTTCAAGATATTATTAGTATACATAAAATATTACTACGGAGTGCTGTCCGAGTGAGTTCGAAATTGTTTTTCGAGTGGGATATGATTAAGGAAATTATGGGTTATAGCTATGGAGGTGATTGAGTATGGTTCATGGGTATGCTCGTGAGGTCAATATAGTGTTTATCATTTCCGTTGCGTCTACGTACCTTTCCTGCAATATTGAATCTCAATATTGATACGTTCGTGAATCCGAGGCCAACCTTGCACTTGTTCAATGACGTTATATGTATTTTTACTACGAAATACAGTATGGTGAGTTTCATTTACCTTTTTACCCTTTATATTTTTGGGACTGAGAATACATGCGCTTTTATAAATGTTTGACGAAATAGACACAAATAATTGAAACTACATTCTATGGTTGAATTATCGAAATCGAATATACCCCTTTTTATTAAAGTTTGGTAATCTAAGAATTAGGGAACAAACACCCTAATTGACGCGAATCCTAAAGATAGCTCTATTGGGCCTAACAAACCCCATCCAAAGTACCGGATGCTTTAGTACTTCGAAATTTATATCATGTCCGAAGGAAGATCCCGGAATGATAGGGGATATTCTTATATATATCTAGTTAATGTCGGTTACCAGGTGTTCACCATATGAATGATTATTTTTGTCTCTACGCATGGGACGTATATTTCTGAGAACTGGAAATGAAATTCTTGTGGTCTATTAAAATGATGGAAATAAATGATTATGATAAACTAATGAACTCACCAACCTTTTGGTTGAAACTTTAAAGCATGTTTATTCTCAGGTGTTAAAGAAATCTTCCGCTGTGCATTTGCTCATTTTAAAGATATTACTTGGAGTCTTTCATAACATATTTCGAAGAACGTTGCATTCGAGTCATTGAGTTCATCAAATATTATTATTAAATCAATTTATAATTGGATAGTGGATATTATGAAATGGTATGCATGCCTGTCAATTTTCGATGTAAAGAAAGATTGTCTTTTAAAAACGAATGCAATGTTTGTAAAATGTATCATATAGAGGTCAAATACCTCGCAATGTAATCAACTATTGTGAATCATTTATAATGTATATGAATGGGTCCTTTCAAAATGTATCATATAGAGGTCAAATACCTCGCTATGTAATCAACTGTTATGAATCGTTTATAATCGATATGGACTTCGTCCGGATGGATTAGGACGGGTCCTTTCACATCACAAGCTCCGCCAGTTCAAGAATCACCGTGAACATCATTACGAATCAATAACGCGTATATTGTATCAACGAGTTATGAAGTATTAACTCATTCCCTCTGAAGAAATTATATGTATATATATATATATATATATATATATATATAAATTTTGAGATCAAAATAAGTCTTTCGTACTAAGCTATTATGTATGAATTAAATAATGGTAGATACTACTAGATTAAATTCATATTACTAATATGCTAAGATGTACATCCTTCCTTAACAACTTAACCATCGTTAACTACAATCTTTATTTTAATTCAATAAATTTCATCTTATAATAAATCAAGTGTATTATTCAAATATATGTTTGATTTTACACTTTCATCATCGATATACTCGAAACTTTTCAAATAACATCATTCGTACTTTGTGAAATTCACAAGAATTCCACGAACCGAACATCATACATCAACAAATAACGAAGTATTGATTCATAATTTCAATGTCATTAAAGAAATACTCCGTAAAAGTTATGTAATTTTTAAAGCCTTTAGGGATTATTCAATTCTAGTTTCAACCGTAAATCAAATGAGTTTAATTTAACATTAACTCATTAAATCTATGTTACATCTGAAGAAAATATACATATATATATTTTCATAAAGACTGTAATAAAATTCTTTTATACAAAATATTAATTGTGAAAATTTTTTTTTAACGGGTAGGTAATACCCGAGAGATATATAAATTCATAATTAATATGTTACATTATTCGAATCTGATTTAGAAAATAATCCATTATACTCCCTACTTTCACAACAATATACATTCTTTTATAGAAATCAAAACAACCATACTCATTCAAAATTTAATTACATATTCTGATTTTGAAATCTCAGAATTCAACTCGAGATATGAATAAAATCATCACTCTTAGATCCTTACATCTTTCACAAGCTATACTTTGACTTCAAAACTGTGTTAGGACATCATATTGAATTTATTTCGTATGCCCGAGAGACATATTTAATTAACGTGGCTAATATGTTATGATCCAAGTCGGGTCATACCCAATAACAAGCTTACCGACACCTTAAACGTATTTGAGCTTACCGATTGGATCATTAAGTAAATATGCGACACTTGGATTTTAGAAAATCGGGTTTCTAAAATATTATCACTTGAGATAAATTATTTGGATAATTATATATAATTGTTTATAGGTTTAAATAATTATATTTTGTTATATTTTATAAAAGGTTTATAAAGTATATAAGTAACTAAACAATGCATATGTTTTATAACAAGTTATATATATATATATATATATATATATATATATATATATATATATATATATATATATATATATATATATATATATATATATATAAAACATCAAGTTTTATAAAAACATTCTTGTTATAAAATAATGGCATGGATGGGCAGTTTTTTTGTGACTCCAAGACAAGTCCCATGCTTGTTTATTCTTGGTACTTTTGATACAAATATTCTCAAGTGCATGCTTAATAAAAGGACCAAGGCTTGACTCCTTTTCTCAAGAGTGTATACTAGATATTCCAAGCTTGTAAAAACTGCAGTTTTTCAGCTCCTGCTGCTATCCAAAAACCGTGCCCTTTTTGCACTCTAAAGGAGGTTCTAAATTTATTTTGCAAGCTAAATTCAAGTGTCATTCAATTCCTAACTAAAGGCAAGGGTGTTGGGGTTATTGCTTGGGGTATTACTTGCTTGAGGCTTCAAGTTAGAAGCTCTATTTTCCTTCATCTTCATCATCATCTTGCAACTTTGTAAACAAACCTCAACTGGCTTGAGGAGGTATATATATCTACTCTACTTGTTATATTTGTAAGCATTTATCCAAGACTTGATATTATCATGGAATTTAACTTAATAGCTTAACATGTTAACATGAACTTATCATTTTGCTTCCGCTTGCTTTAACACTAATACAAATTGGTTTTGTAATTATGTTACCATAAGAACATGTTTTATGAATTTATTAAATTCCCTCAATGGTATCAGAGCCGAAGTCTATGGATTATGCTTCTTATATGGTCTTTAAACCCAACATATTTGCATTCTAAGTACATGAATGAATATGGAATGCAAAAATTTTCGGGTTTGGGAGGGTTGGTCCTGTTGGCCGAATTCTAGGACACCCAAAATGGGTTTTGGGTTGCTCCATTTTGGTCATTTTGTTGATATATTAATGTTCACAATCATTGCCAAGACCTTGTGTTTGAATGGATAATTGTTTGGTTGATTTATTATTCATTTGATATGGTTGTAATATTTATTCATTTTGGTTTGTAATATTAATTATTCATTTGGTATGTAATATTAATTTTGGTTATGTAGTTTATTTTATATTTGGCAAGTAAAATAGATTAGGTTGTAATTTCATTTTTTAGACAAATTGTATTAGGATATATTTTGTAAAATGATGAAGATAATGAAGACTTGAAAAACACAAGAAGAAGCATTTGGATGGGCAGTTTTTTTGTAACACCAAGACAAGTCCCATGCTTGTTTATTCTTGTTACTTTTGATACAAATATTCTCAAGTGCATGCTTAATAAAAGGACCAAGGCTTGACTCCTTTTCTCAAGAGTGTATACTAGATATTCCAAGCTTGTAAAAACTGCAGTTTTTCAGCTCCTGCTGCTGTCCAAAAACCGTGGCCTTTTTGCACTCTAAAGGAGGTTCTAAATTTATTTTGCAAGCTAAATTCAAGTGTCATTCAATTCCTAACTAAAGGCAAGGGTGTTGGGGTTATTGCTTGGGGTATTACTTGCTTGAGGCTTCAAGTTAGAAGCTCCATTTTCCTTCATCTTCATCATCATCTTGCAACTTTGTAAACAAACCTCAACTGGCTTGAGGAGGTATATATATCTTCTCTACTTGTTTTATTTGTAAGCATTTATCCAAGACTTGATATTATCATGGAATTTAACTTAATAGCTTAACATGTTAACATGAACTTATCATTTTGCTTCCGCTTGCTTTAACACTAATACAAATTGGTTTTGTAATTATGTTACCATAAGAACATGTTTTATGAATTTATTAAATTCCCTCAATGGTATCAGAGCCGAAGTCTATGGATTATGCTTCTTATATGGTCTTTAAACCCTACATATTTGCATTCTAAGTACATGAATGAATATGGAATGCAAAAATTTTCGGGTTTGGGAGGGTTGGTCCTGTTGGCCGAATTCTAGGACACCCAAAATGGGTTTTGGGTTGCTCTATTTTGGTCATTTTGTTGATATATTAATGTTCACAATCATTGCCAAGACCTTGTGTTTGAATGGATAATTGTTTGGTTGATTTATTATTCATTTGATATGGTTGTAATATTTATTCATTTTGGTTTGTAATATTAATTATTCATTTGGTATGTAATATTAATTTTGGTTATGTAGTTTATTTTATATTTGGCATGTAAAATAGATTAGGTTGTAATTTCATTTTTTAGACAAATTGTATTAGGATATATTTTGTAAAATGATGAAGATAATGAAGACTTGAAGAACACAAGAAGAAGCATTTGGATGCAAGATTAAGTGGGAGATTTAAAATCTTCTACTTTGTGTTATAACCCCTTAACTGGTGGCATTTGTTTTCGGCTAAACAAATGCCTACCAAAATGGCTTGATTGTGAACATTTTTGTTTTGCATGCATGGTTGTTTATTGTATGATTGTGGATTGTATGTTTGTATGCTACAAGTTAATCACATAAGTTAATAACAAGCAAAATGAAATTTTAATTGGTTAAATTAGACATTATTAAAGACATGCAAAATGACAATTTAAATGGTTAAATTGAAATGGCATAAGGACATTAATAAAAGGTTATTAAGAACACTAAAAGGATCACATATATAAAATGGTTTATATAAAGTAATTGGCTTAATTACAAGACATGAAAATGTTTTTCATAAGTACCATACACTAAATGCATGTTGGTGTATGGCATAGAAGTTTTCTTAAACTAGAAATAATGGAAACTTAAAATCCCTTTCATCAACAAGGCAAACAAGTTAAACGCCATCCTTTTGTGCAACACTTCAAAATATTAGGGAACTCATAATGGGATAAAGGTCACCTAACCGTTATGAGCAAATAATATGATTGAGGTAAATTTCGCACACTTGTGGGATAAAGGTCACCTAACCACTTGTATGTTAAATTTACACGTTAGGACGAGTAGGACGACTTGATTTGGGAATCATGAACTTAGGGTCACTGAAGCATGAGAAACAAATAGGCGTTGATGGGATAAATATGCCATGCAAAAGGATTGCATGATCCCATAACTTAGAAGTTGCAAAAGGATTACAATTGTCATATAATGACTACCTAGCTACATCAAATGACGGGATAAAGGTCACCTAACCGAAATTTGGTTTACCGTTGGATTCTAAAATTTAATAAATATCAATTGGATTTAAAGGGTATTGATTGTTAAATTAAAATTGATACTTAAACAACTTTGTTAAATTTTGTAGATGGCCGCCAATAACAACAACATTCCAAACGCACCAATCAACTTTAACAACCTATCGTTGAGGTCAATCCTCGAAAAGGAAAAACTCAACCATATGAACTTCATGGATTGGTTTCGCAATCTAAGAATTGTCCTCAAACTAGAGGATAGGGCGTATGTGTTGGAAGACCCCATTCCCGATCAACCGGACGAGGATGATACGGAAGGCATGGCTTATTGGGAGAAATATTGCACCGATTCGGTGCAAGTTTCTTGCCTCATGCTTGGGACTATGATACCAGAACTCCAAAAGGATTTCGAGCATCATAGTGCATATGACATGATCACACAATTAAAGGAGATGTTCCTTCAACAAGCTCGTGTCGAGCGCTTCGAAACGGTTTGAGCGCTTCATGCATGTCGGATGGACGACCCCCAATCCGTTTCATCTTATGTCCTTAAGATGAAGAGCCTAATTGATCGAGCGAACCATCTAAACTACAACGTGTCAAATGAATTAGCCACGGACCTTATCCTTAATTCTTTGTCAAAGTGGTTTGACACATTTGTAATGAATTACAACATGAATGGATGGGATAAGAGCATTGGCGAATTACATGCCATGCTTAAGACGGCTGAAGCGAGCATGGGTAAAAGGGCTTCACCCATGTTTATGATCAATGAAGGCGGGTCCAAAAACAATAACACTTCTAAGCCAAAGGTGGCTAAGAGGAAAGGACCCGCCTACCAAGGCAAGGGCAAGGAAAAGGGAAAGATGGTTACCCCAACCAATAATAACAAGAAGCAAAAGGTTGCCGGTAAAGCTAACCCCAAGGAAGATCCGTGCTTTGGTTGCGGTGAAATGGGTCACTGGAAACGCAACTGCCCGGTCTACCTAAAGGAGTTGAAAGAAAAGAGGGATGCAGGGCAAACCTCAGGTAATGTATATATGGTATACATTGAGCTTAGTATTACTTCTTCTAATACATGGGTATTAGACATAGGATGTGGAACTCATATTTGCAATTCTTTGCAGGGGTTCAAAAGAAGTGATCAAGATGCGGGAACAACAAGTCTCTTCATGGGAAATGGAGCAAGGGTGCAAGTGAAAGCTCAAGGAGACTTTGTTTTAAAGCTTCCAAGTGGTCTGGAGCTTATTTTGAAAAATGTTTTGTATGCACCCGATTTATCTCGAAACATTATTTATGTATCCCGTTTGAAACAATGCAGTTTTAATCTTAATTTCATTAATGATGATATCCATGTTTCTTTAGATAATGTGTTCTATTTTAAGGCTTCGCCTTTGAATGGTATTTATGAATTGGTTCATGATGACACATCATACAATAGATCAATGTTCCATGCAAACACCAAGAAACTGAAAAGGGATTTGAGTGATTCCTACTTATGGCATTGTCGCCTTGGTCACATAAACAAGAATTAAATGCATACACTTCAAAAGAATGGCCTTTTGAAATCAAATGAACTAGACTCGTTTGATGTATGTGAATCTTGTTTACAAGGCCAAATGACTAAAGCACCTTTCAAAGGGACCTATGAAAGGGCTAAGGACTTATTAGGATTAATACATTCGGATGTATGTGGACCCTTTAAGCCCATGACTAGGAAAGGTGAAAGATACTTCGTCACTTTCATTGATGACTTTAGTCGTTTCGGATATGTCTACTTGTTAAGACATAAGGATGAAACTTTTGAAGCATTCAAGGAGTATCAAAACGAAGTACAAAATCAACTCAATAAGACAATCAAGGTACTTCGTACCGATAGAGGAGGTTGATGTGTCAAGACGTAACCTTTAAAATGTAGACAATATGCTTAATAATTAACACATAATACAGGCAACTAAAACCCGATCATGTAGTAACTAGCAAGTAAATTGACCAGTTCGATCCACAGGGAGAAGTTTGTTTAAATGATTTTACCACTATTAATTATTCTAAAAAGGGGGGTTTGTATTTGAAGTTGTGTTTTTGTTTAACGAAACAGTAAATAAAAATAATAATTAACAAGAATGAGAATGCGGTGTTTACTTCTTTGCTTGATAAATGACAGGGATTGTTCTTTTATAATTAAAACCGTTATGCGATAGTTACAATAGAGTAGTTTATATCAATTTCACAATATCTATAAACTTAAGAACTATGTTTAATCAACAAGATTCTTTCTTGGTTAAATTCACATAAAACCTAGTTTACTAAGATCACTCTAAGTAAACTACATGATTGTAAAACCTAAATGTCATCCAATTACCATCCTATATTCACATATAGGTGTCTAGATCACTAGGTGTAGAAGTACAAATTATAGCCTTTGATAAATTCACATAAATCAAGTCATAACTCGTATAATTGAACTAGAATATAAAGATAGTTACAACAATGGATTTCTTGAAAGAACATGGTGATTTAGATTGATTAACTAACTAGATTCAACCAGGTTAAACTCACGTGAAACCTTAATTACAACAATCACTTGAGGTAATTTCATAACTATGTTGCTTTGGAACTTATTCAATTACCGAATTAAACATAAACAAAATCACTTAAGTGTATGTATCTAATCGTCTAGATTACTAGATGTATTGAAGTATAGATTGTTTTCCTAGTTAACTCACATTAATAGGTTTGCAATCTATATAATTGAAGTAATGATCTAAACATGCATAACAATGGTTCTTACGGTTGAACTAGATAATTAAATCAATCAAACATATGTATAACTAGCATAACATCAAAGTATAGAACAATCCCAAGCCATAAATCTTACATTGAAGCTAACACACAAGGCTTTTAGCCTAACATAATCATAGTAGAACTAATGAAACAGTAAATACAAGTTGAATTCATGTTAAAAAGATATAGAACAATAGTACCAATTGCGATAAAAGATCCTAGCTTAATATTGATGTTGAAAGAGTGGAGATTAACTTGCAGCCTTCCTTGGACCTTGAAAATCGTCTTAAAACTGGGGAAGAACGTAGTAGTGAAGGTGTCTCAAGTAAGTAACCAAAGGCTCCATTAAATAGCCTCAAAAGTTAGGTATTTTGGTCAGAAAGTGACCAGATACGCCGCATCTCTTTGGGATGCACCGTATCTCTTTTCGTTCAGTAGATTCCAGCTCAATTCTGCACTCAGGACTATCGGCAGGGGGTCAGATGCGCCACATCTGGGCAGATGCGCCGCATCTGGCTTGGATGCGCCGCATCCATCTCAGATGCACCGCATCTGGGGCTGTTTTGGTCTAGAAGTCTGGATGCTCCGCATCTGAAACTGTCGGGAATTATTTGGTGCATAGATGCGCCGCATCTAAGAGAGATGCGCCGCATTTAGACCTGTTTCAGTGGTTTCAGGCTGTTTTGCGCGTTCAATCTTCGTTTTAACTCTGTTTTTGCTGTTGGTCTTCATTTATTCATTCACAATGGACTTTTACAAATATACATGAATTACAATACATACGTATAACAATTACATACAAATGGAACAACTTTGGACCGAAATAACGGCAATAAACATGTATAATTTTGGCGTTATCAAAATCCCCACACTTAAACCTTGCTTGTCCTCAAGCAAGACTTATAAGAAATCGAAATTTACTACAGTAAACACACTTATTTAATTGAGAACATAAAAATGGGAATCACTCACTTGATATAGTACACAAGATACACAAGTTATTTAGTAACACAATAACTCACACTATATGGAAATCACACTTGGGTCACAATATATACACACTCACACTTTTATTTATTTCACAATGTAATACACACACTTTGAGTACACACACGATTATTTATTTCACAATGTAATACATACACTTTGAGTACACACACGAAATGAAATCACGCCAAAGTCGAAAGGTGGGTTTTAAAGTCCACATTTCTTAAAAATTTAGATCCTTAGGGAAATTTGGACCTTTGTGAAAAACCTTTTATATTTTGAAAATTAGACATGTTAGTTTTTACACTAACAAGTTTTCCGGTTTTAACCTCAAAGTCCGGTTGAGGGTAACTGAAAACCAAAGCCTCAGTCGGCGCTTAGCAAGCTACTCGCCCTCATGATTGAAGTATCATGGAACTTGAAACCGGATGTCCTAAAAATGGTTTTACACAATATAGTTTATAAAATAGCATAAGTTTTAGAAGAAACTATATCATGTCCAAATATCATCGGTGAACCATGAGTTTGCACACCTCAATTTGTTATGGCATATGTATGTTGACCGCGGTCAACATAGATGCGGTTGATCTTTACGGAGATCATCCATCTGGAGATTAGATTCATTAGTCTTAAATGCTAATTTGCACTGTGCCCCCCATTGTACGAGACAGATCCATCTCATGGTTAGGATAAGTTTGACCACCAAAAACCCTGTTTGATGCTGAGGTGAGGTGGATTTCCAGCCGATGATAGAGATGACTTTTCAAGATTTTTCGTCAACCTACAGCTGTTCTGGACTATGACTTCTAACATAAGTTAGCAAGTGTGTCATATTGGAAGACTTGACTTCCATCACAATCATTACATGGATGAGCATTGGATTAGATTGTTAGAACAACAAATTACTTGATGATTTTCATTTCATCCAGAATGTGGTATAGCATGATGATTATATCTTTTATATGACTACTAATTTTATGATTTTTAACAAAATAAACTCAATCATTTGGTTGTTTCTTAATTTGTTTTGTGATAATAATTTCGGTGTATACACCTAGTTTTAAAATCTACAAATTTTAAACAAAATTTGAATTTATGAAGATAAAAGTTTAAAAATTTTCACCATTTTAAGCCTTTTTAACCAAAATCAAAAACCCGAAAGATTTATAACTTCCTCCCCACACTTGAGTTCATGTATCGCCCTCGTTACATGAAATCAGAAAAATTTAAATTCAAGAGGGTTAAAGAGTGTAAGAGAGTTTATTACTTTCAAGGTTTAAAACCGAAGTTCACGGGATGATGGCGCTGAACTGAATGCCAGCATAAGAACATCATCCGCTTCTTGCAACCACAAACCAATCACCAATCAAGTATGTGCTGAACTTACTGCTAGTCTTTGTAAAAATGCAGCATATAGCACAATGCTCACCTGTAGCAATTCAAACAAAGGTACCATACGATTCACACAAATAAATGGGGGTGTACTCCATGTACTAAAAACCCCACTTACAATTATCTAAATTATTCAAATTACAATTATCCAAAATATTATCTAGTTATTACACACCAAACTTGAAAAGAAATTGTTTTTGAAACAAACCAACATCAACCAAACCTGTCACACATCAGGAAAAATTACGTCATCTTCAGAAAAATCCCCAAAATGAGTTACTTGGGTCAGCTGCACCTTCGCTTTGATTTCCCGCGTCGTCGTCCTGAAATATTGAGGGGTTGTACCCCTGATAAGTTCCTTGAGCAGGGACGACCGCAGTGTCTTCAGTAGGCGGGTTAGGAGGAGGATAAGGCGTAGGATATGGATCTCCCATTCGAACCCAAGGATCGTATGCAGGCCAAGGAGAGGGGGTATAGTTAGCGGGATCTGCAGTGTATGACACTGTCTGTTCATGTATCCAATTAAGCTGATTTTGCTGCCCCGCTTGAGTGTACCATGTTCGATCATTCCCAACATTAATGTAATGTTGCATCTCCCTGTTACCTGCATCGTAGTGATTAATTACCTTTTGGGTGTTTCGATCACTATGGAGTCGCATATCTGAAAACTGGCGCGCCATGTAAGCCTCCCAATCATTACCCGGACCCGAACTACTTCCAACATTCGGCTGTGGATCTGGTTGCTATTGGGGTTGTTCTGGTTGCCTGTTCATGGGATCCTCATACCTAGTTAGAAGGCCGTTCGACCCCCTCATCAAAATTTTTGCCCTTGTATAACTCACTCTTCAAAGGCAATCATATGTTTCTCCTCTAACCCACTTGTGTTGATTCGAAAATGTTCGGCAATCCTGGTTACAAAATGGCCGCCCATGATTGGTGTAATCTTTTTCCTTTCTTCGAGGAGGAAAGTGAGAATCATTCGTGGGATATGAACATGGGAGTGATCCATTATCGCGTGAATGTACCATATATCCAAGTTGGTGACTTTTTCACTACTGTCTTTTCGACAGTTTATGGTACTTGAAATGAATCGTTGGACGCATCGGTGCTCGTAGGTACGTAGCTTGCTACAAGTCTGCTTGCTTGCACTATATACGGTATTGCTCATGTCCACCCATGCTGCTGAATGATTAAAAGAAGAAACATAGTATATACATTGATTAAAGTAATTTTGCATCAGTTGATGTGGCAACCCTTCATAAATATCCAACGCCTTCACAAATTGCAGCAGCGTTAATGTCCTGTCTTGCCCTCCAAGACAAAATCTCATAAATGTACCCGATGTTGGTGACGTGTAATCAACCCTAAGTGAACCAGCGAATTCTTTGACTAAAAGTGGATACACTCTTTCTTGCATTCTGAACAGGTTTTCCCAAGCATATATTCGATGGCCGTGATACGTTACTCGGAAAAGGTTGTGAAAATTTTGATATTCGCTGGCTTCTTCTAATGGTGTCTAATCGATATATTTCCCTGGATATACGTCTTTGTGTAGAAGTTCCTTCATCCGTTCATGGTATTCCGGATGCCTCAAAACTGCATTGATCCATGGATCCGGAGTGGTTAATCCACGGACATTTAACTGCCAGTTGTCAATATCCATTTCTTCCTCTTCAGCAGCATGTTCTTCTTCACTTGTATCCTCATCTACAATTGCCGGGGATTTTTGCTTCTTTGATTTTGGGTTTGATGATGATGCTCTAGTCTACAAAAACACAACAAAAACCAAACAAACAAAATAACAAACCAAGTTGATTAGCGTTAAAGAATTTCAAAACATCTTTCATATTGTACTTAGCGAAAACCATGTGGATATGTTAAGTTCCAATTAAATCTCAATGTTTATGTTAACCAATATCTTAACATGGTATGAACTATTTTCACTCTTAACAAACATGAACTAGTATGCCAATTGATTCAAATCACTTTACAAGTATAATCATACATAGCGGGCTTCATTTCACCAAACACTTACAATGTCATAACATATGGAACCATAGGCATTCATCAAAAAGCATGTTAAACAATATGCAATCAATGGTTTTCATACATTTAGAACATTAAATTCATCTCAAGTCAACAACTTCATCAAAATGCTTAAGCATATAATCCTTAACTTATATAATAATTACTTTCAAATCGAAATAACACCAAGTTAAGGTTCACATGTGTTTAGCATAAGTAATGATTTGAATAACTTCAACTTAGAATACTTACTAGTTAACAAAAGTCAAAATCCCTAATTCAAGAACCCTAAAATTCAATAATTGTGTAATCGTGTAATTCAACAAAGGTTCATGCGATTTTGTTAATGTATACTAGTAATCAAACTTCAAAATATCTCAATTGAATAAATTAATGGCCAAAATTCCGAAACCCCTAAATTCATAAAGAACCCTAATTTTCAAAGTAAAGATTGAAGCAAATAATCATGAAATTAGAGCATGAATAAGGATTAGTAGCAACAATTTAAGCATATAATGACTAAAACATGAACATTCAAACATCCTCACACTAAGAACAAGCTAAATCCGATTTTTAAATTGAAGAACACAAGAATCATGAAGTGTTTAGGATTAATCTTACCTTTCTCATGTTGATATTCGGATTTGATGCTCAAAGATGGGATTAATCGGTTCAATTAGTGAGTAGAGATTGAAATTTTGAGAGAGAATGAGATGGGATTCGGAGTAGTTGGTGAAAAAATGAGAAAAAATGATAAACTCCCGTATTTGTGCAAAAAAAATTGGGCAGAATCCAACATACAGACACAGATGCGGCGCATCTGCAGCAGATGCGGCGCATCTGGCTCAGATGCGGTGCATCTGATGCAGATGCAGTGCATCAGATGGTCCAAACGCGGCGCATGACCCATTCTCGGCGCATTCAAAACTCTCGAGATTTTTCTTGTCTGCAGATGCGGCGCATCTGCCCCTGTTGCACCAGCTTTTGACGTTTTTTCGCGTTTTAAACATTTCGGAAGGTCCCTAAACAACTTGGTTCGTATAATAACTTAGAAATCACTCAAAACACTCAAATTTATTAAAATACGTACACGAGTGGGACTATATACATGTTGTGAAGTTTAACGAGTCGTTCACGTGACTCCGTCCCAAGCTAATTAGCGTTGGGGAATAGGGTGATGTCATCTCGAACTGTGGTGTCCACTCCATCGAAATAGAGTTTCAAGCGATGACCATTCACCTTGAAGGTATTTCCGTTTCCAAACAACTCAACATATCCCGATGGGAATGCTTGTTTCACCAAATAAGGTCCCGTCCATCGGGACTTCAACTTTCCGGGAGAAAATTTAAACCGTGAGTAAAAAACCAAAACCTTATCACCGATTTTAAACTCTTTCACTTCTTTCAATCGGGCATCAAGCCACCTTTTCATTTTCTCCTTATACGAGCTCGAATTCGCGTACGCTTCTAACCTCAACTCTTCCAATTCATGCATTTGCATGAATCGGTTTTCACCAGCCTTTTCCATGTCTAAATTACAAAGTTTTAATGCCCAGTACACTCTATGTTCCATTTCAACCGGAAGATGGCATGCTTTACCGTATACAAGTCTAAATGGTGTGGTACCGATTGGTGTTTTAAAAGCAGTCCTAAAGGCCCACAACGCATCATCTAACTTGCGTTGCCAAATCTTAGGGTTGTTATCAACCGTCTTCTCAAGTATGCGTTTCAAGGCACGATTTGTGTTCTCCACTTGACCACTCGTTTGCGGGTGGTACGGAGTAGAGAAACGATGAGTTACGCCATACTTCTTCAACACCTTTTCAAGAAGGTTGTTGGCAAAATGAGTTCCTCGATCAGATATGAGCGCTTTTGGGATTCCAAAGCGCGAGAAGAGATTTTTCAAGAAGTTCACCACCACCCTAGCATCATTCGTAGGTAAAGCTTTTGCTTCAGCCCACTTAGATACATAGTCAACGGCTACTAGGATGTATTTGCACTTATGGGAACTTGGAAATGGTCTCATGAAACCGATTCCCCAAATATCAAATATTTCACAAATTTGGATGCCGGTTTGAGGCATCTCATCCTTTTTCGTGATGTTACATGTTCGTTGGCATGCATTGCAAGTCCGAACAAAATTATAGGCATCTTTAAAGATCGTGGTCCAATAAAAGCCCGAGTCAAGGATTTTTCTTGCAGTGTGGTTTGGTTCGAAATGACTGCCAGTGGGCCCTTGATGGCAATGCTCGAGAATTTGTTGAACCTCTTTTCCGTACACACAACGGCGAATCATTTGATCCGCACCAACACGAAATAGGTCGGGATGTTCCCAGAAATAGGACTTCAAATCCGCAAAGAATTTCTTCTTTTGTTGATAAGAAAGTCCTTTTTGAAGAATGCTTGAAGCAAGATAGTTTGTAAAATGGGCAAACCATGGGATTTCAGATTCCTTGTCAACCCTCATTAGAGATTCATCAGGAAATGTGTCCTTGATGATTGTATCATCAAGTTGTTCTAATTTGGGGTTTTCAAGTCGGGATAAATGATCGGCGGCTAGATTCTCGGCTCCTTTCTTATCACGTATCTCAATGTCAAACTCTTGAAGTAGAAGAACCCAACGTATGAGACGATGTTTTGCATCTAGTTTCGAGAATAAGTACCTAAGAGCCGAATGATCCGTGTAAACAATGGTCTTGGACAACACCAAATATGACCGAAATTTATCAAACGCATAAACAACCGCTAGGAGCTCTTTTTCTGTGGTGGTGTAATTAATTTGAGCTCCCGTTAGCATTTTGCTCGCATAATAAATTGGACGAAAATGATTATCGGGTCGTTGTCCTAAGACAGCTCCTAAGGCATAGTCGCTCGCGTCACACATTAACTCAAAAGGCATACTCCAATCCGGAGACACGATAATGGGAGCTTGTGTGAGTTTTGACTTTAGAATGGAGAATGCATTCTCACAATTGGAATCGAAGTCAAATGGAGCATCCTTTTCAAGAAGTTTGGTCATTGGACGGGCAATTTTAGAGAAATCTTTGATAAATTGCCTATAAAATCACGCGTGACCAAGAAAGCTTCTAATTGCCTTGACATTCGTCGGTATAGGTAGCTTAGAGATAACTTCAATTTTAGCTTTATCTACCTCTATTCCCACACGAGATATTTTGTGACCAAGTACAATGCCCTCCTTCACCATGAAGTGGCATTTTTCCCAATTCAGGACCAAATTTGCTTTCTCACATCGGATAAGCATACGTTCAAGGTTAAAAAGACACGATTCAAAGGAGTCTCCAAACACGGAAAAGTCATCCATGAAGACTTCCATACAATCCTCTACCATATCATCAAAAATTACCATCATGCACCTTTGAAAGGTTCCGGTTGCATTGCATAAACCAAATGGCATGCGGCGATAGGCAAAGGTCCTAAAAGGACAAGTGAATGTGGTCTTTTCTTGGTCGTTGGGATCAATTGGAATTTGGAAGTAACCGGAGAAACCATCTAGAAAGCAATAGTATTCTTTCCCCTCTAATCGTTCAATCATTTGATCAATAAAAGGCAACGGGAAATGATCTTTTCTAGTGTCATCATTGAGACGCCTGTTGTAGTGACCCGAATTTTTCCATGTTTATATATATTAATTGAGATTGATATTTACATGATTAAATGTTTCCATCATGTTAAGCAATCAAACTTGTTAAGACTTGATTAATTGAAATATGTTTCATATAGACAATTGACCACCCAAGTTGACCGGTGATTCACGAACGTTAAAACTTGTAAAAACTATATGATGACATATATATGGATATATATATATATATAGTTAGCATGATACTATGATAATTAAACATATCATTAAGTATATTAACAATGAACTACATATGTAAAAACAAGACTACTAACTTAATGATTTTTAAACGAGACATATATGTAACGATTATCGTTGTAAAGACATTTAATGTATATATCATATTAAGAGATATTCATACATGATAATATCATGATAATATAATAATTTAAAATCTCATTTGATATTATAAACATTGGGTTAACAACATTTAACAAGATCGTTAACCTAAAGGTTTCAAAACAACACTTACATGTAACGACTAAAAATGACTTAACGACTCAGTTAAAATGTATATACATGTAGTTTTTTAATATGTATTTATACACTTTTCAAAGACTTCAATACACTTATCAAAATACTTCTACTTAACAAAAATGCTTACAATTACATCCTCGTTCAGTTTCATCAACAATTCTACTCGTATGCACCCGTATTCGTACTCGTACAATGCACAGCTTTTAGATGTATGTACTATTGGTATATACACTCCAATTATCAGCTCTTATCAGCCCATGTGAGTCACCTAATACATGTGGGAACCATCATTTGGCAACTAACATGAAATATCTCATAAAATTACAAAAATATGAGTAATCATTCATGACTTATTTACATGAAAACAAAATTACATATCCTTTATATCTAATCCATACACCAACGACCAAAAACACCTACAAACACTTTCATTCTTCAATTTTATTCATCTAATTAATCTCTCTCAAGTTCTATCTTCAAGTTCTAAGTGTTCTTCATATATTCTAGTTACATAAAATCAAGAATACTTTCAAGTTTGCTAGCTCACTTCCAATCTTGTAAGGTGATCATCCAACCTCAAGAAATCTTTGTTTCTTACAGTAGGTTATAATTCTAATACAAGGTAATAATCATATTCAAACTTTGGTTCAATTTCTATAACTATAACAATCTTATTTCAAGTGATGATCTTACTTGAACTTGTTTTCGTGTCATGATTCTGCTTCAAGAACTTCGAGCCATCCAAGGATCCGTTGAAGCTAGATCCATTTTTCTCTTTTCCAGTAGGTTTATCCAAGGAACTTAAGATAGTAATGATGTTCATAACATCATTCGATTCATACATATAAAGCTATCTTATTCGAAGGTTTAAACTTGTAATCACTAGAACATAGTTTAGTTAATTCTAAACTTGTTCGCAAACAAAAGTTAATCCTTCTAACTTGACTTTTAAAATCAACTAAACACATATTATATATCTATATGATATGCTAACTTAATGATTTAAAACCTGGAAACACGAAAAACACCGTAAAACCGGATTTACGCCGTCGTAGTAACACCGCGGGCTGTTTTGGGTTAGTTAATTAAAAACTATGATAAAATTTGATTTAAAAGTTGTTATTCTGAGAAAATGATTTTTATTATGAACATGAAACTATACACAAAAATTATGGTTAAACTCAAAGTGGAAGTATGTTTTCTAAAATGGTCATCTAGACGTCGTTCTTTCGACTGAAATGACTACCTTTACAAAAACGACCTGTAACTTATTTTTTACGACTATAAACCTATACTTTTTCTGTTTAGATTCAAAAAATAGAGTTCAATATGAAACCATAGCAATTTGATTCACTCAAAACGGATTTAAAATGAAGAAGTTATGGGTAAAACAAGATTGGATAATTTTTCTCATTTTAGCTACGTGAAAATTGGTAACAAATCTATTCCAACCATAACTTAATCAACTTGTATTGTATATTATGTAATCTTGAGATACCATAGACATGTATACAATGTTTCGACCTATCATGTCGACACATCTATATATATTTCGGACCAACCATAGACACCCTATATGTGAATGTTGGAGTTAGCTATACAGGGTTGAGGTTGATTCCAAAATATATATAGTTTGAGTTGTGATCAATACTGAGATACGTATACACTGGGTCGTGGATTGATTCAAGATAATATTTATCGATTTATTTCTGTACATCTAACTGTGGACAACTAGTTGTAGGTTACTAACGAGGACAGCTGACTTAATAAACTTAAAACATCAAAATATATTAAAAGTGTTGTAAATATATTTTGAACATACTTTGATATATATATATATATTGTTATAGGTTCGTGAATCAACCAGTGGCCAAGTCTTACTTCCCGACGAAGTAAAAATCTGTGAATGTGAGTTATAGTCCCACTTTTAAAATCTAATATTTTTGGGATGAGAATACATGCAGGTTTTATAAATGATTTACAAAATAGACACAAGTACGTGAAACTACATTCTATGGTTGAATTATCGAAATCGAATATGCCCCTTTTTATTAAGTCTGGTAATCTAAGAATTAGGGAACAGACACCCTAATTGACGCGAATCCTAAAGATAGATCTATTGGGCCTAACAAACCCCATCCAAAGTACCAGATGCTTTAGTACTTCGAAATTTATATCATATCCGAAGGGTGTCCTGGAATGATGGGGATATTCTTATATATGCATCTTCTTAATGTCGGCTACCAGGTGTTCACCATATGAATGATTTTTATCTCTATGTATGGGATGTGTATTGAAATATGAAATCTTGTGGTCTATTATTATGATTTGATATATGTAGGTTAAACCTATAACTCACCAACATTTTCGTTGACGTTTTAAGCATGTTTATTCTCAGTTGATTATTAAGAGCTTCCGCTGTCGCATACTTAAATAAGGACGAGATTTGAAGTCCATGCTTGTATGATATTGTGTAAAAACTGAATTCAAGAAACTTATTTTGTTGTAACATATTTGTATTGTAAACCATTATGTAATGGTCGTGTGTAAACAGGATATTTTAGATTATCATTATTTGATAATCTACGTAAAGCTTTTTAAACCTTTATTGATGAAATAAAGGTTATGGTTTGTTTTAAAATGAATGCAGTCTTTGAAAAACGTCTCATATAGAGGTTAAAACCTCGCAACGAAATCAATTAATATGGAACGTTTTTAATCAATAAGAACGGGACATTTCAGTTGGTATCCGAGCGTTGGTCTTAGAGAACCAGAATTTTGCATTAGTGTATCTTATCGAGTTTGTTAGGATGCATTAGTGAGTCTGGACTTCGACCGTGTTTACTTGAAAAATGATTGCTTAACAAATTTTGTTGGAAACTATATATTTTTAACATTTGAATATTATGTGATATATTAATCTCTTAACACGTTTGATATTATGTGATAGATGTCTACCTCTAGAACAAGTTCTATTGACTCACCTAATAATAATGAAGAGTCAAATGTAAATTGGAATGATTCGTGGACTGATTCACAAGTTCCCGAAGAGGAACCTGAAGAAGAGTCGGAACCGGAAGAAGAGTCGGAACCGGAAGAAGAATTGGAACCGGAAGAAGAATCGGAACCGGATGAAGAAATAGAACCGGTGGGGAAATAATAAAACGGTTAAGTAAAAGAAAATCCTCAACCAACCGACCAAGGTTAATTATGGTCAATGGTGTTTCCGCCAAGGAAGCAAAATATTGGGAGGATTACCAATTCTCCGATGAATCGGATTCCGACGAGAATTCTGATGATGTTATAGAAATTACCCCAACTGAATTTAAAAAGGCAAAAGAAAATAATAAGGGAAAGGGCATAAAAATAGAGAAATCTAATTCCAACCCCGATGAACTTTATATGTATCGTCAACCCGCGAAGTCCTTAAGTTGTAACAATGACCCGGGAACCTCTAAACCACCAGGTTTTTCTAAACCAATGTGGAAAACGACGGCTGGTATTAGGGGAACATCATATATCCCTAGAAACTTCGCAAAACGAACCAAAACCGAAGAAGAAGAAACAAGCGAGTCGGAATAAGATAGTTGTATTCGTGTGATGTAATATATGTAATATAGTGTGCTTATGCTTTATGATATATGTAAAAATTGCTTGTATTAATAAGTATTTTTTTTTTATGAATCTAACTCTTGTCTATTTTACAGTATATAAACACAAAATGGATAGACAACCCAATATTTTAAGAGACCTACCCGGAGACATGATTGATGAAATCTTGTCTAGAGTAGGTCAGAATTCTTCGGCACAACTATTTAAGGCAAGATCAGTTTGTAAGACATTCGAAGACCGTTCCAAGAATTCCTTAGTTTATAAAAGGCTTTCGTTCGAAAGATGGGGGATATCACATTGGGAAATCCATAATTTACGATGTGTTTACTTTGACGCATATATTGCGGGGAACCCAAATGCTATTTTACGCAATGGGTTAAGAAATTATTTTGACTCAATATATCCGAATATTGGACTTCATGATTTAGAAAAAGCGGCTAACATGCAACATAAAGAAGCATGTTATGCTTACGGATCAGTAATGTTCGCTTCTCACCAAAGTGAGAACAAGAACATCGGGCTACAACTATTAAACAAAACGTTTCCACAAGTGACGGAGTCGGTAATTGGGGTAAGAAATGAGGTTTTTAGATTGTTACGGGACTGTTGGACATTACGTAACCCTCGTCCCTTTGACGACGTTACAACACGCTGTCTTATCAATGGCCATAACGGTTATGTTCCACAAGACCAAGGATGGGAAGTAATCCTAGTAAAACCAGAATGCATGACTTGTTTCTGGACGTATGAATTACGTGTCTTTATTGCCTTTGCTAAACGACTTGTGTACTAGCTAGAATTATCTTCACAACCATCTTGTATCAAATTTATTGTGTGCTATATTTCATGCTATATGTAAAATAAGCGGTATTGTAAGTTTGTAAAATATTGTGTAAAAGTTTGAACGGGAAATATTATTATAATCAGTTTTTCATATAGAATTGTAGTAGTTGAATTGTATATTAGCTACTAAGTATGAACTTAACGGGTAGGTACTACCCGAATTTAAACTTATAAAACGCTAATATGAAGAAAAAGCTTTTATAAATGAGCTCATATTATGCTACGAAATACTATTAACTACTCTTAATATTCTGTATGATTAACTTGTTCCATTTGACTATTTTGAAGGAAATGGCACCGACTACTCGACACACCGTGAATATGAATGAAGAGGAATTCCGTACTTTTCTAGCTTCAAACATAGCCGCAGTACAGGCTGCGCTACATACCAACAATAACCTTGGATCTAGCAGTACAGGAAATCGTGTAGGATGCACCTACAAAGAATTCACTGCCTGCAAACCTTTGGAATTTGATGGAACCGAAGGACCGATCGGATTGAAACGGTGGACCGAGAAGGTCGAATCGGTGTTTGCCATAAGTAAGTGTACTGAAGAGGAAAAGTGAAGTACGCTACGCATACCTTCACAGGTTCTGCGTTAACATGGTGGAATACCTATCTAGAGCAAGTGGGACAAGACGATGCGTACGCACTACCATGGTCAGCATTCAAGCACTTGATGAACGAGAAGTACCGTCCCAAAACCGAGGTCAATAAGCTCAAGACAGAACTTAGAGGGTTAAGAACCCAAGGATTTGATATTATCACGTACGAAAGACGATTCACAGAATTGTGCCTATTGTGTCCGGGAGCATTCGAAGATGAGGAAGAGAAGATCGACACGTTTGTGAAAGGATTACCGGAAAGAATCCAAGAAGATATAAGTTCACACGAGCCCGCCTCCATACAACAGGCATGTAGAATGGCTCACAAAATAGTGAACCAGATTGAAGAAAGAATTAAAGAACAGACTGCTGAAGAGGCCAATGTGAAGCAAGTCAAAAGAAAGTGGGAGGAAAACGGTGATAAGAATCACCAATACAACAACAACAGCAATTACAACAATAATCGCAACAATTATCCCAACAATCGCAACATCAATCGCAACTACAACAAAAGGCCCAACAACAACAACAACAACAACAACAACAACAACAACAACAACAACAACAGCAACTACAACAATCATCCCAACAACAATAATAACCGCAACAACAACAACAATCAGAAGCAGCTATGCCAAAGGTGTGAAAAGTATCACTCGGGGTTTTGCACCAAATTTTGCAACAAGTGTAAAAGAAATGGTCATAGCGCGGCGAAGTGTGAGGTCTACGGACCAGGGGCTAATAGAACGAAAGGAACAAATGGTGTCGGAACGAGTAATGGTGGAGCAAGTAGTGTCGGAGCAAGTTATGCCAATGTAGTTTGTTATAAATGTGGAAAACTGGGCCACATTATTAGAAATTTCCCGAACCAGGAGAACACGAATGGACAAGGCCGTGGAAGAGTTTTCAATATTAATGCGAAAGAAGCAGAGGAAGACCCGGAGCTTGTTACGGGTACATTTCTTATTGACAATAAATCTGCTTACGTTTTATTTGATTCGGGTGCGGATAGAAGCTATATGAGTAGAGCTTTTTGTGCTAAATTAAGTTGTCCATTGACGCCTTTGGATAGTAAATTTTTACTTGAATTAGCAAATGGTAAATTAATTTCAGCAGATAATATATGTCGGAATCGAGAAATTAAACTGGTTAGCGAAACATTTAAGATTGATTTGATACCAGTAGAGTTAGGGAGTTTTGATGTGATAATCGGTATGGACTGGTTGAAAGAAGTGAAAGCAGAGATCGTTTGTTACAAAAATGCAATTCGCATTATACGAGAAAAAGGAAAACCCTTAATGGTATACGGAGAAAAGGGCAACACGAAGCTACATCTTATTAGTAATTTGAAGGCACAAAAACTAATAAGAAAAGGTTGCTATGCTGTTCTAGCACACGTCGAGAAAGTACAAACTGAAGAAAAGAGCATCAATGATGTTCCCATTGCAAAAGAATTTCCCGATGTATTTCCGAAAGAATTACCGGGATTACCCCCACATCGATCCGTTGAATTTCAAATAGATCTTGTACCAGGAGCTTCACCAATAGCTCGTGCTCCTTACAGACTCGCACCCAGTGAGATGAAAGAACTGCAAAGCCAATTACAAGAACTTTTAGAGCGTGGTTTCATTCGACCAAGCACATCACCGTGGGGAGCTCCTGCTTTGTTTGTCAAGAAGAAAGATGGTACATTCAGGTTGTGTATCGACTACCGAGAGTTGAACAAACTTACCATCAAGAACCGCTACCCACTACCGAGAATCGATGACTTATTTGATCAACTACAAGGCTCGTCTGTTTATTCAAAGATTGACTTACGTTCCGGGTATCATCAAATGCGGGTGAAAGAAGATGATATTCCAAAGACTGCTTTCAGAAGACGTTACGGTCATTACGAGTTTATGGTCATGCCGTTTGGTTTAACTAATGCACCAGCTGTGTTCATGGACCTTATGAACCGAGTGTGTGGACCATACCTTGACAAGTTTGTCATTGTTTTCATTGATGACATACTTATTTACTCAAAGAATGACCAAGAACACGGTGAACATTTGAGAAAGGTGTTAGAAGTATTGAGGAAGGAAGAATTGTACGCTAAGTTTTCAAAGTGTGCATTTTGGTTGGAAGAAGTTAAATTCCTCGGTCACATAGTGAACAAAGAAGGTATTAAGGTGGATCCGGCAAAGATAGAAACTGTTGAAAAGTGGGAAACCCCGAAAACTCCGAAACACATACGCCAGTTTTTAGGACTAGCTGGTTACTACAGAAGGTTCATCCAAGACTTTTCTAGAATAGCAAAATCCTTGACTGCATTAATGCATAAAGGGAAGAAATTTGAATGGAATGATGAACAAGAGAAAGCGTTTCAGTTATTGAAGAAAAAGCTAACTACGGCACCTATATTGTCATTGCCTGAAGGGAATGATTATTTTGTGATTTATTGTGACGCATCAAAGCAAGGTCTCGGTTGTGTATTAATGCAACGAACGAAGGTGATTGCATATGCGTCTAGACAATTGAAGATTCACGAACAAAATTATACGACGCATGATTTGGAATTAGGCGCGGTTGTTTTTGCATTAAAGACTTGGAGGCACTACTTATATGGGGTCAAAAGTATTATATATACCGACCACAAAAGTCTTCAACACATATTTAATCAGAAACAACTGAATATGAGGCAGCGTAGGTGGATTGAATTATTGTTGAGATTCGTTACCACCCGGGGAAGGTAAATGTGGTAGCCGATGCCTTGAGCAGGAAGGACAGAGAACCCATTAGAGTAAAATCTATGAATATAATGATTCATAATAACCTTACTACTCAAATAAAGGAGGCGCAACAAGGAGTTTTAAAAGAGGGAAATTTAAAGGATGAAATACCCAAAGGATCGGAGAAGCATCTTAATATTCGGGAAGACGGAACCCGGTATAGGGCTGAAAGGATTTGGGTACCAAAATTTGGAGATATGAGAGAAATGGTACTTAGAGAAGCTCATAAAAACCAGATACTCAATACATCCTGGAACGGGGAAGATGTACAAGGATCTCAAGAAATATTTTTGGTGGCCGGGTATGAAAGCCGATGTTGCTAAATACGTAGGAGAATGTTTGACGTGTTCTAAGGTCAAAGCTGAGCATCAGAAACCATCAGGTCTACCTCAACAACCTGAAATCCCGGAATGGAAATGGGAAAACATTACCATGGATTTCATCACTAAATTGCCAAGGACTGCAAGTGGTTTTTATACTATTTGGGTAATAGTTGATCATCTCACCAAATCAGCACACTTCCTGCCAATAAGAGAAGATGACAAGATGGAGAAGTTAGCACGACTGTATTTGAAGGAAGTCATCTCCAGACATGGAATACCAATCTCTATTATCTCTGATAGGGATGGCAGATTTATTTCAAGATTCTGGCAGACATTACAGCAAGCATTAGGAACTCGTCTAGACATGAGTACTGCCTATCATCCACAAACTGATGGGCAGAGCGAAAGGACGATACAAACGCTTGAAGACATGCTACGAGCATGTGTTATTGATTTCGAAAACAGTTGGGATCGACATCTACCGTTAGCAGAATTTTCCTACAACAACAGCTACCATTCAAGCATTGAGATGGCGCCGTTTGAAGCACTTTATGGTAGAAAGTGCAGGTCTCCGATTTGTTGGAGTGAAGTGGGGGATAGACAGATTACGGGTCCGGAGATTATACAAGAAACTACCGAGAAGATCATCCAAATTCAACAATGGTTGAAAACCGCCCAAAGTCGACAAAAGAGCTACGCTGACATTAAAAGAAAAGATATAGAATTTGAAATTGGAGAGATAGTCATGCTTAAAGTTGCACCTTGGAAAGGCGTTGTTCGATTTGGTAAACGAGGGAAATTAAATCCAAGGTATATTAGACCATTCAAGATTATTGATCGTGTCGGACCAGTAGCTTACCGACTTGAGTTACCTCAACAACTCGCGGCTGTACATAACACTTTCCACGTCTCGAATTTGAAGAAATGTTTTGCTAAAGAAGATCTCACTATTCCGTTAGATGAAATCCAAATCAACGAAAAACTTCAATTCATCGAAGAACCCGTTGAAATAATGGATCGTGAGGTTAAAAGACTTAAGCAAAACAAGATACCAATTGTTAAGGTTCGATGGAATGCTCGTAGAGGATCCGAGTTCACCTGGGAGCGTGAAGATCAGATGAAGAAGAAATACCCGCATCTATTTCCAGAAGATTCGTCAACACCTTCAACAGCTTAAAATTTCGGGACGAAATTTATTTAACGGGTAGGTACTGTAGTGACCCGAATTTTTCCATGTTTATATATATTAATTGAGATTGATATTTACATGATTAAATGTTTCCAACATGTTAAGCAATCAAACTTGTTAAGACTTGATTAATTGAAATATGTTTCATATAGACAATTGACCACCCAAGTTGACCGTGATTCACGAACGTTAAAACTTGTAAAAACTATATGATGACATATATATGGATATATATATATATAGTTAACATGATACTATGATAAGTAAACATATCATTAAGTATATTAACAATGAACTACATATGTAAAAACAAGACTACTAACTTAATGATTTTTAAACGAGACATATATGTAACGATTATCGTTGTAAAGACATTTAATGTATATATATCATATTAAGAGATATTCATACATGATAATATCATGATATTATAATAATTTAAAATCTCATTTGATATTATAAACATTGGGTTAACAACATTTAACAAGATCGTTAACATAAAGGTTTCAAAACAACACTTACATGTAACGACTAACGATGACTTAACGACTCAGTTAAAATGTATATACATGTAGTGTTTTAATATGTATTTATACACTTTTGAAAGACTTTAATACACTTATCAAAATACTTCTACTTAACAAAAATGCTTACAATTACATCCTCGTTCAGTTTCATCAACAATTCTACTCGTATGCACCCGTATTCGTACTCGTACAATACACAGCTTTTAGATGTATGTACTATTGGTATATACACTCCAATGATCAGTTCTTAGAAGCCCATGTGAGTCACCTAACACATGTGGGAACCATCATTTGGCAACTAGCATGAAATATCTCATAAAATTACAAAAATATGAGTAATCATTCATGACTTATTTACATGAATACAAAATTACATATCCTTTATATCTAATCCATACACCAACGACCAAAAACACCTACAAACACTTTCATTCTTCAATTTTCTTCATCTAATTGATCTCTCTCAAGTTCTATCTTCAAGTTCTAAGTGTTCTTCATATATTCTACAAGTTCTAGTTACATAAAATCATGAATACTTTCAAGTTTGCTAGCTCACTTCCAATCTTGTAAGGTGATCATCCAACCTCAATAAATCTTTGTTTCTTACATTAGGTTATCATTTTAATACAATGTAATAATCATATTCAAACTTTGGTTCAATTTCTATAACTATAACAATCTTATTTCAAGTGATGATCTTACTTGAACTTGTTTTCGTGTCATGATTCTGCTTCAAGAACTTCGAGCCATCCAAGGATCCGTTGAAGCTAGATCCATTTATCTATTTTCCAGTAGGTTTATCTAAGGAACTTAAGGTAGTAATTATGTTCATAACATCATTTGATTCATACATATAAAGCTATCTTATTCGAAGGTTTAAACTTGTAATCACTAGAACATAGTTTAGTTAATTCTAAACTTGTTCGCAAACAAAAGTTAATCCTTCTAACTTGACTTTTAAAATCAACTAAATACATGTTCTATATCTATATGATATGCTAACTTAATGATTTAAAACCTGGAAACACGAAAAACACCGTAAAACCGGATTTACGCCGTCGTAGTAACACCGCGGGCTGTTTCGGGTTAGTTAATTAAAAACTATGATAAACTTTGATTTAAAACTTGTTATTCTGAGAAAATAATTTTTATTATGAACATGAAACTATATCCAAAAATTATGGTTAAACTCAAAGTGGAAGTATGTTTTCTAAAATGGTCATCTAGACGTCGGTCTTTCGACTGAAATGACTACCTTTACAAAAACGACTTGTAACTTATTTTTCCGACTATAAACCTATAGTTTTTCTGTTTATATTCATAAAATAGAGTTCAATATGAAACCATAGCAATTTTATTCACTCAAAACGGATTTAAAATGAAGAAGTTATGGGTAAAACAAGATTGGATAATTTTTCTCATTTTAGCTACGTGAAAATTGGTAACAAATCTATTCCAACCATAACTTAATCAACTTGTATTGTATATTATGTAATCTTGAGATACCATAGACACGTATACAATGTTTCGACCTATCATGTCGACACATCTATATATATTTCGGAACAACCATAGACACTCTATATGTGAATGTTGGAGTTAGCTATACAGGGTTGAGGTTGATTCCAAAATATATATAGTTTGAGTTGTGATCAATACTGAGATACGTATACACTGGGTCGTAGATTGATTCAAGATAATATTTATCGATTTATTTCTGTACATCTAACTGTGGACAACTAGTTGTAGGTTACTAACGAGGACAGCTGACTTAATAAACTTAAAACATCAAAATATATTAAAAGTGTTGTAAATATATTTTGAACATACTTTGATATATATGTATATATTGTTATAGGTTCGTGAATCAACCAGTGGCCAAGTCTTACTTCCCGACGAAGTAAAAATCTGTGAATGTGAGTTATAGTCCCACTTTTAAAATCTAATATTTTTGGGATGAGAATACATGCAAGTTTTATAAATGATTTACAAAATAGACACAAGTACGTGAAACTACATTCTATGGTTGAATTATCGAAATCGAATATGCCCCTTTTTATTAAGTCTGGTAATCTAAGAATTAGGGAACAGACACCCTAATTGACACGAATCCTAAAGATAGATCTATTGGGCCTAACAAACCCCATCCAAAGTACCGGATGCTTTAGTACTTCGAAATTTATATCATATCCGAAGGGTGTCCCAGAATGATGGGGATATTCTTATATATGCATCTTGTTAATGTCGGTTACCAGGTGTTCACCATATGAATGATTTTTATCTCTATGTATGGGATGTGTATTGAAATATGAAATCTTGTGGTCTATTATTATGATTTGATATATATAGGTTAAACCTATAACTCACCAACATTTTTGTTGACGTTTTAAGCATGTTTATTCTCAGGTGATTATTAAGAGCTTCCGCTGTCACATACTTAAATAAGGAAGAGATTTGGAGTCCATGCTTGTATGATATTGTGTAAAAACTGCATTCAAGAAACATATTTTGTTGTAACATATTTGTATTGCAAACCATTATGTAATGGTCGTGTGTAAACAGGATATTTTAGATTATCATTATTTGATAATCTACGTAAAGCTTTTTAAACCTTTATTGATGAAATAAAGGTTATGGTTTGTTTTAAAATGAATGCAGTCTTTGAAAAAATGTCTTATATAGAGGTCAAAACCTCGCAACGAAATCAATTAATATGGAACGTTTTTAATCAATAAGAACGAGACATTTCACCTGTAATCAATACAGACTCTCCAGCCGGTAACCGTTCTAGTTGGAACGAGTTCGTCTTTTTCATTTACAATAACGGTTGTACCCCCCTTTTTGGGTACTACTTGTACTCGACTAACCCAAGGACTATTGGAGATGGGGTAGATTAACCCGACGTCAAGAAGCTTGACTACCTCCTTTTTAACAACCTCTTTCATGTTGGGATTTAGCCTGCGTTGTCTTTGTACTACTGGTTTGAAGTCATTCTCAAGGAGAATTTTATGTGTACAATAAGATGGGTTTATCCCTGGAATGTCGGTCGTTTTCCAGGCTATAGCCTTTTTATGGGTTTTCAAAACAGAGATTAACCTTTTCTTCTCGTTACCGGAAAGATGTGAAGCAATAATTACCGGTAATTGAGATGTACCTTCGAGGTAAGCATACTCCAAGTGTTTGGGTAGCTCCTTAAGCTCTAGTACGGGTGGTTCTTCCAAGGAATTCTTTATTCGGAATCTATCTTTATTTCCGATATCTTCAAATGATTCTTCTTCCTTAGGAAATTCTTCTTTCATGGTCTCATCATCCGTGACCACTTTCATCAATTCATCAAAATCCTCATCAATATTGAAATATTCACTTTCACTCACCGGGGCAAACCCCGAGGTATCAATTTCAAGTAGCTCCTGTAATTCATTCTCAACACAAAAGTTTATAACATCAATTTGAAAACAAGAGTCATCGGTAGAAGTGGGTCTTTTCATGGCTTTGTCAATATTACAAACTATTCTCTCGTCTCCCACACCTAGACTTAATTGTTCTTTTTGGACATTAATGATAGCATCTGCTGTGACGACCCGGGAATTTTTGAATAAATTTAAACCTAATCTTTATATGATTTCGACACAATAAGCAAAGTCTGTAAGGTTGAGTCTCAAAAAGTTTGAACTGTTTCATATATTCAATTGACCTTCGACTGCTATCGACGATTCACGAACAATTAAGTGTAAATAGATATGTGTGTATGTATATATAAATTATAATTCGAAAATGAGTTATATAATTTATAGGCTTATTAAATATGCATTTAGGAGCTGTTTATTAAATTGTAGAACTTTTTATATTTTATCTAGCACGAGCTCGGATAGTTGATTCAATTTGGTTTATCTGATGGCTAACTGTTTAACCTATGAATTATTATTAAATTATATTATAATTATTAATATATTATTTACATTACTTTATATATTATGCATTCATCACCACATGAACCAAGTTGTCAATTGCTTTTATGCATAATTGAATTAGGTATACTGTTTGAATTTGTTTTACTCACAAATTAAAATCTTAAGTGTTATATATATTTACATGTACACACAAGAGATAGAGAATTGTATATTACTTTGCTAATTGAAAACATGAATTACTATTTCTGATTGATTACTATGTATCAATCTATCGATACCTTTATCTATCTAAATAACTCCATATACGCAAGAAGATATACGTAGGTAGACATGTGGAATCAAACATCTTGACACCTTTCACCATTTCATATCTCTTGCTTTCATCAACCATAACCCACCACATTTCAGATCATCAAAATGTTTGGCCACATCAAACTTTATTATTCTCAACTCAATGCATATAAACAAAACACTTCTACTTTCTGTTTTATATCTTAATCACACTATTCATATAATACATTTACATATGCAAAAATATTAGATATAGATATAGATATATATATATATATATATATATATATATATATATATATATATATATATATATATATATATATATATATATATATATATATGACTCAAACTTATAACACTCCTTCCTTCCTCTCTCATCATCCCAACACCCATCTTTGTGCTACGACCGAGACCCAAAACCATTATTCAAAAACCTTGTTGTTCAAGCCCAAGATCATCTAACCATCATTTTACTGCCCACTGCTGCAGCTCACCTTTTGTTTCTAGTTGAACAACACCAACACCCTTCGTTACATGCTACTGCCCTCCTTTGTTTATCTTTTGAACAAGACCACCGTCCTCATCATCTTCGAAGAAATCCAAACACTTGAACACCCCACAAGCCACCTGAGCATAGCTGATATAGTTTCCTTGTTGCTATTACTATTTCTGTTGATGCTAAACTCAAACACCACATCACCTGTATCACCAACATATGACCCATATTATTATTTGTTAATTGCTACTACTTGTTCTGTTCGATCAAAACATCACCATTTTCATCAAACACCTTCGTGGATTATGTTCTTACTATGTCCGTGATCATTAAACTGCAAACTAAGAACCATTGAGAAACCATCAGTCCCTGTTGAAAGTAAAATTGCTGCTTATTGGTACGTTGTTACTATATATCTGTTCTCCTTCAAAATAAGAATCAATACTCATCAATTTCATCATGCTCGATCATCATTTGTTTCCACTTTTCTTGCTGCTACAGTCACTGTAAATCACCAAACAAAAACTACAGCCATATCCACCCACTTCAAATAAAAAACATTACATATATCACATAACAGTCATTAAATTATCAAGAATTATGGAAACACTTTAGACTAGTAGTATCATTACTTAACGAAAACACATATAGTAATAGTAGTAACAGAAAGTGAGATTTAACAAAAGTACGCTTGTGATATTCAAATATTCAAAGCAGCATCATCATCATACTGCAGCTACTTCTGTTATGTTTCTATTTTCAACCAAATACAACACCATCAAAACTCACTTCTGCTTCTTCCTACCATTCGAATAAACTGCTGCTGCCATAAATTTTCTGTTCTCTAAACCGGAACCCAACTTCACCATAGTCAAAAACACCAAGAACATCATAAATTATTGATCTTGTTCGATTAAATAAATATACAGAGAATATAGAGGGATTATAGAAATTAAGGGGATATCATTGAATCGATTACTTACTTGGAACAATTGATTGATCTAGATTTGATTTATTTATTGATGAATCAAAGAAACCCTAATTTGTGATACGGTTTCCTGCACTCCACCTCTGCTATTTTCGATCTACAATTGGAGCCGACAACAGAAACATCTACCGAATGCAATTGAACCGGTTAACCTGATTCTTTGTACTGGACCCTTGTTTGATGTTTGATGGATACACAATAATGATGATGATGCAACAGCATCCGCAACCCTTTTCCTTTTTCTTTCTCAGCTGACAGAAGCTTATATAAATTATTGATTGGGCTCGGATTTATAGGTTGGGCCGAGATCCATTTGGTTGTTGGGCTGAAGTAAATGTGGACCGATCTACATATTAATGGGTTATATAGAATTTCATTTGTGTCTAAATCAGAAATACAACAGTAGAGCAGTGGTTTGGACATGTGTTAGGGGAGCGGGAGGTCGCGAGTTCGAGCCCTAACGGTGGTGTATTCTTTTTAAAAGCTTGATTCTTCAAAGGTCGTACTCTATTATTATTATTATTATTATTATTATTATTATTATTATTATTATTATTATTATTATTATTATTATTATTATTATTGTTATTATTATTATTATTATTATTATTATTTGTATCATTATGATTATAACCACTATTGTTATGATTATTATCATCATTATTATAACTATTTTAAGTATTATCATTATTATTATTATCATCAAATAATACTACTTTTTATTTATAATTACTAATATTATTTTACCAATTATCAATTAGTTACATAAAACTATATCGAATATATATAACATATAATTTATTAAAATAACAAGTATATCAATAATAATATATAAGTTATTCGATTACAATTACATGTGTTAATATATATAAATGATATAGGTTCGTGAATCCGAGGTCAACCCTGCATTGTTCAGTTATTCAATGCCGTCATATGTATTTTTACTACAAAATACAGTATAGTGAGTTTCATTTGCCTTTTTACTCATTACATTTTTGGGCTGAGAATACATGCAAATGCTTTATTAACTGTTTTACAATATTAATATGCGTGAGTTTCATTTGATTCCCTTTTACTCTTTACATTTTTGGGCTGAGAATACATGCAAATGCTTTATTAACTGTTTTGCAATATTTATATGCGTGAGTTTTCATTTGCTCCCTTTTTAAATGCTTTTGCAATATATATTTTTGGGACTGAGAATACATGCGCTGCTTTTATAAATGCTTTACGAAATAGACACAAGTAATCGAAACTACATTCTATGGTTGGATTATCTAATCGAATATGCCCTTTTTATTAAGTCTGGTAATCCAATAATTAGGGAACAGACACCCTAATTGACGCGAACTCTAAAGATAGATCTATCGGGCCCAACAAGCCCCATCCAAAGTACCAGATGCTTTAGTACTTCGAAATTTATATCATGTCCGAAGGAGGATCCCGGAATGATAGGGATATTCTTATATGCATATTGTGAATGTCGGTTACCAGGTGTTCAATCCATATGAATGATATTTTTGTCTCTATGCATGGGACGTTTGTTTATGAGAAATGGAAATATGAAATCTTGTAGTCTATTAAAATTATGAAATAATTATTTATATTAAACTAATGAACTCACCAACCTTATGGTTGACACTTGAAAGCATGTTTATTCTCAGGTATGAAAGAAGTCCTCCGCTGTGCAATTGCTCATTTTAAAGATATTACTTGGAGTCATTCATGACATATTTCAAAAGACGTTGCATTCGAGTTGTTGAGTTCATTAAGATTATTATTAAGTCAATTACGGTTAGATATATTATAAAATGGTATGCACGCCGTCAACTTTCGATGTAATGAAAGATTGTCTTTTCAAAAACGAATGCAATATTTGTAAAATGTATCATATAGAGGTCAAGTACCTCGCGATGTAACCAACTATTCTGATTCGTTTATAATCGATGTGGACTTCGTCCGGATGGATTAGGACGGGTCTTCACAGTTGGTATCAGAGCGGTGGTCTTAGCGAATCAGGTCTTGCATTAGTATGTCTAACTGATAGTTGTTAGGATGCATTAGTGAGTCTGGACTTCGACCGTGTCTGCATGTCAAAAGTTTTGCTTATCATTTTGTGTCGAAAATCATCTGCTTACCATCCTTAGGAAGTTACCTGCTTATCATTCTTAGTCTAGACACATCATACTGCAATGGTTGCATGAATAGTGTATAGACGAAATTCGTATCTTATCGTATCTACTAATTCATATCTTAGCGTATCTGTTACTGTAAACTTTGCCTAACATATTCCATAGATTCCTCCGTAACTTATGGGATTTTAGTATTATATATGCATATGTAAATTATGTATAGCAGGATACTAATCTACATCCTATAATCTATTTCTTATCAAAAATCCTTCATCTGATCGTACGAGATGAATCCTTCAACTAGTTCGAGTCCCTCAGATTCCGACAGCTATTCCGATAGTTATCCCGACAGTTATTCCGAATGGATAGTCATCTAAGCTCCGGAAGCAACGTCATCAGAATGAATCAACCAATCATCCATCCCCAATTCATCTGATGGATTCGTAGTTGACTTAATCAATGGAGACGCGCAGAAGGCGATCCCTTCCACCAACCGAATTCACCTCTCGACAATGAACCTGAAGCGTTTACTGGCGAACCTGTTCGAGCCACCATTTTCTCTCTTATTTTCAGAGTATCTCGTCACGATCATATACTATCTCAGATTCTAAACCTTATTCATCCGCTCGTTCTGACCGACAATCATCCCGGAATAATAGAAGACGTTAGTGAACTTCGCGCTCGAGTAATCAATTTGGAGAATATGGTGTAAAATCTACTAACTTCAACAACATCATCGGCACCAACAGTACCATTAATAACAGCACCAGTACCATCAACAATCCATGCTTAAATATCATCATCTGTACTTTGAGTATGATTTTCATTCTATGTATCGTTCTACCTCATTTATCTTCGTTCGACATGGCGAATATGTAATCTCTAAAGTTTTAGAGATTATTTATTCTAGCCCCAACCGAAAAGTAAATGAGTTTAATATCATATTAACTCATTAAATCCATGAATACATCTGAAGAAAATATATATGTATATATGTTTTCATAAAGATTGTAATTAAAAATTCTCTTGTACAAACTGTTAATGGTGAAAATATTTTAAAGGGTAGGTAATACCCGAGGAATATTTAAATTTCACATTAATAAGTTACATTGTACGTTCTTCGAATCTGTTTCAACAGTCATATACTATCCTACTTACATCCACCGATATACAAATCCGTTCACCACAGAATAACCATATTCATCCAATTTCATATTTGGATTTTGATTTATCATAATCCAACAAGTGGCATAATGAAGAAAACATTGGACAAAATAAAATTTGTTAGAAACAAACAAATTAACTATGAGAAATTTTGTTAAGAATCCACGCTAACTGTTTCCAGCTAACTGTTCCTAGCTAACTGATTACATTTTATTTATCGCAGTTTATTAATCGCAATTTAATTATCGTAATTTTATTTATCGTCATTTAATTTCTGTTATTTACTTTACGCACTTTATTTATCGTCATTTAAATTATGTTATTTATTTTACGCACATTAAATGTCGGGACACGTATACAAGGTTTTGACATATCATATCGACCCATCTATATATATTATTTGGAATAACCATAGACACTCTATATGCAGTAATGCAGGAGTTAGCTATACAGGGTTGGGGTTGATTCTACAATAATATATATAGTTTGAGTTGTGATCAAGTCTGAGACATGTACACGGGTCACGATACGTATTAATTAATTCGAATATTATATAGTAAACTATATATGAATTATTATTTGTACACTGCTAACTATGGACTATCAACTGAAGACTATCAACATTGGACAATTAAAATGAATTAAAATATTGACTATAACATATGAAACTAAACAATTCTTCAAGTTTGCCACTTGATTTCATCTTAAACCTCATTTGTATCTTGACGATTACGATCTGCGTTCAAACCTATCATAATTCCTGAAAACACCTCAAACGAGAGGATGAACCTACCGAACTTCATCTACGGAAGGAAAGAATTATGTATATAGTATCGCACCTGAGAAACTCTCGGCAACTGAGTAAAAGTTTAACACGTAGCCGCGTTAGATCCTTTGGCAATTATTAGCAAAAATAACTTTGCGATCCCTTTTCAAAGTAGCCAATTTTGTCACAGCTCCAGCAAGTCAACTTCGACTTTTCATTCAAAGTAGCCTTACTATAATCCTGATATATACGATTACCCTTTTGATACCGGAGAATTCTTTTATATTCCACCATATTACCAGCAGACGTACCAACAACCTCGTTGCTTCTTGGCATAAATCTCTCTGACAAATCATTATATTTATTCATTGAAACCCCATTATATAATCATCTGCATCTTGTAACGAGAACTGCCATACCAATTACCGGGAATCAGCAATCAGTACTTTAAAAACTCACAGTATATCTACATCAACAGTTATATGTATGATATTTATCTCTTAGCATTATGATATCTCATTTTGAAATTCTAAAAAACACTCAGTCACAAATCAATACTCTGAATGTTGAAAAAGCTGAATGAAGCAGCAGAAACTATAGACAACCGTAAATGACCTTAATCATCAGAAGTTTGATGATAAAGAATAGTATGTTGGAAAAGCTCAGAAAAGTTAGAACTGAAAAACGGATTGAGCTAACCACGAAGGAGACCAAGGACAAATACAAGGACCAAACTCTTATTTAAAGAATCTGATGATTCTGTTTCTGACGAAATATTTAGCGAATACCTTGCTTCCGAATCTAAACCCTTACGGATAAATCTTCTTCATCATCCATCGATATTAGAAATTCCAAGATATCATCATATTTTTCATTATTAATATTCTCCATATTTCTGAAGATATTTTGATAACGGTTCTTATCTGAAATCATTAATATCATCGTGCTATCAGTGTTACATCATATAGAAACTGTTAGTTTCTATATTCTGTAAACTTTCGAGCTTAAAATATAAATGTTATTGAAGTAATGTTGGGAACTGATGCATGAGTTAGTATAATATAATGACACTTGATCAACGTGATTATATTACAGTAGGTCATGCTAAGTTTATAATGAAATGTGATGATTCACAGATCATAACGTCATCATGTGCCATGTTACATAACTCTATCATTCTGCTTAACTTCTGAACATATCAAGAAAGTATATTCTTGATAGTTCTATTCTCAGTGATTCTGGTAATTTGACAAATCAAATCGTGCAAAAACATTAGTTCTTATTTAGAACACGATGTTTATCCAAAATTCCATACTTACGAATTCTGGATCGTTACTCGCTTATTTAGAGGTCGGGAGGATAATAAAAAAGGCAAAGAGCTCCAAAATATAAGAGAAAATATAAAGCCCAATAACAACATGGAGGTTACAAACCGTGGATATTAATAGGAATAGCAATATAAAGACACGGCATAATTAAGAATAGTACCACCCCAAGATTATATTAAAAGTAAACAGATTTTTCTGGTGGAAGATTGAAAAGAAGGATGACAGAAATGATAATTAGGAAAATATTAGGGATTAGAACTGGACTAAGCATTTTCACAATCTTTTGGATATATGAACTAAGAAAGAAAGTATAGGAATGGTGAGAATAATGGAACGGAGGAGTTTAATTTATAATGGAAATATCAGACATAGTAATCGAGGCAGATCACCGTATTTAATTATAGAGATCTTAATTTCCTTATTTGCCGAAGAATCAAATCTTTTAGATTCCGAAGATTTTCTTTAAATCCCTTAAATTCTGGGATTCAACCAAGACAACGTAAAAAGTTAAGACGCACCTTACTTTCTAAATTCAATCATGACTATGTCAAAGTAAAGACGAATATCTATTACCTTATCTCAATCTTTTGTGATAGCTTCCCTCGTACGCTTTGCGTAATCGAATTGTTTTATCCATATTTCTCAATAATGATAAAACCCCATGTATCGACTCATATTCATCATGAAAATATTTTCATTGTTAGCCATGACCAACTCACTCAAATTTCGGGACGAAATTTCTTTAACGGGTAGGTACTGTGACGACCCGGGAATTTTCAACTAAATTTAAACCTAATCTTTATATGATTTCGATACAATAAGCAAAGTTTGTAAGGTTGAGTCTCAAAAAGTTTGAACTATTTCATATATTCAATTGACCTTCGACTGCTATCGACGATTCACGAACAATTAAGTGTAAATAGATATGTGTGTATGTATATATAAATTATAATTCGAAAATGAGTTATATAATTTATAGGCTTATTAAATATGCATTTAGGAGCTGTTTATTAAATTGTAGAACTTTTTATATTTTATATAGCACGAGCTCGAATAGTTGATTCAATTTGGTTTATCTGATGGCTAACTGTTTAACCTATGAATTATTATTAAATTATATTATAATTATTAATATATTATTTACATTACTTTATATATTATGCATTCATCACCACATGAACCAAGTTGTCAATTGCTTTTATGCATAATTGAATTAGGTATACTGTTTGAACTTGTTTTACTCACAAATTAAAATCTTAAGTGTTATATATATTTACATGTACACACAAGAGATAGAGAATTGTATATTACTTTGCTAATTGAAAACATGAATTACTATTTCTGATTGATTACTATGTATCAATCTATCGATACCTTTATCTATCTAAATAACTCCATATATGAAAGAAGATATACGTAGGTAGACATGTGGAATCAAACATCTTGACACCTTTCACCATTTCACATCTCTTGCTTTCATCAACCATAACCCACCACATTTCAGATCGTCAAAATGTTTGGCCATATCTAACTTTATTATTCTCAACTCAATGCATATAAACAAAACACTTCTACTTTCTGTTTTATATCGTAATCACACTATTCATATAATACATTTACATATGCAAAAATATTAGATATAGATATAGATATATATATATATATATATATATATATATATATATATATATATATATATATATATATATATATATATATATATATATATATATATATATATATATATATATATATGACTCAAACTTATAACACTCCTTCCTTCCTCTCTCATCATCCCAACACCCATCTTTGTGCTACGACCGAGACCCAAAACCATTATTCAAAAACCTTGTTGTTCAAGCCCAAGATCATCTAACCATCATTTTACTGCCCACTGCTGCAGCTCACCTTTTGTTTCTAGTTGAACAACACCAACACCCTTCGTTACATGCTACTGCCCTCCTTTGTTTATCTTTTGAACAAGACCACTGTCCTCATCATCTTCGAAGAAATCCAAACACTTGAACACCCCACAAGTCACCTGAGCATAGCTGATATAGTTTCCTTGTTGCTATTACTGTTTTTGTTGATGCTAAACTCAAACACCACATCACCTGTATCACCAACATATGACCCATATTATTATTTGTTAATTGCTACTACTTGTTCTGTTCGATCAAAACATCACCATTTTCTTCAAACACCTTCGTGGATTATGTTCTTACTATGTCCGTGATCATCAAACTGCAAACTAAGAACCATTGAGAAACCATCAGTCCCTGTTGAAAGTAAAATTGCTGCTTATTGGTACGTTGTTACTATATATCTGTTCTCCTTCAAAATAAGAATCAAGACTCATCAATTTCATCATGCTCGATCATCATTTGTTTCCACTTTTCTTGCTGCTACAGTCACTGTAAATCACCAAACAAAAACTACAGCTATATCCACCCACTTCAAATCAAAAACATTACATATATCACATAATAGTCATTAAATTATCAACAATTATGGAAACACTTTAGACTAGTAGTATCATTACTTAACGAAAACACATATAGTAATAGTAGTAACAGAAAGTGAGATTTAACAAAAGTACGCTTGTGATATTCAAATATTCAAAGCAGCATCATCATCATACTGCAGCTACTTCTGTTATGTTTCTATTTTCAACCAAATACAACACCATCGAAACTCACTTCTGCTTCTTCCTACCATTCGAATAAACTGCTGCTGCCATAAATTTTCTGTTCTCTAAACCGGAACCCAACTTCACCATAGTCAAAAACACCAAGAACATCATAAATTATTGATCTTGTTCGATTAAATAAATATACAGAGAATGTAGAGGGATTGTAGAAATTAAGGGGATATCATTGAATCGATTACTTACTTGGAACAATTGATTGATCTCGATTTGATTTATTTATTGATGAATCAAAGAAACCCTAATTTGTGATACGATTTCCTGCACTCCACCTCTGCTATTTTCGATCTACAATTGGAGCCGACAACAGAAACATCTACCGAATGCAATTGAACCGGTTAACCTGATTCTTTGTACTGGACCGTTGTTTGATGTTTGATGGATACACAATAACGATGATGATGCTACAGCAGCCGCAACCCTTTTCCTTTTTCTTTCTCAGCCGACAGAAGCTTATATAAATTATTGATTGGGCTCGGATTTATAGGTTGGGCCGAGATCCATTTGGTTGTTGGGCTGAAGTAAATGTGGACCGATCTACATATTAATAGGTTATATAGAATTTCATTTGTGTCTAAATCAGAAATACAATAATAGAGCAGTGGTTTGGACATGTGTTAGGGGAGCGGGAGGTCGCGAGTTCGAGCCCTAACGGTGGTGTATTCTTTTTAAAAGCTTGATTCTTCAAAGGTCGTACTCTATTATTATTATTATTATTATTATTATTATTATTATTATTATTATTATTATTATTATTATTATTATTATTATTATTATTATTTGTATCATTATGATTATAACACTATTGTTATGATTATTATCATCATTATTATAACTATTTTAAGTATTATCATTATTATTATTATCATCAAATAATACTACTTTTTATTTATAATTACTAATATTATTTTACCAATTATCAATTAGTTACATAAAACTATATCGAATATATATAACATATAATTTATTAAAATAACAAGTATATCAATAATAATATATAAGTTATTCGATTACAATTACATGTGTTAATATATATAAATGATATAGGTTCGTGAATCCGAGGTCAACCCTGCATTGTTCAGTTATTCAATGCCGTCATATGTATTTTTACTACAAAATACAGTATAGTGAGTTTCATTTGCCTTTTTACTCATTACATTTTTGGGCTGAGAATACATGCAAATGCTTTATTAACTGTTTTACAATATTTATATGCGTGAGTTTCATTTGATTCCCTTTTACTCTTTACATTTTTGGGCTGAGAATACATGCAAATGCTTTATTAACTGTTTTGCAATATTTATATGCGTGATTTTTCATTTGCTCCCTTTTTAAATGCTTTTGCAATATATATTTTTGGGACTGAGAATACATGCGCTGCTTTTATAAATGCTTTACGAAATAGACACAAGTAATCGAAACTACATTCTATGGTTGGATTATCTAATCGAATATGCCCTTTTTATTGAGTCTGGTAATCCAAGAATTAGGGAACAGACACCCTAATTGACGCGAACTCTAAAGATAGATCTATCGGGCCCAACAAGCCCCATCCAAAGTACCGGATGCTTTAGTACTTTGAAATTTATATCTTGTCCGAAGGAGGATCCCGGAATGATAGGGATATTCTTATATGCATATTGTGAATTTCGGTTACCAGGTGTTCAATCCATATGAATGATATTTTTGTCTCTATGCATGGGACGTTTGTTTATGAGAAATGGAAATATGAAATCTTGTGGTCTATTAAAATTATGAAATGATTATTTATATTAAACTAATGAACTCACCAACCTTTTGGTTGACACTTGAAAGCATGTTTATTCTCAGGTATGAAAGAAGTCCTCCGCTGTGCAATTGCTCATTTTAAAGATATTACTTGGAGTCATTCATGACATATTTCAAAAGACGTTGCATTCGAGTTGTTGAGTTCATTAAGATTATTATTAAGTCAATTACGGTTAGATATATTATAAAATGGTATGCACGCCGTCAACTTTCGATGTAATGAAAGATTGTCTTTTCAAAAACGAATGCAATATTTGTAAAATGTATCATATAGAGGTCAAGTACCTCGCGATGTAACCAACTATTGTGATTCATTTATAATCGATGTGGACTTCGTCCGGATGGATTAGGACGGGTCTTCACATCTGCAGTGTTAAGGAAAGGACGTCCTAAAATGATAGGAACTTTTGTGTCCTCTTGCATTTCTAGAATAACAAAGTCGACGGGAAAGACAAGTGAACCAAATTTTACAAGAATATCCTCGGCTATACCTATGGGAGTATCAAATGATTGGTTTGCTAATCGAATACCCATCTGGGTTGGTTTCAAATCTCCTAAGTCAAGTTTCAAATATAACGAGTAAGGCATTAGGTTAACACTTGCACCTAGGTTGGCTAGCGCATCATACACTACCGAATCATCCATCATACATGGTATGATAAAACTACCCGGATCTCCCAATTTTGGAGGTACATTTTGCTTTTTCAAGATGGCCGAACACTCCTCATGGAGGAATGTGGTAGATACTTCTTGGTATTTTCCTTTCGAGGATATGAGATCTTTCAAAAACTTCCCATAATGGGGCATACCCTTAAGAACCTCCGCGAGTGGCATGTTAATGCTGATTTGCTTGATCATATTCGCAAATTTTTGATATTGGCTCGCGAGTCTGTCTTTCTTCAACGCTATTGGGTATGGAATAGGTGCCTTGTACACCTTCACTGGTGGTTCTTCACTTTTCTTCGATATGACCTCCGGTGGATCACCTTTCTCTTGCTCTTTTTCAACATGCTCATCTACATCAACAGGCACCTGCAAAACAGAAGGAGACAAGGGAACTTCCGAGGACTTAAGGGTCTCCAGGTTAGTAGTTAAACCGCTTCTAGTGGTTATAGCATTTACATGCTCATTCCTTGTTTGATTGTTACTAGGATTCACTTGAGTATTTGAGGGGAGAGCACAAGGTGGTCTCTCTGCTAGTAACTGTGAGATCCTTCCAACATCCCTTTCTAAGTTTTGAATCGTAGCTTGTTGATTGCGAATTTGCTGAGTTCGAATTTCTGCATTTTGTTCGTGTTTAACCATAAAATCTCTCAACAGATCTTCTAAACCGGATTTCTTCTCAGTTTGTGGTTGTATAAGTGCTTGTGGTTGTGCTTGTGGTTGATTGTGTTGGAAATTATTTTGGTAATTTCGTGAGGGTTGATTACGATTGTTTAGATGATTGTAACCCGGTGGTGCATTTCTTTGATTTTGATTCTGGAAATTCCGGTTATTTTGGTAACCTGCATTTCCTCCGTGGTAGTTGTTGTTTGAACTTGAAGGTCCTCCTATTTGATAACTGTTGACAGGAGGATATTTCCGGTTATTTGCTTCAACCGCCGGAAAGTCGTCAAAATTCATCTCACCTTTTCGCATGTAACCTAGGAAATTTGCTTGTTCTTCCATCGTCGTTTGGTCGCAATCTCGCGTGAGATGTGGACCTTGGCACAACTCGCACCCTACCCTGATAGCGTGCATTTCTTTGGTTACCTTTTCGATTTGCCTTGCTTGATTTGCCAATTGAACTTTTAATGCAGCGATTTCATCGTTGCTTTCGACATTAGCAACTGTTGACCATCTAGAGAATTCCATCTCCTAATGCCAATTATGAGAATGGGCTGCTATATCGGCAATTATTGTGTGAGCATCTTCGGGCATTTTTTTCATGATTGATCCTCCTCCTGCAACATCTATATCCTTTCGGGTAGCCACATTGACTCCTTTATAGAAAATTTGGACTTTTTGGAATGTATTCAACCCGTGTTGAGGACATACCCTAAGCATTTTATTAAATCGGGTCCAAGCTTCATAAAGAGTCTCGTTAGACTTTTGCTTGAAGTGATTTATGTCACTTTGTAATTTTGCTGCTTTCGAAGCAGGGAAGAATTCTGACAAAAATTTGTCCATCATATCATTCCAGTTTTCAATATAACCTTCCGGTAATGAGTCTAGCCAATCTCTTGCATCATCCTTTAGGGACCATGGAAAGATTTTTAGACATGCAACTTCATCGGAGACATCTTTGATTTTGAAAAGCTTGCAAATGCTTACAAACTTACGAAGATGCTCGTTAGCATCTTCATTTGGGGCCCCACCGAATTGGCATGTATTAGTCGCCATGTGGAGAAATTGCCCCTTTATTTCAAAACCATCAGTCATCGTAGGTTAAACAATTGCGTGGCCTTGTCCTGTCCTTGTTGCCTTCATCAAAGCATCCATCGTTTGATTTGTAGCAGTCATCTCTTCCTCTTCTTTAATGACTGGCTCGATGATTGGTTGAACAATTGTTTCAGAGTTAGAATCTAACGAAAGTGATTCTAAACCTTAAGCAAGAGATTCTACTTCTTGAGCTCTTAAGCGTTCGTGAAGTTCTCTTTCAGGTTCAGGATATGAAGGAATTAAATTAGAGTTGGAAGAACGTAGATTCATGCACTAATACCTATCCTGCAATCACAATACCACAAACAAACCAATTGCAAAAACACAAGCTTACAATAAAAAGTAACTTTTCTAGGAATTGAATTCCTACAAAAGGATCGAATAATTCAAAGTTTATTAAAATCTTTTAACAAAACAAGTCCCCGGCAGCGGCGCCAAAAAGTTGATGTGTCAAGATGTAACCTTTAAAATGTAGACAATATGCTTAATAATTAACACATAATACATGCAACTAAAACCCGTTCATGTAGTAACTAGCAAGTAAATTGACCAGTTCGATCCACAGGGAGAAGTTTGTTTAAATGATTTTACCATGATTAATTATTCTAAAAAGGGGGGTTTGTATTTGAAGTTGTGTTTTTGTTTAACGAAACAGCAACTAAAGATAATAATTAACAAGAATGAGAATGCGGTGTTTACTTCTTTGCTTGATAAATGACAGGGATTGTTCTTTTATAATTAAAACCGTTATGCGATAGTTACAATAGAGTAGTTTATATCAATTTCAAAATATCTATAAACTTAAGAACTATGTTTAATCAACAAGATTCTTTCTTGGTTAAATTCACATAAAACCTAGTTTACTAAGATCACTCTAAGTAAACTACATGATTGTAAAACCTAAATATCATCCAATTACCATCCTATATTCACATATAGGTGTCTAGATCACTAGGTGTAGAAGTACAAATTATAGCCTTTGATAAATTCGCATAAATCAAGTCATAACTCGTATAATTGAACTAGAATATAAAGATAGTTACAACAATGGATTTCTTGAAAGAACATGGTGATTTAGATTGATTAACTAACTAGATTCAACCCGATTAAACTCACGTGAAACCTTAATTAAAACAATCACTTGAGGTAATTTCATAACTATGTTGCTTTGGAACTTATTCAATTACCGAATTAAACACATAACAAAATCACTTAAGTGTATGTATCTAATCGTCAAGATTACTAGATGTATTGAAGTATAGATTGTTTTCCTAGTTAACTCACATTAATAGGTTTGCAATCTATATAATTGAAGTAATGATCTAAACAAGCATAACAATGGTTCTTACGGTTGAACTAGATAATTAAATCAATCAAACATATGTATAACTAGCATAACATCAAAGTATAGAACAATCTCAAGCCATAAATCTTACATTGAAACAAACACACAAGGCTTTTAGCCTAACATAATCATAGTAGAACTAATGAAACAGTAAATACAAGTTGAATTCATGTTAAAAAGATATAGAACAATAGTACCAATTGCGATAAACGATCCTAGCTTAATATTGATGTTGAAAGAGTGGAGATTAACTTGCAGCCTTCCTTAGACCTTGAAAATTGTCTTAAAACTGGGGGAGAACGTAGTAGTGAAAGTGTCTCAAGTAAGTAACCAAAGGCTCCATTAAATAGCCTCAAAAGTTAGGTATTTTGGCCAGAAAGTGACCAGATGCGCCGCATCTCTTTGGGATGCACCGCATCTATTTTCATTCAGTAGATTCCAGCTTGATTCTGCACTCAGGACTGTCGGCAGGGGGTCAGATGCGCCGCATCTGGGACAGATGCGCCGCATCTGGCTTGGATGCACTGCATCCATCTCAGATGCGCCGCATCTGGGGCTGTTTTGGTCCAGAAGTCTGCATGCTCTGTATCTGAAACTGTCGGGAATTATTTGGTGCATAGATGCGCCGCATCTAAGAGAGATGCGCCGCATTTAGACATGTTTTAGTGGTTTCGGACTGTTTTGCGCGTTCAATCTTCGTTTTAACTCTGTTTTTGCTGTTGGTCTTCATTTATTCATTCACAATGGACTTTTACAAATATACATGAATTACAATACATACGTATAACAATTACATACAAATGGAACAACTTTGGATCGAAATAATGGCAATAAACATGTATAATTTTGGCGTTATCAGAGGTGAATACCTAAGCGATGCTTTCCAAGATCATCTTAAAAGCTGTGGGATTATCTCGCAGCTCACTCCTCCTGGAACACCCCAACTTAATGGAGTTTCTGAAAGGAGGACCGGACCCTAATGGATATGGTTCGATCTATGATGGCTAGAACCTCGTTGCCTCTATCATTTTGGGGTTATTGTCTATGCTCCGCGGCTCGTATTCTAAATATGGCCCCAAACAAGAAAGTGGAACGAACTCCTCATGAGATGTGGTTTGGAAAACCTCCATCTCTATCATACTTAAAGGTATGGGGATGTGAAGCTTATCCTAAGTGTTACGTCCCTAATAAGTTGAATGCTCGATCCACGAAGTGAATCTTCATAGGATATCCCAAGGATGATATGGGATACTATTTCTATGATCCAACCGAGCAAAATGTATTTGTTGCTCGAAAGGCTGAATTCCTTGAAACTAAGTTCCTAATGGAAGGAAATAGTGAAAGGAAGATAGATCTTGAAGAGGTTCAAGATCAAGTAGATGATACACAATTGGTTGACACTAGCACTCAACATGAAAATGTTGAGAATGATCAAATGGATGATCAAAATACACAAGACGTTCGCAGATCTGGTAGGATTAGTAATCCTCCTGAGAGATATGGGTTTCTCATGGATGGTTGCTATGTGGTTGATTTGGATGAACCAACAAACTACCAAGATGCTTTATCAAGGATTGATAAGGATAAATGGCAGGAAGCCATGAACGCTGAGATGCAATCCATGTATGACAACCAAGTTTGGGAACTTGTTGAACAACCTACTAGCTCAAGGCTAGTTGATTGTAAATGGCTTTTCAAAATGAAAACCGACATACATGGAAACTTGGATACATATAAAGCTAGACTTGTAGCAAAAGGTTTCACTCAAACTCAAGGGGATGACTATGATGAAACTTTTTCGCCAGTGGCAATGCTAAAGTCTATTAGGATATTACTTGCCATTGCTGCTCATTATGATTATGAAATATGGCAAATGGATGTCAAGACCGCTTTCCTAAATGGACATCTTGAGGAAGATGTCTATATGGTTCAGCCTGAAGGTTTTGTTGATCTGAAATATCCTAAATAGGTATGCAAGTTAAAGAAGTCAATCTATGGATTGAAACAAGCATCTAGAATGTGGAATCATCGTTTTAATGAGGAGGCCAAGAAATTTGGCTTCATTAAAAATGGTGATGAAGCTTGTGTATACAAGAAAGCTAGTGGGAGCACTATCATATTCCTTGTATTATATGTGGATGATATATTGTTATTTGGAAATGATATCCCGGCAATGCAAGGTGTTAAAACTTGGCTAAGTAAATGCTTCTCCATTAAGGATCTTGGAGAAGCACAATACATTTGGGGATTGGGATCTACAGGGATAGATCCAAGAAACTGATAGGTTTGAATCAAAGTGCATACATTGAAAAGATCTTGAAAAGGTTCAAGATGGTGAACTCTAAGAAAGGTTTGGTACCTATTCATAAGGGAACGTTTCTCAGTTCATCTCAGTGCCCTACCACGAAAGATGAACAAGAGAGAATGAAGAAAGTCCCATACACATCTGCTATTGGGTCAATCATGTATGCAATGATATGCACTAGACCAGATTTGTCATGCACCCTAAGCCTGACAAGTAGATACCAGAATAACCCAGGAAACAGTGATTGGATTGCTATCAAAAGTATATTGAAATACCTTAGGAGGACTAAGGATATGTTTCTAATATATGGGTCTGGTGAGGAGGAACTCGCTGTAAAAGGTTACGTGGACGCGAGTTTCCAAACTGATCGAGATGATTCTCGATCACAATCCGGTTATGTCTTCACGTTAAATGTAGGTGCGGTCTCTTGAAAGAGTTCAAAACAGGATGTTGTTGCTTTATCCACTACAGAGTCGGAGTACATCGCTACCTCATTGGCAGCTCAGGAAGCTGAATTGATGAAGAAATTCATTGACGACTTAGGAGTAGTCCCTTCCATTCAGGACCCTCTTGAGATCTTTTGTGACAACGAGGGTGCGATTGCTCAAATCAAGGAACCTCGTGCTCACCAAAAGACCGGTCACATTGAGCGGAGATTCAACTACATATGGGATGAAGTTGAAAAGGGAAAGATATGTATTCACAAAGTTCACACAGATCTTAATATAGTGGATCCACTCACGAAGCTCTTACATGGTGCAAAACATCAAGGGCATGTTAGTGCATTAGGGCTTCGATATTCTAGTGATTGGTTGTGATCTGTTTTATGTATTGTAACGGAACAAAGTGGTTCAAACTCATTAATGTAATTATGGTGCTAATTTATTAATCTTGAGTCATGTTCCTAATTTTGCATATTTTATCCATGAATAAGCTGTTATTCTAAATTCCGTAGTCGATTACATTTGTGGGAACAAGTGTGAGGTTTAGACTATTATGAACTTGGATTGGTATACATTCAGGTTGAATGTGTGGCAAGGTTGCTACCAAGGTTCATAGATATTTGTGGGATACAAATATTGGAAGACCCGCTCTCAAGATTTACTGAATGGAGCCTTCGTGGTTGATCACATGTAATTTTGAGTAAAGGTGAATATCATTGTATCCTCTGACCTGAGATCCATATTGGGTTCAGGTATTCACTAAGTATTCCTTGATTCTTTCCTTCGCTATTCTGAAATATGGTAGTCCATAAGGAAAATCTTGGACGTATTAGTCAAGATGGAATTTGTCCCTCTTATTTGTTGAGAGTCAGATGTCTAAGGCCTGATAAAGTTAAATCTAGAAGAGAGTGATTACTCTGTATCTCTTGGATTTAACATGACATCTAGGACAAAACGATATAATGAAAAGATTCACCTAATCATATTCGAGATGGGAACTCGAAAGGGATGATGTTATTAAATGGCACAAAGTCATAACATATTGGGGGTGATGGACGGTCGTTAGGTGGTATCCGTCACTTGCATTAATTTCTTATATTTCTCGTGCAAGTGGGAGATTGAAGGTATTTCGTATGCCCGAGAGACATATTTAATTAATGTGGCTAATATGTTATGATCCAAGTCGGGTCATACCCAATAACAAGCTTACCGACACCTTAAACGTATTTGAGCTTAACAATTGGATCATTAAGTAAATACGCGACACTTGGATTTTAGAAAATCGGTTTTCTAAAATATTATCACTTGAGATAAATTATTTAGATAATTATATATAATTGTTTATATGTTTAAATAATTATATTGTGTTATATTTTATAAAAGGTTTATAAAGTATATAAGTAACTAAACAATGCATATGTTTTATATATATATATATATATATATATATATATATATATATATATATATATATATATATATATATATATATATATATATATATATATATATATATATAACATCAAGTTTTATAAAAAACATTCTTGTTATAAAATAATGGCATGGATGGGCAGTTTTTTTGTGACTCCAAGACAAGTCCCATGCTTGTTTATTCTTGTTACTTTTGATACAAATATTCTCAAGTGCATGCTTAACAAAAGGACCAAGGCTTGACTCCTTTTCTCAAGAGTGTATACTAGATATTCCAAGCTTGTAAAAACTGCAGTTTTTCAGCTCCTGCTGCTGTCCAAAAACCGTGGCCTTTTTACACTCTAAAGTAGGTTCTAAATTTGTTTTGCAAGCTCAATTCAAGTGTCATTCAATTCCTAACTAAAGGCAAGGGTGTTGGGGCTATTGGTTGGGGTATTACTTGCTTGAGGCTTCAAGTTAGAAGCTCCATTTTGTAGTAACCCGAACTTTTCCATATTTATATATATTAATTGAGATTGATATTTACATGATTAAATGTTTCCAACATGTTAAGCAATCAAACTTGTTAAGACTTGATTAATTGAAATATGTTTCATATAGACAATTGACCACCCAAGTTGACCGGCGATTCACGAACGTTAAAACTTGTAAAAACGACATGATGATATATATATGGATATACATATGGTTAACATGAGATTATGATAAGTAAGTATCTCCATAAGTATATTAACAATGAGTTATATACATATAAACAAGACTACTAACTTAAGGATTTCGAAACGAGACATATATGTAACGATTATCGTTGTAACGACATTTAAATGTATATATATCATATTAAGATATATTAATATATCATAATATCATGATAATATAATAATTTAACATCTCATTAGATATAATAAACAATGGGTTAACAACATTAATTGAGATCGTTAACTTAAAGGTTTCAAAACAACACTTACATGTAACGACTAACGATGACTTAACGACTCAGTTAAAATGTATATACATGTAGTGTATTTAGATGTATTAAAATACTTTTGGAAGACTTCAAGACATATATCAAAACACTCATACTTAACGAAAATGGTTACAGTTACTTTTCCATTCTTTTCTTTCATCAAGAATTCTAGTCGTATTCTTACCCGTATTATACACAGCTTCAAAACGTACTTACTATGAGTATATACCAATAGGAACTAGCATGGGATTCCACTCTTGATTATGTCATGTATGACTAATCAATTTTAACTTCTACCATGAGCTAGTCAACTAACTAGAACTCCTTTTAACCCCACTCACCACTCACCAATTACCACTCATCATTCACTTCATTTCACTTCCAATTCTCTTTCTAATTCTCTCTCAACACACACACACACTATTATGAACGTATTTTTCTAGTAGTTAATCATCATCTTCATCAAAAATCACTTCAAGAATCAAGCTATAATCATCATAGGAAGAACACTTCAAGAACACTTCAAAAATCCCTTCATGTTTACTAATTTACTTCCAAGCTTTCTAATCCATTCCAAGTAATCATCTAAGATCAAGAAACCTTTGTTATATACAGTAGGTTATCTTTCTTATTCAAGGTAATATTCATATTCAAACTTTGATTCAATTTCTATAACTATAAACTATCTTAATTCGAGTAAAAATCTTACTTGAACTTGTTTTTGTGTCATGATCCTACTTCAAGAACTTTCAAGCCATCCAAGATCCTTTGAAGCTAGATCATTTCTTGTCACTTCCAGTAGGTTTACCTACTAAACTTGAGGTAGTAATGATGTTCAAAATATCATTCGATTCATATATATAAAACTATCTTATTCGAAGGTTTAAACTCTTAATCACTAGAACATAGTTTAGTTAATTCTAAACTTGTTCGCAAACAAAAGTTAATCCTTCTAACTTGACTTTTAAAATTAACTACACACATGTTCTATATCTATATGATATGCTAAATTAATGATTTAAAACCTGGAAACACGAAAAACACCGTAAAACCGGATTTACGCCGTCGTAGTAACACCGCGGGCTGTTTTGGGTTAGTTAATTAAAAACTATGATAAACTTTGATTTAAAAGTTGTTATTCTGAGAAAATGATTTTTATTATGAACATGAAACTATATCCAAAAATTATGGTTAAACTCAAAGTGGAAGTATGTTTTCTAAAATGGTCATCTAGACGTCGTTCTTTCGACTGAAATGACTACCTTTAAAAAAACAACTTGTAACTTTTTTTTCTGACTATAAACCTATACATTTTCTGTTTAGATTCATAAAATAGAGTTCAATATGAAACCATAGCAATTTGATTCACTCAAAACGGATTTAAAATGAAGAAGTTATGGGTAAAACAAGATTGGATAATTTTTCTCATTTTAGCTACGTGAAAATTGGTAACAAATCTATTCCAACCATAACTTAATCAACTTGTATTGTATATTATGTAATCTTGAGATACCATAGACACGTATACAATGTTTCGACCTATCATGTCGACACATCTATATATATTTCGGAACAACCATAGACACTCTATATGTGAATGTTGGAGTTAGCTATACAGGGTTGAGGTTGATTCCAAAATATATATAGTTTGAGTTGTGATCAATACTGAGATACGTATACACTGGGTCGTGGATTGATTCAAGATAATATTTAAATATTTATTTCTGTACATCTAACTGTGGACAACTAGTTGTAGGTTACTAACGAGGACAGCTGACTTAATAAACTTAAAACATCAAAATATATTAAAAGTGTTGTAAATATATTTTAAACATACTTTGATATATATGTATATATTGTTATAGGTTCGTGAATCAACCAGTGGCTAAGTCTTACTTCCCGACGAAGCAAAAATCTGTGAAAGTGAGTTATAGTCCCACTTTTAAAATCTAATATTTTTGGGATGAGAATACATGCAGGTTTTATAAATGATTTACAAAATAGACACAAGTACGTGAAACTACATTCTATGGTTGAATTATCGAAATCGAATATGCCCCTTTTCATTAAGTCTGGTAATCTAAGAATTAGGGAACAGACACCCTAATTGACGCGAATCCTAAAGATAGATCTATTGGGCCTAACAAACCCCATCCAAAGTACCAGATGCTATAGTACTTCGAAATTTATATCATATCCGAAGGGTGTCCCGGAATGATGGGGATATTCTTATATATGCATCTTGTTAATGTCGGTTACCAGGTGTTCACCATATGAATGATTTTTATCTCTATGTATGGGATGTGTATTGAAATATGAAATCTTGTGGTCTATTGTTATGATTAGATACATATAGGTTAAACCTATAACTCACCAACATTTTTGTTGACGTTTAAATCATGTTTATTCTCAGGTGAATACTAAGAGCTTCCGCTGTTGCATACTAAAATAAGGACAAGATTTGGAGTCCATGTTTGTATGATATTGTGTAAAAACTGCATTCAAGAAACTGATTTCGATGTAACATATTTGTATTGTAAACCATTATGTAATGGTCGTGTGTAAACAGGATATTTTAGATTATCATTATTTGATAATCTACGTAAAGCTTTTAAACCTTTATTTATGAAATAAAGGTTATGGTTTGTTTTAAAAATGAATGCAGTCTTTGAAAAACGTCTCATATAGAGGTCAAAACCTCGCAACAAAATCAATTAATATGGAACGTTTTTAATCAATAAGAACGGGACATTTCAGTTGGTATCCGAGCGTTGGTCTTAGAGAACCAGAAAATTTGCATTATTGTGTCTTATCGAGTTTGTTAGGATGCATTAGTAAGTCTGGACTTCGACCGTGTTTTCTTTAAAAATGATTGCTTAACATTTTTGTTAAAAACTATATATTTTTAACATATGAATATTATGTGATATATTAATCTCTTAACGTGTTTAATATTATGTGATAGATGTCTACCTCTAGAACAAGTCCCATTGACTCACCTAATAATAATGAAGAGTCAAATGTAAATTGGAATGATTCGTGGACTGATTCTCAAGTTCCCGAAGAGGAACCGGAAGAAGAGCCGGAACCGGAAGAAGAATCGGAACCGGAAGAAGAATCGGAACCGGAAGAAGAAATAGAACCGGTGGGGGAAATAATAAAACGGTTAAGTAAAAGAAAATCCTCAACCAACCGACCAAGGTCAATTATGGTCAATGGTGTTTCCGCCAAGGAAGCAAAATATTGGGAGGATTACCAATTCTCCGATGAATCGGATTCCGACGAGAATTCTGATGATGTTATAGAAATTACCCCAACTGAATTTAAAAAGGCAAAAGAAAATAATAAGGGAAAGGGCATAAAAATAGAGAAATCTAATTCCAACTCTGATGAACTTTATATGTATCGTCAACCCCCGAAGTCCTTAAGTTGTAACAATGACCCGGGAACCTCTAAACAACCAGGTTTTTCTAAACCAATGTGGAAAATTACGGCTCGTATTAGGGGAACAACATATATCCCTAGAAACTTGGCAAAACGAACCAAAACCGAAGAAGAAGAAACAAGCGAGTCGGAATAAGATAGTTGTATTCGTGTGGTGTAATATATGTAATATAGTGTGCTTATGCTTTATGATATATGTAAAAATTGCTAGTATTAATAAGTATTTTTTTTATGAATCTAACTCTTGTCTATTTTACAGTATAAAAACACAAAATGGATAGACAACCCAATATTTTAAGAGACCTACCCGGAGACATGATTGATGAAATCTTGTCTAGAGTCGGTCAGAATTCCTCGGCACAACTATTTAAGGCGAGATCAGTTTGTAAGACATTCGAAGAACGTTCCAAGAATGCCTTGGTTTATAAAAGGCTTTCGTTCGAAAGATGGGGGATATCACATTGGGAAATCCATAAGTTACGATGTGTTTACTTTGACGCATATATTGCGGGGAACCCAAATGCTATTTTACGCAACGGGTTAAGAAATTATTTTGACTCAGTATATCAGAATATAGGACTTCGTGATTTAGAAAAAGCTGCTAACATGCAACATAAAGAAGCATGTTATGCTTACGGGTTAGTAATGTTCGCTTCTCACCAAAGTGAGAACAAGAACATCGGGCTACAACTATTAAACAAAACGTTCCCACAAGTGACGGAGTCGGTAATTGGGGTAAGAAATGAGGTTTTTAGGTTATACGAGACTGTTGGTCATTACGTAACCCTCGTCCCTTTGACGACGTTACAACACGCTGTCTTATCAATGGCCATAACGGTTATGTTCCACAAGACCAAGGATGGGAAGTAGTCCTAGTAAAACCAGAATGCATGACTTGTTTCTGGACGTATGAATTACGTGTCTTTATTGCCTTTGCTGAACGACTTGTGTACTAGCTAGAATTATCTTCACAACTATCTTGTATCAAAGTTATTGTGTGCTATATTTCATGCTTTATGTAAAATAAGCGGTATTGTAAGTTTGTAAAATATTGTATAAAAGTTTGAACGCGAAATATTATTACAATCAGTTTTTCATATAGAATTGTAGTAGTTGAATTGTATATTAGCTACTAAGTATGAACTTAACGGGTAGGTACTACCCGAATTTAAACTTATAAAACGCTAATATGAAGAAAAAGCTTTTATAAATGAGTTCATATTATGCTACGAAATACTATTAACTACTCTTAATATTCTGTATGATTAACTTGTTCCATTTGACTATTTTGAAGGAAATGGCACCGACTACTCGACACACCGTGAATATGAATGAAGAGGAATTCCGTACTTTTCTAGCTTCAAACATAGCCGCAGTTGTAATAACCCGACTTTTTCCTTTAACTTTTCGTTGAGAACTTAACAACCGTTGCTTAAAACTTACAATTTTGTATGTATTTTTTTTAAATATACTATTATTAATATTGGTTATATTTTATTTTTTTTAAAACACTACTGTTAGTGAAAACGAGAAAAATATATTTTAAGACAACAAAACGTATGATTATTAATTTTAATAGTTATTATGTTATATAATAATTGAGTTTTGAAAATCAACTGTATTAATTAGGATATTCTTAAACTAAACGCGAGAAAATTAGTTTAAACATTCATGTTTTTAGTATCTAATTTAAAAATATAATAAATAAGTATTTTATGAAACACATCAACTAAGTATAACGTCAAGATTCTAAAAGGTTTTGAACAATATATAAATATATTTTTTTAAATACAAAATAAATCAATTAAGTAAATCATATTAAAGTAAAATACATTGGGTTTTAGATAACGGATAAGAATTTAATAGAACCCGTGACCATACAGTTAAAAATTGTGACATCTATAATTATAATTGCAAATAGATATAATACCCGTGTTTATCAAATTATTACACCCGTGATATCTTATAACTACCCGTGACTACTACAGTTTAAACCGTGACTTCCCTTTTCTACTTATATTTCTGATCTAGATTCATTTCACCAAACAAACACACATACGTATCTATCTTATTCTCTTATCAAGAACACCCATTATTATTCATCATCATCATCAATCTTTCATCCTCAAGAACACCTTCAATAATCACTTGATCATAAAATTGTTTACATATTCGGACTCCTCTCGAAGAGCTCTACACATCTATACCAATAATTTCTTGATTAGGGTAAGTTTCAAAAACTCTAATTTTTGGGTTTTCATGTTTTTGTTACATTTTAGGGTAGATATAGTGTCTAGTGCTCAAGTCCTTGTATGTATGCATGATAGTATTCGTTAATTTGATCGTTTGATGACTTTTTGATGAATCACGAATTTGTTTTGTGTGAGGTCAGAAACTTAAACTTGTTGAATGTATAATATTATGAGATAATCAGAATCCTCTTGAAAAACTAATAAGTTTGGGCTTTGGAATTTCGAATTTTCGTTACCGTATGCTCATGTTATGCTTAATTGAAGTTTTAACTCGTTTTTATGAATGATCACGTTTTTGAATAATATGCTACTGATATGAACATGATATTTTCAGTTTATGAAATAATTATAAATGAAATCCTTGTGAAAAATTAATAAGTTTGCTCTTTTGAATCGCATATTTTCGCTATGTATAACTCAAGTTATGATCAATTGAATTATCGTTGTGTTTTATGCATTAATCTGAAAACTGGTTTTGATTGGTGATGAATTGGTTTATGTATGTTACGTGGTTGAAAAGACAAGTGAAAAACACTCAAGATAGACTCGGATATCATGTTAATTGGATTTTTAAAACTCCCGTTATGCTTAATTGATTATTAGACCCGACTTTTGTTGATCAACGTTTTAAACAGATGAAAAACGCCATTTAAATTGATTTCTGGATTATGAGCTGAGGATTTTTGAAAATTATATGATTAGTACTTCACTTTTCATATAGAGTATGCATGCTAATTGTTCCTAGATGTTCGGTTATATGCGTTCGAATATGACCTCCTGAAACGAATTGAATCTGTCCAAAAAATTTGCAGCGAATGACATAACTTGATTTGTAGATGGACTTAGGACTTGTGCTTCTGGTATGTGGTTATTTACATGTTGTTGCACATATGTCATTTGTATGTTAGCTTCTGAAACCGTTGTTTGCTATGCGTTATATGTGTTACAAAACAACATGTCTAAATTCTATCCAAATCAGGAAGTCCGTAGTATTTTGTAAAACTGTACGAATTTGCTACATGAATTGCTTAGATTTATTTACCAGTGATTATTTGAGATGTTTGTGGCCATCTCCAATTGGCCGTTCGTCGTTTTCATTTTTCTAGAATAAATGGCCGAATTTACAAAACTGGCGCGCGCTGAAAATTTTCTGAAAAACTGTCGGGCGCATTTGAGACTGCTGCGATTTTTCTATTATGACTTAGAGTCTGATCTCTGGATATGTTTTAGGACTTTGAGTTACGGAGATTTTGGCATGTATTTTAAGTCAAACGGACCTGTACTTATTTTTATAAAAATTCTGAAAGTTGACTACATTATTTAAGCTAAATATTATGTGCAATTGACTTTGTTTGACCAAATGGGTTTAATGGGTCAAAATGGGTAACGATCAGTGTAGAAAATTCCCAAACGTCGATTTAAGTAAGTTTAAAGGTTGTGGTGTTTAAAAAATAAGTTGTGGCATGTTTTGGTCAAAATGGGTGTTTATGATCCATTTGGGTCATACGAGCCTACTTTGACCCATATGCGAAATTTTGAGAACCAAAGGTATGTAACACATCCCGTATATTGATTTAAGTATGTTTGCAAGTTTTGGTGCTTTAAAAACGAGTTTGGGTCAAATTTGGTTTAAAGAAAGTTTTATGACTCATTCGGATCAAACGTGCATAAATTGACCCATATGCATAATTTTGGAAAACGAAAAATCACCAACACATCTAAAATGTCATTTTTGAGCTGTGATAAAAATTTGGTTAAGTCAGGTCAGCCGGATTCAAATTTGGATCGTCAACCGAAAATTTTAGTATTTTAACAAAATTGTCAAAATGACTCTCGGACCTACTTTGAGGACTTGCAAGTTGAAATCAGTTAAGTTTAGATAAAAACTATTATTTGGTATTGAAAGTATTTGCGACAAACTTTAAAACGATATATTATTTGTATAATTTTGTTGAGTCGAAACAGGTATAAAACAAGCGAGAAAATGGGCAATCGTTGCTGATTTTGAACACTTGACAAAAATTTTATCAGCATTTTATGTTTCGGGAGACTGTTTTCTCGAGGTCATAACTTTAAAACCGTAACTCCGTTTTTGTCAAATAAACTGTCTATAGAAAGGTGGGATGACATAATTTCCAATGGTCACTACCTAAGGTATTATATCAAATTTGGTAGGACCCGGAATCAGCTGCAAAATACTAAAAAATACATATATGTAAATAATATAAATTTTTCTAAGTAAAAATGAATAACTTAAGTTTGACCTATGTTTGACTACTTGACCAACTTGTGTAATTTTATGCGGTTGTTGACTTGTGTTAACCATGTTGACTGTGTTTGACTTGCGTTTGACTTACATTTGACTTACTTTGACTTGCGTTGACTTTTGTTGACTTTTGCTAAATTTTGCTAAATTTATGAGTCGGACTTGAGCAATAGGACTATACGAACCCTATGACCTGACCTAGCTTGTTAGACATTTATTAACCAACATATATTCTTTAGGATGAGGTCTACGGTTACTTGCATTCCGAGTATTGGTTACATCTACGTGAATTGTTTATTGGGCTACAAAGGTGAGTTTCATTTGCTCCCTTTTTAATTGCTTTTGCAATATATATTTTTGGGCTGAGAATACATGCGCTGTTTTATAAATGCTTTACGAAATAGGCACAAGTACTAAAACTAATTCTACGTGGGTTTAAACTAGAAATATACCCTTAGCTTGGTAACATTAAACTACTTGTCTATGTACGGTAGGCGCGAATCCTAAAGATAGATCTATTGGGCCTGACAAACCCCATCCTGACTATGGGATGCTTTAGTACTTCGAGGTTATTTAAAACACACCTGATCTGGTGTACTTCAGAGGGTAAAACATGAACGTTAAGGCTTGTTACCGGGTGCCTACAACTTATAGAATACTTTTATGCATTTGCGAGTGTACATATATTTATAAACGAAAATCTTGTGGTCTATTGAAACTATTGATAACTATTGTTATGATAAACCTATGAACTCACCAACCTTTTGGTTGACACTTTTAGCATGTTTATTCTCAGGTTTTTCAAAAGTGCTTCCGATGTCTGCTTGCTATTTGCTCAAGGTGCTTCATGGAGTCTTTTATGCCATATTTTCAAAAAGACATTGCATTCAAATATTATTGTTATAATATGTTATTAAATAAATTGATGATTTAGTCATTTTGTATAAGTTGTCATATATATTTGGGATATGTCTATATTTTGGTAAACTTTCTATGTATAGAAAGTATGTTTTTAAAAAAAAAAAAAAAAATGAATGCAATGTTTTATCAAAACGTATCATATAGAGGTCGAAACCTCGCTGTGGGACCGTAGATAACGTACCGCGTCAATAGCGATTTTGGCGGGTCGTTAGAGATGGTATCAGAGCGTTGGTTCTAGGGAATTAGGTGCATTAATGTGTCTGACTTGGACCGTTAGGATACATTAGTGATCTAGTCTAGAACCGTGTCGTTACACTTATATGTGATTATGTGCATATTCTGATATTAATATAATATTATTATTACTGTCGGTGAGAAAGTATTTCTCCCTTTGATTACAAGCCTTCTCATGCTCAAACGAGTTCATTTTCAACACCCCGGTCATTGAAAAACCAGGAAGCGTCATTCAGGACTTTCGAAATTTTCGACATTCCTACATGAGTTATTACTTATATATTTTTATAGATATCATATGTGTTATATTATGTGCTTATATGCTTCGATTCAGAAACTCCTGACATCTCGAATTGTAAATCGGAAGAAGTCTTATCCGACTCACGAAGATTCTCAATAGTTTCAAAGACATTCTTATGTCATTACCCTTTCAATATTATTAAATTAATTAAATATTATATTCTCGTACTATTTTTAGTGCACCCCTTTTTGAAATCATTTTGATTTATAAATTTTGGAAAACGACACTTGTTTTATATCCATAAATATTTTCGAGTAATGTTGGAATGGAAGCATGAGTTAGTGTAATATAATGACGCTTGATCAACGTGGTTATATTACGGTAAGTCATGTGGAAGTTTTAATGGAACGTGATGGTGGTAATGCTTGATCAACTTTACTTTCACCACGTACCATGTTACATAAATCCTTTATTTTTTTTTTCCTGACATCTGAATATACTGAGACTCTATATGTGACATCATTCGAGTCACCCGTAATTTCCTTCTCATCTCTGTCATATCACACTTGTACTCCGAGCAGTTTATTCAAAGGTATTCGTATCAAAAGACTATGATCTCGTTTTACCTACAATATGCTCGATCTTTCTACGTCAAGACGAACATTTCTATCCTCACTTGTTTCTTAAACGCCGTTTAATCACACCAACTAAAATTTCGGGACGAAATTTTCTTTAAGGGGTAGGTAATGTAATAACCCGACTTTTTCCGTTAACTTTTCGTTGAGAACTTAACAACCGTTGCTTAAAACTTACAAGACCAAGGATGGGAAGTAGTCCTAGTAAAACCAGAATGCATGACTTGTTTCTGGACGTATGAATTACGTGTCTTTATTGCCTTTGCTGAACGACTTGTGTACCAGCTAGAATTATCTTCACAACTATCTTGTATCAAAGTTATTGTGTGCTATATTTCATGCTTTATGTAAAATAAGCGGTATTGTAAGTTTGTAAAATATTGTATAAAAGTTTGAACGCGAAATATTATTACAATCAGTTTTTCATATAGAATTGTAGTAGTTGAATTGTATATTAGCTACTAAGTATGAACTTAACGGGTAGGTACTACCCGAATTTAAACTTATAAAACGCTAATATGAAGAAAAAGCTTTTATAAATGAGTTCATATTATGCTACGAAATACTATTAACTACTCTTAATATTCTGTATGATTAACTTGTTCCATTTGACTATTTTGAAGGAAATGGCACCGACTACTCGACACACCGTGAATATGAATGAAGAGGAATTCCGTACTTTTCTAGCTTCAAACATAGCCGCAGTTGTAATAACCCGACTTTTTCCGTTAACTTTTCGTTGAGAACTTAACAACCGTTGCTTAAAACTTACAATTTTGTATGTATTTTTTTTAAATATACTATTATTAATATTGGTTATATTTTATTTTTTTTAAAACACTACTGTTAGTGAAAACGAGAAAAATATATTTTAAGACAACAAAACGTATGATTATTAATTTTAATAGTTATTATGTTATATAATAATTGAGTTTTGAAAATCAACTGTATTAATTAGGATATTCTTAAACTAAACGCGAGAAAATTAGTTTAAACATTCATGTTTTTAGTATCTAATTTAAAAATATAATAAATAAGTATTTTATGAAACACATCAACTAAGTATAACGTCAAGATTCTAAAAGGTTTTGAACAATATATAAATGTATTTTTTTAAATACAAAATAAATCAATTAAGTAAATCATATTAAAGTAAAATACATTGGGTTTTAGATAACGGATAAGAATTTAATAGAACCCGTGACCATACAGTTAAAAATTGTGACATCTATAATTATAATTGCAAATAGATATAATACCCGTGTTTATCAAATTATTACACCCGTGATATCTTATAACTACCCGTGACTACTACAGTTTAAACCGTGACTTCCCTTTTCTACTTATATTTCTGATCTAGATTCATTTCACCAAACAAACACACATACGTATCTATCTTATTCTCTTATCAAGAACACCCATTACTATTCATCATCATCATCAATCTTTCATCCTCAAGAACACCTTCAATAATCACTTGATCATAAAATTGTTTACATATTCGGACTCCTCTCGAAGAGCTCTACACATCTATACCAATAATTTCTTGATTAGGGTAAGTTTCAAAAACTCTAATTTTTGGGTTTTCATGTTTTTGTTACATTTTAGGGTAGATATAGTGTCTAGTGCTCAAGTCCTTGTATGTATGCATGATAGTATTCGTTAATTTGATCGTTTGATGACTTTTTGATGAATCACGAATTTGTTTTGTGTGAGGTCAGAAACTTAAACTTGTTGAATGTATAATATTATGAGATAATCAGAATCCTCTTGAAAAACTAATAAGTTTGGGCTTTGGAATTTCGAATTTTCGTTACCGTATGCTCATGTTATGCTTAATTGAAGTTTTAACTCGTTTTTATGAATGATCACGTTTTTGAATAATATGCTACTGATATGAACATGATATTTTCAGTTTATGAAATAATTATAAATGAAATCCTTGTGAAAAATTAATAAGTTTGCTCTTTTGAATCGCATATTTTCGCTATGTATAACTCAAGTTATGATCAATTGAATTATCGTTGTGTTTTATGCATTAATCTGAAAACTGGTATTGATTGGTGATGAATTAGTTTATGTATGTTACGTGGTTGAAAAGACAAGTGAAAAACACTCAAGATAGACTCGGATATCTTGTTAATTGGATTTTTAAAACTCCCGTTATGCTTAATTGATTATTAGACCCGACTTTTGTTGATCAACGTTTTAAACAGATGAAAAACGCCATTTAAATTGATTTCTGGATTATGAGCTGAGGATTTTTGAAAATTATATGATTAGTACTTCACTTTTCATATAGAGTATGCATGCTAATTGTTCCTAGATGTTCGGTTATATGCGTTCGAATATGACCTCCTGAAACGAATTGAATCTGTCCAAAAAATTTGCAGCGAATGACATAACTTGATTTGTAGATGGACTTAGGACTTGTGCTTCTGGTATGTGGTTATTTACATGTTGTTGCACATATGTCATTTGTATGTTAGCTTCTGAAACCGTTGTTTGCTATGCGTTATATGTGTTACAAAACAACATGTCTAAATTCTATCCAAATCAGGAAGTCCGTTGTATTTTGTAAAACTGTACGAATTGGCTATATGAATTGCTTAGATTTATTTACCAGTGATTATTTGAGATGTTTGTGGCCATCTCCAATTGGCCGTTCGTCGTTTTCATTTTTCTAGAATAAATGGCCGAATTTACAAAACTGGCGCGCGCTGAAAATTTTCTGAAAAACTGTCGGGCGCATTTGAGACTGCTGCGATTTTTCTATTATGACTTAGAGTCTGATCTCTGGATATGTTTTAGGACTTTGAGTTACAGAGATTTTGGCGTGTATTTTAAGTCAAACGGACCTGTACTTATTTTTATAAAAATTCTGAAAGTTGACTACATTATTTAAGCTAAATATTATGTGCAATTGACTTTGTTTGACCAAATGGGTTTAATGGGTCAAAATGGGTAACGATCAGTGTAGAAAATTCCCAAACGTCGATTTAAGTAAGTTTAAAGGTTGTGGTGTTTAAAAAATAAGTTGTGGCATGTTTTGGTCAAAATGGGTGTTTATGATCCATTTGGGTCATACGAGCCTACTTTGACCCATATGCGAAATTTTGAGAACCAAAGGTATGTAACACATCCCGTATATTGATTTAAGTATGTTTGCAAGTTTTGGTGCTTTAAAAATGAGTTTGGGTCAAATTTGGTTTAAAGAAAGTTTTATGACTCATTCGGATCAAACGTGCATAAATTGACCCATATGCATAATTTTGGAAAACGAAAAATCACCAACACATCTAAAATATCATTTTTGAGCTGTGATAAAAATTTGGTTAAGTCAGGTCAGCCGGATTCAAATTTGGATCGTCAACCGAAAATTTTAGTATTTTAACAAAATTGTCAAAATGACTCTCGGACCTACTTTGAGGACTCGCAAGTTGAAATCAGTTAAGTTTAGATAAAAACTATTATTTGGTATTGAAAGTATTTGCGACAAACTTTAAAACGATATATTATTTGTATAATTTTGTTGAGTCGAAACAGGTATAAAACAAGCGAGAAAATGGGCAATCGTTGCTGATTTTGAACACTTAACAAAAATTTTATCAGCATTTTATGTTTCGGGAGACTGTTTTCTCGAGGTCATAACTTTAAAACCGTAACTCCGTTTTTGTCAAATAAACTGTCTATAGAAAGGTGGGATGACATAATTTCCAATGGTCACTACCTAAGGTATTATATCAAATTTGGTAGGACCTGGAATCAGCTGCAAAATACTAAAAAATACATATATGTAAATAATATAAATTTTTCTAAGTAAAAATGAATAACTTAAGTTTGACCTATGTTTGACTACTTGACCAACTTGTGTAATTTTATGCGGTTGTTGACTTGTGTTAACCATGTTGACTGTGTTTGACTTGCGTTTGACTTACATTTGACTTACTTTGACTTGCGTTGACTTTTGTTGACTTTTGCTAAATTTTGCTAAATTTATGAGTCGGACTTGAGCAATAGGACTATACGAACCCTATGACCTGACCTAGCTTGTTAGACATTTATTAACCAACATATATTCTTTAGGATGAGGTCTACGGTTACTTGCATTCCGAGTATTGGTTACATCTACGTGAATTGTTTATTGAGCTACAAAGGTGAGTTTCATTTGCTCCCTTTTTAATTGCTTTTGCAATATATATTTTTGGGCTGAGAATACATGCGCTGTTTTATAAATGCTTTACGATATAGGCACAAGTACTAAAACTAATTCTACGTGGGTTTAAACCAGAAATATACCCTTAGCTTGGTAACATTAAACTACTTGTCTATGTACGGTAGGCGCGAATCCTAAAGATAGATCTATTGGGCCTGACAAACCCCATCCTGACTATGGGATGCTTTAGTACTTCGAGGTTATTTAAAACACACCTGATCTGGTGTACTTTAGAGGGTAAAACATGAACGTTAAGGCTTGTTACCGGGTGCCTACAACTTATAGAATACTTTTATGCACTTGCGAGTGTACAAATATTTATAAACGGAAATCTTGTGGTCTATTGAAACTATTGATAACTATTGTTATGATAAACCTATGAACTCACCAACCTTTTGGTTGACACTTTTAGCATGTTTATTCTCAGGTTTTTCAAAAGTGCTTCTGCTGTCTGCTTGCTATTTGCTCAAGGTGCTTCATGGAGTCTTTTATGCCATATTTTCAAAAAGACATTGCATTCAAATATTATTGTTATAATCTGTTATTAAATAAATTGATGATTTAGTCATTTTGTATAAGTTGTCATATATATATTTGGGATATGTCTATATTTTGGTAAACTTTCTATGTATAGAAAGTATGTTTTTTTTTTTTTAAAATGAATGCAATGTTTTATCAAAACGTATCATATAGAGGTCGAAACCTCGCTGTGGGACCGTAGATAACGTACCGCATCAATAGCGATTTTGGCGGGTCGTTAGAGCAGTACAGGCTGCGCTACATACCAACAATAACCTTGGATCTGGCAGTACAGGAAATCGTGTAGGATGCACCAACAAAGAATTCACTGCCTGCAAACCTTTGGAATTTGATGGAACCGAAGGACCGATCGGATTGAAACGATGGACCGAGAAGGTCGAATCGGTGTTTGCCATAAGTAAGTGTACTGAAGAGGACAAAGTGAAGTATGCTACGCATACCTTCACAGGTTCTGCGTTAACATGGTGGAATACCTATCTAGAGCAAGTGGGACAAGATGATGCGTACGCACTACCGTGGTCAGCATTCAAGCACTTGATGAACGAGAAGTACCGTCCCAGAACCGAGGTCAATAAGCTCAAGACAGAACTTAGAGGGTTACGAACCCAAGGATTTGATATTACCACGTACGAAAGACGATTCACAGAATTGTGCCTATTGTGTCCGGGAGCATTCGAAGATGAGGAAGAGAAGATCGGCGCGTTTGTGAAAGGATTACCGGAAAGAATCCAAGAAGATATAAGTTCACACGAGCCCTCCTCCATACAACAGGCATGTAGAATGGCTCACAAACTAGTGAACCAGATTGAAGAAAGAATTAAAGAACAGACTGCTGAAGAGGCCAATGTGAAGCAAGTCAAAAGAAAGTGGGAGGAAAACGGTGATAAGAATCACCAATACAACAACAACAGCAATTACAACAATAATCGCAACAATTATCCCAACAATCGCAACATCAATCGCAACTACAACAAACGTCCCAACAACAACAACAACAACAACAACAACAGCAACTACAACAATCATCCCAACAACAATAATAACCGCAACAACAACAACAATCAGAAGCAGCTATGCCAAAGGTGTGAAAAGTATCACTCGGGGTTCTGCACCAAGTTTTGCAACAAGTGTAAAAGAAATGGTCATAGCGCGGCGAAGTGTGAGGTCTATGGACCAGGGGTTAATAGAACGAAAGGAACAAATGGTGTCGGAACGATTAATGGCGGAGCAAGTAGTGTCGGAGCAAGTTATGCCAATGTAGTTTGTTATAAATGTGGAAAACCGGGCCACATTATTAGAAATTGCCCGAACCAGGAGAACACGAATGGATAAGGCCGCGGAAGAGTTTTCAATATTAATGCGGCAGAGGCACAGGAAGACCCGGAGCTTGTTACGGGTACGTTTCTTATTGACAATTAATCTGCTTACGTTTTATTTGATTCGGGTGCGGATAGAAGCTATATGAGTGGAGATTTTTGTGCTAAATTAAGTTGTCCATTGACGCCTTTGGATAATAAATTTTTACTCGAATTAGCAAATGGTAAATTAATTTCAGCAGATAATATATGTCGGAATCGAGAAATTAAACTGGTTAGCGAAACATTTAAGATTGATTTGATACTAGTAGAGTTAGGGAGTTTTGATGTGATAATCAGTATGGACTGGTTGAAAGAAGTGAAAGCAGAGATCGTTTGTTACAAAAATGCAATTCGCATTATACGAGAAAAAGGAAACCCCTTAATGGTGTACGGAGAAAAGGGCAATACGAAGCTACATCTTATTAGTAATTTGAAGGCACAAAAACTAATAAGAAAAGGTTGCTATGCTGTTCTAGCACACGTCGAGAAAGTACAAACTGAAGAAAAGAGCATCAATGATGTTCCCATTGCAAAAGAATTTCCCGATGTATTTCCGAAAGAATTACCGGGATTACCCCACAGCGATCCGTTGAATTTCAAATAGATCTTGTACCAGGAGCTGCACCAATAGCTCGTGCTCCTTATAGACTCGCACCCAGCGAGATGAAAGAACTGCAAAGCCAATTACAAGAACTTTTAGAGCGTGGTTTCATTCGACCAAGCACATCACCGTGGGGAGCTCCTGTTTTGTTTGTCAAGAAGAAAGATGGTACATTCAGGTTGTGTATCGACTACCGAGAGTTGAACAAACTTACCATCAAGAACCGCTACCCACTACCGAGAATCGACGACTTATTTGATCAACTACAAGGCTCGTCTGTTTATTCAAAAATTGACTTACGTTTCGGGTATCATCAAATGCGGGTGAAAGAAGATGATATTCCAAAGACTGCTTTCAGAACACGTTACAGTCATTACGAGTTTATGGTCATGTCGTTTGGTTTAACTAATGCACCAGCTGTGTTCATGGACCTTATGAACCGAGTGTGTGGACCATACCTTGAAAAATTTGTCATTGTTTTCATTGATGACATACTTATTTACTCAAAGAATGACCAAGAACTAGGTGAACATTTGAGAAAGGTGTTAGAAGTATTGAGGAAGGAAGAATTGTACGCTAAGTTTTCAAAGTGTGCATTTTGGTTGGAAGAAGTTCAATTCCTCGGTCACATAGTGAACAAAGAAGGTATTAAGGTGGATCCGGCAAAGATAGAAACTGTTGAAAAGTGGGAAACCCCGAAAACTCCGAAACACATACGCTAGTTTTTAGGACTAGCTGGTTACTACAGAAGGTTCATCCAAGACTTTTCCAGAATAGCAAAACCCTTGACTGCATTAACGCATAAAGGGAAGAAATTTGAATGGAAGGATGAACAAGAGAAAGCGTTTCAGTAATTGAAGAAAAAGCTAACTACGGCACCTATATTGTCATTGCCTGAAGGGAATGATGATTTTGTGATTTATTGTGACGTATCAAAGCAAGGTCTTGGTTGTGTATTAATGCAACGAAAGAAGGTGATTGCTTATGCGTCTAGACAATTGAAGATTCACGAGCAAAATTATACGACGCATGATTTGGAATTAGGCGCGGTTGTTTTTGCATTAAAGACTTGGAGCCACTACTTATATGGGGTCAAAAGTATTATATATACCGACCACAAAAGTCTTCAACACATATTTAATCAGAAACAACTGAATATGAGGCAGCGTAGGTGGATTGAATTGTTGAATGATTACGACTTTGAGATTCGTTACCACCCGGGGAAGGCAAATGTGGTAGCCGATGCCTTGAGCAGGAAGGACGGAGAACCCATTTGAGTAAAATCTATGAATATAATGATTCATAATAACCTTACTACTCAAATAAAGGAGGCGCAACAAGGAGTTTTAAAAGAAGGAAATTTAAAGGATGAAATACCCAAAGGATCGGAGCAGCATCTTAATATTCGGGAAGACGGAACCCAGTATAGGCCTGAAAGGATTTGGGTACCAAAATTTGGAGATATGAGAGAAATGGTACTTAGAGAAGCTAATAAAACCAGATACTCAATACATCCTGGAACGGGGAAGATGTACAAGGATCTCAGGAAATATTTTTGGTGGTCGGGTATGAAAGCCGATGTTGCTAAATACGTAGGAGAATGTTTGACGTGTTCTAAGGTCAAAGCTGAGCATCAGAAACCATCAGGTCTACTTCAACAACCCGAAATCCCAGAATGGAAATGGGAAAACATTACCATGGATTTCATCACTAAATTGCCAAGGACTGCAAGTGGTTTTGATACTATTTGGGTAATAGTTGATCGTCTCACCAAATCAGCACATTTCCTGCCAATAAGAGAAGATGACAAGATGGAGAAGTTAGCACGACTGTATTTGAAAGAAGTCGTCTCCAGACATGGAATACCAATCTCTATTATCTCTGATAGGGATGGCAGATTTATTTCAAGATTCTGGCAGACATTACAGCAAGCATTAGGAACTCGTCTAGACATGAGTACTGCCTATCATCCACAAACTGATGGGCAGAGTGAAAGGACGATACAAACGCTTGAAGACATGCTACGAGCATGTGTTATTGATTTCGGAAACAGTTAGGATCGACATCTACCATTAGCAGAATTTTCCTACAACAACAGCTACCATTCAAGCATTGAGATGGCGCCGTTTGAAGCACTTTATGGTAGAAAGTACAGGTCTCCAATTTGTTGGAGTGAAGTGGGGGATAGACAGATTACGGGTCCGGAGATTATACAAGAAACTACCGAGAAGATCATCCAAATTCAACAACGGTTGAAAACCGCCCAAAGTCGACAAAAGAGCTACGCTGACATTAAAAGAAAAGATATAGAATTTGAAATTGGAGAGATGGTCATGCTTAAAGTTGCAACTTGGAAAGGCGTTGTTCGATTTGGTAAACGAGGGAAATTAAATCCAAGGTATATTGGACCATTCAAGATTATTGATCGTGTCGGACCAGTAGCTTACCGACTTGAGTTACCTCAACAACTCGCGGCTGTACATAACACTTTCCACGTCTCAAATTTGAAGAAATGTTTTGCTAAATAAGATCCCACTATTCCGTTAGATGAAATCCAAATCAACGAAAAACTCCAATTCATCGAAGAACCCGTCGAAATAATGGATCGTGAGGTTAAAAGACTTAAGCAAAACAAAATACCAATTGTTAAGGTTCGATGGAATGCTCGTAGAGGACCCGAGTTCACCTGGGAGCGTGAAGATCAGATGAAGAAGAAATACCCGCATCTATTTCCAGAAGATTCATCAACACCTTCAACAGCTTAAAATTTCGGGACGAAATTTATTTAACGGGTAGGTACTGTAGTGACCCGAACTTTTCCATGTTTATATATATTAATTGAGATTGATATTTACATGATTAAATGTTTCCAACATGTTAAGCAATCAAACTTGTTAAGACTTGATTAATTGAAATATGTTTCATATAGACAATTGACCACCCAAGTTGACCGGCGATTCACGAAAGTTAAAACTTGTAAAAACGACATGACGATATATATATGGATATACATATGGTTAACATGAGATTATGATAAGTAAGTATCTCCATAAGTATATTAACAATGAGTTATATACATATAAACAAGACTACTAACTTAAGGATTTCAAAACGAGACATACATGTAACGATTATCGTTGTAACGACATTTAAATGTATATATATCATATTAAGATATATTAATATATCATATATCATAATATCATGATAATATAATAATTTAACATCTCATTAGATATAATAAACATTGGGTTAACAACATTAATTGAGATCGTTAACTTAAAGGTTTCAAAACAACACTTACATGTAACGACTAACGATGACTTAACGACTCAGTTAAAATGTATATACATGTAGTGTATTTAGATGTATTAAAATACTTTTGGAAGACTTCAAGACATATATCAAAACACTCATACTTAACGAAAATGGTTACAGTTACTTTTCCATTCTTTTCTTTCATCAAGAATTCTAGTCGTATTCTTACCCGTATTATACACAGCTTCAAAACGTACTTACTATGAGTATATACCAATAGGAACTAGCATGGGATTCCACTCTTGATTATGTCATTTATGACTAATCAATTTTAACTTCTACCAAGAGCTAGTCAACTAACTAGAACTCCTTTTAACCCCACTCACCACTCACCAATTACCACTCATCATTCACTTCATTTCACTTCCAATTCTCTTTCTAATTCTCTCTCAACACACACACACTATTATGAACGTATTTTTCCAGTAGTTAATCATCATCTTCATCAAAAATCACTTCAAGAATCAAGCTATAATCATCATAGGAAGAACACTTCAAGAACACTTCAAAAATCCCTTCAAGTTTACTAATTTACTTCCAAGCTTTCTAATCCATTCCAAGTAATCATCTAAGATCAAGAAACCTTTGTTATATACAGTAGGTTATCTTTCTTATTCAAGGTAATATTCATATTCAAACTTTGATTCAATTTCTATAACTATAAACTATCTTAATTCGAGTAAAAATCTTACTTGAACTTGTTTTTGTGTCATGATCCTACTTCAAGAACTTTCAAGCCATCCAAGATCCTTTGAAGCTAGATCATTTCTTGTCACTTCTAGTAGGTTTACCTACTAAACTTGAGGTATTAATGATGTTCATAACATCATTCGATTCATATATATAAAACTATCTTATTCGAAAGTTTAAACTCGTAATCACTAGAACATAGTTTAGTTAATTCTAAACTTGTTCGCAAACAAAAGTTAATCCTTCTAACTTGACTTTTAAAATTAACTACACACATGTTCTATATCTATATGATATGCTAAATTAATGATTTAAAACCTGGAAACACGAAAAACACCGTAAAACCGGATTTACGCCGTCGTAGTAACACCGCGGGCTGTTTTGGGTTAGTTAATTAAAAACTATGATAAACTTTGATTTAAAAGTTGTTATTCTGAGAAAATGATTTTTATTATGAACATGAAACTATATCCAAAAATTATGGTTAAACTCAAAGTGGAAGTATGTTTTCTAAAATGGTCATCTAGACGTCGTTCTTTCGACTGAAATGACTACCTTTACAAAAACGACTTGTAACTTATTTTTCCGACTATAAACCTATAAATTTTCTGTTTAGATTCATAAAATAGAGTTCAATATGAAACCATAGCAATTTGATTCACTCAAAACGGATTTAAAATGAAGAAGTTATGGGTAAAACAAGATTGGATAATTTTTCTCATTTTAGCTACGTGAAAATTGGTAACAAATCTATTCCAACCATAACTTAATCAACTTGTATTGTATATTATGTAATCTTGAGATACCATAGACACGTATACAATGTTTCGACCTATCATGTCGACACATCTATATATATTTCGGAACAACCATAGACACTCTATATGTGAATGTTGGAGTTAGCTATAAAGGGTTGAGGTTGATTCCAAAATATATATAGTTTGAGTTGTGATCAATACTGAGATACGTATACACTGGGTCGTGGATTGATTCAAGATAATATTTATCGATTTATTTCTGTACATCTAACTGTGGATAACTAGTTGTTGGTTACTAACGAGGACAACTGACTTAATAAACTTAAAACATCAAAATATATTAAAAGTGTTGCAAATATATTTTAAACATACTTTGATATATATGTATATATTGTTATAGGTTCGTGAATCAACCAGTGGCCAAGTCTTACTTCCCGACGAAGTAAAAAACTGTGAAAGTAAGTTATAGTCCCACTTTTAAAATCTAATATTTTTGGGATGAGAATACATGCAGGTTTTATAAATGATTTACAAAATAGACACAAGTACGTGAAACTACATTCTATGGTTGAATTATCGAAATCGAATATGCCCCTTTTTATTAAGTCTGGTAATCTAAGAATTAGGGAACAGACACCCTAATTGACGCGAATCCTAAAGATAGATCTATTGGGCCTAACAAACCCCATCCAAAGTACCGGATGCTTTAGTACTTCGAAATTTATATCATATCCGAAGGGTGTCCCGGAATGATGGGGATATTCTTATATATGCATCTTGTTAATGTCGGTTACCAGGTGTTCACCATATGAATGATTTTTATCTCTATGTATGGGATGTGTATTGAAATATGAAATCTTGTGGTCTATTGTTACGATTTGATACATATAGGTTAAACCTATAACTCACCAACATTTTTGTTGACGTTTAAAGCATGTTTATTCTCAGGTGAATACTAAGAGCTTCCGCTGTTGCATACTAAAATAAGGACAAGATTTGGAGTCCATGTTTGTATGATATTGTGTAAAAACTGCATTCAAGAAACTGATTTCGATGTAACATATTTGTATTGTAAACCATTATGTAATGGTCGTGTGTAAACAGGATATTTTAGATTATCATTATTTGATAATCTACGTAAAGCTTTTAAACCTTTATTTATGAAATAAAGGTTATGGTTTGTTTTAAAAATGAATGCAGTCTTTGAAAAACGTCTCATATAGAGGTCAAAACCTCGCAACGAAATCAATTAATATGGAACGTTTTTAATCAATAAGAACGGGACATTTCACATTTTCCTTCATCTTCATCATCATCTTGCAACTTTGTAAACAACCCTCAATTGGCTTGAGGAGGTATATATCTTCCCTACTTGTTATATTTGTAAGCATTTATCCAAGACTTGATATTATCATGGAATTTAACTTAATATCTTAACATGTTAACATGAACTTATCATTTTGCTTCCGCTTGCTTTAACACTAAACAAATTGGTTTTGTAATTATGTTACCATAAGAACATGTTTTATGAATTTATTAAATTCCATCACATATGTATATTAACGATTACAATCTGTGTTCAAAACCCTTCGAAATTCCTGAAGACACTTCAAATAATGAACAATCGAGATGATGATCCAACCACATATTAACCACAGTCTTGCATCTGAAAAGCTCTCGAAACCAGAGTCATAATTTAACACGTATCCGTGTCAGACCCTTTGGCATTTATTAGCAAAAATAACTTTGCTATTCCTTTTCAAATTAGTCAGTTTTGTCACAGCTCCAGCAAGTCAATTTCGACTTTTCAGTTGAAACAGTCTTATTATAACCTTGATATAGACGTTGCCCTTTCGTCATCGTTACCGGAGAACCATTTATGTCCCACCACATTAGCAATAAACTTACCAACAACTTCACTGATCTTCGACTTTCCGAAAAATCATTATATTTATTGAAACTCCATCATTTACTCATCTGCATCTTGTAAAAAGAATTGTCATGTCATTTACTGGGAATTAGCAATCAGTATTTTGAAATCTAGCAACATGTCTCCACTAACGGTTATAGGTGTATATATAACGTCTATCTCCTAGACTTATATACTTCAAATGTGAAGTTTCTGAAAAACACCCTAAACTGCGAACTAGTTCTCCGAAGTTTGGAAAATGCTGATGAAGCAGCAAAAACTGTAAACGACCTTAACAGTCAAAAGGTTGATAATAAAGAATAGTGTGTTGGAAAAGCTCAGAAAAAGATAAGGTTTGGAACTGGAAAATGGATTAAGAAAACCATGAAGGAGGCTGTGGACAAATCATAAAGACTAAACCTGACTTCAAAGAATCTAAATGATTCAGTGTCTGCTGAAATTATTATCAAATACCTTACTCCTGACTCTAAACCCTTGTGAATAATATTCTTCATCATCCTATGATCTTAGATATTCTAAGATATCATCATATCTTTAATTATAAATATCTTCAATGTTTCTGAAGATATCTTCATAACTATTGTTATTCGAAATCATTTATCTCTTTGCGCTATCTGTGTTACATCATAAAAGAAACTATTTTAGTTTCTAAATTCTGAAAAAATTCGAATTTAAAATATGTATACTATTGAAGTAGTGTTGGGAACTGAAGCATGAGTTAGTATAATATAATAAAACTTGATCAATGTTATTATATTATAGTAAGTCATGCTGAGTTTTTAAAAGGAACGTGATGATTCACAGATCATAACATCATCATGTGTCATGTTACACGACTCTTGTATTCTATTTAACCTCTAAAATATTAAGAAAATATTTCTTGATGATTCGGTCTTTTCCAGGGTATTCTGGTAATTTAATAAATCAAGACCGTGCCATTACCATTTCCTTCTTAGAACATTAACAATGTTCATTCCAAAATTTATATCTATGAATTATGGACCATTACAAGCGATGCTTAATCGCAAGAAGAAGAAACGAAAGGACAAAGCTCCAAAATAGAAATTGGAGTATAAATCGCAGCAAATAGGAGGGAGTATTAACTGTGGATGACAATGATTATAGAAGACAGAAGCAGGGATTTGAAGTATAAGGGAAGATATAAAACCCAACAACAACCCAGAAATTACAAACCATATATATCGATGTATATAGCAAAATAAAGACACATGAGAACTAAAAACACTATAAAACCAAGAGTATAGTAGAAGTAAATAGATTCTTCCGGCGGCAGATGAAAAAGAAGAATGACAGATATGAAAGTTAGGAGTATATCAAGAATCAGAACTTGATGGAGCATATTAGCGAATGCTATAAAGTATGAATTGAGGGAGAAAGAGTAAAAGGTGTGAGTTGTGGATATAAGGAAACGAAGGGGGTGGATATATAGTAAAATATCCGATAGAGCAATCAAAAGAGATTATCGCATTTAATCAAAGTGGATCCTAAGTTCCTTAATTACCGAAGAACCAAATCTTATTATGAAGATTTTCTCTAAATTCCTTGAATTTCGGAAATCAACCGTGACTATGTCATTGGTTAAAAAGAATGTGCAATTACTCATTTCATTCTTTTGTGATAACTTCACTCGTACTCTTCACAAAAATCAAATTGCTTTATCTATATTACTTGATGATAATAAAATTCTAATTTCCAACTCGTATACGTCATTAAAACATACTTATTGTCAGCTATGACCATCCCATTCAAATTTCGGGACGAAATTTCTTTAACGGGTAGGTGTGACAACCCGAAATTTTCCAACCAAATTTAAACTTTATCTTTATATTATTCTGACACGATAAGCAAAGTTTGTTAAGTTAAATCTCAAGAATTCTAAATTGCGTTCATACATTCATTATAACCTCGACCAAATTCCGATGATTCACGAACCATTATATATAAATAAATATTTATATATATGTATATATATATATATAATAACTTGAGAATATTAATAAAGTATTAAATGTATAATACTTTACATGAACGTATTTGTTTCAATATGTTTATCGATGGAATTAGAAGATAATATCAAATGATTGATTATCAGATACATTGTGATATGATTACGGGTCTATGTTATGAGGTCCACTGTGATTTAAGAAATCTATTCTTTTTGACAACATTCGGAAAATGGTAAAGCGATTTATAAGTAAGAACGTGGAGTGTAAATAACTTAGATGTTGGATATCGACATGTTAAGTAACTCGATATTTTTCATTAAGACGATTTCATACGTTTATTTAACCTTTGAACTTTATCCCATGCTTCACCAACAGACTATAATTTAAAAACTTGAAACCTATTATGAATATATATGATTCTACTTTTCTAAAACGTTTTATGATATAACGATTTCCATTATTTTAACCTTTAAACAAAATGATTCTTAAATATATTTAGTTTTGAAAAACAAAATTATCATATTTATTTGATTTAGTTTCAAACGTACAAAAATGTTTTCAGTTTAAAAAGAACTTTATTATTAAAACGTATATAACTTTTATAAATATCTAGAACCACTTTTAACAACTCATTACTTAACCAGTATGATAAAGATAACGATATTTATATTTTATTTTATAAAATATATATAACGATTTAAATTAATATTATATATATTTATACGCGTATTATACGTACATAGTTTTATACTTTTACTATACTTAAACTTTACCTTTACTTTATTTTTACTTTACTTTAACTTTAATAATTCACTTTAATAATTCATACTTTAATAATTCACTTTAATAATTCATACTTTAATAATTCATACTTTAATAATTAACTTTAATAATTCAAAAATCTATTATAAATAGAATTCAATAGGTTTCATTATTTCATAGAAACTTGAAAATATTTTTCTCTAAACTCTCTCAATCGATTTACATATATATATTTACTTCGTATTATTTCAAGATATTATTAGTATACATAAAATATTACGACGGAGTGCTATCCGAGTGATTTCGAAATTGTTTTTCGAGCGGGATAGAACTAAGGAAATTATGGGTTATAGCTATGGAGGTTATGGGTATGGTTCGGGAGTATTGCTCGTGAGTCAAACTAGTGTTTATCATCTCCGTTGCATCTACTTTCTTTTCCTGCAATATTGAATCTCAATATTGATACGTGAGCACTCATAACTTAACTTTTATATATTATTAGTGTATCCCTTACTAGTGCTCGAGTATATAGGATTATGCATACTTATACGTTCGTTATTGTCGTTAGATAGGTTATGTCGAATCTTGAATTAAATACATACGCTATTAAGATAAGGTATATGATATGCATGTCGTTGGAAAGCTAGCGAAAAATTGAGAACTTTTCATTTAGATATCGAATGGTTTTGATGAACGGTTTAAAAGTTATAGTCAATTGAATTTTTGTATTATTATTAAAAATGATTATTATTATCGTCGTTATAATCTAATTATTATTATTATTATTATTATTATTATTATTATTATTATTATTATTATTATTATTATTATTATTATTATTATTATTATTATTATTATTATTATTATTATTATTATTATCATTGTCGTTATTAATAAAAGATATTATTGTTATTTTTATTATTTTTACTATCGTTATTATCGTTAAAGTTATAATTATTATTATTATTATTATTATTATTATTATTATTATTATTATTATTATTATTATTATTATTATTATTACTATTATTATTATTATTATTATTATCATTCAAATAGTTATTAGTATTATCATTAATATTATTATTATTAGTATTATTATAATTAAAACTAATATTAGTAACGTCTAATTATTATGATTACTATTATTATTATTAACGCGATATAAAAGACGACTAAAAGCTATTAAACGAAGCGATTAGGAAATAATGAGTATGAGTATCATTATGAAATTAAGATATTGTAAGATACTGATTTAAAGGAAAAATATCGTTTTCATTATTTTACTATTATTATTATTAAAAGTATTATTAATATTAAAACTATCATTTTTACTAAAATTATTATTTTTAATAAAAATATCAATGTTAATATGAAACATCATTATTATTATCATTTTAGTACTATTGTTAATAAAAATTATCATTTTATCATTTTTAGAAAATATAATTATTGTTATTTTTATTAGTAGAATAATAATAATTATTACAAAATAATACAACTTTTACTTATTATTATTATCAATATTATTTTATCAAATAAATATGTGATACAAAGATATTTTACTACGTATAATATAATTACATTAATAATATGTATTACATTATTTTTATGATATTAAATGAACTTTATAAATTTTATTACTTAAGATATACAAAAGTATATTTTTATTATATAAATTTTAATATAAAATTTTATTTATTAATAAAAGAACTATATTATTTACTTTAATAAAATCTATTAAAAATATTTAAATAAATAAAATGACAATATTTAAACTATATAATAATCATGTATAAATTTTGGAAGACATTTTGGTCAATATGACTTTTGTTGACTTTTGCATATTTTGTCTCGAGCATTAGGATTGTGACACACTACGACTTGACCTAAATTGTTAGACAGATATTGATTAAACATATAAATATATATAATTAATATAGGTTCGTGAATCCAAGGCCAACATTGCACTTGTTCAATGACGTCATATGTATTTTTACTACAAAATACAGTATTGTGAGTTTCATTTGCTCCCTTTTTAAATGCTTTTGCAATATATTTTTGGGACTGAGAATACATGCGCTGCTTTTATAACTGTTTTACGAAATAGACACAAGTAATCGAACTACATTCTATGGTTGGATTATCGAAATCGAATATCACCCCTTTAGCTTGGTAACCTAAGAATTAAGGAACAGTACCCCGAATTGACGCGAATCCTAAAGATAGATCTATCGGTCTAACAAACCCCATCCGAGGTACAGATGCTTTAGTACTTCGATTTTTATACAGATGAGAGGATTCTGTTATACAGACGAGTGGATTCTGTTTTGGGGATATTCTATATGCATCTTGTTAATGTCGGTTACCAGGTGTTAACCATATGAATGATTTTACCTTAATGCAGACGAGAGGATTCTACTTGAGGATTATGTTTATGAAAAATGAATATCTTGTGGTCTATTATATTATTGGAAATGATTTTACCTTTATACAGACGAGAGGATTCTGCTATTGGAATTATGTTTAATAAAAATATTGTGGTTTATTAAAATAATGAAAATGAATGATTATGATAAACTAAAGTACTCACCAACCTTTTGGTTGACACTTGAAAGTATGTTTATTCTCAGGCTTGAAAGAAATCTTTCGCTGTGCATTAGCTCATTTTAAGGATATTACTTGGAGTCATTCATGGCATATTTCAAAAGACGTTGCATTCGAGTCATTACATTCATCAAGATTATTATTAAGTTAATTATAGTTGGATGTATTATGAAATGGTATGCATGCCATCAACTTTAGATGTGAATAAAGTTTGTCTTTTAAAAACGAATGCAATGTTTGCAAAATGTATCTAGGTCAAATACCTCGCGATCTAATCAACTATTGTGAATCGTTTATAATGTATATGAACGGGTCCTTTCAATAATATTGATAACACTTATGTTTATATAAAAAAATAATAGTACTAATAATCATAAAATGATACTAACACTAATATTTATGAAAATAATAATAATTTGTATTATTTTCATAATATTAATAATAATAATAATCATAATAATGATAATATCCATGATACTTAATAATAATAATACTAATAATAATTATTATTAATGATAATGTTTTTAGTAATATTAATAATAACATTGATAATGTTATTAATAAGATACTAATACAAATATTAACAACAATAGAATACTAATAATATTAAAAATAATAATGAATGTAATAATGATATAACAACTTATATTATAATTTGTAATTAAATTTAATATATTAATATTACATATTATTCATTATATCTATATACAATAACATATATAATATAATCTTATATATATATATATATATATATATATATATATATATATATATATATATATATATATATATATATATATATATATATACATATCATAATAATTATTTATAGAATTCATACATAGCTATATTTAAATAACAAATTTATTATCTTGTATATTATTTTGTTGGGATTTAACAAGTTTGAGAAGTCTTAAAACCTTTTAAGAATCTTAATAAACGGAAGCGTATAATTATCAAATTTTACTTGTTGAACTTTAAGCCAATTAAAGCTAAATCCCAATAGGATCAAGTTGTGAAATAATGCTTACAAATTACAAGAAAGGATAAGAGTGTTATACCTCCTCAAATCAAATTTGAGGGTTGCTGAAAATGAGCAGAAAACTGATGGAATTGATGGTGATAAGAGCTCCAACTTGAACCTACAAGTGTGCAAAACTCCAACCCTTTAATGTACCAATACACCCTAAAGTTGTTAGACCTTAATCACCTTTAAAACCAAGCTTTAAGACCACTTCTTTGGCCTTTAAAAAACCGATCAGCAGCAACCTGTTTTGAGCAGAAACAATGATGAACTTGAAGGCTAATATGCTTCTAACTTGAAGCCTCAAGTGTGTTATACCCCAAAGTTATAACCAACACCCTTAGTTTTGGTTAGGATTTGTTCAACACTTGCAATGAGCTTCAAAGTCACTCAAGAACACTCTCTTTTCCCTCTATAATTTCGGCCAGCTACAGCCCCTCAAGAGAAGAATGTGTTTTTTCCTATTTGTAACCTTTGAATGCATGTAGTCATATATTCCTTGAGTCAAAGCATGGGTAGATTAAATAAACATATGTATGTGATATTGTGTCATCTTAAAAGTATCAAAATGGAGCATGGGTGAGACCCTTGGTCCCTTCAAAAACCGTCCCCCATGGGGAATTGTCTCAAAATTATGTAACTTGCAATTAAGGAAAAACTTGTTACATATTATGCCATGCCCTTTTTTTTACTTATGTTTTATAAATCCCTTTTATAAAATTGTATCACAACATAACTATTTAATCTTGCAAATAATTAAATGCTTATCACATAAATCATCCAAATAATTTATCTCAAGTAATGACATCTTAGAAAAACCGATTTTCTAAAATCCAAGTGTTGCATATTCAATTAATGATCCATTCATTAAGAATAAATACGGTTAACGTGTCGGTAAGCTTGTTATTGGGTATGACCCGACTTGGATCATAACACATTAGCCACATTAATTTAATATGTCTCTCGGGCATATGAAAAACCTTCAATCTCCCACTTGCACGAGAAACATAAGAACTTAATGCAAGTGACGGATACCACCTAACGACCGTCCATCACCCCCAATATGTTATGACTTTGTGCCATTCAATAACATCATCCCTTTCGAGTTCCCATCTCAAATATGAATAGGTGAATCTTTTCATTATATCCTTTCATCCTAGATGTCATGTTAAATCCAAGAGACACAGAATGATCACTCTCTTTTAGATCTAACTTTATCAGGCCTTAGACATCTGACTCTCAACGAATAAGAGGGACAAATTCCATCTTGACTACATACGTCCTAAATATATACCTTGCATTATACCTGAGCTCTTCCTTATGAACTACCATATTTCAGAATAGCGAAGGAAAGAATCAAGGCACGATACTTGGTAAATATCCGAACCCAATATGTATCTCAGGTCAGAGGATACAATGATATTCGCCTTTACTCAAGATTACATGTGATCAACCACAAAGGCTCTATTCAGTAAATCTTGAGAGCGGGTCTTCCAATATTTGTATCCCACAAATATCTATGAACCTTGGTTGCCACCTTGCACCACATTCATCTCGTGAATGTATACCAATCCGATTTCATAATAGTCTAAACCTCACATTTGCTCCCACAAACGTGATTGACTACGGAATTTAGAATAATTACTTATTCATGGATAAAATATGCAAAATAGGAACATAACTCAAAATAAATTAATACCATAATTACATTAGTGAGTTTGAACAATTTCGTTCCGTTACAATACTTAAAACAGATCATTACCAATCACTAGAATATCGAAAGCCCTAATGCACAAACATGTCCTGCATGTTTTGATCCATGTAAGAGCTTCGTGAGAGGATCCGCTATATTAAGATCTGTGTGAACTTTGCGAATACATATCTTTCCCTTTTCAACTTCATCCCTTATGTAGTTGAATCTCCGCTCAATGTGACGGGTCTTTTGATGAGCACGAGGTTCCTTGATTTGAGCAATCGCACCCTCGTTGTCACAAAAGATCTCAAGAGGGTCCTGAATGGAAGGGACTACTCCTAAGTCGTCGATGAATTTCTTCATCCATGCAGCTTCCTGAGCTGCCAATGATGCAGCGATGTACTCCGACTCTGTAGTGGATAGAGCAACAACATCCTGTTTTGAACTCTTCCAAGAGACCGCACCTCTATTTAATGTGAAGACATAACCGGATTGTGATCGAGAATCATCTCGATCAGTTTGGAAACTCGCGTCTACGTAACCCTTTACAGCGAGTTCCTCCTCACCAGACCCATATATCAGAAACATATCCTTAGTCCTCCTAAGGTATTTCAATATACTTTTAACAGCAATCCAATGACTGTTTCCTGGGTTATTCTGGTATCTACTTGTCAGGCTAAGAGCGCATGACACATCCGGTCTAGTGCATATCATTGCATACATGATTGACCCAATGGCAGAAGCATATGGGACCTTTTTCATTCTCTCATGTTCATCTTTCATGGTGGGGCACTGAGATGAACTGAGAAGTGTTCCCTTTTGAATAGGTACCAAACCTTTCTTAGAGTTCTCCATCTTGAACCTTTTCAAGATCTTTTCAATGTATGCACTTTGATTCAAACCTATCAGTTTCTTGGATCTATTCCTGTAGATCCCAATCCCCAAAACATATTGTGCTTCTCCAAGATCCTTAATGGAGAAGCATTTACTTAGCCAAGTTTTAACTCCTTGCATTGCCGGAATATCATTTCCAAATAACAATATATCATCCACATATAGTACAAGGAACATGATAGTGCTCCCACTAGCTTTCTTATATACACAAGCTTCATCACCATTTTTAATGAAGCCAAATTTCTCGGCTTCCTCATTAAAACGATGATTCCACATTCTAGATGCTTGTTTCAATCCGTAGATTGACTTCTTTAACTTGCATACCTTTTTAGGATATTTCGGATCAACAAAACCTTCAGGCTGAACCATATAGACATCTTCCACAAGATATCCATTTAGGAAAGCGGTCTTGACATCCATTTGCCATATTTCATAATCATAATGAGCAGCAATGGCAAGTAATATCCTAATAGACTTTAGCATTGCCACAGGCGAAAAAGTTTCATCATAGTCAACCCCTTGAGTTTGAGTGAAACCTTTTGCTACAAGTCTAGCTTTATATGTATCCAAGTTTCCATGTATGTCGGTTTTCATTTTGAAAAGCCATTTACAATCAACTAGCCTTGAGCCAGCAGGTTGCGTAACAAGTTCCCAAACTTGGTTGTCATACATGGATTGCATCTCAGCGTTCATGGCTTCCTGCCATTTATCTTTATCAATCCTTGATAAAGCATCTTGGTAGTTTATTGGTTCATCCAAATCAACCACATAGCAACCATCCATGAGAAACCCATATCTCTCAGGAGGATTACTAATCCTACCAGATCTGCGAACGTCTTGTGTATTTTGATCATCCATTTGATCACTCTCAACATTTTCATGTTGAGTGCTAGTGTCAACCAATTGTGTATCATCTATTTGATCTTGAACCTCTTCAAGATCTATCTTCCTTTCACTACTTCCTTCCATTAGGAACTTAGTTTCAAGGAATTCAGCCTTCCGAGCAACAAATACATTCTGCTCGGAAGGGTCATAGAAATAGTATCCCATATCATCCTTGGGATATCCTATGAAGATACACTTCGTGGATCGAGCATTCAGCTTATTAGGGACGTAACGCTTAGGGTAAGCTTCACATCCCCATACCTTTAAGTATGATAGAGATGGAGGTTTTCCAAACCACATCTCATGAGGTGTTCGTTCCACTTTCTTGGTTGGGGCCATATTTAAAATACGAGCCACTGAGCATAGACAATAACCCCAGAATGATAGAGGTAGCGAGCTTCTAGCCATCATAGATCGAACCATATCCATTAGGGTTCGGTTCCTCCTTTCGGAAACTCCATTCAGTTGGGGTGTTCCAGGTGGAGTAAGTTGTGAGATAATCCCACAACTCCTAAGATGATCTTGGAAAGCATCGCTTAGGTATTCACCTCCTCTATCGGTATGAAGTACCTTGATTGTCTTATCGAGTTGATTTTGTACTTCGCTTTGGTACTCTTTGAATGCTTCAAAAGTTTCGTCCTTATGTCTTAACAAGTAGACATATCCGAAACGACTGAAGTCATCAATGAAAGTAACGAAGTATCTTTCACCATTCCTAGTTATGGGCTTAAAGGGTCCACATACATCCGAATGTATTAATCCCAATAAGTCCTTAGCCCTTTCAAAGGTCCCTTTGAAAGGTGCTTTAGTCATTTTGCCTTGTAAATAAGATTCACATACATCAAACGAGTCTAGTTCATTTGATTTCAAAAGGCCATTCTTTTGAAGTGTATGCATTCGATTCTTGTTTATGTGACCAAGGCGACAATGCCATAAGTAGGAATCACTCAAATCCCTTTTGAGTTTCTTGGTGCTAGTATGGTATATTGAGCTACTAGATGATGTGTCATCATGAACCAATTCATAAATTCCATTTGAAGGCGAAGCCTTAAAATAAAATACATTATCTAAATAAACGTGGATATCATCATTAACAAAATTAAGACAAAAACCACATTCTTTTAAACGGGAAACTAAAATAATGTTTCGACATAAATCTGGTGCATACAAAACATTGTTCAAAATAAGTTCCAAACCACTTGGAAGCTTTAATACAAAGTCTCCTTGAGCCTTCACTTGCACTTTGGCTCCATTACCCATAAAGAGACTTGATGTTCCCGTTTGCTTGCTACTTCTTTTGAACCCCTGCAAAGAATTGCAAATGTGAGTTCCACATCCAGTGTCTAATACCCATGTATTAGAAGAAGTAATACTAAGCTCTATATATACCATATATATGTTACCTGAGGATTGCCCCGCATCCCTCTTTTCCTTCAACTCCTTAAGGTAGACCGGGCAATTGCGTTTCCAGTGACCCACTTCACCGCAACCGAAGCACGGGTCTTCCTTGGGGTTTGCTTGTCCGGCAACCTTTTGCTTCTTGTTCTTGTTTTTGGTTGGGGTAACCATCCTCCCCTTTCCCTTGCCTTGATGGGCGGGTCCTTTCCTCTTAGCCGCCTTTGGCTTAGAGGTGTTATTACCTTTGGACCCACCATCATTGATCATTAGCACGGGTGAAGCCCTCTTACCCATGCTAGTTTCGGTCGTCCTTAACATGCCATGAAGTTCACCAATGGTCTTATCCATCCCATTCATATTGTAATTAATTACAAATTGGTCAAACCTCTTTGACAGGGAGTTTAGGATAAGATCAGTGGCTAACTCATTAGATATGTTGAGATTAAGGCGGTTTGCGCGATCAATAAGGCTTTTCATTTTGAGGACATAAGAGGATATGGATTGGGTGTCATCCATACGACATGCATGTAACGCTCGAACCGTTTCGAAGCGCTCGACACGTGCTTGTTGAAGGAACATCTCCTTCAATTGCGTAATCATGTCATATGCACTATGATGTTCGAAATCCTTTTGGAGTTCGGGTATCATAGTCCCAAGCATTAGGCAAGCGACTTGCACCGAATCGGCGCAATACTTATCCTAATAAACCATGCCTTCCGTATCATCCTCGTCGGGTTGATCGGGAATGGGGTCTTCCAACACATACGCCTTATCCTCAAGTTTGAGGACAATTCTAAGATTACGGAACCAATCCATAAAGTTCGTATGGTTGAGTTTGTCTTTCTCGAGGAGAGACCTTAATGATAGGTTGTTTAGGTTAAGTGGTGCATTTTGCATGTTGTTGTTATTTGCGGCCATCTACAAAATTAACAAAGTTCATTTAAGTGTCGATTTTAATTTAAAATTCAATACCCTTTAAATCCAATTGAGTTATTAAATTCTAGAATCCAACGGTAAACCAAATTTCGGTTAGGTGACCTTTATCCCGCAATTTGATTTAGCTAGCTAGTCAATAAATGACAATTGCAATCCATTTGCAACTTCTAGAGTATGGAATCATGCAATCCTTTTGCATGGCATATTTATCCCATCAACGCCTATTTGTTCCTCATGCTTCGGTGACCCTAAGTTCATGATTCCCAAATCAAGTCGTCCTACCTGTATAGACTTGTAAATTTAACATACAAGTGGTTAGGTGACCTTTATCCCACAAGCATGTGAAATTTACCTTAATCATATTAGTTTGCTCATAACGGTTAGGTGACCTTTATCCCATCATGAGTTTCCTAATACTTTTAAGTGTCACACAATAGGACGGCGTTAAACTTGTTTACCTTGTTTGTAAAAGGGATTTAAGTTTTCATTAATTTTAGTTTGAGAAAACTTTTATGCCATACACCAACATGCATTTAGTGTATGGTACTTATGAAAAACCAATTTCATGTCTTGTAATTGAGCCAATTACTTGATATAAACCAATTTATATTTGTTATCCTTTTCTTGTTCTTAATAACCATTTATTAAGGTCTTTAGTTGCCTTTTCAATTTAACCATTTAAATTGCCGTTTTGCATGTCGTTAATACGTCTAATTTAACCAATTAAATTGTCGTTTTGTTTGTTGTTAACTTGTGTGATTAATTTGTTGCAATCAAACATACAATCCATAAACATACAAACAACTACACATGCAAAATAAGTATGTTCACAATCTAGCCATTTTGGTGGACATTTGTTTAGCCGAAAACAAATGTCACCGGGTAAGGGTTAATCATACAAAGTAGGAGATTTCAAATCTCCCACTTAATCTTGCATCCATATGCACCTTGTATTCTTCAAGTCTTCATCATCTTGTATCTTCATTTTTACAAAATATGTATCCTAATACATTTTATCTAGAAAATGAAATTACAACCTATTCTATTTTACATACCAAATATAAAATGAATTACATAACCAAATGAATGAATTATTACAAACCAATTGAACAATTATTACATGCCATTGAATAATTATTATTACAAACAAAATGAATATAACAAATCAACCAAATATAGCAAGCAATCAACACAAGGTCAAGGCATAGATTGTGAACTTCAACATGCAACCAAATATGAACCAAATGGAAGAGCCCAAACCCACTTTTGGACCCTAACCAATTCGGCACTCAACATAAACCCACCCAAATCCAACAATTTTTGCATTCTTCTTTCATGCATGTACTTAGAATGCAAAGTTGATGGGTTTTAAAACAACAATTCGAAGCATATTTCAACAACTTCGGCTCTAGATACCATTGTTGGGATTTAACAAGTTTGAGAAGTCTTAAAACCTTTTAAGAATCTTAAAAAACGGAAGCGTATAATTATCAAATTTTACTTGTTGAACTTTAAGCCAATTAAAGCTAAATCCCAATAGGATCAAGTTGTGAAATAATGCTTACAAATTACAAGAAAGGATAAGAGTGTTATACCTCCTCAAATCAAATTTGAGGGTTGCTGAAAATGAGCAGAAAACTGATGGAATTGATGGTGATAAGAGCTCCAACTTGAACCTACAAGTGTGCAAAACTCCAACCCTTTAATGTACCAATACACCCTAAAGTTGTTAGACCTTAATCACCTTTAAAACCAAGCTTTAAGACCACTTCTTTGGCCTTTAAAAAACCGATCAGCAGCAACCTATTTTGAGCAGAAACAATGATGAACTTGAAGGCTAATATGCTTCTAACTTGAAGCCTCAAGTGTGTTATACCCCAAACTTATAACCAACACCCTTAGTTTTGGTTAGGATTTGTTCAACACTTGCAATGAGCTTCAAAGTCACTCAAGAACACTCTCTTTTCCCTCTATAATTTCGGCCAGCTACAGCCCCTCAAGAGAAGAATGTGTTTTTTCCTATTTGTAACCTTTGAATGCATGTAGTCATATATTCCTTGAGTCAAAGCATGGGTAGATTAAATAAACATATGTATGTGATATTGTGTCATCTTAAAAGTATCAAAATGGAGCATGGGTGAGACCCTTGGTCCCTTTAAAAACCGTCCCCCATGGGGAATTGTCTCAAAATTATGTAACTTGCAATTAAGGAAAAACTTGTTACATATTATGCAATGCCCTTTTTTTTACTTATGTTTTATAAATCCCTTTTATAAAATTGTATCACAACATAACTATTTAATCTTGCAAATAATTAAATGCTTATCACATAAATCATCCAAATAATTTATCTCAAGTAATGACATCTTAGAAAAACCGATTTTCTAAAATCCAAGTGTTGCGTATTCAATTAATGATCCATTCATTAAGAATAAATACGGTTAACGTGTCGGTAAGCTTGTTATTGGGTATGACCCGACTTGGATCATAACACATTAGCCACATTAATTTAATATGTCTCTCGGGCATATGAAAAACCTTCATATTTTACATACTTAGTCTTACTGATCTATTGTATTTTTATTATTTTAAATCATTATATATACTTTTATTTCTATTAATATATATACATATACATATATACATATATATATATACATATATATATATATACATATACATATATATATATATATACTGGTATACATATTTATTTACAGTCAATTGTTTGTGAATCGTTGGGAATAGTCAGAGGTTAATAATAACATGAATACAGTTCAAAAATTTTAAGACTCGGTTTAACAGACTTTGCTTATCGTGTCGGAAACATGTAAAGATTAAGTTTAAATTTGGTCGGAAATTTTCGGGTCGTCACATTAGAGGCGTAAAAGTTAGAAATAAGCATCGTAACACATGTTGCAAAACTATAACAAGTTGCAAAAGCTCCCGTTTTGTCCGATCTTCTCGTTTTCACCCCGAAACAGACTAACATGCAAAACTCATCCTATTCAATTGGAAATTTTAGTTTCACGCCGTTCGGAGTAGCTTAGAGGCGTAAAAGTTAGATATAAGCATCGTAACACATGTTGCAAAACTATAACAAGTTGCGAAAGCTCCCGTTTTGTTCGATCTTCGCGTTTTCACTCCGAAATAGACTAACGAGCAAAACAAAGCCTATTCCATTGGAAATTTCAGTTTCACGCCGTTCGGAGTAGTTTAAAGGTGTAAAAGGTAGAAATAAGCATCGTAACACATGTTGCAAAACTATAACAAGTTGCGAAAGCTCCCGTTTTGTTCGATCTTCGCGTTTTCACTCCGAAACAGACTAACGAGCAAAAATCATCCTATTCCATTGGTAATTTCAGTTTCACGCCATTCGGAGTAGTTTAGAGGCGTAAAAGTTAGAAATAAGCAACGTAACACATGTTGCAAAATTATAACAAGTTGCGAAAGCTCCCGTTTTTTCCGATCTTTGCGTTTTCACTTCAAAATAGACTAACGAGCAAAACTCATCCTATTGCATTGGCAATTTTAGTTTCACGCCATTCGGAGTCGTTTAGAGGCGTAAAATTTAGAAATAAGCATCGTAACAGATGTTGCAAAACTATAACAAGTTGCAAAAGCTCTCGTTTTGTCCGATCTTCGCGTTTTCACTCCGAAACAGACTAACGAGCAAAACTCAGCCTATTCCATTGGCAATTTCAGTTTCACGCCGTTCGGAGTAGTTTAGAGGCGTAAAAGGTAGAAATAAGCAACGTAACACATGTTGCAAAATTATAACAAGTTGCGAAAGCTTCCGTTTTGTTCGATCTTCGCGTTTTCACTCCGAAACAGACTATAGAGCAAAACTCATCCTATTCCATTGGAAATTTCAGTTTCACGCCGTTCGGAGTAGTTTAGAGGCGTAAAAGTTAGAAATAAGCATCGTAACACATGTTGTAAAACTATAACAAGTTGCGAAAGCTCCCGTTTTGTCCGATCTTCGCGTTTTCACTTCAAAACAGACCAACGAGAAAAACTCATCATATTCCATTGGCAATTTCAGTTTCACGCTGTTCGGAGTCATTTAGAGGCGTAAAAGTTAGAAATAAGCATCGTAACACATGTTGCAAAACTATAACAAGTTGCGAATCTCCCGTTTTGTCCAATCTTCGCGTTTTCACTCCGAAACAGACTAACGAGCAAAACTCATCCTATCCTATTGGCAATTTCAGTTTCAAGCCGTTCGGAGTAGTTTAGAGGCATAAAAGTTAGAAATAAGCATCGTAACACATGTTGCAAAACTATAACAAGTTGCGAAAGCTCCCTTTTTCCGATCTTTGTGTTTTCACCCCGAAACAGACTAACAAGCAAAAATCATCCTATTCAATTGGCAATTTTAGTTTCATGCCGTTCGGAGTAGTTTAGAGGCGTAAAAGTTAGAAATAAGCATCGTAACACATGTTGCAAAACTATAACAAGTTGCGAAAGCTCCCGATTTGTCCGATCTTCGCATTTTCACTCCGAAACAGACTAACGAGCAAAACTCAGCCTATTCCATTAGCAATTTCAGTTTCACGCCGTTCGGAGTAGTTTAGAGGCGTAAAATGTTGAAATAAGCATCGTAACACATGTTGCAAAACTATAACAAGTTGCGAAAGCTCCCGTTTTGTCCGATCTAAGCGTTTTAACTCCGAAACAGACTAACGATCAAAACTCATCCTATTCCATTGGCAATTTCAGTATCTCACCATTCGGAGTAGTTTAGAGGCGTAAAAGTTAGAAATAAGCATCGTAACACATGTTTCAAAACTATAACAAGTTGCGAAAGCTCGCGTTTTGTCCGATCTTCGCGTTTTCACTTCAAAACAGACTAACGAGCAAAACTCATCCTATTCCATTGGCAATTTCAGTTTCATGCCGTTCGAAGTAGTTTAGAGGCGTAAAAGTTAGAAATAAGCATCGTAACACATGTTGCAAAACTATAACAAGTTGTGAAAGCTCCCGTTTTGTACGATCTTCGCGTTTTCACTCCGAACCAGACTAATGAGCAAAACTCAGCCTATTCCATTGGCGATTTCTGTTTCACGCCGTTCGGAGTAGTTTAGAGGCGTAAAAGGGAGAAATAAGCATCGTAACACATGTGGCAAAACTATAACAAGTTGCGAAAGCTCCCGTTTTGTCCGATCTTCGCGTTTTCACTCCGAAACAGAATAACGAGCAAAACTCATCCTATTCCATTATCAATTTCAGTTTCACGTCGTTCGGAGTAGTTTAGAGGCGAAAAGTTAGAAATAAGCATCGTAACACATGTTGCAAAACTATAACAATGTGCGAAAGCTCCCGTTTTGTCTGATCTTCGCGTTTTCACTTCGAAATAGACTAACGAGCAAAACTCATGCTATTGCATTGGCAATTTCAGTTTCACGCCATTCGGAGTCGTTTAGAGGCGTAAAAGTTAGAAATAAGCATCGTAACACCTGTTGTAAAACTATAACAAGTTGCGAAAGCTCCCGTTTTGTCCGATATTCCTGTTTTCACTCTTAAATAGACTAATGAGCAGAACTCAGCCTATTCCATTTGCGATTTCAGTTTCACGCCATTCGGAGTAGTTTAGAGGCCAAAAAGGTAGAAATAAGCATCGTAACACATGTTGCAAAACTATAACAAGATGCGAAAGCTCCCGTTTTGTCCGATCTTCGCGTTTTCACTCCGAAACAGACTAACGAGCAAAACTCGTCCTATTCCATTGGCAATTTCAGTTTCACGCCGGTCGGAGTAGTTTAGAGGCGTAAAAGTTAGAAATAAGCATCGTAACACATGTTGCAAAACTATAACAAGTTGCGAAAGCTCCCGTTTTGTCCGATCTTTTCGTTTTCACCCTGAAACAGACTAACGAGCAAAACTCAGCCTATTCCATTGGCAATTTCAGTTTCACGCCGTTCGGAGTAGTTTAGAAGCGTAAAAGGTAGAAATAAGCATCGTAACACATGTTGCAAAACTATAACAAGTTGCGAAAGCTCCCGTTTTGTCTGATCTTCGTGTTTTCACTCCGAAATAGACTAACGACCAAAAATCAGCCTATTCCATTGGCAATTTCAGTTTCACGCCGTTCGGAGTAGTTTAGAGGCGTAAAAGGTAGAAATAAGCATCGTAACACATGTTGTAAAACTATAACAAGTTGCGAAAGCTCCCGTTTTGTTCGATCTTCGCGTTTTCACTCCGAAATAGACTAACGAGCAAAAATCATCCTATTCCATTGGTAATTTCAGTTTCACGCCATTCGGAGTAGTTTAGAGGCGTAAAAGTTAGAAATAAGCAACGTAACACATGTTGCAAAATTATAACAAGTTGCGAAAGCTCCCGTTTTGTCCGATCTTCGCGTTTTCACTTCAAAATAGACTAACGAGCAAAACTCATCCTATTGCATTGGCAATTTCAGTTTCACGCCGTTCGGAGTCGTTTAGAGGCGTAAAAGTTAGAAATAAGCATCGTAACAGATGTTGCAAAACTATAACAAGTTGCAAAAGCTCTCGTTTTGTCCGATCTTCGCGTTTTCACTCCAAAACAGACTAACGAGCAAAACTCAGCCTATTCCATTGGCAATTTTAGTTTCACGCCGTTCGGAGTACTTTAGAGGCGTAAAAGGTAGAAATAAGCATCGTAACACATGTTGCAAAACTATAACAAGTTGCGAAAGCTCCCGTTTTGTCCGATCTTCGCGTTTTCACTCCGAAACAGACTATAGAGCAAAACTTATCCTATTCCATTGGCAATTTCAGTTTCACGCCGTTCGGAGTAGTTTAGAGGCGTAAATGTTAGAAATAAGCATCGTAACACATGTTGCAAAACTATAACAAGTTGCGAAAGCTCCCGTTTTTTCCGATCTTCGCATTTTCACTTCGAAACTGACTAACGAGCAAAACTCAGCCTATTCCATTGACAATTTTAGTTTCACGCTGTTCGGAGTCGTTTAGAGGAGTAAAAGTTAGAAATAAGCATCGTAACACATGTTGCAAAACTATAACAAGTTGCGAATCTCCCGTTTTGTCCAATCTTCGCGTTTTCACTTCGAAACAGACTAACGAGCAAAACTCATCCTATCCCATTGGCAATTTCAGTTTCAAGCCGTTCGGAGTAGTTTAGAGGCGTAAAAGTTAGAAATAAGCATCATAACACGTGTTGCAAAACTATAACAATGTGCAAAAGCTCCCGTTTTGTCTGATCTTCGCGTTTTCACTTCGAAATAGACTAACGAGCAAAACTCATCCTATTGCATTGGAAATTTCAGTTTCACGCCGTTCGGAGTCATTTAGAGGCGTAAAAGTTAGAAATAAGCATCGTAACACCTGTTGTAAAACTATAACAAGTTGCGAAAGCTCCCGTTTTGTCCGATATTCCAGTTTTCACTCTTTGTGACGACCCAGAAATTTCCGACCAAATTTAAACTTAACCTTTATATGTTTCTGACACGATAAGCAGATTTTGTAATGTTGAATCTCAAAAAGTTTGGAACTACATTCATGTAATCAATTACCCTTTGACCATGTTCGACGATTCACGAACAATTATGTGTATATAGATATGTATATATAATATATAATATTAACTGAAAACATTAACAAAGTATTAGATATATGATACTTTACATAAACATATTTGTTTCGATATATTTATCGACAGAATTAAGAGATAATATCAAATGATTGAATTATCAGATACATTATGATATGAGTACGGGCCTATGTTATGAGGTCCACTGTGATTTAAGAAATCTATTTTTTTGACAACTCATTACTTAACCAGTATGATAAAGATAACGATATTTATATTTTATTTTATTAAATATATATATATATAATGATTTAAATTAATATTATATATATATTTTATACGCGTATTATACGTACATAGTTTTATACTTTTACTATACTTTAACTTTACCTTTACTTTACTTTTACTTTACTTTAATTTTAATAATTCATACTTTAATAATTCACTTTAATAATTCATACTTTAATAATTCACTTTAATAATTCGTACTTTAATAATTCACTTTAATAATTCATACTTTAATAATTCACTTTAATAATTCATACTTTAATAATTCACTTTAATAATTCGTACTTTAATAATTCACTTTAATAATTCATACTTTAATAATTCACTTTAATAATTCATACTTTAATAATTCACTTTAATAATTCAAAAATCTATAATAAATAGAATTCAATAGGTTTCATTATTTCATAGAAACTTGAAAATATATTTCTCTAAACTCTCTCAATCGAATTATATATATATATTTACTTAGTATTATTTCAAGATATTATTAGTATACATAAAATACTACGACGGAGTAATATTCAGACGATTTCAAAATAAGTTTTCAAACGGGATAGAGCTAAGGAAATTATGGGTTATAGCTAAGGAGGTTATGGGTATTGTTCGAGGGTATTGCTCGTGAGGTCAACCTAACGTTTATCATTTTCGTTGCGTCTACGTACTTTCCTGCAATATTGAATCACAATATTGATATGTGAGCATTTATATCTTATTTTTTTTATATTCATAGTGTATCCCTGACTAGTGCTCGAGTAATTATGATTATGCATGTTTGTATGCTTAGTTTCGTCGTTAAATAGTTTATGATAAATCACGAATTTGATACATATGCTACTGAGATAAGGTATATGATATGCATGTCGTTAAAAAGCTAAAGAAAAATTAATAACTTTTCATTTAGAAATCGTGTGGGTTCGATAAACGGATTAAAAGATATGGCCAACTGAATTATTATTAATTTTAATATTATTATTAAAACTATTATTATAATTGTTATCAGTTGATGTTATTACTAAAATTATCTTTATTACTAAAAATTAATATTTTTATTGAAACTATCATTTTATTATTTGTATCATTATTATTATTATCAATATTATTTAATCAAATAAATATGCGTACAAAGATATTTTTACCACACGTAATATAATTACATTAATAATACATACCACTATATTTTTATAATATCAAGTGAATTTTATAAATTTTATTACTTGAGATATATAAAAGTATATTTTTATCATATATGAATTTAAATATAAATTTTTATTTATTAATAAATGACTTGTATTATTTAGTATAATAAGATCTGATAAATATATTTAAATATATAAAACGACTATATATAAGTTATATAATAAACATGTATAGATTTTGGAAGTCATTTTGGGTCAAGTTGACTTTTGTTGACTTTTGCATGTCGGTCTCGAGCATTAGGATTGTGATACACTACGACTTGACCTAAATTGTTAGACAGATATTGACCAACATATAAATATATATACTTAATATAGGTTCGTGAATCCGAGACAAACCCTGCACTTGTTCAGTTCCGTCATATACATAATTGCTACGAAATACAGTATTGTGAGTTTCATTTGCTCCCTTTTTATATATATTTTTGGGCTGAGAATACATGCGCTGATTTATAAATGTTTTACGAAATAGGCACAAGTACTAAAACTAATTCTATGTGGGTTTAAACCAGAAATATACCCTTAGCTTGGTAACATTAAACTACTTGTCTATGTACGGTAGGCGCGAATCCTAAAGATAGATCTATTGGGTCTGACAAACCCCATCCTGACTATGGGATGCTTTAGTACTTCGAGGTTATTTTAAACACACCTGATCTGGTGTACTTCAGAGGGTAAAACATGAACGTTAAAGCTTGTTACCGGGTGCCTACAACTTATAGAATACTTTTATACACTTGCGAGTGTACGGATATTTATAGAAACTGAAATCTTGTGGTCTATTACTATTACGGAAATGATGGATTATGATAAACTAATGAACTCACCAACCTTTTGGTTGACACTTTAAAGCATGTTTATTCTCAGGTATTAAAGAATTCTTCCGCTGTGCATTAGCTCATTTTAAGGATATTACTTGGAGTCATTCAAGACATACTTTGAAAGACGTTGCATTCGAGTCGTTGAGTTCATCAAGATTAATATTAAGTCAATTATAGTTGGATGTAATATGAAATGGTATGCATGCCGTCAATTTTTGATGTAAAGAAAGTTTGTCTTTTAAAAACGAATGCAATGTTTGTAAAACGTATCATATAGAGGTCAAATACCTCGCGATGTAATCAACTATTGTGAATCGTTTATAATGTATATGAACGGGTCCTTTCAGTTGGTATCAGAGCAGTGGTCTTAGCGAACCAGGTCTTGCATTAGTGTGTCTAACTGATAGTTGTTAAGATGCATTAGTGAGTCTGGACTTCGACCGTGTCTGCATGTCAAAATTTTTGCTTATCATTTTTAGTCGGAAATCATCTACTTACCATCCTTAGGAAATTACCTGCTTATCATTCTTAAGTCTAGACGCGTTTTCCTACATTTATTGCATAATAGTGTATAGACGAATTCTTATCTTAGCATATCTGTTACTGTGAACTTTGACTGACATCTTTCAAAGATTCCTCCGTAATTTATGGGATTTTGGTATTATATATACATATGTAAATTATATATTGAAGAATACCAAATCTAAATTCTACAATCTATTTTATACCAAAAAAAATTCTTTCCCTGATCATACAAGATGGATCCCTCAACCATTTTGAGTTCCTCGAATTCCGACAGCTATGCCGATATGGATTTCCACATGAGCTCTGAAAGCAGCGTGATCGGAATGGATCAACCAATTAGCCATCATCTATTCTGGATGAATTGGGGATGGGTTCGTAATCTACTTAACCATTGGAGACAAGAAGAAGGCGATCCCTTTCATCCACCACATTGCCCTCTTGGCAATGAACCTGAAGCACTTACCGGCGAACCTGTCCGAAACACCATTTTCTCTCTCATTTCCAGAGTATCTCGTCATGATTATATACTACACCTAATTCTAGATCTTATTTATCCACTCGTCCGAACTGACAATCACCCCGGTGTAATAGAAGAAGTCAACGAGCTTCGCGCTCGGGTAGTGGCTTTGGAGAATATGGTGCAAAGGTTACAAACACCAGCAGTAGCACCAGCAGCATAACCAGTACCACCATCAACAACATCAACAGTACCATTACCACCACCAACAACAACCGCATCGCAAACCTCAACTTCACAATCTGTCCCACGAGCATCGACGTCATACGCCATGTAGATACCAAGGAATACCACAACGATGAAGTATTGATTCATAACTTCATTGAGGAAACATTCTACGGCGATTATGTAATTTCTAAAGTTTAGAAATTATCTATCCTAGCCTTAACCATAAATCAAATGAGTTTAATTTAATATTAACTCATTAAATCAATATTACATCTGAAGAAATATACACATATATATTTCCATAAAGACTGTAATAAAATTCTTTTGTACAAAATATTAATTGTGAAATTTTTTTTAACGGGTAGGTAATACCCGAGAGATATATAAATTCACAATTAATATGTTACATTCTTCGAATCTGATTCAGCAAATCATCTATTATACTCCCTACTTTCACAACAATATACATTCTTTTATAGAAATCAAAACAACCATACTCATTCAAAATCTAATTACATATTCTGATTTTGAAATCTCAGAATTCGATTCAAGATATAACCGAAATCATCACTCTTAGATTCCTACATCTTTCAAAACTATACTTTGACTTCAAAACTGTCCTAGAACCTCATTTCTATTCATGGAACTCACAAAAATATTTGTATCATTCAAAATCTTAGAACATCATATGTATATTAACAATTACAATATGTGTTCAAACACTTCGAAATTCCTAAAGACATGCGAGATGATGATCCAACCACATATTACCCACTGTCATGCATCTGAAAAGCTCTCGAAACCAAAGTTATAGTTTAACACGTATCCGTGTCAGATCCTTTGATATTTATTACCAAATATAATTTTTCAATCTCTTTCCAAAATAGACAGTTTTGTCACAGCTCCAGCAAATCACCTTCATTTGTTTATACGAATAAACCTTATTATAAAAATTACCCATTCATCATTGTTACCGGGGAACCTTTCATATCTCGCCACATTAGCAGTAAACTTATCAACAACTTCATTAACCTTCGACTTAAGCCTCTCCGAAAAGCCACTATACTTATTCATTAAAACCCCATCATGTACTCACCTACATCCTGTAACAATAATTGTCACACCAACTACTGGGAATTAGCAATCAGTATTTTGAATTTCGCGAAAATTTTACGTCAAAAGTTATACATATAACGTCTATCTCCTAGACTTACATACTTCGAATGTGAATTTTCTGAAAAACATCCCAAACTATGAACTAGTTCTCCGAAATTGGAAAAATGCTGATAAAGCAGCAAAAACTGTAAACGACTTTAACAGTCAAAAGTTTGATGATAAAGAATAGTATGGTGGTAAAGCTGAGAAAAAGAGAAGGTTTGAAACTGGAAAACGGATTGAGCAGACCATGAAGGAGGCTGTGGACAAATCACAAAGACTAAACTTGCCTTAAAAGGATCCAAATGATTCAGTGTCTACTGAAATCGTTAGCAAACACCTTACTTCTTATTCTAAACCTTCACAGACAAATCTTCTTCATCATCCATATTATCTTATCTTTTATTATAATATCATCGATATTCCTGAAGATATTTTCACAACTATTCTTATTCGATATCTTTTATCTCTTCGCAATATCTGCGTTACAACATAAAAAGAAACTGTGTTAGTTTCTAAATTTAAAAAAAAATTATGAATTTAAAATAGGAATGTTTTTGAAGTAGTGTTGGGAACTGAAGCATGAGTTAGTATAATATAATGACACTTGATCAACGTGATTATATTACAGTAAGTCATGCTGAGTTTCTAATGGAACGTGATGATTCACAGAACATACCGTCATCATGTACAGTTTACACGACTCTTACATTCTACCAAATTTTCAAACATATTAAGAACATATCATCTTGATAGCTCTATATTTTCAGATTTTCTGGTAATTTGCCAAATCAAGATCGTGCCATTACGATTTTCTTCTTGGAACATTAACTACGTTCATCCAAAAATTCATATCTACGAATTCTGGACTATTATCCGCTTGACCTAAGATCGGGAAGAGAAAACGAAAGCATGAAGCTCCGAAATATAATGGAGAATATAAAGCCCGATAACAACCCCGAAATTACAAACCGTGTATATAAATGCGTATAGCAATATAAAGACACGGGAGAATGAAAAACACAATAACCCCAAGGTAATGGTAGAAGAAAATAACTTCCTCCGGTGGTAGATGAAAAAGAAGAATGACAGATATGAAAGTTAAAAGTATATCAAGAATCAATACTGGATGAAGCATATTAACGAATGCTTTAAAGTATGAATTGGGGAGAAAGACTAGAAGGTGTGAGCTGTGGAAATAAAGAAACGAAGGGGTGGAATTATAGTAAAATATCAGACAGAGAAATCGAGACAGATTATCGCATTTAATCAAAGAAGATCCTGATTTCCTTAATCGCCGAAGAACCAAATCTTATTGCAAATATTTTCTTTAAATCCCATGAATTCCAGAAATCAATCATAACTACGTCATCGGTTAAAACGAACATACGTTTACTCATTTCACTCTCTTGCGATAGCTTCACTTATACTCTTCGCGTAATCAAATTGTTTTATCTATATTACTCAATGATGATAAAACTCTATTTATCAACTCATATTCGTCATGAAAACATTTTTATAGTTAGCCATGACGACCTCGATCAAATTTCGGGACGAAATTTCTTTAACGGGTAGGTACTGTGACGACCCGGAAATTTCTGACCAAATTTAAACTTAACCTTTATATGTTTCTGACACGATAAGCAGAATTTGTAATGTTGAATCTCAAAAAGTTTGGAACTACATTCATGTAATCAATTACCCTTTGACCGTGTTCGACGATTCACGAACAATTATGTGTATATAGATATGTATATATAATATATAATATTAACTGAAAACATTAACAAAGTATTAGATATATGATACTTTACATAAACATATTTGTTTCGATATATTTATCGACAGAATTAAGAGATAATATCAAATGATTGAATTATCAGATACATTATGATATGATTACGGGCCTATGTTATGAGGTCCACTGTGATTTAAGAAATCTATTTTTTTGACAACTCATTACTTAATCAGTATGATAAAGATAACGATATTTATATTTTATTTTATTAAATATATATATATATATATATATATATATATATATATATATATATATATATATATATATATATATATATATATATAACGATTTAAATTAATATTATATATATATTTTATACGCGTATTATACGTACATAGTTTTATACTTTTACTATACTTTAACTTTACCTTTACCTTACTTTTACTTTACTTTAACTTTAATAATTCATACTTTAATAATTCACTTTAATAATTCACTTTAATAATTCGTACTTTAATAATTCACTTTAATAATTCATACTTTAATAATTCACTTTAATAATTCATACTTTAATAATTCACTTTAATAATTCGTATTTTAATAATTCACTTTAATAATTCATACTTTAATGATTCACTTTAATAATTCACTTTAATAATTCAAAAATCTATTATAAATAGAATTCAATAGGTTTCATTATTTCATAGAAACTTGAAAATATATTTCTCTAAACTCTCTCAATCGAATTACATATATATATTTACTTAGTATTATTTCAAGATATTATTAGTATACATAAAATACTACGACGGAGTTATATTCAGACGATTTCAAAATAAGTTTTCAAACGGGATAGAGCTAAGGAAATTATGGGTTATAGCTAAGGAGGTTATGGGTATTGTTCGAGGGTATTGCTCGTGAGGTCAACCTAACGTTTATCATTTTCGTTGCGTCTACGTACTTTCCTGCAATATTGAATCACAATATTGATACGTGAGCATTCATATCTTATTTTTTTATATTCATAGTGTATCCCTGACTAGTGCTCGAGTATATATGATTATGCATGTTTGTATGCTTAGTTTCGTCGTTAAATAGTTTATGATAAATCACGAATTTGATACATATGCTACTGAGATAAGGTATATGATATGCATGTCGTTAAAAAGCTAAAGAAAAATTAATAACTTTTCATTTAGAAATCGTGTGGGTTCGATAAACGGATTAAAAGATATGGCCAACTGAATTATTATTAATTTTAATATTATTATTAAAACTATTATTATAATTGTTATCAGTTGATGTTATTACTAAAATTATCTTTATTACTAAAAATTAATATTTTTATTGAAACTATCATTTTATTATTTGTATCATTATTATTATTATCAATATTATTTAATCAAATAAATATGCGTACAAAGATATTTTTACCACACGTAATATAATTACATTAATAATACATACCACTATATTTTTATGATATCAAGTGAATTTTATAAATTTTATTACTTGAGATATATAAAAGTATATTTTTATCATATATGAATTTAAATATAAATTTTTATTTATTAATAAATGACTTGTATTATTTAGTATAATAAGATCTGATAAATATATTTAAATATATAAAACGACTATATATAAGTTATATAATAAACATGTATAGATTTTGGAAGTCATTTTGGGTCAAGTTGACTTTTGTTGACTTTTGCATGTCGGTCTCGAGCATTAGGATTGTGATACACTACGACTTGACCTAAATTGTTAGACAGATATTGACCAACATATAAATATATATACTTAATATAGGTTCGTGAATCCGAGACAAACCCTGCACTTGTTCAGTTCCGTCATATACATAATTGCTACGAAATACAGTATTGTGAGTTTCATTTGCTCCCTTTTTATATATATTTTTGGGCTGAGAATACATGCGCTGATTTATAAATGTTTTACGAAATAGGTACAAGTACTAAAACTAATTCTATGTGGGTTTAAACCAGAAATATACCCTTAGCTTGGTAACATTAAACTACTTGTCTATGTACGGTAGGCGCGAATCCTAAAGATAGATCTATTGGGTCTGACAAACCCCATCCTGACTATGGGATGCTTTAGTACTTCGAGGTTATTTTAAACACACCTGATCTGGTGTACTTCAGAGGGTAAAACATGAACGTTAAAGCTTGTTACCGGGTGCCTACAACTTATAGAATACTTTTATACACTTGCGAGTGTACGGATATTTATAGAAACTGAAATCTTGTGGTCTATTACTATTACGGAAATGATGGATTATGATAAACTAATGAACTCACCAACCTTTTGGTTGACACTTTAAAGCATGTTTATTCTCAGGTATTAAAGAATTCTTCTGCTATGCATTAGCTCATTTTAAGGATATTACTTGGAGTCATTCAAGACATACTTTGAAAGACGTTGCATTCGAGTCGTTGAGTTCATCAAGATTAATATTAAGTCAATTATAGTTGGATGTAATATGAAATGGTATGCATGCCGTCAATTTTTGATGTAAAGAAAGTTTGTCTTTTAAAAACGAATGCAATGTTTGTAAAACGTATCATATAGAGGTCAAATACCTCACGATGTAATCAACTATTGTGAATCGTTTATAATGTATATGAACGGGTCCTTTCAATTGGTATCAGAGCGGTGGTCTTAGCGAACCAGGTCTTGCATTTGTGTGTCTAACTGATAGTTGTTAAGATGCATTAGTGAGTCTGGACTTCGACCGTCTCTGCATGTCAAAATTTTTGCTTATCATTTTTAGTCGGAAATCATCTACTTACCATCCTTAGGAAATTACCTGCTTATCATTCTTAAGTCTAGACGCGTTTTCCTACATTTATTGCATAATAGTGTATAGACGAATTCTTATCTTAGCATATCTGTTACTGTGAACTTTGACTGACATCTTTCAAAGATTCCTCCGTAATTTATGGGATTTTGGTATTATATATACATATGTAAATTATATATTGAAGAATACCAAATCTAAATTCTACAATCTATTTCATACCAAAAAAATTCTTTCCCTGATCATACAAGATGGATCCCTCAACCATTTCGAGTTCCTCGAATTCCGACAGCTATGCCGATATGGATTTCCACATGAGCTCTGAAAGCAGCGTGACCGGAATGGATCAACCAATTAGCCATCATCTATTCTGGATGAATTGGGGATGGGTTCGTAATCTACTTAACCATTGGAGACAAGAAGAAGGCGATCCCTTTCATCCACCACATTGCCCTCTTGGCAATGAACCTGAAGCACTTATCGGCGAACCTGTCCGAAACACCATTTTCTCTCTCATTTCCAGAGTATTTCGTCATGATTATATACTACACCAAATTCTAGATCTTATTTATCCACTCGTCCGAACTGACAATCACCCCGGTGTAATAGAAGAAGTCAACGAGCTTCGCGCTCGGGTAGTGGCTTTGGAGAATATGGTGCAAAGGTTACAAACACCAGCAGTAGCACCAGCAGCATAACCAGTACCACCATCAACAACATCAACAGTAACATTACCACCACCAACAACAACCGCATCGCAAACCTCAACTTCACAATCTGTCCCACGAGCATCGACGTCATAAGCCATGTAGATACCAAGGAATACCACAACGATGAAGTATTGATTCATAACTTCATTGAGGAAACATTCTACGGCGATTATGTAATTTCTAAAGTTTAGAAATTATCTATCCTAGCCTTAACCATAAATCAAATGAGTTTAATTTAATATTAACTCATTAAATCAATATTACATCTGAAGAAATATACACATATATATTTCCAAAAAGACTGTAATAAAATTCTTTTGTACAAAATATTAATTGTGAAATTTTTTTTAACGGGTAGGTAATACCCGAGAGATATATAAATTCACAATTAATATGTTACATTCTTCGAATCTGATTCAGCAAATCATCTATTATACTCCCTACTTTCACAACAATATACATTCTTTTATAGAAATCAAAACAACCATACTCATTCAAAATCTAATTACATATTCTGATTTTGAAATCTCAGAATTCGATTCAAGATATAACTGAAATCATCACTCTTAGATTCCTACATCTTTCAAAACTATACTTTGACTTCAAAACTGTCCTAGAACCTCATTTCTATTCATGGAACTCACAAAAATATTTGTATCATTCAAAATCTTAGAACATCATATGTATATTAACAATTACAATATGTGTTCAAACACTTCGAAATTCCTAAAGACATGCGAGATGATGATCCAACCACATATTACCCACTGTCATGCATCTGAAAAGCTCTCGAAACCAAAGTTATAGTTTAACACGTATCCGTGTCAGATCCTTTGATATTTATTACCAAATATAATTTTTCAATCTCTTTCCAAAATAGACAGTTTTGTCACAGCTCCAGCAAATCACCTTCATTTGTTTATACGAATAAACCTTATTATAAAAATTACCCCTTCATCATTGTTACCGGGGAACCTTTCATATCTCGCCACATTAGCAGTAAACTTATCAACAACTTCATTAACCTTCGACTTAAGCCTTTCCGAAAAGCCACTATACTTATTCATTAAAACCCCATCATGTACTCACCTACATCCTGTAACAATAATTGTCACACCAACTACTGGGAATTAGCAATCAGTATTTTGAAGTTCGCGACAATTTTACGTCAAAAGTTATACATATAACGTCTATCTCCTAGACTTACATACTTCGAATGTGAATTTTCTGAAAAACATCCCAAACTATGAACTAGTTCTCCGAAATTGGAAAAATGCTGATGAAGCAGCAAAAACTGTAAACGACTTTAACAGTCAAAAGTTTGATGATAAAGAATAGTATGGTGGTAAAGCTGAGAAAAAGAGAAGGTTTGAAACTGGAAAACAGATTGAGCAGACCATGAAGGAGGCTGTGGACAAATCACAAAGACTAAACTTGCCTTAAAAGGATCCAAATGATTCAGTGTCTACTGAAATCGTTAGCAAACACCTTACTTCTTATTCTAAACCTTCACAGACAAATCTTCTTCATCATCCATATTATCTTATCTTTTATTATAATATCATCGATATTCCTGAAGATATTTTCACAACTATTCTTATTCGATATCTTTTATCTCTTCGCAATATCTGCGTTACAACATAAAAAGAAACTGTGTTAGTTTCTAAATTTAAAAAAAAAATTATGAATTTAAAATAGGAATGTTTTTGAAGTAGTGTTGGGAACTGAAGCATGAGTTAGTATAATATAATGACACTTGATCAACGTGATTATATTACAGTAAGTCATGCTGAGTTTCTAATGGAACGTGATGATTCACAGAACATACCGTCATCATGTACAGTTTACACAACTCTTACATTCTACCCAATTTTCAAACATATTAAGAACATATCATCTTGATAGCTCTATATTTTCAGATATTCTGGTAATTTGCCAAATCAAGATCGTGCCATTACGATTTTCTTCTTGGAACATTAACTACGTTCATCCAAAACAGACTAACGAGCAAAAATCATCCTATTCCATTGGTAATTCCAGTTTTACGCCATTCGGAGTAGTTTAGAGGCGTAAAAGTTAGAAATAAGCAACGTAACACATGTTGCAAAATTATAACAAGTTGCGAAAGCTCCCGTTTTGTCCGATCTTCGCGTTTTCACTTCAAAATAGACTAACGAGCAAAACTCAGCCTATTCCATTGGCAATTTTAGTTTCACGCCGTTCGGAGTAGTTTAGAGACGTAAAAGGTAGAAATAAGCATCGTAACACATGTTGCAAAACTATAACAAGTTGCGAAAGCTCCCGTTTTGTCCGATCTTCGCGTTTTCACTCCGAAACAGACTATAGAGCAAAACTCATCCTATTCCATTGGAAATTTCAGTTTCACGCCGTTCGGAGTAGTTTAGAGGCGTAAAAGTTAGAAATAAGCATCGTAACACATGTTGCAAAACTATAACAAGTTGCGAAAGCTCCCGTTTTGTCCGATCTTCGCGTTTTCACTCCGAAACAGACTAACGAGCAAAACTCAGCCTATTCCATTGGCAATTTTAGTTTCACGCCGTTCGGAGTAGTTTAGAGACGTAAAAGGTAGAAATAAGCATCGTAACACATGTTGCAAAACTATAACAAGTTGCGAAAGCTCCCGTTTTGTCCGATCTTCGCGTTTTCACTCCGAAACAGACTATAGAGCAAAACTCATCCTATTCCATTGGAAATTTCAGTTTCACGCCGTTCGGAGTAGTTTAGAGGCGTAAAAGTTAGAAATAAGCATCGTAACACATGTTGCAAAACTATAACAAGTTGCGAAAGCTCCCGTTTTGTCCGATCTTCGCGTTTTCACTTCGAAACAGACCAACGAGAAAAACTCATCCTATTCCATTGACAATTTCAGTTTCACGCTGTTCGGAGTCGTTTAGAGGCGTAAAAGTTAGAAATAAGCATCGTAACACATGTTGCAAAACTATAACAAGTTGCGAATCTCCCGTTTTGTCCAATCTTCGCGTTTTCACTCCGAAACAGACTAACGAGCAAAACTCATCCTATCCCATTGGCAATTTCAGTTTCAAGCCGTTCGGAGTAGTTTAGAGGCGTAAAAGTTAGAAATAAGCATCATAACACATGTTGCAAAACTATAACAAGTTGCGAAAGCTCCCTTTTTTCCGATCTTTGCGTTTTCACCCTGAAACAGACTAACAAGCAAAAATCATCCTATTCAATTGGCAATTTTAGTTTCATGCCGTTCGGAGTAGTTTAGAGGCGTAAAAGTTAGAAATAAGCATCGTAACACATGTTGCAAAACTATAACAAGTTGCGAAAGCTCCCGTTTTGTCCGATCTTCGCATTTTCACTCCGAAACAGACTAACGAGAAAAACTCAGCCTATTCCATTGGCAATTTTAGTTTCACGCCGTTCGGAGTAGTTTAGAGGCGTAAAATGTTGAAATAAGCATCGTAACACATGTTGCAAAACTATAACAAGTTGCGAAAGCTCCCGTTTTGTTCGATCTAAGCGTTTTAACTCCGAAACAGACTAACGATCAAAACTCATCCTATTCCATTGGCAATTTCAGTTTCACGCCATTCGGAGTAGTTTAGATGCGTAAAAGTTAGAAATAAGCATCGTAACGCATGTTGCAAAACTATAACAAGTTGCGAAAGCTCGCGTTTTGTTCGATCTTCGCGTTTTCACTTCAAAACAGACTAACGAGCAAAACTCATCCTATTCCATTGGCAATTTCAGTTTCACACCGTTCGAAGTAGTTTAGAGGCGTAAAAGTTAGAAATAAGCATCGTAACACATGTTTCAAAACTATAACAAGTTGTGAAAGCTCCCGTTTTGTACGATCTTCGCGTTTTCACTCCGAAACAGACTAACGAGCAAAACTCAGCCTATTCCATTGGCGATTTCTGTTTCACGCCGTTCGGAGTAGTTTAGAGGCGTAAAAGGTAGAAATAAGCATCGTAACACATGTAGCAAAACTATAACAAGTTGCGAAAGCTCCCGTTTTGTCCGATCTTCGCGTATTCACTCCGAAACAGAATAACGAGCAAAACTCATCCTATTCCATTGGAAATTTCAGTTTCACGCCGTTCGGAGTAGTTTAGAGGCGAAAAGTTAGAAATAAGCATCGTAACACATGTTGCAAAACTATAACAATGTACGAAAGCTCCCGTTTTGTCTGATCTTCGCGTCTTCACTTCGAAATAGACTAACGAGCAAAACTCATCCTTTTACATTGGCAATTTCAGTTTCACGCCGTTCGGAGTCGTTTAGAGGCGTAAAAGTTAGAAATAAGCATCGTAACACCTGTTGTAAAACTATAACAAGTTGCGAAAGCTCCCGTTTTGTCCGATATTCCCGTTTTCACTCTTAACAGACTAACGAGCAGAACTCAGCCTATTCCATTTGCGATTTCAGTTTCACGCCGTTCGGAGTAGTTTAGAGGCCTAAAAGGTAGAAATAAGCATCGTAACACATGTTGCAAAACTATAACAAGATGCGAAAGCTCCCGTTTTGTCCGATCTTCGCGTTTTCACTCCGAAACAGACTAACGATCAAAACTCGTCCTATTCCATTGGCAATTTCAGTTTCACGCCGGTCGGAGTAGTTTAGAGGCGTAAAAGTTAGAAATAAGCATCGTAACACATGTTGCAAAACTATAACAAGTTGCGAAAGCTCCCGTTTTGTCCGATCTTCGCGTTTTCACCCTGAAACAGACTAACGAGCAAAACTCAGCCTATTCCATTGGCAATTTCAGTTTCACGCCGTTCGGAGTAGTTTAGAGGCGTAAAAGGTAGAAATAAGCATCGTAACACATGTTGCAAAACTATAACAAGTTGCAAAAGCTCCCGTTTTGTCTGATCTTCGTGTTTTCACTCTGAAACAGACTAACGAGCAAAAATTAGCCTATTCCATTGGCAATTTCAGTTTCACGCCGTTCGGAGTAGTTTAGAGGCGTAAAAGGTAGAAATAAGCATCGTAACACATGTTGCAAAACTATAACAAGTTACGAAAGCTCCCGTTTTGTCCGATCTTCGCGTTTTCACTCCAAAACACACTAATGAGCAAAACTAATCCTATTCCATTGGCAATTTCAGTTTCATACCATTCAGAGTAGTTTAGAGGCGTAAAAGTTAGAAATAAGCATCGTAACACATGTTGCAAAACTATAACAAGTTGCGAAAGCTCCCGTTTTATCCGATCTTCGCGTTTTCACTTTGAAATAGACCAACGAGCAAAAATCATCCTATTCCATTGGAAATTTCAGTTTCATGCTGTTCGGAGTCGTTTAGAGGCGTAAAAGTTAGAAATAAGCATTGTAACACATGTTGCAAAACTATAACCAGTTGTGAAATCTCCCGTTTTGTCCGATCTTCGCGTTTTCACTACAAAACAGACTAACGAGCAAAACTCATCCTATTCCATTGGCAATTTCAATTTCACGCCGTTCGGAGTAGTTTAGAAGCGTAAAAGTTAGAAATAAGCATCGTAACTAATGGTGTATCCTATCGTATACACACATAAAGGCACAATATTCGCATGAAATTGGCATTAAGAACACTGAGAACAACAGTTTTGTAAGACTATCCGTCTGACGTTTTCCGCTATGCAGGCTGTTTCCGTCATACATAAGCCATAAAGGCCGCCTAGCGCTTAAGCCCTGATCGGAGAACGTCACATCCAGCGCATATTTCGGATCACAAATAACAGAATGTATCATCATCTGGCACGTGTCCCCGAACAATCCGGTGGATCTATCACTATAAATAGACCCCTTGGGTCGTCATTTTACACATTCAGACATTCTGATAACTTCTGAGCAGAGACTTCACCTTACTCTCTCACATGGTACTTTATCTCACTAGAAGTCATCCGGCTAAACAGCTTAACGCTGAACGGACAAAAGATTGATTAAGCCACCCCACAAGTTTCTATACTTGTGAACCGGGTCTGCAGGGATTACTTCCTGAGGGTAAACATCAATCGGCAGCACTCCCCCACCTTTAGCTAGATACTTCTAGTATTGTGATAACACACTAAACCTGACCTCATAAGGAAATAGGTGTTAACAATGGCGCCATCCACTAATGTTAAGAACACGCGGAACGGAAAAGGAACAAAAACAATTGAGGCCCCATCCATGGGTGTGCTCGAAAAATCCAACAATCCATTAATTGATAACGTGGAAATCTATCCGTTAATGCCTGAAGGGGATGTACTTATTCTGCCAACGGAGGATACAATTGAAGAAACAGTTGCTGAAACTGCAGAAAGGCTTAAACGTTTAGTAACTAATTCAGAGAAAAGGCCAATAATCAAAGAAACAACAACCAAAAGTGCAGAAAGGCTTTAAAATCTTGTTACTAATCGAGAGAGGCGACCATTGATGCAACCACAGTGATGTCCATCATTTATACCTTTTCGATGGATGGCGGATGGCAAAGACAAGCAAATCATGAAGAAGCAATCTATATCAAAGTACAAGTTATCCAGACTACTTGACAAGTTGGGCAGTCTTATTGATGACTCTGAGAATGATAATGACGTGAGCTATATTAATAATGATTCTGACGATGAGATTGATGAGAAAGATGAGTTCATGTCTGAGAATCAGGTAGTATTGCTTTTAAATGACATCAAGCAGACAGCTCCGGCAAAGTATAAGCAACGCTTAGCGCAGCCCGCTGTCCGTGTTGTGGCTGTGGAATATTTTTTCGCTCTAATCACTAGAGAACAAGCTTTAAAACCACCAGCTATGGCAGAGTTCACTCAATGCTTTATTGATCGAATTGCTAACTATCCATTGCCCAGGAATCTTGGCATACCGGTAATTGTAGTTTATGATGGTACTACAGATCCTGAAGATTTTCTTACTATGTTTGAAGGTGCAATGAGGTTGCAGCATTGGGATGACGAGGTAGCTTGTCATATGTTTCCAATGGTGTTGCAGAAAATGGCAAGGGAATGGTTTGCTAGCTTACCGTCAAGGAGTATTACAAGTTATTTAGATCTTCGTGCGAAGTTTGTTATGCAGTATCAAAATCTTCGTAGCTGCACCTTGACACATCTTGATGCACATGAGATAACAATGCATCATAATGAGTCCTTGAGTAATTTCATGAAGAGATATACGCTTAAAGCACAAAAGATACCCGATTGCCCAGAGTTACAGCTAGTGTCTGGCTTTATTTTCTGCTTGGATCAGTGAAGGTTTAGTACACTTGTTCAGATGTTAAGGTATGACCTGCCAAAACCTCTGCACCAGGCATTGGAAGTTGCACAAAAGCATGTCCGAGCCGGCAAGCGAGGACCAAGCAAATTTGATGGTAGCAGCAGTAGTGCCAAACTGCATAACGGAGGACGGTACTTTGATCGAAATTAGAGGAGAAATGACAATTTCAATGGCGGATGGAGAGGCAACAATCATCCTAACGATTTTCATCATAACAGAAGGCCTTTAGAGAGGCATCCGTTGATAATGGCATTAACCAAGACTCCCATGGAGATTCTTTTCACTGAACCCATCCAGACTGCTTTCAATCCTCCATCACCTATGGAGGAAAGAGATGGTCCAAGGAGTGAACTGTGGTGTGACTTTCATGAGTCATGGAGTCATGACACATATAATTGCAAATCTTTGATGAGAGAAATCATTGCAAAGATCAAGGCAGGAGAGTTAAATCACTTGCTGCCAGGTAAATAATACAGGAGAAATGATCCTCGCAAGAAATTTGCATGGCAAAAAAAATGATGGTGGAAGAGGTCGTCGGGGTGAGAATAGAAGAAGGGAAGAGCATGGCAGAAGAGATAACAGGAACCAGTATGGAGACCGGATAGCGGAGCGTGAACCAATTCCAGATGTGGTAATTAAGATGGTATGGTTTAATGACAGTTGTTATGAAGATGGTGAGAAGTCAAACAACAATGTGGACAGCTGGAGACATGCTCCAATCATCTTTCAACCAATTCAAAATTGGACTTTATCCATCCAGCCTGTGGTCATATTAGCAGAAATTGCTAATAAGTTCATCAGCCGTATCTATACAGATACATGCAGTGAGGCTGACATCATTTATTGGCATTGTTTGAGAACTTTCCCAAGGCACGTGCAGGATAGAGCTAGGCGGACAAGTCTAAAGATTTCAGGATTGACAGGTGCACCGGTGAACGCCATAGGGCGAATTCGTTTGGAGGTTGTCATGGGAACATACCCATTGCTAAGGACTGAAACAATTGATTTCACTATTTTGGAAGGCACTTATCGATTTAATGTCCTTTTTGGAAGGACAGCTTTGGCTAAATTTGGAGCAATTACATCCACCGCTCATGCAGAGATCAGATTTCCAACTCCTAACGGAGTAGCTGCCATACATTCATAGTATGTGGCACCAACTAGGGAACGATCCACATTTGCAAATTTTCCAGAGGACAGAGCAAATCGGAGAAGGTGTAATCGATTGTTTAGAGATGATGAAGTTCGGGAGTTTTTTATACCATGATCAAGTGTTCAGGCCAGACGGCGCTAGGCGCTTGGCGTATGAAGAACAAATTTCAGCATTTTATGAAGAGCAAAGTTTATCATTTCACTCTACGATATTGTAGTTATGCTGCAATGCCTATGTTTACAACGGCATGCATCAAACTGTCATAATGTACTAATTAGGCCTGATCCACCTAAATTCATCATGATTTGTTTATGTACTGCTCACTATCAGTTAATAAAATTTTATCTTTTTCTTATGCAAAGTGCTGCCTGTGACAAATGTAAAACATTGCATTTATATCCTGCCCACAGAAGGAGAGTATTTTTATACCTCCGATGGCGGATGCTCTTGTGCCGGCCAGAAAAAGGCACAAGGGATCGGCTAGAAAACATTAAAGTTTTACTAGAACGCACCGAGGCAAAATGAAAAACTAGATACTTGTCATGACAAACATTATAAAAACTTACTTCACATAATGAATGAAGTTCTTACAATATATGAAGGCCAAAATATTTCACAACTCTTTCTCATAAACTTTATGACCGAAGGTGTAGTGACCCGAACTTTTCCATGTTTATATATATTAATTGAGATTGATATTTACATGATTAAATGTTTCCAACATGTTAAGCAATCAAACTTGTTAAGACTTGATTAATTGAAATATGTTTCATATAGACAATTGACCACCCAAGTTGACCGGTGATTCACGAACGTTAAAACTTGTAAAAACTATATGATGACATATATATGGATATATATATATAGTTAACATGATACTATGATAAGTAAACATATCATTAAGTATATTAACAATGAACTACATATGTAAAAACAAGACTACTAACTTAATGATTTTTAAACGAGACATATATGTAACGATTATCGTTGTAAAGACATTTAATTAAGAGATATTCATACATGATAATATCATGATAAAATAATAATTTAAAATCTCATTTGATATTATAAATATTGGGTTAACAACATTTAACAAGATCGTTAACCTAAAGGTTTCAAAACAACACTTACATGTAACGACTAACGATGACTTAACGACTCAGTTAAAATGTATATACATGTAGTGTTTTAATATGTATTTATACACTTTTGAAAGACTTCAATACACTTATCAAAATACTTCTACTTAACAAAAATGCTTACAATTACATCCTCGTTCAGTTTCATCAACAATTCTACTCGTATGCACCCGTATTCGTACTCGTACAATACACAGCTTTTAGATGTATGTACTATTGGTATATACACTTCAATGATCAGCTCTTAGCAGTCCATGTGAGTCACCTAACACATGTGGGAACCATCATTTGGCAACTAGCATGAAATATCTCATAAAATTACAAAAATATGAGTAATCATTCATGACTTATTTACATGAAAACAAAATTACATATCCTTTATATCTAATCCATACACCAACGACCAAAAATACCTACAAACACTTTCATTCTTCAATTTTCTTCATCTAATTGATCTCTCTCAAGTTCTATCTTCAAGTTCTAAGTGTTCTTCATATATTCTACAAGTTCTAGTTACATAAAATCAAGAATACTTTCAAGTTTGCTAGCTCTCTTCCAATCTTGTAAGGTGATCATTCAACCTCAAGAAATCTTTGTTTCTTACAGTAGGTTATCATTCTAATACAAGATAATAATCATATTCAAACTTTGGTTCAATTTCTATAACTATAACAATCTTATTTCAACTGATGATCTTACTTGAACTTGTTTTCGTGTCATGATTCTGCTTCAAGAACTTCGAGCCATCCAAGGATCCGTTGAAGCTAGATCCATTTTTCTCTTTTCCAGTAGGTTTATCCAAGGAACTTAAGGTAGTAATGATGTTCATAACATCATTCGATTCGTACATATAAAGCTATCTTATTCGAAGGTTTAAACTTGTAATCACTAGAACATAGTTTAGTTAATTCTAAACTTGTTCGCAAATAAAAGTTAATCCTTCTAACTTGAATTTTAAAATCAACTAAACACATGTTCTATATCTATATGATATGCTAACTTAATGATTTAAAACCTGGAAACACGAAAAACACCGTAAAACCGGATTTACGCCGTCGTAGTAACACCGCGGGCTGTTTTGGGTTAGTTAATTAAAAACTATGATAAAATTTGATTTAAAATTTGTTATTATGAGAAAATGATTTTTATTATGAACATGAAACTATATCCAAAAATTATGGTTAAACTCAAAGTGGAAGTATGTTTTCTAAAATGGTCATCTAGACGTCGTTCTTTCGACTGAAATGACTACCTTTATAAAAATGACTTGTAACTTATTTTTCTGACTATAAACCTATACTTTTTCTGTTTAGGTTCATAAAATAGAGTTCAATATGAAATCATAGCAATTTGATTCACTCAAAACGGATTTAAAATGAAGAAGTTATGGGTAAAACAAAATTGGATAATTTTTCTCATTTTAGCTACGTGAAAATTGTTAACAAATCTATTCCAACCATAACTTAATCAACTTGTATTGTATATTATGTAATCTTGAGATACCATAGACACGTATACAATGTTTCGACCTATAATGTCGACACATCTATATATATTTCGGAACAACCATAGACACTCTATATGTGAATGTTGGAGTTAGCTATACAGGGTTGAGGTTGATTCCAAAATATATATAGTTTGAGTTGTGATCAATACTGAGATACGTATACACTGGGTCATGGATTGATTCAAGATAATATTTATCGATTTATTTCTGTACATCTAACTGTGGACAACTAGTTGTAGGTTACTAACGAGGACAGCTGACTTAATAAACTTAAAACATCAAAATATATTAAAAGTGTTGTAAATATATTTTGAACATACTTTGATATATATGTATATATTGTTATAGGTTCGTGAATCAACCAGTGGCCAAGTCTTACTTCCCGACGAAGTAAAAATCTGTGAAAGTGAGTTATAGTCCCACTTTTAAAATCTAATATTTTTGGGATGAGAATACATGCAGGTTTTATAAATGATTTACAAAATAGACACAAGTACGTGAAACTACATTCTATGGTTGAATTATCGAAATCGAATATGCCCCTTTTTATTAAGTCTGGTAATCTAAGAATTAGGGAACAGACACCCTAATTGACGCGAATCCTAAAGATAGATCTATTGGGCCTAACAAACCCCATCCAAAGTACCGGATGCTTTAGTACTTCGAAATTTATATCATATCCGAAGGGTGTCCCGGAATGATGGGGATATTCTTATATATGCATCTTGTTAATGTTGGTTACCAGGTGTTCACCATATGAATGATTTTTATCTCTATGTATGGGATGTGTATTGAATATGAAATCTTGTGGTCTATTATTATGATTTGATATATATAGGTTAAACCTATAACTCACCAACATTTTTGTTGACGTTTTAAGCATGTTTATTCTCAGGTGATTATTAAGAGCTTCCGCTGTCGCATACTTAAATAAGGACGAGATTTGGAGTCCATGCTTGTATGATATTGTGTAAAAACTGCATTCAAGAAACTTATTTTGTTGTAACATATTTGTATTGTAAACCATTATGTAATGGTCATGTGTAAACAGGATATTTTAGATTATCATTATTTGATAATCTACGTAAAGCTTTTTAAAACCTTTATCTATGAAATAAAGGTTATGGTTTGTTTTAAAAATGAATGCAGTCTTTGAAAAACGTCTCATATAGAGGTCAAAACCTCGCAACGAAATCAATTAATATGGAACGTTTTTAATCAATAAGAACGGGACATTTCAGTTGGTATCCGAGCGTTCGTCTTAGAGAACCAGAATTTTGCATTAGTGTGTCTTATCGAGTTTGTTAGGATGCATTAGTGAGTCTGGACTTCGACCGTGTTTACTTGAAAAATGATTGCTTAACAAATTTTGTTGGAAACTATATATTTTTAACATGTGAATATTATGTGATATATTAATCTCTTAATGCGTTTGATATTATGTGATAGATGTCTACCTCTAGAACAAGTCCCATTGACTAACCTAATAATAATGAAGAGTCAAATGTAAATTGGAATGATTCGTGGACTGATTCACAAGCTCCCGAAGAGGAACTGGAAGAAGAGTCGGAACCGGAAGAAGAATCGGAACCGGAAGAAGAATCGGAACCGGATGAAGAAATAGAACCGGTGGGGGAAATAATAAAACGGTTAAGTAAAAGAAAATCCTCAACCAACCGACCAAGGTTAATTATGGTCAATGGTGTTTCCGCCAAGGAAGCAAAATATTGGGAGGATTACCAATTCTCCGATGAATCGGATTCCGACGAGAATTCCGATGATGTTGTAGAAATTACCCCAACTGAATTTAAAAAGGCAAAAGAAAATAATAAGGGAAAGGGCATAAAAATAGAGAAATCTAATTCCAACCCCGATGAACTTTATATGTATCGTCAACCCCCGAAGTCCTTAAGTTGTAACAATGACCCGGGAACCTCTAAACCACCAGGTTTTTCTAAACCAATGTGGAAAATAACGGCTCGTATTAGGGGAACATCATATATCCCTAGAAACTTGGCAAAACGAACCAAAACCGAAGAAGAAGAAACGAGCGAGTCGGAATAAGATAGTTGTATTCGTGTGGTGTAATATATGTAATATAGTGTGCTTATGCTTTATGATATATGTAAAAATTGCTTGTATTAATAAGTATTTTTTATGAATCTAACTCTTTTCTATTTTACAGTTTAAAAACACAAAATGGATAGACAACCCAATATTTTAAGAGACCTACCCGGAGACATGATTGATGAAATCTTGTCTAGAGTCGGTCAGAATTCTTCGGCACAACTATTTAAGGCGAGATCAGTTTATAAGACATTCGAAGAACGTTCCAAGAATGCCTTGGTTTATAAAAGGCTTTCGTTCAAAAGATGGGGATATCACATTGGGAAATCCATAAGTTACGATGTGTTTACTTTGACGCATATATTGCGGGGAACCCAAATGCTATTTTACGCAATGGGTTAAGAAATTATTTTGACTCAATATATCCGAATATTGGACTTCGTGATTTAGAAAAAGCGGCTAACATGCAACATAAAGAAGCATGTTATGCTTACGGATTAGTAATGTTCGCTTCTCACCAAAGTGAGAACAAGAACATCGGGCTACAACTATTAAACAAAACGTTTCCACAAGTGACGGAGTCGGTAATTGGGGTAAGAAATGAGGTTTTTAGATTGTTACGGGACTGTTGGACATTACGTAACCCTCGTCCCTTTGACGAAGTTACAACACGCTGTCTTATCAACGGCCATAACGGTTATGTTCCACAAGACCAAGGATGGGAAGTAATCCTAGTAAAACCAGAATGCATGACTTGTTTCTGGACGTATGAATTACGTGTCTTTATTGCCTTTGCTGAACGACTTGTGTACTAGCTAGAATTATCTTCACAACCATCTTGTATCAAATTTATTGTGTGCTATATTTCATGCTATATGTAAAATAAGCGGTATTGTAAGTTTGTAAAATATTGTGTAAAAGTTTGAACGCGAAATATTATTATAATCAGTTTTTCATATAGAATTGTAGTAGTTGAATTGTATATCAGCTACTAAGTATGAACTTAACGGGTAGGTACTACCCAAATTTAAACTTATAAAACGCTAATATGAAGAAAAAGCTTTTATAAATGAGTTCATATTATGCTACGAAATACTATTAACTACTCTTAATATTCTGTATGATTAACTTGTTCCATTTGATTATTTTGAAGGAAATGGCACCGACTACTCGACACACCGTGAATATGAATGAAGAGGAATTCCGTACTTTTCTAGCTTCAAACATAGCCGCAGTACAGGCTGCGCTACATACCAACAATAACCTTAGATCTAGCAGTACAGGAAATCGTGTAGGGTGCACCTACAAAGAATTCACTGCCTGCAAACCTTTGGAATTTGATGGAACCGAAGGACTGATCGGATTGAAATGGTGGACCGAAGAGGACAAAGTGTACTGAAGAGGACAAAGTGAAGTACGCTACGCATACCTTCACAGGTTCTGCGTTAACATGGTGGAATACCTATCTAGAGCAAGTGGGACAAGACGATGCGTACGCACTACCGTGGTCAGCATTCAAGCACTTGATGAACGAGAAGTACCGTCCCAGAACCGAGGTCAATAAGCTCAAGACAGAACTTAGAGGGTTACGAACCCAAGGATTTGATATTACCACGTACGAAAGACGATTCACAGAATTGTGCCTATTGTGTCCGGGAGCATTCGAAGATGAGTAAGAGAAGATCGACGCGTTTGTGAAAGGATTACCGGAAAGAATCCAAGAAGATATAAGTTCACACGAGCCCGCCTCCATACAACAGGCATGTAGAATGGCTCACAAACTAGTGAACCAGATTGAAGAAAGAATTAAAGAACAGACTGCTGAAGAGGCCAATGTGAAGCAAGTCAAAAGAAAGTGGGAGGAAAACGGTGATAAGAATCACCAATACAACCACAACAGCAATTACAACAATAATCGCAACAATTATCCCAACAATCGCAACATCAATCGCAACTACAACAAACGGCCCAACAACAACAACAACAATAACAACAATAACAACAATAGCAACTACAACAATCATCCCAACAACAATAATAACCGCAACAACAACAACAATCAGAAGCAGCTATGCCAAAGGTGTGAAAAGTATCACTCGGGGTTCTGCACCAAATTTTGCAACAAGTGTAAAAGAAATGGTCATAGCGTGGCGAAGTGTGAGGTCTACGGACCAGGGGTTAATAGAACGAAAGGAACAAATGGTGTCAGAACGAGTAATGGCGGAGCAAGTAGTGTCGGAGCAAGTTATGCCAATGTAGTTTGTTATAAATGTCTAAAACCGGGCCACATTATTAGAAATTGCCCGAACCAGGAGAACACGAATGGACAAGGCCGCGGAAGAGTTTTCAATATTAATGCGGCAGAGGCACAGGAAGACCCGGAGCTTGTTATGGGTACGTTTCTTATTGACAATAAATCTGCTTACGTTTTATTTGATTCGGGTGCGGATAGAAGCTATATGAGTAGAGATTTTTGTGCTAAATTAAGTTGTCCATTGACGCCTTTGGATAGTAAATTTTTACTCGAATTAGCAAATGGTAAATTAATTTCAGCAGATAATATATGTCGGAATCGAGAAATTAAACTGGTTAGTGAAACATTTAAGATTGATTTGATACCAGTAGAGTTAGGGTGTTTTGATGTGATAATCGGTATGGACTGGCTGAAAGAAGTGAAAGCAGAGATTGTTTGTTACAAAAATGCAATTCGCATTATACGAGAAAAAGGAAAACCCTTAATGGTGTACGGAGAAAAGGGCAACACGAAGCTACATCTTATTAGTAATTTGAAGGCACAAAAACTAATAAGAAAAGGTTGCTATGCTGTTCTAGCACACGTCGAGAAAGTACAAACTGAAGAAAAGAGCATCAATGATGTTCCCATTGCAAAAGAATTTCCCGATGTATTTCCGAAAGAATTACCGGGATTACCCCCACATCGATCCGTTGAATTTCAAATAGATCTTGTACCAGGAGCTGCACCAATAGCTTGTGCTCCTTACAGACTCGCACCCAGCGAGATGAAAGAACTGCAAAGCCAATTACAAGAACTTTTAGAGCGTGGTTTCATTCGACCAAGCATATCACCGTGGGGAGCTCCTGTTTTGTTTGTCAAGAAGAAAGATGGTACATTCAGGTTGTGTATCGACTACCGAGAGTTGAACAAACTTACCATCAAGAACCGCTACCCACTACCGAGAATCGACGACTTATTTGATCAACTACAAGGCTCGTCTGTTTATTCAAAGATTGACTTACATTCCGGGTATCATCAAATGCGGGTGAAAGAAGATGATATTCCAAAGACTGCTTTCAGAACACGTTACGGTCATTATGAGTTTATGGTCATGCCGTTTGGTTTAACTAATACACCAGCTGTGTTCATGGACCTTATGAACCGAGTGTGTGGACCATACCTTGACAAGTTTGTCATTGTTTTCATTGATGACATACTTATTTACTCAAAGAATGACCAAGAACACGGTGAACATTTGAGAAAGGTGTTAGAAGTATTGAGGAAGGAAGAATTGTACGCTAAGTTTTCAAAGTGTGCATTTTGTTTGGAAGAAGTTCAATTCCTTGGTCACATAGTGAACAAATAAGGTATTAAGGTGGATCCGGCAAAGATAGAAACTGTTGAAAAGTGAGAAAACCCGAAAACTCCGAAACACATACGCCAGTTTTTAGGACTAGCTGGTTACTACAGAAGGTTCATCCACGACTTTTCCAGAATAGCAAAACCCTTGACTGCATTAACGCATAAAGGGAAGAAATTTGAATGGAATGATGAACAAGAGAAAGTGTTTCAGTTATTGAAGAAAAAGTTAACTACGGCACCTATATTGTCATTGCCTAAAGGGAATGATGATTTTGTGATTTATTGTGATGCATCAAAGCAAGGTCTCGGTTGTGTATTAATGCATGCAACGAACGAAGGTGATTGCTTATGCGTCTAGACAATTGAAGATTCACGAACAAAATTATACGACGCATGATTTGGAATTAGGCGCGGTTGTTTTTGCATTAAAGACTTGGAGGCACTACTTATATGGGGTCAAAAGTATTATATATACCGACCACAAAAGTCTTCAACACATATTTAATCAGAAACAACTGAATATGAGGCAGCGTAGGTGGATTGAATTATTGAATGATTACGACTTTGAGATTCGTTACCACCCGGGGAAGGCAAATGTGGTAGCCGATGCCTTGAGCAGGAAGGACAGAGAACCCATTCGAGTAAAATCTATGAATATAATGATTCATAATAACCTTACTACTCAAATAAAGGAGGCGCAACAAGGAGTTTTAAAAGAGGGAAATTTAAAGGATGAAATACCCAAAGGGTCGGAGAAGCATCTTAATATTCGGGAAGACGGAACCCGGTATAGGGCTAAAAGGATTTGGGTACCAAAATTTGGAGATATGAGAGAAATGGTACTTAGAGAAGCTCATAAAAACCAGATACTCAATACATCCTGGAACGGGGAAGATGTACAAGGATCTCAAGAAACATTTTTGGTGGCCGGGTATGAAAGCCGATGTTGCTAAATTCGTAGGAGAATGTTTGACGTGTTCTAAGGTAAAAGCTAAGCATCAGAAACCATCAGGTCTACTTCAACAACCCGAAATCCCGGAATGGAAATGGGAAAACATTACCATGGATTTCATCACTAAATTGCCAAGGACTGCAAGTGGTTTTGATACTATTTGGGTAATAGTTGATCGTCTCACCAAATCAGCACACTTCCTGCCAATAAGAGAAGATGACAAGATGGAGAAGTTAGCACGACTGTATTTGAAGGAAGTCGTCTCCAGACATGGAATATCAATCTCTATTATCTCTGATAGGGATGGCAGATTTATTTCAAGATTCTGGCAGACATTACAGCAAGCATTAGAACTCGTCTAGACATGAGTACTGCCTATCATCCGCAAACAGATGGGCAGAGTGAAAGGACGATACAAACGCTTGAAGACATGCTACGAGCATGTGTTATTGATTTCGGAAACAGTTGGGATCGACATCTACCGTTAGCAGAATTTTTCTACAACAACAGCTACCATTCAAGCATTGAGATGGCGCCGTTTGAAGCACTTTATGGTAGAAAGTGCAGGTCTCCAATTTGTTGGAGTGAAGTGGGGGATAGACAGATTACGGATCCGGAGATTATACAAGAAACTACCGAGAAGATCATCCAAATTCAATAACGGTTGAAAACCGCCCAAAGTCGACAAAAGAGCTACGCTGACATTAAAAGAAAAGATATAGAATTTGAAATTGGAGAGATGGTCATGCTTAAAGTTGCACCTTGGAAAGGCGTTGTTCGATTTGGTAAACGAGGGAAATTAAATCCAAGGTATATTGGACCATTCAAGATTATTGATCGTGTCAGACCAGTAGCTTACTGACTTGAGTTACCTCAACAACTCGCGGCTGTACATAACACTTTCCACGTCTCGAATTTGAAGAAATGTTTTGCTAAAGAAGATCTCACTATTCCGTTAGATGAAATCCAAATCAACGAAAAACTTCAATTCATCGAAGAACCCGTCGAAATAATGGATCGTGAGGTTAAAAGACTTAAGCAAAACAAGATACCAATTTTTAAGGTTCGATGGAATGCTCGTAGAGGACCCGAGTTCACCTGGGAGCGTGAAGATCAGATGAAGAAGAAATACCCGCATCTATTTCCAGAAGATTCATCAGCACCTTCAACAGCTTAAAATTTCGGGACGAAATTTATTTAACGGGTAGGTACTGTAGTGACCCGAACTTTTCCATGTTTATATATATTAATTGAGATTGATATTTACATGATTAAATGTTTCCAACATGTTAAGCAATCAAACTTGTTAAGACTTGATTAATTGAAATATGTTTCATATAGACAATTGACCACCCAAGTTGACCGGTGATTCACGAACGTTAAAACTTGTAAAAACTATATGATGACATATATATGGATATATATATATAGTTAACATGATACTATGATAAGTAAACATATCATTAAGTATATTAACAATGAACTACATATGTAAAAACAAGACTACTAACTTAATGATTTTTAAACGAGACATATATGTAACGATTATCGTTGTAAAGACATTTAATTAAGAGATATTCATACATGATAATATCATGATAAAATAATAATTTAAAATCTCATTTGATATTATAAACATTGGGTTAACAACATTTAACAAGATCGTTAACCTAAAGGTTTCAAAACAACACTTACATGTAACGACTAACGATGACTTAACGACTCAGTTAAAATGTATATACATGTAGTGTTTTAATATGTATTTATACACTTTTGAAAGACTTCAATAAACTTATCAAAATACTTCTACTTAACAAAAATGCTTACAATTACATCCTCGTTCAGTTTCATCAACAATTCTACTCGTATGCACCCGTATTCGTACTCGTACAATACACAGCTTTTAGGTGTATGTACTATTGGTATATACACTCCAATGATCAGCTCTTAGCAGCCCATGTGAGTCACCTAACACATGTGGGAACCATCATTTGGCAACTAGCATGAAATATCTCATAAAATTACAAAAATATGAGTAATCATTCATGACTTATTTACATGAAAACAAAATTACATATCCTTTATATCTAATCCATACACCAACGACTAAAAACACCTACAAACACTTTCATTCTTCAATTTTCTTCATCTAATTGATCTCTCTCAAGTTCTATCTTCAAGTTCTAAGTGTTCTTCATATATTCTACAAGTTCTAGTTACATAAAATCAAGAATACTTTCAAGTTTGCTAGCTCACTTCCAATCTTGTAAGGTGATCATCCAACCTCAAGAAATCTTTGTTTCTTACAGTAGGTTATCATTCTAATATAAGGTATTAATCATATTCAAACTTTGGTTCAATTTCTATAACTATAACAATCTTATTTCAACTGATGATCTTACTTGAACTTGTTTTCGTGTCATGATTCTGCTTCAAGAACTTCGAGCCATCCAAGGATCCGTTGAAGCTAGATTCATTTTTTACTTTTCCAGTAGGTTTATCCAAGGAACTTAAGGTAGTAATGATGTTCATAACATCATTCGATTCATACATATAAAGCTATCTTATTCGAAGGTTTAAACTTGTAATCACTAGAACATAGTTTAGTTAATTCTAAACTTGTTCGCAAATAAAAGTTAATCCTTCTAACTTGACTTTTAAAATCAACTAAACACATGTTCTATATCTATATGATATGCTAACTTAATGATTTAAAACCTGGAAACACGAAAAACACCGTAAAACCGGATTTACGCCGTCGTAGTAACACCGCGGGCTGTTTTGGGTTAGTTAATTAAAAACTATGATAAAATTTGATTTAAAAGTTGTTATTATGAGAAAATGATTTTTATTATGAACATGAAACTATATCCAAAAATTATGGTTAAACTCAAAGTGGAAGTATGTTTTCTAAAATGGTCATCTAGACGTCGTTCTTTCGACTGAAATGACTACCTTTATAAAAACGACTTGTAACTTATTTTTCCGACTATAAACCTATACTTTTTCTGTTTAGGTTCATAAAATAGAGTTCAATATGAAATCATAGCAATTTGATTCACTCAAAAAGGATTTAAAATGAAGAAGTTATGGGTAAAACAAGATTGGATAATTTTTCTCATTTTAGCTACGTGAAAATTGTTAACATATCTATTCCAACCATAACTTAATCAACTTGTATTGTATATTATGTTATCTTGAGATACCATAGACACGTATACAATGTTTCGACCTATCATGTCGACACATCTATATATATTTCGGAACAACCATAGACACTCTATATGTGAATGTTGGAATTAGCTATACAGGGTTGAGGTTGATTCCAAAATATATATAGTTTGAGTTGTGATCAATATTGAGATACGTATACACTGGGTCGTGGATTGATTCAAGATAATATTTATCGATTTATTTCTGTACATCTAACTGTGGACAACTAGTTGTAGGTTACTAACGAGGACAGCTGACTTAATAAACTTAAAACATCAAAATATATTAAAAGTGTTGTAAATATATTTTGAACATACTTTGATATATATGTATATATTGTTATAGGTTAGTGAATCAACCAGTGGCCAAGTCTTACTTCCCGACGAAGTAAAAATCTGTGAAAGTGAGTTATAGTCCTGTGACGACCCGGAAATTTCCGACCAAATTTAAACTTAACCTTTATATGTTTCTGACACGATAAGCAGAATTTGTAATGTTGAATCTCAAAAAGTTTGGAACTACATTCACGTTGTAGCGACCCGACCAAATCATGTTTGACGGCGCCGTCTACTTAGGTCCCGTTACGTGGTCATAAGTCTTTAAGACAAAGTTTGACCAAAATATGTCGCCTTCATTTCAAAATAAAGATTTGTTCCCAAAGTTTACAAGAATTGTTCAACCAATAGTTAAGTTACAACGTTATAATACGAATGAAATCTAGGCGACACGGTTTAAAGTAAAGTCAAAAGACGCTCCATGAAATGCACATATACACGACATCCAATGCAAGTATCAAATAATGAGCGGAAGCATGTATCATGTATCGTTCAAGGACCTGAGAAAAACATAGAAATCAGTCAACGAAAACGTTGGTGAAATCATAGGTTTAAGTAAGTAAGTACAAGTGAACCACAAGATTTGCATCAATGAAATAATAGTAATACATTCCAAAAGTTTGTTTCACGAGCACCCAATTATCAATGCTTAACATTTCCTTCCATTGAACCCCATCACTTAGTGCTAGAACATACACTGTTTCTCGAAAATATATTTCATTCGTAAACGGTAGCGAACCGTTTGAATGAGGGTTTGTCAAACCCATATGGATCCATACAACATAAGTTCTCGCTTACACCCGGCAAGTGTAACTAATGATAATCGAATTGAGGATTTTGTTCTAAACTCGTATGTAGAATGTTTGTTTTCCTGTACTTGTGTTCACTTAGTAAAAGAAATGTTTATGTTTTCTCATCCCAAATGTAAGTTCAAAAAGAGTAAAAGTGGGACTATGATCTCACCTTGAGTGCACGAGTAGTAAAGTACTTCGACAAGTAAACGTGTGCAAAGAACAATGCTAGTCTTGACCTAAACAATAGGTTTGTATCAATAACGGTAAACACAATAGGTCAAAGATGTTCAATTAGTCCTATGGCTCGTTAAGACTCGATCATAATAGCATGTGAATCAAATTGTCATGTTTCATGCAAGGTACAAGTATAAAAACATGTTAGAACGATTGCACAATTATTTGGTTAAGTTTGATTAAAAGTCAACTTGGTCGGGTCAAAGTCAACAGAAAAGTCAACGGGGTCGGGTTGGGTATCCGACAATTTTTCTAAGTTATATAATCATATATGAGCATGTTGGCCAAGTTTCATGTTAATCGGAGGTCCGTAGCATAGCAAACATTTTTATGTCAAATGACCAAAGTAAACAGTCCGTTTTAGTACAATGGGACGGCGTCCCAATTGGCTAGACGGCGTCCCGGTTTTAAGGTTGGGACGGCGTCCCGAGAAGCTAGACGGCGTCCCGGTTTTAAGTTTGGGACGGCGTCCCGAAAAGCTAGACGGCGTCCAGATCGTTTTCCAGGCCCTGTTTGCTGTATTTCCTAAGTGCACGAACCAAAACACAAACCAACACATTTCATGACCCGTAAACAATCAAGATATGTATCTTATATCATCGGAAAGCTCTTTCGACAAGGAACGCAACTAAGCACTTTTCATCAAGCAAAAACATCATATACTATAATCGAAATCCCGACAAGTGATCAATAGAGGTTTATTTTCAAGTTTCAAGTTTATCAATTGCAATTTAAGTTTCGGGAATCCAATTTATACATATGATATGCTGTTTTGAAGGTAATAAAACATGTAATACAACTAAACACTTATCAATAACATTAACAAGCATTCAACGCATCAAAAGTTCGTTTTAAGAGTTGTCAACCCTAACCAAAAGTTCACAAAATCAATAATCGCGTTTATGAAGTTTCTTTAATCAATCTATACATCAAAATGAAGCTAATGATACTAGTAACACTTTTAAAACATGCACATTAACAATCTAATAACATTTGATCATCCAAAATCAAGGATTTAGCAAGTAACTTTCATAATGAACTAGTTACACCAAAAATAACAAATCGAGCATACAAATTACATACACGACATCACAATGAGCCATAGACACTAATTAACATACTTTTAAGTCAAGAACACAAATTTAAAGAAAACTAGTGTTTTAGAAATGTTACCCAAACGAGATGAGGTTGGTACCAAAATGAAGAGGATGAAGAGAGGATCACGAATATGTAATTTATTTTGTTGTAAGCCTCCTATATCGGATTTAGATGATGATTGAATGAATTTTGTAAATGGGGGTGTGTTCTTGCTAGAGAGAAAGAGAGAGATGGGGATGATAATGAATGGGTGAAAGGGGTTTGACCCTTTGACCTAGTCAAGGGTTTGATCCCTTGTCAAGTTTAGTCCCTCAACTTTCGTTCGGGTGCGTGAATTACCTAAACGAGATAATTTAAAACGCTTATCAACGGGAGATGTTATAAACATATAACGGACTTTATATTAGTATAACGGAAAAGTAAATGGAAAAAGGCGGGATGTTACATTACCTACTCCTTAAAAGAAATTTCGTCCCGAAATTTAAGTAGGCATAGTAGTCGTTGTTTCTTCCTCGAGATCTTGCGTTTCTGAATTCACAAATAGATGAGGATACTTCCTTTGCATTTGGTCTTGTCTTTCCCAAGTAAACTCGGGTCCTCTTTTGGCATTCCAACGAACCTTGACAATCGGGATTCGGCTTTGTTTCAATGTCTTGACGGAGGTGTCCACAATTTCAACCGGTTCCTCTAAAAAATGAAGTTTGTCATCAATAGTAAGTTCTTCGAGAGAGATGACGATATCGGGTTCGGCAAGACACTTTTTCAAGTTAGATACATGGAAGGTAGGATGAACGGAGTTCAATTGAGGCGGAAGATCTAAACGATAAGCAACGGTTCCAATACGCTCCAAGATTTCGAAAGGACCAATATACCGCGGATTTAGCTTCCCGCGTTTCCCAAAACGGATTACACCCTTCCAAGGTGCGACTTTTAACATTACTCGGTCACCGACTTGAAATTCAAGATCGTTGCGTCGTTTGTCGGTATAGCTCTTTTGACGACTTCGGGCCGTCCTAAGCCTATCTCGGATTTGAACGATTTTCTCGGTGGTTTCGTGAATGAGTTCGGGTCCGGTGATTTGCACGTCGCCTACCTCGGCCCAACAAAGAGGTGAACGACATTTGCGGCCATATAGCACTTCAAAAGGTGCGGCCTTTATACTCGCGTGATAACTATTATTGTAAGAGAACTCGGCGAGAGGTAAGTGCTTGTCCCAAGCTTTTCCGAAATCAACCACGCAAGCTCGTAACATGTCCTCTAAGGTTTGAATTGTACGTTCGCTTTGTCCATCGGTTTGAGGATGATATGCGGTGCTCATGTCTAAACGCGTTCCCAACGCTTCTTGCAATGTACGCCAAAATCTAGAAACGAAACGGCCATCTCGGTCGGAGATAATCGATAATGGTACACCGTGTCGGGCTACGATCTCCTTAACGTAAAGTTGTGCAAGTTTCTCCATTTTGTCCGTTTCTTTCATGGCAAGGAAGTGTGCGGATTTGGTGAGACGGTCAACAATAACCCAAATGGTATCATAACCGCCCGTCGTTTTTGGTAGCTTGGTGATAAAATCCATCGTTATCCTTTCCCACTTCCATTGCGGGATCTCGGGTTGTTGAAGTAATCCGGACGGTCTTTGGTGTTCGGCTTTGACTTTGGAACATGTCAAACACTTGAAAACATAAGTAGCTACGTCCCTTTTGATGTTCGGCCACCAATATAGTTGTTTAAGGTCGTGGTACATCTTATTGGCACCGGGGTGAATCGAGTATCGTGACTTATGGGATTCATCTAAAATAAGGCTTCGTAGATCCCCATAACTAGGCACCCAAATTCTTCCGGCGAAATATCGGAGTCCGGTTTCTTTAACTTCGAATCGAGAGGTGAGGACGTTCAAGTGTTCGAGAGAGATGTTTTCATCCTTGAGAGCCTCATCTTGGGCTACCCGAATTTGGCTATTAAGGTTGGTGTGAATGGTGATGTTTAAAGCTCGGACACGGAGAGGCACCACTCTTTCTTTTCGACTTAAGGCATCGGCTACTACGTTTGCCTTCCCGGGATGGTAACGAAGCTCGCAATCGTAATCGTTTAAGGTTTCAATCCACCTTCGTTGTCTCATGTTTAGTTGCTTTTGATCGAAAATGTGTTGAAGGCTTTTGTGATCAGTGAAGATAGTACTCTTGGTTCCATAAAGATAGTGTCTCCACATTTTAAGTGCAAAGACAACGGCTCCGAGTTCGAGATCATGTGTCGTATAGTTTCGTTCATGAATTTTGAGTTGTCGAGAAGCATAAGCAATGACTTTCGTTCGTTGCATCAATACACACCCAAAACCATGTTTTGAGGCATCGCAATATACAACAAAGTCATCATTGCCTTCGGGAAGTGACAAGATAGGAGCGGTGGTTAGCTTCGTTTTCAAGATTTGGAATGCGGATTCATGTTCGGTCGCCCAAATGAATTTCTTTCCCTTGTGAGTCAATGCGGTTAGAGGACGTGCAACCAAAGAGAAATTTTCGATGAATCTACGATAGTACCCGGTGAGACCCAAAAATTGACGAATGTGAGTAGGAGTAGTAGGAGTCTCCCATTTGCTAATGGCTTCGATTTTTGTTGGATCGACTTTAATACCTTGGTCACTTACAACATGACCAAGAAATTGAACTTCCTTTAACCAAAATTCACACTTGGAGAATTTGGCATAGAGTTGTTCTTGTCTTAAAAGTTCAAGCACAAGTCGGAGATGTTGTTCGTGCTCTTCTTCATTTTTAGAATAGATCAATATGTCATCGATGAACACAATAACGAATTTATCGAGATACGGTTTGCACACGCGGTTCATAAGATCCATGAACACCGCCGGTGCGTTAGTGAGACCAAATGGCATGACAAGGAATTCATAACTACCATAACGAGTTCGGAAAGCGGTTTTGGAGACATCTTCCCCCTTAACCCTCAATTGATGATAACCCGAGCGGAGATCGATTTTCGAATATACACAAGACCCTTGTAGTTGATCAAAGAGGTCATCGATGCGAGGAAGAGGATATCGGTTCTTAACCGTCAATTTATTTAGTTCACGATAATCAATGCACATTCGTAGGGATCCGTCTTTCTTTTTAACAAACAAAATCGGAGCGCCCCAAGGTGAATGGCTAGGTTGGATAAAACCACGATCAAGTAGTTCTTGGATTTGACTTTGCAATTCTTGCATTTCGGATGGGGCGAGTCTATATGGTGCACGTGCTACGGGTGCGGCTCCCGGAATAAGATCGATTTGGAATTCAACCGGTCGATGAGGTGGAAGACCCGGCAATTCGTCGGGAAATACATCGGAAAAGTCACTAACAATTTGCACATCATCGATATGCTTATCATCGGACTCGACTTTCTTAACGTGGGCAAGGATCGCAAAACAACCCTTACGGAGCAGTTTTCTAACTTTAAGGCACGAAACGAGGTTGAGTCTGGTGCAACTCTTATCGCCATAAACAATCAAAGGTTCACCATTCTCGATAGGAATTCGGATTGCGTTAAGATCACAAAGGATGTGAGATTTCGTTTTGACTAACCAATTCATACCGATTATTACATCAAAGCTTCCTAGTTCCATGGGTATCAAGTCAATCTCAAATTCCTTACCCAAAATGTTTAACGTACACCCCCGGTAATATGTGTCAGCACTTAATAGTTTCCCGTTAGCCACTTCAATGGTATAAGTGGTATCTAATGGAAGAGGTGGAGTGCTAAAAGAATGAGTCAAAGTCTTGGATGCAAAGCATTTATCGGCACCTGAATCGAATAAGCAAGAGACATAAGAATTGTTGAGAAGAAACGTACCCGTGACTAGTTCAGTGTCATCCCGGGCTTCCTCGGTGTTGATGTTGAAAGCTCGGCCGCGCGTATTGGTGTTATCTTTCTTCTTTGGGCATGCATTTCTATAATGACCCGTTTGGCCACATTCGTAACAAGTGCACGTCTTTGGTGCATTGGGCCACTTTCGAGCGACGGGAGTGGCACTTTTACAATCGTTGGCCTTATGACCAATTCCTTGGCACCGATGGCAAATTAGCTTACTACATTCGCCAAAATGATGTTTGTTGCATTTGTTGCAAAAAGGTAGATTCCCGGCATAACCCTTCTTGCCGTCGAAAGTGAAAGATTTCTTGGCAAAGTTGTTGTTGCTTGATTGGGAGGGTTCCCACTTTCTTTTGTTGCCGCCCGATTTATCCTCGGCCTTAGGTGCCGGAACTATGATTTCGTCAACCGTTTCAATTAGTTGGCGAGCCATGTTCATAGCGGCTTGATGAGTAGTGGGTTTGGATGACATCACCCCTTGTGTAACATCCCGCCTTTTTCCATTTATTTTTCCGTTATACTAATATAAAGTCCGTTATATGTTTATAACATCTCCAGTTGATACGCGTTTTAAATTATCTCGTTTAGGTAATTCCCGCACCCGAGCGAAAGTTGAGGGACTAAACTTGACAAGGGATCAAACCCTTGACTAGGTCAAAGGGTCAAGCCCCTTTCACCCATTCATTTCCACCTCCATCTCTCTCTCTTTCTCTCTAGCAAGAACACACACACCCAATTTCCTTTCTCATTCATTCATCATCTAAATCCGGATTAGGGAGCTAGCAACCAAATAAATTACATATTCGTGATCCTCTCTTCATCCTCTTCATTTTGGTACCAACTTCATCTCATTTGGGTAACTTTCTAAAATCACTAGATTTTGTGTTCTTGATGATTTTAACTTATAAAAGTGTTAATTAGTGTCTATGGCTCAAGTCTAACATGAATATATGATTTATATGCTCGATCTCGTTGTTTTAGTGTAACTAGCATGAACTTGAATTTTGGTGTGTTATTCTTGAATTTTGGATGATCATATGTTGTTAGATGTTAAAAGTTGATGTTTTAATTGTGTTACTAGCATCACTAGCTTCAATTTGATGTGTAGGTTGCCTTAGAAAACTTCATGAACTTGATTATTGATTTTGGTGAATTTGGGTTAGGGTTTGATGAACTTGAAATGGACTTTTGATGCATTGAATGCCATGGATTATTATTGGTAAGTGTTTAGTTGGATTGTATGCTTGATTACCTTCGAAACGGCATATCATTCATGTAAATTGGTTGCCCGAATCATAAAATGCGTTTTTGGAACTTGAACTTTGATTATGAATGTTTAATTACGGTTTTTGGTTGTTGTAAGTGGAAGTTTGGTTGATGAATTGTGTTTAGTTGTGTTCCTTGTCAAATTACCTTTCCAACGATATAAGGTGCGAGTTCTAAATGTTAGCGGTTTGTAATTTATGCTTGAAAGAGTTTTGATTTGGGACTTGAACAATTGAGACTGACCAGGTACCAGCGCACGGCTAATGCCGCGGCGCGGCCAGACCATGTCGCGGCGCGACATAAGCCTTGGTCAGGCTCTGACCACCATGTCCAAATTACGAAAAATGTTTGGCATACTACGGACCTCCGATTCACATGAAACTTGTTCTAACATGTTCATATATGATTAAAAACCTCAGAAAAATAGTTCGGAACCCGACCCGAACGTGTTGACTTTCGTTGACTTTGACCGACCAAAGTTTGACTTTTAATCAAACTTAACCAAATATTTGTGCAATCGTTCTAACATGTTTTTATACTTGTACCTTGCATGAAACATGACAATTTGATTCACATGCTATTATGATCGAGTCTTAACGAGCCATAGGACTAATTGAACATCTTTGACCTATCGTGTTTACCGTTATTGATACAACCTATTGTTTAGGTCAAGACTAGCATTGTTCTTTGCACACGTTTACTTGTTGAAGTACTTTACTACTCGTGCACTCAAGGTGAGATCATAGTCCCACTTTTACTCTTTTTGAACTTATATTGGGATGAGAAAACATAAACGATTCTTTTGAACTAAGTGAACACAAGAACGGGAAAACAAACATTCTACATACGAGTTTAGAACAAAATCCTCAATTCGATTATCATTAGTTACACTTGCCGGGTGTAAGCGAGAACTTATGTTATATGGCCATATGGGTTGACAACCCTCATCCTTGACGGTTCGCTACCGTCTACGGATGAAATATATTTTCGAGAATCAGTGTTTGTTCTAGCACTAAGTGATGGGGTATACAATGGAAGGAATGTTAAGCTTTGATAATTGGGTGCTCGTGAAACAAACTTTTGGAATGTATTACTATTATTTCATTGATGCAAATCTTGTGGTTCACTTGTACTTACTTACTTAAACCTATGATTTCACCAACGTTTTCGTTGACAGATTTCTATGTTTTTCTCAGGTCCTTGAACGATACATGATACATGCTTCCGCTCATTATTTGATACTTGCATTGGATGTCGAGTATATGTGCATTTCATGGAGCGTCTTTTAACTTTACTTTAAACCGTGTCGCCTAGATTTCATTCGTATTATAACGTTGTAACTTAACTATTGGTTGAACAATTCTTGTAAACTTTGGGAACAATCTTTATTTTGAAATGAAGGCGACATATTTTGGTCAAACTTTGTCTTAAAGACTTATGGCCACGTAACGGGACCTAAGTAGACGGCGCCGTCAAACATGATTTGGTCGGGTCGCTACAGATGGTATCAGAGCTGGTTTAACCTTAGCCGTAAAGGTAGTCACGCGCGCCGGCTGTTAGGCCGGGCACTCATACGGACTATGCTTTTTGGCGGGTTAATCGTAGAGGGGGTTCTCACAGTGTTACCTGTGACGAGGCATTGGCTCTTACCCCTTGCGATCCCTTGGAATTTGAGGGTTGGCAGTTTGGCAGAAATGCGGGCCGTAAAATCAGTGTCTGAGGTACACTCAGTGGTCACCAAGCGGTTAGCTGGAAAGGCACTGGGTGGGTTTCTACCCCATCTGTCGCTACAGATGGTATCAGAGCGTTGGTTGTAGGGATTTAGAGTTCATTGGTGTCAACCTCGAGTCATAGGGTACATTGGTGAATCTAGACTACAACCGGCATATAGACTTGAAGTAGGAATTACTTGACTACTTGTGCATTTATACTCGAACGCTTCTACTCATATCTACTCTTAGTTCATCTTAATCTCACGTTGTTTAATTTGATTGACACGCCACCTTGACTTTATAGAATAATGTCGAATGCACATATGAATCAGGGTAATATAATTTCCGGGATTATATTACGGTGACTCATATGAACGTTCCGACATTATGACATAAAGAATTTAAGGCGAGTTGAAAAAAAAAAAAAAAAAAAAAAAAAAAAAAAAAACTTCTCTTTATCTTTATTCTATATCACGGTTAGTATTATTGAGAATACTAATCAATGATATTCTTGTGTCTTGAAGGAACAATGGCTCCTCGTCGTGTACGCCGCAATGAAACTCCCGAACAAGCTCTCGAACGGATGATAGCCACCGCCGTAGATGCGGCCATGGCCGGTCACTCATCCAACAATAATAATAACAACCACAACAACAACAACAACAACAACCAAGGAGCCGGTAACTCTAGCGAAGGGTGCTCCTATAAAGCTTTCATGGGGTGCAAACCCCACACTTATGATGGAACCGGGGGACCGGTTGTGCTTACTCGTTGGTTTGAACAAACCGAGGCCGTCTTTAGCATAAGCGGTTGTCGGGACCAAGACAAGGTCAAATACTCCACTCACACTTTCTCCGGAATTGCTCTAACATGGTGGAACACCTATGTTCAATCGGTGGGTACCGATGAAGCTCATGCCCTCTCTTGGGCCGATCTAAAGGAAAAGATGATTGTTGAATACTTTCCGCGCGAAGAAACCCGAAAGCTTGAGGAAGAACTAAGAGTTTTGAAAGCGGTCGGAAACGATCTTAAAGCTTATAATCAACGCTTCGCCGAACTATCCTTGATGTGTCCTAATCTTGTTAACCCCGAATCTCAAAGGATTGAGCTCTACATGCTCGGTCTTCCAAAAAGCATCAAACAAGGGGTGATGTCATCTAAACCCACTACTCATCAAGCCGCTATGAACATGGCTCGCCAACTAATTGAAACGGTTGACGAAATCGTAGTTCCGGCACCTAAGGCCGAGGATAAATCGGGCGGCAACAAAAGAAAGTGGGAACCCTCCCAATCAAGCAACAACAACTTTGCTAAGAAGCCTTACACCTCCGACGGCAAGAGGGGTTATGCCGGGAACCTACCTCTTTGCAACAAATGCAACAAACATCACTTTGGCGAATGTAGTAAGCTAATTTGCCATCGGTGCCAAGGAATTGGTCATAAGGCCAACGATTGTAAAAGTGCCACTCCCGTCGCTCGAAAGTGGCTCAATGCACCAAAGACGGGCACTTGTTACGAATGTGGCCAAACGGGTCATTATAGAAATGCATGCCCAAAGAAGAAAGATAACCCCAATACGCGCGGCCGAGCTTTCAACATAAACACCGAGGAAGCCCGGGATGACACTGAACTAGTCACGGGTACGTTTCTTCTCAACAATTCTTATGTCTCTTGCTTATTCGATTCAGGTGCCGATAAATGCTTTGTATCCAAGACTTTGACTCATTCTTTTGGCACTCCACCTCTTCCATTAGATACCACTTACACCATTGAAGTGGCTAACGGGAAACTATTAAGTGCCGACACATATTACCGGGGGTGTGCGTTAAACATTTTGGGTAAGGAATTTGAAATTGACTTGATACCCATGGAACTAGGAAGCTTTGATGTAATAATCGGTATGAATTGGTTAGTCAAAACGAAATCTCACATCCTTTGTGATCTTAACGCAATCCGAATTCCTATCGAGAATGGTGAACCTTTGATTGTTTATGGCGATAAGAGTTGCACCAGACTCAACCTCGTTTCGTGCCTTAAAGTTAGAAAACTGCTCCGTAAGGGTTGTTTTGCGATCCTTGCCCACGTTAAGAAAGTCGAGTCCGATGATAAGCATATCGATGATGTGCCAATTGTTAGTGACTATTCCGATGTATTTCCCGATGAATTGCCGGGTCTTCCGCCTCATCGACCGGTTGAATTCCAAATCGATCTTATTCCGGGGGCCGCACCCGTAGCACGTGCACCATATAGACTCGCCCCATCCGAAATGCAAGAATTGCAAAGTCAAATCCAAGAACTACTTGATCGAGGTTTTATCCAACCTAGCCATTCACCTTGGGGCGCTCCGATTTTGTTCGTTAAAAAGAAAGACGGATCCCTACGAATGTGCATTGATTATCGTGAACTAAATAAATTGACGGTTAAGAACCGATATCCTCTTCCCCGCATCGATGACCTCTTTGATCAACTACAAGGGTCTTGTGTATATTCGAAAATCGATCTCCGCTCGGGTTATCATCAATTGAGGGTTAAGGGGGAAGATGTCTCCAAAACCGCTTTCCGAACTCGTTATGGTAGTTATGAATTCCTTGTCATGCCATTTGGTCTCACTAACGCACCGGCGGTGTTCATGGATCTTATGAACCGCGTGTGCAAACCGTATCTCGATAAATTCGTTATTGTGTTCATCGATGATATATTGATCTATTCTAAAAATGAAGAAGAGCACGAACAACATCTCCGACTCGTGCTTGAACTTTTAAGACAAGAACAACTCTATGCCAAATTCTCCAAGTGTGAATTTTGGTTAAAGGAAGTTCAATTTCTTGGTCATGTTGTAAGTGACCAAGGTATTAAAGTCGATCCCACAAAAATCGAAGCCATTAGTAAATGGGAGACTCCTACTACTCCTACTCACATTCGTCAATTTTTGGGTCTCGCCGGGTACTATCGTAGATTCATCGAAAATTTCTCTTTGGTTGCACGTCCTCTAACCGCATTGACTCACAAGGGAAAGAAATTCATTTGGGCGACCGAACATGAATCCGCATTCCAAATCTTGAAAACGAAGCTAACCACCGCTCCTATCTTGTCACTTCCCGAAGGCAATGATGACTTTGTTGTATATTGCGATGCCTCAAAACATGGTTTTGGGTGTGTATTGATGCAACGAACGAAAGTCATTGCTTATGCTTCTCGACAACTCAAAATTCATGAACGAAACTATACGACACATGATCTCGAACTCGGAGCCGTTGTCTTTGCACTTAAAATGTGGAGACACTATCTTTATGGAACCAAGAGTACTATCTTCACCGATCACAAAAGCCTTCAACACATTTTCGATCAAAAGCAACTAAACATGAGACAACGAAGGTGGATTGAAACCTTAAACGATTACGATTGCGAGCTTCGTTACCATCCCGGGAAGGCAAATGTAGTAGCCGATGCCTTAAGTCGAAAAGAAAGAGCGGTGCCTCTCCGTGTCCGAGCTTTAAACATCACCATTCACACCAACCTTAATAGCCAAATTCGGGTAGCCCAAGATGAGGCTCTCAAGGATGAAAACATCTCTCTCGAACACTTGAACGTCCTCACCTCTCGATTCGAAGTTAAAGAAACCGGACTCCGATATTTCGCCGGAAGAATTTGGGTGCCTAGTTATGGGGATCTATGAAGCTTTATTTTAGATGAAGCCCATAAGTCACGATACTCGATTCACCCCGGTGCCAATAAGATGTACCACGACCTTAAACAACTATATTGGTGGCCGAACATCAAAAGGGACGTAGCTACTTATGTTTCCAAGTGTTTGACATGTTCCAAAGTCAAAGCCGAACACCAAAGACCGTCCGGACTACTTCAACAACCCGAGATCCCGCAATGGAAGTGGGAAAGGATAACGATGGATTTTATCACCAAGCTACCAAAAACGACGGGCGGTTATGATACCATTTGGGTTATTGTTGACCGTCTCACCAAATCCGCACACTTCCTTGCCATGAAAGAAACGGACAAAATGGAGAAACTTGCACAACTTTACATTAAGGAGATCGTAGCCCGACACGGTGTACCTTTATCGATTATCTCCGACCGAGATGGCCGTTTCGTTTCTAGATTTTGGCGTACGTTACAAGAAGCGTTGGGAACGCGTTTGGACATGAGCACCGCATATCATCCTCAAACCGATGGACAAAGCGAACGTACAATTCAAACCTTAGAGGACATGTTACGAGCTTGCGTGGTTGATTTCGGAAAAGCTTGGGACAAGCACTTACCTCTCGCCGAGTTCTCTTATAACAATAGTTATCACGCGAGTATTAAAGCCGCACCTTTTGAAGCGCTATATGGCCGCAAATGTCGTTCACCTCTTTGTTGGGCCGAGGTAGGCGACGTGCAAATCACCGGACCCGAACTCATTCACGAAACCACCGAGAAAATCGTTCAAATCCGAGATAGGCTTAGGACGGCCCGAAGTCGTCAAAAGAGCTATACCGACAAACGACGCAACGATCTTGAATTCCAAGTCGGTGACCGAGTAATGTTAAAAATCGCACCTTGGAAGGGTGTAATCCGTTTTGGGAAACGCGGGAAACTAAATCCGCGGTATATTGGTCCTTTCGAAATCTTGGAGCGTATTGGAACCGTTGCTTATCGTTTAGATCTTCCGCCTCAATTGAACTCCGTTCATCCTACCTTCCATGTATCTAACTTGAAAAAGTGTCTTGCCGAACCCGATATCGTCATCCCTCTCGAAGAACTTACTATGGATGACAAACTTCATTTTGTGGAGGAACCGGTTGAAATTGTGGACACCTCCGTCAAGACATTGAAACAAAGCCGAATCCCGATTGTTAAAGTCCGTTGGAATGCCAAAAGAGGACCCGAGTTTACTTGGGAAAGACAAGATCAAATGCAAAGGAAGTATCCTCATCTATTCGTGAATTCGGAAACGCGAGATCTCGAGGAAGAAACAACGACTACTACGCCTACTTAAATTTCGGGACGAAATTTCTTTTAAGGAGTAGGTAATGTAACATCCCGCCTTTTTCCATTTATTTTTCCGTTATACTAATATAAAGTCCGTTATATGTTTATAACATCTCCAGTTGATACGCGTTTTAAATTATCTCGTTTAGGTAATTCCCGCACCCGAGCGAAAGTTGAGGGACTAAACTTGACAAGGGATCAAACCCTTGACTAGGTCAAAGGGTCAAACCCCTTTCACCCATTCATTTCCACCTCCATCTCTCTCTCTTTCTCTCTAGCAAGAACACACACACCCAATTTCCTTTCTCATTCATTCATCATCTAAATCCGGATTAGGGAGCTAGCAACCAAATAAATTACATATTCGTGATCCTCTCTTCATCCTCTTCATTTTGGTACCAACTTCATCTCATTTGGGTAACTTTCTAAAATCACTAGATTTTGTGTTCTTGATGATTTTAACTTATAAAAGTGTTAATTAGTGTCTATGGCTCAAGTCTAACATGAATATATGATTTATATGCTCGATCTCGTTGTTTTAGTGTAACTAGCATGAACTTGAATTTTGGTGTGTTATTCTTGAATTTTGGATGATCATATGTTGTTAGATGTTAAAAGTTGATGTTTTAATTGTGTTACTAGCATCACTAGCTTCAATTTGATGTGTAGGTTGCCTTAGAAAACTTCATGAACTTGATTATTGATTTTGGTGAATTTGGGTTAGGGTTTGATGAACTTGAAATGGACTTTTGATGCATTGAATGCCATGGATTATTATTGGTAAGTGTTTAGTTGGATTGTATGCTTGATTACCTTCGAAACGGCATATCATTCATGTAAATTGGTTGCCCGAATCATAAAATGCGTTTTTGGAACTTGAACTTTGATTATGAACGTTTAATTACGGTTTTTGGTTGTTGTAAGTGGAAGTTTGGTTGATGAATTGTGTTTAGTTGTGTTCCTTGTCAAATTACCTTTCCAACGATATAAGGTGCGAGTTCTAAATGTTAGCGGTTTGTAATTTATGCTTGAAAGAGTTTTGATTTGGGACTTGAACAATTGAGACTGACCAGGTACCAGCGCACGGCTAATGCCGCGGCGCGGCCAGACCATGTCGCGGCGCGACATAAGCCTTGGTCAGGCTCTGACCACCATGTCCAAATTACGAAAAATGTTTGGCATACTACGGACCTCCGATTCACATGAAACTTGTTCTAACATGTTCATATATGATTAAAAACCTCAGAAAAATAGTTCGGAACCCGACCCGAACGTGTTGACTTTCGTTGACTTTGACCGACCAAAGTTTGACTTTTAATCAAACTTAACCAAATATTTGTGCAATCGTTCTAACATGTTTTTATACTTGTACCTTGCATGAAACATGACAATTTGATTCACATGCTATTATGATCGAGTCTTAACGAGCCATAGGACTAATTGAACATCTTTGACCTATCGTGTTTACCGTTATTGATACAACCTATTGTTTAGGTCAAGACTAGCATTGTTCTTTGCACACGTTTACTTGTTGAAGTACTTTACTACTCGTGCACTCAAGGTGAGATCATAGTCCCACTTTTACTCTTTTTGAACTTATATTGGGATGAGAAAACATAAACGATTCTTTTGAACTAAGTGAACACAAGAACGGGAAAACAAACATTCTACATACGAGTTTAGAACAAAATCCTCAATTCGATTATCATTAGTTACACTTGCCGGGTGTAAGCGAGAACTTATGTTATATGGCCATATGGGTTGACAACCCTCATCCTTGACGGTTCGCTACCGTCTACGAATGAAATATATTTTCGAGAATCAGTGTTTGTTCTAGCACTAAGTGATGGGGTATACAATGGAAGGAATGTTAAGCTTTGATAATTGGGTGCTCGTGAAACAAACTTTTGGAATGTATTACTATTATTTCATTGATGCAAATCTTGTGGTTCACTTGTACTTACTTACTTAAACCTATGATTTCACCAACGTTTTCGTTGACAGATTTCTATGTTTTTCTCAGGTCCTTGAACGATACATGATACATGCTTCCGCTCATTATTTGATACTTGCATTGGATGTCGAGTATATGTGCATTTCATGGAGCGTCTTTTAACTTTACTTTAAACCGTGTCGCCTAGATTTCATTCGTATTATAACGTTGTAACTTAACTATTGGTTGAACAATTCTTGTAAACTTTGGGAACAATCTTTATTTTGAAATGAAGGCGACATATTTTGGTCAAACTTTGTCTTAAAGACTTATGGCCACGTAACGGGACCTAAGTAGACGGCGCCGTCAAACATGATTTGGTCGGGTCGCTACACCTTGTTTGATGCTTTTTGGAAGACCGAGCATGTAAAGCTCAATCCTTTGAGATTCGGGGTTAACAAGATTAGGACACATCAAGGATAGTTCGGCGAAGCGTTGATTATAAGCTTTAAGATCGTTTCCGACCGCTTTCAAAGCTCTTAGTTCTTCCTCAAGCTTTCGGGTTTCTTCGCGCGGAAAATATTCAACAATCATCTTTTCCTTTTGATCGGCCCAAGAGAGGGCATGAGCTTCATCGGTACCCACCGATTGAACATAGGTGTTCCACCATGTTAGAGCAATTCCGGAGAAAGTGTGAGTGGAGTATTTGACCTTGTCTTGGTCCCGACAACCGCTTATGCTAAAGACGGCTTCCGTTTGCTCAAACCATCGGGTGAGCACGACCGGTCCACCGGTTCCATCAAAAGTGTGAGGTTTGCACCCCATGAAAGCTTTATAGGAGCATCCCTCGTTGGAGTTTCCGGCTCCATTGTTGTTGTTGTTGTTGTTGTTGTTGTGGTTGTTATTATTATTGTTGTTGGATGAGTGACCGGCCATGGCCGCATCTACGGCGGTGGCTATCATCCGTTCGAGAGCTTGTTCGGGAGTTTCATTGCGGCGTACACGACGAGGAGCCATTGTTCCTTCAAGACACAAGAATATCATTGATTAGTATTCTCAATAATACTAACCGTGATATAGAATAAAGATAAAGAGAAGTTTTTCCTCGACTCGCCTTAAATTCTTTATGTCATAATGTCGGAACGTTCATATGAGTCACCGTAATATAATCCCGGAAATTATATTACCCTGATTCATATGTGCATTCGACATCATTTCATATAGTCAAGGTGGCGTGTCAATCAAATTAAACAACGTGAGATTAAGATGAACTAAGAGTAGATATGAGTAGAAGCGTTCGAGTATAAATGCACAAGTAGTCAAGTAATTCCTACTTCAAGTCTATATGCCGGTTGTAGTCTAGACTCACCAATGTACCCTATGACTCGGGGTCGACACCAATGAACTCTAAATCCCTACAACCAACGCTCTGATACCATCTGTAGCGACCCGACCAAATCATGTTTGACGGCGCCGTCTACTTAGGTCCCGTTACGTGGTCATAAGTCTTTAAGACAAAGTTTGACCAAAATATGTCGCCTTCATTTCAAAATAAAGATTTGTTCCCAAAGTTTACAAGAATTGTTCAACCAATAGTTAAGTTACAACGTTATAATACGAATGAAATCTAGGCGACACGATTTAAAGTAAAGTCAAAAGACGCTCCATGAAATGCACATATACACGACATCCAATGCAAGTATCAAATAATGAGCGGAAGCATGTATCATGTATCGTTCAAGGACCTGAGAAAAACATAGAAATCTGTCAACGAAAACGTTGGTGAAATCATAGGTTTAAGTAAGTAAGTACAAGTGAACCACAAGATTTACATCAATGAAATAATAGTAATACATTCCAAAAGTTTGTTTCACGAGCACCCAATTATTAATGCTTAACATTTCCTTCCATTGAACCCCATCACTTAGTGCTAGAACATACACTGTTTCTCGAAAATATATTTCATTCGTAAACGGTAGCGAACCGTTTGAATGAGGGTTTGTCAAACCTATATGGATCCATACAACATAAGTTCTCGCTTACACCCGGCAAGTGTAACTAATGATAATCGAATTGAGGATTTTGTTCTAAACTCGTATGTAGAATGTTTGTTTTCCTGTACTTGTGTTCACTTAGTAAAAGAAATGTTTATGTTTTCTCATCCCAAATGTAAGTTCAAAAAGAGTAAAAGTGGGACTATGATCTCACCTTGAGTGCACGAGTAGTAAAGTACTTCGACAAGTAAACGTGTGCAAAGAACAATGCTAGTCTTGACCTAAACAATAGGTTTGTATCAATAACGGTAAACACAATAGGTCAAAGATGTTCAATTAGTCCTATGGCTCGTTAAGACTCGATCATAATAGCATGTGAATCAAATTGTCATGTTTCATGCAAGGTACAAGTATAAAAACATGTTAGAACGATTGCACAATTATTTGGTTAAGTTTGATTAAAAGTCAACTTGGTCGGGTCAAAGTCAACAGAAAAGTCAACGGGGTCGGGTTGGGTATCCGACAATTTTTCTAAGTTATATAATCATATATGAGCATGTTGGCCAAGTTTCATGTTAATCGGAGGTCCGTAGCATAGCAAACATTTTTATGTCAAATGACCAAAGTAAACAGTCCGTTTTAGTACAATGGGACGGCGTCCCAATTGGCTAGACGGCGTCCCGGTTTTAAGGTTGGGACGGCGTCCCGAGAAGCTAGACGGCGTCCCGGTTTTAAGTTTGGGACGGCGTCCCGAAAAGCTAGACGGCGTCCAGATCGTTTTCCAGGCCCTGTTTGCTGTATTTCCTAAGTGCACGAACCAAAACACAAACCAACACATTTCATGACCCGTAAACAATCAAGATATGTATCTTATATCATCGGAAAGCTCTTTCGACAAGGAACGCAACTAAGCACTTTTCATCAAGCAAAAACATCATATACTATAACCGAAATCCCGACAAGTGATCAATAGAGGTTTATTTTCAAGTTTCAAGTTTATCAATTGCAATTTAAGTTTCGGGAATCCAATTTATACATATGATATGCCGTTTTGAAGGTAATGAAACATGTAATACAACTAAACACTTATCAATAACATTAACAAGCATTCAACACATCAAAAGTTCGTTTTAAGAGTTGTCAACCCTAACCAAAAGTTCACAAAATCAATAATCGCGTTTATGAAGTTTCTTTAATCAATCTATACATCAAAATGAAGCTAATGATACTAGTAACACTTTTAAAACATGCACATTAACAATCTAATAACATTTGATCATCCAAAATCAAGGATTTAGCAAGTAATTTTCATAATGAACTAGTTACACCAAAAACAACAAATCGAGCATACAAATTACATACACGACATCACAATGAGCCATAGACACTAATTAACATACTTTTAAGTCAAGAACACAAATTTAAAGAAAACTAGTGTTTTAGAAATGTTACCCAAACGAGATGAGGTTGGTACCAAAATGAAGAGGATGAAGAGAGGATCACGAATATGTAATTTATTTTGTTGTAAGCCTCCTATATCGGATTTAGATGATGATTGAATGAATTTTGTAAATGGGGGTGTGTTCTTGCTAGAGAGAAAGAGAGAGATGGGGATGATAATGAATGGGTGAAAGGGGTTTGACCCTTTGACCTAGTCAAGGGTTTGATCCCTTGTCAAGTTTAGTCCCTCAACTTTCGTTCGGGTGCGTGAATTACCTAAACGAGATAATTTAAAACGCTTATCAACGGGAGATGTTATAAACATATAACGGACTTTATATTAGTATAACGGAAAAGTAAATGGAAAAAGGCGGGATGTTACACACGTAATCAATTACCCTTTGACCGTGTTCGATGATTCACGAACAATTATGTGTATATAGATATGTATATATAATATATAATATTAACTGAAAACATTAACAAAGTATTAGATATATGATACTTTACATGAACATATTTGTATCGATATATTTATCGACAAAATTAAGAGATAATATCAAATAATTGAATTATCAGATACATTATGATATGATTACGGGCCTATGTTATGAGGTCCACTGTGATTTAAGAAATCTATTCTTTTTGACAACTCAATACTTAACCAGTATGATAAAGATAACGATATTTATATTTTATTTTATTAAATATATAAAACGATTTAAATTAATATTATATATATATTTTTTATACGCGTATTATATGTACATAGTTTTATACTTTTACTATACTTTAACTTTACCTTTACTTTACTTTTACTTTACTTTAACTTTAATAATTCATACTTTAATAATTCACTTTAATAATTCATGCTTTAATAATTCACTTTAATAATTCATACTTTAATAATTCACTTTAATAATTCATACTTTAATAATTCACTTTAATAATTTATACTTTAATAATTCACTTCAATAATTCATACTTTAATAATTCACTTTAATAATTCATACTTTAATAATTCACTTTAATAATTCAAAAATCTATTATAAATAGAATTCAATAGGTTTCATTATTTCATAGAAACTTGAAAATATATTTCTCTAAACTCTCTCAATCGAATTACACATATATATATTTACTTAGTATTATTTCAAGATATTATTAGTATACATAAAATACTACGACGGAGTTATATTCAGACGATTTCAAAATAAGTTTTCAAATGAGATAGAGCTAAGGAAATTATGGGTTATAGCTATGAAGGTTATGTGTATTGATCGAGGGTATTGCTCGTGAGGTCAACCTAACGTTTATCATTTTCGTTGCGTCTACGTACTTTCCTGCAATATTGAATCACAATATTCATACGTGAGCATTCATATCTTATCTTTTATATATTAATAGTGTATCCCTGACTAGTGCTCGAGTATATATAATTATGCATGTTTGTATGCTTAGTTTCGTCGTTAAATAGTTTATGATAAATCACGAATTTGATACATATGCTACTGAGATAAGTTATATGATATGCATGTCGTTGAAAAGCTGAAGAAAAAAATTAATAACTTTTCATTTAGAAATCGTGTGGTTTCGATGAACGGATTAAAAGATATGGTCAACTGAATTATCATTAATTTTAATATTATTATTAAAACGATTATTATAACTGTTATCAGTTGATGTTATTGCTAAAATTATCTTTATTACTAAAAATTAATATTTTTATTGAAACTATCATTTTATTATTTTTAGCATTATCATTATTATCAATATTATTTTATCAAATAAATATGCGTACAAAGATATTTTTACCACACGTAATGTAATTACATTAATAATACATACCACTATATTTTTATGATATTAAGTGAATTTTATAAATTTTATTACTTGAGATATATAAAAGTATATTTTTATCATATATGAATTTTAATATAAATTTTTATTTATTAATAAATGACTTGTATTATTTAGTATAATAAGATCTGATAAATATATTTAAATATATAAAACTACTATATATAAGTTATATAATAAACATGTATAGATTTTGGAAGTCATTTTGGGTCAAGTTGACTTTTGTTGACTTTTGCATGTCGGTCTCGAGCATTAGGATTGTGATACACTACGACTTGACCTAAATTGTTACACAGATATTGACCAACATATAAATATATATACTTAATATAGGTTCGTGAATCCGAGACAAACCCTGCACTTGTTCAGTGCCGTCATATACATAATTGCTACGAAATACAGTATTGTGAGTTTCATTTGCTCCCTTTTTTATATATATTTTTGGGCTGAGAATACATGCGCTGATTTATAAATGTTTTACGAAATAGGCACAAGTACTAAAACTAATTCTATGTGGGTTTAAACCAGAAATATACCCTTAGCTTGGTAACATTAAACTACTTGTCTATGTACGGTAGGCGCGAATCCTAAAGATAGATCTATTGGGTCTGACAAACCCCATCCTGACTATGGGATGCTTTAGTACTTCGAGGTTATTTTAAACACACCTGATCTGGTGTACTTCAGAGGGTAAAACATGAACGTTAAAGCTTGTTACCGGGTGCCTACAACTTATAGAATACTTTTATACACTTGCGAGTGTACGGATATTTATAGAAACTGAAATCTTGTGGTCTATTACTATTAAGGAAATGATGGATTATGATAAACTAATGAACTCACCAACCTTTTAGTTGACACTTTAAAGCATGTTTATTCTCAGGTATTAAAGAAATCTTCCGCTGTGCATTAGCTCATTTTAAGGATATTACTTGGAGTCATTCAAGACATACTTTGAAAGACGTTGTATTCGAGTCGTTGAGTTCATCAAGATTAATATTAAGTCAATTATAGTTGGATGTAATATGAAATGGTATGCATGCCGTCAATTTTTGATGTAAAGAAAGTTTGTCTTTTAAAAACGAATGCAATGTTTGTAAAACGTATCATATAGAGGTCAAATACCTCGCGATGTAATCAACTATTGTGAATCGTTTATAATGTATATGAACGGGTCCTTTCAGTTGGTATCAGAGCGGTGGTCTTAGCGAACCAGGTCTTGCATTAGTGTGTCTAACTGATAGTTGTTAAGATGCATTAGTGAGTCTGGACTTCGACCGTCTCTGCATGTCAAAAGTTTTGCTTATCATTTTTAGTCGGAAATCATCTACTTACCATCCTTAGGAAATTACCTGCTTATCATTCTTAAGTCTAGACGCGTTTTCCTACATTTATTGCATAATAGTGTATAGACGAATTCTTATCTTAGCATATCTGTTACTGTGAACTTTGACTGACATCTTTCAAAGATTCCTTTGTAATTTATGGGATTTTGGTATTATATATACATATGTAAATTATGTATTGAAGAATACCAAATCTAAATTCTATAATCTATTTCATACCAAAAAAATTCTTTCCCTGATGATACAAGATGGATCCCTCAACCAGTTCGAGTTCCTCGGATTCCAATAGCTATGCCGATATGGATTTCCACATGAGCTCCGAAAGCAGTGTGACCGGAATGGATCAACCAATTAGCCATCATCTATTCTGGATGAATTGGGGATGGGTTCGTAATCTACTTAACCATTGGAGACAAGAAGAAGGCGATCCCTTTCATCCACCACATTGCCCTCTTGGCAATGAACCTAAAGCACTTACCGGCGAACCTGTTCGAAACACCATTTTCTCTCTCATTTCCAGAGTATCTCGTCATAATTGTATACTACACCAAATTCTAGATCTTATTTATCCGCTCGTCCGAACCGACAATCACCCCGGTGTAATAGAAGAAGTCAACGTGATTCGCGCTCGGGTAGTGGCTTTGGAGAATATGGTGCAAAGGTTACAAACACCAGCAGCAGCACCAGCAGCATAACCAGTACCACCATCAACAACATCAACAGTACCATTACCACCACCAACAACAACCGCATCGCAAACCTCAACTTCACAATCTGTCCCACGAGCATCGACGTCATACGCCATGTAGATACCAAGGAATACCACAACGATGAAGTATTGATTCATAACTTCATTGGGGAAACATTCTACGGCGATTATGTAATTTCTAAAGTTTAGAAATTATCTATCCTAGCCTTAACCATAAATCAAATGACTTTAATTTAATATTAACTCATTAAATCAATATTACATCTGAAGAAATATACACATATATATTTCCATAAAGACTGTAATAAAATTCTTTTGTACAAAATATTAATTGTGAAAATTTTTTTAACGGGTAGGTAATACCTGAGAGATATATAAATTCACAATTAATATGTTACATTCTTCGAATCTGATTCAGCAAATCATCCATTATACTCCCTACTTTCACAACAATATACATTCTTTTATAGAAATCAAAACAACCATACTCATTCAAAATCTAATTACATATTCTGATTTTGAAATCTCAGAATTCGATTCAATATATAACCGAAATCATCACTCTTAGATTCCTACATCTTTCAAAACTATACTTTGACTTCAAAACTGTCCTAGAACCTCATTTCTATTCATGGAACTCACAAAAAATATTTGTATCATTCAAAATCTTAGAACATCATATGTATATTAACAATTACAATATGTGTTCAAACACTTCAAAATTCCTAAAGACATGCGAGATGATGATCCAACCACATATTACCCACTGTCATGCATCTGAAAAGCTCTCGAAACCAAAGTTATAGTTTAACACGTATCCTTGTCAGATCCTTTGATATATATTACCAAATATAATTTTTCAATCTCTTTCCAAAATAGACAGTTTTGTCACAGCTCCAGCAAATCACCTTCATTTGTTTATACGAATAAACCTTATTATAACAATTACCGCTTCATCATTGTTACCGGGGAACCTTTCATATCTCGCCACATTAGCAGTAAACTTATCAACAACTTCATTAACCTTCGACTTAAGCCTCTCCGAAAAGCCACTATACTTATTCATTAAAACCCCATCATGTACTCACCTACATCCTGTAACAATAATTGTCACACCAACTACTGGGAATTAGCAATCAGTATTTTGAATTTCGCGACAATTTTACGTCAAAAGTTATACATATAACGTCTATCTCCTAGACTTACATACTTCGAATGTGAATTTTCTGAAAAACATCCCAAACTATGAACTAGTTCTCCGAAATTGGAAAAATGCTGATGAAGCAGCAAAAACTGTAAACGACTTTAACAGTAAAAAGTTTGATGATAAAGAATAGTATGGTGGTAAAGCTGAGAAAAAGAGAAGGTTTGAAACTGGAAAACGGATTGAGCAGACCATGAAGGAGGCTGTGGACAAATCACAAAGACTACACCTGCCTTCAAAGGATCCAAATGATTCAGTGTCTACTGAAATCATTAGCAAACAACTTACTTCTTATTCTAAACCTTCACAAACAAATCTTCTTCATCATCCATATTATCGTATCTTTTATTATAATATCTTCGATATTCCTGAAGATATTTTCACAACTATTCTTATCCGAAATCTTTTATCTCTTCGCAATATCTGCGTTACAACATAAAAAGAAACTTTGTTAGTTTCTAAATTCTAAAAAAAAAAATTTGAATTTAAAATAGGAATGTTTTTGAAGTAGTGTTGGGAATTGAAGCATGAGTTAGTATAATATAATGACACTTGATCAACGTAATTATATTACAGTAAGTCATGCTGAGTTTCTAATGGAACGTGATGATTCACAGAACATACCGTCATCATGTACTGTTTACACGACTCTTACATTCTACCCGATTTTCAAACATATTAAGAACATATCATCTTGATAGCTCTATATTTTCGGATATTCTGGTAATTTGCCAAATCAAGATCGTACCATTAAGATTTTCTTCTTGGAACATTAACTATGTTCATCCAAAAATTCATATCTATGAATTCTGGACCATTATCCGCTTGACTTAAGGTCGGGAAGAGAAAACGAAAGCATGAAGCTCCGAAATATAATGGAGAATATAAAGCCCGATAACAATCTCGAAATTACAAACCGTGTATATCAATGCGTATAGCAATATAAAGACACAGGAGAATAAAAAACACAATAACCCCAAGGTAATGGTAGAAGAAAATAACTTCCTCCGGTGGTAGATGAAAAAGAAGAATGACATATATGAAAGTTAAGAGTATAACAAGAATCAATACTGGATGAAGCATATTAACGAATGCTTTAAAGTATGAATTGGGGAGAAAGACTAGAAGGTGTGAGCTGTGGAAATAAAGAAACGAAGGGGCTGGAATTATAGTAAAATATCAGACAGAGAAATCGAGACAGATTATCGCATTTAATCCAAAAGATCCTGATTTCCTTAATCGCCGAAGAACCAAATCTTATTGCAAAGATTTTCTTTAAATCCCATGAATTCCGAAAATCAATCATAACTACGTCATCGGTTAAAACGAATATACGTTTACTCATTTCACTCTCTTGCGATAGCTTCACTTATACTCTTCGCGTAATCAAATTGTTTTATCTATATTACTCAATGATGATAAAACTCTATTTATCAACTCATATTCGTCATGAAAACATTTTTATAGTTAGCCATGACGACCTCAATCAAATTTCGGGACGAAATTTCTTTAACGGGTAGGTACTGTGACGACCCAGAAATTTCCGACCAAATTTAAACTTAACCTTTATATGTTTCCGACACGATAAGCAGAATTTGTAATGTTGAATCTCAAAAATTTTGGAACTACATTCACGTAATCAATTACCCTTTGACCGTGTTCGACGATTCACGAACAATTATGTGTATATAGATATGTATATATAATATATAATATTAACTGAAAACATTAACAAAGTATTAGATATATGATACTTTACATGAACATATTTGTATCGATATATTTATCGACAAAATTAAGAGATAATATCAAATAATTGAATTATCAGATATATTATGATATGATTACGGGCCTATGTTATGAGGTCCACTGTGATTTAAGAAATCTATTCTTTTTGACAACTCAATACTTAACCAGTATGATAAAGATAACGATATTTATATTTTATATTATTAAATATATAAAACGATTTAAATTAATATTATATATATATTTTTTATACGCGTATTATATGTACATAGTTTTATACTTTTACTATACTTTAACTTTACCTTTACTTTACTTTTACTTTACTTTAACTTTAATAATTCATACTTTAATAATTCACTTTAATAATTCATACTTTAATAATTCACTTTAATAATTCATACTTTAATAATTCATACTTTAATAATTCACTTTAATAATTCATACTTTAATAATTCACTTTAATAATTCATACTTTAATAATTCACTTCAATAATTCATACTTTAATAATTCACTTTAATAATTCATACTTTAATAATTCACTTTAATAATTCAAAAATCTATTATAAATAGAATTCAATAGGTTTCATTATTTCATAGAAACTTGAAAATATATTTCTCTAAACTCTCTCAATCGAATTACATATATATATATTTACTTAGTATTATTTCAAGATATTATTCGTATACATAAAATACTACGATGGAGTTATATTCAGACGATTTCAAAATAAGTTTTCAAATGGGATAGAGCTAAGGAAATTATGGGTTATAGATATGAAGGTTATGGGTATTGATCGAGGGTATTGCTCGTGAGGTCAACCTAACGTTTATCATTTTCGTTGCGTCTACGTACTTTCCTGCAATATTGAATCACAATATTGATACGTGAGCATTCATATCTTATCTTTTATATATTAATAGTGTATCCCTGACTAGTGCTCGAGTATATATCATTATGCATGTTTGTATGCTTAGTTTCGTCGTTAAATAGTTTATGATAAATCACGAATTTGATACATATGCTACTGAGATAAGTTATATGATATGCATGTCGTTGAAAAGCTGAAGAAAAAAATTAATAACTTTTCATTTAGAAATCGTGTGGTTTCGATGAACGGATTAAAAGATATGGTCAACTGAATTATCATTAATTTTAATATTATTATTAAAACGATTATTATAACTGTTATCAGTTGATGTTATTGCTAAAATTATCTTTATTACTAAAAATTAATATTTTTATTGAAACTATCATTTTATTATTTTTATCATTATCATTATTATCAATATTATTTTATCAAATAAATATGCGTACAAAGATATTTTTACCACACGTAATGTAATTACATTAATAATACATACCACTATATTTTTATGATATTAAGTGAATTTTATAAATTTTATTACTTGAGATATATAAAAGTATATTTTTATCATATATGAATTTTAATATAAATTTTTATTTATTAATAAATGACTTGTATTATTTAGTATAATAAGATCTGATAAATATATTTAAATATATAAAACTACTATATATAAGTTATATAATAAACATGTATAGATTTTGGAAGTCATTTTGGGTCAAGTTGACTTTTGTTGACTTTTGCATGTCGGTCTCGAGCATTAGGATTGTGATACACTACGACTTGACCTAAATTGTTACACAGATATTGACCAACATATAAATATATATACTTAATATAGGTTCGTGAATCCGAGACAAACCCTGCACTTGTTCAGTGCCGTCATATACATAATTGCTACGAAATACAGTATTGTGAGTTTCATTTGCTCCCTTTTTTATATATATTTTTGGGCTGAGAATACATGCGCTGATTTATAAATGTTTTACGAAATAGGCACAAGTACTAAAACTAATTCTATGTGGGTTTAAACCAGAAATATACCCTTAGCTTGGTAACATTAAACTACTTGTCTATGTACGGTAGGCGCGAATCCTAAAGATAGATCTATTGGGTCTGACAAACCCCATCCTGACTATGGGATGCTTTAGTACTTCGAGGTTATTTTAAACACACCTGATCTGGTGTACTTCAGAGGGTAAAATATGAACGTTAAAGCTTGTTACCGGGTGCCTACAACTTATAGAATACTTTTATACACTTGCGAGTGTACGGATATTTATAGAAACTGAAATCTTGTGGTCTATTACTATTAAGGAAATGATGGATTATGATAAACTAATGAACTCACCAACCTTTTGCTTGACACTTTAAAGCATGTTTATTCTCAGGTATTAAAGAAATCTTCCGCTGTGCATTAGCTCATTTTAAGGATATTACTTGGAGTCATTCAAGACATACTTTGAAAGACGTTGCATTCGAGTCGTTGAGTTCAACAAGATTAATATTAAGTCAATTATAGTTGGATGTAATATGAAATGGTATGCATGCCGTCAATTTTTGATGTAAAGAAAGTTTGTCTTTTAAAAACGAATGCAATGTTTGTAAAACGTATCATATTGAGGTCAAATACCTCGCGATGTAATCAACTATTATGAATCCTTTATAATGTATATGAACGGGTCCTTTCAAGTCCCACTTTTAAAATCTAATATTTTTGGGATGAGAATACATGCAGGTTTTATAAATGATTTACAAAATAGACACAAGTACGTGAAACTACATTCTATGGTTGAATTATCAAAATCGAATATGCCCCTTTTTATTAAGTCTGGTAATCTAAGAATTAGGGAACAGACACCCTAATTGACGCGAATCCTAAAGATAGATCTATTGGGCCTAACAAACCCCATCCAAAGTACCGGATGCTTTAGTACTTCGAAATTTATATCATATCCGAAGGGTGTCCCGGAATGATGGGGATATTCTTATATATGCATCTTGTTAATGTCGGTTACCAGGTGTTCACCATATGAATGATTTTTATCTCTATGTATGGGATGTGTATTGAAATATGAAATCTTGTGGTCTATTGTTACGATTTGATATATATAGGTTAAACCTATAACTCACCAACATTTTTGTTGACGTTTTAAGCATGTTTATTCTCAGGTGATTATTAAGAGCTTCCGCTATCGCATACTTAAATAAGGACGAGATTTGGAGTCCATGCTTGTATGATATTGTGTAAAAACTGCATTCAAGAAACTTATTTTGTTGTAACATATTTGTATTGTAAACCATTATGTAATGGTCGTGTGTAAATAGGATATTTTAGATTATCATTATTTGATAATCTACGTAAAGCTTTTTAAAACCTTTATCTATGAAATAAAAGTTATGGTTTGTTTTAAAAATGAATGCAGTCTTTGAAAAACGTCTCATATAGAGGTCAAAACTTCGCAACGAAATCAATTAATATGGAACGTTTTTAATCAATAAGAACGGGACATTTCAGAAGGCGTATGGCGGAAAGGTTATTCATTCATAACCACTCTTCAAAAATACTTTATAACTATTCCTCATTAATTTTATGATGGAAAGCATATAATAGACTTTAATGTCCTAGCAATTATTTTGAAGGCATGATGTTTGCAAAGTAAAATGTCAATATTGGATATGTTATTAATTCAGTAGAAGTTACTAATGCGAAACATCTGATCAATCCTAGATTATCCTATTAAGGTTAATCAAGGATTGAGTGCAATGAGGGGTATAATGGATGTTGATTATGGTTTTGGGACCTTATTGTCATATTTCGTTTAGTGCTAAACGATCAACAACCATGTCCCGGTCTTCGTAAATTACCTTAACCAAATAATGATCAAGTCTCGGGCAAAGTCACGAGAGAGATCAATATGGCTAGAGCAATTCTTCCATAATCAACAACCTAAAATGAGAGGCCAAGCTCCCTATTTATAGGTTCAGGAGTTACGCGGAAGTAAGATGTGCGGGCACTTAGGCATTCCGCACAAACACTGCAAGAATCCTTCGTACTCTTTAATATTCTGCGTAATCCTTCCACATTCATTAGGTTTCACCGCGGTTTAGCTGTCTTATGCTTTTTCCTTTAAATGGCCTTACGCACTAAAAATATACATATACATAAGTATGTATATGATCAAGTCTCCCAGTTTATTGTGTTACATTTTTGCAAAAAATGTAAGACAATAAACTCTAGAAAATAAAAATTGTAGTTTGTCTTCATGTGCATACGATTCATGCACAATGTTTCGCGTAAAGACATTATTTATTTTTACAATGGCTATTTTTCCATTTGCTGAATTTTTGTTTGCATATATAGCCGTTAAGTAATAATACCGTTGGGGTTATGTTTTCAACATATATATAGAAGCTGGTTATCATTTTATCCATCATACTTTCTCTCTCCCTCGTAGTAACCATCAATACGATCATCCCTTTACAATCCCTTTTTGTTTTAATTCTACACAAACAACCTTTACATTCATCCATCATCATCATGAGGTTTTCCGAGATTGAAAAGAAGGATGACACAAAACAATTTCTCGCAGAGAGGCTAAAAAGCCCTGAATCGAGATCATCATCATAACCTGTACAAAAATCTCCCACCACCAGCGGCCACCAAACAACTGCGACTCCCAGCAAATGACCCACTACATCTCCTCTTACAGGTTCTGCAAAGAGGTTTACACGGTCTAGTTCAGTTATTCCCACTGCATCCGAGACTGGTAACATTCAAATTGCGTATATTATTATTTTTGCTTTACGTAACATCTATAGTGTTCAATTATGTTAATATATATTTCTCTTTGTCTCTCTTTTTTTACAGCCGAAACATTCGGTACTCCACCACCATCAACACAGACAAGCTCTCCACCAACATTTGATTTATCCAAATACGAAGACATTTAGCGCACTCCACCCAGTGCTGTAAAATCAATTAAAGTGGATGGCCTTCAAGGCTATTTATGCGCCTCTCCAGAAGCTGCGCTGGATCAACGGTAGCATATGAATCTTGCCCTTCTTCATGATTTGCGCACTGAGTTTAGCAAACTCTCGCATAGCGACGCATTCAACTGTTTTACCCAGAACATGTACATGACATTTGCATCCGCGTTTGATGCAATGTCTCGCCAAGAAAAGTTTTCTGAGTATCTAAAAAAGGAATAAAGCAAGCATGCAATCGTTCAGTCTCAACTGTCTTCCACCACCACAGAATTACAAGCAACAAAAAATTCTGTGAATGATTTGAATAAACAGCTGTCTGAGAAAGCCATTGAAATGGATAATCTTCAAGCCGCCCATGATACGATGAAAACCAAGCTCCTTCAAACTCAAACCGAGCTATTCGTAGCTTTATCCGCGAAAACAACTGCAGAATCTAACTACGCGAAACTTCGTGAACATCTGCCTGAACTTGGGCAAAAAGTTATGGATTCTGCTGACGCTTCTCAGCAATTTGATACGTATGTCATCGCACTTCAACAGCTTGAGCGGGTGAAGTTTTTGCAGGAGATTAGCAAGGTTACTGTTCTACCGGAACCAATGCCGAAGTATATTGAGAAGTTAATCTGCCCTCTTGAAGAGGCAGAAGAAATGGTAGCATTGGCCAGGGAAAGAATCCGCGTTATTCCTATTCCAAAATTAGAAGCTATAAGTCAAAATAAGGATGCTCCCGTCGAAGACATTATTGATTTAGACTTAACCAATAAGGAATAGGATTTCGCAATTTGTAAGCACATTTGGAAGCGCGTTTTAATGATTCGATTTGCTGTACTTTTCGCGGTATCATAATAAAAATTCATTTATCAATTGCAATTGCTTTTATTTATATTGCGCTTTTCATAATATTATTCATAATCACTAGCATTGTCCTTTGAAATTTCATTGTTTACTATTGTGCACATAACAAACAATTACTTTATGTGAAACAACCTGTATGCACGTGCTATTCTGCACATTATGAATCTTCTAAGTCTGTCGAAACGATCCTTAGGTAAAAACTTGTGTTTATTGCGAAGCATCTAAGTATGGCTAGATCTAATACTTTGGGCAAAAGTTAGCAAACTAATTTCCTTTCGCATACACTTTAAACTGTTTTTATTAACTACCAAGTGGTCTTTACCATCACTTGTTTAATTTCATTTATGGTGTTGTATTAAACGCATTATACTTACAAACTAAGGATAAACACACAATTGCTGCTATGAACAGAAACTTGAGCTTTATTCATTTCACATAATAGTGAAAACTTATTTGCTATGCATTAACATGAATCCCTAGAATGCGCATAGAATTTCGCACATTTCATTTGATTACACGTAATATTTTTTCAACAAAATAGCATGCCACGCGTTAGGTATATTACGCCCTTCAATGTCCTGGAGTTTATAAGAGCCTACCGCATTAATTCCCACTATTTGGTATGGACCTTCCCAATTGGGTCCCAACTTCCCTTGTTTTTCAGCACGAATTGCTTCATTATTCCACAAAACCCATTCTCCTACATCAAAGGCTAACGTGCGTACTTTCTTGTTGTAATACTTAGCAATGTGTTGCTTATTATTTGCTTCACGTATTGTGGCCATAAGCCTGCGTTCTTCAATGAAATTTAGGTTTTCACAAATGCCATCTGCATTCGCACTTTCATCAAAATTAGCAACTCTATGCGTCTCAACAAAGACTTCAGTGAGGATCATTGCTTCTGAACCATATACTAGGCTAAAAGGTGTTTTGCCCGTACTTTTCTTGAAAGTAGTGCGATGAGCCCATAGTACATCTGAAAGTTCATCAACCCATCCATTCCGCTTTTCATCCAAACGCTTTTTAATACCGCTGACAATGTCGCGATTAGTGACCTCGCACAACCCATTTGCCTGCGGATGTGCCACATATGTAAATTTTTGAATTATATTCAATTCCGTACACCAACTTAAAAATGGATCTTTTGCAATCTGGGCTCCATTATCACATACAAGCTCCCGCGGAATACCAAATCTGCACACAATGTATTCCCATACAAAATTCCGTACTTGCACGTCAGTGATTGTGCGTAAGGCTTTTGCTTCCACCCATTTAGTGAAATAATCAATTGCTACAATCAGGAACTTTACATTCCCTGCAAAGGTGGAAAGGATACCACAATATCAATGGCCCATTTATAAAATGGCCATGGAAAATCAATTGGAATCATATCATGCCTTGGTTTGCGATTCTGCGGTGCGTGCCTTTGACAGCTTTTACACCTTTTAACTGTTTGCGCAACATCGCGATATAGGTTAGGCCAAAAGTAACCCATTCGCATTATTTTTGCGGCAATAGTTTTATAACCTGGATGAAGAGCACAAGATCCACTATGCACTTCCTCAACAATTGTTGCTGCTTCTGCGGTGTAATGACCCGGAATTTTTCGGCCAAATTATACTTATGAGATTAATATTTACATAAATTAAACCATACCAACATGATAAGCAATCCAAATTGTTGAGACTTGTGTTTTTGAAAAGAGTTTTACACAACGTTTGACCATCCAATATGACCGATGATATCACGAACTATATAACATACGATAATTATACGTTTGTGTATATATATGTATTTATATATATTTAACATGATCTAAGGATGGTTTAACATCTCATTGTGTACTAATGACAATGATTTATAAGTATATTTTGAAACTACTAACTTAAGTTTTCAAAACGATAACTATACGTAACATTCTTTGATATATACTTATAATCTATAATGCTTATACATGTATCGTATATATAATGTATTTAATCACTTTTTAAGGACTTAAATACATAAAACAATATAAGTATATTCACAAAAGATAGCTATATTTGAATTCTCGTTCCGTTTCCTCAAGATTTCTATACGTATATCTAGGGTATATGTACCCGTATCATACCCAGCTTCTATACGTATTTACTATTGGTATATACACATCAAATCAACATCCTAATCAACATTATTACTGCCCTAGATATGAGGTAACTAGGATTTATCAAGTAGTATGAATTATTAGTAAGAAAACAAAATTAGGAATCCTTTTCTTTCTTTATAAACTAAAAACATTTTTATAAATGAACACCATTTCTTCACTCCATTTTCTCATACCTACACCCTCATTTCTCTCTCAAAATACTCCTAACTTCATACTTGATCATCTCCAAGCATTTTCCCCATCATTTAGCTTCAATTACAAGCCTTAAACACCATAAGAAAACTCTTTCAAGAACATATCAAAATAACCACCCATTTGAAGAAGTTTACTTCCAACCTTTTGATCTAACTCCACTACTCTTTGATTCCAAGATTATTTCTTATCTTTTGAAGTAACTTTGTCCAAGTAACTTGAGGTAGTAACCTTGTTCATAATCTTATTCAATTCATATTCATATAGCTATCTTATTTTGTGGTATAAAATTTTAACAACAAGAACATAGTTTGAATGATTTCAAACTTGTTCGCAAACTAAATAGATCCTTCTAACTTGACTTTTAAAACACTTCAAGACCTGTAATATATCATAATGATATGCTAACCTAACAATATATAACTTGGTTTTACAAAGAACATCTTAAAAACTGAATCTACGTCGTCGGAGTGCAACCGGGGGCTGTTTTGGGTTGGATAATTAAAAACCATCTTGAACTTTGAATTGGAAGTTCATGTTCTGGAAAAATGATATTTCTTATGAATATGTTAACACATAAAAATTTCATGATTTAACTCAAAGTGTAAGTATTTTTAGAAAAATGATCATTAAATGTGGTTTTTATGATGGAAAATGATCACTTTCATAAGTTTCACCAAAGTTTGACCTATAACCTATGATTTAGAATACAAACTAAGGTATTTTCAGTTCATATTCTTAAAATTTGACTCGATCCAAGAAAGTGGCAAGTTGAACCAACAAAAACGGAGTTGTAATGAAGAAACTACGACTAAAACAAGATTGGGTATCCGAAGCTAGTTTAGCTACGAAAATATTTGGAGAAAAAGTAAATTAATCATATCTTTTCTAATTAATATGATAATTTATATATAATTACTTATGATTTGATTTTATATATTTCAGGACCACCCGTAAACAACACGAGAAGATTAATCATAAGACCTCATGATTGTACGCAACACGTCATTTGACAACACGGTACTTTATGTACGCAACACGTCATTTGACAACATGGTACCATGGGTCGAGATTAATTCTGATCAATACGAATACGATGGGGTCTTTATTTATTTTATTTAAGCAACTAATTGTGGACCACTAACATCGGACTGCTAACTACGGACTAAGAAAATATTAAAAGTATTAAAAGTATATATATATGTAACGATTACTTAAAAAGAAAATATGTTGATATATTATATATATGGTTAGGTTCGTGATATCTATCGGAGACCAAGTCGAATTAAATATGTGACGCCCCGTACTAAATCATCATGTACGGACCATCATCAACAGGATCATTACAAGGTTAAGTACTATATGCGTTTTCCAAACAGAGTTTGCATTCATTAATAAAAGTGACGTCATAACAAACGTCATATGTTTTACAATTCAAAAGCATGCTTCGTTAAGTAGAAGCAATAAATAAGTGTACGAGACCCCAATGGTCATTACATAACATAGTTTCAAAAGTAAATAAGTTTGAATGCAAGATAAGTAGTCATGCGATAACAACTCTAGGCAGCGGGTTCTATAGCACGACTAGTAAGATAGCGGAAGCGACTTCAAGCACCTGAGAAATACATGCTTAAAAAGGTCAACACAAGGGTTGGTGAGCTATAGTTTAAGTATAACAGTAATCAAGTAGGCCACGAGATTTCAGTGCTACAACGAGCGTTCAAAAGTATGTAAAAGTATATGCTTAACCGTGGGCACCCGGTAACTAACTTAACGTTTAATGTACCCCCTTAAAGTGCACTTGGCAAGTGCGTATAACCTCGAAGTATTAAACACTCGTTAAATGCTAGCGCGACTAGCTCAAATGGGGATGTCAAACCCTATGGATCCATATCTAAGATTCGCGTTCACGGTTCAAAAACCAATGATTAAACGTTACCGAGCTAAAGGGAATGTTTATGCCGTTATATAACCCACACATATATAAGTTTAAGTACTCGTGCCTAGTATGTAAAACATAAAATCCGCATGTATTCTCAGCTCCCAAAATAAGTTAAAGTAAAAAGGGAATGCTATAACTCACAATGATAGTAGTAGCGGTAAAGTAGTAGTCGGGAAAGGTGTGCAAGTAAACGGTCCGGAGTCCTCAACCTAAGTCAAATAGTACTAAGTCAGTAAGTCGTCTCAAAAGGTTTATAAGTATGTAATTAAGGTCATAAGGGTCATCATCAATCATCATTAAACAAAAGGTAACAAGTAAGGTTCGTCTATGAAAGTCGTTTAAAACAAAGGCTGACTTGGATCAGTCACCACGTCCTCTACACAAATCAAACAGAGTTGAGGCCAGTGGCTATGGCTCCGTATATGAGTCGTTTAAGTGTGGTTAAAATTACAGAAGCTAACTTGCCTTCGTTTGACCGTGGCAACGATATATGTGTGAGTAGGTCTGAAATTTTCTGCACAACATTAAAGGACATAGTGACGAACGGAGGGCCATAAATCCTAAACCGTAACTCGGATGAAGACGAGTCCTAAATGAAAAATTATATACTCGAAAAGTTCTATCCAAAAATCAAGATGGGATCAGCCCAGACCTACTGGTCTGGTCCAGAAACATTAGGTCAGAAACTTTGGGACAGAAAGCAGAAAGTTTGGAGGGTTCCGGTGGTCTTGGTGCTTGATGTTCATCATGGCTCTCATCCTTGATGCATATAGCTTCAAGTGTACAACTCATGGATGTGTTTACATCATATTAACCAAGTCTTGACCATCATAACCCTAGTGCAAGTCTAAGACATTAATTTGATGAACCAAAGTTACATCAAGTCCTAGATCTACACACACATGAACTATGAAAGTAATACTAACTAAGTTGTGACACTAGCAACACAAGTGTGAGTCTAAGAAATGTAGATCAACTCACTTAAGAGTTGTATGATGTTTGATGAACCAAAGTTTCATCAAAGTCTTAGATCTAACACATACATCAACTTTAAAACTAGTCATAAGCTACAAACTTGAAAATAAACTTAAGTACACAAGATCTTAGGTTGTAGAACTTAGTTCTTAGTAGATCTTGAAGATCCTTGTTTCAAAAGTATAGATCTAGTACTTAAGTTAAATCAACATAAGTGTGTGAAGTTGTAACTAGCAAGTTAAACTTCTATGCCTTGAACTTACAAAGTTTCAAGAATAATAATCAAGTCTTTAACTAGTAAATACTTGACCATGAACATAAATCACAAATTTAACTAAGTAAAAGTGAAACAAATAACTAGATCTATAAGTAACATGTTTACATTTGTTTCATACTTGAGAAGATCAAACCAAAGTGTAGATCTTAGAGTTCAAGTCAACAACATAAACATAAAGATGATTCTTCAACTTATGAACTTGAACATGAAATTAAAGTGAACAAAAATAAAGTAAGTAACTAGATCTATAAGTATTTGTTCATGTTTGTATCATGCTTGAGAAGATTCAAACTAAGTTTTGAATCCTAAGAGTTCAAGTCTACAAATCATGAAAACAAAGAAGATCTTAAGGTTTATGAACTTGAAACTTGAAATTTCATAATTATGGAACTACAAACTAGTGAGTTTAAGTTCTTGTTCTTGGTTCTTCAAAATCAAAAGAAGAAACCAAGATCTAAGAAGATTCAAGCTAAAGAGACTTGATCTTTTCAACAAACAAGCAAAAACTACAAACTAACAAGTAAACTAACCAAGAATGATGATGATGAAGGTTTAAGAATTCGGTTTTTGCAAGAAGGAAAAGGAGAAAAAGAAGTGTAATACTTACAAGAGAAAGAGAGAAAGTAGAGAGAGTTTGAGAGAAGTTTGTGTGTGTGAAATGAAATGGTGAAATGCAAGTATTATGTGAAGTTTGAAACAAAAAAAAGAACTCCTCTTGCTCCATATTGGTCGACGGTTCTAGGTGGTATAAAGGGGGAGTCAACAAGCTTCTTTCATGTGTTGGTTAATGGTGTAAGCTAAATTGGGTAATAAGTTAAAGAAAGCCTTGCATGCTTGAGACAACTTTGTCTCTTCATTAGTCTAATTAACCTTGATTAATCTTAACATAAAACTAGCTTAACAAGTGGGCTTGCAAGTCCATAAAAGTGTAGGGTGGGCTTACTTAGCCCAAGTCTAATAATTTAAGGCCCAAGTTTAATTAAAGATGCAATTTAAATAATTAAAGCCCAAGTAATTAATCACTAACCTTGATTAATTAAAATGATTAATAATAAATAATCATGAATGTAAATAATATTCTAAAAATATTATTCGCGAAGTTTCGTGTGTCGCAGAGATGTTTCGGGCTCTTAAAAGTCAAGTACGGGCAATCATGGCAACATGTAAATGTAATTATATACATTCGTTTAATCACGCGCATTAATAATAATAATTATTAATAAATAACGTTGGAAAAACCAGGGTCGTTACATTACCCACCTGTTAAAGAAAATTTCGTCCCGAAATTTTAAGCTGAATCTGAAGGTGATGGAGGAGGTGGGAAAAGGTGAGGATACTTCTGTCTCATGCGGTCCTCTCGTTCCCAAGTAAACTCAGGTCCTCGTTTGGAATTCCATCGAACTCGGACGATCGGAATCCTATTGTGTTTCAACTCCTTGACTTCTTTTTCCATGATTTCAAAAGGCTCTTCCACAAAGTGGAGTTTATCATCAATAGTAAGTTCCTCCAATGGTATAATAAGTTCAGGTGGCGCAAGACACTTCTTCAAGTTTGACACGTGGAAGGTAGGATGAACTGAACTCAATTGTTCTGGAAGATCAAGACGATAAGCAATGGGTCCAACACGCTCCAAAATTTCAAATGGACCAATGTACCGCGGGTTTAACTTTCTGCGCTTTCCAAAACGGATCACACCCTTCCAAGGTGCAACCTTCAACATAACACGATCACCGATGTTGAATTCGAAGTCTTTACGTTTACTATCAGCATAACTCTTTTGGCGATCACGGGCTACCTTGAGTCTGTTTTGAATCTGAGCAATATTTTCTGAGGTTTCGTGGACTATCTCGGGCCCGGTGAGTTGCACTTCACCTAGCTCGGCCCAACAAAGGGGAGAACGGCACTTGCGGCCATACAATGCTTCAAAAGGTGCAGCTTTAATGCTCGAGTGATAATTGTGGTTGTATGAGAATTCGGTGAGTGGCAAATGCCTTTCCCAGGCCTTTCTAAAATCAATAACACATGCACGTAGCATGTCCTCCAAGGTTTGAATTGTTCGTTCACTTTGCCCGTCCGTCTGAGGGTGATATGCAGTGCTCATGTCAAGACGAGTTCCCATGGCTTCTTGCAAAGAACGCCAAAATCTAGAAGCAAATCGAGGATCGCGATCGGAGATGATCGATAAGGGTACACCGTGTCGTGATACAACTTCCTTAATGTAGAGTTGAGCAAGCCTCTCCATTGTATCGGTTTCTTTCATTGCTAAGAAATGTGCAGTCTTGGTAAGACGGTCAACAATAACCCAAATGGTATCGTATCCGCCCACTGTCTTTGGCAGCTTGGTGATAAAGTCCATAGTTATCATCTCCCACTTCCATTGTGGGATTTCCGGCTGTTGAAGCAACCCAGAAGGTTTTTAATGCTCGGCTTTAACCTTTGAGCAAGTTAAACACTTACTAACATAAGATGCAACGTCTTTCTTGAGGTTGGGCCACCAATACCGTTCTTTAATATCATGGTACATCTTGCCCGCTCCAGGATGAATCGAATATCGAGACTTGTGAGCTTCGTCAAGTATGAGGCTTCGGAGGTCTCCATAGCGAGGTACCCAAATCCTTCCGGCATAACATCGGAGTCCAGATTCTCTAACCTCGAATTTAGAGACGAGAATGTTCAAGTATTCATATCGTAAGTGCTTCTCTATGAGAGCCTGTTCTTGGGCTGCTCGGATTTGGTTCTGGAGATTGGAATGAATCGTGATGTTCAATGCTCAAACACGAAGAGGTGCCGATCTCTCCTTTCGGCTTAATGCGTCAGCAACAACGTTGGCTTTACCCGGATGGTAGCGAAGTTCACACTTGTAATCATTTAGCGTCTCAATCCACCTTCGTTGTCTCATATTCAAATGTTTCTGATCGAATATATGCTGGAGACTCGTGTGATCGGTGAAGATAGTGCATTTAGTTTCATAAAGGTAGTGCCTCCATAATTTGAGCACGAAGACAACGGATCCAAGTTCAAGATCGTGCGTAGTATAGTTTCGTTCATGGATCTTAAGTTGACGCGAAGCATAAGCGATGACCTTCGTGCGTTGCACAAGTACACAACCATAACCAGTTTTCGAGGCGTCGCAGTAAACAACAAAATCGTCATTACCCTCAGGAAGTGATAAGATAGGCGCGGTGGTTAACTTCTGTTTCAAAAATTGAAATGCTTTCTCTTGTTCGTCTCCCCAAACAAATTTCTTTCCTTTGTGAGTGAGTGCGGTTAACGGAAGTGAAATCAGAGAGAAACCTTCGATAAACCTTCGGTAATAGCCGGCAAGACCCAAAAATTGACGAATATGAGTCGGAGTAGTGGGGGTCTCCCACTTGCTGATAGCTTCGATCTTGGCGGGATCAACTTTGATGCCCTGATCACTCACAACATGACCCAAAAACTGAACTTCCTTCAACCAAAATTCACACTTGGAAAATTTTGCGTAGAGTTGCTCTCGTCTCAAGAGCTCAAGTACCAATCGGAGATGATGTTCGTGTTCTTCTTCGCTCTTAGAGTAGATGAGGATATCATCTATGAAGACTATGACAAACTTGTCCAAGTATGGCTTGCAAACACGATTCATAAGGTCCATAAATACAGCAGGTGCATTGGTCAGACCGAATGGCATTACAAGAAACTCATAATGTCCATAGCGGGTTCTAAATGCAGTTTTCATCACGTCACTTTCCTTCACCCTCAACTGGTGATAGCCGGATCGTAAATCGATCTTTGAGTAAACACACGATCCTTGCAGTTGGTCAAAAAGATCGTCAATTCGTGGGAGAGGATACCGATTCTTGATTGTTAATTTGTTAAGCTCACGGTAGTCGATACACATTCGGAAGGATCCATCCTTCTTCTTCACAAACAACACAGGCGCGCCCCACGGCGAAGAACTCGGTTGAATAAACCCTCGATCAAGTAATTCTTGTAGTTGGCTTTGCAATTCTTGCATCTCGGAAGGTGCAAGTCTATAGGGTGCGCGAGCTACAGGTGCAGCTCCTGGCACTAAGTCAATCTGAAATTCTACTGCCCTCGGTGGCGGTAATCCAGGCAATTCTTCGGGAAAGACATCGGAGAACTCGTTCACAATACGCACATCTTCCACTTTCTTCTCCTCGGTTCCTACGGTTTTCACATGAGCTAGGACAGCAAGGCGTCCCTTCTTCATTATCTTTTGCGCTTTCACGCAACTAATGAGGTTCAGTTGCGAGGTACATCTCTCGCCATAAATGGTTAGTGGCTCACCGTCTCCTTGGGGTATACGAAGAGCTTTGTCTCCACAAATAATCTCAGCTCTTATCTTAGTCAACCAGTCCATGCCAACAATAACATCAAAACTCCCCAACTTAATGGGTATCAAGTCTATCTCAAAGTCTACACCGGCTATGTTGATAATAGCCCCCCCGCCAATTTGGTCCACTTTTTCAAGTTTTCCGTTGGCTACCTCGACAAGCATACTTTCCTTTAAAGGAACTAACGACCAATCTAACTTATCACAAAAATGTCTACACACATAGCTCCTATCGGCACCAGTATCAAATAGGACAGAAGCTAAAAGATTGTTGATTTTGAATATACCTGTCACCAAGTCGGGGTTGTCGCGTGCGTCCCTTGCATTAACATTGAAGGCTCTAGCACGTGGTGGTCCGCCATCCTTACGCTTGTTTGGGCACTCGTTTCTGAAATGGACCGTCTTTCCACACTCATAACATTTCCTAGGCCCATTGTTGTTGTAGTTTGGCTTCACGTTCAAAGTAGTAACCTTACAATCCTTACCAACATGCCCAGTCTGTTGGCATTTCGCACAGACAACATTGCAATACCCGGTGTGGTGCTTATAACACCTCTTGCATTGTGGTAAAGTTCCCTTGTAGTTCGGATTGGAGCTGTTGTTGTTGGGGTTGGTGTTGTTGTTGTTTTGCCTGAACCCTTCATGTCACTTCGCCGGGTTTTGATCATAGTTCTTACCCCTGTTGTTGTTGTGGTTGTTGTCCCATTTCCTCTTCTCGCCACTACCAGTTTCAAACTTAGCCTTCTCCGGCTCGTCAAGGATGATTTGATTCAAGAGAGCATGCGCCATGCGCATTGCTTCGGGAACGCTTGGTGGCTTGGATGAGGTAACATTACCCTTGATGGACTTAGGAAGTCCCGAGAAGTATTTTTCCAAGCGCTTAAATTCGGGGGTGACCATGGTCGGACACATAAGAGCCAACTCCAAAAACCTACAGTTGTAACTGTTAAGGTCATTCCCTACGGCCTTTAACTGCATAAATTCGATTTCCATCTTCTGAATTTCGGTTCTTGGGCAATATTCATCAATCATAGCCGCCTTGAATTCCTCCCATGGCATAGCATACGCCTCATCGATACCTTTCGCTTGAGCTAACGTGTTCCACCACGTTAGCGCGCCGTCAGATAGCGTGCAAGATGTAAACTTGGTCTTATTGTCCTCCGAACAGTTGCTAACTCGGAATACTGATTCAAGTTTTTCGAACCATCTGGTGAGACCAACTGGTCCCTCGGTGCCGCTGAAGTTATGCGGTTTGCAGCTCTGGAATTCCTTGTATGTACATACATTTCGAACGGGTGGGATAACTGGTGGTGGTGGCGGTGGAGCTTGGAGATTTCTTTCTGCTAGGGCTGCAGCGACCCGTTCGCTGATCATGTCCTCAATCTGGGCGGTGGTAGGTGTGGTTCTTCCATTAGCCATAGTATTCTAAACAAAAATTTTGACCCAAGTCAAAATCCAGCATGCAAGTAGTAGTAATACAGTATATAGTGACCAACATGGAATCAAAACATCACATGTTATTAAATAATACATCTAGGTACAAATACCAAAGAATCATCGTACAACAATGTAAATAGAATATCGTGCAAGAATTAAATAATGCAAAGTTCCATTCATTAATAATTATAAGTTTCATACATCTGAATAAGTTCGTATAATACATATGAAATACATGAAACTATGTCTAGATTACATCATGAAATCTAAATACAAGGTCCTATGGTGAAGGCGGGTGAACTGCTCCTCGAGCCAACTGCTCCTCGAGCTCAGTGACTATAGCTCGGAGAGTCTCAACCTCCCTCATCAGTTCCTCGTTAGAGGGGGCTGGTGGGGCAGGCGGTGCAGGTGGGGCGGGTGGTGCCGGTGGTGCCGGTGGTGCTGATGTAGATGGTCCGGCTCCGGATGTAGACGGTACGTCTCTAGATGTAAGTGGTCCGTATCTAAATCTAGGTGGTACGGTTCCAGGAATAGTCAATACGTAACGGGGAAACTTACATATCTGTGGGTCGGCAGGGTATGGCATAACTCGTTTACGAGCAGTAACCCTACGACGATGGCCAAAAGCGTCAGTAAAAGCACGACCTCCATTCACCCCTGGAATGACGGTGCCGTCGGAACGGTACCGCTTCTTCGGCGGGGTGGAGGGTGCCTGAATAGGTCTATCAGCAGGATCCTCATCATCGCTAGAGTCGTCTGATGATGAAGAATCGGCGGATGATGAGTCATCCGAATCGTGTGGTGGTGACACTGGTGGCTGAGCTGGTAATCCAAAGCATCCGAAGGCGGCCAACATCTGTCGGTGTCTGCCTGGCGGAATCACGACTAAACGTCCGTCAGGAGTGCATCGGCAAGGCGTGCGCATGTGGTTACGAAACGGCCCTTCCTCAAACTCTGCGGGGATCTCAATACCACTAATGCGGGGCTGTGACCTCGAGGGTCCAGGAGCGGACACTGGGGCAGGTGCACTAGTACCATCTCCGGAAGTGGAAGCGCCGGGATCACTAGTGGGTGTCGGGGCCGGTGTATCGGCAGTAACAGCAGCAGGTGTAGCAGTAGGTAGGGCGACGGGGTCTGAGTCTGTACTGCCCGAAATGCCAGCAGGTGGAACATCCGACATCTGAACAAGGAAAAATAAATTTTCCATGTCAGTATGTCATAAAGCAAGCAAATAATAGGCCAACAGTTTAAATCATGTATAACAGTAACTAGCATGGCAATAACAGTAATTCGTATGAAAGTAGCATGCAATCGAAAGCAAGTAGCATCATGCAGTAGTGAAATCATGTAATAGCATATGGCATATAGCAGTAACAGTAAGCAGCAGCATGCAGCAAGTTCAGCAGAAACACGTAAACTAGCAAGTTGTAGATTAGTCCTATTAGTGAATCCTACTCGGGTCGGTCTTAGACTCACTAATGCAACCTAATTCCCTACAACCAACTCTCTGATACCAAATGTGACGCCCCGTACTAAATCAACATGTACGGACCATCATCAACAGGATCATTACAAGGTTAAGTACTATATGCGTTTTCAAAACAGAGTTTGCATTCATTAATAAAAGTGACGTCATAACAAACGTCATATGTTTTACAATTCAAAAGCATGCTTCGTTAAGTAGAAGCAATAAATAAGTGTACGAGACCCCAATGGTCATTACATAACATAGTTTCAAAAGTAAATAAGTTTGAATGCAAGATAAGTAGTCATGCGATAACAACTCTAGGCAGCGGGTTCTACAGCACGACTAGTAAGATAGCGGAAGCGACTTCAAGCACCTGAGAAATACATGCTTAAAAAGGTCAACACAAGGGTTGGTGAGCTATAGTTTAATTATAACAGTAATGTAAGTAGGCCACGAGATTTCAGTGCTACAACGAGCGTTCAAAAGTATGTAAAAGTATATGCTTAAACGTGGGCACCCGGTAACTAACTTAACGTTTAATGTACCCCCTTAAAGTGCACTTGGAAAGTGCGTATAACCTCGAAGTATTAAACACTCGTTAAATGCTAGCGCGACTAGCCCGAGTGGGGATGTCAAACCCTATGGATCCATATCTAAGATTAGCGTTCACGGTTCAAAAACCAATGATTAAACGTTACCGAGCTAAAGGGAATGTTTATGCCATTATATAACCCACACATATATAAGTTTAAGTACTCGTGCCTAGTATGTAAAACATAAAATCCGCATGTATTCCCAGTTCCCAAAATAAGTTAAAGTAAAAAGGGAATGCTATAACTCACAATGATAGTAGTAGCGGTAAAGTAGTAGTCGGGAAAGGTGTGCAAGTAAACGGTCCGGAGTCCTCGACCTAAGTCAAATAGTACTAAGTCAGTAAGTCGTCTCAAAAGGTTTATAAGTATGTAATTAAGGTCATAAGTGTAGTGACCCGAACTTTTCCATGTTTATATATATTAATTGAGATTGATATTTACATGATTAAATGTTTCCAACATGTTAAGCAATCAAACTTGTTAAGACTTGATTAATTGAAATATGTTTCATATAGACAATTGACCACCCAAGTTGACCGGTGATTCACGAACGTTAGAACTTGTAAAAAAACTATACGATGACATATATATGGTTATATATATAGTTAACATGTTTTTATTATAAGTATGTATCTAATTAGGTATTTTAACAATGAGTTATATACATAAAAATGAGACTATTAATTTAAGAAACTCGAAAACGATATATATAACGATTATCGTTATAACAACGTCTTACTAGGTACATATGAATCATATTAAGATATTGATACACTTGGTTAATTATTTTAAATGATAAGTAAATATATTATTAAGTGTATTAACAATGAAATACATATGTAAAAATAAGACTACTAACTTAATGATTTCGAAACGAGACATATATGTAACGATTATCGTTGTAACGACATTTAACTATATATACATCACACTGAGATATATTATATATCATAATATCATGATAATATAACAATTTAACATCTCATTTGTTATAATAAACAATGGGTTAACAACATTCAACAAGATCGTTAACCTAAAGGTTTCAAAACAACATTTACATGTAACGACTAACGATGACTTAACGACTCAGTTAAAATGTATATACATGTAGTGTTTTAATATGTATTCATACACTTTTGAAAGACTTCAAGACACTTATCAAAATACTTCTACTTAACAAAAATGCTTACAATTACATCCTCGTTCAGTTTCATCAACAATTCTACTCGTATGCACCCGTATTCGTACTCGTACAATACACAGCTTTTAGATGTATGTACTATTGGTATATACACTCCAATGATCAGCTCTTAGCAGCCCATGTGAGTCACCTAACACATGTGGGAACCATCATTTGGCAACTAGCATGAAATATCTCATAAAATTACAAAAATATGAGTAATCATTCATGACTTATTTACATGAAAACAAAATTACATATCCTTTATATCTAATCCATACACCAACGACCAAAAACACCTACAAACACTTTAATTATTCAATTTTCTTCATCTAATTGATCTCTCTCAAGTTCTATCTTCAAGTTCTAAGTGTTCTTCATATATTTTACAAGTTCTAGTTACATAAAATCAAGAATACTTTCAAGTTTGCTAGCTCACTTTCAATCTTGTAAGGTGATCATCCAACCTCAAGAAATCTTTGTTTCTTACAGTAGGTTATCATTCTAATACAAGGTAATAATCATATTCAAACTTTGGTTCAATTTCTATAACTATAACAATCTTATTTCAAGTGATGATCTTACTTGAACTTGTTTTCGTGTCATGATTCTGCTTCAAGAACTTCGAACCATCCAAGGATCTGTTGAAGCTAGATCCATTTTTCTCTTTTCCAGTAGGTTTATCCAAGGAACTTAAGGTAGTAATGATGTTCATAACATCATTCGATTCATACATATAAAGCTATCTTATTCGAAGGTTTAAACTTGTAATCACTAGAACATAGTTTAGTTAATTCTAAACTTGTTCGCAAACAAAAGTTAATCCTTCTAACTTGACTTTTAAAATCAACTAAACACATGTTCTATATCTATATGATATGCTAACTTAATGATTTAAAACCTGGAAACACGAAAAACACCGTAAAACCGGATTTACGCCGTCGTAGTAACACCGCGGGCTGTTTTGGGTTAGTTAATTAAAAACGATGATAAACTTTGATTTAAAAGTTATTATTCTGAGAAAATGATTTTTATTATGAACATGAAACTATATCCAAAAATTATGGTTAAACTCAAAGTGGAAGTATGTTTTCTAAAATGGTCATCTCGACGTCGTTCTTTCGACTGAAATGACTACCTCTACAAAAACGACTTGTAACTTATTTTTCCGACTATAAACCTATACTTTTTCTATTTAGATTCATAAAATAGAGTTCAATATGAAACCATAGCAATTTGATTTACTCAAAACGGATTTAAAATGAAGAAGTTATGGGTAAAACAAGATTGGATAATTTTTCTCATTTTAGCTACGTGAAAATTGGTAACAAATCTATTCCAACCATAACTTAATTAACTTGTATTGTATATTATGTAATCTTGAGATACCATAGACACGTATACAATGTTTCGACCTATCATGTCGACACATCTATATATATTTCGGAACAACCATAGACACTCTATATGTGAATGTTGGAGTTAGCTATACAGGGTTGAGGTTGATTCCAAAATATATATAGTTTGAGTTGTGATTAATACTGAGATACGTATACACTGGGTCGTGGATTGATTCAAGATAATATTTATCGATTTATTTCTGTACATCTAACTGTGGACAACTAGTTGTGGGTTACTAACGAGGACAGCTGACTTAATAAACTTAAAACATCAAAATATATTAAAAGTGTTGTAAATATATTTTGAACATACTGTGATATATATGTATATATTGTTATAGGTTCGTGAATCAACCAGTGGCCAAATCTTACTTCCCGACGAAGTAAAAATCTGTGAAAGTGAGTTATAGTCTCACTTTTAAAATCTAATATTTTTGGGATGAGAATACATGCAGGTTTTATAAATGATTTACAAAATAGACACAAGTACGTGAAACTACATTCTATGGTTGAATTATCGAAATCGAATATGCCCCTTTTTATTAAGTCTGGTAATCTAAGAATTAGGGAACAGACACCCTAATTGACGCGAATCCTAAAGATAGATCTATTGGGCCTAACAAACCCCATCCAAAGTACCGGATGCTTTAGTACTTCGAAATTTATATCATATCTGAAGGGTGTCCCGGAATGATGGGGATATTCTTATATATGCATCTTGTTAATGTCGGTTACCAGGTGTTCACCATATGAATGATTTTTATCTCTATGTATGGGATGTGTATTGAAATATGAAATCTTGTGGTCTATTATTATGATTTGATATATATAGGTTAAACCTATAACTCACCAACATTTTTGTTGACGTTTTAAGCATGTTTATTCTCAGGTGATTATTAAGAGCTTCCGCTGTCGCATACTTAAATAAGGACGAGATTTGGAGTCCATGCTTGTATGATATTGTGTAAAAACTGCATTCAAGAAACTTATTTTGTTGTAACATATTTGTATTGTAAACCATTATGTAATGGTCGTGTGTAAACAGGATATTTTAGATTATCATTATTTGATAATCTACGTAAAGCTTTTTAAATCTTTATTGATGAAATAAAGGTTATGGTTTGTTTTAAAATGAATGCAGTCTTTGAAAAACGTCTCATATAGAGGTCAAAACCTCGCAACGAAATCAATTAATATGGAACGTTTTTTAATCAATAAGAACGGGACATTTCAATAAGGGTCATCATCAATCATCATTAAACAAAAGGTAACAAGTAAGGTTCGTCTATGAAAGTCGTTTAAAACAAAGGCTGACTTGGATCAGTCACCACGGCCTCTACACAAACCGAACAGAGGTGAGGCCAGTGGCTATGGCTCCGTATATGAGTCATTTAAGTGTGGTTAAAATTACAGAAGCTAACTCGTCTTTGTTTGACCGTGGCAACGATATATGTGTGAGTAGGTCTGAAATTTTCTGCACAACGTTAAAGGACATAGTGACGAACGGAGGGCCATAAATCCTAAACCGTAACTCGGATGAAGATGAGTCCTAAATGAAAAATTATCTACTCGAAAATTTATATCCAAAAATCAAGATGGGATCAGCCCAGACCTACTGGTATGGTCCAGAAACAGTAGGTCAGAAACCTTGGGACAGAAAGCAGAAAGTTTGGAGAGTTCCGGTGGTCTTGGTGCTTGATGTTCATCATGGCTCTCATCCTTGATGCATATAGCTTCAAGTGTACAACTCATGGATGTGTTTACATCATATTAACCAAGTATTGACCATCATAACCCTAGTGCAAGTCTAAGACATTAATTTGATGAACCAAAGTTACATCAAGTCCTAGATCTACACACACATGAACTATGAAAGTAATACTAACTAAGTTGTGACACTAGCAACACAAGTGTGAGTCTAAGACATGTAGATCACCTCACTTAAGAGTTGTATGATGTTTGATGAACCAAAGTTTCATCAAAGTCTTAGATCTAACACATACATCAACTTTAAAACTAGTCATAAGCTACAAACTTGAAAATAAACTTAGGTACACAAGATCTTAGGTTGTAGAACTTAGTTCTTAGTAGATCTTGAAGATCCTTGTTTCAAAAGTATAGATCTAGTACTTAAGTTAAATCAACATAAGTGTGTGAAGTTGTAACTAGCAAGTTAAACTTCGATGCCTTGAACTTACAAAGTTTCAAGAATAATAATCAAGTCTTTAACTAGTAAATACTTGACCATGAACATAAATCACAAATTTAACTAAGTAAAAGTGAAACAAATAACTAGATCTATAAGTAACATGTTTACATTTGTTTCATACTTGAGAAGATCAAACCAAAGTGTAGATCTTAGAGTTCAAGTCAACAACATAAACATAAAGATGATTCTTCAACTTATGAACTTGAACATGAAATTAAAGTGAACAAAAATAAAGTAAGTAACTAGATCTATAAGTATTTGTTCATGTTTGTATCATGCTTGAGAAGATTCAAACTAAGTTTTGAATCCTAAGAGTTCAAGTCTACAAATCATGAAAACAAAGAAGATCTTAAGGTTTATGAACTTGAAACTTGAAATTTCATAATTATGGAACTACAAACTAGTGAGTTTGAGTTCTTGTTCTTGGTTCTTCAAAATCAAAGGAAGAAACCAAGATCTAAGAAGATTCAAGCTAAAGAGACTTGATCTTTTCAACAAACAAGCAACAACTACAAACTAACAAGTAAAATAAACAAGAATGATGATGATGAAGGTTTAAGATTTCGGTTTTTGCAAGAAGGAAAAGGAGAAAAAGAAGTGTAATACTTACAAGAGAAAGAGAGAAAGTAGAGAGAGTTTGAGAGAAGTTTGTGTGTGTGTGAAATGAAATGGTGAAATGCAAGTATTATGTGAAGTTTGAAACAAAAAAAAGAACTCCTCTTGCTCCATATTGGCCGACGGTTCTAGGTGGTATAAAGGGGGAGTCAACAAGCTTCTTTCATGTGTTGGTTAATGGTGTAAGCTAAATTGGGTAATAAGTTAAAGAAAGCCTTGCATGCTTGAGACAACTTTGTCTCTTCATTAGTCTAATTAACCTTGATTAATCTTAACATAAAACTAGCTTAACAAGTGGGCTTGCAAGTCCATAAAAGTGTAGGGTGGGCTTACGTAGCCCAAGTCTAATAATTAAAGGCCCAAGTTTAATTAAAGATGCAATTTAAATAATTAAAGCCCAAGTAATTAATCACTAACCTTGATTAATTAAAATGATTAATAATAAATAATCATGAATGTAAATAATATTCTAAAAATATTATTCGCGAAGTTTCGTGTGTCGCAGAGACGTTTCGGGCTCTTAAAAGTCAAGTACGGGCAATCATGGCAACATGTAAATGTAATTATATACATTCGTTTAATCACGCGCATTAATAATAATAATTATTAATAAATAATGTTGGAAAAACCAGGGTCGTTACAAAATACCTTCAAGGCAAAAGTGAGTTTCATTTGCTCCCTTTTTAATTGCTTTTGCAATATATATTTTTGGGCTGAGAATACATGCGCTGCTTTTATAAATGTTTACAAAATAGACACAAGTACTTAAAAATATATTCTACGTTGAGTTGTACCAATGGCATATTTCCCTGTAGCTTGGTAACTACTATTTACATGGGTATTGTAAACGTGAATCTTGTTGATAGATCTATCGGGCCTGACAACTCCAATCGGACTGGACTACCAGTATTCAACGGTTGCACAGTACTTCGTTTTGGTGACTACACTTGGTACGGTGTAGTGAGATTTCATAATAAAGGGAATATGCGATGTTGATTAAATGTTAAGTATGGTTACCAAGTGCTCAACCACTTAGAATGCTTTACATACACTTGCGAGTGTATTATGTTTATGATTATGAAATCTTGTGGTCTATTAACATATTGAAATGATTGTCATGATAAACCTATGAACTCACCAACCTTTTGGTTGACACTTTAAAGCATGTTTATTCTCAGGTACGAATTAAGTCTTCCGCTGTGCATTTGCTCAATATAAGGGCATTACTTGGAGCCGATCATCGCAATGGGACCAAATGTTGATGACTTCGTCCAGGTGGATTAGGACGGGTCCTTTCATGCGGGTCCTACACACCGTATTAATGGTCCCAAATACGATTTGCGATCCCTAAAACTTACATAAAACATAAGGATAGACATTTCATCAAACGCGAATGCAAATGTCATGTACTGATTTCATAAAAAATAAAACACTTTATGCAATATACAGTTATGCATAGAGAATTTATTATATGTTTTGTACAGAGCAGATTTATTTTAGCAAAGAAAAACCCGAGTATTTGGAACGAGCATAAAAACAAACATAATCATCAAAGTGTTATATATTTCAACTATAGAAAGCAAATAACTTTATTACAGACATTGTTCATAAATTGTTAACAGAATTCATGTAAACTGCACACCAAGTACATCCTTGGTGGTTGATTCCTCCCTATTACACACATCATCGAAAATGTCAATCTTAAGGTTTATCAATTTGTCCTTTGTCTCATTGACTCTCTCCAGGGTCCTAGGACGCATCAGATTAGCAATAGCACGAGGAAGAGACTGGTTTGGGGCAAGGCTTTTGGTTACTTTGTTGACAACATCAGATATGGTGTGGGTAACCATAGCATCAACATAATCATTGTAGGGAGTCCCAACAAGTTGAGATCCTAGAACCTTTGCTATTACACCCGGTATCCCCTTCTTCAGCTCAGCAAAGTTACCCTCACCGGCCTCCGTCCTACGAAGAAGTTCAGCAGACTTGTCCTTTTCAGCATTCAGCTGATTCTCCAGATCACTAACCTTCAATCGCTCATCCTCAACCTTTTTCCTCTCAACTTCAACCACTCTATCCTTCTCCTCTTGCAGAGTAACAATAGCATCTTGAGCACCAACTCAACTTCTCTAGCCTTTAATGCTTATTGAGTGCTGGTTAAGGCACGTTCAGCCTCAATAGCTCTTTTGCGAGCATTTGCACCTTTAGTAATTTCAGTACGGGCTAATGCAAGAATAGACTCTTGATGCTGCTGCAATTGAAGAGCATTCCTTAGATGATTCATGAACAACATAGCAGATGCAGCAGTTGACTGCCTAAGTTGTTAATAACGGAGAGCGAAAAAGTGGGGATTTAGCTCAGGGATAGCACAACCCTGTGAAAGAAGAATGTTATGATCAAAACCAGCAATTCACATAAATAAATTGTTAGCACAAGTTGTTTTATCATTGTTACCTGAAGAAGAGTCAAAAGATCATTGCACTTAGTGGCAGGGTTATCAATAAATGCCTGCATAGCGCGCAAATGAGCAGGAATTAGTGGTACAGGAACATTTGATGATGTGACAGCAGGGGTAGTGGTACTGGGAGGTGGAGAATGATAAGCAGAGTCGCCTTCTGTCCTCAGCTCCTGAAAATCAGCCTCATCAAAAGGAGTAAAGTTTTGTCAGGAGATTTCAAAATTTCATCCTCTTAACTTTCGAGGTTTTCCATCCTCTGCTCACCACCTTCAGCAGCCTTTCCTTGGCTATCATCAGAATATGCTAAAACTACTAACATAAATAAATTAGTAAACATAACAGTTATGAGCAAAGATATATTCAATATCAATAAAGGGCAATAATGGTGTATCCTATTGTATACACACAAAAAGGCATAATATTCGCATGAAATTGGCATCAGGAACACTGAGAATAACAGTTTTGGGAAACTTTCCATCAAGCGTTCTCCGCTGTGCAGGCTGCTTCCGTCATGCATAAGCCCTGAAGGCCGCCTAGTGCTTAAGCCCTGACCGGAGAACGTCACATCCAGCACATATTTCGGATCACAAATAACAGAACGTATCATCATTTGACACGTGTCCACGAACAATCTGGTGGATCTATCACTATAAATAGACCCCTTGGGTCGTCATTTTACACCACAACTTGTGAGCAGAGATTTCACCTTTCTCTCTTACATAGTACTTTCTCTCACTAGAAGTCATCTGGCTAGTAGCTCAGCGCTCATCGGACAAAAGATTGATTAAGCCACCCCACAAGTTTATATACTTGTGAACCGGGTCTGCAGGGATTATTTCCCGAGGTTAAACATCAATCGGCAACACTCCCCCACTTTTAGCTAGATACTTCTTGATCATATACATGGCATTGTATATGTGTGTTTTATTGGCTAAAGGCCTAAAGTAGAATTACGCGAATTATAATGCAAAGATATGAAGTATTCGCTGAAAATAAGTATAACAGCTATATTTCCGTACAAATAAAGGACTGCGGTTTAATCCGCTGAGTTTCCGCGGATAGTTAAGTAATTCGCAGACCGCGGATATCTCGAATACTATAAATAGGGAGCTTGGCCTCTCATTTAGGGGTTGTTGATTCTCTGCCATTTTGCCTAAGCCTTTGTGATTTCCACTTGTGATCTTGCCCAAGGGATTTTTACATCGCGTAAAGGTGAATTATGCTAATTAACAATCAAGACCGGGTCAGGGTGGTTGATCAATTGATAGTTAAAGTGAAAGACGATCATCGTGGCCCAAAATAATCATCAAACATTCCATCCTCCATCATAATATTATTGCACTCAATCCGTAATTAAGTAACATCATTAATTAAGGATTGATCATTTGGCGCCATCCGTGGGACACGTTTTACGAATTAAACTGAAAATTATTTGTTTTGCGCTGTCAAACGATTAATTCTTTAGTTTAATTTCAACCGTGTTTTTGTTGTGATGATTTGCAGGTGAATGCATTTAAAATCAGCGGTAGGTTGCTCGATTGCTTAGAATAATGAGTAATATTGGAAATAATGGCGATGTCGTGGTTGCTGTGCGAGCAAATGCTCAAAAAAGAGGAAAAAAGCGAAAGTCAGCTAAAATGTATCATAATTGGCAATTTGCGCCAATTAGTTTCCCGAAAATGCAGAGTGATGATTTTTCTGAAATGTCGATAGTAGTATCGTGCAAAATTGCAGAAGCTGAAATTGCAGTCATGAAAGTTCATGTTGATAATGGCAGCAGTGTAGATATTATTTTCTAACAATGCTTTGTTCAGCTGCCGGAGGGTATTAAAGCAAACCTACAACCAACCGCGGTTTCGCTAACTGGTTTCGCAGGAGAGTCTTCATTGCCCATGGGCATTTTGCCATTAGAAATTGAGCTCGCCAATGAAAATGACAACGCTTTGGCGCGATAGGCGCTGCTAGATTTTTATGTTATGCGAGCCTCATCTCGCTGTGGCATAAATTGTTAAAAGATGCAAAAGTTGCCAAAGGCATGCCCCGCTGAACCGAATGCCAAGACATGATATGATTCCTGTCAATTCGCCATGGCCATTTCACAAATGGGCTATTGATTTTGTAGGCCCATTTCCTGCAGGGCCTGGCAATGTTAAATACTTGATTGTGGTAATCGATTATTTTACTAAATGGGTTGAAGCTAAGGTGGTCCGTACTATCACTGGTGTACAAGTGCGAAATTTTGTATGGGAATACATTGTTTGTAGATTTGGCATTCCCCGAGAACTGGTTAGCGATAATGGTGCACAAATAGCGAAAGATCCTTTCAAGATATGGTGCACCAATTTAAATATCATACAAAAGTTTACGTCAGTTGCACACCCACAAGCTAACGGCTTATGCGAAGTAACCAACCGTGATATAGTAAGCGGTATTAAAAAGAGGTTATGCGAAAAGCGAACTGGTTGGGTAGATGAATTACTCAATGTGTTGTGGGCACATCGCACAACTTTTAAAAAGAGCACAGGGGAAACACCTTTTAGTTTGGTATATGGTTCTGAGGCAGTAATTCCCGCAGAAATTTTGGTACCAACACATAGAATAGTTAATTTTGAGGAAGAAGCGAATGATGCTGCGTTGAGCGAAAACCTGAATTTCATTGAAGAGCGGAGGTTAATGGCTGATATCAGATAAGCGAATAATAAGCAGCAAATTGCTAAGTATTATAACAAAAGAGTGTGTGCTTTGTCTTTCGCTATAGGCGAATGGGTGTTGCGGAATAATGAAGCAAGCAGAGCAGAAAAGCTTGGCAAATTGGGTCCTAATTGGGAAGGACATTATAAAATTGTGGCAATTAATGCAGCAGGATCATATAAGCTCGCGGATATGGAAGAGCGAACTTTACCTAATGCGTGGCATGCTGTTTTATTAAAGCGATATTACGTATAGCTTAGCGAAAACTATAGAGGATATATGTTCAAAGTGCGAAATTGGATTCAAGGCATATGGCTGATGATATACTTATTAGGTGTTTCTGTTTTTAATTTTTTGCAAGTCTTGATCACGCTTGTAGGAATTTTAAAAATAAACACTTGTAAAAGTATGCGAAAAGATTATCTGTGAAATGCGAATGATTATGAAATGTTTTATAGTTTGTTTCATAAAGTTGTAGTATTTCACAAGTGTTTTGATAGCAAAGTGATGAAATTGCTTACTTTCGCATATAAATTATTGTGAAAGGAATTTTATATCCTAAGTATTTGATTTTGCCAATACTTAGATGCTTCGCAATGCTAATTAATTGCCTAAGGATCATTTCGGCGGACTTGGAAGATTCATAACGTATAAATATATACGCATACAGATTGTTTCGCAAAAGTATGCATTTGTTATGTGCACAATAATAGAAGTTGGAAATTACAAAGGACAAGTTTGTGTTATGAATACTGTTTATGAAAAAGCGCTATATAAAAAAAGAGTACTCGTGAATAAATATGAAAAAGTGAAGTTTCATTGATAACGGCGCAGAGATAGCTGCGCGCTAATTTCTACAATATCCTATTCTAACTTAGATAAGTCAAGTTCAAATATGTCTTTTAAAGTAGCATCATCTTGTTGACTTATTGCAGTAACTTTTTTGATTGGAATATCCGCTATGCTTGCTTATGCAGTAGCAGCTGCTTCACGTGCTTCTGTAAGAGAACAAATGCAATCTCAAATGGCGGGAGGTAGTGGATCTGGTATGGTTTAATGTGGAGCAATTTCATCCAGAAACTCTACTCTCGCGCGCAGTCGTAAAGCAGCTGCGTAAGTAGAAAACATGACATTCACGGGTCGCGAATTGAGAACCTTTTTAGCAAACACCGGTAAGTGTTTGCGGAGTTGGGAGAACTCAAATTTCGCAGAGGCTACGGAGGCCAGAGCATTGTCTCGCTCCACAGTAAGCTTTGAAACCTCCTCTTGTAGCGAGGAGATTGTTGTCTGAAGGTTGTTTTGTTTGTCAGTTGCAGTAGACACCTGTAGATTCAATTCATCTACCGCGGTGAGCTCATAGGAGAGATCAACACAGCGTTTCTCGCTGTTTTCAGCCTTGATCCTCTCAACATTGTACTTCTGCTGTTCAGCTTCAAGCACATTGAAAAATTGTTCTTGCCAGCATATCACATCGTATGCCAAGTTGAAACACGTATAAAAGTTTTGAACAAAACTGTTGTGCGCATCAAGCACAGAGAGCTTGGAAAATTCACGACGAAGCTCGCCTGGAATGGCCAACTTCATCTGTTGAGGCTGGTTAAGTGCAGCAGCAGCAGAGGCATAAGTATACGCTGATAAGCCATCAATCCACACCCCATACGAGTCTGGAGGAGTGCGGAATAGCTCTGTAATCTGCTCCATGGAATGTGGGCTCTGGCAGTGTAGATTGAATGGTGAGCCTCCTATAAACCAAAAACAAGTATTATAGCAGTAGAATGTGCGGTAAACAAGGTAATACATATGAGTAAAAGTACGCAATATACCGGTTTGTTGCTTCCCTTCATAATCCGATGAAATTGGATTATCGACCAGGGGAGTGCTTTGCTTGAGCTTCTTGCTCTGAGATGATGGTGGAGTTTGAAGCGACCGTTTTCCGGAACTTGGCTGTGATGATGGCGACTTTGACGTCAAATCAACGACAGGAATTGCCTGTTTTTCCTGCTTGATTTGGCTGCCGGAGGAACCTGTTGATTTCGATTCCGGACTAGTTAGTAGTTTCATAATAAGAGCCTTGGGATCCACCTTTCTATCAACTTCGTCAATCTTCATTTTTTAATTATGAAGGAGAAGTGGTGGTTAAGAATTCGTAAAAGTTAGTTGCGAATTTTTGTAATTGCGAAGAATGTTAGATAAAGCGAGTGAGACCTTGGTGGGTATGAATCGTAATATATATAGGGGAAATAAGGGTGGCAATTGAATGTGTTAATTATCTGTTATGATAACTCAAACGGTAATATTTGAGGTAATGGGTGAAAACGGTAACTAACCTATAGCGAAAGCGAAATCAGTTAAATGCGAATAGCGGTTATGTTAAATGCAGAATTTAAGAGTTTATCATGATACATCTGCTTCGCAAAATGAATTATAATAAACTGGGGGGACTTGATCATATACATCGCATTGTATATGTGTGTTTTATTGGCTAAAGGCCTAAAGTAGAATTACGCGAATTATAATGCAAAGATATGAAGTATTCGCTAAAAATAAGTATAACAACTATATTTCCGCACAAATAAAGGACTGCGGTTTAATCCGCTGAGTTTCCGCGGATAGTTAAGTAATTCGCAGACCGCGGATATCTCGAATACTATAAATAGAGAGCTTGGCCTCTCATTTAGGGGTTGTTGATTCTCTGCCATTTTGCCTAAGCCTTTGTGATTTCCACTTGTGACCTTGCCCAAGGGATTTTTACATTGCGTAAAGGTGAATTATGCTAATTAACAATCAAGACCGGGTCAGGGTGGTTGATCACTTGATAGTTAAAGTGAAAGACGATCATCGGGGCCCAAAATAATCATTAAACATTCCATCCTCCATCATAATCTTATTGCACTCAATCAGTAATTAAGTAACATCATTAATTAAGGATTTATCACTTCTACTATTGTGCTAACACACTAAACCTTACCTCATAAGGAAATAGGTGTTAACAATGGCGCCATCCACTAATGTTAAGAACACGCGGAACGAAAAAGGAACAAAAACAACTGAGGCCCCATCCACGGGTGTGCTCGAAAAATCCAACAATCCATTAATTGACAACGTGGAAATCTATCTGTTAATGCCTGAAGGGGATGTACTTATTCAGCCAACGGAGGATACAACTGAAGAAACAGTTGCTGAAACTGCAGAAAGGTTTAAACGTTCGGCAACTAATTCAGAGAAAAGGCCAGTATTCGAAGAAACAACAACCAAAAGTGCAGAAAGGCTTCAAAATCTTGTTACCAATCCAGAGAGGCGACCATTGATTCAACCACGGCGATGTCCATCATTTATACCTTTTCAACGGATGGCGGATGGCAAAGACAAGCAAATCATGAAGAAGCAATCTATATCAAAGTACAAGTTATCCAGACTACTTGACAAGTTGGGCAGTCTTATTGATGATTCTGAGGATGATAATGAGTTGAGCTATATTAATAATGATTCTGACGATGAGATTGATGAGAAAGATGAGTTCATGTCTGAGAAGCAGGCAGTATTGCTTTTAAATGACATCCTTAAGTAGACAGCTCCGGCAAAGTATAAGCAACGCTTAGCGCAGCCCGTGCTATGGCTGTGGATAATTTTTTCGCTCTAATCACTGGAGAACAAGCTACAAAACCACCAGCTATGGCAGAGTCCACTCAATGCTTCATTGATCGAATTGCTAACTATCAATTGCCCATGAATCTTGGTATACCGGCAATTGGAGTTTATGATGGTACTACAGATCCTGAAGATTTTCTTACTATGTTGGAAGGTGCAATGAGGTTGCAGCATTGGGATGATGAGGTAGCATGTCATATCTTTCCAATGGTGTTGCTGAAAATGGTAAGGGAATGGTTTGCTAGCTTACCGTCAAGGAGTATTACAAGTTACTTGGATCTTCGTGTGAAGTTTGTTATGCAGTATCAAAATCTTCATAGCTGTACCTTGAAACATCTTGATGCACATGAGATAACGATGCATCATAATGGGTCCTTGAGTAATTTCATGAAGAGATATATGCTTGAAGCATAAAAGATACCTGATTGCCCAGAGTCATAGCTAGTGTCTTGTGACTACCCGTCCTAATCCATAAGGACGAATACAATAACATATGATTACATCGCGAGGTATTTGACCTCTATATGATACATTTTACAAAACGTTGCATTTGTTTTTAAAAGACAACCTTTCATAACATCAAAAGTTGACAGGCATGCATACCATTTCATAATATCCAACTTATAAATGACCTAATCTATCATTAACTTAATATTAATCTTTATTGAACTCAACGACTTGAATGCAACGTCTTTTGAAATATGCCATGAATGATTCCAAGTAATATCTTTAAAATGAGCAAATGCACAACGGAAGATTTCCTTAATACCTGAGAATAAACATGCTTTAAAGTGTCAACCAAAAGGTTGGTGAGTTCATTAGTTTAACGTAATCAATCATTTCCATAATTTTAATAGACCACAAGATTTCCTTTATTTAATAATCATACACTCGCAAGTGTTTAAAAATCATTCATATGGATTGAACACCTGGTAACCGACATTAACAAAATGCATATAGAATATCCCCAAAACAGAAATCCATCTGTATTAATAACTCGAAGTACTAAAGCATACCATTTTACTGTAGTGACCCGAACTTTTCCATGTTTATATATATTAATTGAGATTGATATTTACATGATTAAATGTTTCCAACATGTTAAGCAATCAAACTTGTTAAGACTTGATTAATTGAAATATGTTTCATATAGACAATTGACCACCCAAGTTGACCGGTGATTCACGAACGTTAAAACTTGTAAAAACTATATGATGACATATATATGGATATATATAGTTAACATGATAGGTAAACATATCATTAAGTATATTAACAATGAACTACATATGTAAAAACAAGACTACTAACTTAATGATTTTTAAACGAGACATATATGTAACGATTATCGTTGTAAAGACATTTAATGTATATATATATCATATTAAGAGATATTCATACATGATAATATCATGATAATATAATAATTTAAAATCTCATTTGATATTATAAACATTGGGTTAACAACATTTAACAAGATCGTTAACCTAAAGGTTTCAAAACAACACTTACATGTAACGACTAACGATGACTTAACGACTCAGTTAAAATGTATATACATGTACTGTTTTAATATGTATTTATACACTTTTGAAAGACTTCAATACACTTATCAAAATACTTCTACTTAACAAAAATGCTTACAATTACATCCTCGTTCAGTTTCATCAACAATTCTACTCGTATGCACCCGTATTCGTACTCGTACAATACACAGCTTTTAGATGTATGTACTATTGGTATGTACACTCCAATGATCAGCTCTTAGCAGCCCATGTGAGTCACCTAATGAAATGTCCCGTTCTTATTGATTAAAAACATTCCATATTAATTGATTTCGTTGCGAGGTTTTGACCTCTATATGAGATGTTTTTCAAAGACTGCATTCATTTTTAAAACAAACCATAACCTTTATTTCATAAATAAAGGTTTAAAAAGCTTTACGTAGATTATCAAATAATGATAATCTAAAATATCCTGTTTACACACGACCATTACATAATGGTTTACAATACAAATATGTTACATCGAAATCAGTTTCTTGAATGCAGTTTTTTTTACACAATATAATACAAACATGGACTACAAATCTTGTCCTTATTTTAATATGCAACAGCGAAAGCTCTTAGTATTCACCTGAGAATAAACATGCTTTAAACGTCAACAAAAATGTTGGTGAGTTATAGGTTTAACCTATATATATCAAATCGTAACAATAGACCACAAGATTTCATATTTCAATACACATCCCATACATAGAGATAAAAATCATTCATATGGTGAACACCTGGTAACCGACATTAACAAGATGCATATATATAAGAATATCCCCATCATTCCTGGACACCCTTCGGATATGATATAAATTTCGAAGTACTAAAGCATCCGGTACTTTGGATGGGGTTTGTTAGGCCCAATAGATCTATCTTTAGGATTCACGTCAATTAGGGTGTCTGTTCCCTAATTCTTAGATTACCAGACTTAATAAAAACGGACATATTCGATTTCGATAATTCAACCATAGAATGTAGTTTCACGTACTTGTGTCTATTTTGTAAATCATTTATAAAACCTGCATGTATTCTCATCCCAAAAATATTAGATTTTAAAAGTGGGACTATAACTCACTTTCACAGATTTTTACTTCGTTGGGAAGTAAGACTTGGCCACTGGTTATTCACGAACCTATAACAATATATACATATATATCAAAGTATGTTCAAAATATATTTACAACACTTTTAATATATTTTGATGTTTTAAGTTTATTAAGTCAGCTGTCCTCGTTAGTAACCTACAACTAGTTGTCCACAGTTAGATGTACAGAAATAAATCGATAAATATTATCTTGAATCAATCCACGACCCAGTGTATACGTATCTCAGTATTGATCACAACTCAAACTATATATATTTTGGAATCAACCTCAACCCTGTATAGCTAACTCCAACATTCACATATAGAGTGTCTATGGTTGTTTCGAAATATATATAGATGTGTCGACATGATAGGTCGAAACATTGTATACGTGTCTATGGTATCTCAAGATTACATAATATACAATACAAGTTGATTAAGTTATGGTTGGAATAGATTTGTTACCAATTTTCACGTAGCTAAAATGAGAAAAATTATCCAATCTTGTTTTACCCATAACTTCTTCATTTTAAATCCGTTTTGAGTGAATCAAATTGCTATGGTTTCATATTTAACTCTATTTTATGAATCTAAACAGAAAAAGTATATATTTATATTCGAAAAAATAAGTTACAAGTCATTTTTGTAAAGGTAGTCATTTCAGTCGAAAGAACGACGTCTAGATGACCATTTTAGAAAACATACTTCCACTTTGAGTTTAACCATAATTTTTGGATATAGTTTCATGTTCATAATAAAAATCATTTTATCAGAATAACAACTTTTAAATCAAAGTTTATCATAGTTTTTAATTAACTAACCCAAAACAGCCCGCGTGGTTACTACGACGGCGTAAATCCGGTTTTACGGTGTTTTTCGTGTTTCCAGGTTTTAAATAATTAAGTTAGCATATCATATAGATATAGAACATGTGTTTAGTTGATTTTAAAAGTCAAGTTAGAAGGATTAACTTTTTTTTGCGAACAAGTTTAGAATTAACTAAACTATGTTCTAGTGATTACAAGTTTAAACCTTCGAATAAGATAGCTTTATATGTATGAATCGAATGATGTTATGAACATCATTACTACCTTAAGTTCCTTGGATAAACCTACTGGAAAAGAGAAAAATGGATCAAGCTTCAACGGATCCTTGGATGGCTTGAAGTTCTTGAAGCAGAATCATGACACGAAAACAAGTTCAAGTAAGATCATCACTTGAAATAAGATTGTTATAGTTATAGAAATTGAACCAAAGTTTGAATATGATTATTACCTTGTATTAGAATGATAACCTACTGTAAGAAACAAAGATTTCTTGAGGTTGGATGATCACCTTACAAGATTGGAAGTGAGCTAGCAAACTTGAAAGTATTCTTGATTTTATGTAACTAGAACTTGTAGAATATATGAAGAACACTTAGAACTTGAAGATAGAACTTGAGAGAGATTAATTAGATGAAGAAAATTGAAGAATGAAAGTGTTTGTAGGTGTTTTTGGTCGTTGGTGTATGGATTAGATATAAAGGATATGTAATTTTGTTTTCATGTAAATAAGTCATGAATGATTACTCATGAATGATTACTCACATGAAAACAAAATTACATATCCTTTATATCTAATCCATACACCAACGACCAAAAACACCTACAAACACTTTCATTCTTCAATTTTCTTCAACTAATTGATCTCTCTCAAGTTCTATCTTTAAGTTCTAAGTGTTCTTCATATATTCTACAAGTTCTAGTTACATAAAATCAAGAATACTTTCAAATTTGCTAGCTCACTTCCAATCTTGTAAGGTGATCATCCAACCTCAAGAAATCTTTGTTTCTTACAGTAGGTTATCATTCTAATACAAGGTAGTAATCATATTCAAACTTTGGTTCAATTTCTATAACTATAACAATCTTATTTCAAGTGATGATCTTACTTGAACTTGTTTTCGTGTCATGATTCTGCTTCAAGAACTTCGAGCCATCCAATAATCCGTTGAAGCTAGATCCATTTTTCTCTTTTCCAGTAGGTTTATCCAAGGAAATTAAGGTAGTAATGATGTTCATAACATCATTCGATTCATATATATAAAGCTATCTTATTCGAAGGTTTAAACTTGTAATCACTAGAACATAGTTTAGTTAATTCTAAACTTGTTCGCAAACAAAAGTTAATCCTTCTAAATTGACTTTTAAAATCAACTAAACACATGTTCTATATCTATATGACATGCTAACTTAATGATTTAAAACCTGGAAACACGAAAAACACCGTAAAATCGGATTTACGCCGTCGTAGTAACACCGCGGGCTGTTTTGGGTTAGTTAATTAAAAACTATGATAAACTTTGATTTAAAAGTTGTTATTCTGAGAAAATGATTTTTATTATGAACATGAAACTATATCCAAAAATTATGGTTAAACCCAAAGTGGAAGTATGTTTTCTAAAATGGTCATCTAGACGTCGTTCTTTCGACTGAAATGACTACCTTTACAAAAATGACTTGTAACTTATTTTTCCGACTATAAATCTATACTTTTTCTGTTTAGATTCATAAAATAGAGTTCAATATGAAACCATAGCAAATTGATTCACTCAAAACGGATTTAAAATGAAGAAGTTATGGGTAAAACAAGATTGGATAATTTTCACATTTTAGCTACGTGAAAATTGGTAACAAATCTATTCTAACCATAACTTAATCAACTTGTATTGTATATTATGTAATCTTGAGATACCATAGACACGTATACAATGTTTCGACCTATCATGTCGACACATCTATATATATTTCGGAACAACCATAGACACTCTATATGTGAATGTTGGAGTTAGCTATACAGGGTTGAGGTTGATTCCAAAATATATATAGTTTGAGTTGTGATCAATACTGAGATACGTATACACTGATTCGTGGATTGATTCAAGATAATATTTATCGATTTATTTCTGTACATCTAACTGTGGACAACTAGTTGTAGGTTACTAACGAGGACAACTGACTTAATAAACTTAAAACATCAAAATATATTAAAAGTGTTGTAAATATATTTTAAACATACTTTGATATATATGTATATATTGTTATAGGTTCGTGAATCAACCAGTGGCCAAGTCTTACTTCCCGACGAAGTAAAAATCTGTGAAAGTGAGTTATAGTCCCACTTTTAAAATCTAATATTTTTGGGATGAGAATACATGCAGGTTTTATAAATGATTTACAAAATAGACACAAGTACGTGAAACTACATTCTATGGTTGAATTATCGAAATCGAATATGCCCCTTTTTATTAAGTCTGGTAATCTAAGAATTAAGGAACAGACACCCTAATTGACGCGAATCCTAAAGATAGATCTATTGGGCCTAACAAACCCCATCCAAAGTACCGGATGCTTTAGTACTTCGAAATTTATATCATATCCGAAGGGTGTCCCGGAATGATGGGGATATTCTTATATATGCATCTTGTTAATGTCGATTACCAGGTGTTCACCATATGAATGATTTTTATCTCTATGTATGGGATGTGTATTGAAATATGAAATCTTGTGGTCTATTGTTACGATTTGATATATATAGGTTAAACCTATAACTCACCAACATTTTTGTTGACGTTTAAAGCATGTTTATTCTCAGGTGAATACTAAGAGCTTCCGCTGTTGCATACTAAAATAAGGACAAGATTTGGAGTCCATGTTTGTATGATATTGTGTAAAACCTGCATTCAAGAAACTGATTTCGATGTAACATATTTGTATTGTAAACCATTATGTAATGGTCGTGTGTAAACAGGATATTTTAGATTATCATTATTTGATAATCTACGTAAAGCTTTTTAAACCTTTATTTATGAAATAAAGGTTATGGTTTGTTTTAAAATGAATGCAGTCTTTGAAAAATGTCTCATATAGAGGTCAAAACCTCGCAACGAAATCAATTAATATGGAACGTTTTTAATTAATAAGAACGGGACATTTCAGTTGGTATCTGAGCGTTGGTCTTAGAGAACTAGAATTTTGCATTAGTGTGTCTTATCGAGTTTGTTAGGATGCATTAGTGAGTCTGGACTTCGACCGTGTTTACTTGAAAAATGATTGCTTAACAAATTTTGTTGGAAACTATATATTTTTAACATGTGAATATTATGTGATATATTAATCTCTTAACGCATTTGATATTATGTGATAGATGTCTACCTCTAGAACAAGTCCCATTGACTCACCTAATAATAATGAAGAGTCAAATGTAAATTGGAATGATTCGTGGACTGATTCACAAGTTCCCGAAGAGGAACCGGAAGAAGAGTCGGAACCGGAAGAAGAATCAGAACCAGAAGAAGAATCGGAACCGGATGAAGAAATAGAACCGGTGGGGGAAATAATAAAACGGTTAAGTAAAAGAAAATCCTCAACCAACCGACCAAGGTTAATTATGGTCAATAGTGTTTCCGCCAAGGAAGCAAAATATTGGGAGGATTACCAATTCTCCGATGAATCGGATTCCGACGAGAATTCCGATGATGTTATAGAAATTACCCCAACTGAATTTAAAAAGGTAAAAGAAAATAATAAGGGAAAGGGCATAAAAATAGAGAAATCTAATTCCAACCCCGATGAACTTTATATGTATCGTCAACCCCCGAAGTCCTTAAGTTGTAACAATGACCCGGGAACCTCTAAACCACCAGGTTTTTCTAAACCAATGTGGAAAACGACGGCTCGTATTAGGGGAACATCATATATCCCTAGAAACTTGGTAAAACGAACCAAAACCGAAGAAGAAGAAACAAGCGAGTCGGAATAAGATAGTTGTATTCGTGTGGTGTAATATATGTAATATAGTGTGCTTATGCTTTATGATATATGTAAAAAAAATTGCTTGTATTAATAAGTATTTTTTTTATGAATCTAACTCTTGTCTATTTTACAGTATAAAAACAGAAAATGGATAGACAACCCAATATTTTAAGAGACCTACCCGGAGACATGATTGATGAAATCTTGTCTAGAGTCGGTCAGAAATCTTCGGCACAACTATTTAAGGCGAGATCAGTTTGTAAGACATTCGAAGAACGTTCTAAGAATGCCTTGGTTTATAAAAGGCTTTCGTTCGAAATATGGGGGATATCACATTGGGAAATTCATAAGTTACGATGTGTTTACTTTGACGCATATATTGCGGGGAACCCAAATGCTATTTTACGCAATGGGTTAAGAAATTATTTTGACTCAATATATCCGAATATTGGACTTCGTGATTTAGAAAAAGCGGCTAACATGCAACATAAAGAAGCATGTTATGCTTACGGATTAGTAATGTTCGCTTCTCACCAAAGTGAGAACAAGAACATCGGGCTACAACTATTAAACAAAACGTTCCCACAAGTGACGGAGTCAGTAATTGGGGTAAGAAATGAGGTTTTTAGATTGTTACGGGACTGTTGGACATTACGTAACCCTCGTCCCTTTGACGATGTTACAACACGCTGTCTTATCAACAGCCATAACGGTTATGTTCCACAAGACCAAGGATGGGAAGTAGTCCTAGTAAAACCAGAATGCATGACTTGTTTCTGGACGTATGAATTACGTGTCTTTATTGCCTTTGCTGAACGACTTGTGTACTAGCTAGAATTATCTTCACAACTATCTTGTATCAAAGTTATTGTGTGCTATATTTCATGCTTTATGTAACATAAGCGGTATTGTAAGTTTGTAAAATATTGTATAAAAGTTTGAACGCGAAATATTATTATAATCAGTTTTTCATATAGAATTGTAGTAGTTGAATTGTATATTAGCTACTAAGTATGAACTTAACGGGTAGGTACTACCCGAATTTAAACTTATAAAACGCTAATATGAAGAAAAAGCTTTTATAAATGAGTTCATATTATGCTACGAAGTACTATTAACTACTCTTAATATTCTGTATGATTAACTTGTTCCATTTGACTATTTTGAAGGAAATGGCACCGACTACTCAACACACCGTGAATATGAATGAAGAAGAATTCCGTACTTTTCTAGCTTCAAACATAGCCGCAGTACAGGCTGCGCTACATACCAACAATAACCTTGGATCTAGCAGTACAGGAAATCATGTAGGATGCACCTACAAAGAATTCACTGCCTGCAAACCTTTGGAATTTGATGGAACCGAAGGACCGATCGGATTGAAACGGTGGACCGAAAAGGTCGAATCGGTGTTTGCCATAAGTAAGTGTACTGAAGAGGACAAAGTGAAGTACGCTACGCATACCTTCACAGGTTCTGCGTTAACGTGGTGGAATACCTATCTAGAGCAAGTGGGACAAGATGATGCTTACGCACTACCGTGGACAGCATTCAAGCACTTGATGAACGAGAAGTACCGTCCCAGAACCGAGGTCAATAAGCTCAAGACAGAACTTAGAGGGTTACGAACCCAAGGATTTGATATTACCACGTACGAAAGGCGATTCACAGAATTGTGCCTATTGTGTCCGGGTGCGTTCGAAGATGAGGAAGAGAAGATCGACGCGTTTGTGAAAGGATTACCGGAAAGAATCCAAGAAGATATAAGTTCACACGAGCCCACCTCCATACAACAGGCATGTAGAATGGCTCACAAACTAGTGAACCAGATTGAAGAAAGAATTAAAGAACAGACTGCTGAAGAGGCCAATGTGAAGCAAGGCAAAAGAAAGTGGGAGGAAAACGGTGATAAGAATCACCAATACAACAACAACAGAAATTACAACAATAATCGCAACAATTATCCCAACAATCGCAACATCAATCGCAACTACAACAAATGGCCCAACAACAACAACAACAACAACAGTAACTACAACAATCATCCCAACAACAATAATAACCGCAACAACAACAACAATCAGAAGCAGCTATGCCAAAGGTGTGAAAAGTATCACTCGGGGTTCTGCACCAAATTTTGCAACAAGTGTAAAAGAAATGGTCATAGCGCGACGAAGTGTGAGGTCTACGGACCAGGGGTTAATAGAACGAAAGGAACAAATGGTGTCGGAACGAGTAATGGCGGAGCAAGTAGTGTCGGAGCAAGTTATGCCAATGTAGTTTGTTATAAATGTGGAAAACCAGGCCACATTATTAGAAATTTCCCGAACCAGGAGAACACGAATGGACAAGGCCGCGGAAGAGTTTTCAATATTAATGCGGCAGAGGCACAGGAAGACCCGGAGCTTGTTACAGGTACGTTTCTTATTGACAATAAATCTGCTTACGTTTTATTTGATTCGGGTGCGGATAGAAGCTATATGAGTAGAGATTTTTGTGCTAAATTAAGTTGTCCATTGACGCCTTTGGATAGTAAATTTTTACTCGAATTAGCAAATGGTAAATTAATTTTAGCAGATAATATATGTCGGAATCGAGAAATTAAACTGGTTAGCGAAACATTTAAGATTGATTTGATACCAGTAGAGTTAGGGAGTTTTGATGTGATAATCGGTATGGACTGGTTGAAAGAAGTGAAAGCAGAGATCGTTTGTTACAAAAATGCAATTCGCATTATACGAGAAAAAGGAAAACCCTTAATGGTGTACGGAGAAAAGGGCAACACGAAGCTACATCTTATTAGTAATTTGAAGGCATAAAAACTAATAAGAAAAGGTTGCTATGCTGTTCTAGCACACGTCGAGAAAGTACAAACTGAAGAAAAGATCATCAATGATGTTCCCATTGCAAAAGAATTTCCCGATGTATTTCTGAAAGAATTACCGGGATTACCCCCACATCGATCCGTTGAATTTCAAATAGATCTTGTACCAGGAGCTGCACCAATAGCTCGTGCTCCTTACAGACTCACACCCAGCGAGATGAAAGAACTGCAAAACCAATTACAAGAACTTTTAGAATGTGGTTTCATTCGACCAAGCACATCACCGTGGGGAGCTCCTGTTTTGTTTGTCAAGAAGAAAGATGGTACATTCAGGTTGTGTATCGACTACCGAGAGTTGAACAAACTTACCATCAAGAACCGCTACCCACTACCGAGAATCGACGACTTATTTGATCAACTACAAGGCTCGTCTGTTTATTCAAAGATTGACTTACGTTCCGGGTATCATCAAATGCGAGTGAAAGAAGATGATATTCCAAAGACTGCTTTCAGAACACGTTACGGTCATTACGAGTTTATGGTTATGCCGTTTGGTTTAACTAATGCACCAGCTGTGTTCATGGACCTTATGAACCGAGTGTGTGGACCATACCTTGACAAGTTTGTCATTGTTTTCATTGATGACATACTTATTTACTCAAAGAATGACCAAGAACACGGTGAACATTTGAGAAAGGTGTTAGAAGTATTGAGGAAGGAAGAATTGTACGCTAAGTTTTCAAAGTGTGCATTTTGGTTGGAAGAAGTTCAATTCCTCGGTCACATAGTGAACAAAGAAGGTATTAAGGTGGATCCGGCAAAGATAGAAACTGTTGAAAAGTGGGAAACCCCGAAAACTCCGAAACACATACGTCAGTTTTTAGGACTAGCTGGTTACTACAGAAGGTTCATCCAAGACTTTTCCAGAATAGCAAAACCCTTGACTGCATTAACGCATAAAGGGAAGAAATTTGAATGGAATGATGAACAAGAGAAAGCGTTTCAGTTATTGAAGAAAAAGCTAACTACGACACCTATATTGTCATTGCCTGAAGGGAATGATGATTTTGTGATTTATTGTGACGCATCAAAGCAAGGTCTCGGTTGTGTATTAATGCAACGAACGAAGGTGATTGCTTATGCGTCTAGACAATTGAAGATTCACGAACAAAATTATACGACGCATGATTTGGAATTAGGCGTGGTTGTTTTTGCATTAAAGACTTGGAGGCACTACTTATATGGGGTCAAAAGTATTATATATACCGACCGCAAAAGTCTTCAACACATATTTAATCAGAAACAACTGAATATGAGGCAGCGTAGGTGGATTGAATTATTGAATGATTACGACTTTGAGATTCGTTACCACCCGGGGAAGGCAAATGTGGTAGCTGATGCCTTGAGCAGGAAGGACAGAGAACCCATTCGAGTAAAATCTATGAATATAATGATTCATAATAACCTTACTACTCAAATAAAGGAGGCGCAACACGGAGTTTTAAAAGAGGGAAATTTAAAGGATGAAATACCCAAAGGATCGGAGAAGCATCTTAATATTCGGGAAGACAGAACCCGGTATAGGGCTGAAAGGATTTGGGTACCAAAATTTGGAGATATGAGAGAAATGGTACTTAGAGAAGCTCATAAAACCAGATACTCAATACATCCTGGAACAGGAAAGATGTACAAGGATCTCAAGAAACATTTTTGGTGGCCGGGTATGAAAGCCGATGTTGCTAAATACGTAGGAGAATGTTTGACGTGTTCTAAGGTCAAAGCTGAGCATCAGAAACCATCAGGTCTACTTCAACAACCCGAAATCCCGGAATGGAAATGGGAAAACATTACCATGGATTTCATCACTAAATTGCCAAGGACTGCAAGTGGTTTTGATACTATTTGGGTAATAGTTGATCGTATCACCAAATCAACACATTTCCTGCCAATAAGAGAAGATGACAAGATGAAGAAGTTAGCACGACTGTATTTGAAGGAAGTCGTCTCCAGACATGGAATACCAATCTCTATTATCTCTGATAGGGATGGCAGATTTATTTCAAGATTCTGGCAGACATTACAGCAAGCATTAGGAACTCGTCTAGACATGAGTACTGCCTATCATCCACAAACTGATGGGCAGAGCGAAAGGACGATACAAACGCTTGAAGACATGCTACGAGCATGTGTTATTGATTTCGGAAACAGTTGGGATCGACATCTACCGTTAGCAGAATTTTCCTACAACAACAGCTACCATTCAAGCATTGAGATGGCGCCGTTTGAAGCACTTTATGGTAGAAAGTGCAGGTCTCCGATTTGTTGGAGTGAAGTGGGGGGTAGACAGATTACGGGTCCGGAGATTATACAAGAAACTACTGAGAAGATCATCCAAATTCAACAACGGTTGAAAACCTCCCAAAGTCGACAAAAGAGCTACGCTGACATTAAAAGAAAAGATATAGAATTTGAAATTGGAGAGATGGTCATGCTTAAAGTTGCACCTTGGAAAGGCGTTGTTCGATTTGGTAAACGAGGGAAATTAAATCCAAGGTATATTGGACCATTCAAGATTATTGATCGTGTCGGACCAGTAGCTTACCGACTTGAGTTACCTCAACAACTCGCGGCTGTACATAACACTTTCCACGTCTCGAATTTGAAGAAATGTTTTGCTAAAGAAGATCTCACTATTCCGTTAGATGAAATCCAAATCAACGAAAAACTTCAATTCATCGAAGAACCCGTCGAAATAATGGATCGTGAGGTTAAAAGACTTAAGCAAAACAAGATACCAATTGTTAAGGTTCGATGGAATGCTCGTAGAGGACCCGAGTTCACCTGGGAGCGTGAAGATCAGATGAAGAAGAAATACCCACATCTATTTCCAGAAGATTCGTCAACACCTTCAACAGCTTAAAATTTCGGGACGAAATTTATTTAACGGGTAGGTACTGTAGTGACCCGAACCTTTCCATGTTTATATATATATTAATTGAGATTGATATTTACATGATTAAATGTTTCCAACATGTTAAGCAATCAAACTTGTTAAGACTTGATTAATTGACATATGTTTCATATAGACAATTGACCACCCAAGTTGACCGGTGATTCACGAACGTTAAAACTTGTAAAAACTATATGATGACATATATATGGATATATATATAGTTAACATGATACTATGATAAGTAAACATATCATTAAGTATATTAACAATGAACTACATATGTAAAAACAAGACTACTAACTTAATGATTTTTAAACGAGACATATATGTAACGATTATCGTTGTAAAGACATTTAATGTATATATATCATATTAAGAGATATTCATACATGATAATATCATGATAATATAATAATTTAAAATCTCATTTGATATTATAAACATTGGGTTAACAACATTTAACAAGATCGTTAACCTAAAGGTTTCAAAACAACACTTACATGTAACGACTAACGATGACTTAACGACTCAGTTAAAATGTATATACATGTAGTGTTTTAATATGTATTTATACACTTTTGAAAGACTTCAATACACTTATCAAAATACTTCTACTTAACAAAAATGCTTACAATTACATCCTCGTTCAGTTTCATCAACAATTCTACTCGTATGCACCCGTATTCGTACTCGTACAATACACAACTTTTAGATGTATGTACTATTGGTATATACACTCCAATGATCAGCTCTTAGCAGCCCATGTGAGTCACCTAACACATGTGGGAACCATGATTTGGCAACTAGCATGAAATATCTCATAAAATTACAAAAATATGAGTAATCATTCATGACTTATTTACATGAAAACAAAATTACATATCCTTTATATCTAATCCATACACCAACGACCAAAAACACCTACAAACACTTTCATTCTTCAATTTTCTTCATCTAATTGATCTCTCTCAAGTTCTATCTTCAAGTTCTAAGTGTTCTTCATATATTTTACAAGTTCTAGTTACATAAAATCAAGAATACTTTCAAATTTGCTAGCTCACTTCCAATCTTGTAAGGTGATCATCCAACCTCAAGAAATCTTTGTTTCTTATAGTAGGTTATCATTCTAATACAAGGTAGTAATCATATTCAAACTTTGGTTCAATTTCTATAACTATAACAATCTTATTTCAAGTGATGATCTTACTTGAACTTGTTTTCGTGTCATGATTCTGCTTCAAGAACTTCGAGCCATCCAAGAATCCGTTGAAGCTAGATCCATTTTTCTCTTTTCTAGTAGGTTTATCCAAGGAACTTAAGGTAGTAATGATGTTCATAACATCATTCGATTCATATATATAAAGCTATCTTATTCGAAGGTTTAAACTTGTAATCACTAGAACATAGTTTAGTTAATTCTAAACTTGTTCGCAAACAAAAGTTAATCCTTCTAACTTGACTTTTAAAATCAACTAAACACATGTTCTGGATCTATATAACATGCTAACTTAATGATTTAAAACCTGGAAACACGAAAAATACCGTAAAATCGGATTTACGCCGTCGTAGTAACACCGCGGGCTGCTTTGGGTTAGTTAATTAAAAACTATGATAAACTTTGATTTAAAAGTTGTTATTCTGAGAAAATGATTTTTATTATGAACATGAAACTATATCCAAAAATTATGGTTAAACCCAAAGTGGAAGTATATTTTCTAAAATGGTCATCTAGACGTCGTTCTTTCGACTGAAATGACTACCTTTACAAAAATGACTTGTAACTTATTTTTCCGACTATAAATCTATACTTTTTCTGTTTAGATTCATAAAATAGAGTTCAATATGAAACCATAGCAATTTGATTCACTCAAAACGGATTTAAAATGAAGAAGTTATGGGTAAAACAAAATTGGATAATTTTCACATTTTAGCTACGTGAAAATTGGTAACAAATCTATTCTAACCATAACTTAATCAACTTGTATTGTATATTATGTAATATTGAGATACCATAGACACGTATACAATGTTTCGACCTATCATGTCGACACATCTATATATATTTCGGAACAACCATAGACACTCTATATGTGAATGTTGGAGTTAGCTATACAGGGTTGAGGTTGATTCCAAAATATATATAGTTTGAGTTGTGATCAATACTGAGATACGTATACACTGGGTCGTGGATTGATTCAAGATAATATTTATCGATTTATTTCTGTACATCTAACTGTGGACAACTAGTTGTAGGTTACTAACGAGGACAACTGACTTAATAAACTTAAAACATCAAAATATATTAAAAGTGTTGTAAATATATTTTAAACATACTTTGATATATATGTATATATTGTTATAGGTTCGTGAATCAACCAGTGGCCAAGTCTTACTTCCCGACGAAGTAAAAATCTGTGAAAGTGAGTTATAGTCCCACTTTTAAAATCTAATATTTTTGGGATGAGAATACATGCAGGTTTTATAAATGAAACTACATTCTATGGTTGAATTATCGAAATCGAATATGCCCCTTTTTATTAAGTCTGGTAATCTAAGAATTAGGGAACAGACACCCTAATTGACGCGAATCCTAAAGATAGATCTATTGGGCCTAACAAACCCCATCCAAAGTACCAGATGCTTTAGTACTTCGAAATTTATATCATATCTGAAGGGTGTCCCGGAATGATGGGGATATTCTTATATATGCATCTTGTTAATGTCGATTACCAGGTGTTCACCATGTGAATGATTTTTATCTCTATGTATGGGATGTGTATTGAAATATGAAATCTTGTGGTCTATTGTTACGATTTGATATATATAGGTTAAACCTATAACTCACCAACATTTTTGTTGACGTTTAAAGCATGTTTATTCTCAGGTGAATACTAAGAGCTTCCGCTGTTGCATACTAAAATAAGGACAAGATTTGGAGTCCATGTTTGTATGATATTGTGTAAAAACTGCATTCAAGAAACTGATTTCGATGTAACATATTTGTATTGTAAACCATTATGTAATGGTCGTGTGTAAACAGGATATTTTAGATTATCATTATTTGATAATCTACGTAAAGCTTTTTAAACCTTTATTTATGAAATAAAGGTTATGGTTTGTTTTAAAATGAATGCAGTCTTTGAAAAACGTCTCATATAGAGGTCAAAACCTCGCAACGAAATCAATTAATATGGAACGTTTTTAATCAATAAGAACGGGACATTTCAACACCGTTGACCATAATTAACCTTGGTTGGTTGGTTGAGGATTTTCTTTTACTTAACCATTTTATTATTTCCCCCACCGGTTCTATTTCTTCATCCGGTTCCGATTCTTCTTCCGGTTCCGATTCTTCTTCCGGTTCCGACTCTTCTTCTGGTTCCTCTTCGGGAACTTGTGAATCAGTCCACGAATCATTCCAATTTACATTTGACTCTTCATTATTATTAGGTGAGTCAATGGGACTTGTTCTAGAGGTAGACATCTATCACATAATATCAAACGTGTTAAGAGATTAATATATCACATAATATTCACATGTTAAAAATATATAGTTTCCAACAAAATTTGTTAAGCAATCATTTTTCAAGTAAACACGGTCGAAGTCCAGACTCACTAATGCATCCTAAAAAACTCGATAAGACACACTAATGCAAAATTCTGGTTCTCTAAGACCAACGCTCGGATACCAACTGAAATGTCCCGTTCTTATTGATTAAAAACGTTCCATATTAATTGATTTCGTTGCGAGGTTTTGACCTCTATATGAGATGTTTTTCAAAGACTGCATTCATTTTTAAAACAAACCATAACCTTTATTTCATAAATAAAGGTTTAAAAAGCTTTACGTAGATTATCAAATAATGATAATCTAAAATATCCTGTTTACACACGACCATTACATAATGGTTTACAATACAAATATGTTACATCGAAATCAGTTTCTTGAATGCAGTTTTTTTTACACAATATCATACAAACATGGACTCCAAATCTTGTCCTTATTTTAATATGCAACAGTGGAAGCTCTTAGTATTCACCTGAAAATAAACATGCTTTAAACGTCAACAAAAATGTTGGTGAGTTATAGGTTTAACCTATATATATCAAATCGTAACAATAGACCACAAGATTTCATATTTCAATACACATCCCATACATAGAGATAAAAATCATTCATATGGTGAACACCTGGTAACCGACATTAACAAGATGCATATATATAAGAATATCCCCATCATTCCGGGACACTCTTCGGATATGATATAAATTTCGAAGTACTAAAGCATCCGGTACTTTGGATGGGGTTTGTTAGGCCCAATAGATCTATCTTTAGGATTCGCGTCAATTAGGGTGTCTGTTCCCTAATTCTTAGATTACCAGACTTAATAAAAAGGGGCATATTCGATTTCGATAATTCAACCATAGAATGTAGTTTCACGTACTTGTGTCTATTTTGTAAATCATTTATAAAACATGCATGTATTCTCATCCCAAAAATATTAGATTTTAAAAGTGGGACTATAACTCACTTTCACAGATTTTTACTTCGTCGGGAAGTAAGACTTGGCCACTGGTTGATTCACGAACCTATAACAATATATACATATATATCAAAGTATGTTCAAAATATATTTACAACACTTTTAATATATTTTGATGTTTTAAGTTTATTAAGTCAGCTGTCCTCGTTAGTAACCTACAACTAGTTGTCCACAGTTAGATGTACAGAAATAAATCGATAAATATTATCTTGAATCAATCCACGACCCAGTGTATACGTATCTCAGTATTGATCACAACTCAAACTATATATATTTTGGAATCAACCTCAACCCTGTATAGCTAACTCCAACATTCACATATAGAGTGTCTATGGTTGTTCCGAAATATATATAGATGTGTCGACATGATAGGTCGAAACATTGTATACGTGTCTATGGTATCCCAAGATTACATAATATACAATACAAGTTGATTAAGTTATGGTTGGAATAGATTTGTTACCAATTTTCACGTAGCTAAAATGAGAAAAATTATCCAATCTTGTTTTACCCATAACTTCTTCATTTTAAATCCGTTTTGAGTGAATCAAATTGCTATGGTTTCATATTGAACTCTATTTTATGAATCTAAACAGAAAATGTATAGGTTTATTGTCGGAAAAATAAGTTACAAGTCGTTTTTGTAAAGGTAGTCATTTCAGTCGAAAGAACGACGTCTAGATGACCATTTTAGAAAACATACTTCCACTTTGAGTTTAACCAAAATTTTTGGATATAGTTTCATGTTCATAATAAAAATCATTTTCTCAGAATAACAACTTTTAAATCAAAGTTTATCATAGTTTTTAATTAACTAACCCAAAACAGCCCGCGGTGTTACTACGACGGCGTAAATCCGGTTTTACGGTGTTTTTCGTGTTTCCAGGTTTTAAATCATTAAGTTAGCATATCATATAGATATAGAACATCTGTTTAGTTGATTTTAAAAGTCAAGTTAGAAGGATTAACTTTTTTTTGCGAACAAGTTTAGAATTAACTAAACTATGTTCTAGTGATTACAAGTTTAAACCTTCGAATAAGATAGCTTTATATGTATGAATCGTATGATGTTATGAACATCATTACTACCTTAAGTTCCTTGGATAAACCTACTGGAAAAGAGAAAAATGGATCTAGCTTCAACGGATCCTTGGATGGCTCGAAGTTCTTGAAGCAGAATCATGACACGAAAACAAGTTCAAGTAAGATCATCACTTAAAACAAGATTGTTATAGTTATAAAAATTGAACCAAAGTTTGAATATGATTATTACCTTGTATTAGAATGATAACCTACTATAAGAAACAAAGATTTCTTGAGGTTGGATGATCACCTTACAAGATTGGAAGTGAGCTAGCAAACTTGAAAGTATTCTTGATTTTATGTAACTAGAACTTGTAGAATATATGAAGAACACTTAGAACTTGAAGATAGAACTTGAGAGAGATTAATTATATGAAGAAAATTGAAGAATGAAAGTGTTTGTAGGTGTTTTTGGTCGTTGGTGTATGGATTAGATATAAAGGATATGTAATTTTGTTTTCATGTAAATAAGTCATGAATGATTTCTCATATTTTTGTAATTTTATGAGATATTTCATTCTAGTTGCCAAATGATGGTTCCCACATGTGTTAGGTGGCTCACATGGGCTGCTAAGAGCTGATCATTGGAGTGTATATACCAATAGTACATACATCTAAAAGCTGTGTATTGTACGAATACGAATACGGGTGCATACGAGTAGAATCGTTGATGAAACTGATCGAGGATGTAATTGTAAGCATTTTTGTTAAGTAGAAGTATTTTGATAAGTGTATTGAAGTCTTTCAAAAGTGTATAAATACATATTAAAACACTACATGTATATACATTTTAACTGAGTCGTTAAGTCATCGTTAGTCGTTACATGTAAGTGTTGTTTTGAAACCTTTAGGTTAACGATCTTGTTAAATGTTGTTAACCCAATGTTTATAATATCAAATGAGATTTTAAATTATTATATTATCATGATATTATCATGTATGAATATCTCTTAATATGATATATATACATTAAATGTCTTTACAACGATAATCGTTACATATATGTCTCGTTTAAAAATCATTAAGTTAGTAGTCTTGTTTTTACATATGTAGTTCATTGTTAATATACTTAATGATATGTTTACTTATCATAGTATCATGTTAACTATATATATATCCATATATATGTCATCATATAGTTTTTACAAGTTTCAACGTTCGTGAATCACCGGTCAACTTGGGTGGTCAATTGTCTATATGAAACATATTTCAATTAATCAAGTCTTAACAAGTTTGATTGCTTAACATGTTGGAAACATTTAATCATGTAAATATCAATCTCAATTAATATATATAAACATGGAAAAGTTCGGGTCACTACACCTAACACATGTGGGAACCATCATTTTGCAACTAGCATGAAATATCTCATAAAATTACAAAAATATGAGTAATCATTCATGACTTATTTACATGAAAACAAAATTACATATCCTTTATATCTAATCCATACACCAACAACCAAAAACACCTACAAACACTTTCATTCTTTAATTTTCTTCATCTAATTGATCTCTCTCAAGTTCTATCTTCAAGTTCTAAGTGTTCTTCATATATTCTACAAGTTCTAGTTACATAAAATCAAGAATACTTTCAAGTTTGCTAGCTCACTTCCAATCTTGTAAGGTGATCATCCAACCTCAAGAAATCTTTGTTTCTTACAGTAGGTTATCATTCTAATACAAGGTAATAATCATATTCAAGCTTTGGTTCAATTTCTATAACTATAACAATCTTATTTCAAGTGATGATCTTACTTGAACTTGTTTTAGTGTCATGATTCTGCTTCAAGAACTTCGAGCCATCCAAGGATCCGTTGAAGCTAGATCCATTTTTCTCTTTTCCAGTAGGTTTATCCATGGAACTTAAGGTAGTAATGATGTTCATAACATCATTCGATTCATACATATAAAGCTATCTTATTCGAAGGTTTAAACTTGTAATCACTAGAATATAGTTTAGTTAATTCTAAACTTGTTCGCAAACAAAAGTTAATCCTTCTAACTTGACTTTTAAAATCAACTAAACACATGTTCTATATCTATATGATATGCTAACTTAATGATTTAAAACCTGGAGACACGAAAAACACCGTAAAACCGGATTTACGCCGTCGTAGTAACACCGCGGGCTGTTTTGGGTTAGTTAATTAAAAACTATGATAAACTTTGATTTAAAAGTTGTTATTCTGAGAAAATGATTTTTATTATGAACATGAAACTATATCCAAAAATTATGGTTAAACTCAAAGTGGAAGTATGTTTTCTAAAATGGTTATCTAGACGTCGTTCTTTCGACTGAAATGACTACCTTTACAAAAACAACTTGTAACTTATTTCTCCGACTATAAACCTATACTTTTTCTGTTTATATTCATATAATAGAGTTCAATATGAAACCATAGCAATTTGATTCACTCAAAACGGATTTAAAATGAAGAAGTTATGGGTAAAACAAGATTGGATAATTTTTCTCATTTTAGCTACGTGAAAATTGGTAACAAATCTATTCCAACCATAACTTAATCAACTTGTATTGTATATTATGTAATCTTGAGATACCATAGACATGTATACAATGTTTCGACCTATCATGTCGACACATCTATATATATTTCGGAACAACCATAGACACTCTATATGTGAATGTTGGAGTTAGCTATACAGGGTTGAGGTTGATTCCAAAATATATATAGTTTGAGTTGTGATCAATACTGAGATACGTATACACTGGGTCGTGGATTGATTCAAGATAATATTTATCGATTTATTTCTGTACATCTAACTGTGGACAACTAGTTGTAGGTTACTAACGAGGACAACTGACTTAATAAACTTAAAACATCAAAATATATTAAAAGTGTTGTAAATATATTTTGAACATACTTTGATATATATGTATATATTGTTATAGGTTCGTGAATCAACAAGTGGCCAAGTCTTACTTCCCGACGAAGTAAAAATCTGTGAAAGTGAGTTATAGTCTCACTTTTAAAATCTAATATTTTTGGGATGAGAATACATGCAGGTTTTATAAATGATTTACAAAATAGACACAAGTACGTGAAACTACATTCTATGGTTGAATTATCGAAATCGAATATGCCCCTTTTTATTAAGTCTGGTAATCTAAGAATTAGGGAACAGACACCCTAATTGACGCGAATCCTAAAGATAGATCTATTGGGCCTAACAAACCCCATCCAAAGTACCGGATGCTTTAGTACTTCGAAATTTATATCATATCCGAAGGGTGTCCTGGAATGATGGGGATATTCTTATATATGCATCTTGTTAATGTCGGTTACCAGGTGTTCACCATATGAATGACTTTTATCTCTATGTATGGGATGTGTATTGAAATATGAAATCTTGTGGTCTATTATTATGATTTGATATATATATAGGTTAAACCTATAACTCGCCAACATTTTTGTTGAAGTTTTAAGCATGTTTATTCTCAGGTGATTATTAAGAGCTTCCGCTATCGCATACTTAAATAAGGACGAGATTTGGAGTCCATGCTTGTATGATATTGTGTAAAAACTGCATTCAAGAAACTTATTTTGTTGTAACATATTTGTATTGTAAACCATTATGTAATGGTCGTGTGTAAACCGGATATTTTAGATTATCATTATTTGATAATCTACGTAAAGGTTTTTAAAACTTTATTGATGAAATAAAGGTTATGGTTTGTTTTAAAATGAATGCAGTCTTTAAAAAGCGTCTCATATAGAGGTCAAAACCTCGCAACGAAATCAATTAATATGGAACGTTTTTAATCAATAAGAACGGGACATTTCAGTTGGTATCCGAGCGTTGGTCTTAGAGAACCAGAATTTTGTATTAGTGTGTCTTATCGAGTTTGTTAGGATGCATTAGTGAGTCTGGACTTCGACCGTGTTTTCCTGAAAAATGATTGCTTAACAAATTTTGTTGGAAACTATATATTTTTAACATGTGAATATTATGTGATATATTAATCTCTTAACGCGTTTGATATTATGTGATAGATGTCTACCTCTAGAACAAGTCCCATTGACTTACCTAATAATAATGAAGAGTTAAATGTAAATTGGAATGATTCGTGGACTGATTCACAAGTTCCCGAAGAGGAACCGGAAGAAGAGTCGGAACCCGGAGAAGAATCGGAACCGGAAGAAGAATCGGAACCGGATGAAGAAATAGAACCGGTAGGGGAAATAATAAAACGGTTAAGTAAAAGAAAATCCTCAACCAACCTACCAAGGTTAATTATGGTCAATGGTGTTTCCGCCAAGGAAGCAAAATATTGGGAGGATTACCAATTCTCTGATGAATCGGATTCCGACGAGAATTCCGATGATGTTATAGAAATTACCCCAACTGAATTTAAAAAGGCAAAAGAAAATAATAAGGGAAAGGGCATAAAAATAGAGAAATCTAATTCCAACTCCAATGAACTTTATATGTATCGTCAACCCCCGAAGTCCTTAAGTTGTAACAATGACCCGGGAACCTCTAGACCACCAGGTTTTTCTAAACCAATGTGGAAAACGACAGCTCGTATTAGGGGAACATCATATATCCCTAGAAACTTGGTAAAACGAACCAAAACCGAAGAAGAAGAAACAAGCGAGTCGGAATAAGATAGTTGTATTCGTGTGGTGTAATATATGTAATATAGTGTGCTTATGCTTTATGATATACGTAAAAATTGCTTGTATTAATAAGTATTTTTTTTTTATGAATCTAACTCTTGTCTATTTTACAGTATAAAAACACAAAATGGATAGACAACCCAATATTTTAAGAGACCTACCCGGAGACATGATTGATGAAATCTTGTCTAGAGTCGGTCAGAATTCTTCGGCACAACTATTTAAGGCGAGATTAGTTTGTAAGACATTCGAAGAACGTTCCAAGAATGCTTTGGTTTATAAAAGGCTTTCGTTCGAAAGATGGGGGATATCACATTGGGAAATCCATAAGTTACGATGTGTTTACTTTGACGCATATATTGCGGGGAACCCAAATGCTATTTTACGCAATGGGTTAAGAAATTATTTTGACTCAATATATCCGAATATTGGACTTCGTGATTTAGAAAAAGCGGCTAACATGCAACATAAAGAAGCATGTTATGCTTACGGATTAGTAATGTTCGCTTCTCACCAAAGTGAGAACAAGAACATCGAGCTACAACTATTAAACAAAACGTTCCCACAAGTGACGGAGTCGGTAATTGGGGTAAGAAATGAGGTTTTTAGATTGTTACGGGACTGTTGGACATTACGTAACCCTCATCCCTTTGACGACGTTACAACACGTTGTCTTATCAACGGCCATAACGGTTATGTTCCACAAGACCAAGGATGGGAAGTAATCCTAGTAAAACCAGAATGCATGACTTGTTTCTGGACGTATGAATTACGTGTCTTTATTGCCTTTGCTGAACGACTTGTGTACTAGCTAGAATTATCTTCACAACCATCTTGTATCAAATTTATTGTGTGCTATATTTCATGCTATATGTAAAATAAGCGGTATTGTAAGTTTGTAAAATATTGTGTAAAAGTTTGAACGAGAAATATTATTATAATCAGTTTTTCATATAGAATTGTAGTAGTTGAATTGTATATTAGCTACTAAGTATGAACTTAACGGGTAGGTACTACCCGAATTTAAACTTATAAAACGCTAATATGAAGAAAAAGCTTTTATAAATGAGTTCATATTATGTTACGAAATACTATTAACTACTCTTAATATTCGGTATGATTAACTTGTACCATTTGACTATTTTGAAGGAAATGGCACCGACTACTCGACACACCGTGAATATGAATGAAGAGGAATTCCTTACTTTTCTAGCTTCAAACATAGCCGCAGTACAGGCTGCGCTACATACCAACAATAACCTTGGATCTAGCAGTACAGGAAATCGTGTAGGATGCACCTACAAAGAATTCACTGCCTGCAAACCTTTAGAATTTGATGGAACCGAAGGACCGATCGGATTGAAACGGTGGACTGAGAAGGTCGAATCGGTGTTTGCCATAAGTAAGTGTACTGAAGAGGACAAAGTGAAGTACGCTACGCATACCTTCACAGGTTCTACGTTAACATGGTGGAATACCTATCTAGAGCAAGTGGGACAAGACGATGCATACGCACTACCGTGGTCAGCATTTAAGCACTTGATGAACGAGAAATACCGTCCCAGAACTGAGGTCAATAAGCTCAAGACAGAACTTAGAGGGTTACGAACCCAAGGATTTGATATTACCACGTACGAAAGACGATTCACAGAATTGTGCCTATTGTGTCCGGGAGCATTCGAAGATGAGGAAGAGAAGATCGACGCGTTTGTGAAAGGATTATCGGAAAGAATCCAAGAAGATATAAGTTCACACGAACCCGCCTCCATACAACAGGCATGTAGAATGGCTCATAAACTAGTGAACCAGATTGAAGAAAGAATTAAAGAACAGACTGCTGAAGAGGCCAATGTGAAGCAAGTCAAAAGAAAGTGGGAGGAAAACGGTGATAAGAATCACCAATACAACAACAACAGCAATTACAACAATAATCGCAACAATTATCCCAACAATCGCAACATCAATCGCAAGTACAACAAACGGCCCAACAACAACAAAAACAACAACAGCAGCAACTGCAACAATCATCCCAACAACAATAATAACCACAACAACAACAACAACAATCAGAAGCAGCTATGCCAAAGGTGTGAAAAGTATCACTCGGGGTTCTGCACCAAATTTTGCAACAAGTGTAAAAGAAATGGTCATAGCGCGGCGAAGTGTGAGGTCTACGGACCAGGGGTTAATAGAACGAAAGGAACAAATGGTGTCGGAATGAGTAATGGCGGAGCAAGTAGTGTCGGAGCAAGTTATGCCAATGTAGTTTGTAATAAATGTGGAAAACAGGGCCACATTATTAGAAATTGCCTGAACCAGGAGAACACGAATGGACAAGGCCGCGGAAGAGTTTTCAATATTAATGCGGCAGAGGCACAGGAAGACCCGGAGCTTGTTACGGGTACATTTCTTATTGACAATAAATCTGCTTACGTTTTATTTGATTCGGGTGCGGATAGAAGCTATATGAGTAGAGATTTTTGTGCTAAATTAAGTTGTCCATTGACGCCTTTGGATAGTAAATTTTTACTCGAATTAGAAAATGGTAACTTAATTTCAGCAGATAATATATGTCGGAATCGAGAAATTAAACTGGTTAGCGAAACATTTAAGATTGATTTGATACCAGTAGAGTTAGGGAGTTTTGATGTGATAATCGGTATGGACTGGTTGAAAGAAGTGAAAGCAGAGATCGTTTGTTACAAAAATGCAATTCGCATTATACGAGAAAAAGGAAAACCCTTAATGGTGTACGGAGAAAAGGGCAACACGAAGCTACATCTTATTAGTAATTTGAAGGCACAAAAACTAATATGAAAAGGTTGCTATGCTGTTCTAGCACACGTCGAGAAAGTACAAACTGAAGAAAAGAGCATCAATGATGTTCCCATTGCAAAAGAATTTCCCGATGTATTTCCGAAAGAATTACCGGGATTACCCCCACATCGATCCGTTGAATTTCAAATAGATCTTGTACCAGGAGCTGCACCAATAGCTCGTGCTCCTTACAGACTCGCACCCAGCGAGATGAAAGAACTGCAAAGCCAATTACAAGAACTTTTAGAGCGTGGTTTCATTCGACCAAGCACATCACCATGGGGAGCTCCTGTTTTGTTTGTCAAGAAGAAAGATGGTACATTCAGGTTGTGTATCGACTATCGAGAGTTGAACAAACTTACCATCAAGAACCGCTACCCACTACCGAGAATCGACGACTTATTTGATCAACTACAAGGCTCGTCTGTTTATTCAAAGATTGACTTACGTTCCGGGTATCACCAAATGCGGGTGAAAGAAGATGATATTCATAAGACTGCTTTCAGAACACGTTACGGTCATTACGAGTTTATGGTCATGCCGTTTGGTTTAATTAATGCACCAGCTGTGTTCATGGACCTTATAAACCGAGTGTGTGGACCATACCTTGACAAGTTTGTCATTGTTTTCATTGATGACATACTTATTTACTCAAAGAATGACCAAGAATACGGTGAACATTTGAGAAAGGTGTTGGAAGTATTGAGGAAGGAAGAATTGTACGCTAAGTTTTCAAAGTGTGTATTTTGGTTGGAAGAAGTTCAATTCCTCGGTCACATAGTGAACAAAGAAGGTATTAAGGTGGATCCGGCAAAGATAGAAACTGTTGAAAAGTGGGAAACCCCGAAAACTCCGAAACACATACGCCAGTTTTTAGGACTAGCTGGTTACTACATAAGGTTCATCCAAGACTTTTCCAGAATAGCAAAACCCTTGACTGCATTAACTCATAAAGGGAAGAAATTTGAATGGAATGATGAACAAGAGAAAGCGTTTCAGTTATTGAAGATAAAGCTAACTACGGCACCTATATTGTCATTGCCTGAAGGGAATGATGATTTTGTGATTTATTGTGACGCATCAAAGCAAGGTCTCGGTTGTGTATTAATGCAACGAACGAAGGTGATTGCTTATGCGTCTAGACAATTGAAGATTCACGAACAAAATTATACGACGCATGATTTGGAATTAGGCGCGGTTGTTTTTGCATTAAAGACTTGGAGGCACTACTTATATGGGGTCAAAAGTATTATATATACCGACCACAAAAGTCTTCAACACATATTTAATCAGAAACAACTGAATATGAGGCAGCGTAGGTGGATTGAATTATTGAATGATTACGACTTTGAGATTCGTTACCACCCGGGGAAGGCAAATGTGGTAGCCGATGCCTTGAGCAGGAAGGACAGAGAACCCATTCGAGTAAAATCTATGAATATAATGATTCATAATAACCTTACTACTCAAATAAAGGAGGCGCAACAAGGAGTTTTAAAAGAGGGAAATTTAAAGGATGAAATACCCAAAGGATCAGAGAAGCATCTTAATATTCCAGAAGACGGAACCCGGTATAGGGCTGAAAGGATTTGGGTACCAAAATTTGGAGATATGAGAGAAATGGTACTTAGAGAAGCTCATAAAACCAGATACTCAATACATCCTGGAACGGGGAAGATGTACAAGGATCTCAAGAAACATTTTTTGTGGTCGGGTATGAAAGCCGATGTTGCTAAATACGTAGGAGAATGTTTGATGTGTTCTAAGGTCAAAGCTGAGCATCAGAAACCATCAGGTCTACTTCAACAACCCGAAATCCCAGAATGGAAATGGGAAAACATTACCATGGATTTCATCACTAAATTGCCAAGGACTGCAAGTGGTTTTGATACTATTTGGGTAATAGTTGATCGTCTCACCAAATCAGCACACTTCCTGCCAATAAGAGAAGATGACAAGATGGAGAAGTTAGCACGACTGTATTTGAAGGAAGTCATCTCCAGACATGGAATACCAATCTCTATTATCTCTGATAGGGATGGTAGATTTATTTCAAGATTCTGGCAGACATTACAGCAAGCATTAGGAACTCGTCTAGACATGAGTACTGCCTATCATCCACAAACTGATGGGCAGAGCGAAAGGACGATACAAACACTTGAAGACATGCTACAAGCATGTGTTATTGATTTAGGAAACAGTTGGGATCGACATCTACCATTAGCAGAATTTTCCTACAACAACAGCTACCATTCAAGCATTGAGATGGTGCCGTTTGAAGCACTTTATGTTAGAAAGTGCAGGTCTCCGATTTGTTGGAGTGAAGTGGGGGATAGACAGATTACGGGTCCGGAGATTATACAAGAAACTACCGAGAAGATCATCCAAATTCAACAACGGTTGAAAACCGCCCAAAGTCGACAAAAGAGCTACGCTGACATTAAAAGAAAAGATATAGAATTTGAAATTGGAGAGATGGTCATGCTTAAAGTTGCACCTTGGAAAGGCGTTGTTCGATTTGGTAAACGAGGGAAATTAAATCCAAGGTATATTGGACCATTCAAGATTATTGATCGTGTCGGACCAGTAGCTTACCGACTTGAGTTACCTCAACAACTCACGGCTGTACATAACACTTTCCACGTCTCGAATTTGAAGAAATGTTTTGCTAAAGAAGATCTCACTATTCCGTTAGATGAAATCCAAATCAACGAAAAACTTCAATTCATCGAAGAACCCGTCGAAATAATGGATCGTGAGGTTAAAAGACTTAAGCAAAACAAGATACCAATTGTTAAGGTTCGATGGAATGCTCGTAGAGGACCCGAGTTCACCTGGGAGCGTGAAGATCAGATGAAGAAGAAATACCCGCATCTATTTCCAGAAGATTCGTCAACACCTTCCACAGCTTAAAATTTCGGGACGAAATTTATTTAACGGGTAGGTACTGTAGTGACCCGAACTTTTCCATGTTTATATATATTAATTGAAATATGTTTCATATAGACAATTGACCACCCAAGTTGACCGGTGATTCACGAACATTAAAACTTGTAAAAACTATATGATGACATATATATGGATATATATATATAGTTAACATGATATTATGATAAGTAAACATATCGTTAAGTATATTAACAATGAACTACATATGTAAAAACAAGACTACTAACTTATTGATTTTTAAACGAGACATATATGTAACGATTATCGTTGTAAAGACATTTAATGTATATATATATCATATTAAGAGATATTCATACATGATAATATCATGATAATATAATAATTTAAAATCTCATTTGATATTATAAACATTGGGTTAACAACATTTAACAAGATCGTTAACCTAAAGGTTTCAAAACAACACTTACATGTAACGACTAACGATGACTTAACGACTCAGTTAAAATGTATATACATGTACTGTTTTAATATGTATTTATACACTTTTGAAAGACTTCAATACACTTATCAAAATACTTCTACTTAACAAAAATGCTCACAATTACATCCTCGTTCAGTTTCATCAACAATTCTACTCGTATGCATCCGTATTCGTACTCGTACAATACACAGCTTTTAGATGTATGTACTATTGGTATATACACTCCAATGATCAGCTCTTAGCAGCCCATGTGAGTCACCTAACACATGTGGGAACCATCATTTGGCAACTAGCATGAAATATCTCATAAAATTACAAAAATATAAGTAATCATTCATGACTTATTTACATGAAAACAAAATTACATATCCTTTATATCTAATCCATACACCAACGACCAAAAACACCTACAAACACTTTCATTCTTCAATTTTATTCATCTAATTGATCTCTCTCAAGTTCTATCTTCAAGTTCTAAGTGTTCTTCATATATTCTACAAGTTCTAGTTACATAAAATCAAGAATACTTTCAAGTTTGCTAGCTCACTTCCAATCTTGTAAGGTGATCATCCAACCTCAAGAAATCTTTGTTTCTTACAGTAGGTTATCATTCTAATACAAGATAATAATCATATTCAAACTTTGGTTCAATTTCTATAACTATAACAATCTTATTTCAAGTGATGATCTTACTTGAACTTGTTTTCGTGTCATGATTCTGCTTCAAGAACTTCGAGCCATCCAAGGATCCGTTGAAGCTAGATCCATTTTTCTCTTTTCTAGTAGGTTTATCCAAGGAACTTAAGTTAGTAATGATGTTCATAACATCAATCGATTCATACATATAAAGCTATCTTATTCGAAGGTTTAAACTTGTAATCACTAGAACATAGTTTAGTTAATTCTAAACTTGTTCGCAAACAAAAGTTAATCCTTCTAACTTGACTTTTAAAATCAACTAAACACATGTTCTATATCTATATGATATGCTAACTTAATGATTTAAAACCTGGAGACACGAAAAACACCATAAAACCGGATTTACGCCGTCGTAGTAACACCGCGGGCTGTTTTGGGTTAGTTAATTAAAAACTATGATAAACTTTGATTTAAAAGTTGTTATTTTGAGAAAATAATTTTTATTATGAACATGAAACTATATCCAAAAATTATGGTTAAACTCAAAGTGGAAGTATGTTTTCTAAAATGGTCATCTAGACGTCGTTCTTTCGACTGAAATGACTACCTTTACAAAAACGACTTGTAACTTATTTCTCTGACTATAAACCTATACTTTTTCTGTTTAGATTCATAAAATAGAGTTCAATATGAAACCATAGCAATTTGATTCACTCAAAACGGATTTAAAATGAAGAAGTTATGGGTAAAACAAGATTGGATAATTTTTCTCATTTTAGCTACGTGAAAATTGGTAACAAATCTATTCCAACCATAACTTAATCAACTTGTTTTATATATTATGTAATCTTGATATACCATAGACACTTATACAATGTTTCGACCTATCATGTCGACACATCTATATATATTTCGGAACAACCATAGACACTCTATATGTGAATGTTGGAGTTAGCTATACAGGGTTGAGGTTGATTCCAAAATATATATAGTTTGAGTTGTGATCAATACTGAGATACGTATACACTGGGTCGTGGATTGATTCAAGATAATATTTATCGATTTATTTCTGTACATCTAACTGTGGACAACTAGTTGTAGGTTACTAACGAGGACAACTGACTTAATAAATTTAAAACATCAAAATATATTAAAAGTGTTGTAAATATATTTTGAACATACTTTGATATATATGTATATATTGTTATAGGTTCGTGAATCAACCAGTGGCTAAGTCTTACATCCCGACGAAGTAAAAATCTGTGAAAGTGAGTTATAGTCCCACTTTTAAAATCTAATATTTTTGGGATGAGAATACATGCAGGTTTTATAAATGATTTACAAAATAGACACAAGTACGTGAAACTACATTCTATGGTTGAATTATCGAAATCGAATATGCCCCTTTTTTATTAAGTCTGGTAATCTAAGAATTAGGGAACAGACACCCTAATTGACGCGAATCCTAAAGATAGATCTATTGGGCCTAACAAACCCCATTCAAAGTACCGGATGCTTTAGTACTTCGAAATTTATATCATATCCGAAGGGTGTCCCGGAATGATGGGGATATTCTTATATATGCATCTTTTTAATGTCGGTTATCAGGTGTTCACCATATGAATGATTTTTATCTCTATGTATGGGATATGTATTGAAATATGAAATCATGTGGTCTATTATTATGATTTGATATATATAGGTTAAACCTATAACTCACCAACATTTTTGTTGACGTTTTAAGCATGTTTATTCTCAGGTGATTATTAAGAGCTTCCGCTGTCGCATACTTAAATAAGGACGAGATTTGGAGTCCATGCTTGTATGATATTGTGTAAAAACTGCATTCAAGAAACTTATTTTGTTGTAACATATTTGTATTGTAAACCATTATGTAATGGTCATGTGTAAATAGGATATTTTAGATTATCATTATTTGATAATCTACGTAAAGCTTTTTAAACCTTTATTGATGAAATAAAGGTTATGGTTTGTTTTAAAATGAATGCAGTCTTTGAAAAACGTCTCATATAGAGGTTAAAACCTCGCAACGAAATCAATTAATATGGAACGTTTTTAATCAATAAGAATGGGACATTTCATTTACAGTATGGAGGGAGGCAGTGCTTGTAGATCTACCTTTAGGATTCGCGTCAATTAGGGTGTTTGTTCCCTAATTCTTAGGCTACCAAGCTAAAAGGGGTGATATTCGATTCGATAATCCAACCATAGAATGTAATTTCGATTACTTGTGTCTATTTTGTAAAACATTTATAAAAGCAGCGCATGTATTCTCAGTCCCAAAAATATATATTGCAAAAGCATTTTAAAATGGAGCAAATGAAACTCACAATATTGTATTTCGTAGTAATTATGCATATGATGGCATTGAACAAATGCAAGGTTGTCCTCAGATTCACGAACCTATATCAGTTATATATATTAAAACATATAATCGTATCAAATAAATTATGTATATATAACTTTATTAGTTATATTATTTTTATATTGAATATGTATATATGTTTTCATTTAATCATTTTGTTATATAAAAATATTAATTTTCGTTATGTTATATGTATTAAATATATTTTTAATAATAAAAATGATAATAATGATAATAATAATAATAACCATAATATCTATAATAATAATACTTTTACTAATAATAATAATAATAATAATAATAATAATAATGATATTAATAATAATAATACTTATAATACTATTAATAATGATAATAATGCTAATAATGCTAATAATAATTATAACTATGTTAATAATAATACTAATGTTTATAAAATTATACCAATACTAATTTTAATGAAAATAATAATCACTTTTATTATTTCCTTAATAACAATAATAATAATAATAATAATAATAATAATAATAATAATAATAATAATTGTGACGACCCGGAAATTTTTGACCAAATTTAAACTTAATCTTTATATGGTTTCGACACGATAAGAAAAGTCTGTTAGGTTGAGTCGCCAAATTTTTGAACTGATTCATATATTCAATTGAACGAACCACTATTTGTAAATAGTTATGTGTATATATATATATATATATATATATATATAAATAATAATTGGAAATATAATTCGAAACATTATATGTTGTCGTTATTAAAACGAATTATGAAAAATAAAATAAAAATAGAATATTATAATAATTATTATTTACAACATAACTGTATATAAATAAAGTATAGTAAAAATAAATATTAAATGATTGTAATACTCGTTTGATGTTCCGATTGATATTAAGCAAACTGAATTCAAACTTATATGATTTTTTAAAATAAAAGATGATCTGAAAATGAGTTTAATGAATTATAGACTTATTAAAAATGTATGTAGGAGCTGTTTGTTAAATTTTAGAACTTTTATATTTTACCCAGAATTGGGAGGGACAATTGATGTAATTTTTAGTTAACAAATTAAGGATTTAATTTTATACCATAATGACTAAAATAAATAAAGATAGTTAAAATAAAAATTTAGGATTTTTCGGATTACTTTTAATTCGCCACTAATTATCATCGGAGTACGAAATAATATCCAATTATATGTCGATAGAGTATTGACAAAGATGAGGCGGCTTCCCTGCTTACACTATTATTGATTGATAATATGATTTATTACTATATGTGTTCCTTTCACTGTTATTGATTGATTGTTGGTTGCTTCATAAACTCGATATTGATAAAAGTATAATATATACCTACATATGAGTGTTAAAACTCACCAACTAAATTGTTTACTAGCTTATGTCTTTGTTTCTAGTATCGGATAGATACTAAACACCCATAAACAATCACTCTCTCTTATCTTATATACACATTACATATACATATCCAATGCAAGAAAGATATGAAGACACCATCCCTCAATCTCATTCTTTTTCTGTTTAGTCATGATCGAATCAACACCACAATATAAACCGATCATCACTCCATTAAACCATGACTACGGCATGTTTCTTTTGTTCAATCAACCAACATACGATCAAATACCAACCCATCACCACTATCTTGATCATTGTTCTACTGCTCAAACTATTACTAATCGTTAACCATCACCAAAACTCTTTTGCTTTCTTACTATTGTTCGAACCACCCTAAAAACCTGCACTCCAATTCGATTCTGTTGCAGACCAAGACAACCGTAAACCACCTGTAATGACCCGGATTTTTCCGATCGTTCTATACTTATAAGACTAATATTTACATAAATTAAACCTTACCAACATGATAAGCAATCCCAATTTGTTGAGACTTATGTTTTTTTTTTAAAACAGTTTTATACAACGTTTGACCGTCCAATTTGACCGATGATATCACGAACTATATGACACACGATAATTATACGATTATGTATATATACATATCTATACATATTTAACTTGATTTAAGGATGGTTTAACATTTCATTGTGAACTGACAACAATGAGTTATAAGTATACTTTGAGACCACTAACTTAAGTTTTCAAAACGATAACTATATGTAACCTTTTTTGACATATATACTTACAATCTATAATGTGTTGGTGATTTATGTCACCAATATGATTTAAGTGTAATGGGATTAATTTGTAACCAAAATAATCTTGATAAATATCGAACAAGTTTGGTAAGTGTGGAGTGCACACTTGTTTGAACTTATCTTGATTATGACGGGGGTTCGGCGGCAGCGCCCCCGATAAGCGGGGTCCAAGGGGAAGAGCCCCTGGCTGGTAAATACACATCAAATCACTCTAATTAAAAATATCTTAAAATTTTATTTTCGGCCCGGTTTGACCCAAAATAAAAGCCCGGTTTTGAGCTTCTTTTACCGTATCATACCGAGCATCTATACGTATTTACTATTGGTAAATACACATCAAATCTACATCCTTATCAGCCTTAGATCTGCCCTAGATAAGAGGAAATCTTATTTGTAAGCTAGCATACATTATTACTCAAAAATTCAACACAAAAATTTGTCCTTGTTCCTTCAACAACCAGACTGTCCTATTAATTTATCCTTGTTCCCTCAACTGAAGCGACCCGTCCTAATCCATTCGGACGAAGTCCATATCAATTATAAACGATTCACAACAGTTGATTACATCGCAAGGTACTTGACCTCTATATGATACATTTTACAAATATTGCATTCATTTTTGAAAAGACAATCTTTCATTACATCGAAAGTTGACAACATGCATACCATTTTGTAATATATCTTACTATAATTGACTTAATAATAATCTTGATAAAATTAACGACTCGAATGCAACGTTTTTTGAAATATGTCATGAATGACTCCAAATAATATGTCTAAAATGAGCAAATGCCCAGCGGAAGATTTCTTTCGTACCTGAGAATAAACATGCTTTAAAGTGTCAACCAAAAGGTTGGTGAGTTCATTAGTTTAACATAAATAATCATTTCCATCATTTTAATAGACCACAAGATTTCATAATTCCTTTTCTCATAAACATACGTCCCATGCATAGAGACAAAAATATCATTCATATGGATTGAACACCTGGTAACCGACATTCACAATATGCATATAAGAATATCCCCATCATTCCGGGATCCTCCTTCGGACATGATATAAATTTCAAAGTACTAAAGCATCCGGTACTTTGGATGGGGCTTGTTGGGCCCGATAGATCTATCTTTAGGATTCGCGTCAATTAGGGTGTCTGTTCCCTAATTCTTAGATTACCAGACTAAAAGGGGCATATTCGATTTCGATCATTCAACCATATAATGTAGTTTCAATTAGTTGTGTCTATTTCGTAAAACAGTTATAAAAATAGCGCATGTATTCTCAGTCCCAAAAATATATATTGCGAAAGCATTTAAAAAGGGAATAATGAAACTCACCATACTGTATTTTGTAGTAAAAATACATAGAACGACGTTGAACAAGTATAGAGTTGGCCTTGGATTCACGAAGCTATATCGATTGTATATTTATTAATATATATAGTTGTAATCGAACATAAATATATGTAAATTTATTAATTCTATCCTTTTTATATTAATAATATTTATATGTTTCATTTATTCATTTTGTTATATAAAAAAAATATTAATTTTTGTTATGTTCTATGTATTCAATATATATATCGTTTGTTTGTTAAAATATAGTAACTAATATATTATTAATAATGGTAAAAATGATAATAACTACAATACTTAATATTACTAATATGTTATAAAAAGTTAAATTGGATGTTAATTTTATTATTATTATAGATATTGTATAGTAGATTTTTTGAGTATAAATATGTGTGTTATGAGTTTATAAAATATACACTAAATATATTCTCTCATATTCTCTCATATTCTCTCTATATACTTATTAGTAGTCTACAGTCAAGAACTAGGCCACTAAAGGTAGTTATAAGCCTACTTAATTATAACACGTTATCAGCACGAAGTGCTCCGTATAATCAAGGTTTATCTAAGCAAGCACACGTCACTAATCAAGGTAAGAAATTATCTAACTTTTATTAACTTCACTAACATTTATATTTATGTTATTTAAGTTATATATGGTCGGTTATACCACCTGAATTATATTTCTGTAATCTAACTTTTATTAACTTCACTAACATTTATATTTATGTTATTTAAGTTATATATGGTCGGTTATACCGCCTGAATTATATTTCTGTAATCTAACTTTTATTAACTTCACTAACATTTATATTTATGTTATTTAAGTCATATATGGTCGGTTATACCGCCTGAATTATATTTCTGTAATCTAACTTTTATTAACTTCACTAACATTTATATTTATGTTATTTAAGTTATATATGGTCGGTTATACCGCCTGAATTATATTTCTGTAATCTAACTTTCATTAACTTCACTAACATTTATATTTATGTTATTTAAGTTATATATGGTCGGTTATACCGCCTGAATTATATTTTCTGTAATCTGACTCTTATTGACTTCACTAACATTTATATTTATGTTAATAAGACCTCATGATTGTACGCAACACGTCATTTGACAACACGGTACTTTATGTACGCAACACGTCATTTGACAACATGGTACCGTGGGTTGAGATTAATTCCGATCAATACGAATACGATGGGGTCTTTATATGTTATCTAACATTTATGATTACTTATGCAATTAATCATTATTTATTTCATGCATACTAATGTTTATTCTTAAAAGTAAATCTTAAAAGTTAAAATAAGAAAAAGTAGTTTGTATTTTTATTAAAAGTAAATCTTAAAAGTTAAAATAAGAAAAGTAATTTATATTTTTATTAAAAGTAAATCTTAAAAGTTAAAATAAGAAAAGTAGTTTGTATTTTTATTAAAAGTAAATCTTAAAAGTTAAAATAAGAAAAAGTAGTTTGTTTTTTTATTAAAAGTAAATCTTAAAAGTTAAAATAAGAAAAAGTAGTTTGTATTTTTATTAAAAGTAAATCTTAAAAGTTAAAATAAGAAAAAAAAATCTTGTCCTTTATATTACTCATACGCGTTTTGATATAGTGACTTTATTCGTTAACGTCAACTAACGACGTTACAACGGTCATATATACATAACGGTTGTTAATGTCAACTGACGACGTTACAACAACTATATTTTTCAAATATAAAATAAACATCTCCGTTTTCACATTTTCACAAATCAATCTTCATTTTTCAGATTACTACTCTCAAAAAGTTTTTGTAAAAATGATTCACACAAGGATGATTTTTCCTATTGTATTGGTCATATTAACTATCATCATTGTTGCTAATATACCACCGGGTGAACCTATATTCTATCCTGCCCTTGTGGTTTTATTATTTGTAATCATACCATTATTCTGTTGTTTGCTGCTTATGAATTTAAAATGATTCTAATTTCATTTTATTATTTGTCTATGAATAGAAGTTGATTATGATTATGATTTATGTTATTCATCTTTATGATAATAGAAAATGTCGAATTTGAAAAGGCTTAAATTTGCTCATTTAGAACAAGTGGGAACAACTACTTAACATGGGTTATGAATGTAGAAAAACATCTCGAATCAGACTGTATTTTAGAAACCCTGAATGAAAATAACAATTATTCCGAACAAGAGAAAGCAATAGTAAGTATTTTTCTTAGCAAACATATTGACGAGTCCTTAGAATCTACATATTATATGATCAAAAATCCAAGTGTATTATGGAAAATACTCAAAGATAGATACGATATTAATTATCAAAAAATAAAATAAAAAAATAAAAATAAAATAAAAAATAAAATAAAAAATAAAAAATAATAACAGTGATCCATGAAAGAATAAAATTAAAGATATTAGTAGACGCTCTTATAAGAATTTCGGAGATTCTTATTAATGATCTGGTAACATGGATCATCAGTCTAGTATTTCTTGAATACATGAACATCTTGTTTAGCTCTACAAATAAGTCCCAAAAGAAAAGAAAACGAGAGTGAATCTGTTGACAAATCTTGATTAAATTAACCCTGAGCTACCTTGAGACTTGAATAGTTTGAATTTTCTAAGATGCCTAGTTTTTTTTTATGTATCACTCATAAATAAATGGTTTTAGACCATAACGCATATGTTTTATTAAGTGTTATCTTTTATGTACTTCAGATTATAACTTGTTTGCAGGTAATATAATTTGATTATCTTGCTGAAATATAACTCATTATTTGCATATCTTATTTGAAGTTTTAGTATGAATCCTGCAGAAATACAACATCAATTAAATGGTAAAGACCTATGTATTGCAGATAGTAGTAACATACACACTATGATCAAATCTAAGAAATATTTCATTGATTTAAATCAAATGAAGGAATTATAAATACTATATCAGCTCTTGCAAACTTGATATAAGAAACGAAAAAGGCAAAATTTCATATTACCAAATGGTACGAATTTTTTGGTAAACAATGTCTTGTTTTCTCCCAAATCCAAGAGAAATTTGTTAAGTTTCTCTGATATATATCATAATAGATATGATTATCAGTCAATGATAATCGAAAATGAGAAATATCTATGTAGCACCGAAAAGCGCATAGGATTAAAAGCGCATATGATAAAAAGCGCATATGATGAAAAGCGCAGCGCATATGATTAAAAGCGCATATGATAAAAAGCGCATATGATGAAAAGCGCATCACATATAATTAAAAGCGCATATAATGAAAAGTGCATATGACGAAAAGCGCAGCACATATGATTAAAAGCGCATATGGTGAAAATGATATATGATGAAAAGCACATATGGTGATTAATGAAAATCACATATGGTGATTAATGAAAAGCACATATAGTGATTAATGAAAAGCACATATAGTGATTAACGAAAAACACATATGGTGATTAATGAAAATCACATATGGCGATTAATGAAAAGCACATTGAGAAATAATCACCAATGTTTCTTGAAAGAATTCAAGGGTATATATATGGACCAATTCATCCATCATGTGGACCATTTTTCTAATAGACGCATCTAACGCATGGTCTCATGTTTGTGTGTTATCAAGCCATAATATGGCATTTGCAAAGTTTCTTGCACAAATTATTAAATTAAGAACACATTATTCTGATTACACCATTAAAAGGATGAGATTTGATAATGCTGGTGAGTTAACATCTCAAGCTTTTAATGATTATTATATGTCTACAAGGATTGTTGTTGAACATCCAGTTGCTCATGTGCATACACAAAATTGGTTTAGCTGAATCAATAGATAAACGCTTACAGCTAATAACTAGACAATTAGAAATGAGTACAAAACTCTCAATATTTATATGGGGACATGTAAATTTACAAGATGTGACATTAATTCGCATTAAATCAAGTGCAAGTTATAAATATTCTCCATTACCAACTTAATTTTGGTGGAGACCAAATATTTTCCATCTTAGAACATTTGGTTGTGCAGTGTATTTTTAATTGAACAACCACAACAAATGGTTCCTCAAAGAAGGATTGAAATATATGTTAGATATGAAACATCTTCAATCATAAGATATATTGAACCCATGATGGGTGATGTTTTTACAGCAAGTTTTGTCGATTGTCACTTTAATGAAACATTGTTCCCTATATTAGGGGGAGAAATGAAATATAAATAAAATGATGTTTCATGGTGTGAACATCAATTAAGGAATATTGATCATCGAACAAAAGAATGCGAAAAGAAAGTTCAAATATAATGCATATGCAAGAACTTGCAAATTAATTACTTTATGCATTTAAAGATACAAAAAAATAAGTGACTAAATCATATATACCAGCAGTAAATGCTTCAGCTAGAATTGAAATTACAAAAGCTGGCAATAATGTCACTCATGAGTCTTTGCTACGGCAGAAACGTGGGAGACCAATTGGTTCCAAAGATAAAAATCCTCGAAAAAGAAAATCAGCTGATAATGAGGTAAAAGAAAGTGTTCAACAAGAACCACAAATCAATACTCCTTCTGCAGAGGATATTGATAAATGTAAATACATAAATTGCAATAAATTATGCAATATTATGAAACTGAAATGAAATGAAAAATCTTGATGAGATATTTTCATATAATGTTACAATGACATCATGAATAAAGATGATGATCTGGAACCAAAATCTGTCATTGAATATCAAAATAGACATGATTGAGCTCAACAGAAAGGAGCAATACGAGCTGAATTAAAATCACTCAATAAAAGAAAAGTTTTCGAATCAATCGTTATCACTTTTAAAGATGTGAAACGTATGGGATATAAATGAATTTTTATCCGAAAAAGAAATGTGCAAATGAAGATACAAGGCAAAACTAGACTTGTAACTCAAGGTTTCCCACAAAGACCAGAAATGAATTATGAGGAAAACTTATCCTTATGTAATGGATACAATTACTTATTAGATACTTAATCAACCTGGTAGTTACTTAAATGCATCTCATGGATGTTGTTACTACTTATCTATATGGATCACTTGATAGTGATATATATGAATATACCTGAAGGGTTTAAGGTATCAGAAACATCTAACGCAAAACCTAAAGAAATGTATTCCATTGAATCACAAAGATTTTTATATGGGTTGATACAATAGTATAACGGATTAAGTGATTACTTGATAAGAAAAGTGTATACATATAAACTTATTTGCACATGTGTTTTAATTATGAAAACAATGACCAGATATATATCGTAGTTATTTATGTCAATGGTCTTAATATCATAGGTACAAAAAAAAGAGATCCATGAAGCCATTCAACTTCTAAAGAAAGAATTTGAAATGAAAGATCTCGAAAAAACCAAGTATTGCCTTGGTTTACAAATTGAACATATGCCTAATGGTTTACTTGTACATCAAACAACATATACTGAAAAGATTTTAAAACGTTTTAATATGGACAAGGCAAAACCATTAAGTACTCCTATGGTTGTTAGATCACTTAATGTTGACACTGATCCATTTCTTCCCTGTGAAGATCATGAAGATATCCTAGGACCAGAAGTACCATATCTTAATGCAATTGGAGCTCTTATGTATCTTACAAATTGTACAAGATCTGACATTTCTTTTGCAGTTAATTTGTTGGCAAGGTTCAGCTCAGCTCCTACCAAAAGACACTGGAATGGGATCAAACACATATTTCGATACCTTCGAGGAACTACTGATTTAGGATTATTTTATTCTACGAATCAAAACAAGATTTGGTTGGTTATGCAGATGCAGGTTATTTATCTGATCCACATAAAGCTAAATCGCAAAATGGATATGTATTCCTAAATGGAGGTACCGCAATATCATGGCGTTCTCAAAAACAAACACTTGTTGCAACATCATCAAATCATGCCGAAGTGATTGCATTACATGAAGCTACTCGGGAATGTTTTTGGTTGAGATCAATGACACAACTCATTACTGATTCTTGTGGACTAGAACGCGATAAAAGTCCAACAACTATCTATGAAGATAATGTAGCTTTCATAACACAGATGAAAAAAGGGTATATCAAAAGTGACCGAACAAAACACATACCTCCTAGATTCTTCTCATACACTCAAAATCTCATTAAGGACAACCAGATTGAAATGAGATATGTTCAGTCAAGTAAAAACTCTGCTGACCTTTTCACCAAAGCACTTCGAACTGCTATTTTCAGAACACACATTCATAATATTGGCATGAGGCATGTTCAGAAGATGTAACAATTCAGGCGTTGCCTACTTGAGGGGGAGTCAACTCTATGCTGCACTCTTTTCCCCTTAGCTAAAGTTTTATCCCAATGGGTTTTCTTTAGCAAGGTTTTTAACGAGGCAGTACTAGTTATTCTCTATTAAAATTGTCATCCAAGGGGGAGTGTTATAAAAAGTTAAATTGGATGTTAATTTTATTATTATTATAGATATTGTATAGTAGATTTTTTGAGTATAAATATGTGTGTTATGAGTTTATAAAATATACACTAAATATATTATCTCATATTCTCTCATATTCTCTCTATATACTTATTAGTAGTCTACAGTCAAGAACTAGGCCACTAAAGGTAGTTATAAGCCTACTTAATTATAACATAATAAAGATATTAAAGTTATTAATTTTTGTTAATAATAATATTGATGATAGTTTTTAATTATAAATTTCATAATGACAATAACTGTAGTAAAATGAATAATTTAGTAATAATGGTAGTGAAAATAATAATTTTTAATATTAGTACATAATACTTTTGTTAATAACAATAATGATTCCTAAATGTTTTAATACTAATGTTAATAATAAAGATATTTTATGATATTCATAATAGGAATGATAATAATAATCATACATATGATATTAATGTTAATATTAATGATGATAATAACCATTTTTATAATAATACTACTAATACATAATGATTTTACTTATTAATAACTATATTGATAATAACATTAATTAATACTTAAAGTCATACTAATAATCTTAAAATTCGTCATACTTAATAATAATACTAACAATAATGATAATACTTACTAATACTTAGTTATAGTAGTAATAATAATAATAATTATAATTATAATACTAATAATAACAATAATCATATTCATAGTGAAAACAATAATAATCATCATCTTAATAATACAGGTAATAATAATAATAGTAAATATAATAATAATAATAATAATAATAATAATAATAATAATAATAATAATAATAATAATAAAACTAACAATGAAAACTACCTCAAAAATCGGTTTCTAAAAAGATTTGTCACCAACTGGAATCGAACCCGAGACCAATCGCTCAGCCACAACTCCCTTAACCGTCTGCTCTAAGTTATCTTTCTGATTAATATCCTAACCCGAAAATATTTAACCCATTCTATTTAATTTCCACTGCCTTCTTCTTCTTCACTTAGTTCATTCGACCAGAAAACCTTAATGATCATAATAGAACATTAGCAGTTGGTTTTTGGTTTTTAAATTGTATCAGATACAATTTGTTATGAGAAATCTGATTTAATTTCCGAAAAAAAAACCCTGAGCAGAAACAACTCACGGAAGAACACCTTGAACTCTAACTTCAATTTCGAATTCTTGAGCATTTTAGATCACAATTCTTAAATAAAATAAATCCTAAATCGTTCTTAGAAACTATTTGGATCCTCAATTGATCTTAAAACATCCAACCAAGTTCAGATTTTATCGACGAACAAGATGTTGACTTTTTGAGTTTTATCTTTGACTCGAAAATTCAACTTTGTTTTGACGAATTGGGACTTACAATTTTACAGAAAGTTTTACTAGGAGATTCCTAACAAATTGGTGTTAATAGATTTTGAAAAACTACATCAATTCGAGCTGTTTGATAAATTGAACCAGTAGCAGGGTGTGGAGCTGTTTACTTTGAATTTCAATGTTAAAATCCGCCAAATTAAAACAGACAAAAATGATAATTGATAAAGGGATGTGAGGTTATTTGAATGTGTTAACATCTTAGCGAAATTCCTTGTTTTGTAGCAATTTGATGGTCGACAAAAGGATTCCGTCGTACAACAAAAAAAAACAAAAAAAAATAAATTAAAAAAATGGTGATCACGACATCTAACAGCCTGGTACGAATTATTTTGGCATCTAATACTTTAGGAGATTCAAACAAGATTATGTACTGTAATTGATCAAGTTGCAAAATCTGAAATTGATTCTCTTCAAAAAAATATGTAATTGTATATATATTTATATATGTATTTGAGTATATACATATTATATTAGGTGTGTGTATATGTATACTTGTATAAGAATACTGCATACGTATGTATTTCTGTATACGTATATATATCTATCAGTATTTTGTATATGTGTATATATATTTGTTTATATCCTGTATATATAACAATTGTAATTGTATATCTCTTTTATTTACAATTCTATATTTAATTAATTAATATTCATAACTAATATTAGTAATAATCACTTATTAACAAAAATATTAGTAATAATAATAGATAAAAATATAATAATACCGATATTGGATAATAATAATAACAATAATAATTTTAATGATACAAATAATAATTTATATTATTTTCTAATATTATTCATAAGGATAGTAATGATTTTAATGATAATGATAATTATAAATAATAATAATCTTAATTAAAATTTTACTACTCATTATAATATATTAGTGATATTAACAATGATAACATTAATCATAATGTTTATAATTCTTAATAATAATTATACTTTTAATAATGATAATACAATCATAATAACTGATTACCATTATATTATATACATAAAACTAATATTGATGTTGATATTAGTATTGTGTTAATAATAAATAATGAAAGTTATTATGACAACTATATTCTTAACTTGTATTATAAACTATTAATTATGTAATATTTAACATTTATTAATTATATATAATTTGATAATCTTTATTTATTATATATATTACAATATACATATAATATTAATTATTCATAGAAATCATATATATTTATATATAGATTCATTTTAAATTTACATTTAATTATCTTGTATCCTGTTTTATATATTTAATTCTATTATCTATTTTATAATTTCAAATTATTATATATACATACATTTATATATACACATATTTATTTACAAACAATTGTTCGTGAATCGTCGGAATTAGTCAAAGGTCAAATGACTTCATGAATATAGTTCACAACTATTGAGATTCAATTAAATAGACTTTTCTTAACATGTCAAAATCATATAAAGATTAAGTTTAAATTTGGTCAGAAATCTCCGGGTCGTCACAGTACCTACCCGTTAAAGAAATTTTGTCCCGAAATTTGAGTGAGGTCGTCATAAATAACTATAAAAATGTTTTCATGATGAATATGAGTTGATAAATAGAGTTTTATCATCATTGAGTAATATGGAATAAAAAATTCGATTATTCGAAGTGTACGAGTGAAACTATCACAAAAGATTAAGATAGAGATTTAACTTTTGACGTAGTCATGATTGAATTTAGAAAAATAAGGTGTTTCTTTACTTTTGACGTTGTCTTGGTGGAATTCCAGAATTCCAGGGATTTAAAAGAAAATCTTCGAAATCTATAAGATTTGATTCTTCGGCGAATAAGGAAATTAGGATTTCTCTAATTAAATGCGGAGATCTTTCTTGTTTCCTCTACCAGACATTTTACTATATATTAACCTCTCCCGTTCCATTACTTTTACCATTCCTATACTCAATTCCCAAATTCAAAAGATTGAACAAATGCTTAATCCGGTTCAAATCCTCGTTCTCACTCTTACTATCGTAACAATCATTCTCCTTTTTCTGACTTCCACCTGACGAATCTGTTTACTTCTACTTTTACCTTGGGGAATACTATTATTAATTCTACTGTGTCTTTATTTTGCTATTCGTATTAATATCCCTGGTTTGAAACCTCCGTGTTGTTATTGGGTTTTATATTTTCTCTTATATTTTGGAATACCTGTTTCCGTCTTCTATAATCATTTTTATTCAAAGTTAATGCTCTCTCTGATTTGCTGTGATTTATGCCCCCTTTCTATCTCGGAGCTTCATGCTTTTGTTTTCTTTTTGCAAGTAGCGGTCCAGAATTCATAGGTGTGGAGTTTCGAATGAGTTTAATGTTCTAAACAAGAATGAACGTATTAGCACGATTTGATTTGTCAAATTACCAGAATCACTGAGAATAGAACCATCAAGAATATATTTTCTTGATATGTTCAGAAGTTAATCAGAATGAAAGAGTTATGTAACATGACACATGATGACGTTATAATCTGTGAATCATCATGTTCCATTTAGAAACTCAGCATGACTTACTGTAATATAATCACGTTGATCAAGTGTCATTATATTATACTAACTCAGGCATCAGTTCCCAACATTACTTCAATAACATTCATATTTTAAGCTCGAGAGTTTACAGAATATAGAAACTAACAGTTTCTATATGATGTAACACTGATATTAGGAATAGATTATTGATTTCAGATAAGAATAGTTATGAAAATACCTTCAGAAATATGGAGGATATTTATAATGAAAGATACGATGATATCTTGGAATTTCTAATATCGCTGGATGATGAAGAAGATTTATCCTTAAGGGTTTAGATTCGGAAGCAAGGTATTCGCTAAAGATTTCATCAGAAACAGAATCATTTGGATTCTTTGAAGTCAAACTTATTCTTTGTTATTTATCCACGGTTTCCTTCATAGTTTCGCATAATCCGCTTTTCGGTATTAAATTTTCTATTGAATTTTTCCGATATAATGATACACAGGAAGCACGAAGAGATATATAATTTCGGATGAGAATATTTATGAAAATATCCTCAGAAATATCGAAGATATTGATGATGATATTTTGGAATTTCTAAGTTCGATGGTTGATAGAGAAAGATTTTCCGTAAAATTTTAACATGACTTCGGAGCAAGATATTCTCTAAAGATTTCAACGGATCTAGAATTATCTGGATTCTTTGAATATAGGGTATGGTCCTTGTATTTTTCCTTGGTCTCCTTCATGGTTAACTCTATCCATTTTTCAGTTCCAACATTTCTGAGCTTTTCCAACATATTATTCTTTATCATCAAACTTTCGATGATTTAAGGTCGTCTACGGCTATCTACGGTTTCTGCTGCTTCATTCAGCTTTTTCAACATTCGGAGTATTGATTTGTAGACTGAGTGCTTTTCAGAACTTTAGAATGAAAGACCATAATTCTAAGAGATAAATGTTATACATGTAACTGTTGATGTAGATATGTTGTGAGTTTTCAAAGTACTGATTGCTGATTCCCGGTAATTGGTATGGCAGTTCTCGTTACAATATGCGGATGAGTATATGATAGGGTTTCAATGAATAAATATAATGATTTGTCAAAGAGATTTAAGCCAAGAAGTAACGAGGTTGCTGGTACATCTGCTGGTAATAAGATGGAATACAAAAGATTTCTCGGTAACAATAAAAGAGTACACATATAAATCAAGGTTATAATAAGGTTGTTTCGAACGAAAAGTCAAAGTTAACTTGCCGGAGCCGTGACAAAATTTGCTAATTTGGAAAGGGATTGCAAAGTTATTTTGGGTAATAATAACACTAAGAAATTTGCATAGCTACTTTTTAAACGTTTACTCAAGTTTCGAGTGGTTGTAAGTGCATATCTATATGCATCAATCTTTTCTTCTGTAGATGAAGTGCGGTTGGTTCATCCACTCGATTGAGGTGTTTTCAAGAATTATGAAAGGTTTGAACGCGGATTGTAATCGTCAAGATACAAATGAGGTTTAAGATGAAATCAAGTGGCAACTTGAAGAATTGTTTAGTTTCATATGTTATAATCAATATTTTAATTCATTTTAATTGTCCAATATTGGTAGTCCTCAGTTGATAGTCCACAATTAGCAATATATAATATTCGAATTAATTAATACATTTCGTGACCCGTATACGTCTCAGACTCGATCACAACTCAAATTATATATATTATTATAGAATCAACCTCAACCCTGTATAGAGAACTCGATCATTACTGCTTATAGAGTGTCTATGGTTATTCCAAATAATATATATAAATGCGTCGATATGATATGTCAAAACCTTGTATACGTGTCCCGATATTTAAAGTGCGTAAAATAAATACAGAAATTAAATGACGATAAATAAAATGCGTAAAGTAAATAACAGAAATTAAATAATGATAAATAAAATTGTGAGAATTAAAATTGCGATAAAATAAATTGCGATAATTAAATTGCGATAAATAAAATGTAATATGGAATTAACAGTTAGCTAGGAACAGTTAGCTAGGATTTTGTTAGCGTGGTTTCTTAACAAAATTTCATATTGTTAATTAGTCTATTTCTAATCAATTTTTATTGTGTCCATTATTTCTTCATTATGCCACTTTTTGGATTCTGATAAATCAAAATCCAAATATGAAATTGGATGAATATGGTTATTCTGTGGTGAACGGATTTGTATATTGGTGGATGTAAGTAGGATAGTGTATGACTGTTGAAACAGATTCGAAGAACGTACAATGTAACTTATTAATGTGAAATTTAAATATTCCTTGAGTATTACCTACCCGTTAAATACTTTCACCATTAACAGTTTGTACAAGAGAATTTTTAATTACAATCTTTACGAAAACATATATACATATATATTTTCTTCAGATGTATTCATGGATTTAATAAGTTAATATGATATTAAACTCATTTGCTTTTCGGTTGGAACTAGAATAAATAATCTCTAAAACTTTAGAGATTACATATTCGCCATGTCGAACGAAGATAAATGAGGTAGAACGATACGTAGAACGAAGATCATACTCAAAGTACAGATGAAGATATTGAAGCATGGATTGTTGATGGTACTGTTGGTGCCGGTGATGTTGCTGGAGCTGGTACATTTTGCACCATATTCTCCGAATTGATTATTCGAGCGCGAAGTTCGTTGACTTATTACTCCAGGATGATTGTCGGTTGGAACGAGCGGATGAATAAGGTTCAGAATTGTGGATAGAATATAATCTTGTCGAGTTACCCTGGAAATGAGACTGAAAATGGTGTCTCGAACAGGTTCGCTAGTAAACGCTTCAGGTTCATTGTCAAGAGGTGAATTCGGTTGGTGGAAGGGATTACCTTCTGCGCGTTTCCATTACTTAAGTCGACTACGAACCCATCAGATGAATTGATAATTGCTGATTGGTTGATTCATGCCGATGACGCTGTTTTCGGAGCTTAGGTGAACATCTATGTCAGAATGGCTGTCGAAATAACTATTGGAATAGCTATCAGAATCTGAGGGACTCGGACTGGTTGCAGGATTCATCTTGTACGATCAGATGAAGGATTTTCGATAAGAAATAGATTATAGGATGTAGATTAGTACCCTGCAATACATAATTTACATATGCATATATAATACTAGAATCCCATAAGTTACGAAGAAATCTACGGAATCTGTCAGGCAAAGTCTACAGTAACAGATATGCTAAGATATGAATTAGCAGATATGCTAAGATACGAATTTTGTCTATACACTATTCATGCAGTCAATGCAGTAAAACGTGTCTAGACTAAGAATGATAAGCAAGTGATTCTCTAAGAATGATAAGCAGGTAATTTTTGACACAAAATGATAAGCAAAACTTTTGACATGCAGACACGGTCGAAGTCCAGACTCACTAATTCATCCTAAAGACTTATCAGTTAGACACACTAATGCAGACATGGTTCGCTAAGACCACCGCTCTGATACCAACTGAAGCTACCCGTCCTAATCCATTTGGACGAAGTCCATATCGATTATAAACGATTCACAACAGTTGATTACATCGCGAGGTACTTGACCTCTATATGATACATTTTACAAACATTGCATTCATTTTTGAAAAGACAATCTTTCATTACATCGAAAGTTGACAACATGCATACCATTTTGTAATATATCTTACTATAATTGACTTAATAATAATCTTGATAAACTCAACGACTCGAATGCAATGTCTTTTGAAATATGTCACGAATGACTCCAAGTAATATCTCTAAAATGAGCAAATGCCCAGCGGAAGATTTCTTTCGTACCTGAGATTAAACATGCTTTAAAGTGTTAACCAAAAGGTTGGTGAGTTCATTAGTTTAATATAAATAATCATTTTCATCATTTTAATAGACCACAAGATTTCATAATTCCATTTCTCATAAACATACGTCCCATGCATAGAGACAAAAATATCATTCATATGGATTGAACACCTGGTAACCGACATTCACAATATGCATATAAGAATATCCCCATCATTTCGGGATTCTCCTTCGGACATGATATAAATTTTGAAGTACTAAAGCATCCGGTACTTTGGATGGGGCTTGTTGGGCCCGATAGATCTATCTTTAGGATTCACGTCAATTAGGGTGTCTGTTCCCTAATTCTTAGATTACCAGACTAAAAGGGGAATATTCGATTTCGATCATTTAACCATATAATGTAGTTTCAATTACTTGTGTCTATTTCGTAAAACAGTTATAAAAACAGAGCACGTATTCTCAGTCCCAAAAATATATATTGCGAAAGCATTTAAAAAGGGAATAATGAAACTCACCATACTGTATTTTGTAGTAAAAATACATAGAACGACATTGAACAAGTATAGAGTTGGCCTTGGATTCACAAACCTATATCGATTGTATATTTATTAATATACATAGTTGTAATCGAACATAAATATATGTAAATTTATTAGTTCTATCCTTTTTATATTAATAATATTTATATGTTTCATTTATTCATTTTGTTATATAAAAAAATATTAATTTTTGTTATGTTCTATGTATTTAATATATATATATATATATCGTTTGTTTGTTAAAATATAGTAACTAATATATTATTAATAATGGTAAAAATGATAATAACTACAATACTTAATATTACTAATAAAGATATTAAAGTTATTAATTTTTGTTAATAATAATATTGATGATAGTTTTTAATTATAAATTTCATAATGACAATAACTGTAGTAAAATGAAAAATTTAGTAATAATGGTAGTGAAAATAATAATTTTTAATATTAGTACATAATACTTTTGTTAATAACAATAATGATTCCTAAATGTTTTAATACTAATGTTAATAATAAAGATATTTTATGATATTCATAATAGGAATGATAATAATAATCATACATATGATATTAATGTTAATATTAATGATGATAATAACCATTTTTATAATAATACTACTAATACATAATGATTTTACATATTAATAACTATATTGATAATAACATTAATTAATACTTAAAGTCATACTAATAATCTTAAAATTCGTCATACTTAATAATAATACTAACAATAATGATAATACTTACTAATACTTAGTTATAGTAGTAATAATAATAATAAATATAATTATAATACTAATAATAACAATAATCATATTCATAGTGAAAACAATAATAATCATCATCTTAATATTACAGGTAATAATAATAATAGTAAATATAATAATAAAAATAATAATAATAATAATAATAATAATAATAATAATAATAATAATAATAAAACTAACAATGAAAACTACCTCAAAAATCGGTTTCTAAAAAGATTTGTCACCAACTGGAATCGAACCCAAGACCAATCGCTCAGCCACAACTCCCTTAACCGTCTGCTCTAATTTATCTTTCTAATTAATATCCTAACCCGAAAATATTTAACCCATTCTATTTAATTTCCACTGCCTTCTTCTTCTTCACTTAGTTCATTCGGCCAGAAAACCTTAATGATCATAATAGAACATTAGCAGTTGGGTTTTGGTTTTTGAATTGTATCAGATACAATTTGATATGAGATATCTGATTTAATTTCCGAAAAAAAAAAACTGAGCAGAAACAACTCACGGAAGAACACCTTGAACTCCAACTTCAATTTCGAATTCTTGAGCATTTTAGATCACAATTCTTAAATAAAATAAATCCTAAATCATTCCTAGAAACTATTTGGATCCTCAATTGATCTTAAAACATCCAACCAAGTTCAAATTTTATCGAAGAACAAGATGTTGACTTTTTGAGTTTTATCTTTGACTTGAAAATTCAACTTTGTTTTGACGAATTGGGACTTACAATTTTACAGAAAGTTTTACTAGGAGATTCCTAACAAAACGGTGTTAATAGATTTTGAAAAACTACATCAATTCGAGCTGTTTGATAAATTGAACCAGTAGCAGGGTGCGGAGCTGTTTACTTTGAATTTCAATGTTAAAATCCGCCAAATTAAAACAGATAAAAATGATAATTGATAAAGGGATGTGAGGTTGTTTGAATGTGTTAACATCTCAGTGAAATTCCTTGTTTTGTAGCAATTTGATGGTCGACAAAAGGATTCCATTGTACAACAAAAAAAAACAAAAAAAAAAACAAATAAAAAAAAATGGTGATCACGACATCTAACAGCCTGGTACGAATTATTTTGGCATCTAATACTTTAGGAGATTCAAACAAGATTATGTACTGTAATTGATCAAGTTGCAAAATCTGAAATTGATTCTCTTCAAAAAAATATGTAATTTTATATATATTTATATATGTATTTAAGTATATACATATTATATTAGGTGTGTGTGTATATGTATACTTGTATAAGAATACTGCATACGTATGTATTTCTGTATACGTATATATATCTATCAGTATTTTATATATGTGTATATATATTTGTTTATATCCTGTATATATAACAATTGTAATTGTATATCTCTTTTATTTACAATTCTATATTTAATTAATTAATATTCATAACTAATATTAGTAATAATCACTTATTAACAAAAATATTAGTAATAATAATAGAAAAAAATATAATAATACCGATATTAGATAATAATAATAACAATAATAATTTTAATGATACAAATAATAATTTATATTATTTTTTAATGTTATTCATAAGGATAGTAATGATTTTAATGATAATGATAATTATAAATAATAATAATCTTACTTAAAATTTTACTACTCATTATAATATATTAGTGATATTAACAATGATAACATTAATCATAATGTTTATAATTCTTAATAATAATTATACTTTTAATAATGATAATACAATCATAATAACTGATTACCATTATATTATATACATAAAACTAATATTGATGTTTATATTAGTATTGTGTTAATAATAAATAATGAAAGTTATTATGACAACTATATTCTTAACTTGTATTATAAACTATTAAGTATGTAATATTTAACATTTATTAATTATATATAATTTGATAATCTTTATTTATTATATATATTACAATATACATATAATATTAATTATTCATAGAAATCATATATATTTATATATAGATTCATTTTAAATTTACATTTAATTATCTTGTAAACTATTTTATATATTTAATTCTATTATCTATTTTATAATTTCAAATTATTATATATACGTACATTTATATATACACATATTTATTTACAAACAATTGTTCGTGAATCGTCGGAATTAGTCAAAGGTCAAATGACTTCATGAATATAGTTCACAACTATTAAGATTCAATTAAATAGACTTTTCTTAACATGTCGAAATCATATAAAGATTAAGTTTAAATTTGTCGGAAATCTCCGGGTCGTCACATCAACAACTTAACTTTTAAACAAAATCGGGTATCTGAAGCTAGTTTAGCTGCGAAATTAATTAGAGTAAAACTAAACTAATCATATCTTTGCTAATTAATAGGATATTTTATATATATTTACTTATGATTTGATTTTATATATTTCAGGACCACCCGTAAACAACACGAGAAGATTAATCATAAGACCTCATGATTGTAAGCAACACGTCATTTGACAACACGGTACATTATGTACGCAACACGTCATTTGACAACATGGTACCATGGGTCAAGATTAATTCTAATCAATACGAATACGATGGGGTCTTTATTTATTTTATTGAGCAACTAATTGTGGACCCTTAACAACACACTGCTAACTACGGACTAAGAAAATATTAAAAGTATCATAAGTATATATATATGTAATGATTACTTGAAAAGAAAATATGTTGATATATTATATATATGGTTAGGTTCGTGATATCAATCGGAGACCAAGTCGTGTTATATATCTTCAAGGAAAAAGTGAGTATATAGTCCCACTTTTAAACTCTAAATATTTCGGGATGAGAATACATGCATTTTATGATTTACGTTATGGACACAAGTGATAAAAAATATATTCTACCTTGAGTTGTACGACTGGCATATTTCCCTGTAGCTTGGTAACTACTATTTACATAGGTATTGTAAACGTGAATCCTGTTGATAGATCTATCTGGCCTGACAACCCCAATCGGACTGGACGACCAGTATTCAACGGTTGCACAGTACTTCGTTTCGGTGACTACACTTGGTACGGTGTAGTAAGATTTCATAATAAAGGGAATATGCGACGTTGGTTAAATGTTAAGTATGGTTATCAAGTGCTCAACAACTTAGAATATTTTTTATTAAAACGTTTATATATGAAATCTTGTGGTCTATATTTATAATGTTGCCGGCATTAAACCTATATCTCACCAACTTTATGTTGACGTTTTAAGCATGTTTATTCTCAGGTGATAACTAAAAGCTTCCGCTGCAACATGTTGAATTTAAGCAAGATCTTGAGTATGCATATTTGTGTCAAAAATAAAACTGCATATCGGAGAATTTGTAATGTAAAATACGTTGGAAATTGTGTTGTTATCATCACATGTAAAATTTGTAAGGCTAAGATTATCGCTAAACGATAATCATTATTATGTTGTTTAAACCTTGTATTTGTAATAAAAGCTATTGTTTGTATTGTAAAAACGAATACAGTTTTTGAAAAACATCGCATATAGAGGTCAATACCTCGCGATGAAATCATATGTTATTGTATTCGTCCTTATGGTTAAGGTCGGGTTATGACATGTGGTATCAGAACGTTGGTCTTAGAGAACCAGAAAATTTGCATTAGTGTGCCTTATCGAGTTTGTTAGGATGCATTAGTGAGTCTGGACTTTTACCGTGTTTGATTTCAAAAACTATTGCTTATCCTTGTTGGTTAAAAAAAAATTTAATATGTAAATATTATGTGGTACTAACGTGCTAGTTGTTATGTGATAGATGTCTGGCTTAGAACTTGTTATCACATTCAGCGACTCTGAATCAGAATCTTCAGATGGTGTTCCAGTCATTAACCTGTCCGATGATGAAAACGATACCATTGGGGAAGACTCACAATTTTCGGATGAATCAATTGAAAAGGAACCGGAAAGTGATCCTGAGGAGGAAGAAATATAGGAAATTACGAAAGACAAGTTCGAAAGAGGAAAGAAACGAAAGGCTACTGAATTGGAAAATCCAAATCCCGAGTTTAGTAAGGATGTTGTGGTACCATCTCCACCAGACACTTCCACCCCTATTCCCGCTATTCCTATTAGTTCTATCCCGGCATCCAGTTCTTCAGCCCCTCAGCCAAAACTGTGATGACCCGGGAATTTCCAATCAAATTTAAACTTTAATCTTTATACGATTCTGACACAATAAGCAAAGTTTGTAATGTTGAGTCTCGAAAACTTTGGAACAGTTACATGAATGCATTTGCCCTTTTGACCGTACCCGACGATTCACGAACAATTGTTTGTAAATAAAAATGTATATGTAAATGTAAGTATATGTATATTAATTTGAAAATTATAAAATATAAATTAAGCATTAGAATTAAATTACGTAATTATTAATATGTAATTTTAATATTTAAAATAATAAGTTTATTCATCAATTATATCTATTATAATAATATTATTGTTACTTCCAATATTGACATCTAATTTAGTAATATTAATAGGAAAATAAATATATATAAATAAATTAATATATTTAATATCATTATTAGTATCATCAATAATATCTTTACTATAATTACTCTTATTCCTATTATTGATATTAATATAATTTTAATAGAACTATTATTAATATTATTGATAATATATTTATTAATATAAGTATTCTTATTAATTTATAACATTCTTTAAATCAATAATAGATTTATGTTATTTAGCCATATTACAAAAGTTAATATGAGATATACTTATATACAGATGTATATATAAGATATACATAAAAACAATCATATATATATATATATATATATATATATATATATATATATATATATATATATATATATATATATATATATATATATATATATATATATATATATATATATATATATATATATATAAATGTACTGGTATATATACATAAAATCAGTATTATTAGTTATTTATCATTATTATTTATCATTATTATTTATCATTATTATTAATGTAATTGTTATTAATAATAATATATATTTATTAAATGTACAATCTATAATTAAAGGTATAGGGAATGAATTTCTTGGGCATACACACTGTGATCGAACTTTATTAATTTCGTTTACTATTGGGAGTTGTTACAGGTCAATCACTAAGCATAGTTATAGACAAAATCTGTTGAACGTCCCATTCTCCTTTTCATTTTTTTTTTCTTCATTTTCTTTTGTCCTTCATTGATTCACCTGTCGAGCATCTATACTACAAAACAAATTGTGATTGAATTAAACTGTTATAATATGTACTAGATCTGATTATATGTAATACCACATATATATTTTTTTAGTTGTTGAATTAAAAACTGAAAACAAATAAAACCCATTTCGATAACTCTGTCTTCATGGCTTTTAAACAACAACTCTAGCACCTAAAACACTCTTTATCAATTACCCAAACCATCCTTAACCATCACTACAATCGATATGCTACTGCTATGTTTGTGCATTTTTTTTCTCGATTACCTTCAATCACGTTTGATGCGAAGCGAGGTGTATATAAAATAGCTTATATTTTACTAGGAAAAACTATTAAATACGATACAATTTTACACAAGATATTTATTTATTTATAGAATGGATATACTTAAACCTTGCTACAACACTTATAGGCAGTGTACCTAATCGTACAGTAGTGTAGTTTTTAGTAAGTCCGCTTCGTTCCACAGGGAAATCTTTAAACAAAGCTCAACGCTATATTAGTTTACTTTTATAAAAATACAAACATATATATAAGTAATATTATTATTATTATAAAGGGGGGTTTTTACCGTTTAATGACCGGTTTGTCGATTTTAAGATTTTAGTCGCAGTTAAAACCTAATGTAAAATATAAAATAAATACAAAACTTAAATTAAAGCGTAAAGTAAATAATGATAATGAAATTGCGAATAATAAAAGTGCGATAAAATAAACTTGCGATAATTAAAAAGTACGATAATTAAAAGTGCGATAAAATAAAATAAATAAAAGTGCGATAATTAGAAGTGCAATTAAATATAAAATAAAGGAAATTAAATATGAAATAAAAGAATTATGCTTATTTAAACTTCCGTAATCATGATGTTTGACGTGTTGATTTTAGTTTTATGCCCATGGGTTAATTGTCCTTTGTCCTGGATTATTTAATATGTCCGTCTGGTTTGTGTCCATAACAGTCCATCAGTCATAAATATAAATTGCAAGTGTCCTTGTCAAATTATTATTATACCCGAAGTTAAATATTCCAACTAATTGGGAATTCGAATTGTAACAAGGTTTTAATACTTTGTTTAATGAATACACCAGGTTATCGACTGCGTGTAAACCAAGGTTTTACTACTTTGTTAACAATTACACCAATTACCCTTGAATGTAATTTCACCCCTGTTTTAATTATTCTAGTGGCTATTAATCCATTCCCGTGTCCGGTTAAATGAACGATTATTCGTACATATAAATACCCCGCCCATCGTGTCCGATCGAGTGTATATGGTAATTTATAGGGACGCCCAATTGTAAATCTTTATATTAACATTAACAAACTTTCATTTAGTTAAACAAATATAAAGCCCATTAATAGCCCATAGTCTAGTTTCCACAAGTGTCGTTCTTTTGTCCAAACCCCAATTATGGTACAAAGCCCAATTACCCAATTTTAGTAATTAGCCCAACATCATGATTACTTCGTTTTAAATAAGCATAATAATAACTTAGCTACGAGACATTAATATAAAAAGGTTGAACATAACTTACAATGATTAAAAATAGCGTAGCGTTACACGGACAGAATTTCGACTTACACCCTTACAACATTCGCTAACATACCCTTATTATTAGAATTATAATTAAAATTAAAATATAAATTATAAATATAAATATATTTACGTATGAAGAGGAAGAAAAAAAAGATATTGAAATTTGATCAGAATTCGGTTGGCTTTATAGCCAGAGTTGAAAATTGGGGCTCCGCGACTCGCGGCAAAATGCCCTTAAAACTCCGCGAGTCGCGGAGAGGTATTTACAGCTCACACCCTTGGAGTTTCTTGCTGCCGACGGTTTTAATAATATATATATAATATATATATAATTAATATAATTAATTATATATTATATTATATTTATATACATAGTTAACTTGTAATTTTTAGTCCGTTGCGTCGAGCGTTAAGAGTTGACTCTAGTCCCGGTTCCGGATTTTCGAACGTCCTCGCGTACAATTTAATATCTTGTACTTTGCGTTTTGAATCTTGTACTCTTGTGATTTCGAGACGTTTCTTATCAATAATTGGAACCTTTTTGATTGTCTTTTGTACTTTTGAGCTTTTTGGTCGTTTGCGTCTTCAATTCGTCGAATCTGTCTTTTGTCTTCACCTTTTATTATTTAAACGAATATCTCTTGTAAATAGAACAATTTCAACTAAAAGCTTGTCTTTCTTGAGGAATAATGCTATGAAATATATGTTCGTTTTTAGCATTATCAAATATTCCCACACTTGAGCGTTGCTTGTCCTCAAGTAATATCATCTTGAAATACTAGAATCACTTCTTTATTCTTCACACTTTGTACATCAGTGATTTCTATACGGCGGTATAAACAATGGTAGTAACGATATGGTTTACAGTCCCACATGACTATAAAAATTTAGATCCATTAAGGAAATTGGATCTTTATGAAAACATTTGATCTTTTGAAATCTAGTTTTTTACCCTAGATAAGTTTTCCGGAATAACCCTTTACCGGTGTTTGCAAAATATTTTTGTGGGTTTGGTGGGTTTCAAATTTGAAAATTTTAGCTCAAAACTTGCGGTTTTGTGTCACCCACTTGCTAACCTTGTATTTGGAAAGCAACACGTCCAGTTTACTTGTTCCGTATATTACCTTTCGGCAAACTACCGTCCGGTTGTAAAGGAAAGCGTTGAACAAGCAACTGTTAAGGCAATGTCCCGTGACATGCTTTTGATTATGGTCTATAACGTGTCGGACGCAATTACTATCCTTGGTAGGAGCAATAGTAAAGCTCACCCTTATAATTTTTCGGTCTGGCACAAGGTCCTGTCTTTGACCATGCTATGCAACCACCGTTCTTACGGTTGACACCCGATTTAGTTCAGGTGACCTAATGAATTCCAGGTGAATTCCTAGGATTTTACGTTCAATCGTAATGAACGTATTGAAAATAGGGTTTTCAGAAAACAAATCGGTTTGTAATTTTGATCAAAATATTTTCTCGTTTAAGCTCGAGTTTAGATATCATTGAATTCCATGAGTTTGTAATTCTCAATCTTTAAGGTCAATCTCTAGGATTGAGTAATATCAGTCTTAAAAGCTGATTTTTAATCTTTAAGGAGATTATCCTTTCTGGGGATCTGATTCATTAGTCTTATCAAGCTAATTTGCACGGTGCCCCCCCATTGTACGAGATAAATCCTTCTCATGGTTAGGATAAATCTGACCACTTGGCGACCCTGTTTAATGCTGAGGTCCGTGGATTTCCTGCTGATTTTAGTGATGACTTTTCTAGATTTTTCGTCAACCTACAGCTGGTCTGGACGACAACTTCATGACCTAAATCAAGAAGCGCGTTTCTTTTTCGGAAGACTTTACTTCCTTTTAATGATGGAATTGATTCATCGTGTAGATCCATCTCTTCTTTTCTTTCATCGGGTAAAACAGTTTAGTTTAGTCCAAAGCAAAAGTATTTTCAGTTATTTGTTACAGATATATGTGACATATGTTTAAAATAATTTGGTAAATTTTCCCACACTTGGCTTTTATTTTCCTTTTTATCGTCCTCTATTCCATTTTAAATGAATTTTAACATTTTAGTTTGTTTCTCAATTTATGTCCTTTCCGAGGTAACAATAATTTCGGTGTTAAAACCTAGTTTTATCGTTCATAAATATGTATAAACATGATTTTAATTCATTTAATTGAAAAATTTTACTAGAATTGGGTAGTCAGTATATAAGACTAGGGCTGTTCTTTTTTATCAGAGAGCACTAGATTCTAATACAACTACTGCTTTACTAGTATTTTTAATGGTAACCAAGTGTTTAATATAAAAATTTTAAAATCCGAAAGAATTTAATCCCTTCCCACACTTAAGATCTTGCAATGCCCTCATTTGCAAGAAATCAGTAACAATTTAAATTATTGAGGGTGATTTGTGTGAAAATGATTAAATTTTTACCAAAGTTTCCAAATATATTGGCGTTTGTTTGCTGAATGATAAATGGTGCACATCATTTGTTCATCCCGTCTTGTTGTTATTTCACATATATTTTGCATCTTGTCGTCAAAATTAGTTGCTTTTGCTGAACTTAATGCCAGTCTTTGAAAATGCGTTGTTTTACCCTGTTGTGTACATAAGATAAACTGCAAACATATATACATATTTTTGAAGTTTGGTATATTACCCCACATTCAAAAATTATTAAAATCTAAGAATAAAAGTTAGATAATTATAAAAATGATTACAATATTAACAAAAATATTAAATGTATCAATAATTACAAATTACAAAATAATAAAAAATAATAAGTAAACTAAGGATGATATTGGTACCAATAGGGGTTCCACGCATAACCATAAGTGCTATAGAATGCTTCGGCAGGATCATACGTAGGATATGGTGGCTGCATCTCTATCGACCAAGGAGGGAAGACGGGTTTCGGTGTAGGAATATAGTTTCTACCTATATGTTGGCAATGCGCTATGATCTGGTTCTGATGAACTTGCCAATCTTCAAATGCTCTCTGTCTAGCATTTTCGTATTCCTGAGAAGCTATAAACCTATGCATTTCTTGCATCTCATTCCCCCCTCCTACATTACCTTGTTCCTGGTTTCTCTCCACCTGTGGATGTCTACCATGGTATCGTACTGCGGCGTTATTTCGCCGCTTCAAAACTTTCGCACCATGGTATACATTTAAACCTATAGTGTCGCGGGGTTCCGGCTCTTCTACTAATAATCCCCCCCGACTTATGTCCACACCGAGATATTCACCAATCAAAGTAATAAAAATACCACCTCCTATTATGCTATGTGGACGCATCCCCCGAACCATAGCTGATAAATAATAACCCACACAATATGGTATACTTACAGCGCTGTGTGGGTCTCGAATACACATATGGTAAAACAAATCTTGTTCATTTACCTTTTCTTTGTTTTTACCCCTTTGTGTAATCGAATTAGCTAAAAACCTATGTATTACTCTTAATTCGGCTCTATCTATATCCAAATAAGAGTAGTTTCCCCCTTTGAAACGGTGATGGCTTGTCATTTGACTCCACACACCGTGTGTATCAAAATTCTCATCTATCTTTCTACCGTTTAGTATCAATCCTCTACAATCGGCTGACGCTAATTCCTCAGGCGTATATATACGTAAAGCCTGAGCCATGTCCAGTAAAGACATGTGGCGCATCGAACCGCCTAACAAAAATCTAATAAAAGAACGATCGGTTAAACTAGCTACCCGATCATTCAACTCTATACTACATAACAACTCTTCACACCATACTTTATATACAGGTCTGCGTATGGTGAATAAACATATCCAGTCATTAAAAGAAGAATTACCATACCTCTGTACCAGTAATTCCCTAATTGGCCCGGCCAATTCTACAGCTTCCAAGGGTCCCCATTCTATGACCCTCGGTACCTCAACAACCTTGGAATGAAGAGTATGCAAACCCCGTTGATATTTTGGATAATCTATCCAAAGTCTGTCAAATCTCAGGTTCGGGTGCAACTGTTCCAAGTGCATATCTGAAAAGGTCATGACTGGATGAGGTACATCCTGCTTGTAGTAGTTATCTACCTCCTGTTGTTCCAAGTTCTCAGCAGGAGCATGGCGGGCTTGTGATGAAGATTCACCCCTTTCATTCTGCAAAACACATCAAACACAAATTTTGTGCATCCAAATATGCATTAGTGTCAGCAAAATCATCAATCAAAATAATTACAATGACATTATCAATTTATATCAAACTTAAGCTTATTTTCACATTTTTATCAAATCTACACTTTTTCAAATAAGCATATACGAAAATTTTCGCCAAGTTCATAAGCATTCAACTCAAATAACATGTCAAAATAATCATCACTAGCAAATAAACAAGTCTCAAATGGCATTATCTTTCAAAAATCAAGTTCATGAATTTTGGACTTGAAAAAGTCCACTTTAATTCTCAAAATCATGTTTAGGCTCAAAGTTTGGATCATTTAACTACCTAGACATGTTATACTACTCAATTTAGCAACAATTCATGACAAAAATCGGCCATAACCTGTTTATATCAAAAAGCCCCAAATTGCTCAAGAACACAAACCCTAGATTATTCAAAATTTGAAGTTTAAGGCTTCTAATCATGTTAAACAGCATCAATCTAGGTTATACAAGCATAATACATAAACAATTTAAGTCTAATTACACTAAAAAGCATCAAAATCAAATTGGGGAAAAATAGCTCAAGAACACTAAAATTCGAATTAAATGGTGTTTAGGTGTAGAAATTTACCGTTTTTCTTGAGTAGTTCTTAGATATCATCCTTCTCAACATGATTTTAGCAAAAAATTTGGTGATTAACGGTTAAAAATTGAGATTTTTGGGGGTGATTTTCGGTGGTTTTCGTGGGTTTTTCGCAGTATTTTTCGGGTTGTTTTTGTGTTGTTGAGTGTACTGATCGTTTCAGCTGTTTTTATTTTTTTCTGGGTTTTGGTCCCTCCGCGAGTCGCGGAGGTTTTGCACTGCAAACTCCGCGAGTCGCGGAGTTTACCCTTTTTTTTTTTTTTTTTATAATCTTTAACTTATAAAACAATTAAGAAATTAATTTTAAAATTTTGTTTCCCTTGTTATTTAGGACGAGGTCGTTTCGGATCGATGTCCTAGTCCGTCCCTCGACAAAATTTTAAAATTTGTCTTTTTGTAGCGATTGTTTTAAAAGCTAAGATTTTTGGGTTTTTTCAATGTTTTTGGCATTCTTTAAATCAATAAGATTAAAAATAATGATAATAAAAGTTCTCGTCCCTCCCTCGGGTAAAGCAATTTCGGTTCAAAGACCTAGTCTTCAACTTACGACGAATTTTAAAAATCATATTCTTAACTTAATGAGATAAAGTAAATTTTTGTTTTTAAATTCACACAACTTAAATATAAAATTCAAAATTAATAAAAAATAATCACACCAAACTTAAAATTTGAAATGCATAAAATTAAAATTTCATATTTTTAAAAATTAAAAATTCACACCAAACTTAATTTAAAAATTCATAAATTCATACCACACTTATATTAATTTTTCAAATATTTACAATTTTAAATATATTGTTTTTACAAAGTTTACAATATTAATTTAAGATTTAAATATTAATTTTAAAAACATGGTAAAAAAAATTAAAAATCTTTTTGTCTTTTTATCCCACTTTAATCAATCAAATATTATCAAAAATATGCGCCCCTCTTTTCGGTAAAGTAATTTCGGTTCCAAGACCTAATTTAACTCATGACGAATTTTTGAAATATTTTGGGTTGATTGATTAAAGATATTTATACCTTAAGAATAAACGTTAAATTTCGCAGTGATGTAATAAATTTTTGAATGATATCAATAATTTCGGTCGCCAAACCTAATTTTATTCAATACCAATTTAATACTTTTTAGCGAACAAATTAGCGTTTATTATCAAAAGGTTAAAAATAAAAATAAAAATAAAAACTGTACAGACATACCTGTGAAATAGATTTCTTAGTTATATGATCTATTATATTCATAAGATAGTCGGTTTAATTGGTTTTCCATGGCTGCATAAGCGTAACCTCGAGCATTCATTGTCTTTTCTTCTAAACATATGAACGGTCCGTCTCTGCATAAAGTAACAAATTCGGTATTTGAATAGGTTTGATTATTTGAACATTTACCTCCATGTGACCATTTTCCGCATTTGTGACATCGTTCTAGGTGTCGTGCTCTTCTTTTCGCTGCGGATTTTGATTTTCCTTTACCAAATTGTAACTTATTATCTTCGCATCTGGATCCTTTTCTAACTCCGTCCATTCTTTCTCTGATTACTGATACTAATTCACTCGGTAGTATGTCATTATTTCTTTTAGTGATCAAAGCGTGTAGCATTAGACCATGGTTTAGTTCACAGGCAGTCTTCATTTCGTAAAAACCTAAAAAAAATAAAAATTCAGAATGGGGGGAGAAGACTAGTTCTTTAGGGTCTGCTAGGGAAAGACCATACGTGTTCCATTTTCGAGAACTACACGAAAACAGACAATCTAACTCTAACAGAAATACATATTATCCTTTAAAGACTTGATTCTCCCCACACTTAGTTAGCTGTGGTATCGAAATTGTGATTAACTTCGTTGTCGACTTCCATCGGACCATGTATGTAATGTTTAACTCTGTGACCATTAACTTTAAATTCAATCCCATTTGAATTTATCAATTCTATCGTTCCGTATGGGAAAACTCTTTTGACTATGAATGGTCCAGACCATCTTGATTTCAATTTTCCAGGAAATAGCTTGAATCGTGAATTGAAAAGAAGAACTCTGTCTCCTTCTTTGAATTCTTTTGAACTTCTGATTCTTTTATCATGCCATTTCTTCGTTCTTTCTTTATAGATTAACGAATTTTCGTATGATTCATGTCTTAATTCTTCTAATTCGTTTAGTTGACTTAATCGTAGACGTCCGGCTTCATGTAAATCAAGATTACATGTCTTTAAAGCCCAAAATGCTTTGTGTTCAATTTCTACTGGAAGATGACATGCTTTTCCATACACAAGTCTAAAAGGTGTGGTTCCAATTGGAGTTTTGTAGGCTGTTCTAAAAGCCCAGAGTGCATCCTCCAATTTAATGGACCATTCCTTCGGATTTGATCCTACGGTTTTCTCTAGAATACGTTTTAAAGCTCGGTTGGTATTTTCAACTTGTCCACTTGTTTGTGGATGATATGCGGTGGAGATTTTATGAGTTACTCCATATCTTTTAAGAACTTTCTCAAGTTGATTATTACAGAAATGAGTACCCCGATCACTTATTAAAGCTTTCGGTGTTCCAAACCTTGCAAAAAGACGTTTTAAAAAGTTGACTACAACTCGTGCATCGTTAGTTGGGAGAGCTTGTGCTTCCGCCCATTTAGATACATAATCAATGGCTACGAGTATATATAGATTATTATGAGATTTTGGAAATGGACCCATAAAGTCAATACCCCAAATGTCAAATACTTCACATACTTGGATGACATTTTGTGGCATTTCATCACGTTGACTTATTTTTCTGGCCCTTTGACATGCATCACAGGATTTGCAAAGAAGGTGTGCGTCTTTGTAAATTGTAGGCCAATAGAATCCAGCTTCATAAACTTTTCTTGCTGTTAGTTGAGGCCCATAATGCCCTCCTGTTGGTCCTGTGTGACAATGGTTTAAAATTTTACTAGCTTCATCTCCAAATACGCATCGGCGTATTATTCCATCGGGACAACTTTTAAACAGATGTGGATCTTCCCAGAAATAGTGTTTTATATCACTGAAGAATTTCTTTCGTCTTTGGTACGATAATCCTTTTTCAAGGAATCCACAAACTAAGTAGTTTGCATAGTCTGCAAACCATGGGATTTCTTTATAATCTATCTTCAATAGATATTCATCAGGAAAGTTGTCTTGTATGGCCGATTCATTTAGAACTTCTAATTCGGGATTTTCAAGACGAGAAAGATGATCAGCGGCGAGATTTTCTGCTCCCTTTTTATCTCGGATTTCAATATCAAACTCTTGTAAGAGTAAGATCCAACGGATTAATCTTGGTTTAGCATCTTGTTTTGAAAATAGGTATCTAAGAGCAGAATGGTCGGTATAGACCACCGTTTTTGCTAGAACTAGATATGATCGAAATTTGTCAAAAGCAAAGACAATAGCAAGGAGTTCTTTTTCAGTAGTTGTATAGTTCGTTTGTGCTCCTTGTAATGTCTTACTAGCATAATATATAGGTTGAAATCGTTTTTCAATCCTTTGTCCTAAAACGGCTCCCATTGCAAAATCACTTGCATCGCACATTAGTTCAAATGGTAGATTCCAATTTGGTGTTATCATGATCGGCGCATTAGTGAGTTTTTCTTTAAGAATATTAAAAGATTTGATACATTCATCTGAAAAGATGAATGGCGCATCCTTTTCTAGGAGTTTATTCATAGGAGTGGCAATTTTAGAAAAATCTTTTATGAAACGTCGGTAAAAACCGGCATGCCCTAGAAAACTCCTAACTCCTCTAACATTGGTGGGATGTGGAAGTTTAGCAATTACATCTACTTTAGCTCTATCCACTTCAATTCCTTCTTTTGAAATTTTATGTCCAAGAACGATGCCTTCTTTAACCATGAAATGGCATTTCTCCCAATTAAGTACTAGATTTGATTTTTCGCATCTAATTAGCATTCGTTCCAGATTAACTAGACATGATTTAAATGTATCACCGAAGACTGAAAAGTCATCCATGAATACTTCCATGCATTCTTCTATCATGTCGTGAAAAATCGCCATCATACACCTTTGAAAGGTTGCAGGGGCGTTACAAAGTCCAAATGGCATGCGTTTGTAAGCAAAAGTACCATAAGGGCACGTGAATGTGGTTTTCTCTTGATCTTCGGGTGCTATTGGAATTTGAAAATATCCGGAAAATCCATCTAGAAAACAATAGTAACTATTTCCGGCTAATCTTTCCAACATTTGATCTATGAAAGGTAAGGGAAAGTGATCTTTTCTGGTGGCGTCATTTAATTTTCTATAATCAATACATACACGCCATCCTGTTACAGTCCTAGTAGGAATAAGCTCATTTTTCTCATTTGTAATGACAGTCATGCCACCCTTCTTAGGCACGCATTGAACTGGGCTTACCCATGGACTATCAGAAATTGGGTAAATTAAACCTGCATCTAGCAGTTTAATAATCTCTTTCTTAACTACATCTTGCATATTAGGATTTAGTCTTCGTTGACGTTGCACATACGTTTTATGACCTTCTTCCATAAGGATTTTATGTGTGCAATACGAAGGACTTATTCCTTTAATATCATGAATCTTCCATGCAATGGCTGGTTTATGAGCTTTCAACACAGAAATGAGTTGTGATTTCTCATTTTCAGTAAGAGAAGACGATATTATTACAGGTAATTCAGATTCACCATGTAAATAAGCGTATTCCAAATGGTTTGGAAGTGGCTTTAACTCTAATTTCGGAGGTTCTTCTATCGATGATTTATATCGATATCTGTCTTCTTCTTTTAGCATTTGAATTTCTTCTGTTGTTGGTTCATATCCATTAGCTATAAGTGTAGCTAACATTTCAGCTTCATCAATTGGTTCATTACCTTCTCCTAAAGAACATTCTCCTGTTCCTTGTAATTCTGGAAATTCTTTTAATAATTCTGCATGTGCATCTATAGTTTGAATATAATAACATGTATCATCTGCAGATTGTGGTTGTTGCATTGCTCTATCAACTGAAAAGGTAACACTCTCATCCTCTATACTTAGGGTCAGTTTCTTACCGAACACGTCTATCATTGCTTTAGCCGTGTTTAAGAATGGTCTTCCTAATATGAGAGGAACTTGAGAATCTTCTTCCATGTCCAAAACAACAAAATCTACTGGAAATACTAAAGTACCAACTTTAACTAGCATGTTCTCCATTATCCCTCTAGGATATTTTATTGATCTATCGGCTAGTTGTATGCTTATTCTGGTTGGTTTCAATTCTCCAAGGTCTAGTTTAGCGTATAGTGAATACGGCATTAGATTTATACTAGCACCTAAGTCTGCCAATGCTTCTATTGAACTAAGACTACCCAGAAAACATGGAATTGTGAAACTTCCTGGATCAGATAGTTTTTCTGGTATCTTATTCAACAGCACTGCTGAACAATTTGCATTCATAGTGACAGCCGAAAGTTCTTCCATTTTCTTTCTATTCGTGATTACATCTTTCAAGAATTTAGCATATCTTGGCATTCCTGAAATCACATCAATGAAAGGAAGATTTACATTTATCTGTTTAAACATATCCAAGAATTTGGATTGCTCGGCTTCAAGTTTCTCTTTCTTCATTTTACTCGGATAAGGAAGTGGTGGTTGGTATGGTTTAACATAAGGTTTATCCTTAACTGTGTTATTTTCATTAACCTTTTCAACTACCGGTTCTTTTTCCTTATCTTGATCAGGTTGTGGTTCTTGTGGAGTAGGAATAGTTTCATCAGAAGTTACAGGTATTTCAGGTGGTTTAAGTGTTGTACCACTTCTTGTGGTAATAGCTTTAGCTGTTTCATTCCGGGGGTTAGCATTTGTATCACTAGGTAAACTTCCCGGTTTTCTTTCACCTATTAACCTTGCTAGGTTACTTACTTCTTGTTCCAGATTTTGAATAGAAGCTTGTTGATTTCTAAATGCTTGAGCATTTTGTTCATTAGTTTGTTTTTGAGATGTGAAAAACTGCGTTTGAGTTTCAACTAGCTTCGTCATCATATCTTCTAAATTCGGCTTTTTATCATCGGTTTGTTGTGGTGGTTTGTTTTGAAAATTAGGTCTTTGCTGATTGTAAGTATTATTGGATACTTGTTGATTGCTAGGACCTTGTTGGTTGTTGTATGGAATATTTCGGTTATAATTCTGGTTTTGATTGTAAATCGGTCTTGGCGGTTGATAATTATTCTGATAATTATTTCCAGGCCTTTGGTTTATGTATGAAATATTCTCTCTTTGTTCCATTGTTAATTCAATACTTAGACAATCTTTTGTCAAATGTGGTCCTCCACACTGCTCACAACTAATTCGTATTGAGTGAATATCTTTAGTCATCTTTTCCATTCGTCTCTCGAAAGCATCTATCTTTGCGGAAATGGAATCTAAGTCATGGCTAGAATCGGCTCTAGCTGCTTTAGATGATCTAATGATATCTTTTTCTTGGTGCCACTCATGTGAGTGGGAAGCAGTGTTATCAATAATTTTGTAAGCATCAGTTTCGGTTTTCTTCATAATAGAACCACCAGCTGCTATATCTATGTCTTTCCTTGTAGTGATGTCGCATCCTTGGTAGAATATTTGTACTATTTGACAGGTGTCTAAACCATGTTGCGGACATCCTCTTAACAACTTTCCATATCTTGTCCACGCCTCATATAGAGTTTCATTTGGCTTCTGTGTGAACGTAACAATTTCTGCTTGAAGTCTTACGGCTTTAGATGCAGGAAAGAATTGTTTAAGAAATTTGTCAATTAAAACATCCCATGTATCAATCGCCCCTTCAGGTAACGATTCCAACCAATCTTTGGCTTCTCCCTTTAAAGTCCAGGGAAATAACATGAGATATATCTGTTCATCCTCCACTTCTCGGATTTTAAATAGTGTGCAGATCCTATTAAAGGTACGTAGATGTTCATTTGGATCTTCCTTCGGCGCACCACTAAATTGGCATTGATTAGTCACCATGTGTAGAATTTGTCCTTTGATTTCATAATCTGGCGCATTAATGTCTGGATGAGTAATTGCGTGACCTTGGCCAGTGCGTTTAGCTCTCATTCGGTCTTCCATACTTAAAGGTTCCAGATTCTCCATAATTGAATTTGTTGAATCGGTATCACTGAATGATTCTGATTTAATAGTTCGTTCCTCAACAATCTCTGTTTGAATGATTGGTGGTTCCGGAGGAAAGTTTAGTGGTTCAGGATCTATGAACCGTTCCTGAATATTTTCTGGATTCTCAATTGTGAGGTTGGGTTCAAAAAATGGATTATCGGTAATTTGAACTGAAGTACTTGGTCGACTGGATGACGATTCTAAAGAAAAATCAACGGCGGTTAGATTTGTTAAACGATGTCTTGATCGAGTTACAGGTGGTGAACGTACAAAAGGTGATGAACGTCTTGCTCGGTGCATTCACTGAATATCCTATTAGTTTTTAAAAGGAAAGAAAAATTATAATAAGTTATCCAATCAATAGACTTTTCTGATTTTGCCCACGTTTCGAATAGCCAAAAGATGCAGCAGAGGGGCAGGATTCGTTTGGTCTCAATATAATTGAGGACTGTTTGGCTCCAATAACCCGGTCCACGTACAAATCCAACTATTACTACGAACCAGAAAATTTTGATGTCTATTAATTTAACCACTTAAAATAAATTTTCGTAATTTTAAGAAATTTAGATAAGAAGTAGAAAAAAATTCTAAGTCCTAAAACTAGAATAGCGAGAAATAAGAGAGACAAAGAGTTCGTCGCAAAAGGTCGAAAAAGAAAAATGGTTGAAAAATAAAAGGTGACGGAAAAATAAAAGAAACTTATAAAAACTTAAAAATAGTTGACTAACCTAACCTTATTACTACAACTAACTTAAAATTATAATCGCAAATTTAAATTACTAATTGGAATGATAATTGGTACATAGTAAAAGGTGTCTAAAAATATTAAAGCTTACAGGAAAAACTAAATCCCAAATGGAAATAACTTAAAAAGAAACTAAAACTTAAAAAGGGCGTCGCAAAATTCTAAAGCACCTAAATCTTAGTCTAAAGAAAAAGCACTTAAGGAATTCTACGGCAAAGCCTAAAAATATAGGAGTAAAAATAACTATAGCAAAAACTAAGTTTAAAATTAAATATGAGCTAAAAAATACAAATATTACGCTACAACGATTAAAAAGGGACAAAATATAAAAATATACAAAAAGTTGTAAAAAGTACAATTTTTATAAAAATATTATTTTCATATTATTTATTTTATAAAACTATTAATTTTACAATTTAATAAAACTAATTTAACTAAAATATATAAATAAAAAGTAAAAGTAAAATTAAAACTAATAATAATAATAATAATAATAATTAGGTTTTAATAATAATAATAATTAAAAATAACCCGTAATCAATGCTTGATTAGGGTTTTTGTCCGTGTGTCAGAAACCCTCCGCGAGTCGCGGTGATTAATAAGGAAAACCCCGCGAGTCGCGGGGTTCAGAAATTCAGCTGACAGGGTTGAGTTTTTACGCGTTTTCTTTATATTTTTTTTTCTTTTATTTTATGTTTTCTGTTTTTTTATATAAATAAAAGATTTTAAAATAAACTTATATTTTTATAAACTAAAATAGAAATAAAGAAACTTATAAAACTTAAATATTTACAAAATCTTAAAAATACATATATTTTTGTTTTTCTTTTTATATTTTTGAATAATTAAAACGTATTTTTACAAAAGCGAATTTTTAATAAAAGTAACTAAAAATCTTTTTTTTTTTTATATTAGCGTTGCGCTTCCGGCGTTTAAGAGTTTTTCCCCGGCAGCGGCGCCAAAAATATACTTGATGCGAAGCGAGGTGTATATAAAATAGCTTATATTTTACTAGGAAAAACTATTAAATACGATACAATTTTACACAAGATATTTATTTATTTATAGAATGGATATACTTAAACCTTGCTACAACACTTATAGGCAGTGTACCTAATCGTACAGTAGTGTAGTTTTTAGTAAGTCCGGTTCGTTCCACAGGGAAATCTTTAAACAAAGCTCAACGCTATATTAGTTTACTTTTATAAAAATACAAACATATATATAAGTAATATTATTATTATAAAGGGGGGTTTTTACCGTTTAATGACCGGTTTGTCGATTTTAAGATTTTAGTCGCAGTTAAAACCTAATGTAAAATATAAAATAAATACAAAACTTAAATTAAAGCGTAAAGTAAATAATGATAATGAAATTGCGAATAATAAAAGTGCGATAAAATAAACTTGCGATAATTAAAAAGTACGATAATTAAAAGTGCGATAAAATAAAATAAATAAAAGTGCGATAATTAGAAGTGCAATTAAATATAAAATAAAGGAAATTAAATATGAAATAAAAGAATTATGCTTATTTAAACTTCCGTAATCATGATGTTTGACGTGTTGATTTTAGTTTTATGCCCATGGGTTAATTGTCCTTTGTCCTGGATTATTTAATATGTCCGTCTGGTTTGTGTCCATAACAGTCCATCAGTCATAAATATAAATTGCAAGTGTCCTTGTCAAATTATTATTATACCCGAAGTTAAATATTCCAACTAATTGGGAATTCGAATTGTAACAAGGTTTTAATACTTTGTTTAATGAATACACCAGGTTATCGACTGCGTGTAAACCAAAGTTTTACTACTTTGTTAACAATTACACCAATTACCCTTGAATGTAATTTCACCCCTGTTTTAATTATTCTAGTGGCTATTAATCCATTCCCGTGTCCGGTTAAATGAACGATTATTCGTACATATAAATACCCCGCCCATCGTGTCCGATCGAGTGTATATGGTAATTTATAGGGACGCCCAATTGTAAATCTTTATATTAACATTAACAAACTTTCATTTAGTTAAACAAATATAAAGCCCATTAATAGCCCATAGTCTAGTTTCTACAAGTGTCGTTCTTTTGTCCAAACCCCAATTATGGTACAAAGCCCAATTACCCAATTTTAGTAATTAGCCGACATCATGATTACTTCGTTTTAAATAAGCATAATAATAACTTAGCTACGAGACATTAATATAAAAAGGTTGAACATAACTTACAATGATTAAAAATAGCGTAGCGTTACACGGACAGAATTTCGACTTACACCCTTACAACATTCGCTAACATACCCTTATTATTAGAATTATAATTAAAATTAAAATATAAATTATAAATATAAATATATTTACGTATGAAGAGGAAGAAAAAAAAGATATTGAAATTTGATCAGAATTCGGTTGGCTTTATAGCCAGAGTTGAAAATTGGGGCTCCGCGACTCGCGGCAAAATGCCCTTAAAACTCCGCGAGTCGCGGAGAGGTATTTACAGCTCACACCCTTGGAGTTTCTTGCTGCCGACGGTTTTAATAATATATATATAATATATATATAATTAATATAATTAATTATATATTATATTATATTTATATACATAGTTAACTTGTAATTTTTAGTCCGTTGCGTCGAGCGTTAAGAGTTGACTCTAGTCCCGGTTCCGGATTTTCGAACGTCCTCGCGTACAATTTAATATCTTGTACTTTGCGTTTTGAATCTTGTAATCTTGTGATTTCGAGACGTTTCTTATCAATAATTGGAACCTTTTTGATTGTCTTTTGTACTTTTGAGCTTTTTGGTCGTTTGCGTCTTCAATTCGTCGAATCTGTCTTTTGTCTTCACCTTTTATTATTTAAACGAATATCTCTTGTAAATAGAACAATTTCAACTAAAAGCTTGTCTTTCTTGAGGAATAATGCTATGAAATATATGTTCGTTTTTAGCATTATCAACGTTCAACAAGGACAAAACCTGATCAAACCGCCACTATCTCATATTTCTTCCCTTCCTTTTTTCTTTTCCTTGTCGATCTCGAACAGCCCAAAAGACAACACTTTGCTACTGTAAATCATTGAGGACCATCGTACATGTAACCACCTTCAATTATTTTTTTTTGAGAAATTTAAACACCTTAAACTCTCGATTTCAACTCCAATATTTTTTTCTGTTTCCCTTATGCTGTAAAAACAACTCTAACTCAGTACTACCCAATTTTTTTTCTTTTATAATTATTGTTGCCGGTATTTAAACGGAAAAGAAATATGGAGCAAAGAAGATACCATGTGTAAACTTTACCTTTATTATGTTGGCCGACAAAAACTTTACACCACTTGGCCAACTTGCTTTATAAAAGCTCTATTGCTATTAATACATCTTCTGGATTCTGTTTAGTAATTCTCCTTTTTATTTACAACCGAAATTTTACTTGGGCCATGATCCTGCTTCTAACTTCTGTTGGGTCGAAGTTATAATTGGGCCAAAACCTTAGCCTGCCAGCTGTGACCCAATTTCTGTTTTCTGGATGAATCTGTAACGAGTGTATGAGCTGAATCATTGATATATATATATTTTTTTCTCTCGATTAAAAGATATGAAGATGATGATACGCTGATCGATAACATGATGAGATATTGATGATGATGATGACGATTTGATGATTAATGGTGATGCATGATGACAAGAGAAGATGATGATGATGTGTCGTGATAATGATGTTCACAAAACTGTATGATGATGATGATGATGATAATCAGTTAATGATGATGAAGGTATACGCATGATGATGATGACGATTTAATGATGAATGGTGATGCATGATGACAAGTGAAGATGATGATGATGTGTCGTGATAATGATGTTCACAAAACTGTATGATGATGATGATGATGATAATTAGCTAATGATGATGATGGTATACGCATGATGATGATGACATAAGATGGAAGTTAATGTACACGATGATGTTAGATGATAGTTATGATTTAGAAGAATGATGATGATGTTGATCGAAGATGATGGACACGATGAAGATGAGGGACGATGGTGTCACAGAAACCCTTTTAATTCATCGTTCAAACAACTGGGTTCCTTTAAATCTGTTATTGGATTGAATTATGTTTTGGGCCATGTGTATGTTGTTGGGCCGTTTTAAAAAATTGTGTGGTTGGGCCGAAATACAAAAGAGAGAAGGGATATATAAATTCGGGTAGGGTATATTTACAAAAAAAAAAAAAAAGAGACGGATGGTTGGTTTAGGGGTGTTGGGTGTAATGAGAGGTCATGGGTTCGAGTGCTGGCAGGAGCATTTATTTTTTTAAGGCTTGTTACAAGAAGGCAGCCTTTCTAATATTTATTATTATTATTATTATTATTATTATTATTATTATTATTATTATTATTATTATTATTATTATTATTATTATTATTATTATTATTATTATTATTATTATTATTATTAAACTTATCACTTTATTTAAAAACTACTATTATTATTATAAATATCATTATTTTTATTATCATTACTATTTTTATTAACAATATTTTTATTGTCATTATTATTATTTTTATCATTATTATTACTATTATTATTATTAATATCATTAACATGATTCTTATATATATATATATATTTATTATCATTATTTTGATTATCATTAATAATATTATTATTATCATGGTTAATATTATTATAATTATTTTATTATTAAGTACTATTACTATTATTATTATTATTATTATAAGATAACACAACTTTTTATTTATTATTATTAATATTATTGTACCAAATAACAATTAGTTACGTAAAACTATATTAATACAGATAACATACAAAAATAACAAGTATATTACTAATATTAATATATAAACTTATTTGATTATTATTATATGTTTTAATATATATAATGATATAGGTTCGTGAATCTAAGGCCAACCCTACTTTTGTTCAATGTCGTTTTATGTATTTTTACTACAAAATACATTAGGTGAGTTTCATTATTCCCTTTTTATATACATTTTGGGCTGAGAATACATGCAAATGCTTTATTAACTGTTTTACAATATTTATATGAGTGAGTTATAGTCCCACTTTTAAAATCTAATATTTTTGGGATGAGAATACATGCAGGTTTTATAAATGATTTACAAAATAGACACAAGTACGTGAAACTACATTCTGTGGTTGAATTATCGAAATCGAATATGCCCCTTTTTATTAAGTCTGGTAATCTAAGAATTAGGGAACAGACACCCTAATTGACGCGAATCCTAAAGATAGATCTATTGGGCCTAACAAACCCCATCCAAAGTACCGGATGCTTTAGTACTTCGAAATTTATATCATGTTCGATGGAGGATCCTGGAAATGATGGGGATATTCTTATATATGCATCTTGTTAATGTCGGTTACCAGGTGTTCAATCCATATGATGATATTTTTTTTTGTCTCTATGCATGAGACGTATATTTATGAGAAATGAAAATCTTGTGAGCTATTAAAATAATGGAAATATTTATTTATGTTAAACTAATGAACTCACCAACCTTTTGGTTGACACTTTAAAGCATGTTTATTCTCAGGTACGAAAGAAATCTTCCGCTACGCATTTACTCATCTTAGAGATATTACTTGGAGTCATTCATGATATATTTCAAAATACGTTGCATTCGAGTCGTTGAGTTCATCAAGATTATTATTAAGTCAATTATAGTTAGATATGTTATAACATGGTATGTATGCCGTCAATTTTCGATGTAATGAAAGATTGTCTTTTCAAAAACGAATGCAATATTTGTAAAATGTATCATATAGAGGTCAAGTACCTCGCGATGTAATCAACTGTTGTGAATCATTTATAATCGATATGGACTTCGTCCGGATGGATTAGGATGGGCCTTGACAGTTGGTATCAGAGCAGTGGTCTGTAAGACCCGAATATTTATCTTGCTTGTTTGTGTATTAAGACGTTCGAGATTGGGTTTCGCGGATTATTTATATAAAGTTTAAAATGAAAAAGAATCTGTTTCAGAGAGGTCGCGCGCCGCGCGGGGTAGGGGCGCGCCGCGCCGATTGCTGCTGACAGAACTCCCTTGTTTTTATTTAAATTAAATGAGGGGTAAAAGGGTAAAATCACATGGGGCCGGATTTGTGTGCCATATTAGCTACTTTGGATCAGTTTTGGATCATTTTTCATGTCCATTCATCCCTTCCAAATATTTAGAGAGAGATTGGAGGTTTTGGTGAAGAAGAAGCTCGAATCGTTCAAAGTCTCGGGTTTTGAAGTTGTTCCTTTCGTTCTCGGCTACACGGTGATAGTATTGGTAAGCTCAAACTCCGAATTTCATCTATTTAATTTGATATTCAAGTTAGGGTTTTGAGTTAATTTGTTGTAATACCCTTTTAGGTGACGAAATGGGTTTAGTGATGCTAGTAATCGGGTTTGTTGTTAATTGTTGGTGGATTTCGGGTTGGTGAACTATTTGGCCATGTTTAGAACTTGAAATTTAGTTTAATCACATAAGTTAGTGATTATGGAAGTATTGGAACCCATTTAGGGTTATTTGGTTGACTAACTTTGACTTTGGGTCAAATTAGGGTTTCGTGGTGATTATGACCCAATTGGCGATTTAATGAAGTTTATAAACTTAAAATGGATTAAGTTGAAGTATAAAACCGAGTTAAATGTGTTTTGGTGTCAAAACTTGCAAAGAATGAGATTTTGACCTTTATGGGTCAAAATTAGGGTTTAAGTGTCAAAATTGGTATGACACGTGTTTAACACTTGAGTTCGGGTTTAATTGGCATATTAGGACCATTCTCACTTGTGTTAGTGACTATTGGTTAGTTTGGGCACGGTTTGTGCTTGGAAGTGCATTTGGGTCGAAATTGCACTTAGTGACGAATTGGGTTGATTTGTAAATCCACTCTAAGTGTATTATTGTAATTGTGGTAATGGAATAGGTACTTTCCATTGGCGAGTTGCGGATTACTTGGAAGCATTCTTCAAGACTTCAAGGTGAGTGGAATATCTATATATGTATGTATATGATTTATGTGCCCGTGGAAATGGTGTCACATAGCCGTTTGGTGACCATAGTTGTGAGATATAGACGTTTTGTCCACATTGATAGTTGCCCGTAGTAATGATGTCACATAGCCGTTTTTGTGACCGTAGTGGTGGGACATAGCCGTTCTTGTCCATAATGATTATTGTGAGTGGAATATGTATATATGTATGTATATGATTTATGTACCGTGTTGATGGTGTCACATAGCCGTTTTGTGACCAAGGTTGTGGGACTTAGCCGTATTAGTCCATGTTTTGTACTAAGGCACATAGCCGTGTTTGTGCATTTAGTGGCAAGTAATAGCCGTGTTTGTGCATTTAGTGGCAAGTAATAGCCGTGTTTTACTCCCACGTTGTTATTTGAGTTACCCGTACACATAGCCGTGTTGGTGTACGAAAGCGTGAGTAATAGCCGTGTTCTACTCACATTGAGCAAGTGATGCCATAGCCGTTTTTGGAACACTTGAGGGGTGATGCCATAGCCGTTTTTGGAACACCTCGGGGGGTTAGCATGCCATAGCCGTTTTTGGAAGCTAACGAATGTTATGAACATCGATGACTTGATTCGCGAAGTCGTTCCCCTAGCGAAGAGATTGGTTAACCATGAATTGTAATTGTTGATGCTAGCATTTAATTTGATTTATTATTTATATTTATTTATGCTAACGATGTTGCTAGTTGTACGGTTTGACGTTACTAGCTATTGATTGCTTATGAGGTTGCTAGTTATACGATTTGATGATACTAGCGTTTGGTACGATGAGGTAAGTGATTTATGTGTATTTATGTGATGTCGTGGATGCGAGTAGGTAAGTTGTATATGCATGTATATATTTATTCTACTCACTAAGCATTAGCTTACCCTCTCGTTGTTGACTCTTTTTATAGATTGCATGCGGATTGGTGGCTCGGGTAAGCGCGAGGACTAGAAGACTTGCATAGTTTGCTTTAGAGACTTGCTTTTGGATTGTTTAGGATTGGGTAGCGTATCCCCAATCGCCATGCTCGGCTTCGTTTTGTATTAAAAGTCTTATGGTCAAATATTGCATTTTGGTACTCAAGGGGTAATTTGGGTCGATGTGGGACCCGCTTCGTAAATTTGATTTTATTAATTAAACGTGCTAGTTTTTCATATATGAAGTCACGGTTAAAAGCGTTTTAGCTAAATGTGTCGGGAACTAGTCAAACATTTTCATTAAATTGACTTCCGGGGACAGCGGGCTGTCCAGGTGGTTTGGCGCGCCGCGCGGCCACCTGGCGCGCCGCGCAGATGGCCTGCACCAGAAAATTTTTTTTTTTGTTTGAAATTTCGTCGTGTTTGGTCGGTTACGGTTTGGGTTGTTACAAGTGGTATCAGAGCATGGTCTAAGGGATTTAGGTGACTTGAGATAGGTGCCTAGACTTAGACTTTTGTGTGTGCTTAATTTGTTGCGGGACTTGTAGGATTACGGGTCGGAATGGGTTTAGTTAGTGCCTTGTTTATAGGTTGCCTAACGTTTATATTAGTAATGCGAATATTATTAATATATTGTTTGTGTTTGTTTATAGCATCGAGCGAGGCGGTCGTTGTACTAACGAGTCGATGCGGCGTGCGTGCGTAATAAGAACTTGCAGACCTTATTACGGGTGCAAATCGTGTCTAACAAGTGATGTACGACGAGTGTTTAGCAAGATGGGGTGGTGTTGTGCGTGTCGTTTTATACGTTCGTGATCTAATCGTTTTGCATTTTGAGATTGACGACGCGAAACGAGATCGAGGCGAATAACGTGGAGTTTAACGCTAGAGTTGCGGCCGCCGTTGCGGAGCAAATGAGAGCGTTTCGAGAAGAAATGGATAGGAAGTATTCCAAACTTCAAAGTAGTGGCGAAATGAAGCGTTATCTTAAGAGCTTCATGAGGACTAAACCCCCTATGTATGATGGGAAACCGGATCCTTTGGTGAGTACGACTTGGGTTTCGGATGTCGAAGGGTGTTTTCGTACTATGGAATGCCCACCCGAGAAAAAGACGAGACTCGCTACTAGTTTGTTGCGAGGTAGGGCGAAGGATTGGTTGGATGGCAAGATTGATCTTGTCGGTGGTGAGACGTTTATGGCATTATCATGGGACGAATTTAAGGAGGGATTCTTCGAGGAGTTCCGAACTTCAGCCGATTTATCGGAATTGCGTTGTGAGTTGCGAAATTTGCAACAGGGTTCTATGGACTTGAATACTTTAAAGACGACTTTTATGTCGAAGGCTCGTTTTTGCCCGGAATATTTGGGGAACGATCGTTTGTTGATGGAGGATTTCTATCGAACTTTGAGCGATGACTTGAAAAGCAAAATTAGCCGGGGTTACGCGAAGTCGTTTGCGGAGTTATTTGCGGTGGCTAGAGGTTTCGAGTCGCATACACGATCGAAGAAGGGTGAACCTTCAAGGGAGATAAGGGTTGTTTCTTATGGTGCTCCGAGTAAGAGGACTGAGGGTCCGAGCGTGAGCACGGGTGGTACACGGACGGGTATATCGGATTCTAGTGCGCCTAGGTGTTACAATTGTGGCGTGAGGGGTCACAAATATTGGGAATGTTCGGTACCAAAGGGTGGTAGTATGGTGTGCATTAATTGCCAAAAAGAAGGACATCGTAAGTCGGAACGTCCCAAGTTAGCGGGGACGGGTGCGGCGAGGAGACGTTAAGGCACGTTTCATTTTAATAAATATGTCTTTTGATTGTTTATCGAGTGCCGTTTGGAAGTGAGTTGTTAAATGCCTTGGTTTGTGCATATTGTTGTTATGGGTGACGTTCCTAATGGAAGTACCCTATGGTGACGTTTTAATTGATTGGTGAAGGGCGTAAGACTTGGTGCAACCAAGCATTCCTTATTGTTTGGGAAATGTTTCTACCAAGCCACGGAAATGGTTTTGGTGTCCGATTGTTAAGCGCGTGTTCGCTTTTATGTTGAAGTGATGAACCATGAGGTTCGCCGGGTGATTGGAACCCTTGAGATCGAGTGTTTGAAATCTCGATGTATGTTGGTAATGGAGTCATTATGACGCGACATTAGGTGCCTCTTTTATACCTACTAGCGTGGTGTCGACTCCGATTGTGTTGTGGTTACATTGTACTTAGGGTACCGGGAGAAACCCGTAGGTACATGAGTGACTAGGTGAAACTTGACAAACTAAAGCAATTGATAATTGCGAGGGTATGGTTTGTGTAATCGTGGTACACTTTTCGTTCGAAGTGTTTAAGGATTGATCGAAATCCTTTGAATGCTCAAGGTTGGAGCAAGGTGTAGTGTTGGGTCGTGTGTACCCAATCGTCGGTAAAGTCTACCTTTGGTAGCATTGTACGGTTGTACGAGTTGTGAGATAGGAACGTGGTTCCAAGTGGGGGAGTCGCACTCCCGCACGAGGAAGTTTTAGTGTGATATTTCGGATGATGCTTTTGGTAGATCCGGACACTTTGTCGAGACCTAGTTTTGGTCGATTTGTGGTAGAGTACGATTTCGGATAAATTGTACTTATGGTTTAGATTGGAATTACCACCGAGGTGGTAATGTGGTAAATCTCGTTGAGAGATAATGGTCATGTTTGGTGAGCAAGGTGAAATCCTTCGGTTAAGGAAGGTGTGTGTCGGGTTCTCTTTTGGGGAATTCTTGTTCGGTACCTATGTTTGATATAGGTGGTTCTTGCTCGATTATGGTATGTGGTTGATGAAGCATGACCTTCGGGGTCCGCTGACTTCATCGTGGTATTGATGATTAATGAAGCATGACTTTCGGGGTCCGCTGACTTCATTATAGTATGGTTGCGTGATGGAGCATGATCTTTAGGGTCCGCTGACTTCATCATGGGAGTACGTGATTGATGGAGCATGATCTTCGGGTCCGCTGACTTCATCTGGTATTGAGATCGGTGAAGCATGATCTTCGGGTCCGCTGACTTCATCCGATAATGAGATTGGTGGAGCATGACCTTCGGGGTCCGCTGACTTCATCAAGAGGGTTGTGTTGTGGGACGTGAATATCGGGTTGTTCGTATTCACAATATTTCGGGTAGTACGAATGTCCCTGTTGGTTGGGCTCATAGTTTGAGGTAGTGAATGTCGGGTAGTTCGGATTCACTAAGGTTCGGGTAGTACGGCCATCCTCGGTTATACTATGTGGTGGTAGTAGTGAATATCGGTTTGCGCGTATTCACGATGACTCGGGTTGTGCGGTCATTTCGTTGTGAGATATATGGATTGGGTTGGTGGATTTCGGGTTGTGCGAATTCACTAAGGTTCGGGTTATTTCGACCATCCTCCATATGTGTTTTGGCTCGGGTTGTTTCGGCCATGTTGAGTTGTAATCTATTGGTTGTTTGATACACCAATGGTGGGGTCGTAAGGACCATGTTGTGGGAACTATCGGTCGTTTTATGCGTCGATGGTGGGGTCGTGAGGACCACGTGGTATGATTAGTGGTGCGATAGTCGTATTTCGCTCACATGTTTGTTACGGGTGTGACGATAGATGATTTCGTACCCCTTGGGATTTGCGTTCCCATAGCCGTTTTGGGCGCTATCGGTTTCTAACCGTTGGATTGTATTGTTACGGTAGTTGCGTATTGGTCGTATTGCGCACTACAAGGGATGTTTAATGATTAGGTGATATCCGTAAGGATTCGTTTGGTTCGGTTTCATCGTTTCGGGTTGTTGACCTTAGGTTGAGACTTGGCTGTTTTTAGCGTTGTACTCGGTAAGTGTGCGCTAAGGGATCGATATCTTGGTACGAGATTGGTTGAGTTTTCCCGATGTTGGGGAATGAGCATGGTTTTAGTGCTCGGATAGTGATTTGAATAAATCGCGGGTGACGATTTAGTTGTGGAAGGCGATTCGTTGGGAAGGAATTGCTTAGGAAAGTCGGATTGGGACTTATGTCGAGGACCGTAGGGTGAGGTCCACTTGGTTAAGTGATGAGGATCACGAGGACGTGATCGAGTTTAAGTGGGGGAGAGTTGTAAGACCCGAATATTTATCTTGCTTGTTTGTGTATTAAGACGTTCGAGATTGGGTTTCGCGGATTATTTATATAAAGTTTAAAATGAAAAAGAATCTGTTTCAGAGAGGTCGCGCGCCGCGCGGGGTAGGGGCGCGCCGCGCCGATTGCTGCTGACAGAACTCCCTTGTTTTTATTTAAATTAAATGAGGGGTAAAAGGGTAAAATCACATGGGGCCGGATTTGTGTGCCATATTAGCTACTTTGGATCAGTTTTGGATCATTTTTCATGTCCATTCATCCCTTCCAAATATTTAGAGAGAGATTGGAGGTTTTGGTGAAGAAGAAGCTCGAATCGTTCAAAGTCTCGGGTTTTGAAGTTGTTCCTTTCGTTCTCGGCTACACGGTGATAGTATTGGTAAGCTCAAACTCCGAATTTCATCTATTTAATTTGATATTCAAGTTAGGGTTTTGAGTTAATTTGTTGTAATACCCTTTTAGGTGACGAAATGGGTTTAGTGATGCTAGTAATCGGGTTTGTTGTTAATTGTTGGTGGATTTCGGGTTGGTGAACTATTTGGCCATGTTTAGAACTTGAAATTTAGTTTAATCACATAAGTTAGTGATTATGGAAGTATTGGAACCCATTTAGGGTTATTTGGTTGACTAACTTTGACTTTGGGTCAAATTAGGGTTTCGTGGTGATTATGACCCAATTGGCGATTTAATGAAGTTTATAAACTTAAAATGGATTAAGTTGAAGTATAAAACCGAGTTAAATGTGTTTTGGTGTCAAAACTTGCAAAGAATGAGATTTTGACCTTTATGGGTCAAAATTAGGGTTTAAGTGTCAAAATTGGTATGACACGTGTTTAACACTTGAGTTCGGGTTTAATTGGCATATTAGGACCATTCTCACTTGTGTTAGTGACTATTGGTTAGTTTGGGCACGGTTTGTGCTTGGAAGTGCATTTGGGTCGAAATTGCACTTAGTGACGAATTGGGTTGATTTGTAAATCCACTCTAAGTGTATTATTGTAATTGTGGTAATGGAATAGGTACTTTCCATTGGCGAGTTGCGGATTACTTGGAAGCATTCTTCAAGACTTCAAGGTGAGTGGAATATCTATATATGTATGTATATGATTTATGTGCCCGTGGAAATGGTGTCACATAGCCGTTTGGTGACCATAGTTGTGAGATATAGACGTTTTGTCCACATTGATAGTTGCCCGTAGTAATGATGTCACATAGCCGTTTTTGTGACCGTAGTGGTGGGACATAGCCGTTCTTGTCCATAATGATTATTGTGAGTGGAATATGTATATATGTATGTATATGATTTATGTACCGTGTTGATGGTGTCACATAGCCGTTTTGTGACCAAGGTTGTGGGACTTAGCCGTATTAGTCCATGTTTTGTACTAAGGCACATAGCCGTGTTTGTGCATTTAGTGGCAAGTAATAGCCGTGTTTGTGCATTTAGTGGCAAGTAATAGCCGTGTTTTACTCCCACGTTGTTATTTGAGTTACCCGTACACATAGCCGTGTTGGTGTACGAAAGCGTGAGTAATAGCCGTGTTCTACTCACATTGAGCAAGTGATGCCATAGCCGTTTTTGGAACACTTGAGGGGTGATGCCATAGCCGTTTTTGGAACACCTCGGGGGGTTAGCATGCCATAGCCGTTTTTGGAAGCTAACGAATGTTATGAACATCGATGACTTGATTCGCGAAGTCGTTCCCCTAGCGAAGAGATTGGTTAACCATGAATTGTAATTGTTGATGCTAGCATTTAATTTGATTTATTATTTATATTTATTTATGCTAACGATGTTGCTAGTTGTACGGTTTGACGTTACTAGCTATTGATTGCTTATGAGGTTGCTAGTTATACGATTTGATGATACTAGCGTTTGGTACGATGAGGTAAGTGATTTATGTGTATTTATGTGATGTCGTGGATGCGAGTAGGTAAGTTGTATATGCATGTATATATTTATTCTACTCACTAAGCATTAGCTTACCCTCTCGTTGTTGACTCTTTTTATAGATTGCATGCGGATTGGTGGCTCGGGTAAGCGCGAGGACTAGAAGACTTGCATAGTTTGCTTTAGAGACTTGCTTTTGGATTGTTTAGGATTGGGTAGCGTATCCCCAATCGCCATGCTCGGCTTCGTTTTGTATTAAAAGTCTTATGGTCAAATATTGCATTTTGGTACTCAAGGGGTAATTTGGGTCGATGTGGGACCCGCTTCGTAAATTTGATTTTATTAATTAAACGTGCTAGTTTTTCATATATGAAGTCACGGTTAAAAGCGTTTTAGCTAAATGTGTCGGGAACTAGTCAAACATTTTCATTAAATTGACTTCCGGGGACAGCGGGCTGTCCAGGTGGTTTGGCGCGCCGCGCGGCCACCTGGCGCGCCGCGCAGATGGCCTGCACCAGAAAATTTTTTTTTTTGTTTGAAATTTCGTCGTGTTTGGTCGGTTACGGTTTGGGTTGTTACATGGTCTTAGCGAACCAGGTCTTGCATTAGTGTGTCTAACTGATAGTCGTTAAGATGCATTAGTGAGTCTGGACTTCGACCGTGTCTGCTTGTCAAAAGTTTTGCTTATTGTTTTTGTCGGAAATCATCTGCTTATCATCCTTATGAAATTTCCTGCTCATTATTCTTAGTCTAGACACATCATACTGCAATGATTGCATGAATAGTGTATAGACAAAAAATCATATCTTAGCGTATCTGTTGATGTAGACTTTATCTGACACGTTTCCTTAATTTTCTTCGTAATCTACGGGATCTTCTGTACCGTGTATAGATATTCTATGTAATTAGAATATCATCCGATATCCGAAAATTATTTCATATCGAAAAATCCTTTATTCAATCGTACGTAATGGAACTCACCATTAGTTCAAGTCCCTCGGATTCCGACATGGAATCCCACTCCAGCTCCGAAAGCAGCGTCACCAGAATGAATCAATCAATCATCCATCCTCAATTCATCTGATGAGTTCGTAGTCGACTCAATCAATGGAGACGAGAAGAAGACGACCTTTTTCACCAACCAAATTCACCTCTTGACGAAAAACCTGAAGTACCTATCGGCGAACCAATTTGAAACACCATTTTCACTCTCATTTCCCGAATATCTCGCCACGAACATATCATATCTCATATTCTAAACTTTATTCATTCGCTATTCCAACCGCCAATCATCCCGGACTAATCAAAGAAGTCAACGAGCTTCGCGCCTGAGTTGTAGCCTTGAAAATTATGGTACAAAATGTACCAGTTTCAACAACATCATCAACATCAACGGTATCACCAACAACAACATCTGCATTCCAAGACTCAATTCCACAATCTGCCCCACGAACACCAACATCATACGCACCATAGATAACAAGGAGTACCAACAGCAATGAACGATGAAGTATTGATCCATAACTTCATTAATATTCTACGAAGAATATGTGGATCCTAATAGTTTTAGAGATTACTTATTCTAGCTTAAATCGAAAATCAAATGAGTTTAATATTATATTGACTCATTAAATCTATAATTACATCTGAAGAAAATATATATGTATGTATATACTTTCATAAAGATTGTGATTAAAAATTCTCTTGTACAAACTGTTAATGGTGAAAATATTTTAACGGGTAGGTAATACCCGAGGAATATTTAGATCTCACGTTAATAAGTTACACTGTACATTCTTCAATTTAGATTCCGCACTCATTAACAACACTGCTCAAATTCACACATATACGTATCCGTTCACCAAAGAACAACTATTTTCATCCAAGTTCAATTTCATATTTGGGTTTTTACCTATCAGAATCCAACAAGTGGCATAATGAAGAAAATATTTGACAAAATAAAATTTGTTAGAAACAGACTAATTAACTATGAGAAATTTTGTTAAGAATCCACGCTAACTGTTTCCAGCTAACTGTTCCTATCTAACTGATTACATTTTATTTATCGCACTTTATTTATCGCAATATAATTATCGCAATTTATTTATCATCATTTAATTTCTGTTATTTATTTTACGCACTTTAAATATCGGGACACGTATACAAGGTTTTGGCATATCATATCGACGCATCTATATATATTATTTGGAATCACCATAGACACTCTGTATGCAGTAATGATCGAGTTCTCTATATAGGGTTGAGGTTGATTCTACAATAATAGATATATTTTGAGTTGTGATCGAGTTTGAGACATGTACACGGGTCACGATACATATTAATTAATTCGAATATATATATATACATATATATATTTATATATGAATTATTGAATTGTTTACTGTGGACTATCGACTTTGGACTAATAATGTTAAACAATTAAAATGAATTAAAATATTGATTATAAAATATGAAACTAATTAATTCTTCAAGTTTGCCACTTGATTTCATCCTAAACTTCAAATTATATCTTGACAATTACGATCTGCGTTCAAACTTTTCATGATACTTGAAAACACATCAATCGAGAGGATGAACCAACCGCACTTCATTTACGGGAGAAAAGATTGATGCATATAGTTATGCACCTAAAAAACACTCGGAACCAGAGTAAACGTTTAACACGTATCTGTGCTAGCTCTTTTAGCATTGTTATTACCGAAAATAACTTTGCAATCCCTTTACAAAGTAGCGAATTTTGTCACAGCTCCAGCAAGACAACTTCGACTTTTCGTTCGAAACAACCTTATTATAACCTTGATATATATGCGTGCTCTTTTATTGTTACCAGAAAACCTTTCATATTCCACCATATTACCATCAGCGTTTAATCATCTAAAAACACAATTTTCCTGAAACCACCTCAGATTAATAACCGATGATTCAGATATCATAGCATTAAATACAGAGGAAAAAAAAATGTTAGATGGTCTAAACGACCAAAAGTTTGATGATAAAGAAAGGAGTGTTAGGAACGCTCGATAGAAAATTGGGTATTGAAAAACAGATTGAGCTACCCATGAAGGAGACCAAGGACAAATACAAGGACCAAACCCTATATTCAAAGGATTCAGGTAATTCTGGATCCGTTGAAATCTTTAGAGAATATCTTGCTCCGAAGTCATGTTAAAATCTTGCGGAAAAATCTATCTCCATCAACCATCGAACTTAGAAATTCCAAAATATCATCATCAATATCTTCGATATATCTAAGGATATTTTTATAAATATTCTTGTCTGAAATTATATACCTCCTCGTGCTTCCTGTGTATCATTATATTGGAAACATTCAATAGAAAATTTAGTACCGAAAAGCAGATTATGCGAAACTAGGAAGAAAGCCGTGGACAAATCACAAAGAATAAGTTTGACTTCAAAGAATCCAAATGATTCAATGCCTGCTAAAGTCTTTAGCGAATATCTTGCTCCTTACTCTAAACTCTTGCGGACAATAGTTTCCATCACCCTCTGATCTTAAATATTCAAAGATATTATCGTATCTTTCATTACAAATATCCTTCATATTTCTGAAGATATTTTCATAACTATTCTTATCTGAAATCAATAATCTCTTCGTGCTATCAGTGTTACATCATATAAAAACTATTAGTTTCTATATTCTGTAAACTTTTGAGCTTAAAAATATGAATGTTATTGAAGTAATGTTGGGAACTGATGCATGAGTTAGTATAATATAATGACATTTGATCAACGAGATTATATTACAGTAAGACATGCTGAGTTTCTAAATTGAACATGATGATTCACAGATTATAACGTCATCATGTGTCATGTTACATAACTCTTTCATTCTGATTAACTTCTGAACATATCAAGAAAATATATTCTTGATAGTTCTATTCTCAGCGATTCTGGTAATTTGACAAGTCAAATTGTGCTATTACCATTTCTTTCTCAGGACATTGACAATGTTCATTCAGAAACTTATATCTGCAAATTCTGGACCATTACAAGAGATGCCCAATCGCAAGAAGAAGAAGAAGAAACGAAGGGACAAAGCTCCGAAGTAGAAATTGGAGTATAAATCGCAGCAAATAGGGGGGAAGTATTAACTAGGGATGATAATGATTATAGAAGATAGAAGTAGGGACTTCGAAACATCAGGGAAGATATAAAGCCCAATAATAACACATAAATTACAAACTGTGAATATCAGTGCGTTTAGCAATATAAAGACACGGGAGGATTATAAATACAATAATCACTAGAGCATAGTAGAAATAAACAGATTCTTCTGGTGGAAGTTGGAAAAGAAGAACGAAAATTACGATAGTCAGAATGAGAACAAGGATTAGAACGGGATTAAGCATTTTCACAATCTTTTAGATGTATGAACTAAGAAAGAAAGTACAGGAATGGTGAGAATAATGGAACGGGGAAGCTTAATTTATAATGGAAATATCAGATAGAGTAACCGAGGCAGATCATCGTATTTAATTATAGAAATCTTAATCTCCTTATTCGCCGAAGAACCAAATCTTTTAGATTTTGAAGATCTTCTTTAAATCCCTTGAATTCCGGAATTCAACCATCTACGTCAAAAGCTATGACGCACCATATCTTCTAAATTCAACCATGACTAGTCAAAAGTTATGATGAAACTTGTCTTTCTCATTTCACTCTTTTGTGATAACTTCACTCACCCGCTTCAAGCAATCGAACAATATTATCCACATTACTCTATGGTAATAAAATTCTATTTTATCAACTCATATTCGTCATGAAGACATTCTTATTGTTAACCATGACAACCACACTCAAATTTCAGGACGAAATTTCTTTAACGGGTAGGTACTGTGATGACCCGGGAATTTCCGATCAAATTTAAACTTTAATCTTTATACGATTCTGACACAATAAGCAAAGTTTGTAATGTTGAGTCTCGAAAACTTTGGAACAGTTACATGAATGCATTTGCCCTTTTGACCGTACCCGACGATTCACGAACAATTGTTTATAAATAAAAATGTATATGTAAATGTAAGTATACGTATATTAATTTGAAAATTATAAAATATAAATTAAGCATTAGAATTAAATTACGTAATTAATAATATGTAATGTTAATATTTAAAATAATAAGTTTATTCATCAATTATATCTATTATAATAATATTATTGTTACTTCCAATATTGACATCTAATTTAGTAATATTAATAGGAAAATAAATATATATAAATAAATTGATATATTTAATATCATTATTAGTATCATCAATAATATCTTTACTATAATTACTCTTATTCCTATTATTGATATTAATATAATTTTAATAAAACTATTATTAATATTATTGATAATATATTTATATGGCTAAGTATTCTTATTAATTTATAACAATCTTAAAATCAATAATAGATTTATGTTATTTAGCCATATTACAAAAGTTAATATGAGATATACTTATATACAGATGTATATATAAGATATACATAAAAACAATCATATATATATATATATATATATATATATATATAAATATACTGGTATATATACATAAAATCAGTATTATTAGTTATTTATCATTATTATTTATCATTATTATTTATCATTATTATTAATGTAATTGTTATTAATAATAATATATATTTATTAAATGTACAATCTATAATTAAAGGTATAGGGAACGAATTTCTTGGGCATACACACTTTGATTGAACTTTATTAATTCCGTTTGCTATTGGGAGTTGTTACAGGTTAATCACTAAGCATAGTTACAGACAAAATCTGTTGAACGTCCCATTCTCCTTTTCATTTTTTTTTCTTCATTTTCTTTTGTCCTTCATTGATTCACCTGTCGAGCATCTATACTACAAAACAAATTGTGATTGAATTAAACTGTTATAATATGTACTAGATCAGATTATATGTAATACCACATATATTTTTTTTTAGTTGTTGAATTAAAAACTGAAAACAAATAAAACCCAGTTCGATAACTCTGTCTACATGGCTTTTAAACAACAACTCTAGCACCTAAAACACTCTCTATCAATTACCCAAACCATCCTTAACCATCACTACAATCGATATGCTACTGCTATGTTTGTGCATTTTTTTTCTCGATTACCTTCAATCACGTTCAACAAGGACAAAACCTGATCAAGCCGCCACTATCTCATATTTCTTCCTTTCCTTTTTTCTTCTCCTTGTCAATCTCGAACAGCCCAAAAGACAACACTTTGCTGCTGTAAATCATTGAGGACCATCGTACATGTAACCACCTTCAATTATTTTTTTTGAGAAATTTAAACACCTTAAACTCTCGATTTCAACTCCAATATTTTTTTCTGTTTCCCTTATGCTGTAAAAACAACTCTAACTCAGTACTACCCAATTTTTTTTTCTTTTATAATTATTGTTGCCGGTATTTAAACGGAAAAGAAATATGGAGCGAAGAAGATACCATGTGTAAACTTTACCTTTATTATGTTGGCCGAAAAAACTTTACACCACTTGGCCAACTTGCTTTATAAAAGCTCTATTGCTATTAATACATCTTCTGGATTCTGTTTCGTAATTCTCCTTTTTATTTACAACCAAAAATTTACTTGGGCCATGACCCTGCTTCTAACTTATGTTGGGTCGAAGTTATAATTGGGCCAAAACCTTAGCCTGCCAGCTGTGGCCCAATTTCTGTTTTCTGGATGAATCTGTAACGAGTGTATGAGCTGAATCGTTGATATATATATTTTTTTCTCTCGATTAAAAGATATGAAGATGATGATACGCTGATCGATAACATGATGAGATATTGATGATGATGATGACGATTTGATGATTAATGGTGATGCATGATGACAAGTGAAGATGATGATGATGTGTCGTGATAATGATGTTCACAAAACTGTATGATGATGATGATGATAATCAGTTAATGATTATGAAGGTATACGCATGATGATGATGACGATTTGATGATGACGATTTGATGATGAATGGTGATGCATGATGACAAGTGAAGATGATGATGATGTGTCGTGATAATGATGTTCACAAAACTGTATGATGATGATGATGATAATCAGCTAATGATGATGATGGTATACGCATGATGATGATGACATAAGATGGAAGTTAATGTACACGATGATGTTAGATGATAGTTATGATTTAGAAGAATGATGATGATGTTGATTGAAGATGATGGATGTGATGACCCGGGAATTTCTGACCAAATTTAAACTTAATCTTAATATGAATTCGACACGATAAGCAAAGCCCGTTAAACTAAGTCTAAAATTTTTGAACTGTTTTAATATATTCAGTTAACCTTTGACTAATCCCGACGATTCACGAACAATTATTTGTAATAAATATGTATAAATATATATATATATATATATATATATATATATATATATATATATATATATATATATATATATATATATATATATATATATATATATATGTAAATATATATAATAATTTGAAATTATAAAATATAATGTAAACATTAGAATTAAGTATGTAAAATAAGTATTACGTAATTAATGAAATGTAAACTTAATATATTATATGAAATTACAAGTTGAAAATATATTTGTATAATATTATTATTACTTTTATTATTAATACTCTTATTATTACTATAAATATTATTATTATTAATTGTATTTAAATTATTATTAACATAAATATAATTATAAGTATTAATGATAATTATATATATTCATACGCACGATTTAAGGACCATGGCAGTTTAACATCACTTTTGTGCTGTTTAATTTGTTGAATTAAATTGTATCTGTCGACCTCAAATCTTAAACCATTCCAAATTCTGTTAGATTTCATTATCAACTTTATTTATTTTTTATTTATTCTTTTTCTTTTTCCTCCATGGCTTCAATTATTCTGTCGACCAAATCCATACTACAAAACAAAGGGTGGTTGAATTTAGCTGTTATAACATGTACTTGGTCACATTATATATTATACCACATGTAAATTGTTGAATTAAAAACTGAAAACAGAAGATTAATCCTGTCTCAAGTTAGTACAATCATTGTTGAATTTAATTCACAAAGTGTACGAATCTGTTAACAATCCTTATCTACTTTTAAATATTTTGTTTTCTCCTTTTGGCCTCGAATATCTCTGTCGACCACCATCAATTCTACTAAATGAAAATTGATAAATTATTATTGCAGTATCACTACAATATATATATAATTACATATACAAAACATAGAGAGGAAAAGGGAGAGATTTAGATTTACATTCACTATCATCTTTGATCATCATCTTCATTAATCTTCATGAAACCATCTTCATCATCAACTCACTAATCATTGATCAAACACCATAAGCAACTAATAAACTCCATGCTTACTAGGGTACGTGATCTATATATTTTTTTCTTCTTTCTTTTCTTTCGTTAAACTGCAAATATTTCGTCACCACCACCCTATCTATCAACCACCTTGACCACCACAATCAGGTTTTATTTTTCTTTGCTTTCCTTCTTTCTTCTGTTTGAACTATGAATACCACCTTTTTATTTTTTTTGTTATTGTTTTGTTCGTCTTGCTGTAACATCACCAACATACCACCATAAAATTCACCTCTAAACATCTCATGTTGCCCCTATGTTTCTCTTGATTCGTATTGCAGCAAACACCACTCCACAATCACATGTTGCAACGATTATAATTCTTTTTCCACACACACTGAATTAACACCGCTGCTGTATTATATTTCCTTTCGTCTAGCAAGCTTGAAATAAATAATATTGGTGATAATGCAAGAATAATGATTAAGTGATTAAAGTAGTAATGATAGTTATTATAATAAGGAGTGCAAGTTGAGTTGTATTAGTTGCTGCCATTCAATTTTGATACCACCAAATACGAAACCCCATAAGGAATAAAACTTTCCAGCTGTGTAACCACTAATTTTTTTTTTAAACGTAAAAAGGAAGTCGCAGGCCACATGGTTAATTGATTTTAAATCGTGCAACTAAATTGGTGTTGGGCTGTTGATACAGTTTTTTTTTTTTTGAAAGCCCATTTCACTTGCTAAAAAAAAATCGTTATATGGCCCAACAAAGACAGTTGTGGAACGTGCTGTAACATGGCAGCGTATATATATTTTTCTTTAACACCATGCACCAAACCTACTTTTTTCCAACTACTGCAGCTACGTGATATTGCTGCACTACTTCCGTTTTATTTTTTTATTTTTTTTTCATCCAACACACAAACAATCCATCGAAACCACTATTAATTGTTACGTTTTTTTTTATCGGGCCACTGTTATGATTATGTTTCAGACTATGAATAGAATGATGCAATTATGATTAAGATATTGATAAACGAGTTGATGATGTTAAGATGTTAAGAAGATGATGATGATTAGTTGTTTAGATTATGATAATCACAATAATGTTTATGCTAAGTGATGAATATAAAAAACAGAAAGTATGGGTCATATAGAATTCTGCTGTAAATTAAAACAGAAAATAATGAGTAGAGGAATGGTTTGGGTTGTGGCTGTGGAGCGAGAGGTCTCGGGTTCGAATCTCGACAGTGGTGTATTCTTTTTAAAATGTGCCATCAAAGGTTCGTGAATCCGAGGTCAATCCTACACTTTTTAAATGACGTCATATGTATTTTTACTACAAAATACAGTATGGTATGAAAGAAATCTTTCGCTGTGCTTTTGCTCATCTTAGAGATATTAATTGGAGTCATTCATGACATATTTCAAAAGACGTTGCATTCGAGTCGTTGAGTTCATCAAGATTATTATTAAGTCAATTATAGTAAGATATATTATGAAATGGTATGCATGTCGTCAACCTTAGATGTAATGAAAGATTGTCTTTTCAAAAATGAATGCAATGTTTGTAAAATGTATCATATAGAGGTCAAGTACCTCGCGATGTAATCAACTGTTGTGAATCATTTATAATCGATATGGACTTTGTCCGGATGGATTAGGACGGGTCTTCACAGTTGGTATCAGAGCGGTGGTCGTAGCGAACCAGGTCTTGCATTAGTGTGCCTAACTAGGAGTTGTTAGGATGCATTAGTGAGTCTGGACTTCGACTTAATAGTTGTTAGGTTACTTTAAGGAGTCTGGACTTGAACCTGGTCTGCATGTCAAAAGTTTTGCTTATCATTTCGTGTCGAAAATTACCTGCTTATCATTCTTAGAGAATCACTTGCTTATCATTCTTAGTCTAGACACGTTTTACTGCATTGACTGCATGAATAGTGTATAGACAAACTTCATATCTTAGCGTATCTGTTACTGTAATTTTGTCAGATATATTCCGTAGATTCCTCCGTAACTTATGGGATTTTAGTATTATATATGCATATGTAAATTATGTATTGCAAGGTACTAATCTACATCCTATAATCTATTTCTTATCGAAAATCCTTCATCTAATTGTATGAGATGAATCCCTCAACCAGTTCGAGTCCCTCAGATTTCGATAGCTATTCCGATAGTTATTCCGACAGCTATTCCGACATGGATATTCACCTAAGCTCCAAAAGCGATGTCACCAGAATGAATCAATCAATCAGCCATCCCCAATTCATCTGATGCATTCATAGTCGACTTAATCAATGGAGACGCGAAGAAGGCGATCCCTTCCACCAACCGAATTCACCTCTTGACAATGAACCTGAAGCGTTTACCGGCGAACCTATCCGAAACACCATTTTCAGCCTCATTTCTAGGGTAACTCGTCACGATTATATTCTATCTAAAATTCTAAACCTTATTCATCTGCTCGTTCCGACCGACAATCATCTTGGAATAATAGGAGAAGTCAACGAACTTCGCGCTCGAGTAATCAATCTGGAGAATATGGTACAAAATGTACCAGCTTCAGCAACATCACCAACATCAACAGTACCATTAGTAACAGCACCAGTACCATTAACAATCCATGCCTCAATATCTCATTATGTACCTCGAGTATAATCATCGTTCTACGTATCGTTCTACATCGATTATCTTCGTTCTTTATGACGATTAAGTAATCTCTAAATGTTTTAGAGATTATGTATTCTAGTTCTAATGGTAAACCAAATGAGTTTAATATCATATTAACTCATTAAATCCATGATTATATCTGAAGAAAATATATATGTATATATATTTTCATAAAGATTGTAATTAAAAATTCTTTTATACAAACTGTTAATGACGAAAATATTTTAACGGGTAGGTAATACCAGAGGAATATTTAGATTTCACATTAATAAGTTACACTGTACATTCTTCGAATCTGATTCACCACAGAATAACCATTTTCATTCAGTTTCATATTTGGATTTTAATCTATCAGAATCCAACAAGTGACATAATGAAGAACACATTTGACGAAATAAAAATTTGATAGAAAAAAACAAATTAACTATGAAAAATTTTTTGTTAAGAATCCACGCTAACTGTTTCCAGCTAACTGTTCCTAGCTAACTGATTATATTTTATTTATCGCAGTTTATTTATCGCAATTTAATTATCACAAATTTAATTTCCGCAATTTTATTTATCGTCATTTAATTTCTGTATTTATTTTACGCACTTTAAATATCGGGACACGTATACAAGGTTTTGACATATCATATCGACGCATCTATATATATTATTTGGAATAATCATAGACACTCTATATGTAGTAATGATCGAGTTCTCTATACAGGGTTGAGGTTTATTCTACAATAATATATATACTTTGAGTTGTGATCGAGTCTGAGACATGTACACGGGTCACGATACATATTAATTAATTCGAATATTATATATTAAACTGTATATGAATTATTAGACTGTCAATGTGGACTATCGACTTTGGACTATAATATTGGACAATTAAAATGAATTAAAATATTGATTATAACATATGAAACTAAACATTTCTTCAAGTTTGCCACTTGATTTCATCTTAAACCTCATTTGTATCTTGACGATTACAATCTGCGTTCAAACCTTTCATGATTCTTGAAAACACCTCAACCGAGAGGATGAACCAACCGCACTTCATCTACGGAGGGAAAGATTTATGCATTTAGTTATGCACCTGGAAACTCTCGGCAACTGAGTAAACTTTAACACGTAGCCGCGTCAGATCCTTTGGCATTTATTAGCAAAAATAACTTTGCGATCTCTTTTCAAAGTAGCAAATTTTGTCACAGCTTCAGCAAATCAACTTCGACTTTTCGTTCAAACCACCTTATTATCACCTTGATTATTATGTATGTTCTTTTATTGTTACCGAGGAATTTTCCATATTTTACCATATTACTAGCAGACGTACCAGCAACCTCGTTGCTTCTTGGTTTAAATCTCTCCGATAAATCATTATATTTCTTCATTGAAACCCTGTCATATACTCAGCCGCATCTCGTAACGAGAACTGCCATACCAATTACCGAGAATCAGCAATCAGTACTTTGAAAACTCACAGCATATCTACATCAACAGTTATATGTATCCATATAACATTTATCTCTTAGAATTATGATCTTTCATTCTGAAATTCTAAAAAAAAAGCACTCAGTCTACAAATTAATACTCTGAATGTTGAAAAAGTTGAATGAAGTAGCAGAAACCGTAGACAACTGTAAACGACCTTAATCATCGAAAGTTTGATGATAAAAAAAATAAAAATAAAAATAGTATGTTGGAAAAGATCATAAAAGTTAGAACTGGAAAACGGATTGAGCTAACCACGAAGGAGACCAAGGATAAATACACGGACCATACCCTATATTTAAAGAATCCAGATAATTCTGGATCCGTTGAAATCTTTAGAGAATATCTTGCTCCGAAGTCATGTTAAAATCTTGCGGAAAATCTTTCTTCATCAACCATCGAACTTAGAAATTCCAAAATATCATCATCGATATCTTCGATATTTCTGAGGATATTTTCATAAATATTCTCATCCGAAATTATATACCTCTTCGTGCTTTCTGTGTATCATTATATTAGAAACATTTAATAGAAAATTTAGTACCGAAAAGCAGATTATGCGAACCTATGAAGGAAGCTGTGGACAAATCACAAAGAATAAGTTTGACTTCAAAGAATCTAAATGATTCTATTTCTGATGAAATCTTTAGCGAATACCTTGCTTCCGAATCTAAACCCTTACGGATAAATCTTCTTCATCATCCATCGATATTAGAAATTCCAAGATATCATCGTGTATCCATTTATAAATATCCTCCATATTTCTGAAGATATTTTCATAACTGTTCATATCTGAAATCATTAATCTCTTCATGCTATCAGTGTTACATCATATAGAAACTGTTAGTTTCTATATTCTGAAAACTTTCGAGCTTAAAATATGAATGTTATTGAAGTAATGTTGGGAACTGATGCATGAGTTAGTATAATATAATGACACTTGATCAACGTGATTATATTACAGTAATTCATGCTGAGTTTCTAAATGGGACATGATGATTCACAGATTATAACGTTATCATGTGCCATGTTACACGACTCTTACATTTTATCTGATATATAAACATATCAAGAACATATTTTCTTGATAGTTCTATCTTTCCCGGATATTCTGGTAAATTGAGAAATCAAATCGTGCTATTACATTCCTTCTTATTTAGAACATTAATAATGTTCATTCTAAAATTTATATCTGCGAATTCTGGACCATTACAAGAGTTGCCAAATCGCCAGAAGAAGAAACGAAGGGACAAAGCTCTGAAATAGAAATTGGAGTATAAATCGCAGCAAATAGGAGGGAGTATTAACTGTGGATGACAATGATTATAAGAAACATAAATGGGGACATTGAAATATAAGGAGAGATATAAAGCCCGATAACAACGCATAGATTACAAACCATGGATATTAATACGGATAGTAATATAAAGACACGATATAATTAAGAATGGTATCTCCCCAAGGTAATAGTAGAAGTAAACAGATTCTTCTGATGGAAGATTGAAAAGAAGGATGACAGAAATGATAATCAGAAAAATATCAAGGATTAGAACTGGATTAAGCATTTTCACAATTTTTTGGATGTATGAACTAAGAAAGAAAGTATAGGAATGGTGAGAATAATGGAACGGAAGAGCTTAATTTATAATGGAAATATCAGACAGAGTAATCGAGGCAGATCACCGTATTTAATTATAGAGATCTTATTTTCCTTACTCGTCAAAGAATCAAATCTTTTAGACTTCGAAGATTTTCTTTAAATCCCTTGAATTTCGGAATCCAACTCTGACTCTGTCAAAAGTTAAGATGAATCTTTACTCTCTTATTTCACTCTTTGGTGATAGCTTCATTCGTACTCTTCGAATAATCGAATTATTTCCATATTACTCAATGATGAAAAAACTCAATTTATCAGCTCATATTCGTCATGAAAACATTTTTTATTGTTAGCCATGACCACCTCACTCAAATTTCGGGACGAAATTTCATTAACGGGTAGGTACTGTGATGACCCGGGAATTTCTGACCAAATTTAAACTTAATCTTAATTTGAATTCGACACGATAAGCAAAGCCCGTTAAACTAAGTCTAAAATTTTTGAACTGTTTTAATATATTCAGGTAACCTTTGACTAATCCCGACGATTCACGAACAATTATTTGTAATAAATATGTATATATATATATATATATATATATATATATATATAATAATTTGAAATTATAAAATATAATGTAAACATTAGAATTAAGTATGTAAAATAAGTATTACGTAATTAATGAAATGTAAACTTAATATATTATATGAAATTACAAGTTGAAAATATATTTGTATAATATTATTATTACTTTTATTATTAATACTCTTATTATTACTATAAATATTATTATTATTAATTGTATTTAGATTATTATTAACATAAATATAATTATAAATATTAATGATAATTATATATATTCATACGCACGATTTAAGGACCTTGGCAGTTTAACATCACTTTTTTGCTGTTTAATTTGTTGAATTAAATTGTATCTGTCGACCTCAAATCTTAAACCATTCCAAATTATGTTAGATTTCATTATCAACTTTATTTATTTTTTATTTATTCTTTTTCTTTTTCCTCCATGGCTTCAATTATTCTGTCGACCACCATCAATTCTACTAAATGAAAATTGATAAATTATTATTGCAGTATCACTACAATATATATATAATTACATATACAAAACATAGAGAGGAAAAGGGAGAGATTTAGATTTACATTCACTATCATCTTTGATCATCATCTTCATTAATCTTCATGAAACCATCTTCATCATCAACTCGCTAATCATTGATCAAACACCATAAGCAACTAATAAACTCCATGCTTACTAGGGTACGTGATCTATATATTTTTTTTCTTCTTTCTTTTCTTTCGTTAAACTACAAATATTTCGTCACCACCACCCTATCTATCAACCACCTTGACCACCACAATCACGTTTTATTTTTCTTTGCTTTCCTTCTTTCTTCTGTTTGAACTATGAATACCACCTTTATATTTTTGTTGTTGTTTTGTTCGTCTTGCTGTAACATCACCAACATACCACCATAAAATTCACATCTAAACATCTCATGTTGCCCCTATGTTTCTCTTGATTCGGATTACAGCAAACACCACTCCACAATCACATGTTGCAACGATTATAATTCTTTTTCCACACACACTGAATTAACACCGCTGCTGTATTATATTTCCTTTCGTCTAGCAAGCTTGAAATAAATAATATTGGTGATAATGCAAGAATAATGATTAAGTGATTAAAGTAGTAATGATAGTTATTATAATAAGGAGTGCAAGTTGAGTTGTATTAGTTGCTGCCATTCAATTTTGATACCACCAAATACGAAACCCCATAAGGAATAAAACTTTCCAGCTGTGTAACCACTAATTTTTTTTTAAACGTAAAAAGGAAGTCGCAGGCCACATGGTTAATTGATTTTAAATCGTGCAACTAAATTGGTGTTGGGCTGTGGATACAGTTTTATTTTTTTTTTGAAAGCCCATTTCACTTGCTAAAAAAAATCGTTATATGGCCCAACAAAGACAGTTGTGGAACGTGCTGTAACATGGCAGCGTATATATATATTTTTCTTTAACACCATGCAGAAAACCTACTTTTTTCCTACTACTGCAGCTACGTGATATTGCTGCACTACTTCCGTTTTATTTTTTTATTTTTTTTTCATCCAACACACAAACAATCCATCGAAACCACTATTAATTGTTACGTCTTTTTTATCGAGCCACTGTTATGATTATGTTTCGGACTATGAATAGAATGATGGAATTATGATTATGATATTGATAAACGAGTTGATGATGTTAAGATGTTAAGAAGATGATGATGATTAGTTGCTTAGATTATGATAATCACAATAATGTTTATGCTAAGTGATGAATATGAAAAATAGAAAGTATGGGTCATATAGAATTCTGCTGTAAATTAAAACAGAAAAGAATGAGTAGAGGAATGGTTTGGGTTGTGGCTGTGGAGCGAGAGGTCTCGGGTTCGAATCCCGACAGTGGTGTATTCTTTTTAAAATGTGCCATCAAAGGTTCGTGAATCCGAGGTCAATCCTACACTTTTTAAATGACGTCATATGTATTTTTACTACAAAATACAGTATGGTATGAAAGAAATCTTCCGCTGTGCTTTTGCTCATCTTAGAGATATTAATTGGAGTCATTCATGACATATTTCAAAAGACGTTGCATTCGAGTCGTTGAGTTCATCAAGATTATTATTAAGTCAATTATAGTAAGATATATTATGAAATGGTATGTATGTCGTCAACCTTAGATGTAATGAAAGATTGTCTTTTCAAAAACGAATGCAATGTTTGTAAAATGTATCATATAGAGGTCAAGTACCTCGCGATGTAATCAACTGTTGTGAATCATTTATAATCGATATGGACTTCGTCCGGATGGATTAGGACGGGTTTTCACAATGGACACGATGAAGATGAGGGACGATGGTGTCACATAAACCCTTTTAATTCATCGATCAAACAACTGGGTTCCTTTAAATCTGTTATTGGATTGAATTATGTTTTGGGCCATGTGTATGTTGTTGGGCCGTTTTGAAAAATTGTATGGTTGGGCCGAAATACAAAAGAGAGAAGGGATATATAAATTCGGGTAGGGTATATTTACAAAAAAAAAAGAGACGGATGGTTGGTTTAGGGGTGTTGGGTGTAACGAGAGGTCATGGGTTCGAGTGCTGGCAGGAGCATTTATTTTTTTAGGGCTTGTTACAAGAAGGCAGCCTTTCTAATATTTATTATTATTATTATTATTATTATTATTATTATTATTATTATTATTATTATTATTATTATTATTATTATTATTATTATTATTATTATTATTATTATTATTATTATTATTATTATTATTATTATTATTATTATTAAACTTATCACTTTATTTAAAAACTACTATTATTATTATAAATATCATTATTTTTATTGTCATTACTATTTTTATTAACAATATTTTTATTGTCATTATTATTATTTTTATCATTATTATTACTATTATTATTATTAATATCATTAACATGATTCTTATATATATATTTATTATCATTATTTTGATTATCATTAATAACATTATTATTATCATGGTTAATATTATTATAATTATTTTATTATTAAGTACTATTACTATTATTATTATTATTATTATAAGATAACACAACTTTTTATTTATTATTATTAATATTATTGTACCAAATAACAATTAGTTACGTAAAACTATATTAATACAGATAACATACAAAAATAACAAGTATATTACTAATATTAATATATAAACTTATTTGATTATTATTATATGTTTTAATATATATAATGATATAGGTTCGTGAATCTAAGGCCAACCCTACTTTTGTTCAATGTCGTTCTATGTATTTTTACTACAAAATACATTAGGTGAGTTTCATTATTCCATTTTTATATACATTTTGGGCTGAGAATACATGCAAATGCTTTATTAACTGTTTTACAATATTTATATGCGTGAGTTATAGTCCCACTTTTAAAATCTAATATTTTTGGGATGAGAATACATGCAGGTTTTATAAATGATTTACAAAATAGACACAAGTACGTGAAACTACATTCTATGGTTGAATTATCGAAATCGAATATGCCCCTTTTTATTAAGTCTGGTAATCTAAGAATTAGAGAACAGACACCCTAATTGACGCGAATCCTAAAGATAGATCTATTGGGCCTAACAAACCCCATCCAAAGTACCGGATGCTTTAGTACTTCGAAATTTATATCATGTTCGATGGAGGATCCCGGAAATGATGGGGATATTCTTATATATGCATCTTGTTAATGTCGGTTACCAGGTGTTCAATCCATATGATGATATTTTTTTTGTCTCTATGCATGGTACGTATATTTATGAGAAATGAAAATCTTGTGGTCTATTAAAATAATGAAAATATTTATTTATGTTAAACTAATGAACTCGCCAACTTTTTGGTTGACAATTTAAAGCATGTTTATTCTCAGGTACGAAAGAAATCTTCCGCTATGCATTTACTCATCTTAGAGATATTACTTGGAGTCATTCATGATATATTTCAAAAGACGTTGCATTCGAGTCGTTGAGTTCATCAAGATTATTATTAAGTCAATTATAGTTAGATATGTTATAAAATGGTATGTATGCCGTCAATTTTCGATGTAATGAAAGATTGTCTTTTCAAAAACGAATGCAATATTTGTAAAATGTATCATATAGAGGTCAAGTAGCTCGCGATGTAATCAACTGTTGTGAATCGTTTATAATCGATATGGACTTCGTCCGGATGGATTAGGACGAGCCTTGACAAAAAAGCAGGGAGACAGTCAAGATAACCTATAAGCGATTTCTCTGAACACAAACGTTTTGGGTTAAATGATGCGCTGTTGTTTTAAACCATGGGATCATATAACGTTTTGTATAATATTACTAGTGTGGTTTGCTTAATGTTTGATGTAAGATAAGCATATGTAAAATAGTGAAGTGTGAAATGCAATAATTTTTTACATGGTTGAGTATTATTTGGGTGATAGTAATTGATTTCTGTACTAAGCTATTAAGTATGAACTTTAACGGGTAGGTACTACCCTAGATATAATTATAAAATGCTAATAAGAAGAAAAGGCTTTTATAATAATAACTGGTTCATATTATTAATAAGCTATGATGTACTGTAAATACATACTACATCTATAATATTCCATGTGAATAATTATTTTTTTCATTCTTATTGAAGATTATGGCGCGATTAAACCGAATGACGGAACAAGAAATCGAGGAACTCATCAATCAGTGAGTGGACGACAGAATGTTATGGGTCAAGGCTGCAAGAGGTGCTGCAGTTAACCCAAATCCTCGTGTGGGATGTACTTACAAAACTTTTTAAGGTTGCAAGCCCTCATCATTCAGTGGAATAGAAGGACCGGTCGGTTTAACCCGGTGGATCGAAAAGATTGAGTCTGTGTTTAAAATCAGTGGTTGTATTGAGAAGGACATGACCAAGTATGCATTGTGCACCTTACACGATAGTGCACTCACGTGGTGGAAAAACTATGTGAAGGCCATAGGAGGAGATGTAGCTTATGATACTCTTTGGGAAGAATTCAAAACAATTCTAATCAACGAGTATTGTCCAAGGAACGAGGTTAGGAAGTTGGAAGCTGAATTACGAAGCCCGAAATTGTTGGTACTGAACTCACCAACTACAATCAGCGATTCATGGAATTAGCTTTGCTATGTCCCGAATTGGTACCAACCGAAGAACGGAAGATAGAACTGTACAAAGATGGTTTACCTAAAAATGTCAAGGCAAATGTTACAGCATCGAAACCCAAGACTATTCATGAAGCCATCACCATGGAAAACGAGTTGATGGACCAGATTATTCTAGATAAGAACACCGATGTCAAGACATCAGAAAACAAAAGAAAGTGGGAAGGTAATCAACAATGCAACAAGAAACAAGAAACCACGCAAGGTGTGGGTAGTGGTTCAAACTTAGGTTACAAAGGACGAAATCCTTTATGTAACAGATGCTACAAACATCACTCTGGTTATTGTAATGTGGTGTGCGATAATTGTAATCGAAGGGGTCATCTTGCTGAAGATTGTAGGATTCCTGTTACAAATACCAATGGCACTAAGACTCCTGCCACCAATGCAAATAGAACTGCCTTGGCCACTGTTACTTGTTATGGGTGTGGGAAACAGGGTCATTATAAGAGCCAGTGCCCGAATCCAGAGAAGAATAACGAATCTGCACGTGGAAGAGCATTTATTATTAATGCTAGAGAGGCGTATGAAGACCCGGAGCTGGTTACGGGTACGTTTATCATTAATAACTTATCAGCATCTATTATATTTGATACTGGTGCCGATAGAAGTTACGTGTGTAGAGACTTTTACGCTAAATTGAATTGTTCATCATTACCTATAGATGCTAAGTACATGATTGAGTTAGCTAATGGTAAACTAATTAAAGCCGATAAAATTTGCTGTGATTGTAAAATAAGTTTAGCCGGAGAAACATTTAAGATTGATTTGATACCCGTAGAATTAGGAAGTTTTGACGTAATTATCGGCATGGACTGGATGTCCAAAGTAGGAGTCGGAGTGGTGTGTGCTGAAAAGGCAATTCGTATTCCTCGAAAGGATAAATCAATGATAATGATTTACGGAGATAAAGGTAACCCAAACCTAAATCTCATTAGCTATTTGAAAGCTCAAAAGTGCTTAGAAATGGGATGTTACGCCATCCTAGCACATGTAAAGAAAGTTGAAGAAAATGAGAAGAATATTAACGATGTAAATGTAGTAAGAGACTTTCACGATGTATTTCCGGAAGAATTACCGGGACTACCTCCTTTCAGGTCTTTAGAATTTCAAATAGATCTTGTACCAGGAGTTGCACCGGTTGCCCGTGCTCCATATAGACTTGCACCGTCCGAGCTAAAAGAACTTCAGAGTCAGTTAAAAGAATTACTGGACCGAGGATTCATACGACCAAGTTCTTCACCGTGGGAAACTCCAATTTTATTTGTTAAAAAGAAAGATGGATCTTTTAGGAAGTGTATAGATTATCGTGAATTAAATAAGTTAACTATCAAGAAACGGTATCCACTACCGAGAATTGATGACTTATTTGATCAACTGCAAGGATCATGTGTTTACTCGAAAATCGACCTAAGATCGGGCTATCATCAACTACGTGTCAAAGAAGAAGACATTCTGAAAACTGCTTTTCGAACACGTTATGGTCATTACGAATTTTTGGTCATGCCGTTTGGATTGACGAATGCGCCAGCTGTATTCATGGATCTCATGAATCGAGTTTGTAGTCCATATTTAGATAAGTTTGTTATCGTTTTCATTGACGATATTCTTATCTATTCCAAAAATGAGCAAGAGCATGAGCAGCATTTAAGGTTGGTATTAGAATTGTTAAGAAATGAACAGTTATACGCCAAATTTTCTAAGTGTGCGTTTTGGTTGAAAGAAGTGCAATTTCTTGCCCACGTTGTTAGTAGCAAAGGAATTCAGGTTGATCCAGCTAAAATTGAGGCCATTGAAAAATGGGAGACTCCTAAGACGCCAACGCAGATACGTCAATTTTTGGGTTTAGCCAGTTATTATAGAAGGTTTATTCAAGATTTCTCCCGAATAGCTAAACCATTAACAGCGTTAACGCAAAAAGGGAAGAAGTACGAATGGACCTCTGAGCAGGAGAGTGCATTTCAATTACTGAAGAAGAAGTTGACTACGGCGCCTATTTTATCGTTACCTGAAGGGAACAATGATTTTGAGATATATTGTGATGCTTCGCGACAAGGTTTTGGTTGCGTCCTTATGCAACGAAAGAAAGTTATTGCATACGCATCTCGACAATTGAAGATTCACGAGCGGAATTACACGACGCATGATCTAGAATTGGGGGCAGTAGTGTTTGCATTGAAGATATGGAGACACTTTTTATATAGAGTTAAATGCACTGTGTTTACTGATCATAAAAGCCTTCAACATATTTTCGATCAGAAACAGCTGAACATGAGGCAACGTAGGTGGGTCGAGCTGATAAATGACTACGATTGTGAGATTCGCTATCATCCCGGGAAAGCGAATGTAGTGGCCGACGCTCTAAGCAGAAAGGAACGAGAACCAATTCGAGTACCGGCGATGAACATAAAAATTCGCATGAATTTCAACTCACAAATCAACGAGGCTCAACGAGAAGCTCTTACTAAAGAAAATATAGGAAATGAAATAATGAAGAAGTATGAGAAGCAACTCGTTATACGGGAAGACGGAATACTGTAGTGACCCGAACTTTTCTATGTTTATATATATATTAAATGAAATTGTTATTTACATGGTTAAGTGTTTCCAACATATTAAGCAATCAAACTTGTTAAGACTTGATTAATTGAAATAGGTTTCATATAGACAATTGACCACCCAAGTTGATCGGTGATTCACGAACGCTAAAACTTGTAAAAACTGTATGATGACATATATATGGTTATATATATAGTTAACATGATATTATGATAAGAAAACATATCATTAAGTATATTAATAATGAACTACATATGTAAAAACAAGACTACTAACTTAATGATTTTGAAACGAGACATATATGTAACGATTATCGTTGTAACGACATTTAATGTATATATATCATATTAAGAGATATTCGTACATCATAATATCATGATAATATAATAATTTAAAATCTCATTTGATATTATAAACATTGGGTTAACAACATTTAACAAGATCGTTAACCTAAAGGTTTCAAAACAACACTTACATGTAACGACTAACGATGACTTAACTACTCGGTTAAAATGTATATACATGTAGTTTTTTAATATGTATTCATAGACTATTGAAAGACTTCAAGACACTTATCAAAATACTTCTACTTAACAAAAATGCTTACAATTACATCCTCATTTAGTTTCATCAACAATTCTACTCGTATGCACCCGTATTCGTACTCGTACAATACACAGCTTTTAGATGTATGTACTATTGGTAAATACACTCCAATGATCAGCTCTTAGCAGCCCATGTGAGTCACCTAACACATGTGGGAACCATCATTTGGCAACTAGCATGAAATGTCTCATAAAATTACAAAAATATGAGTAATCATTCATGACTTATTTACATGAAAACAAAATTACATATCCTTTATATCTAATCCATAAACCAACGACCAAAAACACCTACAAACACTTTCATTCTTCAATTTTCTTCATCTAATTGATCTCTCTCAAGTTCTATCTGCAAGTTATAAGTGTTCTTCATAAATTCTACAAGTTCTAGTTTCATAAAATCAAGAATACTTCCAAGTTTGCTAGCTTACTTCCAATCTTGTAGAGTGATCATCCAACCTCAAGAAATCTTTCTTATTTACAGTAAGATATCTTTCTAATACAAGGTAATACTCATATTCAAACTATGATTCAATTTCTATAACTATAACAATCTTATTTCGAGTGAAAATCTTACTTGAACTGTTTTCGTGTCATGATTCTGCTTCAAGAACTTTCAAGCCATCCAAGGATCCTTTGAAGCTAGATCCATTTTTCCCATTTCCAGTAGATTTATAAAGAAAACTTGAGGTAGTAATGATGTTCATAACATCATTCGATTCATACATATAAAGCTATCTTATTCGAAGGTTTAAACTTGTAATCACTAGAACATAGTTTAGTTAATTCTAAACTTGTTCGCAAACAAAAGTTAATCTTTCTAACTTGACTTTTAAAATCAACTAAACACATGTTCTATATCTATATGATATGCTAACTTAATGATTTAAAACCTGGAAATACGAAAACACCGTAAAACCGGATTTACGCCGTCGTAGTAACACCGCGGGCTGTTTTGGGTTAGTTAATTAAAAACTATGATAAACTTTTAATTAAAAGTTGTTCTTCTGGGAAAATGATTTTTCTTATGAACATGAAACTATAACCAAAAATCATGGTTAAACTCAAAGTGGAAGTATGTTTTCTAAAATGGTCATCTAGACGTCGTTCTTTCGACTGAAATGACTACCTTTACAAAAATAACTTGTAACTTATATTTCCGACTATAAACCTATACTTTTTCTGTTTAGATTCATAAAATAGAGTTCAATATGAAACCATAGCAATTTGATTCACTCAAAACGGATTTAAAATGAAGAAGTTATGGGTAAAACAAGATTGGATAATTTTTCTTGTTGTAGCAACGTGAAAATTGGTAACAAATCTATATTAATCATATCCTAGCTAAATTATATTGTATTATACATGTAGTCTAATATATTATGTAATCTTGGGATACCATGGACACGTATGCAAATGTTTTGACATATCATATCGACCCATGTGTATATATTATTTGGAACAACCATAGACACTCTATATGCAGTAATGTGGGAGTTAGCTATACAGGGTTGAGGTTGATTCCAAAAATATATATATACTTTGAGTTGTGATCTAGCCTGAGACGTGTATACACTGGGTCATGGATTGATTCAAGATAATATATATCAATTTTTTTCTTTACATCTAACGTTGGACAACTAGTTGTAGGTTACTAACGAGGACAGCTGACTTAATAAACTTAAAACATCAAAATGTATTAAAAGTGTTGTAAATATATTTTGAATATACTTTGATATATATGTACATATTTGTTATAGGTTCGTGAATCGACCAGTGGCCAAGTCTTACTTCCCGACGAAGTAAAAATCTGTGAAAGTGAGTTATAGTCCCACTTTTAAAATCTAATATTTTTGGGATGAGAATACATGCAGGTTTTATAAATGATTTACAAAATAGACACAAGTACGTGAAACTACATTCTATGGTTGAATTATCGAAATAGAATATGCCCATTTTTATTAAGTCTGGTAATCTAAGAATTAGGGAACAGACACCCTAATTGACGCGAATCCTAAAGATTGATCTATTGGGCCTAACAAACCCCATCCAAAGTACCGGATGCTTTAGTACTTGGAAATTTATATCATATCCGAAGGGTATCCCGGAATGATGGAGATATTCTTATATATGCATCTTGTTAATGTCGGTTACCAGGTGTTCACCATATGAATGATTTTTATCTCTATGTATGGGATGTATATTGAAATATGAAATCTTGTGGTCTATTGTTATGATTTGATATATATAGGTTAAACCTATAACTCACCAACATTTTTGTTGACGTTTAAAGCATGTTTATTCTCAGGTGAATATTAAGAGCTTCCGCTGTTGCATACTAAAGTAAGGACAAGATTTGGAGTCCATGTTTGTATGATATTATGTAAAAACTGCATTCAAGAAACATATGTCGATGTAATATATTTCTATTGTAAACCATTATGTAATGGTCGTGTGTAAACAGTATATTTTAGATTATCATTATTTGATAATCTACGTAATGCTTTTGAAACCTTTATTGATAAAATAAAGGTTATGGTTGTTTTATAAATGAATGCAGTCTTTGAAAAACGTCTCATATAGAGGTCAAAACCTCGCAACGAAATCAATTAATATCGAACGTTTATGAAATGTCCCGTTCTTATTGATTAAAAACGTTCCATATTAATTGATTTTGTTTTGAGGTTTTGACCTCTATATGAGACGTTTTTCAAAGACTGCATTCATTTTTAAAACAAACCATAACCTTTATTTCATAAATAAAGGTTTAAAAAGCTTTACGTAGATTATCAAATAATGATAATCTAAAATATCCTGTTTACACACGACCATTACATAATGGTTTAAAATACAAATATGTTACATCGAAATCAGTTTCTTGAATGCAGTTTTTACACAATATCATACAAACATGGACTCCAAATCTTGTCCTTATTTTAGTATGCAACAGCGGAAGCTCTTAGTATTCACCTGAGAATAAACATGCTTTAAACGTCAACAAAAATGTTGGTGAGTTATAGGTTTAACCTATATATATCAAATCGTAACAATAGACTTCAAGATTTCAAATTTCAATACACATCCCATACATAGAGATAAAAATCATTCATATGGTGAACACCTGGTAACCGACATTAACAAGATGCATATATAAGAATATCCCCATCATTCCGGGACACCCTTCGGATATGATATAAATTTCGAAGTACTAAAGCATCCGGTACTTTGGATGGGGTTTGTTAGGCCCAATAGATCTATCTTTAGAGTTGGCGTCAATTAGGGTGTCTGTTCCCTAATTCTTAGATTACCAGAATAAAAAGGGGCATATTCGGTTTCGATCATTCAACCATAGAACGTAATTTCGATTACTTGTGTCTATTTCGTAAAACAGTTATAAAAGTTGCGCATGTATTCTCAGCCCAAAAATATAAAGGGTAAAGAGGTAAATGAAACTCACTTTCACAGATTTTTACTTCGTCGGGAAGTAAGACTTGGCCACTGGTTGATTCACGAACCTATAACAATATATACATATATATCAAAGTATGTTCAAAATATATTTACAACACTTTTAATATATTTTGATTTTTTAAGTTTATTAAGTCAGCTGTCCTCGTTAATAACCTACAACTAGTTGTCCACAGTTAGATGTACAGAAATAAATTGATAAATATTATCTTGAATCAATCCACGACCCATTGTATACGTATCTCAGTATTGATCACAACTCAAACTATATATATTTTGGAATCAACCTCAACCCTGTATAGCTAACTCCAACATTCACATATAGAGTGTCTATGGTTGTTCCGAAATATATATAGATGTGTCGACATGATAGGTTGAAACATTATATACATGTCTATGGTATCTCAAGATTACATAATATACAATACAAGTTGATTAAGTTATGGTTGGAATATATTTGTTACCAATTTTCACGTAGCTAAAATGAGAAAAATTATCCAATCTTGTTTTACCCATAACTTCTTCATTTTAAATCCGTTCGAGTGAATCAAATTGCTATGGTTTCATATTGAACTCTATTTTATGAATCTAAACAGAAAAAGTATAGGTTTATAGTCGGAAAAATAAGTTACAAGTCGTTTTTGTAAAGGTAGTCATTTCAGTCGAAAGAACGACGTCTAGATGACCATTTTAGAAAACATACTTCCACTTTGAGTTTAACCATAATTTTTGGATATAGTTTCATGTTCATAATAAAAATCATTTTCTCAAAATAACAACTTTTAAATCAAAGTTTATCATAGTTTTTAATTAACTAACCCAAAACAGCCCGCGGTGTTACTACGACGGCGTAAATCCGATTTTACGGTGTTTTTCGTGTTTCCAGGTTTTAAATCATTAAGTTAGCATATCATATAGATATAGAACATGTGTTTAGTTGATTTAAAAATCAAGTTAGAAGGATTAACTTTTATTTGCGAACAAGTTTAGAATTAACTAAACTATGTTCTAGTGATTACAAGTTTAAACCTTCGAATAAGATAGCTTTATATGAATCGAATGATGTTATGAACATCATTACTACCTCAAGTTCCTTGGATAAACCTACTAGAAATGAGAAAAATGGATCTAGCTTCAAAGGATCCTTGGATGGCTTGAAGTTCTTGAAGCAGAATCATGATACGAAAACAATTTCAAGTAAGATTTCCACTCGAAATAAGATTGTTATAGTTATAGAAATTGAATTAAAGTTTGAATATGATTATTACCTTGTATTAGAAAAATAACCTACTGTAAGTAACAAAGGTTTCTTGATCTTGGATGATTACTTGGAATGGATTTAGAAAACTTGGAAGTAAACTTGAAATCTTGGAAGTATTCTTGATTTTATGAAACTAGAACTTTTGAAATTTATGAAGAACACTTAGAACTTGAAGATAGAACTTGAGAGAAATCAATTACATGAAGAAAATTGAAGAATGAAAGTGTTTGTAGGTGTTTTTGTTCGTTGGTGTATGGATTAGATATAAAGGATATGTAATTTTGTTTTCATGTAAATAAGTCATGAATGATTACTCATATTTTTGTAATTTTATGAGATATTTCATGCTAGTTGCCAAATGATGGTTCCCACATGTGTTAGGTGACTTACATGGGCTGCTAAGAGCTAATCATTGTAGTATATATACCAATAGTACATACATCTAAAAGCTGTGTATTGTACGAGTACGAATACGGGTGCATACGAGTAGAATTGTTGATGAAACTGAACGAGGATGTAATTGTAAGATTTTTGTTAAGTAGAAGTATTTTGATAAGTGTCTTGAAGTCTTTCAAAAGTGTATGAATACATATTAAAACACTACATGTATATACATTTTAACTGAGTCGTTAAGTCATCGTTAGTCGTTACATGTAAATGTTGTTTTGAAACCTTTAGGTTAACGATCTTGTTGAATGTTGTTAACCCATTGTTTATTATAACAAATTAGATGTTAAATTGTTATATTATCATGATATTATGATATATAATATATCTTAGTATGATATATATACAGTTAAATGTCGTTACAACGATAATCGTTACATATATGTCTCGTTTCGAAATCATTAAGTTAGTAGTCTTATTTTTACATATGTATTTCATTGTTAATACACTTAATAATATATTTACTTATCATTTAACATAATTAACCAAGTGTATCAATATCTTAATATGATTCATATGTACCTAGTAAGACGTTGTTATAACGATAATCGTTATATATATCGTTTTCGAGTTTCTTAAATTAATAGTCTCATTTTTATGTATATAACTCATTGTTAAAATACCTAATGAGATACATACTTATAATAAAATCATGTTAACTATATATATAACCATATATATGTCATCGTATAGTTTTTACAAGTTTTAACGTTCGTGAATCACCGGTCAACTTGGGTGGTCAATTGTCTATATGAAACCTATTTCAATTAATTAAGTCTTAACAAGTTTGATTGCTTAACATGTTGGAAACACTTAATAATGTAAATAACAATTTCATTTAATATATATATATATATATATATATATATATATATATATATATATATATATATATATATATATATATATATATATATATATATATATATATATATATATATATATATAAACATGGAAAAGTTCGGGTCACTACAGTACCTACCCGTTAAATAAATTTCGTCCCGAAATTTTAAGCAGTTGGAGGTGTTGACGTATCTTCTGGAAATAAATGCGGGTATTTCTTCTTCATCTGATCTTCACGCTCCCAGGTGAACTCAGGTCCTCTACGAGCATTCCATCGAACCTTAACAATCGGTATCTTGTTTTGTTTAAGTCTCTTAACCTCACGATCCATTATTTCGACAGGTTCTTCAATGAATTGAAGTTTTTCATTGATTTGGATTTTGTTCAACGGAATAGTGAGATCTTCTTTAGCAAAACATTTCTTCAAATTTGAGACGTGGAAAGTGTTATGTACAGCCGCGAGTTGTTGAGGTAGCTCCAGTTGGTAAGCTACTGGTCCGACACGATCTATAATCTTGAATGGTCCAATGTACCATGGATTTAGCTTCCCCCGTTTACCAAATCGAACAACACCTTTCCAAGGTGAAACCTTAAGCATGACCATTTCTCCAATTTCAAACTCTATATCTTTTCTTTTACTGTCCGCGTAGCTCTTTTGTCGACTCTGGGCAGTTTTCAATCTTTGTTGAATTTGGATGATTTTCTCGGTAGTTTCTTGTATTATCTCCGGACCCGTAATCTGTCTATCCCCCACTTCACTCCAACAAATTGGAGACCTGCACTTTCTACCATAAAGTGCTTTAAACGGCGCCATCTCAATGCTTTAATGGTAGCTGTTGTTGTAGGAAAATTCTGCTAACGGTAGATGTCGATCCCAACTGTTTCCGAAATCAATAACACAAGCTCGTAGCATGTCTTCAAGCATTTGTATCGTCCTTTCGCTCTGCCCATCAGTTTGTGGATGATAGGCAGTACTCATGTCTAGACGAGTTTCTAATGCTTGCTGTAATGTCTGCCAGAATCTTGAAATAAATCTACCATCCCTATCAGAGATAATAGAGATTGGTATTCCATGTCTGGAGACGACTTCCTTCAAATATAGTCGTGCTAACTTCTCCATCTTGTCATCTTCTCTTATTGGCAGGAAGTGTGCTGATTTGGTGAGACGATCAACTATTACCCAAATAGTATCATAACCACTTGCAGTCCTTGGCAATTTAGTGATGAAATCCATGGTGATGTTTTCCCATTTCCATTCCGGGATTTCGGGTTGTTGAAGTAGACCTGATGGTTTCTGATGCTCAGTTTTGACCTTAAAACACGTCAAACATTCTCCTACGTATTTAGCAATATCGGCTTTCATACCTGGCCACCAAAAATGTTTCTTAAGATCCTTGTACATCTTCCCCGTTCCAGGATGTATTGAGTATCTGGTTTTATGAGCTTCTCTAAGTACCATTTCTCTCATATCTCCAAATTTTGGTACCCAAATTCTTTCAGCCCTATACCGGGTTCCGTCTTCCCGAATATTAAGATGCTTCTCCGATCCTTTGGGTATTTCATCCTTTAAATTTCCCTCTTTTAAAACTCCTTGTTGCGCCTCCTTTATTTGAGTAGTAAGGTTATTGTGAATCATTATATTCATAGATTTTACTCGAATGGGTTCTCTGTCCTTCCTGCTCAAGGCGTCGGCTACCACATTTGCCTTCCCCGGGTGGTAACGAATCTCAAAGTCGTAATCATTCAACAATTCAATCCACCTACGCTGCCTCATATTCAGTTGTTTCTGATTAAATATGTGCTGAACACTTTTGTGGTCAGTATATATAATACTTTTGACCCCATATAAGTAGTGCCTCCAAGTCTTTAATGCAAAAACAACTGCGCCTAATTCCAAATCATGAGTCGTATAATTTTGCTCGTGAATCTTCAATTGTCTAGACGCATAAGCAATCACCTTCGTCCGTTACATTAATACACAACCGAGACCTTGCTTTGATGCGTCACAATAAATCACAAAAAATCATCATTCCCTTCAGGCAATGACAATATAGGTGCCGTAGTTAGCTTTTTCTTCAATAACAGAAACGCTTTTTCTTGTTCATCCTTCCATTCAAATTTCTTCCCTTTATGCGTTAATGCAGTCAAGGGTTTTGCTATTTTGGAGAAATCTTGGATGAATCTTCTGTAGTTACCAGCCAATCCTAAAAATTGACGTATATGCTTCGGAGTTTTTGGGGTTTCTCACTTTTCAACGGTTTCGATCTTTGCCGGGTCCACCTGGATACCTTCTTTGTTCACTATGTGACCGAGGAATTGAACTTCTTCCAACCAAAATGCACACTTTGAAAACTCAGCGTACAGTTTTTCTTTCCTCAATACTTCTAGCACTTTTCTCAAATGTTCTTCGTGCTCTTGATCATTCTTTGAGTAAATAAGTATGTCATCGATGAAAACAATGACAAACTTGTCAAGATATGGCCCACACACTCGGTTCATAAGGTCCATGAACACAGCTGGTGCGTTAGTCAATCTAAACGGCATAACCATAAACTCGTAATGACCATAACGCGTCCTAAAAGCAGATTTTGGAATATCATCCTCCTTTACTCGCATTTGATGATATCCAGAACGTAAATCGATCTTCGAATAAACCGACGAGCCTTGTAGTTGATCAAATAAGTCGTCAATTCTCGGCAGTGGATAACGGTTTTTGATGGTAAGTTTGTTCAACTCTCTTTAGTCAATACAAAACCTAAATATACCATCTTTCTTCTTGACAAACAAAACAGGAGCTCCCCACGGTGATGTGCTTGGTCGAATGAAACCACGCTCTAAAAGTTCTTGTAATTGGCTTTGCAGTTCTTTCATCTCGCTGGGTGCGAGTCTGTAAGGAGCACGAGCTATTGGTGCAGCTCCTAGTACAAGATCTATTTGAAATTCAACAGATCGATGTGGAGGTAGTCCCGGTAATTCTTTCGGAAATACATCGGGAAATTCTTTTGCGACGGGAACATCATTGATGCTCTTTTCTTCAGTTTGTACATTCTCGACGTGTGCTAGAACAGCATAGCAACCTTTTCTTATTAGTTTTTGTGCCTTCAAATTACTAATAAGATGTAGCTTCATGTTGCCCTTTTCTCCGTACACCATTAAGGGTTCTCCTTCTTCTCGTATAATGCGAATTGCATTTTTATAACATACGATCTTTGCTTTCACCTTCTTCAGCCAGTCCATGCCAACTATTACATCAAAACTCCCTTACTCTACTGGTATCAAATCAATCTTAAATATTTCGCTACCAAGTTTAATTTCTCGATTCCGGCATATATTATCTGCTGAAATTAATTTACCGTTTGCTAATTCGAGTAAAAATTTACTATCCAACGGCGTCAATGGACAACTTAATTTAGCGCAAAAATCTCTACTCATATAGCTTCTATTCGCACCCGAATAAAATTAAACTTAAGCAAATTTATTGTCAATAAGAAACGTACCCGTAACAAGCTCCGGGTCTTCCTGTACCTCTGCCGCAATAATATTGAAAACTCTTCCGCGGCCTTGTCCATTCGTGTTCTCCTGGTTCGGGCAATTTCTAATAATGTGGCCCGGTTTTCCACATTTATAACAAACTACATTGGCATAACTTGCTCCGAAACTACTTGCTCCGCCATTACTCGTTCCGACACCATTTGTTCCTTTCGTTCTGTTAACCCCTGGTCCGTAGACCTCACACTTTGACGCGCTATGACCATTTCTTTTACACTGGTTGCAAAATTTGGTGCAGAACCCCGAGTGATACTTTTCACACCTTTGGCATAGCTGCTTTTGATTGTTGTTGTTGTTGCGGTTGTTATTGTTGTTGGGATGATTGTTGTAATTGTTGTTGTTGTTGTTGTTGTTGGGCCATTTGTTGTAGTTGCGATTGATATTGCGATTGTTGGGATAATTGTTGCGATTATTATTGTAATTGCTGTTGTTGTTGTATTGGTGATTCTTATCACCGTTTTCCTCCCACTTTCTTTTGACTTGCTTCACATTGGCCTCTTCAGCCGTCTGTTCTTTAATTCTTTCCTCAATCTAGTTCACTAGTTTGTGAGCCATTCTACATGCCTGTTGTATGGAGGCGGGCTCGTGTGAACTTATATCTTCTTTGATTCTTTCCAGTAATCCTTTCACAAACGCGTCGATCTTCTCTTCCTCATCTTCGAACGCTCCGGGACACAATAGGCACAATTCTGTGAATCATCTTTCGTACGTGGTAATATCAAATCCTTGGGTTTGTAACCCTCTAAGTTCTGTCTTGAGCTTATTGACCTCGGTTCTGGGACGGTACTTCTCTTTCATCAAGTGCTTGAATGCTGACCACGGTAGTGCGTACGCATCATCTTGTCTCACTTGCTCTAGATAGGTATTCCACCATGTTAACGCAGAACCTATGAAGGTATGTGTAGCGTACTTCACTTTGTCCTCTTCAGTACACTTACTTATGGCAAACACCGATTCGACCTTCTCAATCCACCATTTCAATCCGATCGGTCCTTCGGTTCCATCAAATTCCAAAGGTTTGCAGGCAGTGAATTCTTTGTAGGTGCATCCTACATGATTTCCTGTACTGCTAGATCCAAGGTTATGATTGGTATGTAGCGCAGCCAGTACTGCGGCTATGTTTGAAGCTAGAAAAGTACGGAATTCCTCTTCATTCATATTCACGGTGTGTCGAGTAGTCGGTGCCATTTCCTTCAAAATAGTCAAATGGAACAAGTTAATCATACAGAATATTAAGAGTAGTTAATAGTATTTCGTAGCATAATATGAACTCATTTATAAAAGCTTTTTATTCATATTAGCGTTTTATAAGTTTAAATTCGGGTAGTACCTACCCGTTAAGTTCATACTTAGTAGCTAATATACAATTCAACTACTACAATTCTATATGAAAAACTGATTATAATAATATTTCGCGTTCAAACTTTTATACAATATTTTACAAACTTACAATACCGCTTATTTTACATAAAGCATGAAATATAGCGCACAATAACTTTGATACAAGATAGTTGTGAAGATAATTCTAGCTAGTACACAAGTCGTTCAGCAAAGGCAATAAAGACACGTAATTCATACGTCCAGAAACAAGTCATGCATTCTGGTTTTACTAGGACAACTTCCCATCCTTGGTCTTGTGGAACATAACCGTTATGGCCGTTGATAAGACAACGTGTTGTAATGTCGTCAAAGGGACGAGGGTTACATAATGATCAACAGTCTCGTAATAACCTAAAAACCTCATTTCTTACCCCAATTACCGACTCCGTCACTTGTGGGAATGTTTTGTTTAATAGTTGTAGCCCGATGTTCTTTTTCTCACTTTGGTGAGAAGCGAACATTACTAACCCGTAAGCATAGCATGCTTCTTTATGTTGCATGTTAGCCGCTTTTTCTAAATCATGAAGTCCTATATTCGGGTACATTGAGTCAAAATAATTTCTTAACCCGTTGCGTAAAATAGCATTTGGGTTCCCCGCAATATATGCGTCAAAGTAAACACATCGTAACTTATGGGTTTCCCAATGTGATATCCCCCATCTTTCAAACGAAAGTCTCTTATAAACCAAGACATTCTTGGAACGTTCTTCGAATGTCTTACAAACTGATCTCGCCTTAAATAGTTGTGTCGAAGAATTCTGACCGACTCTAGACAAGATTTCATCAATCATGTCTCCGGGTAGGTCTCTTAAAATATTGGGTTGTCTATCCATTTTGTGTTTTTATACTGTAAAATAGACAAGAGTTAGATTCATAAAAAAAATACTTATTAATACAAGCAATTTTTACATATATCATAAAGCATAAGCACACTATATTACATATATTACACCACACGAATACAACTATCTTATTCCGACTCGCTCGTTTCTTCTTCTTCGGTTTTGGTTCGTTTTGACAAGTTTCTAGGGATATATGATGTTCCCCTAATACGAGCTGTCGTTTTCCACAACGGTTTAGAAAAACCTGGTGGTTTAGAGGTTCCCGGGTCATTGTTACAACTTAAGGGCTTCGGGGGTTGACGATACATATAAAGTTCATCGGGGTTGGAATTAGATTTCTCTATTTTTATGCCCTTTCCCTTATTATTTTCTTTTGCCTTTTTAAATTCAGTTGGGGTAATTTCTATAACATCATCGGAATTCTCGTCGGAATCCGATTCATCGAAGAATTGGTAATCCTCCCAATATTTTGCTTCCTTGGCGGAAACACCATTGACCATAATTAACCTTTGTCGGTTGGTTGAGGATTTTCTTTTACATAACCGTTTTATTATTTCCCCCACCGGTTCTATTTCCTCCTCCGGTTCCTCCTCTTCCGGTTCTGATTCTTCTTCCGTTTCTGATTCTTCTTCTGGTTCTTCTTTTGGAACTTGTGAATCAGTGAAACAACCCAACCCGTATTAAAACCGGCCCATAAAAATTTTTTCTTTTAATACGCGTTAAATAATACTTTAGGTCCCGTTACACATATTCCAAAACGTATTTGTTATCAAGGTAAGTTCATCGAACTTAAAACATACATTAATGATTTAAACTCCTTAATACAATGGTTCATTAATTAAATCGTAAACCGGTTATAATCATTATGACCCGACTAGTTATGTTTACACAAAACCGAGCATGGTGATTTGGGACTATGCTACCCAAATCCTAATCGAGTCCAAAAGCAAGATCTTCTAAAGCAACCTAGCCGAGATCTCTAATTCCCAAGCTTACCCGAGCCGCCAAGCATGCGAACCTATAAAAATATCAACAACGAGAGGGTAAGCTAACGCTTAGTGAGTGAGAATATACTACATACATATATATGCATAAAATGGACACGCCACAAAATAGCAAATACCGCATACCGGAGCATCCAAACATAAAGGCAAGCTAGTCTAAGCATACCGTAAGATCACTAAGCAATGAGCTAAAGATACATCAACAAAATATAAGTTTGCCAACAACGATGTGAACAATGCCAATAAGCTACACCCGGAGGGTTAGCTACAACACGACAATACAACATTATATGTATACAATATATATGTATATATATGTATATATCTCTCGAATAACATAATTTGCTTACGCTTACAACACAATAACCATGGTTAACCAATCGTACAAGGTGAAAGGACCCGTTCATATACATTATAAACGATTCACAACAGTTGATTACATTGCGAGGTATTTGACCTCTATATGATACATTTTACAAACATTGCATTCGTTTTTAAAAGACAATCTTTCTTTACATCAAAAATTGACAGGCATGCATACCATTTCATAATATCCACTATCCAACTATAAATTGATTTAATAATAATCTTTGATGAACTCAATGACTCGAATGCAACGTTCTTCGAAATATGCTATGAAAGACTCCAAGTAATATCTTTAAAATGAGCAAATGCACAGCGGAAGATTTCTTTAACACCTGAGAATAAACATGCTTTAAAGTGTCAACCAAAAGGTTGGTGAGTTCATTAGCTTATCATAATCATTTATTTCCATCATTTTAATAGACCACAAGAATTTCATTTCCACTTCTCATAAATATACGTCCCATGCATAGAGACAAAAATAATCATTCATATGGTGAACACCTGGTAACCGACATTAACTAGATACATATAAGAATATCCCCTATCATTCCGAGATCCTCCTTCGGACATGATATAAATTTCGAAGTACTAAAGCATCCGGTACTTTGGATGGGGTTTGTCAGGCCCAATAGATCTATCTTTAGGATTCGCGTCAATTAGGGTGTCTGTTCCCTAATTCTTAGATTACCAGACTTTAATAATAAGGGGCATATTCGATTTCGATAATTCAACCATAGAATGTAGTTTCAATTACTTGTGTCTATTTCGTCAAACATTTATAAAAGCGCATGTATTCTCAGTCCCAAAAAAATAAAGGGTAAAAAGGCAAATGAAACTCACCATACTGTATTTCGTAGTAAAAATACATATAACGTCATTGAACAAGTGCAAGGTTGGCCTCGGATTCACGAACCTAAATTAATTATATATATTTATGTGTTGGTCAATATTTGTCTAACAAATTAAGTCAAGTCATAGTGTACCACAATCCTAATGCTCGAGGCTAATATGCAAAAGTCAACAAAAGTAAATTTGACTCAAAATAATTTCCAAAAATTTATACATGATTAATATATTATTTAAATATCGTCGTTTTATATTTTTAAATATTTTTAAAAGATTTATTAGAGTAAATAATATAATTTATTTATTAATAAATAAAATTTTATATTATATTTATATAATAAAATATACTTTTATATATATTAAGTAATAAAATTTATAGGGTTCATTTAATATTATAAAGATAATATGATACGTATTATTAAAGTAAGTTATTACACGTAGTAAAATATGTTTGTATCAAATATTTATTTGATAAAATAATATCTATAATGATAGTAAGTAAAAGTTGTATTATTTTGTAATAATAATTATTATTATAAAAATATCAATATTTATAATTACTAAGATGACATTATGATAAAACGATAATTCTAATTATGATAACTTTAATATTTACGATAATTTTTAATATTATCTTTAAAATAATAATAATAATAATGATATTTTATAGTAACAATGACATTTCTATTAAAATGATAATTTTTGTTAAAATGATAGTTTTAATACTAACGATAATTTTAATAATAATAGTAATGATAAAAATAATAAGAACGATAATTTTATCTAAATCAATATCTTATAATATTTTAATTTCATCATGATACTCTTATCCATTATTTCCTAATCGTTTCGTTTAATAGCTTTTAATCGTCTTTTATATCGTGTTCGTAATAATGATAATAATAGTAATCAAAATAATTAGGTGTTACAAATATTTGTTTTAATTACACTAATATTAATAATGATAGTTACTATAACATTATTAACGATAATACTAATAATTATCTTAATGATAATATAGTAATAATAATAATAACAATAACAATAACCATTTTTAAATAATGATATATATATTAATAATGATAATAATAATAATAATACCAATAATAATAATAATAATAATAATAATAATAATAATAATAATAATTGGATAATAATAATAATACTAATTATAACTTTAACGATAATAACGATAGTAATAATAAGAAAAATAACAATTTTTAATGATAAATCCTTTTATTGATAAAGATAATAATAATAATAATAATAAGATAAAACTAGAACGACGATAATAACGACGATAATAATAATCATTTTTAATAATAATACAAAAATTCGATGGACTATAACTTCAAATCCGTTCATCGAAATCATTCGATATCTAAATGAAAAGTTCTTAATTTTTCGCTAGCTTTCCAACGACATGCATATCTTATACCTTATCTCAGTCGCATATATAACTAATTCAGGATTCAACATAACCTAACTAAAGGCAATATCAAAAGTACAAACATGCATAATCCTATATACTCGAGCACTAGTCAGGGATACACTATTAGTATGTAAAAGTTAAATTATGAGTACTCACGTATCAATATTGAGATTCAATATTGCAAGAAAGGTACGTAGACGCAACGGAGATGATAAACACTATATTGACCTCACGAGCATACCCATGAACCATAACAATCACCTCCATAGCTATAACCCATAATTTCATTAATCCAATCCCACTCGAAAAACAATTTCGAAATCACTCGGACAGCACTCTGACGTAATATTTTATGTATACTAATAATATCTTGAAATAATAAGGAGTAAATATATATATGTAAATCGATTGAGAGAGTTTAGAGAAAAATATTTTCAAGTTTCTATGAAATAATGAAACCTATTGAATTCTATTTATAATAGATTTTTGAATTATTAAAGTGAATTATTAAAGTATGAATTATTAAAGTGAATTATTAAAGTGAATTATTAAAGTATGAATTATTAAAGTGAATTATTAAAGTATGAATTATTAAAGTGAATTATTAAAGTTAAAGTAAAGTAAAAATAAAATAAAGGTAAAGTTTAAGTATAGTAAAAGTATAAAACTATGTACGTATAATACGCATATAAATATATATAATATTAATTTAAATCGTTATATATATTTAATAAAATAAAATATAAATATCGTTATCTTTATCATACTGGTTAAGTAATGAGTTGTCAAAAGTGGTTCTAGATATTTATAAAAGTTATATACGTTTTAATAATAAAGTTCTTTTTAAACTGAAAACGTTTTTCTACGTTTGAAACTAAATCAAATAAATATAATAATTTTGTTTTCCAAAACCAAATATATTTTTAAGAATCATTTTGTTTAAAGGTTAAAATAATGGAAATCGTTATATCATAAAATGTTTTAAAAAAGTAGAATCATATATATTCATAATAGGTTTCAAGTTTTTAAATTACAGTTTGTTGGTGAAGCATGGAATAAAGTTCAAAGGTTAAATAAACGTATGAAATCATCTTAATGAAAAATGTCGAGTTACTTAACTTGTCGATATCCAACATCTAAGTTATTTACACTTCACGTTCTTACTTATAAATCACTTTACCATTTTCCTAATGTTGTCAAAAAGAATAGATTTCTTAAATCACAGTGGACCTCATAACATAGACCCGTAATCATATCATAATGTATCTGATAAATCAACAATTTGATATTATCTTCTAATTCCATCGATAAACATATTGAAACAAATACGATCATGTAAAGTATTATACGTTTAATACTTTATTAATATTCTCAAGTTATAATATATATATATATATATATATAAATATATATATATATATATATATATATATATATATATATATATATATATATATATATATATATATATATATATATATTTATATACATATATATACATATTTATTTATATATAACGGTTCGTGAATCGTCTGAATTTGGTCGAGGTTATAATGAATGTATGAACACAATTTAAAATTCTTGAGATTTAACTTAACAAACTTTGCTTATCGTGTCGGAATAATATAAAGATAAAGTTTAATTTGGTTGGAAATTTCCGGGTTGTCACAGTACCTACCCGTTAAAGAAATTTCGTCCCGAAATTTGAGTGGAAAGGTCGTGAATGATAATAAGTATGTTTTCATGATGCATACAGGCTGAAAATTAGAGTTTTATCATCAGCGAATAATTTGGATAAACAATCCATTTATATGAAGAGTACGAATGAAGCTAACATAGAAGAGTGAAATGACTAAGTGTAGATTCATCTTATCATTTGACGTAGATATGATTGATTTCCATATTTCAAGGGATTTGAAGAAAATCTTTGTAATAAGATTTGATTCTCCGGTAACAAAAGGAATTAGGATCCGCTTTAAATGCGATCGTCCATTTTAATTGTTCTGTCGAAGATTTTCTTATAAATTCACCTCCTTCCTTTTCTTACAACTCACACCTTCTGTTGATGCATTTTATGCAAGTCCCTAGACATCTACCCACGTCCATTGCAGGTACAACAGTTTACAGGCCACCATGATCGTTCTTTATTATCCTATCCGTGTTTGTATGTGGTTACAGCAACTGCAGGAACGAGATGTGGATGTTTGACTATGTTAGACTTAGTCAGACGTCCGAGTGAAGCCTCACTCGTACGGCTGACAGGCTCATACGCACGGTTGATGCTGAGCTAAGTCACAATTACAACCTAAATGAGAAGACACGAGTGAGTGATCACCCGTACGACTGATGAAGCCAACTCGTATGTGTGATGGATGAATCGTACGGGTGAGTCAACAGCAGGGGTATATAAAGTCTTATGTTCTTCATTTTTAGGTTAAGCCTCTTATTTGTTACACACACTCAGATCTGGTGAGCTCCTCCGATTCTCTCTCAACCCAAATCACCCAGGTAGTGAATAATAGCTCTAGGTGTTGATCTAATCACACTTGATTTAGTTGTGGTATGACTAAATTAATCACAAAAAGCTTAACCTATTCACTAGAGGGTTTGATTCACTTATTCCGTCATTGTGTGAGTTAAATCTGTTGATTTCTAAGTTCCTAGTCATGTTTCATCACCTTCTATTCTTTCCCCCTCAACTCATATTTTAAAGTATTCATCAATATGCTCCATCCAGTTCTGATTCTCGATATACTTATAACTTTCATATCGGTCATTCTTCTTTTTCATCTACCGCCGGAAGAATCTATTTACTTCTACTATACTCTTGGGTTTATAGTGTTTCTAGTTCTCCCGTGTCTTTATATTGCTATATGCATCGATATATATGGTTTATAATTTTTGGTTTGTCGTTGGGCTTTATATCTTCCCTTATATTTCAAAGTCTCTATTTCTATCTTCTATAATCATTGTCATCCACAGTTAATGCTCTCTTTTATTTGCTGCAATTTATACCCCAATTTCTATTTCGGAGTTTTGTCCTTTTGTTTCTTCTTCTTGCGATTAAGCACCGCTTGTAATGGTCCAGAATTCACAAATATGATTTTCGGAATGAACATTGTTAATGTTCTAGGAAGGAAATTGTGATGGCACGATCTTAACTTGTCAAATTACTAGAATACCTTGGAAAAGGCCGAATCATCAAGAAATATTTTCTTGATATTTTAGATGTTAAATAGAATACAAGAGTCGTATAACATGGCACATGATGATGTTATGATCTGTGAATCATCACGTTCCATTTAGAAACTCAGCATGAATTACTGTAATATAATCACGTTGATCAAGTGTCATTATATTATACTAACTCATGCTTCAGTTTCCAACACAACTTCAAAAACATTCATATTTTAAACTCAAAGGTTTACAGAGTATAGGAACTAAACAGTTTCCTTTTTGATGTAATACAGATAGCGCAAAGAGATAAATGATTCCAGATAAGAATAGTTATGGAAATATCTTCAGAAATATGGAGGATATTTATAATGAAAGATACGATGATATCTTAGAATTTCTAATATCAGAGGATGATGAATAATATTGTCTGTAAGGGTTTAGTGTCAGGAGCAAGGTATTCGTTAATGACTTCAGCGGACACTGAATCATTTGGATTCTTTGAAGGCAGGTTCAGTCTTTGTGATTTGTCCACAGCCTCCTTCATACTTTGCTCAATCCGTTTTTCAGTTCCAAAACTTCTCTATTTCTGAGCTTTGTTAATACACTAATCTTTATCATCAAACTTTTTACTTCTAAGGTCGTTTACAGTTTTTGTTGCTTCATCAGCATTTCGAGAACTAGTTCGAGGTTCAGAGTGTTTTTCAGAAACTTCACATTCGAAGTATGTAAGCCTTGGAAATAGACGTTATGTATAACTGTTGGCGTAAACATGCTGTGAGATTTCAAAATACTGATTGCTAACTCCCAATGATTCGTATGACAATTCTAATTACAAGAGGCAGATGAGTAAATGATGAGGTTTCGATAAATATAAAGATTCTTCGGAATGCCCAAGATCAGTGAAGTTGTTGGTAAGTTTATTGCTAATGTGGTGGAATATGAAAGGTTCTCCGGTAACAAAAGGGTAATCACATATATCAAAATTATGATAAGGCTACTCCGAATGAAAAAATCGAAGTTGTCTTGCTGAAGCTGTGATATAATTTGCTACTTTGAAAAGGAATTGCAAGGTTATTTTTGCTAATAAATGCCAAAAGATCTGACACAGATATGTGTTGAATTATGACTTTGGTTTCGAGAGCTTTTTAAGTACATAACTGTGGGTAATATGTGGTTGGATCATCATCTCGATTGCTCATTATTTGAAGTGTCTTCAGAGATTTTCGAAGGGTTTGAACATAGATTGTAATCGTTTGTATACATTTGATGTTCTAACACACTTTTGAAGTCAAAGTATAGCTTTGAAAGATGTAGGAATCTAAAAGTAATGGTACCAGTTATATCTCGAATTGAATTCTGAGATTTTAAAATCAGAATACGTAATTGGGTTTGAATGAGTATGGTTGTTTTGATTTCTATGAAAGAATGTATATTATTGTGAAAGTAGGAAGTATAATTGATAATTTGCTTAATCTGATTTGAAGAATGTAACATATTAATTGTGAATTTATATATATCTCTCGGGTATTACCTACCCGTTAAAAAATTTTCACAATTAATATTTTGTACATAAGAATTTTATTACAGTCTTTATGAAAATATATATGTATATATTCTCCTCATATGTAACATAGATTTTAATGAGTTAATACTAAATTAAACTCATTCGATTTACGGTTTGAACTATAATTGAATAATTCCTTGAAGGTTTAGAGGTTACATAAGTATTTATTCAATAATATTAAAATTATGAATCAATACTTTGTTATTTGTTGAGATGTGATGTTGGTTTTCGTTAAATTCTTGTGAACTTCGCAAAGTACGAATGATGTTATCTGAAAATTTTCGGTTACATCAATGATGAAGTGTAAAATCAAATATATACTTGATTTATTAGGAATTAGAATTTGTTGAATTGATACAGAGATTGTAGTTAACGATGGTTAAGTCGCGGGTGAGGGACGTACATTATTGCATATTTGTAATATGAATTAACTGAGTAGTTAAGATTCACACACAATAGCTTAGCACGGAAAGATTTATTTTTTTATTTCAAAAAATATATATATATAATATATATATATATAATTTCTTCAGAGGGAATGAGTTAATTCTTCATAACTTGTTGATACAATATACACGTTATTGATTCGTAATGATGTCCACAGTGATTCTTGAACTGACGGAGTTTGTGATGTTATAGGTGTTGTTGATTCTGATGTTGACTGTACTGACGATGCTGGTGACGTTGACGGTACTGTTGATGCTGTTGGTAAAACAAGTTTAACTTGTTAATCACACACCATTTTTGTCAGGGTTTCTACTCTTCCTTCTATCATTTTGGTTCGCTTAACTGATTTATGGTTAGGGCTAGATTAGATAATCTCTAAGACTTTAGAGATTATATAATCGCCGCGGAATGTTTCTCCAATGAAGTTATGAATTAATACTTCGTCGGTTATTGTTGTTGGTACTCCTTGGTATCTATGGTGCGTATGATGTTGATGCTCGTGGGACAGATTGTGAAGTTGAGGTTTACAACGCGGTTGTGGTTGGAGGTGGTAATGGTACTGTTGGCGTTGATGATGGTGGTACTGGTTATGCTGCTGGTGCTGCTGCTGGTGTTTGTAATCTCTGCACCATATTCTCCAAAGCCACTACCCGAGCGCGAAGTTCGTTGACTTCTTCTATTATTCCAGGATGATTGTCGGTCGGAACGAGCGGATAAATAAAATCTAGAATTTGATGTAGTATATAATCGTGACGAGATACCCTGGAAATGAGAGAGAAAATGGTGTCTCGAACAGGTTCGCCGGTAAGTGCTTCAGGTTCTTCGCCAAGAGGGCAATGTGGTGGATGGAAAGGATCGCCTTCTTCTTGTTTCCAATGATTGAGGAGGCTACGAACCCATCCCCAATTCATCCAGAATAGGTGATGACTGATTGGTTGATCCATTCCGGTCACACTGCTTTCGGAGCTTGAGTGAGATTCCATTTCGGAATCCGAGTGACTTAAACTGATGACAAATTCCATTTCGTACAATTGGATAAAGGATTTTCGATATAAAAATGATTTTTCGGCTATCGGGTGGTATTCTATTTACATAGGATATCTATATATAGAGATCAAAAGATTTCATAGATTACGGAGGAATTTGCGGGGTATGTCAGGTAAAGTTTAAAGTAACAGATACGATAAGATATGATTTAGCAGATACGCTAAGATATGAAGTTTGTCTATACACTACTCATGCAATTAATGTAGCAAGACGTGTCTAGACTAATAATGATAAGCAGGTAATTTCCTATGGATGATAAGCAGATGATTTCCGACTAGAAATGATAAGCAAAACTTTTGACATGCAGACACGGTCGAAGTCCAGACTCACTAATGCATCCTAACGACTTATCAGTTAGACACACTAATGCAGACCTGGTTCGCTAAGACCACCGCTCTGATACCAACTGAAAGGACCCGTTCATATACATTATAAACGATTCACAATAGTTGATTACATTACGAGGTATTTGACCTCTATATGATACATTTTACAAACATTGCATTCGTTTTTAAAAGACAATCTTTCTTTACATCAAAAATTGACAGGCATGCATACCATTTCATAATATCCACTATCCAACTATAAATTGATTTAATAATAATCTTTGATGAACTCAATGACTCGAATGCAACGTTCTTCGAAATATGCTATGAAAGACTCCAAGTAATATCTTTAAAATGAGCAAATGCACAGCGGAAGATTTCTTTAACACCTGAGAATAAACATGCTTTAAAGTGTCAACCAAAAGGTTGGTGAGTTCATTAGTTTATCATAATCATTTATTTCCATCATTTTAATAGACCACAAGAATTTCATTTCCACTTCTCATAAATATACGTCCCATGCATAGAGACAAAAATAATCATTCATATGGTGAACACCTGGTAACCGACATTAACTAGATACATATAAGAATATCCCCTATCATTCCGGGATCCTCCTTCGGACATGATATAAATTTCGAAGTACTAAAGCATCCGGTACTTTGGATGGGGTTTGTCAGACCCAATAGATCTATCTTTAGGATTCGCGTCAATTAGGGTGCCTGTTCCCTAATTCTTAGATTACCAGACTTTAATAATAAGGGGCATATTCGATTTCGATAATTCAACCATAGAATGTAGTTTCAATTAGTTGTGTCTATTTCGTCAAACATTTATAAAAGCGCATGTATTCTCAGTCCCAAAAATATAAAGGGTAAAAAGGAAAATAAAACTCACCATACTGTATTTCGTAGTAAAAATACATATAACGTCATTGAACAAGTGCAAGGTTGGCCTCGGATTCACGAACCTAAATTAATTATATATATTTATGTGTTGGTCAATATTTGTCTAACAAATTAAGTCAAGTCATAGTGTACCACAATCCTAATGCTCGAGGCTAATATGCAAAAGTCAACAAAAGTAAATTTGACTCAAAATAATTTCCAAAAATTTATACATGATTAATATATAGTTTAAATATCGTTTGTTTTATATTTTTAAATATTTTTAAAAGATTTATTAGAGTAAATAATATAATTTATTTATTAATAAATAAAATTTTATATTATATTTATATAATAAAATATACTTTTATATATATTAAGTAATAAAATTTATAGGGTTCATTTAATATTATAAAGATAATATGATACGTATTATTAAAGTAAGTTATTACACGTAGTAAAATATGTTTGTATTAAATATTTATTTGATAAAATAATATCTATAATGATAGTAAGTAAAAGTTGTATTATTTTGTAATAATAATTATTATTATAAAAATATCAATATTTATAATTACTAAGATGACATTATGATAAAACGATAATTCTAATTATGATAACTTTAATATTTACGATAATTTTTAATATTATCTTTAAAATAATAATAATAATAATGATATTTTATAGTAACAATGACATTTATATTAAAATGATAATTTTTGTTAAAATGATAGTTTTAATACTAACGATAATTTTAATAATAATAGTAATGATAAAAATAATAAGAACGATAATTTTATCTAAATCAATATCTTATAATATTTTAATTTCATCATGATACTCTTACCCATTATTTCCTAATCGTTTCGTTTAATAGCTTTTAATCATCTTTTATATCGTGTTCGTAATAATGATAATAATAGTAATCAAAATAATTAGGTGTTACAAATATTTGTTTTAATTACACTAATATTAATAATGATAGTTACTATAACATTATTAACGATAATACTAATAATTATCTTAATGATAATATAGTAATAATAATAATAACAATAACAATAACCATTTTTAAATAATGATATATATATTAATAATGATAATAATAATAATAATACCAATAATAATAATAATAATAATAATAATAATAATAATAATAATAGGATAATAATAATAATACTAATTATAACTTTAACGATAATAACGATAGTAATAATAAGAAAAATAACAATTTTTAATGATAAATCCTTTTATTGATAAAGATAATAATAATAATAATAATAATAAGATAAAACTAGAACGACGATAATAACGACGATAATAATAATCATTTTTAATAATAATACAAAAATTCGATGGACTATAACGTCAAATCCGTTCATCGAAATCATTCGATATCTAAATGAAAAGTTCTTAATTTTTCGCTAGCTTTCCAACGACATGCATATCTTATACCTTATCTCAGTCGCATATATAACTAATTCAGGATTCAACATAACCTAACTAAAGGCAATATCAAAAGTACAAACATGCATAATCCTATATACTCGAGCACTAGTCAGGGATACACTATTAGTATGTAAAAGTTAAATTATGAGTACTCACGTATCAATATTGAGATTCAATATTGCAGGAAAGGTACGTAGACGCAACGGAGATGATAAACACTATATTGACCTCACGAGCATACCCATGAACCATACCAATCACCTCCATAGCTATAACCCATAATTTCATTAATCCAATCCCACTCGAAAAACAATTTCGAAATCACTCGGACAGCACTCTGACGTAATATTTTATGTATACTAATAATATCTTGAAATAATAAGGAGTAAATATATATATGTAAATCGATTGAGAGAGTTTAGAGAAAAATATTTTCAAGTTTCTATGAAATAATGAAACCTATTGAATTCTATTTATAATAGATTTTTGAATTATTAAAGTGAATTATTAAAGTATGAATTATTAAAGTGAATTATTAAAGTGAATTATTAAAGTATGAATTATTAAAGTGAATTATTAAAGTATGAATTATTAAAGTGAATTATTAAAGTTAAAGTAAAGTAAAAATAAAATAAAGGTAAAGTTTAAGTATAGTAAAAGTATAAAACTATGTACGTATAATACGCATATAAATATATATAATATTAATTTAAATCGTTATATATATTTAATAAAATAAAATATAAATATCGTTATCTTTATCATACTGGTTAAGTAATGAGTTGTCAAAAGTGGTTCTAGATATTTATAAAAGTTATATACGTTTTAATAATAAAGTTCTTTTTAAACTGAAAACGTTTTTCTACGTTTGAAACTAAATCAAATAAATATAATAATTTTGTTTTCCAAAACCAAATATATTTTTAAGAATCATTTTGTTTAAAGGTTAAAATAATGGAAATCGTTATATCATAAAATGTTTTAAAAAAGTAGAATCATATATATTCATAATAGGTTTCAAGTTTTTAAATTACAGTTTGTTGGTGAAGCATGGAATAAAGTTCAAAGGTTAAATAAACGTATGAAATCATCTTAATGAAAAATGTCGAGTTACTTAACTTGTCGATATCCAACATCTAAGTTATTTACACTTCACGTTCTTACTTATAAATCACTTTACCATTTTCCTAATGTTGTCAAAAAGAATAGATTTCTTAAATCACAGTGGACCTCATAACATAGACCCGTAATCATATCATAATGTATCTGATAAATCAACAATTTGATATTATCTTCTAATTCCATCGATAAACATATTGAAACAAATACGATCATGTAAAGTATTATACGTTTAATACTTTATTAATATTCTCAAGTTATAATATATATATATATATATATATATATATATATATATATATATATATATATATATATATTTATATACATATATATACATATTTATTTATATATAACGGTTCGTGAATCGTCTGAATTTGGTCGAGGTTATAATGAATGTATGAACACAATTTAAAATTCTTGAGATTTAACTTAACAAACTTTGCTTATCGTGTCGGAATAATATAAAGATAAAGTTTAATTTGGTTGGAAATTTCCGGGTTGTCACAGTACCTACCCGTTAAAGAAATTTCGTCCCGAAATTTGAGTGGAAAGGTCGTGAATGATAATAAGTATGTTTTCATGATGCATACAGGCTGAAAATTAGAGTTTTATCATCAGCGAATAATTTGGATAAACAATCCATTTATATGAAGAGTACGAATGAAGCTAACATAGAAGAGTGAAATGACTAAGTGTAGATTCATCTTATCATTTGACGTAGATATGATTGATTTCCATATTTCAAGGGATTTGAAGAAAATCTTTGTAATAAGATTTGATTCTCCGGTAACAAAAGGAATTAGGATCCGCTTTAAATGCGATCGTCCATTTTAATTGTTCTGTCAGAGATTTTCTTATAAATTCACCTCCTTCCTTTTCTTACAACTCACACCTTCTGTTGATGCATTTTATGCAAGTCCCTAGACATCTACCCACGTCCATTGCAGGTACAACAGTTTACAGGCCACCATGATCGTTCTTTATTATCCTATCCGTGTTTGTATGTGGTTACAGCAACTGCAGGAACGAGATGTGGATGTTTGACTATGTTAGACTTAGTCAGACGTCCGAGTGAAGCCTCACTCGTACGGCTGACAGGCTCATACGCACGGTTGATGCTGAGCTAAGTCACAATTACAACCTAAATGAGAAGACACGAGTGAGTGATCACCCGTACGACTGATGAAGCCAACTCGTATGTGTGATGGATGAATCGTACGGGTGAGTCAACAGCAGGGGTATATAAAGTCTTATGTTCTTCATTTTTAGGTTAAGCCTCTCATTTGTTACACACACTCAGATCTGGTGAGCTCCTCCGATTCTCTCTCAACCCAAATCACCCAGGTAGTGAATAATAGCTCTAGGTGTTGATCTAATCACACTTGATTTAGTTGTGGTATGACTAAATTAATCACAAAAAGCTTAACCTATTCACTAGAGGGTTTGATTCACTTATTCCGTCATTGTGTGAGTTAAATCTGTTGATTTCTAAGTTCCTAGTCATGTTTCATCACCTTCTATTCTTTCCCCCTCAACTCATATTTTAAAGTATTCATCAATATGCTCCATCCAGTTCTGATTCTCGATATACTTATAACTTTCATATCGGTCATTCTTCTTTTTCATCTACCGCCGGAAGAATCTATTTACTTCTACTATACTCTTGGGTTTATAGTGTTTCTAGTTCTCCCGTGTCTTTATATTGCTATATGCATCGATATATATGGTTTATAATTTTTGGTTTGTCGTTGGGCTTTATATCTTCCCTTATATTTCAAAGTCTCTATTTCTATCTTCTATAATCATTGTCATCCACAGTTAATGCTCTCTTTTATTTGCTGCAATTTATACCCCAATTTCTATTTCGGAGTTTTGTCCTTTTGTTTCTTCTTCTTGCGATTAAGCACCGCTTGTAATGGTCCAGAATTCACAAATATGATTTTCGGAATGAACATTGTTAATGTTCTAGGAAGGAAATTGTGATGGCACGATCTTAACTTGTCAAATTACTAGAATACCTTGGAAAAGGCCGAATCATCAAGAAATATTTTCTTGATATTTTAGATGTTAAATAGAATACAAGAGTCGTATAACATGGCACATGATGATGTTATGATCTGTGAATCATCACGTTCCATTTAGAAACTCAGCATGAATTACTGTAATATAATCACGTTGATCAAGTGTCATTATATTATACTAACTCATGCTTCAGTTTCCAACACAACTTCAAAAACATTCATATTTTAAACTCAAAGGTTTACAGAGTATAGGAACTAAACAGTTTCCTTTTTGATGTAATACAGATAGCGCAAAGAGATAAATGATTCCAGATAAGAATAGTTATGGAAATATCTTCAGAAATATGGAGGATATTTATAATGAAAGATACGATGATATCTTAGAATTTCTAATATCAGAGGATGATGAATAATATTGTCTGTAAGGGTTTAGTGTCAGGAGCAAGGTATTCGTTAATGACTTCAGCGGACACTGAATCATTTGGATTCTTTGAAGGCAGGTTCAGTCTTTGTGATTTGTCCACAGCCTCCTTCATACTTTGCTCAATCCGTTTTTCAGTTCCAAAACTTCTCTATTTCTGAGCTTTGTTAATACACTAATCTTTATCATCAAACTTTTTACTGCTAAGGTCGTTTACAGTTTTTGTTGCTTCATCAGCATTTCGAGAACTAGTTCGAGGTTCAGAGTGTTTTTCAGAAACTTCACATTCGAAGTATGTAAGCCTTGGAAATAGACGTTATGTATAACTGTTGGCGTAAACATGCTGTGAGATTTCAAAATACTGATTTCTAACTCCCAATGATTCGTATGACAATTCTAATTACAAGAGGCAGATGAGTAAATAATGAGGTTTCGATAAATATAAAGATTCTTCGGAATGCCCAAGATCAGTGAAGTTGTTGGTAAGTTTATTGCTAATGTGGTGGAATATGAAAGGTTCTCCGGTAACAAAAGGGTAATCACATATATCAAAATTATGATAAGGCTACTCCGAATGAAAAAATCGAAGTTGTCTTGCTGAAGCTGTGATATAATTTGCTACTTTGAAAATAATGAGTGGTGTCTTGAACACCGCGACAATTCCACTCCCATGACAATGCGGTGTCTTAACCACCGCGACAATACCACATGCCAATCAAACAATGAGTAGTGTCTTAAACACCGCGACACTACTACTCGTTACTTAGAATGTGGTGTCTTGAACACCGCGACAATACCACATTCATACTACACAAATAAATACATTATATACGTACACGCATAATTATTCCACTCACAATATTAACCCTTCGCCATTGGGGTTATATAATCCACATCACACGCCCATGTGATAGAGTACACGCAAGGTGTGCACCTCGTCAAAGATGGTCAACCAAAACGCACAACCGTGCCAATTGGACCTACACACAAGTCCATCAATCCACCTATATGTGAAGTGAGCTCTATAACCGAGAACCACTTCACCCGACCCGCACCCATCCTACACATACATATGCATATAGGATATTAACACTCACCTTAAGCCTTGATGAATGCAACCAAGTAATCCGCAACTCGTCAATGGAAAGTACCTATTCCATTATCACAAATTCAACAACACACTTAGATTGGATTTACAAACCAACCCAATTTGACACTTAGTGCAAATTCGACCCAAATGTAATTCCAAGTACAAACCGCGCCCAAACTAACCAATAATTACTAACACGGGTGAAAATGGTCCTAATATGCCAAGTAAACCCAAACACAAGTGTTAAACACATGTCTCACCCATTTTGACACCAAAACCCTAATTTTGACCCATTAAGTCAAAATCTCACCGTTTACAAGTCTTGACACCAAAACACATTTAACTCGGTTTAATACTTCAACTTAATCCATTTTAAGTTTATAAACCTTAATAAATCAACAATCGGGTCAAAATCATCACCAAACCCTAATTTTGGCTCTAGTCAAAATTAGTCAACTCCAAGAACCCTAAATGTCCCCAAAACCTCAATAATCACTAATACTAGTGATTATACACCATTTACAAGTCTTACAAGCATGAACTTGCACACCAAACCCAAAACCCGACATTAACAACAAAAAAACCGAATCTTGGTGTTAACCTTCAATTAACAACTAAATGGGTTTCACCTATGAATCATACAATCAAAAGCCCTAAACTTGAATGATGAACACGAAAATGAATTTCGGAGTTAGAGCTTACCACTAGTATCACCGTGTAGCTAAGAACGAGGAGAACACACTTGTCAACTACGCCAAGGATCAACTCCCGATCCTTCCTTTCCAAAAATCCTTTTGAAATCAAATGGGTGTTTGAGTTTGAGAGGAAAAATGAAAAGAAAAGGGAAATTAAAATGAGAAATGAAATGAATGGATGAGGTTAAATCCCCAAATCTGGCTCAAACGCGAAAAGACCAAATTACCCTTGAACTTCATTTAAATTTACAAGAATCTGGTGCCAGTTCACACCATTCTCCGCTCCGCGGCCTAATTCGTCGCGCCGCGGCGATTGTCTCGAACTGGTGACTTTGTTAACAAGCTTTCTGATCTGGATTTATTTGAAACGCCGCGCCGCGGCTCCCTTTGTCGCGCCGCGACACCCAACGTGGCCTGACACATTTTCTCGCATACAAGACTTTAACACCCAAACATGTATCGAACCCTTCATACGCCTGTCGTACATACACAATACACCTATAAATCATGTACGGGGAAAAACGGGGTGTTACAACTCTCCCCCACTTAGACTCGATCACGTCCTCGTGATCCTTGTCATTTAACCAAACGGACCACACTTCGCGGTCCTCAAACATAAGTCCAAACTGACTTTCCTAAGCAATTCTTCCCACTGAATTGCCTTTAACAACTAAATCGTCAACCGCGATTTATCAAATCCACAATCCGAGCACTAAAACCATGCTCATTCCCTAACATCGGGAAAACTCAACCAATCTCGTACAGAGATATCAACCCCTTAGCGTACCCTTACCGAGTACAACGCTAAAAGCAACCAAGTCTCAACCTAAGGTCAACAATCCGAAACGATGAAGACCGAACCAACGAATCCTGACGGATAACACCAATCACTAAACATCCCTTGTAGTGCGCAATACGATCAATACGCAACTACCGTAACATCATAATCAAAAGGCTAAAACCGATAGCGCCCAAAACGACTATGAAAACGCCAAATCCAAAGGTGTACAAAATCGACTATCGTCACACTCGTAACAACACGTGAACGAAACACTGCTATCGCATCACTAATCATACCACATGGTCCTCGCGACCCCACCATCGGCATATAAAAACACCCGATCGATCACACAACACGGTCGTTACGACCCCACCATTGGTGAATAGAACAACCAACAGATCAACATCACGGTCCTTACGACCCCACCATCGGTGTATAAAACAACTGACAGATCACACAACACGAAGGCTGGCCGAAAACACACGCGCCTTAGTGAATCCGAACTACACGCGATTCACTACCATGATGAAGTCAGCGAACCCGAATATCATGCTTCACCAATCAATAATCCCATGATGAAGTCAGCGGACCCCGAAGGTCATGCTTCACCAATCTCAACACCGGATGAAGTCAGCGGACTCCGAAAGTCATGCTTCACTGATATAACACCTCGCTCATGATGAAATCAGCGGACCCCGAAGGTCATGCTCCACCAATCGCATACTCCCATGATGAAGTCAGCGGACCCTAAAGGTCATGCTTCATCAATCACCAATACCATGATGAAGTCAGCGGACTCGAAAGTCATGCTTCATCAATCAACGCCCTTTTTGGCCTCGAACGACGAGTAGCGTAACATCGCGCTCTGCTACGCCATAGTGAATCCTAACGGATACCACTAACCATTCACATACACGAGCAAGAACCACCTATATCAAACATAGGCACAAAACAATTATTCTCTAGAAGAGAATCCGACACACACCTCCCTTAACCAAAGGATTTCACCTTGCTCACCAAACACGTCCATTATCTCTCAATCGAGATTTACCACATTACCACCTCGGTGATAATTCAAATCCAAACCATAAGTACAATTTATCCAAAATTGTAATCTACCACAAATCGACCAAAATCAGGTCTCGACAACATTTTCCGGATCTACCAAAAGCATCATCCGAAATCTCACACTAAAACTTCCTCGTGCGGGAGTGTAACTCACCCATTTGGAACTACGTCCCATATCCACAACTCGTACAACCGTACAATGCTACCTAAGGTAGACTTTACAAAGATTGGGCTCACACGACCCGTCACCATATCTTGCTCCAGCCTTGAGCACACAAAGGATTTCAATCAATCCTTAAACACTTCGAGCAAAAAGTGTACCACGATTACACAAACCATACCTTCGCAATCATCCAATTCCTTTAGTTTGTCAAATTACACCTAGTCACTCATGTACCTAAGGATTTCACTTCGGTGCCCTAAGTACAATATAACCGCAACATAATCGGAGTCGAACACCACGCTAGTAGGTATAAAAGAGGCACCTAATGTCGCGTCATAAAGACTCCATTACAAACATACATCGAGATTCAAAACACTCGATCTCAAGGGTTTCAGCCCACCCGTCGAACCTCACGGTTCATCGACCTCAACACAAAAGCCAACACGCGCTTAACAACCGAACACCAACCCATTTCCATGGCTTGGTAGAAACATTTTACAAATATCAAGGAATGCTTGGTTACACCAAGTCTTACGCCCTTCGCCCGTCAATCAAAACGTCGTCATAGGGTACTTCCATTAGGAACGTCACCCATATCAATAACATGCACAACACAATGCATTTAATAAACTCAACTTCAAACGGCACTTAATAAATAATCAAAAGACATATTTATTAAAACGAAACGTACCTTAACGTCTCCTTGCCGGCCCCGTCCCCGCTAACTTGGGACATTCTGACTTACGATGTCCTTCTTCTTGGCAATTGAAGCACACCATGCCATCGCCTTTTGGTACCGAACATTCCCACGACTTGTGACCCCTTATGCCACAATTGTAACATCTAGACGCACTAGAATCCAATATACCCGTCCGTGTACCACCCGTGCTCACACTCGGACCCTTAGTCCTCTTACTCGGAGCACCATGCGAAACAACCCTTCTCTCGCTCGAAGGTTCACCCTTCTTTGATCGTGAATACGACTCGAAACCTCTAGCCACGGCGAATAATTCCGCAAACGATTTTGCGTGACCCCGGCTAATCTTATTCTTCAAGTCATCATTCAAGGTTCGATAGAAATCCTCCATCAACAACCGATCATTCCCTAAATACTCCGGGCAAAAACGAGTCTTCGCCATAAAGGTCGTCTTGAGAGTATTCAAATCCATAGATCCCTGTTGCAAGTTTCGCAACTCATCACGCAATTCCGACAAGTCGGCCGAAGTCCGGAACTCCTCGAAGAATTCCTTCTTAAAATCGTCCCACGATAATGCCATAAACGGCTCACCACCGACAAGATCAATCTTACCATCCAATAAATCCTTCGCCCTACCCCGCAATAAACTAGTAGCGAGTCTTGTCTTTTTCTCGGGAGGGCATTCAATAGTACGAGAACACCCTTCAACATCCGAGATCCAAGTTGTGCTTACTAAAGGATCCGGTTTCCCGTCATACATCGGAGGTTTAGTCCTCATGAAGCTCTTAAGAAAATGCTCCATTTCTCCACCATTTCGAAATTCGGAATACTTCCTATCCATTTCTTCTCGAAACGCACTCATTTGCTCCGCAACGGCGGCCGCAACTCTAGCGTTAAACTCAGCGTCGTTCGTCTCGATTCCATTTCCCGTCGCCATTCTAAGGAATGCAAAGCGGTTAGACCACGAACGTGTAAATCACACGCACAACACCGCCCCATCTTGCTAAACATTTGTCGTACATCACTTGCTAGACACGATTTGCACCCGTAATAAGGTTTGCAAGTCCTTATTACGCATACACGCTGTATTGGCTCGTTAGTACAACAACCGTCTCGCTCGATGATATATGCAAACACAAACAAAATTCTACGCGATATAAACACACGCGAGAATTATTATCACATCACAATACAATATTAATAATATTCGCATTACTAATATAAACGTTAGTCAACCTATAAACAAGGCACTAGCTAGAACCCATTCCGACCCGTACTCTTACAAGTCCCGCAACAAATTAAGCACACACAAAAGTCTAAGTCTAGGCACCTATCTCAAGTCACCTAAATCCCTTAGACCATGCTCTGATACCACTTGAAACAACCCAACTCGTATTAAAACCGGCCCATAAAAATTTTTCCTTTTAATACGCGTTAAATAATACTTTAGGTCCCGTTACACATATTCCAAAACGTATTTGTTATCAAGGTAAGTTCATCGAACTTAAAACATACATTAATGATTTAAACTCCTTAATACAATGGTTCATTAATTAAATCGTAAACCGGTTATAATCATTATGACCCGACTAGTTACGTTTACACAAAACCGAGCATGGTGATTTGGGACTACGCTACCCAAATCCTAATCGAGTCCAAAAGCAAGATCTTCTAAAGCAACCTAGCCGAGATCTCTAATTCCCAAGCTTACCCGAGCCGCCAAGCATGCGAACCTATAAAAATATCAACAACGAGAGGGTAAGCTAACGCTTAGTGAGTGAGAATATACTACATACATATATATGCATAAAATGGAAACGCCACAAAATAGCAAATACCGCATACCGGAGCATCCAAACATAAAGGCAAGCTAGTCTAAGCATACCGTAAGATCACTAAGCAATGAGCTAAAGATACATCAACAAAATATAAGTTTGCCAACAACGATGTGAACAATGCCAATAAGCTACACCCGGAGGGTTAGCTACAACACGACAATACAACATTATATGTATACAATATATATGTATATATATGTATATATCTCTCGAATAACATAATTTGCTTACGCTTACAACACAATAACCCTGGTTAACCAATCGTACAAGGGAACGATACTCGTAAGAGACCGTCGGAGTTCGTAACATCCATTAGCGTTACTTAAACACCGCGTAATCACTAATCCCCCGGGTGATGTCTTAAACACCGCGACTAAATCACCCCCATGACAATGTGGCGTCTTAAACACCGCGACGAATCCACACGTCAATCAAAATAATGAGTGGTGTCTTGAACACCGCGAGAATTCCACTCCCATGACAATGTGGTGTCTTAACCACCGCGACAATACCACATGCCAATCAAACAATGAGTAGTGTCTTAAACACCGCGACACTACTACTCGTTACTTAGAATGTGGTGTCTTGAACACCGCGACAATACCACATTCATACTACGCAAATAAATACATTATATACGTACACGCATAATTATTCCACTCACAATATTAACCCTTCGCCATTGGGGTTATATAATCCACATCACACGCCCATGTGATAGAGTACACGCAAGGTGTACACCTCGTCAAAGATGGTCAACCAAAACGCACAACCGTGCCAATTGGACCTACACACAAGTCCATCAATCCACCTATATGTGAAGTGAGCTCTATAACCGAGAACCACTTCACCCGACCTGCACCCATCCTACACATACATATGCATATAGGATATTAACACTCACCTTAAGCCTTGATGAATGCAACCAAGTAATCCGCAACTCGTCAATGGAAAGTACCTATTCCATTATCACAAATTCAACAACACACTTAGATTGGATTTACAAACCAACCCAATTTGACACTTAGTGCAAATTCGACCCAAATGTAATTCCAAGTACAAACCGCGCCCAAACTAACCAATAATTACTAACACGGGTGAAAATGGTCCTAATATGCCAAGTAAACCCAAACACAAGTGTTAAACACATGTCTCACCCATTTTGACACCAAAACCCTAATTTTGACCCATTAAGTCAAAATCTCACCGTTTACAAGTCTTGACACCAAAACACATTTAACTCGGTTTAATACTTCAACTTAATCCATTTTAAGTTTATAAACCTTAATAAATCAACAATCGGGTCAAAATCATCACCAAACCCTAATTTTGGCTCTAGTCAAAATTAGTCAACTCCAAGAACCCTAAATGTCCCCAAAACCTCAATAATCACTAATACTAGTGATTATACACCATTTACAAGTCTTACAAGCATGAACTTGCACACCAAATCCAAAACCCGACATTAACAACAAAAAAACCCGAATCTTGGTGTTAACCTTCAATTAACAACTAAATGGGTTTCACCTATGAATCATACAATCAAAAGCCCTAAACTTGAATGATGAACACGAAAATGAATTTCGGAGTTAGAGCTTACCACTAGTATCACCGTGTAGCTAAGAACGAGGAGAACACACTTGTCAACTACGCCAAGGATCAACTCCCGATCCTTCCTTTCCAAAAATCCTTTTGAAATCAAATGGGTGTTTGAGTTTGAGAGGAAAAATGAAAAGAAAAGGGAAATTAAAATGAGAAATGAAATGAATGGATGAGGTTAAATCCCCAAATCTGGCTCAAACGCGAAAAGACCAAATTGCCCTTGAACTTCATTTAAATTTACAAGAATCTGGTGCCAGTTCACACCATTCGCCGCGCCGCGGCCTAATTCGTCGCGCCGCGACGATTGCCTCGAACTGGTGACTTTGTTAACAAGCTTTCTGATCTGGATTTATTTGAAACGCCGCGCCGCGGCTCCCTTTGTCGTGCCGCGACACCCAACGTGGCCTGACACATTTTCTCGCATACAAGACTTTAACACCCAAACATGTATCGAACCCTTCATACGCCTGTCGTACATACACAATACACCTATAAATCATGTACGGGGAAAAACGGGGTGTTACAATCAGTCCAATATATATTCGACTCTTCGTTATTATTAGGTGAGTCAATGGGATTTGTGCTAGAGGAAGACATCTATCACACAATATCAAACATGTTAAGATATTAATATATCACATAATATATACATGTTAATAATATATAGTTTCCAACAAAAATGTTAAGCAATCATTTTTAAAGAAAACACGGTCGAAGTCCAGACTCACTAATGCATCCTACAAAATTCGATAAGACACACTAATGCAAATTTTCTGGTTCTCTAAGACCAACGCTCGGATAGCAACTGAAATGTCCCATTCTTATTGATTAAAAACGTTCCATATTAATTGATTTCGTTGCGAGGTTTTGACCTCTATATGAGACGTTTTTCAAAGACTGCATTCATTTTTAAAACAAACCATAACCTTTATTTCATAAATAAAGGTTTAAAAAGCTTTACGTAGATTATCAAATAATGATAATCTAAAATATCCTGTTTACACACGACCATTACATAATGGTTTACAATACAAATATGTTACATCGAAATTAGTTTCTTGAATGCAGTTTTTACACAATATCATACAAATATGGACTCCAAATCTTGTCCTTATTTTAGTATGCAACAGCGGAAGCTCTTAGTATTCACCTGAGAATAAACATGCTTTAAACGTCAACAAAAATGTTGGTGAGTTATAGGTTTAACCTATATATATCAAATCATAACAATAGACCACAAGATTTCAAATTTCAATACACATCCCATACATAGAGATAAAAATCATTCAGATGGTGAACACCTGGTAACCGACATTAACAAGATGCATATATAAGAATATCCCCATCATTCCGGGACACCCTTCGGATATGATATAAATTTCGAAGTACTAAAGCATCCGGTACTTTGGATGGGGTTTGTTAGGCCCAATAGATCTATCTTTAGAGTTCGGGTCAATTAGGGTGTCTGTTCCCTAATTCTTAGATTACCAGACTAAAAAGGGGCATATTCAGTTTCGATCATTCAACCATAGAACGTAATTTCTATTACTTGTGTCTATTTCGTAAAACAGTTATAAAAGTTGCGCATGTATTCTCAGCCCAAAAATATAAAGGGTAAAAAGGCAAATGAAACTCACTTTCACAGATTTTTACTTCGTCGGGAAGTAAGACTTGGCCACTGGTTGATTTACAAACCTATAACAATATATACATATATATCAAAGTATGTTCAAAATATATTTACAACACTTTTAATATATTTTGATGTTTTAAGTTTATTAAGTCAGCTGTCCTCGTTGGTAACCTACAACTAGTTGTCCACAGTTAGATGTACAGAAATAAATCAATAAATATTATCTTGAATCAATCCACGACCCAGTGTATACGTATCTCAGTATTGATCACAACTCAAACTATATATATTTTGGAATTAACCTCAACCCTGTATAGCTAACTCCAACATTCACATATAGAGTGTCTATGGTTGTTCTGAAATATATATAGATGTGTCGACATGATAGATCGAAACATTGTATACGTGTCTATGGTATCTAAAGATTACATAATATACAATACAAGTTGATTAAGTTATGGTTGGAATAGATTTGTTACCAATTTTCACGTAGCTAAAATGAGAAAAAATATCCAATCTTGTTTTACCCATAACTTCTTCATTTTAAATCCGTTTCGAGTGAATCAAATTGCTATGGTTTCATATTGAACTCTATTTTATGAATCTAAACAGAATAAGTATAGGTTGATAGTCAGAAAAATAAGTTACAAGTCATTTTTGTAAAGGTAGTCATTTCAGTCGAAAGAACGACGTCTAGATGACCATTTTAGAAAACATACTTCCACTTTGAGTTTAACCATAATTTTTGGATATAGTTTCATGTTCATTATAAAAATCATTTTCCCAGAATAACAACTTTTAAATCAAATTTTATCACAGTTTTTAATTAACTAACCCAAAACAGCCCGCGGTGTTACTGCGACGGCGTAAATCCGATTTTACGGTGTTTTTCGAATTTCCAGGTTTTAAATCATTAAGTTAGCATATCATATAGATATAGAACATGTGTTTAGTTGATTTTAAAAGTCAAGTTAGAAGGATTAACTTTTATTTGCGAACAAGTTTAGAATTAACTAAACTATGTTCTAGTGATTACAAGTTTAAACCTTCGAATAAGATAGCTTTATATGAATCGAATGATGTTATGAACATCATTACTACCTCAAGTTCCTTGGATAAACCTACTGGAAATGAGAAAAATGGATCTAGCTTCAAAGGATCTTTGGATGGCATGAAAGTTCTTGAAGCAGAATCATGACACGAAAACAATTTCAAGTAAGATTTCCACTCGAAATAAGATTGTTATAGTTATAGAAATTGAATTAAAGTTTGAATATGATTATTACCTTGTAGTAGAAAGATAACCTACTTTAAGTAACAAAGGTTTCTTGATCTTGGATGATTACTTGGAATGGATTTAGAAAACTTGGAAGTAAACTTGCAATCTTGGAAGTATTCTTGATTTTATGAAACTAGAACTTTTGGAATTTATGAAGAACACTTAGAACTTGAAGATAGAACTTGAGAGAGATCAATTAGATGAAGAAAATTGAAGAATGAAAGTGTTTGTAGGTGTTTTTGGTCGTTGGTGTATGGATTAGATATAAAGGATATGTAATTTTGTTTTCATGTAAATAAGTCATGAATGATTACTCATATTTTTATAATTTTATGAGATATTTCATGCTAGTTGCCAAATGATGGTTCCCACATGTGTTAGGTGACTCACATGGGCTGCTAAGAGCTGATCATTGGAGTGTATATACCAATAGTACATACATCTAAAAGCTGTGTATTGTACGAGTACGAATACGGGTGCATACGAGTAGAATTGTTGATGAAACTGAATGAGGATGTAATTGTAAGCATTTTTGTTAAGTAGAAGTATTTTGATAAGTGTATTGAAGTCTTTCAAAAGTGTATGAATACATATTAAAACACTACATGTATATACATTTTAACTGAGTCGTTAAGTCATCGTTAGTCGTTACATGTAAATGTTGTTTTGAAACCTTTAGGTTAACGATCTTGTTGAATGTTGTTAACCCATTGTTTATTATAACAAATGAGATGTTAAATTATTATATTATCATGATATTATGATATATAATATATCTTAGTATGATATATATACAGTTAAATGTCGTTACAACGATAATCGTTACATATATGTCTCGTTTCGAAATCATTAAGTTAGTAGTCTTATTTTTACATATGTATTTCATTGTTAATACACTTAATAATATATTTACTTATCATTTAACATAATTAACCAAGTGTATCAATATCTTAATATGATTCATATGTACCTAGTAAGACGTTGTTATAACGATAATCGTTATATATATCGTTTTCGAGTTTCTTAAATTAATAGTCTCATTTTTATGTATATAACTCATTGTTAAAATACCTAATGAGATACATACTTATAATAAAATCATGTTAACTATATATATAACCATATATATGTCATCGTATAGTTTTTACAAGTTTTAACGTTCGTGAATCACCGGTCAACTTGGGTGGTCAATTGTCTATATGAAACCTATTTCAATTAATCAAGTCTTAACAAGTTTGATTGCTTAACATGTTGGAAACACTTAATCATGTAAATAACAATTTCATTTAATATATATATAAACATGGAAAAGTTCGGGTCACTACAGTTTATAATCAATATGAACGGGACATTTCAGTTGGTATCCGAGCGTTGGTCTTAGAGAACCAGAATTTTGCATTAGTGTGTCTTATCGCGTTTGTTAGGATGCATTAGTGAGTCTGGACTTCGACCGTGTTTACTTGAAAAATGATTGCTTAACAAATTTTGTTGGAAACTATATATTTTTAACATGTGAATATTATGTGATATATTAATCTCTTAACGCGTTTGATATTATGTGATAGATGTCTACCTCTAGAACAAGTCCCATTGACTCACCTAATAATAATGAAGAGTCAAATGTAAATTGGAATGATTCGTGGACTGATTCACAAGTTCCCGAAGAGGAACCGGAAGAAGAGTCAGAACCGGAAGAAGAATCGAAACCTGAAGAAGAATCGGAACCGGAAGAAGAAATAGAACCAGTGGGGGAAATAATAAAACGGTTAAGTAGAAGAAAATCCTCAACCAACCGACCAAAGTTAATTATGGTCAATGGTGTTTCCGCCAAGGAAGCAAAGTATTGGGAGGATTACCAATTCTCCGATGAATCGGATCCCGACAAGGATTCCGATGATGTTATAGAAATTAACCCAACACAATTTAATAAGGCAAAAGAGAACAATAAGGGAAATGGCATAAAAATAGAGAAATTTGATTCCAAACCCGATGAACTTTATATGTATCATCAACACCCGTATTTCTTAAGTTGTGACAATAACCCGGGAACCTCTAAACCACCAGGTTTTTCTAAACCAATGTGGAAAACGACGGCTCGTATTAGGGGAACATCATATATCCCTAGAAACTTGGCAAAACGAACCAAAACCGAAGAAGAAGAAACGAGCGAGTCGGAATAAGATAGTTGTATTCGTGTGGTGTAATATATGTAATATAGTGTGCTTATGCTTTATTATATATGTAAAAATTGCTTGTATTAATAAGTATATTTTTTTTTATGAATCTAACTCTTGTCTATTTTACAGTATAAAAACACAAAATGGATAGACAACCCAATATTTTAAGAGACCTACCCGGAGACATGATTGATGAAATCTTGTCTAGAGTCAGTCAGAATTCCTCGGCACAACTATTTAAGGCGAGATCAGTTTGTAAGACATTCGAAGAACGTTCCAAGAATGCCTTGATTTATAAAAGGCTTTCGTTCGAAAGATGGGGGATATCACATTGGGAAATCCATAAGTTACGATGTGTTTACTTTGACGCATATATTGCGGGGAACCCAAATGCTATTTTACGCAACGGGTTAAGAAATTATTTTGACTCAATATATCCGAATATAGGACTTCGTGATTTAGAAAAATCGGCTAACATGCAACATAAAGAAGCATGTTATGCTTACGGGTTAGTAATGTTCGCTTTTCACCAAAGTGAGAACAAGAACATCGGGTTACAACTATTAAACAAAACGTTCCCACAAGTGACGGAGTCGGTAATTGGGGTAAGAAATGAGGTTTTTAGGTTATTACGAGACTGTTGGTCATTACGTAACCTTCATCCTTTTGACGACGTTACAACACATTGTCTTACTATCGGTCACAACGGTTATGTTCCACAAAACCAAGGATGGGAAGTGGTATTAGTAAAACCAGAATGCATGACTTGTTTCTGGACGTATGAATTACGTGTCTTTATTGTCTTTGCTGAACGCCTTATTTATTAACTAGAATTATCTTCGCAACTACTTTGTATCAAAGTTTTATGTGCTATATTTCATGCTATATGTAAAAAAAAAGCGGTATTGTAAGTTTGCAAGTTATTGTATAAAGGTTTGAATATGATTTTTTTTTTTGTGATTAGTTTTTCATATAGAATTGTAGTAGTTGAAATGGTATGTTATCTACTAAGTATGAACTTGACGGGTAGGTACTACCCGAATTAAAGAGTATAAAACGCTAATATGAAGAAAGAGCTTTTATAAATAAGTTCATATTACGCTACGAAATACTATTGACTACTCTTGATATTCTATATGATTAACTCGTTTCATTTGACTATTTTGAAGGAAATGGCACCGACTACTCGACACACCTTGAATATGAGTGAAGAGGAATTTCGTGCCTTTCTTGCTTCAAACATAGCCGCAGTACAGGTTGTGCTACATACCAACAATAACCTTGGATCTAGCAGTACAGGAAATCGTGTAGGATGCACCTACAAAGAATTCACTGCCTGCAAACCTTTGGAATTTGATGGAACCGAAGGACCGATCGGATCGAAACGGTGGACCGAGAAGGTCGAATCGGTGTTTGCCATAAGTAAGTGTACTGAAGAGGATAAAGTAAAGTACGCTACGCATACCTTCACAGGTTCTGCGTTAACATGGTGGAATACCTATCTAGAGCAAGTGGGACAAGATGATGCTTACGCACTACCGTGGTCAGCATTCAAGCACTTGATGAACGAGAAGTACCGTCCCAGAACCGAGGTCAATAAGCTCAAGACAGAACTTAGAGGGTTACGAACCCAAGGATTTAATATTACCACGTACGAAAGATGTTTCACAGAATTATGCCTTTTGTGTCCGGGAGCGTTCGAAGATGAGGAAGAGAAGATCGACGCGTTTGTGAAAGGATTAATGGAAAGAATCCAAGAAGATATAAGTTCACACGAGCCCGCCTCCATACAACAGGCATGTAGAATGGCTCACAAACTAGTGAACCAGATTGAAGAAATAATTAAAGAACAGACTGCTGAAGAGGCCAATGTGAAGCAAGTCAAAAGAAAGTGGGAGGAAAACGGTGATAAGAATCACCAATACAACAACAACAGCAATTACAACAATAATCGCAACAACTATCCCAACAATCGCAACATCAATCACAACTACAACAAATGGCCCAACAACAACAACAACAACAGCAACTACAACAATCATCCCAACAACAATAATAACCGCAAAAACAATCAGAAGCAGCTATGCCAAAGGTGTGAAAAGTATCACTCGGGGTTCTGCACCAAATTTTGCAACAAGTGTAAAAGAAATGGTCATAGCGTGGTGAAATGTGAGGTCTACGGACCAGGGTTAACAGAACGAAAGGAACAAATGGTGTCAGAACGAGTAATGGCGGAGCAAGTAGTGTCGGAGCAAGTTATGCCAATGTAGTTTGTAATAAATGTGGAAAACCGGGCCACATTATTAGAAATTGCCTGAACCAGGAGAACACGAATGGACAAGGCCGCAGAAGAGTTTTCAATATTAATGCGGCAGAGGCACAGGAAGACCCGGAGCTTGTTACGGGTACGTTTCTTATTGACAATAAATCTGCTTACGTTTTATTTGATTCGGGTGCGGATAGAAGCTATATGAGTAGAGATTTTTGTGCTAAATTAAGTTGTCCATTGACGCCTTTGGATAGTAAATTTTTACTCGAATTAGAAAATGGTAAATTAATTTCAGAAGATAATATATGTCGGAATCGAGAAATTAAACTGGTTAGCGAAACATTTAAGATTGATTTGATACCAGTAGAGTTAGGGAGTTTTGATGTGATAATCGGTATGGACTGGTTGAAAGAAGTGAAAGCAGAGATCGTTTGTTACAAAAATGCAATTCGCATTATACGAGAAAAAGGAAAACCCTTAATGGTGTACGGAGAAAAGGGCAACACGAAGCTACATCTTATTAGTAATTTGAAGGCACAAAAACTAATATGAAAAGGTTGCTATGCTGTTCTAGCACACGTCGAGAAAGTACAAACTGAAGAAAAGAGCATCAATGATGTTCCCATTGCAAAAGAATTTCCCGATGTATTTCCGAAAGAATTACCGGGATTACCCCCACATCGATCCGTTGAATTTCAAATAGATCTTGTACCAGGAGCTGCACCAATAGCTCGTGCTCCTTACAGACTCGCACCCAGCGAGATGAAAGAACTGCAAAGCCAATTACAAGAACTTTTAGAGCGTGGTTTCATTCGACCAAGCACATCACCGTGGGGAGCTCCTGTTTTGTTTGTCAAGAAGAAAGATGGTACATTCAGGTTGTGTATCAACTACCGAGAGTTGAAAAAACTTACCATCAAGAACCGCTACCCACTACCGAGAATCGACGACTTATTTGATCAACTACAAGGCTCGTCTGTTTATTCAAAGATTGACTTACATTCCGGGTATCATCAAATGCGGGTGAAAGAAGATGATATTCCAAAGACTGCTTTCAGAACACGTTACGATCATTACGAGTTTATGGTCATGCCGTTTGGTTTAACTAATGCACCAGCTGTGTTCATGGACCTTATGAACCGAGTGTGTGGACCATACCTTGACAAGTTTGTCATTGTTTTCATTGATGACATACTTATTTACTCAAAGAATGACCAAGAACACGGTGAACATTTGAGAAAGGTGTTAGAAGTATTGAGGAAGGAACAATTGTACGCTAAGTTTTCAAAGTGTGCATTTTGGTTGGAAGAAGTTCAATTCCTCGGTCACATAGTGAACAAAGAAGGTATTAAGGTGGATCCGGCAAAGATAGAAACTGTTGAAAAGTGGGAAACCCCGAAAACTCCGAAACACATACGCCAGTTTTTAGGACTAGCTGGTTACTACAGAAGGTTCATCCAAGACTTTTCCAGAATAGCAAAACCCTTGACTGCATTAACGCATAAAGGGAAAAAATTTGAATGGAAGGATGAACAAGAGAAAGCGTTTCAGTTATTGAAGAAAAAGCTAACTACGGCACCTATATTGTCATTGCCTGAAGGGAATGATGATTTTGTGATTTATTGTGACGCATCAAAGCAAGGTCTCGGTTGTGTATAAATGCAACGAACGAAGGTGATTGCTTATGCGTCTAGACAATTGAAGATTCACGAACAAAATTATACGACGCATGATTTGGAAATATGCGCGGTTGTTTTTGCATTAAAGACTTGGAGGCACTACTTATATGGGGTCAAAAGTATTATATATACCGACCACAAAGGTCTTCAACACATATTTAATCAGAAACAACTGAATATGAGGCAGCGTAGGTGGATTGAATTGTTGAATGATTACGACTTTGAGATTCGTTACCACCCGGGGAAGGCAAATGTGGTAGCCGACGTCTTGAGCAGGAAGGACAGAGAACCCATTCGAGTAAAATCTATGAATATAATGATTCACAATAACCTTACTACTCAAAAAAAGCAGGCGCAACAAGGAGTTTTAAAAGAGGGAAATTTAAAGGATGAAATTGTCATAACCCGTCCTTAACCATAAGAACGTGTTAGATAACGTATGATTTCATTGCGAGGTATTGACCTCTATATGCGACATTTTTAAAAGAACAACTACATATATTTTACATTACAAACCATAATTCTTATTTTGATACAAGCTTTAGACAAAATAAAGATGATTATCGTTTAGCGATAATCTTAGACTTACAAACTTTACATGTGATGATAACAATACGATTTCTAGCATATTTTACATTACAAATCCTCTGATATGCAGTTTTATTTTTGACACAAATATGCATACTCAAGATCTTGTTTAAATTCAACATGTTGTAGCGGAAGCTTTTAGTTATCACCTGAGAATAAACATGCTTAAAACGTCAACATAAAGTTGGTGAGATATAGGTTTAATGCCGGCAGCAATATATATATATAGACCACAAGATTTCATATATAAACATTTTAATAAAAATATTCTAAGTGGTTGAGCACTTGGTAACCATACTTAACATTTAATCACGTCGCATATTCCCTTTATTATGAAATCTTACTACACCGTACCAAGTGTAGTCACAAAACGAAGTACTGTGCAACCGTTGAATACTGGTCGTCCAGTCCGGTTGGGGTTGTCAGGCCCGATAGATCTATCAACAGGATTCGCGTTTACAATACCGCTGTAAATAATAGTTACCAAGCTACAGGGAAGTATGCCAGTGGTACAACTCAACGTAGAATATATTTTTTAGTTACTTGTGTCCATAACGTAAAACATAAAATACATGTATTCTCATCCCGAAATATTTAGAGTTTAAAAGTGGGACTATATACTCACGTTCGTCTTGAAGATATATATATTTTTGACTTGGTCTTCCGGTTGATATCACGAACCTATCCATATATAATATATCAATATATTTTCATTTTAAACAATCGTCACGTATATATATACTTATAATACTTTTAATGTCTTCTTAGTCCGTAGTTAGCAGTCCGATGTTAGTAATTCAATTTTAATGGTTCATATTTAGGTGTTTAATAAATAAAACCCCCATCGAAATAAATAAAACTCCCATCGAAATAAATAAAACTCCCATCGAATATGTATTGGTCGAGATTAATCTTGACCCACGGTACCGGTGTTGTCAAATGACGTGTTGCGTACATAAAGTACCGGTGTTGTCAAATGACGTGTTGCGTACAATCATGGGATCTTATGATTAATCTTCTCGTATTGTTTACGGGTGATCCTGAACCATATAAAATTAAATTATGAGTACATATATATAAAATATCATGTTATTTTAAAAAGATGTGATTTATTTAATTTTTCTCCAATTATTTTCGTGACTAAACAAGTCTTGGATATCCGATTTTGTTTTGGTCATAGTTTCTTCGTTACAACTCCGTTTTCGTTGGTTCAACTTGCCACTTCCTTGGATCGAGTCCCTCTTTAAGAATATGAACTGTAAATACCTTAGTTTGTATTCGAAATTACAAGTCAAAGGTCAAACTTTGGTGAAACTTATGAAGTTAATCATTTTTGTTACAAAAATATCATTTAATGACCATTTTTCTAAAAACACTTATACTTTGAATTAAATCATGAAATTTTTATGTGTTAACATATTCATAAGAAATATCATTTTTCCAGAATATAAACCTCCAATTCAAAGTTCAAGATGGTTTTTAATTATCCAACCCCAAACAGCCCCCGGTTGCACTCCGACGTCGTAAAAACAGTTTTTAAGGTGTTCTTTGAAAAACCAAGTTATACCTTGTTAAATTAGCATATATTTATGTTATATTACAGGTCTTGAAGTATTTTAAAAGTTAAGTTAGAAGGATCTATTTAGTTTGCAAACAAGTTTGAAAACATTCAAACTATGTTCTTGTTGTTAAAATTTTATACCACAAAATAAGATAGCTATATATATATGAATTGAATAAGGTTATGAACAAAGTTACTACCTCAAGTTACTTGTACAAGATTGCTATAAAAGAGGAGTAAGAACCTAGAACCAAGAGGGTGATGGAATTGGATGAAAGATTGGAAGTAAACTTGTGTTCTTGGAAGGATTCTTGAAGTGTTTTTTTGTAAGAGTTTTCTTATGGTGATTAAGTGATGTTTTTATGGCTAGATCTTCATGGATATTAGCTGAATGGTTATGGAGGTTAAGGCTCTTAAAATTGTGTGTGTTTTAGTTAAAGGAAATGTGTAGTAAAATGAAAATGGAATGGAGTATAAATGGTGGTGTAAAAGGTGTATAAGTTTGTAATTTTGTGAAAAAATCTTTTAATCATGTGAAATTGTCATACTAGATAACAAAAGTAGTTACCTTATACATAAGGCATTGAACAAGGGCTGGTTGGTGGTGATTTGATGTGTATATACCAATAGTAAATACATATAGAGGTTAGGTATGATACGAGTACATGTACTCTAGATATACGTATAGAAATTTTGTGAAAAATGGAATGAGAATTCAAATATAGCTATCTTTTGTGAATATACTTATATTGTTTTATGTATTTAAGTCTTTAAAAAGTGATTAAATACATTACATATACGATATATGTATAAACATTATAGGTTATAAGTATTTATGTCAAATAACGTTACGTATGGTTATCGTTTTGAAAACTTAAGTTAGTAGTTTCAAAATATACTTATAACTTATTGTTATTAATACAAAATAAGATATTAAAACATCCTTAGATCATGTTAAATATGTATATATACATATATATACACAAACGTATAATTATCATATATTATATAGTTCGTGATATCATCGGTCAAACTAGACGGTCAAACGTTGTGTAAAACTCATTTCAAAAACATAAATCTCAACAATTTGGATTGCTTATCATGTTGGTAAGGTTTAATTTAGGTAAATATTAATCTTATAAGTATAAATTGATCGAAAAAGTCCGGGTCATTACAGTACCTACCCGTTAAATAAATTTCGTCCCGAAATTTTAAAATCGTACCTATTTTGCGTCATCGGGAAACAAATGCGGGTATTTTTGTTTCATTTGATCCTCTCGCTCCCAAGTAAACTCGGGACCTCTTCGTGCATTCCAACGAACTTTAACGATCGGTATGTTGCTCTGCTTGAGCCGTTTAACTTCACGGTCCATGATCTCGATTGGTTCTTCTATGAATTGTAGTTTCTCGTCAACTTGAATTTCTTCAAAAGGAATGGTGAGGTCTTCCTTTGCAAGACACTTTTTAAGGTTCGAGACGTGAAATGTATTATGTACTCCAGCGAGTTGTTGCGGTAACTCGAGTCGATAAGCTACCGGTCCAATGCGTTCGATGATCTTGAACGGGCCTACATATCTTGGGTTCAGTTTACCTCTTTTACCGAAACGTATTACACCTTTCCAAGGTGACACCTTTAGCATAACCATGTCACCGATCTGAAACTCTAATGGTTTCCTTCGGACATCGGCGTAGCTCTTTTGGCGACTACGGGCTGTTTTCAATCTCTCCTTGATTTGTACTATCTTCTCAGTCGTTTCGTGTATGATCTCGGGACCAGTTAATTGTCGATCTCCTACTTCATTCCAACAAATAGGAGATCTACACTTCCTTCCGTACAATGCTTCGAATGGCGCAGCTTTAATGCTCGCATGATAACTATTATTATACGAGAATTCTGCTAATGGTAGATATTTATCCCATCCGTTTCCAAAATCGATCACACATGCCCTGAGCATGTCTTCAAGAGTCTGAATTGTTCTTTCACTCTGCCCGTCGGTTTGCGGATGATATGCGATACTCATATCCAAACGAGTTCCTAGTGCCTCCTGTAGTGATTGCCAGAACTTTGAGGTAAATCTACTATCACGATCAGATATAATGGAAATAGGTATTCCATGCCTTGAAACTATTTCCTTTATATATAATCGTAATAATTTCTCCATTCTATCCGTTTCCTTTATAGGCAAGAAATGTGCAGATTTGGTAAGACGATCAACAATTACCCAAATGGTGTCGTATCCCCAGGCAGTCTTTGGTAACTTCGTGATGAAATCCATGGTAATACCTGAAATGTCCCGTTCTTATTGATTAAAAACGTTCCATATTAATTGATTTCGTTGCGAGGTTTTGACCTCTATATGAGACGTTTTTCAAAGACTGCATTCATTTTTAAAACAAACCATAACCTTTATTTCATAAATAAAGGTTTAAAAAGCTTTACGTAGATTATCAAATAATGATAATCTAAAATATCCTGTTTACACACGACCATTACATAATGGTTTACAATACAAATATGTTACATCGAAATTAGTTTCTTGAATGCAGTTTTTACACAATATCATACAAACATGGACTCCAAATCTTGTCCTTATTTTAGTATGCAACAGCGGAAGCTCTTAGTATTCACCTGAGAATAAACATGCTTTAAATGTCAACAAAAATGTTGGTGAGTTATAGGTTTAACCTATATATATCAAATCGTAACAATAGACCACAAGATTTCATATTTCAATACACATCCCATACATAGAGATAAAAATCATTCATATGGTGAACACCTGGTAACCGACAATAACAAGATGCATATATAAGAATATCCCCATCATTCCGGGACACCCTTCGGATATGATATAAATTTCGAAGTACTAAAGCATCCGGTACTTTGGATGGGGATTGTTAGGCCCAATAGATCTATCTTTAGGATTCGCGTCAATTAGGGTGTCTGTTCCCTAATTCTTAGATTACCAGACTTAATAAAAAGGGGCATATTCGATTTCGATAATTCAACCATAGAATGTAGTTTCACGTACTTGTGTCTATTTTGTAAATCATTTATAAAACCTGCATGTACTCTCATCCCAAAAATATTAGATTTTAAAAGTGGGACTATAACTCACTTTCACAGATTTTTTACTTCGTCGGGAAGTAAGACTTGGCCACTGGTTGATTCACGAACCTATAACAATATATACATATATATCAAAGTATGTTCAAAATATATTTACAATACTTTTAATATATTTTGATGTTTTAAGTTTATTAAGTCAGCTGTCCTAGTTAGTAACCTACAACTAGTTGTCCACAGTTAGATGTACAGAAATAAATCAATAAATATTATCTTGAATCAATCCACGACCCAGTGTATACGTATCTCAGTATTGATCACAACTCAAACTATATATATTTTGGAATCAACCTCAACCCTGTATAGCTAACTCCAACATTCACATATAGAGTGTCTATGGTTGTTCCGAAATATATATAGATGTGTCGACATGATAGGTCGAAACATTGTATACGTGTCTATGGTATCTCAAGATTACATAATATACAATACAAGTTGATTAAGTTATGGTTGGAATAGATTTGTTACCAATTTTCACGTAGCTAAAATGAGAAAAATTATCCAATCTTGTTTTACCCATAACTTTTTCATTTTAAATCCGTTTTGAGTGAATCAAATTGCTATGGTTTCATATTGAACTCTATTTTATGAATCTAAACAGAAAAAGTATAGGTTTATAGTCGGAAAAATAAGTTACAAGTCGTTTTTGTAAAGGTAGTCATTTCAGTCGAAAGAACGACGTCTAGATGACCATTTTAGAAAACATACTTCCACTTTGAGTTTAACCATAATTTTTGGATATAGTTTCATGTTCATAATAAAAATCATTTTCTCAGAATAACAACTTTTAAATCAAAGTTTATCATAGTTTTTAATTAACTAACCCAAAACAGCCCGCGGTGTTACTACGACGGCGTAAATCCGGTTTTACGGTGTTTTTCGTGTTTCCAGGTTTTAAATCATTAAGTTAGCATATCATATAGATATAGAACATGTGGTTAGTTGATTTTAAAAGTCAAGTTAGAAGGATTAACTTTTGTTTGCGAACAAGTTTAGAATTAACTAAACTATGTTCTAGTGATTACAAGTTTAAACCTTCGAATAAGATAGCTTTATATGTATGAATCGAATGATGTTATGAACATCATTACTACCTTAATTTCCTTGGATAAACCTACTGGAAAAGAGAAAAATGGATCTAGCTTCAATGGATCCTTGGATGGCTCGAAGTTCTTGAAGCAGAATCATGACACGAAAACAAGTTCAAGTAAGATCATCACTTGAAATAAGATTGTTATAGTTATAGAAATTGAACCAAAGTTTGAATATGATTATTACCTTGTATTAGAATGATAACCTACTGTAAGAAACAAAGATTTCTTGAGGTTGGATGATCACCTTACAAGATTGGAAGTGAGCTAGCAAACTTGAAAGTATTCTTGATTTTATGAAACTAGAACTTTTGGAATTTATGAAGAACACTTAGAACTTGAAGATAGAACTTGAGAGAGTTCAATTAGATGAAGAAAATTGAAGAATGAAAGTGTTTGTAGGTGTTTTTGGTCGTTGGTGTATGGATTAGATATAAAGGATATGTAATTTTGTTTTCATGTAAATAAGTCATGAATGATTACTCATATTTTTGTAATCTTATGAGATATTTCATGCTAGTTGCCAAATGATGGTTCCCACATGTGTTAGGTGACTCACATGGGCTGCTAAGAGCTGATCATTGGAGTGTATATACCAATAGTACATACATCTAAAAGCTGTGTATTGTACGAGTACGAATACGGGTGCATACGAGTAGAATTGTTGATGAAACTGAACGAGGATGTAATTGTAAGCATTTTTGTTAAGTAGAAGTATTTTGATAAGTGTATTGAAGTCTTTCAAAAGTGTATAAATACATATTAAAACACTACATGTATATACATTTTAACTGAGTCGTTAAGTCATCGTTAGTCGTTACATGTAAATGTTGTTTTGAAACCTTTAGGTTAACGATCTTGTTAAATGTTGTTAACCCAATGTTTATAATATCAAAAGAGATTTTAAATTATTATATTATCATGATATTATGATGTACGAATATCTCTTAATATGATATATATACATTAAATGTCGTTACAACGATAATCGTTACATATATGTCTCGTTTCAAAATCATTAAGTTAGTAGTCTTGTTTTTACATATGTAGTTCATTGTTAATATACTTAATGATATGTTTAATTATCATAATATAATGTTAACTATATATATAACCATATATATGTCATCATATAGGTTTTTACAAGTTTTAACGTTCGTGAATCACCGGTCAACTTGGGTGGTCAATTGTCTATATGAAACCTATTTCAATTAATCAAGTCTTAACAAGTTTGATTGCTTAACATGTTGGAAACATTTAATCATGTAAATATCAATCTCAATTAATATATATAAACATGGAAAAGTTCGGGTCACTACAGTACCTACCCGTTAAATAAATTTCGTCCCGAAATTTTAAGCTGTTGAAGGTGTTGACGAATATTCTGGAAATAGATGCGGGTATTTCTTCTTTATCTGATCTTCACGCTCCCAGGTGAACTCGGGTCCTCTACGAGCATTCCATCGAACCTTAACAATTGGTATCTTGTTTTGCTTAAGTCTTTTAACCTCACGATCCATTATTTCGACGGGTTCTTCGATGAATTGAAGTTTTTCGTTGATTTGGATTTCATCTAACGGAATAGTGAGATCTTCTTTAGCAAAACATTTCTTCAAATTCGAGACGTGGAAAGTGTTATGTACAGCCGCGAGTTGTTGAGGTAACTCAAGTCGGTAAGCTACTGGTCCGACACGATCAATAATCTTGAATGGTCCAATATACCTTGGATTTAATTTCCCTCGTTTACCAAATCGAATAACGCCTTTCCAAGGTGCAACTTTAAGCATGACCATCTCTCCAATTTCAAATTCTATATCTTTTCTTTTAATGTCAGCGTAGCTCTTTTGTCGACTTTGGGCGGTTTTCAACCGTTGTTGAATTTGGATGATCTTCTCGGTAGTTTCTTGTATAATCTCCGGACCTGTAATCTGTCTATCCCCCACTTCACTCCAACAAATCGGAGACCTGCACTTTCTACCATAAAGTGCTTCAAACGGCGCCATCTCAATGCTTGAATGGTAGCTGTTGTTGTAGGAAAATTCTGCTAACGGTAGATGTCGATCCCAACTATTTCCGAAATCAATAACACATGCTCGTAGCATGTCTTCAAGCGTTTGTATCGTCCTTTCGCTCTGCCCATCAGTTTGTGGATGATAGGCAGTACTCATGTCTAGACGAGTTCCTAATGCTTGCTGTAATGTCTGCCAGAATCTTGAAATAAATCTGCCATCCCTATCAGAGATAATAGAGATTGGTATTCCATGTCTGGAGACGACTTCCTTCAAATACAGTCGTGCTAACTTCTCCATCTTGTCATCTTCTCTTATTGGTAGGAAGTGTGCTGATTTGGTGAGACGATCAACTATTACCCAAATAGTATCAAAACCACTTGCAGTCCTTGGCAATTTAGTGATGAAATCCATGGTAATGTTTTCCCATTTCCATTCCGGGATTTCGGGTTGTTGAAGTAGACCTGATGGTTTCTGATGCTCAGCTTTGACCTTAGAACACGTCAAACATTCTCCTACGTATTTAGCAACATCGGCTTTCATACCCGGCCACCAAAAATGTTTCTTGAGATCCTTGTACATCTTCCCCGTTCCAGGATGTATTGAGTATCTGGTTTTATGAGCTTCTCTAAGTACCATTTCTCTCATATCTCCAAATTTTGGTACCCAAATCCTTTCAGCCCTATACCGGGTTCCGTCTTCCCGAATATTAAGATGCTTCTCCGATCCTTTGGGTATTTCATCCTTTAAATTTCCCTCTTTTAAAACTCCTTGTTGCGCCTCCTTTATTTGAGTAGTAATGTTATTATGAATCATTATATTCATAGATTTTACTCGAATGGGTTCTCTGTCCTTCCTGCTCAAGGCATCGGCTACCACATTTGCCTTCCCCGGGTGGTAACGAATCTCAAAGTCGTAATCATTCAATAATTCAATCCACCTACGCTGTCTCATGTTCAGTTGTTTCTGATTAAATATGTGTTGAAGACTTTTGTGGTCGGTATATATAATACTTTTAACCCCATATAAGTAGTGCCTCCAAGTCTTTAATGCAAAAACAACTGCGCCTAATTCCAAATCATGCGTCGTATAATTTTGTTCGTGAATCTTCAATTGTCTAGACGCATAAGCAATCACCTTCGTTCGTTGCATTAATACACAACCGAGACCTTGCTTTGATGCGTCACAATAAATCACAAAATCATCATTCCCTTCAGGCAATGACAATATAGGTGCCGTAGTTAGCTTTTTCTTCAATAACTGAAACGCTTTCTCTTGTTCATCATTCCATTCAAATTTCTTCCCTTTATGCGTTAATACAGTCAAGGGTTTTGCTATTCAGGAAAAGTCTTGGATGAACCTTCTGTAGTAACCAGCTAGTCCTAAAAACTGGCGTATGTGTTTCGGAGTTTTCGGGGTTTCCCACTTTTCAACAGTTTCTATCTTTGCCGGATCCACCTTAATACCTTCTTTGTTCACTATGTGACCGAGGAATTGAACTTCTTCCAACCAAAATGCACACTTCGAAAACTTAGCGTACAATTCTTCCTTCCTCAATACTTCTAACACCTTTCTCAAATGTTCACCGTGTTCTTGGTCATTCTTTGAGTAAATAAGTATGTCATCAATGAAAACAATGACAAACTTGTCAAGGTATGGTCCACACACTCGGTTCATAAGGTCCATGAACACAGCTGGTGCATTAGTTAAACCAAACGGCATGACCATAAACTCGTAATGACCGTAACGTGTTCTGAAAGCAGTCTTTGGAATATCATCTTCTTTCACCCGCATTTGATGATACCCGGAACGTAAGTCAATCTTTGAATAAACAGACGAGCCTTGTAGTTGATCAAATAAGTCATCGATTCTCGGTAGTGGGTAGCGATTCTTGATGGTAAGTTTGTTCAACTCTCGGTAGTCGATACACAACCTGAATGTACCATCTTTCTTCTTGACAAACAAAACAGGAGCTCCCCACGGTAATGTGCTTGGTCGAATGAAACCACGCTCTAAAAGTTCTTGTAATTGGCTTTGCAGTTCTTTCATCTCGCTAGGTGCGAGTCTGTAAGGAGCACGAGCTATTGGTGCAGCTCCTGGTACAAGATCTATTTGAAATTCAACGGATCGATGTGGGGGTAATCCCGGTAATTCTTTCGGAAATACATCGGGAAATTCTTTTGCAATGGGAACATCATTGATGCTCTTTTCTTCAGTTTGTACTTTCTTGACGTGTGCTAGAACAGCATAGCAACCTTTTCTAATTAGTTTTTGTGCCTTCAAATTACTAATAAGATGTAGCTTCGTGTTGCCCTTTTCTCCGTACACCATTAAGGGTTTTCCTTTTTCTCGTATAATGCGAATTGCATTTTTGTAACAAACGATCTCCGCTTTCACTTCTTTCAACCAGTCCATACCGATTATCACATCAAAACTCCCTAACTCTACTGGTATCAAATCAATCTTAAATGTTTCGCTAACCAGTTTAATTTCTCGATTCCGACATATATTATCTGCTGAAATTAATTTACCATTTGCTAATTCGAGTAAAAATTTACTATCCAAAGGCGTCAATGGACAACTTAATTTAGCACAAAAATCTCTACTCATATAGCTTCTATCCGCACCCGAATCAAATAAAACGTAAGCAGATTTATTGTCAATAAGAAACGTACCCGTAACAAGCTCCGGGTCTTCCTGTGCCTCTACCGCATTAATATTGAAAACTCTTCCACGGCCTTGTCCATTCGTGTTCTCCTGGTTCGGGCAATTTCTAATAATGTGGCCTGGTTTTCCACATTTATAACAAACTACATTGGCATAACTTGCTCCGACACTACTTGCTCCGCCATTACTCGTTCCGACACCATTTGTTCCTTTCGTTCTATTAACCCCTGGTCCGTAGACCTCACACTTCGCCGCGCTATGACCATTTCTTTTACACTTGTTGCAAAATTTGGTGCAGAACCCCGAGTGATTCTTTTCACACCTTTGGCATAGTTGCTTCTGATTGTTGTTGTTGTTGCGGTTATTATTGTTGTTGGGATGATTGTTGTAGTTGCTGTTGTTGTTGTTGTTGTTGTTGTTGGGCCGTTTGTTGTAGTTGCGATTGATGTTGCGATTGTTGGGATAATTGTTGCGATTATTGTTGTAATTGCTGTTGTTGTTGTATTGGTGATTCTTATCACCGTTTTCCTCCCACTTTCTTTTGACTTGCTTCACATTGGCCTCTTCAGCAGTCTGTTCTTTAATTCTTTCTTCAATCTGGTTCACTAGTTTGTGAGCCATTCTACATGCCTGTTGTATGGAGGCGGGCTCGTGTGAACTTATATCTTCTTGGATTCTTTCCGGTAATCCTTTCACAAACGCGTCGATCTTCTCTTCCTCATCTTCGAATGCTCCCGGACACAATAGGCACAATTCTGTGAATCGTCTTTCGTACGTGGTAATATCAAATCCTTGGGTTCGTAACCCTCTAAGTTCTGTCTTGAGCTTATTGACCTCGGTTCTGGGACGGTACTTCTCGTTCATCAAGTGCTTGAATGCTGACCACGGTAGTGCGTACGCATCATCTTGTCCCACTTGCTCTAGATAGGTATTCCACCATGTTAACGCAGAACCTGTGAAGGTATGCGTAGCGTACTTCACTTTGTCCTCTTCAGTACACTTACTTATGGCAAACACCGATTCAACCTTCTCGGTCCACCGTTTCAATCCGATCGGTCCTTCGGTTCCATCAAATTCCAAAGGTTTGCAGGCAGTGAATTCTTTGTAGGTGCATCCTACACGATTTCCTGTACTGCTAGATCCAAGGTTATTGTTGGTATGTAGCGCAGCCTGTACTGCGGCTATGTTTGAAGCTAGAAAAGTACGAAATTCCTCTTCATTCATATTCACGGTGTGTCGAGTAGTCGGTGCCATTTCCTTCAAAATAGTTAAATGGAACAAGTTAATCATACAGAATATTAAGAGTAGTTAATAGTATTTCGTAGCATAATATGAACTCATTTATAAAAGCTTTTTCTTCATATTAGCGTTTTATAAGTTTAAATTCGGGTAGTACCTACCCGTTAAGTTCATTCTTAGTAGCTAATATACAATTCAACTACTACAATTCTATATGAAAAACTGATTGTAATAATATTTCGCGTTCAAACTTTTATACAATATTTTACAAACTTACAATACCGCTTATTTTACATAATGCATGAAATATAGCACACAATAACTTTGATACAAGATAGTTGTGAAGACAATTCTAGCTAGTACACAAGTCGTTCGGCAAAGGCAATAAAGACACGTAATTCATACGTCCAGAAACAAGTCATGCATTCTGGTTTTACTAGGACTACTTCCCATCCTTGGTCTTGTGCAACATAACCGTTATGGCCGTTGATAAGACAGCGTGTTGTAATGTCATCAAAGGGAAGAGGGTTACGTAATGTCCAACAGTCCCGTAATAATCTAAAAACCTCATTTCTTACCCCAATTACCGACTCCGTCACTTGTGGAAACATTTTGTTTAATAGTTGTAGCCCGATGTTCTTGTTCTCACTTTGGTGAGAAGCGAACATTACTAATCCGTAAGCATAACATGCTTCTTTATGTTGCATGTTAGCCGCTTTTTCTAAATCACGAAGTCCAATATTCGGATATATTGAGTCAAAATAATTTCTTAACCCGTTGCGTAAAATAGCATTTGGGTTCCCCGCAATATATGCGTCAAAGTAAACACATCGTAACTTATGGGTTTCCCAATGTGATATCCCCCATCTTTCAAACGAAAGTCTCTTATAAACCAAGACATTCTTGGAACGTTCTTCGAATGTCTTACAAACTGATCTCGTCTTAAATAGTTGTGCCGAAGAATTCTGGCCGACTCTAGACAAGATTTCATCAATCATGTCTCCGGGTAGGTCTCTTAAAATATTGGGTTGTCTATCCATTTTGTGTTTTTAAACTGTAAAATAGACAAGAGTTAGTTTCATAAAAAAATACTTATTAACATAAGCAATTTTTACATATATCATAAAGCATAAGAACACTATGTTACATATATTACACCACACGAATACAACTATCTTATTCCGACTCGCTCGTTTCTTCTTCTTCGGTTTGGGTTCGTTTTGCCAATTTTCTAGGGATATATGATGTTCCCCTAATACGAGCCGTCGTTGTCCACATTGGTTTAGAAAAACCTGGTGGTTTAGAGGTTCCCGGGTCATTGTTATAACTTAAGGACTTCGGGGGTTGACGATACATATAAAGTTCATTGGGGTTGGAATTAGATTTCTCTATTTTTATGCCCTTTCCCTTATTATTTTCTTTTGCCTTTTTAAATTCAGTTGGGGTAATTTCTATAACATCATCGGAATTCTCGTCGGAATCCGATTCATCGGAGAATTGGTAATCCTCCCAATATTTTGCTTCCTTGGCGGAAACACCATTGACCATAATTAACTTTGGTCGGTTGGTTGAGGATTTTCTTTTACTTAACCGTTTTATTATTTCCCCCACCGGTTCTATTTCTTCATCCGGTTCCGATTCTTCTTCCGGTTCCGATTCTTCTTCCGGTTCCGACTCTTCTTCCGGTTCCTCTTCGGGAACTTGTGAATCAGTCCACAAATCATTCCAATTTACATTTGACTCTTCATTATTATTAGGTGAGTCAATGGGACTTGTTCTAGAGGTAGACATCTATCACATAATATCAAACACGTTAAGAGATTAATATATCACATAATATTCATATGTTAAAAATATATAGTTTCCAACAAAAATGTTAAGCAATCATTTTTAAAGAAAACACGGTCGAAGTCCAGACTCACTAATGCATCCTAGCAAACTCGATAAGACACACTAATGCAAATTTTCTGGTTCTCTAAGACCAACGCTCTGATACCAACTGAAATGTCCCGTTCTTATTGATTAAAAACGTTCCATATTAATTGATTTCGTTGCGAGGTTTTGACCTCTATATGAGACGTTTTTCAAAGACTGCATTCATTTTTAAAACAAACCATAACCTTTATTTCATAAATAAAGGTTTAAAAAGCTTTACGTAGATTATCAAATAATGATAATCTAAAATATCCTGTTTACACACGACCATTACATAATGGTTTACAATACAAATATGTTACATCGAAATTAGTTTCTTGAATGCAGTTTTTACACAATATCATACAAACATGGACTCCAAATCTTGTCCTTATTTTAGTATGCAACAGCGGAAGCTCTTAGTATTCACATGAGAATAAACATGCTTTAAATGTCAACAAAAATGTTGGTGAGTTATAGGTTTAACCTATATATATCAAATCGTAACAATAGACCACAAGATTTCATATTTCAATACACATCCCATACATAGAGATAAAAATCATTCATATGGTGAACACCTGGTAACCGACAATAACAAGATGCATATATAAGAATATCCCCATCATTCCGGGACACCCTTCGGATATGATATAAATTTCGAAGTACTAAAGCATCCGGTACTTTGGATGGGGATTGTTAGGCCCAATAGATCTATCTTTAGGATTCGCGTCAATTAGGGTGTCTGTTCCCTAATTCTTAGATTACCAGACTTAATAAAAAGGGGCATATTCGATTTCGATAATTCAACCATAGAATGTAGTTTAACGTACTTGTGTCTATTTTGTAAATCATTTATAAAACCTGCATGTACTCTCATCCCAAAAATATTAGATTTTAAAAGTGGGACTATAACTCACTTTCACAGATTTTTTACTTCGTCGGGAAGTAAGACTTGGCCACTGGTTGATTCACGAACCTATAACAATATATACATATATATCAAAGTATGTTCAAAATATATTTACAATACTTTTAATATATTTTGATGTTTTAAGTTTATTAACTCAGCTGTCCTCGTTAGTAACCTACAACTAGTTGTCCACAGTTAGATGTACAGAAATAAATCAATAAATATTATCTTGAATCAATCCACGACCCAGTGTATACGTATCTCAGTATTGATCACAACTCAAACTATATATATTTTGGAATCAACCTCAACCCTGTATAGCTAACTCCAACATTCACATATAGAGTGTCTATGGTTGTTCCGAAATATATATAGATGTGTCGACATGATAGGTCGAAACATTGTATACGTGTCTATGGTATCTCAAGATTACATAATATACAATACAAGTTGATTAAGTTATGTTTCGAATAGATTTGTTACCAATTTTCACGTAGCTAAAATGAGAAAAATTATCCAATCTTGTTTTACCCATAACTTCTTCATTTTAAATCCGTTTTGAGTGAATCAAATTGCTATGGTTTCATATTGAACTCTATTTTATGAATCTAAACAGAAAAAGTATAGGTTTATAGTTGGAAAAATAAGTTACAAGTCGTTTTTGTAAAGGTATTCATTTCAGTCGAAAGAACGACGTCTAGATGACCATTTTAGAAAACATACTTCCACTTTGAGTTTAACCATAATTTTTGGTTATAGTTTCATGTTCATAATAAAAATCATTTTCTCAGAATAACAACTTTTAAATCAAAGTTTATCATAGTTTTTAATTAACTAACCCAAAACAGCCCGCGGTGTTACTACGACGGCGTAAATCCGGTTTTACGGTGTTTTTCGTGTTTCCAGGTTTTAAATCATTAAGTTAGCATATCATATAGATATAGAACATGTGTTTAGTTGATTTTAAAAGTCAAGTTAGAAGGATTAACTTTTGTTTGCGAACAAGTTTAGAATTAACTAAACTATGTTCTAGTGATTACAAGTTTAAACCTTCGAATAAGATAGCTTTATATGTATGAATCGAATGATGTTATAAACATCATTACTACCTTAATTTCCTTGGATAAACCTACTGGAAAAGAGAAAAATGGATCTAGCTTCAATGGATCCTTGGATGGCTCGAAGTTCTTGAAGCAGAATCATGACACGAAAACAAGTTCAAGTAAGATCATCACTTGAAATAAGATTGTTATAGTTATAGAAATTGAACCAAAGTTTGAATATGATTATTACCTTGTATTAGAATGATAACCTACTGTAAGAAACAAAGATTTCTTGAGGTTGGATGATCACCTTACAAGATTGGAAGTGAGCTAGCAAACTTGAAAGTATTCTTGATTTTATGAAACTAGAACTTTTGGAATTTATGAAGAACACTTAGAACTTGAAGATAGAACTTGAGAGAGTTCAATTAGATGAAGAAAATTGAAGAATAAAAGTGTTTGTAGGTGTTTTTGGTCGTTGGTGTATGGATTAGATATAAAGGATATGTAATTTTGTTTTCATGTAAATAAGTCATGAATGATTACTCATATTTTTGTAATCTTATGAGATATTTCATGCTAGTTGCCAAATGATGGTTCCCACATGTGTTAGGTGACTCACATGGGCTGCTAAGAGCTGATCATTGGAGTGTATATACTAATAGTACATACATCTAAAAGCTGTGTATTGTACGAGTACGAATACGGGTGCATACGAGTAGAATTGTTGATGAAACTGAACGAGGATGTAATTGTAAGCATTTTTGTTAAGTAGAAGTATTTTTATAAGTGTATTGAAGTCTTTCAAAAGTGTATAAATACATATTAAAACACTACATGTATATACATTTTAACTGAGTCGTTAAGTCATCGTTAGTCGTTACATGTAAATGTTGTTTTGAAACCTTTAGGTTAACGATCTTGTTAAATGTTGTTAACCCAATGTTTATAATATCAAAAGAGATTTTAAATTATTATATTATCATGATATTATGATGTACGAATATCTCTTAATATGATATATATACATTAAATGTCGTTACAACGATAATCGTTACATATATGTCTCGTTTCAAAATCATTAAGTTAGTAGTCTTGTTTTTACATATGTAGTTCATTGTTAATATACTTAATGATATGTTTAATTATCATAATATAATGTTAACTATATATATAACCATATATATGTCATCATATAGGTTTTTACAAGTTTTAACGTTCGTGAATCACCGGTCAACTTGGGTGGTCAATTGTCTATATGAAACCTATTTCAATTAATCAAGTCTTAACAAGTTTGATTGCTTAACATGTTGGAAACATTTAATCAGGTAAATATCAATCTCAATTAATATATATAAACATGGAAAAGTTCGGGTCACTACAATACCGTCCCATTTCCATTCTGGGATTTCTGGTTGTTGAAGTAATCCTGACGGCTTCTGGTGTTCTGCTTTGACTTTGGAACAAGTTAAACATTCCCCAACATATGTTGCAACGTCTATCTTCAAATTAGGCCACCAATAATGCGTCTTAAGATCTTGATACATCTTTCCAACTCCAAGATGTATCGAGTATCTTGTCTTATGTGCCTCATTCAATATTAACTTCCTTAATCCACCCAACTTTGGTACCCAAATACGGTTTGCAAAATATCGAATTCCATCTTCCCGCATAACGAGTTGCTTCTCATACTTCTTCATTATTTCATTTCCTATATTTTCTTTAGTAAGTGCTTCTCGTTGAACTTCTTTGATTTGTGAGTTGAGATTCATGCGAATTTTTATGTTCATCGCTCGTACTCGAATTGGTTCTCGTTCCTTTCTGCTTAATGCGTCAGCCACTACATTCGCTTTCCCGTGATGATAGCGAATCTCACAATCGTAGTCGTTTATCAGCTCGACCCACCTACGTTGCCTCATGTTCAGCTGTTTCTGATCGAAAATATGTTGAAGACTTTTATGATCAGTAAACACAGTGCATCTAACCCCATATAAGTAGTGTCTCCATATCTTTAACGCAAACACGACTGCTCCCAGTTCTAGATCATGCGTCGTATAATTCCGCTCGTGAATCTTCAATTGTCGAGATGCGTATGCAATAACTTTCTTTCGTTGCATAAGAACACAACCAAAACCTTGTCGCGAAGCGTCACAATATATTTCAAAATCATCGTTCCCTTCAGGTAACGATAAAATAGGCGCCGTAGTTAACTTCTTCTTCAGTAATTGAAATGCGTTCTCCTGCTCCGAGGTCCATTCGTATTTCTTCCCTTTTTGCGTTAATGCTGTCAACGGCTTAGCTATTCGGGAAAAATCTTGAATAAACCTTCTATAATAACCGGCTAAACCCAAAAATTGGCGTATCTGCGTTGGTGTCTTAGGAGTCTCCCATTTTTCAATGGCTTCAATTTTTGCTGGATCAACCTGAATTCCTTTGCTACTAACAACGTGGCCAAGAAATTGCACTTCTTTCAACCAGAAAGCACATTTAGAAAATTTAGCATATAGCTGTTCTTTTCTTAACAACTCTAATATCAACCTTACATGCTGCTCATGCTCTTGCTCACTCTTGGAATAGATAAGAATATCATCAATGAAAACGATAACAAACTTATCTAAATATGGACTACAAACTCGATTCATGAGGTCCATGAATACAGCTGGCGCATTCGTCAATCCAAACGGCATAACCAAAAATTCGTAATGACCGTAGCGTGTCCGAAAAGCAGTTTTCAGTATATCTTCTTCTTTGACACGTAATTGATGATAGCCCGATCTTAGGTCAATTTTCGAGTACACACATGATCCTTGGATTTGATCAAATAAGTCGTCAATTCTCGGTAGTGGATACCGATTCTTGATAGTTAACTTATTTAATTCACGATAATCTATACACATCCTAAAAGATCCATCTTTCTTTTTAACAAATAGAATCGGAGCTCCCCACGGTGAAGTACTTGGTCGTATGAATCCACGATCCAGTAATTCTTTTAACTGACTTTGAAGTTCTTTTAATTCGGACGGTGCAAGTCTATATGGCACACGAGCCACTGGTACAGCTCCTGGTACTAAATCTATTTGAAATTCTACAGATCTAAATGGAGGTAATCCCGGCAATTCTTCCGAAAAAAACTTCAGGAAAATCTCTTGCCACAGGCACGTCGTTGATGCACTTCTCTTTTTCTTTCTTTTCGACTTTATTAACATGTGCTAGAATAGCATAACATCCCTTTTCTAAACACTTCTTAGCTTTCAAACAGCTAATGAGTTTTAGCTTTGAATTACCCTTCTCTCCATAAATCATCACCGGCATTTTATCCTTACAAGGAATGCGAATTGCCTTCTTGGCACACACAACTTCAACTCCTACTTTGGACATCCAGTCCATGCCGACTATTACATCAAAACTTCCTAATTCTACGGGTATTAAGTCAATTTTAAACGTTTCTCCGGCTAAATTTATTTCACAATCACGACAAATTTTATCGGCTTTAATTAGTTTACCATTAGCTAACTCAATCATGTACTTAGCATCTAGAGGTAATGATGAACAATTCAATTTAGCGTGAAAGTCTCTACACACGTAACTTATATCAGCACCAGTATCAAATATAATAGATGCGGATAAGTTATTAATGGTAAACGTACCCGTAACAAGCTCCGGGTCTTCACACGCCTCTCTAGCATTAATAACAAATGCTCTCCCTCGTGCAGGTCCGATATTCTTCTCTGGATTCGGGCACTGGCTCTTATAATGACCTTGTTTTCCACACCCATAACAAGTAATGGTAGCCAAAGCAGTTCTATTTGCATTGGTGGCAGGAGTCTTGGTACCATTTGTATTTGTAACGAGAGCCCTACAATCTTCAGCAAGATGACCCTTTCGATTACATTTGTTGCATACCACATTACAGTAGCCAGAGTGATGTTTGTGGCATCGGTTACATAAAGGATTTTGTCCTTTGTAACCAAAGCCTAAACCACTACCCGCACCTTGCGTGATTTCTTGTTTCTTAAAAGATTGTTGTTGGTTACCTCGATCATAATTTCCATTCCACTTTCTTTTGTTACCTGATACCTTCACATCAGTATTGGATACTTTCTTATCCATGATGACCTGATCCATTAGCTCGTTTGCCATGGTTATAGCTTCATGAATTGTCTTAGGTTTCGATGCTGTAACATTTTCCTTGACCTTTTTGGGCAAACCATCTTTGTACATTTCAATCTTCCGTTCTTCGGTTGGAACCAATTCAGGACATAGCAAAACTAATTCCATGAATCGCTGATTGTAGTTGGTGATTTCAGTACCAACAACCTTCAGGCTTCGTAATTCATCTTCCAACTTCCTAACCTCGTTCCTTGGACAATATTCGTTGATTAACATTGTTTTGAATTCTTCCCATGGAGTATCATAAGCTACATCTCCTCCTACAGCCTTCACATAATTTTTCTACCACGTGAGTGCACTATCTTGTAAAGTGCATGATGCATACTTGGTCATGTCCTTTTCAACACAACCACTGATTTTAAACACAGTCTCTATCTTTTCTATCCATCGGGTTAAACCGATCGGTCCTTCTGTTCCACTGAATGATGAGGGCTTGCAAGCTTGAAAAGTTTTGTAAGTGCACCCCACACGAGGATTTGGGTTAACTGCAGCACCTCTTGCAGCCTCGACCCATAACATTCTGTCGTTCACTCGCTGATTGATGAGTTCCTGGATTTCTTGTTCCGTCATTCGGTTCAATCGCGCCATATTCTTCTATAAGAATGAAAAGAAAATAATTATTCACATGGAATATTATAGATGTAGTGTATATTTACAGTACATTATAGCTTATTAATAATATGAACCAGGTATTATTATAAAAGCCTTTTCTACTTATTAGCATTTTATAATTATATCTAGGGTAGTACCTACCCGTTAATGTCCATACTTAATAGCTTAGTACAGAATCAATTACTACCATCTAAATAATACTTAACCATGGAAAATTATTGCATTTCACACTTCACTATTTTACATATGCTTATCTTACATCGAACATTAAGCAAACCACACTAATAATATTATACAAAACATTATATGATCCCATGGTTTAATACGGCAGCGCATCGTTTGGTCTATTTTCTAAGACGTTTAGGTTCAATGAATCGCCTAACGCTTATCCTGGCTGTCTGCCTATATTTTGGCTGTGGGACTGAAGAACTCGATGCCGGGATAGAACGAATAGGAATAGCGGGAATAGGGGTGGTAGTGTCTAGTGGAGTTGGTGCCACATCATCCTTATTAAACTCAGGATTTGAATTTTCTAATTCATTAGCCTTTCGTTTCTTTCCTAGTTCGAACTCGTCTTTTGTAATTTCCTGTATTTCTTCCTCGGGTTCACTTTCCTCCTCTGGTTCACTTTCCTCCTCGGGTTCACTTTCCTCCTCGGGTTCACTTTCCGGGTTCTCTATAGTTGGTTCATCCGGAATTTGTGAGTCTTCCCCAAAGATATCATTTTCGTCATCGGATAGGTTAATGACTGGAACACCATCTGAAGATTCTGGTTCGGAGTCGTTGAATGTGATAACAAGTGTTGAGCCCGACATCTATCATACAACAACTAACCCATTAGTACTACATAATATTTACATATAAATTTTAACCAACAATGATAAGCAATGGTTTTTAAATCAGACCCGGTCAAAGTCCAGACTTACTAATGTATCCTAACGACTTATCGGTTAGACACACTAATGCAAACCTGGTTCGCTAAGACCACCGCTCTGATACCACATGTCATAACCCGTCCTTAACCATAAGAACGTGTTAGATAACGTATGATTTCATTGCGAGGTATTGACCTCTATATGCGACATTTTTAAAAGAACAACTACATATATTTTACATTACAAACCATAATTCTTATTTTGATACAAGCTTTAGACAAAATAAAGATGATTATCGTTTAGCGATAATCTTAGACTTACAAACTTTACATGTGATGATAACAATACGATTTCTAGCATATTTTACATTACAAATCCTCCGATATGCAGTTTTATTTTTGACACAAATATGCATACTCAAGATCTTGTTTAAATTCAACATGTTGTAGCGGAAGCTTTTAGTTATCAACTGAGAATAAACATGCTTAAAACGTCAACATAAAGTTGGTGAGATATAGGTTTAATGCCGGCAGCAATATATATATATATAGACCACAAGATTTCATATATAAACATTTTAATAAAAATATTCTAAGTGGTTGAGCACTTGGTAACCATACTTAACATTTAATCACGTCGCATATTCCCTTTATTATGAAATCTTACTACACCGTACCAAGTGTAGTCACAAAACGAAGTACTGTGCAACCGTTGAATACTGGTCGTCCAGTCCGGTTGGGGTTGTCAGGCCCGATAGATCTATCAACAGGATTCGCGTTTACAATACCGCTGTAAATAATAGTTACCAAGCTACAGGGAAGTATGCCAGTGGTACAACTCAACGTAGAATATATTTTTCAGTTACTTGTGTCCATAACGTAAAACATAAAATACATGTATTCTCATCCCGAAATATTTAGAGTTTAAAAGTGGGACTATATACTCACGTTCGTCTTGAAGATATATATATTTTTGACTTGGTCTTCCGGTTGATATCACGAACCTATCCATATATAATATATCAATATATTTTCATTTTAAACAATCGTCACGTATATATATACTTATAATACTTTTAATGTCTTCTTAGTCCGTAGTTAGCAGTCCGATGTTAGTAATTCAATTTTAATGGTTCATATTTAGGTGTTTAATAAATAAAACCCCCATCGAAATAAATAAAACTCCCATCGAAATAAATAAAACTCCCATCGAATATGTATTGGTCGAGATTAATCTTGACCCACGGTACCGGTGTTGTCAAATGACGTGTTGCGTACATAAAGTACCGGTGTTGTCAAATGACGTGTTGCGTACAATCATGGGATCTTATGATTAATCTTCTCGTATTGTTTACGGGTGATCCTGAACCATATAAAATTAAATTATGAGTACATATATATAAAATATCATGTTATTTTAAAAAGATGTGATTTATTTAATTTTTCTCCAATTATTTTCGTGACTAAACAAGTCTTGGATATCCGATTTTGTTTTGGTCATAGTTTCTTCGTTACAACTCCGTTTTCGTTGGTTCAACTTGCCACTTCCTTGGATCGAGTCCCTCTTTAAGAATATGAACTGTAAATACCTTAGTTTGTATTCGAAATTACAGGTCAAAGGTCAAACTTTGGTGAAACTTATGAAGTTAATCATTTTTGTTACAAAAATATCATTTAATGACCATTTTTCTAAAAACACTTATACTTTGAATTAAATCATAAAATTTTTATGTGTTAACATATTCATAAGAAATATCATTTTTCCAGAATATAAACCTCCAATTCAAAGTTCAAGATGGTTTTTAATTATCCAACCCCAAACAGCCCCCGGTTGCACTCCGACGTCGTAAAAACAGTTTTTAAGGTGTTCTTTGAAAAACCAAGTTATACCTTGTTAAATTAGCATATATTTATGTTATATTACAGGTCTTGAAGTATTTTAAAAGTTAAGTTAGAAGGATCTATTTAGTTTGCAAACAAGTTTGAAAACATTCAAACTATGTTCTTGTTGTTAAAATTTTATACCACAAAATAAGATAGCTATATATATATGAATTGAATAAGGTTATGAACAAAGTTACTACCTCAAGTTACTTGGACAAGATTGCTGTAAAAGAGGAGTAAGAACCTAGAACCAAGAGGGTGATGGAATTGGATGAAAGATTGGAAGTAAACTTGTGTTCTTGGAAGGATTCTTGAAGTGTTTTTTTGTAAGAGTTTTCTTATGGTGATTAAGTGATGTTTTTATGGCTAGATCTTCATGGATATTAGCTGAATGGTTATGGAGGTTAAGGCTCTTAAAAGTGTGTGTGTTTTAGTTAAAGGAAATGTGTAGTAAAATGAAAATGGAATGGAGTATAAATGGTGGTGTAAAAGGTGTATAAGTTTGTAATTTTGTGAAAAAAATCTTTTAATCATGTGAAATTGTCATACTAGATAACAAAAGTAGTTACCTTATACATAAGGCATTGAACAAGGGCTGGTTGGTGGTGATTTGATGTGTATATACCAATAGTAAATACGTATAGAGGTTAGGTATGATACGAGTACATGTACTCTAGATATACGTATAGAAATTTTGTGAAAAATGGAATGAGAATTCAAATATAGCTATCTTTTGTGAATATACTTATATTGTTTTATGTATTTAAGTCTTTAAAAAGTGATTAAATACATTACATATACGATATATGTATAAACATTATAGGTTATAAGTATTTATGTCAAATAACGTTACGTATGGTTATCGTTTTGAAAACTTAAGTTAGTAGTTTCAAAATATACTTATAACTTATTGTTATTAATACAAAATAAGATATTAAAACATCCTTAGATCATGTTAAATATGTATATATACATATATATACACAAATGTATAATTATCATATATTATATAGTTCGTGATATCATCGGTCAAACTAGACGGTCAAACGTTGTGTAAAACTCATTTCAAAAACATAAATCTCAACAATTTGGATTGCTTATCATGTTGGTAAGGTTTAATTTAGGTAAATATTAATCTTATAAGTATAAATTGATCGAAAAAGTCCGGGTCATTACAGAAATACCCAAAGGATCGGAGAAGCATCTTAATATTCGGGAAGACGGAACCCGGTATAGGGCTGAAAGGATTTGGGTACCAAAATTTAGAGATATGAGAGAAATGGTACTTAGAGAAGCTCATAAAACCAGATACTCAATACATCCTGGAACGGGGAAGATGTACAAGGATCTCAAGAAACATTTTTAGTGGCCGGGTATGAAAGCCGATGTTGCTAAATACGTAGGAGAATGTTTGACGTGTTCTAAGGTCAAAGCTGAGCATCAGAAACCATCAGGTCTACTTCAACAACCCGAAATCCCGGAATGGAAATGGTAAAACATTATCATGGATTTCATCACTAAATTGCCAAGGACTGCAAGTGGTTTTGATACTATTTGGGTAATAGTTGATCGTCTCACCAAATTGTAACACCCCAGGTAAAACGTTCCCCGTAACATGATATTGTCCGCTTTGCAGAGATAGGGACGTACCCTTGTCTCCCCCGTAAGTTGCTCACGGATTTTTCTTGGCGACCACACACGACGAACACTTTCCCAGGAGGTCACCCATCCTGGTAGTGCTCTCGCATGAGCACGCTTAACTGCAGAGTTCTCATGGGATCTACTGCGCTTGTGGTCCCAAAACGCGTCATGCTAGGAAAGGTCTCCACACCCTTATAAGGCATGCTTCGTTCCCCTCTCCAACCGATGTGGGACGGATATAACACGGATGTTACAATCCTCCCCCCTAATGGGACACAGCGTCCTCGCTGTGCACGTTTGGTCTGGGGCCTGGCTCTGATACCATCTGTAACACCCCAGGTAAAACGTTCCCCGTAACATGATATTGTCCGCTTTGCAGAGATAGGGACGTACCCTTGTCTCCCCCGTAAGTTGCTCACGGATTTTTCTTGGCGACCACACACGACGAACACTTTCCCAGGAGGTCACCCATCCTGGTAGTGCTCTCGCATGAGCACGCTTAACTGCAGAGTTCTCATGGGATCTGCTGCGCTTGTGGTCCCAAAACGCGTCATGCTAGGAAAGGTCTCCACACCCTTATAAGGCATGCTTCGTTCCCCTCTCCAACTGATGTGGGACGGATGTAACACGGATGTTACACAAATCAGCATACTTCCTGTCAATAAGAGAAGATGACAAGATGGAGAAGTTAGCACGACTGTATTTGAAGGAAGTCGTCTCCAGACATGGAATACCAATCTCTATTATCTCTGATAGGGATGGCAGATTTATTTCAAGATTCTGGCAGACATTACAGTAAGCATTAGGAACTCGCCTAGACATGAGTACTGCCTATCATCCACAAACTGATGGGCAGAGCGAAAGGACAATACAAACGCTTGAAGACATGCTACGAGCATGTGTTATTGATTTTGGAAACAGTTGGGATCGACATCTACCGTTAGCAGAATTTTCCTACAACAACGGCTACCATTCAAGCATTGAGATGGCACTGTTTGAAGCACTTTATGGTAGAAAGTGCAGGTCTCCGATTTGTTGGAGTGAAGTGGGGGATAGACAGATTACGGGTCCGGAGATAATACAAGAAACTACCGAGAAGATCATCCAAATTCAACAACGGTTGAAAACCGCCCAAAGTCGACAAAAGAGCTACGCTGACATTAAAAGAGAAGATATAGAATTTGAAATTATGGAGATGGTCATGCTTAAAGTTGCACCTTGGAAAGGTGTTGTTCGATTTGGTAAACGAGGGAAATTAAATCCAAGGTATATCGGACCATTCAAGATTATTGATCGTGTCAGACAAGTAGCTTACCGACTTGAGTTACCTCAACAACTCGCAGCTGTACATAACACTTTCCACGTCTCGAATTTGAAGAAATGTTTTACTAAAGAAGATCTCACTATTCCATTAGATGAAATCCAAATCAACGAAAAACTTCAATTCATCGAAGAACCCGTCGAAATAATGGATCGTGAGGTTAAAAGACTTAAGCAAAACAAGATACCAATTGTTAAGGTTAGATGGAATGCTTGTAGAGGACCCGAGTTCACCTGGGAACGAGAAGATCAGATGAAGAAGAAATACCCGTATTTATTTCCAGAAGATACGTCAACACATCCAACTGCTTAAAATTTCGGGACGAAATTTATTTAACTGGTAGGTACTGTAGTGACCAGAACTTTTCCATGTTTATATATATATTGAAATAGCTTGTTAAGACTTGATTAATTGAAATAGCTTTCATATAGACAATTGACCACCCAAGTTGATCGGTGATTCACGAACGTTAAAACTTGTAAAAACTGTATGATGACATATATATGGTTATATATATAGTTAACATGATATTATGATAATAAAACATATCATTAAGTATATTAATAATGAACTACATATGTAAAAACAAGACTACTAACTTAATGATTTTGAAACGAGACATATATGTAACGATTATCGTTGTAACGACATTTAATGTATATATATCATATTAAGAGATATTCGTACATCATAATATCATGATAATATAATAATTTAAAATCTCATTTGATATTATAAACATTGGGTTAACAACATTTAACAAGATCGTTAACCTAAAGGTTTCAAAACAACACTTAAATGTAACGACTAACGATGACTTAATGACTCAGTTAAAATGTATATACATGTAGTTTTTTAATATGTATTCATACACTTTTAAAATAATTCAAGACACTTATCAAAATACTTCTACTTAAGAAAAATGCTTACAATTACATCCTCATTCGGTTTCATCAACAATTCTACTCGTATGCACCCGTATTCGTACTCGTACAATACACAGCTTTTAGATGTATGTACTATTAGTAAATACACTCCAATGATCAGCTTTTAGTAGCCCATGTGAGTCACCTAATGAAATGTCCCGTTCTTATTGATTAAAAACGTTCCATATTAATTGATTTCGTTGCGAGGTTTTGACCTCTATATGAGACGTTTTTCAAAGACTGCATTCATTTTAAAACAAACCATAACCTTTATTTCATCAATAAAGGTTTAAAAAGCTTTACGTAGATTATCAAATAATGATAATCTAAAATATCCTGTTTACACACGACCATTACATAATGGTTTACAATACAAATATGTTACAACAAAATAAGTTTCTTGAATGCAGTTTTTACACAATATCATACAAGCATGGACTCTAAATCTCGTCCTTATTTAAGTATGCGATAGCGGAAGCTCTTAATAATCACCTGAGAATAAACATGCTTAAAACGTCAACAAAAACGTTGGTGAGTTATAGGTTTAACCTATATATATCAAATCATAATAATAGACCACAAGATTTCATATTTCAATACACATCCCATACATAGAGATAAAAATCATTCATATGGTGAACACCTGGTAACCGACATTAACAAGATGCATATATAAGAATATCCCCATCATTCCGGGACACCCTTCGGATATGATATAAATTTCGAAGTACTAAAGCATCCGGTACTTTGGATGGGGCTTGTTGGGCCCGATAGATCTATCTTTAGGATTCGCGTCAATTAGGGTGTCTGTTCCCTAATTCTTAGATTACCAGACTTAATAAAAAGGGGCATATTCGATTTCGATAATTCAACCATAGAATGTAGTTTCACGTACTTGTGTCTATTTTGTAAATCGTTTATAAAACCTGCATGTATTCTCATCCCAAAAATATTAGATTTTAAAAGTGGGACTATAACTCACTTTCACAGATTTTTACTTCGTCGGGAAGTAAGACTTGGCCACTGGTTGATTCACGAACCTATAACAATATATACATATATATCAAAGTATGTTCAAAATATATTTACAACACTTTTAATATATTTTGATGTTTTAAGTTTATTAAGTCAGCTGTCCTCGTTAGTAACCTATAACTAGTTGTCCACAGTTAGATATACAGAAATAAATCGATAAATATTATCTTGAATCAATCCACGACCCAGTGTATACGTATCTCAGTATTGATCACAACTCAAACTATACATATTTTGGAATCAACCTCAACCCTGTATAGCTAACTCCAACATTCACATATAGAGTGTCTATGGTTGTTCCGAAATATATATAGATGTGTCGACATGATAGGTCGAAACATTGTATACGTGTCTATGGTATCTCAAGATTACATAATATACAATACAAGTTGATTAAGTTATGTTTGGAATATATTTGTTACCAATTTTCACGTAGCTAAAATGAGAAAAATTATCCAATCTTGTTTTACCCATAACTTCTTCATTTTAAATCCGTTTTGAGTGAATCAAATTGCTATGGTTTCATATTGAACTCTATTTTATGAATCTAAACAGAAAAAGTACAGGTTTATAGTCGGAAAAATAATTTACAAGTCGTTTTTGTAAAGGTAGTCATTTCAGTCGAAAGAACAACGTCTAGATGACCATTTTAGAAAACATACTTCCACTTTGAGTTTAACCATAATTTTTGGATATAGTTTCATGTTCATAATAAAAATCATTTTCTCAGAATAACAACTTTTAAATCAAAGTTTATCATAGTTTTTAATTAACTAACCCAAAACAGCCCGCGGTGTTACTACGACGGCGTAAATCCGGTTTTACGGTGTTTTTCGTGTTTCCAGGTTTTAAATCATTAAGTTAGCATATCATATAGATATAGAACATGTGTTTAGTTTATTTTAAAAGTCAAGTTAGAAGGATTAACTTTTGTTTGCGAACAAGTTTAGAATTAACTAAACTATGTTCTAGTGCTTACAAGTTTAAACCTTCGAATAAGATAGCTTTATATGTATGAATCGAATGATGTTATGAACATCATTACTACCTTAAGTTCCTTGGATAAACCTACTGGAAAAGAGAAAAATGGATCTAGCTTCAATGGATCCTTGGATGGCTCGAAGTTCTTGAAGCAGAATCATGACACGAAAACAAGTTCAAGTAAGATCATCACTTAAAATAAGATTGTTATAGTTATAGAAATTGAACCAAAGTTTGAATATGATTATTACCTTGTATTAGAATGATAACCTACTGTAAGAAACAAAGATTTCTTGAGGTTGGATGATTACCTTACAAGATTGAAAGTGAGCTAGCAAACTTGAAAGTATTCTTGATTTTATGAAACTAGAACTTTTGGAATTTATGAAGAACACTTAGAACTTGAAGATATAACTTGAGAGAGATCAATTAGATGAAGAAAATTGAAGAATGAAAGTGTTTGTAGGTGTTTTTGGTCGTTGGTGTATGGATTAGATATAAAGGATATGTTATTTTGTTTTCATGTAAATAAGTCATGAATGATTACTCATATTTTTGTAATTTTATGAGATATTTCATGCTAGTTGCCAAATGATGGTTCCCACATGTGTTAGGTGACTCACATGGGCTGCTAAGAGCTGATCATTGGAGTGTATATACCAATAGTACATACATCTAAAAGCTGTGTATTGTACGAGTACGATTACGGGTGCATACGAGTAGAATTGTTGATGAAACTGAACGAGGATGTAATTGTAAGCATTTTTGTTAAGTAGAAGTATTTTGATAAATGTATTGAAGTCTTTCAAAAGTGTATAAATACATATTAAAACACTACATGTATATACATTTTAACTGAGTCGTTAAGTCATCGTTAGTCGTTACATGTAAGTGTTGTTTTGAAACTTTTAGGTTAACGATCTTGTTAAATGTTGTTAACCCAATGTTTATAATATCAAATGGGATTTTAAATTATTATATTATCATGATATTATCATGTATGAATATCTCTTAATATGATATATATACATTAAATGTCTTTACAACGATAATCGTTACATATATGTCTCGTTTAAAAATCATTAAGTTAGTAGTCTTGTTTTTACATATGTAGTTCATTGTTAATATACTTAATGATATGTTTACTTATCATAGTATCATGTTAACTATATATATATCCATATATATGTCATCATATAGTTTTTACAAGTTTTAACGTTCGTGAATCACCGGTCAACTTGGGTGGTCAATTGTCTATATGAAACATATTTCAATTAATCAAGTCTTAACAAGTTTGATTGCTTAACATGTTGGAAACATTTAATCATGTAAATATCAATCTCAATTAATATATATAAACATGGAAAAGTTCGGGTCACTACAGTACCTACCCGTTAAATAAATTTCGTCCCGAAATTTTAAGCTGTTGAAGGTGTTGATGAATCTTCTGGAAATAGATGCGGGTATTTCTTCTTCATCTGATCTTCATGCTCCCAGGTGAACTCGGGTCCTCTACGAGCATTCCATCGAACCTTAACAATTGGTATCTTGTTTTGCTTAAGTCTTTTAACCTCACGATCCATTATTTCGACGGGTTCTTCGATGAATTGAAGTTTTTCGTTGATTTGGATTTCATCTAACGGAATAGTGAGATCTTCTTTAGCAAAACATTTCTTCAAATTTGAGACGTGGAAAGTGTTATGTACAGTCGCGAGTTGTTGAGGTAACTCAAGTCGGTAAGCTACTGGTCCGACACGATCAATAATCTTGAATGGTCCAATATACCTTGGATTTAATTTCCCTCGTTTACCAAATCGAACAACGCCTTTCCAAGGTACAACCTTAAGCATGACCATCTCTCAAATTTCAAATTCTATATCTTTTCTTTTAATGTCGGCTTAGCTCGTTTGTCGACTTTGGGCAGTTTTCAACCGTTGTTGAATTTGGATGATCTTCTCGGTAGTTTCTTGTATAATCTCCGGACCCGTAATCTGTCTATCCCCCACCTCACTCCAACAAATCGGAGACCTGCAATTTCTACCATAAAGTGCTTCAAACGGCTCCATCTCAATGCTTGAATGGTAGCTGTTGTTGTAGGAAAATTCTGCTAACGGTAGATGTCGATCCCAACTGTTTCCGAAATCAATAACACATGCTCGTAGCATGTCTTCAAGCGTTTGTATCGTCCTTTCGCTCTGCCCATCAGTTTGTGGATGATAGGCAGTACTCATGTCTAGACGAGTTCCTAATGCTTGCTGTAATGTCTGCCAGAATCTTGAAATAAATCTGCCATCCCTATCAGAGATAATAGAGATTGGTATTCCATGTCTGGAGATGACTTCCTTCAAATACAGTCGTGCTAACTTCTCCATCTTGTCATCTTCTCTTATTGGTAGAAAGTGTGCGGATTTGGTGAGACGATCAACTATTACCCAAATAGTATCAAAACCACTTGCAGTCCTTGGCAATTTAGTGATGAAATCCATGGTAATGTTTTCCCATTTCCATTCCGGGATTTCGGGTTGTTGAAGTAGACCTGATGGTTTCTGATGCTCAGCTTTGACCTTAGAACACGTCAAACATTCTCCTACGTATTTAGCAACATCGGCTTTCATACCCGGCCACCAAAAATGTTTCTTGAGATCCTTGTACATCTTCCCCGTTCCAGGATGTATTGAGTATCTGGTTTTATGAGCTTCTCTAAGTACCATTTCTTTCATATCTCCAAATTTTGGTACCCAAATTCTTTCAGCCCTATACCGGGTTCCGTCTTCCCGAATATTAAGATGTTTCTCCGATCCTTTGGGTATTTCATCCTTTAAATTTCCCTCTTTTAAAACTCCTTGTTGCGCCTCCTTTATTTGAGTAGTAAGGTTATTATGAATCATTATATTCATAGATTTTACTCGAATGGGTTCTCTGTCCTTCCTGCTCAAGGCATCGGCTACCACATTTGCCTTCCCTGGGTGGTAACGAATCTCAAAGTCGTAATCATTCAACAATTCAATCCACCTACGCTGCCTCATATTCAGTTGTTTCTGATTAAATATGTGTTGAAGACTTTTGTGGTCGGTATATATAATACTTTTGACCCCATATAAGTAGTGCCTCCAAGTCTTTAATGCAAAAACAACCGCGCCTAATTCCAAATCATGCGTCGTATAATTTTGTTTGTGAATCTTCAATTGTCTAGACGCATAAGCAATCACCTTCGTTCGTTGCATTAATACACAACCAAGACCTTGCTTTGATGCATCACAATAAATCACAAAATCATCATTCCCTTCAGGCAATGACAATATAGGTGCCGTAGTTAGCTTTTTCTTCAATAACTGAAACGCTTTCTCTTGTTCATCATTCCATTCAAATTTCTTCCCTTTATGCGTTAATGCAGTCAAGGGTTTTGCTATTCTGGAAAAGTCTTGGATGAACCTTCTGTAGTAACCAGCTAGTCCTAAAAACTGGCGTATGTGTTTCGGAGTTTTCGGGGTTTCCCACTTTTCAACAGTTTCTATCTTTGCCGGATCCACCTTAATACCTTCTTTGTTCACTATGTGACCGAGGAATTGAACTTCTTCCAACCAAAATGCACACTTTGAAAACTTAGCGTACAATTCTTCCTTTCTGAATACTTCTAACACCTTTCTCAAATGTTCACCGTGTTCTTGGTCATTCTTTGAGTAAATAAGTATGTCATCAATGAAAACAATGACAAACTTGTCAAGGTATGGTCCACACACTCGGTTCATAAGGTCCATGAACACAGCTGGTGCATTAGTTAAACCAAACGGCATGACCATAAACTCGTAATGACCATAACGTGTTCTGAAAGCAGTCTTTGGAATATCATCTTCTTTCACCCGCATTTGATGATACCCGGAACGTAAGTCAATCTTTGAATAAACAGACGAGCCTTGTAGTTGATCAAATAAGTCGTCGATTCTCGGTAGTGGGTAGCGATTCTTGATGGTAAGTTTGTTCAACTCTCGGTAGTCGATACACAACCTGAATGTACCATCTTTCTTCTTGACAAACAAAACAGGAGCTCCCCACGGTGATGTGCTTGGTCGAATGAAACCACGCTCTAAAAGTTCTTGTAATTGGCTTTGCAGTTCTTTCATCTCGTTGGGTGCGAGTCTGTAAGGAGCACGAGCTATTGGTGCAGCTCCTAGTACAAGATCTATTTGAAATTCAACAGATCGATGTGTGGGTAATCCCGGTAATTCTTTCGGAAATACATCGGGAAATTCTTTTGCAATGGGAACATCATTGATGCTCTTTTCTTCAGTTTGTACTTTCTCGACGTGTGCTAGAACAGCATAGCAACCTTTTCTTATTAGTTTTTATGCCTTCAAATTACTAATAAGATGTAGCTTCGTGTTGCCCTTTTCTCCGTACACCATTAAGGGTTTTCCTTTTTCTCGTATAATGCGAATTGCATTTTTGTAACAAACGATCTCTGCTTTCAGTTCTTTCAACCAGTCCATACCGATTATCACATCAAAACTCCCTAACTCTACTGGTATTAAATCAATCTTAAATGTTTCGCTAACCAGTTTAATTTCTCGATTCCGACATATATTATCTGCTGAAATTAATTTACCATTTGCTAATTCGAGTAAAAATTTACTATCCAAAGGCGTCAATGGGCAACTTAATTTAGCACAAAAATCTCTACTCATATAGCTTCTATCCGCACCCGAATCAAATAAAACGTAAGCATATTTATTGTCAATAAGAAACGTACCCGTAACAAGCTCCGGGTCTTCCTGTGCCTCTGCCGCATTAATATTGAAAACTCTTCCGCGGCCTTGTCCATTCGTGTTCTCCTGGTTCGGGCAATTTCTAATAATGTGGCCCGGTTTTCCACATTTATAACAAACTACATTGGCATAGCTTGCTCCGACACTACTTGCTCCGCCATTACTCGTTCCGACACCATTTGTTCCTTTCGTTCTATTAACCCCTGGTCCGTAGACCTCACACTTCGCCGCGCTATGACCATTTCTTTTACACTTGTTGCAAAATTTGGTGCAGAACCCCGAGTGATACTTTTCACACCTTTGGCATAGCTGCTTCTGATTGTTGTTGTTGTTGCGGTTATTATTGTTGTTGGGATGATTGTTGTAGTTGCTGTTGTTGTTGTTGTTGTTGTTGTTGTTGGGCCGTTTGTTGTAGTTGCGATTGATGTTGCGATTGTTGGGATAATTGTTGCGATTGCTGTTGTTGTTGTATTGGTGATTCTTATCACCATTTTCCTCCCACTTTCTTTTGACTTGCTTCACATTGGCCTCTTCAGCAGTCTGTTCTTTAATTCTTTCTTCAATCTGGTTCACTAGTTTGTGAGCCATTCTACATGCCTGTTGTATGGAGGCGGGCTCGTGTGAACTTATATCTTCTTGGATTCTTTCCGGTAATCCTTTAACAAACGCGTCGATCTTCTCTTCCTCATCTTCGAATGCTCCCGGACACAATAGGCACAATTCTGTGAATCGTCTTTCATACGTGGTAATATCAAATCCTTGGGTTCGTAACCCTCTAAGTTCTGTCTTGAGCTTATTGACCTCGGTTCTGGGACGGTACTTCTCGTTCATCAAGTGCTTGAATACTGACCACGGTAGTGCGTACGCATCGTCTTGTCCTACTTGCTCTAGATAGGTATTCCACCATGTTAACGCAGAACCTGTGAAGGTATGCGTAGCGTACTTCACTTTGTCCTCTTCAGTACACTTACTTATGGCAAACACCGATTCGACCTTCTCGGTCCACCGTTTCAATCCGATCGGTCCTTCGATTCCATCAAATTCCAAAGGTTTGCAGGCAGTGAATTCTTTGTAGGTGCATCCTACACGATTTCCTGTACTGCTAGATCCAAGGTTATTGTTGGTATGTAGCGCAGCCTGTACTGCGGCTATGTTTGAAGCTAGAAAAGTACGGAATTCCTCTTCATTCATATTCACTGTATGTCGAGTAGTCGGTGCCATTTCCTTCAAAATAGCAAATGGAACAAGTTAATCATACAGAATATTAAGAGTAGTTAATAGTATTTCGTAGCATAATATGAACTCATTTATAAAAGCTTTTTCTTCATATTAGTGTTTTATAAGTTTAAATTCGGGTAGTACCTACCCGTTAAGTCCATACTTAGTAGCTAATATACAATTCAACTACTACAATTCTATATGAAAAACTGATTATAATAATATTTCGCGTTCAAACTTTTATACAATATTTTACAAACTTACAATACCGCTTATTTTACATAAAGCATGAAATATAGTACACAATAACTTTGATACAAGATAGTTGTGAAGATAATTCTAGCTAGTACACAAGTCGTTCAGCAAAGGCAATAAAGACACGTAATTCATACGTCCAGAAACAAGTCATGCATTCTGGTTTTACTAGGATTACTTCCCATCCTTGGTCTTGTGGAACATAACCGTTATGGCCGTTGATAAGACAGCGTGTTGTAACGTCGTCAAAGGGACGAGAGTTACGTAATGTCCAACAGTCCCGTAACAATCTAAAAACCTCATTTCTTACCCCAATTACCGACTCCGTCACTTGTGAAAACGTTTTGTTTAATAGTTGTAGCCCGATGTTCTTGTTCTCACTTTGGTGAGAAGCGAACATTACTAATCCGTAAGCATAACATGCTTCTTTATGTTGCATGTTAGCTGCTTTTTCTAAATCACGAAGTCCAATATTCGGATATATTGAGTCAAAATAATTTCTTAACCCGTTCCGTAAAATAGCATTTGGGTTCCCCGCAATATATGCATCAAAGTAAACACATCGTACCTTATGGGTTTCCCAATGTGATATCCCCCATCTTTCAAACGAAAGTCTCTTATAAACCAAGACATTCTTGGAACGTTCTTCGAATGTCTTACAAACTGATCTCGCCTTAAATAGTTGTGCCGAGGAATTCTGACCGACTCTAGACAAGATTTCATCAATCATGTCTCCGGGTAGGTCTCTTAAAATATTGGGTTGTCTATCCATTTTGTGTTTTTAAACTGTAAAATAGACAAGAGTTAGATTCATAAAAAAAATACTTATTAATACAAGCAATTTTTACATATGTCATAAAGCATAAGCACACTATATTACATATATTACACCACACGAATACAACTATCTTATTCCGACTCGCTCGTTTCTTCTTCTTCGGTTTTGGTTCGTTTTGCCAAGTTTCTAGGGATATATGATGTTCCCCTAATACGAGCCGTAATTTTCCACATTGGTTTAGAAAAACCTGGTGGTTTAGAGGTTCCCGGGTCATTGTTACAACTTAAGGACTTCGGGGGTTGACGATACATATAAAGTTCATCGGGGTTGGAATTAGATTTCTCTATTTTTATGCCCTTTCCCTTATTATTTTCTTTTGCCTTTTTAAATTCAGTTGGGGTAATTTCTATAACATCATCGGAATTCTCGTCGGAATCCGATTCATCGGAGAATTGGTAATCCTCCCAATATTTTGCTTCCTTGGCGGAAACACCATTGACCATAATTAACCTTGGTCGGTTGGTTGAGGATTTTCTTTTACTTAACCGTTTTATTATTTCCCCCACCGGTTCTATTTCTTCATCCGGTTCCAATTCTTCTTCCGGTTCCGATTCTTCTTCCGGTTCCGACTCTTCTTCCGGTTCCTCTTCGAGAACTTGTGAATCAGTCCACGAATCATTCCAATTTACATTTGACTCTTCATTATTATTAGGTGAGTCAATGGGACTTGTTCTAGAGGTAGACATCTATCACATAATATCAAACGCGTTAAGAGATTAATATATCACATAATATTCACATGTTAAAAATATATAGTTTCCAACAAAATTTGTTAAGCAATCATTTTTCAAGTAAACACGGTCGAAGACCAGACTCACTAATGCATCCTAACAAACTCGATAAGACACACTAATGCAAAATTTTGGTTCTCTAAGACCAACGCTAGGATACCAACTGAAATGTCCCTTTCTTATTGATTAAAAACGTTCCATATTAATTGATTTCGTTGCGAGGTTTTGACCTCTATATGAGACGTTTTTCAAAGACTGCATTCATTTTAAAACAAACCATAACCTTTATTTCATCAATAAAGGTTTAAAAAGCTTTACGTAGATTATCAAATAATGATAATCTAAAATATCCTGTTTACACACGACCATTACATAATGGTTTACAATACAAATATGTTACAACAAAATAAGTTTCTTGAATGCAGTTTTTACACAATATCATACATGCATGGACTCCAAATCTCGTCCTTATTTAAGTATGCGATAGCGGAAGCTCTTAATAATCACCTGAGAATAAACATGCTTAAAACGTCAACAAAAATGTTGGTGAGTTATAGGTTTAACCTATATATATCAAATCATAATAATAGACCACAAGATTTCATATTTCAATACACATCCCATACATAGAGATAAATATCATTCATATGGTGAACACCTGGTAACCGACATTAACAAGATGCATATATAAGAATATCCCCATCATTCCGGGACACCCTTCGGATATGATATAAATTTCGAAGTACTAAAGCATCCGGTACTTTGGATGGGGCTTGTTGGGCCCGATAGATCTATCTTTAGGATTCGCGTCAATTAGGGTGTCTGTTCCCTAATTCTTAGATTACCAGACTTAATAAAAAGGGGCATATTCGATTTCGATAATTCAACCATAGAATGTAGTTTCACGTACTTGTGTCTATTTTGTAAATCGTTTATAAAACCTGCATGTATTCTCATCCCAAAAATATTAGATTTTAAAAGTGGGACTATAACTCACTTTCACAGATTTTTACTTCGTCGGGAAGTAAGACTTGGCCACTGGTTGATTCACGAACCTATAACAATATATACATATATATCAAAGTATGTTCAAAATATATTTACAACACTTTTAATATATTTTGATGTTTTAAGTTTATTAAGTCAGCTGTCCTCGTTAGTAACCTATAACTAGTTGTTCACAGTTAGATATACAGAAATAAATCGATAAATATTATCTTGAATCAATCCACGACCCAGTGTATACGTATCTCAGTATTGATCACAACTCAAACTATACATATTTTGGAATCAACCTCAACCCTGTATAGCTAACTCCAACATTCACATATAGAGTGTTTATGGTTGTTCCGAAATATATATAGATGTGTCGACATGATAGGTCGAAACATTGTATACGTTTCTATGGTATCTCAAGATTACATAATATACAATACAAGTTGATTAAGTTATGTTTGGAATATATTTGTTACCAATTTTCACGTAGCTAAAATGAGAAAAATTATCCAATCTTGTTTTACCCATAACTTCTTCATTTTAAATCCGTTTTGAGTGAATCAAATTGCTATGGTTTCATATTGAACTCTATTTTATGAATCTAAACAGAAAAAGTATAGGTTTATAGTCGGAAAAATAAGTTACAAGTCGTTTTTGTAAAGGTAGTCATTTTAGTCGAAAGAACAACGTCTAGATGACCATTTTAGAAAACATACTTCCACTTTGAGTTTAACCATAATTTTTGGATATAGTTTCATGTTCATAATAAAAATCATTTTTTCAGAATAACAACTTTTAAATCAAAGTTTATCATAGTTTTTAATTAACTAACCCAAAACAGCCCGCGGTGTTACTACGACGGCGTAAATCCGGTTTTACGGTGTTTTTCGTGTTTCCAGGTTTTAAATCATTAAGTTAGCATATCATATAGATATAGAACATGTGTTTAGTTTATTTTAAAAGTCAAGTTAGAAGGATTAACTTTTGTTTGCGAACAAGTTTAGAATTAACTAAACTATGTTCTAGTGATTACAAGTTTAAACCTTCGAATAAGATAGCTTTATATGTATGAATCGAATGATGTTATGAACATCATTACTACCTTAAGTTCCTTGGATAAACCTACTCTAAAAGAGAAAAATGGATCTAGCTTCAATGGATCCTTGGATGGCTCGAAGTTCTTGAAGCAGAATCATACACGAAAACAAGTTCAAGTAAGATCATCACTTAAAATAAGATTGTTATAGTTATAGAAATTGAACCAAAGTTTGAATATGATTATTACCTTGTATTAGAATGATAACCTACTGTAAGAAACAAATATTTCTTGAGGTTGGATGATCACCTTACAAGATTGAAAGTGAGCTAGCAAACTTGAAAGTATTCTTGATTTTATGAAACTAGAACTTTTGGAATTTATGAAGAACACTTAGAACTTGAAGATAGAACTTGAGAGAGATCAATTAGATGAAGAAAATTGAAGAATGAAAGTGTTTGTAGGTGTTTTTGGTCATTGGTGTATGGATTAGATATAAAGGATATGTTATTTTGTTTTCATGTAAATAAGTCATGAATGATTACTCATATTTTTGTAATTTTATGAGATATTTCATGCTAGTTGCCAAATGATGGTTCCCACATGTGTTAGGTGACTCACATGGGCTGCTAAGAGCTGATCATTGGAGTGTATATACCAATAGTACATACATCTAAAAGCTGTGTATTGTACGAGTACGAATACGGGTGCATACGAGTAGAATTGTTGATGAAGCTGAACGAGGATGTAATTGTAAGAATTTTTGTTAAGTAGAAGTATTTTGATAAATGTATTGAAGTCTTTCAAAAGTGTATAAATACATATTAAAACACTACATGTATATACATTTTAACTGAGTCGTTAAGTCATCGTTAGTCGTTACATGTAAGTGTTGTTTTGAAACTTTTAGGTTAACGATCTTGTTAAATGATGTTAACCCAATGTTTATAATATCAAATGAGATTTTAAATTATTATATTATCATGATATTATCATGTATGAATATCTCTTAATATGATATATATACATTAAATGTCTTTACAACGATAATCGTTACATATATGTCTCGTTTAAAAATCATTAAGTTCGTAGTCTTGTTTTTACATATGTAGTTCATTGTTAATATACTTAATGATATGTTTACTTATCATAGTATCATGTTAACTATATATATATATATATCCATATATATGTCATCATATAGTTTTTACAAGTTTTAACGTTCGTGAATCACCGGTCAACTTGGGTGGTCAATTGTCTATATGAAACATATTTCAATTAATCAAGTCTTAACAAGTTTGATTGCTTAACATGTTGGAAACATTTAATCATGTAAATATCAATCTCAATTAATATATATAAACATGGAAAAGTTCGGGTCACTACACCTAACACATGTGGGAACCATCATTTGGCAACTAGCATGAAATATCTCATAAAATTACAAAAATATGAGTAATCATTCATGACTTATTTACATGAAAACAAAATTACATATCCTTTATATCTAATCCATACACCAACGACCAAAAACACCTACAAACACTTTCATTCTCCAATTTTATTCATCTAATTAATCTCTCTCAAGTTCTATCTTCAAGTTCTAAGTGTTCTTCATAAATTCTACAAGTTCTAGTTTCATAAAATCAAGAATACTTCCAAGTTTGCTAGCTTACTTCCAATCTTGTAGAGTGATCATCCAACCTCAAGAAAACTTTATTATTTATAGTAAGATATCTTTCTAATACAAGGTAATACTCATATTCAAACTTTGATTCAATTTCTATAACTATAACAATCTTATTTCGAGTGAAAATCTTACTTGAACTGTTTTCGTGTCATGATTCTGCTTCAAGAACTTTCAAGCCATCCAAGGATCCTTTGAAGCTAGATCCATTTTTCTCATTTCCAGTAGATTTATCCAGAAAACTTGAGGTAGTAATGATGTTCATAACATCATTCGATTCATACATATAAAGCTATCTTATTCGAAGGTTTAAACTTATAATCACTAGAACATAGTTTAGTTAATTCTAAACTTGTTCGCAAAAAAAAGTTAATCCTTCTAACTTGACTTTTAAAATCAACTAAAAACATGTTCTATATCCATATTATATGCTAACTTAATGACTTAAAACCTGGAAACACGAAAAACACCGTAAAACCGGATTTACGCCGTCGTAGTAACACCGCGGGCTGTTTTAGGTTAGTTAATTAAAAACTATGATAAACTTTGATTTAAAAGTTGTTCTTCTGGGAAAATGATTTTTCTTATGAACATGAAACTATATCCAAAAATCATGGTTAAACTCAAAGTGGAAGTATGTTTTCTAAAATGGTCATCTAGACGTCGTTCTTTCGACTGAAATGACTACTTTTACAAAAATGACTTGTAACTTATATTTCCGACTATAAACCTATACTTTTTATGTTTATATTCATAAAATAGAGTTCAATATGAAACCATAGCAATTTGATTCACTCAAAATGGATTTAAAATGAAGAAGTTATGGTTAAACAAGATTGGATAATTTTTCTTGTTGTAGCAACGTGAAAATTGGTAACAAATCTATATTAATCATATCCTAGCTAACTTATATTGTATTATACATGTATTCTAATATATTATGTAATCTTGGGATACCATAGACACGTATGAAAATGTTTTGACATATCATATCGACCCATGTGTATATATTATTTGGAACAACCATAGACACTCTATATGCAGTAATGTGGGAGTTAGCTATACAGGGTTGAGGTTGATTCCAAATATATATATACTTTGAGTTGTGATCTAGCCTGAGACGTGTATACACTGGGTCGTGGATTGATTCAAGATAATATATATCAATTTTTTCTGTACATCTAACGTTGGACAACTAGTTGTAGGTTACTAATGAGGACAACTGACTTAATAAACTTAAAACATCAAAATGTATTAAAAGTGTTGTAAATATATTTTGAATATACTTTGATATATATGTACATATTTGTTATAGGTTCGTGAATCGAGCAGTGGCCAAGTCTTACTTCCCGACGAAGTAAAAATCTGTGAAAGTGAGTTATAGTCCCACTTTTAAAATCTAATATTTTTGGGATGAGAATACATGCAGGTTTTATAAATGATTTACAAAATAGACACAAGTACGTGAAACTACATTCTTTGGTTGAATTATCGAAATCGAATATGCCCCTTTTTATTAAGTCTGGTAATCTAAGAATTAGGGAACAGACGCCCTAATTGACGCGAATCCTAAAGATAGATCTATTGGGCCTAACAAACTCCATCCAAAGTACCGGATGCTTTAGTACTTCGAAATTTATATCATATCCGAAGGGTGTCCCGGAATGATGGGGATATTCTTATATATGCATCTTGTTAATGTCGGTTACCAGGTGTTCACCATATGAATGATTTTTATCTCTATGTATGGGATGTATATTGAAATATGAAATCTTGTGGTCTATTGTTCTGATTTGATATATATAGGTTAAACCTATAACTCACCAACATTTTTGTTGACGTTTAAAGCATGTTTATTCTCAGGTGAATATTAAGAGCTTCCGCTGTTGCATATTAAAATAAGGACAAGATTTGGAGTCCATGTTTGTATGATATTATGTAAAAACTGCATTCAAGAAACATATGTCGATGTAATATATTTCTATTGTAAACCATTATGTAATGGTCGTGTGTAAACAGTATATTTTAGATTATCATTATTTGATAATCTACGTAATGCTTTTGAAACCTTTATTGATAAAATAAAGGTTATGGTTGTTTTAAAAATGAATGCAGTCTTTGAAAAACGTCTCATATAGAGGTCAAAACCTCGCAACGAAATCAATTAATATGGAACGTTTATAATCAATATGAACGGGACATTTCAAATTCGATATTTTGCAAACCGTATTTGGGTACTGAAGTTGGGTGGATTAAGGAAGTTGATATTGAATGAGGCGCACAAGACAATATACTCGATACATCCTGGAGTTGGAAAGATGTACCAAGATCTTAACACGCATTATTGGTGGCCTAATTTAAAGACAGACGTTGCAACATATGTTGGGGAATGTTTAACTTGTTCCAAAGTTAAAGCAGAACACCAGAAGCCGTCAGGGTTACTTCAACAACCAAAAATCCCATAATGGAAATGAGATGGTATTACCATGGATTTCATCACAAAGTTACCTAAGACTGCCTGGGGTTATGACACCATTTGGGTAATAGTTGATCGTCTCACCAAATCTGCACATTTCTTGCCTATAAAGGAAACAGATAGGATGGAGAAACTATTACGACTGTACATAAAGGAAATTGTTTCATGGCATGGAATACCTATTTCCATTATATCCGATCGTGATAGTAGATTTACATCAAAGTTCTGGCAATCACTACAGGAAGCCCTGGGAACTCGTTTGGATATGAGCACCGCATATCATCCGCAAACCGATGGGCAGAGTGAAAGAACGATTCAGACTCTTGAAGACATGCTCAGAGTATGTGTGATCGATTTTGGAAACGGATGGGATAAATATCTACCATTAGCAGAATTCTCGTATAATAATAGTTATCATACGAGCATTAAAGCTGCACCATTCGAAGCACTGTATGGAAGGAAGTGTAGACCCCCTATCTGTTGGAACGAAGTAGGAGATCGACAATTAACTGGTCCCGAGATCATCCATGAAACTACTGAGAAGATAGTGCAAATCAATTAGAGATTGAAAACATCCCGTAGTCGCCAAAAGAGCTACGCCGATGTCCGAAGGAAACCATTAGAGTTTCAGATCGGTGACATGGTTATGTTAAAGGTGTCACCTTGGAAAGGTGTAATACGTTTTGGAAAAAGAGGTAAACTGAACCCAAGGTATGTAGGCCCGTTCAAGATCATCGAACGCATTGGACCGGTAGCTTATCGACTCGAATTACCACAACAACTCGCCGGAGTACATAATACATTTCACGTTTCAAACCTTAAGAAGTGTCTTGCAAAGGAAGACCTCACCATTCCTCTTGAAGAAATACAAGTCAACGAGAAACTACAATTCATGGAAGAACCAATCGAAATCATGGACCGTGTGAAATGTCCCGTTCTTATTGATTAAAAACGTTCCATATTAATTGATTTCGTTGCGAGGTTTTGACCTCTATATGAGACGTTTTTCAAAGACTGCATTCATTTTTAAAACAAACCATAACCTTTATTTCATAAATAAAGGTTTAAAAAGCTTTACGTAGATTATCAAATAATGATAATCTAAAATATCATGTTTACACACGACCATTACATAATGGTTTACAATACAAATATGTTACATCGAAATCAGTTTCTTGAATGCAGTTTTTACACAATATCATACAAACATGGACTCCAAATCTTGTCCTTATTTTAGTATGCAACAGCGGAAGCTCTTAATATTCACCTGAGAATAAACATGCTTTAAACGTCAACAAAAATGTTGGTGAGTTATAGGTTTAACCTATATATATCAAATCGTAACAATAGACCACAAGATTTCATATTTCAATACACATCTCATACATAGAGATAAAAATCATTCATATGGTGAACACCTGGTAACCGACAATAACAAGATGCATATATAAGAATATCCCCATCATTCCGGGACACCCTTCGGATATGATATAAATTTCGAAGTACTAAAGCATCCGATACTTTGGATGGGGTTTGTTAGGCCCAATAGATCTATCTTTAGGATTCGCGTCAATTAGGGTGTCTGTTCCCTAATTCTTAGATTACCAGACTTAATAAAAAGGGGCATATTCGATTTCGATAATTCAACCATAGAATGTAGTTTCACGTACTTGTGTCTATTTTGTAAATCATTTATAAAACCTGCATGTATTCTCATCCCAAAAATATTAGATTTTAAAAGTGGGACTATAACTCACTTTCACAGATTTTTACTTCGTCGGGAAGTAAGACTTGGCCACTGGTTGATTCACGAACCTATAACAATATATACATATATATCAAAGTATGTTCAAAATATATTTACAACACTTTTAATATATTTTGATGTTTTAAGTTTATTAAGTCAGCTGTCCTCGTTAGTAACCTATAACTAGTTGTCCACAGTTAGATGTACAGAAATAAATCGATAAATATTATCTTGAATCAATCCACGACCCAGTGTATACGTATCTCAGTATTGATCACAACTCAAACTATATATATTTTGGAATCAACCTCAACCCTGTATAGCTAACTCCAACATTCACATATAGAGTGTCTATGGTTGTTCCGAAATATATATAGATGTGTCGACATGATAGGTCGAAACATTGTATACGTGTCTATGGTATCTCAAGATTACATAATATACAATACAAGTTGATTAAGTTATGGTTGGAATAGATTTGTTACCAATTTTCACGTAGCTAAAATGAGAAAAATTATCCAATCTTGTTTTACCCATAACTTCTTCATTTTAAATCCGTTTTGAGTGAATCAAATTGCTATGGTTTCATATTGAACTCTATTTTATGAATCTAAACAGAAAAGTATAGGTTTATAGTCGGAAAAATAAGTTACAAGTCATTTTTGTAAAGGTAGTCATTTCAGTCGAAAGAACGACGTCTAGATGACCATTTTAGAAAACATACTTCCACTTTGAGCTTAATCATAATTTTTGGATATAGTTTCATGTTCATAATAAAAATCATTTTCTCAGAATAACAACTTTAAAATCAAAGTTTATCATAGTTTTTAATTAACTAACCCAAAACAGCCCGCGGTGTTACTACGACGGCGTAAATCCGGTTTTACGGTGTTTTTCGTGTTTCCAGGTTTTAAATCATTAAGTTAGCATATCATATAGATATAGAACATGTGTTTAGTTGATTTTAAAAGTCAAGTTAGAAGGATTAACTTTTGTTTGCGAACAAGTTTAGAATTAACTAAACTATGTTCTAGTGATTACAAGTTTAAACCTTCGAATAAGATAGCTTTATATGTATGAATCGAATGATGTTATGAACATCATTACTACCTTAAGTTCCTTGGATAAACCTACTGGAAAAGAGAAAAATGGATCTAGCTTCAATGGATCCTTGGATGGCTCGAAGTTCTTGAAGCAGAATCATGACACGAAAACAAGTTCAAGTAAGATCATCACTTGAAATAAGATTGTTATAGTTATAGAAATTGAACCAAAGTTTGAATATGATTATTACCTTGTATTAGAATGATAACCTACTGTAAGAAACAAAGATTTCTTGAGGTTGGATGATCACCTTACAAGATTGGAAGTGAGCTAGCAAACTTGAAAGTATTCTTGATTTTATGAAACTAGAACTTTTGGAATTTATGAAGAACACTTAGAACTTGAAGATAGAACTTGAGAGAGATCAATTAGATGAAGAAAATTGAAGAATGAAAGTGTTTGTAGGTGTTTTTGGTCGTTGGTGTATGGATTAGATATAAAGGATATGTAATTTTGTTTTCATGTAAATAAGTCATGAATGATTACTCATATTTTTGTAATTTTATGAGATATTTCATGCTAGTTGCCAAATGATGGTTCCCACATGTGTTAGGTGACTCACATGGGCTGCTAAGAGCTGATAATTGGAGTGTATATACCAATAGTACATACATCTAAAAGCTGTGTATTGTACGAGTACGAATACGGGTGCATACGAGTAGAATTGTTGATGAAACTGAACGAGGATGTAATTGTAAGCATTTTTGTTAAGTAGAAGTATTTTGATAAGTGTATTGAAGTCTTTCAAAATTGTATAAATACATATTAAAACACTACATGTATATACATTTTAACTGAGTCGTTAAGTCATCGTTAGTCGTTACATGTAAGTGTTGTTTTGAAACCTTTAGGTTAACGATCTTGTTAAATGTTATTAAACCAATGTTTATAATATCAAATGAGATTTTAAATTATTATATTATCATGATATTATCATGTATGAATATCTCTTAATATGATATATATACATTAAATGTCTTTACAACGATAATCGTTACATATATGTCTCGTTTAAAAATCATTAAGTTAGTAGTCTTGTTTTTACATATGTAGTTCATTGTTAATATATTTAATGATATGTTTACTTATCATAGTATCATGTTAACTATATATATATATATATCCATATATATGTCATCATATAGTTTTTACAAGTTTTAACGTTCGTGAATCACCGGTCAACTTGGGTGGTCAATTGTCTATATGAAACATATTTCAATTAATCAAATCTTAACAAGTTTGATTTCTTAACATGTTGGAAACATTTAATCATGTAAATATCAATCTCAATAATATATATAAACATGGAAAAGTTCGGGTCACTACAGTACCTACCCGTTAAATAAATTTCGTCCTGAAATTTTAAGCTGTTGAAGGTGTTGATGAATCTTCTGGAAATAGATGCGGGTATTTCTTCTTCATCTGATCTTCCTGCTCCCAGGTGAACTCGGGTCCTCTACGAGCATTCCATCGAACCTTAACAATTGGTATCTTGTTTTGCTTAAGTCTTTTAACCTCACGATCCATTATTTCGACGGGTTCTTCGATGAATTGAAGTTTTTCGTTGATTTGGATTTCATCTAACGGAATAGTGAGATCTTCTTTAGCAAAACATTTCTTCAAATTCGAGACGTGGAAAGTGTTATGTACAGCCGCGAGTTGTTGAGGTAACTCAAGTCGGTAAGCTACTGGTCCGACACGATCAATAATCTTGAATGGTCCAATATACCTTGGATTTAATTTCCCTCGTTTACCAAATCGAACAACGCCTTTCCAAGGTGCAACTTTAAGCATGACCATCTCTCCAATTTCAAATTCTATATCTTTTCTTTTAATGTCAGCGTAGCTCTTTTGTCGACTTTGGGCGGTTTTCAACCGTTGTTGAATTTGGATGATCTTCTCGGTAGTTTCTTGTATAATCTCCGGACCCGTAATCTGTCTATCCCCCACTTCACTCCAACAAATCGGAGACCTGCACTTTCTACCATAAAGTGCTTCAAACGGCGCCATCTCAATGCTTGAATGGTAGCTGTTGTTGTAGGAAAATTCTACTAACGGTAGATGTCGATCCCAACTGTTTCCGAAATCAATAACACATGCTCGTAGCATGTCTTCAAGCGTTTGTATCGTCCTTTCGCTCTGCCCATCAGTTTGTGGATGATAGGCAGTACTCATGTCTAGACGAGTTCCTAATGCTTGCTGTAATGTCTGCCAGAATCTTGAAATAAATCTGCCATCCCTATCAGAGATAATAGAGATTGGTATTCCATGTCTGGAGACGACTTCCTTCAAATACAGTCGTGCTAACTTCTCCATCTTGTCATCTTCTCTTATTGGTAGGAAGTGTGCTGATTTGGTGAGACGATCAACTATTACCCAAATAGTATCAAAACCACTTGCAGTCCTTGGTAATTTAGTGATAAAATCCATGGTAATGTTTTCCCATTTCCATTCCGGGATTTCGGGTTGTTGAAGTAGACCTGATGGTTTCTGATGCTCAGCTTTGACCTTAGAACACGTCAAACATTCTCCTACGTATTTAGCAACATCGGCTTTCATACCCGGCCACCAAAAATGTTTCTTGAGATCCTTGTACATCTTCCCCGTTCCAGGATGTATTGAGTATCTGGTTTTATGAGCTTCTCTAAGTACCATTTCTCTCATATCTCCAAATTTTGGTACCCAAATCCTTTCAGCCCTATACCGGGTTCCGTCTTCCCGAATATTAAGATGCTTCTCCGATCCTTTGGGTATTTCATCCTTTAAATTTCCCTCTTTTAAAACTCCTTGTTGCGCCTCCTTTATTTGAGTAGTAATGTTATTATGAATCATTATATTCATAGATTTTACTCGAATGGGTTCTCTGTCCTTCCTGCTCAAGGCATCGGCTACCACATTTGCCTTCCCCGGGTGGTAACGAATCTCAAAGTCGTAATCATTCAATAATTCAATCCACCTACGCTGCCTCATATTCAGTTGTTTCTGATTAAATATGTGTTGAAGACTTTTGTGGTCGGTATATATAATACTTTTGACCCCATATAAGTAGTGCCTCCAAGTCTTTAATGCAAAAACAACCGCGCCTAATTCCAAATCATGCGTCGTATAATTTTGTTCGTGAATCTTCAATTGTATAGACGCATAAGCAATCACCTTCGTTCGTTGCATTAATACACAACCGAGACCTTGCTTTGATGCATCACAATAAATCACAAAATCATCATTCCCTTCAGGCAATGACAATATAGGTGCCGTAGTTAGCTTTTTCTTCAATAACTGAAATGCTTTCTCTTGTTCATCATTCCATTCAAATTTCTTCCCTTTATGCGTTAATGCAGTCAAGGGTTTTGCTATTCTGGAAAAGTCTTGGATGAACCTTCTGTAGTAACCAGCTAGTCCTAAAAACTGGCGTATGTGTTTCGGAGTTTTCGGGGTTTCCCACTTTTCAACAGTTTCTATCTTTGCCGGATCCACCTTAATACCTTCTTTGTTCACTATGTGACCGAGGAATTGAACTTCTTCCAACCAAAATGCACACTTTGAAAACTTAGCGTACAATTCTTCCTTCCTCAATACTTCTAACACCTTTCTCAAATGTTCACCGTGTTCTTGGTCATTCTTTGAGTAAATAAGTATGTCATCAATGAAAACAATGACAAACTTGTCAAGGTATGGTCCACACACTCGGTTCATAAGGTCCATGAACACAGCTGGTGCATTAGTTAAACCAAACGGCATGACCATAAACTCGTAATGACCGTAACGTGTTCTGAAAGCAGTCTTTGGAATATCATCTTCTTTCACCCGCATTTGATGATACCCGGAACGTAAGTCAATCTTTGAATAAACAGACGTGCCTTGTAGTTGATCAAATAAGTCGTCGATTCTCGGTAGTGGGTAGCGGTTCTTGATGGTAAGTTTGTTCAACTCTCGGTAGTCGATACACAACCTGAATGTACCATCTTTCTTCTTGACAAACAAAACAGGAGCTCCCCACGGTGATGTGCTTGGTCGAATGAAACCACGCTCTAAAAGTTATTGTAATTGGCTTTGCAGTTCTTTCATCTCGCTGGGTGCGAGTCTGTAAGGAGCACGAGCTATTGGTGCAGCTCCTGGTACAAGATCTATTTGAAATTCAACGGATCGATGTGGGGGTAATCCCGGTAATTCTTTCGGAAATACATCGGGAAATTCTTTTGCAATGGGAACATCATTGATGCTCTTTTCTTCAGTTTGTACTTTCTCGACGTGTGCTAGAACAGCATAGCAACCTTTTCTTATTAGTTTTTGTGCCTTCAAATTACTAATAAGATGTAGCTTCGTGTTGCCCTTTTCTCCGTACACCATTAAGGGTTTTCCTTTTTCTCGTATAATGCGAATTGCATTTTTGTAACAAACGATCTCCGCTTTCACTTCTTTCAACCAGTCCATACCGATTATCACATCAAAACTCCCTAACTCTACTGGTATCAAATCAATCTTAAATGTTTCGCTAACCAGTTTAATTTCTCGATTCCGACATATATTATCTGCTGAAATTAATTTACCATTTGCTAATTCGAGTAAAAATTTACTATCCAAAGGCGTCAATGGACAACTTAATTTAGCACAAAAATCTCTACTCATATAGCTTCTATCCGCACCCGAATCAAATAAAACGTAAGCAGATTTATTGTCAATAAGAAACGTACCCGTAACAAGCTCCGGGTCTTCCTGTGCCTCTACCGCATTAATATTGAAAACTCTTCCACGGCCTTGTCCATTCGTGTTCTCCTGGTTCGGGCAATTTCTAATAATGTGGCCTGGTTTTCCACATTTATAACAAACTACATTGGCATAACTTGCTCCGACACTACTTGCTCCGCCATTACTCGTTCCGACACCATTTGTTCCTTTGGTTCTATTAACCCCTGGTCCGTAGACCTCACACTTCGCTGCGCTATGACCATTTCTTTTACACTTGTTGCAAAATTTGGTGCAGAACCCCGAGTGATTCTTTTCACACCTTTGGCATAGCTGCTTCTGATTGTTGTTGTTGTTGTGGTTATTATTGTTGTTGGGATGATTGTTGTAGTTGCTGCTGCTGTTGTTGTTGTTGTTGTTGTTGGGCCATTTGTTGTAGTTGCGATTGATGTTGCGATTGTTGGGATAATTGTTGCGATTATTGTTGTAATTGCTGTTGTTGTTGTATTGGTGATTCTTATCACCATTTTCCTCCCACTTTCTTTTGACTTGCTTCACATTGGCCTCTTCAGCAGTCTGTTCTTTAATTCTTTCTTCAATCTGGTTCACTAGTTTGTGAGCCATTCTACATGCCTGTTGTATGGAGGCGGGCTCGTGTGAACTTATATCTTCTTGGATTCTTTCCGGTAATCCTTTCACAAACGCGTCGATCTTCTCTTCCTCATCTTCGAATGCTCCCGGACACAATAGGCACAATTCTGTGAATCGTCTTTCGTACGTGGTAATATCAAATCCTTGGGTTCGTAACCCTCTAAGTTCTGTCTTGAGCTTATTGACCTCGGTTCTGGGACGGTACTTCTCGTTCATCAAGTGCTTGAATGCTGACCACGGTAGTGCGTACGCATCGTCTTGTCCCACTTGCTCTAGATAGGTATTCCACCATGTTAACGCAGAACCTGTGAAGGTATGCGTAGCGTACTTCACTTTGTCCTCTTCAGTACACTTACTTATGGCAAACACCGATTCAACCTTCTCGGTCCACCGTTTCAATCCGATCGGTCCTTCGGTTCCATCAAATTCCAAAGGTTTGCAGGCAGTGAATTCTTTGTAGGTGCATCCTACACGATTTCCTGTACTGCCAGATCCAAGGTTATTGTTGGTATGTAGCGCAGCCTGTACTGCGGCTATATTTGAAGCTAGAAAAGTACGGAATTCCTCTTCATTCATATTCACGGTGTGTCGAGTAGTCGGTGCCATTTCCTTCAAAATAGTTAAATGGAACAAGTTAATCATACAGAATATTAAGAGTAGTTAATAGTATTTCGTAGCATAATATGAACTCATTTATAAAAGCTTTTTCTTCATATTAGCGTTTTATAAGTTTATATTTGGGTAGTACCTACCCGTTAAGTTCATACTTAGTAGCTAATATACAATTCAACTACTACAATTCTATATGAAAAACTGATTATAATAATATTTCGCGTTCAAACTTTTATACAATATTTTACAAACTTACAATACCGCTTATTTTACATAAAGCATGAAATATAGCACACAATAACTTTGATACAAGATAGTTGTGAAGATAATTCTAGCTAGTACACAAGTCGTTCAGCAAAGGCAATAAAGACACGTAATTCATACGTCCAGAAACAAGTCATGCATTCTGGTTTTACTAGGACTACTTCCCATCCTTGGTCTTGTGCAACATAACCGTTATGGCCGTTGATAAGACAGCGTGTTGTAACGTCATCAAAGGGACGAGGGTTACGTAATGTCCAACAGTCCCGTAATAATCTAAAAACCTCATTTCTTACCCCAATTACCGACTCCGTTACTTGTGGAAACGTTTTGTTTAATAGTTGTAGCCCGATGTTCTTGTTCTCACTTTGGTGAGAAGCGAACATTACTAATCCGTAAGCATAGCATGCTTCTTTATGTTGCATGTTAGCCGCTTTTTCTAAATCACGAAGTTCAATATTCGGATATATTGAGTCAAAATAATTTCTTAACCCGTTGCGTAAAATAGCATTTGGGTTCCCCGCAATATATGCGTCAAAGTAAACACATCGTAACTTATGGGTTTCCCAATGTGATATCCCCCATCTTTCAAACGAAAGTCTCTTATAAACCAAGACATTCTTGGAACGTTCTTCGAATGTCTTACAAACTGATCTCGCCTTAAATAGTTGTGCCGAAGAATTCTGGCCGACTCTAGACAAGATTTCATCAATCATGTCTCCGGGTAGGTCTCTTAAAATATTGGGTTGTCTATCCATTTTGTGTTTTTAAACTGTAAAATAGACAAGAGTTAGATTCATAAAAAAAAAAATACTTATTAATACAAGCAATTTTTACATATATCATAAAGCATAAGAACACTATATTACATATATTACACCACACGAATACAACTATCTTATTCCGACTCGCTCATTTCTTCTTCTTCGGTTTTGGTTCGTTTTGCCAAGTTTCTAGGGATATATGATGTTCCCCTAATACGAGCCGTCGTTGTCCACATTGGTTTAGAAAAACCTGGTGGTTTAGAGGTTCCCGGGTCATTGTTACAACTTAAGGACTTCGGGGGTTGACGATACATATAAAGTTCATCGGGGTTGGAATTAGATTTCTCTATTTTTATGCCCTTTCCCTTATTATTTTCTTTTGCCTTTTTAAATTTAGTTGGGGTAATTTCTATAACATCATCGGAATTCTCGTCGGAATCCGATTCATCGGAGAATTGGTAATCCTCCCAATATTTTGCTTCCTTGGCGGAAACACCATTGACCATAATTAACCTTGGTCGGTTGGTTGAGGATTTTCTTTTACTTAACCGTTTTATTATTTCCCCCACCGGTTCTATTTCTTCATCCGGTTCCGATTCTTCTTCCGGTTCCGATTCTTCTTCCGGTTCTTCTTCGGGAACTTGTGAATCAGTCCACAAATCATTCCAAGTTACATTTGACTCTTCATTATTATTAGGTGAGTCAATGGAACTTGTTCTAGAGGTAGACATCTATCACATAATATCAAACACGTTAAGAGATTAATATATCACATAATATTCATATGTTAAAAATATATAGTTTCCAACAAAAATTTTAAGCAATCATTTTTAAAGAAAACACGGTCGAAGTCCAGACTCACTAATGCATCCTAACAAACTCGATAAGACACACTAATGCAAATTTTCTGGTTCTCTAAGACCAACGCTCTGATACCAACTGAAATGTCCCGTTCTTATTGATTAAAAACGTTCCATATTAATTGATTTCGTTGCGAGGTTTTGACCTCTATATGAGACGTTTTTCAAAGACTGCATTCATTTTTAAAACAAACCATAACCTTTATTTCATAAATAAAGGTTTAAAAAGCTTTACGTAGATTATCAAATAATGATAATCTAAAATATCATGTTTACACACGACCATTACATAATGGTTTACAATACAAATATGTTACATCGAAATCAGTTTCTTGAATGCAGTTTTTACACAATATCATACAAACATGGACTCCAAATCTTGTCCTTATTTTAGTATGCAACAGCGGAAGCTCTTAATATTCACCTGAGAATAAACATGCTTTAAACGTCAACAAAAATGTTGGTGAGTTATAGGTTTAACCTATATATATCAAATCGTAACAATAGACCACAAGATTTCATATTTCAATACACATCCCATACATAAAGATAAAAATCATTCATATGGTGAACACCTGGTAACCGACAATAACAAGATGCATATATAAGAATATCCCCATCATTCCGGGACACCCTTCGGATATGATATAAATTTCGAAGTACTAAAGCATCCGATACTTTGGATGGGGTTTGTTAGGCCCAATAGATCTATCTTTAGGATTCGCGTCAATTAGGGTGTCTGTTCCCTAATTCTTAGATTACCAGACTTAATAAAAAGGGGCATATTCGATTTCGATAATTCAACCATAGAATGTAGTTTCACGTACTTGTGTCTATTTTGTAAATCATTTATAAAACCTGCATGTATTCTCATCCCAAAAATATTAGATTTTAAAAGTGGGACTATAACTCACTTTCACAGATTTTTACTTCGTCGGGAAGTAAGACTTGGCCACTGGTTGATTCACGAACCTATAACAATATATACATATATATCAAAGTATGTTTAAAATATATTTACAACACTTTTAATATATTTTGATGTTTTAAGTTTATTAAGTCAGCTGTCCTCGTTAGTAACCTATAACTAGTTGTCCACAGTTAGATGTACAGAAATAAATCGATAAATATTATCTTGAATCAATCCACGACCCAGTGTATACGTATCTCAGTATTGATCACAACTCAAACTATATATATTTTGGAATCAACCTCAACCCTGTATAGCTAACTCCAACATTCACATATAGAGTGTCTATGGTTGTTCCGAAATATATATAGATGTGTCGACATGATAGGTCGAAACATTGTATACGTGTCTATGGTATCTCAAGATTACATAATATACAATACAAGTTGATTAAGTTATGGTTGGAATAGATTTGTTACCAATTTTCACGTAGCTAAAATGAGAAAAATTATCCAATCTTGTTTTACCCATAACTTCTTCATTTTAAATCCGTTTTGAGTGAATCAAATTGCTATGGTTTCATATTGAACTCTATTTTATGAATCTAAACAGAAAAGTATAGGTTTATAGTCGGAAAAATAAGTTACAAGTCATTTTTGTAAAGGTAGTCATTTCAGTCGAAAGAACGACGTCTAGATGACCATTTTAGAAAACATACTTCCACTTTGAGTTTAATCATAATTTTTGGATATAGTTTCATGTTCATAATAAAAATCATTTTCTCAGAATAACAACTTTAAAATCAAAGTTTATCATAGTTTTTAATTAACTAACCCAAAACAGCCCGCGGTGTTACTACGACGGCGTAAATCCGGTTTTACGGTGTTTTTCGTGTTTCCAGGTTTTAAATCATTAAGTTAGCATATCATATAGATATAGAACATGTGTTTAGTTGATTTTAAAAGTCAAGTTAGAAGGATTAACTTTTGTTTGCGAACAAGTTTAGAATTAACTAAACTATGTTCTAGTGATTACAAGTTTAAACCTTCGAATAAGATAGCTTTATATGTATGAATCGAATGATGTTATGAACATCATTACTACCTTAAGTTCCTTGGATAAACCTACTGGAAAAGAGAAAAATGGATCTAGCTTCAATGGATCCTTGGATGGCTCGAAGTTCTTGAAGCAGAATCATGACACGAAAACAAGTTCAAGTAAGATCATCACTTGAAATAAGATTGTTATAGTTATAGAAATTGAACCAAAGTTTGAATATGATTATTACCTTGTATTAGAATGATAACCTACTGTAAGAAACAAAGATTTCTTGAGGTTGGATGATCACCTTACAAGATTGGAAGTGAGCTAGCAAACTTGAAAGTATTCTTGATTTTATGAAACTAGAACTTTTGGAATTTATGAAGAACACTTAGAACTTGAAGATAGAACTTGAGAGAGATCAATTAGATGAAGAAAATTGAAGAATGAAAGTGTTTGTAGGTGTTTTTGGTCGTTGGTGTATGGATTAGATATAAAGGATATGTAATTTTGTTTTCATGTAAATAAGTCATGAATGATTACTCATATTTTTGTAATTTTATGAGATATTTCATGCTAGTTGCCAAATGATGGTTCCCACATGTGTTAGGTGACTCACATGGGCTGCTAAGAGCTGATAATTGGAGTGTATATACCAATAGTACATACATCTAAAAGCTGTGTATTGTACGAGTACGAATACGGGTGCATACGAGTAGAATTGTTGATGAAACTGAACGAGGATGTAATTGTAAGCATTTTTGTTAAGTAGAAGTATTTTGATAAGTGTATTGAAGTCTTTCAAAAGTGTATAAATACATATTAAAACACTACATGTATATACATTTTAACTGAGTCGTTAAGTCATCGTTAGTCGTTACATGTAAGTGTTGTTTTGAAACCTTTAGGTTAACGATCTTGTTAAATGTTATTAAACCAATGTTTATAATATCAAATGAGATTTTAAATTATTATATTATCATGATATTATCATGTATGAATATCTCTTAATATGATATATATACATTAAATGTCTTTACAACGATAATCGTTACATATATGTCTCGTTTAAAAATCATTAAGTTAGTAGTCTTGTTTTTACATATGTAGTTCATTGTTAATATATTTAATGATATGTTTACTTATCATAGTATCATGTTAACTATATATATATATATCCATATATATGTCATCATATAGTTTTTACAAGTTTTAACGTTCGTGAATCACCGGTCAACTTGGGTGGTCAATTGTCTATATGAAACATATTTCAATTAATCAAATCTAAACAAGTTTGATTTCTTAACATGTTGGAAACATTTAATCATGTAAATATCAATCTCAATAATATATATAAACATGGAAAAGTTCGGGTCACTACACCGTGAAGTTAAACAACTCAAGCAGAGCAACATACCAATCGTTAAGGTTCATTGGAATGCTCGAAGGGGTCCCGAGTTTACTTGGGAATGAGAGGATCAGATGAAACAAAAGTACCCACATTTGTTTCCTGAGAACGAAAAAATAGGTACAACTTTAAAATTTCGGGACGAAATTTATTTAACGGGTAGGTACTGTAATGACCCGGATTTTTCCGATCGTTCTATACTTATAAGACTAATATTTACATAAATTAAACCTTACCAACATGATAAGCAATCCCAATTTGTTGAGACTTATGTTTTTTTTTTTTTAAAGAATTTTACACAACGTTTGACCGTCCAATTTGACCGATGATATCACGAACTATATAAACAAGATAATTATACGATTATGTATATATGCATATTTAACTTGATTTAAGGATGGTTTAACATTTCATTGTGAACTAACAACAATGAGTTATAAGTATACTTTGAGACCACTAACTTAAGTTTTCAAAACGATAACTATATGTAACATTTTTTGACATATATACTTACAATCTATAATGTGTTGGTGATTTATGTCACCAATATGATTTAAGTGTAATGGGATTAATTTGTAACCAAAATAATCTTGATAAATATCGAACAAGTTTGGAAAGTGTGGAGTGCACACTTGTTTGAACATATCTTGATTATGACGGGGGTTCGGGGGCAGCGCCCCCGATAAGCGGGGTCCAAGGGGTGGCAACCCCTGGCGGGGTCTAAGGGGCAGAGCCCCTGGCTGGTAAATACATATCAAATCACTCTAATTAAAAATATCTTAAAATTTTATTTTCGGCCCGGTTTGACCCAAAATAAAAGCCCGATTTTTAGCTTCTTTTACCGTATCATACCCAGCATCTATACGTATTTACTATTGGTAAATACACATCAAATCCACATCCTTATCAGCCTTAGATCTGCCCTAGATAAGAGGGAATCTTATTTGTAAGCTAGCAAATATTATTACTCAAAAATTCAACACAAAAATTTGTCCTTGTTCCCTCAACAACCAGACTGTCCTATAAATTTGTCCTTGTTCCCTCAACAACTTAACTTTTAAAACAAAATCGGGTATCCGAAGCTAGTTTAGCTACGAAATCAATTAGAGTAAAACTAAACTAATCATATCTTTGCTAATTAATATGATATTTTATATATATTTACTTATGATTTGATTTTACATATTTCAGGACCACCCGTAAACAACACGAGAAGATTAATCATAAGACCTCATGATTGTACGCAACACGTCATTTGACAACATGGTACTTTATGTACACAACACGTCATTTGACAACATGGTACCATGGGTCGAGATTAATTCTGATCAATATGAATACGATGGGGTCTTTATTTATTTTATTGAGCAACTAATTGTGGACCCTTAACAACAGACTGCTAACTACGGACTAAGAAAATATTAAAAGTGTTATAAGTGTATATATATATATATATATATATATATATATATATATATATATATATATATATATATATATATATATGTAACGATTACTTGAAAAGAAAATATGTTGATATATTATATATATGGTTAGGTTCGTGATATCAATCGGAGACCAAGTCGTGTTATATATCTTCAAGGCAAAAGTGAGTATATAGTCCCACTTTTAAACTCTAAATATTTCGGGATGAGAATACATGCATTTTATGATTTACGTTATGGACACAAGTGATTAAAAATATATTCTACGTTGAGTTGTACCACTGGCATATTTCCCTGTAGCTTAGTAACTACTATTTACATAGGTATTGTAAACGCGAATCCTGTTGATAGATCTATCGGGCCTGACAACCCCAACCGGACTGGACGACCAGTATTCAACGGTTGCACAGTACTTCGTTTCGGTGACTACACTTGGTACGCTGTAGTAAGATTTCATAATAAAGGGAATATGCGACGTTGATTAAATGTTAAGTATGGTTATCAAGTGCTCAACAACTTAGAATATTTTTTATTAAAACGTTTATATATGAAATCTTGTGGTCTATATTTATAACGCTGCCGGCATTAAACCTATATCTCACCAACTTTATGTTGACATTTTAAGCATGTTTATTCTCAGGTGATAACTAAAAGCTTCCGCTGCAACATGTTGAATTTAAGCAAGATCTTGAGTATGCATATTTGTGTCAAAAATAAAACTGCATATCGGAGAATTTGTAATGTAAAATACGTTGGAAATCGTGTTGTTATCATCACATGTAAAATTTGTAAGGCTAAGATTATCGCTAAACGATAATCATTATTATGTTGTTTAAACCTTGTATTTGTAATAAAAGCTATGGTTTGTATTGTAAAAACGAATGCAGTTTTTGAAAAACATCGCATATAGAGGTCAATACCTCGCGATGAAATCATATGTTATTGTATTCATCCTTATGGTTAAGGTCGGGTTATGACACCAACCTCTTCAACAACTGTTATGTATTTATTCTATCAAACCCACTTGCAGCTACTTCTTTTATTCATTGTAGTTATTGCTGTGTTCTTATATTTTTTTTTACCAAACCGACTGTAACCTTCGCTTGATAACTACTGCAGTTTCTATTTTGCTGGTAAACTCAAATCGAATCTTTTGTTTTTTGAAAAGCAAGAAGGACTTATATTAAACAATCACGAATACGAATCTTTTGTTATTATTATTATATGATCAAAACCCTTCAAGAACCAACCACCTGCGATAACACCTTACAGCTTTTGCTCCTGTTCCAGCCCTTGTAAACAACCTAGTACTACTCTCAAATCCACCACAACCATAACCTGATCTGTCACCTGTTAATACGAGTATGCTGTTGCTACAGCAATATGTGTCGGTTGCTAGTAAAAGGTGATGAAAGTGGTGTACCTTATAATGGTAAGATTATGATTTATATAATGGTATTAGTGAGTGGGGATTGGATGGCCAACCAAGTGGAATCAAAAGGGACGTACGAAGGTAAAGCTTTGTTTATTTAAATGAACCACACTTCCAGCTTGAAAGGACCCGTTCATATACGTTATAAACGATTCACAATAGTTGATTACATCGCGAGGTATTTGACCTCTATATGATACATTTTACAAACATTGCATTCATTTTTAAAAGACAAAATTTCTTTACAACGAAAGTTGACGGCATGCACACCATTTCATAATACATCCAACTATAATTGACATAATAATAATCTTGATGAACTCAATGACTCGAATTCAACGTCTTTCAAAATATTCCATGAATGACTCCAAGTAATATCCTTAAAATGAGCTAATGCACAGCGGAAGATTTCTTTAATACCTGAGAATAAACATGCTTTAAAGTGTCAACCAAAAGGTTGGTGAGTTCATAGGTTTATCATAACAATCATTTCAATATATTAATAGACCACAAGATTTTCGTTTATAAATATATGTACACTCGCAAGTGTATAAAAGTATTCTATAAGTTGTAGGCACCCGGTAACAAGCCTTAACGTTCATGTTTTACCCTCTGAAGTACACCTGATCAGGTGTGTTTAAAATAGCCTCGAAGTACTAAAGCATCCCATAGTCAGGATGGGGTTTGTCAGGCCCAATAGATCTATCTTTAGGATTCGCGCCTACTGTACATAAACAAGTATTTTAATGTTACCAAGCTAAGGGTATATTTCTGGTTTAAACCCACATAGAATTAGTTTTAGTACTTGTGCCTATTTCGTAAAACATTTATAAAACAGCGCATGTATTCTCAGCCCAAAAATATATATAAAAGGGGAGTAATGAAACTCACCATACTGTATTTCGTAGTAAAAATACATATAACGTCATTTAACAAGTGCCAGGTTGGCCTCGGATTCACGAACCTATATTAATTATATATATTTATATGTTGGTCAATATTTGTCTAACAATTTTTGGTCAAGTCATAGTGTATCACAATCCTAATGCTCGAGACCGACATGCAAAAGTCAACAAAAGTCAACTTGACCCAAAATAACTTCCAAAATCTATACATGTTTATTATATAACTTATTTATAGTCGTTTTATATATTTAAATATATTTATCAGATCTTATTATACTAAATAATACAAGTCATTTATTAATAAATAAAAGTTTATATTTAAATTCATATATGATAAAAATATACTTTTATATATCTCAAGTAATAAAATTTATAAAATTCACTTAATATCATAAAAATATAATGGTATGTATTATTAATGTAATTATATTACGTGTGGTAAAAATATCTTTGTACGCATATTTATTTGATAAAATAATATTGATAATAATGATAATGATAAAAATAATAAAAGGATAGTTTCAATAAAAATATTAATTTTTAGTAATAAAGATAATTTTAGTAATAACATCAACTGATAACAATTATAATAATCGTTTTAATAATAATATTAAAATTAATAATAATTCAGTTGACCATATCTTTTAATCCGTTCATCGAACCCACACGATTTCTAAATGAAAAGTTATCAATTTTTCTTTAGCTTTTCAGCGACATGCATATCATATACCTTATCTCAGTAGCATATGTATCAAATTCGTGATTTTTCATAAACTATTTAACGACGAAACTAAGCATACAAACATGCATAATTATATATACTCGAGCACTAGTCAGGGATACACTATTAATATATAAAAGATAAAATATGAATGCTCACGTATCAATATTGTGATTCAATATTGCAGGAAAGTACGTAGATGCAACAAAAATGATAAACGTTAGGTTGACCTCAAGAGCAATACCCTCGAACAATACCCATAACCTCCATAGCTATAACCCATATTTTCCTTAGCTCTATCACGTTTGAAAACTTATTTTGAAATCGTCTGAATATAACTCCGTCATAGTATTTTATGTATACTAATAATATCTTGAAATAATACTAAGTAAATATATATATATATATATATAATTCGATTGAGAGAGTTTATAGAAATATATTTTTAAGTTTCTATGAAATAATGAAACCTATTGAATTCTATTTATAATAGATTTTTGAATTATTAAAGTGAATTATTAAAGTATGGATTATTAAAGTGAATTATTAAAGTATGAATTATTAAAGTATGAATTATTAAAGTGAATTATTAAAGTATGAATTATTAAAGTATGAATTATTAAAGTGAATTATTAAAGTATGAATTATTAAAGTGAATTATTAAAGTGAATTATTAAAGTATAAATTATTAAAGTAAATTATTAAAGTGAATTATTAAAGTATGAATTATTAAAGTGAATTATTAAAGTTAAAGTAAAGTAAAAGTAAAGTAAAGGTAAAGTTAAAGTATAGTAAAAGTATAAAACTATGTACGTATAATACGGGTATAAATATATTTAATATTAATTTAAATCGTTATATCATAAAATATTTTAGAAAAGTAGAATTATATATATTCATAATAGGTTTCAAGTTTTTAAATTACAGTCTGTTGTTGAAGCATGAGATAAAGTCCAAAGGTTTAATAAACGTATGAAATCATCTTAATGAAAAATGTCGAGTTACTTAACTTGTCGATATCCAACATCTAAGTTATTTACACTTCACGTTCTTACTTATAGATCACTTTACCATTTTCTGAATATTGTCAAAAAGAATAGATTTCTTAAATCACAGTGGACCTCATAACATTGGCCCGTAATCATATCATAATGTATCTGATAATTCAATCATTTGATATTATCTCTTAATTCTGTCGATAAATATATCGAAATAAATACGTTCATGTAAAGTATCATATATCTAATACTTTGTTAATGTTTTCAGTTAATATTATATATTATATATACATATCTATATACACATAATTGTTCGTGAATCGTCGAACACGGTCAAAGGGTAATTGATTACATGAATGTAGTTCCAAACTTTTTGAGATTCAACATTACAAATTCTGCTTATCGTGTCGGAAACATATAAAGGTTAGGTTTAAATTTGGTCGGAAATTTCCTGGTCGTCACAGTACCTACCCGTTAAAGAAATTTCGTCCCGAAATTTGATCGAGGTCGTCATGGCTAACAATAAAAATGTTTTCATGACAGATATGTGTTGATAGATAGGATTTTATTACCATAGAGTAATATGGATAAAATGATCCGATTACTCGAAGCGTATGAGTGAAGCTATCACAAAATAGTGGAATGAGGAAAATAAGTTTCGTCATAATTTTTGACGTATTCATGGTTGAATTCCGGAATTCAAGGGATTCAAAAAAAAATCTTGGAAATCTATAAGATCTGTTTTTTCGAGATTTAAGGAAATTAGGATCTCTTTAATTAAATGCAATGATCTGTCCCGATTACTACGTCTGATATTTCCCTTATTTATTTCCCTTTTCCATTCCATTAGTTTTTACCACTTCTATACTCAATTACAATTTCAAAAGATGCGAAAATGCTTAATCCAGTTCTAATCCTTGTCCTTATCCTTACTATCGCAACAATCATTCTCCTTTTCCAACTTCCACCGGAGGAATCTGTTTTCTTCTACTTCGCCCTTGGGGTTATAGTATTTTTAATTCTCCCGTGTCTTTATGTTGCGATAAACATTGATATACACAGTTTGTAATTTATGTGTTGTTATTGGACTTTATATTCTCCCTTACATTTTGGAGTTTCATACTTTTGTTGTCTCTTCCCGGCTTTAAGTCAAGCGAATAATGGTCCAGAATTAGTAGGTATGAAGTTTTGGATGAACATAGTTAATGTTCTAAGAAGGAAATCGTAATGGTACGATCTTGATTTGGCAAATTACCAGAATATCCGGAAAGATAGAACTATCAAGAATATATGTACTTAATATGTTTGGAGATTTGGTAGAATGTAAGAGTCGTGTAAATGGCACATGATGACGGTATGTTCTGTGAATCATCACATTCCATTAGAAACTCAGCATGAATTACTGTAATATAATCACGTTGATCAAGTGTCATTATATTATACTAACTCATGCTTCAGTTCCCAACACTACTTCAAAACATTCATATTTGAAATTTTTTTTTTTCTTCAGAATTTAGAAACTAACATAGTTTCTTTTATATTGCAGATATTATGGAGAGATAAATGATCTCAGATAAGAATAGTTGTGAAAATATCTCCAGAAATATGGAGAATATGTATAATGAGAGATACGAAGATGTCTTATAATATTTAAGATAAGATGATGATGAAGAATAAGGTCCGCAAAGGTTTAGAGTCAGGAGCAAGGTATTCGTTAATGACTTCGTCAAAAACAGAATCATCAAGATTCTTTAAATACAGACTTTGGTCCTTGTATTTGTCCTTGGTCTCCTTCACGGTCTGCTCAATCCATTGTTCAGTACCAACTCTTCTCTTTTTCTGGGCTTTACCAACACATTATTCTTTGTCATCAAACTTTTGACTGTTAAAGTCGTTTACAATTTCTGCTGCTTCATTAGCATTTCGAGAACTAATTCACAGTTTGAGATGTTTTTCAGAAACTTCACATTCGAAGTGTGTAAGTTTAGGAGATAGACGTTATATGTATATATAACTATTGAAGTAGAAACGCTGCGAGATTTTAAAATACTGATTGCTGATTTTCAGTAATTGGTATGGAAATTCTTGTTGCAAGATGCAGATGAGTAAAAGATGGAGTTTCAATGAATAAGTATAGTGACTTGTTGGAGCTGTGACAAAACTGGCTATTTTGAAAAGAATCGTAAGGTTGTTTTTGCTAATAAATGCTAAAGAATTCAACGCGGTTACGTGTTAAACTACGACTTTGGGTTCGAGAGTTTTTCAGGTACAAGACTTCGGGTAATGTGTGATTGAATCATCATCTCGATTGTTCATTGTTTGAAGTGTCTTCGAAAACTTCGGAGAGTTTGAACACAGTTTGTAATCGTTAATATACATATGATGTTCTAACACAATTTTGAAGTCAAAGTATAGCTTTAAAAGATGTAGGAATCTAAGAGTGATGTCTTCTGTTAAATCATGACTTGGATTTTGATTTGTCAAAATCAGAATGCTTAATCAAATTTGGGTGAGAATGGTTGTTTTGATTACTATACAAGAATGTATATTGTTGTGAAATTTTGGGAGTATAGTTGATGATTTGCTTAATCAGATTCGAAAAATGTAACATATTAATTGTGAATTTATATATCTATCGGGTATTACGTACCCGTTAAAAAATATTTCACAATTAATATTATGTATAATAGAATTTTATTACAGTCTTTATGAAAATATATATGTGCATATTATCTTCAGATGTAACATAGATTTAATGAGTTAATATTAAATTAAACTCATTTAATTTATTGTTGAAACTAGAACTGAATAATCCCTAAAGACTTTAGAAATTTCATAACTTTTACGGAGTATTTATTCAATAAAATTGAAATTATGAATTAATACTTCGTTATTTGTTGGTGTTTGTAACCCTTGCACCATATTCTCTAAAGCCACTACTCGAGTGCGAAGCGCGTTGACTTCTTCTATTACACCGGGGTGATTGTCGATTCGAACGAGCGGATTAATAAAATCTAGAATTTGATGTAGTATATAATCGTGACGAGATACTCTGGAAATGAGAGAGAAAATGGTGTTTCAGACCGGTTCGCCGGTAAGTGCTTCAGGTTCATTGCCAAGAGGGCAATGTGGTGGATGGAAGGGATCACCTTCTTCTTGTCTCCAATTATTGAGGAGGCTACGAACCTATCCCCAATTCATCCAGAATAGATGATGGCTAATTGGTTGATCCATTCCGGTCACACTGCTTTCGGAGCTTGAGTGGGATTCCATATCGGAATTCGAGGGACTTGAACTAATGACAAATTCCATTTCGTTCGATTGAATAAAGGATTTTTCGATATGAAATGATTTTTCGGCTATCGGGTGGTATTCTAATTACATAGAATATCTATATATTTAGCGCAAAAGATTTCGTAGATTACGGAGGAATTTACGGGATATGTCAGGCAAAGTTTACAGTTACAGATACGCTAAGATATGGATTAGTAGATACACTAAGATATGAATTTTGTCTATACACTATTCATACAATCAATGCAGTAAGACGTGTCTAGACTAAGAATGATAAGCAGGAAATTTCCGAAAAAAATGATAAGCAAAACTTTTGACATGCAGACACGGTCAAAATCCAGGCTCACTAATGCATCCTAACGACTATCAGTTAGACACACTAATGCAGACCTGGTTCACTAAGATCACCACTCTGATACCAACTGAAAGGACTCGTTCATATACGTTATAAATGATTCACAATAGTTGATTACATCGCGAGGTATTTGACCTCTATATGATACATTTTACAAACATTGCATTCGTTTTTAAAAGACAAACTTTCTTTACAACGAAAGTTGACGGCATGCACACCATTTCATAATACATCCAACTATAATTGACATAATAATAATCTTGATGAACTCAATGACTCGAATGCAACGTCTTTCAAAATATGCCATGAATGACTCCAAGTAATATCCTTAAAATGAGCTAATGCACAGCGGAAGATTTCTTTAATACCTGAGAATAAACATGCTTTAAAGTGTCAACCAAAAGGTTGGTGAGTTCATAGGTTTATCATAACAATCATTTCAATAAATTAATCGACCACAAGATTTCCGTTTATAAATATATGTACACTCGCAAGTGTATAAAAGTATTCTATAAGTTGTAGGCACCCGGTAACAAGCCTTAACGTTCATGTTTTACCCTCTGAAGTACACCAGATCAGGTGTGTTTAAAATAGCCTCGAAGTACTAAAGCATCCCATAGTCAGGATGGGGTTTGTCAGGCCCAATAGATATATCTTTAGGATTCGCGCCTACTGTACATAGACAAGTAGTTTAATGTTACCAAGCTAAGGGTATATTTTTGGTTTAAACCCACATAGAATTAGTTTTAGTACTTGTGCCTATTTCGTAAAACATTTATAAAACAACGCATGTATTCTCAGCCCAAAAATATATATAAAAGGGGAGTAATGAAACTCACCATACTGTATTTCGTAGTAAAAATACATATAACGTCATTTAACAAGTGCAAGGTTGGCCTCGGATTCACGAACCTATATTAATTATATATATTTATATGTTGGTCAATATTTGTCTAACAATTTTTGGTCAAGTCATAGTGTATCACAATCCTAATGCTCGAGACCGACATGCAAAAGTCAACAAAAGTCAACTTGACCCAAAATAACTTCCAAAATCTATACATGTTTATTATATAACTTATATATAGTCGTTTTATATATTTAAATATATTTATCAGATCTTATTATACTAAATAATACAAGTCTTTTATTAATAAATAAAAATTTATATTTAAATTCATATATGATAAAAATATACTTTTATATATCTCAAGTAATAAAATTTATAAAATTCACTTAATATCATAAAAATATAGTGGTATGTATTATTAATGTAATTATATTACGTGTGGTAAAAATATCTTTGTACGCATATTTATTTGATAAAATAATATTGATAATAATGATAATGATAAAAATAATAAAATGATAGTTTCAATAAAAATATTAATTTTTAGTAATAAAGATAATTTAATAATAACATCAACTGATAACACTTATAATAATCATTTTAATAATAATATTAAAATTAATAATAATTCAGTTGACCATATCTTTTAATCCGTTCATCGAACCCACACGATTTCTAAATGAAAAGTTATCAATTTTTCTTTAGCTTTTCAACGACATGCATATCATATACCTTATCTTAGTAGCATATGTATCAAATTCGTGATTTTTCATAAACTATTTAACGACGAAACTAAGCATACAAACATGCATAATCATATATACTCGAGCACTAGTCAGGGATACACTATTAATATATAAAAGATAAAATATGAATGCTCACGTATCAATATTGTGATTCAATATTGCAGGAAAGTACGTAGACGCAACGAAAATGATAAACGTTAGGTTGACCTCACGAGCAATACCCTCGAACAATACCCATAACCTCCATAGCTATAACCCATATTTTCCTTAGCTCTATCACGTTTGAAAACTTATTTTGAAATCGTCTGAATGTAACTCCCTCGTAGTATTTTATGTATACTAATAATATCTTGAAATAATACTAAGTAAATATATATATATGTAATTCGATTGAGAGAGTTTAGAGAAATATATTTTTAAGTTTCTATGAAATAATCAAACCTATTGAATTCTATTTATAAGAGATTTTTGAATTATTAAAGTGAATTATTAAAGTGAATTATTAAAGTATGAATTATTAAAGTATGAATTATTAAAGTGAATTATTAAAGTATGAATTATTAAAGTATGAATTATTAAAGTATGAATTATTAAAGTGAATTATTAAAGTATGAATTATTAAAGTGAATTATTAAAGTGAATTATTAAAGTGAATTATTAAAGTATGAATTATTAAAGTAAATTATTAAAGTTAAAGTAAAGTAAAAGTAAATTAAAGGTAAAGTTAAAGTATAGTAAAAGTATAAAACTATGTACGTATAATACGGGTATAAATATATTTAATATTAATTTAAATCTACATATCATAAAATATTTTAGAAAAGTAGAATTATATATATTCATAATAGGTTTCAAGTTTTTAAATTACAGTCTGTTGTTGAAGCATGAGATAAAGTCCAAAGGTTTAATAAACGTATGAAATCATCTTAATGAAAAATGTCGAGTTACTTAACTTGTCGATATCCAACATCTAAGTTATTTACACTTCACGTTCTTACTTATAGATCACTTTACCATTTTCCGAATATTGTCAAAAAGAATAGATTTCTTAAATCACAGTGGACCTCATAACATTGGCCCGTAATCATATCATAATGTATCTGATAATTCAATCATTTGATATTATCTCTTAATTCTGTCGATAAATATATCGAAATAAATACGTTCATGTAAAGTATCATATATCTAATACTTTGTTAATGTTTTCAGTTAATATTATATATTATATATACATATCTATATACACATAATTGTTCATGAATCGTCGAACACGGTCAAAGGGTAATTGATTACATGAATGTAGTTCCAAACTTTTTGAGATTCAACATTACAAATTCTGCTTATCGTGTCGGAAACATATAAAGGTTAGGTTTAAATTTGGTCGGAAATTTCCTGGTTGTCACACAGCTATTGTTGTTCACGAGTTATATTATATAACTAAAATAAATTTGGAAGTTGATCTAACTCATAGGCCGTAAATTGGGTTAATAAATTTTAAATTATGATGAATTGTGTTTATGTTATGAGAGATGATGAGGTGACCAAACGAATATAATCAAATTTTGATGATGATAGTGGATATAAGAAAAGATGACAATGATGTTTATGATAATTGGATGAGAAAGATGAATGAATGATGAACAATGATGAGTGAACCCTAGACCCCACCCGCTATTTCATGTCGTGATATTTTATCCTATATTTGCAAAACAGATTCCACTAGCTATTGTTTAAATAGGGAAACGAATTTTGTTTATCAAAAACAACTGAGCCACATTTTCTTGTTAGGGCCGAAGTATTATTTTTTGGTAGTGGAATTGCAACATGGCCTGCAGGGCTGAGTACTTGCTTAACTAGTTGGGCCGAGCTTTATACTTTGTTGGGCCACCAGTTTTTCCCATTTTAATTGTTTGATGGGCCGTATTATTGTTTCTAGTTGGGCTGAGATCCAATCCTTGTTACTATTAGGCCAAATGATATCAAGAATGTTGATGGACAGAATGATATACGTGATGATGGTTTGATCCGAGAGTTTTTATGTTATGGAGGTTAGATAAATGATGATGATGTTAGATAGGACGATATATGATGATGTTAGATTAAGATTGTGATAATAGGATTAGATGATGAATGGCGTAGAATTTCGATGGTATTATAATGATATGATAAGCGAATATTTGATAATGATGATTATGGTTAAGATTTTTGTCAATAATGATGGTTGTTTATGATGTTGATAATGGTGATTACTTGATATTAATGATGAGGTTGCGAGATGAAGATAGATGATTAGGATTATGATAATGATAATGAGGAGGATATATAATGGTAGTTATGATGATGAATATCGAATGCTTATGATGATGGTGAGGAAGCAAAAACGTTAATGATTTTATGATAACAACGATCATGAAGATGAGATACAGGATATTATTCATCAGGGTATAATTCTTAAAACTATTATTATTATTATTTTTATATTCTTTATTATTAATTATTGTTGTTAAGTTAATTATTATTATCACTAATATTAGTAATATGATTATTAGTACAATTATTATTATTATTATTATTATTATTATTATTATTATTATTATCCATAACTTAGTATTATTACAGTTATAAATTTTTTTTTTTTTTTGCAAACAGAAGATATTTATATAAAAATATATTTATGTATACTAATATTACATAATATTATTTTTTAACTAATATAATAATATTTATATTGATATAACGTTAATTAAATCATATATCTAATAAACATTATAATATATTATAAGTATTAATAAAATTTTATATAAATATTAATTACATAACTAGATATATATAAATTTGTTCGACTTCAATTATATGTGTTAATATATATATATATATATATATATATATATATATATATATATATATATATATATATATATATATATATATATATATATATAACCATATGTATATATATATGTATATATATATATATGTATATATATATGTATATGTATATATATATGTATATGTATATATATGTATATCTATATATGTACATGTATATATATATATATATATATACATACATATATATATATATATATATATATACATATATATATATACATATTAATATATATATATATACATATTAATATATATATATACATATATATATACATATATATACATATATATATATATATATATATATATATATATATATATATATATATATATATATATAATCGTGACGAGATACTCTGGAAATGAGCGAGAACATGGTATTTCGGACAGGTTCGCCGGTAAGTGCTTTAGGTTCTTCGTCAAGAGGGCAATATGGTGGATGGAAGGGATCACCTTCTTCTTGTCTCCAATGATTGAGGAGGCTACGAACCCATCCCCAATTCATCCAGAATAGGTGATGACTGATTGGTTGATCTATTTCGGTCACACTGCTTTCGGAGCTTGAATGGGATTCCATTTCGGAATCTGAGTGACTTGAACTGATGACGAATTCCATTTCGTACGATTGGATAAAAGTTTTTTTTTCGATATGAAATGATTTTGGCTAACGGATGGTATTCTAATTACATAGAATATATATATATATATATATATATATATATATATATATATATATATATATATATATATATATATATATATATATATATATATATATATATATAGATTAAAAGATTTCGTAGATTACGGAGGACTTTGCGGGATATGTCAGGCAAAGTTTAAAGTAACAGATACGATAAGATATGATTTAGCAGATATGCTAAGATATGAATTTTTGTCTATACACTATTCATGCAATCAATGCAGCAAGACGTGTCTTAGACTAAAAATGATAAGCAGATAATTTCCTGAGGATGATAAGTAGTTAATTTTCGACACAAAATGATAAGCAAAACTTTTGACATGCAGACACGGTCGAAGTCCAGACTCACTAATGCATCCTATCGACTTGTCAGTTAGACACACTAATGCAGACCTGGTTCGCTAAGACCACCGCTCTGATACCAACTGAAAGGACACGTTCATATACATTATAAACGATTCACAATAGTTGATTACATTGCGAAGTATTTGACCTCTATATGATACATTTTACAAACATTGCATTCGTTTTTAAAAGACAAACTTTCTTTACATCGAAAATTGACAGGCATGCATACCATTTCATAATATCCACTATCCAACTATAAATTGATTTAATAATAATCTTTGATGAACTCAATGACTCGAATGCAACGTTCTTCGAAATATGCTATGAAAGACTCCAAGTAATTTCTTTAAAATGAGAAAATGCACAGCGGAAGATTTCTTTAACACCTGAGAATAAACATGCTTTAAAGTGTCAACCAAAAGGTTGGTGAGTTCATTAGTTTATCATAATCATTTATTTCCATCATTTTAATAGACCACAAGAATTTCATTTTCAGTTCTCATAAATATACGTCCCATGCATAGAGACAAAAATAATCATTCATATGGTGAACACCTGGTAACTGACATTAACTAGATACATATAAGAATATCCCCTATCATTCCGGGATCCTCCTTCGGACATGATCTAAATTTCGAAGTACTAAAGCATCCGGTACTTTGGATGGGGTTTGTTAGGCCCAATAGATCTATCTTTAGGATTCACGTCAATTAGGGTGTCTGTTCCCTAATTCTTAGATTACCGGCTTTAATAAAAAGGGACATATTCGATTTCGATAATTTAACCATAGAATGTAATTTCAATTACTTGTGTCTATTTCGTCAAACATTTATAAAAGCGCATGTATTCTCAGTCCCAAAAATATAAAGGGTAAAAAGGCAAATGAAACTCACCATACTGTATTTCGTAGTAAAAATACATATAACGTCATTGAACAAGTGCAAGGTTGGCCTCGGATTCACGAACCTAAATTAATTATATATATATATGTGTTGGTCAATATTTGTCTAATAAATTAGGTCAAGTCATAGTGTACCACAATCCTAATGCTCGAGACTAATATGCAAAAGTCAACAAAAGTAAATTTGACTCAAAATAATTTCCAAAAATCTATACATGATTAATATATAGTTTAAATATCGTCGTTTTATATTTTTAAATATTTTTAAAAGATTTATTAGAGTAAATAATATAATTTATTTATTAATAAATAAAATTTTATATTAAATTTATATAATTAAATATACTTTTATATATATTAAGTAATAAAATTTATAGGGTTCATTTAATATTATAAAGATAATATGATAGGTATTATTAAAGTAAGTTATTACACGTAGTAAAATATGTTTGTATCACATATTTATTTGATAAAATAATATCTATAATGATAGTAAGTAAAAGTTGTATTATATTGTAATAATATTTATTATTATAAAAATATCAATATTTATAATTACTAAGATGACATTATGATAAAACGATAATTCTAATTATGATAACTTTAATATTTACGATAATTTTTAATATTATCTTTAAAATAATAATTCTATTTAAAATAATAATAATAATGATATTTTATAGTAACAATGACATTTCTATTAAAATGATAATTTTTGTTAAAATGATAGTTTTAATACTAACTATACTTTTAATAATAATAGTAATGATAAAAATAATAAGAACGATAATTTTATCTAAATCAATATCTTATGATATAATATTTTAATTTCATCATGATCCTCTTACCCATTATTTCCTAATCGTTTCGTTTAATAGCTTTTAATCGTCTTTTATATCGTGTTCATAATAATGATAATAATAGTAATCAAAATAATTACGTGTTACAAATATTTGTTTTAATTACACTAATATTAATAATGATAGTTACTATAACATTATTAACGATAATACTAATAATTATCTTAATGATAATATAGTAATAATAATAACAATAACAATAACCATTTTTAAATAATGATATATATATTAATAATGATAATAATAATAATACCAATAATAATAATAATAATAATTAGATAATAATAATAATACTAATTATAACTTTAACGATAATAACGATAGTAATAATAATAAAAAATAACAATTTTTAATGATAAATCCCTTTTATTGATAAAGATAATAATAATGATAATAATAATGATAATAATAAGATAAAACTAGAACGACGATAAAAACGACGATAATAATAATCATTTTTAATAAAAATATCGAAAATTAATTGATTATAACTTCTAATCCGGTCATCGAAACCATTCGATATCTAAAGGAAAAGTTCTTAATTTTTCGCTAGCTTTCCAAGGACATGCATATCTTATACCTTATCTCAACTGCAAGTGTAACTAATTAAAGATTCAACCTAACCTGTCTAAGGGCAATATCAAAAGTACAAGCATGCATAATCCTAAATACTCGAGCACTAGTCAGGGATACACTATTAGTATGTAAAAGTTAAATTATGAGTACTCACGTATCAATATTGAGATTCAATATTGCAGGAAAGGTACGCAGACGCAACGGAAATGATAAACACTATATTGACCTCACGAGCATACCCATGAACCATACTCAATCACCTCCATAGCTATAACCCATAATTTCCTTAATCCTATCCCACTCGAAAAACAATTTCGTAATCACTTGGACAGCACTCCGTCGTAATATTTTATGTATACTAATAATATCTTGAAATAATACGGAGTAAATATATATATGTAAATCGATTGAGAGAGTTTAGAGAAAAATATTTTCAAGTTTCTATGAAATAATGAAACCTATTGAATTCTATTTATAACAGATTTTTGAATTATTAAAGTGAATTATTAAAGTATGATTTATTAAAGTGAATTATTAAAGTATGAATTATTAAAGTATGAATTATTAAAGTGAATTATTAAAGTGAATTATTAAAGTATGAATTATTAAAGTTAAAGTAAAGTAAAAATAAAGTAAAGGTAAAGTTTAAGTATAGTAAAAGTATAAAACTATATACGTATAATACGCGTATAAATATATATAATATTAATTTAAATCGTTATATATATTTAATAACATAAAATATAAATATCGTTATCTTTATCATACTAGTTAAGTAATGAGTTGTCAAAATTGGTTCTAGTTATTTATAAAAGTTATATACGTTTTAATAATAAAGTTCTTTTTAAGCTAAAAACGTTTTTGTACGTTTGAAACTAAATAGATCAATCGAGTCTTTATGAGATTCAATCTTCTACTATCCTTTGTCTAGTTCTCAATGATTGACAATTTGTTCTTATTTATAAATCACTTTACCATTTTTCAAATATTGTTAAAATGGAAAGATTTCTCAAATCAACGTGGGCCTTTCAACAGAGACTTGTAATCATAATTCAATATATCTGATAATTCAATCATTTGATCTTATCTTCTAATTCCATTGATAAACATTTTGAAACAGATACAATCATATAAAGTATTTAATCTAATATTTTGTTACGTTTTAAGTTATAATATATATACACATATACATATATAATCATATTCGTTTAATGGTTCGTGAATCGTTGGAACTTGGTCGAGGTTGAATGAATGTATGAACATAGTTTAAAATTCTTGAAATTTGACTTAACAAATATTGCTTATCGTGTCAGAAACATATAAAGATTAAAGTTTAAATTTGGTTGGAAATTTCTGGGTTGTCACACACAAGAACCTCCATCGTCCACCACCTTCCACCGTGAATAACCACCTTCACCCTCACATCATCTCCATATTCCTCTTTTCTCTATCTCTTATTGAAGCCACCATAATCGTTGCTTGTTTTCTCGATTCTAGTCGAGCTAGGCCAAGAAACCACCATACTCTCACCAAACCCACATCCATGACCACCATCATTGAACACCACACGTCATGTTGCTACCATTATTATGTTTCTTCTTCATCACCGCTGTTGCGTTTCATTTTCTGTCCCAACCACCGCAAACCACCACTATATTTGCTGCTTCTTAAACCACTGCTGCTGTAAGGATTCTGTTCTTGTTTTACTATCGTGAAAACCACATCACGATACCACTCATGTTACTGCTACTTCGATGTGGATGAAGACGACGTACAGTAAAAACGAAGGTGAGGATTTATGATGACAAAAACGATGATGTTGATTCAAACCAATAGTATGATGTTAGATTATGATAAGATAATCACGATGATGATGATGGAGGATAGTCATATTATATATATATATATATATATATATATATATATATATATATATATATATATATATATATATATATATATATATTTTACGACGATGATGAATATATTTTTTTTTTACGATTGATATGATGATTATAATTATGATGATCATGATGATCATGATGATCATGATAAGAATGATAAAATTACGGTTGGATGATGAGATGAAATAGCTAAGATGATAAATTTTGAGGTTGATGAATAGTTCTGGGTTTTAGCTTTAGAAGAAGATGATGATGAAACTGGAATACAGTTTAAATGATATTAAGTTTAATAATATTCGAGATAATCAGAAACAGAAGAGTGGTCAGGGTGTTGGGTTGTGTAACAGAAGGTCTAGGGTTCAAGCCTTGGTGGTGGCGAATTTTTTTTTTATGAAAAGAAGAGGAAGCATTAAAGAAACAGAACGTAGGGTTAAATAAAAAATGACTGAAGATATATTCAATAAGTCAAGCCAGTGAAACGGTTAGGTATTAGTACGGGTGAACGTGAGATCGCGGGTTCGAATCCCACCTGGAACATTTCTTTTTACTTGAAGCTTTTAATGGTATACACCACTTCTTCTATTATTATTATTATTATTATTATTATTATTATTATTATTATTATTATTATTATTATTATTATTATTATTATTATTATTATTATTATTATTATTATTATTATTATTATTGTGATATTTATTGTTATGTTATTATTAGGAATTATTATGATCGATATTATAATTAATAATAGTTACCATTTAATATTAATAATTGAAATTACAATTATGATTACTAATATTATTTTTGTTAAGTTATGTAATATCAATACTGTCATATCACAATTTTTTTTTTATATCATTACATATTAGTATTAACATTATTACTACTAATATAAAAATAAGTACTAATATAACTATAATTGTTATTATTATTGTTATCATTATAATTATTAGGAAAATCATACAAGTTATTATTATTTTAATTAGTATTAGTATCATTTTATAAAATACTAGAATTATTGTTATTATTAAAGTAAATATGATTATTAATATTATCATGAGTATTATTATCATGTAATTACGGAAATCATTATCATAACTATCATTAACAATAAGATTAATATTTTTATAGTTATTATCATTTATACTATTATTATTATAGGATTATTATTAACATATGTATATTATTAACGTTATTATCATTATTTATTTTTACTAATATTAACTTAGTATAATAAAACTACTGTTTTGATAAACAAACTAATACATACAAAAATATATATATATTTAACACATATAATAAAAAAAATTTATATTTTTATATATACAAAATGAACATATAAAAATATATATATATATATATATATATATATATATATATACACATTATTAAGAAAAATGATATAACTAATACAACTATATATATATATATATATATATATATATATATATATATATATATATATATATATATATATATATATGTGTGTGTGTGTGTGTGTGTGTGTGTATGTGTGTGTGTGTTAAATTTCAACTATGAATATTAATAAATTTACAAATGATATAGGTTCGTGAATCTGAGGCCAACCCTGCATTTATTCAATGTCGTCATATGTATTTTTACAACAAAATACATTAGGTGAGTTTCATTACTCCCTTTTTAAATACTTTTGCAATATATATTTTTGGGACTGAGAATGCATGCGCTTTTATAAATATTTTACGAAATAGACACAAGTAATCGAAACTACATTATATGGTTGAATGATCGAAATCGAATATGCCCCTTTTTATTAAGTCTGGTAATCTAAGAATTAGGGAACAGACACCCTAATTGACGCGAACTCTAAAGATAGATCTATCAGGCCCAACAAGCCCCATCCAAAGTATCGGATGCTTTAGTACTTCGAAATTTATATCATGTCCGAAGGAGGATCCCGAAATGATGGGGATATTCTTATATGTATATTGTGAATTTCGGTTACCAGGTGTTCAATCCATATGAATGATATTTTGTCTCTATGCATGGGACATATGTTTATGAGAAATGGAAATATGAAATCTTGTGGTCTATTAAATTTATGAAATGATTATTTATGATAAACTAATGAACTCACCAACCTTTTGGTTGACACTTGAAAGCATGTTTATTCTCAGGTATGAAAGAAATCTTCCGCTGTGCATTAGCTCATATTAGAGACATTACTTGGAGTCATTCATGACATATTTCAAAAGATGTTGCATTCGAGTCGTTGAGTTCATCAAGATTATTAAGTCAATTATAGTTAGATATATTAGGAATGATATGCATGCCGTCAACCTTTGATGTAATGAAAGATTGTCTTTTCAAAAATGAATGCAATGTTTGTAAAATGTATCATATAGAGGTTAAGTACCTCGCGATGTAATCAACTGTTGTGAATCATTTATAATCAATATGGACTTCGTCCGGATGGATTAGGATGGGTCCTTTCAGTTGGTATCAGAGCGGTGGTCTTAGCGAACCAGGTCTTGCATTAGTGAATCTTACTGTAGTCATTAGAATGCATTAGTGAGTCTGGACTTCGACCGTGTCTGCATGTCAAAAGTTTTTCTTATCATTTCGTGTCGAAAATTATCTGCTTATCATCCTTAGGAAATTACCTGTTTATCATTGTTAATCTAGATACATCTTACTGCAATGATTGCATAGACAGTGTATAGATAAATTCATATCTTAGCATATCTGTTGTTGATACCTTTGCCTGACAGTTTCCGTAGATTCCTCCGTAACTTATGGGATTTTAGTATTATATGCATATGTAAATTATGTATTGCAGGGTACTAATCTACATCCTATAATCTATTTCTTATCGAAAATTCTTCATCTGATTGTACGATATGAATTCCTCAACCAGTTCGAGTCCCTCAAATTCCGATAGCTATTTCGATAGTTATTCCGACAGCTATTTCGACATGGACGTTCACCTAAGCTTCGAAAGCAGCGTCACCAGAATGAATCAACCAACCAACCATTCTCAATTCATATGATGAGTTTGTACTTTACTTAATTAATGGAGACGAGAAGAAGGCGATCCCTTTCACCAACCGAATTCACCTCTTGACAATGAACTTGAAGCGTTTACTGGTGAATCTGTTCGAGACACCATTTTTAGTCTCATTTCCAGGGTAACTCGACAAGATTATATTCTATCCACAATTCTGAACCTTATTCACCCGCTCGTTCCGACCAATAATCATCCTGGAGTAATAAGTCAATGAACTCCGTGATCGAAAAATCAATTTGGAGAATATGGTGCAAAATGTACCAGCTTCAGCAACATCACCGGCACCAACAGTACCATCAGTAATAGCACCAGTACCATCAACAATCCATGCTTCAATATCACTATCTGTACTTCGAGTATGATCTTCGTTCTACGTATCGTTCTACCTCATTTATCTTCGTTTGACATGGCGAATACGTAATCTCTAAAGTTTTAGAGATTTTTTATTCTAGTTCCAACCGAAAACTAAATGAGTTTAATATCATATTAACTCAATGAATCCATGATTACATCTGAAGAAAATGTATATGTATATATGTTTTTCATAAATATTGTAATTAAAAATTCTTTCGTACAAAGTGTTAATTGTGAAAATATTTTAACGGGTAGGTAATACCCGAGGAATATTTAGATTTTGCATTAATAAGTTACACTGTACATTCTTCGAATCTGATTCAACAAGTCATTCACTATCCTACTTACATCCACCGGTATCTGTATCCGTCACCGTAGAATAATCATTTTCATTCAATTTTAAATTTGGATTTTGACCTATCAGAATCCAACAATTGGCATAATGAAGAAATAATGGACACAATAAAAATTGATTAGAAACAGACTAATTAACAATATGAAATTTTGTTAAGAAACCGCGCTAACAAGATCCTAGCTAACTGTTCGTAGCTAACTGGTTACATTTTATTTATCACCATTTAATTATCGCAATTTATTTAACGCAGTTTGTTTATCGCAATTTACATTCTCGCAATTTTATTTATAGTCATTTAATTTCTGTTACTTACTTTACGCACTTTATTTATTTTTATTTAAATTTCTGTTATTTATTTTACACACTTTAAATATCGGGACACGTATACAAAGTTTTGACATATCATATCGACGCATTTATATATATTATTTGGAATAACCATAGACACTCTATATGCAGTAATGAACGAGTTCTCTATACAGGGTTGAGGTTGATTTTACAATAATATATATAATTTGAGTTGTGATCGAGTCTGAGACATATACGGGTCACGACACGTATTAATTAATTCGAAAATTATATATTGCTAACTGCGGACTATCAATTGAGGACCACCAACATTGGACAATTAAAATGAATTAAAATATTGATTATAACATATAAAACTAAACAATTCTTCAAGTTTGGCACTTGATTTCATCTTAAATCTCATTGTATCTCGTCGATTACAATCTGCATTCAAACCTTTTATAATTCTTGAAAATGAAATGCCCCGTCCTAATCCATCTGGACGAAGTCTTCAACAGTTGGTCCCATTGCGAGGTTCTGACCTCTATATGCCATGAACGACTCCATGTAATATGAGCAAATGCACAGCGGAAGATTTCTTTCAAACCTGAGAATAAACATGCTTTAAAGTGTCAACCAAAATGTTGGTGAGTTCATAGGTTTATCGTAAAATAATAAAATTCATCATTTTGATAGACCACAATATTTAAATCCTGCATGGTACAAATGGGCCCGAATCCTATACCCACCTGTAATGTACATGCGATATCTTTTAAATACAGTACACCTTTCTTGTGTACGAAACTATTTTTCATAAATCTTAGTAACCGTACACATATCTCGTGCACAAAATAACATACACATAACCTGTGTATAAAATCATTCTCTCTATACATAACATTCATATCAATTGGTGGCAATTATCATGTCCACATAATTCAATGGTGGCAATTATCATGTCCACATAATTCAATGGTAGCAATTATCATGTCCACATAATTCAATAATAATCCGCAGAACTTCTGTCTGCATAATAATTCATTCGAGGAATGTTTTGCTTGTGTCTATCTCGTCAAACATTTATAAAAGCATTTCATGTATTCGCAGTTCAAAATATATTTCAAAAGCATTTAATAAAGCAGTTGTAAAAACAGCGCATGTATTCTCAGTCCCAAAAATGTAAAGAGTTAAAGGGAATCAAATGAACTCACGCATATAATTATTGTAAAACAGGTAATAAAACATTTGCATGTATTCTCAGCCCCAAAAATGTAAAGAGTAAAAGGGATTAAATGAACTCACCTAATGTATTTTGTAGTAAAAATACATATGACTATATTGAACAAGTGTAGGGTTGGCCTCGAATTCGCGAACCTATAACATTTATATATATTAAAACATATAATAATAATCAGATAAGTTTATATATTAATATTAGTAATATACTTATTATTTTAGTATGTTATATGTATTAATCATAGTTTTACGTAACTAATTGTTATTTGGTAAAATAATATTAATAATAATAAAAATTTGTGTTATCTTATAATAATAATAATAGTAATAATAATAATATTAAAAATAATAATAATGATAATAAAAATATAATAATAATAATAATAATAATAATAATAATAATAATAATAATAATAATAATAATAATAATAATAACAATAATAATAATAATAATAATAATAATAATAATAATAATTATAATAGATTACTACCTTAAAAGTATAAGCTCCAAAAATAAAAATGTCTCTGCCATGACTCGAACCCACGACCTCTCGCTAATCCAGCAACACTCTATCCGTCCAAGCTAATCAGATTTCATGATATAATGATGTTTCTATATATATTTAATCATTTTATCCTGCCTGTTCTACTTCATCTTTTAAAGAAAAAAAAATCGCCAACACTGAGGCTCGAACCTCAGACCTCTTGGTTAACAAACAAACCCTTAAACCATCCTTCTGCCTTTCCATTTCTGAATTTAATTACCCCTACAATTCTTTTAACCCTTTTTCTACTGTATCTTTCCTCTTCACCTAATGAATCCTCATCACAATCCGTATTATCTTCACTACTATGATATTATCATATCGTCATCATAATCAAATCCGCTTCATCACCTTGCATCAACATCGAACCCTTCATCATCATTTACTATCATAATCCAAAACTAATCAAATTCATCTTAAAAGTATCATCACTAAAACCCTAATCATCTCATTATTATATAACATCATCATTATATAATATCATCATAATTCATTAACGATTCATTAACAAATCTCCTATTGTCTTCGTTCATTCAAAGAGGAAGTAATAAGAGAAGCTGAATCACGGCTAGCAGGCTAGGGTCTCGACCCAACTATAAAATCATTAAGCAAACCCAAGAAAGAAAATATATGGCCCGTTTGATTTTCTCATGAATTACTCGACCCAACTAAAAAAAATCACCAACCCAATATATAGTAATCCATTATGTGGTTGGGCTTATTAATCCAAATCTTAATCAGGCATACTAGCAAGGATCAATCAGCAAAATATAAAAGGTGATCGGCCTTGTGATCTAGCGAGTGAAACAGAAAGATAATTAAAAGCCAGAAATCTTTTAACACTTATGTTGTCCCACACCCCATTATCAATAAAAGAAAAACAATCGATGTCCCCTTTTATATATTTGTTCCCATCTCTACTTTATTATTATCATTCTTTATTTAATGGGAGTAGGGCCTTACAACCGCTGAAACTGTCGAGTGGTACAGCAGTACTAGTGATTTTCGGTTTGGTTCTTTGAACATATAACATACAGGTTAAATTGCAGCAGTAACAATCACAACAGAAGTAAAAAAGAAGTTTCATCAACACAATGGTACGCAGATAGGGTTGTTTTGGTTCGTTGGACAGGAATAATAAACGAAGGAAGATAAATTGGGATGATAACAGTGGTGGTTATTCGGTGGTTTTGATTGAACAAAGAAACAGAAAGAAAATAAAGAAAAACAGGAAATAATAATGATCTAATGGTGGACTGTTGTGGTGGTTTATGGTTGTAGGAAAAAGTATGGTTGTGGTTTAGTTTAGTCATGGTGATGGTGATGATTTATTGGTGATGCAAATGGAACCTTAAGCAAACAAGAGAGTGAGTTAGTTAGAGAGATGGAAGAGAGAAAGAGAGAGAAAGAGTAAGGAAGTGTGGCGATAAGGTGGTGGTGGTTTGTAACCGGCGGTGGTGACTTGGTGGGTGGAGGATGGTTGTTTTGTGATTCATCATAAAAATGCATCGGTTGTTATGGTGATCGTGTGGTGGTGGGTTGCCAGAGATGGTAACGGTTTGAAGGAGGAAGTCTTGTAAGTTTTTATTGTTTAGTATTTGTCTCTATACAAGGAAAACAAATGATAGATAGATAATTTATGCAAAGTTAGTGCCACAGAAGTTGACAAAGTAATACGTAAGAATCAGATAAATTAAATCGTGTAATCCTACAGTAGATATTGTTTGATTGTGATAATTGGGTGGACATAATCTTTCAATCAGAAGCAATTAGTTAAAAGTAGACACAGATGTTAAACTGAATTTGTTATATGTCTACATCATTTTTTAATATTTAATTAATATTAATATTTAATAAATATATTAATAATACTACTAATTATCTTATTAGTAATAATACTTTTAATATTATTCATAATAATAAATATACTAGTAATAATAATAATAGAAATAATAATATCAAACTAATATTAATGATAATAAAAATAATGATAGAATAATGATAATAATAATTTTAAATGATAAATTTTGATAATAATAATAATAATAATAACTAAAATTATAATTTTACTCTTAATAATAATGATATTAATAATGATAACAATAACATAGTAATATAACAATTTAAATGTATCATATTTCATATCTATATATTATTTCAATTTATATTTCAAATTATATATATATATATATATATATATATATATATATATATATATATATATATATATATATATATATATATATATATATATATATACAGTTATCTTTATATTTAAATATATATGTATCTATTTACAAATAGTTGTTCGTGAATCGTATGAAATAGTCAAAGGGTAATTGATGATATGAATATAGATTTCAAAACTTTCGAGACTCAAAATTACAGATTTTTGCTTATCGTGTCGGAATCATATAAGGATAAAGTTTAAATTTGGTCGGAAATTCTCGGGTCATCACAGTACCTACCCGTTAAAAGAAATTTCGTCCCGAAATTTGATAGAGGTCGGCATGGCTAACAGTAATAATGTTATTACGACGAATATAAGCTGATGCATAGAGTTTTATCATGATTAAGAAATACGGATAAAATAATTTGATTTCTCGAAATGTATGAATGAAGCTATCGTAAAAGAGCGAGATGAGTAAATGTAGAATTCTTTTAACTAATGACGTAGTTATGATTGATTTTTGGAATTCATGGGAGTTAAATAAAATCTTCGTAATAAGATTTGGTTCTTCGACGATTAAGGAAATCAGGATCTTCTTTGATTAAATACAATAATCTGTTTCGATTGATCTGTCGGATATTTCACTATAAATCCACCCCTTCATTTCCTTACAACTCACATCTTCTATTCTTTCCCCTCAATTCATACTTTAAAGCATTCGTTAATATGCTCCATCCAGTACTGATTCTTGATATACTCCTAACTTTCATATCTGTCATTCTTCTCTTTCATCTACCACAGGAGGATTTTATTTACTTCTACTATTATCTTGGGATTATAGTGTTATTAATTTTCCCGTGCCTTTACGTGGCAATACGTATTGATATGCACGGTTTGTAATTTATGTGTTGTTGTCGAGATTTATATTCTCTTTTATATTCAAGGGTTTCAAACTTTTGTCTCCTCTTCCCAACTACAAGCCAAGCGAATAATGGTTCAGAATTCGTAGGTATGAAGTTTTGGATGAACATAGTTAATGTTCTAAGAAGGAAATCGTAATGGCACGATTTTGATTTGTCAAATTATTAGAATATCCCGAAAAGGACCGAATTATCAAGAAAATATTTTCTTGATATTTTTTTTTTTTTTGAAGTTTAATCAGAATGTAAGAGTCGTGTAAATGGCACATGATGATGGTACTGTGAATCATCACATTCCATTAGAAACTCAGCATGAATTACTGTAATATAATCACGTTGATCAAGTGTCATTATATTATACTAACTCATGCATCAGTTCCCAACATTACTTCAATAACATTCATATTTTAAGCTCGAAAGTTTACAGAATATAGAAACTAACAGTTTCTATATGATGTAACACTGATAGCACGAAGAGATTAATGATTTCAGATAAGAATAGTTATGAAAATATCTTCATACATATGGAGGATATTTGTAATGAACGATACGATAATATCTTTGAATATCTAAGATCAGAAGATGATGGAAACTATTGTCCGCAAGGGTTTAGAGTAAGGAGCAAAATATTCGCTAAAGACTTCCGCAGGTATTGAATCATTTGGATTCTTTGAAGTCAAACTTATTCTTTGCGATTTGTCCACGGCTTCCTTCATAGTTTCGCATAATCTGCTTTTTGGTACTAAATTTTCTATTGAATGTTTCCAATATAATGATACACAGGAAGCACGAAGAGGTATATAATATCGGACGAGAATATTTATGAAAATATCCTCAGAAATATCGAAGATATTTATGATGATATTTTGGAATTTTTAAGTTCGATGGTTGATGAGGAAGATTTTCCACAAGATTTTAACATGAGTACGGAGCAAGATATTCGTTGAAGGTTTCATCGGATCCAGAATTACCTGAATTCTTTGAATATATGGTATGGTCCTTGTATTTGTCCTTGGTCTCCTTCGTGATTAGCTCAATCCGTTTTCCAGTCCCAACTTTTCTGAGCTTTTCCAACATACTATTATTTATCATCAAACTTCTGATGATTAAGGTCGTTTACGGTTGTCTACGATTTCTGCTGCTTCATTCAGCTTTTTCAACATTCAGAGTATTGATTTATAGACTGAGTGCTTTTCAGAATTTCAGAATGAAAGATCATAATTCTAAGAGATAAATGTTATACTTATAACTGTTGATGTAGATATGCTGTGAGTTTTCAAAGTACTGATTGCTGATTCCCGATAATTGGTATGGCAGTTCTCATTACAAGATGCAGATGAGTATATGATAAGAATTCAATAGATAAATATAGTGATTTGTCGGAGAGATTTAAGCCAAGGAGCAACGAGGTTGCTGGTACGTCTACTGTTAATATGGTGGGATATAAAAGGTTCCCCGGTAACAACAAAAGAGCACGCATATATATCAAGATTATAATAAAATTAATCTGAATGAAAATCGAAGTTGATTTGCTGGAGCTGTGACAAAATTGACTAATTTTGGAAAGGGATTGCAAAGTTATTTTCGGTAATAACAACGCCAAAAGAGCTAGCACAGATGCATGTTAAACGTTTACTCAGGTTCCGAGTGTTTTCAAGTGCATCACTATATGCATCAATCTTTTCTTCCTTAAGTGAAGTGTGGTTGGTTCATCCTATCGATTGAGGTGTTTTCTAGAATCATGAAAAGTTTGAACGCAGATTGGAATCGTCAAGATATAAATGATGTTTAAGACGAATTCAAGTGGCAACTTGAAGAATTGTTTAGTTTCATATGTTATAATCAATATTTTAATTCATTTTAATTGTCCAATGTTATTAGTCCCCAGTCAATAGTCCACAGTTGACAGTCCAATAATTCATATATAGTTTAATATATAATATTCGAATTAATTAATACGTGTCGTGACCCGTATACGTCTCAGACTCGATCACAACTCAAACTATATATATTATTGTAGAATCAACCTCAACCCTGTATAGAGAACTCGATCATTACTGCATATAGAGTGTCTATGATGATTCCAAATAATATATATAGATGCGTCGATATGATATGTCAAAACATTGTATACGTGTCCCGATATTTAAAGTGCGTAAAATAAATAACAGAAATTAAATAACGATAAATAAAGTGCGTAAAGTAAATAACAGAATTTAAATAACGATAAATAAAATTGCGAGAATGTAAATTGCGATAAAATAAATTGTGATAATTAAATTGCGATAAATAAAATGTAATCAGTTAGCTAGGAACAGTTAGCTAGGATTTTGTTAGCGTGAATTCTTAACAAAATTCCTTATAGTTAATTAATCTGTTTCTAATCAATTTTTATTGTGTCCATTATTTCTTCATTATGCCACTTGTTGGATTCTGATAGGTCAAAATCCAAATATATAATTGGATGAATATGGTTACTCTGTGGTGAACGGATTTGTATATCGGTGGATGTAAGTAGGATAGTATATGATTGTTGAAACAGATTCGAAGAACGTACAATGTAACTTATTAATGTGAAATTTAAATAATCCTCGGGTATTACCTATCTGTTAAAATATTTTCACCATTAACAGTTTGTACAAGAGAATTTTTAATTACAATTTATATGAAAACATATATACATATATTTTTCTTCAGATGTATTCATGGATTTAATGAGTTAATATGATATTAAACTCATTTGCTTTTCGGTTGGAACTAGAATAAATGATCTCTAAAACTTTAGAGATTACATATTCGCCATGTCGAACGAAGATAAATGAGGTAGAACGATACGCAGAACGAAGATCATACTCAAAGTACAGATGATGATATTGAAGCATAGATTGTTGATGGTACTGGTGTTGTTATTGATTGTACTGTTGGTGCCGGTGATGTTGCTGAATCTGGTACATTTTGCACCATATTCTCCGAATTGATTATTCGAGCACGAAGTTCGTTGACTTATTACTCCAGGATGATTGTCGGTCGGAACGAGCGGATGAATAAGATTCAGAATTGTGGATAGAATATAATCTTGTCGAGTTACCCTGGAAATGAGACTAAAAATGGTGTCTCGAACAGGTTCGCCGGTAAACGCTTCAGGTTCATTGTCAAGGGGTGAATTCGGTTGGTGGAAGGGATTGCCTTTTGTGCGTTTCCATTAATTAAGTCGACTATGAATCCATCAGATGAATTAGGGATGGATGATTGGTTGTTTTATTCTGTTGTCGTTGCTTTCGCAGCTTAGATGACTATTCATTCTGAATAATTGTCGGGATAACTATCGGAATAGCTGTCGGAATCTGAGGGACTCGATCTAGTTGAGGGATTCATCTCGTACGATCAGATGAAGGATTTTTGATAAGAAATAGATTATAGGATGTAGATTAGTATCCTGCAATACATAATTTACATATACATATATAATACTAAAATCTCATAAGTTAAAGAAATCTACGGAAACTGTCAGGCAAAGATATCAATAACAGATACGCTAAGATATGAATTAGCAGATACGCTAAGATATGAATTTTGTCTATACACTATTAATGCAGTCAATGCAATAAGATGTGTCTAGACTAAGAATAATAAGCAGGTAATTTACTAAGGATGATAAGCAAATGATTTCCGACAAAAATGATAAGCAAAACTTTTGACATGCAGACACGGTCGAAGTCCAGACTCACTAATGCATCCTAACGACTTATCAGTTAGACACACTAATGTAGACCCAGTTCACTAATACCACCGCTCTGATATCAACTAAAATGCCCCGTCCTAATCCATCTGGACGAAGTCTTCAACAGTTGGTCCCATTGCGAGGTTCTGACCTCTATATGCCATGAACGACTCCATGTAATATGAGCAAATGCACAGGGGAAGATTTCTTTCAAATCTGAGAATAAACATGCTTTAAAGTGTCAACCAAAAAGTTGGTGAGTTCATAGGTTTATCGTAAAATAATAAAATTCATCATTTTGATAGACCACAATATTTAAATCCTGCATGGTACAAATGGGCCCGAATCCTATACCCACCTGTAATGTACATGCGATATCTTTTAAATACAGTACACCTTTCTTGTGTACAAAACTATTTTTCATAAATCTTAGTAATCGTACACATATCTCGTGCACAAAATAACATACACATAACCTGTGTATAAAATCATTCTCTCTATACATAACATTCATATCAATTGGTGGCAATTATCATGTCCACATAATTCAATGGTGGCAATTATCATGTCCACATAATTCAATGGTGGCAATTATCATGTCCACATAATTCAATAATAATCCGCAGAACTTCTGTCTGCATAATAATTCATTCGAGGAATGTTTTGCTTGTGTCTATCTCGTCAAACATTTATAAAAGCATTTCATGTATTCGCAGTTCAAAATATATTTCAAAAGCATTTAATAAAGCAGTTGTAAAAACAGCGCATGTATTCTCAGTCCCAAAAATGTAAAGAGTTAAAGGGAATCAAATGAACTCACGCATATAATTATTGTAAAACAGGTAATAAAACATTTGCATGTATTCTCAGCCCCAAAAATGTAAAGAGTAAAAGGGATTAAATGAACTCACCTAATGTATTTTGTAGTAAAAATACATATGACTATATTGAACAAGTGTAGGGTTGGCCTCGAATTCACGAACCTATAACATTTATATATATTAAAACATATAATAATAATCAGATAAGTTTATATATTAATATTAGTAATATACTTGTTATTTTAGTATGTTATATGTATTAATCATAGTTTTACGTAACTAATTGTTACTTGGTACAATAATATTAATAATAATAAAAATTTGTGTTATCTTATAATAATAATAATAGTAATAATAATAATATTAAAAATAATAATAATGATAATAAAAATATAATAATAATAATAATAATAATAATAATAATAATAATAATAATAATAATAATAATAATAATAATAATAATAATAATAATAATAATAATAATAATAATAATAATAATAATAATAATAATAGATTACTACCTTAAAAGTATAAGCTCCAAAAATAAAAATGTCTCTGCCATGACTCGAACCCATGACCTCTCGCTAATCCAGCAACACTCTATCCGTCCAAGCTAATCAGATTTCATGATATAATGATGTTTCTATATATCTTTAATCATTTTATCCTGCCTGTTCTACTTCATCTTTTAAAGAAAAAAAAATCGCCAACACTGAGGCTCGAACCTCAGACCTCTTGGTTAACAAACAAACCCTTAAACCATCCTTCTGCCTTTCCATTTCTGAATTTAATTACCCCTACAATTCTTTTAACCCTTTTTCTACTGTATCTTTCCTCTTCACCTAGTGAATCCTCATCACAATCCGTATTATCTTCACTACTATGATATTATCATATCGTCATCATAATCAAATCCGCTTCATCACCTTGCATCAACATCGAACCCTTCATCATCATTTACTATCATAATCCAAAACTAATCAAATTCATCTTAAAAGTATCATCACTAAAACCCTAATCATCTCATTATTATATAACATCATCATTATACAATATCATCATAATTCATTAACGATTCATTAACAAATCTCCTATTGTCTTCGTTCATTCAAAGAGGAAGTAACAAGAGAAGCTGAATCACGGCTAGCAGGCTAGGGTCTCGACCCAACTATAAAATCATTAAGCAAACCCAAGAAAGAAAATATATGGCCCGTTTGATTTTCTCATGAATTACTCGACCCAACTAAAAAAAATCACCAACCCAATATATAGTAATCCATTATGTGGTTGGGCTTATTATTTCATGACCCGTCCTAATCCATCCGGACAAAGTCCATATCGATTATAAACGATTCACAACAGTTGATTACATCGCGAGGTACTTGACCTCTATATGATACATTTTACAAACATTGCATTCGTTTTTGGAAAAGACAATCTTTCATTTCATCGAAAGTTAACGACATGCATACCATTTCATAATATATATCTAACTATAATTGACTAAATAATAATCTTGATGAACTCAATGACTCGAATGCAACGTCTTTTGAAATATGTCATGAATGACTCCAAGTAATATCTTGAAAATGAGCAAAGGCACAGCGGAAGATTTCTTTCATACCTGAGAATAAACATGCTTTAAAGTGTCAACCAAAAGGTTGGTGAGTTCATTAGTTTATCATAACAATCATTTCAATATTTTAATAGACCACCAGATTTCATATTTCAATACACATCCCATACATAGAGATAAAAATCATTATATGGTGAACACCTGGTAACCGACATTAACAAGATGCATATATAAGAATATCCCCATCATTCTGGGATCCTCCATCGGACATGATATAAATTTCGAAGTACTAAAGCATCCGGTACTTTGGATGGGGTTTGTTAGGCCCAATAGATCTATCTTTAGGATTCACGTCAATTAGGGTGTCTGTTCCCTAAGTCTTAGATTATCAGACTAAAAAGGGGCATATACGGTTTAATAATCCAGCCATAGAATGTAGTTTCATTTACATGTGTCTATTTTGTAAAACAGTTATAAAAAAATTGCGCATGTATTCTCAGCCCAAAAATATAAAGGGTAAAAAGGCAAATGAAACTCACGCATGTAAATATTGTAAAATAGTTAATAAAGCATTTGCATGTATTCTCAGCCCAAAAACGTAAAGAGTAAAAGGGAGCAAATGAAACTCACAATACTGTATTTTGTAGTAAAAATACATATGACGACATTGAACAATGCAGGGTTGGCCTTGGATTCACGAACCTATATCATTTGGATATTTATTAATATACATAGTTGTAATCGAACATATATATATATATATATATATATATATATATATATATATATATATATATATATATATATATATATATATATATATATATATATATATATATATATATATATATATTAGTTATAACATTTTTATATATCTTTGTAGTTATTTAGAATTTATTCTAAACTTCATTAGAGACATATTCTTTATTTATATAAATCATATCTTAACTTATATGTTATATGGAATGTTATTTTAATTATAATAAATGTAATAAATATCTTTTACGAAACTAATATTTATTTGTTAAAAAAAATAGTTTTGATGATATTAAGTTACTAATAATAATAATAACTTTATTAGTAATGATAATACTAATAATACTAATAATAATGATATTGTTAAACATGATACTTTTATCTAATTATAAGATTAATAATACCTATAGTTATAAAAGTGATATTAATACTAATATTAATGAAAATGATGATAACTTGTGTTATTTTCATCATAATAATAATAATAATCCTATAATACTTAATAACAATACTAACAATAATTATAATACTTATATTTAATGATAATAATAATAAATTGTAATACGATAGTTATAATATTACATAACTTGACAATAATAATGATAATATTCATTTTTGTAATTATAATCATAATGATAATAAAAATAATAGTTACTACTTGTATTAGTAGTAATAATAACATTAACGATAATAATAGTAATAATAATAATAATAATAATAATAATAATAATAATAATAATAATAATAATAATAATAATAATAATAATAATAATAATAATAATAATAATAATAATAATAATAATAATAGAATTAATAATAATAATAATAATGATGATGATAATAATAATAATAATAATAATAATGAAAATAGAATAAAAGAAATGTATACCCTATAAAGAAAGCTTCCTAAAAAGAAATGCACTAGATGAGATTCGAACCCGAGACCTCCCGCTCACGCACAACACCCATGACCATTCTGCTATGTTCTGTTTTTCTGATTTATACCATAACCAAATTAATATAACCCGTTAGTTTCTGGCTCCCTTTCTTCTTCAATTCAAGATCGACCCAGAGTCCAAATTAATTATAACATTTTGACAATTAAACTTGTTTAGGACATGTAAATGACATAAAACCAATTGATTGTGCTATTTGATTCATCAGAACAAAAAAATAAAAAAAATAACAAGCAGCATAGCAGCGGTTTCTTCAAAACATGAACTCGACTTGTGTTTTTAAAATCTAGGCACTTTTAGACTAAGGTTAAAACATGAAATAGATTCTAAATCACTTATTTAATCTTCCCAAATCATCAATTGATCCAGAAATATAAAAAAAAATTCGAATTTCATCATGAACAAACTGTTTGACTTTTTATTTACAAAGTTTGACTCCAAAATTCGCGTTCGATAAGAAAAATTGAGACTTGAATCTTTCCAGAGAGTTTGAGTAGAAGGTTTCCAACATAATTGCATTTATACATTTTGAGAATTAAATCGTTTTTGAAATTTTTGAAAAATTTGTACAAAAACAGGGAACTGAGCTGTATACGGTTTCTGTTTTTATTTTAATTCAACAACATGAGTTTATTATATTTGGTAATCGATAATGATAGTGAAAAGGAAATGAAGTAGTTCAGTTCTAACATAATTGATCGTTTATATGAAGGCCCGTGATTAAAATTCTTCTCAATCAGACAAAATAAATAAGAATATAAAAAGGTATAAAGCTTGATACACTGCTAACGATTTTTAACCCTATCTGATAATTTCGTGAATTACGTACAGGTTTGAGATATAAACAAAAATATAAAACAGTTTGATTATGATGCCTACCCTAAAATCATGCTGTATATTATTTTGTTTATAAATAATAATAAGGTTAATAGTTATTAAATATAAATATATTAATGTTATAAAAATACTGATAAAAAATAATAATATTATTAATCAAATTAAGTCTAACGGTAATAATAGAAATAGTGATAATAAATATTAATAATACCAATATTAATAATTATTATATTAATAGTAATGATTAAAATAAATCATGGTAAGTATGATAATAAAATGATAATAATAATATTATTAATGTAAAAAAAAATATGATTTTTAATGATTTAGGTGTTAATAATATTTGATAGTTCTACAAATAATAATTAAGACATATCAAGTTACATGTATCAAATCTCTTATTAAAAAAATAATATTTATAATACTATTAAATAATAATCATAAATCAAATGTACCAGATTTCATATAATAACATTAATGATACTGTTATTAATATTAAAAATTTATATTAATATTTATATTGATAGTGAAGATATTGATTTTAATACAACAACTATATTTTAAATTGTATTTTATATTATTAATTACATGATATAATATGATAGCCTTTAATGAATATTTATTATTTATATTATAATACATATAATAATAATTAATCATAGAATTTATAGTTATATATATAGATTCATTTTAAATTTTCACTCAATTACTTTGTATTCTATTTTACGTATTTAATTCAAATGTTTAAATTATATTTTATAATTTCAAATTAATATACGTATACTTTCATTTACATATACATATTTATTTACAAACAATTGTTCGTGAATCGTCGGGCATGGTCAAAGGTCAAATGTATACATGAACCCAGTTCAAAGGATCTTGAGACTTTAACATTACAGACTTCGCTTATCATGTCGAGCTTATATAAAGATTAAGTTTAAATTTAGTCGGAAATTCCCGGGTCATCACATATTAATCCGAATCTTAATCAGGCATACTAGCAAGGATAATTCAGCAAAATATAAAAGGTGATCGGCCTTGTGATCTAGCGAGTGAAACAGAAATCTTTTAACACTTATGTTGTCCCACACCCCATTATCAATAAAAGAAAAACAATTGCTGTCCCCTTTTATATATTTGTTCCCATCTCTACATTATTATTATCATTCTTTGTTTAATGGGAGTAGGGCCTTACAACCGCTGAAACTGTCGAGTGGTACAGCAGTACTAGTGATTGTCGGTTTGGTTCTTTGAACATACAACAGACAGGTTAAATTGCAGCAGTAACAATCACAACAGAAGTAATAAAGAAGTATCATCAACACAATGGTACGCAGATAGGGTTGTTTTGCTTCGTTGGACAGGAATAATAAACGAAGGAAGATAAATTGGGATGATAACAGTGGTGGTTATTTGGTGGTTTTGATTGAACAAAGAAACAGAAAGAAAATAAAGAAAAACAGGAAATAATAATGATCTAATGGTGGATTGTTGTGGTGGTTTATGGTTGTAGGAAAAAGTATGGTTGTGGTTTAGTTTAGTCATGGTGATGGTGATGATTTATTGGTGATGTAAACGGGACCTTAAGCAAACAAGAGAGTGAGTTAGTTAGAGAGAGGGAAGAGAGAAAGAGAGAGAAAGAGTGAGGAAGTGTGGCGATAAGGTGGTGGTGGTTTGTAACTGGCGGTGGTGACTTGGTGGGTGGAGGATGGTTGTTTCGTGATTCATCATAAAAATGCATCGGTTGTTATGGTGATCGTGTGGTGGTGGGTTGCCAGAGATGGTAATGGTTTGAAGGAGGAAGTCTTGTAAGTTTTTGTTATGTAGTATTTGTCTCTATACAAGGAAAACAAATGATAGATAGATAATTTATGCAAAGTTAGTGCCACAGAATTTGACAAAGTAATACGTAAGAATCAGATAAATTAAATCGTGTAATCCTACAGTAGATATTGTTTGATTGTGATAATTGGGTGGACATAATCTTTCAATCAGAAGCAATTAGTTAAAAGTAGACACAGATGTTAAACTGAATTTGTTATATGTCTACATCATTTTTTATATTTAATTAATATTAATATTTAATAAATATATTAATAATACTACTAATTATCTTATTAGTAATAATACTTTTAATATTATTCATAATAATAAAAATACTAGTAATAATAATAATAGAAATAATAATATCAAACTAATATTAATGATAATAAAAATAATGATAGAATAATGATAATAATAATTTTAAATGATAATTTTTGATAATAATAATAATAATAATAATAATAACTAAAATTATAATTTTACTCTTAATAATAATGATATTAATAATGATAACAATAACATAGTAATATAACAATTTAAATGTATCATATTTCATATCTATATATTATTTCAATTTATATTTCAAATTATATATATATATATATATATATATATATATATATATATATATATATATATATATATATATACATTTATCTTTATATTTAAATATATATGTATCTATTTACAAATAGTTGTTCGTGAATCGTATGGAATAGTCAAAGGGTAATTGATGATATGAATATAGATTTCAAAACTTTCGAGACTCAAAATTACAGATTTTACTTATCGTGTCGGAATCATATAAGGATAAAGTTTAAATTTGGTCGGAAATTCCCGGGTCAGCACAGAAAACACCTCAATCGATAGGATGAATCAACCGCACCTCATCTACGGAAGGAAAGATTTATGTATATAGTATTGCATCTGAGAAACTCTCGACAACTGAGTAAAAGTTTAACACGTAGCCGCGTCAGATTCTTTGGCATTTATTAGCAAAAATAACTTTGCGATCTCTTTTAAAAGTAGCAAATTTTGTCACAGCTTCAGCAAATTAACTACGACTTTTCGTTCGAAACAACCTTATTATCACCTTGATTTATATGTATGTTCTTTTATTGTTACCGGGGAACCTTTTATATTCCACCATATTACCGTCAGCGTTTAATCATCTTAAAACACAATTCTCTTAAAAATCACCTCGGATCGATAACCAATGATTCAGATATAGTAGCAGTAAATGTAGAGGAATCAGCAATCAATATTTTGAATCTCGTAGCAATTCTACATCAATAGTTATATGTATACATATAACAATTATTCCCTAGAATTACGATCTTCAATTCTGAAATTTTGAAAAGGCACCCAGTTTACGAATCGATACTCTGAATGTTGAAAAAGCTGAATGAAGCAGCAGAAACTGTAGGCAACCGTAAACGACCTTAATCATCAGAAGTTTGATGATAAAGAATAGTATGTTGGAAAAGCTCAGAAAAGTTGGAACTGGAAAACGGATTGAGCTAACCATGAAGGAGACCAAGGACAAATACAAGGACCATACCATATATTCAAAGAATCCAGGTGATTCTGGATCCGATGAAAACTTCAAAGAATATCTTGCTCCGAAGTCATGTTAAAATCTTGCGGAAAATCTCTCTCCATCAACCATCAAACTTAGAAATTCCAAAATTATCATCATCAATATCTTCGATATTTCTGAGGATATTTTCATAAATATTCTCGTCCAAAATTATATACCTCCTCGTGCTTACTGTGTATCATTATATTGGAAACATTCAATAGAAAATTTTAGTACCGAAAAGCAGATTATGCGAAACTATGAAGAAAGTCGTGGACAAATCATAAAGAATAAGTTTGACTTCAAAGAATCTAAATGATTTAGTACCTGCTGAAGTCATTAACGAATACCTTGCTTTTGACTCCAAACTCTTGCGGATAAATTTTCTTCATCATCTTTCGATATTAGAAATTCCAAGATATCATCGTATCTTTCATTATAAATATCCTCCATATTTCTGAAGATATTTTCATAACTATTCTTATCTGAAATTATTAATCTATTCGTACTATCAGTGTTACATCATATAGAAATTGATAGTTTCTATATTCTGTAAACTTTCGAGTTTAAAATATGAATGTTATTGAAGTAATGTTGGGAACTGATGCATGAGTTAGTATAATGTAATGATTATATTACAGTAAGTCATGCTGAGTTTCTATTGAGACATGATGATTCACAGATCATAACATCATCATGTGCCATGATACATAACTCTTTCATTCTACTTAACTTCTGAACATATCAAGAAAATGTATTCTTGATGGTTCTATCTTCTGTAATTTTGATAAATTTGAAATTCAAATCGTGCTATCACGTTCCACCCTGCTTAGAACATTATAATCATTCGAAACTCTATATCTACGAATTTTGGACCATTATTCGCTTGACTTGGAGTCGGGAAGAGAAAACAAGAGTATGGAGCTCCGGAAAATAAAGGAAAAATAGAAAGCCGATCATAAACACAGGAATTACAAACCGTGTATATCAATGTTTATCGCAACATAAAGACACGGGAGAATTAAAAACATTATAACCCCAAGGGCGAAGTAGAAGAAAACAGATTCCTCTGGTGGTAGTTGGAAAAGGAGAATAATTGTAGCGATAGTAAGGATAAGGACAAGGAATAAAACTGGATGAAGCATATTTACTGATGATTTGAACGTATGAATTAAAATATAGAAATTGGGAGTGGTGAGAAGTAATAGAACGGAAGAAGTTCATTTATAGTGAAAATATCATACAGAGAAATCGAGACAGATGATCACATTTAATTATAGAGATCTTATTTTCCATAAATCCCGAAGAATCAGATCTTATATATTTTCAAGATTTTCTTTTAAATCCCTTGAATTCCGGAATTCAACCAAGACAACGTCAAAAGCTAAGACGCATCTTATTTTCTAAGTTCCACCGTGACTACGTCAAAAGTTAAATCTCTATCTCAATATATTGTGACAACTTCATTCATACGCTTCGATTAATCGAATCATTTTATCCACATTACTTAATGAGGATAAAACTCTATTTATCAACTCATATTCGTCATGAAAACATTTTTATTGTTAGCCATGACCACCTCACTCAAATTTCGGGACGAAATTTCTTTAACGGGTAGATACTGTGACGACCCGACAATTTCCGACCATATTTAAACTTTATTCTAATATGATTCCGACACGATAAGCAAATTCTATAATTTTGAGTCTCAAAAACTTTGAACTGTTTTGTTTATACAACTGACCTTCGACCATTCTCGATGATTCACGAATAACTATATATAAATAGATACATATACATTAATTTGAAAATATTATTAGTTGAAATAATATATGATTTAATTGTTAAAAATAAATATGAAAAATAATATGTGATGTAATGAAAACTATTATTATAAATATATAGATATGTATTTATATATATAAATATGTATATAAATATTACTTGTAAATATATAAATTATATTAGATTCAATGGTTTAAAGATATATAATATAATTATTCAGTAGTTAAACTTGCTATTTAAAACTCTTTATATATAGAAAGGAAATATATTAAAAATAAATGATTTCGAGTCTAATTAGTAAACGTCAGTAGCACTCGGTTGACAATTTGTTAGTTTTAATATAGATATTGTACATATCCATGAAGGATTGAAATAAAAGTTGAACTGTAAATTGATTACTAAGATTTTAGATTTGTCAAAAATATTTTTACTCTTTTAAGATTAAATATTAGTACTCCGTACATATAAATTGGTACAGAAAATAAATAATTACCTAACCTTTTTGATCAGGTTTCAAACAGGTAATGAGTGAAATAATTAAATATATTTAATCTAAAAGTTTGGGATTTTTTAGTAACACTTTTATCCGTAACTGTTTAGCAATAGACACGATATAATTGGATGTAATACTCCAAATCTCCGGCTGCTAAACTATTTAGCTTGTGACCCTCAACTACTGTACACTTTAAGACTTTCAAATTCATAAAATATTTATATTTATATTTATTATTATTATTATTATTATTATTAATTATTATTAATATTAAAATTATATATAATATATACAGATAGTATGAAGGGAGTTAGATATATTGACATAACACCCATTCTCTTTATCTCTCCTTCTCCTGCACCACCCTCGGCTTTCCATCACACAGCCATGTCCACGACTAGCCATCCTCCACCCTACCCCTTCACCTTCACCGGGAGCCACCATCAAGTCCACCAATCGCCACCTTCTATCACCATCACTTTACACCCACCGACACCATCACAAGAACCTCCATCATCCACCACCTTCCACCGTGAACAACCACCTTCACCCTCACATCATCTCCATATTCCTCTTTTCTCTATCTCTTATGGAAGCCACCATAATCGTTGCTTGTTTTCTCGATTCTAGTCGAGCTAGGCCAAGAAACCACCATACTCTCACCAAACCCACATCCATGACCACCATCATTGAACACCACACGTCATGTTGCTACCATTATTATGTTTCTTCTTCATCACTGCTGTTGCATTTCATTTTCTGTCCCAACCACCGCAAACCACCACTATATTTGCTGCTGCTTAAACCACCGCTGCTGTAAGGATTCTATTCCTGTTTTACTATCGTGAAAACCACACCACGATACCACTCATGCTACTGCTACTTCAATGTGGATGAAGACGACGTACAGTAAACAACGAAGGTGAGGATTTATGATGATGAAAACGATGATGTTGATTCAAACCAATAATATGATGTTAGATTATGATAAGATAATCACGATGATGATGATGGAGGATAGTCATATTATATATAAATATATATATATATATATATATATATATATATATATATATATATATATATATATATATATATATATATATATATATATATATATATATTTACGACGATGATGAATATATTTTTTTTTTACGATTGATATGATGATTATAATTATGATGATCATGGTGATCATGATAAGAATGATAAAATTACGGTTGGATGACGAGATGAAATAGCTAAGATGATAATTTTTGAGGTTGATGAATAGTTCTGGGTTTTAGCTTTAGAAGAAGATGATGATGAAACTGGAATACAGTTTAAATGATATTAAGTTTAATAATATTCTAGATAATTAGAAATAGAAGAGTGGTCAGGGTGTTGGGTTGTGTAACGGAAGGTCTAGGGTTCAAGCCTTGGTGGTGGCGAAATTTTTTTTTTTTATGAAAAGAAGAGGAAGCATTAAAGAAACAGAACGTAGGGTTAAATAAAAACTGACTGAAGATTTATTCAATAAGTCGAGCCAGTGAAACAGTTGGGTGTTAGTACGGGTGAACGTGAGATCGCGGGTTCGAATCCCACCTGGAACATTTCTTTTTACTTGAAGCTTTTAATGGTATACACCACTTCTTTTATTATTATTATTATTATTATTATTATTATTATTATTATTATTATTATTATTATTATTATTATTATTATTATTATTATTATTATTATTATTATTATTATTATTATTATTATTATTATTGTGATTATTGTGATATTTATTGTTATGTTATTATTAGGAATTATTATGATCGATATTATAATTAATAATAGTTACCATTTAATATTAATAATTGAAATTACAATTATGATTACTAATATCATTTTTGTTAAGTTATGTAATATCAATACTGTCATATCACAAATTTTTTTTTTATATCATTACATATTAGTATTAACATTATTACTACTAATATAAAAATAAGTACTAATATAACTATAATTGTTATTATTATTGTTATCATTATAATTATTAGGAAAATCATACAACTTATTATTATTTTAATTAGTATTAGTATAATTTTATAAAATACTAGAATTATTGTTATTATTAAAGTAAATATGATTATTAATATTATCATGAGTATTATTATCATGTAATTACGGAAATCATTATCATAATTATCATTAACAATAAGATTAATATTTTTATAGTTATTATCATTTATACTATTATTATTATAGGATTATTATTAACATATGTATATTATTAACGTTATTATCATTATTTATTTTTACTAATATTAACTTAGTATAATAAAACTACTGTTTTGATAAACAAACTAATACATACAAAAATATATATATATTTAACACATATAATAAAAAAAAATTTATATTTTTATATATACAAAATGAACATATAAAATATATATATATATATATATATATATATATATATATATATATATATATATATATATATATATATATATATATATATATATATATATATATATACATTATTAACAAAAATGATATAACTAATACAACTATATATATATTAATAAATATACAAATGATATAGGTTCGTGAATCCGAGGCCAACCCTGCATTTGTTCAATGTCATCATATGTATTTTTACTACAAAATACATTAGGTGAGTTTCATTACTCCCTTTTTAAATGCTTTTGTAATATATATTTTTGGGACTGAGAATGCATGCGCTTTTATAAATATTTTACGAAATAGACACAAGTAATCGAAACTACATTATATGGTTGAATGATCAAAATCAAATATGCCCCTTTTTATTAAGTCTTTTAATCTAAGAATTAGGGAACAGACACCCTAATTGACGCGAACTCTAAAGATAGATCTATCGGGCCCAACAAGCCCCATCCAAAGTACCGGATGCTTTAGTACTTCGAAATTTATATCATGTCCGAAGGAGGATCCCGGAATGATGGGGATATTCTTATATGTATATTGTGAATGTCGGTTACAAGGTGTTCAATCCATATGAATGATATTTTGTCTCTATGCATGGGACATATGTTTATGAGAAATGGAAATATGAAATCTTGTGGTCTATTAAATTTATGAAATGATTATTTATGATAAACTAATGAACTCACCAACCTTTTGGTTGACACTTGAAAGCATGTTTATTCTCAGGTATGAAAGAAATCTTCCGCTGTGCATTAGCTCATATTAGAGACATTACTTGGAGTCATTCATGACATATTTCAAAAGATGTTGCATTCGAGTCGTTGAGTTCATCAAGATTATTAAGACAATTATAGTTAGATATATTAGGAATGATATGCATGCCGTCAACCTTCGATGTAATGAAAGATTGTCTTTTAAAAAATGAATGCAATGTTTGTAAAATGTATCATATAGAGGTCAAGTACCTCGCGATGTAATCAACTGTTGTGAATCGTTTATAATCGATATGGACTTCGTCCGGATGAATTAGGACGGGTCCTTTCAGCATGATCTTGATTTGTCAAATTACTAGAATACCTCAGAAAAGACCGAATTATCAAGAAAAATATTTTCTTGATATGTTTAGAGGTTAAATAGAATACATGAGTCGTGTAACATGGCACATGATGACGTTATGATCTGTGAATCATCATGTTCCATTTAGAAACTCAGCATGACTTACTATAATATAATCATGTTGATCAAGTGTCATTATATTATACTAACTCATGCTTCAGTTCCCAACATTACTTCAAATCATTCATACTTTACACTCAGAGGTTTCAGATGTTTAGAAACTAAAACAGTTTCCTTTATTATATGATACAGAAAATGCGAGGGGATAAATGATTTCAGATAAGAATGGTTATGAAAATATCTTCAGAAATATGGAGGATATTTATAATGAAAGATACGATGATATCTTAGAATTTCTAATATCAAAGGATGATGAAGAATAATGTACGCAAGGGTTTAGAGTCAGGAGCAAGGTATTCGTTAATAACTTCAGTAGATACTGAATCATTTGGATTCTTTGAAGGCAGGTTTAGTCCTTGTGATTTGTCTACAGCCTCCTTCATACTTTGCTCAATCCATTTCCAGTTCCAAACCTTCTCTTTTTCTGAGCTTTACCAACACACTATTCTTTATCATCAAACTTTTTACTATTAAGGTCGTTTACAATTTTTGCTGCTTCATCAGCATTTTTCAAAATTTCGAGAACTAGTTCGCAGTTTAGAGTGTTTTTCAGGAACTTCACATTCGAAGCATGTAAGTCTAGGAGATAGACGTTATATGTACACATATAACTATTGGCATAGACATGCTGCGAGATTTCAAAATACTACTTGCTAATTCTCGATGATTTGTATGGAAATTCTCGTTAGAAGTTGCAGATGAGTAAATGATGGGGTTTCGATAAACATAATGATATTTCAGAAAATCCTAGATCATTACGGTTGTTGATCAGTTTACTGCTAATGTGGTGGAATATAAACGGTTCCCCAGTAACGATGGCGAAAGGGAAACGTATATATATATAGAGGTTATAATAAGACTGTTTCAACTGAAAAGTCGAGGTTGACTAGCTGGAGCTGTGACAAAACTGACTACTTTGGAAAGGAATTGAAAAGTCATTTTAGCTAATAAATGCCAAAGGGTCTGACAAGGATACGTGTTAAACTATGACTTTTGTTTTGAGGGTCTTTCAGGTGCATAACTGTGGGTAACATGTGGTTGAATCATCATCTCAATTGTTCATTATTTGAAGTGTCCTCAGGAATTTCGAAGGGGTTAAACACAGATTGTAGTTGCTAATATTCATATGATGTTCTAGCACAGTTTTGAAGTCAAAGCACAGCTTTGAAAGATGTAGAAATCTAAGAGTGATGATACTGGTTATATCTCGAATTAAATTCTGCGATTTCAAAATCAGAATATGTAATTGAATTTGAATGAGAATGGTTGTTTTGAATTTTTTTTATAAAAGAGTGTATATTGTTGTAAAAGTAGTGAGTATTGTTGGTGATTGTTGAATCAGATTCGAAGAATGTAACATATTAATTGTGAATTTAGATATCTCTCAGGTATTACCTACCCGTTAAAAAAAATTTCCCAAGTAATGTTTTGTACCGGAGGATTTTTTTACAGTCCTTATGAAAATATATATGTATGTATATTTTCTTCAGATGTAATACAGATTTAATGAGTTAATATCATATTAAACTCATTTGATTTTCAACTGGAACTAGAAATGAATAATCTCTAAAACTTTAGAAATTTCGTAATCTTCGTGTAAATGAAATTATGAATTAATACTTCATTATTCATTTTTATTGATATTTATTCATTGAATGATGTTGGTGTTCATGGAATTCTTGTGAACTTTGCAAGATATGAATAATGTTTTCTAGAAAGTTTCGAGTACATCGATGATGAAAGTGTAAAATCAAACATATATTTGAATAATACACTTGATTTATTATGAAATGGAATTCATTGAATTAAAATAGAGATTGTAGTTAACGATGGCTAAGTTGCTGTCAAAGGATGTACATCATAGCATATTAGTAATATGAATTAACCGAGTAGTTAAGACTCACACATAATAGCTTAGTACGGAAAGATTTATTATGGTTTAAAAATCTATATATAAAAGATATACAAATAAATCCTTCAGTGGAAATGATTTAATACTTCATAACTCGTTATTTCGATATATTTATTAGTGATTGTGTTGTCGATATCGTTGGTGGTTATGTAATTGATGGAGCTTGTAGTGTTACAGGTGTTGCTGGTGTTGGGAATACTGATGGTGATGCTGGTGGTACGGTTGATGCTGCTGGTAAATAAGTCTAGCTTGTAATTCGTGCATCGCCCTTGTCAGGGTTTCTATTATTCCCTGTATCATTTCTATCCATCCATTCATCTTGGTTTACGGCTATAATTTGAATAAATGATCTCTAAAACTTTAGAGATTACATAATCACCATAGAATATTTCTCTGATGAAGTTATGAATCAATACTTCATCGTTTGTTGTTGTTGGTACTCCTTGGTATCTATGGTGTGTGTGACGTTGATGCTCGAGGTACCGATTGTGATGTTAACGTGAGGGGTGCAGATGTTGCTGTTGGTGGTGATGATGGTACTGTTGCTTCCGGTGCTGCTGCTGGTGCTTGTAACCTTTGCACCATACTCTCCAAAGTCACTACCCGAGCGCGAAGCTCGTTGACTTCTTCTATTACACCGGGGTGGTTATCTGTTCGGACGAGCTGATGAATAAGATCTAAAATTTGAGATAATATATAATCGTGACGAGACACTCTGGAAATGAGAGAGAAAATGGTGTCTCGGACAGGTTCACCGGTAAGTGCTTCAGGTTCTTCGCCAAGAGGGCAATGTGGTGGATGGAAGAGATCGCCTTCTTCTTGTCTCCAATGATTAAGTAGACTACGAACCCATCCCCAATTTATCCAGAATAGATGATGGCTTATTGTTTGATCCATTCTGGTCACACTGCTTTCGAAGCTCGAGTGAAACTCCATATCGGAATCCGAGGGACTTGAACTAGTGGAGAGTTCCATTTCGTATAATTGAATAAAGAATTTTTCGATATGAAATGATTTCCAGCTATCGGATGGTATTCTAATTACATAGAATATCTATATATATATAGAGTAAAGATTTCGTAGATTACGGAGGAATTTACGGAATGTCTTTCGTAGATTACGGAGGAATTTACGGAATATGTCAGGCAAAGTTTATAGTAACAGATACGCTAAGATATGAATTAGCAGATACGCTAAGATATGAATTAGCAGATTCGCTAAGATATGAATTTTGTCTATACGCTATTCATGCAACCAATGCAGTAAGATGTGTCTAGACTAAGAATGATAAGCATGTGATTTTCTGACAAAAATGATAATAAAAACTTTTGACATGCAGACACGGTCGAAGTCTAGACTCATTAATGCATTTTAATACCTATCAGTTAGACACACTAATGTAAGACCTGGTTTGCTAAGACCACCACTCTGATACCACATGTGACTACCCGTCCTAATCCATAAGGACGAATACAATAACATATGATTACATCGCGAGGTATTTGACCTCTATATGATACATTTTACAAAATGTTGCATTTGTGTTTAAAAGACAACCTTTCATTACATCAAAAGTTGATAGGCATGCATACCATTTCATAATATCCAACTTATAAATGACCTAATCTATCATTTACTTAATATTAATCTCTATTGAACTCAACGACTTGAATGCAACATCTTTTAAAATATGCCATGAATGATTCCAAGTAATATATTTAAAATGAGCAAATGCACAGCAGAAGATTTCCTTAATACCTGAGAATAAACATGCTTTAAAGTGTCAACCAAAAGGTTGGTGAGTTCATTAGTTTATCGTAATCAATCATTTCCATAATTTTAATAGACCACAAGATTTCCTTTATTCAATAATCATACACTCGCAAGTGTTTAAAAATCATTCATATGGATTGAACACCTGGTAACCGACATTAACAAAATACATATAGAATATCCCCAAAACAGAAATCCATCTGTATTAATAACTCGTAGTACTAAAGCATACTATTTTCCAGTATGGGGAGTCAGTGCCCGTAGATCTACCTTTAGGATTCGCGTCAATTAGGGTGTATGTTCCCTAATTCTTAGGCTACCAAGCTAAAAGGGGTGATATTCGATTCGATAATCCAACCATAGAATGTAATTTCGATTACTTGTGTCTATTTCGTAAAACATTTATAAAAGCAGCGCATGTATTCTCAGTCCTAAAAATATATATTGTAAAAGCATTTTAAAAGGGAGCAAATGAAACTCACAATAATGTATTTCGTAGTAATTATGCATATGATGGCATTGAACAAATGCAAGGTTGTCCTCGGATTCACAAACCTATATCAATTATATATATATTAAAACATATAATCGTAATCAAATAAATTATGTATATATAACTTTATTAGTTATATTATTTTTATATTGAATATGTATATATGTTTTCATTTAATCATTTCGTTATATAAAAATATTAATTTTCGTTATGTTATATGTATTAAATATATTTTTAATAATAAAAATGATAATAATGATAATAATAATAACCATAATATCTATAATAATAATAATAATAATAATAATAATAATAATAATAATAATAATAATAATAATAATAATAATAATAATAATAATAATAATAATAATAATAATACTATTAATACTATTAATAATGATAATAATGGTAATAATGGTAATAATAATTATAACTATGTTAATAATAATACTAATGTTTATAAAATGATACCAATACTAATTTTAATGAAAATAATAATCACTTTTATTATTTTCTTAATAATAATAATAATAATAATAATAATAATAATAATAATAATAATAATAATAATAATAGTAATAATAATAATAATAATAATAATAATAATAATAATAATAATAATAATAATAATAATAATAATAATAATAATCCTAATCATAGTAATGATAATATAATTTAACAATATTAGTAGTCATTTAATAATACAAACATAATACCAATAATAATAATGCGAAGTGATAATATACTTTACTAATAATAATAATAATTTTAGTAGCAACAATAATAATAGTAATTAAAATCATAATAATAATAATGATAATAATTATAATTCCAATAATAATAACAATAATATTAATAATAAAAATTTTTGATAAGAAAACTACCTCAAAAGAAGCTTTTTAAAAAAAATATTGTCGCGAACCGGGCTCGAACCCGAGACCTCTCGCTAACCCAAAACTCCCTTAGACCAGCTGAGCTAGTCTGTTTATCCAAAATTTAACCAACCCGTTTATATCTAACCCGTCTAATTTTTGTCTCCTTTATCTTCTTCTTCACCATATTACACGACCAGAAAAACCAATCAAACTCCTAACAGCTAATTACCTAGTTTGGTCTATGACTTGGATTAAAACAGAAAGAATCAATTGTTATTGAACTGATTAAGAAAAAAAAAATTAAAACAAACAGACTGCTGTGCAGTCGTGAACACAAAACAAAAAAATAATAAATAAATTTGGTTTTTGAATTCAGAATCGTTTTAGACAAAGATTATAAAACAAAATAGGTTTCAATTCACTCTTTGAAGCTATTGGAATCATTAATTCAACTTAATTCCTCACAGAAAATTCAAATTTGAGTGATGAACACAGGTTTGACTTTTAAAAACTAAAACTTTGACTCAAAAATTCGTACTCGATATTACAAATTGGGTTTTAAAATTTTGCAAAAAGTTTCACTAGAGGATTCCTAACAAAAAAACATTTTTAGTTTTTGAAATCTCATTCGAAATCGAGCCTTTGATCATTTGAGTTCAAAACAGAGGTCGACACTTACTTTTATTTTTATTTTTCTGTGATAATCTCTCAATTGTAGTGAATACACAATACTGGATGATTGAGGTTATATTATAAACGAATATAGAATAATTAGAAGGACACTGAATTTGATTTGCGGGATATTTACGTTTGACAGAAAATCAATCAAGAACAGAAGAATGAAGAAAAAGAATAAAATTTGATACCGATGTTTAACTGTATTTGTAATTGTCTGTGATCGATTTTGTTTGTATAATAGATTTAGAGACAGAAAAATCAGAATATATAGCGTTGATGTGGATATAACAGATTCGTATTCTATATCAGTATTTGTAAATTTATAAATTATATATATAAAAATAAAAAATAAAAAATATATATATATTAGTAATAATAATAATTCTAATTAATAATAATTATATTAATAATGCTGATTAATAATAGAAATTAATAATAATGATAATAGAAATATTAATATTATTAATGATAAAATATTTAATAATACTAATATTAACATTGATAATGATAAGAGTAATAATGATAAATGTAATAAAAATAATGAAACAATAATTTTAAATAGAAAGAATAATTTTTAATAATCATAATAATAATAATGAAAATAATAATAATAACATTAGTAAAGATAAAAATTTAAATGCATTAAATTTCATATCTATATGTAATATAACTAATACTGATATTAATTATTATTATTAATATTAGTATTAATAATATTAATGATAGTAATAATAATATTACTATAACAACTATATTTTATCTTGCAATAATATATTATTACTTATGTAATATTTAATAATCATATAATATATTATATAATGATCTTTATTATATATTTTGAAATCATTCAAACTGTGACGACCAGGAAAATTTTGACCAAATTTAAACTTAATCTTAATATGAATTCGACACGATAAGCAAAAGTCTATGATGTCGAGTCTCAAAATTTTTGAACTGTTTACATAGAATCAATTACCCTTTGACTATTCCCGACGATTCAAGGACAATTATGTGTAAATAAAGATGTAAATATATATATATATATATATATATATATATATATATATATATATATATATATATATATATATATTATGTGAATATGGTAGTATATATAAAATGTATAAATATTAAGTATTCAGTATATGATATTATAGAATATATTATATAATTATTAGATATGACATAATTAGCAAAATATAATATTAATATATTAAATTTAATTACAAGTTTAAATATAACTGTTATATTGAATATTATTATTACTACTTTTATTATTATTATTATTAATATTAACATTAATAATAATATTAGTATCAGTATTATTAAATATATAGACATGAAATTTAATACGCATAATTTGTTATATTAAGATCAGTATTACTATCAATATTAATATTATTAATATCATTATTATATTATTGAGATTATTAAAATTATTATAAGTATTATTATTTTTATACAAACTTATTATTATTAATGTATTTATTATAAATTTTGTCATTTAAGTATTAGTTATCATTTATCACTATTAATATTATGATTATAGTTATAATTAAGAGTAGTGTTATTGTTATATTTATTAATGACTAATATATGTATTATCATTATTATTAATATTAGTATTATCATTATTGTTATTAATAAATAAAATTATCATATTATTGCTATTAGCATTTTTATTATTACTAATAATATTAATAATAATATTATTAATTTTAACATATTATTATATTCTCTACATTTATTAATTATTATTAAAAATAATATATATACAAATAGGTCAGCACGCATTTACTTTATCAGAATTTTTTATTTGTTTCTGTTCTACCCGTGACAACTTGTCAAATTGAACCAATCAATATAAGATAATCGATGGTATCGGGATTTTGATAATAAATCATTCAATTGTCCTCCATCATATTCAATTATATTTGTATAGGTTGCTAGTTGAAGAATTAAACAGAATATTTTTTTTTCTTTTCTACTCGTTACCTTTGTTCCTTCATCTTTTTACGAAAAGTTTGATTCTACAATTTTTATCAAAATATAAAAATAGAGTTTTGTTAGGAATTCTCTTGTCTAACTATCTGCAAAATTTCATCTTCTAATTCCTCCAATTGATTTCGAATTTAGAGGTCAAAGTTTTAGAAACAAAAAGTTAAACTATGTTCTAAGATCAAATTAAAAGGTACTGTGATGATTCGATTTAAATGGATGATTTCAATAGTTTCTATTAATGATTCACAAACTATTTCATATTATAAACTTTAGCTATAACATTATAATTTGCGAAAATCAATTTTTTTAATATTATTCAGCGTCGAACATCATAGCTATTTCTTAATTTTTTTATTATTTTTTTTTGATCAAGAACATATGTTATACTTATCTAATTGTTTACGAAGTCTTAAACAAAACCATAGATTCATTATTATTATTATTGTGCTCTCTGGTCGACTAGTTTACATTGAAGAAGAAGATGATGTATAACAGAAAAGTTAGTAAATAAAATTTAGATGGGAATGAAATCAGAAAAGTAAGTAGCAGCTTAGTGGTTGGGCGAGTTTGGGTTTAACCGAGAGGTCTCGGGTTCGAGTCCTGTCCATGGCAAATTTTTTTAAAAAAGGCTTATCTTCAAAGGTTGTACTCTATTTTATTATTATTATTATTATTATTATTATTATTATTATTATTATTATTATTATTATTATTATTTTTATTATTATTATTATTATTATTTTTATGATTGTTATCATTAGTAATATAGTTAGAAGTATTATCATATCTAAAAGTATTATTAACAATATTATTATTATTATTATTATTATATTATTATTATTATTATAAGTGTTACTAATGTTATTATTTTCATAATTATTAGCATTAACATCAATCTATAAGTATGAGTATTATTATTAAGTATTATTAATATTATCCTTATTATTAGTGTTATCAGATTTTTTATAAGTATTATTATCAATATTATAAGTACCATTATTATTACTACTAAAACTATTATCCTAACTATTATTAATAGTAAAATTACTATAATTATTATCGTTATCAGTATTGTTATTTTTAATGTTATTATTATAATCAAATATAACTTTTAGTTACCATTATTAATATTATTTTACTAAATAAATATTATGTAGATAAAAATATATTTATAGGTAATATTACATAAAAGTATGTATTAATCATATTAATAATTTTATATGAATATTTATATATAACAAATCAGGTATTTTTAATATAAAACTAACTGAATATATATTAATATAACTATCTAAGCCCTAATCATTTTTGTATACACAAATTAAAAATATATAATATATAACATAAGTTATAATATAAGAAATTGTTAAATTTCGATTATATATATTAATAAATATACAAATGATATAGGTTCGTGAATCCGAGGCCAACCCTGCATTGTTCAGTTGTTCAATATCGTCATATGTATTTTTACTACAAAATACAGTATTGTGAGTTTCATTTGCTCCCTTTTTAAATGCTTTTGCAATATATATTTTTGGGACTGAGAATACACGCGCTTTTATAAATGTTTGACGAAACAGACACAAGTAATCGAAATTACATTCTATGATTGAATCGTTATACCGGATATCGCCCCTTGTTGAACTTGGTAACCTAAGAATTGGTGTTTATTATAATTGCCACCAATTGACGCGAATCCTAAAGATATATCTATGGGCCTTGACCAGCCCCAGTCAGAGAATTTGAACTGCTTTAGTATTTCGATTATATGTTTGGGGATATTCTAGATTCATTTTGTTAATGTCGGTTACCAGGTGTTCAATCCATATGAATGATTTTTTATGCGTGATGTTTATGAGAAATGGAAATATGAAATCTTGTGGTCTATTAAAATTATGAAAATGATTGTTTATGATAAACTAATGAACTCACCAACCTTTTGGTTGACACTTGAAAGCATGTTTATTCTCAGGTATTAAAGAAATCTTCCGCTGTGCATTTGCTAATTTTAGAGATATTACTTGGAGTCTATCATGACATATTTCAAAAGACGTTGCATTCAAGTAGTTAAGTTCATCAAGATTATTATTAAGTCAATTATAGTTTGATATATTATGAAATGGTATGCATGCCGTCAACTTTCGACGTAATGAAATTATCTTTTAAAAACGAATGCAATGTTTGTAAAATGTATCATATAGAAGTCAAGTACCTCGCGATGTAACCAAATGTAATGTATTCGCCCAGATGAATTAGGACGGGGCATGAAAGTTGAAATCAGAGCGGTGGTCTTAGCGAACCAGGTCTTGCATTAGTGTGTCTAACTGATAGTTGTTAGGATGCATTAGTGAGTCTGGACTTCGACCGTGTCTGCATGTCAAAAGTTTTGCTTATCAATTTTAGTCGGAAATAATCTGTTTATCGTCCTTAGGAAAATACCTGCTTATCATTCTTAGTCTAGACACATTTTACTGCATTGATTGCATGAATAGTGTATAGACAAAATTCATATCTTAGCGTATCTGCTAATTTATATCTTAACGTATCTGTTACTGTAAACTTCACCTAGTATATTCCGTAAATTCCTTCGCAATCTATGAAATCTTTTGTTCTATATATAGATATTCCATGTAATTAGAATATCATCCGATAGCCAGAAAACATTTCATATTGAAAAATCCTTTATTCGAAAGTATCAAATGGAACTCGTCACTAGTTCAAGGTCTTCAGAACCCGGCAGCTATTCCGACATGGATGTTCACCTAAGCTACGGAAGCAGCGTCACCATAATGAATTCAACCAAACAACCATCCCTAATTCATCTAATGGGTTTGTAATCGACTTAATCAATGGAAAAGAGAATAGGTCGATCCTTTCCATCAACCAAATTCACCACTTGGCGATGAACCTGAAGCACTTACAAGCGAACCTACCTGAAACACCATTTTCACCCTCATTTCCAGAGTATCTCGTCACGATTATATACTATCTCAGATTCTAGATCTTATTCATTCGCTCATCCGAACCGACAATCATCCCGGAGTAATAGCAGAAGTCAACGAGCTTCGCGTCCAAGTTATAGCCCTGCGAAAATATGGTGCAAAATGTACCAGCTTCAGCAACATCAACGGCATCAACAGTACCACCAGCAACTGTAAAGACCCGTCCTAATCCATTTGAACGAATACATTACATTTGATTACATCGTGAGGTACTTGACCTCTATATGATACATTTTACAAACAACAGTTCGTGAATCGTCGGAGATGGTCAAAGGTTAAAGGAATGTATTACAACAGTTCAAAATTTTCGAGATTCAATTAAATAGACTTTTCTTATCATGTTGAAGTTATTTGAAGATAAATTTTAAATTTGATCGGAAATTTATGGGTCGTCACAGTACCTACTCGTTAAAGAAATTTCGTCCCGAAATTTGAGTGAGGTGGTCATGGCTGATCAATCCTTAATCAATGATGTTACATAATTACAGATTGAGTGCAATGAGATTATGATGGAGGATGGAGTGTTTGATGATTATTTTGGGCCCCGATGATCGTCTTTCACTTTAACTATCAAGTGATCAACCACCCCGACCCGGTCTTGATTGTCAGTTAGCATAATTCACCTTAGCTCAATGTGAAAATTCCTTGGGCAAAGTCACAAGTGAAAACCACAAAGGCTTGGGAAAATGACAGAGAATTAACGACCCATAAATAAGAGTCCAAGCTCCCTATTTATAGTATTCGAGATATCCGCGGTCTGCGAATTACTTAACTATCCGCGGAAACTCAGCGGATTAAACCGCAGTCCTTTATTTGTGCGGAAATATAGATAGCTATACTTATTTTCAGCGAACACTTCATAACTTTGCATTATAGTTGGCGTAATTCTGCTTTAGGCTTTTAGCAAATAAAATATACATATACAATGCTATGTATATGATCAAGTTACCCCAGTTTATTATGATACATTTCGCGAAGCTAATGTACCATGATAAACTCTAAAAATAAAGAAGTGCTCCCTTAAAATTTTTGCAGTTAATATTTTATAATTTTTACCAACCATTTATTAACGTTGATTTTATTACGTTTAACGCATAGGCACAACGGTAACTTTCGCAACTCTGTCAAATCAATACGCCGTAACGGCTAGAAAATTACCGTTTACTCGTTGCAGTAATTTTACCCGTTTAAATGTAATCATTACCTTTTCAACTTGCTCGCCCTAATTCCAAATATAAATAGCTGAATAACCTGTATAAAAACTTTACGCTTTCTTTCGCAATTACGTATTGAGCCATATTCATCTGATCACACTCATTCTTCGCAATTAGTCAATTCAACCTCTAATTTCTTCAATTGAACATTCGTTTTATTTTTCTTATTACAAATGGCTTCTTCTTCATCTATGCATACTCCTGGAGGTTTCGTTTCCTATATAACGGAAGCCAAACTCCAAACCCTACAGGAGTGGTACCCTCCACTTGCACAGTTTGTTCCTACCGCACCTGCAGCAGAACAACTATCAGAACAACCTACGATTTCCGCTTACTCAATTTTTCCGCAGTGTCTGCGAGTATTACAAGATTGCCATGGCGAAGCTTCATCCAAATGCGATTAATAAGATTGTTTTGTTTGAGATGTTTTGCAATGCCAACAACAAACAACCGCTGCTAAACGTGTTTCGCACGTGCAATAGCCTGGTGCTATACGATGTGTGATGGTTTTTATTTCGCAGCAAACTTGGCACAATGACATCGCCAAAAGACTCAATTGGCAACTAGCGCAGTTCTTTCTTTTACATTAAGGACACCGCCTATGTGGATAGTGATATATCAAGAAGATGGTGTACCGAACTTGATCCCACTCTCAATGAAAAGCCTATACTTGATGATCTTGAGAATGACATTCTCAATACACTCAAAAATGCGGGCCTAATTCTGCGAGCATATTCGAATGTACTGCTGTACATTGGCAGGGTCTCAATTCAATGGCCATGGAGCGACTATGACGCTCTTTTGATCGACCAGGCAAATAATGGTACTTCGCTTATACTCTTCTCAACATATTAATATAATACACTTACGCGTATTCTTCGCATAACCTTATATGATTTATTGTCGCAGTGATTGCGCTTGATCTAGTCATGAGGTTGACAGATATTAGTAGGATTAGTCCTGCTCGTCGCTTAAAAATTGGTGACGGCGAGATTGTTCCTATTGATGAGCCAATCATCAATACATGCTTTATTTCTGGTGGGGAAGACCGCGGTAAGCGGAAAGTTGCGGAAAGTGCCACCACTCCACGCTAAAGACGACTGCGGTCTCTTTCAGAACGAGAAGTGAGTAAGTGATTTATGTATTCGCAGTATTTATTTATTACGCATGTATTATTTTCGTATAAGCTTGCTATATTTGCTTATCTGTTTGTAGTTGTCCTTTCAGATTCATCTACTGAAGCAACACCGCTCTACAATATCACTGGGAGCATCCCCACAGATATTCTTGAAGAGCCTGGTCATGAAAATTTATCTCTTCCTTCTGACGCAGAAGTATCTAATCAATAGGAAGAAAGAGAAGATGATGCGGAAGAAACCGCAGCAGTAGATTTGTTCCTAAGGATACAAAAGAGCAATATCGCAAACTATCATATCCCGAAGCCGCAAGACAGCGTCTGCATAATTACTATAATGCAATTTGTCTAACTGTAGACAGCATGGAGCATTTCACCGAGATATCAGATAAATATGATAATGTAGTGAAGATTGCCAACGCTCACGAAAGAAAAGTGCAAAGGGCTGAGGCACGGCTTAAAAAGGCTATAGAGGAGAACGCCAGACTCAAAAAGAGGGCGGAAAGTGCGGAAAAAGAATTCGCACAGCTGGTCAAGTATCTGCCATAATTCGCAGATAAAGTGATGGATTCAAATCCAGTCACTGAAAAATTTCAGGCGTATGCCCAAGCAGCAAAACTTGCCACTCGTTGTGAGTGGTATGATCTGTTGTGCAAGCTTGGCAATCTTTCTCAACCCCTCCCTTCAGATATGGCAAAAGAAATTTGTGCCACTGACGATGCTCGAGAAGCGCTCTCAAGAGCAAAGAAGGAAGTTAAAAAAGTCAGCATACCTGCCCTGGAGGAATTCAGCCAGCGCGAGGGCATTACGTTCACAGACATTAAAGCGTTGGAGCTTTAGATTTATCTTAGCTAGTTTTCATATGTATATTTTGCAATCTTAATTGCATTTTTTGTAATGATCCGCGCTGTTTCCGTGCTTAATATTACTATCATATTTACATTTCGCATTTGCAACGTTTTATTTATATAGCGCTTTACTTTATCATATATTCATAATTCAGACTTGCCCTTTGCAATTTCCGCATTTGCTATTGTGCACATAACAAATGCGTACTTTATGCGAAATAATCTTTTAATCATTATGAATCTTCTAAGTCCGACAAATCGATCCTTAGGCAAATTTAGCATTGCGAAGCATCTAAGTATTGGCAAGATCAAACACTTAGGAAATTTTATCCATTCGCAATATTTTCAAATCAACACAAGTGGGCAATTTCATCACTTGGTTTTTAGCATATTATTTCGCAATGCATATTTGCATTAATACAACTTTTAAGCAGGCCATGTTTAACGAAAAGCATGCCATTTTACTTAAATCATCCACAGAACAAACATTAACTTAGTGTTATAAAAGATAAGTAACTACATTCTGCGAAATAATCACTACGCGTGGCCACATATAGTGTTTTCGCTTTGTAAAGAAACAACTACTAACACTGAAATTAATTTTGCTTTATTCATTACTTTTTCGCGTTACAAATTTCTAAAAATAAACGCGACATATCATGCATTAATGCAATTTGCCTTAGCATCTCATTACTACTTTTTTCTGTAAATTTTCGCACTATTCGGGGTGAACTGAATGTCCTTCAATACCCATACTTGCATTTGCCATAATCATAGCGCAGAATGGCTCTACTTCCACATAAGTTAGTGTGCCAATTCCCTTATTAGCAGAAAATTTAAGCATGCCATGTATAGTAGAAGGGATAGCTCCAAACATACGCAAAGTAGTGCGCCCAAGTATCATATTAAACCGTGACTGATTTCGCATAATGTACAGATTTAATAAAGCTTGGCGCCTTAGTGACTCATCGCAATCATCAACTAGCTCCATTTATAATTCTAATTGGCTAACAGGCCAGGTTGATTCTCCTGAGAATCCAGCAAGTGAAACCGCAGTAGGTTTCATCAAAGCCTGAATGTTTGCGGGCAGTTTGCTAAAACATTGTTCGTACATGACATCTACACTGCTACCAGTGTCCACATGTACCTTCATTATCATAATACCAGTGTTTGCAATGCGGCATGAAACCACTACTGGCTTTTCAACATCCGCGGTCAAACTTATAGGAGGAAAAGTAATGGAAGGACATTTCCAACTAACAATCTAACCAAATACTTGAAGTACTGACATTTCGCCTTGCACTTCTACCACATTAATTGTAGTGACCCGAACTTTTCCATGTTTATATATATTAATTGAGATTGATATTTACATAAATAAATGTTTCCAACATGTTAAGCAATCAAACTTGCTAAGACTTGATTAAATAAAATAAGTTTCATATAGACAATTGATCACCCAAGTTGACCGGCGATTCACGAACGTTACAAATTTGTAAAAACTACATGTTGTGGTATATATAGACACATATATATGGTTGACATGAGATTATGATGATTAAGTATCTCACTAAGTATATTAACAATGTGTGATATACATAAGAAATGAGATTACTAAGTTAAGAAACTCGAAATGATATATATAACGATTATCGTTATGATAACGTCTACTAAATACATATGTATCATATTAAGATATTGATACACTATATTTAACATAATAAAATGATATTTAAATATATCATTAAGTGTGTTAACAATGAACTACATATGTAAAAACAAGACTACTAACTCAAGAATTACGAAACGAGACTTATATGTAACGATTATCGTTGTAACGATATTTTAATGTATATATCATATTAAGAGATATTCATACATCATAATATCATGATAACATAATAATTTAACATCTTATTTGATATAATAAACATTGGGTTAACAACATTAATTGAGATCGTTAACTTAAAGGTTTCAAAACAACACTTACATGTAACGACTAACGAAGACTTAACGACTCCATTAGAATGTATATACATGTTGTGTTTTGATATGTATTCTTACACTTTTGAAAGACTTCAAGACACATATCAAAGTACTTCTACTTCACAAAAATGCTAACAATTACATCCTCGTTCAGTTTCATCAACAATTCTACTCGTATGCACCCGTATTCGTACTCGTACAATACACAGCTTTTAGATGTATGTAATATTAGTATATACACTCTAATGATTAGCTCTTAGCAAACCATGTGAGTCACCTAACACATGTGGGAACCATCATTTGGCAACTAGCATGAAATATCTCATAAAATTACAAAAATATTAGTAATCATTCATGACTTATTTACATGAAAACAAAATTACATATCCTTTATATCTAATCCATATACCAACGACCAAAAACACCTATAAACACTTTCATTCTTAAATTTTCTTCATCTAATTGATCTCTCTCAAGTTCCATCTTGAAGTTCTAAGTGTTCTTCATAAATTCCATAAGTATAGTTTCATAAAAATCAAGAATACTTCCAAGTTTGCAAGTCTACTTCAAAGCTTTCTAATCCATTCCAAGTAATCATCTAAGATCAAGGAACCTTTGTTATTTATAGTATGTTATCTTTCTAATTCAAGGTAATATTCATATTCAAACTTTGATTCAATTTCTACAACTATAACAATCTTATTTCGAGTGAAAATCTTACTTGAACTGTTTTCGTGTCATGATTCTGCTTCAAGAACTTTCAAGCCATCCAAGGATCCTTTGAAGCTAAATCCATTTTTCTCATTTCCAGTAGTTTTATCCAGAAAACTTGAGGTTGTAATGATGTTCATAACATCATTCGATTCATACATATAAAGCTATCTTATTCGAAGGTTTAAACTTGTAATCACTAGAACATAGTTTAGTTAATTCTAAACTTGTTCATAAACAAAAGTTAATCCTTCTAAATTGACTTTTAAAATCAACTAAACACATGTTCTATATCTATATGATATGGTAACTTAATGATTTAAAACCTAGAAACAGGATGAACACTATAAAATCGGATATACGCCGTCGTAGTGAAACCGGGGGCTATTTTGGTTTGGATAATTAAAAACTATGATAAACTTTGATTTAAAAGTTGTTCTTATGGGAAAATGATTTTTCATATGAACATGAAACTATATCCAAAAATCTTGGTTAAACTCAAAGTGAAAGTATGTTTTTCAAAATGGTCATCAAGATGTCGTTCTTTCAACGGAAATGACTACCTCTTTAGTAATTGACATGTAACTTAAATTTCTAACTATAAACCTATAATTTTTCTGTTTGAATTCTTAAATTAGAGTTCAATATGAAACCATAGCAATTTGATTCACTCAAAACGGATTTAAAATGAAGAAGTTATGGGTAAAACAAGATTGGATATTTTTTATCTTTTTAGCTACGGGAAATGTTTAACAAATCTATACAAATCATATCCTAGCTAACTTATATTGTATTATACCTGTATTCTAATATATTATGTAATCTTGGGATACCATAGACATGTATGCAAATATTTTGACATATCATATCGACCCATGTATATATATTATTTGGAACAACTATAGACACTCTATATGCAGTAATGTTGGAGTTAGCTATACAGGGTTGAGGTTGATTCAAAAAATATATATACTTTAAGTTGTGATCTAGCCTGAAACGTATATACACTGGGTCATGGATTGATTCAAGATAATATATATATCGATTTATTTCTGTACATCTAACTGTGGACAACTAGTTGTAGGTTACTAACGAGGACAACTGACTTAATAAACTTAAAACATTAAAACGTATTAAAAATGGTGTAAATATATTTTGAACATACTTTGTGTTGGGATTTTAACAAGTTTGAAACTCTTAAGTTCATTTGAGATTATAATCAAAACGGAAGCATGAATTACCAATTAAACTTGTTTAATCTTTAAACCAATTAAAGTTAAATCCCACAAGGATCAAGTTATGAAATCATGCTTACAATTAACAAGAAAAGGAAGAGTAATATACCTCCTTAAAACAAGTTTAAGGGCTGTCCAAATGGTAGTAAGATGATGAACAAAAGTGTAGAACTTCAAGCCTTTGATCCTCCAACACCACCCTTAAGTTAGCTAGACTTTGTAACCTTAACACCCTTGTTAATCTAGCTTGAAAACACACCTTTCTACCTTGGAAAAATTCGAACAGCAGCTTTCAAATATGAGCAGAATGTATGATGATATTGAAGAGTTTGTAGCTTCTATCTTGAAGCCTCAAGTGTGTAATACCCCAAGCAATAACCCCAACACTTATGCCTTTAGTTAGGATTTGTTTTACACTTGATGTGAGCTTGTAAAAGCAAAGTTAGAACCTCCCTTGAGTCCTAAATAGCCCACGGCTTTTTGGACAGCAGCAGGAACAATTTTTGCAGTTTTTACTTGTTGTTATGTTGTGTATTGCATGTGTGTTTTGAGTCAAGACCTTGGTAATACTTATTAAGCATGTTCCTAGGAGTTAAGACGTCAAAAGTACCAAAAGGAATAAGCATGGGAGGACTTCTTGGGTCTACAAAATCTGCCCACAATTTCCATTATTTTATACAAGATGTAAATTTTATAAAACTTGTAAATAATTTTATAAAACTTGTATAAAATATACATGTACTTATTATTTGCAATAATTTTATAAACGATTTTATAAAATATAATACAACATAATTTTTTAAACCTATAAATAATTAAATACAAATTATCCAAATAATTTATTTCAAGTAATAACATTTCAGAAAACCGATTTTCTAAAGTTCAAGTGTCGCGTATTTATTTAACGATCCAGTCGTTAAGATTAAATACATATAAAGTGTTGGTAAGCTTGTTATTGGGTATGAACCGACTTGGATCAAAACATATTAGCCACATTAATTTAATATGTCTCTCGGGCATACTAAATACCTTCAATCTCCCACTTGCACGAGAAACATAAGAAATTAATGCAAGTGATGGATACCACCTAACGACCGTCCATCACCCCCAATATGTTATGACTTTGTGCCATTCAATAACATCATCCCTTTCGAGTTCCCATCTCGAATATGAATAGGTGAAACTTTCATCACATCCTTTTGTCCTAGATGTCATGTTAAATCCAAGAGACACAGAGTGATCACTCTCTTCTAGATTTAACTTTATCAGGCCTTAGACATCTGACTCTCAACGAATAAGAGGGACAAATTCCATCTTGACTACACACGTCTTAAATATATACCTTGCATTATACCTGAGCTCTTCCTTATGAACTACCATATTTTAGAATAGCGAAGGAAAGAATCAAGGCACAATACTTGGTAAATATCTGAACCCAATATGTATCTCAGGTCAGAGGATACAATGATATTCGCCTTTACTCAAGATTACATGTGATCAACCACAAAGGCTCTATTTAGTAAATCTTGAGGGCGGGTCTTCCAATATTTGTATCCCACAAATATCTATGAACCTTGGTTGCAACCTTGCCCCATATTCATCCCGTGAATTTATACCAATCCAAGTTCATAATAGTCTAAACCTCACACTTGTTCCCATAAATGTGATCGACTACGGAATTTAGAATAATTACTTATTCATGGATAAAATATGCAAAATAGGAACATAACTCAAAATAAATTAATGCCATAATTATATTAATGAGTTTGAACAATTTTGTTCCGTTACAATACTTAAAACAGATCATGACCAATCACTAGAATATCGAAGCCCTAAAGCACAAACATGTCCTGCATGTTTTGATCCATGTAAGAGCTTCGTGAGTGGATCCGCTATGTTAAGATCTGTGTGAACTTTTCGAATACATATCTTTCGCTTTTCAACTTCATCCCTTATGTAGTTGAATCTCCGCTCAATGTGACGGGTCTTTTGGTGAGCACGAGGTTCTTTGATTTGGGCAATCGCACCTTCGTTGTCACAAAAGATCTCAAGAGGGTCCTGAATGGAAGGGACCACTCCTAAGTCGTCGATGAATTTCTTCATCCATGCAGCTTCCTGTGCTGCCAATGACGCGGCAATGTACTCTGACTCTGTAGTGGATAATGCAACAACATCCTGTTTTGAACTCTTTCAAGAGACTGCACCTCCATTTAATGTGAATACATAACTGGATTGTGATCGAGAATCATCTCGGTCAGTTTGGAAACTCTCGTCCACGTAACCTTTTACAGCGAGTTTCTCCTCACCAGACCCATATACCAGAAACATATCCTTAGTACTCCTAAGGTATTTCAATATACTTTTAACAGCAATCCAATGACTGTTTCCTGGGTTATTCTGGTATCTGCTTGTCAGACTAAGAGCGCATGACACATCCGGTCTAGTGCATATCATTGCATACATGATTGACCCAATGGCAGACGCATATGGGACTTTATTCATTCTCTCTTGTTCATCTTTCGTGGTGGGGCACTGAGATGAATTAAGGAGTGTTCCTCTTTGAATAGGTACCAAACCTTTCTTAGAGTTCTCCATCTTGAACCTTTTCAAGATCTTTTCAATGTATGCACTTTGATTCAAACCTATCAGTTTCTTGGATCAATCCCTGTAGATCCCAATCCCCAAGACGTATTGTGCTTCTCCAAGATCCTTAATGGAGAAGCATTTACTTAGCCAAGTTTTAACTCTTTGCATTGCCGGAATATCATTTCCAAATAACAATATATCATCCACATATAGTACAAGGAACATGATAGTGCTCCCATTAGCTTTCTTATATACACAAGCTTCATCACCATTTTTAATGAAGCCAAATTTCACGGCTTCCTCATTAAAACGATGATTCCACATTCTAGATGCTTGTTTCAATCCGTAGATTGACTTCTTTAACTTGCATACCTTTTTAGGATATTTCGGATCAACAAAACCTTCAGGCTGAACCATATAGACATCTTCCACAAGATATCCATTTAGGAAAGCGGTCTTGACATCCATTTGCCATATTTCATAATCATAATGAGCAGCAATGGCAAGTAATATCCTAATAGACTTTAGCATTGCCACAGGCGAAAAAGTTTCATCATAGTCAACCCCTTGAGTTTGAGTGAAACCTTTTGCTACAAGTCTAGCTTTATATGTATCCAAGTTTCCATGTATGTCGGTTTTCATTTTGAAAAGCCATTTACAATTAACTAGCCTTGAGCCAGCAGGTTGTGTAACAAGTTCCCAAACTTGGTTGTCATACATGGATTGCATCTCAGCGTTCATGGCTTCCTGCCATTTATCTTTATCAATCCTTGATAAAGCATCTTGGTAGTTTATTGGTTCATCCAAATCAACCACATAGCAACCATCCATGAGAAACCCATATCTCTCAGGAGGATTACTAATCCTACCAGATCTACGAACGTCTTGTGTATTTTGATCATCCATTTGATCACTCTCAACATTTTCATGTTGAGTGCTAGTGTCAACCAATTGTGTATCATCTACTTGATCTTGAACCTCTTCAAGATCTATCTTCCTTTCACTACTTCCTTCCATTAGGAACTTAGTTTCAAGGAATTCCGCCTTCCGAGCAACAAATACATTCTGCTCGGATGGATCATAGAAATAATATCCCATATTATCCTTGGGATATCCTATGAAGATACACTTCGTGGATCGAGCATTCAACTTATTAGGGACGTAACGCTTAGGATAAGCTTCACATCCCCATACCTTTAAGTATGATAGAGATGGAGGTTTTCCAAACCACATCTCATGAGGTGTTCGTTCCACTTTCTTGGTTGGGGCCATATTTAAAATACGAGCCGCGGAGCATAGACAATAACCCCAAAACGATAGAGGTAACGAGCTTCTTGCCATCATAGATCGAACCATATCCATTAGGGTTCGGTTCCTCCTTTCGAAAACTCCATTAAGTTGGGGTGTTCCTGGTGGAGTAAGTTGTGAGATAATCCCACAACTCCTAAGATGATCTTGGAAAGCATCGCTTAGGTATTCACCTCCTCTATCGGTACGCAGTACCTTGATTGTCTTGTTGAGTTGATTTTGTACTTCGTTTTGATATTCTTTGAATGCTTCAAAAGTTTCATCCTTATGCCTTAACAAGTAGACATATCCGAAACGACTGAAGTCATCAATGAATGTAACAAAGTATCTTTCACCATTCCTAGTAATGGGCTTAAAGGGTCCACACACATCCGAATGTAGTAATCCCAATAAGTCTTTAGCCCTTTCATAGGTCCCTTTGAAAGGTGCTTTAGTCATTTTGCCTTGTAAACAAGATTCACATACATCAAACGAGTCCATCTCATTTGATTTTAAAAGTCCATTCTTTTAAAGTGTATGCATTCGGTTCTTGTTTATGTGACCAAGGCGACAATGCCATAAGTAGGAATCACTCAAATCCCTTTTGAGTTTCTTGGTGCTTGTATGGTATATTGAGCTACTAGATGATGTGTCATCATGAATCAATTCATAAATTCCATTTGAAGGTGAAGCCTTAAAATAGAATACATTATCTAAATAAACGTGGATATCATCATTAACGAAATTAAGATTAAAACCACATTGTTTCAAACGGGAAACTGAAATAATGTTTCGACATAAATCCGGTGCATACAAAACATTGTTCAAAATAAGTTCCAAACCACTTGGAAGTTTTAACACAAGGTCTCCTTGAGCCTTCACTTGCACTTTGGCTCCATTACCCATGTAGAGACTTGATGTTCCTGTTTGCTTGCTAATTCTTTTGAACCCCTGCAAAGTATTGCAAATGTGAGTTCCACATCCAGTGTCTAATACCCATGTATTAGAAGAAGTAATACTAAGCTCTATATATACCATATATATATTACCTGAGGATTGCCCCGCATCCCTCTTTTCCTTCAACTCCTTAAGGTAGACCGGGCAGTTTCGTTTCCAGTGACCCATTTCACCGCAACCGAAACATGGGTCTTCCTTGGGGTTTGCTTGTCCGGCAACCTTTTGCTTCTTGCTCTTGTTTTTGGTTGGGGTAAAGATCTTCCCCTTTCCCTTGCCTTTATGAGCAGGTCCTTTCCTTTTAGCCACCTTAGGCTTAGAGGTGTTATTACCTTTGGACCCACCATCATTGATCATTAGTACGGGTGAAGCCCTTTTACCCATGCTAGTTTCGGCCGTCCTTAACATGCCATGAAGTTCACCAATGGTCTTATCCATCCCATTCATATTGTAATTAATTACAAATTGGTCAAACCTCTTTGACAAGGAGTTTAGGATAAGATCGGTTGCTAACTCATTAGAAATGTTGAGATTAAGACGGTTTGCGCGATCAATATTTCTTTTCATTTTGAGGACATAAGATGAAACAGATTGGGTGTCATCCATACGACATGCATGTAGTGCTCGAACGGTCTCGAAGCGCTCGACACGTGCTTGTTGAAGGAACATCTCCTTCAATTGTGTGATCATGTCGTATGCAGTATGATGCTCGAAATCCTTTTGAAGTTCGGGTATCATAGTCCCAAGCATTAGGCAAGCGACTTGCACTGAATCGGTGCAATACTTATCCCAATAAGCCATGCCTTCCGTATCATCCTCGTCGGGTTGATCGGGAATGGGGTCCTCCAACACATACACCTTATCCTCGAGTTTGTGGACAATCCTAAGATTGCAGAACCAATCCATAAAGTTCATATGGTTGAGTTTGTCTTTCTCGAGGAGAGACCTTAATGATAGGTTGTGTAAGTTAATTGGTGCATTTTGCATGTTGTTGATGTTATTGGCGGCCATCTATAAAATTTAACAAAGTTCATTTAAGTATTGATTTTAAATTTAATAAACAATACCCTTTTATATTTTAATTGACATATTAAATATTAGAATCCAACGGTAAATCAAATTTCGGTTAGGTGACCTTTATCCCGTTATTTGATTTAGCTAGGTAGTCATAATGACAATTGCAATCCTTTTGCAACTTCTAAATTATGGGATCATGCAATCCTTTTGCATGGCATATTTATCCCATCAACGCCTATTTGTTCCTCATGCTTCGGTGACTCTAAGTTCATGATTCCCAAATCAAGTCGTCCTACTTGTGTAAACTTGTAAATTTAACAAACAAGCGGTTAGGTGACCTTTATCCCCAAGCATGTCAAATTCACCTTAACCACATTAGTTTGTTCATAACGGTTAGGTGACCTTTATCCCATCATGAGTTCCCTAATATGTTTAAGTGTCGCACAAAAGGATGGCGTTAAACTTGTTTACCTTGTTTGTAAAAGGGATTTTAAGTTTTCATTAATTCTAGTTTGAGAAAACTTTTATGCCATACACCAACATGCATTTAGTGTATGGTACTTATGAAAAACCATTTTCATGTCTTGTAATTTGCCAATTACTTGATATAAACCATTTTATATATACGTGATCCTTTTCTTGTTCTTAATAACCATTTATTAAGGTCTTTAGTTGCTTTTAATTTAAACAATTAAATTGTCATTTTGCATGTTATTAATACGTTTAATTTAACCAATTAAATTGTCGTTTTGCTTGTTGTTATCTTGTGATTAATTGTATCAACCAAACATACAATACAATAAACAAACAAACAACCACACATGCAAAACAAGTATGTTCACAATCTAGCCATTTTGGTGGACATTTGTTTAGCCGAAAACAAATGTCACCGGGTTAAGGGGTAATAATACAAAGTAGGAGATTTCAAATCTCCCACTTAACCTTGCATCCATATGCTCCTTGTGTTCTTCAAGTTTTCATCATCGTGTATCTTCATTTTTACAAAATATGTATCCTAATACATTTTTCTCTAGAAAATGAAAATATAACCTAATCTATTTTACATGCCAAATATAAATAAATTACATAATCAAATGAATGAATTATTACATGCCAAATAAATAATTATTACAAACCAAATTGAATGAATTAATATTACATACCAAATGAATAATACAATTCATTCAAACACACATGCATGCAACACAAGGTCAAGGCTAAAATTGTGAACATTAACATGCAACCAAAATATGAACTAAATGGAAGAACCCAAACCCATTTTGGGACTCCATAAATTCGGCCTTAACTTTAAACCCACCCAAACCCTTTTATTTTTGCATTCTACATTCATGCATGTTTATAGAATGCAAATATAGTGGGTTTAAAATAACATATTGAAGCATATTTCAACAACTTCGGCTCTAGATACCATTGTTGGGATTTTAACAAGTTTGAAACTCTTAAGTTCATTTGAGATTATAATCAAAACGGAAGCGTGAATTACCAATTAAACTTGTTTAATCTTTAAACCAATTAAAGTTAAATCCCACAAGGATCAAGTTATGAAATCATGCTTACAATTAACAAGAAAAGGAAGAGTAATATACCTCCTTAAAACAAGTTTAAGGGCTATCCAAATGGTAGTAAGATGATGAAAAAAAGTGTAGAACTTCAAGCCTTTGATCCTCCAACACCACCCTTAAGTTAGCTAGACTTTGTAACCTTAACACCCTTGTTAATCTAGCTTGAAAACCCACCTTTCTACCTTGGAAAAATTCGAACAGCAGCTCCCAAATATGAGCAGAATGTATGATGATATTGAAGAGTTTATAGCTTCTATCTTGAAGCCTCAAGTGTGTAATACCCCAAGCAATAACCCCAACACTTATGCCTTTAGTTAGGATTTGTTTTACACTTGATGTGAGCTTGTAAAAGCAAAGTTAGAACCTCCCTTGAGTCCTAAACAGCCCACGGCTTTTTGGACAGCAGCAGGAACAATTTTTGCAGTTTTTACTTGTTGTTATGTTGTGTATTGCATGTGTGTTTTGAGTCAAGACCTTGGTAATACTTATTAAGCATGTTCCTAGGAGTTAAGACCTCAAAAGTACCAAAAGGAATAAGCATGGGAGGACTTCTTGGGTCTACAAAATCTGCCTACAATTTCCATTATTTTATACAAGATGTAAATTTTATAAAACTTGTAAATAATTTTATAAAACTTGTATAAAATATACATGTACTTATTATTTGCAATAATTTTATAAACCATTTTATAAAATATAATACAACATAATTTTTTAAACCTATAAATAATTAAATACAAATTATCCAAATAATTTATTTCAAGTAATAACATTTTAGAAAACCAATTTTCTAAAGTTCAAGTGTCGCGTATTTATTTAACGATCCAGTCGTTAAGATTAAATACATATAAAGTGTTGGTAAGCTTGTTATTGGGTATGACCCGACTTGGATCAAAACATATTAGCCACATTAATTTAATATGTCTCTCGGGCATACTAAATACCTTCACTTTGATATATATGTACATATTTGTTATAGGTTCGTGAATCGACCAGTGGCCAAGTCTTACTTCCCGACGAAGTAAAAATCTGTGAATGTGAGTTATAGTCCCTCTTTTAAAATCTAATATTTTGGGATGAGAATACATGCAGTTTTATAAATGTTTTACGAAATAGACACAAGTAATTGAAACTACATTATATGCGTGAATGATCGAAGCCGAATATGCCCCTTATGCTTGGTAACCTAAGAATTAGTAAACTGATCTACTAATTGATGCGAATTCTAAAGATAGATTTATTGGGCCTAACAAACCCCATCTAAAGTACCGGATGCTTTAGTACTTCGAAATTTATATCATATCCGAAGGGTGTCCCAGAATGATGGGGATATTCTTATATATGCATCTTGTTAATGTCGGTTACCAGGTGTTCACCATATAATTGATTTTTATCTCTATGTATGGGATGTGTATTGAAATATGAAATCTTGTGGTCTATTGTTACGATTTGATATATATAGGTTAAACCTATAACTCACCAACATTTTTGTTGACGTTTAAAGCATGTTTATTCTCAGGTGAATACTAAGAGCTTCCACTGTTGCATAATAAAATAAGGACAAGATTTGGAGTCCATGTTTGTATGATATTGTGTAAAAACTGCATTCAAGAAACATATGTTGATGTAATATATTTCTATTGTAAACCATTATGTAATGGTCATGTGTAAACAGTATATTTAAGATTATCATTATTTGATAATCTACGTAATGCTTTTAAAACCTTTATTGATAAAATAAAGGTTATGGTTGTTTTAAAAATGAATGCAGTCTTTGAAAAACGTCTCATATAGAGGTCAAAACCTCGCAACGAAATCAATTAATATGGAATGTTTATAATCAATATGAACGGAACATTTCAGTTGGTATCCGAGAGTTGGTCTTAGAGAACCAGAAAATTTGCATTAGTGTGTCTTATCGAGTTTGTTAGGATGCATTAGTGAGTCTGGACTTCGACCGTATTTTCTTTAAAAATGATTGCTTAACATTTTTGTTGGAAACTATATATTATTAACATGTAAATATTATGTGATATATTAATCTCTTAACATGTTTGGTATTGTGTGATAGATGTCTACCTCTAGCACAAATCCCATTGACTCACCTAATAATAACGAAGAGTCGAATATATAGTGGCAAGATTCACAAGTTCCCGAAGAACCGGAAGAAGAGGAAACAGAACCGAAAGAAGAGGAACTGGAAGAAGAGGAACCAGAAGAAGAGGAACCGGAAGAAGAAGAGGTTCTGGAGGGGGGAATAGTAGGAACCACAGAAAACCGGTCAAATAAAAGAAAATCCTCAACCAATGGACCAAAGTTAAAAATGGTCAATAGTGTTTCCGCTAAGGAAGCAAAATATTGGGAAAATTACCAATTTTCCGATGAATCGGATCCTGATGAGGATTCCGATGATGTTATAGAAATTACCCCGACCCAATTTAATGAGGCAAAAGAAAATAATAAAGGAAAAGGCATCAAAATAGAGAAATCTGATTCCGACCCCGATGAACTTTATATGTACCGTCAACACCCATATTTTCAATATCGTGACAATAACCCAGGAACCTCTAAACCACCAGGTTTTTCTAAACCAATGTGGAAAATGACAGCTCGTATTAGAGGAACATCATATATCCCTAGAAAATTAGGAAAAAGAACCAAGTTTGAAGAAGAAGAAACCAGTGATTCAGATTAGAGGGGTGTGAGCATGTTGTGTAATAAATGTGTTGTAGTGTGCTTGTACTTTTATGTTCTATGTAAAAATTGCTTGTATTGTTTGTTATTACGAATCTAATCCTTGTCTATTTTACAGTATAAAAACAAAATGGACGTTAGGGGTAGACAACCGAATATTTTAGAAGACCTACCAGAGGATATGATTGAGGAAATCTTGTCTAGAGTCGGTCAGAATTCATCAGCACATTTAGTTATGGGGAAATTAACTTGTCAAACATTTGAAAGACTTTCCAGAAATGCCTTAGTTTATAAAAGGCTTTCCTTTGATAGGTGGGGTATATCACATTGGGGAGACTTTAAGTTACGCCGTGTTTTCTTTAAAGCGTTAAATGCGGGGAACCCAAATGCAATTTTACGCTACGGGTTAAGAACCTATTTTGACTCAACATATCCCAACATAGGATTTCGTGAATGAGAAAGAGCTTCTAACATGTAACATAAAGAAGCATGTTATGCTTACGGGTTAGTGATGTTCGCTTCTTACCAAAGTGAGAAAAATAACATCGGATTGAAGCTTTTAAATAAAACTTTCCCACAAGGGACGGATTCAGTAGTTGGGGTGAGAAACAAGGTTTTTAGATTATTACAGGGCTGTTGGACATTACGAAACCCTCGTCCTTTTGACGACATTACAACATGCTGCCTAGCCAATGGTCATAACGGTTATTTTCCACAAGACCAAGGATGGGAAGTCGTCTTAGTAAAACTAGAATGCATGACTTGTTTCTGGACTTATGAATTACGTGTCTTTATTTCCTTTGCTGAACAACTTGCATATTAACTAGATTTATTTTCAAAACTGTCCTGTATCATAGTGTACTATATTTCATGTTATATGTAATATAGCGAAGTTGTAAGTTTGAAGAATATTATTATAATCAGTTTGAAGAATATTTGTATATTAGCTACTAAGTATGAACTTAACGGGTAGGTAGTACCCGAATTTAAACTTATAAAACGCTAATATGAAGAAAAAGCTTTTATAAATGAGTTCATATTATGCTACGAGATACTATTGACTACTCTTAATATTCTGTATGATTAACTTATTTCATTTGACTATTTTGAAGGAAATGGCACCGACTACTCGACACACCTTGAATACGAGCGAAGAGGAATTTCGTGCTTTTCTTGCTTCAAACATAGCCGCAGTACAGGCCGCGCTACATATCAACAATAACTCTGAATCTAGCAATACAACTAACGGCGCAAGAAATCGTGTAGGATGCTCCTACAAGGAATTCACTGCCTACAAACCTTCAGAATTTGATGGGACCGAAGGACCAATCGGATTGAAATGGTGGACCGAGAAAGTTGAATCGGTGTTTGCCATACGTAATTGTGATGAAGGAGACAAATTGAACTACGCTACGCATACCTTCACAGGTATTGCGTTAACATGGTGGAATACCTATCTAGAGCAAGTGGGACAAGATGCTGCTTACGCGCTACCGTGGTCAGCATTCAAGCACTTGATGAATAAGAAGTACCATCCCAGAACCGAGGTCAATAAGCTCAAGTCAGAACTTAGAGGGTTACGAACACAAGGATTCGATATTATTTCGTACGAAAGACGATTTACAGAATTGTGCCTATTGTGTCCGAGAGCGTTCAAAGATGAGGAAGAGAAGATCGACGCATTTGTGAAAGGATTACCGGAGAGAATCCAAGAAGATATAAGTTCACACGAGCCTGCCTCCATAAAAAAGGCATGTTGAATGGCTCACAAACTAGTGAACCAGATTGAGGGAAGAATTAAAGAACAGGCGATCGAAGAGGCCAACGTGAAGCTAGTCAAAAGAAAGTGGGAGGAAAACGGTGATAAGAGTCACCAATACAACAACAACTATCCCAACAATCGCAACATCAATCGCAACTACAACAAACGGCACAACAACAACAGCAACAACAACTACAACAATCATCCCAACAACAATAACAACCGCAATAACAACAACAATCAGAAGCAGCTATGCCAAAGGTGTGAAAAGTATCACTCGGGGTTCTGCACCAAATTTTGCAACAAGTGTAAAAGAAATGGTCATAGCGCGGTGAAGTGTGAGGTCTACGGACCAGGGGTTAATAGAACGAAAGGAACAAATGGTGTCGGAACGGGTAATGGCGGAGCAGGTAGTGTCAGAGCAAGTTATGCCAATGTAGTTTGTTATAAATGTGGAAAACCAGGCCACATTATTAGAAATTGCCCGAACTAGGAGAACACGAATGGACAAGGCCACGGAAGAGTTTTCAATATTAATGCGGCAGAGGCACGGGAAGACCCGGAACTTGTTACGGGTACGTTTCTTATTGACAATAAATCTGGTTACGTTTTATTTGATTCGGGTGCGGATAGAAGCTATATGAGTAGAGATTTTTGTACTAAATTAAGTTGTCCATTGACGCCGTTGGATAGTAAATTTTTACTCGAATTAGCAAACGGTAAATTAATTTCAGCAGATTATATATGCCGGAATCGAGAAATTAAACTGGGTAGCAAAATATTTAAGATTGATTTGATACCAGTAGAGTTAAGGAGTTTTGATGTAATAGTTGGCATGGACTAGCTGAAGGAGATGAAAGCAGAGATCGTATGTTACAAAAATGCAATTCGCATTGTATGAGAAGAAGGAGAACCCTTAATGTGTACGGAGAAAAGGGCAACACGAAGCTACATCTTATTAGTAATTTGAAGGAACAAAAGCTAATAAGAAAAGGTTGCTATGCTGTTCTAGCACACGTCGAGAAAGTACAAACTGAAGAAAAGAGCATCAATGATGTTCCCGTCACAAAAGAATTTCCCGATGTATTTCCAAAAGAATTACCGGGACTACCTCCACATCGATTCGTTGAATTTCAAATAGATCTTGTACCAAGAGCTGCACCAATAGCTCGTGCTCCTTACAGACTCGCACCCAACGAGATGAAAGAACTGCAAAACCAACTGCAAGAACTATTAGAACGCGGTTTCATTCGACCAAGCACATCACCATGGGGAGCTCCTGTTTTGTTTGTCAAGAAGAAGGATGGTACATTTAGGTTGTGTATTGACTACAGAGAGTTAAATAAACTTACCATCAAAAACCGTTATCCACTGCCGAGAATTGACGACTTATTTGATCAACTACAAGGCTCGTCGGTTTATTCGAAAATTGATTTACATTCTGGATATCATCAAATGCGAGTAAAGGAGGATGATATTCTAAAAACTGCTTTTAGGACGCGTTATGGTCATTACGAGTTTATGGTTATGCCGTTTGGATTGACTAACGCACCAGCTGTGTTCATGGACCTTATGAACTGAGTGTGTGGGCCATATATTGACAAGTTTTTCATTGTTTTCATCGATGACATACTTATTTACTCAACGAATGATCAAGAGCACGAAGAACATTTGAGAAAAGTGCTAGAAATATTGAGGAAAGAAAAAATGTGCGCTAAGTTTTCAAAGTGTGAATTTTGATTGGAAGAAGTTCAATTCCTCGATCACATAGTGAACAAAGAAGGTATCCAGGTGGACCCGGCAAAGATCGAAACCGTTGAAAAGTGGGAAACCCCAAAAACTCCGAAGCATATACGTCAATTTTTAGGTTTGGCTGGTTACTACCGAAGATTCATCCAAGATTTCTCCAAAATAGCAAAACCCTTGACTGCATTAACGCATAAAGGGAAGAAATTTGAATGGAAAGATGAGCAAGAGAAAGCGTTTCAATTGTTAAAGAAAAAGTTAACTACGGCACCTATATTGTCATTACCTGAAGGGAATGATGATTTTGTGATATATTGTGACGCCTCAAAGCAAGGTCTAGGTTGTGTATTAATGCAACGAACGAAAGTAAATGCTTATGCATCTAGACAATTGAAGATTCACGAACAGAATTATACGACGCATGATTTGGAATTAGGCGCGGTTGTTTTTGCATTAAAGACTTGGAGGCACTACTTATATGGGGTCAAAAGTATTATACATACCGACCACAAAAGTCTTCAACACATATTTAATCAGAAACAACTGAATATGAGGCAGCGTAGGTGGATTGAATTGTTGAATGATTATGACTTTGAGGTTCGTTACCACAAGGGGAAGGCAAATGTGGTAGCCGACGCTTTGAGTAGAAAGGACAGAGAACCTATACGGGTAAAAGCTATGAATATAATTATTCGTACTAACCTTACTACTCAAATAAAGGAGGTGCAACAGGGGGTTGTAAAAGAAGGAAAGTTGAAGAATGAGATACCCAAAGGATCAGAGAAACATATTAATATTCGGGAAGACGGAACCAGATATAGGGCTGATAGAATTTGGGTACCAAGGTTTGGAGATGTGAGAGAAATGGTACTTAAAGAAGCACATAAAACCAGATATTCAATACATCCCAGAGCGGGGAAGATGTATAAAGACCTCAAGAAACACTTTTGGTGGCCGGGTATGAAAGCCGATATTGCTAAATATGTAGGAGAATGTTTGACGTGATCTAAGGTCAAAGCTGAACATCAGAAACCATCAGGTCTACTACAACAACCTGAAATCCCAGAATGGAAATGGGAAAACATTACCATGGATTTTATTACTAAATTACCAAGGACTGCAAGTGGTTATGATACTATTTGGGTAATAGTTGATCGTCTCACCAAGTCAGCACACTTCCTGCCAATGAGAGAAGATGACAAAATGGAGAAGTTGGCATGATTGTATTTGAAGGAGGTTGTTTCCAGACATGGAATACCCGTCTCTATTATCTCTGATAGAGATGGTAGATTTGTTTCAAGGTTCTGGCAGACGTTGCAACAAGCATTGGGGACTCGTCTAGACATGAGTACTGCCTATCATCCACAAACTGATGGGCAGAGCGAAAGGACGATACAAATGCTTGAAGACATGCTGCGAGCATGTGTTATTGATTTCGGAAACAGTTGGGATCGACACCTACCGTTAGCAGAATTTTCCTACAACAACAATTATCATTCTAGTATTGAGATGGCACCATTTGAGGCACTTTACGGTAGAAAGTGCAGGTCTCCGATTTGTTTGAATGAAGTAGCGGATACATAGATTACGGGTCCGGAGATAATACAAGAAAATACCGAGAAAATCATCCAAATTCAACAACGATTGAAAACCGCCCAGAGTCGACAAAAGAGCTACGCGGACAGTAAAAGAAAAGATATAAAGTTTGAAATTGGAGAAATGGTCATGCTTAAGGTTTCACCTTGGAAAGGCGTTGTTCGATTTGGTAAACGGGGGAAACTAAATCCAAGGTACATTGGACCATTCAAGATTATAGATCGTGTCGGACCAGTAGCTTACCAACTGGAGCTACCTCAACAACTCGCGGCTGTACATAACACTTTCCACGTCTTGAATTTGAAGAAATGTTTTGCTAAAGAAGATCTCACTATACCGTTGGACGAAATCCAAATCAATGAAAAACTTCAATTCATTGAAGAACCCGTCGAAATAATGGATCGTGAGGTTAAGAAATTTAAGCAAAACAAGATACTGATTGTTAAGGTTCGATGGAATGCTCGTAGAGGACCCGAGTTCACCTGGGAGCATGAAGATCAGATGAAGAAGAAATACCCGCATCTATTTCCAGAAGATTTGTCAACACCTTCAACAGCTTAAAATTTCGGGACGAAATTTATTTAACGAGTAGGTACTGTAGTGGCCCGAACTTTTCCACGTTTATATATATTAATTAAGATTGATATTTACATGACTAAATGTTTCCAACATGTTAAGAAATCAAACTTGTTAAGACTTGATAAAATGAAATAAGTTTCATATAGACAATTGATCACCCAAGTTGACCGGCGATTCACGAACGTTACAAATTTGTAAAAACTACATGTTGTGGTATATATAGACATATATATATATATGGTTGACATGAGATTATGATGAGTAAGTATCTCACTAAGTATATTAACAATGTGTGATATACATAAGAAATGAGATTACTAAGTTAAGAAACTCGAAATGATATATATAACGATTATCGTTATGATAACGTCTACTAAATACATATGTATCATATTAAGATATTGATACACTATATTTAACATGATAAAATGATATTTAAATATATCAATAAGTGTGTTAACAATGAACTACATATGTAAAAACAAGACTACTAACTCAAGAATTACGAAACGAGACTTATATGTAACGATTATCGTTGTAACGATATTTTAATGTATATATCTTATTAAGAGATATTCATACATTATAATATCATGATAACATAATAATTTAACATCTCTTTTGATATAATAAACATTGGGTTAACAACATTAATTGAGATCGTTAACTTAAAGGTTTCAAAACAACACTTACATGTAACGACTAACGAAGACTTAACGACTCCATTAGAATGTATATACATGTTGTGTTTTGATATGTATTCTTACACTTTTGAAAGACTTCAAGACACATATCAAAGTACTTCTACTTAACAAAAATGCTTACAATTACATCTTCGTTCAGTTTTATCAACAATTCTACTCGTATGCACCCGTATTCGTACTCGTACAATACACTGCTTTTAGATGTGTGTACTATTGGTATATACAGTCTAATTGTAACGACCCTGGTTTTACCAACGTTATTTATTAATAATTATTATTATTAATACGCTTGATTAAACGAATGTATGTTATTACATTTACATGTTGCTTTAATTGCCCGTACTTGAACTTTAAATGCCCGAAACGTCTTTGTGACACCCGGAACTTGCACGAATAATATTTTAAGATATTATTTACATCCATGATTAATTTTATTAATCATTTTAATTAACTAAGGCTTTTAGTTAGTTACTTGGGCTTAACTTGGACTTTTATTGGATTACTTGCAACTTGGGCTTTAATTAGTTTAATGGACTCATGAATAAGACTCACAAGCCCACCCTACACTTTAGTGGACTTATTTAGCCCATCTCTTAATGCAAGTATCATACTTGGAACCTAACTAGTTAGTTTTGAGACTTGGAATCTTGTTACATGATGCTTACAACACCTTCCCATGCATACACCCCTTATTAACCAACTTTTGAACTTTAACATGCATGTAACCATAAAATAACTCTCCTCTCCCCTTTGTTGCTGCAGAACCGTGGGGTTTGAGGGCTCAAAGGAGTCCACACTTCATCATTTCTTCATTACTTGTTCACTTGAAATCTCCCACTCAAACACACACACCCATTACTTGCATACTTTTCTCTCTTTTCTCTCTCATTTTTCTCTAAAGATTGTAAGTATTATGAGCAACTTTTCTTCTCTTTTCTTTGTCCCAAAACTGAATTTAAACATCACATAAACATCATCATCAATTGTTGTTTGTTTACTTGTTCTTACTTAATGTTTGAATACATGTAGTTACTAGTTATATGTTACTTACTTTCTAACTTTCAAGAACAAACTTACTAGTTTGATTTCTTCATCTTTATCTTGTTATAACAAGAACATTCAAGAACATAATCTATCTAGTTATGTTCTACATATTTTGTTTCAAAAGATTAAAGTTCATAGTTGTATAAACTCTTTACTTGTAGTTCTTGAAGTAACTTTGAAGTTACTTCACTTAAAGATCAACTTGGGTTGAATCTTTAAAAGTAAGAGCAACTATGAATCATCTTCTTGTTTAGATTAGCTTTCTACTTTATTTATTTCAAAGATTTAAAGTTTATAATCTTTATAATTGTTACTTGTGTTCTTGGTTGTTGTATGATATTAGAATACCACCTTCATGGTTGGTTTAGGCTTATCATTCATTTTCTTTATTTCTTATTGTTAAGTTGCTTACTACACATTTGAACAAGGACATGAAACCAACAAGAGCTTACACTTTGGTGCAAGTATCATGGATCCAACACTTGGTTGTGATCTTTCTTAGTGTTCATGAACTTGTTCATAAACTTACATGTAACCTTGGTTCATCAAACACTTACAACACTTGCACTTGAGTTATGATGGATAAACCTTGGTCAAAATGATGTTAACACATCAACGAGTTGTACACTTGAAGCTATACGCATCAAGGATGAGAACCGTGATGAACATCAAGCACCGAGACAACCGGAACTCTCCAAAACCCACTGTTCTGTCCAAAACCTACTGACCTGATGCTTCTGGAACAGACCAGTAGACCTGGGCTGTTCTAACCTTGATTTTTAGATAGAACTTTTCGAGTAGATAACTTTTCATATAGGACTCGTCTTAATCCGAGTTACGGTTTAGGATTTATGGCCCTCCGATCGTTACCATGTCCTTTAACGTTGTGCAGAAATTTCTGACCTACTCGCACTTAGACCGTCGCCACGGTCAAACCAAGACGAGTTTGCTTCTGTAAATTTTACCACACTTAAGGGACTCATAGACGGAGCCATGACCACTGGTCTCACCTTAATTCAGTAAGGGTAGAGGCCGTGGTGACTGACCGAAGTCAGCCTTTGTTTTAAACGACTTTCATAAACGAGTCTTACTTGTTACCTTTTGTTTAATGATGATTGATGATGACCCTTATGACCTTAATTACGTACTTGTAAACCTTTTGAGACGACTTATTGACTTAGTGCTATTTGACTTAGGTTGAGGACGTTTGGACCGTTACTTGCACACCACTTTCCGACTACTACCTTACCATTACTACTAATCATTGTGAGTTATAGCATTCCCTTTTTACTTTAACTTATTTTGGGAACTGAGAATACATGCGGATTTTATGTTTTACATACTAGGCACGAGTACTTAAACTTTATATATGTGTGGGTTATACAACGGCATAAACATTCCCTTTAGCTCGGTAACGTTTAATCATTGGTTTTTGAACCGTGAACGCGAATCTTAGATATGGATCCATAGGGTTTGACATCCCCACTCGGGCTAGTAGCGCTAGCATTTAACGAGTGTTTAATACTTCGAGGTTATACGCACTTGCCAAGTGCACTTTAAGGGGGTACATTAAACGTTAAGTTAGTTACCGGGTGCCCACGGTTAAGCGTATATTTTTACATACTTTTGAAACGCTCGTTGTAGCACTGAAATCTCGTGGCCTACTTACATTACTGTTATACTTAAACTATAGCTCACCAACCTTTGTGTTGACCTTTTAAGCATGTATTTTCTCAGGTGCTTGAAGTCGCTTCCGCTATCTTACTAGTCGTGCTGTAGAAACCGCTGCCTAGAGTTGTTATCGCATGACTACTTATGTTGCATTCAAACTTTTTACTTATGAACTTATGTTATGTAACGACCATTATGGTCACGTACACTTATTTAATGCTTCTACTTATCGAAGCATACTTTTGATTTGTAAAACAATTGACGTATGTTATGACGTCACTTTTATTTATGAATGTAAACTCTGTTTTGAAAACGCATATAGTACTTAACCTTGTAATGATCCTGTTGTTGATGGTCCGTACATGATGATTTAGTACGGGGCGTCACATTTGGTATCAGAGCATTGGTTGTAGGGAATTAGGATGCATTAGTGAGTCTAAGACCGATCTGAGTAGGATTCACTAATAGGGCTAATCTACAACTTGTTAGTTTACTTGTTTCCGCTGAACTTACTGCATGCTGCTGCTTACTGTTACTGCTATATGCCGTATGCTACTACGTGATTTCACTACTGCATGCTATTACTTGCTTTCGATTGCATGCTAGTTTCGTACGATTACTGATATTGCCATGCTACTTATTGTTATACATGATTTAAACTGTTGGCCTATTATTTGCTTGCTTTATGACATACTGACATGGAAAATTTATTTTTCCTTGTTCAGATGTCGGACGTTCCACCTACTGACATCCCGAGCGGCTCAGGCCCCGTTGTTCCACCCACTGCTGCACCTGTTGCTGCTGCTGCTGCCGACATTCCGGCCCCGACACCCACTGGCGACCCCGGCACCTCTAGTTCTGGAGCTAGCTCTAGTGTGCCCATCCCGGCGTCTTCTTCCAGACCCCCGAGGCAACTGGCTCGCATTGGTGGTATGGAGATCCCCGCGGAGTTCGGGGAAGGTCCCTTCCGTAATCACTGGCGCACACCTTGCCGACGCACTGCCGATGGCCGCTTAGCCGTGATTACGCCAGGCCGACACCGACAGATGTTGGCCGCTTTCGGATATGTTGAGCCACCCGCACCACCACCGCACGATTCAGACGACGGTTCTTCCACCGATGCTTCTTCAGACGACACCTCATCTGACGACTCCAGTGATGAGGAGGATCCCGCTGACCGACCGATTCAGGCACCTTCTACCCCGCCGAAGAAGCGGTATTGCTTCGCTGGCATAATTCCTGGTCGTACTGTCACTGACGCTTATGGTCGGCGTCGTAGGATCACTGCACGTAAACGGCTGGTGCCGTACCCCGCCGACCCACTGATATTACCGTCTCCACCCAGAGCCGGACCATCCACTTCAGCACCACCGGCTCCACCTGCACCGCCAGCACCACCTGCCCCACCATCTTCCTCTAATGAGGAAATGAGGCGGGAGATTGAGATTCTCCAGACTCGAGTTACTGAGCTCGAGGAGCAGTTGGCTCATGTTTTGGACATCTTGTACCCACCATCGCCGTAGGACTTTGTACTAGATTCTGTATTGTAATCTCTTTTGTAATCTCATATTTCACTTATGTAATGTACGAACTTATTGTAATGTATGAACTTATTATCATTAATGAATGGAATTTGTGTTGCTTACTTCTTGCGCAAGTGTTCTATTTACGTTATCATCTCATGGTTTTGTGGTACTTATATCTGCTTGCGTTATTTAATCAACATGTGTTGTGCTGTTTTCATGTTGGTTGTTATATAATGTACTATTATTATTTGCATAATGGATTTTGACTTGAGTCAAAATGTTTGTATAGAACATCATGGCCAACGGGAGATCTATCCCCACCGCGGCACAAATTGAGGAAATGATTAACGAGCGAGTCGCTGCTGCACTAGCTGAAAGACAACCCCAAGCTCCACCACCACCGCCTGTCAATCCACCTGTCGTTCGAGATGGGTGTACTTACAAGGAATTTCAAAGCTGCAAGCCACACTACTTCAATGGCACTGAGGGACCCGTCGGTCTCACTAGATGGTTCGAAAAGTTGGAATCGGTATTCAGGGTTAGCAATTGTTCTGAGGCTAACAAAACGAAATTTGCATCTTGCACGCTGTCTGATGGCGCGCTCACATGGTGGAATACCATGGCCCAAGCGAAAGGAATTGATGAGGCGTATGCTACGCCTTGGGAAGAATTTAAATGTGCTATGATCGAGGAATACTGTCCGAGAACCGAGATTCAAAAGATGGAAATCGAATTTATGCAATTGAAAACCGTAGGGAACGACCTTAACAGCTACAACCGTAGGTTTTTGGAATTGGCTCTTATGTGTCCAACCATGGTCACCCCCGAATTTAAGCGTTTGGAGAAATACTTCTCGGGACTTCCTAAGTCCATCAAGGGTAATGTTACCTCATCCAAGCCACCAAGTGTTCCCGAAGCAATGCGCATAGCGCATACTCTCTTGAATCAAATCATCCTTGACGAGCCGGAGAAGGCTAAGTTTGAAACTGTTAGTGGTGAAAAGAGGAAATGGGACAACAACCACAACAACAACAGGGGTAGGAACTATGATCAAAACCCGGCAAAACGACATGAAGGGTTCAGGCAAAACAACAACATACACAACAACAACACCAACCCCAACAACAACAACCGCACCAATCCGAACTACAAAGGAACCTTACCACAATGCAATAGGTGCTACAAGCACCACACTGGGTATTGCAATGTTATCTGTGAGAAGTGCCAACGATCTGGACATGTTGGCAAGGATTGCAAGGTTACCACTTTGAATGTGAAGCCAAACCACAACAACAATGGGCCTAAGAAGTGTTATGAATGTGGAAAGACGGGCCATTTCAGAAACGAGTGTCCTAACAAGCGTAAGGATGGCGGACCACCACGTGCTAGAGCCTTCAATGTTAATGCAAGAGATGCACGCGACAACCCCGACTTGGTAACAGGTATATTCAAAATCAACAATCTTTTAGCTTCTGTCCTATTCGATACTGGTGCCGATAGGAGCTATGTGTGTAGACATTTTTGTGATAAGTTAGATTGGTCGTTAGTTCCTTTGAAGGAAAGTATGCTTGTCGAGGTCGCCAATGGAAAACTTGAAAAGGTTGACCATATTAGTCGTGGAGCTATTATCAACATAGCTGGTGCAGATTTCGAAATTGATTTGATACCTATCAAACTGGGAAGTTTTGACGTGATCGTCGGTATGGATTGGTTGAGCAAGATAAAGGCCGATGTTATCTGTGGAGATAAAGCACTTCGCATACCACAAGGAGATGGTGAACCACTGGTTATCTATGGAGAGAGATGTACCTCGAAGTTGAATCTCATTAGTTGCGTGAAAGCGCAAAAGATTATGAATAAGGGACGCTTTGCTGTCCTAGCACATGTGAAAGCGGTAGAAACTGAGGTGAAGAACGTGAACGACGTTCGAATTGTGAACGAATTTTCTGATGTCTTCCCAGAGGAATTGCCTGGATTACCGCCGCAGAGAGCAGTAGAGTTTCAGATTGACTTAGTGCCAGGAGCTGCACCTGTAGCTCGCGCACCTTATAGACTCGCACCTTCCAAGATGCAAGAATTACAGAGTCAACTACAAGAGCTATTAGATCGAGGGTTTATCCAACCAAGCTTCTCGCCTTGGGTCGCACCTGTGTTGTTTGTAAAGAAGAAGGATGGATCCTTCCGTATGTGTATCGACTACCGTGAACTCAACAAATTGACTATCAAGAATCGATATCCTCTTCCACGAATTGATGATCTTTTTGATCAACTACAAGGATCGAGCGTTTATTCAAAGATCGATTTGCGATCCGGATATCACCAGCTGAGGGTGAAGGAAAGTGACGTGATGAAAACTGCATTCAGGACCCGTTATGGTCATTATGAGTTCCTTGTGATGCCATTCGGTTTGACAAATGCACCTGCCGTGTTCATGGATCTCATGAATCGTGTCTGCAAGCCTTACTTGGATAAGTTTGTTATCGTCTTCATAGATGATATCCTCATCTACTCTAAGAGCGAAGAAGAACATGAGCAACACCTTCGGCTAGTGCTTGAACTCTTAAGACAAGAGCAACTTTACGCCAAATTCTCCAAGTGCGAATTTTGGTTGAAGGAAGTACAGTTTTTGGGTCATGTTGTGAGCGACCAGGGTATCAAAGTGGATCCCGCCAAGATTGAAGCCATCAGCAAGTGGGAGACCCCCACTACTCCAATGCATATTCGCCAATTTCTAGGTCTCGCCGGTTATTATCGAAGGTTTATCGAAGGATTTTCTCTGATTGCGCGTCCTTTGACCGCACTGACTCACAAGGGCAAGAAGTTCATTTGGGAACCCACACACGAATCAGCATTCCAAACTTTGAAGAAGAAGTTAACCTCCGCACCTATCCTATCACTTCCTGAAGGCAGTGACGACTTTGTTGTTTATTGCGATGCATCGAAGAGTGGTTTTGGTTGTGTACTGATGCAACGATCAAAGGTTATTGCCTATGCCTCCCGCCAATTGAAGATTCATGAGCGGAACTACACTACACATGATCTTGAACTTGGAGCCGTTGTCTTTGCACTCAAATTGTGGAGACATTATTTGTATGGAACTAAGAGCACTATCTTCACCGATCACAAGAGTCTCCAGCACATCTTCGATCAGAAGCAATTGAATATGAGACAGCGTCGATGGATCGAGACGCTCAACGACTACGATTGTGAACTCCGTTATCACCCTGGCAAGGCCAATGTTGTAGCTGACGCTTTAAGCCGAAAGGAGAGGACGGCACCTCTCCGTGTTAGGGCTCTGAACATCACCATCCACTCGAACCTCAACAACCAGATCAGAGTAGCCCAAGTTGAGGCTCTCAAGGAGGAGAACATATCTCACGAGCATTTGAACATACTTGTCTCTCGATTCGAGGTTAGAGAGTCTGGACTCCGATGTTATGCCGGAAGAATTTGGGTACCTTACTATGGAGATCTACGAAGCCTGATACTTGATGAAGCACACAAATCAAGATATTCGATTCACCCCGGTGCAGGTAAGATGTACCACGACCTTAAAGAACAGTATTGGTGGCCGAATCTTAAGAAGGACGTTGCGACTTATGTTGGTAAGTGTTTGACTTGCTCGAAGGTTAAAGCCGAGCATCAGAGACCTTCTGGGTTACTTCAACAGCCGGAAATCCCACAATGGAAGTGGGAAAGGATCACAATGGATTTCATTACTAAGCTGCCGAAGACGGTGGGCGGATGCGATACTATTTGGGTTATTGTTGACCGCCTCACCAAATCTGCACACTTCCTAGCGATGAAGGAAACTGATACAATGGAAAGACTTGCTCAGCTGTACATCAAAGAGGTTGTATCTCGTCATGGTGTACCTTTATCAATCATCTCCGATCGCGATCCCCGTTTTGCTTCCAGATTTTGGCGTTCTTTGCAAGAAGCCATGGGAACTCGTCTTGACATGAGTACTGCTTATCATCCTCAGACTGACGGGCAAAGTGAACGAACGATTCAGACCTTGGAGGACATGCTGCGTGCATGTGTCATTGATTTTGGAAAGGCCTGGGAAAGGCATTTGCCACTCGCCGAATTCTCGTACAACAACAGTTATCACTCAAGCATTAATGCTGCACCTTTTGAAGCATTGTATGGTCGTAAGTGCCGATCTCCTATTTGTTGGGCCGAAGTAGGCGAAAAGCAAATCACCGGACCCGAGGTAGTTCACGAAACCACGGAGAAGATTGCTCAGATCCAAGCTAGACTTAAGACTGCCCGTGATCGCCAAAAGAGCTATGCCGATCTTAAACGGAAAGACTTTGAATTTAATGTTGGTGATCGTGTAATGTTGAAGGTTGCACCTTGGAAAGGTGTGATCCGTTTTGGAAAACGTGGAAAGTTGAACCCACGATACATTGGTCCATTCGAGATCTTGGAACGTGTTGGACCAGTTGCATACCGTTTGGATCTACCAGCACAATTGAGCTCAGTTCATCCTACCTTCCATGTGTCAAACTTGAAGAAGTGTCTTGCTGCACCCGAACTCATCATACCTTTGGAAGAACTTACTATTGATGACAAACTCCACTTTGTGGAGGAACCTGTTGAGATTATGGATTGTGAGATCAAAACTTTGAAACGCAACAAGATTCCGATTGTACGAGTACGATGGAATGCCAAACGAGGACCTGAGTTTACTTGGGAACGAGAGGATCAAATGATGCGGAAATATCCTCATCTTTTCCCGACTCCTCCATCTACCTCAGCTTAAATTTCGGGACGAAATTTTCTTTAACAGGTGGGTAATGTAACGACCCTGGTTTTACCAACGTTATTTATTAATAATTATTATTATTAATACGCTTGATTAAACGAATGTATGTTATTACATTTACATGTTGCTTTAATTGCCCGTACTTGAACTTTAAATGCCCGAAACGTCTTTGTGACACCCGGAACTTGCACGAATAATATTTTAAGATATTATTTACATCCATGATTAATTTTATTAATCATTTTAATTAACTAAGGCTTTTAGTTAGTTACTTGGGCTTAACTTGGACTTTTATTGGATTACTTGCAACTTGGGCTTTAATTAGTTTAATGGACTCATGAATAAGACTCACAAGCCCACCCTACACTTTAGTGGACTTATTTAGCCCATCTCTTAATGCAAGTATCATACTTGGAACCTAACTAGTTAGTTTTGAGACTTGGAATCTTGTTACATGATGCTTACAACACCTTCCCATGCATACACCCCTTATTAACCAACTTTTGAACTTTAACATGCATGTAACCATAAAATAACTCTCCTCTCCCCTTTGTTGCTGCAGAACCGTGGGGTTTGAGGGCTCAAAGGAGTCCACACTTCATCATTTCTTCATTACTTGTTCACTTGAAATCTCCCACTCAAACACACACACCCATTACTGGCATACTTTTCTCTCTTTTCTCTCTCATTTTTCTCTAAAGATTGTAAGTATTATGAGCAACTTTTCTTCTCTTTTCTTTGTCCCAAAACTGAATTTAAACATCACATAAACATCATCATCAATTGTTGTTTGTTTACTTGTTCTTACTTAATGTTTGAATACATGTAGTTACTAGTTATATGTTACTTACTTTCTAACTTTCAAGAACAAACTTACTAGTTTGATTTCTTCATCTTTATCTTGTTATAACAAGAACATTCAAGAACATAATCTATCTAGTTATGTTCTACATATTTTGTTTCAAAAGATTAAAGTTCATAGTTGTATAAACTCTTTACTTGTAGTTCTTGAAGTAACTTTGAAGTTACTTCACTTAAAGATCAACTTGGGTTGAATCTTTAAAAGTAAGAGCAACTATGAATCATCTTCTTGTTTAGATTAGCTTTCTACTTTATTTATTTCAAAGATTTAAAGTTTATAATCTTTATAATTGTTACTTGTGTTCTTGGTTGTTGTATGATATTAGAATACCACCTTCATGGTTGGTTTAGGCTTATCATTCATTTTCTTTATTTCTTATTGTTAAGTTGCTTACTACACATTTGAACAAGGACATGAAACCAACAAGAGCTTACACTTTGGTGCAAGTATCATGGATCCAACACTTGGTTGTGATCTTTCTTAGTGTTCATGAACTTGTTCATAAACTTACATGTAACCTTGGTTCATCAAACACTTACAACACTTGCACTTGAGTTATGATGGACAAACCTTGGTCAAAATGATGTTAACACATCAACGAGTTGTACACTTGAAGCTATACGCATCAAGGATGAGAACCGTGATGAACATCAAGCACCGAGACAACCGGAACTCTCCAAAACCCACTGTTCTGTCCAAAACCTACTGACCTGATGCTTCTGGAACAGACCAGTAGACCTGGGCTGTTCTAACCTTGATTTTTAGATAGAACTTTTCGAGTAGATAACTTTTCATATAGGACTCGTCTTAATCCGAGTTACGGTTTAGGATTTATGGCCCTCCGATCGTTACCATGTCCTTTAACGTTGTGCAGAAATTTCTGACCTACTCGCACTTAGACCGTCGCCACGGTCAAACCAAGACGAGTTTGCTTCTGTAAATTTTACCACACTTAAGGGACTCATAGACGGAGCCATGACCACTGGTCTCACCTTAATTCAGTAAGGGTAGAGGCCGTGGTGACTGACCGAAGTCAGCCTTTGTTTTAAACGACTTTCATAAACGAGTCTTACTTGTTACCTTTTGTTTAATGATGATTGATGATGACCCTTATGACCTTAATTACGTACTTGTAAACCTTTTGAGACGACTTATTGACTTAGTGCTATTTGACTTAGGTTGAGGACGTTTGGACCGTTACTTGCACACCACTTTCCGACTACTACCTTACCATTACTACTAATCATTGTGAGTTATAGCATTCCCTTTTTACTTTAACTTATTTTGGGAACTGAGAATACATGCGGATTTTATGTTTTACATACTAGGCACGAGTACTTAAACTTTATATATGTGTGGGTTATACAACGGCATAAACATTCCCTTTAGCTCGGTAACGTTTAATCATTGGTTTTTGAACCGTGAACGCGAATCTTAGATATGGATCCATAGGGTTTGACATCCCCACTCGGGCTAGTAGCGCTAGCATTTAACGAGTGTTTAATACTTCGAGGTTATACGCACTTGCCAAGTGCACTTTAAGGGGGTACATTAAACGTTAAGTTAGTTACCGGGTGCCCACGGTTAAGCGTATATTTTTACATACTTTTGAAACGCTCGTTGTAGCACTGAAATCTCGTGGCCTACTTACATTACTGTTATACTTAAACTATAGCTCACCAACCTTTGTGTTGACCTTTTAAGCATGTATTTTCTCAGGTGCTTGAAGTCGCTTCCGCTATCTTACTAGTCGTGCTGTAGAAACCGCTGCCTAGAGTTGTTATCGCATGACTACTTATGTTGCATTCAAACTTTTTACTTATGAACTTATGTTATGTAACGACCATTATGGTCACGTACACTTATTTAATGCTTCTACTTATCGAAGCATACTTTTGATTTGTAAAACAATTGACGTATGTTATGACGTCACTTTTATTTATGAATGTAAACTCTGTTTTGAAAACGCATATAGTACTTAACCTTGTAATGATCCTGTTGTTGATGGTCCGTACATGATGATTTAGTACGGGGCGTCACACTAATGATCAGCTCTTAGCAGCCCATGTGAGTCACTTAACACATATGGGAACCATCATTTGGCAACTAGTATGAAATATCTCATAAAATTACAAAAATATTAGTAATCATTCATGACTTATTTACATGAAAACAAAATTACATATCCTTTATATCTAATCCATATACCAACAACCAAAAACACCTACAAACACTTTTATTCTTCAATTTTCTTCATCTAATTGATCTCTCTCAAGTTCCATCTTCAAGTTCTAAGTGTTCTTCATAAATTCCATAAGTATAGTTTCATAAAAATCAAGAATACTTCCAAGTTTGCAAGTCTACTTCCAAGCTTTCTAATCCATTCCAAGTAATCATCTAAGATCAAGGAACCTTTGTTATTTACAGTAGGTTATCTTTCTAATTTAAGGTAATATTCATATTCAAACTTTGATTCAATTTCTACAACTATAACAATCTTATTTCGAGTGAAAATCTTACTTGAACTCTTTTCGTGTCATGATTCTGCTTCAAGAACTTTCAAGCCATCCAAGGATCCTTTGAAGCTAGATCCATTTTTCTCATTTCCAGTAGTTTTATTCAGAAAACTTGAGGTAGTAATGATGTTCATAACATCATTTGATTCAGACATATAAAGCTATCTTATTCGAAGGTTTAAACTTGTAATCACTAGAACATAGTTTAGTTAATTCTAAACTTGTTCGCAAACAACAGTTAATCCTTCTAACCTGACTTTTAAAATCAACTAAACACATGTTCTATATCTATATGATATGGTAACTTAATGATTTAAAACCTGGAAACACGATGAACACCATAAAATCGGATATACGCTGTCGTAGTGAAACCGGGGGCTGTTTTGGTTTGGATAATTACAAACTATGATAAACTTTGATTTAAAAGTTGTTCTTATGGGAAAATGATTTTTCATATGAACATGAAACTATATCCAAAAATCTTGGTTAAACTCAAAGTGAAAGTATGTTTTTCAAAATGGTCATCAAGATGTCGTTCTTTCGACGGAAATGACTACCTCTTTAGTAATTGACATGTAACTTAAATTTTAGACTATAAACCTATACTTTCTCTGTTTGGATTCTTAAATTAGAGTTCAATATGAAACCATAGCAATTTGATTCACTCAAAACGGATTTAAAATGAAGAAGTTATGGGTAAAACAAGATTGGATATTTTTGATCTTTTTAGCTACGGGAAATGTTTAACAAATCTATATAAATCATATCCTAGCTAACTTATATTGTATTATACATGTATTCTAATATATTATGTAATCTTGGGATACCATAGACACGTATGCAAATGTTTTGACATATCATATCGACCCATGTGTATATATTATTTTGAACAACTATAGACACTCTATATTCAGTAATGTTGGAGTTAGCTATATAGGGTTGAGGTTGATTCCAAAAATATATATACTTTGAGTTGTGATCTAGCCTGAGACATGTATACACTGGGTCGTGGATTGATTCAAGATAATATATATTGATTTATTTATGTACATCTAACTGTGCACAACTAGTTGTAGGTTACTAACTAGGACAGCTGACTTAATAAACTTAAAACATTAAAACGTATTAAAAATGGTGTAAATATATTTTGAACATACTTTGATATATATGTACATACTTGTTATAGGTTCGTAAGTCGACCAGTGGCCAAGTCTTACTTCCCGACGAAGTAAAAATCTGTGAAAGTGAGTTATAGTCTCACTTTTAAAATCTAATATTTTGGGATGAGAATACATGCAGTTTTATAAATGTTTTACGAAATAGACACAAGTAATTGAAACTACATTATATGGGTGAATGATCGAAGCCGAATATGCCCCTTTTGCTTGGTAACCTAAGAATTAGTAAACCGATCTAATAATTGACGCGAATCCTAAAGATAGATCTATTGGGCCTAACAAACCCCATCCAAAGTACCAGATGCTTTAGTACTTCGAAATTTATATCATATCCCAAGGGTGTCCCGGAATGATGGGGATATTCTTATATATGCATCTTGTTAATGTCGGTTACCAGGTGTTCATTATATGAATGATTTTTATCTCTATGTATGGGATGTGTATTGAAATATGAAATCTTGTGGTCTATTGTTACGATTTGATATATATAGGTTAAACCTATAACTCACCAACATTTTTGTTGACATTTAAAACATGTTTATTCTCGGGTGAATACTAAGAGCTTCTGCTGTTGCATACTAAAATAAGGACAAGATTTGGAGTCCATGTTTGTATGATATTGTGTAAAAACTGCATTCAAGAAACATATGTCGATGTAATATATTTCTATTGTAAACCATTATGTAATGGTCATGTGTAAACAGTATAGTTTAGATTATCATTATTTGATAATCTACGTAATGCTTTTAAAACCTTTATTGATAAAATAAAGGTTATGGTTATTTTAAAAATGAATGAAGTCTTTGAAAAACGTCTCATATAGAGGTCAAAACCTCGCAACGAAATTAATTAATATGGAACGTTTATAATCAATATGAACGGGACATTTCATTAATGACCTGGATTCCGCGCTGGTTTTCTTTCTTACTCACCATCTTTACACCCAGATTTTTGCAGGAGCCTTTAGCTCAACCATATTTGGTGCATTAGAGGTATTGGCTTTTGTAGGCATTATAATCGCATTCGCAGTATTTATACTATTCTGCGCGATTAAATGATCCAGCTTACCTTGCTCATATGCCTCCGTGATCAATTCCGCCAAATCTCTACAGCGATTGGTGTCATGACCATAATCGTCATGGAAAACACAAAACTTTGACCAATTGCGCCTGCTATTCTCTCCCAAAGGCTGCGGATCAGGAAAAGATTTTGCGACTCTCTCTTGTAACAAAATTTCCTTAGGCGTTTTTGTTAGCAACTGAATAATATTGAAAGATTCATTGCTCCACTTTCGCGTAGAATAGCGATCGCGACGGCCATATCCATGGTTATCATTTTGCCCTTGAAACCAGTCATTTCGTGGGTATCCACCGCCGCCATTTCTCCGCGGAAAACTTGGTCCGCGATAATTATCACTGTTACCATCACGAAAAGAGTCATTGTCATCTCGCCAACTTTTGTCTCTACCCCATCCACACACAGGGGTAATAGTGCTATCCTCTCCACCGTGGAGATAATCATATGTTTCCTGTTGAACTTTAGCGAAAGTTAGCGGAACATCTCTTCACAATCTTCGCACAAGAGTTGGATGTCGCTGCGGATTAATAGCATGCAAAAAACCAGAAATTTTCTGATCTTAATTCAATCTTGGAATTTTTTGGCACTCGTAAATGTACCGCGTAAGTAATGCATCCAAATTTTCCTTGCTGCCTTGCTTAATATCATGACATTCTATAACTGTAACAAGAATTTTTCACGCAAATCAACAAAGCCAATAATACTGCGAGATTGCAGACTATGAAACCACTCCCTTGCTGACCCTTGCAAAGCCATGGGAAACACTCTACACGCAACTGGTTCATCCCAGTTATAGGTGCTCACCACCCCTTCGAAGCTCTGCAGAAAATCTAAAGGATCGGTTAAACCCGAATAAAATCCCAGAGTTGCCGGCACAATTGGCGGAGAAACAATTGGATAATCAGAAATATGTTGGAAAAACTTGTCCGCGGCAGTAGTGATTTCAGTTGCCTTTTTGTGCGAGTATCTGCATTCTCCGCACAAAACTTGGCAATCATATCTTGCAAGAAATTTGGCTGTTCAAACTTATGTTGCATTGACTTTGGCGCAATGCTTCTGAAAGCATCCGCCAAAAAATTTTGAGCATTTTCTCTGCGGGCAGCATCAGATGCTTCACCTTCTTCCCTATAACGGGGGAAAGGTGTTGGTGGGTGTTTTCGCTTAACATGTGGAACTTTAACAAACTCTTCCACGCTATCTGAATCATCAGAAAATTCGCTTTCTTCCCTTGGCGCCTTAGCCATTTTTGAGTTATATGCAGAATTCAAAATAACGCGATCTTCTGCATTATTACTATCACTATCATTTCGCTCAATAACTAGGCGATCAACCTGTGATCCCGAATCATTTAACAGCCATAGCTAAGTTCGCGGTATGCGGGACTCGCGACTACATTTGGCATCTTTCTTAGCCTTTTCAATGGCAGTGCCACCAATTTTGTCAATTCGCAGGCTAGATTTGCTAGCCAAAGCCTTTATTCGCTTTTCTTCAGTAATTGTTTCTTCGTGGTTTTGCAACAATGATCTGCGTGCAACCATTATTTCAGCAGCAACTTCTGGCTGCGAATCACTGGCATTATTTGCCGCATATGTTTTAGCAATCAGTTATTGAACCGATTTTCCCGCAGTTATGCTAGATTTGCTTGCAATGGAAATATCACAACGTTCTGCGAATCGCTAGGCAGTGCATCAGCATTCGCAGAAACGCCTGTTTGCTTTGCGTTTGTCATCATGACTGTCTAGCAAATCAACTGATTACGTATTTAAAAAAGCACCTGCAAATCATCACAACAAAAACACGATTGAAATTAAACCGACGTATTAATTGTTTGATGGCACAAAACAAAAAATTTCGAGTTCAATTTGAAAAACGTGTCCTACGGATGGTGCCAATTGATCAATCCTTAATCAATAATGTTACATAATTACAGATTGAGTGCAATGAGATTATGATGGAGGATGGAGTGTTTGATGATTATTTTGGGCCCCGATGATCGTCTTTCACTTTAACTATCAAGTGATCAACCATCCCGACCCGGTCTTGATTGTCAATTAGCATAATTCACCTTAGCTCAATGTGAAAATTCCTTGGGCAAAGTCACAAGTGAAAACCACAAAGGCTTGGGCAAATGGCAGAGAATCAACAACCCATAAATGAGAGGCCAAACTCCCTATTTATAATATTCGAGATATTCGCAGTCTGCGAATTACTTAACTATCCGCGGAAACTCAGCGGATTAAACCGCAGTCCTTTATTTGTGCAGAAATATAGATGCTATACTTATTTTCAGCGAACACTTCATAACTTTGCATTATAGTTCTCGTAATTCGGGTTTAGGCTTTTAGCAAATAAAATATACATATACAATGCTATGTATATGATCAATGGCTAACAATAAAAATGTTTTCATGACGAATATGAGTTGATAAATAGAGTTTATCACCAATGAGTAATATAGATTCAATAATTCGGTTACTCGAGGAGTACGAGTGAAGCGATCACAAACGAGTGAAATGAAAAATAGAGATTCGCCTTGACTTTTTTCGTAGTCAAGTTTGAATTCCGGAATTCAAGGAATTTTAAGAAAATCTTCGAAATCTAAAAGATTTGATTCTTCGGCGAATAAGGAAATTAAGATCTCTATAATTAAATACGGTGATCTGTCTCGATTTCTCAGTCTGATACTTTACTATAAATTAAACTTTTTCTATTCCATAAGTTTTACCTCTCCTATAGTTAATTTCCAAATTCAAAAGGTTGTGAAAATGCTTAATCAGTTCTAATCCTTGTCCTTATCCTGACTATCGCAACAATCATTCTCCTTTTCCATCTTCCACCGGAGGAATCTGTTTACTTCTACTTCGCCCTTGGGGTTATAGTATTTTTAATTTTACCGTGTCTTTATGTTGCGATAAACATTGATAACTACGGTTTGTAATTTATGTGTTGTTATCGGGCTTTATATTCTCCCTTATATTTCGGAGTTTCTGCTTCCGTCTTCTATAATCATTGTCATTCACAGTTAATAATCTCTTTTTTTTCTGCGATTTATACCCCCTTTCTATTTCGGAGCTTCATGCTTTTGTTTTCTTTTCGCAAGTAATGGTCCAGAATTCATAGATGTGGAGTTTCGAATGAACATGACTAATGTTCTAGGAGAGAGATTGTAATAGCGCGATCTTGATTGGTTAAATTACCAGAATTCAAGAGAAAGAAAGAATTATCAGGAAGATATGTTCTCGATATAATTGGAGATTAGGCAGAATGTAAGAGTCGTGTAACATGGCACATGATGCCGTTATGGTCTGTGATGTAGTGACCCGAACTTTTTCATGTTTATATATATTTAATGAATTTGATATTTACATGATTAAGTGTTTACAACATGTTAAGCAATCAAACTTGTTAAGACTTGATTAATTAAAATAGGTTTTATATAGACAATTGACCACCCAAGTTGACCGGTGATTCACGAACGTTAAAACTTGTAAAAACTATATGATGTCATATATATGGATATATATAGAGTTAACATGATAGTATGATAAGTAAACAGATCATTAAGTATATTAACAATGAACTACATATGTAAAAACAAGACTACTAACTTAAGGATTTCAAAACGAGGCATATATGTAACGATTATCGTTGTAACAACATTTAAATGTATATATATATATATATATATATATATATATATATATATATATATCATATTAAGATATATTAATACATCATGATATCATGATAATGTAATGATTTAATATCTCATTAGATATTATAATCAATGGGTTAACAACATTTAGCAAGATCGTTAACTTATAGGTTTCAAAACAACATTTACATGTAACGACTAACGATGACTTAACGACTCAGTCAAAATGTATATACATGTAGTGTTTTAATATGTATTCATACACTTTTGAAAGACTTCAAGACACTTATCAAAGTACTTCTACTTAACAAAAATACTTACAGTTACATCCTCATTCATTTTCATCAACAATTCTACTCGTATGCACTCGTATTTGTACTAGTATAATACATAGCTTCTAAATGTATTTACTATTGGTATATACACTTCAATGATCAGCTCTTAGCAGCCCATGTGAGTCTCCTAACCATGTGGGAACCATCATTTAACATCTAGCATGAAATATCTAACAAAAATACAAACTAATGGAGCCTATATGGAGACTCCATATTCACGTGAATGATGTACTCCACAAACACATCACTTTACAATTTTATTAAATCAAACAACTCTCTCTCAAGTGTTCTTCCTTTGTTCTAAGTATTCTTCATCATATTCAACAAAATCTAGCTCAATCTAGTTCATAAATCCATACATAAACCAAGTTATAAAACAACTACTCAAGAACACACCAACAACACTTCCAAGTTTGCTAGGTTACTTCCAATCTTGCAAATCCACTTTGAGAGATCATCCAACCTCAAGAAATCTTTCTTATTTACAGTAAGATATCTTTCTAATATAAGGTAATACTCATATTCAAACTTTGATTCAATTTCTATAACTATAACAATCTTATTTCGAGTGGAAATCTTACTTGAACTTGTTTTCGTGTCATGATTTTGCTTCAAGAACTTTCAAGCCATCCAAGGATCCTTTAAAGCTAGATCTATTTTTCTCATTTCCAGTAGGTTTATCCATAAAACCTGAGGTAGTAATGATGTTCATAACATCATTCGATTCATATATATAAAACTACCTTATTCGAAGGTTTAAACTTGTAATCACTAGAACATAGTTTAGTTAATTCTAAACTTGTTCGCAAACAAAAGTTAATCCTTTTAACTTGACTTTTAAAATCAACTAGACACATGTTATATATCTATATGATATGCTAACTTAATGATTTAAAACCTGAAAACACGAAAAAAACCGTAAAACCGAATATACGCCGTCGTAGTAACACCGCGGGCTGTTTTGGGTTAGTTAATTAAAAACTATGATAAACTTTGATTTAAAAGTTGTTCTTCTGGGAAAATAATTTTTCTTATGAACATGAAACTATATCCAAAAATCATGGTTAAACTCAAAGTGGAAGTATGTTTTCCAAAATGGTCATCTAGACGTCGTTCTTTCGACTGAAATGACTACCTTTAAAAAAGACATGTAACCTATATTTCTGACTACAAACTTATACGTTTTCTGTATAGATTCATAAACTTAAGTTCAATATGAAACCATAGCAACTTGAACCACTCAAAACGGAGTTAAAACAAAAATGTTATGGGTAAAACAAGATTGGATATTTTTGTTTGTTGTAGCTACGTGAAATTGGTAACAAATCTATATTAATCATATCCTAGCTAACTCATATTGTATTATACATGTATTATAATATGTTATGTAATCTTAGGATACCATAGACACATATGCAAATGTTTTGACATATCATATCGACCCTTGTGTATATATTATTTGGAACAACCATAGACACTCTATATGCAGTAATGTTGGAGTTAGCTATACAGGATTGAGGGTAATTCCAAAAATATATATACTTTGAGTTATGATCTAGCCTGAGATGTTTATACACTGGGTCGTGGATTGATTCAAGATAATATATATCAATTTATTTCTGTACATCTAACTTTGGACAACTAGTTGTAGGTTAATAACGAGGACAACTGACTTAATAAACTTAAAACATCAAAATGTATTAAAAATATTGTAATTATATTTTGAACATACTTTGATATGTATGCACATATTTGTTATAGGTTCGTGAATTAACCAGTGGCCAAGTCTTACTTCCCGACGAAGTAAAAATCTGTGAAAATGAGTTATAGTCCCACTTTTAAAATCTAATATTTTGGGATGAGAATACATGCAGTTTTGAAAATGATTTACAAAATAGACACAAGTATTGAAACTACATTCTATGTTGAATCGTTATACCGGATATCGCCCTTGTTGAACTTGGTAACCTAAGAATTGGTGTTTATTATAATTGTCACCAATTGACGCGAATCCTAAAGATAGATCTATGGGCCATTGACAAGCCCCAGTCAGAGAATTTGAACTGCTTTAGTACTTCGATATTTATATATGGGGATATTCTAGATGCATTTGTTAATGTCGGTTACCAGGTGTTCAACCATACGAATGATTTTTATGCAGATTGCATGTTATTGAAAGATGAAATCTTGTGGTCTATTATTATAATTTTAATATATAGGTTAAACCTATAACTCACCAACATTTTTTGTTGATGTTTAAAGCATGTTTATTCTCGGGTGATTATTAAGAGCTTTCGCTGTTGCATGCTAATATATGGACAAGATTTGGTGTCAGCATGCTTGTATAATATTGTTTAAAACTGCATTCGAGATTTACTTTGTTGTAACATATTAATATTGTAAACCAATATGTATTGGTAGTGTGTAAGTGTGATATTTTTAGATTATCATTTTTGATAATCTAGGTGGTGTCATTTTAACCTTGTCGATAAAATAAAGGTTATGGTTTGTTTTAAAAACGAATGCAGTCTTTGAAAAACGTCTCATATAGAGGTCAAAAACCTCGCAACGAAATCAATTAATATGGAACGTTTATAATCAATATGAACGAGACATTTCAGTTGGTATCAGAGCCAGGTTCTTAGAGAACCAGAAATTTGCATTAGTGTGTCTTATCGAGTTTGTTAGGATACATTAGTGAGTCTGGACTTCGATCGTGTTTTCTTTAAAAAAAACGATTGCTTAACATTTTTTGTTGGAAACTATATATTATTAACATGTAAATAGTATGTGATATATTAATCTCTTAACGTGTTTGATATTGTGTGATAGATTTCTACCTCTAGTACAAATTCCATCGACTCACCTAATAATAATGAAGAGTCGAATATACTTTGGGAAGATTCACAAATTCCCGAAGAGGAACCGGAAGAAGAGGAATCGGAAGAGGAGGAACAGGAAGAGGAAGAACTGGAAGAAGAGGAACCGAAAGAAGAAGAGGTTCCAGAGGAAGAAATATTGATACCTACAGTAAATCGATTAAATAAAAGAAAATCCTCAACCAGCGGACCAAAGTTAAAAATGGTCAATGGTGTTTTCGCCGAGGAAGCAAAATATTGGGAAGATTACCAATTTTCTGATGAATTGGATCCCGATGAGGATTTCGATGATGTTATAGAAATTACCTCGACCCAATTTAATATAGCAAAAGAAAATAATAAGGGAAAAGGTATAAAAATAGAAAAACCTGATTCCAACCCCGATGAACTTTGTATGTATCGGCAACGTCCGTATTTCCTAAATTGTAACAATAACCCGGGAACCTCTAAACCACCAGGTTTTTCTAAACCATTGTGGAAATGACGGCTCGTATTAGAGGAGCACCATATATCCCTAGAAAATTAGAAAAACGAAACAAGTCAGAAGAAGAAGAAACCAGTGATTCAGATTAGAGAGGTTGTAATCATGTTGTGTATTATATGTATTTTAGTGTGCTTGTAATTTTATGTTCTATGTAAAAATTGCTTGTATTATTTGTTAATTATTTTTTTTACGAATCTAATCCTTGTCTATTTTACAGTATAAAAACACAAAATGGACGTTAAGGGTAGACAACCGAATATTTTAGAAGACCTACCAGAGGATATGATTGATGAAATCTTGTCTAGAGTCGGCCAGAATTCATCAGCACAATTAGTTATGGCGAAATTAACTTGTCAAACATTTGAAAGATTTTCCAGAAATACCTTAGTTTATAAAAGGCTTTCCTTTGAAAGATGGGGTATATCACATTGGGGAGACTTTAAGTTACGCCAAGTTTTCTTTAAGGCATTTAGTGAGGGAAACCCAGATGCAATTTTACGCTACGGGTTACGAACCTATTTTGACTCAACATATCCCAACATAGGACTCTGTTCTTTAGAAAAAGCTTATAACATGCAACATAAAGAAGCATGTTTTGCTTACGGGTTAATAATGTTTGCTTCTCATCAAATTGAGAAAAAGAACATTGGGTTGAAATTTTTAAATAAAGCATTCTCACAAGTGACGGACTCAGTAGTTGGGGTAAGAAACAAGGTTTTTAGATTGCTACGAGGCTGTTGGGCATTACGAAACCCTCGTCCTTTTGACGACATTACAACATGCTGCCTAGTCAATAGTCATAACGGTTAATTTCCACAAGACCAAGGATGGGAAGTCATCTTAGTAAAACCAGAATGCATGACTTATTTTTGGACTTATGAGTTACGCGTCTTTATTTCTTTTGCTGAACAACTTGTGTATTAACTAGAAATGCCTTTATAGCTACCGGGTAGCAAAGTTATTATGTGCTATATTTCATCCTAAATATATAATAGCGGTATTGTAAGTTGTAAATATTATATAAAATTTGAACGCAAAATTTTATTATAATCAGTTTTTTCATATGGAATTGTAGTAGTTGAATTGTATATTAGCTACTAAGTATGAACTTAACGGGTAGGTACTACCCAAATTAAAAACTATAAAACGCTAATATGAAGAAAAAGCTTTTATAAATGAGTTCATACTATGCTACGAAATACTATTGACTACTCTTGAAATTCTATATGATTAACTTAATTCGTTTGGCTATTTTTGAAGGAAATGGCACCGACTACTCGTCAGAATTTGAACATGAGCGAGGAAGACTTCCGTGTTTTCCTTGCTGCAAACATAGCCGCAATGCAGGCTACAATGCAAAATAACAACAATAACTCAGGTTCTAGTAGTGGAACTAATCCCACAAGAAATCGTGTAGGATGCTCCTACAAAGAATTCACTGCCTGCAAACCTTTGGAATTCGATGGAACCGAAAGACCAATTGGATTAAAACGGTGGACCGAGAAAGTTGAATCAGTGTTTGCCATAAGTAAGTGTACTTAAGAGGAAAAAGTTAAGTACGCTACGCATACCTTCACAGGTACGCACTACCGTGGTCAGCATTCAAGCAACTGATGAACGAGCAGTACTGTCCTAGAAACGAAGTCAATAAGCTCAAGGTAGAGCTTAGAGAGTTACGAACTCTAGGGTTCGACATTACCACATATGAACGACGATTCACAGAGTTGTGCCTATTATGTCCAGGAACATTCGAAGATGAAGAGGAGAAGATCAACGCATTTATAAAAGGGTTACCAGTAAGGATTCAAGAAGATGTTAGTTCACACGAGCCCGCTTTCATACAAAAGGCAATTCGAATGGCTCATAAACTCATAAATCAGATTGAGGGAAGAATTAAAGAACAGGCGGCCGAAGAAGCCAACACGAAACAACTCAAGAGGAAGTGGGAGGAAAACGGTGACAAGAATTACCAGTACAACAACAATAACAATCACAACAACTATCCCAACAACCGCAACAACAATCGCATTAATAACCGCAATCCTACCAATAACTACAACAAACGTCCCAACAACAACAACAATCCCAACAACAACCAAATCAATAACAACAATGGCAACAACAATCAGAACAATAAATGTCTAAGGTGTGGAGGGTTTCATCCAGATAAGTTCTGTGTAGTAGTGTGTACCAAGTGTAATAGAACCGGACATAGTGTAACAAAGTGTGATGTCTATGGACCAAAGGCATATAAAAATAACAGAACAAATAATTCCATTATTTGTTACGGATGCGAAAAGCTGGGCCATTTTAGGAAAGCATGCCCTAATCAAGGGAATAATAATGGGCAAGGCCGTGGAAGAGTCTTCAACATTAATTCGGCAGAAGCGCAGGAAGAACCGGAGCTTGTTACGGGTACGTTTCTTATTGAAGATAAATCTGCTTATGTTTTATTTGATTCGGGTGCGGATAGAAGCTATATGAGTAGAGATTTTTGTGCTAAATTAAGTTTCCCATTGACGCCTTTGGATAGTAAATTTTTACTCGAATTAGCAAACGGTAAACTAATTACAGCAGATAAAGTATGTCGAGATAGAGAAATTAAACAGGTTGACGAAACATTTAAGATTGATTTAATACCAGTCGAGTTAGGGAGTTTTGATGTAATAATTGGCATGGACTGGTTGAAAAAGGTGAGAGCAGAAGTCGTTTGTTACAAAAATGTGATTCGCATTGTGCGTGAAAAAGGAAAACCTTTAATGGTGTACGGAGAAAAGAACAACGCGAAATTTAATCTTATTAGTAGTTTGAAGGCACAAAAACTAATAAGAAAAGGTTGTTATGTCATTCTAGCACACATCAAGGAAGTTAAACCTGAAGAAAAGAACATCAGTGATGTTCCCGTCCCAAAAGAATTTCCTGATGTATTTCCGAAAGAATTACCGGGATTACCCCCACATTGATCCGTTGAATTTCAAATAGACATTGTACCAGGAGTTGCACCAATAGCTCGTGCTCCATACAGACTCGCACCCAGCGAAATGAAAGAATTACAAAGTCAGTTACAAGAACTTTTAGAGCGTGGTTTCATTCGACCAAGCACATCACCGTGGGGAGCTCCTGTTTTGTTTGTCAAGAAGAAGGATGGTACATTCAGGTTATGTATCGACTACTGAGAGTTGAACAAACTTACCATCAAGAATCGTTATCCACTACCAACAATCGACGACTTATTTGATCAACTACAAGGCTCGTCAGTTTATTTAAAGATTGATTTACGTTCTGGGTATCAACAAATGCGGGTGAAGGAGGATGATATTCCGAAGACTACTTTCAGGACGCGTTACGGTCATTACGAGTTTATGGTTATGCCGTTTGGGTTGACTAACACACCAGCTGTGTTCATGGTCCTCATGAACCGAGTGTGTGGACCATACCTTGACAAGTTTGTCAATGTTTTTATTGATGACATACTTATTTACTCAAAGAATGATCAAGAGCACGAAGAACATTTGAGAAAAGTGCTAGAGTTGTTGAGGAAAGAAAAACTGTACGCTAAGTTTTCAAAGTGTGCATTTTGGTTGGAAGAAGTTCAATTCCTCGGTCACATAGTGAACAAAGAAGGCATTCAAGTGGATGCGGCAAAGATTGAAACCGTTGAAAAGTGGAAAAACCCGAAAACTCCGAAGCACATACGTCAATTTTTAGGGCTGGCTGGTTATTACAGGAGATTCATCCAAGATTTTTCCAAAATAGCAAAACCCTTGGCTGCATTAACGCATAAAGGGAAGAAATTTGAATGTAAGGATGAACAAGAGAAAGCATTTCAATTGTTGAAGAAAAAGTTAACTACGGCACCTATATTGTCATTACCTGAAGGGAATGATGATTTTGTGATATATTGTGACGCCTAAAAGCAAGGTCTTGGTTGTGTATTAATGCAACGAACAAAGGTAATTGCTTATGCGTCTAGACAATTGAAGATTCACGAACAAAATTATACGACGCATGATTTGGAATTAGGCGCGGTTGTTTTTGCATTAAAGACTTGGAGGCACTACTTATATGAGATCAAAAGTAATATATATACCGACCACTGTTAGTACGATTTTCCGTATAGCGGCTGTAAGGTACTAGTACAGAAAATTAGCTGCTCAGCGTGTGGCGTATACTGTTGATTGTTGTTTGCCCTCGAGAAATAATCTCTGCAGACCCGGAACACAGATATAAGATCTGTGGGGTGGCCTCAATCAATATGTGGATTAATCTGTAATGATCCGTTTAGTACACTGCTGCTAAGCGGCTAATGTTATTTTAGAGTGAGAAAGAACTGTGTGAGAGAGAAAGTGTACTTCTCTCTGACTGAAGTTCAGATCAGAATGATGTCAAATGTGGTGACCCAGGGGGTCTAATTATAGGCGTAGAATGTCCGAAATTCATGGGATACACGTGTCAATCACTGGATGGTTCTGTTACGTGAAGTATCCTGAATGTCAGTGGCGTGTGTTGACGTGGCTGCGTGCCGTTCACGCGCTGAGTTAAAGGGCTTATGCATAGAAGCTGCCTGCAGGGCTTACGCTTGATGCTGGGCGGCCTGCTGGACGTTGGGCGGTAAATTCTGAAGATCAACAAATTTAGGTATCGCTTGTGCTCTTTGATCGAGTTTTTTGTATGAAACTGATGTTTTTATGCGTGTATCTCCTACGATACACCATTAAGTCCCTGCAGTTTAATGTCTTTATGTTTGTAAAAAATAAAGTCATTAAACTAAAAATAAAAGATGCTTTTTTCCTCGAAGACACAAAACTGCTGTAACCGTCTGATTTTCTGCTCTGACGTCATTTTATCAATCATGAATTTGCCCCCAAAATCTTTTTAATTTATTTTCAAAGTTTAAATTGTTTGCTCTATTGATATGTCCCATACACTTGTCTCAATCTCATCCCTTTATTATTCATTTGCTTGACTATAAATAGTCCAACCCTTTACCTTTTTCCTTTTCCGAAAACTGTTTATTTGCTGTGAAGATATCTTGCAATTTATTCAATTTAGCAATCCGTGAAGTATAAGGTCAGTGATTGTTCATCTTTTCTTCTGTTTGAATTTTCATTTTTCGTACTACTATGGCCGAATCCAGCAGCACGTCTTCTCAAATAGACAATCATGATGTCAGCACCATCCCTTTCAGTATCACTGAAGCCGATATAGAACAATTATGTAAGAAACACAGTTATCTTGGATTGTTGAATCCTATTGTGCCTTCACCTAGCGATAGGGCCAATAAACCGCCGAAAAAGATGATTACCCTCTATAAATTGCAATTAACTGTAGGAAACCTCCGTATTCCTCTTTCTTGCTTTCTTTAACAAATTCTTACCCACTATGGGATAGGTGTTAGTCAAGTTCATCCATTAGGTTTATAAAAAATTATTCTTTTTGAAATGTACTGTAATTCTGTAGGAGAAAATCCCAATGTAAATATTTTTCATGAATTATTTAGAACTAGATTAGTTAGAAAATGCTGGTATACATTTGATTGTAAGCTGAACAAGGCGTTTACTGGGGTGAAAGAAAGTTCTTTAAAGAATTGGAAAGATCCCTATTTCTTTGTTAATGAAAGGGTTGTTCAAGATGTCTGGGCATGTGTTCGTGGTTGGAGAAAAACTACCATAGGAGTTAGCAAATCCACCACATTATCTGAGGATGAAAGGTTTATTCTTAGTACTTTGAAGACATTAAAATTTCCACAAAGGTCATATGATGATTATGAAGCCATATTGGTTCTCTGTAAAATGAGTAACAACTGGCGTTCTGGATATACACTGGTGCTGCGCTGGGAAGGCTGTGGTAGGCATCTTTATTGATATATTCTGTTATTTGTTATGTAGTTATGTGTTGTGTATGTTCTTATATATGTTTCTGTTTATTTGTATATTATCTGATTGCAGGAGAAGAAATGCAGGTTTACAGATGATAATGCTAAAAACGAACATATATTTCATAGCATTATCCCTCAAGAAAGACAAGATTTTAGTTGCAACTGTTCTATTTACAAGTGATATTCGTTTAAATAATAAAAGGTGAAGACAAAATACAGATTCGACGAATTGAAGATGCAAACGACCAAAAAGCTCAAAAGTACAAAGTACAATCAAAGAGGTTCCAATTAGTAATAAGAAACGTCTCAAAATTACAAGAGTACAAGAAGCAAAACGTAAAGTACAAGATATTAAATTATACGCAAGGACGTTTGAAAATCCGGAACCGGGACCAGAGTCAACTCTCAACGCTCGACGCAACAGACTAAAAATTACAAGTCAACTATGCACATGAATATAATATAATATATAATTAATTCTTAAAATTAATATATATATATATATATATATATATATATATATATATATATATATATATATATATATATATATATATATATATATATATATATTATATTATAAAAACCATCGGCAGAAGAAAACAACAACATGTGAGCCTCCCCAGCTGGCCATGCGATTGCATGACCTGGAGGAGCAAAACTCATGCGATCGCATGAGCCCCTTTTCCAGCCCACATTGCCCATAAAACTCGCGTTTTTGGTGAACATCAAACACGTCTTTTTTGTAACATCCCGCCTTTTTCCATTTATTTTTCCGTTATACTAATATAAAGTCCGTTATATGTTTATAACATCTCCCGTTGATACGCGTTTTAAATTATCTCGTTTAGGTAATTCCCGCACCCGAACAAAAGTTGAGGGACTAAACTTGACAAGGGATCAAACCCTTGACTAGGTCAAAGGGTCAACCCCTTTCACCCATTCATTTCATCTTCACCTCTCTCTCTTTCTCTCTAGCAAGAACACACACACTCAAAACCATATTCATTCATTCATCATCTAAATCCGGATCAAGGAGCTAGCAACCAAATAAATTACATATTCGTGATCCTCTCTTCATCCTCTTCATTTTGGTACCAACTTCATCTCATTTGGGTAACTTTCTAAAATCACTAGATTTTGTGTTCTTGATGTTTTTAACTTATAAAAGTGTTAATTAGTGTCTATGGCTCAAGTCTAACATGAATATATGATTTATATGCTCGATCTCGTTGTTTTAGTGTAACTAGCATGAACTTGAATTTTGGTGTGTTATTCTTGAATTTTGGATGATCATATGTTGTTAGATGTTAAAAGTTGATGTTTTAATTGTGTTACTAGCATCACTAGCTTCAATTTGATGTGTAGGTTGCTTTAGAAAAGTTCATGAACTTGATTTATGATTTTGGTGAATTTGGGTTAGGGTTTGATGAACTTGAAATGGACTTTTGATGTATTGAATGCCATGGATTATTGTTGGTAAGTGTTTAGTTGGATTGTATGCTTGATTACCTTCGAAACGGCATATCATTCATGTAAATTGGTTGCCCGAATCACAAAATGCGTTTTTGGAACTTGAACTTTGATTATGAACGTTTAATTACGGTTTTTGGTTGTTGTAAGTGAAAGTTTGGTTGATGAATTGTGTTTAGTTGCATTCCTTGTCAAAATACCTTTCCAACGATGTATGATAGGCGTATTAAGCGTTTGCGGGTCAAAAATTGTGTTAGAATTGGTTTTGGTTCGTGCACATTTAAAAAGCAGAAAAATAGCTGAAGCAGCAGGGTGGCGCGGCGCGCCATACCCCCCGCGCGGCGCGCCGAATGGCCTGGACAGATTCTGTCCAAATTGGTCAATTTTTGAATAATGTTTGGCATGCTACGCACCTCCGATTAACATGTAACTTGGCCAACATGCTCATATATGATTTCTAAGATTAGAAAAATAGTTCGGAACCCGACCCGAACGTGTTGACTTTCGTTGACTTTGACCGACCAAAGTTTGACTTTTTGTCAAACTTAACCAAATGATTATGCAACCTTCCTAACTTATTTATATACTTGTATCTTGCATGAAACTTGGCAATTTGATTTCACATGCTAAATAATCGAGTCGTAACGAGCCATAGGACTAATTGAACATCTTTGACCTATCGTGTTTACCGTTATTGATACAACCTATTGTTTAGGTCAAGACTAGCATTGTTCTTTGCACACGTTTACTTGTCGAAGTACTTTACTACTCGTGCACTCAAGGTGAGATCATAGTCCCACTTTTACTCTTTTTGAACTTACATTTGGGATGAGAAAACATAAACATTTCTTTTACTAAGTGAACACAAGTACAGGAAAACAAACATTCTACATACGAGTTTAGAACAAAATCCTCAATTCGATTATCATTAGTTACACTTGCCGGGTGTAAGCGAGAACTTATGTTGTATGGATCCATATGGGTTTGACAAACCCTCATTCAAACGGTTCGCTACCGTTTACGAATGAAATATATTTTCGAGAAACAGTGTATGTTCTAGCACTAAGTGATGGGGTTCAATGGAAGGAAATGTTAAGCATTGATAATTGGGTGCTCGTGAAACAAACTTTTGGAATGTATTACTATTATTTCATTGATGCAAATCTTGTGGTTCACTTGTACTTACTTACTTAAACCTATGATTTCACCAACGTTTTCGTTGACAGATTTCTATGTTTTTCTCAGGTCCTTGAACGATACATGATACATGCTTCCGCTCATTATTTGATACTTGCATTGGATGTCGAGTATATGTGCATTTCATGGAGCGTCTTTTGACTTCACTTTAAACCGTGTCGCCTAGATTTCATTCGTATTATAACGTTGTAACTTAACTATTGGTTGAACAATTCTTGTAAACTTTGGGAACAAATCTTTATTTCGAAATGAAGGCGACGTATTTTGGTCAAACTTTATCTTAAAGACTTATGACCACGTAACGGGACCTAAGTAGACGGCGCCGTCAAACATGATTTGGTCGGGTCGCTACAGATGGTATCAGAGCGTTGGTTGTAGGGATTTAGAGTTCATTAGTGTCAACCCCGAGTCATAGGGTACATTGGTGAGTCTAGACTACAACCGGCATATAGACTTGAAGTAGGAATTACTTGACTACTTGTGCATTTATACTCGAACGTTTCTACTCATATCTACTCTTAGTTCATCTTAATCTCACGTTGTTTAATTTGATTGACACGCCACCTTGACTATATGAAATGATGTCGAATGCACATATGAATCAGGGTAATATAATTTCCGGGATTATATTACGGTGACTCGTATGAACGTTCCGACATTATGACATAAAGAATTTAAGGCGAGTCGGAAAAAAAAAAAAAAAAAAAAAAAAAAAAAAAAAAAAAAAAAAAAAAAAAAAAAAACTTCTCTTTATCTTTATTCTATATCACGGTTAGTATTATTGAGAATACTAATCAATGATATTCTTGTGTCTTGAAGGAACAATGGCTCCTCGTCGCGTACGCCGCAATGAAACTCCCGAACAAGCTCTCGAACGGATGATAGCAACCGCCGTAGATGCGGCCATGGCCGGTCACTCATCCAACAACAATAATAACAACAACAACAACAACAACAACAACAACAACAACAATGGAGCCGGAAACTCAAACGAGGGATGCTCCTATAAAGCTTTCATGGGGTGCAAACCTCACACTTTTGATGGAACCGGGGGACCGGTCGTGCTCACCCGATGGTTTGAGCAAACGGAAGCCGTCTTTAGCATAAGCGGTTGTCGGGACCAAGACAAGGTCAAATACTCCACTCACACTTTCTCCGGAATTGCTCTAACATGGTGGAACACCTATGTTCAATCGGTGGGTACCGATGAAGCTCATGCCCTCTCTTGGGCCGATCTAAAGGAAAAGATGATTGTTGAATATTTTCCGCGCGAAGAAACCCGAAAGCTTGAGGAAGAACTAAGAGCTTTGAAAGCGGTCGGAAACGATCTTAAAGCTTATAATCAACGCTTCGCCGAACTATCCTTGATGTGTCCTAATCTTGTTAACCCCGAATCTCAAAGGATTGAGCTCTACATGCTCGGTCTTCCAAAAAGCATCAAACAAGGGGTGATGTCATCCAAACCCACTACTCATCAAGCCGCTATGAACATGGCTCGCCAACTAATCGAAACGGTTGACGAAATCGTAGTTCCGGCACCTAAGGCCGAGGATAAATCGAGCGGCAACAAAAGAAAGTGGGAACCCTCCCAATCAAGCAACAACAACTTTGCTAAGAAGCCTTACACCTTCGACGGCAAGAAAGGTTATGCCGGGAACCTACCTCTTTGCAACAAATGCAACAAACATCACTTTGGCGAATGTAGTAAGATAATTTGCCACCGGTGCCAAGGGGTTGGTCATAAGGCCAACGATTGTAAAAGTGCCACTCCCGTCGCTCGAAAGTGGCCCAATGCACCAAAGACGGGCACTTGTTACGAATGTGGCCAAACGGGTCATTATAGAAATGCATGCCCGAAAAGGAAAGATAACACCAATACGCGCGGCCGAGCTTTCAACATCAACACCGAGGAAGCCCGGGATGACACTGAACTAGTCACGGGTACGTTTCTTCTCAACAATTCTTATGTCTCTTGCTTATTCGATTCGGGTGCCGATAAATGCTTTGTATCCAAGACTTTGACTCATTCTTTTAGCACTCCACCTTTTCCATTAGATACCACTTATACCATTGAAGTGGCTAACGGAAAACTATTAAGTGCCGACACATATTACCGGGGGTGTACGTTAAACATTTTGGGTAGGAAATTTGAAATTGACTTGATACCCATGGAATTAGGAAGCTTTGATGTAATAATCGGTATGAATTGGTTAGTCAAAACGAAATCTCACATTCTTTGTGATCTTAACGCAATCCGAATTCCTATCGAGAATGGTGAACCTTTGATTGTTTATGGCGATAAGAGTTGCACCAGACTCAACCTCGTTTCGTGCCTTAAAGTTAGAAAACTACTCCGTAAGGGTTGTTTTGCGATCCTTGCCCACGTTAAGAAAGTCGAGTCCGATGAGAAGCATATCGATGATGTGCCAATTGTTAGTGACTTTTCCGATGTATTTCCCGACGAATTGCCGGGTCTTCCACCTCATCGACCGGTTGAATTCCAAATCGATCTTATTCCGGGAGCCGCACCCGTAGCACGTGCACCATATAGACTCGCTCCATCTGAAATGCAAGAATTGCAAAGTCAAATCCAAGAACTACTTGATCGTGGTTTTATCCAACCTAGCCATTCACCTTGGGGCGCTCCGATTTTGTTTGTTAAAAAGAAAGACGGATCCCTACGAATGTGCATTGATTATCGTGAACTAAATAAATTGACGGTTAAGAACCGATATCCTCTTCCTCGCATCGATGACCTCTTTGATCAACTACAAGGGTCTTGTGTATATTCGAAAATCGATCTCCGCTCGGGTTATCATCAATTGAGGGTTAAGGGGGAAGATGTCTCCAAAACCGCTTTCCGAACTCGTTATGGTAGTTATGAATTCCTTGTCATGCCATTTGGTCTCACTAACGCACCGGCGGTGTTCATGGATCTTATGAACCGCGTGTGCAAACCGTATCTCGATAAATTCGTTATTGTGTTCATCGATGACATATTGATCTATTCTAAAAATGAAGAAGAGCACGAACAGCATCTCCGACTTGTGCTTGAACTTTTAAGACAAGAACAACTCTATGCCAAATTCTCCAAGTGTGAATTTTGGTTAAAGGAAGTACAATTTCTTGGTCATGTTGTAAGTGACCAAGGTATTAAAGTCGATCCATCGAAAATCGAAGCCATTAGCAAATGGGAGACTCCTACTACTCCTACTCACATTCGTCAATTTTTGGGTCTCGCCGGGTACTATCGTAGATTCATCGAAAATTTCTCTTTGGTTGCACGTCCTCTAACCGCATTGACTCACAAGGGAAAGAAATTCATTTGGGCGACCGAACATGAATCCGCATTCCAAATCTTGAAAACGAAGCTAACCACCGCTCCTATCTTGTCACTTCCCGAAGGCAACGATGACTTTGTTGTGTATTGCGATGCCTCGAAACATGGTTTTGGGTGTGTATTGATGCAACGAACGAAAGTCATTGCTTATGCTTCTCGACAACTCAAAATTCATGAACGAAACTATACGACACATGATCTCGAACTCGGAGCCGTTGTCTTTGCACTTAAAATGTGGAGACACTATCTTTATGGAACCAAGAGTACTATCTTCACCGATCACAAAAGCCTTCAACACATTTTCGATCAAAAGCAACTAAACATGAGACAACGAAGGTGGATTGAAACCTTAAACGATTACGATTGCGAGCTTCGTTACCATCCCGGGAAGGCAAATGTAGTAGCCGATGCCTTAAGTCGAAAAGAAAGAGTGGTGCCTCTCCGTGTCCGAGCTTTAAACATCACCATTCACACCAACCTTAATAGCCAAATTCGGGTAGCCCAAGATGAGGCTCTCAAGGATGAAAACATCTCTCTCGAACACTTGAACGTCCTCACCTCTCGATTCGAAGTTAAAGAAACCGGACTCCGATATTTCGCCGGAAGAATTTGGGTGCCTAGTTATGGGGACCTACGAAGCCTTATTTTAGATGAAGCCCATAAGTCACGATACTCGATTCACCCCGGTGCCAATAAGATGTACCACGACCTTAAACAGCTATATTGGTGGCCGAATATCAAAAGGGAAGTAGCTACTTATGTTTCCAAGTGTTTGACATGTTCCAAAGTCAAAGCCGAACACCAAAGACCGTCCGGACTACTTCGACAACCCGAGATCCCGCAATGGAAGTGGGAAGGGATAACGATGGATTTTATCACCAAACTACCAAAAACGACGGGCGGTTATGATACCATTTGGGTTATTGTTGACCGTCTCACCAAATCCGCACACTTCCTTGCCATGAAAGAAACGGACAAAATGGAGAAACTTGCACAACTTTACATTAAGGAGATCGTAGCCCGACACGGTGTACCTTTATCGATTATCTCCGACCGAGATGGCCGTTTCGTTTCTAGATTTTGGCGTACATTGCAAGAAGCGTTGGGAACACGTTTAGACATGAGCACCGCATATCATCCTCAAACCGATGGACAAAGCGAACGTACAATTCAAACCTTAGAGGACATGTTACGAGCTTGCGTGGTTGATTTCGGAAAAGCTTGGGACAAGCACTTACCTCTCGCCGAGTTCTCTTACAACAATAGTTATCACGCGAGTATTAAAGCCGCACCTTTTGAAGCGCTATATGGCCGCAAATGTCGTTCACCTCTTTGTTGGGCCGAGGTAGGCGACGTGCAAATCACCGGACCCGAACTCATTCACGAAACCACCGAGAAAATCGTTCAAATCCGAGATAGGCTTAGGACGGCCCGAAGTCGTCAAAAGAGCTATACCGACAAACGACGCAACGATCTTGAATTTCAAGTCGGTGACCGAGTAATGTTAAAAGTCGCACCTTGGAAGGGTGTAATCCGTTTTGGGAAACGCGGGAAGCTAAATCCGCGGTATATTGGTCCTTTCGAAATCTTGGAGCGTATTGGAACCGTTGCTTATCGTTTGGATCTTCCGCCTCAATTGAACTCCGTTCATCCTACCTTCCATGTATCTAACTTGAAAAAGTGTCTTGCTGAACCCGATATCGTCATCCCTCTTGAGGAACTTACTATTGATGACAAGCTTCATTTTGTGGAGGAACCGGTTGAAATTGTGGATACCTCCGTCAAGACATTGAAACAAAGCCGAATCCCGATTGTTAAAGTTCGTTGGAATGCCAAAAGAGGACCCGAGTTTACTTGGGAAAGACAAGATCAAATGCAAAGGAAGTATCCTCATCTATTCGTGAATTCGGAAACGCAAGATCTCGAGGAAGAAACAACGGCTACTACGCCTACTTAAATTTCGGGACGAAATTTCTTTTAAGGTGTAGGTAATGTAACATCCCGCCTTTTTCCATTTATTTTTCCGTTATACTAATATAAAGTCCGTTATATGTTTATAACATCTCCCGTTGATACGCGTTTTAAATTATCTCGTTTAGGTAATTCCCGCACCCGAACAAAAGTTGAGGGACTAAACTTGACAAGGGATCAAACCCTTGACTAGGTCAAAGGGTCAACCCCTTTCACCCATTCATTTCATCTTCACCTCTCTCTCTTTCTCTCTAGCAAGAACACACACACTCAAAACCATATTCATTCATTCATCATCTAAATCCGGATCAAGGAGCTAGCAACCAAATAAATTACATATTCGTGATCCTCTCTTCATCCTCTTCATTTTGGTACCAACTTCATCTCATTTGGGTAACTTTCTAAAATCACTAGATTTTGTGTTCTTGATGTTTTTAACTTATAAAAGTGTTAATTAGTGTCTATGGCTCAAGTCTAACATGAATATATGATTTATATGCTCGATCTCGTTGTTTTAGTGTAACTAGCATGAACTTGAATTTTGGTGTGTTATTCTTGAATTTTGGATGATCATATGTTGTTAGATGTTAAAAGTTGATGTTTTAATTGTGTTACTAGCATCACTAGCTTCAATTTGATGTGTAGGTTGCTTTAGAAAAGTTCATGAACTTGATTTATGATTTTGGTGAATTTGGGTTAGGGTTTGATGAACTTGAAATGGACTTTTGATGTATTGAATGCCATGGATTATTGTTGGTAAGTGTTTAGTTGGATTGTATGCTTGATTACCTTCGAAACGGCATATCATTCATGTAAATTGGTTGCCCGAATCACAAAATGCGTTTTTGGAACTTGAACTTTGATTATGAACGTTTAATTACGGTTTTTGGTTGTTGTAAGTGAAAGTTTGGTTGATGAATTGTGTTTAGTTGCATTCCTTGTCAAAATACCTTTCCAACGATGTATGATAGGCGTATTAAGCGTTTGCGGGTCAAAAATTGTGTTAGAATTGGTTTTGGTTCGTGCACATTTAAAAAGCAGAAAAATAGCTGAAGCAGCAGGGTGGCGCGGCGCGCCATACCCCCCGCGCGGCGCGCCGAATGGCCTGGACAGATTCTGTCCAAATTGGTCAATTTTTGAATAATGTTTGGCATGCTACGCACCTCCGATTAACATGTAACTTGGCCAACATGCTCATATATGATTTCTAAGATTAGAAAAATAGTTCGGAACCCGACCCGAACGTGTTGACTTTCGTTGACTTTGACCGACCAAAGTTTGACTTTTTGTCAAACTTAACCAAATGATTATGCAACCTTCCTAACTTATTTATATACTTGTATCTTGCATGAAACTTGGCAATTTGATTTCACATGCTAAATAATCGAGTCGTAACGAGCCATAGGACTAATTGAACATCTTTGACCTATCGTGTTTACCGTTATTGATACAACCTATTGTTTAGGTCAAGACTAGCATTGTTCTTTGCACACGTTTACTTGTCGAAGTACTTTACTACTCGTGCACTCAAGGTGAGATCATAGTCCCACTTTTACTCTTTTTGAACTTACATTTGGGATGAGAAAACATAAACATTTCTTTTACTAAGTGAACACAAGTACAGGAAAACAAACATTCTACATACGAGTTTAGAACAAAATCCTCAATTCGATTATCATTAGTTACACTTGCCGGGTGTAAGCGAGAACTTATGTTGTATGGATCCATATGGGTTTGACAAACCCTCATTCAAACGGTTCGCTACCGTTTACGAATGAAATATATTTTCGAGAAACAGTGTATGTTCTAGCACTAAGTGATGGGGTTCAATGGAAGGAAATGTTAAGCATTGATAATTGGGTGCTCGTGAAACAAACTTTTGGAATGTATTACTATTATTTCATTGATGCAAATCTTGTGGTTCACTTGTACTTACTTACTTAAACCTATGATTTCACCAACGTTTTCGTTGACAGATTTCTATGTTTTTCTCAGGTCCTTGAACGATACATGATACATGCTTCCGCTCATTATTTGATACTTGCATTGGATGTCGAGTATATGTGCATTTCATGGAGCGTCTTTTGACTTCACTTTAAACCGTGTCGCCTAGATTTCATTCGTATTATAACGTTGTAACTTAACTATTGGTTGAACAATTCTTGTAAACTTTGGGAACAAATCTTTATTTCGAAATGAAGGCGACGTATTTTGGTCAAACTTTATCTTAAAGACTTATGACCACGTAACGGGACCTAAGTAGACGGCGCCGTCAAACATGATTTGGTCGGGTCGCTACATTTTTCTCCTCATTAATCATACGATATATATATATATATATATATATATATATATATATATATATATATATATATATATATATATATATATATATATATATATATATATATATATATATATATATATATATATATATATATTATATTTTAATTTTAATTTTAATTTTAATTTTAATTTTAATTTCTAATAATAAGGGTACGTTAGCGAATGTTGTAAGGGTGTAATTTGAAATTCTGTCCGTGTAACGCTACGCTATTTTTAATCATTGTAAGTTATGTTCAACCTTTTTACATTAATGTCTCGTAGCTAAGTTATTATTATGCTTATTTAATACCGAAGTAATCAAGATGTTAGGCTAAAAATATTAAAATTGGGTAATTGGGCTTTGCACCATAATTGGGGTTTGGACAAAAGAACGACACTTGTGGAAATTAGACTATGGGCTATTAATGGGCTTTATATTTGTTTAACTAAATGATAGTTTGTTAATATTAATATAAAGATTTACAATTGGACGTCCCTATAAATAACCATATACACTCGATCGGACACGATGGGCGGGATATTTATATGTACGAATAATCGTTCATTTAACTGGACACGGGAATGGATTAATAGTTTATGGAATTATTAAAACAAGGGTGAAATTATGTACAAGGACACTTGGCATAATTGATAACAGAGTATTAAAACCTTGGGTTACACGCAGTCGATATCCTGGTGTAATTATTAAACAAAGTATTAAAACCTTGTTACAGTTTAAGTCCCCAATTAGTTGGAATATTTGACTTCAGGTATAAGGATAATGAAGGTATTTCGTATGCCCGAGAGACATATTAAATTAACGTGGCTAATATGTTTTGATCCAAGTCGGGTCATACCCAATAACAAGCTTACCAACACTCATATGTATTTATTTTAACGGTTTGATTGTTAAATAAATACGCGACACTTGAACTTTAGAAAATCGGTTTTCTAAAGTATCATCACTTGGAATAAATTATTTGGATAATTTATATGTAATTATTTATAGGTTCAAACAATTATGTTGTGTTATATTTTATAAAATGGTTTATAAAATTATTGCAAGTAACAAATACATGTTTATTTTTTTTACAAGTTTTATAAAATTGTAACAAGTTTTATAAATGAAAATCTTGTTATAAAATATAAACATAATGGGCAGATTTTGTGTCTCCAAGACACCCCATGCTTGGTCTCATTTTGTTACTTTTAATACTACAAAGTCCAAAGATGCATGCACAACTCATATACCAAAGTTTGAATCATTTCTTTCAAGTGAAACTACACTTCTAAGCTTGTAAAAAAACTGCATTTTCCAGCCATTTCTGCTGTCCAAAACCGTGGGTCTAAGAGACCCTAAAGGAGGTTCCAAGTTTTTTTTTCAAGCTTAATTCAAGTGTCATTCAATTCCTAACCAAAGTCAAGGGTGTTGGGATTATTACTTGGGGTATTACTTGCTTGAGGCTTCAAGTTAGAAACTCCATTTTCTATCATCTTCATCATCATCTTGCATCCTCCAAAACAGCCCTCAATCTATATTGAGGAGATATTATCTCTTATTCCTTCTCTTTAGTTTGTAAGTATAGCTTCAAGACTTGATGTCTTCATGGAATTCAATCTAAAATGGTTTAACATATACACTTGTTTATAAATGAAATAATGCTTCCGCTTACCATAATACTCATAAATTGGTTTTGTGATTATATAAACATTATGAACTTGTTGTTATGTTGAATTCCATCAATGGTATCTAGAGCCAAAGTCTTGAAATATGCTTCGAGATGGTTTTTGAACTCACCATAACTTTGCATTTTATGTACATGCATGAAAATAGAATGCAAATATTCTTGGTTTTGGGTGGGTTTGATTTTTGGCCTATTTTGGAAGCTCCAAAAAATGGGTTTGGTTCTTCCATTTTGGTCATTTTGTTATATGTTGAAGTTCACAATCAAGCCTTGACCTTTTGTTTGAATGGTTGCATGTTTGGATGATTATTAATAATTCATTTGGTATGTAATATTAATTCATTCATGTGGTTGTAATATTCATTCAATTTGGTTTGTACTATTATTATTTTGGTTATGTAATTTATTTTATATATGGTATGTAAAATAGATTAGGTTGTATTTCATTTTTAGAAAAGTGTATTAGGATATAATTTTGTAAAAATGAAGATGCAAAAGATTGAGTCAAAGGAAGAACACAAGAAGAATCTACTTGGATGCAAGATTAAGTGGGAGTAGAAAAATCTCCTACTTTGTGTTATGACCCATTACCCGGTGGCATTTTGTTTTCGGCTAAATAAAACGCTTACCAAAATGCTTGATTGTGAACAAAATTATTTTGCATGCATGGTTGTGTTGTTTGATTATGGTTTGTATGGTTGGTTACTACAAGTTATCACACAAGTTAACAACAAGCAAAACTACATTTAATTAGTTAAATTAAAAACAGTTAACACATGCAAAACGTCAATTTAAATGGTTAAATTAAAAAAACGGCTAAAAGGACATTAATAAACGGTTATTAAGAACATGATAAGGATCATATATATAAAATGGTTTATATCAAGTAATTGGCTAAAATTACAAGACTTGAAAATGGATTTCTAATGAACCATACACTAAATGCATGTTGGTGTATGGCATAAATGTTTTCTCAAACTAGAATTAAAGGAAACTTAAAACCCTTTACACACAAGGTAAACAAGTTTAACGCCATCCTTTTGTCGGACACTTAAACATAGTAGGGAACTCATAATGGGATAAAGGTCACCTAACGTTATGAGCTAACTAATATGGTTAAGGTAAAATTCGCATGTTTGTGGGATAAAGGTCACCAAACCACTTGTATGTTAATTTTACATGTTTACACAAGTAGGACGACTTGATTTGGGAATCATGAACTTAGGGTCACCGAAGCATGAGGAACAAATAGGCGTTGATGGGATAAATATGCCATGCAAAAGGATTGCATGATCCCATAACTTAGAAGTTGCAAAAGGATTGTAATTGTCATATAATGACTACCTAGCTAAATCAAATGACGGGATAAAGGTCACCTAACCGAAATTTGGTTTACCGTTGGATTCTAAAAATTTAATAAATATGAATTAAAATTTAAAAGGGTATTGTTTATTAAATTTAAAATCGATACTTAAATGAACTTTATTAAATTTTGTAGATGGCCGCCAATAAAAACAACATGCAAAACGCACCAATAAACTTTAACAACCTATCGTTGAGGTCAATCCTCGAAAAGGAAAAACTCAACCATACGAACTTCATGAATTAGTTTCGCAATCTAAGAATTGTCCTCAAACTAGAGGATAGGGCGTATGTGTTGGAAGTGTGATGACCCGAAAATTTTCGATCAAATTTAAACTTTAATCTTAATATGATTCCGACACGATAAGCAAAGTCTGTAAAATTGAATCTCAAAAATGTTAAACTGTGTTCATGTAATCATCTAACCTCGACCAGACTTCGACGATTCACGAACAATTATGTGTAACAAATATGTAAGAATATATAAGTATAAATGTATATATAATATTTTGAATTAATAAAATACACTTTAAACAATTTGGAATTTAGAATGTAAAATATTAAACAGAATAGTTAAGTTACTATTAATATGAATATATAAAAATATATAATATTATTATGAACCTATTTAATTAAATAGATATAAATGAATCCTAGTAATAATTATTATATCGTAACAGTTATAAATGTTAATATTCAATAGATGTGTTCATAAAATGTATGATTATTAGATATTACAAAATTAATAAAAGATAATGCTAATATATTAAAAGTAATTACAAATTAATGATAGTAATTATATACATTCATTATTAATATTAATATCAGTATTATTAATATTATTATATAACGCATAAATATGAAATTTGATATATTTGATTTGTTATAATATTATTATTATTATTAATACTATTATCATTAATAACATCAATATTAATGTAATTAGAATTATTATTAGTATCATTATAATTATCATTTTGATTATTATCATTGTTAATTAATTAATAAACTTATCATTTTTATTAAAAAAAATTTATGTTATCATAATATTGTTATTTTTATTAATAATATTATCATTATAATTTATGTAATTAATATTATTGTTATATAATAACATTATTATTAATACTATACATATTAATTATTATTAATTTTAAATTAAATAAAAGGGCATATCATTCGTACGAGTTTGTTATCAGTACCTATCTAACTGTATTAAATTGGTACTTTTCCTCCAATCTTGATTCCATCACAGTTACATGACAATTTAGTTAGTATTCACGCACACATATCCAAATTCAGTTGAGAGTCGTACTCAACTTTTATTAATTTATTCTTGATTGATTGAATGATTACCTTCACTTGATTACCTCCACTATCTATTCAACTACTCTATTATATAACCGGGATATATAGATATAAACTGAGTATATACATATTTACATTTACATATTCCTCACCACCATAACCATCAAGATTCTTGCAGCTACATCAGACCACAACTCCTACTTGTTCCTGACTCTTGAACGGTCAAGACCATAAACCAAATCATCTTACTCATTTCGGGTTGCAACTACTATTATTTGACATACACACAACCAAGTGGACCTTCAATTGCACATTCATCACCTTTGAGAACCTAGCTCAAACAAAACTCATTTACCACACCACCGCTACCTACAAACCCTCAATTCATTTCACCACCTATATTCATCTCAAACCCATCGATCGCCACAACTTTCTAACCTGTTTCATTTTTCCGTGATCAACCATAACAGTCACCACCACCAAGTCAAGTCACCACTTTCACCACATGAAACCCGTTTATTCTATAGAACCCACTTGATCATCACCACTTGTTTCGATTGTTACTGCTACTGCAGTACGTATCTATTTTTCTGTCTTAACAGCGATACTACAGAACCAGTTAACAAAGATGATGACAGTTTAATGATTGTGATAATTATTAATAATAAAACTGAACCCATGAACCCATCTCACAAACATAATACTTCTCGTTTTGCTACTGTTATTTCTTCTTTTCTGTATCTATCGAAACAATGGCCTGTCCCACTACTCTTTCTCAAATGATATCACGTGAATTCCTTTCATAAAGCAAGAAATATGATTGATAATTAAATGGCAAGAAAAGTGTCGGTGCTATAAACGTGGGCTCCTACAACCATCAATTCTTTACATTCAAGACAAGTGGTCATTTGTTGATGTAAACTATATTATTTTTTTTATTTTCTTTTGACACTCAAACGGCCACAAGTGGGATTACGTACGTGGACCAGCGAATAATAATTTTTTTTTTACGAACCAAGATCATACAGATACTAGTTGGGCCGTTTGGTATATGCTTAGTTGGACTGCTATTACGATTAGTTGCGCCGAGGATATCTATTGGGCTATAACAATAGTTTAATCCAAACCAAATCTTCTACTACTACCAACAATTCTTCTGTTAGGAGCAAGACGTTTTCGGTTTCTGATAGGTTTTCTGATATAGACGATGATGATATGTAGGTGATAATGATTAATGGTTAGCATATACATGATGATGTTTAGGTAATGATCGAAATGTTATACATGATATATGATGTTTTCGTGATCATGAGAATGATATTAAAAGGTGATAGATGATACGACCTAGATGATGATGTTATGGCATAATTATAATATCCATGATGATTATAAGATGATAATGTAATGAAACGATTAGGATGATTGTGATGATGATAGATATATGATTATGAGATGATGGCGAAGACGGTTGTTAATGATGAGGAAAGGTTAATGGAAACTAATACGGGTTAAATAAATCTGAGATCCATATTAAAACAGAAAAATGGGCACGGTCCAAATGGTTTAGGGGAGTGACGGTTATCCGAGAGGTCGGGGGTTCGAGTCCGGTTCGCGACAATATTTTTGTTAAAAGCTTCTTTGGAGGTAGCCATTTAAATTCCTTAGTATTTTTATTATCATTATCATTATTATATAAATTTATTATTATTATTATTATTATTATTATTATTATTATTATTATTATCATTTTTATTATTATTATTATTCTTATTATTATTATTATTATTATTAAAATTATCATTTATTTAAAATTAACATTATTAGTAAAATTATCATAATCATTAATAATCGTTATTCGTATTAAGTATTATTATCAGTATTATTGTTTTTATTATAAAAATAAATAACTTATTATTATTAATATTACCATTATCAAGATGTTCATATATATGATTAATATTACTTTTACTATCAATATTATTATTTACTATTATTATTATTAGTATTTGTGACAACCCGGAAATTTCCAACCAAATTTAAACTTTAATCTTTATATGTTTCCGACACGTTAAGCAATATTTGTTAAGTTAAATTTTAAGAATTTTAAACTATGTTCATACATTCATTCAACCTCGACCAAGTTCTAACGATTCACGAACCATTAAACAAATATGATTATATATGTATATGTGTATATATATTATAACTTGAAACGTAAATAAAATATTAGATTAAATACTTTATATGATTGTATCTATTTCAAAATGTTTATCAATGGAATTAGAAGATAAGATCAAATGATTGAATTATCAGATATATTGAATTATGATTACAAGTCTCTGTTGAAAGGCCCACGTTGATTTGAGAAATCTTTCCATTTTAACAATATTCGGAAAATGGTAAAGTGATTTATAAATAAGAACAAATTGTCAATCATTGAGAACTAGACAAAGGATAGTGGAAGATTGAATCTCATAAAGGATCGATTGATCTATTTAGTTTCAAACGTACAAAAACGTTTTCAGTTTAAAAAGAACTTTATTATTAAAACGTATATAACTTTTATAAATATCTAGAACCACTTTTGACAACTCATTACTTAACTAGTATGATAAAGATAACGATATTTATATTTTATTTTATTAAATATATATAACGATTTAAATTAATATTATATATATTTATACGCGTATTATACGTACATAGTTTTATACTTTTACTATACTTAAACTTTACCTTTACTTTATTTTTACTTTACTTTAACTTTAATAATTCACTTTAATAATTCACTTTAATAATTCATACTTTAATAATTCACTTTAATAATTCATACTTTAATAATTCACTTTAATAATTTATACTTTAATAATTCACTTTAATAATTCAAAAATCTATTATAAATAGAATTCAATAGATTTCATTATTTCATAGAAACTTGAAAATATTTTTCTCTAAACTTGAAAATATTTACTCCATATTATTTCAAGATATTATTAGTATACATAAAATATTACGACGGAGTGCTGTCCGAGTGATTTCGAAATTGTTTTTCGAGTAGGATAGGATTAAGGAAATTATGGGTTATAGCTATGGAGGTGATTGAGTATGGTTCATGGGTATGCTCGTGAGGTCAATATAGTGTTTATCATTTCCGTTGCGTCTACGTACCTTTCCTGCAATATTGAATCTCAATATTGATACGTGAGTACTCATAATTAAACTTTTACATACTAATAGTGTATCCCTGACTAGTGCTCGAGTATTTAGGATTATGCATGCTTGTACTTTTGATATTGCCCTTAGATAGGTTAGGTTGAATCTTGAATTAGTTACACTTGTGGTTGAGATAAGGTATAAGATATGCATTTCCTTGGAAAGCTAGCGAAAAATTAAGAACTTTTCCTTTAGATATCGAATGGTTTCGATGAACGGATTAGAAGTTATAATCAATTGAATTTTCGATATTTTTATTAAAAATGATTATTATTATCGTCATTTTTATCGTTGTTCTAGTTTTATCTTGTTATTATCATTATTATTATCTTTATCAATAAAAGGGATTTATCATTAAAAATTGTTATTTTTTTATTATTACTATCGTTATTATCATTAAAGTTATAATTAGTATAATTATTATTATCCAATTATTATTATTATTATTATTAGTATTATTATTATTATTATCATTATTAATATATATATATATATATATATATCATTATTTAAAAATGGTTATTGTTATTGTTATTATTATTATTACTATATTATCATTAAGATAATAATTAGTATTATCGTTAATAATGTTATAGTAACTATCATTATTAATATTAGTATAATTAAAACAAATATTTGTAACACCTAATTATTTTGATTACTATTATTATCATTATTATGAACACGATATAAAAGATGATTAAAAGCTATTAAATGAAACGATTAGGAAATAATGATTAAGAGTATCATGATGAAATTAAAATATTATAAGATATTGATTTAGATAAAATTATCGTTCTTATTATTTTTATCATTACTATTATTATTATTAAAAGTATCGTTAGTATTAAAACTATCATTTTAACAAAAATTATCATTTTAATAGAAATGTCATTGTTACTATAAAATATCATTATTATTATTATTATTTTAAATAGAATTATTATTTTAAAGATAATATTAAAAATGATCGTAAATATTAAAGTTATCATAATTAGAATTATCGTTTTATCATAATGTCATCTTAGTAATTATAAATATTGATATTTTTATAATAATAATTATTACTACAAAATAATACAACTTTTACTTACTATCATTATAGATATTATTTTATCAAATAAATATGTGATACAAACATATTTTACTACGTGTAATAACTTACTTTAATAATACCTATCATATTATCTTTATGATATTAAATGAACCCTATAAATTTTATTACTTAATATATATAAAAGTATATTTTATTATATAAATTTAATATAAAATTTTATTTATTAATAAATAAATTATATTATTTACTCTAATAAATCTTTTAAAAATATAAAACGACGATATTTAAACTATATATTAATCACGTATAGATTTTTGGAAATTATTTTGAGTCAAATTTACTTTTGTTGACTTTTGCATATTAGTCTCGAGCATTAGGATTGTGGTACACTATGACTTGACCTAATTTGTTAGACAAATATTGACCAACACATAAATATATATAATTAATTTAGGTTCGTGAATCCGAGGCCAACCTGGCACTTGTTCAATGACGTTATATGTATTTTTACTACGAAATACAGTATGGTGAGTTTCATTTGCTCCCTTTTTTACTCATTACATTTTTGGGCTGAGCATACATGCAAATGCTTTATTAACTGTTTTAAAATATTTATATGTGTGAGTTTCATTTGCCCTTTTTTACTCATTACATTTTTGGGCTGAGAATACATGCAAATGCTTTATTAACTGTTTTACAATATTTATATGCGCGAGTTTCATTTGCCTTTTTACCCTTTATATTTTTGGGACTGAGAATACATGCGCTTTTATAAATGTTTGACGAAATAGACACAAGTAATTGAATCTACATTCTATAGTTGAATTATCGAAATCGAATATGCCCCTTTTTATTAAAGTCTGGTAATCTAAGAATTAGGGAACAGACACCCTAATTGATGCGAATCCTAAAGATAGATTTATTGGGCCTAACAAACCCCATCCAAAGTACCGGATGCTTTAGTACTTCGAAATTTATATCATGTTCGAAGGAGGATCCCGGAATGATAGGGGATATTCTTATATGTATCTAGTTAATGTCGGTTACCAGGTGTTCACCATATGAATGATTATTTTTGTCTCTATGCATGGGACGTATATTTATGAGAACTGGAAATGAAATTCTTGTGGTCTATTAAAATGATGGAAATAAATAATTATGATAAACTAATGAACTCACCAACCTTTTGGTTGACACTTTAAAGCATGTTTATTCTCAGGTGTTAAAGAAATCTTCCGCTGTGCATTTCCTCATTTTAAAGATATTACTTGGAGTCTTTCATAGCATATTTCGAAGAACGTTGCATTCGAGTCATTGAGTTCATTAAAGATTATTATTAAATCAATTTATAGTTGGATAGTGGATATTATGAAATGGTATGCATGCCTGTCAATTTTCAATTTAAAGAAAGTTTGTCTTTTAAAAACGAATGCAATGTTTGTAAAATGTATCATATAGAGGTCAAATACCTCGCAATGTAATCAACTATTGTGAATCGTTTATAATGTATATGAACGGGTCCTTTCAGTATTATTATTTTACAACCTTCTATTATTAATATTATTTTATCAAATAAAGTATTGGATATATAACGACATATTTTAAGATAATTATATATATATATGTATAAAGATATAAATTGAAATGTCCCGTTCTTATTGATTAAAAACGTTCCATATTAATTGATTTCGTTGCGAGGTTTTGACCTCTATATGAGACGTTTTTCAAAGACTGCATTCATTTTAAAACAAACCATAACCTTTATTTCATCAATAAAGGTTTAAAAAGCTTTACGTAGATTATCAAATAATGATAATCTAAAATATCCTGTTTACACACGACCATTACATAATGGTTTATAATACAAATATGTTACAATAAAATAAGTTTCTTGAATGCAGTTTTTACACAATATCATACAAGCATGGACTCCAAATCTCGTCCTTATTTATGTATGTGACAGCGGAAGCTCTTAATAATCACCTGATAATAAACATGCTTAAAATGTCAACAAAAATGTTGGTGAGTTATAGGTTTAACCTATATATATCAAATCATAATAATAGACCACAAGATTTCATATTTCAATACACATCCCATATATAGAGATAAAAATCATTCATATGGTGAACACCTAGTAACCGACATTAACAAGATGCATATATAAGAATATCCCCATCATTCCGGGACACCCTTCGGATATGATATAAATTTTGAAGTACTAAAGCATCCGGTACTTTGGATGGGGTTTGTTAGGCCCAATAGATCTATCTTTAGGATTCACGTCAATTAGGGTGTCTGTTCCCTAATTCTTAGATTACCAGACTTAATAAAAAGGGGCATATTCGATTTTGATAATTCAACCATAGAATGTAGTTTCGCGTACTTGTGTCTATTTTGTAAATCATTTATAAAACCTGCATGTATTCTCATCCCAAAAATATTAGATTTTAAAAGTGGGACTATAACTCACTTTCACAGATTTTTACTTCGTCGGGAAGTAAGACTTGGCCACTGGTTGATTCACGAACCTATAATAATATATACATATATATCAAAGTATGTTCAAAATATATTTACAACACTTTTAATATATTTTGATGTTTTAAGTTTATTAAGTCAGCTGTCCTCGTTAGTACAACTAGTTGTCCACAGTTAGATGTACAGAAATAAATCGATAAATATTATCTTGAATCAATCCACTACCCAGTGTATACGTATCTCAGTATTGATCACAACTCAAACTATATATTTTTTGGAATCAACCTCAACCCTGTATAGCTAACTCCAACATTCACATATAGAGTGTCTATGGTTGTTCCGAAATATATATAGATGTGTCGACATGATAGGTCGAAACATTGTATACGTGTCTATGGTATCTCAAGATTACATAATATATAATACAAGTTGATTAAGTTATGGTTGGAATAGATTTGTTACCAATTTTCACGTAGCTAAAATGAGAAAAATTATCCAATCTTGTTTTACCCATAACTTCTTCATTTTAAATCCGTTTTGAGTGAATCAAATTGCTATGGTTTCATATTGAACTCTATTTTATGAATCTAAACAGAAAAAGTATAGGTTTATAGTCGGAAAAATAAGTTACAAGTCGTTTTTGTAAAGGTAGTCATTTCAGTCGAAAGAACGACGTCTAGATAACCATTTTAGAAAACATACTTCCACTTTGAGTTTAACAATAATTTTTGGATATAGTTTCATGTTCATAATAAAAATAATTTTCTCAGAATAATAACTTTTAAATCAAATTTTATCATAGTTTTTAATTAACTAACCCAAAACAGCCCGCAGTGTTACTACGACGGCGTAAATCCGGTTTTACGGTGTTTTTCGTGTTTCCAGGTTTTAAATCATTAAGTTAGCATATCATATAGATATAGAACATGTGTTTAGTTTATTTTAAAAGTCAAGTTAGAAGGATTAACTTTTGTTTGCGAACAAGTTTAGAATTAACTAAACTATGTTCTAGTGATTACAAGTTTAAACCTTCGAATAAGATAGCTTTATATGTATGAATCGAATGATGTTATGAACATAATTACTACCTTAAGTTCCTTGGATAAACCTACTGGAAAAGAGAAAAATGGATCTAGCTTCAACGGATCCTTGGATGGCTCGATGTTCTTGAAGCAGAATCATGACACGAAAACAAGTTCAAGTAAGATCATCACTTGAAATAAGATTGTTATAGTTATAGAAATTGAACCAAAGTTTGAATATGATTATTACCTTGTATTAGAATGATAACCAACTATAAGAAACTAAGATTTCTTGAGGTTGGATGATCACCTTACAAGATTGGAAGTGAGCTAGCAAACTTGAAAGTATTCTTGATTTTATGTAACTAGAACTTGTAGAATATATGAAGAACACTTAGAACTTGAAGATAGAACTTGAGAGAGATCAATTAGATGAAGAAAATTGAAGAATTAAAGTGTTTGTAGGTGTTTTTTGAAATGTCCCGTTCTTATTGATTAAAAACGTTCCATATTAATTGATTTCGTTGCGAGGTTTTGACCTCTATATGAGACGTTTTTCAAAGACTGCATTCGTTTTTAAAACAAACCATAACCTTTATTTCATAAATAAAGGTTTAAAAAGCTTTACGTAGATTATCAAATAATGATAATCTAAAATATCCTGTTTACACACGACCATTACATAATGGTTTACAATACAAATATGTTACATCGAAATCAGTTTCTTGAATGCAGTTTTTACACAATATCATACAAACATGGACTCCAAATCTTGTCCTTATTTTAGTATGCAACAGCGGAAGCTCTTAATATTCACCTGAGAATAAACATGCTTTAAACGTCAACAAAAATGTTGGTGAGTTATAGGTTTAACCTATATAGATCAAATCGTAACAATAGACCACAAGATTTCATATTTCAATACACATCCCATACATAGAGATAAAAATCATTCATATGGTGAACACCTGGTAACCGACATTAACAAGATGCATATATATAAGAATATCCCCATCATTCCGGGACACCCTTCGGATATGATATAAATTTCGAAGTACTAAAGCATCCGGTACTTTGGATGGGGTTTGTTAGGCCCAATAGATCTATCTTTAGGATTCGCGTCAATTAGGGTGTCTGTTCCCTAATTCTTAGATTACCAGACTTAATAAAAAGGGGCATATTCGATTTCGATAATTCAACCATAGAATGTAGTTTCACGTACTTGTGTCTATTTTGTAAATCATTTATAAAACCTGCATGTATTCTCATCCCAAAAATATTAGATTTTAAAAGTGGGACTATAACTCACTTTCACAGATTTTTACTTCGTCGGGAAGTAAGACTTGGCCACTGGTTGATTCACGAACCTATAACAATATATACATATATATCAAAGTATGTTCAAAATATATTTACAACACTTTTAATATATTTTGATGTTTTAAGTTTATTAAGTCAGCTGTCCTCGTTAGTAACCTACAACTAGTTGTCCACAGTTAGATGTACAGAAATAAATCGATAAATATTATCTTGAATCAATCCACGACCCAGTGTATACGTATCTCAGTATTGATCACAACTCAAACTATATATATTTTGGAATCAACCTCAACCCTGTATAGCTAACTCCAACATTCACATATAGAGTGTCTATGGTTGTTCCGAAATATATATAGATGTGTCGACATGATAGGTCGAAACATTGTATACGTGTCTATGGTATCTCAAGATTACATAATATATAATACAAGTTGATTAAGTTATGGTTGGAATAGATTTGTTACCAATTTTCACGTAGCTAAAATGAGAAAAATTATCCAATCTTGTTTTACCCATAACTTCTTCATTTTAAATCCGTTTTGAGTGAATCAAATTGCTATGGTTTCATATTGAACTCTATTTTATGAATTTAAACAAAAAAAGTATAGGTTTCTAGTCAGAAAAATAAGTTACAAGTCGTTTTTGTAAAGGTAGTCATTTCAGTCGAAAGAACGACGTCAAGATGACCATTTTAGAAAACATACTTCCACTTTGAGTTTAACCATAATTTTTGGATATAGTTTCATGTTCATAATAAAAATCATTTTCTCAGAATAACAACTTTTAAATCAAAGTTTATCATAGTTTTTAATTAACTAACCCAAAACAGCCCGCGGTGTTACTACGACGGCGTAAATCCGGTTTTACGGTGTTTTTCGTGTTTCCAGGTTTTAAATCATTAAGTTAGCATATCATATAGATATAGAACATGTGTTTAGTTGATTTTAAAAGTCAAGTTAGAAGGATTAACTTTTGTTTGCGAACAAGTTTAGAATTAACTAAACTATGTTCTAGTGATTACAAGTTTAAACCTTCGAATAAGATAGCTTTATATGTATGAATCGAATGATGTTATGAACATCATTACTACCTTAAGTTCCTTGGATAAACCTACTGGAAAAGAGAAAAATGGATCTAGCTTCAATGGATCCTTGGATGGCTCGAAGTTCTTGAAGCAGAATCATGACACGAAAACAAGTTCAAGTAAGATCATCACTTGAAATAAGATTGTTATAGTTATAGAAATTGAACCAAAGTTTGAATATGATTATTACCTTGTATTAGAATGATAACCTACTGTAAGAAACAAAGATTTCTTGAGGTTGGATGATCACCTTACAAGATTGGAAGTGAGCTAGCAAACTTGAAAGTATTCTTGATTTTATGAAACTAGAACTTTTGGAATTTATGAAGAACACTTAGAACTTGAAGATAGAACTTGAGAGAGATCAATTAGATGAAGAAAATTGAAGAATGAAAGTGTTTGTAGGTGTTTTTGGTCGTTGGTGTATGGATTAGATATAAAGGATATGTAATTTTGTTTTCATGTAAATAAGTCATGAATGATTACTCATATTTTTGTAATTTTATGAGATATTTCATGCTAGTTGCCAAATGATGGTTCCCACATGTGTTAGGTGACTCACATGGGCTGCTAAGAGCTAATCATTGGAGTGTATATACCAATAGTACATACATCTAAAAGCTGTGTATTGTACGAGTACGAATACGGGTGCATACGAGTAGAATTGTTGATGAAACTGAACGAGGATGTAATTGTAAGCATTTTTGTTAAGTAGAAGTATTTTGATAAGTGTATTGAAGTCTTTCAAAAGTGTATAAATACATATTAAAACACTACATGTATATACATTTTAACTGAGTCGTTAAGTCATCGTTAGTCGTTACATGTAAGTGTTGTTTTGAAACCTTTAGGTTAACGATCTTGTTAAATGTTGTTAACCCAATGTTTATAATATCAAATGAGATTTTAAATTATTATATTATCATGATATTATCATGTATGAATATCTCTTAATATGATATATATACATTAAATGTCTTTACAACGATAATCGTTACATATATGTCTCGTTTAAAAATCATTAAGTTAGTAGTCTTGTTTTTACATATGTAGTTCATTGTTAATATACTTAATGATATGTTTACTTATCATAGTATCATGTTAACCATATATATATCCATATATATGTCATCATATAGTTTTTACAAGTTTTAACGTTCGTGAATCACCGGTCAACTTGGGTGGTCAATTGTCTATATGAAACATATTTCAATTAATCAAGTCTTAACAAGTTTGATTGCTTAACATGTTGGAAACATTTAATCATGTAAATATCAATCTCAATTAATATATATAAACATGGAAAAGTTCGGGTCACTACAGTACCTACCCGTTAAATAAATTTCGTCCCGAAATTTTAAGCTGTTGAAGGTGTTGACGAATCTTCTGGAAATAGATGCGGGTATTTCTTCTTCATCTGATCTTCACGCTCCCAGGTGAACTCGGGTCCTCTACGAGCATTCCATCGAACCTTAACAATTGGTATCTTGTTTTGCTTAAGTCTTTTAACCTCACGATCCATTATTTCGACGGGTTCTTCGATGAATTGAAGTTTTTCGTTGATTTGGATTTCATCTAACGGAATAGTGAGATCTTCTTTAGCAAAACATTTCTTTAAATTCGAGACGTGGAAAGTGTTATGTACAGCTGCAAGTTGTTGAGGTAACTCTAGTCGGTAAGCTACTGGTCCGATACGATTAATAATCTTGAATGGTCCAATATACCTTGGATTTAATTTCCCTCGTTTACCAAATCGAACAACGCCTTTCCAAGGTGCAACTTTAAGCATGACCATCTCTCCAATTTAAAATTCTATATCTTTTCTTTTAATGTCAGCGTAGCTCTTTTGTCGACTTTGGGCGGTTTTCAACCGTTGTTGAATTTGGATGATCTTCTCGGTAGTTTCTTGTATAATCTCCGGACCCGTAATCTGTCTATCCCCCACTTCACTCCAACAAATCGGAGACCTGCACTTTCTACCATAAATTGCTTCAAACGGCGCCATCTCAATGCTTGAATGGTAGCTGTTGTTGTAGGAAAATTCTGCTAACGGTAGATGTCGATCCCAACTGTTTCCAAAATCAATAACACATGCTCGTAGCATGTCTTCAAGCGTTTGTATCATCCTTTCGCTCTGCCCATCAGTTTGTGGATGATAGGCAGTACTCATGTCTAGACGAGTTCCTAATGCTTGCTGTAATGTCTGCCAGAATCTTGAAATAAATCTGCCATCCCTATCAGAGATAATAGAGATTGGTATTCCATGTCTGGAGACGACTTCCTTCAAATACAGTCGTGCTAACTTCTCCATCTTGTCATCTTCTCTTATTGGTAGGAAGTGTGCTGATTTGGTGAGACGATCAACTATTACCCAAATAGTATCAAAACCACTTGCAGTCCTTGGCAATTTAGTGATGAAATCCATGGTAATGTTTTCCCATTTCCATTCCGGGATTTCGGGTTGTTGAAGTAGACCTGATGGTTTCTGATGCTCAGCTTTGACCTTAGAACACGTCAAACATTCTCCTACGTATTTAGCAACATCGGCTTTCATACCCGGCCACCAAAAATGTTTCTTGAGATCCTTGTACATCTTCCCCGTTCCAGGATGTATTGAGTATCTGGTTTTATGAGCTTCTCTAAGTACCATTTCTCTCATATCTCCAAATTTTGGTACCCAAATCCTTTCAGCCCTATACCGGGTTCCGTCTTCCCGAATATTAAGATGCTTCTCCGATCCTTTGGGTATTTCATCCTTTAAATTTCCCTCTTTTAAAACTCCTTGTTGCGCCTCCTTTATTTGAGTAGTAATGTTATTATGAATCATTATATTCATAGATTTTACTCGAATGGGTTCTCTGTCCTTCCTGCTCAAGGCATCGGCTACCACATTTGCCTTTCCCGGGTGGTAACGAATCTCAAAGTCGTAATCATTCAATAATTCAATCCACCTACGCTGCCTCATATTCAGTTGTTTCTGATTAAATATGTGTTGAAGACTTTTGTGGTCGGTATATATAATACTTTTGACCCCATATAAGTAGTGCCTCCAAGTCTTTAATGCAAAAACAACCGCACCTAATTCCAAATCATGCGTCGTATAATTTTGTTCGTGAATCTTCAATTGTCTAGACGCATAAGCAATCACCTTCGTTCGTTGCATTAATACACAACCGAGACCTTGCTTTGATGCATCACAATACATCACAAAATCATCATTCCCTTCAGGCAATGACAATATAGGTGCCTTAGTTAGCTTTTTCTTCAATAACTGAAACGCTTTCTCTTGTTCATCATTCCATTCAAATTTCTTCCCTTTATGCGTTAATGCAGTCAAGGGTTTTGCTATTCTGGAAAAGTCTTGGATGAACCTTCTGTAGTAACCAGCTAGTCCTAAAAACTGGCGTATGTGTTTCAGAGTTTTCGGGGTTTCCCACTTTTCAACAGTTTCTATCTTTGCCGGATCCACCTTAATACCTTCTTTGTTCACTATGTGACCGAGGAATTGAACTTCTTCCAACCAAAATGCACACTTTGAAAACTTAGCGTACAATTCTTCCTTCCTCAATACTTCTAACACCTTTCTCAAATGTTCACCGTGTTCTTGGTCATTCTTTGAGTAAATAAGTATGTCATCAATGAAAACAATGACAAACTTATCAAGGTATGGTCCACACACTCGGTTCATAAGGTCCATGAACACAGCTGGTGCATTAGTTAAACCAAACGGCATGACCATAAACTCGTAATGACCGTAACGTGTTCTGAAAGCAGTCTTTGGAATATCATCTTCTTTCACCCGCATTTGATGATACCCGGAACGTAAGTCAATCTTTGAATAAACAGACGAGCCTTGTAGTTGATCAAATAAGTCATCGATTCTCGGTAGTGGGTAGCGGTTCTTGATGGTAAGTTTGTTCAACTCTCGGTAGTCGATACACAACCTGAATGTACCATCTTTCTTCTTGACAAACAAAACAGGAGCTCCCCACGGTGATGTGCTTGGTCGAATGAAACCACGCTCTAAAAGTTCTTGTAATTGGCTTTGTAGTTCTTTCATCTCGCTGGGTGCGAGTCTGTAATGTAGTGACCCGAACTTTTCCATGTTTATATATATTAATTGAGATTGATATTTACATGATTAAATGTTTCCAACATGTTAAGCAATCAAACTTGTTAAGACTTGATTAATTGAAATATGTTTCATATAGACAATTGACCACCCAAGTTGATCGGTGATTCACGAACGTTAAAACTTTTAAAAACTATACGATGACATATATATGGTTATATATATAGTTAACATGTTTTTATTATATGTATTTATCTCATTAGGTATTTTAACAATGAGTTATATACATAAAAATGAGACTATTAATTTAAGAAACTCGAAAACGATATATATAACGATTATCGTTATAACAACGTCTTACTAGGTACATATGAATCATATTAAGATATTGATACACTTGGTTAATTATGTTAAATGATAAGTAAATATATTATTAAGTGTATTAACAATGAAATACATATGTAAAAATAAGACTACTAACTTAATGATTTCGAAACGAGACATATATGTAACGATTATCGTTGTAACGACATTTAACTGTATATACATCATACTAAGATATATTATATATCATAATATCATGATAATATAATAATTTAACATCTCATTTGTTATAATAAACAATGGGTTAACAACATTCAACAAGATCGTTAACCTAAAGGTTTCAAAACAACATTTACCTGTAATGACTAACGATGACTTAACGACTCAGTTAAAATGTATATACATGTAGTGTTTTAATATGTATTCATACACTTTTGAAAGACTTCAAGACACTTATCAAAATACTTCTACTTAACAAAAATGCTTACAATTACATCCTCGTTCAGTTTCATCAACAATTCTACTCGTATGCACCCGTATTCGTACTTGTACAATACACAGCTTTTAGATGTATGTACTATTGGTAAATACACTCCAATGATCAGCTCTTAGCAGCCCATGTGAGTCACCTAACACATTTGGGAACCATCATTTGGCAACTAGCATGAAATATCTCATAAAATTACAAAAATATGAGTAATCATTCATGACTTATTTACATGAAAATAAAATTACATATCCTTTATATCTAATCCATACACCAACGACCAAAAACACCTACAAACACTTTCATTCTTCAATTTTCTTCATCTAATTGATCTCTCTCAAGTTCTATCTTCAAGTTCTAAGTGTTCTTCATAAATTCCAAAAGTTCTAGTTTCATAAAATCAAGAATACTTTCAAGTTTGCTAGCTCACTTCCAATCTTGTAAGGTGATCATCCAACCTCAAGAAATCTTTGTTTCTTACAGTAGGTTATCATTCTAATACAAGGTAATAATCATATTCAAACTTTGGTTCAATTTCTATAACTATAACAATCTTATTTCAAGTGATGATCTTACTTGAACTTGTTTTCGTGTCATGATTCTGCTTCAAGAACTTCGAGCCATCCAAGGATCCATTGAAGCTAGATCCATTTTTATCTTTTCCAGTAGGTTTATCCAAGGAAATTAAGGTAGTAATGATGTTCATAACATCATTCGATTCATACATATAAAGCTATCTTATTCGAAGGTTTAAACTTGTAATCACTAGAACATAGTTTAGTTAATTCTAAACTTGTTCGCAAACAAAAGTTAATCCTTCTAACTTGACTTTTAAAATCAACTAAACACATGTTCTATATCTATATGATATGCTAACTTAATGATTTAAAACCTGGAAACACGAAAAACACCGTAAAACCGGATTTACGCCGTCGTAGTAACACCGCGGGCTGTTTTGGGTTAGTTAATTAAAAACTATGATAAACTTTGATTTAAAAGTTGTTATTCTGAGAAAATGATTTTTATTATGAACATGAAACTATATCCAAAAATTATGGTTAAACTCAAAGTGGAAGTATGTTTTCTAAAATGGTCATCTAGACGTCGTTCTTTCGACTGAAATGACTACCTTTATAAAAACGACTTGTAACTTATTTTTCCGACTATAAACCTATACTTTTTCTGTTTAGATTCATAAAATAGAGTTCAATATGAAACCATAGCAATTTGATTCACTCAAAACGGATTTAAAATGAAGAAGTTATGGGTAAAACAAGATTGGATAATTTTTCTCATTTTAGCTACGTGAAAATTGGTAACAAATCTATTCCATCCATAACTTAATCAACTTGTATTGTATATTATGTAATCTTGAGATACCATAGACACGTATACAATGTTTCGACCTATCATGTCGACACATCTATATATATTTCGGAACAACCATAGACACTCTATATGTGAATGTTGGAGTTAGCTATACAGGGTTGAGGTTGATTCCAAAATATATATAGTTTGAGTTGTGATCAATACTGAGATACGTATACACTGGGTCGTGGATTGATTCAAGATAATATTTATCGAATTATTTTTGTACATCTAACTGTGGACAACTAGTTGTAGGTTACTAACGAGGACAGCTGACTTAATAAACTTAAAACATCAAAATATATTAAAAGTGTTGTAAATATATTTTGAACATACTTTGATATATATGTATATATTGTTATAGGTTCGTGAATCAACCAGTGGCCAAGTCTTACTTCCCGACGAAGTAAAAATCTGTGAAAGTGAGTTATAGTCCCACTTTTAAAATCTAATATTTTTGGGATGAGAATACATGCAGGTTTTATAAATGATTTACAAAATAGACACAAGTACGTGAAACTACATTCTATGGTTGAATTATCGAAATCGAATATGCCCCTTTTTATTAAGTCTGGTAATCTAAGAATTAGGGAACAGACACCCTAATTGACGCGAATCCTAAAGATAGATCTATTGGGCCTAACAAACCCCATCCAAAGTACCGGATGCTTTAGTACTTCGAAATTTATATCATATCCGAAGGGTGTCCCGGAATGATGGGGATATTCTTATATATGCATCTTGTTATTGTCGGTTACCAGGTGTTCACCATATGAATGATTTTTATCTCTATGTATGGGATGTGTATTGAAATATGAAATCTTGTGGTCTATTGTTACGATTTGATATATATAGGTTAAACCTATAACTCACCAACATTTTTGTTGACGTTTAAAGCATGTTTATTCTCAGGTGAATATTAAGAGCTTCCGCTGTTGCATACTAAAATAAGGACAAGATTTGGAGTCCATGTTTGTATGATATTGTGTAAAAACTGCATTCAAGAAACTGATTTCGATGTAACATATTTGTATTGTAAACCATTATGTAATGGTCGTGTGTAAACAGGATATTTTAGATTATCATTATTTGATAATCTACGTAAAGCTTTTTAAACCTTTATTTATGAAATAAAGGTTATGGTTTGTTTTAAAAATGAATGCAGTCTTTGAAAAACGTCTCATATAGAGGTCAAAACCTCGCAACGAAATCAATTAATATGGAACGTTTTTAATCAATAAGAACGGGACATTTCATGTAAGGAGCACGAGCTATTGGTGCAGCTCCTGGTACAAGATCTATTTGAAATTCAACGGATCGATGTGGGAGTAATCCCGGTAATTCTTTCGGAAATACATCAGGAAATTCTTTTGCGACGGGAACATCATTGATGCTCTTTTCTTCAGTTTGTACTTTCTCGACGTGTGCTAGAACAGCATAGCAACCTTTTCTTATTAGTTTTTGTGCCTTCAAATTACTAATAAGATGTAGCTTCGTGTTGCCCTTTTCTCCGTACACCATTAAGGGTTTTCCTTTTTCTCGTATAATGCGAATTGCATTTTTGTAACAAACGATCTCCGCTTTCACTTCTTTCAACCAGTCCATACCGATTATCACATCAAAACTCCCTAACTCTACTGGTATCAAATCAATCTTAAATGTTTCGCTAACCAGTTTAATTTCTCGATTCTGACATATATTATCTGCTGAAATTAATTTACCATTTGCTAATTCGAGTAAAAATTTACTATCCAAAGGCGTCAATGGACAACTTAATTTAGCACAAAAATCTCTACTCATATTGCTTCTATCCGCACCCGAATCAAATAAAACGTAAGCAGATTTATTGTCAATAAGAAACGTACCCGTAACAAGCTCCGGGTCTTCCTGTGCCTCTGCCGCATTAATATTGAAAACTCTTCCACGGCCTTGTCCATTCGTGTTCTCCTGGTTGGGGCAATTTCTAATAATGTGGCCCGGTTTTCCACATTTATAACAAACTACATTGGCATAACTTGCTCCGACACTACTTGCTCCGCCATTACTCGTTCCGACACCATTTGTTCCTTTCGTTCTATTAACCCCTGGTCCGTAGACCTCACACTTCACCGCGCTATGACCATTTCTTTTACACTTGTTGCAAAATTTGGTGCAGAACCCCGAGTGATTCTTTTCACACCTTTGGCATAGCTGCTTCTGATTGTTGTTGTTGTTGCGGTTATTATTGTTGTTGGGATGATTGTTGTAGTTGCTGTTGTTGTTGTTGTTGTTGTTGTTGGGCCGTTTGTTGTAGTTGCGATTGATGTTGCGATTGTTGGGATAATTGTTGCGATTATTGTTGTAATTGCTGTTGTTGTTGTATTGGTGATTCTTATCACTGTTTTCCTCCCACTTTCTTTTGACTTGCTTCACATTGGCCTCTTCAGCAGTCTGTTCTTTAATTCTTTCTTCAATTTGGTTCACGAGTTTGTGAGCCATTCTACATGCCTGTTGTATGGAGGCGGGCTCGTGTGAACTTATATCTTCTTGGATTCTTTCCGGTAATCCTTTCACAAACGCGTCGATCGTCTCTTCCTCATCTTCGAATGCTCCCGGACACAATAGGCACAATTCTGTGAATCGTCTTTCGTACGTGGTAATATCAAATCCTTGGGTTCGTAACCCTCTAAGTTCTGTCTTGAGCTTATTGACCTCGGTTCTGGGACGGTACTTCTCGTTCATCAAGTGCTTGAATGCTGACCACGGTAGTGCGTACGCATCGTCTTGTCCCACTTGCTCTAGATAGGTATTCCACCATGTTAACGCAGAACCTGTGAAGGTATGCGTAGCGTACTTTACTTTGTCCTCTTCAGTACACTTACTTATGGCAAACACCGATTCGACCTTCTCGGTCCACCGTTTCAATCCGATCGGTCCTTCGGTTCCATCAAATTCCAAAGGTTTGCAGGCAGTGAATTCTTTGTAGGTGCATCCTACACGATTTCCTGTACTGCTAGATCCAAGGTTATTGTTGGTATGTAGCGCAGCCTGTACTGCGGCTATGTTTGAAGCTAGAAAAGTACGGAATTCCTCTTCATTCATATTCACTGTGTGTCGAGTAGTCGGTGCCATTTCCTTCAAAATAGTCAAATGGAACAAGTTAATCATACAGAATATTAAGAGTAGTTAATAGTATTTCGTAGCATAATATGAACTCATTTATAAAAGCTTTTTCTTCATATTAGCGTTTTATAAGTGTAAATTCGGGTAGTACCTACCCGTTAAGTTCATACTTAGTAGCTAATATACAATTCAACTACTACAATTCTATATGAAAAACTGATTATAATAATATTTCGCGTTCAAACTTTTATACAATATTTTACAAACTTACAATACCGCTTATTTTACATAAAGCATGAAATATAGCACACAATAACTTTGATACAAGATAGTTGTGAAGATAATTCTAGCTAGTACACAAGTCGTTCAGCAAAGGCAATAAAGACACGTAATTCATACGTCCAGAAACAAGTCATGCATTCTGGTTTTACTAGGACTACTTCCCATCCTTGGTCTTGTGCAACATAACCGTTATGGCCGTTGATAAGACAGCGTGTTGTAACGTCATCAAAGGGACGAGGGTTACGTAATGTCCAACAGTCCCGTAATAATCTAAAAACCTCATTTCTTACCCCAATTACCGACTCCGTCACTTGTGGAAACGTTTTGTTTAATAGTTGTAGCGCGATGTTCTTGTTCTCACTTTGGTGAGAAGCGAACATTACTAATCCGTAAGCATAACATGCTTCTTTATGTTGCATGTTAGCCGCTTTTTCTAAATCACGAAGTCCAATATTCGGATATATTGAGTCAAAATAATTTCTTAACCCGTTGCGTAAAATAGCATTTGGGTTCCCCGTAATATATGCGTCAAAGTAAACACATCGTAACTTATGGGTTTCCCAATGTGATATCCCCCATCTTTCAAACGAAAGTCTCTTATAAACCAAGACATTCTTGGAACGTTCTTCGAATGTCTTACAAACTGATCTCGCCTTAAATAGTTGTGCCGAGGAATTCTGGCCGACTCTAGACAAGATTTCATCAATCATGTCTCCGGGTAGGTCTCTTAAAATATTGGGTTGTCTATCCATTTTGTGTTTTTAAACTGTAAAATAGACAAGAGTTAGATTCATAAAAAAATACTTATTAATACAAGCAATTTTTACATATATCATAAAGCATAAGAACACTATATTACATATATTACACCACACGAATACAACTATCTTATTCCGACTCGCTCGTTTCTTCTTCTTCGGTTTTGGTTCGTTTTGCCAAGTTTCTAGGGATATATGATGTTCCCCTAATACGAGCCGTCGTTGTCCACATTGGTTTAGAAAAACCTGGTGGTTTAGAGGTTCCCGGGTCATTGTTACAACTTAAGGACTTTGGGCGTTGACGATACATATAAAGTTCATCGGGGTTGGAATTAGATTTCTCTATTTTTATGCCCTTTCCCTTATTATTTTCTTTTGCCTTTTTAAATTCAGTTGGGGTAATTTCTATAACATCATCGGAATTCTCGTCGGAATCCGATTCATCGGAGAATTGGTAATCCTCCCAATATTTTGCTTCCTTGGCGGAAACACCATTGACCATAATTAACCTTGGTCGGTTGGTTGAGGATTTTCTTTTACTTAACCGTTTTATTATTTCCCCCACCGGTTCTATTTCTTCATCCGGTTCCGATTCTTCTTCCGGTTCCGATTCTTCTTCCGGTTCCGACTCTTCTTCCGGTTCCTCTTCGGGAACTTGTGAATCAGTCCACGAATCATTCCAATTTACATTTGACTCTTCATTATTATTAGGTGAGTCAATGGGACTTGTTCTAGAGGTAGACATCTATCACATAATATCAAACGCGTTAAGAGATTAATATATCACATAATATTCACATGTTAAAAATATATAGTTTCCAACAAAATTTGTTAAGCAATCATTTTTCAAGTAAACACGGTCGAAGTCCAGACTCACTAATGCATCCTAACAAACTCGATAAGACACACTAATGAAAAATTCTGGTTCTCTAAGACCAACGCTCGGATACCAACTGAAATGTCCCGTTCTTATTGATTAAAAACGTTCCATATTAATTGATTTCGTTGCGAGGTTTTGACCTCTATATGAGACGTTTTTCAAAGACTGCATTCGTTTTTAAAACAAACCATAACCTTTATTTCATAAATAAAGGTTTAAAAAGCTTTACGTAGATTATCAAATAATGATAATCTAAAATATCCTGTTTACACACGACCATTACATAATGGTTTACAATACAAATATGTTACATCGAAATCAGTTTCTTGAATGCAGTTTTTACACAATATCATACAAACATGGACTCCAAATCTTGTCCTTATTTTAGTATGCAACAGCGGAAGTGTAGTGACCCGAACTTTTCCATGTTTATATATATTAATTGAGATTGATGTTTACATGATTAAATGTTTCCAACATGTTAAGCAATCAAACTTGTTAAGACTTGATTAATTGAAATAGGTTTCATATAGACAATTGACCACCCAAGTTGACCGGTGATTCACGAACGTTAAAACTCGTAAAAAAAACTATATGATGACATATATATGGTTATATATATAGTTAACATGATATTATTATAAGTAAACATATCATTAATTATATTAACAATGAACTACATATGTAAAAACAAGACTACTAACTTAATGATTTTGAAACGAGACATATATGTAACGTTTATCGTTGTAACGACATTTAATGTATATATATCATATTAAGAGATATTCGTACATCATAATATCATGATAATATAATAATTTAAAATCTCTTTTGTTATTATAAACATTGGGTTAACAACATTTAACAAGATCGTTAACCTAAAGGTTTCAAAACAACACTTACATGTAACGACTAACGATGACTTAACGACTCAGTTAAAATGTATATACATGTAGTGTTTTAATATGTATTTATACACTTTTGAAAGACTTCAATACACTTATCAAAATACTTCTACTTAACAAAAATGCTTACAATTACATTCTCGTTCAGTTTCATCAACAATTCTACTCGTATGCACCCGTATTCGTACTCGTACAATACACAGCTTTTAGATGTATGTACTATTGGTATATACACTCCAATGATCAGCTCTTAGCAGCCCATGTGAGTCACCTAACACATGTGGGAACCATCATTTGGCAACTAGCATGAAATATCTCATAAGATTACAAAAATATGAGTAATCATTCATGACTTATTTACATGAAAACAAAATTACATATCCTTTATATCTAATCCATACACCAACGACCAAAAACACCTACAAACACTTTCATTCTTCAATTTTCTTCATCTAATTGAACTCTCTCAAGTTCTATCTTCAAGTTCTAAGTGTTCTTCATAAATTCCAAAAGTTCTAGTTTCATAAAATCAAGAATACTTTCAAGTTTGCTAGCTCACTTCCAATCTTGTAAGGTGATCATCCAACCTCAAGAAATCTTTGTTTCTTACAGTAGGTTATCATTCTAATACAAGGTAATAATCATATTCAAACTTTGGTTCAATTTCTATAACTATAACAATCTTATTTCAAGTGATGATCTTACTTGAACTTGTTTTCGTGTCATGATTTTGCTTCAAGAACTTTGAGCCATCCAAGGATCCATTGAAGCTAGATCCATTTTTCTCTTTTCCAGTAGGTTCATCCAAGGAACTTAAGGTAGTAATGATGTTCATAACATCATTCGATTCATACATATAAAGCTATCTTATTCGAAGGTTTAAACTTGTAATCACTAGAACATAGTTTAGTTAATTCTAAACTTGTTCGCAAACAAAAGTTAATCCTTCTAACTTGACTTTTAAAATCAACTAAACACATGTTCTATATCTATATGATATGCTAACTTAATGATTTAAAACCTGGAAACACGAAAAACACCGTAAAACCGGATTTACGCCGTCGTAGTAACACCGCGGGCTGTTTTGGGTTAGTTAATTAAAAACTATGATAAACTTTGATTTAAAAGTTGTTATTCTGAGAAAATGATTTTTATTATGAACATGAAACTATATCCAAAAATTATGGTTAAACTCAAAGTGGAAGTATGTTTTCTAAAATGGTCATCTAGACGTCGTTCTTTCGACTGAAATGACTACCTTTACAAAAACGACTTGTAACTTATTTTTCCGACTAGAAACCTATACTTTTTTTGTTTAGATTCATAAAATAGAGTTCAATATGAAACCATAGCAATTTGATTCACTCAAAACGGATTTAAAATGAAGAAGTTATGGGTAAAACAAGATTGGATAATTTTTCTCATTTTAGCTACGTGAAAATTGGTAACAAATCTATTCCAACCATAACTTAATCAACTTGTATTATATATTATGTAATCTTGAGATACCATAGACACGTATACAATGTTTCGACCTATCATGTCGACACATCCATATATATTTCGGAACAACCATAGACACTCTATATGTGAATGTTGGAGTTAGCTATACAGGGTTGAGGTTGATTCCAAAATATATATAGTTTGAGTTGTGATCAATACTGAGATACGTATACACTGGGTCGTGGATTGATTCAAGATAATATTTATCGATTTATTTCTGTACATCTAACTGTGGACAACTAGTTGTAGGTTACTAACGAGGACAGCTGACTTAATAAACTTAAAACATCAAAATATATTAAAAGTGTTGTAAATATATTTTGAACATACTTTGATATATATGTATATATTGTTATAGGTTCGTGAATCAACCAGTGGCCAAGTCTTACTTCCCGACGAAGTAAAAATTTGTGAAAGTGAGTTATAGTCCCACTTTTAAAATCTAATATTTTTGGGATGAGAATACATGCAGGTTTTATAAATGATTTACAAAATAGACACAAGTACGTGAAACTACATTCTATGGTTGAATTATCGAAATCGAATATGCCCCTTTTTATTAAGTCTGGTAATCTAAGAATTAGGGAACAGACACCCTAATTGACGCGAATCCTAAAGATAGATCTATTGGGCCTAACAAACCCCATCCAAAGTACCGGATGCTTTAGTACTTCGAAATTTATATCATATCCGAAGGGTGTCCCGGAATGATGGGGATATTCTTATATATGCATCTTGTTATTGTCGGTTACCAGGTGTTCACCATATGAATGATTTTTATCTCTATGTATGGGATGTGTATTGAAATATGAAATCTTGTGGTCTATTGTTACGATTTGATATATATAGGTTAAACCTATAACTCACCAACATTTTTGTTGACGTTTTAAGCATGTTTATTCTCAGGTGATTATTAAGAGCTTCCGCTGTTGCATACTTAAATAAGGACAAGATTTGGAGTCCATGCTTGTATGATATTGTGTAAAAACTGCATTCAAGAAACTTATTTTGTTGTAACATATTTGTATTGTAAACCATTATGTAATGGTCGTGTGTAAACAGGATATTTTAGATTATCATTATTTGATAATCTACGTAAAGCTTTTTAAACCTTTATTGATGAAATAAAGGTTATGGTTTGTTTAAAAATGAATGCAGTCTTTGAAAAACGTCTCATATAGAGGTCAAAACCTCGCAACGAAATCAATTAATATGGAACGTTTTTAATCAATAAGAACGGGACATTTCAGTTGGTATCAGAGCGTTGGTCTTAGAGAACCAGAAAATTTGCATTAGTGTGTCTTATCGAGTTTGTTAGGATGCATTAGTGAGTCTGGACTTCGACTGTGTTTTCTTTAAAAATGATTGCTTAACATTTTTGTTGGAAACTATATATTTTTAACATATGAATATTATGTGATATATTAATCTCTTAACGTGTTTGATATTATGTGATAGATGTCTACCTCTAGAACAAGTCCCATTGACTCACCTAATAATAATGAAGAGTCAAATGTAAATTGGAATGATTTGTGGACTGATTCACAAGTTCCCGAAGAGGAACCGGAAGAAGAGTCAGAACCGGAAGAAGAATCGGAACCGGAAGAAGAATCGGAACCGGATGAAGAAATAGAACCGGTGGGGGAAATAATAAAACGGTTAAGTAAAAGAAAATCCTCAACCAACCGACCAAAGTTAATTATGGTCAATGGTGTTTCCGCCAAGGAAGCAAAATATTGGGAGGATTACCAATTCTCCGATGAATCGGATTCCGACGAGAATTCCGATGATGTTATAGAAATTACCCCAACTGAATTTAAAAAGGCAAAAGAAAATAATAAGGGAAACGGCATAAAAATAGAGAAATCTAATTCCAACCCCGATGAACTTTATATGTATCGTCAACCCCCGAAGTCCTTAAGTTGTAACAATGACCCGGGAACCTCTAAACCACCAGGTTTTTCTAAACCAATGTGGACAACGACGGCTCGTATTAGGGGAACATCATATATCCCTAGAAACTTGGCAAAACGAACCAAAACCGAAGAAGAAGAAACGAGCGAGTCGGAATAAGATAGTTGTATTCGTGTGGTGTAATATATGGAATATAGTGTTCTTATGCTTTATGATATATGTAAAAATTGCTTGTATTAATAAGTATTTTTTTTATGAATCTAACTCTTATCTATTTTACAGTTTAAAAACACAAAATGGATAGACAACCCAATATTTTAAGAGACCTACCCGGAGACATGATTGATGAAATCTTGTCTAGAGTCGGCCAGAATTCTTCGGCACAACTATTTAAGGCGAGATCAGTTTGTAAGACATTCGAAGAATGTTCCAAGAATGTCTTGGTTTATAAGAGACTTTCGTTTGAAAGATGGGGGATATCACATTGGGAAACCCATAAGTTACGATGTGTTTACTTTGACGCATATATTGCGGGGAACCCAAATGCTATTTTACGCAACGGGTTAAGAAATTATTTTGACTCAATATATCCGAATATTGGACTTCGTGATTTAGAAAAAGCGGCTAACATGCAACATAAAGAAGCATGTTATGCTTACGGATTAGTAATGTTCGCTTCTCACCAAAGTGAGAACAAGAACATCGGGCTACAACTATTAAACAAAACATTTCCACAAGTGACGGAGTCGGTAATTGGGGTAAGAAATGAGGTTTTCAGATTATTACGGGACTGTTGGACATTACGTAACCCTCGTCCCTTTGATGACGTTACAACACGCTGTCTTATCAACGGCCATAACGGTTATGTTGCACAAGACCAAGGATGGGAAGTAGTCCTAGTAAAACCAGAATGCATGACTTGTTTCTGGACGTATGAATTACGTGTCTTTATTGCCTTTGCTGAACGACTTGTGTACTAGCTAGAATTGTCTTCACAACTATCTTGTATCAAAGTTATTGTGTGCTATATTTCATGCTTTATGTAAAATAAGCGGTATTGTAAGTTTGTAAAATATTGTATAAAAGTTTGAACGCGAAATATTATTATAATCAGTTTTTCATATAGAATTGTAGTAGTTGAATTGTATATTAGCTACTAAGTATGAACTTAACGGGTAGGTACTACCCGAATTTAAACTTATAAAACGCTAATATGAAGAAAAAGCTTTTATAAATGAGTTCATATTATGCTACGAAATACTATTAACTACTCTTAATATTCTGTATGATTAACTTGTTCCATTTAACTATTTTGAAGGAAATGGCACCGACTACTCGACACACCGTGAATATGAATGAAGAGGAATTCCGTACTTTTCTAGCTTCAAACATAGCCGCAGTACAGGCTGCGCTACATACCAACAATAACCTTGGATCTAGCAGTACAGGAAATCGTGTAGGATGCACCTACAAAGAATTCACTGCCTGCAAACCTTTGGAATTTGATGGAACCGAAGGACCGATCGGATTGAAACGGTGGACCGAGAAGGTTGAATCGGTGTTTGCCATAAGTAAGTGTACTGAAGAGGACAAAGTGAAGTACGCTACGCATACCTTCACAGGTTCTGCGTTAACATGGTGGAATACCTATCTAGAGCAAGTGGGACAAGATGATGCGTACGCACTACCGTGGTCAGCATTCAAGCACTTGATGAACGAGAAGTACCGTCCCAGAACCGAGGTCAATAAGCTCAAGACAGAACTTAGAGGGTTACGAACCCAAGGATTTGATATTACCACGTACGAAAGACGATTCACAGAATTGTGCCTATTGTGTCCGGGAGCATTCGAAGATGAGGAAGAGAAGATCGACGCGTTTGTGAAAGGATTACCGGAAAGAATCCAAGAAGATATAAGTTCACACGAGCCCGCCTCCATACAACAGGCATGTAGAATGGCTCACAAACTAGTGAACCAGATTGAAGAAAGAATTAAAGAACAGACTGCTGAAGAGGCCAATGTGAAGCAAGTCAAAAGAAAGTGGGAGGAAAACGGTGATAAGAATCACCAATACAACAACAACAGCAATTACAACAATAATCGCAACAATTATCCCAACAATCGCAACATCAATCGCAACTACAACAAACGGCCCAACAACAACAACAACAACAGCAACTACAACAATCATCCCAACAACAATAATAACCGCAACAACAACAACAATCAGAAGCAACTATGCCAAAGGTGTGAAAAGAATCACTCGGGGTTCTGCACCAAATTTTGCAACAAGTGTAAAAGAAATGGTCATAGCGCGGCGAAGTGTGAGGTCTACGGACCAGGGGTTAATAGAACGAAAGGAACAAATGGTGTCGGAACGAGTAATGGCGGAGCAAGTAGTGTCGGAGCAAGTTATGCCAATGTAGTTTGTTATAAATGTGGAAAACCAGGCCACATTATTAGAAATTGCCCGAACCAGGAGAACACGAATGGACAAGGTCGTGGAAGAGTTTTCAATATTAATGCGGTAGAGGCACAGGAAGACCCGGAGCTTGTTACGGGTACGTTTCTTATTGACAATAAATCTGCTTACGTTTTATTTGATTCGGGTGCGGATAGAAGCTATATGAGTAGAGATTTTTGTGCTAAATTAAGTTGTCCATTGACGCCTTTGGATAGTAAATTTTTACTCGAATTAGCAAATGGTAAATTAATTTCAGCAGATAATATATGTCGGAATCGAGAAATTAAACTGGTTAGCGAAACATTTAAGATTGATTTGATACCAGTAGAGTTAGGGAGTTTTGATGTGATAATCGGTATGGACTGGTTGAAAGAAGTGAAAGCGGAGATCGTTTGTTACAAAAATGCAATTCGCATTATACGAGAAAAAGGAAAACCCTTAATGGTGTACGGAGAAAAGGGCAACACGAAGCTACATCTTATTAGTAATTTGAAGGCACAAAAACTAATAAGAAAAGGTTGCTATGCTGTTCTAGCACACGTCGAGAAAGTACAAACTGAAGAAAAGAGCATCAATGATGTTCCCATTGCAAAAGAATTTCCCGATGTATTTCCGAAAGAATTACCGGGATTACCCCCACATCGATCCGTTGAATTTCAAATAGATCTTGTACCAGGAGCTGCACCAATAGCTCGTGCTCCTTACAGACTCGCACCCAGCGAGATGAAAGAACTGCAAAGCCAATTACAAGAACTTTTAGAGCGTGGTTTCATTCGACCAAGCACATCACCGTGGGGAGCTCCTGTTTTGTTTGTCAAGAAGAAAGATGGTACATTCAGGTTGTGTATCGACTACCGAGAGTTGAACAAACTTACCATCAAGAACCGCTACCCACTACCGAGAATCGACGACTTATTTGATCAACTACAAGGCTCGTCTGTTTATTCAAAGATTGACTTACGTTCCGGGTATCATCAAATGCGGGTGAAAGAAGATGATATTCCAAAGACTGCTTTCAGAACACGTTACGGTCATTACGAGTTTATGGTCATGCCGTTTGGTTTAACTAATGCACCAGCTGTGTTCATGGACCTTATGAACCGAGTGTGTGGACCATACCTTGACAAGTTTGTCATTGTTTTCATTGATGACATACTTATTTACTCAAAGAATGACCAAGAACACGGTGAACATTTGAGAAAGGTGTTAGAAGTATTGAGGAAGGAAGAATTGTACGCTAAGTTTTCAAAGTGTGCATTTTGGTTGGAAGAAGTTCAATTCCTCGGTCACATAGTGAACAAAGAAGGTATTAAGGTGGATCCGGCAAAGATAGAAACTGTTGAAAAGTGGGAAACCCCGAAAACTCCGAAACACATACGCCAGTTTTTAGGACTAGCTGGTTACTACAGAAGGTTCATCCAAGACTTTTCCAGAATAGCAAAACCCTTGACTGCATTAACGCATAAAGGGAAGAAATTTGAATGGAATGATGAACAAGAGAAAGCGTTTCAGTTATTGAAGAAAAAGCTAACTACGGCACCTATATTGTCATTGCCTGAAGGGAATGATGATTTTGTGATTTATTGTGACGCATCAAAGCAAGGTCTCGGTTGTGTATTAATGCAACGAACGAAGGTGATTGCTTATGCGTCTAGACAATTGAAGATTCACGAACAAAATTATACGACGCATGATTTGGAATTAGGCGCGGTTGTTTTTGCATTAAAGACTTGGAGGCACTACTTATATGGGGTCAAAAGTATTATATATACCGACCACAAAAGTCTTCAACACATATTTAATCAGAAACAACTGAATATGAGGCAGCGTAGGTGGATTGAATTATTGAATGATTACGATTTTGAGATTCGTTACCACCCGGGGAAGGCAAATGTGGTAGCCGATGCCTTGAGCAGGAAGGATAGAGAACCCATTCGAGTAAAATCTATGAATATAATGATTCATAATAACATTACTACTCAAATAAAGGAGGCGCAACAAGGAGTTTTAAAAGAGGGAAATTTAAAGGATGAAATACCCAAAGGATCGGAGAAGCATCTTAATATTCGGGAAGACGGAACCCGGTATAGGGCTGAAAGGATTTGGGTACCAAAATTTGGAGATATGAGAGAAATGGTACTTAGAGAAGCTCATAAAACCAGATACTCAATACATCCTGGAACGGGGAAGATGTACAAGGATCTCAAGAAACATTTTTGGTGGCCGGGTATGAAAGCCGATGTTGCTAAATACGTAGGAGAATGTTTGACGTGTTCTAAGGTCAAAGCTGAGCATCAGAAACCATCAGGTCTACTTCAACAACCCGAAATCCCGGAATGGAAATGGGAAAACATTACCATGGATTTCATCACTAAATTGCCAAGGACTGCAAGTGGTTTTGATACTATTTGGGTAATAGTTGATCGTCTCACCAAATCAGCACACTTCCTACCAATAAGAGAAGATGACAAGATGGAGAAGTTAGCACGACTGTATTTGAAGGAAGTCGTCTCCAGACATGGAATACCAATCTCTATTATCTCTGATAGGGATGGCAGATTTATTTCAAGATTCTGGCAGACATTACAGCAAGCATTAGGAACTCGTCTAGACATGAGTACTGCCTATCATCCACAAACTGATGGGCAGAGCGAAAGGACGATACAAACGCTTGAAGACATGCTACGAGCATGTGTTATTGATTTCGGAAACAGTTGGGATCGACATCTACCGTTAGCAGAATTTTCCTACAACAACAGCTACCATTCAAGCATTGAGATGGCGCCGTTTGAAGCACTTTATGGTAGAAAGTGCAGGTCTCCGATTTGTTGGAGTGAGGTGGGGGATAGACAGATTACGGGTCCGGAGATTATACAAGAAACTACCGAGAAGATCATCCAAATTCAACAACGGTTGAAAACCGCCCAAAGTCGACAAAAGAGCTACGCTGACATTAAAAGAAAAGATATAGAATTTGAAATTGGAGAGATGGTCATGCTTAAAGTTTCACCTTGGAAAGGCGTTGTTCGATTTGGTAAACGAGGGAAATTAAATCCAAGGTATATTGGACCATTCAAGATTATTGATCGTGTCGGACCAGTAGCTTACCGACTTGAGTTACCTCAACAACTCGCGGCTGTACATAACACTTTCCACGTCTCGAATTTGAAGAAATGTTTTGCTAAAGAAGATCTCACTATTCCGTTAGATGAAATCCAAATCAACGAAAAACTCCAATTCATCGAAGAACCCGTCGAAATAATGGATCGTGAGGTTAAAAGACTTAAGCAAAACAAGATACCAATTGTTAAGGTTCAATGGAATGCTCGTAGAGGACCCGAGTTCACCTGGGAGCGTGAAGATCAGATGAAGAAGAAATACCCGCATCTATTTCCAGAAGATTCGTCAACACCTTCAACAGCTTAAAATTTCGGGACGAAATTTATTTAACGGGTAGGTACTGTAGTGACCCGAACTTTTCCATGTTTATATATATTAATTGAGATTGATGTTTACATGATTAAATGTTTCCAACATGTTAAGCAATCAAACTTGTTAAGACTTGATTAATTGAAATAGGTTTCATATAGACAATTGACCACCCAAGTTGACCGGTGATTCACGAACGTTAAAACTCGTAAAAAAAACTATATGATGACATATATATGGTTATATATATAGTTAACATGATATTATTATAAGTAAACATATCATTAATTATATTAACAATGAACTACATATGTAAAAACAAGACTACTAACTTAATGATTTTGAAACGAGACATATATGTAACGTTTATCGTTGTAACGACATTTAATGTATATATATCATATTAAGAGATATTCGTACATCATAATATCATGATAATATAATAATTTAAAATCTCTTTTGTTATTATAAACATTGGGTTAACAACATTTAACAAGATCGTTAACCTAAAGGTTTCAAAACAACACTTACATGTAACGACTAACGATGACTTAACGACTCAGTTAAAATGTATATACATGTAGTGTTTTAATATGTATTTATACACTTTTGAAAGACTTCAATACACTTATCAAAATACTTCTACTTAACAAAAATGCTTACAATTACATTCTCGTTCAGTTTCATCAACAATTCTACTCGTATGCACCCGTATTCGTACTCGTACAATACACAGCTTTTAGATGTATGTACTATTGGTATATACACTCCAATGATCAGCTCTTAGCAGCCCATGTGAGTCACCTAACACATGTGGGAACCATCATTTGGCAACTAGCATGAAATATCTCATAAGATTACAAAAATATGAGTAATCATTCATGACTTATTTACATGAAAACAAAATTACATATCCTTTATATCTAATCCATACACCAACGACCAAAAACACCTACAAACACTTTCATTCTTCAATTTTCTTCATCTAATTGAACTCTCTCAAGTTCTATCTTCAAGTTCTAAGTGTTCTTCATAAATTCCAAAAGTTCTAGTTTCATAAAATCAAGAATACTTTCAAGTTTGCTAGCTCACTTCCAATCTTGTAAGGTGATCATCCAACCTCAAGAAATCTTTGTTTCTTACAGTAGGTTATCATTCTAATACAAGGTAATAATCATATTCAAACTTTGGTTCAATTTCTATAACTATAACAATCTTATTTCAAGTGATGATCTTACTTGAACTTGTTTTCGTGTCATGATTTTGCTTCAAGAACTTTGAGCCATCCAAGGATCCATTGAAGCTAGATCCATTTTTCTCTTTTCCAGTAGGTTCATCCAAGGAACTTAAGGTAGTAATGATGTTCATAACATCATTCGATTCATACATATAAAGCTATCTTATTCGAAGGTTTAAACTTGTAATCACTAGAACATAGTTTAGTTAATTCTAAACTTGTTCGCAAACAAAAGTTAATCCTTCTAACTTGACTTTTAAAATCAACTAAACACATGTTCTATATCTATATGATATGCTAACTTAATGATTTAAAACCTGGAAACACGAAAAACACCGTAAAACCGGATTTACGCCGTCGTAGTAACACCGCGGGCTGTTTTGGGTTAGTTAATTAAAAACTATGATAAACTTTGATTTAAAAGTTGTTATTCTGAGAAAATGATTTTTATTATGAACATGAAACTATATCCAAAAATTATGGTTAAACTCAAAGTGGAAGTATGTTTTCTAAAATGGTCATCTAGACGTCGTTCTTTCGACTGAAATGACTACCTTTACAAAAACGACTTGTAACTTATTTTTCCGACTAGAAACCTATACTTTTTTTGTTTAGATTCATAAAATAGAGTTCAATATGAAACCATAGCAATTTGATTCACTCAAAACGGATTTAAAATGAAGAAGTTATGGGTAAAACAAGATTGGATAATTTTTCTCATTTTAGCTACGTGAAAATTGGTAACAAATCTATTCCAACCATAACTTAATCAACTTGTATTATATATTATGTAATCTTGAGATACCATAGACACGTATACAATGTTTCGACCTATCATGTCGACACATCCATATATATTTCGGAACAACCATAGACACTCTATATGTGAATGTTGGAGTTAGCTATACAGGGTTGAGGTTGATTCCAAAATATATATAGTTTGAGTTGTGATCAATACTGAGATACGTATACACTGGGTCGTGGATTGATTCAAGATAATATTTATCGATTTATTTCTGTACATCTAACTGTGGACAACTAGTTGTAGGTTACTAACGAGGACAGCTGACTTAATAAACTTAAAACATCAAAATATATTAAAAGTGTTGTAAATATATTTTGAACATACTTTGATATATATGTATATATTGTTATAGGTTCGTGAATCAACCAGTGGCCAAGTCTTACTTCCCGACGAAGTAAAAATTTGTGAAAGTGAGTTATAGTCCCACTTTTAAAATCTAATATTTTTGGGATGAGAATACATGCAGGTTTTATAAATGATTTACAAAATAGACACAAGTACGTGAAACTACATTCTATGGTTGAATTATCGAAATCGAATATGCCCCTTTTTATTAAGTCTGGTAATCTAAGAATTAGGGAACAGACACCCTAATTGACGCGAATCCTAAAGATAGATCTATTGGGCCTAACAAACCCCATCCAAAGTACCGGATGCTTTAGTACTTCGAAATTTATATCATATCCGAAGGGTGTCCCGGAATGATGGGGATATTCTTATATATGCATCTTGTTATTGTCGGTTACCAGGTGTTCACCATATGAATGATTTTTATCTCTATGTATGGGATGTGTATTGAAATATGAAATCTTGTGGTCTATTGTTACGATTTGATATATATAGGTTAAACCTATAACTCACCAACATTTTTGTTGACGTTTTAAGCATGTTTATTCTCAGGTGATTATTAAGAGCTTCCGCTGTTGCATACTTAAATAAGGACAAGATTTGGAGTCCATGCTTGTATGATATTGTGTAAAAACTGCATTCAAGAAACTTATTTTGTTGTAACATATTTGTATTGTAAACCATTATGTAATGGTCGTGTGTAAACAGGATATTTTAGATTATCATTATTTGATAATCTACGTAAAGCTTTTTAAACCTTTATTGATGAAATAAAGGTTATGGTTTGTTTAAAAATGAATGCAGTCTTTGAAAAACGTCTCATATAGAGGTCAAAACCTCGCAACGAAATCAATTAATATGGAACGTTTTTAATCAATAAGAACGGGACATTTCAGGAAGCTCTTAATATTCACCTGAGAATAAACATGCTTTAAACGTCAACAAAAATGTTGATGAGTTATAGGTTTAACCTATATAGATCAAATCGTAACAATAGACCACAAGATTTCATATTTCAATACACATCCCATACATAGAGATAAAAATCATTCATATGGTGAACACCTGGTAACCGACATTAACAAGATGCATATATATAAGAATATCCCCATCATTCCGGGACACCCTTCGGATATGATATAAATTTCGAAGTACTAAAGCATCCGGTACTTTGGATGGGGTTTGTTAGGCCCAATAGATCTATCTTTAGGATTCGCGTCAATTAGGGTGTCTGTTCCCTAATTCTTAGATTACCAGACTTAATAAAAAGGGGCATATTCGATTTCGATAATTCAACCATAGAATGTAGTTTCACGTACTTGTGTCTATTTTGTAAATCATTTATAAAACCTGCATGTATTCTCATCCCAAAAAATATTAGATTTTAAAAGTGGGACTATAACTCACTTTCACAGATTTTTACTTCGTCGGGAAGTAAGACTTGGCCACTGGTTGATTCACGAACCTATAACAATATATACATATATATCAAAGTATGTTCAAAATATATTTACAACACTTTTAATATATTTTAATGTTTTAAGTTTATTAAGTCAGCTGTCCTCGTTAGTAACCTACAACTAGTTGTCCACAGTTAGATGTACAGAAATAAATCGATAAATATTATCTTGAATCAATCCACGACCCAGTGTATACGTATCTCAGTATTGATCACAACTCAAACTATATATATTTTGGAATCAACCTCAACCCTGTATAGCTAACTCCAACATTCACATATAGAGTGTCTATGGTTGTTCCGAAATATATATAGATGTGTCGACATGATAGGTCGAAACATTGTATACGTGTCTATGGTATCTCAAGATTACATAATATATAATACAAGTTGATTAAGTTATGGTTGGAATAGATTTGTTACCAATTTTCACGTAGCTAAAATGAGAAAAATTATCCAATCTTGTTTTACCCATAACTTCTTCATTTTAAATCCGTTTTGAGTGAATCAAATTGCTATGGTTTCATATTGAACTCTATTTTATGAATCTAAACAAAAAAAGTATAGGTTTCTAGTCAGAAAAATAAGTTACAAGTCGTTTTTGTAAAGGTAGTCATTTCAGTCGAAAGAACGACGTCTAGATGACCATTTTAGAAAACATACTTCCACTTTGAGTTTAACCATAATTTTTGGATATAGTTTCATGTTCATAATAAAAATCATTTTCTCAGAATAACAACTTTTAAATCAAAGTTTATCATAGTTTTTAATTAACTAACCCAAAACAGCCCGCGGTGTTACTACGACGGCGTAAATCCGGTTTTACGGTGTTTTTCGTGTTTCCAGGTTTTAAATCATTAAGTTAGCATATCATATAGATATAGAACATGTGTTTAGTTGATTTTAAAAGTCAATTTAGAAGGATTAACTTTTGTTTGCGAACAAGTTTAGAATTAACTAAACTATGTTCTAGTGATTACAAGTTTAAACCTTCGAATAAGATAGCTTTATATGTATGAATCGAATGATGTTATGAACATCATTACTACCTTAAGTTCCTTGGATAAACCTACTGGAAAAGAGAAAAATGGATCTAGCTTCAATGGATCCTTGGATGGCTCGAAGTTCTTGAAGCAGAATCATGACACGAAAACAAGTTCAAGTAAGATCATCACTTGAAATAAGATTGTTATAGTTATAGAAATTGAACCAAAGTTTGAATATGATTATTACCTTGTATTAGAATGATAACCTACTGTAAGAAACAAAGATTTCTTGAGGTTGGATGATCACCTTACAAGATTGGAAGTGAGCTAGCAAACTTGAAAGTATTCTTGATTTTATGAAACTAGAACTTTTGGAATTTATGAAGAACACTTAGAACTTGAAGATAGAACTTGAGAGAGATCAATTAGATGAAGAAAATTGAAGAATGAAAGTGTTTGTAGGTATTTTTGGTCGTTGGTGTATGGATTAGATATAAAGGATATGTAATTTTGTTTTCATGTAAATAAGTCATGAATGATTACTCATATTTTTGTAATTTTATGAGATATTTCATGCTAGTTGCCAAATGATGGTTCCCACATGTGTTAGGTGACTCACATGGGCTGCTAAGAGCTGATCATTGGAGTGTATATACCAATAGTACATACATCTAAAAGCTGTGTATTGTACGAGTACGAATACGGGTGCATACGAGTAGAATTGTTGATGAAACTGAACGAGGATGTAATTGTAAGCATTTTTGTTAAGTAGAAGTATTTTGATAAGTGTATTGAAGTCTTTCAAAAGTGTATAAATACATATTAAAACACTACATGTATATACATTTTAACTGAGTCGTTAAGTCATCGTTAGTCGTTACATGTAAGTGTTGTTTTGAAACCTTTAGGTTAACGATCTTGTTAAATGTTGTTAACCCAATGTTTATAATATCAAATGAGATTTTAAATTATTATATTATCATGATATTATCATGTATGAATATCTCTTAATATGATATATATACATTAAATGTCTTTACAACGATAATCGTTACATATATGTCTCGTTTAAAAATCATTAAGTTAGTAGTCTTGTTTTTACATATGTAGTTCATTGTTAATATACTTAATGATATGTTTACTTATCATAGTATCATGTTAACTATATATATATCCATATATATGTCATCATATAGTTTTTACAAGTTTTAACGTTCGTGAATCACCGGTCAACTTGGGTGGTCAATTGTCTATATGAAACATATTTCAATTAATCAAGTCTTAACAAGTTTGATTGCTTAACATGTTGGAAACATTTAATCATGTAAATATCAATCTCAATTAATATATATAAACATGGAAAAGTTCAGGTCACTACATTTTTGGTCATTGGTGTATGGATTAGATATAAAGGATATGTAATTTTGTTTTCATGTAAATAAGTCATGAATGATTACTCATATTTTTGTAATTTTATGAGATATTTCATGCTAGTTGCCAAATGATGGTTCCCACATGTATTAGGTGACTCACATGGGCTGCTAAGATCTGATCATTGGAGTGTATATACCAATAGTACATACATCTAAAAGCTGTGTATTGTACGAGTACGAATACGGGTGCATACGAGTAGAATTGTTGATGAAACTGAACGAGGATGTAATTGTAAGCATTTTTGTTAAGTAGAAGTATTTTTATAAGTGTATTGTAGTCTTTAAAAAGTGTATAAATACATATTAAAATACTACATGTATATACATTTTAACTGAGTCGTTAAATCATCGTTAGTCGTTACATGTAAATGTTGTTTTGAAACCTTTAGGTTAACGATCTTTTTGAATGTTGTTAACCCATTGTTTATTATAAAAAATGTAATGTTAAATTTTTATATTATCATGATATTATGATATATAATATATCTTAGTATGATATATATACAGTTAAATGTCGTTACAACGATAATCGTTACATATATGTCTCGTTAAGAAATCATTAAGTTAGTAGTCTTATTTTTACATATGTATTTCATTGTTAATACACTTAATAATATATTTACTTATCATTTAACATAATTAACCAAGTATATCAATATCTTAATATGATTCATATGTACCTAGTAAGACGTTGTTATAACGATAATCGTTATATATATCGTTTTCGAGTTTCTTAAATTAATAGTCTCATTTTTATGTATATAACTCATTGTTAAAATACCTAATGAGATACATACTTATAATAAAATCATGTAAACTATATATATAACCATATATATGTCATCGTATAGTTTTTACAAGTTTTAACGTTCGTGAATCACCGGTCAACTTGGGTGGTCAATTGTCTATATGAAACCTATTTCAATTAATCAAGTCTTAAAAAGTTTGATTGTTTAACATGTTGGAAACACTTAAGCATGTAAATGACAATTTCATTTAATATATATATATAAACATGGAAAAGTTCGGGTCACTACAGTACCTGCCCGTTAAATAAATTTCGTCCCGAAATTTTAAGCAGTTGGAGGTGTTGACGTATCTTCTGGAAATAAATGTGGGTATTTCTTCTTCATCTGATCTTCATGCTCCCAGGTGAACTCGGGTCCTCTACGAGCATTTCATCGAACCTTAACAATCGGTATCTTGTTTTGTTTAAGTCTCTTAACCTCACGATCCATTTTTTCGACGGGTTCTTCAATGGATTGAAGTTTTTCATTAATTTGGATTTCGTCCAACGGAATAGTGAGATCTTCTTTAGCAAAACATTTCTTCAAATTTGAGACGTGGAAAGTGTTATGTACAGCCACGAGTTGTTGAGGTAGCTCCAGTTGGTAAGCTACTGGTACGACACGATCTATAATCTTGAATGGTCCAATGTACCTTGGATTTAGTTTCCCCCGTTTACCAAATCGAACAATGCCTTTCCAAGGTGAAACCTTAAGCATGACCATTTCTCCAATTTCAAACTCTATTTCTTTTCTTTTACTGTCCGCGTAGCTCTTTTGTCGACTCTGGGCGGTTTTCAATCTTTGTTGAATTTGGATGATTTTCTCGGTAGTTTCTTGTATTATCTCCGGACCCGTAATCTGTCTATTCCCCACTTCACTCCAACAAATCGGAGACCTGCACTTTCTACCATAAAGTGCTTCAAACGGCATCATCTCAATGCTTGAATGGTAGCTGTTGTTGTAGAAAAATTATGCTAACGGTAGATGTCGATCCCAACTGTTTCCGAAATCAATAACACAAGCTCGTAGCATGTCTTCAAGCATTTGTATCATCCTTTCACTCTGCCCATCAGTTTGTGGATGATAGGCAGTACTCATGTCTAGACGAGTTCCCAATGCTTGCTGTAATGTCTGCCAGAATCTTGAAATAAATCTGCCATCCCTATCAGAGATAATAGAGATTGGTATTCCAAGTCTGGAGACGACTTCCATCAAATACAGTCGTGCTAACTTCTCCATCTTGTCATCTTCTCTTATTGATAGGAAGTGTGCTGACTTGGTGAGACGATCAACGATTACCCAAATAGTATCATAACCACATGCAGTCCTTGGCAATTTAGTAATGAAATCCATGGTAATGTTTTCCCATTTCCATTCCGGGATTTCAGGTTGTTGTAGTAGACCTGATGGTTTCAGATGTTCAGCTTTGACCTTAGAACACGTCAAACATTCTCCTACATATTTAGCAATATCGGCTTTCATACCTGGCCACCAAAAATGTTTCTTAAGATCCTTGTACATCTTCCCCGTTCCAGGATGTATTGAGTATCTGGTTTTATGAGCTTTTCTAAGTAGCATTTCTCTCATATCTCCAAATTTTGGTACCCAAATTCTTTCAGCCCTATACCGGGTTCCGTCTTCCCGAATATTAAGATGCTTCTCCAATCCTTTGGGTATTTCATCCTTTAAATTTCCCTCTTTTAAAACACCTTGTTGCGCCTCCTTTATTTGAGTAGTAAGGTTAGTGTGAATCATTATATTCATAGATTTTACTCGAATGGGTTCTCTGTCCTTTCTGCTCAAGGCGTCGGCTACCACATTTGCCTTCCCCGGGTGGTAACGAATCTCAAAGTCGTAATCATTCAACAATTCAATCCACCTACGCTGCCTCATATTCAGTTGTTTCTGATTAAATATGTGTTGAAGACTTTTGTGGTCGGTATATATAATACTTTTGACCCCATATAAGTAGTGCCTCCAAGTCTTTAATGCAAAAACAACAGCGCCTAATTCCAAATCATGCGTCGTATAATTTTGTTCGTGAATCTTCAATTGTCTAGACGCATAAGCAATCACCTTCGTCCGTTGCATTAATACACAACCGATACCTTGCTTTGATGCGTCACAATAAATCACAAAATCATCATTCCCTTCAGGCAATGACAATATAGGTGCCGTAGTTAGCTTTTTCTTCAATAATTTAAACGCCTTCTCTTATTCATCCTTCCATTCAAATTTCTTCCCTTTATGCGTTAATGCAGTCAAGGGTTTTGCTATTTTGGAGAAATCTTGGATGAATCTTCTGTAGTAACCAGCCAATCCTAAAAATTGATGTATATGCTTCAGAGTTTTTAGGGTTTCCCACTTTTCAACGGTTTCGATCTTTGCTGGGTCCACCTGGATACCTTCTTTGTTCACTATGTGACCGAGGAATTGAACTTCTTCCAACCAAAATGCACACTTTGAAAACTTAGCGTACAGTTTTTCTTTCCTCAATACTTCTAGCACTTTTCTCAAATGTTCTTCGTGCTCTTGATCATTCTTTGAGTAAATAAGTATGTCATCGATGAAAAAAATGACAAACTTGTCAAGATATGGCCCATACACTCGGTTTATAAGGTCCATGAACACAGCTGGTGCGTTAGTCAATCCAAATGGCATAACCATAAACTCGTAATGACCATAACGCGTCCTAAAAGCAGTTTTTGGAATATCATCCTCCTTTACTCGCATTTGATGATATCCAGAACGTAAATCGATCTTCGAATAAACCGACGAGCCTTGTAGTTGATCAAATAAGTCGTCAATTCTCGGCAGTGGATAACGGTTTTTGATGGTAAGTTTGTTCAACTCTCTGTAGTCAATACACAACCTAAATGTACCATCTTTCTTCTTGACAAACAAAACAGGAGCTCCCCACGGTGATGTGCTTGGTCGAATGAAACCACGCTCTAAAAGTTCTTGTAATTGGCTTTGCAGTTCTTTCATCTCGCTGGGTGCGAGTCTGTAAGGAGCACGAGCTATTGGTGCAGCTCCTGGTACAAGATCTATTTGAAATTCAACGGATCGATGTGGGGGTAATCCCGGTAATTCTTTCGGAAATACATCGGGAAATTCTCTTGCAATGGGAACATCATTGATGCTCTTTTCTTCAGTTTGTACTTTCTCAACGTGTGCTAGAACAGCATCGCAACCTTTTCTTATTAGTTTTTGTGCCTTCAAATTACTAATAAGATGTAGCTTCGTGTTGCCCTTTTCTCCGTACACCATTAAGGGTTTTCCTTTTTCTCGTATAATGCGAATTGCATTTTTGTAACAAATGATCTCTGCTTTCACTTCTTTCAACCAGTCCATACCGATTATCACATCAAAACTCCCTAACTCTACTGGTATCAAATCAATCTTAAATGTTTCGCTAACCAGTTTAATTTCTCGATTCCGACATATATTATCTGCTGAAATTAATTTACCATTTGCTAATTCGAGTAAAAATTTACTATCCAAAGGCGTCAATGGACAACTTAATTTAGCACAAAAATCTCTACTCATATAGCTTCTATCCGCACCCGAATCAAATAAAACGTAAGCAGATTTATTGTCAATAAGAAACGTACCCGTAACAAGCTCCGGGTCTTCCTGTGCCTCTGCCGCATTAATATTGAAAACTCTTCCGCGGCCTTGTCCATTCGTGTTCTCCTGGTTCGGGCAATTTCTAATAATGTGGCCCGGTTTTCCACATTTATAACAAACTACATTGGCATAACTTGCTCCGACACTACTTGCTCCGCCATTACTCGTTCTGACACCATTTGTTCCTTTCGTTCTATTAACCCCTGGTCCGTAGACCTCACACTTCGCCGCGCTATGACCATTTCTTTTACACTTGTTGCAAAATTTGGTGCAGAACCCCGAGTGATACTTTTCACACCTTTGGCATAGCTGCTTCTGATTGTTGTTGTTGTTGCGGTTATTATTGTTGTTGGGATGATTGTTGTAGTTGTTGTTGTTGTTGTTGTTGTTGTTGTTGTTGTTGGGCCGTTTGTTGTAGTTGCGATTGATGTTGCGATTATTGGGATAATTGTTGCGATTATTGTTGTAATTGCTGTTGTTGTTGTATTGGTGATTCTTATCACCGTTTTCCTCCCACTTTCTTTTGACTTGCTTCACATTGGCCTCTTCAGCAATCTGTTCTTTAATTCTTTCTTCAATCTGGTTCACTAGTTTGTGAGCCATTCTACATGCATGTTGTATGGAGGCGGGCTCATGTGAACTTATATCTTCTTGGATTCTTTCCGGTAATCCTTTCACAAACGCGTCGATCTTCTCTTCCTCATCTTCGAATGCTCCCGGACACAATAGGCACAATTCTGTGAATCGTCTTTTGTACGTGGTAATATCAAATCCTTGGGTTCGTAACCCTCTAAGTTCTGTCTTGAGCTTATTGACCTCGGTTCTGGGACGGTACTTCTCGTTCATCAAGTGCTTGAATGCTGACCACGGTAGTGCGTACGCATCGTCTTGTCCCACTTGCTCTAGATAGGTATTCCACCATGTTAACGCAGAACCTGTGAAGGTATGCGTAGCGTACTTTACTTTGTCCTCTTCAGTACACTTACTTATGGCAAACACCGATTCGACCTTCTCGGTCCACCGTTTCAATCCGATCGGTCCTTCGGTTCCATCAAATTCCAAAGGTTTGCAGGCAGTGAATTCTTTGTAGGTGCATCCTACACGATTTCCTGTACTGCTAGATCCAAGGTTATTGTTGGTATGTAGCGCAGCCTGTACTGCGGCTATGTTTGAAGCTAGAAAAGTACGGAATTCCTCTTCATTCATATTCACTGTGTGTCGAGTAGTCGGTGCCATTTCCTTCAAAATAGTCAAATGGAACAAGTTAATCATACAGAATATTAAGAGTAGTTAATAGTATTTCGTAGCATAATATGAACTCATTTATAAAAGCTTTTTCTTCATATTAGCGTTTTATAAGTGTAAATTCGGGTAGTACCTACCCGTTAAGTTCATACTTAGTAGCTAATATACAATTCAACTACTACAATTCTATATGAAAAACTGATTATAATAATATTTCGCGTTCAAACTTTTATACAATATTTTACAAACTTACAATACCGCTTATTTTACATAAAGCATGAAATATAGCACACAATAACTTTGATACAAGATAGTTGTGAAGATAATTCTAGCTAGTACACAAGTCGTTCAGCAAAGGCAATAAAGACACGTAATTTATACGTCCAGAAACAAGTCATGCATTCTGGTTTTACTAGGACTACTTTCCATCCTTGGTCTTGTGGAACATAACCGTTATGGCCGTTGATAAGACAGCGTGTTGTAACGTCGTCAAAGGGATGAGGGTTACGTAATGACCAACAGTCTCGTAATAACCTAAAAACCTCATTTCTTACCCCAATTACCGACTCCGTCCCTTGTGGGAACGTTTTGTTTAATAGTTGTAGCCCGATGTTCTTTTTCTCACTTTGGTGAGAAGCGAATATTACTAACCCGTAAGCATAGCATGCTTCTTTATGTTGCATGTTAGCCGCTTTTTCTAAATCATGAAGTCCTATATTCAGATACATTGAGTCAAAATAATTTCTTAACCCGTTGCGTAAAATAGCATTTGGGTTCCCCCCAGTATATGCGTCAAAGTAAACACATCATAACTTATGGGTTTCCCAATGTGATATCTCCCATGTTTCAAACGAAAGTCTCTTATAAACCAAGACATTCTTGAAACGTTCTTCGAATGTCTTACAAACTGATTTTGCCGTAAATAGTTGTGCCGAAGAATTCTGACCGACTCTAGACAAGATTTTATCAATCATGTCTCCGGGTAGGTCTCTTAAAATATTGGGTTGTCTATCCATTTTGTGTTTTTATACTGTAAAATAGACAAGAGTTAGATTCATAAAAAAAATACTTATTAATACAAGCAATTGTTACATATATCATAAAGCATAAGCACACTATATTACATATATTACACCACACGAATACAACTATCTTATTCCGACTCGCTTGTTTCTTCTTCTTCGATTTTGGTTCGTTTTGCCAAGTTTCTAGGGATATATGATGTTCCCCTAATACGAGCCGTCGTTTTCCACATTGGTTTAGAAAAACCTGGTGGTTTAGAGGTTCCCGGGTCATTGTTACAACTTAAGGACTTCGGGGGTTGACGATACATATAAAGTTCATCGGGGTTGGAATTAGATTTCTCTATTTTTATGCCCTTTCCCTTATTATTTTCTTTTGCCTTTTTAAATTCAGTTGGGGTAATTTCTATAACATCATCGGAATTCTCGTCGGAATCCGATTCATCGGAGAATTGGTAATCCTCCCAATATTTTGCTTCCTTGGCGGAAACACCATTGACCATAATTAACCTTGGTCGGTTGGTTGAGGATTTTCTTTTACTTAACCGTTTTATTATTTCCCCCACCGGTTCTATTTCTTCATCCGGTTCCAATTCTTCTTCCGGTTCCGATTCTTCTTCCGGTTCCGACTCTTCTTCCGGTTCCTCTTCGGGAACTTGTGAATCAGTCCATGAATCATTCCAATTTACATTTGACTCTTCATTATTATTAGGTGAGTCAATGGGACTTGTTCTAGAGGTAGACATCTATCACATAATATCAAATGCGTTAAGAGATTAATATATCACATAATATTCACATGTTAAAAAATATATAGTTTCCAACAAAATTTGTTAAGCAATCATTTTTCAAGTAAACACGGTCGAAGTCCGGACTCACTAATGCATCCTAACAAACTCGATAAGATACACTAATGCAAAATTCTGGTTCTCTAAGACCAACGCTCGGATACCAACTGAAATGTCCCGTTCTTATTGATTAAAAACGTTCCATATTAATTGATTTCGTTGCGAGGTTTTGACCTCTATATGAGACGTTTTTCAAAGACTGCATTCATTTTAAAACAAACCATAACCTTTATTTCATCAATAAAGGTTTAAAAAGCTTTACGTAGATTATCAAATAATGATAATCTAAAATATCCTGTTTAAACACGACCATTACATAATGGTTTACAATACAAATATGTTACAACAAAATAAGTTTCTTGAATGCAGTTTTTACACAATATCATACAAGCATGGACTCCAAATCTTGTCCTTATTTAAGTATGCGACAGCGGAAGCTCTTAATAATCACCTGAGAATAAACATGCTTAAAACGTCAACAAAAATGTTGGTGAGTTATAGGTTTAACCTATATATATCAAATCATAATAATAGACCACAAGATTTCATATTTCAATACACATCCCATACATAGAGATAAAAATCATTCTTATGGTGAACACCTGGTAACTGACATTAACAAGATGCATATATAAGAATATCCCCATCATTCCGGGACACCCTTCGGATATGATATAAATTTCGAAGTACTAAAGCATCTGGTACTTTGGATGGGGTTTGTTAGGCCCAATAGATCTATCTTTAGGATTCGAGTCAATTAGGGTGTCTGTTCCCTAATTCTTAGATTACCAGACTTAATAAAAAGGGGCATATTCGATTTCGATAATTCAACCATAGAATGTAGTTGCACGTACTTGTGTCTATTTTGTAAATCATTTATAAAACCTGCATGTATTCTCATCCCAAAAATATTAGATTTTAAAAGTGGGACTATAACTCACTTTCACAGATTTTTACTTCGTCGGGAAGTAAGACTTGGCCACTGGTTGATTCACGAACCTATAATAATATATACATATATATCAAAGTATGTTCAAAATATATTTACAACACTTTTAATATATTTTAATGTTTTAAGTTTATTAAGTCAGCTGTCGTCGTTAGTACAACTAGTTGTCCACAGTTAGATGTACAGAAATAAATCGATAAATATTATCTTGAATCAATCCATGACCCAGTGTATACGTATCTCAGTATTGATCACAACTCAAACTATATATATTTTGGAATCAACCTCAACCCTGTATAGCTAACTCCAACATTCACATATAGAGTGTCTATGGTTGTTCCGAAATATATATAGATGTGTCGGCATGATATGTCGAAACATTGTATACGAGTCTATGGTATCTCAAGATTACATAATATACAATACAAGTTGATTAAGTTATGGTTGGAATAGATTTGTTACCAATTTTCACGTAGCTAAAATGAGAAAAATTATCCAATCTTGTTTTACCCATAACTTCTTCATTTTAAATCCGTTTTGAGTGAATCAAATTGCTATGGTTTCATATGGAACTCTATTTTATGAATCTAAACAGAAAAAGTATAGGTTTATAGTTGGAAAAATAAGTTACAAGTCATTTTTGTAAAGGTAGTCATTTCAGTCGAAAGAACGACGTCTAGATGACCATTTTAGAAAACATACTTCCACTTTGAGTTTAACAATAATTTTTGGATATAGTTTCATGTTAATAATAAAAATCATTTTCTCAGAATAACAACTTTTAAATCAAAGTTTATCATAGTTTTTAATTAACTAACCCAAAACAGCCCGCGGTGTTACTACGACGGCGTAAATCCGGTTTTACGGTGTTTTTCGTGTTTCCAGGTTTTAAATCATTAAGTTAGCATATCATATAGATATAGAACATGTGTTTAGTTGATTTTAAAAGTCAAGTTAGAAGGATTAACTTTTGTTTGCGAACAAGTTTAGAATTAACTAAACTATGTTCTAGTGATTACAAGTTTAAACCTTCGAATAAGATAGCTTTATATGTATGAATCGAATGATGTTATGAATATCATTACTACCTTAAGTTCCTTGGATAAACCTACTGGAAAAGAGAAAAATGGATCTAGCTTCAACGGATCCTTGGATGGCTCGAAGTTCTTGAAGCAGAATCATGACACGAAAACAAGTTCAAGTAAGATCATCACTTGAAATAAGATTGTTATAGTTATAGAAATTGAACCAAAGTTTGAATATGATTATTACCTTGTATTAGAATGATAACCTACTGTAAGAAACAAAGATTTCTTGAGGTTGGATGATCACCTTACAAGATTGGAAGTGAGCTAGCAAACTTGAAAGTATTCTTGATTTTATGTAACTAGAACTTGTAGAATATACGAAGAACACTTAGAATTTGAAGATAGAACTTGAGAGAGATCAATTAGATGAAGAAAATTGAAGAATTAAAGTGTTTGTAGGTGTTTTTGGTCGTTGGTGTATGGATTAGATATAAAGGATATGTAATTTTGTTTTCATGTAAATAAGTCATGAATGATTACTCATATTTTTGTAATTTTATGAGATATTTCATGCTAGTTGCCAAATGATGGTTCCCACATGTGTTAGGTGACTCACATGGGCTGCTAAGAGCTGATCATTGGAGTGTATATACCAATAGTACATACATCTAAAAGCTGTGTATTGTACGAGTACGAATACGGGTGCATACGAGTAGAATTGTTGATGAAACTGAACGAGGATGTAATTTTAAGCATTTTTGTTAAGTAGAAGTATTTTTATAAGTGTATTGTAGTCTTTAAAAAGTGTATAAATACATATTAAAATACTACATGTATATATATTTTAAGTGAGTCGTTAAATCATCGTTAGTCGTTACATGTAAATGTTGTTTTGAAACCTTTAGGTTAACGATCTTTTTGAATGTTGTTAACCCATTGTTTATTATAAAAAATGTAATGTTAAATTGTTATATTATCATGATATTATGATATATAATATATCTTAGTATGATATATATACATTTAAATGTCGTTACAACGATAATCGTTACATATATGTCTCGTTTCGAAATCATTAAGTTAGTAGTCTTATTTTTACATATGTATTTCATTGTTAATACACTTAATAATATATTTACTTATCATTTAACATAATTAACCAAGTGTATCAATATCTTAATATGATTCATATGTACCTAGTAAGACGTTGTTATAACGATAATCGTTATATATATCGTTTTCGAGTTTCTTAAATTAATAGTCTCATTTTTATGTATATAACTCATTGTTAAAATACCTAATGAGATACATACTTATAATAAAATCATGTTAACTATATATATAACCATATATATGTCATCGTATAGTTTTTACAAGTTTTAACGTTCGTGAATCACCGGTCAACTTGAGTGGTCAATTGTCTATATGAAACCTATTTCAATTAATCAAGTCTTAACAAGTTTGATTGCTTAACATGTTGGAAACACTTAATAATGTAAATAACAATTTCATTTAATATATATATAAACATGGAAAAGTTCGGGTCACTACATAAATCTTAACACATTATATAATATACCTAAACTCAGTTGATTAAATGCGATAAATATTAATCTAAATACTAATATAGGTTCGTGAATCCGAGGCCAACTCTGCATTGTTCAATATAGTCATATGTATTTTTACTAAAAAATACATTAGGTGAGTTTCATTTGATTCCGTTTTTACTCTTTACATTTTTGGGACTTAGAATACATGCGCTTTTATAAATGTTTGACGCAATAGACATAAGTACCTTAACTGCATTCTATGATAGAATTATCTGGGATTGGGGTTGATTTTTATGACACGCATTAGCCCCTGGTTTCCGTTAGAGCGTATGAGCTCCCGAGCCGGGTGGATGGTTTTTTATTTATGACATTTTGGCACCGGTTGTCCTATATTTTATAAACATGTGTTCAGCCGTGGGGTGTAAAGACCGGCACAGTGGTTCTATATTCTGAAGGCACATGTATTCATCTGTGGGGTGAAAGACCGGCACAGATGGTTACTATTATATTTTGAATCCTCACCAGGTGTTCTTCATATGAAAGATAATTTTTTTTGCAGTTGGAATGGGACTTCTGCACGTTTTATAATATTTAAAATCTTGTGGTCTATTAAAATGATGAAAATGAGATAATTACTATAAACTAATGAACTCACCAACCTTTTGGTTGACACTTGCAAGCATGTTTATTCTCAAGTTTGAAAGAAATCTTCCGCTGTGCATTAACTCATTTTAAGGATATTACTTGGAGTCATTCATGACATATTTCCAAAGACGTTGCATTCGAGTCGTTGAAGTTCTTTAGAGATTATTATTTAGTAAATGATGGATTAGGTCATTTATAGTTGGATATTATGAAATGGTATGCATACCTGTCAACTTTCGATGAAATGGAAGTTTGTCTTTTAAAAACGAATGCAATGTTTGTAAAATGTATCATATAGAGGTCAAATACCTCGCGATGTAATCATATGTAATGTTCTCGTCCATATGGATTTGGTCGGGGCATCACAGGAAGACCCCATTCCCGATCAACCGGACGAGGATGATACGGAAGGCATGGCCTATTGGGAGAAATATTGCACCGATTCGTTGCAAGTTTCTTGCCTCATGCTTGGGACTATGATACCAGAACTCCAAAAGGATTTCGAGCATCATAGTGCATATGACATGATCACACAGTTGAAGGAGATGTTCCTTCAACAAGCTCGTGTCGGATGGACGACTCCCAATCCGTTTCATCTTATGTCGGATGGACGAACCATCTAAACTGCAACGTGTCTAATGAATTAGCCACGGACCTTATCCTTAATTCCTTGTCAAAGAGGTTTGACACATTTGTAATGAATTACAACATGAATGGATGGGATAAAAGCATTGGCGAATTACATGCCATGCTTAAGACGGCAGAGGCAAGCATGGGTAAAAGGGCTTCACCCGTGTTTACGATCAATGAAGGCGGGTCTAAAAACAACAACACTTCTAAGCTGAAGGCGGCTAAGAGGAAAGGACCCGCCTACCTAGGCAAGGGCAATGGAAAGGGGAAGGTGATTACCACAATCAACGACAACAAGAAGCAAAAGGTTGCCGGAAAGGCTAACCCCAAGGAAGATCCGTGCTTCGGTTGCGGTGAAATGGGTCACTGGAAATGCAACTGCCCGGTCTACCTCAAGGAGTTGAAAGAAAAGAGGGATGCAGGGCAAACCTCAGGTAATGTATATATGGTATACATTGAGCTTAGTATTACCTCTTCTAATACATGGGTATTAGACACAGGATATGGAACTCATATTTGCAATACTTTGCCGGGGTTCAAAAGAAGTGATCTAGATGCGGGAATAACAAGTCTCTTCATGGGTAATGGAGCAAGGGTGCAAGTGAAAGCTTAAGGATGAAGAGACCCGTCCTAATCCATCAGGACGAATACATTACATTTGGTTACATCACGAGGTACTTGACCTCTATATGATACATTTTACAAACATTGCATTCGTTTTTGAAAAGACAATCTTTCATTACATTAAAAGTTGACAGCATGTATACCATTTCATAATATATACACCTATAAATGACTTAATAATACTCTTGATGAACTCATCGACTCGAATGCAACGTCTTTTGAAAATGTCATGAATGACTCCAAGTAATATCACTAAAATGAACAATTGCACAGCGGAAGATTTCTTTCGTACCTGAGAATAAATATGCTTTAAAGTGTCAACCAAAAGGTTGGTGAGTTCATTAGTTTAACATAAATAATCATTTCCATCATTTTAATAGACCACAAGATTTCCAATTCTCATAAATATACGTCCCATGCATAGAGACAAAAATATCATTCATATGGATTGAACACCTGGTAACCGACATTCACAATATGCATATAAGAATATCTCCATCATTCCGGGATCCTCCTTCGGACATTATATAAATTTTGAAGTACTAAAGCATCCGGTACTTTGGATGGGGCTTGTTGGGCCCGATAGATCTATCTTTAGAGTTCGCTTCAATTAGGGTGTCTGTTCCCTAATTTTTAGATTACCAGACTATATAGGGGCATATTCAGTTTCGATCATTCAACCATAGAACGTAATTTTGATTACTTGTGTCTATTTCGTAAAACGTTATAAAAAACAGCGCATGTATTCTCAATCCCAAAAATGTAAAGAGTAAAAGGGAGCAAATGATACTCACCTAATGTATTTTGTAGTAAAAATACATATTGCAAAAACTGGATAATGCAGGGTTGGCCTCGGATTCACGAACCTATATTAATTGTATTTCTATTAAAAACATATAATAGAAATCTCCAAATTTTATTTATTAATTATATAATCTTTATGTGTTTGTAGTTATATAAATTTTTATACTAAATTTTATTTACTACATATACTTTATTTATATATAATATATCTCGAGTTATATGTTATATATAACCATATTGTATATTTACATTTATCATACATAATCTCTATTCATTCATTCATTCATATTAATATATCTATATATATATAATATATGTTTAGTATTATATTAAAAACCGATAGTTTGCTATATGTAAGTATTTATAAAAAAATTTAATAAGTTTGATATATGGTATATAAATTATTAATATAATTATAATATATGTATTAAGTATATTTTAAATACAAAATATTTATCTGTAACAAAAGTGATAGTTTTGTTACTAATGATTTACTGATAATAGTAACTTTAAAAAAAATATTAACAATAATAATGATATTGTAAAAAAAATGATACTTTTGTTTAATAACAATAATAATAATAATTACAAGAGTGATATTAATACTAACATTAATGAAAATGATGATAACCCGTATTATTTTCATAATAATAATAATAATAATAATAATAATAATAATAATAATAATAATAATAATAATAATAATAATAATAATAATAATAATAATAATAATAATAATAATAATAATAATAATAATCCTAATCCTAATCATAATAATAATAATACGATTATTAGTGATAATAATAATATTCGTACTTGTATCTATAATCCTAATAAATGAAAACTTGTATCATCACACTTATATTAGTAATCATAATGTTAATGATTAAATTTTCATAATACCTAATAATAATAATAATAATATCATAGGTTATATTAGTGATGATAATGATACTAGTTATATAGTTAATAATAATATCTAACATATTAATAACAACAATAATAATAAAAATAATAACAATAATGAAAATGATAATAATAATAATAATAAAAATTTTGTTATTAAAAACTACCTTAGAAGCCCTTTTAAAACAAAAATGTTGCACCAAGCAAGGATCGAACCCGGAACCACTCGCTTAACCGACACTCCTCCTTACCACTCCTCCATCCTTACATATCTGATTTATGTGCAAACCCAAAATATATAACTAGTATCTTTCTCACTCGAATTTCTTCATCTTCCTTACCAAAATTCAACAACCAAGATAACTCCAAGATAAAAAAAAAATAACCACGTTTAGTTTTATTAAAACTTATAAAAAGCAAGGAAAAAAAATATAAGGTAGTATTATTTATAAACAAGAATAACGAAAAAAAAAAAACTGCTGTGGCAGCCGCTGTTATGATTGAAAAAAAATAAACTTTAAATTCGTGCACATTTTAGATAATTGTTACAACACAAAATACGTTTCAAATCATCTATAAAAACTATTGTAATCGTTAATTTAACTTAATTCATAACATAAACTTTCGAATTTGTTCAAGAACAAATGTTTGACTTTTAAATTTAAAAACTTTGACTCATGAATTCGAGTTCGTTAAGATGAATTGAAATTTGATATTTTACAGAAAGTTTGAGTGAAAGATTCCTAACACAACTACATTATTACTTTTTGCAATCGAATTCGAATTCTACTTTTTGATTTTTGAACCAAGAACACTATAAACTCTAACTTGGATTTTTAATTTTAGATAGTTTTAGTTTATAATTAAAACATGAAATATACTGTAAATGATTACTGGAAACTTTTTGAATACATAATTGAATCTGAAACATCAAACGGAATTCGAATTTTACGATGAACAATATAGTTGACTTTTTATAAATTAAGTTTGACTCTAAGAATTCATAATCAAAAGAAGGAATTATCAACTGAAATTTCACAGATAGATTAATTAAATAATCTCTAACCTTTCTGCAATTTTAGAATTCTTTAAAGTGAATCGAGTTCGAGCCTTTGAAAATTTATTTCACGTACAGGGTGTTTATATGTTTTTTTTTTAAAAAAAATTGTAGATAACATAGATATAGTACATATAATGGAGCAGTGTTGTTGTGTAGTGATTGAGTGTCGACAGCCATATTCGAAACAAGCACAAAAGATAAAAAAAATAGACAATGATGGTTACCAGATTTACTCTCCTGTGTTTATATATATATATATATATATATATATATAAATATTGATAAATACTATAAATATATTAATAATAATAATAATAATAATACTATTAATAATAACATAAATAATAGTATCATTAATATGTCAATTTACATGTATTAATTTTTTTTATTTCTATCATAATACATTTCTTTTATATTAATATTTATTTTTGATGAAATTATTAATAATAAAGAAGAAGAAAAAAAATGATAATTTTAATAAATTATAATAACCATTAATAACAATGATAATAGTAACATTGCTTTATAGATAATAATAATAATAAAGATAATATGTTAATGTTATTAATAATAACGATACAAATAATCCTACTAACAATAACATGTTACTTGTACCAAATTTGTTATTGATGTTAATATTAATGATGAAGGTAATAATATTACTATAGTAATTATATTATGGCTTGTGTTTAATATCATACTTTGTGTAATATTTTTACACTATAAACTTATATTCGTATATTATATTAATAGTACTAACTTGGTATTAATATTGAAAATAATAATAATATTACTATACCATTTATTTTAATTTATTATTTTAATTTAGTCTATTATAATTACATATTTTTAACTATGATAACATATATCTAATATTTAACATTATTTCATTTCATATATGTCTTACAATAAACATATAATATTAATTATGTTTTAGAATCATATATATGTACATATTATTTACAATTAACGGTTCGTGAATCATCGGCACAGCCAAAGGTCAAATGAATCCATCTAAATAGTTCTAAAATTTTAATACTCAACATTACAGACTTTGCTTATCATGTCGAAACCATATAAGATTCAAGTTTAAATTTGGTTGGAAATTCCCGGGTCATCACAGTACCTACCCGTTAAAGAAATTTCGTCCCAAAATTTGAGTGAGGTCGTCATGGCTAACAATAAATTTGTTTTCCTGACGAATATGAGTTGATAAATAGAGTTTTATCATTATTGAATAATACAGATAAAATAATTTGATTATTCGAAGAGCACGAACGAAGCTATCACCAAAGAGTGAAATAGGAAAGTAAAGATTCATCTTAACTTTTGACAGAGTCAGTGTTGAATTTAGAAAAATAAGATGCGTCTTAGCTTTTGACGTTGTTTTGCTTGAATTCCGGAATTCAAGGAATTTAAAGAAAATCTTCGAAATCTAAAAGATTTGATTCTTCGGCGAGTAAGGAAATTAAGATCTCTATAATTAATGCGGAAATCTGCCTTGATTTCTTTGTCTGGTATTTTCACTATAAATGAACTTCTTCTGTTCCATTACTTTCACCATTCCTATACTTTCTTCCTCTGTTCCTACTTTTAAAATATTGTGGAAATGCTCCATCCAGTGCCGATTCTTGATATTTTCCTATCTATGTATCTATCATCCTTCTTTTCAATCTCCCACCAGAAAATCTGTTTACTTCTACTATTGCCTTGGGGAAATACTATTCTTAATTATACCGTGTCTTTATATTGCTATTCGTATTAATATCCACGGTTTGTAACTTCTGTGTTGTTATTGGGTTTTATATCTTCCCTTATATTTCAATGTCCCTGCTTCTGTCTCTTATAATTATTGTCATCCACAGTTAATGCACTCTCTTATTTGTTGCGATTTATACCCCCTTTCTATTTCGAAGCTTCATGCTTTTTTTTACTTTTCGCAAGTAACGGTCCAGAATTCATAGGTATGAAGTTTCGAATTATCATAATATACAAGATAGAAAGGAAAGGTAGTAGCACGATTTGTTTTGTCAAATTACCAGAAGTTACGTGAAAGACATAACCATCAAGAAGATATTTTCTTGATATGTTTAGAGGTTAAGTAGAATGAAAGAATCATGTAACGTGGTACATAATGATGGTACTGCGAATCATCACATTCCATTAGAAACTCAGCATGATTTACTGTAATATAATCACGTTGATCAAGTGTCATTATATTATACTAACTCATGCATCAGTTCCCAACACTACTTCAAAAACATTTCTATTTTAAGCTCGAAAGTTTACAGAATATAGAAACTAACAGTTTCTATATGATGTAACACTGATAGCACGAATAGATTAATGATTTCAGCTAAGATTAGTTATGAAAATATCTTCAGAAATATGGAGGATATTTATAATGAAAGATACGATGATATCTTGGAATTTCTAATATCGATGGATGATGAAGAATATTTATTCGTAAGGGTTTAGATTCGGAAGCAAGGTATTCGCTAAAGATTTCATCAGAAACAGAATCATTTGGATTCTTTGAAGTCAAACTTATTCTTTGTGATTTGTCCACAGCTTCCTTCATAGTTTCGCATAATCCGCTTTCCGGTACTAAATTTTCTATTGAATATTTCCAATATAATGATACACAGGAAACACGAAGAGGTATATAATTTCGGATGAGAATATTTATGAAAATATCCTCAGAAATATCGAAGATATTGATGATGATATTTTGGAATTTCTAAGTTCGATGGTTGATGGGAAAAATTTTCCGCAAGATTTTAACATGAGTACGCAGCAAGATATTGTTGAAGGTTTCATCGGATCCAGAATTACCTGGATTCTTTGAATAAATGGTATGGTCCTTGTTTTTTTTTCCTTGGTCTCCTTCGTGGTTAGCTCAATCCGTTTTCCAGTTCCAACCTTTCTGAGCTTTTCCAACATACTATTCTTTATCATTAAACTTCCAACGATTAAGGTCGTTTACGGTTGTCTATAGTTTTCTGCTGCTTCATTCCGCTTTTCAAAATTCAGAGTATTAATTCGCAGACTGGGTGCTTTTCAGAATTTCAGAATGTAAGATCATAGTTTTAAGAGATGAATGTTATATGGGTACATATAACTGTTGATGTGGAAATGTTGCGAGATTCGATACACTGATTACTAATTCCCGGTAGTTGGTATGTCAATTATTGATATAAGACGTAGGTAAGTACACGATAGGGTTTCAATAAATATAATGATTTTTCGAAAAGTCAAAGATCAACGAAGTTACTGGTAATTTTACTGTTAATGTGATGGAATATAAACGGTTCTCCGGTAACGATGATGAAAGGCAAACTTATATATTAATGGTTATAATAAAGCTTATTCGAATGCAAGTCGAAGTTGATTTGTTGGAGCTGTGACAAAATTTGCTAATTTGATAAGAGATTGCAAAGTTATTTTCGATAATAATAACGCTAAAGGAATTAACACAGCTACGCGTTAAACATTTACTCAGTTTTTGAGAGTTTTCAGGTGCCTAACTATCGGCATCGATATTTTCTTCTGTAGGTGAAGGGAGGTTAGTTCATCCTCTCGATTGGGGTGTTTTCAAGAATTATGAAATGTTTGAACGCAGATTGGAATCGTCAAGATACGAATGAGGTTTAAGATGAAATCAAGTGGCAAACTTGAAGAATTGTTTAGTTTCATATATTATAATCAATATTTTAATTCATTTTGATTGTCCAATGTTGGTAGTCTACAGTTGATAGTCCATAGTTAACAATTTAATAATTCATATATAGTTTAATATATAATATTCGAATTAATTAATACGTATCGTGACCCGTATTCGTCTCAGACTCGATCACAACTCAAAGTATATATATTATTGTAGAATCAACCTCAACCCTGTATAGAGAACTCGGTCATTACTGCATATAGAGTGTCTATGGTGATTCTAAATAATATATATAGATGCGTCGATATGATATGTCAAAACCTTGTATACGTGTCCCGATATTTAAAGTGCGAAAAATAAATACAGAAATTAAATGACAATAAATAGAATGCGTAAAGTAAATAACAAAAATTAAATGACGATAAATAAAATTGCGAGAATGTAAATTGCGATAAATAAAGTGTAATCAGTTAGCTGGGAACAATTAGCTAGGAACAGTTAGCGTGGATTCTTAACAAATTTCCTCATAGTTAATTTGTGTGTTTCTAACAAATTTTATTTTGTCAAATGTTTTCTTCATTATGCCACTTGTTGGATTCTGATAGGTCAAAGTCCAAATATGAAATGGAAATGGTTATTCTGTGGTGAACAGATTTATTTATCTGTGGATGTAAGTAGGATAGTAAATGACTGTTGAATCAGCTTTGTCGAATGTACAGTGTAACTTATTAAAGTGAAATTTAAATATTCTTCGGGTATTACCTACCCGTTAAAATATTTTCACCATTAACAGTTTGTACTAAAGAATTTTTAATTACAATCTTTATAAAAATATACTTGTATATATATTTTCTTCAGATGCAATCATGGATTTAATGAGTTAATATGATATTAAACTCATTTGATTTACGTTAGAACAGGAATATATAATCTCTAAAACATTAGAGATTACACATTCGCCATGTTGAACGAAGATAAATGATGCAGAACGTTATGTAGAACGATGATTATGCTCGGGGTACCGATTGTGAGGTTGAGGTGTGCGTTGTTGTGCTTTGTGTTGTTGTTGTTGGTGCAGTTGATGTCGTTGATGTTGTTGAAGCTGGTACATTTTGCACCATATTTTCCAAGGCTACAACTCGGGCCCGAAACTCATTTGCTTTATTACTCCGGAATGATTGTCGGTATGAACAAGCGAATGAATAAGGTTTAGAATTTTAGATGAAATACAATCGTGGTAAGATATTCAGGAAATGAGGGTGAAAATGGTGTTTCGAACAGGTTCGCTGGTAAGTGCTTCAGATTCTTCGCCAAGAGGTGAATTCAATTGGTGAAAAGGATCGATTTATTCTCATCTTCATTGATTAAGTCGACTACGAACTCATCAGATGTATTGGGGATGGATTATTAGCTGATTCATTCTGATGACGCCTCTTCCAGAGCTTAGGTGATCATCCATGTCGAAATAGTTGTCGGAATAATTATCGAAATAGCTATCGGTATCTGATGGACTCGAACTGGTTGAGGGATTCATCTCGTACGATCAGATGAAGGATTTTCGATAAGAAATAGATTATAGGATGTAGATTAGTACCCTGCAATACATAATTTACATATGCATATATAATACTAAAATCCCATAAGTTACGGAAGGATCTACGGAAGTTGACAGATAAAGTCTACAGTAACAGATATGCTAAGATATGAATTTTGTTTATACACTATTCATGCAATCATTGCAGTAAGATGTGTCTAGAATAAGAATGATAAGCAGATAATTTCCTAAGGATGATAAGCAGATGATTTCTGACACGAAATGATAAGCAAAACTTTTGACATGCAGACACGGTCGAAGTCCAGACTCACTAATGCATCCTAACATCTATCAGTTAGACATACTAATGCAAGACCTGGTTCGCTAAGACCACCGCTCTGATACCAACTGAAGAGACCCGTCCTAATCCATCAGGACGAATACATTACATTTGGTTACATCGCGAGGTACTTGACCTCTATATGATACATTTTACAAACATTGCATTCGTTTTTGAAAAGACAATCTTTCATTACATTAAAAGTTGACAGCATGTATACCATTTCATAATATATACAACTATAAATGACTTAATAATACTCTTGATGAACTCATCGACTCGAATGCAACGTCTTTTGAAAATGTCATGAATGACTCCAAGTAATATCACTAAAATGAACAATTGCACAGCAGAAGATTTCTTTCGTAGCTGTGAATAAACATTGTGACGACCCGGAAATTTCCGACCAAATTTAAACTTTAATATTTATATTATTCCGACACGATAAGCAAAGTTTGTTAAGTTAAATCTCAAGAATTTTAAACTGTGTTCATACATTCATTATAACCTCGACCAAATTCCGATGATTCACGAACCGTTATATATAAATAGATATGTTATGTATATATATTATAACTTGAGAATATTAATAAAGTATTAAACGTATAATACTTTACACGAACGTATTTGTTTCAATATGATTTTCCACGAAATTAAAAAATATATATATATATATTAAATGATTGAATTATAAGAAACATTGAATTATGATTACAAGTCTCTGTTGAGAGGTCCACTATGATTTGAGAAAATCTATTCCTCTTAACGATATTCAGAATAATTTGTAAAGCTATTTATAAATAAAAACAAAAAGTGTCATTTCGAAAGTTAGACAAAAGTTAGTGGAGAATTGGTTTCCATAATATTCTATTAATCTATTTTCAAACGTACAAAAACGTTTTCAGTTTAAAAAAAACTTTATTATTAAAATTTTATAAATATCTAGTATCACTTTTGACAACTCATTACTAAACCAGTATAATAAATATAACGATATTTATATTTTATTTCATTAAATATATATAACGATTTAAATTAATATTATATATATTTATACGCGTATTATACATACATAGTTTTTATACTTTTACTATACTTTAACTTTACCTTTACTTTACTTTTACTTTACTTTAACTTTAATAATTCACTTTAATATTTCATACTTTAATAATTCACTTTAATAATTCATACTTTAGTAATTCACTTTAATAATTCATACTTTAATAATTCACTTTAATAATTCATACTTTAATAATTCACTTTAATAATTCATACATTAATAATTCACTTTAATAATTCATACTTTAATAATTCACTTTAATAATTCATACTTTAATAATTCACTTTAATAATTCAAAAATCTATTATAAATAGAATTCAATAGGTTTCATTATTTCATAGAAACTTGAAAATATATTTCTCTAAACTCTCTCTATCGATTTACATATATATATATATATATATATATATATATATATATATATATATATATATATATATATATATTTGATCTGTATTATTTCAAGATATTATTAGTATACATAAAATATTACGACGGAGTGATGTCCGAGTGATTTCAAAATAGTTTTTTTGAATGAGTCGAAGCTAAGGAAATTATGGGTTATAGCTATGGAAGTGATGGGTATGGTTCATGGGTATGCTCATGAGGTCAATCTAGTGTTTATCATTTCCGTTGCGTCTACGTACTTTCCTGCAATATTGAATCTCAATATTGATACGTTCGTGAATCCGAGGCCAACCTTGCACTTGTTAAATGACGTTATATGTATTTTTACTACGAAATACAGTATTGTGAGTTTCATTTGCTCCCTTTTATATATATTTTTTTTGGGACTGAGAATACATGCGCTGTTTTTATAAATGTTTTACGAAATAGGCACAAGTACTAAAACTAATTCAACGTGGGTTTAAACAAGAAATATACCCTTAGCTTGGTAACATTAAACTACTTGTCTATGTACGGTAGGCGCGAATCCTAAAGATAGATCTATTGGGCCTGACAAACCCCATCCTGACTAGAGGATGCTTTAGCACTTCGAGGTTATTTTAAACACACCTGATTTGGTGTACTTCAGAGGGTAAAACATGAACGTTAAGGCTTGTTACCGGGTGCCTACAACTTATAGAATAATTTTATACACTTGCGAGTGTACATATATTTATAAACGGAAATCTTGTGGTCTATTAATATATTGAAATGATTGTTATGATAAACCTATGAACTCACCAACCTTTTGGTTGACACTTTAAAGCATGTTTATTCTCAGGTATTAAAGAAATCTTCCGCTGTGCATTAACTCATTTTAAGGATATTACTTGGAGTCATTCATGGCATATTTTGAAAGACGTTGCATTCAAGTCATTGAGTTCATCAAGATTATTATTAAGTCAATTATAGTTGGATGTATTATGAAATGGTGTGCATACCGTCAATTTTTGTTGTAAAGAAAGTTTGTCTTTTAAAAACGAATGCAATGTTTGTAAAATGTATCATATAGAGGTCAAATACCTCGCGATGTAATCAACTATTGTGAATCGTTTATAATGTATATGAACGGGTCCTTTCAAACATGCTTTAAAGTGTCAACCAAAAGGTTGGTGAGTTCATTAGTTTAACATAAATAATCATTTCCATCATTTTAATAGACCACAAGATTTCCAATTCTCATAAATATACGTCCCATGCATAGAGACAAAAATATCATTCATATGGATTGAATACCTGGTAACCGACATTCACAATATGCATATAAGAATATCCCCATCATTCCGGGATCTTCCTTCAGACATGATATAAATTTCGAAGTACTAAAGCATCCGGTACTTTGGATGGGGCTTGTTGGGCCCGATAGATCTATCTTTAGAGTTCGCGTCAATTAGGGTGTTTGTTCCCTAATTCTTAGATTACCAGACTATATAGGGGCATATTCAGTTTCGATCATTCAACCATAGAACGTAATTTTGATTACTTGTGTCTATTTCGTAAAACAGTTATAAAAAACAGCGCATGTATTCTCAGTCCCAAAAATGTAAAGAGTAAAAGGGAGCAAATGATACTCACCTAATGTATTTTGTAGTAAAAATACATATTGCAAAAACTGGATAATGCAGTGTTGGCCTCGGATTCACGAACCTATATTAATTGTATTTCTATTAAAAACATATAATAGAAATCTCCAAATTTTATTTATTAATTATATAATCTTTATGTGTTTGTAGTTATATAAATTTTTATACTAAATTTTATTTACTACATATACTTTATTTATATATAATATATCTCGAGTTATACATTATATATAACCATATTGTATATTTACATTTATCATACATAATCTCTATTCATTCATTCATATTAATATATCTATATATATATAATATATGTTTAGTATTATATTAAAAACCGATAGTTTGCTATATGTAAGTATTTATAAAAAAAATTAATAAGTTTGATATACGGTATATAAATTATTAATATAATTATAATATATGTATTAAGTATATTTTAAGTACAAAATATTTATCTGTACCAAAAGTGATAGTTTTGTTACTAATGATTTACTGATAATAGTAACTTTAAAAAAATATTAACAATAATAATGATATTGTAAAAAAAATGATACTTTTGTTTAATAACAATAATAATAATAATAATTACAAGAGTGGTATTAATACTAACATTAATGAAAATGATGATAACCAGTATTATTTTCATAATAATAATAATAATAATAATAATAATAATAATAATAATAATAATAATAATAATAATAATAATAATAATAATAATCCTAATAATAATAATAATAATAATAATAATAATACGATTATTAGTGATAATAATAATATTCGTACTTGTATCTATAATCCTAATAAATGAAAACTTGTATCATCACACTTATATTAGTAATCATATTGTTAATGATTAAATTTTCATAATACCTAATAATAATAATAATAATATCATAGGTTATATTAGTGATGATAATGATACTAGTTATATAGTTAATAATAATATCTAACGTATTAATAACAACAATAATAATAAAAATAATAACAATAATGAAAATGATAATAATAATAATAATAATAATAAAAATTTTGGTATTAAAAACTACCTTAGAAGCCCTTTTAAAACAAAAATGTTGCACCAAGCAAGGATCGAACCCGGAACCACTCGCTTAACCGACACTCCTCCTTACCACTCCTCCATCTTTACATATCTGATTCATGTGCAAACCCAAAATATATAACTGGTATCTTTCTCACTCGAATTTCTTCATCTTCCTTACCAAAATTCAACAACCAAGATAACTCCAAGATAAAAAAAAAAAAACCACGTTTAGTTTTATTAAAACTTATAAACAGCAAGAAAAAAAAATATAAGGTAGTATTATTTATAAACAAGAATAACGAAAAAAATTAAAAAAAATTAAAAAAAAAACTGCTGTGGCAGCCGCTGTTATGATTGAAAAAAAAAATAAACTTTAAATTCGAGCACGTTTTAGATAATTGTTACAACACAAAATACATTTCAAATCATCTATAAAAACTATTGTAATCGTTAATTTAACTTAATTCATAACATAATCTTCGAATTTGTTCAAGAACAAATGTTTGACTTTTAAATTTAAAAACTTTGACTCATGAATTCAAGTTCGTTAAGATGAATTGAAATTTGATATTTTACAGAAAGTTTGAGTGAAAGATTCCTAACACAACTACATTATTACTTTTTGCAATCGAATTCGAATTCTAGTTTTTGATTTTTGAACCAAGAACACTATAAACTCTAACTTGGATTTTTAATTTTAGATAGTTTTAGGTTATAATTAAAACATGAAATATACTGTAAATGATTACTGGAAACTTTTTGAATACATAATTGAATCTGAAACATCAAACAGAATTCGAATTTTACGATGAACAATATAGTTGACTTTTTATAAATAAAGTTTGACTCTAAGAATTCATAATCAAAAGAAGGAATTATCAACTGAAATTTCACAGATAGATTAATTAAATAATCTCTAACCTTTCTGCAATTTTAGATTTCTTTAAAGTGAATCGAGTTCGAGCCTTTGAAAATTTATTTCACGTACAGGGTGTTTATATATATTTTTTTTAAATTGTAGATAACATAGATATAGTACATATAATGGAGCAATGTTGTTGTGTAGTGATTGAGTGTCAACAGCCATATTCGAAACAAGCACAAAAGATAAAAAAACAGACAATGATGGTTACCAGATTTACTCTCCTGTGTTTATATATATATATATATATATATATATATATATTTAAATATTAATAAATACTATAAATATATTAATAATAATAATAATAATAATACTATTAATAATAACATAAATAATAGTATCATTAATATGTCAATTTACATGTATTAATTTTTTTTTATTTCTATCATAATACATTTCTTTTATATTAATATTTATTTTTGATGAAAGTATTAATAATAAAGAAGAAGAAAAAAAAATGATAATTTTAATAAATTATAATAACCATTAATAACAATGATAATAGTAACATTGCTTTATAGATAATAATAATAATAATGATAATATGTTAATGTTATTAATAATAACGATACAAATAATCCTACTAACAATAACATGTTACTTGTACCAAATTTGTTATTGATGTTAATATTAATGATGAAGGTAATAATATTACTATAGTAATTATATTATGGCTTGTGTTTAATATCATACTTTGTGTAATATTTTTACACTATAAACTTATATTCGTATATTATATTAATAGTACTAACTTGGTATTAATATTGAAAATAATAATAATATTACTATACCATTTATTTTAATTTATTATTTTAATTTAGTCTATTATAATTACATATTTTTAACTATGATAACATATATCCAATATTTAACATTATTTCATTTCATATATGTCTTACAATATACATATAATAATAATTATGTTTTAGAATCATATATATGTACATATTATTTACAATTAACGGTTCGTGAATCATCGGCACAGCCAAAGGTCAAATGAATCCATCTAAATAGTTCTAAAAATTTTAATACTCAACATTACAAACTTTGCTTATCATGTCGAAACCATATAAGATTCAAGTTTAAATTTGGTTGGAAATTCCCGGGTCATCACAAAGGAGTCTTTGTTTTAAAGCTTCCAAGTGGTTTGGAGCTTATGTTGAAAAATGTTTTGTATGCACCCGATTTATCTCGAAACATTATTTCTGTATCCCGTTTGAAACAATATGGTTTTAATCTTAATTTCATTAATGATGATATCCATGTTTCTTTAGATAATGTGTTCTATTTTAAGGCTTCGCCTTCGTATGGTATTTATGAATTGGTTCATGATGACACATCATACAATAGCTCAATGTTCCATGCAAACACCAAGAAACTCAAAAGGGATTTGAGTGATTCCTACTTATGGCATTGTCGCCTTGGTCACATAAACAAGAATCGAATGCATATACTCCAAAAGAATGGACTTTTGAAATCAAATGAACTAGACTCGTTTGATGTATGCGAATCTTGTTTACAAGGCAAAATGACTAAAGCACCTTTCAAAGGGACCTATGAAAGGGCTAAAGACTTATTAGGATTAATACATTCGGATGTATGTGGACCTTTTAAGCCCATGACTAGGAAAGGTGAAAGATACTTCGTCACTTTCATTGATGACTTCAGTCGTTTCGGATATGTCTACTTATTAAGACATTAAGGACGAAACTTTTGAAGCATTCAAGGAATATCAAAACAAAGTACAAAATCAACTCAATAAGAAAATCAAGGTACTTCGTACCGATAGAGGAGGTGAATACCTGAGCGATGCTTTCCAAGATCATCTTAGAAGTTGTGGGATTATCTAGCAACTTACTCCGCCCGGGACACCACAGATTAATGGTGTGTCCGAAAGGAGGAACCGAACCCTAATGGATATGGTTCGATCTATGATGGCTACAAGCTCGTTACCTCTATCATTCAGGGGTTATTGTCTATGCTCCGCGGCTCGTATTCTAAATATGGCCCCAACCAAGAAAGTGGAACGAACTCCTCATGAGATGTGGTTTGGAAAACCTCCATCTCTATCATACTTAAAGGTATGGGGATGTGAAGCTTATCCTAAGCGTTACGTCCCTAATAAGTTGAATGCTCGATCCACGAAGTGTATCTTCATAGGATATCCCAAGGATGATATGGGATATTATTTCTATGATCCAACCGAGCAAAATGTATTTGTTGCTCGAAAGGCTGAATTCCTTGAAACTAAGTTCCTAATGGAAGGAAATAGTGAAAGGAAGATAGATCTTGAAGAGGTTCAAGATCAAGTAGATGATACACAATTGGTTGACACTAGCACTCAACATGAAAATGTTGAGAGTGATCAAATAGATGATCAAAATACACAAGACGTTCGTAGATCTGGTAGGATTAGTAATCCTCCTGAGAGATATGGGTTTCTCATGGATGGTTGCTATGTGGTTGATTTGGATGAACCAACAAACTACCAAGATGCTTTATCAAGGATTGATAAGGATAAATGGCAGGAAGCCATGAACACTGAGATGCAATCCATGTATGACAACCAAGTTTGGAAACTTGTTGAACAACCTACTGGCTCAAGGCTAGTTGATTGTAAATGGCTTTTCAAAATGAAAACCGACATACATGGAAACATGGATACATATAAAGCTAGACTTGTAGCAAAAGGTTTCACTCAAACTCAAGGGGTTGACTATGATGAAACTTTTTTACCTGTGGCAATGCTAAAGTCTATTAGGATATTATTTGCCATTGCTGCTCATTATGATTATGAAATATGGCAAATGGATGTCAAGACCGCTTTCCTAAATGGATATCTTGTGGAAGATGTCTATATGGTTCAGCCTGAAGGTTTTGTTGATCCAAAATATCCTAAAAAGGTATGCAAGTTAAAGAAGTCAATCTACGGATTGAAACAAGCGTCTAGAATGTGGAATCATCTTTTTAATGAGGAAGCCGAGAAATTTGGCTTCATTAAAAATGGTGATGAAGCTTGTGTATATAAGAAAGCTAGTGGGAGCACTATCATGTTCCTTGTACTATATGTGGATGATATATTGTTATTTGGAAATGATATTCCGGCAATGCAAGGAGTTAAAACTTGGCTAAGTAAATGCTTCTCCATTAAGGATCCTGGAGAAGCACAATACGTTTTGGGGATTGGGATCTACAGGAACAGATCCAAGAAACTGATAGGTTTGAATCAAAGTGCATATATTGAAAAGGTCTTGAAAAGGTTCAAGATGGAGAACTCTAAGAGTGGTTTGGTACCTATTCAAAGAGGAACGCCTCTCAGTTCATCTCAGTGCCCTACCACGAAGGATGAACAAGAGAGAATGAAGAGAGTCCCTTATGCATCTACTATTGGGTCAATCATGTATGCAATGATATGCACTAGACCGGATGTATCATGCGCCCTAAGCTTGACAAGTAGATACCAGAATAACCCAGGAAACAGTCATTGGATTGCGGTTAAAAGTATATTGAAATACCTTAGGAGGACTAAGGATATGTTTCTAATATATGGATCTGGTGAGGAGGAACTTGCTGTAAAGGGTTACGTGGACGCGAGTTTCCAAACTGATCGAGATGATTCTCGATCACAGTCCGGTTATGTCTTCACGTTAAATGGAGGTGCGGTCTCTTGGAAGAGTTCAAAACAGGATGTTGTTGCATTATCCACTACAGAGTCGGAGTACATTGCCGCCTCATTGGCAGCTCAGGAAGCTGCATGGATGAAGAAATTCATCGACGACTTAGGAGTAGTCCCTTCCATTCAGGACCCTCTTGAGATCTTTTGTGACAACGAGGGTGCGATTGCTCAAATCAAAGAACCTCGAGCTCACCAAAAGACCCGTCACATTGAGCGGAGATTCAACTACATAAGGGATGAAGTTGAAAAGGGAAATATATGTATTCGCAAAGTTCACATAGATCTTAATATATCGGATCCTCTCACAAAGCTCTTACATGGATCAAAACATACAGGACATGTTTGTGCATTAGGGCTTCGATATTCTAGTGATTGGTCATGATCTATTTTAAGTATTGTAATGGAACGAAATTGTTCAAACTCATTAATATAATTATGGTATTAATTTATTTTGAGTCATGTTCCTATTTTGCATATCTTATCCATGAATAAGTAATTATTCTAAATTCCGTAGTCGATCATATTCGTGGGGACAAGTGTGAGGTTTAGACTATTATGAACTTGGATTGGTATACATTCACGGACTGAATGTGGGGCAAGGTTGCTACCAAGGTTCATAGATATTTATGGGATGCAAATATTGGAAGACCCGCCATCAAGATTTACTAAATGGGGCCTTTGTGGTTGAACACATGTAATCTTGAGTAAAGGCGAATATCATTGTATCCTCTGACCTGAGATACATATTGGGTTCGGATATTTACCAAGTATTGTGCCTTGATTCTTTCCTTCGCTATTCTGAAATATGGTAGTTCATAAGGAAGAGCTCAGGTATAACGCAAGGTGTATATTTAGGACGTATGTAGTCAAGATGGAATTTGTCCCTCTTATTCGTTGAGAGTCAGATGTCTAAGGCCTGATAAAGTTAAATCTAAAAGGGAGTGATCACTCTGTATCCCTTAGATTTAACATGACATCTAGGATGAAAGGATAAATGAAAGATTCACCAATTCATATTCGAGATGGGAACTCGAAATTGATGATGTTATTGAATGGCACATAGTCATAACATATTGAGGGTGATGGACGGTTGTTAGGTGGTATCCATCACTTGCATTAATTTCTTATGTTTCTCGTGCAAGTGGGAGATTGAAGGTATTTCGTATGCCCGAGAGACATATTAAATTAACGTGGCTAATATGTTTTTATCCAAGTCGGGTCATACCCAATAACAAGCTTACTAACACTCATATGTATTTATTTTAACTGTTTGATTGTCAAATAAATACGCGACACTTGAACTTTAGAAAATCGGTTTTCTAAAGTATCATCACTTGGAATAAATTATTTGGATAATTTATATGTAATTATTTATAGGTTCAAACAATTATGTTGTGTTATATTTTATAAAATGGTTTATAAAATTATTACAAGTAACAAATACAAGTTTATTTTTTTTACAAGTTTTATAAAATTGTAACAAGTTTTATAAATGAAAATCTTGTTATAAAATATAAACATAATGGGCAGATTTTGTGTCTCCAAGATACCCCATGCTTGGTCTCATTTTGTTACTTTTAAGACTACAAAGTTCAAAGATGCATGCACAACTCATATACCAAAGTTTGAATCATTTCTTTCAAGTGAAACTACACTTCTAAGCTTGTAAAAAAACTGCATTTTCCAGCCATTTCTGCTGTCCAAAACCGTGGGTCTAAGAGACCCTAAAGGAGGTTCCAAGTTTTTTTTTCAAGCTTAATTCAAGTGTCATTCAATTCCTAACCAAAGTCAAGGGTGTTGGGATTATTGCTTGTTGTATTACTTGCTTGAGGCTTCAAGTTAGAAGCTCCATTTTCTATCATCTTCATCCTCATCTTGCATCCTCCAAAACAGCCCTCAATCTATATTGAGGAGGTATTATCTCTTATTCCTTCTCTTTAGTTTGTAAGTATAGCTTCAAGACTTGATGTCTTCATGGAATTCAATCTAAAATGGTTTAACATATACACTTGTTTATAAATGAAATAATGCTTCCGCTTACCTTAATACTCATAAATTGGTTTTGTGATTATATAAACATTATGAACTTGTTGTTATGTTGAATTCCATCAGATAACTTGACGAGGACACTCGCACTTTATATTTATGACTGATGAACTGTTATGGACAAAACCAGACGGACATATTAAATAATCCAGGACAAAGGACAATTAACCCATGGGAATAAACTAAAATCAACACGTCAAACATCATGATTATGGAAGTTTAAATAAGCATAATTCCTTTATTTTCATATTTAATTGCACTTCTAATTATCGTACTTTTATTTATGGTCATTTTATTTAATTGCACTTTTAATTTTCGTACTCTTTAATTATCGTAAATTTAATTTATCGCACTTTTATTTATCGCAATTTCATTATCATTATTTACTTTACGATTTAAATTAAGTCTTTTATTTATTTAATATTTTACATTAGGTTTTAACTGCGACTAAAAGTTTTAAAAATCGACAAACCGGTCATTAAACGGTAAAACCCCCCTTTTTATAATAATAATATTACTTATATATATTTGTATTTTTATTAATTAAAACTAATATAGCGTTAACCTTTGTTTAAAAGATTTCCCTGTGGAACGAACCGGACTTACTAAAAACTACACTACTGTACGATTAGGTACACTGCCTATAAGTGTTGTAGCAAGGTTTAGGTATATCCATTCTATAAATAAATAAATATCTTGTGTAAAATTGTATCATATTTAATAGTATTTCCTAGTAAAATATAAGCTATTTCATATACACCTCGCATAACATCAAGTATTTTTAGCGCCGCTGCCGGGGATCATTCTTGCTTAAACGTCGGAAGCGCAACGCTATTTAAAAAAAAAGATTTTTATTAATTTTTAGTTTACTTTTGTAAAAAAAAACGCTTTTGTAAAAATACATTTTAAAATATAATATATTCGAAAATATAAAAAGAAAAAAAATTATATATTTTTAATAGTTTGTTAAAAATATATATATAAGTGTTATAAAGTTTCTTTATTTTTATTTTTGTAAAAAAATAAATTTTATTTAAATATTTTGTAATTATATAAATTAGAAATTAAAACAGAAAAAAAAATAAATATAAAAACACTCGGCCCGTACTGTAGCAGCCCACTCACTAGCCCATGCGATCGCATGGTTGGGTAACTTAGAACTCATGCGATCACATGAGTGTGTCTGACACGCCAACAGTCAACCCTAATCAGCATTAATTACGGTGTATTATTTATTATTATTATTTAAACCCTAATTAGGTTTTTTAATTATTTATTATTTAGTTTAGTTTTTAGATTTAATTTATATATTTAGTTTAATTAGTTTAAATAAATTATAAAATTAGTAGTTTTATAAAATAAATAATGTAAAAATAATATTTTTATAAAAATTGTACTTTTTACAACTTTTAGTATATTTTTATATTTTGTCCCTTTTTATTCGTTTTAGCGTAATTTTTGTATTTTTCGCTCGTATTTAGTTTTAAGATATAGTTTTTACCATAGTTATTTTTACTTCTAGATTTTTAAGATTTGCCGTAAAATCCCTTAAGTGGTTTTTCTTTAGACTAAAATTCAGGTACTTTAGAATTTTGCGACGCCTTTTTAAGTTTTAGTACCTTTTTAAGTTATTGCCATTTGGGATATAGTATTTCTTTTAAGCTTTAATATTTTTAGACTCAACTTTTAATTTTTAGTTTTTAGTTCCTTTTTAAGTTTCGACGCGCTACTTTCTTATTTTTTATTTTTCGACGCCTATTATTTTTCGACCTTTTATTTTTCGACGTTTTTCGACGCGCTCTTTTTCTTTCTTATTTCTCGCCATTCTAGTTTTTAGGACATAGAATTTTCTATCTTCTTCTCTAAAATTTCTTTAAATTACGAAAATTTATTTTAAGTGGTTAAATTGATAGACATTAAAATTTTCTGGTTCGTAGTAATAGTTGGATTTGTACGTGGACCGGGTTATTGGAGCCAAACAGTACTCAATTATATTGAGACCAAACGAATCCTGCCCCTCTGCTGCATCTTTTGGCTATTCGAAACGTGGGCAAAATCAGAAAAGTCTATTAATTTGATAACTTATATAATTTTTCTTATTTTTATAACTAATAGGATATTCAGTGCATGCACCGAGCAAAACGTTCACCACCTTTTGTACGTTCACCACCTGTAACTCGATCAAGACATCTAGCAAATATTGTCGCCATTGATTTTTCTTTAGAATCGTCATCCAGTTGACCAAGTACTCCAATTCAAGTTTCCGATAATCCATTTTTTGAACCCGACCTCACAATTGAGAATCCGGAGAATATTCAGGGACAATTCGTAGATCCTGAACCACTAATCTTTCCTCCGGAACCACCAATCATTCAAATAGAGATTGTTGAGGAACCAACCATTAAATTAGAATCCTCTAGTAATTCAGATTCAACAAATTCAATCATGGAAAATCTGGAACCTTTAAGTATGGAAGACCGAATGAGAGCTGATGTTATGCGAGGTGTATATAAAATAGTTATTAATTTTAGCAGAAAATACTATTAAATACGATACAATTTTACACAAGATATTTATTTATTTATAGAATGGATATACTTAAACCTTGCTACAACACTTATAGGCAGTGTACCTAATCGTACAGTAGTGTAGTTTTTAGTAAGTCCGGTTCGTTCCACAGGGAAATCTTTAAACAAAGCTCAACGCTATATTAGTTTACTTTTATAAAAGTACAAATATATATATAAGTAATATTATTATTATAAAGGGGGGTTTTTACCGTTTAATGACCGGTTTGTCGATTTTAAGACTTTAGTCGCAGTTAAAACCTAATGTAAAATATAAAATAAATACAAGACTTAAATTAAAGCGTAAAGTAAATAACGATAATGAAATTGCGAATAATAAAAATGCGATAAAATAAAATTGCGATAATTAAAAAGTACGATAATTAAAAGTGCGATTAAATAACAATAAATAAAAGTGCGATAATTAGAAGTGCAATTAAATATAAAATAAAGAAAATTAAATATGAAATAAAAGAATTATGCTTATTTAAACTTCCGTAATCATGATGTTTGACGTGTTGATTTTAGTTTTATGCCCATGGGTTAATTGTCCTTTGTCCTGGATTATTCAATATGTCCGTCTGGTTTTTGTCCATAACAGTCCATCAGTCATAAATATAAATTGCAAGTGTCCTTGTCAAATTATTATTATACCCGAAGTTAAATATTCCAACTAATTGGGGATTCGAATTGTAACAAGGTTTTAATACTTTGTTTAATGAATACACCAGGTTATCGACTGCGTGTAAACCAAGGTTTTACTACTTTGTTAACAATTACACCAATTACCCTTGAATGTAATTTCACCCCTGTTTTAATTATTCTAGTGGCTATTAATCCATTCCCGTGTCCGGTTAAATGAACGATTATTCGTACATATAAATACCCCGCCCATCGTGTCCGATCGAGTGTATATGGTAATTTATAGGGACGCCCAATTGTAAATCTTTATATTAACATTAACAAACTTTCATTTAGGTAAACAAATATAAAGCCCATTAATAGCCCATAGTCTAATTTCCACAAGTGTCGTTCTTTTGTCCAAACCCCAATTATGGTACAAAGCCCAATTACCCAATTTTAGTAATTAGCCCAACATCATGATTACTTCGTTTTAAATAAGCATAATAATAACTTAGCTACGAGACATTAATGTAAAAAGGTTGAACATAACTTACAATGATTAAAAATAGCGTAGCGTTACACGGACATAATTTCGACTTACACCCTTACAACATTCGCTAACATACCCTTATTATTAGGATTTAAAATTAAAATTAAAATTAAAATATAAATTATATATATATATTACGTATATATTGAGAGAGAGATTGAAATAGAATATGAAATTTGATCAGAATTCGGTTTGCTTTATAGCCAGAGTAGAATTTTGGGGCTCCGCGACTCGCGGCAAAATGCTCTTCAAACTCCGCGAGTCGCGGAGATAGTATTTACAGCTCAGTCCTTGGAGTTTCTTTGCCGACGGTTTTATATATATAAATATAATATATATATAATTAATATAATTAATTATATATTATATTATATTTATATACATAGTTAACTTGTAATTTTTAGTCCGTTGCGTCGAGCGTTAAGAGTTGACTCTGGTCCCGGTTCCGGATTTTCGAACGTCCTTGCGTACAATTTAATATCTTGTACTTTGCGTTTTGAATCTTGTACTTTTGTAATTTCGAGACGTTTCTTATCAATAATTGGAACCTTTTTGATTGTCTTTTGTACTTTTGAGCTTTTTGGTCGTTTGCGTCTTCAATTCGTCGAATCTGTCTTTTGTCTTCACCTTTTATTATTTAAACGAATATCACTTGTAAATAGAACAATTGCAACTAAAAGCTTGTCTTTCTTGAGGAATAATGCTATGAAATATATGTTCGTTTTTAGCATTATCAAATATTCCCACACTTGAGCGTTGCTTGTCCTCAAGCAATATCGTCTTGAAATACTAGAATCACTTCTTTATTCTTCACACTTTGTACATCAGTGATTTCTATACGGCGGTATAAACAATGGTAGTAACGATATGGTTTACAGTCCCACATGACTATAAAAATTTAGATCCATTAAGGAAATTGGATCTTTATGAAAACATTTGATCTTTTGAAAATTAAATCTAGTTTTTACCCTAGATAAGTTTTCCGGGATAACCTTTTACCGGTGTTTGCAAAATATTTTTGTGGGTTTGGTGGGTTTTAGATTTGAAAATTTTAGCTCAAAACTTGCGGTTTTGTGTCACCCACTTGGTAACCTTGTATTTGGAAAGCAACACGTCCAGTTTACTTGTCCCGTATATTACCTTTCGGCAAACTACCGTCCGGTTGTAAAGGAAAGCGTTGAACAAGCAACTGTTAAGGCAATGTCCCCTGACATGCTTTTGATTATGGTCTATAACGTGTCGGACGCAATTACTATCCTTGGTAGGAGCAATAGTAAAGCTCACCCTTATAATTTTTCGGTATGGCACAAGGTCCTGTCTTTGACCACTATGCAACCACCGTTCTTACGGTTGACACCCGATTTAGTTCAGGTGACCTAATGAATTCCAGGTGAATTCCTAGGATTTTACGTTCAATGGTAATGAACGCATTGAAAATAGGGTTTTCAGAAAACAAATCGGTTTGTAATTTTGATCAAAATATTTTCTCGTTTAAGCTCGAGTTTAGATATCATCGAATTCCATGAGTTTGTAATTCTCAATCTTTAAGGTCAATCTCTAGGATTGAGTAATATCAGTCTTAAAAGCTGATTTTTAATCTTTTAAGGAGATTATCCTTTCTGGGGATCTGATTCATTAGTCTTATCCAGCTAATTTGCATGGTGCCCCCCCATTGTACGAGATAAATCCTTCTCATGGTTAGGATAAATCTGACCACTTGGCGACCCTGTTTAATGCTGAGGTCTGTGGATTTCCTGCTGATTTTAGTGATGACTTTTCTAGATTTTTCGTCAACCTACAGCTGGTCTGGACGACAACTTCATGACCTAAATCAAGAAGCGCGTGTCTTTTTCGGAAGACTTTACTTCCTTTTAATGATGGAATTGATTCATCGTGTAGATCCATCTCTTCTTTTCTTTCATCGGGTAAAACAGTTTAGTTTAGTTCAAAGCAAAAGTATTTTCAGTAATTTGTTACAGATATATGTGACATATGTTTAAAATAACTTGGTAAATTTTCCCACACTTGGCTTTTTATTTTTCTTTTTATCGTCCTCTATTCCATTTTAAATGAATTTTAACATTTTAGTTTGTTTCTCAATTTATGTCCTTTCCGAGGTAACAATAATTTCGGTGTTAAAACCTAGTTTTATCGTTCATAAATATGTATAAACATGATTTTAAATTCATTAAATTGAAAAATTTTACTAGAATTGGGTAGTCAGTATATAAGACTAGGGCTGTTCTTTTTTATCAGAGAGCACTAGATTCTAATACAACTACTGCTTTACTAGTATTTTTAATGGTAACCAAGTGTTTAATATAAAAATTTTAAAATCCGAAAGAATTTAACCCCTTTCCACACTTAAGATCTTGCAATGCCCTCATTTGCAAGAAATCAGTAACAATTTAAATTATTGAGGGTGATTTGTGTAAAAATGATTAAATTTTACCAAAGTTTCCAACTATATTGGCGTTTGTTTGCTGAATGATAAATGGTGCACATCATTTGTTCATTCCGTCTTGTTGTTATTTCACATATATTTTGCATCTTGTCGTCAAAATTAGTTGCTTTTGCTGAACTTAATGCCAGTCTTTGAAAATGCGTTGTTTTACCCTGTTGTGTACATAAGATAAACTGCAAACATATATACATATTTTTGAAGTTTGGTTTATTACCCCACATTCAAAAATTATTAAAGTCTAAGAATAAAAGTTAGATAATTATAAAAATGATTACAATATTAACAAAAGTATTAAACATATCAATAATTACAAATTACAAAATAATAAAAAAAATAATAAGTAAACTAAGGATGATATTGGTACCAATAGGGGTTCCAGGCATAACCATAAGTGCTATAGAATGCTTCGGCAGGGTCATACGTAGGATATGGTGGCTGCATCTCTATAGACCAAGGAGGGAAGACGGGTTTCGGTGTAGGAATATAGTTTCTACCTATATGTTGGCAATGCGCTATGATCTGGTTCTGATGAACTTGCCAATCTTCAAATGCTCTCTGTCTAGCATTTTCGTATTCCTGAGAAGCTATAAACCTATGCATTTCTTGCATCTCATTCCCCCCTCCTACATTACCTTGCTCCTGGTTTCTCTCCACCTGTGGATGTCTACCATGGTATCGTACTGCGGCGTTATTTCGCCGCTTCAAAACTTTCGCACCATGGTATGCATTTAAACCTATAGTGTCGCGGGGTTCCGGCTCTTCTAGTAATAATCCCCCCCGACTTATATCCACACCGAGATATTCACCAATCAAAGTAATAAAAATACCACCTCCTATTATGCTATGTGGACGTATCCCCCGAACCATAGCTGATAAATAATAACCCACACAATATGGTATACTTACAGCGCTCTGTGGGTCTCGAATACACATATGGTAAAACAAATCCTGTTCATTTACTTTTTCTTTGTTCTTACCCCTTTGTGTAATCGAATTAGCTAAAAACCTATGTATCACTCTTAATTCGGCTCTATCTATATCCAAATAAGAGTAGTTTCCCCCTTTGAAATGGTGATGGCTTGTCATTTGACTCCACACACCGTGTGTATCAAAATTCTCATCTATCTTTCTACCGTTTAGTATCAATCCTCTACAATCGGCAGACGCTAACTCCTCAGGCGTATATATACGTAAAGCCTGAGCCATGTCCAGTAAAGACATGTGGCGCATCGAACCGCCTAACAAAAATCTAATAAAAGAACGATCGGTTAAACTAGCTACCCGATCATTCAACTCTATACTACATAACAACTCTTCACACCATACTTTATATACAGGTCTGCGTATGGTGAATAAACATATCCAGTCATTAAAAGAAGAATTACCATACCTCTGTACAAGTAATTCCCTAATTGGCCCGGCCAATTCTACAGCTTCTAAGGGTCCCCATTCTATGACCCTCGGTACCTCAACAACCTTAGAGTGAAGAGTATGCAAACCCCGTTGATATTTTGGATAATCTATCCAAAGTCTGTCAAATCTCAGGTTCGGGTGCAACTCTTCCAAATGCATATCGGAAAAGGTCATGACTGGATGAGGTACATCCTGCTTGTAGTAGTTATCCACCTCCTGTTGTTCCAAATTCTTAGAAGGAGCATTGCGGGCTTGAGATGAAGATTCACCCCTTTCATTCTGCAAAACACATCAAACACAAATTTTGTGCATCCAAATATGCATTAGTGTCAGCAAAATCATCAATCAAAACAATTAAAATGACATTATCAATTTATATCAAACTTAAGCTTATTTTCACATTTTTATCAAATCTACACTTTTTCAAATAAGCATATACGAAAATTTTCGCCAAGTTCATAAGCATTCAACTCAAATAACATGTCAAAATAATCATTACTAGCAATTAAACAAGTCTCAAATGGCATTATCTTTCAAAAATCAAGTTCATGAATTTTAGACTTGAAAAAGTCCACTTTAATTCTCAAAATCATGTTTAGGCTCAAAGTTTGGATCATTTAACTACCTAGACATGTTACACTACTCAATTTAGCAACAATTCATGACAAAAATCGGCCATAACCTGTTTATATCAAAAAGCCCTAAATTTGCTCAAGAACACAAACCCTAGATTATTCAAAATTTGAAGTTTAAGGCTTCTAATCATGTTAAACAGCATCAATCTAGGCTATACAAGCATAATACATAAACAATTTAAGTCTAATTACACTAAAAAGCATCAAAATCAAATTGGGGAAAAAAATAGCTCAAGAACACCAAATTTAGAATTAAATGGTGTTTAGGTGTAGAAATTTACCGTTTTTCTTGAGTAATTCTTAGATATCATCCTTCTCAACATGATTTTAGCAAAAGATTTGGTGATTAACGGTTAAAAATTGGGATTTTTGGGGTGTTTTTGGTGTATTTTCGGGGGTTTTTCGAGTGCAGAATTCGGGTGTTTTTGTGTGTGGGAGCTGATCAGTTCGTGCAGCTCTTTTATTTTTTTTTCTGGGTTTTGGTCCCTCCGCGAGTCGCGGGGATTTTCCCTCCAAACTCCGCGACTCGCGGAGTTTGCTCTTTTTTTTTTTTTTTTTTTTTATAATCTTTAACTTATAAAAACAATTAAGTAATTAATTTTAAAATTTTGTTTCCCTTGTTATTTAGGACGAGGTCGTTTCGGATCGATGTCCTAGTCCGTCTCTCGACAAAATTTTAAAATTTGTCTTTTTGTAGCGATTGTTTTAAAAGCTAAGATTTTTTTTTGGGTTTTTTTTTTTTAATGTTTTTGGCATACTTTAAATCAATAAGATTAAAAATAATGATAATAAAAGTTCTCGTCCCTCCCTCGGGTAAAGCAATTTCGGTTCAAAGACCTAGTCTTCAACTTACGACGAATTTTAAAAATCATATTCTTAACTTAATGAGATAAAGTAAATTTTTGTTTTTAAATTCACACAACTTGCATATAAAATTCAAAATTAAAAACTAAAAATTAAAAATTCACACCAAACTTAAAATTTGAAATGCATAAAATTAAAATTTCATATTTTAAAAAAATTAAAAATTCACACCAAACTTAATTTAAAAATTTATATTATAAATTCACACCAAACTTATATTAATTTTTCAAATATTTACAATTTTAAATATATTGTTTTTACTAAATTTACAATATTAATTTAAGATTTAAATATTAATTTTTAAAATATGGTAAAAATAAAATTAAAAATCTTTTTTTTCTTTTTATCCCACTTTAATCAATCAAATATTATCAAAAATATGCGCCCCTCTTTTCGGTAAAGTAATTTCGGTTCCAAGACCTAATTTAACTCATGACGAATTTTTGAAATATTTTGGGTTGATTGATTAAAGATATTTATACCTTAAGAATAAACGTTAAATTTCGCAGTGATGTAATAAATTTTTGAATGATATCAATAATTTCGGTCGCCAAACCTAATTTTATTTAATACCAATTTAATACTTTTTAGCGAACAAATTAGCGTTTATTATCAAAAGGTTAAAAATAAAAATAAAAATAAAAACTGTACAGACATACCTGTGAAATAGATTTCTTAGTTATATGATCTATTCCATTCATAAGATAGTCGGTTTAATTGGTTTTCCATGGCTACATAGGCGTAACCTCGAGCATTCAGTGTCTTTTCTTCTAAACATATGAACGGTCCGTCTCTGCATAAAGTAACAAATTCGGTATTTGAATAGGTTTGATTATTTGAACATTTACCTCCATGTGACCATTTTCCGCATTTGTGACATCGTTCTAGGTGTCGTGCTCTTCTTTTCGCTGCGGATTTTGATTTTCCTTTACCAAATTGTAACTTATTATCTTCGCATCTGGATTCTTTTCTAACTCCATCCATTCTTTCTCTGATTACTGATACTAATTCGCTCGGTAGTATATCATTATTTCTTTTAGTGATCAAAGCGTGTAGCATTAGACCATGGTTTAGTTCACAGGCAGTCTTCATTTCGTAAAAACCTAAAAAAAATAAAAATTCAGAATGGGGGGAGAAGACTAGTTCTTTAGGGTCTGCTAGGGAAAGACCATACGTGTTCCATTTTTGAGAACTACACGAAAACAGACAATCTAACTCTAACAGAAATACATATTATCCTTTAAAGACTTGATTCTCCCCACACTTAGTTAGCTGTGGTGTCAAAATTGTGATTAACTTCGTTGTCGACTTCCATCGGACCATATATGTAATGTTTAACTCTGTGACCATTAACTTTAAATTCAATCCCATTTGAATTTATCAATTCTATCGTTCCGTATGGGAAAACTCTTTTGACTATGAATGGTCTAGACCATCTTGATTTCAATTTTCCAGGAAATAGCTTGAATCGTGAATTGAAAAGAAGAACTCTGTCTCCTTCTTTAAATTCTTTTGAACTTCTGATTCTTTTATCATGCCATTTCTTCGTTCTTTCTTTATAAATTAACGAATTTTCGTATGCTTCATGTCTTAATTCTTCTAATTCGTTTAGTTGACTTAATCGTAGACGTCCGGCTTCATGTAAATCAAGATTACATGTCTTCAAAGCCCAAAATGCTTTGTGTTCAATTTCTACTGGAAGATGACATGCTTTTCCATAAACAAGTCTAAAAGGTGTGGTTCCAATTGGAGTTTTGTAGGCTGTTCTAAAAGCCCAGAGTGCATCCTCCAATTTAATGGACCATTCCTTCGAATTTGATCCTACGGTTTTCTCTAGAATACGTTTTAAAGCTCGGTTGGTATTTTCAACTTGTCCACTTGTTTGTGGATGATATGCGGTGGAGATTTTATGAGTTACTCCATATCTTTTAAGAACTTTCTCAAGTTGATTATTACAGAAATGAGTACCCCGATCACTTATTAAAGCTTTCGGTGTTCCAAACCTTGCAAAAAGACGTTTTAAAAAGTTGACTACAACTCGTGCATCGTTAGTTGGGAGAGCTTGTGCTTCCGCCCATTTAGATACATAATCAATGGCTACGAGTATATATAGATTATTATGAGATTTTGGAAATGGACCCATAAAGTCAATACCCCAAATGTCAAATACTTCACATACTTGGATGACATTTTGTGGCATTTCATCACGTTGACTTATTTTTCCGGCCCTTTGACAAGCATCACAGGATTTGCAAAGAAGGTGTGCGTCTTTGTAAATTGTAGGCCAATAGAATCCAGCTTCATAAACTTTTCTTGCTGTTAGTTGAGGCCCATAATGCCCTCCTGTTGGTCCTGTGTGACAATGGTTTAAAATTTTACTAGCTTCATCTCCAAATACATATCGGCGTATTATTCCATCGGGACAACTTTTAAACAGATGTGGATCTTCCCAGAAATAGTGTTTTATATCACTGAAGAATTTCTTTCGTCTTTGGTACGATAATCCTTTTTCAAGGAATCCACAAACTAAGTAGTTTGCATAGTCTGCAAACCATGGGATTTCTTTATAATCTATCTTCAATAGATATTCATCAGGAAAGTTGTCTTGTATGGCCGATTCATTCAGAACTTCTAATTCGGGATTTTCAAGACGAGAAAGATGATCAGCGGCGAGATTTTCTGCTCCTCTTTTATCTCGGATTTCAATATCAAATTCTTGTAAGAGTAAGATCCAACGGATTAATCTTGGTTTAGCATCTTGTTTTGAAAATAGGTATCTAAGAGCAGAATGGTCGGTATAGACCACCGTTTTTGCTAGAACGAGATATGATCGAAATTTGTCAAAAGCAAAGACAATAGCAAGGAGTTCTTTTTCAGTAGTTGTATAGTTCGTTTGTGCTCCTTGTAATGTCTTACTAGCATAATATATAGGTTGAAATCGTTTTTCAATCCTTTGTCCTAAAACGGCTCCCATTGCAAAATCACTTCAATTTGGTGTTATCATGATCGGTGCATTAGTGAGTTTTTCTTTAAGAATATTAAAAGATTTGATACATTCATCTGAAAAGATGAATGGAGCATCCTTTTCTAGGAGTTTATTCATAGGAGTGGCAATTTTAGAAAAATCTTTTATGAAACGTCGGTAAAAACCGGCATGCCCTAGAAAACTCCTAACTCCTCTAACATTGGTGGGATGTGGAAGTTTAGCAATTACATCTACTTTAGCTCTATCCACTTCAATTCCTTCTTTTGAAATTTTATGTCCAAGAACGATGCCTTCTTTAACCATGAAATGGCATTTCTCCCAATTAAGTACTAGATTTGATTTTTCGCATCTAATTAGCATTCGTTCCAGATTAACTAGACATGATTTAAATGTATCACCGAAGACTGAAAAGTCATCCATGAATACTTCCATGCATTCTTCTATCATGTCGTGAAAAATCGCCATCATACACCTTTGAAAGGTTGCAGGGGCGTTACAAAGTTCAAATGTCATGCGTTTGTAAGCAAAAGTACCATAAGGGCACGTGAATGTGGTTTTCTCTTGATCTCTGGGTGCTATTGGAATTTGAATATATCCGGAAAATCCATCTAGAAAACAATAGTAACTATTTCCGGCTAATCTTTCCAACATTTGATCTATGAAAGGTAAGGGAAAGTGATCTTTTCTGGTGGCGTCATTTAATTTTCTATAATCAATACATACACGCCATCCTGTTACAGTCCTAGTAGGAATAAGCTCATTTTTCTCATTTGTAATGACAGTCATGCCACCCTTCTTAGGTACGCATTGAACTGGGCTTACCCATGGACTATCAGAGATTGGATATATCAAACCTGCATCTAGCAGTTTAATAATCTCTTTCTTAACTACATCTTGCATATTAGGATTTCGTCTTCGTTGGCGTTGCACATACGTTTTATGACCTTCTTCCATAAGGATTTTATGTGTGCAATACGAAGGACTTATTCCTTTAATATCATGAATCTTCCATGCAATGGCTGGTTTATGAGCTTTCAACACAGAAATGAGTTGTGATTTCTCATTTTCAGTAAGAGAAGACGATATTATTACAGGTAATTCAGATTCACCATGTAAATAAGCGTATTCCAAATGGTTTGGAAGTGGCTTTAACTCTAATTTCGGAGGTTCTTCTATCGATGATTTATATCGATATCTGTCTTCTTCTTTTAGCATTTGAATTTCTTCTGTTGTTGGTTCATATCCATTAGCTATAAGTGTAGCTAACATTTCAGCTTCATCAATTGGTTCATTACCTTCTCCTAAAGAACATTCTCCTGTTCCTTGTAATTCTGGAAATTCTTCTAATAATTCTGCATGTGCATCTATAGTTTGAATATAATAACATGTATCATCTGCAGATTGTGGTTGTTGCATTGCTCTATCAACTGAAAAGGTAACACTCTCATCCTCTATACTTAGGGTCAGTTTCTTACCGAACACGTCTATCATTGCTTTAGCCGTGTTTAAGAATGGTCTTCCTAATATGAGAGGAACTTGAGAATCTTCTTCCATGTCCAAAACAACAAAATCTACTGGAAATACTAAAGTACCAACTTTAACTAGCATGTTCTCCATTATCCCTCTAGGATATTTTATTGATCTATCGGCTAGTTGTATGCTTATTCTGGTTGGTTTCAATTCTCCAAGGTCTAGTTTAGCGTATAGTGAATACGGCATTAGATTTATACTAGCACCTAAGTCTGCCAATGCTTCTATTGAACTAAGACTACCCAGAAAACATGGAATTGTGAAACTTCCTGGATCAGATAATTTTTCTGGTATCTTATTCAACAGCACTGCTGAACAATTAGCATTCATAGTAACAGCCGAGAGTTCTTCCATTTTCTTTCTATTTGAGATTAGATCTTTCAAGAATTTAGCATATCTAGGCATTCCTGAAATCACATCAATGAAAGGAAGATTTACATTTATCTGTTTAAACATATCCAAGAATTTGGATTGCTCGGCTTCAAGTTTTTCTTTCTTCATTTTACTCGGGTAAGGAAGTGGTGGTTGGTATGGTTTAACATAAGGTTTATCCTTAACTGTGTTATCTTCATTAACCTTTTCAACTACCGGTTCTTTTTCCTTATCTTGATCAGGTTGTGGTTCTTGTGGAGTAGGAATGGTTTCATCAGAAGTTACAGGTATTTCAGGTGATTTAAGTGCTGTACCACTTCTTGTGGTAATAGCTTTAGCTGTTTCATTCCGGGGGTTAGCGTTTGTATCACTAGGTAGACTTCCCGGTTTTCTTTCACCTATTAACCTTGCTAGGTTACTTACTTCTTGTTCCAGATTTTGAATAGAAGCTTGTTGATTTCTAAATGCTTGAGCATTTTGTTCATTGGTTTGTTTCTGAGATGTGAAAAACTGCGTTTGAGTTTCAACTAGCTTCGTCATCATATCTTCTAAATTCGGCTTTTTATCATCGGTTTGTTGTGGTGGTTTGTTTTGAAAATTCGGTCTTTGCTGATTATAAGTATTATTGGATACTTGTTGATTGCTAGGACCTTGTTGGTTGTTGTATGGAATATTTCGGTTATAATTCTGGTTTTGATTGTAAATTGGTCTTGGCGGTTGATAATTATTCTGATAATTATTTCTAGGCCTTTGGTTTATGTATGAAATATTTTCTCTTTGTTCCATTGTTAATTCAATACTGAGACAATCTTTTGTCAAATGTGGTCCTCCACACTGCTCACAACTAATTCGTATAGCATGAATATCTTTAGTCATCTTTTCCATTCGTCTCTCGAAAGCATCTATCTTTGCGGAAATGGAATCTAAGTCATGGCTAGAATCGGCTCTAGCTGCTTTAGATGATCTAACGATGTCTTTTTCTTGATGCCACTCATGTGAGTGGGAAGCAGTATTATCAATAATTTTGTAAGCATCAGTTTCGGTTTTCTTCATAATCGAACCACCAGCTGCTATATCTATGTCTTTTCTTGTAGTGATGTCGCATCCTCGGTAGAATATTTGTACTATTTGACAGGTGTCTAAACCATGTTGCGGACATCCTCTTAATAACTTTCCATATCTTGTCCACGCCTCATATAGAGTTTCATTTGGTTTCTGTGTGAACGTAACAATTTCTGCTTGAAGTCTTACGGCTTTAGATGCAGGAAAGAATTGTTTAAGAAATTTGTCAATTAAAACATCCCATGTATCAATCGCCCCTTCAGGTAACGATTCCAACCAATCTTTGGCTTCTCCCTTTAAAGTCCAGGGAAATAACATGAGATATATCTGTTCATCTTCCACTTCTCGGATTTTAAATAGTGTGCAGATCCTATTAAAGGTACGTAGATGTTCATTTGGATCTTCCTTCGGCGCACCACTAAATTGGCATTGATTAGTCACCATGTGTAGAATTTGTCCTTTGATTTCATAATCTGGCGCATTAATGTCTGGATGAGTAATTGCGTGACCTTGGCCAGTGCGTTTAGCTCTCATTCGGTCTTCCATACTTAAAGGTTCCAGATTCTCCATAATTGAATTTGTTGAATCGGAATCACTAGATGATTCTGATTTAATGGTTCGTTCCTCAACAATCTCTGTTTGAATGATTGGTGGTTCCGGAGGAAAGTTTAATGGTTCAGGATCTACGAACCGTTCCTGAATATTCTCTGGATTCTCAATTGTGAGGTTGGGTTCAAAAAATGGATTATCGGAAATTTGAACTGAAGTACTTGGTCGACTGGATGACGATTCTAAAGAAAAATCAACGGCGGTTATATTTGCTAAACGATGTCTTGATCTAGTTACAGGTGGTGAACGTACAAAAGGTGATGAACGTCTTGCTCGGTGCATTCACTGAATATCCTATTAGTTTTTAAAAGGAAAGAAAAATTATAATAAGTTATCCAATCAATAGACTTTTCTGATTTTGCCCACGTTTCGAATAGCCAAAAGATGCAGCAGAGGGGCAGGATTCGTTTGGTCTCAATATAATTGAGGACTGTTTGGCTCCAATAACCCGGTCCACGTACAAATCCAACTATTACTACGAACCAGAAAATTTTGATGTCTATTAATTTAACCACTTAAAATAAATTTTCGTAATTTTAAGAAATTTAGATAAGAAGTAGAATAAAAATCTATGTCCTAAAAACTAGAATAGCGAGAAATAAGATAGAAAAAGAGTTCGTCGAAAAAGGTAGAAAAAGAAAAAATGGTTGAAAAATAAAAGGTGACGGAAAAATAAAAGAAACTTATAAAAACTTAAAAATACTTGACTAACCTAACCTTATTACTACAACTAACTTAAAATTATAATCGCAAATTGAAATTACTAATTGGAATGATAATTGGTACATAGTAAAAGGTCTAAAAATATTAAAGCTTACAGGAAAAACTAAATCCCAAATAGAAATAACTTAAAAAAAAAAACTAAAACTTAAAAAGGCGTCGCAAAATTCTAAAGCACCTAAATCTTAGTCTAAAGAAAAAGCACTTAAGGAATTCTACGGCAAAGCCTAAAAATCTAGGAGTAAAAATAACTATAGCAAAAACTAAGTTTAAAATTAAATATGAGCTAAAAATACAAAAGTTACGCTACAACGATTAAAAAGGGACAAAATATAAAAATATACAAAAAAAATTGTAAAAAGTACAATTTTTATAAAAATATTATTTTTATATTATTTATTTAATAAAACTACTAATTTTATAATTTAATAAAACTAATTTAACTAAATACATAAATAAATAAAAAGTAAAAATAAAATTAAAACTAATAATAATAATAATAATAATAATTAAGGTTAAATAATAATAATAATAAATTAAAACCCGTAATTAATGCAGAATTAGGGCTTCTGTGCGCGTGTCAGATGGTCTCCGCGAGTCGCGGCAATTAAAGAAGAAAACCCCGCGAGTCGCGGGGTTCAGAAATTCTGTTGACAGCTTTCAATTTTTACGCGTTTTTCTTTATTTTTTTTTTATTTTATGTTTTCTGTTTTTTAAATAAATAAAAGATTTTAAAATAAAACTTATATTTTTATAAACTAAAATAGAAATAAAGAAACTTATAAAACTTAAATATTTAACAAAATCTTAAAAATACTTATATTTTTGTTTTTCTTTTTATATTTTTGAATAATTAAAACATATTTTTACAAAAGCGAATTTTTAATAAAAGTAACTAAAATTTTTTTTTTTTTTTTTATATTAGCGTTGCGCTTCCGGCTTTTAAGATATTCCCCGGCAGCGGCGCCAAAAATACTTGATGTTATGCGAGGTGTATATAAAATAGTTATTAATTTTAGCAGAAAATACTATTAAATACGATACAATTTTACACAAGATATTTATTTATTTATAGAATGGATATACTTAAACCTTGCTACAACACTTATAGGCAGTGTACCTAATCGTACAGTAGTGTAGTTTTTAGTAAGTCCGGTTCATTCCACAGGGAAATCTTTAAACAAAGCTCAATGCTATATTAGTTTACTTTTATAAAAGTACAAATATATATATAAGTAATATTATTATTATAAAGGGGGGTTTTTACCGTTTAATGACCGGTTTGTCGATTTTAAGACTTTAGTCGCAGTTAAAACCTAATGTAAAATATAAAATAAATACAAGACTTAAATTAAAGCGTAAAGTAAATAACGATAATGAAATTGCGAATAATAAAAATGCGATAAAATAAAATTGCGATAATTAAAAAGTACGATAATTAAAAGTGCGATTAAATAACAATAAATAAAAGTGCGATAATTAGAAGTGCAATTAAATATAAAATAAAGAAAATTAAATATGAAATAAAAGAATTATGCTTATTTAAACTTCCGTAATCATGATGTTTGACGTGTTGATTTTAGTTTTATGCCCATGGGTTAATTGTCGTTTGTCCTGGATTATTCAATATGTCCGTCTGGTTTTTGTCCATAACAGTCCATCAGTCATAAATATAAATTGCAAGTGTCCTTGTCAAATTATTATTATACCCGAAGTTAAATATTCCAACTAATTGGGGATTCGAATTGTAACAAGGTTTTAATACTTTGTTTAATGAATACACCAGGTTATCGACTGCGTGTAAACCAAGGTTTTACTACTTTGTTAACAATTACACCAATTACCCTTGAATGTAATTTCACCCCTGTTTTAATTATTCTAGTGGCTATTAATCCATTCCCGTGTCCGGTTAAATGAACGATTATTCGTACATATAAATACCCCGCCCATCGTGTCCGATCGAGTGTATATGGTAATTTATAGGGACGCCCAATTGTAAATCTTTATATTAACATTAACAAACTTTCATTTAGTTAAACAAATATAAAGCCCATTAATAGCCCATAGTCTAATTTCCACAAGTGTCGTTCTTTTGTCCAAACCCCAATTATGGTACAAAGCCCAATTACCCAATTTTAGTAATTAGCCCAACATCATGATTACTTCGTTTTAAATAAGCATAATAATAACTTAGCTACGAGACATTAATGTAAAAAGGTTGAACATAACTTACAATGATTAAAAATAGCGTAGCGTTACACGGACAGAATTTCGACTTACACCCTTACAACATTTGCTAACATACCCTTATTATTAGGATTTAAAATTAAAATTAAAATTAAAATATAAATTATATATATATATTACGTATATATTGAGAGAGAGATTGAAATAGAATATGAAATTTGATCAGAATTCGGTTTGCTTTATAGCCAGAGTAGAATTTTGGGGCTCCGCGACTAGCGGCAAAATGCTCTTCAAACTCCGCAAGTCGCGGAGATAGTATTTACAGCTCAGTCCTTGGAGTTTCTCTGCCGACGGTTTTATATATATAAATATAATATATATATAATTAATATAATTAATTATATATTATATTATATTTATATACATAGTTAACTTGTAATTTTTAGTCCGTTGCGTCGAGCGTTAAGAGTTGACTCTGGTCCCGGTTCCGGATTTTCGAACGTCCTTGCGTACAATTTAATATCTTGTACTTTGCGTTTTGAATCTTGTACTTTTGTAATTTCGAGACGTTTCTTATCAATAATTGGAACCTTTTTGATTGTCTTTTGTACTTTTGAGCTTTTTGGTCGTTTGCGTCTTCAATTCGTCGAATCTGTCTTTTGTCTTCACCTTTTATTATTTAAACGAATATCACTTGTAAATAGAACAATTGCAACTAAAAGCTTGTCTTTCTTGAGGAATAATGCTATGAAATATATGTTCGTTTTTAGCATTATCAAGAGCTAAACGCACTGGCCAAGGTTACGCAATTACTCAACCAGACATTAATGCGCCAGATTTTGAAATCAAAGGACAAATTCTACACATGGTAACTAATCAATGCCAATTTAGTGGTGCGTCGAAGGAAGATCCAAATGAACATCTTCGTACCTTTAATAGGATCTGCACTCTATTTAAAATAAGAGAAGTTGAGGATGAACAGATATATCTCATGTTATTTTCCTGGACTTTAAAGGGAGAAGCCAAAGATTGGTTAGAATCGTTACCTGAAGGGGCGATTGATACATGGGACGTTTTAGTTGAAAAATTTCTTAAACAATTCTTTCCGGCATCTAAAGCCGTAAGACTTTAAGAAGAAATTGTTACGTTCACACAAAGACCAAATGAAACTCTATATGAGGCGTGGACAAGATTTGAAAAGTTATTGAGAGGATGTCCGCAACATGGTTTAGACACTTGTCAAATAGTACAAATATTCTACCAAGGATACGACATCACTACAAGGAAAGACACAGACATAGCAGCTGGTGGTTCCATTATGAAGAAAACAGAAACTGATGCTTATAAAATTATTGATAACACTGCTTCCCACTCACATGAGTGGCACCAAGAAAAAGATATCGTTAGATCATCTAAAGCAGCTAGAGCCGATTCTAGCCATGACTTAGATTCTATTTCTGCAAAGATAGATGATGTCGAGAGACGAATGGAAAAGATGACTAAAGATATTCACTCAATACGAATTAGTTGTGAGCAGTGTGGAGGACCACATTTGACAAAAGATTGTCTCAGTATTGAACTAACAATGGAACAAAGAGAGAATGTTTCATACATAAACCAAAGGCCTGGAAATAATTATCAGAATAATTATCAACCGCCAAGACCGATTTACAACCAAAACCAGAATTATAACCGAAATGTTCCATACAACAACCAACAAGGTCCTAGCAATCAACAAGTATCCAATAATACTTACAATCAGCAAAGACCTAATTTTCAAAACAAACCACCACAAACCGATGATAAAAAGCCAAATCTAGAAGATATGATGACGAAGCTAGTTGAATCTCAAACTCAGTTTTTCACATCTCAGAAACAAACCAATGAACAAAATGCTCAAGCATATAGAAATCAACAAGCTTCTTTTCAAAATTTGGAACAAGAAGTGAGCAACCTAGCAAGGTTAATACGTGAAAGAAAACCAGGAAGTTTACCTAGTTATACAAATGCTAACCCCCGGAATGAAACAGCTAAAGCCATTACCACAAGAAGTGGTATTACACTTAAACCACCTGAAATACCTGTATTTTCTGATGAAGCTATTCCTACTACACAAGAACCACAACCTGAACAAGATAAGGAAAAAGAACCGGTAGTTGAAAAGGTTAATGAAGATAACAAAGTTAAGGCTAAACCTTATGTTAAACCATACTAACCACCAATTCCTTACCCGAGTAAAATGAGAAAAGAGAGACTTGAAGCTGAGCAATCCAAATTCTTGGATATTTTTAAACAGATAAATGTAAATCTTCCTTTCATTGATGTGATTTCAGGAATGCCTAGATATGCTAAATTTCTGAAAGATCTAATCTCGAATAGAAAGAAAATGGAAGAACTCTCGGCTGTTACTATGAATGCTAATTGTTCTGCAGTACTGTTGAATAAGATACCAGAAAAATTATCTGATCCAGGAAGTTTCACAATTCCATGTTTTCTGGGTAGTCTTAGTTCAGTAGAAGCATTGGCAGACTTAGGTGCTAGTATAAATTTAATGCCGTATTCACTATACGCTAAACTAGACCTTGGAGAATTGAAACCAACACGAATAAGCATACAACTAGCCGATAGATCAGTAAAATATCCTAGAGGGATAATGGAGAACATGCTAGTTAAAGTTGGTACTTTAGTATTTCCAGTAGATTTTGTTATTCTGGATATGGAAGAAGATTCTCGAGTACCTCTCATATTAGGAAGACCATTCTTAAACACGGCTAAAGCAATAATAGACGTGTTTGGTAAGAAACTGACCCTAAGTATAGAGGACGAGAGTGTTACCTTTTCAGTTGATAGAGCCATGCAACAACCGCAATCTGCAGATGATACATGTTATTATATTCAAACTATAGAATCACATGCAGAATTGTTAGAAGAATTTCCAGAATTACAAGGAACAGGAGAATGTTCTTTAGGAGAAGGAACTGAACCAATTGATGAAACTAAAATGTTAGTTACACTTATGGCTAATGGATATGAACCAACAACAGAATAAATTCAAATGCTAAAAGAAGAAGACAGATATTGATATAAATCATCGATAGAAGAACCACCGACATTAGAGTTAAAGCCACTTCCAAACCATTTGGAATATGCTTATTTACATGGTGAATATGAATTACCTGTTATAATATCGTCTTCTCTTACTGAAAATGAAAAATCTCAACTCATTTCTGTGTTAAAAGCTCATAAACCAGCTATTGCATGAAAGATTCATGATATTAAAAGAATAAGTCCTTCGTAAAGGATACATAAAATCCTTATGGAAGAAGGTCATAAAACGTATGTGCAACGCAAACGAAGACTAAATCCTAATATGCAAGATGTTGTTAAGAAAGAAATTATTAAACTGCTAGATGCAGTTTTAATTTATCCAATTTCTGATAGTCCATGGGTAAGCCCAGTTCAATGCGTACCTAAGAAGGGTGGCATGACTGTCATCACAAATGAGAAAAATGAGCTTATTCCTACTAGGATTGTAACAGGATGGCGTGTTTGTATTGATTATAGAAAATTAAATGACGCCACCAGAAAAGATCACTTTCCCTTACCTTTTATTGATCAAATGTTGGAAAGATTAGCCGTAAATAGTTACTATTGTTTCCTTGATGGTTTTTTCAGATATTTTCAAATTCCAATAGCACCCGAGGACCAAGAAAAAACTACGTTCACGTGCCCTTATGGTACTTTTGCTTACAAACGCATGCCATTTGGACTTTGCAACGCCCCTGCAACCTTTCAAAGGTGCATGATGGCGATTTTTCACGACATGATAGAAGAATGCATGAAAGTTTTCATGGATGACTTTTCAGTCTTCGGTGATACTTTTGAATCATGTTTAGTTAATCTTGAACGAATGCTTATTAGATATGAACAATCAAATCTAGTTCTTAATTGGGAGAAATACCATTTCATGGTTAAAGAAGGCATCGTTCTTGGACATAAAATTTCAAAGGAAGGAATTGAAGTGGATAGAGCTAAAGTAGATGTAATTGCTAAACTTCCACATCCCACCAATGTTAGAGGAGTTGGGAGTTTTCTAGGGCATGCCGGTTTTTACCAACGTTTCATAAAATATTTTTCTAAAATTGCCACTCCTATGAATAAACTCCTACAAAAGGATGCTCCATTCATCTTTTCAGATGAATGCATCAAATCTTTTAATATTCTTAAAGAAAAACCCACTAATGCGCCGATCATGATAACTCCAAATTGGAATCTACCGTTTGAACTAATGTGCGATGCAAGTGATTTTGTAATGGGAGCCGTTTTAGAACAAAGGATTGAAAAACAATTTCAACCTATATACTATGCTAGTAAGACATTACAAGGAGCACAAACAAATTACACAACTACTGAAAAAGAACTCCTTGCTATTGTCTTTGCTTTTGACAAATTTCGTTCATATCTCGTTCTAGCTAAAACAGTGGTCTATACTGACCATTCTGCTCTTAGATACCTATTTTCGAAACAAGATGCCAAACCACGATTAATCCGTTGGATCTTACTCTTACAAGAGTTTGATATTGAAATTCGAGATAAAAGAGGAGCAGAAAATCTCGCCGCTGATCATCTTTCTCGTCTTGAAAATCCCGAATTAGAAGTTCTAAATGAATCAGCCATACAAGACAACTTTCCTGATGAATATCTATTGAAGATAGATTATAATGAAATTCCATGGTTTGCAGACTATGTGAACTACTTAGTATGTGGATTCCTTGAAAGAGGATTATCGTACCAAAAACGAAAGAAATTCTTTAGTGATATAAAACACTATTTCTGGGAAGATCTACATTTGTTTAAAAGTTGTCCCGATGGAATAATACGCCGATGTGTATTCGGAGATGAAGCTAGTCAAATCTTAAACCATTGTCACACAGGACCAACAGGAGGGCATTATGGGTCTCAACTAACAGCAAGAAAAGTTTACGATGCTGGATTCTATTGGCCTACAATTTTCAAAGACGCACACCTTCTTTGCAAACCTGTGATGCTTGTCAAAGGGCCGGAAAAGTAAGTCAACGTGATGAAATGCCACAAAATATCATTCAAGTATGTGAAGTATTTGACATTTGGGGTATTGACTTTATGGGTCCATTTCCAAAATGTCATAATAATCTCTACATTCTCGTAGCCATTGATTATGTATCTAAATGGGTGGAAGCACAAGCTCTCCCAACTAACGATGCACGAGTTGTAGTCAACTTTTTAAAACGTCTTTTTGCTAGGTTTGGAACACCGAAAGCTTTAATAAGTGATCGGGGAACTCATTTTTGTAATAATCAACTTGAGAAATTCTCAAAAGATATGGAGTAACTCATAAAATCTCCACCGCATATCATCCACAAACAAGTAGACAAGTTGAAAATACCAACCGAGCTTTAAAACGCATTCTGGAGAAAACTGTAGGATCAAATCCGAAGGAATGGTCCATAAAATTGGAGGATGCACTCTGGGCTTTTAGAACAGCCTACAAAACTCCAATTGGAACCATACCTTTTAGACTCGTTTACGGAAAAGCATGTCATCTTCCAGTAGAAATTGAACACAAAGCATTTTGGGCTTTGAAGACATGTAATCTTGATTTACATGAAGCTGGACGTCTACGATTAAGTCAACTAAACGAATTAGAAGAATTGAGACATGAAGCATACGAAAATTCGTTAATCTATAAAGAAAGAACGAAGAAATGGCATGATAAAATAATCAGAAGTTCAAAAGAATTTAAGGAAGGAGACAGAGTTCTTCTTTTCAATTCACGATTCAAGCTATTTCCTGGAAAATTGAAATTAAGATGGTCTGGACCATTCATAGTCAAAAGAGTTTTCCCGTACGGAACAGTAGAATTAATAAATTCAAATGGGATTGAATTTAAGGTTAATGGTCACAGAGTTAAACATTACATAGATAGTCCGATGGAAGTTGACAACGAAGTTAATCACAATTTCGACACCACAGCTAACTAAGTGTGGGGAGAATCAAGTCTTTAAAGGATAATATGTATTTCTGTTAGAGTTAGATTTTCTGTTTTCATGTAGTTCTCAAAAATGGAACCCGAATGGTCTTTCCCTAGCAGACCCTAAAGAACTAGTCTTCTCCCCCCATTCTGAATTTTTATTTTTTTTAGGTTTTATGAAATGAAGACTTCCTGTGAACTAAACCATGGTCTAATGCTACACGCTTTGATTACTAAACGTAATAATGACACCCTTCCAAGTGAAATAGTATCATTAATCAGAAGTAAATTGGACGGAGTAAGAAAAGAATCCAGATGCGAAAATAATAAGTTACAATTTGGTAAAGGAAAATCAAAATCCGCAGCGAAAAGAAGAGCACGACACCTTGAAAGATGTCACAAATGCGGAAAATGGTCACACGAAGGAAAATGCTCGACGAATCAGACATATTCCAATACCGAGTTTGTTACTTTATTGTGACGACCCGGAAATTTTCGACTAAATTTAAACTTTATCTTTATATTATTCTGACACGATAAGCAATTTTTGTTAAGTTAAACCTCAAGGATTTTAAACTATGTTTATACATTCATTTAAACCTCGACCAAATTCCAATGATTCATGAACCATTAAATGAACATATATGAATATGTATGTATATGTGTATATGTTATAAATTGAAAATGTCAACAAAGTATTTAAACGTATAATGCTTTATATGAACGTATTTGTTTCAATATTATTATCGATGAAATTAAAAAAAATATATTAAATGATTGAATTATCAGAAACATTGAATTATGATTACAAATCTCTGTTGAGAGGTCCACTATGATTTGAGAAAATCTATTCCTCTTAACGATATTCGGAATAATTTGTAAAGCTATTTATAAATAAAAATAAAAAGTGTCATTTACGAAAGTTAGACAAAAGCTAGTGGAAAATTGGTTTCCATAATATTCTATTAATCTATTTTCAAACGTACAAAAACATTTTCAGTTTAAAAAGAACTTTATTATTAAAACGTATATAACTTTTATAAATATCTAGAATCACTTTTGACAACTCATTACTTAACCAGTATAATAAATATAACGATATTTATATTTTATTTCATTAAATATATATAACGATTTAAATTAATATTATATATTTATACGCGTATTATACATACATAGTTTTTACACTTTTACTATACTTTAACTTAACCTTTACTTATTTTTACTTTACTTTAACTTTAATAATTCACTTTAATAATTCATACTTTAATAATTCACTTTAATAATTCATACTTTAATAATTCACTTTAATAATTCATACTTTAATAATTCACTTTAATAATTCATACTTTAATAATTCACTCTAATAATTCATACTTTAATAATTCACTTTAATAATTCATACTATAATAATTCACTTTAATAATTCATACTTTAATAATTCACTTTAATAATTCAAAAATCTATTATAAATAGAATTCAGTAGGTTTCATTATTTCATAGAAACTTGAAAATATATTTCTCTAAACTCTCTCAATCGATTTATATATATAAATATATATACTTGCTCTGTATTATTTCAAGATATTATTAGTATACATAAAATATTAAGACGGAGTGCTGTCCGAGTGATTTCAAAATAGTTTTTTTGAATGAGTCGAAGCTAAGGAAATTATGGGTTATAGTTATGGAGGTGATGGGTATGGTTCATGGGTATGCTCGTGAGGTCAATCTAGTGTTTATCATCTCCGTTGCGTCTACGTACTTTCCTGCAATATTGAATCTCAATATTGATACGTTCGTGAATCCGAGGCCAACCTTGCACTTGTTAAATGATGTTATATGTATTTTTACTACGAAATACAGTATTTTGAGTTTCATTTGCTCCCTTTTTAATTGCTTTTGCAATATATATTTTTGTGCTGAGAATACATGCGCTGTTTTATAAATGTTTTACGAAATAGGCACAAGTACTGAAACTAATTCTATGTGGGTTTAAACCAGAAATATACCCTTAGCTTGGTAACATTAAACTACTTGTCTATGTACGGTAGGCGCGAATCCTAAAGATAGATCTATTGGGTCTGACAAACCCCATCCTGACTATGAGATGCTTTAGTACTTCGAGGTTATTTTAAACACACCTGATCTAGTGTACTTCAGAGGGTAAAACATGAATGTTAAGGCTTGTTACCGGGTGCCTACAAGTTATAGAATACTTTTATACACTTGCGGGTGTACATATATTTATAAACGGAAATCTTGTGGTCTATTAATATATTGAAATGATTGTTATGATAAACCTATGAACTCACCAACCTTTTGGTTGACACTTTAAAGCATGTTTATTCTCAGGTATTAAAGAAATCTTCCGCTGTGCATTAACTCATTTTAAGGATATTACTTGGAGTCATTCATGGCATATTTTGAAAGACGTTGCATTCGAGTCATTGAGTTCATCAAGATTATTATTAAGCCAAATTATAGTTGGATGTATTATGAAATGGTGTGCATGCCATCAACTTTTGTTGTAAAGAAAGTTTGTCTTTTAAAAACGAATGCAATGTTTGTAAAATGTATCATATAGAGGTCAAATACCTCGCGATGTAATCAACTATTGTGAATCGTTTATAATGTATATGAACGGGTCCTTTCAGTTGGTATCAGAGCGGTGGTCTTAGCGAACCAGGTCTGCATTAGTGTGTCTAACTGATAGTCGTTAGGATGCATTAGTGAGTCTGGACTTCGACCGTGTCTGCATGTCAAATGTTTTGCTTATCATTTTTGTCGAAAATTACCTGCTTATCATTCTTAGTCTAGACACATCTTATTGCATTGATTGCATGAATAGTGTATAGACAAAATTCATATCTTAGCGTATCTGCTAATTCATATCTTAGCGTATCTGTTACTGGAAACTTTGCCTGACATATTCCGTAAATTCCTCCGTAATCTACGAAACCTTTTGCTCTATATAATTAGAATACCACCCGATAGCCGGAAAATCATTTCATATCGAAAAATTCTTTATTCAATAGTATGAAATGGAATTCGTCATTAGTTCAAGTCCCTCGGATTCCGAAATGGAATCCCACTCAAGTTTCGAAAGCAGTGTGACCGGAATGGATCAACCAATTATTCATCATCTATTCTGGATAAATTGGGAATGGGTTCGTAACCTCCTTAATCATTGGAGACAAGAAGAAGGTGATCCCTTCCATCCACCTCATTGCCCTCTTGGCGAAGAACCTGAAGCACTTACCGGCGAACCTATCAGAAACACCATTTTCTCTCTTATTTCTAGAGTATCTCGTCACGATTACATACTACACCAAATTCTAGATTTTATTTATCCGCTCGTCCGAACCGACAATCACCCCGGTGTAATAGAAGAAGTCAACGAGCTTCGCGCTCGAGTAGTGGCTTTAGAGAATATGGTGCAAAGGTTACAAACACCAACAAATAACAAAGTATTAATTCATAATTTCAATTTTATTGAATAAATACTCCGTAAAAGTTATGTAATTTCTAAAGTCTTTAGGGATTATTCAGTTCTAGTTTCAACCGTAAATCAAATGAGTTTAATTTAATATTAACTCATTAAATCTATGTTACATCTGAAGAAAATATGCACATATATATTTTCATAAAGACTGTAATAATATTCTGTTGTACAAAATATTAATTGTGAAAATTTTTTAACGGGTAGGTAATACCCGAGAGATATATAAATTCAAAATTAATATGTTACATTTTTCGAATCTGATTAAGCAAATCATCAACTATACTCCCAAAATCTCACAAAAATATACATTCTTGTATAGTAATCAAAACAACCATTCTCACCCAAATTTGATTACGCATTCTGATTTTGCAAATCAAAATCCAAGTCATGATTTAACAGAAGACATCACTCTTAGATTCCTACATCTTTCAAAGCTATACTTTGGCTTCAAAACTGTGTTAGAACATCATATGTATATTAACAATTACAAACTGTGTTCAAACTCTCCAAAGTTTTCGAAGACACTTCAAACAATGAACAATCGAGATGATGATCCAACCACATATTACCCACATTTATGTACCTAAAAAGCTCTCGAAGCCAAAGTCATAGTTCGACGCGTATCCGTGTCAGACCCTTTGGCATTTATTAGCTAAAATGACTTTTCAATTCCTTTTCAAAGTAGACAGTTTTGTCACAGCTCCAGCAAGTCAACTTCGACTTTTCAGTCGGACTAGTCTTATTATAACCTCGATAGATACGTTGCCCTTTCGTCATCGTTACTGGGGACCTTTCATATCTCGCCACCTTAGCAATAAACTTACCAACAACTTCAATTATCTTTGACTTTTCGAAAAATCATTATATTTATTGAAATCACATCATTTACTCATTCGCATCTTGTAACGAGAATTGTCATACGAATCATCGAAAAACAGTAACCAGTATTTTGAAATCTCGCAGCTTGTCTACGCCAACAGTTATATGTGTACGTAAAACGTCTATCTCCTGGACTTACATACTTTGAATGTGAAGTTCTGAAAAATATTTTGAACTGTAAACTAGTTCTTGAAATGCTGACGAAGCATCAACAATTGTAAACGATCTTAACAGTAAAAAAGTTTGATGACAAAGAATAGTAAGGTGGTAAAGCTGAGAAAAAGAGAAGGTTTGGAACTGGAAAACGGATTGAACAGACTATGAAGGAGGCGGTGGACAAATCACAAAGACTAAATCTGCCTTCAAAGAATCCAAATAATTCAGTGCCTGCTAAAGTCATTAACGAATACCTTACTCTTTATTCTAAACCTTATAGAAAAATCTTCATCATCATCCATCAATATTAAAAATTCTAAGATATTATCATATCTTTCATTATAAATATCCACGATATTTCTGAAGATATTTTCACAACTAATCTTATCTGAAGTCATTTATCTCTTTGCGCTATCAGTGTTACATCATATAAGAAACTATTAGTTTCTATATTCTATAAACTTTGGAGTTTAAATTATGAATGTTTTGAAGTAGTGTTGAGAACTGAAGCATGAGTTAGTATAATATAATGACACTTGATCAACGTGATTATATTACAGTAAGTCATGCTGAGTTTCTAATGGGACATGACGATTCACAGACCATGCCGTCATCATGTTTCATGTTACACGACTCTTGTATTCTATTTAATCTCTAAAAATATCAAGAATATATTTTCTTGATGATTCGGTCTTTTCAGGGTATTCTGGTAAATTAATAATCAAGATCGTGCCATTACCATTTCCTTCTTAGAACATTAACTATGTTCATTCTGAAATTCATATCTGCGAATACTGGACCATTACAAACGTTGCTTAATCGCAAGAAGAAGAAACGAAAGGACAAAACTCCAAAATAGAAATTGGAGTATAAATCGTAGCAAATAGAAGGGAGCATTAACTGTGGATGTCAATGATTATAGAAGACAAAAGCAGGGGCTTTGAAATATAAGGGAAGATATAAAACTCAACAACCACCCAAAAATTATAAACCGTATATATCGATGCATATAGCAATATAAAGACACGGAAGAACTAAAAACACTATAAAACCGAGAGTATAGTAGAAGTAAATAGATTCTTTCGGAGGCAGATGAAAAAGAAGAACGACAGATATGAATGTGAGGAGTATATCGAGAATCAGTACTGGATGAAGCATATTGACAAATACTTTAAAATATGAGTTGAGGGAGAGAGAATAGAAGGTGTGAGTTGTAAGAAAACGAAGGAGGTGGATTTATAATGAAATACCCGACAGAGAAATCAAGATGGATTATCGTATTAATTCGAAGAGAATCATAATCTCCTTAATCACCGAAGCATCAAATCCAACATAGATTACAAAGATTTTCTTTAAATTCGGAGATCAATTGTGATGATGTCAAAAGATATGACGAATCACTATAATCTTATTTCCTTCATTTACGATAACTTCCCTCATACGCTTCGAGTAATCGAATTATTTTATCCATACTTCTTAGACATGATAAAACTTCATAATCGTTACGTCATAATAACATTCTCATTGTTAGCCATAACGACCTCTATCAAATTTCGGGGACGAAATTTCTTTAACGGGTAGGTACTGTGACGACCCGGAAATTTCCGACTAAATTTAAACTTTATCTTTATATTATTCTGACACGATAAGCAATTTTTGTTAAGTTAAACCTCAAGGATTTTAAACTATGTTTATACATTCATTTAAACCTCGACCAAATTCCAATGATTCACGAACCATTAAATGAACATATATGAATATGTATGTATATGTGTATATGTTATAAATTGAAAATGTCAACAAAGTATTTAAACGTATAATGCTTTATATGAACGTATTTGTTTCAATATGATTATCGACGAAATTAAAAAAAATATATTAAATGATTGAATTATCAGAAACATTGAATTATGATTACAAATCTCTGTTGAGAGGTCCACTATGATTTGAGAAAATCTATTCCTCTTAAAGATATTCGGAATAATTTGTAAAGCTATTTATAAATAAAAATAAAAAGTGTCATTTACGAAAGTTAGACAAAAGCTAGTGGAAAATTGGTTTCCATAATATTCTATTAATCTATTTTCAAACGTACAAAAACATTTTCAGTTTAAAAAGAACTTTATTATTAAAACGTATATAACTTTTATAAATATCTAGAATCACTTTTGACAACTCATTACTTAACCAGTATAATAAATATAACGATATTTATATTTTATTTCATTAAATATATATAACGATTTAAATTAATATTATATATTTATACGCGTATTATACATACATAGTTTTTATACTTTTACTATACTTTAACTTTACCTTTACTTTACTTTTACTTTACTTTAACTTTAATAATTCACTTTAATAATTCATACTTTAATAATTCACTTTAATAATTCATACTTTAATAATTCACTTTAATAATTCATACTTTAATAATTCACTTTAATAATTCATACTTTAATAATTCACTTTAATAATTATACTTTAATAATTCACTTTAATAATTCATACTTTAATAATTCACTTTAATAATTCATACTTTAATAATTCACTTTAATAATTCATACTTTAATAATTCACTTTAATAATTCAAAAATCTATTATAAATAGAATTCAGTAGGTTTCATTATTTCATAGAAACTTGAAAATATATTTCTCTAAACTCTCTCAATCGATTTATATATATAAATATATATATTTGCTCTGTATTATTTCAAGATATTATTAGTATACATAAAATATTACGACGGAGTGCTGTCCGAGTGATTTCAAAATAGTTTTTTTGAATGAGTCGAAGCTAAGGAAATTATGGGTTATAGTTATGGAGGTGATGGGTATGGTTCATGGGTATGCTCATGAGATCAATCTAGTGTTTATCATCTCCGTTGCGTCTACGTACTTTCCTGCAATATTGAATCTCAATATTGATACGTTCGTGAATCCGAGGCCAACCTTGCACTTGTTAAATGACGTTATATGTATTTTTACTACGAAATACAGTATTGTGAGTTTCATTTGCTCCCTTTTTAATTGCTTTTGCAATATATATTTTTGGGCTGAGAATACATGCGCTGTTTTATAAATGTTTTACGAAATAGGCACAAGTACTGAAACTAATTCTATGTGGGTTTAAACCAGAAATATACCCTTAGCTTGGTAACATTAAACTACTTGTCTATGTACGTTAGGCGCGAATCCTAAAGATAGATCTATTGGGTCTGACAAACCCCATCCTGACTATGAGATGCTTTAGTACTTCGAGGTTATTTTAAACACACCTGATCTGGTGTACTTCAGAGGGTAAAACATGAATGTTAAGGCTTGTTACCGGGTGCCTACAAGTTATAGAATACTTTTATACACTTGCGGGTGTACATATATTTATAAACGGAAATCTTGTGGTCTATTAATATATTGAAATGATTGTTATGATAAACCTATGAACTCACCAACCTTTTGGTTGACACTTTAAAGCATGTTTATTCTCAGGTATTAAAGAAATCTTCCGCTGTGCATTAACTCATTTTAAGGATATTACTTGGAGTCATTCATGGCATATTTTGAAAGACGTTGCATTCGAGTCATTGAGTTCATCAAGATTATTATTAAGCCAAATTATAGTTGGATGTATTATGAAATGGTGTGCATGCCGTCAACTTTTGTTGTAAAGAAAGTTTGTCTTTTAAAAACGAATGCAATGTTTGTAAAATGTATCATATAGAGGTCAAATACCTCGCGATGTAATCAACTATTGTGAATCGTTTATAATGTATATGAACGGGTCCTTTCATTTATGCAGAGATGGACCGTTTATATGTTTAGAAGATAAAACGTTGAATGCTCGAGGTTACGCCTATGTGGCCATGGAAAATTAATTAGTCCGACTATCTTATGAGTGGGCTAGAGCATATCACTAAGAAATCTATTTCACAGGTAAGTATGTACAGTTTTTATTTTTATTTTTATTTTTAACCTTTTGATAATAAACGCTAAATTGTTCGCTATAAAGTATTAAATTGGTATTCAATAAAATTAGGTCTTGCGACCGAAATTATTGATATCATACAAAAATTTATTACATCACTGCGAAATTTACCTTTTATTCTTAAGGTATAAATATCTTTAATAAATCAACCCAAAATATTTCAAAAATTCGTCATGAGTTAAATTAGGTATTTAAACCGAAATTACTTTACCGAAAAGAGGGGGCGTATATTTTTGATAATATTTGATTGATTAAAGTGGGATAAAAGACCAAAAAGATTTTTAATTTTATTTTTACTTTGTTTTTAAAATTAATATTAAAATAATATTGTAAACTTTTTAAATCAATATATTTAAAATTGTAAATATTTGAAAAATTAATATTTTTAATATAAGTTTGTATGTATAAAAACAAAAATATAATTTAAGTTTGGTGTAAATTTTTAATATGAATTTTTAATTTTATGCATTTTAAATTTAAGTTTGATGTGAATTTAAAAACAAAAATTTACTTTATTTCGCTAAGTTAAAAATATGATTCTTAAAATTCGTCGTGAGTTGAAGACTAGGTCGTTGAACCGAAATTGTTTTACCCGAGGGAGGGACGAGAACTTTTATTATCATTATTTTTAATCTTATTGAATTAAAGTATGCCAAAAACATTAAAAAACCCAAAAATCTTTACTTTTAAAACCGCGATTAAAAAGTGACAAATTTTAAAATTTTGTCGAGGGACGGACTAGGACATCGATCCGAAACGCCCTCATCCTAAAAAGAAACAAATTTTTAAAATTTTATTAATTTTATGTTTTATAAAGTGTAAGGTTTTATATAAAAAAAAGCCAAAATTACTGTACCCGGACCCTCATGCGATCGCATGGGGTTTACACTTCAACTCCATGCGATCGCATGGAGCTGAAAATCAGGCCAGGATCAAAAGCCAATCTGTTCTGTTCTTCACACCACAACACACACATACCCGAAAATACTCTCAAATCTTCACAAAATTTCACCAAAATTCACCGTAATTCGTCAAATTTCTTACTCTAATTATGCCTAGATTCGCATTCTTCGGCAAAAAGGTAAAAATTACACCCCTAAATTTTTAAATTTTCTAGTTTTTGTGAAAATTACCAATATTTTACCTAATGCAATTTTGTTAATTTCTAGTGTAATTAGTGTTAAATTGTTAGTATTTTATGCATGTATAACCTAGATTGATGCTATTTAACATGATTTGAAGCCAAAAACTTCAAAAAATTTAGAAATCTAGGGTTTGTGTTCTTGAGCAATTTGGGGATTTTTGATATAAACAGGTTATGGCCGATTTTTGTCATGAATTATTACTAAATTAAGTAGTGTAACATGTTTAGGTAGTTAAATGATCCAAACATTGATCCTAAACATGATTTTTGGAGATTAAAGTGGACTTTTTATGTCTAAAATTCATGAACTTGATTAATTTGATATAATTTCCATTTGAGACTTGTTTAATTATTAGTAATGACTATTTTGACATGTTATTTGAGTTAAATGCTTATGAACTTTGTATACATTTTCATATGTGCTTATTTGAAAAAGTATAGAATTGTAAAAAATGTGAAAATGTGTATAAGTTTAATTTTGATTTAACATGTTATTGTGATTGTTTTAAGTTGTTATTTTGCTAACACTAATGCATATTTGGATGCACAAACTTTGTGTTTAATGTGTTTTGCAGAAAGCCGATACTGGAGGTTCAGGATCATCATCATCTAGACGACCTGCTCCAGCTCTAGAACCAGAACCAGAAATGCAATATGAACCTGAACAAGTACCACAACAGGAACCACAACAACAGCCTGATCAGCACGTACCTTATGATGACCCGCTACAGTTACCTAATGAATTCATAGTATTTCCGCCACATCCACCTGTAGAATACCCAACGATTCCTGAACGCACATTGCATCCTAATTTGAGATTCGATAGACGATGGAGAGATTACCCATCATATCAAAGTAATAAATTCAAATTAGTAAAAAAGAGGTAGAGGTGCCGAGGGTAATTGATTGGAATCCTTTAGAAACAGTCCATCTAGCTGACCGTGTTAGACAGCATTTGATTCAAAGGTATGGCAGTTCTTCTTTTACAGATTGGGAACGTCTTTTCACCATTCGTAGACCTGTATATAAGGAATGGTGTGTTGAGTTGATGAGTACTATAGCGTTAAATGTAGAGGTAGATAGGTTAAATGATAAAAGTTTTCTTAGATTTATCCTTGGCAGTAGGATATACAGGATGTCCATGATGGACATGGCCAGGGCATTACAGATTTACACTCGTAGTGAATTGCTACTACCCGATTGTATGAGTTTGATTTATCGTGGTGAAAGGGTAGATAGGAACTTTGACGCGAACGCCGTTTGGAGGCGTATGTCAAACTATAATGTTTTTATACTGGGAGGAAAACACTCCTACTTACATATTAACAAAGCCGAGCTTCGTGTAATTCATAGATTTTTGGCTAACTCGATTACACAGAGAGGTCACAATAAGGAAAAAATGACCTTACATGATTTATTTTACCTAAAGTGTATTCGAGACCCGAGAAGCTTTGTTAATATCCCTTACTGTGTTGGTTTTTATTTATCTAAAATGGTAGAAGGAATGCAGGACGGGAGTATAATAGGAGGAGGTATTTTTGTTACTCTCATTGGAGAGTATTTAGGTGTTGATAGGAACCAAGGGGGTCCATTACAGGTTTGTAGAGAACAGGATGAGACCATAGGATTGCAGGTTTATACGGGTGCTAAGGTATTGAAGAGTAGACGCAAGCAGGCAATTCCCTATGAAGGTAATCATCCTCAGGTAGAGAGAGGCTCAGACGAGGAAATGGAGGAAGTGGAAGACATTAGGGATGTCTTTCGAGATGCTATTCTTGACGTCCACGTTCGTATAGATGAGGAAGCAATGACGAGCGCGGCCAGACATAATATGTACGAGCAGTGGAACTCCGAGCGAGTATACAAGGACTATAGGCGACGCCAACACGATAGCTGGTTAGTTCATCAGCACCAAATCATGAGCCAGCTATCATATCAGGTACCAAATAATTACGTGCCTACTCGACCTGCTCATTTTCCGCCACACAACCCCGAAATCTGACCACCCTTTAACCGGTATGACTATAACCAAGCCTATCAGAACATCTATAACCAACAATGGAACCCACCTGACGAGATGAACTGGAACCCCTATCCAGACTGATTTGGTTCCATTGGTTATTTTTATGATTTTTATTTTTTTATGTTTTTACTTTTTCATGTTTTAACTTATGTTATTGGATATTATTATGTAATTTTTATCATTTTTATTATTATTCTGTACTAATATTTCCCATTTAGGATTTGAAAGTTTGAAAGTGGGATTTTAAGTCTCATTTCAAATTACCATGCATGTTTATATTTGTATTGTATGTATATTGTTGATTGTACAAAACAGGGTAAAACAGCGCATTTTTAAAGACTGGCATTAAGTTCAGCAAAAGCTAGTACTTTTGACGACAAAACAAAAAACATATGTGATGTAACAGCAAGACGGAATGAACAAATGACGTGCACCATTTATCATTCAGCAAACAAACGCCAATATGTTTGGAAATTTTGGTAAAATTTAATCAATTTTCTACGCTAATCACCCTCAATAATTTAAAATGTTACTGATTTCTTGCAAATGAGGGCATTGCAAGATCTTAAGTATGGGAAGGGGTTAAATTCTTTCAGAATTTTAAAATTTTTTGACTTGTATACTTGGTTACCATTAAAAATACTAGTAACGCAGTAGTTGTATTAGAATCTAGTGCTCTCTGATAATAAAGAACAGCCCTAGTCTTATATACTGACTACCCAATTCTAGTAAAATTTTTCAAAATTTTTAATTAAATGAATTTAAAATCATGTTTATACATATTTATGAACGATAAAACTAGGTGTTAACACCGAAATTATTGTTACCTCGGAAAGGACATAAATTGAGAAACAACCCAAAATGTTAGAAATCATTTAAAATGGAATAGAAGACAATAAAAAGGAAAATAAAAGTCAAGTGTGGGAAAATTTACCAAGTTATTTAAAAAATATATCACACATATTTTGTAACAAATAACTGAAGATACTTTTGTTTTGGACGATTTTAATCAGTTTTACCCGATTTACTGTAATATATTTGAAAGAAAGATGGATCTACACGATGAATCAATTCCATCATTAAAAGGAAGTAAAGTCTTCCGAAAAAGAAACGCGCTTCTTGATTTAGGTCATGAAGTTGTCGTCCAGACCAGCTATAGGTTGACGAAAAATCTAGAAAAGTCATCATAAAATTAGCAGGAAATCTACGGCCCTCAGCATCAAACAGGGTCGCTAAGTGGTCAGACTTATCCTAACCATGAGAGGATCTGTCTCATAAAATGGGGAGGATGCCGTGCAAATTAGCTTGATAAGACTAATGAATCAGATCCCCAGAAAAGGATAATCTCCTTAAAGATCAAAAATCAGATTTTAAGCCTGATATTACTCAATCCTAGAAATTGACCTTAAAGATTGAGAATTACAAACTCATGGAATTCGATGATATCTAAACTCGAGCTTGAACGAGAATATTTTGATCAAAATTGCAAACCGATTTGTTTTCTGAAAACCCATTTTCAATGCGTTCATTACCATTGAACGTAAAATCCTAGGAATTCACCTGGAATTCATTAGGTCACCTGAACCAAATCGGGTGTCAACCGTAAGAACGGTGGTTGCATAGCATGGTCAAAGACAGGACCTTGTGCCAGACCGAAAAATTATAAGGGTGAGCTTTACTATTGCTCCTACAAAGGATAGTAATTGCATCCAACACGTTATAGACCATAATTAAAAGCATGTCAGGGGACATTGCCTTAACAGTTGCTTGTTCAACGCTTTCCTTTACAACCAGACGGTAGTTTACTAAAAGGTAATATATGGAACAAGTATACTGGACGTGTTGCTTTCCCAATACAAGGTTAGCAAGTGGGTGACACAAAACAGCAAGTTTTGAACTAAAATTTTCAAATCTGAAACCCACCAAACCCACAAAAACAATTTGCAAACACCGGTGAAGGGTTATCCCGGAAAAATTATCTAGGGTAAAAGCTAGATTTAATTTTCAAAAGATCAAATATTTTCATAAAGATCCAATTTCCTTAAAAGATCTAAAATTTTTATAGTCATGTGGGACTGTAAACCATAACGTTACTACCATTGTTCATACCGCCGTATAGAAATCACTGATGTACAAAGTGTGAAGAATAAAGAAGTGATTCTAGTATATTTCAAGACTATATTTCTTGAGGACAAGCAACGCTCAAGTGTGGGAATATTTGATAATGCTAAAAACGAACATATATTTCATAGCATTATCCCTCAAGAAAGATAAGATTTTAGTTGCAACTGTTCTATTTACAAGTGATATTCGTTTAAATAATAAAAGGTGAAGACAAAAGACAGATTCGACGAATTGAAGACGCAAACGACCAAAAAGCTCAAAAGTACAAAGTACAATCAAAGAGGTTCCAATTAGTGATAAGAAACGTCTCAAAATTACAAGAGTACAAGAAGCAAAACGCAAAGTACAAGATATTAAATTATACGCAAGGACGTTCGAAAATCCGGAACCGGGACCAGAGTCAACTCTCAACGCTCGACGCAACGGACTAAAAATTACAAGTCAACTATGCACATGAATATAATATAATATATAATTAATTCTTCAAATTAATATATATATTATATTATATTATAAAAACCGTCGGCAGAAGAAAACAACAACATGTGAGCCTCCCCAGCTGGCCATGCGATCGCATGACCTGGAGGAGCAAAACTCATGTGATCGCATGAGCCCCTTTTCCAGCCCACGTTGCCTATAAAACTCGCTTTTTTGGTGAACATCAAACACATCTTTTTCTCCTCATTCATCATACGATATATATATATATATATATATATATATATATATATATATATATATATATATATATATATATATATATATATATATATATATATATATATATATATATATATATATATATATATTATATTTTATTTTTAATTTTAATTTCTAATAATAAGGGTATGTTAGCGAATGTCGTAAGGGTGTAAGTCGAAATTCTGTCCGTGTAACGCTACGCTGTTTTTAATCATTGTAAGTTATGTTCAACCTTTTTACATTAATGTCTCGTAGCTAAGTTATTATTATGCTTATTTAATACTGAAGTAATCATGATGTTAGGCTAAAAATATTAAAATTGGGTAATTGGGCTTTGCACCATAATTGGGGCTTGGACAAAAGAATGACACTTGTGGAAATTAGACTATGGGCTATTAATGGGCTTTATATTTGTTTAACTAAATAATAGTTTGTTAATTTTAATATAAAGATTTACAATTAGACGTCCCTATAAATAACCATATACACTCGATCGGACACGATGAGCGGGATATTTATATGTACGAATAATCGTTCATTTAACCGGACACGGGAATGGATTAATAGTCTATGGAATTATTAAAACAAGGGTGAAATTATGTACAAGGACACTTGTCATAATTGATAACAAAGTATTAAAACCTTGGGTTACACGCAGTCGATATCCTGGTGTAATTATTAAACAAAGTATTAAAACCTTGTTACAGTTTAAGTCCCCAATTAGTTGGAATATTTGACTTCAGGTATAAGGATAACTTGACGAGGACACTCGCACTTTATATTTATGACTGATGGACAGTTATGGACAAAAACCAGACGGACATATTAAATAATCCAGGACAAAGGACAATTAACTCATGGGAATAAACTAAAATCAACACGTCAAACATCATGATTATGGAAGTTTAAATAAGCATAATTCCTTTATTTTCAAATTTAATTGCACTTATAATTATCGCACTTTTATTTATTGTCATTTTATTTAATTGCACTTTTAATTTTCGTACTCTTTAATTATCGTAATTTTATTTTATCGCACTTTTATTTATCGCAATTTCATTATCATTATTTACTTTACGCTTTAAATTAAGTCTTTTATTTATTTAATATTTTACATTAGGTTTTAACTGCGACTAAAAGTTTTAAAAATCGACAAACCGGTCATTAAACGATAAAACCCCCTTTTTATAATAATAATATTACTTATATATATTTGTATTTTTATTAATTAAAACTAATATAGCGTTAAGCTTTGTTTAAAAGAATTCCCGGTGGAACGAACCGGACTTACTAAAAACTACACTACTGTACGATTAGGTACACTGCCTATAAGTAATGTAGCAAGGTTTAGGTATATCCATTCTATAAATAAATAAATATCTTGTGTAAAATTGTATCATATTTAATAGTATTTCCTAGTAAAATATAAGCTATTTCATATACACCTCGCATAACATCAACAGAACCTTCAAGAAGACCAATCTTGATCCTTTGATTGTGTCTGAACGGCCCAAAACCCCTACTGAAATTGAGGCGGAGAAAGCCCAAGATGCTGCTTTTGAACAACAATTGAAAAGCCCAGAGGGCGGAGATGGTGGTACTGTTCAACCATCTCCTGATGTTGAGATTGTTGAAGTCACCCCTGAACCGTCCAGCGCCAAGAAGGCTGGCAAAAGTTCAAAACGTGAGGGAAAACGTCCTGCGGGTGAAGCTGTTGACAAACCAAAAAAGAGAAGTATGTATCTCAGCTGCATCTGTATAAATAAATTAATAATTTTATGTCGAAGCTCTATTGTATATTTATCTGCTTCTCCATTTTATAGGATTGGTTCTTCAAGATGATGCTGTTGATGCTTCTTCTTGGAAGGATCCTGAGAGCCATAAAAATGTTAATGTTGAAGATGACAGTGATGATGATAATGAAGAAACTGATGATGTTGATTCTTTTGAGACCCCCCCATTCAGAACTCTGCATACTCCTAAAGGGACTGATACAACCCAATCTTCTGCATCTACCCAACCACCATCTGTACCACTGGGTGGTTTACAGGCTTTTCTTGACGATCCTGCTAACAAATCTGATATTTTTGCTGAATTTTTGAAGGTAATCCTTATAAGATTTATAATCTTAGAACACTATTTCACTAATAATTGCTTTCTTATTAGAATTACTGATTTCATTGTAGGCAAGCACCATTACTGATTTGTCTTCCTCTCTGTCCACCATGACGCATAAACAAAGCTATCAATCCACTGCTGCAGCATTAGTGCTTTTGAATCAACATGTGATTCATGGTCTTCAGATGCAAAAAGCTCAAGACACTATTGTTGCCAATGCTGTTCATAATGCCAACAAGGTAAAGGGTCTTGAAGTTGACTTGAAAGATGCCAGCTCAAAGTTGAAGATTGTAGAGGATGCTGGTAAGAAAAAGGAGGAGTTGTTGCAGGTGGTGGAAACAAAATGTGTTGCAGAGAGAGTAGAAAAAGAGAAATGCAGGGAAGAGAAGGATAAGCTGGTGAAGGAAAATGAAGAGTTAAAGAAAATGTTAGAAGAAAAGAATCAATTTTTGGAGGAAAAGACTACTACTGCTACTGCTGATTTAAAAGCCGGTATCCCTGGTCTTGTGCATAGGGTGTTGGGTTCTAAACTTGTGGGTGAAACTTTCAATAGGTATTTAGTGGCATCTACAGAAAGTGATCTTGCAGATGCAATAGAGGAAATTTTGAATGCCCTACTGAAGGTTTTTCGTATGCCCGAGAGACATATTTAATTAATGAGGCTAATATGTTATGATACAAGTCGAGTCATACCCAATAACAAGCTTACCGACACTTTACAAGTATTTAATCTTAACAGTTGGATCGTTAAATAAATACGCGACACTTGGATCTTAGAAAATCGGTTTTCTAAAATAATATCACTTGAGATAAATTATTTGGATAATTTATATATAATTATTTATAAGTTTTAAATGATTATATTGTGTTATATTTTATAAAAGGTTTATAAAATGTGAAAGTAACAATACAAATACATGTTTTATATATATATATATATCTATATATAACATGTTTATATATATTAAAACATTGTTATAAAAAATATAAGTGGCAGATTTTTGGGACTCCAAAGGAGCATCTCATGCTTGTATTTTGTTACTTTTGAGATCACAACACTTAATAAAAATGCTAGTCTCAAAACATGCATTTTGACTCAAGTGAGAGGGTGATAATACACATAAAAATTGGCAACAAAAATTGTGCTTCAGCACTATATGCTGGCCGAACTGTTTTGAGTAAAAAAGGAGAGTTCCTTGCTTGCTATTTTATTACATTCAAGTGTCTAAAGTCCTAACAAAATAAAGAAGGTGTTGGTGATTGAAAGCTTGGGGTATTACTTGCTTGAGGCTTCAAGTTAGAAGCTCATTTTTGCATCATCTTCATCATCATTTCTCCTCTCCAAATTCAGCCCTCAACTAGCTTGAGGAGGTACATATATCTTCTCTACTTGTTATATTTGTAAGCATTTATCCAAGACTTGATATTATCATGGGATTTAACTTAATTGCTTAACATGTTAACATGAATCATAATGCTTCCGCTTGTTTTAACTCTGTTTAATTTATATAATGATCAAGTTAACTATGAGAATATGATGTTTTGAAACTTGTTAAATTCCATCAGTGGTATCTAGAGCCGAGGTCTATGGTTTATGCCTCTTATATGATCTTTAAACCCACTAAATTTGCATTCTAAGTACATGCATGAAAATGGAATGCAAAAATTTTCGGGTTTGAGAGGGTTATTAAAGTTGGCCGATTTCTAAGGGGTTCCAAAAGGGTTTGGAACTTGCAAATTGGTCATATTTGGTTGTATATTGTTGTTCACAATCTAGCCAAGACCTTGTGTTTGAATGGATATTTGTTTGGTTGATTTATTATTTTGATATGGTTGTAATATTCATTCAATTTGGTTTGTAAAATTAATTATTCATTTGGTATGTAATATTAATTTTGGTTATGTAATTTATTTTATATTTGGTATGTAAAATAGATTAGGTTGTATTTTCATTTTTTAGAAAAAATGTATTATGATATATTTTGTAAAAATGAAGATGCAAGATTATGACTTGAAGAACACAAGAAGGAGCATTTGGATGCAAGATTAAGTGGGAGATTTAAAATCTCCTACTTTGTGTTATAACCCCTTAACTGGTGACATTTGTTTTCGGCTAAACAAATGTCTACCAAAATGGCTTGATTGTGAACACATTAGTTTTGCATGCATGTATGTATATTGTGTTTGTATGTTTGGTTACTACAAGTTAATTACAAGTTAACAACAAGAAAAATGACAATTTAATTGGTTAAATTAGACATTAATTATGACATGCAAAACGACGATTTAATTGGTTAAATTAAAAATGGCAAAAGGACATTAATAAATGGTTATTAAGAACACTAAAAGGATTATAATAAATGGTTATTGAATCACATATATAAAATCGTTTATATCAAGTAATTAGCTAAATAGCAAGACATGAAAATGGTTTTTCATAAGTACCATACACTAAATGCATGTTGGTGTATGGCATAAAAGTTTTCTTAAACTAGAAATAATGGAAACTTAAAATCCCTTCAATTAACAAGGTAAACAAGTTGAACGCCATCCTTTTGTGCAACACTTAAAAAAATTAGGGAACTCATAATGGGATAAAGGTCACCTAACCGTTATGAGCAAACTAGTATGATTGAGGTAAATTTCGCACACTTGTGGGATAAAGGTCACCTAACCACTTGAAATGTCCCGTTCATATTGATTATAAACGTTCCATATTAATTGATTTCTTGCGAGGTTTTGACCTCTATATGAGACGTTTTTCAAAGACTGCATTCATTTTTAAAACAACCATAACCTTTATTTTATCAATAAAGGTTTCAAAAGCATTACGTAGATTATCAAATAATGATAATCTAAAATATACTGTTTACACACGACCATTAAATAATGGTTTACAATAGAAATATATTACATCGACATATGTTTCTTGAATGCAGTTTTTACATAATATCATACAAACATGGACTCCAAATCTTGTCCTTATTTTAGTATACAACAGCGGAACCTCTTAATATTCACCTGAGAATAAACATATTTTAATCGTCAACAAAAATGTTGGTGAGTTATAGGTTTAACATATATATATCAAATCGTAACAATAGACCACAAGATTTCATATTTCAATATACATCCCATACATAGAGATAAAAATCATTCATATGGTGAACACCTGGTAACCGACATTAACAAGATGCATATATAAGAATATCCCCATCATTCCGGGACACCCTTCGGATATGATATAAATTTCGAAGTACTAAAGCATCCGGTACTTTGGATGGGGTTTGTTAGGCCCAATAAATCTATCTTTAGGATTCGCATCAATTAGGGTGTCTGTTCCCTAATTCTTAGATTACCAGACTTAATAAAAAGGGGCATATTCGATTTCGATAATTTAACCATAGAATGTAGTTTCACGTACTTGTATCTATTTTGTAAATCATTTATAAAACCTGCATGTATTCTCATCCCAAAAATATTAGATTTTAAAAGTGGGACTATAACTCACTTTCACAGATTTTTACTTCGTCGGGAAGTAAGATTTTGTCACTGGTCGATTCACGAACCTATAACAAATATGTACATATATATCAAAGTATATTCAAAATATATTTACAACACTTTTAATACATTTTAATGTTTTAAGTTTATTAAGTCAGCTATCCTCGTTAGTAACCTACAACTAGTTGTCCAACGTTAGATGTACAGAAAAAATTGATATATATTATCTTGAACCAATCCACGACCCAGTGTATACACGTCTCAGGCTAGATCACAACTCAAAGTATATATATTTTTGAAATCAACCTCAACTCTGTATAGCTAACTCCCACATTACTGCATATAGAGTGTCTATGGTTGTTCCAAATAATATATACACATGGGTCAATATGATATGTCAAAATATTTGCATACGTGTCTATTGTATCCTAAGATTACATAATATATTAGAATACATGTATAATACAATATAAGTTAGCTAGGATATGATTAATATAGATTTGTTACCAATTTTCACGTTGCTACAACAAGAAAAATTATCCAATCTTGTTTTACCCATAACTTCTTCATTTTAAATCCGTTTTGAGTGAATAAAATTGCTATGGTTTCATATTGAACTCTATTTTATGAATCTAAACAGAAAAAGTATAGGTTTATAGTCAGAAATATAAGTTACAAGTCATTTTTGTAAAGGTAGTCATATCAGTCGAAAGAACGGCTTCTAGATGACCATTTTAGGAAACATACTTCCACTTTGAGTTTAACCATGATTTTTGGATATAGTTTCATGTTCATAAGAAAAATCATTTTCCCAGAAGAACAACTTTTAAATCAAAGTTTATCACAGTTTTTAATTAACTAACCCAAAACAGCCCGCGGTGTTACTATGACGGCGTATGTCCGATTTTACAGTGTTCTTCGTGTTTCCAGGTTTTAAATCATTAAGTTAGCATATCATATAGATATAGAACATGTGTTTAGTTGTTTTTAAAAGTCAATTTAGAAGGATTAACTTTTGTTTGCGAACAAGTTTAGAATTAACTAAACTATGTTCTAGTGATTACAAGTTTAAACCTTCGAATAAGATAGCTTTATATGTATGAATCGAATGATGTTATGAACATCATTACTGCCTCAAGTTTTCTGGATAAAGCTACTGGAAATGATAAAAATAGATCTAGCTTCAAAGGATCCTTGGATGGCTTGAAAGTTCTTGAAGCAGAATCATGACACGAAAACAAGTTCAAGTAAGATTTCCACTCGAAATAAGATTGTTATAGTTATAGAAATTGAATCAAAGTTTGAATATGAGTATTACCTTGTATTAGAAAGATATCTTACTGTAAATAATAAAGATTTCTTGAGGTTGGATGATCACTCTACAAGATTGGAAGTAAGCTAGCAAACTTGGAAGTATTCTTGATTTTTTGAAACTAGAACTTGTAGAATTTATGAAGAACACTTAGAACTTGAAGATAGAACTTGAGAGAGATTAATTAGATGAAGAAAATTGAAGAATGAAAGTGTTTGTAGGTGTTTTTGGTCGTTGGTATATGGATTAGATATAAAGGATGTGTAATTTTGTTTACATGTAAATAAGTCATGAATGATTACTCATATTTTTGTAATTTTATGAGATAGTTCATGCTAGTTGCCAAATGATGGTTCCCACATGTGTTAGGTGACTCACATGGGCTGCTAAGAGCTGATCATTGGAGTGTATATACTAATAGTACATACATCTAAAAGCTGTGTATTGTACGAGTACGAATACGAGTGCATACGAGTAGAATTGTTGATGAAACTGAACGAGGATGTAATTGTAAGCATTTTTGTTAAGTTGAAGTATTTTGATAAGTGTATTGAAGTCTTTCAAAATTGTATGAATACATATTAAAACACTACATGTATATACATTTTAACTGAGTCGTTACATGTAAGTGTTGTTTTGAAACCTTTAAGTTAACGATCTTGTTAAATGTTGTTAATCCATTGTTTATTAAATCAAATGAGATGTTAAATTATTATATTATCATGATATTATCATGTATGAATATCTCTTAATATGATATATATACATTAAATGTCTTTACAACGATAATCGTTACATATATGTCTCGTTTAAAAATCATTAAGTTAGTAGTCTTGTTTTTACATATGTAGTTCATTGTTAATATACTTAATGATATGTTTACTTATCATAGTATCATGTTAACTATATATATATATATATCCATATATATGTCATCATATAGTTTTTACAAGTTTTAACGTTCGTGAATCACCGGTCAACTTGGGTGGTCAATTGTCTATATGAAACATATTTCAATTAATCAAGTCTTAACAAGTTTGATTGCTTAACATGTTGGAAACATTTAATCATGTAAATATCAATCTCAATTAATATATATAAACATGGAAAAGTTCGGGTCACTACAGTACCTACCCGTTAAATAAATTTCGTCCCGAAATTTTAAGCTGTTGAAGGTGTTGACGAATCTTCTGGAAATAGATGCGGGTATTTCTTCTTCATCTGATCTTCACGCTCCCAGGTGAACTCGGGTCCTCTACGAGCATTCCATCGAACCTTAACAATTGGTATCTTGTTTTGCTTAAGTCTTTTAACCTCACGATCCATTATTTCGACCGGTTCTTCGATGAATTGAAGTTTTTCGTTGATTTGGATTTCATCTAACGGAATAGTGAGATCTTCTTTAGCAAAACATTTCTTCAAATTCGAGACGTTGAAAGTGTTATGTACAGCCGCGAGTTGTTGAGGTAACTCTAGTCGGTAAGCTACTGGTCCGACACGATCAATAATCTTGAATGGTCCAATATACCTTGGATTTAATTTCCCTCGTTTACCAAATCGAACAACGCCTTTCCAAGGTGCAACTTTAAGCATGACCATCTCTCCAATTTCAAATTCTATATCTTTTCTTTTAATGTCAGCGTAGCTCTTTTGTCGACTTTGGGCGGTTTTCAACCGTTGTTGAATTTGGATGATCTTCTCGGTGGTTTCTTTTATAATCTCCGGACCCGTAATCTGTCTATCCCCCACTTCACTCCAACAAATCGGAGACCTGCACTTTCTACCATAAAGTGCTTCAAACGGCGCCATCTCAATGCTTGAATGGTAGCTGTTGTTGTAGGAAAATTCTGTTAACGGTAGATGTCGATCCCAACTGTTTCCGAAATCAATAACACATGCTCGTAGCATGTCTTTAAGCGTTTGTATCGTCCTTTCGCTCTGCCCATCAGTTTGTGGATGATAGGCAGTACTCATGTCTAGACGAGTTCCTAATGCTTGCTGTAATGTCTGCCAGAATCTTGAAATAAATCTGCCATCCCTATCAGAGATAATAGAGATTGGTATTCCATGTCTGGAGACGACTTCCTTCAAATACAGTCGTGCTAACTTCTCCATCTTGTGATCTTCTCTTATTGGCAGGAAGTGTGCTGATTTGGTGAGACGATCAACTATTACCCAAATAGTATCAAAACTACTTGCAGTCCTTGGCAATTTAGTGATGAAATCCATGGTAATGTTTTCCCATTTCCATTCCGTGATTTCGGGTTATTGAAGTAGACCTGATGGTTTCTGATGCTCAGCTTTGACCTTAGAACACGTCAAACATTCTCCTACGTATTTAGCAACATCGGCTTTCATACCCGGCCACCAAAAATGTTTCTTGAGATCCTTGTACATCTTCCCCGTTCCAGGATGTATTGAGTATCTGGTTTTATGAGCTTCTCTAAGTACCATTTCTCTCATATCTCCAAATTTTGGTACCCAAATCCTTTCAGCCCTATACCGGGTTCCGTCTTCCAGAATATTAAGATGCTTCTCCGATCCTTTGGGTATTTCATCCTTTAAATTTCCCTCTTTTAAAACTCCTTGTTGCGCCTCCTTTATTTGAGTAGTAATGTTATTATGAATCATTATATTCATATATTTTACTCGAATGGGTTCTCTGTCCTTCCTGCTCATGGCATCGGCTATCACATTTGCCTTCCCCGGGTGGTAACGAATCTCAAAGTCGTAATCATTCAATAATTCAATCCACCTACGCTGCCTCATATTCAGTTGTTTCTGATTAAATATGTGTTGAAGACTTTTGTGGTCGGTATATATAATACTTTTGACCCCATATAAGTAGTGCCTCCAAGTCTTTAATGCAAAAATAACCGCGCCTAATTCCAAATCATGCGTCGTATAATTTTGTTCGTGAATCTTCAATTGTCTAGACGCATAAGCAATCACCTTCGTTCGTTGCATTAATACACAACCGAGACCTTGCTTTGATGCATCACAATAAATCACAAAATCATCATTCCCTTCAGGCAATGACAATATAGGTGTCGTAGTTAGCTTTTTCTTCAATAACTGAAACGCTTTCTCTTGTTCATCATTCCATTCAAATTTCTTCCCTTTATGCGTTAATGCAGTCAAGGGTTTTGCTATTCTGGAAAAGTCTTGGATGAACCTTCTGTAGTAACCAGCTAGTCCTAACAACTGGCGTATGTGTTTCGGAGTTTTCGGGGTTTCCCACTTTTCAACAGTTTCTATCTTTGCCGGATCCACCTTAATACCTTCTTTGTTCACTATGTGACCGAGGAATTGAACTTCTTCCAACCAAAATGCACACTTTGAAAACTTAGCGTACAATTCTTCCTTCCTCAATACTTCTAACACCTTTCTCAAATGTTCACCGTGTTCTTTGTCATTCTTTGAGTAAATAAGTATGTCATCAATGAAAACAATGACAAACTTGTCAAGGTATGGTCCACACACTCGGTTCATAAGGTCCATGAACACAGCTGGTGCATTAGTTAAACCAAACGGCATGACCATAAACTCGTAATGACCGTAACGTGTTCTGAAAGCAGTCTTTGGAATATCATCTTCTTTCACCCGCATTTGATGATACCCGGAACGTAAGTCAATCTTTGAATAAACAGACGAGCCTTGTAGTTGATCAAATAAGTCATCGATTCTAGGTAGTGGGTAGCGGTTCTTGATGGTAAGTTTGTTCAACTCTCGGTAGTCGATACACAACCTGAATGTACCATCTTTCTTCTTGACAAACAAAACAGGAGCTCCCCACGGTGATGTGCTTGGTCGAATGAAACCACGCTCTAAAAGTTCTTGTAATTGGCTTTGTAGTTCTTTCAGCTCGCTGGGTGCGAGTCTGTAAGGAGCACGAGCTATTGGTGCAGCTCCTGGTACAAGATCTATTTGAAATTCAACGGATCGATGTGGGGGTAATCCCGGTAATTCTTTCGGAAATACATCAGGAAATTCTTTTGCGACGGGAACATCATTGATGCTCTTTTCTTCAGTTTGTACTTTCTTGACGTGTGCTAGAACAGCATAGCAACCTTTTCTTATTAGTTTTTGTGCCTTCAAATTACTAATAAGATGTAGCTTCGTGTTGCCCTTTTCTCCGTACACCATTAAGGGTTTTCCTTTTTCTCGTATAATTCGAATTGCATTTTTGTAACAAACGATCTCCGCTTTCACTTCTTTCAACCAGTCCATACCGATTATCACATCAAAACTCCCTAACTCTACTGGTATCAAATCAATCTTAAATGTTTCACTAACCAGTTTAATTTCTCGATTCCGACATATATTATCTGCTGAAATTAATTTACCATTTGCTAATTCGAGTAAAAATTTACTATCCAAAGGTGTCAATGGACAACTTAATTTAGCACAAAAATCTCTACTCATATAGCTTCTATCCGCACCCGAATCAAATAAAATGTAAGCAGATTTATTGTCAATAAGAAACGTACCCGTAACAAGCTCCGGGTCTTCCTGTGCCTCTGCCGCATTAATATTGAAAACTCTTCCACGGCCTTGTCCATTCGTGTTCTCCTGGTTCGGGAAATTTCTAATAATGTGGCCCGGTTTTCCACATTTATAACAAACTACATTGGCATAACTTGCTCCGACACTACTTGCTCCGCCATTACTTGTTCCGACACCATTTGTTCCTTTCGTTCTATTAACCCCTGGTCCGTAGACCTCACACTTCGCCGCGCTATGACCATTTCTTTTACACTTGTTGCAAAATTTGGTGCAGAACCCCGAGTGATTCTTTTCACACCTTTGGCATAGCTGCTTCTGATTGTTTTTGTTGTTGCGGTTATTAATGTTGTTGGGATGATTGTTGTAGTTGCTGTTGTTGTTGTTGTTGTTGTTGTTGGGCCGTTTGTTGTAGTTGCGATTGATGTTGCGATTGTTGGGATAATTGTTGCGATTATTGTTGTAATTGCTGTTGTTGTTGTATTGGTGATTCTTATCACCGTTTTCCTCCCACTTTCTTTTGACTTGCTTCACATTGGCCTCTTCAGCAGTCTGTTCTTTAATTCTTTCTTCAATCTGGTTCACGAGTTTGTGAGCCATTCTACATGCCTGTTGTATGGAGGTGGGCTCGTGTGAACTTATATCTTCTTGGATTCTTTCCGGTAATCCTTTCACAAACGCGTCGATCTTCTCTTCCTCATCTTCGAATGCTCCCGGACACAATAGGCACAATTCTGTGAATCGTGTTTCGTACGTGGTAATATCAAATCCTTGGGTTCGTAACCCTCTAAGTTCTGTCTTGAGCTTATTGACCTCGGTTCTGGGACGGTACTTCTCGTTCATCAAGTGTTTGAATGCTGACCACGGTAGTGCGTACGCATCGTCTTGTCCCACTTGCTCTAGATAGGTATTCCACCATGTTAACGCAGAACCTGTGAAGGTATGCGTAGCGTACTTTACTTTATCCTCTTCAGTACACTTACTTATGGCAAACACCGATTCGACCTTCTCGGTCCACCGTTTCAATCCGATCGGTCCTTCGGTTCCATCAAATTCCAAAGGTTTGCAGGCAGTGAATTCTTTGTAGGTGAATCCTACACGATTTCCTGTACTGCTAGATCCAAGGTTATTGTTGGTATGTAGCGCAGCCTGTACTGTGGCTATGTTTGAAGTTAGAAAAGTACAAAATTCCTCTTCATTCATATTCACGGTGTGTCGAGTAGTCGGTGCCATTTCATTCAAAATAGTTAAATGGAACAAGTTAATCATACAGAATATTAAGAGTAGTTAATAGTATTTCGTAGCATAATATGAACTCATTTATAAAAGCTTTTTCTTCATATTAGCGTTTTATAAGTTTAAATTCGGGTAGTACCTACCCGTTAAGTTCATACTTAGTAGCTAATATACAATTCAACTACTACAATTCTATATGAAAAACTGATTATAATAATATTTCGCGTTCAAACTTTTACACAATATTTTACAAACTTACAATACCGCTTATTTTACATATAGCATGAAATATAGCACACAATAAATTTGATACAAGATGGTTGTGAAAATAATTCTAGCTAGTACACAAGTCGTTCAGCAAAGGCAATAAAGACACGTAATTCATACGTCCAGAAACAAGTCATGCATTCTGGTTTTACTAGGATTACTTCCCATCCTTGGTCTAGTGGAACATAACCGTTATGGCCGTTGATAAGACATCGTGTTGTAATGTCGTCAAAGGGACGAGGGTTACATAATGTCCAACAGTCCCGTAACAATCTAAAAACCTCATTTCTTACCCCAATTACCGAGTCCGTCACTTGTGGGAACGTTTTGTTTAATAGTTGTAGCCCGATGTTCTTGTTCTCACTTTGGTGAGAAGCGAACATTACTAATCCGTAAGCATAACATGCTTCTTTATGTTGCATATTAGCCGCTTTTTCTAAATCACGAACTCCAATATTCGGATATATTGAGTCAAAATAATTTCTTAACCCATTGCGTAAAATAGCATTTGGGTTCCCCGCAATATATGCGTCAAAGTAAACACATCGTAACTTATGGATTTCCCAATGTGATATCCCCCATCTTTCGAACGAAAGCCTTTTATAAACCAAGGCATTCTTGGAACGTTCTTCGAATGTCTTACAAACTGATCTCGCCTTAAATAGTTGTGCCGAAGAATTCTGACCGACTCTAGACAAGATTTCATCAATCATGTCTCCGGGTAGGTCTCTTAAAATATTGGGTTGTCTATCCATTTTTGTGTTTTTATACTGTAAAATAGACAAGAGTTAGATTCATAAAAAAAATACTTATTAACACAAGCAATTTTTACATATATCATAAAGCATAAGCACACTATATTACATCTATTACACCACACGAATACAACTATCTTATTCCGACTCGCTTGTTTCTTCTTCTTCGGTTTTGGTTCGTTTTGCCAAGTTTCTAGGGATATATGATGTTCCCCTAATACGAGCCGTCGTTTTCCACATTGGTTTAGAAAAATCTGGTGGTTTAGAGGTTCCCGGGTCATTGTTACAACTTAAGGACTTCGGGGGTTGACGATACATATAAAGTTCATCGGGGTTGGAATTAGATTTCCCTATTTTTATACCCTTTCCCTTATTATTTTCTTTTGCCTTTTTAAATTCAGTTGGGGTAATTTCTATAACATCATCGGAATTCTCGTCGGAATCCGATTCATCGGAGAATTGGTAATCCTCCCAATATTTTGCTTCCTTGGCGGAAACACCATTGACAATAATTATCCTTGGTCGGTTGGTTGAGGATTTTCTTTTACTTAACCGTTTTATTATTTCCCCCACCGGTTCTATTTCTTCATCCGGTTCCGATTCTTCTTCCGGTTCCGATTCTTCTTCCGGTTCCGACTCTTCTTCCGGTTCCTCTTCGGGAACTTGTGAATCAGTCCACGAATCATTCCAATTTACATTTAACTCTTCATTATTATTAGGTGAGTCAATGGGACTTGTTCTAGAGGTAGACATCTATCACATAATATCAAATGCGTTAAGAGATTAATATATCACATAATATTCACATGTTAAAAATATTTAGTTTCCAACAAAATTTGTTAAGCAATCATTTTTCAAGTAAACACGGTCGAAGTCCAGACTCACTAATGCATCCTAACAACTCGATAAGACACACTAATGCAAAATTCTGGTTCTCTAAGACCAACGCTCGGATACCAACTAAAATGTCTCGTTCTTATTGATTAAAAACGTTCCATATTAATTGATTTCGTTGCGAGGTTTTGACCTCTATATGAGACGTTTTTCAAAGACTGCATTCATTTTAAAACAAACCATAACCTTTATTTCATCAATAAAGGTTTAAAAAGCTTTACGTAGATTATCAAATAATGATAATCTAAAATATCCTGTTTACACACGACCATTACATAATGGTTTACAATACAAATATGTTACAACAAAATAAGTTTCTTGAATGCAGTTTTTACACAATATCATACAAGCATGGACTCCAAATCTCGTCCTTATTTAAGTATGCGACAGCGGAAGCTCTTAATAATCACCTGAGAATAAACATGCTTAAAACGTCAACAAAAATGTTGGTGAGTTATAGGTTTAACCTATATATATCAAATCATAATAATAGACCACAAGATTTCATATTTCAATACACATCCCATACATAGAGATAAAAATCATTCATATGGTGAACACCTGGTAACCGACATTAACAAGATGCATATATAAGAATATCCCCATCATTCCGGGACACCCTTCAGATATGATATAAATTTCGAAGTACTAAAGCATCCGGTACTTTGGATGGGGTTTGTTAGGCCCAATAGATCTATCTTTAGAATTCGCGTCAATTAGGGTGTCTGTTCCCTAATTCTTAGATTACCAGACTTAATAAAAAGGGGCATATTCGATTTCGATAATTCAACCATAGAATGTAGTTTCACGTACTTGTGTCTATTTTGTAAATCATTTATAAAACCTACATGTATTCTCATCCCAAAAATATTAGATTTTAAAAGTGGGACTATAACTCACTTTCACAGATTTTTACTTCGTCGGGAAGTAAGACTTGGCCACTGGTTGATTCACGAACCTATAACAATATATACATATATATCAAAGTATGTTCAAAATATATTTACAATACTTTTAATATATTTTGATGTTTTAAGTTTATTAAGTCAGCTGTCCTCGTTAGTAACCTACAACTAGTTGTCCACAGTTAGATGTACAGAAATAAATTGATAAATATTATCTTGAATCAATCCACGACCCAGTGTATACGTATCTCAGTATTGATCACAACTCAAACTATATATATTTTGGAATCAACCTCAACCCTGTATAGCTAACTCCAACATTCACATATAGACTGTCTATGGTTGTTCCGAAATATATATAGATGTGTCGACATGATAGGTCGAAACATTGTATACGTGTCTATGGTATCTCAAGATTACATAATATACAATACAAGTTGATTAAGTTATGGTTGGAATAGATTTGTTACCAATTTTCACGTAGCTAAAATGAGAAAAATTATCCAATCTTGTTTTACCCATAACTTCTTCATTTTAAATCCGTTTTGAGTGAATCAAATTGCTATGGTTTCATATTAAACTCTATTTTATGAATCTAAACAGAAAAAGTATAGGTTTATAGTCAGAAAAATAAGTTACAAGTCATTTTTGTAAAGGTAGTCATTTCAGTCGAAAGAACGACGTCTAGATGACCATTTTAGAAAACATACTTCCACTTTGAGTTTAACTATAATTTTTGGATATAGTTTCATGTTCATAATAAAAATCATTTTCCCAGAATAACAACTTTTAAATCAAAGTTTATCATAGTGCCAGGAAAAAAGTATCGGCAAAATGATCCAAACAAATGTTTTTCTTGGCAGGGAAAAGTGCGTCATGGTGGACGACGTGACTGGAACTGAAGGGAAGAACGGAATGATGAAAGGGATCCAACTCCACAAATGCACATCAAGGTCATATGGAATGAGGAGCAGGAAAATGAAGCAGACGGAGAATGCAAAATGGAGAGCTGGATGTATGCTCCAATCATATTTCATACCATTCCAAATTGGGGCCTGTCAGAAGAGCCTGTGGTCATTTCAGCTGTAATAGCAAATAAAAACATCACTCGCATTTATACTGACATAGGTAGTGAAGCTAATATTTTGTATTTACATTGTTTTAAGGAATATCCGTTCAGCATGAAGGATCGGCTACGCTACACGAACTTAAAGATTGCTGGTATCACGGGTGAATCAATAAGAGCAGTTGGTAAAGTGAAACTAGATGTCACAATGGGAAAACACCCTATGGTCCGTACAGAAATTTTGGACTTTACAGTTCTTGATGGTAGATCACGGTTCAGTGCGTTATTCGGTAGGCGGACCCTTCACAAATTCGGAGCAATTACCTCTACACCGCATGTAGAATTGCGGTTCCCAACACCAAACGGTGTAATAGTAATACACTCTGAATATGTTGGACCACCAAGGGAGAGATGAGTTGTTCATGAAGCTCCAGGGAATTTTGTCAGGGGGAATCATCAAGGCAGTTGTTCAGTAGAAATGATGTGAACGGGTACTTCAAACCACCTAAAATGTGGCAGCATTGAAAGTAGGACGCAACACGGTACACGGTATACGGAAGACAGTATAACAGCATGAATCTTGTAGAACAATTTTTTTATCACATTTTTAATTTTCATCAGTTCAGGCAACAACACAATACACTTTTTTTAATTTTCTAATTGGGACTTGATCACCCCATGCGAAGATATTACACAAAAATGTTTTATGTGTGACAGTATTATCAATAAAATTTTTCATTTTTCTTACGCACAGCATTACGCGTTCGAATGTAAAGCATGGCATTCATTCCTACCCACATAAGGCAAGGCATTTTTATACCCCCGATGGTAGAAGCTCATGTGTCAACATTATAGACACAAGGGATCGGCTAGCGTAAACTATTTACTTCGCTAGAGGGTACCGAGGAAAAACTAAAGATCTCATAATGTCATGACATACAGAATGGTTTATCATAACGACATAAATCCATTTATAACTTGTAAAAATAAAACATTAAATACAAGTGTATTTTGTAAACCGTACAAAACCTAGGCGCAACACGCTAAACGGAACATCGCTAGTTCCATAAACAGAATTTTCTCCAACACATTTACCAAATATTACAACATATAGACAAAATACCAACATTATGATTCATTTATATCCTATTTCAGAAGTTATTGAAAGACTTCTCGATATTTCTTCATAAAATAATTCAGCTAAAGCAGAACGGAGAACAGATACATTGTTTACGCAGCAATCATAGAATTATACATGATTTGCTCAATACAAACCAGATATATAATTTTTAACCTGAATATACAATGAAATTTAGGTAGCAGTATACTTTAGATCCATAAAGGGGAATTCTATGATGATGCATTACGGGCAACGAACGACGGATAACAGTTCAATACATAATCAAAAATCAGTTTAAGACAAACATCATTTCATATGACATGATATATGAAATTCACATACGTATAGCAGCAATATAATAAAAGCAACAGAGCATGCTAGCATTAAGCATAACAACAGTATATACAAACAAATTATCAGCATCAAGTTATTACATATTGTTATTACAGAGAAAATATGTTCTTAAATGGGCACATCTAAAATATCCTTCACTGACACCTCCTCCCTAGCACAAGCCTCACTTATGGAATCAATTTTCAAGGATGTTACTTCAGTAATGGCCAACTGCAGCTTGGCATCAGTATCTGGTTTCATGTGTTTTGAAATAGCATCTGGTAAAGGGTTAGGCTTTACAGGCAGGTGATGGAATTTAACAAGTTTCAAAACATCATATTCTCATAGTTAACTTGATCATTATATATATTAAACAGAGTTAAAACAAGCGGAAGCATTATGATTCATGTTAAATTGTTAAGCAATTAAGTTAAATCCCATGATAATATCAAGTCTTGGATAAATACTTACAAATATAACAAGTAGAGAAGATATATGTACCTCCTCAAGCTAGTTGAGGGCTGAATTTGGACAGCAGAAATGATGATGAAGATGATGCAAAAATGAGCTTCTAACTTAAAGCCTCAAGCAAGTAATACCCCAAGCTTTCAATCACCAACACCTTCTTTATTTTGTTAGGACTTTAGACACTTGAATGTAATAAAATAGCAAGCAAAGAACTCTCCTTTTTTACTCAAAACAGTTCGGACAGCATATAGTGCTGAAGCAAAATTTTTGTTTCCAATTTTTATGTGTATTATCACCCTCTCACTTGAGTCAAAATGCATGGTTTTGAGACTAGCTTTTTTATAAAACATGTATTTGTATTGTTACTTTCACATTTTATAAACCTTTTATAAAATATAACAAAATATAATCATTTAAAACTTATAAACAATTATATATAAATTATCCAAATAATTTATCTCAAATGATATTATTTTAGAAAACCGATTTTCTAAGATCCAAGTGTCGCGTATTTATTTAACGATCCAACCGTTAAGATTAAATACTTGTAAAGTGTCGGTAAGCTTGTTATTGGGTATGACCTGACTTGGATCATAACATATTAGCCACATTAATTAAATATGTCTCTCGGGCATACAAAAAACCTTCAATCTCCCACTTGCACGAGAAACATAAGAAATTAATGCAAGTGACGGATAACACCTAACGACCGTCCATCACCCCCAATATGTTATGACTATGTGCCATTCAATAACATCATCCCTTTCGAGTTCCCATCTCGAATATGAATAGGTGAATCTTTCATTATTTCCTTTCGTCCTAGATGTCATGTTAAATCCAAGAGACACAGAGTGATCACTCTCTTTTAGATTTAACTTTATCAGGCCGTACACATCTGAATCTCAACGAATAAGAGGGACAAATTCCATCTTGACTACATACGTCCTAAATATATACTTTGCATTATACCTGAGCTCTTCCTCATGAACTACCATATTTCAGAATAGCGAAGGAAAGAATCAAGGCACAATATTTGGTAAATATCTGAACCCAATATGTATCTCAGGTCAGAGGATACAATGATATTCGCCTTTACTCCAGACTACATGTGATCAACCACAAAGGCTCCATTTAGTAGATCTTGAGGGCGGGTCTTCCAATATTTGTATCCCACAAATATCTATGAACCTTGGTTGCAACCATGACCCACATTCATCCTGTGAATGTGTACCAATCCAAGTTCATAATAGTCTAAACCTCACACTTGTTCCCACAAATGTGATCGACTACGGAATTTAGAATAATTACTTATTCATGGATAAATTATGCAAAATAGGAACATAACTCAAAATAAATTAATACCATAATTATATTAATGAGTTTGAACAATTTCGTTTCGTTACAATACTTAAAACAGATCATGACCAATCACTAGAATATCGAAGCCCTAATGCACAAACATGTCCTGCATGTTTTGATCCATGTAAGAGCTTCGTGAGAGGATCCGCTATATTAAGATCTATGTGAACTTTGCGAATACATATCTTTCCCTTTTCAACTTCATCCCTTATGTAGTTGAATCTTCGCTCAATGTGACGGGTCTTTTGGTGAGCACGAGGTTCCTTGATTTGAGCAATAGCACCCTCGTTGTCACAAAAGATCTCAAGAGGGTCCTGAATGGAAGGGACTACTCCTAAGTCGTCGATGAATTTCTTCATCCATGCAGCTTTCTGAGCTGCCAATGATGTGGTGATGTACTCCGACTCTGTAGTGGATAAAGCAACAACATCCTGTTTTGAACTCTTTCAAGAGACTTCACCTCCATTTAATGTGAAGACATAACCGGATTGTAATCGAGAATCATCTCGATCAGTTTGGAAACTCGCATCCACGTAACCTTTTACAGCGAGTTCCTCCTCACCAGACCCATATATCAGAAACATATCCTTAGTCCTTCTAAGATATTTCAATATACTTTTGACAGCAATCCAATGACTATTTCCTGGGTTATTCTGGTATCTATTTGTCAGGCTAAGAGCACATGACACATCCGGTCTATTGCATATCATTGCAAACATGATTGACCTAATGGAAGACGCATATGGGACTTTCTTCATTCTCTCTTGTTCATCTTTCGTGGTGGGGCACTGAGATGAACTGAGAAGTGTTCCCTTTTGAATAGGTACCAAACCTTTCTTAGAGTTCTCCATCTTGAACCTTTTTAAGATCTTCTCAATGTATGCACTTTGATTCAAACCTATCAGTTTCTTGGATCTATCCCTGTAGATCCCAATCCCCAAAACGTATTGTGCTTCTCCAAGATCCTTAATGGAGAAGCATTTACTTAGCCAAGTTTTAACACCTTGCATTGCCAGAATATCATTTCCAAATAATAATATATCATCCACATATAATACAAGGAACATGATAGTGCTCCCACTAGCTTTCTTGTATACACAAGCTTCATCACCATTTTTAATGAAGCCAAATTTCTTGGCCTCCTCATTAAAATGATGCTTCCACATTCTAGATGCTTGTTTCAATCCGTAGATTGACTTCTTTAACTTGCATACCTTTTTAGGATATTTAGGATCAACAAAACCATCAGGCTGAACCATATAGATATCTTCCTCAAGATGTCCATTTAGGAAAGCGGTCTTGACATCCATTTGCCATATTTCATAATCATAATGAGCAGTAATGGCAAGTAATATCCTAATAGACTTTAGCATTGCCACAGGCAAATTTTTTTTATCATAGTCAACTCCTTGAGTTTGACTGAAACCTTTTGCTACAAGTCTAGCTTTATATGTATCCAAGTTTCCATGTATGTCGGTTTTCATTTTGAAAAGCCATTTACAATCAACTAGCCTTGAGCCAGTAGGTTGATCAATAAATTCCCAAACTTGGTTGTCATACATGGATTGCATCTCATACATGGATTGATCAACAAAAATTTTTATCATAATCAACCCCTTGGTTGTCATACCTTTAAGTATGATAGAGATGGAGGTTTTCCAAACCACATCTCATGAGGAGTTCGTTCCACTTTCTTGGTTGGGGCTATATTTAAAATACGAGACGCGGAGCATAGACAATAACCCCAAAATGATAGAGGTAACGAGCTTCTTGTCATTATAGATCGAACCATATCCATTAGGGTTCGGTTCCTCCTTTCGAAAACTCCATTTAGTTGGGGTGTTCCAGGAGGAGTGAGCTGCGAGATAATCCCACAACCTTTAAGATGATCTTGGAAAGCATCGCTTAGGTATTCAACTCCTTTATCGGTATGAAGTACCTTGATTGTCTTATTGAGTTGATTTTGTACTTCGTTTTGATACTCTTTGAATGCTTCAAAAGTTTCGTCCTTGTGTCTTAACAAGTAGACATATTCGAAACGACTGAATTCATCAATGAAAGTGATGAAGTATCTTTCACCTTTCCCAGTCATGGGCTTAAAGGGTCCACATACATCCGAATGTATTAATCCCAATAAGTCCTTAGTCCTTTCATAGGTCCCTTTGAAAGGTGCTTTAGTCATTTTGCCTTGTAATCAAGATTCACATACATCAAACGAGTCTAGTTCATTTGATTTCAAAAGTCCATTCTTTTGAAGTGTATGCATTCGATTCTTGTTTATGTGACCAAGGCGACAATGCCATAAGTAGGAATCACTCAAATCCCTTTTGAGTTTCTTGGTGTTTGCATGGAACATTGAGATATTGTATGATGTGTCATCATGAACCAATTCATAAATACCATTTAAAGGCGAAGCCTTGAAATAGAACACATTATCTAAAGAAACATGGATGTCATCATTAATGAAATTAAGTTCAAAACCACATTGTTTCAAGCGGGATACAGAAATAATGTTTCGAGATAAATCGGGTGCATACAGAACATTTTTCAACATAAGCTCCAAACCACTTAGAAGCTTCAAAATAAAGTCTCCTTGAGCTACTACTTGCACCTTAGCTCCATTTCCCATGAAGAGACTTGATGTTCCCTCTTCTTGTCTACTTCTTTTGAACCCCTTCACAGAATTGCAAATGTGAGTTCCACATCCTGTGTCTAATACCCATGTATTAGAAGAAGTAATACTAAGCTCAATGTATACCATATATACATTACCTGAGGTTTTCCCTGCATCCCTCTTTTCTTTCAACTCCTTAAGGTAGATCGGACAGTTGCGTTTCCAATAACCCATCTCACCGCAACCAAAGCACGGATCTTCCTTGGGGTTAGCTTTACCGGCAACCTTTTGCTTTTTGTTCTTGTTGGTTGGGGTAACCATATTTCCTTTTCCTTTGCCCTTGCCTTGGTCGGTTGGTTGAGGATTTTCTTTTACTTAACCGTTTTATTATTTCCCCCACCGGTTCTATTTCTTCATCCGTTTCCGATTCTTCTTCCGGTTCCGATTCTTCTTCCGGTTCCGACTCTTCTTCCGGTTCCTCTTCGGGAACTTGTGAATCAGTCCACGAATCATTCCAATTTACATTTGACTCTTCATTATTATTAGGTGAGTCAATGGGACTTATTCTAGAGGTAAACATCTATCACATAATATCAAACACGTTAAGAGATTAATATATCACATAATATTCACATGTTAAAAATATATAGTTTCCAACAAAATTTGTTAAGCAATCATTTTTCAAGTAAACACGGTCGAAGTCCAGACTCACTAATGCATCCTAACAAACTCGATAAGACACACTAATGCAAAATTCTGGTTCTCTAAGACCAACGCTCTGATACCAACTGAAATGTCCCGTTCTTATTGATTAAAAACGTTCCATATTAATTGATTTCGTTGCGAGGTTTTGACCTCTATATGAGACGTTTTTCAAAGACTGCATTCATTTTTAAAACAAACCATAACCTTTATTTCATAAATAAAGGTTTAAAAAGCTTTACGTAGATTATCAAATAATGATAATCTAAAATATCCTGTTTACACACGACCATTACATAATGGTTTACAATACAAATATGTTACATCGAAATAAGTTTCTTGAATGCAGTTTTTACACAATATCATACAAACATGGACTCCAAATCTTGTCCTTATTTTAGTATGCAACAGCGGAAGCTCTTAATAATCACCTGAGAATAAACATGCTTTAAACGTCAACAAAAATGTTGGTGAGTTATAGGTTTAACCTATATATATCAAATCGTAACAATAGACCACAAGATTTCATATTTCAATACACATCCCATACATAGAGATAAAAATCATTCATATGGTGAACACCTGGTAACCGACATTAACAAGATGCATATATAAGAATATCCCCATCATTCCGGGACACCCTTCGGATATGATATAAATTTCGAAGTACTAAAGCATCCGGTACTTTGGATGGGGTTTGTTAAGCCCATTAGATCTATCTTTAGGATTCGCGTCAATTAGGGTGTTTGTTCCCTAATTCTTAGATTACCAGACTTAATAAAAAGGGGCATATTCAATTTCGATAATTCAACCATAGAATGTAGTTTCACGTACTTGTGTCTATTTTGTAAATCATTTATAAAACCTGCATGTATTCTCATCCCAAAAATATTAGATTTTAAAAGTGGGACTATAACTCACTTTCACAGATTTTTACTTCGTCGGGAAGTAAGACTTGGCCACTGGTTGATTCACGAACCTATAACAATATATACATATATATCAAAGTATGTTCAAAATATATTTACAACACTTTTAATATATTTTGATGTTTTAATGTTTATTAAGTCAGCTGTCCTCGTTAGTAACCTACAACTAGTTGTCCACAGTTAGATGTACAGAAATAAATCGATAAATATTATCTTGAATCAATCCACGACCCAGTGTATACGTATCTCAGTATTGATCACAACTCAAACTATATATATTTTGGAATCAACCTCAACCCTGTATAGCTAACTCCAACATTCACATATAGACTGTCTATGGTTGTTCCGAAATATATATAGATGTGTCGACATGATAGGTCGAAACATTGTATACGTGTCTATGGTATCTCAAGATTACATAATATACAATACAAGTTGATTAAGTTATGGTTGGAATAGATTTGTTACCAATTTTCACGTAGCTAAAATGAGAAAAATTATCCAATCTTGTTTTACCCATAACTTCTTCATTTTAAATCCGTAACAAGATTGGATAATTTTTCTCATTTTAGCTACGTGAAAATTGGTAACAAATCTATTCCAACCATAACTTAATCAACTTGTATTGTATATTATGTAATCTTGAGATACCATAGACACGTATACAATGTTTCGACCTATCATGTCGACACATCTATATATATTTCGGAACAACCATAGACACTCTATATGTGAATGTTGGAGTTAGCTATACAGGGTTGAGGTTGATTCCAAAATATATATAGTTTGAGTTGTGATCAATACTGAGATACGTATACACTGGGTCGTGGATTGATTCAAGATAATATTTATCAATTTATTTCTGTACATCTAACTGTGGACAACTAGTTGTAGGTTACTAACGAGGACAGCTGACTTAATAAACTTAAAACATCAAAATATATTAAAAGTGTTGTAAATATATTTTGAACATACTTTGATATATATGTATATATTGTTATAGGTTCGTGAATCAACCAGTGGCCAAGTCTTACTTCCCGACGAAGTAAAAATCTGTGAAAGTGAGTTATAGTCCCACTTTTAAAATCTAATATTTTTGAGATGAGAATACATGCAGGTTTTATAAATGATTTACAAAATAGACACAAGTACGTGAAACTACATTCTATGGTTGAATTATCGAAATCGAATATGCCCCTTTTTATTAAGTCTGGTAATCTAAGAATTAGGGAACAGACACCCTAATTGACGCGAATCCTAAAGATAGATCTAATGGGCCTAACAAACCCCATCCAAAGTACCGGATGCTTTAGTACTTCGAAATTTATATCATATCCGAAGGGTGTCCCGGAATGATGGGGATATTCTTATATATGCATCTTCTTAATGTCGGTTACCAGGTGTTCACCATATAAATGATTTTTATCTCTATGTATGGGATGTGTATTGAAATATGAAATCTTGTGGTCTATTGTTACGATTTGATATATATAGGTTAAACCTATAACTCACCAACATTTTTGTTGACGTTTAAAGCATGTTTATTCTCAGGTGAATACTAAGAGCTTCCGCTGTTGCATACTAAAATAAGGACAAGATTTGGAGTCCATGTTTGTATGATATTGTGTAAAAACTGCATTCAAGAAACTGATTTCGATGTAACATATTTGTATTGTAAACCATTATGTAATGGTCGTGTGTAAACAGGATATTTTAGATTATCATTATTTGATAATCTACGTAAAGCTTTTTAAACCTTTATTTATGAAATAAAGGTTATGGTTTGTTTTAAAAATAAATGCAGTCTTTGAAAAACGTCTCATATAGAGGTCAAAACCTCGCAACGAAATCAATTAATATGGAACGTTTTTAATCAATAAGAACGGGACATTTCAGTTGGTATCTGAGCGTTGGTCTTAGAGAACCAGAAAATTTGCATTAGTGTGTCTTATCGAGTTTGTTAGGATGCATTAGTGAGTCTGGACTTCGACCGTGTTTTCTTTAAAAATGATTGCTTAACATTTTTGTTGGAAACTATATATTAATAACATGTATATATTATGTGATATATTAATCTCTTAACATGTTTGATATTGTGTGATAGATGTCTACCTCTAGCACAAATCCCATTGACTCACCTAATAATAACGAAGAGTCAAATATATATTAGACTGATTCACAAGTTCCCGAAGAAGAACCGGAAGAAGAATCAGAACCGGAAGAAGAATCAGAATCGGAAGAGGAGGAACCGGAGGAGGAAATAGAACCGGTGGGGGAAATAATAAAACGGTTAAGTAAAAGAAAATCCTCAACTAACCGACCAAGGTTAATTATGGTCAATGGTGTTTCCGCCAAGGAAGCAAAATATTGGGAGGATTACCAATTCTCCGATGAATCGGATTCCGACGAGAATTTCGATGATGTTATAGAAATTACCCCAACTGAATTTAAAAAGGCAAAAGAAAATAATAAGGGAAAGGGCATAAAAATAGAGAAATCTAATTCCAACCCCGATGAACTTTATACGTATCGTCAACCCCCAAAGCCCTTAAGTTGTAACAATGACCCGGGAACCTCTAAACCACCAGGTTTTTCTAAACCAATGTGGAAAACGATGGCTCGTATTAGGGGAACATCATATATCCCTAGAAACTTGGCAAAACGAACCAAAACTGAAGAAAAAGAAATGAGCGAGTCGGAATAAGATAGTTGTATTCGTGTGGTGTAATATATGTAATATAGTGTGCTTATGCTTTATGATATATGTAAAAATTTCTTGTATTAATAAGTATTTTTTTTTTATGAATCTAACTCTTGTCTATTTTATAGTATAAAAACACAAAATGGATAGACAACCCAATATTTTAAGAGACCTACCCGGAGACATGATTGATGAAATCTTGTCTAGAGTCGGTCAGAATTCTTCGGCACAACTATTTACGGCGAAATCTGTTTGTAAGACATTCGAAGAACGTTCCAAGAATGTCTTGGTTTATAAGAGACTTTCGTTTGAAAGATGGGGAATATCACATTGGGGAACCCATAAGTTACGATGTGTTTACTTTGACGCATATATTGCGGGGAACCCAAATGCTATTTTACGCAACGGGTTATGAAATTATTTTGACTCAATGTATCCGAATATAGGACTTCATGATTTAGAAAAAGCGGCTAACATGCAACATAAAGAAGCATGCTATGCTTACGGGTTAGTAATGTTCGCTTCTCACCAAAGTGAGAAAAATAACATCGGGCTACAACTATTAAACAAAACGTTCCCACAAGTGACGGAGTCGGTAATTGGGGTAAGAAATGAGGTTTTTAGGTTATTACGAGACTGTTGGTCATTACATAACCCTCGTCCCTTTGATGACGTTTCAACACGCTGTCTTATCAACGGCCATAACGGTTATGTTCCACAAGACCAAGGATGGGAAGTAGTCCTAGTAAAACCAGAATGCATGACTTGTTTCTGGACGTATGAATTACGTGTCTTTATTGCCTTTGCTGAACGAGTTGTGTACTAGCTAGAATTATCTTCACAACTATCTTGTATCAAAGTTATTGTGTGCTATATTTCATGCTTTATGTAAAATAAGCGGTATTGTAAGTTTGTAAAATATTGTATAAAAGTTTGAACGCGAAATATTATTATAATCAGTTTTTCATATAGAATTGTAGTAGTTGAATTTTATATTAGCTACTAAGTATGAACTTAACGGGTAGGTACTACCCGAATTTAAACTTATAAAACGCTAATATGAAGAAAAAGCTTTTATAAATGAGTTCATATTATGCTACGAAATACTATTAACTACTCTTAATATTCTGTATGATTAACTTGTTTCATTTGACTATTTTGAAGGAAATGGCACCGACTACTCGACACACCGTGAATATGAATGAAGAGGAATTCCGTACTTTTCTAGCTTCAAACATAGCCGCAGTACAGGATGCACTACATACCAACAATAACCTTGGATCTAGCAGTACAGGAAATCGTGTAGGATGCACCTACAAAGAATTCACTGCCTGCAAACCGTTGGAATTTGATGGAACCGAAGGACCGATCGGATTGAAACGGTGAACCGAGAAGTTTGAATCGGTGTTTGCCATAAGTAAGTGTACTGAAGAGGACAAAGTGAAGTACGCTACGCATACTTTCACAGGTTCTGCGTTAACATGGTGGAATACCTATCTAGAGCAAGTGGGACAAGATGATGCGTACGCACTACCATGGTCAGCATTCAAGCACTTGATGAATGAGAAGTACCGTCCCAGAACCGAGGTCAATAAGCTCAAGACAGAACTTAGAGGGTTATGAACACAAGGATTTGATATTACCACGTACGAAAGACGATTCACAGAATTGTGCCTATTGTGTCTGGGAGCGTTCGAAGATGAGGAAGAGAAGATCGACGCGTTTGTGAAAGGATTACCGGAAAGAATCCAAGAAGATATAAGTTCACACGAGCCCGCCTCCATACAACTTGCATGTAGAATGGCTCACAAACTATTGAACCAGATTGAGGAAAGAATTAAAGAACAGACGGCTGAAGAGGCCAATGTGAAGCAAGTCAAAAGAAAGTGGGAGGAAAACGGTGATAAGAATCACCAATATAACAACAACAGCAATTACAATAATAATCGCAACAATTATCCCAACAATCGCAACATCAATCGCAACTACAACAAACGGCCCAACAACAACAACAACAACAACAACAGCAGCAACTACAACAATCATCCCAGCAACAATAACAACCGCAACAACAACAACAATCAGAAGCAGCTATGCCAAAGGTGTGAAAAGTATCACTCGGGGTTCTGCAATAAATTTTGCAACAAGTGTAAAAGAAATGGTCATAGCGCGGCGAAGTGTGAGGTCTACGGACAGGGGTTGTAATGACCCGGAATTTTCCGACCAAATTATACTTATGAGATTAATATTTACATAAATTAAACCATACCAACATGATAAGCAATCCAAATTGTTAAGACTTGTGTTTTTGAAAAGAGTTTTACACAACGTTTGACCGTCCAATATGACCGATTATATCACGAACTATATATCATACGATAATTATACGTTTATATATATATATGTATTTATATATATTTAACATGATCTAAGGATGGTTTAACATCTCATTGTGTACTAATGACAATGAGTTATAAGAATATTTTGAAACTACTAACTTAAGTTTTCAAAACGATAACTATACGTAACATTCTTTGATATATATACTTATAATCTATAATGCTTATACATGTATCGTATATATAATGTATTTAATCACTTTTTAAGGACTTAAATACATAAAACAATATAAGTATATTCACAAAAGATAGCTATATTTGAATTCTCGTTCCGTTTCCTTAAGATTTCTATACGTATATCTAGGGTATATGTACTCGTATAATACCCAGCTTCTATACGTATTTACTATTGGTATATACACATCAAATCAACATCATAATCAACATTATTACTGCCCTAGATATGAGGTAACTAGAATTTGTCAAGTAGTATGAATTATTAGTAAGAAAACAAAATTAGGAATCCTTTTCTTTCTTTATAAACTAAAAACGTTTTTATAAATGAACACCATTTCTTCACTCCATTTTCTCATACCTACACCCTCATTTCTCTCTCAAAATACTCCTAACTTCATACTTGATCATCTCCAAGCATTTTCCCCATCATTTAGCTTCAATTACAAGCCTTAAACACCATAAGAAAACTCTTTCAAGAACATATTAAAATAACCACCCATTTGAAGAAGTTTACTTCCAACCTTTTGATCTAACTCCACCACTCTTTGATTCCAAGATTATTTCTTATCTTTTGCAGTAACTTTGTCCAAGTAACTTGAGGTAGTAACCTTGTTCATAATCTTATTCAATTCATATTCATATAGTTATCTTATTTTGTGGTATAAAATTTTAACAACAAGAACATAGTTTGAATGATTTCAAACTTGTTCGCAAACTAAATAGATCCTTCTAAATTGACTTTTAAAACACTTCAAGACCTTTAATATATCATAATGATATGCTAACCTAACAAGATATAACTTGGTTTTACAAAGAACATCTTAAAAACTGAATCTACGTCGTCGGAGTGCAACCGGGGGCTGTTTTGGGTTGGATAATTAAAAACCATCTTGAACTTTGAATTGGAAGTTCATGTTCTGAAAAATAATATTTCTTATGAATATGTTAACACATAAAAATTTCATGGTTTAACTCAAAGTGTAAGTATTTTTAGAAAAATGATCATTAAATGTTGTTTTTATGATGGAAAATGATCACTTTCATAAGTTTCACCAAAGTTTGACCTATAACCTATGATTTTGAATACAAACTAAGGTATTTTAAGTTCATATTCTTAAAATTTGACTCGATCCAAGGAAGTGGCAAGTTGAACCAACAAAAACAGAGTTGTAATGAAGAAACTACGACTAAAACAAGATTGGGTATCCGAAGCTAGTTTAGCTACGAAAATATTTGGAGAAAAAGTAAATTAATCATATCTTTTCTAATTAATATGATATTTTATATATAATTACTTATGAGTTGATTTTATATATTTCAGGACCACCCGTAAACAACACGAGAAGATTAATCATAAGACCTCATGATTGTACGCAACACGTCATTTGACAACACGGTACTTTATGTACGCAACACGTCATTTGACAACATGGTACCATGGGTCGAGATTAATTCTGAACAATACGAATACGATGGGGTCTTTATTTATTTTATTTAAGCAACTAATTGTGGACCACTAACATCGGACTGCTAACTACGGACTAAAAAAATATTAAAAGTATTAAAAGTATATATATATGTAACAATTACTTAAAAAGAAAATATGGTGATATATTATATATATGGTTAGGTTCGTGATATCTATCGAAGACCAAGTCGAATTAAATACCTTCAAGGCAAAAGTGAGTTTCATTTGCTCCCTTTTTAATTGCTTTTGCAATATATATTTTTGGGCTGAGAATACATGCGCTGCTTTTATAAATGTTTACAAAATAGACACAAGTACTTAAAAATATATTCTACGTTGAGTTGTACCACTGGCATATTTCCCTGTAGCTTGGTAACTACTATTTACATGGGTATTGTAAACGCGAATCCTGTTGATAGATCTATCGGGCCTGACAACCCCAACCGGACTGGACGACCAGTATTCAACGGTTGCACAGTACTTCGTTTTGGTGACTACACTTGGTACGGTGTAGTGAGATTTCATAATAAAGGGAATATGCGACGTTGATTAAATGTTAAGTATGGTTACCAAGTGCTCAACCACTTAGAATGCTTTACATACACTTGGGAGTGTATTATGTTTATGATTATGAAATCTTGTGGTCTATTAACATATTGAAATGATTGTTATGATAAACCTATGAACTCACCAACCTTTTGGTTGACACTTTAAAGCATGTTTATTCTCAGGTACGAATTAAGTCTTTCGTTGTGCATTTGCTCAATATAAGGACATTACTTGGAGCCGATCATCGCAATGGGACCAAATGTTGATGACTTCGTCCAGGTTGATTAGGACGGGTCCTTTCAGTTGGTATCAGAGCGGTGGTCGTAGCGAACCGGGTCTTGCATTAGTGTGTCTAACTAGTAGTTGTTAGGATGCATTAATGAGTCTGGACTTCGACCGTGTCTACATGTCAAAAGTTTTGCTTATCATTTCTAGTCGGAAATCATCTGCTTATCATCGTTAGAAAATTACCTGCTTATCATTCATAAGTCTAGACACGTTTTACTGCATTTACTGCATTGATAGTGTATAGACAAATTCTTATCTTAGCATATCTGTTATTGCGAACTTTGACTGATATCTTTTCAAAGATTCTCCGTAATTTACGGGATTTTGGTATTATATATACATATGTAAATTATGTATTGAAGAGTACCAAATCTAACTCCTATAATCTATTCCATACCAAAAATTTATTTTCCCCATTATACAAGATGGATTCCGCAACTAGTTCAAATTCTTCAAATTCCGACAGTTATGCCGATATGAATTTCCATTCGGGCTCCGAAAGCAGCGTCATCAGAATGGATCAACCAATTTCCCATCATCTATTCTGGATGAATTGGGGATGGGTTCATAATATACTAAATCACTGGAGACAAGAAGAAGGTGATCCATTTCATCCACCAAATTGCCGTCTTGGCGATGAACCTGAATCACTTACCGGCGAACCTATTCGAAACACCATTTTCTCTCTCATTTCTAGAGTATCTCGTCACGATTATATACTATCCCATATTACAAATCTTGTTCATTCGCTCGCTCTAACCGCCAATCATCCCGGTGTACTAGCAGAAGTTAACGAACTTCGCGCTCGCTTGACGGCTTTGGATAACATGGTGCGAAGGTTGCAAACACCAGCAGCATAATCAGCACCACCATCAATAACATCAACAATACCATCATCACCACTAACAAACAACATCCGCATCACACGTCTCGACATCATAATCTGTCCCACAAACATCAACGTCATACGCACCATAGATACCAAGGAGTACCAACAATAATGAACGATGAAGTATTGATCCATAACTTCATTGATATTCTGCGAAGAATATGTGGTTTCAAAAAGTTTTAGAGATTTCTTATTCTAGCTCAAACCAAAAAGCAAATGAGATTAATATCATATTAACTCATTAAATTCATGATTTCATCTGAAGAAAATATATATGTATATATGTTTTCATAAAGATTGTAATTAAAAGTTCTTTTGTACAAAATATTAATGGTGAAATTTTTTTTTAACGGGTAGGTAATACCCGAGGAATAATTAGATTTCATCTTAATAAGTTACATTGTACATTCGTTGAAGCTGATTCAACAGTCATTTACTATCCTACTTACAACCACCGATATACGTATCCGTTCACTGCAGAATAACCATTTTCATTCAATTTCATATTTGGATTTTGACTTCCCAGAATCCAACAAGTGGCATATGAAGAAAACATATGACAAAATAAAATCTGTTAGAAACAAACAAATTAACTATGAAAAATTTTGTTAAGAATCCACACTAACTGTTCCTAGCTAACTGATTACATTTTATTTATCGGAGTTTATTTATCGCAATTTAATTATCGCACTTTTATTTATCGTCATTTAATTTCTGTAATTATTTTACCCACTTTAAATATCGGGACACGTATACAATGTTTTGACATATCATATCGACGCATCTATATATATTATTTGGAATCACCATAGACACTCTATATGCAGTAATGATCGCGTTCTCTATACAGGGTTGAGGTTGATTCTACAATAATATATATAGTTTGAGTTGTGATCGAGTCTGAGAGGTATACGGGTCACGACACGTATTAATTAATTCGTATATTATATATTAAACTATATATGAATTATTGGACTGTTACTGTGGACTATCGACTGTGGACTAATGATATTGGATAATTAAAATGAATTAAAATATTGATTATAACATATGAAACTAAACATTTCTTCAAGATTGCCACTTGATTTCATCTTAAACCTCATTGTATCTCGACGATTACAATCAGCATTCAAATCTATCATGATTCTTAAAAACAACTCAATCGAGAGGATAAACCAACCGCACTTCATCTACAGAAGAAAAGATTGATGCATATAGTTATGCACCTGAAAAACCCTCGGAGACTGAGTAAACGTTTGACACGTATCTGTTCTAGTTCCTTTGACATTGTTAATACCGAAGATCGTTTTGCAATCCCTTTCCAAAGTAGCTAATTTTGTCACAGCTCCAGCAAGTCAACTCTGACTTTTCATCCGAAACAACTTTATTATAACCGCGATATATATGCGTACACTTTATTGTTACTGGGGAACCTTTTATATTCCACAATATTACCATCAGCAATTAATCATTCTAAAAACACAATTCTCCTGAAACTACCTCGGTTTGATAACCGATGACCCAGATCAGTTAACTTTGAAAATGCTGACGAAGCAGCATGTTGTAGATGATCTTAATGGCCAAAAGTTTGATGATAAAGAAAGGAGTGTTAGGAACGCTCGATAGAAAATTTAGTACCGAAAAGCGGATTATGCGAAACTATGAAGAAAGCCGTGGACAAATCACAAAGAATAAGTTTGCCTTCAAAGAATCCAAATAATTCTGTGCCTGCTGAAATCGTTAGCAAACATCTTATTTCTCATTCTATACCTTCACAGACAAATCTTCATCATCATCCATTGATATTAGAAATTCTAAGATATTCTCGTATGTTCTATTATAAATATCCTCCATATTTCTGGCGATATTTTCACAACTATTCTTATCTGAGATCATTTATCTCTCCGTAATATCTGCAACATAAAAGAAACTGTGTTAGTTTCTAAATTCTGAAACCTTCGAGTTTAAAATATGAATGTTTTGAAGTAGTGTTGGGAACTGAAGCATGGATTAGTATAATATAATGACACTTGATCAACGTCATTATATTACAGTAAGTCATGCTCAGTTTCTAATGAAGCATGATGATTCACAGTACCGTCATCATGTGCCATTTACACGACTCTTACATTCTATCTAATCTCTAAACATATCAAGAGAATATTTTTCTGGATGACTCGGTCATCTCCAGGGTATTCTGGTAATTTAACAAATCAAAATTGTTCTATTACCATTTTCTTCTTAGAGCATTAGCTATGTTCATTCTGAATTTCATATCTACAAATTCCGGACCATTACTTGCTTGACTCGAAGTCGGGAAGAGAAAACTAAAGCATGAAGCTCTAAAAATAATGAAGAATATAAACTTCGATAATAACCCCGAAATTCCAAACCGTGTATATCGATGCAGATAGCAATATAGAGACACGGGAGAATTAGAAACACTATAAACACAAGAGTATAGTAGAAGTAAATAGATTCTTCTGGTGGTAGATGAAAAAGAAGAATGACAGATATAAAAGTTAGGAGTATATCAAGAATCAGGACTGGATGGAGCATATTGATGAATGCTTTAAAGTAAGAATCAAGGGAGAAAGAATAGAAGGTGTGAGTCGTGGAAAATAAGGAAACGAAGGGATGAATTTATAGTGAAATATCTGACAGAGCAATCGAAACAGATTATTGCATATAATCAAAGAAGATCCTGATTTCCTTAATCACCAAAGAACCAAATCTTATTACGTAAGATTCTCTTTAAATCCCTTAAATCCCGGAAATCAATCATAACTACGTCATCGGTTAAGACGAATATATTTTACTCATCTCACTCTTTTACGATAGTCTCATTTATATTCTTCGCATAATCGAATCGTTTTATCTACATTACTCAATGATGATAAAACTCCATTATCACCTTATATTTGTCATGAAAACCTTCTTATTGTTATCCATAACAACCTCTATCAAATTTCGGGGACGAAATTTCTTTAACGGGTAGGTACTGTAATGACCCGGAATTTTCCGACCAAATTATACTTATGAGATTAATATTTACATAAATTAAACCATACCAACATGATAAGCAATCCAAATTGTTAAGACTTGTGTTTTTGAAAAGAGTTTTACACAACGTTTGACCGTCCAATATGACCGATGATATCACGAACTATATAACATACGATAATTATACGTTTGTGTATATATATGTATTTATATATATTTAACATGATCTAAGGATGGTTTAACATCTCATTGTGTACTAATGACAATGAGTTATAAGAATATTTTGAAACTACTAACTTAAGTTTTCAAAACGATAACTATACGTAACATTCTTTGATATATATACTTATAATCTATAATGCTTATACATGTATCGTATATATAATGTATTTAATCACTTTTTAAGGACTTAAATACATAAAACAATATAAGTATATTCACAAAAGATAGCTATATTTGAATTCTCGTTCCGTTTCCTCAAGATTTCTATACGTATATCTAGGGTATATGTACCCGTATAATACCCAGCTTCTATACGTATTTACTATTGGTATATACACATCAAATCAACATCATAATCAACATTATTACTGCCCTAGATATGAGGTAACTAGAATTTGTCAAGTAGTATGAATTATTAGTAAGAAAACAAAATTAGGAATCCTTTTCTTTCTTTATAAACTAAAAACGTTTTTATAAATGAACACCATTTCTTCACTCCATTTTCTCATACCTACACCCTCATTTATCTCTCAAAATACTCCTAACTTCATACTTGATCATCTCCAAGCATTTTCCCCATCATTTAGCTTCAATTACAAGCCTTAAACACCATAAGAAAACTCTTTCAAGAACATATCAAAATAACCACCCATTTGAAGAAGTTTACTTCCAACCTTTTGATCTAACTCCACCACTCTTTGATTCCAAGATTATTTCTTATCTTTTGCAGTAACTTTGTCTAAGTAACTTGAGGTAGTAACCTTGTTCATAATCTTATTCAATTCATATTCATATAGCTATCTTATTTTGTGGTATAAAATTTTAACAACAAGAACATAGTTTGAATGATTTCAAACTTGTTCGCAAACTAAATAGATCCTTCTAACTTGACTTTTAAAACACTTCAAGACCTTTAATATATCATAATGATATGCTAACCTAACAAGATATAACTTGGTTTTACAAAGAACATCTTAAAAACTGAATCTACGTCGTCGGAGTGCAACCGGGGGCTGTTTTGGGTTGGATAATTAAAAACCATCTTGAACTTTGACTTGGAAGTTCATGTTCTGAAAAATGATATTTCTTATGAATATGTTAACACATAAAAATTTCATGGTTTAACTCAAAGTGTAAGTATTTTTAGAAAAATGATCATTAAATGTTGTTTTTATGATGGAAAATGATCACTTTCATAAGTTTCACCAAAGTTTGACCTATAACCTATGATTTCGAATACAAACTAAGGTATTTTAAGTTCATATTCTTAAAATTTGACTCGATCCAAGGAAGTGGCAAGTTGAACCAACAAAAACAGAGTTGTAATGAAGAAACTACGACTAAAACAAGATTGGGTATCCGAAACTAGTTTAGCTACGAAAATATTTGGAGAAAAAGTAAATTAATCATATCTTTTCTAATTAATATGATATTTTATATATAATTACTTATGAGTTGATTTTATATATTTCAGGACCACCAGTAAACAACACGAGAAGATTAATCATAAGACCTCATGATTGTACGCAACACGTCATTTGACAACACGGTACTTTATGTACGCAACACGTCATTTGACAACATGGTACCATGGGTCGAGATTAATTCTGATCAATACGAATACGATGGGGTCTTTATTTATTTTATTTAAGCAACTAATTGTGGACCACTAACATCGGACTGCTAACTACGGACTAAAAAAATATTAAAAGTATTAAAAGTATATATATATGTAACGATTACTTAAAAAGAAAATATGGTGATATATTATATATATGGTTAGGTTCGTGATATCTATCGAAGACCAAGTCGAATTAAATACCTTCAAGGCAAAAGTGAGTTTCATTTGCTCCCTTTTTAATTGCTTTTGCAATATATATTTTTGGGCTGAGAATACATGCGCTGCTTTTATAAATGTTTACAAAATAGACACAAGTACTTAAAAATATATTCTACGTTGAGTTGTACCACTGGAATATTTCCCTGTAGCTTGGTAACTACTATTTACATGGGTATTGTAAATGCGAATCCTGTTGATAGATCTATCGGGCCTGACAACCCCAACCGGACTGGACGACCAGTATTCAACGGTTGCACAGTACTTCGTTTTGGTGACTACACTTGGTACGGTGTAGTGAGATTTCATAATAAAGGGAATATGCGACGTTGATTAAATGTTAAGTATGGTTACCAAGTGCTCAACCACTTAGAATGCTTTACATACACTTGCGAGTATATTATGTTTATGATTATGAAATCTTGTGGTCTATTAACATATTGAAATGATTGTTATGATAAACCTATGAACTCACCAACCTTTTGGTTGACACTTTAAAGCATGTTTATTCTCAGGTACGAATTAAGTCTTTCGCTGTGCATTTGCTCAATATAAGGACATTACTTGGAGCTGATCATCGCAATGGGACCAAATGTTGATGACTTCGTCCAGGTGGATTAGGACGGGTCCTTTCAGGGGTTAACAGAACAAAAGGAACAAATGGTGTCGGAACGAGTAATGGCGGAGCAAGTAGTGTCGGAGCAAGTTATGCCAATGTAGTTTGTTATAAATGTGGAAAACCGGGCCACATTATTAGAAATTACCCGAACCAGGAGAACACGAATGGACAAGGTCGCGGAAGAGTTTTCAATATTAATGCGGCAGAGGCACGGGAAGACCCGGAGCTTGTTACGGGTACGTTTTTTATTGATAATAAATCTGCTTACGTTTTATTTGATTCGGGTGCGGATAGAAGCTATATGAGTAGAGATTTTTGTGCTAAATTAAGTTGTCCATTGACACCGTTGGATAGTAAATTTTTACTCGAATTAGCAAACGGTAAATTAATTTCAGCAGATAATATATGCCGGAATCGAGAAATTAAACTGGGTAGCGAAATATTTAAGATTGATTTGATACCAGTAGAGTTAGGGCGTTTTGATGTAATAGTTGGCATGGACTGGCTGAAGAAGGTGAAAGCAGAGATCGTATGTTATAAAAATGCAATTCGCATTGTACGAGAAGAAGGAGAACCCTTAATGGTGTACGGAGAAAAGGGCAACATGAAGCTACATCTTATTAGTAATTTGAAGGCACAAAAACTAATAAGAAAATGTTGCTATGCTGTTCTAGCACACGTCGAGAAAGTACAAACTGAAGAAAAGAGCATCAATGATGTTCCCGTCGTAAAAGAATTTCCCGATGTATTTCTGAAAGAATTACCGGGACTACCTCCACATCGATCTGTTGAATTTCAAATAGATCTTGTACCAGGAGCTGCACCAATAGCTCGTGCTCCTTATAGACTTTCACCCAGTGAGATGAAAGAACTGAAAAGCCAACTGCAAGAACTATTAGAACGTGGTTTCATTCGACCAAGCACATCACCATGGGGAGCTCCTGTTTTGTTTGTCAAGAAGAAGGATGGTACATTTAGGTTGTGTATTGACTACATATAGTTGAACAAACTTACCATAAAAAACCGTTATCCACTGACGAGAATTGACGACTTATTTGATCAACTACAAGGCTCGTCGGTTTATTCGAAGATCGATTTACGTTCTGGATATCATCAAATGTGAGTAAAGGAGGATGATATTCCAAAAACTGCTTTTAGGACGCGTTATGGTCATTACGAGTATATGGTTATGCCGTTTGGATTGACTAACGCACCAGCTGTGTTCATGGACCTTATGAACTGAGTGTGTGGGCCATATCTTGACAAATTTGTAATTGTTTTCATCGATGACATACTTATTTACTCAAAGAATGATCAAGAGCACGAAGAACATTTGAGAAAAGTGCAAAAAGTATTGAGGAAAGAAAAACTGTACGCTAAGTTTTCAAAGTGTGCATTTTGGTTGGAAGAAGTTCAATTCCTCGGTCACATAGTGAACAAAGAAGGTATCCAGGTGGACCCGGCAAAGATCGAAACCGTTGAAAAGTGGGAAACCCCAAAAACTCCGAAGCATATACGTCAATTTTTAGGATTGGCTGGTTACTACAGAAGATTCATCCAAGATTTCTCCAAAATAGCAAAACCCTTGACTGCATTAACGCATAAAGGGAAGAAATTTGAATGGAAGGATGAACAAGAGAAGGCGTTTCAATTATTGAAGAAAAAGCTAACTACGGCACCTATATTGTCATTGCCTGAAGGGAATGATTATTTTGTGATTTATTGTGACGCATCAAAGCAAGGTCTCGGTTGTGTATTAATGCAACGGACGAAGGTGATTGCTTATGCGTCTAGACAATTGAAGATTCATGAGCAAAATTATACGACGCATGATTTGGAATTAGGCGCGGTTGTTTTTGCATTAAAGACTTGGAGGCACTACTTATATGCGGTCAAAAGTATTATATATACCGACCACAAAAGTCTTCAACACATATTTAATCGGAAACAACTGAATATGAGGCAGCGTAGATGGATTGAATTGTTGAATGATTATGACTTTGAGATTCGTTACCACCCGGGGAAGGCAAATGTGGTAGCCGACGCCTTGAGCAGAAAGGACAGAGAACCCATTCGAGTAAAGTCTATGAATATAATGATTCACACTAACCTTACTACTCAAATAAAGGAGGCGCAACAAGGAGTTTTAAAAGAGGGAAATTTAAAGGATGAAATACCCAAAGGATCGGATAAGCATCTTAATATTCGGGAAGACGGAACCCGGTATAGGGCTGAAAGAATTTGGGTACCAAAATTTGGAGATATGAGAGAAATGGTACTTAGAGAAGCTCATAAAACCAGATACTCAATACATCCTGGAACGGGGAAGATGTACAAGGATCTTAAGAAACATTTTTGGTGGCCAGGTATGAAAGCCGATATTGCTAAATATGTAGGAGAATGTTTGACGTGTTCTAAGGTCAAAGCTGAACATCAGAAACCATCAGGTCTACTAAAACAACCTGAAATCCCGGAATGGAAATGGGAAAATATTACCATGGATTTCATTACTAAATTACCAAGGACTGCAAGTGGTTATGATACTCTTTGGGTAATAGTTGATCGTCTCACCAAGTCAGCACACTTTCTGCCAATAAGAGAAGATGACAAGATGGAGAAGTTAGCACGACTGTATTTGAAGGAAGTCGTCTCCAGACATGGAATACCAATCTCTATTATCTCTGATAGGGATGGCAGATTTATTTCAAGATTCTGGCAGACATTACAGCAAGCATTGGGAACTCGTCTAGACATGAGTACTGCCTATCATCCACAAACTGATGGGCAGAGCGAAAGGAAGATACGAACGCTTGAAGAAATGCTACGAGCTTGTGTTATTGATTTCGGAAATAGTTGGGATCGACATCTACCGTTAGCAGAATTTTCCTACAACAACAGCTACCATTCAAGCATTGAGATGGCGCCGTTTGAAGCACTTTATGGTAGAAAGTGCAGGTCTCCGATTTGTTGCAGTGAAGTGTGGGATAGACAGATTATAGAGTTTGAAATTGGAGAAATGGTCATGCTTAAGGTTTTACCATGGAAAGGCGTTGTTCGATTTGGTAAACGGGGGAAACTAAATCCAAGGTACATTAGACCATTCAAGATTATAGATCGTGTCGGACCAGTAGCTTACCAACTGGAGCTACCTCAACAACTCGCGGCCGTACATAACACTTTCCACGTCTCAAATTTGAAGAAATGTTTTGCTAAAGAAGATCTCACTATTCCGTTGGACGAAATCCAAATCAATGAAAAACTTCAATTCATTGAAGAACCCGTCGAAATAATGGATCGTGAGGTTAAGAGACTTAAACAAAACAAGATACCTATTGTTAAGGTTCGATGGAATGGTCGTAGAGGACCCGAGTTCACCTGGGAGCGTGAAGATCAGATGAAGAAGAAATACCCGCATTTATTTCCAGAAGATACGTCAACACCTCCAACTGCTTAAAATTTCGGGACTAAATTTATTTAACGGGTAGGTACTGTAGTGACGCGAACTTTTCCATGTTTATATATATATTAAATAAAATTGTTATTTACATGATTAAGTGTTTCCAACATGTTAAGAAATCAAACTTGTTAAGACTTGATTAATTGAAATAGGTTTCATATAGACAATTGACCACCCAAGTTGACCGGTGATTCACGAACGTTAAAACTTGTAAAAACTATACGATGACATATATATAGTTATATATATAGTTAACATGATTTTATTATAAGTATGTATCTCATTAGGTATTTTAACAATGAGTTATATACATAAAAATGAGACTATTAATTTAAGAAACTCGAAAACGATATATATAACGATTATCATTATAACAACGTCTTACTAGGTACATATGAATCATATTAAGATATTGATACACTTGGTTAATTATGTTAAATGATAAGTAAATATATTATTAAGTGTATTAACAATGAAATACATATGTAAAAATAAGACTACTAACTTACTGATTTCGAAACGAGACATATATGTTACGATTATCGTTGTAACAACATTTAACTGTATATATATCATACTAAGATATATTATATATCATAATATAATGATAATATAACAATTTAACATCTCATTTGTTATAATAAACAATGGGTTAACAACATTCAACAAGATCGTTAACCTAAAGGTTTCAAAACAACATTTACATATAACGACTAACGATGACTTAACGACTCAGTTAAAATGTATATACATGTAGTGTTTTAATATGTATTCATACAATTTTGAAAGACTTCAAGACACTTATCAAAATACTTCTACTTAACAAAAATGCTTACAATTACATCCTCGTTTAGTTTCATCAACAATTCTACTCGTATGCACCCGTATTCGTACTCGTACAATACACAGCTTTTAGATGTATGTACTATTGGTATATATACTCCAATGATCAGCTCTTAGCAGCCCATGTGAGTCACCTAACACATGTGGGAACCATCATTTGGCAACTAGCATGAAATATCTCATAAAATTACAAAAATATGAGTAATCATTCATGACTTATTTACATGAAAACAAAATTACATATCCTTTATATCTAATCCATACACCAACGACCAAAAACACCTACAAACATTTTCATTCTTCAATTTTATTCATCTAATTGATCTCTCTCAAGTTCTATCTTCAAGTTCTAAGTGTTCTTCATAAATTCCAAAAGTTCTAGTTTCATAAAATCAAGAATACTTCAAAGATTGCAAGTTTACTTCCAAGTTTTCTAAATCCATTCCAAGTAATCATCCAAGATCAAGAAACCTTTGTTACTTACAGTAGGTTATCTTTATAATACAAGGTAATAATCATATTCAAACTTTAATTCAATTTCTATAACTATAACAATCTTATTTCGAGTGGAAATCTTACTTGAAATTGTTTTCGTGTCATGATTCTGCTTCAAGAACTTTCAAGCCATCCAAGGATCCTTTGAAGCTAGATCTATTTTTCTCATTTCCAGTAGGTTTAACCAAGGAAATTGAGGTAGTAATGATGTTCATAACATCATTCGATTCATACATATAAAGCTATCTTATTCGAAGGTTTAACTTGTAATCACTAGAACATAGTTTAGTTAATTCTAAACTTGTTCGCAAATAAAAGTTAATCCTTCTAACTTGACTTTTAAAAACAACTAAACACATGTTCTATATCAATATGATATGCTAACTTAATGATTTAAAACCTGGAAACACGAAAAATACCGAAAAATCGGATTTACGCCGTCGTAGTAACACCGCGGGCTGTTTTGGGTTAGTTAATTAAAAACTATGATAAACTTTGATTTAAAAGTTGTTATTCTGGGAAAATGATTTTTATTATGAACATGAAACTATATCCAAAAATTATGGTTAAACTCAAAGTGGAAGTATGTTTTCTAAAATGGTAATCTAGACGTCGTTTTTTCGACTGAAATGACTACCTTTACAAAAACGACTTGTAACTTATTTTTCCGACTATAAACCTATAATTTTTCTGTTTAGATTCATAAAATAGAGTTCAATATGAAACCATAGCAATTTGATTCACTCAAAACGGATTTAAAATGAAGAAGTTATGGGTAAAACAAGATTGGATAATTTTTCTCATTTTAGCTACGTGAAAATTGGTAACAAATCTATTCCAACCATAACTTAATCAACTTGTATTATATATTATGTAATCTTGAGATACCATAGACACATATACAATGTTTCGACCTATCATGTCGAAACATCTATATATATTTCGGAACAACCATAGACACTCTATATGTGAATGTTGGAGTTAGCTATACAGGGTTGAGGTTGATTCCAAAATATATATAGTTTGAGTTGTGATCAATACTGAGATACGTATACACTGGGTCGTGGATTGATTCAAGATAATATTTATCAATTTATTTATGTACATCTAACTGTGGACAACTAGTTGTAGGTTACTAACGAGGACAGCTGACTTAATAAACTTAAAACATCAAAATATATTAAATGTGTTGTAAATATATTTTGAACATACTTTGATATATATGTATATATTGTTATAGGTTCGTGAATCAACCAGTGGCCAAGTCTTACTTCCCGACGAAGTAAAAATCTGTGAAAGTGAGTTATAGTCCCACTTTTAAAATCTAATATTTTTGGGATGAGAATACATGCAGGTTTTATAAATGATTTACAAAATAGACACAAGTACGTGAAACTACATTCTATGGTTGAATTATCGAAATCGAATATGCCCCTTTTTATTAAGTCTGGTAATCTAAGAATTAGGGAACAGACACCCTAATTGACGCGAATCCTAAAGATAGATCTATTGGGCCTAACAAACCCCATCCAAAGTACCGGATGCTTTAGTACTTCGAAATTTATATCATATCCGAAGGGTGTCCCGGAATGATGGGGATATTCTTATATATGCATCTTGTTAATATCGGTTACCAGGTGTTCACCATATGAATGATTTTTATCTCTATGTATGGGATGTGTATTGAAATATGAAATCTAGTGGTCTATTGTTACGATTTGATATATATAGGTTAAACCTATAACTCACCAACATTTTTGTTGACGTTTAAAGCATGTTTATTCTCAGGTGAATACTAAGAGCTTCCGCTGTTGCATACTAAAATAAGGACAAGATTTGGAGTCCATGTTTGTATGATATTGTGTAAAAACTGCATTCAAGAAACTGATTTCGATGTAACATATTTGTATTGTAAACCATTATGTAATGGTCTTGTGTAAACAGGATATTTTAGATTATCATTATTTGATAATCTACGTAAAGCTTTTTAAACCTTTATTTATGAAATAAAGGTTATGGTTTGTTTTAAAAATGAATGCAGTCTTTGAAAAACGTCTCATATAGAGGTCAAAACCTCGCAACGAAATCAATTAATATGGAACGTTTTTAATCAATAAGAACGGGACATTTCACGATTCGCCTTCGTTCTCATTCAACATCATCAATAGTCTTCGTCATCATCATCGATCATCATCCATCGTTAATCGATTAAGGGATCGGTTCCTGAGTCCTTGAAATAGGTAATTTGGTTCATTAAATTTCCTAAATTTCTTTATCTTTATATGTATTTACTCTGAAATTTTTATATGTATCAAACATCAATAATAGTAAATAATTTCTAGATGGGTTTTGATTTGGCTACAGGATGATAGTCGAAGAAAAAGAAAAATAAAAAAAAATTAAATAGGTAAATAGATTAATGAAATTACTCGACATTTTCAATTTTGTTTGAGTGTGATCGAAATATGGTAGAGTCAGATAGTAGTATCCATGGATTCTAGGTTTGTATGGTTATAAAAATAAATAACAAATTTTAATAGTCTTTGGTATTACGGTTATAATAAGAATGATTTTTGCAAGGTTTTGGTTGATGTCTTGCCTCGTTGTAGAATTAAATTGATAGCAGTAACCGATTTCAATAACAAACGAAATATTTTGATGTTGCTGTGAGTGTGTGTATATATATACATATTTACAAGGATCTGGGTTAATTTGTTTGCAGTTAAAAAGCCAATTCCTACAATATTTATAAAAGCGTGCTAGTTATTCGAAGCAGAACCTGAGGATGCAGTCCATGTAGGTGATGACCGTAAAAACGATATATAGGGTGCCTGAGATGCAGCTGCGATGCTTGATTTTTGGTAAGCGATGTTCATTCCCTCAAAGATGTAAACCGTATGTATCTTAGAAAAGATAAATGGGAGGTCGGGTGGATTTTAGATTGATTGTCTAAATGGGTTTTGTATTTATTTGGATCAGGAAAATAGAAGTAGGGGTTGCTATGGTTCGGTTTGATGGTGTTTCGAACACAACAGAAACAGAAACTGTTAGCAGCAGTAATAAAAGTGGTGACGTTTATGGGGGTTGTTCGTGATATTTCATAGCTGCAAAACAGAAAGAAAATAGGCGTAGAAGCAGCTGTAGTTTTATGGTCTATTGGAGAGCACAGCAGAAAAGAGGGATCGAAGAAGGTGGTTTCTAGCTGCCTTCAATAGTTATAAAGAGGTGGTGGAGATAACGTTTGATGTTGGTTACATGGTGGGTTGTTTGCTGAGCTGTAACAGAAATAATATGATAGTATCGAATGGCAGCAACTCTGATGATGTTTGTTGTGAATTAGTCGAACAAGAAACAAAATTAGGTGTAGTTGGAGAAATCGAGCATGCATATACATATTAGATAGATAGAATAGTAGTAGTTAAAGAGAAAATAAAGGTACAGAAAGTCAAATATTACTAATAGTTAATATGCATATATACAGGTTGGTGCACAAAAGCTAGGAGACAGTGTTAGCACATTGTAACAAGTGGGAGTACTATAATTTGAATGTATGTGTAAAAGCGATATATGTGGGATCCAAAAAAAATCCCCTTTTGTCCAAGATGTAAGTTGTTTAAACCCGTGATTTAAATATTGGCACCGAGAGATAAATGGTGGGCCTCCTACTTCATAATTCACTCAAATATATAATATGTGTAGTGGATGGTGTGTTGCTGGCTTTGACAGAAAACAGAAAGCAAAGTAAGGAAAGGATTCGGGTTTTGTATATATATAATCATGCACCTTGCTTTTATGTACAATAATGTTATAAAATAATGTTATTAAAATCATGCCAAATGATAAATGCGGTTAATGGGTTAAGAAACAGTAATAATTAATGGGTTAAGAAACAGTAATAATCTGGATTGATACCTTATTTTCACGGGTATGATTGATAACACAAATAATGATATTATAATCAAATCAACTAATTCAATTTGTAAGTTTGAAAGAAACATGTAACACCTACAGTAAGCCATAGAGATATTTATATTTAAAATCTTCATTTCGATAATTATAACTATAATAATGATAATAATAATATTACTAATGATATAACAATTTAATTATGTTAAATTTCATACGGATGTAATATTAATAATAATTCTGATGTTAATACTAGTATTACTATTTTTTTAATAGTAATAATATTTTTTAATAGTATTACTATTTTTTATTACTATTTGTATCATGTAATATTTAATAATAATATGATAATCTTCATTGAATATTTATTATATATATATATATATATATATATATATATATATATATATATATATATATATATATATATATATATATATATATATATATATATATATATATATATATATATATTACATTTTATTTGCACACAACTGTTCGTGAATCGTCGGGACAAGTCAAAGGGTAATTGATTTCATGTAAATAATTCAAAAACTTTGAGACTCAACATTACAGACTTTGCTTATCGTATCGAAGTCAAATAAGATTCAAGTTTAAATTTGGTCGGAATTTTCCCGGGTCACTACACCTAAGAATTAGTCAACCGATCTACTAATTGACGCAAATCCTAAAGATATATATCTATTGGGCCTAACGAACCCCATCCAAAGTACCAGATGCTTTAGTACTTCGAATTCGTTTTTATCATGTCCGAAGGATTTCCCGAAATGATAGGGGATATTCTTATATGCATCTTGTTAATATCGGTTACCAGGTGTTCACCATATGAATGAATTTTATCTCTATGTATGGGATGTATATTGAAATATGAAATCTTGTGGTCTATTATTATGATTTGATAATATATAGGTTAAACCTATAACTCACCAACATTTTTGTTGACGTTTTAAGCATGTTTATTCTCAGGTGATTATTAAGAGCTTTCGCTGTCGCATACATAAATATGAACAAGATTTGGAGTCCATGCTTGTATGATATTGTGTAAAAGCTGCATTCAAGAAACTTATTTTGTTGTAACATATTTGTATTGTAAACCATTATGTAATGGTCGTGTGTAAACAGGATATTTTAGATTATCATTATTTGATAATCTACGTAAAGCTTTTTAAACCTTTATTGATGAAATAAAGGTTATGGTTTGTTTTAAAATGAATGCAGTCTTTGAAAAACGTCTCATATAGAGGTCAAAACCTCGCAACGAAATCAATTAATATGGAACATTTTTAATCAATAAGAACGGGACATTTCAGTTGGTATTCGAGCGTTGGTCTTAGAGAACCAGAATTTTGCATTAGTGTGTCTTATCGAGTTTGTTAGGATGCATTAGTGAGTCTGGACTTCGACCATGTTACTTGAAAAATGATTGCTTAACAAATTTTGTTGGAAACTATATATTTTTAACATGTGAATATTATGTGATATATTAATCTCTTAACGTGTTTGATATTATGTGATAGATGTCTACCTCTAGAACAAGTCCCATTGACTCACCTAATAATAATGAAGAGTCAAATGTAAACTGGAATGATTCGTGGACTGATTCACAAGTTCCCGAAGAGGAACCGAAAGAAGAGTCGGAACCGGAAGAAGAATCGGAACCGGAAGAAGAATCGGAACCGGAAGAAGAAATAGAACCAGTAGGGGAAATAATAAAACGGTTAAGTAGAAGAAAATCCTCAACCAACCGACCAACGTTAATTATGATCAATGGTGTTTCCGCCAAGGAAGCAAAGTATTGGGAGGATTACCAATTCTCCGATGAATCGGATCCCGACAAGGATTCCGATGATGTTATAGAAATTACCTCAACACAATTTAATAAGGCAAAAGAGAACAATAAGGGAAAGGGAATAAAAATAGAGAAATTTGATTCCAAACCCGATGAACTTTATATGTATCGTCAACACCCGTATTTCTTAAGTTGTGACAATAACCCGGGAACCTCTAAACCACTAGGTTTTTCTAAACCAATGTGGAAAACGACGGCTCATATTAGGGAAACATCATATATCCCTAGAAATTTGGCAAAACGAACCAAAACAGAAGTAGAAGAAGAAACGAGCGAGTCAGAATAAGATAGTTGTATTCGTGCGGTGTAATATATGTAATATAGTGTGCTTATGCTTTATGATATATGTAAAAATTGCTTGTATTAATAAGTATTTTTTTTATGAATCTAACTCTTGTCTATTTTACAGTATAAAAACACAAAATGGATAGACAACCCAATATTTTAAGAGACCTACCCGGAGACATGATTGATGAAATCTTGTCTAGAGTCGGTCATAATTCCTCGGCACAACTATTTAAGGCGAGATCAGTTTGTAAGACATTCGAAGAACGTTACAAGAATGCCTTGGTTTATAAAAGGCTTTCGTTCGAAAGATGGGGGATATCACGTTGGGAAATCCATAAGTTACGATGTGTTTACTTTGACGCATATATTGCGGGGAACCCAAATGCTATTTTACGCAACGGGTTAAGAAATTATTTTGACTCAATATATCCGAATATAGATTTAGAAAAAGCGGTTAACATGCAACATAAAGAAGCATGTTATGCTTACGGATTAGTAATGTTCGCTTCTCACCAAAGTGAGAACAAGAACATCGGCTACAACTATTAAATAAAACGTTCCCACAAGTGACGGAGTTGGTAATTGGGGTAAGAAATGAGGTTTTTAGATTATTACGGGACTGTTGGACATTACGAAACCCTCGTCCTTTTGATGACATTACAACATGCTGCCTAGCCAATGGTCATAACGGTTATTTTCCACAAGACCAAGGATGGGAAGTCGTCTTAGTAAAACCAGAATGCATGACTTGTTTCTGGACTTATGAATTACGTGTCTTTATTTCCTTTGCTGAACAACTTGCGTATTAACTAGGTTTGTCTTTGATGTGTGCGAGGTGTACTAGGAAATAGTATTATTTTTATAACGAAATACTATTAAATATGATAAAATTTTACACAAGATATTTATTTATTTATAGAATGGATATACCTAAACTTTGCTACAACACTTATAGGCAGTGTACCTGATCGTACAGTAGTGTAGTTTTTAGTAAGTCCGGTTCGTTCCACAGGGATACACTTAAACAAGCTTAATGCTATATTAGTTTTAAATTTATAAAAATACAAATATATATATAAGTGATATTATTATTATAAAAGGGGGTTTTTACCGTTTAATGACCGGTTTGTCGATTTTTAAAACTTTAGTCGCAGTTAAAACCTAATGTAAAATATTAAAAATAAATATAACTTAATTTAAAGCGTAAAGTAAATAACGATAATGAAATTGCGATAAATATAAGTGCGATAAAATAAAATTGCGATAATTAAAGAGTACGATAATTAAAAGTGCAATTAAATACAATGACAATAAATAAAAGTGCAATAATTAAAAGTGCAATTAAATATGAAATAAAAGAATTATGCTTTTTTAAACTTCCATAATCATGATGTTTGACGTGTTGATTTTTAGTTTATTCTCATGGGTTAATTGTTCTTTGTCCTGGATTATTTAATATGTCCATACGGATTTGTCCATAATATTCCATCAGTCATAAATATAAAGTGCGAAAGCCTTCGTCAAATTATTCTTATTCCCGAAGTCAAATATTCCAACTAATTAGGGATTCGAATTGTAACAAGGTCTTAATACTTTGTTTAATGAATACACCAGGTTATCGACTGCGTGTAAACCAAGGTTTTACTACTTTGTTAACAATTACACCAATTACCCTTGAATGTAATCCACTCCTGTTTCAACAAGTCTATTAACTATTAATCCAATTCCGTGTCCGGTAAAATGAACAATTATTGGTATTTATAGATATCCCGCCCACCGTACCCAGTCAAGCGTATGTGGTTATATATAAATACGTCAAATTATAAGTCTATATATTAAATTAACGAGGTATCATTTAGTTAATATAAAGCCCATTAATAGCCCATAGTCTAATTTCCACAAGTGTCGTTCTTTTGTCCAAACCCCAATTATGGTACAAAGCCCAATTACCCAATTTTAATATTTTTAGCCCAACATCATGATTACTTCGGCTTAAATAAGCATAATAATAACTTAGCTACGAGACATTAATGAAAATAACATAAACATAACTTACAGTGGTTAAAAATAGCGTAGCGTTGTCATACCCCGTGCAAAATCTTCCTGAACGAACACAATAACATATGGTACCATCGCGATGAACTGACGTCTATATGCTTTGAACGACTTCAAGTAATGTCTTTAACATGAGCAAATGCACATCGGAAGGTTTCTTTCATACCTGAGAATAAACATGCTTAAAAGTGTCATTCAAAAGGTTGGTGAGTTCATAGGTTTATCATAAAACAATAAAATTCATCATTTTAATAGACCACAAAATTTAAATCCTGCATGGTACAAATGGGCCCGAATCCTATACCCACCTGTAATGTACATGCGATATCTTTTAAATACAGCACACCTTTCTCGTGTACGAAATCATCTTTCATAAATCTTAGTAACCGTACACATATTTCGTGCACAAAAATAACATACACATAACCTGTGTATAAAATCATTCTCTCGATACATAACATTCATATCAATTGGTGGCAATTATCATGTCCACATAATTCAATGGTGGCAATTATCATGTCCACATAATTCAACGGTGGCAATTATCATGTCCACATAATTCAACGGTGGCAATTATCATATCCACATAATTCAATAATAATCCGCAGAACTTCTGTCTGCATTTTAATTCATTCCAGGAATGTTTTGCTTGTGTCTATCTCGTCAAACATTTATAAAAGCATTTCATGTATTCGCAGTTCAAAATATATTCCAAAAGCATTTAATAAAGCAGTTGTAAAAACAGCGCATGTATTCTCAGTCCCAAAAATGTAAAGAGTAAAAGGGAGCAAATGAAACTCACCATACGATATTTTGTAGTAAAAATTAGCATACGACGAAGCTGAACAATGCAGGGTTGGCCTCGGATTCACGAACCTATATCATTTATATGTATATTAATACATATAATCGTAATCGAATAAATTTATATATTATATCTTAAATTATATATCTTATATATTTAACTTGTATATATATTTAATGTAGTTAATGTTTATATAGTTTTATATATATATGATTAATATTATTTTAAAAAAATCAACAATTTGTTATATGTAAATATTTATATAAATAATCTTGATATATATAATTAGATATATTGAGGTAGTTGTAGATAATATACTCTTATATAGAAAATATTTATTTGTTATAATAATATTGTTAATATGAAAGTAATAATGATAATAATAATAATATTGATACTAATAATAATGATAATTCTAATAATAATATAAATGTTGGTAAAAATGATGATAATAATAATAATAGTATTTATAATTATTATAAAAATAATGATTTTTCTAATAATAATAATAGTAATAATAACAATAATAATAATGACAATATTGATAACTGGAAAAATAAAATACTACCTCCTTGTTATAGTCCTTTAAAAAAAAATATCTCATCCTAGGCTCGAACTCAAGACCTCTTGGTTATACCCCATACGCCTAACCATTCCTCCGATTCCTCTTTTCTGTTTTATCACACGAATTATATGTATATATCTCGAATTATTCTCGGTACTACTTCATCTTCTTTATTAAACCCAAAATCCCAAATCAGTTTCCATCATCATCCTTAAAACTTATCTTATCATTATAACCATTAACATAAAACGTATTATCGTCATAATCTCATCAACTTAATCATCATCATCGTTAAATTTTTAAGTCATCCTTAATCATATTACGTATTGTCTAATGTATCTTCGTTTTTCATTCGATCATCCTCTACATATCATAAACGTCTATTAATTACCATCATCAATCTTGTTCCACCCTCCGCATTAATATTAATCGTGTAAAGCAAGGAAACTAATATCAGTTTTGAAAATGGGTATTAATCGGCCCAACTGCATGTTTTGTTGGACTCAAGGGTAACGGCCCAGCAAGAAATCTTATACTCGGCCAAAAATCAAAACAGAAATGATGGACCAAAAGCACCTCGGCCCAACACCAATTATTTAATACGGTTTCGTTTTATTTTTGTTTTCCACAACTTCAAGCCGTCAATGGTAGCACCAGTTCACGTGGAAACGAACAGCAAAAAAAATAAATAAGATTGAAGCGTAGCAGAAATGATCATCATCATAATCATCATGATTAAAGTCATTCACCAATTCCACTTTTAGACTAACAAGTGTGAGGTGAGGTTATCGGCCAAAAAAAAAAAGATCTTGCAAGTTGTCCCACTTTACTTTAATCTTTACCAAGTGGGTTTATAAGTGTAGGGTTGTTTGCTTTCGGTCATTCACCAAGGAAAAAATAGTAAACACGTACCCACAAATGATTCGAAATTTGCATTTGACATATCATTATTTTGTGTGTTAGTGGAAAAGAGGCCAAAATAATCAAATGGGGTAAGATGGATAGCAAGTGATCGGCCAAGAGTCTTCCAATCAAATCACTTTGCACAAATTGTTTCCATGTCCTTATACTAATCAAGTGGGGTTTGCTACTTTCTTGAACCGTCCCACATTAGTAATTTAACTAATACACCGTACCCATAAAAAAAATCGAGTGGGTTACCTTGATTAAAATGTGTCGGCCACATCATTGTATTTAGGCCAACCATTTTCCTTTACATCATGTAATATAGAAAGAAAGGCAACGTGTAATCCCACTTGGTTGGTCACAACATGATCATGGTTTAATTTAAGAATTCCGTCACTCACAACCTCCTTTTATCATCAGCTCTATCGTAATATAATTGCATACTCATCCCACTAGACTAATGGTATGATACATGTTGGCAACCTTTACTTTTGTGTGGGACTTAGCCTTGTAAAATTTATACCAATACACCTCACGAATCCAATTAAGTTCGATGTGATTTATTATCAAATACCCATTTTCCCTAAAACACATTACTTTATAAATCCTAGCATTTAAAATGCCCACCAGAGAAAAATATTCGCAGCTAGTGAGATAGCAGGAAAGAAGCAGAAGTATTTAGGTGATTCTTATGACGGTTAAAAATAGTGGTGGAGATTGGCGGTTCACATTGGAGTTCAAGAGTTAGAGGGATAAATAAAGAGAGAAAAGAGAGATATGATGGTGTTCTTGAAGTTGAGGGATAGTTCATGGTGGTGATTTTAATGGTGATGGTTGAGTTGTAAAATGAAGACGAGTAGCAGGTTATTCGTGGGTTTGGTTGTAACAGACATGGTGAATGTGGTGGTTTGCTTGGTAGTTCACGGTGGTGATGGGTTCACGATCAAGGAGAAGAGAGATAACGAGGTGAGGGTTTACGGTTTGGTGGATCAGGGTGACAGTTATTCGTGGTGACGAATTGGTGGTCGTAGTAGAGTGGTGGTGACCGAAGGATAAGAGTTGGGGTGGTTATTGAGATGGATTCTCAATCTACAAGAGTGATGGGTGTATGGTTGATCAAGAACATGAATGTATAAATTTATGGGTTTGATCTCAGCATATTGCATATATGCATATGTTATATATATGTATTTGGTAAATGATATCTTTATTATATAATACCCTGTAATGTAATTGAATGATCATTCAATCAATCAATAACAGTGAACCTCAATTACAGAATGAAAGTGGGTGTACTGATATATTCGACCAGAGTATGAGACAGAAGGAAGAAATAAGAAAAATATAAAGGAGATTGTGACACACAACTAACTCTTGTACGATCTTGGTTTGTATACCCTATTATATCTGACAGGAACAATAACTGGATACAGATTGAGGGTGAAACAAACCAGATTATTGGATTCCATATTTCATACGTGTGAGGTTATATAATTATTAGTAACTAATATTTATAATTTCATTAATAATAATAAAAATAATATTGATTTCTTAATATATATAACTGCATATATATACATCTGTATATATATCTATTTGTACTTATTTATCTTTATAAATGTATGTCTCTTATGTTTATGTATCTATTTATTTTTGTAAGTTATAATTAATCTTAATATAAAATAAAATATAACTATAATGATAATACTCTTAATAATAATACAATTTATAATAATAGTAATATTAATATTACTAATACAACTATACTTTAAACTTGAAATAACATATTTTGAGTATTTATTGTTTATTGATTTTAGTATATTATTGTATCCATACAATTACCAATTATGAGTAGAATTCATTTATATATATACTACTATATATATACAATTAGAGTTTAAGTATTAAGTAGATAATTATATTAATTATATATATATATTGAAACAAATAATATCTGAGTATAACATTTAATTGTTAACATCAATAAATTATGTATATTCAATCTACTCTTTAGGTTCAAAATAAATAAGTTTTAGTCATTTTAAGTTATCGTTCATAATAGTTAAATCATATACTAGTACATTAATATATTTAGTTTATTATATGTAATTATTTACATGTATGATTATTTATACATTTATTTCTGTTTATAATCAAAGGTTCGTGAATCGTCGGGAATAATCGAAAGTTAAATGAATCCATGAAAATAGTTCACAGTTTTTGAGACCTCATTATTACAGACTTTGCTTATCGTATCGGAATCATTCAAAGATTAAGTTTAAATTTGGTCGGAAATTCCCGGGTCGTCACAAGCATTACACGGACAGATTTCCAACTTACAAGACTTTAAAACATTCGACTAACCCAACCTTATTATTATCACTAACTTAAAATTAAAATTACAAATTGAGATTACTAATTGGAGTGATACTTGGTACATGGGGTTTTTAAGAAAAAGAAAATAAAATAAATATATGTGTAAATAAAACGTCCGAAAATGCTGAATTTATAGATCCTGACTTTACTGTAGACCTCCGCGAGTCCTGAGGTTTCCTTCACAAAAGTACCGCGAGTGCGGAGGTCTGAAAACCAGCTCACAGACTTTGGATCCTAGCTTTGCCGACGGTTTTTATTATAATATAATATATAAATAATTTATATAATTATTTAAATATTATATTTTATTCTTTTACATAGTAGACTTGTAATTTTTAGTCCATTGCGTCGAGCGTTGAGAGTTGACTTTGGTCCCGCTTCCGAATTTTCGAACGTCCTTGCGTACAATTTAATATCTTGTACTTTGCATTTTGCGTCTTGTACTCTTGTAATTTTGAGACATTTCTTATCAATAATTGGAACCACTTTGATTGTACTTTGTACTTTTGAGCTTTTTGGTCGTTTGCGTCTTCATTTCGTCGAATCTGTCTTTTGTCTTCACCTTTTATTATTTAAACGAATATCACTTGTAAATAGAACAGTTGCAACTAAAAGCTTGTCTTTCTTAAGGGATAATGCTATGAAATATATGTTCGTTATTAGTATTATCAAATATTCCCACACTTGAGCGTTGCTTGTCCTCAAGCAATATAGTCTTGAAATAAAAATACTAGAATCACTTCTTTATTCTTCACACTTTGTACATCAGTGATTTCTATACGGCGGTATGAACAATGGTAGTAGCGATGTGGTTTACAGTCCCACATGACTATAAAAATTTAGATCCTTTAAGGAAATTGGATCTTTATGAAAACATTTGATCTTTTGAAAATTAAATCTAGCTTTTACCCTAGATAAGTTTTTCGGAATAACCCTTCACCGGTGTTTGCAAATTGTTTTTGTGGGTTTGGTGGGTTACAGATTTGAAAACTTTAGCTCAAAACTTAAGGTTTTGTGTCACCCACTTGCTAACCTTGTATTGGGAAAGCAACACGTCCAGTATACTTGCTCCGTATATTACCTTTCGATAAACTACCGTCCGGTTGTAAAGGAAAGCGTTGAACAAGCAACTGTTAAGGCAATGTCCCCTGACATGCTTTTAATTATGGTCTATAATGTAGTGACCCGAACTTTTCCATGTTTATATATATTAATTGAGATTGATATTTACATGATTAAATGTTTCCAACATGTTAAGCAATCAAACTTGTTAAGACTTGATTAATTGAAATATGTTTCATATAGACAATTGACCACCCAAGTTGACCGGTGATTCACGAACGTTAAAACTTGTAAAAACTATATGATGACATATATATGGATATATATATATATATATACATATATATATATAGTTAACATGATACTATGATAAGTAAACATATCATTAAGTATATTAATAATGAACTGCATACGTAAAAACAAGACTACTAACTTAATGATTTTTAAACGAGACATATATGTAACGATTATCGTTGTAAAGACATTTAATGTATATATATCATATTAAGAGATATTCATACATGATAATATCATGATAATATAATAATTTAAAATCTCATTTGATATTATAAACATTGGGTTAACAACATTTAACAAGATCGTTAACCTAAAGGTTTCAAAACAACACTTACATGTAACGACTAACGATGACTTAACGACTCAGTTAAAATGTATATACATGTAGTGTTTTAATATGTTTTTATACACTTTTGAAAGACTTCAAGACACTTATCAAAATACTTCTACTTAACAAAAATGCTTACAATTACATCCTCGTTCAGTTTCATCAACAATTCTACTCGTATGCACCCGTATTCGTACTCGTACAATACACAGCTTTTAGATGTATGTACTATTGGTATATACACTCCAATGATCAGCTCTTAGCCGCCCATGTGAGTCACCTAACACATGTGGGAACCATCATTTGGCAACTAGCATGAAATATCTCATAAAATTACAAAAATATGAGTAATCATTCATGACTTATTTACATGAAAACAAAATTACATATCCTTTATATCTAATCCATACACCAACGACCAAAAACACCTACAAACACTTTCATTCTTCAATTTTCTTCATCTAATTGATCTCTCTCAAGTTCTATCTTCAAGTTCTAAGTGTTCTTCATATATTCTACAAGTTCTAGTTACATAAAATCAAGAATACTTTCAAGTTTGCTAGCTCACTTCCAATCTTGTAAGGTGATCATCCAACCTCAAGAAATCTTTGTTTCTTACAGTAGGTTATCATTCTAATACAAGGTAATAATCATATTCAAACTTTTGTTCAATTTCTATAACTATAACAATCTTATTTCAAGTGATGATCTTACTTGAACTTGTTTTCGTGTCATGATTCTGCTTCAAGAACTTCGAGCCATCCAAGGATCCATTAAAGCTTGATCCATTTTTCTCTTTTCCAGTAGTTTTATCCAAGGAACTTAAGTTAGTAATGATGTTCATAACATCATTCGATTCATACATATAAAGCTATCTTATTCGAAGGTTTAAACTTGTAATCACTAGAACATAGTTTAGTTAATTCTAAACTTGTTCGCAAACAAAAGTTAATCCTTCTAACTAGACTTTTAAAATCAACTAAACACATGTTCTATATCTATATGATATGCTAACTTAATGATTTAAAACCTGGAAACACGAAAAACACCGTAAAACCGGATTTACGCCGTCGTAGTAACACCGCGGGCTGTTTTGGGTTAGTTAATTAAAAACTATGATAAACTTTGATTTAAAAGTTGTTATTCTGAGAAAATGATTTTTATTATGAACATGAAACTATATCCAAAAATTATGGTTAAACTCAAAGTGGAAGTATGTTTTCTAAAATGGTCATCTAGACGTCGTTCTTTCGACTGAAATGACTACCTTTACAAAAATGACTTGTAACTTATTTTTTAACTATAAACCTATACTTTTTCTGTTTAGATTCATAAAATAGAGTTCAATATGAAACCATAGCAATTTGATTCACTCAAAATGGATTTAAAATGAAGAAGTTATGGGTAAAACAAGATTAGATAATTTTTCTCATTTTAGCTACGTGAACATTGGTAACAAATCTATTCCAACCATAACTTAATCAACTTGTATTATATATTATGTAATCTTGAGATACCATAGATACGTATACAATGTTTCGACCTATCATGTCGACACATCTATATATATTCCGGAACAACCATAGACACTCTATATGTGAATGTTGGAGTTAGCTATACAGGGTTGAGGTTGATTCCAAAATATATATAGTTTGAGTTGTGATCAATACTGAGATACGTATACACTGGGTCGTGGATTGATTCAAGATAATATTTATCGATTTATTTCTGTACATCTAACTGTGGACAACTAATTGTAGGTTACTAACGAGGACAGCTGACTTAATAAACTTAAAATATCAAAATATATTAAAAGTGTTGTAAATATATTTTGAACATACTTTGATATATATGTATATATTGTTATAGGTTCGTGAATCAACCAGTGGCCAAGTCTTACTTCCCGACGAAGTAAAAATCTGTGAAAGTGAGTTATAGTCCCACTTTTAAAAACTAATATTTTTGGGATGAGAATACATGCAGGTTTTATAAATGATTTACAAAATAGATACAAGTACGTGAAACTAAATTCTATGGTTGAATTATCGAAATCAAATATGCCCCTTTTTATTAAGTCTGGTAATCTAAGAATTAGGGAACAGACACCCTGATTGACGCGAATCCTAAAGATAGATCTATTGGGCCTAACCAACCCCATCCAAAGTACCGGATGCTTTAGTACTTCGAAATTTATATCATATCCGAAGGGTGTCCCGGAATGATGGGGATATTCTTATATATGCATCTTGTTAATGTCGGTGACCAGGTGTTCACCATATGAATGATTTTTATCTCTATGTATGGGATGTGTATTGAAATATGAAATCTTGTGGTCTATTATTATGATTTGATATATATAGGTTAAACCTATAACTCACCAACATTTTTGTTGACGTTTTAAGCATGTTTATTCTCAGATGATTATTAAGAGCTTCCGCTGTCACATACTTAAATAAGGACGAGATTTGGAGTCCATGCTTGTATGATATTGTGTAAAAACTGCATTCAAGAAACTTATTTTGTTGTAACATATTTGTATTGTAAACCATTATGTAATGGTCGTGTGTAAACAGGATATTTTAGATTATCATTATTTGATAATCTACGTAAAGCTTTTTAAACCTTTATTGATGAAATAAAGGTTATGGTTTGTTTTAAAATGAATGCAGTCTTTGAAAAATGTCTCATATAGAGGTCAAAACCTCACAACGAAATCAATTAATATGGAACGTTTTTAATCAATAAGAACGGGACATTTCAGTTGGTATCCGAGCGTTGGTCTTAGAGAACCAGAATTTTGCATTAGTGTGTCTTATGGAGTTTGTTAGGATGCATTAGTGAGTCTGGACTTCGACCGTGTTTACTTGAAAAATGATTGCTTAACAAATTTTGTTGGAAACTATATATTTTTAACATGTGAATATTATGTGGTATATTAATCTCTTAATGCGTTTGATATTATGTGATAGATGTCTACCTCTAGAACAAGTCCCATTGACTCACCTAATAATAATGAAGAGTCAAATGTAAATTGGAATGATTCGTGGACTGATTCACAAGTTCCCGAAGAGGAACCGGAAGAAGAGTCGGAACCGGAAGAAGAATCGGAACCGGAAGAAGAATCGGAACCGGATGAAGAAATAGAACCGGTGGGGGAAATAATAAAACGGTTAAGTAAAAGAAAATCCTCAACCAACCGACCAAGGTTAATTATGGTCAATGGTGTTTCCGCCAAGGAAGCAAAATATTGGGAGGATTACCAATTCTCCGATGAATCGGATTCCGACGAGAATTCCGATGATGTTATAGAAATTACCCCAACTGAATTTAAAAAGGCAAAAGAAAATAATAAGGGAAAGGGCATAAAAATAGAGAAATCTAATTCCAACCCTGATGAACTTTATATGTATCGTCAACCCCGAAGTCCTTAAGTTGTAACAATGACCCGGGAACCTCTAAACCACCAGGTTTTTCTAAACCAATGTGGAAAACGACGGTTCGTATTAGGGGAACATCATATATCCCTAGAAACTTGGCAAAATGAACCAAAACCGAAGAAGAAGAAACAAGCGAGTCGGAATAAGATAGTTGTATTCATGTGGTGTAATATATGTAATATAGTGTGCTTATGCTTTATGATATATGTAAAAATTGCTTGTATTAATAAGTATTTTTTTTTATGAATCTAACTCTTGTCTATTTTACAGTATAAAAACACAAAATGGATAGACAACCCAATATTTTAAGAGACCTACCCGGAGACATGATTAATGAAATCTTGTCTAGAGTTGGTCAGAATTCTTCGGCACAACTATTTAAGGCGAGATCAGTTTGTAAGACATTCGAAGAACGTTCAAGAATGCCTTGGTTTATAAAAGGCTTTCATTCAAAAGATGGGGGATATCACATTGGGAAATCCATAAGTTACGATGTGTTTACTTTGACGCATATATTGCGGGGAACCCAAATGCTATTTTATGCAATGGGTTAAGAAATTATTTTGACTCAATATATCCGAATATTGGACTTCGTGATTTAGAAAAAGTGGCTAACATGCAACATAAAGAAGCATGTTATGCTTACGGATTAGTAATGTTCGCTTCTCACCAAAGTGAGAACAAGAACATCGGGCTACAACTATTAAACAAAATGTTCCCACAAGTGACGGAGTCGGTAATTGGGGTAAGAAATGAGGTTTTTAGATTGTTACGGGACTGTTGGACATTACGTAACCCTCGTCCCTTTGACAACGTTACAACACGCTGTCTTATCAACGGCCATAACGGTTATGTTCCACAAGACCAAGGATGGGAAGTAATCCTAGTAAAACCAGAATGCATGACTTGTTTCTGGACGTATGAATTACGCGTCTTTATTGCCTTTGCTGAATGACTTGTGTACTAGCTAGAATTATCTTCACAACCATCTTGTATCAAATTTATTGTGTGCTATATTTCATGCTATATGTAAAATAAGCGGTATTGTAAGCTTGTAAAATATTGTGTAAAAGTTTGAACGCGAAATATTATTATAATCAATTTTTCATATAGAATTGTAGTAGTTGAATTGTATATTAGCTACTAAGTATGAACTTAACGGGTAGGTACTACCCGAATTTAAACTTATAAAATGCTAATATGAAGAAAAAGCTTTTATAAATGAGTTCATATTATGCTACGAAATACTATTAACTACTCTTAATATTCTGTATGATTAACTTGTTCCATTTGACTATTTTGAAGGAAATGGCACCGACTACTCGACACACCGTGAATATGAATGAAGAGGAATTCAGTACTTTTCTAGCTTCAAACATAGCCGCAGTACAGGCTGCGCTACATACCAATAATAACCTTGGATCTAGCAGTACAGGAAATCGTGTAGGATGCACCTACAAAGAATTCACTGCCTGCAAACCTTTGGAATTTGATGGAACCGAAGGACTGATCGGATTGAAACGGTGGACCGAGAAGGTCGAATCGGTGTTTGCCATAAGTAAGTGTACTGAAGAGGACAAAGTGAAGTACGCTACGCATACCTTCACAGGTTCTGCGTTAACATGGTGGAATACCTATCTAGAGCAAGTGGGACAAGACGATGCGTATGCACTACCGTGGTCAGCATTCAAGCACTTGATGAACGAGAAGTACCGTCCCAGAACCGAGGTCAATAAGCTCAAGACAGAAATTAGAGGGTTACGAACCCAAGGATTTGATATTACCACGTACGAAAGACGATTCACAGAATTGTGCCTATTGTGTCCGGGAGCATTCGAAGATGAGGAAGAGAAGATCGATGCGTTTGTGAAAGGATTACCGGAAAGAATCCAAGAAGATATAAGTTCACACGAGCCCGCCTCCATACAACAGGCATGTAGAATGGCTCACAAACTAGTGAACCAGATTAAAGAAAGAATTAAAGAACAGACTGCTGAAGAGGCCAATGTGAAGCAAGTCAAAAGAAAGTGGGAGGAAAACGGTGATAAGAATCACCAATACAACAACAACAGCAATTACAACAATAATCGCAACAATTATCCCAACAATCGCAACATCAATCGCAACTACAACAAATGGCCCAACAACAACAACAACAACAACAACTACAACAATCATCCCAACAACAATAATAACCGCAACAACAACAACAACAATCAGAAGCAGCTATGCCAAAGGTGTGAAAAGTATCACTCGGGGTTCTGCACCAAATTTGGCAACAAGTGTAAAAGAAATGGTCATAGCGCGGCGAAGTGTGAGGTCTACGGACCAGGGGTTAATAGAATGAAAGGAACAAATGTTGTTTGAACGAGTAATGGCGGAGCAAGTAGTGTCGGAGCAAGTTATGCCAATGTAGTTTGTTATAAATGTGGAAAACCGGGCCACATTATTAGAAATTGCCCGAACCAGGAGAACACGAATGGACAAGGCCGCGGAAGAGTTTTCAATATTAATGCGGCAGAGGCACAGGAAGACCCGGAGCTTGTTACGGGTACGTTTCTTATTGACAATAAATCTGCTTACGTTTTATTTGATTCGAGTGCGGATAGAAGCTATATGAGTAGAGATTTTTGTGCTAAATTAAGTTGTCCATTGACGCCTTTGGATAGTAAATTTTTACTCGAATTAGCAAATGGTAAATTAATTTCAGCAGATAATATATGTCGGAATCGAGAAATTAAACTGGTTAGCGAAACATTTAAGATTGATTTGATACCAGTAGAGTTAGGGAGTTTTGATGTGATAATCGGTATGGACTGGTTGAAAGAAGTGAAAGCAGAGATCGTTTGTTACAAAAATGCAATTCGCATTATACGAGAAAAAGGAAAATCCTTAATGGTGTACGGAGAAAAGGGCAACACGAAGCTACATCTTATTAGTAATTTTAAGGCACAAAAACTAATAAGAAAAGGTTTCTATGCTGTTCTAGCACACGTCGAGAAAGTACAAACTGAAGAAAAGAGCATCAATGATGTTCCCATTGCAAAAGAATTTCCGGATGTATTTCCGAAAGAATTACCGGGATTACCCCCACATCGATCCGTTGAATTTCATATAGATCTTGTACCAGGAGCAGCACCAATAGCTCGTGCTCCTTACAGACTCGCACCCAGCGAGATGAAAGAACTGCAAAGCCAATTACAAGAACATTTAGAGCGTGGTTTCATTCGACCAAGCACATCACCGTGGGGAGCTCATGTTTTGTTTGTCAAGAAGAAAGATGGTACATTCAGGTTGTATATCGACTACCGAGAGTTGAACAAACTTACCATCAAGAACCGCTACCCACTACCGATAATCGATGACTTATTTGATCAACTACAAGGCTCGTCTGTTTATTCAAAGATTGACTTACGTTCCGGGTATCATCAAATGCGGGTGAAAGAAGATGATATTCCAAAGACTGCTTTCAGAACGCGTTACGGTCATTAAGAATTTATGGTCATGCCGTTTGGTTTAACTAATGCACCAGCTGTGTTCATGGACCTTATGAACCGAGTGTGTGGACCATACCTTGACAAGTTTGTCATTGTTTTCATTGATGACATACTTATTTACTCAAAGAATGACCAAGAACACGGTGAACATTTGAGAAAGGTGTTAGAAGTATTGAGGAAGGAAGAATTGTACGCTAAGTTTTCAAAGTGTGCATTTTGGTTGGAAGAAGTTCAATTCCTCGGTCACATAGTGAACAAAGAAGGTATTAAGGTGGATCCGGCAAAGATAGAAACTGTTGAAAAGTGGGAAACCCCAAAAACTCCGAAACACATACGCCAGTTTTTAGGACTAGCTGGTTACTACAGAAGGTTCATCCAAGACTTTTCCAGAATAGCAAAACCCTTGACTACATTAACGCATAAAGGGAAGAAATTTGAATGGAATGATGAACAAGAGAAAGCGTTTCAGTTATTGAAGAAAAAGCTAACTACGGCACCTATATTGTCATTGCCTGAAGGGAATGATGATTTTGTGATTTATTGTGACGCATCAAAGCAAGGTCTCAGTTGTGTATTAATGCAATGAATGAAGGTGATTGCTTATGCGTCTAGACAATTGAAGATTCACGAACAAAATTATACGACGCATGATTTGGAATTAGGCGCGGTTGTTTTTGCATTAAAGACTTGGAGGCACTACTTATATGGGGTCAAAAGTATTATATATACCGACCACAAAAGTCTTCAACACATATTTAATCAGAAACAACTGAATATGAGGCAGTGTAGGTGGATTGAATTATTGAATGATTACGACTTTGAGATTCATTACCACCCGGGGAAGGTAAATGTGGTAGCCGATGCCTTGAGCAGGAAGGACAGAGAACCCATTCGAGTAAAATCTATGAATATAATGATTCATAATAACCTTACTACTCAAATAAAGGAGGCGCAACAAGGAGTTTTAAAAGAGGGAAATTTAACGGATGAAATACCCAAAGGATCGGAGAAGCATCTTAATATTCGGGAAGACGGAACCCGGTATAGGGCTGAAAGGATTTGGGTACCAAAATTTGGAGATATGAGAGAAATGGTACTTAGAGAAGCTCATAAAACCAGATACTCAATACATCCTGGAACGGGGAAGATGTACAAGGATCTCAAGAAACATTTTTGGTGGCCGGGTATGAAAGCCGATGTTGCTAAATACGTAGGAGAATGTTTGACGTGTTCTAAGGTCAAAGCTGAGCATCAGAAACCATCAGGTCTACTTCAACAACCCAAAATCCCGGAATGGAAATGGGAAAACATTACCATGAATTTCATCATTAAATTACCAAGGACTGCAAGTGGTTTTGATACTATTTGGGTAATAGTTGATCGTCTCACCAAATCAGCACACTTCCTGCCAATAAGAGAAGATGACAAGATGGAGAAGTTAGCACGACTGTATTTGAAGGAAGTCATCTCCAGACATGGAATACCAATCTCTATTATCTCTGATAGGGATGGCAGATTTATTTCAAGATTCTGGCAGACATTACAGCAAGCATTAGGAACTCGTCTAGACATGAGTACTGCCTATCATCCACAAACTGATGGGCAGAGCGAAAGGACGATACAAACACTTGAAGACATGCTACGAGCATGTGTTATTGATTTCGGAAACAGTTGGGATCGACATCTACCGTTAGCAGAATTTTCCTACAACAACAGCTACCATTCAAGCATTGAGATGGCGCCGTTTGAAGCACTTTATGGTAGAAAGTGCAGGTCTCCGATTTGTTGGAGTGAATTGGGGGATAGACAGATTACGGGTCCGGAGATTATACAAGAAACTACCGAGAAGATCATCAAAATTCAACAACGGTTGAAAACCGCCCAAAGTCGACAAAAGGGCTACGCTGACATTAAAAGAAAATATATAGAATTTGAAATTGGATAGATGGTCATGCTTAAAGTTGCACCTTGGAAAGGCGTTGTTCGATTTGGTAAACGAGGGAAATTAAATCCAAGGTATATTGGACCATTCAAGATTATTGATCGTGTCGGACCAGTATCTTATCGACTTGAGTTACCTCAACAACTCGCGGCTGTACATAACACTTTCCACGTCTCGAATTTGAAGAAATGTTTTGCTAAAGAAGATCTCACTATTCCGTTAGATGAAATCCAAATCAACGAAAAACTTCAATTCATCGAAGAACCCGTCGAAATAATGGATCGTGAGGTTAAAAGACTTAAGCAAAACAAGATACCAATTGTTAAGGTTCGATAGAATGCTCGTAGAGGACCCGAGTTCACCTGGGAGCGTGAAGATCAGATGAAGAAGAAATACCCGCATCTATTTCCAGAAGATTCGTCAACACCTTCAACAGCTTAAAATTTCGGGACGAAATTTATTTAACGGGTAGGTACTGTAGTGACCCGAACTTTTCCATGTTTATATATATTAATTGAGATTGATATTTACATGATTAAATGTTTCCAACATGTTAAGCAATCAAACTTGTTATGACTTGATTAATTGAAATATTTTTCATATAGACAATTGACCACCCAAGTTGACCGGTGATTCACGAACGTTAAAACTTGTAAAAATTATATGATGACATATATATGGATATATATATATATATATATATTTAACATGATACTATGATAAGTAAACATATCATTAAGTATATTAATAATGAACTGCATATGTAAAAACAAGACTACTAACTTAATGATTTTTAAACGAGACATATATGTAACGATTATCGTTGTAAAGACATTTAATGTATATATATCATATTAAGAGATATTCATACATGATAATATCATGATAATATAATAATTTAAAATCTCATTTGATATTATAAACATTGGGTTAACAACATTTAACAAGATCGTTAACCTAAAGGTTTCAAAACAACACTTACATGTAACGACTAACGATGACTTAACGACTCAGTTAAAATGTATATACATGTAGTGTTTTAATATGTATTTATACACTTTTGAAAGACTTCAATACACTTATCAAAATACTTCTACTTAACAAAAATGCTTACAATTACATCCTCGTTCAGTTTCATCAACAATTCTACTCGTATGCACCCGTATTCGTACTCGTACAATACACAGCTTTTAGATGTATGTAATATTGGTATATACACTCCAATGATCAGCTCTTAGCAGCCCATGTGAGTCACCTAACACATGTGGGAACCATCATTTGGCAACTAGCATGAAATATCTCATAAAATTACAAAAATATGAGTAATCATTCATGACTTATTTACATGAAAACAAAATTACATATCCTTTATATCTAATCCATACACCAACGACCAAAAACACCTACAAACACTTTCATTCTTCAATTTTCTTCATATAATTGATCTATCTCAAGTTCTATCTTCAAGTTCTAAGTGTTCTTCATAAATTCTACAAGTTCTAGTTACATAAAATCAAGAATACTTTCAAGTTTGCTAGCTCACTTCCAATCTTGTAAGGTGATCATCCAACCTCAAAAAATCTTTGTTTCTTACAGTAGGTTATCATTCTAATACAAGGTAATAATCATATTCAAACTTTGGTTCAATTTCTATAACTATAACAATCTTATTTCAAGTGATGATCTTACTTGAACTTGTTTTCGTGTCATGATTCTGCTTCAAGAACTTCGAGCCATCCAAGGATCCATTGAAGCTAGATCCATTTTTCTCTTTTCCAGTAGTTTTATCCAAGGAACTTAAGGTAGTAATGATGTTCATAACATCATTCGATTCATACATATAAAGCTATCTTATTCGAAGGTTTAAACTTGTAATCACTAGAACATAGTTTAGTTAATTCTAAACTTGTTCGCAAACAAAAGTTAATCCTTCTAACTTGACTTTTAAAATCAACTAAACACATGTTCTATATCTATATGATATGCTAACTTAATGATTTAAAACCTGGAAACACGAAAAACACCGTAAAACCGGATTTACGCCGTCGTAGTAACACCGCGGGCTGTTTTGGGTTAGTTAATTAAAAACTATGATAAACTTTGATTTAAAAGTTGTTATTCTGAGAAAATGATTTTTATTATGAACATGAAACTATATCCAAAAATTATGGTTAAACTCAAAGTGGAAGTATGTTTTCTAAAATGGTCATCTAGACGTCGTTCTTTCGACTGAAATGACTACCTTTACAAAAACGACTTGTAACTTATTTTTCCGACTATAAACATATACTTTTTCTGTTTAGATTCATAAAATAGAGTTCAATATGAAACCATAGCAATTTGATTCACTCAAAACGGATATAAAATGAAGAAGTTATGGGTAAAACAAGATTGGATAATTTTTCTCATTTTAGCTACGTGAACATTGGTAACAAATCTATTCCAACCATAACTTAATCAACTTGTATTATATATTATGTAATCTTGAGATATCATAGACACGTATACAATGTTTCGACATATCATGTCGACACATCTATATATATTTCGGAATAACCATAGACACTCTATATGTGAATGTTGGAGTTAGCTATTGTAACGACCCGGAATTTTCCGATCGTTCTATACTTATGAGATTAATATTTACATAAATTAAACCTTATCAACATGATAAGCAATCCAAACTGTTGAGACTTATATTTTTAAAAAGAGTTTTACACAACGTTTGACCGTCCAATTTGACCGATGATATCACGAACTATATAACACACGATAATTATACAATTATGTATATGTACATATCTATATATATTTAACATGATTTAAGGATGGTTTAACATTTCATTGTGAACTAACAACAATGAGTTATAAGTATACTTTGAGACCACTAACTTAAGTTTTCAAAACGATAACTATATGTAACGTTCTTTGACATATATACTTACAATCTTTAATGTGTTATGATTTATGTCACCAATATGATTTAAGTGTAATGGGATTAATTTGTAACCAAAGTAATCTTGATAAATATTAAACAAGTTTGGGGAAGTGTGGAGTGCACACTTGTTTGAACTTATCTTGATTATGACGGGGGTTCGGGGGCAGCGCCCCCGATAAGCAGGGTTCAAGGGGTGGCAACCCCTGGCGAGGTCCAAGGGGCAGAGCCCCTGGCTGTCCTATAAGTATTTTTTTTTTTGGGCTAACATTGCTTTATTAAAAATGTTTTAAAATTTTATTTTTGGCCCGGTTGGACCCAAAATAAAAGCCCGATTTTGAGCTTCTTTTACCGTATCATACCCATCATCCATACGTATTTACTATTGGTAAATACACATCAAATCAATATCCTTATCAGCTTTAGATCTGCCCTAGATAAGAGGAAATCTTATTTGTAAGCTAGCATACATTATTACTCAAAAATTCACACAATAATTTGTCCTTGTTCCCTCAACAACCAGACGGTCCTATAAGTATCACCATCACCTTGGTTTTTCATTTCATTCTTACAACCATCTTTCTCTAACAAAAAAAAACACACTCTTAGGAACTCTAAGTGTTCTTCACAATCTCAGCAAATACTCATGAAGAACTAGCTTCATGAACAACCTATAATCATCATAAGAAAGTTTGATCAAGATTATTTTCTATCTTTTCCAGTAGCTTTATCCAAGTAACTTGAGGTAGTAACCTTATTCATAATCTTATTCGATTCATATTTATATAGCTATCTTATTTTGTGTTATAAAATTTTTAACAACAAGAACATAGTTTGAATGATTTCAAACCTGTTCGCAAACTAAATAGATCCTTCTAATTTGATTTTTAAAACACTTCAAAACCTGTAATATATCATATTATGACAAAAATCGGATTAATCATATCTTGGCTAATTAACATAATATTTAATATATATTTACTTATGATTTGATTTTATATATTCTATGACCACCCGTAAACAAAACGAGAAGATTAATCATAAGACCTCATAATTGTACGCAACACGTCATTTGACAACATGGTACCATGGGTCGAGATTAATTCTGATCAATACGAATACGATGGGGTCTTTATTTATTTTATTGAGCAACTAATTATGGACCATTAACAACAGACTGCTTACTACGCACTAAGAAAATATTAAAAGTATTATAAGTATATATATATATATGTAACGATTACTTGAAAAGAAAATATGTTGAAATATTATATATATGGTTAGGTTCGTGATATCTATCGGAGACCAAGTCGAGTTAAATACCTTCAAGGAAAAGGTGAGTATATAGTCCCACTTTTAAACTCTAAATATTTCGGGATGAGAATACATGCATTTTATGATTTACGTTATGGACACAAGTGATTAAAAATATATATTCTACGTTGAGTTGTACCACTGGCATACTTCCCTGTAACTTGGTAACTAATATTTACATGAGGTATTGTAAACGCGAATCCTGTTGATAGATCTATCGGGCCTGACAACCCCAACCGGACTGGACGACCAGTATTCAACGGTTGCACAGTACTTCATTTCGGTAACTACACTTGGTACGATGTAGTAAGATTTCATAATAAATGGAATATGCGACGTTGATTAAATGTTAAGTATGGTTATCAAGTGCTCAACAACTTAGAATATTTTTTATTAAAATGTTTATATATGAAATCTTGTGGTCTATATTTATAACGCTGCCTGCATTAAACCTATATCTCACCAACTTTATGTTGACGTTTTAAGCATGTTTATTCTCAGGTGATAACTAAAAGCTTCCGCTGCAACATGTTGAATTTAAGCAAGATCTTGAGTATGCATATTTGTGTCAAAAATAAAACTGCATATCGGAGGATTTGTAATGTAAAATATGTTGGAGGTCGTATTGTTATTATCACATGTAAAGTTTGTAAGTCTAAGATTATCGCTAAACGATAATCATTATTAAGTTGTTTAAACCTTGTATTTGTAATAAAAGCTATGGTTTGTATTGTAAAAACGAATGCAGTTTTTGAAAAATGTCGCATATAGAGGTCAATACCTCGCGATGAAATCATATGTTATTATATTCGTCCTTATGGTTAAGGTCGGGTTATGACATGTGGTATCAGAGCGTTGGTCTTAGAGAACCAGAGAATTTGCATTAGTGTGTCTTATCGAGTTTGTTAAGATGCATTAGTGAGTCTGGACTTTGACCGTGTTTGATTTCGAAAACTATTGCTTATCCTTGTTGGTTAAAAATTAATATGTAAATATTATGTAGTATTAACGTGCTAGTTGTTATGTGATAGATGTCTGGCTTAGAACTTATTATCACATTCAGCGACTCCGAACCAGACTCTTCAGATGGTGTTCCAGTCATTAATCTATCCGATGATGAAAACGACACCTTTGGGGAAGACTCACAAGTTCCGGATGAATCAATTGAAGAGGCACCGGAAAGTGATCCTGAGGAGGAAGAAATACAGGAAATTACGAAAGACAAGTTCGAACGAGGAAAGAAACGAAAGGCTACTGAAATGGAAAATCTAAATCCCGAGTCTAGAGAGGATTTTGTGGAACCAACTCCACCAGATACTTCCACACCTATTCCCGCTATTCCTATTAGTTCTATCCCGACATCCAGTTCTTCGGTTCCTCAGCCAAAACGCAGGGAGACAACTAGGATAACCTTTAAGCAATTTCTTTGAACACAAACGCTTTGGGGTTAAATGATGCGCTGTTGTTTTAAACCATGGGATTATATAATGTTTTGTATAATATTACTAGTGTGGTTTGCTTAATGTTTGATGTAAGATAAGCATATGTAAAATAGTGAAGTGTGAAATGCAATAATTTTCCATGGTTAAGTATTATTTGGGTGGTAGTAATTGATTTTCGTACTAAGCTATTAAGTATGAACTTTAACGGGTAGGTACTACCTAGATATAATTATAAAACGCTAATAAGAAGAAAAGACTTTTATAATAATAACTGGTTCATATTATTAATAAGCTATGATGTACTGTAAATACATACTACATCTATAATATTCCATGTGAATAAATATTTTTTCATTCTTATTGAAGATTATGGCGCGATTGAACTGAATGACGGAACAAGAAATCCAGGAACTCATCAATCAGCGAGTGAACGACAGAATGTTATGGGTCGAGGCTGCAAGAGGTGCTGCAGTTAACCCAAATCCTCATGTGGGGTGCACTTACAAAACTTTTCAAGGTTGCAAGCCCTCATCATTCAGTGGAACAGAAGGACCGGTCGGTTTAACCCGGTGGATCGAAAAGATTGAGTCTGTGTTTAAAATTAGTGGTTGTATTGAGAAGGACATGACCAAGTATGCATCGTACACCCTACAAGATAGTGCACTCACGTGGTGGAAAAACTATGTGAAGGCCGTAGGAGGAGATGTAGCTTATGATACTCCTTGGGAAGAATTCAAAACAATGCTAATCAACGAATATTGTCCAAGGAACGAGGTTAGGAAGTTCGAAGCTGAATTACGAAGCCTAAAAGCTGTTGGTACTGAACTCACTAACTACAATCAGCGATTCATGGAATTAGCTTTGCTATGTCCCAAATTGGTACCAATCGAAGAACGGAAGATTGAACCGTACAAAGACGGTTTGCTTAAAAAGGTCAAGGCAAATGTTACAGCATCCAAACCCAAGACTATTCATGAAGCTATCACCATGGCGAATGAATTGATGGACCAGATTATTCTGGATAAGAACACAGATGTCAAGACATCGGGAAACAAAAGAAAGTTGGAAGGTAATCATCAACAATCCAACAAGAAACAAGAAACCACGCAAGGTGCGGGTAGCGGTTCAAACTCAGGTTACAAAGGACGAAATCCTTTATGTAACAGATGCCACAAACATCACTCTGGTTATTGTAATGTGGTGTGCAACAATTGTAATTGAAAAGGTCATCTTGCTGAAGATTGTAGGGTTCCTGCTACAAATACAAACGGTACCAAGACTCCTGCCACCAATGCAAATAGAACTGCCTTGGCCACTGTTACTTGTTATGGGTGTGGGAAACAGGGTCATTATAAGAGCCAGTTTCCGAATCCAGAGAAGAATAATGGATCTGCACGTGGAAGAGCATTTGTTATTAATGCTAGAGAGGCGTGTGAAGACCAGGAGCTTGTTACGGGTACGTTTACCATTAATAACTTATCCGCATCTATTATATTTGATACTGGTGCCGATAGAAGTTACGTGAGTAGAGACTTTTACGCTAAATTGAATTGTTCATCATTACCTCTAGATGCTAAGTACATGATTGAGTTAGCTAATGGTAAACTAATTAAAGCCGATAAAATTTGCCGTGATTGTAAAATAAATTTAGCCGGAGAAACATTTAAGATTGATTTGATACCCGTAGAATTAGGAAGTTTTGATGTAATAGTCGGCATGGACTGGATGTCCAAAATAGGAGCTGAAGTTGTGTGCGCCAAGAAGGCAATTCGCATTCCTCGTAAGGATAAAACGCCAGTAATGATTTATGGAGAGAAGGGTAACTCAAAGCTAAAACTCATTAGTTATTTGAAAGCTCAAAAGTGCTTGAAGAAAGGGTGCTATGCTATCTTAGCATATGTTAATAAAGTCGAAACGAAGGAAAAAGTGAAGAGCATCAACGACGTACCTGTGGCAAGAGATTTTCCTGAAGTATTTCTGGAAGAGTTACCAGGATTACCTCTATTTAGATCTGTAGAATTTCAAATAGATCTAGTACCGGGAGCTGCACCAGTGGCTCGTGCTCCATATAGACTTGCACCATCTGAGATGAAAGAGTTACAAAGCCAGTTACAAGAATTACTGGACCGTGGTTTCATTCGACCGAGCACTTCACCGTGGGGAGCTCCGATTTTATTCGTCAAGAAGAAAGACGGATCTTTCCGAATGTGTATAGATTATCGTGAATTAAATAAGTTAACTATCAAGAATCGGTATCCACTACTGAGAATTGATGACTTATTTGATCAATTGCAAGGATCATGTGTTTACTCGAAAATCGACCTAAGGTCGGGCTATCATCAACTACGCGTCAAAGAAGAAGATATTCCAAAAACTGCTTTTCGGACACGCTACGGTCATTATGAATTTTTGGTCATGCCGTTTGGATTAACGAATGCGCCAGCTGTATTCATGGACCTCATGAATCGAGTTTGTAGTCCGTATTTAGATAAGTTTGTTATCGTTTTCATTGACGATATTCGTATCTATTCCAAGAGTGAGCAAGAGCATGAGCAGCATTTAAGATTGGTATTAGAATTGTTAAGAAAAGAACAATTATACGCCAAATTTTCTAAGTGTGCGTTTTGGTTGAAAGAAGTGCAATTTCTTGGCCATGTTGTTAGTAGCAAAGGAATTCAGGTTGACCCAGCTAAAATTGAGGCCATTGAAAAATGGGAGACTCCTAAGACACCAACGCAGATACGCCAATTTTTGGGTTTAGCTGGTTATTATAGAAGGTTTATTCAAGATTTTACCCGAATAGCTAAACCATTAACAGCGTTAACACAAAAAGGGAAGAAGTACGAATGGACTTCTGAGCAGGAGAGTGCATTTCAATTACTGAAGAAGAAGTTGACTACAGCACCTATTTTATCGTTACCTGAAGGGAACGATGATTTTGAGATATATTGTGACGCTTCACGACAAGGTTTTGGTTGCGTCCTTATGCAACGGAAGAAAGTTATAGCATACGCATCCCGACAATTGAAGATTCATGAGCGGAATTATACGACACATGATTTAGAACTGGGAGCAGTAGTGTTTGCATTGAAGATATGGAGACACTACTTATATGGGGTTAAATGCACTGTGTTTACCGATCATAAAAGCCTTCAACATATCTTCGATCAGAAACAGCTGAACATGAGGCAACGTAGGTGGGTCGAGCTGATAAACGACTATGATTGTGAGATTCGCTATCATCCTGGGAAAGCGAATGTAGTGGCCGACGCTCTAAGCAGAAAGGAACGGGAACCAATTCGAGTACGAGCAATGAACATAAAAATTCGCATGAATCTCAACTCACAAATCAAAGAGGCTCAACGAGAAGCTCTTACTAAAGAAAACATAGGAAATGAAATAATAAAGAAGTTTGGGAAACAACTCGTTATACGGGAAGATGGAATTCGATATTTTGCAAACCGTATTTGGGTACCAAAGTTGGGTGGATTAAGGAAGTTGATATTGAATGAGGCACATAAGACAAGATACTCGATACATCCTGGAGTTGGAAAGATGTATCAAGATCTTAAGACGCATTATTGGTGGCCTAATTTGAAGACAGACGTTGCAACATATGTTGGGGAATGTTTAACTTGTTCCAAAGTCAAAGCAGAACACCAGAAGCCGTCAGGATTACTTCAACAACCAAAAATCCCAGAATGGAAATGGGACGATATTACTATGGATTTCATCACAAAATTACCTAAGACTGCCTGGGGTTATGACACCATTTGGGTAATAGTTGATCGTCTCACCAAATCTGCACATTTCTTGCCTATAAAGGAAACGGATAGAATGGAGAAACTATTACGATTATACATAAAGGAAATTATTTCAAGGCATGGAATACCTATTTCCATTATATCCGATCGTAATAGTATATTTACATCAAAGTTTTGGCAATCACTACAGGAGGCCCTGGGAACTCGTTTGGATATGAGCACCGCATATCATCCACAAACTGACGGGCAGAGTGAAAGAACAATTCAGACTCTTGAAGACATGCTCAGGGCATGTGTGATCGATTTTGGAAACGGATGGGATAAATATCTACCATTAGCAGAATTCTCGTATAATAACAGTTATCATGCGAGCATTAAAGCTGCACCATTTGAAGCACTGTATGGAAGGAAGTGTAGATCCCCTATCTGTTGGAATGAAATAGGAGATCGACAATTAACTGGTCCCGAGATCATACACGAAACGACTGAGAAGATAGTACAAATCAAGGAGAGATTGAAAACAGCCCGTAGTCACCAAAAGAGCTACGCCGATGTCTGAAGGAAACCATTAGAGTTTCAGATCGGTGACATGGTTATGTTAAAGGTGTCACCTTGGAAAGGTGTAATACATTTTGGAAAAAGAGGTAAACTGAACCCAAGGTATGTAGGCCCGTTCAAGATCATCGAACGCATTGGACCGGTAGCTTATCGACTCGAATTACCACAACAACTCGCCGGAGTACATAATACATTTCACGTTTCAAACCTTAAGAAGTGTCTTGCAAAGGAAGACCTCACCATTTCTCTTGAATAAATCCAAGTCGACGAGAAACTACAATTCATAGAAGAACCGGTCGAAATCATGGACCGTGAAGTTAAACAACTCAAGCAGAGCAACATACCAATCGTTAAGGTTCGTTGGAATGCTCGAAGGGGTCCCGAGTTTACTTGGGAATGAGAGGATCAGATGAAACAAAAGTACCCACATTTGTTTCCCGAGAACGCAAAATAGGTACAATTTTAAAATTTCGGGACGAAATTTATTTAACGGGTAGGTACTGTAACGACCCGGAATTTTCCGATCGTTCTATACTTATGAGATTAATATTTACATAAATTAAACCTTACCAACATGATAAGCAATCCAAACTGTTAAGACTTATATTTTTGAAAAGAGTTTTACACAACGTTTGACCGTCCAATTTGACCGATGATATCACGAACTATATAACACACGATAATTATATGATTATGTATATGTACATATCTATACATATTTAACATGATTTAAGGATGGTTTAACATTTCATTGTGAACTAACAACAATGAGTTATAAGTATACTTTGAGACCACTAACTTAAGTTTTCAAAACGATAACTATATGTAACGTTCTTTGACATATATACTTACAATCTTTATTGTGTTATGATTTATGTCACCAATATGATTTAAGTGTAATGGGATTAATTTGTAACCAAAATAATCTTGATAAATAATAAACAAGTTTGGGGAAGTGTGGAGTGCACACTTGTTTGAACTTATCTTGATTATGACGGGGGTTCGGGGGCGGCGCCCCCGATAAGCGGGGTCCAAGGGGTGGCAACCCCTGGCGAGGTCCAAGGGGCAGAGCCCCTGGCTGTCCTATAAGTATTTTTTTTTGGGCTAACATTGCTTTATTAAAAATGTCTTAAAATTTTATTTTTGGCCCGGTTGGACCCAAAATAAAAGCCCGATTTTGAGCTTCTTTTACCGTATCATACCCATCATCCATACGTATTTACTATTGGTAAATACACATCAAATCAATATCCTTATCAGCTTTAGATCTGCCCTAGATAAGAGGGAATCTTATTTGTAAGCTAGCATACATTATTACTCAAAAATTCAACACAATAATTTGTCCTTGTTCCCTCAACAACCAGACTGTCCTATAAGTATCACCATCACCTTGGTTTTTCATTTCATTCTTACAACCATCTTTCTCTAACAAAAAAAACACACTCTTAGGAACTCTAAGTGTTCTTCACAATCTCAGCAAATACTCATGAAGAACTAGCTTCATGAACAACCTATAATCATCATAAGAAAGTTTGATCAAGATTATTTTCTATCTTTTCCAGTAGCTTTATCCAAGTAACTTGAGGTAGTAACCTTATTCATAATCTTATTCGATTCATATTTATATAGCTATCTTATTTTGTGTTATAAAATTTTTAACAACAAGAACATAGTTTGAATGATTTCAAACCTGTTCGCAAACTAAATAGATCCTTCTAATTTGATTTTTAAAACATTTCAAAACCTGTAATATATCATATTATGACAAAAATCGGATTAATCATATCTTGGCTAATTAACATAATATTTAATATATATTTACTTATGATTTGATTTTATATATTCCAGGACCACCCGTAAACAACACGAGAAGATTAATCATAAGACCTCATGATTGTACGCAACACGTCATTTGACAACATGGTACCATGGGTCGAGATTAATTCTGATCAATACGAATACGATGGGGTCTTTATTTATTTTATTGAGCAACTAATTATGGACCATTAACAACAGACTGCTAACTACGGACTAAGAAAATATTAAAAGTATTATAAGTATATATATATATATACATGTAACGATTACTTGAAAAGAAAATATGTTGATATATTATATATATGGTTAGGTTCGTGATATCTATCGGAGACCAAGTCGAGTTAAATACCTTCAAGGAAAAGGTGAGTATATAGTCCCACTTTTAAACTCTAAATATTTCGGGATGAGAATACATGCATTTTATGATTTACGTTATGGACACAAGTGATTAAAAATATATATTCTACGTTGAGTTGTAACACTGGCATACTTCCCTGTAACTTGGTAACTAATATTTACATGAGGTATTGTAAACGCGAATCCTGTTGATAGATCTATCGGGCCTGATAACCCCAACCGGACTGGACGACCAGTATTCAACGGTTGCACAGTACTTCGTTTCGGTAACTACACTTGGTACGGTGTAGTAAGATCTCATAATAAAGGGAATATACGACGTTGATTAAATGTTAAGTATGGTTATCAAGTGCTCAACAACTTAGAATATTTTTTATTAAAACGTTTATATATGAAATCTTGTGGTCTATATTTATAACGCTGCCGGCATTAAACCTATATCTCACCAACTTTATGTTGACGTTTTAAGCATGTTTATTCTCAGGTGATAACTAAAAGCTTCCGCTGCAACATGTTGAATTTAAGCAAGATCTTGAGTATGCATATTTGTGTCAAAAATAAAACTGCATATCGGAGGATTTGTAATGTAAAATATGTTGGAGGTCGTATTGTTATTATCACATGTAAAGTTTGTAAGTCTAAGATTATCGCTAAACGATAATCATTATTAAGTTGTTTAAACCTTGTATTTGTAATAAAAGCTATGGTTTGTATTGTAAAAACGAATGCAGTTTTTGAAAAATGTCGCATATAGAGGTCAATATCTCGCGATGAAATCATATGTTATTGTATTCGTCCTTATGGTTAAGGTCGGGTTATGACAGCTATACAGGGTTGAGGTTGATTCCAAAATATATATAGTTTGAGTTGTGATCAATACTGAGATACGTATACACTGGGTCGTGGATTGATTCAAGATAATATTTATCGATTTATTTTTGTACATCTAACTGTGGACAACTAGTTGTAGGTTACTAACGAGGACAGCTGACTTAATAAACTTAAAACATCAAAATATATTAAAAGTGTTGTAACTATATTTTGAACATACTTTGATATATATGTATATATTGTTATAGGTTCGTGAATCAACCAGTGGCCAAGTCTTACTTCCCGACGAAGTAAAAATCTGTGAAAGTGAGTTATAGTCCCACTTTTAAAATCTAATATTTTTGGGATGAGAATACATGCAGGTTTTATAAATGATTTACAAAATAGACACAAGTACATGAAACTACATTCTATGGTTGAATTATCGAAATCGAATATGCCCCTTTTTATTAAGTCTGGTAATATAAGAATTAGGGAACAGACACCCTGATTGACGTGAATCCTAAAGATAGATCTATTGGGCCTAACAAACCCCATCCAAAGTACCGAATGCTTTAGTACTTCAAAATTTATATCATATCCGAAGGGTGTCCCGGAATGATGGGGATATTCTTATATATGCATCTTGTTAATGTCGGTTACCAGGTGTTCACCATATGAATGATTTTTATCTCTATGTATGGGATGTGTATTGAAATATGAAATCTTGTGGTCTATTATTATGATTTGATATATATAGGTTAAACCTATAACTCACCAACATTTTTGTTGACGTTTTAAGCATGTTTATTCTCAGGTGATTATTAAGAGCTTCCGCTGTCACATACTTAAATAAGGACGAGATTTGGAGTCCATGCTTGTATGATATTGTGTAAAAACTGCATTCAAGAAACTTATTTTGTTGTAACATATTTGTATTGTAAACCATTATGTAATGGTCGTGTGTAAACAGGATATTTTAGATTATCATTATTTGATAATCTACGTAAAGCTTTTTAAACCTTTATTGATGAAATAAAGGTTATGGTTTGTTTTAAAATGAATGCAGTCTTTGAAAAATGTCTCATATAGAGGTCAAAACCTCGCAACGAAATAAATTAATATGGAACGTTTTTAATCAATAAGAACGGGACATTTCATATAACGTGTCGGATGCAATTACTATCCTTGGTAAGAGTAATAGTAAAGCTCACCCTTATAATTTTTCGGTCTGGCACAAGGTCCGGTCTTCGACCATGCTATGCAACCACCGTTCTTACGGTTGACACCTAATTTGGTTCAGGTGACCTAATGAATTCCAGGTGAATTCCTAGGATTTTACGTTCAACGGTAATGAATGCATTGAAAATGGGTTTTCAGAAAACAAATCGGTTTTATTTTTTTGATCAAAATATTTTCTCGTTCAAGCTCGAGTTTAGATATCATCGAATTTCATGAGTTTGTAATTCTCAATCTTTAAGGTCAATCTCAAGGATTGAGTAATATCAGGCTTAAAAGCTGATTTTTGATCTTTTAAGGAGATTATCCTTTCTGGGGGTCTGATTCATTAGTCTTATCAAGTTAATTTGCACGGTGTCCTCCCCATTTTACGAGACAGATCCTCTCATGGTTAGGATAAGTCTGACCACATGGCGACCCTGTTTGATGCTGAGGTCCGTGGATTTCCTGCTGATTTTAGTGATGACTTTTCTAGATTTTTCGTCAACCTACAGCTGGTCTGGACGACAACTTCATGACCTAAATCATGAAGCACGTGTCTTTTTCGGAAGACTTTACTTCCTTTTAACGATGGAATTGATTCATCGTGTAGATCCATCTTTCTTTCAAATATATTACACTTTTCCGGGTAAAACGGTTAATTTTGTCCAAAACAAAAGTATTTTCAGTTATTTATACAAAAATATGTGATATATGTTCAAAATAACTTGGTAAATTTTTCCCACACTTGGCTTTTATTTTCCCTTCTTTGCCTTTTTATTGTCCTCTATTAAATTTTAAATGAATTCTAATATTTTAGTTTGTTTCTCAATTTATGTCCTTTCCGAGGTAACAATAATTTCGGTGTTAACACCTAGTTTTATCGTTCATAAATCTGTATAAACATGATTTTGAGTTCATTTAATTGAAAATTTGGAAAATTTTTACTAGAATTGGGTAGTCAGTATATAAGACTAGGGCTGTTCTTTATTATCAGAGAGCACTAGATTCTAATACAACTACTGCGTTACTAGTATTTTTAATGGTAACCAAATGTATAAGTTAAAATATTTAAAAATTCAAAAGAATTTAACCCCTTCCCACACTTAAGATCTTGCAATGCCCTCATTTGCAAGAAATTAGTAACAATTTAAATTATTGAGGGTGATTAGCGTAGAAAAAAATTAAATTTTACCAAAGTTTCCAAACATATTGGCGTTTGTTTGTTGAATGATAAATGGTTTTTTTTTTAAATGTTTTTGGCATACTTTAATTCAATAAGACTAAAAATAATGCTAATAAAAATTCTCGTCCCTCCCTTGGGTAGAGCAATTTCGGTTCAACGACCTAGTCTTCAACTCACGACGAATTTTAAAAATCATATTTTTAACTTAGCGAAATAAAGTAAATTTTTATTTTTAAATTCACACCAAACTTAAATTTAAGATGCATAAAATTAAAAATTCATATTAGAAATTCACACCAAATTTATATTATATTTTTGTTTTTATACATACAAACTTATATTAAAAATATTAATTTTTCAAATATTTACAAATTTAAATATATTGATTTTAAAAAGTTTATAATATTAATTAATATTTATATATTAATTTTAAAAACATGGTAAAAATAAAATTAAAAATCTTTTTGGTCTTTTATCCCACTTTAATCAATCAAATATTATCAAAAATATACGCCCCTCTTTTCGGTAAAGTAATTTCGACTATTTTACCTAGTTTTACTCCTGACGAATTTCTAAAATATTTTGGGTTGATTGATTAAAGATATTTATACCTTAAGAATAAACGGTAAATTTCGCAGTGATGTAATAAATTTTTTTGTATGATATCAATAATTTCGGTCGCAAAACCTAATTTTATTGAATACCAATTTAATACATTATAGCGAACGATTTAGCGTTTATTATCAAAAGGTTAAAAATAATAATAAAAATAAAAATAAAAACTGTACATACTTACCTGTGAAATAGAATTCTTAGTGACCTGCTTTAGCCCACTCATAAGATTGTCGGACTAATTGGTTTTCCATAGCTACATAGGCGTAACCTCGAGCATTCAATGTTTTTTCTTCTAAACATATGAACGGTCCATCTCTGCATAAAGTAACAAACTCGGTATTGGAATATGTCTGATTCGTCGAGCATTTTCCTTCGTGTGACCATTTTCCGCATTTGTGACATCTTTCAAGGTGTCGTGCTCTTCTTTTCGCTGCGGATTTTGATTTTCCTTTACCAAACTGTAACTTATTATTTTTGTTCCTGGATTCTTTTCTTACTCCGTCCAATTTACCTCTGATTAATGATACTATTTCACTTGGAAGGGTGTCATTATTACGTTTAGTTATTAAAGCGTGTAGCATTAGACCATTGTTTAATTCACAGGAAGTCTTCATATCGTAAAACCTAAAAAAAATAAAAATTCAGAATGGGGGGAGAAGACTAGTTCTTTAGGGTCTGCTAGGGAAAGACCATTCGGATTTCATTCTCGAGAACTACACGAAAATAGAACATCTAACTCTAGCAGAAATACATATTACCCTAAAAAGATTCGAACCTCCCCACACTTAGTTAGATGTGGTGTTGAAATTGTGATTAATGTTATTTTCAATTAAATTATCAACAATTTGTATATCTCTGATTTTTTCTTCAATCCATTTGTTGATTTCCTCCGTAGCTTTCACAAATTCAACTAACATCGCCTTTTCTTTTGGCGATAAATTGGATATTAATCGGTTACATAACTTAAAGTTTCCCTTAATCTTAGCATCGTGAATCCGTTTATAAAGTTTCTTCGTTGAACTGTTAAAAACGGGTTCATCTAATTTCTTATCATCAACGGGGTTCTTTGTGATCGGATCATCATTAAGTGTTTCTTCATCTTCCCCACACTTATGCGTTTTTATTGGTCTAACAGTTTTGATTGGTGGAGATCTAAACTTTCGGTTCACAAAGGTGATCGATTTATCATCATCCCTAAGTGTCATTCTACCTTCTCTTACATCAATGAATGCCTCGGTGGTTGCTAAAAATGGGCAACCTAAAATTAGAGGAATATCAAGGTTTTCCTCCATATTAATCACTATGAAGTTTGCAACAAAGGTCAAACTTCCCACGTTAATAAGTAAATTATTTGCTATTCCAACTGGGTGTTTAATGGTTAGGTCAAATGATTGAACACCTATTTTGGTTGGTTTTAATTTACCCATACCTAATCTTTTGTATAAGGAAAGAGGCATAATATTTGCACTTGCTCTTAAATCTGTGAGTCCATTATATACAACACTATCATTAAGCAAGCAAGAAATGATAAATTCACCCGGGTCTCCTGCTTTAGTAAATCGAGTTGGTTTGTAAACCTTTTTCGGGTGTTCTTTTCTTAGTTCTTTCACTTCTATTTAAACTTCATGTTCACATTTTTCTTCATTTCTTGGAATGTGAGGTTTGTATAAGAATTCTTCTTCATCACTCCAATTTGAATCCTCCCTATTTTCCAATTTTGATTTTTCATATGTTGTTGATAACATATTTATGTTTTCATTTTTAGGGTTTTCTTGGGTGGTGAAATTATGATTGACTTCATTGTCAACTTCCATCGGACCATGTATGTAATGTTTAACTCTATGACCATTAACTTTAAATTCAATCCCATTTGAATTTATTAACTCTACTGTTCCATATGGGAAAACTCTTTTGACTATGAATGGTCCAGACCATCTTGATTTCAATTTTCCAGGAAATAGCTTGAATCGTGAATTGAAAAGAAGAACTCTGTCTCCTTCCTTAAATTCTTTTGAACTTCTGATTCTTTTATCATACCATTTCTTCGTTCTTTCCTTATAGATTAAGGAATTTTCGTATGTTTCATGTCTTAATTCTTCTAATTCGTTTAATTGACTTAACCGTAGACGTCCAGCTTCATGTAAATCAAGATTACATGTCTTCAAAGCCCAAAATGCTTTATGTTCAATTTCTACTGGAAGATGACATGCTTTTCCGTAAACGAGTCTAAAAGGTGTGGTTCCAATTGGAGTTTTGTAGGCTGTTCTAAAAGCTCAGAGTGCATCCTCCAATTTAATGGACCATTCCTTCGGATTTGATCCTACGATTTTCTCTAGAATACGTTTTAAAGCTCAGTTGGTATTTTCAACTTGTCCACTTGTTTGTGGATGATAATCAGTGGAGATTTTATGAGTTACTCCATATCTTTTGAGAACTTTCTCAAGTTGATTGTTACAAAAAATAAGTACCCCGATCACTTATTAAAGCTTTCGGTGTTTCGAACCTTGCAAAAAGACGTTTTAAAAAATTGACTACAAGTCGTGCATCGTTAGTTGGGAGAGCTTGTGCTTCCGCCCATTTAGATACATAATCAATGGCTACGAGAATGTATAGATTATTATTAGATTTTGCAAATGGACCCATAAATTCAATACTCCAAATGTCAAATATTTCACATACTTGAATGACATTTTGTGGCATTTCTTCACGTTGACTTATTTTTCCGGCCCTTTGACATGCATCACAGGATTTGCAAAGAAGGTGTGCGTCTTTGTAAATTGTAGGCCAATAGAATCCAGCATCGTAAACTTTTCTTGCTGTTAGTTGAGGACCATAATGCCCTCCTGTTGGTCCTGTGTGACAATGGTTTAAGATTTGACTAGCTTCATCTCCGAATACACATCGGCGTATTATTCCATCTGGACAACTTTTAAACAAATGTGGATCTTCCCAGAAATAGTGTTTTATATCACTAACGAATTTCTATCGTTTTTGGTACGATAATCCTTTTTCAAGGAATCCACATATTAAGTAGTTTGCATAGTCTGCAAACCATGGAATTTCATTATAATCAATCTTCAATAGATATTCATCAGGAAAGTTGTCTTGTATGGCTGATTCATTTAGAACTTCTAATTCGGGATTTTCTAGACGAGAAAGATGATCAGCGGCGAGATTTTCTGCTCCCTTTTTATCTCAGATTTCAATATCAAACTCTTGTAAGAGTAAGATCCAACGGATTAATCTTGGTTTGGCATCTTGTTTCAAAAATAGGTATCTGAGAGCAGAATGGTTGGTATAGACCACCGTTTTAGCTAGAACGAGATATGAACGAAATTTGTCAAAAGCAAAGACAATAGCAAGGAGTTCTTTTTCAGTAGTTGTGTAATTCGTTTGTGCTCCTTTTAACGTCTTACTAGCATAATATATAGGTTGAAATCATTTTTCAATCCTTTGTCCTAAAACGGCTCCCATTGCAAAATCACTTGCATCGTACATAAGTTCAAACGGTAGATTCCAATTTGGAGTTATCATGATCGGCGCATTAGTGAGTTTTTCTTTAAGTATATTAAAAGATTTGATGCATTCATCTGAAAAGATGAATGGAGCATCCTTTTCTAGGAGTTTATACATAGGAGTGGCAATTTTAGAAAAATATTTTATGAAACGTCGGTAAAAACCGGCATGCCCTAGAAAACTCCTAACTCCTCTAACATTGGTGGGATGTGGAAGTTTAGCAATTACATCTACTTTAGCTCTATCCACTTCAATTCCTTCGTTTGAGATTTTATGTCCAAGAACGATGAAAAGACCCGTCCTAATCCATCCGGACGAAGTCCATATCGATTATAAACGATTCACAACAGTTGATTACATCGCGAGGTATTTGACCTCTATATGATACATTTTACAAACATTTCATTCATTTTTAAAAGTCAAACTTTCATTATATCTAAAGTTGACAAGCATGCAACCCATTTCATAATATATCAAACTATAATTGACTTAATATAAATCTCGATGAACTCAACGACTCGTATGCAACGTCTTTTGAAATATGTCATGAATGACTCCAAGTAATATCTTTAAAATGAGCAAATGCATAGCGGAAGATTTCTTTCATACCTGAGAATAAACATGCTTTAAAGTGTCAACCAAAAGGTTGGTGAGTTCATTAGTTTACATAAATAATCATTTCATAATTTTAATAGACCACAAGATTTCATATTTCCATTTCTCATAAACATACGTCCCGTGCATAAAGACAAAAGTATCATTCATATGGATTGAACACCTGGTAACCGACATTCACAATTTGTATATAAGAATATCCCCATCATTCTGGGATCCTCCTTCGGACATGATATTAATTTCGAAGTACTAAAGCATCCGGTACTTTGGATGGGGCTTGTTGGGCCCGATAGATCTATCTTTAGAGTTCGCGTCAATTAGGGTGTCTGTTCCCTAATTCTTAGATTACCAGACTTAATAAAAAGGGGCATATTCGATTTCGATAATTCAACCATAGAATGTAGTTTCATTTACTCGTGTCTATTTCGTAAAACAGTTATAAAAGCATTTCATGTATTCTCAGTTCTAAATACATTTCAAAAGTATTTAATAAAGCAGTTGTAAAAATAGCGCATGTATTCTCAGTCCCAAAAATGTAAAGAGTAAAAGGGAATTAAATGAACTCACACATATAAATATTGTAAAACAGTTATTAAAACAGTGCATGTATTCTCAGCCCAAAAATCTAATGAGTAAAAGAGAGCAAATGAAACTCACACATATAAATATTGTAAAACAATTATTAAAACAGTGCATGTATTCTCAGCCCAAAAATGTAATGAGTAAAAGGGAGCAAATGAAACTCACACATATAAATATTGTAAAACAGTTATTAAAACAGTGCATGTATTCTCAGCCCAAAAATATATATTGCAAAAGCATTTAAAAAGGGATTAATGAAACTCACGCATATAATTATTGTAAAACAGTTAATAAAGCATTTGCATGTATTCTCAGCTCCAAAAATATAAAGAGTAAAAGGGGAGCAAATGAAACTCACCGTATTGTATTTTGTAGTAAAAATACATATGATTAAACTGAACAATGCAGGGTTGACCTCGGATTCACGAACCTATATCAATTGTATATCTATTAAAATATATACTCGTAATCGATTAATTCTATTTATTATTAATGATATATTTGTTATATTAATAATAATTTATAAGTTTCATTATTTATTTATATTTTCATTTTATGTGCGTAGATATATTGATATAATTAAGTTATGTAATTTAAGTATATTTCTGTATATAAAAATCTTTATTTTTATACCTATAATCTTAACAACGTTATTAAAACTTTTAAATTTAGTAAACATAATTATTTTAATAATGATAATGTAGATAATTTTGATAATTGAATAATAATGGTAGTTTTAATGATAATAAAATAATAACTTTAGTGAAAATGATAATAATATAAAAAAAAAACTTTAGTAATATCAACACAATTAATGATAATCATATTAGTACTAGTAATGATAATATTTATAATGATACTTATGTTACTAATGATGATAATAATAATAATAATAATAGTACTAATTTGTTAACCTTAATGATAATACTAATTTTAATACTAATAATAATAATACTACTGATAAAAATAATAACTAAAATGATAATTTTACTACTAGTGACAGTTATGATAATAATACTAGTAATAACAATAATAATAATAATATTAATAATCGTAATTGTAATTATAGTCATGATAATAATAGTAAATGATAACTATACTTATATTAGTAATAATAATAACTATGATTATAACACTAATAACAATAACAATTTATAATCATAATTATAATCTTAATACTAATAATATTAATTACATCAATAATAATAATAATCATAATAAAAATAAAAGAAATTGAATATACCCTTAAAAGCTTTGTGTAAAAAGAAGTGCCCTGGACCGGGCTCGAACCCGAGACCTCTCAACCTCGTAAAAAGAAGTCCTCCGTATTTTCTTTTTCTGAATTTATACCCACTGAATATTTATTTATCCTATATCTATCTGTTTTTCCTTATTTCTTCTTCTTCTCAACCTCGCCATTTCACCAGGGATCGAATAACAGAATAATAATTCATTCGTTTTAAAAAAAATTTGTGAAATTGTTTCATAAATTGATTTGTAAGTTGAGTTTCCCATTTAATGAACGCGAGAAAGAAAAAAAAAAATTCAGAGCAGTAGCTGCTCGACTAGGGAAGAACAAAAAAAAAAATTGATTTCGCTTTACATAACGTTTTACCCAAAACTTATAACATCAAACATGTTTCAAATTACTTCTATGAAGTTTCTGGATCATCAATTGATCCTGAAAAATCATCTAATTTACGAATTTGGATTATAAAGATTCGATTGACTTTTTCTTCATAAACTTTGACTCAACAATTGATGATTGATAAAAAGAATTGGGATTTGAGTTTTTACAGAAAGATTAAAGAAAGGATTCCTAACACAATGGCATTTACACTTTTTGAAAATTCATTCGAATCGAGCTTTTGGTAGAAAAGATGACTCGTACAGAATAATGAAAGAAGAAGGAGAAAAAAAATATATCTTCTTTTGTTTCCTTCTAATTCTCGATCCCTTTAAAAATTAGCAGAAAGATTTTATATTATGTTCTCTGATTAATTCATTCAGCAAAATAGTCGATCCCTTGTTTTATGCTCCCCTAGTCGACAGAAAAAAATATAACAGATACAGAAATAATAAAGTAAATAAAAGGGAAAAATGATTGATAACAGAATGGTACTATCTGAGAGTGATGTTTAACACTTTGTGAGACAGAAACAAAAACAGTAAAAAGGAAAAAAAAAAAATGTAAACTGAATCCTATAAATATCGATATATATATATTGATCTGTCCTTTTATATATCATAATTTGTATATATATATAAATATAATCGTATATCAGTATTTATAATTAATCTTTTATATAATGGTATTAATATTACACTTATTATGATAATAAAAGTAATAACATAATAATAATAATATTAATACTACTTAATAATAATTATATTATTTATTATAAATAAAATACTTATAATAATAATTAAGAAAATTAATGATAAATATATGAGGTTCTTAATGATAACCAATATGATACCTTTTAATAAGTTTGTTAAATAATAAACTGTAAGAATGATAATAATATTATTCTTAATGATATAATTAATTAACTGTATTATTTTCTAATAATATTAAAAATAATGATTTTTGATAATGGTAATTATAATTATAAAAGGAATAATAATAATAATAATAGTAGTATTAATCATAATAACTAATAATATTTAACTTACAACTAAATAATAACTTTAATCATTCTAATAGTAACATTTATTATTTTAAGTATTTACTGTGAATTTGTGATAATCATGACCTTAAATTTATTAAAATTTTAATATTTAATATTACTAATATTATTTGATATTAATATTAATAATAATGCAAGTAAATATGATATCAATAACATTAGTACTTAAATATATCCAGTTATTTATAATATTAATATTACAGATATTAATATCGATAGTAAGTGATAGCAATTATATTTTAACTTGTAAATATATTAATTTTACATATTACATAAGAGGTTTTATCTTTTATCGATATATCCCATTATACATATAATAATATTTCTTTATAAAAATCCTATTTACATATAGCCTTATTTTACTTTATTTTATAAAATTAATTCTAATAACTAATAATTTAATATTTCAAATTATATTATATTTTAATATATATATATATATATATATATATATATATATATATATATATATATATATATATATATATTTTTAAATATGTATGTATCTATTTACGAATAGTTGTTCGTGAATCCTTGGGAGTAGTCAAAGGTTAAGTGTATACATGAACACAGCTCAAAGGATTTTGAGACTTTAACATTACAGACTTCGCTTATCATGTCGAGCTTGTATAAAGATTAAGTTTAACTTTAGTCGGAAATTCCCGGGTCATCACAGTACCTACCCATTAAAGAAATTTCGTCCCGAAATTTGAGTGAGGTGGTCATGGCTAACAATAAAAATATTTTCATGACAAATATGAGTCGATAAATTGAGTTTTATCATCATCGAGTAATATGGATAAAATAATTCGATTATTCGAAGAGTACGAATGAAGTTATTACCGAAGAGTGAAATAGGAAAGTAAAGATTTATCTTAACTTTTGATAGAGTCAGGGTTGAATTCCGGAATTTAAGGGATTTAAAGAAAATCTTCGAAATCAAAAAGATTTGATTCTTCGGCGAATAATGAAATTAAGATCTCTCGAATTAAATGCAGTGATCTGCTTTGATTACTCTGTCTGATATTTCCATTATAAATTAAACTCTTCCGTTCCATTATTCTCACCCTTCCTATACTTTCCTTATTATTTCATACATCCAAAAGATTCTGAAAATGCTTAATCTAGTTCTGATCCTTGTCCTCATCCTTATTATCGCAACAATCATTCTACTTTTCCAACTTCCACCAGAGGAATCTGTTTTGTTCTACTTCGCTCTTGGGGTTATAGTGCTTTTAATCCTCCCGTGTCTTTATGTTGCTATAAACATTGATATACACTGTTTGTAATTAAGTGTTGTTATCAGCTTTATATCTTTCCTTATACTTTGAAGTCCTTGTTTCTGTTTTCTATAATCATTGTCATTCACAGTTAATGCTCTCTCCTATTTGCTGTGATTTATACCCCCCATCTCTATTTCGGAGATTCATTCTTTTGTTTTCTCTTCCCGACTTTAAATCAAGCGAATAATGGTTCAGAATTCGTAGACATAGAGTTTTGAATGATTATAATGTTCTAAGCAGGAAAGAATGTGATAGCACGATTTGATTTTCAAATTTATCAACATCACGGAAGGTAGATTCATCAAGAATACATTTTCTTGATATGTTCAGAAGTTAAGTAAAATGAAAGAGTTATGTAACATGACACATGATGATGGTATGATCTACTGTGAACCATCATCACATTTCATTAGAACTCAGCATGACTTACTGTAATATAATCACGTTGATCAAGTGTCATTTTATTATACTAACTCATGCATCAGTTCCCAACATTACTTCAATAACATTCATATTTTAAGCTAGAAAGTTTACAGAATATAGAAACTAACAGTTTCTATATGATGTAACACTGGTAACACGAAGAGATTAATGATTTCAAATAAGAATAGTTAAAAAAAATATCTTCAGAAATATGGAGGATATTTATAATGAAAGATACGATGATATCTTAGAATTTCTAATATCGATGGATGATGAAGAAGATTTATCCGTAAGAGTTTAGATTCGGAAGCAAGGTATTCGCTAAAGATTTCATCAGAAACAGAATCATTTGGATTCTTTGAAGTCAAACTTATTCTTTGTGATTTGTCCACGGCTTTCTTCATAGTTTCGCATAATCTGCTTTTCAGTACTAAATTTTCTATTGAATGTTTCTAATATAATGATACACAGGAAGCACGTAGAGGTATATAATTTCGGACGAGAATATTTATGAAAATATCCTCAGAAATATTGAAGATATTGATGATGATATTTTAGAATTTCTAAGTTCGATGGTTGATGGAGAAAGATTTTCCACAAGATTTTAACATGACTTCGGAGCAAGATATGCTCTAAAGATTTAAACGGATTCAGAACTACCTGAATCCTTTGAATATAGGATTTGGTTAAATGTATACATATCTCAGTGGTGAAATGTAAACAGTTCCCCGGTAATGATAACGAAAGTTGGACTTATAAATCAAGTTATAATAAGTTTAATCCGAATGAAAGTCAAAGTTGATTTGCTGGAGCTATGACAAAATTGGCTAATTGGGAAAGGAATTGTAAAGTTATTTTCGGTATTAACAACGCCAAAGGAGCTAGCACAGATACGTGTTAAACGTTTACTCAGGTTCTGAGTGTTTTCAGGTGCATAACTATATGCATCAATCTTTTCTTTCGTTGATGAAGTGTGGTTGGTTCATCCTCTCGATTGAGGTGTTTTCAAGAATCATTAAAGGTTTGAACGCAAATTGTATTCGTCAAGATACAAATGAGGTTTAAGATAAAATCAAGTGGCAACTTGAATAATTGTTTAGTTTCATATGTTATTATCAATATTTTAATTCATTTTAATTGTCCACTGTTGATAGTCCTCAGTTGATTAGTCCACAGTTAGCTAGGAACAGTTAGCTAGGATTTTTGTTAGCGTGGATTCTTAACAAAATTTCTCATAGTTAATTTGTTTGTTTCTAACAAATTTTATTTCGTCCACTGTTTTCTTCATTATGCCATTTGTTGGATTCTGATAAATCAAAATCCAAATATGAAATTGGATGAATATGGTTATTCTGTGGTGAACGGATTTGTATAGCTATGGTTGCAAGTAGGATAGTAAATGACTGTGGAATCAGATTTGAAGAACGTACAATGTAACTTATTAATGTGAAATTTAAATATTCCTCGGGTATTACCTACCCGTTAAAATATTTTCACCATTAACAGTTTGTACAAGAGAATTTTTAATTACGATCTTTATGAAAACATATATACATATATATTTTCTTCAGATGTATTAATGGATTTAATGAGTTAATATGTTATTAAACTCAATTGCTTTTCGGTTGAACTAGAATAAATAATCTCTAAAACTTTAGAGATTACATATTCGTCATGTCGAACGAAGATAAATGATGTAGAACGATACGTAGAATGAAGATCATACTCAAAGTACATATGATGATATTGACGCATGGATTGTTGATTGTACTGGTGCTGTCATTGATGGTACTGTTGGTGTCGGTGATGTTGCTGAAGCTGGTACATTTTGCACCATATTCTCCGAATAGATTATTCGAGCGCGAAGTTCGTTATCTTATTACTCCAGGATAATTGTCGGTCGGAACGAGCGGATGAATAATGTTCAGAATTGTGGATAGAATATAATCTTGTCGAGTTACCCTGGAAATGAGACTGAAAATGGTGTTTCGAACAGGTTCACCGGTAAACGCTTCAGGTTCATTGTCAAGAGGTGAATTCGGTTGGTGGAAGGGATTACCTTCTGCGCGTTTCCATTAATTAAGTCGACTACGAACCCATCAGATGAATTGTTGATGGCTGATTGGTTGATTCATGTCGATGACACTGTTTTCGGAGCTTAGGTGAACATCTATGTCGGAATAGCTGTCGGAATAACTATCGGAATAGCTATCGGAATCTGAGGGACTCGAACGGGTTGTAGGATTTATCTCGTACGATCAGATGAAGGATTTTCGATAAGAAATAGATTGTAGGATATAGATTAGTACCCTGCAATACATAATTTACATATGCATATATAATACTAAAATCCCATAAGTTACGGAGGAATTCTACGGAAGTTGTCAGGCAAAGTTACAGAAATAGATACGCTAAGATATGAAGTAGCAGATACGCTAAGATATGAATTTTGTCTATACACTATTCATGCAGTCAATGCAGTAAAACGTGTCTAGACTAAGAATGATAAGCAAGTGATTCTCTAAGAATGATAAGCAGGTAATTTTCGACACGAAATGATAAGTAAAACTTTTGCCATGCAGACACGGTCGAAGTCCAGACTCTCTAATGCATCCTAACGAATTATCAGTTAGACACACTAATGTAGACCTGGTTCGCTAAGACCACCGCTCTGATACCAACTGAAAATTGGGGACGCATCCCACCAGTGCCTTCTCAGCTAACCGCATGTGACCACTGAGCGTACCTCAGACACTGATTTTACGGCCCGCCTCTCGGCAGTACAGCCAACCCTAATAGGGACCGCGAGGAGTAAGAGCCAATGCTTCGTCACAGGTAACACTGTGAGAACCCCCTCTACGATTAACCCGCTAATAAACGGCATTAAACCAGCTCTGATACCAACTGAAAAGACCCGTCCTAATCCATCCGGATGAAGTCCATATCGATTATAAACGATTCACAATAGTTGATTACATCGCGAGGTATTTGACCTCTATATGATACATTTTACAAACATTGCATTCATTTTTAAAAGACAAACTTTCATTATATCTAAAGTTGACAAGCATGCAACCCATTTCATAATATATCAAACTATAATTGACTTAATATAAATCTCGATGAACTCAACGACTCGAATGCAACGTCTTTTGAAATATGTCATGAATGACTCCAAGTAATATCTTTAAAATGAGCAAATGCACAGCGGAAGATTTCTTTCGTACCTGAGAATAAACATGCTTTAAAGTGTCAACCAAAAGGTTGGTGAGTTCATTAGTTTACATAAATAATCATTTCATAATTTTAATAGACCACAAGATTTCATATTTCCATTTCTCATAAACATACGTCCAGTGCATAGAGACAAAAGTATCATTCATATGGATTGAACACCTGGTAACCGACATTCACAATTTGTATATAAGAATATCCCCATCATTCCGGGATCCTCCTTCGGACATGATATTAATTTCGAAGTACTAAAGCATCCAGTACTTTGGATGGGGCTTGTTGGGCCCGATAGATCTATCTTTAGAGTTCTCGTCAATTAGGGTGTCTGTTCCCTAATTCTTAGATTACCAGACTTAATAAAAAGGGGCATATTCGATTTCGATAATTCAACCATAGAATGTAGTTTCATTTACTCGTGTCTATTTCGTAAAACAGTTATAAAAGCATTTCATGTATTCTCAGTTCTAAATACATTTCAAAAGTATTTAATAAAGCAGTTGTAAAAATAGCGCATGTATTCTCAGTCCCAAAAATGTAAAGAGTAAAAGGGAATTAAATGAACTCACACATATAAATATTGTAAAACAGTTATTAAAACAGTGCATGTATTCTCAGCCCAAAAATCTAATGAGTAAAAGGGAGCAAATGAAACTCACACATATAAATATTGTAAAACAGTTATTAAAACAGTGCATGTATTCTCAGCCCAAAAATGTAATGAGTAAAAGGGAGCAAATGAAACTCACACATATAAATATTGTAAAACAGTTATTAAAACAGTGCATGTATTCTCAGCCCAAAAATATATATTGCAAAAGCATTTAAAAAGGGATTAATGAAACTCACGCATATAATTATTGTAAAACAGTTAATAAAGCATTTGCATGTATTCTCAGCTCCAAAAATATAAAGAGTAAAAGGGGAGCAAATGAAACTCACCGTATTGTATTTTGTAGTAAAAATACATATGATTAAACTGAACAATGCAGGGTTGACCTCGGATTCACGAACCTATATCAATTGTATATCTATTAAAATATATACTCGTAATCGATTAATTCTATTTATTATTAATGATATATTTGTTATATTAATAATAATTTATAAGTTTCATTATTTATTTATATTTTCTTTTTATGTGCGTAGATATATTGATATAATTAAGTTATGTAATTTAAGTATATTTCTGTATATAAAAATCTTTATTTTTATACCTATAATCTTAACAACGTTATTAAAACTTTTAAATTTAGTAAACATAATTATTTTAATAATGATAATGTAGATAATTTTGATAATTGAATAATAATGGTAGTTATAATGATAATAAAATAATAACTTTAGTGAAAATGATAATAATGTAAAAAAAAACTTTAGTAATATCAACACAATTAATGATAATCATATTAGTACTAGTAATGATAATATTTATAATGATACTTATGTTACTAATGATGATAATAATAATAATAATAATAATAATAATAATAGTACTAATTTGTTAACCTTAATGATAATACTAATTTTAATACTAATAATAATAATACTACTGATAAAAATAATAACTAAAATGATAATTTTACTACTAGTGACAGTTATGATAATAATACTAGTAATAACAATAATAATATTAATATTAATAATCGTAATTGTAATTATAGTCATGATAATAATAGTAAATGATAACTATACTTATATTAGTAATAATAATAACTATGATTATAACACTAATAACAATAACAATTTATAATCATAATTATAATCTTAATACTAATAATATTAATTACATCAATAATAATAATAATCATAATAAAAATAAAAGAAATTGAATATACCCTTAAAAGCTTTGTGTAAAAAGAAGTGCCCTGGACCGGGCTCGAACCCGAGACCTCTCGTTCACCCTTCACCCCCAAACCACTCCTCCGTATTTTCTTTTTATGAATTTATACCCACTGAATATTTATTTATCCTATATCTATCTGTTTTTCCTTATTTCTTCTTCTTCTCAACCTCGCCAATTCACCAGGGATCGAATAAGAGAATAATAATTCATTCGTTTTAAAAAAAATTTGTGAAATTGTTTCATAAATTGATTTGTAAGTTGAGTTTCCCATTTAATGAAGGCGAGAAAGAAAAAAAATAAATTCAGAGCAGTAGCTGCTCGACGAGGGAAGAACAAAAAAAAAAAATTTGATTTCGCATTACATAACGTTTTAGCCAAAACTTATAACATCAAACATGTTTCAAATTACTTCTATGAAGTTTCTGGATCATCAATTGATCCTGAAACATCATCTAATTTACGAATTTGGATTATAAAGATTCGATTGACTTTTTCTTCATAAACTTTGACTCAACAATTGACGATTGATAAAAAGAATTGGGATTTGAGTTTTTGCAGAAAGATTAAAGAAAGGATTCCTAACACAATGGCATTTACACTTTTTGAAAATTCATTCGAATCAAGCTTTTGGTAGAAAAGATGACTCGTACAGAATAATGAAAGAAGAAGGAGAAAAAAAAATATATCTGTTTTTGTTTCCTTCTAATTCTCGTTCCCTTTAAAAATTAGCAGAAAGATTTTATATTATGTTCTCTGATTAATTCATTCAGCAAAATAGTCGATCCCTTGTTTTATGCTCCCCTAGTCGACAGAAAAAAATATAACAGATACAGAAATAATAAAGTAAATAAAAGGGAAAAATGATTGATAACAGAATGGTACTATCTGAGAGTGATGTTTAACACTTTGTGAGACAGAAACAAAAACAGTAAAAAGGAAAGAAAAAAAATGTGAACTGAATCCTATAAATATCGATATATATATTAATCTGTCCTTTTATATATCATAATTTGTATATATATATATATATAAATATAATCGTATATCAGTATTTATAATTAATCTTTTATATAATGGTATTAATATTACACTTATTATGATAATAAAAGTAATAACATAATAATAATAATATTAATACTACTTAATAATAATTATATTATTTATTATAAATAAAATACTTATAATAATAATTAAGAAAATTAATGATAAATATATGATGTTCTTAATGATAACCAATATGATACCTTTTAATAAGTTTGTTAAATAATAAACTGTAAGAATGATAATAATATTATTCTTAATGATACAATTAATTAACTGTATTATTTTCTAATAATATTAAAAATAATGATTTTTGATAATGGTAATTATAATTATAAAAGGAATAATAATAATAATAATAATAATAATAATAGTATTAATCATAATAACTAATAATATTTAACTTACAACTAAATAATAACTTTAATCATTCTAAGAGTAACATTTATTATTTTAAGTATTTACTGTGAATTTGTGATTATCATGACCTTAAATTTATTAAAATTTTAATATTTAATATTACTAATATTATTTGATATTAATATTAATAATAATGCAAGTAAATATGATATCAATAACATTAGTACTTAAATATATCCAGTTATTTATAATATTAATATTACAGATATTAATATCGATAGTAAGTGATAGCAATTATATTTTAACTTGTAAATATATTAATTTTACATATTACATAAGAGGTTTTTATCTTTTATCGATATATCCCATTATACATATAATAATATTTCTTTATAAAAATCCTATTTACATATAGCCTTATTTTACTTTATTTTATAAAATTAATTCTAAAAACTAATAATATAATATTTCAAATTATATTATATTTTAATATATATATATATATATATTTTTAAATATGTTTGTATCTATTTACGAATAGTTGTTCGTGAATCCTTGGGAGTAGTCAAAGGTTAAGTGTATACATGATTGCAGCTCAAAGGATTTTGAGACTTTAACATTACAGACTTCGCTTATCATGTCGAGCTTATATAAAGATTAAGTTTAACTTTAGTCGGAAATTCCCGAGTCATCACAAACGATGCCTTCTTTAACCATGAAATGGCATTTCTCCCAATTAAATACTAGATTTGATTTTTTGCATCTAATAAGCATTCGTTCAAGATTAACTAGACATGATTCAAATGTATCACCGAAGACTGAAAAGTCATCCATGAAAACTTCCATGCATTCTTCTATCATGTCGTGAAAAATTGCCATCATGCACCTTTGAAAGGTTGCAGGGGCGTTGCAAAGTCCAAATGGCATGCGTTTGTAAGCAAAAGTACCATAAGGGCACATGAACGTGGTTTTCTCTTGGTCCTCGGGTGCTATTGGAATTTGAAAATATCTGGAAAAACCATCAAGAAAACAATAGTAACTATTTCTGGCTAATCTTTCCAACATTTGATCAATGAAAGGTAAAGGAAAGTGATCTTTTCTGGTGGCGTCATTTAATTTTCTATAATCAATAAAAACACGCCATCATGTTACAGTCCTAGTAGAAATAAGCTCATTTTTTCTCATTTGTGATGATAGTCATGCCACCCTTCTTAGGTACGCATTGAACTAGGCTTACCCATGGACTATCAGAGATTGGATATATTAAACCTGCATCCAGCAGTTTAATAATTTCTTTCTTAACAACATCTTGCATATTAGGATTTAGTCTTCGTTGGCGTTGCACATACGTTTTATGACTTTCTTCCATAAGGATTTTATGTGTGCAATACGAAGGACTTATTCCTTTAATGTCATGAATCTTCCATGCAATGGCTGGTTTATGAGCTTTTAGCACAGAAATGAGTTTAGATTTTTCATTTTCAGTAAGAGAAGACGATATTATTATAGGTAATTCAGATTCACCATGTAAATAAGCATATTACAAATGGTTTGGAAGTGGCTTTAACTCTAATGTCGGTGGTTCTTCTATCGATGATTTATATCGATATCTATCTTCCTCTTTTAGCATTTGAATTTCTTCTTTTGTTGGTTCATATCTATTAGCCATAAGTGTAGCTAACATTTCAGTTTCATCAATTGGTTCAGTACTTTTTCCTAAAGAACATTCTCTCGTTCCTTGTAATTCTGGAAATTCTTCTAACAATTTTGCATGTGATTCTATAGTTTGAATATAATAACATGTATCATCTGCAGATTGCGGTTATTGCATGGCTCTATCAACTGAAAAGGTAACACTCTCGTCCTCTATATTTAGGGGTCAGTTTCTTACCAAACACGTCTATTATTGCTTTGGCCGTGTTTAAGAATGGTCCTCCTAATATGAGAGGTACTCGAGAATCTTCTTCCATGTCCAGAATAACAAAATCTACTGGAAATACTAAAGTACCAAATTTAACTAGCATACTCTCCATTATCCCTCTAGGATATTTTACCGATCGATCGGCTAGTTGCATGCTTATTCGTGTTGATTTCAATTCTCCAAGGTCTAGTTTAACGTATAGTGAATACGGCATTAAATTTATACTAGCACCTAAGTCTGCCAATGCTTCTATTGAACTAAGACTACCCAGAAAACATGGAATTGTGAAACTTCCTGGATCTGATAATTTTTCTGGTATCTTATTCAACAGCACTGCAGAACAATTAGCATTCATAGTAACAGCCGAGAGTTCTTCCATTTTCTTTCTATTTGTGATTAGATCTTTAAAAAATTTAGCATATCTAGGCATTCCTAAAATCACATCAATGAAAGGAAGATTTACATTTATTTGTTTAAACATATCCAAGAATTTGGATTGCTCGGCTTCAAGTCTCTCTTTTCTCATTTTACTTGGGTAAGGAAGTGGTGGTTGGTATGGTTTAACCTAAGGTTTAGCCTTAACTGTGTTATCTTCATTAACCTTTTCAACTACCGGTTCTTTTTCCTTATCTTGTTCAGGTTGTGGTTCTTGTGGAGTAGGAATAGCTTCATCAGAAATTATAGGTATTTCAGGTGGTTTAAGTGTAATACCACTTTTTGTGGTAATGGCTTTAGCTGTTTCATTCCGGGGGTGAGCATTTGTATCACTAGGTATACTTCCCGATTTTCTTTCACCTATCAACCTTGCTAGGTTGCTTACTTCTTGTTCCAGATTTTGAATAGAAGCTTGTTGATTTCTAAATGATTGAGCATTTTATCATCGGTTTGTGGTGGTTTGTTTTGAAAAATAGGTCTTTGCTGATTGTAAGTATTATTGGATACTTGTTGATTACTTGGACCTTGTTGGTTGTTGTATGGAACATTTCGGTTATAATTCAATTCTGGTTTTGATTGTAGATCGGTCTTGGCGGTTGATAATTACTCTGATAATTATTTCCAGGCCTTTGTTTTATGTATGAAACATTCTCTCTTTGTTCCATTGTTAGTTCAATACTGAGACAATCTTTTGTCAAATGTGGTCCTCCACACTGCTCACAACTAATTCGTATTGAGTGGATATCTTTAGTCATCTTTTCCATTCGTCTCTCGACAGCATCTATCTTTGCAGAAATGGAATCTAAGCCATGGCTAGAATCGGCTCTAGCTGCTTTAGTTGATCTAACAATATCTTTTTCTTGGTGCCACTCAAGTGAGTGGGAATCAGTGTTATCAATAATTTTGTAAGCATCAGTTGCGGTTTTCTTCATAATGGAACCAGCTGCTATGTCGATGTCTTTTCTTGTTGTGATGTCGCATCCTTGGTAGAATATTTGTACTATTTGACAGGTGTCTAAACCATGTTGCGAACATCCTCTTAATAACTTTCCAAATCTTGTCCACGCCTCATATAGAGTGTCGTTTGGCTTCTGTGTGAACGTAACAATTTCTCCTTGAAGTCTTACGGCTTTAGATGCCGGAAAGAATTGTTTAAGAAATTTTTCAACTAAAACGTCCCATGTATCAATCGCCCCTTCAGGTAACGATTCCAACCAATCTTTGGCTTCTCCCTTTAAAGTCCAGGGAAATAACATGAGATATATCTGTTCATCCTCCACTTCTCTGATTTTAAATAGAGTGCAGATCCTATTAAAGGTACGAAGATGTTCGTTTGGATCTTCCTTCGACGCACCACTAAATTGGCATTGATTTGTTACCATGTGTAGGATTTGTCCCTTGATTTCATAATCTGGCGCATTAATGTCAGGTTGAGTAATTGCGTGACCTTGGCCAGTGCGTTTAGCTCTCATTCGGTCTTCCATACTTAGAGGTTCCAGATTTTCCATGATTGAATTTGTTGAATCTGAATCACTAGAGGATTCTGATTTAATGGTTCGTTCCTCAACAATCTCTGTTTGAATGATTGATGGTTCTGGAGGAAAAATTAATTGTTCAGGATCTATGAATTGTCCCTGAATATTCTCCGGATTCTCAATTGTGAGGTCGGGTTCAAAAAATGGATTATCGGAAATTTGAATTGGAGTACTTGGTCGACTGGATGACGATTCTAAAGAAAAATCAACGGCGACAATATTTGCTAGATGTCTTGATCGAGTTACAGGTGGTGAACGTACAAAAGGTGGTGAACGTTTTGCTCGGTGCATTCACTGAATATCCTATTAGTTTTTAAAAAGGAAGAAAAATTATATAAGTTATCAAATTAATAGACTCTTATGATTTTGCCCACGTTTCGAATAGCCAAAAGATGCAGCAGAGAGGCAGGATTCGTTTGGTCTCAATATAATTGAGTACTGTTTGGCTCCAATAACCCGGTCCACGTACAAATCCAACTATTACTACGAACTAGAAAATTTTGATGTCTATCAATTTAACCATTTTAAAATAATTTTTCATTTTGAAATTTAAAGAAATTTTAGATAAGAAATAGAAAAAATCTAAGTCCTAAAAACTAGATCGGCGAGAAATAAGAAAGAAAAAGAGCGCGTCGAAAAACGTCGAAAAATAAAAAGTGTCGAAAAATAAAAATAAGAAAGTAGCGCATCGAAACTTAAAAAGGAACTAAAAACTAAGAATTAAAAGTTGCGTCTAAAAATATTAAAGCTTAAAAGAAAAACTAAATCCAAAATGGCAATAACTTAAAAAGGTACTAAAACTTAAAAAGGCGACGTAAAATTCTAAAGCACCTAAATCTTAGTCTAAAGAAAAAGCACTTAAGGAATTTTACTGCAAAGCCTAAAAATCTAGAAATAAAAATAACTATGGCAAGAACTATGACTTAAAACTAAATACGAGTGAAAAATTCAAATATTACGCTAAAACGAATAAAAAGATACAAAATATAAAAATATACTTAAAGTTGTAAAAAGTAATTTTTATAAAAATACTATTTTTATATTATTTATTTTATAAAACTATTAATTTTATACATTAATAAAACTAATTAAACTAAAAATGCAAATTAATATTAAAAACTAAAACTAATATTAATTAATAAACCCTAATTAGTATTAATAATAATAAAATTAACCCTAAATCCGTATTAATTACAGTCTGAGGTTTGACCTGTCAGAAACTTCCGCGAGTGCGGATCCTAGCTGGAAAAAAGTACCGCGAGTGCGGATACCCCGGTTTCAGATTAGATGCAGGTCGATTTTTTTTATTCAGGTTCAGTTTTTTTTCTGTTTTTAAATTAAGTAAAAAAAATAAAATAAATAAAACTTATTATTTTTTTATAACTTTTTCACAATGAATAAAAACAAACTTTTAAATTTAACTAAACTTAAAAATAAATATATATATTTTTCTTTTTCTTGTATTTTTAATATTTAAAACGTATATTTTTACAGAAAACACTTTAAAACTTAATAAAAAAAATTTTTTTATATATATAGCGTCTCGCTTCGGCGTTAAGTGTTGTCCCCGACAGCGGCGCCAAAAATACTTTATGTGTGCGAGGTGTACTAGGAAATAGTATTATTTTTATAACGAAATAATATTAAATATGATACAATTTTACACAAGATATTTATTTATTTATAGAATTGATATACCTAAACCTTGCTACAACACTTATAGGCAGTGTACCTAATCGTACAGTAGTGTAGTTTTTAGTAAGTCCGGTTCGTTCCACAGGGATACACTTATACAAGCTTAACGCTATATTAGTTTTAAATTTATAAAAATACAAATATATATATAAGTGATATTATTATTATAAAAGGGATTTTTTACCGTTTAATGACTGGTTTGTCAATTTTTAAAACATTAGTCGCAGTTAAAACCTAATGTAAAATATTAAAAATACATATAAATTAATTTAAAGCGTAAAGTAAATAACGATATTGAAATTGCGATAAATAAAAGTGCGATAAAATAAAATTGCGATATTTGAAGAGTACGATAATTAAAAGTGCAATTAAATACAATGACACTAAATAAAAGTGCGATAATTAAAAGTGCAATTAAATATGAAATAAAAGAATTATGCTTATTTAAACTTCCATAATCATGATATTTGACGTGTTGATTTTTAGTTTATTCCCATGGGTTAATTATTCTTTGTCCTGGATTATTTAATATGTCCATACGGATTTGTCCATAATAGTCCATCAGTCATAAATATAAAGTGTGAAAGCCTTCGTCAAATTATTCTTATTCCCGAAGTCAAATATTCCAACTAATTGGGGATTTGAATTGTAACAAGGTCTTAATACTTTGTTTAATGAATACACCAGGTTATCGACTGCGTGTAAACCAAGGTTTTACTACTTTGTTAACAATTACACCAATTACCCTTGAATGTAATCCACCCCTGTTTCAACAAGTCTATTAACTATTAATCTAATTCCGTGTCCGGTAAAATGAACAATTATTAGTATTTATAGATATCCCGCCCACCGTACCCAGTCAAGCGTATGTGGTTATATATAAATACGTCAAATTATAAGTCTATATATTAAATTAACGAGGTATCATTTAGTTAATATAAAGCCCATTAATAGCCCATAGTCTAATTTCCACAAGTGTCGTTCTTTTATCCAAACCTCAATTATGGTACAAAGCCCAATTACCCAATTTTAATATTTTTAGCCCAACATCATGATTACTTCGGCTTAAATAATCATAATAATAACTTAGCTACGAGACATTAATGAAAATAACATAAACATAACTTACAGTGGTTAAAAATAGCGTAGCGTTACACGGACAGAGTTCCGACTTACAAGACTTTAAAACATTCGACTAACCCAACCTTATTATTATCACTAACTTAAAATTAAAATTACAAATTGAGATTACTAATTGGAGTGATACTTGGTACATGGGGTTTTTAAGAAAAAGAAAATAAAATAAATATATGTGTAAATAAAACGTCCGAAAATGCTGAATTTATAGATCCTGACTTCACTTCACTGTAGACCTCCGCGAATGCTGAGGTTTCCTTCACAAAAGTGCCGCGAGTGCGGAGGTCTGAAAACCAGCTCACAGACTTTGGATCCTAGCTTTGCCAACGGTTTTTATTATAATATAATATATAAATAATTTATATAATTATTTAAATATTATATTTTATTCTTGTACATAGTAGACTTGTAATTTTTAGTCCGTTGCGTCGAGCGTTGAGAGTTGACTTTGGTCCTGGTTCCGGATTTTCGAACGTCCTTGCGTACAATTTAATATCTTGTACTTTGCGTTTTGCATCTTGTACTCTTGTAATTTTGAGACGTTTCTTATCAATAATTGGAACCACTTTGCTTGTACTTTGTACTTTTGAGCTTTTTGGTCGTTTGCGTCTTCATTTTATCGAATCTGTCTTTTGTCTTCACCTTTTATTATTTAAACGAATATCACTTGTAAATAGAACAGTTGCAACTAAAAGCTTGTCTTTCTTGAGAGATAATGCTATGAAATATATATTCGTTTTTAGCATTATCAATCTTCAAAACTGTCCTGTATCAAAGTGTACTATATTTCATGTTATATGTAATATAGCGAAGTTGTAAGTTTGAAGAATATTTGTATGTGATATATTATTATAATCAGTTTTTCATATGGAATTGTAGTAGTTGAATTGTATATTAGCTACTAAGTATGAACTTAACGGGTAGGTAGTACCCGAAATTAAACTTATAAAACGCTAATATGAAGAAAAAGCTTTTATAAATGAGTTCATATTATGCTACGAAATACTATTGACTACTCTTAATATTCTGTATGATTAACTCAATTCAGTTGGCTATTTTGAAGAAAATGGCACCGACTACTCGACACACCATGAATATGAGCGAAGTACAGGCTGCGCTACATACCAACAATAACGCTGAATCTAGCAATGCAGCTAACGGTGCAAGAAATCATGTAGGATGGACCTTCAAAGATTTCACTGCCTGCAAACCTTTGGAATTTGATGGAACCGAAGGACCAATTGGATTAAAACGGTGGACCAAGAAAGTCGAATCAGTGTTTGCCATAAGTAAGTGTACTAAAGAGGACAAAGTTAAGTACGCTACGCATACCTTCACAGGTACTGCGTTAACGTGGTGGAACACCTATCTTGAACAGGTAGGACAAAATGCTGCTTACGCACTACTGTGGTCGGCATTCAAGCAATTGATGAACGAGCAGTACCGTCCTAGAAACGAAGTCAATAAACTCAAGGCAGAACTTAGAGAGTTACGAACACAAGGGTTCGACGTTACCACATATGAACGAGGATTCACAGAGTTGTACCTATTGTGCCCGGGAGCATTCGAAGATGAAGAAGAGAAGATCGACGCGTTTGTAAAAGGGTTACCAGTAAGGATTCAAGAAGATGTAAGTTCACACGAGCCCGCTTCTATACAGAAGGCAAGTTGAATGGCTCATAAACTTATAAATCAGATTGAGGGAAGAATTAAAGAGCAGCCGGCCGAAGAAGCCAACACGAAACAACTCAAGAGGAAGTAGGGGGAAAACGGTGACAAGAGTCACCAGTACAACAACAATAACAATTACAACCACAATCGCAACAACTATCCCAATAACCGCAACAACAATCGCAACAATAACCGCAATCCTAACAATAACTACAACGAACGTCCCAACAACTACAACAACCGTTTCAACAACAATAACAATCCCAACAACAACCTCAATAACAACGGCAACAATTACCAAAAACAGCCATGTCATAGGTGTGAAGAAAATCACCAGGGGTTTTGCACGACATTTTGCAACAGGTGTAGAAGAATTGGTCATAGCGCGATAAAGTGTGAGGTCTACGGACCAATGTTTAACAGAACTAAGGGAGCAAATAATGCCGGAACAAGTAATGCCGAAATGAACAGTGTCGGGGCAAGTAATACCAATGCTGTTTGTTATAAATGTGGAAAACCGGGCCACATTATTAGAAATTTCCCGAATCAGGGGAATACTAATGGGCAGGGCCGTGGAAGAGTTTTCAATATTAATGCGGCAGAAGCACAGGAAGACCTGGAGCTTGTTACGGGTATGTTTCTTATTGACGATAAATCTGCTTATGTTTTATTTGATTCGGGTGCGGATAGAAGCTATATGAGTAGAGAATTTTGTGCTAAATTAAGTTGCCCATTGACGCCTTTGGATAGTAAATTTTTACTTGAGTTAGAAAATGGTAAATTAATTTCAGCAGATAATATATGTCGAAATTGAGAAATTAAACTGGTTAGCAAAACATTTAAGATTGACTTGATACCAGTAGAGTTAGGGAGTTTTGATGTGATAATTTGTATGAACTGGTTGAAAGAAGTGAAAGCAGAGATCGTTTGTTACAAAAATGCAATTCGCATTATACGAGAAAAAGGAAAACCCTTAATGGTGTACGGAGAAAAGAGCAACGCACATGTCGAGAAAGTCAATTCCGAAGAAAAGAACATCAATGATTTTACCGTCGCAAAAGAATTTCCCGATGTATTTCCGAAAGAATTACCGGGATTACCCCCACATTGATCTGTTGAATTTCAAATAGACCTTGTACCGGGAGCTACACCAATAGCTCGTGCTCCATACAGACTCGCACCCAGCGAAATGAAAGAATTACAAAGTCAGTTACAGGAACTTTTAGAGCATGGTTTCATTCGACCCAGCACATCACCATGGGGAGCTCCTGTTTTGTTTGTCAAGAAGAAAGATAGTACATTCAGGTTGTGTATCGACTACCGAGAGTTGAACAAACTAACCATCAAGAACCGCTACCCACTACCGAGAATCGACGACTTATTTTATCAACTAAAAGGCTTGTCGGTTTATTCGAAAATCGATTTACGTTCTGGATATCATCAAATGCGAGTAAAGGAGGATGATATTCCAAAAACTGCTTTTAGGACGCGTTATGGTCATTATGAGTTTATGGTTATGCCGTTTGGATTGACTAACGCACCAGCTGTGTTCAAGGACCTTATGAACCGAGTGTGTAGGCCATATCTTGACAAGTTTGTCATTGTTTTCGTCGATGACATACTTATTTACTCAAAGAAAGATCAAGAACACGAAGAACATTTGAAAAAAGTGCTAGAAGTATTGAGAAAAGAAAAACTGTACGCAAAGTTTTCAAAGTGTGCATTTTGGTTGGAAGAAGTTCAATACCTCGGTCACATAGTGAACAAAGAAGGTATCCAGGTGGACCCGGTAAAGATCGAAACTGTTGAAAAGTGGGAAAACCCAAATACTCCGAAGCATATACGTCAATTTTTAGGATTGGCTGGTTACTACAGAAGATTCATCCAAGATTTCTCCAAAATAGCAAAACCCTTGACTGCATTAACGCATAAAGGGAAGAAATTTGAATGGAAGGATGAACAAGAGAAGGCGTTTCAGTTATTGAAGAAAAAGCTAACTACGGCACCTATATTGTCATTGCCTGAAGGGAATGATGATTTTGTGATTTACTGTGACAGATCAAAGCAAGGTCTCGGTTGTGTATTAATGCAACGAACGAAGGTGATTGCTTATGCGTCTAGACAATTGAAGATTCACGAGCAAAATTATACAACTCACGATTTGGAATTGGGTGCTATTGTTTTTACATTAAAGACTTGGAGGCATTATTTATATGGGGTCAAAAGTATTATATATACCGACCATAAAAGTTTCCAACATATATTTAATCAGAAGGAACTGAATATGAGACAACGTAGGTGGATTGAACTGTTGAACGATTATGATTTTGAGATTCGATACCACCCGGAGAAGGCGATTGTGGTAGCCGACGCTTTGAGCACAAAGGACAGAGAACATATACGGGTAAAATCTATGAATATAATGATTCACAATAACCTTACTACTTAAATAAAGGATGCGCAACAAAGAGTTTTAAAAGAGGGAAATTTAAAGGATGAAATACCCAAAGGATCGGAGAAGCATCTTAATATTTGGGAAGACGGAACCCTGTATAGGGCTGAAAGAATTTGGGTACCAAAATTTGGAGATATGAGAGAAATGGTACTTAGAGAAGCTCATAAAACCAAATACTCAATACATCCTGGAACGGGGAAGATGTACAAGGATCTCAAGAAACATTTTTTGTGGCCAGGTATGAAAGCCGATGTTGCTAAATACGTAGGAGAATGTTTAACGTGTTCTAAGGTCAAAGCTGAGCATCAGAAACCATCAGGTCTACTTCAACAACCCGAAATCCCGGAATGGAAATGGGAAAACATTACCATGGATTTCATCACTAAATTGCCAAGGACTGCAAGTGGTTTTGATACTATTTGGGTAATAGTTGATCGTCTCACCAAATCTGCACACTTCCTGCCAATAAGAGAAGATGTCAAGATGGAGAAGTTAGTACAACTGTATTTGAAGGAAGTAGTCTCCAGACATGGAATACCAATCTCTATTATCTCTGATGGGAATGGCAGATTTATTTCAAGATTCTGGCAGACATTACAGCAAGCATTAGGAACTCGTCTAGACATGATTACTACCTATCATCCACAAACTGATGGGCAGAGCGAAAGGACAATACAAATGCGTGAAGACATGCTACGAGCATGTGTTATTGATTTCGGAAACAGTTGGGATCAACATCTGCCGTTAGCAGAATTTTCCTACAACAACAGTTACCATTCAAGATTTGAGATGGCGCTGTTTGAAGCACTTTATGGTAGAAAGTGCAGGTCTCCAATTTGTTGGAGTGAAGTGGGGGATAGACAGATTACGGGTCCGGAAATAATACAAGAAACTACCGAAAAGATCATCCAAATTCAACAACGGTTGAAAACCGCCCAAAGTCGACAAAAGAGCTACGCTGACATTAAAAGAAAAGATATAGAATTTGAAATTAAAGAGATGGTCATGCTTAAAGTTGCACCTTGGAGAGGCGTTGTTCGATTTGGTAAACGAGGGAAATTAAATCCAAGGTATATTGGACCATTCAAGATTATTGATCGTGTCGGACCAGTAGCTTACCCACTTGAGTTACCTCAACAACTTGCGGCTGTATATAACACTTTCCACGTCTCGAATTTGAAGAAATGTTTTGCTAAAGAAGATCTCACTATTCCGTTAGATGAAATCCAAATCAACGAAAAACTTCAATTCATCGAAGAACCCGTCGAAATAATGGATCTTGAGGTTAAAAGACTTAAGCAAAACAAGATACCAATTGTTAAGGTTCGATGGAATGCTCGTAGAGGACCCGAGTTCACCTGGGAACGAGAAGATCAGATGAAGAAGAAATACTCGCATTTATTTCCAGAAGATACGTCAACACCTCTAACTGCTTAAAATTTCGGGACGAAATTTATTTAACGGGTAGGTACTGTAGTGACCCGAACTTTTCCATTTTTATATATATATTAAATGAAATTGTTATTTACAGAATTAAGTGTTTCCAATATGTTAAGCAATTAAACTTGTTAAGACTTTATTAATTGAAATAGGTTTCATATAGACAATTGACCACCCAGGTTGACCGGTGATTTACGAACGTTAAAACTTGTAAAAACTATATGATGACATATATATGGATATATATATATATATATATATATAGTTAACATGATATTATGATAAGTAAACATATCATTAAGTATATTAACAATGAACTACATATGTAAAAACAAGACTACTAACTTAATGATTTTGAAACGAGACATATATGTAACGATTATCGTTGTAACGAAATTTAATGTATATATATCATATTAAGAGATATTCATACATCATAATATCATAATAATATAATAATTTAAAATCTCATTTGATATTATAAACATCAGGTTAACAACATTTAACAAGATCGTTAACCTAAAGGTTTCAAAACAACACTTACATGTAACGACTAACGATGACTTAACGACTCAGTTAAAATGTATATACATGTAGTGTTTTAATATGTATTCATACACTTTTGAAAGACTTCATGACACTTATCAAAATACTTCTACTTAACAAAAATGCTTACAATTACATCCTCGTTCAGTTTCATCAATAATTCTACTCGTATGCACCCGTATTCGTACTCGTACAATACACAGCTTTTAGATGTATGTACTATTGGTATATACACTCCAATGATCAGCTCTTAGCAGCCCATGTGAGTCACCTAACACATGTGGGAACCATCATTTGGCAACTAGCATGAAATATCTCATAAAATTACAAAAATATGAGTAATCATTCATGACTTATTTACATGAAAACAAAATTACATATCCTTTATATCTAATCCATACACCAATGACTAAAAACATCTACAAACACTTTCATTCTTCAATTTTCTTTATCTAATTGATCTCTCTCAAGTTATATCTTCAAGTTCTAAGTGTTCTTCATAAATTCTACAAGTTCTAGTTTCATAAAATCAAGAATACTTCCAAGTTTGCTAGCTTACTTCCAATCTTGTAGAGTGATCATCCAACCTCAAGAAATCTTTCTTATTTATAGTAAGATATCTTTCTAATATAAGGTAATACTCATATTCAAACTTTGATTCACTTTCTATAACTATAACAATCTTATTTCGAGTGGAAATCTTACTTGAACTTGTTTTCGTGTCATGATTCTACTTCAAGAACTTTCAAGCCATCCAAGATCCTTTGAAGCTAGATCCATTTGTCTCTTTTCCAGTAGGTTTATTCACAAAACTTGAGGTAGTAATGATGTTCATAACATCATTCGATTCATACATATAAAGCTATCTTATTCGAAGGTTTAAACTTGAAATCACTAGAACATAGTTTAGTTAATTCTAAACTTGTTCACAAACAAAAGTTAATCCTTCTAACTTGACTTTTAAAATCAACTAAACACATGTTCTATATCTATATGATATGCTAGCTTAATGATTTAAAACCTGAAAACACGAAAAATACCGTAAAACTGGACATTCGCCGTCGTAGTAACACCGCGGGCTGTTTTGGGTTTGATAATTAAAAACAATGATAAACTTTGATTTAAAAGTTGTTCTTCTGGGAAAATGGTTTTTCTTATGAACATGAAACTATATCCAAAAATCATGGTTAAACTCAAAGTGGAAGTATGTTTTTCAAAATGGTCATCAAGACGTCGTTCTTTCGACTGAAATGACTACCTCTTACAAAAACGACTTGTAACTTATATTTCTGACTATAAACCTATACTTTTTCTATCTAGATTCATAAAATAGAGTTCAATATGAAACCATAGCAATTTAATTCACTCAAAACGGATTTAAAATGAAGAAGTTATGGGTAAAACAAGATTGGATATTTTTTGATTTATGTAGCTACGGGAAATATTAACAATTCTATACAAATCATATCCTAGCTAACTTATATTGTATTATACATGTATTCTAATATATTATGTAATCTTGGGATACCATAGACACGTATGCAAATGTTTTGACATATCATATCGACCCATGTATATATATTATTTGGAACAACCATAGACACTCTATATGCAGTAATGTTGGAGTTAGCTATACAGGGTTGAGGTTGATTCCAAAAATATATATACTTTGAATTGTGATCTAGCCTGATACGTGTATACACTGGGTCGTGGATTGATTCAAGATAATATATATCGATTTATTTCTGTACATCTAACTGTGGACAACTAGTTGTAGGTTACTAACGAGGACAGCTGACTTAAAAAACTTAAAACATCAAAATGTATTAAAAGTGTTGTAAATATATTTTGAACATACTCTGATATATATGTACATATTTGTTATAGGTTCGTGAATCGACCATTGGCCAAGTCTTACTTCCCGACGAAGTAAAAATCTGTGAAAGTGAGTTATAGTCCCACTTTTAAAATCTAATATTTTGGGATGAGAATACATTCAGTTTTATAAATGTTTTACGAAATACACACGAGTAATTGAAACTACATTATATGGGTAAATGATTGAAGCCGAGTATGCCCCTTTTGCTTGGTAACCTAAGAATTAGTAAACTGATCTACTAATTGACACGAATCCTAAAGATATATCTATTGGGACTAACGAACCTCATCCAAAGTACCGGATGCTTTAGTACTTCGAATTCGTTTTTATCATGTCCGAAGGATTTCCCGGAATGATAGGGGATATTCTTATATGCATCTTGTTAATGTCGGTTACCAGGTGTTCACCATATGAATGAATTTTATCTCTATGTATGGGATGTATATTGAAATATGAAATCTTGTGGTCTATTATTATGATTTGATAATATATAGGTTAAACCTATAACTCACCAACATTTTTGTTGACGTTTTAAGCATGTTTATTCTCAGGTGATTATTAAGAGCTTCCGCTGTCGCATACTTAAATAAGGACAAGATTTGGAGTCCATGCTTGTATGATATTGTGTAAAAACTGCATTCAAGAAACTTATTTCGTTGTAACATATTTGTATTGTAAACCATTATGTAATGGTCGTGTGTAAACATGATATTTTAGATTATCATTATTTGATAATCTACGTAAATCTTTTTAAACCTTTATTGATGAAATAAAGGTTATGGTTTGTTTTAAAATGAATGCAGTCTTTGAAACGTCTCATATAGAGGTCAAAACCTCGCAACGAAATCAATTAATATGGAACGTTTTTAATCAATAAGAACGGGACATTTCATTACTCTTGACGCTGTGTGGCCTAATGGACGTTGGGTGGTAAATTCTGAAGATAAACAAATTTAGCTATCTCTTGTGCTCTTTGATCGAGTTTTTTGTATGAAACTGATGTTTTTATGCGTGTATCTCCTAGGATACACCATTAACCACAAAATTCTTCAACACATATTTAATCAGAAATAACTGAACATGAGGCAACGCAGGTGGATTGAATTGTTTAATGATTATGACTTTAAGATTCGTTACCACCCGGGGAAGGCAAACATGGTATCCGATGCCTTGAGCAGAAAGGACAGAGAACCCATTCGAATAAAAGCTATGAATATAATGATTCACACTAACCTTACCACTTAAAGGAGGCGCAACAAGGAGTTTTAAAAGAGGGAAACTTAAGGGATGAAATACCCAAAGGATAGGAGAAGCATCTTAATATTCGGGAAGACGGAACCCGGTATGGGCTGAAAGAATTTGGGTACCAAAATTTGGAGATATGAGAGAAATGGTACTTAGAGAAGTTCATAAAACCAGATACTCAATACATCCTAGAACGGGGAAGATGTACAATGATCTCAAGAAACATTTAAGGTGGCCAGGTATGAAAGCCGATGTTGCTAAATACGTAGGGAATGTTTGACGTGTTCTAAGGTCAAAACTGAGCATCATAAACCATCAGGTCTACTTCAACAACCCGAAATCCTGGAATGGAAATGGGAAAACATTACCATGGATTTCATCACTAAATTGCCAAGGACTACAAGTGGTTTTGATACTATTTGGGTAATAGTTGATCATCTCACCAAATCAGCACACTTTCTGCCAATAAGAGAAGATGACAAGATGGAGAAGTTAGCATGACTGTATTTAAAGGAAGTCATCTCCAGACATGGAATACCAATCTCTATTATCTCTGATAGGGATGGCAGATTTATTTCAAGATTCTGGCAGACATTATTGCAGGCATTAGGAACTCGTCTAGACATGAGTACTGCTTATCATCCACAAACTGATGGGCAGAGCGAAAGGACGATACAAACGCTTGAAGACATGCTACGAGCATGTGTTATTGATTTCGGAAATAGTTGGGATCGACACCTTCCGTTAGCAGAATTTTCCTACAATAACAGCTACCATTCAAGCATTGAAATGGCGCCGTTTGAAGCACTTTATGGTAGAAAGTGCAGGTCTTCGATTTGTTGGAGTGAAGTGGGGGACAGACAGATTACGGGTCCGCAGATAACACAAGAAACTACCGAGAAGATCATCCAAATTCAACAACGGTTGAAGACCGCCCAAAGTCGACAAAAGAGCTACGCTGACATTAAAAGAAAAGATATAGAATTTGAAATTTGAGAGATGGTCATGCTTAAAGTTGCACCTTGGAAAGGCGTTGTTCGATTTGGTAAACGAGGGAAATTAAATCCAAGGTATATTGGACCATTCAAGATTATTGATCGTGTCGGACCAGTAGCTTACCGACTTGAGTTACCTCAACAACTCGCGGCTGTACATAACACTTTCCACGTCTCAAATTTGAAGAAATGTTTTGCTAAAGAAGATCTCACTATTCCGTTAGACGAAATCCAAATCAACGAAAAACTTCAATTCATCGAAGAACCCGTCGAAATAATGGATTGTGAGGTTAAATGACTTAAGCAAAACAAGATACTAATTTTTAAGGTTCGATGGAATGCTCGTAGAGGACCTGAGTTCACCTGTGAACGAAAAGACCAGGTGAAGAAGAAATACCCGCACTTATTTCCAGAAGATACGTCAACACCTCCAACTACTTAAAATTTCGGGACGAAATTTATTTAACGGGTAGGTACTGTAGTGACCCGAACTTTTCCATGTTTATATATATTTAATGAATTTGATATTTACATGATTAAGTGTTTACAACATGTTAAGCAATTAAACTTGTTAAGACTTGATTAATTGAAATAGGTTTTATATAGACAATTGACCACCCAAGTTGACCGGTGATTCACGAACGTTAAAACTTGTAAAAAATATATGATGTCATATATATGGATATATATATATATAGTTAACATGATATTATGATAAGTAAACATATCATTAAGTATATTAATAATGAACTACATATGTAAAAACAAGACTACTAACTTAAGAATTTCGTAACGAGGCATATATGTAACGATTATCGTTGTAACAACATTTAAATGTATATATATCATATTAAGATATATTAACATCATGATATCATGATAATGTAATGATTTACTATCTCATTATATATTATAATCAATGGGTTAACAACATTTAACAAGATCGTTAACTTATAGGTTTCAAAACAACATTTACATGTAACGACTAACGATGACTTAACGACTCAGTTAAAATGTATATACATGTAGTATTTTAATATGTATTCATACACTTTTGAAACACTTCAATACACTTATCAAAGTACTTCTACTTAACAAAAATACTTATAATTACATCCTCATTCATTTTCATCAACAATTCTACTCGTATGCACTCGTATTTGTACTCGTACAATACACAGCTTCAAAATGTATTTACTATTGGTATATACACTTCAATGATCAGCTCTTAGCAGCCCATGTGAGTCACCTAACCATGTGGGAACCATCATTTAACATCTAGCATGAAATATCTAACAAAAATACAAACTAATGGAGCCTATATGGAGACTCCATATTCATGTGAATGATGTACTCCGCAAACACATTCACTTTGCAATTTTATTGAATCAAACTACTCTCTCTCAAGTGTTCTTCCTTTGTTCTAAGTGTTCTTCATCATCATCAACAAAATCTAGCTCAATCTAGTTCATAAATCCATACATAAACCAAGTTATAAAACAACTACTCAAGAACACACCAACAACACTTCCAAGTTTGCTAGCTTACTTCCAATCTTGCAAATCCACTTTGAGAGATCATCCAACCTCAAGAAATCTTTCTTATTTACAGTAAGATATCTTTCTAATATAAGGTAATACCATTATTAAAACTTTGATACAATTTCTATAACTATAACAATCTTATTTCGAGTGGAAATCTTACTTGAACTTGTTTTTGTGTCATGGTTTTTCTTCAAGAACTTTCAAGCCATCCAAGGATCCTTTGAAGCTAGATCTAGTTTTCTCATTTCCAGTAGGTTTATCCACAAAACCTGAGGTATTAATTGTAGAGACCCATCCTAATCCATCCGGACGAAGTCCATATCGATTAGAAACGATTCACAACAGTTGATTACATCACGAGGTACTTGACCTCTATATTTTACATTTTATAAACGTTGCATTCGTTTTTGAAAAGGCAATCTTTCATTTCATCGAAAGTTGACGGCGTGCATACCATTTCATAATATATCTAACTATAATTGACTTAATAATAATCTTGATGAACTCAAAGACTCGAATGCAACGTCTTTTGAAATATGTCATGAATGACTCCAAGTAATATCTTTAAAATGAGCGATTGCACAGCGGAAGACTTCTTTCATACCTGAGAATAAACATGCTTTAAAGTGTCAACCAAAAAGGTTGGTGAGTTCATTAGTTTATCATAAAGAATCATTTCATAATTTTAATAGACCACAAGATTTCATATTTCCAATTCTCATAAACATACGTCCCATGCATAGAGACAAAAATCATTCATATGGTGAACACCTGGTAACCGACATTAACAAGATGCATATAAGAATATCCCCTATCATTCCGGGATCCTCCTTCGGACATGATATAAATTTCAAAGTACTAAATCATCCGGTACTTTGGATGGGGTTTGTTAGGCCCAATAGATCCATCTTTAGGATTCGCGTCAATTAGTAGATCGGTTTACTAATTCTTAGGCTACCAAGCAAAAAGGGGCATATTCGGCTTCGATCATTTAACCATATATTGTAGTTTCGTTTACTTGTGTCTATTTCGTAAAACAGTTATAAAAGCAGCGCATGTATTCTCAGTCCCAAAAATATATATTTCAAAAGCATTTAAAAAGGGAGCAAATAAAACTCACCTAATGTATTTTGTAGTCAAAATACATAAGACTATATTGAACAAGTGCAGGGTTGGCCTCGGATTCACGAACCTATATCATTTATATATATATATATATATATATATATATATATATATATATATATATATATATATATATATATATATATATATATATATATATATATATATATATATATTAACACACATAATTGTAATCGAACAAATTTATATATTATATCTTAAATTATATATCTTATATATTTAGTTTGTATATTCATTTAAAATAATTAATATTTAGATAGTTTTATATATATATATATATATATATATGTGTGTGTGTGTGTGTGTGTGTGTGTGATTAGTATTATGTTGAAAATCAATAATTTGTTATATGTAAATATTTATATAATTAGTACTAATACGTTTATTCTATAAATTTTATGTTATACTAATATATTTTGTATCAAATGTATTTCTATGTATCTAATATTTCTTAGATAAATAATGTTAATAATAATAATAATAATAATGATAATAACAATAATAAGATAATAATAATAATAAGTAAGTAAATAAATAAATGACTACCTCACAAAAGTGGCTCTTAAAATGCCCAAGTCCGGGTTTGAACCCGCGACGTCCCGATAACACTCAAATACCATCCCACTATTATGACTTTTCTGTTTTCATACCCAATCTTATTTCTATTCAACCCAACATTATGTTTCTTCTTCTTCCTCTTCTTTATCATCACACCCATCATTTATCATCTTCTAAATGTCATCCACCCTAACCATCATTTTTATCATCATTGATCTCGCCATCACATATCATCATCATCCTTAATATCATTTCGTCTTCGCCATTAGAATCATAAACATCATCGTGATCAATTAATCATCTTCTACTATAATTATTATCATCTCTTCTCTTCAATCATTTCGCTATCTCCATCATTTCAGCCCATCAGCAAAACATAAGCCGTATCTTGACCCAACATCACAACCCATTAATGCCAACAGGAACCCAGCCCAATAAGTTAAATTGTCTAAGCTCAAATAGTAGCATAAGTCCATATATGATTTAATTTAGTCATCATATAGCAGCAGCAGTTCGTGCGTGTGTACATGGTTATATGTGTAGTAACAAGTTAACAACCGTAGCCCATAGCAATATCAAGTTCTAGATGGTTTTCGTTATAACATAAGAAGAGAGAGCACGAGACAGAACTAGTTCTTGAGTGTGTGTCCGATGTTCTTGAAGTTCGTCAAACAGAAGTAAGAAAACAGATCGTTCGAATCTTATCACTACATCATTTGTGATTCATCATAAATGTAATCCTCACCATCAAAATCTTATCTCTATACTTCCACAGCTTTGGTTTCTAATTTCATAAACAATCCCAATATAAAGTTCAATAAAAAAAAATACGCCCACTAGTAAATGTATATTGAATTCTTGGCCATCACCTTTATAGCCCAACTTCACTTTAATTATAACAAAACAGCTAAGACTCCGTAAAAGAAATATAATCAAACATCCATATTGAAAGGACCCGTCCTAATCCATCCGGACGAAGTCCATATCGATTATAAACGATTCACAACAGTTGATTACATCGCGAGGTACTTGACCTCTATATGATACATTTTACAAACATTGCATTCATTTTGAAAAGACAATCTTTCATTACATCTGAAGTTGACAGACATGCATACCATTTCATAATATATCCAACTATAATTGACTAAATAATGATCTTGATAAACTCAACGACTCGAATGCAACGTCTTTTGAAATATGTCATGAATGACTCCAAGTAATATCTTTAAAATAATCAAATGCACAGCGGAAGATTTCTTTCGTACCTGAGAATAAACATGCTTTCAAGTGTCAACCAAAAGGTTGGTGAGTTCATTAGTTTAACATAAATAATCATTTAATAATTTTAATAGACCACAAGATTTCATATTTCTATTTCTCATAAACATACGTCCCATGCATAGAGACAAAAATATCATTCATATGGATTGAACACCTGGTAACCGACATTCACAATTTGTATATAAGAATATCCCCATCATTCCGGGATCCTACTTCGGACATGATATAAATTTCGAAGTACTAAAGCATCCGGTACTTTGGATGGGGCTTGTTGGAGCCGATAGATCTATCTTTAGAGTTCGCGTCAATTAGGGTGTCTGTTCCCTAATTCTTAGATTACCAGACTTAATACAAAGGGGCATATTCGATTTCGATCATTCAACCATATAATGTAGTTTCAATTACTTGTGTCTATTTCGTAAAACAGTTATAAAAACAGCGCATGTATTCTCAGTCCCAAAAATATATATTACAAAAGCATTTAAAAAGGGATTAATGAAACTCACCATACTGTATTTTGTAGTAAAAATACATATGACGACATTGAACAAGTGTAGGGTTGGCCTTGAATTCACGAACCTATATCAATTATATATATTAACACCTCTAATTAACATGTATTCGTAATAAAACCAGTTTATATATATTAATTATATAATATATTACTTATTTAAATAGTAATGTATTTATTATTCCAAATGTTATGTATATTTATATATGTTATAGTAACTTTAGATATACTTATGATATATGTAATATTTATATCTTTACATAATTATCTTTTGTTAGAATAATATTTATAATAAAAAATATGTTAATAATACTAATTAATATTTAAAAATAATATTAATAGTGATAATAATAATAATAGCTATACTAATAATATTTATAATAATAATCTTTAGTAATGATAATGATTAGGTTTAATAATGAATATGATAATAATAGTTTTGATAATAATAATTTTTCTATTAATGATAATAATTATAAAAATGATACTTTAATAAAAAGCCTAGTTTTTAAATAAACATGATACTACCAATAATATTAATAATAATAATTATAATTATAATTATAAAAATGATAAGAATAACAATAATAATAATAATAATAATAATAATAATAATAATAATAATAATAATAATAATAATAATAATAATAATAATAATAAGTAGTGGATCTGATTTTTGGTTGGTGGCTCAACCAGATCGAGCAAAACAGATCGAGAGGAGAAGAAGAAAAAAAAACGCACGTAGGGAGAAAAACATAAACGATTCAAGGTTTCTTCAATTCGTAGATCAAATAACCGATTAAGCGGTAATCATCCAGGTTTAGTAATTTCTCGATTCATCATTAACAGTTTTCATTATCATCGGTACTTGTCATCAATCAAACAGGTATTCGATCCATCAATTTAATCAATTAGGTAATTGATTCAGTGATCTCTTAATTTCATTAATACCTTTATAATTTCTGTATACATACTTGGTAGGAGATGTTTTTTACATCATCGTGGTCCTCTGTTTCACCCTTGGTTCTCATTATTTTTTTTTACCGAATCGCACATAAATTAATATTGTTTACTTGAGAAATAGATATATTATTTTGATTGTTAAATTAGTTGTCATAAATTGTAAAGGTTAATTTGCTTCCGTAAATTAATTTCCTCTTTGTTGTTTGAAGATGATTATTACAGTATATACATTCTCGAGGTTGTTTAACGATTCTGGAAAGATGAAAAGAGAAAAGAAAACAAAAGATAAACTTCAAATTTCGTTGTTCAAGTTTTATATATATAAATATTTTACAGTGGTAGAGATTTGATAATAACAGATAAATAGCAGCAGCTCACCCTGGTTTATAATTCGAACAGCTTTGGTTTTATATAGATATTTGGTGGCGGTTCAAGTGTTGGTTTATTCGAGCTGCAGTAGTCCCTATGGTGGCTCAATGGGTTGATTTGGTGATTGTAAACAAGAATAGCTGTAGCATATCGGTTTGCTTCCATGGTGGTTGTAGGTGGTTGATGTGGTCATTCCCGGATAGTAGCTGAAGCAGTCATACACGTAGCAGTTTTGGTAATGGAAATATTGGTTGTTTTTGCTTAATGGTTTGTTTAGACAGGAGGCAAAAAGAGAGCATGGTAGTAGCAACCAAATGGTGAAAGTGATTTAAGGTATTTTGATAGTAGTGAAAGGAAAAATGTTTGTTCATGGGTGATTGAGAATAGGAGAGGAGGGACAAAGGTAGTTGCGATCGAGGTGAGATTGATATGGTTCTCGGTTATGAAAGAATAGAAGGAGCAATGAGGTTGACTAGTATTAAGAGAGAGTTTGATGAAGACAAAAGCAATATGGTGATTTGTAAATGATTGATACATATATGTGTTATGAATGAGTTAAAAGTAAATATTGTAGCAACAAGTGTTCTAATTTTGTATGGCGGCTTGATACATTCAATGAATTTAAATGAGTGATAGATACATGTAACAGAAAGTATATATTATAAAATTAGTGAGGTTTACTTGTTCAACAAAGTCTATAAAGGCAAAGGAAAAGATTGATGATGGTTGTGATATAATTTCTCCGTATGTTTAAATGTTATATACTTAATTGTATCTATATCTCTTTTTGTTATTTAATTTTATGTATAGATTATAATTTATTCTTATTAATAAATGTAAATATAATAATAATACTCTTTAATATAATAGTAATACAAGTTTAATGATAATAATTATTAAGAGATATATAACACTAATATTATTTATAGCAATAATATCAATTATACTAATATTATTAATAATAATATTAATACTAATAATATATCAATTTATATATATCAACTTCATATTTTATGTATTATCTATTGATATTAATAATCCATCTAACATTGACTTTAATAATGATAGTAATATTAATATAGCATTTACACTTAAAATTATAATTAAATTTAATATGTTACCGTTTATCAATTATACCCTTTTTTATCAATAATATGATATATTGAATCTTTAGTATTTATTTAATATCTCATATGTGTAGAATTTTTACATATATTTATATATATTCCTATGTATATGTATTAATATGTTTATTTACACGCAATTGTTCGTGAATCGTCGGGAATAGTCAAAAGGTAATTGATTATATGAACATAGTTCTACCATTTTCGAGACTCAACATTACAGACTTGCTTAACGTGTCGAGATTATATAAAGATTTAGTTTAAATTTGGTCGGAAATTCCCGGGTCGTCACAGTACCTACCCGTTAAAGAAATTTCGTCCCGAAATTTGAGTGAGGTCGTCATGGATAACAATAAAAATGTTTTTATGACGAATATGAGTCGATAATTAGAGTTTTATTACTATTGACTAATATGAATAAATCAATTCAATTATGTGAAGCGTACGAGTGAAGCTGTCACAAAAGATTGAAATAGGAAAAGTAAAGATTCGTCTTAACTTTTGACAGAGTTAGGGTTGAATTCCGGAATTCAAGGGATTTAAAGAAAATCTTCGAAATCTAAAAGATTTTATTCTTCGGCGAATAAGGAAATTAAGATCTCTATAATTAATACGAAAATCTGCTTTGATTTCTTTGTCTGGTATTTTCACTATAAATGTACTTCTTTCGTTCCATTACTTTCACCATTCCTATACTTTCTTCCTCTATTCCTACTTCTAAAATATAGGGGAAATGCTCCATCCAGTTCTGATTCTTGATATTTTCCTATCTATGTATCTGTCATCCTTCTTTTCAATCTTCCACCAGAAAATCTGTTTACTTCTACTATTGCCTTGGAGGGATACTATTCTTAATTATACCGTGTCTTTATATTGTTAATCGTATTAATATCCACGGTTTGTAACTTATGTGTTGTTATTGGTTTTTATATCTTCCCTTATGTTTCGGAGCTCTTCGTCTTTTTAATCTCCTCTCGATCTCTAATAAAACGAGTAATGGTCTAGAATTTGTAAGTATGGAGTTTCGAATGAATTTAATGTTATAATCAAGAAAGGACGTAATAGCACGATTTGATTCGTCAAATTACCAGAATCATTGTGAATAGAGATATCAAGAATATACTTTCTTGATATGTTCAGAAGTTAATTAGAATGAAAGAGTTATGTAACATGACACATGATGGTGGTATGATCTACTGTGAACCATCATGTCCCATTAGAACTCAGCATGACTTACTGTAATATAATCACGTTGATCAAGTGTCATCATATTATACTAACTCATGCATCAGTTCCCAACATTACTTCGATAACATTCATATTTTAAGCTCGAAAGTTTACAGAATATAGAAACTAACAGTTTCTATATGATGTAACACTGATATCATAATGAGATTAATAATTTCAGATAAGAATAGTTATGAAAATATCTTCAGAAATATGGAGGGTATTTATAATGAAAGATACGATGATATCTTGAAATTTCTAATATCGATGGATGATAAAAAAAAAATTATCCGTAAGGGTTTAGATTCGGAAGCAAGGTATTCACTAAAGATTTCATCAGAAACAGAATCATTTGGATTCTTTGAAGTCAAACTTATTCTTTGTGATTTGTCCACGGCTTCCTTCATAATTTGGCATAATCCGCTTTTCGGTACTAAATTTTTTTATTGAATGTTTCCAATATAATGGTACACAGAAAGCACGAGGAGGTATATAATTTCGGGCGAGAATATTTATGAAAATATCCTCAGAAATATCGAAGATATTGATGATGATATTTTGGAGTTTCTAAGTTCGATGGTTGATGGAGAAAGATTTTCCGCAAGATTTTAACATGACTTCGGAGCAAGATATTCTCTAAAGATTTCAACGGATCTAGATTTATCTGGGTTCTATGAATTTAGGGTATGTTACTTGTATTTCTCCTTGGTTTCCTTTATGGTTAGCTCAATCCATTTTTCAGTACCAAATTTTTAATCGAGCGTTCCCAACACTCCATTCTTTATCATCAAATTCTTGGCCATTCAGGTCATCTACAATTTTACTGTTTCCTCTGCATTTAATGCAGCCACATCTGAGTCGTTAGTCATCAATCCGGGGTGATTTCAGGAAAAATTGTGTTGTTAGCTGATTAAATGCTGATGGTAATATGGTGAAATATAAAAGGTTCCCCTGTAACCATAAAAGAGCACGTATATTTATCAAGGTTATAATAAGGTTGTTTCGAACGAAAAGTCGAAGTTGATTTGTTGAAGCTGTGACAAAATTGGCTAATTTGGAAAGGGGTTGCAAAGTTATTTTCGGTGATAACAACGCTAAATGAGCTAGCACATATACGTGTTAAACGTTTACTCAGGTTCTGAGTGTTTTCAGGTGCATAACTATATGCATCAATCTCTTCTTCCGTAGTTGAAGTGCGGTTGGTTCATCCTCTCAATTGAGGTATTTTCAAGAAACATGAAAGGTTTGAACGCAGATGGTAATCGTCAAGATACAAATGAGGTTTAAGATGAAATCAAGTGGCAAACTTGAAGAATTGTTTAGTTTCATATATTATAATCAATATTTTTAATTCATTTTAATTGTCCAATGTTATTAGTCCACAGTCGATAGTCCACAGTTAACAGTCTAATAATTTATATATAGTTTAATATCTAATATTCGAATTAATTACTAAATATCGTGACCCGTGTACATGTCTCAGACTCGATCACAACTCAAAGTATATATATTATTTGAGAATCAACCTCAACCCTGTATAGAGAACTCGATCATTACTGCATATAGAGTGTCTATGGTGATTCCAAATAATATATATAGATGCGTCGATATGATATGTCAAAACCTTGTATACGTGTCCCGATATTTAAAGTACGTAAAATAAATAACAGAAATTAAATGACGATAAATAAAATTGCGAGAATGTAAATTGCGATAAATAAACTGCGATAAATAAATTGCGATAATTAAATGGTAATACGGAATTAACAGTTAGCTAGGAACAGTTAGCTAGGATTTTGTTAGCGTGGATTCTTAATAGAATTTCATATTGTTAATTAATCTGTTTCTAATCAATTTTTATTGTGTCCATTATTTCTTCATTATGCCACTTGTTGAATTTTGATAGGTCAAAATCCAAATATGTAATTGGATGAATATGGTTATTCTGTAGTGAACGGATTTGTATATCGGTGGATGTAAGTAGGATAGTATATGACTGTTGAAACAGATTCGAAGAACGTACAATGTAACTTATTAATGTGAAATTTAAATAGTCCTCGGGTATTACCTACCCGTTAAAATATTTTCACCATTAACAGTTTGTACAAGAGAATTTTTAATTACAATCTTTATGAAAACATATATACATATATATTTTCTTCAGATGTATTCATGGATTTAATGAGTTAATATGATATTAAACTCATTCGCTTTTCGGTTGGAACTAGAATAAATAATCTCTAAAACTTTAGAGATTACATATTCGCCATGTCGAATGAAGATCATACTCAAAGTACAGATGATGATATTGAAGCATGGATTGTTGATGGTACTGGTGCTGTTATTGATTGTACTGTTGGTGTCGGTGATGTTGCTGAAGCTGGTACATTTTGCACCATATTCTCCGAATTGATTATTCGAGCGCGAAGTTCGTTGACTTATTACTCCGGGATGATTGTCGGTTAGAACGAGCAGATGAATAAGGTTCAGAATTGTGGATAAAATATGATCTTGTCGAGTTACCCTGGAAATGAGACTGAAAATGGTGTCTCGAACAGGTTCGCCGGTAAACACTTCAGGTTCATTGTCAAGAGGTGAATTCGGTTGATGGAAGGGATTGCCTTCTGCGCGTTTCCATTAATTAAGTCAACTACAAACCCATCAGATGAATTGATAATGGCTGATTGGTTGATTCATGCCGATGACGCTGTTTTCGGAGCTTTGGTGAACATCTATGTCGGAATAGCTGTCGGAATAACTATTGGAATAGCTATCGGAATCTGAGGGACTCGAACTGGTTGCAGGATTCATCTCGTACGATCAGATGAAGGATTTTCGATAAGAAATAGATTATAGGATGTAGATTAGTACCCTGCAATACATAATTTACATATGCATATATAATACTAAAATCCCATAAGTTACGGAGGAATCTACGGAAGTTTTCAGGCAAAGTTACAGTAACAGATACGCTAAGATATGAAGTAGCAGATACGCTAAGATATGAATTTTGTCTATACACTATTCATGCAGTCAATGCAGTAAAACATGTCTAGACTAAGAATAATAAGCAAGTGATTCTCTAAGAATGATAAGCAGGTAATTTTTGACACCAAATGATAAGCAAAACTTTTGACATGCAGACACGGTCAAAGTCCAGACTCACTAATGCATCCTAACAACTTATCAGTTAGACACACCAATGCAGACATGGTTCGCTAAGACCACCGCTCTGATACCAACTGAAAGGACCCGTCCTAATCCATCCGGACGAAGTCCATATCGATTATAAACAATTCACAACAGTTGATTACATCGCGAGGTACTTGACCTCTATATAATACATTTTACAAACATTGCATTCGTTTTGAAAAGACAATCTTTCATTACATCTGAAGTTGACAGACATGCATACCATTTCATAATATATCTAACTATAATTGACTAAATAATGATCTTGATAAACTCAACGACTCGAATGCAACGTCTTTTGAAATATGTCATGAATGACTCCAAGTAATATCTTTAAAATAATCAAATGCACAGCGGAAGATTTCTTTCGTACCTGAGAATAAACATGCTTTCAAGTGTCAACCAAAAGGTTGGTGAGTTCATTAGTTTAACATAAATAATCATTTAATAATTTTAATAGACCACAAGATTTCATATTTCTATTTCTCATAAACATACGTCCCATGCATAGAGACAAAAATATCATTCATATGGATTGAACACCTGGTAACCGACATTCACAATTTGTATATAAGAATATCCCCATCATTCTGGGATTCTACTTCGGACATGATATAAATTTCGAAGTACTAAAGCATCCGGTACTTTGGATGGGGCTTGTTGGGCCCGATAGATCTATCTTTAGAGTTCGCGTCAATTAGGGTGTCTGTTCCCTAATTCTTAGATTACCAGACTTAATACAAAGGGGCATATCGATTTCGATCATTCAACCATATAATGTAGTTTCAATTACTTGTGTCTATTTCGTAAAACAGTTATAAAAACAGCGCATGTATTCTCAGTCCCAAAAATATATATTACAAAAGCATTTAAAAGGGGATTAATGAAACTCACCATACTGTATTTTGTAGTAAAAATACATATGACGACATTGAACAAGTGTAGGGTTGGCCTCGGATTCACGAACCTATATCAATTATATATATTAACACCTCTAATTAACATGTATTCGTAATAAAACCAGTTTATATATATTAATTAATTATATAATATATTACTTATTTAAATAGTAATGTATTTATTATTCCAAATGTTATGTATATTTATATATGTTATAGTAACTTTAGATATACTTATGATATATGTAATATTTATATCTTTACATAATTATCTTTTGTTAGAATAATATTTATAATAAAAAATATGTTAATAATACTAATTAATATTTAAAAATAATATTAATAGTGATAATAATAATAATAGCTATACTAATAATATTTATAATAATAATCTTTAGTAATGATAATGATTAGGTTTAATAATGAATATGATAATAATAGTTTTGATAATAATAATTTTTCTATTAATGATAATAATTATAAAAATGATACTTTAATAAAAAGCCTAGTTTTTAAATAAACATGATACTACCAATAATATTAATAATAATAATTATAATTATAATAATAAAAATGATTAGAATAACAATAATAATAATAATAATAATAATAATAATAATAATAATAATAATAATAATAATAATAATAAGTAGTGGATCTGATTTTTGGTTGGTGGCTCAACCAGATCGAGCAAAACAGATCGAGAGGAGAAGAAGAAAAAAAAACGCACGCAGGGAGAAAAACATAAACGATTCAAGGTTTCTTCAATTCGTAGATCAAACAACCGATTAAGCGGTAATCATCCAGGTTTAGTAATTTCTCGATTCATCATTAACAGTTTTCATTATCATCGGTACTTGTCATCAATCAAACATGTATTTGATCCATCAATTTAATCAATTAGGTAATTGATTCAGTGATCTCTTAATTTCATTAATACCTTTATAATTTCTGTATACATACTTGGTAGGAGATGTTCTTTACATCATCGTGGTCCTCTGTTTCACCCTTGGTTCTCATTTTTTTTTTTTTACCGAATCGCACATGAATTAATATTGTTTACTTGAGAAATAGATATATTATTTTGATTGCTAAATTAGTTGTCATAAATTGTAAAGGTTAATTTTCTTCCGTAAATTAATTTCCTCTTTGTTGTTTGAAGATGATTATTACAGTATATACATTCTCGAGGTTGTTTAACAATTCTGGAAAGATGAAAAGAGAAAAGAAAACAAAAGATAAACTTCAAATTTTGTTGTTCAAGTTTTATATATATAAATATTTTACAGTGGTAGAGATTTGATAATAACAGATAAATAGCAGCAGCTCACCCTGGTTTATAATTCGAACAGCTTTGGTTTTATATAGATATTTGGTGGCGGTTCAAGTGTTGGTTTATTCGAGCTGCAGTTGTCCTTATGGTGGCTTAATGGGTTGATTTGGTGATTGTAAACAAGAATAGCTGTAGCATATCGGTTTGCTTCCATGGTGGTTGTAGGTGGTTGATGTGGTCATTCCCGGATAGTAGCTGAAGCAGTCATACACATAGCAGTTTTGGTAATGGAAATATTGGTTGTTTTTGCTTAATGGTTTGTTTAGACAGGAGGCAAAAAGAGAGCATGGTAGTAGCAACCAAATGGTGAAAGTGATTTAAGGTATTTTGATAGTAGTGAAAGGAAAAATGTTTGTTCATGGGTGATTGAGAATAGGAGAGGAGGGACAAGGTAGTTGTGATCGAGTTGAGATTGATATGGTTCTCGGTTATGAAAGAATAGAAGGAGCAATGAGGTTGACTAGTATTAAGAGAGAGTTTGATGAAGACAAAAGCAATATGGTGATTTGTAAATGATTGATACATATATGTGTTATGAATGAGTTAAAAGTAAATATTGTAGCAACAGGTGTTCTAATTTTGTGTGGCGGCTTGATACATTCAATGAATTTAAATGAGTGATAGATACATGTAACAGAAAGTATATATTATAAAATTGGTGAGGTTTACTTGTTCAACAATGTCAATAAAGGCAAAGGAAAAGATTGATGATGGTTGTGATATAATTTCTCCGTATGTTTAAATGTTATAAACTTAATTGTATCTATATCTCTTTTTGTTATTTAATTTTATGTATAGATTATAATTTATTCTTATTAATAAATGTAAATATAATAATAATACTCTTTAATATAATAGTAATACAAGTTTAATGATAATAATTATTAAGAGATATATAACACTAATATTATTTATAGCAATAATATCAATTATACTAATATTATTAATAATAATATTAATACTAATAATATATCAATTTATATATATCAACTTCATATTTTATGTATTATCTATTGATATTAATAATCCATCTAACATTGACTTTAATAATAATAGTAATATTAATATAGCATTTACACTTAAAATTATAATTAAATTTAATATGTTACCGTTTATCAATTATACCCTTTTTTATCAATAATATGATATATTGAATCTTTAGTATTTATTTAATATCTCATGTGTGTAGAATTTTTACATATATTTATATATATTCCTATGTATATGTATTAATATGTTTATTTACACGCAATTGTTCGTGAATCGTCGGGAATAGTCAAAAGGTAATTGATTATATGAACATAGTTCTACCATTTTCGAGACTCAACATTACAGACTTGCTTAACGTGTCGAGATTATATAAAGATTTAGTTTAAATTTTGTCGGAAATTCCCGGGTGGTCACACATATCACACTATATGGTAGGCCATGATGTTTCAACTTGTTCCTTATGCAAACATTTGATAGAATATAGTAAAGTAATATTTAATAAACCCAAGTTGACAAAACCTTTAAACTTGTGAGCATAATTGACCCATTTTATTGCTTTAAAATACTCGACCATAAGTATACGTTGGGTATCTGCTTCTGGCCATTCTTTGTAATGGCAAAATAGAAAAAGAACATGTATATACAGCAGTAGACATACGATGGTAACTTGGTGGCTGTAGGGTGACAGTTTGAATAGAAAAAGGCCAGCAGTCTGTGATAAATGGTAGCGGTTTCATGTTGTTTTCCTGCTGCAAATCTTTGATAACCACGTGGTGGTAGCGGTTTATGATGGTGAGGTGTGGTGGTTCAAATAAGAAGGGTTGTGGTGGTTGAGATGGCGATTGCAGTGATGTTAGGGTGGTGATGAGGCTCGGGGTTCGACAGTTATGATGATCTTAGAACAAGGTGAGTATGAGGTGGTGATTGGTTAAACATGGTTGTGGTGTCATTATACGGAGGTAGTACACGAGTGATAGTACAACCTTAAAGATGTGTTTGTGGTTTGTGTATTATCTTGCAGAAAAACTAGCATGAATGGGGTGATGGTTATGGTCTATATGCATGATGTGTATATAATATATAAATATAAAGTCTTATTTGCTAAACGGGGAAATAGTTGTCCCTTTATTATTAGATCACATGAAAGATTCTTGTTAGAATGACAACAAAAACAAAAAGGCAAGCGGTAGATGTTAAAGGGTGTTCAAAGAGGTGATTTAATAGTGGTTGTTTTGTTTGTGTTTGAATGGTTATTTATAAAGAATAATAAAACTGAACTAACAGATAATGCAAACATATTAAAAGTTGGGCACAAATATAAACTCATATTTGATCACTATTATTTGAATCATCGACAATATCATAAAATAAATGAAATATATAAACTAATTAATTATCATGTTATGTCATGATTTTTAATATTATCATGTTATGTCATAATTTAAACACATCAAACTTAAAAGTTGTTTTCAATATAACAAATTCAATTGACTTGAAGACTTCAAATAGTTTACAAAGAATTACACGGAGTATAGTACTAGTAATAATAATAACATTAACTTAAATAATAATAATAATTATTATTATTAATAATTTAAAATGAAAGAGGAAATACATAAAGTAAGGAAATAAAATAAGACATGTAAGAATTTAGTAGTGCTTGCAGGTATTAAACACTTTTAAAAACTGCTAGTAGTGCCTACAAATTTAAGAGGGCCACAAGGTTATACATAGTCAAATAAATCCCAAATATTATTAAATTTTACGTTGTTACCAAAGCTTAGGGAGATGAAATGGGCAAACATATAAGTCAATGATAAGAACAGTAAAGCCACCATACCTTTAGCATTATTCTATCGACATTCATTTTAATTCGGATATTATATCGTACTCTGTTATTAATCAGTGGCGGATATGAGTCTTCAGAAAAATCTCATATTTTTAAATTAACTATATTTATTTATTTTGGTCATTATGGTATAAAATTCAATCCTTAATTTTTTTTAAATAAAAATTATATCAACTGTCCCTCTCATTTATGTGTGAAATATAAAAAAAATTAAAACTAAATAATTAGATCCTAAATATACTTTTAATAAGCCTATAACTTATATAACTCATTTTCGTATCACCGTTTATTTTAAATTTACATAAGTTTGAATTTAACTTGCTTAATATCAATCGAAACATCAAACGAGTATTACAATCATTTAATATTTATTTTTAATATATTTTATTTATATATAGAGATATATTTCAAATAATAATTATTATAATATCCTATTTTTATTTTATTAATTTTTTTTAATAACAACAAGATATAACACTTCAAATTATATTCGAATTATTATACCTATTTACATTTAATTGTTCATGAATCGCCGAGAGCAGTCGAAGGTCAATTAAATATATGAAACAGTTCAAACTTTTTGAGACTCATCATTACAGACTTTGCTTATCGTGTCAAAACATATAAAGATTAAGTTTAAATTTGGTCGGAAATTTCCGGGTCGTCACAGTAATGATGTTCATAACATCATTCGATTCATATATATAAAACTACCTTATTCGAAGGTTTAAACTTGTAATCACCAGAACATAGTTTAGGTAATTCTAAACTTGTTCGCAAACAAAAGTTAATCCTTCTAACTTGACTTTTAAAATAACTAGACAAATGTTCTATATCTATATGATATGCTAACTTAATGATTTAAAACCTGAAAACACGAAAAATACTGTAAAACCGGATATACGCCGTTGTAGTAATACCGCGGGCTGTTTTGGGTTAGTTAATTAAAAACTATGATAAACTTTGATTTAAAAGTTGTTCTTCTGGGAAAATGATTTTTCTTATGAACATGAAACTATATCCAAAAATCATGGTTAAACTCAAAGTGGAAGTATGTTTTCCAAAATGGTCATCTAGACGTCGTTCTTTCGACTAAAATGACTACCTTTACAAAAACGACTTGTAACCTGTATTTTCGACTATAAACTTATACTCTTTCTTTATAGATTCATAAACTTAAGTTCAATATGAAACCATAGCAACTTGAACCACTCAAAACAGATTTAAAACGAAGAATTTATGGGTAAAACAAGATTGGATATTTTTGTTTGTTGTAGCTACGTGAAATTGGTAACAAATCTATATTAATCATATCCTAGCTAACTCATGTTGTATTATACATGTATTCTAATATATTATGTAATCTTGGGATACCATAGACACGTATGAAAATGTTTTGACATATCATATCGACCCATGTGTAGATATTATTTGGAACAACCATAGACACTCTATATGCAGTAATGTTGGAGTTAGCTATACAGGGTTGAGGTTGATTCCAAAAATATATATACTTTGAGTTGAGATCTAGCATGAGACGTGTATACACTGGGTCGTAGATTGATTCAAGATAATATATATCAATTTATTTCTGTACATCTAACTTTGGACAACTAGTTGTAGGTTACTACGTATGATACTAATAATAGTAATGATAATAATAATAATACTTATAATACTTAATGTTATTACTTATTATGAATGATAATAATATTAATCGTATAACAAAAATAATTAATAATAATAACAATAATAATAATAATGAGTAATAAGTAAACTACCTCAAAGAAGTAGCCCTTAAAAAAATATCCAAGTTCGGGTTTGAACCCGCGACCTCCCGCTAACCCGATAACACCACAAACCGTTCCTCTGCCTTATCATTTCTGTTTTATGTTGCGAATTAAATCTATATAACCCATATATTTCATTTCTTTCTTCTTCAACTATTCTTCATCATCATAACCATGAATCATAATCATAATCTTAAATCATAATCTTTATATTTTTCGTTCGTTCATTAACCTCATCATCATTAATATTATCAACAACCCGTTACCATCAATATACATCATCATTGTTATCATTTCCACTTCTCTTCGGTATAAATCCCATCGAGCTCGTCACCATGGTTTTCAAAATGGTAATGGGTATGTATAATATCTAGCACTATAATTTGGTCCATGATTACTTTTGCATAATCAATTAACTTTACGGCCCCATCTAAAATAATTAAGTTCATTTGGTTAACCAACTTGTCGCCCATTGAGTTTTAAATTTTCCCACGTCCATGATTACATGTCTGGGAATATGATAATGCTTAGTATAATAATATCCTTTACATCTAATATTGCCAAAGATATTAAAATGTGGACACACTACACTCTCGCTAGTGACAAAAAAAAATAATAATTGAACATCAGCTGTATAGTGAAAACTTGATGGAATTCAATATAACAACATGTTTATATTGTCAACATAATCACAAATCCATTTTATGATAGTAAAGCAAGCGGAAGCATGATGATTAATAAAACAAGTTTGTATGTTAAACCATTTTAGATGAATTCCATAAGGTTATCAAGTTATGAAATAAATGCTTACATATATATACATAAAGGAAGAAGGTTATACCTCCTCTAAGATGAGTAGAGAGCTGAATTTTGGACAGCAAATTGATGATGAAAATGATGGAACCTAGCCTCTAACTTGATGCCTCAAGAGTGTTATACCCACAAGCCCTTTATGCACCAACACCACCTTTGTTTTAGTTAGGATTTAGACACCAAATGAACTAGTTTATCAAGCTCAAAGCACCCTCTTTTTCTGTCCTATATTTCGGCCGGCAGTTTTCAAAAAGAGGGAGAGAGTTTTTTTTAAAACTTATCACTTGAATTCCTTAGTCCATTACTTGGTTAAAGAGAAGCATGCATGTACATAAGGAGTGTGCACGTAGAAAGCAACAAAAAGCATGGGTGGTCTTTTCTTGGGTGTTTAAAACCGCCACCTTCACCAATTTTATAACAAGGTTTGTTTTTTTTATATAAAACTTGTAATAAAAGACCATGCTTATGATATGTTACTTGCATTTTATTTTGTTTTATAAACCAATTTATAAAATATAACACATCTTAATTATTTAAACCTATAAATAATTAAACCCTTTGTAAATATAAATTATCTAAATAATTTATCTCAAGTGATAATATTTTAGAAAACCGATTTTCTAAAGTTCAAGTGTCGCGTATTTACTTAATGATCCAATCGTTAAGATTAAATACATATAAAGTGTCGATAAGCTTGTTATTGGGTATGACCCGACTTGGATCATAACACATTAGCCACATTAATTTAATATGTCTCTCGGGCATACGAAATACCTTCAAAACTGACAATGGAATGGCAATTTATGTTGGGGTTCCTTTGAATAACAAAAAAAATCACGCCAAATATTAAATATGGGGTCACCAGGCCATATCCCTAGTTCATCTTTATAAAAAAAAAATCATCTTTAATCATGGTTCATCATGGTGTTTCATTGTATTTGAATATGTTTGAAAGTGGTGTTGGGTTACGTTCAAAGTGGGAATAGAAGACGGACTATAGTAGTATTGATTAATAAAAGTAACAAAACAAGAATATAGCGGCGGTCAGTAAGGCAACGGGCCAGGAGTGGACAGACCCGTATGTTTTCTCCGACCACAATAGCTTCGAACGGATAGGGACTGAAACAGTAGTAAGCGTAGCAATATTGGATAGATGGTTCCCAAATTGGTGGTTGTTGAACATGATAGTAGTAGGAAAACAAAAGTGTTCGAGGAATAATTCGTGGGGGTTCTCGGTTGGATCATAACACATTAGCCACATTAATTTAATATGTCTCTCAGGCATACAAAATACCTTCAATCTCTCACTTGCACGATAAACATAAGAAATTAATGCAAGTGATGGATACCACCTAACGACCGTCCATCACCCCCAATATGTTATGACTTTGTGCCATTCAATAACATCATTCCTTTCGAGTTCCCATCTTGAATATGAATAGGTGAATCTTTTCATTATATCCTTTCATCCTAGATGTCATGTTAAATACAAGAGATACAAAGTGATCACTCTCTTTTAGATTTAACTTTATCAGGCCTTAGACATCTGACTCTCAACGAATAAGAGGGACAAATTCTATCTTGACTACATACGTCCTAAATATGTACCTGCATTATGCCTGAGCTCTTCCTTGTGAACTACCATATTTCAGAATAGTGAAGGAAAGAATCAAGGCATGATACTTGGTAAATATCCGAAACCAATATGTATCTCAGGTCAGAGGATACAATGATATTCGCCTTTACTCAAGATTACATGTGATCAACCACAAAGGCTCCATTTAGTAAATCTTGAGGGCGGGTCTTCCAATATTTGTATCCCACAAATATCTATGAATCTTGGTTGCAATCTTGCCCCACATTCATCCCGTGAATGTAAACCAATCTAAGTTCATAATAGTCTAAACCTCACACTTGTTCCCACAAATGTGATCGACTACGGAATTTAGAATAATTACTTATTCATGGATAAAATATGCAAAATAGGAACTTGACTCATAATAAATTAATACCATAATTATATTAATGAGTTTGAACAATTTCATTCCATTACAATACTTAAAACAGATCATGACCAATCACTAGAATATCGAAGCCCTAATGCACAAACATGTCCTGCGTGTTTTGATCTATGTAAGAGCTTCGTGAGAGGATCCGCTATATTAAGATCTGTATGAACTTTGCGAATACATATCTTTCCCTTTTCAACTTCATCCCTTATGTAGTTGAATCTCCGCTCAATGTGACGGGTCTTTTGGTGAGCACGAGGTTCTTTGATTTGAGCAATCGCACCCTCGTTGTCACAAAAGATCTCAAGAAGGTCCTGAATGGAAGGGACTACTCCTAAGTCGTCGCAGCTTCCTGAGCTGCCAATGAGGCGGCAATGTACTCTGACTCTGTAGTGGATAATGCAACAACATCCTGTTTTGAACTCTTCCAAGAGACCGCACCTCCATTTAATGTGAAGACATAACCGGATTGTGATCGATGATCAATCCATAATTAATGATGTTACTTAATCACGGATTGAGTGCAATAAGATTGTAATGGAGGATGGGATGTTTGATGATTATTTTGGGCCCCGATGATCGTCTTTCACTTTAACTATCAAGTGATCAACCACCCCGACCCGGACTTGATTGTTAATTAGCGTAATTCACCTTTTCGCAATGTAAAAATCCCTTGGGCAAGATCACAAGTGGAAATTACAAAGGCTTAGGTAAAATGGCAGAGAATCAACAACCTATAAATGAGAGGCCAAGCTCCCTATTTATAGGATTCGAAATATCCGCGGTCTGCGAGTTACATAACTTTTCGTGGAAACTCAGCGGATTAAACCGCGGTCTTGTATTAATGCGAAAACATAACCGCAGTACTCATTTTCAGCGAATATTGCACAGCTTTACCTTATAATTCGCATAGTTCTGCCTTTGACTTTTAGCAAATAAAATATACATATACAATGCTATGTATATGATCAAGTCCCCCCAGTTTATTATGATACATATTGCGAAACAAATGTATCATGATAAACTCTAAAAATTGGCAGTTATCGCAGCCAATATTCGCATTGAAGAATTTCACATTAACCTAGTTACCGTTATAGGAAAAAGTTACCGTTTGAGTTGTCACAACGGTTAATTAACATAATTAACCCCGTCGCCTATATATATTGTGACCTGAAATCACAAATTCATTTCTCATTTTTCCAAAGTATTAGAAAATTTCTCAATTCGCCAATCAACCTTTATCATTTTAGTTATTACGTGCAGCTCGTATTTAATTTGATATGAAGATTAACGAGTTAGATAGGAAGGCTGATCCAAAAACTCTGATCACCAAACTGTTAACAAGCCCGGAAGCTAAATCATCATCATCAAAAGAAAAGCAACCCATTCCAGTCATCGATTTAACCTCCAAATCTCCCTCCACAAAGCCGAGCTCTACCAAGCGGCCGTTACAAACACCGCCGTCTTCGTAAAGCAAAAGACATAAACAACAGGAGACCCCCTTCACGACAATCCAGTTATATCGGAAGGGGACCAGCAAACTGGTATATTGCGGATTGTTATTGCATACACAAAATATACATTAGTTTTATTTCGCCGACTAACCAACAATGTTATTTTGCAGGCGATTCTTCTGGTGATCCTATCTTTGCTAACCCGAACACTCTTGATCAAATCACCGAATTGTTCCGCACTCCACCTGACTCTTATGGAGTACGGATTGACGGTTTAGCAGGATACACTTATGCTTCAGCTGCTGCTGCTCTGGATCAACGGCAACAGATGAAGTTAGCAATCCCCGGCGAGCTTTGCCGCGAGTTCTCTAAACTCTCTGCGCTGGACGCGCATAATAGTTTTGTTCAAAATTTCTACATGTGCTTCAATTCAGCATATGACGTTATATGCCGTCAGGAACAATTTTTCAATGTTCTTGAAGCTGAACAACTGAAGTATAATGCTGAGAAGATCAAAGCTGAAAATAGCGAAAAACGCTGTGTTGATCTCTCCCATGAGCTCACCGCAGCTAAAACTACCATTGATGACTTGAAACAGCAGGTTTCTGCTGCGACTGAGAAAGAAAAACAACTTCAAGACACCATTAAAGCATTGTCAGAGGATGTGACGAAGCTAACGACAGAGCGAGACAACGCTCTTGCTGCTAAAGCCTCTACGGAACTTGAGTTCACCAAGGTTCGCCAACATCTCCCTGAATTGGCTAGAAAGATTCTTAATTCCAAGCCTGTTTGTGTAAATTTTTCAACTTTTGCCGCCGCATTAAGGCTATGCCAGAGGGTTGAATTTATGGATGAGATTGCTATTCGCTGCCCACTGCCAGACCCTCTACCATCTGCAATAGCTGATCACCTTTGCTCACTGGAAGACGCGAAATCAGCATACGCGGTTGCTCAGCAGGGCATAGTCGAAATTCCCCTCCCCAAGATAGCCGCAATAAGTGAGCAAGAAGATGTCACTGCAGATGACATCATCAAGCTTAACTTAACCAAGGATTAGCACGCACTTTGTATAACAGCACATAACTGCCTCTGCGGTATTATTAATAAAATTTCGTTGTTTCATATTTTTGCAAGTACTTCTATTTTTATAGCGCTTTCATTATCAATATTCATAACACAAACTTGTCCTTTGCAATTTCCAACATATATTATTGTGCACATAATAAATGCGTACTTTTGCGAAACAATCTGTATGCGTATATACTTATACATTATGAATCTTCTAAGTCCGCCAAAATGATCCTTAGGCAATTAATTAGCATTGCGAAGCATCTAAGCATTGGCAACATCAAACACTTAGGATTTAAAAATTCCTTTCGCAATAATTCGCATGCAAAAGTGGGCAATTTCATAACTTGCTATTTGAACACTGCAAAATACTATAATCATTATGAAACAATCTTTAAAACATTTCATAACTATTCGCATTTCATATATAAACTTTTCGCATACTTTTACAAGTGTTTATTTTTGAAATTTCGTCAAGTGTGATCAAGACTTGCAAAAAATTAAAAACAAGAATACTTAATAAGTACATCAGCCATATGCTTTGTATCCAATTTCGCACGTTATACATATACATCTGATAGTTTCCACAAAACTATGCATAATATCGCTTTAACAAAACAGCATGCCACGCATTACGTAAAACTCGCCCTTCCATATCTGCGAGCTTATATGAACCTGCGGCATTAATTGTCACAATTTGATAAGGGCCTTCCTAATTAGGACCCAACTTGCCAAGCTTTTCTGCTCTGCTTGCTTCATTGTTTCGCAGCACCCATTCGCCTATAGCGAAAGACAAAGCACGCACTCTTTTGTTATAATACTTTGTAATTTGCTGCTTATTATTCGCTTCTCTAATAGCAGCCATTAATCTCCGCTCTTCTATGAAATTTAGATTTTCGCTCAACGCAGCATCATTTGCCTCACCATCAAAGTTAGCAATTCGATGCGTTGGTACCAGAATTTCTGCAGGGATAACTGCCTCAGAACCATATACCAAACTAAAAGGTGTTTCGCCTGTACTCTTTTTGAAAGTAGTGCGATGTGCCCATAACACATTGGGTAATTCATCTACCCAACCAGTTCACCTTTCACATAACCTCTTTTTAATACCGCTCACAATATCACGGTTAGTTACTTCACACAGCCCATTGGCTTGCGGGTGCGCCACTGACGTAAACTTTTGTATAATATTTAAATCATTGCACCATGTCTTAAAAGGATCTTTCGCTATTTGAGCACCATTATCACTAACCAATTCTCGCGGAATGCCAAATCGGCAAACAATGTATTCCCATACAAAATTTCGCACTTGCACACCAGTAATAGTGCGAACCGCCTTAGCTTCAACCCATTTGGTGAAGTAATCAATCGCAACAATCAGGAATTTAACATTTCCAGGGCCTGCAGGAAATGGCCCTACAATGTCAATAGCCCATTTATTAAACGGCCATGGTGAATTAACATGAATCATATCGTGCCTCGGCATTCGATTCTGCGGAGCATGCCTTTGGCAACTTTTACAGCGTTTAACAATTTTTGCTACATCGCGGTATAGGGATGGCCAAAAGTATCCCATTCGCATAATTTTTGCTGCGATAGTTTTGTAGCCTGAATGCAGTGCACAAGTACCATTATGTACTTCTTCAACAATCATTTCTGCCTCGATTGGGCCAACACATCGCATCATTGGTCCGCAGTATGATTTGCGATATAAAATATCATCTTGGATGATATACATTGATGCTCGTTCTCTTACTAAGCGGGCTTCACGACCATCATCTGGCAGAATATCACTGCGGATATATTGTAAAATTGGGTCCATCCAATTTTGCTGTTCTTCTGTAACAGATGCAACCATTAAGTCACTATCTATTGATTTACTCGGTAATTCCTCAACCCATACTTACTTTTGAAAGTGCGAGAATGTTAAAGTCGCCAATTTGCTCAACGCATCCGCCATTTTGTTTTGGCTTCTTGGCACTTGCGCGAGTTCGAAATGCTCAAATCGCACTGCCATTTCTTTCAACAACTGCAAGTATTTCTGCATAGAGGGATCATGCGCGTCAAAAGATCTGTTAAACTAATTTGCTACTAGCTGTGAATCCGTAAATGCACGTAACTTAACAATATTCATTTTTCGTGCAATATTTAAACCTGCAAGCAATGCCTCATACTCTGCTTCATTATTTGTTACGTCAAAATTAAACCGCAGAGCATAAGTATGCTCTTCACCGCTTGAACTTGCCAAAACTAATCCTGCACCTGCACCTTCTGCGCACGAAGCACCATCAGTAAATAAATCCCAAGTTTCACCGTGTTCAGGTTTTAGTGCGGTTCGCTCATTAATCACCTCCAACTCTCCAGATAGTTCAGCGAGATAATCCGCCATAACTTGCCCTTTTTCAGCGCTACGCGGAAGGTAAGATATTTGATAAGCACCTAATTCTGCTGCCCATAATGCGAGTCTACCAGATATCTCTGGCTTTGTTAAGACTTGCCTGATTGGTAGATTAGTTAATACATGCACGGGATGCCCTTGAAAATATCTTCGTAGCCTTCGCGTTGTTAAAATGAGCGCATAGACAAACTTTTCAATCGGCGCATAGTTTATTTCACTCCCCGTAAGGGCTTTACTAACAAAACACACTGGCTTTTGTATTTTGTTCCTTTCCGCGATCAAAACTGAGCCAAAAGCTTCGTTTGCTACTGAGATATAAAGATAAAGAGTTTCGCCATTAACCGGCGCTGTTAGTGTAGGCAAAGTTTTTAACAACTTTTTCATCTCCTGAAACGCGGATTCTGCTTCGCTGGACCACACAAAATTCTTTTGCTTCAAACAACCTTTTAAGGTTTTGAAAAATGGCAATTGCCTTTCCGCGGCTTTAGACAAGAAACGCGTTAATGCGGCTAGCTTTCCCGTCAAACTTTGCACTTCTTTGACCGTTTTCGGTGCGGTCATATTTTCTATAGCCGCGATCTTTTTTGGATTAGCTTGAATACCCTGTTCTGTAACAAGATATCCCAAAAATTTCCCTTCCGTTTCGCCAAAACTACATTTTAAAGGATTAAGCTTCATGTTTATTTTTTGCAGTCTATCAAATGTTTCACGCATATCTTCAATGATTCGCTCTTGCGTCGTGCTTTTGATAACTAAATCATCTACATAAGCTTCAAGATTACACCCTATTTGTTTATCAAACGCGGTATCAATCAACCGTTGATATGTCGCGCCTGCATTGATTAAACCGAAAGGCATCATGATATAACAATATATGCCTTTGCTCGTATGAAATGCGGTTTTATCTGCGTCTTCTTGCGCCATAGGAATCTGATGATAACCTCTTGCCGCGTCTAAAAAACATTTATACAGAAAAGCATGTAAAGATTCCACCTTCAGATCAATTTCTGGAAGCGGATAGTTATCCTTCGGGCACGCTTTATTCAAATCTTTGTAATCAATACACATTCTCCAAGAACCATCAGGTTTCTTCACCAATACTGGATTTGCAATCCATGATTGGTATTGGACTTCACGCAAAATTCCGGCTCTCACCAATTTTGTTACTTCTTCACACAACCATTTTACGTGGTCTGGGGCCATACCCCTTCGCTTTTGCACTACAGGTTTTAGAGCTGGATTCACATTAAGCCTGTGTTCTGCAATATGACGCGGAATGCCAGTCATATCGTTTTCGCACCAGGCAAAAACATCCATATATTGGACAAGTAATTGCACGATTTGATTTCTAGTATCCGCACTAACATTACGTCCTACTTTGATTTTCTGATCTGGATATGCGGGATTAATTATTTCCATAGCATCTGCATCATCAACAGGTTCTTGCCCTGTGATTTTTACGTTAACAGCCACACAAATAGGCATAATGCTCATTGAACATATTGTGGCAATTCCCTTATACGTTGGAAACTTAATCATGCCATGAATTGTAGATGGTACAATCCCAAATTTACTTATAGCGGTTCTTCCCAACAGCATGTTATAGCGAGAAGAGGCTCGCATAACATAAAAATCTAATCGCGCTTGCCGCACCAAAGCGTCATCATTAACATCAGCTAACTCAATGTTTAATGATAAAACACCTATAGGTAATGAAGATTCTCCTGCAAAACTGGTTAGTGAAACTGCGGTTGTTTGCAGGTTTGTTTTAATACTTTCTGGCAATTGAGCAAAGCATTGTTCGTAATTAACATCAACGCTACTGCCATTGTCGACATGGACTTTCATGACTGTGATATCAGCTTCCACGATTTTTCACGATATCATTATCGGCATTTAAGAAAAATCATCGCTCTGCATTTTCGGGAAACTAATTGGCGCAAATTGCCAATTATGATGCATTTTAGCGAACTTTCGCTTTTTTCCTCTTTTTTGGGCATTCGCTCACACAGCGACCACTGTATCACTATCGTTTCCAATATTACTCATAATTCTAAGCAATCGAGCAATTCACCGCCGATTTTAGATGTATGCACCTACAAATCATCACAACAAAAACACGATTTAAATTAAACCGTCGAATTAATTGTTTTGACGGCATAAAATAAAAAATTTTCAGTTTTAATTCAAAAAACGTGTCCCACGGATGGCGCCAATTGATCAATCCATAATTAATGATGTTACTTAATCACGGATTGAGTGCAATAAGATTGTAATGGAGGATGGGATGTTTGATGATTATTTTGGGCCACGATGATCGTCTTTCACTTTAACTATCAAGTGATCAACCACCCCGACCCGGTCTTCATTGTTAATTAGCTTAATTCACCTTTTCGCAATGTAAAAATCCCTTGGGCAAGATCACAAGTGGAAATTACAAAGGCTTAGGTAAAATGGCAGAGAATCAACAACCTATAAATGAGAGGCCAAGCTCCCTATTTATAGGATTCGAAAAATCCGCGGTCTGCGAGTTACATAAATATCCGTGGAAACTTAGTGGATTAAACCGTGGTCTTGTATTAATGCGAAAACATAACCGCGGTACTTATTTTCAGCGAATATTGCACAGCTTTTCCTTATAATTCGCGTAGTTCTTCCTTTGGCTTTTAGCAAATAAAATATACATATACAATGCTATGTATATGATCAATCGAGTCTCATCTCGATCAGTTTGGAAACTTGCGTCCACGTAACCTTTTACAGCGAGTTCCTCCTCACCAGGCCCATATATTAGAAACATATCCTTAGTCCTCCTAAGGTATTTCAATATACTTTTAACCTCAATCCAATGACTGTTTCCAGGGTTATTCTGGTATCTACTTGTCAAGCTAAGAGCGCATGACACATCCAGTCTAGTGTATATCATTGCATACATGATTGACCCAATGGCAGACGCATATGAGACTTTCTTCATTCTCTCCTGTTCATCTTTCGTGGTGGGGCACTGAGATGAACTGAGAAGTGTTCCCTTTTGAATAGGTACCGAACCTTTCTTAGAGTTCTCCATCTTGAACCTTTTCAAGATCTTTTCAATGTATGCACTTTGATTCAAACCTATCAGTTTCTTGGATCTATCCCTGTAGATCTCAATCCCCAAAATGTATGTGCTTCTCCAAGATCCTTAATGGAGAAGCATTTACTTAGCCAAGTTTTAACACTTTGCATTGTCGGAATATCATTTCCAAATAATAATATATCATCCACATATAGTACAAGAAACATGATTGTGCTCCCACTAGCCTTCTTGTATACACAAGATTCATCACCATTTTTAATGAAGCCAAATTTCTTGGCTTCCTCATTAAAATGATGATTCCACATTCTAGATGCTTGTTTCAATCCGTAGATTGACTTCTTTAACTTGCATACCTTTTTAGGATATTTCGGATCAACAAAACCTTCAGGCTGAACCATATAGACATCTTCCTCAAGATGTCCATTTAGGAAAGCGGTCTTGACATCCATTTGCCATATTTCATAATCATAATGAGCAGCAATGGCAAGTAATATCCTAATAGACTTTAACATTGCCACGGGTGAAAAAGTTTCATCATAGTCAACCGCTTGAGTTTGAGTGAAACCTTTTGCTACAAGTCTAGCTTTATATGTATCCAAGTTTCCATGTATGTCAGTTTTCATTTTGAAAAGCCATTTACAATCAACTAGCCTTGAGCCAGTAGGTTGTTCAACAAGTTCCCAAACTTGGTTGTCATACATGGATTGCATCTCAGCGTTCATGGCTTCCTGCCATTTATCCTTATCAATCCTTGAAAAAGCATCTTGGTAGTTTGTTGGTTCATCCAAATCAACCACATAGCAACCATCCATGAGAAACCCATATCTCTTAGGAGGATTACTAATCCTACCAGATCTGCGAACATCTTGTGTATTTTGATCATCCACTTGATCACTCTCAACATTTTCATGTTGAGTGCTAGTGTCAACCAATTGTGTATCATCTACTTGATCTTGAACCTCTTCAAGATCTATCTTCCTTTCACTATTTCCTTCCATTAGGAACTTAGTTTCAAGGAATTCCGCCTTCCGAGAAACAAATACATTTTGCTTGGATGGATCATAGAAATAGTATCCCATATCATCCTTGGGATATCCTATGAAGATACACTTCGTGGATCGAGAATTCAACTTATTAGGGATGTAACGCTTAGGATAAGCTTCACATCCCCATACCTTTAAGTATGATAGAGATGGAGGTTTTCCAATCCACATCTCATGAGGAGTTCGTTCCACTTTCTTGGTTGGGGCCATATTTAAAATACGAGCCGCGGAGCATAGAAAATAACCCCAAAATGATAGAGGCAATGAGCTTCTAGCCATCATAGATCGAACCATATCCAATAGGGTTCGGTTCCTCCTTTTGAAAACTCCATTAAGTTGGGGTGTTCCAGAAGGAGTGAGTTGCGAGATAATCCCACAACTTTTAAGATAATCTTGGAAAGCATCGCTTAGGTATTCACCTCCTCTATCGGTACGAAGTACCTTGATTGTCTTATTGAGTTGATTCAGTACTTCGTTTTGATATTCCTTGAATGCTTCAAAAGTTTCGTCCTTATGTCTTAACAAGTAGACATATCCGAAATGACTAAAGTCATCAATGAAAGTAACGAAGTATCTTTCACCCTTCCTAGTTATGGGCTTAAAGGGTCCACATACATCTGAATGTATTAATCCCAATAAGTCTTTAGCCCTTTCATAGGTCCCTTTGAAAGGTGCTTTAGTCATTTTGCCTTGTAAACAAGATTCACATACATCAAACGAGTCTAGTTCATTTGATTTCAAAAGTCCATTCTTTTGAAGTGTATGCATTCGATTCTTATTTATGTGACCAAGGCGACAATGCCATAAGTAGGAATCACTCAAATCCCTTTTGAGTTTCTTGGTGTTTGCATGGAACATTGAGCTATTGAATGATGTGTCATCATGAACCAATTCATAAATACCATTCAAAGGCGAAGCCTTAAAATAGAACACATTATCTAAATAAACATGGATATCATCATTAATGAAATTAAGATTAAAACCATATTGTTTCAAACGGGATACATAAATAATGTTTCGTGATAAATCGGGTGCATACAAAACATTTTTCAAAGTAAGCTCCAAACCACTTGGAAGCTTTAAAACAAAGTCTCCTTGAGCTTTCACTTGCACCCTTGCTCCATTTCCCATGAAGAGACTTGTTGTTCCCGCATCTTGATTACTTCTTTTGAACTCCTGCAAAGAATTGCAAATATGAGTTCCACATCCTGTGTCTAATACCCATGTATTAGAAGAAGTAATACTAAGCTCAACGTATACCATATATACATTACCTGAGGTTTGCCCTGCATCCCTCTTTTCTTTCAACTCCTTTAGGTAGACCGGGCAGTTGCGTTTCCAGTGACCCATTTCACCGCAACCAAAGCACGGATCTTCCTTGGGGTTAGCTTTACCGGCAACCTTTTGCTATTAGTTCTTGTTGGTTAGGGTAACCATATTTCCCTTTCCCTTGCCCTTGCCTTGATAGGCAGGTCCTTTCCTCTTAGCTGCCTTTGGCTTAGAAGTGTTATTGTTCTTGGACCCGCCTTCATTGATCATAAACATCGGTGAAGCCCTTTTACCCATGCTCGCTTCGGCCGTCTTAAGCATGGTGTGTAATTCGCAAATGCTCTTATCCCATCCATTCATGTTGTAATTCATTACAAATGTGTCAAACCTCTTTGACAAGGAATTAAGGATAAGGTCCGTGGCTAATTCATTAGACACGTTGCAGTTTAGAAGGTTAGCTCGATCAATTAGGCTTTTCATCTTAAGGACATAAGATGAAATGGATTGGGAGTCGTCCATCCGACATGCATGAAGCGCTCGGACCGTTTCAAAGCAGTTGACGCGAGCTTGTTGAAGGAACATCTCCTTCAACTATGTGATCATGTCATATGCACTATGATGCTCGAAGTCCTTTTGGAGTTCAGGTATCATAGTCCCAAGGATTAGGCAAGAAACTTGCACTGAATCAGTGCAATATTTCTCCCAATAAGCCATGCCTTCCATATCATCCTCGTCCGGTTGATGGAATAAGGTCTTCCAACACATACGCCCTATCCTCTAGTTTGAGGACAATTCTTAGATTGCGGAACCAATCCATGAAGTTCGTATGGTTGAGTTTTTTCCTTTTCGAGGATTGACCTTAACGATAGGTTGTTAAAGTTAATTGGTGCGTTTGGAATGTTGTTGTTATTGGCGGCCATCTACAAAGTTTAACAAAGTTGTTTAAGTATTAATTTTAATTTTAATAATCAATACCCTTTAAATCCAATTGATATTTATTAAATTTTAGAATCCAACGGTAAGCCGAATTTCGGTTAGGTGACCTTTATCCCGTCATTTGATTTAGCTAGGTAGTCATTATATAACAATTGCAATCCTTTTGCAACTTCTAAGTTATGGGATCATGCAATCCTTTTGCATGGTGTTAACACCTATTTCCTTATGAGGTAAGGCTTAGTGTGTCAACAAGATACTAGAAGTAATCTAGCTTTAGGAGGGCGGAGTGTTGCCGATTGATTTTTACCCTCGGGAAATAATCCCTGCAGACCCGGTTCACAAGTGTAAAAACTTTTGGGGTGGCTTAATCAATCTGTCATCCGTAGAGCGTAAGAGTGCTAGCCGGATGACTTCTAGTGAGAGAAAGTAGAGAGAGAGAGAGAAGTGAAGTCTCAGCTCTCAAAGTTGTCAGAATGTCTGAACTGTGTAAAATGACGACCCAAGGGGTCTATTTATAGTGTCAGATCCACCAGATTGCTTGGGGACACGTGTCAGATGATGATACGTTCTGTTACTTGTGATCTGAAATTTACACTGAAGGTGGCGTTCTCCGGCCAGGGCTTACGCGCTAGGCAGCCTTCAGGGCTTACGCATGACGGAGCAGCCTGTACAACGGAGAACGCTGGACTGATAACTCCATAAAACTGTTGTTTCCAGCCTTCCAGATGCTACTTTTATGCAACCATTATGCCTTTTATGCGTGTATACGATAGGATACACCATTAAGTCCCCCCAGTTTAATGACTTAAGCATTTGAAAATTGATTAAGTCGTTAAACTTTTGAAAACGCATGCCAAACCAGCCTGTTCATTGCCCACTTGCATTGGGGAAAACATTTTAGGCATTAAATGCAGACGAGTTTTACTGACGCTGTTATGATTAATTTTTTACGGCTGAGATCATCCACGAGCCTCCAGCTGTAAAAAGTGTTATTTTGTACCCTTCGTTTAAACTCACCCATACACGTGTCTCAATCATGGCCATAAAAATTGCACCGATGAACCCCTATAAAAACTGTCATAACCCTATTACCATCACTTTTTTACTTTTGCCAAGATCCAAAAAGCATATTTCTCCCCCAAATCTTCATCGCCTTCTTCAATCCTCAACTTTTTTCAGGTTTACCGTCTTCCAAGGTCAGTACACTTCATCTTACTGCTATTTTCTTCTTATTGATATCTTTTACTGTATTATCATGGCTTCTACATGGAGTACTGGCCAAGAGCACGCTAAGCCTTCTTCGTCAAATACCGCTGACATTCCAGAAGTTAGCACGATGGCTTCATCATTGACAAGTGAATATTTAGATGGCTTAAAGATTGCCTTCCGCCATCTCAATCAATACAACCCTGTTCTTCCCACCAATAGACAAACTGCTGACAACCCTCCTGAGGGGAAAATTACTTTATACGCCTTACAAATTACCCACGGCAACCTCCGTGTTCCCCTTACTAACTTCCTTCTTTGCCTTCTTACATATTATAAGGCTTTTCTTAGTCAAATGCATCCCCACGGCCTTCAAAAAATCATCCTTTTTGAAATGTACTGCAATGCTATTAATATAAAGCCTCGCATTAAAGTTTTTATCTCTTTGTTTAGAATCCGCACAATTAGTGATTGCTGGCTTACTATTGATAGTAAGAAAAATAATCATTTTGTTGGTCCGAATAGAGTTTCAAATTTGAAGGACTAGAAAAGTCCATTTTTCTTTGTTGATGAGACCGTTATTCCGGAAGAGTACTCCGTTGTCCGGGAATGGGGTGCTATTGATGCTAGTATAGGAAAGGGCGTTAAGATTTCTCCCTCAGAGCAGCGGATAGTAAATAGCTTGAAAGAGCTCCGTCTTTCGCCCAGATCATACGAAAGGTATGAGGGAATTCTTGTGCTGTGCAAAGTGAGTCAAGAATGGCCAAGCAATTCTGTGCCAGTACTTCATGAGAAAAACCAGGGTAGGATGTGATATGATCATCCTATTATATATATAGATTTGTGTCTATTGTTTGTCATGTTTACTTATATTACTGTTTATGTGTAATTTTTTGGAGCCAACTCCGTGATGCAGGTTCACTCTGCTCTTTTATCCGCTGATCTTGATGATGATGTAGAGGTCACTGCTCGTGACAAAATTGCTGAAGAGCTACAGGCGGAGAGAGATGCAGCTGAAACTAAAGCTGCTGCTGATGCTGCTGCTACTGCTGAAAAGGGGAAAGAAATTGCTGTGAGCAGCTCAAACAGTGAATCTGGGTCTGAACATACAGACACTGAGCGGACAGCGGATGATACCACCACCGCCGATCAACAAACATCGGGGTCAATTGACATCATGGGTGAAACTAACCCCACTCCTCCTCCAACCCAAAAGACAAGAAAGAAGAGCATAGGCTCTAAAAGGGCGAAGAGTACAGAGGAGGGCAAAAAGCAGAAACGCAGGAGAAGTATGTCCATTATGTGCTTTCTTGAAAATGCACATGTTTTTGCGTACAACCATTATGTTTGTTCATAATGCTAATTTGTTCTTGTTAGTGATTTTAGCAGAGTCGGATGATAGCCAAGGAAAGGCCGCGGAGGGCAGTGAACGGAGGTCGGAGGAGATTCTTGAAAGTGAATGAGAGAAGGGCCTGAAAACGCCTGACCCAAACTTTACTCCATTCGATGAATCTGAATTTCATGAAGATAGGCCGGAAGGCAACTCTGCTTATCATTCTCCTCCTCCTAATATCACTAACCCAGCTATCACATCCTCCAATGTTCAAGAGCCAACTCTTCCTGCTCATGTGAGGGCATTGCAGGCCATCATTGCAAACCCTGCCACTAAGGATAAAGAATTTGCAACTCTTCTTCAGGTATGAATGACAAGACCATCTGCATGTATATATTTGTAATTTATTGATGTGAGTTGCCTGAAATTACTCATAAAATTTTTTCTTGTACAGGGTTGTGTTATCCCTGAGCTGAAACCCCAATTCACTGCTCTCCGCTCTGATCAACTCAGGGAATCAACTATGGCAGCTCATGTACTGCTAACCAATCATCTGGACTCGGTGCTGCAACTGCAGAAGCATCAAGAGTCTATTCTTGCTATAGCCCGTAAAGACATAACTGAAGGTGCAAATGCTCGTAAAAGAGCTGCTGATGCTGAGCGTGCCTTAAGTGATGCGCAGAAAATAATAAAGGCTAAAGAAGTTGAGCTAAAAACTGCTCAAGATGTCGCTGTTGTTCTGCAAGGGGAAAGGGATGCTGAGAAGAAAAAACTTAAAGAGGAGCAGGTGAAAGTGGGTGAGCTGGAGAAGCAGCTGAATGCAGAGAGGGAAAAGTCTGCTGAGTTTCTCCGGAGGGCGGAGAAAGGTGAAGGTAATTTTGCTGAGCTTAAGAAGGGTATACCAGGTCTGATAGCTAAGGTGCTTGGATCCAGTCTTGTAGGGAATCCCTATAATGATTATGTTGATGCTTCCTGCACCCATGCTATTGCTGATGTGACCGGCAAGCTGTTTAAATGCCTTGCTCCCAACCAGACCCCTTCTGCTGCTATTACCAAACTTATGCCTCCTGGTACTCAGGAAAAGGTTGATGAGATTAAAGACAAATTGATAAATTTGAAGATAAATATTTATGATGAGGTATGCAGCAAAGAAGATTCATCTGCTCAAGATGTGCTTAGCGTGCAGTTTGATTGATTTTTGTAAAAATGTCAAACAATGTTTTGTAATAAATTTTCTTCTGACCGTGACATTATATACATACTGACTTTATTGTGATGACTACGTGTGTTTACATGCTTGTTGCAAATATTTTGATGCTTAATGCTTTAAAATCAATCGATTATGCACCTTAGCATAAAATTTCTATACACAATTGTGTAGTGTATAATTGAGCAAATTATTTTGAAAAGTGTATAAGGTAATTCATATGTAGATGCCTTGTAGTATTAAGTTTTGCTAAATGAATATGATGTCTGAATTCTGTTACACGCTTTCCGTCATAAAATTAATGAGGAAGAATTATGAAGTGTTTTAGAAGAATGATTACAAATCAATAGACTCTCCGTCTTACGCTTTCCGTCATAAAGTATATGAGGAAGAATTTCTAATTAATTTGCCTTCATACATAAAATATAGAACTTCATTCTGTGAAGTAAGTTTTTTATAATGTTTGTCATGACAAGTATCTGAGTTTTGTATCATGCCTTGGTGCGTTCTAGTAAAACTTAAATGTTTTCTAGCCGACCCCTTGTGCCTTTACTGGCCGTAACAAAAGCTTCCGCCATCGGAGGTATTTTAAAAATACACTCCTTCTGTGGGCAGGTTATAAATGTAATCTTTTACATTTGTCACGGGCAGCACTTTGTTTAAGAAAAATATAAAATTTATTGTTCGGTACTGTGCAGTACATAAATGATTGATGAAGAATTTAGGTGGATCAAGCCTAATTAGTACGCCATGAATGTTTAATGTATGCAATTGCTAACATATGCACTGTAAAATAACCATAATGGTTCACAGTAAATTGATAAACGTTGCTCTTCATATAATGCGAAAATATGTTCTTCAAATGCCAAACATGTGTATTTTGGCATGAATACAATGATTGTAAAAGGCAATGTCTTCATAAAAATGCTAAAAAACTGCTCTGATAATAAACTTTTGTTCTTGATAACATGCTGAGATTTGCTTCTTCACACGCCTAGCGCCCAGCGCTATCCGGCCTACACACTTGATTATGGAATGAAAAACTCCTGAACTTCATCATCACTAAACAACCGATCATGCTTTCTCCTGTTTACATTGCCTTTTGGTAAGTTCACAAATGTGGATCTCTCCCTAGTCGGTGCCACATACTGTGAATGTATGGCGGCTACTCCGTTAGGAGTTGGGAACCTGATCTCTGCATGAGCTGTCGATGTTATCGCTCCGAATTTAGCCAACGCTGCCCTTCCAAAAAGGACATTAAATCGAGAATTTCCATCTATGATTGTGAAATCGATTGTTTCTGTTCTCAACAATGGGAATGTGCCCATTACAACTTCCAAACGAATCTGCCCCATGGCATTTATCGGTGCTCCCGTTATTCCAGAAACTTTCAACCTCGTTTGCCTAGCTCTGCCCTGCATATGCCTTGGAAAAGTCTTCAAGCAATGCCAGTAAATGATGTCAGCTTCACTTCCTGTATCTGTGTAGATACAGTTGACAAACTTATTTGCTATCTCTGCTGAAATGATCACTGGTTGGACGGACAACGCCCAAATCTGAATTGGCTAAAAGATAATTGGAGCATATCTCCAGCTGTCCAAATTGCTGTTTGATGATTCACCTTCTTCATAATAACTGTCGTTGATCCAAACCATCCTGATTACAACTTCTGGAGTTGTCTCACGCTCTGTGATCTGGTCTCCGTACTGCGGTTGGTTCCGATTATCTCTTCCACCATGCTGCTCTCTTCTGTTCTCTCCACGACGTCCTCTGTTACCATCATTCCTTTGCCACGTAAATTTCCTGCGAGGATCATTCCTCCTGTACTGTTTGCCAGGAAACAAATGATTCAGTTCTCCTGCCTTGATTTTTGCTATAATTTCTCTCATCAAAGATTTGCAATTGTCCGTATCATGGCCCCAAGCCTCATGGAAATCACACCACAACTCACACTTTGGTAAGCCCCATTATTAACGGGTGCCTTTCTATTGGTCTTCTGTTGTGGTGGAAATCATTAGGGTGATTGTTTCCCCTCCATCCTCCATTTGAATTGTCATTCCTCCTGATTTATGTAAAAATACCGTCCTCCGTTGTGTGGCTTGCTACTACTGCCAGTATCAAACTTGTTCAACCCATGCTCACCAGCTCAAACATGCCTCTTTGCAACTTCCAACGCCTGATGCAATATTTTTGGCAAGTCATACTGTAATGCATGAACAAGTGCACTAAACCATCGCTGGTCCAAACAGAAAATCAAATCAGATACAAGCTGTGATTCTGGACAATCAGGAATCTTCTGTGCTTCAAGTGTATAACGCTTCATAAAATTGCTCAAAGATTCGTTATGATGCATTGTGATCTCGTGTGCATCAAGATGTGTAAAAGTACAGCTCCGGAGATTTTGGTATTGCATCACAAATTTTGCTCTCAAATCAAGAAAACTAGTAATACTCCTTGGCGGCAAACTAGCAAACCATTCGCGTGCCATTTTCTGCAGTACCATAGGAAACATATGGCATGTAGTTTCATCCTCCCAATGCTGCAACCTCATAACACCTTCAAACAGAGTCAGAAAATCTTCCGGATCCGTTGTGCCATCATAAACTCCAATTGTTGGTATAGCAAGATTTCTGGGCAATGGATAATTAGAAATTTGATGAATGAAACACTGTGTAGATTCTGCCATGGCTGGTGGCTTGGTGGCTTGCTCTCAAGTAATGAGGGCAAAGAAATTATCCATAGCCACAGCACGGACGGCGGGCTGCGCTAAACGTTGCTTATACTTTGCCGGAGCTGTTTGCTTAAGAATGTCATTTAAAAGCAACACTGCCTGCTTCTCTGACATGAACTCATCTTTGTCAATTTCATCATCAGAGTCATTATTATCATAGCTCAGGTCGTTATCATCCCCAGAATCATCAATAAGACTGCCCAGCTTGTCGAGTAGCCTGGATAACTTGTATTTTGATATAGATTGCCTTTTCATTATTTGCATGTCTTTGTCATCCGTTATCCGCCGAAGAGGTATAAATGATGGACATCACCGTGGTTGCATCAATGGTCGTCGCTCTGGATTAGTAACAAAATTTAAAAGTCTTTCTGCACTTTTGGCTGTCGTTTCTTCGATTACTGGTCTTTTCTCCGAATTAGTTGCCAAATGTTTAAGCCTTTCTGCAGTTTTAGCAACTGTTTCTTCAATCGTACCATCTAGTGGCTGAACGAGTACATCTTCAAAAGTTATCATGTCGTCAGTTGATGGATTGTTGACTGCTTCAAGTATAAATGGAGCTTCAGTTGTTTTTGTTTCTTTTTCGTTTCGTGTGTTCTTTGCATTAGTGGATGGCGCCATTGTTAACACCTATTTCCTTATGAGGTAAGGCTTAGTGTGTCAATAAGATACTAGAAGTAATCTAGCTTTAGGAGGGCGGAGTGTTGCCGATTGATTTTTACCCTCGGGAAATAATCCCTGCAGACCCGGTTCACAAGTGTAGAAACTTGTGGGGTGGCTTAATCAATCTGTCGTTCGTAGAGCGTAAGAGTGCTAGCCAGATGACTTCTAGTGAGAGAAAGTAGAGAGAGAGAAGTGAAGTCTCAGCTCTCAAAGTTGTCAGAATGTCTGAACTGTGTAAAATGACGACCCAAGGGGTCTATTTATAGTGTCAGATCCACCAGATTGCTTGGGGACACGTGTCAGATGATGATACGTTCTGTTACTTGTGATCCGAAATTTACGCTGAAGGTGGCGTTCTCCGGCCAGGGATTACGCGCTAGGCGGCCTTCAGGGCTTACGCATGACGGAGCAGCCTGTACAATGGAGAACGCTGGACGGATAACTCCACAAAACTGTTGTTTCCTGCCTTCCTGATGCTACTTTTATGCAACCATTATGCCTTTTATGCGTGTATACGGTAGGATACACCATTACATGGCATATTTATCCCATCAACGCCTATTTGTTCCCCATGCTTCGGTGACCCTAAGTTTATGATTCCCAAATCAAGTCGTCCTACTTATGTAAACGTGTAAATTTAACATACAAGTGGTTAGGTGACCTTTATCCCACAAGTGTGCGAAATTTACCTCAATCATATTAGTTTGCTCATAACGGTTAGGTGACCTTTATCCCATTATGAGTTCCCTAATATTTTTAAGTGTCACATAAAAGGATGGCGTTTAACTTGTTTGCCTTGTCGATTAAGGGATTTTAAGTTTTCGTTAATCCTAGTTTAAGAAAACATTTATGCCATACACCAACATGCATTTAGTGTATGGTTCATTGAAATCCATTTTCAAGTCTTGTAATTTTAGCCAATTACTTGATATAAACCATTTTATATATATGATCCTTATCATGTTCTTAATAACTATTTATTAGCGTCTTTTGCCATTTCAATTTAACCGATTAAATTGTAGTTTGGTAAATTTCATGTTGTTAATAATTTAACCAATTAAATTGTAGTTTTGCTTGTTGTTAACTTGTGTGATAACTTCTTGTAGTAACATACACAATCCACAATCATACAAGAAATAAAACAACCACGCATGCAAAACAAATGTGTTCACAATCAAGCCAATTTGGTAGACATTTGTTTAGCCGAAAACAAATGTCACCGGTTAAGGGGTTATAACACAAAGTAGGAGATTTTAAATCTCCCACTTAATCTTGCATCCAAATGCTCCTTCTTGTGTTCTTCAAGTCATCATCTTGCATCTTCATTTTTACAAAATATATCCTAATACATTTTTTCTAAAAAATGAAAATACAACCTAATCTATTTTACATACCAAATATAAAATAAATTACATAACCAAAATTAATATTACATACCAAATGAATAATTAATTTTACAAACCAAATGAATGAATATAACAACCACATAGAAAGATTAACAAATCAACCAAACAAATATTCATTCAAACACAAGGTCTTGGCTAGATTGTGAACAACAATATAGAACAAAATATGACCAAAATGGAAGACCCAAAAACCCATTTTGGGTCTCTAATAATTCGGCCAACATGAAGAACCCACCCAAATCCATTAATTTTGCACTTTACTTTCATGCATGTTAGTAGAATGCAAAGTTGACGGGATTTAAAGACCATATATAAGAAGCATATTTCATAGACTTCGGCTCTAGATACCATTAATGGAATTCAACATAACAACATGTTTATATTGTCAACAAAATCACAAATCCATTTTATGATAGTAAAGCAAGCGGAAGCATGATGATTAATAAAACAAGTTTGTATGTTAAACCATTTTAGATGAATTCCATAAGGTTATCAAGTTATGAAATAAATGCTTACATATATATACATAAAGGAAGAAGGTTATACCTCCTCTAAGATGAGTAGAGAGCTGAATTTTGGACAGCAAATTGATGATGAAAATGATGGAACTTAGCCTCTAACGTGAAGCCTCAAGAGTGTTATACCCACAAGCCCTTTATGCACCAACACCACCTTTGTTTTAGTTAGGATTTAGACACCAAATGAACTAGTTTATCAAGCTTAAAGCACCCTCTTTTTCTGTCCTATATTTCGGCCAGCAGTTTTCAAAAAGAGGGAGAGAGTTTTTTTTTAAAACTTATCACTTGAATTCCTTAGTCCATTACTTGGTTAAAGAGAAGCATGCATGTACATAAGGAGTGTGCACATAGAAATCAACAAAAAGCATGGGTGGTCTCTTCTTGGGTGTTTAAAACCGCCACCTTCACCAATTTTATAACAAGATTTGTTTTTTTTTTAATAAAACTTGTAATAAAAGACCATGCTTATGATATGTTACTTACATTTTATTTTGTTTTATAAACCAATTTATAAAACATAACACATCTTAATTATTTAAACCTATAAATAATTAAACCCTTTGTAAATATAAATTATCTAAATAATTTATCTCAAGTGATAATATTTTAGAAAACTGATTTTCTAAAGTTCAAGTGTCGCGTATTTACTTAATGATCCAATCGTTAAGATTAAATACATATAAAGTGTCGGTAAGCTTGTTATTGGGTATGACCCGACTTGGATCATAACACATTAGCCACATTAATTTAATATGTCTCTCGGGCATACAAAATACCTTTAAAACTGACAATGGAATGGCAATTTATGTTGGGGTTCCTTTGAATAACAAAAAAAAAAATCACGCCAATTATTAAATATGGGGTCACCAGGCCATATCCCTAGTTCATCTTTATAAAAAAAATATCATCTTTAATCATGGTTCATCATGGTGTTTCATTGTATTTGAATATGTTTGAAAGTGGTGTTGGGTTACGTTCAAAGTGGGAATAGAAGACGGACTATAGAAGTATCGATTAATAAAATAACAAAACAAGAATATAGCGGCGGTCAGTAAGGCAACGGGCCAGGAGTGGACTGACCCGTATGTTTTCTCCGACCAACAATAGGTTTGAACGGATAGGGACTGAACCAGTAATAAGCGTAGCAATATTGGATAGATGGTGCCCAACTTGGTGGTTGTCGAACATGATAGCAGTAGGAAAACAAAAGTGTTCGAGGAATAATTCGTGGGGGTTCTCGGTTGTAAAGATAAGAGAGAGATGATGACGGTTTTGGGTTGTTCTCGGTGGTGAAAACAACAAAGGTGACAATTGGGTTGTGGTGATGAAGGATGACCCTTGGTTGAGCTTAAAATAGGAACAATTCAAATGGGTGGTGTTTGTCGAGCATGTATACCATGGTTTTGATGGTAATGATGATGGTGTTGGAGTGGCTCGATGTTGGTTGAGGAGGATGGTTATCAAGGTGATTCGTCAGAAATAAGAAGCAGAGAGAAGAGAAAGATCCTCTTGTGTGCATGTAACTATAACTATATATAATTATATATCTGTAAAGTTAAATTTGAAGAAAACAAATGGATACAGCAAGTTAAATAGTAATCCCAAATAATAATTGTCACGACCCTACTTTTTTCGATATCTTTTACCATTAATTATTTAACGACTGTTAATGGTTAATTGTGCTACGTCATTTCTATGGCCTATATTGTTAAATTAATAATAATATGTTAATTATTATGTGTTATGTGAATATTTGTATTCATATTTTGAATTATACGTTTCTACGTGTCGCGGATTTCTATCCGGCGAATCTTTTCGGTTTTTAAACCAACGGTCGCGTTTTTGGGATATTTAAATCCTAATTATTTTAAATATGATATTTTAAGATCATATAATTATATAGGGTATTTATATTTATTTTTTTTCGCGCGTTTGTTATCTCTCCGGATTTTTAATCGCGTAAGCGTGTTTTTGCGTTTCGGGATTCGTTCGGGCTTTCGGGCCATAAGTACTTCAACAATTAAGTGAGATGGACCAAGTGGGGCCCACCCCACCCCTAGGATCGGCCGAATGGATGGGAGGGGAGTATACTCCCATTTATTTTATTTTTGCAACATTATTATTTTTCCATTCCACTTTTATCTAAACCTAAACATATCAAATTGCTCTCTTCTCCCTTTTATTGCTCCTTGGCCGTCGCCCAACATCACACAAACATCATCATCTTCATCAATTATTTTAGCTTGGATCAAGGATCAATTAACACCAACGCGTTCCTCGTTCCGTTCTCTACGCGATTATACTTCTCGTTTCTTGATTAGGGTATAAACCCTAACCCTAGAACTTTTGATTTTTCATTATATTTCTGTATTTTGATTATATATTAATAGTATGATAATTACTTGCTGTTGTAATGGTGTTTGTATGCATAGAATTACTCATAAACACATGTTTTCGGTTTGATAAAATTGGGACAGCAGCTATTTCGTATATTTCTGATATTGTGACTGTTATAAAAGTTAAAATAAAGTATCTAAATGAGTTCCTCTCATCAATACATTAATTTTAGACTCCGGATTCATGTCGTTTCGATTCCCGGAGCCCTAAATATGATCAAAGTGGTATTTTGTTAAGATTGAATTGTGATATTGGTATGAACCAGGTTGGGTCCGACTTTGTGACCATATTTGGTGACTTTAGGGTGTGTTAGTGTGTTAGGATTGATGGTGGGGCGAACTTTCATGTTCAGGTCATCTCAATCCGAGCCACGAATCACCCGTTACGTCTAAAACACGATTTTGAGTGGATTGAAGTTCCAAGTAGTGTAATGGCTGTACATCACGACTTGTGGACTGTTCTTGGGGTATTCTTGAGTGTACCAAAGTTTCGGGTGGTTTGCTTAGGCGGAGATATATGTAAGGCTCGCCGAAAACCGACACCCGGGGCTTAGCATACGACCCGATGAACTTTTGATTTAAAACTTGTGATTAATTATTAAACTTATGATATAACTAATGGATTTCATTATCATTTAATTACTTATGATAAAAAAAGGTAATTATTACTATTATTTAAGACTTATGATATATATTTATTATATCATTTAATTAATACATATGATTTAATTAACATTTTAATTAAACTTATGATTCATAATACTTTTATTATTAATGGAAAATACTTATGATAAGTATTAAACTTATATTATGAGATTACTATTATAAGACTTTTAATAAGGATTAATTAATTATTTAATTATTATAGAGCTTAGTTATTATTTAATTATAATTTAATTATTAAATACTTATGATTTAATAATTATAATTAGAAACTTATGATATGATTAATAATTCATTATTAATTAATAATACTTATGATATGATTTAAAATTTATTATTAATTAATAATACTTACATTATGACTAATATTTAATTAATTAATTAAATACTTATGTTATATTAAATATATCATTTAAACTTATATTAACTTTAATAATTCATTTTAATTTAATTAAACTTATGTTATGACATAATTAGACATATTTAACTTTAACAGACATTATAACTTACATTATTATTATAACTTACACTTTTAAAATTTACGTTGACCATGTTTGACCAAGGTTGACTTTTGAGTTGACTTTCGGTTGACTTTGACTTTCAGTTGACTTTTGTTGACTTTCTAATTAAGGAAACTTTCCTAACTTATAAACTTTCCTAAAATAGCAACTTTCTAAATTTGGAAACTTTCCAAAAATAGAAACTTTCCAAAAATGAAAACCTGCTAAAAATAGAAATTTTTTAAAAATAGAAAGTGTGTGTCCGTAAGCTGTTCCGATCAAACCGATGCATAATGAGTATCGTTCTATGACTACTTGCAACATGTACAATAGCTATCATACTAAGACTTGACCTAAGTTAGTTATTTATATCGACCTACTTTATTATAGGTCGGCGTTGTGATCATTCCTGATCACTGTACTACATTTGCTGTTCGCTTAATTGTGTTGGTTACTTCATTACTTTTAAGGTGAGTTATAGTGCCGTTTTACATACTTTTCAAAGTATATTTTTGGGAAGTGATTACATGCATTTTATTTCACGTTTAGACACAAGTGACAATTAAATTTAAATTATTCATTGTGAGTTGGACAAAAATATTCCCTAGTATGGTAACTGTAGTCATTGGTTTCTACCGGTGAACGCGAATCCTACGGATAGATCTATCGGGTTTGACAACCCCATTTCGAGCTAGTAGCGCTAGCAATTTATAATCGGAATGCTTAGTACTTCGTATTTTGTTGTAGAAACACTGTCCAGTGTATATTATTATTGTGTTTGGCAAGGGTAAATAAAGGGTTAAGTGATTACCAGGTGGCTCATTGATAATGGAATAATGTTTAATGTTTTCTAACATTTTTAACTCTTGTGGTCTAAAGTTTATTCAATTATTTAAACCTATAATTCACTCAACCTTTGTGTTGACAGTTTACTCGCATGTTTTCACAGGTACTTGAGTTTATGTGATGCTTCCGCTATGTTTAGAAGAGTCTGCATGCATTTGGGCAGATTTTTATGAAATAATTTATGAAACTTTGGCTTGCATTCGGTTTTTGAATAATTAATACTTGTGGGTTGTTGACAATGTTTTTGTGTCAACATTGGATTATTAATATGTTGGGTTACTTTTAAACTACATATTTTGGTATGCTTTCCTTTTTGGGAAACTTTTGATATAAAAGAATGCAATGTCATTTATTAAATTCATTTAAGTTCGATCAAGCTGTGGGACCAAGTGACGGAGCCGTTAAGTGTTTTGACGGGGCCACCACAGTTGGTATCAGAGCTCTGGTTGTAGGGAACTAGGCGGTCTTAATGTGGTCAACCCGTGGATCTTAGGGTGCATTAGAGTCTATTCTACAGCCCGACCCTTTTGCTATAGCATTATTATGCATGTCATTTCGGATGTGTTATATCATTAGCATTTATATCTTTTGGTATGTGGTTTGTGGTTTTACTATTTGTAGATGTCGACTTCGAGCGATAACTCAGTTGCTGCTCTTGCTCCTTCGACTGCTGCCAGACGCCGTACTGACCAACCAGAGATCGATGATCCTGTTCACTACTACTTTTCCACCCTTACCCATATGAACATGGCTTACAATGAAGTGACGCGTATTAATGCTCTTAGTGATTGTATGCGTACTTTGCCACATAACGAGATGATGGACCAGATTCGAGCTAGTATGGATTAGTTTGTTAGCTTTAAGAACAATGTTGGGATCGAGAGTCGTAAGCATAACCGTGAAGTTGACGCTAGGTTCGAGGCTCTAGAGAGCACAGTTTGTGGTTTAAAGGAAGAGTTGGAAGAAGTGAAAGGAAAGTTGCGGAAGTATGAGACTTCTGCTGAGACTCATGCTAGCCCAGCTTATCACACCCGCTCTAAGCAGATGTGATATGATGATTCATGATTGATAATTTATTTCATAAGACTTAATGTCCTTTCATACATACATTTTTGGGGTTATATACAGCGTTTTGCCGAGGATTTTATTAAGATTTTGTTATGGGATGTTTTTCATTATGTATGGATGGTTATTTTTATGACATCTATTATCATTATCACATTTTATTTCTGATGTTGTGACTCTTTGCATGTTATATTATGCGTAATGTAGATCATGTATGTTAGGTGCTATGTATGTTGTTTGATGTTATCATAAAATATGTATGCATGTGGTGGTTATTTCTATAACAATCATAACTGTCATGTTATTACTCATAGTGGCTACTGACTATTATTTTAATGGTTAATCTTTTCATGTTCGATCTATTCCTTTATAACACTTGTATTATTCTTAGTACTAACGATTGTGTTATTCTGTTTAGAAGATCATGCCTCCTAGAGAGTCCAACGAAGCCCGTATCCAACGTCTTGTTACCGAAGGGATAGCTGCAGCTATGGCAGCGAATGCTAATACAAATGCTAATGCGAACAACAATCAGGTGGGATGCTCCCACAAAACGTTTATGGCAAGTCGCCCACAGGAATTCAGTGGTACAGAAGGACCCATAGGACTTACCCGCTGGTTCGAGAAAATTGAGTCGATTTTCAGGGTTAGTCGAGTCTGAGAGGAAGACAAGGTTAGTTTTACTAGCTGCACTTTGAAGGATAGTGCATTGACCTGGTGGAACAACTTGGTTAACAGTCTGGGAAATGATGTGGCTTATGGTTTAACTTGGAATAATTTCAAGGAAAGAATGATCACCCGCTACCGTCCTAGGGGTGAGCTTAAGAAGTTAGAGGTTGAACTTAAAAACTTGAAAATGAAGGGCACCGAATTAGATGCCTATGAGCAAAGATTCTTCGAGTTGACTTTGTTGTGCCCTAATGTTTATGTCGATGAGAATCTTAAAATTGAAGCTTACATTGATGGGCTATCCGAGAAAATTGAGCATGGGGTTGAATTTAGTGAGCCCAGACTATTGAGGCCACGATGTCTATGGCTTATAAGTTGAATGATAAGATCTTGAGAAGAAGAAAGGCTGCTGTAACCGAACCTAGTGAAGAGGCTGTTAAGAAAGCTGATAATGGGAAGAGAAAGTGGGATAATAACCGCAATGAAAGCCAAGGTCAGCAGAAAAAGCAGGATACTTTCAGTTCAAATAACCGCAATCAGTGTGTGTGTCCACGTTGTTACAAGGCTTATGATGGTTTCTGTACCGTGACTTGCAAGAGGTGTTCCAAACAGGGACACATTGCTAAGGATTGTACTGTGCTTCTGCCGGGTTCTGCTACTCCTGCTGCAGGTGGTAATAATGGTAATAATGATGGTAATAGAGGTGGTAATGGTAATGGTAATGGAAAGTTGAATAATGGTGGTAATCCGAGAGTGTGTTACGAGTGTGGGAAGCCGGGGCATTTCCGTGATGCCTGTCCCAACAAGAAGATTGCAGAGACTGCGCGTGGTAGAGCGTTCAACATTAACACTAGGGATGCTGAGGAAGATCCTAAACTTGTTACTGGTACGTTCTCGGTCAACGATTTATCAGTTTATGTACTATTTGATTCAGGGGCTGATTTGAGTTTTGTGTCGAGTAAATTAAGTCCAAAAATCAAAACACCTTTAACTCCTTTAGACAATACTTATGTTTTTGAAATAACTAATGGTAAGGTACTCACTGCTAAGACTGTGCATCGTAAGTGTAACATTAGATTAGCTGGTAGAGATTTTGTGATAGATTTGGTACCAATTGAATTTGGTAGTTTTGATGTTGTTATTGGGATGGATTGGTTATCTGGGAATCGTGCTGAGATTGTGTGTTATGATAAAGCAATTCGTATTACTAATGTGGTTGGAGAGCCCCTGATGGTTTTTGGAGATAAGAGGTGCCGACAGTTAAATCTTATTAGCTGTCTGAAGGTTCTTAAACATCTTCGCAAAGGCTGTCATGCTATTCTAGCCCATGTTGTTGATTCCGAAAGAGAAACGAAGAGTGTTGGAGATGTTCATATTGTTAGAGATTTTCCCGAGGTATTTCCCTAAGATTTACCTGGCCTTCCGCCGCAACGCGCGGTAGAATTTCAAATTGATCTTGTTCCCGGTGCTGCTCCCGTAGCACGTGCTCCTTATCGTCTTGCGCCTTCTGAACTTCAAGAATTGTTAAGTCAACTCCGCGAGTTGTTAGACAAAGATTTTATTTGTCCTAGTTCGTCCCCTTGGGGAGCTCCTGTTCTGTTTGTTAAGAAGAACGATGGTTCTTTCCGTTTGTGCATTGATTATCGTGAGTTGAACAACCTTACTATTAAAAACCGTTATCCCCTTCCGAGAATTGATGATCTGTTCGATCAGCTTCAGGGTTCATCTGTTTATTCAAAAATCGATTTTCCTTCCGGCTATCATCAGTTGCGTGTTAAGGAATCTGATGTTTCGAAAACTGCTTTTCGCACCCGTTACGGTCACTTTGAGTTTCTTGTTATGCCGTTCGGATTAACGAATGCACCTACTGTGTTCATGGACCTCATGAACCGTGTGTGTAGACCATATCTGGACAAGTTCGTTATTGTGTTTATTGACTACATCCTTATTTATTCGAAGAGTGATGAAGAGCACGAGGAACATTTGAAGTTAGTGCTTGATCTGTTGAGAAAAGAAGAGTTGTATACTAAGTTCTCTAAGTGTGCATTCTGGTTACGAGAAGTTCAATTCCTTAGACACATTGTTAGTAAACAAGGGATACAAGTTGATCCTGCTAAGATTGAGGCGATTGAAAGGTGGGAAACTCCGAAAACTCCTACCCAGATTTGTCAGTTCCTAGGATTGACAGGTTACTATCGAAGGTTCATTCAAGATTTCTCTCGTATTGCAAAACCTCTGACTGCTTTAACGCATAAAGGGAAGAAGTACGAGTGGAAGGATGAACAAGAGACTGCCTTTCAGATTTTAAAGAAGAAGTTGACTACCGCTCTGATATTGTCACTACCTGAGGGTAATGATGATTTTGTTGTTTATTGTGATGCTTCGCGTCAAGGTTTTGGTTGTGTTTTGATGCAACTAAAGAAAGTTATTGCGTACGCATCACGTCAGTTGAAGATTCACGAGCAGAACTATACAACTCATGATTTAGAGTTGGGGGCCGTTGTTTTTGCACTTAAGATTTGGAGACATTATTTGTATGGGGTCAAGAGTACTGTGTACACAGATCACAAAAGTCTTCAACATATCCTCTATCAGAAACAGTTGAACATGAGACAACGAAGAAGGATTGAGATGTTGAATGATTACGATTGTGAACTTTTGTATCATCCGGGTAAGGCCAATGTTGTGGCTGATGCGTTGAGTCGTAAAGAAAGGGCTGAACCTCGCAGGTTTAGGGCCTTGAATATGACAATTAGAAAAAACCTCGCAAGGCGGATTCTTGAGGCATGACAAGAAGCCTTAAAGGAAGAGAATTTTGTAAATGAGAACATAAGAGGTATGGCTAAGAAGTTTGAGGTACGAGCAGATGGTACTAGACACTTTGCAGGACGTATTTGGGTTCTGAAGTTTGGTGAACTGCGACAACTTGTTTTAGATGACGCTCATAAGTTTAGGTACTCTATTCATCCTGGTTCAGGAAAGATGTATCATGATCTTAAGGAGCTGTACTGGTGGCCTAATTTGAAAGGTGATGTGGCTAAGTGTTTGACATGTGCTAAGGTAAAAGCTGAACATCAAAAACCGTCTGGACTTTTAGTGCAACCTGAGATTCCCGAGTGGAAGTGGGAAGGAATTACGATGGATTTTATTACTAAGTTACCGAGAGTTGCGGGTGGCTATGACACTATTTAGGTGATTGTAGATCGACTCACTAAGTCGGCTCACTTTTTGCCGATTAGGGAAACAGATTCAATGGAGAAGCTCACTCGTTTGTACTTGAAGGAGATTGTTTCTAGGCATGGGGTTCCTGTATCCATTATTTCGGACCGAGACAGTCGATTTGTATCAAGGTTTTGGCGATCTTTACAGGAAGCCTTGGGAACTAGATTAGATATGAGCACCGCTTATCATCCTCAAACGGATGGTCAGAGTGAAAGGACCATTCAGACGTTGGAGGATATGTTACGAGTGTGTGTTATTGATTTTGGTAATGGGTAGGATAAATATTTACCGCTAGCTGAATTTTCTTATAAAAATAGTTATCACGTAAGTATTCAAGCCGCACCATTTGAAACTCTGTACGGTAGGAAGTGTAGGTCTCCTGTCTATTGGAATGAGGTTGGGGATGCTCAACTCACAGGTCCAGATATTATTCACGAGACTACCGAAAAGATTGTACAGATTAAGGAAAGGTTGAGAACCGCTAGAAGTCGGCAAAAGAGTTATGCCGATAGGGGAAGGAAAGATGTGGAATTTCAAGTTGGTGATCGTGTTATGTTAAAGGTTTCACCTTGGAAAGGTGTGATCCATTTTGGTAAGAGGGGAAAGCTAAGTCCTCGTTTTGTTGGACCGTTTGAGATTGTTGAGAGAGTTTGACCGGCGGCATATCGTTTGAAATTGCCACAAGAACTCGGTGCTGTTCATGATGTTTTTTATGTATCGAATTTAAAGAAGTGTTTGGCCGAGGCCGACAAGACTATTCCTTTGGAAGAACTTCATGTTGATAAGCAACTACACTTTATTGAGGAACCTATTGAAGTTATAGATCGAGAAGTTAAGACTCTTAAGCAGAGTCGAATTCCTATTGTCCGGGTTAGATGGAACGCTAGACGCGGTCCCGAGTTTACTTGGGAGCGTGAAGATCAGATGAAGGAGAAGTATCCGCATTTGTTCCTAGATGCTGAGTCAACCCCTGCACCTGCTTAAATTTCGGGACGAAATTTCCATAACGGGAAGGTTCTGTCACGACCCTACTTTTTCCGTTATCTTTTATCGTTAATTATTTAACGACCGTTAACTGTTAATTGTGCTACGTCATTTCTTTGGCCTATATTGTTAAATTAATAATAATATATTAATTAGTATGTGTTATGTGAATATTTGTATTCATATTTTGAATTACACGTTTCTACGTGTCGCGGATTTCTATCCGGCGAATCTTTTCGGTTTTTAAACCAACGGTCGCGTTTTTGGGATATTTAAATCCTAATTATTTTAAATATGATATTTTAAGATCATATAATTATATACGGTATTTATATTTATTTTTCGTCGCGCGTTTGTTATCTCTCCGGATTTTTAATCGCGTAAGCGTGTTTTTGCGTTTCGGGATTCGTTCGGGCTTTCGGGCCATAAGTATGTAGTGACCCGAACTTTTCCATGTTTATATATATTAATTGAGATTGATATTTACATGATTAAATGTTTCCAACATGTTAAGCAATCAAACTTGTTAAGACTTGATTAATTGAAATATGTTTCATATAGACAATTGACCACCCAAGTTGACCGGCGATTCACGAACGTTAAAACTTGTAAAAATGACATGATGATATATATATGGATATACATATGGTTAACATGAGATTATGATAAGTAAGTATCTCCATAAGTATATTAACAATGAGTTATATACATATAAACAAGACTACTAACTTAAGGATTTCGAAACGAGATATATATGTAACGATTATCGTTGTAACGACATTTAAATGTATATATATCATATTAAGATATATTAATATATCATAATATCATGATAATATAATAATTTAACATCTCATTAGATATAATAAACAATGGGTTAACAACATTAATTGAGATCGTTAACTTAAAGGTTTCAAAACAACACTTACATGTAACGACTAACGATGACTTAACGACTCAGTTAAAATGTATATACATGTAGAGTATTTAGATGTATTAAAATACTTTTGGAAGACTTCAAGACATATATCAAAACACTCATACTTAACGAAAATGGTTACAGTTACTTTCCCGTTCTTTTCTTTCATCAAGATTTCTAGTCGTATTCTTACCCGTATTATACACAGCTTCAAAACGTACTTACTATGGGTATATACCAATAGGAACTAGCATGGGATTTCACTCTTGATTATGTCATGTATGAATAATCAATTTTAACTTCTACCATGAGCTAGTCAACTAACTAGAAATCCTTTTAACCCCACTCACCACTCACCAATTACCACTCATCATTCACTCCATTTCACTTCCAATTCTCTTTCTAATTCTCTCTCGACACACACACACACTATTATGAACGTTTTTTTTCAGTAGTTAATCATCATCTTCATCAAAAATTACTTCAAGAATCAAGCTATAATCATCATAGGAAGAACACTTCAAGAACACTTCAAAAATCCCTTCAAGTTTACTAATTTACTTCCAAGCTTTCTAATCCATTCCAAGTAATCATCTAAAATCAAGAAACCTTTGTTATATACAGTAAGTTATCTTTCTTATTCAAGGTAATATTCATATTCAAACTTTGATTCAATTTCTATAACTATAAACTATCTTAATTCGAGTAAAAATCTTACTTGAACTTGTTTTTGTGTCATGATCCTACTTCAAGAACTTTCAAGCCATCCAAGATCCTTTGAAGCTAGATCATTTCTTGTCACATCCAGTAGGTTTACCTACTAAACTTGAGGTAGTAATGATGTTCATAACATCATTCGATTCATATATATAAAACTATCTTATTCGAAGGTTTAAACTCGTAATCACTAGAACATAGTTTAGTTAATTCTAAACTTGTTCGCAAACAAAAGTTAATCCTTCTAACTTGAATTTTAAAATTAACTAAACACATGTTCTATATCTATATGATATGCTAACTTAATGATTTAAAACCTGGAAACACGAAAAACACCGTAAAACCGGATTTACGCCGTCGTAGTAACACCGCGGGCTGTTTTGGGTTAGTTAATTAAAAACTATGATAAACTTTGATTTAAAAGTTGTTATTATGAGAAAATGATTTTTATTATGAACATGAAACTATATCCAAAAGTTATGGTTAAACTCAAAGTGGAAGTATGTTTTCTAAAATGGTCATCTAGACGTCGTTCTTTCGACTGAAATGACTACCTTTAAAAAAACGACTTGTAACTTATTTTTCCGACTATAAACCTATACTTTTTCTGTTTAGATTCATAAAATAGAGTTCAATATGAAACCATAGCAATTTGATTCACTCAAAACGGATTTAAAATGAAGAAGTTATGGGTAAAACAAGATTGGATAATTTTTCTCATTTTAACTACGTGAAAATTGGTAACAAATCTATTCCAACCATAACTTAATCAACTTGTATTGTATATTATGTAATCTTGAGATACCATAGACACGTATACAATGTTTCGACCTATCATGTCGACACATCTATATATATTTCGGAACAACCATAGACACTCTATATGTGAATGTTGGAGTTAGCTATACAGGGTTGAGGTTGATTCCAAAATATATATAGTTTGAGTTGTGATCAATACTGAGATACGTATACACTGGGTCGTGGATTGATTCAAGATAATATTTATCGATTTATTTCTGTACATCTAACTGTGGACAACTAGTTGTAGGTTATTAACGAGGACAGCTGACTTAATAAACTTAAAACATCAAAATATATTAAAAGTGTTGTAAATATATTTTGAACATACTTTGATATATATGTATATATTGTTATAGGTTCGTGAATCAACCAATGGCCAAGTCTTACTTCCCGACGAAGTAAAAATCTGTGAAAGTGAGTTATAGTCCCACTTTTAAAATCTAATATTTTTGGGATGAGAATACATGCAGGTTTTATAAATGATTTACAAAATAGACACAAGTACGTGAAACTACATTCTATGGTTGAATTATCGAAATCGAATATGCCCCTTTTTATTAAGTCTGGTAATCTAAGAATTAGGGAACAGACACCCTAATTGACGCGAATCCTAAAGATAGATCTATTGGGCCTAACAAACCCCATCCAAAGTACCGGATGCTTTAGTACTTCGAAATTTATATCATATCCGAAGGGTGTCCCGGAATGATGGGGATATTCTTATATATGCATCTTGTTAATGTCGGTTACCAGGTGTTTACCATATGAATGATTTTTATCTCTATGTATGGGATGTGTATTGAAATATGAAATCTTGTGGTCTATTGTTACGATTTGATATATATAGGTTAAACCTATAACTCACCAACATTTTTGTTGACGTTTCAAGCATTTTATTCTCAGGTGATTATTAAGAGCTTCCGCTGTCGCATACTTAAATAAGGACGAGATTTGGAGTCCATGCTTGTATGATATTGTGTAAAAACTGCATTCAAGAAACTTATTTTGTTGTAACATATTTGTATTGTAAACCATTATGTAATGGTCGTGTGTAAACAGGATATTTTAGATTATCATTATTTGATAATCTACATAAAGCTTTTTAAACCTTTATTGATGAAATAAAGGTTATGGTTTGTTTTAAAATGAATGCAGTCTTTGAAAAACGTCTCATATAGAGGTCAAAACCTCGCAACGAAATCAATTAATATGGAACATTTTTAATCAATAAGAACGGGACATTTCAGTTGGTATCCGAGCGTTGGTCTTAGAGAACCAGAATTTTGCATTAGTGTGTCTTATCGAGTTTGTTAGGATGCATTAGTGAGTCTGGACTTCGACCGTGTTTACTTGAAAAATGATTGCTTAACAAATTTTGTTGGAAACTATATATTTTTAACATGTGAATATTATGTGATATATTAATCTCTTAACGCGTTTGATATTATGTGATAGATGTCTACCTCTAGAACAAGTCCCATTGACTCACCTAATAATAATGAAGAGTCAAATATAAATTGGAATGATTCGTGGACTGATTCACAAGTTCCCGAAGAGGAACCGGAAGAAGAGTCGGAACCGGAAGAAGAATCGGAACCGGAAGAAGAATCGGAACCGGATGAAGAAATAGAACCGGTGGGGGAAATAATAAAATGGTTAAGTAAAAGAAAATTCTCAACCAACCGACCAAGGTTAATTATAGTCAATGGTGTTTCCGCCAAGGAAGCAAAATATTGGGAGGATTACCAATTCTCCGATGAATCGGATTCCGACGATGTTATAGAAATTACCCCAACTGAATTTAAAAAGGCAAAAGAAAATAATAAGGGAAAGGGCATAAAAATAGAGAAATCTAATTCCAACCCCGATGAACTTTATATGTATCGTCAACCCCCGAAGTCCTTAAGTTGTAACAATGACCCGGGAACCTCTAAACCACCAGGTTTTTCTAAACCAATGTGGAAAACGACGGCTCGTATTAGGGGAACATCATATATCCCTAGAAACTTGGCAAAACGAACCAAAATCGAAGAAGAAGAAACAAGCGAGTCAGAATAAGATAGTTTTATTCGTGTGGTGTAATATATGTAATATAGTGTGCTTATGCTTTATGATATATGTAAAAATTGCTTCTATTAATAAGTATTTTTTTTATGAATCTAACTCTTGTTCTATTTTACAGTATAAAAACACAAAATGGATAGACAACCCAATATTTTAAGAGACCTACCCGGAGACATGATTGATGAAATCTTGTCTAGAGTCGGTCAGAATTCTTCGGCACAACTATTTAAGGTGAGATCAGTTTGTAAGACATTCGAAGAACGTTCCAAGAATGCCTTGATTTATATAAGGCTTTCGTTTGAAAGATGGGGGATATCACATTGGGAAATCCATAAGTTACGATGTGTTTACTTTGACGCATATATTGCGGGGAACCCAAATGCTATTTTACGCAATGGGTTAAGAAATTATTTTGACTCAATATATCCGAATATTGGACTTCGTGATTTAGAAAAAGCGGCTAACATGCAACATAAAGAAGCATGTTATGCTTACGGATTAGTAATGTTCGCTTCTCACCAAAGTGAGAACAAGAACATCGGGCTACAACTATTAAACAAAACGTTCCCACAAGTGACGGAGTCGGTAATTGGGGTAAGAAATGAGGATTTTAGATTGTTACGGGACTGTTGGACATTACGTAACCCTCGTCCCTTTGACGACGTTACAACACGCTGTCTTATCAATGGCCATAACGGTTATGTTCCACAAAACCAAGGATGGGAAGTAATCCTAGTAAAACCAGAATGCATGACTTGTTTCTAGACGTATGAATTACGTGTCTTTAGTGCCTTTGCTGAACAACTTGTGTACTAGCTAGAATTATCTTCACAACCATCTTGTATCAAATTTATTGTGTGCTATATTTCATGCTATATGTAAAATAAGCGGTATTGTAAATTTGTAAAATATTGTGTAAAAGTTTGAACGCGAAATATTATTATAATCAGTTTTTCATATAGAATTGTAGTAGTTGAATTGTATATTAGCTACTAAGTATGAACTTAACGGGTAGGTACTACCCGAATTTAAACTTATAAAACGCTAATATGAAGAAAAAGCTTTTATAAATGAGTTCATATTTTGCTACGAAATACTAGTAACTACTCTTAATATTCTGTATGATTAACTTGTTCCATTTGACTATTTTGAAGGAAATGGCACCGACTACTCGACACACCGTGAATATGAATGAAGAGGAATTCCGTACTTTTCTAGCTTCAAACATAGCCGCAGTACAGGATGTGCTACATACCAACAATAACCTTGGATCTAGCAGTACAGGAAATCGTGTAGGATGCACCTACAAAGAATTCACTGCGTGCAAACCTTTGGAATTTGATGGAACCGAAGGACCGATCGGATTGAAACGGTGGACCGAGAAGGTCGAATCGGTGTTTGCCATAAGTAAGTGTACTGAAGAGGACAAAGTAAAGTACGCTACGCATACCTTCACAGGTTCTGCGTTAACATGGTGGAATACCTATCTAGAGCAAGTGGGACAAGACGATGCGTACGCACTACCGTGGTCAGCATTCAAGCACTTGATGAACGAGAAGTACCGTCCCAGAACCGAGGTCAATAAGCTCAAGACAGAACTTAGAGGGTTACGAACCCAAGGATTTGATATTACCACGTACGAAAGACGATTCACAAAATTGTGCCTATTGTGTCCGGGAGCATTCGAAGATGAGGAAGAGAAGATCAACGCGTTTGTGAAAGGATTACCGGAAAGAATCCAAGAAGATATAAGTTCACACGAGCCCGCCTCCATACAACAGGCATGTAGAATGGCTCACAAACTAGTGAACCAGATTGAAGAAAGAATTAAAGAACAGACTGCTGAAGAGGCCAATGTGAAGCAAGTCAAAAGAAAGTGGGAGGTAAACGGTGATAAGAATCACCAATACAACAACAACAGCAATTACAACAACAATCGCAACAATTATCCCAACAATCACAACATCAATCGCAACTACAACAAACGGCCCAACAACAACAACAACAACAACAACAGCAACTACAACAATCATCCCAACAACAATAATAGCCGCAACAACAACAACAATCAGAAGCAGCTATGCCAAAGGTGTGAAAAGTATCACTCGGGGTTCTGCACCAAATTTTGTAACAAGTGTAAAAGAAATGGTCATAGCGCGGCGAGTGTGAGGTCTACGGGCCAGGGGTTAATAGAACGAAAGGAACAAATGGTGTCGGAACGAGTAATGGCGGAGCAAGTAGTGTCGGAGCAAGTTATACCAATGTAGTTTGTTATAAATGTGGAAAAACGGGCCACATTATTAGAAATTGCCCGAACCAGGAGAACACGAATGGACAAGGCCGCGGAAGAGTTTTCAATATTAATGGGGCAGAGGCACAAGAAGACCCGGAGCTTGTTACGGGTACGTTTCTTATTGACAATAAATCTGCTTACGTTTTATTTGATTCGGGTGCTGATAGAAGCTATATGAGTAGAGATTTTTGTGCTAAATTAAGTTGTCCATTGACGCCTTTGGATAGTAAATTTTTACTCGAATTAGCAAATGGTAAATTAATTTCAGCAGATAATATATGTCGGAATCGAGAAATTAAACTGGTTAGCGAAACATTTAAGATTGATTTGATACCAGTAGAGTTAGGGAGTTTTGATGTGATAATCGGTATGGACTGGTTGAAAGAAGTGAAAGCAGAGATCGTTTATTACAAAAATGCAATTCGCATTATACGAGAAAAAGGAAAACCCTTAATGGTGTACGGAGAAAAGGGAAACACGAAGCTACATCTTAGTAGTAATTTGAAGGCACAAAAACTAATAAGAAAAGGTTGCTATGCTGTTCTAGCACACGTCGAGAAAGTACAAACTGAAGAAAAGAGCATCAATGATGTTCCCATTGCAAAAGAATTTCCCGATGTATTTCCAAAGGAATTACCGGGATTACCCAAACATCGATCCGTTGAATTTCAAATAGATCTTGTACCAGGAGCTACACCAATAGCTCGTGCTCCTTACAGACTCGCACCCAGCGAGATGAAAGAACTACAAAGCCAATTACAAGAACTTTTAGAGCGTGGTTTCATTCGACCAAGCACATCACCGTGGGGAGCTCCTGTTTTGTTTGTCAAGAAGAAAGATGGTACATTCAGGTTGTGTATCGACTACCGAGAGTTGAACAAACTTACCATCAAGAACCGCTACCCACTATCGAGAATCGATGACTTATTTGATCAACTACAAGGCTTGTCTGTTTATTCAAAGATTGACTTACGTTCCGGGTATCATCAAATGCGGGTGAAAGAAGATGATATTCCAAAGACTGCTTTCAGAACACGTTACGGTCATTACGAGTTTATGGTCATGCCGTTTGGTTTAACTAATGCACCAGCTGTGTTCATGGACATTATGAACCGAGTGTGTGGACCATACCTTGACAAGTTTGTCATTGTTTTCATTGATGACATACTTATTTACTCAAAGAATGACCAAGAACACGGTGAACATTTGAGAAAGGTGTTGGAAGTATTGAGGAAGGAAGAATTGTACGCTAAGTTTTCAAAGTGTGCATTTTGGTTGGAAGAAGTTCAATTCCTCGGTCACATAGTGAACAAAGAAGGTATTAAGGTGGATCCGGCAAAGATAGAAACTGTTGAAAAGTGGGAAACCCCGAAAACTCCGAAACACATACGCCAGTTTTTAGGACTAGCTGGTTACTACAGAAGGTTCATCCAAGACTTTTCCAGAATAGCAAAACCGTTGACTGCATTAACGCATAAAGGGAAGAAATTTGAATGGAATGATGAACAAGAGAAAGCGTTTCAGTTATTGAAGAAAAAGCTAACTACGGCACCTACATTGTCATTGCCTGAAGGGAATGATGATTTTGTGATTTATTGTGATGCATCAAAGCAAGGTCTCGGTTGTGTATTAATGCAACGAACGAAGGTGATTGCTTATGCGTCTAGACAATTGAAGATTCACGAACAAAATTATACGACGCATGATTTGGAATTAGGCGCGGTTGTTTTTGCATTAAAGACTTGGAGGCACTACTTATATGGGGTTAAAAGTATTATATATACCGACCACAAAAGTCTTCAACACATATTTAATCAGAAACAACTGAATATGAGGCAGCGTAGGTGGATTGAATTATTGAATGATTACGACTTTGAGATTCGTTACCACCCGGGGAAGGCAAATGTGGTAGCCGATGCCTTGAGCAGGAAGGACAGAAAACCCATTCGAGTAAAATCTATGAATATAATGATTCATAATAACATTACTACTCAAATAAAGAAGGCGCAACAAGGAGTTTTAAAAGAGGGAAATTTAAAGGATGAAATACCCAAAGGATCGGAGAAGCATCTTAATATTCGGGAAGACGGAACCCGGTATAGGGCTGAAAGGATTTGGGTACCAAAATTTGGAGATATGAGAGAAATGGTACTTAGAGAAGCTCATAAAACCAGATACTCAATACATCCTGGAACGGGGAAGATGTACAAGGATCTCAAGAAATATTTTTGGTGGCCGGGTATGAAAGCCGATGTTGCTAAATACGTAGGAGAATGTTTGACGTGTTCTAAGGTCAAAGCTGAGCATCAGAAACCATCAGGTCTACTTCAACAACCCGAAATCCCGGAATGGAAATGGGAAAACATTACCATGGATTTCATCACTAAATTGTCAAGGACTGCAAGTGGTTTTGATACTATTTGGATAATAGTTGACCGTCTCACCAAATCAGCACACTTCCTGCCAATAAGAGAAGATGACAAGATGGAGAAGTTAGCACGACTGTATTTGAAGGAAGTCGTCTCCAGACATGGAATACCAATCTCTATTATCTCTGATAGGGATGGTTGATTTATTTCAAGATTCTGGCAGACATTACAGCAAGCATTAGGAACTCGTCTAGACATGAGTACTGCCTATCATCCACAAATTGATGGGCAGAGCGAAAGGACGATACAAACGCTTGAAGACATGCTACGAGCATGTGTTATTGATTTCGGAAACAGTTGGGATCGACATCTACCGTTAGCAGAATTTTCCTACAACAACAGCTACCATTCAAGCATTGAGATGGCGCCGTTTGAAGCACTTTATGGTAGAAAGTGCAGGTCTCCGATTTGTTGGAGTGAAGTGGGGGATAGACAAATTACGGGTCCGGAGATTATACAAGGAACTACCGAGAAGATCTTCCAAATTCAACAACGGTTGAAAACCGCCCAAAGGCGACAAAAGAGCTACGCTGACATTAAAAGAAAAGATATAGAATTTGAAATTGGAGAGATGGTCATGCTTAAAGTTGCACTTTGGAAAGGCGTTGTTCGATTTGGTAAACGAGGGAAATTAAATCCAAGGTATATTGGACCATTCAAGATTATTGATCGTGTCGGACCAGTAGCTTACCGACTTGAGTTACCTCAACAACTCGCGGCTGTACATAACACTTTCCACGTATCGAATTTGAAGAAATATTTTGCTAAAGAAGATCTCACTATTCCGTTAGATGAAATCCAAATCAACGAAAAACTTCAATTCATCGAAGAACCCGTCGAAATAATGGATCGTGAGGTTAAAAGACTTATGCAAAACAAGATACCAATTGTTAAGGTTCGATGGAATGCTCGTAGAGGACCCGAGTTCACCTGGGAGAGTGAAGATCAGATGAAGAAGAAATACCCGCATCTATTTCCAGAAGATTCGTCAACACCTTCAACAGCTTAAAATTTCGGGACGAAATTTATTTAACGGGTAGGTACTGTAGTGACCCGAACTTTTCCATGTTTATATATATTAATTGAGATTGATATTTATATGATTAAATGTTTCCAACATTTTAAGCAATCAAACTTGTTAAGACTTGATTAATTGAAATATGTTTCATATAGACAATTGACCACCCAAGTTGACCGGTGATTCACGAACGTTAAAACTTGTAAAAATGACATGACGATATATATATAGATATACATATGGTTAACATGAGATTATGATAAGTAAGTATCTCCATAAGTATATTAACAATGAGTTATATACATATAAGCAAGACTACTAACTTAAGGATTTCGAAACGAGACATATATGTAACGATTATCGTTGTAACGACATTTAAATGTATATATATCATATTAAGATATATTAATATATCATAATATCATGATAATATAATAATTTAACATCTCATTAGATATAATAAACAATGGGTTAACAACATTAATTGAGATCGTTAACTTAAAGGTTTCAAAACAACACTTACATGTAACGACTAACGATGACTTAACGACTCAGTTAAAATGTATATACATGGAAAGTATTTAGATGTATTAAAATACTTTTGGAAGACTTCAAGACATATATCAAAACACTCATACTTAATGAAAATGGTTACAGTTACTTTCCCGTTCTTTTCTTTCATCAAGAATTCTAGTCGTATTCTTACCCGTATTATACACAGCTTCAAAACGTACTTACTATGGGTATATACCAATAGGAACTAGCATGGGATTTCACTCTTGATTATGTCATGTATGACTAATCAATTTTAACTTCTACCATGAGCTAGTCAACTAACTAGAACTCCTTTTAACCCCACTCACCACTCACCAATTACCACTCATCATTCACTCCATTTCACTTCCAATTCTCTTTCTAATTCTCTCTCAACACACACACACTATTATGAACGTATTTTTCCAGTAGTTAATCATCATCTTCATCAAAAATCACTTCAAGAATCAAGCTATAATCATCATAGGAAGAACACTTCAAGAACACTTCAAAAATCCCTTCAAGTTTACTAATTTACTTCCAAGCTTTCTAATTCATTCCAAGTAATCATCTAAGATCAAGAAACCTTTGTTATATATAGTAGGTTATCTTTCTTATTCAAGGTAATATTCATATTCAAACTTTGATTCAATTTCTATAACTATAAACTATCTTAATTCGAGTAAAAATCTTACTTGAACTTGTTTTTGTGTCATGATCCTACTTCAAGAACTTTCAAGCCATCCAAGATCCTTTGAAGCTAGATCATTTCTTGTCACTTCCAGTAGGTTTACCTACTAAACTTGAGTTAGTAATGATGTTCATAACATCATTCGATTCATATATATAAAACTATCTTATTCGAAGGTTTAAACTCGTAATCACTAGAACATAGTTTAGTTAATTCTAAACTTGTTCGCAAAAAAAAGTTAATCCTTCTAACTTGACTTTTAAAATTAACTAAACACATGTTCTATATCTATATGATATGCTAACTTAATGATTTAAAACCTGGAAACATGAAAAACACCGTAAAACCGGATTTACGCCGTCGTAGTAACACCGCGGGCTGTTTTGGGTTAGTTAATTAAAAACTATGATAAACTTTGATTTAAAAGTTGTTATTCTGAGAAAATGATTTTTATTATGAACATGAAACTATATCCAAAAATTATGGTTAAACTCAAAGTGGAAGTATGTTTTCTAAAATGGTCATCTAGACGTCGTTCTTTCGACTGAAATGACTACCTTTAAAAAACGACTTGTAACTTATTTTTCCGACTATAAACCTATACTTTTTCTGTTTAGATTCATAAAATAGAGTTCAATATGAAACCATAGCAATTTGATTCACTCAAAACGGATTTAAAATGAAGAAGTTATGGGTAAAACAAGATTGGATAATTTTTCTCATTTTAGCTACGTGAAAATTGGTAACAAATCTATTCCAACCATAACTTAATCAACTTGTATTGTATATTATGTAATCTTGAGATACCATAGACACGTATACAATGTTTCGACCTATCATGTCGACACGTCTATATATATTTCGGAACAACCATAGACACTCTATATGTGAATGTTGGAGTTAGCTATACAGGGTTGAGGTTGATTCCAAAATATATATAGTTTGAGTTGTGATCAATACTGAGATACGTATACACTGGGTCGTGGATTGATTCAAGATAATATTTATCGATTTGTTTCTGTACATCTAACTGTGGACAACTAGTTGTAGGTTATTCACGAGGACAGCTGACTTAATAAACTTAAAACATCAAAATATATTAAAAGTGTTGTAAATATATTTTGAACATACTTTGATATATATGTATATATTGTTATAGGTTCGTGAATCAACCAATGGACAAGTCTTACTTCCCGATGAAGTAAAAATCTGTGAAAGTGAGTTATAGTCCCACTTTTAAAATCTAATACTTTTGGGATGAGAATACATGCAGGTTTTATAAATGATTTACAAAATAGACACAAGTACGTGAAACTACATTCTATGGTTGAATTATCGAAATCGAATATGCCCCTTTTTATTAAGTCTGGTAATCTAAGAATTAGGGAACAGACACCCTAATTGACGCGAATCCTAAAGATAGATCTATTGGGCCTAACAAACCCCATCCAAAGTACCGGATGCTTTAGTACTTCGAAATTTATATCATATCCGAAGGGTGTCCCGGAATGATGGGGATATTCTTATATATGCATCTTGTTAATGTCGGTTACCAGGTGTTCACCATATGAATGATTTTTATCTCTATGTATGGGATGTGTATTGAAATATGAAATCTTGTGGTCTATTGTTACGATTTGATATATATAGGTTAAACCTATAACTCACCAACATTTTTATTGACGTTTCAAGCATGTTTATTCTCAGGTGATTATTAAGAGCTTCCGCTGTCGCATAATTAAATAAGGACGAGATTTGGAGTCCATGCTTGTATGATATTGTGTAAAAACTGCATTCAAGAAACTTATTTTGTTGTAACATATTTGTATTGTAAACCATTATGTAATGGTCGTGTGTAAACAGGATATTTTAGATTATCATTATTTGATAATCTACGTAAAGCTTTTTAAACCTTTATTGATGAAATAAAGGTTATGGTTTGTTTTAAAATGAATGCAGTCTTTGAAAAACGTCTCATATAGAGGTCAAAACCTCGCAACGAAATCAATTAATATGGAACGTTTTTAATCAATAAGAACGGGACATTTCAAAGTACTTCAACAATTAAGTGATATGGGCCAAGTGGGGCCCACCCCACCCCTAGGATCGGCCGAATGGATGGGAGGGGAGTATACTCCCATTTATTTTATTTTTGCAACATTATTATTTTTCCATTCCACTTTTATTTAAACCTAAACATATCAAATTGCTCTCTTCTCCCTTTTCTTGCTCCTTGGCCGTCGCCCAACATCACACAAACATCATCATTTTCATCAATTATTATAGCTTGGATCAAGGATCAATTAACACCAACGCGTTCCTCGTTCCGTTCTCTACGCGATTATACTTCCCGTTTCTTGATTAGGGTATAAACCCTAACCCTAGAACTTTTGATTTTTCATTATATTTCTGTATTTTGATTATATATTAATAGTATGATGATTACTTGTTGTTGTAATGGTGTTTGTATGCATAGAATTACTCATAAACACATGTTTCGGTTTGATAAAATTGGGACATCAGCTATTTCGTGTATTTCTGATATGGTGACTGTTATAAAAGTTAAAATAAAGTATCTAGATGAGTTCCTCTCATCAAGACATTAATTTTAGACTCTGGATTCATGTCGTTTCGATTCCCGGGGCCCTAAATATGATCAAAGTGGTATTTTGTTAAGATTTAATTGTGATATTGGTATGAACCAGGTTTAGTCCGACTTTGCGACCATATTTGGTGACTTTAGGGTGTGTTAGTGTGTTAGGACTGATTGTGGGGCGAACTTTCATGTTCGGGTCATCTCAATCCGAGCCACTAATCACCCGTTACGTCTAAAACACGATTTTGAGTGGATTGAAGTTCCAAGTAGTGTAATTGCTGTACATCACGACTTGTGGACTGTTCTTGGGGTGTTCTTGAGTGTACCAAAGTGTCGGGTGGTTTGCTTAGGCGGAGATATATGTAAGGCTCGCCGAAAACCGACACCCAGGGCTTAGGATACGACCCGATGAACTTTTGATTTAAAACTTGTGATTAATTATTAAACTTATGATATAACTAATGGATTTCATTATCATTTAATTACTTATGATAAAAAAAGGTAATTATTATTATTTAAGACTTATGATATATATTTATTATATCATTTAATTAATACTTATGATTTAATTAACATTTTAATTAAACTTATGATTAATAATACTTTTATTATTAATGGAAAATACTTATGATAAATATTAAACTTATATTATGAGATTACTATTATAAGACTTTTAATAACGATTAATTAAATATTTAATTATTATAAAGCTTAGTTATTATTTAATTATAATTTAATTATTAAATACTTATCATTTAATAATTATAATTAGAAACTTATGATATGATTAATAATTCATTATTAATTAATAATACTTATGATATGATTTAAAATTTATTATTAATTAATAATACTTACATTATGACTAATATTTAATTAATTAATTAAATACTTATGTTATATTAAATATATCATTTAAACTTATATTAACTTTAATAATTCATTTTAATTTAATTAAACTTATGTTATGACATAATTAGACATATTTAACTTTAACAGACGTTATAACTTACATTATTATCATAACTTACACTTTTAAAATTTACGTTGACCATGTTTGACCAAGGTTGACTTTTGAGTTGACTTTCGGTTGACTTTGACTTTCAGTTGACTTTTGTTGACTTTCTAATTAAGAAAACTTTCCTAACTTATAAACTTTCCAAAAATAGCGAAAACTTTTCAAAAATAGAAACTTTCCAAAAATAGAAACTTTCCAAAAATAAAAACCTGCTAAAAATAGAAACTTTCTAAAAATAGAAAGTGTGTGTCCGTAAGCTGTTCCGATCAAACCGATGCATATTGAGTATCGTTCTATGACTACTTGCAACATGTACAATAGCTATCATACTAAGACTTGACCGAAGTTAGTTATTTATATCGACCTACTTTATTATAGGTCGGCGTTGTGATCATTCCTGATCACTGTACTACATTTGCTATTCGCTTAATTGTGTTGGTTACTTCATTACTTTTAAGGTGAGTTATAGTCCCGTTTTTACATACTTTTCAAAGTATATTTTTGGGATGTGATTACATGCATTTTATTTCACGTTTAGACACAAGTGACAATTAAATTTAAATTATTCATTGTGAGTTGGACAAAAATATTCCCTAGTCTGGTAACTGTAATCATTGGTTTCTACCGGTGAACGCGAATCCTACGGATAGATCTATCGGGTTTGACAACTCCATTTCGAGCTAGTTGCGCTAGCAATTTATAATCGGAATGTTTAGTACTTCGTATTTTGTTGTAGATACACTGTCCATTGTATATTATTATTGTGTTTGGCAAGGGTAAATAAAGGGTTAAGTGGTTACCAGGTGGCTCATTGATAATGGAATAATGTTTAATGTTTTCTAAAAAATTTAAATCTTGTGGTCTAAAGTTTATTCAATTATTTAAACCTATAATTCACTCAACCTTTGTGTTGACAGTTTACTGGCATGTTTTCACAGGTACTTGAGTTTATGTGATGCTTCCGCTGTGTTTAGAAGAGTCTGCATGCATTTGGGAAGATTTTTATGAAACAATTTATGAAACTTTGGCTTGCATTCGGTTTTTGAATAATTAATACTTGTGGGTTGTTGACAATGTTTTTGTATCAACTTTGGATTATTAATATGTTGGGTTACTTTTAAACTACATATTTTGGTATGCTTTCCTTTTTGGGAAACTTTTGATATAAAAGAATGCAATGTCATTTATTAAATTCATTTAAGTTCGATCAAGCTGTGGGACCAAGTGACGGAGCCGTTAAGTGTTTTGACGCGGCCACCACAATAATCTCACAAATAATTCATGAATTCAATAGAATGAATTGAAACAGTTAAACAGTACTCAATCATTCAATATTTGATTCGATATGTTCAATCAATTTAGAACAGAAATATGTACATTATTAATAATATAATAATTATAAAATAATATAAATATGTAATCGTGTGAACATACAAAGAAAGCAGCCTTAAATTTTAATTCTTGTGCCGACAGTTTTCACGGGATAATATATCGTAGTCCGTTGTTAATCAGTGGCGGATAAAAAGTACTCAGATAAATTCCAAAATTTTAAATTAAGTATATTTATTTATTTTGGTCATTATGGTATAAAATTTGGTCATTAATTTGTTAAATAAAAATTACATCAACTGTCCCTCTCATTTATGGGTGAAATATAAAAAGTGTTAAAATTAATTTATTAGCTTTTAAATGTGTTTTTAATAAACCTAAAATTTATATAGCTCATTTTCGGATCACCGTTTATTTTAAAATCACACAAGTTCGTTTATAACTTGTTTATTATCAATCCAATGATAATTGAGTGCTACTATCATTTTCCAAATAAATTCGAAACTATGTATATATTACTTTATTAATTCAAATAACTAAATTTTGTAATATTACTAATTACCATTATATATAATATATATATTTAAATATATATATTTCTATTTATAAATAAACGTTCGTGAATCCTCGAGAATAGTCGATGGTCAATTGAATATATGAAACAGTTCAAAACTTTTGAGACTTAGTTTAACAGACTTTGCTTATCGTATCGCAATCATATAAAGATTAAGTTTAAATTTAGTTAGAAATTTCCGGGTCGTCACAATACCTACCCGTTAAAGAAATTTCATCCCGAAATTTGAGTGGGATCATCATAACTAACAATAAGAATGTTTTTCTGACGAATATGAGCTGATAAATAGAGTTTTATCATCATTGAGTAATATAGATAAAACAAGTCGATAACTCGAAGCGTACGAATGAAGCTATTGATGGAATTTAACATTTTTAACAAGCAACATGTTCATGTAGTTTACACAATCATAAAACCAATTTTAAGATAGTTAAAGCAAGCGGAAGCATTAATAGAACAAGTATATTTGTTAAGCCATTTTGTTAAATCCGATATTAATATCAAGTCATGAAATTATGCTTACATATAAAATAAGTAGAGAAGATGTATACCTCCTCAAGCTAGTTGAGGGTTGTTATCAAGTAAGCAAGATGATGATGAAGATGATGAAGAATGGAGCCTCTAACTTGAAGCCTCAAGCAAATAATACCCCAAGCAATAACCCCAACACCTTTGCCTTTAGTTAGGATTTGATTGACACTAGATGTGAGCTTGCAAAAACAAATTTTTAACTCCCTTTTGAGCCAAAATAGGCCACGGCCAGCAGCTCAGCAGAAACAAAATTCTGTGCAGTTTTTTTAAGCCTTTTACATCTATTTTTCACTTGAGAGAGATGGTCAAGCCTTGGTTGAAGTATAAGACATGCACCTATGAAGTTGTGTATATGGGAAGTAGCAAAATAAGCATGTGTGGTCTCTCTTGGAGTCCAAAAATCTGCCATACTTGATGGGCATATAATATATAAATTGTTTTATAAAACAATATATATAAACCCATGTATTTATATATATATATATATATATATATATATATATATATATATATATATATATATATATATATATATATATATATATATATATTGTTACTTATATATTTTATAACCTTTTATAAAATATAACATAAGTTAATCATTTAAACCTTTAAACAATTATATATATAAATTATCCAAATAATTTATCTCAAGTGATAATATTTTAGAAAACCGATTTTCTAAATTTCAAGTGTCGCGTGTTTATTTAACGATCCAACCGTTAAGATTAAACACTTGTAAAGTGTCGGTAAGCTTGTTATTGGGTATGACCCGACTTGGATCATAACATATCAGCCACATTAATTAAATATGTCTCTCGGGCATACGAAAAAACCTTCAATCTCCCACTTGCACGAGAAACATAAGAAATTAATGCAAGTGACTGATACCACCTAACGACCGTCCATCACCCCCAATATGTTATTACTATGTTCCATTCAATAACATCATCCCTTTCGAGTTTCCATCTCGAATATGAATAGGTGAATCTTTCATTATATCCTTTCGTCCTAGATGTCATGTTAAATCCAAGAGACACAGAGTGATCACTCTCTTCTAGAGTTAACTTTATCAGGCCTTAGACATCTGACTCTCAACGAATAAGAGGGACAAATTCCATCTTGACTACATACGTCCCAAATATATACCTTGCATTATACCTGAGCTCTTCCTTATGAACTACCATATTTCAGAATAGCGAAGGAAAGAATCAAGGCACACTACTTGGTAAATATCTGAACCCAATATGTATCTCAGGTCAGAGGATACAATGATATTCGCCTTTACTCAAGATTACATGTGATCAACCACAAAGGCTCCATTTAGTAGATCTTGAGGGCGGGTTTTCCAATATTTGTATCCCACAAATATCTATGAACCTTGGTTGCAACCTTGCACCACATTCATCCCGTGAATGTATACCAATCTGAGTTCATAATAGTCTAAACCTCACACTTGCTCCCACAAATGTGATCGACTACGAAATTTAGAATAATTACTTATTCATGGATAAAATATGCAAAATAGGAACATAACTCAAAATAGATTAATACCATAATTATATTAATGAGTTTGAACAATTTCGTTCTATTACAATACTTAAAACAGATCATGACCAATTGCTAGAATATCGAAGCCCTAATGCACAAACATGTCTTGCGTGTTTCGCTCCATGTAAGAGCTTCGTGAGAGGATCCGCTATATTAAGATCTGTGTGAACTTTGCGAATACATATCTTTCCCTTTTCAACTTCATCCCTTATGTAGTTGAATCTCCTCTCAATGTGATGGGTCTTTTGGTGAGCACGAGGTTCCTTGATTTGAGCAATCGCACCCTCGTTGTCACAAAAGATTTCAAGAGGGTCCTGAATGGAAGGGACCACTCCTAAGTCGTCAATGAATTTCTTCATCCATGCAGCTTCCTGAGCTGCCAATGAGGCAGCAATGTACTCTGACTCTGTAATGGATAGTGTAACAACATCCTGTTTTGAACTCTTCCAAGAGACCGCACCTCCATTTAATGTGAATACATAACTGGATTGTGATGGAGAATCATCTCGATCAGTTTGGAAACTCGTGTCCACGTAACCCTTTACTGCGAGTTCCTCCTCACCAGACCCATATATTAGAAACATATCCTTAGTCCTCCTAAGGTATTTTAATATACTTTTAACAGCAATCCAATGACTGTTTCCTGGGTTATTCTGGTATCTACTTGTCAGGCTAACAGCGCATGACACGTCCAGTCTAGTGCATATCATTGCATACATGATTGACCCAATAGCAATTGTGTACGAGACTTTCTTCATTCTCTCTTGTTCATCTTTCGTGGTAGGACACTGAGATGAACTGAGAATCGTTCCTTTTTGAATAGGTACCAAACCTTTCTTAGAGTTGTCCATCTTGAACCTTTTCAAGATCTTTTCAATGTATGCACTTTGATTCAAACCTATCAGTTTCTTGGATCTATCCCTGTAGATCCCAATCCCCAAAATGTATTGTGCTTCTCCAAGATCCTTAATGGAGAAGCATTTACTTAACCAAGTTTTAACTCCTTGCATTACCGGAATATCGTTCCCAAATAATAATATATCATCCACATATAATACAAGGAACATGATAGTGCTCCCACTAGCTTTCTTGTATACACAAGCTTCATCACCATTTTTAATTAAGCCAAATTTCTTGGCCTCCTCATTAAAACGATGATTCCACATTCTAGATGCTTGTTTCAATCCGTAGATTGACTTCTTTAACTTGCATACTGAAATGTCCCGTTCTTATTGATTAAAAACGTTCCATATTAATTGATTTCGTTGCGAGGTTTTGACCTCTATATGAGACGTTTTTCAAAGACTGCATTCATTTTTAAAACAAACCATAACCTTTATTTCATAAATAAAGCTTTAAAAAGCTTTACGTAGATTATCAAATAATGATAATCTAAAATATCCTGTTTACACACGACCATTACATAATGGTTTACAATACAAATATGTTACATCAAAATCAGTTTCTTGAATGCAGTTTTTACACAATATCATACAAACATGGACTCCAAATCTTGTCCTTATTTTAGTATGCAACAGCGGAATCTCTTAGTATTCACCTGAGAATAAACATGCTTTAAACGTCAACAAAAATGTTGGTGAGTTATAGGTTTAACCTATATATATCAAATCGTAACAATAGACCACAAGATTTCATATTTCAATACACATCCCATACATAGAGATAAAAATCATTCATATGGTGAACACTTGGTAACCGACGTTAACAAGATGCATATATAAGAATATCCCCATCATTCCTGGACACCCTTCGGATATGATATAAATTTCGAAGTACTAAAGCATCCGGTACTTTGGATGGGGTTTGTTAGGCCCAATAGATCTATCTTTAGGATTCGCGTCAATTAGGGTGTCTGTTCCCTAATTCTTAGATTACCAGACTTAATAAAAAGGGGCATATTCGATTTCGATAATTCAACCATAGAATGTAGTTTCACGTACTTGTGTCTATTTTGTAAATCATTTATAAAACCTGCATTTATTCTCATCCCAAAAATATTAGATTTTAAAAGTGGGACTATAACTCACTTTCACAGATTTTTACTTCGTCGGGAAGTAAGACTTGGCCACTGGTTGATTCACGAACCTATAACAATATATACATATATATCAAAGTATGTTCAAAATATATTTACAACACTTTTAATATATTTTGATGTTTTAAGTTTATTAAGTCAGCTGTCCTCGTTAGTAACCTACAACTAGTTGTCCACAGTTAGATGTATAGAAATAAATCGATAAATATTATCTTGAATCAATCCACGACCCAGTGTATACGTATCTCAGTATTGATCACAACTCAAACTATATATATTTTGGAATCAACCTCAACCCTGTATAGCTAACTCCAACATTCACATATAGAGTGTCTATGGTTGTTCCGAAATATATATAGATGTGTCGACATGATAGGTCAAAACATTGTATACGTGTCTATGGTATCTCAAGATTACATAATATACAATACAAGTTGATTAAGTTATGGTTGGAATAGATTTGTTACCAATTTTCACGTAGCTAAAATGAGAAAAATTATCCAATCTTGTTTTACCCATAACTTCTTCATTTTAAATCCGTTTTGAGTGAATCAAATTGCTATGGTTTCATATTGAACTCTATTTTATGAATCTAAACAGAAAAAGTATAGGTTTATAGTCGGAAAAATAATTTACAAGTCGTTTTTGTAAAGGTAGTCATTTCAGTCGAAAGAACGACGTCTAGATGACCATTTTAGAAAACATACTTTCACTTTGAGTTTAACCATAATTTTTGGATATAGTTTCATGTTCATAATAAAAATCATATTTTCAGAATAACAACTTTTAAATCAAAGTTTATCATAGTTTTTAATTAACTAACCCAAAACAGCCCGCGGTGTTACTACGACGGCGTAAATCCGATTTTACGGTGTTTTTCGTGTTTCCAGGTTTTAAATCATTAAGTTAGCATATCATATAGATATATAACATGTGTTTAGTTGATTTTAAAAGTCAAGTTAGAAGGATTAACTTTTATTTGCGAACAAGTTTAGAATTAACTAAACTATGTTCTAGTGATTACAAGTTTAAACCTTCGAATAAGATAGCTTTATATGTATGAATCGAATGATGTTATGAACATCATTACTACCTCAAGTTCCTCGGATAAACCTACTAGAAATGAGAAAAATAGATCTAGCTTCAAAGGATCCTTGGATGGCTTGAAAGTTCTTGAAGCAGAATCATGACACGAAAACAATTTCAAGTAAGATTTCCACTCGAAATAAGATTGTTATAGTTATAGAAATTGAATTAAAGTTTGAATATGATTATTACCTTGTATTAGAAAGATAACCTACTATAAGTAACAAAGGATTCTTGATCTTAGATGATTACTTGGAATGGATTTAGAAAACTTGGAAGTAAACTTGCAATCTTGGAAGTATTCTTGATTTTATGAAACTAGAACTTTTGGAATTTATGAAGAACACTTAGAACTTGAAGATAAAACTTGAGAGAGATCAATTAGATGAATAAAATTGAAGAATGAAAGTGTTTGTAGGTGTTTTTGGTCGTTGGTGTATGGATTAGATATAAAGGATATGTAATTTTATTTTCATGTAAATAAGTCATGAATGATTACTCATATTTTTGTAATTTTATGAGATATTTCATGCTAGTTGCCAAATGATGGTTCCCACATGTGTTAGGTGACTCACATGGGCTGTTAGAGCTGATTATTAGAGTGTATATACCAATAGTACATACATCTAAAAGATGTGTATTGTACGAGTACGAATACGGGTGCATACGAGTAGAATTGTTGATGAAACTGAACGAGGATGTAATTGTAAGCATTTTTGTTAAGTAAAAGTATTTTGATAAGTGTCTTGAAGTCTTTCAAAAGTGTATGAGTACATATTAAAACACTACATGTATATACATTTTAACTTAGTCGTTAAGTCATCGTTAGTCGTTACATATAAATATTGTTTTGAAACCTTTAGGTTAACGATCTTGTTGAATGTTATTAACCCATTGTTTATTATAACAAATGAGATGTTAAATTGTTATATTATCATGATATTATGATATATAATAAATCTTAGTATGATGTATATACAGTTAAATGTCGTTACAACGAAAATTGTTACATATATGTCTCGTTTCGAAATCATTAAGTTAGTAGTCTTATTTTTACATATGTATTTCATTGTTAATACACTTAATAATATATTTACTTATCATTTAACATAATTAACCAAGTGTATCAATATCTTAATATGATTCATATGTACCTAGTAAGACGTTGTTATAACGATAATCGTTATATATATCGTTTTCGAGTTTCTTAAATTAATAGTCTCATTTTTATGTATATAACTCATTGTTAAAATACCTAATGAGATACATAGTTATAATAAAATCATGTTAACTATATATATAACCATATATATGTCATCGTATAGTTTTTACAAGTTTTAACGTTCGTGAATCACCGGTCAACTTGGGTGGTCAATTGTCTATATGAAACATATTTCAATTAATCAAGTCTTAACAAGTTTGATTGCTTAACTTGTTAGAAACACTTAATCTTGTAAATAACAATTTCATTTAATATATATATATATATATATATATATATATATATATATATATATATATATATATATATATATATATATATATATATAAACATGGAAAAGTTCGGGTCACTACAGTACCTACCCGTTAAATAAATTTCGTCCCGAAATTTTAAGCAGTTGGAGGTGTTGACGTATCTTCTGGAAATAAATGCGGGTATTTCTTCTTCATCTGATCTTCTCGTTCCCAGGTGAACTCGGTTCCTCTACGAGCATTCCATCGAACCTTAACAATTGGTATCTTGTTTTGCTTAAGTCTTTTAACCTCACGATCCATTATTTCGACGGGTTCTTCGATAAATTGAAGTTTTTCGTTGATTTGGATTTCATCTAACGGAATAGTGAGATCTTCTTTAGCAAAACATTTCTTCAAATTCGAGACGTGGAAAGTGTTATGTACAGCTGCGAGTTGTTGAGGTAACTCAAGTCGGTAAGCTACTGGTCCGACACAATCAATAATCTTAAATGGTCCAATATACCTTGGATTTAATTTCCCTCGTTTACCAAATCGAACAACGCCTTTTCAAGGTGCAACTTTAAGCATGACCATCTCTCCAATTTCAAATTCTATATCTTTTCTTTTAATGTCAGCGTAGCTCTTTTGTCGACTTTGGGCGATTTTCAACCGTTGTTGAATTTGGATGATCTTCTCGGTAGTTTCTTGTATTATCTCCGGACCCGTAATCTGTCTATCCCCCACTTCACTCCAACAAATCGGAGACCTGCACTTTCTACCATAAAGTGCTTCAAACGGCGCCATCTCAATGCTTGAATGTTAGCTGTTGTTGTAGGAAAATTCTGCTAACGGTAGATATCGATCCCAACTGTTTCCGAAATCAATAACACATGCTCGTAGCATGTCTTCAAGCGTTTGTATCGTCCTTTCGCTCTGCCCATCAGTTTGTGGATGATAGGCAGTACTCATATCTAGATGAGTTCCTAATGCTTGCTGTAATGTCCTCCAGAATCTTGAAATAAATCTGCCATCCCTATCAGAGACAATAGGGATTGGCATTCCATGTCTGGAGACGACTTCCTTCAAATACAGTCGTGCTAACTTCTCCATCTTGTCATCTTCTCTTATTGGCAGGAAGTGTGCTGATTTAGTGAGACGATCAACTATTACCCAAATAGTATCAAAACCACTTGCAGTCCTTGGCAATTTAGTGATGAAATCTATGGTAATGTTTTCCCATTTCCATTCCGAGATTTCGGGTTGTTGAAGTAGACCTGATGGTTTCTGATGCTCAGCTTTGACCTTAGAACACGTCAAACATTCTCCTACGTATTTAGCAACATCGGCTTTCATACCCGACCACCAAAAATGTTTCTTGAGATCCTTGTACATCTTCCCCGTTCCAGGATGTATTGAGTATCTAGTTTTATGAGCTTCTCTAAGTACCATTTCTCTCATATCTCCAAATTTTGGTACCCAAATCCTTTCAGCCCTATACCGGGTTCCGTCTTCCCGAATATTAAGATGCTTCTCCGATCCTTTGGGTATTTCATCCTTTAAATTTCCCTCTTTTAAAACTCCTTGTTGCGCCTCCTTTATTTGAGTAGTAAGGTTATTGTAAATCATTATATTCATAGATTTTACTCGAATGGGTTCTCTGTCCTTCCTGCTCAAGGCGTCAGCTACCACATTTGCCTTCCCCGGGTGGTAACGAATCTCAAAGTCGTAATCATTCAACAATTCAATCCACCTACGCTGCCTCATATTCAGTTGTTTCTGAATAAATATGTGTTGAAGAGTTTTGTGGTCGGTATATATAATACTTTTGACCCATATAAGTAGTGCCTCCAAGTCTTTAATGCAAAAACAACCGCGCCTAATTCCAAATCATGCGTCGTATAATTTTGCTCGTGAATCTTCAATTGTCTAGACGCATAAGCAATCACCTTCGTTCGTTGTATTAATACACAACCGAGACCTTTCTTTGATGCGTCACAATAAATCATAAAATCATCATTCCCTTCAGGAAATGACAATATAGGTGCCGTAGTTAGCTTTTTCTTCAATAACTGAAACGCTTTCTCTTGTTCATCCTTCCATTCAAATTTCTTCCCTTTATGCGTTAATGCAGTCAAGGGTTTTGCTATTCTGGAAAAGTCTTGGATGAACCTTCTGTAGTAACCAGCTAGTCCTAAAAACTGGCGTATGTGTTTCAGAGTTTTCGGGGTTTTCCACTTTTCAACAGTTTCTATCTTTGCCGGATCTACCTTAATACCTTTTTTGTTCACTATGTGACCGAGGAATTGAACTTCTTCCAACCAAAATGCACACTTTGAAAATTTAGCGTACAATTCTTCCTTCCTCAATACTTCTAACACCTTTCTCAAATGTTCACCGTGTTCTTGGTCATTCTTTGAGTAAATAAGTATGTCATCAATGAAAACAATGACAAACTTGTCAAGGTATGGTCCTGGTCCACACACTCAGTTCATAAGGTCCATGAACATAGCTGGTGCATTAGTTAAACTAAACGGCATGACCATAAACTCATAATGACCGTAACGTGTTCTGAAAGCAGTCTTTGGAATATCATCTTCTTTCACCCGCATTTGATGATACCCGGATCGTAAGTCAATCTTTGAATAAACAGACGAGACTTGTAGTTGATCAAGTAAGTCGTCATTCTCTGTAGTGGGTACCGGTTCTTGATGGTAAGTTTGTTCAACTCTCGGTAGTCGATACACAACCTGAATGTACCATCTTTCTTCTTGACAAACAAAACAGGAGCTCCCCACGGTGATGTGCTTGGTCAAATAAAACCACGCTCTAAAAGTTCTTGTAATTGGATTTGCAGTTCTTTCATCTCACTGGGTGCGAGTTTGTAATGAGCACGAGCTATTGGTGCAGCTCCTGGTACAAGATCTATTTGAAATTCAACGGATCGATGTGGGGGTAATCCCGGTAATTCTTTCAAAAATACATCGGGAAATTCTTTTGCGACGGAAACATCATTGATGCTCTTTTCTTCAGTTTGTACTTTCTCGACGTGTGCTAGAACAGCATAGCAACCTTTTCTTATTAGTTTTTGTGCCTTCAAATTACTAATAAGATGTAGCTTTGTGTTGCCCTTTTCTCCGTACACCATTAAGGGTTTTCCTTTTTCTCGTATAATGCGAATTTCATTTTTGTAACAAACGATCTCTGCTTTCACTTCTTTCAACCAGTCCATACCGATTATCACATCAAAACTCCCTAAATCTACTGGTATCAAGTCAATCTTAAATGTTTCGCTAACCAGTTTAATTTCTCGATTCCGACATATATTATCTGCTGAAATTAATTTACCATTTGCTAATTCGAGTAAAAATTTACTATCCAACGGCATCAATGGACAACTTAATTTAAAACAAAAATCTCTACTCATATAGTTTCTATCCGCACCCGAATCAAATAAAACGTAAGCAGATTTATTGTCAATAAGAAACGTACCCGTAACAAGCTCCGGGTCTTCTTGTGCCTCTGTCGCATTAATATTGAAAACTCTTCCGCGGCCTTGTCCATTCGTGTTCTCCTAGTTCGGGCAATTTATAATAATGTGGCCCGGTTTTCCACATTTATAACAAACTACATTGGCATAACTTGCTCCGACACTACTTGCTCCGCCATTACTCGTTCCGACACCATTTGTTCTTTTCGTTCTGTTAACCCCTGGTCCGTAGACCTCATACTTCGCCACGCTATGACCATTTCTTTTACACTTGTTGCAAAATTTGGTGTAGAACCCCGAGTGATACTTTTCACACCTTTGGCATAGCTGCTTCTGATTGTTGTTGTTGTTGCGATTGTTATTGTTGTTGGGACCATTGTTGTAGTTGTTGTTGTTGTTGTTGGGCCGTTTGTTGTAGTTGCGATTGATGTTGCGATTGTTGGGATAATTGTTGCGATTATTATTGTAATTGCTGTTGTTGTTGTATTGGTGATTCTTATCACCGTTTTCCTCCCACTTTCTTTTGACTTGCTTCACATTGGCCTCTTCAGCCGTCTGTTCTTTAATTCTTTCCTCAATCTGGTTCACTAGTTTGTGAGCCATTCTACATGCATGTTGTATGGAGGCGGGCTCGTGTGAACTTATATCTTCTTGGATTCTTTCCGGTAATCCTTTCACAAACGCGTCGATCTTCTCTTCCTCATCTTCGAACGCTCCCGGACACAATAGGTACAATTCTGTGAATCGTCTTTCGTACGTGGTAATATCAAATCCTTGGGTTCGTAACCCTCTAAGTTCGGTCTTGAGCTTATTGACCTCGGTTCTGGGACGGTACTTGTCGTTCATCAAGTGCTTGAATGCTGACCACGGTAGTGCGTAAGCATCATCTTGTCCCACTTGCTCTAGATAGGTATTCCACCATGTTAACGCAGAACCTATGAAGGTATGTGTAGCGTACTTCACTTTGTCCTCTTCAGTACACTCACTTATGGCAAACACCGATTCGACCTTCTCGGTCCACCGTTTCAATCCGATCGGTCCTTCGGTTCCATCAAATTCTAAAGGTTTGCAGGCAGTGAATTCTTTGTAGGTGCATCTTACATGATTTCCTGTACTGCTAGATCCAAGGTTATTGTTGGTATGTAGCGCAGCCTGTACTGCGGCTATGTTTGAAGCTAGAAAAGTACGGAATTCCTCTTCATTCATATTCACGGTGTGTCGAGTAGTCGGTGCCATTTCCTTCAAAATAGTCAAATGGAATAAGTTAATCATACAGAATATTAAGAGTAGTTAATAGTATTTCGTAGCATAATATGAACACATTTATAAAAGCTTTTTCTTCATATTAGCGTTTTATAAGTTTAAATTCGGGTAGTACCTACCCGTTAAGTTCATACTTAGTAGTTAATATACAATTCAACTACTACAATTCTATATGAAAAACTGATTATAATAATATTTCGCGTTCAAACTTTTATACAATATTTTACAAACTTACAATACCGCTTATTTTACATAAAGCATGAAATATAGCACACAATAACTTTGATACAAGATAGTTGTGAAGATAATTCTAGCTAGTACACAAGTCGTTCGGCAAAGGCAATAAAGACACGTAATTCATACGTCCAGAAACAAGTCGTGCATTCTGGTTTTACTAGGACTACTTTCCATCCTTGGTCTTGTGGAACATAACCGTTATGGCCGTTGATAAGACAGCGTGTTGTAACGCCGTCAAAGGGGCGAGGGTTACGTAATGACCAACAGTCTCGTAATAACCTAAAAACCTCATTTCTTACCCCAATTACCGACTCCGTCACTTGTGGGAACGTTTTGTTTAATAGCTGTAGCCCGATTTTCTTTTTCTCACTTTGGTGAGAAGCGAACATTACTAACCCGTAAGCATAGCATGCTTCTTTATGTTGCATGTTAGCCGCTTTTTCTAAATCATGAAGTCCTATATTCGGATACATTGAGTCAAAATAATTTCTTAACCCGTTGCATAAAATAGCATTTGGGTTCCCCGCAATATATGCGTCTAAGTAAACACATCGTAACTTATGGGTTTCCCAATGTGATATCCCCCATCTTTCAAACGAAAGTCTCTTATAAACCAAGACATTCTTGGAACGTTTTTCGAATGTCTTACAAACTGATCTCGCTTTAAATTGTTGTGCCGAGGAATTCTGACCGACTCTAGACAAGATTTCATCAATCATGTCTCCGGGTAGGTCTCTTAAAATATTAGGTTGTCTATCCATTTTGTGTTTTTAAACTGTAAAAAAGACAAGAGTTAGATTCATAAAAAAATACTTATTAATACAAGCAATTTTTACATATATCATAAAGCATAAGCACACTATATTACATATATTACACCACACGAATACAACTATCTTATTCTGACTCGCTCATTTCTTCTTCTTCAGTTTTGGTTCATTTTGCCAAGTTTCTAGGGATATATGATGTTCCCCTAATACTAGCTGTCGTTTTCCACAACGGTTTAGAAAAACCTGGTGGTTTAGAGGTTATTGGGTCATTGTTACAACTTAAGGACTTCGGGGGTTGACGATACATATAATGTTCATCGGGGTTGGAATTAGATTTCTCTATTTTTATGCCCTTTCCCTTATTATTTTCTTTTCCTTTTTTAAATTCAGTTGGGGAAATTTCTATAACATCATCGGAATTCTCGTCGGAATCCGATTCATCAGAGAATTGGTAATCCTCCCAATATTTTGCTTCCTTGGTGGAAACACCATTGACCATAATTAACCTTGGTCGGTTGGTTGAGGATTTTCTTTTACTTAACCGTTTTATTATTTCCCCCACCGGTTCAATTTCCTCCTCCGGTTCCTCCTCTTTCGGTTCTGATTCTTCTTCCGGTTCTGATTCTTCTTCCGGTTCCTCTTCGAGAACTTGTGAATCAGTCCAATATATATTCGACTCTTCGTTATTATTAGGTGAGTCAATGGGATTTGTGCTAGAGGTAGACATCTATCACACAATATCAAACATGTTAAGAGATTAATATATCACATAATATATACATGTTAATAATATATAGTTTCCAACAAAAATGTTAAGCAATCATTTTTAAAGAAAACACGGTCGAAGTCCAGACTCACTAATGCATCCTAACAAACTCGATAAGACACACTAATGCAAATTTTCTGGTTCTCTAAGACCAACACTCGGATACCAACTGAAATGTCCCGTTCTTATTGATTAAAAACGTTCCATATTAATTGATTTCGTTGCGAGGTTTTGACCTCTATATGAGACGTTTTTCAAAGACTGCATTCATTTTTAAAACAAACCATAACCTTTATTTCATAAATAAAGGTTTAAAAAGCTTTACGTAGATTATCAAATAATGATAATCTAAAATATCCTGTTTACACACGACCATTACATAATGGTTTACAATACAAATATGTTACATCAAAATCAGTTTCTTGAATGCAGTTTTTACACAATATCATACAAACATGGACTCCAAATCTTGTCCTTATTTTAGTATGCAATAGCGGAAGCTCTTAGTATTCACCTGAGAATAAACATGCTTTAAACGTCAACAAAAATGTTGGTGAGTTATAGGTTTAACCTATATATATTAAATCATAACAATAGACCACAAGATTTCATATTTCAATACACATCCCATACATAGAGATAAAAATCATTCATATGGTGAACACCTGGTAACCGACATTAACAAGATGCATATATAAGAATATCCCCATCATTCCGGGACACCCTTCAGATATGATATAAATTTCGAAGTACTAAAGCATCCGGTACTTTGGATGGGGTTTGTTAGGCCCAATAGATCTATCTTTAGGATTCGCGTCAATTAGGGTGTCTGTTCCCTAATTCTTAGATTACCAGACTTAATAAAAAGGGGCATATTTGATTTTGATAATTCAACCATAGAATGTAGTTTCACGTACTTGTGTCTATTTTGTAAAGCATTTATAAAACCTGCATGTATTCTCATCCCAAAAATATTAGATTTTAAAAGTGGGACTATAACTCACTTTCACAGATTTTTACTTCGTCGGGAAGTAAGACTTGGCCACTGGTTGATTCACGAACCTATAACAATATATACATATATATCAAAGTATGTTCAAAATATATTTACAACACTTTTAATATATTTTGATGTTTTAAGTTTATTAAGTCAGCTGTCCTCGTTAGTAACCTATAACTAGTTGTCCACAGTTAGATGTACAGAAATAAATCGATAAATATTATCTTGAATCAATCCACGACCCAGTGTATACGTATCTCAGTATTGATCACAACTCAAACTATATATATTTTGGAATCAACCTCAACCCTGTATAGCTAACTCCAACATTCACATATAGAGTGTCTATGGTTGTTCCGAAATATATATAAATGTGTCGACGTGATAGGTCGAAACATTGTATACATGTCTATGGTATCTCAAGATTACATAATATACAATACAAGTTGATTAAGTTATGGTTGGAATAGATTTGTTACCAATTTTCACGTAGCTAAAATAAGAAAAATTATCCAATCTTGTTTTACCCATAACTTCTTCATTTTAAATCCATTTTGAGTGAATCAAATTGCTATGGTTTCATATTAATAATTATAATCAGAAACTTATGATATGATTAATAATTCATTATTAATTAATAATACTTATGATATGATTTAATAATTAAATTATAATTAAATAATAACTAAGTCTTATAATAATTAAATAATTATTTAATCCTTATTATAAGTCTTATTATAATAATTTCATAATATAAGTTTAATACTTATCATAAGTATTTTTCCATTAATAATGAAGTATTATCAATCATATGTTTAATTAAAAAGTTAATTATGAATCTAAACAGAAAAAGTATAGGTTTATAGTCGGAAAAATAAGTTACAAGTCGTTTTTGTAAAGGTAGTCATTTCAGTCGAAAGAACGACGTCTAGATGACCATTTTAGAAAACATACTTCCACTTTTTAGTTTAACCATAATTTTTGGATATAGTTTCATGTTCATAATAAAAATCATTTTCCCAGAATAACAACTTTTAAATCAAAGTTTATTATAGTTTTTAATTAACTAACCCAAAACAGCCCGCGGTGTTACTACGACGGCGTAAATCCGGTTTTACGGTGTTTTTCGTGTGTCCAGGTTTTAAATGTAAGAATCCGAAACTAATCATCCCGACGATGTCCATATTGATTACAAACGAGTTACAACAGTTGATAACATCGCGAGGTACTTGACCTCTATATGATACATTTTACAAACGTTGCATTTAAAAGGCAATCTATCATTACATCAAAAATTGATATGTTCGTCTAATATTTCACAATATCCAAATGACCTAATCTGTCGTTTACTTAATAATAGTCTTTAATGATCTTCAATGAATCGAATGTAACGTTCTTGTATCATGGCTTAAATGGTCCCAACTAGTATCCTTAATATGAGCTAATGCACAGCGGAAGACTTAATTCGTACCTGAGAATAACATGCTTTAAAATGTCAACATAAAGTTGGTGAGATATATAGGTTTGATGCTAGCAGCGTTATAACAATCCATGGACCACAAGATTTAAAGTTTATACATAATACACTCCTCGTGTATGAAAAGACGTTGAGCACTTGGTAACCATACTTAACTAAAAGCCACAGCAGCATACTCTTAAATAAACCCTACACCGTACCAAAGTGTAGTAACGAAACGAAGTACTGTGCAACCGTTAAATGCTGGTCGTCCAGCCCGGTTGGGGATGTCAGCCCGATAGATCTATCAACAGGATTCGCGTTTACGCTCCTCACGTAATTAGCAGTTACCAAGTATAAAGAGATATGCCATGGTACAACTCAACGTAGAATTTATTTTTGATCACTTGTGTCCATAACGTAAATCATTTATAAAAACAGCGCATGTATTCTCAGCCCAAAAATATTTAGAGTTTAAAAGGGACTATATACTCACCTAATGTATTTTGTAGTAAAAATACATATAACACCATTTGTAACTTATAAGGTTGGCCTTCGATTCACGAACGTAATTAATTATATATATTTATATATTGGTTAACATCTATTTAACAAATAAAGTCAATTTACAGTGTACCTCAATCCTAATGCTCGAGACTAAAATGTAAAAGTTAATAAAAATCGGTTTAACTTAAAATGATTTTCAAAAATTTTATGCATGATTAAATATAGTTAAATATCTTCAAAATTCATTTAGTAAATAATATAACTTATTTATTGTTAAATAAACTTTATTTAAAAAATACCAAAATGATAAATTACTAAATAATAATTTCATTAAAATAATACTTCTAATAAATATATTAATAATAATAATTTAACAGTTTTATTGATCAAATATAATAATTTGATAATTTTTAATAAAAATATTATTTGTTTTAATAATGATAATCATAATCATAATAATAATAATATTAATATTTTCATTAAAAAAAATAATACTTTTGTTAAAAATTATAACTTTTATGTTAATAATAATAAGAATTATAAGTTGACAATAATAATGATCAAATGGTAATTTAATAGTTTTTGGATTAAAATATTAAATGTTTTTAGATAATAATAATCATAATAATATTTTGATAATAATAAATAATAATAATAATCAAATAATAATAACGATTTTAACGACGACGTAAAAATAAAAATATTCATTTTTAAAAATTTGTACAGAAGTTCAATTGGCTATAACTTTAAATCCGTCCGTCGAATCCATTTGACATCTAAATGAAAAGTTTATAGTTTTTCGCCACCTTTCCAAAAACATATAATTCATATATCTTATCTTAACCGCAGGAGTAGCTAATTCAGATTCTATCCTAATGTATATTTTGACAAAAATAAGTAAATAAACATGCTTGATCATAAATTCTCGAGCACTAGTCAGGGACACACTAAAAGTAAATAAAAATTAAGTTTAGAGTGCTCACGTATCAATATTGCGATTCAATATTGTAGGATAGATATATAAACACTCCGAAGGCGATAAATTTTAGTTTAGCTCACGAGCAAAACCCCCGATCCATATCCATAATCTCCTTAGCTACAACCCATAATTTCCTTAATTCTATCCATCTCTTGAAATTAGTTTTGGAACACTTGGACGGAGCCCCGTCATAGTAATTTTTTGTGTAATAATACTAATAATATTACTTTTAATCCCACTATTAGGATAATAATAATCATATTGATTTTGATAATAGAAATCATAATATAATTATGAATATGATTAATAATAGAAATAAATAATATGGAGTAATGTTATCTGTTCTCTGATTGCCTACGGAGTAATATATTTAAATTGTTTAAGGATAAACCGAGTGCACAAAACGTTGGGCTTTTATAGACTCATTCTGGACCCACTAATTTCAAAATTTCAAAGTGATAATAAAAAAAAAAAAAAAAATATATGAACCGCAATTTGCGGCAAACAACATGGACACGTAAAAAAGAAAACAACTTAACATTACATGTTTAGATTTTTATAATATATTTAATTTATTCAATTAATTAAATATTATATTATATTTACATTTATGGTAAAAATATAATTTTTACTAAAATGACACGGTCGTGGTCTCACGACTTATGTACCACTTTCGGTTTTTCGAGCGCACTTTCGTACGTTTAGAAAACTAGCCTTTTACGTTACGTGACGTGTACCTTTATCAATAACTAGACTTAAATTAATTAAAAACTAACCCACTCAAAGTGTAACTTAATCTTTTGAGTGTTGTGGTCATTTACTTGTATAAATCAAAATCTAGTTATTTTCCAAAGTATGTTTTTAAATCGAAAACGTTTGAAATATATTTAGTCGTTTTGTAAAATACACAAATATATATTTAGTAAATACATTTTATTTAACTATTTATTTTTAGTAAAAACACGGACCGTTATCATTTGAAATTTGTCAAAAGGTTCTAGAAGAATTCCGACTTTTAAGAAAACATTAAAACTTTTATTTTATTAAAATGACTCGTTAATAGTTTGACAAAAACAGTTTCAAATATTTATAAAATCTTAATATCTTTTACTCTCACCGATGAATATAGTATTCTTATATCGAAACCTAATATTGTATATCTAATACTTTGTTATCGTTTACTATAAATAAATATATAACACATATACACATAAATGTTCGTGAATCGTCAGGCTTGGTCAAAGGGTAACTGATTATCCAAATATAGAGTTCAGACTTTCTAGACTCAACATTAGGGTTTTTGCTTATCGTGTCGGAAACATATAGGGTTTAAGGTTTAAATTTGGTCGGAAATTTCCGGGTCGTTACAGTACCCACCCGTTAAAGAAATTTCGTCCCCGAAATTTGGTAGAGGTTGTCATAAATAACAATAGGAATGTTTTCATGACGAATATGAGGTAATAATAGAGTTTTATCATTATTGGAAGATATGGATAAAATGATTCGATCATGTGAAGCGTACGAGTGAAGCTATCACAAAAGAGTGAAATGGGTAAATATGAAATTGTTTTAACCGATGATGTAGTTATGATTGATTTCTGGAATTTACGGAAAGAAAGTCTTCGTAATAGAATCTAGTTCTGCGGTGATTTAGGAAATCAAAATCTTCTTTGATTAATGCAATAATCTGTTCTGATTTCTCTGTCAGATATATTGCTATAAATCCACCCCCTTCGTTTTCCTTATTCTCCACACCTTTTATTCTTTCTTCCTCTACTCATTCTTAATATGCTCCATCCAATCCTGATTATTATTATACTTCTAACCTTCATATCTTTCATTCTTCTTTTTCATTTGCCGCCAAAAGAATCTATTCACTTTTATGATTTCCTTGGAATTATAATGTTTCTTATTCTCCCGTGTCTTTACGTCGCAATACGTATTGATATAAACGGTTTGTAGTTTCTGAGTGATTATTGGGTTTTATATCTTCCCTTATACTTCGATGTCCTTGCTTTTGTTTTCTATAATCATTATCATCCACAGTTAATACTCTCTTCCATTTGCTACGATTTATACTCCAATTTCTATTTCGGAGCTTCATTCTTTTTCTTTTCCTCCTTTTCAACTAAGCATCTTTTGTAATGGTCCGGAATTCGTAGGTATGAAATTTGGAATGAACATAGCTAATGCTCTCAGAAAGGAATGGTAATGACACGATTTTGGTTTGTCAAATTACCAGAATATTCTGGAAAAGATCGAATTATCAAGAAATATTTTCTTGATATTTTTAGAATTTATATAGAATGTAAGAGCCGTGTAACATGTCACATGATGATAGTACTGTGAATCATCACATTCCATTAGAAACTTAACATGACTTACTGTAATATAATGAAGTTGATCAAGTTTCATTATATTATACTAATTCATGCATCAGTTCGCAACACTGCTTCTGAACATTCCTATTTTAAACTCGGGGGTTTCAGAATTTAGAAACTAACACAGTTTCTTTTATATTGTAACGCAGATGTTACGGAGTGATAAATGATTTCAGATAAAGATAGTTGTGAAAATGTCTCCAACAATATGGAGAATATGTATAACGGAAGATATGAAGATATCTTATAATATCTAAGATAAGATGTTGATGAAGAATATCATCTGAAAAAGGTTTAGAATAAGGAGTAGGGTTCTTACTAACGATTTCAGCAGGCACTGAATCGTTTGGATTCTTTGAAGTCGGGTTTAGTTTTCATGATTTGTCCACGGTCTCCTTCATACTTTGCTCAATCCGTTTTTCAGTTTCAACACTTCTCTTTTTTTTCTGGGTTTTTCCAACATGCTGTACTTCATCGTAAACTTTTGACTATTAAGGTCGTTTACGGTTTTTGTTGCTTCATCAGCATTTCAAGAACTACTTCATAGTCCAGGATGTTTTTCAGAAACTTCACATTCGAAATATATAATTCTTAGGGATAGACGTTTTCGGTATAACTGGGAGAATTTCTACAAGATTTTCAAAATACTGATTGCGGATTTCGCCAAAGAGATAACGAGTTGCTGGTACGTCTGCTGATGATGTTGTGAAATATAAAAGGTTCTCCGGTAACGACGGCGAAAGGACAAGGTATAAATATTGAGATTATAATAGGAGTAGTCTCACTGAGAAGTCGAAGTGGAGCTGTGACATAATTAGCTTCCTGAAAAGAAATTGTAGGGTTGTTTTTGCTAATAAATGGCAAAGGATTCAACACGATATGTGTTAAACTATAAATTTGGATTCGAAAGTTTTTCAGGTGCATAAATCTTTCTTCCGTAGACGAGGTGCGGCTGGTTCAACTTCTCGATCGAGGTGTTTTCAAGAATCATGAAAAGATTTGAACGAAGATTATGATTATCGAGATACAATGAGGTTTAGAATGAAATCAAGTGGCAAACTTGAAGAATTGTTTAGTTTCATATGTTATAATCAACATTTTAATTCATTTAATTGTCCAAAGTTAGCAGTCCAATAGTCCGATTGTCCAATGGTCCAATAATTTCATATATAAATTAAATATATAATATTTGAATTAATTAATACGTATCGTTACCCGTGTACCGGTCTCAGTGTCGATCACAACTCAAAGTATATATATATTTTGGAATCAACTCCGACCCTGTATAGCCAACTCCCACCTTCACATATAGAGTGTCTATGGTTGTTCCGAAATATATATATAGATGGGTCAATATGATAAGTCGAAACCTTGTATATGTGTCCCGTTATATAAAGTGCGTAAAATAAATAAATATATATCATGACCCATTATACAACGTGTTGTCTCAGAATTAATCCGACGTATTGTTGTACATGTGTCCCGACAGTATGTACAGTGCAGAAATTAAAATTGCGAGAATGTAAATTGCGATAAATTAAATGTTAATCAGTTAGCTGGGAACAGTTAGCCAGAACAGTTAGCGTGTAATCCTATCACAATTTCAATTAATTAATTCGTTTGTTTCTAACACTTTTTATTTTTGTCCAATGTTTTCTTCGTTATGCCACTTGTTGGATTCTGATAGGTCAAAATCCAAATATGAAATTTGAATGAAAATGGTTATTCTGAGGTGAGCGGATGCGAATATCGGTGGTTGTAAGTAGGATAATAGATAATCGTTGAATCAGATTCGAAGAATGTACAGTGTAACTTATTAACGTGAATTCTAAATATTCCTCGGGTACTACCCACCCGTTAAAATATTTTCATCATTAACAGTTTGTACAAAAGAATTTTTAATTACAATCTTTATGAAAATATACTTGCATATATATTTTCATCGGATGTAATCATGGATTTAATGAGTCAATAAGATATTAAACTCATTTGATTTATCGTTAATACTAGATTACATAATCTCTAAAACATTAGAGATTACTTAGTCACCATATTGAACGAAGGTAATGGGGTAGAATGGTATATAAATCGAAGATATTCGATGTAGAACGATATGTAGAACGGAAATAAAATGAATAGGGCGATACGTAGTACGGTGATTATACTCAAGGTGTAATTTGTGACGTTGAGATTTATGACGTGGTTGTGGTTTGAGGGTGATAAGGATACCATTGACGTTGATGATAGTGATGCTGTTGATGGTGCTGGTACTGAAGATTGCGATGTTGATGTTACTGGAGGTACTGGTTATGCTGCCGGTGCTGCCGCTGGTGTTTGTAACCTTCGCACCAAGTTCTCCAAAACCATTACTCGAGCACGTAGTTCGTTAACTTCTTATATTATGTCGGGATGATTGACGATTGAAACGAGCGGGTGAGTAAGATTAGAAATATGGGATAGTATATAATTGTGATGAGATACTCAGAAAAGAAAAGAGAAAATGGTTTCTCGAACAGGTTTGTCGGTAAGCGTTTCGGGTTCATTGCCAAAAGGACAATTTGATGAATGGAAAGAATCTTCGATATGAAATGATTTTTGGATGTCGGATAATATTCTAACTATATAGAATATCTATATATATGATACTAAAGATTTCGTAGACTTCATGGGAATTTACATCATATGTCAGGCAAGTCTAAGATACGCTAAGATATGAATTTATCAGATATGCTAAGATATGAATTTCGTCTATACACTATCGATGCACTAAATGCAGTAAGACGTGTCTAGACTTAAGAATGATAAGCAGGAAATTTTCCTAAGGATGATAAGCAGATAGTTTCCGACTAGAAATGATAAGCAAAACTTTTTGACATGCAGGCACGGTCGAAGTCCAGACTCACTAATGTATCCTAACAACTTACCAGTTAGACACACTAATGCAGACCTGGTTCGCTAAGACTAACGCTCTGATACCAACTGTAAGAATCCGAAACTAATCATCCGGATGATGTCCATATTGATTACAAATGAGTTACAACAGTTGATAACATCGCGAGGTACTTGACCTCTATATGATACATTTTACAAACGTTGCATTTAAAAGGCAATCTATCATTACATCAAAAATTGATATGTTCGTCTAATATTTCACAATATCCAAATGACCTAATCTGTCGTTTACTTAATAATAGTCTTTAATGATCTTCAATGACTCGAATGCAACGTTCTTGTATCATGGCTTAAATGGTCCCAACTAGTATCCTTAATATGAGCTAATGCACAGCAGAAGACTTAATTCGTACCTGAGAATAACATGCTTTAAAATGTCAACATAAAGTTGGTGAGATATATAGGTTTGATGCTAGCAGCGTTATAACAATCCATGGACCACAAGATTTAAAGTTTATACATAATACACTCCTCGTGTATGAAAAGACGTTGAGCACTTGGTAACCATACTTAACTAAAAGCCACAGCAGCATACTCTTAAATAAACCCTACACCGTACCAAAGTGTAGTAACGAAACGAAGTACTGTGCAACCGTTAAATGCTGGTCGTCCAGCCCGGTTGGGGATGTCAGCCCGATAGATCTATCAACAGGATTCGCGTTTACGCTCCTCACGTAATTAGCAGTTACCAAGTATAAAGAGATATGCCATGGTACAACTCAACGTAGAATTTATTTTTGATCACTTGTGTCCATAACGTAAATCATTTATAAAAACAGCGTATGTATTCTCAGCCCAAAAATATTTAGAGTTTAAAAGGGACTATATACTCACCTAATGAATTTTGTAGTAAAAATACATATAACACCATTTGTAACTTATAAGGTTGGCCTTCGATTCACGAACCTAATTAATTATATATATTTATATATTGGTTAACATCTATTTAACAAATAAAGTCAATTTACAGTGTACCTCAATCCTAATGCTCGAGACTAAAATGTAAAAGTTAATAAAAATCGGTTTAACTTAAAATGATTTTCAAAAATTTTATGCATGATTAAATATAGTTAAATATCGTCAAAATTCATTTAGTAAATAATATAACTTATTTATTGTTAAATAAACTTTATTTAAAAAATACCAAAATGATAAATTACTAAATAATAATTTCATTAAAATAATACTTCTAATAAATATATTAATAATAATAATTTAACAGTTTTATTGATCAAATATAATAATTTGATAATTTTTAATAAAAATATTATTTGTTTTAATAATGATAATCATAATCATAATAATAATAATATTAATATTTTCATTAAAAAAATAACTCTTTTGTTAAAAATTATAACTTTTATGTTAATAATAATAAGAATTATAAGTTGACAATAATAATGATCAAATGGTAATTTAATAGTTTTTGGATTAAAATATTAAATGTTTTTAGATAATAATAATCATAATAATATTTTGATAATAATAAATAATAATAATAATCAAATAATAATAACGATTTTAACGACGACGTAAAAATAAAAATATTCATTTTTAAAAATTTGTACAGAAGTTCAATTGGCTATAACTTTAAATCCGTCCGTCGAATCCATTTGACATCTAAATGAAAAGTTTATAGTTTTTCGCCACCTTTCCAAAAACATATAATTCATATATCTTATCTTAACCGCAGGAGTAGCTAATTCAGATTCTATCCTAACGTATATTTTGACAAAAATAAGTAAATAAACATGCTTGATCCTAAATTCTCGAGCACTAGTCAGGGACACACTAAAAGTAAATAAAAATTAAGTTTAGAGTGCTCACGTATCAATATTGCGATTCAATATTGTAGGATAGATATATAAACACTCCGAAGGCGATAAATTTTAGTTTAGCTCACGAGCAAAACCCCCGATCCATATCCATAATCTCTTTAGCTACAACCCATAATTTCCTTAATTCTATCCATCTCTTGAAATTAGTTTTGGAACACTTGGACAGAGCCCCGTCATAGTAATTTTTTGTGTAATAATACTAATAATATTACTTTTAATCCCACTATTAGGATAATAATAATCATATTGATTTTGATAATAGAAATCATAATATAATTATGAATATGATTAATAATAGAAATAAATAATATGGAGTAATGTTATCTGTTCTCTGATTGCCTACGGAGTAATATATTTAAATTGTTTAAGGATAAACCGAGTGTACAAAACGTTGGGCTTTTATAGACTCATTCTGGACCCACTAATTTCAAAATTTCAAAGTGATAATAAAAAAAAATATAAAAAAAAATATATGAACAGCAATTTGCGGCAAACAACATGGACACGTAAAAAAGAAAACAACTTAACATTACATGTTTAGATTTTTATAATATATTTAATTTATTCAATTAATTAAATATTATATTATATTTACATTTATGGTAAAAATATAATTTTTACTAAAATGACACGGTCGTGGTCTCACGACTTATGTACCACTTTCGGTTTTTCGGGCGCACTTTCGTACGTTTAGAAAACTAGCCTTTTACGTTACGTGACGTGTACCTTTATCAATAACTAGACTTAAATTAATTAAGAACTAACCCACTCAAAGTGTAACTTAATCTTTTGAGTGTTGTGGTCATTTACTTGTATAAATCAAAATCTAGTTATTTTCCAAAGTATGTTTTTAAATCGAAAACGTTTGAAGTATATTTAGTCGTTTTGTAAAATACACAAATATATATTTAGTAAATACATTTTATTTAACTATTTATTTTTAGTAAAAACACGAACCGTTATCATTTGAAATTTGTCAAAAGGTTCTAGAAGAATTCCGACTTTTAAGAAAACATTAAAACTTTTATTTTATTAAAATGACTCGTTAATAGTTTGACAAAAACAGTTTCAAATATTTATAAAATCTTAATATCTGTTACTCTCGCCGATGAATATAGTATTCTTATATCGAAACCTAATATTGTATATCTAATACTTTGTTATCGTTTACTATAAATAAATATATAACACATATACACATAAATGTTCGTGAATCGTCAGGCTTGGTCAAAGGGTAACTGATTATCCAAATATAGATTTCAGACTTTCTAGACTCAACATTAGGGTTTTTGCTTATCGTGTCGGAAACATATAGGGTTTAAGGTTTAAATTTGGTCGGAAATTTCCGGGTCGTTACATTAAATCATTAAGTTAGCATATCATATAGATATAGAACATGTGTTTAGTTGATTTTAAAAGTCAAGTTAGAAGGATTAACTTTTATTTGCGAACAAGTTTAGAATTAACTAAACTATGTTCTAGTGATTACAAGTTTAAACCTTCGAATAAGATAGCTTTATATGTATGAATTGAATGATGTTATGAACATCATTACTACCTCAAGTTCCTTGGATAAACCTACTGGAAATGAGAAAAATAGATCTAGCTTCAAAGGATCCTTGGATGGCTTGAAAGTTCTTGAAGCAGAATCATGACACGAAAACAATTTCAAGTAAGATTTCCACTCGAAATAAGATTGTTATAGTTATAGAAATTGAATTAAAGTTTAAATATGATTATTACCTTGTATTAGAAAGATAACCTACTATAAGTAACAAAGGTTTCTTGATCTTGGATGATTACTTAGAATGGATTTAGAAAACCTGGAAGTAAACTTGCAATCTTGGAAGTATTCTTGATTTTATGAAACTAGAACTTTTGGAATTTATGAAGAACACTTAGAACTTGAAGATAGAACTTGAGAGAGATCAGTTAGATGAAGAAAATTGAAGAATGAAATTGTTTGTAGGTGTTTTTGGTCGTTGGTGTATGGATTAGATATAAAGGATATGTAATTTTGTTTTCATGTAAATAAGTCATGAATGATTACTCATATTTTTGTAATTTTATGAGATATTTCATGCTAGTTGCCAAATGATGGTTCCCACATGTGTTAGGTGACTCACATGGGCTACTAAGAGCTGATCATTGGAGTGTATATACCAATAGTACATACATCTAAAAGCTGTGTATTGTACGAGTACGAATACGGGTGCATACGAGTAGAATTGTTGATGAAACTGAACGAGGATGTAATTGTAAGCATTTTTGTTAAGTAGAAGTATTTTGATAAGTGTCTTGAAGTCTTTCAAAAGTGTATGAGTACATATTAAAACACTACATGTATATACATTTTAACTGAGTCGTTAAGTCATCGTTAGTCGTTACATGTAAATGTTGTTTTGAAACCTTTAGGTTAACGATCTTGTTGAATGTTATTAACCCATTGTTTATTATAACAAATGAGATGTTAAATTGTTATATTATCATGATATTATGATATATAATATATCTTAGTATGATGTATATACAGTTAAATGTCGTTACAACGATAATCGTTACGTATATGTCTCGTTTCGAAATCATTAAGTTAGTAGTCTTATTTTTACATATGTATTTCATTGTTAATACACTTAATAATATATTTAATTATCATTTAACATAATTAACCAAGTGTATCAATATCTTAATATGATTCATATGTACCTAGTAAGACGTTGTTATAACGATAATCGTTATATATATCGTTTTCGAGTTTCTTAAATTAATAGTCTCATTTTTTGTATATAACTCATTGTTAAAATACCTAATGAGATACATACTTATAACAAAATCATGTTAACTATATATATAACCATATATATGTCATCGTATAGTTTTTACAAGTTTTAACGTTCGTGAATCACCGGTCAACTTGGGTGGTCAATTGTCTATATGAAACATATTTCAATTAATCAAGTCTTAAGAAGTTTGATTGCTTAATATGTTGGAAACACTTAATCATGTAAATAACAATTTCATTTAATATATATATAAACATGGAAAAGTTCGGGTCACTACACATACCTTTTTAGGATATTTCGAATCAACAAAACCTTCAGGCTGAACCATATAGACATCTTCCTCAAGATGTCCGTTTAGGAAAGCGATCTTGACATCCATTTGCCATATTTCATAATCATAATGAGCAGCAATGGCAAGTAATATCCTAATAGACTTTAGCATTGCCACAGGCGAAAAAGTTTCATCATAGTCAACCCCTTGAGTTTGAGTGAAACCTTTTGCTACAAGTCTAACTTTATATGTATCCAAGTTTCCATGTATGTCGGTTTTTATTTTGAAAAGCCATTTACAATCAACTAGCCTTGAGCCAGTAGGTTGTTCAACAAGTTCCCAAACTTGGTTGTCATACATGGATTGCACCTCAGCGTTCATGGCTTCCTGCCATTTATCTTTATCAATCCTTGATAAGGCATCTTGGTAGTTTGTTGGTTCATCCAAATCAACCACATAGCAACCATCCATGAGAAACCCATATCTCTCAGGAGGATTACTAATCCTACCAGACCTGCGAACGTCTTGTATACTTTGATCATCCACTTGATCATTCTCAACATCTTCATGTTGAGTGCTAGTGTCAACCAATTGTGTATCATCTGCTTGATCTTGAACCTCTTCAAGATCCATCTTCTTTTTACTATTTTCTTCCATTAGGAACTTAGTTTCAAGGAATTCAGCCTTCTGAGCAACAAATACATTCTGCTCGAAAGGATCATAGAAATAGTATCCCATATCATCCTTGGGATATCCTAGGAAGATACACTTCGTGGATCAAGCATTCAACTTATTAGGGACGTAACGCTTAGGGTAAGCTTCACATCCCCATACCTTTAAGTATGAAAGAGATGGAGGTTTTCCAAACCACATCTCATGAGGTGTTCGTTCCACTTTCTTGGTTGGGGCCATATTTAGAATACGAGCCGCGGAGCATAGACAATAACCCTAAAATGATAGAGGTAACGAGCTCCTTGCCATCATAGACCGAACCATATCTATTAGGGTTCGGTTCCTCCTTTCGGAAACTCCATTAAGTTGGGGTGTTCCAGGAGGAGTAAGTTGCGAGATAATCCCACAACCTTTAAGATTATCTTGGAAATCATCGCTTAGGTATTCACCTCCTCTATCGGTACGAAGTACCTTGATTGTCTTATTGAGTTGATTTTGTACTTCATTTTGATATTCTTTGAATGCTTTAAAAGTTTCGTCCTTGTGTCTTAATAAGTAGACGTATCCGAAACGACTGAAGTCATCAATGAAAGTAACGAAGTATCTTTCACCATTCCTAGTCATGGGCTTAAAGGGTCTACATACATCCGAATGTATTAATCCCAATAAGTCCTTAGCCCTTTCATAGGTCCCTTTGAAAGGTGCTTTAGTCATTTTGCCTTGTAAACCAGATTCACATACATCAAATGAGTCTAGTTCATTTGATTTCAAAAGTCCATTCTTTTGAAGTGTATGCATTCGATTCTTGTTTATGTGACCAAGGCGACAATGCCATAAGTAGGAATCACTACATCCCTTTTGAGTTTCTTGGTGTTTGCATGGTATATTGAGCTATTGTATGATGCGTCATCATGAACCAATTCATAAATACCATTCACAGGCGAAGCCTTGAAATAGAACACGTTATCTAAAGAAACATGGATATCATCATTAATGAAATTAAGATTAAAACCACATTGTTTCAAACGGGATACATAAATAATGTTCCGAGATAAATCGGGTGCATAGAAAACATTTTTCAACATAAGCTCCAAACCACTTGGAAGCTTCAAAATAAAGTCTCCCGGAGCTACTACATGCACCTTAGCTCCATTTCCCATGAAGAGACTTGATGTTCCCGCTTCTTGTTTAGTTCTTTTGAACTCCTGCATTGTCATACCCCGTCCTAATCCATCTGGACGAAGTCACCAACATCTGGTCCCATTGCGATGATCGACTCCAAATGATGTCTTTTAAAATGAGCAAATGCACAGCGGATGATTTCTTTCATACCTGAGAATAAACATACTTTCAAGTGTCAACCAAAAGGTTGGTGAGTTCATAGGTTTATCATAAAACAATAAAATTCATTATTTTGATAGACCACAAGATTTAAATGTTGCATGGTACAAATGGGCCCGAATCCTATACCCACCTGTAATGTACCTGCGATATCTTTTAAATACAGTACACCTTTCTCGTGAACGAAACCATTTTTTATAAATCTTAGTAACCGTACACATATCTCGTGCACAAAAATAACATACACATAACCTGTGTATAAAATCATTCTCTCAATACATAACATTCACTTTTCATTGCTTTCATAACTTGGCTTGGTAACCGACCTTAACATATAATGCGCATAATAATATCCCCAAAATAGAACATCTCGTATGTATAATAATCATATAAACTTCGAAGTACTAAACACCACGCCCACTAGCCCTTTCGTCTAGTGAACATTCTGGGTGGGGGTGTTAAACCCGGTAGATACCTTTAGGATTCGCGTGAATTAGGGCCATACCCGATTCTAATTCTTAGGTTACCAAGAAATAATAATCAGGGGAAAAATATTCACAACAATTAGTGGCAATTATCAAGTCCACATAATTCAATAATAACCTACAGAACTTCTATCTGCATAATAATTCATTCGAGGAATGTTTTGCTTGTGTCTATCTCGTAAAATATTTATAAAAGCATTTCATGTATTCACAGTTCAAAATATATTTCAAAAGCATTTAATAAAGCAGTTGTAAAAATAGCGCATGTATTCTCAGTCCCAAAAATGTAAAGAGTAAAAGGGAATCAAATGAACTCACCTATTGTATTTTATAGTAAAAATACATATAACGATATTGAATAATGCAGGGTTGGACTCAGATTCACGAACCTATATCATTTGTGTATACATTAAAACGTATAATCGTAATCGAACAAATATATATTATTATTAGTGATATAATTTTTATATTAGTAACTTTTATAGTTCATTATTAATATATATTAATTTTATATATATAAAATATAAATTTATGTTAAGTTATGTGTATTACATATTATATTTATATATATATATATATATATATATATATATATATATATATATATATATATATATATATATATATATATATTTCATTTGTTTGTAAAAATATTAATTATAACAATACTAGAATGATATTAATAATGATAGTAATAATAGTAATAATAATAATAATAATTTTACTCTTAGTGTAAATGATAGTTTTAACGATACTTTGATAATTTTTGTTATAATGATACTTTTAATAGAAGTGATAGTAATAAAAATTTTAATATTATTAATAATGATAATTTATTTTAATGATATATTGGTAATAATAATGATAGGGTTAATAATAATTAGATTTATCATAGACTTTGTGTTAAATTTTATAGACTTATAATTTCAGTTCCTATATCTTAAATTCATAATCATATTCACAATTGTACAAAAATTCATATTATTATTGTAACCATTTTTCATAGTTTTTACTATATCAACTTTTATGGTTTAACTCAAAATATCACTGTTATTAACATGTTTATATAATAATAACCATAGTACTATAATGATAGTACTAATAATAATAATGATAATAATATAAGTCCTTGTTATCAATAATACTAATTATGTTATTATTATCAATAATAATATTAGTTAACATCATAATATTAATAATTAATAATAATACTAGCAACAATAACAATAATAATAATAATAATAATAATAATAATAATAATAATAATAATAATAATAATAATAATAATAATAATAATAATAATAATAATAATAATAATAATAATAATAATAATAATAATAATAATAATAATAATAATGAAATGATAATAATAATAATAATAATAAAACTAAATAAAGAGTGTACTACCTTCAAATAATTAAGCCTAGAAAAAAAATATGCTGTCTCATCTAGGACTCGAACCCGTAACCATTTGTTCACTAGCTATCACCCTTTACCATTGATCCACCTGTTTCTTTTCTGATTTATCTACCCCGTATACAAATATAAATGTTATCTATGTTTCTTCATCTTCTTCGTATGTCTTTAAATTTAACATAAGCCAAAATCATAACAACAATCAATAGAGATTTGAATTTAGGACTTAATATCTAATACAAAATTTTATAGTTTGTGATTAATTGTTTTAAAAAAAAATAAATTCCAAACCCAGCTGCTGCTCGTCGAGTGTTTTTAAAAAAAAAATATATATAATGATTTTGTGATTGGTAACGTTATAGATAAAAGTTATAACACAAAATAGGTTAGAAAATATTAGTGGAAACTTTACCAATCGATAATTTAGCTTGAATCATAACGGTTAATACGAATTTGATTAAGACCAAATTGGTTGACTTTTTACTCCAAAGGTTTGACTCAAAAATTAGAAATCAATATAAGGAATTGGATTCTAAAACTTTACAGGTAGTTTAAGTAAATAATTTTTAACAAACCTGCATTATTTCTTTTTGGAATTTCATTCGGATTCAAAGATTTGGAAAAATGAAAAACAAACAACGAACGGGTTCTTTCTTTAAGTTTTTCTGTGTGATTTACCAATTATCAACAAGGAATAGCAGTGTAATTGATAATGAGGATGGTAATCGATCGATTAAAACAGATACTAGATGATCAATTATTGTGTGTAGTGGTTTGGTTAGACATTTGTTCACGAGCAAATAGAAGGAAAGCAGAAAAATATAATAGAAAAAAAGACGCAGGTGTCACTCGTATATATATATATATATATATATATATATATATATATATATATATATATATATATATATATATATATATATATATATATATATATCAGATCTATAGTGTATCTTTATTTATTTAACTTTTTTTTATTAATAATATTATATAATAACAATACTATTAATATAAAAATAATAGTGGTAATAAATATAATATTAATGATAATAATAAAGATAACACTAATATTATTGGTACAACAAATTATACTTAACAAATCTTATATATATATATATATATATATATATATATATATATATATATATATATATATATATATATATATATATATATATATGTATATATATATATATATATGTATATATTAAGTTAATAATATAAATACTGATATCAATATCAATATTTATAATGAAAATAATAAGGATATTAATATAGTAATTATATTTTATCTTTTCAATTATATTTAATATATTGATATTTCAATGTATTAAACATGTAATATAACATATTTTTAATATTTAATATTTAGTTACAATTATTTATATAGACTGAAATATTCTAATTTCTTCCTTTTATATATATATATATATATATCTGTAATATAGTTATAATAATTATGTATAGAAATTAGGTAAACATATTATATTATAACTTACAATTATATATCTTGTCTTTACAAGTATTCATTTATTTAACTTCGCTCAATATTAATTGATTGACAATTGAGTGTTACCAACTTCGAAGCCATATCTTTATATTTGTATATATAGATTTATTTTAATAATAAGTTTCATTATACCTTATATTATTTTACCTATTTATCTCAATGAACTAAATCGTATATTACTTCAAATTACATTTCAGTTTAATATTTATCTTAGTATTCTTTATTTATATATAGAGATATATTTTAAATAATAATTATTATAATATCGTATTTTTATTTTATTAATTAATTTTTTTATAACAACAACATATAATACTTCAAATTATAATTCGAATTATTATTTATATATATGTACACACATATCTATTTCAATTAATGTTCGTGAATCGTCGAGAGCAGTCGAAGGTCAAATGAATATATTAAACACAGTTCAAAGTTTTTAAGATTTCAACATTACATACTCTGCTTATCGTGTCGGAAACATATAAAGATTAAGTTTAAATTTGGTCGGAAATTTTTGGGTCGTCACAGTACCTACCCGTTAAAGAAATTTCGTCCCGAAATTTGATCGTGGTCGTCATAGCTAACATTAAAAATGTTTTCATGACGAATTTGAGCTGATAGATAGAGTTTTATTACTGTTGAGTAATATGGATAAGATAATTCGATTACTCGAAAAGTACGAGTGAAGCTATCACTAAATAGTGAAATGAGAAAGACATGTTTCATCATAACTTTTGACTAGTCATGGTTAAATTCCGGAATTCAAGGGATTTAAAGAAAATCTTCGTATCGATATAAGATTTGATTCATCGGTAAATAAGGAAATTAGGATATCTTTAATTAAATGTGATCATCTGCCTCGATTGCTTTGTCTGATATTTTCACTATAAATTTAACCTTTCTGTTCCATTAATTTTCACCACTTCAATAATTTCTTTCTTAATTAACATTTCCAAAGAGTTTGAAAATGCTTTATCCAGTTCTGATCCTTGTACTTATCCTGACTATCGTATCTGTCATTCTTCTTTTCCATCTACCACAGGAGGAATCTATTCACTTCTACTATTACCTTGGGGTTATAGTGTTTTTAATTCTCCCGTGTCTTTATATTGCTATACACATTGATATACACGGTTTGTAATTTCTGTGTTGTTATTGGGTTTTATATCTTCCCTTATATTTCGAAGCTCCTGCTTCTTTCTCCTATTATCATTATCCTTCACATTTAATGCTTTCTCTTATTTGCTGCGATTTATACCCACATTTACACTTCGAAGCTTTATGCTCTATTTTCTCTTCTATCCATTAAGTACCTCAAGTAATGGTCCAGAATTCATGGGTATGGAGTTTCGAATGAACATGGTTAATGTTTTAAGAAGGAAATCGTAATGGCACGATCTTGATTTGTCAAATTACTAGAATTCAAGGTAAAAAATTAGGAGTATCAGAAAAATATGTTCTTGATATGTTATCGTGTAACATGGCACATGATGACGTTATGATCTGTGAATCATCACGTTTCATTAGAAACTCAGCATGACTTACTGTAATATAAGCACGTTGATCAAGTGTCATTATATTATACTAACTCATGCATCAATTTTTAACACTACTTCAAAATCATTCATAGTTCAAACTCGAATTTTAAAGCAATTTAGAAACTAAAGTAGTTACCTTTGTGATTTAATATAGATAGCACGAAGAGATAAATAATTTCGGACGAGAATATTTATGAAAATATCTTCAGAAATATCGAAGATATTTATGATGATATTTTGAAATTTCTAAGTTCGATGGTTGATGAAGAAAATTTGTCCGCAAGAGTTTGGATTCAGAAGCAAGGTATTCGCTAAAGATTTCATCAGAAACAGAATCATCAGGATTTTTAATGTACAAGTTTAGTTCTTGTAATTTGTTCAGAGACTCCTTCGTAGTTTGCTCAATCAGTTTTTCAGTTTCAAACTTTTTCTGAGCTTTGTCAACATACAATTCTTTATCATCAACTTTTGGCTGTTGAGGTCGTTTACAGTTTTTTTGTTGCTTCATTCAACTTTTCAAAATTAATTCACAGAATGGGTGATTTTCAGAATTTTAGAATGGAAGACCAGAGTTCTAAGAGATAAATGTTATATAGATACATATAACTATTAATGAGGAAACGTTGCGAGACTCAAAATACAGATTTGCTGATTCCTGTAATTGGTATGGCAATTCTTGTTATAAGATGTGGATGAGTACATGATGAGACTTCAATAGATAAATATAGTGATTTGTCAGAGAGATTTAAGCCAAGGAGCAGCGAGGTTGCTGGTACGTCTGCTGGTAATATGATGGAATATAAAAGGTTCCCCGGTAACAATAAAAAAGCACGCATATAAATCAAGGTTAAGGTTGTTTCGAATGAAAAGTCGAAGTTGACTTGCTGGAGCTGTGACAAAATTGACTAATTTGGAAAGAGATTGCAAAGTTATTTTCATTAATAATAATGCTAAAGGAATTAGCACAGCTACGCGTTAAACATTTACTAAGTTTCCGAGAGTTTCAGGTGCATAACTACATGCATAAATCTTTCCTTCCGTAGACGAAGTGCGGTTAGTTCATTCTCTTGCTTGAGGTATTTTCAAGAATCATGAAAGGTTTGAACGTTGATCGTAATCATCAAGATACAAATGAAGTTTAGGATGAAATCAAGTGGCAAACTTAAAGAATTGTTCAGTTTCATATGTTATAATCAATATTTTAATTCATTTTAATTGTTCAATGTTGGTAGTCCTCAGTTGATAGTCCACAGTTAGCAATATATAATATTTGAATTAATTAAAACGTGTCGTGACCCGTGTACATGTCTCAGACTCGATCACAACTCAAAGTATATATATTATTGTAGAATCAACCTCAACCCTGTATAGCTAACTCCAGCATTACTACATATAGAGTGTCTATGGTTATTCCAAATAATATATATATATATATATATATATATATATATATATATATATATATATATATATATATATATATATATATATATATATATATATATATATATATATATATATGCGTCGATATGATATGTCAAAACCTTGTATACGTGTCCCGATATTTAAAGTGCGTAAAATAAATAACAGAAATTAAATGACGATAAATAAAGTACGTAAAGTAAATAACAGAAATTAAATGACGATAAATAAATTTACGATAATTAAATTGCGATAAATAAAATGCGATACAGAATTAACAGTTAGCTAGGAACAGTTAGCTAAGAACAGTTAGCATGGATTCTTAACAAAATTTCTCATAGTTAATTTGTTTGTTTCTAACAAATTTTATTTTGTCCAATGTTTTCTTCATTATGCCACTTGTTGTATTTTGATAGATCAAAATCCAAATATGAAATTGAATGAAAATGGTTATTCTGCGGTCAACGGATACGTATATCGGTGGTTGTAAATAAGATAGTAAATGACTGTTGAATTAGATTTGAAAGAATATACAGTGTACTTATTAATGTGAAATCTGAATATTCCTCGGATATTACCTACCCGTTAAAATATTTTCACCATTAACAGTTTGTACAAAAGAATTTTTAATTACAATCTTTATGAAAATATAGTTACATATATATTTTCTTCAGATGTAATCATGGATTTAATGAGTTAATATGATATTAATCTCATTTGATTTACCGTTATAACAAGAATATATAATCTCTAAAATATTAGAGATTACATAATCGCCATGTCAAACGAAGATAAATGATGTAGAATGATACGTAGTATGATTATTATACTCGAGGTACAGAATGAGATGTTGAGGCATAGATTGTTGATGGTACTGGTGCTGTTACTGATGGTACTGTTGGTGCCAGTGATGTTGTTGAAGCTGGTAAATTCTGCACCATATTCTCCAAATTGATTACTCGAGCGCGAAGTTCGTTGACTTCTTCTATTGTTTCGGGATGATTGTCAGTCGGAACGAGCGGTTGGATAAGGTTTAGATTTTTAGATAGAATATAATCGTGACGAGCTACCCTGGAAATGAGGCTGAAAATGGTGTTTCAGATATGTTCGCTGGTAAGTGCTTCAGGTTCTTTGTCAATAGATGAATTCGGTTGGTGGAAGGGATTGCCTTCTTCGCGTCTCCATTGATTAAGTTGACTACAAACCCATCAGATGAATTGGAGATGGCTGATTGATTGATTCATTCTGGTGACACCGCTTTCGGAGCTTAGGTGAACATCCGTGTCGGAATAGCTATCAGAATAACTATCGGAATAGCTATCGGAATTTGAGGGACTCGAACTAGTTGAGGGATTCATTTCGTACGATCAGATGAAGGATTTTTGATAAGAATTAGATTATAAGATGTAGATTAGTACCCTGTAATACATAATTTACATATGCATATATAATACTAAAATCCCATAAGTTACGGAGGAATCTACGAAAGCTGTCAGGTAAGGTCTACAGTAACAGATACGCTAAGATATGAATTATCGGATACGCTAAGATATGAATTTTTTTGTCTATACACTATTCATGCAGTCAATGCAGTAAAACGTGTCTAGACTAAGAAAGATAAGCAGGTAATTTCCTAAGGATGATAAGCAGGTAATTTTCGACACAAAATGATAAGCAAAACTTTTGACATGCAGACACGGTCGAAGTCCAGACTCACTAATGCATCCTAACAACCATCAGTTAGACACTCTAACGCAGACCTAGTTCGCTAAGACCACCGCTCTGATACCACATGTCATACCCCGTCCTAATCCATATGGACGAAGTCACCAACATCTGGTCCCATTGCGATGATCGACTCCAAATGTTGTCTTTTAAAATGAGCAAATGCACAGCGGATGATTTCTTTCATACCTGAGAATAAACATGCTTTCAAGTGTCAAACAAAAGGTTGGTGAGTTCATAGGTTTATCATAAAACAATAAAATTCATTATTTTGATAGACCACAAGATTTAAATGCTGCATGGTACAAATGGGCCCGAATCCTATACCCACCTGTAATGTACGTGTGATATCTTTTAAATACCGTACACCTTTCTCGTGTATGAAACCATTTTTCATAAATCTTAGTAACCGTACACATATCTCGTGCACAAAAATAACATACACATAACCTGTGTATAAAATCATTCTCTCGATACATAACATTCACTTTTCATTGCTTTCATAACTTGGTTTGGTAACTGAACTTAACATATAATGCGCATAATAATATCCCCAAAACAGAACAACTCGTATGTATAATAATCATATAAACTTGGAAGTATTAAACACCACGCCCACTAGCCCTTCCGTCTAGTGAACATTCTGGGTGGGGGTGTTAAACCCGGTAGCTACCTTTAGGATTCGCGTGAATTAGGGCCATACCCGATTCTAATTCTTAGGTTACCAAGCAATAATAATCAGGGGAAAAATATTCACAACAATTAGTGGCAATTATCAAGTCCACATAATTCAATAATAATCCACAGAACTTTTATCTGCATAATAATTCATTCGAGGAATGTTTTGCTTGTGTCTATCTCGTCAAACATTTATAAAATCATTTCATGTATTCAAAGTTCAAAATATATTTCAAAAACATTTAATAAAGCAGTTGTAAAAATAGCGCATGTATTCTCAGTCCCAAAAATGTAAAGAGTAAAAGGGAATCAAATGAACTCACCTATTGTATTTTGTAGTAAAAATACATATAACGATATTGAACAATGCAGGGTTGGCCTCGGATTCACGAACCTATATCATTTGTGTATATATTAAAATGTATAATCGTAATCGAACAAATATATATTATTATTAGTGATATAATTTTTATATTAGTAACTTTTATAGTTCATTATTAATATATATTAATTATATATATATATATATATATATATATATATAAAATATAAATTTATGTTATGTTATGTGTATTACATATTATATATATATTATATATATATATATATATATATATATATATATATATATATATATATATATATTTCATTTGTTTGTGAAAATATTAATTATAACAATCCTAAAATGATATTAATAATGTTAGTAATAATAGTAATAATAATAATAATTTTACTCTTAGTGTAAATGATAGAAGTGATAGTAATAAAAATTTTAATATTATTAATAATGATAATTTACTTTAATGATATAATGGTAATAATAATGATAGGGTTAATAATAATTAGATTTATCATAGACTTTGTGTTAAATTTCATAGACTTATAATTTCAGTTCCTATATCTTAAATTCATAATCATATTCACAATTGTACAAATATTCATATTATTATTGTAACCATTTTTCATAGTTTTTACTATATCAACTTTTATGGTTTAACTCAAAATATCAGTGTTATTAACATGTTTATATAATAATAACCATAGTACTATAATGATAGTACTAATAATAAAAATGATAATAATATAAGTCCTTGTTATCAATAATACTAATTATGTTATTATTATGAATAATAATATTAGTTAACATCATAATATTAATAATTAATAATAATACTAGCAACAATAACAAAAATAATAATAATAATAATGAAATGATAATAATAATAATAATAAAACTAAATAAAGAGTGTACTACTTTCAAGTAATTAAGCCTAGAAAAAAATATGCTGTCTCATCTGGGACTCGAACCCGTGACCATTTGTTCACTAGCTATCACCCTTTACCATTGATCCACCTGTTTCTTTTCTGATTTATCTACCCCGTATATAAATATAACTGTTATCTATGTTCCTTCATCTTCTTCGTATGTCTTTAAATTCAACATAAGCCAAAATCATAACAACAATCAATAGAGATTTGAATTTAGGACTTAATATCTAATACAGAATTTTATAGTTTGTGATTAATTGTTTTTAAAAAAAATAAAAAAAAAATCCAAACCCAGCTGCTGCTCGTCGAGTGTTTTTAAAAAAAAAAATATAATGATTTTGTGATTGGTAACGTTATATATAAAAGTTATAACACAAAATAGGTTAGAAAGCATTCGTGGAAACTTTACCAATTGATAATTTAGCTTGAATCATAACGGTTAATACAAATTTGATTGAAGAACAAATTGGTTGACTTTTTACTCCAAAGGTTTGACTCGAAAATTAGAAATCAATACAAGGATTTGGATTCTAAAACTTTACAGGTAGTTTAAGTAAATAATTTTTAATAAACCTGCATTATTTCTTTTTGGAATTTCATTCGGATTCAAAGATTTGGAAAAATGAAAAACAAACAACGAACGGGTTCTTTCTTTAAGTTTTTCTGTGTGATTTACCAATTATCAATAAGGAATAGCAGTGTAATTGATAATGAGGATGGTAATTGATCGATTAAAATAGATACTAGATGATCAATTATTGTGTGTAGTGGTTTGGTTAGACATTTGTTCACGAGCAAATAGACGAAAAGCAGAAAAATATAATAGAAAAAAAAGACGCAGGTGTCACTCGTATATATATATATATCAGATCTATAGTGTATCTTTATTTATTTATCTTTTTTTATTAATAATATTATATAATAACAATACTATTAATATAAAAATAATAGTGGTAATAAATATAATATTAATGATAATAATGATAATAATAAAGATAACACTAATATTATTGGTACAACAAATTATGCTTAACAAATATTATATATATATATATATATATATATATATATATATATATATATATATATATATATATATATATATATATATATATATTAAGTTAATAATATAAATACTGATATCAATATTTATAATGAAAATAATAAGGATATTAATATAGTAATTATATTTTATCTTTCAATTATATTTAATATATTGATATTTCAACGTATTAAACATGTAATATAACATATTTTTAATATTTAATATTTAGTTACAATTTTTTATATAGACTGAAATATTCTAATTTCTTCCTTATATATATATATATATATATATATATATATACATACATACATGTATATATATATTTGTAGTATAGTTATAATAATTATGTATAGAAATTAGGTAAACATATTATATTATAACTTACAATTATATATCTTGTCTTTACAAGTATTCATTTATTTAACTTCGCTCAATATTAATTGATTGAAAATTGAGTGTTACCAACTTCGAAGCCATATCTTTATATTTGTATATATAGATTTATTTTAATAATAATTTTCATTATACCTTATATTATTTTACCTATTTATCTCAATCAACTAAATCGTATATTACTTCAAATTACATTTCAGTTTAATATTTATCTTAGTATGCTTTATTTATATATAGAGATATATTTTAAATAATAATTATTATAATATCCTATTTTTATTTTATTAATTAATTTTTTTTATAACAACAACATATAATACTTCAAATTATAAACCGAATTATTATTTATATTTATGTACACACATATCTATTTCAATTAATTGTTCGTGAATCGTCGAGAGCAGTCGAAGGTCAAATGAATATATTAAACACAGTTCAAAGTTTTTAAGATTTAAACATTACATACTCTGCTTATCGTGTCGAAAACATATAAAGATTAAGTTTAAATTTAGTCAGAAATTTTCGGGTCGTCACATGCATAGAATTGCAAATATGAGTTCCACATCATGTGTCTAATACCCATGTATTAGAAGAAGTAATACTAAGCTCAATGTATACCATATATACATTACCTGAGGTTTGCCCTGCATCCCTCTTTTCTTTCAACTCCTTAATGTAGACCGGGCAGTTGCGTTTCAAGTGACCCATTTCACCGCAACCAAAGCACGGATCTTCCTTGGGGTTAGCTTTTATGGCAACCTTTTGCTTCTTGTTATTGTTGGTTGGGGTAACCATCTTCCCTTTTCCCTTGCCCTGGCCTTGGTAGGCGGGTCCTTTCCTCTTGGCCACCTTTGGCTTAGAAGTGTTATTGGTTTTAGACCCGCCATCATTGATTATAAATATGGGTGAAGCCCTTTTACCCATGCTTGCTTCAGCCGTCTTAAGCATGGCATGTAATTCGCCAATGCTCTTATCCCAACCATTCATATTGTAATTCATTACAAATGTGTCAAACCTCTTTGACAAGGAATTAAGGATAAGGTCCGTGGCTAATTCATTAGACACGTTGCAGTTTAGACGGTTTGCTCGATCAATTAGGCTTTTCAACTTAAGGACATAAGATGAAATGGATTGGGAGTCATCCATCCGACTTGCATGAAGCGCTCGAACCATTTCGAAGCGCTCGACACGAGCTTGTTGAGGCATAAGACATGCACCTATGAAGTTGTGTAACTTGATATTAATATGGCATTTAACAAAATGGCTTAACAAATATACTTGTTCTATTAATGCTTCCGCTTGCTTTAACTATCTTAAAATTGGTTTTATGATTGTGTAAACTACATGAACATGTTGCTTGTTAAAAATGTTAAATTCCATCAATGGTATCAGAGCATGAAATTATGCTTACATATAAAACAAGTAGAGAAGATGTATACCTCCTCAAGCTAGTTGAGGGTTGTTATCAAGCAAGTAATACCCCAAGCAATAGAGAAGATGTATACCTCCTCTAACTTGAAGCCTCAAGCAAATAATACCCTAAGCAATAACCCCAACACCTTTGCCTTTAGTTAGGATTTGATTGACACTAGATGTGAGCTTGCAAAAACAAATTTTTAACTCCCTTTTGAGCCAAAATAGGCCACGGCCAGCAGCTCAGCAGATACAGAATTCTGTGCAGTTTTTTTTAAGCCTTTTACATCTATTTTTCACTTGAGAGAGATGGTCAAGCCTTGGTTGAAGTATAAGACATGCACCTATGAAGTTATGTAAATGGGAAGTAGCAAAACAAGCATGTGTGGTCTCTCTTGGAGTCCAAAAATCTACCATACTTGATGGGCATATAATATATAAATTGTTTTATAAAACAATATATATAAACCCATGTATTTATATATATATATATATATATATATATATATATATATATATATATATATATATATATATATATATATATATATATATATATATATATATATATATATATATATATATATATATATATATTTTGTTTATTTTGTATTTTGTAACCTTTTATAAAATATAACACAACTTAATCATTTAAACCTTTAAACAATTATATATATAAATTATCCAAATAATTTATCACAATTGATAATATTTTAGAAAACCGATATTCTAAATTTCAAGTGTCGTGTGTTTATTTAACGATCCAACCGTTAAGATTAAACACTTGTAAAGTGTCGGTAAGCTTATTATTGGGTATGACCCGACTTGGATCATAACATATCAGCCACATTAATTAAATATGTCTCTCGGGCATACGAAAAAACCATCAGCTATCGCAAAAATGGTGAAATAAAGAAATATAGATTCGTCTTATCTTTTGACGTAGCGACTGTTGAATTTCGGAATTCAAAGGATTTAAATAAAATCTTCGAAATCTGTAAGATCTGATTCTTCGGGATTTAAGGGAATTAGGATCTCTTTAATTAAATGTGGTCATCTGTCTCGATTGTTACGTCTGATTTTTCATTTATAAATTAAACTTTTCCGTTCCATTATTCTCACCATTCCTATACTTTATTTCTTAGTTCATACATCCAAAATATTGTGAAAATGCTAAATCCAGTTCTGATCCTTGTCCTTAAACTTTTCTGTTCCATTCTCCTTTTTCAACTTCCACCGGAGGAATCTGCTTTCTTCTACTTCGCCCTTGGGTTTATAGTGTTTCTAATTCTCCTGTGTCTTTATGTTGCGATAAACATTGATATACACGGCTTGTAATTTATTTGTTATTATCGGGCTTTATATTCTCCCTTATATTTCGGAGCTCTTTGCCTTTTTATTATCTTCTCGACCTCCAGTAGAGCGAGTAATGGTCCAGAATTTATAAGTATGGTACTTCGAATGAACTTAATGTTCTAAACAAGAAAGAACGTAATCGCACGATTTGATTTGTCAAATTACCAGAATCACTGAGAATATAACTATCAAGAATATACTTTCTTGATATGTTCAGAAGTTAAGTAGAATGAAAGATTTATGTAACATGGCACATGATGACGTTATAATCTGTGAATCATCACGTTCCATTAGAAACTCAGCATGACTTACTGTAATATAATCACGTTGATCAAGTGTCATTATATTATACTAACTCATACTTCAGTTCCCAACACTACTTCAAAAGCATTCAAATTTTTAAATTCGGATTTTTCAGAATTTAGAAACTAAAAACATTTTCCTTTCTGATGTAACACTGATATCGAAAAGAAATAAATGATTTCTGATAAGAATAGTTATGAAAATATCTTCAGACATATCGAGGATATTTATAATGAAAGATACGATGATATCTTAATATTCTAGAATCAAAGTGTGATGAAGAAATTTATTCACAATGATTTGGAATGATTAAGGAGCAAGGTAATCGCCAAAGATTTCATCAAATATTTTTTTTTTTAAATTCAGAAAACTTGATTCATAGGCTTAAGCGCTTTTCAGAAATTCATAATTGAAGTTTCATAAATCCAGGAGATAGAAGTTATATATATATATATATATATATATATATATATATATATATATATATATATATATATATATATATATATAATTGTTGGCGTAGAATTGCTGAGAAATTTGAGATTATTGATTGATGCCTCCTGGTATTAGGTATGGTAATTATCGTTACAAGATGTCGATGAGTTCATGATAAGACTCCAATAGATAAGTACAGTGATTTGTCGGAGAGATTTAAGTCAAGGTGCAATGAGGTTGCTGGTTCGTCTGCTGGTAATATGGTGAAATATAAAAGGTTCCCCTGTAACAATAACAATGGCAAACGTATATATCAAAGTCATAATAAGGTTGATTTGAACGAAAAGTCGATGTTGACTTGCTGGAGCTGTGACAAAATTAGCTAATTTGGGAAAGAGATTGCAAAGTTATTTTTGGTAATAATAACGCTAAAGGAATTAGCACAGCTACGCGTTAAACGTTTACTCAGTTTTTGAGAGTTTTTAGGTGCATAACTATATGCATCGATCTTTTCTTCCGTAGATGAAGTGCGGTTGGTTCATCCTCTCGATTGAGGTGTTTTCAAGAATTATGAAAGGTTTGAACACATATTGTAACCGTCAAAATACCAATGAGGTTTAAGATGAAATCTAGTGGCAAACTTGAAGAAATGTTTAGTTTCATATATTATAATCAATATTTTAATTTATTTTAATTGTCCAATGTTATTAGTCCACAGTCGATAGTCCACAGTTAACAGTCCAATAATTCATATATAGTTTAATTTATATTATTCGAATTAATTAATACGTATCGTGACCCGTGTACATGTCTCAGACTCGATCACAACTCAAACTATATATATTATTGTAGAATCAACCTCAACCCTGTATAGCTAACTCCAGCATTACTGCATATAGAGTGTCTATGGTTATTCTAAATAATATATATAGATGCGTCGATATGATATATCAAAACCTTGTATACGTGTCCCGATATTTAAAGTGCATAAAATAAATAACATAAATTAAATGATGATAAATAAAATTGCGAGAATTAAAATTGCGATAAATAAAATGCGATAAATAAATTGCGATAAATAAATTGCGATAAATAAAAGGTAATACGGAATTAACAGTTAGCGGGGAACAGTTAGCTAGGAATAGTTAGCGTGGATTCTTAACAAAATTTCTCATTGTTAATTTGTTTGTTTCTAACAAATTTTATTTTGTCCAATGTTTTCTTCATTATGCCACTTGTTGGATTCTGATAGGACAAAATCTAAATATGAAATTGAATGAAAATAGTTATTATGCGGTGAACGGATACGTGTATCTATGAATGTAAGTAGGATAGTAAATAACTGTTGAATCAGATTCGAAGAATGTACAGTGTAACTTATTAATGTGAAATTTAAATATTCCTCGGGTATTACCTACCCGTTAAAATATTTTCACCATTAACAGTTTGTACAAAAGAATTTTTAATTACAATCTTTATGAAAACATATATACATATATATTTTCTTCAGATGTAATCATGAATTTAATGAGTTAATATGATATTAATCTCATTTGATTTTCCGTTAGAACTAGAATGAATAATCCCTAAAACTTTAGAGATTACATAATCGCCGTGAAGAACGAAGATAATTGATGTAGAACAATACGTAGAACGAAGATAACCGATGAAGATTATGCTCGAGGTATAGATTGCGATGTTGAGGCGGATGATGCAGATATTGTTGTTGGTGGTACTGTTGGTGCCGGTGATGTTGTTAAAGCTGGTACGTTTTGCACCATATTTCCCAAGGCTACAACTCGGGCGCGAAACTCATTGACTTTATTACTTTGGGATGATTGTCAGTATGAATGAGCAAATGAATAAGGTTTTGAATCTGACTTATGATATAGTCGTGGCGAGATACTCCGAAAATGAGAGAGAAAATGGTATTACGAATAGGTTCGCCGGTAAGTGCTTCAGGTTCTTCGCCAAGAGGTGATTTCAGTTGATGGAAAGGATCGCCTTCATCGCGTCTCCATTGATTAAGTCAACTACAAACTCATCGGATGAATTGGGGATGGATGATTGGTTGATTCATTCTGGTGACACTGCTTTTGGAGCTTAGGTGAAACTTCATATTGAAATAGCTGTCGGAATCCGAGGAATTCGAATTGGTTGAGGGATTCATCTAGTACGATCAGATGAAGAATTTTCGATAAGAAATAGATTATAAGATGCAGATTAGTACCCTGCAATACATAATTTACATATCCATATATAATACTAAAATTCCATAAGTTACGGAGGAATCTATGAAAGCTGTCAGGCAAAGGTAACAATAATAGATACGCTAAGATATAGATTTATCTATACACTGTCTATGCAATAGAGGCAGTAAGATGTTTCTAGACTTTAAGGATGATAAGCAAATAATTTTCGACACTATATGATAAGCAAAACTTTTGACATGCAGACACAGTCGAAGTCCAGACCCACTAATGCATCTAAACAACTATCAGTTAGACACACTAATGTAAGGCCTGATTCACTAAGACCACTGAAATATCCCATTCTTATTGATTAAAAACGTTCCATATTAATTGATTTCGTTGCGAGGTTTTGACCTCTATATGAGACGTTTTTCAAAGACTGCATTCATTTTAAAACAAACCATAACCTTTATTTCATCAATAAAGGTTTAAAAAGCTTTACGTAGATTATCAAATAATGATAATCTAAAATATCCTGTTTACACACGACCATTACATAATGGTTTACAATACAAATATGTTACAACAAAATAAGTTTCTTGAATGCAGTTTTTACACAATATCATACAAGCATGGACTCCAAATCTCGTCCTTATTTAAGTATGCAACAGCGGAAGCTCTTAATAATCACCTGAGAATAAACATGCTTAAAACGTCAACAAAAATGTTGGTGAGTTATAGGTTTAACCTATATATATCAAATCATAATAATAGACCACAAGATTTCATATTTCAATACACATCCCATACATAGAGATAAAAATCATTCATATGGTGAACACCTGGTAACCGACATTAACAAGATGCATATATAAGAATATCCCCATCATTCCGGGACACCCTTCGGATATGATATAAATTTCGAAGTACTAAAGCATCCGGTACTTTGGATGGGGTTTGTTAAGCCCAATAGATCTATCTTTAGGATTCGCGTCAATTAGGGGGTCTGTTCCCTAATTCTTATATTACCAGACTTAATAAAAAGGGGCATATTCGATTTCGATAATTCAACCATAGAATGTAGTTTCACGTACTTGTGTCTATTTTATAAATCATTTATAAAACCTGCATGTATTCTCATCCCAAAAATATTAGATTTTAAAAGTGGGACTATAACTCACTTTCACAGATTTTTACTTCGTCGGGAAGTAAGACTTGGCCACTGGTTGATTCACGAACCTATAACAATATATACATATATATCAAAGTATGTTTAAAATATATTTACAACACTTTTAATATATTTTGATGTTTTAAGTTTATTAAGTCAGCTGTCCTCGTTAGTAACCTACAACTAGTTGTCCACAGTTAGATGTACAGAAATAAATCGATAAATATTATCTTGAATCAATCCACGACCCAGTGTATACGTATCTTAGTATTGATCACAACTCAAACTATATATATTTTGGAATCAACCTCAACCCTGTATAGCTAACTCCAACATTCACATATAGAGTGTCTATGGTTGTTCCGAAATATATATAGATGTGTCGACATGATAGGTCGAAACATTGTATACGTGTCTATGGTATCTCAAGATTACATAATATACAATACAAGTTGATTAAGTTATGGTTGGAATAGATTTGTTACCAATTTTCACGTAGCTAAAATGAGAAAAATTATCCAATCTTGTTTTACCCATAACTTCTTCATTTTAAATCCGTTTTGAGTGAATCAAATTGCTATGATTTCATATTGAACTCTATTTTATGAATCTAAATAGAAAAAGTATAGGTTTATAGTCAGAAAAATAAGTTACAAGTCGTTTTTGTAAAGGTAGTCATTTCAGTCGAAAGAACGACGTCTAGATGACCATTTTAGAAAACATACTTCCACTTTGAGTTTAACCATAATTTTTGGATATAGTTTCATGTTCATAATAAAAATCATTTTCTCAGAATAACAACTTTTAAATCAAAGTTTATCATAGTTTTTAATTAACTAACCCAAAACAGCCCGCGGTGTTACTACGACGGCGTAAATCCGGTTTTACGGTGTTTTTCGTGTTTCCAGGTTTTAAATCATTAAGTTAGCATATCATATAGATATAGAACATGTGTTTAGTTGATTTTAAAAGTCAAGTTAGAAGGATTAACTTTTGTTTCCCAACAAGTTTAGAATTAACTAAACTATGTTCTAGTGATTACAAGTTTAAACCTTCGAATAAGATAGCTTTATATGTATGAATCGAATGATGTTATGAACATCATTACTACCTTAATTTCCTTGGATAAACCTACTGGAAAAGAGAAAAATGGATCTAGCTTCAATGGATCCTTGGATGGCTCGAAGTTCTTGAAGCAGAATCATGACACGAAAACAAGTTCAAGTAAGATCATCACTTGAAATAAGATTGTTATAGTTATAGAAATTGAACCAAAGTTTGAATATGATTATTACCTTGTATTAGAATGATAACCTACTGTAAGAAACAAAGATTTCTTGAGGTTGGATGATCACCTTACAAGATTGGAAGTGAGCTAGCAAACTTGAAAGTATTCTTGATTTTATGAAACTAGAACTTTTGGAATTTATGAAGAACACTTAGAACTTGAAGATAGAACTTGAGAGAGATCAATTAGATGAAGAAAATTGAAGAATGAAAGTGTTTGTAGGTGTTTTTGGTCGTTGTGTATGGATTAGATATAAAGGATATGTAATTTTGTTTTCATGTAAATAAGTCATGAATGATTACTCATATTTTTGTAATTTTATGAGATATTTCATGCTAGTTGCCAAATGATGGTTCCCACATGTGTTAGGTGACTCACATGGGCTTCTAAGTGCTGATCATTGGAGTGTATATACCAATAGTACATACATCTAAAAGCTGTGTATTGTACGAGTACGAATACGGGTGCATACGAGTAGAATTGTTGATGAAACTGAACGAGGATGTAATTGTAAGCATTTTTGTTAAGTAGAAGTATTTTGATAAGTGTATTGAAGTCTTTCAAAAGTGTACAAATACATATTAAAACACTACATGTATATACATTTTAACTGAGTCGTTAAGTCATCGTTAGTCGTTACATGTAAGTGTTGTTTTGAAACCTTTAGGTTAACGATCTTGTTAAATGTTGTTAACCCAATGTTTATAAAATCGAATGAGATTTTAAATTATTATATTATCATGATATTATCATGTATGAATATCTCTTAATATGATATATATACATTAAATGTCTTTACAACGATAATCGTTACATATATGTCTCGTTTAAAATCATTAAGTTAGTAGTCTTGTTTTTACATATGTAGTTCATTGTTAATATACTTAATGATATGTTTACTTATCATAGTATCATGTTAACTATATATATATCCATATATATGTCATCATATAGTTTTTACAAGTTTTAACGTTCGTGAATCACCGGTCAACTTGGGTGGTCAATTGTCTATATGAAACATATTTCAATTAATCAAGTCTTAACAAGTTTGATTGCTTAACATGTTGGAAACATTTAATCATGTAAATATCAATCTCAATTAATATATATAAACATGGAAAAGTTTGGGTCACTACAGTACCTACCCGTTAAATAAATTTCGTCCCGAAATTTTAAGCTGTTGAAGGTGTTGACGAATCTTCTGGAAATAGATGCCGGTATTTCTTCTTCATCTGATCTTCACGCTCCCAGGTGAACTCGGGTCCTCTACGAGCATTCCATCGAACCTTAACAATTGGTATCTTGTTTTGCTTAAGTCTTTTAACCTCACGATCCATTATTTCGACGGGTTCTTCGATGAATTGAAGTTTTTCGTTGATTTGGATTTCATCTAACGGAATAGTGAGATCTTCTTTAGCAAAACATTTCTTCAAATTCGAGACGTGGAAAGTGTTATGTACAGCCGCGAGTTGTTGAGGTAACTCAAGTCGGTAAGCTACTGGTCCGACACGATCAATAATCTTGAATGGTCCAATATACCTTGGATTTAATTTCCCTCGTTTACCAAATCGAACAACGCCTTTCCAAGGTGCAACTTTAAGCATGACCATCTCTCCAATTTCAAATTCTATATCTTTTCTTTTAATGTCAGCGTAGCTCTTTTGTCGACTTTGGGCGGTTTTCAATCGTTGTTGAATTTGGATGATCTTCTCGGTAGTTTCTTGTATAATCTCCGGACCCGTAATCTGTCTATCCCCCACTTCACTCCAACAAATCGGAGACCTGCATTTTCTACCATAAAGTGCTTCAAACGGCGCCATCTCAATGCTTGAATGGTAGCTGTTGTTGTAGGAAAATTCTGCTAACGGTAGATGTCGATCCCAACTGTTTCCGAAATCAATAACACATGCTCGTAGCATGTCTTCAAGCGTTTGTATCGTCCTTTCGCTCTGCCCATCAGTTTGTGGATGATAGGCAGTACTCATGTCTAGACGAGTTCCTAATGCTTGCTGTAATGTCTGCCAGAATCTTGAAATAAATCTGCCATCCCTATCAGAGATAATAGAGATTGGTATTCCATGTCTGGAGACGACTTCCTTCAAATACAGTCATGCTAACTTCTCCATCTTGTCATCTTCTCTTATTGGCAGGAAGTGTGCTGATTTGGTGAGACGATCAACTATTACCCAAATAGTATCAAAACCACTTGCAGTCCTTGGCAATTTAGTGATGAAATCTATGGTAATGTTTTCCCATTTCCATTCTGGGATTTCGGGTTGTTGAAGTAGACCTGATGGTTTCTGATGCTCAGCTTTGACCTTAGAACACGTCAAACATTCTCCTACGTATTTAGCAACATCGGCTTTCATACTCGGCCACCAAAAATGTTTCTTGAGATCCTTGTACATCTTCCCCGTTCCAGGATGTATTGAGTATCTGGTTTTATGAGCTTCTCTAAGTACCATTTCTCTCATATCTCCAAATTTTGGTACCCAAATCCTTTCAGCCCTATACCGGGTTCCGTCTTCCCGAATATTAAGATGCTTCTCCGATCCTTTGGGTATTTCATCCTTTAAATTTCCCTCTTTTAAAACTCCTTGTTGCGCCTCCTTTATTTGAGTAGTAATGTTATTATAAATCATTATATTCATAGATTTTACTCGAATGGGTTCTCTGTCCTTCCTGCTCAAGGCATCGGCTACCACATTTGCCTTCCCCGGGTGGTAACGAATCTCAAAGTCGTAATCATTCAATAATTCAATCCACCTACGCTGCCTCATATTCAGTTGTTTCTGATTAAATATGTGTTGAAGACTTTTGTGGTCGGTATATATAATACTTTTGACCCCATATAAGTAGTGCCTCCAAGTCTTTAATGCAAAAACAACCGCGCCTAATTCCAAATCATGCGTCGTATAATTTTGTTCGTGAATCTTCAATTGTTTAGACGCATAAGCAATCACCTTCGTTCGTTGCATTAATACACAACCGAGACCTTGCTTTGATGCATCACAATAAATCACAAAATCATCATTCCCTTCAGGCAATGACAATATAGGTGCCGTATTTAGCTTTTTCTTCAATAACTGAAACGCTTTCTCTTGTTCATCATTCCATTCAAATTTCTTCCCTTTATGCGTTAATGCAGTCAAGGGTTTTGCTATTCTGGAAAAGTCTTGGATGAACCTTCTGTAGTAACCAGCTAGTCCTAAAAACTGGCGTATGTGTTTCGGAGTTTTCGGGGTTTCCCACTTTTCAACAGTTTCTATCTTTGCCGGATCCACCTTAATACCTTCTTTGTTCACTATGTGACCGAGGAATTGAACTTCTTCCAACCAAAATGCACACTTTGAAAACTTAGCGTACAATTCTTCCTTCCTCAATACTTCTAACACCTTTCTCAAATGTTCACCGTGTTCTTGGTCATTCTTTGAGTAAATAAGTATGTCATCAATGAAAACAATGACAAACTTGTCAAGGTATGGTCCACACACTCGGTTCATAAGGTCCATATACACAGCTGGTGCATTAGTTAAACCAAACGGCATGACCATAAACTCGTAATGACCGTAACGTGTTCTGAAAGCAGTCTTTGGAATATCATCTTCTTTCACCCGCATTTGATGATACCCGGAACGTAAGTCAATCTTTGAATAAACAGACGAGCCTTGTAGTTGATCAAATAAGTCGTCGATTCTCGGTAGTGGGTAGCGGTTCTTGATGGTAAGTTTGTTCAACTCTCGGTAGTCGATACACAACCTGAATGTACCATCTTTCTTCTTGACAAACAAAACAGGAGCTCCCCACGGTGATGTGCTTGGTCGAATGAAACCACGCTCTAAAAGTTCTTGTAATTGGCTTTGCAGTTCTTTCATCTCGCTGGGTGCGAGTCTGTAAGGAGCACGAGCTATTGGTGCAGCTCCTGGTACAAGATCTATTTGAAATTCAACGGATCGATGTGGGGGTAATCCCGGTAATTCTTTCGGAAATACATCGGGAAATTCTTTTGCAATGGGAACATCATTGATGCTCTTTTCTTCAGTTTGTACTTTCTCGACGTGTGCTAGAACAGCATAGCAACCTTTTCTTATTAGTTTTTGTGCCTTCAAATTACTAATAAGATGTAGCTTCGTGTTGCCCTTTTCTCCGTACACCATTAAGGGTTTTCCTTTTTCTCGTATAATGCGAATTGCATTTTTGTAACAAACGATCTCCGCTTTCACTTCTTTCAACCAGTCCATACCGATTATCACATCAAAACTCCCTAACTCTACTGGTATCAAATCAACTTAAATGTTTCGCTAACCAGTTTAATTTCTCGATTCCGACATATATTATCTGCTGAAATTAATTTACCATTTGCTAATTCGAGTAAAAATTTACTATCCAAAGGCGTCAATGGACAACTTAATTTAGCACAAAAATCTCTACTCATATAGCTTCTATCCGCACCCGAATCAAATAAAACGTAAGCAGATTTATTGTCAATAAGAAACGTACCCGTAACAAGCTCCGGGTCTTCCTGTGCCTCTGCCGCATTAATATTGAAAACTCTTCCACGGCCTTGTCCATTCGTGTTCTCCTGGTTCGGGCAATTTCTAATAATGTGGCCCGGTTTTCCACATTTATAACAAACTACATTGGCATAACTTGCTCCGACACTACTTGCTCCGCCATTACTCGTTCCGACACCATTTGTTCCTTTCGTTCTATTAACCCCTGGTCCGTAGACCTCACACTTCGCCGCGCTATGACCATTTCTTTTACACTTGTTGCAAAATTTGGTGCAGAACCCCGAGTGATTCTTTTCACACCTTTGGCATAGCTGCTTCTGATTGTTGTTGTTGTTGCGGTTATTATTGTTGTTGGGATGATTGTTGTAGTTGCTGTTGTTGTTGTTGTTGTTGGGCCGTTTGTTGTAGTTGCGATTGATGTTGCGATTGTTGGGATAATTGTTGCGATTATTGTTGTAATTGCTGTTGTTGTTGTATTGGTGATTCTTATCACCGTTTTCCTCCCACTTTCTTTTGACTTGCTTCACATTGGCCTCTTCAGCAGTCTGTTCTTTAATTCTTTCTTCAATTTGGTTCACGAGTTTGTGAGCCATTCTACATGCCTGTTGTATGGAGGCGGGCTCGTATGAACTTATATCTTCTTGGATTCTTTCCGGTAATCCTTTCACAAACGCGTCGATCTTCTCTTCCTCATCTTCGAATGCTCCCGGACACAATAGGCACAATTCTGTGAATCGTCTTTCGTACGTGGTAATATCAAATCCTTGGGTTCGTAACCCTCTAAGTTCTGTCTTGAGCTTATTGACCTCGGTTCTGGGACGGTACTTCTCGTTCATCAAGTGCTTGAATGCTGACCACGGTAGTGCGTACGCATCGTCTTGTCCCACTTGTTCTAGATAGGTATTCCACCATGTTAACGCAGAACCTGTGAAGGTATGCGTAGCGTACTTCACTTTGTCCTCTTCAGTACACTTACTTATGGCAAACACCGATTCGACCTTCTCGGTCCACCGTTTCAATCCGATCGGTCCTTCGGTTCCATCAAATTCCAAAGGTTTGCAGGCAGTGAATTCTTTGTAGGTGCATCCTACACGATTTCCTATACTGCTAGATCCAAGGTTATTGTTGGTATGTAGCGCAGCCTGTACTGCGGCTATGTTTGAAGCTAGAAAAGTACGGAATTCCTCTTCATTCATATTCACGGTGTGTCGAGTAGTCGGTGCCATTTCCTTCAAAATAGTTAAATAGAACAAGTTAATCATACAGAATATTAAGAGTAGTTAATAGTATTTCGTAGCATAATATGAACTCATTTATAAAAGCTTTTTCTTCATATTAGCGTTTTATAAGTTTAAATTCGGGTAGTACCTACCCGTTAAGTTCATACTTAGTAGCTAATATACAATTCAACTACTACAATTCTATATGAAAAACTGATTGTAATAATATTTTGCGTTCAAACTTTTATACAATATTTTACAAACTTACAATACCGCTTATTTTACATAAAGCATGAAATATAGCACACAATAACTTTGATACAAAATAGTTGTGAAGATAATTCTAGCTAGTACACAAGTCGTTCAGCAAAGGCAATAAAGACACGTAATTCATACGTCCAGAAACAAGTCATGCATTCTGGTTTTACTAGGACTACTTCCCATCCTTGGTCTTGTGCAACATAACCGTTATGGCCGTTGATAAGACAGCGTGTTGTAACGTCATCAAAGGGACGAGGGTTACGTAATGTCCAACAGTCCCGTAATAATCTAAAAACCTCATTTCTTACCCCAATTACCGACTCCGTCACTTGTGGAAACGTTTTGTTTAATAGTTGTAGCCCGATGTTCTTGTTCTCACTTTGGTGAGAAGCGAACATTACTAATCCGTAAGCATAACATGCTTCTTTATGTTGCATGTTAGCCGCTTTTTCTAAATCACGAAGTCCAATATTCGGATATATTGAGTCAAAATAATTTCTTAACCCGTTGCGTAAAATAGCATTTGGGTTCCCCGCAATATATGCGTCAAAGTAAACACATCGTAACTTATGGGTTTCCCAATGTGATATCCCCCATCTTTCAAACGAAAGTCTCTTATAAACCAAGACATTCTTGGAACGTTCTTCGAATGTCTTACAAACTGATCTCGCCTTAAATAGTTGTGCCGAGGAATTCTGGCCGACTCTAGACAAGATTTCATCAATCATGTCTCCGGGTAGGTCTCTTAAAATATTGGGTTGTCTATCCATTTTGTGTTTTTAAACTGTAAAATAGACAAGAGTTAGATTCATAAAAAAAATACTTATTAATACAAGCAATTTTTACATATATCATAAAGCATAAGCACACTATATTACATATATTACACCACACGAATACAACTATCTTATTCTGACTCGCTTGTTTCTTCTTCTTCGGTTTTAGTTCGTTTTGCCAAGTTTCTAGGGATATATGATGTTCCCCTAATACGAGCCGTCGTGATCTACATTGGTTTAGAAAAACCTGGTGGTTTAGAGGTTCCCGGGTCATTGTTACAACTTAAGGACTTCGGGGGTTGACGATACATATAAAGTTCATCGGGGTTGGAATTAGATTTCTCTATTTTTATGCCCTTTCCCTTATTATTTTCTTTTGCCTTTTTAAATTCAGTTGGGGTAATTTCTATAACATCATCGGAATTCTCGTCGGAATCCGATTCATCGGAGAATTGGTAATCCTCCCAATATTTTGCTTCCTTGGCGGAAACACCATTGACCATAATTAACCTTGGTCAGTTGGTTGAGGATTTTCTTTTACTTAACCGTTTTATTATTTCCCCCACCGGTTCTATTTCTTCATCCGGTTCCGATTCTTCTTCCGGTTCCGATTCTTCTTCCGGTTCCGACTCTTCTTCCGGTTCCTCTTCGAGAACTTGTGAATCAGTCCACGAATCATTCCAATTTACATTTGACTCTTCATTATTATTAGGTGAGTCAATGGGACTTGTTCTAGAGGTAGACATCTATCACATAATATCAAACGCGTTAAGAGATTAATATATCACATAATATTCACATGTTAAAAATATATAGTTTCCAACAAAATTTGTTAAGCAATCATTTTTCAAGTAAACACGGTCGAAGTCCAGACTCACTAATGCATCCTAACAAACTCGATAAGACACACTAATGCAAAATTCTGGTTCTCTAAGACCAACGCTCGGATACCAACTGAAATGTCCCGTTCTTATTGATTAAAAACGTTCCATATTAATTGATTTCGTTGCGAGGTTTTGACCTCTATATGAGACGTTTTTCAAAGACTGCATTCATTTTAAAACAAACCATAACCTTTATTTCATCAATAAAGGTTTAAAAAGCTTTACGTAGATTATCAAATAATGATAATCTAAAATATCCTGTTTACACACGACCATTACATAATGGTTTACAATACAAATATGTTACAACAAAATAAGTTTCTTGAATGCAGTTTTTACACAATAGCATACAAGCATGGACTCCAAATCTCGTCCTTATTTAAGTATGCGACAGCGGAAGCTCTTAATAATCACCTGAGAATAAACATGCTTAAAACGTCAACAAAAATGTTGGTGAGTTATAGGTTTAACCTATATATATCAAATCATAATAATAGACCACAAGATTTCATATTTCAATACACATCCCATACATAGAGATAAAAATCATTCATATGGTGAACACCTGGTAACCGACATTAACAAGATGCATATATAAGAATATCCCCATCATTCCGGGACACCCTTCGGATATGATATAAATTTCGAAGTACTAAAGCATCCGGTACTTTGGATGGGGTTTGTTAAGCCCAATAGATCTATCTTTAGGATTCGCGTCAATTAGGGGGTCTGTTCCCTAATTCTTAGATTACCAGACTTAATAAAAAGGGGCATATTCGATTTCGATAATTCAACCATAGAATGTAGTTTCACGTACTTGTGTCTATTTTATAAATCATTTATAAAACCTGCATGTATTCTCATCCCAAAAATATTAGATTTTAAAAGTGGGACTATAACTCACTTTCACAGATTTTTACTTCGTCGGGAAGTAAGACTTGGCCACTGGTTGATTCACGAACCTATAACAATATATACATATATATCAAAGTATGTTTAAAATATATTTACAACACTTTTAATATATTTTTATGTTTTAAGTTTATTAAGTCAGCTGTCCTCGTTAGTAACCTACAACTAGTTGTCCACAGTTAGATGTACAGAAATAAATCGATAAATATTATCTTGAATCAATCCACGACCCAGTGTATACGTATCTCAGTATTGATCACAACTCAAACTATATATATTTTGGAATCAACCTCAACCCTGTATAGCTAACTCCAACATTCACATATAGAGTGTCTATGGTTGTTCCGAAATATATATAGATGTGTCGACATGATAGGTCGAAACATTGTATATGTGTCTATGGTATCTCAAGATTACATAATATACAATACAAGTTGATTAAGTTATGGTTGGAATAGATTTGTTACCAATTTTCACGTAGCTAAAATGAGAAAAATTATCCAATCTTGTTTTACCCATAACTTCTTCATTTTAAATCCGTTTTGAGTGAATCAAATTGCTATGATTTCATATTGAACTCTATTTTATGAATCTAAACAGAAAAAGTATAGGTTTATAGTCGGAAAAATAAGTTACAAGTCGTTTTTGTAAAGGTAGTCATTTCAGTCGAAAGAACGACGTCTAGATGACCATTTTAGAAAACATACTTCCACTTTGAGTTTAACCATAATTTTTGGATATAGTTTCATGTTCATAATAAAAATCATTTTCTCAGAATAACAACTTTTAAATCAAAGTTTATCATAGTTTTTAATTAACTAACCCAAAACAGCCCGCGGTGTTACTACGACGGCGTAAATCCGGTTTTACGGTGTTTTTCGTGTTTCCAGGTATTAAATCATTAAGTTAGCATATCATATAGATATAGAACATGTGTTTAGTTGATTTTAAAAGTCAAGTTAGAAGGATTAACTTTTGTTTGCGAACAAGTTTAGAATTAACTAAACTATGTTCTAGTGATTACAAGTTTAAACCTTCGAATAAGATAGCTTTATATGTATGAATCGAATGATGTTATGAACATCATTACTACCTTAATTTCCTTGGATAAACCTACTGGAAAAGAGAAAAATGGATCTAGCTTCAATGGATCCTTGGATGGCTCGAAGTTCTTGAAGCAGAATCATGACACGAAAACAAGTTCAAGTAAGATCATCACTTGAAATAAGATTGTTATAGTTATAGAAATTGAACCAAAGTTTGAATATGATTATTACCTTGTATTAGAATGATAACCTACTGTAAGAAACAAAGATTTCTTGAGGTTGGATGATCACCTTACAAGATTGGAAGTGAGCTAGCAAACTTGAAAGTATTCTTGATTTTATGAAACTAGAACTTTTGGAATTTATGAAGAACACTTAGAACTTGAAGATAGAACTTGAGAGAGATCAATTAGATGAAGAAAATTGAAGAATGAAAGTGTTTGTAGGTGTTTTTGGTCGTTGGTGTATGGATTAGATATAAAGGATATGTAATTTTGTTTTCATGTAAATAAGTCATGAATGATTACTCATATTTTTGTAATTTTATGAGATATTTCATGCTAGTTGCCAAATGATGGTTCCCACATGTGTTAGGTGACTCACATGGGCTGCTAAGAGCTGATAATTGGAGTGTATATACCAATAGTACATACATCTAAAAGCTGTGTATTGTACGAGTACGAATACGGGTGCATACGAGTAGAATTGTTGATGAAACTGAACGAGGATGTAATTGTAAGCATTTTTGTTAAGTAGAAGTATTTTGATAAGTGTATTGAAGTCTTTAAAAAGTGTACAAATACATATTAAAACACTACATGTATATACATTTTAACTGAGTCGTTAAGTCATCGTTAGTCGTTACATGTAAGTGTTGTTTTGAAACCTTTAGGTTAACGATCTTGTTAAATGTTGTTAACCCAATGTTTATAATATCGAATGAGATTTTAAATTATTATATTATCATGATATTATCATGTATGAATATCTCTTAATATGATATATATACATTAAATGTCTTTACAACGATAATCGTTACATATATGTCTCGTTTAGAATCATTAAGTTAGTAGTCTTGTTTTTACATATGTAGTTCATTGTTAATATACTTAATGATATGTTTACTTATCATAGTATCATGTTAACTATATATATATCCATATATATGTCATCATATAGTTTTTACAAGTTTTAACGTTCGTGAATCACCGGTCAACTTGGGTGGTCAATTGTCTATATGAAACATATTTCAATTAATCAAGTCTTAACAAGTTTGATTGCTTAACATGTTGGAAACATTTAATCATGTAAATATCAATCTCAATTAATATATATAAACATGGAAAAGTTCGGGTCACTACAACCACCGCTCTGATACCAACTGAAAGGACCCATTCATATTCATTATAAACTATTCACAATAGTTGATTTCATCGCGAGGTATTTGACCTCTATATGATACATTTTACAAACATTGCATTCATTTTTAAAAGACAAACTTTCTTTACATGGAAAGTTGACAACATGCATACCATTTCATAATCTATCCAACTAAAGTTGACTTAATAATAATCTTGATGAACTCGACGACTCGAATGCAACGTTTTTTGAAATATGTCATGAATGACTCCAAGTAATATCTCTAATATGAGCAAATGCACAGTGGAAGATTTCTTTCATACCAAAGAATAAACATGCTTTCAAGTGTCAACCAAAAGGTTGGTGAGTTCATAGGTTTATCTTAAAACAATAAAATTCATCATTTTGATAGACCACAAGATTTAAATCCTGCATGGTACAAATGGGCCCGAATCCTATACCCACCTGTAATGTACATGCGATATCTTTTAAATATAGTACACCTTTCTCGTGTACGAAATCATCTTTCATAAATCTTAGTAACCGTACACATATCTTGTGCACAAAAATAACATACACATAACCTGTGTATAAAATCATTCTCTCGATACATAACATTCACTTTTCATTGCTTTCATAGCTTGGCTTGGTAACCGACCTTAACATATAATGCGCATAATAATATCCCCAAAACAGAACATCTCGTCTGTATAATAATCATATAAAGTTTGAAGTACTAAACACCACGCCCACTAGCCCTTCCGTCTAGTGAACATTCTGGGTGGGGGTGTTAAACCCGGTAGCTACCTTTAGGATTCGCGTGAATTAGGGCCATATCCGATTCTAATTCTTAGGTTACCAAGTAATAATAATCAGGGGGAAAATATTCATATCAATTGTGGCAATTATCACGTCCACATAATTCAATGGTGGCAATTATCACGTCCACATAATTCATTCGAGAAATGTTTTGCTTGTGTCTATCTCGTCAAACATTTATAAAAGCATTTCATGTATTCGCAGTTCAAAATGTATTTCAAAAGTATTTAATAAAGAAGTTGTAAATGTAGCACATGTATTCTCAGTCCCAAAAATGTAAAGAGTAAAAGGGAATCAAATGAACCCACCATACTGTATTTTGTAGTAAAAATACATATGACGACATTAAACATGAAATGAAGTCAAATAAATTTAACACATATAAATTTATGTGTTATTATTAATATACTGCTATTTTTAGTAATTCATGTATTTCATTATTAACTTAAATATATTTACTTTATATACTTTAAATAAATAATTTACAAAATGTAGTTTTATTAAATATATTTTTATTTAACTAACTTTTATAATAATAATATTAATAGTAATATTGATAATAATAATAATAATATAGTTGTAATAATAATAATGGTAAAAGTAATAATAATGATATTAATAATATTAAAAATGATAAAAATACTAAAAATGTCACTACGTATGATACTAATAATAGTAATGATAATAATAATAATAATACCTATAATACTTAATGTTATTACTTATTATGAATGATAATAATATTAATCGTATAACAACAATAATTAATAATAATAACAATAATAATAATAATGAGTAATAAGTAAACTACCTCAAAGAAGTAGCCCTTAAAAAAATGCCCAAGTTTGGGTTTGAACCCACGACCTCTCGCTAACCCGATAACACCAAAAACCGTTCCTCTGCCTTATCATTTCTGTTTTATGTTGTGAATTAAATCTATATAACCCATATATTTCGTTTCTTTCTTCTTCAACTATTCTTCATCATCATAACCATGATTGATAATCATAATCTTTATATTTTTTGTTCGTTCATTAACCTCATCATCATTAATATTATCATCAACCCGTTACCATCAATATACATCATCATTGTTATCATTACCACTTCTCTTCGGTATAAATCCCATCGAACTCGTCACCATGGTTTTTGGTAATGGGTATGTATAATATCTAGCACTATAATTTGGTCCATAATTACTTTTGCATAATCAATTAACTTTACGGCCCCATCTAAAATAATTAAGTTCATTTGGTTAACCAACTTGTCGCCCATTGAGTTTTAAACTTTCCCACGTCCATGATTACATGTCTAGGAATATGATAATGCTTAGTATATTAATATCCTGTACATCTAATATTGACAAAGATATTAAAATGTGGACACACTACACTCTCGCTAGTGACAAAAAAAAAAAATGAACATCAGCTGTATAGTGACAAACTGACATTGGAATGGCAATTTATGTTGGGGTTCCTTTGAATAACAAAAAAAAAAAAAAATCGCGCCAATTATTAAATATGGGGTCACCAGGCCATATCCCTAGTTCATCTATATAAAAAAAAATCATCTTTAATCATGGTTCATCATGGTGTTTCATTGTATTTGAATATGTTTGAAAGTGGTGTTGGGTTACTTTCAAAGTGGGAATAGAAGACGGACTATAGTAGTATCGATTAATAAAAGTAACAAAACAAGAATATAGCGGCGGTCAGTAAGGCAGCGGGCCAGGAGTGGACTGACCCGTATGTTTTCTCCGACCAACAATAGCTTCGAATGGATAGGGACTGAAACAGTAGTAAGAGTAGCAATATTGGATAGATGGTGCCCAACTTGGTGGTTGTCGAACATGATAGCAGTAGGAAAACAAAAGTGTTTGAGGAATAATTCGTGGGGGTTCTCGGTTGTAAAGATAAGATAGAGATGATGGTGGTTTTGGGTTGTTCTCGATGGTGAAAACATCAAAGGTGACAATTGGGTTGTGGTGATGAAGGATGGCCCTTGGTTGAGCTTAAAACAGGAACAATTCAAATGGGTGGTGTTTGTCGAGCATGTATACCATGGTTTTGATGGTAATGATGATGGTGTTGGAGTGGCTCGATGGTGGTTGAGGAGGATGGTTATCAAGGTGATTCATCAGAAATAAGAAGCAGAGAGACGAGAAAGATCCTCTTGTGTGCATGTAACTATAACTATATATAATTATATATCTGTAAAGTTAAATGTGAAGAAAACAAATGGATACAGCAAGTTAAATAGTAATCCCAAATAATAATCTCACAAATACTTCATGAAGTCAATAGAATGAATTGAAACAGTTAAACAGTACTCAATCATTCAATATTTGATTCGATATGTTCAATCAATTTAGAACAGAAATATGCACATTATTAATAATATAATAATTATAATATAATATAAATATGTAATCGTGTGAACATACAAAGAAAGCAGCCTCAAATTTTAATTCTTGTGCCGACAGTTTTCACGGGGTAATATATCGTAGTTCGTTGTTAATCAGTGGCGGATAAAAATTACTCAGATAAATTCCAAATTTTTAAATTAAGTATATTTATTTATTTTGGTCATTATGGTATAAAATTTGGTCATTAATTTGTTAAATAAAAATTACATCAACTGTCCCTCTCATTTATGGGTGAAATATAAAAAGTGTTAAAATTAATTTATTAGCTTCTAAATGTGTTTTTAATAAGCCTAAAATTTATATAGCTCATTTTCGGATCACCGTTTATTTTAAAATCACACAAGTTCGTTTATAACTTGTTTATTATCAATCGATTGATAATTGAGTGCTACTATCATTTTCCAAATAAATTCAAAACTATGTATATATATATATATATTCAATACATAATATATATATATATACATTTAAGTTATAATATCATATATTACTTTATTAATTCAAATAACTAAATTTTGTAATATTACTAATTACCATTATATATATAATATATATTTAAATATATATATTTCCATTTATAAATAAACGTTCGTGAATCCTCGGGAATAGTCGATGGTCAATTGAATATATGAAACAGTTCAAAACTTTTGAGACTTAGTTAAACAGACTTTGCTTATCGTATTGAAATCATATAAAGATTAAGTTTAAATTTAGTCAGAAATTTCCGGATCGTCACACCGACCTTAACATATAATGCGCATAATAATATCCCCAAAACAGAACATCTCTTCTGTATAATAATCATATAAACTTTGAAGTACTAAACACCACGCCCACTAGCCCTTCCGTCTAGTGAACATTCTGGGTGGGGGTGTTAAACCCGGTAGCTACCTTTAGGATTCGCGTCAATTTGGCGTGCACTAATTTTCAAAATTAGTGATGTTCCCTAATTCTTAGGTTACCAAGCAATAATAATCAGGAGAAAATTATTCATATAAATTGTGGCAATTATCACGCCCACATAATTCAATGGTGGCAATTATCACGTCCACATAATTCATTCGAGGAATGTTTTGCTTGTGTCTATCTCGTCAAACATTTATAAAAGCATTTCATGTATTCGCAGTTCAAAATGTATTTCAAAAGGATTTAATAAAGCAGTTGTAAAAGTAGCGCATGTATTCTCAGTCCCAAAAATGTAAAGAGTAAAAGGGAATCAAATGAACTCACAATACGATATTTTGTAGTAAAAATATGCACACGACGATACTGAACAATGTAAGGTTGGCCTCGGATTCACGAACCTATATCAATACTATATATATTAACACATATAATTGTAATTGAACAAATTTATATATTATTATTAGTAATATATTTGTTATATTTAATAATTTATGGGTGTCATAAATAATTTAATTAAATATATCTATTTTATATACTTTAGATAAATAATTAGTAAGAATATTAATATAGTTATGTTACATGTATTAAATGTAGTTATTTATAGATAAAAATATTTGTTTGTCATAATAATAATTATAGTAATGGTAGTAATAATAAAATTAATAATTTTATTTAATTTGTAACTTAATTGTTTCTATAATAATATTTTTAACTATACTCATAATAATAATAAGAATGTTACTAATATTAAAAATGAAAATAATGATAATATTAATAATATTGATAAAAATTAATGTTAATAATAATTTTACTAAGAATGATAATGTTAACAATCATGCTAATATTTATATTCCTAATAATGATAATATTGATAATAATAATAATAATAATAATAATAATAATAATAATAATAATAATAATAATAATAATAATAATAATAATAATAATAATAATAATAATAATAATAATAATAATATTGGTAATAGAAATAAAAATAAGAATGTATACCCTTTCCAAGCTTTTTATAAAAAGAATGCCCCAAGCAGGACTCGAACCCGAGACCTCTCGCTTACCCATAACACCACTAACCACTCCACCCCTTTCTGTTTTTCTAGTGTAATTCAAAACTTATACATATTTAACCCGTCATCTGTTTCGTCAACATAATTTCAATCGTAGTAGTAGCCCAACGGAAATACATCAATTACGGCCCAACAGTAAATGAAGGACTTCGGCCCATCAAGGAAATTTTAGTTTCGGCCCAATAACAATAAAATGGAACATGGCCCAATCTAGGATCCATATTAATCACACTGTAAGGAAAAACGACCTATCAGTCTCCTGCCCTTTTTCCTTTCAATTCGTGGCACCAACTACCCATCATCATCGATAATCATCATCAAATCTCTTCATCAATCATCATCATCGGCATCATATATCATCACCAACATCTCGATCACCATCATGTAACAAAATCATCATCATCTTTAATCAAACCATCATCATAATCATTAATATAAATAAAACCGTGATCATCATCATCGTCATATCTTCTTCACCATTCGTATATAATCTTCATCATTCCCAACATAGTAACAGAATTAAAGATATCACTGTTTTTACATTTAACCTTCGATGGTCTGACCGAAAAGGAAAGAGAAAAAAAATAATATTGCAGGTGCGTTCGAATGATGATGCATTGCTTCGATAGATTTGTGTTTGATTATCGAGTAAAACAAGCTTAAAGGTGGTCATAGTTAAGATCTTAAGTCTCGAAAGTATAGTGGGTCTTGATGATTTAAAAAGGGTGACTCTTTGGTTGGGTTCTCAGCCTATTGTACAACAGAAACAGCAGACCATTGCTGCAGTAACAATCGTAATTGTATCAGTCATATGCGATTTGGTTTGTTGTAGTTTGAAGATGGTTATCAATGGGGATGGTGATCTAAGTAAAAGAAAAATATAACAGTGGTAAGTAACTTGAGAAAAGAAAAAAAATCATATGATCGCCGGTGGGAAGGGACTGTTTTGATGATCATACAGTGGATAGAAACGGTTTGTGAGGAGGTTGATCAAGAAGGTGGTTTCACGATGGTAACAAAAATATAAAAATGGGTTTCGGTCAATGATGGTGTACGGTTTAGGATGATGAAGGTTGATGGTGGTTTTGGAAGTGGTTTAATGATGTTTATCTACATATAGTGTTGTAGTGGTGGGTTGTGGTAGAGAAGAAGAAGAAGAGAGTGGAGACTGGTTGTTGAAGGTGGTGGAGAGTTGAGGCGGGTGTAGGTGGATTCCCGAAAATATAATAGAGAAAGAAAAGAGATATAGAAAGAAGGAGGTCTTGGTGGATTGTGAAATGTCCCGTTCATATTGATTATAAACGTTCCATATTAATTGATTTTGTTGCGAGGTTTTGACCTCTATATGAGACGTTTTTCAAAGACTGCATTCATTTTTAAAACAACCATAACCTTTATTTTATCAATAAAGGTTTTAAAAGCATTACGTAGATTATCAAATAATGATAATCTAAAATATACTGTTTACACATGACCATTACATAATGGTTTACAATAGAAATATATTACATCGATATATGTTTCTTGAATGCAGTTTTTACACAATATCATACAAACATGGACTCCAAATCTTGTCCTTATTTTAGTATGCAATAGCGGAAGCTCTTAGTATTCACCTGAGAATAAACATGCTTTAAACGTCAATAAAAATGTTGGTGAGTTATAGGTTTAACCTATATATATCAAATCGTAACAATATACCACAAGATTTCATATTTCAATACACATCCCATACATAGAGATAAAAATCATTCATATGGTGAACACCTGGTAACCGACATTAACAAGATGCATATATAAGAATATCCCCATTATTCCGGGACACCCTTCGGATATGATATAAATTTCAAAGTATTAAAGCATCGATACTTTGGATGAGGTTTTATAGGCCCAATAGATCTATCTTTAGGATTCGCGTCAATTAGGGTGTCTGTTCCCTAATTCTTAGATTACCAGACTTAATAAAAAGGGGCATATTTGATTTCGATAATTCAACCATAGAATGTAGTTTCACGTACTTGTGTCTATTTTGTAGATCATTTATAAAACCGGCATGTATTCTCATCCCAAAAATATTAGATTTTAAAAGTGGGACTATAACTCACTTTCACAGATATTTCCTTCCTCAGAAATAAGACTTGGCCATGGATCGATTCACGAACCTATACAAATATGTACATATATATCAAAGTATGATCAAAATATAATTACAATCATTTTTTATTATGTTTTAAAGATTTGAGTGTATTAAGTCAGCTGTCCTCGTTAGTAACCTACAACTAGTTGTCCACAGTTAGATGTACAGAAAATAAATCGATATATATTATCTTGAATCAATCCACGACCCAGTGTATACACGTCTCAGGCTAGATCACAACTCAAAGTATATATATTTTTGGAATCAACCTCAACCCTGTATAGCTAACTCCAACATTACTGTATATAGAGTGTCTATGGTTGTTCTAAAAAATATATATACATGGTAATGGTGTATCCTATCGTATACACATATAAAAGGCATAATGGATGCATAAAAGTAGCGTCAGGAAGGCTGGAAACAACAGTTTTGTGGAGTTATCTGTCCAGCGTTCTCCGTTGTACAGGCTGCTCCGTCATGCGTAAGCCCTGAAGGCCGCCTAGCGCGTAAGCCCTGGCCGGAGAACGCCACCTTCAGCGTAAATTTCGAATCACAAGTAACAGAATGTATCATCATCTAACATGTGTCCCCGAGCAATCTGGTGGATCTAACACTATAAATAGACCCCTTGGGTCGTCATTTTACACAGTTCAGACATTCTGGCAACTTTGAGAGCTGAGACTTCACTTCTCTCTATCTCTCTACTTTCTCTCACTAGAAGTCATCCAGCTAGCACTTTTACACTCTACAGACGACAGATTGATTAAGGTACCCCACAAGTTTCTACACTTGTGAACCGGGTCTGCAGGGATTATTTCCCAAGGGTAAAAATCAATCGACAACACTCCGCCCACCTAAAGCTAGATTACTTCTAGTATTATGTTGACACACTAAGCCTTACCTCATAAGGAAATAGGTGTTAACAATGGCGCCATCCACTAATGCAAAGAACACACGAAACAGAAAAGGAACAAAAGCAACTGAAGCTCCATTTGTACTTGAAGCAGTCAACAATCCATCAACTGACGACATGATCACTGTTGAAGATGTACCTGTTCCGCCACTAGATGGTACGATTGAAGAAACAGTTGCTGAAACTGCGGAAAGGCTTAAACATTTGGCAACTAATTCGGGGAAAAGGCCAGTAATCGAAGAAACAACAACCAAAAGTTCAGAAAGACTTCTAAATTTTGTTACTAATCCAGAACGAAGACCATTGATGCAACCACGACGATGTCCGTCATTTATACCTTTTCGGCGGATGGCGGACGGCAAAGACAAGCAAATCATGTGTGACAACCCGGAAATTTCCAACCAAATTTAAACTTTATCTTTATACTATTCTGACACGATAAGCAAAGTTTGTTAAGTTAAATCTCAAGAATTTTAAATTGTGTTCATACATTCATTATAACCTCGACCAAATTCCGACGATTCACGAACCGTTATATATAAATAAATATGTATATATATGTATATATATATATTATAACTTGAGAATATTAATAAAGTATTAAACATATAATACTTTACATGAACGTATTTGTTTCTATATGTTTATCGATGGAATTAGAAGATAATATCAAATGATTGATATATCAGATACATTATGATATGATTACGGGTCTATGTTATGAGGTCCACTGTGATTTAAGAAATCTATTCTTTTTGACAACATTCGGAAAATGGTAAAGTGATTTATAAGTAAGAACGTGAAGTGTAAATAACTTAGATGTTGGATATCGACAAGTTAAGTAACTCGACATTTTTCATTAAGATGATTTCATACGTTTATTTAACCTTTGAACTTTATCCCATGCTTCACCAACAAACTGTAATTTAAAAACTTGAAACCTATTATGAATATATATGATTCTACTTTTCTAAAACATTTTATGATATAACGAATTCCATTATTTTAACCTTTAAACAAAATGATTCTTAAAAATATATTTGGTTTTGGAAAACAAAATTATTATATTTATTTGATTTAGTTTCAAACGTACAAAAATGTTTTCAGTTTAAAAAGAACTTTATTATTAAAACGTATATAACTTTTATAAATATCTAGAACCACTTTTGACAACTCATTACTTAACCAGTATGATAAAGATAACGATATTTATATTTTATTTTATTAAATATATATAACGATTTAAATTAATATTATATATATTTATACGCGTATTATACGTACATAGTTTTATACTTTTACTATACTTAAACTTTACCTTTACTTTATTTTTACTTTACTTTAACTTTAATAATTCACTTTAATAATTCATACTTTAATAATTCATACTTTAATAATCCACTTTAATAATTCATACTTTAATAATTCACTTTAATAATTCAAACTATAATAATTCACTTTAATAATTCATACTTTAATAATTCACTTTAATAATTCAAAAATCTATTATAAACAGAATTCAATAGGTTTCATTATTTCATAGAAACTTGAAAATATTTTTCTCTAAACTCTCTCAATCGATTTACATATATATATTTATTCCGTATTATTTCAAGATATTATTAGTATACATAAAATATTACGTCAGAGTACTGTCCGAGTGATTTTGAAATTGTTTTTCTAGTGGAATTGGATTAAGGAAATTATGGGTTATAGCTATGGAGGTGATTGGGTATGGTTCATGGGTATGCTCGTGAGGTCAATATAGTGTTTATCATCTCCGTTGCGTCTACGTACCTTTCCTGCAATATTGAATCTCAATATTGATACGTGAGTACTCATAATTTAACTTTTACATACTAATAGTGTATCCCAGACTATTGCTCGAGTATATAGGATTATGCATGTTTGTACTTTTGATATTGCCTTTAGTTAGGTTATGTTGAATCCTGAATTAGTTATATATGCGACTCAGATAAGGTATAAGATATGCATGTTGTTGGAAAGCTAGCAAAAAATTAAGAACTTTTCATTTAGACATCGAATGATTTCGATGAACGGATTTGAAGTTATAGTCCATCGAATTTTTGTATTATTATTAAAAATGATTATTATTATCGTCGTTATTATCGTCGTTCTAGTTTTATCTTATTATTATTATTATTATTATTATTATTATTATTATCTTTATCAATAAAAGGATTTATCATTAAAAAAATTGTTATTTTTTTATTATTACTATCGTTATTATCGTTAAAGTTATAATTAGTATTATTATTATTATCCAATTATTATTATTATTATTATTATTGGTATTATTATTATTATCATTATTAATATATATATCATTATTTAAAAATGGTTATTGTTATTGTTAATATTATTATTACTATATTATCATTAAGATAATTATTAGTATTATCGTTAATAATGTTATAGTAACTATCATTATTAATATTAGTGTATTTAAAACAAATATTTATAACACCTAATTATTTTGATTATTATTATTATCATTATTACGAACACGATATAAAAGACGATTAAAAGCAATTAAACAAAACGATTAGGAAATAATGGGTAAGAGTATCATGATGAAATTAAAATATTATAAGATATTGATTTAGATAAAATTATCGTTCTTATTATTTTTATCATTACTATTATTATTAAAATTATCGTTAGTATTAAAACTATCATTTTAACAAAAATTATCATTTTAATAGAAATGTCATTGTTACTATAAAATATCATTATTATTATTATTTCAAATAGAATTATTATTTTAAAGATAATATTAAAAATTATCGTAAATATTAAAGTTATCATAATTAGAATTATCGTTTTATTATAATGTCATCTTAGTAATTATAAATATTGATATTTTTATAATAATAATTATTATTACAAAATAATACAACTTTTACTTACTATCATTATAGATATTATTTTATCAAATAAATATTTGATACAAACATATTTTACTACGTGTAATAACTTACTTTAATAATACCTATCATATTATCTTTATAATATTAAATGAACCCTATAAATTTTATTACTTAATATATATAAAAGTATATTTTATTATATAAATATAATATAAAATTTTATTTATTAATAAATAAATTATATTATTTACTCTAATAAATCTTTTAAAAATATTTAAAAATATAAAACGACGATATTTAAACTATATATTAATCATGTATAGATTTTTGGAAATTATTTTGAGTCAAATTTACTTTTGTTGACTTTTGCATATTAGTCTCGAGCATTAGGATTGTGGTACACTATGACTTGACCTAATTTGTTAGACAAATATTGACCAACACATAAATATATATAATTAATTTAGGTTCGTGAATCCGAGGCCAACCTTGCACTTTTTCAATGACGTTATATGTATTTTCACTACGAAATACAGTATGGTGAGTTTCATTTACCTTTTTACCCTTTATATTTTTGGGACTGAGAATACATGCGCTTTTATAAATGTTTGACAAAATAGACACAAGTAATTGAAACTACATTCTATGGTTGAATTATCGAAATCGAATATGCCCCTTTTTATTAAAGTCTGGTAATCTAAGAATTAGGGAACAGACACCCTAATTTACGCGAATCCTAAAGATAGATCTATTGGGCCTAACAAACCCCATCCAAAGTACCAGATGCTTTAGTACTTCGAAATTATATCATGTCCGAAGGAGGATCCTGGAATGATAGGGGATATTCTTATATGTATCTAGTTAATTTCGGTTACCAGGTGTTCACCATATGAATGATTATTTTTTGTCTCTATGCATGGGACGTATATTTATGAGAACTGGAAATGAAATTCTTGTGGTCTATTAAAATGATGGAAATAAATGATTATGATAAACTAATGAACTCACCAACCTTTTGGTTGACACGTTAAAGCATGTTTATTCTCAGGTGTTAAAGAAATCTTCCGCTATGCATTTGCTCATTTTAAAGATATTACTTGGAGTCTTTCATAGCATATTTCGAAGAACGTTGCATTCGAGTCATTGAGTTCATCAAAGATTATTATTAAATCAATTTATAGTTGGATAGTGAATATTATGAAATGGTATGCATGCCTGTCAATTTTTTATGTAAAGAAAGATTGTCTTTTAAAAATGAATGCAATGTTTGTAAAATGTATCATATAGAGGTCAAATACCTCGCAATGTAATCAACTATTGTGAATCGTTTATAATGTATATGAACGGGTCCTTTCATCATGAAAAGGCAATCTATATCAAAATACAGGTTATCCAGGCTACTTGACAAGCTGGGTAGTCTTATTGATGATTTTGAGGATGATAATGACCTGAGCTATGATAATAATGACTCTGATGATCAAACTGACAAAGATGAGTTCATGTCGGAGAAGCAGGCATTGTTGCTTTTGAATGACATTCTTAAGCAGACAGCTCCGGCTAAATATAAGCAACGCTTAGCGTAGCCCGCCGTCTGTGCTGTGGCTGTAGATAATTTCTTCGCCCTTATTACTGGAGAGCAAGCTACAAAGCCACCAGCTATGGCAGAATCCACTCAGTGTTTCATTGATCGAATTGCTAACTATTCATTTCCTAGGAATTTTGGCATACCGGCAATTGGAGTTTATGATGGCACAATAGATCCTGAGGATTTCCTCACCATGTTTGAAGGCGCTATGAGGTTACAGCATTGGGATGACGAGGTAGCTTGTCATATGTTTCCAATGGTGGTGCAGAAAATGGCAAAGAAATGGTTTGCTAGCTTGCCGCCAAGAAGCATCACTAGTTATTTGGACCTCCGTGCAAAGTTTGTTATGCAGTATCAAAACCTTCGAAGCTGTACTTTGACGCATCTTGATGCGCATGAGATCACAATGCATCACAATGAATCCTTGAGTAATTTCATGAAGCGATATACACTTGAAGCACATAAGATACCTGATTGTCTAGAATCTCAGCTAGTATCTGGTTTTATTTTTTGTCTGGATCATCGGCGGTTTAGTGCACTTGTTCATGCGTTAAGGTACGACTTGCCAAAAACTCTACATCAGGCATTGGAAGTTGCACAGAAGCATGTTTGAGCCGGTGAGCGGGGGATGAATAAGTTTGATGGCAGCAGCAGTAGCAAACCGCATAATGGAGGGAGATACTTTGACAGAAATCAGAGGAGGAATGACAATTCCAATGGCGGATGGAGAGGCAACAACCATCACAATGATTTTCATCACAATAGAAAGCCAATAGAGAGGCATCCGTTGATAATGGCGCTAACTAAAACTCCAAAAGAGATTCTTTTCACTGAACCAATCCGGACCACTTTCAATCCGTCGGCACCCATGGAAGAAAGAGAAGGTCCAAAAAGTGAACTATGGTGTGACTTTCATGAAGCATGGGGTCATGATACAGATAATTGCAAATCCCTGATGAGAGAGATCATCGCAAAGATCAAAGCAGGAGAGTTAAACCACTTGTTACCAGGCAAACAATACAGGAGGAATGATCCTCGTAGGAAATTTGGATGGCAAAGGAATGATGGTGGAAGAGGTCGTCGAGGAGATAACAGAAGACGGGAAGAGCATGGCGGAGGAGATAATAGAAATCAGTACGAAAACCGGATTACGGAGCGTGAGTCAACTCCAGACGTTGTAATCAAAATGGTGTGGTTGAATGGAAGTCACTACGAGGACGGTGACCACTCGGATAACAATGTTGATAGCTGGAGATATGCTCCAATTATTTTTCAACCAATTCAAAATTGGGCTTTGTCCGTTCAGCCAGTTGTCATTTCAGTAGAAATTGCAAACAAGTTCATCAGCCATATTTACACAGATACAGGCAGTGTGGCTGACATCATTTATTGGCATTGTTTCAAAGCTTTTCTAAGGCATGTGAAGGTAAGAGCTAGACGGATGAGTTTGAAGGTTTCAGGGCTAACAGTAGCGCCAGTGAATGCAATGGGAAGAGTTCGTTTGGAGGTCTTTTTGGGAACATTTCCACTATTAAGAACCGAAACAATCGATTTTACTATCTTGGATGGTAATTCACGATTCAATGTCCTTTTTGGACGGGCAGCGTTAGCAAAGTTTGGAGCGATAACATCAACGGCCCATGCAGAGATCAGATTCCCAACTCCTAACAGAGTAGCCGCCATACACTCACAGTATGTGGCACCAGCAAGGGAGCGATCCACATTTGCAAGCAAACCAGAAGGCAATATGAACCAGAGGAGGAGAAATCGGTTGTTCAGGGAAGGTGAGGTTCAGGAGTTTTTCATTCCATAATCAAGTGTTTGGGCCGAACAGCGCTGGGCACTCGGTGTATGAAGAAACAATTTGTTGTCATTTTTATCAAGAGCAGAATTTATCATTTCAATAAACGCAGTTTATTAGCATTTTCCGAAGAGCAACGTGTATCAATTTACTGTAGACCATTGTGGTCATTTTTACAGTGCATGTATTCGTAATAAGCATACACTAAACATTAATGATGTACTAATTAGGCTTGTCCACCTAAATTCGTCATCAATCGTTTATGTATCGCTCAGTACTGATTAATAAATTTTATATTTTTCTTAAACAAAGTGCTACCCGTGACAAATGTAGAACATTGCATTTATATCCTGCCCATAGAAGGAGTGTATTTTTATAACTCCGATGGCGGAAGCTTTTGTGCCGGCCAGCAAAAGGCACAAGGGATCGGCTAGAAAACATTTAAGCTTTACTAGAACGCACTGAGGCATGATACAAAACTCAGATACTTGTCATGACAAACAACTATATAAAACTTACTTCACATAACGAAGTTCTATATTTTATATGAAGGCAAAAATATTTAGCAATTCTTCCTCATATACTTTATGACGGAAGGCGTATGATGGACAAGTCACTAACTCATAACTAATATTTATATAATATTTCAAAAATTCTTCCTCATATACTTTATGACGGAAGGCGTATGGCGGAAAGATTATTTTATAATCACTCTTCAAAGAAAATTCCATAACTATTCCTCATCAATTTGATGGTGGAAGGCGTACAACATACTTTAAATATCATATTACTTGTTTGAAGGCATAATATTTGGATTTCAATTTTGCATGTGTTATTCCTTTGGCAGAAGTTCACAGTGCAAAACAATTCAAAAACGAATTACCCTAAAAATGTTCTGTTCAGTTGTACAATACACAGTTGTACATAAAATTTTATGATATGCTTCGTGCGTAACAGATGCGTTATACATAACAAACATTAAAGTATTTGGTGCAAGCACATAAGCAAAGTATAATTACTACAGTAAGCATATATTTTTGGCATTCAAGTTAACAATGTTTATTACACACGGTTGCTCATCAAATGGTTAGAAATTTATGAAAATTTAACATTGAGCACATCCTCAGCAGAGGACTCCTCTCTGCTACATACTTCATCATAAACATCTATCTTCAGATTAATCAATCTGTCTCTAGCTTCATCAACCTTCTCTAGGGTTCCTGGAGGCATCAAATTCGTAATAGCAGCAGGAGAGGCTTGTTTGGAGCAAGACGTCTTGTTAATTTGTCTGTCACATCAGCAATAGCATGGGTGCGTATAGTATCAACATAATCATTGTAGGGATTCCCTATAAGAATGGATCCAAGCACCTTCGCTATCAAACCCGGTATACCCTTCTTAAGCTCAGCAAAGTTGCTCTCACCCTTCTCTGTGAAAGTATTTTGTGTGCCCGAGAGACATATTAAATTAATGTGGCTAACATGTTATGATCCAAGTCGGGTCATACCCAATAACAAGCTTACCGAAACCTTATTCGTATTTAATCCTAGCGAATGGATCGTTGATTAAATACGCGACACTTGAATTTTAAGGAAAAGGTTTCTTAAATGATATTACTTGATATGTGTAATATAAGTTATGGAATAATTTATATAACAAAGATTTAATTATTTATAGGTTAAATAATTGATTAAGTTATGTTACATTTTATAAAATTGGTTTTATAAAATATACATAACTAATAATATACAAGTTTATAAAATGTGTTTTATAAAATCAAGTTTTATAAAAACTAATTTTATAAAATCAGTTTTTCTTTTTATAAACTATATTATAACATTGCTAATGGCCTTGGAAGTGGGTGTAAGCATGCTCTTTGATGGTCAAAAGCATGGTTAGTTCCCATGTACATAGATATATACATCTAGTGCTCTTTCAAGACATGGCATGCACATACATTTCAAGATATACAAAAATAAAAACTGCATAAACTCTATTCTGCTGCAGCTGTATGCCGTGACCATAGAGGGAGAAAAATAGGTTCTTCACTTGGTTTTGCAAGTTTATATTAAGTGTCTATTAAATCCTAACAAAAGGGCAAAGTGTTGGTGCACTAGTTTGGGGTATTACACAGTTGAGGCTTCAAGTTAGAAGCTACATTCTCCATCATCTTCTTCATCTTCTAGCTGTCTAAATTCAGCCCTCTACTTCTTAGAGGAGGTATAAACATTCTTCTAATCTTGTTATATTTGTAAGCATACATCCATGGCTTGATGACTATATGGAATTCATTATAAATGGTTAATCATATAAACTTGTTTTATTGATAATCTTGCTTCCGCTTTCTTAACCATTACAAGTTGGTTTTGTAACTATGTTAAACTTATTGACATGTTTTATGAACTCATTGAATTCCATCACTCCGCCCTCTGGAGAAGCCCAGCAAAATTTTCCCTTTCTGCAGATAGCTGCTTTTCCAACTCAGCAATCTTCAACTGATCCTCCTCAACCCTTTTCTTCTCAGCATCCACCAACTTGTCTTTCTCCTCTTGCAGGGCAGTAGCAGTATCTAAAGCATTTTTTAGCTCAGTCTCCTTAGCTTTTATTGTTTTCTGAGCGTCACTCAAGGCACGTTCAGCATCAGCAGCTCTCTTACGAGCATTTGCACCTTTAGCTATATCTTTACGAGCTATAGCAAGAATAGACTCATGATGCTCCTGCAATTGCAAGACGGACTCTAGCTGATTGGTTAGTAGTAAGTGAGTAGCAACAGTTGATTCCCTGGGTTGTTCAGAACGGAGAGCGTTTAAATGAGGTTTCAACTCAGGGATAGCATAACCCTACAATAGAAAAATATTATGATTAAATATTGCAAGATTACATAAATAAATTGCAGGTATAGGCATACAGATGATTTAATCGTTAATACCCGAAGAGCAGTTGCAAAACCTTTATTCTTAGTAGTAGGATAATCAATAAGTGCCTGCAACGTACTAACATGAGCAGGAACTTGTGGTACTTGCACATTTGATGATGTGACAGCAGGGTTGCCAATGTTAGGAGGAGGAGAACGATAAGAGGCATCGCCCTCCATCCTCTGTTCAAACTCAGATTCATTAAAGTCAGTGAAGTCGTGGTCCGGAGTTTTTAGTGTTTTATCTCCTTCACTATCACGGTTTTCCTCCGGCACCCGTTCACCGCCCTCAGTAGCCTTCCCTTGGCTATCATCAGATTCTGTTAAAATCGCTAACAAGAACGAATTAGCATTATGAACAAACATAACGTTTATAAGCAAAAACATGTGTATTATCAAGAAAGAGCAGAATGAACATACTTCTCCTGCATTTCTGCTTTTGACCCCCCTCTGTACTTTTTACCCTCTTAGAGCCTATGCTCTTCTTCCTTGTCTTTTGGGTTGGAGGGGGGGTGGGGTTTGTTTCACCCGTGATATCAACTGAATCAGATGTCTGCTGCTTGGCGGTGGTGGTATCGTCTGCTGTTCGCTTAGTGTCTGTCTCTTCAGATCCAGATTCACTGTCCGAGCTACTAACAACGATTTCTTCCCCCTTTTTCAATAGCAGCAGCATCAGCAGCAGCTTTAGCCTCAGCTGCAGCTCTCTCCGCCTCTAGCTCTTCAGCAGTTTTGTCACGAGTAGTGATCTCTACGTCATCATCAAGATCAATGGATAAAAGAGCAGAACAAACCTGCATCACGGAGTTGGCTGCAAAAATTAAACATGAACAGCAATGTAAGCAAACATGACAAACAATGGACACACATTTATATATAATAGGATGATCATATCACATCCTACCCTGGTTTTTCTCACGAAGTATTGGCACAGAATTGCTCGGCCATTCTTGACTCACTTTGCACAGCACAAGAATTCCCTCATACCTCTCGTATGATCTGGGCGGAAGGCGGTGCTCTTTCAAGCTATTTACTATCCGCAGCTCTGCGGCATAAATCTTCACACCCTTTCCTACACCAGCATCAATAGTGTAGTGACCCGAACTTTTCCATGTTTATTTTATATATATATTAAATGAAATTATTATTTACATGATTAGATGTTTCCAACATGTTAAGCAATCAAAGTTGTTAAGACTTGATTAATTGAAATAGGTTTCTTATAGACAATTGACCACCCAAGTTGACCGGCGATTTACGAACGTTAAAACTTGTAAAAACTATATGATGACATATATATGGATATATATATATATATAGTTAACATGATATTATGATAAGTAAACATATCATTAAGTATATTAGCAATGAACTACATATGTAAAAACAAGACTACTAACTTAATTATTTTGAAACGAGACATATATGTAACGACATTTAATGTATATATATATCATATTAAGATATATTAATAAATAATGATATCATGATAATGTAATAATTTAACATCTCATTTGATTTAATAAACAATGGGTTAACAACATTTAACAAGATCGTTAACCTAAAGGTTTCAAAACAACACTTACATGTAACGACTAACGATGACTTAACGACTCAGTTAAAATGTATATACATGTAGTGTTTTAATATGTATTCATACACTTTTGAAAGACTTCAAGACACTTATCAAAACACTTCTACTTAACAAAAATTCTTACAATTACATCCTCGTTCAGTTTCATCAACAATTATACTAGTAGAATTGTTGATGAAACTGAACGAGGATGTAATTGTAAGCATTTTTGTTAAGTAGCAGTATTTTGATAAGTGTATTGAAGTCTTTCAAAATTGTATAAATACATATTAAAACACTACATGTATATACATTTTAACTGAGTCGTTAAGTTATCGTTAGTCGTTACATGTAAGTGTTGTTTTGAAACCTTTAGGTTAACGATCTTGTCAAATGTTGTTAACCCAATATTTATAATATCAATTGAGATTTTAAATTATTATATTATCATGATATTATCATGTATGAATATCTCATAATATGATATATATACATTAAATATCTTTACAACGATAATCGTTACATATATGTCTCGTTTAAAAATCATTAAGTTAGTAGTCTTGTTTTTACATATGTAGTTCATTGTTAATATACTTAATGATATGTTTACTTATCATAGTATCATGTTAACTATATATATATATATATCCATATATATGTCATCATATAGTTTTTACAAGTTTTAACGTTCGTGAATCACCTGTCAACTTGGGTGGTCAATTGTCTATATGAAACATATTTCAATTAATCAAGTCTTAAAAAGTTTGATTGCTTAACATGTTGGAAACATTTAATCATGTAAATATTAATCTCAATTAATATATATAAACATGGAAAAGTTCGGGTCACTACAGTACCTACCCGTTAAATAAATTTCGTCCCGAAATTTTAGCTGTTGAAGGTGTTGACGAATCTTCTGGAAATAGATGCGGGTATTTCTTCTTCATCTGATCTTCACGCTCCCAGGTGAACTCGGGTCCTCTACGAGCATTCCATCGAACCTTAACAATTGGTATCTTGTTTTGCTTAAGTCTTTTAACCTCACGATCCATTATTTCGACGGGTTCTTCGATGAATTGGAGTTTTTCGTTGATTTGGATCTCATCTAACGGAATAGTGAGATCTTCTTTAGCAAAACATTTCTTTAAATTCAAGACGTGGAAAGTGTTATGTACAGCAGCGATTTGTTGAGGTAACTCAAGTCGGTAAGCTACTGGTCCGACACGATCAATAATCTTGAATGGTCCAATATACCTTGGATTTAATTTCCCTCGTTTACCAAATCGAACAACGCCTTTCCAAGGTGCAACTTTAAGCATGACCATCTCTCCAATTTCAAATTCTATATCTTTTCTTTTAATGTCAGCGTAGCTCTTTTGCCGACTTTGGGCGGTTTTCAACCGTTGTTGAATTTGGATGATCTTCTCGGTAGTTTCTTGTATAATCTCCGGACCCGTAATCTGTCTATCCCCCACTTCACTCCAACAAATCGGAGACCTGCACTTTCTACCATAAAGTGCTTCAAACGGTGCCATCTCAATGCTTGAATGGTAGCTGTTGTTGTAGGAAAATTCTGCTAACGGTAGATGTCGATCCCAACTGTTTTCGAAATAAATAACACATGCTCGTAGCATGTCTTCAAGCGTTTGTATCATCATTTCGCTCTGCCCATCAGTTTGTGGATGATAGGCAGTACTCATGTCTAGACGAGTTCCTAATGCTTGCTGTAATGTCTGCCAGAATCTTGAAATAAATCTGCCATCCCTATCAGAGATAATAGAGATTGGTATTCCATGTCTGGAGATGACTTCCTTCAAATATAGTCGTGCTAACTTCTCCATCTTGTCATCTTCTCTTATTGGCAGGAAGTGTGCTGATTTGGTGAGACGATCAACTATTACCCAAATAGTATCAAAACCACTTGCAGTCCTTGGCAATTTAGTGATGAAATCCATGGTAATGTTTTCCCATTTCCATTCCGGGATTTCGGGTTGTTGAAGTAGACCTGATGGTTTCTGATGCTCAGCTTTGACCTTAGAACACGTCAAACATTCTCCTACGTATTTAGCAACATCGGCTTTCATACCCGGCCACCAAAAATGTTTCTTGAGATCCTTGTACATCTTCCCCGTTCCAGGATGTATTGAGTATCTTGTTTTATGAGCTTCTCTAAGTACCATTTCTCTCATATCTCCAAATTTTGGTACCTAAATCCTTTCAGCCCTATACCGGGTTCCGTCTTCCCGAATATTAAGATGCTTCTCCGATCCTTTGGGTATTTCATCCTTTAAATTTCCCTCTTTTAAAACTCCTTGTTGCGCCTCCTTTATTTGAGTAGTAAGGTTATTATGAATCATTATATTCATAGATTTTACTCGAATGGGTTCTCTGTCCTTCCTGCTCAAGGCATCGGCTACCACATTTCCCTTCCCCGGGTGGTAACGAATCTCAAAGTCGTAATCATTCAATAATTCAATCCACCTACGCTACCTCATATTCAGTTGTTTCTGATTAAATATGTGTTGTAGACTTTTGTGGTCGGTATATATAATACTTTTGACCCCATATAAGTAGTGCCTCCAAGTCTTTAATGCAAAAACAACCGCGCCTAATTCCAAATCATGCGTCGTATAATTTTGTTAGTGAATCTTTAATTGTCTAGACGCATAAGCAATCACCTTCGTTCGTTGCATTAATACACAATCGAGACCTTGCTTTGATGCGTCACAATAAATCACAAAATCATCATTCCCTTCAGGCAATGACAATATAGGTGCCGTAGTTAGCTTTTTCTTCAATAACTGAAACGCTTTCTCTTGTTCATCCTTCCATTCAAATTTCTTCCCTTTATGCGTTAATGCAGTTAAGGGTTTTGCTATTCTGGAAAAGTCTTGGATGAACCTTCTGTAGTAACCAGCTAGTCCTAAAAACTGGCGTATGTGTTTCGGAGTTTTCGGGGTTTCCCACTTTTCAACAGTTTCTATCTTTGCCGGATCCACCTTAATACCTTCTTTGTTCACTATGTGACCGAGGAATTGAACTTCTTCCAACCAAAATGCACACTTTGAAAACTTAGCGTACAATTCTTCCTTCCTCAATACTTCTAACACCTTTCTCAAATGTTCACCGTGTTCTTGGTCATTCTTTGAGTAAATAAGTATGTCATCAATGAAAACAATGACAAACTTGTCAAGGTATGGTCCACACACTCGGTTCATAAGGTCCATGAACACAGCTGGTGCATTAGTTAAACCAAACGGCATGACCATAAACTCGTAATGACCGTAACGTGTTCTGAAAGCAGTCTTTGGAATATCATCTTCTTTCACCCGCATTTGATGATACCCGGAACGTAAGTCAATCTTTGAATAAACAGACGAGCCTTGTAGTTAATCAAATAAGTCGTCGATTCTCGGTAGTGGGTAGCGGTTCTTGATGGTAAGTTTGTTCAACTCTCGGTAGTCGATACACAACCTGAATGTACCATCTTTTTTCTTGACAAACAAAACAGGAGCTCCCCACGGTGATGTGCTTGGTCGAATGAAACCACGCTCTAAAAGTTCTTGTAATTGGCTTTGCAGTTCTTTCATCTCGCTGGGTGCGAGTCTGTAAGGAGCACGAGCTATTGGTGCAGCACCTGGTATAAGATCTATTTGAAATTCAACGGATCGATGTGGGGGTAATCCCGGTAATTCTTTCGGAAATATATCGGGAAATTCTTTTGCAATGGGAACATCATTGATGCTCTTTTCTTCAGTTTGTACTTTCTCGACGTGTGCTAGAACAGCATAGCAACCTTTTCTTATTAGTTTTTGTGCCTTCAAATTACTAATAAGATGTAGCTTCGTGTTGCCCTTTTCTCCGTACACCATTAAGGGTTTTCCTTTTTCTCGTATAATGCGAATTGCATTTTTGTAACAAACGATCTCTGCTTTCACTTCTTTCAACCAGTCCATACCGATTATCACATCAAAACTCCCTAACTCTACTGGTATCAAGTCAATCTTAAATGTTTCGCTAACCAGTTTAATTTCTCGATTCCGACATACATTATCTGCTGAAATTAATTTACCATTTGCTAATTCGAGTAAAAATTTACTATCCAAAGGCGTCAATGGACAACTTAATTTAGCACAAAAATCTCTACTCATATAGCTTCTATCCGCACCCGAATCAAATAAAACGTAAGCATATTTATTGTCAATAAGAAACGTACCCGTAATAAGCTCTGGGTCTTCCTGTGCCTCTGCCGCATTAATATTGAAAACTCTTTCACGACCTTGTCCATTCGTGTTCTCCTGGTTCGGGCAATTTCTAATAATGTGGCCCGGTTTTCCACATTTATAACAAACTACATTGGCATAACTTGCTCCGACACTACTTGCTTCATCATTACTCGTTCCGACACCATTTGTTCATTTCGTTCTATTAACCCCTGGTCCGTAGACGTCACACTTCGCCGCGCTATGACCACTTCTTTTACACTTGTTGCAAAATTTGGTGCAGAACCCCGAGTGATACTTTTCACACCTTTGGCATAGCTGCTTCTGATTGTTGTTGTTGTTGCGGTTATTATTGTTGTTGGGATGATTGTTGTTGTTGTTATTGTTATTGTTGGGCCGTTTGTTGTAGTTGCGATTGATGTTGTGATTGTTGGGATAATTGTTGCGATTATTGTTGTAATTGCTGTTGTTGTTGTATTGGTGATTCTTATCACCGTTTTCCTCCCACTTTCTTTTGACTTGCTTCACATTGGCCTCTTCAGCAGTCTGTTCTTTAATTCTTTCTTCAATCTGGTTCACTAGTTTGTGAGCCATTCAACATGCCTGTTGTATGGAGGCGGGCTCGTGTGAACTTATATCTTCTTGGATTCTTTCCGGTAATCCTTTCACAAACGCGTTGATCTTCTCTTCCTCATCTTCGAATGCTCCCGGACACAATAGGCACAATTCTGTGAATCGTCTTTCGTACGTGGTAATATCAAATCCTTGGGTTCGTAACCCTCTAAGTTCTGTCTTGAGCTTATTGACCTCGGTTCTAGGACGGTACTTCTCGTTCATCAAGTGCTTGAATGCTGACCACGGTAGTGCGTACGCATCGTCTTGTCCCACTTGCTCTAGATAGGTATTCCACCATGTTAACGCAGAACCTGTGAAGGTATGTGTAGCGTACTTCACTTTGTCCTGTTCAGTACACTTACATATGGCAAACACCGATTCGACCTTCTCGGTCCACCGTTTCAATCCGATCGGTCCTTCGGTTCCATCAAATTCCAAAGGTTTGCAGGCAGTGAATTCTTTGTAGGTGCATCCTACACGATTTCCTATACTGCTAGATCCAAGGTTATTGTTGGTATGTAGCGCAGCCTGTACTGCGGCTATGTTTGAAGCTAGAAAAGTACGGAATTCCTCTTCATTCATATTCACGGTGTGTCGAGTAGTCGGTGCCATTTCCTTCAAAATAGTCAAATGGAACAAGTTAATCATACAGAATATTAAGAGTAGTTAATAGTATTTCGTAGCATAATATGAACTCATTTATAAAAGCTTTTTCTTCATATTAGCGTTTTATAAGTTTAAATTCGGGTAGTACCTACCCGTTAAGTTCATACTTAGTAGCTAATATACAATTTAACTACTACAATTCTATATGAAAATATGATTATAATAATATTTCGCGTTCAAACTTTTACATAATATTTTACGAACTTACAATACCGCTTATTTTACATATAGCATGAAATATAGCACACAATAAATTTGATACAAGATGGTTGTGAAGATAATTCTAGCTAGTACACAAGTCGTTCAGCAAAAGCAATAAAGACACGTAATTCATACGTCCAGAAACAAGTCATGCATTCTGGTTTTACTAGGATTACTTCCCATCCTTGGTCTTGTGGAACATAACCGTTATGGCCGTTGATAAGACAGCGTGTTGTAACGTCGTCAAAGGGACGAGGGTTACGTAATGTCCAACAGTCCCGTAACAATCTAAAAACCTCATTTCTTACCCCAATTACCGACTCCGTCACTTGTAGGAACGTTTTGTTTAATAGTTGTAGCCCGATGTTCTTGTTCTCACTTTGGTGAGAAGCGAACATTACTAATCCGTAAGCATAACATGCTTCTTTATGTTGCATGTTAGCCGCTTTTTCTAAATCACGAAGTCCAATATTCGGATATATTGAGTCAAAATAATTTCTTAACCCATTGCGTAAAATAGCATTTGGGTTCCCCGCAATATATGCGTCAAAGTAAACACATCGTAACTTATGGATTTCCCAATGTGATATCCCCCATCTTTCGAACGAAATCCTTTTATAAACCAAGGCATTCTTGGAACGTTCTTCGAATGTCTTACAAACTGATCTCGCCTTAAATAGTTGTGTCGAAGAATTCTGACCGACTCTAGACAAGATTTCATCAATCATGTCTCCGGGTAGGTCTCTTAAAATATTGGGTTGTCTATCCATTTTGTGTTTTTATACTGTAAAATAGACAAGAGTTAGATTCATAAAAAAAAATACTTATTAATACAAGCAATTTTTACATATATCATAAAGCATAAGCACACTATATTACATATATTACACCACACGAATACAACTATCTTATTCCGACTCGCTTGTTTCTTCTTCTTCGGTTTTGGTTCGTTTTGCCAAGTTTCTAGGGATATATGATGTTCCCCTAATACTAGCTGTTATTTTCCACAACGGTTTAGAAAAACCTGGCGGTTTAGAGGTTCCTGGGTCATTGTTACAACTTAAGGACTTCGGGGGTTGACGATACATATAAAGTTCACCGGGGTTGGAATTAGATTTCTCTATTTTTATGCCCTTTCCCTTATTATTTCCTTTTGCCTTTTTAAATTCAGTTGGGGTAATTTCTATAACATCATCGGAATTCTCGTCGGAATCCGATTCATCGGAGAATTGGTAATCCTCCCAATATTTTGCTTCCTTGGTGGAAACACCATTGACCATAATTAACCTTGGTCGGTTGGTTGAGGATTTTCTTTTACTTAACCATTTTATTATTTCGCCCACCGGTTCTATTTCCTCCTCCGGTTCCTCTTCTTCCGGTTCTGATTCTTCTTCCGATTCCGACTCTTCTTCCGGTTCCTCTTCGGGAACTTGTGAATCAGTCCACGAATCATTCCAATTTACATTTGACTCTTCATTATTATTAGATGAGTCAATGGGACTTGTTCTAGAGGTAGACATCTATCACATAATATCAAACACGTTAAGAGATTAATATATCACATAATATTCACATGTTAAAAATATATAGTTTCCAACAAAATTTGTTAAGCAATCATTTTTCAAGTAAACACGGTCGAAGTCCAGACTTACTAATGCATCCTAACAAACTCTATAAGACATACTAATGCAAAATTCTGGTTCTCTAAGACCAACGCTCGGATACCAACTGAAATGTCCCGTTCTTATTGATTAAAAACGTTCCATATTAATTGATTTCGTTGCGAGGTTTTGACCTCTATATGAGACGTTTTTCAAAGACTGCATTCATTTTAAAACAAACCATAACCTTTATTTCATAAATAAAGGTTTAAAAAGCTTTATGTAGATTATCAAATAATGATAATCTAAAATATCCTGTTTACACACGACCATTACATAATGGTTTACAATACAAATATGTTACATCGAAATCAGTTTCTTGAATGCAGTTTTTACACAATATCATACAAACATGGACTCCAAATCTTGTCCTTATTTTAGTATGCAACAGCGGAAGCTCTTAGTATTCACCTGAGAATAAACATGCTTTAAACGTTAACAAAAATGTTGGTGAGTTATAGGTTTAATCTATATATATCAAATCGTAACAATAGACCACAAGATTTCATATTTCAATACACATCCCATACATAGAGATAAAAATCATTCATATGGTGAACACCTGGTAACCGACATTAACAAGATGCATATATAAGAATATCCCCATCATTCCGGGACACCCTTCGGATATGATATAAATTTCAAAGTACTAAAGCATCCGGTACTTTGGATGGGGTTTGTTAGACCCAATTAGGGTGTCTGTTCCCTAATTCTTAGATTACCAGACTTAATAAAAAGGGGCATATTCGATTTCGATAATTCAACCATAGAATGTAGTTTCACGTACTTGTGTCTATTTTGTAAATCATTTATAAAACCTGCATGTATTCTCATCCCAAAAATATTAGATTTTAAAAGTGGGACTATAACTCACTTTCACAGATTTTTACTTCGTCGGGAAGTAAGGCTTGGCCACTGGTTGATTCACGAACCTATAACAATATATACATATATATCAAAGTATGTTCAAAATATATTTACAACACTTTTAATATATTTTGATGTTTTAAGTTTATTAAGTCAGCTGTCCTCGTTAGTAACCTACAACTAGTTGTCCACAGTTAGATGTACAGAAATAAATCGATAAATATTATCTTGAATCAATCCACGACCCAGTGTATACGTATCTCAGTATTGATCACAACTCAAACTATATATATTTTGGAATCAACCTCAACCCTGTATAGCTAACTCCAACATTCACATATAGAGTGTCTATGGTTGTTCCGAAATATATATAGATGTGTCGAAATGATAGGTCGAAACATTGTATACGTGTCTATGGTATCTCAAGATTACATAATATACAATACAAGTTGATTAAGTTATGGTTGGAATAGATTTGTTACCAATTTTCACGTAGCTAAAATGAGAAAAATTATCCAATCTTGTTTTACCCATAACTTCTTCATTTTAAATCCGTTTTGAGTGAATCAAATTGCTATGGTTTCATATTGAACTCTATTTTATGAATATAAACAGAAAAAGTATAGGTTTATAGTCGGAAAAATAAGTTACAAGTCGTTTTTGTAAAGGTAGTCATTTCAGTCGAAAGAACGACGTCTAGATGACCATTTTAGAAAACATACTTCCACTTTGAGTTTAACTATAATTTTTGGATATAGTTTCATGTTCATAATAAAAATCATTTTCTCAGAATAAAAACTTTTAAATCAAAGTTTATCATAGTTTTTAATTAACTAACCCAAAACAGCCCGCGGTGTTACTACGACCGCGTAAATCCGGTTTTACGGTGTTTTTCGTGTCTCCAGGTTTTAAATTATTAAGTTAGCATATCATATAGATATAGAACATGTGTTTAGTTGATTTTAAAAGTCAAGTTAGAAGGATTAACTTTTGTTTGCGAACAAGTTTAGAATTAACTAAACTATGTTCTAGTGATTACAAGTTTAAACCTTCGAATAAGATAGCTTTATATGTATGAATCGAATGATGTTATGAACATCATTACTACCTTAAGTTCCTTGGATAAACCTACTGGAAAATAGAAAAAGTGGATCTAGCTTCAACGGATCCTTGGATGGCTCGAAGTTCTTGAAGCAGAATCATGATACGAAAACAAGTTCAAGTAAGATCATCACTTGAAATAAGATTGTGATAGTTATAGAAATTGAACCAAAGTTTGAATATGATTATTACCTTGTATTAGAATGATAACCTACTGTAAGAAACAAAGATTTCTTGAGGTTGGATGATCACCTTACAAGATTAGAAGTGAGCTAGCAAACTTGAAAGTATTCTTGATTTTATGTAACTAGAACTTGTAGAATATATGAAGAACACTTAGAACTTGAAGATAGAACTTGAGAGAGATCAATTAGATAAAGAAAATTGAAGAATGAAAGTGTTTGCAGGTGTTTTTGGTCGTTGGTGTATGGATTAGATATAAAGGATATGTAATTTTGTTTTCATGTAAATAAGTCATGAATGATTACTCATATTTTTGTAATTTTATGAGATATTTCATGGTAGTTGCCAAATGATGGTTCCCACATGTGTTAGGTGACTCACATGGGCTTCTAAGAGCTAATCATTGAAGTGTATATACCAATAGTACATACATCTAAAGCTGTGTATTGTACGAGTACGAATACGGGTGCATACGAGTAGAATTGTTGATGAAACTGAACGAGGATGTAATTGTAAGCATTTTTGTTAAGTAGAAGTATTTTGATAAGTTTATTGAAGTCTTTCAAAATTGTATAAATACATATTAAAACACTACATGTATATACATTTTAACTGAGTCGTTAAGTCATCGTTAGTCGTTACATGTAAGTGTTGTTTTGAAACCTTTAGGTTAACGATCTTGTCAAATGTTGTTAACCCAATATTTATAATATCAAAAAAGATTTTAAATTATTATATTATCATGATATTATCATGTATGAATATCTCTTAATATGATATATATACATTAAATGTCTTTACAACGATAATCGTTACATATATGTCTCGTTTAAAAATCATTAAGTTAGTAGTCTTGTTTTTACATATGTAGTTCATTGTTAATATACTTAATGATATGTTTACTTATCATAGTATCATGTTAACTATATATATATATCCATATATATGTCATCATATAGTTTTTACAAGTTTTAACGTTCGTGAATCACCTGTCAACTTGGGTGGTCAATTGTCTATATGAAACATATTTCAATTAATCAAGTCTTAAAAAGTTTGATTGCTTAACATGTTGGAAATATTTAATCATGTAAATATCAATCTCAATTAATATATATAAACATGGAAAAGTTCGGGTCTCTACAGTTAATCCTTCTAACTTGAGTTTTAAAATCAACTAAACACATGTTCTATATCTATATGATATGCTAACTTAATGATTTAAAACCTAGAAACACGAAGAACACTGTAAAACCGGACATACGCCGTCGTAGTAACACCGCGGGCTGTTTTGGGTTAGTTAATTAAAAACTATGATAAACTTTGATTTAAAAGTTGTTCTTCTGGGAAAATGATTTTTCTTATGAACATGAAACTATATCCAAAAATCATGATTAAACTCAAAGTGAAAGTATGTTTTCTAAAATGGTCATCTAGACGTCGTTCTTTCGACTGAAATGACTACCTTTACAAAAATGACTTGTAACTTATATTTCTGACTATAAACTTATACTTTTTCTGTTCAGATTCATAAAATAGAGTTCAATATGAAACCATAGCAATTTGATTCACTCAAAACGGATTTAAAATGAAGAAGTTATATGTAAAACAAGATTGGATAATTTTTCTTGTTGTAGCAACGTGAAAATTGGTAACAAATCTATATTAATCATATCCTAGCTAACTTATATTATATTATACATGTATTCTAATATATTATGTAATCTTGGGATACCATAGACACGTATGCATGACATATCATATCGACCAATGTGTATATATTATTTGGAACAACCATGGACACTCTATATGCAGTAATGTGGGAGTTAGCTATACAGGGTTGAGGTTGATTCCAAAAATATATATACTTTGAGTTGTGATCTAGCCTGAGACGTGTATACACTGGGTCGTGGATTGATTCAAGATAATATATATCAATTTTTTTCTGTACATCTAACGATGGACAACTAGTTGTAGGTTTCTAACGAGGACAGCTCACTTAATAAACTTAAAACATCAAAATGTATTAAAAGTGTTGTAAATATATTTTGAATATACTTTGATATATATGTACATATTTGTTATAGGTTCGTGAATCGACCAGTGGCCAAGTCTTACTTCCCGGCGAAGTAAAAATCTGTGAAAGTGAGTTATAGTCCCACTTTTAAAATCTAATATTTTTGGGATGAGAATACATGCAGGTTTTATTAATGATTTACAAAATAGACACAAGTACGTGAAACTACATTCTATGGTTGAATTATCGAAATCGAATATGCCCCTTTTTATGAAGTCTGGTAATCTAAGAATTAGGGAACAGACACCCTAATTGACGCGAATTCTAAAGATAGATCTATTGGGCCTAAAAAACCCCATCCAAAGTACTGGATGCTTTAGTACTTAGAAATTTATATCATATCCGAAGGGTGTCCCGGAATGATGGGGATATTCTTATATATGCATCTTGTTAATGTCGGTTACCAGGTGTTCACCATATGAATGATTTTTATCTCTATGTATGGGATGTGTATTGAAATATGAAATCTTGTGGTCTATTATTACGATTTGATATATATAGGTTAAACTTATAACTCACTAACATTTTTGTTGACGTTTAAAGCATGTTTATTCTCAGGTGAATACTAAGAGCTTCCGCTGTTGCATACTAAAATAAGGACAAGATTTGGAGTCCATGTTTGTATGATATTGTGTAAAAACTGCATTTAACAAACATATGTCGATGTAATATATTTCTATTGTAAACCATTATGTAATGGTCGTGTGTAAACGGTATATTTTAGATTATCATTATTTGATAATCTATGTAATGCTTTTGAAACCTTTATTGATAAAATAAAGGTTATGGTTGTTTTAAAAATGAATGCAGTCTTTGAAAAACGTCTCATATAGAGGTTAAAACCTCGCAACGAAATCAATTAATATGGAACGTTTATAATCAATATGAACGGGACATTTCAAATAGCACCCCATTCCCGGACAACGGAGTACTCCTCCGGAATAACAGTCTCATCAACAAAGAAAAATGGACTTTTCCAGTCCTTCAAATTTGAAACTCTTTTTGTACTAACAAAATGAGTATTTCGCTTACTATCAATTGTAAGCCAGCAGTCACTAATTGTGCGAATTCTAAACAAGGAGATAAAAACTTTAATGCGAGGCTTTATATTAATAGCATTGTAGTACATTTCAAAAAGGATGATTTTTTGAAGACCATGGGGATGCATCTGACTAAGACAGGCCTTATAATATCTAAGAAGACAAAGAAGAAATTTAGTAAGGGGAACACGGAGGTTGCCGTGAGTAATTTGTAAAGCGTATAAAGTAATTTTTCTGTCAGGAGGGTTGTCAGCAGTTTGTTTGTTGGTGGGAAGAACAGGGTTGTATTGATTAAGATGGCGGAAGGCAATCTTTAACCCATCTAAGTATTCACTTATCAATGATGACGCCATCGTGCTAACTTCTGGAATGTCAGCGGTATTTAACGAAGAAGGCTTTGCGTGTTCTTGGCCAGTACTTGGAGTAGAAGCCATGATAATACAGTAAAAAGATATCAATAAGAAGAAAATAGCAGAAGGATGAAGTATAACTGACCTTGGAAAGATGTTAAACCTTAAAAAGTTGAAAATTGAAGAATGCGATGAAGATTTGGGGGGAAATATGCTTTTCAGATCTTGGCAAAGGCAAAAAAGTGAGGGTAAAAGGGTTATGACGGTTTATATAGGAGTTCATCGATGCAATTTTTATGGCCACGATTAAGACACGTGTACGGGTGAGTTTGAACGTGGGGTACGAAATAACACTTTTTACAGCTGGAGGCGCGTGGAGGATCTCAACCGTGCAAAATTAATCATAACAGCGTCAGTAAAATTCATCTACATTTAATGCCTGTAATGTTTTCCCCGATACAAGTGGGCAATGAGCAGGCTAGTTTGGCATGCGTTATCAAAAGTTTAATAACTTAAACATTTTTCAAATGCTTAAGTCATTAAACTAGGGGGACTTAATGGTGTATCCTGTCATATACACGCATAAAAGGCATAATGGTTGCATAAAAGTAGCGTCAGGAAGGCTGGAAACAACAGTTTTGTGGAGTTATCCGTCCAGTGTGATGACCCGGAAATTTTCGATCAAATTTAAACTTTAATCTTTATATATTTTCGACACGATAAGCAAAATCTATAATGTTGAGTCTCGAAAGTTTTGAAATCTATATTCATGTAATCAATTACCCTTTGACTATGCTCGACGATTCACGAACATTTATGTGTATATAGATATGTATATATAATATGTACTTGGTAATTGAATACGTTAACAAAGTATTAGATATATAATACTTTACATAAAAGTATTTGTTTCAATATATTTATCGATGGAATTAGAAGATAATATCAAATGACTGATTTATCAGATACATTGAATTATGATTATGAGTCTCTGTTATGAGGCCCACGTTGATTTGGAAAATCGTCTCTTTTTAACGGTATTCGGAAATTGATAAAGTGATTTACAAGTAAGAACAAAAGTGTCAATTAACGAGAACTAGACAAGGGTTAGTGGAGTTTCCTGTTTGTTTTCCTATATAGGCGTTTAACTAGTTAACTTTCATATTATTTAGAGAAGTTTAATTCGAATTTATATGATTTTAAAATAAACGGTGATCCGAAAATGAGTTCTATAAATTTTAGGCTTACTAAAAATGTATTTAGGATTTAGTTATTAAATTTTAACACTTTTTATATTTTACCCAAAATTGAGAGGGACAGTTGATGTAATTTTTATTTAACAAATTAAGGATCAAATTTTATATCATAATGACTAAAATAAATAAATATAGTTAATTTAAAAATATGGGACTTATCTGAGTACTCTTATCCGCCACTAAGTTATCAACAGGAGCACGATAGCAGTCCGTGAAAAACTGTCGGTAGTATACCAACAAATGAATGTCACGAGATTTCTGTACATACTAGTGGAACACGTTTTAATGAATTATGATATTTTACATAAAGTTTTGTCCAAAACTTTTACATCTACAATAATTATCAAGCAGTGTGTTTAACATTTCATGCTACTTCACAAACAAATTATTATTATTTTTTTCTTACTTTTGGTTCTTGTTTACTGCACTAACTACACAACATCTTCTTCTCTTCCATTCTACTTCTTCTTTTCTGTTTTCTATTTCTATTAACCACAAGACTCCCATTTAAACTTATATATTCATATATGCCTATATCATCTTGAACACCCGAGACAATCACCATTCGATCAATATTCATCACCTTAAACCCACTCCATCGCCACTACCAATCACCCCGCCCACTTCAACTCATTTACACTAACACCTTTCACCACCATGTGTCTTCCTCATGTTTTGGTTACAAAATAAGCACCACTTTTCTACTATTTGATCTTGCTACACGGTTTTTTTTTCAAATATAACATAACCAATAGACAACTTGTAAATTACTACTATAAGTAAAGATTAGACCGAAACCCACTTGGCCGGGTTTTTCTTTTGTCAATAACCACCTTCGATCAAATCACCAACGAACCTGTTTCATTTTTCCATTTTCTACTCATTTTCTACAATTACTCAAACGCACCACCACCACCACTGTATGTGATCGAGTAAACTACTGTAATTCAACACAACCTTCACCACTCCACTGGCCACTTTTCACCACCGAGGACCACCAACGCCTACAAACCACAACCTACTGTTATTGTACTCGCCACCAAATTTTTCTTTTCTTTCTTTCTGTTTACGGGTTAACCAAACACCCACGTAACACATTTCATAACCATTCAATCTTTCCATATCCAACTTATATACAACTGCATAAGAGTGTGATAATAATATAAATATCAACGATATTTTTTTTTACTTAAGAAGTAATTAAGTTAATTAATAAATAATATTAAAATGTTGAACGGGCATGCAAATGGTGTTGCAATGAAGTTGTGCGTAAACCATGATCTATTAAATTAGAGGGGTGGCGGCTGAGGCAATTAACCGGGAGTCATCTTGATGAGGTGAAAAGAATGGTGATAAAACGCGAAAAATGATGAAAGTGATACGATAATGTTACAGCGGGTATGATATTAATGGTGCAGATGATAACGAGAAGAATGATGTTATGATATTAGGATTACGATGATGATTTCGGTGATAAAGATATTAATTGATAATTTTGATAGAGATGAATAGTTATGGGTTTTGTAAAGAAGAAGAAGGTGACAATAAATAATACGGGTAAATAAATATTACGTTAGTAGAATTACAGAAAAACATAAATGGCGGAGTGGTCTTGGAGTGGTTGTGTGTAACGAGAGGTCGTGGGTTCGAAACTAGGCCACTGCAAAAAAAAAATTTTATTTACAATGGAAGCTTGGGCTGGAACTTTATGTAGGCTGCCCTGGGCCAAATTATTTGATGGGCCGTATACCATTTTGTGTTTGGGACGGACTGATAATAAATGGCTTAAATAGTTTAGCTGGGAGTATAAACAGAAAAATGAAAATGGTGGGATGGTTAGCGGTGTATTTGGACGAATGAGAGGTCATGGGTTCGAGTCTCGTTTGGGGCATTCTTTTTGTAAAAAGCTTGGAAAGGGTATTCCCTCTTATTTTATTTCTATCCTTATTATTATTAGTAATTATCATGATTATTATTATTATTACTATTGTTATTATTATTATTATTATTATTATTATTATTATTATTATTATTATTATTATGAATTCGATATAAAATATAAAGTTAAAATGCTATGGTTATATAATAATAGATGGATAAAACTTACTAACAATTATAAGTATGGATATAGTGTAGTGACCCGAACTTTTCCATGTTTATATATATTAATTGAGATTGATATTTACATGATTAAATGTTTCCAACATGTTAAGCAATCAAACTTGTTAAGACTTGATTAATTGAAATATGTTTCATATAGACAATTGACCACCCAAGTTGACCGGTGATTCACGAACGTTAAAACTTGTAACAACTATATGATGAAATATATATGGATATATATATAGTTAACATGATACTATGATAAGTAAACATATCATTAAGTATATTAACAATGAACTACATATGTAAAAACAAGACTACTAACTTAATGATTTTTAAACGAGACATATATGTAACGATTATCGTTGTAAAGACATTTAATGTATATATATCATATTACGAGATATTCATACATGATAATATCATGATAATATAATAATTTAAAATCTCATTTGATATTATAAACATTGGGTTAACAACATTTAACAAGATCGTTAACCTAAAGGTTTCAAAACAACACTTACATGTAACGACTAACGATGACTTAACGACTCAGTTAAAATGTATATACATGTAGTGTTTTAATATGTATTTATACACTTTTGAAAGACTTCAATACACTTATCAAAATACTTCTACTTAACAAAAATGCTTACAATTACATCCTCGTTCAGTTTCATCAACAATTCTACTCGTATGCACCCGTATTCGTACTCGTACAATACACAGCTTTTAGATGTATGTACTATTGGTATATACACTCCAATGATCAGCTCTTAGCAGCCCATGTGAGTCACCTAACACATGTAGGAACCATCATTTGGCAACTAGCATGAAATATCTCATAAAATTACAAAAATATGAGTAATCATTCATGACTTATTTACATGAAAACAAAATTACATATCCTTTATATCTAATCCATACACCAATGACCAAAAACACCTACAAACACTTTCATTCTTCAATTTTCTTCATCTAATTGATCTCTCTCAAGTTCTATCTTCAAGTTCTAAGTGTTCTTCATATATTCTACAAGTTCTAGTTACATAAAATCAAGAATACTTTCAAGTTTGCTAGCTCACTTCCAATCTTGTAAGGTGATCATCCAACCTCAAGAAATCTTTGTTTCTTACAGTAGTTTATCATTCTAATACAAGGTAATAATCATATTCAAACTTTGGTTCAATTTCTATAACTATAACAATCTTATTTCAAGTGATGATCTTACTTGAACTTGTTTTCGTGTCATGATTCTGCTTCAAGAACTTCGAGCCATCCAAGGATCCGTTGAAGCTAGATCTATTTTTCTCTTTTCCAGTAGGTTTATCCAAGGAACTTAAGGTAGTAATTATGTTCATAACATCATTCGATTCATACATATAAAGCTATCTTATTCGAAGGTTTAAACTTGTAATCACTAGAACATAGTTTAGTTAATTCTAAACTTGTACGCAAACAAAAGTTAATCCTTCTAACTTGACTTTTAAAATCAACTAAAAACATGTTCTATATCTATATAATATGCTAACTTAATGATTTAAAACCTGGAAACACGAAAAATACCGTAAAACCGGATTTACGCCGTCGTTGTAACACCGCGGGCTGTTTTGGGTTAGTTAATTAAAAACTATGATAAACTTTGATTTAAAAGTTTTTATTCTGAGAAAATGATTTTTATTATGAACATGAAACTATATCCAAAAATTATGGTTAAACTCAAAGTGTAAGTATGTTTTCTAAAATGGTCATCTAGACGTCGTTCTTTCGACTGAAATGACTACCTTTACAAAAACAACTTGTAACTTATTTTTCCGACTATAAACCTATACTTTTTCTGTTTATATTCATAAAATAGAGTTCAATATGAAACCATAGCAATTTGATTCACTCAAAACGGATTTAAAATGAAGAAGTTATGAGTAAAACAAGATTGGATAATTTTTCTCATTTTAGCTACGTGAAAATTGGTAACAAATCTATTCCAACCATAACTTAATCAACTTGTATTGTATATTATGTAATCTTGAGATACCATAGACATGTATACAATGTTTCGACCTATCATGTCGACACATCTATATATATTTCGGAACAACCATAGACACTCTATATGTGAATGTTGGAGTTAGCTATACAGGGTTGAGGTTGATTCCAAAATATATATAGTTTGAGTTGTGATCAATACTGAGATACGTATACACTGGGTCGTGGATTGATTCAAGATAATATTTATCGATTTATTCTGTACATCTAACTGTGGACAACTAGTTGTAGGTTACTAACGAGGACAGCTGACTTAATAAACTTAAAACATCAAAATATATTAAAAGTGTTGTAAATATATTTTGAACATACTTTGATATATATGTATATATTGTTATAGGTTCGTGAATCAACCAGTGGCCAAGTCTTACTTCCCGACGAAGTAAAAATCTGTGAAAGTGAGTTATAGTCCCACTTTTAAAATCTAATATTTTTGGGATGAGAATACATGCAGGTTTTATAAATGATTTGCAAAATAGACACAAGTACGTGAAACTACATTCTATGGTTGAATTATCAAAATCGAATATGCCCATTTTTATTAAGTCTGGTAATCTAAGAATTAGGGAACAGACACCCTAATTGACGCGAATCCTAAAGATAGATATATTGTGAAATGTCCCGTTCTTATTGATTAAAAACGTTCCATATTAATTGATTTCGTTGCGAGGTTTTGACCTCTATATGAGACATTTTTCAAAGACTGCATTCATTTTTAAAACAAACCATAACCTTTATTTCATAGATAAAGGTTTTAAAAAGCTTTACGTAGATTATCAAATAATGATAATCTAAAATATCCTGTTTACACACGACCATTACATAATGGTTTACAATACAAATATGTTACAACAAAATAAGTTTCTTGAATGCAGTTTTTACACAATATCATACAAGTATGGACTCCAAATCTCGTCCTTATTTAAGTATGCGACAGCGGAAGCTCTTAATAATCACCTGAGAATAAACATGCTTAAAACGTCAACAAAAATGTTGGTGAGTTATAGGTTTAACCTATATATATCAAATCATAATAATAGACCACAAGATTTCATATTTCAATACACATCCCATACATAGAGATAAAAATCATTCATATGGTGAAAACCTGGTAATCGACATTAACAAGATGCATATATAAGAATATCCCCATCATTCCGGGACACCCTTCGGATATGATATAAATTTCGAAGTACTAAAGCATCCGGTACTTTGGATGGGGTTTGTTAGGCCCAATAGATCTATCTTTAGGATTCGCGTCAATTAGGGTGTCTGTTCCCTAATTCTTAGATTACCAGACTTAATAAAAAGGGGCATATTCGATTTTGATAATTCAACCATAGAATGTAGTTTCACGTACTTGTGTCTATTTTGTAAATCATTTATAAAACCTGCATGTATTCTCATCCCAAAAATATTAGATTTTAAAAGTGGGACTATAACTCACTTTCACAGATTTTTACTTCGTCGGGAAGTAAGACTTGGCCACTGGTTGATTCACGAACCTATAACAATATATACATATATATATATCAAAGTATGTTCAAAATATATTTACAACACTTTTAATATATTTTGATGTTTTAAGTTTATTAAGTCAGCTGTCCTCGTTAGTAACCTACAACTAGTTGTCCACAGTTAGATGTACAGAAATAAATCGATAAATATTATCTTGAATCAATCCACGACCCAGTGTATACGTATCTCAGTATTGATCATAACTCAAACTATATATATTTTGGAATCAACCTCAACCCTGTATAGCTAACTCCAACATTCACATATAGAGTGTCTATGGTTGTTCCGAAATATATATAGATGTGTCGAAATGATAGGTCGAAACATTGTATACGTGTCTATGGTATCTCAAGATTACATAATATACAATACAAGTTGATTAAGTTATGGTTGGAATAGATTTGTTACCAATTTTCACGTAGCTAAAATGAGAAAAATTATCCAATCTTGTTTTACCCATAACTTCTTCATTTTAAATCCGTTTTGAGTGAATCAAATTGCTATGGTTTCATATTGAACTCTATTTTATGAATCTAAACAAAAAAAGTATAGGTTTCTAGTCGGAAAAATAAGTTACAAGTCGTTTTTGTAAAGGTAGTCATTTCAGTCGAAAGAACGACGTCTAGATGACCATTTTAGAAAACATACTTCCACTTTGAGTTTAACCATAATTTTTGGATATAGTTTCATGTTCATAATAAAAATCATTTTCTCAGAATAACAACTTTTAAATCAAAGTTTATCATAGTTTTTAATTAACTAACCCAAAACAGCCCGCGGTGTTACTACGACGGCGTAAATCCGGTTTTACGGTGTTTTTCGTGTTTCCAGGTTTTAAATCATTAAGTTAGCATATCATATAGATATAGAACATGTGTTTAGTTGATTTTAAAAGTCAAGTTAGAAGGATTAACTTTTGTTTGCGAACAAGTTTAGAATTAACTAAACTATGTTCTAGTGATTACAAGTTTAAACCTTCGAATAAGATAGCTTTATATGTATGAATCGAATGATGTTATGAACATCATTACTACCTTAAGTTCCTTGGATGAACCTACTGGAAAAGAGAAAAATGGATCTAGCTTCAATGGATCCTTGGATGGCTCAAAGTTCTTGAAGCAAAATCATGACACGAAAACAAGTTCAAGTAAGATCATCACTTGAAATAAGATTGTTATAGTTATAGAAATTGAACCAAAGTTTGAATATGATTATTACCTTGTATTAGAATGATAACCTACTGTAAGAAACAAAGATTTCTTGAGGTTGGATGATCACCTTACAAGATTGGAAGTGAGCTAGCAAACTTGAAAGTATTCTTGATTTTATGAAACTAGAACTTTTGGAATTTATGAAGAACACTTAGAACTTGAAGATAGAACTTGAGAGAGTTCAATTAGATGAAGAAAATTGAAGAATGAAAGTGTTTGTAGGTGTTTTTGGTCGTTGGTGTATGGATTAGATATAAAGGATATGTAATTTTGTTTTCATGTAAATAAGTCATGAATGATTACTCATATTTTTGTAATCTTATGAGATATTTCATGCTAGTTGCCAAATGATGGTTCCCACATGTGTTAGGTGACTCACATGGGCTGCTAAGAGCTGATCATTGGAGTGTATATACCAATAGTACATACATCTAAAAGCTGTGTATTGTACGAGTACGAATACGGGTGCATACAAGTAGAATTGTTGATGAAACTGAACGAGAATGTAATTGTAAGCATTTTTGTTAAGTAGAAGTATTTTGATAAGTGTATTGAAGTCTTTCAAAAGTGTATAAATACATATTAAAACACTATATGTATATACATTTTAACTGAGTCGTTAAGTCATCGTTAGTCGTTACATGTAAGTGTTGTTTTGAAACCTTTAGGTTAACGATCTTGTTAAATGTTGTTAACCCAATGTTTATAATATCAAAAGAGATTTTAAATTATTATATTATCATGATATTATGATATATAATATATCTCAGTATGATGTATATACAGTTAAATGTCGTTACAACGATAATCGTTACATATATGTCTCATTTCGAAATCATTAAGTTAGTAGTCTTATTTTTACATATGTATTTCATTGTTAATACACTTAATAATATATTTACTTATCATTTAACATAATTAACCAAGTGTATCAATATCTTAATATGATTCATATGTACCTAGTAAGACGTTGTTATAACGATAATCGTTATATATATCGTTTTCGAGTTTCTTAAATTAATAGTCTCATTTTTATGTATATAACTCATTGTTAAAATACCTAATGAGATACATACTTATAATAAAAACATGTTAACTATATATATAACCATATATATGTCATCGTATAGTTTTTACAAGTTTTAACGTTCGTGAATCACCGGTCAACTTGGGTGGTCAATTGTCTATATGAAACATATTTCAATTAATCAAGTCTTAACAAGTTTGATTGCTTAACATGTTGGAAACATTTAATCATGTAAATATCAATCTCAATTAATATATATAAACATGGAAAAGTTCGGGTCACTACAGTACCTACCCGTTAAATAAATTTCGTCCCGAAATTTTAAGCTGTTGAAGGTGTTGACGAATCTTCTGGAAATAGATGCGGGTATTTCTTCTTCATCTGATCTTCACGCTCCCAGGTGAACTCGGGTCCTCTACGAGCATTCCATCGAACCTTAACAATTGGTATCTTGTTTTGCTTAAGTCTTTTAACCTCACGATCCATTATTTCGACGGGTTCTTCGATGAATTGAAGTTTTTCGTTGATTTGGATTTCATCTAACGGAATAGTGAGATCTTCTTTAGCAAAACATTTCTTCAAATTCGAGACGTGGAAAGTGTTATGTACAGCCGCGAGTTGTTGAGGTAACTCAAGTCGGTAAGCTACTGGTCCGACACGATCAATAATCTTGAATGGTCCAATATACCTTGGATTTAATTTCCCTCGTTTACCAAATCGAACAACGCCTTTCCAAGGTGCAACTTTAAGCATGACCATCTCTCCAATTTCAAATTCTATATCTTTTCTTTTAATGTCAGCGTAGCTCTTTTGTCGACTTTGGGCGGTTTTCAACCGTTGTTGAATTTGGATGATCTTCTCGGTAGTTTCTTGTATAATCTCCGGACCCGTAATCTGTCTATCCCCCACCTCACTCCAACAAATCGGAGACCTGCACTTTCTACCATAAAGTGCTTCAAACGGCGCCATCTCAATGCTTGAATGGTAGCTGTTGTTGTAGGAAAATTCTGCTAACGGTAGATGTCGATCCCAACTGTTTCCGAAATCAATAACACATGCTCGTAGCATGTCTTCAAGCGTTTGTATCGTCCTTTCGCTCTGCCCATCAGTTTGTGGATGATAGGCAGTACTCATGTCTAGACGAGTTCCTAATGCTTGCTGTAATGTCTGCCAGAATCTTGAAATAAATCTGCCATCCCTATCAGAGATAATAGAGATTGGTATTCCATGTCTGGAGACGACTTCCTTCAAATACAGTCGTGCTAACTTCTCCATCTTGTCATCTTCTCTTATTGGTAGGAAGTGTGCTGATTTGGTGAGACGATCAACTATTACCCAAATAGTATCAAAACCACTTGCAGTCCTTGGCAATTTAGTGATGAAATCCATGGTAATGTTTTCCCATTTCCATTCCGGGATTTCGGGTTGTTGAAGTAGACCTGATGGTTTCTGATGCTCAGCTTTGACCTTAGAACACGTCAAACATTCTCCTACGTATTTAGCAACATCGGCTTTCATACCCGGCCACCAAAAATGTTTCTTGAGATCCTTGTACATCTTCCCCGTTCCAGGATGTATTGAGTATCTGGTTTTATGAGCTTCTCTAAGTACCATTTCTCTCATATCTCCAAATTTTGGTACCCAAATCCTTTCAGCCCTATACCGGGTTCCGTCTTCCCGAATATTAAGATGCTTCTCCGATCCTTTGGGTATTTCATCCTTTAAATTTCCCTCTTTTAAAACTCCTTGTTGCGCCTCCTTTATTTGAGTAGTAATGTTATTATGAATCATTATATTCATAGATTTTACTCGAATGGGTTCTCTGTCCTTCCTGCTCAAGGCATCGGCTACCACATTTGCCTTCCCCGGGTGGTAACGAATCTCAGAGTCATAATCATTCAATAATTCAATCCACCTACGTTGCCTCATATTCAGTTGTTTCTGATTAAATATGTGTTGAAGACTTTTGTGGTCGGTATATATAATACTTTTGACCCCATATAAGTAGTGCCTCCAAGTCTTTAATGCAAAAACAACCGCGCCTAATTCCAAATCATGCGTCGTATAATTTTGTTCGTGAATCTTCAATTGTCTAGACGCATAAGCAATCACCTTCGTTCGTTGCATTAATACACAACCGAGACCTTGCTTTGATGCATCACAATAAATCACAAAATCATCATTCCCTTCAGGCAATGACAATATAGGTGCCGTAGTTAGCTTTTTCTTCAATAACTGAAACGCTTTCTCTTGTTCATCATTCCATTCAAATTTCTTCCCTTTATGCGTTAATGCAGTCAAGGGTTTTGCTATTCTGGAAAAGTCTTGGATGAACCTTCTGTAGTAACCAGCTAGTCCTAAAAACTGGCGTATGTGTTTCGGAGTTTTCGGGGTTTCCCACTTTTCAACAGTTTCTATCTTTGCCGGATCCACCTTAATACCTTCTTTGTTCACTATGTGACCGAGGAATTGAACTTCTTCCAACCAAAATGCACACTTTGAAAACTTAGCGTACAATTTTTCCTTCCTCAATACTTCTAACACCTTTCTCAAATGTTCACCGTGTTCTTGGTCATTCTTTGAGTAAATAAGTATGTCATCAATGAAAACAATGACAAACTTGTCAAGGTATGGTCCACACACTCGGTTCATAAGGTCCATGAACACAGCTGGTGCATTAGTTAAACCAAACGGCATGACCATAAACTCGTAATGACCGTAACGTGTTCTGAAAGCAGTCTTTGGAATATCATCTTCTTTCACCCGCATTTGATGATACCCGGAACGTAAGTCAATCTTTGAATAAACAGACGAGCCTTGTAGTTGATCAAATAAGTCATCGATTCTCGGTAGTGGGTAGCGGTTCTTGATGGTAAGTTTGTTCAACTCTCGGTAGTCGATACACAACCTGAATGTACCATCTTTCTTCTTGACAAACAAAACAGGAGCTCCCCACGGTGATGTGCTTGGTCGAATGAAACCACGCTCTAAAAGTTCTTGTAATTGGCTTTGCAGTTCTTTCATCTCGCTGGGTGCGAGTCTGTAAGGAGCACGAGCTATTGGTGCAGCTCCTGGTACAAGATCTATTTGAAATTCAACGGATCGATGTGGGGGTAATCCCGGTAATTCTTTCGGGAATACATCGGGAAATTCTTTTGCAATGGGAACATCATTGATGCTCTTTTCTTCAGTTTGTACTTTCTCGACGTGTGCTAGAACAGCATAGCAACCTTTTCTTATTAGTTTTTGTGCCTTCAAATTACTAATAAGATGTAGCTTCGTGTTGCCCTTTTCTCCGTACACCATTAAGGGTTTTCCTTTTTCTCGTATAATGCGAATTGCATTTTTGTAACAAATGATCTCCGCTTTTACTTCTTTCAACCAGTCCATACCGATTATCACATCAAAACTCCCTAACTCTACTGGTATCAAATCAATCTTAAATGTTTCGCTAACCAGTTTAATTTCTCGATTCCGACATATATTATCTGCTGAAATTAATTTACCATTTGCTAATTCGAGTAAAAATTTACTATCCAAAGGCGTCAATGGACAACTTAATTTAGCACAAAAATCTCTACTCATATAGCTTCTATCCGCACCCGAATCAAATAAAACGTAAGCAGATTTATTGTCAATAAGAAACGTACCCGTAACAAGCTCCGGGTCTTCCTGTGCCTCTACCGCATTAATATTGAAAACTCTTCCACGGCCTTGTCCATTCGTGTTCTCCTGGTTCGGGCAATTTCTAATAATGTGGCCTGGTTTTCCACATTTATAACAAACTACATTGGCATAACTTGCTCCGACACTACTTGCTCCGCCATTACTCGTTCCGACACCTTTTGTTCCTTTCGTTCTATTAACCCCTGGTCCGTAGACCTCACACTTCGCCGCGCTATGACCATTTCTTTTACACTTGTTGCAAAATTTGGTGCAGAACCCCGAGTGATACTTTTCACACCTTTGGCATAGCTGCTTCTGATTGTTGTTGTTGTTGCGGTTATTATTGTTGTTGGGATGATTGTTGTAGTTGCTGTTGCTGTTGTTGTTGTTGTTGTTGTTGTTGGGCCGTTTGTTGTAGTTGCGATTGATGTTGCGATTGTTGGAATAATTGTTGCGATTATTGTTGTAATTGCTGTTGTTGTTGTATTGGTGATTCTTATCACCGTTTTCCTCCCACTTTCTTTTGACTTGCTTCACATTGGCCTCTTCAGCAGTCTGTTCTTTAATTCTTTCTTCAATCTGGTTCACTAGTTTGTGAGCCATTCTTCATGCCTGTTGTATAGAGGCGGGCTCGTGTGAACTTATATCTTCTTGGATTCTTTCCGGTAATCCTTTCACAAACGCGTCGATCTTCTCTTCCTCATCTTCGAATGCTCCCGGACACAATAGGCACAATTCTGTGAATCGTCTTTCATACGTGGTAATATCAAATCCTTGGGTTCGTAACCCTCTAAGTTCTGTCTTGAGCTTATTGACCTCGGTTCTGGGACGGTACTTCTCGTTCATCAAGTGCTTGAATGCTGACCACGGTAGTGCGTACGCATCGTCTTGTCCCACTTGCTCTAGATAGGTATTCCACCATGTTAACGCAGAACCTGTGAAGGTATGCGTAGCGTACTTCACTTTGTCCTCTTCAGTACACTTACTTATGGCAAACACCGATTCGACCTTCTCGGTCCACCGTTTCAATCCGATCGGTCCTTCGGTTCCATCAAATTCCAAAGGTTTGCAGGCAGTGAATTCTTTGTAGGTGCATCCTACACGATTTCCTGTACTGCTAGATCCAAGGTTATTGTTGGTATGTAGCGCAGCCTGTACTGCGGCTATGTTTGAAGCTAGAAAAGTACGGAATTCCTCTTCATTCATATTCACGGTGTGTCGAGTAGTCGGTGCCATTTCCTTCAAAATAGTTAAATGGAACAAGTTAATCATACAGAATATTAAGAGTAGTTAATAGTATTTCGTAGCATAATATGAACTCATTTATAAAAGCTTTTTCTTCATATTAGCGTTTTATAAGTTTAAATTCGGGTAGTACCTACCCGTTAAGTTCATACTTAGTAGCTAATATACAATTCAACTACTACAATTCTATATGAAAAACTGATTATAATAATATTTCACGTTCAAACTTTTATACAATATTTTACAAACTTACAATACCGCTTATTTTACATAAAGCATGAAATATAGCACACAATAACTTTGATACAAGATAGTTGTGAAGATAATTCTAGCTAGTACACAAGTCGTTCAACAAAGGCAATAAAGACACGTAATTCATACGTCCAGAAACAAGTCATGCATTCTGGTTTTACTAGGACTACTTCCCATCCTTGGTCTTGTGCAACATAACCGTTATGGCCGTTGATAAGACAGCGTGTTGTAACATCGTCAAAGGGACGAGGGTTACGTAATGTCCAACAGTCCCGTAATAATCTAAAAACCTCATTTCTTACCCCAATTACCGACTCCGTCACTTGTGGAAACGTTTTGTTTAATAGTTGTAGCCCGATGTTCTTGTTCTCACTTTGGTGAGAAGCGAACATTACTAATCTGTAAGCATAACATGCTTCTTTATGTTGCATGTTAGCCGCTTTTTCTAAATCACGAAGTCCTATATTCGGATATGCTGAGTCAAAATAATTTCTTAACCCGTTGCGTAAAATAGCATTTGGGTTCCCCGCAATATATGCGTCAAAGTAAACACATCGTAACTTATGAATTTCCCAATGTGATATTCCCCATCTTCCGAACGAAAGCCTTTTATAAACCAAGGCATTCTTGGAACGTTCTTCGAATGTCTTACAAACTGATCTTGCCTTAAATAGTTGTGCCGATGAATTCTGACCGACTCTAGACAAGATTTCATCAATCATGTCTCCGGGTAGGTCTCTTAAAATATTGGGTTGTCTATCCATTTTGTGTTTTTATACTGTAAAATAGACAAGAGTTAGATTCATAAAAAAATACTTATTAATACAAGCAATTTTTACATATATCATAAAGCATAAGCACACTATATTACATATATTACACCACACGAATATAACTATCTTATTCCGACTCGCTCGTTTCTTCTTGTTCGGTTTTGGTTCGTTTTGCCAAGTTTCTAGGGTTATATGATGTTCCCCTAATACGAGCCGTCGTTGTCCACATTGGTTTAGAAAAACCTGGTGGTTTAGAGGTTCCCGGGTCATTGTTACAACTTAAGGACTTCGGGGGTTGACGATACATATAAAGTTCATCGGGGTTGGAATTAGATTTCTCTATTTTTATGCCCTTTCCCTTATTATTTTCTTTTGCCTTTTTAAATTCAGTTGGGGTAATTTCTATAACATCATCGGAATTCTCGTCGGAATCCGATTCATCGGAGAATTGGTAATCCTCCCAATATTTTGCTTCCTTGGCGGAAACACCATTGACCATAATTAACTTTGGTCGGTTGGTTGAGGATTTTCTTTTACTTAACCGTTTTATTATTTCCCCCACCGGTTCTATTTCTTCATCCGGTTCCGATTCTTCTTCCGGTTCCGATTCTTCTTCCGGTTCCGACTCTTCTTCCGGTTCCTCTTCGGGAACTTGTGAATCAGTCCACAAATCATTCCAATTTACATTTGACTCTTCATTATTATTAGGTGAGTCAATGGGACTTGTTCTAGAGATAGACATCTATCACATAATATCAAACACGTTAAGAGATTAATATATCACATAATATTCATATGTTAAAAATATATAGTTTCCAACAAAAATGTTAAGCAATCATTTTTAAAGAAAACACGGTCGAAGTCCAGACTCACTAATGCATCCTAACAAACTCGATAAGACACACTAATACAAATTTTCTGGTTCTCTAAGACCAACGCTCGGATACCAACTGAAATGTCCCGTTCTTATTGATTAAAAACGTTCCATATTAATTGATTTCGTTGCGAGGTTTTGACCTCTATATGAGACATTTTTCAAAGACTGCATTCATTTTTAAAACAAACCATAACCTTTATTTCATAGATAAAGGTTTTAAAAAGCTTTACGTAGATTATCAAATAATGATAATCTAAAATATCCTGTTTACACACGACCATTACATAATGGTTTACAATACAAATATGTTACAACAAAATAAGTTTCTTGAATGCAGTTTTTACACAATATCATACAAGTATGGACTCCAAATCTCGTCCTTATTTAAGTATGCGACAGCGGAAGCTCTTAATAATCACCTGAGAATAAACATGCTTAAAACGTCAACAAAAATGTTGGTGAGTTATAGGTTTAACCTATATATATCAAATCATAATAATAGACCACAAGATTTCATATTTCAATACACATCCCATACATAGAGATAAAAATCATTCATATGGTGAAAACCTGGTAATCGACATTAACAAGATGCATATATAAGAATATCCCCATCATTCCGGGACACCCTTCGGATATGATATAAATTTCGAAGTACTAAAGCATCCGGTACTTTGGATGGGGTTTGTTAGGCCCAATAGATCTATCTTTAGGATTCGCGTCAATTAGGGTATCTGTTCCCTAATTCTTAGATTACCAGACTTAATAAAAAGGGGCATATTCGATTTTGATAATTCAACCATAGAATGTAGTTTCACGTACTTGTGTCTATTTTGTAAATCATTTATAAAACCTGCATGTATTCTCATCCCAAAAATATTAGATTTTAAAAGTGGGACTATAACTCACTTTCACAGATTTTTACTTCGTCGGGAAGTAAGACTTGGCCACTGGTTGATTCACGAACCTATAACAATATATACATATATATATATCAAAGTATGTTCAAAATATATTTACAACACTTTTAATATATTTTGATGTTTTAAGTTTATTAAGTCAGCTGTCCTCGTTAGTAACCTACAACTAGTTGTCCACAGTTAGATGTACAGAAATAAATTGATAAATATTATCTTGAATCAATCCACGACCCAGTGTATACGTATCTCAGTATTGATCACAACTCAAACTATATATATTTTGGAATCAACCTCAACCCTGTATAGCTAACTCCAACATTCACATATAGAGTGTCTATGGTTGTTCCGAAATATATATAGATGTGTCGACATGATAGGTCGAAACATTGTATACGTGTCTATGGTATCTCAAGATTACATAATATATAATACAAGTTGATTAAGTTATGGTTGGAATAGATTTGTTACCAATTTTCACGTAGCTAAAATGAGAAAAATTATCCAATCTTGTTTTACCCATAACTTCTTCATTTTAAATCCGTTTTGAGTGAATCAAATTGCTATGGTTTCATATTGAACTCTATTTTATGAATCTAAACAAAAAAAGTATAGGTTTCTAGTCGGAAAAATAAGTTACAAGTCGTTTTTGTAAAGGTAGTCATTTCAGTCGAAAGAACGACGTCTAGATGACCATTTTAGAAAACATACTTCCACTTTGAGTTTAACCATAATTTTTGGATATAGTTTCATGTTCATAATAAAAATCATTTTCTCAGAATAACAACTTTTAAATCAAAGTTTATCATAGTTTTTAATTAACTAACCCAAAACAGCCCGCGGTGTTACTACGACGGCGTAAATCCGGTTTTACGGTGTTTTTCGTGTTTCCAGGTTTTAAATCATTAAGTTAGCATATCATATAGATATAGAACATGTGTTTAGTTGATTTTAAAAGTCAAGTTAGAAGGATTAACTTTTGTTTGCGAACAAGTTTAGAATTAACTAAACTATGTTCTAGTGATTACAAGTTTAAACCTTCGAATAAGATAGCTTTATATGTATGAATCGAATGATGTTATGAACATCATTACTACCTTAAGTTCCTTGGATGAACCTACTGGAAAAGAGAAAAATGGATCTAGCTTCAATGGATCCTTGGATGGCTCAAAGTTCTTGAAGCAAAATCATGACACGAAAACAAGTTCAAGTAAGATCATCACTTGAAATAAGATTGTTATAGTTATAGAAATTGAACCAAAGTTTGAATATGATTATTACCTTGTATTAGAATGATAACCTACTGTAAGAAACAAAGATTTCTTGAGGTTGGATGATCACCTTACAAGATTGGAAGTGAGCTAGCAAACTTCAAAGTATTCTTGATTTTATGAAACTAGAACTTTTGGAATTTATGAAGAACACTTAGAACTTGAAGATAGAACTTGAGAGAGTTCAATTAGATGAAGAAAATTGAAGAATGAAAGTGTTTGTAGGTGTTTTTGGTCGTTGGTGTATGGATTAGATATAAAGGATATGTAATTTTGTTTTCATGTAAATAAGTCATGAATGATTACTCATATTTTTGTAATCTTATGAGATATTTCATGCTAGTTGCCAAATGATGGTTCCCACATGTGTTAGGTGACTCACATGGGCTGCTAAGAGCTGATCATTGGAGTGTATATACCAATAGTACATACATCTAAAAGCTGTGTATTGTACGAGTACGAATACGGGTGCATACAAGTAGAATTGTTGATGAAACTGAACGAGAATGTAATTGTAAGCATTTTTGTTAAGTAGAAGTATTTTGATAAGTGTATTGAAGTCTTTCAAAAGTGTATAAATACATATTAAAACACTACATGTATATACATTTTAACTGAGTCGTTAAGTCATCGTTAGTCGTTACATGTAAGTGTTGTTTTGAAACCTTTAGGTTAACGATCTTGTTAAATGTTGTTAACCCAATGTTTATAATATCAAAAGAGATTTTAAATTATTATATTATCATGATATTATGATATATAATATATCTCAGTATGATGTATATACAGTTAAATGTCGTTACAACGATAATCGTTACATATATGTCTCATTTCGAAATCATTAAGTTAGTAGTCTTATTTTTACATATGTATTTCATTGTTAATACACTTAATAATATATTTACTTATCATTTAACATAATTAACCAAGTGTATCAATATCTTAATATGATTCATATGTACCTAGTAAGACGTTGTTATAACGATAATCGTTATATATATCGTTTTCGAGTTTCTTAAATTAATAGTCTCATTTTTATGTATATAACTCATTGTTAAAATACCTAATGAGATACATACTTATAATAAAAACATGTTAACTATATATATAACCATATATATGTCATCGTATAGTTTTTACAAGTTTTAACGTTCGTGAATCACCGGTCAACTTGGGTGGTCAATTGTCTATATGAAACATATTTCAATTAATCAAGTCTTAAGAAGTTTGATTGCTTAACATGTTGGAAACATTTAATCATGTAAATATCAATCTCAATTAATATATATAAACATGGAAAAGTTCGGGTCACTACATATTGGGCCTAACAAACCCCATCCAAAGTACCGGATGCTTTAGTACTTCGAAATTTATATCATATCCGAAGGGTATCCCGGAATGATGGGGATATTCTTATATATGCATCTTGTTAATGTCGGTTACCAGGTGTTCATCATATGAATGATTTTTATCTCTATGTATGGGATGTGTATTGAAATATGAAATCTTGTGGTCTATTATTATGATTTGATATATATAGGTTAAACCTATAACTCACCAACATTTTTGTTGACGTTTTAAGCATGTTTATTCTCAGGTGATTATTAAGAGATTCCGCTGTCGCATACTTAAATAAGGACGAGATTTGGCGTCCATGCTTGTAATGGTCGTGTGTAAACAGGATATTTTAGATTATCATTATTTGATAATCTACGTAAAGCTTTTTAAAACCTTTATCTATGAAATAAAGGTTATGGTTTGTTTTAAAAATGAATGCAGTCTTTGAAAAACGTCTCATATAGAGGTCAAAACCTCGCAACGAAATCAATTAATATGGAACGTTTTTAATCAATAAGAACGGGACATTTCAGTTGGTATCAGAGCGTTGGTCTTAGAGAACCAGAATTTTGCATTAGTGTGTCTTATCGAGTTTGTTAGCATGCATTAGTGAGTCTGGACTTCGACCGTGTTTACTTGAAAAATGATTGCTTAACAAATTTTGTTGGAAACTATATATTTTTAACATGTGAATATTATGTGATATATTAATCTCTTAACGCGTTTGATATTATGTGATAGATGTCTACCTCTAGAACAAGTCCCATTGACTCACCTAATAATAATGAAGAGTCAAATGTAAATTGGAATAATTCGTGGACTGATTCACAAGTTCCCGAAGAGGAACCGGAAGAAGAGTCGGAACCGGAAGAAGAATCGGAACCGTATGAAGAAATAGAACCGGTGGGGGAAATAATAAAACGGTTAAGTAAAAGAAAATCCTCAACCAACCGACCAAGGTTAATTATGGTCAATGGTGTTTCCGCCAAGGAAGCAAAATATTGGGAGGATTACCAATTCTCCGATGAATCGGATTCCGACGAGAATTCTGATGATGTTATAGAAATTACCCCAACTGAATTTAAAAAGGCAAAAGAAAATAATAAGGGAAAGGGCATAAAAATAGAGAAATCTAATTCCAACCCCGATGAACTTTATATGTATCGTCAACCCCGGAAGTCCTTAAGTTGTAACAATGACCCGGGAACCTCTAAACCACCAGGTTTTTCTAAACCAATGTGGAAAACGACGGCTCGTATTAGGGGAACATCATATATCCCTAGAAACTAGGCAAAACAAACCAAAACCGAAGAAGAAGAAACAAGCGAGTCGGAATAAGATAGTTGTATTCGTGTGGTGTAATATATGTAATATAGTGTGCTTATGCTTTATGATATATGTAAAAATTGCTTGTATTAATAAGTTTTTTTTTTATGAATCTAACTCTTGTCTATTTTACAGTATAAAAACACAAAATGGATAGACAACCCAATATTTTAAGAGACCTACCCGGAGACATGATTGATGAAATCTTGTCTAGAGTCAGTCAGAATTCTTCGGCACAACTATTTAAGGCGAGATCAGTTTGTAAGACATTCGAAGAACGTTCCAAGAATGCCTTGGTTTATAAAAGGCTTTCGTTCGAAAGATGGGGGATATCACATTGGGAAATCCATAAGTTACGATGTGTTTACTTTGACGCATATATTGCGGGGAACCCAAATGCTATTTTACGCAATGGGTTAAGAAATTATTTTGACTCAATATATCGGAATATTGGACTTCGTGATTTAGAAAAAGCTTCTAACATGCAACATAAAGAAGCATGTTATGCTTACGGATTAGTAATGTTCGCTTCTCACCAAAGTGAGAACAAGAACATCGGGCTACAACTATTAAACAAAACGTTCCCACAAGTGACGGAGTCGGTAATTGGGGTAAGAAATGAGGTTTTTAGATTGTTACGGGACTGTTGGACATTACGTAACCCTCGTCCCTTTGACGACGTTACAACACGCTGTCTTATCAACGGCCATAACGGTTATGTTCCACAAGACCAAGGATGGGAAGTAATCCTAGTACAACCAGAATGCATGACTTGTTTCTGGACGTATGAATTACGTGTCTTTATTGCCTTTGCTGAACGACTTGTGTACTAGCTAGAATTATCTTCACAACCATCTTGTATCAAATTTATTGTGTGCTATATTTCATGCTATATGTAAAATAAGCGGTATTGTAAGTTTGTAAAATATTGTGTAAAAGTTTGAACGCGAAATATTATTATAATCAGTTTTTCATATAGAATTGTAGTAGTTGAATTGTATATTAGCTACTAAGTATGAACTTAACGGGTAGGTACTACCCGAATTTAAACTTATAAAATGCTAATATGAAGAAAAAGCTTTTATAAATGAGTTCATATTATGCTACGAAATACTATTAACTACTCTTAATATTCTGTATGATTAACTTGTTCCATTTGACTATTTTGAAGGAAATGGCACCGACTACTCGACACACCGTGAATATGAATGAAGAGGAATTCCGTACTTTTCTAGCTTCAAACATAGCCGCAGTACAGGCTGCGCTACATACCAACAATAACCTTGGATCTAGCAGTACAGGAAATCGTGTAGGATGCACCTACAAAGAATTCACTGCCTGCAAACCTTTGGAATTTGATGGAACCGAAGGACCGATCGGATTGAAACGGTGGACCGAGAAGGTCGAATCGGTGTTTGCCATAAGTAAGTGTACTGAAGAGGACAAAGTGAAGTACGCTACGCATACCTTCACAGGTTCTGCGTTAACATGGTGGAATACCTATCTAGAGCAAGTGGGACAAGACGATGCGTACGCACTACCGTGGTCAGCTTTCAAGCACTTGATGAAGGAGAAGTACCGTCCCAGAACCGAGGTCAATAAGCTCAAGACAGAACTTAGAGGGTTACGAACACAAGGATTTGATATTACCACGTACGAAAGACGATTCACAGAATTGTGCCTATTGTGTCCGGGAGCATTCGAAGATGAGGAAGAGAAGATCGACGCGTTTGTGAAAGGATTACCGGAAAGAATCCAAGAAGATATAAGTTCACACGAGCCCGCCTCCATACAACAGGCATGTAGAATGGCTCACAAACTAGTGAACCAGATTGAAGAAAGAATTAAAGAACAGACTGCTGAAGAGGCCAATGTGAAGCAAGTCAAAAGAAAGTGGGAGGAAAACGGTGATAAGAATCACCAATACAACAACAACAGCAATTACAACAATAATCGCAACAATTATCCCAATAATCGCAACATCAATCGCAACTACAACAAACGGCCCAACAATAACAACAACAACAACAACAACAACAACAACAACTACAACAATCATCCCAACAACAATAATAACCGCAACAACAATAACAACAATTAGAAGCAGCTATGCCAAAGGTGTGAAAAGTATCACTCGGGGTTCTGCACCAAATTTTGCAACAAGTGTAAAAGAAATGGTCATAGCGTGGCGAAGTGTGAGGTCTACGGACCAGGGGTTAATAGAACGAAAGGAACAAATGGTGTCAGAACGAGTAATGGTGGGGCAAGTAGTGTCGGAGCAAGTTATGCCAATGTAGTTTGTTATAAATGTGGAAAACCGGGCCACATTATTAGAAATTGCCCGAACCAGGAGAACACGAATGGACAAGGCCGCGGAAGAGTTTTCAATATTAATGCGGCAGGGGCACAGGAAGACCCGGAGCTTGTTACGGGTACGTTTCTTATTGACAATAAATCTGCTTACGTTTTATTTGATTCGGGTGCGGATAGAAGCTATATGAGTAGAGATTTTTGTGCTAAATTAAGTTGTCCATTGACGCCTTTGGATAGTAAATTTTTACTCGAATTAGCAAATGGTAAATTAATTTCAGCAGATAATATATGTCGGAATCGAGAAATTAAACTGGTTAGCGAAACATTTAAGATTGATTTGATACCAGTAGAGTTAGGGAGTTTTGATGTGATAAGCAGTATGGACTGGTTGAGAGAAGTGAAAGCAGAGATCGTTTGTTACAAAAATGCAATTCGCATTATACGAGAAAAAGGAAAACCCTTAATGGTGTACGGAGAAAAGGGCAACACGAAGCTACATCTTATTAGTAATTTGAAGGCACAAAAACTAATAAGAAAAGGTTGCTATGCTGTTCTAGCACACGTCGAGAAAGTACAAACTGAAGAAAAGAGCATCAATGATGTTCCCATTGCAAAAGAATTTCCCGATGTATTTCCGAAAGAATTACCGGGATTACTCCTACATCGATCCGTTGAATTTCAAATAGATCTTGTACCAGGAGCTGCACCAATAGCTCGTGCTCCTTACAGATTCGCACCCAGCGAGATGAAAGAACTGCAAAGCCAATTACAAGAACTTTTAGAGCATGGTTTCATTCGACCAAGCACATCACCGTGGGGAGCTCCTGTTTTGTTTGTCAAGAAGAAAGATGGTACATTCAGGTTGTGTATCGACTACCGAGAGTTGAACAAACTTACCATCAAGAACCGCTACCCACTACCGAGAATCGACGACTTATTTGATCAACTACAAGGCTCGTCTGCTTATTCAAAGATTGACTTACGTTCCGGGTATCATCAAATGCGGGTGAAAGAAGATGATATTCCAAAGACTGCTTTCAGAACACGTTACGGTCATTACGAGTTTATGGTCATGCCGTTTGGTTTAACTAATGCACCAGCTATGTTCATGGACCTTATGAATCGAGTGTGTGGACCATACCTTGACAAGTTTGTCATTGTTTTCATTGATGACATACTTATTTACTCAAAGAATGACCAAGAATACGGTGAACATTTGAGAAAGGTGTTAGAAGTATTGAGGAAGGAAGAATTGTACGCTAAGTTTTCAAAGTGTGCATTTTGGTTGGAAGAAGTTCAATTCCTCGGTCACATAGTGAACAAAGAAGGTATTAAGGTGGATCCGGCAAAGATAGAAACTGTTGAAAAGTGGGAAATCCCGAAAACTCCGAAACACATACGCCAGTTTTTAGGACTAGCTGGTTACTACAGAAGGTTCATCCAAGACTTTTCCAGAATAGCAAAACCCTTGACTGCATTAACGCATAAAGGGAAGAAATTTGAATGGAATGATGAACAAGAGAAAGCGTTTCAGTTATTGAAGAAAAAGCTAACTACGGCACCTATATTGTCATTGCCTGAAGGGAATGATGATTTTGTGATTTATTGTGACGCATCAAAGCAAGGTCTCGGTTGTGTATTAATGTAACGAACGAAGGTGATTGCTTATGCGTCTATACAATTGAAGATTCACGAACAAAATTATACGACGCATGATTTGGAATTAGGCGCGGTTGTTTTTGCATTAAAGACTTGGAGGAACTACTTATATGGGGTCAAAAGTATTATATATACCGACCACAAAAGTCTTCAACACATATTTAATCAGAAACAACTGAATATGAGGCAGCGTAGGTGGATTGAATTATTGAATGATTACGACTTTGAGATTCGTTACCACCCGGGGAAGGCAAATGTGGTAGCCGATGCCTTGAGCAGGAAGGACAGAGAACCCATTCGAGTAAAATCTATGAATATAATGATTCATAATAACCTTACTACTCAAATAAAGGAGGCGCAACAAGGAGTTTTAAAAGAGGGAATTTTAAAGGATGAAATACCCAAAAGATCAGAGAAGCATCTTAATATTCGGGAAGACGGAACCCGGTATAGGGTTGAAAGGATTTGGGTACCAAAATTTGGAGATATGAGAGAAATGGTACTTAGAGAAGCTCATAAAACCAGATACTCAATACATCCTGGAACGGGGAAGATGTACAAGGATCTCAAGAAACATTTTTGGTGGCCGGGTATGAAAGCCGATGTTGCTAAATACGTAGGAGAATGTTTGACGTGTTCTAAGGTCAAAGCTGAGCATCAGAAACCATCAGGTCTACTTCAACAACCCGAAATCCCGGAATGGAAATGGGAAAACATTACCATGGATTTCATCACTAAATTGCCAAGGACTGCAAGTGGTTTTGATACTATTTGGATAATAGTTGATCGTCTCACCAAATCAGCACACTTCCTGCCAATAAGAGAAGATGACAAGATGGAGAAGTTAGCACGATTGTATTTGAAGGAAGTCGTCTCCAGACATGGAATACCAATCTCTATTATCTCTGATAGGGATGGCAGATTTATTTCAAGATTTTGGCAGACATTACAACAAGCATTAGGAACTCGTCTAGACATGAGTACTGCCTATCATCCACAAACTGATGGGCAGAGCGAAAGGACGATACAAACGCTTGAAGATATGCTACGAGCATGTGTTATTGATTTCGAAAACAGTTGGGATCGACATCTACCGTTAGCAGAATTTTCCTACAACAACAGCTACCATTCAAGCATTGAGATGGCGCCGTTTGAAGCACTTTATGGTAGAAAGTGCAGGTCTCCGATTTGTTGGAGTGAAGTGGGGGATAGACAGATTACGGGTCCGAAGATTATACAAGAAACTACCGAGAAGATCATCCAAATTCAACAACGGTTGAAAACCGCCCAAAGTCGACAAAATAGCTACGCTGACATTAAAAGAAAAGATATAGAATTTGAAATTGGAGAGATGGTCATGCTTAAAGTTGCACCTTGGAAAGGCGTTGTTCGATTTGGTAAACGAGGGAAATTAAATCCAAGGTATATTGGACCATTCAAGATTATTGATCGTATCGGATCAGTAGCTTACCGACTTGAGTTACCTCAACAACTCGTGGCTGTACATAACACTTTCCACGTCTCGAATTTGAAGAAATGTTTTGCTAAAGAAGATCTCACTATTCCGTTAGATGAAATCCAAATCAACGAAAAACTTCAATTCATCGAAGAACCCGTCGAAATAATGGATCGTGAGGTTAAAAGACTTAAGCAAAACAAGATACCAATTGTTAAGGTTCGATGGAATGCTCGTAGAGGACTCGAGTTCACCTGGGAGCATGAAGATCAGATGAAGAAGAAATACCCGCATCTATTTCCAGAAGATTCGTCAACACCTTCAACAGCTTAAAATTTCGGGACGAAATTTATTTAACGGGTAGGTACTGTAGTGACCCGAACTTTTCCATGTTTATATATATTAATTGAGATTGATATTTACATGATTAAATGTTTCCAACATGTTAAGCAATCAAACTTGTTAAGACTTGATTAATTGAAATATGTTTCATATAGACAATTGACCACCCAAGTTGACCGGTGATTCACGAACGTTAAAACTTGTAAAAACTATATGATGACATATATATGGATATATATATAGTTAACATGATACTATGATAAGTAAACATATCATTAAGTATATTAACAATGAACTACATATGTAAAAACAAGACTACTAACTTAATGATTTTTAAACGAGACATATATGTAACGATTATCGTTGTAAAGACATTTAATGTATATATATCATATTAAGAGATATTCATACATGATAATATCATGATAATATAATAATTTAAAATCTCATTTGATATTATAAACATTGGGTTAACAACATTTAACAAGATCGTTAACCTAAAGGTTTCAAAACAACACTTACATGTAACGACTAACGATGACTTAATGACTCAGTTAAAATGTATATACATGTAGTGTTTTAATATGTATTTATACACTTTTGAAAGACTTCAATACACTTATCAAAATACTTCTACTTAACAAAAATGCTTACAATTACATCCTCGTTCAGTTTCATCAACAATTCTACTCGTATGCACCCGTATTCGTACTCGTACAATACACAGCTTTTAGATGTATGTACTATTGGTATATACACTCCAATGATCAGCTCTTAGCAGCCCAAGTGAGTCACCTAACACATGTGGGAACCATCATTTGGCAACTATCATGAAATATCTCATAAAATTACAAAAATATGAGTAATCATTCATGACTTATTTACATGAAAACAAAATTACATATCCTTTATATCTAATCCATACACCAACGAACAAAAACACCTACAAACACTTTCATTCTTCAATTTTCTTCATCTAATTGATCTCTCTCAAGTTCTATCTTCAAGTTCTAAGTGTTCTTCATATATTCTACAAGTTCTAGTTACATAAAATCAAGAATACTTTCAAGTTTGCTAGCTCACTTCCAATCTTGTAAGGTGATCATCCAACCTCAAGAAATCTTTGTTTCTTACAGTAGGTTATCATTCTAATACAAGGTAATAATCATATTCAAACTTTGGTTCAATTTCTATAACTATAACAATCTTATTTCAAGTGATGATCTTACTTGAACTTGTTTTCGTGTCATGATTCTGCTTCAAGAACTTCGAGCCATCCAAGGATCCGTTGAAGCTAGATCCATTTTTCTCTTTTCCAGTAGGTTTATCCAAGGAACTTATGGTAGTAATGATGTTCATAACATCATTCGATTCATACATATAAAGCTATCTTATTCGAAGATTTAAACTTGTAATCACTAGAACATAGTTTAGTTAATTCTAAACTTGTTCGCAAACAAAAGTTAATCCTTCTAACTTGACTTTTAAAATCAACTAAAAATATGTTCTATATCTATATGATATGCTAACTTAATGATTTAAAACCTGGAAACACAAAAAACACCGTAAAACTGAATTTACGTCGTCGTAGTAACACCGCGGGCTGTTTTGGGTTAGTTAATTAAAAACTATGATAAACTTTGATTTAAAAGTTTTTATTCTGAGAAAATGATTTTTATTATGAACATGAAACTATATCCAAAAATTATGGTTAAACTCAAAGTGGAAGTATGTTTTTTAAAATGGTCATCTAGACGTCGTTCTTTCGACTGAAATGACTACCTTTACAAAAACGACTTGTAACTTATTTTTCGAACTATAAACCTATACTTTTTCTGTTTAGATTCATAAAATAGAGTTCAATATGAAACCATAGCAATATGATTCACTCAAAACGGATTTAAAATGAAGAAGTTATGAGTAAAACAAGATTGGATAATTTTTCTCATTTTAGCTACGTGAAAATTGGTAACAAATCTATTCCACCCATAACTTAATCAACTTGTATTGTATATTATGTAATCTTGAGATACCATAGACACGTATACAATGTTTCAACCTATCATGTCTGAAGGTATTTCGTATGTCCGAGAGACATATTAAATTAATGTGGCTAATGTGTTATGATCCAAGTCGGGTCATACCCAATAACAAGCTTACCGACACCTTAATCGTATTTTGATCTTAGCGAATGGATCGTTGATTAAATACGCAACACTTGAACTTTAAGAAAAATGGTTTTCTTAAATATTACTTGATGTGTGTATATATATATATAAATTATGGAATAATTTATATAATATGAATTTAATTATTTATAGGTTAAATAATTAATAAAGTTATGTCACATTTTATAAAATTGGTTTTATAAAATAAACATAATATGGAATTCATAAAATGAGTTTTATGAGTAGGTATGCATAATTTATAAAATACAAGTTTATAAATATGTTTTATAAAATCCTATTTTATAAAAAAACATGTTTATAAAATGAGAATGTTTATAAAATATGCCTAGCTTTATAAAACCATTTATTATTATGTGAGTGGCATGGGGAGTGAAGTGGGCATGCTTTGACTAGCCTTTTGAATGGTTGATTCCATATTCAAGGTGGTTAAGTATAACGACCCTCATTTTTCCATTATATATTTTTCCAATATTAAATGCCCAAACAATATAATCAAAACTTAATGATTAAACTTTAATCAACAATTGTTAAGTATTAAGAGTTAGAAAACATATTAATTAACTTTGTGCAATAATTGACAAGTTAATAAAAGATGAAAATAATAAACTGTTAGTCGACACTCACTGCTAATTAAAATTTATGCATTTATGTAATATTATAACTGATAACCTATAAGTAATAAATAAAAATTGACATTTATATAAATAATAAAACAATTGAGAACTAAATATATACAAGTCATGAATTAGTAAAAAGAAAATAATACTTATCATGTAGTAAATGTAAAAAATAATAATAGTAATAATAGTAATAATAATGGGACTAAAGAATCTTAAACAATTACATCCTTATGTTGACTAAAAATTAAAATAATATATATATAAACTAGTACCACCTATTGTTGACTAAAAATTATAAAATAAAATAAAATCATTAATTAGAACATCCTTATGTTGACTAACACTCTAATACTTGCACTATATAAACTCCTAGTTTCTCATTCACAAATCACACCAAAATCCTCTCTCAAAAACAATCTCTCCCTCTCCCTCTCTTGTGGTATTCGGATCTTCAAGCTTGTTCTTCGTGTTCTTCAAGAATCTTCAAGGAGTTCTTCAAGATTTTTAAGGCTTTGATCTTTCCATCTTCATCGTGTTCATCTTTTCTTTGTTAATTATCTTGAATCTTCAAAGGTATAACATAAACCCTAAACTATTTACATAAACTTTAATCTTTGTTAATTCATATTCATATTATAAACTTGTTATTCATAAGTATATACATAAACACTCCTAGATTTATATATACATATATACATGTAAAAAAAATATTTTTATGTATATATACGAATTATATATACATATACATATTAAAACCTTAAACCCTAATACTACTTATACTAGTACTTAACATGTATACACTATTACTATTACTAGCACCTATAACCTACTACTTATATTGTAGCACAAAAATATTTTGGGATATGTATTAGAGATGTATAGATCTTCGAACTTTCTTGACGAATGGTTTCTACGAGATTCTAGGCAGAGGGTTTGGACTTCCGATTTAAAGGGTCCTATGGCTCAAGCCCCTAGATCTAAATTAGCCATTCGAAGGGAAAGGGGTGATTGGAAGCTTATCTAATACGGCAAGTATCCTAAAATGAAAAACACTCATAAAAGTAGAAACTCTATAGTCATAGAAACTTAGTAAAATAAGAAACTTTCTAAAAATGGAAACATTATAAAAATAGTAACTTACTAGGAATAGAAACTTAGTAAAACAAACTATACTTAAACACATACTTAAACTTAAACATGGGCAAAACACTTAACTACTCTTAAATGTCAATAGGTTGACTTTCCTGCTCACTCGTTCAACTCTTTATTCCGAGGAATAACTCTCTCTCTACTTACTAAGGTGAATTCATAGCCCCACTCTTTATTGCTAGCAAACTTATTTAACTTATTTGGGGTGAGACACATGCTGCTTTTACTATTTACAATTTAGACACAAGTACCAACTGCTAAAACTATGCTATACCCGGCTATGTCTGACTAAGTCCCTACAGTGATATTTTTAAGTGCTGCGGCATGCTTATTTATTGGGGGTAGGCCTATCGGGAGTAACGTCCCCGATACATTTGACTAAGTCTTTGTATTACTTGATAATGAAATTAAACCGACAAGGACAGACACAACTTGTCATGGGGCAAACTTGAACGTTTAGTCTAAATATCACGCACTGGCATAACTTTTTGATCCTGCGGGAGATCAACCTTACAAATTAAATCTTGTGGTCTAAAACAAACGGTCAAACTTATTTGTTAAACCTATGAACTTCACTCAACCTTTTGGTTGACACTTTAGCATGTTTTGTCTCAGGTGCTGTTTGATTCAAGCTCTTATACTTACTGCTTATGTGATGCTACTTGGACATAGGATTAAGAGATATCGCATTTATTACTTCTGCATGTGAACATTTCCATTATTGTTATTCCTATCATTGTAACTACGTTTCATTTTCCGCTGCGTGCTCAATAAAGTTTGTTTTATCATTTAGTATTGTTCTCGTATATTATAATATGTTGGTTGATTTGATATTAAGTCACATTTCACCCAGGCCCTAACTGGGGGTGTGACAGATTGGTATCAGAGCAAACCAGGCTGTTATAGAGAACCAGGATTGCATTTTTATGTGTGCCTTACTTGTTAGCTAGGGTGCCTTAGCAATCTAGGAAACTATAACCTTTCCTGCCTTGGACTTAAAGCACTTAGGATTGTCGTATAATCTTAACAATTATGCTTTAATAAACTTGACTCAAAGATTCTAATCAAGGTCTCTTTCCTAATGATAGGATGTCAAGCTCAAGCGTTAACAAGTCCAACAAAGCAACTCACAACCCTACCACCGAAGTAGGTGTTGGACACTCTTCAACTTCGAGACCAGTTCGAAGTCCTCTTTATAATCCTGCTTCACCACCGCTGAATTATAGCCCGAATACTATTTTAGATTCACATGGGTCTCCTCAATACTACCCAACTCCGAGAACCCAAGATAAGGGAAAACGGCATGAAGAAGTTGGTCCATCAAGGAAGAGAGCCCGATCTCCTTTTTATGATGGTCCTAAGTATGAAATCATGAGATTACGAAACGATACCGAGAGAAACATTGGAGGTCTACTTCGCCACATGGAAAGAGCGGATCGTCGAATGAAGAAACTTATGAAAGAAAACGTCGAGCTAAGAAAGGAGTTGCTGATGCTAAAGTGCGAGGAAGAACGCAACACTCGCTGGGGAAAGCAATCACTTGCTTACCTCAAGGAGGATGTTGATGTCCGAATGAAAATGGAGAAAGGTCGAGTCGACGAACAACTTGCCATAAGAGAGTACAACACTAATGCCGTAAACAGTCGTGTTACCAACCTTTATGACAACTTCGAGTATCTCTATGAGAAACAAAAGTCGAAAAATGAGAAAGTTGAGGAGTTTATGAAGAAGGTTGGAGACGAAATATGAAGACTACTTCAATCTTAATATTTCCTAGTTATTTTTCCTATTTTCCATCTATGTAAAGGCTGTGCCTTAAACAATTTCTATTTCCGAATCGTGTAATAAAGGCTTATTTAATGCCTCGTTCTAATAATATAAAGTGTTTTATTAATATCATGCGATATCAATACTTTAGTTTATTCATACTTGTGATTACTCAAACTTATAACTTGTTAAACTTATCAAATATATGTTCACTTTTATGTAGTGACATCATGGTTCGTCCAGCTGCACCTACCGTTAACAACGTTGTGTTAACTACTGAGCAATTCCAACAGTTACTCGCTGCTGCCCAAGGCAACGCCCAAGCTAATCATGCTAATACTCAACCAAAACCTTGTTCCTACAAGGACTTTACAAACTGTCACCCTCCCGCTTTTAAGGGAAACGAAGAAGCTGTCGAACTAGTTCGTTGGTTCGAAAAGATGGAATCTATTTTCCGTATTTGCAACTGTGGTGATGATGATCGAGTAAAGTATGCCACTAGCTCGTTGGGTGGTAATGCTTTAACTTGGTGGACTGCTTATGCCAAGTCCGTAGGAATTGATAATGCTAATGCAATTCCATGGGACGAACTCAAAAGTATGATGGTCAACAAATTCTGCCCAAGGAGTCAAGTTCAGAAGCTTGAAGCTGAGTTCTGGGAACTCAGGGTCAAGGGTACTGACATTGAGAATTATACCAATCGTTATCTGGAGCTTTCTACTCTATGTCCTGAAATGTTTCCTACTGAAGCTAGAAGAATTGAGCGGTATATTGAAGGTCTTCCCGAGGATGTTCAAGGGAATGTTATTGCTGCTGAGAAGGTTAATTGGATGCTGTGATTCTCATGGCACAAAATCTCATGTTGGCCAAGAGAAGAAGGGCGTCGGCCAATAAGCAAGTTGAAACCAAGGGTAATGATGGTAAGAGGAAGTTTGAGCCGTCTCAAGGTTCAACTCAGAATGTTAGTAAAAAGCTTATGGATAGTACAAGGACGAATTATAAGGGCACTTATCCTTTTTGTGTTCGTTGTGAAAGGCATCACCCGGGGCAGTGCACTGCCACTTGTTCGTTGTGTAAGAAAGTGGGACACGTAGCTAAGACGTGTAGGACTCCTCCAAAGAATAAATCTATTGTTCCTGCCAAAGCTCCTCCTACTTGTTATACTTGTGGGGAAAAGGGACACATTAGTCCAAATTGCCCTAAGAAGAGAGATAATCCTGCTACTGGAGCCAATACTACTGCTGCAAAGGGTCGTGCATTTGTTATTACTGCTGCTGAAGCCCGAGATGAAGATGAGGTCATCACGGGTACGTATCTCGTCAATAATTGCTACGCAACTATTTTATTCGATACTGGTGCCGACCGAAGTTACGTATCTAATGAATTTTGTACCCTATTTACTGAAAAGCCTCAACCCTTAGAAACTAAACGATTAGTAGAAGTAGCCAATGGAAAGATCATGAAAGTTGATAAAATTTATAAAAACTGCAACCTAATCTTAGCCAGCAAAGAATTTAAGATAGACCTTTTGCCGGTCGAGCTAGGAAGTTTCGATGTCGTAGTTGGAATGGATTGGTTACGTCCATTAAGAGCTGCGATCATGTGTTACGATAAAACCGTTCATGTTCCATTAGGAAATGGAGAGACTCTTATTATCCAAGGTGAAAAGAGTGGTTCCAATCTCAATATTATCTCCTGTATTAAAACCCGCAAATACCTTATGAAAGGTTATCCAGCTATTCTAGCCCACGTTAATCTGATTGAATCGAAAGAGAAGCGAATTGAAGATGTACCAGTAGTTAAAGACTTTCCCGATGTGTTTCCCGAAGATCTTCCGGGTATTCCACCTCCTCGACAAGTTGAATTCCAAATTGATTTAACTCCTGGTGCTGCTCCTGTTGCTAAAGCACCATACCGTTTAGCACCTTCCGAAATGAAGGAATTATCCAACCAACTCCAAGAACTATTGGATAAAGGTTTCATTCGTCCAAGCTCGTCCCCTTGGGGAGCTCCTATTCTGTTTGTTAAAAAGAAGGATGGTACATTAAGGATGTGCATTGATTACCGCGAACTTAACAAGCTTACTATCAAGAACCGTTATCCGTTGCCACGTATTGATGATCTATTTGACCAACTTCAAGGGTCAAGTGTTTATTCAAAGATTGATTTAAGATCCGGTTATCACCAACTCAAGGTCAAGGAATCCGATATTCCTAAGACTGCTTTTCGCACTCGTTATGGGCACTATGAATTCTGTGTCATGCCTTTTGGTTTAACTAATGCTCCTGCCGTGTTCATGGACCTCATGAATCGTGTTTGTAAACCGTATCTTGACAAATTTGTCATCGTATTCATTGACGACATCTTGATCTATTCGAAGAATGAGAAAGAGCATGAGCAACATTTGCGCATGATTCTTGAACTCTTACGAAAGGAACAACTTTATGCTAAATTTTCTAAGTGCGAGTTTTGGCTCAAAACCGTACAATTTCTCGGACATGTTGTTGATAGAAACGGAATACATGTCGATCCAGCTAAGATTACTGCTATTCAGAACTGGGAGATACCAAAGACTGCAAAGCATATTCGTCAATTTTTGGGACTTGCCGGTTACTATCGAAGGTTTATAAAAGATTTTTCTCTCATTGCCAAACCTCTTACAAAGCTGACTCAAAAAGGGAAGAAATTTGAGTGGTCCGAAGAACAGGAATCTGCTTTCAAGATTCTGAAGGAGAAGTTGACCACAGCCCCGATTCTTTCTTTACCTGAAGGTACCGACGACTTTGTTGTTTACTGCGATGCCTCAAAGCATGGCTTTGGTTGTGTTTTAATGCAACGAGAGAAGGTTATCGCCTATGCATCTAGACAGTTGAAGAAACATGAAGTAAACTATACCACACATGACCTAGAGTTAGGTGCCGTGGTATTTGCATTAAAGATATGGAGACATTATCTCTATGGTAATCACTTTACGGTGTACACTGACCATAAAAGTCTTCGACACATCTTTGATCAAAAACAGCTGAATATGAGGCAAAGTCGATGGCTCGAGACATTGAACGATTATTATTGTGAGCTGAAATATCATCCTGGCAAGGCGAATGTAGTTGCCGATGCCCTTAGTCGAAAAGACGATATTAAACGTGTTCGTGCTTTAAACCTAAAAATCAAATCGAATCTTATTTCACGAATCTGTGAAGCTCAATTGGAAGCTATTAGACCGACACTTATCGAAGGTGAAGGACCTATTGGTTTTGAGAACCAACTTCAAGTGAAAGCTAATGGTACACGGTACTTTGGCAATAGAATCTGGGTTCCTCGTTTTGATAATCTTCGCGAACTAGTCTTGGATGAAGCACATAAGACTAGATATTCTATCCATCCCGGTTCCAGTAAGATGTATCACGATGTGAAGGAATTCTACTGGTGGCCTAACATGAAAGCCGATATTGCTACTTATGTTAGTAAGTGTCTCACTTGTTTGAAAGTCAAGGCCGAACATCAAAAGCCTTCTGGTCTATTGACACAACCCGACATTCCGCAGTGGAAGTGGGAAGGTATCACTATGGACTTCGTTACTAAGTTACCTAAGACTTCGAACGGTAACGATACTATTTGGGTCGTAGTTGATCGTCTTACTAAATCTGCACATTTCATACCAATCAAGGAAACCGACAAGATGGAGAGATTAGCACAGCTTTATATTAAAGAAATCGTCTCACGTCATGGTGTTCCTATCTCGATCATTTCTGATCGCGATAGTCGATTTGTTTCTAGATTTTGGAAAACTTTACAATCTGCTCTTGGAACTCAACTCGACATGAGTACAGCTTATCATCCGCAAACCGATGGTCAAAGTGAACGAACCATTCAAACTATGGAGGATATGCTACGTGCTTGTGCAATCGATTTCGGCAAAGGATGGGATAGACATCTACCTTTGGTTGAATTTTCTTATAATAACAGTTATCACTCCAGCATTAAGGCTGCACCTTTTGAAGCTTTATATGGACGGAAGTGTAGATCCCCTTTGTGTTGGGATGAACTTGAGGACAGACATTTAACTGGTCCTGAAATTATTCACGAAACTACCGAAAAGATCGTTCAAATCAAGCAACGTTTAGAAACTGCCCGTAGCCGACAGAAAAGCTATGCCAATAAGAAACGAAAAGACATCGAATACCAAGTTGGAGATAAAGTCATGTTGAAAGTATCCCCTTGGAAAGGTGTTGTCCGCTTCGGTAAGCGAAGTAAACTCAGTCCACGATATGTTGGACCATTCACAATCACTAAAAGAGTCGGTCCCGTGGCATACCGATTAGAACTGCCAACCGAACTTAGTCAAGTACATGATGTGTTTCATGTCTCAAATCTTAAACGGTGTCTTGCCGATGACACACTCGTTATTCCTCTGGATGATGTCCGCATTGATGAGCAAATGCACTTCGTTGAAGAACCTATAGAAATCATGGAAGGAGAGGTCAAACAAACGCGTAAAAGCAATATACCTATCGTTAAAGTCCGGTGGAATTCGCGTAGAGGCCCCGAATATACCTGGGAACGCAAAGACCATATGAAACGGAAATATCCCCATCTCTTCTCAACTGCTGATGCAAACGAGAAAACTACCTAAAAACTTCGGGACGAAGTTTTCAATAACGGGGAGGTACTATAACGACCCTCATTTTTCCATTATATATTTTTCCAATATTAAATGCCCAAACAATATAATCAAAACTTAATGATTAAACTTTAATCAACAATTGTTAAGTATTAAGAGTTAGAAAACATATTAATTAACTTTGTGCAATAATTGACAAGTTAATAAAAGATGAAAATAATAAACTGTTAGTCGACACTCACTGCTAATTAAAATTTATGCATTTATGTAATATTATAACTGATAACCTATAAGTAATAAATAAAAATTGACATTTATATAAATAATAAAACAATTGAGAACTAAATATATACAAGTCATGAATTAGTAAAAAGAAAATAATACTTATCATGTAGTAAATGTAAAAAATAATAATAGTAATAATAGTAATAATAATGAGACTAAAGAATCTTAAACAATTACATCCTTATGTTGACTAAAAATTAAAATAATATATATATAAACTAGTACCACCTATTGTTGACTAAAAATTATAAAATAAAATAAAATCATTAATTAGAACATCCTTATGTTGACTAACACTCTAATACTTGCACTATATAAACTCCTAGTTTCTCATTCACAAATCACACCAAAATCCTCTCTCAAAAACAATCTCTCCCTCTCCCTCTCTTGTGGTATTCGGATCTTCAAGCTTGTTCTTCGTGTTCTTCAAGAATCTTCAAGGAGTTCTTCAAGATTTTTAAGGCTTTGATCTTTCCATCTTCATCGTGTTCATCTTTTCTTTGTTAATTATCTTGAATCTTCAAAGGTATAACATAAACCCTAAACTATTTACATAAACTTTAATCTTTGTTAATTCATATTCATATTATAAACTTGTTATTCATAAGTATATACATAAACACTCCTAGATTTATATATACATATATACATGTAAAAAAAATATTTTTATGTATATATACGAATTATATATACATATACATATTAAAACCTTAAACCCTAATACTACTTATACTAGTACTTAACATGTATACACTATTACTATTACTAGCACCTATAACCTACTACTTATATTGTAGCACAAAAATATTTTGGGATATGTATTAGAGATGTATAGATCTTCGAACTTTCTTGACGAATGGTTTCTACGAGATTCTAGGCAGAGGGTTTGGACTTCCGATTTAAAGGGTCCTATGGCTCAAGCCCCTAGATCTAAATTAGCCATTCGAAGGGAAAGGGGTGATTGGAAGCTTATCTAATACGGCAAGTATCCTAAAATGAAAAACACTCATAAAAGTAGAAACTCTATAGTCATAGAAACTTAGTAAAATAAGAAACTTTCTAAAAATGGAAACATTATAAAAATAGTAACTTACTAGGAATAGAAACTTAGTAAAACAAACTATACTTAAACACATACTTAAACTTAAACATGGGCAAAACACTTAACTACTCTTAAATGTCAATAGGTTGACTTTCCTGCTCACTCGTTCAACTCTTTATTCCGAGGAATAACTCTCTCTCTACTTACTAAGGTGAATTCATAGCCCCACTCTTTATTGCTAGCAAACTTATTTAACTTATTTGGGGTGAGACACATGCTGCTTTTACTATTTACAATTTAGACACAAGTACCAACTGCTAAAACTATGCTATACCCGGCTATGTCCGACTAAGTCCCTACAGTGATATTTTTAAGTGCTGCGGCATGCTTATTTATTGGGGGTAGGCCTATCAGGAGTAACGTCCCCGATACATTTGACTAAGTCTTTGTATTACTTGATAATGAAATTAAACCGACAAGGACAGACACAACTTGTCATGGGGCAAACTTGAACGTTTAGTCTAAATATCACGCACTGGCATAACTTTTTGATCCTGCGGGAGATCAACCTTACAAATTAAATCTTGTGGTCTAAAACAAACGGTCAAACTTATTTGTTAAACCTATGAACTTCACTCAACCTTTTGGTTGACACTTTAGCATGTTTTGTCTCAGGTGCTGTTTGATTCAAGCTCTTATACTTACTGCTTATGTGATGCTACTTGGACATAGGATCAAGAGATATCGCATTTATTACTTCTGCATGTGAACATTTCCATTATTGTTATTCCTATCATTGTAACTACGTTTCATTTTCCGCTGCGTGCTCAATAAAGTTTGTTTTATCATTTAGTATTGTTCTCGTATATTATAATATGTTGGTTGATTTGATATTAAGTCACATTTCACCCAGGCCCTAACTGGGGGTGTGACATTAAGTACCAATGCACTCTTGGAGACCAGGGAACACATGCATAACACATCAAAACAATACAAAAAAAACTGCATTTTGCTCTCCCTTTTTTCTGCATTCTGGCCGTGGGGTTTAGGCAAGCAAAAGGGGTTCAAATTTTCTTTGCAAGTTGATTCAAGTGTTACAATAAAATCCTAACCAAAGTACAAGGTGTTGGTTACAAGTTTGGGGTATAATCTCTTGAGGTTTCATCCATTTGAAGCTCCATTCAACATCATCATCTTCATCACTTTCAACTAGCTTGGAATAGGTATAACATCTTATTCTTTCTTGTAGTTTGTAAGCTTATTTCACAACTTGATCCTAATTGGGATTTAACTTTAATTGGTTAAAGATTAACATGTTCTAAAATGGTAATTACATGCTTCCGCTTTTAATTGATTCTTAAATGGTTTTAAGTATAATGGAACTTGTTAAATCCCAACAATGGTATCTAGAGCCGAAGTTGTTGAAATATGCTTCGAGATGGTTATTAAACTCACTATATTTTTGCATTTTATGTACATGCATGAAAGTAAAATGCAAAAATTATAAATTTTGGGTGGGTTTATGGTTAGGCCGAATTCTTGGACACCCAAAATGGGTTTTGGGTTGTTCCATTTTGGTCATATTTGTTGTATGTTAAAGTTCACAATCAAGCCTTGACCTTGTGTTTGAATGGTTGCATGTTTGGTTGAATTAATCTATTCATTTGGTATGTAATATTAATTCATTCATGTGGTTGTAATATTCATGTAATTTGGTTTGTAATAATTGTTCTTTTGGTTATGTAATTTATCTTATATTTGGTATGTAAAATAGATTAGGTTGTATTTTCATTTTCTAGACAAAATGTATTAGGATATATTTTGTAAAATGATGAAGATTATGAAGACTTGAAGAACACAAGAAGAAGCATTTGGATGCAAGATTAAGTGGGAGGTTAAAACCTCCTACTTTGTGTTATTACCCTTAACCGGTGGCATTTGTTTTTGGCTAAACAAATGTCTACCAAAAATGGCTTGATTGTGAACATATGATTTTGCATGCATGGTTGTTTTGTATGATTATGTGGATTGTATGTTTGTATGCTACAAGTTAATCACACAAGTTAACAACACACTAAAATGGCAATTTAAATTGGTTAAAATTGACATTATTAACGACATGCAAAACGTCAATTTAAATGGTTAAATTAAAAACGGCTAAAAGGACATTAATAATCGGTTATTAAGAACATGATAAGGATCATACATATAAAATGGTTTATATCAAAGTAATAAAATTGGCTTTATTACATAACATGAAAATGGATTTCAAATAAACCATACACTAAATGCATGTTGGTGTATGGTGCAAAGTTTTCTCAAACTAGAATTAACGAAAACTCAAAATCCCTTATTAACAAGGTAAACAAGTTTAACGCCATCCTATTTGTGTGACACTTAGGAATATTAGGGAACTCATGATGGGATAAAGGTCACCTAACCATTATGAGCAAACTAATATGATTAAGGTAAATTTCGCATGCTTGTGGGATAAAGGTCACCTAACCACATGTATGTTAAATTTACAAGTCTATACAAGTAGGACGACTTGATTTGGGAATCATGAACTTAGGGTCACCGAAGCATGAGGAACAAATAGGCGTTGATGGGATAAATATGCCATGCAAAAGGATTGCATGATCCCATACTCTAGAAGTTGCAAATGGATTGCAATTGTCATTTATTGACTACCTAGCTAAATCAAATTGCGGGATGAAGGTCACCTAACCGAAATTTGGTTTACCGTTGGATTCTAGAATTTAATAATTCAATTTGATTTAAAGGGTATTGAATGTTAAATTAAAATCGATACTTAAACGAACTTTGTTAATTTTGTAGATGGCCGCCAATAACAACAACAACATTCCAAACGCACCACTTAACCTAAACCACCTATCATTAAGGTCTCTCTTAGAGAAAGACAAACTCAACCATACCAACTTTATGGATTGGTTCCGCAATCTTCGGATTGTCCTCAAACAAGAGGATAAAGCGTATGTACTTGAGGACCCCATTCCCGATCAACCGGATGAGAATGATGTGGAGGCAATGGCCTCTTACGATAAGTATTGCCACGACTCCCTTCAAGTCTCATGCCTAATGCTTGGGACTATGATTCCCGAACTCCAAAAGGATTTCGAGCATCATAGTGCATACGACATGATAACGCAATTGAAGGAGATGTTCCTTCAACAAGCGCGTGTCGAGCGCTTCGAAACGGTTCGGGCGCTACATGCTTGTCGTATGGACGATACCCAATCGGTTTCATCTTATGTACTTAAGATGAAAAGCCTTATCGATCGTGCTAACCGTCTTAACCTAAACATATCTAATGAGTTAGCCACCGATCTTATCCTTAACTCCCTATCAAAAAGGTTTGATCAATTTGTAATTAATTACAATATGAATGGGATGGATAAGAGCATAGGTGAGCTTCACGGTATGCTTAGAACGGCCGAAACTAGCATGGGTAAAAGGGCTTTACCCGTGTTAGCAATCGATCAAGGTGGATCCAAAGGTAACGCCTCTAAGCCAAAGGTGGCTAAGAGGAAAGGACCCGCCCATCAAGGCAAAGGGAAGGGGAAGATGGTTACCCCAACCAAGAACAAGGCTAAGAAGCAAAAGGTAGCCGAGAAGGCAAACCCCAAGGAAGACCCATGTTTCGGTTGCGGTGAGATGGGTCATTGGAAACGAAACTGTCCGGTCTACCTTAAGGAGTTGAAGGAGAAGAGGGATGCAGGGCAAACCTCAGGTAATATATATATGCTATATATAGAGCTTAGTATTACTTCTTCTAATACATGGGTATTAGACACTGGATGTGGAACTCACATTTGCAATTCATTGCAGGGGTTCAAAAGAAGTAGCAAGCAAACGGGAACATCGAGTCTCTACATGGGTAATGGAGCCAAAGTACAAGTGAAGGCTCAAGGAGACTTTGTGTTAAAGCTTCCAAGTGGTTTGGAACTTATTTTGAAAGATGTTTTGTATGCACCCGATTTATGTCGAAACATTATTTCCATTTCCCGTTTGAAACAATGTGGGTTTTATCTTAATTTTGTTAATGATGATATCCATATTTATTTAGATAATGTATTCTATTTCAAGGCTTCACCTTCAAATGGAATTTATGAATTGGTTCATGATGACACATCATCTAGTAGCTCAATGTACCATACAAGCACCAAGAAACTCAAAAGGGATTTGAGTGATTCCTACTTATGGCATTGTCGCCTTGGTCACATAAACAAGAACCGAATACATACACTTCAAAAGAATGGACATTTGAAATCAAATGAAATGGATTCGTTTGAAGTATGTGAGTCTTGTTTACAAGGCAAGATGACTAAAGCACCTTTCAAAGGGACCTATGAAAGGGCTAAAGATTTATTGGGATTAATACATTCGGATGTATGTGGACCCTTTAAACCCATGACTAGGAATGGTGAAAGATACTTTGTTACTTTCATTGATGACTTTAGTCGTTTCGGATATGTCTACTTATTAAGACACAAGGATGAAACGTTTGAAGCATTCAAAGAATATCAAAACGAAGTACAAAATCAACTCAATAGGACAATTAAGGTACTTCGTACCGATAGAGGAGGTGAATACCTAAGCGATGCCTTCCAAGATCATCTTAGGAGTTGTGGGATTATCTCACAACTTACTCCACCCGGAACACCCCAGCTTAATGGAGTTTCCGAAAGGAGGAACCGAACCCTAATGGATATGGTTCGATCTATGATGGCAAGAAGCTCGTTGCCTCTATCATTTTGGGGTTATTGTCTAAGCTCCGCGGCCCGTATTTTAAATATGGCCCCAACCAAGAAAGTGGAACGAACTCCTCACGAGATGTGGTTTGGTAAACCTCCATCTCTATCATACTTAAAGGTATGGGGATGTGAAGCTTATCCTAAGCGTTACGTCCCTAATAAGTTGAATGCTCGATCCACGAAGTGTATCTTCATAGGATATCCCAAGGATGATATGGGATACTATTTCTATGATCCATCCGAGCAGAATGTATTTGTTGCTCGGAAGGCGGAATTCCTTGAAACTAAGTTCCTAATGGAAGGAAATAGTGAAAGGAAGATAGATCTTGAAGAGGTTCAAGATCAAGTAGATGATACACAATTGGTTGACACTAGCACTCAACATGAAAATGTTGATAGTGATCAAATGGATGATCAAAATACACAAGACGTTTGAAGATCTAGTAGGATTAGTAATCTTCCCGAGAGATATGGGTTTCTCGTAGATGGTTGCTATACGGTTGATTTGGATGAACCGACAAACTACGAAGATGCTTTATCAAGGATTGATAAAGATAAATGGCAGGAAGCCATGAACGCCGAGATGCAATCCATGTATGAAAACCAAGTGTGGGAACTTGTTGAGCAACCTCCTAGCTCTAAGCTAGTTGATTGCAAATGGCTTTTCAAGAAGAAAACCGACATACATGGAAACTTGGATACATATAAAGCTAGACTTGTAGCAAAAGGTTTCACTCAAACTCAAGGGGTTGATTATGATGAAACTTTCTCGCCAGTGGCAATGCTAAAGTCTATTAGGATATTATTTGCCATTGCTGCTCACTACGACTATGAAATATGGCAAATGGATGTCAAAACCGCTTTCCTAAATGGATATCTTATGGAAGATGTCTATATGGTCCAGCCTGAAGGTTTTGTTGATCCAAAATATCCTAAAAAGGTATGCAAGTTAAAGAAGTCAATCTACGGATTGAAACAAGCGTCTAGAATGTGGAATCATCGTTTTAATGAGGAAGCCGAGAAATTTGGCTTCATTAAAAATGGTGATGAAGCTTGTGTATATAAGAAAGCTAGTGGGAGCACTATCATGTTCCTTGTACTATATGTGGATGATATATTATTATTTGGGAATGATATTACCACAATGCAAGGAGTCAAAACTTGGCTAAAGAGTTGCTTCTCCATTAAGGATCTTGGAGATGCACAATACATATTGGGGATAGGGATCTATAGGAATAGATCCAAGAGATTGATAGGTTTAAGTCAAAGTACATACATTGATAAAATCTTGAAAAGGTTCAAGATGGAAAACTCTAAGAGAGGTTTGGTACCTATTCAAAAAGGAACCGTTCTCAGTTCATCTCAGTGTCCTACCACGGAAAATGAACAAGAGAGAATGAAGAAAGTCCCATACGCATCTGCTATTGGGTTTATCATGTATGCAATGATATGTACTAGACCGGATGTGTCATGCGCTCTAAGCTTGACAAGTAGATACCAGAACAACCCAGGAAACAGTCATTGGATTGCTGTTAAAAGTATATTGAAATACCTTAGGAGAACTAAGGATATGTTTCTAATATATGGGTCTGGTGAGGAGGAACTCGCCGTAAAAGGTTACGTGGACGCGAGTTTCCAAACTGATCGAGATGACTCTCGATCACAATCCGGTTATGTCTTTATGTTAAATGGTGGTGCGGTCTCTTGGAAGAGTTCGAAACAGGAGGTTGTTGCGTTATCCACTACAGAGTCGGAGTACATTGCCACCTCATTGGCAGCACAGGAAGCTGCATGGATGAAGAAATTCATCGACGACTTAGGAGTGGTCCCTTCCATTCAGGACCCTCTTGAGATCTTTTGTGACAACGAGGGTGCGATTGCTCAAATCAAGGAACCTCGTGCTCATCAAAAGACTCGTCACATTGAGCGGAGATTCAACTACATCAGGGATGAGGTTGAAAAGGGAAAGATATGTATTCACAAAGTTCACACAGATCAAAATGTTGCGGATCCACTCACGAAGCTTTTACATGGGCCAAAGCATGAGGGACATGTTTGTGCATTAGGGCTTCGATATTCTAGTGATTGGAATTGATCTATTTTATGTATTGTACCGGAACGAAATTATTCAAACTCATTAATATAACTATGGTGTTAATTTATTTGAGTTATGTTCCTATTTTGCATATTTCATCCATGAATAAGCAATTATTCTAAATTTCCGTAGTCGATCACATTTGTGGGAACAAGTGTGAGGTTTAGACTATTATGAACTCGGATTGGTATACATTCGTAGGTTGAATGTGGGGCAAGGTTGCAACCAAGGTTCATAGATATTTGTGGGAAACAAATATTGGAAGACCCGCTCTCAAGAATTACTGTATAGAGCCTTTGTGGTTGATCACATGTAATCTTGAGTAAAGGCGAATATCATTGTATCCTCTGACCTGAGATACATATTGGGTTCGGATATTCACCAAGTATTGTGCCTTGATTCTTCCCTTCGCTATTATGAAACATGGTAGTACATAAGGAAGAACTCAGGTATATTACAAAGTGTATATCTAGGGCGTATGTAGTCAAGATGTAATTTGTCCCTCTTATTCGTTGAGAGTCAGATGTCTAAGGCCTGAAAAGTTAAATCTATAAGAGAGTGATCACTCTGTATCTCCTGGATTTGACATGACATCTAGGATGAAAGGATATAATGAAAGATTCACCTACATATATCAGTTCGAGTAGGGAGCTCGAAAGGGATGATGTTATTGAATGGCACAAAGTCATAACATATTAGGGGTGATGGACGGTGTGTTAGGCTGTATCCATCACTTGCATTAATTTCTTATGTTTCTCGTGCAAGTGGGAGATTGAAGGTATTTCGTATGCCCGAGAGACATATTAAATTAATGTGGCTAATGTGTTATGATCCAAGTCGGGTCATACCCAATAACAAGCTTACCGACACCTTAATCGTATTTTGATCTTAGCGAATGGATCGTTGATTAAATACGCAACACTTGAACTTTAAGAAAAATGGTTTTCTTAAATATTACTTGATGTGTGTATATATATATATATATATATAAATTATGGAATAATTTATATAATATGAATTTAATTATTTATAGGTTAAATAATTAATAAAGTTATGTCACATTTTATAAAATTGGTTTTATAAAATAAACATAATATGGAATTCATAAAATGAGTTTTATGAGTAGGTATGCATAATTTATAAAATACAAGTTTATAAATATGTTTTATAAAATCCTATTTTATAAAAAAACATGTTTATAAAATGAGAATGTTTATAAAATATGCCTAGCTTTATAAAACCATTTATTATTATGTGAGTGGCATGGGGAGTGAAGTGGGCATGCTTTGACTAGCCTTTTGAATGGTTGATTCCATATTCAAGGTGGTTAAGCACCAATGCACTCTTGGAGACCAGGGAACACATGCATAACACATCAAAACAATACAAAAAAAACTGCATTTTGCTCTCCCTTTTTTCTGCATTCTGGCCGTGGGGTTTAGGCAAGCAAAAGGGGTTCAAATTTTCTTTGCAAGTTGATTCAAGTGTTACAATAAAATCCTAACCAAAGTACAAGGTGTTGGTTACAAGTTTGGGGTATAATCTCTTGAGGTTTCATCCATTTGAAGCTCCATTCAACATCATCATCTTCATCACTTTCAACTAGCTTGGAATAGGTATAACATCTTATTCTTGCTTGTAGTTTGTAAGCTTATTTCACAACTTGATCCTAATTGGGATTTAACTTTAATTGGTTAAAGATTAACATGTTCTAAAATGGTAATTACATGCTTCCGCTTTTAATTGATTCTTAAATGGTTTTAAGTATAATGGAACTTGTTAAATCCCAACAATGGTATCTAGAGCCGAAGTTGTTGAAATATGCTTCGAGATGGTTATTAAACTCACTATATATTTTGAATTTTATGTACATGCATGAAAGTAAAATGCAAAAATTATAAATTTTGGGTGGGTTTATGGTTAGGCCGAATTCTTGGACACCCAAAATGGGTTTTGGGTTGTTCCATTTTGGTCATATTTGTTGTATGTTAAAGTTCACAATCAAGCCTTGACCTTGTGTTTGAATGGTTGCATGTTTGGTTGAATTAATCTATTCATTTGGTATGTAATATTAATTCATTCATGTGGTTGTAATATTCATGTAATTTGGTTTGTAATAATTGTTCTTTTGGTTATGTAATTTATCTTATATTTGGTATGTAAAATAGATTAGGTTGTATTTTCATTTTCTAGACAAAATGTATTAGGATATATTTTGTAAAATGATGAAGATTATGAAGACTTGAAGAACACAAGAAGAAGCATTTGGATGCAAGATTAAGTGGGAGGTTAAAACCTCCTACTTTGTGTTATTACCCTTAACCGGTGGCATTTGTTTTTGGCTAAACAAATGTCTACCAAAAATGGCTTGATTGTGAACATATGATTTTGCATGCATGGTTGTTTTGTATGATTATGTGGATTGTATGTTTGTATGCTACAAGTTAATCACACAAGTTAACAACACACTAAAATGGCAATTTAAATTGGTTAAAATTGACATTATTAACGACATGCAAAACGTCAATTTAAATGGTTAAATTAAAAACGGCTAAAAGGACATTAATAATCGGTTATTAAGAACATGATAAGGATCATACATATAAAATGGTTTATATCAAAGTAATAAAATTGGCTTTATTACATAACATGAAAATGGATTTCAAATAAACCATACACTAAATGCATGTTGGTGTATGGTGCAAAGTTTTCTCAAACTAGAATTAACGAAAACTCAAAATCCCTTATTAACAAGGTAAAGAAGTTTAACTCCATCCTATTTGTGTGACACTTAGGAATATTAGGGAACTCATGATGGGATAAAGGTCACCTAACCATTATGAGCAAACTAATATGATTAAGGTAAATTTCGCATGCTTGTGGGATAAAGGTCACCTAACCACATGTATGTTAAATTTACAAGTCTATACAAGTAGGACGACTTGATTTGGGAATCATGAACTTAGGGTCACCGAAGCATGAGGAACAAATAGGCGTTGATGGGATAAATATGCCATGCAAAAGGATTGCATGATCTCATACTCTAGAAGTTGCAAATGGATTGCAATTGTCATTTATTGACTACCTAGCTAAATCAAATTGCGGGATGAAGGTCACCTAACCGAAATTTGGTTTACCGTTGGATTCTAGAATTTAATAATTCAATTTGATTTAAAGGGTATTGAATGTTAAATTAAAATCGATACTTAAACGAACTTTGTTAATTTTGTAGATGGCCGCCAATAACAACAACAACATTCCAAACGCACCACTTAACCTAAACCACCTATCATTAAGGTCTCTCTTAGAGAAAGACAAACTCAACCATACCAACTTTATGGATTGGTTCCGCAATCTTCGGATTGTCCTCAAACAAGAGGATAAAGCGTATGTACTTGAGGACCCCATTCCCGATCAACCGGATGAGAATGATGTGGAGGCAATGGCCTCTTACGATAAGTATTGCCACGACTCCCTTCAAGTCTCATGCCTAATGCTTGGGACTATGATTCCCGAACTCCAAAAGGATTTCGAGCATCATAGTGCATACGACATGATAACGCAATTGAAGGAGATGTTCCTTCAACAAGCGCGTGTCGAGCGCTTCGAAACGGTTCGGGCGCTACATGCTTGTCGTATGGACGATACCCAATCGGTTTCATCTTATGTACTTAAGATGAAAAGCCTTATCGATCGTGCTAACCGTCTTAACCTAAACATATCTAATGAGTTAGCCACCGATCTTATCCTTAACTCCCTATCAAAAAGGTTTGATCAATTTGTAATTAATTACAATATGAATGGGATGGATAAGAGCATAGGTGAGCTTCACGGTATGCTTAGAACGGCCGAAACTAGCATGGGTAAAAGGGCTTTACCCGTGTTAGCAATCGATCAAGGTGGATCCAAAGGTAACGCCTCTAAGCCAAAGGTGGCTAAGAGGAAAGGACCCGCCCATCAAGGCAAAGGGAAGGGGAAGATGGTTACCCCAACCAAGAACAAGGCTAAGAAGCAAAAGGTAGCCGAGAAGGCAAACCCCAAGGAAGACCCATGTTTCGGTTGCGGTGAGATGGGTCATTGGAAACGAAACTGTCCTGTGCATTAGGGCTTCGATATTCTAGTGATTGGAATTGATCTATTTTATGTATTGTACCGGAACGAAATTATTCAAACTCATTAATATAACTATGGTGTTAATTTATTTGAGTTATGTTCCTATTTTGCATATTTCATCCATGAATAAGCAATTATTCTAAATTTCCGTAGTTGATCACATTTGTGGGAACAAGTGTGAGGTTTAGACTATTATGAACTCGGATTGGTATACATTCGTAGGTTGAATGTGGGGCAAGGTTGCAACCAAGGTTCATAGATATTTGTGGGAAACAAATATTGGAAGACCCGCTCTCAAGAATTACTGTATAGAGCCTTTGTGGTTGATCACATGTAATCTTGAGTAAAGGCGAATATCATTGTATCCTCTGACCTGAGATACATATTGGGTTCGGATATTCACCAAGTATTGTGCCTTGATTCTTCCCTTCGCTATTCTGAAACATGGTAGTACATAAGGAAGAACTCAGGTATATTACAAAGTGTATATCTAGGGCGTATGTAGTCAAGATGGAATTTGTCCCTCTTATTCGTTGAGAGTCAGATGTCTAAGGTCTGAAAAGTTAAATCTATAAGAGAGTGATCACTCTGTATCTCCTGGATTTGACATGACATCTAGGATGAAAGGATATAATGAAAGATTCACCTACATATATCAGTTCGAGTAGGGAGCTCGAAAGGGATGATGTTATTGAATGGCACAAAGTCATAACATATTAGGGGTGATGGACGGTGTGTTAGGCTGTATCCATCACTTGCATTAATTTCTTATGTTTCTCGTGCAAGTGGGAGATTGAAGGTATTTCGTATGCCCGAGAGACATATTAAATTAATGTGGCTAATGTGTTATGATCCAAGTCGGGTCATACCCAATAACAAGCTTACCGACACCTTAATCTTATTTTGATCTTAGCGAATGGATCGTTGATTAAATACGCAACACTTGAACTTTAAGAAAAATGGTTTTCTTAAATATTACTTGATGTGTGTATATATATATATAAATTATGGAATAATTCATATAATATGAATTTAATTATTTATAGGTTAAATAATTAATAAAGTTATGTCACATTTTATAAAATTGGTTTTATAAAATAAACATAATATGGAATTCATAAAATGAGTTTTATGAGTAGGTATGCATAATTTATAAAATACAAGTTTATAAATATGTTTTATAAAATCCTATTTTATAAAAAAACATGTTTATAAAATGAGAATGTTTATAAAATATGCCTAGCTTTATAAAACCATTTATTATTATGTGAGTGGCATGGGGAGTGAAGTGGGCATGCTTTGACTAGCCTTTTGAATGGTTGATTCCATATTCAAGGTGGTTAAGTACCAATGCACTCTTGGAGACCAGGGAACACATGCATAACACATCAAAACAATACAAAAAAAACTGCATTTTGCTCTCCCTTTTTTCTGCATTCTGGCCGTGGGGTTTAGGCAAGCAAAAGGGGTTCAAATTTTCTTTGCAAGTTGATTCAAGTGTTACAATAAAATCCTAACCAAAGTACAAGGTGTTGGTTACAAGTTTGGGGTATAATCTCTTGAGGTTTCATCCATTTGAAGCTCCATTCAACATCATCATCTTCATCACTTTCAACTAGCTTGGAATAGGTATAACATCTTATTCTTGCTTGTAGTTTGTAAGCTTATTTCACAACTTGATCGTAATTGGGATTTAACTTTAATTGGTTAAAGATTAACATGTTCTAAAATGGTAATTACATGCTTCTGCTTTTAATTGATTCTTAAATGGTTTTAAGTATAATGGAACTTGTTAAATCCCAACAATGTCGACACATCTATATATATTTCGGAACAACCATAGACACTCTATATGTGAATGTTGGAGTTATCTATACAGGGTTGAGGTTGATTCCAAAATATATATAGTTTGAGTTGTGATCAATACTGAGATACGTATACACTGGGTCGTGGATTGATTCAAGATAATATTTATCGATTTATTCTGTACATCTAACTGTGGACAACTAGTTGTAGGTTACTAACGAGGACAGCTGACTTAATAAACTTAAAACATCAAAATATATTAAAAGTGTTGTAAATATATCTTGAACATACTTTGATATATATGTATATATTGTTATAGGTTCGTGAATCAACCAGTGGCCAAGTCTTACTTCCCGACGAAGTAAAAATCTGTGAAAGTGAGTTATAGTCCCACTTTTAAAATCTAATATTTTTGGGATGAGAATACATGCAGGTTTTATAAATGATTTACAAAATAGACACAAGTACGTGAAACTACATTCTATGGTTGAATTATCAAAATCGAGTATGCCCCTTTTTATTAAGTCTGGTAATCTAAGAATTAGGCAACAGACACCCTAATTGACGCGAATCCTAAAGATAGATCTATTGGGCCTAACAAACCCCATCCAAAGTACCGGATGCTTTAGTACTTCGAAATTTATATCATATCCGAAGGGTATCCCGGAATGATGGGGATATTCTTATATAGGCATCTTGTTAATGTCGGTTACCAGGTGTTCACTATATGAATGATTTTTATCTCTATGTATGGGATGTGTATTGAAATATGAAATCTTGTGGTCTATTATTATGATTTGATATATATAGGTTAAACCTATAACTCACCAACATTTTTGTTGACGTTTTAAGCATGTTTATTCTCAGGTGATTATTAAGAGCTTCTGCTGTCGCATACTTAAATAAGGACGAGATTTGGCGTCCATGCTTGTAATGGTCGTATGTAAACAGGATATTTTAGATTATCATTATTTGATAATCTACGTAAAGCTTTTTAAAACCTTTATCTATGAAATAAAGGTTATGGTTTGTTTTAAAAATGAATGCAGTCTTTGAAAAACGTCTCATATAGAGGTCAAAACCTCGCAACGAAATCAATTAATATGGAACGTTTTTAATCAATAAGAACGGGAAATTTCATATAGTAACCCATATGAATTCAATATAATAAAAGTATGAAAAATGATTAAGATTATGAGTAATAATGAAAGTTTTATACAATAATATAATTATGAAGGTATTATTATTATCAATAAGTATCATTATTATTATTAAGTGTTATCATTAAAGTATTAAGAGTATTATTAATAGTATTAGTATTAATATATGTATTATGATCATTATTATGATTGTTATAATTACTATTATTATTATCTTGAAAACAATACAAATTATTATTATTATTTTCATTAATATTAGTATTAGTATCATTTTTATTAGTATTATTATTATTATTATTATTATTATTATTATTATTATTATTATTATTATTATTATTATTATTATTATTACTATTATTATTATTATTATTATTATTATTATTATTATTATTATTAACATAGGTATCATTACTAACAATATCATTTTTATTAGTATTATCATTATTAATAAAGTTATTATTATTATTATTAATAGAAAATCATTATTATCAAAACTATTATTTTTTTTAAACGGATAAATATTTTGTACATAAAATATAATTATTTCTTATACTATAATCGTATTAATATTTCATATAACTAATAATAAATTTATATATATATATATATATATTTGTTCGATTACAACTATGTATATTGATAAATATACAAATGATATAGGTTTGTGAATCCGAGGCCAACCTTGTGTTGTTCAATGTCGTCATATGTATTTTTACTACAAAATACAGTATCGTGAGTTTCATTTGCTCCCTTTTTACCCTTTATGTTTTACGAAATAGACACAAGTAATCAAAACTACATTATATGGTTGAATTATCGAAATCGAATATGCCCCTTTTTATTAAGTTTGGTAATCTAAGAATTAGGGAACAGACACCCTAATTGACGCGAACTGTAAAGATAGATCTATTGGGCCCAACAAGCCCCATCCATAGTACCGGATGCTTTAGTACTTCGAAATTTATATCATGTCCGAAGGAGAATCTTGGAATGATGGGGATATTCTTATATGCATATTGTGAATGTCGGTTACCAGGTGTTCAATCCATATGAATGATTTTTGTCTCTATGCATGGGATGTATATTTATGAGAAATGGAAATGAAATTCTTGTTGAAAGGACCCGTCCTAATCCATCCGGACGAAGTCCATATCGATTATAAACGATTCACCACAGTTGATTACATCGCGAGGTACTTGATCTCTATATGATACATTTTACAAACATTGCATTCATTTTTGAAAAGACACTCTTTCATTACATCGAAAGTTGACAGGCATACATACCATTTCATAATATATCCAACTATAATTGACTTAATAATAATCTTGATGAACTCGACGACTCGAATGCGACGTCTTTTGAAATATGCCATGAATGACTCCAGGTAATATCTATAAAATGAGCAAATGCACACCGGAAGATTTCTTTCGTACCTGAGAATAAACATGCTTTCAAGTGTCAACCAAAAGGTTGGTGAGTTCATTAGTTTATCATAAATAATCATTTCATAATTTTAATAGACCACAAGATTTCATATTTCCATTTCTCATAAACATACGTCCCATGCATAGAGACAAAAATATCATTCATATGGATTGAACACCTGGTAACCGATATTCACAATATGCATATAAGAATATCCCCATCATTCCGGGATCCCCCTTCGGACATGATATAAATTTCAAAGTACTAAAGTATCCGGTACTTTGGATGGGGCTTGTTGGGCCCGATAGATCTATCTTTAGGATTCGCGTCAATTAGGGTGTCTGTTCCCTAATTCTTAGATTACCAGACTAAAAAGGGGCATATTCGATTTCGATCATTCAACCATATAATGTAGTTTCAATTACTTGTGTCTATTTCGTAAAACAGTTATAAAAGCAGCTCATGTATTCTCAGTCCCAAAAATATATATTGCAAAAACATTTAAAAAGGGAGCAAATGAAACTCACACATATAAATATTGTAAAACAGTTAATAAAGCATTTGCATGTATTCTCATCCCAAAAATATAATGAGTAAAAAGGGAATCAAATGAACTCACCATACTGTATTTTGTAGTAAAAATACATATGACGTCATTTAACAAGTGTAAGGTTGTCCTCGGATTCACGAACCTATATCATTTGTTTATATATTAATACATATACTCGTAATCGAATAATTGTATATATATGAATTTGTTAGTTATGTCATATTTATATTAATAATATGTATATGTATTCATATTTTCATTTTGTATATATAAATTATAAATTTTGTTATGTTATACGTATTAAATATATATATATATATATCATTTGTTTGAAAAATAGAAATTATGATAATACTAAAATAATATTACATATGGTAAAATTATAATAATTATAATACTTAAGTTTTCTAATAGAAGTAATAATGTTAATATTTCTATTAGTGATAATACTAATAATGATATTAATGATAATAACTATAAAAATATTAACTTTACTGTTTAATGATAGTTAAGATAATGGTTTTAGTAGTTACCTAATAGTAATATTCATGATAATACTTATATTCATGTTAGTGGTAATAATAATAATCTTAATATTAATATTAATGATGATAATACTAATAATTATAATCACGTTTATAATAATAATGATAATATTAGTAATAATACGTATGTTCATTAAAATTGATGATAACACTAATAACAACTTGTTTTTATTTTCATAATAACACTCATTATAATAATCATAATCATAATAATATTAATACTTATATCAATATTTATAATTAATATTAATAATACTTAATGTTACTCAATGATATTACTTAGTAATATATATAAAAAAATGATAATTACATTAATCATATTATTTACTTTAACATAACAACAATAAATAATAATAATAATAATAATAATAATAATAATAATAATAATAATAATAATAATAATAATAATAATAATAATAATAATAATAATAATAATAAAAATAAAAATGATAATAAGGAAAACTACCTCCTTTTAAATTCCAAAAAAAATTGCAGTTGCTGGGGTTTGAATCCACGACCACTCGATACTCCCAAACACTCAGAACCACTCCTCCGTTTCAATATATCTGATTTATATTACCCCTATATTAATTATAACCGATACTTTCTATTTTTCCTAAACTTCTTCTTCTTCAACACACAATTCCAAATCAACTGACCTCACGAATTATCAATGTGTAATAATTTGTTGGGTTTCGGTTATGTTAACTAGCATTTATACGATCCTCAGTGAGTTCCAATTTAATAGCAAACAACAAAAGAATTAAAAAGAAACTAAGCAGCAGTCGCTGTTTAACAAAAAAAAATGAAGAACATTGAAATTGATTTCGACCTTAAGACCTTTTTAACAGAAATTTTCTACATGAACTAGTTTTCAAATCGTGAATACAAACTCTAGAAATCATCAATTTATCTTGAGATATCAAGACGTATTCGATTTTCACCAAGAACAAAAGGTTTGACTTTTTATTTCCCAAACTTTGACTCAAGAATTTGAAATCGTTAGAAAGAATTAGCATATGATATTTTGCAGATAGATTAAGTAAAATAATCTTAACCTATCTGCATTTCAAATTTTTGAAATTAGTTTTGAATTCAAGCTTTGAAGAAAAAGAATACCCACGTACAGAGCATTACTTCTTCTTCCTGCTTTTTTATATTTAAATTCATTTTTTTTCAGTGAAGGGTGTTTGTAATTGAATATTGATAATGATACTGAGTGAATTGAGTGTGTTTTTCGCAAATCTTTGAGTAATTAGTTTTTTTTATTGAATCAATTTGAGCGACAATTCTACTATCAGGAACAGAAGATAAATAAAAAATATATTAAAGGCGTACGATTTCTTTAACTGAATTTGTTGTCTTGTGGTTAACTTGGAATCATTTGATTCTGAATTCAGATAAATAAAATAAGTTGCCTTTAATTTTGAAAGTGATAGGAACTGAATACTATCCATTCGGATTTTTATGTACATAAATTATTTTACTAATTAATACATATAACTATATTACTAATAATATTACTTTTAATATTAATATTAATAATAATAAATTATAATACTGATATTAATAGTTATAAAGATGGTAATGATATTATTATTTATGATAATAATAGTAATATATTGGTTTATAATAAAAAAATGACAGTTATAAAACAATAAGGGTAATAAAAATTTCCATAATAATGATAATAATAATGTAATAAATTATATGTATCAAATTTTCTTTATATATATATATTTTATAATTTTAAAAGTATTGATAACATCATTAATATAATATCTATATTTTATCTTGTAGTTACATTTATTTTTAATTAATTACTTATATACATCTTATATATTTTATACATGTTAACAATATACACATAGTATTAATCATGTATAGATATCACATAAATTTTCAACTACTATATATAGTTAGGTTTTAATTATTAAATAGATAAATACTTTATATATGTTGGAATAACTAATCTGAGAGTATAACATTTAATATTTTGTTAATATTGACACATTATATATATTCTATTTACTTCTCTATATTTACATAAACAGTTTAAATATCAAATTTAAGTCGTCTTTTATATTCATATAGTAGTTCATTAATATATTTACTATATAATTATTTACATGTATATTTATTTAAATATATTTCTATTTAGAATTTAAAGGTTCGTGAATCGTAGGGAATAGTCAAAGGTTATCTGAAACCATGTAAGTAGTTCAAAATTTCTGAGACTCAACATTACAGATTTTGCTTATCGTGTCAAAATCATTTAAAGATTAAGTTTAAATTTGATCGGAAATTCCTGGGTCGTCACAGTACCTACCCGTTAAAGAAATTTCGTCCCGAAATTTGAGTGAGGTCGTCATGGCTAACAATAAAAATGTTTTCATGACGAATATGAGTTGATAACTAGAGTTTTATCATTATTGAGTAATATGGATAAAACAATTCGATTATTCGAAGAGTTCAAATGAAGCTATCACAAAAGAGTGAAATAAGAAAGATAAGTTTCATCATAACTTTTGACTAGTCACGGTTGAATTTAGAAAATAGGGTGCGTCTTAACTTTTGACGTTGCCTTGGTTGAATTCCGGAATTCAAGGGATTTCAAAGAAAATTTTCGAAATCTAAAAGATATGATACTTCGGTAAATGAGGAAATTAGGATCCCTTTAATTAAATGCGATGATCTGCCTTGATTGCTCTGTCTAATATTTCCACTATAAATTTATCTCCTCCGTTCTTATTATTTTCACCACTCCAATACTTCCTTCCTCGACCCATACTTTCAATGATTGTGAAGATACTTAATCCAACTCTGGCTCTCAACCTCATTCTGACTATCGCAACAATCATTCTTCTATTCCAACTCCCACCAGAGGAATCTGCTTTCTTCTACTTCGCCCTTGGGGTTATAGTGGTTTTAATTCTCCCGTGTCTTTATGTTGCGATAAACATTGATATACACGGTTTGTAATTTATGTGTTGTTATCGGGCTTTATATTATCCCTTATATTTCGAAGCTCTATGCTTTTGTTTTCTCTTCCCGACTTCAAGTCAAGCGAATAATGGTCCAGAATTTGTAGATATAGAGTTTCGAATGATTATAATGTTCTAAGCAGGAATGAACGTGATAGCACAATTTGATTTTTAAATTTATCAATATCACGGAAGATAGAACCATCAAGAATACATTTTCTTAATATGTTTAGAAGTTAAGCGGAATGAAAGAGTTATGTAACATGGCACATGATGACGTTATGATCTGTGAATCATCACGTTCCATTAGAAACTCAGCATGACTTACTGTAATATAATCACGTTGGCCAAGCGCCATTATATTATACTAAGTCATGCTTCAATTTCCAACACTTCTCCACATTTCATTCACAATTTATACTTAGATTTTACAGAAGTTTCCAATATAATGGAATACAGAATGTACAAAGAGGTAGATAATTTCGGACAAGAATATTTATAAAAATATCCTCAGAAATATCGAAGATATTTATGATGATATTTTAGAATTTCTAAGTTCGAAGGTTGATGAAGAAAGATTTTTCGCAAGATTTTAATATGACTTCGGAGCAGGATATTCTTTAAAGATTTCATGGGATCCAGAATTACTTGGATTCTTTGAATATAGAGTTTGGTCCTTGAATTTGTCCTTGGTCTCCTTCATGGTTAGCTCAATCTGTTTTTTTTAGTACCAAATTTTCTATTGAGCGTTCCCAATACTCCATTCTTTATCATCAAACTCTTGGCCATTTAGACCATTTACAATTTTACTGTTTCCTCTGTATTTAATGCAGTCATATCTGAATTGTCGGTTATCAATCCGAGGTGGTTTCAGGAGAATTGTGTTTTTTTTAGATGATTAAACGCTGATGGTAATATGGTGGAATATGAAAGGTTCCCTAGTAACAATAAAAGTGCATGCGTATATATCAACGTTATAATAAGATTGTTACGTACGAAAAGTCGAAGTTGTCTTGTTGGAGCTGTGACAAAACTGGCTATCTCGAACAGCAGATGCAAAGTTATTTTCGGTAATAATAACGCTAAAGGTATTAGCACAGCTACGTGTTAAACTTTTACTCAGGTTCCGAGAGTTTTTCAGATGCATAACTATATGCGTCAATCTCTTCTTCCGTAGATGAAGTGCGGTTGGTTCATATTCTCGATTGAGGTGTTTTCAAGAATCATGAAAGGTTTGAACGTAGATTGTAATTGTCAAGATACAAATGGCGTTTAAGATGAAATCAAGTGGCAAACTTGAAGATATGTTTAGTTTCATATGTTATGATAAATATTTTAATTCAATTTTTTTTCCAATGTTGATAGTCCTCACTTGATAGTCCTCAGTTAGCAGTGTACAAATAATAATTCATATATAGTTTACTATATAATATTCGAATTAATTTATATGTGTCGTGACCCGTATACATCTCAGATTCGATCACAACTCAAAGTATATATATTATTATAGAATCAACCTCAACCCTGTGTAGAGAACTCGATCATTACTGCATATAGAGTGTCTATGGTTATTCCAAATAATATATATAGATGCGTCGATATTATATGTCAAAACCTTGTATACGTGTCCCGATATTTAAAGTGCGTAAAATAAATAACAGGATTTAAATAACGATAAATAAAGTGCGTAAAGTAAATAACAGAAATTAAATGACGATAAACAAAATTACGAGAATGTAAATTGCGATAATTAAATTGCAATAAATAAAATGTAATCACTTAGCTAGGAACAATTATTTTTAGGAACAGTTAGCGTGGATTCTTAACAAAATTTCTCATAGTTAATTCGTTTGTTTCTAACAAATTTTATCTTGTCCAATGTTTTCTTCATTATGCCACTTGTTGGATTCTGATAGGTCAAAATCCAATTATGAGTTTGAATGAAAATAGTTATTCTGCGGTGAACGGATACGTATATCTGTGGATGTAAGTAGGATTGTAAATGACTGTTGGATCAGATTCGAAGAACGTACAATGTGACTTATTAATGTGAAATCTAAATATTCTTCGGGTATTACCTACCCGTTAAAATATTTTCACCATTAACAGTTTGTACAAAAAAAATTTTAATTACAATCTTTATGAAAATATATATTTGCATATATATTTTCCTCAGATGTAATCATGGATTTAATGAGTTAATATGATATTAAACTCATATGATTTTCGGTTAGAACAAGGATATATAATCTCTAAAACATTAGAGATTACATAATCGCCATGAAGAACGAAGATAATTGATATAGAACGTCATGTAGAACGATGATTATACTCGAGGTAAAGAATGAGATGTTGAGCATGTAATGTTGAAACTTATGTTGTTGGTTGTACTGTTGATGCAGGTGATGTTGCTGAAGCTGGTACGTTTTGCACCATTATTCTCCAAATTGATTACTCGATCGCGAAGTTCGTTGACTTCTTGTATTACTCTGAGATGATTGTCGGTCAAAACGAGCGAATGAATAAGATCTAGGATTTGAGATAGTATATAGTCGTGACGAGATACTCTAGAAATGAGGCTAAAAATGGTGTTTCGAATAGCTTTGCCGGTAAGTGCTTCAGGTTCCTCACCAAGAGGTGAATTCGATTAGTGGAAGGGATCGCCTTCTGCGCGTCTCCATTGATTAAGTCGACTACGAACCCATCAGATGAATTGGTTGATCCATTCTGGTGACACTGCTTTCGGAGCTTAGATGAAACTCCAAATTAGAATAGGATTTTCGGAGCTTAGATGAAACTGGTTGAGGGATTCGTCTTGTACGATCAGATGAAGGATTTTCAATAAGGAATAGAATATGATGTAGATTAGTACCCTGTAATACATAATTTACATATGCATATATAATACTAAAATCCCATAAGTTACGGAGGATTCTACGGAATATGTTAGGTAAAGTTTTCAGTAATAGATATGCTAAAATATGAATTAACAGATACGCTAAGATATGAATTTTGTCTATACACTATTCATGCAATCCAGGCAGTAAGATATGTCTAGATTAAGAATGATAAGCAACTGATTCCCTAAGAATGATAAGCAGGAAAGTTTCGACACGAAATGATAAGCAAAACTTTTGACATGCAGACACGGTCGGAGTCCAGACTCACTAATGTATCCTAACGACTTATCAGTTAGACACACTAATGCAGACCTGGTTCGCTAAGACCACCGCTCTGATACCAACTGAAAGGACCCGTCCTAATCCATCCAGACGAAGTCCATATCGATTATAAACGATTCACCACAGTTGATTACATCGCGAGGTACTTGACCTCCATATGATACATTTTACAAACATTGCATTCGTTTTTGAAAAGACAATCTTTCATTACATCGAAAGTTAACAGGCATACATACCATTTCATAATATATCCAACTATAATTGACTTAATAATAATCTTGATGAACTCGACGACTTGAATGCAACGTCTTTTGAAATATGCCATGAATGACTCCAGGTAATATCTATAAAATGAGCAAATGCACAGCGGAAGATTTCTTTCGTACCTGAGAATAAACATGCTTTCAAGTGTCAACCAAAAGGTTGGTGAGTTCATTAGTTTATCATAAATAATCATTTCATAATTTTAATAGAGCACAAGATTTCATATTTCCATTTCTCATAAACATACGTCCCATGCATAGAGACAAAAATATCATTTATATGGATTGAACACCTGGTAACCGACATTCACAATATGCATATAAGAATATCCCCATCATTCCGGGATCCTCCTTCGGACATGATATAAATTTCGAAGTACTAAAGCATCCGGTACTTTGGATGGGGCTTGTTGGGCCCGATAGATCTATCTTTAGGATTCGCGTCAATTAGGGTGTCTGTTCCCTAATTCTTAGATTGCCAGACTAAAAAGGGGCATATTCGATTTCGATCATTCAACCATATAATGTAGTTTCAATTACTTGTGTCTATTTCGTAAAACAGTTATAAAAGCAGCGCATGTATTCTCAGTCCCAAAAATATATATTGCAAAAACATTTAAAAAGGAAGCAAATGAAACTCACGCATATAAATATTGTAAAACAGTTAATAAAGCATTTGCATGTATTCTCAGCCCAAAAATGTAATGAGTAAAAAGGGAATCAAATGAACTCACCATACTGTATTTTGTAGTAAAAATACATATGACGTCATTTAACAAGTGTAAGGTTGTCCTCGGATTCACGAACCTATATCATTTGTTTATATATTAATACATATCTTCGTAATCGAATAATTGTATATATATGAATTTGTTAGTTATGTCATATTTATATTAATAATATGTATATGTCTTCATATTTTCATTTTGTATATATAAATTATAAATTTTGTTATGTTATACGTATTAAATATATATATATCATTTGTTTCAAAAATAGAAATTCTGATAATACTAAAATAATATTACATATGGTAAAATTATAATAATTATAATACTTAAGTTTTCTAATAGAAGTAATAATGTTAATATTTCTATTAATGATAATACTAATAATGATATTAATGATAATAACTATAAAAATATTAACTTTACTGTTTAATGATAGTTAAGATAATGATTTTAGTAGTTACCTAATAGTAATATTCATGATAATACTTATAATCATGTTAGTGGTAATAATAATAATCTTAATATTAATATTAATGATGATAATACTAATAATTATAATCATGTTTATAATAATAATGATAATATTAGTAATAATACTTATGTTCATTAAAATTGATGATAACACTAATAACAACTTGTTTTTATTTTAATAATAACACTCATTATAATAATCATAATCATAATAATATTAATACTTATATCAATATTTATAATTAATATTAATAATACTTAATGTTACTCAATGATATTACTTAGTAATATATAAAAAAAATGATAATTACATTAATCATATTATTTACTTTAACATAACTACAATAAATAATAATAATAATAATAATAATAATAATAATAATAATAATAATAATAATAATAATAATAATAAAAATGATAATAAGGAAAACTACCTCCTTTTAAATTCCAAAAAAAATTGCAGTTGCTGGGGTTTGAACCCACGACCACTCGATACTCCCAAACACTCAGCACCACTCCTCCGTTTCAATATATCTGATTTATATTATCCCTATATTAATTATAACCGATGCTTTCTGTTTTTCCTAAACTTCTTCTTCTTCAACACACAATTCCAAATCAACTGACCTCACGAATTATCAATGTGTAATAATTTGTTGGGTTTTGGTTATGTTAGCTAGCATTTATACGATCCTCAGTGAGTTCCAATTTAATAGCAAACAACAAAAAAATTAAAAAGAAACTAAACAGCAGTCGCTGTTTAACAAAAAAAAAAAAATGAAGAACATTGAAATTGATTTCGACCTTAAGACCTTTTTAACAGAAGTTTTCTACATGAACTAGTTTTCAAATCGTGAATACAAACTCTAGAAATCATCAATTTATCTTGAGATATCAAAACGTATTCGATTTTCACCAAGAACAAAAGGTTTGACTTTTTATTTCCCAAACTTTGACTCAAGAATTTGAAATCGTTAGAAAGAATTAGCATATGATATTTTGCAGATAGATTAAGTAAAATAATCTTAACCTATTTGCATTTCAAATTTCTGAAATTAGTTTTGAATTCAAGCTTTAAAGAAAAAGAATACCCACGTACAAAGCATTACTTCTTCTTCCTATTTTTTTTTTATTTACATTCATTTTTTTTTGTTTCAGTGAAGGGTGTTTGTAATTGAATATTGATAATGATACTGAGTGAATTGTGAAATGTCCCATTCTTATTGATTAAAAACGTTCCATATTAATTAATTTCGATGCGAGATTTTGACCTCTATATGAGACATTCTTTCAAAGACTGCATTCATTTTTAAAACAAACCATAACCTTTATTTCATAAATAAAGGTTTAAAAAGCTTTACGTAGATTATCAAATAATGATGATCTAAAATATCCTGTTTACACACGACCATTACACAATATCATACAAACATGGACTCCAAATCTTGTCCTTATTTTAGTATGCAATAGCGAAAGCTCTTAGTATTCACATGAGAATAAACATGCTTTAAACGTCAACAAAAATGTTGGTGAGTTATAGGTTTAACCTATATATATCAAATCGTAACAATAGATCACAAGATTTCATATTTCAATACACATCCCATACATAGAGAAAAAAATCATTCATATGGTGAACACCTGGTAACCGACATTAACAAGATGCATATATAAGAATATCCCCATCATTCCGGGACACCCTTCGGATATGATATAAATTTCGAAGTACTAAAGCATCCGGTACTTTGGATGGGGTTTGTTAGGCCCAATAGATCTATCTTTAAGATTCGCGTCAATTAGGGTGTCTGTTCCCTAATTCTTAGATTACCAGACTTAATAAAAAGGGGCATATTCGATTTCAATAATTCAACCATAGAATATAGTTTCACGTACTTGTATCTATTTTGTAAATCATTTATCAAACCTGCATGTATTCTCATCCCAAAAATATTAGATTTTAAAAGTGGGACTATAACTCACTTTCACAGATTTTTACTTCGTCGGGAAGTAAGACTTGGCCACTGGTTGATTCACGAACCTATAACAATATATACATATATATCAAAGTATGTTCAAAATATATTTACAATACTTTTAATACATTTTGATGTTTTAAGTTTATTAAGTCAGCTGTCCTTGTTAGTAACCTACAACTAGTTGTCCACAGTTAGTGATGGAATTTAACAAGTTCATAAAACATGTTCTTCTAGTTAACAAAATTACAAAACCAATTTGTAGTAGTGTTAAAGCAAGCGGAAGCAAAAGTTAGGTTCATGTTTATATGTTTAACCATTTAGTTAAATTCCATGTTAATATCAAGTCTTGAATCATATGCTTACAAATAAAAGGAGAGGATAAGAAATGTATTTACCTCCTCAAGCTAGTTGAGGGTTGTTTAACACAAGGAGATGATGAACAAGTGTGTTAAAACTCCAAGCTTTTGATGCACCAACACCACCCTTGAACTTAGTTATGTATTAGACACTTAATCACCTTTAAACTTAGCTTGGAACCCACTTCTCTTGCACCCTAAAAACTGGACAGCAGCTTAAGAAAAGATGAAGGTGAATGGAGTCTCAAAACAATGAAACCTCAAGAGGTGATACCCCAAACTTGTACCCAACACTTAATACTATGGTTAGGATTTAATTATACTTGATTATCACTTGAAAAACCAAGCTTTTGAACCCTTTATTTCTGCTCAAACTCACGACAGCAGTAGCTGTATTTCAGGCAGATTTTTGCTTGGTTTTCTATATGGATTATGTGTAATTGCATCTAGATTTAAGTCTCCAACAAGTCCTACTTATCTTACCCATGCTCATGAGAAGTTGTGCTACTTAAAAGCAACAAAATACTAAGCATGAATGGACTTCTTGGAGTCCCAAAATCTGCCCACCATGGGAGTATTATAACATTATATTGTAATTTTATAAAACTTGTAAATACAATTACAAAACTTGTTAATTAAATCCATGTATTATTTATGTTACTTACATTTTATAAAACTTTTATAAAATATAACATAATATAATCATTTAAACCTATAAACAATTATATATAAATTATCCAAATAATTTATCTCAAGTGATAATAGTTTAGAAAACCGATTTTCTAAATTTCAAGTGTCGCGTATTTATTTAACGATCCAACCGTTAAGATTAAATACTTGTAAAGTGTTGGTAAGCTTGTTATTGGGTATGACCCGACTTGGATCATAACACATTAGCCACATTAGTTTAATATGTCTCTCGGGCATACGAAATACCTTCAATCTCCCACTTGCACGAGAAACATAAGAAATTAATGCAAGTGATGGATACCACCTAACGACCGTCCATCACCCCCAATATGTTATGACTTTGTGCCATTCAATAACATCATCCCTTTCAAGTTCCCATCTCGAATATGAATGGGTGAATCTTTCATTATATATCCTTTTGTCCTAGATGTCATGTTAAATCCAAGAGACATAGAATGATCACTCTCTTATAGATTTAACTTTATCAGGCCTTAGACATCCGACTCTCAACAAATAAGAGGGACAAATTCCATCTTGACAGCATACGTCCTAGACACTACACGTTGTACCATACCTGAGGCCTCTCTTATGTACTACCATATTTCAGAATAGCGAAGGAAAGAATCAAGGCACAATATTTGGTGAATATCTGAACCCAATATGTGTCTCAGGTCAGAGGATATAATGATATTCTCCTTTACTCAAGATTACATGTGATCAACCACAAAGGCTCCATATAGTTAATCTTGAGAGCGGGTCTTCCAATATTTGTGTCCCACAAATATCTATGAACCTTGGTTGCAACCTTGCCCCACATTCACCATTTGAATGTTAACCAATCCAAGTTCATAATAGTCTAGACCTCACACTTGTTCCCACAAATGTGATCAACTACGGAATTTAGAATAATAGTTTATTCATGGATAAAATATGCAATATTGGAACATGACTCATAATTAAATTAATACCATAATTATATTAATGAGCTTGAATAATTTCGTTCTGGTACAATACTTAAAACAGATCATGACCAATCACTAGAATATCGAAGCCCTAATGCACAAACATGTCCCTCATGTTTTGGCCCATGTAAGAGCTTCGTGAGTGGATCCGCTATATTATGATCTGTGTGAACTTTGTGAATACATATCTTTCCCTTTTCAACTTCATCCCTTATGTAGTTGAATCTCCTCTCAATGTGACTGGTCTTTTGATGAGCACGAGGTTCCTTGATTTGAGCAATCGCACCCTCGTTGTCACAAAAGATCTCAAGAGGGTCCTGAATGGAAGGGACCACTCCTAAGTCATCGATGAATTTCTTCATCCATGCAGCTTCCTGAGCTGCCAATGAGGCGGTAATGTACTCCGACTCTGTAGTGGATAATGCAACAACTTCCTGTTTTGAGCTCTTCCAAGAGACTGCACCACCATTTAACATGAAGACATAACCGGATTGTGATCGAGAGTCATCTCGATCAGTTTGGAAACTCGCGTCCACGTAACCTTTTACAGTGAGTTCCTCCTCACCAGACCCATATATTAGAAACATATCCTTAGTTCTCCTAAGGTATTTCAATATACTTTTAACAGCAATCCAATGACTGTTTCCTGGGTTGTTCTGGTATCTACTTGTCAAGCTTAGAGCGCATGACACATCCGGTCTAGTACATATCATTGCATACATGATAGACCCAATAGCAGATGCGTATGGGACTTTCTTCATTCTCTCTTGTTCATCTTTCGTGGTAGGACACTGAGATGAACTGAGAACGGTTCCTCTTTGAATAGGTACCAAACCTTTCTTAGAGTTTTCCATCTTGAACCTTTTCAAGATTTTATCAATGTATGTACTTTGACTTAAACCTATCAATCTCTTGGATCTATTCCTATAGATCCCTATCCCCAATATGTATTGTGCTTCTCCAAGATCCTTAATGGAGAAGCAACTCTTTAGCCAAGTTTTGACTTCTTGCATTGTGGTAATATCATTCCCAAATAATAATATATCATCCACATATAGCACAAGAAACATTATGGAGCTCCCACTAGCCTTCTTGTATACACAAGCTTCATCACCATTTTTAATGAAGCCAAATTTCTTTGCCTCTTCATTAAAACGATGATTCCACATTCTAGATGCTTGTTTCAATCCGTAGATTGACTTCTTTAACTTGCATACCTTCTTAGGATTTTTCGGATCAACAAAACCTTCGGGCTGTACCATATAGACATCTTCCTCAAGATATCCATTCAGGAAAGCGGTTTTGACATCCATTTGCCATATTTCATTGTCATAGTGAGCAGTAATGGCAAATAATATCCTAATAGACTTTAGCATTGCCACAGGCGAGAAAGTTTCATCATAATCAACCCCTTGAGTTTAAGTGAAACCTTTTGCTACAAGTCTAGCTTTGTATGTATCCAAGTTTCCATGTATGTCGGTTTTCTTCTTGAAAAGCCATTTGCAATCAACTAGCTTGGAGCTAGGAGGTTGCAAAACAAGTTCCCAAACTTGATTTTCATACATGGATTGCATCTCGGCGTTCATGGCTTCCTGCCATTTATCTTTATCAATCCTTGATAAAGCATCTTCGTAGTTTGTCGGTTCATCCAAATCAACCGTATAGCAACCATCCACGAGAAACCCATATCTCTCAGGAGGATTACTAATCCTACTAGATCTTCGAACGTCTTGTGTACCTTGATCATCCACTTGATCATTTTCAACATCCTCATGTTGAGTACTAGTGCCAACCAATTGTGTATCATTGGTTTGATCTTGTACCTCTACAAGATCTATCTTCCTTTCACCATCACCTTCCATAAGGAACTTGGTTTCAAGGAATTCCGCTTTCCGAGCAATAAATACCATTTGCTCGGATGGATCATAGAAGTAATACCCCATGTCATCTTTGGGATATCCTATGAAGATACACTTTGTGGATCGAGCATGTAGCTTATTAGCTACATATTGCTTAGGATAAGCTTCACATCCCCATACTTTCAAGTATGAAAGAGAAGGAGGTTTTCCAAACCACATCTCATGAGGAGTTCGTTCCACTTTCTTGGTTGGGGCCATATTTAAAATACGAACCGCGGAGCTTAGACAATAACCCCAAAATGATAGAGGTAACACGCTTCTTGCCATCATAGATCGAACCATATCCATTAGGGTTCGGTTCCTCCTTTCGGAAACTCCATTAAGTTGGGGTGTTCCGGGTGGAGTAAGTTGTGAGATAATCCCACAACTCCTAAGATGATCTTGGAAGGCATCGCTTAGGTATTCACCTCCTCTATCGGTACGAAGTACCTTAATTGTCCTATTGAGTTGATTTTGTACTTCGTTTTGATATTTTTTGAATGCTTCAAACGTTTCGTCCTTGTGTCTTAATAAGTAGACATATCCAAAACGACTGAAGTCATCAATGAAAGTAACGAAGTATCTTTCACCATTCCTAGTCATGGGCTTAAAAGGTCCACATACATCCGAATGTATTAATCCTAATAAGTCTTTAGCCCTTTCATAGGTCCCTTTGAAAGGTGCTTTAGTCATTTTGCCTTGTAAACAAGATTCGCACACATCAAACGAGTCCAATTCATTTGATTTCAAAAGGCCATTCTTTTGAAGTGTATGCATTCGATTCTTGTTTATGTGACCAAGGCGACAATGCCATAAGTAGGAATCACTCATATCCATTTTGAGCTTCTTGGTGCTTGCTTGGTATATTGAGCTATCGAATGATGTGCTATCATGAACCAATTCATAAATACCATTCAAAGGCGAGGCCTTAAAATAGAACATATCATTCAAAAAGACATGGATATCATCATTAATAAAATTAAGATTAAAACCACAATGTCTTAAACGGGAAATAGAAATAATGTTTCGTGTTAAATCAGGTGCATACAAAACATTTTCTAAATTAAGTTCCAATCCGCTTGGAAGTTTCAAAATAAAATCTCCTTGAGCTTTAACATGCACCTTTGCACCATTGCCCATATAGAGACTTGATGTTCCCGCCTTGTGATCACTTCTTTTGAACCCCTGCAAAGAATTGCAAATATGAGTTCCACATCCAGTGTCTAATACCCATGTATTAGAAGAAGTAATACTAAGCTCTATATATACCATATATATATTACCTGAGGTTTGCCCTGCATCCCTCTTGTCCTTCAACTCCTTAAGATAGACCGGACAGTTTCGTTTCCAATGACCCATCTCACCACAACCGAAACATGGGTCTTCCTTGGGGTTTGTCTTCTCGGCTACCTTTTGCTTCTTAGCCTTGTTGATGGTTGGGGTAACCATCTTCCCCTTCCCTTTGCCTTGATAGGCAGGTCCTTTTCTCTTAGCCACCTTTGGCTTAGAGGTGTTACCTTTGGATCCACCTTGATCGATTGCTAACACGGGTAAAGCCCTTTTACCCATGCTAGTTTCCGCCATTCTAAGCATACCGTGAAGCTCACCTATGCTCTTATCCATCCCATTCATATTGTAATTAATTACAAATTGATCAAACCTTTTTGATAGGGAGTTAAGGATAAGATCGGTGGCTAACTCATTTGATATGTTTAGGTTAAGGCGGTTAGCACGATCAATAAGGCTCTTCATCTTAAGCACATAAGATGAAACCGATTGGGTATCGTCCATACGACAAGCATGTAGCGCCCGAACGGTCTCGAAACGCTCGACACGCGCTTGTTGAAGGAACATCTCCTTCAATTGCGTTATCATGTCGTATGCACTATGATGCTCGAAATCCTTTTGGAGTTCGGGAATCATAGTCCCAAGCATTAGGCATGAGACTTGAAGGGAGTCGTGGCAATACTTATCGTAAGAGGCCATTGCTTCCACATCATTCTCATCCGGTTGATCGGGAATGGGGTCCTCAAGTACATACGCTTTATCCTCTTGTTTGAGCACAATCCGAAGATTGCGGAACCAATCCATAAAGTTTGTATGGTTGAGTTTGTCTTTCTCTAAGAGAGACCTTAATGATAGGTTGTTCATGTTAAGTGGTGCGTTTTGAATGTTGTTGTTGTTATTGGCGGCCATCTACAAAATTAACAAAGTTCGTTTAAGTATCGATTTTTAATTTAACATTCAATACCCTTTTAATCCAATTGATATATTAAATTTTAGAATCCAACGGTAAACCAAATTTCGGTTAGGTGACCTTTATCCCGTTATTTGATTTAGCTAGGTAGTCATTATATGACAATTGCAATCCTTTTGCAACTTCTAATGTATAGGATCATGCAATCCTTTTGCATGGCATATTTATCCCATCAACGCCTATTTGTTCCTCATGCTTCGGTGACCCTAAGTTCATGATTCCCAAATCAAGTCGTCCTACTTGTGTAAACGTGTAAACTTAACATACAAGTGGTTAGGTGACCTTTATCCCACAAGCATGCGAAATTCACCTTAATTGTATTAGTTTGTTCATGATGGTTAGGTGACCTTTATCCCATCATGAGTTCCCTAACATGCTTAAGTGTCACACAAAAGGATGGCGTTAAACTTGTTATCCTTGTTTGTAAAAGGGATTTTAAGTTTTCGTTTATTCTAGTTTGAGAAAACTTTTATGCCATACACCAACATGCATTTAGTGTATGGTACTTATGAAAAACCATTTTCATGTCTTGTAATTAGCCAATTACTTGATATAAACCATTTTATATGTATGATCCTTATCATGCTCTTAATAACCGATTATTAATGTCCTTTTAGCCATTTTTAATTTAACCATTTAAATTGACGTTTTGCATGTCGTTAATATGTCTAATTTAACCAATTTAAATTGTCGTTTTCGAGTTGTTGACTTGTGTGATTAACTTGTAGCATACAAACATACAATCCACATAATCATACAAAACAACCACGCATGCAAAATCATATGTTCACAATCAAGCCATTTTGGTGGACATTTGTTTAGCCGAAAACAAATGCCACCGATGAAGGGGTTATAACACAAAGTAGGAGATTTTAAATCTCCCACTTAATCTTGCATCCAAATGCTTCTTCATGTGTTCTTCAAGTCTTCATCATCTTCATTATTTTACAAAATATATCCTAATACATTTTGTCTAAAAAAAATGAAAATACAACCTAATCTATTTTACATACCAAATATAAAATAAATTACATAACCAAATGAATAATTATTACAAACCAAATTTGAATAAATTATTACAAACTTAATGAATAATACAAATCATTCAACCAAGCAACCAAACAACCACAAGGTCTAGGCATTGATTGTGAACATTAATGTATCAACAAAATGACCAAAATGGAGCAACCCAGAACCCATTTTGGGTGTCCAAAATTCGGCCTACATCACCAACCCTCCCAAACCCGAAAATTTTTGTATTCCATTTTCATGCATGTATATGGAATGCAAATATAGTGGGTTTAAAGACAATATACGAAGCATAATCCATAGACTTCGGCTCTGATACCATTGATGGAATTTAACAAGTTCATAAAACATGTTCTTCTAGTTAACAAAATTACAAAACCAATTTGTAGTAGTGTTAAAGCAAGCGGAAGCAAAAGTTAGGTTCATGTTTATATGTTTAACCATTTAGTTAAATTCCATGTTAATATCAAGTCTTGAATCATATGCTTACAAATAAAAGGAGAGGATAAGAAATGTATTTACCTCCTCAAGCTAGTTGAGGGTTGTTTAACACAAGGAGATGATGAACAAGTGTGTTAAAACTCCAAGCTTTTGATGCCCCAACACCACCCTTGAACTTAGTTATGTATTAGACACTTAATCACCTTTAAACTTAGCTTGGAACCCACTTCTCTTGCACCCTAAAAACTGGACAGCAGCTTAAGAAAAGATGAAGGTGAATGGAGTCTCAAAACAATGAAACCTCAAGAGGTGATACCCCAAACTTGTACCCAACACTTAATACTATGGTTAGGATTTAATTATACTTGATTATCACTTGAAAAACCAAGCTTTTGAACCCTTTATTTCTGCTCAAACTCACGACAGCAGTAGCTGTATTTCAGGCAGATTTTTGCTTGGTTTTCTATATGGATTATGTGTAATTGCATCTAGATTTAAGTCTCCAACAAGTCCTACTTATCTTACCCATGCTCATGAGAAGTTGTGCTACTTAAAAGCAACAAAAGACTAAGCATGAATGGACTTCTTGGAGTCCCAAAATCTGCCCACCATGGGAGTATTATAACATTATATTGTAATTTTATAAAACTTAAAATATAACATAATATAATCATTTAAACCTATAAACAATTATATATAAATTATCCAAATAATTTATCTCAAGTGATAATAGTTTAGAAAACCGATTTTCTAAATTTCAAGTGTCGCGTATTTATTTAACGATCCAACCGTTAAGATTAAATACTTGTAAAGTGTTGGTAAACTTGTTATTGGGTATGACCCGACTTGGATCATAACACATTAGCCACATTAGTTTAATATGTCTCTCGGGCATACGAAATACCTTCAGTTAGATGTACAGAAATAAATCGATAAATATTATCTTGAATCAATCCACGACCCAGTGTATACATATCTCAGTATTGATCACAACTCAAACTATATATATATTTTGAAATCAACCTCAACCCTGAATAGCTAACTCCAACATTCACATATAGAGTGTCTATGGTTGTTCCGCAATATATATATATATATATATATATATATATATATATATATATATATATATATATATATATATATAGATGGGTCGACATGATAGGTCGAAACATTGTATACATGTCTATGGTATCTCAAGATTACATAATATACAATATAAGTTGATTAGGTTATGGTTGGAATAGATTTATTACTAACTTTTACATAGGTAAAATGAGTAGTTTTTATCAATCTTGTTTTACTCGCCATTTCTTCGTTTCTAATCCATTTTGAGTGATTCCAGTGGCCACGGTTTCGTATTGAACTTAACTTTATGAATCTAAATAGAAAAAGCATAAGTTTATAGTCAGAAATACAAGTTACAAGTCGTTTTTGAAAGAGGTAGTCATTTCCGTCGAAAGAACGACATCTTGATGACCATTTTGAAAAACATACTTTCACTTTAAGTTTAACCGTGATTTTTGGATATAGTTTCATGTTCATAAGAAAAATCATTTTTCCAGAATTATAGCTTTTAAATCAAAGTTCTTCTTAGCTTTTAATTATCCCAACCAAAACAGCCTCATGTTTTACTACGACGGCGTATATCCAGTTTTATGGTATTTATCGTGTTTCCGGGTTTCAAATCATTAAGTTAGCATATCATATAGATATAGAACAGGTGTTTAGTTGATTTTAAAAGTCTAGTTAGAAGGATTAACTTTATTTGCGAACAAGTTTAGAATTAACTAAACTATGTTCTAGTGATTACAAGTTTATAACGTTGAATAAGACAGCTTTTTATGTATGAATCGAATGATGTTATTGAAAGGATCCGTTCATATACATTATAAATGATTCACAATAGTTGATTACATCGCGAGGTATTTGACCCCTATATGATACGTTTTACAAACATTGCATTCGTTTTTAAAAGACAAACTTTCTTTACATCAAAAATTGACGGCATGCATACCATTTCATATTACATCCAACTATAATTGACTTAATATTAATCTTGATGAACTCAACGACTCGAATGCAACGTCTTTCAAAGTATGTCATGAATGACTCCAAGTAATTTCCTTAAAATGAGCTAATGCACAGCGAAAGATTTCTTTAATACCTGAGAATAAACATGCTTTAAAGTGTCAACCAAAAGGTTGGTGAGTTCATTAGTTTATCATAATCAATCATTTCCGTAATAGTAATAGACCACAAGATTTCAGTTTCTATAAATATCCGTACACTCGCAAGTGTATAAAAGTATTCTATAAGTTGTAGGCACCCGGTAACAAGCCTTAACGTTCATGTTTTACCCTCTGAAGTACACCAGATCAGGTGTGTTTAAAATAACCTCGAAGTACTAAAGCATCCCATAGTCAGGATGGGGTTTGTCAGGCCCAATAGATCTATCTTTAGGATTCGCGCCTACCGTACATAGACAAGTAGTTTAATGTTACCAAGCTAAGGGTATATTTCTGGTTTAAACCCACGTAGAATTAGTTTTAGTACTTGTGCCTATTTCGTAAAATATTTATAAAACAGCACATGTATTCTCAGCCCAAAAATATATATTGCAAAAGCAATTAAAAAGGGAGCAAATGAAACTCACCATACTGTATTTCGTAGTAAAAATACATATAACGTCATTTAACAAGTGCAAGGTTGGCCTCGGATTCACGAACCTATATTAATTATATATATTTATATGTTGGTCAATATTTGTCTAACAATTTTTGGTCAAGTCATAGTGTACCACAATCCTAATGCTCGAGACTAATATGCAAAAGTCAACAAAAGTCAACTTAACCCAAAATGACTTCTAAAATTTATACGTGTTTATTATATAACTTAACTATAGTCATTTTATATATTTAAATATATTTATTAGATTTTATAATAATAAAAGTCATTTATTAATAAAAATTTATATTAACGTTTATATATGATAAAATATACTTTTATATATCTTAAGTAGTAAAATTTATAAAGTTCACTTAATATCATAAAACTATAGTGGTAAGTATTATTAATGTAATTATATTATGCGTGGTGAAAAATATCTTTGTATCCCCTATTTATTTGATAAAATAATATTGATCATAATAATAATAAGTAAAAGTTGTATTAATTTGTAATAATAATAATTATTATTCTAAAAAAAAAATAACAATATTTATATTTACTAAAAATGTTATTATGATAAAATGATAATTCTAACATAATAGTAATAACGATATTTTATAATAACAATGATATTTCTATTAAAATAATAACCACGATAGTAATAATAATCATTTTAACAATAATACTAAAATTCAGTTGACTATAACTTCTAATCCGTTCATCGAAACCATTCGATATCTAAGTGAAAAGTTCTTAATTTTTCGCTAGCTTTCCAATGACATGCATATCATATACCCTATCTCAGTAGCATATGTATCTAATTCAGGATTCAACAAACCTATCTAAGGACAATATCGAATGTACAAGCATGCATAATCCTATATACTCGAGCACTAGTCAGGGATACACTATTGAAATATAAAAGTTAAGTTATGAGTGCTCACGTATCAATATTGAGATTCAATATTGCAGGAAAGTACGTAGACGAAACGAAAATGATAAACGTTAGGTTGACCTCACGAGCAATACCCTCGATCAATACCCATAACCTCCATAGCTATAACCCATAATTTCCTTAGCTCTATTCCGTTTGAAAACTTATTTTAAAATCGTCTGAATATAACTCCGTCGTAGTATTTTATGTATACTAATAATATCTTGAAATAATACAAAGAAAATATATATGTGTAATTCGATTGAGAGAGTTTAGAGACATATATTTTCAAGTTTCTATGAAATAATAAAACCTATTGAATTCTATTTATAATAGATTTTTGAATTATTAAAGTGAATTATTAAAGTATGAATTATTAAAGTGAATTATTAAAGTATGAATTATTAAAGTGAATTATTAAAGTATGAATTATTAAAGTGAATTATTAAAGTATGAATTATTAAAGTGAATTATTAAAGTATGAATTATTAAAGTGAATTATTAAAGTATGAATTATTAAAGTGAATTATTAAAGTGAATTATTAAAGTATGAATTATTAAAGTGAATTATTAAAGTATGAATTATTAAAGTTAAAGTAAAGTTAAAGTACAGTAAAAGTATAAAACTATGTACGTATAATACGCATATAAATATATATAATATTAATTTAAATCGTTATATATATTTGATAAAATAAAATATAAATATCGTTATTTTATCATACTAGTTAAGTAATGAGTGGTCAAAAAGAATAGATTTCTTAAATCACAGTGGACCTCATAACATAGGCCCGTAATCATATCATAATGTATCTGATAATTCAATCATTTGATATTATCTCTTAATTCTGTCAATAAATATATCAAAACAAATACGTTCATGTAAAGTATCATATATCTAATACTTTGTTAATGTTTTCAGTTAATATTATATATTATATATACATATCTATATACACATAATTGTTCGTGAATCGTCGAACACAGTCAAAGGATAATTGATTACATGAATGTAGTTCCAAACTTTTTGAGATTCAACATTACAAATTCTGCTTATCGTGTCGGAAACATATAAAGGCTAAGTTTAAATTTGGTCGGAAATTTTCGGGTCGTCACAGTACCTACCCGTTAAAGAAATTTCGTCCCGAAATTTGATCGAGGTCGTCATGGCTAACTATAAAAATGTTTTCATAACGAATATGAGTTGATAAATAGAGTTTTATCATCATTGAGTAATATAGATAAAATAATTTGATTACGCGAAGAGTATAAGTGAAGCTATCGCAAGAGAGTGAAATGAGTAAACGTATATTTATTTTAACCGATGACGTAGTTATGATTGATTTTAAGAATTCATTGGATTTAAAGAAAATCTTTGCAATAAGATTTGGTTCTTCGGCGATTAAGAAAATCATGACCTTCTTTGATTAAATGCGATAATCTGTCTCGATTTCTCTGTCTGATATTTTACTATAAATCCACTCCCTTCGTTTCTTTATTTCCACAGCTCACACCTTCTAATCTTTCTCCCCAATTCATACTTTAAAGCATTCGTTAATATGCTTCATCCAGTATTGATTCTTGATATACTCTTAACTTTCATATCTGTCATTCTTCTTTTTCATCTACCACCGGAGGAAGTTATTTTCTTCTACCATTACCTTGGGGTTATTGTGTTTTTCATTCTCCCGTGTCTTTATATTGCTATACGCATTGATATACACGGTTTGTAATTTCGAGGTTGTTATCGGGCTTTATATTCTCCATTATATTTCGGAGCTTCATGCTTTCATTTTCTCTTCCCAGCCTTAAGTCAAGCGGATAATGGTCCAGAATTCGTAGATATGAATTTTTGGATGAACATAGTTAATGTTCCAAGAAGAAAATCGTAATGGTACAATCTTAATTTAGCAACTTACCAGAATATTTGAAAATATAGAGCTATCAAGATGATATGTTCTTAATATGTTTGGAAATTGGGTAGAATGTAAGAGTCGTGTAAATAGTACATGATGACGGTATGTTCTATGAATCATCACGTTCCATTAGAAACTCAGCATGACTTACTGTAATATAATCACGTTGATCAAGTGTCATTATATTATACTAACTCATGTTTCAGTTCCCAACACTGCTTTAAAAACATTCCTATTTTAAATTCGAATTTTTTTTTTCCAGAATTTAGAAACTAACACAGTTTCTTTTTATGTTGTAACGCAGATATTGCGAAGAGATAAAAGATTTCGGATAAGAATAGTTGTGAAAATATCTTTAGGAATATCGAAGATATTTATAATAAAAGATACGATAATATCTTAGAATTCTTAACATAGATGGATGATGAAGAAGATTTGTCTGTGAAGGTTTAGAATAAGAAGTAAGGTGTTTGCTAACGATTTCAGTAGATACTGAAACATTTGGATCCTTTGAAGGCAGGATTAGTCTTTGTGATTTGTCCACAGCCTCCTTCATGGTCTGCTCAATCCGTTTTCCAGTTTCAAACCTTCTCTTTTTCTCAACTTTACCACCATACTATTCTTTATCATCAAACTTTTGACTGTTAAAGTCGTTTACAGTTTTTGCTGCTTCATCAGCATTTTTCCAATTTCGGAGAACTAGTTCATAGTTTGGGATGTTTTTCAGAAAATTCACATTCGAAGTATGTAAGTCTAGGAGATAGACGTTATATGTATACATATAACTTTTGACGTAAAATTGTAGCGAAATTCAAAATACTGATTGCTAATTTCCCAGTAGTTGGTGTGACAATTATTGTTACAGAATGTAGGTAAGTACATGATGGGGTTTTAATGAATAAGTATAGTGGATTTTCGGAGAGGCTTAAGTCGAAGGTTAATGAAGTTGTTGATAAGTTTACTGCTAATGTGACGAGATATGAAAGGTTCCCCGGTAACCATGATGAAGGGTTTATTCTTATAAACAAATGAAGGTGATTTGCTGGAGCTGTGACAAAACTGTCTATTTTGGAAAGAGATTGAAAAATTATATTTGGTAATAAATATCAAAGGATTTGACATGGATACGTGTTAAACTATAACTTTGGTTTCGAGAGCTTTTCAGGTGCATGACAGTGGGTAATGTGTGGTTGGATAATCATCTTGCATGTCTTTAGGAATTTCGAAGTGTTTGAACACATATTGTAATTGTTAATATACATATGATGTTCTAAGATTTTGAATGATACAAATATTTTTGTGAGTTCCATGAATAGAAATGAGGTTCTAGGACAGTTTTGAAGTCAAAGTATAGTTTTGAAAGATGTAGGAATCTAAGAGTGATGATTTCGGTTATATCTTGAATCGAATTCTGAGATTTTAAAATCAGAATATGTAATTAGATTTTGAATGAGTATGGTTGTTTTGATTTCTATAAAAGAATGTATATTGTTGTGAAAGTAGGGAGTATAATGGATGACTTGCTGAATCAGATTCGAAGAATGTAACATATTAATTGTGAATTTATATATCTCTCGGGTATTACCTACCCGTTAAAAAAAAATTCACAATTAATATTTTGTACAAAAGAATTTTATTACAGTCTTTATGGAAATATATATGTGTATATTTCTTCAGATGTAATATAGATTTAATGAGTTAATATTAAATTAAACTCATTTGATTTATGGTTAAGGTTAGGATAGATAATTTCTAAACTTTAGAAATTACATAATCGCCGTAGAATGTTTCCCCAATGAAGTTATGAATCAATACTTAATCGTTGTGGTATTCCTTGGTATCTACATAGCGTATGACGTCGATGCTCGTGGGACAGATTGTGAAGTTGAGATTTGCGATGCGGTTGTTGTTGGTGGTGGTAATGGTACTGTTGATGTTGTTGATGGTGGTACTGGTTATGCTGCTAGTGCTGCTGCTGGTGTTTGTAACCTTTGCACCATATTCTCCAAAGCCACTACCCGAGCGCGAAGCTCGTTGACTTCTTCTATTACACCGGGGTGATTGTCGGTTCGGACGAGCGGATAGATAAGATCTAGAATTTGGTGTAGTATATAATCATGACGAGATACTCTGGAAATGAGAGAGAAAATGGTGTTTCGGACAGGTTCGCCAGTAAGTGCTTCAGGTTCATTGCCAAGAGGGCAATGTGGTGGATGAAAGGGATCACCTTCTTCTTGTCTCCAATGGTTAAGTAGATTACGAACCTATCCCCAATTCATCCAGAATAGATGATGGCTAATTGGTTGATCCATTTCGGTCACACTGCTTTCGAAGCTCATGTGAAAATCCATATCGGCATAGCTGTCGGAATCCGAGGAACTCGAACTGGTTGAGGGATCCATCTTGTATGATCAGGGAAAGAATTTTTTTTGTATGAAATATATTGTAGAATTTAGAATTTAGATTTGGTATTCTTCAATACATAATTTACATATGTATATATAATACCAAAATCCCATAAATTACGGAGGAATCTTTGAAAGATGTCAGTCAAAGTTCACAGTAACAGATATGCTAAGATAAGAATTCGTCTATAAACTATTATGCAATAAATGTAGGAAAACGCGTCTAGACTTAAGAATAATAAGTAGGTAATTTCCTAAAGATGGTAAGTAGATGATTTCCGACTAAAAATGATAAGCAAAACTTTTGACATGCAGACACGGTCGAAGTCCAGACTCACTAATGCATCTTAACAACTATCAGTTAGACACACTAATGCAAGACCTGGTTCGCTAAGACCACCGCTCTGATACCAACTGAAAGGATCCGTTCATATACATTATAAATGATTCACAATAGTTGATTACATCGCGAGGTATTTGACCTCTATATGATACGTTTTACAAACATTGCATTCGTTTTAAAAGACAAACTTTCTTTACATCAAAAATTGACGGCATGCATACCATTTCATATTACATCCAACTATAATTGACTTAATATTAATCTTGATGAACTCAACGACTCGAATGCAACGTCTTTCAAAGTATGTCATGAATGACTCCAAGTAATATCCTTAAAATGAGCTAATGCACAGCGGAAGATTTCTTTAATACCTGAGAATAAACATGCTTTAAAGTGTCAACCAAAAGGTTGGTGAGTTCATTAGTTTATCATAATCAATCATTTCCGTAATAGTAATAGACCACAAGATTTCAGTTTCTATAAATATCCGTACACTCGCAAGTGTATAAAAGTATTCTATAAGTTGTAGGCACCCGGTAACAAGCCTTAACGTTCATGTTTTACCCTCTGAAGTACACCAGATCCGGTGTGTTTAAAATAACCTCGAAGTACTAAAGCATCCCATAGTCAGGATGGGGTTTGTCAGGCCCAATAGATCTATCTTTAGGATTCGCGCCTACCGTACATAGACAAGTAGTTTAATGTTACCAAGCTAAGGGTATATTTCTGGTTTAAACCCACGTAGAATTAGTTTTAGTACTTGTGCCTATTTCGTAAAATATTTATAAAACAGCGCATGTATTCTCAGCTCAAAAATATATATTGCAAAAGCAATTAAAAAGGGAGCAAATGAAACTCACCATACTGTATTTCGTAGTAAAAATACATATAACATCATTTAACAAGTGCAAGGTTGGCCTCGGATTCACGAACCTATATTAATTATATATATTTATATGTTGGTCAATATTTGTCTAACAATTTTTGGTCAAGTCATAGTGTACCACAATCCTAATGCTCGAGACTAATATGCAAAAGTCAACAAAAGTCAACTTAACCCAAAATGACTTCTAAAATTTATACGTGTTTATTATATAACTTAACTATAGTCATTTTATATATTTAAATATATTTATTAGATTTTATAATAATAAAAGTCGTTTATTAATAAAAATTTATATTAACGTTTATATATGATAAAATATACTTTTATATATCTTAAGTAGTAAAATTTATAAAGTTCACTTAATATCATAAAACTATAGTGGTAAGTATTATTAATGTAATTATGTTACGCGTGATGAAAAATATCTTTGTATCCCCTATTTATTTGATAAAATAATATTGATCATAATAATAATAAGTAAAAGTTGTATTAATTTGTAATAATAATTATTATTATTCTATAAAAAAATAACAATATTTATATTTACTAAAAATGTTATTATGATAAAATGATAATTCTAACATAATAGTAATAACGATATTTTATAATAACAATGATATTTCTATTAAAATAATAACCACGATAGTAATAATAATCATTTTAACAATAATACTAAAATTCAGTTGACTATAACTTCTAATCCGTTCATCGAAACCATTCGATATCTAAGTGAAAAGTTCTTAATTTTTCGCTAGCTTTCCAATGACATGCATATCATATACCCTATCTGTAGTGACCCGAACTTTTCCATGTTTATATATATTAATTGAGATTGATATTTACATGATTAAATGTTTCCAACATGTTAAGCCATCAAACTTGTTAAGACTTGATTAATTGAAATATGTTTCATATAGACAATTGACCACCCAAGTTGACCGGTGATTCACGAACGTTAAAACTTGTAAAAACTATATGATGACATATATATGGATATATATATAGTTAACATGATACTATGATAAGTAAACATATCATTAAGTAAAAACAAGACTACTAACTTAATGATTTTTAAACGAGACATATATGTAACGATTATCGTTGTAAAGACATTTAATGTATATATATCATATTAAGAGATATTCATACATGATAATATCATGATAATATAATAATTTAAAATCTCATTTGATATTATAAACATTGGGTTAACAACATTTAACAAGATCGTTAACCTAAAGGTTTCAAAATAACACTTACATGTAACGACTAACGATGACTTAACGACTCAGTTAAAATGTATATACATGTAGTGTTTTAATATGTATTTATACACTTTTGAAAGACTTCAATACACTTATCAAAATACTTCTACTTAACAAAAATACTTACAATTACATCCTCGTTCAGTTTCATCAACAATTCTACTCGTATGCACCCGTATTCGTACTCGTACAATACACAGCTTTTAGATGTATGTACTATTGGTATATACACTCCAATGATCAGCTCTTAGCAGCCCATGTGAGTCACCTAACACATGTGGGAACCATCATTTGGCAACTAGCATGAAATATCTCATAAAATTACAAAAATATGAGTAATCATTCATGACTTATTTACATGAAAACAAAATTACATATCCTTTATATCTAATCCATACACCAAAGACCAAAAACATCTACAAACACTTTCATTCTTCAATTTTATTCATCTAATTGATCTCTCTCAAGTTCTATCTTCAAGTTCTAAGTGTTCTTCATAAATTCCAAAAGTTCTAGTTTCATAAAATCAAGAATACTTTCAAGTTTGCTAGCTCACTTCCAATCTCGTAAGGTGATCATCCAACCTCAAGAAATCTTTGTTTCTTACAGTAGGTTATCATTCTAATACAAGGTAATAATCATATTCAAACTTTGGTTCAATTTCTATAACTATAACAATCTTATTTCAAGTGATGATCTTACTTGAACTTGTTTTCGTGTCATGATTCTGCTTCAAGAACTTCGAGCCATCCAAGGATCCATTGAAGCTAGATCCATTTTTCTCTTTTCCAGTAGGTTTATCCAAGGAACTTAAGGTAGTAACGATGTTAATAACATCATTCGATTCATACATATAAAGCTATCTTATTCGAAGGTTTAAACTTGTAATCACTAGAACATAGTTTAGTTAATTCTAAAATTGTTCGCAAACAAAAGTTAATCCTTCTAACTTGACTTTTAAAATCAACTAAACACATGTTCTATATCTATATGATATGCTAACTTAATGATTTAAAACCTGGAAACACGAAAAACACCGTAAAACCGGATTTACGCCGTCGTAGTAACACCGCGGGCTGTTTTGGGTTAGTTAATTAAAAACTATGATAAACTTTGATTTTAAAGTTGTTATTCTGAGAAAATGATTTTTATTATGAACATGAAACTATATCCAAAAATTATGATTAAACTCAAAGTGGAAGTATGTTTTCTAAAATGGTCATCTAGACGTCGTTCTTTCGACTGAAATGACTACCTTTACAAAAACGACTTGTAACTTATTTTTCCGACTATAAACCTATACTTTTCTGTTTAGATTCATAAAATAGAGTTCAATATGAAACCATAGCAATTTGATTCACTCAAAACGGATTTAAAATGAAGAAGTTATGGGTAAAACAAGATTGGATAATTTTTCTCATTTTAGCTACGTGAAAATTGGTAACAAATCTATTCCAACCATAACTTAATCAACTTGTATTGTATATTATGTAATCTTGAGATACCATAGACACGTATACAATGTTTCGACCTATCATGTCGACACATCTATATATATTTCGGAACAACCATAGACACTCTATATGTGAATGTTGAAGTTAGCTATACAGGGTTGAGGTTGATTCCAAAATATATATAGTTTGAGTTGTGATCAATACTGAGATATGTATACACTGGGTCGTGGATTGATTCAAGATAATATTTATCGATTTATTTCTGTACATCTAATTGTGGACAACTAGTTGTAGGTTACTAACGAGGACAGCTGACTTAATAAACTTAAAACATCAAAATATATTAAAAGTGTTGTAAATATATTTTGAACATACTTTGATATATATGTATATATTGTTATAGGTTCGTGAATCAACCAGTGGCCAAGTCTTACTTCCCGACGAAGTAAAAATCTGTGAAAGTGAGTTATAGTCCCACTTTTAAAATCTAATATTTTTGGGATGAGAATACATGCAGGTTTTATAAATGATTTACAAAATAGACACAAGTACGTGAAACTACATTCTATGGTTGAATTATCAAAATCGAATATGCCCCTTTTTATTAAGTCTGGTAATCTAAGAATTAGGGAACAGACACCCTAATTAACGCGAATCCTAAAGATAGATCTATTGGGCCTAACAAACCCCATCCAAAGAACCGGATCCTTTAGTACTTCGAAATTTATATCATATCCGAAGGGTGTCCCGGAATGATGGGGATATTCTTATATATGCATCTTGTTAATGTCGGTTACCAGGTGTTCACCATATGAATGATTTTTATCTCTATGTATGGGATGTGTATTGAAATATGAAATCTTGTGGTCTATTATTACGATTTGATATATATAGGTTAAACCTATAACTCACCAACATTTTTGTTGACGTTTAAAGCATGTTTATTCTCAGGTGAATATTAAGAGCTTCCGCTGTTGCATACTAAAATAAGGACAAGATTTGGAGTCCATGTTTGTATGATATTGTGTGAAAACTGCATTCAAGAAACTGATTTCGATGTAACATATTTGTATTGTAAACCATTATGTAAAGGTCGTGTGTAAACAGGATATTTTAGATTATCATTATTTGATAATCTACGTAAAGCTTTTTAAACCTTTATTTATGAAATAAAGGTTATGGTTTGTTTTAAAAATGAATGCAGTCTTTGAAAAACGTCTCATATAGAGGTCAAAACCTCGCAACGAAATCAATTAATATGGAACGTTTTTAATCAATAAGAACGGGACATTTCACTATCTCAGTAACATATGTATCTAATTCAAGATTCAACAAACCTATCTAAGGACAATATCGAATGTACAAGCATGCATAATCCTATATACTCGAGCACTAGTCAGGGATACACTATTGAAATATAAAAGTTAAGTTATGAGTGCTCACGTATCAATATTGAGATTCAATATTGCAGGAAAGTACGTAGACGAAACGAAAATGATAAACGTTAGGTTGACCTGACGAGCAATACCCTCGATCAATACCCATAACCTCCATAGCTATAACCCATAATTTCCTTAGCTCTATTCCGTTTGAAAACTTATATTAAAATCGTCTGAATATAACTCCGTCGTAGTATTTTATGTATACTAATAATATCTTGAAATAATACAAAGAAAATATATATGTGTAATTCGATTGAGAGAGTTTAGAGACATATATTTTCAAGTTTCTATGAAATAATAAAACCTATTGAATTCTATTTATAAAAGATTTTTGAATTATTAAAGTGAATTATTAAAGTATGAATTATTAAAGTGAATTATTAAAGTATGAATTATTAAAGTGAATTATTAAAGTATGAATTATTAAAGTGAATTATTAAAGTATGAATTATTAAAGTGAATTATTAAAGTATGAATTATTAAAGTGAATTATTAAAGTATGAATTATTAAAGTGAATTATTAAAGTGAATTATTAAAGTATGAATTATTAAAGTGAATTATTAAAGTATGAATTATTAAAGTTAAAGTAAAGTAAAAGTAAAGTAAAGGTAAAGTTAAAGTATAGTAAAAGTATAAAACTATGTACGTATAATACGCGTATAAATATATATAATATTAATTTAAATCGTTATATATATTTGATAAAATAAAATATAAATATCGTTATTTTATCATACTAGTTAAGTAATGAGTGGTCAAAAAGAATAGATTTCTTAAATCACAGTGGACCTCATAACATAGGCCCGTAATCATATCATAATGTATCTGATAATTCAATCATTTGATATTATCTCTTAATTCTATCAATAAATATATCAAAACAAATACGTTCATGTAAAGTATCATATATCTAATACTTTGTTAATGTTTTCAGTTAATATTATATATTATATATACATATCTATATACACATAATTGTTCGTGAATCGTCGAACACAGTCAAAGGATAATTGATTACATGAATGTAGTTCCAAACTTTTTGAGATTCAACATTACAAATTCTGCTTATCGTGTCGGAAACATATAAAGGTTAAGTTTAAATTTGGTCGGAAATTTTCGGGTCGTCACAGTTATGAACATCATTACTACCTCAAGTTCCTTGGATAAACCTACTGTAAATGAGAAAAATGGATCTAGCTTCAAACGATCCTTGGATGGCTTGAAAGTTCTTGAAGCAGAATCATGACACGAAAACAATTTCAAGTAAGATTTCCGCTCAAAATAAGATTGTTATAGTTATAGAAATTGAATTAAAGTTTGAATATGATTATTACCTTGTATTAGAAAGATAACCTATTGTAAGTAACAAAGGTTTCTTGATCTTGGATGATTACTTGGAATGGATTTAGAAAACTTGGAAGTAAACTTGCAATCTTGGAAGTATTCTTGATTTTATGAAACTAGAACTTTTGGAATTTATGAAGAACACTTAGAACTTGAAGATAGAACTTGAGAGAGATCAATTAGATGTAGAAAATTGAAGAATGAAAGTGTTTGTAGGTGTTTTTGGTCGTTGGTGTATGGATTAGATATAAAGGATATGTAATTTTGTTTTCATGTAAATAAGTCATGAATGATTACTCATATTTTTGTAATTTTATGAGATATTTCATGCTAGTTGCCAAATGATGGTTCCCACATGTGTTAGGTGACTCACATGGGCTGCTAATAGCTGATCATTGGAGTGTATATACCAATAGTACATACATTTAAAAGCTGTGTATTGTACGAGTACGAATACGGGTGCATACGAGTAGAATTGTTGATGAAACTGAACGAGGATGTAATTGTAAGCATTTTTGTTAAGTAGAAGTATTTTGATAAGTGTATTGAAGTCTTTCAAAAGTGTATGAATACATATTAAAACACTACATGTATATACATTTTAACTGAGTCGTTAAGTCATCGTTAGTCGTTACATGTAAGTGTTGTTTTGAAACCTTTAGGTTAACGATCTTGTTAAATGTTGTTAACCCAATGTTTATAATATCAAAAGAGATTTTAAATTATTATATTATCATGATATTATGATATATGAATATCTCTTAATATGATATATAAACATTAAATGTCGTTACAACGATAATCGTTACATATATGTCTCGTTTCAAAATCATTAAGTTAGTAGTCTTGTTTTTACATATGTAGTTCATTGTTAATATACTTAATGATATGTTTACTTATCATAATATCATGTTAACTATATATATAACCATATATATGTCATCATATAGTTTTTACAAGTTTTAACGTTCGTGAATCACCGGTCAACTTGGGTGGTCAATTGTCTATATGAAACCTATTTCAATTAATCAAGTCTTAACAAGTTTGATTGCTTAACATGTTGGAAACACTTAATCATGTAAATAACAATTTCATTTAATATATATAAACATGGAAAAGTTCGGGTCACTACAGTACCTACCCGTTAAATAAATTTCGTCCCGAAATTATAAGCAGTTGGAGGTGTTGACGTATCTTCTGGAAATAAGTGCGGGTATTTCTTCTTTATCTGATCTTCTCATTCCCAGGTGAACTCAGGTCCTCTACAAGCATTCCATCAAACCTTAACAATTGGTATCTTGTTTTGCTTAAGACTTTTAACCTCACGATCCATTATTTTGACGGGTTCTTCGATAAATTGAAGTTTTTCATTGATTTGGATTTCATCTAACGGAATAGTGAGATCTTCTTTAGCAAAACATTTCTTCAAATTCGAGATGTGGAAAGTGTTATGTACAGCCGCGAGTTGTTGAGGTAACTCAAGTCGGTAAGCTACGGGTCCGACATGATCAATAATCTTGAATGGTCCAATATACCTTGGATTTAATTTCCCTCGTTTACCAAATCGAACAACGCCTTTCCAAGGTGCAACTTTAAGCATGACCATCTCTTCAATTTCAAATTCTATATCTTTTCTTTTAATGTCAGCGTAGCTCTTTTTTCGACTTTGGGCGGTTTTCAATCGTAATCTGTCTATCCCCCACTTCACTCCAACAATTCGGAGACCAGCACTTTCTACTAAAAAGTGTTTCAAACGGTGCCATCTCAATGCTTGAATGGTAGCTGTTGTTGTAGCAAAATTCTGCTAACGGTAGATGTCGATCCCAACTGTTTCTGAAATCAATAACACATGCTCGTAGCATGTCTTCAAGCGTTTGTATCGTTCTTTCGCTCTACCTATCAGTTTGTGGATAATAGGCAGTACTCATGTCTATACGAGTTCCTAATGCTTACTGTAATGTCTGCCAAAATCTTGAAATAAATCTGCCATCCCTATCAGAGATAATAGAGATTGGTATTCCATGTCTGGAGATGACTTCCTTCAAATACAGTCTTGCTAACTTCTTCATCTTGTCATCTTCTCTTATTGGCAGGAAGTGTGCTGATTTGGTGAGACGATCAACTATTACCCAAATAGTATCAAAACCACTTGCAGTCCTTGGCAATTTAGTGATGAAATCCATGGTAATGTTTTCCCATTTTCATTCCGGGATTTCGGGTTGTTGAAGTAGACCTGATGGTTTCTAATGCTCAGCTTTGACCTTAGAACACGTCAAACATTCTCCTACGTATTTAGCAACATCGGCTTTCATACCCGGCCACCGAAAATGTTTCTTGAGATCCTTGTACATCTTCCCCGTTCCAGGATGTATTGAGTATCTGGTTTTATGAGCTTCTCTAAGTACCATTTCTCTCATATCTCCAAATTTTGGTACCCAAATCCTTTCAGCCATATACCGGGTTCCGTCTTCCCGAATATTAAGATGCTTCTCCGATCCTTCGGGTATTTCATCCTTTAAATTTCCCTCTTTTAAAACTCCTTGTTGCGCCTCCTTTATTTGAGTAGTAAGGTTATTGTGAATCATTATATTCATAGATTTTACTCGAATGGGTTCTCTGTCCTTCCTGCTCAAGGAATCGGCTACCACATTTGCCTTCCCCGTGTGGTAACGAATCTCAAAGTCGTAATCATTCAACAATTCAATCCACCTACGCTGCCTCATATTAAGTTGTTTCTGATTAAATATGTGTTGGAGACTTTTGTGGTCGGTATATATAATACTTTTGACCCCATATAAGTAGTGCCTCCAAGTCTTTAATGCAAAAACAACCGCGCCTAATTCCAAATCATGCGTCGTATAATTTTGTTCGTGAATCTTCAATTGTCTAGACGCATAAGCAATCACCTTCGTTCGTCGCATTAATACACAACCGAGACCTTGCTTTGATGCGTCACAATAAATCACAAAATCATCATTCCCTTCAGGCAATGACAATATAGGTGCCGTAGTTAGCTTTTTCTTCAATAACTGAAACGCTTTCTCTTGTTCATCCTTCCATTCAAATATCTTCCCTTTATGCGTTAATGCAGTCAAGGGTTTTGCTATTCTGGAAAAGTCTTGGATGAACCTTCTGTAGTAACCGGCTAGTCCTAAAAACTGGCGTATGTGTTTCGGAGTTTTCGGGGATTCCCACTTTTCAACAGTTTCTATCTTTTCCGGATCCACCTTAATACCTTCTTTGTTCACTATGCGACCGAGGAATTGAACTTCTTCCATCCAAAATGCACACTTTGAAAATTTAGCGTACAATTCTTCCTTCCTCAATACTTCTAACACCTTTCTCAAATGTTCACCGTGTTCTTGGTCATTCTTTGAGTAAATAAGTATGTCATCAATGAAAACAATGAAAAACTTGTCAAGGTATGGTCCACACACTCGGTTCATAAGGTCCATGAACACAGCTGGTGCATTAGTTAAACCAAACGGCATGGCCATAAACTCGTAATGACCGTAACATGTTCTGAAAGCAGTCTTTGGAATATCATCTTCTTTCACCCGCATTTGATGATACTCGGAACGTAAGTCAATATTTGAATAAACAGACGAGCCTTGTAGTTGATCAAATAAGTCGTCGATTCTCGGTAGTGGGTAGAAGTTCTTGATGGTAAGTTTGTTCAACTCTCGGTAGTCGATACACAACTTGAATGTACCATCTTTCTTCTTGACAAACAAAACAGGAGCTCCCCACGGTGATGTGCTTGGTCGAATGAAACCAAGCTCTAAAAGTTCTTGTAATTGGCTTTGTAGTTCTTTCATCTCGCTGGGTGCGAGTCTGTAAGGAGCACGAGCTATTGGTGCAGCTCCTGGTACAAGATCTATTTGAAATTCAACGGATCGATGTGGGGGTAATCCCGGTAATTCTTTCAGAAATACATCGGGAAATTCTTTTGCGACGGGAACATCATTGATGCTCTTTTCTTCAGTTTGTACTTTCTCGACATGTGCTAGAACAGCATAGCAACCTTTTCTTATTAGTTTTTGTGCCTTCAAATTACTAATAAGATGTAGCTTCGTGTTGCCCTTTTCTCCGTACACCATTAAGGGTTTTCCTTTTTCTCGTATAATGCGAATTACATTTTTGTAAACAAACGATCTCTGCTTTCACTTCTTTCAACCAGTCCATACCGATTATCACATCAAAACTCCCTAACTCTACTGGTATCAAGTCAATCTTAAATGTTTTGCTAACCAGTTTAATTTCTCGATTCCGACATATATTATCTGCTGAAATTAATTTACCATTTGCTAATTCGAGTAAAAATTTACTATCCAAAGGCGTCAATGGACAACTTAATTTAGCACAAAAATCTCTACTCATATAGCTTCTATCCGCACCCGAATCAAATAAAATGTAAGCAGATTTATTGTCAATAAGAAACGTACCCGTAACAATTTCTAATAATGTGGCCCAGTTTTCCACATTTATAACAAACTACATTGGCATAACTTGCTCTGACACTACTTGCTCCGCCATTACTCGTTCCGACACCATTTGTTCCTTTCGTTCTGTTAACCCCTGGTCCGTAGACCTCACACTTCGCCGCGCTATGACCATTTTTTTTACACTTGTTGCAAAATTTGGTGCAGAACCCCGAGTGATACTTTTCACACCTTTGGCATAGCTGCTTCTGATTGTTGTTGTTGTTGCGGTTATTATTTTTGTTAAGATGATTGTTGTAGTTGCTGTTGTTGTTGTTGTTGTTGTTGGGCCGTTTGTTATAGTTGCGATTGATGTTGCGATTGTTAGGATAGTTGTTGCGATTATTGTTGTAGTTGCTGCTGTTGTTGTATTGGTGATTCTTATCTGTGACGACCCGGAAATTTCCGACTAAATTTAAACTTTATCTTTATATTATTCTGACACGATAAGCAATTTTTGTTAAGTTAAACCTCAAGGATTTTAAACTACGTTTATACATTCATTTAAACCTCGACCAAATTCCAATGATTCACGAACCATTAAATGAACATATATTAATATGTATGTATATGTGTATATGTTATAAATTGAAAATGTCAACAAAGTATTTAAACGTATAATGCTTTATATGAACGTATTTGTTTCAATATGATTATCGACGAAATTAAAAAAAAAATATTAAATGATTGAATTATCAGAAACATTGAATTATGATTACAAATCTCTGTTGAGAGGTCCACTATGATTTGAGAAAATCTATTCCTCTTAACGATATTCGGAATAATTTGTAAAGCTATTTATAAATAAAAATAAAAAGTGTCATTTACGAAAGTTAGACAAAAGCTAGTGGAAAATTGGTTTCCATAATATTCTATTAATCTATTTTCAAACGTACAAAAACATTTTCAGTTTAAAAAGAACTTTATTATTAAAACGTATATAACTTTTATAAATATCTAGAATCACTTTTCACAACTCATTACTTAACCAGTATAATAAATATAACAATATTTATATTTTATTTCATTAAATATATATAACGATTTAAATTAATATTATATATTTATACGCGTATTATACATACATAGTTTTTATACTTTTACTATACTTTAACTTTACCTTTACTTTACTTTTACTTTACTTTAACTTTAATAATTCACTTTAATAATTCATACTTTAATAATTCACTTTAATAATTCACTTTAATAATTCAAAAATCTATTATAAATAGAATTAAGTAGGTTTCATTATTTCATAGAAACTTGAAAATATATTTCTCTAAACTCTCTCAATCGATTTATATATATAAATATATATATTTGCTCTGTATTATTTCAAGATATTATTAGTATACATAAAATATTACGACGGAGTGCTGTCCGAGTGATTTCAAAATAGTTTTTTTGAATGAGTCGAAGCTAAGGAAATTATGGGTTATAGTTATGGAGGTGATGGGTATGGTTCATGGGTAAGCTCGTGAGGTCAATCTAGTGTTTATCATCTCCGTTGCGTCTACGTACTTTCCTGCAATATTGAATCTCAATATTGATACGTTCGTGAATCCGAGGCCAACCTTGCACTTGTTAAATGATGTTATATGTATTTTTACTACGAAATACAGTATTGTGAGTTTCATTTGCTCCCTTTTCAATTGATTTTGCAATATATATTTTTGGGCTGAGAATACATGCGCTGTTTTATAAATGTTTTACGAAATAGGCACAAGTACTAAAACTAATTCTATGTGGGTTTAAACCAGAAATATACCCTTAGCTTGGTAACATTAAACTACTTGTCTATGTACGGTAGGCGCAAATCCTAAAGGTAGATCTATTGGGCCTGACAAACCCCATCCCGACTATGGGATGCTTTAGTACTTCGAGGCTATTTTAAACACACCTGATCTGGTGTACTTCAGAGGGTAAAACGTGAACGTTAAGGCTTGTTACCGGGTGCCTACAAGTTATAGAATACTTTTATACACTTGCGGGTGTACATATATTTATAAACGGAAATCTTGTGGTCTATTAATATATTGAAATGATTGTTATGATAAACCTATGAACTCACCAACCTTTTGGTTGACACTTTAAAGCATGTTTATTCTCAGGTATTAAAGAAATCTTCCACTGTGCATTAACTCATTTTAAGGATATTACTTGGAGTCATTCATGGCATATTTTGAAAGACGTTGCATTCGAGTCATTGAGTTCATCAAGATTATTATTAAGCCAAATTATAGTTGGATGTATTATGAAATGGTGTGCATGCCGACAACTTTTGTTGTAAAGAAAGTTTGTCTTTTAAAAACGAATGCAATGTTTGTAAAATGTATCATATAGAGGTCAAATACCTCGCGATGTAATCAACTATTGTGAATCGTTTATAATGTATATGAACGGGTCCTTTCAGTTGATATCAGAGCTGGTTTAATGCCATTTATTAGCGTGTTAATCGTAGAGGGGGTTCTCACAGTGTTACCTGTGACGAAGCATTCACTCTTACTCCTCGCGGTCCCTATTAGGGTTGGCTGTACTGCCGAGAGGCGGGCCGTAAAATCAGTGTCTGAGATACGCTCAGTGGTCACAGGCGGTTAGCTGAGAAGGCACTGAGTGGGATGCATCCCCAACTTTCAGTTGGTATCATAGCGGTGGTCTTAGCGAACCAGGTCTGCATTAGTGTGTCTAACTGATAGTCTTTAGGATGCATTAGTGAGTCTGGACTTCGACCGTGTCTTCATGTCAAAAGTTTTGCTCATCATTTTTGTCGGAAATTACCTGCTTATCATTCTTAGTCTAGACACATCTTATTGCATTGATTGCATGAATAGTGTATAGACAAAATTCATATCTTAGCGTATCTGCTAATTCATATCTTAGCGTATCTGTTACTGTAAACTTTGCCTGACATATTTCGTAAATTCCTCCGTAATCTATGAAACCTTTTGCTCTATATAATTAGAATACCACCCGATAGCCGGAAAATCATTTCATATCGAAAAATTCTTTATTCAATAGTACGAAATGGAATTCGTCATTAGTTCAAGTCCCTCGGATTCCGAAATGGAATCCCACTCAAGTTCCGAAAGCAGTGTTACCGGAATGGATCAACCAATTATTCATCATCTATTCTGGATAAATTGGGAATGGGTTCGTAGCCTCCTTAATCATTGGAGACAAGAAGAAGGTGATCCCTTCCATCCACCTCATTGCCCTCTTGGCGAAGAACCTGAAGCACTTACCGACGAACCTATACGAAACACCATTTTCTCTCTTATTTCTAGAGTATCTCGTCACGATTACATACTACACCAAATTCTAGATTTTATTTATCCGCTCGTCCGAACCGACAATCACCCCGGTGTAATAGAAGAAGTCAACGAGCTTCGCGCTCGAGTAGTGGCTTTAGAGAATATGGTGCAAAGGTTACAAACACCAACAAATAACGAAGTATTAATTCATAATTTCAATTTTATTGAATAAATACTCCGTAAAAGTTATGTAATTTCTAAAGTCTTTAGGGATTATTCAGTTCTAGTTTCAACCGTAAATCAAATGAGTTTAATTTAATATTAACTCATTAAATATATGTTACATCTGAAGAAAATATGCACATATATATTTTCATAAAGACTGTAATAATATTCCGTTGTACAAAATATTAATTGTGAAAATTTTTTTAACGGGTAGGTAATACCCGAGAGATATATAAATTCAAAATTAATGTTACATTTTTCGAATCTGATTAAGCAAATCATCAACTATACTCCCAAAATCTCACAACAATATACATTCTTGTATAGTAATCAAAACAACCATTCTCACCCAAATTTGATTACGCATTCTGATTTTGACAAATCAAAATCCAAGTCATGATTTAACAGAAGAAATCACTCTTAGATTCCTACATCTTTCAAAGCTATACTTTGGCTTCAAAACTGTGTTAGAACATCATATGTATATTAACAATTACAAACTGTGTTCAAACTCTCCGAAGTTTTCGAAGACACTTCAAACAATGAACAATCGAGATGATGATCCAACCACATATTACCCACATTTATGTACCTAAAAAGCTCTCGAAGCCAAAGTCATAGTTCGACGCGTATCCGTGTCAGACCCTTTGGCATTTATTAGCTAAAATGACTTTTCAATTCCTTTTCAAAGTAGACAGTTTTGTCACAGCTCCAGCAAGTCAACTTCGACTTTTCAGTCGGACTAGTCTTATTATAACCTCGATAGATACGTTGCCCTTTCGTCATCATTACTGGGGACCTTTCATATCTCGTCACCTTAGCAATAAACTTACCAACAACTTCAATTATCTTTGAATTTTCGAAAAATCATTATATTTATTGAAATCACATCATTTACTCATTCGCATCTTGTAACGAGAATTGTCATACGAATCATCGGAAAATAGTAACCAGTATTTTGAAATCTCGCAGCATGTCTACGCCAACAGTTATATGTGTACGTAAAACGTCTATCTCCTGGACTTACATACTTTGAATGTGAAGTTCTGAAAAATATTTTGAATTGTAAACTAGTTCTTGAAATGCTGACGAAGCATCAAAAACTGTAAACGATCTTAACAGTAAAAAAGTTTGATGACAAAGAATAGTAAGGTGGTAAAGCTGAGAAAAAGAGAAGGTTTGGAACTGGAAAACGGATTGAACAGACTATGAAGGAGGCTGTGGACAAATCACAAAGACTAAATCTGCCTTCAAAGAATCCAAATAATTCAGTGCCTGCTAAAGTCATTAACGAATACCTTACTCTTTATTGTAAACCTTTACAGAATAATCTTCATCATCATCCATCAATATTAAAAATTCTAAGATATTATCATATCTTTCATTATAAATATCCACGATATTTCTGAAGATATTTTCACAACTAATCTTATCTGAAGTCATTTATCTCTTTGCGCTATCAGTGTTACATCATATAAGAAACTATTAGTTTCTATATTCTATAAACTTTCGAGTTTAAATTACGAATGTTTTGAAGTAGTGTTGGGAACTGAAGCATAAGTTAGTATAATATAATGACACTTGATCAACGTGATTATATTACAGTAAGTCATGCTGAGTTTCTAATGGGACATGACGATTCACAGACCATGCCATCATCATGTTCCATGTTACACGACTCTTGTATTCTATTTAATCTCTAAAAATATCAAGAATATATTTTTTTGATGATTCGGTCTTTTCAGGGTATTCTGGTAAATTCATAATCAAGATCGTGCCATTACCATTTCCTTCTTAGAACATTAACTATGTTCATTCTGAAATTCATATCTGCGAATACTGGACCATTACAAACGTTGCTTAATCGCAAGAAGAAGAAACGAAAGGACAAAACTCCAAAATAGAAATTGGAGTATAAATCGTAGCAAATAGAAGGGAGCATTAACTGTGGATGTCAATGATTATAGAAGACAAAAGCAGGGGCTTTGAAATATAAGGGAAGATATAAAACCCAACAACCACCTAAAAACTATAAACCGTATATATCGATGCATATAGCAATATAAAGACACGGAAGAACTAAAAACACTATAAAACCGAGAGTATAGTAGAAGTAAATAGATTCTTCCGGAGGCAGATGAAAAAGAAGAACGACAGATATGAATGTGAGGAGTATATCGAGAATCAGTACTGGATGAAGCATATTGATAAATACTTTAAAATATGAGTTGAGTGAGAGAGAATAGAAGGTGTGAGTTGTAAGAAAACGAAGGAGGTGGATTTATAATGAAATACCCGACAGAGAAATCAAGATGGATTATCGTATTAATTTGAAGAGAATCATAATCTCCTTAATCACCGAAGCATCAAATCCAACATAGATTACAAAGATTTTCTTTAAATTCGGAGATCAATTGTGATGATCTCAAAAGATATGACGAATCACTATAATCTTATTTCCTTCATTTACGATAACTTCCCTCATACGCTTCGAGTAATCGAATTATTTTATCCATACTTCTTAGACATGATAAAACTTCATAATCGTTACGTCATAATAACATTCTCATTGTTAGCCATAACGACCTCTATCAAATTTCGGGGACGAAATTTCTTTAACGGGTAGGTACTATGACAACCCGGAAATTTCCGACTAAATTTAAACTTTATCTTTATATTATTCTGACACGATAAGCAATTTTGGTTAAGTTAAACCTCAAGGATTTTAAACTATGTTTATACATTCATTTAAACCTCGACCAAATTCCAATGATTCACGAACCATTAAATGAACATATATGAATATGTATGTATATGTGTATATGTTATAAATTGAAAATGTCAACAAAGTATTTAAACGTATAATGCTTTATATGAACGTATTTGTTTCAATATAATTATCGACGAAATTAAAAAAAATATATTAAATGATTGAATTATCATAAACATTGAATTATGATTACAAATCTCTGTTGAGAGGTCCACTATGATTTGAGAAAATCTATTCCTCTTAACGATATTCGGAATAATTTGTAAAGCTATTTATAAATAAAAATAAAAAGTGTCATTTACGAAAGTTAGACAAAAGCTAGTGGAAAATTGGTTTCCATAATATTCTATTAATCTATTTTCAAACGTACAAAAACATTTTCAGTTTAAAAAGAACTTTATTATTAAAACGTATATAACTTTTATAAATATCTAGAATCACTTTTGACAACTCATTACTTAACCAGTATAATAAATATAACGATATTTATATTTTATTTCATTAAATATATATAACGATTTAAATTAATATTATATATTTATACGCGTATTATACATACATAGTTTTTATACTTTTACTATACTTTAACTTTACCTTTACTTTACTTTTACTTTACTTTAACTTTAATAATTCACTTTAATAATTCATACTTTAATAATTCACTTTAATAATTCACTTTAATAATTCAAAAATCTATTATAAATAGAATTAAGTAGGTTTCATTATTTCATAGAAACTTGAAAATATATTTCTCTAAACTCTCTCAATCGATTTATATATATAAATATATATATTTGCTCTGTATTATTTCAAGATATTATTAGTATACATAAAATATTACGACGGAGTGCTGTCCGAGTGATTTCAAAATAGTTTTTTTGAATGAGTCGAAGCTAAGGAAATTATGGGTTATAGTTATGGAGGTGATGGGTATGGTTCATGGGTATGCTCGTGAGGTCAATCTAGTGTTTATCATCTCTGTTGCGTCTACGTACTTTCCTGCAATATTGAATCTCAACATTGATACGTTCGTGAATTCGAGGCCAACCTTGCACTTGTTAAATGATGTTATATGTATTTTTACTACGAAATACAGTATTGTGAGTTTCATTTGCTCCCTTTTCAATTGATTTTGCAATATATATTTTTGGGCTGAGAATACATGCGCTGTTTTATAAATGTTTTACGAAATAGGCACAAGTACTAAAACTAATTCTATGTGGGTTTAAACCAGAAATATACCCTTAGCTTGGTAACATTAAACTACTTGTCTATGTACGGTAGGCGCGAATCCTAAAGATAGATCTATTGGGCCTAACAAACCACATCCCGACTATGGGATGCTTTAGTACTTCGAGGCTATTTTAAACACACCTGATCTGGTGTACTTCAGAGGGTAAAACGTGAACGTTAAGGCTTGTTACTGGGTGCCTACATGTTATAGAATACTTTTATACACTTGCGGGTGTACATATATTTATAAACGGAAATCTTGTGGTCTATTAATATATTGAAATGATTGTTATGATAAACCTATGAACTCACCAACCTTTTGGTTGACACTTTAAAGCATGTTTATTCTCAAGTATTAAAGAAATCTTCCGCTGTGCATTAACTCATTTTAAGGATATTACTTGGAGTCATTCATGGCATATTTTGAAAGACGTTGCATTCGAGTCATTGAGTTCATCAAGATTATTATTAAGCCAAATTATAGTTGGATGTATTATGAAATGGTGTGCATGCCGTCAACTTTTGTTGTAAAGAAAGTTTGTCTTTTAAAAACGAATGCAATGTTTGTAAAATGTATCATATAGAGGTCAAATACCTCGCGATATAATCAACTATTGTGAATCGTTTATAATGTATATGAACGGGTCCTTTCATTATCACCGTTTTCCTCCCACTTTCTTTTGACTTGCTTCACATTGGCCTCTTCAGCAGTCTGTTCTTTAATTCTTTCTTCAATCTGGTTCACTAGTTTGTGAGCCATTCTACATGCCTGTTGTATGGAGGCGGGCTCGTGTAAATTTATATCTTCTTGGATTCTTTTCGGTAATCCTTTCACAAACGCGTCGATCTTCTCTTCCTCATCTTCGAACGCTCCCGGACACAATAGGCATAATTCTGTGAATCGTCTTTCGTACGTGGTAATATCAAATCCTTAGGTTCGTAACCCTCTAAGTTCTGTCTTGAGCTTATTGACTTCGGTTCTGGGACGGTATTTCTCATTCATCAAGTGCTTGAATGCTGACCATGGTAGTGCGTAAGCATCATCTTGTCCCACTTGCTCTAGATAGGTATTCCACCATGTTAACGCAGAACCTGTGAAGGTATGCGTAGCGTACTTCACTTTGTCCTCTTCAGTACACTTACTTATGGCAAATACCGATTCGACCTTCTCGATCCACCGTTTCAATCCGATCGGTCCTTTGGTTCCATCAAATTCCAAAGGTTTGTAGGCAGTGAATTCTTTATTGGTGCATCCTACACGATTTCCTGTACTGCTAGATCCAAGGTTATTGTTGGTATGTAGCGCAGCTTGTACTGCGGCTATGTTTGAAGCAAGAAAGGCACGAAATTCCTCTTCACTCATATTCAAGGTGTGTCGAGTAGTCGGTGCCATTACCTTCAAAATAGTCAAATGAAACGAGTTAATCATATAGAATACCAAGAGTAGTCAATAGTATTTCGTAGCGTAATATGAACTTATTTATAAAATCTCTTTCTTCATATTAGTATTTTATACTCTTTAATTCGGGTAGTACCTACCCGTTAAGTTCATACTTAGTAGCTTACATACCATTTCAGCTACTACAATTCTATATGAAAAACTAATCACAACCAAAAAAATAATATATCATATTCAAACCTTTATACAATAACTTGCAAAATTACAATACCGCTATTTTACATATAGCATGAAATATAGCACATAAAACTTTGATACAAAGTAGTTACGAAGATAATTCGAGTTAATAAATAAGGCGTTCAGCAAAGGCAACAAAGACACATAATTCATACGTCCAGAAACAAGTCATGCATTCTGGTTTTACTAATACCACTTCCCATCCTTGGTCTTGCGAAATGTAACCGTTGTGACCGATAGTATGACAACGTGTTGTAACGTCGTCAAAAGGGCGAAGGTTACGTAATGACCAACAGTCTCGTAATAACCTAAAAACCTCATTTCTTACCCCAATTACCGACTCCGTCACTTGTGGGAACGTTTTGTTTAATAGTTGTAGCCCGATGTTCTTTTTCTCACTTTGGTGAGAAGCGAACATTACTAACTCATAAGCATAACATGCTTCTTTATGTTGCATGTTAGCCGCTTTTTCTAAATCATGAAGTCCTATATTCGGATACATTGAGTCAAAATAATTTCTTAACCCGTTGCGTAAAATAGCATTTGGGTTCCCCGCCATATATGCGTCAAAGTAAACACATCGTAACTTATGGGTTTCCCAATGTGATATCCCCCATCTTTCAAACGAAAGCCTTTTATAAACCAAGGCATTCTTGGAACGTTCTTCGAATGTCTTACAAACTGATTTTGCCATAAATAGTTGTGCCGAGGAATTCTGACCGACTCTAGACCAGATTTCATCAATCATGTCTCCGGGTAAGTCTTCTAAAATATTGGGTTGTCTATCCATTTTGTGTATTTATACTGTAAAATAGACAAGAGTTAGATTCATAAAAGATACTTATTAATACAAGCAATTTTTACATATATCGTAAAGCATAAGCACACTATATTACATATATTACACCGCACAAATACGACTATCTTATTCCGACTCACTCGTTTCTTCTTTTTCGAACTTGGTTCTTTTTGCTAAGTTTTTAGGGATATATGATGTTCCCCTAATACGAGCCGTCGTTTTCCACATTGGTCTAGAAAAACCTGGTGGTTTAGAGGTTCCCGAGTTATTGTCACAACTTAAGAAATACGGGTGTTGACGATACATATAAAGTTCATCGGGTTTGGAATCAAATTTCTCTATTTTTATGCCCTTTCCCTTATTGTTCTCTTTTGCCTTATTAAATTGTGTTGGGGTAATTTCTATAATATCATCGGAATCCTTGTCTGGATTCGATTCATCGGAGAATTGGTAATCCTCCCAATACTTTGCTTCCTTGGCGGAAACACCATTGACCATAATTAACTTTGGTCGGTTGGTTGAGGATTTTCTTCTACTTAACCGTTTTATTATTTCCCCAACTGGTTCTATTTCTTCTTCCGGTTCCGATTCTTCTTCCGGTTCCAATTCTTTTTCCGGTTCCGACTCTTCTTCCGGTTCCTCTTCGGGAACTTGTGAATCAGTCCACGAATCATTCCAATTTACATTTGACTCTTCATTATTATTAGGTGAGTCAATGGGACTTGTTCTAGAGGTAGACATCTATCACATAATATCAAACGCGTTAAGAGATTAATATATCACATAATATTCACATGTTAAAAATATATAGTTTCCAACAAAATTTGTTAAGCAATCATTTTTCAAGTAAACACGGTCGAAGTCCAGACTCACTAATGCATCCTAACAAACTCGATAAGACACACTAATGCAAAATTCTGGTTCTTTAAGACCAACGCTCGGATACTAACTGAAATGTCCCGTTCTTATTGATTAAAAACATTCCATATTAATTGATTTCGTTGCGAGGTTTTGACCTCTATATGAGACGTTTTTTCAAAGACTGCATTCATTTTTAAAACAAACCATAACCTTTATTTCATAAATAAAGGTTTAAAAAGCTTTACGTAGATTATCAAATAATGATAATCTAAATTATCCTGTTTACACACGACCATTACATAATGGTTTACAATACAAATATGTTACATCGAAATCGGTTTCTTGAATTCAGTTTTTACACAATATCATAGAAACATGGACTTCAAATCTTGTCCTTATTTTAGTATGCAACAACGGAAGCTCTTAGTATTCACCTGAGAATAAACATGCTTTAAACGTCAACTAAAATGTTGGTGAGTTATAGGTTTAACCTATATATATCAAATCATAACAATAGACCACAAGATTTCATATTTCAATACACATCCCATACATAGAGATAAAAATCATTCATATGGTGAACACCTGGTAACCGACATTAACAAGATGTATATATAAGAATATCCCCATCATTCTGGGACACCCTTCGGATATGATATAAATTTCAAAGTACTAAAGCATCCGGTACTTTGGATGGGGTTTGTTAGGCCCAATAGATCTATCTTTAGGATTCGCGTCAATTAGGGTGTCTGTTCCCTAATTCTTAGATTACCAGACTTAATAAAAAGGGGTATATTCGATTTCGATAATTCAACCATAGAATGTAGTTTCACGTACTTGTGTCTATTTTGTAAATCATTTATAAAACCTTCATGTATTCTCATCCCAAAAATATTAGATTTTAAAAGTGGGACTATAACTCACTTTCACAGATTTTTACTTCATCGGGAAGTAAGACTTGGCCACTGGTTGATTCACGAACCTATAACAATATATACATATATATCAAAGTATGTTCAAAATATATTTACAATACTTTTAATACATTTTGATGTTTTAAGTTTATTAAGTCATGAAAGGACCCGTTCATATACATTATAAACGATTCACAATAGTTGATTACATTGCGAGGTATTTGACCTCTATATGATACATTTTACAAACATTGCATTCGTTTTTAAAAGACAAACTTTCTTTACATCGAAAATTGACAGGCATGCATACCATTTCATAATATCCACTATCCAACTATAAATTGATTTAATAATAATCTTTGATGAACTCAATGACTCGAATGCAACGTTCTTCAAAATATGCTATGAAAGACTCCAAGTAATATCTTTAAAATGAGCAAATGCACAGCGGAAGATTTCTTTAACACCTGAGAATAAACATGCTTTAAAGTGTCAACCAAAAGGTTGGTGAGTTCATTAGTTTATCATAATCATTTATTTCCATCATTTTAATAGACCACAAGAATTTCATTTTCAGTTCTCATAAATATACGTCCCATGCATAGAGAAAAAAATACTCATTCATATGGTGAACACCTGGTAACCGACATTAACTAGATACATATAAGAATATCCCCTATCATTCCGGGATCCTCCTTCGGACATGATATAAATTTCGAAGTACTAAAGCATCCGGTACTTTGGATGGGGTTTGTTAGGCCCAATAGATCTATCTTTAGGATTCGCGTCAATTAGGGTGTCTGTTCCCTGATTCTTAGATTACCAGACTTAATAAAAAGGGGCATATTCGATTTCGATAATTCAACCATAGAATGTAGTTTCACGTACTTGTGTCTATTTCGTAAAACATTTATAAAAGTTGCGCATGTATTCCCAGCCCAAAAATATAAAACGTAAAAAGGCAAATGAAACTCACCATACTGTATTTCGTAGTAAAAATACATATAACGTCATTGAACAAGTGCAAGGTTGGCCTCGGATTCACGAACCTAAATTAATTATATATATTTATATGTTGGTCAATATTTGTCTAACAAATTAGGTCAAGTCATAGTGTACCACAATCCTAATGCTCGAGACTAATATGCAAAAGTCAACAAAAGTAAATTTGACTCAAAATAATTTCTAAAAATCTATACATGATTAATATATAGTTTAAATATCGTCGTTTTATATTTTTAAATATTTTAAAAAGATTTATTAGAGTAAATAAAATAATTTATTTATTAATAAATAAAATTTTATATTAAATTTATATAATCAAATATACTTTTATATATATTAAGTAATAAAATTTATAGGGTTCATTTAATATCATAAAGATAATATGATAGGTATTATTAAAGTAAGTTATTACACGTAGTAAAATATGTTTGTATCACATATTTATTTGATAAAATAATATCTATAATGATAGTAAGTAAAAGTTGTATTATTTTGTAATAATAATTATTATTATAAAAATATCAATATTTATAATTACTAAGATGACATTATGATAAAACGATAATTCTAATTATGATAACTTTAATATTTACGATAATTTTTAATATTATCTTTAAAATAATAATTCTATTTAAAATAATAATAATAATGATATTTTATAGTAACAATGACATTTCTATTAAAATGATAATTTTTGTTAAAATGATAGTTTTAATACTAACGATACTTTTAATAATAATAGTAATGATAAAAATAATAAGAACGATAATTTTATCTAAATTATTATCTTATAATATTTTAATTTCATCATGATACTCTTACTCATTATTTCCTAATCGTTTCGTTTAACAGCTTTTAATCGTCTTTTATATCGTGTTCATAATAATGATAATAATAGTAATCAAAATATTTAGGTGTTACAATTATTTGTTTTAATTGCACTAATATTAATAATGATAGTTACTATAATATTATTAACGATAATACTAATAATTATCTTAATGATAATATAGTAATAATAATAATAACAATAACAATAACCATTTTTAAATAATGATATATATAGATATATATATATATATTAATAATGATAATAATAATAATAATAATAATAATAATAATAATAATACTAATAATAATAATAATAATAATAATGATAATGATAATGGGATAATAATAATAATAATACTAATTATAACTTTAACGATAATAACGATAGTAATAAAGAAAACAATTTTTAATGATAAATCCCTTTTATTGATAAAGATAATAATAATGATAATAATAAGATAAAACTAGAAAGACGATAAAAACGACGATAATAATAATCATTTTTAATAAAAATATCGAAAATTCAATTGATTATAACTTCTAATCTGTTCATCGAAACCATTCGATATCTAAAGGAAAAGTTCTTAATTTTTCGCTAGCTTTCCAAGGACATGCATATCTTATACCTTATCTCAACCGCAAGTGTAACTAATTCAAGATTCAACCTAACCTGTCTAAGGGCAATATCAAAAGTACAAGCATGCATAATCCTAAATACTCGAGCACTAGTCAAGGATACACTATTAGTATGTAAAAGTTAAATTATGAGTACTCACGTGTTAATATTGAGATTCAATATTGCAGGAAAGGTACGTAAACGCAACGGAAATGATAAACACTATATTTACCTCACGAGCATACCCATGAACCATACTCAATCACCTCTATAGCTATAACCCATAATTTCCTTAATCCTATCCTACTCGAAAAACAATTTCGAAATCACTCAGAAAACACTCTGTCGTAATATTTTATGTATACTAATAATATCTTGAAATAATACGGAGTAAATATATATATGTAAATCGATTGAGAGAGTTTAGAGAAAAATATTTTCAAGTTTCTATGAAATAATGAAACCTATTGAATTCTATTTATAATAGATTTTTGAATTATTAAAATGAATTATTAAAGTATGAATTATTAAAGTGAATTATTAAAGTATGAATTATTAAAGTGAATTATTAAAGTATGAATTATTAAAGTGAATTATTAAAGTATAAATTATTAAACTATGAATTATTAAAGTGAATTATTAAAGTTAAAGTAAAGTAAAAATAAAGTAAAGGTAAAGTTTAAGTATAGTAAAAGTATAAAACTATGTACGTATTATACGCGTATAAATATATATAATATTAATTTAAATCGTTATATATATTTAATAAAATAAAATATAAATATCGTTATCTTTATCATACTAGTTAAGTAATGAGTTGTCAAAAGTGGTTCTAGATATTTATAAAAGTTATATACGTTTTAATAATAAAGTTCTTTTTAAACTGAAAACGTTTTTGTACGTTTGAAACTAAATAGATCAATCGAGTCTTTATGAGATTCAATCTTCCACTATCCTCTGTCTAGTTCTCAATGATTGACAATTTGTTCTTATTTATAAATTACTTTACCATTTTCCGAATATTGTTAAAATGGAAAGATTTCTCAAATCAACGTGGGCCTTTCAACAGAGACTTGTAATCATAATTTAATATATCTGATAATTCAATCAGTTGATCTTATCTTCTAATTCCATTGATAAACATTTTGAAACAGATACAATCATATAAAGTATTTAATATAATATTTCATTTACGTTTCAAGTTATAATATATATACACATATACATATATAATCATATTCGTTTAATGGTTCGTGAATCGTTGGAACTTGGTCGAAGTTGAATGAATGTATGAACATAGTTTAAAATTCTTGAAATTTAACTTAACAAATATTGCTTATTGTGTCGGAAACATATAAAGATTAAAGTTTAAATTTGGTTGGAAATTTCCGGGTTGTCACAGTACCTACCCGTTAAAGAAATTTCGTCCCGAAATTTAAGTGGAAAGGTCGTGAATGATAATAAGTATGTTTTCATGATACATATGGGCTGAAAATTAGAGTTTTATCATCAGCGAATAATTTGGATAAACAATCCATTTATATGAAGAGTACGAATGAAGCTAACATAGAAGAGTGAAATGAGTAAGTGTAGATTCATCTTATCATTTGACGTAGATATGATTGATTCCCAGATTTCAAGGGATTTGAAGAAAATCTTCTTAATAAGATTTGACTCTCCGGTAATCAAGGAAATTAGGATCCGCTTTAAATGCGATCGTCCATTTTAATTATTCTATCGGAGATTTTCTTATAAATTCACCTCCTTCGTTTCCTTACAACTCACACCTTCTGTTGATGCATTTTATGCAAGTCCCTAGACATCTACCCACGTCCATTGCAGGTACAACAGTTTACAGGCCACCATGATTGCTCATTATTATCCTGTGTTTGTATGTGGTTACAGGAACTGCAGGAACGAGATTTAGATGTTTGACTATGTTAGACTTAGTCAGACGTACGAGTGAAGCCTCACTAGTACGGCTGACAGGCTCATACGCACGGTTGATGCTGAGCTAAGTCACAATTACAACCTAAATGAGAAGACACGAGTGAGTGATCACCCGTACGGCTGATGAAGCCAACTCGTACGTGTGATGAATGAATCGTATGGGTGAGTCAACAGCAGGGGTATATAAAGTCTTATGTTCTTCATTTTAGGTTAAGCCTCTTATTTGTTACACACACTCAGATCTAGTGAGCTCCTCCGATTCTCTCTCAGTCCAAATCACCCATGTGGTGAATAATAGCTCTAGGTGTTGATCTAATCACACTTGATTTAGTTGTGGTTTGACTAAATTAATCAAAAAAAACTTAACCTATTCACTAGAGGGTTTGATTCACTTATTCTGCCATTGTGTGAGTTAAATCTGTTGATTTCTAAGTTCCTAGTCATGTTTCATCACCTTCTATTCTTTCCCCCTCAACTCATATTTTAAAGTATTCATCAATATGCTCCATCCAGCTCTGATTCTCGATATACTTCTAACTTTCATATCGGTCATTCTTCTTTTTCATCTACCGCCGGAAGAATCTATTTACTTCTACTATACTCTTGGGTTTATAGTGTTTCTAGTTCTCCCGTGTCTTTATATTGCTATATGCATCGATATATGGTTTATAATTTCTGGTTTGTCGTTGAGCTTTATATGTTCCCTTATATTTCAAAGTCTCTGCTTCTGTCTTCTATAATCATTATCATTCACAGTTAATGCTCTCTTTTATTTGCTGCAATTTATACCCCAATTTCTATTTCGGAGTTTTGTCCTTTCGTTTCTTCTTCTTGCGACTAAGCACCGCTTGTAATGGTCCAGAATTCACAGATATGAATTTCGGAATGAACATTGTTAATGTTCTAGGAAGGAAATTGTGATGGCACGATCTTGACTTGTCAAATTACTAGAATACCTTGGAAAAAGCCGAATCATCAAGAAATATTTTTTTGATATTTTAGAGGTTAAATAGAATACAAGAGTCGTATAACATGGCACATGATGATGTTAGGATCTGTGAATCATCACGTTCCATTTAGAAACTCAGCATGACTTACTGTAATATAATCACATTGATCAAGTGTCATTATATTATACTAATTCATGCTTCAGTTCTCAACACTACTTCAAAATATTCCTATTTTAAACTTGAATCTTTCAGAATTTAGAAACTAAAATAGTTTCTTTTATGATGTAATACAGATAGCGCGAAGAGGTAAATGATTTCAAATAAGAAGAATTAAGAAAATATCTTCAGAAATATGGAGGATATTTATAATGAAAGATATGATGATATTTTAGAATTTCTTATATCAGAGGATGATGAAGAATATTGTCCGCAGGGGTTTAGAGTCAGGAGCAAGGTATTCGTTAATGACTTCAGCAGGTACTGAATCATTTGGATCCTTTAAAGTCAAGGTTCAGTCTTTGTAATTTGTCCACAGCCTCCTTCCTACTTTGCTCAATCCGTTTTCCAGTTCCAAAACTTCTCTTTTTCTGCGCTTTGCCAGCACACTTCATCATTATCATCCAGCTTTTACCATTTAAAGTCGTTTATAGTTTTTGCTGCTTCATCAGCATTTTTTCCATTTTCGGAGAACCAATTCGTAGTTCGGAGTGTTTTTCAGAAACTTCACATTCAAATTAAGTCCAGAAGATAGACGTTATATATACACATATAACTGTTGGCGCAGACATGCTGCAAGATTTCAAAATACTGATTGCTAATTCCCAATGATTCGTATGGCAATTCTCATTACAAGATGCGAATGAGTAAATGATGGGGTTTCAATGAATAATTATGATGACTTTTTGGAGAGGCTAAAGTCAAAGGGTAATGAAGTTGTTGGTACATCTGCTAATAATATGGTGGAATGTAAAAGGTTCCCTGGTAACGATGGTGTATATCTCAAGGTTATAATAAGGTTAGTCTGACTGAAAATTCGAAGTTGACTTGCTGGAGCTGTGACAAAACTGGCTACTTTGAATAGGAGTCGCAAAGTTATTTTTGCTAATAAATGCCAAAGAATCTGACGCGGATACGTTGTTTAAACTTTTACTTTGGTTTCAAGAGTTTTTCGGGTACATAACTGTGGGTAACATGTGGTTGGATCATCATCTCGATTGCTCATCATTCGAAGTGTCTTCAGAAATTTTTGAAGGGTTTGAACACAGATTGTAATCGTTAACATACATTTGATGTTCTAACACAGTTTTGAAGTCAAAATATAGCTTGTGAAAGATGTAAGGATCTAAGAGTGATGATTTTGGTCATATCTCAAGTTAAATTTTGAGATTTCAAAATCAGAATATGTAATTAAATTTTGAATGAGTATGGTTGTTTTGATTTCTATAAAAGAATGTATATTGTTGTGAAAGTAGGGAGTATAATGGATGATTTGCTGAATCAGATTCGAAGAATGTAACATATTAATTGTGAATTTATATATCTCTCGGGTATTACCTACCCGTTAAAAAAAAAATTCACAATTAATATTTTGTACAAAAGAATTTTATTACAGTCTTTATGAAAATATATATATGTATATTTTCTTCAGATGTAACATAGATTTAATGAGTTAATGTTAAATTAAACTCATTTAATTTACGGTTGAAACTAGAATTGAATAATCCCTAAAGGCTTTAAAAAGTACATAACTTTTACGCAGTATTTCTTTAATGACATTAAAATTATGAATCAATACTTCGTTATTTGTTGATGTATGGTGTTCGGTTCGTGGAATTCTTGTGAATTTCGCAAAGTACGAATGATGTTATCTGAAAAGTTTCGGGTACATTGATGATGAAAGTGTAAAATCAAATATATACTTGATTTATTATGAATTGGAATTTGTTGAATTGCGACAGAGATTGTAGTTAACGCTGGTTAAGTTGCGGCCGAAGGACGTACATTATTGCATATTTGTAATATGAATTAACCAAGTAGTTAAGATTCACACACAATAGCTTAGCACTGAAAGATTTATTTCAATATATATATATATATATATATATATATATATATATATATATATACATATAATTTCTTCAGAGGAAATGAGTTAATTCTTCATAACTCGTTGATACAATATAAACGTTATTGATTCGTAATGATGTCCACAGTGATTCTTGAACTGACGGAGTTTGTGATGTTATCGGTGTTGTTGATTCGGATGTTGACTGTACTGACGATGCTGGTAACACTGATGGTACTATTGATGTTGTTGGTAAAGCAAGTTTAGCTTGTTAATCACACACCATTTTTGTCAGGGTTTCTACTCTTCCTTCCATCATTTTGGTTCGCTTAACTGATTTATGGTTAGGGCTAGATTAGATAATCTCTAAGACTTTAGAGATTACATAATCGCCGCGGAATGTTTCTCCAATGAAGTTATGAATTAATACTTCGTCAGTTATTGTTGTTGGTACTCCTTGGTATCTATGGTGCGTATGACGTTGATGCTCGTGGGACAGATTGTGAAGTTGAGGTTTACGACGCGGTTGTGGTTGGAGGTGGTAATGGTACTGTTGGTGTTGATGATGGTGGTACTGGTTATGCTGCTGATGCTGCTGCTGGTGTTTGTAATCTCTGCACCATATTCTCCAAAGCCACTACCCGAGCGCAAAGCTCGTTGACTTCTTCTATTACACCGGGGTTATTGTCGGTTCGGACGAGCGGATAAATAAAATCTAAAATTTGATGTAATATATAATCGTGACGAGATACTCTGGAAATGAGCGAGAAAATGGTGTTTCGGACAGGTTCGCCGGTAAGTGCTTCAGGTTCTTCATCAAGAGGGCAATGTGGTGGATGGAAGGGATCACCTTCTTCTTGTCTCCAATGATTGAGGAGGCTACGAACCCATCCCCAATTCATCCAGAATAGGTGATGACTGATTGGTTGATCTGTTCCGGTCACACTACTTTCGGAGCTTGAATGGGATTCCATTTCGGAATCTGAGTGACTTGAACTGATGACGAATTCCATTTCGTACGATTGGATAAAGGATTTTTTTTCGATATGAAATGATTTTGGCTAACGGATGGTATTCTAATTACATAGAATATATATATATATATATATATATATATATATATATATATATATATATATATATATATATATATATATATATATATATATATATATATATATATATATATATATATATATATATATATATATATATATATATATATATATATATATATATATATATATATATATATAGATCAAAAGATTTCGTAGATTACGGAGGACTTTGCGGGATATGTCAGGCAAAGTTTAAAGTAACAGATACGATAAGATATGATTTCAGATATGCTAAGATATGAATTTTTGTCTATACACTATTCATGCAATCAATACAGCAAGACGTGTCTTAGACTAAAAATGATAAGCAGGTAATTTTCTGAGGATGATTAAGTAGTTAATTTTCGTCACAAAATGATAAGCAAAACTTTTGACATGCAGATACGGTAGAAGTCCAGACTCACTAATGCATCCTATCGACTTATCAGTTAGACACACTAATGCAGACCTGGTTCGCTAAGACCACCGCTCTGATACCAACTGAAAGGACCCGTTCATATACATTATAAACGATTCACAATAGTTGATTACATTGCGAGGTATTTGACCTCTATATGATACATTTTACAAATATTGCATTCATTTTTAAAAGACAAACTTTCTTTACATCGAAAATTGACAGGCATGCATACCATTTCATAATATCCACTATCCAACTATAAATTGATTTAATAATAATCTTTGATGAACTCAATGACTCGAATGCAACGTTCTTCAAAATATGCTATGAAAGACTCCAAGTAATATCTTTAAAATGAGCAAATGCACAGCGGAAGATTTCTTTAACACCTGAGAATAAACATGCTTTAAAGTGTCAACCAAAAGGTTGGTGAGTTCATTAGTTTATCATAATCATTTATTTCCATCATTTTAATAGACCACAAGAATTTCATTTTCAGTTATCATAAATATACGTCCCATGCATAGAGACAAAAATAATCATTCATATGGTGAACACCTGGTAACCGACATTAACTAGATACATATAAGAATATCCCCTATCATTCCGGGATCCTCCTTCGGACATGATATAAATTTCGAAGTACTAAAGCATCCGGTACTTTGGATGGGGTTTGTTAGGCCCAATAGATCTATCTTTAGGATTCGCGTCAATTAGGGTGTCTGTTCCCTAATTCTTAGATTACCAGACTTAATAAAAAGGGGCATATTCGATTTCGATAATTCAACCATAGAATGTAGTTTCACGTACTTGTGTCTATTTCGTAAAACATTTATAAAAGTTGCGCATGTATTCCCAGCCCAAAAATATAAAAGGTAAAAAGGCAAATGAAACTCACCATACTGTATTTCGTAGTAAAAATACATATAACGTCATTGAACAAGTGCAAGGTTGGCCTCGGATTCACGAACCTAAATTAATTATATATATTTATATGTTGGTCAATATTTGTCTAACAAATTAGGTCAAGTCATAGTGTACCACAATCCTAATGCTCGAGACTAATATGCAAAAGTCAACAAAAGTAAATTTGACTCAAAATAATTTCTAAAAATCTATACATGATTAATATATAGTTTAAATATCGTCATTTTATATTTTTAAATATTTTAAAAAGATTTATTAGAGTAAATAATATAATTTATTTATTAATAAATAAAATTTTATATTAAATTTATATAATCAAATATACTTTTATATATATTAAGTAATAAAATTTATAGGGTTCATTTAATATCATAAAGATAATATGATAGGTATTATTAAAGTAAGTTATTACACGTAGTAAAATATGTTTGTATCACATATTTATTTGATAAAATAATATCTATAATGATAGTAAGTAAAAGTTGTATTATTTTGTAATAATAATTATTATTATAAAAATATCAATATTTATAATTACTAAGATGACATTATGATAAAACGATAATTCTAATTATGATAACTTTAATATTTACGATAATTTTTAATATTATCTTTAAAATAATAATTCTATTTAAAATAATAATAATAATGATATTTTATAGTAACAATGACATTTCTATTAAAATGATAATTTTTGTTAAAATGATAGTTTTAATATTAACAATACTGTTAATAATAATAGTAATGATAAAAATAATAAGAACGATAATTTTATCTAAATTAATATCTTATAATATTTTAATTTCATCATGATACTCTTACTCATTATTTCCTAATCGTTTCGTTTAACAGCTTTTAATCGTCTTTTATATCGTGTTCATAATAATGATAATAATAGTAATCAAAATATTTAGGTGTTACAATTATTTGTTTTAATTGCACTAATATTAATAATGATAGTTACTATAATATTATTAACGATAGTACTAATAATTATCTTAATGATAATATAGTAATAATAATAATAACAATAACAATAACCATTTTTAAATAATGATATATATATATATATATATATATATATTAATAATGATAATAATAATAATAATAATAATAATAATAATACTAATAATAATAATAATAATAATAATGATAATGATAATGGGATAATAATAATAATAATACTAATTATAACTTTAACGATAATAACGATAGTAATAAAGAAAACAATTTTTAATGATAAATCCCTTTTATTGATAAAGATAATAATAATGATAATAATAAGATAAAACTAGAACGACGATAAAAACGACGATAATAATAATCATTTTTAATAAAAATATCGAAAATTCAATTGATTATAACTTCTAATCCGTTCATCGAAACCATTCGATATCTAAAGGAAAAGTTCTTAATTTTTCGCTAGCTTTCCAAGGACATGCATATCTTATACCTTATCTCAACCGCAAGTGTAACTAATTCAAGATTCAACCTAACCTGTCTAAGGGCAATATCAAAAGTACAAGCATGCATAATCCTAAATACTCGAGCACTAGTCAAGGATACACTATTAGTATGTAAAAGTTAAATTATGAGTACTCACGTATCAATATTGAGATTCAATATTGCAGGAAAGGTACGTAAACGCAACGGAAATGATAAACACTATATTGACCTCACGAGCATACCCATGAACCATACTCAATCACCTCTATAGCTATAACCCATAATTTCCTTAATCCTATCCTACTCGAAAAACAATTTCGAAATCACTCAGACAACACTCCGTCGTAATATTTTATGTATACTAATAATATCTTGAAATAATACGGAGTAAATATATATATGTAAATCGATTGAGAGAGTTTAGAGAAAAATATTTTCAAGTTTCTATGAAATAATGAAACCTATTGAATTCTATTTATAATAGATTTTTGAATTATTAAAATGAATTATTAAAGTATGAATTATTAAAGTGAATTATTAAAGTATGAATTATTAAAGTGAATTATTAAAGTATGAATTATTAAAGTGAATTATTAAAGTATAAATTATTAAAGTATGAATTATTAAAGTTAAAGTAAAGTAAAAATAAAGTAAAGGTAAAGTTTAAGTATAGTAAAAGTATAAAACTATGTACGTATTATACGCGTATAAATATATATAATATTAATTTAAATCATTATATATATTTAATAAAATAAAATATAAATATCGTTATCTTTATCATACTAGTTAAGTAATGAGTTGTCAAAAGTGGTTCTAGATATTTATAAAAGTTATATACGTTTTAATAATAAAGTTCTTTTTAAACTGAAAACGTTTTTGTACGTTTGAAACTAAATAGATCAATCGAGTCTTTATGAGATTCAATCTTCCACTATCCTTTGTCTAGTTCTCAATGATTGACAATTTGTTCTTATTTATAAATTACTTTACCATTTTCTGAATATTGTTAAAATGGAAAGATTTCTCAAATCAACGTGGGCCTTTCAACAGAGACTTGTAATCATAATTTAATATACCTGATAATTCAATCAGTTGATCTTATCTTCTAATTCCATTGATAAACATTTTGAAACAGATACAATCATATAAAGTATTTAATATAATATTTCATTTACGTTTCAAGTTATAATATATATACACATATACATATATAATCATATTCGTTTAATGGTTCGTGAATCGTTGGAACTTGGTCGAAGTTGAATGAATGTATGAACATAGTTTAAAATTCTTGAAATTTAACTTAACAAATATTGCTTATTGTGTCGGAAACATATAAAGATTAAAGTTTAAATTTGGTTGGAAATTTCCGGGTTGTCACAAGTCAGCTATCCTCATTAGTAACCTACAACTAGTTGTCCACAGTTAGATGTACAGAAATAAATCGATAAATATTATCTTGAATCAATCCACGACCCAGTGTATACGTATCTCAGTATTGATCACAACTCAAACTATATATATATTTTGGAATCAACCTCAACCCTGTATAGCTAACTCCAACATTCACATATAGAGTGTCTATGGTTGTTCCGCAATATATATATAGATGGGTCGACATGATAGGTCGAAACATTGTATACGTGTCTATGGTATCTCAAGATTACATAATATACAATATAAGTTGATTAGGTTATGGTTAGAATAGATTTATTACTAACTTTCTCGTAGGTAAAATGAGTAGTTTTTATCAATCTTGTTTTACTCGCCATTTCTTCGTTTCTAATCCGTTCTGAGTGATTCCAGTGGCCACGGTTTCGTATTGAACTTAAATTTATGAATCTAAGTAGAAAAAGTATAAGTTTATAGTCGGAAATACAAGTTACAAGTCATTTTTGAAAGAGGTAGTCATTTCCGTCGAAAGAACGACATCTTGATGACCATTTTGAAAAACATACTTTCACTTTGAGTTTAACCGTGATTTTTGGATATAGTTTCATGTTCATAAGAAAAATCATTTTTCCCGAAGTATAGCTTTTAAATCAAAGTTCTTCTTAGCTTTTAATTATCCCAACCAAAACAGCCCCCGGTTTTACTACGACGGCATATATCCAGTTTTATGGTGTTTATCGTGTTTCTGGGTTTTAAATTATTAAGTTAGCATATCATATAGATATAGAACATGTGTTTAGTTGATTTTAAAAGTCCAGTTAGAAGGATTAACTTTATTTGCGAACAAGTTTAGAATTAACTAAACTATGTTCTAGTGATTACAAGTTTATAACGTTGAATAAGACAGCTTTTTATGTATGAATCGAATGATGTTATGAACATCATTACTACCTCAAGTTCCTTGGATAAACCTACTGGAAATGAGAAAAATGGATCTATCTTCAAACGATCCTTGGATGGCTTGAAAGTTCTTGAAGCAGAATCATGACACGAAAACAATTTCAAGTAAGATTTCCACTCGAAATAAGATTGCTATAGTTATAGAAATTGAATTAAAGTTTGAATATGATTATTACCTTGTATTAGAAAGATAACCTACTGTAAGTAACAAAGGTTTCTTGATCTTGGATGATTACTTGGAATGGATATAGAAAACTTAGAAGTAAACTTGCAATCTTGGAAGTATTATTGATTTTATGAAACTAGAACTTTTGGAATTTATGAAGAACACTTAGAACTTGAAGATAGAACTTGAGAGAGATCAACTAGATGAAGAAAATTGAAGAATGAAAGTGTTTTTAGGTGTTTTTGGTCGTTGGTGTATGGATTAGATATAAAGGATATGTAATTTTGTTTTCATGTAAATAAGTCATGAATGATTACTCATATTTTTGTAATTTTATGAGATATTTCATGCTAGTTGCCAAATGATGGTTCCCACATGTGTTAGATGACTCACATGGGCTGCTAAGAGCTGATCATTGGAGTGTATATACCAATAGTACATACATTTAAAAGCTGTGTATTGTACGAGTACGAATACGGGTGCATACGAGTAGAATTGTTGATGAAACTTAACGAGGATGTAATTGTAAGCATTTTTGTTAAGTAGAAGTATTTTGATAAGTGTCTTGAAGTCTTTCAAAAGTGTATGAATACATATTAAAACACTACATGTATATACATTTTAACTGAGTCGTTAAGTCATCGTTAGTCGTTACATGTAAGTGTTGTTTTGAAACCTTTAGGTTAACGATCTTGTTAAATGTTGTTAACCCAATGTTTATAATATCAAAAGAGATTTTAAATTATTATATTATCATGATATTATGATGTACGAATATATCTTAATATGATATATAAACATTAAATGTCGTTACAACGATAATCGTTACATATATGTCTCGTTTCAAAATCATTAAGTTAGTAGTCTTGTTTTTACATATGTAGTTCATTGTTAATATACTTAATGATATGTTTACTTATCATAATATCATGTTAACTATATATATAACCATATATATGTCATCATATAGTTTTTACAAGTTTTAACGTTCGTGAATCACCGGTCAACTTGGGTGGTCAATTGTCTATATGAAACCTATTTCAATTAATCAAGTCTTAACAAGTTTGATTGCTTAACATGTTGGAAACACTTAATCATGTAAATAACAATTTCATTTAATATATATAAACATGGAAAAGTTCGGGTCACTACAAATTGAGTGTGTTTTTCCCAAATCTTTGAGTAATTAGTTTTTTTATTGAATCAATTTGAGCGACAATTCTACTATCAGGAACAGAAGATAAATAAAATATATATTAAAGGCGTACGATTTCTTTAACTAAATTTGTTGTCTTGTGGTTAACTTGGAATCATTTGATTCTGAATTCAGACAAAAAAAAAATAAGTTGCCTTTAATTTTGAAAGTGATAGGAACTGAATACTATCCATTCTAATTTTTATGTACATAAATTATTTTACTAATTAATAAATATAACTATATTACTAATAATATTACTTTTAATATTAATAATAATAATAATAAATTATAATACTGATATTAATAGTTATAATTATGGTAATGATATTATTATTTATGATAATAATAGTAATATATTGGTTTATAATAAAAAAAATGACAGTTATAAAACAATAAAGGTAATAAAAATTTCTATAATAATGATAATAATAATGTAATAAATTATATGTATCAAATTTTCTTTATATATATATATATTTTATAATTTTAAAAGTATTGATAACATCATTAATATAATATCTATATTTTATCTTGTAGTTACATTTATTTTTAATTAATTACTTATATCCATCTTATATATTTTATACATGTTAACAATATACACATAGTATTAATCATGTATAGATATCACATAAATTTTCAACTACTATATATAGTTAGGTTTTAATTATTAAATAGATAAATATTTTATATATGTTGGAATAACTAATCTGAGAGTATAACATTTAATATTTTATTAATATTGACACATTATATATATTCTATTTACTTCTCTATATTTACATAAACAAATTAAATAACAAATTTAAGTCTTCTTTTATATTCATATAGTAGTTCATTAATATATTTACTATATAAATATTTACATGTATATTTATTTATATATATATATATATATATATATATATATATATATATATATATATATATATATATATATATATATATATATATATATTTCTATTTACAATTTAAAGGTTCGTGAATCGTAGGGAATAGTCAAAGGTTATCTGAAACCATGTAAGTAGTTCAAAATTTCTGAGACTCAACATTACAGATTTTGCTTATCGTGTCAAAATCATTTAAAGATTAAGTTTAAATTTGATCGGAAATTCCCGGGTTGTCACACTTGTGGTCTATTGAAATGATGAAAATGAATGATTATGATAAACTAATGAACTCACCAACGTTTTGGTTGACACTTTAAAGCATGTTTATTCTCAGGTAGAAATAAATCTTCCGCTGTGCATTTGCTCATTTTAGAAATATTACTTGGAGTTATTCATGGCATATTTCAAAAGACGTTGCATTCGAGTCGTTGCGTTCATCAAGATTATTATTAAGTCAATTATGGTTGGATATATTATGAAATGGTTTGTATGCCGTCAACTTTCATTGTAAAGAAAGATTGTCTTTTAAAATTGAATGCAATGTTTGTAAAATGTATCATATAGAGGTCATGTACCTCACGATGTAATTAACTATTGTGAATCATTTATAATCGATATGGACTTAGTCCGGATGGATTAGGACGGGTCTTTACAGTTGGTATCAGAGCGGTGGTCTTAGCAAACCAAGTCTTGCATTAGCGTGTCTAACTGATAGTTGTATAGATGCATTAGTGAGTCTGGACTTCGACCGTGTCTGCATATCAAAAGTTTTGCTAATCACTTCGTGTCAAAAATTACCTGCTAATCATTCTTAGAGAATCATTTGCTTATCATCCTTAGTCTAAACACATCTTATTGCATTGATTGCATGATTTGTGTATAGACAAAATTCATATCTTAGCATATATGCTAATTCATATCTTAGCGTATCTATTATTATAAACTTTGCCTGACATTTTCTGTAGATTCCTCCGTAACTTATGGGATTTTAGTATTATATATGCATATGTAAATTATGTATTGCAGAGTACTAATCTACATCCTATAATCTATTTCCTATTGAAAATACTTCATCTGATCGTACGAGGTGAATCCCTCAACCAGTTCGAGTCCCTCAGATTTCGATAACTATTCCGATAGATATTTCGACAGCTATTCTGACATGGATATTCACCTAAACTCCGAAAGCGGTGTCACCAGAATGAATCAATCAATCAGCCATCCCCAATTCATCTGATGGGTTCGTAATCGACTTAATCAATGAAGAATAGAAGAAGGCGATCCTTTCCACCAACCAAATTCACCTCTTGGTGAAGAACCTAAAGCACTTACCGGCGAATCTATCTGAAACACCATTTTTAGCCTCATTTCCAGGATAGCTCATCACGAATATGTGCTATCTAAAATTCTAAACCTTAGTTATCTGCTCGTTCCAACCGACAATCATCTTGGAGTAAATAGAAGAAGGCAACACGCTTCGCGCTCGAGTAATCAATTTGGAGAATATGGTGCCAAACTTACCAGCTTCAGCAACATCACCAACACTAGTACCACCAACATCAATAACCCAAGTCTCAACATCACACGCCTCAAATTCACAGTCTGTACCTCCAGCATAATCATCATACTACATGATATCCTGCCTCGATTATCTTCGTCCTACATGACGTTCTACATCATTTATCTTCGTTTGACATGACGATTATGTAATGTCTAATGTTTTAGAAATTATATATTCTTATTCTAACTGTAAATCAAATGAGTTTAATATCATATTAACTCATTAAATCCATGATTACATCTGAAGAAAATATATATGTATATATGTTTTCATAAAGATTGTAATTAAAAATCCTTTTGTACAAACTGTTAATGATGAAAATATTTTAACGGGTAGGTAATACCCGAGGAATATTTAAGATTCAAATTAATAAGTTACACTGTACATTCTTCAAAGCTGATTCAACAATCATTTACTATCCTACTTACATCTACCGATATACAAATCCGTTCACCATAGAATAACCATTTTCATCCAATTTCATATTTGGATTTTGATTTATCAGAATCCAACAAGTGGCATAGTGAATAAACGTTTGACAAAATAAAATTTGTTAGAAACAAAAAAAATTAACTATGAGAAATTTTGTTAAGAATCCACGCTAACTGTTCGTAGCTAATTGTTCCTAGCTAACTGATTACAATTTTTTTTTGCAATTTAATTATCGCAAATTACATTCTCGCAATTTTATCTATCTTCATTTAATTTCTGTTATTTACTTTACGCACTTTATTTATCGTCATTTAATTTCTGTTATTTATTTTTACGCACTTTAAATATCGGGACACGTATACAAGGTTTTGACATATCATATCGACGCATATATATATATATATATATATATATATATATATATATATATATATATATATATATATATATATATATATATATATATATATATATATATATATATATATATATATATATATATATATATATATATATATATATATATTTTATTTAAAATAACCATAGACACTCTATATGCAGTAATGATCGAGTTCTGTATACAAGGTTGAGGTTGATTCTATAATAATATATAAACTTTGAGTAGTGATCGAGTCTGAGACATGTACACGGGTCACGATACGTATTAATTAATTCGAATTTTATATATTAAACTGAAAGGACCCGTTCATATACATTATAAACGATTCACAATAGTTGATTACATCGCAAGGTATTTGACCTCTATATGATACATTTTACAAACATTGCATTCATTTTTAAAAGACAAACTTTCTTTACAACGAAAGTTGACGGCTTGCACACCATTTCATAATACATCCAACTATAATTGGCTTAATAATAATCTTGATGAACTCAACGACTCGAATGCAACGTCTTTCAAAGTATGTCATGAATGACTCCAAGTAATATCCTTAAAATGAGCTAATGCACAGCGGAAGATTTCTTTAATACCTGAGAATAAACATGCTTTAAAGTGTCAACCAAAAGGTTGGTGAGTTCATTAGTTTATCATAATCAATCATTTTCGTAATAGTAATAGACCACAAGATTTCTGTTTATAAATATATGTACACTCGCAATTGTATAAAAGTATTCTATAAGTTGTAGGCACCCGGTAACAAGCCTTAACGTTCATGTTTTACCCTCTGAAGTACACCAGATCAGGTGTGTTTAATATAACCTCGAAGTACTAAAGCATCCCATAGTCAGGATGGGGTTTGTCAGGACCAATAGATCTATCTTTAGGATTCGCGCCTACCGTACATAGACAAGTAGTTTAATGTTACCAAGCTAAGGGTATATTTCTGGTTTAAACCCACATAGAATTTGTTTTAGTACTTGTGCCTATTTCGTAAAACATTTATAAAACAACGCATGTATTCTCAGCCCAAAAATATATATTGCAAAAGCAATTAAAAAGGGAGCAAATGAAACTCACAATACTGTATTTCGTAGCAAAAATACATATAACATCATTTAACAAGTGCAAGGTTGGCCTCGGATTCACGAACGTATCAATATTGAGATTCAATATTGCAGGAAAGTACGTAGACGCAACGGAGATGATAAACACTAGATTGACCTCACGAGCATACCCATGAACCATACCCATCACCTCCATAGCTATAACCCATAATTTCCTTAGCTTCGACTCATTCAAAAAAACTATTTTGAAATCACTCGGACAGTACTCCGTCGTAATATTTTATGTATACTAATAATATCTTGAAATAATACAGAGCAAATATATATATATATATATATATATATATATATATATATATATATATATATATATATATATATATATAAATCGATTGAGAGAGTTTAGAGAAATATATTTTCAAGTTTCTATGAAATAATGAAACCTATTGAATTCTATTTATAATAGATTTTTGAATTATTAAAATGAATTATTAAAGTATGAATTATTAAAGTGAATTATTAAAGTATGAATTATTAAAGTGAATTATTAAAGTATGAATTATTAAAGTGAATTATTAAAGTATGAATTATTAAAGTTAATTATTAAAGTATGAATTATTAAAGTGAATTATTAAAGTATGAATTATTAAAGTGAATTATTAAAGTATGAATTATTAAAGTGAATTATTAAAGTTAAATTAAAGTAAAAGTAAAAGTAAAGTAAAGGTATAGTTAAAGTATAGTAAAAGTATAAAAACTATGTATGTATAATACGCGTATAAATATATATAATATTAATTTAAATCGTTATATATATTTAATGAAATAAAATATAAATATCATTATATTTATTATACTGGTTAAGTAATGAGTTGTCAAAAGTGATTCTAGATATTTATAAAAGTTATATACGTTTTAATAATAAAGTTCTTTTTAAACTGAAAACGTCTTTGTACGTTTGAAAATAGATTAATAGAATATTATGGAAACCAATTCTCCACTAACTTTTGTCTAACTTTCGTATGTGACACTTTTTGTTTTTATTTATAAATAGCTTTACAAATTATTCTGAATATCGTTAAGAGGAATAGATTTTCTCAAATCATAGTGGACCTCTCAACAGAGACTTGTAATCATAATTCAATATTTCTGATAATTCAATTATTTAATATATTTTTTTTTAATTTCGTGGAAAATCATATTGAAACAAATACGTTCGTGTAAAGTATTATACGTTTAATACTTTATTAATATTCTCAAGTTATAATATATATATACATAACATATCTATTTATATATAACGGTTCGTGAATCGTCGGAATTTGGTCGAGGTTATAATGAATGTATGAACACAGTTTAAAATTCTTGAGATTTAACTTAACAAACTTTGCTTATCGTGTCGAAATAATATAAAGATTAAAGTTTAAATTTGGTCGGAAATTTCCGGGTCGTCACAGTACCTACCCGTTAAAGAAATTTCGTCCCCGAAATTTGATAGAGGTCGTCATGACTAACAATGAGAATGTTATTATAACGATTATAGAGTTTTATCATGTTCAAGAAGAATGGATAAAATAATTATATTAATCGAAACGTGTGAGTGAAGTTATCGTAAATGAATGAAATAAGATAATAGTGATTCGTCGTATCTTTTGACGTCATCACGATTGATCTCCGAAAAGAAAATCTTTGTAATCTATATTGGATTTGATTATTCGGCAATTAAGGAAATTATGATCCTCTTCGAATTAATACGATAATCCATTTTGATTTCTCTGTCGGATATTTCACTATAAATCCACCTCATTTGTTTTCTTACAACTCACACCTTCTCAACTCATATTTTAAAGTATTTGTCAATATGCTTCATCCAGTGCTGATTCTTGATATACTCCTCACTTTCATATCTGTCGCTCTTCTTTTTCATCTGCCTCCGAAAGAATCTATTTACTTCTACTATACTCTTGGTTTTATAGTGTTTTTAGTTCTCCCGTGTCTTTATATTGCTATATGCATTGATATATACGGTTTGTGATTTCAGGGTTGTTGTTGGATTTTATATCTTCCGTTATATTTCAAAGTCCTTGCTTCTTATATAATCATTGTCATCCCCAATTAATGCTCTCTTTTATTTGCTGCGATTTATACCCCAATTTCTATTTCGGAGTTTTGTCCTTTCGTTTCTTCTTCTTGCGATTAAGCACCACTTGTAATGGTCCAGAATTCGCATATACGAATTTCGGAATGAACATTGTTAATGTTCTAAGAAGGAAGTTGTAATGGCACGATCTTGACTTGTCAAATTACTAGAATACCTCGAAAAAGGCCGAATCATCAAGAAATATTTTCTTGATATTTTAGAGGTTAAAGAGAATACAAGAGTCGTGTAACATAGCACATGATGACGTTATGATCTGTGAATCATCACGTTCCATTTAGAAACTCAGCATGACTTAATGTAATATAATCACGTTGATCAAGTGTCATTATATTATACTAGTTCATGCTTCAGTTCACAACACTACTTCAAAAATATTCCTATTTTAAATTCGAAAGTTTTAGAATTTAGAAACTAAAATAGTTTCTTTTACGATGTAATACAGACAGCACGAAGAGGTAAATGATTTCAGATAAGAATAATTATGGAAATATCTTCAGAAATATGGAGGATATTTATAATGAAAGATACGATGATATATTAAAATTTCTAATATCAGAGGATGATGAAGAATATTGTCCGTAAGGGTTTAGAGTCAGGAGCAAGGTATTTGATAATGACTTCAGCAGACACGGAATCATTTGGATTCTTTGAAGGTAGATTTCGTCCTTGTGATTTATCCACAGCCTTCTTCATGGTTTGCTCAATTCGTATTTTTCAGTACTAAATATTCTCTTTTTCTGTGCTTTACCAACACACTACTCTTTATCATCAAACTTTTTACTGTTAAGGTCGTTTATAGTTTTTGCTGCTTCATCAGTATTTCGAGAACTAGTTCGCAGTTTAGGGTGTTTTTCAGAAACTTCACATTCAAAGTATATAAGTCCAGAAGATAGACACATATAATTGTTGGCGTAGACATGCTGCGAGATTTCAAAATACTGATTGCTAATTTCCGATGATTCGTATGGCAATTCTCGTTACAAGATGCAGATGAGTAAATGATGGGGTTTTGATAAATATAAAGATTTTTCGGAAAGTCAAAGATCAATGAAGTTGTTAATAAGTTTACTGCTAATGTGGCGAGATATGAAAGGTTCCCCGATAATAATGATGAAGGGGTAATCATTATAATAAGGCTTATTCGAATGAACAATTGAAGCTGGTTTGCTGGAGCTGTGACAAAACCGTCTATTTTTAGAAGGGATTGAAAAGTTATTTTAGCTAGTAAATACCAAAAGGTCTGACATGGATACATGTTAAATTATGACTTTGGTTTCAAGAGTTTTTCAGGTACGTAACTGTGGATAACATGTGGTTGGATCATCATCTCGATTGTTCATTATTTGAAGTGTCTTCAGGTATTTCGAAGGGCTTGAACACAGATTATAATCGTTAATATATATACAATGTTCTAACACAGTTTTGAAGTTAAAGTATAGATTTGAAAGATGTAAGAATCTAAGAGTGATGATACCGGTTATAACTTGAATTGAATTCGGCGATTTCAAAATCAGAATATGTAATTAGATTTTTGAATGAGTATGGTTGTTTTGATTTCTATAAAAGAATGTATATTGTTGTGAAAGTAGGGAGTATAATGGATAATTTGCTGAATCAGATTCGAAGAATGTAACATATTAATTGTGAATTTATATATCTCTCGGGTATTACCTACCCGTTAAAAAAATTTGTCACAATTAATATTTTGTACAAAATAATTTTATTACAGTCTTTATGGAAATATATGTGTATATTTCTTCAGATGTAATATTGATTTAATGAGTTAATATTAAATTAAACTCACTTAATTTATGGTTAAGGCTAGGATAGATAATTTCTAGACTTTAGAAATTACATAATCGTCGTAGAATGTTTTCCCAATGAAGTTATGAATCAATACTTCATCATTGTGGTATTCCTTAGTATCTACAGGGCGTATGACGTCGATGCTCATGGGACAGATTGTGAAGTTGAGGTTTGCGATGCGGTTGTTGTTAGTGGTGGTAATGGTACTGTTGATGTTGCTGGTGGTACTGGTTATGTTGTTGGTGCTGCTGCTGGTGTTTGTAACCTTTGCACCATATTCTCCAAAGCCACTACCTGAGCGTGAAGCTCTTTGACTTCTTCTATTACACCGGGGTGATTGTCGGTTCGGACGAGCGGATAGATAAGATCTAGAATTTGGTGTAGTATATAATCATGACGAGATACTCTGGAAATGAGAGAGAAAATGGTGTTTCGGACAGGTTCGCCGATAAATGCTTCAGGTTCATTGCCAAGAGGGCAATGTGGTGGATGGAAGGGATCACCTTCTTCTTGTCTCCAATGATTAAGGAGGCTACGAACCCATCCCCAATTCATCCAGAATAGATGATGACTAATTGGTTGATCCATTCCGGTCACACTGCTTTCGGAACTTGAGTGGGATTCCATTTCGGAATCCGAGGGACTTGAACTAATGACGAATTCCATTTCGTACGATTGAATAAAGAATTTTTCGATATGAAATGATTTTCCGGCTATCAGGTGGTATTCTAATTATATAGAGCAAAAGGTTTCGTAGATTACGGAGGAATTTACGGAATATGTCAGGCAAAGTTTACAGTAACAGATACGCTAAGATATGAATTAGCAGATACGCTAAGATATGAATTTTGTCTATACACTATTCATGCAATCAATGCAATAAGATGTGTCTAGACTAAGAATGATAAGCAGATAATTTCCGACAAAAATGATGAGCAAAACTTTTGACATGCAGACACGGTCGAAGTCCAGACTCACTAATGCATCCTAACGACTATCAGTTAGACACACTAATGCAGACCTGGTTCGCTAAGACCACCGCTCTGATACCAACTGAAAGGACCCGTTCATATACATTATAAACGATTCACAATAGTTGATTACATCGCAAGGTATTTGACCTCTATATGATACATTTTACAAACATTGCATTCGTTTTTAAAAGACAAACTTTCTTTACAACGAAAGTTGACGGAATGCACACCATTTCATAATACATCCAACTATAATTGGCTTAATAATAATCTTGATGAACTCAACGACTCGAATGCAACGTCTTTCAAAGTATGTCATGAATGACTCCAAGTAATATCCTTAAAATGAGCTAATGCACAGCGGAAGATTTCTTTAATACCTGAGAATAAACATGCTTTAAAGTGTCAACCAAAAGGTTGGTGAGTTCATTAGTTTATCATAATCAATCATTTTTGTAATAGTAATAGACCACAAGATTTCTGTTTATAAATATATGTACACTCGCAATTGTATAAAAGTATTCTATAAGTTGTAGGCACCCGGTAACAAGCCTTAACGTTCATGTTTTACCCTCTGAAGTACACCAGATCAGGTGTGTTTAATATAACCTCGAAGTACTAAAGCATCCCATAGTCAGGATGGGGTTTGTCAGGCCCAATAGATCTATCTTTAGGATTCGCGCCTACCGTACATAGACAAGTAGTTTAATGTTACCAAGCTAAGGGTATATTTCTGGTTTAAACCCACATAGAATTTGTTTTAGTGCTTGTGCCTATTTCGTAAAACATTTATAAAACAGCGCATGTATTCTCAGCCCAAAAATATATATTGCAAAAGCAATTAAAAAGGGAGCAAATGAAACTCACAATACTGTATTTCGTAGCAAAAATACATATAACATCATTTAACAAGTGCAAGGTTGGCCTCGGATTCACGAACGTATCAATATTGAGATTCAATATTGCAGGAAAGTACGTAGACGCAACGGAGATGATAAACACTAGATTGACCTCACGAGCATACCCATGAACCATACCCATCACCTCCATAGCTATAACCCATAATTTCCTTAGCTTCGACTCATTCAAAAAACTATTTTGAAATCACTCGGACAGTACTCCGTCGTAATATTTTATGTATACTAATAATATCTTGAAATAATACAGAGCAAATATAGATATATATATATATATATATATATATATATATATATAAATCGATTGAGAGAGTTTAGAGAAATATATTTTCAAGTTTCTATGAAATAATGAAACCTATTGAATTCTATTTATAATAGATTTTTGAATTATTAAAGTGAATTATTAAAGTATGAATTATTAAAGTGAATTATTAAAGTATGAATTATTAAAGTGAATTATTAAAGTATGAATTATTAAAGTGAATTATTAAAGTATGAATTATTAAAGTGAATTATTAAAGTATGAATTATTAAAGTGAATTATTAAAGTATGAATTATTAAAGTATGAATTATTAAAGTGAATTATTAAAGTTAAAGTAAAGTAAAAGTAAAAGTAAAGTAAAGGTATAGTTAAAGTATAGTAAAAGAATAAAAACTATGTATGTATAATACGCGTATAAATATATATAATATTAATTTAAATCGTTATATATATTTAATGAAATAAAATATAAATATCGTTATATTTATTATACTGGTTAAGTAATGAGTTGTCAAAAGTGATTCTAGATATTTATAAAAGTTATATACGTTTTAATAATAAAGTTCTTTTTAAACTGAAAACGTCTTTGTACGTTTGAAAATAGATTAATAGAATATTATGGAAACCAATTCTCCACTAACTTTTGTCTAACTTTCGTAAATGACACTTTTTGTTTTTATTTATAAATAGCTTTACAAATTATTCTGAATATCGTTAAGAGGAATAGATTTTCTCAAATCATAGTGGACCTCTCAACAGAGACTTGTAATCATAATTCAATATTTCTGATAATTCAATTATTTAATATATTTTTTTTAATTTTGTGGAAAATCATATTGAAACAAATACGTTCGTGTAAAGTATTATACGTTTAATACTTTATTAATATTCTCAAGTTATAATATATATATACATAACATATCTATTTATATATAACGGTTCGTGAATCGTTGGAATTTGGTCGAGGTTATAATGAATGTATGAACACAGTTTAAAATTCTTGAGATTTAACTTAACAAACTTTGCTTATCGTGTCGGAATAATATAAAGATTAAAGTTTAAATTTGATCGGAAATTTCCGGGTCGTCACATAAACTGTATATGAATTATTGGACTGTCAATGTGGACTATCAACTGTGGACTACCAACATTGGACAATTAAAATGAATTAAAATATTGATTATAACATATGAAACTAAACAATTCTTCAAGTTTGCCACTTTATTTCATCTTAAACCTCATTTGTATCTTGACGATTACAATCTGCGTTCAAACCTTTCATGATTCTTGAAAACACCTCAACCGATAGGATGAACCAACCGCACTTCATCTACGGAAGAAAAGATTGATGCATATAGTCATGCACTTGAAAAACTCTCGGAAACTGAGTAAACGTTTAACACATAACTGTGTTAAATTCTTTAGTGTTATTATTACCCAAAATAACCTTGCAGTTCTTGTAGTGACCCGAACTTTTCCATGTTTATATATATTAATTGATATTGATATTTACATGATTAAATGTTTCCAACATGTTAAGCAATCAAACTTGTTAAGACTTGATTAATTGAAATATGTTTCATATAGACAATTGACCACCCAAGTTGACCGGTGATTCACGAACGTTAAAACTTGTAAAAACTATATGATGACATATATATGGATATATATATAGTTAACATGATACTATGATAAGTAAACATATCATTAAGTATATTAACAATGAACTGCATATGTAAAAACAAGACTACTAATTTAATGATTTTTAAACGAGACATATATGTAATGATTATCGTTGTAACGACATTTAACTGTATATATATCATACTAAGATATATTATATATCATAATATCATGATAATATAACAATTTAACATCTCATTTGTTATAATAAACAATGGGTTAACAACATTCAACAAGATCGTTAACCTAAAGGTTTCAAAACAAAATTTACATGTAATGACTAACGATGACTTAACGACTCAGTTAAAATGTAAATACATGTAGTGTTTTAATATGTATTCATACACTTTTGAAAGACTTCAAGACACTTATCAAAATACTTCTACTTAACAAAAATGCTTACAACTACATCCTCGTTCATTTTCATCAACAATTCTACTCGTATGCACCCGTATTCGTACTCGTACAATACATAGCTTTTAGATGTATGTACTATTGGTATATACACTCCAATGATCAGCTCTTAGCAGCCCATGTGAGTCACCTAACACATGTGGGAACCATCATTTGGCAACTAGCATGAAATATCTCATAAAATTACAAAAATATGAGTAACAATTCATGACTTATTTACATGAAAACAAAATTACATATCCTTTATATCTAATCCATACACCAACGACCAAAAACACCTACAAACACTTCCATTCTTAAATTTTCTTCATCTAATTGATCTCTCTCAAGTTCTATCTTCAAGTTCTAAGTGTTCTTTATATATTCTACAAGTTCTAGTTACATAAAATCAAGAATACTTTCAAGTTTGCTAGCTCACTTCCAATCTTGTAAGGTGATCATCCAACCTCAAGAAATCTTTGTTTCTTACAGTAGGTTATCATTTTAATACAAGGTAATAATCATATTCAAACTTTGGTTCAATTTCTATAACTATAACAATCTTATTTCAAGTGATGATCTTACTTGAACTTGTTTTCGTGTCATGATTCTGCTTCAAGAACTTCGAGCCATCCAAGGATCCGTTGAAGCTAGATCCATTTTTTTCTTTTCCAGTAGGTTTATCCAAGGAATTTAAGGTATTAATGATGTTCATAACATCATTCGATTCATACATATAAAGCTATCTTATTCGAAGGTTTAAACTTGTAATCACTAGAACATAGTTTAGTTAATTCTAAACTTGTTCGCAAACAAAAGTTAATCCTTCTAATTTGACTTTTAAAATTAACTAAACACATGTTCTATATCTATATGATATGCTAACTTAATGATTTAAAACCTGGAAACACGAAAAACACCGTAAAACTGGATTTACGCCGTCGTAGTAAAACCGCGGGCTGTTTTGGGTTAGTTAATTAAAAACTATGATAAACTTTGATTTAAAAGTTGTTATTCTGAGAAAATGATTTTTATTATGAACATGAAACTATATCCAAAAATTATGGTTAAACTCGAAGTGGAAGTATGTTTTCTAAAATGGTCATCTAGACGTCGTTCTTTCGACTGAAATGACTATCTTTACAAAAAGGACTTGTAACTTATTTTTCTGACAATAAACCTATACCTTTTCTGTTTGGATTCATAAAATAGAGTTCAATATGAAACCATAGCAATTTGATTCACTCAAAACGGATTTAAAATGAAGAAGTTATGGGTAAAACAAGATTGGATAATTTTTCTCATTTTAGCTATGTGAAAATTGGTAACAAATCTATTCCAACCATAACTTAATCAACTTGTATTGTATATTATGTAATCTTGAGATACCATAGACACGTATACAATATTTTGACCTATCATGTCGACACATCTATATTTATTTCGGAACAACCATAGACACTCTATATGTGAATGTTGGAGTTAGCTATACAGGGTTGAGGTAGATTCCAAAATATATATAGTTTGAGTTGTGATCAATACTGAGATACGTATACACTGGGTCGTGGATTGATTCAAGATAATATTTATCGATTTATTTCTGTACATCTAACTGTGGACAACTAGTTGAAGGTTACTAACGAGGACAACTGACTTAATAAACTTAAAACATCAAAATATATTAAAAGTGTTGTAAATATATTTTGAACATACTTTGATATATATGTATATATTGTTATAGGTTCGTGAATCAACCAGTGGCCAAGTCTTACTTCCCGACGAAGTAAAAATCTGTGAAAGTGAGTTATAGTCCCACTTTTAAAATCTAATATTTTTGGGATGAGAATACATGCAGGTTTTATAAATGATTTACAAAATAGACACAAGTACGTGAAACTACATTCTATGGTTGAATTATCTAAATCGAATATACCCCTTTTTATTAAGTCTGGTAATCTAAGAATTAGGGAACATACACCCTAATTGACGCGAATCCTAAAGTTAGATCTATTGGGCTTAACAAACCCCATCCAAATACCGGATGCTTTAGTACTTCGAAATTTATATCATATCCGAAGGGTGTCCCGGAATGATGGGGATATTCTTATATATGCATCTTGTTAATGTCGGTTACCAGGTGTTCACCATATGAATGATTTTTATCTCTATGTATGGGATGTGTATTGAAATATGAAATCTTGTGGTCTATTATTATGATTTGATATATATATAAGTTAAACCTATAACTCACCAACATTTTTGTTGACGTTTTACGCATGTTTATTCTCAGGTGATTATTAAGAGCTTTCGCTGTCGCATACTTAAATAAGGACGAGATTTGGAGTCCATGCTTGTATGATATTGTGTAAAAACTGCATTCAAGAAACTTATTTTATTGTAACATATTTGTATTGTAAACCATTATGTAATGGTCGTGTGTAAACAGGATATTTTAGATTATCATTATTTGATAATCTACGTAAAGCTTTTTAAAACCTTTATCTATGAAATAAAGGTTATGGTTTGTTTTAAAAATGAATGCAGTCTTTGAAAAATGTCTCATATAGAGGTCAAAACCTCGCAACGAAATCAACTAATATGGAACGTTTTTAATCAATAAGAACGGGACATTTCAGTTGGTATCAGAGCGTTGGTCTTAGAGAACCATAAATTTGCATTAGTGTGTCTTATCGAGTTTGTTAGGATGCATTAGTGAGTCTGGACTTCGACCGTGTTTACTTGAAAAATGATTGCTTAACAAATTTTGTTGGAAACTATATATTTTTAACATGTGAATATTATGTGATATATTAATCTCTTAACGCGTTTGATATTATGTGATAGATGTCTACCTCTAGAACAAGTCCCATTGACTCACCTAATAATAATGAAGAGTCAAATGTAAATTGGAATGATTCGTGGACTGGTTCACAAGTTCCCGAAGAGGAACCGGAAGAAGAGTCGGAACCGGAAGAAGAATCGGAACCGGATGAAGAAATAGAACCAGTGGGGGAAATAATAAAATGGTTAAGTAAAAGAAAATCCTCAACCAACCGACCAAGGTTAATTATGGTCAATGGTGTTTCCGCCAAGGAAGCAAAATATTGGGAGGATTACCAATTCTTCGATGAATCGGATTCCGACGAGAATTCCGATGATGTTATAGAAATTACCCCAACTGAATTTAAAAAGGCAAAAGAAAATAATAAGGGAAAGGGCATAAAAATAGAGAAATATAATTCCAACCCCGATGAACTTTATATGTATCGTCAACCCCCGAAGTCCTTAAGTTGTAACAATGACCCGGGAACCTCTAAACCACCAGGTTTTTCTAAACCAATGTGGAAAACGATGGCTCGTATTAGGGGAACATCATATATCCCTAGAAACTTGGAAAAACGAACCAAAACCGAAGAAGAAGAAACAAGCGAGTCGGAATAAGATAGTTATATTCGTGTGGTGTAATATATGTAATATAGTGTGCTTATGCTTTATGATATATGTAAAAATTGCTTGTATTAATAAGTATTTTTTTTTTTGAATCTAACTCTTGTCTATTTTACAGTATAAAAACACAAAATGGATAGACAACCCAATATTTTAAGAGACCTACCCGGAGACATGATTGATGAAATCTTGTCTAGAGTCGGTCAGAATTCTTCAGCACAACTATTTACGGTGAAATCAGTTTGTAAGACATTCGAAGAACGTTCCAAGAATGCCTTGGTTTATAAAAGTGAGATCAGTTTGTAAGACATTCGAAGAACGTTCTAAGAATGTCTTGGTTTATAAAAGGCTTTCGTTCGAAAGATGGGGGATATCACATTGGGAAATCCATAAGTTACGATGTGTTTACTTTGACGCATATATTGCGGGGAACCCAAATGCTATTTTACGCAATGGGTTAAGAAATTATTTTGACTCAATATATCCGAATATTGGACTTCGTGATTTAGAAAAAGCAGCTAACATGCAACATAAAGAAGCATGTTATGCTTACGGATTAGTAATGTTCGCTTCTCACCAAAGTGAGAACAAGAACACCGGGCTACAACTATTAAACAAAACGTTCCCACAAGTGACGGAGTCGGTAATTGGGGTAAGAAATGAGGTTTTTAGATTGTTACGGGACTATTGGACATTACGTAACCCTCGTCCCTTTGACGATGTTACAACACGTTGTCTTATCAACGGCCATAACGGTTATGTTCCACAAGACCAAGGATGGGAAGTAATCCTAGTAAAACCAGAATGCATGACTTGTTTCTGGACGTATGAATTACGTGTCTTTATTGCCTTTGCTGAACGACTTGTGTACTAGCTAGAATTATCTTCACAACCATCTTGTATCAAATTTATTGTGTGCTATATTTCATGCTATATGTAAAATAACCGGTATTGTAAGTTTGTAAAATATTGTGTAAAAGTTTGAACGCGAAATATTATTATAATCAGTTTTTCATATAGAATTGTAGTAGTTGAATTGTATATTAGCTACTAAGTATGAACTTAACGGGTAGGTACTACCCGAATTTAAACTTATAAAAAGCTTTTATAAATGAGTTCATATTATGCTACGAAATACTATTAACTACTCTTAATATTCTGTATGATTAACTTATTCCATTTGACTATTTTGAAGGAAATGGCACCGACTACTCGACACACCGTGAATATGAATGAAGAGGAATTACGTACTTTTCTAGCTTCAAACATAGCCGCAGTACAGGCTGCGCTACATACCAACAATAACCTTGGATCTAGCAGTACAGGAAATCGTGTAGAATGCACCTACAAAGAATTCACTGCCTGCAAACCTTTGGAATTTGATGGAACCGAAGGACCGATCGGATTGAAACGGTGGACCGAGAAGTTCGAATTGGTGTTTGCCATAAGTAAGTGTACTAAAGAGGACAAAGTGAAGTACGCTACGCATACCTTTACAGGTTCTGCGTTAACATGGTGGAATACCTATCTAGAGCAAGTGGGACAAGACGATGCGTACGCACTACCGTGGTCACCATTCAAGCACTTGATGAACGAGAAGTACCATCCCAGAACCGAGGTCAATAAGCTCAAGACAAAACTTAGAGGGTTACGAACCCAAGGATTTGATATTACCACGTACGAAAGACGATTCACAGAATTGTGCCTATTGTGTCCGGCAGCATTCGAAGATGAGGAAGAGAAGATCGACACGTTTGTGAAAGGATTACCGGAAAGAATCCAAGAAGATATAAGTTCACACGAGCCCGCCTCCATACAACAGGCATGTAGAATGGCTCACAAACTAGTGAACCAGATTGAGGAAAGAATTAAAGAACAGACGGCTGAAGAGGCCAATGTGAAGCAAGTCAAAAGAAAGTGGGAGGAAAACGGTGATAAGAATCACCAATACAACAACAACAGCAATTACAATAATAATCGCAACAATTATCCCAACAATCGCAACATAAATCGCAACTACAACAAACGGCACAACAACAACAAAAACAACAACAACAACAACAACAACAACAGCAACTACAACAATCATCCCAACAACAATAACAACCGTAACAACAACAACAATCAGAAGCAGCTATGCCAAAGGTGTGAAAAGTATCACTCGGGGTTCTGCACCAAATTTTGCAACAAGTGTAAAAGAAATGGTCATAGCGCGGCGAAGTGTGAGGTCTACGGACCAGGGGTTAATATAACGAAAGGAACAAATGGTGTCGGAACGAGTAATGGCGGAGCAAGTAGTGTCGGAGCAAGTTATGCCAATGTAGTTTGTTATAAATGTGGAAAACCGGGCCACATTATTAGAAATTGCCCGAACCAGGAGAACACGAATGGACAAGGCCGCGGAAGAGTTTTCAATATTAATGCGGCAGAGGCACAGGAAGACCCGGAGCTTGTTACGGGTACGTTTCTTATTGAAAATAAATCTGCTTACGTTTTATTTTATTCGGGTGCGGATAGAAGCTATATGAGTAGAGATTTTTGTGCTAAATTAAGTTGTCCATTGACGCCTTTGGATAGTAAATTTTTACTCGAATTAGCAAATGGTAAATTAATTTCAGCAGATAATATATGTCGGAATCGAGAAATTAAACTGGTTAGCGAAACATTTAAGATTGATTTGATACCAGTAGAGTTAGGGAGTTTTGATGTGATAATCGGTATGGACTGGTTGAAAGAAGTGAAAGCAGAGATCGTTTGTTACAAAAATGCAATTCACATTATACGAGAAAAAGGAAAACCCTTAATGGTGTACGGATAAAAGGGGAACACGAAGCTACATCTTATTAGTAATTTTAAGGCACAAAAACTAATAAGAAAAGGTTGCTATGCTATTCTAGCACACGTCGAGAAAGTACAAACTGAAGAAAAGAGCATCAATGATGTTCCCATTGCAAAAGAATTTCCCGATGTATTTCTGAAAGAATTACCGGGATTACCCCCACATCGATCCATTGAATTTCAAATAGATCTTGTACCAGGAGCTGCACCAATAGCTCGTGCTCCTTACAGACTCGCACCCAACGAGATGAAAGAACTGCAAAGCCAATTACAAGAACTTTTAGAGCGTGGTTTCATTCGACCAAGCACATCACCGTGGGGAGCTCCTGTTTTGTTTGTCAAGAAGAAAGATGGTACATTCAGGTTGTGTATCGACTATCGAGAGTTGAACAAACTTACCATCAAGAACCTCTACCCACTACCGAGAATTAACGACTTATTTGATCAACTACAAGGCTCGTCTGTTTATTCAAAGATTGACTTACGTTCCGGGTATCATCAAATGCGGGTGAAAGAAGATGATATTCCAAAGACTGCTTTCAGAACACGTTACGGTCATTACGAGTTTATGGTCATGCCGTTTGGTTTAACTAATGCACCAGCTGTGTTCATGGACCTTATGAACCGAGTGTGTGGACCATACCTTGACAAGTTTGTCATTGTTTTCATTGATGACATACTTATTTACTCAAAGAATGACCACGAACACGGTGAACATTTGAGAAAGGTGTTAGAAGTATTGAGGAAGGAAGAATTGTACACTAAGTTTTCAAAGTGTGCATTTTGGTTGGAAAAAGTTCAATTCCTCGGTCACATAGTGAACAAAGAAGGTATTAAGGTGGATCCGGCAAAGATAGAAACTGTTGAAAAGTGGGAAACCCCGAAAACTCCGAAACACATACGCCAGTTTTTAGGACTAGCTGGTTATTACAGAAGGTTCATCCAAGACTTTTCCAGAATAGCAAAACCCTTGACTGCATTAACGCATAAAGGGAAGAAATTTGAATGGAATGATGAACAAGAGAAAGCGTTTCAGTTATTAAAGAAAAAGCTAACTACTGCACCTATATTGTCATTGCCAGAAGGGAATGATGATTTTGTGATTTATTGTGATGCATCAAAGCAAGGTATCGGTTTTGTATTAATGCAACGAACGAAGGTGATTGCTTATGCGTCTAGACAATTGAAGATTCACGAACAAAATTATACGACGCATGATTTGGAATTAGGCGCGGTTGTTTTTGCATTAAAGACTTGGAGGCACTACTTATATGGGGTCAAAAGTATCATATATACCGACCACAAAAGTCTTCAACACATGTTTAATCAGAAACAACTGAATATGAGGCAGCGTAGGTGGATTGAATTATTGAATGATTACGACTTTGAGATTCGTTACCACCCGGGGAAGGCAAATGTGGTAGCCGATGCCTTGAGCAGGAAGGACAGAGAACCCATTCGAGTAAAATTATGAATATAATGATTCAAAATAACCTTACTACTCAAATAAAGGAGGCGCAACAAGGAGTTTTAAAAAAGGGAAATTTAAAGGATGAAATACCCAAAGGATCGGAGAAGCATCTTAATATTCGGGAAGACGGAACCCGGTATAGGGCAGAAAGGATTTGGGTACCAAAATTTGGAGATATGAGAGAAATGGTACTTAGAGAAGCTCATAAAACCTGATACTCAATACATCCTGGAACGGGGAAGATGTACAAGGATCTCAAGAAACATTTTTGGTGGCCGGGTATGAAAGCCGATGTTGCTAAATACGTAGGAGAATGTTTGACGTGTTCTAAGGTCAAAGCTGAGCATCAGAAACCATCAGGACTACTTCAACAACCCGAAATCCTGGAATGGAAATGGGAAAACATTACCATGGATTTCATCACTAAATTGCCAAGGACTGCAAGTGGTTTTGATACTATTTGGTTAATAGTTGATCGTCTCACCAAATCAGCACACTTCCTGCCAATAAGAGAAGATGACAAGATGGAGAAGTTAGCACGACTGTATTTGAAGGAAGTCGTCTCCAGACATGGAATACCAATCTCTATTATCTCTGATAGGGATAGCAGATTTATTTCAAGATTCTGGAAGACATAACAGCAAGCATTAGGAACTCGTCTAGACATGAGTACTGCCTATCATCCACAAACTGATGGGCAGAGCGAAAGGACGATAAAAACGCTTGAAGACATGCTACGAGCATGTGTTATTGATTTCGGAAACAGTTGGGATCGACATCTACCGTTAGCAGAATTTTCCTACAACAACAGCTACCATTCAAGCATTGAGATGGCGCCGTTTGAAGCACTTTATGGTAGAAAGTGCAGGTCTTCGATTTGTTGGAGTGAAGTGAGGGATAGACAGATTACGGGTTCGGAGATTATACAAGAAACTACCGAGAAGATCATCCAAATTCAACAACGGTTGAAAACCGACCAAAGTCGACAAAAGAGCTACGCTGACATTAAAATAAAAGATATAGAATTTGAAATTGGAGAGATGGTCATGCTTAAAGTTGCACCTTGGAAAGGTGTTGTTCGATTTGGTAAACGAGGGAAATTAAATCCAAGGTATATTGGACCATTCAAGATTATTGATCGTGTCGGACCAGTAGCTTACCGACTTGAGTTACCTCAACAAGTCACGGCTGTACATAACACTTTCCACGTCTCGAATTTGAAGAAATGTTTTGCTAAAGAAGATCTCACTATTCCGTTAAATGAAATCCAAATCAACGAAAAACTTCAATTCATCGAAGAACCCGTCGAAATAATGGATCGTGAGGTTAAAAGACTTAAGCAAAACAAGATACCAATTGTTAAGGTTCGATGGAATGCTCGTAGAGGACCCGAGTTCACCTGGAAGTGTGAAGATCAGATGAAGAAGAAATACCCGCGTCTATTTCCAGAAGATTCGTCAACACCTTCAACAGCTTAAAATTACAGGACGAAATTTATTTAACGGGTAGGTACTGTAGTGACCCGAACTTTTCCATGTTTATATATATTAATTGAGATTGATATTTACATGATTAAATGTTTCCAACATGTTAAGAAATCAAACTTGTTAAGACTTGATTAATTGAAATATGTTTCATATAGACAATTGACCACCCAAGTTGACCGGTGATTCACGAACGTTAAAACTTGTAAAAACTATATGATGACATATATATGGATATATATATAGTTAACATGATACTATGATAAGTAAACATATCATTAAGTATATTAACAATGAACTACATATGTAAAAACAAGACTACTAACTTAATGATTTTTAAACGAGACATATATGTAACGATTATCGTTGTAACGACATTTAACTGTATATATATCATACTAAGATATATTATATATCATAATATCATGATAATATAAAAATTTAACATCTCATTTGTTATAATAAACAATGGGTTAACAACATTCAACAAGATCGTTAACCTAAAGGTTTCAAAACAACATTTACATGTAACGACTAACGATGACTTAACGACTCAGTTAAAATGTATATACATGTAGTGTTTTAATATGTATTCATACACTTTTGAAAGACTTCAAGACACTTATCAAAATACTTCTACTTAACAAAAATGCTTACAACTACATCCTCGTTCAGTTTCATCAACAATTCTACTCGTATGCACCCGTATTCGTACTCGTACAATACACAGCTTTTAGATGTATGTACTATTGGTATATACAATCAAATGATCAGCTCTTAGAAGCCCATTTGAGTCACCTAACACATGTGGGAACCATCATTTGGCAACTAGCATGAAATATCTCATAAAATTACAAAAAATGAGTAATCATTCATGACTTATTTACATGAAAACAAAATTACATATCCTTTATATCTAATCCATACACCAACGACCAAAAACACCTACAAACACTTTCATTCTTCAATTTTCTTCATCTAATTGATCTCTCTCAAGTTCTATCTTCAAGTTCTAAGTGTTCTTCATATATTCTACAAGTTCTAGTTACATAAAATCAAGAATACTTTCAAGTTTGCTAGCTCACTTTCAATCTTGTAAGATGATCATCCAACCTCAAGAAATCTTTATTTCTTACAGTAGGTTATCATTCTAATACAAGGTAATAATCATATTCAAACTTTGGTTCAATTTCTATAACTATAACAATCTTATTTCAAGTGATGATCTTACTTGAACTTGTTTTCGTGTCATGATTCTGCTTCAAGAACTTCGAGCCATCCAAGGATCTGTTGAAGCTAGATCCATTTTTCTCTTTTTCAGTAGGTTTATCCAAGGAACTTAAGGTAGTAATAATGTTCATAACATCATTTGATTCATACATATAAAGCTATCTTATTCGAAGGTTTAAACTTGTAATCACTAGAACATAGTTTAGTTAATTCTAAACTTGTTCGCAAACAAAAGTTAATCCTTCTAATTTGACGTTTAAAATCAACTAAACACATGTTCTATATCTATATGATATGCTAACTTAATTATTTAAAACCTGGAAACACGAAAAACACCGTAAAACCGGATTTACGCCGTCGTAGTAACACCGCGGGCTGTTTTGGGTTAGTTAATTAAAAACTATGATAAACTTTGATTTAAAAGTTGTTATTCTGAGAAAATGATTTTTATTATGAACATGAAACTATATCCAAAAATTATGGTTAAACTCGAAGTGGAAGTATGTTTTCTAAAATGGTCATCTAGACGTCGTTCTTTCGACTGAAATGACTATCTTTACAAAAACGACTTGTAACATATTTTTCCAACTATAAACCTATACCTTTTCTGTTTAGAATCATAAAATATAGTTCAATATGAAACCATAGCAATTTGATTCACTCAAAACGGATTTAAAATGAAGAAGTTATGGGTAAAACAAGATTGGATAATTTTTCTCATTTTAGCTACGTGAAAATTGGTAACAAATCTATTCCAACCATAACTTAATCAACTTGTATTGTATATTATGTAATCTTGAGATACCATAGACACGTATACAATGTTTCGACCTATGATGTCGACACATCTATATATATTTCGGAACAACCATAGACACTCTATATGTGAATGTTGGAGTTAGCTATACAGGGTTGAGTTAGATTCCAAAATATATATAGTTTGAGTTGTGATCAATACTGAGATACGTATACACTGGGTCGTGGATTGATTCAAGATAATATTTATCGATTTATTTCTGTACATCTAAGTGTGGACAACTAGTTGTAGGTTACTAACGAGGACAGCTGACTTAATAAACTTAAAACATCAAAATATATTAAAAGTGTTGTAAATATATTTTGAACATACTTTGATATATATGTATATATTGTTATAGGTTCGTGAATCAACCAGTGGCCAAGTCTTACTTCCCGACGAAGTAAAAATCTGTGAAAGTGAGTTATAGTTCCACTTTTAAAATCTAATATTTTTGGGATGAGAATACATGCAGGTTTTATAAATGATTTACAAAATAGACACAAGTACGTGAAACTACATTCTATGGTTGAATTATCGAAATCGAATATGCCCCATTTTATTAAGTCTGGTTATCTAAGAATTAGGGAACAGACACCCTAATTGACGTGAATCCTAAAGATAGATCTATTGGGCTTAACAAACCCCATCCAAAGTACCGGATGCTTTAGTACTTCGAAATTTATATCATATCCGAAGGGTGTCCTGGAATGATGGGGATATTCTTATATATGCATCTTGTTAATGTCGGTTACCAGGTGTTCACCATATGAATGATTTTTATCTCTATGTATGGGATGTGTATTGAAATATGAAATCTTGTGGTCTATTATTATGATTTGATATATATATATAGGTTAAACCTATAACTCACCAACATTTTTTTTTAAGTTTTAAGCATGTTTATTCTCAGGTGATTATTAAGAGCTTCCGCTGTCGCATACTTAAATAAGGACGAGATTTAGAGTCCATGCTTGTATGATATTGTGTAAAAACTGCATTCAAGAAACTTATTTTGTTGTAACATATTTGTATTGTAAACCATTATGTAATGGTCGTGTTGCAAACAGGATATTTTAGATTATCATTATTTGATAATCTACGTAAAGCTTTTTAAAACCTTTATCTATGAAATAAAGGTTATGGTTTGTTTTAAAGATGAATGCAGTCTTTGAAAAACGTCTCATATAGAGGTCAAAACCTCGCAACGAAATCAACTAATATGGAACGTTTTTAATCAATAAGAACGGGACATTTCAGTTCTTCTTCAAAATAGCCAATTTTGTCACAGCTCCAGCAAGACAACTTCGACTTTTCGTACAAAACAACCTTATTATAACGTTGATATAGACGCGTGCTCTTTTATTGTTACCAGGGAACCTTTCATATTCCACCATATTACCATCAGCGTTTAATCATCTAAAAACACAATTCTCCTGAAACCACCCCGGATTAATAATCGATGATTCAGATATCATAGCATTAAATGCAGAGGAAACAGAAAAATGGTAGATGGTCTAAACGGCCAAAAGTTTGATGATAAAGAAAGAAGTGTTAGAAACGCTCGATAGAAAATTGAGTATTGAAAAACAGATTGAGCTACCCATGAAGGAGACCAAGGATAAATACAAAGACCAAACCCTATATTCAAAGGATTCAGGTAATTCGGGATCCGTTGAAATCTTTAGAGAATATCTTGCTCCGAAGTCATGTTAAAATCTTGCGGAAAATCTTTCTCCATCAACCATCGAACTTAGAAATTCCAAAATATCATCATCAATATCTTCGATATTTCTGAGGATATTTTCATAAATATTCTCGTCCGAAATTATATACCTCTACGTGCTTCCTGTGTATCATTATATTGGAAACATTCAATAGAAAATTTAGTACCGAGAAGCAGATTATGCGAAACTATGAAGAAAGCCGTGGTCAGATCACAAAGAATAAGTTTGACTTCAAAGAATCCAAATGATTCAATGTCTGCTAAAGTCTATAGTGAATAACTTGCTCCTTACTCTAAACCCTTGCAGACAATAGTTTCTATCATCCTCTGATCTTAGATATTCCGAGATATTATCGTATCTTTCATTATAAATATCCTCCATATTTCTGAAGATATTTTTATAACTATTCTTATCTGAAATCATTAATCTCTTTGTGCTATCAGTATTACATCATATAGAAACTGTTAGTTTCTATATTCTGTAAACTTTCGAGCTTAAAATATGAATGTTATTGAAGTAATGTTGGGAATTGATGCATAAATTAGTATAATATAATGACACTTGATCAACGTGATTATATTACAGTAAGTCATGCTGAGTTTCTAATGGGACGTGATGATTCACAGATTCATAACATCATCATGTGCCATGTTACATAACTCTTTCATTCTGCTTAACTTCTGAACATATCAAGAAAGTATATTCTTGATAGTTCTGTTCTCAGTGATTCTGGTAATTTGACAAATCAAATCGTGCTATTACGTCCTTTCTTGTTAAGATCATTAAGTTCATTCGAAACTCCATACTTACGAATTCTGGACCATTACTCTCTTTATTAGAGGTCGAGAAGAAAATAAAAAGGCAAAGAGCTTCAAAATATAAGAGAAAACATAAAGCCCAATAACAACACGGAGATTACAAACCGTGGATATTAATACGAATAGCAATATAAAGACACGGTAGAATTAAGAATAGTATCATCCCAAGGTAATAGTAAAAGTAACCAAATCTTTCTGGTGGAAGATTGAAAAGAAGGATGACAGAAATGATAATTAGGAAAATATCAAGGATTAGAATGGGATTAAGCATTTTTACGATCTTTTGGATGTTTGAACTAAGAAAGAATGTATAGGAATGGTGAGAATAATGTAACAGAAGAATTTAATTTATAATGAAAATATCAGACAGAGTAATCGAGGCAGATCATCGTATTGAATTATAGAGATCTTAATTTTCTTACTCGCCGAAGAATCAAATCTTTTAGATTTCGAAGATTTTCTTTAAATCCCTTGAATTTCGGAATTCAACCCTAACTCTGCCAAAAGTTAAGACGAATCTTTACTTTTCCTATTTCAATCTTTTATGATAGCTTCATTCGTACTCTTCGAATAATCGAATTTTTTATCCACATTACTCAATGATGATAAAAATCTAGTTATCAACTCATATTCGTCATGAAAACATTTTTATTGTTAGCCAAGACGACCTCACTCAAATTTCGGGATGAAATTTCTTTAACGGGTAGGTAATGTGACGACCCGGAAATTTCCGATCAAATTTAAACTTTAATCTTTATATGTTTTCGACACGATAAGCAAAATCTGTAATGTTGAGTCTCGAAAGTTTTGAAATCTATATTCATGTAATCAATTACCCTTTGACTATACTCGACGATTCACGAACATTTATGTGTATATAGATATGTATATATAATATGTACTTGGTAATTGAAAACGTTAACAAAGTATTAGATATATAATACTTTACATAAAAGTATTTGTTTCAATATATTTATCGATGGAATTAGAAGATAATATCAAATGATTGATTTATCAGATACATTGAATTATGATTATGAGTCTCTGTTATGAGGCCCACGTTGATTTGGAAAATTGTTTCTTTTTAACGGTATTCAGAAATTGATAAAGTGATTTACAAGTAAGAACAAAAGTGTCAATTAACAAGAACTAGATAAGGGTTAGTGGAGTTTCCTGTTCGTTTTCCTATATAGGCGTTTAACTAGTTAACTTTCATATTATTCAGAGAAGTTTAATTCGAACTTATATGATTTTAAAATAAACGGTGATCCGAAAATGAGTTCTATAAATTTTAGGCTTACTAAAAATGTATTTAGGATTTAGTTATTAAATTTTAACACTTTTTATATTTTACCCAAAATTGAGAGGGACAGTTGATGTAATTTGTATTTAACAAATTAAGGATCAAATTTTATATCATAATGACTAAAATAAATAAATATAGTTAATTTAAAAATATGGGACTTATCTGAGTACTTTTATCCGCGACTAAGTTATCAACAGGAGCACGATAGCAGTCCGTGAAAAACTGTCGGTAGTATACCAACAAATGAATGTCACGAGATTTCTGTACATACTAGTGGAACACGTTTTAATGAATTATGATATTTGACATTTGAAATGTCCCGTTCTTATTGATTAAAAACGTTCCATATTAATTGATTTCGTTGCGAGGTTTTGACCTCTATATGAGACTTTTTCAAAGACTGCATTCATTTTTAAAACAAACCATAACCTTTATTTCATAAATAAAGGTTTAAAAAGCCTTACGTAGATTAAATGATAATCTAAAATATCCTGTTTACACACGACCATTACATAATGGTTTACAATACAAATATGTTACATCGAAATCAGTTTCTTGAATGCAGTTTTTACACAATATCATACAAACATGGACTCCAAATCTTGTCCTTATTTTACTATGCAACAGCGGAAGCTCTTAGTATTCACTTGAGAATAAACATGCTTTAAACGTCAACAAAAATGTTGGTGAGTTATAGGTTTAACCTATATATATCAAATCGTAACAATAGACCACAAGATTTCATATTTCAATACACATCCCATACATAGAGATAAAAATCATTCATATGGTGAACACCTGGTAACCGACATCAACAAGATGCATATGTAAGAATATCCCCATCATTCCGGGACACCCTTCGATATGATATAAATTTCGAAGTACTAAAGCATCCGGTACTTTAGATGGGGTTTGTTAGGCCCAATAGATCTATCTTTAGGATTCGCGTCAATTAGGGTGTCTGTTCCCTAATTCTTAGATTACCAGACTTAATAAAAAGGGGCATATTCGATTTCGATAATTCAACCATAGAATGTAGTTTCACGTACTTGTGTCTATTTTGTAAATCATTTATAAAACCTGCATGTATTCTCATCCCAAAAATATTAGATTTTAAAAGTGGGACTATAACTCACTTTCACAGATTTTTACTTCGTCGGGAAGTAAGACTTGGCCACTGGTTGATTCACGAACCTATAACAATATATACATATATATCAAAGTATGTTCAAAATATATTTACAACACTTTTAATATATTTTGATGTTTTAAGTTTATTAAGTCAGCTGTCCTCGTTAGTAACCTACAACTAGTTGTCCACAGTTAGATGTACAGAAATAAATCGATAAATATTATCTTGAATCAATCCACGACCCAGTGTATACGTATCTCAGTATTGATCACAACTCAAACTATATATATTTTGGAATCAACCTCAACCCTGTATAGCTAACTCCAACATTCACATATAGAGTGTCTATGGTTGTTCCGAAATATATATAGATGTGTTGACATGATAGGTCGAAACATTGTATACGTATCTATGGTATCTCAAGATAACATAATATACAATACAAGTTGATTAAGTTATGGTTGAAATAGATTTGTTACCAATTTTCACGTAGCTAAACTGAGAAAAATTATCCAATCTTGTTTTACCCATAACTTCTTCATTTTAAATCCGTTTTGAGTGAATCAAATTGCTATGGTTTCATATTGAACTCTATTTTATGAATCTAAACAGAAAAAGTATAGGTTTATAGTCGGAAAAATAAGTTACAAGTCGTTTTTGTAAAGATAGTCATTTCAGTCGAAAGAACGACGTCTAGATGACCATTTTAGAAAACATACTTCCACTTTGAGTTTAACCATAATTTTTGGATATAGTTTCATGTTCATAATAAAAATCATTTTTCCAGAATAACAACTTTTAAATCAAAGTTTATCATAGTTTTTAATTAACTAACCCAAAACAGCCCGCGGTGTTACTACGACGGCGTAAATCCGATTTTACGGTGTTTTTCGTGTTTCCAGGTTTTAAATCATTAAGTTAGCATATCATATAGATATAGAACATGTGTTTAGATGATTTTAAAAGTCAAGTTAGAAGGATTAAATTTTATTTGCGAACAAGTTTAGAATTAACTAAACTATGTTCTAGTGATTACAAGTTTAAACCTTCGAATAAGATAGCTTTATATGTATGAATCGAATGATGTTATGAACATCATTACTACCTCAAGCTCCTTGGATAAACCTACTGGAAATGAAAAAAATAGATCTAGCTTCAAAAGATCCTTGGATGGCTTGAAATTTCTTGAAGCAGAATCATGACACGAAAACAATTTCAAGTAAGATTTCCACTCGAAATAAGATTGTTATAGTTATAGAAATTGAATTAAAGTTTGAATATGATTATTACCTTATATTAGAAAGATAACCTACTGTAAGTAACAAAGGTTTCTTGATCTTGGATGATTACTTAGAATGGATTTAGAAAACTTGGAAGTAAACTTGCAATCTTGGAAGTATTCTTGATTTTATGAAACTAGAACTTTTGGAATTTATGAAGAACACTTAGAACATGAAGATATAACTTGAGAGAGATCAATTAGATGAAAAAAATTGAAGAATTAAAGTGTTTGTAGGTGTTTTTAGTCGTTGGTGTATGGATTAGATATAAAGGATATGTAATTTTGTTTTCATGTAAATAAGTCATGAATGATTACTCATATTTTTGTAATTTTATGAGATATTTCATGCTAGTTGCCAAATAATGGTTCCCACATGTGTTAGATGACTCACATGGGCTGCTAAGAGCTGATCATTGGAGTGTATATACCAATAGTACATACATCTAAAAGCTGTGTATTGTACGAGTACGAATACGGGTGCATATGAGTAGAATTGTTGATGAAACTGAACGAGGATGTAATTGTAAGCATTTTTGTTAAGTAGAAGTATTAAGTGTCTTGAAGTCTTTCAAAAGTGTATGAATACATATTAAAACACTACATGTATATTCATTTTAACAGCCATCGTTAGTCATTACATGTAAATGTTGTTTTGAAATCTTTAGGTTAACGATCTTTGTTAAATGTTGTTAACCCAATGTTTATAATATCAAATGAGATTTTAAATTATTATATTATCATGATATTATGATGTACGAATATCTCTTAATATGATCTATATACATTAAATGTCGTTACAACGATAATCGTTACATATATGTCTCGTTTCAAAATCATTAAGTTAGTAGTCTTATTTTTGCATATGTAGTTCATTGTTAATACACTTAATGATATATTTACTTATCATTTAACATAATTAACCAAGTGTATCAATATCTTAATATGATTCATATGTACCTAGTAAGACGTTATAACGATAATCGTTATATATATCGTTTTCGAGTTTCTTAATTTAATAGTCTCATTTTTATGTATATAAGTCATTGTTAAAATACCTAATGAGATACATACTTATAATAAAATCATGTTAACTATATATATAACCATATATATGTCATCGTATAGTTTTTACAAGTTTTAACGTTCGTGAATCACCGGTCAACTTGGGTGGTCATTTGTCTATATGAAACCTATTTCAATTAATCAAGTCTTAACAAGTTTGATTGCTTAACATGTTGGAAACACTTAATCATGTAAATAAAAATTTCATTTAATATATATATAAACATGGAAAAGTTCGGGTCACTACAGTACCTACCCGTTAAATAAATTTCGTCCCGAAATTTTAAGCAGTTGGAGGTGTTGACGTATCTTCTGGAAATAAATGCGGGTATTTCTTCTTCATCTGATCTTCTCATTCCCAGGTGAACTCGGGTCCTCTACGAGCATTCCATCGAACCTTAACAATTGGTATCTTGTTTTGCTTAAGTCTTTTAACCTCACGATCCATTATTTCGACGGGTTCTTCGATAAATTGAAGTTTTTCGTTGATTTAGATTTCATCTAACGGAATAGTGAGATCTTCTTTAGCAAAACATTTCTTCAAATTCGAGACGTGGAAAGTGTTATGTACAGCCGCGAGTTGTTGAGGTAACTCAAGTCGGTAAGCTACTGGTCCGATACGATCAATAATCTTGAATGGTCCAATATACCTTGGATTTAATTTCCCTGGTTTACCAAATCGAACTACGCCTTTCCAAGGTGCAACTTTAAGCATGATCATCTCTCCAATTTCAAATTCTATATCTTTTCTTTTAATGTCAGCGTAGCTCTTTTGTCGACTTTGGGCGGATTTCAACCGTTGTTGAATTTGGATGATCTTCTCGGTAGTTTCTTGTATTATCTACGGACCCGTAATCTGTCTATCCCCCACTTCACTCCAACAAATCGGAGACCTGCACTTTCTACCATAAAGTGCTTCAAACGGCGCCATCTCAATGCTTGAATGGTAGCTGTTGTTGTAGGAAAATTCTGCTAACGGTAGATGTCGATCCCAACTGTTTCTGAAATCAATAACACATGCTCGTAGCATGTCTTCAAGCGTTTGTATCGTCCTTTCGCTCTGCCCATCAGTTTGTGGATGATAGGCAGTACTCATGTCTAGACGAGTTCCTAATGCTTGCTGTAATGTCTGCCAGAATCTTGAAATAAATCTGCCATCCCTATCAGAGATAATAGAGATTGGTATTCCATGTCTCCAGACGACTTCCTTTAAATACAGTCGTGCTAACTTCTCCATCTTGTCATCTTCTCTTATTGGCAGGAAGTGTGCTGATTTGGTGAGACGATCAACTATTACCCAAATAGTATCAAAACCACTTGCAGTCCTTGGCAATTTAGTGATGAAATCCATGGTAATGTTTTCCCATTTCCATTTCGGAATTTTGGGTTGTTGAAGTAGACCTGATGGTTTCTGATGCTCAGCTTTGACCTCAGAACACGTCAAACATTCTTCTACGTATTTAGCAACATCGGCTTTCATACCCGGCCACCAAAAATGTTTCTTGAGATCCTTGTACATCTTCCCCGTTCCAGGATGTCTTGAGTATCTAGTTTTATGAGCTTCTCTAAGTACCATTTCTCTCATATCTCTAAATTTTGGTACCCAAATCCTTTCAGCCCTATACCAGGTTCCGTCTTCCCGAATATTAAGATGCTTCTCCGATCCTTTGGGTATTTCATCCTTTAAATTTCCCTCTTTTAAAACTCCTTGTTGCGCCTCCTTTATTTGAGTAGTAAGGTTATTGTGAATCATTATATTCATAGATTTTACTCGAATGGGTTCTCTGTCCTTCCTGCTGAAGGCGTCGGCTACCACATTTGCCTTCCCCGGGTGGTAACGAATCTCAAAGTCGTAATCATTTAATAATTCAATCCACCTACGCTGCCTCATATTCAGTTGTTTCTGATTAAATATGTGTTGAAGACTTTTGTGGTTGGTATATATAATACTTTTGACCCCATATAAGTAGTGCCTCCAAGTCTTTAATACAAAAACAACCGCGCCTAATTCCAAATCATGCGTCGTATAATTTTGCTCGTGAATCTTCAATTGTCTAGACGCATAAGCAATCACCTTCGTTCGTTGCATTAATATACAACCGAGACCTTGCTTTGATGCGTCAAAATAAATCACAAAATCATCATTCCCTTCAAGCAATGACAATATAGGTGCCGTAGTTAGCTTTTTCTTCAATAACAGGAACGCTTTCTCTTGTTCATCCTTCCATTCAAATTTCTTCCCTTTATGAGTTAATGCAGTCAAGGGTTTTGCTATTCTGGAAAAGTCTTGGATGAACCTTCTGTAGTAACCAGCTAGTCCTAAAAACTGGCGTATGTGTTTCGGAGTTTTCGGGGTTTCCCACTTTTCAACAGTTTCTATCTTTGCCGGATCCACCTTAATACCTTTTTTGTTCACTATGTGACCGAGGAATTGAACTTCTTACAACCAAAATGCACACTTTTAAAATTTATCGTACAATTCTTCCTTCCTCAATACTTCTAACACCTTTCTCAAATGTTCACCGTGTTCTTGGTCATTCTTTGAGTAAATATGTATGTCATCAATGAAAACAATGACAAACTTGTCAAGGTATGGTCCACACACTCGGTTCATAAGGTCCATGAACACAGCTGGTGTATTAGTTAAACCAAACGGCATGACCATAAACTCGTAATGACCGTAACGTATTCTGAAAGCAGTCTTTGGAATATCATCTTCTTTCATCCGCATTTGATGATACCCGGAACGTAAGTCAATCTTTGAATAAACAGACGAGCCTTGTAGTTGATCAAATAAGTCATCGATTCTCGGTAGTGGGTAGCGGTTCTTGATGGTAAGTTTGTTCAACTCTCGGTAGTCGATACACAACCTGAATGTACCATCTTTCTTCTTGACAAACAAAACAGGTGCTCCCCACGGTGATGTGCTTGGTCGAATGAAACCACGCTCTAAAAGTTCTTATAATTGGCTTTGCAGTTCTTTCATCTCGCTGGGTGCGAGTATGTAAGGAGCACGAGCTATTGGTGCAGCTCCTGGTACAAGATCTATTTGAAATTCAACGGATCGATGTGGGGGTAATCCCGGTAATTCTTTCGGAAATACATCGGGAAATTCTTTTGCGACGGGAACATCATTGATGCTCTTTTCTTCAGTTTGTACTTTCTCGACGTGTGCTAGAACAGCATAGCAACCTTTTCTTATTAGTTTTTGTGCCTTCAAATTACTAATAAGATGTAGCTTTGTGTTGCCCTTTTCTCCGTACACCATTAAGGGTTTTCCTTTTTCTCGTATAATGCGAATTGCAATTTTGTAACAAACGATCTCTGCTTTCACTTCTTTCAACCAGTCCATACCGATTATCACATCAAAACTCCCTAACTCTACTGGTATCAAGTCAATCTTAAATGTTTCACTAACCCGTTTAATTTCTCGATTCCGACATATATTATCTGCTGAAATTAATTTACCATTTGCTAATTCGAGTAAAAATTTACTATCCAACGGCGTCAATGGACAACTTAATTTTGCACAAAAATCTCTACTCATATAGCTTCTATCCGCACCCGAATCAAATAAAACGTAAGCAGATTTATTGTCAATAAGAAACGTACCCGTAACAAGCTCCGGGTCTTCCTGTGCCTCTACCGCATTAATATTGAAAACTCTTTCGTGGCCTTGTCCATTCGTGTTCTCCTGGTTCGGGCAATTTCTAATAATGTGGCCCGGTTTTCCACATTTATAACAAACTACATTGGCAAAACTTGCTCCGACACTACTTACTCCGCCATTACTCGTTCCGACACCATTTTTTCCTTTCGTTCTATTAACCCCTGGTCCGTAGACCTCACACTTCGCCACGCTATGACCAATTCTTTTACACTTGTTGCAAAATTTGGTGCAGAACCCCGAGTGATACTTTTTACACCTTTGGCATAGCTGCTTCTGATTGTTGTTGTTGTTGTGGTTGTTATTTTTGTTGGGACGATTGTTGTAGTTGCTGTTGTTATTGTTGTTGTTGTTGTTGTTGTTGTTGGGCCGTTTGTTGTAGTTGCGGTTGATGTTGCGATTGTTGGGATAATTGTTGCGATTATTATTGAAATTGCTGTTGTTGTTGTATTGGTGATTCTTATCACCGTTTTCCTCCCACTTTCTTTTGACTTGCTTCACATTGGCCTCTTCAGCCGTCTGTTCTTTAATTCTTTCCTCAATCTGGTTCACTTGTTTGTGAGCCATTCAACATGCCTGTTGTATGGAGGCGGGCTCGTGTGAACTTATATCTTCTTGGATTCTTTCCGGTAATCCTTTCACAAACGCGTCGATCTTCTCTTCCTCATCTTCGAACGCTCCCGGACACAATAGGCACAATTCTATGAATCATCTTTCGTACGTGGTAATATCAAATCCTTGGGTTCATAACCCTCTAAGTTCTGTCTTGAGCTTATTGACCTCGGTTCTGGGACGGTACTTCTCGTTCATCAAGTGCTTGAATGCTGACCACGGTAGTGCGTACGCATCATCTTATCCCAATTGCTCTAGATAGGTATTCCACCATGTTAACGCAGAACCTGTGAAGGTATGCATAGCGTACTTTACTTTGTCCTCTTCAGTACACTTACTTATGGCAAACACCGATTCGACCTTCTCGGTCCACCATTTCAATCCGATCGGTCCTTCGGTTCCATCAAATTCCAAAGGTTTCCCGGCAGTGAATTCTTTGTAGGTGCATCCTACACGATTTCCTGTACTACTAGATCCAAGGTTATTGTTGGTATGTAGCGCAGCCTGTACTGCGGCTATGTTTGAAGCTAGAAAAGTACGGAATTCCTCTTCATTCATATTCACGGTGTGTCGAGTAGTCGGTGCCATTTCCTTCAAAATAGTCAAATGGAACAAGTTAATCATATAGAATATTAAGAGTAGTTAATAGTATTTCGTAGCATAATATGACCTCATTTATAAAAGCTTTTTCTTCATATTAGTGTTTTATAAGTTTAAATTCGGGTAGTACCTACCCATTAAGTTCATACTTAGTAGCTAATATACAATTCAACTACTACAATTCTATATGAAAAACTGATTATAATAATATTTCGCGTTTAAACTTTTATACAATATTTTACAAACTTACAATACCGCTTATTTTACATAAAGCATGAAATATAGCACTCAATAACTTTGATACAAGATAGTTATGAAGATAATTCTAGCTAGTACACAAGTCGTTCAGCAAAGGCAATAAAGACACGTAATTCATACGTCCAGAAACAAGTCATGCATTCTGGTTTTACTAGGACTACTTCCCATCTTTGGTCTTGTGGAACATAACCGTTATGGCCGTTGATAAGACAGCGTGTTGTAACGTCTTCAAAGGGACGAGGGTTACGTAATGACCAACAGTCTTGTAATAACCTAAAAACCTCATTTCTTACCCCAATTACCGACTCCGTCACTTGTGGGAATGTTTTGTTTAATAGTTGTAGCCCGATGTTCTTTTTCTCACTTTGGTGAGAAGCGAACATTACTAACCCGAAAGCATAGCATGCTTCTTTATGTTGCATGTTAGCCGCTTTTTCTAAATCATGAATTCCTATATTCGGATACATTGAGTCAAAATAATTTCTTAACCCGTTGCGTAAAATAGCATTTGGGTTCCCCGAAATATATGCGTCAAAGTAAACACATCGTAACTTATGGGTTTCCCAATGTGATATTCCCCATCTTTCAAACGAAAGTCTCTTATAAACCAAGACATTCTTGGAACGTTCTTCGAATGTCTTACAAACTGATTTCACCGTAAATAGTTGTGCCGAAGAATTCTGACCGACTCTAGACAAGATTTCATCAATCATGTCTCCGGGTAGGTCTCTTAAAATATTGGGTTGTCTATATATTTTGTGTTTTTATACTGTAAAATAGACAAGAGTTAGATTCATAAAAAAAAATAATTATTAATACAAGCAATTTTTACATATATCATAAAGCATAAGCACACTATATTATATATATTACACCACACGAATACAACTATCTTATTCCGACTCGCTCGTTTCTTCTTCTTCGGTTTGGTTCATTTTGCCAAGTTTCTAGGGATATATGATGTTCCCCTAATACGAGCTGTCGTTTTCCACAACGGTTTAGAAAAACCTGGTGGTTTAGAGGTTCCCGGGTCATTGTTACAACTTAAGGACTTCGGGGGTTGACGATACATATAAAGTTCATCTGGGTTGGAATTAGATTTTTCTATTTTTATGCTCTTTCCCTTATTATTTTCTTTTACTTTTTTAAATTCAGTTGGGGTAATTTCTATAACATCATCGGAATTCTCGTCGGAATCCGATTCATCGGAGAATTGGTAATCCTTCTAATATTTTGCTTCCTTGGCGGAAACACCATTGACCATAATTAACCTTGATCGGTTGGTTGAGGATTTTCTTTTACTTAACCTTGATCGGTTGGTTGAGGATTAATATATCACATAATATATACATGTTAATAATATATAGTTTCCAACAAAAATGTTAAGCAATCATTTTTAAAGAAAACACGGTCGAAGTCCAGACTCACTAATGCATCCTAACAAACTCGATAAGACACACTAATGCAAATTTTCTGGTTCTCTAAGACCAACGCTCGGATACCAACTGAAATGTCCCGTTCTTATTGATTAAAAACGTTGCATATTAATTGATTTCGTTGCGAGGTTTTGACCTCTATATGAGACGTTTTTCAAAGACTGCATTCATTTTTAAAACAAACCATAACCTTTATTTCATAAATAAAGGTTTAAAAAGCCTTACGTAGATTAAATGATAATCTAAAATATCCTGTTTACACATGACCATTACATAATGGTTTACAATACAAATATGTTACATCGAAATCAGTTTCTTGAATGCAGTTTTTACACAATATCATACAAACATGGACTCCAAATCTTGTCCTTAATTTAGTATGCAACAACGGAAGCTCTTAGTATTCACCTGAGAATAAACATGCTTTAAACGTCAACAAAAATGTTGGTGAGTTATAGGTTTAACCTATATATATCAAATCGTAACAATAGACCACAAGATTTCATATTTCAATACACATCCCATACATAGAGATAAAAATCATTCATATGGTGAACACCTGGTAACCGACATTAACAAGATGCATATATAAGAATATCCCCATCATTCCGGGACACCCTTCGGATATGATATAAATTTCGAAGTGCTAAAGCATCCGGTACTTTGGATGGGGTTTGTTAGGCCCAATAGATATATCTTTAGGATTTGCGTCAATTAGGGTGTCTGTTCCCTAATTCTTAGATTACCAGACTTAATAAAAAGGGGCATATTCGATTTCGATAATTCAACCATAGAATGTAGTTTCACGTACTTGTGTCTATTTTGTAAATCATTTATAAAACCTGCATGTATTCTCATCCCAAAAATATTAGATTTTAAAAGTGGGACTATAACTCACTTTCACAGATTTTTACTTCGTCGGGAAGTAAGACTTGGCCACTGGTTGATTCACGAACCTATAACAATATATACATATATATCAAAGTATGTTCAAAATATATTTACAACACTTTTAATATATTTTGATGTTTTAAGTTTATTAAGTCAGATGTCCTCGTTAGTAACCTACAACTAGTTGTCCACAGTTAGATGTACGAAAATAAATCGATAAATATTATCTTGAATCAATTCACGACCCAGTGTATACGTATCTCAGTATTGATCACAACTCAAACTATATATATTTTGGAATCAACCTCAACCTTGTATAGCTAACTCCAACATTCACATATAGAGTGTCTATGGTTGTTCCGAAATATATATAGATGTGTCGACATGATAGGTCGAAACATTGTATACGTATCTATGGTATCTCAAGATAACATAATATACAATACAAGTTGATTAAGTTATGGTTGGAATATATTTGTTACCAGTTTTCACGTAGCTAAAATGAGAAAAATTATCCAATCTTGTTTTACCCATAACTTCTTCATTTTAAATCCGTTTTGAGTGAATCAAATTGCTATGGTTTCATATTGAACTCTATTTTATGAATCTAAACAGAAAAATTATAGGTTTATAGTCATAAAAATAAGTTACAAGTCGTTTTTGTAAAGATAGTCATTTCAGTCGAAAGAACGACGTCTAGATGACCATTTTAGAAAACATACTTCCACTTTGAGTTTAACCATAATTTTTGGATATAGTTTCATGTTCATAATAAAAATCATTTTTCCAGAATAACAACTTTTAAATCAAAGTTTATCATAGTTTTTAATTAACTAACCCAAAACAGCCCGTGGTGTTACTACGACGGCGTAAATCCGATTTTACGGTGTTTTTCGTGTTTCCAGGTTTTAAATCATTAAGTTAGCATATCATATAGATATAGAACATGTGTTTAGTTGATTTTAAAAGTCAAGTTACAAGGATTAAATTTTATTTGCGAACAAGTTTAGAATTAACTAAACTATGTTCTAGTGATTACAAATTTAAACCTTCGAATAAGATAGCTTTATATGTATGAATCGAATGATGTTATGAACATCATTACAACCTCAAGTTCCTTGGATAAACCTACTGGAAATGAAAAAAATAGATCTAGCTTCAAAGGATCCTTGGATGGCATGAAAGTTCTTGAAGCAGAATCATGACACGAAAACAATTTCAAGTAAGATTTCCACTCGAAATAAGATTGTTATAGTTATAGAAATTGAATTAAAGTTTGTATATGATTAATACCTTGTATTAGAAAGATAACCTACTGTAAGTAACAAAGGTTTCTTGATCTTGGATGATTACTTGGAATGGATTTAGAAAACTTAGAAGTAAACTTGCAATCTTGGAAGTATTCTTGATTTTATGAAACTAGAACTTTTGGAATTTATGAAGAACACTTAGAACTTGAAGATAGAACTTGAGAGAGATCAATTAGATGAAGAAAATTGAAGAATGAAAGTGTTTGTAGGTGTTTTTGGTCGTTGGTGTATGGATTAGATATAAAGGATATGTAATTTTGTTTTCATGTAAATAAGTCATGAATGATTACTCATATTTTTGTAATTTTATGAAATATTTCATGCTAGTTGCCAAATGATGGTTCTCACATGTGTTAGGTGACTCACATAGGCTGCTAAGATCTGATCATTGGAGTTTATATACCAATAGTACATACATCTAAAAGCTGTGTATTGTACGAGTACGAATACGGGTGCATACGAGTAGAATTGTTGATGAAACTGAACGAGGATGTAATTGTAAGCATTTTTATTAAGTATAAGTATTTTGATAAGTGTCTTGAAGTCTTTCAAAAGTGTATGAATACATATTAAAACACTACATGTATATACATTTTAACTGAGTCGTTAAGTCATCGTTAGTCGTTACATGTAAATGTTGTTTTGAAACCTTTAGGTTAACGATCTTTGTTAAATGTTGTTAACCCAATGTTTATAATATCAAATGAGATTTTAAATTATTATATTATCATGATATTATGATGTACTAATATCTCTTAATATGATCTATATACATTAAATGTCGTTACAACGATAATCGTTACATATATGTCTCGTTTCAAAATCATTAAGTTAGTAGTCTTATTTTTACATATGTAGTTCATTGTTAATACACTTAATGATATATTTACTTATCATTTAACATAATTAACCAAGTGTATCAATATCTTAATATGATTCATATGTGTCTAGTAAGACGTTATAACGATAATCGTTATATATATCGTTTTCGAGTTTCTTAATTTAATAGTCTCATTTTTATGTATATAACTCATTGTTAAAATACCTAATGAGATACATACTTATAATAAAATCATGTTAACTATATATATAACCATATATATGTCATCGTATAGTTTTTACAAGTTTTAACGTTCGTGAATCACCGGTCAACTTGGGTGGTCATTTGTCTATATGAAACCTATTTCAATTAATCAAGTCTTAACAAGTTTGATTGCTTAACATGTTGGAAACACTTAATCATGTAAATAACAATTTCATTTAATATATATATAAACATGGAAAAGTTCGGGTCACTACAACATAAAGTTTTGTCCAAAACTTTTACATCTACAATAATTATCAGGCAGTGTGTTTAATATTTCATGCTACTGCACAAATAAATTATTATTATTTTTTTCTTACTTTTGGTTCTTGTTTACTGCACTAAATACACAACATCTTCTTCTCTTCCATTCTACTTCTTCTTTTCTGTTTTCTATTTCTATTAACCACAAGATTCCCATTTAAACTTATATATTCATATACGCCTATATCATCTTGAACACCCGAGACAATCACCATTCGATCAATATGCATCACCTTAAACCCACTCCATCGCCACTACCAATCACCCCGCCCACTTCAACTCGTTTACACTAACACCTTTCACCACCATGTGTCTTCCTCATGTTTTGGTTACAAAATAAGCACCACTTTTCTACTATTTGATCTTGTTACACGATTTTTTTTTTCAAATATAACATAACCCATAGATAACTTGTAAATTACTAATATAAGTAAAGATTAGACCGAAACCCACTTGGCCGGGTTTTTCTTTTGTCAATAACCACCTTCGATCAAATCACCAACGAACCCGTTTCATTTTTCCATTTTCTACTCATTTTCTACAATTACTCAAATGCACCGCCACCACTACTGTATGTGATCGAGTAAACTGCTGTAATTCAACTCCACCTTCACCACTCCACTGGCCACCTTTCACCACCGAGGACCACTAAAGCCTACAAACCACAACCTACTGTTATTGTACTCGCCACCAAATTTTTCTTTTCTTTCTTTTTGTTTACGGGTTAACCAAACACCCACTTAACACATTTCATAACCATTCAATCTTTCCATATCCAACTTATATACAACTGCATAAGAGTGTGATAATAATATAAATATCAACGACATTTTTTTTTACTTAAGAAGTAATTAAGTTAATTAATAAATAATATTAAAACGTTGAACGGGCATGCAAATGGTGTTGCAATGGAGTTGTGCGTAAACCATGATCAATTAAATTAGAGGGGTGGCGGCTGAGGCAATTAACCGGTTGTCATCTTGATGAGGTGAAAAGAATGGTGATAAAATGCGAAAAATGATGAAAGTGATACGATAATGTTACAGCGGGTATGATATTTATGGTGAAGATGATAACGAGAAGAATGATGTTATGATATTAGGATTACGATGATGATTTCGGTGATAATGATATTAATTGATAATTTTGATAGAGATGAATAGTTCTGGGTTTTGTAAAGAAGAAGAAGGTGACACTAAATAATACAGGTAAATAAATATTACGTTAATAGAATTACAGAAAAATGTAAATGGCGGAGTGGTCTTGGTGTGGTTGTGTGTAACGAGAGGTCGTGGGTTCGAAACTAGGCCACTGCAAAAAAAAAATTTATTTACAATGGAAGCTTGGGCTGGAACTTTATGTAGGCTGCCCTGGGCCGAATTATTTGATGGGCCGTATACCATTTTGTGTTTGGGCTGGACTGATAATAAACGGCTTAAATAGTTTAGCTGGGAGTATAAACAGAAAAATGAAAATGGTGGGATGGTTAGCGGTGTATTTGGATGAATGAGAGGTCATGGGTTCGAGTCTCGTTTGGGACATTCTTTTTGTAAAAATCTTGGAAAGGGTATTCCCTCTTATCTTATTTATATCCTTATTATTATTAGTAATTATCATGATTATTATTATTATTACTATTATTATTATTATTATTATTATTATTATTATTATTATTATTATTATTATTATTATTATTATTATGAATTCGATATAAAATATAAAGTTAAAATGCTATGGTTATATAATAATAGATGGATAAAACTTACTAACAATTATAAGTATGGATATAGTAACCCATATGAATTCAATATGATAAAATTATGAAAAATGATTAAGATTATGAGTAATAATGAAAGTTTTATACAATAATATAATTATGAAGGTATTATTATTATCAATAAGTATCATTATTATTATTAAGTATTATCATTAAAGTATTAAGAGTATTATTAATAGTATTAGTATTAATATAGGTATTATGATCATTATTATGATTGTTATAATTACTATTATTATTATCTTGAAAACAATACAAATTATTATTATTATTTTCATTAATATTAGTATTAGTATCATTTTTATTATTATTAGTATTATTAATTATTATTATTATTATTATTATTAACATAGGTATCATTACTAACAATATCATTTTTATTAGTATTATCATTATTAATAAAGTTATTATTATTAATAGCAAATCATTATTATCAAAACTATTATTTTTTTTAAACGGATAAATATTTTGTACATAAAATATAATTATTTCTTATACTATAATCGTATTAATATTTCATATAACTAATAATAAATTTATATATATATTTGTTCAATTACAACTATGTATATTGATAAATATACAAATGATATAGGTTCGTGAATCCGAGACCAACCTTGCATTGTTCAATGTCGTCATATGTATTTTTACTACAAAATACAGTATCGTGAGTTTCATTTGCTCCCTTTTTACCCTTTATATTTTTGGGCTGAGAATACATGCGCAATTTTTATTAATGTTTTACGAAATAGACACAAGTAATCAAAACTAAATTATATGGTTGAATTATCGAAATCGAATATGCCCCTTTTTATTAAGTCTGGTAATCTAAGAATTAGGGAACAGACACCCTAATTGGCGCGAACTCTAAAGATAGATCTATTGGGCCCAACAAGCCCCATCCAAAGTACCAGATGCTTTAGTACTTCGAAATTTATATCATGTCCGAAGGAGGATCCCGGAATGATGGGGATATTCTTATATGCATATTGTGAATGTCGGTTACCAGGTGTTCAATCTATATGAATGATTTTTGTCTCTATGCATGGGACGTATATTTATGAGAAATGGAAATGAAATTCTTGTGGTCTATTAAAATGATGAAAATGAATGATTATGATAAACTAATGAACTCACCAACCTTTTGGTTAACACTTTAAAGCATGTTTATTCTCAGGTACGAAATAAATCTTCCGCTGTGCATTTGCTCATTTTAGAAATATTACTTGGAGTTATTCATGGCATATTTCAAAAGACGTTGCATTCGAGTCGTTGCGTTCATCAAGATTATTATTAAGTCAATTATGGTTGGATATATTATGAAATGGTTTGTATGCCGTCAACTTTCGTTGTAAAGAAAGATTGTCTTTTAAAATTGAATGCAATGTTTGTAAAATGTATCATATAGAGGTCATGTACCTCGCGATGTAATCAACTGTTGTGAATCGTTTATAATCGATATGGACTTAGTCCGGATGGATTAGGACGGGCCTTTACATCCAGCGTTCTCCGTTGTACAGGCTGCTCCGTCATGCGTAAGCCCTGAAGGCCGCCTAGCCCGTAAGCCCTGGCCGGAGAACGCCACCTTCAGCGTAAATTTCGGATCACAAGTAACAGAACGTATCATCATCTGACACGTGTCCCCGAGCAATCTGGTGGATCTAACACCATAAATAGACCCCTTGGGTCGTCATTTTACACAGTTCAGACATTCTGGTAACTTTGAGAGCTGAGACTTCACTTCTCTCTCTCTCTACTTTCTCTCACTAGAAATCATCCGACTAGCACTTTTATACTCTACAGACGACAGATTGATTAAGCCACCCCACAAGTTTCTACACTTGTGAACCGGGTCTGCAGGGATTATTTCCCAAGGGTAAAAATCAATTGGCAACACTCCGCCCATCTAAAGCTAGATTACGTCTAGTATTGTGTTGACACACTAAGCCTTACCTCATAAGGAAATAGGTGTTAACACATGGGTCGATATGATATGTCAAAACATTTGCATACGTGTCTATGGTATCTCCAGATTACATAATATATTAGAATACATGTATAATACAATATAAGTTAGCTAGGATATGATTTGTATAGATTTGTTAAACATTTCCCGTAGCTAAAAAGATCAAAAATATCCAATCTTGTTTTACCCATAACTTCTTCATTTTAAATCTGTTTTGAGTGAATCAAATTGCTATGGTTTCATATTGAACTCTAATTTAAGAATCCAAACAGAAAAAGTATAGGTTTATAGTCAGAAATTTAAGTTACATGTCAATTACTAAAGAGGTAGTCATTTCCGTCGAAAGAACGACATCTTGATGACCATTTTGAAAAACATACTTTCACTTTGAGTTTAACCAAGATTTTTGGATATAGTTTCATATTCATATGAAAAATCTTTTTCCCAGAAGAAAAACTTTTAAATCAAAGTTTATCATAGTTTTTAATTATCCAAACCAAAACAACCCCCGGTTTACGACAGCGTATATCCGATTTTATGGTGTTCATCGTGTTTCCAGGTTTTAAATCATTAAGTTAGCATATCATATCGATATAGAACATGTGTTTAGTTGATTTTAAAATTCAAGTTAGAAGGATTAACTTTTGTTTGCGAACAAGTTTAGAATTAACTAAACTATGTTCTAGTGATTACAAGTTTAAACCTTCGAATAAGATAGCTTTATATGTATGAATCGAATGATGTTATGAACATCATTACTACCTTAAGTTTTCTGGATAAAACTACTGGAAATGAGAAAAATGGATCTAGCTTCAAAGGATCCTTGGATGTCTTAAAAGTTCTTGAAGCAGAATCATGACACGAAAACAGTTCAAGTAAGATTTTCACTCGAAATAAGATTGTTATAGTTGTAGAAATTGAATCAAAGTTTGAATATGAATATTACCTTGAATTAGAAAGATAAAATACTGTAAATAATAAAGGTTCCTTGATCTTAGATGATTACTTGGAATGGATTAGAAAGCTTGGAAGTAGACTTGCAAACCTGGAAGTATTCTTGATTTTTATGAAACTATACTTATGAAATTTATGAAGAACACTTAGAACTTGAAGATAGAACTTGAGAGAGAACAATTAGATGAAGAAAATTGAAGAATGAAAGTGTTTGTACGTGTTTTTGGTCGTTGGTATATGGATTAGATATAAAGGATATGTAATTTTGTTTTCATGTAAATAAGTCATGAATGATTACTAATATTTTTGTAATTTTATGAGATATTTCATGATAGTTGCCAAATGATGGTTCCCACATGTGTTAGGTAACTCACATGGGCTGCTAAGAGCTGATCATTGGAGTGTATATACCAATAGTACATACATCTAAAAGCTGTGTATTGTACGAGTACGAATACGGGTGCATACGAGTAGAATTGTTGATGAAACTGAACAAGGATGTAATTGTAAGCATTTTTGTTAAGTAGAAGTACTTTGATATGTATCTTGAAGTCTTTCAAAATTGTAAGAATACATATCAAAACACAACATGTATATACATTCTAATGGAGTCGTTAAGTCTTCGTTAGTTGTTACATGTAAGTGTTGTTTTGAAACCTTTAAGTTAACGATCTCAATTAATGTTGTTAACCCAATGTTTATTATATCAAATGAGATGTTAAATTATTATATTATCATGATATTATGATGTATGAATATCTCTTAATATGATATATACATTAAAATATCGTTACAACGATAATCGTTACATATAAGTCTCGTTTCGTAATTCTTGAGTTAGTAGTCTTGTTTTTACATATGTAGTTCATTGTTAACACACTTAATGATATATTTAAATATCATTTTATCATGTTAAATATAGTGTATCAATATCTTAATATGATACATATGTATTTAGTAGACGTTATCATAACGATAATCGTTATATATATCATTTCGAGTTTCTTAACTTAGTAATCTCATTTCTTATGTATATCACACATTGTTAATATACTTAGTGAGATACTTACTCATCATAATCTCATGTTAACCATATATATATGTCTATATATACCACAACATGTAGTTTTTACAAATTTGAAACGTTCGTGAATCGCCGGTCAACTTGGGTGATCAATTGTCTATATGAAACTTATTTCATTTAATCAAGTCTTAACAAGTTTGATTGCTTAACATGTTGGAAACATTTAGTCATGTAAATATCAATCTCAATTAATATATATAAACATGGAAAAGTTCGGGTCACTACAGTACCTACCCGTTAAATAAATTTCGTCCCGAAATTTTAAGCTGTTGAAGGTGTTGACGAATCTTATGGAAATAGATGTGGGTATTTCTTCTTCATCTGATCTTCACGCTCCCAGGTAAACTCGGGTCCTCTACGAGAATTCCATCGAACCTTAACAATCGGTATCTTGTTTTGCTTAAGTCTCTTAACCTCACGATCCATTATTTCGACGGGTTCTTCAATGAATTAAAGTTTTTCATTGATTTGGATTTCGTCTAACGGAATAGCGAGATCTTCTTTAGCAAAACATTTCTTCAAATTCGAGACGTGGAAAGTGTTATGTACAGCCGCGAGTTGTTGAGGTAGCTCCAGTTGGTAAGCTACTGATCCAACACGATCTATAATCTTGAATGGTCCAATGTACCTTGGATTTAGTTTCCCCCGTTTACCAAATCGAACAACGCCTTTCCAAGGTGAAACCTTAAGCATGACCATTTCTCCAATTTCAAACTCTATATCTTTTCTTTTACTGTCCGCGTAGCTCTTTTGTCGACTCTGGGCGGTTTTCAATCGTTGTTGAATTTGGATGATTTTCTCAGTAGTTTCTTGTATTATCTCCGGACCCGTAATCTGTCTATCCCCCACTTCATTCCAACAAATCAGAGACCTGCACTTTCTACCATAAAGTGCCTCAAATGGCGCCATCTCAATACTAGAATGATAACTGTTGTTGTAGGAAAATTCTGCTAACGGTAGGTGTCGATCCCAACTGTTTCCGAAATCAATAACACATGCTCGTAGCATGTCTTCAAGCGTTTGTATCGTCCTTTTGCTCTGCCCATCAGTTTGTGGATGATAGGCAGTACTCATGTCTAGACGAGTCCCCAATGCTTGTTGCAACGTCTGCCAGAACCTTGAAACAAATCTACCATCCCTATCAGAGATAATAGAGACGGGTATTCCATGTCTGGAGACAACCTCCTTCAAATACAATCACGCCAACTTCTCCATTTTGTCATCTTCTCTCATTGGCAGGAAGTGTGCTGACTTGGTGAGACGATCAACTATTACCCAAATAGTATCATAACCACTTGCCGTCCTTGGCAATTTAGTAATGAAATCCATGGTAATGTTTTCCCATTTCCATTCTGGGATTTCAGGTTGTTGTAGTAGACCTGATGGTTTCTGATGTTCAGCTTTGACCTTAGAACACATCAAACATTCTCCTACATATTTAGCAATATCGGCTTTCATACCCGGCCACTAAAAGTGTTTCTTGAGATCTTTATACATCTTCTCCACTCCGGGATGTATTGAATATCTGGTTTTATGTGCTTCTTTAAGTACCATTTCCCTCACATCTCCAAACCTTGGCACCCAAATTTTATCAGCCCTATATCGGGTTCTGTCTTCCAGAATATTAAGATGTTTCCCTGATCCTTTGGGTATCTCATTCTTCAACTTTCCTTCTTTTACAACCCCCCGTTGCGCCTCCTTTATTTGAGTAGTAAGGTTAGTACGAATAATTATATTCATAGCTTTTACCCGTATAGGTTCTCTGTCCTTTCTACTCAAAGCGTCGGCTACCACATTCGCCTTCCCTAGGTGGTATCGAATCTCAAAATCATAATCATTCAACAGTTCAATCCACCTTCATTGTCTCATATTCAGTTGCTTCTGATTAAATATTTGTTGGTGAATTTTGTGGTTGGTATATATAATACTTTTGACCCCATATAAATAATGCCTCCAAGTTTTTAATGCAAACATAACAGCACCCAATTCCAAATCATGAGTCGTATAATTTTGCTCGTGAATCTTCAATTGTCTAGACGCATAAGCAATCACCTTTGTTCGTTGCATTAATACACAACCGAGACCTTGCTTTGATGCGTCACAATAAATCACAAAATCATCATTCCCTTCAGGCAATGACAATATAGGTGCCGTAGTTAGCTTTTTCTTCAATAACTAAAATGTCTTCTCTTGTTCATCCTTCCATTCAAATTTCTTCCCTTTATGCGTTAATGCAGTCAAGGGTTTTGCTATTTTGGAGAAATCTTGGATGAATCTTCTGTAGTAACCAGCCAATCCTAAAAATTGACGTATATGCTTCGGAGTTTTTGGGGTATCCCACTTTTTAACGGTTTTGATCTTTGCCGGGTCCACCTGGATACCTTCTTTGTTCACTATGTGACCGAGGAATTGAACTTCTTTCAACCAAAATGCACACTTTAAAAACTTAGCGTACAGTTTTTCTTTCCTCAATACTTCTAGCACTTTTCTCAAATGTTCTTCGTGCTCTTGATCATTCTTTGAGTAAATAAGTATGTCATCGATGAAAACAATGACAAACTTGTCTAGATATGGCCCACACACTCGGTTCATAAGGTCCATGAACACAGCTGGTGCGTTAGTCAATCCAAACGGCATAACCATAAACTCGTAATGACCATAACGCATCCTAAAAGCAGTTTTTGGAATATCATCCTCCTTTACTCGCATTTGATGATATCTAGAACGTAAATCAATTTTCGAATAAACCGACGAGCCTTGTAGTTGATCAAATAAGTCGTCAATTCTCGGCAGTGGATAACGGTTTTTGATGGTAAGTTTATTCAACTTTCTGTAGTCAATACACAACCTAAATGTACCATCCTTCTTCTTGACAAACAAAACAGGAGCTCCCCATGGTGATGTGCTTGGTCGAATGAAACCACGTTCTAATAGTTCTTGCAGTTGGCTTTGCAGTTCTTTCATCTCACTGGGTGCGAGTCTGTAAGGAGCACGAGCTATTGGTGCAGCTCCTGGTACAAGATCTATTTGAAATTCAACAGTTCGATGTGGAGGTAGTCCCGGTAATTCTTTCGGAAATACATCGGGAAATTCTTTTGCGACGGGAACATCATTGATGCTCTTTTTTTCAGTTTCTACTTTCTCGACGTGTGCTAGAACAGCATAGCAACCTTTTCTTATTAGTTTTTGTGCCTTCAAATTACTAATAAGATGTAGCTTCGTGTTGCCCTTTTCTCCGTACACCATTAAGGGTTCTCCTTCTTCTCGTACAATGCGAATTTCATTTTTGTAACATACGATCTCTGCTTTCATCTCCTTCAGCCAGTCCTTGCCAACTATTACATCAAAACTCCCTAACTCTACTGGTATCAAATCAATCTTAAATATTTTGCTACCCAGTTTAATTTCTCAATTTCGGCATATATAATCTGCTAAAATTAATTTACCGTTTGCTAATTCGAGTAAAAATTTACTATCCAACGGCGTCAATGGACAACTTAATTTAGCACAAAAATCTCTACTCATATAGCTTCTATCCGCACCCGAATCAAATAAAACGTAAGTAGATTTATTTTCAATATGAAACGTACCCGTAACAAGTTTCGGGTCTTCCTGTGCCTCTGCCGCATTAATATTAAAAACTCTTCCGCGGCCTTGTCCATTTGTGTTCTCCTGGTTTGGGCAATTTCTAATAATGTGGCCCGGTTTTCCACATTTATAACAAACTACATTGGCATAACTTGCTCCGACACTGCTTGCTCCGCCATTACTCGTTCCAACACCATTTGTTCCTTTCGTTCTGTTAACCCCTGGTCCGTAGACCTCACACTTCACCGCGCTATGACCATTTCTTTTACACTGGTTGCAAAATTTGGTGCAGAACCCCGAGTGATACTTTTCACACCTTTGGCATAGCTGCTTCTGATTGTTGTTGTTGTTGCGGTTGTTATTGTTGTTGGGATGATTGTTGTAGTTGTTGTTGTTGTTGTTGTTTTGCCATTTGTTGTAGTTGCGATTGATGTTGCGATTGTTGGGATAGTTGTTGTTGTATTGGTGACTCTTATCACCGTTTTCCTCCCACTTTCTTTTGACTAGCTTCACGTTGGCCTCTTCAGCTGCCTGTTCTGTAATTCTTCCCTCAATCTGGTTCACTAGTTTGTGAGCCATTCTACATGCCTTTTGTAAGGAGGCAGGCTCGTGTTGAAATGTCCCGTTCTTATTGATTAAAAACGTTCCATGTTAATTGATATCATTGCGAGGTTTTGACCTCTATATGAGACGTTTTTCAAAGACTGCATTCATTTTAAAACAAACCATAACCTTTATTTCATCAATAAAGGTTTAAAAAGCTCTACGTAGATTATCAAATAATGATAATCTAAAATATCCTGTTTACACACGACCATTACATAATGGTTTACAATACAAATATGTTACAACAAAATAAGTTTCTTGAATGCAGTTTTTACACAATATCATACAAGCATGGACTCTAAATCTTGTCCTTATTTAAGTATGCGACAGCGGAAGCTCTTAATAATCACCTGAGAATAAACATGCTTAAAACGTCAACAAAAATGTTGGTGAGTTATAGGTTTAACCTATATATATCAAATCATAATAATAGACCACAAGATTTCATATTTCAATACACATCCCATACATAGAGATAAAAATCATTCATATGGTGAACACCTGGTAACCGACATTAACAAGATGCATATATAAGAATATCCCCATCATTCCGGGACACCCTTCGGATATGATATAAATTTCGAAGTACTAAAGCATCCGGTACTTTGGATGGGGCTTGTTGGGCCCGATAGATCTATCTTTAGGATTCGCGTCAATTAGGGTGTCTGTTCCCTAATTCTTAGATTACCAGACTTAATAAAAAGGGGCATATTCAATTTTGATAATTCAACCATAGAATGTAGTTTCACGTACTTGTGTCTATTTTGTAAATCATTTATAAATCTGCATGTATTCTCATCCCAAAAATATTAGATTTTAAAAGTGGGACTATAACTCACTTTCACAGATTTTTACTTCGTCGGGAAGTAAGACTTGGCCACTGGTTGATTCACGAACCTATAACAATATATACATATATATCAAAGTATGTTCAAAATATATTTACAACACTTTTAATATATTTTGATGTTTTAAGTTTATTAAGTCAGCTGTCCTCGTTAGTAACCTACAACTAGTTGTCCACAGTTAGATGTACAGAAATAAATCGATAAATATTATCTTGAATCAATCCACGACCCAGTGTATACGTATCTCAGTATTGATCACAACTCAAACTATATATATTTTGGAATCAACCTCAACCCTGTATAGCTAACTCTAACATTCACATATAGAGTGTCTATGGTTGTTCCGAATATATATAGATGTGTCGACATGATAGGTCGAAACATTGTATACGTGTCTATGGTATCTCAAGATTACATAATATACAATACAAGTTGATTAAGTTATGGTTGGAATAGATTTGTTACCAATTTTCACGTAGCTAAAATGAGAAAAATTATCCAATCTTGTTTTACCCATAACTTCTTCATTTTAAATCCGTTTTGAGTGAATCAAATTGATATGGTTTCATATTGAACTCTATTTTATGAATCTAAACAGAAAAGTATAGGTTTATAGTCGGAAAAATAAGTTACAAGTCGTTTTTGTAAAGGTAGTCATTTCAGTCGAAAGAACGACGTCTAGATGACCATTTTAGAAAACATACTTCCACTTTGAGTTTAACCATAATTTTTGGATATAGTTTCATGTTCATAATAAAAATCATTTTCTCAGAATAACAACTTTTAAATCAAAGTTTATCATAGTTTTTAATTAACTAACCCAAAACAGCCCGCGGTGTTACTACGACGGCGTAAATCCGGTTTTACGGTGTTTTTCGTGTTCCCAGGTTTTAAATCATTAAGTTAGCATATCATATAGATATAGAACATGTGTTTAGTTGATTTTAAAAGTCAAGTTAGAAGGATTAACTTTTGTTTGCGAACAAGTTTAGAATTAACTAAACTATGTTCTAGTGATTACAAGTTTAAACCTTCGAATAAGATAGCTTTATATGTATGAATCAAATGATGTTATGAACATCATTACTACCTTAAGTTCCTTGGATAAACCTACTGGAAAAGAGAAAAATGGATCTAGCTTCAATGGATCCTTGGATGGCTCGAAGTTCTTGAAGCAAAATCATGACACGAAAACAAGTTCAAGTAAGATCATCACTTGAAATAAGATTGTTATAGTTATAGAAATTGAACCAAAGTTTGAATATGATTATTACTTTGTATTAGAATGATAACCTACTGTAAGAAACAAAGATTTCTTGAGGTTGGATGATCACCTTACAAGATTGGAAGTGAGCTAGCAAACTTGAAAGTATTCTTGATTTTATGTAACTAGAACTTGTAGAATATATGAAGAACACTTAGAACTTGAAGATAGAACTTGAGAGAGATCAATTAGATGAAGAAAATTGAAGAATGAAAGTGTTTTTAGGTGTTTTTGGTCGTTGGTGTATGGATTAGATATAAAGGATATGTAATTTTGTTTTCATGTAAATAAGTCATGAATGATTACTCATATTTTTGTAATTTTATGAGATATTTCATGCTAGTTGCCAAATGATGGTTCCCACATGTGTTAGGTGACTCACATGGGCTGCTAAGAGCTGATCATTGGAGTGTATAGACCAATAGTACATACATCTAAAAGCTGTGTATTGTACGAGTACGAATACGGGTGCATACGAGTAGAATTGTTGATGAAACTGAACGAGGATGTAATTGTAAGCATTTTTGTTAAGTAGAAGTATTTTGATAAGTGTATTGAAGTCTTTCAAAAGTGCATAAATACATATTAAAACACTACATGTATATACATTTTAACTGAGTCGTTAAGTCATCGTTAGTCGTTACATGTAAGTGTTGTTTTGAAACCTTTAGGTTAACGATCTTGTTAAATGTTGTTAACCCAATGTTTATCATATCAAATGAGATTTTAAATTATTATATTATCATGATATTATCATGTATGAATATCTCTTAATATGATATATATACATTAAATGTCTTTACAACGATAATCGTTACATATATGTCTCGTTTAAAAATCATTAAGTTAATAGTCTTGTTTTTACATATGTAGTTCATTGTTAATATACTTAATGATATGTTTACTTATCATAATATCATGTTAACTATATATATATATATCTATATATATGTCATCATATAGTTTTTACAAGTTTTAACGTTCGTGAATCACCGGTCAACTTGGGTGGTCAATTGTCTATATGAAACCTATTTCAATTAATCAAGTCTTAACAAGTTTGATTGCTTAACATGTTGGAAACATTTAATCATGTAAATATCAATCTCAATTAATATATATAAACATGGAAAAGTTCGGGTCACTACAGTACCTACCCGTTAAATAAATTTCGTCCCGAAATTTTAAGCTGTTGAAGGTGTTGACGAATCTTCTGGAAATAGATGCGGGTATTTCTTCTTCATCTGATCTTCACACTCCCAGGTGAACTCGGGTCCTCTACGAGCATTCCATCGAACCTTAACAATTGGTATCTTGTTTTGCTTAAGTCTTTTAACCTCACGATCCATTATTTCGATGGGTTCTTCGATGAATTGAAGTTTTTCGTTGATTTGGATTTCATCTAACGGAATAGTGAGATCTTCTTTAGCAAAACATTTCTTAAAATTCGAGACGTGGAAAGTGTTATGTACAGCCGCGAGTTGTTGAGGTAACTCAAGTCGGTAAGCTACTGGTCCGACACGATCAATAATCTTGAATGGTCCAATATACCTTGGATTTAATTTCCCTCGTTTACCAAATCGAACAACGCCTTTCCAAGGTGCAACTTTAAGCATGACCATCTCTCCAATTTCAAATTCTATATCTTTTCTTTTAATGTCAGCGTAGCTCTTTTGTCGACTTTGGGCGGTTTTCAACCGTTGTTGAATTTGGATGATCTTCTCGGTAGTTTCTTGTATAATCTCTGGACCCGTAATCTGTCTATCCCCCACTTCACTCCAACAAATCAGAGATCTGCACTTTCTACCATAAAGTGCTTCAAACGGCGCCATCTCAATGCTTGAATGGTAGCTGTTGTTGTAGGAAAATTCTGCTAATGGTAGATGTCGATCCCAACTGTTTCCGAAATCAATAACACATGCTCGTAGCATGTCTTCAAGCGTTTGTATCGTCCTTTCGCTCTGCCCATCAGTTTGTTGATGATAAGCAGTACTCAAGTCTAGACGAGTTCCTAATGCTTGCTGTAATGTCTGCCAGAATCTTGAAATAAATCTGTCATCCCTATCAGAGATAATAGAGATTGGTATTCCATGTCTGGAGACGACTTCCTTCAAATACAGTCGTGCTAACTTCTCCATCTTGTCATCTTCTCTTATTGGCAGGAAGTGTGCTGATTTGGTGAGACGATCAACTATTACCCAAATAGTATCAAAACCACTTGCAGTCCTTGGCAATTTAGTGATGAAATCCATGGTAATGTTTTCCCATTTCCATTTCGGGATTTCGGGTTATTGAAGTAGACCTGATGGTTTCTGATGCTCAGCTTTGACCTTAGAACACGTCAAACATTCTCCTACGTATTTAGCAACATCGACTTTCATACCCGGCCACCAAAAATGTTTCTTGAGATCCTTGTACATCTTCCCCGTTCCTGGATGTATTGAGTATCTGGTTTTATGAGCTTCTCTAAGTACCATTTCTCTCATATCTCCAAATTTTGGTACCCAAATTCTTTCAGCCCTATACCGGGTTCCGTCTTTCCGAATATTAAGATGCTTCTCCGATCCTTTGGGTATTTCATCCTTTAAATTTCCCTCTTTTAAAACTCCTTGTTGCGCCTCCTTTATTTGAGTAGTAAGGTTATTATGAATCATTATATTCATAGATTTTACTCGAATGGGTTCTCTGTCCTTCCTGCTCAAGGCATCGGCTACCACATTTGCCTTCCCCGGGTGGTAACGAATCTCAAAGTCGTAATCATTCAATAATTCAATCCACCTACGCTGCCTCATATTCAGTTGTTTCTGATTAAATATGTGTTGAAGACTTTTGTGGTCGGTATATATAATACTTTTGACCCCATATAAGTAGTGCCTCCAAGTATTTAATGCAAAAACAACCGCGCCTAATTCCAAATCATGCGTCGTATAATTTTGTTCGTGAATCTTCAATTGTCTAGACGCATAAGCAATCACCTTCGTTCGTTACATTAATACACAACCGAGACCTTGCTTTGATGCGTCACAATAAATCACAAAATCATCATTCCCTTCAGGCAATGACAATATAGGTGCCGTAGTTAGCTTTTTCTTCAATAATTGAAACGCTTTCTCTTGTTCATCATTCCATTCAAATTTCTTCCCTTTATGCGTTAATGCAGTCAAGGGTTTTGCTATTCTGGAAAAGTCTTGGATGAACCTTCTGTAGTAACCAGCTAGTCCTAAAAACTGGCGTATGTGTTTCGGAGTTTTCGGGGTCTCCCACTTTTCAACAGTTTCTATCTTTGCCGGATCCACCTTAATACCTTCTTTGTTCACTATGTGACCGAGGAATTGAACTTCTTCCAACCAAAATGCACACTTTGAAACTTAGCGTACAATTCTTCCTTCCTCAATACTTCTAACACCTTTCTCAAATGTTCACCGTGTTCTTGGTCATTCTTTGAGTAAATAAGTATGTCATCAATGAAAACAATGACAAACTTGTCAAGGTATGGTCCACACACTCTGTTCATAAGGTCCATGAACACAGCTGGTGCATTAGTTAAACCAAACGGCATGACCATAAACTCGTAATGACCGTAACGTGTTCTGAAAGCAGTCTTTGGAATATCATCTTCTTTCACCCGCATTTGATGATACCCGGAACGTAAGTCAATCTTTGAATAAACAGACGAGCCTTGTAGTTGATCAAATAAGTCGTCTATTCTCGGTAGTGGGTAGCGGTTCTTGATGGTAAGTTTGTTCAACTCTCGGTAGTCGATACACAACCTGAATGTACCATCTTTCTTCTTGACAAACAAAACAGGAGCTCCCCACGGTGATGTGCTTAGTCGAATGAAACCACGCTCTAAAAGTTCTTGTAATTGGCTTTGCAGTTCTTTCATCTCACTAGGTGCGAGTCTGTAAGGAGCACGAGCTATTGGTGCAGCTCCTGGTACAAGATCTATTTGAAATTCAACGGATCGATGTGGGGGTAATCCCGGTAATTCTTTCGGAAATACATCGGGAAATTCTTTTGCAATGGGAACATCATTGATGCTCTTTTCTTCAGTTTGTACTTTCTCGAAGTGTGCTAGAATAGCATAGCAACCTTTTCTTATTAGTTTTTGTGCCATCAAATTACTAATAAGATGTAGCTTCGTGTTGCCCTTTTCTCCGTACACCATTATGGGTTTTCCTTTTTCTCGTATAATGCGAATTGCATTTTTGTAACAAACGATCTCTGCTTTCACTTCTTTCAACCAGTCCATACCGATTATCACATCAAAACTCCCTAACTCTACTGGTATCAAATCAATCTTAAATGTTTCGCTAACCAGTTTAATTTCTCGATTTCGACATATATTATCTGCTGAAATTAATTTACCATTTGCTAATTCGAGTAAAAATTTACTATCCAAAGGCGTCAATAGACAACTTAATTTAGCACAAAAATCTCTACTCATATAGCTTCTATCCGCACCCGAATCAAATAAAACGTACGCAGATTTATTGTCAATAAGAAACGTACCCGTAACAAGCTCCGGGTCTTCCTGTGCCTCTGCTGCATTAATATTGAAAACTCTTCCGCGGCCTTGTCCATTCGTGTTCTCCTGGTTCGGGCAATTTCTAATAATGTGGCCCGGTTTTCCACATTTATAACAAACTACATTGGCATAACTTGCTCCGACACTACTTGCTCCGCCATTACTCGTTCCGACACCATTTGTTCCTTTCGTTCTATTAACCCCTGGTCCGTAGACCTCACACTTCACCGCGCTATGACCATTTCTTTTACACTTGTTGCAAAATTTGGTGCAGAACCCCGAGTGATACTTTTCACACCTTTGGCATAGCTGCTTCTGATTGTTGTTGTTGTTGCGGTTATTATTGTTGTTGGGATGATTGTTGTAGTTGCTGTTGTTGTTGTTGTTGTTGTTGTTGTTGTTGTTGTTGGGCCGTTTGTTGTAGTTGCGATTGATGTTGCGATTGTTGGGATAATTGTTGCGATTATTGTTGTAATTGCTGTTGTTGTTGTGTTGGTGATTCTTATCACCGTTTTCCTCCCACTTTCTTTTGACTTGCTTCACATTGGCCTCTTCAGCAGTCTGTTCTTTAATTCTTTCTTCAATTTGGTTCACTAGTTTGTGAGCCATTCTACATGCCTGTTGTATGGAGGCGGGCTCGTGTGAACTTATATCTTCTTGGATTCTTTCCGGTAATCCTTTCACAAACGCGTTGATCTTCTCTTCCTCATCTTCGAATGCTCCCGGACACAATAGGCACAATTCTGTGAATCGTCTTTCGTACGTGGTAATATCAAATCCTTGGGTTCGTAACCCTCTAAGTTCTGTCTTGAGCTTATTGACCTCGGTTCTGGGACGGTACTTCTCGTTCATCAAGTGCTTGAATGCTGACCACGGTAGTGCGTAAGCATCATCTTGTCCCACTTGCTCTAGATAGGTATTCCACCATGTTAACGCAGAACCTGTGAAGGTATGCGTAGCATACTTCACTTTGTCCTCTTCAGTACACTTACTTATGGCAAACACCGATTCGACCTTCTCGGTCCACCGTTTCAATCCGATCGGTCCTTCGGTTCCATCAAATTCCAAAGGTTTGCAGGCAGTGAATTCTTTGTAGGTGCATCCTACACGATTTCCTGTACTGCCAGATCCAAGGTTATTGTTGGTATGTAGCGCAGCCTGTACTGCGGCTATGTTTGAAGCTAGAAAAGTACGGAATTCTTCTTCATTCATATTCACGATGTGTCGAGTAGTCGGTGCCATTTCCTTCAAAATAGTCAAATGGAACAAGTTAATCATACAGAATATTAAGAGTAGTTAATAGTATTTCGTAGCATAATATGAACTCATTTATAAAAGCTTTTTCTTCATATTAGCGTTTTATAAGTTTAAATTCGGGTAGTACCTACCCGTTAAGTTCATACTTAGTAGCTAATATACAATTCAACTACTACAATTCTATATGAAAAACTGATTGTAATAATATTTCGCGTTCAAACTTTTATACAATATTTTACAAACTTACAATACCGCTTATTTTACATAAAGCATGAAATATAGCACACAATAACTTTGATACAAGATAGTTGTGAAGATAATTCTAGCTAGTACACAAGTCGTTCAGCAAAGGCAATAAAGACACGTAATTCATACGTCCAGAAACAAGTCATGCATTCTGGTTTTACTAGGACTACTTCCCATCCTTGGTCTTGTGGAACATAACCGTTATGGCCATTGATAAGACAGCGTGTTGTAACGTCGTCAAAGGGACGAGGGTTACGTAATGACCAACAGTCCCGTAACAATCTAAAAACCTCATTTCTTACCCCAATTACCGACTCCGTCACTTGTGGGAACATTTTGTTTAATAGTTGTAGCCCGATGTTCTTGTTCTCACTTTGGTGAGAAGCGAACATTACTAACCCATAAGCATAACATGCTTCTTTATGTTGCATGTTAGCCGCTTTTTCTAAATCACGAAGTCCTATATTCGGATATACTGAGTCAAAATAATTTCTTAACCCGTTGCGTAAAATAGCATTTGGGTTCCCCGCAATATATGCGTCAAAGTAAACACATCGTAACTTATGGATTTCCCAATGTGATATCCCCCATCTTCCGAACGAAAGCCTTTTATAAACCAAGGCATTCTTGGAACGTTCTTCGAATGTCTTACAAACTGATCTCGCCTTAAATAGTTGTGCCGAAGAATTTTGACCGACTCTGGACAAGATTTCATCAATCATGTCTCCGGGTAGGTCTCTTAAAATATTGGGTTGTCTATCCATTTTGTGTTTTTTAAACTGTAAAATAGACAAGAGTTAGATTCATAAAAAAAATACTTATTAATACAAGCAATTTTTACATATATCATAAAGCATAAGAACACTATATTACATATATTACACCACACGAATACAACTATCTTATTCCGACTCGCTTGTTTCTTCTTCTTCGGTTTTGGTTCGTTTTGCCAAGTTTCTAGGGATATATGATGTTCCCCTAATACGAGCCGTCGTTTTCCACATTGGTTTAGAAAAACCTGGTGGTTTAGAGGTTCCCGGGTCATTGTTACAACTTAAGGACTTCGGGGGTTGATGATACATATAAAGTTCATCGGGGTTGGAATTAGATTTCTCTAATTTTATGCCCTTTCCCTTATTATTTTCTTTTACCTTTTTAAATTCAGTTGGGGTAATTTCTATAACATCATCAGAATTCTCGTCGGAATCCGATTCATCGGAGAATTGGTAATCCTCCCAATATTTTGCTTCCTTGGCGGAAACACCATTGACCATAATTAACCATGGTCGGTTGGTTGAGGATTTTCTTTTACTTAACAGTTTTATTATTTCCCCCACCGGTTCTACTTCTTCATCCGGTTCCGATTCTTCTTCCAGTTCCGATTCTTCTTCCGGTTCCGACTCTTCTTCCGGTTCCTCTTCGGGAACTTGTGAATCAGTCCACGAATCATTCCAATTTACATTTGACTCTTCATTATTATTAGGTGAGTCAATGGGACTTGTTCTAGAGGTAGACATCTATCACATAATATCAAACGCGTTAAGAGATTAATATATCACATAATATTCACATGTTAAAAATATATAGTTTCCAACAAAATTTGTTAAGCAATCATTTTTCAAGTAAACACGGTCGAAGTCCAGACTCACTAATGCATCCTAACAAACTCGATAAGACACACTAATGCAAAATTCTGGTTCTCTAAGACCAACGCTCTGATACCAACTGAAATGTCCCGTTCTTATTGATTAAAAACGTTCCATGTTAATTGATTTCGTTGCGAGGTTTTGACCTCTATATGAGACGTTTTTCAAAGACTGCATTCATTTTAAAACAAACCATAACCTTTATTTCATCAATAAAGGTTTAAAAAGCTTTACGTAGATTATCAAATAATGATAATCTAAAATATCCTGTTTACACACGACCATTACATAATGGTTTACAATACAAATATGTTACAACAAAATAAGTTTCTTGAATGCAGTTTTTACACAATATCATACAAGCATGGACTCCAAATCTTGTTCTTATTTAAGTATGCGACAGCGGAAGCTCTTAATAATCACCTGAGAATAAACATGCTTAAAACGTCAACAAAAATGTTGGTGAGTTATAGGTTTAACCTATATATATCAAATCATAATAATAGACCACAAGATTTCATATTTCAATACACATCCCATACATAGAGATAAAAATCATTCATATGGTGAACACTTGGTAACCGACATTAACAAGATACATATATAAGAATATCCCCATCATTTCGGGACACCCTTCGGATATGATATAAATTTCGAAGTACTAAAGCATCCGGTACTTTGGATGGGGCTTGTTGGGCCCGATAGATCTATCTTTAGGATTCGCGTCAATTAGGGTGTCTGTTCCCTAATTCTTAGATTACCAGACTTAATAAAAAGGGGCATATTCAATTTCGATAATTCAACCATAGAATGTAGTTTCACGTACTTGTGTCTATTTTGTAAATCATTTATAAATCTGCATGTATTCTCATCCCAAAAATATTAGATTTTAAAAGTGGGACTATAACTCACTTTCACAGATTTTTACTTCGTCGGGAAGTAAGACTTGGCCACTGGTTGATTCACGAACCTATAACAATATATACATATATATCAAAGTATGTTCAAAATATATTTACAACACTTTTAATATATTTTGATGTTTTAAGTTTATTAAGTCAGCTGTCCTCGTTAGTAACCTACAACTAGTTGTCCACAGTTAGATGTACAGAAATAAAACGATAAATATTATCTTGAATCAATCCACGACCCAGTGTATACGTATCTCAGTATTGATCACAACTCAAACTATATATATTTTGGAATCAACCTCAACCCTGTATAGCTAACTCCAACATTCACATATAGAGTGTCTATGGTTGTTCCGAATATATATAGATGTGTCGACATGACAGGTCGAAACATTGTATACGTGTCTATGGTATCTCAAGATTACATAATATACAATACAAGTTGATTAAGTTATGGTTGGAATAGATTTGTTACCAATTTTCACGTAGCTAAAATGAGAAAAATTATCCAATCTTGTTTTACCCATAACTTCTTCATTTTAAATCCGTTTTGAGTGAATCAAATTGATATGGTTTCATATTGAACTCTATTTTATGAATCTAAACAGAAAAGTATAGGTTTATAGTCGGAAAAATAAGTTACAAGTCGTTTTTGTAAAGGTAGTCATTTCAGTCGAAAGAACGACGTCTAGATGACCATTTTAGAAAACATACTTCCACTTTGAGTTTAACCATAATTTTTGGATATAGTTTCATGTTCATAATAAAAATCATTTTCTCAGAATAACAACTTTTAAATCAAAGTTTATCATAGTTTTTAATTAACTAACCCAAAACAGCCCGCGGTGTTACTACGACGGCGTAAATCCGGTTTTACGGTGTTTTTCGTGTTTCCAGGTTTTAAATCATTAAGTTAGCATATCATATAGATATAGAACATGTGTTTAGTTGATTTTAAAAGTCAAGTTAGAAGGATTAACTTTTGTTTGCGAACAAGTTTAGAATTAACTAAACTATGTTCTAGTGATTACAAGTTTAAACCTTCGAATAAGATAGCTTTATATGTATGAATCAAATGATGTTATGAACATCATTACTACCTTAAGTTCCTTGGATAAATCTACTGGAAAAGAGAAAAATGGATCTAGCTTCAATGGATCCTTGGATGGCTCGAAGTTCTTGAAGCAAAATCATGACACGAAAACAAGTTCAAGTAAGATCATCACTTGAAATAAGATTGTTATAGTTATAGAAATTGAACCAAAGTTTGAATATGATTATTACCTTGTATTAGAATGATAACCTACTGTAAGAAACAAAGATTTCTTGAGGTTGGATGATCACCTTACAATATTGGAAGTGAGCTAGCAAACTTGAAAGTATTCTTGATTTTATGTAACTAGAACTTGTAGAATATATGAAGAACACTTAGAACTTGAAGATAGAACTTGAGAGAGATCAATTAGATGAAGAAAATTGAAGAATGAAAGTGTTTTTAGGTGTTTTTGGTCGTTGTTATATGGATTAGATATAAAGGATATGTAATTTTGTTTTCATGTAAATAAGTCATGAATGATTACTCATATTTTTGTAATTTTATGAGATATTTCATGCTAGTTGCCAAATGATGGTTCCCACATATGTTAGGTGACTCACATGGGCTGCTAAGAGCTAATCATTGGAGTGTATAGACCAATAGTACATACATCTAAAAGCTGTGTATTGTACGAGTACGAATACGGGTGCATACGAGTAGAATTGTTGATGAAACTGAACGAGGATGTAATTGTAAGCATTTTTGTTAAGTAGAAGTATTTTGATAAGTGTATTGAAGTCTTTCAAAAGTGTATAAATACATATTAAAACACTACATGTATATACATTTTAACTGAGTCGTTAAGTCATCGTTAGTCGTTACATGTAAGTGTTGTTTTGAAACCTTTAGGTTAACGATCTTGTTAAATGTTGTTAACCCAATGTTTATCATATCAAATGAGATTTTAAATTATTATATTATCATGATATTATCATGTATGAATATCTCTTAATATGATATATATACATTAAATGTCTTTACAACGATAATCGTTACATATATGTCTCGTTTAAAAATCATTAAGTTAATAGTCTTGTTTTTACATATGTAGTTCATTGTTAATATACTTAATGATATGTTTACTTATCATAATATCATGTTAACTATATATATATCCATATATATGTCATCATATAGTTTTTACAAGTTTTAACGTTCGTGAATCACCGGTCAACTTGGGTGGTCAATTGTCTATATGAAACCTATTTCAATTAATCAAGTCTTAACAAGTTTGATTGCTTAACATGTTGGAAACATTTAATCATGTAAATATCAATCTCAATTAATATATATAAACATGGAAAAGTTCGGGTCACTACACGTGTGAACTTATATCTTCTTGGATTATCTCCGGTAACCCTTTCACAAACGCGTCAATCTTCTCTTCCTCATCTTCGAACGCTCTCGAACACAATAGGCCCAATTCTGTGAATCGTCTTTTGTACGAAGTAATATCGAATCCCTGTGTTCGTAACCCTCTAAGTTCTGACTTGAGCTTATTGACCTCGTTTCTGGGACCGTACTTCTCGTTCATCAAGTGCTTGAATACTGACCACGGTAGCACGTAAGCAGCATCTTGTCTCACTTGCTCTAGATAGGTATTCCACCATGTTAACGCAATACCTGTGAAGATATGCGTAGCATACTTCACGTTGTCTCCTTCAGCACACTTACTTATGGCAAACACCGATTCAACTTTCTCGGTCCACCATTTCAATCTGATTGGTCCTTCGGTCCCATCAAATTCTGAACGTTTGCATGCAGTGAATTCCTTGTAGGAGCACCCTACACGATTTCTTATGCCGTTAGCTGTATTGCTAGATTCAAAGTTATTGTTGGTATGTAGCGCGGCCTGTACCGCGGCTATGTTTGAAGCAAGAAAGGCACGAAATTCCTCTTCGCTCATATTCAAGGTGTGTCGAGTAGTCGGTGCCATTTCCTTCAAAATAGTCAAATGAAACAAGTTAATCATACAGAATATTAAGAGTAGTTAATAGTATCTCGTAGCATAATATAAACTCATTTATAAAAGCTTTTTCTTCATATTAGCATTTTATAAGTTTAAATTCGAGTATTACCTACCCGTTAAGTTCATACTTAGTAGCTAATATACAATTCAACTACTACAATTCCATATGAAAAACTGATTATAATAATATATCACATACAAATATTCTTCAAACTTACAACTTCGCTATATTACATATAACATGAAATATAGTACACTATGATACAGGACAGTTTTGAAGATAAATCTAGTTAATACGCAAGTTGTTCAGCAAAGGAAATAAAGACACGTAATTCATAAGTCCAGAAACAAGTCATGCATTCTGGTTTTACTAAGACGACTTCCCATCCTTGGTCTTGTGGAAAATAACCGTTATGACCATTGGCTAGGCAGCATGTTGTAATGTCGTCAAAAGGACGAGGGTTTCATAATGTCCAACAGCCCCGTAATAATCTAAAAACCTTGTTTCTCACCCCAACTACTGAATCCGTCACTTGTGGGAAAGTTTTATTTAAAAGCTGCAATCCGATGTTATTTTTCTCACTTTGGTAAGAAGCGAACATCATTAATCCGTAAGCATAACATGCTTCTTTATGTTGCATGTTAGAAGCTCTTTCTAATTCACGAAATCCTATGTTGGGATATGTTGAGTCAAAATAGGTTCTTAACCCGTAGCGTAAAATTGCATTTGGGTTCCCCGCATTTAACGCTTTAAAGAAAACAAGGCGTAACTTAAAGTCTCCCCAATGTGATATACCCCACCTATCAAAGGAAAGCCTTTTATAAACTAAAGCATTTCTGAAAAGTCTTTCAAATGTTTGACAAGTTAATTTCGCCATAACAAAATGTGCTGATGAATTCTGACCGACTCTAGACAAGATTTCCGCAATCATATCCTCTGGTAGGTCTTCTAAAATATTCGGTTGTCTACCCTTAATGTCCATTTTGTTTTATACAGTAAAATAGACAAGGATTAGATTCGTAATAACAAACAATACAAGCAATTTTTACATAGAACATAAAAGTACAAGCACACTACAATACATTTATTACACAACATGCTCACACCCCTCTAATCTGAATCACTGGTTTCTTCTTCTTCGGACTTGGTTCTTTTTCCTAATCTTCTAGGGATATATGATGTTCCTCTAATACGAGTCATCGTTTTCCACATTGGTTTAGAAAAACCTGGTGGTTTAGAGGTTCCCGGGTTATTGTCACGATATTGAAAATACGGGTGTTGACGGTACATATAAAGTTCATCGGGGTCGGAATCAGATTTCTCTATTTTGATGCCTTTTCCCTTATTATTTTCTTTTGCCTCATTAAATTTGGTCGAGGTAATTTCTATAACATCATCGGAATCTTCATCAGGATCCGATTCATCGGAAAATTGATAATTTTCCCAATATTTTGCTTCCTTAGCGGAAACACCATTGACCATTATTAACTTTGGCCCATTGGTTGAGGATTTTCTTTTATTTGACCGGTTTTCTGTGGTTCCTACTATTCCCCCCTCCGGAACCTCTTCTTCTTCCGGTTCCTCTTCTTCTGGTTCCTCTTCTTCCGTTTCCTCTTCTTCCGGTTCCGTTTCCTCTTCTTCCGGTTCTTCGGGAACTTGTGAATCTTGCCAATATATATTCGAATCTTCGTTATTATTAGGTGAGTCAATGGGATTTGAGCTAGAGGTAGACATCTATCACACAATATCAAACATGTTAAGAGATTAATATATCACATAATATTTACATGTTAATAATATATAGTTTTCAACAAAAATGTTAAGCAATCATTTTTAAAGAAAAACACGGTCGAAGTCAAGACTCACTAATGCATCCTAACAAACTCGATAAGACACACTAATGTAAATTTTCTGGTTCCTTAAGACCGACGCTCGGATACCAACTGAAATGTCACGTTCATATTGATTATAAATGTTCCATATTAATTGATTTCGTTGCGAGGTTTTGACCTCTATATGAGACGATTTTCAAAGACTGCATTCATTTTTAAAACAACCATAACCTTTATTTTATCAATAAAGGTTTTAAAAGCATTACGTAGATTATCAAATAATGATAATCTAAAATATACTGTTTACACATGACCATTACATAATGGTTTACAATAGAAATATATTACATCGACATATGTTTCTTGAATGCAGTTTTTACACAATATCATACAAAAATGGACTCCAAATCTTGTCCTTATTTTAGTATGCAACAGCGGAAGCTTTTAGTATTCACCTGAGAATAAACATGCTTTAAATGTCAACAAAAATGTTGGTGAGTTATAGGTTTAACCTATATATATCAAATCGTAACAATAGACCACACGATTTCATATTTCAATACACATCCCATACATAGAGATAATAATCATTCATATGGTGAACACCTGGTAACCGACATTAACAAGATGGATATATAAGAATATCCCCATCATTCCGGGACACCCTTCGGATATGATATAAATTTCGAAGTACTAAAGCATCCGGTACTTTGGATGGGGTTTGTTAGGCCCAATAGATCTATCTTTAGGATTCGCGTCAATTAGGGTGTCTGTTCCCTAATTCTTAGATTACCAGACTTAATAAAAAGGGGCATATTCGATTTCGATAATTCAACCATAGAATGTAGTTTCAAGTACTTGTGTCTATTTTGTAAATCATTTATAAAACCTGCATGTATTCTCATCCCAAAAATATTAGATTTTAAAAGTGGGACTATAACTCACTTTCATAGATATTTCCTTTCTCGGAAATAAGACTTGGCCATGGATCAATTCACGAACCTATACAAATATGTACATATATATCAAAGTATGATCAAAATATAATTACAATCATTTTTTAATATGTTTTAAAGATTTGAGTGTATTAAGTCAGCTGTCCTCGTTAGTAACCTACAACTAGTTGTCCACAGTTAGATGTACAGAAAATAAATCGATATATATTATCTTGAATCAATCCACGACCCAGTGTATACACGTCTCAGGCTAGATCACAACTCAAATTATATATATTTTGAGAATCAACCTCAACCCTGTATAGCTAACTCCAACATTACTGCATATAGAGTGTCTATGGTTGTTCCAAATAATATATATACATGGGTCGATATGATATGTCAAAATATTTGCATACGTGTCTATGGTATCCCAAGATTACATAATATATTAGAATACATGTCTAATACAATATAAGTTAGCTAGGATATGATTTGTATAGATTTGTTAAACATTTCCCGTAGCTAAAAAGGTCAAAAATATCCAATCTTGTTTTACCCATAACTTCTTCATTTTAAATCCGTTTTGAGTGAATCAAATTGCTATGGTTTCATATTGAACTCTAATTTAAGAATCCAAATATAAAAAGTATAGGTTTATAGTCAGAAATTTAAGTTACATGTCAATTACTAAAGAGGTAGTCATTTTCGTCGAAAGAACGACATCTTGATGACCATTTTGAAAAACATACTTTCACTTTGAGTTTAACCAAGATTTTTGGATATAGTTTCATGTGCATTTGAAAAATAATTTTCCCAGAAGAACAACTTTTAAATCAAAGTTTATCATAGTTTTTAATTATCCAAACCAAAACAACCCCCGGTTTCACTACTACAGAGTATATCCGATTTTATGGTGTTCATCGTGTTTCCAGGTTTTAAATCAGTAAGTTAGCATATCATATAGATATAGAACATGTGTTTAGTTGATTTTAAAAGTCAATTTAGAAGGATTAACTTTTGTTTGCGAACAAGTTTAGAATTAACTAAACTATGTTCTAGTGATTACAAGTTTAAACCTTCGAATAAGATAGCTTTATATGTATGAATCGAATGATGTTATGAACATCATTACTACCTCAAGTTTTTTGGATAAAACTACTGGAAATGAGAAAAATGGATCTAGCTTCAAAGGATCCTTGGATGGCTTGAAAGTTTTTGAAGCAGAATCATGACACGAAAACAGTTCAAGTAAGATTTTCACTCGAAATAAGATTGTTATAGTTTAGAAATTGAATCAAAGTTTGAATATGAATATTACCTTGAATTAGAAAGATAACCTACTGTAAATAACAAAGGTTCCTTGATCTTAGATGATTACTTGGAATGGATTAGAAAGCTTGGAAGTAGACTTGCAAACTTGGAAGTATTCTTGATTTTTATGAAACTATACTTATGGAATTTATGAAGAACACTTAGAACTTGAAGATGGAACTTGAGAGAGATCAATTAGATGAAGAAAATTAAAGAATGAAAGTATTTGTAGTTGTTTTTGGTCGTTGGTATATGGATTAGATATAAAGGATATGTAATTTTGTTTTCATGTAAATAAGTTATGAATGATTACTAATATTTTTATAATTTTATGAGATATTTCATGCTAGTTGCCAAATGATGGTTCCAACATGTGTTAGGTGACTCACATCGGCTGCTAAGAGCTGATCATTAGAGTGTATATACCAATAGTACATATATCTAAAAGTTGTGTATTGTACGAGTACGAATACGGGTGCATACGAGTAGAATTGTTGATGAAACTGAACGAGGGTGTAATTGTAAGCATTTTTGTTAAGTAGAAGTACTTTGATATGTGTCTTGAAGTCTTTTAAAAGTGTAAGAATACATATCAAAACACAACATGTATATACATTCTAATGGAGTCGTTAAGTCTTCGTTAGTCGTTACATGTAAGTGTTGTTTTGAAACCTTTAAGTTAACGATCTCAATTAATGTTGTTAACCCAATGTTTATTATATCAAATGAGATGTTAAATTATTATATTATCATGATATTATGATGTATGAATATCTCTTAATATGATATATACATTAAAATATCGTTACAACGATAATCGTTACATATAAGTCTCGTTTCGTAATGCTTGAGTTAGTAGTCTTGGTTTTACATATGTAGTTCATTGTTAACACACTTAATGATATATTTAAATATTATTTTATCATGTTAAATATAGTGTATCAATATCTTAATATGATACATATGTATTTAGTAGACGTTATCATAACGATAATCGTTATATATATCATTTCGAGTTTCTTAACTTAGTAATCTCATTTCTTATGTATATCACACATTGTTAATATACTTAGTGAGATACTTACTCATCATAATCTCATGTCAACCATATATATATGTCTATATATACCACAACATGTAGTTTTTACAAATTTGAAACATTCGTGAATCGCCGGCCAACTTGGGTGATCAATTGTCTATATGAAACTTATTTCATTTAATCAAGTCTTAACAAGTTTGATTGCTTAACATGTTGGGAACATTTAGTCATGTAAATATCAATCTCAATTAATATAAATAAACATGAAAAAGTTCAGGTCACTACAGATTGGTGGGCGATGGAGAATGTGGGTGGTTGCGGTGGTTGGGCAGCCGGTGGTGGTCGATGGTTGGGCAGCTGGTGGTGATCACAAGGGTGGTTCTAGATGGAAAGTTGTGGTTATAGTAGTATAATCAATTTCATATATAAGTTATATGTTTTTGCTAGAACATGTGTTTATGTATATATAAAGTGATATTTGATGATGAAAAGGTAGATACAGTAAACCACTCTAATAATTTAGTTCACCAAATATTTAATCATCCATCTGCCGACACTCTCAACAGTATTATTTCGTACTCCGTTATTAATCAGTGGCGGATAAAAGTCTTCAGAAAAATCTCATATTCTTAAATTAACTATATTTATTTATTTTGGTCATTATGGTATAAAATTCGGTCATTAATTATTAAATAATAATTACATCAACTGTCCCTCTCATTTATGGGTAAAATATAAAAAGTGTAAAAAAAAATTAAATAACTAAATCCGAAATACATTTTTTTTAGTAAACCAAAAATTTATAGAACTCATTTTCGGATCACCGTTTATTTTAAAATAATAAATGTTTGAATTTAACTTGCTTAATATCAATCGGTACAACAACGAATAATACAATCGTTTAATATTTGTTTTTAATATACTTTATTTATATACATAGATATGTTTTAATTAATAATTATAATATCCTATTTTTATTTTATTTTACATAATTAATTTTAATACAACACCATATAATATTTAAAGTTAATTTCCAAATTATTATATTTATATACATATATATTTAAATATACACAAATCTATTTATAATCGTCTGTTCGTGAATCGTCAAAATTGGAAACAGTTCAAAATTTTTGAGACTCAACCTAACAGACTTTGCTTATGTGTTGAAAATACAATATTGTATCAAGAGTTTGATTTAAAATTAGTCGATATTTTCCGGGTCACTACAACATAACAGTTATAAGCAAAGATATATGTAGTATCAAAAAAGGGCAAAATGGGCATACTTCATCTACGTTTCAGCTTTGGGCTTCCCTCAGTGCTTTTTGCCCTTTTAGAGCCTATGCTCTTCTTGTGTGTCTTTTTGACCGGAGGAGGAGTGGGGATCGTCTCACCAGTAATGTCCACTGAGCCTGTTGTTTGCTGCTCAGTGGTGGTGTCCTCCGGTGTCCGTTCAGAGTCGAACTCACTGTCAGAACTACTATTATTGCTTTCTTCTCCCTTTTTAGCAGCAGCAGCAGCAGCAGCCTCAGTCTCAGCTTCAATCCTCTCTGCCTCCAGCTCGACAGGCATTTTAACGACCCGTCAAAGTACACTTGATGACCATCGTTATCTTGGTCCCACAGCTTGATCACAACTCTATATAAATTTAATAAATAACCTTGCATTCTTTATTTAAAAATGATTTCCTATAAAGGAAACCTACCAAAATATGTAAGTTTAGAGAAACCGTACATTATTACTTAACAAAAAGTAGATCAAAACAAAGTCAACAGCATCCACTATTAAATGTATCAAAATAGAATGCAAGTTAATTTTTAACAAAAGCTGCCATCATAAATATGCAGACTCTCTAAGCACAGCGGAAGCAATCTATCATGAACCTGAGAATAAAACATGCGAGTAACTGTCAACAAAAATGTTGAGTGAATTATAGGTTTAATATTGCAAATAATATTTAATTTAAACCATAAAAATTTATGTTTGAAAACATAAAAACTCCTTTTTGGACGACAAAATTATATGCTAGAAAACATATAAAAACATTATTCCATTTTTGGAAAGTTTCTATTTTCGGAAAGTTTCTATTTTTGGAAAGTTTCTATTTTTAGAAAGTTTTAAGTTAGGAAAGTTTCCTTATTTAGAAAGTCAACAAAAGTTAACTGAAAGTCAAAGTAAACCAAAAGTCAACTCAAAAGTCAACCTTGGTCAAACATAGTCAACATTAATTTTAAAAGTGTAAGTTGTAATAATAATATAAGTTATAATGTTAATTAAAGTTAAATATGTATAATTATTTCATAATAAAAGTTTAATTAAATTAAAATGAATTATTAAAGTTAACATAAGTTTAAATGATATAATTAATATAACATAAGTATTTAATTAATTAATTATATATTAATCATAATATAAGTATTATTAATTAATAATAAATTTTAAATCATATCATAAGTATTATTAATTAATAATGAATTATTAATCATATCATAAGTTTCTAATTATAATTATTAAATCATAAATGTTTAATAATTAGATTTATAATTAAATAATAACCAAGTCTTATAATAATTAAATAATTAATTAATCCTTATTATAAGTCTTATTATAATAATCTCATAATATAAGTTTAATACTTATCATAAGTATTTTTCATTAATAATAAAAGTATTATTAATCGTAAGTTTAATTAAAATGTTAATTAAATCATAAGTAATAATTAAATGATATAATAAATATATATCATAAGTCTTAAATAATAATAATTATTTTTTTATCATAAGTAATTAAATGATAATAAAATTCATTATTTATATCATAAGTTTAATAATTAAACATAAATTTTAAATCAAAAGTTCATCGGGTCGTATCTTGAGCCCCGGGTGTCGGTTTTCGGCGAGCCTTACATATATCTCCGCCTAATCAAACCACCCGAAACTTTGGCACACTCAAGAACACACCAATAACAGTCCACAAGTCATGGTGATCAGCCATGACACCACTTGGAACTTTAATTCAATCAAAATCGTGTTTTAGCCGAAACGGGTGATTCGTGGCTCGGATTTAGATGACCCGAACATGAAAGTTCGTCCCACCATTAACCCTAACACACTAATACACCCTAAAGTCACCAAATATGGTCACAAAGTCGGACCAAACCTGGTTCATATCAATATCACATTTCAATCTTAACAAAATACCATTTTGATAATATCTAGGGCTCCGGGAATCGAAACGACATGAATCCGGAGTCTAAAATTAATGTCTTGATGAGAGGAACTCATCTAGATACTTTAATTTCACTTTTATATCTGTTACATAACCAGAAATGAACGAATATGCTGCTGTCCCAATTCAATCAAACCGAAAACATATATATTTGAGCATTCCTATGCATACAATCATCAATACAATAACATATTATCATCATACTATCAATATAACATGTAAAAACAGAAAAATAGTTGAAAAATTGAAAATCTAGGGTTAGGGTTTATACCCTAATCAACAATCAAGTAATATGAACGCGTAGAGATCGTTGTGTAGAATCCGATTATGTTGAAAGCCTCTTGAAATGATTAACAATTTTGTGAGATGATGATGATGTTCTTGGTGGTAGGTGACGGCAAGGAGAGCAAGGGTAGGAGGAAACAAAAATTAAAATGTGAAAATGGGGAAGAATGAAGTAGTGATTAGGTTTTGATCCCTAAAACTACAAGTTTGGGAAAAATGGCACAATACCCCCCTCCCCCTTGATATTTTTTGCTGAATTATGAAGGGTGGGCCCTACTTGTGGTCCAACTTGATAAATTAAAGAAGTCTTGTGGCCCGAATGCCCGAACGAAGCCCGAAACGCGAAAACACCACTACGCGATTGATTTTTCGGAAAGATAACAAATACGCGACGAATAAAATATATAAACACTATATATGATCATATGACATTAAAATATCATATTTAAAATAATTAAGAATTAAAAATCCCAAAAGCTCGACCGTTGGTTTGAAAACCGAAAAGATTCGCCGGAAAAAAATCCGCGACACGTAGAAACGTACAATTAAAGATATGAATACAAATATTCATATAACACATAATAATTAATATATTATTACAAAGATAACAATATAGGTCATAGAAATGACGTGGCACGAATAATAGTTAACGGTCGTTAAATAATTAACGGTAAAAGATAACGGAAAAAGTAGGGTCGTTACAGTACCTTCCCGTTACGGAAATTTCGTCCCGAAATTTAAGCAGGTGCAGGGGTTGACTCGGCATCTGGGAACAAATGCGGTACTTCTGCCTCATCTGATCTTCACGCTCCCAAGTGAACTCGGGACCGCGTCTGGCATTCCATCTAACTCGAACAATAGGAATTCTACTTTGCTTGATAGTCTTAACATCTCGATCCATAATTTCAACAGGTTCCTCAATAAAATATAGTTACTTATCAACATGAAGCTCCTTCAGAGGAATAGTCTTATCGGCCTCGGCCAAACACTTCTTCAAATTCAACACGTGTAAAACATCGTGAACAACACTGAGTTCTTGTGGCAATTTCAAATGATAAGCCATGGGTCCAACTCTCTCAATAATCTCAAACGGTCCAACAAAACGAGGATTCAACTTTCCTCTTTTACCAAAACGTATCACGCCCTTCCAAGGTGATACCTTCAACATAACACGATCACCGACCTGAAATTCAATATCGTTTCTTTCTCTTATTGGCATAACTCTTTTGCAACTTCTGGCGGTTCTCAAACTTACCTTAATCTTTACGATCTTCTCGGTAGTCTCATAAATAATTCCTGGACCTGTGAGTTGAGCATCCCCAACCTCATTCCAGCAGACAGGAGACCTACACTTTCTACCATACAGCGCTTCAAAAGGTGCGGCTTAATACTTGCATGATAGCTGTTATTATAAGAAAATTCAGCCAGTAGCAAGTACTTATCCCAACCATTACCAAAATCAATGATGCATGCTCGTAACATGTCTTCCAACGTTTGAATGGTCCTTTCACTCTGACCATCTGAATGTGGATAATAAATAGTGTTCATATCCAATCTAGTTCCCAAAGCATCTTGTAAGGACCACCAAAATCACGATGTAAATCGACTATCTCGGTCCAAAATAACACGAGAACACCATGTCTAAAAACAATCTCCTTCAAATACAAACAAGTAAGCTTCTCCTTCGAATCTGTTTCTTTAATCGGTAAGAAATGAGCTGATATTGTGAGTAGGTCAACAATCACCCAAATGGTATCATAACCACCCGCAACTCTCAGTAACTTCGTAAGAAAATCCGTTGTAATACCTTCCCACTTCCACTCGGGAATCTCAGGTTGCACCAAAAGTCCAGACGGTTTCTGATGTTCAGCTTTAACCTTAGTACAGGTCAAACACTTAGCCACCTATGTAGCCACATCAGCTTTCAAATTAAACCACCAATACAGCTCCTTAAGGTCATGATACATCTTTCCTGAACCAGGATGAATAGACCCAGACTTATGAGCTTCATCTAAAACAAGTTATCGCAAATCACCAAATTTCGGAATCCAAAGACGTCTAGCAAAATACCGAGTACCATCGATTCATACCTCTAACTGTTTACTCAAGCCTCAGACCTCCCCGTTACAAAATTATCTTCCTTCAAGGCTTCTTGTTGAGCTGCAAGAATCTGACTTGCGAGGTTTGTTCAAATGGTCATATTCAAGGCCCTAAACCTACGAGGTTCAACTCTATCTTTTTGACTCAAAGCATCAGCCACGACACTGGCTTTTTCCCGGAATGGCTAAAGGAGTTCACAATCATAATCGTTCAACAATTCAACCCATCTTCGCTACCTCATATTCCACTATCTTTGATCAAAGATATGTTGAAGACTTTTGTGATCACTATACACTGTACATTTGACCCCATATAAGTAATGTCTCCAATTCTTGAGTGCGAACACAACAGCTTCCAATTCTAAATTATGGGTTGTATAATTATGCTCATGGATCTTCAACTGATGTGACGCGTAAGCAATAACTTTCTTTCGTTGCATCAAAACACAACCAAAGCCCTGACACGAAGCATCACAACAAATAACCAAATCGTCATTACCTTCAGGTAGGGATAATTTCGGAGCGGTAGTCAACTTCTTCTTCAGAGTTTGAAAATTAGTCTCTTGTTCATCCTTTCACTCATACTTCTTCCCCTTGTGCGTTAAAGCAGTCAGAGGTTTCGCTATACGAGAGAAATCTTGAATGAACCTTCTATAGTAACCTGTCAACCCTAGAAACTGACGAATCTGAGTAGGAGTCTTCGGAATTTTCCACTTCTCAATTGCCTCAATCTTGGCAGGATCAACTTGTATACCTTGTTTACTAACAACATGTCCAAGGAATTGAACTTCTCTTAACCATAAAGCACACTTAGAGAACTTAGTGTACAACTCTTCTTTCCTCAACAAATCAAGCACCAACTTCAAATGTTCTCCCTGCTCTTCATCACTCTTGAAATAAATAAGGATGTCGTCGATGAAAACGATAACGAATCTATCCAGATAAGGTCTACACACATGGTTCATGAGGTCCATGAAGACAGCAGGTGCGTTAGTCAATCCGAACGGCATAACAAGAAATTCGAAGTGACCATAACGGGTACGGAAAGCGGCTTTCGGAATATCAGTTTCTTTAGCCCGCAGTTGGTGATAACCGAAACGAAGATCAATCTTAGAATAAACGGACGAACCTTGAAGTTGATCGAACAGATCATCAATTCTCAGAAGAGGGTAACGATTCTTAACCGTAAGCTTGTTCAGTTCACGATAATCAATGCACAAACGAAACAAACCATCTTTCTTCTTAACAAACAAAATAGGAGCTCCCCAAGGGGACGAACGGGGACGAATGAAATATAGGTGCAACAACGAAGGAAGAAATATATATAGTAGTCACATCGGTGGCATAGATATATAAGGCAATTCTCTCAAGGGAGATAACGAGGATCATGGACTTCAAAGTAAATTTTCATTACATTTCCGAAAGGAAGACGTACGAAAGGTGTGATATTTCAACGAGAGTGAACTTCCTTGTACAATGAGCGAGAAAATCTAGGATTCATCTGAAATGTCCCGTACTTATTTATTAAAAACGTTCCATATTAATTGATTTCTTTGCGAGGTTTTGACCTCTATATGAGACATTTTTCAAAGACTGCATTCATTTTAAAACAAACCATAACCTTTATTTCATAAATAAAGGTTTAAAAAGCTTTATGTAGATTATCAAATAATGATAATCTAAAATATCCTGTTTACACACGACCATTACATAATGGTTTACAATACAAATATGTTACATCGAAATCAGTTTCTTGAATGCAGTTTTTACACAATATCATACAAACAAGGACTCCAAATCTTGTCCTTATTTTAGTATGCAACAGCGGAAGCTCTTAGTATTCACCTGAGAATAAACATGCTTTAAACGTCAACAAAAATGTTGGTGAGTAATAGGTTTAACCTATATATATCAAATCGTAACAATAGACCACAAGATTTCATATTTCAATACACATCCCATACATAGAGATAAAAATCATTCATATGGTGAACACCTGGTAACTGACATTAACAAGATGCATATATAAGAATATCCCCATCATTCCGGGACACCCTTCGGATATGATATAAATTTCGAAGTACTAAAGCATCCGGTACTTTGGATGGGGTTTGTTAGGCCCAATAGATCTATCTTTAGGATTCGCGTCAATTAGGGTGTCTGTTCCCTAATTCTTAGATTACCAGACTTTATAAAAGGGGCATATTCGATTTAGATAATTCAACCATAGAATGTAGTTTCACGTACTTGTGTCTATTTTGTAAATCATTTATAAAACCTGCATGTATTCTCATCCCAAAAATATTAGATTTTAAAAGTGGGACTATAACTCACTTTCACAGATTTTTACTTCGTCGGGAAGTAAGACTTGGTCACTAGTTGATTCATGAACCTATAACAATATATACATATATATCAAAGTATGTTCAAAATATATTTACAACACTTTTAATATATTTTGATGTTTTAAGTTTATTAAGTCAGCTGTCCTCGTTAGTAACCTACAACTAGTTGTCCACAGTTAGATGTACAGAAATAAATCGATAAATATTATCTTGAATCAATCCACGACCCAGTGTATACGTATCTCAGTATTGATCACAACTCAAACTATATATATTTTGGAATCAACCTCAACCCTGTATAGCTAACTCCAACATTCACATATAGAGTGTCTATGGTTGTTCCGAAATATATATAGATGTGTCGACATGATAGGTCGAAACATTGTATACGTGTCTATGGTATCTCAAGATTACATAATATACAATACAAGTTGATTAAGTTATGGTTGGAATAGATTTGTTACCAATTTTCACGTAGCTAAAATGAGAAAAATTATCCAATCTTGTTTTACCCATAACTTCTTCATTTTAAATCCGTTTTGAGTGAATCAAATTGCTATGGTTTCATATTGAACTCTATTTTATGAATCTAAACAGAAAAAGTATAGGTTTATAGTCAGAAAAATAAGTTACAAGTCGTTTTTGTAAAGGTAGTCATTTCAGTCGAAAGAACGACGTCTAGATGACCATTTTAGAAAACATACTTCCACTTTGAGTTTAACCATAATTTTTGGATATAGTTTCATGTTCATAATAAAAATCATTTTCTCAGAATAACAAATTTTAAATCAAAGTTTATCATAGTTTTTAATTAACTAACCCAAAACAGCCCGCGGTGTTACTACGACGGCGTAAATCCGGTTTTACGGTGTTTTTCATGTTTCCAGGTTTTAAATCATTAAGTTAGCATATCATATAGATATAGAACATGTGTTTAGTTGATTTTAAAAGTCAAGTTAGAAGGATTAACTTTTGTTTGCGAACAAGTTTAGAATTAACTAAACTATGTTCTAGTGATTACAAGTTTAAACCTTCGAATAAGATAGCTTTATATGTATGAATCGAATGATGTTATGAACATCATTACTACCTTAAGTTCCTTGGATAAACCTACTGGAAAAGCAAAAAATAGATCTAGCTTCAACGGATCCTTGGATGGCTCGAAGTTCTTGAAGCAGAATCATGACACGAAAACAAGTTCAAGTAAGATCATCACTTGAAATAAGATTGTTATAGGTATAGAAATTGAACCAAAGTTTGAATATGATTATTACCTTGTATTATAATGATAACCTACTGTAAGAAACAAAGATTTCTTGAGGTTAGATGATCACCTTACAAGATTGGAAGTGAGCTAGCAAACTTGAAAGTATTCTTGATTTTATGTAACTAGAACTTGTAGAATTTATGAAGAACACTTAGAACTTGAAGATAGAACTTGAGAGAGATCAATTAGATGAAGAAAATTGAAGAATGAAAGTGTTTGTAGGTGTTTTTGGTCGTTGGTGTATGGATTAGATATAAAGGATATGTAATTTTGTTTTCATGTAAATAAGTCATGAATGATTACTCATATTTTTGTAATTTTATGAGATATTTCATGCTAGTTGCCAAATGATGGTTCCCACATGTGTTAGGTGACTCACATGGGCTGCTAAGAGCTAATCGTTGGAGTGTATATACCAATAGTACATACATCTAAAAGCTGTGTATTGTACGAGTACAAATACGGGTGCATACGAGTAGAATTGTTGATGAAACTCAACGAGGATGTAATTCTAAGCATTTTTGTTAAGTAGAAGTATTTTGATAAGTGTATTGAAGTCTTTCAAAAGTGTATAAATACATATTAAAACATTACATGTATATACATTTTAACTGAGTCGTTAAGTCATCGTTAGTCGTTAAATGTAAGTGTTGTTTTGAAACCTTTAGGTTAACGATCTTGTTAAATGTTGTTAACCCAATGTTTATAATATTAAATGAGATTTTAAATTATTATATTATCATGATATTATCATGTATGAATATCTCTTAATATGATATATATACATTAAATGTCTTTACAATGATAATCGTTACATATATGTCTCGTTTAAAAATCATTAAGTTAGTAGTCTTGTTTTTACATATGTAGTTCATTGTTAATATACTTAATGATATGTTTACTTATCATAGTATCATGTTAACTATATATATATCCATATATATGTCATCATATAGTTTTTACAAGTTTTAACGTTCGTGAATCACCGGTCAACTTGGGTGGTCAATTGTCTATATGAAACATATTTCAATTAATCAAGTCTTAATAAGTTTGATTGCTTAACATGTTGGAAACATTTAATCATGTAAATATCAATCTCAATTAATATATATAAGCATGGAAAAGTTCGGGTCACTACAGTACCTACCCGTTAAATAAATTTCGTCCCGAAATTTTAAGCTGTTGAAGGTGTTGACGAATCTTCTGGAAATAGATGCGGGTATTTCTTCTTCATCTGATCTTCACGATCCCAGGTGAACTTGGGTCCTCTACGAGCATTCCATCGAACCTTAACAATTGGTATCTTGTTTTGCTTAAGTCTTTTAACCTCACGATCCATTATTTCGAAGAGTTCTTCGATGAATTGGAGTTTTTCGTTGATTTGGATTTCATTTAACGGAATAGTGAGATCTTCTTTAGCAAAATATTTCTTCAAATTCGAGACATGGAAAGTGTTATGTACATCCGCGAGTTGTTGAGGTAACTCAAGTCGGTAAGCTACTGGTCCGACACGATCAATAATCTTGAATGGTCCAATATACCTTGGATTTAATTTCCCTCATTTACCAAATCGAACCATGCCTTTCCAAGGTGCAACTTTAAGCATGACCATCTCTCCAATTTCAAATTCTATATCTTTTCTTTTAATGTCAGCGTAGCTCTTTTGTTGACTTTGGGCGGTTTTCAACCGTTGTTGAATTTGGTTGATCTTCTCGGTAGTTTCTTGTATAATCTCCGGACCCGTAATCTGTCTATCCCCCACTTCACTCCAACAAATTGGAGACCTGCACTTTCTACCATAAAGTGCTTCAAACGGCGCCATCTCAATGCTTGAATGGTAGCTGTTGTTGTAGGAAAATTCTGCTAACGGTAGATGTCGATCCCAACTGTTTCCGAAATCAATAACACATGCTCGTAGCATGTCTTCAAGCGTTTGTATTGTCCTTTCGCTCTGCCCATCAGTTTGTAGATGATAGGCAGTACTCATGTCTAGACGAGTTCCTAATGCTTGCTGTAATGTCTGCAGAATCTTGAAATAAATCTGCCATCCCTATCAGAGATAATAGAGATTGGTATTCCATGTCTGGAGACGACTTCCTTCAAATACAGTTGTGCTAACTTCTCCATCTTGTCATCTTCTCTTATTGGCAGGAAGTGTGCTGATTTGGTGAGACGATCAACTATTACCCAAATAGTATCAAAACCACTTGCAGTCCTTGGCAATTTAGTGATGAAATCCATGGTAATGTTTTCCCATTTCCATTCCGGGATTTCAAGTTGTTGAAGTAGACCTGATGGTTTCTGATACTCAGCTTTGACCTTAGAACACGTCAAACATTCTCCTACGTATTTAGCAACATCGGCTTTCATACCCGGCCACCAAAAATGTTTCTTGAGATCCTTGTACATCTTCCCCGTTCCAGGATGTATTGAGTATCTGGTTTTATGAGCTTCTCTAAGTACCATTTCTCTCATATCTCCAAATTTTGGTACCCAAATCCTTTCAGCCCTATACCGGGTTCCATCTTCCCGAATATTAAGATGCTTCTCCGATCCTTTGGGTATTTCATCCTTTAAATTTCCCTCTTTTAAAACTCCTTTTTGCGCCTCCTTTATTTGAGTAGTAAGGTTATTATGAATCATTATATTCATAGATTTTACTCAAATGGGTTCTCTGTCCTTCCTGCTCAAGGCATCGGCTACCACATTTGCCTTCCCCGGGTGGTAACGAATCTCAAAGTCGTAATCATTCAACAATTCAATCCACCTACGCTGCCTCATATTCAGTTGTTTCTGATTAAATATGTGTTGAAGACTTTGTGGTCGGTATATATAATACCTTTGACCCCATATAAGTAGTGCCTCCAAGTCTTTAATGCAAAAATAACCGCGCCTAATTCCAAATCATGCGTCGTATAATTTTGTTTGTGAATCTTTAATTGTCTAGACGCATAAGCAATCACCTTCGTTCGTTGCATTAATACACAACCGAGACCTTGCTTTGATGCGTCACAATAAATCACAAAATCATCATTCCCTTTAGGCAATGACAATATAGGTGCCGTAGTTAGCTTTTTCTTCAATAACTGTAACGCTTTCTCTTGTTCATCATTCCATTCAATTTTTTTCCCTTTATGCGTTAATGCAGTCAAGGGTTTTGCTATTCTGGAAAAGTCTTGGATGAACCTTCTGTAGTAACTAGCTAGTCCTAAAAACTGGCGTATGTGTTTCGGAGTTTTCGGGGTTTCCCACTTTTCAACAGTTTCTATCTTTGCCGGATCCACCTTAATACCTTCTTTGTTCACTATGTGACAGAGGAATTGAACTTCTTCCAACCAAAATGCACACTTTGAAAACTTAGCGTACAATTCTTCCTTCCTCAATACTTCTAACACCTTCCTCAAATGTTCACCGTGTTCTTGGTCATTCTTTGAGTAAATAAGTATGTCATCAATGAAAACAATGACAAACTTGTCAAGGTATGGTCCACACACTCGGTTCATAAGGTCCATGAACACAGCTGGTGCATTAGTTAAACCAAACGGCATGACCATAAACTCGTAATGACCGTAACGTGTTCTGAAAGCAGTCTTTGGAATATCATCTTCTTTCACCCGCATTTGATGATACCCGGAACGTAAGTCAATCTTTGAATAAACAGACGAGCCTTATAGTTGATCAAATAAGTCGTCGATTCTCGGTAGTGGGTAGCGGTTCTTGATGGTAAGTTTGTTCAACTCTCGGTAGTCGATACACAACCTGAATGTACCATCTTTCTTCTTGACAAACAAAACAGGAGCTCCCCACGGTGATGTGATTGGTCGAATGAAATCACGCTCTAAAAGTTCTTGTAATTGGCTTTGCAGTTCATTCATCTCACTGGGTGCGAGTCTGTAAGGAGCACGAGCTATTGGTGCAGCTCCTGGTACAAGATCTATTTGAAATTCAACGGATCAATGTGGGGGTAATCCCGGTAATTCTTTCGGAAATACATCGGGAAATTCTTTTACAACTGTGATGACCCGGAAATTTCCGACCAAATTTAAACTTTAATCTTTATATTATTCCGACACGATAAGTAAAGTTTGTTAAGTTAAATCTCAAGAATTTTAAACTGTATTCATACATTCATTATAACCTCGACCAAATTCCGACGATTCACGAACCGTTATATATAAATAGATATGTTATGTATATATATATTATAACTTGAGAATATTAATAAAGTATTAAACGTATAATACTTTGCACGAACGTCTTTGTTTCAATATGAATTTCCACGAAATTAAAAAAAAAAAAAAAAAAATATATATATATATATATATATATATATATATATATATATATATATATATATATATATATATATTAAATGATTGAATTATCAGAAACATTGAATTATGATTACAAGTCTCTGTTGAGAGGTCCACTATGATTTGAGAAAATCTATTCCTCTTAACGATATTCAGAATAATTTGTAAAGCTATTTATAAATAAAAACAAAAAGTGTCATTTACGAAAGTTAGACAAAAGTTAGTGGAGAATTGGTTTCCATAATATTCTATTAATCTATTTTCAAACGTACAAAAACGTTTTCAGTTTAAAAAAAAACTTTATTATTAAAATTTTATAAATATCTAGTATCACTTTTGACAACTCATTACTTAACCAGTATAATAAATATAACGATATTTATATTTTATTTCATTAAATATATATAACGATTTAAATTAATATTATATATATTTATACGCGTATTATACATACATAGTTTTTATACTTTTACTATACTTTAACTTTACCTTTACCTTACTTTTACTTTACTTTAACTTTAATAATTCACTTTAATAATTCATACTTTAATAATTCACTTTAATAATTCATACTTTAGTAATTCACTTTAATAATTCATACTTTAATAATTCACTTTAATAATTCACTTTAATAATTAATACTTTAATAATTCACTTTAATAATTCATACTTTAATAATTCACTTTAATAATTCATACTTTAATAATTCACTTTAATAATTCATACTTTAATAATTCATTTTAATAATTCAAAAATCTATTATAAATAGAATTCAATAGGTTTCATTATTTCATAGAAACTTGAAAATATATTTCTCTAAACTCTCTCAATCGATTTATATATATATATATATATATATATATATATATATATATATATATATATATATATATATATATATATTTGCTCTGTATTATTTCAAGATATTATTAGTATACATAAAATATTACGACGGAGTGATGTCCGAGTGATTTCAAAATAGTTTTTTTGAATGAGTCGAAGCTAAGGAAATTATGGGTTATAGCTATGGAAGTGATGGGTATGGTTCATGGGTATGCTCGTGAGGTCAATCTAGTGTTTATCATCTCCGTTGCATCTACGTACTTTCCTGCAATATTGAATCTCAATATTGATACGTTCGTGAATCCGAGGCCAACCTTGCACTTGTTAAATGACGTTATATGTATTTTTACTACGAAATACAGTATTGTGAGTTTCATTTGCTCCCTTTTATATATATTTTTTAGGACTGAGAATACATGCGCTGTTTTTATAAATGTTTTACGAAATAGGCACAAGTACTAAAACTAATTCTACGTGGGTTTAAACAAGAAATATACCCTTAGCTTGGTAACATTAAACTACTTGTCTATGTACGGTAGGCGCGAATTCTAAAGATAGATCTATTGGGCCTGACAAACCCCATCCTGACTAGAGGATGCTTTAGTACTTCGAGGTTATTTTAAACACACCTGATTTGGTGTACTTCAGAGGGTAAAACATGAACGTTAAGGCTTGTTACCGGGTGCCTACAACTTATAGAATAATTTTATACACTTGCGAGTATACATATATTTATAAACGGAAATCTTGTGGTCTATTAATATATTGAAATGATTGTTATGATAAACCTATGAACTCACCAACCTTTTGGTTGACACTTTAAAGCATGTTTATTCTCAGGTATTAAAGAAATCTTCCGCTATGTATTAACTCATTTTAAGGATATTACTTGGAGTCATTCATGGCATATTTTGAAAGACATTGCATTCAAGTCATTGAGTTCATCAAGATTATTATCAAGTCAATTATAGTTGGATGTATTATGAAATGGTGTGCATACCGTCAATTTTTGTTGTAAAGAAAGTTTGTCTTTTAAAAACGAATGCAATGTTTGTAAAATGTATCATATAGGGGTCAAATACCTCGCGATGTAATCAACTATTGTGAATCGTTTATAATGTATATGAACGGGTCCTTTCAGTTGGTATCAGAGCGGTGGTCTTAGCGAACCAGGTCTGCATTAGTGTGTCTAACTGATAGTCGTTAGGATGCATTAGTGAGTCTGGACTTCGACCGTGTCTGCATGTCAAAAGTTTTGCTCATCATTTTGTCAGAAATTACCTGCTTATCATTCTTAGTCTAGACACATTTTATTGCATTGATTGGATGAATAGTGTATAGACAAAATTCATATCTTAGCGTATCTACTAATTCATATCTTAGCGTATCTGTTACTGTAAACTTTGCCTGACATATTCCGTAAATTCCTCCGTAATCTACGAAACCTTTTGCTCTATATAATTAGAATACCACCCGATAGCTGGAAAATCATTTCATATCGAAAAATTCTTTATTTAATCGTACGAAATGGAATTCGTCATTAGTTCAAGTCCCTCGGATTCCGAAATGGAATCTCACTCAAGTTCCGAAAGCAGTGTGACCGGAATGGATCAACCAATTAGTCATCATCTATTCTGGATGAATTGGGGATGGGTTCGTAGCCTCCTTAATCATTGGAGACAAGAAGAAGGTGATCCCTTCCATCCACCACATTGCCCTCTTGGCGAAGAACCTGAAGCACTTAGCGGTGAACCTATCCGAAACACCATTTTCTCTCTTATTTCTAGAGTATCTCGTCACGATTACATACTACACCAAATTCTAGATTTTATTTATCCGCTCGTCCGAACCGACAATCACCCTGGTGTAATAGAAGAAGTCAACGAGCTTCGCGCTCGGGTAGTGGCTTTGGAGAATATGGTGTAAAGGTTACAAACACCAGCAGCATCACCAGCAGCATAAACAGTACCACCATCAGCAACACCAACAGTACCATCATCACCACCAACAATAACATCCGCATCCCATACCTCAACATCACAATCTGTATCTCAAACATCAACGTCATACGCCCTGTAAATATCCAGGAATATCAACAACAACAAACGATGAAGTATTAATTCATAAAATTCATTGAAGAGATATCTCTGCGGCAGTTATGTAATCTCCAAAATCTTAGAGATTATTTAATTCTGACCGTAAATCGGATGAGTGAACGCAGATGGTAGAGTAGAAACTTTGATCGAAAATGGTGTATGATTTACAAGCTAGAATTGTTTTACCAACAGCATCAACAGGACCGTAGCATCATCAACACAGTCAGTGCCGTCAGTATTGTCAGAATCAACAGCACCTTAACATCACAAACTCTGTCAGTTCAAGAATCATTGTGGACATCATTACGAATCAACAACAAATATATTGTATCAACGAGTTATGAAGTATTAACTCATTTCCAATCGAAAGATTTATATGTATATTTTATATGTATAAATTTTTAAACCATAATAAATCTTCCTGTACTAAGCTATTATGTGTGAATCTTAACTACTCAGTTAATTCATATTACAAATATGCAATGATGTACGTCCTTCTTCCGCAACTTAACCATCGTTAATTACAATCTCTGTCTCAATTCAATAAAAATCCAATTCATAATTAATCAAGTGTATTATTCGAATATATGTTTGATTTTACACTTTCATCATCGATGTACTCGAAACTTTTCAAATAACATCATTCGTACCTTGCGAAGTTCACAAGAATTTCACGAAAACCAACAAATAACAAAGTAATGATTCATAATTTCAATATTATTGAAGAAATACTTATGCAATTTATAAAGTTTTAGGGATTACTCAATTCTAGTTCCAACCATAAAACAAATGAGTTTAATTTAATATTAACTCATTAAATCTATATTACATCTAAAGAAAATATACACATATATTTTCATAAAGACTGTAATAAACTTCTTTTTGTACAAAATATTAATTGTGAAAATTTTTTTAACGGGTAGGTAATACCCGAGAGATATATAAATTCACAATTAATATATTACATTTTTCGAAACTGATTCAGCAATCATCAACTATACTCCCTACTTTCACAACAATATCCATTCTTTCATATAAATCAAAACAATCATACTCATTCAAATTCAATTACATATTCTGATTTTGAAATCGCATAATTCAATTCGAAATATAACCAGTATCATCACTCTTAGATTCCTATATCTTTCAAAGCTATACTTTGACTTCAAAACTGTGTTAGAACATCATATGTATTAACGGTTACAATATGTGCTCAAACCCTTCGAAATTCCTGAAGACACTTCAACTAAGGAACAATCGAGATGATGATCCAACCACATGTTACCCACAGTTATACACCTGAAAAAAAAAACTCTCAAAACCCAAGTCATAGTTCGACACGTATCCGTGTTAGACCCTTTGGCATTTACTAGCTAAAATAACTTTTCAATTCCGTTTCAAAATAGACAGTTTTGTCACAGCTCCAGCAAGTCAACTTCGACTTCTCAATCAAAACAGTCTTATTATAACCTCGATAGATACGTTGCCCTTTTCGCCAACGTTACCGGGGAATCGTTTATATTCACCACATTAGCAATAAACTTACCAACAACTTCATTGATCTTTGACTTTCCAAAAAAAAAAATCATTATAATTATCAAAACCCTATCATATACTTATTCGTACCTTATAACAAGAATTGCCATACCAATTATTGAGAATCAGCAATCAGTATTTTGAAACCTCGCAGCATGTCTACATCAACAATTACATATACACACAACGTCTACCTCCAAGACTTACATTCTTTGAATGAGAAATTTCTGAAAAAAACCCTAAACTGCGAACCAGTTCTCGAAATTTTGAAAAATGCTGATGAAGCAGCAAAAACTGTAAACGACCTTAACAGTAAAAAGTTGGATGATAAAGGATAGTATATTGGCAAAGCTCAGAAAAAGAGAAGCTTTGGAACTGGAAAACGGATTGAGCAAAGTATAAAGGAGGTTGTGGACAAATCACAAAGGCTGAACCTGCCTTCAAAGAATCCAAATGATTCAGTACTTGCTGAAGTCATTAACCAATACCTTGCTCCTGACTCTAAACCCCTGCGGACAATATCCTTCATCATCCTCTGATATTAGACATTCTAAGATATTTTTATAATTATTCTTATCTGAAATCATTTACCTCTTCGCGCTATCTGTATTATATCATAAAAGAAACTATTTTAGTTTCTAAATTCTGAAACATTCGAGTTTAAAACAGGAATATTCTTGAAAAAAGTGTTGGGAGCTGAAGCATGAGTTAGTATAATATAATGACACTTGATCAACGTGATTATATTACAGTAATTCATGCTGAGTTTCTAAATGGAACATGATGATTCACAGATCATAACGTCATCATGTGCTATGTTACACGACTCTTGTATTCTCTTTGATCTCTAAATATCAAGAAAATATTTCTTGATGATTCGGCCTTTTCCGAGGTATTCTGGTAATTTGACAAGTCAAGATCGTGTCATTACAATTTCCTTCCTAAAACATTAACAATGTTCATTCCGAAATTTATATCTGCGAATTCTGGACCATTACAAGCGGTGCTTAATCGCAAGAAGAAGAAACGAAAGGACAAAGCTCCGAACTAGAAATGGGAGTATAAATCATAGCAAATAGAAGAGAGCATTAACTGTGGATGACAATGATTATAGAAGAAGCAAGGACTTTGAAATATAAGGGAAGATTTAAAACCCAACAACAACCCAGAAATCACAAACCGTATATATCAATGCATATAGCAATATAAAGACACGGGAGAACTAAAAACACTATAAAACCAAGAGTATAGTAGAAGTAAATAGATTATTCCGGAGGCAGATGAAAAAGAAGAGCGACATATATGAAAGTGAGGAGTATATCAAGAATCAGCACTGGATGAAGCATATTGACAAATACTTTAAAATATGAGTTGAGAAGGTGTGAGTTGTAAGAAAACAAATGAGGTGGATTTATAGTGAAATATCCGACAAAGAAATCAAAATAGATTATCGCATTAATTCGAAGAGGATCATAATTTCCTTAATCGCCGAATAATCAAATCCAATATAGATTACAAAGATTTTCTTTTCGGAGATCAATCGTGATGACGTTAAAAGATACAACGAATCACTATTATCTTATTTCATTCATTTACGATAACTTCACTCACACGCTTCGAGTAATCGAATTATTTTATCCATTCTTCTTGAACATGATAAAACTCTATAATCGTTATAATAACATTCTCATTGTTAGTCATGACGACCTCTATCAAATTTCGGGGACGAAATTTCTTTAACGGGTAGGTACTGTGACGACCCGGAAATTTCCGACCAAATTTAAACTTTAATCTTTATATTATTCCGACACGATAAGCAAAGTTTGTTAAGTTAAATCTCAAGAATTTTAAACTGTGTTCATACATTCATTATAACCTCGACCAAATTCCGACGATTCACGAACCGTTATATATAAATAGATATGTTATGTATATATATATTATAACTTGAGAATATTAATAAAGTATTAAACGTATAATACTTTACACGAACATATTTGTTTCAATATGATTTTCCACGAAATTAAAAAAAATATATATATTAAATGATTGAATTATCAGAAACATTGAATTATGATTACAAGTCTCTGTTGAGAGGTCCACTATGATTTGAGAAAATCTATTCCTCTTAACGATATTCAGAATAATTTGTAAACCTATTTATAAATAAAAACAAAAAGTGTCATTTACGAAAGTTAGACAAAAGTTAGTGGAGAATTGGTTTCCATAATATTCTATTAATCTATTTTCAAACGTACAAAAACGTTTTCAGTTTAAAACAAAAAATTTATTATTAAAATTTTATAAATATCTAGTATCACTTTTGACAACTCATTACTTAACCAGTATAATAAATATAACGATATTTATATTTTATTTCATTAAATATATATAACGATTTAAATTAATATTATATATATTTATACGCGTATTATACATACATAGTTTTTATACTTTTACTATACTTTAACTTTACCTTTACTTTACTTTTACTTTACTTTAACTTTAATAATTCACTTTAATAATTCATACTTTAATAATTCACTTTAATAATTCATACTTTAGTAATTCACTTTAATAATTCATACTTTAATAATTCACTTTAATAATTCACTTTAATAATTCACTTTAATAATTCATACTTTAATAATTCACTTTAATAATTCATACTTTAATAATTCACTTTAATAATTCATACTTTAATAATTCACTTTAATAATTCAAAAATCTATTATAAATAGAATTCAATAGGTTTCATTATTTCATAAAAACTTGAAAATATATTTCTCTAAACTCTCTCAACCGATTTATATATATATATATATATATATATATATATATATATATATATATATATATATATATATATATATATATATATTTGCTCTGTATTATTTCAAGATATTATTAGTATACATAAAATATTACGACGGAGTGATGTCCGAGTGATTTCAAAATAGTTTTTTTGAATGAGTCGAAGCTAAGGAAATTATGGGTTATAGCTATGGAAGTGATGGGTATGGTTCATGGGTATGCTCGTGAGGTCAATCTAGTGTTTATCATCTCTGTTGCGTCTACGTACTTTCCTGCAATATTGAATCTCAATATTGATATTTTCGTGAATCCGAGGCCAACCTTGCATGAAAGGACCCGTCCTAATCCATCCGGACAAAGTCCACATCGATTATGAACGATTCACAACAGTTGATTACATCGCGAGGTACTTGACCTCTATATAATACATTTTACAAACATTGCATTCATTTTTGAAAAGACAATCTTTCATTACATCTACGGTTGACGACATGCATACAATTTCATAATATATCTTACTATAATTGACTTAATAATAATCTTGATGAACTCAACGACTCGAATGCAACGTCTTTTGAAATATGTCATGAATGACTCCAATTAATATCTCTAAGATGAGCAAAAGCACAGCGGAAGATTTCTTTCATACCTGAGAATAAACATGCTTTAAAGTGTCAACCAAAAGGTTGGTGAGTTCATTAGTTTATCATAAACAAACATTTCATAATTTTAATAGACCACAAGATTTCATATTTCCAATTCTCATAAATAAACGTCCCATGCATAGAGACAAAAATATCATTCATATGGATTGAACACCTGGTAACCGACATTAACAATATGCATATAGAATATCCCCATCATTCCGGGATCCTCCTTCGGACATGATATAAATTTTGAAGTACTAAAGCATCCGGTACTTTGGATGGGGCTTGTTGGGCCCGATAGATCTATCTTTAGGATTCGCGTCAATTAGGGTGTCTGTTCCCTAATTCTTAGATTACCAGACTAAATAAAAAGGGGCATATTCGATTTCGATAATTCAACCATAGAATGTAGTTTCACGTACTTGTGTCTATTTTGTAAATCATTTATAAAAATTGCGCATGTATTCTCAGCCCAAAAATATAAAGGGTAAAAAGGCAAATGCAACTCACCTGACAACTTCAGAAATAAATCACAGAGATGTGACCGAAAATCGGAATGCAAGTAACCGTAGACCCCAACACAAATCATGAAATTGTTGGTATGGATGTGTAGAGCTCTTCGAGAGGAATCCGAATATATAAACGATTTTATGATCCATCAAGTTTTTAAGGTGTTCTTGAGTGATAAAAGATTGATGATGATGATGAATAGTAGTGGGTGTTCTTGAGAGAAAAATTGGGTGTTTGATAAAATGAATCTGGAATATAGATAGATTAGATAAGGTCACGGGTGTTTTACTGGTTAATCACGGGTATAGATATAACACGGTGTAATAATTAAATAAACTCGGGTATTAAATGTGTAGTGACGGGTTGGTATTTAATTTTTATCTGTTATCTAAAACCCAATGTATTTTAGTTTAATATGATTCAATGATTGGTTAATTTTATATTTATAAAAATTATATATATATATCTATATTGTTTTAAACATTTTAAAATTCTTGACGTCATACCTAGTTGGTGTGTTTCATTATTTATTATATTTTTAATAAGCCTATAATTTATAAAACTCATTTTCGGATCATCGTTTATTTTAAAATCACATAAGTTCTTTTTAACTCGTTTACTATCAATTGAATGACAATTGAGCGTTACCGTTGTTTACTAAATAACTTCGAAATCACTAAATATATATTCTATACACTTTATTTATATGTATATATACTTTCTAAATAATATTTATTATATATTATTATTATTTACGTAATTAGTTCTAACAATTACAATATATAATATTTCATTTTATTATTTACATATATATATATATATATATATATATATATATATATATATATATATATATATATATATATATATAATTATATACATATCTATTTACAAGTAATCGTATTGTGAGTCGTCGGGAAAAGTCAAAGGTCAAATGGATTCATAAAAATAGTTCAAAATTTTTGAGACTCAACTTTACAGACTTTGCTTATCGTGTCGAAATCAAATAAGAATTAAGTTTAAATTTGGTCGGAAATTTCCGGGTCGTCACAGTACCTACCCGTTAAAGAAATTTCGTCCCGAAATTTGAGTGAGGTGGTCATGGCTAATAATAAAAATGTTTTCATGATGAATATGAGTTGATAAATAGAGTTTTATCATCTTTGAGTAATATGGGTAAAACAATTCGATTATTCGAAGAGCACGAATGAAGCTATCACAAATGATTGGATAGAGATTTAACTTTTGACGTAGTCACGATTAAATTTAGAAAATAAGGTGCTTCTTTACTTTTGACGTTGTCTTGGTTGAATTCCGGGATTCAAGGGATTTTAAGAAAATCTATGAAATCTATAAGATCTGATTTTTCGGTAAAAGAGGAAATTAGGATCTCTTTAATTAAATGTGATGATCTGCCTCGATTGCTCTGTCTGATATTTCCATTATAAATTAAATTCTTCCGTTTAATTATTCTCATCATTCCTATACTTTCTTTCTTAGTTCATACATCCAAACGATTGTGAAAATGCTTAATCCAGTTCTGACTCTTATCCTCATCCTTACTATCGCAACAATCATTCTCCTTTTCCAACTTTCACCGGAGGAATCTGTGTTCTTCAACATCGCCCTTGGGGTGATACTATTCTTAATTATACCGTGTCTTTATATTGTTATTTGTATTAATATACACGGTTTGTAATTTCTGTGTTGTTATTGGGTTTTATATCTTCCCTTATATTTCGAAGCCCCTTGCTTCTGTCTCCTATAATCATTGCCATCCACAGATAATGCTTTCTCTTATTTGCTGCGATTTATACTCCTATTTACACTTCGAAGCTTTATGCTCTGTTTTCTCTTCTATCCATTAAGTACCTCAAGTAATGGTCCAGAATTCGTGGGTATGGAGTTTTGAATGAAAATGGTTAATGTTTTAAGAAGGAAATCGTAATAGCACGATTTGATTTTCAAATTTATCAACATCACGGAAGATAGAACCATCAAGAATACATTTTCTTGATATGTTCAGAAGTTAAGTAGAATGAAAGAGTTATGTAACATGGCACATGATGAGGGTGTGATCTACTGTGAATCATCATCACTTTTCATTAGAAACCTTGCATGACTTACTGTAATATAATCACGTTGGCCAAGCGTCATTATATTATACTAACTCATGCTTCAATTCCCAACACTTCTCCACAATTCATTCATAATTTATACTTAGATTTTACAGAAGTTTTCAATATAATGAAATACAGAAAACACGAAGAGGTAGATAATTTCGGACAAGAATATTTATGAAAATATCCTCAGAAATATCGAAGATATTTATGATGATATTTTGGAATTTCTAAGTTCGAAGGTTGATGAAGAAAAATTTCCCGCAAAGATTTTAACATGACTTCGGAGCAAGATATTCTTTAAAGATTTCATCGGATCCAGAATTACTTGGATTCTTTGAATATAGGGGTTGGTCCTTGTATTTGTCATTGGTCTCCTTCATGGTTAACTCAATCTGTTTTTCTGTACCAAATTTTCTATCGAGCGTTCCTAACACTCCTTTCTTTATCATCAAACTTTTAGCCGTTTAGACCATCTACCATTTTTCTGTTTCCTTTGCATTTAATGCTACAATATCTGAATCATCGGTTATCAATTTGAGGTGGTTTCAGGAGAACTGTGTTTTAGATGATTAAACGCTGATGGTAATATGATGGAATATGAAAGGTTCCCCGATAACAATAAAAGAGCACGCATATATATCAAGGTTATAATTAGGTTGTTTCGAACGAAAAATTTGTGACAACCCGGAAATTTCCAACTAAATTTAAACTTTAATCTTTATATGTTTCCAACACGATAAACAATATTTGTTAAGTTAAATTTCAAGAATTTTAAACTATGTTCATACATTCATTCAACCTCGACCAAGTTCCAACGATTGACGAACCATTAAACGAATATGATTATATATGTATATGTGTATATATATTATAACTTGAAACGTAAACAAAATATTAGATTAAATACTTTATATGATTGTATCTATTTCAAAATGTTTATCAATGGAATTAGAAGATAAGATCAAATGATTGAATTATCAGATATATTGAATTATGATTACAAGTCTCTGTTGAAAGGCCCACGTTGATTTGAGAAATCTTTCCATTTTAACAATATTCGGAATATGGTAAAGTGATTTATAAATAAGAACAAATTGTCAATCATTGAGAACTAGACAAAGGATAGTGGAAGATTGAATCTCATAAAGACTCGATTGATCTATTTAGTTTCAAACGTACAAAAATGTTTTCAGTTTAAAAAGAACTTTATTATTAAAACGTATATAACTTTTATAAATATCTAGAACCACTTTTGACAACTCATTACTTAACTAGTATGATAAAGATAACGATATTTATATTTTATTTTATTAAATATATATAACGATTTAAATTAATATTATATATATTTATACGCGTATTATACGTACATAGTTTTATACTTTTACTATACTTAAAATTTACCTTTACTTTATTTTTACTTTACTTTAACTTTAATAATTCACTTTAATAATTCATACTTTAATAATTCATACTTTAATAATTCATACTTTAATAATTCACTTTAATAATTCATACTTTAATAATTCACTTTAATAATTCATACTTTAATAATTCACTTTAATAATTCATACTTTAATAATTCACTCTAATAATTTAAAAATCTATTATAAATAGAATTCAATAGGTTTCATTATTTCATAGAAACTTGAAAATATTTTTCTCTAAACTCTCTCAATCGATTTACATATATATATTTACTCCGTATTATTTCAAGATATTATTAGTATACATAAAATATTACGACGGAGTGCTGTCCGAGTGATTTCAAAATTGTTTTTCGAGTGGGATAGGATTAAGAAAATTATGGGTTATAGCTATGGAGGTGATTGAGTATGGTTCATGGGTATGCTCGTGAGGTCAATATAGTGTTTATCATTTTCATTGCGTCTACGTACCTTTCCTGCAATATTGAATATCAATATTGATACGTGAGTACTCATAATTTAACTTTTACATACTAATAGTGTATCCCTGACTAGTGCTCGAGTATTTAGGATTATGTATGCTTGTACTTTTGATATTTCCCTTAGACAGGTTAGGTTGAATCTTGAATTAGTTACACTTGCGGTTGAGATAAGGTATAAGATATGCATGTCCTTGGAAAGCTAGCGAAAAATTAAGAACTTTTCCTTTAGATATCGAATGGTTTCGATGAACAGATTAGAAGTTATAATCAATTGAATTTTCGATATTTTTATTAAAAATGATTATTATTATCGTCGTTTTTATCGTCGTTCTAGTTTTATCTTATTATTATCATTATTATTATCTTTATCAATAAAAGGGATTTATCATTAAAAATTGTTATTTTTTATTATTATTACTATCGTTATTATCGTTAAAGTTATAATTAGTATTATTATTATTATCCAATTATTATTATTATTGGTATTATTATTATTATTATCATTATTAATATATATATATATATATATCATTATTTAAAAATGGTTATTGTTATTGCTATTATTATTATTATTACTATATTATCATTAAGATAATTATTAGTATTATCGTTAATAATGTTATAGTAACTATCATTATTAATATTAGTGTAATTAAAACAAATATTTGTAACACCTAATTATTTTGATTACTATTATTATCATTATTATGAACACGATATAAAAGACGATTAAAAGCTATTAAACGAAACGATTAGGAAATAATGGGTAAGAGTATCATGATGAAATTAAAATATTATAAGATATTGATTTAGATAAAATTATTGTTCTTATTATTTTTATCATTACTATTATTATTAAAAGTATCGTTAGTATTAAAACTATCATTTTAACAAAAATTATCATTTTAATAGAAATATCATTGTTACTATAAAATATCATTATTATTATTATTTTAAATAGAATTATTAATTTAAAGATAATATTAAAAATTATCGTAAATATTAAAGTTATCATAATTAGAATTATCGTTTTATCATAATGTCATCTTAGTAATTATAAATATTGATATTTTTATAATAATAATTATTATTATAAAATAATACAACTTTTACTTACTATCATTATAGATATTATTTTAGCAAATAAATATGTGATACAAACATATTTTACTACGTGTAATAACTTACTTTAATAATACCTATCATATTATCTTTATAATATTAAATGAACCCTATAAATTTTATTACTTAATATATATAAAAGTATATTTTATTATATAAATTTAATATAAAATTTTATTTATTAATAAATAAATTATATTATTTACTCTAATAAATCTTTTAAAAATATAAAACGACGATATTTAAACTATATATTAATCATGTATAGATTTTTGGAAATTATTTTGAGTCAAATTTACTTTTGTTGACTTTTGCATATTAGTCTCGAGCATTAGGATTGTGGTACACTATGACTTGACCTAATTTGTTAGACAAATATTGACCAACACATAAATATATATAATTAATTTAGGTTCGTGAATCCAAGGCCAACCTTGCACTTGTTCAATGACGTTATATGTATTTTTACTACGAAATACAGTATGGTGAGTTTCATTTGCCTTTTTACCCTTTATATTTTTGGGACTGAGAATACATGCGCTTTTATAAATGTTTGACGAAATAGACACAAGTAATTGAAACTACATTCTATGGTTGAATTATCGAAATCGAATATGCCCCTTTTTATTAATGTCTGGTAATCTAAGAATTAGGGAACAGACACCCTAATTGACGCGAATCCTAAAGATAGATCTATTGGGCCTAACAAACCCCATCCAAAGTACCGGATGCTTTAGTACTTCGAAATTTATATCATGTCCGAAGGAGGATCCCGGAATGATAGGGGATATTCTTATATGTATCTAGTTAATGTCGGTTACCAGGTGTTCACCATATGAATGATTATTTTTGTCTCTATGCATGGGACGTATATTTATGAGAACTGGAAATGAAATTCTTGTGGTCTATTAAAATGATGGAAATAAATGATTATGATAAACTAATGAACTCACCAACCTTTTGGTTGACACTTTAAAGCATGTTTATTCTCAGGTGTTAAAGAAATCTTCCGTTGTGCATTTGCTCATTTTAAAGATATTACTTGGAGTCTTTCATAGCATATTTCGAAGAACGTTGCATTCGAGTCATTGAGTTCATCAAAGATTATTATTAAATCAATTTATAGTTGGATAGTGGATATTATGAAATGGTATGCATGCCTGTCAATTTTCGATGTAAAGAAAGATTGTCTTTTAAAAACGAATGTAATGTTTGTAAAATGTATCATATAGAGGTCAAATACCTCGCAATGTAATCAACTATTGTGAATCGTTTATAATGTATATAAACGGGTCCTTTTAGTTGGTATCAGAGCGGTGGTCTTAGCGAACCAGGTCTGCATTAGTGTGTCTAACTGATAAGTCGATATGATGCATTAGTGAGTCTGGACTTCGACCGTGTCTGCATGTCAAAAGTTTTGCTTATCATTTTGTGTCGAAAATTAACTACTTATCATCCTCAGGAAATTACCTGCTTATCATTTTTAGTCTAAGACACGTCTTGCTGCATTGATTACATGAATAGTGTATAGACAAAAATTCATATCTTAGCATATCTGCTAAATCATATCTTATCGTATCTGTTACTTTAAACTTTGCCTGACATATCCCGCAAAGTCCTCCGTAATCTACGAAATCTTTTGATCTATATATATATATATATATATATATATATATATATATATATATATATATATATATATATATATATATATATATATATATATATATATATATATTCTATGTAATTAGAATACCATCCGTTAGCCAAAATCATTTCATAACAAAAAAAAAATTCCTTTATCCAATCGTACGAAATGGAATTCGTCATCAGTTCAAGTCACTCAGATTCTGAAATGGAATCCCATTCAAGCTCCGAAAGCAGTGTGACCGGAATAGATCAACCAATCAGTCATCACCTATTCTGGATGAATTGGGGATGGGTTCGTAGCCTCCTCAATCATTGGAGACAAGAAGAAGGTGATCCCTTCCATCCACCACATTGCCCTCTTGACAAAGAACCTGAAGCACTTACCGACGAACCTGTCCGAAACACCATGTTCTCGCTCATTTCCAGAGTATCTCATCACGATTATATATTACATCAAATTTTAGATTTTATTTATCCGCTCGTCCGAACCGACAATCACCCCGGTGTAATAGAAGAAGTTAACGACCTTCGCGCTCGGGTAGTGGCTTTGGAGAATATGGTGCAGAGATTACAAACACCAGCAGCAGCATCAGCAGCATAACCAGTACCACCATCATCAACGCCAACAGTACCATTACCACCTCCAACCACAACCGCGTCGTAAACCTCAACTTCACAATCTGTCCCACGAGCATCAACGTCATACGCACCATAGATACCAAGGGGTACCAACAATAATAACTGATGAAGTATTAATTCATAACTTCATTGGAGAAACATTCCGCGGCGATTATGTAATCTCTAAAGTCTTAGAGATTATCTAATCTAGCCCTAACCATAAATCAGTTAAGCGAACCAAAATGATAGAAGGAAGAGTAGAAACCCTGACAAAAATGGTGTGTGATTAACAAGCTAAACTTGCTTTACCAACAGCATCAACAGTACCTTCAGCGTTACCAGCATCGTCAGTACAGTCAACATCCGAATCAACAACAAAGATAACATCACAAACTCCGTCAGTTCAAGAATCACTGTGGACATCATTACGAATCAATAACGTGTATATTGTATCAACGAGTTATGAAGAATTAACTCATTCCCTCTGAAGAAATTATATGTATATATATATATATATATATATATATATATATATATATATATATATATATATATATATATATATATATATATATATATGTATATATATATATTAAAATAAATCTTTCTGTGCTAAGCTATTGTGTGTGAATCTTAACTACTCGGTTAATTCATATTACAAATATGCAATAATGTACGTCCTTCGGCCGCAACTTAACCAGCGTTAACTACAATCCCTGTCGCAATTCAACAAATTCCAATTCATAATAAATCAAGTATATATTTGATTTTACACTTTCATCATCGATGTACCCGAAACTTTTCAGATAACATCATTCGTACTTTGCGAAATTCACAAGAATTCCACGAACCGAACATCATACATCAACAAATAACGAAGTATTGATTCATAATTTCAATGTCATTGAAGAAATACTGCGTAAAAGTTATGTACTTGTTAAAGCCTTTAGGGATTATTCAATTCTAGTTTCAACCGTAAATCAAATGAGTTTAATTTAACATTAACTCATTAAATCTATGTTACATCTGAAGAAAATATACATATATATATTTTCATAAAGACAGTAATAAAATTCTTTTGTACAAAATATTAATTGTGAAATTTTTTTTAACGGGTAGGTAATACCCGAGAGATATATAAATTCACAAATAATATGTTACATTCTTCGAATCTGATTCAGCAAATCATCCATTATACTCCCTACTTTCACAACAATATACATTCTTTTATAGAAATCAAAACAACCATACTCATTCAAAATTTAATTACATGTTCTGATTTTGAAATCTCAAAATTCAACTCGAGATATGACCAAAATCATCACTCTTAGATCCTTACATCTTTCACAAGCTATATTTTGACTTCAAAACTGTGTTAGAACATCAAATGTATGTTAACGATTACAATCTGTGTTTAAACCCTTCGAAAATTTCTGAAGACACTTCGAATGATGAGCAATCGAGATGATGATCCAACCACATATTACCCACAGTTATGTACCCGAAAAACTCTTGAAACCAAAGTAAAAGTTTAAACAACGTATCCGCGTCAGATTCTTTGGCATTTATTAGCAAAAATAACTTTGCGACTCCTATTCAAAGTAGCCAGTTTTGTCACAGCTCCAGCAAGTCAACTTCGACTTTTCAGTCAGACTAACCTTATTATAACCTTGAGATATACACCATCGTTACCAGGGAACCTTTTACATTCCACCACATTATTAGCAGATGTACCAACAACTTCATTACCCTTTGACTTTAGCCTCTCCAAAAAGTCATTATAATTATTTATTGAAACCCCATCATTTACTCATTCGCATCTTGTAATGAGAATTGCCATACGAATCATTGGAAATTAGCAATCAGTATTTTGAAATTTCGCAGCATGTCTACGCCAACAGTTATATGTGTATATATAACGTCTATCTTCTGGACTTAATTTGAATGTGAAGTTTCTGAAAAACACTCCGAACTAAGAATTGGTTCTCCGAAAATGAAAAAAATGCTGATGAAGCAGCAAAAACTATAAACGACTTTAAACGGTAAAAGCTGGATGATAATGATGAAGAATGCTGGAAAAGCGCAGAAAAAGAGAAGTTTTTGAACTAGAAAACGGATTGAGCAAAGTAGGAAGGAGGCTGTGGACAAATTACAAAGACTGAACCTGACTTCAAAGGATCCAAATGATTCAGTACCTGCTGAAGTCATTAACGAATACCTTGCTCCTGACTCTAAACCCCTGCGGACAATATTCTTCATCATCCTCTGATATTAGAAATTCTAAAATATCATCATATCTTTCATTATAAATATCCTCCATATTTCTGAAGATATTTTCTTAATTTTTGTTATTTGAAATCATTTACCTCTTCACACTATCTGTATTACATCATAAAAGAAACTATTTTAGTTTCTAAATTCTGAAACATTCAAGTTTAAAATAGGAATATTTTGAAGTAGTGTTGGGAACTAAAGCATGAATTAGTATAATATAATGACACTTGATCAACGTGATTATATTACAGTAAGTAATGCTGAGTTTCTAAATGGAACGTGATGATTCACAGATCATAACATCATCATGTGCCATGTTATACGACTCTTGTATTCTATTTAACCTCTAAAATATCAAGAAAATATTTCTTGATGATTCGGCCTTTTTCAAGGTATTCTAGCAATTTGACAAGTCAAGATCGTGCCATCACAATTTTCTTCCTAGAACATTAACAATGTTCATTCCGAAATTCATATCTGTGAATTCTGGATCATTACAAGCGGTGCTTAATCGCAAGAAGAAGAAACAAAAGGACAAAACTCCGAAATAGAAATTGGGGTATAAATTGCAGCAAATAAAAGAGAGCATTAATTGTGAATGATAATGATTATAGAAGACAGAAGCAGAGACTTTGAAATATAAGGGAACATATAAAGCCCAACGATAAACCAGAAATTATAAACCATATATATCAATGCATATAGCAATATAAAGACACGGGAGAACTAGAAACACTATAAACCCAAGAGTATAGTAGAAGTAAATAGATTCTTCCGGCGGTAGATGAAAAAAGAAGAATGACCGATATGAAAGTTAGAAGTATATCGAGAATCAAAACTGGATGGAGCATATTGATGAATACTTTAAAATATGAGTTGAGGGGGAAAGAATAGAATGTGATGAAACATGACTAGGAACTTAGAAATCAACAGATTTAACTCACACAATGACGGAATAAGTGAATCAAACCCTCTGGTGAATAGGTTAAGTTTTTTTTGATTAATTTAGTCAAATCACAACTAAATCAAGTGTGATTAGATCAACACCTAGAGCTATTATTCACCACCTGGGTGATTTGGACTGAAAGAGAATCGGAGGAGCTCACTAGATCTGAGTGTGTGTAACAAATGAGAGGCTTAACCTAAAATGAAGAACATAAGACTTTATATACCCCTGCTGTTGAATCACCCATACGATTCATTCATCACACGTACGAGTTGGCTTCATCAGCCGTACGGGTGATCACTCACTCGTGTCTTCTCATTTAGGTTGTAATTGTGACTTAGCTCAGCATCAACCGTGCGTATGAGCCTGTCAGCCGTTCTAGTGTGGCTTCACTCGTACGTCTGACTAAGTCTAACATAGTCAAACATCTAAATCTCATTCCTGCAGTTCCTGTAACCACATACAAACACGGATAGGATAATAACGAGCAATCATGGTGGCCTGTAAACTGTTGTACCTGCAATGGATGTGGGTAGATGTCTAGGGACTTGCATAAAATGCATCAACAAAAGGTGTGAGTTGTAAGGAAATGAAGGAGGTGAATTTATAAGAAAATCTCCGACAGAACAATTAAAATGGACGATCGCATTTAAAGCGGATCCTAATTCCCTTGATTACCGGAGAGTCAAATCTTATTAAGAAGATTTTCTTCAAATCCCTTGAAATCTGGGAATCAATCATATCTACGTCAAATGATAAGATGAATCTACACTTACTCATTTCACTCTTCTATGTTAGCTTCATTCGTACTCTTCATATAAATGGATTGTTTATCCAAATTAATCGCTGATGATAAAACTCTAATTTTCAGCCCGTATGCATCATGAAAACATACTTATTATCATTCACAACCTTTCCACTCAAATTTCGGGACGAAATTTCTTTAACGGGTAGGTACTGTGACAACCCGGAAATTTCCAACCAAATTTAAACTTTAATCTTTATATGTTTCCAACACGATAAGCAATATTTGTAAAGTTAAATTTCAAGAATTTTAAACTATGTTCATACATTCATTCAACCTCGACCAAGTTCCAACGATTCACGAACCATTAAACGAATATGATTATATATGTATATGTGTATATATATTATAACTTGAAACGTAAACAAAATATTAGATTAAATACTTTATATGATTGTATCTGTTTCAAAATGTTTATCAATGGAATTAGAAGATAAAATCAAATGATTGAATTATCAGATATATTGAATTATGATTACAAGTCTCTGTTGAAAGGCCCACGTTGATTTGAGAAATCTTTCCATTTTAACAATATTCGGAATATGGTAAAGTGATTTATAAATAAGAACAAATTGTCAATCATTGAGAACTAGACAAAGGATAGTGGAAGATTGAATCTCATAAAGACTCGATTGATCTATTTAGTTTCAAACGTACAAAAATGTTTTCAGTTTAAAAAGAACTTTATTATTAAAACGTATATAACTTTTATAAATATCTAGAACCACTTTTGACAACTCATTACTTAACTAGTATGATAAAGATAACGATATTTATATTTTATTTTATTAAATATATATAACGATTTAAATTAATATTATATATATTTATACGCGTATTATACGTACATAGTTTTATACTTTTACTATACTTAAAATTTACCTTTACTTTATTTTTACTTTACTTTAACTTTAATAATTCACTTTAATAATTCATACTTTAATAATTCATACTTTAATAATTCATACTTTAATAATTCACTTTAATAATTCATACTTTAATAATTCACTTTAATAATTCATACTTTAATAATTCACTTTAATAATTCATACTTTAATAATTCACTTTAATAATTCAAAAATCTATTATAAATAGAATTCAATAGGTTTCATTATTTCATAGAAACTTGAAAATATTTTTCTCTAAACTCTCTCAATCGATTTACATATATATATTTACTCCGTATTATTTCAAGATATTATTAGTATACATAAAATATTACGACGGAGTGCTGTCCGAGTGATTTCGAAATTGTTTTTCGAGTGGGATAGGATTAAGAAAATTATGGGTTATAGCTATGGAGGTGATTGAGTATGGTTCATGGGTATGCTCGTGAGGTCAATATAGTGTTTATCATTTTCGTTGCGTCTACGTACCTTTCCTGCAATATTGAATCTCAATATTGATACGTGAGTACTCATAATTTAACTTTTACATACTAATAGTGTATCCCTGACTAGTGCTCGAGTATTTAGGATTATGTATGCTTGTACTTTTGATATTGCCCTTAGACAGGTTAGGTTGAATCTTGAATTAGTTACACTTGCGGTTGAGATAAGGTATAAGATATGCATGTCCTTGGAAAGCTAGCGAAAAATTAAGAACTTTTCCTTTAGATATCGAATGGTTTCGATGAACAGATTAGAAGTTATAATCAATTGAATTTTCGATATTTTTATTAAAAATGATTATTATTATCGTCATTTTTATCGTCGTTCTAGTTTTATCTTATTATTATCATTATTATTATCTTTATCAATAAAAGGGATTTATCATTAAAAATTGTTATTTTTTATTATTATTACTATCGTTATTATCGTTAAAGTTATAATTAGTATTATTATTATTATCCAATTATTATTATTATTGGTATTATTATTATTATTATCATTATTAATATATATATATATATATCATTATTTAAAAATGGTTATTGTTATTGCTATTATTATTATTATTACTATATTATCATTAAGATAATTATTAGTATTATCGTTAATAATGTTATAGTAATTATCATTATTAATATTAGTGTAATTAAAACAAATATTTGTAACACCTAATTATTTTGATTACTATTATTATCATTATTATGAACACGATATAAAAGACGATTAAAAGCTATTAAACGAAACGATTAGGAAATAATGGGTAAGAGTATCATGATGAAATTAAAATATTATAAGATATTGATTTAGATAAAATTATCGTTCTTATTATTTTTATCATTACTATTATTATTAAAAGTATCGTTAGTATTAAAACTATCATTTTAACAAAAATTATCATTTTAATAGAAATATCATTGTTACTATAAAATATCATTATTATTATTATTTTAAATAGAATTATTAATTTAAAGATAATATTAAAAATTATCGTAAATATTAAAGTTATCATAATTAGAATTATCGTTTTATCATAATGTCATCTTAGTAATTATAAATATTGATATTTTTATAATAATAATTATTATTATAAAATAATACAACTTTTACTTACTATCATTATAGATATTATTTTAGCAAATAAATATGTGATACAAACATATTTTACTACGTGTAATAACTTACTTTAATAATACCTATCATATTATCTTTATGATATTAAATGAACCCTATAAATTTTATTACTTAATATATATAAAAGTATATTTTATTATATAAATTTAATATAAAATTTTATTTATTAATAAATAAATTATATTATTTACTCTAATAAATCTTTTAAAAATATAAAACGACGATATTTAAACTATATATTAATCATGTATAGATTTTTGGAAATTATTTTGAGTCAAATTTACTTTTGTTGACTTTTGCATATTAGTCTCGAGCATTAGGATTGTGGTACACTATGACTTGACCTAATTTGTTAGACAAATATTGACCAACACATAAATATATATAATTAATTTAGGTTCGTGAATCCGAGGCCAACCTTGCACTTGTTCAATGACGTTATATGTATTTTTACTACGAAATACAGTATGGTGAGTTTCATTTGCCTTTTTACCCTTTATATTTTTGGGACTGAGAATACATGCGCTTTTATAAATGTTTGACGAAATAGACACAAGTAATTGAAACTACATTCTATGGTTGAATTATCGAAATCGAATATGCCCCTTTTTATTAAAGTCTGGTAATCTAAGAATTAGGGAACAGACACCCTAATTGACGCGAATCCTAAAGATAGATCTATTGGGCCTAACAAACCCCATCCAAAGTACCGGATGCTTTAGTACTTCGAAATTTATATCATGTCCGAAGGAGGATCCCGGAATGATAGGGGATATTCTTATATGTATCTAGTTAATGTCGGTTACCAGGTGTTCACCATATGAATGATTATTTTTGTCTCTATGCATGGGACGTATATTTATGAAAACTGGAAATGAAATTCTTGTGGTCTATTAAAATGATGGAAATAAATGATTATGATAAACTAATGAACTCACCAACCTTTTGGTTGACACTTTAAAGCATGTTTATTCTCAGGTGTTAAAGAAATCTTCCGTTGTGCATTTGCTCATTTTAAAGATATTACTTGGAGTCTTTCATAGCATATTTCGAAGAACGTTGCATTCGAGTCATTAAGTTCATCAAAGATTATTATTAAATCAATTTATAGTTGGATAGTGGATATTATGAAATGGTATGCATGCCTGTCAATTTTCGATGTAAAGAAAGATTGTCTTTTAAAAACGAATGCAATGTTTGTAAAATGTATCATATAGAGGTCAAATACCTCGCAATGTAATCAACTATTGTGAATCGTTTATAATGTATATAAACGGGTCCTTTCAAAATTGAAGTTGACTTGTTGGAGCTGTGACAAAATTGGCTAATTTGGAAAGAGATTGCAAAGTTATTTTCGGTAATAATAACGCTAAAGGAATTAGCACAGCTACGCGTTAAACGTTTATTTAGTTTCCGAGAGTTTTTCAGGTATACTACTATATGCATAAATCTTTCCTTCCGTAGATGAAGTGCGGTTGGTTCATCCTCTCAATTGAGGAGTTTTCAAGAATCATGAAAGGTTTGAACGCGGATTGTAATCGTCAAGATACAAATGAGGTTTAAGATGAAATCAAGTGGCAAACTTGAAGAATTGTTTAGTTTCATATATTATAATCAATATTTTAATTCATTTTAATTGTCCAATCTTATTAGTCCACAGTCGATAGTCCACAGTTGACAGTCCAATAATTCATACAAAGTTTAATATATAATATTCGAATTTATTAATACGTGTCGTGACCCGTATATGTCTCGGACTCGATCACAACTCAAACTATATATATTATTGTAGAATCAACCACAACCCTGTTTAGAGAACTCGATCATTACTGCATATAGAGTGTCTATGGTTATTCTAAATAATATATATAGATGCGTCGATATGATATGTCAAAACCTTGTATACGTGTCTCGATATTTAAAGTGCGTAAAATAAATAACAGAAATTAAATGACGATAAATAAAATTGCGAGAATTAAAATTGCGATAAATAAAATGTAGTCAGTTTGCTAGGAACAGTTAGCTAGGATTTTGTTAGCGTGGATTCTTAACAATATTCTCATAGTTAATTTATTTGTTTCTAATAAATTTTATTTTGTCCAATGTTTTCTTCATTATGCCACTTGTTGGATTCTGATAGATCAAAATTCAAATATGAAATTGAATAAAAATGGTTATTCTGTGGTGAACGGATACGTATATCGGTGGATGTAAGTAGAATAGTAAATGACTGTTGAATCAGATTTAAAGAATGTACAATGTAACTTATTAATGTGAAATTTAAATATTCCTCGGGTATTACCTACCCGTTGAAATATTTTCACCATTATTAGTTTGTACAAAAGAATTTTAATTACAATCTTTATGAAAATATACTTACATATATATTTTCTTCAGATGTAATCATGAATTTAATGGGTCAATATGATATTAGACTTATTTGATTTACCGTTAGAATATGAATATATAATCTCTTAAAATATTAAAGATTATATAATCACCATGTCGAACGAAGATAAATAATGCAGAATGATTCGTAGAATGATGATTATGCTCGAGGTACAGAATGAGATATTGGGGCATGTGATGTTGAAACTTGTGTTGTTGGTGATACTGTTGATGCCGGTGATGTTGTTGAAGCTGGTACGTTTTGCACCATATTCTCCAAATTGATTACTCGATCTCGAAGTTCGTTGACTTCTTGTATTACTCCGGAATAATTGTCGGTCGGAACGAGCAGATGAGTAAGGTTTCAAATTGTGGATAGAATATAATCATGTCGAGCTACTCTGAAAATGAGGGTGAAGATGGTGTTTTGGATTGGTTTGCCAGTGAATGTTTCAAGTTCTTCGCCCAGCGAACAGTATGGTGGGTGAAAGAGATCGATTCTTCTTGTCTCCAATGATTAAGTAGACTACGAACTGATCATATGAATTGGGGATGGTTGGTTGGTTGATTCATTCTGGTGATGCTGCTTTCGGAGCTTAGGTGAACGTCCACGTCGGAATAGCTGTCGGAATAACTATCAGAATAGTTATCGGAATTCGAGGGACTCGAACTGGTTGAAGGATTCATCCCGTACGATCAGATTAAGGATTTTCGAGAAGAATTAGATTATAGGATGTAGATTAGTACCCTGCAATACATAATTTACAAATGCATATATAATACTAAAATCCCATAAGTTACGGAGGAATCTACGGAAGCTGTCAGGAAAAGATAACAATAACAGGTACGCTAAGATATGAAGTAGCAGATACGTTAAGATATGAATTTTTTTTTGGTCTATACACTATTTATGCAATCATTGCAGTAAGATGTGTCTAGACTAAGAATGATAAGCAAGTAATTTCCTAAGGATGATAAGCAGATGATTTCCGACAAAAATGATAAGCAAAACTTTTAACATGCAGACACGGTCGAAGTCCAGACTCACTATTGCATCCTAACGATTTATCAGTTAGACACACTAATGTAGACCTGGTTCGCTAAGACCATCGCTCTGATACCAACTGAAAGGACCCGTCCTAATCCATCCGAACAAAGTCCACATCGATTATGAACGATTCACAACAGTTGATTACATCGCGAGGTACTTGACCTCTATATAATACATTTTACAAACATTGCATTCATTTTTGAAAAGACAATCTTTCATTACATCTACGGTTGACGACATGCATACCATTTCATAATATATCTTACTATAATTGACTTAATAATAATCTTGATGAACTCAACGACTCGAATGCAACGTCTTTTGAAATATGTCATGAATGACTCCAATTAATATCTCTAAGATGAGCAAAAGCACAGCGGAAGATTTCTTTCATACCTGAGAATAAACATGCTTTAAAGTGTCAACCAAAAGGTTGGTGAGTTCATTAGTTTATCATAAACAAACATTTCATAATTTTAATAGACCACAATATTTCATATTTCCAATTCTCATAAATAAACGTCCCATGCATAGAGACAAAATTATCATTCATATGGATTGAACACCTGGTAACCGACATTAACAATATGCATATAGAATATCCCCATCATTCCGGGATCCTCCTTCGGACATGATATAAATTTCGAAGTACTAAAGCATCCGGTACTTTGGATGGGGCTTGTTGGGCCCGATAGATCTATCTTTAGGATTCGCGTCAATTAGGGTGTCTGTTCCCTAATTCTTAGATTACCAGACTAAATAAAAAGGGGCATATTCGATTTCGATAATTCAACCATAGAATGTAGTTTCACGTACTTGTGTCTATTTTGTAAATCATTTATAAAAATTACGCATGTATTCTCAGCCCAAAAATATAAAGGGTAAAAAGGCAAATGAAACTCACCTGACAACTTCAGAAATAAATCACAGAGATGTGACCGAAAATCGGAATGCAAGTAACCGTAGACCCCAACACAAATCATGAAATTGTTGGTATGGATGTGTAGAGCTCTTCGAGAGGAATCCGAATATATAAACAATTTTATGATCCATCAAGTTTTTAAGGTGTTCTTGAGTGATAAAAGATTGATGATGATGATGAATAGTAGTGGGTGTTCTTGAGAGAAAAATTGGGTGTTTGATAAAATGAATCTGGAATATAGATAGATTAGATAAGGTCACGGGTGTTTTACTGGTTAATCACGGGTATAGATATAACACGGTGTAATAATTAAATAAACTCAGGTATTAAATGTGTAGTCACGGGTTGGTATTTAATTTTTATTTGTTATCTAAAACCCAATGTATTTTAGTTTAATATGATTCAATGATTGGTTAATTTTATATTTATAAAAATTATATATATATATATATATATATCTATATTGTTTTAAACATTTTAAAATTCTTGACGTCATACCTAGTTAGTGTGTTTCATTATTTATTATATTTTTAATAAGCCTATAATTTATAAAACTCATTTTCGGATCATCGTTTATTTTAAAATCACATAAGTTCTTTTTAACTCGTTTACTATCAATTGAATGACAATTGAGCGTTACCGTTGTTTACTAAATAACTTCGAAATCACTAAATATATATTTTATACACTTTATTTATATGTATATATACTTTCTAAATAATATTTATTATATATTATTATTATTTACGTAATTAATTCTAACAATTACAATATATAATATTTCATTTTATTATTTACATATATATATATATATATATATATATATATATATATATATATATATATATATATATATATATATATATATATATATATATATATAATTATATACATATCTATTTACAAGTAATCGTATTGTGAGTCGTCGGGAAAAGTCAAAGGTCAAATGGATTCATAAAAATAGTTCATAATTTTTGAGACTCAACTTTACAGACTTTGCTTATCGTGTCGAAATCAAATAAGAATTAAGTTTAAATTCGGTCAGAAATTTCCGGGTCGTCACATTGCACTTGTTAAATGACGTTATATGTATTTTTACTACGAAATACAGTATTGTGAGTTTCATTTGCTCCCTTTTATATATATTTTTTGGGAATGAGAATATACATGCGCTGTTTTTATAAATGTTTTACGAAATAGGCACAAGTACTAAAACTAATTCTACGTGGGTTTAAACAAGAAATATACCCTTAGCTTGGTAACATTAAACTACTTGTCTATGTAAGGTAGGCACGAATCCTAAACATAGATCTATTGGGCCTGACAAACCCCATCCTGACTAGAGGATGCTTTAGTACTTCGAGGTTATTTTAAACACACCTGATTTGGTGTACTTCAGAGGGTAAAACATGAACGTTAAGGCTTGTTACCGGGTGCCTACAACTTATAGAATAATTTTATACACTTGCGAGTATACATATATTTATAAACGGAAATCTTGTGGTCTATTAATATATTGAAATGATTGTTATGATAAACCTATGAACTCACCAACCTTTTGATTGACACTTTAAAGCATGTTTATTCTCAGGTATTAAAGAAATCTTCCGCTGTGCATTAACTCATTTTAAGGATATTACTTGGAGTCATTCATGGCATATTTTGAAAGACGTTGCATTCAAGTCATTGAGTTCATCAAGATTATTATTAAGTCAATTATAGTTGGATGTATTATGAAATGGTGTGCATACCGTCAATTTTTGTTGTAAAGAAAGTTTGTCTTTTAAAAACGAATGCAATGTTTGTAAAATGTATCATATAGAGTTCAAATACCTCGCGATGTAATCAACTATTGTGAATCATTTATAATGTATATGAACGGGTCCTTTCAACAATGGGAACATCATTGATTCTCTTTTCTTCAGTTTGTACTTTCTCGACGTGTGCTAGAATAGCATAGCAACCTTTTCTTATTAGTTTTTGTGCCTTCAAATTACTAATAAGATGTAGCTTCGTGTTGCCCTTTTCTCCGTACACCATTAAGGGTTTTCCTTTTTCTCGTATAATGCGAATTGCATTTTTGTAACAAACGATCTCTGCTTTCACTTCTTTCAACCAGTCCATACCGATTATCACATCAAAACTCCCTAACTCTACTGGTATCAAATCAATCTTAAATGTTTCGCTAACCAGTTTAATTTCTCGATTCCGACATATATTATCTGCTGAAATTAATTTACCATTTGCTAATTCGAGTAAAAATTTACTATCCAAAGGTGTCAATGGACAACTTAATTTAGCACAAAAATCTCTACTCATATAGCTTCTATCCGCACCCGAATCAAATAAAACGTAAGCAGATTTATTGTCAATAAGAAATGTACCCGTAACAAGCTCCGGGTCTTCCTGTGCCTCTGCCGCATTAATATTGAAAACTCTTCCGCAGCCTTGTCCATTCGTGTTCTCCTGGTTCGGGAAATTTCTAATAATGTGGCCCGGTTTTCCACATTTATAACAAACTACATTGGCATAACTTGCTCCGACACTACTTGCTCCGCCATTACTCGTTCCGACAGCATTTGTTCCTTTCGTTCTGTTAACCCCTGGTCCGTAGACCTCACACTTCGCCGCGTTATGACCATTTCTTTTACACTTGTTGCAAAATTTGGTGCAGAACCCCGAGTGATACTTTTCACACCTTTGGCATAGCTGCTTCTGATTGTTGTTGTTGTTGCGGTTGTTATTGTTGTTGGGATGATTGTTGTAGTTGCTGTTGTTGTTCTTGTTGTTGTTGTTGTTGTTGTTGTTGTTGTTGTTGTTGTTGTTGTTGTTGTTGTTGTTGTTGGGCCGTTTGTTGTAGTTGTGATTGATGTTGCGATTGTTGGGATAATTGTTACGATTATTGTTGTAATTGCTGTTGTTGTTGTATTGGTGATTCTTATCACCGTTTTCCTCCCACTCTCTTTTGACTTGCTTCACATTGGCCTCTTCAGCAGTCTGTTCTTTAATTCTTTCTTCAATCTGGTTCACTAGTTTGTGAGCCATTCTACATGCCTGTTGTATAGAGGCGGGCTCGTGTGAACTTATATCTTCTTGGATTCTTTCCGGTAATCCTTTCACAAACACGTCGATCTTCTCTTCCTCATCTTCGAACGCTCCCGGACACAATAGGCATAATTCTGTGAATCGTCTTTCGTACGTGGTAATATCAAATCCTTGGGTTCGTAACCTTCTAAGTTCTGTCTTGAGCTTATTGACCTCGATTCTGGGACGGTACTTCTCATTCATCAAGTGCTTGAATGCTGACCACGGTAGTGCGTAAGCATCATCTTGTCCCACTTGCTCTAGATAGGTATTCCACCATGTTAACACAGAACCTGTGAAGGTATGCGTAGCGTACTTCACTTTGTCCTCTTCAGTACACTTACTTATGGTAAACACCGATTCGACCTTCTCGGTCCACCATTTCAATTCGATTGGTCCTTCGGTTCCATCAAATTCCAAAGGTTTACAGGCAGTGAATTCTTTGTAGGTGCATCCTACACGATTTCCTGTACTGCTAGATCCAAGGTTATTGTTGGTATGTAGCGCAGCCTGTACTGCGGCTATGTTTGAAGCTAGAAAAGTACGGAATTCCTCCTCATTCATATTCACGGTGTATCAAGTAGTCGGTGCCATTTCCTTCAAAATAGTCAAATGGAACAAGTTAATCATACAGAATATTAAGAGTAGTTAATAGTATTTCGTAGCATAATATGAACTCATTTATAAAAGCTTTTTCTTCATATTAGCGTTTTATAAGTTTAAATTCGGGTAGTACCTACCCGTTAAGTTCATACTTAGTAGCTAATATACAATTCAACTACTACAATTCTATATGAAAAACTGATTATAATAATATTTCGCGTTCAAACTTTTACACAATATTTTACAAACTTACAATACCGCTTATATTTTACATATAGCATGAAATATAGCACACAATAAATTTGATACAAGATGGTTGTGAAGATAATTCTAGCTAGTACACAAGTCGTTCAGCAAAGGCAATAAAGACACGTAATTCATACGTCCAGAAACAAGTCATGCATTCTGGTTTTACTAGGATTACTTCCCATCCTTGGTCTTGTGGAACATAACCGTTATGGCCGTTGATAAGACAGCGTGTTGTAATGTCGTCAAAGGGACGAGGGTTACGTAATGTCCAACAGTCCCGTAACAATCTAAAAACCTCATTTCTTACCCCAATTACCGACTCCGTCACTTGTGGGAACGTTTTGTTTAATAGTTGTAGCCCGATGTTCTTGTTCTCACTTTGGTGAGAAGCGAACATTACTAATCCGTAAGCATAACATGCTTCTTTATGTTGCATGTTAGCCGCTTTTTCTAAATCACGAAGTCCAATATTCAAATATATTGAGTCAAAATAATTTCTTAACCCATTGCGTAAAATAGCATTTGGGTTCCCCGCAATATATGCGTCAAAGTAAACACATCGTAACTTATGGATTTCCCAATGTGATATCCCCCATATTTCGAACGAAAGCCTTTTATAAACCAAGGCATTCTTGGAACGTTCTTCGAATGTCTTACAAACTGATCTCGCCTTAAATAGTTGTGCCGAAGAATTCTGACCGACTCTAGACAAGATTTCATCAATCATGTCTCCGGGTAGGTCTCTTAAAATATTGGGTTGTCTATCCATTTTGTGTTTTTATACTGTAAAATAGACAATAGTTAGATTCATAAAAAAATACTTATTAATACAAGCAATTTTTACATATATCATAAAGCATAAGCACACTATATTACATATATTACACCACACGAATATAACTATCTTATTCCGACTCGCTTGTTTCTTCTTCTTCGGTTTTGGTTCGTTTTGCCAAGTTTCTAGGGATATATGATGTTCCCCTAATACGAGCCATCGTTTTCCACATTGGTTTAGAAAAACCTGGTGGTTTAGAGGTTCCCGGGTCATTGTTACAACTTAAGGACTTCGGGGGTTGACGATACATATAAAGTTCATCGGGGTTGGAATTAGATTTCTCTATTTTTATGCCCTTTCCCTTATTATTTTCTTTTGCCTTTTTAAATTCAGTTGGGGTAATTTCTATAACATCATCGGAATTCTCGTCGGAATCCGATTCATCGGAGAATTGGTAATCCTCCCAATATTTTGCTTCCTTGGCGGAAACACCATTGACCATAATTAACCTTGGTCAGTTGGTTGAGGATTTTCTTTTACTTAACCATTTTATTATTTCCCCCACCGGTTCTATTTCTTCATCCGGTTCCGATTCTTCTTCCGGTTCCGATTCTTCTTCCGGTTCCGACTCTTCTTCCGGTTCCTCTTCGGGAACTTGTGAATCAGTCCACGAATCATTCCAATTTACATTTGACTCTTCATTATTATTAGGTGAGTCAATGGGACTTGTTCTAGAGGTAGACATCTATCACATAATATCAAACGCGTTAAGAGATTAATATATCACATAATATTCACATGTTAAAAATATATAGTTTCCAACAAAATTTGTTAAGCAATCATTTTTCAAGTAAACACGGTCGAAGTCCAGACTTACTAATGCATCCTAACAAACTCGATAAGACACACTAATGCAAAATTCTGGTTCTCTAAGACCAACGCTCGGATACCAACTGAAATGTCCCGTTCTTATTGATTAAAAACGTTCCATATTAATTGATTTCGTTGCGAGGTTTTGACCTCTATATGAGACGTTTTTCAAAGACTGCATTCATTTTAAAACAAACCATAACCTTTATTTCATAAATAAAGGTTTAAAAAGCTTTATATAGATTATAAAATAATGATAATCTAAAATATCCTGTTTACACATGACCATTACATAATGGTTTACAATACAAATATGTTACATCGAAATCAGTTTCTTGAATGCAGTTTTTACACAATATCATATAAACATGGACTCCAAATCTTGTCCTTATTTTAGTATGCAACAGCGGAAGCTCTTAGTATTCACCTGAGAATAAACATGCTTTAAACGTCAACAAAAATGTTGGTGAGTTATAGGTTTAACCTATATATATCAAATCGTAACAATAGACCACAAGATTTCATATTTCAATACACATCCCATACATAGAGATAAAAATCATTCATATGGTGAACACCTGGTAACCGACATTAACAAGATGCATATATAAGAATATCCCCATCATTCCGGGACACCCTTTGGATATGATATAAATTCCGAAGTACTAAAGCATTCGGTACTTTGGATGGGGTTTGTTAGGCCCAAGAGATCTATCTTTAGGATTCGCGTCAATTAGGGTGTCTGTTCCCTAATTCTTAGATTACCAGACTTTATAAAAGGGGCATATTCGATTTCGATAATTCAACCATAGAATGTAGTTTCACGTACTTGTGTCTATTTTGTAAATCATTTATAAAACCTGCATGTATTCTCATCCCAAAAATATTAGATTTTAAAAATGGGACTATAACTCACTTTCACAGATTTTTACTTCGTCGGGAAGTAAGACTTCGCCACTGGTTGATTCACGAACCTATAACAATATATACATATATATCAAAGTATGTTCAAAATATATTTACAACACTTTTAATATATTTTGATGTTTTAAGTTTATTAAGTCAGCTGTCCTCGTTAGTAACCTACAACTAGTTGTCCACAGTTAGATGTACAGAAATAAATCGATAAATATTATCTTTAATCAATCCACGACCCAGTGTATACGTATCTCAGTATTGATCATAACTCAAACTATATATATTTTGGAATCAACCTCAACCCTGTATAGCTAACTCCAACATTCACATATAGAGTGTCTATGGTTGTTCCGAAATATATATAGATGTGTCGACATGATAGGTCGAAACATTGTATACGTGTCTATGGTATCTCAAGATTACATAATATACAATACAAGTTGATTAAGTTATGGTTGGAATAGATTTGTTACCAATTTTCACGTAGCTAAAATAAGAAAAATTATCCAATCTTGTTTTACCAATAACTTCTTCATTTTAAATCCGTTTTGAGTGAATCAAATTGCTATGGTTTCATATTGAACTCTATTTTATGAATATAAATAGAAAAAGTATAGGTTTATAGTCGGAAAAATAAGTTACAAGTCATTTTTGTAAAGGTAGTCATTTGAGTCGAAAGAACGACGTCTAGATGACCATTTTAGAAAACATACTTCCACTTTGAGTTTAACCATAATTTTTGGATATAGTTTCATGTTCATAATAAAAATCATTTTCTCAGAATAACAACTTTTAAATCAAAGTGTATCATAGTTTTTAATTAACTAACCCAAAACAGCCCGCGGTGTTACTACGACGGCGTAAATCCGGTTTTACGGTGTGTTTCGTGTTTCCAGGTTTTAAATCATTAAGTTAGCATATCATATAGATATAGAACATGTGTTTAGTTGATTTTAAAAGTCAAGTTAGAAGGATTAACTTTTGTTTGCGAACAACTTTAGAATTAACTAAACTATGTTCTAGTGATTACAAGTTTAAACCTTCGAATAAGATAGCTTTATATGTATGAATCGAATGATGTTATGAACATCATTACTACCTTAAGTTCCTTGGATAAACCTACTGGAAAAGAGAAAAATGGATCTAGCTTCAACGGATCCTTGGATGGCTCGAAGTTCTTGAAGCAGAATCATGACACGAAAACAAGTTCAAGTAAGATCATCACTTGAAATAAGATTGTTATAGTTATAGAAATTGAACCAAAGATTGAATATGATTATTACCTTGTATTAGAATGATAACCTACTGTAAGAAAAAAATATTTCTTGAGGTTGGATGATCACCTTACAAGATTGGAAGTGAGCTAGCAAACTTGAAAGTATTCTTGATTTTATGTAACTAGAACTTGTAGAATTTATGAAGAACACTTAGAACTTGAAGATAGAACTTGAGAGAGATCAATTAGATGAAGAAAATTGAAGAATGAAAGTGTTTGTAGGTGTTTTTGGTCATTGGTGTATGGATTAGATATAAAGGATATGTAATTTTGTTTTCATGTAAATAAGTCATGAATGATTACTCATATTTTTGTAATTTTATGAGATATTTCATGCTAGTTGCCAAATGATGGTTCCCACATGTGTTAGGTGACTCACATGGGCTGCTAAGAGCTGATCATTGGAGTGTATATACCAATAGTACATACATCTAAAAGCTGTGTATTGTACGAGTACGAATACGGGTGCACACGAGTAGAATTGTTGATGAAACTGAACGAGGATGTAATTGTAAGCATTTTTGTTAAGTAGAAGTATTTTGATAAGTGTATTGAAGTCTTTCAAAAGTGTATAAATATATATTAAAAAAACACTACATGTATATACATTTTAACTGAGTCGTTAAGTCATCGTTAGTCGTTACATGTAAGTGTTGTTTTGAAACCTTTAGGTTAACGATCTTGTTAAATGTTGTTAACCCAATGTTTATAATATCAAATGAGATTTTAAATTATTATATTATCATGATATTATCATGTATGAATATCTCTTAATATGATATATATACATTAAATGTCTTTACAACGATAATCGTTACATATATGTCTCGTTTAAAAATCATTAAGTTAGTAGTCTTGTTTTTACATATGTAGTTCATTGTTAATATACTTAATGATATGTTTACTTATCATAGTATCATGTTAACTATATATATATCCATATATATGTCATCATATAGTTTTTACAAGTTTTAACGTTCGTGAATCACCGGTCAACTTGGGTGGTCAATTGTCTATATGAAACATATTTCAATTAATCAAGTCTTAACAAGTTTGATTGCTTAACATGTTGGAAACATTTAATCATGTAAATATCAATCTCAATTAATATATATAAAGATGGAAAATTTCGGGTCACTACATCATCCATATTCTTAAACTTATATGCGGATGAAAGGAAACGAGAATCGTGCACTATAAAGAATGGCCAGCTCCAGGTGAGATGAATCTCCAAAAATAATTTCGTGCACTTCAAAGTATTGAATCCTAGGATTGATTTTTACGAGGGTGTTGCGGTTGACAGTGAAATATTGAGAGTAGAAACTCCTCAAACGGTCTAGTGTAATATATATTCGTGATACCCACTATAACAACAGTTGGGGTAGAAACCCACCTAGCACCTTTTCTACAATAGGGTGACCACCGAGTGTACCCTAGAAAATTGATTTATCGGTCTGCGTTTCGGCAATGTCCAACCATAAGAGAAAAAAATTTATGAACGCGAAGACTCTCGCACAAATTTTATAAAACCGACATCCAAAGTGGTGTAAGAGCTTCTATCAATGAACTTAATGGTAAGTTTCATCCTTAAATGAAGGATGAGAAGAACTGTGATCCAGACACTCTGTAGAGTAATGCAAAAATTTGATAAACTCAATCAAAGGAGTTTTGAAAAAGCTTTAAACGTTTGATGTGACAACATAAACGGAACAAAGTTCTTAGTAAATTTAGAAGCATGTACAACGTGTACCATTTTATATAAAAACAAATTGACTTAGTTAAACAGATCAATAAATGAGTGGTCTTAAAATAATTTTGGAGGCATAATTTAGTATATACTAGCCAAAATAGGTAAGGGTAAATTTATTCTTTTGAATCCATACACACATATATGATTTTATAAATTGTATACATGACAAAATATTTCATTACTTCTATTCGCCCATAAATCTCGTGAGAACCGCCAATTAAACAAATGTTTAAAACTCCCAATGATAAATAGAGTATCTGTATTTCAGAGGTCACAAGTTGAAGTAAGATCGTGGAAGATCGAGTAAAGGACTTGAATCGTCGTGCGACATTTGACCAACAAATGTTACGGGGTCATGAAAACCAATGAGTTAAATGTTGTTTTGACTATTATCAGGACATAAGTCCTTGGCCAAAACTGTTCTCGACCGAAGCTGTTGCTAACAAGCGAGTTATGAAGGATAGAGCATGAGATACATAATTTGGTTAAAACGAGCTTCTCGTATATCAACAAATAAGATAATGAATATTTTCCCTGCCCATGTAATACATCGGAATTTCGGAATAAGTAGTGTAAAAATTTTCTTTGACTCGCTTTCTATTCCTCATGTCACAATATTGGGACTTCTTTATAAGTTAACGGAATATAATCACGTTGGCCTGACGCCATTATATTTCACTAATTCATAGTTCCATTCCAATAGCACTACATGAGGTCAGGACACGCGATCAACCTCAAATTTCCACACAATTTCTCTAAAACGATTTCTTAAACAATGTGCTAAGGATAGCACAAGAGACAAAAACATCAAAAGTAATGAATATGAGTAACGATGACATAAAAATGTCTTCGAGGTACCAAGAATCTCTAAAAGTCAAGAATGACGTTTTCCGGTTCAAAAACCAAAGTACAACGGCACAACGGCACAAAGGCACGTAATATAACAAGAATGTTATATACCTAAACATAATAGCTGGCATTGAAATGTCGAGCCTTTAGAAGTCAAGAATGACATCTCGTGTAATATAACTCAAACATTATATACATAACCATAATAGATGACATAGAAATGTCTAAAATTTCAGAAGTCAAGAATGACATCCCTCGGTTTCACTTTCCGAGGTGTTCTAATAATGATAAACTCGCATGAGTCAGAGAATACGTTTAAATTAGAATGGGAGTTCCTCCCGAATTCAGAACATAACCAGATGTATGTATGATAACAATATACATACTAATACGATACAAATAATCATATATAATAATACATTATAGGCCGGGCTGTAGACTAGACTCACTAATGCACCCTATTGACTCGGGGTGACGACATCAATGCAGCCTAATTCCCTACAACCAAGGCTCTGATACCAACTTTAACGACCCGTCAAAGTACACTTGACGACCATCGTTATCTTGGTCCCATAGCTTGATCACAACTCTATATGAATTTAATAAATAACCTTGCATTCTTTATTTAAAAATGATTTCCTATAAAGGAAACCTACCAAAATATGTAAGTTTAGAGAAACCGTACATTATTACTTAACCAAAAGTTGACCAAAACAAAGTCAACAACATCCACTATTAAATGTATCAAAATAGAATGCAAGTTAATTTTTAACAAAAGCTGCCATCATAAATATGCAGACTCTCTAAGCACAGCGGAAGCAATCTATCATGAACCTGAGAATAAAACATGCGAGTAACTGTCAACAAAAATATTGAGTGAATTATAGGTTTAATATTGCAAACAATATTTAATTTAAACTATAAAAATTTATGTTTGAAAACATAAAAACTCCTTTTTGGACGAAAAAATTATATGCTAGAAAACATATAAAAACATTATTCCATTTTTGGAAAGTTTCTATTTTTGGAAAGTTTCTATTTTTGGAAAGTTTCTATTCTTGGAAAGTTTCCAAATTTAGAAAGTTTCTATTTTTAGAAAGTTTTAAGTTAGGAAAGTTTCCTTATTTAGAAAGTCAACAAAAGTCAACTGAAAGTCAAAGTCAACCGAAAGTCAACTCAAAAGTCAACCTTGGTCAAACATAGTCAACATTAATTTTAAAAGTGTAAGTTGTAATAATAATATAAGTTATAATGTTAATTAAAGTTAAATATGTATAATTATGTCATAACAAAAGTTTAATTAAATTAAAATGAATTATTAAAGTTAACATAAGTTTAAATGATATAATTAATATAACATAAGTATTTAATTAATTAATTATATATTAATCATAATATAAGTATTATTAATTAATAATAAATTTTAAATCATATCATAAGTATTATTAATTAATAATGAATTATTAATCATATCATAAGTTTCTAATTATAATTATTAAATCATAAATGTTTAATAATTAGATTTATAATTAAATAATAACCAAGTCTTATAATAATTAAATAATTAATTAATCCTTATTATAAGTCTTATTATAATAATCTCATAATATAAGTTTAATACTTATCATAAGTATTTTTCATTAATAATAAAAGTATTATTAATCGTAAGTTTAATTAAAATGTTAATTAAATCATAAGTAATAATTAAATGATATAATAAATATATATCATAAGTCTTAAATAATAATAATTTTTTTTTTATCATAAGTAATTAAATGATAATGAAATTCATTATTTATATCACAAGTTTAATAATTAACCATGAATTTTAAATCAAAAGTTCATCGGGTCGTATCTTGAGCCCCGGGTGTCGGTTTTCGGCGAGCCTTACATATATCTCCGCCTAATCAAACCACCTGAAACTTTGGAACACTCAAGAACACACCAAGAACAGTCCACAAGTCATGGTGATCAGCCATGACACAACTTGGAACTTTAATTCAATCAAAATCGTGTTTTAGCCGAAACGGGTGATTCGTGGCTCGGATTTAGATGACCTGAACATGAAAGTTCATCCCACCATTAACCCTAACACACTAACACACCCTAAAGTCACCAAATATGGTCACAAAGTCGGACTAAACCTGGTTCATATCAATATCACATTTCAATCTTAACAAAATACCATTTTGATAATATCTAGGGCTCCGGGAATCGAAACGACATGAATCCGGAGTCTAAAATTAATGTCTTGATGAGAGGAACTCATCTAGATACTTTAATTTCACTTTTATATCAGTTACATAACCAGAAATGAACGAATATGCTGCTGTCCCAATTCAATCAAACCGAAAACATATATATTTGAGCATTTCTATGCATACAATCATCAATACAATAACATATTATCATCATACTATCAATATAACATGTAAAAACAGAAAAATAGTTGAAAAATTGAAAATATAGGGTTAGGGTTTATACCCTAATCAACAATCAAGTAATATGAACGCGTAGAGATCGTTGTGTAGAATCCGATTATGTTGAAAGCCTCTTGAAATGATTAACAATTTTGTGAGATGATGATGATGTTCTTGGTGGTAGGTGACGGCAAGGAGAGCAAGGGTAGGAGGAAACAAAAATTAAAATGTGAAAATGGGGAAGAATGAAGTAGTGATTAGGTTTTGATCCCTAAAACTACAAGTTTGGAAAAATGGCACAATACCCCCCTCCCCCTTGATATTTTCGGCTGAATTATGAAGGGTGGGCCCTACTTGTGGGCCAACTTGATAAATGAAAGAAGTCTTGTGGCCCAAATGCCCGAACGAAGCCCGAAATGCGAAAACACCACTACGCGATTGATTTTTCGGAGAGATAACAAATACGCGACGAATAAAATATATAAACACTATATATGATCATATGACATTAAAATATCATATTTAAAATAATTAGGACTTAAAAATCTCAAAAGCTCGACCGTTGGTTTGAAAACCGAAAAGATTCGCCGGATAGAAATCCGCGACACGTAGAAACGTACAATTAAAGATATGAATACAAATATACATATAACACATAATAATTAATATATTATTACAAAGATAACAATATAGGTCATAGAAATGACGTGGCACGAATAACAGTTAACAGTTGTTAAATAATTAACGGTAAAAGATAACGGAAAAAGTAAGGTCGTTACAGGCGTCTTATCACGGGCAGTGATAACCACATCATCCTCAAGGTCAAGGGATAACAGAGCTGACCGAACAAGCATTTCGGTGTTTGCTGCAAAAATTAAACAAAGGCAAAAATAGCAATATAAGCAACAATAACATAAAGTAGACAGACATTTATGTATATTAGGATGATCATATCACATCCTACCATTGTTTTTCTGACGGAGTACTGGCACAAAAGTAGTTGGCCATTCCTGGCTTACTCTGCACAACACAAGAATCCCCTCATACTTTTCATATGATCTGGGCGGAAGGTAGAGATCTTTCAGATGATCTACTATTCGTCTCTCTGCATTGGTTATCTTAACACCCTTTCCCACACCAGCATCTAAAGGCTTCCATTTCCGGACAACGGAATACTCTTCCAAAATTACTGTCTCGTCAACAAAGAAAAAAGGACTCTTCCAGTCTTTCAAGTTTGACACTTTGTTAGCACCAACAAAATGTGCATTTCGTTTATTGTCAATAGTAAGCCAACACTGGCTAATTGTACGAATCATAAATAGAGAGATAAAAACTTTAAGGTGGGGCTTAATGTTGATGGCATTACAGTACATTTCAAACAGGATAATTTCTTGAAGACCATGGGGGTGTATTTGGCTAAGGCAGGCTTTATAGTATCTAAGGATGCGAAGGAGAAATGTAGTTAGCGAAACACAGAGATTTCCGTGAGTAATTTATAAAGCATATAAAGAAATTTTTCCAGCAGGAGGATCGTTGGCAGTTTGCCTGTTGGTAGGAAGAATAGGGTTGTATTGGTTAAGATGGCGAAAAGCAATCTTCAAGCCGTCTAAATGGCTCGCCGTTAATGATGATGCCATTATGCTAACCTCAGGCAGATCAGTGTTTTCTGAAGAAGAAGCAAACGTGTTCTTGGCCAGTACTCGGTGCAGAAGACATGGTAATAAAACAAAAAGATATCAACAGGAAAGAAATAGCAGTAAGATGAAGTGTAACTGACCTTGAAGGACAATAAACCTTAAAGAGTTGAAGGTTGATGAAAGTGATGAAGATTTGGGAAGAAATGTGCTTTTTGGATCTTGGCAAGGGTAAAAAAGTGAAGGTAAAAGGGTTATGACGGTTTATATAGGAGTTCATCGATGCAATTTTTATGGACACGATTGTGACACGTGTATGGGCAAGTTTAAACGTGGGGTATGAAGTAACACTTTTTACAGCTGGAGGCGCGTGGAGAATCTCAACCATTAAAAATTAATCATCATAGCGTCAGTAAATTTCATCTGCAATTAATGCCTGTAACGTTTTTCTCGATGCAAATGGCAAATGTGAAGACTAGTTTGGCATGCGTTGGCAGAAGTTTAACAACTTAATCCTCTTTTAAATGCTTAAGTCATTAAACTGGGGGGACTTAATGCTGTATCCTATCGTATATACGCATAAAGGCACAATATTTGCATGAAAATAGCATCAGGAACACTGAGAACAACAGTTTTGGGAAACTGTCCGTCAAGCGTTCTCCGCTGTGCAGGCTGCTTCCGTCATGCATAAGCCCTGAAGGCCGGCTAGCTTTTAATCCCTGGCCGGAGAGCGCCATATTCAGCACAAACTTCGACTCACGAATAACAGAACGTATCATCATCTGACACGTGTCCCCGAACAATCCGGTGGATCTGTCACTATAAATAGACCCATTGGGTCGTCATTTTACACATATAAATAGACCCCTTGGGTAGTTAATATTTCATTTGCAAATCCTAAAATTAATTCAGAAGCTGTGTTGTTTGTGGTTGATCTCTGGTCTAGTTATTTATGGGGAAGAAGAAGAAGGTTATTTATAGTATAAAAAAATTTAAGAAGTGGTTTTAATCAGAAATAAACGAAGCAGAGGAGTGGTTAATGAGTGTTCGAGTATTCGAGTGATTTCGGGTTCGAGCCTGGCGGGTAGCAACTATTTTTTTTAAAGGCCGTATGAGGTAGTTTTTAATTTCAAAAACCTTTATTATTATTGTTATTGATTATTATTATCATTGTTAATAATTATTGTTGTTATGATGTAAATTAGTATTATTACTAATATTAATTATACAACTATTATTATCACAAATATAATTGATATTATTAATATTATTGTTATTACTAGTTATTGTTATTATGATTAGTATTATAATTATTATTATTTTTAACATTATTACTAATAAAAGTTACCATTTATTATTATTAACACAATTAAAAATTTCAATTATGACTACTAATATTATTATCATTATCATTAATATTATTATCATTATTAGTATTATTATTAAGTAATATTATTATTAATATTATCATTAGTATTATTATAAGTAATACTAATACTATAAATCTTACCATTTTAGTATTATTATCAATATTATGATTATGATTAGTATTATTAATATTATTATAGAAATGATACAATTTATTGGTACTTTCATAAATATTAGTATTATTATCATTTTATAAATAATAAGATTATTATTATTAAGATAAGTATATTATAAGTATTAATAAAATTGTATATTATAAGTATTAATCTTAATACAGAACTAAATATATATATAAAATTACTCGATTACGACTATATGTTTTAATAAGATATACAATTGATATATGTTCGTGAATCCGAGGCCAACCTTGCATTGTTCAATGTCGTCATATGTATTTTTTACTACAAAATACAGTATGGTGAGTTTCATTTGCTCCCTTTTACTCATTACATTTTTGGGCTGAGAATACATGCAAATGCTTTATTAACTGTTTTACAATATTTATATGCGTGAGTTTTATTTACTCCCCTTTTAAATGCTTTTGCAATATATATTTTTGGGACTGAGAATACATGTGCTGCTTTTATAAATGTTTTACGAAATAGACACAAGTAATTGAAACTACATTCTATGGCTGGATTATTAAACCGAATATGCCCCTTTTTAGTCTGGTAATCTAAGAATTAGGGAATAGACACCCTAATTGATGCGAATCCTAAAGATAGATCTATTGGGCCCAACAAGCCCCATCCAAAGTACCGGATGCTTTAGTACTTCGAATTTATCATGTCTGAAGGGAGTCCCAGAATGATGGGGATATTCTATATGCATCTTGTTAAGGTCGGTTACCAGGTGTTCACCATATGAATGATTTTTATCTCTATGTAGTTTGCGAAATGCCTGATACGAGAATGATGTTTCTGAAAATGAAATCTTGTGGTCTATTATATTATTGGAAATGATTGTTTATGATAAACTAATGAACTCACCAACCTTTTGGTTGACACTTTAAAGCATGTTTATTCTCAGGTATGAAAGAAATCTTCCGCTGTGCATTTGCTCATTTTAGAGATATTACTTGGAGTCATTCATGACATATTTCAAAAGATGTTGCATTCGAGTCGTTAAGTTCATCAAGAATATTATTAAGTCAATTATAGTTGGATATATTATGAAATGGTATGCATGCTGTCAACTTTCGATATAATGAAAGTTTGTCTTTCAAAAGCGAATGCAATATTTGTAAAATGTATTATATAGAGGTCAAGTACCTCGCGATGTAACCAAATATAATGTATTCATCCAGATGTATTAGGATGGGTCATTAGATTGTGTGGAGAGGTAGGATTCTTTTGGTCCTAATAAATTGGCGACTGTTTGGAAAAAATCCAACAACCAAGTCCAACCGGTTTATTCTAGACACCACTTTATCCGGAATATCAAATTGTGTAAAGACAATAGTTAGGTTGATTTGATTTATAATTTATTTAAAATATTAAAGCAATATAATTAAAATAAGCTAGCTAGCATGCAACAGCTAAGGACAGAGAAGACGCGGTTCACCATGATTTAAGATAACGTAGTGTCGGGATGATTATGAGACACTCTTTGGATAGATATACCTTTGTATGAACACTAGATTCCCTACTAAGCGGTTTCCTGATTAGCATGTCACGAGGAACTAGGCTATGGAGATTCTGATCGGATGGACTATGCTCAACTCCTGACGCGTTATCCGGTTTAAGGATATAAGCAGCCCATCTTGGATGCAATGCATACATTGGCCGCACGAATAAAGTGTATCACCCAACCTTTCTTAACACCTTAGTGTATCACCCAAGTGAGTGGTTATGATTGTGTTTCGAATTCCTTTTTGTCAATGGTTTGGTAAAATCTTAGGGTTTGTAGACAAATTAGAACCTCTGATAGTTCACAGTCATCCTTATAGATTTATAAGCTTAGTTTGTATTGTAGTGCGTTAAATTCCCATTTATGATTTAAACCAGCCCTTACTTAAATCTACCCAATAAATCCCTTAGTTATCCACCATGTACTACACTTATAGTGGTTCTATAGCTTCTAACATTGACCATGCTCAAGTGGTCCAATAGTACATCAACAATGTACAATACTGTTTGACAGTATTTCCTAGAGTCTTATACTCTTGACCAATGTCTTGATCTAGTCCTACGATAATTCCCAATGTACTTTATAGTATTTCCAATGGGTTCATCCCTTGACCAATGTATAAACACAGATAATTAATTACCTTATAATAGCTGACTGTATAAAAGGTTTTAATCACGTTTATTGGTGGAAGGACGATAATAATGAGGTTTAATATCATAGATAGAAAGCGAGTACGAAACGATAATCATCCCTAACTAAAATTATTAAATCATGGCAAACAATCAAGCATTTACTCACACATCATGGCAACAAGCATTTCTAATATTAATAACTCACAAACATCTAACAAGAATAATATAATAAATTAATAAAAGAAAGGATAGATATTACTGAATAATGTCGGCTAATGGTGTATCCTAGGAGATACACGCATAAAAATATCATTTTTATACAGAAAACTCGATCAAAGCGCACAAGAGATAGCTAAATTTGTTGATCTTCAGAATTTACCGCCCAGCGTCCGGCAGGCCGCCCAGCGTCAAGCGTAAGCCCTGCAGGCAGCTTCTATGCATAAGCCCTTTAACTTTGCGCGTGAACAGAACGTAGCCATGTCATCACATGCCACTGACATTTCGGATACATCACGTAACAGAACCATTCAGTGATTGACACGTATATCCCGTAAATTTCGGACATTCTATGCCTATAAATAGACCCCCTGGGTCACCACATTTTAGAGTATTCTGATCTGAACTTCAGTCAGAGAGAAGTACAATTTCTCTCTCACACAGTTCTTTCTCACTCTAAAACAACATTAGCCGCTTAGCAGCAGTGCGCTAGACGTATCATTACAGATTGATCCACATATTGATTGAGGCCACCCCACAGATCTTACATCTGTGTTCCGGGTCTGCAGAGATTATTTCTCGAGGGCAAACAACAATCAATAGTATACGCCACACGCTGAGCAGCTAGTTTTCTGTACTAGTACTTTACAGCCGCTATACGGAAAATCGTACTAACAGATGGCGCCACCCGTTCTAAAGAACCACTAAACTTTTAAGAGCACCAAAAGGCGTAACTGTCAGATAACACCCATTGAAGCAAACATGATACATTCATGGCAAGCCGGACAGCGAAGAAATGCAGAAATGTTAGAAGATTGGTAATAGGTAATGATTGCTTTTCCTTCCATGTTTAACACAAATCCATCTGACGCTCCTGTAGTGATTGAAGCTCGAATAGAAAATTGTGTTGTTGGAGGAATATATACCGATACCGGAGCGGCAGCAGATATCATTTATGAACATTGTTTTATACTACTACCAGACAGATTTAAGGAAAAGCTAAAGGACACATTTGTTCCCATAGCAAGCTTAGCTAATGATCCGTCATGGTTAGAAGGAAGCGTAGTTTTAGAAGTCGTATTAGGAAAAACGCCATTTAAAATAACTGCCCATATTGAATTTTTGGTTGTAAAAGCAAATTCGCAGTATAACGTCATTTTAGGACGATCAGCCATGATGGCATTCGGAGCAGTGACATCAACGGTACAAGGAATGATGAAATTCCCCACACCGGCTGGCATTGTATCACACCCCCAGTTAGGGCCTGGGCAAAATGTGACTTAATATCAAAATATACCAACATATTATAATAACGAGAACAATACTAAATGAGAAAGTTAAACTTTATGGAGTACGCAGCGGAAAATGAAATGTCGTTACAAAGGAGTAAAGTAAATGTTTAAATGTAATAGTAATAAATACGATAATCTCTTGATCCTATGTCCAAGTAGCGTCACATAAGCAGTAGATAAGTAAGCTTGAATCAAACAGCACCTGAGACAAAACATGCTAAAGTGTCAACCAAAAGGTTGAGTGAAGTTCATAGGTTTAACAAAAGTTTGACCGTTGTTTTAGACCACAAGATTTAGTTTGTAAAGTTGATCTCCCGCAGGATCAAAAAGTTATGCCAAAGCGTGATATTTAGACTAAACGTTCAAGTTTGCCCCATGACAAGTTGTGTATGTCCTTGTCGGTTTAATTTCATTATCAAGTAATATAAAGACTTAGTCAAATGTATCGGGGATGTTACTCCCGATAGGCCTACCCCCAATAATTAAGCATGCAGCAGCAATTAAAAATATCACTGTAGATACTTAGTCGGACATAGCCGGGTATAGCATAGTTTAACAGTTTGGTACTTGTGTCTAAATTGTAAAAAGTAAAAACAGCATGTGTCTCACCCCAAGTAAAGTAAGTAAGTTTGCTAGCAATAAAGAGGGGCTATGAATTCACCTTAAATAGCAGTTGAAGTATTCCATGCAAGAAGGAAAGTAAAGCAAGTAAGTGATCTGGATATCAACCTAGAGGTATAACGTTTGATTAGTTAATGTCTAACTGATATAAAGTATGTTTATTAATATAGCAACTATATTGACAGTGACGGTTTTTGAGAAAAGTTCCTATTTCTCAAAAGTTTCTATTTTTGGAAACTTACTATTTATGGAAAGCTTCCACTTATAGTAAGCTTATAGTTTAAGAATGTTTGGGTTATAATTCTTAACAAAGATGTTGTACAATCTCGCCCAAACTTCGTTGCTAACATGCAAGTTACTCGAATGATCTATTGTTACCGAGTGGCCCAGGAACTCTTGACCAGAATCTAAGTCTTGGCATTCGAGATCCACAAGTGTCTCATAATGGTAACAAGGATCACCCTAGGCCACAAGTAGCGGTGATGTTTGTAGTCTTTGTACGCTATCTTTAATTATAACCTTCACGTTAGGTGCGTATATACATATATATTCATTAATTCGATTTTAATTATAATTCCTATATATTAATTCATAAAAATACTTTTATAATTTTTAGTAACATATATTACTAATTATAACATGTTATTTATTTTATTTTTAATTGCATATAATTTATAACATTATTTACATGTTTTGGTATAAAAAAAATAATAAACTGAAGTAAAAAGTAAAAAGTAAAAAGTAAAAAGTAAAAAGTAAGAAAAGAATACTTACTAGTAGTAATTCTTCAAAGAGAGAATGAGAGAAATTTTGGTGTGAGTTTGAATGAGAAATGAGGGGTATTTATACTTGAAAAAATCAGGTAAAAAGAATAAAATAATTAAAAGAAAAAGAAATATTTTAATTTTTAATGAGATTTTAAAATTCAAAAGTATTAAATGTTAGGTCATGGGATAATGCACAAAATAAAATAATAAAAGTAGTTTTTCCATTTTAATTTTTAATTAAAAAGTATTTTATTTATTTAATTTTTTTTAAATTCATTTATTTTAAGGATTTTTTTATATAAATAAACAAATTGATTTAGTGCTTTTCCAAGAATATTTGTCAATATTTTTTTATTTAATTAATAAATACAAATTTTGCATAAAAATAATAAATAATTCGGTATTTTGTATTTTTAATAATAATTATGATTTTAATTATTAAACTATAGTTTTAGTAAGTTTGTAAATATTATTACATTTATATATAATTGGATTTATTATATAGTTAAATATATAATATATTAACTAAATAATAAAAGTGATACAAAGTTTATATACTTAGTTAAATTATGTCAAATTGTATAAATTAATAATATATTATTTATTTAAGCGTACATTGTTGACTAAAAATTACTATTCGGTCAATATTTAATTGTATATAACAACCCTTAATACATATAGTCAGGCAGATAACCCTAGGGTTAATTCAGTAAATTTAGAAGTCAAAAAGTGAGGGTTGTTACACATTGCCACGCTGTACGCTGAACGGAGAAGACCAATAGAATGTGTACAAATAAACAGAACAGCTGTTAACCCAATCATTCATGAAGATGGGTCAATATCACCAAATCCAGAGTTTCCATATCAGAAAATCATAATTGGAAACACAATAACAAAAGAAACAAAAGAAAAGCTTTACAAAATCTTAGCCACAAATTTGGATGTTTTTGCATGGCAAGATTCTGATATGACTGGAGTACCACGTCATGTGGCTGAACATAAGCTTGGTATGAATCCTAATATTCCACCAGTGTGTCAGAAGAAAAGAGGCATGGCTCCAGATCAAACAAAATTTCTCAAAGAAGAAATTAAAAAATTGGTGGATGTTGGAATATTGAGGGAAGTAAAATACCAGACATGGGTAGCAAACCCGGTTATGGTAAGAAAGCCAGATAATTCATGGAGGATGTGTGTAGACTTCACAGATTTACATAAAGCATGTCCAAAAGATAATTATCCTTTACCAGAATTTGATTGGAAAGTGGAGTCTGTAAGTGGGTATCAGTTTAAATCCTTTTTGGATGCATTCAAGGGATATCATCAAATCCCAATGGCAATACGTGATCAAGATAAAATAGCATTCCACACACCAGATGGAATTTTCTGCTATATCATGATGCCTTTGGATTAAAGAATGCAGGGGCAACTTACCAGCGCGTAATTGATAAAGCATTTAAAGATCAAATAGGTAAAAATGTAGAAGCCTATGTTGATGACATTGTCATCAAGAGCCATACAGAAGACAGTATGCTCAGAGATACTCTTGAAATGTTTGAATCATTACGAAAGGTCAATATGAAATTGAATCCTAAGAAGTGTACTTTTGGTGTAGAAGAAGGCAAATTCTTAGGTTATATTGTTACAGAGAGAGGAATCACGGCTAATCCAAAAAAGATTCAAGCAATTGAAAATATGATATCTCCTAAAACAAAGAAAGAAGTTCAAAGCCTGAATGGACGATTAGCAACTTTAACAAGGTTTCTATCAAGAGCAGCAGATCGATCGTTACCATTTACGAAGGTTTTAAAAAGCTGTTTGAACAAAAAAGATTTTAAGTGGACAGAGGAAGCAGAAAAAGCTTTTCAGGATATTAAGCAACTCTTGAAAGAATTACCTACTTTAACTGCACCGATAGAAGGAGAAACGTTAATTTTTTATTTGGCTACTTCCGCAGAGGCCATCAGTTCGGTCTTGATCGCAGAACGAAAGGGAATACAAATGCCTATATACTTTGTCAGTAAAGTATTGCAGCAGAGTGAGGTTAACTTTCCACCAATTGAAAAATTGGTGTATGCTTTAACACACACAGCTAGGTGACTCAGGCGATATTTTCAGGCATATTCAATCCTGGTAATGACAGACTAGCCGATAAAACATATTTTGAGAAATCCAGAGTCATCAGGAAGACTAGCAAAATGGGCAATTGTATTGGGAGAATATGAAATAAATTTTTCGCCTCGACATGCAGTCAAAGGTCAAATTTTGGCAGATTTTTTAGTAGAAACAACAGAAAAGGTTGATCATCCGCCAAACGTTACAGCTAGTAATCATGTTTGGGAGTTGCGTACTGATGGTGCATTAAGTGAAGAAGGTGTTGGTGCAGGGTTAGTACTTACCAGTCCAGAAGGTGAGGAGCACACGTATGCATTGCGATTTTGTTTCTATGAATCTAATAATGAAGCAGAACATGAAGCATTGCTTTCCGGCCTCCGCATAGCGTCAGAAATGGGAATAAAACATTTGTGTGCATATGTTGATTCTCAAATTATGGCACAACAGGTTAATGGAGGGTTTGAAGCTAAAGATGTCTCTATGAAACAGTATTTGCAATTAGTTGAGAAAATATCAAAACATTTCGAGACCTTAGAGGTCGTGCAGATACCAAGAAATAAAAACAAGAAGGTAGATGTTTTGAGCAAATTAGCAACATTAACATTTGATCATTTGCACAAGAAAGTTTTGGTGGAGGTCTTAAAAGATAAATCGGTTGATGAAAAGATAGTGGTTGCCACAGTTGAAGAAAGGGAATCATGTTGGATAACCCCCTATGTGAAATATTTACAAGACGGAACACTACCAACAGATGCCATGGAGGCAAGATGGATAAGAGTTAGTGCACCACTTTATGTTCTAGAAAATGGAGTGCTCTATAGAAAATCCTTCAGTGGACCAAATTTAAGATGTTTAACACCACAGCAAGCAATTGATGTGGTCAGGGAAATGCATGAAGGATTATGTGCACAATATTCCGGTTATCGAACTGTGGTTGGACGAATTATGCGACAAGGGTACTATTGGCAATCAATTTTCAAAGATACAGCAGAGGTAATTAAGACATGTGATGCCTGCCAGTGGCATGGAACCGTCCAGCGCTTACCCAAGTATGACTTAATTTCAGTATCATCGGCATGGCTGTTTTGTAAATGGGCGATCGATATAGTAGGCCCATTTCCAAGAAGTGTAGGAAATGCAAAATTTTTGGTTGTTGCAATTGACTTCTTTAGTAAGTGGGTTGAAGCGAAAGTGTTGTCAAAAATAACTGGTGAAAACATAAAGAAATTTGTGTAGAATGATATTGTATGCAGATATGGATTACCGAATGAAATTGTCAGTGACAATGGAAAACAGTTTGCAGATAACCCCTTCAGAAGTTGGTGTGAAGAGCTAAACATCAAACAAACATTTACCTCAGTTGCTCACCCACAGGCCAATGGGCAGGTTGAGGTAACAAACAAAGAAATTGTAGCCGGCATAAAGGCTAGGTTGGGTTTGAGTCAGACTAAGTGGGTAGATGAAGTGCCATATGTATTATGGGCTCACCGCACAATGCCAAAACGGAGCACGGGTGAAACACCATTCAGTTTGGTATATGGCACTGAGCCAGTGATACCAGCTGAAATCCGTGTACCAACACAAAGGATTTTGGCATTTGATACAAAAAATAATTCATCGATCTTACGAGAGAACTTGAATTTATTGGAAGAAAGATGAATCATGGCCCCTATCCGTCAAGCGGATGCAAAACAGAAAATGGCAAAATATTATAACAAGCGAGTCAGATATGTGCAGTTCAAGGAGGGGGACCTAGTGTTAAGAGATAATGAGGCGAGTAGGCAATAAAAACAAGGGAAGTTAGGGCCACGATGGGAAGGCCCATATAAAATTACAAAGGCACATCCTAATGGGTCATATACCCTCTCAGCGCCCTCCAGAGAAGAAATTCCACGAACATGGAATGCAATGAATTTAAAGAAATTTTATGCGTAGTATTGCATGTTCGAATAGCTTGATCAACTATTTAGAGCATGAGATGCAATCATAAATGTAAAAATTTCTTTAATGAAATAAGAATTCATAAATATTTCTTATGACATACTATTCATAATTTTTATCCGGCCAAGGATTTAATATCAATTGTCACAACACAGTGTGTCATCCCTGCCCACAAAAGAGAAGTTTTTTCCTCAGTGGCAGAAGTTCAATCATAAATGTTTAATTGAAATGGCAGTGGATAAACGTAGAAATCCACTGAACATCCAGACAATAGAATGTATCTACGATCGTCATGACGTAAAAATTATACAAACAATATATGACTAGTCATAATTTTGATTGTTCAAATCAAACATGTAAAGCTTTGACAAAATCATCAGCAAAGTAAAAACCATTTATATATATAATTAACAAATAACACAAGTAATGCAGATCACAACTTCAAATTTAGTACATCGTCTACTGAGGTAGCAGCATTATTACACAAATTCTCTAATTCAGGAAAGGACAGATGTTCTATTTCATCACCCAGCTTTTTCAGTTTATCTTCTGCATCTGGCTTCAATTGAGATATAAGAGATTCGGGCAACATTTTTGGAAAGTCAGGAATATCATTTTTTAACCTCTCAAGAAACCGTATCCGGTTAGCGTCCAGCCATAGTTATAAATTCATTAAACGGCTTAGTCAACTTCTCAGAAGTGAAAGAACTCTTCACAATTTTAGGAATACCTTCCATCAGACGCCCGGTCTCACCCTTGCTTACCACCAATTGTTCCTTCAACGACATTTCAGATTGCGTTAAGTACATTTCAGACTGAGTTAAAGTATCAATTTTATGCAGATACCATTTTTCCTTTGTTGCCATTTGAACATAACGCGCCTCTGCAGCATTTTTTGCAGCAACATCAGCCTCTAATTCAAGTTGGGCAATTTTCAGTGCCTCTGCAACTCTTTCAATTTTCTCAGATTTGTCACGATGCACTTGATCAGAGCGCTCCAAACGTTTCAGGTTATTAAATTCAGATGCAATATTAAAAATAATGCCTTGTGCTTGACATTTTCGAGCATCACCATCAGATAAACTCTCAAAGAATTTAATAAGTGAAGGCGACAACATCGCTTCAAGATACTTCATAAAATCCGCATAATTACCAGGAGGGCCAGCTAAAAGAGTTGTTAATCTAGTAGTATCTAAGTTGGGAATGCTTATTTGTGAACTGCTTTCCCCTATTCTGCTACACTGAGCGGGAGGCGGAAGAGCAAGTTTCTTCTGTGCTTCTTCTCTCGCTGCCAGGGCTGAATTAAAATAACAGTTGTTATTCAAGAAGTTTTTCCAATCCAGAAAAGAAGATTCACAATTCAATATTGTATATTTATCAGGATCAACATTATAATAGCCACCATTGCTAGGCATATGGAAAAAGCAATAAAGGTTTTCTTCTGCTATTGATTCAAAAGAGAGGTTACCAGCAGCACGGCGTTTCTTCGAATTTGCTCGATTTAAAGGAGCATCATCCTCATCTTCAAGCTCATTTTCACACAAACTATTTTCGAGCGTTTGATCAGCCAATTTTTCAGATCTAAATTGCAGATCATTAAATCTGGTGTAACGCAGAGCGGCGAGCAGAGTAATCACTAAAAAACATAAGAATACAGTAATTATTATGTATTATACAGATACTAACAATAGATAACCAAATCCTAATCAAATTATACCTTTATTTTTCACCATAACAATGGCACAACCGCTTGTTTCTGCATCCCATTCAGCATTAAGGGAGCATATGTTCTGGATAATGACGGTTTGGAATTTTCTCTTTTTTAATCACATTTAATATTTTCGTTCTTCAGATGATAACCTTGGATGAATAACTTTGGGAGGATCAAGCGACGTACGCCAATAGCTAGCTTGCAGGCACTCATTGGGGATAACTTCGCTATTAATAAAGAAGAATGTACTCTGCCAATTTTCATTTATCTCACCAGAATTAAGAAAAAACCCATCCAGAGTAAGACAAAACCATCCTTTATCATAGCGTTTTATGGTTGCAAGATTAGAAAAAAGACGAACAGAAAGGGTAATATCTCGAGCCATACAATACATCTCGAACAACATGATCTTCCGAATGGACATCGGCTCAAATTGTCCAACGCTAACACCATAAAAACAGCAAACGTCCAGGTAAAATTTTGTAAAATTAATACGAAGGTGAGAAAAGTACAACGCACGGCCATAAATAGCAACCTTTCCAAGAGGAGGATGACAGGCACGATCATGTGGGCTTGGAACAACAGCATCGGCACCAAAAAATTTGGGAAAAGCAACTCTGACACGATCGAGGTACATTGAAGAAATTCTGCTTGGAACATCTTCAACATTAAAAATAGCCATTGATTGGGAAGTTAAGAAGGGAATTTTATGGCAGAAGTTTAAGGTAGATGAAGGAAATAAATTCAGATTGAAGTAAATATGACACAGTAAAAAATTGGGTTTTAAATAGTAAACAGAAGATGAACAGTTGACGGTTAATCGCATGGTTGATGTGCTCCCACGTGTCGAACGTACAAAAATGCGGGAGAAGTAAATTTAATTGAAAATAAAATTCAAATTTCAAAAAGGTACTTTCTGCAAGTCATGATCAAAAAAGTAACTGACATAGCAGAAAAAAGTTTGGCTACAGCAGATTCTTGTTCCCGAGGAAAAGGCATTACTTATTTTTTAGTTTAATTACTTTATTTTTTACAAAAATAAAGACATTAAACTAGGGGGACTTAATGGTGTATCCTAGGAGATACACGCATAAAAATATAATTTTTATATACAGAAAACTCGATCAAAGAGCACAAGAGATAGCTAAATTTGTTGATCTTCAGAATTTACCGCCCAGCGTCCGGCTGGCCGCCCAGCGTCAAGCGTAAGCCCTGCAGGCATATTCTATGCATAAGCCCTTTAACTCTGCGCGTGAACGGCACGCAGCTACATCAGCACACACCATAGACATTTCGGATACTTCACGTAACAGAACCATTCAGTGATTGACACGTGTATCCCGTAAATTTCGGACATTCTATGCCTATAAATAGACCCCCTGGGGCAACACATTTCAGAGGATTCTGATCTGAACTTCAGTCAGAGAGAAGTACACTTTCTCTCTCACACAGTTCTTTCTCACTCTAAAACAACATTAGCCGCTTAGCAGCAGTGCGCTAGAAGGATCATTACAGATTGATCCACAGATTGATTAAGGCCACCCCACAGATCTTACATCTGTGTTCAGGGTCTGCAGAGATTATTTCTCGAGGGAAAACAATAATCAACAGTATATGCCACACGCTGAGCAGCTAGTTTTCTGTACTAGTACCTTACAGCCGCTATACGGAAAATCGTACTAACATCGGCAGAATAACACTTGTATTTCTTCATAATATCCATAGCGTTACAATGCTCGATAGCTTCTACTACTAACTACATACTAATCCTCTATTGATCACTAAAGAGCGACAATAGAGAGATAATTACATTTCCTAAACTCTGTACTTTTCTCTCTCTAGAATCTAGAGAGAGAAAGTAGAGAGAACTAATCTCCTATAGATCACTAGAGAGAGACTATAGAGATATATTTGAGAGAGAAGTGAAGAATTGGTGTTTTGAAATGGTGGGATGAAGCCCCCATTTATAGGAAATGCTTGGTGGCAAATTTGTAATCAAATTGCTGAAAAACCCTTGGCAGGCCGTTTGGCTGGCTGTTTGGCAAGCCGTTTGGCAACCGTTTGCCAAGGTCATTTTTTATGCCCGTTTGCTAAGGCAAGCCGTTTTTGGTGTCCGTTTGATGGCAGGCCATTTGATCAATCCTAGATTATCCAATAAAGGTTAATCAAGGATTAAGTGCAATGTGGGGGTACAATGGATGTCGATTAGGATTTTGGGACCTTATTGTCATATTTCGTTAAGTGCTAAACGATCAATAACCATGTCCCGGTCTTCATAAATTACCTTAGCTAACAAAGATCAAGTCTAGGGTGAATTCACAAGAGAGATCGATATAGCTAGGGAATCCTTCCAGAATCAACAACCTCAAATGAGAGGCCAAGCTCCCTATTTATAGGTTTGAGATCTACGCGGAAGTAAGATGTACGCGCACTTAGGCATTTTTGCACGAGTACTGCGAGAAGCCTACGCACTCTTTAAAATTTCACGCAGTCCCACCGCGTACATTTATATTTACCGCGGTTTAATGTCTTATGTCTTTAAGTAGCTTTTTGCACTATAAATATACATATACATGCGTATGTATATGATCAAGTCCCCCCAGTTTATTGTGTTACATTTTTGCAGAAATGTAAGACAATAAATTCTAAAAAATAAAAATTGTAGTTTCCGGGATCTTCAAAAGTTAATGTACAACTTTTACGCGCAGTTGCATGATATCTTACGGAATGCAACGGCTATATGCTTTCTCAACGGCTATTTTTATATACGTTGATTAATTATCATTGCATTTATAACCGTTACATTGAGTTGTTTAGGATTTTATTCTTCACTATATATGAGTTTCGATCACCATTTCATCAAACACACTTTATTTCTTTTTTCTTTCTCATTCACATTGTTCTTCCTCGCTTTCTTCCCTTATCAACTTTATCTTTTCACAAGTAGTTTACACTTGCATTAATCATCACTATGAAGGTATCAGAAATTGAGAAGAAAGATGACACAAAACAATTTCTTGCTGAAAGACTGAAGAGCCCAGAAGCAAGAACATCCAAATATGCGCTTAAATCTCTTGCTACCAGCGCAGTAACTGAAACCCTAAGCAAACGCAAAGCTACGTCTCCACTCATTAGTTCTACTGCAAAAACGATTACGTGATCCAGATCAGTTAGTCCCACCGAACCCGAAATGGGTAATTTTGTACATTTTTCATTTTGTTATTTCCGCATTGAGCAATACCTATAGTACACTTATGCTAACATATCTTTTTATTATATATTTTTTTTATTTTCAGCGAAAACAACCATTTCTCCTCCACCATCAACGCAATTAAGTTCACCTCCGACATTTAATCTTTCCAAATATGAAGATCTCTGGCATACTCCACCCAGCTCATTAAAATCCATAAAAGTGGATGGCCTTCAAGGCTACTTATGCACATCTCCCGAAGCTGCTCTGGATCAAAGGTAGCATATGAAGCTAGCCCTCCCCCATGAACTACGCACTGAGTTCAGCAAACTATCGCATGGTGATGCGTTTAACTATTTCGCTCAAAACAATTTCATGATATTTGCACCTGCATTTGATGCAATGTCCTGTCAAGAAAAATTTCTTGATTTTTTGAAAAAAGAACAATCCAAACTTGCGACTACCCAATCCGAACTTCTCGCGAAGGAAAAACAACTATCTTCCACCACTCCAGAGCTTCTGGCAGCAAAACAATCCGCAGAGGATTTGAAAAAAGAAATGTCCGAAAAATCCATTGAAAAGGACAATCTTCAAGTGGCACATTGAAATGTCCCGTTCATATTGATTATAAACGTTCCATATTAATTGATTTCGTTACGAGGTTTTGACCTCTATATGAGACGTTTTTCAAAGACTGCATTCGTTTTTTAAAACAAACCATAACCTTTATTTTATTGACAAGGTTAAAAGGACGCCACCTAGATTATCATAAATGATAATCTAAAAATATCACACTTACACACTACCAATACATATTGGTTTACAATTTTAATATGTTACAACAAAGTAAATTTCGAATGCAGTTTTAAACAATATAATACAAGCATGCTGACTCCAAATCTTGTCCATATATTAGCATGAAATAGCGGAAGTTCTTAATAATCACCTGAGAATAAACATGCTTTAAACGTCAACAAAAATGTTGGTGAGTTATAGGTTTAACCTATATATTTATCAAATCGTAATAATAGACCACAAGATTTCATATTTCAATACACATCCCATACATAGAGATAAAAAAATCATTCCGGGACATCCATCGGATTTCATATTTCAATTAACAAGATGCATATAAGAATATCCCCATCATTCCGGGACATCCATCGGACATGATATAAAACTCGAAGTACTAAAGCATTCGGTACTTTGGATGGGGTTTGTTAGGCCCAATAGATCTATCTTTAGGATTCGCGTCAATTAGGCGTGCACTAATTCTAAAAATTAGTGATGTTCCCTAATTCTTAGGCTACCAAGCAAAAAGGGGCATATTCGGCTTCGATCATTCAACCATAGAAAGTAGTTTCATGTACTTGTATCTATTTTGTAAAACATTTATAAAGCTTCATGTATTCTCATCCCAAAAATATTAGATTTTAAAAGTGGGACTATATCTCACTTTCACAGATTTTTACTTCGTCGGGAAGTAAGACTTGGCCACTGGTCGATTCACGAACCTATAACAAATATGTACATATATATTAAAGTATGTTCAAAATATATTTACAACACTTTTAATACATTTTGATGTTTTAAGTTTATTAAGTCAGCTGTCCTCGTTAGTAACCTACAACTAGTTGTCCAAAGTTAGATGTACAGAAATAAATTGATATATATTATCTTGAATCAATCCACGATCCAGTGTATACACTTCTCAGGCTAGATCACAACTCAAAGTATATATATTTTTGGAATCAACCTCAACTCTGTATAGCTAACTCCAACATTACTGCATATAGAATGTCTATGGTTGTTCCAAATAATATATATACATGGGTCAATATGATATGTCAAAACATTTGCATACGTTTCTATGGTATCCCAAGATTACATAATATATTAGAATACATGTATAATAAAATATAAGTTAGCTAGGATATGATTAATATAGATTTGTTACCAATTTTCACGTAGCTACAACAAGAAAAATTATCCAATCTTGTTTTACCCATAACTTCTTCGCTTTAAATCCGTTTTGAGTGAATCAAGTTGTTATGGTTTCATATTGAACTTAAGTTTATGAATCTAAATAGAAAAAGTATAAGTTTATAGTCAGAAATACAGGTTACAAGTCATTTTTGTAAAGGTAGTCATTTCAGTCGAAAGAACGACGTCTAGATGACCATTTTGGAAAACATACTTCCACTTTAAGTTTAACCATGATTTTGGGATATAGTTTTATGTTCATAAGAAAAATCATTTTCCCAGAAGAACAACTTTTAAATAAAGTTAGCATATCATATAGATATAGAACATGTGTTTAGTTGATTTTAAAAGTCAAGTTAGAAGGATTAACTTTTGTTTGCGAACAAGTTTAGAATTAACTAAACTATGTTCTAGTGATTACAAGTTTAAACCTTCGAATAAGATAGTTTTATATGTATGAATTGAATGATGTTATGAACATCATTACTACCTTAATTTTAGTAGGTAAACCTACTAGAAATGAGAAAAATAAATCTAGCTTCAAAGGATCCTTGGATGGCTTGAAAGTTCTTGAAGCAGAATCATGACACGAAAATAAGTTCAAGTAAGATTTCCACTCGAAATAAGATTGTTATAGTTATAGAAATTGAATCAAAGTTTGAATATGAGTATTACCTTGTATTAGAAAGATATCTTACTATAAATAAGAAAAATTTCTTGAGGTTGGATGATCACTTTACAAGATTGGAAGTAAGCTAGCAATCTTGGAAGTATTCTTGATTTTATGAAACTAGAACTTATAGAATTTATGAAGAACACTTAGAACTTGAAGATAGAACTTGAGAGAGATCAATTAGATGAAGAAAATTGAAGAATGAAAGTGTTTGTAGGTGTTTTTGGTCATTGGTATATGGATTAGATATAAAGGATGTGTAATTTTGTTTACTAGTAAATAAGTCATGAATGATTACTAATATTTTTATAATTTTATGAGATATTTCATGCTAGTTGCCAAATGATGGTTCCCACATGTGTTAGGTGACTCACATGGGCTGCTAAGAGCTGATCACTAGAGTGTATATACCAATAGTACATACATCTAAAAGCTGTGTATTGTACGAGTACGAATACAGGTGCATACGAGTAGAATTGTTGATGAAACTGAACGAGGATTTAATTGTAAGCATTTTTGTTAAGTAGAAGTATTTTGATAAGTGTCTTGAAGTCTTTCAAAAGTGTATGAATATATATTAAAACACTACATGTATATACATTTTAACTGAGTCGTTAAGTCATCGTTAGTCGTTACATGTAAATGTTGTTTTGAAACCTTTAGGTTAACGATCTTGTTAAATGTTGTTAACCCATTGTTTATTATATCTAAAGAGATGTTAAATTATTACATTATCATGATATTATGATATATTAATATATCTTAGTATGATATATATATAGTTAAATGTTGTTACAACGATAATCGTTACATATATGTCTCGTTTCGAAATCATTAAGTTAGTAGTCTTGTTTTTACATATGTAGTTCATTGTTAATACACTTAATAACATGGTTAATTATCATTTATCATGATTAAACATAGTGTATCAATATCTTAATATGATTCATATGTATTTAGTAAGACGTTGTTATAACGATAATCGTTATATATATCGTTTCGAGTTTCTTATTTCAATAAACTCAATTTTATGTATATAACTCATTGTTATAATACCTAATGAGATACTTACTTATCATAATATCATGTTAACTATATATATAATCATATATATCTCATCATATAGTTTTTACAAGTTTTAACGTTCGTGAATCACCGGTCAACTTGGGTGGTCAATTGTCTATATGAAACCTATTTCAATTAATCAAGTCTTAACAAGTTTGATTGCTTAACATGTTGGAAACACTTAATCATGTAAATAACAATTTAATTTAATATATATAATGAAATGTCCCGTTCTTATTGATTAAAAACGTTCCATATTAATTGATTTCGTTGCGAGGTTTTGACCTCTATATGAGACGTTTTTCAAAGACTGCATTCATTTTTAAAACAAACCATAACCTTTATTTCATAAATAAAGGTTTAAAAAGCTTTACGTAGATTATCAAATAATGATAATCTAAAATATCCTGTTTACACACGACCATTACATAATGGTTTACAATACAAATATGTTACATCGAAATCAGTTTCTTGAATGCAGTTTTTACACAATATCATACAAACATGGACTCCAAATCTTGTCCTTATTTTAGTATGCAACAACGGAAGCTCTTAATATTCACCTGAGAATAAACATGCTTTAAACGTCAACAAAAATGTTGATGAGTTATAGGTTTAACCTATATATATCAAATCGTAACAATAGACCACAAGATTTCATATTTCAATACACATCCCATACATAGAGATAAAAATCATTCATATGGTGAACACCTGGTAACCGACATTAACAAGATGCATATATAAGAATATCCCCATCATTCCGGGACACCCTTCGGATATGATATAAATTTCGAAGTACTAAAGCATCCGGTACTTTGGATGGGGTTTGTTAGGCCCAATAGATCTATCTTTAGGATTCGCGTCAATTAGGGTGTCTGTTCCCTAATTCTTAGATTACCAGACTTAATAAAAAGGGGCATATTCGATTTTGATAATTCAACCATAGAATGTAGTTTCACGTACTTGTGTCTATTTTGTAAATCATTTATAAAACCTGCATGTATTCTCATCCCAAAAATATTAGATTTTAAAAGTGGGACTATAACTCACTTTCACAGATTTTTACTTCGTCGGGAAGTAAGACTTGGCCACTGGTTGATTCACGAACCTATAACAATATATACATATATATCAAAGTATGTTCAAAATATATTTACAACACTTTTAATATATTTTGATGTTTTAAGTTTATTAAGTCAGCTGTCCTCGTTAGTAACCTACACTAGTTGTCCACAGTTAGATGTACAGAAATAAATCGATAAATATTATCTTGAATCAATCCACGACCCAGTGTATACGTATCTCAGTATTGATCACAACTCAAACTATATATATTTTGGAATCAACCTCAACCCTGTATAGCTAACTCCAACATTCACATATAGAGTGTCTATGGTTGTTCCGAAATATATATAGATGTGTCGACATGATAGGTCAAAACATTGTATACGTGTCTATGGTATCTCAAGATTACATAATATACAATACAAGTTGATTAAGTTATGGTTGGAATAAATTTGTCACCAATTTTCAAGTAGCTAAAATGAGAAAAATTATCCAATCTTGTTTTACCCATAACTTCTTCATTTTAAATCCGTTTTGAGTGAATCAAATTGATATGGTTTCATATTGAACTCTATTTTATGAATCTAAACAGAAAAAGTATAGGTTTATAGTCGGAAAAATAAGTTACAAGTCATTTTTGTAAAGGTAGTCATTTCAGTCGAAAGAACGACGTCTAGATGACCATTTTAGAAAACATACTTCCACTTTGAGTTTAACCATAATTTTTGGATATAGTTTCATGTTCATAATAAAAATTATTTTCTCAGAATAAAAACTTTTAAATCAAAGTTTATCATAGTTTTTAATTAACTAACCCAAAACAGCCCGCGGTGTTACTACGACGGCGTAAATCCGGTTTTACGGTGTTTTTCGTGTTTCCAGGTTTTAAATCATTAAGTTAGAATATCATATAGATATAGAACATATGTTTAGTTGATTTTGAAAGTCAAGTTAGAAGGATTAACTTTTATTTGCGAACAAGTTTAGAATTAACTAAACTATGTTCTAGTGATTACAAGTTTAAACCTTCGAATAAGATAGCTTTATATGTATGAATCGAATGATGTTATGAACATCATTACTACCTTAAGTTCCTTGGATAAACCTACTGGAAAAGAGAAAAGTGGATCTAGCTTCAACGGATCCTTGGATGGCTCGAAGTTCTTGAAGCAGAATCATGACACGAAAACAAGTTCAAGTAAGATCATCACTTGAAATAAGATTGTTATAGTTATAGAAATTGAACCAAAGTTTGAATATGATTATTACCTTGTATTAGAATGATAACCTACTGTAAGAAACAAAGATTTCTTGAGGTTGGATGATCACCTTACAAGATTGGAAGTGAGCTAGCAAACTTGAAAGTATTCTTGATTTTATGAAACTAGAACTTTTGGAATTTATGAAGAACACTTAGAACTTGAAGATAAAACTTGAGAGAGATCAATTAGATGAAGAAAATTGAAGAATGAAAGTGTTTGTAGGTGTTTTTGGTCGTTGGTGTATGGATTAGATATAAAGGATATGTAATTTTGTTTTCATGTAAATAAGTCATGAATGATTACTCATATTTTTGTAATTTTATGAGATATTTCATGCTAGTTTCCAAATGATGGTTCCCACATGTGTTAGGTGACTCACATGGGCTGCTAAGAGCTGATCATTGGAGCGTATATACCAATAGTACATACATCTAAAAGCTGTGTATTGTACGAGTACGAATACGGGTGCATACGAGTAGAATTGTTGATGAAACTGAACGAGGATGCAATTGTAAGCATTTTTGTTAAGTAGAAGTATTTTGATAAGTGTATTGAAGTCTTTCAAAAGTGTATAAATACATATTAAAACACTACATGTATATACATTTTAACTGAGTCGTTAAGTCATCGTTAGTCGTTACATGTAAGTGTTGTTTTGAAACCTTTAGGTTAACGATCTTGTTAAATGTTGTTAACCCAATGTTTATAATATCAAATGAGATTTTAAATTATTATATTATCATGATATTATCATGTATGAATATCTCTTAATATGATATATATATACATTAAATGTCTTTACAACGATAATCGTTACATATATGTCTCGTTTAAAAATCATTAAGTTAGTAGTCTTGTTTTTACATATGTAGTTCATTGTTAATATACTTAATGATATGTTTACTTATCATAGTATCATGTTAACTATATATATATCCATATATATGTCATCATATAGTTTTTACAAGTTTTAACGTTCGTGAATCACCGGTCAACTTGGGTGGTCAATTGTCTATATGAAACATATTTCAATTAATCAAGTCTTAACAAGTGTGATTTCTTAACATGTTGGAAACATTTAATCATGTAAATATCAATCTCAATTAATATATATAAACATGGAAAAGTTCGGGTCACTACAGTACCTACCCGTTAAATAAATTTCGTCCCGAAATTTTAAGCTGTTGAAGGTGTTGACGAATCTTCTAGAAATAGATGCGGGTATTTCTTCTTCATCTGATCTTCACGCTTCCAGGTGAACTCGGGTCCTCTACGAGCATTCCATCGAACCTTAACAATTGGTATCTTGTTTTGCTTAAGTCTTTTAACCTCACGATCCATTATTTCGACGGGTTCTTCGATGAATTGGAGTTTTTCGTTGATTTGGATTTCATCTAACGGAATAGTGAGATCTTCTTTAGCAAAACATTTCTTCAAATTCGAGACGTGGAAAGTGTTATGTACAGCCGCGAGTTGTTGAGGTAACTCAAGTCGGTAAGCTACTGGTCCGACACGATCAATAATCTTGAATGGTCCAATATACCTTGGATTTAATTTCCCTCATTTACCAAATCGAACAACGCCTTTCCAAGGTGCAACTTTAAGCATGACCATCTCTCCAATTTCAAATTCTATATCTTTTCTTTTAATGTCAGCGTAGCTCTTTTGTCGACTTTGGGCGGTTTTCAACCGTTGTTGAATTTGGATGATCTTCTCGGTAGTTTCTTGTATAATCTCCGGACCCGTAATCTGTCTATCCCCCACTTCACTCCAACAAATCGGAGACCTGCACTTTCTACCATAAAGTGCTTCAAACGGTGCCATCTCAATGCTTGAATGGTAGCTGTTGTTGTAGGAAAATTCTGCTAACGGTAGATGTCGATCCCAACTGTTTCCGAAATCAACAACACATGCTCGTAGCATGTCTTCAAGCGTTTGTATCGTCCTTTCGCTCTGCCCATCAGTTTGTGGATGATAGGCAGTACTCATGTCTAGACGAGTTCCTAATGCTTGCTGTAATGTCTGCCAGAATCTTGAAATAAATCTGCCATCCCTATCAGAGATAATAGAGATTGGTATTCCATGTCTGGAGACGACTTCCTTCAAATACAGTCGTGCTAACTTCTCCATCTTGTCATCTTCTCTTATTGGCAGGAAATGTGCTGATTTGGTGAGACGATCAACCATTACCCAAATAGTATCAAAACCACTTGCAGTCCTTGGCAATTTAGTGATGAAATCCATGGTAATGTTTTCCCATTTCCATTCCGGGATTTCGGGTTGTTGAAGTAGACCTGATGGTTTCTGATGCTCAGCTTTGACCTTAGAACACGTCAAACATTCTCCTACGTATTTAGCAACATCGGATTTCATATCCGGCCACCAAAAATGTTTCTTGAGATCCTTGTACATCTTCCCCGTTCCAGAATGTATTGAGTATCTGGTTTTATCTGCTTCTCTAAGTACCATTTCTCTCATATCTCCAAATTTTGGTACCCAAATCCTTTCAGCCCTATACCGGGTTCCGTCTTCCCGAATATTAAGATGCTTCTCCGATCCTTTGGGTATTTCATCCTTTAAATTTCCCTCTTTTAAAACTCCTTGTTGCGCCTCCTTTATTTGAGTAGTAATGTTATTATGAATCATTATATTCATAGATTTTACTCGAATGGGTTCTCTGTCCTTCCTGCTCAAGGCATCGGCTACCACATTTGCCTTCCCCGGGTGGTAACGAATCTCAAAGTCGTAATCATTCAATAATTCAATCCACCTACGCTGCCTCATATTCAGTTGTTTCTGATTAAGTATGTGTTGAAGACTTTTGTGGTCAGTATATATAATACTTTTGACCCCATATAAGTAGTGCCTCCAAGTCTTTAATGCAAAAACAACCGCGCCTAATTCCAAATCATGCGTCGTATAATTTTGTTCGTGAATCTTCAATTGTCTAGACGCATAAGCAATCACCTTCGTTCGTTGCATTAATACACAACCAAGACCTTGCTTTGATGCGTCACAATAAATCACAAAATCATCATTCCCTTCAGGCAATGACAATATAGGTGGCGTAGTTAGCTTTTTCTTCAATAACTGAAACGCTTTCTCTTGTTCATCATTCCATTCAAATTTCTTCCCTTTATGCGTTAATGCAGTCAAGGGTTTTGCTATTCTGGAAAAGTCTTGGATGAACCTTCTGTAGTAACCAGCTAGTCCTAAAAACTGGCGTATGTGTTTCGGAGTTTTTGGGGTTTCCCACTTTTCAACAGTTTCTATCTTTGCCGGATCCACCTTAATACCTTCTTTGTTCACTATGTGACCGAGGAATTGAACTTCTTCCAACCAAAATGCACACTTTGAAAACTTAGCGTACAATTCTTCCTTCCTCAATACTTCTAATACCTTTCTCAAATGTTCACCGTGTTCTTGGTCATTCTTTGAGTAAATAAGTATGTCATCAATGAAAACAATGACAAACTTGTCAAGGTATGGTCCACACACTGGATTCATAAGGTCCATGAACACAGCTGGTGCATTAGATAAACCAAACGGCATGACCATAAACTCGTAATGACCGTAACGTGTTCTGAAAACAGTCTTTGGAATATCATCTTCTTTCACCCGCATTTGATGATACCCGGAACGTAAGTCAATCTTTGAATAAACAGACGAGCCTTGTAGTTGATCAAATAAGTCATCGATTCTCGGTAGTGGGTAGCGGTTCCTGATGGTAAGTTTGTTCAACTCTCGGTAGTCGATACACAACCTGAATGTACCATCTTTCTTCTTGACAAACAAAACAGGAGCTCCCCACGGTGATGTGCTTGGTCGAATGAAACCACGCTCTAAAAGTTCTTGTAATTGGCTTTGCAGTTCTTTCATCTCGCTGGGTGCGAGTCTGTATGGAGCACGAGCTATTGGTGCAGCTCCTGGTACAAGATCTATTTGAAATTCAACGGATCGATGTGGGGGTAATCCCGGTAATTCTTTCGGAAATACATCGGGAAATTCTTTTGCAATGGGAACATCATTGATGCTCTTTTCTTCAGTTTGTACTTTCTCAACGTGTGCTAGAACAGCATAGCAACCTTTTCTTATTAGTTTTTGTGCCTTCAAATTACTAATAAGATGTAGCTTCGTGTTGCCCTTTTCTCCAACCACCATTAAGGGTTTTCCTTTTTCTCGTATAATGCGAATTGCATTTTTGTAACAAACGATCTCTGCTTTCACTTCTTTCAACCAGTCCATACCGATTATCACATCAAAACTCCCTAACTCTACTGGTATCAAATCAATGTTAAATGTTTCGCTAACCAGTTTAATTTCTCGATTCCGGCATATATTATCTGCTGAAATTAATTTACCATTTGCTAATTCGAGTAAAAATTTACTATCCAAAGGCGTCAATGGACAACTTAATTTAGCACAAAAATCTCTACTCATATAGCTTCTATCCGCACCCGAATCAAATAAAACGTAAGCAAATTTATTGTCAATAAGAAACGTACCCGTAACAAGCTCCGGGTCTTCCTGTGCCTCTGCCGCATTAATATTGAAAACTCTTCCGCGGCCTTGTCCATTCGTGTTTTCCTGGTTCGGGCAATTTCTAATAATGTGGCCTGCTTTCCCACATTTATAACAAACTACATTGGCATAACTTGCTCCGACACTACTTGCTCCACCATTACTAGTTCCGACACCATTTGTTCCTTTCGTTCTATTAACCCCTGGTCCGTAGACCTCACACTTCGCCGCGCTATGACCATTTCTTTTACACTTGTTGCAAAATTTGGTGCAGAACCCCGAGTGATACTTTTCACACCTTTGGCATAGCTGCTTCTGATTGTTGTTGTTGTTGCGGTTATTATTGTTATTGGGATGATTGTTGTAGTTGCTGTTGTTGTTGTTGTTGTTGTTAGGCCGTTTGTTGTAGCTGCAATTGATGTTGCGATTGTTGGGATAATTGTTGCGATTATTGTTGTAATTGTTGTTGTTGTTGTATTGGTGATTCTTATCACCGTTTTCCTCCCACTTTCTTTTGACTTGCTTCACATTGGCCTCTTCAGTAGTCTGTTCTTTAATTCTTTCTTCAATCTGGTTCACTAGTTTGTGAGCCATTCTACATGCCTGTTGTATGGAGGCGGGCTCGTGTGAACTTATATCTTCTTGGATTCTTTCCGGTAATCCTTTCACAAACGCGTCGATCTTCTCTTCCTCATCTTCGAACGCTCCCGGACACAATAGGCACAATTCTCTGAATCGTCTTTCGTACGTGGTAATATCAAATCCTTGGGTTCGTAACCCTCAAAGTTCTGTCTTGAGCTTATTGACCTCGGTTCTGGGACGGTACTTTTCGTTCATCAAGTGCTTGAATGCTGACCACGGTAGTGCGTACGCATCGTCTTGTCCCACTTGCTCTAGATAGGTATTCCACCATGTTAACGCAGAACCTGTGAAGGTATGCGTAGCGTACTTCACTTTGTCCTCTTCAGTACACTTACTTATGGCAAACACCGATTCGACCTTCTCGGTCCACCGTTTCAATCCGATCGGTCCTTCGGTTCCATCAAATTCCAAAGGTTTGCAGGCAGTGAATTCTTTGTAGGTGCATCCTACACGATTTCCTGTACTGCTAGATCCAAGGTTATTGTTGGTATGTAGCGCAGCCTGTACTGCGGCTATGTTTGAAGCTAGAAAAGTACGGAATTCCTCTTCATTCATATTCACGGTGTGTCGAGTAGTCGGTGCCATTTCCTTCAAAATAGTCCAATGGAACAAGTTAATCATACAGAATATTAAGAGTAGTTAATAGTATTTCGTAGCATAATATGAACTCATTTATAAAAGCTTTTTCTTCATATTAGCGTTTTATAAGTTTAAATTCGGGTAGTACCTACCCGTTAAGTTCATACTTAGTAGCTAATATACAATTCAACTACTACAATTCTATATGAAAAACTGATTATAATAATATTTCGCGTTCAAACTTTTATACAATATTTTATAAACTTACAATACCGCTTATTTTACATAAAGCATGAAATATAGCACACAATAACTTTGATACAAGATAGTTGTGAAGATAATTCTAGCTAGTACACAAGTCGTTCAGCAAAGGTAATAAAGACACGTAATTCATACGTCCAGAAACAAGTCATGCATTCTGGTTTTACTAGGACTAGTTCCCATCCTTGGTCTTGTGGAACATAACCGTTATGGCTGTTGATAAGACAGCGTGTTGTAACGTCGTCAAAGGGACGAGGGTTACGTAATGTCCAACAGTCCCGTAACAATCTAAAAACCTCATTTCTTACCCCAATTACCGACTCCGTCACTTGTGGAAACGTTTTGTTTAATAGTTGTAGCCCGATGTTCTTGTTCTCACTTTGGTGAGAAGCGAACATTACTAATCCGTAAGCATAACATGCTTCTTTATGTTGCATGTTAGCCGCTTTTTCTAAATCACGAAGTCCAATATTCGGATATATTGAGTCAAAATAATTTCTTAACCCGTTGCGTAAAATAGCATTTGGGTTCCCCGCAATATATGCGTCAAAGTAAACACATCGTAACTTATGGATTTCCCAATGTGATATCCCCCATCTTCCGAACGAAAGCCTTTTATAAACCAAGGCATTCTTGGAACGTTCTTCGAATGTCTTACAAACTGATCTCGCCTTAAATAGTTGTGCCGAAGAATTCTGACCGACTCTAGACAAGATTTCATCAATCATGTCTCCGGGTAGGTCTCTTAAAATATTGGGTTGTCTATCCATTTTGTGTTTTTATACTGTAAAATAGACAAGAGTTAGATTCATAAAAAAAATACTTATTAATACAAGCAATTTTTACATATATCATAAAGCATAAACACACTATATTACATATATTAAACCACACGAATACAACTATCTTATTCCGACTCGCTTGTTTCTTCTTCTTCGGTTTTGGTTCGTTTTGCCAAGTTTCTAGGGATATATGATGTTCCCCTAATACGAGTCGTCGTGATCCACATTGGTTTAGAAAAACCTGGTGGTTTAGAGGTTCCCGGGTCATTGTTACAACTTAAGGACTTCGGGGGTTGACGATACATATAAAGTTCATCGGGGTTGGAATTAGATTTCTCTATTTTTATGCCTTTTCCCTTATTATTTTCTTTTGCCTTTTTAAATTCAGTTGGGGTAATTTCTATAACATCATCAGAATTCTCGTCGGCATCCGATTCATCGGAGAATTGGTAATCCTCCCAATATTTTGCTTCCTTGGCGGAAACACCATTGACCATAATTAACCTTGGTCGGTTGGTTGAGGATTTTCTTTTACTTAACCGTTTTATTATTTCCCCCACCGGTTCTATTTCTTCATCCGGTTCCGATTCTTCTTCCGGTTCTGATTCTTCTTCCGGTTCCGACTCTTCTTCCGGTTCCTCTTCGGGAACTTGTGAATTAGTCCACGAATCATTCCAATTTACATTTGACTATTCATTATTATTAGGTGAGTCAATGGGACTTGTTCTAGAGGTAGACATCTATCACATAATATCAAACGCGTTAAGAGATTAATATATCACATAATATTCACATGTTAAAAATATATAGTTTCCAACACAATTTGTTAAGCAATCATTTTTCAAGTAAACACGGTCGAAGTCCAGACTCACTAATGCATCCTAACAAACTCGATAAGACACACTAATGCAAAATTCTGGTTCTCTAAGACCAACGCTCGGATACCAACTGAAATGTCCCGTTCTTATTGATTAAAAACGTTCCATATTAATTGATTTCGTTGCGAGGTTTTGACCTCTATATGAGACGTTTTTCAAAGACTGCATTCATTTTTAAAACAAACCATAACCTTTATTTCATAAATAAAGGTTTAAAAAGCTTTACGTAGATTATCAAATAATGATAATCTAAAATATCCTGTTTACACACGACCATTACATAATGGTTTACAATACAAATATGTTACATCGAAATCAGTTTCTTGAATGCAGTTTTTACACAATATCATACAAACATGGACTCCAAATCTTGTCCTTATTTTAGTATGCAACAGCGGAAGCTCTTAATATTCACCTGAGAATAAACATGCTTTAAACGTCAACAAAAATGTTGGTGAGTTATAGGTTTAACCTATATATATCAAATCGTAACAATAGACCACAAGATTTCATATTTCAATACACATCCCATACATAGAGATAAAAATCATTCATATGGTGAACACCTGGTAACCGACATTAACAAGATGCATATATAAGAATATCCCCATCATTCCGGGACACCCTTCGGATATGATATAAATTTCGAAGTACTAAAGCATCCGGTACTTTGGATGGGGTTTGTTAGGCCCAATAGATCTATCTTTAGGATTCGCGTCAATTAGGGTGTCTGTTCCCTAATTCTTAGATTACCAGACTTAATAAAAAGGGGCATATTCGATTTCGATAATTCAACCATAGAATGTAGTTTCACGTACTTGTGTCTATTTTGTAAATCATTTATAAAACCTGCATGTATTCTCATCCCAAAAATATTAGATTTTAAAAGTGGGACTATAACTCACATTCACAGATTTTTACTTCGTCGGGAAGTAAGACTTGGCCACTGGTTGATTCACGAACGTATAACAATATATACATATATATCAAAGTATGTTCAAAATATATTTACAACACTTTTAATATATTTTGATGTTTTAAGTTTATTAAGTCAGCTGTCCTCGTTAGTAACCTACACTAGTTGTCCACAGTTAGATGTACAAAAATAAATCGATAAATATTATCTTGAATCAATCCACGACCCAGTGTATACGTATCTCAGTATTGATCACAACTCAAACTATATATATTTTGGAATCAACCTCAATCCTGTATAGCTAACTCCAACATTCACATATAGAGTGTCTATGGTTGTTCCGAAATATATATAGATGTGTCGACATGATAGGTCGAAACATTGTATACGTGTCTATGGTATCTCAAAATTACATATATACAATACAAGTTGATTAAGTTATGGTTGGAATAAATTTGTTACCAATTTTCAAGTAGCTAAAATGAGAAAAATTATCCAATCTTGTTTACCCATAACTTCTTCATTTTAAATCCGTTTTGAGTGAATCAAATTGATATGGTTTCATATTGAACTCTATTTTATGAATCTAAACAGAAAAAGTATAGGTTTATAGTCGGAAAAATAAGTTACAAGTCATTTTTGTAAAGGTAGTCATTTCAGTCGAAAGAACGACGTCTAGATGACCATTTTAGAAAACATACTTCCACTTTGAGTTTAACCATAATTTTTGGATATAGTTTCATGTTCATAATAAAAATCATTTTCTCAGAATAACAACTTTTAAATCAAAGTTTATCATAGTTTTTAATTAACTAACCCAAAACAGCCCGCGGTGTTACTACGACGGCGTAAATCCGGTTTTACGGTGTTTTTCGTGTTTCCAGGTTTTAAATCATTAAGTTAGCATATCATATAGATATAGAACATGTGTTTAGTTGATTTTAAAAGTCAAGTTAGAAGGATTAACTTTTATTTGCGAACAAGTTTAGAATTAACTAAACTACGTTCTAGTGATTACAAGTTTAAACCTTCGAATAAGATAGCTTTATATGTATGAATCGAATGATGTTATGAACATCATTACTACCTTAAGTTCCTTGGATAAACCTACTGGAAAAGATAAAAGTGGATCTATCTTCAACGGATCCTTGGATGGCTCGAAGTTCTTGAAGCAGAATCATGACACGAAAACAAGTTCAAGTAAGATCATCACTTGAAATAAGATTGTTATAGTTATAGAAATTGAACCAAAGTTTGAATATGATTATTACCTTGTATTAGAATGATAACCTACTGTAAGAAACAAAGATTTCTTGAGGTTGGATGATCACCTTACAAGATTGGAAGTGAGCTAGCAAACTTGAAAGTATTCTTGATTTTATGAAACTAGAACTTTTGGAATTTATGAAGAACACTTAGAACTTGAAGATTAAACTTGAGAGAGATCAATTAGATGAAGAAAATTGAAGAATGAAAGTGTTTGTAGGTGTTTTTGGTCGTTGGTGTATGGATTAGATATAAAGGATATGTAATTTTGTTTTCATGTAAATAAGTCATGAATGATTACTCATATTTTTGTAATTTTATGAGATATTTCATGCTAGTTGCCAAATGATGGTTCCCACATGTGTTAGGTGACTCACATGGGCTGCTAAGAGCTGATCATTGGAGTGTATATACCAATAGTACATACATCTAAAAGCTGTGTATTCTACGAGTACGAATACGGGTGCATACGAGTAGAATTGTTGATGAAACTGAACGAGGATGCAATTGTAAGCATTTTTGTTAAGTAGAAGTATTTTGATAAGTGTATTGAAGTCTTTCAAAAGTGTATAAATACATATTAAAACACTACATGTATATACATTTTAACTGAGTCGTTAAGTCATCGTTAGTCGTTACATGTAAGTGTTGTTTTGAAACCTTTAGGTTAACGATCTTGTTAAATGTTGTTAACCCAATGTTTATAATATCAAATGAGATTTTAAATTATTATATTATCATGATATTATCATGTATGAATATCTCTTAATATGATATATATACATTAAATGTCTTTACAACGATAATCGTTACATATATGTCTCGTTTAAAAATCATTAAGTTAGTAGTCTTGTTTTTACGTATGTAGTTCATTGTTAATATACTTAATGATATGTTTACTTATCATAGTATCATGTTAACTATATATATATCCATATATATGTCATCATATAGTTTTTACAAGTTTTAACGTTCGTGAATCACCGGTCAACTTGGGTGGTCAATTGTCTATATGAAACATATTTCAATTAATCAAGTCTTAACAAGTTTGATTGCTTAACATGTTGGAAACATTTAATCATGTAAATATCAATCTCAATTAATATATATAAACATGGAAAATTTCGGGTCACTACATATAAACTTGGAAAATTTCGGGTCACTACATATAAACTTTTCCAAGTTTATATGTAGTGACCCAAACTTTTCCATGTTTTTATATATTAAATGAAATTGATATTTACATGATTAAATGTTTCCAACATGTTAAGCAATCAAACTTGTTAAGACTTGATTAATTGAAATAGGTTTCATATAGACAATAGACCACCCAAGTTGACCGGCGATTCACGAACGTTAAAACTTGTAAAAACTATATGATGACATATATATGGATATATATATATAGTTAACATGATATTATGATAAGTAAAAATATCATTAAGTATATTAACAATGAACTACATATGTAAAATCAAGACTACTAACTTAATGATTTTGAAACGAGACATATATGTTACGATTATCGTTGTAACGACATTTAATGTATATATATCATATTAAGATATATTCATACATCATATTATCATGATAATATAATAATTTAAAATCTCATTTGATATTATAAACATTGGGTTAACAACATTTAACAAGATCGTTAACCTAAAGGTTTCAAAACAACACTTACATGTAACGACTAACGATGACTTAACGACTCAGTTAAAATGTATATACATGTAGTGTTTTAATATGTGTTCATACACTTTTGAAAGACTTCCAGACACTTATCAAAATACTTCTACTTAACAAAAATGCTTACAATTACATCCTCGTTCAGTTTCATCAACAATTCTACTCGTATGCACCCGTATTCGTACTCGTACAATACACAACTTTTAGATGTATGTACTATTGGTATATACCCTCCAATGATCAGCTCTTAGCAGCCCATCTGAGTCACCTAACACATGTGGGAACCATCATTTGGCAACTAACATGAAATATCTCATAAAATTACAAAAATATGAGTAATCATTCATGACTTATTTAAATGAAAACAAAATTACATATCCTTTATATCTAATCCATACACCAACGACCAAAAACACCTACAAACACTTTCATTCTTCAATTTTCTTCATCTAATTGATATCTCTCAAGTTCTATCTTCAAGTTCTAAGTGTTCTTCATAAATTCTACAAGTTCTAGTTTCATAAAATCAAGAATACTTCCAAGCTTGCTAGCTTACTTCCAATCTTGTAGAGTGATCATCAAACCTCAAGAAATCTTTCTTATTTACAGTAAGATATCTTTCTAATATAAGTTAATACTCATATTCAAACTTTGATTCAATTTCTATAACTATAACAATCTTATTTCGAGTGGAAATCTTACTTGAACTTGTTTTCGTGTCATGATTCTACTTCAAGAACTTTCAAGCCTTCCAAGATCCTTTGAAGCTAGATCTATTTGTCTCTTTTCCAGTAGGTTTATCCACAAAACTTGAGGTAGTAATGATGTTCATAACATCATTCGATTCATACATATAAAGCTATCTTATTCGAAGGTTTAAACTTGAAATCACTAGAACATAGTTTAGTTAATTCTAAACTTGTTCGCAAACAAAAGTTAATCCTTCTAACTTGACTTTTAAAATCAACAAAACACATGTTCTATATCTATATGATATGCTAACTTAATGATTTAAAACCTGGAAACACGAAGAACACTGTAAAACCGGACATACGCCGTTGTAGTAACACCGCGGGTTGTTTTGGGTTAGTTAATTAAAAACTATGATAAACTTTGATTTAAAAGTTGTTCTCCTGGGAAAATGATTTTCCTTATGAACATGAAACTATATCCAAAAATCATGGTTAAACTCAAAGTGGAAGTAGGTTTTCTAAAATGGTCATCTAGACGTCATTCTTTCGACTGAAATGACTACCTTTACAAAAATAACTTGTAACTTATATTTTTGACTATAAACCTATACTTATTATGTTTAGATTCATAAAATAGAGTTCAATATGAAACCATAGCAATTTGATTCACTCAAAACGGATTTAAAATGAAGAAGTTATGGGTAAAACAAGATTGGATAATTTTTCTTGTTGTAGCAACGTGAAAATTGGTAACAAATCTATATTAATCATATCCTAGCTAACTTATATTATATTATACATGTATTCTAATATGTTATGTAATCTTGGGATACCATAGACACGTATGTAAATGTTTTGACATATCATATCGACCCATATGTATATATTATTTGGAACAACCATAGACACTCTATATGCAGTAATGTGGGAGTTAGCTATACAGGGTTGAGGTTGATTCCAAAAATATATATACTTTGAGTTGTGATCTAGCCTGAGACGTGTATACACTGGGTCGTGGATTGATTCAAGATAATATATATCAAATTTTTTTGTACATCTAACGTTGGACAACTAGTTGTAGGTTACTAACAAGGACAGCTGACTTAATAAACTTTAAACATCAAAATGTATTAAAAATGTTGTAAATATATTTTGAATATACTTTGATATATATGTACATATTTGTTATAGGTTCGTGAATTGACCAGTGGCCAATTCTTACTTCCCGACAAAGTAAAAATCTGTGAAAGTGTATTATAGTCCCACTTTTAAAATCTAATATTTTTGGGATGAGAATACATGCAGGTTTTATAAATGATTTACAAAATAGACACAAGTACGTGAAACTACATTCTATGGTTGAATTATTGAAATCGAATATGCCCCTTTTTATTAAGTCTGGTAATCTAAGAATTAGGGAACAGACACCCTAATTGATGCGAATCCTAAAGATAGATCTATTGGGCCTAACAAACCCCATCCAAAGTACCGGATGCTTTAGTACTTCGAAATTTATATCATATCCGAAGGGTATCCCAGAATGATGGGGATATTCTTATATATGCATCTTGTTAATGTCGGTTACCAGGTGTTCACCATATGAATAATTTTTATCTCTATGTATGGGATGTGTATTGAAATATGAAATCTTGTGGTCTATTGTTACGATTTGATATATATAAGTTAAACATATAACTCACCAACATTTTTGTTGACGTTTAAAGCATGTTTATTCTCAGGTGAATATTAAGAGCTTCCGCTGTTGCATACTAAAATAAGGATAAGATTTGGAGTCCATGTTTGTATGATATTATGTAAAAACTGCATTCAAGAAACATATGTCAATGTAAAATAAAGGTTATGGTTGTTTTAAAAATGAATGTAGTCTTTGAAAAACGTCTCATATAGAGGTCAAAACCTCGCAACGAAATCAATTAATATGGAATGTTTATAATCAAAATGAACGGGACATTTCTATATAAGTAGTGCCTTCAAGTCTTTAATACAAAAACAACCGCGCCTAATTCCAAATCATGCGTCGTATAATTCTGCTCGTGAATCTTCATGTGTCTAGACGCATAAACAATTAACTTCGTTCATTGCATTAATACACAACCGAGACCTTGCTTTGAGGCGTCACAATATATTACAAAATCATCATTCCCTTCAGGTAATGACAATATAGGTGTTGTAGTTAACTTTTTCTTTAATAATTGAAACGCCTTTTCTTGTTCATCCTTCCATTCAAATTTCCTCCCTTTATGCGTTAATGCAGTCAAGGGTTTTGCTATTCTGGAAAAATCTTGGATGAATCTCCTGTAATACCAGCTAGCCCTAAAAATTTGCATATGTGTTTCGAAGTTTTCGGGGTTTCCCACTTTTCAACGGTTTCAATCTTTGCTGGATCCACCTGAATACCTTCTTTGTTCACTATGTGATCACGGAATTGAACTTCTTCCAACCAAAATGCACACTTTGAAAACTTAGCATACAGTTTCTCTTTCCTTAACAACTCTAGCACTTTTCTTAAATGTTCTTCATGCTCTTGGTCATTCTTTGAGTAAATAAGTATGTCATCGATGAAAACAATGACAAACTTGTCAAGGTATGGTACACACACTTGGTTCATGAGGTCCATGAACACAGCTGATGCGTTAGTCAACCCAAACGGCATAACCATAAACTCGTAATGACCGTAACGCATCCTAAAAGTAGTCTTTGGAATATCATCCTCCTTCACCCGCATTTGATGATACCCAGAACGTAAATCAATCTTCAAATAAACCGACGAGCCTTGTAGTTGATCAAATAAGTCGTCGATTCTCGGTAGTGGGTAGCGGTTCTTGATGGTAAGTTTGTTCAACTCTCGGTAGTTGTACATAACCTAAATGTACCATCCTTCTTCTTGACAAAAAAAACAGGAGCTCCCCACGGTGATGTGCTTGGTCGAATGAAACCACGCTATAAAAGTTCATGTAATTGGCTCTGAAGTTCGTTCATTTCGCTAGGTGCGAGTCTATATGGAGCACTAGCTATTGGTGCAGCTCCCGGTATAAGGTCTATTTGAAATTCAACGGATCAGTGTGGAGGTAGTCCTGGTAATTCTTTCGAAATTACATCAGGATATTCTTTTGTGATGAGAACATCACTGATGTTCTTTTCTTCAGGTTTAACTTTCTCAATGTGTGCTAGAATGACGTAACAACCTTTTCTTATTAGTTTTTTGCGCCTTCAAACTACTAATAAGATTTAATTTCGCGTTGTTCTTTTCTCCGTACACCATTAAAGCTTTTCCTTTTTCACGCATAATGCGAATCGCATTTTTGTAACAAACGACCTCTGCTCTCACCTTTTTCAACCAGTCCATGCCAATTATCACATCAAAACTCCCTAACTCTACTGGTATCAAGTCAATCTTAAATGTTTCGCTAACCAGTTTAATTTCTCGATTCCGACATATATTATCTGCTGTAATTAATTTACCATTTGCTAATTCGAGTAAAAATTTATTATCCAAGGGCGTCGGTGAGCAACTTAGTTTAGCACAAAATTCTCTACTCATATAGCTTCTATCCGCACCCGAATCAAATAAAACATAAGCAGATTTATCGTCAATGAGAAACGTACCCGTAACAAGCTCCGGGTCTTCCTGCGCTTCTGTCGTATTAATATTGAAAACTCATCCGCGGCCCTGCCCATTAGTATTCCCCTGATTTGGGCAATTTTTAATAATGTGGCCCGGTTTTCCACATTTATAACAGACTACGTTGGCAGTACTTGCTCCGACACTACTTGTTCCGGCATTACTCGTTCCGGCATTATTTGTTCCTTTAGTTCTGTTATACATTGGTCCGTAGACCTCACACTTTATCGCGCTATGACCATTTCTTTTACACCTGTTGCAAAATGTTGTGCAGAACACCGGGTGATTCTCTTCACACCTTTGGCATTGCTGTTTCTGATTATTGTTGTTGTTGCGGTTGTTATTGTTGTTGGGATAATTATTGTAGTTGTTGTTGGGACGTTTATTGAAGTTGTTATTGCGATTGATGTTGCGGTTATTGGGTTAGTTATTGAGATTGTGGTTGTGATTGTTGTTATTGTATTGGTGACTCTTGTCATTATTTTCCTCCCACTTTCTCTTGACTTGTTTCATGTTAGCCTCTTCCGTCATCTGTTCCTTAATCCTTCCTTCGATCTGGTTCACTAATTTGTGAGCCATTCGACTTGCCTTTTGTATGTAGACGGGCTCGTGTGAACTCACATCTTCTTGAACTCTTTCCGGTAACCCTTTTACAAATGCGTCGATCTTCTCTTCTTCATCTTCGAATGTTCTGGGACACAATAGGCACAATTATGTGAATCATCCTTCGTACGTGGTGATATCGAAACCTTGAATTCGTAATCCTCTAAGCTCTACCTTGAGCTTATTGACCTCGTTTCTGGGACGATACTGCTCGTTCATCAACTGCTTGAATGCTGACCATGGTAGTGCGTAAGCAGCATCTTGTCCTACCTGCTCGAGATAGGTATTCCACCATGTTAACGCCGTACCTGTGAAGGTATGCGTAGCCTACTTAACTTTGTCCTCTTCAGTACACTTACTTATGGCAAACACCGATTCGACCTTCTCGGTCCACCGTTTCAATCCAATTGGTCCTTCGGGTCCATCAAATTCCAAAGGTTTGCAGGTAGTGAATTCTTTGTAGGAGCATCCTACACGATTTCTTATGGAATTAGTTCCACTGCTAGATCCAGAGTTATTGTTATTTTGCATCGCATCCTGTACTGCGGCTATGTTTGCTGCAAGGAAAACACGGAAGTCTTCCTCACTCATGTTCAAGTTCTGACGAGTTGCCGGTGCCATTTCCTTCAAAAATAGCCAAAAGAATTGAGTTAATCATATAGAATTTAAGAGTACTCAATAGTATTTCGTAGTATTATATGAACTTATTTATAAAAGCTTTTTCTTCATATTAGCATTTTATAGTTTTAATTCTGGTAGTACCTACCCGTTAAGTTCATACTTACTAGCTACTATACAACTCAACTACTATGCTTCTATATGATAAACTTATTACAATAAAATTTAGCGTTCAAACTTTATACAAAATATTACAACTTACAATACTGCTATTATACATATAGGATGAAATATAATACATAATGACATTGCTACTCGGCAGCTATAAAGGCAATTCTAGTTAATACGCAAGTTGTTCAGCAAAAGAAATAAAGACACGTAATTCATAAGTCCAGAAACAAGTCATGCATTCTGGTTTTACTAAGACGATTCCCATCCTTGGTCTTGTGGAAAGTAACCGTTATGACCATTAACTAGGCAGCATGTTGTAATGTCATCAAAAGAACGAGGGTTTCGTAATGTCCAACAACCCCGTAATAATCTAAAAACCTTATTTCTCACTCCAACTACTGAATCCGTCACTTATGGGAAAGTTTTATTTAAAAGTTGCAACCCAATGTTCTTTTTCTCAATTTGATGAGAAGCGAACATTATTAACCCGTAAGCATAACATGCTTCTTTATGTTGCATGTTAGAAGCTCTTTCTAACTCACGAAATCCTATGTTGGGATATGTTGAGTCAAAATAGGTTCTTAACCCGTAGCGTAAAATTGCATTTGGGTTCCCCACATTTAACGCTTTAAAGAAAACACAGCGTAACTTACGGTCTCCCCAATGTGATATGCCCCACCTATCAAAGGAAAGCCTTTTATAAACTAAGGCATTTCTGGAAAGTCTTTCAAATGTTTGACAAGTTAATTTCGCCATAACTAAATGTGCTGATGAATTCTGATCGACTCTAGACAAGATTTCCTCAATCATATCCTCTGGTTGGTTTTTTAAAATATTCGGTTGTCTATCCTTAACGTCCATTTTGTTTTTATACTGTAAAATAGACAAGGATTAGATTCGTAAAAGATAATTAACAAACAATACAAGCAATTTTAACATAGAACATAAAAGGACAAACACACTACAATACATATAATACACAACATGATTACAACCCTCTAATCTGAATCACTGGTTTTTTCTTCGGACTTGGTTCGTTTTCCTAATTTTCTAGGGATATATGATGTTCCTCTAATACGAGCCGTCATTTTCCACAATGGTTTAGAAAAACCTGGTGGTTTAGAGGTTCCCGGGTTATTGTTACAATTTAGGAAATCCGAACATTACTGATACATATAAAGTTCATCGGGGTTGGAATCAGGTTTCTCTATTTTTATACCTTTTCCCTTATTATTTTCTTTTGCTTCTCTGTTTTTATACCTTTTCCCTTATTATTTTCTTTTGCTTTATTAAATTGGGTCGAGGTAATTTCTATAACATCATCGGAATCCTCATCGGGATCCGATTCATCAGAAAATTGGTAATCTTCCCAATATTTTGCTTCCTCGGCGGAAACACCATTGACCATTATTGACTTTGGTCCGTTGGTTGAGGATTTTCTTTTATTTAATCGATTTACAGTAGGTATCAATATTTCTTCCTCCGAAACCTCTTTTTCTTCCTATTCCTCCTCTTCCGGTTCCTCCTCTTTCGGTTCCTCCTCTTCCGGTTCCTCTTCGGGAATTTGTGAATCTTCCCAAAGTATATTCGACTCTTCATTATTATTAGGTGAGTTGATGGGATTTGTACTAGTGGTAGACATCTATCACACAATATCAAACACATTAAGAGGTTAATATATCACATAATATTTACATGTTAATAATATATAGTTTCCAACAAAAGTGTTAAGCAATCGTTTTTAAAGAAAACACGGTCGAAGCCCAGACTCACTAATGTATCCTAACAAACTCGATAAGACACACTAATGCAAATTTCTGGTTCTCTAAGACCAACGCTCTGATACCAACTGAAATGTCCCGTTCATATTAATTATAAACGTTCCATATTAATTGATTTCGTTGCGAGGTTTTGACCTCTATATGAGACGTTTTTCAAAGACTGCATTCGTTTTTTAAAACAAACCATAACCTTTATTTTATCGACAAGGTTAAAAGGACGCCACCTAGATTATCAGAAATGATAATCTAAAAATATCACACTTACACACTACCAATACATATTGGTTTACAATTTTAATATGTTACAACAAAGTAAATTTCGAATGCAGTTTTAAACAATATAATATAAGCATGCTGACTCCAAATCTTGTCCATATATTAGCATGCAACATCGGAAGCTCTTAACAATCACCTGAGAATAAACATGCTTTAAATGTCAACAAAAATGTTGGTGAGTTATAGGTTTAACCTATATATTTATCAAATCATAATAATAGACCACAAGATTTCATATTTCAATACACATCCCATACATAGAGATAAAAAAATCATTCATATGGTGAACACCTGGTAACCGACATTAACAAGATGCATATAAGAATATCCCCATCATTCTGGGACATCCATCGAACATGATATAAAACTCGAAGTACTAAAGCATCCGGAACTTTGTGTGACAACCCGGAAATTTCCAACCAAATTTAAACTTTAATCTTTATATATTCCCAACACGATAAGCAAAGTTTGTAACTTGAATCTCAAGAATTTTAAACTGTGTTCATACATTCATTTAACCTCGACCAAATTCCAAAGATTCACGAACCATTATAGGAACGAATATGATTATATATGTATATATGTATATATTATAACTTGAAAACATTAACAAAGTATTAGACGTATAATACTTTACATAAACGTATTTGTTTCGATATATATATTCAAATATGTTTATCGACGGAATTAGAAGATAATATTAAATGGTTGAATTATTGGATACATTGAATTATGATTACGAGTCTCTGTTGAGAGATCCACTTTAGGAAACCTTTCTTTAACGGTATTCAGAATATTTGGTAAAGTAATTTACATGTAAGAACAAATGTGTCAATTGACAAAGGTTAGACAAAAGTTAGTGAAGAACTGGATTTCATAATATTCGCCTGTCATATTTTTCAAACATAAGAAAACGATTTCAAAAACTGGGTATTGTAATCTATTATTTATAGAGGTAAATTGATTATATATAATTAGCAGGAGTTAAGCTTTATATTATAAAGGTATATATATATATAGTGTTCCTTAAACGAAAACGTTTTTCGATATAATAGACTTCTATTAGTAAGAACGTATTATGACGTAGCAACTTCTATTATTGTAACCTTTGTAATAAAATGATTTTTTGATATAAAATAGTTTGATTATTAAAATGTTTTATGAACGTTTGTATATAAATGAACTATATCTATTTCTAAACCTTAAAATAGAAATGTTACGAAATAGTAATTCTTAATATTTAAACGAGTTCTAAATATATAAGTTTTGAATGACATTAGCTTTGAAAAACTATATTAAGAAAATAGTTCAAACTTATATTTCGAAATGAAAATATAAATATTTATAACTTAGTCATAAAACGTCCAGATTTAAAATAATACATTCTGATAAATAGCGAGCCCCTGATTTATAGAAGCAAATGACCACAACACTCAATTATGTAAGCTACATTTTTATAAAGTAATTTATTGATGAGAAAGTCAAATTATTAATAAGGGTACGCGTCGCGTAAGGTAAAAGATTCGTTTTCTAAACGTACGAAAGTGCGCTCGAAAAACCGAAAGTGGTACATGAGTCGTGAGATCACGTCCGTGTCATTTTAGTAAAAATTACATTTTTACTACGCACGTAAATATAATATAATATTTAAATAATATATAAAAACTAAATCATGCGTAATATAAGGGAATGAAGAGTGTCAGCAACCAGATGGTTTATGAGCTGGAAGCATGCAGCGTAAAAAAAAAAAAAAAAAAAAAAAAAAAAAAAAAAAACTTCTTTAAATACTCGAAGTCGGCAGTTCCTAAATTCATTTTCACCAACCTCTCAACTCAACCTCTCTTATATTACTCTGTATCAATTATTTATTTATTTATTTATTAATTTTATTATTAGGATTATTAATCTTATTATTATTAGTATTAGTATTATTAGGAGTAATATTACTAGTATTATACATAAAATATTACGACAAGAGGTACGCGCGAGTTATTTCAAAACACATTTTATGAGCGGAATAGGGCTATGGAAATTATGGGTTATAGCTATGGAGGTGATGTGTATGGTTCATGGGTATGCTCGTAAAGTCAAATTTAGTGTTTATCATCTCCGTTGCATCTACGTACCTTTCCTGCAATATTGAATCTCAATATTGATACGTGAGTACTCGTAAATTAATTTTTACATATTAATAGTGTATCCCTGACTAGTGCTCGAGTATTTAGGATTATGCATGCTTGTACTTTTGATATTGCCCTTAGTTAGGTTATGTTGAATCCCGAATTAGTTACACCTGCGGTTGAGATAAGGTATAAGATATGCATGTCATTGGAAAGCTAGCGAAAAATTAAGAACTTTTCCTTTAGATGTCGAATGGTTTCAATGAACGGATTAGAAGTTATAGTCAATTGAATTTTTGATATTATTATTAAAAATGATTATTACTATCGTCGTCCTAGTTTTTATCAAATTATTATTATTATTATTATTATTATTATTATTATTATTATTATTATTATTATTATTATTATTATTATTATTATTATCAATAAAAAGTATTATCATTTAAAAATTGTATTTTTATTATTATTACTTTCGTTAGAGTTATAATTAATATTATTATTATTATTATTATAATTAAAATAGTTATTAGTAATATCATTATCATAATAATTATTATTATTAGTATTATAATATTAAGTAACACTTAATTATTATAATTACTATTATTATCATTAAAATGAACGCGATATAAAGACGATTTAAAAACTACTAACAAATCGATTAGGAAATAATAAGTATGGTTATCATGATGAAATTTAAAAATGTCAAAAAATATTGATTTAGATAAACTTATCATTTTTCATTATTTTTAACATTTTTATTATTAAAAGTATTATTAATATTAAAAATATCTTTTTTACAAAAAATATTATTTTTAAGAGGAATATCATTGTTAATCAAAAATCTTATAATTATTATGAACTAGAATTACCATTTTATCATAATATCATTTTTAATAAATATAAAAATTAATATTTTTATTACTATGATAATAATAATTATTATTACAAAATAATACAACTTTTACTTATTATTATTATCAATTTTTTTATCAAATAAATATGTAACAAAAATAACATAATTACCTTAATAAAACCTATCATAATATTTTATGATATTAAATGAACTTTACAAATTTTATTACTTAAGATATATAAAGGTATAATTTTTATATAAAATTTTATTTATTAAAAGATGAATTATATTATTTACTTTAATAAAATCTTTTAAAATTAATTAAAAATATAAAACGACGATATTTAAACTATATGATAATCCTGTATAAAATTTGGAAATCATTTTTTTTAGTCAAATTGACTTTTGTTGACTTTCGCATATTAGTCTCGAGCATTAGGATTGTGGTACACTATGGCTTAACCTAATATTTTTAGACAAATATTAACCAACACATAAAATCATATAATTAATATAGCTTCGTGAATCCGAGGCCAACCTTGCACTTATTCAATGACGTTATATGTATTTTTACTACGAAATACAGTATGGTGAGTTTCATTTGCCTTTTTACCCTTTATATTTTTGGGCTGAGAATACATGCGTAAATTTTTATAAATGTTTTACGAAATTGATACAAGTAATCGAAACTACATTATATGGTTGAATGATCGAAGCCGAATATGCCCCTTTTTGCTTGGTAACCTAAGAATTAGTAAATCGATCTACTAATTGACGCGAATCCTAAATATAGATCTATTGGGCCTAACGAACCCCATCCAAAGTACCGGATGCTTTAGTACTTCGATGTTGTTTATATCATGTCCGAAGGATTTCCCGGAATGATAGGAGATATTCTTATATGTATCTTGTTAATGTCGGTTACCAGGTGTTCAATCCATATGAATGATATTTTTGTCTCTATGCATGGGACGTTTATTTATGAGAACTGGAAATGAAATTCTTGTGGTCTATTAAAATGATGAAAATGATCGATTATGATAAACTAATGAACTCACCAACCTTTTAGTTGACACTTTAAAGCATGTTTATTCTCAGGTGTTAAATAAATCTTCCGCTATGCATTTGCTCATTTTAAAGATATTATTTGGAGTCTTTCATGGCATATTTCGAAGAACGTTGCATTCTGTAGTGACCCGAACTTTTCCATGTTTATATATATTAATTGAGATTGATATTTACATGACTAAATGTTTCCAACATGTTAAGCAATCAAACTTGTTAAGACTTGATTAAATGAAATAAGTTTCATATCGACAATTGATCACCCAAGTTGACCGGCGATTCACGAATGTTACAAATTTGTAAAAACTACATGTTGTGGTATATATAGACATATATATATGGTTGACATGAGATTATGATGAGTAAGTATCTCACTAAGTATATTAACAATGTGTGATATACATAAGAAATGAGATTACTAAGTTAAGAAACTCGAAACGATATATATAACGATTATCGTTATGATAACGTCTACTAAATACATATGTATCATATTAAGATATTGATACACTATATTTAACATGATAAAATGATATTTAAATATATCATTAAGTGTGTTAAAAATGAACTACATATGTAAAAACAAGACTACTAACTCAAGAATTACGAAACAAGACTTATATGTAACGATTATCGTTGTAACGATATTTTAATGTATATATCATATTAAGAGATATTCATAAATCATAATATCATGATAATATAATAATTTGACATCTCATTTGATATAATAAACATTGGGTTAACAACATTAATTAAGATCGTTAACTTAAAGGTGTCAAAACAACACTTACATGTAACGACTAACGAAGACTTAACGACTCCATTATAATGTATATACATGTTGTGTTTTGATATGTATTCTTACACTTTTGAAAGACTTCAAGACACATATCAAAGTACTTCTACTTAACAAAAATATATATACTTTGAGTTGTGATCTAGCCTGAGACGTGTATACACTGGGTCGTGGATTGATTCAAGATAATATATATATATCGATTTATTTCTGTACATCTAACTGTGGATAACTAGTTGTAGGTTACTAACGAGGACAGCTGACTTAATACACTCAAATCTTTAAAACATAATAAAAATGGTTGTAATTATATTTTGATCATACTTTGATATATATGTACATATTTGTATAGGTTTGTGAATCGATCCGTGGCCAAGTCTTATTTCCGAGGAAGGAAATATCTGTGAAAGTGAGTTATAGTCCCACTTTTAAAATCTAATATTTTTGGGATGAGAATACATGCTAGTTTTATAAATGATTTACAAAATAGACACAAGTACGTGAAACTACATTCTATGGTTGAATTATCGAAATCGAATATGCCCCTTTTTATTGAGTCTAGTAATCTAAGAATTAGGGAACAGACACCCTAATTGACGCGAATCCTAAAGATAGATCTATTGGGCCTAACAAACCCCATCCAAAGTATCAGATGCTTTAGTACTTCGAAATTTATATCATATCCGAAGGGTGTCCCGGAATGATGAGGATTATCTTATATGTGCATCTTGTTAATGTCGTTTACCAGGTGTTCACCATTGATTTTTATCTCTATGTATGGGATGTGTATTGAAATATGAAATCTTGTGGTCTATTGTTACGATTTGATATATATAGGTTAAACCTATAACTCACCAACATTTTTGTTGACGTTTAAAGCATGTTTATTCTCAGGTGAATACTAAGAGCTTTCGCTGTTGAATACTAAAATAAGGACAAGATTTGGAGTCCATGTTTGTATGATATTGTGTAAAACCTGCATTCAAGAAACATATATCGATGTAATATATTTCTATTGTAAACCATTATATAATGGTCATGTGTAAACATTATATTTTAGATTATCATTATTTGATAATCTACGTAATTTTTTTAAAACCTTTATTGATAAAATAAAGGTTATGGTTGTTTTAAAAATGAATGTAGTCTTTGAAAAACGTCTCATATAGAGGTCAAAACCTCGCAACGAAATCAATTAATATGGAACGTTTATAATCAATATGAACGGGACATTTCACATTCGAGTCATTGAGTTCATCAAAGATTATTATTAAATCAATTTATAGTTGGATAGTGGATATTATGAAATGGTATGCATGCCTGTCAATTTTCGATGTAAAGAAAGTTAGTCTTTTAAAAAAACGAATGCAATGTTTGTAAAATGTATCGTATAGAGGTCAAATACCTCGCGATGTAATCAACTATTGTGAATCGTTTATAATGTATATGAATGGGTCCTTTCAGTTGGTATCAGAGAGGTGGTCTTAGCGAACCAGGTCTGCATTAGAGTGTCTAACTGATAAGTCATTAGGGTGCATTAGTGAGTCTGGACTTCGACCGTGTCTGCATGTCAAAAGTTTTGCTTATCATTTCTAGTCGTAAATCATCTGCTTATCATCCTTAGAAAATTACCTGCTTATCATTATTAGTCTAGACACGTCATGCTACATTAATTGCATGAGTAGTGTATAGACAAAATTCATATCTTAGCGTATCTGCTAAATCATATCTTATCGTATCTGTTACTTTAAACTTTGCCTGACATATCCCGCAAATTAATCCGTAATCTACGAAATATTTTGATCTATCTATATAGATATCCTATGTAAATAGAATATCACCCGATATCCGGAAAATCATTTTATATCGAAAAATCCTTTATCCAATCGTACGAAATGGAATTTGTCATCAGTTCAAGTCACTCGGATTCCGAAATGGAATCCCACTCCAGCTCTGAAAGCAGTGTGACTGGAATGGATCAACCAATTAGTCATCATCTATTCTGGATGAATTGGGGATGGGTTCGTAGCCTCCTTAATCATTGGAGACAAGAAGAAGGTGATCCCTTCCATCCACCACATTGCCCTCTTAGCGAAGAACATGAAGCACTTACTGATGAACCTGTCCAAAACACCATTTTCTCTCTCATTTCCAGAGTATCTCGTCACGATTATATACTACATCAAATTCTAGATTTTATTTATCCGCTCGTCCGAACCGATAATCACCCCGGTGTAATAGAAGAAGTCAACGAGCTTCGCGCTCGGGTAGTGGCTTTGGAGAATATGGTGCAAAGATTACAAACACCAGCAGCAGCACCAGCAGCATAACCAGTACCACCATGATTCGTATAGCAATTCTCGTTACAAGATGCGAATGAGTAAATGATGAGGTTTCGATAAATATACTGATTCTTTGGAATGTTCAAGATCAGTAAAGTTGTTGGTAAGTTTATTGCTAATGGGGTGGAATATGAAAAGTTCTATGGTTACAAAAGGGTAATCATATATATCAATATTATGATACGGCTACTCCGAATGAAAAATCGAAGTTGTCTTGCTGGAGCTGTGATATAATTTGCTAATTTGCAAAGTTATTTTTGCTAACAAATGCCTAAGGATCTGACACAGATCTGTGTTGAATTATGACTTTGGATTCGAGAGCTTTTTAAGTACATAACCGTGGGTAATATGTGGTTGAATCATCATCTCGATTGCTCATTATTTGAAGTGTCTTCAGAAATTTTCGAAGGGTTTGAACACAGATTGTAATCGTTAATATACATTTGATGTTCTAACATAGTTTTGAAGTCAAAGTATAGCTTTGAAGGATGTAAGAATCTAAAAGTGATGCTACCGGTTACATTTCGTATTGAATTCTGAGGTTTCAAATTCAGAATATGTAATTGGGTTAGAATGAGTATTGTTGTTTTGATTGATATAAAAGAATGTATATTATTGAGAAAGTAGGAAGTATAGTTGATAATGTGCTTAATCAGATTCGAAGAATGTAACATATTAATTGTGAATATATATATATCTCTCAGGTATTACCTACCCGTTAAAAAAAAAATTCACAATTAATATTTTATATAAAAGAATTTTATTACAGTCTTTATGAAAATATATATGTATATATTCTCTTCAGGTGTAACATAGATTTCAATGAGTCAATACTAAATTAAACTTATTCGATTTATGGTTGAAACCAGAATTGAATAATCCCTTGAAGGCTTTAGAGATTACATAAGTATTTCTTCAATAATATTGAAATTATGAATCAATACTTCGTTATTTGTTGAGATGTGATGTTGGTTTTCGTAAATTCTTGTGAACTTCGCAGAGTACGAATGATGTTATCTGAAAAGTTTCGGCTACATCGATGATGAAAGTGTAAAATCAAATATATGCTTGATTTATTATGAATTGGAATTTGTTAAATTGCTACAGAGATTGTAGTTAACGCTGGTTAAGTTGCAGCCGAAGGACGTACATTATTGCATATTTGTAATATGAATTAACCGAGTAGTTAAGATTCACACACAATAGCTTAGCACGGAAAGATTTATTTTTACTTTCTCAATAATATACATTCTTTTATATCAATCAAAACAACAATACTCATTCTAACCCAATTACATATTCTGAATTTGAAACCTCGGAATTCAATACGAAATGTAACCGGTAGCATCACTTTTAGATTCTTACATCCTTCAAAGCTATACTTTGACTTCAAAACTATGTTAGAACATCAAATGTATATTAACGATTACAATCTGTGTTCAAACCCTTCGAAAATTTCTGAAGACACTTCAAATAATGAGCAATCGAGATGATGATTCAACCACATATTACCCACAGTTATGTACTTAAAAAGCTCTCGAATCCAAAGTCATAATTCAACACAGATCTGTGTCAGATCCTTAGGCATTTGTTAGCAAAAATAACTTTTCAAATTAGCAAATTATATCACAGCTCCAGCAAGACAACTTCGATTTTTCATTCGGAGTAGCCGTATCATAATATTGATATATATGATTACCCTTTTGTAACCATAGAACTTTTCATATTCCACCCCATTAGCAATAAACTTACCAACAACTTTACTGATCTTGAACATTCCAAAGAATCAGTATATTTATCGAAACCTCATCATTTACTCATTCGCATCTTGTAACGAGAATTGCTATACGAATCATCGGGAATTAGCAATCAGTATTTTGAAATCTCGCAGTATGTCTACGCCAACGGTTATATGTGTACATATAACGTCTATTTCCTGGACTTACATAATTGAATGTGAAGTTTCTAAAAAACACCCTGAACTGCGGAATAGTTCTCGAAATGTTGATGAAGCAGGAAAAACTATAAAACGAACTTAACAGTAAAAAGTTTGATGATAATGAATAGTGTGCTGGCAAAGCGCAGAAAAAAAAGAGAAGTTTTGGAACTGGAAAATGGATTGAGCAAAATATGAAGGAGGCTGTGGACAAATCACAAAGACTGAACCTGCCTTCAAAGAATCCAAAAGATTCAGTATCTGCTGAAGACATTAACAAATACCTTGTTCCTGACTCTAAACCCCTGCGGACAATATCCTTCATCATCCTCTGATATTAGAAATTCTAAGATATCATCATATCTTTCATTATAAATATCCTCCATATTTCTGAAGATATTTTCATAATTATTCTTATTTGAAATCATTTATCTCTTCGCGCTATCTGTATTACATCGTAAAAGAAAATATTTTAGTTTCTAAGTTCTGAAACATTCGAGTTTAAAATAGGAACATTTTTGAAGTAGTGTTGGAAGCTGAAGCATGAGTTAGTATAATATAATGACACTTGATCAACGTGATTATATTACAATAAGTCATGCTGAGTTTCTAAATAGAACGTGATGATTCATAGATCATACATCATCATGTGCCATGTTATACGACTCTTGTATTCTATTTAATCTCTAAAATATCAAGAAAATAATTCTAGAAGATTCGGTCTTTTCCGAGGTATTCTGGTAATTTGACAAGTCAAGATCATGCCATTACAATTTCCTTCCTAGAACATTAACAATGTTCATTCCGAAATTCATATCTGTGAATTCTGGACCATTACAAACGGTGCTTAATCGCAAGAAGAAGAAATGAAATAACAAAACTCCGAAATAGAAATTGGGGTATAAATTATAGCAAATAAAAGAGAGCATTATGTGACGACCCGGAAATTTCTGACTAAATTTAAACTTAATCTTTATATGATTTCGATACAATAAGCAAAGTATGTAATATTGAGTCTAGAAAATTTTGGAACGATGTTCATATATTTAATTGAACTTCGACTGCTCTCGATGATTCACGAACAATTAGTTATAAATATATATGTGTGTATGTATATATAAATAATAATTCAAAATATAATTTGAAGTATTATATGTTGTTGTTATAAAAAATTAATAAAATAAAAATAGGATATTATAATAATTATTATTTAAAATATATCTGTATATATAAATAAAGTATATTAAAAATAAATATTAAATGGTTGTAATACTCGTTTGATGTTTCGATTGATATTAAGCAGGTTAAATTTAAACTTATGTAATTTTAAAATAAACGGTGATACGAAAATGAGTTCTATAAATTATAGGCTTATTAAAAATGTATTTAGGAACTATTTGTTAAGTTTTAACATTTTTTTTATATTTTACCCAGAAATGAGAGGGACAGTTGATGTAATATTTATTTAACAAATTAAGGATCGAATTTTATACCATAATGACCAAAATAAATAAATATAGTTAATCTAAAAATTTGGGATTTTTCCGAAGACTTTTATCCGTCACTAAATTTATCTCGGACCACGATATTCCACTCCGTAAAACTATGTCGATAGAGTGAAACAAAAGAGGTGGCTGCTATTTTTTTATTCACACATTTTAATTAACTTTTGATTTAATATGTTTATTATTATTATTATTATTATTATTATTATTATTATTATTATTATTATTATTATATAGAAGAAGGATACATGTGGTTACCATTTGCAACCAAAGTTTCTGTATTATTTTTTTCTCTTACACGATTATGACACCCCAAAATATCCATCTTCATTATTAAACTCTCATTCTCTCTTAGATACCACCACCCTCAACATATTTTGAGCCAAGAATCATCAAGTGTGAAAATGGAATGAGAAGGTTTACATCATTCTTGATGGGTTAATTGAGTTTCGTTTCAAAGGTATTTCTCATCCTAACGCGAATAAGTATCTTTAATCACTTAGTGTTCATATATGTTTTCGAAACCAACAGAAACGAATCAAAACTAACCGAAACCTAGTCGACGTTTCGATGATGACTATATATGAAAGTCTAGAGTTTCTAAATGTATAATTTTATTAACAAATAAGTGCCACCAAATTTATATCATTAATCAATGATATATAGTACATGTTTTAATTAATGTTTTTTAAAAAAAATAATAATAATTAATGAAAACATCGATGTTTAAAGTTTCATGCGTTCTTGTTCTGTACGTACCAAAAATGAAGAAGATTTTGGTCTTGAAAGTGTTTTGGAATTTTTTTATTTAAACATTGAACTATCTATGATTTTACAAAAATAAATTTACAAGTTACTGCAATTACAGTTTATCACCCTTGAATACAAATTTTATTCTAAAACGCCATTGCTTAACCATGATGTGTATATGGTGTGTTACCATAACTAGAATTTATAAATTTAAAAATGGGAACTAGAGCACTGAACGAAAATTGAGACATGTAGATATTCTAAGTTATTTAAAATATTACATGTAGATATTTTTGAGGATATTGAAGGATTGTGAGACCTTGTGAGCTTTAGATATATATACCCAGGGCAAGGCCGTCCCGTTGATTTTCAGGGCACTATGCTGGATCAAATATATAGGACCTTTGACATGAAAATTTTGTAACAAGTTACTATTGTATACGTGAACTTTTATGCATTTTCCTTTTTATTTTCAGTTCGTCTTTTATTTTGTTTAGAAACAACTAAATAAAGTTTCAAAACCTAAAGGATAGTTACAAATAAAATAATAATTAATTACTAATTAATACGTGAATGGTGGTGATTCGAAGAAAATGAAGCAGAGGCAGGATTCATCAACATATTACTATTGTAAGAATTAGATTTTCTATTTTTTTAAAATAAATATAAATAATTTAAAAAAAACAATGATAAGTAAATATAATAGTTATAGTTAATGAATATAATTTAAAATAATAAAAAAAAAACTACGTACCTAAATATGAATGGAGTGAATGAATGGATGTCGATGGTTATTGTAGTTCGAGGTGGACAAAATGTCAGGTCTCTTTCAAAATGCACGCGGATACCCATTTTCTTTTACAGAGTATAATTTATAAAACTTTAATAAATAAATGAAAAATAGATTACAGCTTAATAGATCTATGGGCCTGACCCAGGGACGGATGTTCGTACTCTTTCTTTCAGCGTTATCTTGAACTACTTCTTTGATTATCACTTTCATTCATGTTTGCGCGTTTTAATTCTATATATCTTTTTGAATTGAACTATTTGTTGAGCGAAACTATTTTTTTTAAGTTGAACTATATATTGATTTAAAGTATCTATTTAAGCTGAATTGAGAAAAAGGAAATTTTATAGATTGTAATAATTTTTAAGAAAAATAATTGTAAAAGAAATGATTTTGAGAAACTTTGTGGAGCCTGAATTATTGTCAAAACTTTATATATATACAAATATATGAATATAATTTAACATGGAACATTAATATATAATTTTAAAAATATAAAATCAATACATATAATTATTATAATATATATATATATATATATATATATCATTTATATATTAATAATAATATTTTTATATAAATGTGTTAATATATATAGGTTCGTGAATCCGAGGCCAACCCTGCATTGTTCAATGTCATCATATGTATTTTTACTACAAAATACATTATAGTGAGTTTCATTTGAATCCCTTTTACTCTTTACATTCTTGGGACTAAGGATACATGCAAATGCTTTATTAACTGTTTTACAATAATTATATGTGTGAGTTTCATTATTCCCTTTTTATATACATTTTTGGGCTGAGAATACATGCAAATGCTTTATTAACTGTTTTACAATATTTATATGCGTGAGTTTCATTACTCCCTTTTTATATATATTTTTGGGACTGAGAATACATGCGCTATTTTTATAAATGTTTTACGATATAGACACAAGTAATCGAAACTACATTCTATGGTTGAATTATCGAAGTCGAATATGCCCCTTTTTATTAAGTCTGGTAATCTACGAATTAGGGAACAGACACCCTAATTGACGTGAATCCTAAAGATAGATCTATCGAGCCCAACAAGCCCCATCCAAAGTACCGGATGCTTTATTACTTCGAAATTTATATCATGTCTGAAGGAGGATCCCGAAATGATGGGGATATTCTTATATGCATATTGTGAATGTCGGTTACCAGGTGTTCAATCCATATGAATGATTATTTTGTCTCTATGCATGAGACGTATGTTTATGAGAAATGGAAATATGAAATCTTGTGGTCTATTAAAATTATGAAATGATTATTTATGATAAACTAATGAACTCACCAACCTTTTGGTTGACACTTTAAAGCATGTTTATTCTCAAGTATGAAAGAAGTTTTCCGCTGTGCGATTGTTCATTTTAAAGATATTACTTGGAGTCATTCATGACATATTTCAAAAGACGTTGCATTCGAGTGGTTGAGTTCATCAAGATTATTATTAAGTCAATTATAGTTAGATATATTAATAAATGGTATGCATGCCGTCAACTTTCGATGTAATGAAAGATTGTATTTTCAAAAATGAATGCAATGCTTGTAAAATGTATCATATAGAGGTCAAGTACCTCGCGATGTAATCAACTGTTGTGAATCGTTTATAATCAATATGGATTTCATCCGGATGGATTAGGACGGGTCTCTACAGTTGGTATCAGAGTGGTGGTCTTAGTGAACCGGGTCTTGCATTAGTGTGTCTAACTGATAGTCGTTAGGATGCATTAGTGAGTCTGGACTTCGACCGTGTCTGCATGTCAAAAGTTTTGCTTATCATTTTTGTCGAAAATCATCTGCTTATCATCCTTAGGAAATTACCTGCTCATTATTCTTAGTCTAGACACGTTTTACTGCATTGTCTGCATGAATAGTGTATAGACAATTCATATCTTAGCGTATCTGACAATTCATATTTTAGCGTACCTGTTATTGTTACCTTTGCCTGACAGCTTCCGTAGATTCCTCCGTAACTTATGGGATTTTAGTATTATATATGCATATGTAAATTATGTATTGCAGGGTACTAATCTATATCCTATAATCTATTTCCTATCGAAAATCCTTTATCTGATCGTACGAGATGAATCCCTCAACCAGTTCGAATTCCTTGGATTCCGACAGCTATTCCGATATGGAGTTTCACCTAAGCTCCGAAAACAGTGTCACCAGAATGAATCAACAAATCATCCATCCCCAATTCATCTGATGGGTTCGTAGTCGACTAAATCAATGGAGACGAGAATATGGCGATCCTTTGCATCAACCGAATTCACCTCTTGGTGAAGAAACTGAAGCACTTACCGACGAACTTATCCGCAATACCACATTCACCCTCATTTCTAGGATACCACGCAATGATTATATTATATCAAAAATTCTAAACCATATTCATTCAATCGTTCCGATCGACAATCATCCCGGGATAATATAAGAAATCAACAAACTTCGCGCTCGAATAATAAATTTGGAGAATATGGTGCAAAATTTACCAGCTTCAGCAACATCATAAGCACCAACAGTACCATCAACATCACATGCCTCAACATCTCATTCTGTATCTCCAGCATAATCATCATATTACATGACATCCTACATCGATTATCTTCGTTCTACATATCGTTATACCTCATTTATCCTTGTTCATCATGACGATTATGTAATCTCTAATGTTTTGAGATTATGTATTCTAGTGCTAATCGAAAATCAAATGAGCTTAATATCATATTAACTCATTAAATCCATGATTATATCTGAAGAAAATATATATGTATATATGTTTTCATAAAGATTGTAATTAAAAATTCTTTCGTACAAACTATTAATGGTGAAAATATTTTAACGGGTAGGTAATACCCGAGGAATATTTAGATCTCACTTTAATAAGTTATACTGTACATTCTTCGAATCTGATTCAACGGTTAATTACTATCTTACTTACATCCACAGATACACGTATCCGTTCACTGCAGAATAACCATTTTCATTCAATTTCATATTTGGATTTTGACCTATCAGAATCCAACAAGTGGCATAATGAAGAAAATATTGGACAAAATAAAATTTGTTAGAAACAAACAAATTAACTATGAGAAAATTTTGTTAAGAAACCACGCTAACAAGATTCTACCTAACTGTTCCTAGCTAACTGTTAATTCAGTATTACATTTTATTTTATCGCAAGTTATTTATCGCAATTTAATTATCGCAATTTATTTATCGCAGTTTATTTATCGCAATTTATATTCTCGCAATTTTATTTATCGTCATTTAATTTCTGTTATTTACTTTACGCATTTTATTTATCGTCATTTAATTTCTGTATTTATTTTACGCACTTTAAATATCGGGACATGTATACAAGGTTTTGACATATCATATATATATATATATATATATATATATATATATATATATATATATATATATATATATATATATATATATATATATATATATATATATATATTATTTGGAATCACCATAGACACTCTATATGCAGTAATGATCGAGTTCTCTATACAGGGTTGAGGTTGATTCTTAAATAATATATATACTTTGAGTTGTGATCGAGTCTGAGACGAATACGGGTCACGATACGTATTAATTAATTCGAATATTATATATTAAATTATATATGAATATGAATTATTGGACTGTCAACTGTGAACTAATAACATTGGACAAATAAAATGAATTAAAATATTGACTATAACATATGAAACTAAACAATCCTTCAAGTTTGCCACTTGATTTCATCTTAAACCTTATTTGTATATTGACGATTACAATCTGCGTTCAAACCTTTCACAATTCTTGAAAACACCTCAATAAAGAGAATGAACCAACCGTACTTCATCTACGGAAGAAAAGATTGATGCATATAGAGATGCACCTGGAAAAAAAAAAACACTCGGAACCTGGGTAAACGTTTAACACATATCTGTACTAACTCCTTTGGCATTGTTATTACCGAAAATAACTTTGAAATTCCTTTTCAAATTAGCCAATTTTGTCATAGCTTCAACAAGTCAACTTCAATTTTCATTCGAAACAACCTTATTATAACCTTGATTTGTATGCGTGCTCTTTTATTGCTACCGGGGAACCTTTTATATTCCATCTTATTACCAGCAGACGTACCAACAACCTCGTTGCTCTTTTGCTTGAATCCCTCCGCCAAATCACTATATCTATCTATTGAAGTCTCATCATATTCTCAACCGCATCTGGTAACGAGAATTACCATACCAATTACTGAGAATCAGCAATCAGTATTTCGAATCTCTCAGCGTTTCTACATCAACAGTTATAGGTATACTTATAACATTTATCTTTTAGAATTATGGTTTTTTATTCTGAAATTCTGAACAGCACTCAGTCTACAAATTAGTACTCTGAATGTTGAAAAAGCTGAATGAAGCAGCAGAAACTGTAGACAACCGTAAACGACCTTAATCGTCGGAAGTTTAATGATAAAGAATAGTATGTTGGAAAAGCTCAGAAAAATTGGAACTGGAAAACGGATTGAGCTAACCACGAAGGAGAATAAGGACAAATACAAGGACCAAACTCTGTATTTAAAGAATCTGATGATTCTGTTTCTGATGAAATCTTTAGCGAATACCTTGCTTCCGAATCTAAACCCTTACAGATAAATCTTCTTCATCATCCATCGATATTAGAAATTCCAAGATATCATCGTATCTTTCATTATAAATATTCTCCATATTTCTGAAGATATTTTCATAACTGTTCTTATCTGAAATCATTAATCTCATCGTGCTATCAGTGTTACATCATATAAAAACTGTTAGTTTCTATATTATGTAAACTTTCGAGCTTAAAATATGAATGTTATTGAAGTAATGTTGGGAACTGATGCATGAGTTAGTATAATATAATGACACTTGATCAATGTGATTATATTACAGTAAGTCATGCTGAGTTTCTAAATGGAACATGATGATTCACAGATTATAACGTCATCATGTGTCATGTTACATAACTTTTTCATTCTGATTAACTTCTGAACATATAAAGAAAATATATTCTTGATCGTTCTATTCTCAGTGATTCTGGTAATTTGACAAATCAAATCGTGCTAATACATTCTTTATTATTTAGAACATGATGTTTATCCGAAATTCCATATTTATGAATTCTGGACCGGTGCTCGCTTTACTAGAGGTCGGGAGGATAATAAAAAGACATAGAGCTCCATAATATAAGAGAAAATATAAAGCCCAATGACGACACGGAGGTTACAAACTGTGGATATTAATACGAATAGCAATATAAAGACACGGTATAATTAAGAATAGTATCATCCCAAGGTAATAGTAGAAGTAAACAGATTTTTATGGTGGAAGATTGAAAAAAAAAGGATGACAAAAATGATAATTAGGAAAATATCAAGGATTAGAACGGGATTAAGCATTTTTTACAATTTTTTGGATGTATGAACTAAGAAAGAAAGTATAGGAATGGTGAGAATAATGGAACGAAAGAGTTTAATTCATAATAGAAATATCAGACAGAGTAATTGAGGCAGATCACCGTATTCAATTATAAAATCTTAATCTTCTTATTCGTCGAAGAATCAAATCTTTTAGATTGCGAAGATTTTTTCCAAATCCCTTGAACTCCGAAAATCAACCGTGACTACGTCAAAAGTTAAGACAAATCTTTAATTTCCTCATTTCACTATTTTGTGATAGTTTCATTCGTGCTCTTCGAATAATCGAATTATTTTATCCATATTACTCAATGATGATAAAACTCTATTTATCAACTCATATTAGTCATGAAAACATTTTTATTATTAGCCATGACCACCTCACTCAAATTTCGGGACGAAATTTCTTTAACGGGTAGGTACTGTGACGACCCGGAAATTCCCGACTAAATTTAAACTTAATCTTTATATGATTTCGATACAATAAGCAAAGTATGTAATGTTGAGTCTAGAAAATTTTGGAACGATGTTCATATATTCAATTGACCTTAGACTGCTCTTGACGATTCACGAACAATTAGTTATAAATATATATGTGTGTATGTATATATAAATAATAATTCAAAATATAATTTGAAGTATTATATGTTGTTGTTATAAAAAATTAATAAAATAAAAATAGGATATTATAATAATTATTATTTAAAATATATATGTATGTATAAATAAAGTATATTAAAAATAAATATTAAATGATTGTAATACTCGTTTTATGTTTCTATTGATATTAAGCAAGTTAAATTCAAACTTATGTAATTTTAAAATAAACGGTGATACGAAAATGAGTTCTATAAATTATAGGCTTATTAAAAATGTATTTAGGAACTATTTGTTAAGTTTTAACATTTTTTATATTTTACCCAGAAATGAGAGGGACAGTTTATGTAATATTTATTTAACAAATTAAGGATCGAATTTTATACCATAATGACCAAAATAAATAAATATAGTTAATCTAAAAATTTGGAATTTTTCCGAAGACTTTTATCCGTCACTAAATTTATCTCGGACCACGATATTCCACTCCGTAAAACTATGTCGATAGAGTGAAACAAAAGAGGTGGCTGTTATTTTCTTATTCACACATTTTAATTAACTTTTGATTTAATATGTTTATTATTATTATTATTATATTATTTTTATTATTATTATATAGAAGAAGGATACATGTAGTTACCATTTGCAACCAAAGTTTCTGTATTATTTTTTTCTCTTACACGATTATGACACCCCAAAATATCCATCTTGATTATTAAACTCTCCTTCTCTCTTAGATTCCAGCACCCTCACCATATTTTGATCCAAGAATCATCAAGTGTGAAAATGGAATGAGAAGGTTTACATCATTCTTGCGGGGTTAATTGAGTTTTATTTCAAAGGTATTTCTCATCCTAACGCGAATAAGTATCTTTAATCACTTAGTGTTCATATATGTTTTCGAAACCAACAGAAACGAATCAAAACTAACCGAAACCCAGTCGACGTTTCGATGAAGACTATATATGAAAGTCTAGAGTTTCTAAATGTATAATTTTATTAACAAATAAGTGCCACCAAATTTATATCATTAATCAATTATATATAGTACCTGTTTTAATTAATGTTTTTAAAAAAATAATAATAATTAATGAAAACATCGATGTTTAAAGTTTCATGCGTTTTTGTTCTGTACGTACCAAAAATGATGAAGATTTTGGTCTTGAAAGTGTTTTGGAATTTTTTTTATTTAAACATTGAACTATCTATGATTTTACAAAAATAAATTTACAAGTTACTGCAATTACAGTTTATCACCCTTGAATACAAATTTTATTCTAAAACACCATTGCTTAACCATGATGTGTATATGGTGTGTTACCATAACTAGAATTTATAAATTTAAAAATGGGAACTAGAGCACTGAACGAAAATTGAGACATGTAGATATTCTAAGTTATTTAAAATATTACATGTAGATGTTTTTGAGGATATTGAAGGATTGTTGAGACCTTGTGAGCTTTAGATATATATACCCAGGGCAAGGCCGTCCCGTTGATTTTCAGGGCACTATGGTGGATCAAATATATAGGACCTTTGACATGAAAATTTTGTAACAAGTTACTATTGTATACGTGAACTTTTATGCATTTTCCTTTTTATTTTCTGTTCGTCTTTTATTTTGTTTAGAAACAACTAAATAAAGTTTCAAAACCTAAAGGATAGTTACAAATAAAATAATAATTAATTACTAATTAATACGTGAATGGTGGTGATTCGAAGAAAATGAAGCAGAGGCAGGATTCATCAACATATTACTATTGTAAGAATTAGATTTTCTATTTTTTTTAAAATAAATATAAATAAATTAAAAAAACAATGATAATTAAATATAATAGTTATAGGTAATGAATATAATTTAAAATAATAATAAAAAACTACGTACCTAAATATGAATGGAGTGAATGAATGGATGTCGATGGTTGTCGCAGTTCGAGGTGGACAAAATGTCAGGTCTCTTTCAGAATGCACGCGGATACCCATTTTCTTTTACGGAGTATAATTTATAAAACTTTAATAAATAAATGAAAAATAGATTACAGCTTAATAGATCTATGGGCTTGACCCAGGGACAGATGTTCGTACTCTTTCTTTCAGCGTTATCTTGAACTACTTCTTTGATTATCACTTTCATTCATGCTTGCGCGTTTTAATTCTATATATCTTTTTGACTTGAACTATTTGTTGAGCGAAACTATTTTTTTTAAGTTGAACTATATATTGATTTAAAGTATCTATTTAAGCTGAATTGAGAAAAAGGAAATTTTATAGATTGTAATAATTTTTAAGAAAAATAATTGTAAAAGAAATGATTTTGAGAAACTTTGTGGAGCCTGAATTATTGTCAAAACTTTATATATATACAAATATATGAATATAATTTAACATGGAACATTAATATATAATTTTAAAAATATAAAATCAATACATATAATTATTATAATATATATATATATATCATTTATATATTAATAATAATATTTTTATATAAATGTGTTAATATATATAGGTTCGTGAATCCGGGGCCAACCCTGCATTGTCCAATGTCATCATATGTATTTTTACTACAAAATACAGTATACTGAGTTTCATTTGAATCCCTTTTACTCTTTACATTTTTGGGACTGAGAATACATGCAAATGCTTTATTAACTGTTTTACAATAATTATATGTGTGAGTTTCATTATTCCCTTTTATATACATTTTTGGGCTGAGAATACATGAAAATGCTTTATTAACTGTTTTACAATATTTATTTGCGTGAGTTTCATTACTCCCTTTTTATATATATTTTTGGGACTGAGAATACATGCGCTGTTTTTATAAATGTTTGGCCCGATAGACACAAGTAATCGAAACTACATTCTATGGTTGAATTATCGAAGTCGAATATGCCCCTTTTTATTAAGTCTGGTAATCTAAGAATTAGGGAACAGACACCCTAATTGACGCGAATCCTAAAGATAGATCTATCGGGCCCAACAAGCCCCATCCAAAGTACCGGATGCTTTATTACTTCGAAATTTATATCATGTCCGAAGGAGGATCCAGGAATGATGGGGATATTCTTATATGCATATTGTGAATGTCGGTTACCAGGTGTTCAATCCATATGAATGATTATTTTGTCTCTATGCATGAGACGTATGTTTATGAGAAATGGAAATATGAAATCTTGTGGTCTATTAAAATTATGAAATGATTATTTATGATAAACTAATGAACTCACCAACCTTTTGGTTGACACTTTAAAGCATGTTTATTCTCAAGTATGTAAGAAGTCTTCCGCTGTGCGATTGTTCATTTTAAAGATATTACTTGGAGTCATTCATGACATATTTCAAAAGACGTTGCATTCGAGTGGTTGAGTTCATCAAGATTATTATTAAGTCAATTATAGTTAGATATATTAATAAATGGTATGCATGCCGTCAACTTTCGATGTAATGAAATATTGTCTTTTCAAAAACGAATGCAATGCATGTAAAATGTATCATATAGAGGTCAAGTACCTCGCGATGTAATCAACTGTTGTGAATTGTTTATAATCAATATGGATTTCGTCCGGATGGATTTGGACGGGTCTTTACACTTTAACTGTGGATAACAATGATTATAGAAGATAGAAGCAGAGACTTTGAAATATAAGGGAAGATATAAATCCCAACGACAAACTAGAAATTATAAATCATATATATCGATGCATATAGCAATATAAAGACACGGGAGAACTAGAAACACTATAAACCCAAGAGTATAGTAGAAGTAAATAGATTCTTTCGGCGGTAGATAAAGAAGAATGACCGATATGAAAGTTTGAAGTATATCGAGAATCAGAACTGGATGGAGCATATTGATGAATACTTTAAAATATGAGTTGATGGGGAAAGAATAGAAGGTGATGAAACATGACTAGGAACTTAGAAATCAACAGATTTAACTCACACAATAACGGAATAAGTGAATCAAACCCTCTAGTGAATAGGTTAAGCTTTTTGGGATAAATTTAGTCAAACCACAACTAAATCAAGTGTGATTAGATCAACAACTAGAGCTATTATTCACCACCTGGGTGATTTGGGTTGAGAGAGAATAGGAAGAGCTCACCAAATCTGAGTGTGTGTAACAAATGAGAGGATTAACCTAAAATGAAGAACATAAGACTTTATATACCCTGCTGTTGACTCACCCGTACGATTCATCTATCACACGTACGAGTTGGCTTCATCAGCCGTACGGGTGATCACTCACTCGTGTCTTCTCATTTAGGTTGTAATTGTAACTTAGCTCCACATCAACAGTGCGTATGAGCCTGTAAGCCGTACGAGTGAGGCATCAACCGTACGTCTGACTAAGTCTAGCATAGTTAAACATCCAAATCTCATTCCTGTAGTTCCTGTAACCACATACAAACACGGATAGGATAATAACAAGCGATCATGGTGGCCTGTAAACTGTTGTACCTGCAATGGACGTGGGTAGATGTCTAGGGACTTGCATAAAATGCATCGACAGAAGGTGTGAGTTGTAAGGAAACGAAGGAGGTGAATTTATAAGAATATCTCCGACAGAACAATTAAAATGTACGATCACATTTAAAGCGGATCCTAATTCCCTTGGTTACCAGAGAATCAAATCTTATTACGAAGATTTTCTTCAAATCCCTTGAAATTTGGAAATCAATCATATCTACGTTAAATGATAAGATGATTCTACACTTACTCATTTCACTCTTCTATGTTAGCTTCATTCGTACTCTTCATATAAATGGATTGTTTATCCAAATTATTTGCTGATGATAAATCTCTAATTTTCAGCCCGTATGCATCATGAAAACATACTTATTATCATTCACAACCTTTCCACTCAAATTTCGGGACAAAATTTATTTAGCGGGTAGGTACTGTGACAACCCGAAAATTTCCAACCAAATTTAAACTTTAATCTTTATATATTCCTGACACGATAAGCAAAGTTTGTAAGTTGAATCTCAAGAATTTTAAACTGTGTTCATATTCTTTAACCTTGACCAAATTCCAAAGATTCACGAACCATTATAGGAACGGATATGATTATATATGTATATATGTATATATTATAACTTGAAAACATTAACAAAGTATTAGACGTATAATACTTTACATAAACGTATTTGTTTCGAAATATATATTCAACTGTGTTTATCGACGAAATTAGAAGATAATATTAAATGGTTGAATTATTGGATACATTGAATTATGATTACGAGTCTATGTTGAGAGATCCACTTCAGGAAATCTTTCTTTAACGGTATTCGGAATATTTGGTAAAGTAATTTACATGTAAGAACAAATGTGTCAATTGACAAAGATTAGACAAAAGTTAGTGAAGAACTGAATTTCATAATATTCGCCTGGCATATTTTTCAAACATAAGAAAACGATTTCAAAAACTGGGTTATTGTAATCAATTATTTATAGAGGTAAATTGATTATATATAATTAGCAGGAGTTAAGCTTTATATTATAAAGGTATATATATAGTATTCCTTAAACAAAAACGTTTTTCGATATAATAGACTTCTATTAGTAGGAACGTATTATGACGTAACAACTTCTATTATTATAACCTTTTTAATAAAATGATTTTTTGATATAAAATAGTTTGATTATTAAAATGTTTTATGAACATTTGTATATAAATGAACTATATCAATTTCTAAACCTTAAAATACAAATGTTACGAAATAGTAATTCTTAATATTTAAACGAGTTCTAAATATATAAGTTTTGAATGACATTAGCTTTGAAAAACTATATTAAGAAAATAGTTCAAACTTATATTTCGAAATGAAAATATAAATATATATAACTTAGTCATAAAACGTCCTGATTTAAAATAATACATTCTGATAAACAGCGAGCCCCTGATTTATAGAAGCAAATGACCACAACCCTCAATTATGTAAGCTACATTTTTATAAAGTAATTTGTTGATGAGAAAGTCAAATTATTAATAAGGGTATGCGTCGCGTAACGTAAAAGGTTAGTTTTCTAAACGTACGAAAGTGCGCTCGAAAAACCGAAAGTTGTACATGAGTCGTGAGATCACGTCCGTGTCATTTTAGTAAAAATTACATTTTTACTATGCACTTACATATAATATAATATTTAATTAATTCTAAAGATTAAATATTATATATATTAAATAATATATAAAAACTAAATCATGCGTAATATAAGGGAATGAAGAGTGTCGGCAACCACATGGCTTATGAGCTGGAAGCATGCCAGCGTAAAAAAAAATAAAAAAAAAAAAACTTCTTTAAATACTCGAAGACGGCAGTTCTCAAATTCATTTTCACCAACCTCTCATCTCAACCTCTCTTATATTACTCTGTATTAATTATTTATTTATTTATTTATTAATTTTATTATTAAGATTATTAATCTTATTATTATTAGTATTAGTATTATTAGGAGTAATATTACTAGTATTATACATAAAATATTACGACAAGAGGTACACGCGAGTTATTTCAAAACACATTTTATGAGCGGGATAGGGCTAAGAAAATTATGGGTTATAGCTATGGAGGTGATGTGTATGGTTCATGGGTATGCTCGTAAGGTCAAATTTAGTGTTTGTCATCTCCGTTGCATCTACGTACCTTTCCTGCAACATTGAATCTCAATATTGATACGTGAGTACTCGTAAATTAATTTTCACATATTAATAGTGTATCCCTGACTAGTGCTCGAGTATTTAGGATTATGCATGCTTGTACTTTTAATATTGCCCTTAGTTAGGTTATGTTGAATCCCGAATTAGTTACACCTGCGGTTGAGATAAGGTATAAGATATGCATGTCGTTGGAAAGCTAGCGAAAAATTAAGAACTTTTCCTTTAGATGTCGAATGGTTTCGATGAACGGATTAGAAGTATATTCAATTGAATTTTTTATATTATTATTAAAAATGATTATTCCTATCGTCGTTACTATCGTCATCCTAGTTTTTATCAAATTATTATTATTATTATTATTATTATTATTATTATTATTATTATTATTATTACTATTATTATTATCAATAAAAAGTATTATCATTTAAAAATTGTATTTTTATTATTATTACTATCGTTAGAGTTATAATTAATATTAATATTATTATTATAATTAAAATAGTTATTAGTAATATCATTATCATAATAATTATTATTATTAGTATTATAATATTAAGTAACACTTAATTATTATAATTACTATTATTATCATTAAAATGAACGCGATATAAAGACGATTTAAAAACTATTAACAAATCGATTAGGAAATAATAAGTATGGTTATCATGATGAAATTTAAAAATGTCGTAAAATATTGATTTAGATAAACTTATCATTTTTCATTATTTTTATCATTTTTATTATTAAAAGTATTATTAATATTAAAAATATCATTTTTACAAAAATTATTATTTTTAAGAGGAATATCATTGTTAATCAAAAATCTTATAATTATTATGAACTAGAATTACCGTTTTATCATAATATCATTTTTAGTAAATATAAAAATTAATATTTTTATTACTAAGATAATAATAATTATTATTACAAAATAATACAACTTTTACTTATTATTATTATCAATTTTTTATCAAATAAATATGTAACAAAAATAACATAATTACCTTAATAAAACATATCATAATATTTTATGATATTAAATAAACTTTATAAATTTTATTACTTAAGATATATAAAAGTATAATTTTTATATAAAATTTTATTTATTAAAAGATGAATTATATTATTTACTTTAATAAAATCTTTTAAAATTAATTAAAAATATAAAACGACGATATTTAAACTATATGATAATCCAGTATAAAATTTGGAAATCATTTTTTTTAGTCAAATTGACTTTTGTTGACTTTCGCATATTAGTCTCGAGCATTAGGATTGTGGTACACTATGACTTAACCTAATATTTTTAGACAAATATTAACCAACACATCAAATTATATAATTAATATAGGTTCATGAATCCGAGGCCAACCTTGCACTTGTTCAATGACGTTATATGTATTTTTACTACGAAATACAGTATGGTGAGTTTCATTTGCCTTTTTACCCTTTATATTTTTGGGCTGAGAATACATGCGCAAATTTTTATAAATGTTTTACAAAATAGACACAAGTAATCGAAACTACATTATATGGTTGAATGATCGAAGCTGAATATGCCCCTTTTTGCTTGGTAACCTAAGAATTAATAAACCGATCTACTAATTGACGCGAATCCTAAATATAGATCTATTGGGCCTAACGAACCCCATCCAAAGTACCGGATGCTTTAGTACTTCGATGTTGTTTATATCATGTCCGAAGAATTTCCCGGAATGATAGGGGATATTCTTATATGCATATTGTTAATGTCAGTTACCAGGTGTTCAATCCATATGAATGATATTTTTGTCTCTATGCATGGGACGTTTATTTATGAGAACTGGAAATGAAATTCTTGTGGTCTATTAAAATGATGAAAATGATCGATTATGATAAACTAATGAACTCACTAACCTTTTGGTTGACACTTTAAAGCATGTTTATTCTCAGGTGTTAAAGAAATCTTCCGCTGTGCATTTGCTCATTTTAAAGATATTATTTGGAGTCTTTCATGGCATATGTCGAAGAACGTTGCATTCAAGTCATTGAGTTCATCAAAGATTATTATTAAGTCAATTTATAGTTGGATAGTGGATATTATGAAATGGTATGCATGCCTGTCAATTTTCGATGTAAAGAAAGTTAGTCTTTTAAAAAAACGAATGCAATGTTTGTAAAATGAATCGTATAGAGGTCAAATACCTCGCGATGTAATCAACTATTGTGAATCATTTATAATGTATATGAACGGGTCCTTTCACTATGGATGGGGTTTGTTAGGCCCAATAGATCTATCTTTAGGATTCGCGTCAATTAGGCGTGCACTAATTCTCAAAATTAGTGATGTTCCTAATTCTTAGGCTACCAAGCAAAAAGGGGCATATTCGGCTTCGATCATTCAACCATAGAAAGTAGTTTCATGTACTTGTGTCTATTTTGTAAAACATTTATAAAGCTGCATGTATTCTCATCCCAAAAATATTAGATTTTAAAAGTGGGACTATAACTCACTTTCACAGATTTTTACTTCGTCGGGAAGTAAGACTTGGCCACTGGTCGATTCACGAACTTATAACAAATATGTACATATATATCAAAGTATGTTCAAAATATATTTACAACACTTTTAATACATTTTGATGTTTTAAGTTTATTAAGTCAGCTGTTCTCCTTAGTAACCTACAACTAGTTGTCCAAAGTTAGATGTGTAGTGACCCGAACTTTTCCATGTTTTTATATATTAAATGAAATTAATATTTACATGATTAAATGTTTTCAGCATGTTAAGCAATCATACTTGTTAAGACTTGATTAATTGAAATAGGTTTCATATAGACAATTGACCACCCAAGTTGACCGGCGATTCACGAACGTTAAAATTTGTAAAAACTATATGATGACATATATATGGATATATATATAGTTAACATGATATTATGATAAGTACACATATCATTAAGTATATTAACAATGAACTACATATGTAAAAACAAGACTACTAACTTAATGATTTTGAAACGAGACATATATGTAACGATTATCGTTGTAACGACATTTAATGTATATATATCATATTAAGATATATTAATACATCATCATATCATGATAATGTAATAATTTAACATCTCATTTGATTTAATAAACAATGGGTTAACAACATTTAACAAGATCGTTAACCTAAAGGTTTCAAAACAACACTTACATGTAACGACTAACGATGACTTAACGACTCAGTTAAAATGTATATACATGTAGTGTTTTAATATGTATTCATACACTTTTTAAAGACTTCAAGATACTTATCAAAATACTTCTACTTAAAAAAAATTCTTACAATTACATCCTCGTTCAGTTTCATCAACAATTCTACTCGTATGCACCCGTATTTGTACTCGTACAATACACAGCTTTTAGATGTATGTACTATTGGTATATACACTCCAATTATCAGATCTTAGCAGCCCATGTGAGTCATCTAACACATGTAGGAACCATCATTTGGCAACTAGCATAAAATATCTCATAAAATTACAAAAATATGAGTAATCATTCATGACTTATTTACATGAAATCAAAATTACATATCCTTTATATCTAATCCATACACCAATGACCAAAAACATTTAAAAACACTTTCATTCTTCAATTTTCTTCATCTAATTGATCTCTCTCAAGTTCTATCTTCAAGTTCTAAGTGTTCTTCATAAATTCTACAAGTTCTAGTTTAATAAAATCAAGAATACTTCCAAGTTTGCTAGCTTACTTCCAATCTTGTAGAGTGATCATCCAACCTCAAGAAATCTTTCTTATTTATAGTAATATATCTTTCTAATATAAGGTAATACTCATATTCAAACTTTGGTTCAATTTCTATAACTATAACAATCTTATTTCGAGTGGAAATCTTACTTGAACTTGTTTTCGTGTCATGATTCTACTTCAAGAACTTTCAAGCCATCCAAGATTCTTTGAAGCTAGATCCATTTGTCTCTTTTCCAGTAGGTTTATCCACAAAACTTGAGGTAGTAATGATGTTCATAACATCATTCGATTCATACATATAAAGCTATCTTATTCGAATGTTTAAACTTGAAATCACTAGAACATAGTTTAGTTAATTCTAAACTTGTTTGCAAACAAAAGTTAATCCTTCTAACTTGAATTTTAAAATCAACTAAACACATGTTCTATATCTATATGATATGCTAAATTAATGATTTAAAACCTGGAAACACGAAAAACACTGTAAAACTGGACATACGCCGTCGTAGTAACACCGCGGGCTGTTTTGGGTTTGATAACTAAAAACTATGATAAACTTTGATTTAAAAGTTGTTCTTTTGGGAAAATTATTTTTCTTATGAACATGAAAATATATCCAAAAATCATGGTTAAACTCAAAGTGGAAGTATGTTTTTCTAAATGGTCATCAAGACGTCGTTCTTTCGACTGAAATGACTACCTCTTACAAAAACGACTTGTAACTTATATTTTCGACTATAAACCTATACTTTTTCTGTTTAGATTCATAAAATAGAGTTCAATATAAAACCATAGCAATTTGATTCACTCAAAACGGATTTAAAATGAAGAAGTTATGGGTAAAACAAGATTGGATATTTTTTTTTATTTTTGTAGCTACGGGAAATATTAACAATTCTATACAAATCATATCCTAGCTAACTTATATTGTATTATACATGTATTCTAATATATTATGTAATCTTGGGATACCATAGACACGTATGCAAATGTTTTGACATATCATATAGACCCATGTATATATATTATTTGGAACAACAATAGACACTCTATATGCAGTAATGTTGGAGTTAGCTATACATGGTTGAGGTTGATTCCAAAAATATATATACTTTAAGTTGTGATCTAGCCTGAGACATGTATACACTGGGTCGTGGATTGATTCAAGATAATATATATCGATTTATTTCTGTACATCTAACTATGGATAACTAGTTGTAGGTTACTAACGAGGACATCTAACTTAATAAACTTAAAACATCAAAATGTATTAAAAGTGTTGTAAATATATTTTGAACATACTTTGATATATATGTACATATTTGTTATAGGTTCGTGAATCGACCAGTGGCCAAGTCTTACTTCCCGACGAAGTAAAAATCTGTGAAAGTGAGTTATAGTCCCACTTTTAAAATCTAATATTTTTGGGATGAGAATACATGCAGCTTTATAAATATTTTACAAAATAGACACAAGTACATGAAACTACTTTCTATGGTTGAACGATCGAAGACGAATATACCCCTTTTACTTGGTAACCTAAGAATTAGTAAACCAGTCTACTAATTGACGCGAATCCTAAAGATAGATCTATTGGGCCTAAAAAACCCCATCCAAAGTACTAGATGCTTTAGTACTTCGAAATTTATATCATATCCGAAGGGTGTCTCGGAATGATGTGGATATTCTTATATATGCATCTAGTTAATGTCGGTTACCAGGTGTTCACCATATGAATGATTTTTATCTCTATGTATGGGATGTATATTGAAATATGAAATCTTGTGGTCTATTGTTACGATTTGATATATATAGGTTAAACCTATAACTCACCAACATTTTTGTTGACGTTTTAAACATGTTTATTCTCAGGTGATTATTAAGAGCTTCCGCTATCGCATACTTAAATAAGGACAGGATTTGGAGTCCATGCTTGTATGATATTGTGTAAAAACTGCATTCAAGAAACTTATTTCGTTGTAATATATTTGTATTGTAAACCATTATGTAATAGTCGTGTGTAAACAGGATATTTTAGATTATCATTATTTCATAATCTACGTAAAGCTTTTTAAACCTTTATTGATGAAATAAAGGTTATGGTTTGTTTTAAAATGAATGCAGTCTTTGAAAAACGTCTCATATAGAGGTCAAAACCTCGCAATGAAATCAATTAATATGGAACGTTTTTAATCAATAAGAACGGGACATTTCAGTTGGTATCCGAGCGTTGGTCTTAGAGAACCAGAATTTTGCATTAGTATGTGAAAGGACCCGTCCTAATCCACATGGACGAAGTCATCAACATTTGGTCCCATTGCGATGATCGGCTCCAAGTAATGCCCTTATATTGAGCAAATGCACAGCGGAAGACTTAATTCGTACCTGAGAATAAACATGCTTTAAAGTGTCAACCAAATGGTTGGTGTGTTCATAGGTTTATCATGACAATCATTTCAATATGTTAATAGACCACAAGATTTCCATTTATAAATATATGTACACTCGCAAGTGTATAAAAGTATTCTATAAGTTGTAGGCACCCGGTAACAAGCCTTAACGTTCATGTTTTACCCTCTGAAGTACACCAGATCAGGTGTGTTTAAAATAACCTCGAAGTACTAAAGCATCCCATAGTCAGGATGGGGTTTGTCAGACCCAATAGATCTATCTTTAGGATTCGCTCCTACCGTACCTAGACAAGTAGTTTAATATTACCAAGCTAAGGGTATATTTCTGGTTTAAACCCACATAGAATTAGTTTTAGTACTTGTGCCTATTTCGTAAAACATTTATAAAACAGCGCATGTATTCTCAGCCCAAAAATATATATAAAAAGGGAGTAATGAAACTCACTTTTGCCTTGAAGGTATTTAATTCGACATGGTCTCCGATAGATATCACGAACCTAACCATATATATAATATATCAACATATTTTCTTTTTAAGTAATCGTTACATATATATATACTTTTAATACTTTTAATATTTTCTTAGTCCGTAGTTAGCAGTCCGATGTTAGTGGTCCACAATTAGTTGCTTAAATAAAATAAATAAAGACCCCATCGTATTCGTATTGATCAGAATTAATCTCGACCCATGGTACCATGTTGTCAAATGATGTGTTGCGTACATAAAGTACCGTGTTGTCAAATGACGTGTTGCGTACAATCATGAGGTCTTATGATTAATCTTCTCATGTTGTTTACGGGTGGTCCTGAAATATATAAAATCAAATCATATGTAATTATATATAAAATATCATATTAATTAGAAAATATATGATTAATTTACTTTTTCTCCAAATATTTTCGTAGCTAAACTAGCTTTGGATACCCAATCTTGTTTTAGTCGTAGTTTCTTCATTACAACTCCGTTTTTGTTGGTTCAACTTGCCACTTCCTTGGATCGAGTCAAATTTTAAGAATATGAACTGAAAATACCTTAGTTTGTATTCAAAATCATAGGTTATAGGTTAAACTTTTTTATGAAACTTATGAAAGTGATCATTTTCTATCATAAAAACAACATTTAATGATCATTTTTCTAAAAATACTTACACATTGAGTTAAACCATGAAATTTTTATGTGTTAACATTTTCATAAGAAATATCATTTTTCCAGAACATGAACTTTCAATTCAAAGTTCAAGATGGTTTTTAATTATCCAACCCAAAACAGCCCCGGTTGCACTCCGAAGACGTAGATTCAGTTTTTAAGATGTTCTTTGTAAAACCAAGTTATATCTTATTAGGTTAGCATATCATTATGATATATTACAGGTCTTGAAGTGTTTTAAAAGTCAAGTTAGAAAGATCTATTTAGTTTGCGAACAAGTTTGAAATCATTCAAACTATGTTCTTGTTGTTAAAATTTTATACCACAAAATAAAATAGCTATATGAATATGAATTGAATAAGATTATGAACAAGGTTACTCCCTCAAGTTACTTGGACAAAGTTACTGCAAAAGATAAGAAATAATCTTGGAATCAAAGAGTGGTGGAGTTAGATCAAAAGGTTGGAAGTAAACTTCTTCAAATGGGTGGGTATTTTGATATGTTCTTGAAAGAGTTTTCTTATGGTGTTTAAGGCTTATAATTGAAGCTAAATGATGGGGAAAATGCTTGGAGATGATCAAGTATAAAGTTAGGAGTATTTTGAGAGAGAAATGAGGTTGTAGGTATGAGAAAATGGAGTTAAGAAATGGTGTTCATTTATAAAAATGTTTTTAGTTTATAAAGAAAGAAAAGGATTCCTAATTTTGTTTTCTTACTAATAATTCATACTACTTGACAAATCCTAGTTACCTCATATCTAGGGCAGTAATAATGTTGATTAGGATGTTGATTTGATGTGTATATACCAATAGTAAATACGTATAGAAGCTGGGTATGATACGGGTACATATACCCTAGATACACGTATAGAAATCTTGAGGAAACGGAACGAGAATTCAAATATAGCTATCTTTTGTGAATATACTTATATTATTTTATGTATTTAAGTCCTTAAAAAGTGATTAAAAACATTATATATACGATACATGTATAAGCATTATAGATTATAAGTATATATATCAAAGAATGTTACGTATAGTTATCGTTTTGAAAACTTAAGTTAGTAGTTTCAAAATATACTTATAACTCATTTTAATTAGTACACAATGAGATGTTAAACCATCCTTAGATCATGTTAAATATATATAAATACATATATATACACAAACGTATAATTATCGTATGTTATATAGTTCGTGATATCATCGGTCATATTGGACGGTCAAACGTTGTGTAAAACTCTTTTCAAAAACACAAGTCTCAACAATTTAGATTGCTTATCATGTTGGTATGGTTTAAATTATGTAAATATTAATCTCATAAGTATAATTTGGTCGGAAAATTCCGGGTCATTACAGTACCTACCCGTTAAAGAAATTTCGTCCTCGAAATTTGATAGAGGTTGTTATAGATAACAATAAGAAGGTTTTCATGACAAATATAAGGTGATAATGGAGTTTTATCATCATTGAGTAATGTAGATAAAACGATTCGATTATGCGAAGAATATAAATGAGACTATCGTAAAAGAGTGAGATGAGTAAAATATATTCGTCTTAACCGATGACGTAGTTATGATTGATTTCCGGGATTTAAGGGATTTAAAGAGAATCTTACGTAATAAGATTTGGTTCTTTGGTGATTAAGGAAATCAGGATCTTCTTTGATTATATGCAATAATCTGTTTCGATTGCTCTGTCGGATATTTCACTATAAATTCACCCCTTCGTTTCCTTATTTTCCACGACTCACACCTTCTATTCTTTCTCCCTTGATTCTTACTTTAAAGCATTCATCAATATGCTCCATCCAGTCCCGATTCTTGATATACTCCTAAATTTTATATCTGTCATTCTTCTTTTTCATCTATCACCAGAAGAATCTATTTACTTCTACTATACTCTTGTGTTTATAGTGTTTCTAATTCTCCCGTGTCTCTATATTGCTATCTGCATCGATATATACGATTTGTAATTTCGGGGTTATTATCGGAGTTTATATTCTTCATTATTTTTTGGAGCTTCATGCTTTCGTTTTCTCTTCCCGACTTCGAGTCAAGCGAGTAATGGTCCGGAATTCGTAGATATGAAATTCAGAATGAACATAGCTAATGCTCTAAGAAGAAAATGGTAATAGAATGATTTTGATTTGTTAAATTACCAGAATACCCTGGAGAAGACCGAGTCATCCAGAAAAATATTCTCTTGATATGTTTAGAGATTAGATAGAATGTAAGAGTCGTGTAAATGGCACATGATGACGGTACTGTGAATCATCATGCTTCATTAGAAACTCAGCATGACTTACTGTAATATAATGACGTTGATCAAGTGTCATTATATTATACTAATCCATGCTTCAGTTCCCAACACTACTTCAAAACATTCATATTTTAAACTCGAAGGTTTCAGAATTTAGAAACTAACACAGTTTTTTTATGTTGCAGATATTACAGAGAGATAAATGATCCCAGATAAGAATAGTTGTGAAAATATCGCCAGAAATATGGAGGATATTTATAATAGAACATACGAGAATATCTTAGAATTTCTAATATCAATGGATGATGAAGAAAATTTGTTTGTGAAGGTTTAGAATGAGAAATAAGATGTTTGCTAACGATTTCAGCAGGCACAGAATCATTTGGATTCTTTGAAGGCAAACTTATTCTTTGTGATTTGTCCACGGCTTTCTTCATAGTTTCGCATAATCCGCTTTTCGATACTAAATTTTCTATCGAGCATTCCTAACACTCCTTTCTTTATCATCAAACTTTTGGCCATTAAGATCATCTACAACATGCTGCTTCGTCAGCATTTTCAAAGTTAACTGATCTGGGTCATCGGTTATCAAACCGAGGTAGTTTCAGGAGAATTGTGTTTTTAGAATGATTAATCGCTGATGGTAATATTGTGGAATATAAAAGGTTCCCCAGTAACAATAAAGAGTACGCATATATATCGTGGTTATAATAAAGTTGTTTCGGATGAAAAGTCGGAGTTGACTTGCTGGAGCTGTGACAAAATTAGCTACTTTGGAAAGGGATTGCAAAATGATCTTCGGTAATAACAATGTCAAAGGAACTAGAACAGATACGTGTCAAACGTTTACTCAGTTTCTGAGGGTTTTTCAGGTGCATAACTATATGCATCAATCTTTTCTTCCTTAGATGAAGTGCGGTTGGTTTATCCTCTCGATTGAGGTGTTTTTAAGAATCGTGATAGATTTGAACACTGATTGTAATCGTCGAGATACAATGAGGTTTAAGAAGAAATCAAGTGGCAATCTTGAAGAAATGTTTAGTTTCATATGTTATAATCAATATTTTAATTCATTTTAATTGTCCAATGTCATTAGTCCACAGTCGATAGTTCACAGTAACAGTCCAATAATTCATATATAGTTTAATATATAATATACGAATTAATTAATACGTGTCATGACCCGTATACGTCTCAGACTCGATCACAACTCAAACTATATATATTATTGTAGAATCAACCTCAACCCTGTATAGAGAACTCGATCATTATTGCATATAGAGTGTCTATGGTGATTCCAAATAATATATATAGATGCGTCGATATGATATGTCAAAACATTATATACGTGTCCCGATATTTAAAGTGCGTAAAATAATTACAGAAATTAAATGACGATAAATAAAAGTGCGATAATTAAATTGCGATAAATAAACTGCGATAAATAAAATGTAATCAGTTAGCTAGGAACAGTTAGCGTGGATTCTTAACAAAAATTTTCATAGTTAATTTGTTTGTTTCTAACAGATTTTATTTTGTCATATGTTTTTTCATATGCCACTCGTTGGATTCTGGGAAGTCAAAATCCAAATATGAAATTAAATGAAAATGGTTATTCTGCAGTGAACGGATACGTATATCGGTGGTTGTAAGTAGGATAGTAAATGACTGTTGAATCAGCTTCGACGAATGTACAATGTAACTTATTAAGATGAAATCTAATTATTCCTCGGGTATTACCTACCCGTTAAAAAAAAAATTTCACCATTAATATTTTGTACAAAAGAACTTTTAATTACAATCTTTATGAAAACATATATACATATATATTTTCTTCAGATGAAATCATGAATTTAATGAGTTAATATGATATTAATCTCATTTGCTTTTCGGTTTGAGCTAGAATAAGAAATATCTAAAACTTTTTGAAACCACATATTCTTCGCAGAATATCAATGAAGTTATGGATCAATACTTCATCGTTCATTATTGTTGGTACTCCTTAGTATCTATGGTGCGTATGATGTTGATGTTTGTGGGACAGATTATGATGTCGAGACGTGTGATGCGGAGGTTGTTTGTTAGTGGTGATGATGGTATTGTTGATGTTATTGATGGTGGTGCTGATTATGCTGCTGGTGCTGCTGCTGGTGTTTGCAACCTTCGCACCATGTTCTCCAAAGCCGTCACGCGAGCGCAAAGTTCGTTAACTTCTGCTAGTACACCGGGATGATTGGCTGTTGGAGTGAGTGAATGAACAAGATTTGTAATATGGGATAGTATATAATCGTGACGAGATACTCTAGAAATGAGAGAGAAAATGGTGTTTCGAATAGGTTCGCCGGTAAGTGCTTCAGGTTCATCGCCAAGAGGGCAATTTGGTGGATGGAATGGATCACCTTCTTCTTGTCTCCAGTGATTTAGTATATTACGAACCCATCCCCAATTCATCCAGAATAGATAATGGGAAATTGGTTGATCCATTCCGGTGACGCTGCTTTCGGAGCCCGAATGGAAATCCATATCGGCATAACTGTCGGAATCTGAAGAATTCGAACTAGATGTGGAATACATCTTGTATAATGGGGAAAATGAATTTTTGGTATGGAATAGATTATAGGAGTTAGATTTGGTACTCTTCAATACATAATTTACATATGTATATATAATACCAAAATCCCGTAAATTACGGAGAATCTTTGAAAAAGTATCAGTCAAAGTTCGCAATAACAGATATGCTAAGATAAGAATTCGTCTATACACTATCAATGCAGTAAATGCAGTAAAACGTGTCTAGACTTATGAATGATAAGTAGGTAATTTCCTAAGGATGATAAGCAGATGATTTCCGACTAGAAATGATAAGCCTAACTTTTGACATGTAGACACGGTCTAAGTCCAGACTCATTAATGCATCCTAACAACTACTAGTTAGACACACTAATGCAAGGCCTGGTTCGCTAAGACCACTGCTCTGATAACAACTGAAAGGACCCGTCCTAATCCACCTGGACGAAGTCATCAACATTTGGTCCCATTGCGATGATCGGCTCCAAGTAATGCCCTTATATTGAGCAAATGCACAGCGGAAGACTTAATTCGTACCTGAGAATAAACATGCTTTAAAGTGTCAACCAAAAGGTTGGTGAGTTCATAGGTTTATCATGACAATCATTTCAATATGTTAATAGACCACAAATTTCCATTTATAAATATATGTACACTCGCAAGTGTATAAAAGTATTCTATAAGTTGTAGGCACCCGGTAACAAGCCTTAACGTTCATGTTTTACCCTCTGAAGTACACCAGATCAGGTGTGTTTAAAATAACCTCGAAGTACTAAAGCATCCCATAGTCAGGATGGGGTTTGTCAGACCCAATAGATCTATCTTTAGGATTCGCGCCTACCGTACCTAGACAAGTAGTTTAATGTTACCAAGCTAAGGGTATATTTCTGGTTTAAACCCACATAGAATTAGTTTTAGTACTTGTGCCTATTTCGTAAAACATTTATAAAACAGCGCATGTATTCTCAGCCCAAAAATATATATAAAAAGGGAGTAATGAAACCCACTTTTTCCTTGAAGGTATTTAATTCGACTTGGTCTCCGATAGATATCACGAACCTAACCATATATATCATATATCAACATATTTTCTTTTTAAGTAATCGTTACATATATATATATACTTTTAATACTTTTAATATTTTCTTAGTCCGTAGTTAGCAGTCCGATGTTAGTGGTCCACAATTAGTTGCTTAAATAAAATAAATAAAGACCCCATCGTATTCGTATTGATCAGAATTAATCTCGACCCATGGTACCATGTTGTCAAATGACGTGTTGCGTACATAAAGTACCGTGTTGTCAAATGACGTGTTGCGTACAATCATGAGGTCTTATGATTAATCTTCTCGTGTTGTTTACGGGTGGTCCTGAAATATATAAAATCAAATCATATGTAATTATATATAAAATATCATATTAATTAGAAAAGTTATGATTAATTTACTTTTTCTCCAAATATTTTCGTAGCTAAACTAGCTTCGGATACCCAATCTTTTTTTAGTCGTAGTTTCTTCATTACAACTCCGTTTTTGTTGGTTCAACTTGCCACTTCCTTGGATCGAGTCAAATTTTAAGAATATGAACTGAAAATACCTTAGTTTGTATTTGAAATCATAGGTTATAGGTTAAACTTTGGTGAAACTTATGAAAGTGATCATTTTCCATCATAAAAACAACATTTAATGATCATTTTTCTAAAAATACTTACACTTTGAGTTAAACCATGAAATTTTTATGTGTTAACATATTCATAAGAAATATCATTTTTCCAGAACATGAACTTTCAATTCAAAGTTCAAGATGGTTTTTAATTATCCAACCCAAAACAGCCCCCGGTTGCACTCCGAAGACGTAGATTCAGTTTTTAAGATGTTCTTTGTAAAAATAAGTTATATCTTATTAGGTTAGCATATCATTATGATATATTACAGGTCTTGAAGTGTTTTAAAAGTCAAGTTAGAAAGATCTATTTAGTTTGCGAACAAGTTTGAAATCATTCAAACTATGTTCTTGTTGTTAAAATTTTATACCACAAAATAAGATAGCTATATGAATATGAATTGAATAAGATTATGAATAACGTTACTACCTCAAGTTACTTGGACAAAGTTACTGCAAAAGATAAGAAATAATCTTGGAATCAAAGAGTGGTGGAGTTAGATCAAAAGGTTTGAAGTAAACTTCTTCAAATGGGTAGGTATGTTGATATGTTCTTGAAAGAGTTTTCTTATGGTGTTTAAGGCTTATAATTGAAGCTAAATGATGGGGAAAATTCTTGGAGATGATCAAGTATGAAGTTAGGAGTATTTTGAGAGAGAAATGAGGGTGTAGGTATGAGAAAATGGAGTGAAGAAATGGTGTTCTTTTATAAAAACGTTTTTAGCTTATAAAGAAAGAAAAGGATTCCTAATTTTGTTTTCTTACTAATAATTCATACTACTTGACAAATCCTAGTTAACTCATATCTAAGGCAGTAATAATGTTGATTAGGATGTTGATTTGATGTGTATATACCAATAGTAAATACGTATAGAAGCTGGGTATGATACGGGTACATATACCCTAGATATACGTATAGAAATCTTGAGGAAATGGAATGAGAATTCAAATATAGCTATCTTTTGTGAATATACTTATATTATTTTATGTATTTAAGTCCTTAAAAAGTGATTAAATACATTATATATACGATACATGTATAAGCATTATAGATTATAAGTATATATATCAAAGAATGTTACGTATAATTATCGTTTTGAAAACTTAAGTTAGTAGTTTCAAAATATACTTATAACTCATTGTCATTAGTACACAATGACATGTTAAACCATCCTTAGATCATGTTAAATATATATAAATACATATATATACACAAACGTATAATTATCGTATGTTATATAGTTCGTGATATCATCGGTCATATTGGACGGTCAAACGTTGTGTAAAACTCTTTTCAAAAACACAAGTCTCAACAATTTAGATTGCTTATCATGTTGGTATGGTTTAATTTATGTAAATATTAATCTCATAAGTATAATTTGGTCGGAAAATTCCGGGTCATTACAGTATGTCTTATCGAGTTTGTTAGGATGCATTAGTGAGTCTGGATTTCGACCGTGTTTACTTGAAAAATGATTGCTTAACAAATTTTGTTGGAAACTATATATTTTTAACATGTGAATATTATGTGATATATTAATCTCTTAACGTGTTTGATATTATGTGATAGATGTCTATCTCTAGAACAACTCCCATTGACTCACCTAATAATAATGAAGAGTCAAATGTAAATTGGAATGATTCGTGGACTGATTCACAAGTTCCCGAAGAGGAACCGGAAGAAGAGTCGGAACCGGAAGAAGAATCGGAACCGGAAGAAGAAATAGAACCAGTGGGGGAAATAATAAAACGGTTAAGTAGAAGAAAATCCTCAGCCAACCGACCAAAGTTAATTATGGTCAATGGTGTTTCCGCCAAGGAAGCAAAGTATTGGGAGGATTACCAATTCTTCGATGAATCGGATCCCGACAAGGATTCCGATGATGTTATAGAAATTACCCCAACACAATTTAATAAGGCAAAAGAGAACAATAAGGGAAAGGGCATAAAAATAGAGAAATTTGATTCCAAACCCGATGAACTTTATATGTATCATCAACACCCGTATTTCTTAAGTTGTGACAATAACCCGGGAACCTCTAAACCACCAGGTTTTTCTAAACCAATGTGGAAAACGACGGCTCGTATTAGGGGAACATCATATATCCCTAGAAACTTGGCAAAACAAACCAAAACCAAAGAAGAAGAAACGAGCGAGTCGGAATAAGATAGTTGTATTCGTGTGGTGTAATATATGTAATATAGTGTGCTTATCCTTTATGATATATGTAAAAATTGCTTGTATTAATAAGTATTTTTTTTATGAATCTAACTCTTGTCTATTTTACAGTATAAAAATACAAAATGGATAGACAATCCAATATTTTAAGAGACCTACGCGGAGACATGATTGATGAAATCTTGTCTAGAGTCGGTCAGAATTCCTCGGCACAACTATTTAAGGTGAGATCAGTTTGTAAGACATTCGAAGAACGTTCCAAGAATGCCTTGATTTATAAAAGGCTTTCGTTCGAAAGATGGGGGATATCACATTGGGAAATCCATAAGGTACGATGTGTTTACTATGACACATATATTGCGGGGAACCCAAATGCTATTTTACGCAACGGGTTAAGAAATTATTTTGACTCAATATATCCGAATATAGGACTTCGTGATTTAGAAAAAGCGGCTAACATGCAACATAAAGAAGTATGTTATGCTTACGGGTTAGTAATGTTCGCTTCTCACCAAAGTGAGAACAAGAACATCGGGCTACAACTATTAAACAAAACGTACAACAAGTGACGGAGTCGGTAATTGGGGTAAGAAATGAAGTTTTTAGGTTATTACGAGACTGTTGGTCATTACGTAACCTTCATCCTTTTGACGACATTACAACACATTGTCTTACTATCGGTCACAACGGTTATGTTCCACAAAACCAAGGATGGGAAGTGGTATTAGTAAAACCAGAATGCATGACTTGTTTTTGGACGTATGAATTACGTGTCTTTATTGCCTTTGCTGAAAGCCTTATTTATTAACTAGAATTATCTTCGCAACTACTTTGTATCAAAGTTTTATGTGCTATATTTCATGCTATATGTAAAAAAAAGCGGTATTGTAAGTTTGCAAGTTATTGTATAAAGGTTTGAATATGATATTTTTTTTTTTTTTTGTGATTAGTTTTTCATATAGAATTCTAGTACTTGAAATGGTATGTTAGCTACTTAGTATGAACTTAACGGGTAGCTACTACCTGAATTAAAGAGTATAAAATGCTAATATAAAGAAAGAGCTTTTATAAATAAGTTCATATTACGCTACGAAATACTATTGACTACTCTTGATATTCTATATGATTAACTCGTTTCATTTGACTATTTTGAAGGAAATGGCACCGACTACTCGACACACCTTGAATATGAGCGAAGAGGAATTTCGTGCCTTTCTTGCTTCAAACATAGCCGTAGTACAGGCTGCACCATATACCAACAATAACTCCGAATCTAGCAATGCCGCTAACGGCGCAAGAAATCGTGTAGGATGCACCTACAAAGAATTCACCGCCTGCAAACCTTTGGAATTTGATGGAACCGAAGGACCGATCGGATTGAAACGGTGGACCGAGAAGGTCGAATCGGTGTTTGCCATAAGTAAGTGTACTGAAGAGGACAAAGTGAAGTACGCTATGCATACCTTCACAGGTACTGCGTTAACATGGTGGAATACCTATCTAGAGCAAGTGGGACAAGATGATGCATACGCACTACCGTGGTCAGCATTCAAGCACTTGATTAATTTAGAAGTACCGTCCCAGAACCGAGGTCAATAAGCTCAAGACAGAACTTAGAGGGTTACGAACCCAAGGATTTGATATTACCACGTACGAAATACGATTCACAGAATTGTACCTATTGTGTCCGAGAGCGTTCGAAGATGAGGAAGAGAAGATCGACGTGTTTGTGAAAGGATTACTGGAAAGAATCCAAGAAGATATAAGTTCACACGAGCCCGCCTCCATACAACAGGCATGTAGAATGGCTCACAAACTAGTGAACCAGATTGAGGAAAGAATTAAAGAACAGGCAGCTGAAGAGGCCAATGTGAAGCAAGTCAAAAGAAAGTGGGAGGAAAACGGTGATAAGAATCACCAATACTGTAGTGACCCGAACTTTTCCATGGTTATATATATATATATTAAATGAAATTGTTATTTACATGATTAAGTATTTCCAACATGTTAAGCAATCAAACTTGTTAAGACTTGATTAATTGAAATAGGTTTCATATAGACAATTGACCACCCAAGTTGACCGGTGATTCACGAACGTTAAAACTTGTAAAAACTATATGATGACATATATATGGATATATATATATATATATATATATATATATATATATATATATATATATATATATATATATATATATATATATATATATATATATATATATATATATATTTAACATGATATTATGATAAGTAAACATATCATTAAGTATATTAACAATGACCTACATATGTAAAAACAAGACTACTAACTTAATGATTTTGAAACGAGACATATATGTAACGATTATCGTTGTAATGACATTTAATGTGTATATATCATATTAAGAGATATTTACACATCATAATATCATGATAATATAATAATTTAAAATCTCATTTGATATTATAAACATTGGGTTAACAACACTTAACAAGATCGTTAACCTAAAGGTTTCAAAACAACACTTACATGTAACGACTAACGATGACTTAACGACTCAGTTAAAATGTATATACATGTAGTATTTTAATATGTATTCATACACTTTTGAAAGACTTCAAGACACTTATGAAAATACTTCTACTTAACAAAACGGGTTACAATTACATCCTCGTTCAGTTTCATCAACAATTCTACTCGTATGCACCCGTATTCGTACTCGTACAATACACAGCTTTTAGATGTATGTACTATTGGTATATATGTTGGGATTTAACAAGTTTCATGATACTTAAAACCTTTTAAGAAACATATCAAAGCGGAAGCATGTTAGTTACATTTTAACTTGTTAATCTTTAAACCATTTTAAAGTTAAATCCCATGGATCAAGTTGTGAAATAATATGCTTACAAACTACAAGATAGTAATTTAGAAGTTATACCTTCTCCAAGTTAGGAGGTTATTTACTTCCAAGAATGATGAATTTGAAGATGAAAACACCAAGCTTATGCTTCACCAATATCACCCTTAACCTTGGCTAGACTTTGGTACCTTATAACCTTACTAACCAAGCTAGAAAACTACTTTATTTGAACCTTAAAATCTGGACAGCAAGTACCAAGAAAGATGATGATGAATACTAGTTCCAAAACTATGGAACCTCAAGAGATAATACCCCAAACTTGTAACCAACACTTAGTACTTTGGTTAGGATTTAATCACACTTGAATAGAGCTTATAAAAACCAAATTAAGAACTCCTTTGAGCTGCAAATACCCCACGGTTTTGGACAGCAGAATGGAAGAAGTTTTTGTGCAGTTTTTGATATGTAAATTGCTTCTCTAGGTCCCAAAGTGAGTCAAGATGCATGTTATAGGAATTGGTAAAGCATGGGCATCAAATGGAATCTCTAGCATGCTTCTTGAACTCCCAATGCCACTACAAGGATCATTTTATAATATACATTATATAAAAAAACTGATTTTATAAAATCAGTTTTTATAAAACTTAATTTTATAAAACACATTATATAAACATGTATATTATTTGTTATGTATATTTTATAAAACCAATTTTATAAAATGTGACATAACTTAATTATTTAACCTATAAATAATTAAATCCTTGTTATATAAGTTATTTCATAACTTATATATAAACATATCAAGTAACATTATTTAAGAAACCTTTTCCTTAAAGTTCAAGTGTCGTGTATTTAATCAACGATCCAACCGCTAAAATTAAATACGAATAAAGTGTCGGTAAGTTTGTTATTGGGTATGACCCGACTTGGATCATAACACATTAGCCACATTAATTTAATATGTCTCTCGGGCATACGAAATACCTTCAATCTCCCACTTGCACGAGAAACATAAGAAATTAATGCAAGTGATGGATACAGCCTAACACACCGTCCATCACCCCTAATATGTTATGACTTTGTGCCATTCAATAACATCATCCCTTTTCGAGTTCCCTACTCGAACTGATATATGTAGGTGAATCTTTCATTATATCCTTTTATCATAGATGTCATGTTAAATCCAAGAGATACAGAGTGATCACTCTCTTATAGATTTAACTTTTCAGGCCTTAGACATCTGACTCTCAACGAATAAGAGGGACAAATTCCATCTTGACTACATACGTCCTAGATATACACTTTGTAATATACCTGAGTTCTTCCTTATGTACTACCATGTTTCAGAATAGCGAAGGAAAGAATCAAGGCACAGTACTTGGTGAATATCCGAACCCAATATGTATCTCAGGTCAGAGGATACAATGATATTCGCCTTTACTCAAGATTACATGTGATCAACCACAAAGGCTCTATACAGTAATTCTTGAGAGCGGGTCTTCCAATATTTGTTTCCCACAAATATCTATGAACCTTGGTTGCAACCTTGCCCCACATTCAACCTATGAATGTATACCAATCCGAGTTCATAATAGTCTAAACCTCACACTTGTTCCCACAAATGTGATCGACTACGGAAATTTAGAGTAATCGCTTATTCATGGATGAAATATGCAAAATAGGAACATAACTCAAATAAATTAACACCATAGTTATATTAATGAGTTTGAATAATTTCGTTCCGGTACAATACTTAAAATAGATCATATCCAATCACTAGAATATCGAAGCCCTAATGCACAAACATGTCCCTCATGTTTTGGCCCATGTAAAAGCTTCGTGAGTGGATCCGCAACATTTTGATCTGTGTGAACTTTGTGAATACATATCTTTCCCTTTTCAACCTCATCCCTGATGTAGTTGAATCTCCGCTCAATGTGACGAGTCTTTTGATGAGCACGAGGTTCCTTGATTTGAGCAATCGCACCCTCGTTGTCACAAAAGATCTCAAGAGGGTCCTGAATGGAAGGGACCACTCCTAAGTCGTCGATGAATTTCTTCATCCATGCAGCTTCCTGAGCTGCCAGTGAGGCGGCAATGTACTCCGACTCTGTAGTGGATAACGCAACAACTTCCTGTTTCGAACTCTTCCAAGAGACCGCACCACCATTTAACATGAAGACATAACCGGATTGTGATCGAGAGTCATCTCGATCAGTTTGGAAACTCGCGTCCACGTAACCTTTTACGGCGAGTTCCTCCTCACCAGACCCATATATTAGAAACATATCCTTAGTTCTCCTAAGGTATTTCAATATACTTTTAACAGCAATCCAATGACTGTTTCCTGGGTTGTTCTGGTATCTGCTTGTCAAGCTTAGAGCGCATGACACATCCGGTCTAGTACATATCATTGCATACATGATAGACCCAATAGCAGATGCGTATGGGACTTTCTTCATTCTCTCTTGTTCATCTTTCGTGGCAGGACACTGATATGAACTGAGAACGGTTCCCTTTTGAATAGGTACCAAACCTCTCTTAGAGTTTTCCATCTTGAACCTTTTCAAGATTTTATCAATGTATGTACTTTGACTTAAACCTATCAATCTCTTGGATCTATTCCTATAGATCCCTATCCCCAATATGTATTGTGCATCTCCAAGATCCTTAATGGAGAAGCAACTCTTTAGCCAAGTTTTGACTCCTTGCATTGTGGTAATATCATTCCCAAATAATAATATATCATCCACATATAGTACAAGGAACATGATAGTGCTCCCACTAGCTTTCTTATATACACAAGCTTCATCACCATTTTTAATGAAGCCAAATTTCTCGGCTTCCTCATTAAAACGATGATTCCACATTCTAGATGCTTGTTTCAATCCGTAGATTGACTTCTTTAACTTGCATACACTTTTAGGATATTTTGGATCAACAAAACCTTCAGGCTGGACCATATAGACATCTTCCATAAGATATCCATTTAGGAAAGCGGTTTTGACATCCATTTGCCATATTTCATAGTCGTAGTGAGCAGCAATGGCAAATAATATCCTAATAGACTTTAGCATTGCCACAGGCGAGAAAGTTTCATCATAATCAACCCCTTGAGTTTGAGTGAAACCTTTTGCAACAAGTCTAGCTTTATATGTATCCAAGTTTCCATGTATGTCGGTTTTCATTTTGAAAAGCCATTTGCAATCAACTAGCTTAGAGCTAGGAGGTTGCTCAACAAGTTCCCACACTTGGTTTTCATACATGGATTGCATCTCGGCGTTCATGGCTTCCTGCCATTTATCTTTATCAATCCTTGATAAAGCATCTTGGTAGTTTGTTGGTTCATCCAAATCAACCGTATAGCAACCATCTATGAGAAACCCATATCTCTCAGGAGGATTGCTAATCCTACCAGATCTACGAATGTCTTGTGTATTTTGATCATCCATTTGATCACTATCAACATTTTCATGTTGAGTGCTAGTGTCAACCAATTGTGTATCATCTACTTGATCTTGAACCTCTTCAAGATCTATCTTCCTTTCACTATTTCCTTCCATTAGGAACTTAGTTTCAAGGAATTCCGCCTTCCGAGCAATAAATACATTCTGCTCGGATGGATCATAGAAATAGTATCCCATATCATCCTTAGGATATCCTATGAAGATACACTTCGTGGATCGAGCATTCAACTTATTAGGGACGTAACGCTTAGGATAAGCTTCACATCCCCATACCTTTAAGTATGATAGAGATGGAGGTTTACCAAACCACATCTCGTGAGGTGTTCGTTCCACTTTCTTGGTTGGGGCCATATTTAAAATACGAGCCGCGAAGCTTAGACAATAACCCCAAAATGATAGAGGCAACGAGCTTCTTGCCATCATAGATCGAACCATATCCATTAGGGTTCGGTTCCTCCTTTCGGAAACTCCATTAAGTTGGGGTGTTCCGCGTGGAGTAAGTTGTGAGATAATCCCACAACTCCTAAGATGATCTTGGAAGGCATCGCTTAGGTATTCACCTCCTCTATCGGTACGTAGTACCTTAATTTTCCTATTGAGTTGATTTTGTACTTCGTTTTGATATTCTTTGAATGCTTCAAACGTTTCGTCCTTGTGTCTTAATAAGTAGACATATCCGAAACGACTAAAGTCATCAATGAAAGTAACAAAGTATCTTTCACCATTCCTAGTTATGGGTTTAAAGGGTCCACATATATCCGAATGTATTAATCCCAATAAATATTTAGCCCTTTCATAAGTCCCTTTGAAAGGTGCTTTAGTCATCTTGCCTTGTAAACAAGATTCGCATACATCAAATGAATCCATTTCATTTGATTTCAAAAGTCCATTCCTTTGAAGTGTATGCATTCGGTTCTTGTTTATGTGACCAAGGCGACAATGCCATAAGTAGGAATCACTCAAATCCCTTTTGAGTTTCTTGGTGCTTGTATGGTATATAGAGCTCGATGATGCGTCATCATGAACCAATTCATAAATTCCATTTGAAGGCGAAGCCTTGAAATAGAATACATTATCTAAATAAATATGGATATCATCATTAACAAAATTAAGATTAAAACCACATTGTTTCAAACGGGAAATGGAAATAATGTTTCGACATAAATCGGGTGCATACAAAACATCTTTCAAAATAAGTTCCAAACCACTTGGAAGCTTTAACACAAAGTCTCCTTGAGCCTTCACTTGCACTTTGGCTCCATTACCCATGTAGAGACTTGATGTTCACGTTTGCTTGCTACTTCTTTTGAACCCCTGCAATGAATTGCAAATGTGAGTTCCACATCCAGTGTCTAATACCCATGTATTAGAAGAAGTAATACTAAGCTCTATATATACCATATATATATTACCTGAGGTTTTCCCTGCATCCCTCTTATCCTTCAACTCTTTAAGATAGATCGGACAGTTTCGTTTCCAATGACCCATTTCACCGCAACCGAAACATGGGTCTTCCTTGGGGTTTGCCTTCTCGGCTACCTTTTGCTTCTTAGCCTTGTTGATGGTTGGGGTAACCATCTTCCCCTTCCCTTTGCCTTGGTAAGCGGGTCCTTTTCTCTTAGCCACCTTTGGCTTAGAGGTCTTACCTTTGGACCCACCTTGATCGATTGCTAACACGGGTAAAGCCCTTTTACCCATGCTAGTTTCCGCCGTTCTAAGCATACCGTGAAGCTCACCTATGCTCTTATCCATCCCATTCATATTGTAATTAATTACAAATTGATCAAACCTTTTTGATAGGGAGTTAAGGATAAGATCGGTGGCTAACTCATTAGATATGTTTAGGTTAAGACGGTTAGCACGATCGATAAGGCTTTTCATCTTAAGTACATAAGATGAAACCGATTGGGTATCGTCCATACGACAAGCATGTAGCGCTCGAACCGTTTCGAAGCGTTCGACACGCGCTTGTTGAAGGAACATCTCCTTCAATTGCGTTATCATGTCGTATGCACTATGATGTTCGAAATCCTTTTGGAGTTCGGGTATCATAGTCCCAAGCATTAAGCATGAGACTTGAAGGGAGTCGTGGCAATACTTATCGTAAGAGGCCATTGCCTCCACATCATTCTCATCCGGTTGATCGGGAATGGGGTCCTCAAGTACATACGCTTTATCCTCTTGTTTGAGGACAATCCGAAGATTGCGGAACCAATCCATAAAGTTGGTATGGTTGAGTTTGTCTTTCTCTAAGAGAGACCTTAATGATAGGTGGTTTAGGTTAAGTGGTGCGTTTTGCATGTTGTTGTTGTTATTGGCGGCCATCTACAAAATTCAACAAAGTTCTTTTAAGTATCGATTTTAAATTTAATAAACAATACCCTCTTATTTTAATTGACTTATTAAATATTAGAATCCAACGGTAAACCAAATTTCGGTTAGGTGACCTTTATCCCGTCATTTGATTTAGCTAGGTATTCATTATATGACAATTGCAATCCTTTTGCAACTTCTAAGTTATGGGATCATGCAATCCTTTTGCATGGCATATTTATCCCATCAACGCCTATTTGTTCATCATGCTTCGGTGACCCTAAGTTCATGATTCCCAAATGAAGTTGTCCTACTTGTGAAAACATGTAAAACATACAAGTGGTTAGGTGACCTTTATCCCACAAGTGTGTGAATTTTACCTTAAGCATATTAGCTAGTTCATAATGGTTAGGTGAACTTTATCCCATTATGAGTTCACTACTATGTTCAAGTGTTCCCACAAAAGGATGGCGTTTAATTTGTTTACCTTGTATTTGTAAAGGGATTTTAAGTTTTCATAAATTCTAGTTTAAGAAAACATTTTGCTATACACCAACATGCATTTAGTGTATGGTACTTATGAAATCCATTTTCATGTCTTGTAATTAAACCAATTACATGATGTAAACCATTTTATATATATGATCCTTATCATGATCTTAATAACCGTTTATTAATTTCCTTTTAGCCATTTCAATTTAACCATTTTAAATTGTCGTTTTGCATGTGATTAATAACGTCTAATTTAACCAATTAAATTTTAGTTTTGTTTGTTGTTAACTTGTGTGATTAACTTGTAGCATACAAACACACAATCCACAATCATACAAGAAATTAAAACAACCACGCATGCAAAACAAAGATGTTCACAATCTAGCCATTTTGGTAGGCATTTGTTTAGCCGAAAACAAATGCCACCGGTTAAGGGGTTATAACTCAAAGTTAGAGATTTCAAAATCTCCCACTCAATCTTGCATCCAAATGCTTCTTCTTGTGTTCTTCATCTTGCATCTTCATCTTTTACAAAAAAATATATCCTAATACATTTTTCTCTAAAAAATGAAAATACAACCTAATCTATTTTACATACCAAATATAAAATAAATTACATAACCAAATGAATTATTACATGCCAAATGAATAAATATTATTACAAACCAATTGAATAAATATCAATCAACCATGCATGCAACCAAACACAAGGTCAAGGCTTAGATTGTGAACATCATCAACATAAGTGATAGGCAATACAGAATCACAAGTGATTGGAAACACAAAATCACAAGTGATTGGCAATACAGAATCACAAGTGATCGGCAACACAGAATCACAAGTGATCTGCAACACAGAATCACAAGTGATTGGCAATACAGAATCACAAGTGATCGGCAACACAGAATCACAAGTGATTGGCAGTACAGAATCACAAGTGATTTGCAGTACAGAATCACAAGTGATTGGCAGTACAGAATGCAGAATCACAAGTGATTTTGGCCAAAATGACAACCACCCAAAACCGAAAATTTTACATTCTACTTCATGCATGTTCATAGAATGCAAAATTATAGTGGGTTTAATAACCATCTCGAAGCATATTTCAACAACTTCGGCTCTAGATACCATTGTTGGGATTTAACAAGTTTCATGATACTTAAAACCTTTTAAGAAACATATCAAAGCGGAAGCATGTTAGTTACATTTTAACTTGTTAATCTTTAAACCATTTTAAAGTTAAATCCCATGGATCAAGTTGTGAAATAATATGCTTACAAACTACAAGATAGTAATTTAGAAGTTATACCTTCTCCAAGTTAGGAGGTTATTTACTTCCAAGAATGATGAATTTGAAGATGAAAACACCAAGCTTATGCTTCTCCAATATCACCCTTAACCTTGGCTAGACTTTGGTACCTTATAACCTTACTAACCAAGCTAGAAAACTACTTTATTTGAACCTTAAAATCTGGACAGCAAGTACCAAGAAAGATGATGATGAATACTAGTTCCAAAACTATGGAACCTCAAGAGATAATACCCCAAACTTGTAACCAACACTTAGTACTTTTGTTAGGATTTAATCACACTTGAATAGAGCTTATAAAAACCAAATTAAGAACTCCTTTGAGCTGCAAATACCCCACGGTTTTGGACAGCAGAATGGAAGAAGTTTTTGTGCAGTTTTTGATATGTAAATTGCTTCTCTAGGTCCCAAAGTGAGTCAAGATGCATGTTATAGGAATTGGGAAAGCATAGGCATCAAATGGAATCTCTAGCATGCTTCTTGAACTCCCAATGCCACTACAAGGATCATTTTATAATATACATTATATAAAAAAACTGATTTTATAAAATCAGTTTTTATAAAACTTAATTTTATAAAACACATTATATAAACATGTATATTATTTGTTATGTATATTTTATAAAACCAATTTTATAAAATGTGACATAACTTAATTATTTAACCTATAAATAATTAAATCCTTGTTATATAAGTTATTTCATAACTTATATATAAACATATCAAGTAACATTATTTAAGAAACCTTTTCCTTAAAGTTCAAGTGTCGTGTATTTAATCAACGATCCAACCGCTAAAATTAAATACGAATAAAGTGTCGGTAAGTTTGTTATTGGGTATGACCCGACTTAGATCATAACACATTAGCCACATTAATTTAATATGTCTCTCGGGCATACGAAATACCTTCAATATACACTCCAATGATCAGCTCTTAGCATCCCATGTGAGTCACCGAACACATGTGGGAACCATCATTTGGCAACTAGCATGAAATATCTCATAAAATTACAAAAATATGAGTAATCATTCATGACTTATTTACATGAAAACAAAATTACATATCCTTTATATCTAATCCATACATCAACGACCAAAAACACCTAAAAACACTTTCATTATTTAATTTTCTTCATCTAATTGATCTCTCTCAAGTTCTATCTTCAAGTTCTAAGTGTTCTTCATAAATTCCAAAAGTTCTAGTTTCATAAAATCAAGAATACTTCCAAGATTGCAAGTTTACTTCCAAGTTTTCTAAATCCATTCCAAGTAATTATCCAAGATCAATAAACCTTTGTTACTTACAGTAGGTTATCTTTCTAATACAAGTTAATAATCATATTCAAAGTTTAATTCAATTTCTATGACTATAACAATCTTATTTCGAGTGAAAATCTTACTTGAAATTGTTTTCGTGTCATGATTCTGCTTCAAGAACTTTCAAGCCATCCAAGGATCCTTTGAAGCTAGATCTATTTTTCTCATTTCCAGTAGGTTTATCCAAGGAACTTAAGGTAGTAATGATGTTCATAACATCATTCGATTCATACATATAAAGCTATCTTATTTGAAGGTTTAAACTTGTAATCACTAGAACATAGTTAAGTTAATTCTAAACTTGTTCGCAAATAAAAGTTAATCCTTCTAACTTGACTTTTAAAATCAACTAAACACATGTTCTATATCTATATGATATACTAACTTAATGATTTAAAACATGGAAACATGAAAAATACCGTAAATCCGGATTTACGCCGTCGTAGTAACACCGCGGGCTTTTTTGGGTTAGTTAATTAAAAACTATGATAAACTTTGGTTTAAAAGTTGTTATTCTGGGAAAATGATTTTGATTATGAACATGAAACTATATCCAAAAATTATGGTTAAACTCAAAGTGGAAGTATGTTTTCTAAATTGGTCATCTAGACGTCGTTCTTTCGACTGAAATGACTACCTTTACAAAAACTACTTGTAACTTATTTTTCCGACTATAAACCTATACTTTTTCTGTTTAGATTCATAAAATAGAGTTCAATATAAAACCATAGCAATTTGATTCACTCAAAACGGATTTAAAATGAAGAAGTTATGGGTAAAACAAGATTGGATAATTTTTCTCATTTTAGCTACGTGAAAATTGGTAACAAATCTATTCCAACCATAACTTAATCAACTTGTATTGTATATTATGTAATCTAGAGATACCAAAGACACGTATACAATGTTTCAACTTATCATGTCGACACATCTATATATATTTCGGAACAACCATAGACACTCTATATGTGAATGTTGGAGTTAGCTATACAGGGTTGAGGTTGATTCTAAAATATATATAGTTTAAGTTGTGATCAATACTGAGATGCGTATACACTGGGTCGTGGATTGATTCAAGATAATATTTATCGATTTATTTCTGTACATCTAACTGTGGACAACTAGTTGTAGGTTACTAACGAGGACAGCTGACTTAATAAACTTAAAACATCAAAATATATTAAAAGTATTGTAAATATATTTTGAACATACTTTGATATATATGTATATATTGTTATAGGTTCGTGAATCAACCAGTGGCCAAGTCTTACTTCCCGACGAAGTAAAAATCTGTGAAAGTGAGTTATAGTCCCACTTTTAAAATCTAATATTTTTGGGATGAGAATACATGCAGGTTTTATAAATGATTTACAAAATAGACACAAGTACGTGAAACTATATTGTATGGTTGAATTATCGAAATCGAATATGCCCCTTTTTATTAAGTCTGGTAATCTAAGAATTAGGTAACAGACACCCTAATTGACGCGAATCCTAAAGATAGATCTATTGGGCCTAACAAACTCCATCCAAAGTACCGGATGCTTTAGTACTTCGAAATTTATATCATATCCGAAGGGTGTCCCGGAATGATGGGGATATTCTTATATATGCATCTTGTTAATGTCGATTACCAGGTGTTCACCATATGAATGATTTTTATCTCTATGTATGGGATGTGTATTGAAATATGAAATCTTGTGGTCTATTGTTATGATTTGATATATATATATATATAGGTTAAACGTATAACTCACCAACATTTTTGTTGACATTTAAAGCGTGTTTATTCTCAGGTGAATACTAAGAGCTTTCGCTGTTGCATACTAAAATAAGGATAAGATTTGGAGTCCATGTTTGTATGATATTGTGTAAAAACTGCATTCAAGAAACTGATTTCGATGTAACGTATTTGTATTGAAAACCATTATGTAATGGTCGTGTGTAAACAGGATATTTTAGATTATCATTATTTGATAATCTACGTAAAGCTTTTTATACCTTTATTTATGAAATAAAGGTTATGATTTGTTTTAAAAATGAATGCAGTCTTTGAAAAACGTCTCATATAGAGGTCAAAACCTCGCAACGAAATCAATTAATATGGAACGTTTTTAATCAATAAGAACGGGACATTTCAATTGGTATCCGAGTGTTGGTCTTAGAGAACCAGAAAATTTGCATTAGTGTGTCTTATCGAGTTTGTTAGGATGCATTAGTGAGTCTGGACTTCGACCGTGTTTTCTTTAAAAATGATTGCTTAACATTTTTTTTGGAAACTATATATTATTAACATGTATATATTATGTGATATATTAATCTCTTATCATGTTTGATATTGTGTGATAGATGTCTACCTCTAGCACAAATCCCATTGACTCACCTAATAATAACGAAGAGTCGAATATATATTGGACTGATTCACAAGTTCCCGAAGAGGAACCGGAAGAAGAATCAGAACCGGAAGAAGAATCAGAACCGGAAGAGGAGGAACCGGAGGAGGAAATAGAACCGGTGGGGGAAATAATAAAACGGTTAAGTAAAAGAAAATCCTCAACCAACCGACCAAGATTAATTATGGTCAATGGTGTTTCCGCCAAGGAAGCAAAATATTGGGAGGATTACCAATTCTCCGATGAATCGGATTCCGACGAGAATACCGATGATGTTATCGAAATTACCCCAACTGAATTTAAAAAGGCAAAAGAAAATAATAAGGGAAAGGGCATAAAAATAGAGAAATCTAATTCCAACCCTGATGAACTTTATATGTATCGTCAACCCCTGAAGTCCTTAAGTTGTAACAATGACCCGGGAACCTCTAAACCACCAGGTTTTTCTAAACCATTATGGAAAACGACAGCTAGTATTAGGGGAACATCATATATCCCTAGAAACTTGGCAAAACGAACCAAAACCGGAGAAGAAGAAACGAGCGAGTCGGAATAAGATAGTTGTATTCGTATGGTGTAATATATGTAATATAGTGTGCTTCTGCTTTATGATATATGTAAAAATTGCTTGTATTAATAAGTATTTTTTTTATGAATCTAACTCTTGTCTATTTTACAGTATAAAAACACAAAATGGGTAGACAACCCAATATTTTAAGAGACCTACCCGGAGACATGATTGATAAAATCTTATCTAGAGTCGGTCAGAATTCTTCGGCACAACTATTTACGGCGAAATCAGTTTGTAAGACATTCGAAGAACGTTCCAAGAATGTCTTAGTTTATAAGAGACTTTCGTTTGAAAGATGGGGGATATCACATTGGGAAACCCATAAGTTACGATGTGTTTACTTTGACGCATATATTGCGGGGAACCAAAATGCTATTTAACGCAACGGGTTAAGAAATTATTTTGACTCAATGTATCTGAATATAGGACTTCATGATTTAGAAAAACCGGCTAACATGCAACATAAAGAAGCATGCTATGCTTACGGGTTAGTAATGTTCGCTTCTCACCAAAGTGAGAAAAAGAACATCGGGCTACAACTATTAAACAAAACATTCCCACAAGTGACGGAGTCGGTAATTGGGGTAAGAAATGAGGTTTTTAGGTTATTACGAGACTGTTGGTCATTACGTAACCCTCGTCCCTTTGACGACATTACAACACGTTGTCTTATCAACGGCCATAACGGTTATGTTCTACAAGACCAAGGATGGGAAGTAGTCCTAGTAAAACCAGAATGCATGACTTGTTTCTGGACGTATGAATTACGTGTCTTTATTGCCTTTGCTGAATGACTTGTGTACTAGCTAGAATTATCTTCACAACTATCTTGTATCAAAGTTATTGTGTGCTATATTTCATGCTTTATGTAAAATAAGCGGTATTGTAAGTTTGTAAAATATTGTATAAAAGTTTGAACGCGAAATATTATTATAATCAGTTTTTCATATAGAATTGTAGTAGTTGAATTGTATATTAGCTACTAAGTATGAACTTAACGGGTAGGTACTACCCGAATTTAAACTTATAAAACGCTAATATGAAGAAAAAGCTTTTATAAATGAGTTCATATTATGCTACTCTTAATATTCTGTATGATTAACTTGTTCCATTTGACTATTTTGAAGGAAATGGCACCGACTACTCGACACACCGTGAATATGAATGAAGAGGAATTCCGTACTTTTCTTACTTCAAACATAGCCGCAGTACAGGCTGCGCTACATACCAACAATAACCTTGGATCTAGCAGTACAGGAAATCGTGTAGGATGCACCTACAAAGAATTCACTGCCTGCAAACCTTTGGAATTTGATGGAACCGAAGGACCGATCGGATTGAAACGGTGGACCGAGAAGGTCGAATCGGTGTTTGCCATAAGTAAGTGTACTGAAGAGGACAAAGTGAAGTACGCTACGCCTACCTTCACAGGTTCTACGTTAACATGTTGGAATACCTATCTAGAGCAAGTGGGACAAGATGATGCTTATGCACTACCGTGGTCAGCATTCAAGCACTTGATGAACGAGAAGTACCGTCCCAGAACCGAGGTCAATAAGCTCAAGACAGAACTTAGAGGGTTACGAACCCAAGGATTTGATATTACCACGTACGAAAGATGATTCACAGAATTGTGCCTATTGTGTCCGGGAGCGTTCGAAGATGAGGAAGAGAAGATCGACGCGTTTATGAAAGGATTACCGGAAAGAATCCAAGAAGATATAAGTTCACACGAGCCCGCCTCCATACAACATGCATGTAGAATGGCTCACAAACTAGTGAACCAGATTGAGGAAAGAATTAAAGAACAGGCGGCTGAAGAGGCCAATGTGAAGCAAGTCAAAAGAAAGTGGGAGGAAAACGGTGAAAAGAATCACCAATACAACAACAACAGCAATTACAACAATAATCGCAACAACTATCCCAACAATCGCAAAATCAATCGCAACTACAACAAACGGCCCAACAACAACAACAACAACAACAACAACAACAACAACAACAACAACTACAACAATCATCCCAACAACAATAACAACCGCAACAACAACAACAATCAGAAGCAGCAATGCCAAAGGTGTGAAAAGTATCACTCGGGGTTCTGCACCAAATTTTGCAACAAGTGTAAAAGAAATGGTCATAGCGCGGCGAAGTGTGAGGTCTACGGACCAGGGGTTAACAGAACGAAAGGAACAAATGGTGTCGGAACGAGTAATGGCGGAGCAAGTAGTGTCGGAGCAAGTTATGCCAATGTAGTTTGTTATAAATGTGGAAAACCGGGCCACATTATTAGAAATTGCCCGAACCAGGAGAACACGAATGGACAAGGTTGCGGAAGAGTTTTCAATATTAATGCGGCAGAGGCACAGGAAGACCCAGAGCTTGTTACGGGTACGTTTCTTATTGACAATAAATCTGCTGAAAGGACCCATCCTAATCCATCCGGACGAAGTCCATATCGATTATAAACGGTTCACAACAGTTGGTTACATCGCGAGGTACTTGACCTCTATATGATACATTTTACAAACATTTCATTCGTTTTTAAAATACAAACTTTCTTTACAACGAAAGTTGACGACATGTATACTATTTCATAATATATCTAACTATAATTGACTTAATAATAATCTTAATGAACTCGACGACTCGAATGCAACATCTTTTGAAATATGCCATGAATGACTCCAAGTAATGTACTTAAAATGAGCAAAATGCAAAGCGGAAGATTTCTTTCGTACCTGAGAATAAACATGCTTTAAAGTGTCAACCAAAAGGTTGGTGAGTTCATTAGTTTAACATAAATAATCATTTCATAATTTTAATAGACCACAAGATTTCATATTTCCATTTCTCGTAATCATACGTCCCATGCATAGAGACAAAAATATCATTCATATGGATTGAACACCTGGTAACCGACATTCACAATATGCATATAAGAATATCCCCATCATTCCGGGATCCTCCTTCGGACATGATATAAATTTTGAAGTACTAAAGCATCCGGTACTTTGGATGGGGCTTGTTGGGCCCGATAGATCTATCTTTAGAGTTCGCGTCAATTAGGGTGTCTGTTCCTAAATTCTTAGATTACCAGACTTAATAAAAAGGGGCATATTCGGTTTAATAATCCAACCATAGAATGTAGTTTCGATTACTTGTGTCTATTTCGTAAAACAGTTATAAAAGCAGCGCATGTATTCTCAGTCCCAAAAATATATATTGCAAAAGCATTTAAAAAGAGAGCAAATGAAACTCACGCATATAAATATTGTAAAATAGTTAATAAAGCATTTGCATGTATTCTCAGCTCAAAAATGTAATGAGTAAAAAGGGCATCAAATGAAACTCACCATACTGTATTTTGTGGTAAAAATACATATGACTATATTGAACAATGCAGGGTTGGCCTCGAATTCACGAACCTATATCCAGTATATATATATTAACACCAAATAGTAATCGAACAATTTTATATATATTATAAATGTTATCTTAATAAATTATGTGTTTCATTAATAACTTAATTAAATATATTTATTTTTATATACTTTAGATAAATAATTAGTATTTATTATGAAAATATCAATATAGTTATATTATGTGTAATAAATATATTTTTCTTATAATATTTATTTAGTAATTTTGTGATAATAATGAAAATAATAATTTTGATAATAATAGCCATTTTGTTTGTAATGATAATAATAATAATATTAATGATTGTAATAATAATGATAGTTTTAATAGTAATGATAATAATAATAATAATAATAATAATAATAATAATAATAATAATAATAATAATAATAATAATAATAATAATAATAATAATAATAATAATAATAATAATAATAATTCTAATGATAATAATAATTTTATTTATAATGTTAACTTTTAATGCTATTAATAATAATAAAAATGATAATTTTAATAGTAATAATAATAATGATAACAATAAAAATAAAATTTTAAATAAAAAGATCATTTTAAGAAAATTGGCGATTCTACTAATAGTGATTATTTTAATACTAATGATTCTTTTAATAATAAAAATGATATTAAGAATGATAACCTTATTAATATTGATAATTTTACTACTACTACTTCAACTAATAATAATAATAATAAATATAATAATAATAATAATAATAATAATAATAATAATAATAATAATAATAATAATAATAATAATAATAATAATAATAATAATAATAATAATAATAATAATACGGAGTACCTAATAAAAACACGCGGTTTGTTTCCCCTAGATTAGATTGAAATAGCAGAGGTAACACACAGAGATGATAAGACGATTTAGGGGTTCTTCGCTTCACACAGATCAATCAATCTAACAACAATCGTTGATGTTAAATCGGTCATGGATTTATCATCATCACCATTCCACCGTCATCATCAATCAAGCAATCGGTTCATCAATTGAGGAAATAGGTAAATGGATTCATCGATGCTTTTAATTTCTTTATCCTTCTATATCTATATATATATATATTATGTACTTTCCAGTGGATCGAATTAGAACAAAAATTAAGGGTGTTATTGGTGAGTTTGATGATGGTGATTGCTAATCATGATGAAGATTACGGGTGTTCGAATAGTGATCGAAATAGAAAGCTACACCGTAGCAACTATTGAATTTGAGTTAGCAACAGTCGAAGGGGTTAAGGTTCGGTGAGAGTATTGAAGGTGGAGTTGTGTTGATCCAGAAAGCAGAGCAGTAGATGGTGATTATTTATTTATTTACCTAATTATATAAGTATATATTTTTCCATTATCGATCATTATGAATTATTAATCAATCCATTATTTCTCTGTTTGGTTTGTATATGAAGGATTTTGGTATTAACTTGTAAACGGGTTCAATTCAGGTAACAATATTCGGCGGTGTTATGGGTTGATTCATGACTTAAAACAACCAAAAAACGAAAGTGTTTTAGTTTGCAGGTGTAGCAGCAGACAGTTTGCAGATGTGATAGTTGTTGTGGTAGACTGAAATAGAAAGACTGTTGCAGTAGTAGGTATGCATCAATAGTTGCTTTCGTTTGATTAAACAGAATGTTAGAGTGGTCCGGTGTTAGAGGTTTAAGGTGGTGCCTGTTAGTAATGTTGGATTGGCTTTTGAGTTAGTTTGTTGACCCTATGAAGTAGAACCAATAGTAGTAATGGAAACATAATGGTGTTCGGGTTTGGGATCTATTTGATGATAATGGTTGTGGAGTTGGCGATGGTTTGAACTGGTGATCGTAACAGGAAATAAACCGGTTCTTGTATTTAGTTTTTGTTGGTCCTTGTGTTTGAAAAAAAATAATAATCAAGTAACATTTAATTCTGAAAAAGAAAAAAAATGATTTGATCCTTACATGTACAGCAGCCTGGATTTAAAGATGATCGATGGTGGTTGCTTGTTCACGATTGTGGTGATATGGGATGATCGAATGGCAGCTCAAGTTGTTTTGCAGGTGGTGATGTTTTACACACATGAAAGTGTAATATATGTAAGTAAATTGTATGTATATGCTTGAGTGTGGTTATTGAGCTGGAATAGAAATAAAAATAGAAATAGATAAAGAAGAAGATCGACAGTTAGATTGTGGTTCTTGTCTTCCAAAACAAGAAAAGGTAATTGGTAGTAGATTGAGTCGATGGTTACGGTAGTGTTGGGTAACCGAATGGTGGTGTTACATGGTGATATTGTGGGCTTCATGTGGTGAGGTTATCGATTGTGTGGTGGTTGTATGTTCAAGTTGGTGGAAGAGGGTGGCGTAGGGATGGTTGTAGCCGGTTGTGATAGTAGCAACACCTAATATTAGTCTTAGTTGAGTGACCGTAAACAAAGAGAGTGTTGAGTTTTTATGTCTTGTGTTGTTAAACAAAGAATATAAATGGTACGTATGAGGGGAGTTGGTGACAAGCAGATGATAAATTTGCAAAAGATGATTGTATTATGCCTCAATTATGGAACATGCATATATATATATAATATATTACCTATGTCATATTAGATTTAAAAGATCTTTTACCAACAGTATAGCAGCCATCATAATTGGGAGCATCTTTATCGACATTCAATGGAAAATTTAAATACTAAAGTGGACGATTAATAATTATATAAAGAGTTAAAACATCAATAATCAAAAGTGAAAGTTGATTGTGTTTTTCTCAATTGATATATATGTTAATTCTCATGTGTGGGTCAGTGTATGCTAGTGTGTGTATATGATGTAGGGAATATGATCATTTGATTAAGTGGCATCTAAAATTCACGGGCTAATATATCATACTCCGTCGTTAAACAGTGACGGATAAAAGTCTTCTGAAAAAAAAAATCCCAAATTTCTAGATTAACTATATTTATTTATTTTTGGTCATTATGGTATAAAATTTCGATCCTTAATTTGTTAAATGAAAATTACATCATAAACTATATTTCAAATTATATATATTTATTTAAATATATACATATCTATTAACAAATAGTTGTTCGTGAATCGTTGAGAACGGTCGATGGTCAATTGAACAGTGCAAAATTTTGAAACTCAACCTAACAGACTTTGCTTATCTTATCGGAAACATATAAAGATTAAAGTTTAAATTTGATCGGAAATTCCCGGGTCATCACAGTACCTACCCGTTAAAGAAATTTCGTCCCGAAATTTGATCGAGGGCGTCATGGATAACAATAAGAATGTTTTCATGACAAATATGAGTTGATAAATAGAGTTTTATCATTATTGTGTAATATATATAAAACAATTCGTTTATATGAAGAGCATGAGTGAAGCTATCACAAAAGAGTGAAATGAAAAAGTTAAAGATTCGTTTTAACTTTTGACGTAGTCAGGGTTGAATTTCGGAATTCAAGGAATTTAAAGGAAATCTTCGAAATCTAAAAGATTTGTTTCTTCGACGAATAAGGAGATTAGGATCCTCTTTGGTTAAATGTAATAATGTGTTTTGATTGCTCTGTCGGATATTTTACTATAAATACACTCCCTTCGTTTCCTTTATATTTTGGAGTTCCATCCTTTTGTTCTCTCTTCCCGACTTTAAATCAAGCAAATAATGGTCCAGAATTCGTAGGTATGAAGTTTCGAATGAACATGACTAATGTTCTAAGAGAGAGATTGTAATAGCACGATTTTGATTGGTTAAATTACCAGATTCAAGAGATAAGATAGAACGTAAGAGTCGTGTAACATGGTACATGATGATGGTACTGTGAATCATCACGTTTCATTAGAAACTCAGCATGAATTACTGTAATATAATCACGTTGATCAAGTGTCATTATATTATACTAACTCATGCATCAGTTCCCAACATTACTTCAATAACATTCATATTTTAAGCTCGAAAGTTTACAGAATATAGAAACTAACAGTTTCTATATGATGTAATACTGATAACACGAAGAGATTAATGATTTCAGATAAGAATAGTTATAAAAATATCTCCAGAAATATGGAGGATATTTATAATGAAAGATACGATAATATCTCAGAATATCTAAGATCAGAGGATGATAGAAAGTGTTGTCTGCAAGGGTTTAGAGTAAGGAGAAAGATATTCACTAAAGACTTTAGCAGACATTGAATCATTTGGATTCTTTGAAGTCAAACTTATTCTTTGTGATTTGTCCACGGCTTTCTTCATAGTTTCGCATAATCTGCTTTTCGGTACTAAATTTTCTATTGACTGTTTCCAATATAATGATACACATGAAGCACGAAGAGGTATATAATTTCGGACGAGAATATTTATGAAAATATCCTCAGAAATATCGAAGATATTGATGATGATATTTTGGAGTTTCTAAGTTCGATGGTTGATGGAGGAAGATATTCCGCAAGATTTTAACATGACTTCGGAGCAAGATATTCTCTAAAGATTTCAACGGATCCAGAATTACCCGAATCTTTTGAATATAGGGTTTGGTCCTTGTATTTTTCCTTGGTCCCCTTCATGGGTAGCTCAATCTGTTTTTCAATACCCAATTTTCTATCGAGCGTTCCTAACACTCCTTTCTTTATCATCAAACTTTTGGCCGTTTAGACCATCTACCATTTTTCCATTTCCTCTGTATTTAATGCTATGATATCTGAATCATCGGGTATTAATCCGAGGTGGTTTTAGAAGAATTGTGTTTTTAGATGATTAAACGTTGATGGTAATATGGTGGAATATGAAAGGTTCCCTGGTAACAATAAAAGAGCATGCGTATATATCAACGTTATAATAAGGTTGTTTCGTACAAAAAGTCGAAGTTGTCTTGCTGGAGCTGTGACAAAATTGGCTATTTTGAAAGGAATTGTAAAGTTATTTTCGGTAATAATAACGTCAAAGGAGCTAGCACAGATATGTGTTAAATGTTTGCTCAGGTTTCGAGTGTTTTCAGGTGCATAACTATATGTATCAATCTTTTCTTCCGTAGATGCAGTGCGGTTGGTTCATCCTCTCAATTGAGGTGTTTTCAAGAATCATGAAAGGTTTGAACGCAGATTGTAATTGTCAAGATACAAATGAAGTTTAAGATGAAATCAAGTGGCAAACTTGAAGAATTGTTTAGTTTCATATGTTATAATCAATATTTTAATTCATTTTAATTGTCCAATGTTATTAGTCCACAGTTGACAGTCTAATAATTCATATATAGTTTAATATATAATATTCAAATTAATTAATACGTGTCATGACCCGTATACGTCTCAGACTCGATCACAACTCAAAGTATATATATTATTGTAGAATCAACCTCAACCCTGTATAGAGAACTCGATCATTACTGCATATAGAGTGTCTATGGTGATTCCAAATAATATATATAGATGCGTCGATATGATATGTCAAAACCTTGTATACGTGTCCCGATATTTAAAGTGCGTAAAAGAAATAACAGAAAATAAATGACGATAAATAAAGTGCGTAAAGTAAATAACAAAAATTAAATAACGATAAATAAAATTGAGATAATTAGATTGCGATAAATAAACTGCGATAAATAAAATGTAATCAGTTAGCTAGGAACAGTTAGCTGGAACAGTTAGCGTGGTTTCTTAAGAAAAATTTCATATTGTTAATTAGTCTGTTTCTAATCAAATTTTTATTTCGTCAAATGTTTCTTCATTATGTGTAACATCCCGCCTTTTTCCGGTTACTTTCCGTTTAACTATTTTAAAGTCCGTTATATATTTATAACATCTTTCGTTAATACGCGTTTTAAATTATCTCGATTAGGTAATTCACGCACCCGATTCAAACTTGAGGGACTAAAATTGACACGGGGCAAACTAGTTGACTAGGTCAACTAGTCCACCCCAATCACCACCATTCAATCATCTCCATCTCTCTCTCTCTTTCTCTCTAGCAAGAACACACACAATTACCAAATTCATTCAATCATCATCTAAATTCGATCTAGGAGGCTTACGACAAAATAAACTACATATTCGTGATCCTCTCTTCATCCTCTTCATTTTGGTACCAACTTCATCTCGTTTGGGTAACATTTCTAAAACTATAGATTTCTCTAAATTCGTGTTTTTGACTTAAAATGGTGTTAGTTAGTGTCTATGGCTCATTGAGATGTCGTATATGTAATTTGTATGCTCGATCTTGTTATTTGGTGTAACTAGCATGAACACTTGAAATGGGTTAGTTTAATCTTGATTTTGATTGATTAAATGTTGTTAGATGTTAAACCCATTGTGTTAAAAGTGTTACTAGCATCGTTAGTTTCGTTTTGGTATGTTGGATGATATGAAAACCTTGCGTTAACATGATTATTGATTTTGGTGAATTTGGGTTAGGGTTTGATGAACTTGAAATGGACTTTGATGCATTGAATGCCATGGATTATTGTTGGTAAGTGTTTAGTTGTCTCCCTCGTCAAATTACCTTCCCAACGGTATAAAATACTTGACTTGATTGTTTGCGGATCGTAAATTGTGTTTATTTGGTTTTTGGTTCGTGCACTTAGGAGTTTCTGCATCAGACTTGAAAAACAATCTGGACGCCGTCCAGATCCTTGGACGCCGTCCCACTTTTCAAAGCTGGATGCCGTCCAGATATTTGGACGCTGTCCCAGCCTTCAAAGCTGGACGCCGTCCAGACAATTTGGACGCCGTCCAGATACACTGACAGCTTCTGTCTTCGTTGGTCATATTTCGAAAAATGTTTACAATGCTACGCACCTCTGATTCACATGTAACTTGTCCTAACGTGCTCATATATGATTAAAAACCTCAGAGAAATAGTTCGGGACCCGACCCGAACGTGTTGACTTTTTCGTTGACTTTGACCCGACCAAGTTGACTTTTAATCAAACTTAACCAAATGTTTGTGCAATCGTTCTAACATGCTATTATACTCGTATCTTGCATGAAACATGATAATTTGACCCACATGTTGTAGTATTCGAGTCGTAACGAGCCATAGGACTAATTGAACATCTTTGACCTATCGTGTTTACCGTTATTGATATAACCTATTGTTTAGGTCAAGACTAGCATTGTTCTTTACACACGTTTACTTGTTGAAGTACTTTACTACTCGTGCACTCAAGGTGAGATCATAGTCCCACTTTTACTCTTTTTGAACTTACATTTGGGATGAGAAAAACATAAACGTTTCTTTTTACTAAGTGAACACAAGTACAGGAAAACAAACATTCTACATACGAGTTTGAACAAAAATCCTCAATTCGATTATCATTAGTTACACTTGCCGGGTGTAAGCGAGAACTTATGTTATATGGCCATATGGGTTTGACAAACCCTCATTCAAACGGTTCGCTACCATTTACGAATGAAATGTATTTTCGAGAAACAGTGTATGTTCTAACACTATTGTGATGGGGTTCTATGGAAGGAATGTTAAGCATTGATAATTGGGTGCTCGTGAAACAAACTTTTGGAATGTATTACTATTATCTCATTGTTGCAAATCTTGTGGTTCACTTGTACTTACTTACTTAAACCTATGATTTCACCAACGTTTTCGTTGACAGATTTCTATGTTTTTCTCAGGTCCTTGAACGATACATGATACATGCTTCCGCTCATTATTTTGATACTTGCATTGGATGTCGAGTATATATGCATACATGGAGCGTCTTTTGGCTACTTTTAAATTGTGTCGCATAAGTTTCATTTGTACTTATAACTTTGTAACGTAACTTGTGGTGGAACTATTCTTGTAACTTTGAACAATCTTTACATTTGAAATAAATGCGACATATCTTTTGGTCAAACGTTGTCTTAAAGACTTATGACCACGTAACGGGACCTAAGTAGACGGCGCCGTCAATGACAATTTTGTCGGGTCGCTATAGATGGTATCAGAGCGTTGGTTGTAGGGATTTAGAGTTCATTGGTGTCAACCTCGAGTCATAGGGTACATTGGTGAGTCTAGACTACAACCGGCATATAGACTTGAAGTAGGAATTACTTGACTACTTGTGCATTTATACTCGAATTCTTCTACTCATATCTACTCTTAGTTCATCTTAATCTCACGTTGTCTAATTTGATTGACACGCCACCTTGACTTTATAGGATAATGTCGAATGCACATATGAATCAGGGTAATATAATTTCCGAGATTATATTACGGTGACTCATATGAACGTTCCGACATTATGACATAAAGAATTTAAGGCGAGTCGAGGAAAAACTTCTCTTTATCTTTATTCTATATCACGGTTAGTATTATTGAGAATACTAATCAATGATAATCTTGTGTCTTGAAGGAACAATGGCTCCTCGTCGTGTACGCCGCAATGAAACTCCCGAACAAGCTCTCGAACGGATGATAGCCACCGCCGTAGATGCGGCCATGGCCGGTCACTCATCCAACAACAATAATAATAACAACCACAACAACAACAACAACAACAACAACAACAATGGAGCCGGTAACTCAAACGAGGGATGCTCCTATAAAGCTTTCATGGGGTGCAAACCTCACAATTTTGATGGAACCGGGGGACCGGTCGTGCTCACCCGATGGTTTGAGCAAACGGAAGCCGTCTTTAGCATAAGCGGTTGTCGGGACCAAGACAAGGTCAAATACTCCACTCACACCTTCGCCGGTGTCGCTCTTACATGGTGGAATACTTATGTACAATCGGTGGGTACCGATGAAGCTCACGCCCTCTCTTGGGCCGACTTGAGGGAAAAGATGATTGTCGAATATTTTCCTCGTGAAGAAACCCGAAGGCTCGAACAAGAGCTAAGAACTTTAAAGGCGATTGGAAATGATCTCAAGGATTATAATCAACGATTTTACGAACTAGCCTTGATGTGCCCAAATCTTGTGAACCCCGAAGCTTTAAGGGTTGAACTTTACATGGATGGTCTCCCAAAGAGTATCAAACACGGAGTAATGTCATCCAAACCCACTAATCATCAAGAAGCTTTGAACATGGCCCGCATATTGATAGAAACGGTTGACGAAATCGTAGTTCCGGCACCTAAGGCCGAGGATAAATCGGGCGGCAACAAAAGAAAGTGGGAACCCTCCCAATCAAGCAACAACAACCTTGCTAAGAAGCCTTACACCTCCGACGGCAAGAAGGGTTATGCCGGAAATATACCTCTTTGCAACAAATGCAACAAACATCACTTTGGCGAATGTAGTAAGCTAATTTGTCATCGGTGCCAAGGAATTGGTCATAAGGCCAACGATTGTAAAAGTGCCACTCCCGTCGCTCGAAAGTGGCCCAATGCACCAAAGACGGGCACTTGTTACGAATGTGGCCAAACGGGTCATTATAGAAATGCATGCCCAAAGAAGAAAGATAACCCCAACACGCGCGGCCGAGCTTTCAACATCAACACCGAGGAAGCCTGGGATGACACTGAACTAGTCACGGGTACGTTTCTTCTCAACAATTCTTATGTCTCTTGCTTATTCGATTCGGGTGCCGATAAATGCTTTGTATCCAAGACTTTGACTCATTCTTTTAGCACTCCACCTCTTCCATTAGATACCACTTATACCATTGAAGTGGCTAACGGGAAACTATTAAGTGTCGACACATATTACCGGGGGTGTACGTTAAACATTTTGGGTAAGGAATTTGAAATTGACTTGATACCCATGGAACTAGGAAGCTTTGATGTAATAATCGGTATGAATTGGTTAGTCAAAACGAAATCTCACATCCTTTGTGATCTTAACGCAATCCGAATTCCTATCGAGAATGGTGAACCTTTGATTGTTTATGGCGATAAGAGTTGCACCGGACTCAACCTCGTTTCATGTATTAAAGTTAGAAAACTACTCCGTAAGGGTTGTTTTGCGATCCTTGCTCACGTTAAGAAAGTCAAGTCCGATGAGAAGCACATCGATGATGTGCCAATTGTTAGTGACTATTCCGATGTATTTCCCGACGAATTGTCGGGTCTTCCACCTCATCGACCGGTTGAATTCCAAATTGATCTTATTCCGGGAGCCGCACCCGTAGCACGTGCACCGTATAGACTTGCTCCATCCGAAATGCAAGAATTGAAAAGTCAAATCCAAGAACTACTTGATCGTGGTTTTATCCAACCTAGCCATTCACCATGGGGTGCTCCGATTTTGTTTGTTAAAAAGAAAGACGGATCCCTACGAATGTGTATTGATTATCGTGAACTAAATAAATTGACGGTTAAGAACCGATATCCTCTTCCTCGCATCGATGACCTCTTTGATCAACTACAAGGGACTTGTGTATATTCGAAAATCGATCTCTGCTCGGGTTATCAAGGGTTAAGGGGGAAGATGTCTCCAAAACCACTTTCCGGACTCGTTATGGTAGTTATGAATTCCTTGTCATGCCATTTGGTCTCACTAACGCACCGGCGGTGTTCATGGATCTTATGAACCGCGTGTGCAAACCGTATCTCGATAAATTCATTATTGTGTTCATCGATGACATATTGATCTATTCTAAAAATGAAGAAGAGCACGAACAACATCTCCGACTTGTGCTTGAACTCTTGAGACAAGAACGACTTTATGCCAAATTCTCCACGTGTGAATTTTGGATGAAGGAAGTTCAATTTCTTGGTCATGTTGTAAGTGATCAAGGTATTAAAATCGATCCCACGAAAATCGAAGCCATTAGTAAATGGGAGACTCCCACTACTCCTACTCACATTCGTCAATTCTTGGGTCTCGCCGGATACTACCGTAGATTCATCAAGGATTTTTCTTTGGTTGCTCGTCCTATAACCGCTTTAACTCACAAGGGAAAGAAATTCATTTGGGCGACCGAACAAGAATCCGCATTTCAAATCTTGAAGACGAAGCTTGAAATGTACCGTTCTTATTGATTAAAAACGTTCCATATTAATTGATTTCGTTACGAGGTTTTGACCTCTATATGAGACGTTTTTCAAAGATTGCATTCATTTTTAAAACAAACCATAACCTTTATTTCATAGATAAAGGTTTTAAAAAGCTTTACGTAGATTATCAAATAATGATAATCTAAAATATCCTGTTTACACACGACCATTACATAATGGTTTACAATACAAATATGTTACATCGAAATCAGTTTCTTGAATGCAGTTTTTACACAATATCATACAAACATGGACTCCAAATCTTGTCCTTATTTTAGTATGCAACAGCGGAAGCTCTTAATATTCACCTGAGAATAAACATGCTTTAAATGTCAACAAAAATGTTGGTGAGTTATAGGTTTAACCTATATATATCAAATCGTAACAATAGACCACAAGATTTCATATTTCAATACACATCCCATACATAGAGATAAAAATCATTCATATGGTGAACACCTGGTAACCGACATTAACAAGATGCATATATAAGAATATCCCCATCATTCCGGGACACCCTTCGGATATGAAATAAATTTCGAAGTACTAAAGCATCTGGTATTTTGGATGGGGTTTGTTAGGCCCAATATGTCATACCCCATCCAAATTCTTCTGGACGAATACAATAACATCTGGTCCCATTGCGAAGTACTGAACTCTATATGCCATGAACGACTCCATGTAATGTCTTTAAAATGGGTAAATGCACAGCGGAAGGTTTCTTTCATACCTGAGAATAAACATGCTTTCAAGTGTCAACCAAAAGGTTGGTGAGTTCATAAGTTTATCATAAAACAATAAAATTCATCATTTTGATAGACCACAAGATTTAAATACAGTACACCTATCTCGTGTACAAAACCATTTTTCATAATGCTTAGCAGAGTAGGTTCGTATCCTTTTCTCCCCCGTAGGTTGCCTCGCGATTTTTAAATAACCGTACACATATCTCGTGCACAAAAACATAACATACACATAATCTGTGTATAAAATCATTCTCTCGATACATAACATTCACTTTACTTTCATAGCTTGGCTTGGTAACCAACCTTAACATATAATGCGCATAATAATATCCCCAAAACAGAAAATCTCATCTGTATAATAATCATATAAACTTCGAAGTACTAAACACCACGCCCACTAGCTCTTCCGTCTAGTGAACATTCTGGGTGGGGGTGTTAAACCCGGTAGCTACCTTTAGGATTCGCGTCAATTAGGCGTGCACTAATTCTCAAAATTAGTGATGTTCCCTAATTCTTAGGTTACCAAGCAATAATAATAAGGGAAAAATATTCATATCTATTGTGGCAATTATCACGTCCACATAATTCAATGGTGGCAATTATCACGTCCACATAATTCATTTGAGGAATGTTTTGCTTGTGTCTATCTCGTCAAACATTTGTAAAAGCATTTCATGTATTCTTAGTTCAAAATATATTTCAAAAGCATTTAATAAAGCAATTGTAAAAAAAACAGCGCATGTATTCTCAGTCCCAAAAATGTAAAGAGTAAAAGGGAATCAAATGAACTCATGCATATAAATATTGTAAAACAGTTAATAAAGCATTTGCATGTATTCTCAGCCCAAAAACGTAAAGAGTAAAAGGGAGCAAATGAACTCACAATACGATATTTTGTAGTAAAGATATGCATACGACGATACTGAACAATGTAAGGTTGGCCTCGAATTCACGAACAAAACCCCCGAATAATACCCATAATCTCATAAGCTATAACCCATAAGTTCCTTAGCTTTAACTCATTTGAAAACTCGTTTGCAAATCACCCCGAACATAACTCCGTCGTAGTATTTTATGTATATTACTAATAATAATAAGATTAATAATAATAAGATTAATAATAATAATATTAATTATTTAATAATAAATAATAATAAGACGGAGGGATAGATGGATGGATATATGTGTTCTTTCATTCCTACATTATCCTTATATATACATACAGATAATAATAGTATCAAATATAATAATAATATAATAATTTAATAATATATTACATAAAATAAAAAGAAAAGAAAAAAACGTGTAGATATATAGATACTAGATATTTTTAATATAATAATAATATAATAATTATAATATAACAATATAATAATTAATTAATATAATAATTGAATAAAAACGTGTTATGATATGAGAAAAAGGAGCCACCATTTACTATGCACTTTTTGACTCCGTGTTTGTAACGGACCGTTATTTGATGTCCCGATAACAAAAATAAATGTCAAAAAGTATTAGAAAAATTCTAAAATTTAGAGTAACGTTAAAATCTTTATCCTTATCATGACAGCTAAAAATCGAGTTGTTAAAAGTGGTTCTAGATATTTATAAAATATCAAATATGTTTAAGAAGACACACCACTCGAACGTTATATATAAAATTTGTAAATAAAAAGGTAGCTACATTTTTAATAACCTTAGTGTTTTAAAAATATTTTTCTAATCCTCGTTATATATATATATATATATATATATATATATATATATATATATATATATATATATATATATATATATATATATATAACGAGAAAATTAGTATTGTTTTCTTATATATATTCAAAATATTTTATACTTAAGTAGTATATGTATATAAATATTTTCTAACAATATATTTTGAACCATTGTAATATATATTATTGTTTTGTAATATAAGTTTGTACATTTTATATTTTTGAAACGATATATATATGTACTTGTAAATTTAATATTTATAATTTAAAGTTTTAATTAGGTTTTCTAATTTATATACGTATTCAAATTACATTATCAAATATTTTCATAACAAAGTTCTTTTAGACTGAAAAACATTTTCGTATGTTTGAAACTAAATCAAATAAGTATTATAACTTTTAGTTTTCCAAAACAAATTATATTACAATTATTTTATTAAAAGATTATAAATATAGAAATTGTTATATCATAAAACATTTTCATTTAAGAAAGTAAAATCACATATAAAGTATAACGGGTTTCAGGTTTTAAATTTATAGTTTGTTCGTGTATCGTAGGGTAAAGTCCAATGGATGATTAAATGTATGAAATCATTTTAATATAACCTGTCAATTTACTTAACTTATCAGAAATATTAAATCATGGAATGGTTTATTAATATATTTTCAATTATTATATATAATTATTTATATATAATTACTTATATATCCATATCTATTTACAAATAATTTTTCGTGAATCGTCAGAAACAATCAAAGGGTAATTGAGTGCATGAACACAGTTCAAACTTTTTGAGATTCAACATAACAGACTTTACTTATCTTGTCGGAATCATTTATAGATTTGATTTAAAATAACTCGAAATTTTTCGGGTCATCACAGTACCTACACGTTAAAGAAATTTCGTCCCGAAATTTGATAGAGATCGTCATGGTTGGCAACGAGAATATTTTTAGAAAGAATATGAGTTGAAAAATAAAGTTTTATCACCATTGAGTAATATGGATATAACAATTCGATTACGAAAAGAGTATGAGTGAAGCTATCGTAAAATAGTGAAATGAGGAAATTAAAGATTCGTCTTAACTTTTGACTTACTCATGGTTAATTTTCGGAATTCAAGGAATTTAAAGAAAATCTTCAAAATCAATATATGGCTTGATTCTTCGGTGAATAAGGAAATTAGGATCTCTTTAATTAAACACGGTCATCTGCCTTGATTGCTATGTCTGATACTTCACTATAAATTAACCTCTTTTGTTCCATTATTTTCACCACTTCTATACTTTTCTTTCCTCGCTTTATACTTCTAAACGATTATGGGAATGCTTAATCCAGTTCTGATTCTTGCTATCGTATCTATCATTCTCCTTTTTTATCTACCACCGGAGGAGTCTATTTACTTCTACTACTACCTTAGGATTATAATGTTTCTAATTCTCCCGTGTCTTTATGTTTCTATACGCATTGATATACACGGTTTGTAATTTCTGTGTTGTTGTTGGGCTTTATATTTTCCCTTATATTTCGGAGCTTCATGTTTTTTTCCCCTTCTCGAATTTAACTAAAGCAAGTAATGGTCCAGAATTCGTAGATATGAAGTTTCGAATGATCATGATATACTAAGCAGAAAAGAATTGAAATCGTACGATTTGATTTGTTAAATTTTTAGAATTCACGGAAAGATAGAAATATCAAGAAAATACTTTCTTGATATGTTTAGAGGTTAAATAAAATGAAAGAGCCGTGTAACATGACACATGATGACGGTATTGTCTGTGAATCATCACGTTTCATTAGAAATTCAGCATGACTTACTGTAATATAATCACGTTGGCCAAGTGTCATTATATTATACTAACTCATGCTTCAACTCCCAACACTTCTCCAGAAATCATTCATAATTTAAACTCAAATTTTATAGAAGGATAGAAACTAAAATAGTTTCTTTGATGATATAACACAGATAGCGCGAAGAGCTAAATAATTTCGGACAAGAATAGTTGTGAAGATATCTTCAGAAATATCGAAGATATTTTATAATGAAAGATACGATGATATCTTAGAATTTTTCCGCAAGGATTTAAAATAAGTAAGGAGCAAGGTATTCACTAAAGATTTCATCACATACTGGGAATCAAGTATAGGTTTAATCCTGGTGATTTTTCCACAGTCTCCTTCATGGTTTGCTCAATCCGTTTTTCAGTACCAAATTTTCTTTTGAGCTTTTTCAACATACCATTCTTTCTTATCAAGCTTTTGGTCATTAAGACCATCTATAGCTTTTGCTGCTTCATTAGCATTCTCAAGGTTAACGAATCTGAATCATTGATTATCAATCTGAGGTGTTTTCAAGAATTTTGAATTGAGGTGTTTAAGTGCAGAATGTAACCATCAATGGACTTAATGGTTGACGAAGAAATGTTGTAAATTTTAAAAGTAATGAATGGTAGTTTCGGTGGTTTGATATGATGATTCATCACATGATACGAATGAGTATAAAATATGATTCCAGGAATGTAGTGATTTTTAGGGAGATAATACCTGCTAAAGCTTTACTTAGATTCTGGTATGTTAAAAATCAGAATATGTAATCGAGTTCGTATGGAATTGGTAATTTTTTTTTTTTTTGAAAGAGTATATTGCTGTGAAAGTATTGAGTATAATTAATGAGTATTGAATCAAAATTTAAATAAATGAAATACTCTGTAGTAAAAATAGCCACATATATTTTGCTAAAAACAAACCTACTTCAAAATACAACAATTTGTATTACTAACTATTTAAATGAATTAGTAGGCTGGCTGATGAAGAACTAATGCATAAACGTTGACGCAAACACCTCCAACAATTAGAAGGTGATCTTCATAAATCATTCATACACCTTATAATTTTTTTTTATTATTTTTTTAGATTTATTAATGGTTAGTACAAGTTTTAAAGTTGACACTTATTTGGCATGTTTGGCAAGCAGCTTTTAGAAGCTTTTTGCTTTTTACTTTTATGAAAAAGCTTATGTCTGGTAAAAAAAAACTTTGTTTGTTTAAAAGAGCTTAAAATTTTTAGGATTTGAAAAAAAAAACTAGTTTTTTTTAACTGCTACATTGACTAGCGCTTTAGATTTTTACGAGCTTTTTGTATTTATATTTATATTACTAATATATTCTTCCTAAAGTTATACATATTGGTTACACGTATCTCTTAAAAGTTCAATAAGAACACTTATATGGCTACACGTAGTCAGGTATGTTAATGAATTTTTAATTGGTTATACATTTAGTGACTTTAATCCTAATGAATTTTAAACTGATTACACATAATTGTTGACATGTATGTTTATGTTTACTAATACGTGTAGCTGTAAATCCTTATATACACAAATCTCTCTCTCTCTCTCTCTATATATATATTTACATGACAAAGGATGATTCATTATCACATATATTGTTACATGTGTTCATATGTATTAACGTAGATATTAATTTAACACTAAATGTTTTTTTTTTCCACTAGATTTGCTTTTATGTAGGCCACATCAAATTACTATTTTTAATTAATGCAATATAATTATTTATATATTATTACCTAATTCACTATAGATATTTCAAATAACTAACGAAGTTAGAATATAATGAAAAATGGCCCTCATTTTACTAGTATATATACAGTAAGTTGGATGTGTCAATTTTATCAAAAGCATATAACCATCTCATCGATTCACAAATATTCTTTTCTAAGCATTGTTCATTGAGTCTCACAATTTTTTTTTATCTCGTGTTTATTTCTACTATATATCATGTGGAAAGTTTTAAATAAAATGATAACTGAAATAATCATTATCATAATGAAAGCTCATTTCTTTGTTTCTGCGATGATGAGACAAATATATTCTTTTTTTTTTATAAATGGATGAAACTTGAAATTAAAATACCCGTGTAATATGATTATAGTACAGTTACTGCTACTAACTTGGAATTAAAATAGAAATTGAGAATTGAATTAGGGTGTGTGTCATGCGTGCATGTGTGTGTAAAGGAATGTTGGTGTGTTGACTAACTTCTCATCCTCATGTGTTTGTCTATTAAATTGAATTGTGTTGGTGAGATTCCAGAATCTCTGACAACTTAGTTAGATCGGTTTTTATCGTACTGTAATAAATTATAATTATTGTAATGAATGAATGTGTAGTTGTATTTGTATATAAGGTTTATTTGTGTGGTTTTGTGTAAATAAATAATCAAAAGTTATAACATAAAATACTATAAAATTACTAATTAAATGTATTGTATGATTTGAGTATTGTTAGTATTGTGTTGTTCTACTTAATTGTGTTACTGGTGTGTTTTGTAATTGCAAATAATGTTGTGCAGATAATTTGACTGCTGACCAAATGTTATTGTGATAAAAATAATGCTGATGTTTACTTGTTAGGTTAAAGCTTGTGAATTTCATTTAATAAGATTTTTATGTTATGTAGCTGTAATATATTGGTGCATATGGTTAAATGTGCTTAAAAAAAATGATACAAAATTTTGACTTAAACAATATAAATCTATGTAAACTTACGTGTTTGCAAACATAAAGAATTATCAATGTTGGCACAAGATAAAATAGTATTATGTTGTAATTTACATTGTAATATGTGTAATAAATGTTGTCAATTACACTTTATTGTTGTGACCTGACAAAAAGGTGTAACTTTTTTTTTTTTAAATAATTTTCCCCTTTTATTGACTAGCTGCCTCACTTTTTCTCCATGCTATAATTTAAAACAGAAAAGAATAAACATGATGTCCCAATTGTTTAAAAAAAATAATCACAGTGCAGTTCTCGTTTGGATGCAACCTATCTTTTCCTGCCGACATTTATTTGACAATCGATTTCTTGTAATTTGCGCTGTTATCTTGTACCTCTTCGTATTTTAATGTTTTCTACATATTTTTCACTTTCGTTATCCGTCTTTCACAAATTACAATGCAAAAATAATACAAATATGAATATAACTTATTATTTCGGATCGATATTGTTAAAAATGAACACATATATAGTCGCAATATCGGTTTTAATTATATATACTTATTTCTTTTCAAAAACGTATGGTGCTTATTATGTAAAGAAAATGGCTAAGTACGCCCGAGTGAAGAAGAGTAGATAAAAGAGTTGGTCCATTAAATACATAGATGATTTAAACCAGTTATATATCAAGACGTGTTATCCGAATAAAGAAATGAAGTATTCTGAAAAATGGCCATACACGAATAGCGTAAATGATAAAAGTTGATAACCCAGCAAATGCTTATGGTGGCTTTTACTTAGATCAAATGGAGTACAATTTCCACGATTAATTAATTCTAAAGGAATTAACTAGAGATTTAATAAGGCAAACCCAGAAATCAAATATAGCAGCAGGAATTATTAAAATGGTAATCATTTTAATATAAGTAAGTGAAGTATCATGATGAAGTTTGTTAATTAAGAAAATGGGAGTTTAAAATGGGTCTATGTCAGAAGCATATGGGGGGTTCACCACATAAGATAATTTTTTTTTTTCGAACAATGAGTCAGAAGGCATCATGGATTTATCTAGAAGAGTTTTATAATCAATAAATTTGATTATAAATGAACGAGGGTGTCAAGTGAACGGAGAGACAGTACACATTCGAAAGTTTAAAACTCAACATATCAATTTACTTATTATGTCGAAACATCATATCATGGGAGAGTTATGTTTAAAATCAATTCGAAAAAGTCAAGGTTGATTAATATTGCGGAGTAGGGGCCGGATAGTCTTAATAATATAAGAGATATTATACTTGTTGCGAAATATTCTATAAAGGAGGGAGAAAATGGTGTTTCGGACGGTTTCACCAGTAAACGCTTCAGGTTCTCCGCCAAATGGCGACATCTGTTCATGAAATGGATCACCTTCTTCTTATCTAAATTGATTAAGTCGTTCACAACCCCACCTTCAATTCATTCAGGCAAAAAAAAATGATGGCTAATTGATTGGTTCATCCCGGTTACACTGTTTCCGGAGCTTAAGTCGAAATCCATAACGGAATAGTTGTCAGAATCTGAGAAATTTGAACTAGTTGCGAGTTCCGTCTTGTATGGTTAAATAAAGGTTTTTTCGATATGAAATGAATTTTTTTTTTTTTTTTTTGATATCAGATGATATTCTAATTACATAGAATATCTATGTATAGTAAAGAAGATCCCGTAGATTACGGAGGAAATTAAGGAAACGTGTCAGACAAGGTTTAATGTGAAGGGATATAAGTTCGTCTGTACACCATCTATGCAATAATTGCAATAAGACGCGTCGAGACTGAAAATGATAGGTAGATATTTTTTGACAAAGAATGGTAAGTAAAACTTTTGACATGCAAACAAGGTCCAAGTCTAGACTCATTAATGTATCCTAACAACTACTAGGTTGAAGTCCAGACTCACTAATACATCCTAACAACTTCTAGTTAGACACACTAATGCAAGACCTGGTTAGCTACGACCACCGCTCTGATACCACATGTCATACCCCATCTAAATTCTTCTGGACGAATACAATAACATCTGGTCCCATTGCGAAGTACTGAACTCTATATGCCATGAACGACTCCATGTAATGTCTTTAAAATGGGTAAATGCACAGCGGAAGGTTTCTTTCATACCTAAGAATAAACATGCTTTCAAGTGTCAACCAAAAGGTTGGTGAGTTCATAAGTTTATCATAAAATAATAAAATTCATCATTTTGATAGACCACAAGATTTAAATACAGTACACCTATCTCGTGTACAAAACCATTTTTCATAATGCTTAGCAGAGTAGGTTCGTATCCTTTTCTCCCCCGTAGGTTGCCTCGCGATTTTTAAATAACCGTACACATATCTCGTGCACAAAAAAATAACATACACATAACCTGTGTATAAAATCATTCTCTTGATACATAACATTCACTTTACTTTCATAGCTTGGCTTGGTAACCGACCTTAACATATAATGCGCATAATAATATCCCCAAAACAGAAAATCTCATCTGTATAATAATCATATAAACTTCGAAGTACTAAACACCACGCTCACTAGCTCTTCCGTCTAGTGAACATTCTGGGTGGGGGTGTTAAACCCGGTAGCTACCTTTAGGATTCGCGTCAATTAGGCGTGCACTAATTCTCAAAATTAGTGATGTTCCCTAATTCTTAGGTTACCCAGCAATAATAATAAGGGGAAAAATATTCATATCTATTGTGGCAATTATCACGTCCACATATTTCAATGGTGGCAATTATCACGTCCACATAATTCATTTGAGGAATGTTTTGCTTGTGTCTATCTCGTCAAACATTTGTAAAAGCATTTCATGTATTCTTAGTTCAAAATATATTTCAAAAGCATTTAATAAAGCAATTGTAAAAAAAACAGCGCATGTATTCTCAGTCCCAAAAATGTAAAGAGTAAAAGGGAATCAAAAGAACTCACGCATATAAATATTGTAAAACAGTTAATAAAGCATTTGCATGTATTCTCAGCCCAAAAACGTAAAGAGTAAAAGGGAGCAAATGAACTCACAATACGATATTTTGTAGTAAAAATATGCATACGACGATACTGAACAATGTAAGGTTGGTCTCGAATTCACGAACAAAACCCCCGAACAATACCCATAATCTCATAAGCTATAACCCATAAGTTCCTTAGCTTTAACTCATTTGAAAACTCGTTTGCAAATCACCCGAACATAACTCCGTCGTAGTATTTTATGTATATTACTAATAATAATAAGATTAATAATAATAAGATTAATAATAATAATATTAATTATTTAATAATAAATAATAATAATAAGACGGAGGGATAGATGGATGGATATATGTGTTCTTTCATTCCTACATTATCCTTATATATACATACAGATAATAATAGTATCAAATATAATAATAATATAATAATATAATAATATATTATATAAAATAAAAAGAAAAGAAAAAAACGTGTAGATATATAGATACTAGATATTTTTAATATAATAATAATATAATAATTATAATATAACAATATAATAATTAATTAATATAATAATTGAATAAAAACGTGTTATGATATGAGAAAAAGGAGCCACCATTTACTATGCACTTTTTGACTCTGTGTTTGTAACGGACCGTTATTTGATGTCCCGATAACAAAAATAAATGTCAAAAAGTATTAGAAAAATTCTAAAATTTAGAGTAACGTTAAAATCTTTATCCTTATCATGACAGCTAAAAATCGAGTTGTTAAAAGTGGTTCTAGATATTTATAAAATATCAAATATGTTTAAGAAGACACACCACTCGAACGTTATATATAAAATTTGTAAATAAAAAGGTAGCTACATTTTTAATAACCTTAGTGTTTTAAAAATATTTTTCTAATCCTCGTTATATATATATATATATATATATATATATATATATATATATATATATATATATATATATATATATATAGAGAGAGAGAAAATTAGTATTGTTTTCTTATATATATTCAAAATATTTTATACTTAAGTAGTATATGTATATAAATATTTTCTAACAATATATTTTGAACCATTGTAATATATATTATTGTTTTGTAATATAAGTTTGTACATTTTATATTTTTGAAACGATATATATATATATGTACTTGTAAATTTAATATTTATAATTTAAAGTTTTAATTAGGTTTTCTAATTTATATACGTATTCAAATTACATTATCAAATATTTTCATAACAAAGTTCTTTTAGACTGAAAAACATTTTCGTATGTTTGAAACTAAATCAAATAAGTATTATAACTTTTAGTTTTCCAAAACAAATTATATTACAATTATTTTATTAAAAGGTTATAAATATAGAAATTGTTATATCATAAAACATTTTCATTTAAGAAAGTAAAATCACATATAAAGTATAACGGGTTTCAGGTTTTAAATTTATAGTTTGTTCGTGTATCGTAGGATAAAGTCCAATGGATGATTAAATGTATGAAATCATTTTAATATAACCTGTCAATTTACTTAACTTATCAGAAATATTAAATCATGGAATGGTTTATTAATATATTTTCAATTATTATATATAATTATTTATATATAATTACTTATATATCCATATCTATTTTGTTTGTGAATCGTCAGAAACAATCAAAGGGTAATTGAGTGCATGAACACAGTTCAAACTTTTTGAGATTCAACATAACAGACTTTACTTATCTTGTCGGAATCATTTATAGATTTGATTTAAAATAACTCGAAATTTTTCGGGTCATCACACAATAGATCTATCTTTAGGATTCGCGTCAATTAGGGTGTCTGTTCCCTAATTCTTAGATTACCAGACTTAATAAAAAGGGGCATATTCGATTTCGATAATTCAACCATAGAATGTAGTTTCACGTACTTGTGTCTATTTTGTAAATCATTTATAAAAGCTGCATGTATTCTCATCCCAAAAATATTAGATTTTAAAAGTGGGACTATAACTCACTTTCACAGATTTTTACTTCGTCGGAAAGTAAGACTTGGCCACTGGTTGATTCACGAACCTATAACAATATATACATATATATCAAAGTATGTTCAAAATATATTTACAACACTTTTAATATATTTTGATGTTTTAAGTTTATTAAGTCAGCTGTCCTCGTTAGTAACCTACAACTAGTTGTCCACAGTTAGATGTACAGAAATAAATCGATAAATATTATCTTGAATCAATCCACGACCCAGTGTATATGTATCTCAGTATTGATCACAACTCAAACTATATATATTTTGGAATCAACCTCAAGCCTGTATAGCTAACTCCAACATTCACATATAGAGTGTCTATGGTTGTTCCGAAATATATATAGATGTGTCGACATGATAGGTCGAAACATTGTATACGTGTCTATGGTATCTCAAGATTACATAATATACAATACAAGTTGATTAAGTTATGGTTGGAATAGATTTGTTACCAATTTTCACGTAGCTAAAATGAGAAAAATTATCCAATCTTGTTTTACCCATAACTTCTTTATTTTAAATCCGTTTTGAGTGAATCAAATTGCTATGGTTTCATATTGAACTCTATTTTATGAATCTAAATAGAAAAAGTATAGGTTTATAGTCGGAAAAATAAGTTACAAGTCGTTTTTGTAAAGGTAGTCATTTCAGTCGAAAGAACGACGTCTAGATGACCATTTTAGAAAACATACTTCCACTTTGAGTTTAACCATAATTTTTGGATATAGTTTCATGTTCATAATAAAAATCATTTTCTCAGAATAACAACTTTTAAATCAAAGTTTATCATAGTTTTTAATTAACTAACCCAAAACAGCCCGCGGTGTTACTACGACGGCGTAAATTCGGTTTTACGGTGTTTTTCGTGTTTCCAGGTTTTAAATCATTAAGTTAGCATATCATATAGATATAGAACATGTGTTTAGTTGATTTTAAAAGTCAAGTTAGAAGGATTAACTTTTGTTTGCGAACAAGTTTAGAATTAACTAAACTATGTTCTAGTGATTACAAGTTTAAACCTTCGAATAAGATAGCTTTATATGTATGAATCGAATGATGTTATGAACATCATTACTACCTTAAGTTCCTTGGATAAACCTACTAAAAAGAGAAAAATGGATCTAGCTTCAACGGATCCTTGGATGGCTCGAAGTTCTTGAAGCAGAATCATGACACGAAAACAAGTTCAAGTAAGATCATCACTTGAAATAAGATTGTTATAGTTATAGAAATTGAACCAAAGTTTGAATATGATTATTACATTGTATTAGAATGATAACCTACTGTAAGAAACAAAGATTTCTTGAGGTTGTATGATCACCTTACAAGATTGGAAGTGAGCTAGCAAACTTGAAAGTATTCTTGATTTTATGTAACTAGAACTTGTAGAATTTATGAAGAACACTTAGAACTTGAATATAGAACTTGAGAGAGATCAATTAGATGAAGAAAATTGAAGAATTAAAGTGTTTGTAGGTGTTTTTGGTCGTTGGTGTATGGATTAGATATAAAGGATATGTAATTTTATTTTCATGTAAATAAGTCATGAATGATTACTCATATTTTTGTAATTTTATGAGATATTTCATGCTAGTTGCCAAATGATGGTTCCCACATGTGTTAGGTGACTCACATGGGCTGCTAAGAGCTGATCATTGAAGTATATATACCAATATTACATACATCTAAAAGATGTGTATTGTACGAGTACGAATACGGGTGCATACGAGTAGAATTGTTGATGAAACTGAACGAGGATGTAATTGTAAGTATTTTTGTTTAGTAGAAGTATTTTGATAAGTGTATTGAAGTCTTTCAAAAGTGTATAAATACATATTAAAACACTACATGTATATACATTTTAACTGAGTCGTTAAGTCATCGTTAGTCGTTACATGTAAGTGTTGTTTTGAAACCTTTAGGTTAACGATCTTGTTAAATGTTGTTAACCCAATGTTTATAATATCAAATGAGATTTTAAATTATTATATTATCATGATATTATCATGTATGAATATCTCTTAATATGATATATATACATTAAATGTCTTTACAACGATAATCGTTACATATATGTCTCGTTTAAAAATCATTAAGTTAGTAGTCTTGTTTTTACATATGTAGTTCATTGTTAATATACTTAATGATATGTTTACTTATCTTAATATCATTTTAACTATATATATATCCATATATATGTCATCATATAGTTTTACAAGTTTTAACGTTCGTGAATCACCGGTCAACTTGGGTGGTCAATTGTCTATATGAAACATATTTCAATTAATCAAGTCTTAACAAGTTTGATTGCTTAACATGTTGGAAACATTTAATCATGTAAATATAAATCTCAATTAATATATATAAACATGGAAAAGTTCGGGTCACTACAGTACCTACCAGTTAAATAAATTTCGTCCCGAAATTTTAAGCTGTTGAAGGTGTTGACGAATCTTCTGGAAATAGATGCGGGTATTTCTTTTTCATCTGATCTTCACGCTCCCAGGTGAACTCGGGTCCTCTACGAGCATTCCATCGAACCTTAACAATTGGTATCTTGTTTTACTTAAGTCTTTTAACCTCACGATCCATTATTTCGACGGGTTCTTCGATGAATTGAAGTTTTTCGTTGATTTGGATTTCATCTAACGGAATAGTGAGATCTTCTTTAGCAAAACATTTCTTCAAATTCGAGACGTGGAAAGTGTTATGTACAGCCGCGAGTTGTTGAGGTAACTCAAGTCGGTAAGCTACTGGTCCGACACGATCAATAATCTTGAATGGTCCAATATACCTTGGATTTAATTTCCCTCGTTTACCAAATCGAACAACGCCTTTCCAATGTGCAACTTTAAGCATGACCATCTCTCCAATTTCAAATTCTATATCTTTTCTTTTAATGTCAGCGTAGCTCTTTTGTCAACTTTGGGCGGTTTTCAACCGTTGTTGAATTTGGATGATCTTCTCGGTAGTTTCTTGTATAATCTCCGGACCCGTAATCTGTCTATCCCGCACTTCACTCCAACAAATCGGAGACCTGCACTTTCTACCATAAAGTGCTTCAAACAGCGCCATCTCAATGCTTGAATGGTAGCTGTTGTTGTAGGAAAATTCTGCTAAAGGTAGATGTCAATCCCAACTGTTTCTGAAATCAATAACACATGCTCGTAGCATGTCTTCAAGCGTTTGTATCGTCCTTTCACTCTGCCCATCAGTTTTTGGATGATAGGCAGTACTCATGTCTAGACGAGTTCCTAATGCTTGCTGTAATGTCTGCCAGAATCTTGAAATAAATCTACCATCCCTATCAGAGATAATAGAGATTGGTATTCCATGTCTGGAGACGACTTCCTTCAAATACAGTCGTGCTAACTTCTCCATCTTGTCATCTTCTCTTATTGGCAGGAAGTGTGCTGATTTGGTGAGACGATCAACTATTACCCAAATAGTATTAAAACCACTTGCAGTCCTTGGCAATTTAGTGATGAAATCCATGGTAATGTTTTCCCATTTCCATTCCGGGATTTTGGGTTGTTGAAGTAGACCTGATGGTTTCTGATGCTCAGCTTTGACCTTAGAACACGTCAAACATTCTCCTACGTATTTAGCAACATCGGCTTTCATACCCGGCCACCAAAAATGTTTCTTGAGATCCTTGTACATCTTCCCCGTTCCAGGATGTATTGAGTATCTGGTTTTATGAGCTTCTCTAAGTACCATTTCTCTCATATCTCCAAATTTTGGTACCCAAATCCTTTCAGCCCTATACCGGGTTCCGTCTTCCCTAATATTAAGATGCTTCTCCGATCCTTTGGGTATTTCATCCTTTAAATTTCCCTCTTTTAAAACTCCTTGTTGCGCCTCCTTTATTTGAGTAGTAAGGTTATTATGAATCATTATATTCATAGATTTTACTCGAATGGGTTCTCTGTCCTTCCTGCTCAAGGCATCGGCTACCACATTTGCCTTCCCCGGGTGGTAACGAATCTCAAAGTCGTAATCATTCAACAATTCAATCCACCTACGCTGCCTCATATTCAGTTGTTTCTGATTAAATATGTGTTGAAGACTTTTGTGGTCGGTATATATAATACTTTTGACCCCATATAAGTAGTGCCTCCAAGTCTTTAATGCAAAAACAACCGCGCCTAATTCCAAATCATGCGTCGTATAATTTTGCTCGTGAATCTTCAATTTTCTAGATGCATAAGCAATCACCTTCGTTCGTTGCATTAATACACAACCGAGACCTTGCTTTGATGCATCACAATAAATCACAAAATCATCATTCCCTTCAGGAAATGACAATATAGGTGCCGTAGTTAGCTTTTTCTTCAATAACTGAAACGCTTTCTCTTGTTCATCATTCCATTCAAATTTCTTCCCTTTATGCGTTAATGCAGTCAAGGGTTTTGCTATTCTAGAAAAGTCTTGGATGAACCTTATGTAGTAACCAGCTAGTCCTAAAAACTGGCGTATGTGTTTCGGAGTTTTCGGGGTTTCCCACTTTTCAACAGTTTCTATCTTTGCCGGATCCACCTTAATACCTTCTTTGTTCACTATGTGACCGAGGAATTAAACTTCTTCCAACCAAAATGCACACTTTGAAAACTTAGCGTACAATTCTTCCTTCCTCAATACTTCTAACACCTTTCTCAAATGTTCACCGTGTTCTTGGTCATTCTTTGAGTAAATAAGTATGTCATCAATGAAAACAATGACAAACTTGTCAAGGTATGGTCCACACACTCGGTTCATAAGGTCCATGAACACAGCTGGTGCATTAGTTAAACCAAATGGCATGACCATAAACTCGTAATGACTGTAACGTGTTCTGAAAGCAGTCTTTGGAATATCATCTTCTTTCACCCGCATTTGATGATACCCGAAACGTAAGTCAATCTTTGAATAAACAGACGAGCCTTGTAGTTGATCAAATAAGTCGTCGATTCTCGGTAGTGGGTAGCGGTTCTTGATGGTAAGTTTGTTCAACTCTCGGTAGTCGATACACAACCTGAATGTACCATCTTTCTTCTTGACATACAAAACAGGAGCTCCCCACGGTGATGTGCTTGGTCGAATGAAACCACGCTCTAAAAGTTCTTGTAATTGGCTTTGCAGTTCTTTCATCTCACTGGGTGCGAGTCTGTAAGGAGCACGAGCTATTGGTGCAGCTCCTGGTACAAGATCTATTTGAAATTCAACGGATCGATGTGGGGGTAATCCTGGTAATTCTTTCGGAAATACATCGGGAAATTCTTTTGCAATGGGAACATCATTGATGCTCTTTTCTTCAGTTTGTGCCTTCAAATTACTAATAAGATGTAGCTTCGTGTTGCCCTTTTCTCCGTACACCATTAAGGGTTTTCCTTTTTCTCGTATAATGCGAATTGCATTTTTGTAACAAACGATCTCTGCTTTCACTTCTTTCAACCAGTCCATACCGATTATCACATCAAAACTCCCTAACTCTACTGGTAACAAATCAATCTTAAATGTTTCGCTAACCAGTTTAATTTCTCGATTCCGACATATATTATCTGCTGAAATTAATTTACCATTTGCTAATTCGAGTAAAAATTTACTATCCAAAGGCGTCAATGGACAACTTAATTTAGCACAAAAATCTCTACTCATATAGCTTCTATCCGCACCCGAATCAAATAAAACGTAAGAAGATTTATTGTCAATAAGAAACGTACCCGTAACAAGCTCCGGGTCTTCCTGTGCCTCTGCCGCATTAATATTGAAAACTCTTCCGCGGCCTTGTCCATTCGTGTTCTCCTGGTTCTGGCAATTTCTAATTATGTGGCCCAGTTTTCCACATTTATAACAAACTACATTGGCATAACTTGATCTGACACTACTTGCTCCGCCATTACTCATTCCGACACCATTTGTTCCTTTCGTTCTATTAACCCCTGGTCCGTAGACCTCACACTTCGCCGCGCTATGACCATTTCTTTTAAACTTGTTGCAAAATTTGGTGCAGAACCCCGAGTGATACTTTTCACACCTTTGGCATAGCTGCTTCTGATTGTTGTTGTTGTTGTTGTTGCGGTTATTATTGTTGTTGGGATGATTGTTGTAGTTGCTGTTGTTGTTGTTGTTGTTGTTGTTGTTGTTGGGCCGTTTGTTGTAGTTGCGATTGATGTTGCGATTGTTGGGATAATTGTTGCGATTATTGTTGTAATTGCTGTTGTTGTTGTATTGGTGATTCTTATCACCGTTTTCCTCCCATTTTCTTTTGACTTGCTTCACATTGGCCTCTTCAGCAGTCTGTTCTTTAATTCTTTCTTCAATCTGGTTCACTAGTTTGTGAGCCATTCTACATGCATGTTGTATGGAGGCGGGCTCGTGTGAACTTATATCTTCTTGGATTCTTTCTGGTAATCCTTTCACAAACGCGTCGATCTTCTCTTCCTCATCTTCGAATGCTCCCGAACACAATAGGCACAATTCTGTGAATCGTCTTTCGTACGTGGTAATATCAAATCCTTGGGTTCGTAACCCTCTAAGTTCTGTCTTGAGCTTATTGACCTCGGTTCTGATGTAACACCCTAGGCAAATCCCACATCGCCCACGAACATGAGTGATCATGGGATTATAAGGTAATACTCACGCTTAAATGACACAACGCGTTTTGGGATCACAGGCTGAGTAGAAGTGCGAGTACGTTGTGGTTAAGCGTGCTCGGGCGAGAGCACTACCAGGATGGGTAACCTCCTGGGAAAGTGCTTCTCGTGTGTGGTCGCCAAGAAAAAGCCGTGCGTCTGCGGGCAAAGCGGACAATATTGTGGTCATGTTAAGCTGGGGTGTTACAGAATGGTATCAGAGCCACTCATGTGCCGTTGGGGGTGGTGGGGCAAACCTCATCGAGGACGATGAGTCCCTAAAGGGGGGGTGAATGTAACACCCTAGGCAAATCCCACATCGCCCACGAACATGAGTGATCATGGGATTATAAGGTAATACTCACGCTTAAATGACACAACGCGTTTTGGGATCACAGGCTGAGTAGAAGTGCGAGTACGTTGTGGTTAAGCGTGCTCGGGCGAGAGCACTACCAGGATGGGTGCCCTCCTGGGAAAGTGCTTCTCGTGTGTGGTCGCCAAGAAAAAGCCGTGCGCCTGCGGGCAAAGCGGACAATATTGTGGTCATGTTAAGCTGGGGTGTTACATCTGGGACGGTACTTCTCGTTCATCAAGTGCTTGAATGCTGACCACGGTAGTGCGTACGCATCGTCTTGTCCCACTTGCTCTAGATAGGTATTCCACCATGTTAACGCAGAACCTGTGAAGGTATGCGTAGCGTACTTTACTTTGTCCTCTTCAGTACACTTACTTATGGCAAACACCGATTCGACCTTCTCGGTCCACCGTTTCAATCCGATCGGTCCTTCGATTCCATCAAATTCCAAAAGTTTGTAGGCAGTGAATTCTTTGTAGGTGCATCCTACACGATTTTCTGTACTGCTAAATCCAAGGTTATTGTTGGTATGTAGCGCAGCCTGTACTGCGGCTATGTTTGAAGCTAGAAAAGTACGGAATTCCTCTTCATTCATATTCACGGTGTGTCGAGTAGTCGATGCCATTTCCTTCAAAACAGTCAAATGGAACAAGTTAATCATACAGAATATTAAGAGTAGTTAATTGTATTTCGTAGCATAATATGAACTCATTTATAAAAGCTTTTTCTTCATATTAGCGTTTTATAAGTTTAAATTCGGGTAGTACCTACCCGTTAAGTTCATACTTAGTAGCTAATATACAATTCAACTACTACAATTCTATATGAAAAACTGATTATAATAATATTTCGCGTTCAAACTTTTACACAATATTTTACAAACTTACAATACCGCTTATTTTACATATAGCATGAAATATAGCACACAATAAATTTGATACAAGATGGTTGTGAAGATAATTCTAGCTAGTACACAAGTCGTTCAGCAAAGGCAATAAAGACACGTAATTCATACGTCTAGAAACAAGTCATGCATTCTGGTTTTACTAGGATTACTTCCCATCCGTGGTCTTGTGGAATATAACCGTTATGGCCGTTGATAAGACAGTGTGTTGTAACGTCGTCAAAGGGACGAGGGTTACGTAATGTCCAACAGTCCCGTAACAATCTAAAAACCTCATTTCTTACCCCAATTACCGACTCCGTCACTTGTGGGAACGTTTTGTTTAATAGTTGTAGCCCGATGTTCTTGTTCTCACTTTGGTGAGAAGCGAACATTACTAATCCGTAAGCATAACATGCTTCTTTATGTTGCATGTTAGCCGCTTTTTCTAAATCACGAAGTCCAATATTCGGATATATTGAGTCAAAATAATTTCTTAACCCATTGCGTAAAATAGCATTTGGGTTCCCTGCAATATATGCGTCAAAGTAAACACATCGTAACTTATGGATTTCCCAATGTGATATCTCCCATCTTTCAAACGAAAGCCTTTTATAAACCAAGGCATTCTTAGAACGTTCTTCGAATGTCTTACAAAATGATCTCGCCTTAAATAGTTGTGCCGAAGAATTCTGACCGACTCTAGACAAGATTTCATCAATCATGTCTCCGGGTAGGTCTCTTAAAATATTAGGTTGTCTATCCATTTTGTGTTTTTATACTGTAAAATAGACAAGAGTTAGATTCATAAAAAAAAATACTTATTAATACAAGCAATTTTTACATATATCATAAAGCATAAGCACACTATATTACATATATTACACCACACGAATACAACTATCTTATTCCGACTCGCTTGTTTCTTCTTCTTTGGTTTTGGATCGTTTTGCCAAGTTTCTAGGGATATATGATGTTCCCCTAATACGAGCCGTCGTTTTCCACATTGGTTTAGAAAAACCTGGTGGTTTAGAGGTTCTTGGGTCATTGTTACAACTTAAGGACTTCGGGGGTTGACGATACATATAAAGTTCATCGGGGTTGGAATTAGATTTCTCTATTTTTATGCCCTTTCCCTTATTATTTTCTTTTGCCTTTTTAAATTCAGTTGGGGTAATTTCTATAACATCATCGGAATTCTCGTCGGAATCCGATTCATCGGAGAATTGGTAATCCTCCCAATATTTTGCTTCCTTGGCGGAAACACCATTGACCATAATTAACCTTGGTCGGTTGGTTGAGGATTTTCTTTTACTTAACCATTTTATTATTTCCCCCACCGGTTCTATTTCTTCATCCGGTTCCGATTCTTCTTCCGGTTCCGATTCTTCTTCCGGTTCCGACTCTTCTTTCGGTTCCTCTTCGGGAACTTGTGAATCAGTCCACGAATCATTCCAATTTACATTTGACTCTTCATTATTATTAGGTGAGTCAATGGGACTTGTTCTAGAGGTAGACATCTATCATATAATATCAAACGCGTTAAGAGATTAATATATCACATAATATTCACATGTTAAAAATATATAGTTTCCAGCAAAATTTGTTAAGCAATCATTTTTCAAGTAAACACGATCGAAGTCCAGACTCACTAATGTATCCTAACAAACTCGATAAGACACACTAATGCAAATTTTCTGGTTCTCTAAGACCAACGCTCGGATACCAACTGAAATGTCCCGTTCTTATTGATTAAAAACGTTCCATATTAATTGATTTCGTTGCGAGGTTTTGACCTCTATATGAGACGTTTTTCAAAGACTGCATTCATTTTTAAAACAAACCATAACCTTTATTTCATAGATAAAGGTTTTAAAAAGCTTTACGTAGATTATCAAATAATGATAATCTAAAATATCCTGTTTACACACGACCATTACATAATGGTTTACAATACAAATATGTTACATCGAAATCAGTTTCTTGAATGCAGTTTTTACACAATATCATACAAACATGGACTCTAAATCTTGTCCTTATTTTAGTATGCAACAGCGGAAGCTCTTAATATTCACCTGAGAATAAACATGCTTTAAACGTCAACAAAAATGTTGGTGAGTTATAGGTTTAACCTATATATATCAAATCGTAACAATAGACCACAAGATTTCATATTTCAATACACATCCCATACATAGAGATGAAAATCATTCATATGGTGAACACCTGGTAACCGACATTAACAAGATGCATATATAAGAATATCCCCATCATTCCGGGACACCCTTCGGATATGATATAAATTTCGAAGTACTAAAGCATCCGGTACTTTGGATGGGGTTTGTTAGGCCCAATAGATCTATCTTTAGGATTCGCGTCAATTAGGGTGTCTGTTCCCTAATTCTTAGATTAATAGACTTAATAAAAAGGGGCATATTCGATTTCGATAATTCAACCATAGAATGTAGTTTCACGTACTTGTGTCTATTTTGTAAATCATTTATAAAACCTGCATGTATTCTCATCCCAAAAATATTAGATTTTAAAAGTGGGACTATAACTCACTTTCACAGATTTTTACTTCGTCGGGAAGTAAGACTTGGCCACTGGTTGATTCACGAACCTATAACAATATATACATATATATCAAAGTATGTTCAAAATATATTTACAACACTTTTAATATATTTTGATGTTTTAAGTTTATTAAGTCAGTTGTCCTCGTTAGTAACCTACAACTAGTTGTCCACAGTTAGATGTACAGAAATAAATCGATAAATATTATCTTGAATCAATCCACGACCCAGTGTATACGTATCTCAGTATTGATCACAACTCAAACTATATATATTTTGGAATCAACCTCAACCCTGTATAGCTAACTCCAACATTCACATATAGAGTGTCTATGGTTGTTCCGAAATATATATAGATATGTCGACATGATAGGTCGAAACATTGTATACGTGTCTATGGTATCTCAAGATTACATAATATACAATACAAGTTGATTAAGTTATGGTTGGAATAGATTTGTTACCAATTTTCACGTAGCTAAAATGAGAAAAATTATCCAATCTTGTTTTACCCATAACTTCTTCATTTTAAATCCGTTTTGAGTGAATAAAATTGCTATGGTTTCATATTGAACTATATTTTATGAATATAAATAGAAAAAGTATAGGTTTATAGTCGGAAAAATAAGTTACAAGTCGTTTTTGTAAAGGTAGTCATTTCAGTCGAAAGAACGACGTCTAGATGACCATTTTAGAAAACATACTTCCACTTTGAGTTTAACCATAATTTTTGGATATAGTTTCATGTTCATAATAAAAATCATTTTCTCAGAATAGAAACTTTTAAATCAAAGTTTATCGTAGTTTTTAATTAACAAACCCAAAACAGCCCGCGGTGTTACTACGACGGCGTAAATTCGGTTTTACGGTGTTTTTCGTGTTTCCAGGTTTTAAATCATTAAGTTAGCATATCATATAGATATAGAACATGTGTTTAGTTGATTTTAAAAGTCAAGTTAGAAGGATTAACTTTTGTTTGCGAACAAGTTTAGAATTAACTAAACTATGTTCTAGTGATTACAAGTTTAAACCTTCGAATAAGATAGCTTTATATGTATGAATCGAATGATGTTATGAACATCATTACTACCTTAAGTTCCTTGGATAAACCTACTGAAAAAGAGAAAAATGGATCTAGCTTCAACGGATCCTTGGATGGCTCGAAGTTCTTGAAGCAGAATCATGACACGAAAACAAGTTCAAGTAAGATCATCACTTGAAATAAGATTGTTATAGTTATAGAAATTGAACCAAATTTTGAATATGATTATTACCTTGTATTAGAATGATAACCTACTATAAGAAACAAAGATTTCTTGAGGTTGGATGATCACCTTACAAGATTGGAAGTGAGCTAGCAAACTTGAAAGTATTCTTGATTTTATGTAACTAGAACTTGTAGAATTTATGAAGAACACTTAGAACTTGAAGATAGAAATTGAGATAGATCAATTAGATGAAGAAAATTGAAGAATGAAAGTGTTTGTAGGTGTTTTTGGTCGTTGGTATATGGATTAGATATAAAGGATATGTAATTTTGTTTTCATGTAAATAAGTCATGAATGATTACTCATATTTTTGTAATTTTATGAGATATTTCATGCTAGTTGCCAAATGATGGTTCCCACATGTGTTAGGTGACTCACATGGGCTGCTAAGAGCTGATCATTGGAGTGTATATACCAATAGTACATACATCTAAAAGCTGTGTATTGTACGAGTACGAATACGGGTGCATACGAGTAGAATTGTTGATGAAACTGAACGAGGATGTAATTGTAAGTATTTTTGTTTAGTAGAAGTATTTTGATAAGTGTATTGAAGTCTTTCAAAAGTGTATAAATACATATTAAAACACTACATGTATATACATTTTAACTGAGTCGTTAAGTCATCGTTAGTCGTTACATGTAAGTGTTGTTTTGAAACCTTTAGGTTAACGATCTTGTTAAATGTTGTTAACCCAATGTTTATAATATCAAATGAGATTTTAAATTATTATATTATCATGATATTATCATGTATGAATATCTCTTAATATGATATATATACATTAAATGTCTTTACAACGATAATCGTTACATATATGTCTCGTTTAAAAATCATTAAGTTAGTAGTCTTGTTTTTACATATGTAGTTCATTGTTAATATACTTAATGATATGTTTACTTATCTTAATATCATGTTAACTATATATATCCATATATATGTCATCATATAGTTTTTACAAGTTTTAACGTTCGTGAATCACCGGTCAACTTGGGTGGTCAATTGTCTATATGAAACATATTTCAATTAATCAAGTCTTAACAAGTTTGATTGCTTAACATGTTGGAAACATTTAATCATGTAAATATCAATCTCAATTAATATATATAAACATGGAAAAGTTCGGGTCACTACAAAGCTAACCACCGCTCCTATCTTGTCACTTCCCGAAGGCAATGATGACTTTGTTGTATATTGCGATGCCTCGAAACATGGTTTTGGGTGTGTATTGATGCAATGAACGAAAGTCATTGCTTATGCTTCTCGACAACTCAAAATTCATGAACAAAACTTCACGACCCATGATCTCGAACTCGGAGCCGTTGTCTTTGCACTTAAAATGTGGAGACACTATCTTTATGGAACCAAGAGTACTATCTTCACCGATCACAAAAGCCTTCAACACATTATCGATCAAAAGCAACTAAACATGAGACAACGAAGGTGGATTGAAACCTTAAACGATTATGATTGCGAGCTTCGTTACCATCCCGGAAAGGCAAATGTAGTAGCCGATGCCTTAAGTCGAAAAGAAAGAGCGGTGCCTCTTCGTGTCCGAGCCTTAAACATCACCATCCACACAAACCTTAATAGCCAAATTCGGGTAGCCCAAGATGAGGCTCTCAAGGATGAAAACCTATCACACGAGCTGTTGAACATTCTCGTCTCTCGATTCGAAATTAGGGAGAACAGACTCCGATATTACGCCGGAAGGATTTGGGTGCCTAGTTATGGGGACCTACGAAGACTTATTTTAGACGAAGCCCATAAGTCACGATACTCAATTCACCCCGGTGCCAATAAGATGTACCACGACCTTAAACAACTATATTGGTGGCCGAACATCAAAAGGGACGTAGCTACTTATGTTTCCAAGTGTTTGACATGTTCCAAAGTCAAAGCCGAACACCAAAGACCGTCCGGACTACTTCAACAACCCGAGATCCCGCAATGGAACTGGGAAAGGATAACGATGGACTTTATCACCAAGCTACCAAAAACGACGGGCGGTCATGATACCATTTGGGTTATTGTTGACCGTCTCACCAAATCCGCACACTTCCTTTCCATGAAAGAAACGGAAAAAATGGAGAAACTTGCACAACTTTACATTAAGGAGATCGTAGCCCGACACGGTGTACCTTTATCGATTATCTCCGACCGAGATGGCCATTTCGTTTCTAGATTTTGGCGTACATTGCAAGAAGTTTTGGGAACGCGTTTAGACATGAGCACCGCATATCATCCTCAAACCGACGGACAAAGCGAACGCACAATTCAAACCTTAGAGGACATGTTACGAGCTTGCGTGGTTGATTTCGGAAAAGCTTGGGACAAGCACTTACCTCTCGCTGAGTTCTCTTACAACAATAGTTATCACGCGAGTATTAAAGCCGCACCTTTTGAAGCGCTATATGGCCGAAAATGTCGTTCTCCTCTTTGTTGGGCCGAAGTAGGCGACAAGCAAATCACCGAACCCGAACTCATTCACGAAACCACCGAGAAAATCGTTCAAATCCGAGATAGGCTTAGGACGGCCCGAAGTCGTCAAAAGAGCTATATCGACAAACGACGCAACGATCTTGAATTTCAAGTCGGTGACCGAGTAATGTTAAAAGTCGCGCCTTGGAAAGGTGTAATCCGCTTTGGGAAACGCGGGAAGCTAAATCCGCGGTATATTGGTCCTTTCGAAATCTTGGAGCGTATTGGAATCGTTACTTATCGTTTAGATCTTCCACCTCAATTGAGCTCCGTTCATCCTACCTTCCATGTATCTAACTTGAAAAAGTGTCTTGCTGAACCCGATATCGTCATCCCTCTCGAGGAACTTACTATCGATGACAAACTTCACTTTGTGGAGGAACAGGTTGAAATTGTGGACACCTCTGTCAAAACATTAAAACAAAGCCGAATTCCATGTGTCAAGGTCCGTTGGAATGCCAAAAGGGGACCCGAGTTTACTTGGGAAAGACAAGATCAAATGCAAAGGAAGTATCCTCATCTATTCGTGAATTCGGAAACGCAAGATCTCGAGGAAGAAACAACGACTACTACGCCTACTTAAATTTCGGGACGAAATTTCTTTTAAGGAGTAGGTAATGTAACATCCTGCCTTTTTCCGGTTACTTTACGTTTAACTATTTTAAAGTCCGTTATATATTTATAACATCTTTCGTTAATACGCTTTTTAAATTATCTCGATTAGGTAATTCATGCACCCGATTCAAACTTGAGGGACTAAAATTGACACGGGGCAAACTAGTTGACTAGGTCAACTAGTCCACCCCAATCACCACCATTCAATCATCTCCATCTCTCTCTCTTTCTCTCTAGCAAGAACACACACACAATTACCAAATTCATTCAATCATCATCTAAATTCGCATCTAGGAGGCTTACGACAAAATAAACTACATATTCGTGATCCTCTCTTCATCCTCTTCGTTTTGGTACCAACTTCATCTCATTTGGGTAACATTTCTAAAACTCTAGATTTCTCTAAATTCGTGTTTTTGACTTAAAATGGTGTTAGTTAGTGTCTATGGCTCATTGAGATGTCGTGTATGTAATTTGTATGCTCGATCTTGTTATTTGGTGTAACTAGCATGAACACTTGAAATGGGTTAGTTTAATCTTGATTTTGATTGATTAAATGTTGTTAGATGTTAAACCCATTGTGTTAAAAGTGTTACTAGCATCGTTAGTTTCGTTTTGGTATGTTGGATGATATGAAAACCTTGCGTTAACATGATTATTGATTTTGGTGAATTTGGGTTAGGGTTTGATGAACTTGAAATGGACTTTGATGCATTGAATGCCATGGATTATTGTTGGTAAGTGTTTAGTTGTCTCCCTCGTCAAATTACCTTCCCAACGGTATAAAATACTTGACTTGATTGTTTGCGGATCGTAAATTGTGTTTATTTGGTTTTTGCTTCATGCACTTAGGAGTTTCTGCATCAGACTTGAAAAACAATCTGGACGCCGGCCAGATCCTTGGACGCCGTCCCACTTTTCAAAGCTGGACACCGTCCAGATATTTGGACGCCGTCCCAGCCTTCAAAGCTGGACGCCGTCCAGACAATCTGGACGCCGTCCAGATACACTGACAGCTTCTGTCTTCGTTGGTCATTTTTCGAAAAATGTTTACTAGCATTGTTCTTTGCACACGTTTACTTGTTGAAGTACTTTACTACTCGTGCACTCAAGGTGAGATCATAGTCCCACTTTTACTCTTTTTGAACTTACATTTGGGATGAGAAAAACATAAACGTTTCTTTTTACTAAGTGAACACAAGTACAGGAAAACAAACATTCTACATACGAGTTTGAACAAAAATCCTCAATTCGATTATCATTAGTTACACTTGCCGGGTGTAAGCGAGAACTTATGTTATATGGCCATATGGGTTTGACAAACCCTCATTCAAACGGTTCGCTACCGTTTACGAATGAAATGTATTTTCGAGAAACAGTGTATGTTCTAACACTATTGTGATGGGGTTCTATGGAAAGAATGTTAAGCATTGATAATTGGGTGCTCGTGAAACAAACTTTTGGAATGTATTACTATTATCTCATTGTTGCAAATCTTGTGGTTTACTTGTACTTACTTACTTAAACCTATGATTTCACCAACGTTTTCGTTGACAGATTTCTATGTTTTTCTCAGGTCCTTGAACGATACATGATACATGCTTCCGCTCATTATTTTGATACTTGCATTGGATGTCGAGTATATATGCATACATGGAGCGTCTTTTCGCTACTTTTAAATTGTGTCGCATAAGTTTCATTTGTACTTATAACTTTGTAACGTAACTTGTGTTGGAACTATTCTTGTAAACTTTGAACAATCTTTACATTTGAAATAAATGCGACATATCTTTTGGTCAAACGTTGTCTTAAAGACTTATGACCACGTAACGGGACCTAAGTAGACGGCGCCGTCAATGACGATTTTGTCGGGTCGCTACATTATGCCACTTGTTGGATTCTGGTAAATCAAAATTCAAATATGAAATTGGATGAAAATGGTTATTCGGCTGTGAACGGATATGTATCTCGGTGGTTGTAAGTAGGATAGTAAATGACTGTTGAATCAGCTTTGAAGAATGTACAGTGTAACTTATTAATGTGAAATATAAATATTCCTCGGGTATTACCTACCCGTTAAAATATTTTCACCATTAACAGTTTGTACAAAGACTTTTAATTACAATCTTTATGAAAATATATATACCTATATATTTTCTTCAGATGTAATCATAGATTTAATGAGTCAGTATGATATTAAACTCATTTGGTTTACCGTTAGAACTAGAATAAATAATCTCTAAAACATTTAGAGATTACTTAATCGCCATGAAGAACGAAGATAATCGATGTAGAACGATACGTAGAACGATACGTAGAACGATGATTATACTCATGTTACAGATTGCGATGTTGAAGCGTGTGATGTTTAGGCTTATGTTATTGGTGGTACTGGTGTTGCCGGTGCCGTTGCTGAAGCTGGTAAGTTTTGCACCATGTTTTCCAAATTGATTACTCGAGCGTGAAGCTTGTTGACTCTTTGATTACTCCGGAATGTTTGGCGTTCGGAACGAGCGAATGAATAAGGTTTAGAATTTTAGATAGAATATAATCGTGACGAGATACTCTAGAAATGAGAGAAAATGGTGTCTCGAACAGGTTTGCCGCTAAGTGCTTCAGGTTCTTCACCAAGAGTGCAGGTTGGTGAGTGAAAAGGATCGCCTTCTTCTCGTCTCCATTGATTTAGTCGACTACGAAACCATCAAATGAATTGGGGATGACTGATTGGTTGATTCATTCCGGTGACACTGCTTTCGGAGCTCGAGTGAAACTCTATGTCGGAATAGCTGTCGGAATAACTATCGGATTAGTTTTCGGAATCTAAGGGACTCGAACTGGTTGAGGGACTCATCTCGTACGTTTAGGTGAAGGATTTTCGATAAGGAATAGAATAGGATGTTGATTAGTACTCTGCAATACATAATTTACATATGCATATATAATACTAAAATCCCATAAGTTGGAATCTACGGAATCTGTCAGGCAAAGGTAACAATAACAGATACGCTAAGATATGAATCAGCAGATACACTAAGATATGAATTTTTGTCTATACACTATTCATGCAATCATTGCAATATGATGTGTCTAGACTAAGAATAATGAGCAGATAATTTCCTAAGGATGATAAGCAGATGATTTTCAACAAAAATGATAAGCAAAACTTTTGACATGCAGACACGGTCGAAGTCCAGACTCACTAATGCATCCTAACGACTATCACTTAGACATACTAATGCAAGACCACTGCTCTGATACCAACTGAAAGGACCCGTCCTAATATATCCAGACGAAGTCCATATCGATTATAAACGGTTCACAACAGTTGGTTACATCGCGAGGTACTTGACCTCTATATGATACATTTTACAAAAATTTCATTCGTTTTTAAAATACAAACTTTCTTTACAACGAAAGTTGACGACATGTATACTATTTCATAATATATCCAACTATAATTGACTTAATAATAATCTTAATGAACTCGACGACTCGAATGCAACGTCTTTTGAAATATGCCATGAATGACTCCAAGTAATGTACATAAAATGAGCAAAATGCACAGCGGAAGATTTCTTTCGTACCTGAGAATAAACATGCTTTAAAGTGTCAACCAAAAGGTTGGTGAGTTCATTAGTTTAACATAAATAATCATTTCATAATTTTAATAGACCACAAGATTTCATATTTCCATTTCTCTTAATCATACGTCCCATGCATAGAGACAAAAATATCATTCATATGGATTGAACACCTGGTAACCGACATTCACAATATGCATATAAGAATATCCCCATCATTCCGGGATCCTCCTTCGGACATGATATAAATTTCAAAGTACTAAAGCATCCGGTACTTTGGATGGGGCTTGTTGGGCCCGATAGATCTATCTTTAGAGTTCGCGTTAATTAGGGTGTCTGATCCCTAATTCTTAGATTACCAGACTTAATAAAAAGGGGCATATTCGGTTTAATAATCCAACCATAGAATGTAGTTTCGATTACTTGTGTCTATTTCGTAAAACAGTTATAAAAGCAGCGCATGTATTCTCAGTCCCAAAAATATATATTGCAAAAGCATTTAAAAAGGGAGCAAATGAAACTCGAGCATATAAATATTGTAAAACAGTTAATAAAGCATTTGCATGTATTCTCATCTCAAAAATGTAATGAGTAAAAAGGGCATCAAATGAAACTCACCATACTGTATTTTGTAGTAAAAATACATATGACTATATTGAACAATGCAGGGTTGGCCTCGAATTCATGAACCTATATCCAGTATATATATATTAACACCAAATAGTAATCGAACAATTTTATATATATTATAAATGTTATCTTAATAAATTCTGTGTTTCATTAATAACTTAATTAAATATATTTATTTTTATATACTTTAGATAAATAATTAGTATTTATTATGAAAATATCAATATAGTTATATTATGTGTAATAAATATATTTTTCTTATAATATTTATTTAGTAATTTTGTGATATTAATGAAAATAATAATTTTGATAATAATAGCCATTTTGTTTGTAATGATAATAATAATAATATTAATGATTGTAATAATAATGATAGTTTTAATAGTAATGATGATAATAATAATAATAATAATAATAATAATAATAATAATAATAATAATAATAATAATAATAATAATAATAATAATAATAATAATTCTAATGATAATAATAATTTTATTTATAATGTTAACTTTTAATGCTATTAATAATAATAAAAATGATAATTTTAATAGTAATAATAATAATAATGATAACAATAAAAATAAAATTTTAAATAAAAAGATCATTTTAAGAAAATTGGCGATTCTACTAATAGTGATTCTTTTAATACTAATGATTCTTTTAATAATAAAAATGATATTAAGAATGATAACCTTATTAATATTGATAATTTTACTACTACTACTTCAACTAATAATAATAATAATAAATATAATAATAATAATAATAATAATAATAATAATAATAATAATAATAATAATAATAATAATAATAATAATAATAATAATAATAATAATAATAATAATAATAATACGGAGTACCTAATAAAAACACGCGGTTTGTTTCCCCCAGATTAGATTGAAATAGCAGAGGTAACACACAGAGATGATAACACGATTTAGGGGTTCTTCGCTTCACACAGATCAATCAATCTAACAACAATCGTTGATGTTAAATTGGTCATGGATTTATCATCATCACCATTCCACCGTCATCATCAATCAAGCAATCGGTTCATCAATTGAGGAAATAGGTAAATGGATTCATCGATGCTTTTAATTTCTTTATCCTTCTATATCTATATATATATATATTCTGTACTTTCCATTAGATCGAATTAGAACAACAATTAAGGGTGTTATTGGTGAGTTTGATGATGGTGATTGCTAATCATGATGAAGATTACAGGTGTTCGAATAGTGATCGAAATAGAAAGCTACACCGTAGCAACTATTGAATTTGAGTTACCAACAGTCGAAGGGGTTAAGGTTCGGTGAGAGTATTGAAGGTGGACTTGCGTTGATCCAGAAAGCAGAGCAGTATATGGTGATTATTTATTTATTTACCTAATTATATAAGTATATATTTTTCCATTATCGATCATTATGAATTATTAATCAATCCATTATTTCTCTGTTTGGTTTGTATATGAAGGATTTGGGTATTAACTTGTAAACGGGTTCGATTCAGGTAACAATATTCGGCGGTGTTATGGGTTGATTCATGACTTAAAACAAAAAAAAACGAAAGTGTTTTAGTTTGCAGGTGTAGCAGCAGACAGTTTGCAGATGTGATGGTTGTTGTGGTAGACTGAAATAGAAAGACTATTGCAGTAGCAGGTATGCATCAATAGTTGCTTTCGTTTGATTAAACAGAATGTTAGATTGGTCCGATGTTAGAGGTTTAAGGTGGTGCCTGTTAGTAATGTTGGATTGGGTTTTGAGTTAGTTTGTTGACCTTGTGAAGTAGAACCAATAGTAGTAATGGAAACATAATGGTGTTCGGGTTTGGGATCTATTTGATGATAATGGTTGTGGAGTTGGCGATGGTTTGAACTGGTGATCGTAACAGGAAATAAACCGGTTCTTGTATTTAGTTTTTGTTGGTCCTTGTGTTTGGAAAAAAATAATAATCAAGTAACATTTAATTCTGAAAAAGAAAAAAAATGATTTGATCCTTACATGTACAGCAGCCTGGATTTAAAGATGATCGATGGTGGTTGCTTGTTCACGATTGTGGTGATATGGGATGATCGAATGGCAGCTCAAGTTGTTTTGCAGGTGGTGATGTTTTACACACATGAAAGTGTAATATATGTAAGTAAATTGTATGTATATGCTTGAGTGTGGTTATTGAGCTGGAATAGAAATAAAAATAGAAATAGATAAAGAAGAAGATCGACAGTTAGATTGTGGTTCTTGTCTTCCAAAACAAGAAAAGGTAATTGGTAGTAGATTGAGTCGATGGTTACGGTAGTGTTGGGTAACCGAATGGTGGTGTTACATGGTGATATTGTGGGCTTCATGTGGTGAGGTTATCAATTGTGTGGTGGTTGTATGTTCAAGTTGGTGGAAGAGGGTGGCGTAGGGATGGTTGTAGCCGGTTGTGATAGTAGCAACACCTAATATTAGTCTTAGTTGAGTGACCGTAAACAAAGAGAGTGTTGAGTTTTTATGTCTTGTGTTGTTAAACAAAGAATATAAATGGTACGTATGAGGGGAGTTGGTGACAAGCAGATGATAAATTTGCAAAAGATGATTGTATTATGCCTCAATTATGGAACATGCATATATATATATATATATATATATATATATATATATATATATATATATATATATATATATATATATATATATATATATATATATATATATATAATATATTACCTATGTCATATTAGATTTAAAAGATCTTTCACCAACAGTATAGCAGTCATCATAATTGGGAGCATCTTTATCGACATTCAATGGAAAATTTAAATACTAAAGTGGACGATTAATAATTATATAAAGAGTTAAAACATCAATAATCAAAAGTGAAAGTTTATTGTGTTTTTCTCAATTGATATATATGTTAACTCTCATGTGTGGGTCAGTGTATGCTAGTGTGTGTATATGATGTAGGGAATATGATCATTTGATTAAGTGGCATCTAAAATTCACGGGCTAATATATCATACTCCGTCGTTAAACAGTGACGGATAAAAGTCTTCTGAAAAAAAATCCCAAATTTCTAGATTAACTATATTTATTTATTTTTGGTCATTATGGTATAAAATTTCGATCCTTAATTTGTTAAATGAAAATTACATCATAAACTATATTTCAAATTATATATATTTATTTAAATATATACATATCTATTAACAAATAGTTGTTCGTGAATCGTTGAGAACGGTCGATGGTCAATTGAACAGTGCAAAATTTTGAAACTCAACCTAACAGACTTTGCTTATCTTATCGGAAACATATAAAGATTAAAGTTTAAATTTGATCGGAAATTCCCGGGTCATCACATCTGCTTACATTTTATTTGATTCGGGTGCGGATAGAAGCTATATGAGTAGAGATTTTTATGCTAAATTAAGTTGTCCATTGACGCCTTTGGATAGTAAATTTTTACTCGAATTAGCAAATGGTAAATTAATTTCAGCAGATAATATATGTCGGAATCGAGAATTAAACTGGTTAGCGAAACATTTAAGATTGACTTGATACCAGTAGAGTTAGGGAGTTTCGATGTGATAATCGGTATGGACTGGTTGAAAGAAGTGAAAGAAGAGATCGTTTGTTACAAAAATGCAATTCGCATTATACGAGAAAAAGGAAAACCCTTAATGGTGTACGGAGAAAAGGGCAACATGAAGCTACATCTTATTAGTAATTTGAAGGCACAAAAACTAATAAGAAAAGGTTGCTATGCTGTTCTAGCACACGTCGAGAAAGTACAAACTGAAGAAAAGAGCATCAATGATGTTCCCGTCGCAAAAGAATTTCCCGATGTATTTCCGAAAGAATTACCGGGATTACCCCCACATCGATCTGTTGAATTTCAAATAGATCTTGTACCAGGAGCTGCACCAATAGCTCGTGCTCCTTACAGACTCGCTGAAAGGACCCGTTCATATACATTATAAACGATTCACAATAGTTGATTACATCGCGAGGTATTTGACCTCTATATGATACATTTTACAAACATTACATTCGTTTTTAAAAGACAAACTTTCTTTACAACAAAAGTTGACGGCATGCACACCATTTCATAATACATCCAACTATAATTGGCTTTATAATAATCTTGATGAACTCAATGACTCGAATGCAACGTCTTTCAAAATATGCCATGAATGACTCCAAGTAATATCCTTAAAATGAGCTAATGCACAGCGAAAGATTTCTTTAATACCTGAGAATAAATATGCTTTAAAGTGTCAACCAAAAGGTTGGTGAGTTCATAGGTTTATCATAACAATCATTTCAATATATTAATAGACCACAAGATTTCCGTTTATAAATATATGTACACTCGCAAGTGTATAAAAGTATTCTATAAGTTGTAGGCACCCGGTAATAAGCCTTAACGTTCATGTTTTACCCTCTGAAGTACACCAGATCAGGTGTGTTTAAAATAACCTCGAAGTACTAAAGCATCCCATAGTCAGGATGGGGTTTGTCAGGCCCAATAGATCTATCTTTAGGATTCGCGCCTACCGTACATAGACAAGTAGTTTAATGTTACCAAGCTAAGGGTATATTTCTGGTTTAAACCCACGTAGAATTAGTTTTGGTACTTGTGCCTATTTCGTAAAACATTTATAAAAGTTGCGCATGTATTCTCAGTCCCAAAAATATATGTAAAAAGGGAGTAAATGAAACTCACAATACTGTATTTCGTAGTAAAAATGCATATAACGTCATTTAATAAGTGCAAGGTTGGCCTCGGATTCACGAACGTATCAATATTGAGATTCAATATTGCAGGAAAGTACGTAGACGCAACGGAGATGATAAACACTAGATTGACCTCACGAGCATACCCATGAACCATACCCATCACCTCCATAGCTATAACCCATAATTTCCTTAGCTTCGACTCATTCAAATAAACTATTTTGAAATCACTCGGACAGCACTCCGTCGTAATATTTTATGTATACTAATAATATCTTGAAATAATACAGAGCAAATATATATATATATATATATATATATATATATATATATATATATATATATATATATATATATATATATATATATATATATATATATATCAATTGAGAGAGTTTAGAGAAATATATTTTCAAGTTTCTATCAAATAATGAAACCTATTGAATTCTATTTATAATAGATTTTTGAATTATAAAAGTGAATTATTAAAGTATGAATTATTAAAGTGAATTATTAAAGTATGAATTATTAAAGTGAATTATTAAAGTATGAATTATTAAAGTATGAATTATTAAAGTGAATTATTAAAGTATGAATTATTAAAGTGAATTATTAAAGTATATGAATTATTAAAGTGAATTATTAAAGTTAAAATAAAGTAGAAGTAAAGTAAAGGTAAAGTTAAAGTATAGTAAAAGTATAAAAAACTATGTATGTATAATACACGTATAAATATATATAATATTAATTTAAATCGTTATATATATATTTAATGAAATAAAATATAAATATCGTTATATTTATTATACTGGTTAAGTAATGAGTTGTCAAAAGTGATTCTAGATATTTATAAAAGTTATATACGTTTTAATAATAAAGTTCTTTTTAAACTGAAAACGTCTTTGTACGTTTGAAAATAGATTAATAGAATATTATGGAAACCAATTCTCCACTAACTTTTGTCTAACTTTCGTAAATGACACTTTTTGTTTTTATTTATAAATAGCTTTACAAATTATTCTGAATACCGTTAAGAGGAATAGATTTTCTCAAATCATAGTGGACCTCTCAACAGAGACTTGTAATCATAATTCAATGTTTCTGATAATTCAATCATTTAATATATTTTTTTTTCGTCGAAAAAAAAATATTGAAACAAATACGTTCGTGTAAAGTATTATACGTTTAATACTTTATTAATATTCTCAAGTTATAATATATATATATACATATACATATCTATTTATATATAACGGTTCGTGAATCGTCGGAATTTGGTCGAGGTTATAATGAATGTATGAACACAGTTTAAAATTCTTGAGATTTAACTTAACAAACTTTGCTTATCATGTCGGAATAATATAAAGATTAAAGTTTAAATTTGGTCGAAAATTTTCGGGTCGTCACAGTACCTACCCGTTATATAAATTTCGTCCCCGAAATTTGATAGAGGTCGTCATGACTAACAATGAGAATGTTATTATAACGATTATAGAGTTTTATCATGTTCAAGAAGAATGGATAAAATAATTCGATTACTCGAAGCGTGTGAGTGAAGTGATCGTAAATGAATGAAATAAGATAATAGTGATTCGTCGTATCTTTTGACGTCATCACGATTGATCTCCGAAAAGAAAATCTTTGTAATCTATATTGGATTTGATTATTCGGCGATTAAGGAAATTATGATCCTCTTCGAATTAATGCGATAATCCATTTTGATTTCTCTATCGGATATTTCACTATAAATCTACCTCATTTATTTTCTTACAACTGACACCTTCTCAACTCATATTTTAAAGTATTTGTCAATATGCTTAATCCAGTGCTGATTCTTGATATACTCCTCACTTTCATATCTGTCGCTCTTCTTTTTCATCTGCCTCCAGAAGAATCTATTTACTTCTACTATACTCTTGGTTTTATAGTGTTTTTAGTTCTCCCGTGTCTTTATATTGCTATATGCATTGATATATACGGTTTGTGATTTCTGGGTTGTTGTTGGGTTTTATATCTTCCCTTATATTTCAAAGTCCTTGCTTCTTCTATAATCATTGTCATCCACTGTTAATGCTCTCTTATATTTGCTATGATTTATACTCCCATTTCTAGTTCGGAGCTTTGTCCTTTCGTTTCTTCTTCTTGCGATTAAGCACCGCTTGTAATGGTCCAGAATTCGCAGATATAAATTTCGGAATGAACGTTGTTAATGTTCTAGGAAGGAAATTGTAATGACACGATCTTGACTTGTCAAATTACCAGAATACCTCGGAAAAGGATGAATCATCAAGAAATATTTTCTTGATATTTCGAGATCAAAGAGAATACAAGAGTCGTGTACCATAGCACATGATGACGTTATGATCTGTGAATCATCATGTTCCATTTAGAAACTCAGCATGAATTACTGTAATATAATCACGTTGATCAAGTGTCATTATATTATACTAACTCATGCTTCAGCTCCCAACACTTCTTCAAGAATATTCCTATTTTAAACTCGAATGTTTCAGAATTTAGAAACTAAAATAGTTTCTTTTATGATATAATACAGATAGCGCGAAGAGGTAAATGATTTCAGATAAGAATAATTATAAAAATATCTTCAGAAGTATGGATGATATTTATAATGAATGATACGATGATATCTTAGAATGTCTAATATCAGAGGATGATGAAGGATATTGTCCACAGGAGTTTAGAGTCTGGAGCAACGTATTCGTTAATGACTTCAGCAAGTACTGAATCATTTGGATTCTTTGAAGGCAGGTTCAGCCTTTGTGATTTGTCCACAGCCTCCTTCATACTTTGCTCAATCCGTTTTCCAGTTTCAAAGCTTCTCTTTTTCTGAGCTTTGCCAATATACTATCCTTTATCATCCAACTTTTTACTGTTAAGGTCGTTTACAGTTTTTGCTGCTTCATCAGCATTTTTCAAAATTTCGAGAACTGGTTCGCAGTTTAGGGTGTTTTCAGAAATTTCTCATTCAAAGAATGTAAGTCTTAGAGGTAGACGTTGTGTGTATATGTAATTGTTGATGTAGACATGCTGCGAGGTTTCAAAATACTGATTGCTGATTCTCAATAATTGGTATGGCAATTCTTGTTATAAGGTACGAATGAGTATATGATAGGGTTTCGATAATTATAATGATTTTTTTTTTGGAAAGTCAAAGATCAATGAAGTTGTTGGTAAGTTTATTGCTAATGTGGTGAATATAAACGATTCCCCGGTAACGTTGGCGAAAGGGCAACGTATCTATCGAGGTTATAATAAGACTGTTTTGATTGAGAAGTCGAAGATGACTTGCTGGAGCTGTGACAAAACTGTCTATTGTGAAACAGAATTGAAAAGTTATTTTAGCTAGTAAATGCCAAAGGGTCTAACACGGATACGTGTCGATCTATGACTTGGGTTTTGAGAGTGTTTCAGGTGTATAACTGTGGGTAACATGTGATTGGATCATCATCTCGATTGTTCCTTAGTTAAAGTGTCTTCAGGAATTTCGAAGGGTTTGAGCACATATTGTAATCGTTAATACATATGATGTTCTAACACAGTTTTGAAGTCAAAGTATAGCTTTGAAAGATATAGGAATCTAAGAGTGATGATACTGGTTATATTTCGAATTGAATTATGCGATTTCAAAATCAGAATATGTAATTGAATTTGAATGAGTATGTGTAACGACCCGGAATTTTCCGATCGTTCTATACTTATGAGATTAATATTTACATAAATTAAACCTTACCAACATAATAAGCAATCCAAACTATTGAGACTTATATTTTTGAAAAGAGTTTTACACAACGTTTGACCGTCCAATTTGACCGATGATATCACGAACTATATAACACACGATAATTATACGATTATGTATATGTACATATCTATACATATTTAACATGATTTAAGGATGGTTTAACATTTCATTGTGAACTAACAACAATGAGTTATAAGTATACTTTGAGACCACTAACTTAAGTTTTCAAAATGATAACTATATGTAACGTTCTTTGACATATATACTTACAATCTTTAATGTGTTATGATTTATGTCACCAATATGATTTAAGTGTAATGGGATTAATTTGTAACCAAAATAATCTTGATAAATATTAAACAAGTTTGGGGAAGTGTGGAGTGCACACTTGTTTGAACTTATCTTGATTATGACGGGGGTTCGGGGGCAGCGCCCCCGATAAGCGGGGTCCAAGGGGTGGCAACCCCTGGCACGGTCCAAGGGGCAGAGCCCCTGGCTGGGGTCGAGCTAACATTGCTTTATTAACATTGCTTTATTAAAAATGTCTTAAAATTTTATTTTTGGCCCGGTTGGACCCAAAATAAAAGCCCGATTTTGAGCTTCTTTTACCGTATCATACCCATCATCCATACGTATTTACTATTGGTAAATACACATCAAATCAATATCCTTATCAGCTTTAGATCTGCCCTAGATAAGAGGGAATCTTATTTGTAAGCTAGCATACATTATTACTCAAAAATTCAACACAATAATTTGTCCTTGTTCCCTCAACAACCAGACTGTCCTATAAGTATTACCATCACCTTGGTTTTTCATTTCATTCTTACAACCATCTTTCTCTAACAAAAAAAAACACACTCTTAGGAACTCTAAGTGTTCTTCACAATCTCAGCAAATACTCATGAAGAACTAGCTTCATGAACAACCTATAATCATCATAAGAAAGTTTGATCAAGATTATTTTCTATCTTTTCCAGTAGCTTTATCCAAGTAACTTGAGGTAGTAACCTTATTCATAATCTTATTCGATTCATATTTATATAGCTATCTTATTTTGTGTTATAAAATTTTTAACAACAAGAACATAGTTTGAATGATTTCAAACCTGTTCGCAAACTAAATAGATCCTTCTAATTTGATTTTTAAAACACTTCAAAACCTGTAATATATCATATTATGACAAAAATCGGATTAATCATATCTTGGCTAATTAACATAATATTTAATATATATTTACTTATGATTTGATTTTATATATTCCAGGACCACCCGTAAACAATACGAGAAGATTAATCATAAGACCTCATGATTGTACGCAACACGTCATTTGACAACATGGTACCATGGGTCGAGATTAATTCTGATCAATACGAATACGATGGGGTCTTTATTTATTTTATTGAGCAACTAATTATGGACCATTAATAACAGACTGCTAGATACGGACTAAGAAATTATTAAAAGTATTATAAGTATATATATATATATATATATATAAATATATATATATATATATATATATATATATATATATATATATATATATATATATATATATATATATGTAACGATTACTTGAAAAGAAAATATGTTGATATATTATATATATGGTTAGGTTCGTTGTAGCGACCCGACCAAATCATGTTTGACGGCGCCGACTACTTCGGTCCCGTTGCGTGGTCATAAGTCTTTATTATGACTTTTGACCAAAATATGTCGCATTTATTTTATAAGAAAAAGGATGTTTCAAGTTAACAAATGTAGTTCGAGAGACTAGTTACATTACAATGTTTAACGTACGAATGAAACCTATGCGACACAATTTAAAGTAGTCAAAAGACGCTCCATCTATGCATGTATACTCGACATCCAAGCAAGTATCAAAAAGAGTGTGGAAGCATGTATCAAGTAGCTTTCAAGGACCTGAGAAAACATATAGAAAACTGTCAACGAAAACGTTGGTGAAATCATAGGTGTTTTAGTAAACGTTGCATTTGAACCACAAGATTTAATATAATATGATTATCTAAATCATTTGCATTCCAAAGTTGTTATTTGTTTCGCGGGCACCCAATTATCAAACTTAACTCTTTTGCACCCTTCGCGTAGTGTTAGAACATACACTAGACGCGAAAATATATTTCATCCGCTAACGGTAGCGAACCGTCCGAATGAGGCTCGTCAAGCCCATGTGATCACATAATATAAGTTCACGTTTATACCCTGCAAGTGTAACTAATGATAATTGAATTGAGGCTTTTTGTTCAAACCCGTACGTGGAATGTTCGTTTTCGTACTTGTGTTCAAAGTGTAAAAGTATGATACGTATATGTTTCTCATCCCATAGTTTAAAGCATAAAAGTTGTTTGAAGGATGGGACTATGATCTCACCTTGAGTGCACGTATGAAAAGTACTTCACAAAGTAACGTGTGTGAAGGATAGTGCTAGTCTTGACCTAAACCAATAGGTCGTATCAATAACGGTAAACACGATAGGTCAAAGATGTTTAATTAGTCCTATGGCTCGTTACGACTCGATTATGTAGCATGTGAATCAAATTGTCAAGTTTCATGCAAGATACAAGTACAGAAACAAGTTAGCAAGGTTGCATAATCATTTAGTTAAGTTTGACAAAAAGTCAAACTTTGGTCGGTCAAAGTCAACGAAAGTCAACACGTTCGGGTCGGGTCCCGAACTATTTTTCTGAGGTTTTTATTCATATATAAGCATGTTAGAACAAGTCTCATGTGAATCGGAGGTCCATAGTGTGCCAAACATTTTTCGTATTTTGACCAAAGAGGTCAGAAACTGGACACGGCTTAGGCCGCGCCACGGCCCCAAATTGTCACGCCGCGACAATACACGGGAACTGGTACCTGGTCAGTCTCAAATGTCCAAGTCTCAATTCCAAACACTTTCAAGCATAACTCGCAAACCGCTAATACTTAGAACTCGTATCTTATATCGTTAGAAAGGTAATTTGACAAAGAACACATCTAAATACATTTCACCAACCAAAAATGTTATTTGTAACAATCGGCTTTCCAAAGTAAATGATCAATTAATGCACACATTTAATACACAAATTTGATAAGTGCACATTTATGATTCGGGCATTGAATGCATACATATAACATGCCGTTTTGTAGGTAATCGAGCATACAATACAACTAACTACTTACTAACTACAATTCATGTCATTCAATGCATCAAATATTCATTTCAAGCTTATCAAACCCTAACCCGAATTCACCAAAATCACTAATCAAGTTTATGGAGTTTTCTCAAGCAACCTATACATCAATTTGAAGCTAGTGATACTAGGAACACATTTAATACATGCATGATGCATTTATAACATTTAACAACATTCAAACAACCAAATCACCAAATCAAACACACCAAAGTTCGTACTCAAGCTAGTTACTTCAAATAACGAAATCGAGCATATAAATCATATATTCATGTTAGACTTGAGCCATAGACACTAATTAATAACTTTATAAGTTCAAAAATATCAAGAACACAAAATCTAGTGATTTTAGAAAGTTACCCAAACTTGATGAAGTCGGTATGGAATCGAAGAGAAAGTTGCAAGGATTTCAAATACGTAATTTGTTTTGCAAGACACCCGCTAGCTTGGATTTAGATGATGATTCCTTGTTTGAGAAATTGAGAGAAAATATGGAAGTAGAAGAAAAAAAGGGAAAATGAAAAAGAAAAGATGGGGGTGGGGGTTGACTAGTCAAAGGCTAGTCACCTCTTTGGCATTTTGGCGAAACTAGTCACTCAAGTTCGGTTGCGGGTGCGTGAATTACCTAGACGAGATATTTTTAAAACACGTATTAACGGGAGATGTTATAAACATATAACGGGATTTAAATAGTTAAACGGAAAAGTAAACGAAAAAAGGCGGGATGTTACATTACCTACTCCTTAAAAGAAATTTCGTCCCGAAATTTAAGTAGGCGTAGTAGTCGTTGTTTCTTCCTCGGAATCCTGCGTTTCCGGAATTGGGAATAAATGAGGGTATTTCTTTTGCATTTGATCTTGCCTTTCCCAAGTAAACTCGGGTCCTCTTTTGGCGTTCCAACGGACTTTAACAATCGGGATTCGGCTTTGTTTCAATGTCTTGACGGAGGTGTCCACAATTTCAACCGGTTCCTCCACAAAATGAAGCTTGTCATCAATAGTAAGTTCCTCGAGAGGGATGACGATATCGGGTTCGGCAAGACACTTTTTCAAATTAGATACATGGAAGGTAGGATGAACGGAGTTCAATTAAGGCGGAAGATCTAAATGATAAGCAACGTTTTCAATACGCTCCAAGATTTCGAAAGGACCAATATACCGCGGATTTAGCTTCCCGCGTTTCCCAAAACGGATTACACCTTTCCAAGGTGCAACTTTTAACATTACTCGGTCACCGACTTGAAATTCGAGGTCGTTGCGTCTTTTGTCGTTGTAGCACTTTTGACGACTCCGGGCCGTCCGGAGCCTATCTCGGATTTGTACGATCTTCTCGGTGGGTTCGTGAATGAGTTCGGGTCCGGTGATTTGCACATCGCCTACCTCGGCCCAACAAAGAGGTGAACGACATTTTCGGCCGTATAGCGCTTCAAAAGGTGCGGCTTTAATACTCGCGTGATAACTATTGTTGTAAGAGAACTCGGCGAGAGGTAAGTGCTTGTCCCAAGCTTTTCCAAAATCAACCACGCAAGCTCGTAACATGTCCTCCAAGGTTTGAATTGTACGTTAGCTTTGTCCATCGGTTTGAGGATGATATGCGGTGCTCATGTCTAAACGCGTTCCCAACGCTTCTTGCAAGGTACGCCAAAATCTAGAAACAAAACGGCCATCTCGGTCGGAGATAATCGATAAAGGTACACCGTGTCGGGCTACGATTTCTTTAATGTAAAGTTGCGCAAGTTTCTCCATTTTGTCGGTCTCCTTCATGGCAAGAAAGTGTGCGGATTTGGTGAGACGGTCAACAATAACCCAAATGGTATCATAACCGCCCGTCGTTTTTGGTAGTTTGGTGATAAAATCCATCGTTATCCTTTCCCACTTCCATTGCGGGATCTCGGGTTGTTGAAGTAGTCCGGACGGTCTTTGGTGTTCGGCTTTGACTTTGGAACATGTCAAACACTTGGAAACATAAGTAGCTACGTCCCTTTTGATGTTCGGCCACCAATATTGTTGTTTAAGGTCGTGGTACATCTTATTGGCACCGGGGTGGATCGAGTATCGTGACTTATGGGCTTCATCTAAAATGAGACTTCGTAGGTTCCCATAACTAGGCACCCAAATCCTTCCGGCGAAATATCGGAGTCCGGTTTCCTTAGTTTCGAATCGAGAGACGAGAATGTTCAAGAGCTCGTGTGAAACGTTTTCATCCTTGAGAGCCTCATCTTGGGCTACCCGAATTTGGCTATTAAGGTTGGTGTGGATGGTGATGTTTAAGGCTCGGACACGAAGAGGCACCGCTCTTTCTTTTCGACTTAAGGCATCGGCTACTACGTTTGCCTTCCCGGGATGGTAACGAAGTTCGCAATCGTAATCGTTTAAGGTTTCAATCCACCTTCGTTGTCTCATGTTTAGTTGCTTTTGATTGAAGATGTGTTGGAGACTTTTGTGATCGGTAAAGATAGTACTCTTGGTTCCATAAAGATAGTGTCTCCACATTTTAAGTGCAAAGACAACGGCTCCGAGTTCGAGATCATGTGTCGTGTAGTTTCGTTCATGAATTTTGAGTTGTCGAGAAGCATAAGAAATGACTTTCGTTTGTTGCATCAACACACACCCAAAACCATGTTTCGAGGCGTCGCAATACACAACAAAATCATCGTTGCCTTCGGGAAGTGACAAGATAGGAGCGGTGGTAAGCTTTGTCTTCAAGATTTGGAACGCGGATTCTTGCTCGGTCGCCCAAATGAATTTCTTTCCCTTGTGAGTTAATGCGGTTAGAGGACGTGTAACCAAAGAGAAGTTTTCGATGAATCTACGATAGTACCCGGCGAGACCCAAGAATTGACGAATGTGAGTCGGAGTAGTAGGAGTTTCCCATTTACTAATGGCTTCGATTTTTTATGGATCGACTTTAATACCTTGGTCACTTACAACATGACCAAGAAATTAAACTTCCTTCAACCAAAATTCACACTTGGAGAATTTGGCATAGAGTCTTTCTTGTCTTAAAAGTTCAAGCACAAGTCGGAGGTGTTCCTCGTGTTCTTCTTCGCTTTTTGAATAGACCAAAATATCATCGATGAACACGATAACGAATTTGTCAAGATACGGTTTGCACACGCGGTTCATAAGATCCATGAACATCGCCGGTGCGTTAGTGAGACCAAATGGCATTACAAGAAATTCATAACTACCATAACGAGTTCGGAAAGCGGTTTTGGAGACATCTTCCCCCTTAACCCTTAATTGATGATAACCCGAGCGGAGATCGATTTTTGAATATACGCAAGACCCTTGTAATTGATCAAAGAGGTCATCGATGTGAGGAAGAGGATATCGGTTCTTAACCGTCAATTTGTTTAGTTCACGATAATCAATGCACATTCGTAGGGATCCGTCTTTCTTTTTAACAAACAAAATCGGAGCGCCCCAAGGTGAATGGCTAGGTTGGATAAAACCACGATCAAGTAGTTCTTGGATTTAACTTTGCAATTCTTGCATTTCGGATGGAGCGAGTCTATATGGTGCACGTGCTACGGGTGCGGCTCCCGGAATAAGATCGATTTGGAATTCAACCGGTCGATGGGGTGGAAGACCCGGCAATTCGTCGGGAAATACATCAAAAAAGTCACTAACAATAGGCACATCATCGATATGCTTCTCATCAGACTCGACTTTCTTAACGTGGGCAAGGATCGCAAAACAACCCTTACAGAGTAGTTTTCTAACTTTAAGGCACGAAACGAGGTTGAGTCTGGTGCAACTCTTATCGCCATAAACAATCAAAGGTTCACCATTCTCGATAGGAATTTGGATTGCGTTAAGATCATAAAGGATGTGAGATTTCGTTTTGACTAACCAATTCATACCGATTATTACATCAAAGCTTCCTAGTTCCATGGGTATCAAGTCAATTTCAAATTCCTTACCCAAAATGTTTAACGTACACCCCCGGTAATATGTGTTGGCACTTAATAGTTTCCCGTTAGCCACTTCAATGGTATAAGTGGTATCTAGTGGAAGTGGTGGAGTGCTAAAAGAATGAGTCAAAGTCTTGGATACAAAACTCTTATCGGCACCCGAATCGAATAAACAAGTAACATAAGTGTTGTTGAGGAGAAATGTACCCGTGACTAATTCATTGTCATCTCAGGCTTCCTCGGTGTTGATGTTGAAAGCTCGGCCACGTGTGTTGGGGTTGGCTTTCTTCTTCGGACAGGCATTTCTAAAATGACCCGTTTGGCCACATTCATAACAAGTACCCGATTTTGGCGCATTGGGCACCTTTTGAGCAACGGGGGCGGCACTTCTACAATCGTTGGCCATATGACCACCCCTTTGGCACCGGTGGCAAAATAGATTGCTACATTCACCATAGTGGTGTTTGTGGCATTTGTTGCAAAAGGGTTTATTTCCGCCATAACTTTTCTTGGCGTCGGAGGTGAAAGGCTTTTTGGTGAAGTTGTTGTTGTAGTTGTTTTGGTTGTTGTTATTATTATTGTTATTGTTGTTGGATGAGTGACCGGCCATGGCCGCATCTACGGCGGTGGCTATCATGCTTTGTAGAGCTTGTTCGGGTGTTTCACGGCGTGGTGCACGACGAGGAGGCATTGTTCCTTCAAAACAAAAGAATACCGTTGGTTAGTATTCTAAGTAATACTAACCGTGATATGGAATAAAGGTAGAGAGAAAATTTTTCCTTGACTCGCCTTAAATTCTTTATGTCATAATGTCGGAACGTTCATATGAGTCACCGTAATATAATCCCGGAAATTATATTACCCTGATTCATATGTGCATTCGACATTATTTCATATAGTCAAGGTGGCGTGTCAATCAAATTAAACAACGTGAGATTTAGATGAAATAAGAGTAGATATGAGTAGAAGCGTTCGAGTATAAATGCACAAATAGTCAAGTAATTCCTACTTCAAGTCTATATGCCGGTTGTAGTCTAGACTCACCAATGTACCCTATGACTCGGGGTTGACACCAATGAACTCTAAATCCCTACAACCAACGCTCTGATACCATCTGTAGCGACCCGACCAAATCATGTTTGACGGCGCCGACTACTTCGGTCCCGTTGCGTGGTCATAAGTCTTTATTATGACTTTTGACCAAAATATGTCGCATTTATTTTATAAGAAAAAGGATGTTTCAAGTTAACAAATGTAGTTCGAAAGACTAGTTACATTACAATGTTTAACGTACGAATGAAACCTATGCGACACAATTTAAAGTAGTCAAAAGACGCTCCATCTATGCATGTATACTCGACATCCAAGCAAGTATCAAAAAGAGTGCGGAAGCATATATCAAGTAGCTTTCAAGGACCTGAGAAAACATATAGAAAACTGTCAACGAAAACGTTGGTGAAATCATAGGTGTTTTAGTAAACGTTGCATTTGAACCACAAGATTTAATATAATATGATTATCTAAATCATTTGCATTCCAAAGTTGTTATTTGTTTTGCGGGCACTCAATTATCAAACTTAACTGTTTTGCACCCTTCGCGTAGTGTTAGAACATACACTAGACCCGAAAATATATTTCATCCGCTAACGGTAGCGAACCGTCCGAATGAGGCTCGTCAAGCCCATGTGATCACATAATATAAGTTCACGTTTACACCCTGCAAGTGTAACTAATGATAATTGAATTGAGGCTTTTTGTTCAAACCCGTACGTGGAATGTTCGTTTTCGTAGTTGTGTTCAAAGTGTAAAAGTATGATACGTATATGTTTCTCATCCCATAGTTTAAAGCATAAAAGTTGTTTGAAGGATGGGACTATGATCTCACCTTGAGTGCATGTATGAAAAGTACTTCACAAAGTAACGTGTGCGAAGGATAGTGCTAGTCTTGACCTAAACCAATACACGATAGGTCAAAGATGTTTAATTAGTCCTATGGCTCGTTACGACTCGATTATGTAGCATGTGAATCAAATTGTCAAGTTTCATGCAAGATACAAGTACAGAAACAAGTTAGGAAGGTTGCATAATCATTTGGTTAAGTTTGACAAAAAGTCAAACTTTGGTCGGTCAAAGTCAACGAAAGTCAACACGTTCGGGTCGGGTCCCGAACTATTTTTCTGAGGTTTTTATTCATATATAAGCATGTTAGAACAAGTCTCATGTGAATCGGAGGTCTATAGTGTGCCAAACATTTTTCGTATTTTGACCAAAGCGGTCAGAAACTGGACACGGCTTAGGCCGCGCCGCGGCCCCAAATTGTCGCGCCGCGACAATACACGGGAACTGGTACCTGGTCAGTCTCAAATGTCCAAGTCTCAATTCCAAACACTTTCAAGCATAACTCGCAAACCGCTAATACTTAGAACTCGTATCTTATATCGTTAGAAAGGTAATTTGACAAAGAACACATCTAAATACATTTCACCAACCAAAAATGTTATTTGTAACAATCGGCTTTCCAAAGTAAATGATCAATTAATGCACACATTTAATACACAAATTTGATAAGTGCACATTTATGATTCGGGCATTGAATGCATACATATAACATGCCGTTTTGTAGGTAATCGAGCATACAATACAACTAACTACTTACTAACTACAATTCATGTCATTCAATGCATCAAATATTCATTTCAAGCTTATCAAACCCTAACCCGAATTCACCAAAATCACTAATCAAGTTTATGGAGTTTTCTCAAGCAACCTACAAATCAATTTGAAGCTAGTGATACTAGGAACACATTTAATACATGCATTTATAACATTTAACAACATTCAAACAACCAAATCACCAAATCAAACACACCAAAGTTCATACTCAAGCTAGTTACTTCAAATAACGAAATCGAGCATATAAATCATATATTCATGTTAGACTTGAGCCATAGACACTAATTAACAACTTTATAAGTTCAAAAATATCAAGAACACAAAATCTAGTGATTTTAGAAAGTTACCCAAACTTGATGAAGTCGGTATGGAATCGAAGAGGAAGTTGCAAGGATTTCAAATATGTAATTTGTTTTGCAAGACACCCGCTAGCTTGGATTTAGATGATGATTCCTTGTTTGAGAAATTGAGAGAAAATATGGAAGTAGAAGAAGAAAAGGGAAAATGAAAAAGAAAAGATGGGGGTGGGGGTTGACTAGTCAAAGGCTAGTCACCTCTTTGGCATTTTGGCGAAACTAGTCCCTCAAGTTCGGTTGCGGGTGCGTGAATTACCTAGACGAGATATTTTTAAAACACGTATTAACGGGAGATGTTATAAACATATAACGGGATTTAAATAGTTAAACAGAAAAGTAAACGGAAAAAGGCGGGATGTTACATTCGTGATATCTATCGGAGACCAAGTCGAGTTAAATACCTTCAAGGAAAAGGTGAGTATATAGTCCCACTTTTAAACTCTAAATATTTTGGGATGAGAATACATGCATTTTATGATTTACGTTATGGACACAAGTGATTAAAAATATATATTCTACGTTGAGTTGTACCACTGGCATACTTCCCTGTAACTTGGTAACTAATATTTACATGAGGTATTGTAAACGCGAATCCTGTTGATAGATCTATCGGGCCTGACAACCCCAACCGGACTGGACGACCAGTATTCAACGGTTGCACAGTACTTCGTTTCGGTAACTACACTTGGTACGGTGTAGTAAGATTTCATAATAAAGGGAATATGCGACGTTGATTAAATGTTAAGTATGGTTATCAAGTGCTCAACAACTTAGAATATTTTTTATTAAAACGTTTATATATGAAATCTTGTGGTCTATATTTATAACGCTGCCGGCATTAAACCTATATCTCACCAACTTTATGTTGACGTTTTAAGCATGTTTATTCTCAGGTGATAACTAAAAGCTTCCGCTGCAACATGTTGAATTTAAGCAAGATCTTGAGTATGCATATTTGTGTCAAAAATAAAACTGCATATCGGAGGATTTGTAATGTAAAATATGTTGGAGGTCGTATTGTTATTATCACATGTAAAGTTTGTAAGTCTAAGATTATCGCTAAACGATAATCATTATTAAGTTGTTTAAACCTTGTATTTGTAATAAAAGCTATGGTTTGTATTGTAAAAACGAATGCAGTTTTTGAAAAATGTCGCATATAGAGGTCAATACCTCGCGATGAAATCATATGTTATTGTATTCGTCCTTATGGTTAAGGTCGGGTTATGACATGTGGTATCAGAGCGTTGGTCTTAGAGAACCAGAGAATTTGCATTAGTGTGTCTTATCGAGTTTGTTAGGATGCATTAGTGAGTCTGGACTTTGACCGTGTTTGATTTCGAAAACTATTGCTTATCCTTGTTGGTTAAAAATTAATATGTAAATATTATGTAGTATTAACGTGCTAGTTGTTATGTGATAGATGTCTGGCTTAGAACTTATTATCACATTCAGCGACTCCGAACTAGACTCTTCAGATGGTGTTCCAGTCATTAATCTATCCGATGATGAAAACGACACCTTTGGGGAAGACTCACAAGTTCCGGATGAATCAATTGAAGAGGAACCGGAAAGTGATCCTGAGGAGGAAGAAATACAGGAAATTACGAAAGACAAGTTCGAACGAGGAAAGAAATGAAAGGCTACTGAAATGGAAAATCTAAATCCCGAGTCTAGAGAGGATTTTGTGGAACCAACTCCACCAGATACTTCCACACCTATTCCCGCTATTCCTATTAGTTCTATCCCGACATCCAGTTCTTCGGTTCCTCAGCCAAAACGCAGGGAGACAACCAGGATAACCTTTAAGCGATTTCTTTGAACACAAACGCTTTGGGGTTAAATGATGCGCTGTTGTTTTAAACCATGGGATTATATAATATTTTGTATAATATTACTAGTGTGGTTTGCTTAATGTTTGATGTAAGATAAGCATATGTAAAATAGTGAAGTGTGAAATGCAATAATTTTCCATGGTTAAGTATTATTTGGGTGGTAGTAATTGATTTTCGTACTAAGCTATTAAGTATGAACTTTAACGGGTAGGTACTACCCTAGATATAATTATAAAACGCTAATAAGAAGAAAAGGCTTTTATAATAATAACTGGTTCATATTATTAATAAGCTATGATGTACTGTAAATACATACTACATCTATAATATTCCATGTGAATAATTATTTTTTCATTCTTATTGAAGATTATGGCGCGATTGAACCGAATGACGGAACAAGAAATCCAGGAACTCATCAATCAGCGAGTGAACGACAGAATGTTATGGGTCGAGGCTGCAAGAGGTGCTGCAGTTAACCCAAATCCTTGTGTGGGGTGCACTTACAAAACTTTTCAAGGTTGCAAGCCCTCATCATTCAGTGGAACAGAAGGACCGGTCGGTTTAACCCGATGGATCGAAAAGATTGAGTCTGTGTTTAAAATCAGTGGTTGTATTGAGAAGGACATGACCAAGTATGCATCGTGCACCCTACAAGATAGTGCACTCACGTGGTGGAAAAACTATGTGAAGGCCGTAGGAGGAGATGTAGCTTATGATACTCCTTGGGAAGAATTCAAAACAATGCTAATCAACGAATATTGTCCAAGGAACGAGGTTAGGAAGTTGGAAGCTGAATTACGAAGCCTGAAAGCTGTTGGTACTGAACTCACTAACTACAATCAGCGATTCATGGAATTAGCTTTGCTATGTCCCGAATTGGTACCAACCGAAGAACGGAAGATTGAACTGTACAAAGACGGTTTGCCTAAAAAGGTCAAGGCAAATGTTACAGCATCCAAACCCAAGACTATTCATGAAGCTATCACTATGGTGAATGAATTGATGGACCAGATTATTCTGGATAAGAACACTGATGTCAAGACATCGGGAAATAAAAGAAAGTGGGAAGGTAATCATCAACAATCCAACAAGAAACAAGAAACCACGCAAGGTGCGGGTAGCGGTTCAAACTCAGGTTACAAAGGACGAAATCCTTTATGTAACAGATGCCACAAACATCACTCTGGTTATTGTAATGTGGTATGCAACAATTGTAATCGAAAAGGTCATCTTGCTGAAGATTGTAGGGTTCCTGCTACAAATACAAACGGTACCAAGACTCCTGCCACCAATGCAAATAGAACTGCCTTGGCCACTGTTACTTGTTATGGGTGTGGGAAACAGGGTCATTATAAGATCCAATGTCCGAATCCAGAGAAGAATAATGGATCTGCACGTGGAAGAGCATTTGTTATTAATGCTAGAGAGGCGTGTGAAGACCCGGAGCTTGTTACGGGTACGTTTACCATTAATAACTTATCCGCATCTATTATATTTGATACTGGTGCCGATAGAAGTTACGTGAGTAGAGACTTTTACGCTAAATTGAATTGTTCATCATTACCTCTAGATGCTAAGTACATGATTGAGTTAGCTAATGGTAAACTAATTAAAGCCGATAAAATTTACCGTGATTGTAAAATAAATTTAGCCGGAGAAACATTTAAGATTGATTTGATACCCATAGAATTAGGAAGTTTTGATGTAATAGTCGGCATGGACTGGATGTCCATAATAGGAGCTGAAGTTGTGTGCGCCAAGAAGGCAATTCGCATTCCTCGTAAGGATAAAACGCCAGTAATGATTTATGGAGAGAAGGGTAACTCAAAGCTAAAACTCATTAGTTATTTGAAAGCTCAAAAGTGCTTGAAGAAAGGGTGCTATGCTATCTTAACATATGTTAATAAAGTCGAAATGATGGAAAAAGTGAAGAGCATCAACGACGTGCCTGTGGCAAGAGATTTTCCTGAAGTATTTCCGAAAGAGTTACCAGGATTACCTCCATTTAGATCTGTAGAATTTCAAATAGATCTAGTACCGGGAGCTGCACCAGTGGCTCGTGCTCCATATAGACTTGCACCATCTGAGATGAAAGAGTTACAAACCCAGTTACAAGAATTACTGGACCGTGGTTTCATTCGACCGAGCACTTCACCGTGGGGAGCTCCGATTTTATTAGTCAAGAAGAAAGACGGATCTTTTCGAATGTGTATAGATTATCGTGAATTAAATAAGTTAACTATCAAGAATCGGTATCCACTACCGAGAATTGATGACTTATTTGATCAATTGCAAGGATCATGTGTTTACTCGAAAATCGACCTAAGGTCGGGCTATCATCAACTACGCGTCAAAGAAGAAGATATTCCGAAAATTGCTTTTCGGACACGCTACGGTCATTATGAATTTTTGGTCATGCCGTTTGGATTAACGAATGCGCCAGCTGTATTCATGGACCTCATGAATCGAGTTTGTAGTCCGTATTTAGATAAGTTTGTTATCGTTTTCATTGACGATATTCTTATCTATTCCAAGAGTGAGCAAGAGCATGAGCAGCATTTAAGATTGGTATTAGAATTGTTAAGAAAAGAACAATTATACGCCAAATTTTCTAAGTGTGCGTTTTGGTTGAAAGAAGTGCAATTTCTTGGCCATTTTGTTAGTAGCAAAGGAATTCAGGTTGACACAGCTAAAATTGAGGCCATTGAAAAATGGGAGACTCCTAAGACACCAACGCAGATACGCCAATTTTTGGGTTTAGCTAGTTATTATAGAAGGTTTATTCAAGATTTTTCCCGAATAGCTAAACCATTAACAGCGTTAACACAAAAAGGGAAGAAGTACGAATGGACTTCTAAACAGGAGAGTGCATTTCAATTACTGAAGAAGAAGTTGACTACAGCACCTATTTTATCATTACCTGAAGGGAACGATGATTTTGAGATATATTGTGACGCTTCACGACAAGGTTTTGGTTGCGTCCTTATGCAACGGAAGAAAGTTATAGCATACGCATCCCGACAATTGAAGATTCATGAGCGGAATTATACGACACATGATTTAGAACTGGGAGCAGTAGTGTTTGCATTGAAGATATGGAGACACTACTTATATGGGTTTAAATGCACTGTGTTTACCGATCATAAAAGCCTTCAACATATCTTCGATCAGAAATAGCTGAACATGAGGCAACGTAGGTGGGTCGAGCTGATAAACGACTATGATTGTGAGATTCGCTATCATCCTGGGAAAGCAAATGTAGTGGCCGACGCTCTAAGTAGAAAGGAACGGGAACCAATTCGAGTACGAGCAATGAACATAAAAATTCGCATGAATCTCAACTCACAAATCAAAGAGGCTCAACGAGAAGCTCTTAATAAAGAAAACATAGGAAATGAAATAATGAAGAAGTATGTGAAACAACTCGTTATACGGGAAGATGGAATTCGATATTTTGCAAACCGTATTTGAGTACCAAAGTTGGGTGGATTAAGGAAGTTGATATTGAATGAGGCACATAAGACAAGATACTCGATACATCCTGGAGTTGGAAAGATGTATCAAGATCTTAAGACGCATTATTGGTGGCCTAATTTGAAGACAGACGTTGCAACATATGTTGGGGAATGTTTAACTTGTTCCAAAGTCAAAGCAGAACACCAGAAGCTGTCAGGATTACTTCAACAACCAGAAATCCCAGAATGGAAATGGGACGGTATTACTATAGATTTCATCACAAAATTACCTAAGACTGCCTGGGGTTATGACACCATTTGGGTAATAGTTGATCGTCTCACCAAATCTGCACATTTCTTGCCTATAAAGGAAACGGATAGAATGGAGAAACTATTACGATTATACATAAAGGAAATTATTTCAAGGCATGGAATACCTATTTCCATTATATCCGATAGTGATAGTAGATTTACATCAAAGTTTTGGCAATCACTACAGGAGGCCCTGGGAACTCGTTTGGATATGAGCACCGCATATCATCCACAAACTGATGGGCAGAGTGAAAGAACAATTCAGACTCTTGAAGACATGCTCAGGGCATGTGTGATCGATTTTGGAAACGGATGGGATAAATATCTACCATTAGCAGAATTCTCGTATAATAACAGTTATCATGCGAGCATTAAAGCTGCACCATTTGAAGCACTGTTTGGAAGGAAGTGTAGATCAACTATCTGTTGGAATGAAATAGTAGATCGACAATTAACTGGTCCCGAGATCATACACGAAACGACTGAGAAGATAGTACAAATCAAGGAGAGATTGAAAACAGCCCGTAGTCGCCAAAAGAGCTACGCTGATGTCCGAAGGAAACCATTAGAGTTTCAGATCGGTGACATGGTTATGTTAAAGGTGTCACCTTGGAAAGGTGTAATACGTTTTGGAAAAAGAGGTAAACTGAACCCAAGGTATGTAGGCCCGTTCAAGATAATCGAACGCATTGGACCGGTAGCTTATCGACTCGAATTACCACAACAACTCGCCGAAGTACATAATACATTTCACGTTTCAAACCTTAAGAAGTGTCTTGCAAAGGAAGACCTCACCATTCCTCTTGAAGAAATCCAAGTCGACGAGAAACTACAATTCATAGAAGAACCGGTCGAAATCATGGACCGTGAAGTTAAACAACTCAAGCAGAGCAACATACCAATCGTTAAGGTTCGTTGGAATGCTCGAAGGGGTCCCGAGTTTACTTGGGAACGAGAGGATCAGATGAAACAAAAGTACCCACATTTGTTTCCCGAGAACGCAAAATAGGTACAATTTTAAAATTTTGGGACGAAATTTATTTAACGGGTAGGTACTGTAACGACCCGGAATTTTCCGATCGTTCTATTCTTATGAGATTAATATTTACATAAATTAAACCTTACCAACATGATAAGCAATCCAAACTGTTGAGACTTATATTTTTGAAAAGAGTTTTACACAACGTTTGACCGTCCAATTTGACCGATGATATCACGAACTATATAACACACGATAATTATACGATTATGTATATGTACATATCTATACATATTTAACATGATTTAAGGATGGTTTAACATTTCATTATGAACTAACAACAATGAGTTATAAGTATACTTTGAGACCACTAACTTAAGTTTTCAAAACGATAACTATATGTAACGTTCTTTGACATATATACTTACAATCTTTAATGTGTTATGATTTATGTCACCAATATGATTTAAGTGTAATGGGATTAATTTGTAACCAAAATAATCTTGATAAATATTAAACAAGTTTGGGGAAGTGTGGAGTGCACACTTGTTTGAACTTATCTTGATTATGACGGGGGTTCGGGGGCAGCGCCCCCGATAAGCGGGGTCCAAGGGGTGGCAACCCCTGGCGGGGTCCAAGGGGCAGAGCCCCTGGCTGGGGTCGAGCTAACATTGCTTTATTAACATTGCTTTATTAAAAATGTCTTAAAATTTTATTTTTGGCCTGGTTGGACCCAAAATAAAAGCCCGATTTTGAGCTTCTTTTACCGTATCATACCCATCATCCATACGTATTTACTATTGGTAAATACACATCAAATCAATATCCTTATCAGCTTTAGATCTGCCCTAGATAAGAGGGAATCTTATTTGTAAGCTAGCATACATTATTACTCAAAAATTCAACACAATAATTTGTCCTTGTTCCCTCAACAACCAGACTGTCCTATAAGTATCACCATCACCTTGGTTTTTCATTTCATTCTTACAACCATCTTTCTCTAACAAAAAAAAACACACTCTTAGGAACTCTAAGTGTTCTTCACAATCTCAGCAAATACTCATGAAGAACTAGCTTCATGAACAACCTATAATCATCATAAGAAAGTTTGATCAAGATTATTTTCTATCTTTTCCAGTAGCTTTATCCAAGTAACTTGAGGTAGTAACCTTATTCATAATCTTATTCGATTCATATTTATATAGCTATCTTATTTTGTGTTATAAAATTTTTAACAACAAGAACATAGTTTGAATGATTTCATACATGTTCGCAAACTAAATAGATCCTTCTAATTTGTTAAAACACTTCAAAACCTGTAATATATCATATTATGACAAAAATCGGATTAATCATATCTTGGCTAATTAACATAATATTTAATATATATTTACTTATGATTTGATTTTATATATTCCAGGACCACCCGTAAACAACACGAGAAGATTAATCATAAGACCTCATGATTGTACGCAACACGTCATTTGACAACATGGTACCATGGGTCGAGATTAATTCTGATCAATACGAATACGATGGGGTCTTTATTTATTTTATTGAGCAACTAATTATGGACCATTAACAACAGACTGCTAACTACGGACTAAGAAAATATTAAAAGTATTATAAGTATATATATATATATGTAACGATTACTTAAAAAGAAAATATGTTGATATATTATATATATGGTTAGGTTCGTGATATCTATCGGAGACCAAGTCGAGTTAAATACCTTCAAGGAAAAGGTGAGTATATAGTCCCACTTTTAAACTCTAAATATTTCGGGATGAGAATACATGCATTTTATGATTTACGTTATGGACACAAGTGATTAAAAATATATATTCTACGTTGAGTTGTACCACTGGCATACTTCCCTGTAACTTGGTAACTAATATTTACATGAGGTATTGTAAACGCGAATCCTGTTGATAGATCTATCGGGCCTGACAACCCCAACCGGACTGGACGACCAGTATTCAACGGTTGCACAGTACTTCGTTTCGGTAACTACACTTGGTACGGTGTAGTAAGATTTCATAATAAAGGGAATATGCGACGTTGATTAAATGTTAAGTATGGTTATCAAGTGCTCAACAACTTAGAATATTTTTTATTAAAACGTTTATATATGAAATCTTGTGGTCTATATTTATAACGCTGCCGGCATTAAACCTATATCTCTCCAACTTTATGTTGACGTTTTAAGCATGTTTATTCTCAGGTGATAACTAAAAGCTTCCGCTGCAACATGTTGAATTTAAGCAAGATCTTGAGTATGCATATTTGTGTCAAAAATAAAACTGCATATCGGAGGATTTGTAATGTAAAATATGTTGGAGGTCGTATTGTTATTATCACATGTAAAGTTTGTAAGTCTAAGATTATCGCTAAACGATAATCATTATTAAGTTGTTTAAACCTTGTATTTGTAATAAAAGCTATGGTTTGTATTGTAAAAACGAATGCGGTTTTTGAAAAATGTCGCTTATAGAGGTCAATACCTCGCGATGAAATCATATGTTATTGTATTCGTCCTTATGGTTAAGGTTGGGTTATGACAGTATGATTGTTTTGATTTATATGAAAGAATGGATATTGTTGTGAAAGTAGGGAGTATAGTTGATGATTGCTGAATCAGTTTCGAAAAATGTAATATATTAATTGTGAATTTATATATCTCTCGGGTATTACCTACCCGTTAAAAAAAATTTCACAATTAATATTTTGTACAAAAGAAGTTTATTACAGTCTTTATGAAAATATATGTGTATATTTTCTTTAGATGTAATATAGATTTAATGAGTTAATATTAAATTAAACTCATTTGTTTTATGGTTGGAACTTGAATTGAGTAATCCCTAAAACTTTATAAATTGCATAAGTATTTCTTCAATAATATTAAAATTATGAATCATTACTTTGTTATTTGTTGGTTTTCGTGAAATTCTTGTGAACTTCGCAAGGTACGAATGATGTTATTTGAAAAGTTTCGAGTACATCGGTGATGAAAGTGTAAAATCAAACATATATTCGAATAATACACTTGATTTATTATGAATTGGATTTTTTTATTGAATTGAGACAAAGATTGTAATTAACGATGGTTAAGTTACGGACGAAGGACGTACATCATTGCATATTTGTAATATGAATTAACTGAGTAGTTAAGATTCACACATAATAGCTTAGTACGGGAAGATTTATTATGGTTTAAAAATTTATACATATAAAATATACATATAAATCTTTCGATTGGAAATGAGTTAATACTTCATAACTCGTTGATACAATATATTTGTTGTTGATTCGTAATGATGTCCACAATGATTCTTGAACTGACAGAGTTTGTGATGTTACAGGTGCTGTTGATTCTGACGATACTGACGGCACTGACTGTGTTGATGATGCTACGGTCCTGTTGATGCTGTTGGTAAAACAATTCTAGCTTGTAAATCGTACACCATTTTCGATCAAAGTTTCTACTCTACCATCTCCATTTACTCATCCAATTTACGGTCAGAATTAAATAATCTCTAAGATTTTGGAGATTACATAACTGCCGCAGAGATATCTCTTCAATGAAGTTTATGAATTAATACTTCATCGTTTGTTGTTGTTGATATTCCTGAATATTTACAGGGCGTATGACGTTGATGTTTGAGATACATATTGTGATGTTGCGGTGTGGGATATGGATGTTGTTGTTGGTGGTGGTGATGGTACTGTTGGTGTTGCTGATGGTGGTACTGTTTATGCTGCTGGTGCTGCTGCTGGTGTTTGTAACCTTTGCACCATATTCTCCAAAGCCACTACCCGAGCGCGAAGCTCGTTGACTTCTTCTATTATACCGGGGTGATTGTCGGTTCGGATGAGCGGATAAATTGTAACATCCCGCATTTTTCCGTTAAATTATTTTTAACGCCGTCTTTTTCTTTTTAGATAATATTCCTCGTATCTAGATTCGTAACCTCCGTTAGCTAACATTCTAAATATTCTCGTTATTGGATTTTAATATCTTCCGTTAATACGCGTTTTAAAATATTCCGTTTAGGTATTTTCTGCACCCGACTACAAACTCGAGAGACTAAAATTGACACGGGGCAAACTAGTTGACTAGGTCACCTAGTCCACCCCAATCACCACCATTCAACCATCTCCCTCTCTCTCTCTCTTTCTCTCTAGCAAGAACACACCCAATTTCCAAATTCATTCAATCATCATCTAAATTCGATCTAGGAGGCTTACAACAAAATAAATTACATATTCGTGATCCTCTCTTCATCCTCTTCATTTTGGTACCAACTTCATCTCGTTTGGGTAACATTTCTAAAACACTAGTTTTCTTTAAATTTGTGTTCTTGACTTAAAAGTATGTTAATTAGTGTCTATGGCTCATTGTGATGTCGTGTATGTAGTTTGTATGCTCGATTTGTTGTTTTTGGTGTAACTAGTTCATTATGAAAATTACTTGCTAAATCCTTGATTTTGGATGATCAAATGTTATTAGATTGTTAATGTGCATGTTTTAAAAGTGTTACTAGTATCATTAGCTTCATTTTGATGTATAGATTGATTTAAGAAACTTCATAAACGCGATTATTGATTTTGTGAACTTTTGGTTAGGGTTGACAACTCTTAAAACGAAATTTTGATGCGTTGAATGCTTGTTAATGTTATTGATAAGTGTTTAGTTGTATTACATGTTTCATTACCTTCAAAACGGCATATCATATGTATAAATTGGATTCCCGAAACTTAAATTGCAATTGATAAACTTGAAACTTGAAAATAAACCTCTATTGATCACTTGGCGGGATTTCGGTTATAGTATATGATGTTTTTGCTTGATGAAAAGTGCTTAGTTGCGTTCCTTGTCGAAAGAGCTTTCCGATGATATAAAATACATGTTCTAATTGTTTGCGGATCATAAAATGTGATTGTTTGTGTTTTGGTTCGTCCATTTGAGGAATACAGCAAACAGGGCCTGGAAACCGATTAGGACGCCGTCCAGATACTGGGGACGCCGTCCCACCTTTTGAACCTAGACGCCGTCTAGGATATCAGGACGCCGTCCCACCCTTCATTGTGGGACGCCGTCTAGCCATTTGGGACGCCGTCCCATTGTACTAAAACTGGCTGTTTGCTTTGGTCATTTGACATAAAAATGTTTGCTATGCTACGGACCTCCGATTAACATGAAACTTGGCCAACATGCTCATATATGATTATATAACTTAGAAAAATTGTCGGATACCCAACCCGACAACGTTGACTTTTCCGTTGACTTTGACCCGACCAAGTTGACTTTTAATCAAACTTAACCAAATAATTGTGCAATCGTTCTAACATGTTTTTATACTTGTACCTTGCATGAAACATGACAATTTGATTCACATGCTATTATGATCGAGTCTTAATGAGCCATAGGACTAATTGAACATCTTTGACCGTTTGTGTTTACCGTTATTGATACAACCTATATGTTTAGGTCAAGACTAGCTTTGTCTTTGCACGCGTCTACTTGTTGAAGTACTTTATTAACTCTTGCACTCAAGGTGAGATCATAGTCCCACTTTTACTCTTTTTGAACTTATATTTGGGATGAGAAAACATAAACGATTCTTTTGAACTAAGTGAACACAAGAACGGGAAAACAAACATTCTACATACGAGTTTAGAACAAAAATCCTCAATTCGATTATCATTAGTTACACTTGCCGGGTGTAAGCGAGAACTTATGTTATATGGCCATATGGGTTGACAACCCTCATCTCTGACGGTTCGCTACCGTCTACGGATGAAATATATTTTCGAGAATCAGTGTTTTTTCTAGCACTATGGATGGGGTATACAATGGATGGAATGTTAAGCTTTGATAATTGGGTGCTCGTGAAACAAACTTTTGGAATGTATTACTATTATTTCTTTGATGCAAATCTTGTGGTTCACTTGTACTTACTTACTTAAACCTATGATTTCACCAACGTTTTCGTTGACAGATTTCTATGTTTTTCTCAGGTCTTGCACGATATGTGATACATGCTTCCGCTCATTATTTGATACTTGCATTGGATGTCGAGTATACATGCATTACTTGGAGCGTCTTTTGACTTTACTTTAAACCGTGTCGCCTAGATTTCAAATGTACTTATAACGTTGTAACTTAACTTTTGGTTGAACAATTCTTGTAAACTTTGAAAACAATCTTTATTTTGAAATGAAGGCGATATATTTTGGTCAAACGTTATCTTAAAGACTTATAATCAGGTAATGGGACCCACGTAGCCGACGCCGTCACTTGACGATTTGTCGGGGTCGCTACAAGTGGTATCAGAGCCTTGGTTGTAGGGATTTAGAGTTCATTTGTGTCCACCCCGAGTCATAGGGTACATAGGTGAATCTAGACTACAACCGGCATATAGACTGAAGTAGGAATTATTTGACTAATTGTGCATTTATACTCGAACTCTTCTATCATATCTAACTCGTATTCGATCTTGAGCTTACGTTGATAAATTTTGTTGATGCGCCACCTTGACTTTATGAAGTAATGTTAAATGCACATGAGAATCAGGGTAATATAATTTCCGGGATTATATTACGGTGATTCACATGGACGTTCCGACATTATGACGTAAAGAATTTAAGGCGAGTCAAGGAAAAATTTCCTCTCTATCCTATTTCCATACTCCGGTTAGTATTGTTGAAAATACTAACCAACGATATTCTTGTCTCATGAAGGAACAATGGCTCACCAAGGTCAACACAATACTCCTCTCGAAACTCTAGAACAAGCTCTTCAACGAATGATAACCACCGCCGTGGGTACGGCCGTGGCCGATCACTTTTCTAACAACAACAATCAAGGAGCCGGTAATTCAATCGAAGGTTGCTCCTACAAGAACTTCATGAAGTACAATCCTCCCACTTTCGATGGAACCGGAGGACCGGTTACTCTCACCCGATGGTTTGAACAAACAGAATCCGTTTTTAGCATAAGCGGTTGTCAGGACCAAGATAAGGTCAAGTTTTCCACCCTCACTCTTACCGGTATCGCTCTCTCATGGTGGAACACGTATGTACAATCAGTGGGTATCGATGAAGCCCTTACACTCTCTTGGACCGAATTAAGAGAAAGAATGATCACCGAATACTCCCCGCGCGATGAGACTCGAAGGCTCGAGCAAGGGCTAAGGAATTTAAGAACGGTCGGGAATGACCTCGGAGCTTATAATCAACGGTTTACCGAACTAGTCTCAATGTGTCCAAATCTCATGACTCCCGAATCCCTAAGAGTCGAACTTTACATGGATGGCCTCCCTAAGGGCATTCAACACAAGGTAATGACATCTCAACCCACTAACCTACAAGAGGCTTTAGCAAAGGCCCACCAAACTTTGGAAACGGTGAATGAAATGGGAGCACCGGCACCAATGGTCAAGAACCACCCGAGTAACAACAAAAGAACATGGGGAGCCTCTCAATCAAGCAACCACAACAATAACAACAACCCCGCCAAGAAGCCTTTTACCTCCAACGACAAGAAAGGCTATGCCGGAAAACTACCTTTTTGTAACGAATGCCACAAGCATCACTTTGAAGGATGTGGCAGGTTTCGCCACCGGCGCCAAGGACCCGTCGCTCGAAAGATGCCCAACGCACACAGAACGGGTGCTTGCTTCGAATGTGGCCAACTGGGTCATTTTAGGAATGTGTGCCCAAATAAGAAAATCAACCCAACGCATGCCGTTGAACCTTCAACATCGACACATAGGATGCCCGGAACGACGATGGACTAATAACGGGTACGTTTCTTCACAACAAACCGTATATTTCATACTTATTCGATTCGATTACCGCTAGACGTTTTACAACCGAGACCTTGACTTGTACTCTTTGCATTCCACCTTTTTCCCCTAGATACTACTTAGGCAATGTAAGCGACCAACGGAAAGATATTGTGTGTCTATAAATTTTATCGGAGGATATGCGTTAAGAAATTGGACTCGACACCTATAGAACTAAGGAGCTCAGAACCTATTCGTGAGGGAGAAATTATTTCCCTACAACTAGGTATAGATTATTGTGAACCGAGTAATTTTCGGTTGGAAACCGATACCCTCTTCCTCGTATCCATTACCTCATGATTTTTTTGCGTGGATCCCGTGTATTCCAAATCGACCTCCGTTCCGGTTATCATCAATTGGGGGTTAAGGGAGACGATGTCTCCTAAGCCATTTTTCCGAATTCGCAATGTTAGTTGTAAATCTCTCTTAGTACCGTTTGATTTATTTAGGACTCCGTCCGTATTCATGAACCTCCTAAACCACGTATGCAACTTATCTAGACAAAGCTGTTATCGTATTTATGGATGACATCTTAACTTATTTAAGTAAAGAAGGAAAACGAACAACATCACCATCTTACGCTCGAACTTTTGAGAAAAGAGCAACTCTATACCAAATTCTCCGAGTGAGAATTTCTGTTGAACGAAGTCCAATTTTCTAGACCATGATGTTAATGGTCAAGGCATTTGTAACAGGCCAAACCTTGCCGCGTTAAAACCCCGTTAAATTTCATGACTAAAAATTTTTTTTTTTGCTGAAACAGAGGGTTGCGCGGCTCGCCAATAGGCCGCGCGGCGCGCAGATTGCACCTGGCAGACTGCTGTCCCCAAAACGCTTTAATGCGAAAATGTTTGACTAGTTTCCGACCTTTTTGGCCCAAACGCTTTTAACCATGGTTTTATCTATATAAAACTAGCACGTTTAACTAATAAAATTAAGTTTACGAGGCGGGTCCCACATCGACCCATTTTACCACCTTAAGTACCGAAATACAATATTTGACCAAAAGACTTTAATACAATACAAAGCCGAGCATGGCGATTGGGGATACGCTACCCAATCCTAAATGATCCAAAAGCAAGTCACTAAAGCAACTATGCACGTCTTCTAGTCCTCGCGCTTACCCGAGCCACCATATCCGCATGCGATCTATAAAAAGAGTCAACAACGAGAGGGTAAGCTAATGCTTAGTGAATGATAACATACTACATACATATATATGTATAAAATGAATACGCCACACAAACAAATACCGCATACCGGGGCATCCAAGTATAAAGCATCTACACTAAGCATACCGTACGATCTAAGCAACGAGCTAAAGATACAACACAAATAAGAGTCCACCAACGACAAAGTGAACATCGCCAAATAGCTACACCCGGAGGGTTAGCTACAACACAACAACACATTAATATATAAACAATAATAATAATGCACAAGGTTAACCCCTTAACCTCAATCACACGAACATTGGCCGAACTACCCGAGCCTTGTGAATTCGCACAACCCGAAATTCACTTCTCAACCATAAGATGACCGAACAACCCGAGTCATCGTGAATCCGCACTACCCGAGATTCACTACCTCAAATAAGGTGACCGGACAACCCGAGTCACCATGAATCCGCACTACCCGAGATTCATTTCTCAATACCAAAACCCATGGTCACGGGATTATAAAATCCACCAAATCGGGGTCATCCACAACACAACCATATCAACCCTTCGCCATTAGGGTTACAACAACCAAATCACAACCAAGTGTGATAATGTGCACACAAAATGTGCATCTCGCCAAAGATGGTCAACCAAAACGCACAACGTGCCGATTGGACTTATACACAAGTCCATCAAAACCACCTATATGTGAAGTGAGCTCTATAACCGAGAATCACTTCACCCGACCCGCACCCATCCTACACATACATATGCACATAGGATATTATCACTCACCTTGAAGTCTTGAAGAAGCTTCCAAGTGAATCCGCAACTTGCCAATGGAAGATACCTATTCCATTATCACAATTACAACAATACAATTAGGATGGATTTATAAACCACCCAATTCGACCCTTAGTGCAAATTCGACCCAAATGCACTTCCAAGTACAAACCGCGCCCAAAACTAATCAATAATCACTAACACGAGTGAGAATGGTCCTAATACATCCATTAAACCCGAACACAAGTGCCAAACACGTGTCATACCCATTTTGACACTTAAACCCTAATTTTGACCCATAAAGGTCAAAATCTCATCCTTTACAAGTTTTGACACCAAAACACATTTAACTTGGTTTAATACTCCAACTTAATCCATTTTAAGTTTACAAACCTCATTAAATCGCCAAATGGGTCATAATCACCACCAAACCCAAATTTGACCCAAAGTCACAACTAGTCAACCAAATTACCCTAAATGGGTTTCAACACTTCCATAATCACCTACTTAAGTGATTAAACTCAAATTAAAGTTCTAAACATGGCCAATTAGTTCGCCAACTCAAAATCCACCAACAATTAACAACAAACCCGATTACTAGCTTCACTAAACCCATTTCATCACATAAAAGGGTTTTACAACTAATTAACTCAAAACCCTAACTTGAATATCAAATTAAATAATTGAAATTCGGAGTTTGAGCTTACCAATACTATCACCGTGTAGCCGAGAACGAAAGGAACAACTTTAAAACCCGAGACTTTGAACGATTCGAGCTTCTTCTTCACCAAAACCTCCAATCTCTCTCTAAATATCTCTCTCTCTCTCTAGATATTTGGAAGGGATGAATGGACATGAAAAATGATCCAAAGTAGCTAATATGGCACACAAATCCGGCCCCATGTGATTTTACCCTTTTACCCCTCATTTAATTAAATAAAAACAAGGGAGTTCTGTCAGCGCCATTTTGCGCGGCGCGCACCAGAACCGCGCGGCGCGCAACAGGCCAGTTCCAGCTTCTTTTGCCTTTTAACTAATACAAATAGCCAACGCAACCAAAACCCGAATGTTATAAGTACATAAGTACGTAATATAAATATTTGGGTCTTACAACTCTCCCCCACTTAAGCTCGATCACGTCCTCGTGATCCTCATCACTTAACCAAACGGACCCCACACACGGTCCTAAACATAAGTTTCAAATCCGACTTTCCTAGGAAATTCTTTCCAACGAATCGCCTTCCACAACTAAATCGTCACCCGCGATTTATCAAAACCACAATCCGAGCACTACAACCATGCTCCTTCCCTAACATCGGGAAAACTCAACCAATCTCGTACCGAGATATAACTCCCTTAGCGTACTATTACCGAGTACAACGCTAAAAGCAACCAAGTCTCAACCTAAGGTCAACAACCCGAAACGATGAAACCGAACCAAACGAATCCTTACGGATATCACCTAATCATTAAACATCCCTTGTAGTGCGCAATACGACCAATACGCAACTACCGTAACAATACAATCCAACGGTTAGAAACCGATAGCGCCCAAAACGGCTATGGGAACGCAAATCCCAAGGGGTACGAAATCATCTATCGTCACACCCGTAACAAACATGTGAGCGAAATACGGCTATCGCACCACTAATCATACCACATGGTCCTCACGACCCCACCATCGACGCATAAAACGACCGATAGTTCCCACAACATGGTCCTCACGACCCCACCATTGGTGTATCAAACAACCAATAGATTACAACTCAACATGGCCGAAACAACCCGAGCCAAAACACATATGGAGGATGGTCGAAACAACCCGAACCTTAGTGAATTCGCACAACCCGAAATCCACCAACCCAATCCATATATCTCACAACGACATGACCGCAAAACCCGAGTCATCGTGAATACGCGCAAACCGATATTCACTACTACCGCCACATAGTATAACCGAGGATGGCCGTACAACCCGAACCTTAGTGAATCCGAACTACCCGACATTCACTACCTCAAACTATGAGCCCAACCAACAGGGACATTCGTACTACCCGAAATATTGTGAATACGAACAACCCGATATTCACGTCCCACAACACAACCCTCTTGATGAAGTCAGCGGACCCCGAAGGTCATGCTCCACCAATCTCAATATCGGATGAAGTCAGCGGACCCGAAGATCATGCTTCACCGATCTCAATACCGGATGAAGTCAGCGGACCCGAAGATCATGCTTCACCGATCTCAACACCACGCTCATGACGAAGTCAGCGGACCCTAAAGATCATGCTCCATCAATCACGTACTCCCATGATGAAGTCAGCGGACCCTAAAGATCATGCTCCATCACGCAACCATACTATAATGAAGTCAGCGGACCCCGAAAGTCATGCTTCATTAATCATCAATACCACGATGAAGTCAGCGGACCCCGAAGGTCATGCTTCATCAACTACATACCATAATCGAGCAAGAACCACCTATATCAAACATAGGTACCGAACAAGAATTCTCCAAAAGAGAACCCGACACACACCTTCCTTAACCGAAGGATTTCACCTTGCTCACCAAACACGTCCATTATCTCTCAACGAGATTTACCACATTACCGCCTCGGTGGGATTCCAATCCAAACCATAAGTACAATTTATCCGAAATCGCACTCTACCACGAATTGACCCAAAACTAGGTCTCGGTAAAAATTCCAGATCTACCAAAATCATCATCCGAAATATCACACTAACACTTTCCTCGCGCAGGAGTGCGACTCCCCCACTTGGAAACACGTTCCTATATCACAACTCGTACACCCGTACGATGCTACCAAAGGTAGACTTTACCAACAATTGGGTACACGCGACCCATCACCACACCTTGCTCTAACCTTGAGCACACGAAGGATTTCAATCAATCCTTAAACACTTCGAACGAAAAGTGTACCACGATTACACAAACCATACCCTCGCAATTATCCAATTGCTTTAGTTTGTCAAGTTTCACCTAGTCACTCATGTACCTACGGGTTTCTCCCGGTACCCTAAGTACAATGTAACCACAACACAATCGGAGTCGACACCACGCTAGTAGGTATAAAAGAGGCACCTAATGTCGCGTCATAAAGACTCCATTACCAACACACATCGAGATTTTAAACACTCGGCCTCAAAGGTTCCAATCACCCGACGAACCTCATGGTTCATCACTTCAACACCAAAAGCGAACACGTGCTAAACAATCGAACACCAAAACCATTTCCGTGGCTTGGTAGTAACATTCCCCAAATACTAAGGAATGCTTGGTTACACCAAGTCTTACGCCCTTCGTCCAACAACCAAACATCACCATAGGGTACTTCCGTTAGGAACGTCACCCTTAACCATAACATGCAAATCACTATGCAATTAACAAGTCCGAACATAAACGCCACATAAATAAATATTCAAAGACATATTTATCAAAACGAAACGTACCTCAACGTCTCCTTGCGGCATTCGCCGCCGCCAACTCGGGACAATCCGGCTTGCGATGTCCCTCTTTATGACAATAGTAGCACATTCCGCCTTCACTTCTCGGCATCGTGCATTCCCACAACTTGTGACCACTAACGCCACAATTGAAACATCTAGGCGCACGAGATTCCACCGCGCCCTTTACCACTTTACTCGTACTCGCACTCGGACCCTTAGTCCTCTTACTCTGAGCACCATAAGAAACAACCCTTCCCTCACTTAAAGGTTCGCCCTTTTTCGATCGCGTATAAGACTCGAAACCTCTAGCCACCGCAAATAACTCCGCAAACGACTTCGCGTAACCCCGGCTAATTTTGCTTTTCAAGTCATCGCTCAAAGTTCGATAGAAATCCTCCATCAACAAACGATCGTTCCCCAAATATTCCGGGCAAAAACGAGCCTTCGACATAAAAGTCGTCTTTAAAGTATTCAAGTCCATAGAACCCTGTTGCAAATTTCGCAACTCACAACGCAATTCCGATAAATCGGCTGAAGTTCGGAACTCTTCGAAGAATTCCTCCTTAAATTCATCCCACGATAACGTCATAAACGTTTCACCACCGACAAGATCAATCTTGCCATCCAACCAATCCTTCGCCCTACCCCGCAACAAACTAGTAGCGAGTCTCGTCTTTTTCTCGGGAGGGCATTCCATAGTACGAAAACACCCTTCGACATCCGAAACCCAAGTCGTACTCACCAAAGGATCCGGTTTCCCATCATACATCGGGGGTCTAGTCCTCATGAAGCTCTTAAGACAACGCTCCATATCACCCCTATTTTGGAATTCGGAATACTTCCCATCCATTTCTTCTCGAAACGCTCTCATTTGCTCCGCAACGGCGGCCGCAACTCTAGCGTTAAATTCCGTGTCGTTCATCTCGGTCTCGTTTCGCGTCGTCATTCTAAAGAATGCAAAACGATTAGTCCACGCACGTATGAAACGACACGCACAACACCACCCCATCTTGCTAAACACTCGTCGTACATCACTCGTTAGACACGATTTGCACCCGTAATAAGGTCTGCAAGTTCTTATTACGCACGCACGCCGCATCGACTCGTTAGTACAACGACCGCCTCGCTCGATGATAATAGCCATACACAAACACAACCAAAATTCTACGCGGTACAAACACACGCGAGAATTATTACCACAACACAAATAATATATTCATAATATCCGCATTACTAATATACACGTTATTCAACCTATAAACAAGGCACTAACTAAACCCATTCCGACCCGTAATCCTACAAGTCCCGCACAAAATTAAGCACACACAAAAGTCTAAGTCTAGGCACCTATCTCAAGTCACCTAAATCCCTTAGACCATGCTCTGATACCACTTGTAACAGGCCAAACCTTGCCGCGTTAAAACCCCGTTAAATTTCATGACTAAAAATTTTTTTTTTGCTGAAACAGAGGGTTGCGCGGCTCGCCAATAGGCCGCGCGGCGCGCAGATTGCACCTGGCAGACTGCTGTCCCCAAAACGCTTTAATGCGAAAATGTTTGACTAGTTTCCGACCTTTTTGGCCCAAACGCTTTTAACCATGGTTTTATCTATATAAAACTAGCACGTTTAACTAATAAAATTAAGTTTACGAGGCGGGTCCCACATCGACCCATTTTACCACCTTAAGTACCGAAATACAATATTTGACCAAAAGACTTTAATACAATACAAAGCCGAGCATGGCGATTGGGGATACGCTACCCAATCCTAAATGATCCAAAAGCAAGTCACTAAAGCAACTATGCACGTCTTCTAGTCCTCGCGCTTACCCGAGCCACCATATCCGCATGCGATCTATAAAAAGAGTCAACAACGAGAGGGTAAGCTAATGCTTAGTGAATGATAACATACTACATACATATATATGTATAAAATGAATACGCCACACAAACAAATACCGCATACCGGGGCATCCAAGTATAAAGCATCTACACTAAGCATACCGTACGATCTAAGCAACGAGCTAAAGATACAACACAAATAAGAGTCCACCAACGACAAAGTGAACATCGCCAAATAGCTACACCCGGAGGGTTAGCTACAACACAACAACACATTAATATATAAACAATAATAATAATGCACAAGGTTAACCCCTTAACCTCAATCACACGAACATTGGCCGAACTACCCGAGCCTTGTGAATTCGCACAACCCGAAATTCACTTCTCAACCATAAGATGACCGAACAACCCGAGTCATCGTGAATCCGCACTACCCGAGATTCACTACCTCAAATAAGGTGACCGGACAACCCGAGTCACCATGAATCCGCACTACCCGAGATTCATTTCTCAATACCAAAACCCATGGTCACGGGATTATAAAATCCACCAAATCGGGGTCATCCACAACACAACCATATCAACCCTTCGCCATTAGGGTTACCACAACCAAATCACAACCAAGTGTGATAATGTGCACACAAAATGTGCATCTCGCCAAAGATGGTCAACCAAAACGCACAACGTGCCGATTGGACTTATACACAAGTCCATCAAAACCACCTATATGTGAAGTGAGCTCTATAACCGAGAATCACTTCACCCGACCCGCACCCATCCTACACATACATATGCACATAGGATATTATCACTCACCTTGAAGTCTTGAAGAAGCTTCCAAGTGAATCCGCAACTTGCCAATGGAAGATACCTATTCCATTATCACAATTACAACAATACAATTAGGATGGATTTATAAACCACCCAATTCGACCCTTAGTGCAAATTCGACCCAAATGCACTTCCAAGTACAAACCGCGCCCAAAACTAATCAATAATCACTAACACGAGTGAGAATGGTCCTAATACATCCATTAAACCCGAACACAAGTGCCAAACACGTGTCATACCCATTTTGACACTTAAACCCTAATTTTGACCCATAAAGGTCAAAATCTCATCCTTTACAAGTTTTGACACCAAAACACATTTAACTTGGTTTAATACTTCAACTTAATCCATTTTAAGTTTACAAACCTCATTAAATCGCCAAATGGGTCATAATCACCACCAAACCCAAATTTGACCCAAAGTCACAACTAGTCAACCAAATTACCCTAAATGGGTTTCAACACTTCCATAATCACCTACTTAAGTGATTAAACTCAAATTAAAGTTCTAAACATGGCCAATTAGTTCGCCAACTCAAAATCCACCAACAATTAACAACAAACCCGATTACTAGCTTCACTAAACCCATTTCATCACATAAAAGGGTTTTACAACTAATTAACTCAAAACCCTAACTTGAATATCAAATTAAATAATTGAAATTCGGAGTTTGAGCTTACCAATACTATCACCGTGTAGCCGAGAACGAAAGGAACAACTTTAAAACCCGAGACTTTGAACGATTCGAGCTTCTTCTTCACCAAAACCTCCAATCTCTCTCTAAATATCTCTCTCTCTCTCTCTAGATATTTGGAAGGGATGAATGGACATGAAAAATGATCCAAAGTAGCTAATATGGCACACAAATCCGGCCCCATGTGATTTTACCCTTTTACCCCTCATTTAATTAAATAAAAACAAGGGAGTTCTGTCAGCGCCATTTTGCGCGGCGCGCACCAGAACCGCGCGGCGCGCAACAGGCCAGTTCCAACTTCTTTTGCCTTTTAACTAATACAAATAGCCAACGCAACCAAAACCCGAATGTTATAAGTACATAAGTACGTAATATAAATATTTGGGTCTTACAGCATTACAATCAATCTCGAAATCAAGCCACATGTAATCAGGAAACTCTACCAACTCGGACTTGTATTCGTAAAAATCTTAGATCTCGTCTGTTATTACCGAAGATTCATTTCTGACTTTTCTCGTGTTACACTACTTTTAAACTCGTTAACTCACTAAGGAAAACTCTAAACCTCTCCGTGTTCGAACCTTGAGCGTGATTCTTCACACCAACATTTCTAGTTAAAATCGTATAGCAACAGATGGAACTCGAACATGGAAATATTTCTATTTGAACGCCGAAAGGCATACTCTCTCAAAAAAAAAAATAAAAAAAAATAAAAAAAAATAAAAAAAAATATCAACATAACTAAAATTCGTTATTTTACACGAAGAATTCGAATACTAAATTGTGGATCCGATCAAACTTCTCGTCATCACGTACCACACTACATACCTCTGTTATTTCACCGTCACCGTCTGATATTACTGGAATTTAAGATAACACACAATCCAACGATACTTCACCCTTCTTTGACTTAACGCCCTTGTGTTTCTGATAATCGGTCAACTATTATTCAACCCCGAACTATACAACTACGTGTACTACCTCGTTTCTCTTTCAGACTTCAACTTTTGACAACTAGAGGCACGTTATGGCAACCTCGAGATGCAAGCTCATCCTATTCTAAGTCCTCATTTCACTCCTATCTTTATCGCTCGCATTTCCGTTTAAAGAAATTCCTCATATTACCTAAGTATTCGCCACGAGGGTGAATAGTCCTAACGAACATTTTTCGAACCCTAACTAACTTGTTCAAACGTATCTTAAGAGATTCTATTCCAACACGGTGTATCTTTGTCAATTATTCCATATCGAAATACTCGTTTCACTTCTAGTTTTACAAGAAACCTTGGAGACCCGTTTAGACATGAGTACCGCGTACCACCCACAAACCGACGAACCGAGCAAACGAACGATTTACGTATTGGAAAGACATGTCACAAACTCGTATTGTCACCTTTAGTAGATCACTCTTACAACAGTAGATACCACTCGTGTGTTCACACGCACTTTCCGAAACCCTATATGACCGCTAATGTCATACCCCTGTTCATTTAACCAAAGCATCAACCACCGAAATCTGAACTCCATCAAAAAAAAAAAAAAAAAAAAAACAACAACAATTGAGATCGTTCAAGTCCGAGAAGGGCTCGAGACAACCCATTGTCGCAAGAAGAGTTATACCAAACTTAGATGAAAACCTCACAAATCCCAGTGTGTAATCGCGTAATATTGAGAAACCGCACCTTGGAAAGGTAAAATCCATTTTAGGAAATCGAGAAAGGCTATAGCCGCAATATTGAACCTTTTGAAACCTTGGGGCGTATTGGAACCGCTTCCTACCGTTTAGAACTTCCGACTCAATTAAGTTTCCGTTTACCTTACATTTCGTGTAACAAACTTAGAAACGTGTCCTGCGGAACAGGAACGTGCAATCCTTCTAGATGCACCAACTATTGATGACAAACTCCTCCTCATAGGAAAAACCGGCTGAACTTGTGGATCGTAAAAGCAAGCCCTAATACAACGTAACACCCCGACTATCCGGATTCGTGGAATGTCCAAGAAAGTACCTTCACTCATTCGTAGAGTTACTACTCTAAGTCTCGAGTAAGAGATATCGACTACTACTTCCGACTAAATTTCGGGACGAAATTTCTTTTGAGGTGTGGATAATGTAACATCCCGCATTTTTCCGTTAAATTATTTTTAACGCCGTCTTTTTCTTTTTAGATAATATTCCTCGTATCTAGATTCGTAACCTCCGTTAGCTAACATTCTAAATATTCTCGTTATTGGATTTTAATATCTTCCGTTAATACGCGTTTTAAAATATTCCGTTTAGGTATTTTCTGCACCCGACTACAAACTCGAGGGACTAAAATTGACACGGGGCAAACTAGTTGACTAGGTCACCTAGTCCACCCCAATCACCACCATTCAACCATCTCCCTCTCTCTCTCTTTCTCTCTAGCAAGAACACACCCAATTTCCAAATTCATTCAATCATCATCTAAATTCGATCTAGGAGGCTTACAACAAAATAAATTACATATTCGTGATCCTCTCTTCATCCTCTTCATTTTGGTACCAACTTCATCTCGTTTGGGTAACATTTCTAAAACACTAGTTTTCTTTAAATTTGTGTTCTTGACTTAAAAGTATGTTAATTAGTGTCTATGGCTCATTGTGATGTCGTGTATGTAGTTTGTATGCTCGATTTGTTGTTTTTGGTGTAACTAGTTCATTATGAAAATTACTTGCTAAATCCTTGATTTTGGATGATCAAATGTTATTAGATTGTTAATGTGCATGTTTTAAAAGTGTTACTAGTATCATTAGCTTCATTTTGATGTATAGATTGATTTAAGAAACTTCATAAACGCGATTATTGATTTTGTGAACTTTTGGTTAGGGTTGACAACTCTTAAAACGAAATTTTGATGCGTTGAATGCTTGTTAATGTTATTGATAAGTGTTTAGTTGTATTACATGTTTCATTACCTTCAAAACGGCATATCATATGTATAAATTGGATTCCCGAAACTTAAATTGCAATTGATAAACTTGAAACTTGAAAATAAACCTCTATTGATCACTTGGCGGGATTTCGGTTATAGTATATGATGTTTTTGCTTGATGAAAAGTGCTTAGTTGCGTTCCTTGTCGAAAGAGCTTTCCGATGATATAAAATACATGTTCTAATTGTTTGCGGATCATAAAATGTGATTGTTTGTGTTTTGGTTCGTCCATTTGAGGAATACAGCAAACAGGGCCTGGAAACCGATTAGGACGCCGTCCAGATACTGGGGACGCCGTCCCACCTTTTGAACCTAGACGCCATCTAGGATATCAGGACGCCGTCCCACCCTTCATTGTGGGACGCCGTCTAGCCATTTGGGACGCCGTCCCATTGTACTAAAACTGGCTGTTTGCTTTGGTCATTTGACATAAAAATGTTTGCTATGCTACGGACCTCCGATTAACATGAAACTTGGCCAACATGCTCATATATGATTATATAACTTAGAAAAATTGTCGGATACCCAACCCGACAACGTTGACTTTTCCGTTGACTTTGACCCGACCAAGTTGACTTTTAATCAAACTTAACCAAATAATTGTACAATCGTTCTAACATGTTTTTATACTTGTACCTTGCATGAAACATGACAATTTGATTCACATGCTATTATGATCGAGTCTTAACGAGCCATAGGACTAATTGAACATCTTTGACCGTTTGTGTTTACCGTTATTGATACAACCTATATGTTTAGGTCAAGACTAGCTTTGTCTTTGCACGCGTCTACTTGTTGAAGTACTTTATTAACTCTTGCACTCAAGGTGAGATCATAGTCCCACTTTTACTCTTTTTGAACTTATATTTGGGATGAGAAAACATAAACGATTCTTTTGAACTAAGTGAACACAAGAACGGGAAAACAAACATTCTACATACGAGTTTAGAACAAAAATCCTCAATTCGATTATCATTAGTTACACTTGCCGGGTGTAAGCGAGAACTTATGTTATATGGCCATATGGGTTGACAACCCTCATCTCTGACGGTTCGCTACCGTCTACGGATGAAATATATTTTCGAGAATCAGTGTTTGTTCTAGCACTATGGATGGGGTATACAATGGATGGAATGTTAAGCTTTGATAATTGGGTGCTCGTGAAACAAACTTTTGGAATGTATTACTATTATTTCTTTGATGCAAATCTTGTGGTTCACTTGTACTTACTTACTTAAACCTATGATTTCACCAACGTTTTCGTTGACAGATTTCTATGTTTTTCTCAGGTCTTGCACGATATGTGATACATGCTTCCGCTCATTATTTGATACTTGCATTGGATGTCGAGTATACATGCATTACTTGGAGCGTCTTTTGACTTTACTTTAAACCGTGTCGCCTAGATTTCAAATGTACTTATAACGTTGTAACTTAACTTTTGGTTGAACAATTCTTGTAAACTTTGAAAACAATCTTTATTTTGAAATGAAGGCGATATATTTTGGTCAAACGTTATCTTAAAGACTTATAATCAGGTAATGGGACCCACGTAGCCGACGCCGTCACTTGACGATTTGTCGGGGTCGCAACATAAATAAAATCTAGAATTTGGTGTAGTATGTAATCGTGATGAGATACTCTAGAAATAAGAGAGAAAATGGTGTTTCGGATAGGTTCGCCGGTAAGTGCTTCAGGTTCTTCGCCAAGAGGGCAATGTGGTGGATGGAAGTGGTCACCTTCTTCTTGTCTCCAATGATTAAGGAGGCTACGAACCCATCCCCAATTCATCCAGAATAGATGATGACTAATTGGTTGATCCATTCCGGTCACACTGCTTTCGGAACTTGAGTGGGATTCCATTTCGGAATCCGAGGGACTTGAACTAATGACGAATTCCATTTCGTACGATTGAATAAAGAATTTTTCGATATGAAATGATTTTCCGGCTATCGGGTGGTATTCTAGTTATATAGAGCAAAAGGTTTCGTAGATTACGGAGGAATTTACGGAATATGTCAGGAAAAGTTTACAGTAACAGATACACTAAGATATGAATTAGCAGATATGCTAAGATATGAATTTTGTCTATACACTATTCATGCAATCAATGCAATAAGATGTGTCTAGACTAAGAATGATAAGCAGGTAATTTCCGACAAGAATGATGAGCAAAACTTTTGAAATGCAGACACGGTCGAAGTCCAGACTCACTAATGCATCCTAACGACTATCAGTTAGACACACTAATGCAGACGTAGTTCGCTAAGACCACCGCTCTGATACCAACTGAAAGGACCCGTTCATATACATTATAAACGATTCACAATAGTTGATTACATCGCGAGGTATTTGACCTCTATATGATACATTTTACAAACATTGCATTCGTTTTTAAAAGAAAAACTTTCTTTACAATGAAAGTTAACGGCATGCACACCATTTCATAATACATCCAACTATAATTGGCTTTATAATAATCTTGATGAACTCAATGACTCGAATGCAACGTCTTTCAAAATATGCCATGAATGACTCCAAGTAATATCCTTAAAATGAGCTAATGCACAGCGGAAGATTTCTTTAATACCTGAGAATAAACATGCTTTAAAGTGTCAACCAAAAGGTTGGTGAGTTCATAGGTTTATCATAACAATCATTTCAATATATTAATAGACCACAAGATTTCCGTTTATAAATATATGTACACTCGCAAGTGTATAAAAGTATTCTATAAGTTGTAGGCACCTGGTAACAAGCCTTTACGTTCATGATTTTACCCTCTGAAGTACACCAGATCAGGTGTGTTTAAAATAACCTCGAAGTACTAAAGCATCCCATAGTCAGGATGGGGTTTGTCAGGCCCAATAGATCTATCTTTAGGATTCGCGCCTACCGTACATAGACAAGTAGTTTAATGTTACCAAGCTAAGGGTATATTTCTAGTTTAAACCCACGTAGAATTAGTTTTGGTACTTGTGCCTATTTCGTAAAACATTTATAAAAGTTGCGCATGTATTCTCAGTCCCAAAAATATATGTAAAAAGGGAGTAAATGAAACTCACAATACTGTATTTCGTAGTAAAAATACATATAACGTCATTTAATAAGTGCAAGGTTGGCCTCGGATTCACGAACGTATCAATATTGAGATTCAATATTGCAGGAAAGTACGTAGACGCAACGGTGATGATAAACACTAGATTGACCTCACGAGCATACCCATGAACCATACCCATCACCTCCATAGCCATAACCCATAATTTCCTTAGCTTCGACTCATTCAAATAAACTATTTTGAAATCACTCGAACAGCACTCCGTCGTAATATTTTATGTATACTAATAATATCTTGAAATAATACAGAGCAAATATATATATATATATATATATATATATATATATATATATATATATATATATATATATATATATATATATATATATATATATATATATATATATATATATATATATATATATATATATATATATATATATATATATATATATATATATATATATCAATTGAGAGAGTTTAGAGAAATATATTTTCAAGTTTCTATCAAATAATGAAACCTATTGAATTCTATTTATAATAGATTTTTGAATTATAAAAGTGAATTATTAGAGTATGAATTATTAAAGTGAATTATTAAAGTATGAATTATTAAAGTGAATTATTAAAGTATGAATTATTAAAGTATGAATTATTAAAGTGAATTATTAAAGTATGAATTATTAAAGTGAATTATTAAAGTTAAAGTAAAATAGAAGTAAAGTAAAGGTAAAGTTAAAGTATAGTAAAAGTATAAAAAACTATGTATGTATAATACACGTATAAATATATATAATATTAATTTAAATCGTTATATATATTTAATGAAATAAAATATAAATATCGTTATATTTATTATACTGGTTAAGTAATGAGTTGTCAAAAGTGATTCTAGATATTTATAAAAGTTATATACGTTTTAATAATAAAGTTCTTTTTAAACTGAAAACGTCTTTGTACGTTTGAAAATAGATTAATAGAATATTATGGAAACCAATTCTCCACTAACATTTGTCTAACTTTCGTAAATGACACTTTTTGTTTTTATTTATAAATAGCTTTACAAATTATTCTGAATACCGTTAAGAGGAATAGATTTTCTCAAATCATAGTGGACCTCTCAACAGAGACTTGTAATCATAATTCAATGTTTCTGATAATTCAATCATTTAATATATATTTTTTTCGTCGAAAATCATATTGAAACAAATACGTTCGTGTAAAGTATTATACGTTTAATACTTTATTAATATTCTCAAGTTATAATATATATATACATATACATATCTATTTATATATAACGGTTCGTGAATCGTCGGAATTTGGTCAAGGTTATAATGAATGTATGAACACAGTTTAAAATTCTTGAGATTTAACTTAACAAACTTTGCTTATCGTGTTGGAATAATATAAAGATTAAAGTTTAAATTTGGTCGAAAATTTCCGGGTCGTCACACTCGCACCCAGGGAGATGAAAGAACTGCAAAGCCAATTACAAGAACTTTTAGAGCGTGGTTTCATTCGACCAAGCACATCATGGTGGGGAGCTCCTGTTTTGTTTGTCAAGAAGAAAGATGGTACATTCAGGTTGTGTATCGATTACCGAGAGGTTAAACAAACTTACCATCAAGAACAGCTACCCACTACCGAGAATCGACGACTTATTTGATCAACTACAAGGCTCGTCTGTTTATTCAAAGATTGACTTACGTTCCGGGTATCATCAAATGTGGGTGAAAGTAGATGATATTCCAAAGACTGCTTTCAGAACACGTTACGGTCATTACAAGTTTATGGTCATGCCGTTTGGTTTAACTAATGCACCAGCTGTGTTCATGGACCTTATGAACCGAGTGTGTGGACCATACCTTGACAAGTTTGTCATTGTTTTCATTGATGACATACTTATTTACTCAAAGAATGACCAAGAACACGGTGAACATTTGAGAAAGGTGTTAGAAGTATTGAGGAAGGAAGAATTGTACGCTAAATTTTCAAAGTGTGCATTTTGGTTGGAAGAAGTTCAATTCCTCGGTCACATAGTGAACAAATAAGGTATTAAGGTGGATCCGGCAAAGATAGAAATGGTTGAAAAGTGGGAAACCCGGAAAACTCCGAAACACATACGCCAGTTTTTAGGACTAGCTGGTTACTACAGAAGGTTCATCCAAGATTTTTCCAGAATAGCAAAACCCTTGACTGCATTAACGTATAAAGGGAAGAAATTTGAATGGAAAGATGAACAAGAGAAAGCGTTTCAATTGTTAAATAAAAAGTTAACTACGACACTTATATTGTCATTACCTGAAGGGAATGATGATTTTGTGATTTATTGTGACGCATCAAAGCAAGGTCTCGGTTGTGTATTAATGCAACGAACGAAGGTGATTGCTTATGCGTCTAGACAAAATTATACGATGAATGATTTGGAATTAGGCGCGGTTGTTTTTGCATTAAAGACTTGGAGGCACTACTTATATGGGTTAAAAGTATTATATATATACCGACCACAAAAGTCTTCAGCACATATTTAATCAAAAACAACTGAATATGAGGCAGCGTAGGTGGATTGAATTGTTGAATGATTACGACTTTGAGATTCGTTAAAACTCGGGGAAGGCAAATGTGGTAGCCGACGCCTTGAGCAGGAAGGATAGAGAACCCGTTCGAGTAAAATCTATGAATATAATGATTCACAATAACCTTACTACTCAAATAAAGGAGGCGCAACAAGGAGTTTTAAAAGAGGTAAATTTAAAGGATGAAATACCCAAAGGATCGGAGAAGCATCTTAATATTCGGGAAGACGGAACCCGGTATAGGGCGGAAAGGATTTGGGTACCAAAATTTGGAGATATGAGAGAAATGGTACTTAGAGAAGCTCATAAAACCAGATACTCAATACATCCTGGAACGGGGAAGATGTACAAGGATCTCAAGAAACATTTTTGTTGGCCGGGTATGAAAGCCGATGTTGCTAAATACGTAGGAGAATGTTTGACCTGTTCTAAGGTCAAAGCTGAGCATCAGAAACCATCTGGTCTACTTCAACAACCCGAAATCCCAGAATGGAAATGGGAAAACATTACCATGGATTTCATCACTAAATTGCCAAGGACTGCAAGTGGTTTTGATACTATTTGGGTAATAGTTGATCGTCTCACCAAATCAGCACACTTCCTGCCAATAAGAGAAGATGACAAGATGGAGAAGTTAACACGACTGTATTTGAAGGAAGTCGTCGGAATACCAATCTCTATTATCTCTGATAGGGATGGCAGATTTATTTCAAGATTCTGGCAGACATTACAGCAAGCATTAGGAACTCGTCTAGACATGAGTAGTGCCTATCATCCACAACCTGATGGGCAGAGTGAAAGGACGATACAAACGCTTGAAGACATGCTATGAGCATGTGTTATTGATTTTGGAAACAGTTGGGATCGACATCTACCGTTAGCAGAATTTTCCTACAACAACAGCTATCATTCAAGTATTAAGATGGCGCCGTTTGAAGTACTTTATGGTAGAAAGTGCAGGTCTCCGATTTGTTGGAGTGAAGTGGGGGATAGACAGATTACGGGTCCGGAGATAATACAAGAAACTACCGAGAAGATCATCCAAATTTAACAACGGTTGAAAACCGCCCAAAGTCGACAAAAGAGCTACGCCGACATTAAAAGAAAAGATATAAAATTTAAAATTGGAGAGATGGTCATGCATAAGGTTGCACCTTGGAAAGGCGTTGTTCGATTTGGTAAACGAGGTAAATTAAATCCAAGGTATATTGGACCATTCAAGATTATTGATCGTGTCGGACCAGTAGCTTACCGACTTGAATTACCTCAACAACTCGCGGCTGTACATAACACTTTCCACGTCTCGAATTTGAAGAAATGTTTTGCTAAAGAAGATCTCACTATTCCATTAGATGAAATCCAAATCAACGAAAAACTTCAATTCATCGAAGAACCCGTCGAAATAATGGATCGTGAGGTTAAAAGACTTAAGCAAAACAAGATACCAATTGTTAAGGTTCGATGGAATGCTCGTAGAGGACCCGATTTCACCTGGGAACGAGAAGATAGATGAAGAAGAAATACCCACACTTATTTCCAGAAGACACGTCAACACCTCCAACTGCTTAAAATTTCGGGACGAAATTTATTTAACGGGTAGGTACTGTACTGTAGTGACCTGAACTTTTCCATGGTTATATATATATGTATTTCGAACATGTTAAGCAATCAAACTTGTTAAGACTTGATTAATTGAAATAGGTTTCATATTGACAATTGACCACCCAAGTTGACCGGTGATTCACGAACGTTAAAACTTGTAAAAACTATATGATGACATATATATGGATATATATATATATATATATATATATATATATATATATATATATATATATATATATATATATAGTTAACATGATATTATGATAAGTAAACATATCATTAAGTATATTAACAATGAACTACATATGTAAAAACAAGACTACTAACTTAATGATTTTGAAACGAGACATATATGTAACGATTATCGTTGTAACGACATTTAATGTATATATATCATATTAAGAGATATTTACACATCATAATATCATGATAATATAATAATTTAAAATCTCATTTGATATTATAAAAATTGGGTTAACAACACTTAACAAGATCGTTAACCTAAAGGTTTCAAAACAACACTTACATGTAACGACTAACGATGACTTAACGACTAAGTTAAAATGTATATACATGTAGTATTTTAATATTTATTCATACACTTTTGAAAGACTTCAAGACACTTATGAAAATACTTCTACTTAACAAAAATGGTTACAATTACATCCTCGTTCAGTTTCATCAACAATTCTACTCGTATGCACCCGTATTCGTACTCGTACAATACACAGCTTTTAGATGTATGTACTATTGGTATATACACTCCAATGATCAGCTCTTAGCAGCCCATGTGAGTCACCGAACACATGTGGGAACCATCATTTGGCAACTAGCATGAAATATCTCATAAAATTACAAAAATATGAGTAATCATTCATGACTTATTTACATGAAAACAAAATTACATATCCTTTATATCTAATCCATACATCAACGACCAAAAACACCTACAAACACTTTCATTATTTAATTTTCTTCATCTAATTGATCTCTCTCAAGTTCTATCTTCAAGTTCTAAGTGTTCTTCATAAATTCCAAAAGTTCTAGTTTCATAAAATCAAGAATACTTCCAAGATTGCAAGTTTACTTCCAAGTTTTCTAAATCCATTCCAAGTAATCATCCAAGATCAAGAAACCTTTGTTAATTACAGTAGGTTATATTTCTAATACAAGGTAATAATCATATTCAAACTTTAATTCAATTTCTATAACTATAACAATCTTATTTCGAGTGGAAATCTTACTTGAAATTGTTTTCGTGTCATGATTCTGCTTCAAGAACTTTCAAGCCATCCAAGGATCCTTTGAAGCTAGATCTATTTTTATCATTTCCAGTAGGTTTATCCAAGGAACTTGAGCTAGTAATGATGTTCATAACATCATTCGATTCATACATATAAAGCAATCTTATTTGAAGGTTTAAACTTGTAATCACTAGAACATAGTTAAGTTAATTCTAAACTTGTTCGCAAATAAAAGTTAATCCTTCTAACTTGACTTTTAAAATCAACTAAACACATGTTATATATCTATATGATATGCTAACTTAATGATTTAAAACCTGGAAACACGAAAAACACCGTAAAACTGAATTTACGCCGTCGTAGTAACACCGCGGGCTGTTTTGGGTTAGTTAATTAAAAACTATGATAAACTTTGATTTAAAAGTTGTTATTCTGGGAAAATGATTTTGATTATGAACATGAAACTATATCCAAAAATTATGGTTAAACTCAAAGTGGAAGTATGTTTTCTAAAATGGTCATCTAGACGTCGTTCTTTCGACTGAAATGACTACCTTTACAAAAATGACTTGTAACTTATTTTTCTGACTATAAACCTATACTTTTTCTGTTTAGATTCATAAAATAGAGTTCAATATGAAACCATAGCAATTTGATTCACTCAATACGGATTTAAAATGAAGAAGTTATGGGTAAAACAAGATTGGATAATTTTTCTCATTTTAGCTACGTGAAAATTGGTAACAAATCTATTCCAACCATAACTTAATCAACTTGTATTGTATATTATGTAATCTTGAGATACCATAGACACGTATACAATGTTTTGACCTATCATGTCGACACATCTATATATATTTCGGAACAACCATAGAAACTCTATATGTGAATGTTGGAGTTAGCTATACAGGGTTGAGGTTGATTCCAAAATATATATAGTTTGAGTTGTGATCAATATTGAGATACGTATACACTGGGTCGTGGAAAGATTCAAGATAATATTTATCGATTTATTTCTGTACATCTAACTGTGGACAACTAGTTGTAGGTTACTAACGAGGACAGCTGACTTAATAAACTTAAAACATCAAAATATATTAAAAGTGTTGTAAATATATTTTGAACATACTTTGATATATATGTATATATTGTTATAGGTTTGTGAATCAACCAGTGGCCAAGTCTTACTTCCTGACGAAGTAAAAATCTGTGAAAGTGAGTTATAGTCCCACTTTTAAAAGCTAACTACGGCACCTATATTGTCATTGCCTGAAGGGAATGATGATTTTGTGATTTAATGTGACGCATCAAAGCAAGGTCTCGGTTGTGTATTAATGCAACGAACGAAGGTGATTGCTTATGCATCTAGACAATTGAAGATTCACGAACAAAATTATACGACGCATGATTTGGAATTAGGCGCTGTTGTTTTTGCATTAAAGACTTGGAGGCACTACTTATATGGGGTCAAAAGTATTATATATACCGACCACAAAAGTCTTCAACACATATTTAATCAGAAACAACTGAATATGAAGCAGCGTAGGTGGATTGAATTGTTGAATGATTACGACTTTGAGATTCGTTACCACCTGGGAAGGCAAATGTGGTAGCCGACGCCTTGAGCAGGAAGGACAGAGAAACCATTCGAGTAAAATCTATGAATATAATGATTCACAATAACCTTACTACTCAAATAAAGGAGGCGCAACAAGGAGTTTTAAAAGAGGGAAATTTAAAGGATGAAATACCCAAAGGATCGGAGAAGCATCTTAATATTCGGGAAGACGGAACCCGATATAGGGCTGAAAGGATTTGGGTACCAAAATTTGGAGATATGAGAGAAATGGTACTTAGAGAAGATCATAAAACCAGATACTCAATACATCCTGGAACGGGGAAGATGTACAAGGATCTCAAGAAATATTTTTGGTGGCTGGGTATGAAAGCCGATGTTGCTAAATACGTAGGAGAATGTTTGACGTGTTCTAAGGTCAAAGCTGAGCATCAGAAACCATTAGGTCTACTTCAACAACTCGAAATCCCGGAATGTGTAGTGACCCGAGAATTTCCGATCAAATTTAAACTTTAATCTTTATATGTTTCCGACACGATAAGCAAAGTCTGTAACGATGAAATCTCAAAAAAAAAAAAAAAAAAAAAAAAAAAAAAACTTTGAACTATGTTCATGTATTCATTTACCCTTCGACTATTCCCGACGATTCACGAACACTAGTTGTAGATAGATAGATACATATATACATATATAATGCTTTGAACTAATAAAATATATTTTAAACCTTAGGAATTAAAAATAATAAATAAATAAATTATAATTATGGGTCTATATATGAATTCTAATAATAATCATAATATATAATATATAATATATTGTGATATATAATATTTGATAAATATTATTATATACTATAGTGTAAAGTTAAATTATTAATTTCAAGTTAAAATGTAAATGACATATCAATGTTAAGTATTATTACTTTCATTATTATTATTAACATTACTATTGATATTAAAAATTTGTATTATTAATATCACAAATTCTAATATGTGATATACAAAATAAATGAAATTTTGATAAGTATAAGTTATTATATTCTTGTATCATTATAATTAATATTATTTTTAAGTATCATTAATAAGATTATTATTATCATTATCATTATTAGAAATAAAAATTTATTTAAATTGTTAGTATCATTTACTATCCTTATTAATAATATTATTACTATTAAAAAAATTATTATTAGTATTATCAACTACTAGTAGTAATAATTGCTAAATATAAAATTTTAAGAACTATATATATATATATATATATATATATATATATATATATATATATATATATATATATATATATATATATATATATATATATATATATATATATATATATATAACAAAATATATAAACACAAATACATAAAAACAGATAGTTAAGAGCAGTTATATATAATTATATATTTATATATATACGGTATTACATACAGATATATGATATGAAACCTATCCCCATCTCTTTTTCTATTTTTCTCTCTTACTTTATTCTGCTCCAACGAATCTGTCTACTAACAAACACTAACCAACAAATATTTTACTGCTTCAATAATTCGAATAAGATTCTTATTTATCATATACATATCGCTGGTATTACTACTAATTAAAGACATCATCAGTTAAACATGAACATTTTTTTTTCTTTTTCCCATTCTCTACTCGTGACACTTTTCTTCCAAAATTCAAATTCGAACCATTTTGCAAAAACTAATAATGCAATCTTGTTAGTTTTACTTGATTCAAACTACCTGTGAAGTATCAACTCTCAATTTTTCTTATCAAATACGAATTTTGAGGTCAAACATTAGTTTTAAAAAGTCAAATAATTCGTTTATCATAAAATTAGAATTCAATCGAATGTTTCTGATCCAATTGAGGATGGATAAAGTTTTTAGGAGTGATTTGAAATACATTTCATGTTATAACCTTTGTCTCTAATGTTTTAAAAATCACAATCAATTTTTTTTAAAAGAAAAAAAAACACGAGCTGCAGTAGCAGCGGTTTATATTTTTTTATTTTTTTTCGTTCTCAAGTAGGTAAAGGGCTGATTTAGATCGATTGTTTTGTGTTGGAAAGTTCAAATTCAAATCGTAATCTCTTTGTTATGGGTTGGTATCGAATTTCAAATTTCAATTTGATGATGAAGAAGATGAAATAGATATGAAACGAGTTATAGTTATTTAGGGTTAGTATTATAACAGAAAAACTAATATGGAGGAATGGTTTGGAAAGGGTGTTGGGGTTTGAGTGGTCGTGGGTTTGAAACTCAACTGGGGCAGTGTTTTTTTTTTAAAAAAAACTCAGAATGAGGTACCTTCCTCATTATTGTTAATTATTATTATTATTGCTATTATTATTATTGTTATTAATAATTAATGTCATTATTACATGCATTATAATTATAATTGTTAAGTAATATGAATATCATTATTATTATCATTATTGTTGTTATTATTATAAATATTATAATTATTAAGAGTATTAATATTATTAATATAATATTATGATAGAAAACTTCATTATAATTAGAAATATGATTTTTATCATTATTAATGTTGTTACTAATATTATTATCATTTAAAATATAATTTTATCATTTTTCTACTAGTATAGGTATTATCAATTTTATTTTGATTATAAATACAAGTATGAATATTACTATTGTTATCACTAAATGTTGTGTTATTATTATTATGTTTAGAGTTATTATTATTATTATTAGTAAATCATCAATGTCATAACTATCTTAATCAGTAAAATTAAAATTCTTGCAAGTACTATTATTAAAATCATTGTTACTATCACTAATAGGGTTATTATTAACATATGTATATTATTAATGTTATTATCATTATTTTTACTAATATTAACTTAGTATAATAAAAATATTGTTTTGATAAACAAACTTAATACATACATAAATATACATATTTAACACATATAACATAACAAAATTTAATATCTTTATATACAAAATGAACATATAAAAATATATATTATTTACATAAAAATAATATAACTAATACATTTATATATATATATGTGTTCAATTACAATTATGTATATTAATAAATATACAAATGATATAGGTTCGTGAATCCGAGGCCAACCCCTGCATTGTTCAATATAGTCATATGTATTTTTATTACAAAATACATTAGGTGAGTTCATTATTCCCTTTTTAAATGCTTTTGCAATATATATTTTTGGGACTGAGAATACATGCGCTGTTTTTTATAACTGTTTTACGAAATAGACACAAGTACTCGAAAATTACATTCTATGGTTGAATGATCGAAATCGAATATGCCCCTTTTTATTAAGTCTGGTAATCTAAGAATTAGGGAACATACACCCTAATTGACGCGAACTCTAAAGATAGATCTATTGGGCCCAACAAGCCCCATCCAAAGTACCGGATGCTTTAGTACTTCGAAATTTATATCATGTCCGAAGGAGGATCCTGGAATGATGGGGATATTCTTATATGTATATTGTGAATGTCGGTTACCAGGTGTTCAATCCATATGAATGATATTTTTGTCTCTATGTATGGGACGTATGTTTATGAGAAATGGAAATATGAAATCTTGTGGTCTATTAAAATGATGAAATGATTATTTATGATAAACTAATGAACTCACCAACCTTTTGGTTGACATTTTAAAGCATGTTTATTCTCAGGTATGAAAGAAATCTTCCGCTGTGCATTTGCTCATTTTAGAGACATTATTTGGAGTCATTCATGACATATTTCAAAAAATGTTGCATTCGAGTTGTCGATGTCATCAATATTATTATCAAGTCATTTATAGTTAGATATATTATGCAATGGTATGTATGCCGTCAACTTACAATGTATTAAAAGTTTATCTTTTCAAAAACGAATGCAATGTTTGTAAAATGTATCATATAGAGGTCAAGTACCTCGCGATGTAATCAACTGTTGTGAATCGTTTATAATCGATATGGACTTCGTCCAGATGGATTAGGACGGGTCCTTTCAGTTGGTATCAGAGCGGTGGTCTTAGTGAACTAGGTCTTGCATTAGTATGTCTAACTGATAGTTGTTAGGATGCATTAGTGAGTCTGGACATCGACCGTGTCTGCATATCAAAAGTTTTGCTTATCATTTTTGTCGAAAATCATCTGCTTATCATCCTTAGGAATCACTTACTCATTAATCTTAGTCTAGACACATTTTACTGCATTGACTGCATGAATAGTGTATAGGCAAAATTCATACCTTAGCGTATCTGACAATTCATATCTTAGCATATCTGTTACTGTAGACCTTGCCTAATATCTCTCGTAAATTTCTCCTTAATTTAAGGGATCCTGGTACTACATATATCTATGCAAATTATGCATTGAGAATGCCATCCAACTATCAATTTCTATCACTAAACTCTTCACGCCAAAAATCTTTCCTGAGATCGCGTAAGATGGCCTCTACAAATTGACCAAGTTCCTCTGACTCCGAAGACAGCGTGACAGGAGCACACCAACCAATCAACTACCATGATTACTGGAGAAAATGGGGGTGGGTTCACGACATACTCACCCTATGGAAAAGGGAAGAAGGTACTCCATATCATGAACCGAATCTACCACCTAACCTTGGAGTACTCGACCCGCTCACCGGCGAACCTGTTCGCAACACCGTTTATACCCTTTTTGCCAGAATTTTTCGTCTTGAGTCTACCATTAACGGAACTAGAGAAGATATCCGATCTCTACCTCACACTGATAACCAACCAGGGTTAGTAGAAGAAGTTAAAGAACTCCGAGCTCGAGTGTTAACTTTAGAGAGAACGGTACACAATTTGCAAGCACCAACAGTATCACCAACACCAGTAACATCACCAACCTTAGCACCAACAGCATTAGTACCACCAACAACAACATCCGCATCACCAGCTTCGACATCTCATTCTGTACCTCGAGTATAATCATCGTTCTACGTATCGTTCTATCTATTTTATTTTCGTTCGACATGGCGATTATGTAATCTCTAATGTTTTAGAGATTATATATTCTTGTTCTAATAGTAAATCAAATGAGATTAATATCACATTAACTCATTAAATTCATGATTATATCTGAAGAAAATATATATGTATATATATTTTCATAAAGATTGTAATTAAAAATTCTTTCGTACAAACTGTTAATGGTGAAAATATTTTTAACGGGTAGGTAATACTCGAGGAATATTTAGATTTCACTTTAATAAGTTACACTGTACATTCGACGAAGCTGATTCAACAGTCATATACTATCCTACTTACATCCACCGATATACAAATCCATTCACCACAGAATAACCATATTCATCCAATTTCATATTTGGATTTTGATTTATCAGAATCCAACAAGTGGCATAATGAAGAAAACATTTGACAAATAAAATTTGTTAGAAACAAACAAATTAACTATGAGTAATTTTGTTAAGAATCCACGCTAACTGTTTCCAGCTAAATGTTCCTAGCTAACTGATTACATTTTATTTATCACAGTTTATTTATCGCAATTTAATTATCGCAATTTTATTTATTATCATTTAATTTCTGTTATTTACTTTACGCACTTTATTTATCATCATTTAAATTCTGTTATTTATTTTACGCACTTTAAATGTCGGGACACGTATAAAGGTTTTGACATATCTAATCGACCCATCTATATATATTATTTGGAATAACCATAGACACTCTATATGCAGTAATGCGAGAGTTAGCTATACAGGGTTGAGGTTGATTCTACAATAATATATATAGTTTGAGTTGTGATCAAGTCTGAGACATGTACACGGGTCACGATATGTATTAATTAATTTGAATATTATATAGTAAACTATATATGAATTATTATTTGTACACTACCAACTGTGGACTATCAACTGAGGACTATCAACATTGGACAATTAAAATGAATTAAAATATTGATTATAACATATGAAACTAAACAATTCTTCAAGTTTGCCACTTGATTTCATCTTAAACCTCATTTGTATCTTGACGATTCCAATCTGCGTTCAAACTTTCATGATTCTTGAAAACACCTCAATTGAAAGGATGAACCAACCACACTTCATCTATGAAAGAAAAGATTGACGCATATAGTTATGCACCTGAAAACTCTCGAACCCTAAATAAAAGTTTAACACGTGTCTGTGTTAGCTCCTTTGGCATTATTATTACTGAAAATAACATTGCAATTTTTTTTTCAAATTAGCCAATTTTATCACAGCTTCAACAAATCAACTTCAACTTCCATTCGAATTAGCCTTACTATAACCTCGATATATAATTTTGCCTATCATCATCGTTACCGGAGAACCGTTTATATTTCACCACATTAGCAGTAAAATTACCAGCAACCTCAATGAATTTGGACTTTCCGAAAAATCATTATATTCATTGAAACCCCATCTTGTATTCATCTATACCCTGTAAAAATAATTGCCATACCAATTACCGGGAATCAGTAATCAGTATTTCGAATCTCGTAGCATTTCTACATCAATAGTTATATGTATACCTATAACAATTATCTCCTAGAATTACGATCTTCAATTCTTAAATTTTGAAAAGGCACCCGGTTTACGAATCGATACTCTGAATGTTGAAAAAGCTGAATGAAGCAGCAGAAACTGTAGGTAACCGTAAACGACCTTAGTCGTCGGAAGTTTGATGATAAAGAATAATATGAAGGAAAAGCTCAGAAACGTTGGAACTGAAAAATGGATAAAGTTAACCATGAAGGAGACCAAGGACAAATACAAGGACCATACCCTATATTCAAAGAATCCAGATAATTTTGGATCCGTTGAAATCTTTAGAGAATATCTTGCTCCGAAGTCATGTTAAAATCTTGCGAAAAATATTTCTCCATCAACCATCGAACTTAGAAATTCCAAAATATCATCATCAATATCTTCGATATTTCTGTGGATATTTTCATAAATATTCTCGTCCGAAATTATATACCTCTTAGTGCTTTCTGTGTATCATTAAATTGGAAACATTCAATAGAAAATTTAGTACCGAAACGCGGATTATGCGAAAGTATGAAGGAAACTATGGACAAATCACAAAGAATAAGTTTGACTTCAAAGAATCCAAATGATTCAATGCCTGCTGAAGCCTTTAGCAAATGTCTTGCTCCTTACTCTAAACCCTTGTGGACGATATTCTTCATCATCCTTCGATATTAGAAATTCCAAGATATCATCGTAACTTTCATTATAAATATCCTCCATATTTCTTAAGATATTCTCGTAACTATTCTTATCTGAAATCATTAATCTATTAGTGCTATCAGTGTTACATCATATAGAAACTGTTAGTTTCTATATTCTGTAAACTTTCGAGCTTAAAATATGAATGTTATTGAAGTAATGTTGGGAACTGATGCATTAGTTAGTATAATATAATGACACTTGATCAACGTGATTATATTACAGTAAGTCATGCTGAGTTTCTAATGAGACGTGATGATTCACAGATCATAACGTCATCACGTGCCATGTTACATAACTCTTTCCTTCTGCGTAACTTCTGAACATATCAAAAATATATATTCTTAACAGTTCTATTCTCAGTGATTCTGGTAATTTAACGAATCAAGATCGTGCCAATGATATGCCCTTCCTAGAACATTAAAAATGTTCATTCTGAAACTTATATCCGCGAATTCTGGACCATTACAAGAAATGCCCAATCACAAGAAGAAGAAACGAAGGGACAAAGCTCCGAAATGAAAATTGGAGTATAAATCGCAGCAAATAGGAGGGAGTATTAACTGTGGATGAAAGTGATTATAGGAGACAGGAATAGGGACATTGAAATACAAGGGAGAATATAAAGCCCGATAACAACACATAAATTACCAACCGTGTATATCAATGTTTATCGCAACATAAAGACACGGGAGAATTATAAGTACTATAACCCCAAGGGCAAAGTAGAAGTAAACAGATTCCTCTAGTGGAAGTTGGAAAAGGAGAATAATAGTTGTGATAGTAAGGATAAGGACAAGGATTAGAACTGGATTAAGCATTTTCATAATCGTTTGGATATATGAATTAAGAAAGAAAGTATAGGCATGGTGAGAATAATGGAATGGAAAAGTTTAATTTATAATGGAAATATCAGATAGAGTAATCGAGATAGATGATCGCATTCAATTAAAGAGATCTTAATTTCCTTACTTGCCGAAGAATCAAATCTTATAGATCTTCAAGATTTTCTTTAAATCCCTTGAATTCCGGAATTCAACCAAGGCAATGTCGAAAGTTAAGACGCGCCTTATTTTTTAAATTCAAACCTGTCCACGTCAAAAGTTAAAAACAAATCTTTGTTTCTCATTTCATTCTTTTGTGAATAGCTTCACTCGTGCTCTTCGAATAATCAAATTGTTTTATCCATATTACTCAATGATGATAAAACTCTATTTATCAACTCATATTGGTCATGAAAACATTTTTATAGTTAGCCATGACAACCTCACTCAAATTTCGGAACGAAATTTCTTTAACGGGTAGGTACTGTAGTGACCCAGGAATTTCCGATCAAATTTAAACTTTAATCTTTATATGTTTCCGACACGATAAGCAAAGTCTGTAACGATGAAATCTAAAAAAAAATAAAAAAAATAAAAAAACTTTGAACTATGTTCATGTATTCATTTACCCTTCGACTATTCCTGACGATTCATGAACACTAGTTGTAGATAGATAGATACATATATACATATATAATGCTTTGAACTAATAAAATATATTTTAAACCTTAGGAATTAAAAATAATAAATAAATAAATTATTATTATGGGTCTATATATGAATTCTAATAATAATCATAATATATAATATATAATATATTGTGATATATAATATTTGATAAATATTATTATATTCTATAGTGTAAAGTTAAATTATTAATTTCAAGTTAAAATGTAAATGACATATCAATGTTAAGTATTATTACTTTCATTATTATTATTAACGTTACTATTGATATTAAAAATTTGTATTATTAATATCACAAATTCTAATATGTGATATACAAAATAAATGAAATTTTGATAAGTATAAGTTATTATATTCTTGTATCATTATAATTAATATTATTTTTAAGTATCACTAATAAGATTATTATTATCATTATCATTATTAGAAATAAAAATTTATTTAAATTGTTAGTATCTGTCACGACCCGGAAAATTCTGACTAATTTTAAACGAAACTCTCGAATACGATTTAATATTCTTGACACAATAAGCAAAGTCTGTAAGGTTGAGTCTCAGAAAAAAGTTTGAACTGTTCCTATATTCAATTGATCTTCGACTGTTCTCGACGATTCACGAACAACTATTTGTAAATAGATACATATATATGTATGTGTATATAAATGTGTATATAAATACTATTTGAAAATATATAAAATAATATTTGTTTAAAAATATATAATATATATATTTATGTGATAAAACTTGTTGTTTAAAATTGATTATATATAGAGAGAGAGTAAATGGAAAATGAATGATTACGAGCTTAATTGGCAAATGTCGGTAACATTCGGTTGATGTTTTGTTAGTTTTAATATAAATATTGTACGTGTTCATGAAGGATTAAAATAAAAGTTGAACTGTAAATCGATTACGAAGATTTTATATTTGTTAAAAGTATTTTTGCCTTTTAAAGTTTAAATATTAGTACTCCGTACATATAAATTGGAACATAAAATAAATAATTATTGAACCTTTTTAATCAGGGTTCCAACAGGTAATGAGTGAAATACTTATATATATTTAATCTAAAAATTTGGGAATTTTAGGAACACTTTCATACGTTAACTGTTTAGTAATGGACACGATATAACTAGTCGGGAAAAACTGTCGGTAGGTTAATAACAAAATTGAAGCTGCTATTGTTTTTTTTTATTAATTTATTTTATTCCCACGTTGAATTTATATCCTATTATATTTCATTAGTATGGAAAACAATATCACCCACTTGATAATTATATATGAGTGTTATATGAATGCAAACAACCAACTTCAACTTTTTTTTATTCATCTACTACTCACACTCTCCTACTGTTGCTAACCTACTTCATCTCGCAAGCTCAAACACAAACCAAACACCTTGATCCATCAAAACTCACTAAGATATATAGTTATGTTTGAAGAACAAGACCTACACCCGCCACCTTAATATCTTTCTACTACCACCTCAACCATAACTGTATCTACTCCACTTCTTTCGGTTTCAACTGTTATAACCCACCACCGCAAGATACTGTGATACTACGGCTACAGCCTATCGTCCTATTCCTACCACCTAAGACCCCTACAAAACTGTTACTACTGCGACTACAAGGTACCTCGCTTCACTGCTACAAATTTTTTATTTTTATGTTTTGTTCGACAAACTCAACTATATCACCCCCACCTTCATGATTCATCACAGTCAACCACCACCCTCGACCTCCCTCTCCTCTCTCTCTAATCATCTCCCTCCTATCTCTAACCGAAGGAAAACCCATCACCATCGCCACCTATCATGAACACCATAATCCGCCACATCTCTCTCTAAAACCTTTGTTTCATCGAAACCCACGACCACCCAAACATCACTGCAAACCACCTCCTTATTTTCTGTCTTGGCTGGAAAACCAACACTATCGAAACCGTTAAATTTGTTTTCTTTATTATACTTTCGGTTCATCTTAATCCCCCACTCAAACTTATGTTACTACTCGTCACTACTGTTTCTTCGTGACATAACAACACACACATCTACAACTGTTAAAAACCACGAGGTTGATGATGATGAACAGTGTTTTTCGCAGCTACATCACTTTCGTTTCTATTTCTGTCTCAAACGACCCAAACCACCACCTTGTTGCTCCTATTTCTGTCGAACTACAGAAGAAAAACCCTAATACATCATCACCATATCTTCACCTTAACCAATACTGAGTCTGGATTTGCTATTAGATGGAGTCCCAAATTGAAACCCAAACGCAAGCCTAACTCCATTGTTACAGCTCTTATGTTGCTACTGTTGCTGCAAACAGTGATGGCAATGGATAATGATGAAGATGATGATTACTAATGATGACACGAATATGATGATGATGGAAAAAAAAAAAGAAAGACGGCTGCTGTGAATTTTTCTTTATTCATCACCACCGATGTTTTTTTTTTCTCTCAAACATAATCTGTTAATCTAATTGGGCTGTGTTCCTAATCTTTGGCCGAGATCCGTTTGTTGGGCCTAGAACCCTTTCGATTGAACTGTAGAAAAAAAAAATTAAGGTTAATCTGTTATGGAAGAAGAAAAAGAAACGGACAATGTAGGATAAATATATAAGTTCGAATATAAAAACAGGAAAGTAGGAGCAGAGTGAGTGGTAATGATGTTTATGTGTTTACAAAAGGTCACGGGTTCAAGTCCTGTCATGGGCAATTCTTTTTAGAGGGAATTTTAAAAAAGGTATACTCATTTATATCTTTTTATTTCTACTACTACTATTATTATTATTATTATTATTATTATTATTATTATTATTATTATTATTATTATTATTATTATTATTATTATTATTATTATTATTATTATTACTATTACTATTATTATTATTATTATTATTATTATTACTATTATTATTATTATTATTATTAACAACATATAATAGTTTATTTATGTTTATTATTAATATTTTAATTTTTATTATTTTTATCATTATTAATCTTAAGTTTTATCATTAATATTATTATTATCATTATTATTGATAATATTATCTTTATAAAAAAAATTTCCATCATTATTACTATTATTATTTTAAAATGATTATTAGTTATTGTTGTTATTATCATTATAAAGATATTACAACTTTTCATTTATTATCATCAATATTATTCTTCCAATTAAATATTTCCTATATAAAAATATATTACAACTATCGTAGTATTACATATAATTATATATATTAAAAATTATTTATATAAATATTTACATATAACAAAATCATTGATTTTAATATAAAATTAATTATAAATAAACTATAAAACTATTATTTATTCAATATATAAGATATAAAACTTAAGATATAATATGTAAATTTATTCAAATACAAATATATGTGTTAATATAAATATGAATGATATAGGTTCGTGAATTCGAGGTCAACCCTGCATTATTCAATACAGTTATATGTATTTTTACTACAAAATATATTAGGTGAGTTTCATTTGCTCCCTTTTTAATTGCTTTTGCAATATATATTTTTGGGCTGAGAATACATGCGCTGCTTTTATAAATGTTTACAAAATAGACACAAGTACTTAAAAATATATTCTACGTTGAGTTGTACCACTGGCATATTTCCCTATAGCTTGGTAACTACTATTTACATGGGTATTGTAAACGCGAATCCTGTTGATAGATCTATCGGGCCTGACAACCCCAACCGGACTGGACGACCAGTATTCAACGGTTGCACAGTACTTCGTTTTGGTGATTACACTTGGTACGGTGTAGTGAGATTTCATAATAAAGGGAATATGCGACGTTGATTAAATGTTAAGTATGGTTACCAAGTGCTCAACCACTTAGAATGGTTTACATACACTTGCGAGTGTATTATGTTTATGTTTATGAAATCTTGTGGTCTATTAACATATTGAAATGATTATTATGATAAACCTATGAACTCACCAACCTTTTGGTTGACACTTTTAAGCATGTTTATTCTCAGGTACGAATTAAGTCTTCCGCTGTGCATTTGCTCATTTTAAGGACATTACTTGGAGTCGATCATCGCAATGGGACCAAATGTTGATGACTTCGTCCAGGGGGATAAGGACGGGTCCTCACAGGTGGTATCAGAGTGTTGGTCCTAGCGAACCAGGTCTTGCATTAGTGTGTCTTACTAGATACTGATAGGATGCATTAGTGAGTCTGGACTTCGATCTTAGCTGCATATTATAAGTATTGTTTATCGTTCCTAGTGGAAAATTTCCTGCATAGCATTCCTAAGTCTAGACACGACTTCCTGCACTTATTTGATAGATAGTGTACAGATAAATTCATATCCTAGCGTATCAGTTACTGTAAACTTTGCCTGACACGTCTCCTTATTTTTCTTCGTAATCTACGCGATCTTCTATACTGAACATAAGTATTCTATATAATTTGAATTTCATTCGACATCCGAAATTCATTTCATACCAAAAACTCTTTATCTAACCGAGCAAAATGGAAGTCACCACTAGTTCAAGCTTCTCGGATTCCGATATTGAGTCCCATTCAAGCTTCGAAAGTATTATGACCGGAATGGTCCAACCAATGCATCGGATGGGTTCGTAGTCGACTTAACCAATAGAGACGCGAAGAAGGCGATCCCTTCCACCAACCTGCACCCTCGGCGAAGAACCTGAATCACTTACCGATGAGCCTGTCCGAAACACCATTTTAGCCTCATCTCCAGGGTAGCTCATCACGATTATCTTCTATCTAAAATTCTAAATCTTATTTATCCGCTCGTTCCAACCGACACTCATCCCGGAATAATAGATGAAGTCCATGACCTTTGCGCGCGAGTTGTAGCTTTGGAAAATATGGTGCAAAACCTACCAGCTTCAGCAACATCACCGGCACCAGCAGTACCATCAGCATCGGCACCAGTATCACCAATAACACCAGCCTCAACATCACACGCCTCAATATCACCATCCGTACTTCAAATATGATCTCCGTTCTACATATCGTTCTACACCGACTATCTTCGTTCTACATATTGTTCTATATCAATTACCTTTGTTCTACATAATGATTATGTAATCTCTAATGTTTTAGAGATTATATATTCTTGTTCTAACAGTAAATCAAATGAGATTAATATCATATTAACTCATTAAATCCATGATTACATCTGAAGAAAATATATATGCAAGTATATTTTCATAAAGATTGTAATTTAAAAATTCGTTTGTACAAACTGTTAATGGTGAAAATATTTTAACGGGTAGGTAATAACCGAGGAATATTTAGATTTCCCATTAATAAGTTGCACTGTACATTCTTCGACTCTGATTCAACAGTCAGTCACTATTCTACTTATATCCATAGATATACGTATCCGTTCATCACAGAATCCATTTTCGTTCAATTTCATATTTGGATTTTGACCTATCAGAATCCAACAAGTGGCATCATGAAGAAAACATCAGACAAAGTAAAACTTGTTAGAAATAAACGAACTAACTAATTGAAATATTGTTAAGAATCTACGCTAACTGTTCCTAGCTAACTGTTCCTAGCTAACTGGTTACATTTTATTTATCGCAATTTAATTATCGCAATTTATATTCTCACAATTTACATTCTCGCAATTTACATTCTCGCAATTTACATTCTCACAATTTTATTTATCGTCATTTAATTTCTGTATTTATTTTACGCACTTTAAATAACGGGACACGTATACAAGGTTTTGACATATCATATTGACCCATCTATATATTTATCTTGGAACAACCATAGACACTCTATATGCAAATGACGGAGTTAGCTATACAGGGTTGAGATTGATTCCAAAATATATATATAGTTTGAGTTGTGATCAATACTGAGACCGGTACACGGGTCACGATACGTATTAATTAATTCGAATGTTATTTATTAAACTATATATATGAACTATTGGACTATTGGACTACTAACTTTGGACAATTAAAATGAATTAAAATATTGATTATAATATATGAAACTAAATAATTCTTCAAGTTTGCCACTTGATTTTCATCTTAAACCTCATTCGTATCTTGACGATTACAATTTGCGTTCAAACCTTTTATGATTCTTGAAAACATCTCAATCGAGAAGATGAACCAACCGCACTTCATCTACGGAAGAAAAGATTGATGCATATGGTTATGCACCTGAAAAACCCTCGGAAACTAAGTAAACGTTTAACACATATCTGTCCTAGCTTCTTTGGTGCTATTATTACCCAAAATAATTTTGCAATTCCTTTCCAAATTAGCCAATTTTGTCACAGCTCCAGCAAGTTGATTTCGACTTCTTGTTCAAAACAACCTTATTATAACCTCGGAATATATACGTGCTTATTTATTGTTACTAGAGAACCTTTTATATTCCACCATACTACCGTCAGCCTTTAATCATCTCAAAACGCAATTCTCCTGAAAACATCTCGGTTTAATAACCAATGACCCAGATCCGTTAACTTTGAAAATGCTGAAGAAGCAGCATGTTGTAGATGGTCTTAATGGCCAAAAGTTGATGATAAAGAAGGAAGTGTTAGGAACGCTCGATAGAAAATTTGGTACTGAAAATTGGATTGAGCACACCATGAAGGAGACCAAGGACAAATACAAGGATCAAACCCTATTTTCAAAAGAATCCAGATAATTCTGGATCCACCAAAATCTTTAGAGAATATCTTGTTCTGAAGTCATGTTAAAATCTTGCGGAAAATCTTTCTTCATCAACCTTCGAACTTAGAAATTCCAAAATATCATCATAAATATCTTCGATATTTCTGGGGATATTTTCATAAATATTCTTGTCCGAAATTATCTACCTCTTCGTGTTTTCTGTATTCAATTACATTGGAAACTTCTTTAAAATCTAAGTATGAATTATGAATGAATTGTGGAGAAGTGTTGGGAATTGAAGCATGAGTTAGTATAATATAATGACGTCAGGCCAACGTGATTATATTACAGTAAGTCATGCTAAATTTCTAAGGTAACGTGATGATGATCACAAATCTTATCCTCATCATGTGCCATGTTACATAACTCTTTCATTCTACTTAATCTTTAAGCATATCACGGAATTATTTCCATGATATTTCTGTTCTTCCGTAACTCAACAGCTGCTAATAAATTGTGCTATTACATTTTCTTTCTGATTAGAAGACTTCCTTAAATTCCTTGAATTCCGGAAATCCACCGTGACTACGTTAAAAGTTAAGACGAAACTTTTCACTCTTTTGTGATAGCTTCACTCGTACGCTTCACATGATCGAATCGTTTTATCTATATTAATCAATAATGATAAAACTCTATTTATCAACTCATATTCATCATGAAAACATTTTTAGTGTTAGTCATGACGACCTCGATCAAATTTCGGGACGAAATTTCTTTAACGGGTAGGTACTGTCACGACCCGAAAAATTCCGACTAATTTTAAACAAAACTCTCGAATACGATTTAATATTCTTGACCTAATAAGCAAAGTCTGTAAGGTTGAGTCTCAAAAAAAAGTTTGAACTGTTCGTATATTCAATTGATCTTCGACTGTTCTCGACGATTCACGAACAACTATTTGTAAATAGATACATATATATTTATGTGTATATAAATGTGTATATAAATACTACTTGAAAATATATAAAATAATATTTTATTTAAAAATATATAATATATATATTTATGTGATAAAACTTGTTGTTTAAAACTGATTATATATAGAGATAGAGTAAATGGAAAATGAATGATTACGAGCTTAATTGGCAAATGTCAGTAACACTCGGTTGATGTTTTGTTAGTTTTAATATAAATATTGTACGTGTTCATGAAGGATTAAAATAAAAGTTGAACTGTAAATCGATTACGAAGATTTTATATTTGTTAAAAGTATTTTTACCTTTTAAAGTTTAAATATTAGTACTCCGTACATATAAATTGGAACATAAAATAAATAATTATTGAACCTTTTTAATCAGGTTTCCAACAGGTAATGAGTGAAATAATTATATATATTTAATCTAAAAATTTGGGAATTTTAGGAACACTTTCATACGTTAACTGTTTAGTAATGGACACGATATAACCAGTCGGGAAAAACTGTCGGTAGGTTAATAACAAAATCGAGGCTGCTATTGTTTTTTTTTATTAATTTATTTTATTCCCACGTTGAATTTATATCCTATTATATTTCTGTAGTATGGAAAACAATATCACCCACTTGATAATTATATATGAGTGTTATATGAATGCAAACAACCAACTTCAACTTTTTTTTATTCATCTACTACTCACACTCTCCTACTGTTGCTAACCTACTTCATCTCGCAAGCTCAAACACAAACCAAACACCTTGATCCATCAAAACTCACTAAGATATATAGTTATGTTTGAAGAACAGGACCTACACCCACCACCTTAATATCTTTCTACTACCACCTCAACCTTAACTGTATCTACTCCACTTCTTTCGGTTCCAACTGTTATAACCCACCACCGCAAGATACTGTGATACTACTGCTATAGCCTATCGTCCTATTCCTACCACCTAAGACCCCTACAAAACGGTTACTGCTGCGACTACAAGGTACCTCGCTTCACTGCTACAAATCGTTTTATTTTTATGTTTTGTTCGACAAACTCAACTATATCACCCCCACCTTCATGATTCATCACAGTCAACCACCACCCTCGACCTCCCTCTCCTCTCTCTCTAATCATCTCCCTCCTATCTCTAATCGAAGGAAAACCCATCACCATCGCCACCTATCATGAATACCATAATCCACCACATCTCTCTCTAAAACCTTTGTTTCATCAAAACCCACGACCACCCAAATGTCACTGCAAACCACCTTCTTAATTTCTGTCTTGGCCGGAAAACCAACACTATCGAAACCGTTAAATTTGTTTTCTTTATTATACTTTCGGTTCATCTTAATCCCCCACTCAAACTTATGTTACTACTCGTCACTACTGTTTCTTCGTGACTTAACAACACACACATCTATAACTATTAAAAACCAAGAGGTTGATGACGATGAACAGTGTTTTTCGCAGCTACATCACTTTTGTTTCTATTTCTGTCTCAAACGACCTAAACCACCACCTTGTTGCTCCTATTTCTGTCGAACTACAGAAGAAAAACCCTAATACATCATCACCATATCTTTACCTTAACCAATACTGAGTCTGGATTTGCTATTAGATGGAGTCCCAAATCGAAACCCAAACGCAAGCCTAACTCCATTGTTACAGCTCTTATGTTGCTACTGTTGCTGCAAATGGTGATGGCAATGGATAATGATGAAGATGATGATTACTAATAATGACACGAATATGATGATGATGGAAAAAAAAAAGAAAAAGAAAGACTGCTGCTGTGAATTTTTCTTTATTCATCACCACCGACGTTTTTTTTCTCTCAAACATAATCTGTTAATCTAATTGGGCTGTGTTCCTAATCTTGGGCCGAGATCCGTTTGTTGGGCCTAGAACCCTTTCGATTGAACTGTAAAAAAAAATTAAGGTTAATCTGTTATGGAAGAAGAAAAAGAAACGAACAATGTAGGATAAAAATATAAGTTCGAATATAAAAACAGAAAAGTAGGAGCAGAGTGAGTGGTAATGATGTTTATGTGTTTACAAAAGGTCACGGGTTCAAGTCCTGTCATGGGCAATTCTTTTTAGAGGAAATTTTAAAAAAGGTATACTCATTTATATCTTTTTATTTCTATTATTATTATTACTATTATTATTATTATTATTATTATTATTATTATTATTATTATTATTATTATTATTATTATTATTATTATTATTACTATTACTATTATTATTATTATTATTATTATTATTAACAACATATAATAGTTTATTTATGTTTATTATTAATATTATAATTTTTATTATTTTTATCATTATTAATCTTAAGTTTTATCATTAATATTATTATTATCATTATTATTGATAATATTATCTTTATAAAAAAAATTTCCATCATTATTACTATTATTATTTTAAAATGATTATTAGTTATTGTTGTTATTATCATTATAAAGATATTACAACTTTTCATTTATTATCATCAATATTATTCTTCCAATTAAATATTTCCTATATAAAAATATATTACAACTATCGTAGTATTACATATAATTATATATATTAAAAATTATTTATATAAATATTTACATATAACAAAATCATTGATTTTAATATAAAATTAATTATATATAAAACTATAAAACTATTATTTATTCAATATATAAGATATAAAACTTAAGATATAATATGTAAATTTATTCAAATACAAATATATGTGTTAATATAAATATGAATGATATAGGTTCGTGAATTCGAGGTCAACCCTGCATTGTTCAATACAGTCATATGTATTTTTACTACAAAATACATTAGGTGAGTTTCATTTGCTCCCTTTTTAATTGCTTTTGCAATATATATTTTTGGGCTGAGAATAAATGCGCTACTTTTATAAATGTTTACAAAATAGACACAAGTACTTAAAAATATATTCTACGTTGAGTTGTACCACTGGCATATTTCCCTGTAGCTTGGTAACTACTATTTACATGGGTATTGTAAACGCGAATTCTGTTGATAGATCTATCGGGACTGACAACCCCAACCGGACTGGACGACTAGTATTCAACGGTTGCACAGTACTTCGTTTTGGTGATTACACTTGGTACGGTGTAGTGAGATTTCATAATAAAGGGAATATGCGACGTTGATTAAATGTTAAGTATGGTTACCAAGTGCTCAACCACTTAGAATGCTTTACATACACTTGCGAGTGTATTATGTTTATGTTTATGAAATCTTGTGGTCTATTAACATATTGAAATGATTATTATGATAAACCTATGAACTCACCAACCTTTTGGTTGACACTTTTTAGTATGTTTATTCTCAGGTACGAATTAAGTCTTCCGCTGTGCATTTGCTCATTTTAAGGACATTACTTGGAGTCGATCATCGCAATGGGATCAAATGTTGATGACTTCGTCCAGGGGGATAAGGACGAGTCCTCACAGTATCATTTACTATCCTTATCAATAATATTATTACTATTAAAAAAATTATTATTAGTATTATCAACTACTAGTAGTAATAATTGCTAAATATAAAATTTTAAGAGCTATATATATACATATATATATATATATACATATATATATATATACACATATATATATTTATATATACATACAGATATATGATATGAAACCTGTCTCCATCTCTTTTTCTATTTTTCTCTCTTACTTTATTCTGCTCCAACGAATCTGTCTACTAACAAACACTAACCAACAAATATTTTACTGCTTCAATAATTCGAATAAGATTCTTATTTATCATATACATATAGCTGGTATTACTACTAATTAAAGACATCATCAGTTAAACATGAACATTTTTTTTTCTTTTTCCCATTCTCTGCTCGTGACACTTTTCTTCCAAAATTCAAATTCGAACCATTTTGCAAAAACTAATAATGCAATCTTGTTAGTTTTACTTCGCTCAAACTACCTGTGAAGTATCAACTCTCAATTTTTCTTATCAAATACGAATTTTGAGGTCAAAGTTTAGTTTTAAAAAGTCAAATAATTCGTTTATCATAAAATTAGAATTCAATCGAATGTTTCTGATCCAATTGAGGATGGATAAAGTTTTTAGGAGTGATTTGAAATACATTTCGTGTTATAACCTTTGTCTCTAATGTTTTAAAAATCACAATCAATTTTTTTTAAAAGAAAAAAAAACATGAGCTGCACTAGCAGCGGTTTATATTTTTTTATTTTTTATTTTTCGTTCTTAAGTAGGTAAAGGGCTGATTTAGATCGATTATTTTGTGTTGGAAAGTTCAAATTCAAATCGTAATCTCTTTGTTATGGGTTGGTATCGAATTTCGAATTTCAATTTGATGATGAAGAAGATGAAATAGATATGAAACGAGTTATAGTTATTTAGGGTTAGTATTATAACAGAAAAACTAATATGGAGGAATGGTTTGGAAAGGGTGTTGGGGTTTGAGTGGTCGTGGGTTTGAAACTCAGCTGGGGTAGTGTTTTTTTTTTAAAAAAAAAACTCAGAATGAGGTACCTTCCTCATTATTGTTAATTATTATTATTATTGCTATTATTATTATTATTATTGTTATTAATAATTAATGTCATTATTACATGCATTATAATTATAATTGTTAAGTAATATGAATATCATTATTATTATCATTATGGTTGTTATTATTATAAATATAATAATTATTAAGAGTATTAATATTATTAATATAAATATTATGATAGAAAACTTCATTATAATTAGAAATATGATTTTTATCATTATTAATGTTGTTACTAATATTATTATCATTTAAAATATAATTTTATCATTTTTCTACTAGTATAGGTATTATCAATTTTATTTTGATTATAAATACAAGTATGGATATTACTATTTTTATCACTAAATGTTGTGTTATTATTATTATGTTTAGAGTTATTATTATTATTATTAGTAAATCATCAATGTCATAACTATCTTAATCAGTAAAATTAAAATTCTTACAAGTACTATTATTAAAATCATTGTTACTATCACTAATAGGGTTATTATTAACATATGTATATTATTAATGTTATTATCATTATTTTTACTAATATTAACTTAGTATAATAAAACTACGGTTTTGATAAACAAACTTAATACATACATAAATATACATATTTAACACATATAACATAACAAAATTTAATATCTTTATATACAAAATGAACATATAAAAATATATATTATTTACATAAAAATAATATAACTAATACATTTATATATATATGTGTTCAATTACAATTATGTATATTAATAAATATACAAATGATATAGGTTCGTGAATCCGAGGACAACCCCTGCATTGTTCAATACAGTCATAAGTATTTTTACTACAAAATACATTAGGTGAGTTTCATTATTCCCTTTTTAAATGCTTTTGCAATATATATTTTTGGGACTGAGAATACATGCGCTGTTTTTTATAACTGTTTTACGAAATAGACACAAGTACTCGAAAATTACATTCTATGGTTGAATGATCGAAATCGAATATGCCCCTTTTTATTAAGTCTGGTAATCTAAGAATTAGGGAACAGACACCCTAATTGACGCGAACTCTAAAGATAGATCTATTGGGCTCAACAAGCCCCATCCAAAGTACCGGATGCTTTAGTACTTCAAAATTTATATCATGTCCGAAGGAGGATCTCGGAATGATGGGGATATTATTATATGTATATTGTGAATGTCGGTTACCAGGTGTTCAATCCATATGAATGATATTTTTGTCTCTATGTATGGGACATATGTTTATGAGAAATGGAAATATGAAATCTTGTGGTCTATTAAAATGATGAAATGATTATTTATGATAAACTAATGAACTCACCAACCTTTTGGTTGACATTTTAAAGCATGTTTATTCTCAGGTATGAAAGAAATCTTCCGCTGTGCATTTGCTCATTTTAGAGACATTACTTGGAGTCATTCATGACTTATTTCAAAAAATGTTGCATTCGAGTTGTCGATGTCATCAATATTATTATCAAGTCATTTATAGTTAGATATATTATGAAATGGTATGTATGCTGTCAACTTACAATGTATTAAAAGTTTGTCTTTTCAAAAACGAATGCAATGTTTATAAAATGTATCATATAGAGGTCAAGTACCTCGCGATGTAATCAACTGTTGTGAATCGTTTATAATCGATATGGACTTCGTCCGGATGGATTAGGATGGGTCCTTTCAGTTGGTATCAGAGCGGTGGTCTTAGTGAACCTGGTCTTGCATTAGTATGTCTAACTGATAGTTGTTAGGATGCATTAGTGAGTCTGAACTTTGACCGTGTCTGCATATCAAAAGTTTTGCTTATCATTTTTGTCGAAAATCATTTGCTTATCATCCTTAGGAATCACTTACTCATTAATCTTAGTCTAGATACGTTTTACTGCATTGACTGCATGAATAGTGTATAGACAAAATTCATACCTTAGCGTATCTGACAATTCATATCTTAGCGTATCTGTTACTGTAGACCTTGCCTGATATCTCTCGTAAATTTCTCCTTAATTTAAGGGATCCTGGTACTATATATATCTATGAAAATTATGCACTGAGAATGCCATCCAACTATCAATTGCTATCACTAAACTCTTCACGCCAAAAATCTTTCCTGAGATCGTGTAAGATGGCCTCTACGAATCGACCAAGTTCCTCTGACTCCGAAGACAGCGTGACAGGAGCACACCAACCAATCAACTACCTTGATTACTGGAGAAAATGGGGGTGGGTTCGCGACATACTCACCCTATGGAAAAGGGAAGAAGGTACTCCATATCATGACCGAATCTACCACCTAACCTTGGAGTACTCGACCCGCTCACCGGCGAACCTGTTCGCAACACCGTTTATACCCTTTTTGCCAGAATTTTTCATCTTGAGTGTTCCATTAATGGAACTAGAGAAGATATCCGATCTCTACCTCACACTGATAACCAACCAGGGTTAGTAGAAGAAGTTAAAGAACTCCGAGCTCGAGTGTTAACTTTAGAGAGAACGGTACACAATTTTCAAGCACCAACAGTATCACCAACACCAGTAACATCACCAACCTTAGCACCAACAGCATTAGTACCACCAACAACAACATCCGCATCACCAGCTTCGACATCTCATTCTGTACCTCGAGTATAATCATCGTTCTACGTATCGTTCTATCTATTTTATTTTCGTTCGACATGGCGATTATGTAATCTCTAATGTTTTAGAGATTATATATTCTTGTTCTAATAGTAAATCAAATGAGATTAATATCACATTAACTCATTAAATTCATGATTATATCTGAAGAAAAAATATATGTATATATATTTTCATAAAGATTGTCATTAAAAATTCTTTCGTACGAACTGTTAATGGTGAAAATATTTTTAACGGGTTGGTAATACTCGAGGAATATTTAGATTTCACTTTAATAAGTTACACTGTACATTTGACGAAGCTGATTCAACAATCATATACTATCCTACTTACATCCACCGATATACAAATCCGTTCACCACAGAATAACCATATTCATCCAATTTCATATTTGGATTTTAATTTATCAGAATCCAACAAGTGGCATAATGAAGAAAGCATTTGACAAATAAAATTTGTTAGAAACAAACAAATTAACTATGAGTAATTTTGTTAAGAATCCATGCTAACTGTTTCCAGCTAACTATTCCTAGCTAACTGATTACATTTTATTTATCGCAGTTTATTTATCGCAATTTAATTATCGCAATTTTATTTATCGTCATTTAATTTCTCTTATTTACTTTACGCACTTTATTTATCGTCATTTAAATTCTGTTATTTATTTTACGTACTTTAAATGTCGGGACACATATACAAGGTTTTGACATATCATATCGACCCATCTATATATATTATTTGGAATAACCATAGACACTCTATATGCAGTAATGTTGGAGTTAGCTATACAGGGTTGAGGTTGATTCTACAATAATATATATAGTTTGAGTTGTGATCGAGTCTGAGACATGTACACGGGTCACGATACGTATTAATTAATTCGAATATTATATAGTAAACTATATATGAATTATTATTTGTACACTACCAACTGTGGACTATCAACTGAGGACTATCAACATTGGACAATTAAAATGAATTAAAATATTGATTATAACATATGAAACTAAACAATTCTTCAAGTTTGCCACTTGATTTCATCTTAAACCTCATTTGTATCTTGACGATTCTAATCTGCGTTCAAACTTTCATGATTCTTGAAAACACCTCAATTGAAAGGATGAACCAACCACACTTCATCTATGAAAGAAAAGACTGACGCATATAGTTATGCACCTGAAAACTCTCGGACCCTAAATAAAAGTTTAACACGTGTCTGTGTTAGCTCCTTTGGCATTATTATTACCGAAAATAACATTGCAATTTGTTTTTCAAATTAGCCAATTTTATCACAGCTTCAACAAATCAACTTCAACTTCCATTCGAATTAGCCTTACTATAACCTCGATATATAAGTTTGCCTGTTGTCATCGTTACTGGAGAACCGTTTATATTTCACCACATTAGCAGTAAAATTACCAGCAACCTCAATGAATTTGGACTTTCCGAAAAATCATTATATTCATTGAAACCCCATCTTGTATTCATCTATACCATGTAACAATAATTGCCATACCAATTACCGGGAATCAGCAATCAGTATTTCGAATCTCGTAGCATTTCTACATCAATAGTTATATGTATACCTATAACAATTATCTCCTAGAATTACGATCTTCAATTCTTAAATTTTGAAAAGGCACCCGGTTTACGAATCGATACTCTGAATGTTGAAAAAGATGAATGAAGCAGCAGAAACTGTAGGTAACTGTAAATAACCTTAGTCGTCAGAAGTTTGATGATAAAGAATAATATGAAGGAAAAGCTCAGAAACGTTGGAACTGGAAAACGGATAAAGTTAACCATGAAGGAGACCAAGGACAAATACAAGGACCATACCCTATATTCAAAGAATCCAGATAATTTTGGATCCATTGAAATCTTTAGAGAATATCTGAAATGTCCCGTTCTTATTGATTAAAAACGTTCCATATTAATTGATTTCGTTGCGAGGTTTTGACCTCTATATAAGACGTTTTTCAAAGACTGCATTCATTTTAAAACAAACCATAACCTTTATTTCATCAATAAAGGTTTAAAAAGCTTTACGTAGATTATCAAATAATGATAATCTAAAATATCCTGTTTACACACGACCATTACATAATGATTTACAATACAAATATGTTACAACAAAATAAGTTTCTTGAATGCAGTTTTTACACAATATCATACAAGCATGGACTCCAAATCTCGTCCTTATTTAAGTATGCGACAGCGGAAGCTCTTAATAATCACCTGAGAATAAACATGCTTAAAACGTCAACAAAAATGTTGGTGAGTTATAGGTTTAACTTATATATATCAAATCATAATAATAGACCACAAGATTTCATATTTCAATACACATCCCATACATAGAGATAAAAATCATTCATATGGTGAACACCTGGTAACCGACATTAACAAGATGCATATATAAGAATATCCCCATCATTCCGGGACACCCTTCGGATATGATATAAATTTTGAAGTACTAAAGCATCCGGTACTTTGGATGGGGTTTGTTAGGCCCAATAGATCTATCTTTAGGATTCGCGTCAATTAGGGTGTTTGTTCCCTAATTCTTAGATTACCAGACTTAATAAAAAGGGGCATATTCGATTTCGATAATTCAACCATAGAATGTAGTTTCACGTACTTGTGTCTATTTTGTAAATCATTTATAAAACCTGCATGTATTCTCATCCCAAAAATATTAGATTTTAAAAGTGGGACTATAACTCACTTTCACAGATTTTTACTTCGTCGGGAAGTAAGACTTGGCCACTGGTTGATTCACGAACCTATAACAATATATACATATATATCAAAGTATGTTCAAAATATATTTACAACACTTTTAATATATTTTGATGTTTTAAGTTTATTAAGTCAGCTGTCCTCGTTAGTAACCTACAACTAGTTGTCCACAGTTAGATGTACAGAAATAAATCAATAAATATTATCTTGAATCAATCCACGACCCAGTGTATACGTATCTCAGTATTGATCACAACTCAAACTATATATATTTTGGAATCAACCTCAACCCTGTATAGCTAACTCCAACATTCACATATAGAGTGTCTATGGTTGTTCCGAAATATATAGATGTGTCGACATGATAGGTCGAAACATTGTATACGTGTCTATGGTATCTCAAGATTACATAATATACAATACAAGTTGATTAAGTTATGGTTGGAATAGATTTGTTACCAATTTTCACGTAGCTAAAATGAGAAAAATTATCCAATATTGTTTTACCCATAACTTCTTCATTTTAAATCCGTTTTGAGTGAATAAAATTGTTATGGTTTCATATTGAACTCTATTTTATGAATATAAACAGAAAAAGTATAGGTTTATAGTCAGAAAAATAAGTTACAAGTCGTTTTTGTAATGGTAGTCATTTCAGTCGAAAGAACGACGTCTAGATGACCATTTTAGAAAACATACTTCCACTTTGAGTTTAACCATAATTTTTGGATATAGTTTCATGTTCATAATAAAAATAATTTTCTCAGAATAACAACTTTTAAATCAAAGTTTATCATAGTTTTTAATTAACTAACCCAAAACAGCCCGCGGTGTTACTACGACGGCGTAAATCCGGTTTTACGGTGTTTTTCGTGTTTCCAGGTTTTAAATCATTAGGTTAGCATATCATATAGATATAGAACATGTATTTAGTTGATTTTAAAAGTCAAGTTAGAAGGATTAACTTTTGTTTGCGAACAAGTTTAGAATTAACTAAACTATGTTCTAGTGATTACAAGTTTAAACCTTCGAATAAGATAGCTTTATATGTATGAATTGAATGATGTTATGAACATCATTACTACCTTAAGTTCCTTGGATAAACCTACTGGAAAAGAGAAAAATGGATCTAGCTTCAACGGATCCTTGGATGGCTCGAAGTTCTTGAAGCAGAATCATGACACGAAAACAAGTTCAAGTAAGATCATCACTTGAAATAAGATTGTTATAGTTATAGAAATTGAACCAAAGTTTGAATATGATTATTACCTTGTATTAGAATGATAACCTACTGTAAGAAACAAAGATTTCTTGAGGTTGGATGATCACCTTACAAGATTGGAAGTGAGCTAGCAAACTTGAAAGTATTCTTGATTTTATGTAACTAGAACTTGTAAAATATATGAAGAACACTTAGAACTTGAAGATAGAACTTGAGAGAGATCAATTAGATGAAGAAAATTGAAGAATGAAAGTGTTTGTAGGTGTTTTTGGTCGTTGGTGTATGGATTAGATATAAAGGATATGTAATTTTATTTTCATGTAAATAAGTCATGAATGATTACTCATATTTTTGTAATTTTATGAGATATTTCATGCTAGTTGCCAAATGATGGTTCCCACATGTGTTAGGTGACTCACATGGGCTGATAAGAGCTGATCATTTGAGTGTATATACCAATAGTACATACATCTAAAAGCTGTGTATTGTACGAGTACGAATACGGGTGCATACGAGTAGAATTGTTGATGAAACTGAACGAGGATGTAATTGTAAGCATTTTTGTTAAGTAGAAGTATTTTGATAAGTGTATTGAAGTCTTTCAAAAGTGTATAAATACATATTAAAACACTACATGTATATACATTTTAACTGAGTCGTTAAGTCATCGTTAGTCGTTACATGTAAGTGTTGTTTTGAAACCTTTAGGTTAACGATCTTGTTAAATGTTGTTAACCCAATGTTTATAATATCAAATGAGATTTTAAATTATTATATTATCATGATATTATCATGTATGAATATCTCTTAATATGATATACATACATTAAATGTCTTTACAACGATAATCGTTACATATATGTCTCGTTTAAAAATCATTAAGTTAGTAGTCTTGTTTTTACATATGTAGTTCATTGTTAATATACTTTATGATATGTTTTCTTATCATAGTATCATGTTAACTATATATATATCCATATATATGTCATCATATAGTTTGACTATGAAAAGCGGAAACATTCAATAGAAAATTTAGTACCGAAAAGCGGATTATGCGAAACTATGAAGGAAACTATGGACAAATCATAAAGAATAAGTTTGACTTCAAAGAATCCAAATGATTCAATGCCTGCTGAAGCCTTTAGCAAATGTCTTGCTCCTTACTCTAAACCCTTGTGGACGATATTCTTCATCATCCTTCGATATTAGAAATTCCAAGATATCATCGTATCATTCATTATAAATATCCTCCATATTTCTGAAGATATTCTCGTAACTATTCTTATCTGAAATCATTAATCTATTAGTGCTATCAGTGTTACATAATATAGAAACTGTTAGTTTCTATATTCTGTAAACTTTCGAGCTTAAAATGTGAATGTTATTGAAGTAATGTTGGGAACTAATGCATGAGTTAGTATAATATAATGACACTTGATCAACGTGATTATATTACAGTAAGTCATGCTGAGTTTCTAATGAGACGTGATGATTCACAGATCATAACATCATCACGTGCCATGTTACATAACTCTTTCCTTCTGCGTAACTTCTGAACATATCAAAAATATATATTCTTAACAGTTCTATTCTCAGTGATTCTGGTAATTTAACGAATCAAGATCGTGCCAATGATATGCCCTTCCTAGAACATTAACAAATGTTCATTCTGAAACTTATATCCGCGACTTCTGGACCATTACAAGAAATGCCCAATCACAAGAAGAAGAAACGAAGGGACAAAGCTCCGAAATGAAAATTGGAGTATAAATCGCAGCAAATAAGAGGGAGTATTAACTGTGGATGAAAGTGATTATAGGAGACAGGGATAGGGACATTGAAATACAAGGGAGAATATAAAGCCCGATAACAACACATAAATTACCAACCGTGTATATCAATGTTTATCGCAACATAAAGACACGGGAGAATTATAAGTACTATAACCCCAAGGGCAAAGTAGAAGTAAACAGATTCCTCTGGTGGAAGTTGAAAAAGGAGAATAATAGTTGTGATAGTAAGGATAAGGACAAGGATTAGAACTGGATTAAGCATTTTCATAATCTTTTGGATATATGAATTAAGAAAGAAAGTATAGGCATGGTGAGAATAATGGAATGGAAAAGTTTAATTTATAAAGGAAATATCAGACAGAGCAATCGAGATAGATGATCGCATTCAATTAAAGAGATCTTAATTTCCTTACTTGCCGAAGAATCAAATCTTATAGATCTTCAAGATTTTCTTTAAATCCCTTGAATTCCGGAATTCAACCAAGGTAATGTCGAAAGTTAACACGCGCCTTATTTTTTAAATTCAAACCTGTCCACGTCAAAAGTTAAAAACAAATCTTTGTTTCTCATTTCATTCTTTTGTGAATAGCTTCACTCGTGCTCTTCGAATAATCAAATTGTTTTATCCATATTACTCAATGATGATAAAACTCTATTTATCAACTCATATTCGTCATGAAAACATTTTTATAGTTAGCCATGACGACCTCACTCAAATTTTGGGACGAAATTTCTTTAACGGGTAGGTACTGTAGTGACCCGGGAATTTCTGATCAAATTTAAACTTTAATCTTTATATGTTTCCGACAGGATAAGCAAAGTCTGTAACGATGAAATCTCAAAAAAAAAAAAAAAAAACTTTGAACTATGTTCATGTATTCATTTACCCTTCGACTATTCCCGACGATTCACGAACACTAGTTGTAGATAGATAGATACATATATACAAATATAATGCTTTGAACTAATAAAATATATTTTAAACCTTAGGAATTAAAAATAATAAATAAATAAATTATTATTATGGGTCTATATATGAATTCTATTAATAATCATAATATATAATATATAATATATTGTGATATATAATATTTGATAAATATTATTATATACTATAGTGTAAAGTTAAATTATTAATTTCAAGTTAAAATGTAAATGACATATCAATGTTAAGTATTATTACTTTCATTATTATTATTAACGTTACTATTGATATTAAAAATTTGTATTATTAATATCACAAATTCTAATATGTGATATACAAAATAAATGAAATTTTGATAAGTATAAGTTATTATATTCTTGTATCATTATAATTAATATTATTTTTAAGTATCATTAATAATATTATTATTATCATTATCATTATTAGAAATAAAAATTTATTTAAATTGTTAGTATCATTTACTATCCTTATCAATAACATTATTACTATTAAAAAAATTATTATTAGTATTATCAACTACTAGTAGTAATAATTGCTAAATATAAAATTTTAAGAACTATATATATATATATTTAAACAAAATATATAAACATAAATACATAAAAACAGATAGTTAAGAGCAGTTATATATATAATTATATATTTATATATATACGGTATTACATACAGATATATGATATGAAACCTGTCTCCATCTCTTTTTCTATTTTTCTCTCTTACTTTATTCTGCTCCAACGAATCTGTCTACTAACAAACACTAACCAACAAATATTTTACTGCTTCAATAATTCGAATAAGATTCTTATTTATCATATACATATCGCTGGTATTACTACTAATTAAAGACATCATCAGTTAAACATGAACATTTTTTTTTCTTTTTCCCATTCTCTGCTCGTGACACTTTTCTTCCAAAATTCAAATTCGAACCATTTTGCAAAAACTAATAATGCAATCTTGTTAGTTTTACTTCACTCAAACTACCTGTGAAGTATCAACTCTCAATTTTTCTTATCAAATACGAATTTTGAGGTCAAAGTTTAGTTTTAAAAAGTCAAATAATTCGTTTATCATAAAATTAGAATTCAATCGAATGTTTCTGATCCAATTGAGGATGGATAAAGTTTTTAGGAGTGATTTGAAATACATTTCGTGTTATAACATTTGTCTCTAATGTTTTAAAAATCACAATCAATTTTTTTTAAAAGAAAAAAAAAACACGAGCTGCAGTAGCAGCGGTTTATATTTTTTTTTTTCGTTCTCAAGTAGGTAAAGGGCTGATTTAGTTCGATTGTTTTGTGGTGGAAAGTTCAAATTCAAATCGTAATCTCTTTGTTATGGGTTGGTATCGAATTTCGAATTTCAATTTGATGATGAAGAAGATGAAATAGATATGAAACGAGTTATAGTTATTTAGGGTTAGTATTATAACAGAAAAACTAATATGGAGGAATGGTTTGGAAAGGGTGTTGGGGTTTGAGTGGTCATGGGTTTGAAACTCAGCTGGGGCAGTGTTTTTTTTAAAAAAAAAAAACTCAGAATGAGGTACCTTCCTCATTATTGTTAATTATTATTATTATTGCTATTATTATTATTGTTATTAATAATTAATGTCATTATTACATGCATTATAATTATAATTGTTAAGTAATATGAATATCATTATTATTATCATTATTGTTGTTATTATTATAAATATTATAATTATTAAGAGTATTAATATTATTAATATAAATATTATGATAGAAAACTTCATTATAATTAGAAATATGATTTTTATCATTATTAATGTTGTTACTAATATTATTATCATTTAAAATATAATTTTATCATTTTTCTACTAGTATAGGTATTATTAAATTTTTTTTGATTATAAATACAAGTATGAATATTACTATTGTTATCACTAAATGTTGTGTTATTATTATTATGTTTAGAGTTATTATTATTATTATTATTAGTAAATCATCAATGTCATAACTATCTTAATCAGTAAAATTAAAATTCTTACAAGTACTATTATTAAAATCATTGTTACTATCACTAATAGGGTTATTATTAACATATGTATATTATTAATGTTATTATCATTATTTTTACTAATATTAACTTAGTATAATAAAACTACTGTTTTGATAAACAAACTTAATACATACATAAATATACATATTTAACACATATAACATAACAAAATTTAATATCTTTATATACAAAATGAACATATAAAAATATATATTATTTACATAAAAATAATATAACTAATACATTTATATATATATGTGTTTAATTACAATTATGTATATTAATAAATATACAAATGATATAGGTTCGTGAATCCGAGGCCAACCCCTGCATTGTTCAATATAGTCATATGTATTTTTACTACGAAATACATTATGTGAGTTTCATTATTCCCTCTTTAAATGCTTTTGCAATATATATTATTGGGACTGAGAATACATGCGCTGTTTTTATAACTGTTTTACGAAATAGACACAAGTACTCAAAAATTACATTCTATGGTTGAATGATCGAAATCGAATATGCCCCTTTTTATTAAGTCTGGTAATCTAAGAATTAGGTAACAGACACCCTAATTGACGCGAACTTTAAAGATAGATCTATTGGGCCCAACAAGCCCCATCCAAAGTACCGGATGCTTTAGTACTTTGAAATTTATATCATGTCTGAAGGAGGATCCCGGAATGATGGGGATATTCTTATATGTATATTGTGAATGTCGGTTACCAGGTGTTCAATCCATATGAATGATATTTTTGTCTCTATGTATGGGACGTATGTTTATGAGAAATGAAAATATGAAATCTTGTGGTCTATTAAAATGATGAAATGATTATTTATGATAAACTAATGAACTCACCAACCTTTTGGTTGACATTTTAAAGCATGTTTATTCTCACGTATGAAAGAAATCTTCCGCTGTGCATTTGCTCATTTTAGAGACATTACTTGGAGTCATTCATGACATATTTCAAAAAATGTTGCATTCGAGTTGTCGATGTCATCAATATTATTATCAAGTCATTTATAGTTAGATATATTATGAAATGGTATGTATGCCGTCAACTTACAATGTATTAAAAGTTTGTCTTTTCAAAAACGAATGCAATGTTTGTAAAATGTATCATATAGAGGTCAAGTACCTCGCGATGTAATCAACTGTTGTGAATCGTTTATAATCGATATGGACTTCATCCGGATGGATTAGGACGGGTCCTTTTAGAATGGAAATGGGAAAACATTACCATGGATTTCATCACTAAATTGCCAAGGACTGCAAGTGGTTTTGATACTATTTGGGTAATAGTTGATCGTCTCACCAAATCAGCACACTTCCTGCCAATAAGAGAAGATGACAAGATGGAGAAGTTAGCACGACTGTATTTGAAGGAAGTCGTCTCCAGACATGGAATACCAATCTCTATTATCTTTGATAGGGATGGCAGATTTATTTCAAGATTCTGGTAAACATTACAGCAAGCATTAGGAACTCGTCTAGACATGAGTACTGCCTATCATCCACAAACTGATGGGTAGAGCAAAAAGACGATACAAACACTTGAAGACATGCTACGAGCATGTGTTATTGATTTCAGAAACAGTTGGGATCGACATCTACCGTTAGCAGAATTTTCCTACAACAACAGCTACCATTCAAGCATTGAGATGGCGCCGTTTGAAGCACTTTATGGTAGAAAGTGCAGGTCTCCGATTTGTTGGAGTGAAGTGGGGGATAGACAAATTACGGGTCCAGAGATAATACAAGAAACTACCGAGAAGATCATCCAAATTCAACAACGGTTGAAAACCGTCCAAAGTCGACAAAAGAGCTACGCCGACATTAAAAGAAAAGACATAGAATTTGAAATTAAAGAAATGGTCATGCTAAAGGTGGCACCTTGGAAAGGTGTTGTTCGATTTGGTAAACGGGGGAAATTAAATCCAAGGTATATTGGACCATTCAAGATTATTGATCGTGTCAGACTAGTAGCATACCGACTTGAGTTACCTCAACAACTTGCGAATGTACATAACACTTTCCACGTCTTAAATTTGAAGAAATGTTTTGCTAAATAAGATCTCACTATTCCGTTGGACGAAATCCAAATCAATGAAAAACTTCAATTCATTGAAGAACCCATCGAAATAATGGATCGTGAGGTTAAGAGACTTAAACAAAACAAGATACCGATTGTTAAAGTTCGATGGAATGCTCGTAGAGGACCCGAGTTCACCTGGGAGTGTGAAGATCAGATGAAGAAGAAATACCCGCATTTATTTCCAAAAGATACGTCAACACTTTCAACAGCTTAAAATTTCGGGACGAAATTTATTTAACGGGTAGGTACTGTAGTGACCCGAACTTTTCCATGTTTTTATATATTAAATGAAATTGATATTTACATGATTAAATGTTTCTAACATGTTAAGCAATCAAACTTGTTAAGACTTGATTAAATGAAATAGGTTTCATATAGACAATTGACCACCCAAGTTGACTGGCGATTCACGAACGTTAAAACTTGTAAAAACTATATGATGACATATATATATATATATATATATATATATTTAACATGATATTATGATAAGTAAACATATCATTAAGTATATTAACAATGAACTACATATGTAAAAACAAGACTACTAACTTAATGATTTTGAAACGAGACATATATGTAACGATTATCGTTGTAACGACATTTAATGTATATATATCATATTAAGATATATTAATACATCATGATATCATGATAATGTAATAATTTAACATCTCATTTGATTTAATAAACAATGGGTTAACAACATTTAACAAGATCGTTAACCTAAAGGTTTCAAAACAACACTTACATGTAACGACTAACGATGACTTAACGACTCAGTTAAAATGTATATACATGTAGTGTTTTAATATGTATTCATACACTTTTGAAAGACTTCAAGAAACTTATCAAAATACTTCTACTTAACAAAAATGCTTACAATTACATCCTCGTTCAGTTTCATCAACAATTCTACTCGTATGCACCCGTATTCGTACTCGTACAATACACAGCTTTTAGATGTATGTACTATTGGTATATACACTCCAATTATCAGCTCTTAGCAGCCCATGTGAGTCACCTAACACATGTGGGAACCATCATTTGGCAACTTGCATGAAATATCTCATAAAATTACAAAAATATGAGTAATCATTCATGACTTATTTACATGAAAACAAAATTACATATCCTTTATAACTAATCCATACACCAACGACCAAAGACACCTACAAACACTTTCATTCTTAAATTTTCTTCATTTAATTGTTCTCTCTCAAGTTCTATCTTCAAGTTCTAAGTGTTCTTCATGAATTCTACAAGTTCTAGTTTAATAAAATCAAGAATACTTCCAAGTTTGCTAGCTTACTTCCAATCTTGTAGAGTGATCATCCAACCTTAAGAAATATTTCTTATTTACAGTAAGATATCTTTCTAATATAAGGTAATACTCATATTCAAACTTTGATTCAATTTCTATAACTATAACAATCTTATTTCGAGTGGAAATCTTACTTGGACTTGTTTTCGTGTCATGATTCTACTTCAAGAACTTTCAAGCCATCCAAGATCCTTTGAAGCTAGATCCATTTGTCGCTTTTACAGTAGGTTTATCCACAAAACTTGAGGTAGTAATGATGTTCATAACATCATTCGATTCATACATATAAATCTATCTTATTCGAAGGTTTAAACTTGAAATCACTAGAACATAGTTTAGTTAATTCTAAACTTGTTCGCAAACAAAAGTTAATCCTTCTAACTTGACTTTTAAAATCAACTAAACACATGTTCTATATCTATATGATATGCTAACTTAATGATTTAAAACCTGAAAACACGAAAAACAATGTAAAACTGGACATACGCCGTCGTAGTAACACAGCGGGCTGTTTTGGGTTTGATAATTAAAAACTATGATAAACTTTGATTTTAAAGTTGTTCTTTTGGGAAAATGATTTTTCTTATGAACATGAAACTATATCCAAAAATCATGGTTAAACTCAAAGTGGAAGTATGTTTTTCTAAATGGTGATCAAGACGTCGTTCTTTCGACTGAAATGACTACCTCTTACAAAAACGACTTGTAACTTATATTTTCGACTATAAACCAATACTTTTTCTGTTTATATTCATAAAATAGAGTTCAATATGAAACCATAGCAATTTGATTCACTCAAAACGAATTTAAAATGAAGAAGTTATGGGTAAAACAAGATTGGATATTTTTTTTATTTTTGTAGCTACGGGAAATATTAACAATTCTATAAAAATCATATCCTAGCTAACTTGTATTGTATTATACATGTATTCTAATATATTATGTAATCTTGGGATACCATAGACACATATGCAAATGTTTTGATATATCATATCGACCCATGTATATATATTATTTGGAACAACCATAGACACTCTATATGCAGTAATGTTGGAGTTAGCTATACAGGATTGAAGTTGATTCCAAAAATATATATACTTTGAGTTGTGATCTAGTCTGAGACGTGTATACACTGGGTCGTGGATTGATTCAAGATAATATATATCGATTTATTTCTGTACATCTTGTGATGACCCGAAAATTTTTGACCAAATTTAAACTTTAATCTTTATATAAATTCGACACGATAAGCAAACTCTATAATATTGAAGTTTTAAAAACTTTGAACTGTGTTCATGTATACAATTGACCTTTGACTAATCCCGATGATTCACGAACAATTGTTGCTAATAATATATATATATATATATATATATATATATATATATATATATATATATATATATATATATATATATATATATATATATATATATATATATATATATGTTATTAGGAATTTATATATGATTTCTATTAAATATATATAAAATGTATAAATATTAACTATTTAGTATTAGTAAATGTTATCATGGAATATAATATTACATAAACACTAAAGGATATTATATTAAATTGATTGCAAGTTGGAATCTAATTGTTATATTGATAATAATAATATCATTACTGTATTATTGTTAATATTGATATTAATAATTACTAATAGAAGCGATATTATTAATATTAATTTTTCATATGAAATCAGAAAGAGAACCCAAATTCAGTTCCATACGCCTATCAACCTGCAAATAGGTTTATTCTGAAATGTCCCGTTCTTATTGATTAAAAACGTTCCATATTAATTGATTTCGTTGCGAGGTTTTGACCTCTATATGAGACGTTTTTCAAAGACTGCATTCATTTTTAAAACAAACCATAACCTTTATTTCATAAATTAAGGTTTAAAAAGCTTTACGTAGATTATCAAATAATGATAATCTAAAATATCCTGTTTACACATGACCATTACATAATGGTTTACAATACAAATATGTTACATCGAAATCAGTTTCTTGAATGCAGTTTTTACACAATATCATACAAACATGGACTCCAAATCTTGTCCTTATTTTAGTATGCAACAGCGGAAGTTCTTAGTATTCACCTGAGAATAAACATGCTTTAAACGTCAACAAAAATGTTGGTGAGTTATAGGTTTAACCTATATATATCAAATCGTAACAATAGACCACAAGATTTCATATTTTAATACACATCCCATACATAGAGATAAAAATTATTCATATGGTGAACACCTGGTAACCGACATTAACAAGATGCATATATAAGAATATCCCCATCATTCCGGGACACCCTTCAGATATGATATAAATTTCGAAGTACTAAAGCATCCAGTACTTTGGATGGGGTTTGTTAGGCCCAATAGATCTATCTTTAGGATTCGCGTAAATTTGGGTGTCAGTTCCCTAATTCTTAGATTACCAGACTTAATAAAAAGGGGCATATTCGATTTCGATAATTCAACCATAGAATGTAGTTTCACGTACTTGTGTCTATTTTGTAAATCATTTATAAAACCTGCATGTATTCTCATCCCAAAAATATTAGATTTAAAAAGTGGGACTATAACTCACTTTCACAGATTTTTACTTCGTCGGAAAGTAAGACTTGGCCACTGGTTGATTCACGAACCTATAACAATATATACATATATATCAAAGTATGTTTAAAATATATATACAACACTTTTAATATATTTTGATGTTTTAAGTTTATTAAGTCAGCTGTCCTCGTTAGTAACCTACAACTAGTTGTCCACAGTTAGATGTACAGAAATAAATCGATAAATATTATCTTGAATCAATCTACGACCCAGTGTATACGTATCTCAGTATTGATCACAACTCAAACTATATATATTTTGGAATCAACCTCAACCCTGTATAGCTAACTCCAACATTCACATATAGAGTGTCTATGGTTGTTCCGAAATATATATAGATGTGTCGACATGATAGGTCGAAACATTGTATACGTGTCTATGGTATCTCAAGATTACATAATATACAATACAAGTTGATTAAGTTATGGTTGGAATAGATTTGTTACCAATTTTCACGTAGCTAAAATGAGAAAAATTATCCAATCTTGTTTTACCCATAACTTCTTCATTTTAAATCCGTTTTGAGTGAATCAAATTGTTATGGTTTCATATTGAACTCTATTTTATGAATCTAGACAGAAAAAGTATAGGTTTATAGTCAGAAAAATAAGTTACAAGTCGTTTTTGTAAAGGTAGTCATTTTAGTCGAAAGAACGACGTCTAGATGACCATTTTAGAAAACATACTTCCACTTTGAGTTTAACCATAATTTTTGGATATAGTTTCATGTTTATAATAAAAATAATTTTCCCAGAATAACAACTTTTAAATCAAAGTTTATCATTGTTTTTAATTAACTAACCCAAAACAGCCCGCGGTGTTACTACGACGGCGTAAATCCGGTTTTACGATGTTTTTCGTGTTTCCAGGTTTTAAATCATTAAGTTAGCATATCATATAGATATAGAACATGTGTTTAGTTGATTTTAAAAGTCAAGTTAGATGGATTAACTTTTATTCGCGAACAAATTTAGAATTAACTAAACTATGTTCTAGTGATTACAATTTTAAACCTTCGAATAAGATAGCTTTATATGTATGAATCGAATGATGTTATGAACATCATTACTACCTCAAGTTCCTTGGATAAACCTACTAGAAATGAGAAAAATAGATCTAGCTTCAAAGGATCCTTGGATGGCTTGAAAGTTCTTGAAGCAGAATCATGACACGAAAACAAGTTCAAGTAAGATCATCACTTGAAATAAGATTGTTATAGTTATAGAAATTGAACCAAAGTTTGAATATGATTATTACCTTGTATTAGAATGATAACCTACTGTAAGAAACAAAGATTTCTTGAGGTTGGATGATCACCTTACAAGATTGGAACCATGCTAGCAAACTTGAAAGTATTCTTGATTTTATGTAACTGGAACTTGTAGAATTTATGAAGAACACTTAGAACTTGAAGTTAGAACTTGAGAGAGATCAATTAGATAAAGAAAATTTAAGAATGAAAGTGTTTGTAGGTGTTTTTGTTCGTTGGTGTATTGATTAGATATAAAGGATATGTAATTTTATTTTCATGTAAATAAGTCATGAATGATTACTCATATTTTTGTAATTTTATGAGATATTTCATGCTAGTTGCCAAATGATGGTTCCCACATGTGTTAGGTGAATCACATGGGCTGCTAAGAGCTGATCATTGGAGTGTATATACCAATAGTACATACGTCTAAAAGCTGTGTATTGTACGAGTACGAATACGGGTGCATACGAGTAGAATTGTTGATGAAACTGAACGAGGATGTAATTGTAAGCATTTTTGTTAAGTATAAGTATTTTGATAAGTGTCTTGAAGTCTTTTAAAAGTGTATGAATACATATTAAAACACTACATGTATTGATGTGGTAGCGTGGGGGTACGTGATAGTACTATATATTTTACTACGAAATACGTTACAAATTACACAAGTTTTAATTATTTATTTACAAATGGGATATACCTAAACCTTGCTACAACACTATAGGCAGTGTACCTAATCGTAGAGTAGTATAGTTTTTAGTAAGTCCGGTTCGTTCCACAGGGAGCTGGCTTATTTCACACTATATTTTAATTAACTATATTTGTACAAAATATATATAATTATATATAATAATATATAAAAGGGGAGTTTACCGTTTAATGACCGGTTTGTCGATTTTATATTTTAAGCGAAGCGTATAGTAAATGACGATATTTAACTAACAATATAAAATAAATAACAATAATTAAAATGACAATAAATAAAAGTACGAGGAAATATGAAATAAAATATATTATGCTTATTTAAACTTCCGTAACCATGATGTTTGACGTTTTGATTTTAATTTATTGTCCTGGTTAATTGTCCTTTGTCCTGGATGTATTTGAAACCTATCTGGTTTTTGTCCATAATAGTTCATCGGTCATAATTATAAACTGCTCGGCAAATTTAACCTTATACCCGAAGTCAAATATTCCAACTAACTGGGGATTCGAGCTGTAACAAGGTCTTAATACTTTGCTTAATGAATACACCAGGTTATCGACTGTGTGTAAACCAAGGTTTTAATACTTTGTTAACAATTACACCAATTACCCTTGAATGTAATCCACCCCTGTTTTAGTGAGTCCATTGACTATTAATCCATCCCCGTATCCGGACAAATGAACAATAATTCGTACTTATAAATATCCCGCCCTTCGTGTCCGATTAAGCGTATGTGGTTATATATAGATACGTCAAATCATAACCTTTATATTAAATTAACGAGGTATCGTTAATTTAATATAAAGCCCATTAATAGCCCATAGTCTAATTTCCACAAGTGTCGTTCTTTTGTCCAAACCCCAATTATGGTACAAAAACCAATTACCCCGTCTTTAATATTTAGCTCAACATCATGATTACTTCGCCTCAAATAAGCATAATAATAACTTAAGTACGAGACATTAATTTAAAAAGGAGAACATCGCTTACATTGATTATTTATCGCGTAGTAGTACACGGACAGAGCTCCGACTTTAAAAACCCGTAAAATAACCTTTACATAACCCGAACTAATCTAATATAACACTAATCTATATTATATATATATATATATATATATATATATATATATATATATATATATATATATATATATATATATATATTATATTTATTTATACTATACTATGGAGTATTATTATTATTATTATTTTTTTTTACACGCAGAATTCGTGACCTTTTATAGGAGTTTTGATTTCTGACAGCTCCGCGAGTCGTGGAGTTTTTAGCCTTCAAACTCCGCGAGTCGCGGAGTTTGAAAATCCAGCTCAGGATCATTTGTCTCATAGCTTGTCAACATAATTTTTAAATATATATAATATATAAATAATTTATATAATTATTTAAATATTATATTATATTCTTGTGCAGAGTTGACTTGTAATTTTTGGTCCATTGCGTCGGGCATTGATAGTTGACTCATGTCCCGGTTCCGGATTTTCGAACGTCCTTGCGTACAATTTAATATCTTGTACTTTGCGTTTTGTAACTTGTACTCTTGTCATTTTGAGACGTTTCTCATCAATAAATTGAACCTTTTGAATTGTATTTTGTACATTTGAGCTTTTTGGACGTTTGTGTCTTCAAATCTTCATTTTCGCCTTTTGTCTTCGCACTTATTTATTTAAACAATTACAATGAAAATATAATACAATTACATATGAAAACCTATTATTTAGGAGGGATATTGCTATAAAATATATGTTCCTTTTTAGCCTTATCATGTATATACATTTTAACTGAGTCGTTAAGTCATCGTTAGTCGTTACATGTAAATGTTGTTTTGAAACCTTTAGGTTAACGATCTTGTTGAATGTTGTTAACCCATTGTTTATTATAACAAATGAGATGTTAAATTATTATATTATCATGATATTATGATATATAATACATCTTAGTATGATGTATATACAGTTAAATGTCGTTACAACGATAATCGTTACATATATGTCTCGTTTCGAAATCATTAAGTTAGTAGTCTTATTTTTACATATGTATTTCATTGTTAATACACTTAATAATATATTTACTTATCATTTAACATAATTAACCAAGTGTATCAATATCTTAATATGATTCATATGTACCTAGTAAGACGTTGTTATAACGATAATCGTTATATATATCGTTTTCGAGTTTCTTAAATTAATAGTCTCATTTTTATGTATATAACTCATTGTTAAAATACCTAATGAGATACATACTTATAATAAAATCATGTTAACTATATATATAACCATATATATGTCATCGTATAGTTTTTACAAGTTTTAACGTTTGTGAATCACCGGTCAACTTGGGTGGTCAATTGTCTATATAAAACCTATTTCAATTAATCAAGTCTTAACAAGTTTGATTGCTTAACATGTTGGAAACACTTAATCATGTAAATAACAATTTCATTTAATATATATATAAACATGGAAAAGTTCGGGTCACTACAGTACCTACCCGTTAAATAAATTTCGTCCCGAAATTTTAAGCAGTTGGAGGTGTTGACGTATCTTCTGGAAATAAATACGGGTATTTCTTCTTCATCTGATCTTCAAGCTCCCAGGTGAACTCGGGTCCTCTACGAACATTCCATCGAACCTTAACAATCGGTATCTTGTTTTGTTAAAGTCTCTTAACCTCACGATCCATTATTTCAATAGGTTCTTCAATGAATTGAAGTTTTTCATTGATTTGGATTTCGTCCAACGGAATAGTGAAATCTTCTTTAGCAAAACATTTCTTCAAATTTGAGACATGGAAAGTGTTATGTACAGCCGCGAGTTGTTGAGGTAGCTCCAGTTGCTAAGCTACTGGTCCGACACGATCTATAATCTTGAATGGTCCAATGTACCTTGGATTTAGTTTCCCCCGTTTACCAAATCGAACAACGCCTTTCCAAGGTGAAACCTTAAGCATGACCATTTCTCCAATTTCAAACTCTATATCTTTTCTTTTACTGTCCGCGTAGCTCTTTTGTCGACTCTGGGCGGTTTTCAATCTTTGTTGAATTTGGATGATTTTCTCGGTAGTTTCTTGTATTATCTCCGGAACCGTAATCTGTCTATCCCCCTCTTCACTCCAACAAATCAGAGACCTGCACTTTCTACCATAAAGTGCTTCAAACGGTGCCATCTCAATGCTTGAATGGTAGCTGTTGTTGTAGGAAAATTCTGCTAACGGTAGATGTCGATCCCAACTGTTTCCGAAATCAATAACATAAGCTTGTAGCATGTCTTCAAGCGTTTGTATCGTCCTTTCGCTCTGCCCATCAGTTTGTGGATGATAGGCAGTACTCATGTCTAGACGAGTTCCCAATGCTTGCTGTAATATCTGCCAGAATCTTGAAATAAATCTGCCATCCCTATCAGAGATAATAGAGATTGGTATTCCATGTCTGGAGACGACTTCCTTCAAATACAGTCGTGCTTCTCCATCTTGTCATCTTCTCTTATTGGCAGGAAGTGTGCTGACTTGGTGAGACTATCAACTATCACCCAAATAGTATCATAACCACTTGCAGTCCTTGGCAATTTAGTAATGAAATCCATGGTAATGTTTTCCCATTTCCATTCCGGGATTTCAGGTTGTTGTAGTAGACCTGATGGTTTCTGATATTCAGCTTTGACCTTAGAACACGTCAAACATTCTCCTACGTATTTAGCAACATCGGCTTTCATACCCGGCCACCAAAAATGTTTCTTGAGATCCTTGTACATCTTCCCCGTTCCAGGATGTATTGAGTATCTGGTTTTATGAGCTTCTCTAAGTACCATTTCTCTCATATCTCCAAATTTTGGTACCCAATTTCTTTCAGCCCTATACCGGGTTCCGTCTTCCCGAATATTAAGATGCTTCTCTGATCCTTTGGGTATTTCATCCTTTAAATTTCCCTCTTTTAAAACTCCTTGTTGCTCCTCCTTTATTTGAGTAGTAAGGTTAGTGTGAATCATTATATTCATAGATTTTACTCGAATGGGTTCTCTGTCCTTTCTGCTCAAGGCGTCGGCTACCACATTTGCCTTCCCGGGTGGTAACGAATCTCAAAGTCGTAATCATTCAACAATTCAATCCACCTACGCTGCCTCATATTCAGTTGTTTCTGATTAAATATGTGTTGAAGACTTTTGTGGTCGGTATATATAATACTTTTGACCCCATATAAGTAGTGCCTCAAAGTCTTTAATGCAAAAACAACCGCGCCTAATTCCAAATCATGCGTCGTATAATTTTGCTCGTGAATTTACAATTGTCTAGACGCATAAGCAATCACCTTCGTTCGTTGCATTAATACACAACCGAGACCTTGCTTTGATGCGTCACAATAAATCACAAAATCATCATTCCCTTCAGGCAATGACAATATAGGTGCCGTAGTTAGCTTTTTCTTCAATAATTGAAACGCCTTTTCTTGTTCATCCTTCCATTCAAATTTATTCCCTTTATGCGTTAATGCAGTCAAGGGTTTTGCTATTTTGGAGAAATCTTGGATGAATCTTCTGTAGTAATTAGCCAATCCTAAAAATTGACGTATATGCTTCGGAGTTTTTGGGGTTTCCCACTTTTCAATAGTTTCTATCTTTGCCGGGTCCACCTGGATACCTTCTTTGTTCACTATATGACCGAGGAATTGAACTTCTTCCAACCAAAATGCACACTTTGAAAACTTAGCGTACAGTTTTTCTTTCCTCAATACTTCTAGCACTTTTCTCAAATGTTCTTCGTGCTCTTAATCATTCTTTGAGTAAATAAGTATGTCATCGATGAAAACAATGACAAACTTGTCAAGATATGGCCCACACACTCGGATCATAAGGTCCATGAACACAGCTGGTGCGTTATGTAACATCCCGCGTTTTTCCGTTAAATTTATTTTAACACCGTCTTTTTTTTAAAATAATATCTTTCGTCATTTAATTTGGCATCTTTCGTTAACTAACGTTCATAATATTCTCGTTATTTAATTATAACATCACTCGTTTACTCTAACGTTTTAAAATATTTCGTTTGGTTAATTCCCGCACCCGACAACAAACTCGAGGGACTAGTTTCGCCAAGGGAGAAAAGATGTGACTAGCTTTTGACTAGTCAACACCCACCTCCCCATTCCTTTCCATTTTCATTTTCATTTTCTTTTAACACTTTCAAGAATTCTCTCAAATCTTCAAACAAGAAATCATCATCCATTTTAAATCGATCAAGCTTCAATCCAAACAAATTACATATTTGGAATCCTTGCATCTTCCTCTTCGATTTCATACCAACCTCATCTCATTTGGGTAACTTCTAAAATCACTAGATTTTTGTGTTCTTGATGTTTTTAACTTATAAAGTTGTTAATTAGTGTCTATGGCTCAAGTCTAACATGAATATATGATTTATATGTTCGATTTCGTTATTTTTGATAACTAGCATGAACTTGAAAGTTTGGTGTGTTTGATTTATGATTTGGATGCTTAAATGTTGTTAATATGTTAAAGTGCAAGTATTAGATGTGTTCCTAGTGTCACTAGCTTCAATTTAATGTGTAGGTTGATTTGTAAAACTTCATAAACTTGATTAGTGATTTTGGTGATTTTGGATTAGGGTTTGATAAGCTTTATATGAACTTTTGGTGCATCAAATGCTATGAATTGTTGTTGATAAGTGTTTAGTTGCAATGTGTGTTTGATTACCTTCGAAACGGCATATCATACATGTAAATTGGTTGCCCGAATCATGAAATGCGTTTTTAGAACTTGAAACTTTGATTATGAACGTTTAATGCGGTTTTGGGTTGTTGTAAGTGTTGAATTGCTTGATGAAATGTGTCTAGGTGTTTTCCTCGTCAAATTACCTTTCTGATGATATAAGATACATGTTCTAATTGTTTACGGATCATAAAATGTGGTTATTTGGTTTTTAGCTCGTGCATACTTGTGAAAAACAGAAAAGTGCCTGCCCAGATGGTGGCGCGGCGCGCCCCTTCCCCGCGCGGCGCGCAATTAGGCCTGGCCAGATTCTGCTCATTATGTCACTTTTCACGCGAAATGTTTGACTAGCTATCGACCTCCGATTCACATGAAACTTGTTCTAATATACTTATATATGAATAATTAGCATAGAAAAATAGTCCGGGACCCGACCCGAACACGTTGCCTTTTTCGTTGACTTTGACCCGACCAAGTTTGACTTTTTGTCAAACTTAACCAATTAATTATGCAATCTTTCTAACATCATTCTATACTTGTATCTTGTATGAAACTTGACAATTTGATTCACATGCTAATATAATCGAGTCGTAACGAGCCATAGGACTAATTGAACATCTTTGACCGTTTTGTGTTTACCGTTATTGATATAACCTATATGTTTAGGTCAAGACTAGCTTTGTCTTTGCACGCGTTTACTTGTCGAAGTACTTTATTAACTCTTGCACTCAAGGTGAGATCATAGTCCCACTTTTTTAATCACTTTTATTCTTTACATCGTGGGCTGAGAAACACATACATTTCATACTTATTTACTTTTCATGCTTTTACATTGTGAACAAATACGAATACAAAGATGCATACGAGTTTGAACAAAAGTCCTCAATCCAATTATCATTAGTTCCACTTGCAGGGTGTAAGTGTAAGCGTGTAATTATGTTGTGTGGCCATACGGGTTTAACAAACCCTCATTTAGACGGTTCGCTACCGTTAGTGAATGAAATATAATTTCAACAATGTATAGTGTAAGTTCTAACACTAAATTCAAAATTCAGAGGGAAGATTCGGTTAAGCCTTGATAATTGGGTGCTCGTGATACAAATACTATTTTGGAATGTGAACGATTTTGGTTAAGCAATTCATAAAGAACCTTGTGGTTCAATACAATTTACTTACTAAACCTATGATTTCACCAACGTTTTCGTTGACAGATTCTTCTATGTTTTTCTCAGGTTTTGAATGCTTAAGTGATACATGCTTCCGCACTCTTTTGATACTTGCTTGGATGACGAGTATACATGCATATTTGGAGCATCTTTTTGACTACTTTTAAATTGTGTCGCATAGGTTTCAATTGTACGTTTAACATTGTAATGTAACTAGCCGTCGAACTTCTTTTGTAAACTTGAAACACCCTTTTACATTGAAATGAATGCGACATATTTTGGTCAAACGTTGTCTTAAAGACTTATGACCATGTAATGGGACCTACGTAGTCGACGCCGTCACTTGACGATTTGTCGGGGTCGCTACAAGTGGTATCAGAGCCTTGGTTGTAGGAATTTAGAGTTCATTTGTGTCCACCCCGAGTCATAAGGTACATAGGTGAATCTAGACTACAACCGGCATATAGACTGAAGTAGGAATTACTTGACTAATTGTGCATTTATACTCGAACTCTTCTATCATATCTAACTCGTATTCGATCTTGATCTTACGTTGATAAATTTTGTTGATGCGCCACCTTGACTTTATGAAGTAATGTTAAATGCACATGAGAATCAGGGTAATATAATTTCCGGGATTATATTACGGTGATTCACATGGACGTTCCGACATTATGACATAAAGAATTTAGGGCGAGTCAAGGAAAATTTTCTCTCTATCCTTATTCCATACTCCGGTTAGTATTGTTGAAAATACTAACCAACGATATTCTTGTGTCATGAAGGAACAATGGCTCGTCGACGCGCTCCTCCCGAAACTCCCGAACAAGCCCTCCAACGTATGATAGCCACTGCCGTGGATGCGGCCATGGCCGGTCATTCCTCCAACAACAACAATAACAACAATCATCACAACAACAACAATGGAGCCGGAAATTCCAACGAAGGATGCTCCTATAAGAATTTCATGGGGTGCAAACCTCACACTTTCGATGGAACCGGGGGACCGGTTGTGCTCACCCGATGGTTTGAGCAAACGGAAGCCGTCTTTAGCATAAGCGGTTGTCGAGACTAAGACAAGGTTAGATATTCCACTCACACCTTCGCCGGTATCGCTCTCACATGGTGGAATTCGTATGTAAAATCGGTGGGTATCCACGAAGCCCACGCTCTCTATTGGGCCGACTTAAGAGGAAAGATGATCACCGAATATTTTCCTCGCGAAGAAACCCGAAGGCTCGAACAAGAACTAAGAGCTCTGAAAGCGGTCGGGAACGACCTTAAGGCCTATAATCAACGATTCTCCGAACTTGCTTTGATGTGCCCAAATCTTGTGAACCCCGAATCTTTAAGGGTTGAACTTTACATGGATGGTCTCCCCAAGAGCATCAAACAAGGAGTAATGTCATCCAAACCCGCTAACCACCAAGAGGCTTTGAATATGGCCCGCCAATTGATTGAAACAGTGGACGAGATTGAAGTGCCGGCACCTAAAGCCGAGGATAAGTTGGGTGACAACAAAAGAAAATGGGAAGCCCCCCAATCAAGCAATTACAACAACCTCGCCAAGAAGCCCTTCATCCCCAACGGCAAGAAAGGTTATACCGGACACCTACCGTATTGTAACGAGTGCTACAAACATCATTTAGGCGAATGTGGCAAACCATTTTGCTTGAAGTGTCAAAGAAGTGGCCATGTAGCCCACGATTGTAGGAATACCGCTCCCGTCGCTCAAAAGGAGCCCAATGCACCCAAGACGGGTGTTTGTTTTGAATGTGGCCAACCGGGTCATTTTAGGAGTGCGTGCCCAAATAAGAAAATCAACCCCAACGCACGCCGTTAAACTTTCAACATCAACGCCTAGGATGCCCGAGACGACGATGGACTAGTCACGGGTATGTTTCTTCTCGAAATTCTCACGTTTCATGTTTATTCGATTCGGTTACCGTTAGACGTTTTATAAACAAGGCTCTGACTCATACTCTTTGCACTTCACCTTTTTCCCCTAGACACTACTTAGGCAATTTAAGTGACCAACGGAAAATATTGTGTGCCTATAAATTTTATTGGAGGATATACGTTAAGACTTTTGATTTGACACCTATAGAACTAGGGAGCTCGGAACCTATTCGTTAAAAAAAAAAAAAAAAAAAAAATGTTTCCCCATCATCTCGTATAGATTATTGTGAACTGAGTAATTTTCGGTTGGAAACCGATACCCTCTCCCTCGCATCCATGACCTCATGATTTCTTGCATGAATCCCGTGTGTATTCCAAAACGACCTCCGTTCCGGTTATCATCAATTGGGGGTTAAGGGAGACGATGTCTCCTGAGTCTTTTCCGAACTCGCAACGTTAGTTGTAAATCTCTCTTAGTACCATTCGATTTATCCAAGGCTCGTCCGTATCCATAAACCTCCTAAACCACGTATGCAAACTTATCTAGACAAATCTGTTATCGTATTTATAGATGACATCTTAACTTATTCAAGTAAAGAAGGAAAACGAACAACATCACCATCTTACGCTCGAACTTTTGAGAAAAGAGCAACTCTATACCAAATTCTCCAAGTGAGAATTTCTGTTGAACGAAGTCCAATTTTCTAGACCATAATGTTAATGGTCAAGGCATTACAATCAATCTCGAAATCAAGCCACATGTAATCAGGAAACTCTCCCCACTCAGACTTGTATTCGTAAAATCTTAGATCTCGTCTGTTATTACCGAAGATTCATTTCTGACTTTTCTCGTGTTACACGACTTTTAAACTCGTTAACTCACTAAGGAAAAACTATAAACCTCTCCGTATTCGAGCCTTGAGCGTGATTCTTCACACCAACATTTCTAGTTAAATTCGTTATTTTGCACGAAGAAGTCGAATACTAAATTGTGGATCCGATCAATTTTCTCGTCATCACGTACCACACTACATACCTCTGATATTTCACCGTTACCGTCTAATATTACTGGAATTTAAGATAACACACAATCCAATGATACTTCACTCTTCTTTGACTTAACGCCCTTGTGTTTCTGATAATCGGCCAACTATTATTCAACCCCGAACTATACAACTACGTGTACTATCTCGTTTTTCTTTCAGACTTCAACTTTTGACAACTAGAGGCACGTTATGGCAACCTCGAGATGTAAGCTCATCCTATTCAAAGTCCTCATTTCACTCCTATCCTCATCGCTCGCATTTCCGTTTAAGGAAACTCCTTGTAACATTTCTCCATGGATAGATAAACTCCTCATATTACATTAGTATTCGCCACGAGGGTGAATAGTCCTAACGAACATTTTTCGAACCCTAACTGACTTGTTCAAACATATCTTAAGAGATTCTATTCCAACACGGTGTATCTTCGTCATTTATCCTGTATCGAAATACTCGTTTCACTTCTAGCGTTACAAGAGACCTTGGGAACCCGCTTAGACACATGTACCGTGTATCTCCCACAAATAGACGAACCGAACAAACGAACGATTTACGTCTTCGAAAGACATGTTTCAAACTTGCATGGTCGCTTTTAGTAGATCCCTCTTACAACAGTAGTCACCACTCGTGTGTTCACACGCACTTTCTGAAACCCTATAGGACCGCTAATGTCATACCCCGATTCATTTAACCAAAGCATGTGGCAAGCAAATCACCGAATCTGAACTCCATCAAGAAACAACAATTGAGATCGTTCAAGTCCGAGAAGGGCTCGAGATGACCCGTAGTCGCCAGAAGAGTTATACCAAACTTAGATGAAAACCTCACAAATCCCAGTGTGTAACCGCATAATATTGAGAAACCGCACCTTGGAAAGGTGTAATCCATTTTGGGAAATCGAGAAAGGCTATATCCGCAATATCGAACCTTTTGAAACCTTGGGGCGTATTGGAACCGCTTCCTACCATTTAGAACTTCCGACTCAATTAAGTTTCCGTTTACCCTACATTTCGTGTAACAAATTTAGAAACGTGTCCTGCGGAACAGGAACGTGCAATCCTTCTAGATGCACCAACTATTGATGACAAACTCCTCCTCATAGGAAAAACCGGCTGAACTTGTGGATCGTAAAACCAAGCCCTAATACAACGTAACACCCCGACTATCCGGATTCGTGGAATGTCCAGGAAAGTACCTTCAATCATTCGTAGAGTTACTACACTAGGTCTCGAGTAAGAGACATCGACTATTACTTCCAACTAAATTTCGGGACGAAATTTCTTTTGAGGTGTGGATAATGTAACATCCCGCGTTTTTCCGTTAAATTTATTTTAACACCGTCTTTTTTTTTTAAATAATATCTTTCGTCATTTAATTTGGCATCTTTCGTTAACTAACGTTCATAATATTCTCGTTATTTAATTATAACATCACTCGTTTACTCTAACGTTTTAAAATATTTCGTTTGGTTAATTCCCGCACCCGACAACAAACTCGAGGGACTAGTTTCGCCAAGGGAGCAAAGATGTGACTAGCTTTTGACTAGTCAACACCCACCTCCCCATTCCTTTCCATTTTCATTTTCATTTTCTTTTAACACTTTCAAGAATTCTCTCAAATCTTCAAACAAGAAATCATCATCCATTTTAAATCGATCAAGCTTCAATCCAAACAAATTACATATTTGGAATCATTGCATCTTCCTCTTCGATTTCATACCAACCTCATCTCGTTTGGGTAACTTCTAAAATCACTAGATTTTTGTGTTCTTGATGTTTTTAGCTTATAAAGTTGTTAATTAGTGTCTATGGCTCAAGTCTAACATGAATATATGATTTATATGTTCGATTTCGTTATTTTTGATAACTAGCATGAACTTGAAAGTTTGGTGTGTTTAATTTATGATTTGGATGCTTAAATGTTGTTAATATGTTAAAGTGCAAGTATTAGATGTGTTCCTAGTGTCACTAGCTTCAATTTGATGTGTAGGTTGATTTGTAAAACTTCATAAACTTGATTAGTGATTTTGGTGATTTTGGATTAGGGTTTGATAAGCTTTATATGAACTTTTGGTGCATCAAATGCTATGAATTGTTGTTGATAAGTGTTTAGTTGCAATGTGTGTTTGATTACCTTCGAAACGGCATATCATACATGTAAATTGGTTGCCCGAATCATGAAATGCGTTTTTAGAACTTGAAACTTTGATTATGAACGTTTAATGCGGTTTTGGGTTGTTGTAAGTGTTGAATTGCTTGATGAAATGTGTCTAGGTGTTTTCCTCGTCAAATTACCTTTCCGATGATATAAGATACATGTTCTAATTGTTTACGGATCATAAAATGTGGTTATTTGGTTTTTAGCTCGTGCATACTTGTGAAAAACAGAAAAGTGTCTGCCCAGATGGTGGCGCGGCGCGCCCCTTCCCCGCGCGGCGCGCAATTAGGCCTGGCCAGATTCTGCTCATTATGTCACTTTTCACGCGAAATGTTTGACTAGCTATCGACCTCCGATTCACATGAAACTTGTTCTAATATACTTATATATGAATAATTAGCATAGAAAAATAGTCCGGGACCCGACCCGAACACGTTGACTTTTTCGTTGACTTTGACCAGACCAAGTTTGACTTTTTGTCAAACTTAACCAATTAATTATGCAATCTTTCTAACATGATTCTATACTTGTATCTTGTATGAAACTTGACAATTTGATTCACATGCTAATATAATCGAGTCGTAACGAGCCATAGGACTAATTGAACATCTTTGACCGTTTTGTGTTTACCGTTATTGATATAACCTATATGTTTAGGTCAAGACTAGCTTTGTCTTTGCACGCGTTTACTTGTCGAAGTACTTTATTAACTCTTGCACTCAAGGTGAGATCATAGTCCCACTTTTTTAATCACTTTTATTCTTTACATCGTGGGCTGAGAAACACATACATTTCATACTTATTTACTTTTCATGCTTTTACATTGTGAACAAATACGAATACAAAGATGCATACGAGTTTGAACAAAAGTCCTCAATCCAGTTATCATTAGTTCCACTTGCAGGGTGTAAGTGTAAGCGTGTAATTATGTTGTGTGGCCATACGGGTTTAACAAACCCTCATTTAGACGGTTCGCTACCGTTAGTGAATGAAATATAATTTCAACAATGTATAGTGTAAGTTCTAACACTAAATTCAAAATTCAGAGGGAAGATTCGGTTAAGCCTTGATAATTGGGTGCTCGTGATACAAATACTATTTTGGAATGTGAACGATTTTGGTTAAGCAATTCATAAAGAACCTTGTGGTTCAATACAATTTACTTACTAAACCTATGATTTCACCAACGTTTTCGTTGACAGATTCTTCTATGGTTTTCTCAGGTTTTGAATGCTTAAGTGATACATGCTTCCGCACTCTTTTGATACTTGCTTGGATGACGAGTATACATGCATATTTGGAGCATCTTTTTGACTACTTTTAAATTGTGTCGCATAGGTTTCAATTGTACGTTTAACATTGTAATGTAACTAGCCGTCGAACTTATTTTGTAAACTTGAAACACCCTTTTACATTGAAATGAATGCGACATATTTTGGTCAAACGTTGTCTTAAAGACTTATGACCATGTAATGGGACCTACGTAGTCGATGCCGTCACTTGACGATTTGTCGGGGTCGCTACACGTTAGTCAATCCAAACGGCATAACCATAAACTCGTAATGACCATAACGCGTCCTAAAAGCAGTTTTTGGAATATCATCCTCCTTTACTCGCATTTGATGATATCCAGAACGTAAATCGATCTTCGAATAAACCGACGAGCCTTGTAGTTGATCAAATAAGTCGTCGATTCTCGGTAGTGGGTAGCTGTTCTTAATGGTAAGTTTGTTCAACTCTCGGTAGTCGATACACAACCTGAATGTACCATCTTTCTTCTTGACAAACAAAACAGGAGCTCCCCACGGTGATGTGCTTGGTCGAATGAAACCACGTTCTAATAGTTCTTGCAGTTGGCTTTGCAGTTCTTTCATCTCGCTGGGTGCGAGTCTATAAGGAGCATGAGCTATTGGTGCAGCTCCTGGTATAAGATCTATTTGAAATTCAACAGATCGATGTGGAGGTAGTCCCGGTAATTCTTTCGAAAATACATCGGGAAATTCTTTTGCGACGGGAACATCATTGATGCTCTTTTCTTCAGTTTGTACTTTCTCAACGTGTGCTAGAACAGCATAGCAACCTTTTCTTATTAGTTTTTGTGCCTTCAAATTACTAATAAGATGTAGCTTCATGTTGCCCTTTTCTCCGTACACCATTAAGGGTTCTCCTTCTTCTCGTACAATGCGAATTGCATTTTTATAACATACGATCTCTACTTTCACCTTCTTCAGCCAGTCCATGCCAACTATTACATCAAAACTCCCTAACTCTACTGGTATCAAATCAATCTTAAATATTTCGTTACCCAGTTTAATTTCTCGATTCCGGCATATATTATCTGCTGAAATTAATTTACCGTTTGCTAATTCGAGTAAAAATTTACTATCCAACGGCGTCAATGGACAACTTAATTTAGCACAAAAATCTCTACTCATATAGCTTCTATCCGCACCCGAATCAAATAAAACGTAAGCAGGTTTATTGTCAATAAGAAACGTACCCGTAATAAGCTCCGGGTCATCCTGTGCCTCTGCCGCATTAATATTGAAAACTCTTCCGCGGCCTTGTCCATTCGTGTTCTCCTGGTTCGGGCAATTTCTAATAATGTGGCCCGGTTTTCCACATTTATAACAAACTACATTGGCATAACTTGCTCCGACACTACTTGCTCCACCATTACTCATTCCGACACCATTTGTTCCTTTCGTTCTGTTAACCCCTGGTCCGTAGACCTCACACTTCACCGCGCTATGACCATTTCTTTTACACTTGTTGCAAAATTTGGTGCAGAACCCCGAGTGATACTTTTCACACCTTTGGAATAGCTGCTTCTGATTGTTGTTGTTGTTGCGGTTGTTATTGTTGTTGGGATGATTGTTGTAGTTGCTGTTGTTGTTGTTGTTGTTGTTGTTGTTGTTGTTATTGGTGGGCCGTTTATTGTAGTTGCGATTGATGTTGCAATTGTTGGGATAATTGTTGCGGTTATTATTGTAATTGCTGTTGTTGTTGTATTGGTGATTCTTATCACCGTTTTCCTCCCACTTTCTTTTGACTTGCTTCACATTGGCCTCTTCAGCCGTCTGTTCTTTAATTCTTTCCTCAATCTGGTTCACTAGTTTGTGAGCCATTCTACATGCCTGTTGTATGGAGGCGGGCTCGTGTGAACTTATATCTTCTTGGATTCTTTCCGGTAATCCTTTCACAAACGCGTCGATCTTCTCTTCCTCATCTTCGAACGCTCCCGGACACAATAGGCACAATTCTGTGAATCGTCTTTCATACGTGGTAATATCAAATCCTTGGGTTCGTAACCCTCTAAGTTCTGTCTTGAGCTTATTGACCTCGGTTCTGGGACGGTACTTCTCGTTCATCAAGTGCTTGAATGCTGACCACTGTAGTGCGTACGCATCATCTTGTCCCACTTGCTCTAGATAGGTATTCCACCATGTTAACGCAGAACCTGTGAAGGTATGCGTAGCGTACTTCACTTTGTCCTCTTCAGTACACTTACTTATGGTAAACACCGATTCGACCTTCTCGGTCCACCGTTTCAAACAGAACGGTCCTTCGGTTCCATCAAATTCCAAAGGTTTGCAGGCAGTGAATTCTTTGTAGGTGCATCCTACACGATTTCCTGTACTGCTAGATCCAAGGTTATTGTTGGTATGTAGCGCAGCCTGTACTGCGGCTATGTTTGAAGCTAGAAAAGTACGGAATTCCTCTTCATTCATATTCACGGTGTGTCGAGTAGTCAGTGCCATTTCCTTCAAAATAGTCAAATGGAACAAGTTAATCATACAGATTATTAAGAGTAGTTAATAGTATTTCGTAGCATAATATGAACTCATTTATAAAAGCTTTTTCTTCATATTAGCGTTTTATAAGTTAAAATTCGGGTAGTACCTACCCGTTAAGTTCATACTTAGTAGCTAATATACAATTCAACTACTATAATTCTATATGAAAAACTGATTATAATAATATTTCGCGTTCAAACTTTTATACAATATTTTACAAACTTACAATACCGCTTATTTTACATAAAGCATGAAATATAGCACACAATAACTTTGATACAAGATAGCTGTGAAGATAATTCTAGCTAGTACACAAGTCGTTCAGCAAAGGCAATAAAGACACGTAATTCATATGTCCAGAAACAAGTCATGCATTCTGGTTTTACTAGGACTACTTCCCATCCTTGGTCTTGTGGAACATAACCGTTATGGCCGTTGATAAGACAGCGTGTTGTAACATCGTCAAAGGGACGAGGGTTACGTAATGTCCAACAGTCCCGTAACAATCTAAAAACCTCATTTCTTACCCCAATTACCGACTCCGTTACTTGTGGGAACGTTTTGTTTAATAGTTGTAGCCCGATGTTCTTGTTCTCACTTTGGTGAGAAGCGAACATTACTAACCCGTAAGCATAGCATGCTTCTTTATGTTGCATGTTAGCCGCTTTTTCTAAATCATGAAGTCCTATATTCGGATATATTGAGTGAAAATAATTTCTTAACCCGTTGCGTAAAATAGCATTTGGGTTCCCCTCAATATATGCGTCAAAGTAAACACATCGTAACTTATGGGTTTCCCAATGTGATATCCCCCATCTTTCAAAAGAAAGTCTCTTATAAACCAAGACATTCTTGGAACGTTCTTCGAATGTCTTACAAACTGATTTCGCCTTAAATAGTTGTGCCGAGAAATTCTGACCGACTCTAGACAAGATTTCATCAATCATGTCTCCCGGTAGGTCTCTTAAAATATTGGGTTGTCTATCCATTTTGTGTTTTTAAACTGTAAAATAGACAAGAGTTAGATTCATAAAAAAAATTACTTATTAATACAAGCAATTTTTACATATATCATAAAGCATAAGCACACTATATTACATGTATTACACCACACGAATACAACTATCTTATTCCGACTCGCTCGTTTCTTCTTCTTCGGTTTTGGTTCGTTTTGCCAAGTTTCTAGGGATATATGATGTTCCCCTAATATGAGCCGTCGTTTTCCACATTGGTTTAGAAAAACCTGGTGGTTTAGAGGTTCCCGGGTCATTGTTACAACTTAAGGACTTCGGGGGTTGATGATACATATAAAGTTCATCGGGGTTGGAATTAGATTTCTCTATTTTTATGCCCTTTCCCTTATTATTTTCTTTTGCCTTTTTAAATTCAGTTGGGGTAATTTCTATAACATCATCGGAATTCTCGTCGGAATCCGATTCATCGGAGAATTGGTAATCCTCCCAATATTTTGCTTCCTTGGCGGAAACACCATTGACCATAATTAACCTTGGTCGGTTGGTTGAGGGTTTTCTTTTACTGAACCGTTTTATTATTTCCCCCATCGGTTCTATTTCTTCATCCGGTTCCGATTCTTCTTCCGGTTCTGATTCTTCTTCCAGTTCCGACTCTTCTTCTGATTCCTCTTCGGGAACTTGTGAAATAGTTCATGAATCATTCCAATTTACATTTGACTCTTCATTATTATTAGGTGAGTCAATGGACTTGTTCTAGAGGTAGACATCTATCACATAATATCAAATGCGTTAAGAGATTAATATATCACATAATATTCACATGTTAAAAATATATAGTTTCCAACAAAATTTGTTAAGCAATCATTTTTCAAGTAAACGCGGTCGAATTCCAGACTCACTAATGCATCCTAACAAACTCGATAAGACACACTAATGCAAAATTCTGGTTCTCTAAGACCAACGCTCGGATACCAACTGAAATGTCCCGTTCTTATTGATTAAAAATGTTCCATATTAATTGATTTCTTTGCGAGGTTTTGACCTCTATATGAGACGTTTTTCAAAGACTGCATTCATTTTTAAAACAAACCATAACCTTTATTTCATAAATAAAGGTTTAAAAAGCTTTACGTAGATTATCAAATAATGATAATCTAAAATATCCTGTTTACACACGACCATTACATAATGGTTTACAATACAAATATGTTACATCAAAATCAGTTTCTTGAATGCAGTTTTTACACAATATCATACAAACATGGACTCCAAATCTTGTCCTTATTTTAGTATGCAACAGCGGAAGCACATAATATTCACCTGAGAATAAACATGCTTTAAACGTCAACAAAAATGTTGGTGAGTTATAGGTTTAACCTATATATATCAAATCGTAAGAATAGACCACAAGATTTCATATTTCAATACACATCCCATACATAGAGATAAAAATTATTCATATGGTGAACACCTGGTAACCGACATTAACAAGATGCATATATAAGAATATCCCCATCATTCCGGGACACCGTTCGGATATGATATAAATTTCGAAGTACTAAAGCATCCGGTACTTTGGATGGGGTTTGTTAGGCCCAATAGATCTATCTTTACGATTCGCGTCAATTAGGGCGTCTGTTCCCTAATTCTTAGATTACCAGACTTAATAAAAAGGGGCATATTCGATTTTGATAATTCAACCATAGAATGTAGTTTCACGTACTTGTGTCTATTTTGTAAATCATTTATAAAACCTGCATGTATTCTCATCCCAAAAATATTAGATTTTAAAAGTGGGACTATAACTCACTTTCACAGATTTTTACTTCGTCGGGAAGTAAGACTTGGCCACTGGTTGATTCACGAACCTATAACAATATATACATATATATCAAAGTATGTTCAAAATATATTTACAACACTTTTAATATATTTTGATGTTTTAAGTTTATTAAGTCAGCTGTCCTCGTTAGTAACCTACAACTAGTTGTCCACAGTTAGATGTACAGAAATAAATCGATAAATATTATCATGAATCAATCCACGACCCAGTGTATACGTATCTCAGTATTGATCACAACTCAAACTATATATATTTTGGAATCAACCTCAACCCTGTATAGCTAACTCCAACATTCACATATAGAGTGTCTATTGTTGTTCCGAAATATATATAGATGTGTCGACATGATAGGTTGAAACATTGTATACGTGTCTATGGTATCTCAAGATTACATAATATACAATACAAGTTGATTAAGTTATGGTTGAAATAGATTTATTACCAATTTTCACGTAGCTAAAATGAGAAAAATTATCCAATCTTGTTTTACCCATAACTTCTTCATTTTAAATCCGTTTTGAGTGAATCAAATTGCTATGGCTTCATATTGAACTCTATTTTATGAATCTAAATAGAAAAAGTATAGGTTTATAGTCGGAAAAATAAGTTACAAGTCGTTTTTGTAAAGGTAGTCATTTCAGTCGAAAGAACGACGTCTAGATGACCATTTTAGAAAACATACTTCCACTTTGAGTTTAACCATAATTTTTGGATATAGTTTCATGTTTATAATAAAAATCATTTTCCCAGAATAAAAACTTTTAAATCAAAGTTTATCATAGTTTTTAATTAACTAACCCAAAAGAGCCCGCGGTGTTACTACGACGGCGTAAATCCGGTTTTACGGTGTTTTTCGTGTTTCCAGGTTTTAAATCATTAAGTTAGCATATCATATAGATATAGAACATGTGTTTAGTTGATTTTAAAAGTCAAGTTAGAAGGATTAACTTTTATTTGCGAACAAGTTTAGAATTAACTAAACTATGTTCTAGTGATTACAAGTTTAAACCTTCGAATAAGATAGCTTTATATGTATGAATCGAATGATGTTATGAACATCATTACTACCTCAAGTTCCTTGGATAAATCTACTGGAAATGAGAAAAATAGATCTAGCTTCAAAGGATCCTTGGATGGCTTGAAAGTTCTTGAAGCAGAATCATGACACGAAAACAAGTTCAAGTAAGATCATCACTTGAAATAAGATTGTTATAGTTATAGAAATTGAACCAAAGTTTGAATACTATTATTACCTTGTATTAGAATAATAACCTACTGTAAGAAACAAAGATTTCTTGAGGTTGGATGATCACCTTACAAGATTGGAAGTGAGCTAGCAAACTTGAAAGTATTCTTGATTTTATGTAACTAGAACTTGTAGAATTTATGAAGAACACTTAGAACTTGAAGTTAGAACTTGAGAGAGATAAATTAGATAAAGAAAATTGAAGAATGAAAGTATTTGTAGGTGTTTTTGGTCGTTGGTGTATGGATTAGATATAAAGGATATGTAATTTTGTTTTCATGTAAATAAGTCATGAATGATTACTCATATTTTTGTAATTTTATGAGATATTTCATGCTAGTTGCCAAATGATGGTTCCCACATGTGTTAGGTGACTCACATGTGCTGCTAAGAGCTGATCATTGGAGTGTATATACCAATAGTACATACATCTAAAAGGTGTGTATTGTACGAGTAAGAATACGAGTGCATACGAGTAGAATTGTTGATGAAACTGAACGAGGATGTAATTGTAAGCATTTTTGTTAAGTAGAAGTATTTTGATAAGTGTCTTGAAGTCTTTCAAAAGTGTATGAATACATATTAAAACACTACATGTATATACATTTTAACTGAGTCGTTAAGTCATCGTTAGTAGTTACATGTAAATGTTGTTTTGAAACCTTTAGGTTAACGATCTTGTTGAATGTTGTTAACCCATTGTTTATTATAACAAATGAGATTTTAAATTGTTATATTATCATGATATTATGATATATAATATATCTTAGTATGATGTATATACAGTTAAATGTGGTTACAACGATAATCGTTACATATATGTCTCGTTTCGAAATCATTAAGTTAGTAGTCTTATTTTTACCTATGTATTTCATTGTTAATACACTTAATAATATATTTACTTATCATTTAACATAATTAACCAAGTGTATCAATATCTTAATATGATTCATATGTACCTAGTAAGACGTTGTTATAACGATAATCGTTATATATATCGTTTTCGAGTTTCTTAAATTAATAGTCTCATTTTTATGTATATAACTCATTGTTAAAATACCTAATGAGATACATACTTATAATAAAATCATGTTAACTATATATATAACCATATATATGTCATCGTATAGTTTTTACAAGTTTTAACGTTCGTGAATCACCGGTCAACTTGGGTGGTCAATTGTCTATATGAAACCTATTTCAATTAATCAAGTCTTAACAAGTTTGATTGCTTAACATGTTGGAAACACTTAATCATGTAAATAACAATTTCATTTAATATATATATAAACATGGAAATGTTCGGGTCACTACATATTCTTGTCCCCAAATTATTATAGATCGATATCAAGTATCAATCCAATTCAAATTCTATTTACAGTTATTATCTACATCTTTTATTTATTTATATTTATCCTGAGTAATTCGTTTAGAGGGGAATCTTTTCTCTCTTTGTCTGATTATGAATATCAATCGATATCAAACGGTTAATTCTAAATCTAAAAGTCAATTACTCACCTAATTCTGTTAGCAATCCTTTTCTTCTATTATATTTTTTTTATCTTAATTATGTAACTCATAAAAGATGCTGTCGACTCTCCCTTCTACATAATAAGGTAGTAATTTCCAACTAATAAGGATTCATTGAACTTACTACTACCTTTATCTGTCACAAACCCAATTAGTCATTTTTGTTTTTTTGTTAAGATCAATTCAAGACATACACATTACAACCACACACCACCTTCATTTGTTATTCACACTTAGAACCCCATCATCAACTTGGCACTACTACGATTAACTACTTCTTCTATTCGACTTAACCATCAACCGAACCTCATTAAGTTACTGCTACCTAGTTATACGATGTCCACCAAAACAACCATCATATTTAACCATCTTTAAAGTCGCCACCTTTCATCTTCATCACCACCAAGTCTTTCTCTCCTCTGTCTTTATTCTAATCGTGACAAACACCTTTAATCTCAAAACCGCCACCTGCAGAAAGGGCCACGAAATTGTAACTGCTATCCTATCTTTTATGTTATAAACCGAGAATTCTACACTGATATTACTTCTTCCGTTTTTTTTTTGTTCTGCTTTTACAATCAATTCCACATCACTTCACCACCTTTATAAAACCCATCACCTTCTAAACACCAAACCCACCACCCGTCACCTATATCTCTCCTATTTTTCTGTTTCGTTATCGTGAACCCAATAAACACCCCTAAACCAAATCACCCCATCGAAACCCATTTAAACGAACATCACCACCTCCTAATTTTTTCTTCTCTCTTCTTTGTTCTTGTTGCTGCCGGTAATATTTTGTTTTCTGTTCATGTTTCGAGCTAACATTGCAACCATCGAATCCGATTTAATGGGATGCTATACGCCTCCTGTTACAGCTCAATATCATGAGTTTTCAAACAAAAAACATACGAAATTCTGTTGCAAGATATATTTTTTTTCTTCTGGAAACCGTAAATAAAGGGATTAATACTAGTGGGTTTTTGCAAGTTGGCAGACCCCATATTTTATTATTTGGCTGACAGAAATAGAACATTTTAAAATGGAGTGGGGTTTGGAAAAGTGATTAAGCAATAAGTGATTGGAGTACGTGATAGCTACTGCGATTTAATTATTTTTTTATCGGACTACAAGAGGAACTATCGACCTTGATTTTCTGTTGGGGCTGCCGAGGACCTTTTGGGCCGAGGTGACCAGTGGGCCAAAATGATTAGTAGGGGTGAAACTAATTTGATGATCAACTATTAAACGCAAATGATATACGAGAGGAGTGATCTTGACATCACGATTATGATGATGATAATAAGATTATGATGATAATTCCATAATAATAAGATGATACGAAATGATATTGATAATGATAGATATGATGATAAAGAATGATGGATGATGATGAAAATGATAAGTGTTTTATGATGAAGAAAAATCGATACATAGGATAAAAGAATTAAATTCTTTATCATAACAGATAGTAACTGATAGAGAAATGGTTGTGAGTGAGTAAAGGGAAACAGTGGTTACGGGTTCGATTCCAGCCATTGGCTGTTTTGTATATTTTTGAAGCTTGTCTTCTTTTAAAGGTAGTATTATTATCTTGATTATTATTATTGTCATTATTATATTTAGTATTACTTATTATCTATGATTGATTGCTATTAAGTAAAATAAGTATTATTGTTATTATTTATTATCATTATTATTATTCTACCATTAGGATTAATACTACAATTAAACTAGTATCATAATTACCATTAGAAATTTTATAGTTATTATAATTATCATTATTATTAAAAATAATTATTTTTGCAAAAACTATCATCTTTACTTTATCATTATTAGTAAAATTAACATTTCTAATAAAATTACTACTATTAGTATCATTATTATTATTATTCTTAATCTAGAAATGCTACAATTATCAATTTTACAAAACTAAAGATTTATATATATATATATATATATAATATAATTACCACATAAAGTATATAAATATTACATAAAATTATGTTTTAACTAATATTAATGATATAACATTAACTAAATATCAAATGAGTATCATAATGTATTATAATTATTAATAAGATTATATATAAGAATATTGATCTTAATACATAACAAAATTTATAAACTTAATTGATTTATATTATAGTGTGTTAATATATATACATGATATAGGTTCGTGAATCCGAGGTCAACCCTGCATTGTTCAGTTGTTCAATATAGTCATATGTATTTTTACTACAAAATACATTAGGTGAGTTTCATTTGCCTTTTTACCCTTTATATTTTTGGGCTGAGAATACATGCGCAACCTTTATAACTGTTTTACGAAATAGACACAAGTAATCGAAATTACGTTCTATGGTTGAATTATCGAAACTGAATATGCCCTTTTTAGTCTAGTAATCTAAGAATTAGGGAACAGACACCCTAATTGACGCGAATCCTAAAGATAGATCTATCGGGCCCAACAAGCCCCATCCAAAGAACCGGATGCTTTAGTACTTCGAAATTTATATCATGTCCGAAGGAGGATCCCGGAATGATGGGGATATTCTTATATGCATTTTGTGAATGTCGGTTACCAGGTGTTCAATCCATATGAATGATTATTTTGTCTCTATGTATGGGACGTATGTTGTATGTTTATGAGAAATGGAAATATGAAATCTTGTGGTCTATTAAAAGTTATGAAATGATTATTTTTGATAAACTAATGAACTCACCAACCTTTTGGTTGACACTTGAAAGCATGTTTATTCTCAGGTACGAAAGAAATCTTCCGCTGTGCATTTGCTCATTTTAGTGATATTACTTGGAGTCATTCATGACATATTTCAAAAGATGTTGCATTCAAGTCGTTGAGTTCATCAAGATTATTATTAAGTCAATTATAGATAGATATATTATGAAATGGTATGCATGCCGTGAACTTTCGATGTAATGAAAGATTGTCTTTTCAAAAACGAATGTAATGTTTGTAAAATGTATCATATAGAGGTCAAGTACCTCGCAATGTAATCAACTGTTGTGAATCATTTATAATCGATATGGACTTCATCCAGATGGATTAGGATGGGTCTTCACACATCTAACCGTGGATAACTAGTTGTAGGTTACTAACGAGGACAGCTGACTTAATAAACTTAAAACATCAAAATGCATTAAAAGTGTTGTAAATATATTTTGAACATACTTTGATATATATGTACATATTTGTTATAGGTTTGTGAATCGACCAGTGGCAAAGTCTTACTTCCCGACGAAGTAAAAATCTGTGAAAGTGAGTTATAGTCCCACTTTTAAAATCTAATATTTTTGGGATGAGAATACATGCAGCTTTATAAATATTTTACAAAATAGATACAAGTACATGAAACTACTTTCTATGGTTGAACAATCAAAGCCGAATATGCCCCTTTTACTTGGTAACCTAAGAATTAGTAAACCAGTCTACTAATTGACGCGAATCCTAAAGATAGATCTATTGGGCCTAACAAACCCCATCCAAAGTACCAGATGCTTTAGTACTTCGAAATTTATATCATATCCGAAGGGTGTCCCTGAATGATGGGGATATTCTTATATATTCATCTTGTTAATGTCGGTTACTAGGTGTTCACCATATGAATGATTTTTATCTCTATGTATGGGATGTATATTGAAATACGAAATCTTGTGGTCTATTGTTACAATTTGATATATATAGGTTAAACCTATAACTCACCAACATTTTTGTTGACGTTTTAAGCATGTTTATTCTCAGGTGATTATTAAGAGCTTCTGCTGTCGCATACTTAAATAAGGACAAGATTTGGAGTCCATGCTTGTATGATATTTTGTAAAAACTACATTCAAGAAACTTATTTCGTTGTAATATATTTGTATTGTAAACCATTATGTAATAGTCGTGTGTAAACTGGATATTTTAGATTATCATTATTTGATAATCTACGTAAAGCTTTTTAAACCTTTATTGATGAAATAAAGGTTATGGTTTGTTTTAAAATGAATGCAGTCTTTGAAAAACGTCTCATATAGAGGTCAAAACCTCGCAACGAAATCAATTAATATGGAACGTTTTTAATCAATAAGAACGAGACATTTCAAGATGTACAGAAATAAATTGATATATATTATTTTGAATCAATCCACGACCCAGTGTATACACGTCTCAGGCTAGATCACAACTCAAAGTATATATATTTTTTGAATCAACCTCAGCCCTGTATAGTTAACTCTAACATTACTGCATATAGAGTCCCTATGGTTGTTCCAAATAATATATATACACAGGTCGATATGATATGTCAAAACATTTGCATACGTGTCTATTGTATTCCAAGATTACATAATATATTAGAATACATGTATAATATAATATAAGTTAGCTAGGATATGATTAATATAGATTTGTTACCAATTTTCACGTAGCTACAACAAGAAAAATTATTCAATCTTGTTTTACCCATAACTTCTTCATTTTAAATCCGTTTTGAGTGAATCAAGTTGCTATGGTTTCATATTGAACTTAAGTTTATGAATCTAAATAGAAAAAGTATAAGTTTATAGTCAGAAATACAGGTTACAAGTCGTTTTTATAAAGGTAGTTATTTCAGTCGAAAGAACTGTTGGGATTTAACAAGTTTCATAATACTTAAAACCTTTTAAGAATCATTCAAAGCGGAAGCATGTAAATAACCATTTAGTAACTTGTTAATCTTTAACCAATTAAAGTTAAATCCCAATTAGGATCAAGTCGTGAAACAAACTTACAAACTACAAGTAAGAAAGGAGTTTATACCTTCTCCAAGGTAGGTGGTAAATGATGAAGATGTTGATGATGAATGGAGCTCCAAAAGTATGAAACCTCAAGAGATTATACCCCAAACTTTGCACCAACACCCTAGCTTTTAGTTTGGATTTATTTGACACTTAATATGAGCTTGCATAAACAAGTGAAGAACCCTTTTTCTCCCCTCAAACCTCACGGCATTCAGCAGCAGCAAAAGGAGGTTTATGCAGTTTTTTTGGGTGTATTTTTGCATGTATCACTTGAGAGAATAAGTCAATACTTGGTGGAAGTGTTAGGCATGCTTATGAGGAGTTGTGTAGTATTAAAAGTAACAAAACAAGCATGTGTACCCTTCCTTGGAGTCCAAAATTCTGCCACATATATTGTTTAATAATAATACTTGTAAGTTTATAAAAGTTTATAAACTTATTATAAACTTATGTATTATTTTGTTACTTATATATTTTATAAAACCTTTTATAAAATATAACACAATATAATCATTTAAACCCATAAACAATTATATATAAATTATCCAAATAATTTATCTCAAGTGATAATATTTTAGAAACCCGATTTTCTAAAATCCAAGTGTCGCGTATTTGTTTAATGATCCAATCGTTAAGATCAAATACGTATAAGGTGTCGGTAAGTTTGTTATTGGGTATGACCCGACTTGGATCATAACATATTAGCCACATTAATTTAATATGTCTCTCGGGCATACGAAATACCTTCAATCTCCCACTTGCACGAGAAACATAAGAAATTAATGCAAGTGACGGATACCACCTAACGACCGTCCATCACCCCCAATATGTTATGACTTTGTGCCATTCAATAACATCATCCTTTTCGAGTTCCCATCTCGAATATGATTAGGTGAATCTTTTCATTATATCCTTTCATCCTAGATGTCATGTTAAATCCAAGAGATACAGAGTGATCACTCTCTTTTAGATTTAACTTTATCAGGCCTTAGACATCTGACTCTCAATGAATAAGAGGGACAAATTCCATCTTGACTACATACGTCCTAGATATATACTTTGTATCACACCTGAGCTCTTCCTTATGAACTACCATATTTCAGAATAGTGAAGGAAAGAATCAAGGCACAATACTTGGTAAATATCTGAATCTAATATGTATCTCAGGTCAGAGGATACAATGATATTCGCCTTTACTCAAGATTACATGTGATCAACCACAAAGGCTCCATTTAGTAAATCTGGAGGGCGGGTCTTCCAATATTTGTATCCCACAAATATCTATGAACCTTGGTTGCAACCTTTCCCCACATTCATCCCGTGAATGTATACCAATCCAAGTTTATAATAGTCTAAACCTCACACTTGTTCCCACAAATGTGATCGACTACGGAATTTAGAATAATTACTTATTCATTGATAAAATATGCAAAATAGGAACATAACTCAAGATTAATAAATTAATACCATAATTATATTAATGAGTTTGAACAAATTTCATTCCGTTATAATACATAAAACATATCATGACCAATCACTAGAATACCGAAGCCCTAATGCACAAACATGTCCTGCATGTTTTGCTCCATGTAAGAGCTTTGTGAGAGGATCCGCTATGTTAAGATCTGTATGAACTTTGCGAATACATATCTTTCCCTTTTCAACTTCATCCCTTATGTAGTTGAATCTCCACTCAATGTGACGGGTCTTTTGGTGAGCACGAGGTTCCTTGATTTGAGCAATCGCACCCTCGTTGTCACAAAAGATCTCAAGAGGGTCCTGAATGGAAGGGACTACTCCTAAGTCGTCGATGAATTTCTTCATCCATGCATCTTCCTGCGCTGCCAATGAGGCGGCAATGTACTCCGACTCTGTAGTGGATAATGCAACAACATCCTGTTTTGAACTCTTCCAAGAGACCGCACCTCCATTTAACGTGAAGACATAACCGGACTGTGATCGAGTTTGGAAACTCGCGTCCATGTAACCTTTTATAGCGAGTTCCTCCTCACCAGACCTATATATTAGAAACATATCCTTAGTCCTCCTAAGGTATTTCAATATACTTTTAACAGCAATCCAATGACTGTTTCCTGGGTTATTCTGGTATCTACTTGTCAGGCTAAGAGCGCATGACACATCCGGTCTAGTGCATATCATTGTATACATGATTGACCCAATGGGCAGACGCATATGGGACTTTCTTCATTTTCTCATGTTCATCTTTCGTGGTGGGGCATTGAAATGAACTGAGAAGTGTTCCCTTTTGAATAGGTACCAAACCTTTCTTGGAGTTCTCCATCTTGAACCTTTTCAAGATCTTTTCAATGTATGCACTTTGATTCAAACCTATCAGTTTCTTGGATCTATCCCTGTAGATCCCAATCCTCAAAACGTATTGTGCTTTTCCAAGATCCTTAATGGAGAAGCATTTACTTAACCAAGTTTTAACTTCTTGCATTGCCGGAATATCGTTTCCAAATAACAATACATCATCCGCATATAGTACAAGGAACATGATTGTGCTCCCACTAGATTTCTTGTATACACAAGTTTCATCACCATTTTTAATGAAGCCAAATTTCTTGGCCTCCTCATTAAAACGATGATTCCATATTCTAGATGCTTGTTTCAATCCGTAGATTGACTTCTTTAACTTGCATACCTTTTTAGGATATTTCGGATCAACAAAACCCTCAGGCTGAACCATATGGACATCTTCCTCAAGATGTCCATTTAGGAAAGCGGTCTTGACATCCATCTGCCATATTTCATAATCATAATGAGTAGCAATGGCAAGTAATATCCTAATAGACTTTAGCATTGCCACAGGTGAAAAAGTTTCATCATAGTCAACCCCTTGAGTTTGAGTGAAACCTTTTGCTACAAGTCTAGCTTTATATGTATCCAAGTTTCCATATATGTCGGTTTTCATTTTGAAAAGCCATTTACAATCAACTAGCCTTGAGCCAGTAGGTTGTTCAACAAGTTCCCAAACTTGGTTGTCATACATGGATTGCATCTCAGCGTTCATGGCTTCCTGCCATTTATCTTTATCAATACTTGATAAATCATCTTGGTAGTTTGTTGGTTCATCCAAATCAACCACGTAGTAACCATCCATGAGAAACCCATATCTCTCAGGAGGATTACTGATCCTACCAGATCTGCGAACATCTTGTGTATTTTGATCATCCATTAGATCACTCTCAACATTTTCATGTTGAGTGCTAGTGTCAACCAATTGTGTGTCATGTATTTAATCTTGAACCTCTTCAAGATCTATTTTCCTTTCACTATTTCCTTCCATTAGGAACTTAGTTTCAAGGAATTCAGCCTTTCAAGCAACAAATACATTTTGCTTGGTTGGATCATAGAAATAGTATCCCATATCATCCTTGGGATATCCTATGAAGATACACTTTGTGGATCGAGCATTCAACTTATTAAGGACGTAACACTTAGGATAAGCTTCACATCCCCATACCTTTAAGTATGAGAGAGATGGAGGTTTTCCAAACCACATCTCATGAGGAGTTCGTTCCACTTTCTTGGTTGGGGCCATATTTAAAATACGAGTTGTGGAGCATAGACAATAACCCCAAAATGATAGAGGTAATGAGCTTCTAGCCATCATAGATCGAACCATATCCATTAGGGTTCGGTTCCTCCTTTCTGATACACCATTAAGCTGTGGTGTCCCGGGTGGAGTAAGTTGCGAGATAATCCCACAACTTCTAAGATGATCTTGGAAAGCATCGCTTAGGTATTCACCTCCTCTATCGGTACAAAGTACCTTGATTGTCTTATTGAGTTGATTTTGTACTTCGTTTTGATATTCCTTGAATGCTTCAAAAGTTTCGTCCTTATGTCTTAAAAAGTAGACATATCCGAAACGACTAAAGTCATCAATGAAAGTGACGAAGTATCTTTCACCTTTCCTAGTCATGGGCTTAAAGGGTCCACATACATCCGAATGTATTAATCCCAATAAGTCTTTAGCCCTTTCATAGGTCCCTTTGAAAGGTGCTTTAGTCATTTTGCCTTGTAAACAAGATTCACATACATCAAACGATTCTAGTTCATTTGATTTAAAAAGTCCATTCTTTTGAAGTGTATGCATTCGATTCTTGTTTATGTGACCAAGGCGGTAATGCCATAAGTAGGAATCACTCAAATCCCTTTTGAGTTTCTTGGTGTTTGCATGGAACATTGAGCTATTGTATGATGTGTCATCATGAACCAATTCATAAATACCATTCGAAGGCGAAGCCTTGAAATAGAACACATTATCTAAAGAAACATGGATATCAACATTAATGAAATTAAGATTAAAACCATATTGTTTCAAACGGGATACAGAAATAATGTTTCGTGATAAATCGGGTGCATACAAAACATTTTTCAAAATAAGCTCCAAACCACTTGGTAGCTTCAAAACAAAGTCTCCTTGAGCTTTCACTTGCACCCTTGCTCCATTTCTCATGAAGAGACTTGTTGTTCCCGCATCTTGATCACTTCTTTTGAACCCCTGCAAAGAATTGCAAATATGAGTTCCACATCATGTGTCTAATACCCATGTATTAGAAGAAGTAATACTAAGCTCAATGTATACCATATATACATTACCTGAGGTTTGCCCTGCATCCCTCTTTTCCTTTAACTCCTTAAGGTAGACCGGGCAGTTGCGTTTTCAGTGACCCATTTCACCGCAACCAAAGCACGGATCCTCCTTGGGGTTAGCTTTTCCGGCAACCTTTTGCTTCTTGTTGTTGTTGGTTGGGGTAACCATCTTCCCCTTTCCCTTGCCCTTGCCTTGGTAGGCGGGTCCTTTCCTCTTAGCCGCCTTCGGCTTAGAAGTGCTATTGTTTTTGGACCCGCCTTCATTGATCGTAAACACGGGTGAAGCCCTTTTACCCATGCTTGCTTCTGCCGTCTTAAGCATGGCATGTAATTCGCCAATGCTTTTATCCCAACCATTCATGTTGTAATTCATTACAAATGTGTCAAACCTTTTTGACAATGAGTTGAGAATAAGGTCCATGGATAATTCATTAGACACGTTGCAATTTAGATGGTTTGCTCGATCAATAAGGCTTTTCATCTTAAGGACATAAGATGAAACAGATTAGGAGTCGTTCATCCGACATGCATGAAGCGCTCGGACCGTTTCAAAGCGCTCGACACGAGCTTGTTGAAGGAACATCTCCTTCAACTGTGTGATCATGTCGTATACACTATGATGCTCGGAATCCTTTTGGAGTTCGGGTATCATAGTCCCAAGCATTAGGCAGAAACTTGCAACGAATTGGTGAAATATTTCTCCCAATAAGCCATGCCTTCCGTATCATCCTCGTCTGGTTGATCGGGAATGGGGTCTTCCAACACATACGCCCTGTCCTCTAGTTTGAGGACAATTCTTAGATTGCGTAACCAATCCATGAAGTTCGTATGGTTGAGTTTTTCCTTTTCGAGGATTGACCTCAACGATAGGTTGTTAAAGTTTATTGGTGCGTTTGGAATGTTGTTGTTGTTATTGGTGGCCATCTACAAAATTTAACAAAGTCGTTTAAGTATTAATTTCAATTTAACAATCAATACCCTTTAAATCCAATTGATATTTATTAAATTTTAGAATCCAACGGTAAACTAAATTTCATTTGGTGACCTTTATCCCGTCATTTGATTTAGCTAGGTAGTCATTGTATGACAATTGCAATCCTTTTGCAACTTCTAAGTTATGGGATCATGCAATCCTTTTGAATGGCATATTTATTCCATCAACACCTATTTGTTTCTCATGCTTCGGTGACCCTAAGTTCATGATTCCCAAATCAAGTCGTCCTACTTGTGTAAACGTGTAAACTTAACATACAAGTGGTTAGGTGACCTTTATCCCACAAGTGTGCGAAATTCACCTTAATCATATTAGTTTGTTCATAACGGTTAGGTGACCTTTATCCCATTATGAGTTCCCTAATATTTTTAAGTGTCACACAAAAGGATGGCGTTTAACTTGTTGCCTTGTTAATAAGGGATTATAAGTTTCATTATTTCTAGTTTTCAGAAAACTTTTATGCCATACACCAACATGCATTTACTGTATGGTTCATTTGAAACCCATTTTCAAGTCTTGTAATTTTAGCCAATTACTTGATATAAACCATTTTATATATATGATCCTTATCATGTTCTTAATAACCGTTTATTATGAAATGTCCCGTTCTTATTGATTAAAAACGTTCCATATTAATTGATTTCGTTGCGAGGTTTTGACCTCTATATGAGACGTTTTTCAAAGACTGCATTCATTTTTAAACAAACCATAACCTTTATTTCATCAATAAAGGTTTAAAAAGCTTTACGTAGATTATCAAATAATGATAATCTAAAATATCCTGTTTACACACGACCATTACATAATGGTTTACAATACAAATATGTTACAACAAAATAAGTTTCTTGAATGCAGTTTTTACACAATATCATACAAGCATGGACTCCAAATCTTGTCCTTATTTAAGTATGCGACAGCGGAAGCTCTTAATAATCACCTGAGAATAAACATGCTTAAAACGTCAACAAAAATGTTGGTGAGTTATAGGTTTAACCTATATATATCAAATCGTAACAATAGACCACAAGATTTCATATTTCAATACACATCCCATACATAGAGATAAAAATCATTCATATGGTGAACACCTGGTAACCGACAATAACAAGATGCATATATAAGAATATCCCCATCATTCCGGGACACCCTTCGGATATGATATAAATTTCGAAGTACTAAAGCATCCGGTACTTTGGATGGGGTTTGTTAGGCCCAATAGATCTATCTTTAGGATTCGCGTCAATTAGGGTGTCTGTTCCCTAATTCTTAGATTACCAGACTTAATAAAAAGGGGCATATTCGATTTCGATAATTCAACCATAGAATGTAGTTTCACGTACTTGTGTCTATTTTGTAAATCATTTATAAAACCTGCATGTATTCTCATCCCAAAAATATTAGATTTTAAAAGTGGGACTATAACTCACTTTCACAGATTTTTACTTCGTCGGGAAGTAAGACTTGGCCACTGGTTGATTCACGAACCTATAACAATATATACATATATATCAAAGTATGTTCAAAATATATTTACAACACTTTTAATATATTTTGATGTTTTAAGTTTATTAAGTCAGCTGTCCTCGTTAGTAACCTACAACTAGTTGTCCACAGTTAGATGTACAGAAATAAATCGATAAATATTATCTTGAATCAATCCACGACCCAGTGTATACGTATCTCAGTATTGATCACAACTCAAACTATATATATTTTGGAATCAACCTCAACCCTGTATAGCTAACTCCAACATTCACATATAGAGTGTCTATGGTTGTTCCGAAATATATATAGATGTGTCGACATGATAGGTCGAAACATTGTATACGTGTCTATGGTTTCTCAAGATTACATAATATATAATACAAGTTGATTAAGTTATGGTTGGAATAGATTTGTTACCAATTTTCACGTAGCTAAAATGAGAAAAATTATCCAATCTTGTTTTACCCATAACTTCTTCATTTTAAATCCGTTTTGAGTGAATCAAATTGCTATGGTTTCATATTGAACTCTATTTTATGAATCTAAACAAAAAAAATATAGGTTTCTAGTCGGAAAAATAAGTTACAAGTCGTTTTTGTAAAGGTAGTCATTTCAGTCGAAAGAACGACGTCTAGATGACCATTTTAGAAAACATACTTCCACTTTGAGTTTAACCATAATTTTTGGATATAGTTTCATGTTCATAATAAAAATCATTTTCTCAGAATAACAACTTTTAAATCAAAGTTTATCATAGTTTTTAATTAACTAACCCAAAACAGCCCGCGGTGTTACTACGACGGCGTAAATCCGGTTTTACGGTGTTTTTCGTGTTTCCAGGTTTTAAATCATTAAGTTAGCATATCATATAGATATAGAACATGTGTTTAGTTGATTTTAAAAGTCAAGTTAGAAGGATTAACTTTTGTTTGCGAACAAGTTTAGAATTAACTAAACTATGTTCTAGTGATTACAAGTTTAAACCTTCGAATAAGATAGCTTTATATGTATGAATCGAATGATGTTATGAACATCATTACTACCTTAATTTACTTGGATGAACCTACTGGAAAAGAGAAAAATGGATCTAGCTTCAATGGATCCTTGGATGGCTCAAAGTTCTTGAAGCAAAATCATGACACGAAAACAAGTTCAAGTAAGATCATCACTTGAAATAAGATTGTTATAGTTATAGAAATTGAACCAAAGTTTGAATATGATTATTACCTTGTATTAGAATGATAACCTACTGTAAGAAACAAAGATTTCTTGAGGTTGGATGATCACCTTACAAGATTGGAAGTGAGCTAGCAAACTTGAAAGTATTCTTGATTTTATGAAACTAGAACTTTTGGAATTTATGAAGAACACTTAGAACTTGAAGATAGAACTTGAGAGAGTTCAATTAGATGAAGAAAATTGAATAATGAAAGTGTTTGTAGGTGTTTTTGGTCGTTGGTGTATGGATTAGATATAAAGGATATGTAATTTTGTTTTCATGTAAATAAGTCATGAATGATTACTCATATTTTTGTAATCTTATGAGATATTTCATGCTAGTTGCCAAATGATGGTTCCCACATGTGTTAGGTGACTCACATGGGCTGCTAAGAGCTGATCATTGGAGTGTATATACCAATAGTACATACATCTAAAAGCTGTGTATTGTACGAGTACGAATACGGGTGCATACGAGTAGAATTGTTGATAAAACTGAACGAGAATGTAATTGTAAGCATTTTTGTTAAGTAGAAGTATTTTGATAAGTGTATTGAAGTCTTTCAAAAGTGTATAAATACATATTAAAACACTACATGTATATACATTTTAACTGAGTCGTTAAGTCATCGTTAGTCGTTACATGTAAGTGTTGTTTTGAAACCTTTAGGTTAACGATCTTGTTAAATGTTGTTAACCCAATGTTTATAATATCAAAAGAGATTTTAAATTATTATATTATCATGATATTATGATGTACGAATATCTCTTAATATGATATATATACATTAAATGTCTTTACAACGATAAACGTTACATATATGTCTCGTTTCAAAATCATTAAGTTAGTAGTCTTGTTTTTACATATGTAGTTCATTGTTAATATAATTAATGATATGTTTACTTATCATAATATCATGTTAACTATATATATAACCATATATATGTCATCATATAGTTTTTTTTACAAGTTTTAACGTTCGTGAATCACCGGTCAACTTGGGTGGTCAATTGTCTATATGAAACCTATTTCAATTAATCAAGTCTTAACAAGTTTGATTGCTTAACATGTTGGAAACATTTAATCATGTAAACATCAATCTCAATTAATATATATAAACATGGAAATGTTCGGGTCACTACAGTACCTACCCGTTAAATAAATTTCGTCCCGAAATTTTAAGCTGTTGAAGGTGTTGACGAATCTTCTGGAAATAGATGCGGGTATTTCTTCTTCATCTGATCTTCACGCTCCCAGGTGAACTCGGGTCCTCTGCGAGCATTCCATCGAACCTTAACAATTGGTATCTTGTTTTGCTTAAGTCTTTTAACCTCACGATCCATTATTTCGACGGGTTCTTCGATGAATTGAAGTTTTTCGTTGATTTGGATTTCATCTAACGGAATAGTGAGATCTTCTTTAGCAAAACATTTCTTCAAATTCGAGACGTGGAAAGTGTTATGTACAGCCGCGAGTTGTTGAGGTAACTCAAGTCGGTAAGCTACTGGTCCGACACGATCAATAATCTTGAATGGTCCAATATACCTTGGATTTAATTTCCCTCGTTTACCAAATCGAACAACGCCTTTCCAAGGTGCAACTTTAAGCATGACCATCTCTCCAATTTCAAATTCTATATCTTTTCTTTTAATGTCAGCGTAGCTCTTTTGTCGACTTTGGGCGGTTTTCAACCGTTGTTGAATTTGGATGATCTTCTCGGTAGTTTCTTGTATAATCTCCGAACCCGTAATCTGTCTATCCCCCACTTCACTCCAACAAATCGGAGACCTGCACTTTCTACCATAAAGTGCTTCAAACGGCGCCATCTCAATGCTTGAATGGTAGCTGTTGTTGTAGGAAAATTCTGCTAACGGTAGATGTCGATCCCAACTGTTTCCGAAATCAATAACACATGCTCGTAGCATGTCTTCAAGCGTTCGTATCGTCCTTTCGCTCTGCCCATCAGTTTGTGGATGATAGGCAGTACTCATGTCTAGACGAGTTCCTAATGCTTGCTGTAATGTCTGCCAGAATCTTGAAATAAATCTGCCATCCCTATCAGAGATAATAGAGATTGGTATTCCATGTCTGGAGACGACTTCCTTCAAATACAGTCGTGCTAACTTCTCCATCTTGTCATCTTCTCTTATTGGTAGGAAGTGTGCTGATTTGGTGAGACGATCAACTATTACCCAAATAGTATCAAAACCACTTGCAGTCCTTGGCAATTTAGTGATGAAATCCATGGTAATGTTTTCCCATTTCCATTCCGGGATTTCGGGTTGTTGAAGTAGACCTGATGGTTTCTGATGCTCAGCTTTAACCTTAGAACACGTCAAACATTCTCCTACGTATTTAGCAACATCGGCTTTCATACCCGGCCACCAAAAATGTTTCTTGAGATCCTTGTACATCTTCCCCGTTCCAGGATGTATTGAGTATCTGGTTTTATGAGCTTCTCTAAGTACCATTTCTCTCATATCTCCAAATTTTGGTACCCAAATCCTTTCAGCCCTATACCGGGTTCCGTCTTCCCGAATATTAAGATGCTTCTCCGATCCTTTGGGTATTTCATCCTTTAAATTTCCCTCTTTTAAAAATCCTTGTTGCGCCTCCTTTATTTGAGTAGTAATGTTATTATGAATCATTATATTCATAGATTTTACTCGAATGGGTTCTCTATCCTTCCTGCTCAAGGCATCGGCTACCACATTTGCCTTCCCCGGGTGGTAACGAATCTCAAAATCGTAATCATTCAATAATTCAATCCACCTACGCTGCCTCATATTCAGTTGTTTCTGATTAAATATGTGTTGAAGACTTTTGTGGTCGGTATATATAATACTTTTGACCCCATATAAGTAGTGCCTCCAAGTCTTTAATGCAAAAACAACTGCGCCTAATTCCAAATCATGCGTCGTATAATTTTGTTCGTGAATCTTCAATTGTCTAGACGCATAAGCAATCACCTTCGTTCGTTGCATTAATACACAACCGAGACCTTGCTTTGATGCGTCACAATAAATCACAAAATCATCATTCCCTTCAGGCAATGACAATATAGGTGCCGTAGTTAGCTTTTTCTTCAATAACTGAAACGCTTTCTCTTGTTCATCATTCCATTCAAATTTCTTCCCTTTATGCGTTAATGCAGTCAAGGGTTTTGCTATTCTGGAAAAGTCTTGGATGAACCTTCTGTAGTAACCAGCTAGTCCTAAAAACTGGCGTATGTGTTTCGGAGTTTTCGGGGTTTCCCACTTTTCAACAGTTTCTATCTTTGCCGGATCCACCTTAATACCTTCTTTGTTCACTATGTGACCGAGGAATTAAACTTCTTCCAACCAAAATGCACACTTTGAAAACTTAGCGTACAATTCTTCCTTCCTCAATACTTCTAACACCTTTCTCAAATGTTCACCGTGTTCTTGGTCATTCTTTGAGTAAATAAGTATGTCATCAATGAAAACAATGACAAACTTGTCAAGGTATGGTCCACACACTCGGTTCATAAGGTCCATGAACACAGCTGGTGCATTAGTTAAACCAAACGGCATGACCATAAACTCGTAATGACCGTAACGTGTTCTGAAAGCAGTCTTTGGAATATCATCTTCTTTCACCCGCATTTGATGATACCCGGAACGTAAGTCAATCTTTGAATAAACAGACGAGCCTTGTAGTTGATCAAATAAGTCATCGATTCTCGGTAGTGGGTAGCGGTTCTTGATGGTAAGTTTGTTCAACTCTCGGTAGTCGATACACAACCTGAATGTACCATCTTTCTTCTTGACAAACAAAACAGGAGCTCCCCACGGTGATGTGCTTGGTCGAATGAAACCACGCTCTAAAAGTTCTTGTAATTGGCTTTGTAGTTCTTTCATCTCGTTGGGTGCGAGTCTGTAAGGAGCACGAGCTATTGGTGCAGCTCCTGGTACAAGATCTATTTGAAATTCAACGGATCGATGTGGGGGTAATCCCGGTAATTCTTTCGGAAATACATCGGGAAATTCTTTTGCAATGGGAACATCATTGATGCTCTTTTCTTCAGTTTGTACTTTCTCGACGTGTGCTAGAACAGCATAGCAACCTTTTCTTATTAGTTTTTGTGCCTTCAAATTACTAATAAGATGTAGCTTCGTGTTGCCCTTTTCTCCGTACACCATTAAGGGTTTTCCTTTTTCTCGTATAATGCGAATTGCATTTTTGTAACAAACGATCTCCGCTTTCACTTCTTTCAACCAGTCCATACCGATTATCACATCAAAACTCCCTAACTCTACTGGTATCAAATCAATCTTAAATGTTTCGCTAACCAGTTTAATTTCTCGATTCCGACATATATTATCTGCTGAAATTAATTTACCATTTGCTAATTCGAGTAAAAATTTACTATCCAAAGGCGTCAATGGACAACTTAATTTAGCACAAAAATCTCTACTCATATAGCTTCTATCCGCACCCGAATCAAATAAAACGTAAGCAGATTTATTTTCAATAAAAAACGTACCCGTAACAAGCTCCGGGTCTTCCTGTGCCTCTGCCGCATTAATATTGAAAACTCTTCCACGGCCTTGTCCATTCGTGTTCTCCTGGTTCGGGCAATTTCTAATAATGTGGCCCGGTTTTCCACATTTATAACAAACTACATTGGCATAACTTGCTCCGACACTACTTGCTCCGCCATTACTTGTTCCGACACCATTTGTTCCTTTCGTTCTATTAACCCCTGGTCCGTAGACCTCACACTTCGCCGCGCTATGACCATTTCTTTTACACTTGTTGCAAAATTTGGTGCAGAACCCCGAGTGATTCTTTTCACACCTTTGGCATAGCTGCTTCTGATTGTTGTTGTTGTTGCGGTTATTATTGTTGTTGGGATGATTGTTGTAGTTGCTGTTGTTGTTGTTGTTGTTGTTGTTGTTGTTGGGCCGTTTGTTGTAGTTGCGATTGATGTTGCGATTGTTGGGATAATTGTTGCGATTATTGTTGTAATTGCTGTTGTTGTTGTATTGGTGATTCTTATCACCGTTTTCCTCCCACTTTCTTTTGACTTGCTTCACATTGGCCTCTTCAGCAGTCTGTTCTTTAATTCTTTCTTCAATTTGGTTCACGAGTTTGTGAGCCATTCTACATGCCTGTTGTATGGAGGCGGGCTCGTGTGAACTTATATCTTCTTGGATTCTTTCCGGTAATCCTTTCACAAACGCGTCGATCTTCTCTTCCTCATCTTCGAATGCTCCCGGACACAATAGGCACAATTCTGTGAATCGTCTTTCGTACGTGGTAATATCAAATCCTTGGGTTCGTAACCCTCTAAGTTCTGTCTTGAGCTTATTGACCTCGGTTCTGGGACGGTACTTCTCGTTCATCAAGTGCTTGAATGCTGACCACGGTAGTGCGTACGCATCATCTTGTCCCACTTGCTCTAGATAGGTATTCCACCATGTTAACGCAGAACCTGTGAAGGTATGCGTAGCGTACTTCACTTTGTCCTCTTCAGTACACTTACTTATGGCAAACACCGATTCAACCTTCTCGGTCCACTGTTTCAATCCGATCGGTCCTTCGGTTCCATCAAATTCCAAAGGTTTGCAGGCAGTGAATTCTTTGTAGGTGCATCCTACACGATTTCCTGTACTGCTAGATCCAAGGTTATTGTTGGTATGTAGCGCAGCCTGTACTGCGGCTATGTTTGAAGCTAGAAAAGTACGGAATTCCTCTTCATTCATATTCACGGTGTGTCGAGTAGTCGGTGCCATTTCCTTCAAAATAGTTAAATGGAACAAGTTAATCATACAGAATATTAAGAGTAGTTAATAGTATTTCGTAGCATAATATGAACTCATTTATAAAAGCTTTTTCTTCATATTAGCGTTTTATAAGTTTAAATTCGGGTAGTACCTACCCGTTAAGTTCATACTTAGTAGCTAATATACAATTCAACTACTACAATTCTATATGAAAAACTGATTATAATAATATTTCGCGTTCAAACTTTTATACAATATTTTACAAACTTACAATACCGCTTATTTTACATAAAGCATGAAATATAGCACACAATAACTTTGATACAAAATAGTTGTGAAGACAATTCTAGCTAGTACACAAGTCGTTCAGCAAAGGCAATAAAGACACGTAATTCATACGTCCAGAAACAAGTCATGCATTCTGGTTTTACTAGGACTACTTCCCATCCTTGGTCTTGTGCAACATAACCGTTATGGCCGTTGATAAGACAGCGTGTTGTAACGTCATCAAAGGGACGAGGGTTACGTAATGTCCAACAGTCCCGTAATAATCTAAAAACCTCATTTCTTACCCCAATTACCGACTCCGTTACTTGTGGAAATGTTTTGTTTAATAGTTGTAGCCCGATGTTCTTGTTCTCACTTTGGTGAGAAGCGAACATTACTAATCCGTAAGCATAACATGCTTCTTTATGTTGCATGTTAGCCGCTTTTTCTAAATCACGAAGTCCAATATTCGGATATATTGAGTCAAAATAATTTCTTAACCCGTTGCGTAAAATAGCATTTGGGTTCCCCGCAATATATGCGTCAAAGTAAACACATCGTAACTTATGGGTTTCCCAATGTGATATCCCCCATCTTTCAAACGAAAGTCTCTTATAAACCAAGACATTCTTGGAACGTTCTTCGAATGTCTTACAAACTGATCTCGCCTTAAATAGTTGTGCCGAAGAATTCTGGCCGACTCTAGACAAGATTTCATCAATCATGTCTCCGGGTAGGTCTCTTAAAATATTGGGTTGTCTATCCATTTTGTGTTTTTAAACTGTAAAATAGACAAGAGTTAGATTCATAAAAAAAATACTTATTAATACAAGCAATTTTTACATATATCATAAAGCATAAGAACACTATATTCCATATATTACACCACACGAATACAACTATCTTATTCCGACTCGCTCGTTTCTTCTTCTTCGGTTTTGGTTCGTTTTGCCAAGTTTCTAGGGATATATGATGTTCCCCTAATACGAGCCGTCGTTGTCCACATTGGTTTAGAAAAACCTGGTGGTTTAGAGGTTCCCGGGTCATTGTTACAACTTAAGGACTTCGGGGGCTGACGATACATATAAAGTTCATCGGGGTTGGAATTAGATTTCTCTATTTTTATGCCCTTTCCCTTATTATTTTCTTTTGCCTTTTTAAATTCAGTTGGGGTAATTTCTATAACATCATTGGAATTCTCGTCGGAATCCGATTCATCGGAGAATTGGTAATCCTCCCAATATTTTGCTTCCTTGGCGGAAACACCATTGACCATAATTAACTTTGGTCGGTTGGTTGAGGATTTTCTTTTACTTAACCGTTTTATTATTTCCCCCACCGGTTCTATTTCTTCATCCGGTTCCGATTCTTCTTCCGGTTCCGATTCTTCTTCCGGTTCCGACTCTTCTTCCGGTTCCTCTTCGGGAACTTGTGAATCAGTCCACAAATCATTCCAATTTACATTTGACTCTTCATTATTATTAGGTGAGTCAATGGGACTTGTTCTAGAGGTAGACATCTATCACATAATATCAAACACGTTAAGAGATTAATATATCACATAATATTCATATGTTAAAAATATATAGTTTCCAACAAAAATGTTAAGCAATCATTTTTAAAGAAAACACGGTCGAAGTCCAGACTCACTAATGCATCCTAACAAACTCGATAAGACACACTAATGCAAATTTTCTGGTTCTCTAAGACCAACGCTCGGATACCAACTGAAATGTCCCGTTCTTATTGATTAAAAACGTTCCATATTAATTGATTTCGTTGCGAGGTTTTGACCTCTATATGAGACGTTTTTCAAAGACTGCATTCATTTTTAAACAAACCATAACCTTTATTTCATCAATAAAGGTTTAAAAAGCTTTACGTAGATTATCAAATAATGATAATCTAAAATATCCTGTTTACACACGACCATTACATAATGGTTTACAATACAAATATGTTACAACAAAATAAGTTTCTTGAATGCAGTTTTTACACAATATCATACAAGCATGGACTCCAAATCTTGTCCTTATTTAAGTATGCGACAGCGGAAGCTCTTAATAATCACCTGAGAATAAACATGCTTAAAACGTCAACAAAAATGTTGGTGAGTTATAGGTTTAACCTATATATATCAAATCGTAACAATAGACCACAAGATTTCATATTTCAATACACATCCCATACATAGAGATAAAAATCATTCATATGGTGAACACCTGGTAACCGACAATAACAAGATGCATATATAAGAATATCCCCATCATTCCGGGACACCCTTCGGATATGATATAAATTTCGAAGTACTAAAGCATCCGGTACTTTGGATGGGGTTTGTTAGGCCCAATAGATCTATCTTTAGGATTCGCGTCAATTAGGGTGTCTGTTCCCTAATTCTTAGATTACCAGACTTAATAAAAAGGGGCATATTCGATTTCGATAATTCAACCATAGAATGTAGTTTCACGTACTTGTGTCTATTTTGTAAATCATTTATAAAACCTGCATGTATTCTCATCCCAAAAATATTAGATTTTAAAAGTGGGACTATAACTCACTTTCACAGATTTTTACTTCGTCGGGAAGTAAGACTTGGCCACTGGTTGATTCACGAACCTATAACAATATATACATATATATCAAAGTATGTTCAAAATATATTTACAACACTTTTAATATATTTTGATGTTTTAAGTTTATTAAGTCAGCTGTCCTCGTTAGTAACCTACAACTAGTTGTCCACAGTTAGATGTACAGAAATAAATCGATAAATATTATCTTGAATCAATCCACGACCCAGTGTATACGTATCTCAGTATTGATCACAACTCAAACTATATATATTTTGGAATCAACCTCAACCCTGTATAGCTAACTCCAACATTCACATATAGAGTGTCTATGGTTGTTCCGAAATATATATAGATGTGTCGACATGATAGGTCGAAACATTGTATACGTGTCTATGGTATCTCAAGATTACATAATATATAATACAAGTTGATTAAGTTATGGTTGGAATAGATTTGTTACCAATTTTCACGTAGCTAAAATGAGAAAAATTATCCAATCTTGTTTTACCCATAACTTCTTCATTTTAAATCCGTTTTGAGTGAATCAAATTGCTATGGTTTCATATTGAACTCTATTTTATGAATCTAAACAAAAAAAATATAGGTTTCTAGTCGGAAAAATAAGTTACAAGTCGTTTTTGTAAAGGTAGTCATTTCAGTCGAAAGAACGACGTCTAGATGACCATTTTAGAAAACATACTTCCACTTTGAGTTTAACCATAATTTTTGGATATAGTTTCATGTTCATAATAAAAATCATTTTCTCAGAATAACAACTTTTAAATCAAAGTTTATCATAGTTTTTAATTAACTAACCCAAAACAGCCCGCGGTGTTACTACGACGGCGTAAATCCGGTTTTACGGTGTTTTTCGTGTTTCCAGGTTTTAAATCATTAAGTTAGCATATCATATAGATATAGAACATGTGTTTAGTTGATTTTAAAAGTCAAGTTAGAAGGATTAACTTTTGTTTGCGAACAAGTTTAGAATTAACTAAACTATGTTCTAGTGATTACAAGTTTAAACCTTCGAATAAGATAGCTTTATATGTATGAATCGAATGATGTTATGAACATCATTACTACCTTAATTTCCTTGGATGAACCTACTGGAAAAGAGAAAAATGGATCTAGCTTCAATGGATCCTTGGATGGCTCAAAGTTCTTGAAGCAAAATCATGACACGAAAACAAGTTCAAGTAAGATCATCACTTGAAATAAGATTGTTATAGTTATAGAAATTGAACCAAAGTTTGAATATGATTATTACCTTGTATTAGAATGATAACCTACTGTAAGAAACAAAGATTTCTTGAGGTTGGATGATCACCTTACAAGATTGGAAGTGAGCTAGCAAACTTGAAAGTATTCTTGATTTTATGAAACTAGAACTTTTGGAATTTATGAAGAACACTTAGAACTTGAAGATAGAACTTGAGAGAGTTCAATTAGATGAAGAAAATTGAATAATGAAAGTGTTTGTAGGTGTTTTTGGTCGTTGGTGTATGGATTAGATATAAAGGATATGTAATTTTGTTTTCATGTAAATAAGTCATGAATGATTACTCATATTTTTGTAATCTTATGAGATATTTCATGCTAGTTGCCAAATGATGGTTCCCACATGTGTTAGGTGACTCACATGGGCTGCTAAGAGCTGATCATTGGAGTGTATATACCAATAGTACATACATCTAAAAGCTGTGTATTGTACGAGTACGAATACGGGTGCATACGAGTAGAATTGTTGATAAAACTGAACGAGAATGTAATTGTAAGCATTTTTGTTAAGTAGAAGTATTTTGATAAGTGTATTGAAGTCTTTCAAAAGTGTATAAATACATATTAAAACACTACATGTATATACATTTTAACTGAGTCGTTAAGTCATCGTTAGTCGTTACATGTAAGTGTTGTTTTGAAACCTTTAGGTTAACGATCTTGTTAAATGTTGTTAACCCAATGTTTATAATATCAAAAGAGATTTTAAATTATTATATTATCATGATATTATGATGTACGAATATCTCTTAATATGATATATATACATTAAATGTCTTTACAACGATAAACGTTACATATATGTCTCGTTTCAAAATCATTAAGTTAGTAGTCTTGTTTTTACATATGTAGTTCATTGTTAATATAATTAATGATATGTTTACTTATCATAATATCATGTTAACTATATATATAACCATATATATGTCATCATATAGTTTTTTTTACAAGTTTTAACGTTCGTGAATCACCGGTCAACTTGGGTGGTCAATTGTCTATATGAAACCTATTTCAATTAATCAAGTCTTAACAAGTTTGATTGCTTAACATGTTGGAAACATTTAATCATGTAAACATCAATCTCAATTAATATATATAAACATGGAAAAGTTCGGGTCACTACATATTAATGCCTTTTAGCCGTTTTTAATTTAACCATTTAAATTGACGTTTTGCATGTCGTTAATAATGTTTAATTTAACCAATTAAATTGCCATTTTGTTTGTTGTTAACTTGTGATTTACTTGTAGCAACCAAACATACAAACACAATAAACAACCATGCATGCAAAAAAAATATGTTCACAATCAAGCTAATTTGGTAGACATTTGTTTAGCCGAAAACAAATGCCACCGGTTAAGGGTTATAGAACAAAGTAGGAGATTTCAAATCTCCCACTTAATCTTGCATCTTCCTTGTCTTCATCTTGCATCTTCATTTTTACAAAAAAATATATCCTAATACATTTTTTTTAAAATGAAAATACAACCTAATCTATTTTACATACCAAATATAAAATAAATTACATAACCAAAATAATATTATTACAAACCAATTGAATAAATATTACAACCATATGAATGAATTAATATTACATACCAAATGAATGAATTAAATTAACCAAATATGCAACCATTCAAACACAAGGCCAAGGCTTGATTGTGAACAACAACATACAACAAAATATGACCAAATGGCAAGTTCCAAACCCATTTGAAACCTCCCAAAATTCGGCCAAACATGTAACCCACCCAAACATGTAAAATTTTGCATTTTACATTCATGCATGTACATAAAATGCAAAATCTATAGTGAGTATAATAACCATCTCGAAGCATATTTCAACAACTTCGGCTCTAGATACCATTGTTGGGATTTAACAAGTTTCGTAATACTTAAAACCTTTTAAGAATCATTCAAAGCGGAAGCATGTAAATAACCATTTAGTAACTTGTTAATCTTTAACCAATTAAAGTTAAATCCCAATTAGGATCAAGTTGTGAAACAAACTTACAAACTACAAGTAAGAAAGGAGTTTATACCTTCTCCAAGCTAGGTGGTAAATGATGAAGATGTTGATGATGAATGGAGATCCAAAAGTATGAAACCTCAAGAGATTATACCCCAAACTTTGCACCAACACCCTAGCTTTTAGTTAGGATTCATTTGACACTTAATATGAGCTTGCATAAACAAGTGAAGAACCCTTTTTCTCCCCTCAAACCTCACGGCCTTCAGCAGCAGCAAAAGGAGGTTTATGCAGTTTTTTTTTTGTGTATTTTTGCATGTATCACTTGAGAGAATAAGTCAATACTTGGTGGAAGTGTTAGGCATGCTTATGAGGAGTTGTGTATTATTAAAAGTAACAAAACAAGCTTGTGTACCCTTCCTTGGAGTCCAAAATTCTGCCACATATATTGTTTAATAATAATACTTGTAAGTTTATAAACTTATTATAAACTTATGTATTATTTTGTTACTTATATATTTTATAAAACCTTTTATAAAATATAACACAATATAATAATTTAAACCCATAAACAATTATATATAAATTATCCAAATAATTTATCTCAAGTGATAATATTTTAGAAACCCGATTTTCTAAAATCCAAGTGTCGCGTATTTGTTTAATGATCCAATCGTTAAGATAAAATACGTATAAGGTGTCGGTAAGTTTGTTATTGGGTATGACCCGACTTGGATCATAACATATTAGCCACATTAATTTAATATGTCTCTCGGGCATACGAAATACCTTCAAGAACGATGTCTAGATGACCATTTTGGAAAATATACTTTCACTTTGAGTTTAACCATGATTTTTGGATATAGTTTCATGTTCATAAGAAAAATCATTTTCCCAGAAGAACAACTTTTAAATCAAAGTTTATCATAGTTTTTAATTAACTAACCCAAATCAGCCCGCGGTGTTACTACGACGGCGTATATCCGGTTTTACGGTGTTTTTTGTGTTTTCAGATTTTAAATCATTAAGTTAGCATATCATATAGATATAGAACATGTGTTTAGTTGATTTTAAAAGTCAAGCTAGAAGGATTAACTTTTATTTGCGAACAAGTTTAGAATTAACTAAACTATGTTCTAGTGATTACAAGTTTAAACCTTCGAATAAGATAGTTTTATATGTATGAATTGAATGATGTTATGAACATCATTACTACCTTAATTTTAGTAGGTAAACCTACTAGAAATGATAAAAATAGATCTAGCTTCAAAGTATCCTTGGATGGCTTGAAAGTTTTTGAAGCAGAATCATGATACGAAAACAAGTTCAAGTAAGATTTCCACTCGAAATAAGATTGTTATAGTTATAGAAATTGAATCAAAGTTTGAATATGAGTATTACCTTATATTAGAAAGATATCTTACTGTAAATAAGAAAGATTTCTTGAGGTTGGATGATCACTTTACAAGATTGGAAGTAAGCTAGCAAACTTGGAAGTATTCTTGATTTTATGAAACTAGAACTTATAGAATTTATGAAGAACACTTAGAACTTGAAGATAGAACTTGAGAGAGATCAATTAGATGAAGAAAATTGAAGAATGAAAGTGTTTGTAGGTATTTTTGGTCGTTGGTATATGGATTAGATATAAAGGTTGTGTAATTTTGTTTACATGTGTGACGACCTGGGAATTTTCGACCAAATTTAAACTTTAATCTTTATATGTTTCCGACATGATAAGCAAAATTTGTAATATTGAGTCTCGAAAACTTTGGAACTATGTTCATGTGTTTTGAAATGTCCCGTTCTTATTGATTAAAAACGTTCCATATTAATTGATTTCGTTGCGAGGTTTTGACCTCTATATGAGACGTTTTTCAAAGACTGCATTCATTTTTAAACAAACCATAACCTTTATTTCATCAATAAAGGTTTAAAAAGCTTTACGTAGATTATCAAATAATGATAATCTAAAATATCCTGTTTACACACGACCATTACATAATGGTTTACAATACAAATATGTTACAACAAAATAAGTTTCTTGAATGCAGTTTTTACACAATATCATACAAGCATGGACTCCAAATCTTGTCCTTATTTAAGTATGCGACAGCGGAAGCTCTTAATAATCACCTGAGAATAAACATGCTTAAAACGTCAACAAAAATGTTGGTGAGTTATAGGTTTAACCTATATATATCAAATCGTAACAATAGACCACAAGATTTCATATTTCAATACACATCCCATACATAGAGATAAAAATCATTCATATGGTGAACACCTGGTAACCGACAATAACAAGATGCATATATAAGAATATCCCCATCATTCCGGGACACCCTTCGGATATGATATAAATTTCGAAGTACTAAAGCATCCGGTACTTTGGATGGGGTTTGTTAGGCCCAATAGATCTATCTTTAGGATTCGCGTCAATTAGGGTGTCTGTTCCCTAATTCTTAGATTACCAGACTTAATAAAAAGGGGCATATTCGATTTCGATAATTCAACCATAGAATGTAGTTTCACGTACTTGTGTCTATTTTGTAAATCATTTATAAAACCTGCATGTATTCTCATCCCAAAAATATTAGATTTTAAAAGTGGGACTATAACTCACTTTCACAGATTTTTACTTCGTCGGGAAGTAAGACTTGGCCACTGGTTGATTCACGAACCTATAACAATATATACATATATATCAAAGTATGTTCAAAATATATTTACAACACTTTTAATATATTTTGATGTTTTAAGTTTATTAAGTCAGCTGTCCTCGTTAGTAACCTACAACTAGTTGTCCACAGTTAGATGTACAGAAATAAATCGATAAATATTATCTTGAATCAATCCACGACCCAGTGTATACGTATCTCAGTATTGATCACAACTCAAACTATATATATTTTGGAATCAACCTCAACCCTGTATAGCTAACTCCAACATTCACATATAGAGTGTCTATGGTTGTTCCGAAATATATATAGATGTGTCGACATGATAGGTCGAAACATTGTATACGTGTCTATGGTATCTCAAGATTACATAATATACAATACAAGTTGATTAAGTTATGGTTGGAATAGATTTGTTACCAATTTTCACGTAGCTAAAATGAGAAAAATTATCCAATCTTGTTTTACCCATAACTTCTTCATTTTAAATCCGTTTTGAGTGAATCAAATTGCTATGGTTTCATATTGAACTCTATTTTATGAATCTAAACAGAAAAAGTATAGGTTTATAGTCGGAAAAATAAGTTACAAGTCGTTTTTGTAAAGGTAGTCATTTCAGTCGAAAGAACGACGTCTAGATGACCATTTTAGAAAACATACTTCCACTTTGAGTTTAACCATAATTTTTGGATATAGTTTCATGTTCATAATAAAAATTATTTTCTTAGAATAACAACTTTTAAATCAAAGTTTATCATAGTTTTTAATTAACTAACCCAAAACAGCCCGCGGTGTTACTACGACGGCGTAAATCCGGTTTTACGGTGTTTTTCGTGTTTCCAGGTTTTAAATCATTAAGTTAGCATATCATATAGATATAGAACATATGTTTAGTTGATTTTAAAAGTCAAGTTAGAAGGATTAACTTTTGTTTGCGAACAAGTTTAGAATTAACTAAACTATGTTCTAGTGATTACAAGTTTAAACCTTCGAATAAGATAGCTTTATATGTATGAATCGAATGATGTTATGAACATCATTACTACCTTAAGTTCCTTGGATAAACCTACTGGAAAAGAGAAAAATGGATCTAGCTTCAATGGATCCTTGGATGGCTCGAAGTTCTTGAAGCAGAATCATGACACGAAAACAAGTTCAAGTAAGATCATCACTTGAAATAAGATTGTTATAGTTATAGAAATTGAACCAAAGTTTGAATATGATTATTACCTTGTATTAGAATGATAACCTACTGTAAGAAACAAAGATTTCTTGAGGTTGGATGATCACCTAACAAGATTGGAAGTGAGCTAGCAAACTTGAAAGTATTCTTGATTTTATGAAACTAGAACTTTTGGAATTTATGAAGAACACTTAGAACTTGAAGATAGAACTTGAGAGAGATCAATTAGATGAAGAAAATTGAAGAATGAAAGTGTTTGTAGGTGTTTTTGGTCGTTGGTGTATGGATTAGATATAAAGGATATGTAATTTTGTTTTCATGTAAATAAGTCATGAATGATTACTCATATTTTTGTAATTTTATGAGATATTTCTTGCTAGTTGCCAAATGATGGTTCCCACATGTGTTAGGTGACTCACATGGGCTGCTAAGAGCTGATCATTGGAGTGTATATACCAATAGTACATACATCTAAAAGCTGTGTATTGTACGAGTACGAATACGGGTGCATACGAGTAGAATTGTTGATGAAACTGAACGAGGATGAAATTGTAAGAATTTTTGTTAAGTAGAAGTATTTTGATAAGTGTATTGAAGTCTTTCAAAAGTGTATAAATACATATTAAAACACTACATGTATATACATTTTAACTGAGTCGTTAAGTCATCGTTAGTCGTTACATGTAAGTGTTGTTTTGAAACCTTTAGGTTAACGATCTTGTTAAATGTTGTTAACCCAATGTTTATAATATCAAATGAGATTTTAAATTATTATATTATCATGATATTATCATGTATGAATATCTCTTAATATGATATATATACATTAAATGTCTTTACAACGATAATCGTTACATATATGTCTCGTTTAAAAATCATTAAGTTAGTAGTCTTGTTTTTACATATGTAGTTCATTGTCAATATACTTAATGATATGTTTACTTATCATAGTATCATGTTAACTATATATATATCCATTATATGTCATCATATAGTTTTTACAAGTTTTAACGTTCGTGAATCACCGGTCAACTTGGGTGGTCAATTGTCTATATGAAACATATTTCAATTAATCAAGTCTTAACAAGTTTGATTGCTTAAAATGTTGGAAACATTTAATCATGTAAATATCAATCTCAATTAATATATATAAACATGGAAAAGTTCGGGTCACTACATGTTTAACTACCCTTCGACTATTCCTCGACGATTCACGAACAATTAATTGTAAATAGATATGTGTGTATGTATATATAAATAATAATTCAAAATATAATTTGAAGTATTATATGTTGTTATTAAAAATTAATAAGATAAAAATAAGATATTATAATGATTATTATTTAAAATATATCTATATATATAAATAAAGTATATTAAAAATAAATATTAAATGATTGTAATACTCGTTAGATGTTTCGATTATTAATTAGAGAAACTTAATTCGAACTTATGTGATTTTAAAATAAACGGTGATCCGAAAATGAGTTCTATAAATTTTAGGCTTACTAAAAATGTATTTAGGATCTAGTTATTAAATTTTAACACTCTTTATATTTTACCCAAAAATTGAGAGGGACAGTTGATGAAATTTTTATCTAATAAGTTAATGATCGAATTTTATACTATAATGACTAAAATAAATAAAGATAATTATTATAAAAATATGAAATTTTTCTGAAGACTTTTTATTCGTCACTGAGTAAACAACGGGGCACGATATACACAGTTCGCGAAAACTGTCGTTAGAAAGCTTACAAAATTTGAGGCTGCTTTCTTCTTTGTATGTTCACACGATTACATATTTATATTATAATTATTAAATTATTAATATTGTACATATTTCTGTTCTAAATTGATTGATAATATGATTTAGTGTTCCTTTGCACTGTTATTGATTGCTTGTTGATTGATTCACAAACTCGATATTTATGAATCTATTATATTATATATGCCTACATGACATGAGTGTGAAGCTTACCAACTCATATCATCACTTTTTTTTTTCTTTTTTTCTTTCCTTTTCTTTTCTTTAAAACTCCACTGAACCTTTCATATACATATATATATATATATATATATATATATATATATATATATATATATATATATATATATATATATATATATATATATATATATATATATATATATATATATATATATATATATATGCATGTTGACTTATGACCATTCAAGTTCAATATTTAAAACCCATCGACCATGGAAACGATCATTATTATGCTTTTGTTTTGGTTACAATCCAAACGAGCCAACCACTCGAGAGATGCAGTTGTCCGAAGACACCATTGTTTGTGCCTCTTTCTCATTATAAATCACAACACCAAAGCATCACCACCACCTTTAACACGTGACAACCACCATCACCATGGTTCTTTTCAATCAAGAACGACCACCTTAATTTTTCCCCTATTGTCATCATCATTAGATTGTGCACAACATCACCACCATGTTGACCACCGTGAACAACCAAAACCGCCACCTTAGAACAATCAACCACCATTTACAACTTACTACTACGTGCTGCTATATTTCTGTTTTCTACTAAAAACCAAACCCTGATGCTACTGTTACCATTCCCTTATTGCTCCTATTCGAACCAAGATCAGATTCAACCATTATCAAACACCCACTACTATTCATCATCATCTTTGTAAACCACCACTTTACTTCTAAACCACTACTCTTGATCATTATTGCTGCTATCGCTATTTTCTGTCCAAAACCACTCAAAACACCACCTTGTAAACAGAGTAACTGCTACTGCACAATTTTTTTTCCTGTTGCTACAGTACCATTTTCCCTCTATTTTACTATTTAAAAATGACCAAACCAGAATGCTTGTTGCTCATTTATTTCAGTTACTGTGGTAACGATTTGAATGATGAGGATGATTTTAATGATGATATGTTACAACGAAGTGTGATGATGATGAACAATAGAAGAGTTGATGAATCATATGATGATGAGTAAAATGTTACATGAAATCATAAAGATAATAACCTGGTATTGTTTTTCCTGATTCCACTCCATTACCGATAGAAACATAACAGATCACCATTTTCACCAAAACCCACTTATGTTCATCGAAAACCTCCTACAACCTGCAAATTTTTTTCTTTCTTCTTTCTACTGTATGTCGATCATTTTCTCTTCTGTTACAGCGGGGTTACTACCACTCCTGTCCGGCCAGGAAAAGAAACCGAACCCAATATTTTTTTTTGTGATCTTTTCCGTTTGGTGTAACATACGATCCCTGTAAACGTGTTGAACCACTTAAATCTCATAACAGATTAAAAATTGGTCTGGCCATTTAATTAATGGACTAAAGATATGTTTGGGCTGCAACGTTTGATGGGCTTTTGAAATGGGTTGAGATAAATGATGATGAAGTGATTAATAGGAAAGATGAAATCGATAAACCACGGTTTATATACTTTAAGATAGAAGTTAATTCAGAAAAACAGCACAGATTGATTGGTTAAGGGGTGTTAGTGATTAGTGGGAGGTCGCGTGTTCGAGTCTCGTTGTGGACAATTCTTTTTACACAAAGCTTTAAAGAGTATAAATCTTTTATTTTTATTTTTTTTATTTTTTTCTTCTATTATTATGCTTATTATTATTATTATTATTATTATTATTATTATTATTATTATTATTATTATTATTATTATTATTATTATTATTATTATTATTATTATTATTATTATTATTATTATTATTAAATATTAGTAATCGTACCATTTTTAGTACTATTATTATTATTATTATTATTATTAATATGTTTAGGATTATTATTATTGTTATTATAAAACAATACAAGATATTATTACTCTCACTAATATTAGTATAAATATCATTTTCGTAATTGTTAGTTTTACTATTATTATTATTATTATTATTATTATTATTATTATTATTATTATTATTATTATTATTATTATTATTATTATTATTATTATTATTATTATTATTATTATTATTATTATTATTAACATAAGTATCAATTTTAACAATGTCGTTATTAATATTAGTATTATCAATATTAAGAAAGTTATTATTATTAATAAATCATTATTATCAAAACTATCATTTTCGTTACAAACAAATATTTTGTACCTAAACTATACTTAATACATATATTATAATCATATTAATAGTATATATATCACATATCAAATATAATAACATTATTTATATAAATACTTATATATAACGAATTAAGAATATTTTCCTATAATATGAACCATACATATATAGAGATATATTAATATAACCAAATATATAGATATTAAACATTTTAAATATATACACAAACTAAATAAGTATAATATATAATTCATGTTATAATATATAGACTTGTTCGAATACGATTAAACATTTTAATATATATACAAATGTTATAGGTTCATGAATCCGAGGCCAACCCTGCATTGTTCAATATTGTCATATGTATGTTTACTACAAAATACATTAGGTGAGTTTCATTTGCTCCCTTTTACTCTTTACGTTTTTGGGCTGAGAATACATGCAATTGCTTTATTAACTGTTTTACAATATTTATATGCATGAGTATCATTGATCCCCTTTTACTCTTTACATTTTTGGGGCTGAGAATACATGCAAATGCTTTAGTAACTGTTTTACAATAATTATATGCGTGAGTTTCATTTGCTCCCTTTTACTCTTTACGTTTTTGGGCTGAGAATACATGCAATTGCTTTATTAACTGTTTTACAATATTTATATGCGTGAGTTTCATTAATCCCTTTTTAAATGCTTTTGCAATATATATTTTTGGGACTGAGAATACATGCGCTGCTTTTATAAATGTTTTACGAAATAGACACAAGTAATCGAAACTACATTATATGGTTGAATTATCGAAATCGAATATGCCCCTTTTTATTAAGTCTGGTAATCTAAGAATTAGGGAACAGACACCCTAATTGACGCGAACTCTAAAGATAGATCTATCGGGCCCAACAAGCCCCATCCAAAGTACCAGATGCTTTAGTACTTCGAAATTTATATCATGTCCGAAGGAGGATCCCGGAATGATGGGGATATTCTTATATATATATATATTGTGAATGTCGGTTACCAGGTGTTCAATCCATATGAATGATATTTTTGTCTCTATGCATGGGACGTATGTTTATGAGAAATGGAAATATGAAATCTTGTAGTCTATTAAAATTATGAAATGATTAATTATGTTAAACTAATGAACTCACCAACCTTTTGGTTGACACTTTAAGGCATGTTTATTCTCAGGTATGAAAGAAATCTTCCGCTGTGCATTAGCTCATATTAGAGACATTACTTGGAGTCATTCATGGTATATTTCAAAAGATGTTGCATTCGAGTCGTTGAGTTCATCAAGATTATTATTAAGTCAATTATAGTTAGATGTATTATGAAATGGTATGCATGCCGTCAACTTTCGATGTAATGATAGATTGTCTTTTCAAAAACGAATGCAACATTTGTAAATGTATCATATAGAGGTCAAGTACCTCGCGATGTAATCAACTGTTGTGAATCGTTTATAATGGATATGGACTTCGTCCGGATGGATTAGGACGGGTCTTCACAACATGTAAATAAGTCATGAATGATTACTAATATTTTTGTAATTTTATGAGATATTTCATGCTAGTTTCCAAATGATGGTTCCCACATGTGTTAGGTGACTCACATGGACTGCTAAGAACTGATCATTGGAGTGTATATACCAATAGTACATACATCTAAAAGCTGTGTATTGTATGAGTACGAATACTGGTGCATACGAGTAGAATTGTTGATGAAACTGAACGAGGATGTAATTATAAGCATTTTTGTTAAGTAGAAGTATTTTGATAAGTGTCTTGAAGTCTTTAAAAAGTGTATGAATACATATTAAAACACTACATATATATACATTTTAACTGAGTCGTTAAGTCATCCTTAGTCGTTACATGTAAATGTTGTTTTGAAACCTTTAGGTTAACGATCTTGTTAAATGTTGTTAACCCATTGTTTATTATATCTAAAGAGATGTTAAATTATTACATTATCATGATATTATGATATATTAATATATCTTAGTATGATATATATACAGCTAAATGTTGTTACAATGATAATCGTTACATATATGTCTCGTTTCGAAATCGTTAAGTTAGTAGTCTTGTTTTTACATATGTAGTTCATTGTTAATACACTTAATGACATGTTTACTTATCATTTATCATGATTAAACATAGTGTATTAATATCTTAATATGATTCATATGTATTTAGTAAGATGTTGTTATAACTCATTGTTAAAATACCTAATGAGATACTTACTTATCATAATATCATGTTAACTATATATATAATCTTATATATGTCATCATATAGTTTTTACAAGTTTTAACATTCGTGAATCACCGGTCAACTTGGGTTGTCAATTGTCTATATGAAACCTATTTCAATTAATCAAGTCTTAACAAGTTTGATTGCTTAACATGTTGGAAACACTTAATCATGTAAATAACAATTTCATTTAATATATATAAACATGGAAAAGTTCGGGTCACTGCACACATGATGCCATGAAAAACAAACTTATTCAATCCCAAGTTGACTTGAATGCGGCCTTATCCATAAAAACAAATGCGGAAACTAATTTGGCTAAACTTCACGAATAGTTGCCCGTGCTTGGGCTAAAGATTATGGATTCACGCCCTGTTTCTCAAATATTTGAAACATATGTTACAGCGCTACAGCAACTTGAGCGAGTCAAGTTTTTGGGAGAGATTAGTTAAGTGACTGTATTGCCGGAGCCGATGCCGGAATAAATTGAAAAGCTCATTTGTCCTCTTGAAGAAGCAGAGGAATTGGTCACATTGGCGAAAGAAGGAATTCGTGAAATTCCTATTCCAAAACTAGAAGCCATAAGTCAAGATAAAAATGCTCCCGTCGAAGACATCATTAAACTAGACTTAGACAGTTAGGAATAGGTTTTCACAACATGAGCGCAACAATAAGCGCATTTATCATGCTTTTTTGTACTTTCGCAGTAACTTCCGCGGTACTTTAATAAAACTTTCCATTTATCAATTGCAATTGTTATTATTTATATAGCGCTTAAGAATAATATCCATAATTACTAGCATTGTCCTTTGCAATTTCATTGTTCATTATTGTGCACATGACAAACAATTATTGCTTTATGCACATTATAAATCTTCTAAGTCCGCCGAAACGATCCTTAGGCACAAATGTGTGTTTTTTACGAAGCATCCAAGTATGGCTAGATCAAATACTTTGGGCAAAATTTTTCAAGTCTCATTATTTTCGCATACACATTGAATTATTTTTATTAACTAACAAGTGGTCTTTACCATCACTTGTATAGTTTCAAGCTTATTACTTATGCTATGCTTCAAGCTTACAAATTACGCACAAATATACCATTGCTATATTTAAGAAAAATTTGAACTTTATTTATTTCGCATAGCATTCCAATCATAATTCTGCTACATATAGCACTAATCATTACATTGTGACTTTGCAACAATTATGCGCATTTCTTTTCATTACATGTATTATATTTTCAACAAAGTACCATGCCACGCGTTAGGTATGTGACGCCCTTCAATGTTTTGGAGTTTATAAGAGCCTGGCGCATTGATTCCCACTATTTGGTATGGTCCCTGCCAATTAGGTCCCAATTTTCCAAGTTTTTCAGCATGACTTGCTTTATTATTTCGCAAAACCCACTCGCCAACATCAAAGGCTAACGCGCGCACCTTCTTGTTGTAATACTTGGCAATTTGTTGCTTATTGTTTGTCTCTCTTATAGTGGCCATATGCCTGCGTTCCTCAATGAAATTTAAATTTTCACAAATGTCATCCGCATTCGCATTTTCATCAAAGTTAGCAACTCTATGCGCTTGGACAAAGACTTCTGTAGGAATCATTTCCTGTAAACCATACACAAGGCTAAAAGGTGTTTCGCCTATACTTTTCTTGAAAGTTGTGCGATGAGCCCATAAAACATTTGATAATTCATCCACCCATCCATTTTTCTTTTCATTCAATTGCTTTCGAATTTCGCTGACAATATCGCAGTTAGTTACTTCCCATAGCCCGTTTGCTTGCGAATGCGCAATTGATGTGAATTTTTGGATTATATTCAATTCTGCACACCAGCTTAGAAATGGGTGCTTCGCAATCCGTGCCCCATTATCACTTACAAGTTCTCGTGGGATGCCATATCTGCAAACAATGTATTCCCACATGACATTTTGCACTTGCACTCCAGTTATTTTGCGCAAAGCTTTAGCTTCTACCCATTTAGTAAAATAATCAATTGCTACAATCAGAAATTTTACATTCCCCGCCCCTGGGGGGAATGGTCCCACAATATCAATGGCGCATTTGTAGAACGGCCATGGTGAATTAATTGGGATCAAATCATGCCTTGGTTTTCTATTCTGCGGTGCGTACCTTTGGCAACTTTTATATCTTCTAACTATTTGCCCCAACATCAAGATACAGGGTAGGCCAAAAGTAACCCATTCGCATTATTTTCGCTGCAATAGTTTTGTAGCCTGAATGAAGAGCATAAGATCCACTATGCACCTCCTCAATAATCGTTGCAGCCTCTGCGGGTCCTACACACTGCATTAATGGTCCCAAACATGATTTGCAATATAACATATCATTTTCAATCATATACATAGGGGATCTTTCTCGCACTAATCTAGCTTCTTTCTTGTCTTCTGGTAATGTATTATTGCGTAACAATCAGACTACCATCAATGGACTTATTGGGAAGTTCTTCTACCCAGACTTGCTTTTGGAAATGCGAAAAAGTCAATGCAGCAAGCTTACTCAACGCGTCCGCCTTTTTATTTTGACTTCTTGATACTTGTGTCAATTCGAAAAATTCAAATTTTTTCGCAGCTTCCTGCACTTACTTTAAATACTTTTGCATGGACAACTCATGAGCTTCAAATGAGCCGTTGAATTGATTTGCTACTAACCGCGAATCTACATACGCGCGTAACTGTAAAATATTCATATTACGCACCATATTTAATCCCGCAAGCAGTGCTTCATATTCAGCCTCATTATTCGTTACATCAAAATTAAAACGCAGCGCATATGTATTCTCTTCACCACTCGGGCTTGTTAATACTAATCTTGCACCCGCACCTTCAATACACGACGCACCATCTGTATATAAATCCCAGATTTCATGTTGAAGAGGCTTTAGTTGCGTTCTTTCATGGATTACTTCAAGCTCACCCGTCATTTCTGCAAGGTAATCTGCCAAGACCTGGCCCTTTACAGATGTGCGCGGTAAGTATGTTATTTCAAATGCTCCTAACTCGATTTCCCATTTGGCGAGTCTTCCTGATCCCCGCGGGTGTACTCAAAACTTGTTTAACCGGCAAGTCAGTTAAAACATGTATCGGATGACCCTAAAAGTATCTAAATAACCTTCTTGATGTTAAAACCAATGCATAAATAAATTTCTCGAGAGGTGCGTAGTGAAATGTCCCGTTCTTATTGATTAAAAACATTCCATATTAATTGATTTCGTTGCGAGGTTTTGACCTCTATATGAGACGTTTTTCAAAGACTGCATTCATTTTAAAACAAACCATAACCTTTATTTCATCAATAAAGGTTTAAAAAAGCTTTACGTAGATTATCAAATAATGATAATCTAAAATATCCTGTTTACACACGACCATTACATAATGGTTTACAATACAAATATGTTACAACAAAATAAGTTTCTTGAATGCAGTTTTTACACAATATCATACAAGCATGGACTCCAAATCTCGTCCTTATTTAAGTATGCGACAGCGGAAGCTCTTAATAATCACCTGAGAATAAACATGCTTAAAACGTCAACAAAAATGTTGGTGAGTTATAGGTTTAACCTATATATATCAAAATCATAATAATAGACCACAAGATTTCATATTTCAATACACATCCCATACATAGAGATAAAAATCATTCATATGGTGAACACCTGGTAACCGACATTAACAAGATGCATATATAAGAATATCCCCATCATTCCGGGACACCCTTCGGATATGATATAAATTTCGAAGTACTAAAGCATCCGGTACTTTGGATGGGGCTTGTTGGGCCCGATAGATCTATCTTTAGGATTCGCGTCAATTAGGGTGTCTGTTCCCTAATTCTTAGATTACCAGACTTAATAAAAAGGGGCATATTCGATTTCGATAATTCAACCATAGAATGTAGTTTCACGTACTTGTGTCTATTTTGTAAATCATATATAAAACTTGCATATATTCTCATCCCAAAAATATTAGATTTTAAAAGTGGGACTATAACTCACTTTCACAGATTTTTACTTCGTCGGGAAGTAAGACTTGGCCACTGGTTGATTCACGAACCTATAACAATATATACATATATATCAAAGTATGTTCAAAATATATTTACAACGCTTTTAATATATTTTGATGTTTTAAGTTTATTAAGTCAGCTGTCCTCGTTAGTAACCTACAACTAGTTGTCCACAGTTAGATGTACAGAAATAAATCGATAAATATTATCTTGAATCAATCCACGACCCAGTGTATATGTATCTCAGTATTGATCACAACTCAAACTATATATATTTTGGAATCAACCTCAACCCTGTATAGCTAACTCCAACATTCACATATAGAGTGTCTATGGTTGTTCCGAAATATATATAGATGTGTCGACATGATAGGTCAAAACATTGTATACGTGTCTATGGTATCTCAAGATTACATAATATACAATACAAGTTGATTATGTTATGGTTGGAATAGATTTGTTACCAATTTTCACGTAGCTAAAATGAGAAAAATTATCCAATCTTGTTTTACCCATAACTTCTTCATTTTAAATCCGTTTTGAGTGAATCAAATTGCTATGGTTTCATATTGAACTCTATTTTAAATCCGTTTTGAGTGAATCAAATTGCTATGGTTTCATATTGAACTCTATTTTTGTAATTTTATGAGATATTTCATGCTAGTTGCCAAATGATGGTTCCCACATGTGTTAGGTGACTCACATGGGCTGCTAAGAGCTGATCATTGGAGTGTATATACCAATAGTACATACATCTAAGAGCTGTGTATTGTACGAGTACGAATACGGGTGCATACGAGTAGAATTGTTGATGAAACTGAACGAGGATGTAATTGTAAGCATTTTTGTTAAGTAGAAGTATTTTGATAAGTGTATTGAAGTCTTTCAAAAGTGTATAAATACATATTAAAACACTACATGTATATACATTTTAACTGAGTCGTTAAGTCATCGTTAGTCGTTACATGTAAGTGTTGTTTTGAAACCTTTAGGTTAACGATCTTGTTAAATGTTGGTAACCCGATGTTTATAATATCAAATGAGATTTTAAATTATTATATTATCATGATATTATCATGTACGAATATCTCTTAATATGATATATATATACATTAAATGTCTTTACAACGATAATCGTTACATATATGTCTCGTTTAAAAATCATTAAGTTAGTAGTCTTGTTTTTACATATGTAGTTGTGATGACCCGGAAAATTTCGACTTATTTAAACCAATTCTCTATATGATTTAAAATTTTTGACATGATAAGCAATGAATTTTGACAAGTTTTAAAACTTTTGAAAATGATTTTTTATGTAACGGTTGACCACACTGTTTGTCCAACGATTCACGAACGTCATAACATGTATTATATACATATTTTAATAAATATAAGAGTTTTCGATATATACGGAATCATGCGAATAATATTTATATACGAAATGATTAAAAATCTACTATTAAACGATGTTATTTCAAATTAAAATTTTTACGTATTAAGTCATTTTATTTTTATGATATAATTTTTGTATTTTTTTTAAGAAACGAAGTTAAATTAATAATGTACAATTTGTAAAGCACAACGTACAACGTGTAGCTTAAATAGTTGAATTTAAATTAATTCATTTACTATTCACATGAAAACGACATGATAGAAATTATTAATTATAAGTTACATAGAATACCCCTGAAGTATTTAATAAATACGACTTTTTAAAATTTTAAATTATATAATATGTCGACATGCTAGTGAACAAACAAGTATGGGCTGGAAAAGCATCCCATACGATCGCATGGGATTAACCCTCTACAGCTATGCGATCGCATGGCCAGAGAAATCAGGTGACATGCTATAAAAGCTCAACTTCTGGTTCCAGTGTAATCATCTATCTATCTCTCGATACACACATATATGTTATATTATTATTATTATTATTATTATTATTATTATTATTATTATTATTATTATTATTATTATTATTATTATTATTATTATTATTAAGATTAATATTATTATTAATCTTATTATTATTAGTAGTATTAATATTATACATAAAATACTACGACGAGGTCTTGAGCGTGTCACTTTCAAAATGGGTTTTCAAGTGGGATAGAGCTAAAGAAATTATGGGTAATGTTCGGGGGTATATTTATGAATCAAACCTAGTATTTATTATCTCCGTTACGTCTACGTACTTTCCTACAATATTGAATCTCAATATTGATACGTTGAGATCTACGGTTATTTGGTAATCCGAGTTTCGGTCACATTTTGGTGAACGACTTTATATGCTGCTAAGGTGAGTTTCATTTGCTCCATTTTTAATTGCTTTTGCAATATATACTTTTGGGCTGAGAATACATGCACTTTATTTTAAACGCAATGGATACAAGTACATATTAAATTCTACACCGAGTTTGAACTGAAAATCTCTTAGCTTTGGTAACTAGTAACTGTCGGTTATAAGAACTGGTGGGCGTGAGTAGTTGTATATGGATCCATAGGGCTTGACATCCCAGTCTGTTCCAGGTATAGAAACCCTAGCCTGAACTATAAAACAGACGTATACTATTTGAGTTTAGTACACGTTGGATTGCGTGTATTGTACATGTTGGTTGCATGTATGTTAAAACAGGGGTACTTATTATAACGTTAAAGTTTAGTTACCAGGGTGCTCAATTTCGTAGAATATTTTGATAAACGTTTCTGGATGAAACAACTGAAATCTTGTGATCCACTTTTATATACAGATTATGCAAAACACTAAAACTATGAACTCACCAACCTTTGTGTTGACATTTGTTAGCATGTTTATTCTCAGGTTCCCTAGAAGTCTTCCGCTGTTTGCTTATATGTTAGACAAGCTATGTGCATGGAGTCTTACATGGCATATTTTTCAAGGAAACGTTGCATTCACCAAATCATCACCATGTATCTTATTTTGACTGCATTGTCAACGGAAGTACTATTGTAAACTATTATTTACGGTGATTGTCTATATGTAGAAATCATCAGATGTCGAAAACCTTTGATTTAAATATTCATTTATGGTGTGTCTTTTCAAAAGAATGCAATGTTTACAAAACGTATCATATAGAGGTCAAATACCTCGCAATGAAATAGATGAATGACGTGTTCGTCTATATGGATTTGGAGCGATCGTCACAGTTGGTATCAGAGCGTTGGTCCTAGTGAACCAGGTCTTGCATGAGTGTGTCTAACTGATAGTTGTTAGGATACATTAGTAAGTCTGGACTTCGACTGTGTCTGCATGTCAAAAGTTTTGCTTATCATTTCTTGTCAGAAATTACCTGTCTATCATCTTAAGTCTAAACGCGTGTTATTGCATTGATTGCATAGATAGTGTATAGACAAAATTCATATCTTAGCGTATCTGTTACTGTAAACTTTTCCTGACATCTTCCGAAAATTCCTCCGTGATTTATGGAATTTTGGTATTATATATACATATGTAAATTATGTATTGAAGAGTACCAATCTTAATTCTATAATCTAGTTCATATCAAAAATCATCTCTCTAATTATACAAGATGGATCCCGTATCTAGTTCAAATTCCTTAAACTCCGACAGCTATTCCGATATGGATATTCACCTGAATTCCGAAGACAGTGTAACCGGAATGGATCAACCAATCAGCCATCACCTATTCTGGATGAATTGGGGATGGGTTCGTAGCCTACTTAATTATTGGAAACAAGAAGAAGGCGATCCCTTCCATCCACCACATTGCCCTCTTGGCGAAGAACCTGGAGCACTTACCGGCGAACCTGTTCGAGACACCATTTTCTCTCTCATTTCTAGAGTATCTCGTCACGATAATATACTATCTCAAATTCTGGATTCATCCGCTCGTCCGAACCACCAATCATCCCGGTGTAGTAGAAGAAGTCAACGAGTTTCGCGCTCGGGTAGTAGCTTTGGAGAATATGGTGCAAAGGTTACAAGCACCAGCAGCATCACCGGCATCAACAGTACCACCGACAACAACACCAACAGTACCATTACCACCACCAACAACATCTGCACCGCAAGCCTCAACATCACAACATGTACCTCGAACATCAATGTCATACGCACCATAGATACCAAGGAGCACCAACAACAATAACCGATGAAGTATTGATTCATAATTTCATTGGAGAAATATTCTGCGGCGATTATGTAATCTCTAAAGTCTTAGAGATAATCTATTCCAGCTGTAACCGTAAATCAGATGAGTGGACCGAAATGATAGAAGAAGAGTAGAAACCCTGACCGGAATGGTGCACGATTTACAAGCTAGACTTGTTTTACCAGCATCATCAACAGTATCGTCAGTATCACCAACACCGGCAAAACCTGTAGCACTACAAGTTTCGCCAATTTCATAATCACCAACATCATCACAAATCAACAACGCGTATATTGTATCAACGAGTTATGAAGTATTAACTCATTTTCCCTGAAGAAATTATATGTATATTTTATATATATATATATATATATATATATATATATATATATATATATATATATATATATATATATATATATATATATATATATATATATATATATATATGTGAAATTTGAAAACAAAATAAATCTTTTGGTACTAAGCTATTACATGTGAATCATAACTGGTAGGTACTACTCGGTTAGTTCATGTTACTAATATGCTATACGTCCTTCGTTAATGACTTAACAATCGTTAACTAAAATCTCTGTTTCAACTCAATGAATTCCATTTCCTAATAAATCAAGTGTATTATTCAAATACATGATTGATTTTACACTTTCATTTTCGATGTACCTAAAACTTTTCAGAAAACATCATCTGTGCCTTGTAAGGTTCACAAAAAATTCCACGAGCAACAACATCCTTCACCAAGGAATATCAATAAGAATAAATAATGAAGTATTGATTTCATTAGTGAAATATGCCGCGCATATTATATGATCTCTAATGTTTTAGAGATTTTTCATTTCTAATTCAAGCCAAAAATCAAATGAGCTTAATATGATATTAACTCATTAAATCTGTATTACATCTGAAGAAAATATACATACATATATTTTCATAAAGATTGTAATGAAAATTCTTTTGTACAAAATATTACTTGTGAAATCTTTAACGGGTAGGTAATACTCGGGAAGTTTATAAGTTCACAATTAATATGTTACACTGTACATTCTTCAACTTTGATTCAAAAATTATTAACTATACTCACAGCGATATACAATCGTTTTCATACAAATTCAATTATATATCCTAACAGAACGGAATCCAAGTCAAGATTTAACAAGTGACATCATTCTTAGATCTCTACATCTTTCAAAGCTATACTTTGACTTCAAAACTGTGAAAGATCCTTTAGCATTGTTATTACCGAAAATAATCTTGCAATCCTTTTCAAAGTATCCAGTTTTATCACACTTCCAACCAGTCAACTTCGACTTTTCAGATTAGCCTTATTGTAACTTTGACATATACGTTCTTATTACCAGGGAACCTTTCATGTTCCACCACATTAGCAGTAAATTTACCAACAACTTTATTAATCCTTGACCTTTCGAAAAATCCTTATACTCATTGAAACCCTATCATGTACTCATCCACATCTTGTTACAATAATTGCCATACCAACCACCGGGAATTAGCAATCAGTATTTTGAATCTCGCAGCATTTTCTACGACAACAGTTATATATACATATAATGTCCATCTACTAGACTTACATACTTCGAATGTGAAGTTTCTGAAAAACATCCCAAACTTTGAACTAGTTCTCTGAAATTGGAACAATGCTGATGAAGCAGCAAAAACTGTAAACGACCTTAACAGTCAAAAGTTTGATGATAAAGAATAGTATGGTGGTAAAGCTGAAAAAGAAAAAGAGAAGGTTTGGAACTGAAAAACGGATTGAGCAAAGTATGAAGGAGGTTGTGGATAAATCACAAAGACTGAACCTGCCTTCAAAGAATCCAAATGATTCAGTGTCTGCTGAAACCATTAGTAAGAACCTTACTTCTTATTCTAAACCTTCACAGATAGATTTTCCGCATCATCCTCTGATATTAGAAATTCTAAGATATCATCATATCTTCCATTATAAATATCCTCCATATTTCTGAAGATATTTTTTTATAACCATTCTTATCTGAAATCATTCATCTCTTCGCACTATCTGTGTTACATCATAAAAGAAACTATTTTAGTTTCTAAAATCTGAAAAATTCGAAAAATAGATGTTTTGAAGTAATGTTGGGAATTGAAGCATGAGTTAGTATAATATAATGACACTTGATCAACGTGATTATATTACAGTAAGTCATGCTGAGTTTCTAATGGAACGTGATAAAGGTTCACAGATCACACCCTCATCATGAACCATGTTACATAACTCTTTCATTCTATTTAATCTCTAAATATATCAAGAAAATACTTTTCTTGATGATTCAGTCTTTTCCAGATATTCTGGTAATTTGACAAATCAAGATCGTGCCATTACAATTTCTTTCGTAGAACATTAACTATGTTCATTCCGAAATGTATAACTACGAATTCTGGACCATTATTCGCTTGACTTAAAGTCGGGAAGAGAGAACGAAAGCATGAAGCTTCGAAATATAACGGAGAATATAAAGCCCGATAAAAACACATAAATTACAAACCATGAATATCAATAAGTATTGCAACGTAAAAGACACGGGAGAACTAAAAACACTATAAAGCCAAGAGTATAGTAAAAGTGAATAGATTCCTCCGGCGGCAGATGAAAAAGAAGAATGATAGATATGAAAGTTAGGAGTATATCAAGAATCAGAACTGGATGAAGCATTTACACAATCTATTAAGAAGTATTAAATAAGGAAGAAGATTATAGGAGTGGTGAAAATAAATGAAACGGAAGAGGTCAATTTATAGTGAAATATCATACATAGCAATCGAGGCAGATTACGCATTTAATCAAAGAAAATCTTAATTTCCGCAAATTCCAAAGAATCAAATCTTATTTAGATTACGAAGATTTTCTATTCCGGAAATCAATCGTTACTACGTCAAGAGATAAGACGCATCTCTATTCTTCATTTCACTCTTTTACGATAACTTTCCTCATACGCTTCGAGTAATTGGATTGTTTTATCCATATTATTCAACGGTGATAGAACTTCTATTTATCAACTCATATTCGTCATAAAAACATTTTTATTGTTAACCATGACGACCTCACTCAAATTTCGGGACGAAATTTCTTTAACGGGGAGGTACTGTGATGACCCGGAAAATTTCGACTTATTTAAACCAATTCTCTATATGATTTAATATTTTTGACATGATAAGCAATGAATTTTGACAAGTTTTAAAACTTTTGAAAATGTTTTTTTATGTAACGGTTGACCACAATGTTTGTCCAACGATTCACGAACGTCATAACATGTATTATATACATATTTTAATAAATATAAGAGTTTTCGATATATACGGAATCATGCGAATAATATTTATATACGAAATGATTAAAAATCTACTATTAAACGATGTTATTTCAAATTAAAATTTTTACGTATTAAGTCATTTTATTTTTATGATATAATTTTTGTATTTTTTTTAAGAAACGAAGTTTAATTAATAATGTACAATTTGTAAAGCACAACGTACAACGTGTAGCTTAAATAGTTGAATTTAAATTAATTCATTTACTATTCACATGAAAACGACATGATAGAAATTATTAATTATAAGTTACATAGAATACCCCTGAAGTATTTAATAAATACGACTTTTTAAAATTTTAAATTATATAATATGTCGACATGCTAGTGAACAAACAAGTATGGGATGGAAAAGCATCCCATGCGATCGCATGGGATTAACCCTCTACAGCCATGCGATCGCATGGCCAGAGAAATCAGGTGACATGCTATAAAAGCTCAACTTCTGGTTCCAGTGTAATCATCTATCTATCTCTCGATACACACATATATGTTATATATTATTATTATTATTATTATTATTATTATTATTATTATTATTATTATTATTATTATTATTATTATTATTATTATTATTATTATTATTATTATTATTAAGATTAATATTATTATTAATCTTATTATTATTAGTAGTATTAATATTATACATAAAATACTACGACGAGGTCTTGAGCGTGTCACTTTCAAAATGGGTTTTCAAGTGGGATAGAGCTAAAGAAATTATGGGTAATGTTCGGGGGTATATTTATGAATCAAACCTAGTATTTATTATCTCCGTTACGTCTACGTACTTTCCTACAATATTGAATCTCAATATTGATACGTTGAGATCTACGGTTATTTGGTAATCCGAGTTTCGGTCACATTTTGGTGAACGACTTTATATGCTGCTAAGGTGAGTTTCATTTGCTCCATTTTTAATTGCTTTTGCAATATATATTTTTCGGCTGAGAATACATGCACTTTATTTTAAACGCAATGGATACAAGTACATATTAAATTCTACACCGAGTTTGAACTGAAAATCTCTTAGCTTTGGTAACTAGTAACTGTCGGTTATAAGAACTGGTGGGCGTGAGTAGTTGTATATGGATCCATAGGGCTTGACATCCCAGTCTGTTCCAGGTATAGAAACCCTAGCCTGAACTATAAAACAAACGAATACTATTTGAGTTTAGTACACGTTGGATTGCGTGTATTGTACATGTTGGTTGCATGTATGTTAAAACAGGGGTACTTATTATAACGTTAAAGTTTAGTTACCAAGGTGCTCAATTTCGTAGAATATTTTGATAAACGTTTCTGGATGAAACAACTGAAATCTTGTGATCCACTTTTATATACAGATTATGCAAAACACTAAAACTATGAACTCACCAACCTTTGTGTTGACATTTGTTAGCATGTTTATTCTCAGGTTCCCTAGAAGTCTTCCGCTGTTTGCTTATATGTTAGACAAGCTATGTGCATGGAGTCTTATATGGCATATTTTTCAAGGAAACGTTGCATTCACCAAATCATCACCATGTATCTTATTTTGACTGCATTGTCAACGGAAGTACTATTGTAAACTATTATTTACGGTGATTGTCTATATGTAGAAATCATCAGATGTCGAAAACCTTTGATTTAAATATTCATTTATGGTATGTCTTTTCAAAAGAATGCAATGTTTACAAAACGTATCATATAGAGGTCAAATACCTCGCAATGAAATAGATGAATGACGTGTTCGTCCATATGGATTTGGAGCGATCGTCACAGTAGTTCATTGTTAATATACTTAATGATATGTTTACTTATCATAGTATCATGTTAACTATATATATATCCATATATATGTCATCATATAGTTTTTACAAGTTTTAACGTTCGTGAATCACCGGTCAACTTGGGTGGTCAATTGTCTATATGAAACATATTTCAATTAATCAAGTCTTAACAATTTTGATTGCTTAATATGTTGGAAACATTTAATCATGTAAATATCAATCTCAATGAATATATATAAACATGGAAAAGTTCGGGTCACTACAGTACCTACCCGTTAAATAAATTTCGTCCCGAAATTTTAAGCTGTTGAAGGTGTTGACGAATCTTCTGGAAATAGATGCGGGTATTTCTTCTTCATCTGATCTTCACGCTCCCAAGTGAACTCGGGTCCTCTACGAGCATTCCATCGAACCTTAACAATTGGTATCTTGTTTTGCTTAAGTCTTTTAACCTCACGATCCATTATTTCGACGGGTTGTTCGATGAATTGAAGTTTTTCGTTGATTTGGATTTCATCTAACGGAATAGTGAGATCTTCTTTAGCAAAACATTTCTTCAAATTCGAGACGTGGAAAGTGTTATGTACAGCCGCGAGTTGTTGAGGTAACTCAAGTCGGTAAGCTACTGGTCCGACACGATCAATAATCTTGAATGGTCCAATATACCTTGGATTTAATTTCCCTCGTTTACCAAATCGAACAACGCCTTTCCAAGGTGCAACTTTAAGCATAACCATCTCTCCAATTTCAAATTCTATATCTTTTCTTTTAATGTCAGCGTAGCTCTTTTGTCGACTTTGGGCGGTTTTCAACCGTTGTTGAATTTGGATGATCTTCTCGGTAGTTTCTTGTATAATCTCCGGACCCGTAATCTGTCTATCCCCCACTTCACTCCAACAAATCGGAGACCTGCACTTTCTACCATAAAGTGCTTCAAACGGCACCATCTCAATGCTTGAATGGTAGTTGTTGTTGTAGGAAAATTCTGCTAACGGTAGATGTCGATCCCAACTGTTTCCGAAATCAATAACACATGCTCGTAGCATGTCTTCAAGCGTTTGTATCGTCCTTTCACTCTGCCCATCAGTTTGTGGATGATAGGCAGTACTCATGTCTAGACGAGTTCCTAATGCTTGCTGTAATGTCTGCCAGAATCTTGAAATATATCTGCCATCCCTATCAGAGATAATAGAGATTGGTATTCCATGTCTGGAGACGACTTCCTTCAAATACAGTCGTGCTAACTTCTCCATCTTGTCATCTTCTCTTATTGGCAGGAAGTGTGCTGATTTGGTGAGACGATCAACTATTACCCAAATAGTATCAAAACCACTTGCAGTCCTTGGCAATTTAGTGATGAAATCTATGGTAATGTTTTCCCATTTCCATTCCGGGATTTCGGGTTGTTGAAGTAGACCTGATGGTTTCCGATGCTCAGCTTTGACCTTAGAACACGTCAAACATTCTCCTACGTATTTAGCAACATCGGCTTTCATACCCGGCCACCAAAAATGTTTCTTGAGATCCTTGTACATCTTCCCCGTTCCAGGATGTATTGAGTATCTGGTTTTATGAGCTTCTCTAAGTATCATTTCTCTCATATCTCCAAATTTTGGTACCAAATCCTTTCAGCCCTATACCGGGTTCCGTCTTCCCGAATATTAAGATGCTTCTCCGATCCTTTGGGTATTTCATCCTTTAAATTTCCCTCTTTTAAAACTCCTTGTTGCGCCTCCTTTATTTGAGTAGTAATGTTATTATGAATCATTATATTCATAGATTTTACTCGAATGGGTTCTCTGTCCTTCCTGCTCAAGGCATCGGCTACCACATTTGCCTTCCCCGAGTGGTAACGAATCTCAAAGTCGTAATCATTCAATAATTCAATCCACCTACGCTGCCTCATCTTCAGTTGTTTCTGATTAAATATGTGTTGAAGACTTTTGTGGTCGGTATATATAATACTTTTGACCCCATATAAGTAGTGCCTCCAAGTCTTTAATGCAAAAACAACCGCGCCTAATTCCAAATCATGTGTCGTATAATTTTGTTCGTGAATCTTCAATTGTCTAGACGCATAAGCAATCACCTTCGTTCGTTGCATTAATACACAACCGAGACCTTGCTTTGATGCATCACAATAAATCACAAAATCATCATTCCCTTCAGGCAATGACAATATAGGTGCCGTAGTTAGCTTTTTCTTCAATAACTGAAACGCTTTCTCTTGTTCATCATTCCATTCAAATTTCTTCCCTTTATGCGTTAATGCAGTCAAGGGTTTTGCTATTCTGGAAAAGTCTTGGATGAACCTTCTGTAGTAACCAGCTAGTCCTAAAAACTGGCGTATGTGTTTCGGAGTTTTCGGGGTTTCCCACTTTTCAACAGTTTCTATCTTTGCCAGATCCACCTTAATACCTTCTTTGTTCACTATGTGACCGAGGAATTGAATTTCTTCCAACCAAAATGCACACTTTGAAAACTTAGCGTACAATTCTTCCTCCCTCAATACTTCTAACACCTTTCTCAAATGTTCACCGTGTTCTTGGTCATTCTTTGAGTAAATAAGTATGTCATCAATGAAAACAATGACAAACTTGTCAAGGTATGGTCCACACACTCGGTTCATAAGGTCCATGAACACAGCTGGTGCATTAGTTAAACCAAACGGCATGACCATAAACTCGTAATGACCGTAACGTGTTCTGAAAGCAGTCTTTGGAATATCATCTTCTTTCACCCGCATTTGATGATACCCGGAACGTAAGTCAATCTTTGAATAAACAGACGAGCCTTGTAGTTGATCAAATAAGTCATCGATTCTCGGTAGTGGGTAGCGGTTCTTCATGGTAAGTTTGTTCAACTCTCGGTAGTCGATACATAACCTGAATGTACCATCTTTCTTCTTGACAAACAAAACAGGAGCTCCCCACGGTGATGTGCTTGGTCGAATGAAACCACGCTCTAAAAGTTCTTGTAATTGGCTTTGTAGTTCTTTCATCTCGCTGGGTGCGAGTCTGTAAGGAGCACGAGCTATTGGTGTAGCTCCTGGTACAAGATCTATTTGAAATTCAACGGATCGATGTGGGGGTAATCCCGGTAATTCTTTCGGAAATACATCAGGAAATTCTTTTGCGACGGGAACATCATTGATGCTCTTTTCTTCTGTTTGTACTTTCTCGACGTGTGCTAGAACAGCATAGCAACCTTTTCTTATTAGTTTTTGTGCCTTCAAATTACTAATAAGATGTAGCTTCGTGTTGCCCTTTTCTCCGTACACCATTAAGGGTTTTCCTTTTTCTCGTATAATGCGAATTGCATTTTTGTAACAAACGATCTCCGCTTTCACTTCTTTCAACCAGTCCATACCGATTATCACATCAAAACTCCCTAACTCTACTGGTATCAAATCAATCTTAAATGTTTCGCTAACCAGTTTAATATCTCGATTCCGACATATATTATCTGCTGAAATTAATTTACCATTTGCTAATTCGAGTAAAAATTTACTATCCAAAGGCGTCAATGGACAACTTAATTTAGCACAAAAATCTCTACTCATATAGCTTCTATCCGCACCCGAATCAAATAAAACGTAAGCAGATTTATTGTCAATAAGAAATGTACCCGTAACAAGCTCCGGGTCTTCCCGTGCCTCTGCCGCATTAATATTGAAAACTCTTCCACGGCCTTGTCCATTCGTGTTCTCCTGGTTCGGGCAATTTCTAATAATGTGGCCCGGTTTTCCACATTTATAACAAAGTACATTGGCATAACTTGCTCCGACATTACTTGCTCCGCCATTACTCGTTCCGACACCATTTGTTCCTTTCGTTCTATTAACCCCTGGTCCGTAGACCTCACACTTCGCCGCGCTATGACCATTTCTTTTACACTTGTTGCAAAATTTGGTGCAGAACCCCGAGTGATACTTTTCACACCTTTGGCATAGCTGCTTCTGATTGTTGTTGTTGTTGCGGTTATTATTGTTGTTGGGATGATTGTTGTAGTTGCTGTTGTTGTTGTTGTTGTTGTTGTTGTTGTTGTTGGGCCGTTTGTTGTAGTTGCGATTGATGTTGCGATTGCAGGGATAATTGTTGCGATTATTGTTGTAATTGCTGTTGTTGTTGTATTGGTGATTCTTATCACCGTTTTCCTCCCACTTTCTTTTAACTTGCTTCACATTGGCCTCTTCAGCAGTCTGTTCTTTAATTCTTTCTTCAATCTGGTTCACGAGTTTGTGAGCCATTCTACATGCCTGTTGTTTGGAGGCAGGCTCGTGTGAACTTATATCTTCTTGGATTCTTTCCGGTAATCCTTTCACAAACGCGTCGATCTTCTCTTCCTCATCTTCGAATGCTCCCGGACACAATAGGCACAATTCTGTGAATCGTCTTTCGTACGTGGTAATATCAAATCCTTGGGTTCGTAACCCTCTAAGTTCTGTCTTGAGCTTATTGACCTCGGTTCTGGGACGGTACTTCTCGTTCATCAAGTGCTTGAATGCTGACCACGGTAGTGCATACGCATCGTCTTGTCCCACTTGCTCTAGATAGGTATTCCACCATGTTAACGCAGAACCTGTGAAGGTATGCGTAGCGTACTTTACTTTGTCCTCTTCAGTACACTTACTTATGGCAAACACCGATTCGACCTTCTCGGTCCACCGTTTCAATCCGATCGGTCCTTCGGTTCCATCAAATTCCAAAGGTTTGCAGGCAGTGAATTCTTTGTAGGTGCATCCTACACGATTTCCTGTACTGCTAGATCCAAGGTTATTGTTGGTATGTAGCGCAGCCTGTACTGCGGCTATGTTTGAAGCTAGAAAAGTACGGAATTCCTCTTCATTCATATTCACGGTGTGTCGAGTAGTCGGTGCCATTTCCTTCAAAATAGTTAAATGGAACAAGTTAATCATACAGAATATTAAGAGTAGTTAACAGTATTTCGTAGCATAATATGAACTCATTTATAAAAGCTTTTTCTTCATATTAGCGTTTTATAAGTTTAAATTCGGGTAGTACCTACCCGTTAAGTTCATACTTAGTAGCTAATATACAATTCAACTACTACAATTCTATATAAAAAAACTGATTATAATAATATTTCGCGTTCAAACTTTTACACAACATTTTACAAACTTACAATACCGCTTATTTTACATATAGCATGAAATATAGCACACAATAAATTTGATACAAGATGGTTGTGAAGATAATTCTAGCTAGTACACAAGTCGTTCAGCAAAGGCAATAAAGACACGTAATTGATACGTCCAGAAACAAGTCATGCATTCTGGTTTTACTAGGACTACTTCCCATCCTTGGTCTTGTGGAACATAACCGTTATGGCCGTTGATAAGACAGCGTGTTGTAACGTCGTCAAAGGGACGAGGGTTACGTAATGTCCAACAGTCCCGTAACAATCTAAAAACCTCATTTCTTACCCCAATTACCGACTCCGTCACTTGTGGGAACGTTTTGTTTAATAGTTGTAGCCCGATGTTCTTGTTCTCACTTTGGTGAGAAGCGAACATTACTAATCCGTAAGCATAACATGCTTCTTTATGTTGCATGTTAGCCGCTTTTTCTAAATCACGAAGTCCAATATTCGGATATATTGAGTCAAAATAATTTCTTAACCCATTGCGTAAAATAGCATTTGGGTTCCCCGCAATATATGCGTCAAAGTAAACACATCGTAACTTATGGATTTCCCAATGTGATATTCCCCATCTTCCGAACGAAAGCCTTTTATAAACCAATGCATTCTTGGAACGTTCTTCGAATGTCTTACAAACTGATCTCGCCTTTAATAGTTGTACCGAAGAATTCTGACCTACTTTAGACAAGATTTCATCAATCATGTCTCCGGGTAGGTCTCTTAAAATATTGGGTTGTCTATCCATTTTGTGTTTTTATACTGTAAAATAGACAATAGTTAGATTCATAAAAAAAATACTTATTAATACAAGCAATTTTTACATATATCATAAAGCATAAGCACACTATATTACATATATTACACCACACGAATACAACTATCTTATTCCGACTCGCTTGTTTCTTATTCTTCGGTTTTGGTTCGTTTTGCCAAGTTTCTAGGGATATATGATGTTCCCCTAATACGAGCTGTCGTAATCCACATTGGTTTAGAAAAACCTGGTGGTTTAGAGGTTCCCGGGTCATTGTTACAACTTAGGACTTCGGGGGTTGACGATACATATAAAGTTCATCGGGGTTGGAATTAGATTTCTCTATTTTTATGCCCTTTCCCTTACTATTTTCTTTTGCCTTTTTAAATTCAGTTGGGGTAATTTCTATAACATCATCGGAATTCTCGTCGGAATCCGATTCATCGGAGAATTGGTAATCCTCCCAATATTTTGCTTCCTTGACGGAAACACCATTGACCATAATTAACCTTGGTCGGTTGGTTGAGGATTTTCTTTTACTTAACCGTTTTATTATTTCCCCCACCAGTTCTATTTCTTCATCCGGTTCCGATTCTTCTTCCGGTTCCGATTCTTCTTCCGGTTCCGACTCTTCTTCCGGTTCCTCTTCGGGAACTTGTGAATCAGTCCACGAATCATTCCAATTTACATTTGACTCTTCATTATTATTAGGTGAGTCAATGGGACTTGTTCTAGAGGTAGACATCTATCACATAATATCAAACGCGTTAAGAGATTAATATATCACATAATATTCACATGTGAAAAATATATAGTTTCCAATAAAATATGTTAAGCAATCATTTTTCAAGTAAACAAGGTCGAAGTCCAGACTCACTAATGCATCCTAACAAACTCGATAAGATACACTAATACAAAATTCTGGTTCTCTAAGACCAACGCTCGGATACCAACTGAAATGTCCCGTTCTTATTGATTAAAAACGTTCCATATTAATTGATTTCGTTGCGAGGTTTTGACCTCTATATGAGACGTTTTTCAAAGACTGCATTCATTTTAAAATAAACCATAACCTTTATTTCATCAATAAAGGTTTAAAAATCTTTACGTAGATTATCAAATAATGATAATCTAAAATATCCTGTTTACACACGACCATTACATAATGGTTTACAATACAAATATGTTACAACAAAATAAGTTTCTTGAATGCAGTTTTTACACAATATCATACAAGCATGGACTCCAAATCTCGTCCTTATTTAAGTATGCGATAGCGGAAGCTCTTAATAATCACCTGAGAATAAACATGCTTAAAACGTCAACAAAAATGTTGGTGAGTTATAGGTTTAACCTATATATATCAAATCATAATAATAGACCACAAGATTTCATATTTCAATACACATCCCATACATAGAGATAAAAATCATTCATATGGTGAACACCTGGTAACCGACATTAACAAGATGCATATATAAGAATATCCCCATCATTCCGGGACACCCTTCGGATATGATATAAATTTCGAAGTACTAAAGCATCCGGTACTTTGGATGGGGCTTGTTGGGCCCGATAGATCTATCTTTAGGATTCGCGTCAATTAGGGTGTCTGTTCCCTAATTCTTAGATTACCAGACTTAATAAAAAGGGGCATATTCGATTTCGATAATTCAACCATAGAATGTAGTTTCACGTACTTGTGTCTATTTTGTAAATCATTTATAAAACCTGCATGTATTCTCATCCCAAAAATATTAGATTTTAAAAGTGGGACTATAACTCACTTTCACAGATTTTTATTTCGTCGGGAAGTAAGACTTGGCCACTGGTTGATTCACGAACCTATAACAATATATACATATATATCAAAGTATGTTCAAAATATATTTACAACACTTTTAATATATTTTGATGTTTTAAGTTTATTAAGTCAGCTGTCCTCGTTAGTAACCTACAACTAGTTGTCCACAGTTAGATGTACAGAAATAAATCGATAAATATTATCTTGAATCAATCCACGACCCAGTGTATACGTATCTCAGTATTGATCACAACTCAAACTATATATATTTTGGAATCAACCTCAACCCTGTATAGCTAACTCCAACATTCACATATAGAGTGTCTATGGTTGTTCCGAAATATATATAGATGTGTCGACATGATAGGTCAAAACATTGTATACGTGTCTATGGTATCTCAAGATTACATAATATACAATACAAGTTGATTAAGTTATGGTTGGAATAGATTTGTTATCAATTTTCACGTAGCTAAAATGAGAAAAATTATCCAATCTTGTTTTACCCATAACTTCTTCATTTTAAATCCGTTTTGAGTGAATCAAATTGCTATGGTTTCATATTGAACTCTATTTTATGAATCTAAACATAAAAAGTATAGGTTTACAGTCGGAAAAATAAGTTACAAGTCGTTTTTGTAAAGGTAGTCATTTCAGTCGAAAGAACGACGTCTAGATGACCATTTTAGAAAACATACTTCCACTTTGAGTTTAACCATAATTTTTGGATATAGTTTCATGTTAATAAGAAAAATCATTTTCTCAGAATAACAACTTTTAAATCAAAGTTTATCATAGTTTTTAATTAACTAACCCAAAACAGCCCGCGGTGTTACTACGACGGCGTAAATCCGGTTTTACGGTGTTTTTCGTGTTTCCAGGTTTTAAATCATTAAGTTAGCATATCATATAGATATAGAACATGTGTTTAGTTGATTTTAAAAGTCAAGTTAGAAGGATTAACTTTTGTTTGCGAACAAGTTTAGAATTAACTAAACTATGTTATAGTGATTACAAGTTTAAACCTTCGAATAAGATAGCTTTATATGTATGAATCAAATGATGTTATGAACATCATTACTACCTTAAGTTCCTTGGATAAACCTACTGGAAAAGAGAAAAATGGATCTAGCTTCAACGGATCCTTGGATGGCTCGAAGTTCTTGAAGCAGAATCATGACACGAAAACAAGTTCAAGTAAGATCATCACTTGAAATAAGATTGTTATAGTTATAGAAATTGAACCAAAGTTTGAATATGATTATTACCTTGTATTAGAATGATAACCTACTGTAAGAAACAAAGATTTCTTGAGGTTGGATGTGTAGTGACCCGAACTTTTCCATGTTTATATATATTAATTGAGATTGATATTTACATGATTAAATGTTTCCAACATGTTAAGCAATCAAACTTGTTAAGACTTGATTAATTGAAATAGGTTTCATATAGACAATTGACCACCCAAGTTGACCGGTGATTCACGAACGTTAAAACTTGTAAAAACTATACGATGACATATATATGGTTATATATATAGTTAACATGTTTTTATTATAAGTATGTATCTCATTAGGTATTTTAACAATGAGTTATATACATAAAAATGAGACTATTAATTTAAGAAACTCGAAAACGATATATATAACGATTATCGTTATAACAACGTCTTACTAGGTACATATGAATCATATTAAGATATTGATACACTTGGTTAATTATGTTAAATGATAAGTAAATATATTATTAAGTGTATTAACAATGAAATACATATGTAAAAATAAGACTACTAACTTAATGATTTCGAAACGAGACATATATGTAACGATTATCGTTGTAACGACATTTAACTGTATATACATCATACTGAGATATATTATATATCATAATATCATGATAATATAACAATTTAACATCTCATTTGTTATAATAAACAATGGGTTAACAACATTCAACAAGATCGTTAACCTAAAGGTTTCAAAACAACATTTACATGTAACGACTAACGATGACTTAACGACTCAGTTAAAATGTATATACATATAGTGTTTTAATATGTATTCATACACTTTTGAAAGACTTCAAGACACTTATCAAAATACTTCTACTTAACAAAAATGCTTACAATTACATCCTCGTTCAGTTTCATCAACAATTCTACTCGTATGCACCCGTATTCGTACTTGTACAATACACAGCTTTTAGATGTATGTACTATTGGTATATACACTCCAATGATCAGCTCTTAGCAGCCCATGTGAGTCACCTAACACATGTGGGAACCATCATTTGGCAACTAGCATGAAATATCTCATAAAATTACAAAAATATGAGTAATCATTCATGACTTATTTACATGAAAACAAAATTACATATCCTTTATATCTAATCCATACACCAACGACCAAAAACACCTACAAACACTTTCATTCTTCAATTTTCTTCATCTAATTGATCTCTCTCAAGTTCTAAGTGTTCTTCATAAATTTCAAAATTTCTAGTTTCATAAAATCAAGAATACTTTCAAGTTTGCTAGCTCACTTCCAATCTTGTAAGGTGATCATCCAACCTCAAGAAATCTTTATTTCTTACAGTAGGTTATCATTCTAATACAAGGTAATAATCATATTCAAACTTTGGTTCAATTTCTATAACTATAACAATCTTATTTCAAGTGATGATCTTACTTGAACTTGTTTTCGTGTCATGATTCTGCTTCAAGAACTTCGAGCCATCCAAGGATCCATTGAAGCTAGATCCATTTTTCTCTTTTCCAGTTGGTTTATCCAAGGAAATTAAGGTAGTAATGATGTTCATAACATCATTCGATTCATACATATAAAGCTATCTTATTCGAAGGTTTAAACTTGTAATCACTAGAACATAGTTTAGTTAATTCTAAACTTGTTCGCAAACAAAAGTTAATCCTTCTAACTTGACTTTTAAAATCAACTAAACACATGTTCTATATCTATATGATATTCTAACTTAATGATTTAAAACCTGGAAACACGAAAAACACCGTAAAACCGGATTTACGCCGTCGTAGTAACACCGCGGGCTGTTTTGGGTTAGTTAATTAAAAACTATGATAAACTTTGATTTAAAAGTTGTTATTCTGAGAAAATGATTTTTATTATGAACATGAAACTATATCCAAAAATTATGGTTAAACTCAAAGTGGAAGTATGTTTTCTAAAATGGTCATCTAGACGTCGTTCTTTCGACTGAAATGACTACCTTTACAAAAACGACTTGTAACTTATTTTTTTGACTATAAACCTATACTTTTTCTGTTTAGATTCATAAAATATAGTTCAAAATGAAACCATAGCAATTTGATTCACTCAAAACGGATTTAAAATGAAGAAGTTATGGGTAAAACAAGATTGGATAATTTTTCTCATTTTAGCTACGTGAAAATTGGTAACAAATCTATTCCAACCATAACTTAATCAACTTGTATTGTATATTATGTAATCTTGAGATACCATAGACACGTATACAATGTTTCGACCTATCATGTCGACACATCTATATATATTTCGGAACAACCATAGACACTCTATATGTGAATGTTGGAGTTAGCTATACAGGGTTGAGGTTGATTCCAAAATATATATAGTTTGAGTTGTGATCAATACTGAGATACGTATACACTGGGTCGTGGATTGATTCAAGATAATATTTATCGATTTATTTCTGTACATCTAACTGTGGACAACTAGTTGTAGGTTACTAACGAGGACAGCTGACTTAATAAACTTAAAACATCAAAATATATTAAAAGTGTAAATATATTTTGAACATACTTTGATATATATGTATATATTGTTATAGGTTCGTGAATCAACCAGTGGCCAAGTCTTACTTCCTGACGAAGTAAAATCTGTGAAAGTGAGTTATAGTCCCACTTTTAAAATCTAATATTTTTGGGATGAGAATACATGCAGGTTTTATAAATGATTTACAAAATAGACACAAGTACGTGAAACTACATTCTATGGTTGAATTATTGAAATCGAATATGCCCCTTTTTATTAAGTCTGGTAATCTAAGAATTAGGGAACAGACACCCTAATTGACGCGAATCCTAAAGATAGATCTATCGGGCCCAACAAGCCCCATCCAAAGTACCGGATGCTTTAGTACTTCGAAATTTATATCATATCCGAAGGGTGTCCCGGAATGATGGGGATATTATTATATATGCATCTTGTTAATGTCGGTTACCAGGTGTTCACCATATGAATGATTTTTATCTCTATGTATGGGATGTGTATTGAAATATGAAATCTTGTGGTCTATTGTTACGATTTGATATATATAGGTTAAACCTATAACTCACCAACATTTTTGTTGACGTTTAAAGCATGTTTATTCTCAGGTGAATATTAAGAGCTTCCGCTGTTGCATACTAAAATAAGGACAAGATTTGGAGTCCATGTTTGTATGATATTGTGTAAAAACTGCATTCAAGAAACTGATTTCGATGTAACATATTTGTATTGTAAACCATTATGTAATGGTCGTGTGTAAACAGGATATTTTAGATTATCATTATTTGATAATCTACGTAAAGCTTTTTAAACCTTTATTTATGAAATAAAGGTTATGGTTGGTTTTAAAAATGAATGCAGTCTTTGAAAAACGTCTCATATAGAGGTCAAAACCTCGCAACGAAATCAATTAATATGGAACGTTTTTAATCAATAAGAACGGGACATTTCAGTTGGTATCCGAGCGTTGGTCTTAGAGAACCAGAATTTTGCATTAGTGTGTCTTATCGAGTTTGTTAGGATGCATTAGTGAGTCTAGACTTCGACCGTGTTTACTTGAAAAATGATTGCTTAACAAATTTTGTTGGAAACTATATATTTTTAACATGTGAATATTATGTGATATATTAATCTCTTAACGCGTTTGATATTATGTGATAGATGTCTACCTCTAGAACAAGTCCCATTGACTCACCAAATAATAATGAAGAGTCAAATGTAAATTGGAATGATTCGTGGACTGATTCACAAGTTCCCGAAGAGGAACCGGAAGAAGAGTCGGAACCGGAAGAAGAATCAGAACCGGAAGAGGAGGAACCGGATGAAGAAATAGAACCGGTGGGGGAAATAATAAAACGGTTAAGTAAAAGAAAATCCTCAACCAACCGACCAAGGTTAATTATGGTCAATGGTGTTTCCGCCAAGGAAGCAAAATATTGGGAGGATTACCAATTCTCCGATGAATCGGATTCCGACGAGAATTACGATGATGTTATAGAAATTACCCCAACTGAATTTAAAAAGGCAAAAGAAAATAATAAGGGAAAGGGCATAAAAATAGAGAAATCTAATTCCAACCCCGATGAACTTTATATGTATCGTCAACCCCCGAAGTCCTTAAGTTGTAACAATGACCCGGGAACCTCTAAACCACCAGGTTTTTCTAAACCAATGTGGAAAATTACGGCTCGTATTAGGGGAACATCATATATCCCTAGAAACCTGGAAAAACGAACCAAAACCGAAGAAGAAGAAACGAGCGAGTCGGAATACGATAGTTGTATTCGTGTGGTGTAATATATGTAATATAGTGTGCTTATGCTTTATGATATATGTAAAAATTGCTTGTATTAATAAGTATTTTTTTTTGAATCTAACTCTTGTCTATTTTACAGTTTAAAAACACAAAATGGATAGACAACCCAATATTTTAAGAGACCTACCCGGAGACATGATTGATGAAATCTTGTCTAGAGTCGGTCAGAATTCCTCGGCACAACTATTTAAGGCGAGATCAGTTTGTAAGACATTCGAAGAACGTTCCAAGAATGTCTTGGTTTATAAGAGACTTTCTTTTGAAAGATGGGGGATATCACATTGGGAAACCCATAAGTTACGATGTGTTTACTTTGACGCATATATTGCGGGGAACCCAAATGCTATTTTACGCAACGGGTTAAGAAATTATTTTGACTCAATATATCCGAATATTGGAGTTCGTGATTTAGAAAAAGCGGCTAACATGCAACATAAAGAAGCATGTTATGCTTACGGATTAGTAATGTTCGCTTCTCACCAATGTGAGAACAAGAACATCGGGTTACAACTATTAAACAAAACGTTTCCACAAGTGATGGAGTCGGTAATTGGGGTAAAAATGAGGTTTTTAGATTATTACGGGACTGTTGGACATTACGTAACCCTCATCCCTTTAACGACGTTACAACACACTGTCTTATCAACGGCCATAACGGTTATGTTCCACAAGACCAAGGATGGGAAGTAGTCCTAGTAAAACCAGAATGCATGACTTGTTTCTGGACGTATGAATTACGTGTCTTTATTGCCTTTGCTGAACGACTTGTGTACTAGCTAGAATTATCTTCACAACTATCTTGTATCAAAGTTATTGTGTGCTATATTTCATGCTTTATGTAAAATAAGCGGTATTGTAAGTTTGTAAAATATTGTATAAAAGTTTGAACGCGAAATATTATTATAATCAGTTTTTCATATAGAATTGTAGTAGTTGAATTGTATATTAGCTACTAAGTATGAACTTAACGGGTAGGTACTACCCGAATTTAAACTTATAAAACGCTAATATGAAGAAAAAGCTTTTATAAATGAGTTCATATTATGCTACGAAATACTATTAACTACTCTTAATATTCTGTATGATTAACTTGTTCCATTGGACTATTTTGAAGGAAATGGCACCGACTACTCGACACACCATGAATATGAATGAAGAGGAATTCCGTACTTTTCTAGCTTCAAACATAGCCGCAGTACAGGCTGCGCTACATACCAACAATAACCTTGGATCTAGCAGTACAGGAAATCGTGTAGGATGCACCTACAAAGAATTCACTGCCTGCAAACCTTTGGAATTTGATGGAACCGAAGGACCGATCGGATTGAAACGGTGGACCGAGAAGGTCGAATCGGTGTTTGCCATAAGTAAGTGTACTGAAGAGGACAAAGTGAAGTACGCTACGCATACCTTCACAGGTTCTGCATTAACATGGTGGAATACCTATCTAGAGCAAGTGGGACAAGACGATGCGTACGCACTACCGTGGTCAGTATTCAAGCACTTGATGAACGAGAAGTACCGTCCCAGAACCGAGGTCAATAAGCTCAAGACAGAACTTAGAGGGTTACGAACCCAAGGATTTGATATTACCACGTACGAAAGACGATTCACAGAATTGTGCCTATTGTGTCCGGGAGCATTCGAAGATGAGGAAGAGAAGATCGACACGTTTGTGAAAGGATTACCGGAAAGAATCCAAGAAGATATAAGTTCACACGAGCCCGCCTCCATACAACAGGCATGTAGAATGGCTCACAAACTAGTGAACCAGATTGAAGAAAGAATTAAAGAACAGACTGCGGAAGAGGCCAATGTGAAGCAAGTCAAAAGAAAGTGGGAGGAAAACGGTGATAAGAATCACCAATACAACAACAACAGCAATTACAACAATAATCGCAACAATTATCCCAACAATCGCAACATCAATCGCAACTACAACAAACGGCCCAACAACAACAACAACAATAATAACCGCAACAACAACAACAATCAGAAGCAGCTATGCCAAAGGTGTGAAAAGAATCACTCGGGGTTCTGCACCAAATTTTGCAACAAGTGTAAAAGAAATGGTCATAGCGCGGCGAAGTGTGAGGTCTACGGACCAGGGGTTAATAGAACGAAAGGAACAAATGGTGTCGGAACGAGTAATGGCGGAGCAAGTAGTGTCGGAGCAAGTTATGCCAATGTAGTTTGTTATAAATGTGGAAAACCGGGCCACATTATTAGAAATTGCCCGAACCAGGAGAACACGAATGGACAAGGCCGCGGAAGAGTTTTCAATATTAATGCGACAGAGGCACAGGAAGACCCGGAGCTTGTTACGGGTACGTTTCTTATTGACAATAAATCTTCTTACGTTTTATTTGATTCGGGTGCAGATAGAAGCTATATGAGTAGAGATTTTTGTGCTAAATTAAGTTGTCCATTGACGCCTTTGGATAGCAAATTTTTACTCGAATTAGCAAATGGTAAATTAATTTCAGCAGATAATATATGTCGGAATCGAGAAATTAAACTGGTTAGCGAAACATTTAAGATTGATTTGATACCAGTAGAGTTAGGGAGTTTTGATGTGATAATCGGTATGGACTGGTTGAATGAAGTGAAAGCAGAGATCGTTTGTTACAAAAATGCAATTCGCATTATACGAGAAAAAGGAAAACCCTTAATGGTGTACGGAGAAAAGGGCAACACGAAGCTACATCTTATTAGTAATTTGAAGGCACAAAAACTAATAAGAAAAGGTTGCTATGCTGTTCTAGCACACGTCGAGAAAGTACAAACTGAAGAAAAGAGCATCAATGATGTTCCCATTGCAAAAGAATTTCCCGACGTATTTCCGAAAGAATTACCGGGATTACCCCCACATCGATCCGTTGAATTTCAAATAGATCTTGTACCAGGAGCTGCACCAATAGCTCGTGCTCCTTACAGACTCGCACCCAGCGAGATGAAAGAACTGCAAAGCCAATTACAAGAACTTTTAGAGCGTGGTTTCATTCGACCAAGCACATCACCGTGGGGAGCTCCTGTTTTGTTTGTCAAGAAGAAAGATGGTACATTCAGGTTGTGTATCGACTACCGAGAGTTGAACAAACTTACCATCAAGAACCGCTACCCACTACCGAGAATCGACGACTTATTTGATCAACTACAAGGCTCGTCTATTTATTCAAAGATTGACTTACGTTCCGGGTATCATCAAATGCGGGTGAAAGAAGATGATATTCCAAAGACTGCTTTCAGAACACGTTACGGTCATTACGAGTTTATGGTCATGCCGTTTGGTTTAACTAATGCACCAGCTGTGTTCATGGACCTTATGAACCGAGTGTGTGGACCATACCTTGACAAGTTTGTCATTGTTTTCATTGATGACATACTTATTTACTCAAAGAATGACCAAGAACACGGTGAACATTTGAGAAAGGTGTTAGAAGTATTGAGGAAGGAAGAATTGTACGCTAAGTTTTCAAAGTGTGCATTTTGGTTGGAAGAAGTTCAATTCCTCGGTCACATAGTGAACAAAGAAGGTATTAAGGTGGATCCGGCAAAGATAGAAACTGTTGAAAAGTGGGAAACCCCGAAAACTCCGAAACACATACGCCAGTTTTTAGGACTAGCTGGTTACTACAGAAGGTTCATCCAAGACTTTTCCAGAATAGCAAAACCCTTGACTGCATTAACGCATAAAGGGAAGAAATTTGAATGGAATGATGAACAAGAGAAAGCGTTTCAGTTATTGAAGAAAAAGCTAACTACGGCACCTATATTGTCATTGCCTGAAGGGAATGATGATTTTGTGATTTATTGTGATGCATCAAAGCAAGGTCTCAGTTGTGTATTAATGCAACGAACGAAGGTGATTGCTTATGCGTCTAGACAATTGAAGATTCACGAACAAAATTATACGACGCATGATTTGGAATTAGGCGCGGTTGTTTTTGCATTAAAGACTTGGAGGCACTACTTATATGGGGTCAAAAGTATTATATATACCGACCACAAAAGTCTTCAACACATATTTAATCAGAAACAACTGAATATGAGGCAGCGTAGGTGGATTGAATTATTGAATGATTACGACTTTGAGATTCGTTACCACCCGGGGAAGGCAAATGTGGTAGCCGATGCATTGAGCAGGAAGGACAGAGAACCCATTCGAGTAAAATCTATGAATATAATGATTCATAATAACCTTACTACTCAAATAAAGGAGGCGCAACAAGGAGTTTTAAAAGAGGGAAATTTAAAGGATGAAATACCCAAAGGATCGGAGAAACATCTTAATATTCGGGAAGACGGAACCCGGTATAGGGCTGAAAGGATTTGGGTACCAAAATTTGGAGATATGAGAGAAATGGTACTTAGAGAAGCTCATAAAACCAGATACTCAATACATCCTGGAACGGGGAAGATGTACAAGGATCTCAAGAAACATTTTTGGTGGCCGGGTATGAAAGCCGATGTTGCTAAATACGTAGGAGAATGTTTGACGTGTTCTAAGGTTAAAGCTGAGCATCAGAAACCATCAGGTCTACTTCAACAACCCGAAATCCCGGAATGGAAATGGGAAAACATTACCATGGATTTCATCACTAAATTGCCAAGGATTGCAAGTGGTTTTGATACTATTTGGGTAATAGTTGATCGTCTCACCAAATCAGCACACTTCCTGCCAATAAGAGAAGATGACAAGATGGAGAAGTTAGCACGACTGTATTTGAAGGAAGTCATCTCCAGACATGGAATACCAATCTCTATTATCTCTGATAGGGATGGCAGATTTATTTCAAGATTCTGGCAGACATTACAGCAAGCATTAGGAACTCGTCTAGACATGAGTACTGCCTATCATCCACAAACTGATGGGCAGAGTGAAAGGACGATACAAACGCTTGAAGACATGCTATGAGCATGTGTTATTGATTTCGGAAATAGTTGGGATCGACATCTACCATTAGCATAATTTTCCTACAACAACAGCTACCATTCAAGCATTGAGATGGCGCCGTTTGAAGCACTTTATGGTAGAAAGTGCAGGTCTCCAATTTGTTGGAGTGAAGTGGGGGATAGACAGATTACGGGTCCGGAGATTATACAAGAAACTACCGAGAAGATCATCCAAATTCAACAACGGTTGAAAACCGCCCAAAGTCGACAAAAGAGCTACGCTGACATTAAAAGAAAAGATATAGAATTTGAAATTGGAGAGATGGTCATGCTTAAAGTTGCACCTTGGAAAGGCGTTGTTCGATTTGGTAAACGAGGGAAATTAAATCCAAGGTATATTGGACCATTCAAGATTATTGATCGTGTCGGACCAGTAGCTTACCGACTTGAGTTACCTCAACAACTCGCAGCTGTACATAACACTTTCCACGTCTCGAATTTGAAGAAATGTTTTGCTAAAGAAGATCTCACTATTCCGTTAGATGAAATCCAAATCAACGAAAAACTCCAATTCATCGAAGAACCCGTTGAAATAATGGATCGTGAGGTTAAAAGACTTAAGCAAAACAAGATACCAATTGTTAAGGTTCGATGGAATGCTCATAGAGGACCTGAGTTCACCTGGGAGCGTGAAGATCAGATGAAGAAGAAATACCCGCATCTATTTCCAGAAGATTCGTCAACACCTTCAACAGCTTAAAATTTCAGGACGAAATTTATTTAACGGGTAGGTACTGTAGTGACCCGAACTTTTCCATGTTTATATATATTAATTGAGATTGATATTTACATGATTAAATGTTTCCAACATGTTAAGCAATCAAACTTGTTAAGACTTGATTAATTGAAATAGGTTTCATATAGACAATTGACCACCCAAGTTGACCGGTGATTCACGAACGTTAAAACTTGTAAAAACTATACGATGACATATATATGGTTATATATATAGTTAACATGTTTTTATTATAAGTATGTATCTCATTAGGTATTTTAACAATGAGTTATATACATAAAAATGAGACTATTAATTTAAGAAACTCGAAAACGATATATATAACGATTATCGTTATAACAACGTCTTACTAGGTACATATGAATCATATTAAGATATTGATACACTTGGTTAATTATGTTAAATGATAAGTAAATATATTATTAAGTGTATTAACAATGAAATACATATGTAAAAATAAGACTACTAACTTAATGATTTCGAAACGAGACATATATGTAACGATTATCGTTGTAACGACATTTAACTGTATATACATCATACTGAGATATATTATATATCATAATATCATGATAATATAACAATTTAACATCTCATTTGTTATAATAAACAATGGGTTAACAACATTCAACAAGATCGTTAACCTAAAGGTTTCAAAACAACATTTACATGTAACGACTAACGATGACTTAACGACTCAGTTAAAATGTATATACATATAGTGTTTTAATATGTATTCATACACTTTTGAAAGACTTCAAGACACTTATCAAAATACTTCTACTTAATAAAAATGCTTACAATTACATCCTCGTTCAGTTTCATCAACAATTCTACTCGTATGCACCCGTATTCGTACTCGTACAATACACAGCTTTTAGATGTATGTACTATTGGTATATACACTCCAATGATCAGCTCTTAGCAGCCCATGTGAGTCACCTAACACATGTGGGAACCATCATTTGGCAACTAGCATGAAATATCTCATAAAATTACAAAAATATGAGTAATCATTCATGACTTATTTACATGAAAACAAAATTACATATCCTTTATATCTAATCCATACACCAACGACCAAAAACACCTACAAACACTTTAATTCTTCAATTTTCTTCATCTAATTGATCTCTCTCAAGTTCTATCTTCAAGTTCTAAGTGTTCTTCATAAATTTCAAAAGTTCTAGTTTCATAAAATCAAGAATACTTTCAAGTTTGCTAGCTCACTTCCAATCTTGTAAGGTGATCATCCAACCTCAAGAAATCTTTATTTCTTACAGTAGGTTATCATTCTAATACAAGGTAATAATCATATTCAAACTTTGGTTCAATTTCTATAACTATAACAATCTTATTTCAAGTGATGATCTTACTTGAACTTGTTTTCGTGTCATGATTCTGCTTCAAGAACTTCGAGCCATCTAAGGATCCATTGAAGCTAGATCCATTTTTCTATTTTCCAGTAGGTTTATCCAAGGAAATTAAGGTAGTAATGATGTTCATAACATCATTCGATTCATACATATAAAGCTATCTTATTCGAAGGTTTAAACTTGTAATCACTAGAACATAGTTTAGTTAATTCTAAACTTGTTCGCAAACAAAAGTTAATCCTTCTAACTTGACTTTTAAAATCAACTAAACACATGTTCTATATCTATATGATATTCTAACTTAATGATTTAAAACCTGGAAACACGAAAAACACCGTAAAACTGGATTTACGCCGTCGTAGTAACATCGCGGGCTGTTTTGGGTTAGTTAATTAAAAACTATGATAAACTTTGATTTAAAAGTTGTTATTCTGAGAAAATGATTTTTATTATGAACATGAAACTATATCCAAAAATTATGGTTAAACTCAAAGTGGAAGTATGTTTTCTAAAATGGTCATCTAGACGTCGTTCTTTCGACTGAAATGACTACCTTTACAAAAACGACTTGTAACTTATTTTTCTGACTATAAACCTATACTTTTTCTGTTTAGATTCATAAAATATAGTTCAAAATGAAACCATAGCAATTTGATTCACTCAAAACGGATTTAAAATGAAGAAGTTATGGGTAAAACAAGATTGGATAATTTTTCTCATTTTAGCTACGTGAAAATTGGTAACAAATCTATTCCAACCATAACTTAATCAACTTGTATTGTATATTATGTAATCTTGAGATACCATAGACACGTATACAATGTTTCGACCTATCATGTCGACACATCTATATATATTTCGGAACAACCATAGACACTCTATATGTGAATGTTGGAGTTAGCTATACAGGGTTGAGGTTGATTCCAAAATATATATAGTTTGAGTTGTGATCAATACTGAGATACGTATACACTGGGTCGTGGATTGATTCAAGATAATATTTATCGATTTATTTCTGTACATCTAACTGTGGACAACTAGTTGTAGGTTACTAACGAGGACAGCTGACTTAATAAACTTAAAACATCAAAATATATTAAAAGTGTTGTAAATATATTTTGAACATACTTTGATATATATGTATATAATGTTATAGGTTCGTGAATCAACCAGTGGCCAAGTCTTACTTCCTGACGAAGTAAAATCTGTGAAAGTGAGTTATAGTCCCACTTTTAAAATCTAATATTTTTGGGATGAGAATACATGCAGGTTTTATAAATGATTTACAAAATAGACACAAGTACGTGAAACTACATTCTATGGTTGAATTATCGAAATCGAATATGCCCCTTTTTATTAAGTCTGGTAATCTAAGAATTAGGGAACAGACACCCTAATTGACGCGAATCCTAAAGATAGATCTATCGGGCCCAACAAGCCCCATCCAAAGTACCGGATGCTTTAGTACTTCGAAATTTATATCATATCCGAAGGGTGTCCCGGAATGATGGGGATATTCTTATATATGCATCTTGTTAATGTCGGTTACCAGGTGTTCACCATATGAATGATTTTTATCTCTATGTATGGGATGTGTATTGAAATATGAAATCTTGTGGTCTATTGTTACGATTTGATATATATAGGTTAAACCTATAACTCACCAACATTTTTGTTGACATTTAAAGCATGTTTATTCTCAGGTGAATATTAAGAGCTTCCGCTGTTGCATACTAAAATAAGGACAAGATTTGGAGTCCATGTTTGTATGATATTGTGTAAAAACTGCATTCAAGAAACTGATTTCGATGTAACATATTTGTATTGTAAACCATTATGTAATGGTCGTGTGTAAACAGGATATTTTAGATTATCATTATTTGATAATCTACGTAAAGCTTTTTAAACCTTTATTTATGAAATAAAGGTTATGGTTGGTTTTAAAAATGAATGCAGTCTTTGAAAAACGTCTTATATAGAGGTCAAAACCTCGCAACGAAATCAATTAATATGGAACGTTTTTAATCAATAAGAACGGGACATTTCAGGATGATCACCTTACAAGATTGGAAGTGAGCTAGCAAACTTGAAAGTATTCTTGATTTTATGTAACTAGAACTTGTAGAATTTATGAAGAACACTTAGAACTTGAAGATAGAACTTGAGAGAGATCAATTAGATGAATAAAATTGAAGAATGAAAGTGTTTGTAGGTGTTTTTGGTCGTTGGTGTATGGATTAGATATAAAGGATATGTAATTTTGTTTTCATGTAAATAAGTCATGAATGATTACTCATATTTTTTGTAATTTTATGAGATATTTCATGCTAGTTGCCAAATGATGGTTCCCACATGTGTTAGGTGACTCACATGGGCTGCTAAGAGCTGATCATTGGAGTGTATATACCAATAGTACATACATCTAAGAGCTGTGTATTGTACGAGTACGAATACGGGTGCATACGAGTAGAATTGTTGATGAAACTGAACGAGGATGTAATTGTAAGCATTTTTGTTAAGTAGAAGTATTTTGATAAGTGTATTGAAGTCTTTCAAAAGTGTATAAATACATATTAAAACACTACATGTATATACATTTTAACTGAGTTGTTAAGTCATCGTTAGTCGTTACATGTAAGTGTTGTTTTGAAACCTTTAGGTTAACGATCTTGTTAAATGTTGTTAACCCAATGTTTATAATATCAAATGAGATTTTAAATTATTATATTATCATGATATTATCATGTACGAATATCTCTTAATATGATATATATACATTAAATGTCTTTACAACGATAATCGTTACATATATGTCTCGTTTAAAAATCATTAAGTTAGTAGTCTTGTTTTTACATATGTAGTTCATTGTTAATATACTTAATGATATGTTTACTTATCATAGTATCATGTTAACTATATATATATCCATATATATGTCATCATATAGTTTTTACAAGTTTTAACGTTCGTGAATCACCGGTCAACTTGGGTGGTCAATTGTCTATATGAAACATATTTCAATTAATCAAGTCTTAACAATTTTGATTGCTTAACATGTTGGAAACATTTAATCATGTAAATATCAATCTCAATTAATATATATAAACATGGAAAAGTTCGGGTCACTACATGTAGTTTATTTCACTTCCCGCGAGCGCCTTGCTAACAAAGTAAACTGGCTTCTGGACTTTGTTCCATTCCGCAACAAGCACTGAACCAAATGCTTCATTCGCAATCGAAATATAAAGATATAATATTTCACCATCTATAGGCGCAATCAATTTAGGTAGCTTAGCAAGTAGTTGATTCATTTCTTGAAATGCCTTATCTGCCTCTTCTGTCCATACAAAGTTCTTCTATTTCAAACACCCTATAAACTGTCTTTCTGCAGCCTTGGACAAGAACCTAGTCAAAGCCGCTATCTTTCCAGTCAAACTTTGCACCTCTTTAACAGTCTTAGGCACGGTCATGTTTTCAATTGCGGTTATTTTCTGAGGATTGGCTTGAATGCCTTGCTCATTGACATAGTATCCTAGAAATTTTCCTTCTCTTTCTCCAAAGCTACATTTAGATGGATTCAATTTCATATTGATCTTTCGCAAACTTTTAAATGTTTCTTCCATATCAAGCAAAATTTGCTCTTGCGTTTTACTTTTTATGACTTGGTCATCAACATAAGCTTCAAGGTTGCGGCCTATTTGGCCTTCTAATGCCTTGTTAATTAATCGCTGATAGGTTGCTCCCGCATTCTTGAGTCCAAAAGGCATTTTAATATAGAAATAAATGCCTTTTCCAGTAAGGAAAGCAGTTTTATCCTCGTCTTCTTGCACCATTAGGATTTGATGATACCCCTTTGCGGCGTCTAAAAAACATTTGTAAGGATAAGCGTGCAAAGACTCCACTTTTAGATCTGTTTCGGGAAGCGGATAGTTGTCCTTTAGACAAGCTTTGTTTATGTCTTTAAAGTCTATGAACATCCTCTATGAACCATCAGGCTTTTTTACCAATACTGGGTTCGCAACCCATGTTTGATATTTTACTTGGCGCAAAATTCCTGCCTTGACTAACTTGGCGATTTCCGCGCATAACCATTTCATGCGATCAGGAGCCGTTCCTCTGCGTTTTTACATAATGGGCTTTAGCGCAGGATTGGCATTTAATCTATGTTCCGCAATTTCACGCGGAACTCCGGTCATATCTTGCTCACTCCAAGCAAACACATCCATATACGCGACAAGTAAGTGTATAATCTTCTTTCTTATTTCTTCATCCAATTCATTGCCAATTTTTATTTTATGATCAGGATATTTATGGTTTATAACAACCATATTATCTTCTACGATACTGTGTTCAACAACTGCGCCTTGCGTGCTTATAGCCACACAAATTGGTTGCACAGTCATAGAGTTGATTGTTGCCACACCTTTACATGGTGGTGAATTTAACCATTCCATGTATTGTAGACGGTACTATGCTAAATTTGCGTAATGAAGATCTTCCCAATAGCATGTTATTTCGCGAGGTTGATCGTATAACATAAAAGTCTAGCTGCGCTTGTCTTGTCAATTTGATGTCTGCTTCATCGTGCAACTCAATTTTTAGTGATAATTGCCCCCATAGGCCATGCAGATTCACCCGCGAAACCGGACAGAGATATTGCGGTTAATTTTAGTTTTGTTTGAATGCATTCTGGCAATTTATGAAAGCATTGCTCGTATATCAAATCTATGCTATTGCCAGTGTCAACATGTATTTTCATAATCGTTATTCCAGTATTTACGACCTTACATGATATGACTAATGGCTTATCAGACATATCGCAATTTTGCTCAAATGGGAAAGTTATGGGCGCGAGTTGCCATTTTTCAAGCAATTCCGCTGCTTTTCGCTTTTTAAGCCCTTTCTTCTCGTGTATTGTGCTTATTATTTTCGCATCTTGCGTGATTTGGAGCACTTTAGTTGAATTTTTGGCCTAAAGAGATTTGTGCGTTTTATGCACCTTCGAATTCATACTTGTTACTTTCACAATATTTTTTGTGGCTAAAAGATTTTGTTGCTTTTTTATTTCATTTAGCCTATAGCTTTTGTCAAGGAGATTATGTTTTCCTACAATGTAACAAAGAAAATAAGATGATTAGAATTAATAAATGAGTTTAATTGCTCAATTAAAACGAACATGAATTTCTCATTTCAATTCTATTCGTGTCCCACGGATGGCGCCAAATGATCAATCCTAGATTATACAATATAGGTTAATCAATGATTAAGTGTAACGAGGGGGTACAATGGATGTTGATTAGGATTTTGGGACCTTATTGTCATATTTCGTTAAGTGCTAAACGATCAACCACCATGTCCCGATCTTCATAAATTACCTTAGGCAATAAAGATCAAGTCTCGGGCGAATTCATAAGAGAGATCAATATGGCTAGGGCAATCCTTCAAGAATCAACAACCTTAAATGAGAGGCCAAGCTCCATATTTATAGGTTTGAGATCTACACGGAAGTAAGATGTACGCGCACTTAGGCATTTCCGCACGAGTACTATGAGAAGCCTACGCACTCTTTAATATTTCGCGCAGTCCCACCGCATACATTTATATTTACCGCGGTTTAATGTCTTGTGTCTTTAAGTAGTTTTCCCTTATGGCAAGCCGTTTGGCAAGTTGGTTGCTGGATCGTAACTTGTCTTTCACCGTTTTCGCTCTAGAATCTTCGTTTTAGCTCGGTTTTTGATGATTTTTGCGCCCATGAATTCATAATTAAATATACTACAACATGAGATTAAGTAAATAAACTTTTTCAAAAGTTATAAAATAAATTATTTAAACGCGAGTTAATCGTCTTAGCCGGTTTTGCTCGTTTTCCTCATTTTTCATCCGTTTTTAGTGATTCTTGAAACATAGTCTTTGTAATGACTAAATCTACCAAATTAACCAACAAAGTGATTATTTTGGCGATAAAGTTTGGAACTTTATGGTTTTAGGGCTCAATATCGGGGGTAAAAATGTGACTTTTTGGCTCATCCAACCAGATCTACATCATTCCAAGCATAGTCTTAACATAAGCATAATTACCTATCCCTAACCTAATACTAATATCTTGGTCAACATTTTCCTGTTCTGCATACTCCGGATATCCTTCCAATTATTATTACTTTTCCGTACTTAGGACTTTTAGCTTAAACCAACTACTATCCTTTATCTAGGTAATTTAAATAAAATACTTATCCACTTGATTAATTTGTTAATCTATTCAAAAATACGACACTAGGTTAACTTACACCTTCAACACTAGGTTAACGACACCGCACGAATAAAACCGCCCGTTTTGGCTGTATCTTTGTACTCACATCAGAGTTTTTTGGCGTCGCTGTCGGGGATCGAATATTTTGATTGAGAAATATTTTAAACAGACAAAAGTATTGTTTGGTGGTGTCTAAGAAAGACAATTATACACGGACTTGGTTGTTGGCCTAGCCACCTAGATACAAGTAATCTGTAAGAAATCCTATCAGTTGAGATATCCGATAAGGTTAGCGACCGAATTTAAAGAGTAATTGTTTTTATTAAATTATCAATCCTTTTAGTCAATTAATATTTTCTAAAAGTTACTTTTGAGTCTTTTTAAACAGAAAATCTAAAAAAATGGAACAACAAAATACTCTTGCTTCTATGCATAAGTCATGCTTACAGGGATGAGGAGGACCAATCACCTTAGGAACCGAAGGAATTCCTGAAAACAGTTCACACATGATTAAACTAGTCAGTATGATCTGTAAATTTCAAGGATTACCGACTGACGATCCAAAATTTCACTTAAACAAATTTATCAGTCTGGTTGACTCTTTTAAGAAAGAAGAAAACGAGAAAAGCATTTTGAAACTTCATCTTTTTCAATATTCGCTTTCTACACACGCTTTGGCATGGTTTGATGAACTTAACCCGAATTCAATACATTTATGGGGGGAGCTAGCCACCAAGTTTCTAAACAAATTTTATCCACCCTCCCTACAAACCTGTTTAATAAATTACATCACAAACTTTTCTCAAAAAGAAAACGAGTCATTGTGTCTAGCATGGAATAGAATGAAGATGATGCTTAAAAGATGTACGAATCCTTCGTTAAGTTGGGTAGACATAATCTGTACGCTTTACAATGGTTTGACCAAGGATGATAATTCTCTTCTAGACATGGCCTCACAAAGCAATTTCATGTCCCGAACAGCAGACGAAGCATGGAATCTCTTGGATACAGTAAATGCACAACAGGAAGATTGGAGAAATGAAGCTACTGAGAAGGGTGAGGTCTTCGCTCATACGGTCAAAATGCTAGAAACCAGGTTACAAGATCTCACCCTCACTCTTCAAAGTTTTCCAATTCCTAAAAACTTCGATGCTACTAGAACTAATCTAAGGTATCCTTACCCTAGATGGGGACATAAACAGCAAAATAGCTCGGAACATAATATAATCGTCCCATTACAAAAACCTACTCTCCACTCTAAGGAAATTTTAGTTGAATTTATGAAAAAGCAATACATGATAAACCTTCAAGTCATAGAATGTCAAAATAAGTTCGACGCTTTGATAAAGACTTTTGAAGAATTAATAACCAGTTTTTAGCTTACGCTTAAACGTTTAACCACTAAAGTTGATCTAGTAATCACTAGAGGAGGGAAAGAAACAACTATTAATATACCCATACAAGACTTTTCCGATAAGGAAACTGTGTCAATTGACCCAGTTGTCAATCCACCAGAACCTGTCTCTCCTAAGGCCCCAAAAATTATTCCGCGTGCCCGCATACCTTTCCCAGGTAGGCTTAGGAAGGAAAAACAAGAAGCACAATTTACTAAGTATTGGGATATTATCAAGAATTTGCATTTAAATGTACGACTAGTAGATGCTTTAGTAGAAATGCCAAATTGCGCTAAATTTTTCAAAGAAATATTTTTAATCAAAGAGAGATTAAGAGAGATAGTTAGCTCACCCTTAAGTGAAGAATGCTCATTAGTGTTACAACATGGTATTCCCTCTAAGTTAGGAGATACAGGAAGATTTAGGGTACCTTTCTACCTGTAAGAAGTCCAAATTAGCAATGCATTAGCAGACTTAGGAGCCAGTGTAAACCTAATGCCCTATTCATTATTCAAAAAGCTAGGATTAAATGACTTAAGGCCTACCAGAATGACTATCTAACTCGCGAACAGATCAGTTAAAATTCCTCGAGGAATAGCTGAAGATGTCCTAGTCAGAGTGGATAAGTTCGTATTCCTCGTTGATTTCGTCATTATGGATATTCAGGAAGACACGAAGGTCCAACTCATTCTTGGCAGACCATTCCTAAATACTGCCAAGGCCATAATTGATGTGCACGAGAAATCACTGAAATTAAGAGTTGGAGGAGAAGAAATAACATTCAATGTTGACCGTCTCATGAACCATCCTCGCGAAGAAAATTTGAATCTCTCTAATTCTTTTCAAGAACTCGTCAACCAATACCTGGAAGAAACCATGGCTATATGTAGTCAAGATCAAATTTCTAAGGATCTATTCTTTACACCTCCTGAAGAAAATCTCGCCATCCATTCAGCCATAAACCTTAGTCAACATAAATCTCCCCTCTCTGAAAGTAATTTTCTTGGCAAGACTATCAGAATAGCACCGCTAGGATAAGGCATTTCCCTACCTCTGTTAAGGAGAAGTTTGAATGAAGAAACCGATTTCATTCCGGTATTTCAGGAACCCTAGTCAAAAGAGGACTGTGTGGAAATTCCTGAACCAACCTTCAAAACTAAGGAAGATGTTTCTGAAGAGGAAGCATTAAGAAGGACAATTTCCAAAAATGAAGAACAGATAGCATCAGTGACCGCTACTGAAGAAGAATTCCAAGAGTGATATGACTCGTTAGACCGAAAGGAGATAGCTATAATGAAGCCATCTATCGAGGAACCTCTGGAATTGAAATTAAAGAAGTTACCCGATAATCTGGAGTATGCATTCTTAGAAGGAGAATCGCAACTCCCCGTAATCATCTCGAAAGACCTCATGCCACAAGAGAAGGCAAAATTGATTCAAGTTTTGAAATCACATAAGAATGCAATTGCTTGGTAGATCTCTGACATAAAAGGAATCAGCCCTAACTATTGCACCCACAAGATCTGTAACGACCCGACTTTTATGACTTACATTTGTGCTTTGTGCTTTCACGAAACTGCGTATTTGTACGTACTGAGCTATATTATACTATGGGATCTTACTACATGTGGATTACTTTCGTTTATATGTTAAAACGTGTCATTAAGTACGTAGGTTACTTAACTTGATCCTCAGAAGCCTTTATGATCGTTAGTGTCACTTAACGTTTAGAACGAGCTATGTTTGTCGGTACACGTTTAACTTTGGTCATAATCGGAATATTATGACTACAAAATACTAATTGTTATTTTATAATAACAATTACTTGGGTTTTTGGATGCTTAATTACGCTTAGTAATTTACTAGAACACACTAGTTAGTCTTGTTGGACTTTAGCCCACCCTACTCTAGCTAGTGGAATATTTAATTAGCCCAATTATTAATGGATAATGACCCAATTATATGTAAGACAAATGCGCATTTATAAGAGCCAACATACTAGCATTTTTGTTTACTATTATCACTAATGTTGCATAGGATCCCAACATAAGCACCAACTTTAGACAACCATTAACCAAAAAGTAAATCTTGTCCCCTCCCTTGTCCCCAAAAAGCTACGGCCTAAGGGCTCTCTGAAAGGACCCGTCCTAATCCATCCGGACGAAATCCATATCGATTATAAACGATTCCAAACAGTTGATTACATCGCGAGGTACTTGACCTTTATATGATACATTTTACAAACATTGCATTCGTTTTGAAAAGACAATCTTTCATTACATCTGAAGTTGACAGACATGCATACCATTTCATAATATATCCAACTATAATTGACTTAATAATGATCTTGATAAACTCAACGACTCGAATGCAACGTCTTTTGAAATATGTCATGAGTGACTCCAAGTAATATCTTTAAGATGATCAAATGCACAGCGGAAGATTTCTTTCGTACCTGAGAATAAACATGCTTTCAAGTGTCAACCAAAAGGTTGGTGAGTTCATTAGTTTAACATAAATAATCATTTCCATCATTTTAATAGACCACAAGATTTCATATTTCCATTTCTCATAAACATACGTCCCATGCATAGAGACAAAAATATCATTCATATGGATTGAACACCTGGTAACCGACATTAACAAGACGCATATATAAGAATATCCCCATCATTCCGGGACACCTTTCGGATAGGATATAAATTTCGAAGTACTAAAGCATCCGGTACTTTGGATGGGGTTTGTTAGGCCCAATAGATCTATCTTTAGGATTCGCGTCAATTAGGGTGTCTGTTCCCTAATTCTTAGATTACCAGACTTAATAAAAAGGGGCATATTCGATTTCGATAATTCAACCATAGAATGTAGTTTCACGTACTTGTGTCTATTTTGTAAATCATTTATAAAACATGCATGTATTCTCATCCCAAAAATATTATATTTTAAAAGTGGGACTATAACTCACCTAATGTATTTTGTAGTAAAAATACATAGAACGACATTGAACAAGTATAGGGTTGGCCTCGAATTCATGAACCTATATCATTTATATGTATATTAATACATATAATTGAAATTGAACAAGTTTATATATTATATCTTAAATTATATACTATATTTAATTAGTTTGTGTATATATTCATAATGATTAATATTTATATAGTTACATTAATATATACATATTTCTATATATAATTGTCTAATGTTATATTTAAAAATCGATATTTTGTTATTTGTATGTATTTCATATGCAACTAATATTAATAGGTTTGATATATATAGTTATGTAAAATTTTTAATATAATCATAGTATATGTAACTAGCATATTTCATGTACAAAATATTTATCAGTTAAAAAAATAGTTTTTGATATTAATAATGATAATATTAATAATCATTTTTCATAATAATAATACTTATTTTGATAATGATATTAGTAATAACAATAATAATAATAATAGTAATAATATCTTAAATGATAAAATTACCAATACTAACTATATTAATAATACTTGTAAGACTAATGATAATAATAATAATAATAGTAATGGTAATATTACTTATAAATAACTAAAATAATAATAATGGTAATCGTACCATAATTCTAATATGGTACCTACAACAATTAAAATAACAATAACAATTATAAAACAAATACAGTGACAACAACAACAACAACAACATAATAATAATAATAATAATAATAATAATAATAATAATAATAATAATAATAATAATAATAATAATAATAATAATAATAATAATAATAATAATAATAATAATAATAATAATCATGAGTGAAAAGCTACCTCACAAGATTTTTCCCAGAAATAATAAAACTGTCCACTCCCAGACTCGAACCCCTGACCTCCCGTTCAGGCACAATCACACTAACCAACTGAGCTGTCCAGCCTTTCTGCTTTAAACCCCATCTGACATCTTTTTAACCTTTATTTATTTCTATTTCTTTTACCTTCTTCTTCTACCTCTCGTCGACCAGAGACAAGCAATCACAAGAATTCAGTTTAATGATCAATTTAATATTTGATATCCAATAAATAGCCACTCACTCGTGATTACTAAAAAAATAAAATTAAAATAAAAAAAACAGAATACTGCTCAACGCTGCAGTTCTAAAAAAAAAATTTGATTTCAAATTTTTCGTGCATATTAGACAAAGATTATAACATGAAATATATTGTAAATTGATCCTAGGAACTTTTAGAACCATCAATTGAATCAGAAACATAAAAGTATCTTCGAATTTCTTCAAGAACGCTATTGTTTGACTTTTAAATTTTCAGGTTTGACTCTAAAATTCAATTTCGATTTAAAGAATTGAGACCTGAGAATTTGCAGGTAATTTAGGTACATGATTCCAAACAACACCACATTCATAGAATTTGCAATATCGTTCGAAATCAATTTTTGAGCAAAAAGTGTGTACACGGGATCGTGAAGAAGAAAAGAAAGAAAAAAAATAAGATAACAATCTATCTGCTTTGATTGAGTAAAGAAGACGTGTTATAGCAATAATACAGATCGACAAATCCAATTAAAAGAAAACAAACTTCATAAAGCAGATAACAAAAGTCTTGGTACATACGAATTTTTATATAATTTATATATAATTAATATTAATAATCAATAATTATATTAATTATATTAATTATCATATTACTAGTAAAAAATAAAATAAATAATAATGATATAACAACAATAGTATCTATAGTTATTATTGATTATACTAATAGTTGGTATTAATTTCCAATAACCATAATAATAATAAAAAAAAATAATAATAGTATTACTAATATTAATAATAACAATATTTTTAATAATATCAATAAGAGTGATGATAACAATAATAAGTTTAATAATATCACTATAATATAACCATTGATTAAGTTTTATATTTATGTATTTTATTTAATAATAATAACACTGATATTTATAATAAATAGTTATGAGAGTCATAATATTTTTAGTAAAGATAACAAATTAGATGCATTTAAGTTCATATCTATATGTTATCTATAATAATATAACTAATACTGATTTTAATGAATGTAATGATAATATTACTATAACAACTATATTTTAACTTGCGATTACATTTAACCTTATAATTTATTAATTATGTCATATTTAATAGTTATATAATATAATAACATATATCTATTATTTAATATTCAATATTTGTACATTACAGTATATATATCAATAATAATACTAATAATCATATTAGTAATATTAGTAATAATACTTCTTATTAATAATACTAATAATGATAATAATATTAATATAACAATTATATTCAAACTTGTAACTTAGTTCAATGTATTTCCAATTATGATATCATATCCCCCGTTTATATTTTATTGAATCTTTGATATTTATTAATTATTTATATTTTATAATATTACCTAGGTATAGAATTCATTTATATTTACATATTTATTTATACATAGTTGTTCGTGAATCGTTGGTAATGGTCGAATGGTAATTGAATATGTGAACATAGTTTCAAAGTTTTCGAGACTCAATATTATAGACTTTGCTTATCGTGTTGAATTCATATAAAGATCAAGTTTAAATTTGTTTGAAAATTCCCGGGTCACTACAGTACCTACCCGTTAAAGAAATTTCATCCCGAAATTTGAGTGAGGTGGTCATGGTTAACAATAAAAATGTTTTCATGACAATATGAGCTAATAAATAGATTTTTATTACTATTGAATAATATGGATAAGATAATCCGATTATTCGAAGAGTATGAGTGAAACTATCACAAAAGAATAAAATGAGTAATTGAGATTCGTCTTAACCGGTGATGTATTCACGGTTGATTTTAGAATTTAAGGTGCATCTTAACTTTTGACAAAGTCAGGGTTAAATCCCGGAATTCAAGGGATTTAAAGAAAATCTTCGAAATCTAAAAGATTTGATTCTTCGGCGAGTAAGAAAATTAAGATCTCTATAATTAAATACGGTGATCTGCCTCGATTTCTCCGTATGATATTTCCCTTATAAATTTACCTTTTTCGTTCCATTAGTTTCCACCACTTCTATGACTTCTTTCTCATTTCATATCTCTAAAAGATTATAATAATGCTTAATCCGGTTCTGATCCTTGTCCTCATCCTTATTATTGCAACAATTATTCTTCTTTTCCAACTTCCACCAGAGGAATCTGCTTACTTCTACTTTGCCCTTGGGGTTATAGTACTTATAATTCTCCCGTGTCTTTATGTTGCGATAAACATTGATATACACGGTTTGTAATTTAGGTGTTGTTATCGGGCTTTATATCTTTCTTTATATTTCAATGTCCCTATATCTGTTTTTCTATAATCATTGTCATCCACAGTTAATACTCCTTCCTCTTTGCTGCGATTTATACTCCAATTTCTATTTCTTTTGGAGCTTTGTCCCTTCGTTTCTTCTTTTTACGATTGGACACCTCTTGTAATGGTCCAGAATTCGTGAGTATGGAGTTTCGAATGAATATAATGCTCTAAACAAGAAAGAACGTAATAACTTGATTTGATTTGTCAAATTACCAGAGTCACTGAGAATAAAACTATCAAGAATATATTTTCTTGATATGTTCAGAAGTTAATCAGAATGAAAGAGTTATGTAACATGTCACATGATGACGTTATAATCTGTGAATCATCATGTTCCATTTAGAAACTCAGCATGACTTACTGTAATATAATCACGTTGATCAAGTGTCATTATATTATACTAACTCATGCATCAGTTCCCAACATTACTTCAATAACATTCATATTTTTTAGCTTGAAAGTTTACAGAATATAGAAACTAACAGTTTCTATATGATGTAACACTGATATCAGGAAGAGATTAATAATTTCAGATAAGAATAGTTATGAAAATATCTTCAGAAATATGGAGGATATTTATAATGAGGGCTACAATGATATATTGGAATTTCTAATATCAATGGATGATAGAAACTATTGTCTGCAAGGGTTTAGAGTAAGGAGCAAGATATTCACTAAAGACTTTAGCAGACATTGAATCATTTGGATTTTTTGAAGTCAAACTTATTCTTTGTGATTTGTCCACGATTTTATTCATAGTTTCGCATAATCTGCTTTTCGGTACTAAATTTTTCTATTGAATGTTTTAAATATAATGATACACAGGAAGCACGAAGAGGTATATAATTTCGAACGAGAATATTTATGAAAATATCCTCAGAAATATCGAAGATATTGATGATGATATTTTGGAATTTCTAAGTTCGATGATTGATGGAGAAAGATTTTCCGCAAGATTTTAACATGACTTCGGAGCAAGATATTCTCTAAGGATTCCAACGGATCCAGAATCCTGAATCCTTTGAATATAGGGTTTGGTCCTTGTATTTGTCCTTGGTCTCCTTCGTGGTTAGCTCAATCCATTTTCCGGTTCCAACTTTTTTGAGCTTTTCCATCATTCTATTCTTTATCATCAAACTTCTGATGATTAGGGTCATTTACAGTTTTTGTTGCTTCATTCAACTTTTCAAAATTCAGAGTATTGGTTCGCAGACTGGGTGCTTTTCAGAATTTCAGAATGGAAGATCATTATTCTAAGAGATAAATGTTATACATATAACTGTTGATGTAGATATGCTGTGAGTTTTCAAAGTACTACTTGCCGATTCTTCTACATTTACTGCTACCATATCTGAATCATTGGTTATCGATCTGAGGTGATTTCAAGAGAATTGTGTTTTTTTAGATGATTAAACGCTGACGGTAATATGGTGGAATATAAAAGGTTCCCCGGTAACAATAAAAGAGGATACATATAAATCAAGGTGATAATAAGGTTGTTTCGAACGAAAAGTCGAAGTTGATTTGCTGGAGCTGTGACAAAATTTGTTACTTTGAAAGGAATTACCAAGTTATAGTGGGTAATAATAACACTAAGGAATTAGCACAACTATGTGTTAAACGTTTACTTAGTTTTCGAGAGTTTATCAGATGCATAACTAAATGTATCAATCTTTTCACCCGTAGATGAAGTGCGATTGATCCATCTTCTCGATTGATGTGTTTTCAAGGATCAAGAAAGGTTTGAACGCTGATAGTAATCGTCAAGATATAAATGATGTTTAAGATGAAATCAAGTGGCAACTTGAAGAACTGTTTAGTTTCATATGTTATAATCAATATTTTAATTCATTTTAATTGTCCAATATTGATAGTCCTCAGTTGATAGTCCACAGTTAGCAATTCAATAATTCATATATAATTTAATATTTAATATTCAAATTAATTAATACGTGTCGTGACCCGTATACGTCTCAGACTCGATCACAACTCAAACTATATATATTATTGTAGAATCAACCTCAACCCTGTATATAGAACTCGATCATTACTGCATATAGAGTGTCTATGGTGATTCCAAATAATATATATAGATGCGTCGATATGATATGTCAAAACCTTGTATACGTGTCCCGATATTTAAAGTGCGTAAAATAAATAACATAAATTAAATAACGATAAATAAAGTGCGTAAAGTAAATAACAGAAATTAAATGACAATAAATAAAAATTGCGAGAATATAAACTGCGATAAAATAAATTGCGATAATTAAATTGCGATAAATAAAATGTAATACGGAATTAACAGTTAGCTAGGAACAGTTAGCTAGGATTTTGTTAGCGTGGTTACTTAATAAAATTTAATATTGTTAATTAGTCTGTTTCTAATCAATTTTTATTGTGTCCATTATTTCTTCATTATGCCACTTGTTGGATTCTGATAGGTCAAAATCCAAATATGAAATTGGATTTGAATGAAAATTGTTATTCTTTGGTGAACGGATACGTATATCAGTGGTTGTAAATAGGATAGTGAATAACTGTTGAATCATATTCGAAGAATATACAGTGTAACTTATTAATGTGAAATTTAAATATTCCTCGGGTATTACCTACCCGTTAAAATATTTTCACCATTAACAGTTTGTACAAAAGAATTTTTAATTACAATCTTTATGAAAACATATATACATATATATTTTCTTCAGATGTATTCATGGATTTAATGAGTTACTATGATTTTAAACTCATTTGCTTTTCGGTTGGAACTAGAATAAATAATCTCTAAAACTTTAGAGATTACATATTCGCCATGTCGAACGAAGATAAATGAGGTAGAACGATTACGTAGAACGAAGATCATACTCAAAGTACAGATGATGATATTGAAGTATGGATTGTTGATGGTACTGGTGCTGTTATTGATGGTACTGTTGGTGCCGGTGATGTTGCTGAAGCTGGTACATTTTGCACCATATTCTCCGAATTGATTATTCGAGCGCAAAGTTCGTTGACTTATTACTCCAGGATGATTGTCGGTCGGAACGAGCGGATGAATAAGGTTCAGAATTGTGGATAGAATATAATCTTGTCGAGTTACTCTAGAAATGAAAGTGAAGATGGTGTTTCGAACTGCTTCACAGGTAAGTGCTTCAGGTTCTTCGCCAAGAGGTGAATTCGGTTGGTGGAAGGGATTTCCTTCTCCGTATCTCCATTGATTAAGTAGACTACGAACTTATCAGATGAATTGGGGATGGCTGATTGGTTTATTCATTCTGATGACGCTGTTTTCGGAGCTTAGGTGAACATCTATGTCGGAATAGCTATTGGAATAGCTATCAAAATCTGAGGGATTCGAACTGGTTTAGGGATTCATTTCGTACGATCAGATAAAGGATTTTCGATAAGAAATAGATTATAGGATGTAGATTAGTACCTTGCAATACATAGTATACATGTGCACATTTAATACTAAAATCCCATAAGTTACGGAGGAATCTACGGAAGCTGTCAGGCAAAGATAACAATAACATATATGCTAAGATATGAATTAGCAGATACGCTAAGATACGAATATTGTCTATACACTATTCATGCAATCAGTGCAGTAAGAGGTGTCTAGACTAAGAATGATAAGCAGGTAAATTCCTAAGGATGATAAATAGATGATTTCTGACAAAAATGATAAGCAAAACTTTTGACATGCAGACACGGTCGAAGTCCAGATTCTCTAATGCATCCTAACGACTATCAGTTAGACACACTAATGCAAGACCTGGTTCGCTAAGACCACCGCTCTGATACCAACTGAAAGGACCCGTCCTAATCCATCCGGACGAAATCCATATCGATTATAAACAATTCCCAACAGTTGATTACATCGCGAGGTACTTAACCTCTATATGATACATTTTACAAACATTGCATTCGTTTTGAAAAGACAATCTTTCATTACATCTGAAGTTGACAGACATGCATACCATTTCATAATATATCCAACTATAATTGACTTAATAATGATCTTGATAAACTCAATGACTCGAATGCAACGTCTTTTGAAATATGTCATGAGTGACTCCAAGTAATATCTTTAAGATGATCAAATGCACAGCGGAAGATTTCTTTCGTACTTGAGAATAAACATGCTTTCAAGTGTCAACCAAAAGGTTGGTGAGTTCATTAGTTTAACATAAATAATCATTTCCATCATTTTAATAGACCACAAGATTTCATATTTCCATTTCTCATAAACATACGTCCCATGCATAGAGACAAAAATATCATTCATATGGATTGAACACCTGGTAACCGACATTAACAAGATGCATATATAAGAATATCCCCATCATTCCGGGACACCCTTCGGATATGATATAAATTTCGAAGTACTAAAGCATCCGGTACTTTGGATGGGGTTTGTTAGGCCCAATAGATCTATCTTTAGGATTCGCGTCAATTAGGGTGTCTGTTCCCTAATTCTTAGATTACCAGACTTAATAAAAAGGGGCATATTCGATTTCGATAATTCAACCATAGAATGTAGTTTCACGTACTTGTGTCTATTTTGTAAATCATTTATAAAACCTGCATGTATTCTCATCCCAAAAATATTAGATTTTAAAAGTGGGACTATAACTCACCTAATGTATTTTGTAGTAAAAATACATAGAACGACATTGAACAAGTATAGGGTTGGCCTCAAATTCACGAACCTATATCATTTATATGTATATTAATACATATAATCGAAATCGAACAAGTTTATATATTATATCTTAAATTATATACTATATTTAATTAGTTTGTGTATATATTCATAATGATTAATATTTATATAGTTACATTAATATAAACATATTTCTATATATAATTGTCTAATGTTATATTTAAAAATCGATATTTTGTTATTTGTATGTATTTCATATGCAACTAATATTAATAGGGTTGATATATATAGTTATGTAAAATTTTTAATATAATCATTGTATATGTAACTAGCATATTTCATGTACAAAATATTTATCAGTTAAAAAATAGTTTTTGATATTAATAATGATAATATTAATAATCATTTTTCATAATAATAATACTTATTTTGATAATGATATTAGTAATAACAATAATAATAATAATAATAGTAATAATACCTTAAATGATAAAATTACCAATACTAACTATATTAATAATACTTGTAAGACTAATGATAATAATAATAATAATGGTAATGGTAATATTACTTATAAATAACTAAAATAATAATAATGGTAATCGTACCATAATTCTAATATGGTACCTACAACAATTAAAATAACAATAACAATTATAAAACAAATACAGTGACAACAACAACATAATAATAATAATAATAATAATAATAATAATAATAATAATAATAATAATAATAATAATAATAATAATAATAATAATAATAATAATAATAATAATAATAATAATAATAATAATAATAATCATGAGTGAAAAGCTACCTCACAAGATTTTTCCCAAAAATAATAAAACTGTCCACTCCCAGACTCGAACCCCCGACCTCCCGTTCAGGCACAATCACACTAACCAACTGAGACGTCCAGCCTTTCTACTTTAAACCCCATCTGACATCTTTTTAACCTTTATTTATTTCTGTTTCTTTTACCTTCTTCTTCTACCTCTCGTCGACCAGAGACAAGCAATCACAAGAATTCAGTTCAATGATCAATTTAATATTTGATATCCAATAAATACCCACTCACTCGTGATTACTAAAAAAATAAAATAAAAAAATATAAAAAATAAAAATAGAATACTGCTCGACGCTGCAGTTCTAAAAAAAAAATTTGATTTCAAATTTTTTGTGCATATTAGACAAAGATTATAACATGAAATATATTGTAAATTGATCCTAGGAACTTTTAGAACCGTCAATTGAATCAGAAACGTAAAAGTATCTTCGAATTTCTTCAAGAACGCTATTGTTTGACTTTTAAATTTTCAGGTTTGACTCTAAAATTCAATTTCGATTTAAAGAATTGAGACCTGAGAATTTGCAGGTAATTTGGGTACAAGATTCCAAACAACACCATTCATAGAATTTGCAATATCGTTCGAAATCAATTTTTGAGCAAAAAGTGTGTACACGGGATCGTGAAGAAGAAAAGAAAGAAAAAAAATAAGATAACAATCTATCTGCTTTGATTGAGTAAAGAAGACGTGTTATAGCAATAATACAGATCGACAAATCCAATTAGAAGAAAACAAACTTCATAAAGCAGATAACAAAAGTCTTGGTACATACGAATTTTTATATAATTTATATATAATTAATATTAATAATCAATAATTATATTAATTATATTAATTATCATATTACTAGTAAAAAATAAAATAAATAATAATGATATAACAACAATAGTATCTATAGTTATTATTGATTATACTAATAGTTGATATTAATTTCCAATAACCATAATAATAATAAAAAAATAATAATAATAGTATTACTAATATTAATAATAAGAATATTTTTAATAATATCAATAAGAGTGATGGTAACAATAATAAGTTTAATAATATCACTATAATATAACCATTGATTAAGTTTTATATTTATGTATTTTATTTAATAATAATAACACTGATATTTATAATAAATAGTTATGAGAGTCATAATATTTTTAGTAAAGATAACAAATTAGATGCATTTAAGTTCATATCTATATGTTATCTATAATAATATAACTAATACTGATTTTAATGAAAGTAATGATAATATTACTATAACAACTATATTTTAACTTGCGATTACATTTAACCTTATAATTTATTAATTATGTCATATTTAATAGTTATATAATATAATAACATATATCTATTATTTAATATTCAATATTTGTACATTACAGTATATATATCAATAATAATAAGTATATATATCAATAATAATAATCATATTAATAATATTAGTAATAATACTTCTTATTAATAATACTAATAATGATAATAATATTAATATAACAATTATATTCAAACTTGTAACTTAGTTCAATATATTTCCAATTATTATATCATACCCCCGTTTATATTTTATTGAATCTTTGATATTTATTAATTATTTATATTTTATAATATTACCTAGGTATAGAATTCATTTATATTTACATATTTATTTATACATAGTTGTTCGTGAATCGTTGGTAATGGTCGAATGGTAATTGAATATGTGAACATAGTTTCAAAGTTTTCGAGACTCAATATTATAGACTTTGCTTATCGTGTCGAATTCATATAAAGATCAAGTTTAAATTTGGTCGGAAATTCCCGGGTCACCACACTCTCCCCACACCCATTTCTACTATAAATACAAGCCTTAGCTCACCCATTTTACACTTGATCTCATTCACAATTTACACACACTTACTCTCTTATTTTCTCTCTAGTCTTTCTCACTCTAAAAAGTGTAAGTATTAAATTTTATTTCTCTTCTTCTTCTCCTAGTCACGAAATCATTATCATCATGTGAAGATCAAGCTTTTTAGCTTTTGATCTTGTTACATCTTGTAGATTCAAACTTGGATTTGAATCCTTCAAGAATATGGAAGATTCAAGTTTTCTAGCTTTGAATCTTCACTTATTTTGTAGATCCAAATCTTTTAGCTTATAATCTCTTTATTTTGTTGTAAAGAACCAAACTTGTGTTTGTAATCTTCATGTAACTTGAAGATCTAGCTTCATGCTTCAAGGATCTTCAAGAACAATCAAGATTAAAGCTTTCTAGCTTTAAATCTTCATTTCTTTTGTTGGATCTAAGTTTTCTAACTTATGTCTCATTATTTTGTTATAAAGATCAAAACTTGTGTTTGTGATCTTCATGTAACTTGAAGATCTAAGCTGTATGCTATGACGACCCAGAAATTTCCAACCAAATTTAAACTTAAATCAGACACGATAAGCAAAGTCTATTAAACCGAGTCTCAAAATGTTGGAACTATTTTTCATGAATGCATTTGACCTTAACTATTCCCGACAATTCACGAACAACTATTTGTAAATAGATACATATATATTTAAAAATTTAAATATATATATTAATTCAAAATATAATTTGAAATATTCTATTATTTAGTTATTAAAATTAATTTTGTAAAATAATATAAGATATTAATTCATACTTAAATAGTTTTGAACACTTTTACTAAAGATAATTAAGTTGAAGTGAATAATAGATGGTTTAGTTCATTGTTGACATATAATCTCTAGTTGTATCTGGACTTTAATTTGAGCTTTTAATAGACTCGTAGTAATGAAATAAGGAACTTTCAAACAAACAAACTGATTATCAACGGAGTACGAAATTTAGTCCGTAATAGGCGACGACTAACAATATAACATGTTCACATCTTAAAATATCTTAAAATTTTACTGTGCATGATTGAATCAATTAGAGTTAGTGTTTGAAATTCATGACCAAATATCTGTCAACTTTCAGATTCTATACCTACACACATGATTATAATCACAGCTTGCATATTTGTTTCATACGATTTATTTATTATATTTTTATATCACGGGTTTGGTTATATTTGTCTTGTTACCTATACAAAATGAAAGAAACAAGTGGGATTTATTGATTACATGTGGGTTCCATAATTTCTTTTTCTCGGGATGACAAGAACTAGTAAGTTCTTTCATAAAAACTATGTTGCCAAAAAGATTGAGAAATAGTATTACTTTTTATAAGAACAAATGAATATACTCTATTCCTTCTTCACGATTATCACTCTTTCCCTCTACAAGTTAAACTTCCTCTTTCTAAAATCAAGTTACAATAAATCTGAAATTGTAACATGCTAAATTCGATTCTTGATCTTGTTTTGATACTGTTTTGCCACCATTATTAATCTAAGAACCAACAACACACACCCACTACTAGCCTTGTGTTCTTCTTCTCCTAGGATCAACCATCACTTCACCACCATTTGAGTTACTAGAACAAGGAACCCTCAAACCCATCATTAAACCAAAACCATCACTAAATTAAGGCAACGATGCTCTACTACTGCTTCTGCTCATAAACCCACCCATGTCCATCACAACCCACGCAAGACATCACCCACCATCTTCAATCCAAAACAATCACCAAAGTGCCATGAATTATATACTGTTTTTGTAGCTAAACACCAACACCAATTGCCACATGTTCATATCCAAAAAAAACAACAAACCATGATATTATTTTTGCCTGCTGCTATAGTCCAGTAAAGACCATCATCATTGTTTCAATTGATGCTGTATGTTCTTTCTGTTTCTTCTCTCCGATCCAACAAACCCACCTTTAATCACTTCCATTAAAAACACCATCACCAAGACCGTACTACTGCTGCTAAAAGTTTCTTGTATCAATCACTTGCACAAACCCATCGAAACCCTTTTTACAAAAGAGCAAGATCAAGAAAACCCAACACTGTAATTTCACTTATCACTACAAAACATTCCAGATATAATTTCTACATCAATCATTCAATTATACATATAAATCCACAGCTGCTGCTGCTATTCGAAAAATAAAACAGAATAGAAAAGAGGAACAAATATTCATATTATTCAACAATTTTTGTTCGGGACTTCTTTTTAAATTCATCAAAAACTCAAAATTCATATCACTCAACTGTTGAGCATCAACATTTTAGGATATTGAATTCATAAACAATAACAACAACATAACAATCGTAAATCATCAAAAAGTATAAACAATAACATATTCATAGCTAATTGATTCGAAGTCACCTACATTTAAACATTCAAGTTCGTTTCAGACTCCGGAGTAAAACTGTGACTTCAGGATGAATTACACATAGATTATGATTCCTTCTCGTTCACTCAAGCTTTGTGGTGCTTCAATTCGATCTGAAAGTTATCATAGGTTCCAGATCTCAAGGTCAACGCTCGTTCTTTATCGGTCAACATTTTAATTCAGTTGTTATACGATGTTTTAAGACCTGCTGATGATCCCTGAGTGTTTGAAGGTGGATTTGGAACGATATTCATATAGAAATCATACCCTAAAAAAGTTGAATATTAGATATTGGAAATGGGGTGTTCGTATGAATGAGGAAGATCGACAGGGATGGAAACCGAATGATATATGCAGATGATATAGAGCAGGCTGCTTTAAATGGGCTATGTTCAATTTTATAAGGCCCAATAAACTATTATTCTAGTGGACTACTAGAATTCCATTTCTCTTGATATTAAGGCCCAAGTGCAACTAACGCTCGACTCTCTCGCTCAATCTACACGGAGGGTATAACCCTTAATCCATGACGTTTAATATTATCTTTAAATATTTAATAAGATTATGATTTTTAATCAGGACCTAAATAATATTAAGCAATATAAATATAGTTATAATTTCAAGTATGGATACGAGTATGATAACTATTATGAATTAGTTAAAAATATGGTTAAGGATAGGATTATAAAAATAATGATTATAATGAAAAATATGAAAACGATTAAAATTATAATTAAATTATGATTTAAATAAAATATCATTATTATCAATATTAACATATAACTATTATTATTATTAAATGATATTATTATTATTATTATTATTATTATTATTATTATTATTATTATTATTATTATTATTATTATTATTATTATTATTATTATTATTATTATTATTGATATGTTGATTAGTATTATTAATATCATGATTATTATTATTATTAGAATTATCATTATTTTTTTATCATTATTATTTTTATGTATATTACTATTATTTTTATGAATATTGTAATTATTATATATATATATATATATATATATATATATATATATATATATATATATATATATATATATATATATATATATATATATATATATATAATTATTATCATTATTTATTACTATTAATATTATTATTATTACAATAAAAGTTAGTCATATAAAATTTTACTTAATAAAACTAGATTGAATTTTTTTTATAAATTATTTAAAGTATATAACACAAATATTTAATTAAGATATTAATAAAACACATAAATTATAAAAATAACATTTATATCACTAATTATATACAAAATTGTTCGATTACAATTATATGTATTAATATATATATACTTGATATAGGTTCGTGAATCCAAGGCCAACTCTGCATTGTTCAGTATCGTCGTGCGAATATTTTTACTACAAAATATTGTATTGTGAGTTTCATTACTCCATTTTTAAATGCTTTTGCAATATATATTTTTGGGACTAGGAATACATGCGCTGCTTTTATAAATGTTTTACGAAATAGACACAAGTAAATGAAACTACATTATATGGGTGAATGATCGAAGCCGAATATGCCCCTTTTTAGCTTGGTAGCCTAAGAATTTAGGAACAGACTCCAAATTGACGCGAATCCTAAAGATAGATCTATTGGGCCCAACAAGCCCCATTCTGGAATTTGGAATGCTTTAGTACTTCGATTTTATCATGTCCGATGGGTGTCCCGGAATGATGGGGATATTCTATATGCATCTTGTTAATGTCAGTTACCAGGTGTTCACCATATGAATGATTATTTTTGTCTCTATGCATGGGACGTATATTTATGAGAAATAGAAAAGAAAATCTTGTGGTCTATTAAAATGATGAAAATGAATGTTTATGATAAATAATGAACTCACCAATCTTTTGGTTGACACTTGAAAGCATGTTTATTCTAGGGTATGAAAGAAATCTTCCGCTGTGTATTTGCTCATATTAGAGATATTACTTGGAGTCATTCAAGACATATTTCAAAAGAAGTTGCATTCGAGTCGTCGAATTCTTCAAGATTATTATTAAGTCAATTATAGTTGGATATTTTATGAAATGGTATGCATGCCGTCAACTTTTAATGTAATGAAAGTTTGTCTTTTAAAAACGAATGCAATGTTTGTAAAATGTAACATATAGAGCTCAAGTACCTCGCGATGTAACCAAATGTAATGTATTCGTCCAGATGGATTGGGACGGGGAATTTCATATGCTTCAAGATCTTCAAGAACACCAAAGATTCAAGCTTTCTAGCTTTGTAATCTCATAACTTGTGTGAAAAGAATCCAAGCCCTCTAGCTTAGGGTTCCATTACTTTGTTTGATCAAGTTCATGTTCATACTTGTTTGATTGAATGAAAGTTTGTAGCTTTAATTGTAAATAGAACTTGTAATTGTGTTAAGACTAAGAATATGATGTAACCTTGGTTCATCATCCTTCTAAAACTCTTAAATGAGTTGTATTCTTACTTGGTCTTAATATTTTTTGTGTTGATGGTTGAAACTTGGTCAAAGTGATGCTAACCCATCAATGAGTTGTACACTTGAAGCTACAAGCATCAAGGATGAGAACCGTGATGAGCACCAAGCACCAAGAATCCCACCGGAGCACTTGTCTACTATTTTTCAGGGTCTGATCAGACTCTTTGTGAAATGCCCCGTCCTAATCCATCTGGACGAATACATTACATTTGGTTACATCGCGAGGTTCTTGACCTCTAAATGATACATTTTACAAAAATTGCATTCGTTTTTAAAAGACAAATTTCATCACATCGAAAGTTGACGGCATGCATACCATTTCATAATATATCCAACTATAATTGACTTAATAATAATCTTGATGAACTCGACGACTCGAATGCAACGTCTTTTGAAATATGTCATGAATGACTCCAAGTAATATCTCTAATATGAGCAAATGCACATCGGAAGATTTCTTTCATACCTGAGAATAAACATGCTTTAAAGTGTCAATCAAAAGGTTGGTGAGTTCATTAGTTTATCATAATCGCTCATTTCCATAATTTTAATAGACTACAAGATTTCATATATTTAATTGTACACGTAACCCGCGAATTAAAAATCATTCATATGGTGACGCTTGATAACCGACTTAACTTTAATGCATAGTGTGACGACCCGGAGATTTCCGACCAAATTTAAACTTAATCTTTATATGTTTCCGATACGATGAGCAAAATCTGTAATCTTGAGTCTCAAAATTTTTGAACTATTATCACGTATGCAATTACCCTCGACTATTCCCGACGATTCACAAACCACTATTTGTAAATAAATACATATATATTTAAGTATATGAATATATAATTTGAAATATAAATTGAAATATTATATGATGTAATTATTAAAATCAATAATGTAAAATAAAATAAAATATAATAATTACTATTTAAAACATATCTATATATGTAAATGAAGTATATTGAATATATATATATATATATATATATATATATATATATATATATATATATATATATATATATATATATATATAATTTCGAATCGATAGTAACGCTCAATTGTCATTCGATTGATATAATATTTCATGTTATGTAAATAATTATGTATTTGTGAATATTATTATCAATAATTAATATTATCATTGTTATCATTGTTATTATTATTTTTTTATTATTAATATTAACAATATTATTATTATATTTATATTTATTAATTATAATTTATAATTTAGATATTTACTCTTGTTAGATATCTCTATCACTATAATTTTCATGTCCCTTCCTATTTCGCTCGTGATATAACATAGTCAAAACTTCTATTTCTTTCTCCCCACTTGGTAAACTGAACCATCATTCTATCTCGTTTACATGTTTCTTCATTTTACTATTTTTAATTGATACTGTTTTTGTCGAAATCCCATAACTAATTTACATTTACAGATTCATTGCATGCATATACATATCAATCACTATCATCTTATCTTCAAAAGAGTCAATAAATTAAAATCCATATGCAATACTTTACTGCCATAGTTGGCCACTTCACTTAGCAAAGGTGACCCCAATTTAAGAAGATCACAATTTCTTTCCTTCTAGTCCCGGTCTCTTAACACAACTCTCCGACGCACTACATCATGTTTACTGATCAACCATTGAACGCTCATTGGTGTTTCCTCCTTTACAATCTCTATCAAAACCTACAACCACCACATAATCCACAAGCCTCTAAACCGAACATCACCTTCGAGTTCGATTTTGTTTCGTGTGCAATACCATCGATTAACACCTTCATCAAACAAAATCATCAACCACCATTAAACCATCAATATTGTTACTAGTTTCCTGCATCCTGCTTCTGTTGAAATCGTGAGACCAGACCACCTTCAAATATCAATAAGCACAACCACAAACCCCTCAAGTTGGTAACCTATAAAACCCTCTACTGCACCTGCTTATTCTGTTGCTGTTCGAGGTAACATCTACTCTGCCACCTTGTAATTTCCCTGTCTTTCGAGTTCATCGAAAACCATCACCTATTACCCTTGTTTTTGATCACCAACATAACCCAAATGAACTAAACTACTGCACCTACTATTCAAATATAATGGTGACCGCTACAACTTCCACTTTCTATTTTGTTTTAACCCATTCACCACCATGAACCACCATCGGTTCTCATCACAACAACCACTACAACACCATTAAATCACCACTTTCATTCCTTTTTATTACTCAACTTGTTTTAACTGGCAATTCACAAAACACAATATAAATATCGATATATCCGTTTACATATACATGATCAAAGGCAAACAACAAAGTGATTTAAGGAAGTTAATAAACATAAACACCTACATGAAATCACCTGTCTTCTTCATTCTCAAATCATTGTATGATATCATCGTAGACAACCACTCACTACCAGACCAAATTCACCTTGAGACCTCCAACTTCACCATCGATTAACCTTACTGTCACTGCCATGATCCTATGTTTTTGTTTTAGTCGAATACCTTCCAAGACCACACCACTTCACTTTCGATCCATCTCTCTCTCCTAACCTTAAACCGAGAACCATCATCCTCTTCGTTACATAGTGCTGCTATAATTATAATTCTGATTCTGTTTCCGTAATAAAGGCTACCTGGATAAGTACGAAGATGATGATGAGCGAGAATTTTTTTTATATAAAAATAAAAACATAAAACTCCTATCATCTCTTGCCTTTTATTCTAATTCCCTCCTGACCCGACATATCAATTACCAATCATGAAAGGGTGACCTTTTGCTCCATTTTACTTTTCTTGTTTTCCCTGTACACGTCGATTAGCAATAAGAACCGAATATTTTTTTATTTAGGTCGACTCCTTTATCTGGGTTTTAATTTGTTTTGAGTTTGGGTCAATGGATTGATGAGTTTGGCCGATATATACTTGGGCTTTTGATTTCTGTGTTGGACCGAGACCCATATTATTCTTGGTGGGCTAGATTCAAATGAATCTGATAGAAGAGAAGATGGGAACAGAAAAATTTCGGGTTATAGGGATTAAACTTTGAAATATTCTGAAAATAACAAAACAGCTCAATGGCAAGGAGGGTTTGTGTGTGAGCGGGAGGTCGCGGGTTCGAACCTGGTCCTTGGCATATTTATTATTATTATTATTATTATTATTATTATTATTATTATTATTATTATTATTATTATTATTATTATTATTATTATTATCGTTATCCTTATTTTAGTATTATTATAATTATTAAATTTACAAACAAAAGAGATTTATATATATAAAAAGTATATTACATACTATATTTTTATATGAAATGTTATTAACTATAACCAAATTACAAATAATGTATAAATATATTTTAATAGATTATAAGTAATAATATAAACACATATATGAATATAAATATTAATTTTAATACATTATATACACATAACATTAAGTTATAATTTAATAATATATTATAATCAAATATATATATATATATATATATATATATATATATATATATATATATATATATATATATATATATATATATATATATATATATATATATATATTATATCACTAAAAATTATATGTGAATTTGTTCGATTACAAATATATGTATTAATATATATATATATATAATTGTTATAGGTTCGTGAATCCGAGGCCAACCCTGCATTTTTCTGTTCTGTCGTATGAACATTTTTACTACAAAATATCGTATTGTGAGTTTCATTTGCCTTTTTACCCTTTATATTTTTGGGCTGAGAATACATGCGCAATTTTTATAATTGTTTTACGAAATAGACACAAGTAATTGAAACTATATTATATGGTTGAATGATCGAAGTCAAATATGCCCCTTTTTGCTTGGTAGCCTAAGAATTAGGAAACATCACTAATTTTGAGAATTAGTGCACGCCTAATTGACGTGAATCCTAAAGATAGATCTATTGGGCCTAACAAGCCCCATCCAAAGTACCGGATGCTTTAGTACTTCGAATTTATCATGTCTGAAGGGAGTCCCGGAATGATGGGGATATTCTATATGTGTAACGACCCGGAAATTTCCGACCAAATTTAAACCTTAAACTCTATATATTTCCGACACGATAAGCAAAAACCTTAATGTTGAGTCTAGAAAGTCTGAAATCTATATTTGAATGATTAGTTACCCATTGACCAAGCCTAACGATTTACGAACTTTTATGTGTATATATGATATATATTTATTAATTGATAACGTTAACAAGGTATTAGATATGTAATATTTGGTTTCGATATAAGAATACTATATTTATCGGCGAGAGTAAAAGATAATATATTTTTACTACATGTCAAGGTGTAATTATTAAGTTTAATATAGTTATCTGTTATTATTTTAGAAATTATAAAATATGATTTATATGTCACGTCTTCTTTAAAAAGGATTATAATTTTTATAAATATCTGAAACCACTTTCGTCAAATTATTATCAAACCATTTTGATAAGAATAAAGATTTTTAACGTTATCTTAAAAGTTGGAATTTTTCTTGAAACCTTTTGACAAATTGTAAATGATAACGGTCCGTGATTTTAATAAAAATGAATATTTAAATAAAGCGTGTTTATTAAATATATATTTATGTATTTTTACAAAATGATTAAATATAGTCTTTAGCTAAATATAAAACGTTTTGTATTTAAAAATACTTAGTTAAACAACGAACATTTTTTTTTGATATAATATAATTTGATTATAAAATATTTTTAGGGACTTTCAATGATATAAAAATAAAAATAAAGATAATATAAAGATTTTTAATGAGCACCAAAAGACTACAACATTTCATCACAAGATTTCAAGTTAAAATGTTGGAAATCACTAAACCTGCGCACTTGCACGAGAAAAATCATAACTAATTCATTCGGACTCGAAAAAGGGTGATCTTGGTGTCCAAACGACCGTAACTCAAAAATCTACAACTTTCGTGACTATACCTTACACGAATCGTGTACCCATTTACACGAATCGTGTAATGTTTTGCCGACATAAAGTAGTTAGGTGACGAAAATTTTCTTTAAAAGGCCTTCTATTATTTTTCATTTCATCAAACATCGCACACACACATATATACACATAATAATACTCTGTAAACTTATAAAATTTATATTATTATTATTATTATTATTATTATTATTATTATTATTATTAAAATTATTATTAAGATTAAAGATTAAGATTAGTATTAATTTTAAGATCAAGAGTATTTATTGTACCAAAATTTATACAAAGATTCTATGACGGGGTTCTATCCAAGTGTTCCAAAACTGGTTTTATGAATGGGATAATATTAAGGAGATTATGGGTCAAATCTATGAAAGTTATGGGTACGGATCGGGGGTTTTGCTCATGAGACAAACTAGTGTTTGTCATCTCTGTTGCGTCTAAATAATATCCTGCAATATTGAATCTCAATATTGATACGTAAGCACTCTAAACTTAACTTTTATTTACTTTTAGTGTGTCCCTGACTGGTGCTCGAGAAATTAGGATCGTGTATATTTTTATATCTATTTTTGTTAAAATATATTTTTAGGATAGAATCTGAATTAGTTACTCTTGCAGTTGAAATAAGGTATATGAATAATATGTTTTTGGAAAGGTGGCGAAAAACTATAAACTTTTCATTCAGATGTCGAAAGAATTCGACGGATGGATTTGAAGTTATAGTCAATCGAACTTTTGTACAAATTGTTTAAAAATGAACATTTTTACCTTTTATTTACGATATCGTTAAAATCATTATTATTATTAGATTGTTATTATAAGTATTATTATTATCAAAATAGTACTATCATTGTTATTATATCTAAATACAATTGATATTTTTATCAAAAACTATTAAACTAATATTTTTGATCATTATTATTAATAAAACTATTAATTTATTTTCATTGACACTAAAATTATTATTTCTATTAAAAATATTATTTTTAATGAAAATATTGCTAACTTATCATTTCGTATATATTTTTTTAAAAATTATATAATTTTATGAAATATTTGACAACAATATTTAATTATATTTAAACATGAATGAATTTTTGGAAATCATTTTTGAGTCAAATGAATTTTTGTTAACTTTTACATATTAGTCTCGAGCATTAGGATTGGTACAATATAATTTGACTTTAATTGTTATTTAGATATTAATCAATATATATAATTATATAATTAATTAGGTTCGTGAATCGAAGGCCAAACCTTATAAGTTATCAATGATGTTATATGTATTTTTACTACAAAATACAATTGGTGAGTTTCATTTGCTCCCTTTTTAATTGCTTTTGCAATATATATATATTTTTGGGACTGAGAATACATGCGAAGCTTTTATAAATGTTTACGAAATAGACACAAGTACTAAAAACACATTCTACGTTGAGTTGTACCACTGGCATACTTCCCTGTAGCTTGGTAACTAATATTTACAGCGGTATTGTAAACGCGAATCCTGTTGATAGATCTATCGGGCCTGACAACCCCAACCGGACTGGACGACCAGTATTCAACGGTTGCACAGTACTTCGTTTTGCGACTACACCTTGGTACGGTGTAGTAAGATTTCATATTAAAGGGAATATGCGACGTGATTAAATGTTAAGTATGGTTACCAAGTGCTCAACCACTTAGAATGCTTTTATACACTTGCGAGTGTACAGATATTTATAACTATGAAATCTTGTGGTCTATTGAAACTTTTGATAACTGTTGATACGATAAACTTATGAACTCACCAACCTTTTGGTTGACACTTTAAAGCATGTTTATTCTCAGGTACGAATTAAGTCTTCCGCTGTGCATTAGCTCATATAAAGGATACTAGTTGGGACCATTTAAGCCATGATACACGAACGTTGCATTCGAGTCATTGAAGATCATTAAGGGCTAATATTAAGCCATTTGGATATTGTAAAATGTTAGACGAGCATATCAATTTTAATGTAATGATAGTTTGCCTTTTTAAGAATAAATGCAACGTTTGTAAAATGTATCATATAGAGGTCAAATACCTCGCGATGTTATCAACTATTATAATTCGTTTGTAATCGATATGGACGTTGTCCGGATGGATTAGGAACGGGTCATTATAGGTGGTATCAGAGCGTTGGTCTTAGCGAACCAGGTCACCCACTAGTGTGTCTAACTAGTAGTTGTTAGGATGCATTAGTGAGACTGGACTTCGACCGTGTCTGCCTGTCAAAAAGCTTTGCTTATCACTTTAGTCGGAAATCATCTGCTTATCATCTTTAGGGAAATTGCCTGCTTAGCATTCTTAAGTCTAGACACGTCTTACTGCATTTAGTGCATCGATGGTGTATAGACGAAATTCATATTTTAGCGCATCCTAGATTTGCCTGACATATGCCGTAAATTCCTTTGAAGACTATGAAATCTTTGGATATATATATAGATATTCTATATAGTTAGAATATCATATGACATCCGAAAATCATTTCACATCGAGGAACCTTTCTATCCACTAAATTACTCTTTTGACGATAAACCTGAAACACTTACCGACGAACCTGTTCGAGAAACCATTTCTTTTCCCCTTTTTACGGATATCTCATCATAATTATATACCATCTCATATTCCGAATTTTATACATCCGCTCGCTTCAATCGCCAATCATTCCGGTGTACAAGTATAAGTTAACAAACTTCGCGTTCGTGTGACGACTATGGAAAATATGGTACGACGGTTACAAACATCAGCAGTAGCCACAACTGCGTCGTAAACCACAACGTCATAAACTATACCATGAGTATAGTCACCGTTCTACGTATCGTTCTATCTACTAAATTTTCGTTCGGTATATCGTCCTATATCGATTACCTTCGCTTTACGTTTAACCTCATATATCTTCGTTCGACATGGTGATTATGTAATCTCTAATGTTTTAGAAATCATGTAATCCAGTGTTAACGATAAATCAAATGAGTATAATATCTTATTGACTCATTAAATCTACTATTACATCTGAAGAAAATATATATGCAAGTATATTTTCATAAAGAATGTAATTAAAAATTTCTTTCGTACCAACTGTTAATGATGAAAATATTTTAACGGGTGGGTAACACCCGAGAAATATTTAGAATTCACATTAATAAGTTACATTGTACATTCTTCGAATCTAATTCAACGGTTATCTATCATCCTACTTACAACCACCGGTATTCGTATCCGCTCATCCCAGAATAACCATTCTCATTTCATATTCGGATTTTGACTTATCAGAATCCAACAAGTGGCATAATGAAGAAAACATTGGATATATTAAAATTGTTAGAAACACACGATTTAACTAATTGAAAATTTATTAAGAATTTCACGCTAACTGTTCCGGCTAACTGTTCCCAGCTAACTGATTAACATTTAATTTATCGCAATTTACATTTCCGCAATTTACATTCTCGCAATTTTAATTTTCGCACTGTACTACTGTCGGGACACATGTACGCAACACGTCGGATTAATTCTGAGACAACACCGGTGCATGGGTCATGATATACATTTATTTATTTTACGCACTTTATATAACGGGACACGTATACAAGGTTCGATTTATCATATTGACCCATCTATATATATATTTTGGAACAACCGTAGACACTCTATATGTGAAGGTGGGATATGGCTATACGGGGTCGGAGTTGATTCCAAAATATATATATACTTTGAGTTGTGATCGACACCGAGACCGGTACACGGGTCACGATATGTATTATTTAATTCGAATATTATATACATATATATATATATATATTATTTAATTATTGTACTATTGGACAATCGAACTAACAGACTGCTAACTTTGGACAAGTAAAAATTAATTAAAATATTGATTATAACATATATGAAACTAAACTAATCTTCAAGTTTGCCACTTGATTTTATTCTAAACCTCATTTGAACCTCGACAATTACAATTCGCATTCAAATCCTTTCATGATTCTTAAAAACATCTCGATCGAGAAGTCGAACCTGCCGCATCTTGTCTACCGAAGAAAAGATTTATACACCGGAAAACCCTCGAATCCAAATTCATAGTTTAACACATACCGTGTTGAATCCTATGCTATTTATTAGCGAAAACAGCCCTACACTTCCTTTTCAAGAAGCTAATTTTGTCACAGCTCCACTTCGACTTCTCAGTGAGACTACTCCTATTATAACCTTGATATTTAAACATTGTCCTTCCGCCGTTGTTACCAGAGAACCTTTTATATCCCACGACATTATCAGCCGATATACCAGCAGCTCGTTATCTCTTCGGTGAAATCCGCAATCAGTATTTTGAAAATCTTATAGAAATTCCCAAGTTATACCAAACGTGTCTATCCCTAAGAATTACATGTTTCGAATGCGAAGTTTCTGAAAAACATCTTGGACTATGAAGTAGTTCTTGAAATGCTGATGAAGCAGCAAAAACCGTAAACAACCTTAATAGTCAAAAGTTTACGATGAAGTACAGTATGTTGAAAAAGCTCAGAAAAAGGAGGAAGTGTTAGGAACGCTCGATAGAAAATTTGGTACTGAAAACCGGATTGAGCAAATCGTGAAGGAGACTCTGAACAAATTACAAGGACTAAACTTGTACATAAAGAATCATGACGATTCTGTAGTAAACACCTTGCTTCTAAATCTAAACCCTTACGAGTCAATCTTCATCATCATCCTTCGACATTAGAAATTCCAAGATATTATCATATCTTTCATTATAAATATCCTCAATATTTCTGAAGCCATTTTCACAGCTATCCTTATCTGAAATCATTGATTTCTCCATAACATCTGTGTTACAAAATAAAAGAAACTGTGTTAGTTTCTAAATTCTGAAATCTTCAAATTTAAAATATGAATGTTTTGAAGAAGTGTTGGGAATTGATGCGTGAATTAATATAATATAATGGAACTTGATCAACTTCATTATATTACAGTAACTCATGTTAAGTTTCGTGATGATTCACAGTACCATCATCATGTGCCATGTTACACGGCTCTTACATTCTGTTCAATCTCCAAATATATTAGAACGCATCACCCTAATAGTTCTAATTTCCCGAAATATTCTGGTAATTTTTACGAATCAAGATCGTGCCATTACAATTTCATTCTAAAACCAATAGCTAGGTTCATTCCAAATTTCCTACCTACGAATTTCGGACCATTGTTCGCTTGGCTCAAGGACGGGAAGAAGAAACGAAGGGACAAAGCCTCAAAATAGAAATTGAGGTATAAATCGCAGCAAACAGGAGAAAGTATTAACTATGGATGACAATGATTATAGAAAACAGAAGCAGGAACATTGAAGTGTAAGGAAAGATATCAAACTCAATAACGACCCAGAAACTACAAACCGTGTATATCAATACGTATAGCGACGTAAAGACACGGGAGAATTAGAAACATTATAATTCCAAGAAAATCATAAAAGTGAATAGATTCTTCTGGCGGTAGATGAAAGAGAAGAATGAAAGATATGAAAGTTAGAAGTATAACAAAAATCAGAACAGGATGAAGCATTTTAAAGAATACCTTAAAGTATGAATTAAAAGATGAAGAAAAGAAGATGTGAGGTATGGAAATAGGGAAACGATGGCGGTAGTTTTATAAGTGAAAGATCCGACAAAGAAATCACAGCTGATTTGCCGTATTTAATCAAAGGAGATCCTGTTTCTAAATCGCCGAAGAACCAAATCTTATTACGAAAGATTTTTTTTAAATCAATCATAACTACGTCATCAGTTAAAATGATACCATATTACTCATTTCACTCTCTTTTGTGATAGCTTCGCTCGTACGCTTCACATGATCGAAATTTTTTTATCTATATCTATCAATAATGATAAAACTCTATTATTATCTCATATTCGTCATGAAAACATTCCTATATGTTATTATGACAACCTCTACCAAATTTCGGGGACGAAATTTCTTTAACGGGTGGGTACTGTAACGACCCGGAAATTTCCGACCAAATTTAAACCTTAAACTCTATATATTTCCGACACGATAAGCAAAAACCTTAATGTTGAGTCTAGAAAGTCTGAAATCTATATTTGAATGATTAGTTACCCATTGACCAAGCCTAACGATTTACGAACTTTTATGTGTATATATGATATATATTTATTAATTGATAACATTAACAAGGTATTAGATATGTAATATTTGGTTTCGATATAAGAATACTATATTTATCGGCGAGAGTAAAAGATAATATATTTTTACTACATGTCAAGGTGTAATTATTAAGTTTAATATAGTTATCTGTTATTATTTTAGAAATTATAAAATATGATTTATATGTCACGTCTTCTTTAAAAAGGATTATAATTTTTATAAATATCTGAAACCACTTTCGTCAAATTATTATCAAACCATTTTGATAAGAATAAAGATTTTTAACGTTATCTTAAAAGTTGGAATTTTTCTTGAAACCTTTTGACAAATTGTAAATGATAACGGTCCGTGATTTTAATAAAAATGAATATTTAAATAAAGCGTGTTTATTAAATATATATTTATGTATTTTTACAAAATGATTAAATATAGTCTTTAGCTAAATATAAAACGTTTTGTATTTAAAAATACTTAGTTAAACAACGAACATTTTTTTTTGATATAATATAATTTGATTATAAAATATTTTTAGGGACTTTCAATGATATAAAAATAAAAATAAAGATAATATAAAGATTTTTAATGAGCACCAAAAGACTACAACATTTCATCACAAGATTTCAAGTTAAAATGTTGGAAATCACTAAACCTGCGCACTTGCACGAGAAAAATCATAACTAATTCATTCGGACTCGAAAAAGGGTGATCTTGGTGTCCAAACGACCGTAACTCAAAAATCTACAACTTTCGTGACTATACCTTACACGAATCGTGTACCCATTTACACGAATCGTGTAATGTTTTGCCGACATAAAGTAGTTAGGTGACGAAAATTTTCTTTAAAAGGCCTTCTATTATTTTTCATTTCATCAAACATCGCACACACACATATATACACATAATAATACTCTGTAAACTTATAAAATTTATATTATTATTATTATTATTATTATTATTATTATTATTATTATTATTATTATTATTATTATTAAAATTATTATTAAGATTAAAGATTAAGATTAGTATTAATTTTAAGATCAAGAGTATTTATTGTACCAAAATTTATACAAAGATTCTATGACGGGGTTCTATCCAAGTGTTCCAAAACTGGTTTTATGAATGGGATAATATTAAGGAGATTATGGGTCAAATCTATGAAAGTTATGGGTACGGATCGGGGGTTTTGCTCATGAGACAAACTAGTGTTTGTCATCTCTGTTGCGTCTAAATAATATCCTGCAATATTGAATCTCAATATTGATACGTAAGCACTCTAAACTTAACTTTTATTTACTTTTAGTGTGTCCCTGACTGGTGCTCGAGAAATTAGGATCGTGTATATTTTTATATCTATTTTTGTTAAAATATATTTTTAGGATAGAATCTGAATTAGTTACTCTTGCAGTTGAAATAAGGTATATGAATAATATGTTTTTGGAAAGGTGGCGAAAAACTATAAACTTTTCATTCAGATGTCGAAAGAATTCGACGGATGGATTTGAAGTTATAGTCAATCGAACTTTTGTACAAATTGTTTAAAAATGAACATTTTTACCTTTTATTTACGATATCGTTAAAATCATTATTATTATTAGATTGTTATTATAAGTATTATTATTATCAAAATAGTACTATCATTGTTATTATATCTAAATACAATTGATATTTTTATCAAAAACTATTAAACTAATATTTTTGATCATTATTATTAATAAAACTATTAATTTATTTTCATTGACACTAAAATTATTATTTCTATTAAAAATATTATTTTTAATGAAAATATTGCTAACTTATCATTTCGTATATATTTTTTTAAAAATTATATAATTTTATGAAATATTTGACAACAATATTTAATTATATTTAAACATGAATGAATTTTTGGAAATCATTTTTGAGTCAAATGAATTTTTGTTAACTTTTACATATTAGTCTCGAGCATTAGGATTGGTACACTATAATTTGACTTTAATTGTTATTTAGATATTAATCAATATATATAATTATATAATTAATTAGGTTCGTGAATCGAAGGCCAAACCTTATAAGTTATCAATGATGTTATATGTATTTTTACTACAAAATACAATTGGTGAGTTTCATTTGCTCCCTTTTTAATTGCTTTTGCAATATATATATATTTTTGGGACTGAGAATACATGCGAAGCTTTTATAAATGTTTACGAAATAGACACAAGTACTAAAAACACATTCTACGTTGAGTTGTACCACTGGCATACTTCCCTGTAGCTTGGTAACTAATATTTACAGCGGTATTGTAAACGCGAATCCTGTTGATAGATCTATCGGGCCTGACAACCCCAACCGGACTGGACGACCAGTATTCAACGGTTGCACAGTACTTCGTTTTGCGACTACACCTTGGTACGGTGTAGTAAGATTTCATATTAAAGGGAATATGCGACGTGATTAAATGTTAAGTATGGTTACCAAGTGCTCAACCACTTAGAATGCTTTTATACACTTGCGAGTGTACAGATATTTATAACTATGAAATCTTGTGGTCTATTGAAACTTTTGATAACTGTTGATACGATAAACTTATGAACTCACCAACCTTTTGGTTGACACTTTAAAGCATGTTTATTCTCAGGTACGAATTAAGTCTTCCGCTGTGCATTAGCTCATATAAAGGATACTAGTTGGGACCATTTAAGCCATGATACACGAACGTTGCATTCGAGTCATTGAAGATCATTAAGGGCTAATATTAAGCCATTTGGATATTGTAAAATGTTAGACGAGCATATCAATTTTAATGTAATGATAGTTTGCCTTTTTAAGAATAAATGCAACGTTTGTAAAATGTATCATATAGAGGTCAAATACCTCGCGATGTTATCAACTATTATAATTCGTTTGTAATCGATATGGACGTTGTCCGGATGGATTAGGAACGGGTCGTTATAATATGCATCTTGTTAAGGTCGGTTACCAGGTGTTCACCATATGAATGATTTTTGTGTCTATGCATGGGACGTATATTTATGAGAAATGGAAATGAAAATCTTGTGGTCTATTAAAATGATGGAAATGATTATTTATGTTAAACTAATGAACTCAACAACCTTTTGGTTGTCACTTTAAAGCATGTTTATTCTCAGATATTAAAGAAATCTTCCGCTGTGCATTAGCTCATTTTAGGGATATTACTTGGAGTCATTCATGGCATATTTCGAAAGAAGTTGCATTCGAGTCGTTGAGTTCAGTAAAGATTATAATTAAGTAAATGACATATTAGATCATTTATAGATGGATATTATGAAATGGTATCCATGCCTGTCAATTTTCGATGTAATGAAAGTTTATCTTTTAAAAACGAATGCAATGTTTGTAAAACGTATCATATAGAGGTCAAGTACCTCGCGATGTAACCAAATGTAATGTATTCGTCCAGATGGATTAGGACGGGTCACTTCATGTGGTATCAGAGTGGTAGTCTTAGTGAACCAGGTCTGTATTAGTGTGTCTAACTGATCATTCGTTAGGATGCATTAGTGAGTCTGGACTTCGACTGTGTCTGCATGTCAAAAGTTTTGCTTATCATTTAGTGTCAAAAATTATTTGCTTATCATCCTTAAATTCTAGACACGTCTTACTGCCTCTATTGCATAGACATTGCATAGATAAATTCATATCTTAGCGTATCTGTTATTGTTACCTTTGCCTGACAGCTTCCGTAGATTCCTCCGTAACTTATGGGATTTTAGTATTATATATGCATATGTAAATTATGTATTGCAGGGTACTAATCTACATCCTATAATCTATTTCTTATCGAAAATCCTTCATTTGATCATACGAGATGAATCCCTCAACCAGTTCGAATTCCTCGAATTCCGACAGCTATTCCGATATGGAGTTTCACCTAAGCTCCGAAAGCAGTGTCACCAGAATGAATCAACCAATCATCCATCCCCAATTCATCTGATGAGTTCGTAGCCTACTTAATCATTGGAGACAAGAAGAAGGTGATCCCTTCCATCCACCTTATTGCCCTCTCGGTGAAGAACCTGAAGCACTTACCGGTGAACTTGTCCGAAACACTATTTTCTCTCTCATTTCCAGAATAGCTCGACACGATTATATTCTATCCACAATTCTAAACATTATTCATTAGCTCGTTCCGACCGACAATCATCCCGGAATAATATAAGAAGTGAACGAACTTCGCGCCCGAGTAATCAATTTGGAGAATATGGTGCAAAATTTACCAGCTTCAGCAACATCATCGGCACCAACAGTACCATCAATAAACAGCACCAGTACCACCAACAATCCATGCCTCAATATCTCATTCTGTACCTCAAATATAATCATCGTTCTACATGACGTTCTACATCATTTATTTTCGTTTGACATGATGGTTATCTAACCTCTAATGTTTTAGAGATTATGTACTCTAGTTCTAACCGTAAAGCAAATGAGATTAATATCATATTAAATTATTAAATCAATGATTACATCTGAAGAAAATATATATGTAAGTATATTTTCATAAAGATTGTAATTAAAAAAAAATCTTTTGTACAAACAATTAATGGTGAAAATATTTTAACGGGTAGATAATACCCGAGAAATATTTAGATTTCACATTAATAAGTTACACTGTACATTCTTCGAATCCGATTCAACAGTCATTTACTATCCTACTTACACCCACAGATATATGTATACGTTCACCTCAAAATAATCATTTTCATTCAATTTCATATTTGGATTTTGATCTATCAGAATCCAACAAGTGGCATAATGAAGAAAACATTGGACAAAAATAAAATTTGTTAGAAACAAACAAATTAACTATGAGAAAACTTTGTTAAGAATCCACGCTAACAAAATCCTAGCTAACTGTTCCTAGCTAACCGTTAATTCCGTATTACATTTTATTTTATCGCAATTTATTTATCGCAGTTTATTTATCGTAATTTATGTTATCGTAATTTTAATTATTGTCATTTAATTTCTGTTATTTATTTTACGCACTTTATTTATCGTCATTTAAATACTGTTATTTACGCATTTTAAATATCGGGACACGTATACAAGGTTTTGACATATCATATCGACGCATCTATATATATTATTTGGAATAACCATAGACACTCTATATGCAGTAATATTGGAGTTAGCTATACATGGTTGAGGTTGATTCTACAATAATATATATAGTTTGAGTTGTGATCGAGTCTGAGACATGTACACGGGTCATGATACGTATTAATTAATTCGAATATTATAAATTAAACTATATATGAATTATTGGACTGTTAACTGTGGACTATCGACTGTGGACTAATAACATTGGACAATTAAAATGAATTAAAATATTGATTATAACATATGAAACTAAACAATTCTTCAAGTTTTCCACTTGATTTCATCTTAAACCTCATTGGTATTTTGACGATTACAATCCGCGTTCAAACCTTTCATAATTCTTGAAAACACCTCAATCGAGGGGATGAACCAACCGCACTTCATCTACGGAAGAAAAGATTGATGCATATAGTTATGCACCTGAAAACACTCGGAACCTGTGTAAACGTCTAACACGTATCTGTGCTAGCTTCTTTGGCGTTGTTATTACTGAAAGGACCCGTCCTAATCCACCTGGATGAAATCATCAACATTTGGTCCCATTGCGATGATCGGCTCCAAGTAATGTCCTTATATAGACTAAATGCACAGCGGAAGACTTAATTCGTACCTGAGAATAAACATGCTTTAAAGTGTCAACCAAAAGGTTGGTGAGTTCATAGGTTTATCATAACAATCATTTCAATATGTTAATAGACCACAAGATTTCTTAATCATAAACATAATACACTCGCAAGTGTATGTAAAGCATTCTAAGTGGTTGAGCACTTGGTAACCATACTTAACATTTAATCAACGTCGCATATTCCCTTTATTATGAAATCTCACTACACCGTACCAAGTGTATTCACCAAAACGAAGTACTTTGTAACCGTTGAATACTGGTCGTCCAGTCCGGTTGGGGTTGTCATGCCCGATAGATCTATCAACAGGATTCGCGTTTACAATACCCATGTAAATAGTAGTTACCAAGCTACAGGGAAATATGCCAGTGGTACAACTCAACGTAGAATATATTTTTAAGTACTTGTGTCTATTTTGTAAACATGTATAAAAGCAGCGCATGTATTCTCAGCCCAAAAATATATATTGCAAAAGCAATTAAAAAGGGAGCAAATGAAACTCACTTTTGCCTTGAAGGTATTTAATTCGACTTGGTCTCTGATAGATATCACGAACCTAACCATATATATAATATATCAACATATTTTCTTTTTAAGTAATCGTTACATATATATATATATATACTTTTAATACTTTTAATATTTTCTTAGTTCGTAGTTAGCAGTCCGATGTTAGTGGTCCACAATTAGTTGCTTAAATAAAATAAATAAAGACCCCATCGTATTCGTATTAATCAGAATTAATCTCGACCCATGGTACCATGTTGTCAAATGACGTGTTGCGTACATAAAGTACCGTGTTGTCAAATGAGGTGTTGCGTACAATCATGAGGTCTTATGATTAATCTTCTCGTGTTGTTTACTGGTGGTCCTGAAATATATAAAATCAAATCATAAGTAATTATATATATAAAATATTATATTAATTAGAAAAGATATGATTAATTTACTTTTTCTCCAAATATTTTCATAGCTAAACTAGCTTCGGATACCCAATCTTGTTTTAGTCGTAGTTTCTTCAATACAACTCCGTTTTTGTTGGTTCAACTTGCCACTTCCTTGGATCGAGTCAAATTTTAAGAATATGAACTGAAAATACCTTATTTTGTACTCAAAATCACAGGTTATAGGTCAAACTTTGATGAAACTTATGAAAGTGATCATTTTCCATCATAAAAACAACATTTAATGATCATTTTTCTAAAAATACTTACACTTTGAGTTAAACCATGAAATTTTTATGTATTAACATATTTATAAGAAATATCATTTTTCCAGAACATGAACTTCCAATTCAAAGTTCAAGATGGTTTTTAATTATCCAACCCAAAACAGCCCCCGGTTGCACTCCGACGATGTAGATTTAGTTTTTAAGATGTTCTTTGTAAAACCAAGTTATATCTTGTTAAGTTAGCATATCATTATGATATATTACAGGTCTTGAAGTGTTTTAAAAGTTAAGTTAGAAGGATCTATTTAGTTTGCAAACAAGTTTGAAATCATTCAAACTATGTTCTTGTTATTAAAATTTTACAACATAAAATAAGATAGCTATATAAATATGAATCGAATAAAATTATGAACAAGGTGTGAAGACCCGTCCTAATCCATCCGGACGAAGTCCATATCGATTATAAACGATTCACAACAGTTGATTACATCGCGAGATACTTGACCTCTATATGATACATTTTACAAACATTGCATTCGTTTTTGAAAAGACAAACTTTCATTACATCGAAAGTTGACATGCATGCATACCATTTCATAATATATCCAACTATAATTGACTTGATAATAATCTTGATGAACTCGACGACTCGAATGCAACGTCTTTTGAAATATGCCATGAATGACTCCAAGTAATATATATAAAATGAGCAAATACACAGCGGAAGATTTCTTTCGTACCTGAGAATAAACATGCTTTAAAGTGTCAACTAAAAGGTTGGTGAGTTCATTAGTTTAACTTAAACAATCGTTTCCATCATTTTAATAGACCACAAGATTTCAGATTTCCATTTCTCATAAACATACGTCCCATGCATAGAGACAAAAATATCATTCATATGGATTGAACACCTGGTAACCGACATTAACAATATGCGTATATAAGAATATCCCCATCATTCCGGGATCCTCCTTCGGACATGATATAAATTTCGAAGTACTAAAACATCCGGTACTTTGGATGAGGCTTGTTGGGCCCGATAGATCTATCTTTAGGATTCGCGTCAATTAGGGTGTCTGTTCCCTAATTCTTAGATTACCAGACTTAATAAAAAGGGGCATATTCGACTTCGATAATCCAACCATAAAATGTAGTTTCACGTACTTGTGTCAATTTCGTAAAACAGTTATAAAAGTTGCGCATGTATTCTCAGCCCAAAAATATAAAGGGTAAAAAGGCAAATGAAACTCACGATACTGTATTTTGTAGTAAAAATACATATGACGTCATTGAACAATGCAGGGTTGGCCTCGGATTCACGAACCTATATCAATTGTGTATATGTTAATACGTATAATGTAAGTTACAAAATTTCATTTATTAATATGTATTATTTATATATTATAGTTTTGTAAAATTTATTCTAACCTTTATTTTAAAACGTATACTTATATTATATTTTAAGTTATATTTTATATATATATCGATTTTATGTATATATATCTATAATGATTTACGTTTATATAAATAGTGACATTAATATATTTATATACATATATTTGTGGTTAGTATTGTATTTATGAAATTTTATTAGTTTGTTATGTGAATTATTAATACAATCCTAGTATATACCATAAGTATATATATAGTGTACAAAAGATTTATTTGTTAAAATAATAATTTAGATAATAATGATTTACTAATAATAATAATAATTTTATTAATAATGATAATACTAATAGCAAAAAAAATAAAAATGATAACTGTTAATGATACTAATAATAATAACTCTAAAATAATATTAATACTAATACCATACTTATGTTAATAATAAGGGTTCTAATATTTATAAAATGATAAATGATAATCATAATAATACTAGTAAATATTAATGATGATACTGATAAATATGATATTATTAATTGTAAATGTACTGATGATACTATTATTTATAAACCGGTACAAATTCTAATATTGATGATAATAATATATTTTTATTTCCTTCATAATAATAATAATAATGATAATCATAATCATAATCCTAATGATGATAAAATACTAAAATGATAAGTTTATTACTAATAATAATATTATTAATACCTATCATAATAATAATAGTAATGTCTATAATACTTTCAAATATGATAACAAGTATGATACTAATAATAACAATAACAATAACAATCAAAACAATCACAATAATAATAATAATACTAATAATATTAATATATAATAACAATAATAAAATTAGAAAAGAAAACTACCTCACATGAAAAGAGTTTCAAAAAAGAAAAAAGAAACTGCCGTCCTCTAGACTCGATCTCGTGACCACATGCTCACACGCAAACACTCTCGACCATCCCACCAATTCTGATTCTCTGTACTAATATCGAATTTAAATTTTATATATAAACTGTTTTTCTTCTATTCCTCTTCTTCTCCACAAGTCTCATGGATTCAACAAAACATCAATAACCAAAAAAAAAAAAAAATCAGGGTTCCTTTTAAAGCTTCAAAACATTACAGAAAAAAAAATAATTTGGGTTCTAAAATAAAATAAAAAACACTAAAGGCCTACTGCAGCGTCGGTACTTGGAACAAAACAAAAAAAATTGATTTCGTAATAGATAACATTATAGATAATGTTTATAACACGAAATAGTTTTCTAAACATGTATAAAAACTACTGGAATCGTCAATTTGATCAGAAACATATACACGAACGCGAATTTGTCTCAAGAACAATTGTTGACTTTTTTTAAACTAAACATTGACTTCAAAATTCAAGATCGATATAAAGATTTGAGAGTTGAGATTTTGCAGATAGATTCAAAGAAAGATTTCTAACCTTTCTGCATTTTTAGATTTTGAAACTTTATTCGAAATTGAATTAAGAGAAAAAAAAATTGGAGCGTGCAGAGAAGAAGAAAAAAAAAATATCGATGTGCTCTTTAATCCCATTGGATTTCCTTTTTATTTGATTTGCAATTATACATAATCATTTTGTAATAATAGAGATCGGTTGATAAAAAATGGAGAAAATGTCAACACAGGTTCACGAGTTTGGAGCAGGAAAGAAACAAAAAAAATAATAATAATAGAGATAAAGGATACAGAGGTCAAGCGTATAATATAGATCCCTACTGCTTTTTTTTAATTAATAATAATAATATATAATAACAATACTATTAATATCTAATAATATTAATAAAATTAATAATAATGATAAATATAATATTAATGATAATAATAATTATAAAAATGATAATAATAATAATAATAATAATAATAATAATAATAATAATACCATACTAATTATGATAATATTAATATTTTATCGATAATAATAATATTAGTAATAATAATCTAATTTATACATCCAATTTCATATTTATATGATATAAAGTGATATTATGAATACAAATATTGATATTTGACGATACAAATAACATTACTACAACAACTATATTTGTATTTAAATTTAATTTATTAATATCATCTATTATTATGTAATATTTAATAATATGTAATATGTATTGTAACATATACTGAATATTATATATTTATGCATTTTAATATAAATATATTATAATATTTATTTACATACTAATTATATTATACTTATGTATGTAATTATGAAAAATATAAATTTTTTATATATGTAAGTATTATATATATTTATTAAAATAGTACATTATTTCATCATAGATATATTATAAATTTCTACATATACATAATATAATAATTATGTATAAAATCATATATATATAGTTATATTTATGTATATATGTATACTACCATATATATAAAATCATGTTTTAAATGTTGAGTAGATGATTAATTATGTATATTAAACAATTAACTACAAAGTATAACATTGTACATTTAATATTTTGATAACGCTGGTAAAATATGTTTGAATCATTTATATACAATATACTATATATATTCAAAATGAAAATATTTAGTTATTAAATGTTATCTTTTATAATAACAAAATTACTTAATAGTTCATTAATACTAATATAATTAGTTTTATATATAATTATTTATATTTACATTCTTAGTTACAATTAAAGGTTCGTGAATCGTCGGAAATAGTTAAAGGTCAAATGTTATCATGAAATAGTTCAAACATAATGAGACTCGGTTTAATAGACTTTGCTTATCGAGTCGAATCATATAAGATTATGTTTAAATTTGGTCGGTGTAGTGACCCGAACTTTTCCATGTTTATATATATTAATTGAGATTGATGTTTACATGATTAAATGTTTCCAACATGTTAAGCAATCAAACTTGTTAAGACTTGATTAATTGAAATAGGTTTCATATAGACAATTGACCACCCGAGTTGACCAGTGATTCACGAACATTAAAACTTGTAAAAACTATATGATAACATATATATGGTTATATATATAGTTAACATGATATTATGATAAGTAAACATATCATTAAGTATATTAACAATGAACTACATATGTAAAAACAAGACTACTAACTTAATGATTTTGAAACGAGACATATATGTAACGATTATCGTTGTAACGACATTTAATGTATATATATCATATTAAGAGATATTCGTACATCATAATATCATGATAATATAATAATTTAAAATCTCATTTGATATTATAAACATTGGGTTAACAACATTTTACAAGATCGTTAACCTAAAGGTTTCAAAACAACATTTACATGTAACGACTAACGATGACTTAACGACTCAGTTAAAATGTATATACATGTAGTGTTTTAATATGTATTCATACACTTTTGAAGGACTTCAAGACACTTATCAAAATACTTCTACTTAACAAAAATGCTTACAATTACATCCTCGTTCAGTTTCATCAACAATTCTACTCGTATGCACCCGTATTCGTACTCGTACAATACACAGCTTTTAGATGTATGTACTATTGGTATATACACTCCAATGATCAGCTCTTAGCAGCCCATGTGAGTCACCTAACACATGTGGGAACCATCATTTGGCAACTAGCATGAAATATCTCATAAAATTACAAAAATATGAGTAATCATTCATGACTTATTTACATGAAAACAAAATAACATATCCTTTATATCTAATCCATACACCAACGACCAAAAACACCTACAAACACTTTCATTCTTCAATTTTCTTCATCTAATTGATCTCTCTCAAGTTCTATCTTCAAGTTCTAAGTGTTCTTCATAAATTCCAAAAGTTCTAGTTTCATAAAATCAAGAATACTTTCAAGTTTGCTAGCTCACTTCCAATCTTGTAAGGTGATCATCCAACCTCAAGAAATCTTTGTTTCTTACAGTAGGTTATCATTCTAATACAAGGTAATAATCATATTCAAACTTTGGTTCAATTTTTATAACTATAACAATCTTATTTCAAGTGATGATCTTACTTGAACTTGTTTTCGTGTCATGATTCTGCTTCAAGAACTTCGAGCCATCCAAGGATCCATTGAAGCTAGATCCATTTTTCTCTTTTCCAGTAGGTTTATCCAAGGAAATTAAGGTAGTAATGATGTTCATAACATCATTCGATTCATACATATAAAGCTATCTTATTCGAAGGTTTAAACTTGTAATCACTAGAACATAGTTTAGTTAATTCTAAACTTGTTCGCAAACAAAAGTTAATCCTTCTAACTTGACTTTTAAAATCAACTAAACACATGTTCTATATCTATATGATATGCTAACTTAATGATTTTAAACCTGGAAACACGAAAAACACCGTAAAACCGGATTTACGCCGTCGTAGTAACACCGCGGGCTGTTTTGGGTTAGTTAATTAAAAACTATGATAAACTTTGATTTAAAAGTTGTTATTCTGAGAAAATGATTTTTATTATGAACATGAAACTATATCCAAAAATTATGGTTAAACTCAAAGTGGAAGTATGTTTTCTAAAATGGTCATCTAGACGTCGTTCTTTCGACTGAAATGACTACCTTTATAAAAACGACTTGTAACTTATTTTTCCGACTATAAACCTATACTTTTTCTGTTTAGATTCATAAAATAGAGTTCAATATGAAACCATAGCAATTTGATTCACTCAAAACGGATTTAAAATGAAGAAGTTATGGGTAAAACAAGATTGGATAATTTTTCTCATTTTAGCTACGTGAAAATTGGTAACAAATCTATTCCATCCATAACTTAATCAACTTGTATTGTATATTATGTAATCTTGAGATACCATAGACACGTATACAATGTTTCGACCTATCATGTTGACACATCTATATATATTTCGGAACAACCATAGACACTCTATATGTGAATGTTGGAGTTAGCTATACAGGGTTGAGGTTGATTCCAAAATATATATAGTTTGAGTTGTGATCAATACTGAGATACGTATACACTGGGTCGTGGATTGATTCAAGATAATATTTATCGATTTATTTCTGTACATCTAACTGTGGACAACTAGTTGTAGGTTACTAACGAGGACAGCTGACTTAATAAACTTAAAACATCAAAATATATTAAAAGTGTTGTAAATATATTTTGAACATACTTTGATATATATGTATATATTGTTATAGGTTCGTGAATCAACCAGTGGCCAAGTCTTACTTCCCGACGAAGTAAAAATCTGTGAAAGTGAGTTATAGTCCCACTTTTAAAATCTAATATTTTTGGGATGAGAATACATGCAGGTTTTATAAATGATTTACAAAATAGACACAAGTACGTGAAACTACATTCTATGGTTGAATTATCGAAATCGAATATGCCCCTTTTTATTAAGTCTGGTAATCTAAGAATTAGGGAACAGACACCCTAATTGACGCGAATCCTAAAGATAGATCTATTGGGCCTAACAAACCCCATCCAAAGTACCGGATGCTTTAGTACTTCGAAATTTATATCATATCCGAAGGGTGTCCCGGAATGATGGGGATATTCTTATATATGCATCTTGTTATTGTCGGTTACCAGGTGTTCACCATATGAATGATTTTTATCTCTATGTATGGGATGTGTATTGAAATATGAAATCTTGTGGTCTATTGTTACGATTTGATATATATAGGTTAAACCTATAACTCACCAACATTTTTGTTGACGTTTTAACCATGTTTATTCTCAGGTGATTATTAAGAGCTTCCGCTGTCGCATACTTAAATAAGGACAAGATTTGGAGTCCATGCTTGTATGATATTGTGTAAAAACTGCATTCAAGAAACTTATTTTGTTGTAACATATTTGTATTGTAAACCATTATGTAATGGTCGTGTGTAAACAGGATATTTTAGATTATCATTATTTGATAATCTACGTAAAGCTTTTTAAACCTTTATTGATGAAATAAAGGTTATGGTTTGTTTAAAAATGAATGCAGTCTTTGAAAAACGTCTCATATAGAGGTCAAAACCTCGCAACGAAATCAATTAATATGGAACGTTTTTAATCAATAAGAACGGGACATTTCAGTTGGTATCAGAGCGTTGGTCTTAGAGAACCAGAAAATTTGCATTAGTGTGTCTTATCGAGTTTGTTAGGATGCATTAGTGAGTCTGGACTTCGACCGTGTTTTCTTTAAAAATGATTGCTTAACATTTTTGTTGGAAACTATATATTTTTAACATATGAATATTATGTGATATATTAATCTCTTAACGTGTTTGATATTATGTGATAGATGTCTACCTCTAGAACAAGTCCCATTGACTCACCTAATAATAATGAAGAGTCAAATGTAAATTGGAATGATTTGTGGACTGATTCACAAGTTCCCGAAGAGGAACCGGAAGAAGAGTCGGAACCGGAAGAAGAATCGGAACCGGAAGAAGAATCGGAACCGGATGAAGAAATAGAACCGGTGGGGGAAATAATAAAACGGTTAAGTAAAAGAAAATCCTCAACCAACCGACCAAAGTTAATTATGGTCAATGGTGTTTCCGCCAAGGAAGCAAAATATTGGGAGGATTACCAATTCTCCGATGAATCGGATTCCGACGAGAATTCCGATGATGTTATAGAAATTACCCCAACTGAATTTAAAAAGGCAAAAGAAAATAATAAGGGAAAGGGCATAAAAATAGAGAAATCTAATTCCAACCCCGATGAACTTTATATGTATCGTCAACCCCCGAAGTCCTTAAGTTGTAACAATGACCCGGGAACCTCTAAACCACCAGGTTTTTCTAAACCAATGTGGACAACGACGGCTCGTATTAGGGGAACATCATATATCCCTAGAAACTTGGCAAAACGAACCAAAACCGAAGAAGAAGAAACGAGCGAGTCGGAATAAGATAGTTGTATTCGTGTGGTGTAATATATGGAATATAGTGTTCTTATGCTTTATGATATATGTAAAAATTGCTTGTATTAATAAGTATTTTTTTTATGAATCCAACTCTTGTCTAATTTACAGTTTAAAAAAACAAAATGGATAGACAACCCAATATTTTAAGAGACCTACCCGGAGACATGATTGATGAAATCTTGTCTAGAGTCGGCCAGAATTCTTCGGCACAACTATTTAAGGCGAGATCAGTTTGTAAGACATTCGAAGAACGTTCCAAGAATGTCTTGGTTTATAAGAGACTTTCGTTTGAAAGATGGGGGATATCACATTGGGAAACCCATAAGTTACGATGTGTTTACTTTGACGCATATATTGCGGGGAACCCAAATGCTATTTTACGCAACGGGTTAAGAAATTATTTTGACTCAATATATCCGAATATTGGACTTCGTGATTTAGAAAAAGCGGCTAACATGCAACATAAAGAAGCATGTTATGCTTACGGATTAGTAATGTTCGCTTCTCACCAAAGTGAGAACAAGAACATCGGGCTACAACTATTAAACAAAACGTTTCCACAAGTGACGGAGTCGGTAATTGGGGTAAGAAATGAGGTTTTTAGATTATTACGGGACTGTTGGACATTACGTAACCCTCGTCCCTTTGATGACGTTACAACACGCTGTCTTATCAACGGCCATAACGGTTATGTTGCACAAGACCAAGGATGGGAAGTAGTCCTAGTAAAACCAGAATGCATGACTTGTTTCTGGACGTATGAATTACGTGTCTTTATTGCCTTTGCTGAACGACTTGTGTACTAGCTAGAATTGTCTTCACAACTATCTTGTATCAAAGTTATTGTGTGCTATATTTCATGCTTTATGTAAAATAAGCGGTATTGTAAGTTTGTAAAATATTGTATAAAAGTTTGAACGCGAAATATAATTATAATCAGTTTTTCATATAGAATTGTAGTAGTTGAATTGTATATTAGCTACTAAGTATGAACTTAACGGGTAGGTACTACCCGAATTTAAACTTATAAAACGCTAATATGAAGAAAAAGCTTTTATAAATGAGTTCATATTATGCTACGAAATACTATTAACTACTCTTAATATTCTGTATGATTAACTTGTTCCATTTAACTATTTTGAAGGAAATGGCACCGACTACTCGACACACCGTGAATATGAATGAAGAGGAATTCCGTACTTTTCTAGCTTCAAACATAGCCGCAGTACAGGCTGCGCTACATACCAACAATAACCTTGGATCTAGCAGTACAGGAAATCGTGTAGGATGCACCTACAAAGAATTCACTGCCTGCAAACCTTTGGAATTTGATGGAACCGAAGGACCGATCGGATTGAAACGGTGGACCGAGAAGGTTGAATCGGTGTTTGCCATAAGTAAGTGTACTGAAGAGGACAAAGTGAAGTACGCTACGCATACCTTCACAGGTTCTGCGTTAACATGGTGGAATACCTATCTAGAGCAAGTGGGACAAGATGATGCGTACGCACTACCGTGGTCAGCATTCAAGCACTTGATGAACGAGAAGTACCGTCCCAGAACCGAGGTCAATAAGCTCAAGACAGAACTTAGAGGGTTACGAACCCAAGGATTTGATATTACCACGTACGAAAGACGATTCACAGAATTGTGCCTATTGTGTCCGGGTGCATTCGAAGATGAGGAAGAGAAGATCGACGCGTTTGTGAAAGGATTACCGGAAAGAATCCAAGAAGATATAAGTTCACACGAGCCCGCCTCCATACAACAGGCATGTAGAATGGCTCACAAACTAGTGAACCAGATTGAAGAAAGAATTAAAGAACAGACTGCTGAAGAGGCCAATTTGAAGCAAGTCAAAAGAAAGTGGGAGGAAAACGGTGATAAGAATCACCAATACAACAACAACAGCAATTACAACAATAATCGCAACAATTATCCCAACAATCGCAACATCAATCGCAACTACAACAAACGGCCCAACAACAACAACAACAACAACAACAACAACAACAACAACAACAACAACTACAACAATCATCCCAACAACAATAATAACCGCAACAACAACAACAATCAGAAGCAGCTATGCCAAAGGTGTGAAAAGAATCACTCAGGGTTCTGCACCAAATTTTGCAGCAAGTGTAAAAGAAATGGTCATAGCGCGGCGAAGTGTGAGGTCTACGGACCAGGGGTTAATAGAACGAAAGGAACAAATGGTGTCGGAACGAGTAATGGCGGAGCAAGTAGTGTCGGAGCAAGTTATGCCAATGTAGTTTGTTATAAATGTGGAAAACCAGGCCACATTATTAGAAATTGCCCGAACCAGGAGAACACGAATGGACAAGGCCGTGGAAGAGTTTTCAATATTAATGCGGTAGAGGCACAGGAAGACCCGGAGCTTGTTACGGGTACGTTTCTTATTGACAATAAATCTGCTTACGTTTTATTTGATTCGGGTGCGGATAGAAGCTATATGAGTAGAGATTTTTGTGCTAAATTAAGTTGTCCATTGACGCCTTTGGATAGTAAATTTTTACTCGAATTAGCAAATGGTAAATTAATTTCAGCAGATAATATATGTCGGAATCGAGAAATTAAACTGGTTAGCGAAACATTTAAGATTGATTTGATACCAGTAGAGTTAGGGAGTTTTGATGTGATAATCGGTATGGACTGGTTGAAAGAAGTGAAAGCGGAGATCGTTTGTTACAAAAATGCAATTCGCATTATACGAGAAAAAGGAAAACCCTTAATGGTGTACGGAGAAAAGGGCAACACGAAGCTACATCTTATTAGTAATTTGAAGGCACAAAAACTAATAAGAAAAGGTTGCTATGCTGTTCTAGCACACGTCGAGAAAGTACAAACTGAAGAAAAGAGCATCAATGATGTTCCCATTGCAAAAGAATTTCCCGATGTATTTCCGAAAGAATTACCGGGATTACCCCCACATCGATCCGTTGAATTTCAAATAGATCTTGTACCAGGAGCTGCACCAATAGCTCGTGCTCCTTACAGACTCGCACCCAGCGAGATGAAAGAACTGCAAAGCCAATTACAAGAACTTTTAGAGCGTGGTTTCATTCGACCAAGCACATCACCGTGGGGAGCTCCTGTTTTGTTTGTCAAGAAGAAAGATGGTACATTCAGGTTATGTATCGACTACCGAGAGTTGAACAAACTTACCATCAAGAACCGCTACCCACTACCGAGAATCGACGACTTATTTGATCAACTACAAGGCTCGTCTGTTTATTCAAAGATTGACTTACGTTCCGGGTATCATCAAATGCGGGTGAAAGAAGATGATATTCCAAAGACTGCTTTCAGAACACGTTACGGTCATTACGAGTTTATGGTCATGCCGTTTGGTTTAACTAATGCACCAGCTGTGTTCATGGACCTTATGAACCGAGTGTGTGGACCATACCTTGACAAGTTTGTCATTGTTTTCATTGATGACATACTTATTTACTCAAAGAATGACCAAGAACACGGTGAACATTTGAGAAAGGTGTTAGAAGTATTGAGGAAGGAAGAATTGTACGCTAAGTTTTCAAAGTGTGCATTTTGGTTGGAAGAAGTTCAATTCCTCGGTCACATAGTGAACAAAGAAGGTATTAAGGTGGATCCGGCAAAGATAGAAACTGTTGAAAATTGAGAAACCCCGAAAACTCCGAAACACATACGCCAGTTTTTAGGACTAGCTGGTTACTACAGAAGGTTCATCAAAGACTTTTCCAGAATAGCAAAACCCTTGACTGCATTAACGCATAAAGGGAAGAAATTTGAATGGAATGATGAACAAGAGAAAGCGTTTCAGTTATTGAAGAAAAAGCTAACTACGGCACCTATATTGTCATTGCCTGAAGGAAATGATGATTTTGTGATTTATTGTGACGCATCAAAGCAAGGTCTCGGTTGTGTATTAATGCAACGAACGAAGGTGATTGCTTATGCGTCTAGACAATTGAAGATTCACGAACAAAATTATACGACGCATGATTTGGAATTAGGCGCGGTTGTTTTTGCATTAAAGACTTGGAGGCACTACTTATATGGGGTCAAAAGTATTATATATACCGACCACAAAAGTCTTCAACACATATTTAATCAGAAACAACTGAATATGAGGCAGCGTAGGTGGATTGAATTATTGAATGATTACGATTTTGAGATTCGTTACCACCCAGGGAAGGCAAATGTGGTAGCCGATGCCTTGAGTAGGAAGGACAGAGAACCCATTCGAGTAAAATCTATGAATATAATGATTCATAATAACATTACTACTCAAATAAAGGAGGCGCAACAAGGAGTTTTAAAAGAGGGAAATTTAAAGGATGAAATACCCAAAGGATCGGAGAAGCATCTTAATATTCGGGAAGACGGAACCCGGTATAGGGCTGAAAGGATTTGGGTACCAAAGTTTGGAGATATGAGAGAAATGGTACTTAGAGAAGCTCATAAAACCAGATACTCAATACATCCTGGAACGGGGAAGATGTACAAGGATCTCAAGAAACATTTTTGGTGGCCGGGTATGAAAGCCGATGTTGCTAAATACGTAGGAGAATGTTTGACGTGTTCTAAGGTCAAAGCTGAGCATCAGAAACCATCAGGTCTACTTCAACAACCCGAAATCCCGGAATGGAAATGGGAAAACATTACCATGGATTTCATCACTAAATTGCCAAGGACTGCAAGTGGTTTTGATACTATTTGGGTAATAGTTGATCGTCTCACCAAATCAGCACACTTCCTACCAATAAGAGAAGATGACAAGATGGAGAAGTTAGCACGACTGTATTTGAAGGAAGTCATCTCCAGACATGGAATACCAATCTCTATTATCTCTGATAGGGATGGCAGATTTATTTCAAGATTCTGGCAGACATTACAGCAAGCATTAGGAACTCGTCTAGACATGAGTACTGCCTATCATCCACAAACTGATGGGCAGAGCGAAAGGACGATACAAACGCTTGAAGACATGCTACGAGCATGTGTTATTGATTTCGGAAACAGTTGGGATCGACATCTACCGTTAGCAGAATTTTCCTACAACAACAGCTACCATTCAAGCATTGAGATGGCGCCGTTTGAAGCACTTTATGGTAGAAAGTGCAGATCTCCAATTTGTTGGAGTGAAGTGGGGGATAGACAGATTACGGGTCCGGAGATTATACAAGAAACTACCGAGAAGATCATCCAAATTCAACAACGGTTGAAAACCGCCCAAAGTCGACAAAAGAGCTACGCTGACATTAAAAGAAAAGATATAGAATTTGAAATTGGAGAGATGGTCATGCTTAAAGTTTCACCTTGGAAAGGCGTTGTTCGATTTGGTAAACGAGGGAAATTAAATCCAAGGTATATTGGACCATTCAAGATTATTGATCGTGTCGGACCAGTAGCTTACCGACTTGAGTTACCTCAACAACTCGCGGCTGTACATAACACTTTCCACGTCTCGAATTTGAAGAAATGTTTTGCTAAAGAAGATCTCACTATTCCGTTAGATGAAATCCAAATCAACGAAAAACTCCAATTCATCGAAGAACCCGTCGAAATAATGGATCGTGAGGTTAAAAGACTTAAGCAAAACAAGATACCAATTGTTAAGGTTCGATGGAATGCTCGTAGAGGACCCGAGTTCACCTGGGAGCGTGAAGATCAGATGAAGAAGAAATACCCGCATCTATTTCCAGAAGATTCGTCAACACCTTCAACAGCTTAAAATTTCGGGACGAAATTTATTTAACGGGTAGGTACTGTAGTGACCCGAACTTTTCCATGTTTATATATATTAATTGAGATTGATGTTTACATGATTAAATGTTTCCAACATGTTAAGCAATCAAACTTGTTAAGACTTGATTAATTGAAATAGGTTTCATATAGACAATTGACCACCCGAGTTGACCAGTGATTCACGAACATTAAAACTTGTAAAAACTATATGATAACATATATATGGTTATATATATAGTTAACATGATATTATGATAAGTAAACATATCATTAAGTATATTAACAATGAACTACATATGTAAAAACAAGACTACTAACTTAATGATTTTGAAACGAGACATATATGTAACGATTATCGTTGTAACGACATTTAATGTATATATATCATATTAAGAGATATTCGTACATCATAATATCATGATAATATAATAATTTAAAATCTCATTTGATATTATAAACATTGGGTTAACAACATTTTACAAGATCGTTAACCTAAAGGTTTCAAAACAACATTTACATGTAACGACTAACGATGACTTAACGACTCAGTTAAAATGTATATACATGTAGTGTTTTAATATGTATTCATACACTTTTGAAGGACTTCAAGACACTTATCAAAATACTTCTACTTAACAAAAATGCTTACAATTACATCCTCGTTCAGTTTCATCAACAATTCTACTCGTATGCACCCGTATTCGTACTCGTACAATACACAGCTTTTAGATGTATGTACTATTGGTATATACACTCCAATGATCAGCTCTTAGCAGCCCATGTGAGTCACCTAACACATGTGGGAACCATCATTTGGCAACTAGCATGAAATATCTCATAAAATTACAAAAATATGAGTAATCATTCATGACTTATTTACATGAAAACAAAATAACATATCCTTTATATCTAATCCATACACCAACGACCAAAAACACCTACAAACACTTTCATTCTTCAATTTTCTTCATCTAATTGATCTCTCTCAAGTTCTATCTTCAAGTTCTAAGTGTTCTTCATAAATTCCAAAAGTTCTAGTTTCATAAAATCAAGAATACTTTCAAGTTTGCTAGCTCACTTCCAATCTTGTAAGGTGATCATCCAACCTCAAGAAATCTTTGTTTCTTACAGTAGGTTATCATTCTAATACAAGGTAATAATCATATTCAAACTTTGGTTCAATTTTTATAACTATAACAATCTTATTTCAAGTGATGATCTTACTTGAACTTGTTTTCGTGTCATGATTCTGCTTCAAGAACTTCGAGCCATCCAAGGATCCATTGAAGCTAGATCCATTTTTCTCTTTTCCAGTAGGTTTATCCAAGGAAATTAAGGTAGTAATGATGTTCATAACATCATTCGATTCATACATATAAAGCTATCTTATTCGAAGGTTTAAACTTGTAATCACTAGAACATAGTTTAGTTAATTCTAAACTTGTTCGCAAACAAAAGTTAATCCTTCTAACTTGACTTTTAAAATCAACTAAACACATGTTCTATATCTATATGATATGCTAACTTAATGATTTTAAACCTGGAAACACGAAAAACACCGTAAAACCGGATTTACGCCGTCGTAGTAACACCGCGGGCTGTTTTGGGTTAGTTAATTAAAAACTATGATAAACTTTGATTTAAAAGTTGTTATTCTGAGAAAATGATTTTTATTATGAACATGAAACTATATCCAAAAATTATGGTTAAACTCAAAGTGGAAGTATGTTTTCTAAAATGGTCATCTAGACGTCGTTCTTTCGACTGAAATGACTACCTTTATAAAAACGACTTGTAACTTATTTTTCCGACTATAAACCTATACTTTTTCTGTTTAGATTCATAAAATAGAGTTCAATATGAAACCATAGCAATTTGATTCACTCAAAACGGATTTAAAATGAAGAAGTTATGGGTAAAACAAGATTGGATAATTTTTCTCATTTTAGCTACGTGAAAATTGGTAACAAATCTATTCCATCCATAACTTAATCAACTTGTATTGTATATTATGTAATCTTGAGATACCATAGACACGTATACAATGTTTCGACCTATCATGTTGACACATCTATATATATTTCGGAACAACCATAGACACTCTATATGTGAATGTTGGAGTTAGCTATACAGGGTTGAGGTTGATTCCAAAATATATATAGTTTGAGTTGTGATCAATACTGAGATACGTATACACTGGGTCGTGGATTGATTCAAGATAATATTTATCGATTTATTTCTGTACATCTAACTGTGGACAACTAGTTGTAGGTTACTAACGAGGACAGCTGACTTAATAAACTTAAAACATCAAAATATATTAAAAGTGTTGTAAATATATTTTGAACATACTTTGATATATATGTATATATTGTTATAGGTTCGTGAATCAACCAGTGGCCAAGTCTTACTTCCCGACGAAGTAAAAATCTGTGAAAGTGAGTTATAGTCCCACTTTTAAAATCTAATATTTTTGGGATGAGAATACATGCAGGTTTTATAAATGATTTACAAAATAGACACAAGTACGTGAAACTACATTCTATGGTTGAATTATCGAAATCGAATATGCCCCTTTTTATTAAGTCTGGTAATCTAAGAATTAGGGAACAGACACCCTAATTGACGCGAATCCTAAAGATAGATCTATTGGGCCTAACAAACCCCATCCAAAGTACCGGATGCTTTAGTACTTCGAAATTTATATCATATCCGAAGGGTGTCCCGGAATGATGGGGATATTCTTATATATGCATCTTGTTATTGTCGGTTACCAGGTGTTCACCATATGAATGATTTTTATCTCTATGTATGGGATGTGTATTGAAATATGAAATCTTGTGGTCTATTGTTACGATTTGATATATATAGGTTAAACCTATAACTCACCAACATTTTTGTTGACGTTTTAACCATGTTTATTCTCAGGTGATTATTAAGAGCTTCCGCTGTCGCATACTTAAATAAGGACAAGATTTGGAGTCCATGCTTGTATGATATTGTGTAAAAACTGCATTCAAGAAACTTATTTTGTTGTAACATATTTGTATTGTAAACCATTATGTAATGGTCGTGTGTAAACAGGATATTTTAGATTATCATTATTTGATAATCTACGTAAAGCTTTTTAAACCTTTATTGATGAAATAAAGGTTATGGTTTGTTTAAAAATGAATGCAGTCTTTGAAAAACGTCTCATATAGAGGTCAAAACCTCGCAACGAAATCAATTAATATGGAACGTTTTTAATCAATAAGAACGGGACATTTCAGTCGGAAATTCCCGGGTCATCACAGTACCTACCCGTTAAAGAAATTTTGTCCCGAAATTTGAGTGAGGTCGTCATAGCTAACAATAAATATGTTTTCCTGACGAATATGAGTTGATAACTTGAGTTTTATCATCATTGAGTAATATGGATAAAAATAATTCGATTATTCGAAGAGTGCGAATGAAGCTATTCACAAAAGGATGAAATGAGAAACAAAGATTTGTTTTTAACTTTTGACGTAGTCAGGTTTGAATTTAGAAAATAAGGCGCGTCTTAACTTTTGACATTGCCTTGGTTGAATTCCGGAATTTAAGGAATTTAAAAAAAATCTTGAAGATCTATAAAATCTGATTCTTCGGGATTTATGGAAATTAAGATCTCTTTAATTAAATACGGTGATCTGCCCCGATTACTACGTCTGATATTTCCAGTATAAATTAAGCTCTTCCTTTCCATTATTCTCACCATTCTTATACTTTCTTTCTTAGTTCATACATCCAAAAGATTCTGAAAATGATTAATCCAGTTCTGATCCTTGTCCTCATCCTTACTATCGCAACAATCATTCTCCTTTTCCAACTTCCACCAGAGGAATCTGCTTTCTTCTACTTCGCCCTCGGGATTATAATGTTTTTAATTCTCCCGTGTCTTTATGTTGCGATAAACATTGATATACACGGTTTGTAATTTATGTGTTGTTATCGGACTTTATATTCTCCCTTATATTTCAAAGCTCTATGCTTTTGTTTTCTCTTCCCGACTTCAAGTCAAGCGAATAATGGTCCAGAATTTATAGATATAGAGTTTCAAATGATTATAATGTTCTAGGCATGAAGGAACGTGATAGCACGATTTGATTTTCAAATTTATCAACATCACGGAAGATAGAACCATCAAGAATACATTTTCTTGATTTGTTACGGAGTTAAGTAGGATGAAAGAGTTATGTAACATGGCACACGATGACGTTATGATCTGTGAATCATCACGTTTCATTTAGAAACTCAGCATGACTTACTGTAATATAATCACGTTGATCAAGTGTCATTATATTATACTAACTCATGCATCAGTTCCCATCATTACTACAATAACATTCATATTTTAAGCTTGAAAATTTACAGAATATAGAAACTAACAGTTTCTATATGATGTAATACTGATAGCACGAAAAGATTAATGATTTCAGATAAGAATAGTTATAAAAATATCTCCAGAAATATGGAGGATATTTATAATGAAAGGTACGATAATATCTCAGAATATCTAAGATCAGAGGATGATAGAAACTATTGTCTGCAAGGGTTTAGAGTAAGGAGCAAGTTATTCACTATAGACTTTAGCAGACATTGAATTATTTGGATTCTTTGAAGTCAAACTTATTCTTTGTGATTTATCCACGGCTTTCTTCATAGTTTCGCATAATCTGCTTTTCGGTACTATATTTTCTATTGAATGTTTCCAATATATTGATACACAGGAAGCACGAAGAGGTATATAATTTCGGACGAGAATATTTATGAAAATATCCTCAGAAATATCAAAGATATTGATGATGATATTTTGGAATTTCTAAGTTCGACGGTTGATGGAGAAAGATTTTCCGCAAGATTTTAACATGACTTCGGAGCAAGATATTCTCTAAAGATTTCAACGGATCCAGAATTACCTGAATCCTTTGAATATAGGATTTGGTCCTTGTATTTGTCCTTGGTCTCCTTCATGGGTAACTCAATCTGTTTTTCAATACCCAATTTTCTATCGAGCGTTCCTAACACTCCTTTCTTTATCATCAAACTTTTGTCCGTTTAGACCATCTACCATTTTTCTGTTTCCTCTGCATTTAATGCTATGATATCTGAATCATCGGTTATTAATCCGAGGTGGTTTCAGGAAAATTGTGTTTTTAGATGATTAAACGCTGATGGTAATATGATGGAATATGAAAGGTTACCTGGTAACAATAAAAGAGCACGCATATATATAAACGTTATAATAAGGTTGTTTCGTACGAAAAGTCGAAGTTGACTTGTTGGAGTTGTGACAAAATTGGCTAATTTTGAAAAGGGATCGCAAAGTTGTTTTTGTTAATAAATGCCAAAGGATCTGACGCGGCTACGTGTTGAACTTTTACTCAATTGCCGAGAGTTTCTCAGGTGCATAACTATATGCATAAATCTTTCCTTCCGTAGATGAAGTGCGGTTGATTCATCCTATCGATTGAGGTGTTTTCAAGAATCATGAAAGGTTTGAACGCAGAATGTAATCATGAAGATACAAATGAGGTTTAAGACGAAATCAAGTGGCAAACTTGAAGAATTGTTTAGTTTCATATGTTATATTCAATATTTTAATTCATTTTAATTGTCCAATGTTATTAGTCCACAGTCGATAGTCCACAGTTGACAGTGCAATCATTCATATATAGTTTAATATATAATATTTGAATTAATTAATACGTATCGTGACCCGTGTACATGTCTCAGACTCGATCACAACTCAAAGTATATATATTATTATAGAATCAACCTCAACCCTGTATAGAGAACTCGATCATTACTGCATATAGAGTGTCTATGGTGATTCCAAATAATATATATAGATGTGTCGATATGATATGTCAAAACCTTGTATACGTGTCCCGATATTTAAAGTGCGTAAAATAAATAACAGAAATTAAATGACGATAAATAAAGTGCGTAAAGTAAATAACAGAAATTAAATGACAATAAATAAAATTGCGAGAATATAAATTGCGATAAAATAAATTGCGATAAATAAATTGCGATAAATAAAATGTAATACGGAATTAACAGTTAGCTAGGAACAGTTAGCTAGGATTTTGTTAGCGTGGTTTCTTAATAAAATTTAATATTGTTAATTAGTCTGTTTCTAATCAATTTTTATTGTGTCCATTATTTCTTCATTATGCTACTTGTTGGATTCTGATAGGTCAAAATTCAAATATGAAATTGAATTTGAATGAAAATAGTTATTCTTTGGTGAACGGATAAGTATCCCGGTGGTTGTAAATAGGATAGTGAATAACTGTTGAATCAGATTCGAAGAATATACAGTGTAACTTATTAATGTGAAATTTAAATATTCCTCGGGTATTACCTACCCGTTAAAATATTTTTATTATTAACAGTTTGTATAAAAGAATTTTTAATTACAATCTTTATGAAAACATATATACATATATATTTTCTTCAGATGTAATCATGAATTTAATGAGTTAACATGATATTAAACTCATTTAGTTTTCAGTTGGAACTAGAATAAATAATCTCTAAAACATTAGAGATTACATAATCACCATGTCGAACGAAGATAACTGATGTAGAATGTCATGTAGAATGATGATTATACTCGAGGTATAGATTGAGATGTTGAGGCATGTGATATTGAAATTTGGGTTGTTGGTGGTACCGTTGGTGCCGGTGATTTGGATGAAGCTGGTACGTTTTGCATTATATTTTCCAAGACTACAACTTATGCGCGAAGTTCGTTAACTTCTTCTATTACACCGGGATGATTGTCGGTTCGGACGAGCGGATGAATGAGGTTTAGAATCTGAGATAGTATATGATCGTGATGAGATACTTTGGAAATGAGAGAGAAAATGGTGTCTCGAACAGGTTCGCCGGTAAACGTTTTAGGTTCATTGTCAAGAGGTGAATTTGTTTAGTGGAAATGATCGCCTTCTTCGCGTTTCCATTGATTAAGTCGACTACGAACCCATCTCCAATTCATTCAGAATAGATGATGGCTAATTGATCGATTCATTCCGGTTACTCTGCTTTCGGAGCTCGAGTGGAAATCCATATCGAAATAGCTGTCGGAATAACTATCGAAATAGCTATCGAAATCAGATGGACTCGAACTGGTTGAGGGATTCATCTCGTACGATCAGATGAAGGATTTTCGATAAGAAATAGATTATAGGATGTAGATTAGTACCCTGCAATACATAATTTACATATGCATATATAATACTAAAATCCCATAAGCTACGGAGGAATCTACGGAAGCTGTCAGGCAAAGGTAACAATAACAGATACGCTAAGATATGAATTTAACTATACACTGTCTATGCAATAAAGGCAGTAAGACGTGTCTTAGACTTTAAGGATGATAAGCAAATAATTTTTTGACACTAAATGATAAGTAAAACTTTTGACATGCAAACACGGTCGAAGTCCAGACTCATTAATGCATTCTAACGACTATCAGTTAGACTCACTAATGCAAGACCTGGTTCGCTAAGACCACCGCTCTGATACCAACTGTGAAGACCCGTCCTAATCCATCCGGACGAAGTCCATATCGATTATAAACGATTCACAACAGTTGATTACATCGCGAGATACTTGACATCTATATGATACATTTTACAAACATTGCATTCGTTTTTGAAAAGACAAACTTTCATTACATCGAAAGTTGACAGGCATGCATACCATTTCATAATATATCCAACTATAATTGACTTGATAATAATCTTGATGAACTCGACGACTCGAATGCAACGTCTTTTGAAATATGCCATGAATGACTCCAAGTAATATCTATAAAATGAGCAAATACACAGCGGAAAATTTCTTTCGTACCTGAGAATAAACATGCTTTAAAGTGTCAACCAAAAGGTTGGTGAGTTCATTAGTTTAACTTAAACAATCGTTTCCATCATTTTAATAGACCACAAGATTTCAGATTTCCATTTCTCATAAACATACGTCCCATGCATAGAGACAAAAATATCATTCATATGGATTGAACACCTGGTAACCGACATTAACAATATGCATATATAAGAATATCCCCATCATTTCGGGATCCTCCTTCGGACATGATATAAATTTCGAAGTACTAAAACATCCGGTACTTTGGATGAGGCTTGTTGGGCCCGATAGATCTATCTTTAGGATTCGCGTCAATTAGGGTGTATGTTCCCTAATTCTTAGATTACCAGACTTAATAAAAAGAGGCATATTCGACTTCGATAATCCAACCATAAAATGTAGTTTCACGTACTTGTTTCAATTTCGTAAAACAGTTATAAAAGTTGCGCATGTATTCTCAGCCCAAAAATATAAAGGGTAAAAAGGCAAATGAAACTCACGATACTGTATTTTGTAGTAAAAATACATATGACGTCATTGAACAATGCAGGGTTGGCCTCGGATTCACGAACCTATATCAATTGTGTATATATTAATACGTATAATGTAAGTTACAAAATTTCATTTATTAATATGTATTATTTATTTATTATAGTTTTGTAAAATTTATTCTAACCTTTATTTTAAAACGTATACTTATATTATATTTTAAGTTATATTTTATATATATATCGATTTTATGTATATATATCTATAATGATTTACGTTTATATAAATAGTGACATTAATATATTTATATACATATATTTGTGGTTAGTATTGTATTTATGAAATTTTATTAGTTTGTTATGTGAATTATTAATACAATCCTAGTATATACCATAAGTATATATATAGTGTACAAAAGATTTATTTGTTAAAATAATAATTTAGATAATAATGATTTACTAATAATAATAATTTTATTAATAATGATAATACTAATAGCAAAAAAAATGAAAATGATAACTGTTAATGATACTAATAATAATAACTCTAAAATAATATTAATACTAATACCATACTTATGTTAATAATAAGGGTTCTAATATTTATAAAATGATAAATGATAATCATAATAATACTAGTAAATATTAATGATGATACTGATAAATATGATATTATTAATTGTAAATGTACTGATGATACTATTATTTATAAACCGGTACAAATTCTAATATTGATGATAATAATATATTTTTATTTCCTTCATAATAATAATAATAATGATAATCATAATCATAATCCTAATGATGATAAAATACTAAAATGATAAGTTTATTACTAATAATAATATTATTAATACCTATCATAATAATAATAGTAATGTCTATAATACTTTCAAATATGATAACAAGTATGATACTAATAATAACAATAACAATAACAATCAAAACAATCACAATAATAATAATAATACTAATAATAATTAATATATAATAACAATAATAAAATTAGAAAAGAAAACTACCTCACATGAAAAGAGTTTCAAAAAAGAAAAAAGAAACTGCCGTCCTCTAGACTCGATCTCGTGACCACATGCTCACACGCAAACACTCTCGACCATCCCACCAATTCTGATTCTCTGTACTAATATCGAATTTAAATTTTATATATAAACTGTTTTTCTTCTATTCCTCTTCTTCTCCACAAGTCTCATGGATTCAACAAAACATCAATAACCAAAAAAAAAAAAAAATCAGGGTTCCTTTTAAAGCTTCAAAACATTACAGAAAAAAAAATAATTTGGGTTCTAAAATAAAAAAAAAAAAACACTAAAGGCCTACTGCAGCGTCGGTTCTTGGAACAAAACAAAAAAAATTGATTTCGTAATAGATAACATTATAGATAATGTTTATAACACGAAATAGTTTTCTAAACATGTATAAAAACTACTGGAATCGTCAATTTGATCAGAAACATATACACGAACGCGAATTTGTCTCAAGAACAATTGTTGACTTTTTTTAAACTAAACTTTGACTTCAAAATTCAAGATCGATATAAAGATTTGAGAGTTGAGATTTTGCAGATAGATTCAAAGAAAGATTTCTAACCTTTCTGCATTTTTAGATTTTGAAACTTTATTCGAAATTGAATTAAGAGAAAAAAAAATTGGAGCGTGCAGAGAAGAAGAAAAAAAAATATCGCTGTGCTCTTTAATCCCATTGGATTTCCTTTTTATTTGATTTGCAATTATACATAATCATTTTGTAATAATAGAGATCGGTTGATAAAAAATGGAGAAAATGTTAACACAGGTTCACGAGTTTGGAGCAGGAAAGAAACAAAAAAAATAATAATAATAGAGATAAAGGATACAGAGGTCAAGCGTATAATATAGATCCCTACTGTTTTTTTTAATTAATAATAATAATATATAATAACAATACTATTAATATCTAATAATATTAATAAAATTAATAATAATGATAAATATAATATTAATGATAATAATAATTGTAAAAATGATAATAATAATAATAATAATAATAATAATAATAATAATAATAATAATAATAATAACAATAATAATACCATACTAATTATGATAATATTAATATTTTATCGATAATAATAATATTAGTAATAATAATCTAATTTATACATCCAATTTCATCTTTATATGATATAAAGTGATATTATGAATACAAATATTGATATTTGACGATACAAATAACATTACTACAACAACTATATTTGTATTTAAATTTAATTTATTAATATCATCTATTATTATGTAATATTTAATAATTATGTAATATGTATTGTAACATATACTGAATATTATATATTTATGCATTTTAATATAAATATATTATAATATTTATTTACATACTAATTATATTATACTTATGTATGTAATTATGAAAAATATAAATGTTTTATATATGTAAGTATTATATATATTTATTAAAATAGTACATTATTTCATCATAGATATATTATAAATTTCTACATATACATAATATAATAATTATGTATAAAATCATATATATATAGTTATATTTATGTATATATGTATACTACCATATATATAAAATCATGTTTTAAATGTTGAGTAGATGATTAATTCAAAATGAAAATCTTTAGTTATTAAATGTTATCTTTTATAATAACAAAATTACTTAATAGTTCATTAATACTAATATAATTAGTTTTATATATAATTATTTATATTTACATTCTTAGTTACAATTAAAGGTTCGTGAATCGTCGGAAATAGTTAAAGGTCAAATGTTATCATGAAATAGTTCAAACATAATGAGACTCAGTTTAATAGACTTTGCTTATCGAGTCGAATCATATAAGATTATGTTTAAATTTGGTCGGAAATTCCCGGGTCATCACACAAGGTTACTACCTCAAGTTACTTGGACAAATTTACTGTAAGAGATAAGAAAAAATCTTGGAATCAAAGAGTGGTGGAGTTAGATCAAAAGGTTGGAAGTATACTTCTTCAAATGGGTGGTTATTTTGATATGTTCTTGAAAGAGTTTTCTTATGGTGTTTAAGGCTTGTAATTGAAGTTAAATGATGGGGAAAATGCTTGGAGATGATAAAGTATGAAGTTAGGAGTATTTTGAGAGAGAAATGAGGGTGTAGGTATGAGAAAATGGAGTGAAGAAATGGTGTTCATTTATAAAAACGTTTTTAGTTCATAAAGAAAGAAAAGGATTCCTAATTTTGTTTTCTTACTAATAATTCATACTACTTGAAAAATTCTAGTTACCTCATATCTAGGGTAGTAATAATGTTGATTAGTATGTTGATTTGATGTGTATATACCAATAGTAAATACGTATAGAAGCTGGGTATGATACAGGTACATATACCCTAGATATACGTATAGAAATCTTAAGGAAACGGAATGAGAATTCAAATATAGCTATCTTTTGTGAATATACTTATATTGTTTTATGTATTTAAGTCCTTAAAAAGTGATTAAATACATTATATATACGATACATGTATAAGCATTATAGATTATAAGTATATATATCAAAGAATGTTACGTATAGTTATCGTTTTGAAAACTTAGGTTAGTAGTTTCAAAATATACTTATAACTCATTGTCATTAGTACACAATGAGATGTTAAACCATCCTTAGATCATGTTAAATATATATAAATACATATATATACACAAACGTATAATTATCTTATGTTATATAGTTCGTGATATCATCGGTCATATTGGACGGTCAAACGTTGTGTAAAACTCTTTTCAAAAACACAAGTCTCAACAATTTGGATTGCTTATCATGTTGGTATGGTTTAATTTATGTAAATATTAATCTCATAAGTATAATTTGGTCGGAAAATTCCGGGCATTACAGTACCTACCCGTTAAAGAAATTTCGTCCCCGAAATTTGATAGAGGTTGTTATTGATAACAATAAGAAGGTTTTCATGACAAATATAAGGTGATAATGGAGTTTTATCATTATTGAGTAATGTAGATAAAACGATTCGATTATGCGAAGAATATAAATGAGACTATCGTAAAAGAGTGAGATGAGTAAAATATATTCGTCTTAACCGATGACGTAGTTATGATTGATTTCCGGGATTTAAGGGATTTAAAGAGAATCTTACGTAATAAGATTTGGTTCTTTGGTGATTAAGGAAATCAGAATCTTCTTTGATTATATGCAATAATCTGTTTCGATTGCTCTGTCAGATATTTCACTATAAATTCACCCCTTAGTTTCCTTATTTTCCACGACTCACACCTTCTATTCTTTCTCCCTTGATTCTTACTTTAAAGCATTCATCAATATGCTCCATCCAGTCCTGATTCTTGATATACTCCTAACTTTTATATCTGTCATTCTTCTTTTTCATCTACCACCAGAAGAATCTATTTACTTCTACTATACTCTTGTGTTTATAGTGTTTCTAATTCTCCCGTGTCTCTATATGGCTATCTGCATCGATATACACGGTTTGTAATTTCGGGGTTATTATCGAAGTTTATATTCTTCATTATTTTTCGGAGCTTCATGCTTTCGTTTTCTCTTCCCGACTTCGAGTCAAGCGAGTAATGGTCCGAAATTCGTAGATATGAAATTCAGAATGAAAATAGCTAATGCTCTAAGAAGAAAATGGTAATAGAACGATTTTGATTTGTTAAATTACCAGAATACCCTGGAGAAGACCGAGTCATCCAGAAAAATATTCTCTTGATATGTTTAGAGATTAGATAGAATGTAAGAGTCATGTAAATGGCACATGATGACGGTACTGTGAATCATCATGCTTCATTAGAAACTCAGCATGACTTACTGTAATATAATGACGTTGATCAAGTGTCATTATATTATACTAATCCATGCTTCAGTTCCCAACACTACTTCAAAACATTCATATTTTAAACTCGAAGGTTTCAGAATTTAGAAACTAACACAGTTTCTTTTATGTTGCAGATATTACGGAGAGATAAATGATCTCAGATAAGAATAGTTGGGAAAATATCGCCAGAAATATGGAGGATATTTATAATAGAACATACGAGAATATCTTAGAATTTCTAATATCAATGGATGATGAAGAAGATTTGTCTGTGAAGGTTTAGAATGAGAAATAAGATATTTGCTAACAATTTCAGCAGGCACAGAATCATTTGGATTCTTTGAAGGAAAACTTATTCTTTGTGATTTGTCCACGGCTTTCTTCATAGTTTCACATAATCCGCTTTTCGGTACTAAATTTTCTATCGAGCGTTCCTAACACTCCTTTCTTTATCATCAAACTTTTGGCCATTAAGATCATCTACAACATGCTGCTTCGTCAGCATTTTCAAAGTTAACTGATCTGGGTCATCGGTTATCAAACCGAGGTAGTTTTAGGAGAATTGTGTTTTTAGAATGATTAATCGCTGATGGTAATATTGTGGAATATAAAAGGTTTCCCAGTATCAATAAAGAGTACGCATATATATCGCGGTTATAATAAAGTTGTTTCGGATGAAAAGTCGGAGTTGTCTTGCTGGAGCTGTGACAAAATTAGCTACTTTGGAAAGGGATTGCAAAACGATCTTCAGTAATAACAATGTTAAAGGAACTAGAACAGATACGTGTCAAATGTTTACTCAGTTTCTGAGGGTTTTTCAGGTGCATAACTATATGCATCAATCTTTTCTTCCGTAGATGAATTGCGGTTGGTTTATCCTCTCGATTGAGGTGTTTTTAAGAATCATGATAGATTTGAACGCTGATTGTAATCGTCGAGATACAATTAGGTTTAAGATGAAATCAAGTGGCAATCTTGAAGAAATGTTTAGTTTCATATGTTATAATCAATATTTTAATTCATTTTAATTGTCCAATGTCATTAGTCCACAGTCGATAGTCCACAGTAACAGTCCAATAATTCATATATAGTTTAATATATAACGTACGAATTAATTAATACGTGTCGTGACCCGTATACCTCTCAGACTCGATCACAAATCAAACTATATATATTATTGTAGAATCAACCTCAACCCTGTATAGAGAACTCGATCATTACTGCATATAGAGTGTCTATGGTGATTCCAAATAATATATATAGATGAGTCGATATGATATGTCAAAACATTGTATACGTGTCCCGATATTTAAAGTGCGTAAAATAATTACAGAAATTAAATGACGATAAATAAAAGTGTGGTATTAAATTGTGATAAATAAACTATGATAAATAAAATGTAATCAGTTAGCTAGGAACAGTTAGCTGGAATAGTTAGCGTGGATTCTTAACAAAATTTTTCATAGTTAATTTGTTTGTTTGTAACAGATTTTATTTTGTCATATGTTTTCTTCATATGCCACTTGTTGGATTCTGGGAAGTCAAAATCCAAATATGAAATTGAATGAAAATGGTTATTCTGCTGTGAACAGATACGTATATCGGTGGTTGTAAGTAGGATAGTAAATGACTATTGAATCAACTTCGACGAATGTACAATGTAACTTATTAAGATGAAATCTAATTATTCCTCGGGTATTACCTACCCGTTAAAAAAAATTTCACAATTAATATTTTGTACAAAAGAAATTTATTACAGTCTTTATGAAAATATACATGTGTATATTTTCTTCAGATGTAATACAGATTTGATGAATTAATACTAAATTAAGTTCATTTGATCTTAGGCTAGAGTTAGAAATGAATAATCTCTAACATTAGAGATTACATAATCTTCACAGAGTATTTCACTACTGTGATCAATACTTCATTATACGCGTTGTTGATTAGTAATGATGTCCACGGTGATTCTTGAACTGACGGAGCTTGTGATGTTATAGGTGCTGCTAATTCTGACAATGCTGACGGCAGTGACTATGCTGGTGATGCTAATGGTACTGCTGATGCTGTTGGTAAAACAAGTAAATCACGCACCATTCTTGTCAGGGTTTCTACTCTTTCTCCTATCATTTTGGTTCACTCATTTGATTTATGGTTAGGGCTAGAGTAGATAATTTCTAAGACTTTAGAGACTACATAATCGTCGCATAATGTTTCTTCAATGAAATTATGAAACAATACTTCATCGTTTGTTGTTGTTGGTATTCTTTGGTATCTACAGAGCGTATGACATTGGTGCCCGTGGGACAGATTGTAAAGTTGAGGTTTATGACACAGTTGTGGTTGGGGGTGGTAATGGTACTATTGGCGTTAATGATGGTGGTACTGGTTATGCTGCGGGTGCTGCTGCTGGTGTTTGTAACCTCTGCAACATATTCTCCAAAGCCACTACCCGAGCACGAAGCTCGTTGACTTCTTCTATTACACCGGGCAGGTTGTCGGTTCGGACGAGCGGATAAATAAGATCTAGAATTTGGTGTAGTATATAATCGTGACGAGATACTCTGGAAATGAGAGAGAAATGGTGTTTTGGACAGGTTCGCCGGTAAGTGCTTCAGGTTCTTCGCCAAGAGGGCAATGTGGTGGATGGAAAGGATCGCCTTCTTCTTGTCTCCAATGATTAAGGAGGCTACGAACCCATCCTCAATTCATCCAGAATAGATGATGGCTGATTGGTTGATCCATTCTAGTCACACTGCTTTCGGAGCTTGAGTGGGATTCCATTTCAGAATCCGAGGGACTTGAACTAATGACGAATTCCATTTCGTACGATTTAATAAAATATTTTTCGATATGAAATGATTTTTCCGGCTATCGGGTGGTATTCTAATTACATAGAATATCTATATATATAGAACAAAATATTTCGTAGATTACGGAGGAATTTACGGAATATGCCAGGCAAAGTATACTGTAAAAGATACGCTAAGATATGAATTAGCAGATACGCTAAGATATGAATTTTGTCTATACACTATTCATGCAATCAATGCAGTAAGATGTGTTTAGACTAAGAATGATAAGCAAATGATTCTCTAAGAATGATAAGCAGGTAATTTTCGACACGAAATGATAAGCAAAACTTTTGACATGCAGACACGGTCGAAGTTCAGACTCACTAATGCATCCTAACGGCTATCAGTTAGACACACTAATGCAGACCTGGTTCGCTAAGACCACCGCTCTGATACCAACTGAAAGGACCCGTCCTAATCCACCTGGACGAAATCATCAACATTTGGTCCCATTGCGATGATCGGCTCCAAGTAATGTCCTTATATTGAGCAAATGCACAGCGGAAGACTTAATTCGTACCTGAGAATAAACATGCTTTAAAGTGTCAACCAAAAGGTTGGTGAGTTCATAGGTTTATCATAACAATCATTTCAATATGTTAATAGACCACAAGATTTCTTAATCATAAACATAATACACTCGCAAGTGTATGTAAAGCATTCTAAGTGGTTGAGCACTTGGTAACCATACTTAACATTTAATCAACGTCGCATATTCCCTTTATTATGAAATCTCACTACACTGTACCAAGTGTAGTCACCAAAACGAAGTACTGTGCAACCGTTGAATACTGGTCGTCCAGTCCGGTTGGGGTTGTCAGGCCCGATAGATCTATCAACAGGATTCGCGTTTACAATACCCATGTAAATAGTAGTTACCAAGCTACAGGGAAATATGCTAGTGGTACAACTCAACGTAGAATATATTTTTAAGTACTTGTGTCTATTTTGTAAACATGTATAAAAGCAGCGCATGTATTCTCAGCCCAAAAATATATATTGCAAAAGCAATTAAAAAGGGAGCAAATGAAACTCACTTTTTCCTTGAAGGTATTTAATTCGACTTGGTCTCTGATAAATATCATGAACCTAACCATATATATAATATATCAACATATTTTCTTTTTAAGTAATCGTTACATATATATATATATACTTTTAATACTTTTAATATTTTCTTAGTCCGTAGTTAGCAGTCCGATGTTAGTGGTCCACAATTAGTTGCTTAAATAAAATAAATAAAGACCCCATCGTATTCGTATTAATCAGAATTAATCTCGACCCATGGCACCATGTTGTCAAATGACGTGTTGCGTACATAAAGTACCGTGTTGTCAAATGAGGTGTTGCGTACAATCATGAGGTCTTATGATTAATCTTCTCGTGTTGTTTACGGGTGGTCCTGAAATATATAAAATCAAATCATAAGTAATTATATATATAAAATATTATATTAATTAGAAAAGATATGATTAATTTACTTTTTCTCCAAATATTTTCGTAGCTAAACTAGCTTCGGATACCCAATCTTGTTTTAGTCGTAGTTTCTTCAATACAACTCCGTTTTTGTTTGTTCAACTTGCCACTTCCTTGGATCGAGTCAAATTTTAAGAATATGAACTGAAAATACCTTAGTTTGTATTCGAAATCACAGGTTATAGGTCAAACTTTGATGAAACTTATGAAAGTGATCATTTTCCATCATAAAAACAACATTTAATGATCATTTTTCTAAAAATACTTACACTTTGAGTTAAACCATGAAATTTTTATGTGTTAACATATTTATAAGAAATATCATTTTTCCAGAACATGAACTTCCAATTCAAAGTTCAAGATGGTTTTTAATTATCCAACCCAAAACAGCCTCCGGTTGCACTCCGACGATGTAGATTCAGTTTTTAAGATGTTCTTTGTAAAACCAAGTTATATCTTGTTAAGTTAGCATATCATTATGATATATTACAGGTCTTGAAGTGTTTTAAAAGTTAAGTTATAAGGATCTATTTAGTTTGCAAACAAGTTTGAAATCATTCAAACTATGTTCTTGTTGTTAAAATTTTACAACATAAAATAAGATAGCTATATACATATGAATCGAATAAAATTATGAACAAGGTTACTACCTCAAGTTACTTGGACAAATTTACTGTAAGAGATAATAAAAAATCTTGGAATCAAAGAGTGGTGGAGTTAGATCAAAAGGTTGGAAGTATACTTCTTCAAATGGGTGGTTATTTTGATATGTTCTTGAAAGAGTTTTCTTATGGTGTTTAAGGCTTGTAATTGAAGCTAAATGATGGGGAAAATGCTTGGAGATGATCAAGTATGAATTTAGGAGTATTTTGAGAGAGAAATGAGGGTGTAGGTATGAGAAAATGGAGTGAAGAAATGGTGTTCATTTATAAAAACGTTTTTAGTTCATAAAGAAAGAAAAGGATTCCTAATTTTGTTTTCTTACTAATAATTCATACTACTTGACAAATTCTAGTTACCTCATATCTAGAGCAGTAATAATGTTGATTAGGATGTTGATTTGATGTGTATATACCAATAGTAAATACGTATAGAAGCTGGGTATGATACAGGTACATATACCCTAGATATACGTATAGAAATCTTAAGGAAACGGAACGAGAATTCAAATATAGCTATCTTTTGTGAATATACTTATATTGTTTTATGTATTTAAGTCCTTAAAAAGTGATTAAATACATTATATATACGATACATGTATAATCATTATAGATTATAAGTATATATATCAAAGAATGTTACGTATAGTTATCGTTTTGAAAACTTAAGTTAGTAGTTTCAAAATATACTTATAACTCATTGTCATTAGTACACAATGAGATGTTAAACCATCCTTAGATCATGTTAAATATATATAAATACATATATATACACAAACGTTTAATTATCGTATGTTATATAGTTCGTGATATCATCGGTCATATTTTACGGTCAAACGTTGTGTAAAACTCTTTTCAAAAACACAAGTCTCAACAATTTGGATTGCTTATCATGTTGGTATGGTTTAATTTATGTAAATATTAATCTCATAAGTATAATTTGGTCGGAAAATTCTGGGTCATTACAGTACCTACCCGTTAAAGAAATTTCGTCCCCGAAATTTGATAGAGGTTGTTATTGTAGTGACCCGAACTTTTCCATGTTTATATATATTAATTGAGATTGATATTTACATGATTAAATGTTTCCAACATGTTAAGCAATCAAACTTGTTAAGACTTGATTAATTGAAATATGTTTCATATAGACAATTGACCACCCAAGTTGACCGGTGATTCACGAACGTTAAAACTTGTAAAAACTATACAATGACATATATATGGTTATATATATAGTTAACATGTTTTTATTATAAGTATGTATCTCATTAAGTATTTTAACAATGAGTTATATACATAAAAATGAGACTATTAATTTAAGAAACTCGAAAACGATATATATAACAATTATCGTTATAACAACGTCTTACTAGGTACATATGAATCATATTAAGATATTGATACACTTGGTTAATTATTTAAATGATAATTAAATATATTATTAAGTGTATTAACAATGAAATACATATGTAAAAATAAGACTACTAACTTAATGATTTCGAAACGAGACATATATGTAACGATTATCGTTGTAACGACATTTAACTATATATACATCATACTAAGATATATTATATATCATAATATCATGATAATATAATAATTTAACATCTCATTTTTTATAATAAACAATGGGTTAACAACATTCAACAAGATCGTTAACCTAAAGGTTTCAAAACAACATTTACATGTAACGACTAACGATGACTTAACGACTCAGTTAAAATGTATATACATGTAGTGTTTTAATATGTATTCATAAACTTTTGAAAGACTTCAAGACACTTATCAAAATACTTCTACTTAACAAAAATGCTTACAATTACATCCTCGTTCAGTTTCATCCACAATTCTACTCGTATGCACCCGTATTCGTGCTCGTACAATACACAGCTTTTAGATGTATGTACTATTGGTATATACACTCCAATGATCAGCTCTTAGCAGCCCATGTGAGTCACCTAACACATGTGGGAACCATCATTTGGCAACTAGCATGAAATATCTCATAAAATTACAAAAATATGAGTAATCATTCATGACTTATTTACATGAAAACAAAATTACATATCCTTTATATCTAATCCATACACCAACGACCAAAAACACCTACAAACACTTTCATTCTTCAATTTTCTTCATCTAATTGATCTCTCTCAAGTTCTATCTTCAAGTTCTAAGTGTTCTTCATATATTTTACAAGTTCTAGTTACATAAAATCAAGAATACTTTCAAGTTTGCTAGCTCACTTCCAATCTTGTAAGGTGATCATCCAACCTCAAGAAATCTTTGTTTCTTACAGTAGGTTATCATTCTAATACAAGGTAATAATCATATTCAAACTTTGGTTCAATTTATATAACTATAACAATCTTATTTCAAGTGATGATCTTACTTGAACTTGTTTTCGTGTCATGATTCTGCTTCAAGAACTTCGAGCCATCCAAGGATCCGTTGAAGCTAGATCCATTTTTCTCTTTTCCGGTAGGTTTATCCAAGGAACATAAGGTAGAAATGATGTTCATAACATCATTCGATTCATACATATAAAGCTATCTTATTCGAAGGTTTAAACTTGTAATCACTAGAACATAGTTTAGTTAATTCTAAACTTGTTCGCAAACAAAAGTTAATCCTTCTAACTTGACTTTTAAAATCAACTAAACACATGTTCTATATCTATATGATATGCTAACTTAATGATTTAAAACCTGGAAACACGAAAAACACCGTAAAATCGGATTTACGCCGTCGTAGTAACACCGCGGGCTGTTTTGGGTTAGTTAATTAAAAACTATGATAAACTTTGATTTAAAAGTTGTTATTCTTAGAAGATGATTTTTATTATGAACATGAAACTATATCCAAAAATTATGGTTAAACTCAAAGTGGAAGTATGTTTTCTAAAATGGTCATCTAGACGTCGTTCTTTCGACTGAAATGACTACCTTTACAAAAACGACTTGTAACTTATTTTTCCGACTATAAACCTATACTTTTCTGTTTAGATTCATAAAATGGAGTTCAATATAAAACCATAGCAATTTGATTCACTCAAAACGGATTTAAAATGAAGAAGTTATGGGTAAAACAAAATTGGATAATTTTTCTCATTTTAGCTACGTGAAAATTGGTAACAAATCTATTCCAACCATAACTTAATAAACTTGTATTGTATATTATGTAATCTTGAGATACCATAGACACGTATACAATGTTTCGACCTATCATGTCGACACATCTATATATATTTCGGAACAACCATAGACACTCTATATGTGAATGTTGGAGTTAGCTATACAGGGTTGAGGTTGATTCCAAAATATATATAGTTTGAGTTGTGATCAATACTGAGATACGTATACACTGGGTCGTGGATTGATTTAAGATAATATTTATCGATTTATTTCTGTACATCTAACTGTGGACAACTAGTTGTAGGTTACTAACGAGGACAGCTGACTTAATAAACTTAAAACATCAAAATATATTAAAAGTGTTGTAAATATATTTTAAACATACTTTGATATATATGTATATATTGTTATAGGTTCGTGAATCAACCAGTGGCCAAGTCTTACTTCCCGACGAAGTAAAAATATGTGAAAGTGAGTTATAGTCCCACTTTTAAAATCTAATATTTTTGGGATGAGAATACATGCAAGTTTTATAAATGATTTACAAAATAGACACAAGTACGTGAAACTACATTCTATGGTTGAATTATCGAAATCGAATATGCCCCTTTTTATTAAGTCTGGTAATCTAAGAATTAGGGAACAGACACCCTAATTGACGCGAATCCTAAAGATAGATCTATTGGGCCTAACAAACCCCATCCAAAGTACCGGATGCTTTAGTACTTCGAAATTTATATCATATCCGAAGGGTGTCCCGGAATGATGGGGATATTCTTATATATGCATCTTGTTAATGTCGGTTACCAGGTGTTCACCATATGAATGATTTTTATCTCTATGTATGGGATGTGTATTGAAATATAAAATCTTGTGGTCTATTGTTACGATTTGATATATATAGGTTAAACCTATAACTCACCAACATTTTTGTTGACGTTTAAAGCATGTTTATTCTCAGGTGAATACTAAGAGCTTCCGCTGTTGCATACTAAAATAAGGACAAGATTTGGAGTCCATGTTTGTATGATATTGTGTAAAAACTGCATTCAAGAAACTGATTTCGATGTAACATATTTGTATTGTAAACCATTATGTAATGGACGTGTGTAAACAGGATATTTTAGATTATCATTATTTGATAATCTACGTAAAGCTTTTTAAACCTTTATTTATGAAATAAAGGTTATGGTTTGTTTTAAAAATGAATGCAGTCTTTGAAAAACGTCTCATATAGAGGTCAAAACCTCGCAACGAAATCAATTAATATGGAACGTTTTTAATCAATAAGAACGGGACATTTCAGTTGGTATCCGAGCGTTGGTCTTAGAGAACCAGAATTTTGCATTAGTGTGTCTTATCAAGTTTGTTAGGATGCATTAGTGAGTCTGGACTTCGACCGTGTTTACTTGAAAATGATTGCTTAACAAATTTTGTTGGAAACTATATATTTTTAACATGTGAATATTATGTGATATATTAATCTCTTAACGCGTTTGATATTATGTGATAGATGTCTACCTCTAGAACAAGTCCCATTGACTCACCTAATAATAATGAAGAGTCAAATGTAAATTGGAATGATTTGTGGACTGATTCACAAGTTCCCGAAGAGGAACCGGAAGAAGAGTCGGAACCGGAAGAAGAATCAGAACCGGAAGAGGAGGAACCGGATGAAGAAATAGAACCGGTGGGGGAAATAATAAAACGGTTAAGTAAAAGAAAATCCTCAACCAACCGACCAAGGTTAATTATGGTCAATGGTGTTTCCGCCAAGGAAGCAAAATATTGGGAGGATTACCAATTCTCCGATGAATCGGATTCCGACGAGAATTCCGATGATGTTATAGAAATTACGCCAACTGAATTTAAAAAGGCAAAAGAAAATAATAAGGGAAAGGGTATAAAAATAGAGAAATCTAATTCCAACCCCGATGAACTTTATATGTATCGTCAACCCCCGAAGTCCTTAAGTTGTAACAATGACCCGGGAACCTCTAAACCACCAGGTTTTTCTAAACCAATGTGGAAAATTATGGCTCGTATTAGGGGAACATCATATATCCCTAGAAACCTGGCAAAACGAACCAAAACCGAAGAAGAAGAAACGAGCGAGTCGGAATAAGATAGTTGTATTCGTGTGGTGTAATATATGTAATATAGTGTGCTTATGCTTTATGATATATGTAAAAATTGCTTGTATTAATAAGTATTTTTTTTATGAATCTAACTCTTGTCTATTTTACAGTTTAAAAACACAAAATGGATAGACAACCCAATATTTTAAGAGACCTACCCGGAGACATGATTGATGAAATCTTGTCTAGAGTCGGTCAGAATTCCTCGGCACAACTATTTAAGGCGAGATCAGTTTGTAAGACATTCAAAGAACGTTCCAAGAATGTCTTGGTTTATAAAAATCAGTATTATAAAAATTATTATTATCATTAGTATTATCCTAGAATGTACTAAAAATTATTATTATCATTAGTATTATCACTTTTACTAAAAGTGAAAAGATTATTATAAAAATCATTATTTTTAGTACAACTTATTATTAATAATATTATTGTTATTATTAATAGTAATATTAACATATTATAATGATTATTATCATTATTACTAATTATAATTAAGAATATCATTTTATCATTAATATTGTCATATTAATATTATTATCATTATCATTATCATTAATATTATTATTATTACTAGCATTATTATTTAGTAGTATTATTATTATTATTAACATTTGTACTAATCATTATTATATATATTATCAATATTACTATAAAAAAATACAATCTAATATTATTATCATTAATAATATTATCATTAATAATATTATTATTTATTAATATAATCATTATTATTAGGATTATTAATTAATATTAATTAAAAATAAAAGTGGACAAATACCTAAAATTAGGTCAATATATTATCTTTTTTTTTTATCGATTGTAATCTCTGATTTTATATTTTTTTATATTTTCAGTTCAATCGTGATCTTCTAATTATTTTTTATATTTATTGTATCTACTTTTATATATTTTTTATATATTTCTGTTTGATCAATGAGTCGACAACCATAAACAGCATATTAAAATCAATTTCCATTACTGCTTTATACAGTTAAATGACATTATCATTATCATTTATATATCTAGTGTTAGTTGCTGCAAATTGAAATCAAACAGAAAACCCAATAATAAAAAAAAACCCCACGAACTCTCTGTTCTTGACAAATTTTCAAAAAAATTCGAATTCGAATAATTTTAAAAATCCTTAAATGTATAAGTGTTAGGAATCGTCTATTCAAACAACCTGAAAAGTTTTAGAATCCAATTCTTTGTATCGAGTGGTAATTTTAGAGTCAAAGTTTTATTTTTAAAAAGTCAACAGGTTGTTCTTAGTGAAATTCGTAGTCGTTTTGAGGTTTCAAGTTAAATTGAGGATTGATAAAGTTTCTAGGAATGATTTCAAACCTATTTCATGTAGGAATTTTGATCTAAAACGCTCTCAAATTAAAAATCAAACTTTATTTTTTTTCTTAAAAGCTACGACTGCAGTAGCAGTTTTTTATTATTTTTTTTTATTTTTTTTAATATTTTCGCTTACAGATCAATTAAAAATCCACATGGAACGTTCCTATTTCAAATACAAGTTTTAAATCGATCAAATAGATTCGTTTAATATGGTTACCTGTTCGTTTTTGATTAGAGAAGAAGAAGAAATAGAAACAGAAAAAGAAAAGGGTTATATATATGTTGTTTGGGTTTTAATCAGAAAAACAGAACTAGAGGAGTGGTTTGGGGTGTTTACGGGTGAACGAGAGGTCACGGGTTCGAATCCCAGTTGAGGCATATTTTTTTTTAAAGAGCTTTAAAGGTAGTTTCTTTATCAAAATTATTATTATTATTATTATTATTATTATTATTATTATTATTATTATTATTATTATTATTATTATTATTATGAAAATAACACAAATTATTAATATTAATATTAGTATCATTTTATAATTAATAATACTATTATTATCATAAGTGTAATTATTATTATTAGTATTATTATTATTAAAAATTGTTATCGTTATTATCAATTTTACAAAAATTAACATTTTTGCTATCATCAAAACTATATTATTATTATTATCTTTAGAACCTTATTATGACTATTATCATTTTTATTACTAGTATTATTATTGTTATTACAAAATAATACAACTTTTTATTCATTAATATTATTAATATTATTTCATCAAATAAATATTTATAAACCTAATATATATAAAAGTATATATACAGAAAAATATAACAATTGAACCAAATAAACTTATTCGATTACGAGTATATGTGTTAATATATAAATACTTGAAATAGGTTCGTGAATCCAAGGACAAACTCCGCATTTGTTAAGTGCCATCATACACATATCATACAAACTATCGTATCGTGAGTTCATCTGCTCTCTTTTTTATCTATATTTTTGGGCTGAGAATACATGCGCAACTTTTATAACTGTTTTACACATATCAAATATTATACTGTGATATGTTGGGCTATGACCAGCAAGTCCCCAACCGACAAGTATAAACGATAACTTGTACGGGGCAAACTTGAAAGTCTAGTCTAAATATCAGTACCAACTATTAAACTGTGATATGTTGGGCTATGATCAGCAAGTCCCCAACCGACAAGTATAAACGATAACTTGTACGGGGTAAACTTGAAAGTCTAGTCTAAATATCAATACCAACTGTTAAAACTATGCTATACCCGGCTATGTCCGACTAAGTCCCTAGAGTGATATTTTTAATTGCTGCGGCATTCTTAATTATTGGGGATAGGCCTATCGGGAGTAACGTCCCCGATACATTTGACTAAGTCTTTGTATTACTTGATAATGAAATTAAAACGACAAGGACAGAACAACTTGTCACGGGGCAAACAACGTTTAGTCTAAATGTCACGCACTGGCATAACTTTTGATCCTGCGGGAGATCAACTTTACTGGATCTGAGTAATCTACTTATGAAAACAAATCTTGTGGTCTAACACTATTAATAAAATCATTATTTATGACAAACCTATGAACTCACTCAACCTCGTGTTGACTTTTTAAGCATGTTTATTCTCAGATACTTAAATACTGCTTCCGCTGTATATCTACTGCTTTGATGATGATTGCTTGCTATGCTTGGAGTCTTCATTACATATCATATCAATTAAAGACATATTTATCTTCCGCTGCAAAACTCAACAAAACGTCTCATGTAGAGTCGTTCTCGTTTATACAACTGTGATTTGATATAATTAGACACAAATACCCCAGGCCCTATTTGGGGGTGTCACACACACCTAAACAACGCAATCTATACCTCGAGCATAATCATCGTTCTACATGACGTTCTATGTGATGCCCCGTAAAAAACCATCGTGTACGAATCATCAACAACAACATCATTACAAGGTCAAATACTATACGCTGTTTCAAAATAAGTTTGCATTCATGAATAAAGGTGACGTTTTAACCAACGTCAAATGTTTAACATCCAAAAGTATGCTTCTACGAATAACAATCAAAAATAATAGTACGTGACCCATAGGTCGTTACAAATACACTGTTTCAAAAATAACATTGTTCGAATGCAAATTAAACATTTCATGCGGTGACATCTCTAATAAGCGCAGCGGGAGTCTACAAAGCATGACAACTACAGCGGAAGCAAGCAAACCTTAAGCACCTGAGAAAAACATGCTTAAAAACGTCAACACAAAGGTTGGTGAGCTATAGTTTAAGTATAACAGTAATGTAAGGTAGGCCACGAGATTTTAGTGCTTCAAACAGCGTTTCAAAATAGTATGAAAAGTATAAGTTCAACCGTGGGCACTTGGTAACTAACTTAACGTTTATAACACCCCCTAAAAGTACACTTGGCGAGTGTGTAAGTTTACGAAGTATTAAACACCCGTTAAATGCTAGCACTACTAGCCCGAGTTGGGATGTCAAACCCTATGGATCCATATCTAAGATTCGCGTTCACTGGTTCAAAGACCAATGACTAAACGTTACCAAGCTAAGGGGAAAGTTTATGCCGTTGTATAACCCACACATATATAAAGTTTAAGTACTCGTGCCTAGTATGTAAAACATAAAATGTGCAAGTATTCTCAGTCCCAAAATAGTTAAAGTAAAAAGGGATGCTATAACTCACAGTGAAAAGTAGTAAAAGTCGATACGCGGGAATAGTAAACAAGTGGTTGGTCCAAAAGGTCCTCAACCTAAGTCAAAAGTTACTAAGTCAGTAAATCGTTCCCAAAGGTTTAAAAGTATGTAAATTAGGTCTTAAGTACCATCATCATTCATCATTAAACAAAAAGTGTAAAGAAAGTTTTTAGTCAAGACTAGGGTTTGAAACAAGGGCTGACTTCGTTCAGTCACCACGACCTCTATACAAACTGAAATGGGGTGAGACCAGTGGCCATGGCTCCGTATACGAGTCCCCTAGAGGGTAACCAATTTCTAGAATGAAACTTGTCTTCGTTTGACTGTGGTGACGGTTTAAGTGCGAGTAGGTCAGAAATTGCAGCACAACGTTAATAGGGTGTAGTGACTTTCGGGAGGCCATAGATCCTAAACCATAACTCGGATTAAGATGAGGTCTAAACGGAGAATCATCTACTCGAACCGAACTAACTGAAAATAAACTTTCCAGTAGCCCAGCTAGTTTGATCAGTTCCAGAAACAGTAAGTAAAGGTGTTCCAGTGGGTTCTTGGTGCTTGATGCTCATCACGGTTATCATCCTTGATGCGTATAGCTTCAAGTGTACAACTCGTTGATGTGTTTGCATCATCTTTACCAAGTTTTAACCATCATAACACTAATGTAAGTCTAAGATATTTAGCCCAACTCACTTAAGAGTTGTATGAAGGTTGATGAACAAAAGTTATATCAAGATCTTAGATCCGACACTTACATGAGTTCTAATAGTAATATTAAGCTACAAACTTGAAAGTAAACTAAATAATCAAGATCTTAAGTTGTAGAACTTAGATCATAGCTAGATCTTAAAGATCCTAGACTAGAAAGTCTAGATCTAGTGTTCTTAAGTAAGATCCTAAGTTATAGAACTTGGATCTTCACTTTAATGAAACCATAAGTTATGAAACTTAGATTTTCAACTAGTAAAATGTATGTAAGCTTGTAAGCTCTTACTTAAAACAAAATTAGAAGACCATAAGCTATATAAACTTAGATCCAACATAAGTGTTTGAAGTTATAACTAGAAAGTTATACTTCCATATTCTTGAACTTACAAAGTTAACTTTTAGTTTCAAGAAATATGAGATCAAGATTAACTAGTAATACTTGACCAAATTAACAACATCACAACTTTAAATTACTTACAAAAGAAAGAATTAAACTAAAGTACAAGTATTATGTTCATGTTTGTTTCATACTTAGGAAGATTCAAATAAAAGTTTGGATCTTAGGATTTAAGTCTACAAAACATGAACACAAGTATGATTATGAAACTAATGAACTTTAAATCTTGAAAACATTTAAATGTAGAACCATAAACTAGTAAGTTTAGATTCTTGTTCTTGGTTCTTCATCAAACAAAGGATGGAAGTAACCAAGATTACATGAAGATACAAGTTAGAAAACTTGATCTTTAACATAAACAAGAAACAACAACAAGTAACAACAAACTACAACTAGTAAATGATGATGATGGATGGTGGTTTTAATGGAAGAAAAAGAAAGAAAGTAAAGCTTGTTACTTACAATATTTTGAGAGAAAAAGAGAGTAAAAGAGAAGTGTGTAAGTATGTGTGTGTAAATGAGATAGAATACAAGCAAATAAGTAATCAAAAAAAAAAATATTGAACTCTCCCTCACCCATCACTTGGCCGATGGTTTTAAGGCAAAAGGGGCAAGGTCAAAAGCCAACTTTCCAACAGGGGAGAATGGTGTATGCTTAGAATAGATAAAGTTAGATGTATGGGGAAGAGTTTCTAGCATGCTTGCACAAGTCTCATCATACTTAACTTAATTAATCTAAAGTTAACATTAATAAGTTACTAGTAATAATATGGGCTCACAACTAGTCCATTAAGTGTGTAGGGTGGGCTTCCAAGTCCACTAACATGAGTCCACTAATAAAAGCCCAAGTCTAAGCAAGTAACAATTTAAATAAACAAAGCCCAAGTAATTAACTACTATCATTAGTTAATTAAAAATGATTAATAATAATTAATCATGAATGTAAATAATATTCAAAATATTATTCGTGTAAAGTACGTGTGTCACAAAGACAAGTCGGGGCATGAAAAGTTAAATACGGTAACAAGTAACACGTATAAGAACACGTTTATTAAAAAACAAGCATTAATAATAAATTATTAAAAATTAAACGTTGGAAAATCCAGGCTCGTTACATTACCCACCTGTTAAAGAAAATTTCGTCCCGAAATTTTAAGCTGAGGTAGATGGAGCAGTCGGTGAAAGGACCCGTCCTAATCCATCCGGACGAAGTCCATATCGATTATAAACGATTCACAACAGTTGATTACATCGCGAGGTACTTGACCTCTATATGATACATTTTACAAACATTGCATTCGTTTTTGAAAAGACAATCTTTCATTACATCGAAAATTGACGGCATGCATACCATTTCATAATATATCTAACTATAATTGACTTAATAATAATCTTGATGAACTCAACGATTCGAATGCAACGTTTTTTGAAATATGTCATGAATAGCTCCAAGTAATATCTCTAAGATGAGCAAATACACAGTGGAAGATTTCTTTCGTACCTGAGAAATAACATGCTTTCAAGTGTCAACCAAAAGGTTGGTGAGTTCATTAGTTTAACATAAATAATCATTTCCATCATTTTAATAGACCACAAGATTTTCATTTCTCGTAAATATACGTCCCATACATAGAGACAAAATAATCATTCATATGGATTGAACACCTGGTAACCGACATTCACAATATGCATATAAGAATATCCCCATCATTCCGGGATCCTCCTTAGGACATGATATAAATTTCGAAGTACTAAAGCATCCGGTACTCTGGATGGGGCTTGTTGGGCCCGATAGATCTATCCTTAGGATTCGCGTCAATTAGGGTGTCTGTTCCCTAATTCTTAGATTACCAGACTTTAATAAAAAGGGCATATTCGATTAGATAATCCAACCATAGAATGTAGTTTCGATTACTTGTGTCCATTTCGTAAAACAGTTATAAAAACAGCTCATGTATTCTCAGTCCCAAAAATATATATAAAAAGGGAGTAATGAAAACTCACACAATATTTTTGTAGTAAAAATACATATGACTATATTGAACAATGCATGGTTGGCCTCGGATTCACGAACCTATATCATTTGTATATTTATTAATATTCATAGTTATAATTGAGCATATATATATATATATATATATATATATATATATATATATATATATATATATATATATATATATATATATATATATATATATATATATATATATATATATTAGTTATATCATTTTTATATTAATAATATGTATATATATATATGTTTTATATGTTATTTTCATATATATAAATAAAAATATTAAATTTTGTTATGTTATATGTTTAACACATATATATATATTTATGTATGTATTTAATTTGTTTATTAAAATAGTAGTTTTATTATATTAAGTTAATATTAGTAAAAATAATGATAATACATTAATAATATGCTTATGTCATTAATAGTTCTATTGGTGATAATAATAATGATATTAATAATAATACTTGTAAAAAAATATTAATTTTTATTGTTGATGATATTTATGATATTTATTTTTAGTAATTACATAATAATAATACTTGTGATAATAATAATAATAATAATAATAATAATAATAATAATAATAATAATAATAATAATAATAATAATAATAATACTGATGTTAATATTAACAATCCTATTATTTGTAAAAAAATATACTAATACTAATATTCACGAAAATAATAATAATTTGTATTATTTTTGTAACGACCCGACCAAAACCGTTATTGACGGCGTCGTTAACTTAGGTCCCGTTGCGTGGTCGTAGTCCCTATATGAGACTCATTTGACCAAAATTATGTCGCGTTCATTTGAAAGGGTACAAAGTTTAGTTTAACAAACGGATCGACAATAAGTTTAAGTTTACAAAGTTATAAAGTATGAATGAAATAACTTGCGACATAATTATTTTGAAACCACAGTTGCTATAAGTAGCGTAAGTAAGTAAACAAAAGTTTGAATCCAAAGGTGCTATCACTAGCGTATGTATGTATGTATCTTGACTCCAAGCAAATAATCAGAGTGTATGCATGTATGCTTGACCCCAAGCAAGTATGAGTGTACGCGGAAGCATGTATCAAATAGCCAAGTATAAACCTGAGAAACATATAGAAAACTGTCAACGAAAAACGTTGGTGAAATCATAGATGTATTTGTAAACGTTGTTTTTGAACCACAAGATTTAGTATTCCCATAGTTGATTATCAAAATCGTTTGCATTCCAAAAGTATTGTTCGCGAGCACCCAATTATCAAGACTTAACGTTTCCTTCCATAGAACCCCATCACAATAGTGTTAGAACATACACTGTTTCTCGAAAATATATTTCATCCGTAGACGGTAGCGAACCGTCCGTAATGAGGGTTTGTCAAACCCGTATGGCCACACAATATAAGTTCTCGCTTACACCCTGCAAGTGTAACTAATGATAATCGAATTGAGGATTTTTGTTCTAACTCGCTGTGGAATGTTTGTTTTCCTTGTACTTGTGTTCAAAGTATAAAAGTAAGTAGTACAAAATGTAACAAAGTATATGTTTCTCAGCCCACAATTTAAAAGTATAAAAAGTTGTTGAAAAGGTGGGACTATGATCTCACCTCGAGTGCACGATTATAAAAGTACTTCACAAAGTAACGTATGCATGAAAGTTGCTTAGCCTTGACCTAAACAAGTAAGTTGTGTCAATTAACCGGTTACGATACAAGGTCGGGTGAAATGTGTTCAATTAGTCCTATGGCTCGTTACGACTCGATTAAGTATAGCATGTGAATCACGTTGTCAAGTTTCATACAAGAAACAAGTATAAAAACATGTTAGGATGATTGTATAAAAGTTTGGTTAAGTTTGACTAAAAGTCAAACTTGGTCAAAGTCAACGAAAAAGTCAACGCGTTCGGGTCGGGTCCCGAACTATTTTTCTATGCTAGTTATTCATATACAAGTATATTAAAACAAGTTTCATGTGAATCGGAGGTCGATAGCTAGTCAAACATTTCGCGTGAAATGCGCCAAACAAAGCAGAATCTGGCCAGGCCAATCCGCGCGCCGCGCGGGGATGGGGCGCGCCGCGCCACCATCTGGGCAGACACTTTTCTGTTTTTCAAAGTATGCACGAACCAAAACATTTTCCAACCCAACTCTTGACCCGCAAACACTTATAATGCCTATCATATATCGTCGAAAAGGTATTTTGACGAGGAATACAACTAACCACATATCATCAATCAAAAACATCATTTACAATAGCCGAAATCTCATTAAGTGATCAATAAAAGTCCATTTTCAAAGTTTCAAGTTCATCAATCGCATTTTAAGTTTCGGGAATCCAATTCACACATATGATATGCCGTTTTGAAGGTAATGAAGCATACATTACTACTAAACACTAACAATTAACATTTCATGGCATTCAAGCATCAAAAGTTCATGTCAAGAACTATCAAACCCTAGTCAAACATCACAAAATCATTAATCGGGTTTTTGAAGTTTTCTTAATCAACCTACACATCAAAATGTGGCTAATGATACTAGTAATACAATTAAAACATGCACTTTAACAATCTAACAACATTAACTCATCCAAAATCAAGGATTAAGCAAACCCATTTCAAAAACTCAAACTAGTTACTCCAAACCACAAATCGAGCAAACAAAACATATATTCATGTTACACACGAGCCATAGACACTAACTAACACAATTTCAAGTATATAAAACGAATTTAGAGAAATTTAGTGATTTTTAGAAAGTTACCCAAAATGGATGAAATTGGTACCAAATCAAAGAGGATGATGAGAGGATCACGAATATGTAATTTGTTTTGAAGTTTGCTTCCCGATCCGAATTTAGATGATGAATTATGTTTGTGTTCTTGAGAGAAAAAAAGAAAGAAAGAGAGAGATGGAGGTGATTGAATGGTGGAAAAATGGGTTGACTAGTTGACCTAGTCAACTAGTTTGCCCATTTGGCAACTCCGGTCCCTCGAGTTTCAAAGCGGGTGCGGGATTTAACCGATCGAATATTTTTAAAACGCTCGAGTAAACGGGTGATGTCAAAATTAAATAGCGGGAATATAATGAACGTTACTCACGGAAACTATTAATTTAAATACGAAAGATTATGTTTAAAAAAAAAAGACGGTGTTAAAATTAAATTTAACGGAAAAACGCGGGATGTTACATTATCCACACCTCAAAAGAAATTTCGTCCCGAAATTTAGTTGGAAGTAGTAGTTGTTGAATCTTCCTCGAGATCTTGCGTTGCCAATTCTACGAGTGAGGGAGAAGTACGTCCTAGGGTATTTCAACGAATTTTTGACGGTCGGGATCATATGTTGTTTTAAGGTTTGGCTTCACGATTTATGGTTTCAACCGGTCCTCCTAGGAAGTGAGGGTTATCGTCGATAGTGAGTTCATCAAAGGAGATAATAAGTTCTCGTTTCACAAAACACGTCTTTAAGTTGATACATCGAATGTAGGATAAACGGAGACCCAAAATGAGTCGGAAAAGTCTAAACGGCTAGCGACGGGTCCAAAACGCCCCAAGAATTTAAAGGATCAAAATATCGCGGATTTAGCTTCCTACGTTTCCCGAAACGGATTGCACCTTTCCAAGGCGCGACTCTTAACGTGACGCGGTTTCCCACATGGAACTCGAAAGGTTCACGTGTAACATCGGCATAGCTCCTGGTGATTACGAGTCGCGTTGGGTCTTGCTTGAATATGAATAAATTTTCTCGGTTGCTCTTGAATAACCTCGGCCCCGGTGAATTGATCATCGTTTACTTGGTTCGACAAAGGAGAATGACGTTTCCGGTCACATGTGGTTCCAAAAGGAGTGACGTTAAAACTCGAATGAAAATCATTGTAGTACGAGGATTCGGTTAAAGGAAAATACTTTTCTCAAGTAAATTTGAAGTTAGTAATACAAACTTGTATTATGGTTTCTAAGGTTTAAATCGCATGTTTGTTCGGTCCGTCGGGTTGCGGATGGTACGCGGTACCCATGTCTAAACGTGGTCCCGAGGCTTTTTGTGAGGCACTCCGAAGTCTAGAAATGAAACGAGGATCTCGGTCCGAAACGGAGTACATTCCGTAAGGTATATTTGAACAAATCCGTTAGGACTCGAAAACGTTAGTTAGAACAAGTTTCTCAAGAAATTTGCGTTGCGGAAGATTTATCGGTTTCCAAAAACGTTCGTCGGAACTATTCACCCTCGAGGTGAATACTAGTATAACGTGGAGAGTCTCCCTCCATTGAGAATTTAAAATGAAAGATTTCCTGAACCAGAATTACGAGTGTAAGGCGAGAGAAGTTTCCGCCTCGATGCGAGCATAACGAGTAAATTGTAGTTAGTCAACAAGACTGCGCGAGGACGAGCTAGTATACCCGTGTGACATACGGTTGAAGTCGAATGGAATCGGTAATTCATTCGGAAGCATAAATATAATTTGACAATAATTGAAGGTGTATCCCCGGTATGGTTGTTATAAATATTCTCGGAGTTTTCGGATGTCCAAACCTGAAAAGATGAAGTCATGTACATGGCACATGGTGGTGTTTAGGTTGATCGAGTCTAACCACCATCACGCGTCACTAGAACTTTGGTATGTCTTACCGTAATATAACCACGTTGATCGAGTGTCGTTATATTACGCTAACTCATACCTCCATTCCCACATCACTCTATAGATTCAAGTTCTTGTCATCGTGAAGACCTAAAATGAACAAAATGTAACGACGTCTCAAACGTGACTCATATTAAATCGAAAGAATTTCTGCGAATCTAAGGAAGCGTTCCCCGAGGGAAGTGTATAAATGATTGTTCACGTCAATGCGGTTCGAGTCAGACAAAAATGTATTCAGGTATGAAAAGAGTAACGAGTCATGATAACAAGTAATACGCAACCGTAGCGATAAATGTTGATGACGATACCCACCTAGAGTAGTGATGGTAGTAACACCAAAAAGTAGATAGTAAGAAACACCAGTGGGAAACCGATAGTAAGTTGAAACGGTGGCAAATAACAATCCGGGAGACAGAGTTCCCGAACAAGTGTGACTAATGAAGTCGTCGTCATCCATACGTGTACGAATCATGAATTTACGTGTGTTACCAAAAAGTGGCGGAATACGAGTTCGTATGATGAAGGTTGGGTACCATTAAAAAGTTTGCCTAAGAATGATTCAAGTATAATGCATAAGTAGTCAAGTAAGTGCTATCTATAGCAAATGTATGTCAGAATGCAAATGCTAACTATCCGGTTGTAGTCTAGACTCACTAATGCGTCCTAACGACTCTGTTAGACACACTAATGCACGTTCTAGTTCCCTACAACCAACGCTCTGATACCACTTGTAACGACCCGACCAAAACCGTTATTGACGGCGTCGTTAACTTAGGTCCCGTTGCGTGGTCGTAGTCCCTATATGAGACTCGTTTGACCAAAATTATGTCGCGTTCATTTGAAAGGGTACAAAGTTTAGTTTAACAAACGGATCGACAATAAGTTTAAGTTTACAAAGTTATAAAGTATGAATGAAATAACTTGCGACATAATTATTTTGAAACCACAGTTGCTATAAGTAGCGTAAGTAAGTAAACAAAAGTTTGAATCCAAAGGTGCTATCACTAGCGTATGTATGTATGTATCTTCACTCCAAGCAAATAATCAGAGTGTATGCATGTATGCTTGACCCCAAGCAAGTATGAGTGTACGCGGAAGCATGTATCAAATAGCCAAGTATGAACCTGAGAAACATATAGAAAACTGTCAACGAAAAACGTTGGTGAAATCATAGATGTATTTGTAAACGTTGTTTTTGAACCACAAGATTTAGTATTCCCATAGTTGATTATCAAAATCGTTTGCATTCCAAAAGTATTGTTCGCGAGCACCCAATTATCAAGACTTAACGTTTCCTTCCATAGAACCCCATCACAATAGTGTTAGAACATACACTGTTTCTCGAAAATATATTTCATCCGTAGACGGTAGCGAACCGTCCGTAATGAGGGTTTGTCAAACCCGTATGGCCACACAATATAAGTTCTCGCTTACACCCTGCAAGTGTAACTAATGATAATCGAATTGAGGATTTTTGTTCTAACTCGCTGTGGAATGTTTGTTTTCCTTGTACTTGTGTTCAAAGTATAAAAGTAAGTAGTACAAAATGTAACAAAGTATATGTTTCTCAGCCCACAATTTAAAAGTATAAAAAGTTGTTGAAAAGGTGGGACTATGATCTCACCTCGAGTGCACGAGTATAAAAGTACTTCACAAAGTAACGTATGCATGAAAGTTGCTTAGCCTTGACCTAAACAAGTAAGTTGTGTCAATTAACCGGTTACGATACAAGGTCGGGTGAAATGTGTTCAATTAGTCCTATGGCTCGTTACGACTCGATTAAGTATAGCATGTGAATCACGTTGTCAAGTTTCATACAAGAAACAAGTATAAAAACATGTTAGGATGATTGTATAAAAGTTTGGTTAAGTTTGACTAAAAGTCAAACATGGTCAAAGTCAACGAAAAAGTCAACGCGTTCGGGTCGGGTCCCGAACTATTTTTCTATGCTAGTTATTCATATACAAGTATATTAAAACAAGTTTCATGTGAATCGGAGGTCGATAGCTAGTCAAACATTTCGCGTGAAATGCGCCAAACAAAGCAGAATCTGGCCAGGCCAATCCGCGCGCCGCGCGGGGATGGGGCGCGCCGCGCCACCATCTGGGCAGACAGTTTTCTGTTTTTAAAGTATGCACGAACCAAAACATTTTCCAACCCAACTCTTGACCCGCAAACACTTATAATGCCTATCATATATTGTCGAAAAGGTATTTTGACGAGGAATACAACTAACCACATATCATCAATCAAAAACATCATTTACAATAGCCGAAATCTCATTAAGTGATCAATAAAAGTCCATTTTCAAAGTTTCAAGTTCATCAATCGCATTTTAAGTTTCGGGAATCCAATTCACACATATGATATGCCGTTTTGAAGGTAATGAAGCATACATTACTACTAAACACTAACAATTAACATTTCATGGCATTCAAGCATCAAAAGTTCATGTCAAGAACTATCAAACCCTAGTCAAACATCACAAAATCATTAATCGGGTTTTTGAAGTTTTCTTAATCAACCTACACATCAAAATGTGGCTAATGATACTAGTAACACAATTAAAACATGCACTTTAACAATCTAACAACATTAACTCATCCAAAATCAAGGATTAAGCAAACCCATTTCAAAAACTCAAACTAGTTACTCCAAACCACAAATCAAGCAAACAAAACATATATTCATGTTACACACGAGCCATAGACACTAACTAACACAATTTCAAGTATATAAAACGAATTTAGAGAAATTTAGTGATTTTTAGAAAGTTACCCAAAATGGATGAAATTGGTACCAAATCGAAGAGGATGATGAGAGGATCACGAATATGTAATTTGTTTTGAAGTTTGCTTCCCGATCCGAATTTAGATGATGAATTATGTTTGTGTTCTTGAGAGAAAAAAAGAAAGAAAGAGAGAGATGGAGGTGATTGAATGGTGGAAAAATGGGTTGACTAGTTGACCTAGTCAACTAGTTTGCCCATTTGGCAAATCCGGTCCCTCGAGTTTCAAAGCGGGTGCGGGATTTAACCGATCGAATATTTTTAAAACGCTCGAGTAAACGGGTGATGTCAAAATTAAATAGCGGGAATATAATGAACGTTACTCACGGAAACTATTAATTTAAATACGAAAGATTATGTTTAAAAAAAAAAAGACGGTGTTAAAATTAAATTTAACGGAAAAACGCGGGATGTTACAATTTTTATGTTGATGATTATCACAATCATAATTTTGATAAAAAAAATACTGAAATGGTAAAAATTTATGTTTTAGTAATATTTATAATAATACTAATGATAATATTACTAATAATTATAATTTTTAGTACCTAATGATAATAATAATAACATTAGTAACATTTATAATTCTTATAACTATGATAATAATATTTTCAATAATAATAATAATAACAATAATAATAATAACAATAATAACAATAATAACAATAATAAAACTAAAATAAAAAGGCTACCTTAATTGGAATGTGTAAAAAAAAAAGAAACTGCCCATGCCGAGTCTCGAACCCATGACCTCTCGAAACCCAACATTCCTCTCAAACCAATACTCCGTATGTGTTTTTCTGATTATCATTCCATTCGATATTAATTAACCCATGATATGTATCTGTTATAATTTTCTTCTTCACTCAAAAACCCAAAGTCGACCTTTGTATCACTTGATCATATTCCAGAATATATTTCATTGATTTTAGTAATTATATTTGAAACGAAATCGATCCATTTTGCATGTTTAAAATAATTAACAAGCGAAAATCAAAAAAAAAAAAAATATCATAACTGCTGCTGCAGTTCGTAACAAAAAAAATTGATATTATGATTTTGATTTTGAGAAAGTTTTGGACAAATGTTACAACACCAAATTAATTTCAAATTATTCATAGGATCTTTATAAATCATCAATTTAATCTTACCTTCAACAGATATCTCGAATTTCTTCAAAAACGAATCGGTTGATTTTTGAAACCAAAACTTTGACTCTTAAATTTGAACTCAATAGATGAAATTGATACCTAAGATTTTCCAGAAAGATTAAATGAAAGGTTTCTAACAAAACTACATTTATGGATTTTGGAATAGGATTCGATTTCGATGTTTTGAATATTTTATGAAGTACAGAGCAAACGAACTGGGCTCTGGGTTTTTAAATCCTTCATTTTCATTTTAAGACAAAATTATATATAGATTGTAATCTTATATTTAACGTTTAGTAAAGAGAATTTAATCAGTTTGTATCGTAGCACTGGTGGTCGACAATTGAAATCTTGATTAGATAAAAGGACGATGAAAAAAATAAAAAAATAGAAAATGATACAGCTGGATAACAGATTTAATTTAAATTGTCTTGTAGTATTACTTCTTTGTCGATAGGAACAAATAATTCGAGCAGTAGGAGAAGAAAACAAATTAAAGCAGTTGTGACTTCAACAAAATATATATATCTGTGTATTGTATGCGTGTATCTCTGAATATATATAAATAACTGAATTTTTCTTTATATTTGTTTAAACATTTAATTGTATAACTGTGTTTTTATATAAGTGTAATTATATATATTAGTTTATGTATATCTATTTTATTAAATTTCATAATATTAGTTATGAATATAATTGTATAAGTAATTTTAATTAGAATTCCAATAATATTAGAATTATAATGTTGTTGGTATTAAAAAAATTATGATGCTAATAATAATAAAAATAAAATATTAAGAGTACTATTATCATTAATACTAATATTAATATTAATAATAATAATAATAATAATGAACGTAATAATAATATAATAACTATAATTAAATTTGTAATTACAATTAATATATTAATATTATAATTTACTAACTACATTATATTTACTTTATTATATAATTACTTTTATTGAATATTTCTTATTCGTAAGGTTACAATATATTAGAGATCATATATATAGATTCATTTTAATAACAACTCGATTACTTTGTATCATATTTTATATATCTAAATCTATTGTTCAGATTATATCTTATTATTTGCAACCATTATATATACATACATTTATATTTATATACATATATATATATATATATATATATATATATATATATATATATATATATATATATATATATATATAAATATTAATATATACATATTTACTAACAATAATTGTTCATGAATCGTCGAGCATAGTTAAAGGGTAATTGATGACATGAATATAGATTTTAAAACTTTCGATACTCAACATTACAGATTTTGCTTATCGTATTAGAATTATACAAAGATTAAAGTTTAAATTTGGTCGGAAATTCCCGGGTCATCACAGTCGGGAAAAGGTGAGGATACTTATGCATCATTTGATCCTCTCGTTCCCAGGTAAACTCAGTGTAACGACCCGGATTTTTACGCTAATATATAGAAGATTAATATTTACATAATTAATGTTTCCAACATGTTAAGCGATCAAACTCATTAAGATTTGGTTATTTGAAATGAATTTTATACAAATGTTTGGCCACCCAGTTTTTCTGACGATTCACGAACGTCATAACTCGAAATAATTATATAATGATGTATATATGGATATATATATATATACTTATGATTTGATAAAATGATATGTAAGTATCTCATTACATATAATAACAATTGGTTATATACATAAAATGAGATTACTAACTTAAAGACTTCAAGATTATATACATATATATAACAATTAACGTTGTAATAACTTCTAAATTAAAATGTATGTATATGTATTGTATTAATATGTGTTAATACACTTTTGAAGGACTTAAACATATATGCTAACATACCTATACTCAACAAAGATAGCTATACTCATAATCTCATTCAATTCCATCAAGAATTCTATTCGTATTCATTCGGTATTTATACCTGTATCATACCCAGCTGCCATACTTAAATACTATGAGTATATACCAATATGAAATATAAATTATAGCCTCCTTATCAGCCCTATGAGTCACAAGACAAGGATAAACATGATGGAGACTTGTGGGAACCAACATTTAACTTCTAGTTTGCATTATTATGCTATATTCCAAATTTTGATAAAGTCTCTTAACCATATGCATGAACCACGACTTTTAACACTCTTTTTACTCATTCATATCAGCTATTTAACTTACCATCACTCTCATAATACTCACACACAAGAACTCCAAGTATTCTCTCCATTTCTTACTCTTTAAACACTCTTTAAACACACATACTTCAAGTACTAGAAAATATTCATTCACTTTGATCATAAACTAGCTTCAAGAACACTTTGTTAACTCATCTACTCCTCTTTATCAAGGTAAGAATCATATATAAGCTTTGGTTCAATTCATATACTTATAACTATCTTAATTCAAGATAGAAATCTTATTCGAACTTTTGTTCATTCTATGATTCTACTCCAAGGATTACAAGCCATCAAGGATATCTTTGATCAAAAGATTATCAACTTATTTTCTCAGCAACTTTGTTCATTTAATTTGAGGTAGTCACCTTATTGATAATCTTTTTCAATTCATATCCATATAGCTATCTTATTATGAGTTTATAACTTACAACAACAAGAACATAGTTTAGATTAATTCTAAACTTGTTCATCAACAAATTTAATCCTTTTAACTTGCCTTTTAAAATACTTCAACACATGTATTATGATAGTATGTCAAGCTAACATAAGGATATAAAACTTGTAAACATGAAGAACACCTTAAAACTGAACATACGCCGTCATAGATCATCGGGGGCTGTTTTGGGTTTAATTTTAAAAACCTATCTTAAACTTTGAATTAAAAGATTTCCTTTGGTGAAAAATCTTATTTTATATGGATATGAAATATATCCAAAATCCATGGTTAAACTCTAAGTGGAAGTATGTTTTTCAAAAGGGTCATCAAGATGTCATTCTTACGACGGATATGACTATCTTCTCTTATTTGACACCTAAGCTGTATTTTTGACTATAAACTTATACTTTTTCTATAAGATTAATAATTTTGAGTTCGATACGAAACCATGGCAACTCGAATCACTCAAAACGGATTTGTAACGAAGAAATTATGGGTAAAACAAAATTGGATATTTTTGCTTGTTTTTAGCTACGGTTTTGATTAATAAAAATGGAAGCTAACCTTATCCTAGCTAACTTACCTTGTATCCTACATGTATTTATACATGTCTTGTTCCCGAACTTATGGAAATACAATTTATAATAGTCGTGATTAAGATCTACGACAATATATTATAGTCTTAATAAAGATCGTAAGACACCATATATATATATATATATATATATATATATGACTTGATCACCGTGGATCCGTATATAGCGTTTTTACATATCATTTTGATTTCTTCTATATATATTATTGGAATGAACTATAAGACACCATTGGCAGTAATTTCGAGTTAGCTGTGGGTTGAAGTGGATTCCAAAATATTATATACTTTGAGTTGTGATCGAGCCTGAGACATGTATACAATGGGTCGCGGATTGCTTCAGACAATATATATATTATGTGTCTTATTATATTAAGACAATATATTATAGTGTTAGTGAATTCTAACACAATATACGCATTTATATATATATATATATATATATATATATATATATATATATATATATATATATATATATATATATATATATATATTTATACTGTTGGACTATTGGACTATTGGACTACGGACGTTAGACTACTAACAATGGACAATTAAAATTATCACTAGTATCATAAGTATGGAATATTAATTATATATATATATATATATATATATATATATATATATATATATATATATATATATATATATCTTGACACAAGAATATTATTATTAGGTTCGTGAATTTGTCAAAAGGCCAAGTCTTGTCACCATCTATTCGAAAATCATCACAAGTGAGTTATAGTCTCATTTTTACTATCTAAATTATTTTGGGATGAGAATACATGAAAATTTATAAATGTTTTACAAAATAAGCACAAGTTCATGAAACTACATTCTACGACTGTTTTGTTATACCGGATATCTGTACTTATTGTAGCGACCCGACCAAATCATGTTTGACGGTACCGACTACTTAGGTCCCGTTACGTGGTCGTAGTCCCTATATGAGACTCGTTTGACAAAAATTATGTCGCATTCATTTGAAAAGTACAAGACTTGCAAAGTTTAGTTTACCAAACGGATCGACAACAAGTTTAAGTTTACAAAAGTATAAAGTATAAATGGAATAACTTACGACATAATTAGTTTAAAATCACGGTTGCTATAAATAGCGTAAGTATGTAAACAATATGTTTGAATCCAAAGGTGCTATCACTAGTGTATGTATGTATGTATGTATGTATGCTTGACTCCAAGCACGAAATCAAAGTGTATGCATGTATGCTTGACTCCAAGCAAGTATGAGTGTACGCGGAAGCATGTAACAAATAGCCAAGTATGAACCTGAGAAACATATAGAAAACTGTCAACGAAAAACGTTGGTGAAATCATAGGTGTTTTAGTAAACGTTGTATTAGAACCACAAGATTTAATATAAGATGATTATCAAAATCATTTGCATTCCAAAGTTGTTATTTGTATCGCGGGCACCCAATTATCAAACTTAACTGTTTTGCACCCTTTGCATAGTGTTAGAACATACACTAGACCCGAAAATATATTTCATCCGCTAACGGTAGCGAATCATCCGAATGAGGCTCGTCAAGCCCATGTGATCACATAATATAAGTTCACGTTTACACCCTGCAAGTGTAACTAATGATAATTGAATTGAGGATTTTTATTCAAACCCGTACGTGGAATGTTCGTTTTCGTACTTGTGTTTAAAGTGTAAAAGTATGATACGTATATGTTTCTCATCCCATAGTTTAAAGCTTAAAAGTTGTTGAAAGATGGGACTATGATCTCACCTCGAGTGCACGAGTATAAAAGTACTTCACAAAGTAAACGTGTGCATGAAAGTTGCTTAGCCTTGACCTAAACAAGTAAGTTGTATTAATTAACCAGTTACAACATAAGGTCGAGCGAAATGTGTTCAATTAGTCCTATGGCTCGTTACGACTCGAAAAGTATAGCATGTGAATCACGTTGTCAAGTTTCATGCAAGAATCACGTATAAAAGAAGATTAGAACGATTGCATAAACGTTTGGTTAAGTTTAACTAAAAGTCAAACTCGGTCAAGTCAAAGTCAACAAAAAAGTCAACACGTTCGGGTCAGGTGAAATGTCCCGTTCTTATTGATTAAAAACGTTCCATATTAATTGATTTCGTTGCGAGGTTTTGACCTCTATATGAGACGTTTTTCAAAGACTGCATTCATTTTATAACAAACCATAACCTTTATTTCATCAATAAAGGTTTAAAAAGCTTTACGTAGATTATCAAATAATGATAATCTAAAATATCCTGTTTACACACGACCATTACATAATGGTTTACAATACAAATATGTTACAACAAAATAAGTTTCTTGAATGCAATTTTTACACAATATCATACAAGTATGGACTCCAAATCTCGTCCTTATTTAAGTATGCGACAGCGGAAGCTCTTAATAATCACCTGAGAATAAACATGCTTAAAACGTCAACAAAAATGTTGGTGAGTTATAGGTTTAACCTATATATATCAAATCATAATAATAGACCACAAGATTTCATATTTCAATACACATCCCATACATAGAGATAAAAATCATTCATATGGTAAACACCTGGTAACCGACAATAACAAGATGCATATATAAGAATATCCCCATCATTCCGGGACACCCTTCGGATATGATATAAATTTCGAAGTACTAAAGCATCCGGTACTTTAGATGGGGTTTGTTAGGCCCAATAGATCTATCTTTAGGATTCGCGTCAATTAGGGTGTCTGTTCCCTAATTCTTAGATTACCAGACTTAATAAAAAGGGGCATATTCGATTTTGATAATTCAACCATAGAATGTAGTTTCACGTACTTGTGTCTATTTTGTAAATCATTTATAAAACCTGCATGTATTCTCATCCCAAAAATATTAGATTTTAAAAGTGGGACTATAACTCACTTTCACAGATTTTTACTTCGTCGGGAAGTAAGACTTGGCCACTGGTTGATTCACGAACCTATAACAATATATACATATATATCAAAGTATGTTCAAAATATATTTACAACACTTTTAATATATTTTGATGTTTTAAGTTTATTAAGTCAGCTGTCCTCGTTAGTAACCTACAACTAGTTGTCCACAGTTAGATGTACAGAAATAAATCGATAAATATTATCTTAAATCAATCCACGACCCAGTTTATACGTATCTCAGTATTGATCACAACTCAAACTATATATATTTTGGAATCAACCTCAACCCTGTATAGCTAACTCTAACATTCACATATAGAGTGTCTATGGTTGTTCCGAAATATATATAGATGTGTCGACATGATAGGTCGAAACATTGTATACGTGTCTATGGTATCTCAAGATTACATAATATACAATACAAGTTGATTAAGTTATGGTTGGAATAGATTTGTTACCAATTTTCACGTAGCTAAAATGAGAAAAATTATCCAATCTTGTTTTACCCATAACTTCTTCATTTTAAATCCGTTTTGAGTGAATCAAATTGCTATGATTTCATATTGAACTCTATTTTATGAATCTAAATAGAAAAAGTATAGGTTTATAGTCGGAAAAATAAGTTACAAGTTGTTTTTGTAAAGGTAGTCATTTCAGTCGAAAGAACGACGTCTAGATGACCATTTTAGAAAACATACTTCCACTTTGATTTTAATCATAATTTTTGGATATAGTTTCATGTTCATAATAAAAATTATTTTTTTAGAATAACAACTTTTAAATCAAAGTTTATCATAGTTTTTAATTAACTAACCCAAAACAGCCTGCGGTGTTACTACGACGGCGTAAATCCGATTTTACGGTGTTTTTCGTGTTTTCAGGTTTTAAATCATTAAGTTAGCATATCATATAGATACAGAACATGTGTTTAGTTGATTTTAAAAGTCAAGTTAGAAGGATTAACTTTTGTTTGCGAACAAGTTTAGAATTAACTAAACTATATTCTAGTGATTACAAGTTTAAACCTTCGAATAAGATAGCTTTATATGTATGAATCGAATGATGTTATGAACATCATTACTACCTTAAGTTCCTTGGATAAACCTACTGGAAAAGAAAAAAATGGATCTAGCTTCAACGGATCCTTGGATGGCTCGAAGTTCTTGAAGCAGAATCATGACACGAAAACAAGTTCAAGTAAGATCATCACTTGAAATAAGATTGTTATAGTTATAGAAATTAAACCAAAGTTTGAATATGATTATTACCTTGTATTAGAATAATAACCTACTGTAAGAAACAAAGATTTCTTGAGGTTGGATGATCACCTTACAAGATTGGAAGTGAGCTAGCAAACTTGAAAGTATTCTTGATTTTATGTAACTAGAACTTGTAGAATATATGAAGAACACTTAGAACTTGAAGATAGAACTTGAGAGAGATCAATTAGATGAAGAAAATTGAAGAATAAAAGTGTTTGTAGGTGTTTTTGGTCGTTGGTGTATGGATTAAATATAAAGGATATGTAATTTTGTTTTCATGTAAATAAATCATGAATGATTACTCATATTTTTGTAATTTTACGAGATATTTCATGCTAGTTGCCAAATGATGGTTCCCACATGTGTTAGGTGACTCACATGGGCTGCTAAGAGCTGATCATTAGAGTGTATATACCAATAGTACATACATCTAAAAGCTGTGTATTGTACGAGTACGAATACGGGTGCATACGAGTAGAATTGTTGATGAAACTGAACGAGGATGTAATTGTAAGCATTTTTGTTAAGTAGAAGTATTTTGATAAGTGTATTGAAGTCTTTCAAAAGTGTATGAAGCCATATTAAAACACTACATGTATATACATTTTAACTGAGTCGTTAAGTCATCGTTAGTCGTTACATGTAAGTGTTGTTTTGAAACCTTTAGGTTAACGATCTTGTTAAATGTTGTTAACCCAATATTTATAATATAAAATGAGATTTTAAATTATTATATTATCATGATATTATCATGTATGAATATCTCTTAATATGATATATATACATTAAATGTCTTTACAACGATAATCGTTACATATATGTCTCTTTTAAAAATCATTAAGTTAGTAGTCTTGTTTTTACATATGTAGTTCATTGTTAATATACTTAATGATATGTTTACTTATCATAGTATCATGTTAACTATATATATATATATATATCCATATATATGTCATCATATAGTTTTTACAAGTTTTAACGTTCGTGAATCACCGGTCAACTTGGGTGGTCAATTGTCTATATGAAACATATTTCAATTAATCAAGTCTTAACAAGTTTGATTGCTTAACATGTTGGAAACACTTAATCATGTAAATAACAATTTCATTTAATATACATATAAACATGGAAAAGTTCGGGTCACTACAGTACCTACCCGTTAAATAAATTTCGTCCCGAAATTTTAAGCTGTTGAAGGTGTTGACGAATCTTCTGAAAATAGATGCGGGTATTTCTTCTTCATCTGATCTTCACACTCCCAGGTGAACTCAGGTCCTCTACGAGTATTCCATCGAACCTTAACAATTGGTATCTTGTTTTGCTTAAGTCTTTTAACCTCACGATCCATTATTTCGACGGGTTCTTCGATGAATTGAAGTTTTTCGTTGATTTAGATTTCATCTAACGGAATAGTGAGATCTTCTTTAGCAAAACATTTCTTCAAATTCGAGACGTGGAAAGTGTTATGTACAGCCGCGAGTTGTTGAGGTAACTCAAGTCGGTAAGCTACTGGTCCGACACGATCAATAATCTTGAATGGTCCAATATACCTTGGATTTAATTTTCCTCGTTTACCAAATCGAACAACGCCTTTCCAATGTTCAACTTTAAGCATGACCATCTCTCCAATTTCAAATTCTATATCTTTTCTTTTAATGTCAGCGTAGCTCTTTTGTCGACTTTGGGCAGTTTTCAACCGTTGTTGAATTTGGATGATCTTCTCGGTAGTTTCTTGTATAATCTCCGGACCCGTAATCTGTCCATCCCCCACTTCACTCTAACAAATCGGAGACCTGCACTTTCTACCATAAAGTGATTCAAACGGCGCCATCTCAATGCTTGAATGGTAGCTGTTGTTGTAGGAAAATTCTGCTAACGGTAGATGTCGATCCCAACTATTTCCGAAATCAATAACACATGCTAGTAGCATGTCTTCAAGCATTTGTATCGTTCTTTGGCTCTGCCCATCAGTTTGTGGATGATAGGCAGTACTCATGTCTAGACGAGTTCCTAATGCTTGCTGTAATGTCTGCCAGAATCTTGAAATAAATCTGCCATCCCTATCAGAGATAATAGAGATTGGTATTCCATGTCTGGAGATGACTTCCTTCAAATACAGTTGTGCTAACTTCTCCATCTTGTCATCTTCTCTTATTGGCAGGAAGTGTGCTGATTTGGTGAGACGATCAACTATTACCCAAATAGTATCAAAACCACTTGCAGTCCTTGGCAATTTAGTGATGAAATCCATGGTAATGTTTTCCCATTTCCATTCCGGGATTTCGGGTTGTTGAAGTAGACCTGATGGTTTTTGATGCTCAGCTTTGACCTTAGAACACGTCAAACATTCTCCTACGTATTTAGCAACATCGGCTTTCATATCCGGCCACCAAAAATATTTCTTGAGATCCTTGTACATCTTCCCCGTTCCAGGATGTATTGAGTATCTGGTTTTATGAGCTTCTCTAAGTACCATTTCTCGCATATCTCCAAATTTTGGTACCCAAATCCTTTCAGCCCTATACCGGGTTCCGTCTTCCCGAATATTAAGTTGCTTCTCGAATGGGTTCTATGTCCTTCCTGCTCAAGGCATCAGCTACCACATTTGCCTTCCCCGGGTGGTAACGAATCTCAAAAGTCGTAATCATTCAATAATTCAATCCACCTACGCTGCCTCATATTCAGTTGTTTCTGATTAAATATGTGTTGAAGACTTTTGTGGTCAGTATATATAATACTTTTGACCCCATATAAGTAGTGCCTCCAAGTCTTTAATGCAAAAACAACCGCGCCTAATTCCAAATCATGCGTCGTATAATTTTGTTCGTGAATCTTCAATTGTCTAGACGCATAAGCAATCACCTTCGTTCTTGCATTAATACACAACCGAGACCTTGCTTTGATGCGTCACAATAAATCACAAAATCATCATTCCCTTCAGGCAATGACAATATAGGTGCCGTAGTTAGCTTTTTCTTCAATAACTGAAACGCTTTCTCTTGTTCATCATTCCATTCAAATTTCTTCCCTTTATGCGTTAATGCAGTCAAGGGTTTTGCTATTCTGGAAAAATCTTGGATGAACCTTCTGTAGTAACCAGCTAGTCCTAAAAACTGGCGTATGTGTTTCGGAGTTTTCGGGGTTTCCCACTTTTCAATAGTTTCTATCTTTGCCGGATCCACCTTAATACCTTCTTTGTTCACTATGTGACCGAGGAATTGAACTTCTTCCAACCAAAATGCACACTTTGAAAACTTAGCGTACAATTCTTCCTTCCTCAATACTTCTAACACCTTTCTCAAATGTTCACCGTGTTCTTGGTCATTCTTTGAGTAAATAAGTATGTCATCAATGAAAACAATGACAAACTTGTCAAGGTATGGTCCACACACTCGGTTCATAAGGTCCATGAACACAGCTGGTGCATTAATTAAATCAAACGGCATGACCATAAACTCGTAATGACCGTAACGTGTTCTGAAAGCAGTCTTTGGAATATCATCTTCTTTCACCCGCATTTGATGATACCCGGAACGTAAGTCAATCTTTGAATAAATAGACGAGCCTTGTAGTTGATCAAATAAGTCGTCGATTCTCGGTAGTGGGTAGCGATTCTTGATGGTAAGTTTGTTCAACTCTCGGTAGTCGATACACAACCTGAATGTACCATCTTTCTTCTTGACAAACAAAACAGGAGCTCCCCACGGTGATGTGATTGGTCGAATGAAACCACGCTCTAAAAGTTCTTGTAATTGGCTTTGCAGTTCTTTCATCTCATTGGGTGCGAGTCTGTAAGGAGCACGAGCTATTGGTGCAGCTCCTGGTACAAGATCTATTTGAAATTCAACGGATCGATGTGGGGGTAATCCCGGTAATTCTTTCGTAAATACATCGAGAAATTCTTTTGCAATGGGAACATCATTGATGCTCTTTTCTTCAGTTTGTACTTTCTCGACGTGTGCTAGAACAGCATATCAACCTTTTCTTATTAGTTTTTGTGCCTTCAAATTACTAATAAGATGTAGCTTCGTGTTGCCCTTTTCTCCGTACACCATTAAGGGTTTTCCTTTTTCTCGTATAATGCGAATTGCATTTTTGTAACAAACGATCTCTGCTTTCACTTCTTTCAACCAGTCCATACCGATTATCACATCAAAACTCCCTAACTCTACTGGTATCAAATCAATCTTAAATGTTTCGCTAACCAGTTTAATTTCTCGATTCTGACATATATTATCTGCTGAAATTAATTTACCATTTGCTAATTCGAGTAAAAATTTACTATCCAAAGGCGTCAATGGACAACTTAATTTAGCCCAAAAATCTCTACTCATATAGCTTCTATCCGCACCCGAATCAAATAAAACGTAAGCAGATTTATTGTCAATAAGAAACGTACCCGTAACGAGCTCCGGGTCTTCCTGTGCCTCTGCCGCATTAATATTGAAAACTCTTCCGTGGCCTTGTCCATTCTTGTTCTCCTAGTTCGGGCAATTTCTAATAATGTGGCCCGGTTTTCCACATTTATAACAAACTACATTGGCATAACTTGCTTCGACACTACTTGCTCCGCCATTACTCGTTCCGACACCATTTGTTCCTTTCGTTCTATTAACCCCTGGTCCGTAGGCCTCACACTTCGCCGCGCTATGACCATTTCTTTTACACTTGTTGCAAAATTTGGTGCAGAATCCCGAGTGATACTTTTCACACCTTTGGCATAGCTGCTTCTGATTATTGTTGTTGTTGCAGTTATTATTGTTGTTGGGATGATTGTTGTAGTTGTTGTTGTTGTTGTTGTTGTTGTTGTTGTTGTTGTTGTTGTTGTTGTTGTTGTTGGGCCGTTTGTTGTAGTTGCGATTGATGTTGCGATTGTTGGGATAATTGTTGTGATTATTGTTGTAATTGTTGTTGTTGTTGTATTGGTGATTCTTATCACCGTTTTCCTCCCACTTTCTTTTGACTTGCTTCACATTGGCCTCTTCAGCAGTCTGTTCTTTAATTCTTTCTTCAATCTGGTTCACTAGTTTGTGAGCCATTCTACATGCCTGTTGTATGGAGGCGGGCTCGTGTGAACTTATATCTTCTTGAATTCTTTTCGGTAATCCTTTCACAAATGTGTCGATCTTCTCTTCCTCATCTTCGAATGCTCCCGGACACAATAGGCACAATTCTGTGAATCGTCTTTCGTACGTGGTAATATCAAATCCTTGGGTTCGTAACCCTCTAAGTTCTGTCTTGAGCTTATTGACCTCGGTTCTGGGACGGTACTTCTCGTTCATCAAGTGCTTGAATGCTGACCACGGTAGTGCGTACGCATCGTCTTGTCCCACTTGCTCTAGATAGGTATTCCACCATGTTAATGCAGAACCTGTGAAGGTATGCGTAGCGTACTTCACTTTGTCCTCTTCAGTACACTTACTTATGGTAAACACCGATTCGACCTTCTCGGTCCACCGTTTCAATCCGATCGGTCCTTCAGTTCCATCAAATTCCAAAGGTTTGCAGGCAGTGAATTCTTTGTAGGTGCATCCTACACGATTTCCTGTACTGCTAGATCCAAGGTTATTGTTGGTATGTAGCGCAGCCTGTACTACGGCTATGTTTGAAGCTAGAAAAGTACGGAATTCCTCTTCATTCATATTCACGGTGTGTCGAGTAGTCGGTGCCATTTCCTTCAAAATAGTCAAATGGAACAAGTTAATCATACAGAATATTAAGAGTAGTTAATAGTATTTCGTAGCATAATATGAACTCATTTATAAAAGCTTTTTCTTCATATTAGCGTTTTATAAGTTTAAATTCGGGTAGTACCTACCCGTTAAGTTCATACTTAGTAGCTAATATACAATTCAACTACTACAATTCTATATGAAAAACTAATTATAATAATATTTCGCGTTCAAACTTTTACACAATATTTTACAAACTTACAATACCTCTTATTTTACATATAGCATGAAATATAGCACACAATAAATTTGATACAAGATGGTTGTGAAGAAAATTCTAGCTAGTACACAAGTCGTTCAGCAAAGGCAATAAAGACACGTAATTCATACGTCCGGAAACAAGTCATGCATCCTGGTTTTACTAGGATTACTTCCCATCCTTGGTCTTGTGGAACATAACCGTTATGGCCGTTGATAAGACAGCATGTTGTAACGTCGTCAAAGGGACGAGGGTTACGTAATGTCCAACAGTCCCGTAACAATCTAAAAACCTCATTTCTTACCCCAATTACCGACTCCGTCACTTGTGGGAACGTTTTGTTTAATAGTTGTAGCCCGATATTCTTGTTCTCACTTTGGTGAGAAGCGAACATTACTAATCCGTAAGCATAACATGCTTCTTTATGTTGCATGTTAGCCGCTTTTTCTAAATCACGAAGTCCAATATTCGGATATATTGAGTCAAAATAATTTCTTAACCCATTGCGTAAAATAGCATTTGGGTTCCCCGCAATATATGTGTCAAAGTAAACACATTGTAACTTATGGATTTCCCAATGTGATATTCCCCATCTTTCGAACGAAAGCCTTTTATAAACCAAGGCATTCTTGGAACGTTCTTCGAATGTCTTACAAACTGATCTCGCCTTAAATAGTTGTGCCGAAGAATTCTGACCGACTCTAGACAAGATTTCATCAATCATGTCTCCGGGTAGGTCTCTTAAAATATTGGGTTGTCTATCCATTTTGTGTTTTTATACTGTAAAATAGACAAGAGTTAGATTCATAAAAAAAATACTTATTAATACAAGCAATTTTTACATATATCATAAAGCATAAGCACACTATATTACATATATTACACCACACGAATACAACTATCTTATTCCGACTCGCTTGTTTCTTCTTCTTCGGTTTTGGTTCGTTTTGCCAAGTTTCTAGTGATATATGATGTTCCCCTAATACGAGCCGTCGTTTTCCACATTGGTTTAGAAAAACCTGGTGGTTTAGAGGTTCCCGGGTCATTGTTACAATTTAAGGACTTCGGGGGTTGACGATACATATAAAGTTCATCGGGGTTGGAATTAGATTTCTCTATTTTTATGCCCTTTCCCTTATTATTTTCTTTTGCCTTTTTAAATTGAGTTGGGGTAATTTCTATAACATCATCGGAATTCTCGTCGGAATCTGTAATGACCCGGACATTTTCGATCAATTTATACTTATAAGATTAATATTTACATAAATTAAACCTTACCAACATGATAAGCAATCCAAATTGTTGAAACTTATGTTTTCGAAAAGAGTTTTACACAACGTTTGACCGTCTAGTTTGACCGATGATATCACGAACTATATAATATATGATAATTATACGTTTGTGTATATATATGTATATATACATATTTAACATGATTTATGGATGTTTTAATATCTCATTTTGTATTAATAACAATAAGTTATAAGTATATTTTGAAACTACAAACTTAAGTTTTCAAAACAATAACCATACGTAACGTTTTTTTGATATAAATACTTATGACCTATAATGTTTATACATATATCGTATATATAATGTATTTAATCACTTTTTAAGGACTTAAATACATAAAACAATATAAGTGTATTCACAAAAGATAGCTATATTTGAATTCTCATTCCATTTTTCACAAGATTTCTATACGTATATCTAGAGTATATGTACCTGTATCATACCTAGCTTTTATACGTATTTACTATTGGTATATACACATCAAATCACCACCAACCAGCCCTTGTTCATGCCTTTAAGGCTAGGTAATTAGAATTTGGAGGATAGCTTGACTAATTGCATAAAATTACAACTTGGAAATTTGTTTTGTCTCCCCCCTTGATCACGTTTTATAGCCATCACCATATCAAATTTTTGATCACCATTTTCACTTCTAAATCACTCTCTAACTCTCTTACTTGAAAGCCCTAAGAAACTCTCATCAATTCAGCAAGTTACCATGAAGATCTAGCTTCAAAAACATCACTTAATCACCATAAGAAAACCCTTACAAAAACACTTCAAGAATCCTTCCAAGAACACAAATTTACTTCCAATCTTTCATCCAACCCCATCACTCTTTTGGTTCTAGGTTTTTACTCCTCTTTTACAGCAATCTTGTCCAAGTAACTTGAGGTAGTAACTTTGTTCATAACCTTATTCGATTCATATATATATAGCTATCTTATTTTATGGTATACAATTTTAACAACAAGAACATAGTTTGAATGATTTCAAACTTGTTTGCAAACTAAATAGATCCTTCTAAATTAACTTTTAAAATACTTCAAGACCTGTAATATATCATAAATATATGCTAACTTAACAAGGTAAAACTTGGTTTTTCAAAGAACACCTTAAAAACTGAATTTACGACGTCGGAGTGCAACCGGGGGTTGTTATGGGTTGGATAATTAAAAACTATTTTGAACTTTGAATTGGAGGTTTATATTCTGGAAAAATGATATTTCTTATGAATATATTAACACATAAAAATTTCATGATTTAACTCAAAGTATAAGTATTTTTAGAAAAATAATCATTTAAGGTTGTTTACATGATGGAAAATGATTAACTTCATAAGTTTCACCAAAGTTTGACCTATGACCTGTGATTTCGAATACAAACTAAGGTATTTACAGTTCATATTCTTAAAGAGGGACTCGATCCAAGGAAGTGGCAAATTGAACCAACGAAAACGGAGTTGTAACGAAGAAACTATGACCAAAACAAAATCGGATATCCAAAACTAGTTTAGCCACGAAAATAATTGGAGAAAAATTAAATAAATCACATCTTTCTAAAATAACATGATATTTTATATATATGTACTCATAATTTAATTTTATATATTTCAGGATCACCCGTAAACAATACGAGAAGATTAATCATAAGATCCCATGATTGTACGCAACACGTCATTTGACAACACCGGTACTTTATGTACGCAACACGTCATTTGACAACACCGGTACCATGGGTCAAGATTAATCCCGACCAATACGAATACGATGGGGTTTCATTTATTTCGATGGGGGTTTTATTTATTTATTAAACACCTAAATATGAATCATTAAAATTGAATTGCTAACTACGGACTAAGAAGACATTAAAAGTATTATAAGTATATATATGTGACGATTGTTTAAAATGAAAATATATTGATATATTATATATGGATAGGTTCGTGATATCAATCGGAGACCAAGTCAAAATATATATATCTTCAAGGCAAAAGTGAGTATATAGTCCCACTTTTAAACTCTAAGTATTTCGGGATGAGAATACATGTATTTTATGTTTTACGTTATGGACACAAGTAACTGAAAAATATATTCTACGTTGAGTTGTACCACTGGCATACTTCCCTATAGCTTGGTAACTATTATTTACAGAGGTATTGTAAACGCGAATCCTGTTGATAGATCTATCGGGCCTGACAACCCCAACCGGACTGGACGACCAGTATTCAACGGTTGCACAGTACTTCGTTTCGTGACTATACTTGGTACAGTGTAGTAAGATTTCATAATAAAGGGAATATGCGACGTGATTAAATGTTAAGTATGGTTACCAAGTGCTCAACCACTTAGAATATTTTTATTAAAATGTTTACATATGAAATCTTGTGGTCTATATTTATACCGCTGCCGGCATTAAACCTATATCTCACCAACTTTATGTTGACGTTTTAAACATGTCTATTCTCAGGTGAAAACTAAAAGCTTCCGCTGCAACATGTTAAATTTAAGCAAGATCTTGAGTATGCATATTTGTGTCAAAAATAAAACTGCATATCCGAGGAATTGTAATGTAAAATATGCTAGAAATCGTATTGTTATCATCACATGTAAAGTTTGTAAGTCTAAGATTATCGCTAAACGATAATCATCTTTATATTGTCTAAAGCTTGTATTAACATAAGAGTTATGGTTTGTAATGTAAAATAAATGCAGTTGTTCTTTTAAAAATGTCGCATATAGAGGTCAATACCTCGCAATGAAATCATACGTTATCTAACTCGTTTTTATGGTTAAGGACGGGTTATGACATGTGGTATCAGAGCGGTGGTCTTAGCGAACCAGGTTTGCATTAGTGTGTCTAACTGATAAGTCGTTAGGATACATTAGTAAGTCTGGACTTTGACCGAGTCTGATTTAAAAACCATTGCTTATCATTGTTGGTTAAAATTTATATGTAAATATTATGTAGTACTAATAGGTTAGTTGTTGTGTGATAGATGTCGTGCTCAAAACTTGTTATCACATTCAGCGACTCCGAACCAGAATCTTCAGATGGTGTTCCAGTCATTAACATATCCGATGACGAAAATAATATCTTTGGGGAAGACTCACAAATTCCGGATGAACCGACTATAGAGAACCCGGAAAGTGAACCCGAGGAGGAAAGTGAACCCGAGGAGGAAAGTGAACCCGAGGAAGAAATACAGGAAATTACAAAAGACAAGTTCGAACTAGGAAAGAAACGAAAGGCTAATGAATTAGAAAATTCAAATCCCGAGTTTAGTAAGGATGATGTGGCACCAACTCCACTAGACACTACCACCCCTATTCCCGCTATTCCTATTCGTTCTATCCCGGCATCCAGTTCTTCAGCCCCACAGCCAAAATATAGGCAGACAGCCAGGATAAGCGTTAAGCGATTCTTTGAACCTAAACGTCCTAGAAAGTAGACCAAACGATGCGCTGCCGTATTAAACCATGGGATCATATAATGTTTTGTATAATATTATTAGTGTGGTTTGCTTAATGTTCGATGTAAGATAAGCATATGTAAAATAGTGAAGTATGAAATGCAATAATTTTCCATGGTTAAGTATTATTTAGATGGTAGTAATTGGTTCTGTACTAAGCTATTAAGTATGGACATTAACGGGTAGGTACTACCCTAGATATAATTATAAAACGCTAATAAGAAGAAAAGGCTTTATAATAATACCTGGTTCATATTATTAATAAGCTATAATGTACTGTAAATATACACTACATCTATAATATTCCATGTGAATAATTATTTTCTTTTCATTCTTATAGAAGAATATGGCACGATTGAATCGAATGACGGAACAAGAAGTCGAGGAATTCATTAACCAGCGAGTGAACGACAGAATGTTATGGGTCGAGGCAGCAAGAGCTGCTGCAGTTAACCCAAATCCTCGTGTAGGATGCACCTACAAAACTTTTCAAGCTTGCAAGCCCTCATCATTCAGTGGAACAGAAGGACCGATCGGTTTAACCCGGTGGATAGAAAAGATGGAGACTGTGTTTAAAATCAGTGGTTGTGTTGAAAAGGACATGACCAAGTATGCATCGTGCACTTTACAAGATAGTACACTCACGTGGTGGAAAAATTTTGTGAAGGCTGTAGGAGGAGATGTAGCTTATGATACTCCATGGGAAGAATTCAAAACAATGTTAATCAACGAATATTGTCCAAGGAACGAGGTTAGGAAGTTGGAAGATGAATTACGAAGTCTGAAGGTTATTGGTACTGAAATCACCAACTACAATCAGCGATTCATGGAATTAGTTTTGCTATGTCCTGAATTGGTTCCAACCGAAGAACGGAAGATTAAAATGTACAAAGATGGTTTGCCCAAAAAGGTCAAGGCAAATGTTACAGCATCGAAACCTAAGACAATTCATGAAGCTATAACCATGGCAAACGAGCTAATGGATCAGGTCATCATGGATAAGAAAGTATCCAATACTGATGTGAAGGTATCAGGTAACAAAAGAAAGAGGAATGAAAATTATGATCGAGGTAACCAACAACAATCTTTTAAGAAACAAGAAATCACGCAAGGTGCGGGTAGTGGTTTAAGCTTTGGTTACAAAGGACAAAATCCTTTATGCAACCGATGCCACAAACATCACTCTGGCTACTGTAATGTGGTATGCAACAAATGTAATCGAAAGGGTCATCTTGCTGAAGATTGTAGGGCCCTCGTTACAAATACAAATGGTACCAAGACTCCTGCCACCAATGCAAATAGAACTGCTTTGGCTACCATTACTTGTTATGGGTGTGGAAAACAAGGTCACTATAAGAGCCAGTGTCCGAATCCAGAGAAGAATAATGGATCTGCACGTGGAAGAGCATTTGTTATTAATGCTAGAGAGGCGTGTGAAGACCCGGAGCTTGTTACGGGTACGTTTACCATTAATAACTTATCCGCATCTATTATATTTGATACTGGTGCCGATAGAAGTTACGTGAGTAGAGGCTTTTACGCTAAATTGAATTGTTCATCATTACCTCTAGATGCTAAGTACATGATTGAGTTAGCTAATGGTAAACTAATTAAAGCCGATAAAATTTGCCGTGATTGTAAAATAAATTTAGCCGGAGAAACATTTAAAATTGACTTAATACCCGTAGAATTAGGAAGTTTTGATGTAATAGTCGGCATGGACTGGATGTCCAAAGTAGGAGCTGAAGTTGTGTGTGCCAAGAAGGCAATTCGCATTCCTTGTAAGGATAAAATGCCGGTGATGATTTATGGAGAGAAGGGTAACTCAAAGCTAAAACTCATTAGCTGTTTGAAAGCCAAGAAGTATTTAGAAAAGGGATGTTATGCTATTCTAGCACATGTTAATAAAGTCGAAAAGAAAGAAAAAGAGAAGTGCATCAACGACGTGCCTGTGGCAAGAGATTTTCCTGAAGTTTTTCCGGAAGAGTTGCCGGGATTACCTCCATTTAGATCTGTAGAATTTCAAATAGATTTAGTACCAGGAGCTGCACCAGTTGCCCGTGCTCCATATAGACTTGCACCGTCCGAGTTAAAAGAACTTCAGAGTCAGTTAAAAGAATTACTGGATCGTGGATTCATACGACCAAGTACTTCACCGTGGGGAGCTCCGATTCTATTTGTTAAAAAGAAAGATGGATCTTTTAGGATGTGTATAGATTATCGTGAATTAAATAAGTTAACTATCAAGAATCGGTATCCACTACCGAGAATTGACGACTTATTTGATCAACTGCAAGGATCATGTGTGTACTCAAAAATTGACCTAAGATCGGGCTATCATCAATTACGCGTCAAAGAAGAAGATATACCGAAAACTGCTTTTCGGACACGTTACGGTCATTACGAATTTTTGGTCATGCCGTTTGGATTGACGAATGCGCCAGCTGTATTCATGGACCTCATGAATCGAGTTTGTAGTCCATATTTAGATAAGTTTGTTATTGTTTTCATTGATGACATTCTTATCTATTCCAAGAGTGAGCAAGAGCATGAGCAGCATTTAAGGTTAATATTAGAGTTGTTGAGAAAAGAACAGCTATACGCTAAAATTTCTAAGTGTGCTTTCTGGTTGAAAGAAGTGCAATTTCTTGGCCACGTTGTTAGTAGCAAAGGAATTCAGGTTGATCCAGCAAAAATTGAAGCCATTGAAAAATGGGAGACTCCTAAGACACCAATGCAGATACGCCAATTTTTGGGTTTAGCCGGTTATTATAGAAGGTTTATTCAAGATTTTTCCCGAATAGCTAAGCCGTTGACAGCATTAACGCAAAAAGGGAAGAAATACGAATGGACCTCGGAGCAGGAGAACGCATTTCAATTACTGAAGAAGAAGTTAACTACGGCGCCTATTTTATCGTTACCTGAAGGGAACGATGATTTTGAAATATATTGTGACGCTTCGCGACAAGGTTTTGGTTGTGTTCTTATGCAACGGAAGAAATTTATTGCATACGCATCCCGACAATTGAAGATTCACGAGCGGAATTATACGACGCATGATCTAGAACTGGGAGCAGTCGTGTTTACATTGAAGATATGGAGACACTACTTGTATGGGGTTAAATGCACTGTGTTTACTGATCATAAAAGCCTTCAACATATTTTTGATCAGAAACAGCTGAACATGAGGCAACGTAGGTGGGTCGAGTTAATAAATGACTATGATTGTGAAATTCGTTATCATCCCGGGAAAGCGAATGTGGTGGCTGACGCACTAAGCAGAAAGGAACGAGAACCAATTCGAGTACGAGCGATGAACATAAAAATTCGCTTGAATCTCAACTCACAAATCAAAGAAGTTCAACGAGAAGCACTTACTAAAGAAAATATAGGAAATGAAATAATGAAGAAGTATGAGAAGCAACTCGTTATTCGGGAAGATGGAATTCGATATTTTACAAATCGTATTTGGGTACCGAAGTTGGGTGGATTAAGGAAGTTGATATTGAACGAGGCACATAAGACAAGATATTCGATACATCCTGGAGTTGGAAAGATGTACCAAGATCTTAAGACACATTATTGGTGGCCTAATTTAAAGACAGACGTTGCAACATATGTTGGGGAGTGTTTAACTTATTCCAAAGTCAAAGCAGAACACCAGAAGCCGTCAGGGTTACTTCAACAACCAGAAATCCCAGAATGGAAATGGGATGGTATTACCATGGATTTCATCACGAAGTTACCAAAGACTGCCTGGGGATACGACACCATTTGGGTAATTGTTGATCGTCTTACCAAATCTGCACATTTCTTGCCTATAAAGGAAATGGATAGAATGGAGAAATTATTACGATTATATATAAAGGAAATAGTTTCAAGGCATGGAATACCTATTTCCATTATATCTGATCGTGATAGTAGATTTACCTCAAAGTTCTGGCAATCACTACAGGAGGCACTAGGAACTCGTTTGGATATGAGTACCGCATATCATCCGCAAACCGACGGGCAGAGTGAAAGAACAATTCAGACTCTTGAAGACATGCTCAGGGCATGTGTGATCGATTTTGGAAACGGATGGGATAAATATCTACCATTAGCAGAATTCTCGTATAATAATAGTTATCATGCGAGCATTAAAGCTGCGCCATTCGAAGCATTGTACGGAAGGAAGTGTAGATCTCCTATTTGTTGGAATGAAGTAGGAGATCAACAATTAACTGGTCCCGAGATCATACACGAAACGACTGAGAAGATAGTACAAATCAAGGAGAGATTGAAAACAGCCCGTAGTCGCCAAAAGATCTACGCCGATGTCCGAAGGAAACCATTAGAGTTTCAGATCGGTGACATGGTTATGCTAAAGGTGTCACCTTGGAAAGGTGTAATACGTTTCGGTAAAAGAGGTAAACTGAACCCCAGATATGTAGGCCCGTTCAAGATCATCGAACGCATTGGACCGGTAGCTTATCGACTCGAGTTACCGCAACAACTCGCCGGAGTACATAATACATTTCAAGTCTCGAACCTTAAAAAGTGTCTTGCAAAGGAAGACCTCACCATTCCTCTTGAAGAAATTCAAGTTGACGAGAAACTACAATTCATAGAAGAACCAATCGAGATCATGGACCGTGAAGTTAAACGGCTCAAGCAGAGCAACATACCGATCGTTAAAGTTCGTTGGAATGCACGAAGAGGTCCCGAGTTTACTTGGGAGCGAGAGGATCAAATGAAACAAAAATACCCGCATTTGTTTCCCGATGACGCAAAATAGGTACGATTTTAAAATTTCGGGACGGAATTTATTTAACGGGTAGGTACTGTAATGACCCGGACATTTTCGATCAATTTATACTTATAAGATTAATATTTACATAAATTAAACCTTACCAACATGATAAGCAATCCAAATTGTTGAAACTTATGTTTTCGAAAAGAGTTTTACACAACGTTTGACCGTCTAGTTTGACCGATGATATCACGAACTATATAATATATGATAATTATACGTTTGTGTATATATATGTATATATACATATTTAACATGATTTATGGATGTTTTAATATCTCATTTTGTATTAATAACAATAAGTTATAAGTATATTTTGAAACTACAAACTTAAGTTTTCAAAACAATAACCATACGTAACGTTTTTTTTTTTGATATAAATACTTATGACCTATAATGTTTATACATATATCGTATATATAATGTATTTAATCACTTTTTAAGGACTTAAATACATAAAATAATATAAGTGTATTCACAAAAGATAGCTATATTTGAATTCTCATTCCATTTTTCACAAGATTTCTATACGTATATCTAGAGTATATGTACCTGTATCATACCTAGCTTTTATACGTATTTACTATTGGTATATACACATCAAATCACCACCAACCAGCCCTTGTTCATGCCCTTAAGACTAGGTAATTAGAATTTGGAGGATAGCTTGACTAATTGCATAAAATTACAACTTGGAAATTTGTTTTGTCTCCCCCCTTGATCACGTTTTATAGCCATCACCATATCAAATTTTTGATCACCATTTTCACTTCTAAATCACTCTCTAACTCTCTTACTTGAAAGCCCTAAGAAACTCTCATCAATTCAGCAAGTTACCATGAAGATCTAGCTTCAAAAACATCACTTAATCACCATAAGAAAACCCTTACAAAAACACTTCAAGAATCCTTCCAAGAACACAAATTTACTTCCAATCTTTCATCCAACCCCATCACTCTTTTGGTTCTAGGTTTGTACTCCTCTTTTACAGCAATCTTGTCCAAGTAACTTGAGGTAGTAACTTTGTTCATAACCTTATTCGATTCATATATATATAGCTATCTTATTTTATGGTATACAATTTTAACAACAAGAACATAGTTTGAATGATTTCAAACTTGTTTGCAAACTAAATAGATCCTTCTAACTTAACTTTTAAAATACTTCAAGACCTGTAATATATCATAAATATATGCTAACTTAACAAGGTAAAACTTGGTTTTTCAAAGAACACCTTAAAAACTGAATTTACGACGTCGGAGTGCAACCGGGGGTTGTTATGGGTTGGATAATTAAAAACTATTTTGAACTTTGAATTGGAGTTTTATATTCTGGAAAAATGATATTTCTTATGAATATGTTAACACATAAAAATTTCATGATTTAACTCAAAGTATAAGTATTTTTAGAAAAATAATCATTTAAGGTTGTTTACATGATGGAAAATGATTAACTTCATAAGTTTCACCAAAGTTTGAACTATGACCTGTGATTTCGAATACAAACTAAGGTATTTACAGTTCATATTCTTAAAGAGGGACTCGATCCAAGGAAGTGGCAAGTTGAACCAACCAAAACGGAGTTGTAACGAAGAAACTATGACCAAAACAAAATCGGATATCCAAAACTAGTTTAGCCACGAAAATAATTGGAGAAAAATTAAATAAATCACATATTTCTAAAATAACATGATATTTTATATATATGTACTCATAATTTAATTTTATATATTTCAGGATCACCCGTAAACAATACGAGAAGATTAATCATAAGATCCCATGATTGTACGCAACACGTCATTTGACAACACCGGTACTTTATGTACGCAACACATCATTTGACAACACCGGTACCGTGGGTCAAGATTAATCCCGACCAATACGAATACGATGGGGTTTCATTTATTTCGATGGGGGTTTTATTTATTTATTAAACACCTAAATATGAACCATTAAAATTGAATTGCTAACTACGGACTAAGAAGACATTAAAAATATTATAAGTATATATATGTGACGATTGTTTAAAATGAAAATATATTGATATATTATATATGGATAGGTTCGTGATATCAATCGGAGACCAAGTCAAAATATATATATCTTCAAGGCAAAAGTGAGTATATAGTCCCACTTTTAAACTCTAAGTATTTCGGGATGAGAATACATGTATTTTATGTTTTACGTTATGGACACAAGTAACTGAAAAATATATTCTACGTTGAGTTGTACCACTGGCATACTTCCCTATAGCTTGGTAACTATTATTTACAGAGGTATTGTAAACGCGAATCCTGTTGATAGATCTATCGGGCCTGACAACCCCAACCGGACTGGACGACCAGTATTCAACGGTTGCACAGTACTTCGTTTCGTGACTATACTTGGTACAGTGTAGTAAGATTTCATAATAAAGGGAATATGCGACGTGATTAAATGTTAAGTATGGTTACCAAGTGCTCAACCACTTAGAATATTTTTATTAAAATGTTTACATTTGAAATCTTGTGGTCTATATTTATACCGCTGCCGGCATTAAACCTATATCTCACCAACTTTATGTTGACGTTTTAAACATGTCTATTCTCAGGTGAAAACTAAAAGCTTCCGCTGCAACATGTTGAATTTAAGCAAGATCTTGAGTATGCATATTTGTGTCAAAAATAAAACTGCATATCCGAGGAATTGTAATGTAAAATATGCTAGAAATCGTATTGTTATCATCACATGTAAAGTTTGTAAGTCTAAGATTATCGCTAAACGATAATCATCTTTATATTGTCTAAAGCTTGTATTAACATAAGAGTTATGGTTTGTAATGTAAAATAAATGCAGTTGTTCTTTTAAAAATGTCGCATATAGAGGTCAATACCTCGCAATGAAATTATACGTTATCTAACTCGTTTTTATGGTTAAGGACGGGTTATGACAGAATCCGATTCATCGGAGAATTGGTAATCCTCCCAATATTTTGCTTCCTTGGCGGAAACACCATTGACCATAATTAACCTTGGTCGGTTGGTTGAGGATTTTCTTTTACTTAACCGTTTTATTATTTCCCCCACCGGTTCCGATTCTTCTTCCGGTTCCGATTCTTCTTCCGGTTCCGACTCTTCTTCCGGTTCCTCTTCGGGAACTTGTGAATCAGTCCACGAATCATTCCAATTTACATTTGACTCTTCATTATTATTAGGTGAGTCAATGGGACTTGTTCTAGAGGTAGACATCTATCACATAATATCAAACGCATTAAGAGATTAATATATCACATAATATTCACATGTTAAAAATATATAGTTTCTAACAAAATTTGTTAAGCAATCATTTTTCAAGTAAACACGGTCGAAGTCCAGACTCACTAATGCATCCTAACAAACTCGATAAGACACACTAATGCAAAATTCTGGTTCTCTAAGACCAACGCTCTGATACCAACTGAAATATCCCGTTCTTATTGATTAAAAACGTTCCATATTAATTGATTTCGTTGCGAGGTTTTGACCTCTATATGAGACGTTTTTCAAAGACTGCATTCATTTTAAAACAAACCATAACCTTTATTTCATCAATAAAGGTTTAAAAAGCTTTACGTAGATTATCAAATAATGATAATCTAAAATATCCTGTTTACACACGACCATTACATAATGGTTTACAATACAAATATGTTACACCAACATAAGTTTCTTGAATGCAGTTTTTACACAATATCATACAAGCATGGACTCCAAATCTCGTCCTTATTTAAGTACGCGACAGCGGAAGCTCTTAATAATCACCTGAGAATAAACATGGTTAAAACGTCAACAAAAATGTTGGTGAGTTATAGGTTTAACCTATATATATCAAATCATAATAATAGACCACAAGATTTCATATTTCAATACACATCCCATACATAGAGATAAAAATCATTCATATGGTGAACACCTGGTAACCGACATTAACAAGATGCATATATAAGAATATCCCCATCATTCCGGGACACCCTTCGGATATGATATAAATTTCGAAGTACTAAAGCATCCGGTACTTTGGATGGGGTTTGTTAGGCCCAATAGATCTATCTTTAGGATTCGCGTCAATTAGGGTGTCTGTTCCCTAATTCTTAGATTACCAGACTTAATAAAAAGGGGCATATTTGATTTCGATAATTCAATCATAGAATGTAGTTTCACGTACTTGTGTCTATTTTGTAAATCATTTATAAAACCTGCATGTATTCTCATCCCAAAAATATTAGATTTTAAAAGTGGGACTATAACTCACTTTCACAGATTTTTACTTCGTCGGGAAGTAAGACTTGGCCACTGGTTGATTCACGAACCTATAACAATATATACATATATATCAAAGTATGTTCAAAATATATTTACAACACTTTTAATATATTTTGATGTTTTAAGTTTATTAAGTCAGCTGTCCTCGTTAGTAACCTACAACTAGTTGTCCACAGTTAGATGTACAGAAATAAATCAATAAATATTATCTTGAATCAATCCACGACCCAGTGTATACGTATCTCAGTATTGATCACAACTCAAACTATATATATTTTGGAATCAACCTCAACCCTGTATAGCTAACTCCAACATTCACATATAGAGTGTCTATGGTTGTTCCGAAATATATATAGATGTGTCGACATGATAGGTCGAAACATTGTATACGTGTCTATGGTATCTCAAGATTACATAATATACAATACAAGTTGATTAAGTTATGGTTGAAATAGATTTGTTACCAATTTTCACGTAGCTAAAATGAGAAAAATTATCTAATCTTGTTTTACCCATAACTTCTTCATATTAAATCCGTTTTGAGTGAATCAAATTGCTATGGTTTCATATTGAACTCTATTTTATGAATCTAAACAGAAAAAGTATAGGTTTATAGTCGGAAAAATAAGTTACAAGTCGTTTTTGTAAAGGTAGTCATTTCAGTCGAAAGAACGACGTCTAGATGATCATTTTAGAAAACTTACTTCCACTTTGAGTTTAATCATAATTTTTGGATATAGTTTCATGTTCATAATAAAAATCATTTTTTCAGAATAACAACTTTTAAATCAAAGTTTATCATAGTTTTTTATTAACTAACCCAAAACAGCCCGCGGTGTTACTACGACGACGTAAATCCGGTTTTACGGTGTTTTTCGTGTTTCCAGGTTTTAAATCATTAAGTTAGCATATCATATAGATACAGAACATGTGTTTAGTTGATTTTAAAAGTCAAGTTAGAAGGATTAACTTTTGTTTGCGAACAAGTTTAGAATTAACTAAACTATGTTCTAGTGATTACAAGTTTAAACCTTCGAATAAGATAGCTTTATATGTATGAATCGAATGATGTTATGAACATCATTACTACCTTAAGTTCATTGGATAAACCTACTGGAAAAGAGAAAAATGGATTTGGCTTCAACGGATCCTTGGATGGCTCGAAGTTCTTGAAGCAGAATCATGACACGAAAACAAGTTCAAGTAAGATCGTCACTTGAAATAAGATTGTTATAGTTATAGAAATTGAACCAAAGTTTGAATATGATTATTACCTTGTATTAGAATGATAACCTACTGTAAGAAACAAAGATTTCTTGAGGTTGGATGATCACCTTACAAGATTGGAAGTGAGCTAGCAAACTTGAAAGTATTCTTGATTTTATGTAACTAGAACTTGTAGAATATATGAAGAACACTTAGAACTTGAAGATAGAACTTGAGAGAGATCAATTAGATGAAGAAAATTGAAGAATGAAAGTGTTTATAGGTGTTTTTGGTCGTTGGTGTATGGATTAGATATAAAGGATTTGTAATTTTGTTTTCATGTAAATAAATCATGAATGATTACTCATATTTTTGTAATTTTATGAGATATTTCATGCTAGTTGCCAAATGATGGTTCCCACATGTGTTAGGTGACTCAAATGGGCTGCTAAGAGCTGATCATTGGAGTGTATATACCAATAGTACATACATATAAAAGCTGTGTATTGTACGAGTACGAATACGGGTGCATACGAGTAGAATTGTTGATGAAACTGAACGAGGATGTAATTGTAAGCATTTTTGTTAAGTAGAAGTATTTTGATAAGTGTATTGAAGTCTTTCAAAAGTGTATAAATACATATTAAAACACTACATGTATATACATTTTAACTGAGTCGTTAAGTCATCGTTAGTCGTTACATGTAAGTATTGTTTTGAAACCTTTAGGTTAACGATCTTGTTAAATGTTGTTAACCCAATGTTTATAATATCAAATGAGATTTTAAATTATTATATTATCATGATATTATCATGTATGAATATCTCTTAATATGATATATATACATTAAATGTCTTTACAACGATAATCGTTACATATATGTCTCGTTTAAAAATCATTAAGTTAGTAGTCTTGTTTTTACATATGTAGTTCATTGTTAATATACTTAATGATATGTTTACTTATCATAGTATCATGTTAACTATATATATATCCATATATATATCATCATATAGTTTTTACAAGTTTTAACGTTCGTGAATCACCGGTCAACTTGGGTGGCCAATTGTCTATATGAAACATATTTCAATTAATCAAGTCTTAACAAGTTTGATTGCTTAACATGTTGGAAACACTTAATCATGTAAATAACAATTTCATTTAATATACAAATAAACATGGAAAAGTTCGGGTCACTACATCAGGTCCCGAACTATTTTTCTGTGCTAATTATTCATATATAAGCATGTTAGAACAAGTTACATGTGAATCGGAGGTCCATAGTATAACAAACATTTTGCGTGAAATTGAAAAGTGAAACAGATTCTGGAACAAGGCATATGCCGCGCTGCGGCCAGAGGTGTCGCGCCGCGACACTTGGCGTGGCCTGATGCCTGGTCAGTTTCAAAAGTTCAAGTCTTGATCCAAATTCATTTTAGCACAAAATACAAATCGTAAACACTTAGAATGCGCATCTTATATCGTTAGAAAGCTCTTTTGACAAGGAATACGACTAACCACTTTTCATCAAGCAAAAACATCAATTACAATAACCAAAATCTCGTCAAGTGATCATTAAAGGTTTATTTTTAAAGTTTCAAGTTCATCAAATGTATTTTAAGTTTCGGGAATCCAATTCACACATATGATATGCCGTTTTGAGGGTAATGAAACATACGTTACAACTATGAATTTACAATTTACATTTCATGGTATTCAAGCATCAAAAAGTTCATTTTAAGTCTATCAAACCCTAACCAAAATCCACAAATATCAATATTCATGTTTTTGAAGTTTTCTTAATCAACCTACGCATCAAAACGAAGCTAGTGATACTAGTAACACAATTAAAACATGAACTTTAACAATTTAACAACATTAACTCATCCAAAATCAAAGATTTAGCACACTCATTTCAAATGTTCAAACTAGTGACTCAAAACAACAAATCGAGCAAACAAATCATATATTCATGTTATACACGAGCCATAGACACTAACTAACACCATTTCAAGTATATAAAACGAATTTAGAGAAAATTAGTGTTTTAGAAATGTTACCCAAACGATATGAAATTGGTACCAAAATGCAGAGGATGAAGAGAGGATCACGAATATGTAATTTGTTTTGATGTTTGCTTCTTGATTCGGATTTAGATGATGATTCCTTGATGAAGATGAAAATGAGGTTTTATTGCTAGAGAGAAAAGAGAGGTGGGAGGTGAAGAGTGAATGAGTGGTGATGGTGGGGTTTGACTAGTTGACCTAGTCAACTAGTTAGGCCCCCTTGTAACTTTGGTCCCTCAAGTTTCAAAGCGGGTGCTGGAATTAACCAAACGAATATTTTAAAAACGTTAGTGTAACCGAGAGATGTTATAACCAAATAACGGAAATATTATGAACGTTAGTCAACGGAAGCTACGAATTTAAATAACGAAAGATATTATTTAAAAAAAAAGACAGTGTTAAAAATAAATTTAACGGAAAAATGCGGGATGTTACACTTATTATTATTATAGTTGGTAACCTAAGAATTATTGAAAAATACTAATTGACACGAATCCTAAAGGTAGATCTATGGGCACCAACCACCCCCATTTTCGAATAGTAGAAATGCTTTAGTACTTCGAAGGGTTCTTGTTATACATTTAAATAGTGGAATATATGATGCCAGATATCTTAAGCGCTCTATATAAAGGTCGGTTACTAGGCGACTCATCGTATGAATGATTTTTGCAGTTGTAATGATCCTGCGCATTTAATTAAATGAAATCTTGTGGCTTATTAAATGTTATGATTATTATATAGAAATTAAACCTATGACTCACCAACATTTTTGTTGACGTTTTAAGCATGTTTATTCTCAGGTGAATATTAAAAATGCTTCCGCTGTCGTATGCCAACCCAAGGTCAAGATTTGGAGTCGGCATAATTGTTTATATTGTTTAAACTTGCATTCAGAGTATTTGTTGTAATATATTTGATCATATTGTAATGGGTTGTGTAAAATCTTATTTATTTGAGGAGATATTCTTTGATAGACAATATAAATTATGTCATTAAGACCTTTATTCAATAATAAAGGTTATGGTTGTTTTTAAAAACGAATGCAAGATTTGAAAAACGTCTCATATAGAGGTCAAAACCTCGCAAAGAAACCAATTAATATGAAACGTTTATAATTAATATGAACGGGGCATTTCAGTTGGTATCCGTGCGTTGGTCTTAGAGAATCAGAAAATTATTCATTAGTGTGTCTAACTGATTTTTGATGCATTAGTGAGTCTGGACTTCGACCGTAATTATTTTAAAAATGATTGCTTAATATAATTGTTGGAAACATAAGATTATTAACATATAAATATTATAAGATATATCATTCTCTTAACGTGCCTGCTATTATGTAATAGATGACTTCATCCGATCATATAAGAATCTCTAGTGATTCAGATTTCATTTACTTATCAAGTGATTCGGAGGCTGAGTCAAAGCATACGACTTATGAACCAACGTAAAAGTTAACTTTTGGTGCTACTATTAAAGTGGAAAATTGTTGGGAAAATTGGGAAGATTCACAATTGCCAGTAGAGGTTCCAGAAGAGGATCCAGAAGAAGATCCCGAAGAGGAACCCGAAGAAGAGGATCCTAAAGAAGTTGTGGAAATTACCGAACCACTACGTGATTTGGGAAAATCTTTAGCTGTTATACCCGATCCCAAACCCGATGAACCTATTATGACCCAGAATGTTTGTGATCATCCACCTGAACCACCTAAGAGACTAGTTTATAAAATGACCGCTCGTATAATGACTGTTAATTTTGCTCCCAAACAATTAGCCGAAAGAACCAATTGGGAGGAATTGGAAAAAGAACTATCCAAACGAAAATCCAAACGTTTGGCCGAGAAAGAAACAACTTCAACATCTAAGAAATCTCGCCGTTCTTGAACCATCGGCAGCTATCCTGTATTCCATGCATTGTATAATATGTATTATATTGTGTGTTTAAGTTTGTAAGAAAATCCGCAATGTAATTTTCCTTATGATTGTATAATAATAAGAATAAGCATGGAAGGTTTATTATTATTATTATTATTACAACGTATTATTACGTAGTAACGTAATAACTTACCATAGTTTTTCATATTAGAATTTCAGTAGTTAATTTGTGTGTTAGCTGCTAAGTATGAACATTATTATAGTTATAAAACGCTAATATGAAGAAAAGGCTTTTATAATAATAAGTTCATATTAAGTTACAAAATACTTTTTGGCTACTTCTAAAATTCTATATGATTAACTCAGTCGGCTATTTTTGAAGGAAATGGCTCCTCCAGCTACTAGACAACAATAATTGAACACAGAAGAACTTCAAGCTTTCGCTGCAAATATGGCTGCAGTGGTGAATGCAATGAACAACAATAACCAATCGGGTTCCAGCAGTGGAGGAAATACTGGCAACCGGGTAGGATGTTCCTATAAAGCTTTTATGGCCTGCAAACCCAATGAGTTTGAAGGAACTGAAGGACCCGTTGGACCAAAGAGGTGGACAGAGAAGGTTGAAGCCGTGTTCTCAATCAGGAACTGCGCAGAACAAGATAAAGTTAAGTATGCCACACATACTTTCAGGGGTACTGCTTTGACATGGTGGAATACCTACATGGATTACGTAGGACAGAATACCGCCTACGCACTTCCATGGTCCGCTTTTAAGCACATGATGACGGAAGAGTACCGTCCCAGAACCGAAATCAATAAGCTCAAGGCAGAGCTTAAAGCACTGACAACCCAAGGGTTAGATGTCACTACCTACGAGCGACGTTTCAATGAACTGGCTTTAATGTGTCCTGGAGCATTTGAGGATGAAGAAGCAAAAATTGAAGCATTCATAAAAGGGTTGCCGGAATGAATCCAAGAGCATGTAGTTTCTAACGACCCTGCAACTATGCAGAAAGCGAGCCGTATAGCCCACAAATTGATAAGCCAAATTACAGGAAGGATAAAGAAAGAAGCGGCCAAGGCGGCCATAATGAAACAGGGAAAAAGAAAGTGGGAGGAAAGCAGTGATCAGGGTCACCAGTACAACAACAATAATCAAAACAACAACTACAACAACAATCGCAACCACCTCAACAACAACAATAATTGCAACAACAACCGTAACAATAACCGCAACAACCATCCCAATAATAATAACAACAACAACAATCCCAATCACAACAATAACAACAACAAACGACTCAACAACAATAACCCTAACAACAACAACAACAACAACAACAACAACAACAAAAACAACAACAACAACAACGACAACAACAAAAGGCAAAGAACTATATGCCCCAGGTGTGATACGTTTCATCCAGAATGGTTTTGTAGAGAATTATGTACCAAGTGTAATAGGAATGGCCATATTGCGGCAAAGTGTGAAGTATACGGAACAAATAGAAACAAAGGAGTAAATAATGTCGGAACAAATAATAACGGCGTTGTTTGCTATGGATGTGGAAAACCGGGCCATACCATAAACCAGTGCAGGAATGGAAATAGGCAAGGCCGTGGGTGTGACGACCCGGAAATTTTCGACCAAATTTAAACTTTAATCTTTATATTATTCCGACACGATAAGCAAAGTTTGTTAAGTTAAATCTCAAGAATTTTAAACTGTGTTCATACATTCATTATAACCTCGACCAAATTCTGACGATTCACGAACCGTTATATATAAATAGATATGTATATGTATATATATATATTATAACTTGAGAATATTAATAAAGTATTAAACGTATAATACTTTACACGAACGTATTTGTTTCAATATGATTTTTGACGAAATTAAAAAAATATATATTAAATGATTGAATTATCAGAAACATTGAATTATGATTACAAGTCTCTGTTGAGAGGTCCACTATGATTTGAGAAAAATCTATTCCTCTTAACGATATTCAGAATAATTTGTAAAGCTATTTATAAATAAAAACAAAAAGTGTCATTTACGAAAGTTACACAAAATTTAGTGGAGAATTGGTTTCCATAATATTCTATTAATCTATTTTCAAACGTACAAAGACGTTTTCAGTTTAAAAAGAACTTTATTATTAAAACGTATATAACTTTTATAAATATCTAGAATCACTTTTGACAACTCATTACTTAACCAGTATAATAAATATAACGATATTTATATTTTATTTCATTAAATATATATAACGATTTAAATTAATATTATATATATTTATACGCGTATTATACATACATAGTTTTTATACTTTTACTATACTTTAACTTTACCTTTACTTTACTTTTACTTTACTTTAACTTTAATAATTCACTTTAATAATTCACTTTAATAATTCACTTTAATAATTCATACTTTAATAATTCACTTTAATAATTCATACTTTAATAATTTATTTTAATAATTCATACTTTAATAATTCATACTTTAATAATTCACTTTAATAATTCATACTTTAATAATTCACTTTAATAATTCATACTTTAATAATTCACTTTAATAATTCAAAAATCTATTATAAATAGAATTCAGTAGGTTTCATTATTTCATAGAAACTTGAAAATATATTTCTCTAAACTCTCTCAATCGATTTATATATATAAATATATATATTTGCTCTATATTATTTCAAGATATTATTAGTATACATAAAATATTACGACGGAGTGCTGTCCGAGTGATTTCAAAATAGTTTTTTTGAATGAGTCGAAGCTAAGGAAATTATGGGTTATAGCTATGGAGGTGATGGGTATGGTTCATGGGTATGCTCGTGAGGTCAATCTAGTGTTTATCATCTCCGTTGCGTCTACGTACTTTCCTACAATATTGAATCTCAATATTGATACGTTCGTGAATCCGAGGCGAACCTTGCACTTGTTAAATGACGTTATATGTATTTTTACTACGAAATACAGTATTGTGAGTTTCATTACTCCCTTTTTATATATATTTTTGGGCTGAGAATACATTCGCTGTTTTATAAATGTTTTACGAAATAGGCACAAGTACTAAAACTAATTCTACGTGGGTTTAAACCAGAAATATACCCTTAGCTTGGTAACATTAAACTACTTGTCTATGTACGGTAGGCGCGAATCCTAAAGATAGATCTATTGGGCCTGACAAACCCCATCCTGACTATGGGATGCTTTAGTACTTCGAGGTTATTTTAAACACACCTGATCTGGTGTACTTAAGAGGGTAAAACATGAACGTTAAGGCTTGTTACCTGGTGCCTACAACTTATAGAATACTTTTATACACTTGCGAGTGTACATATATTTATAAACGAAAATCTTGTGGTCTATTAATATATTGAAATGATTGTTATGATAAACCTATGAACTCACCAACCTTTTGGTTGACACTTTAAAGCATGTTTATTCTCAGGTATTAAAGAAATCTTCCGCTGTGCATTAGCTCATTTTAAGGATATTACTTGGAGTCATTCATGGCATATTTTGAAAGACGTTGCATTCGAGTCATTGAGTTCATCAAGATTATTATTAAGCCAAATTATAGTTGGATGTATTATGAAATGGTGTGCATGCCGTCAACTTTTGTTGTAAAGAAAGTTTGTCTTTTAAAAACGAATGCAATGTTTGTAAAATGTATCATATAGAGGTCAAATACCTCGCGATGTAATCAACTATTGTGAATAGTTTATAATGTATATGAACGGGTCCTTTCAGTTGGTATCAGAGCGGTGGTCTTAGCGAACCAGGTCTGCATTAGTGTATCTAACTGATAGTCGTTAGGATGCATTAGAGAGTCTGGACTTCGATCGTGTCTGCATGTCAAAAGTTTTGCTCATCATTTTTGTCAGAAATTACCTGCTTATCATTCTTAGTCTAGACACATCTTATTGCATTGATTGCATGAATAGTGTATACACAAAATTTATATCTTAGCGTATCTGCTAATTCATATCTTAGCATATCTGTTACTGTAAACTTTGCCTGACATATTGCGTAAATTCCTCCATAATCTACGAAACCTTTTGCTCTATATAATTAGAATACCACCCGATAGCCGAAAAATCATTTCATATCGGAAAAAAAAAATTCTTTATTCAATTGTACGAAATGGAATTCGCCATTAGTTCAAGTCCCTCGAATTCTGAAATGGAATCCCACAAAGTTCCGAAAGCAGTGTGACCGGAATGGATCAACCAATTAGTCATCATCTATTCTGGATGAATTGGGGATGGGTTCGTAGCCTCCTTAATCATTGGAGACAAGAAGAAGGTGATCCCTTCCATCCACCACATTGCCCTCTTGGCGAAGAACCTGAAGCACTTACCGGCGAACCTATCCAAAACACCATTTTCTCTCTTATTTCTAGAGTATCTTGTCACGATTACATACTACACCAAATTCTAGATTTATTTATCCGCTCGTCCGAACCGATAATAACCCCGGTGTAATAGAAGAAGTCAACGAGCTTCGCGCTAGGGTAGTGGCTTTAGAGAATATGGTGCAAAGGTTACAAACACCAGCAGCAGCACCAGCAGCATAAACAGTACCACCATTAGCAACACCAACAGTACCATCACCACCACCAACAATGTAAGACCCAAATATTTATATTATGTACTTATGTACTTATAACATTCGGGTTTTGGTTGCGTTGGCTATTTGTATTAGTTAAGAGGCAAAAGAAGCTGGAACTGGCCTGTTGCGCGCTGATAATGCTAAAAACGAACATATATTTCATAGCATTATTCCTCAAGAAAGACAAGCTTTTAGTTGCAATTGTTCTATTTACAAGAGATATTCGTTTAAATAATAAAAGGTGAAGACAAAAGGCAGATTCAACAAATTGAAGACAAAAAGGTCCAAAGAGCTAAAAAGTACAAGATACAATTAAAAAGGTTCAAAATATTGATGAGGAACGTCTCAAAATGACAAGAGTACAAGTTACAAGACGCAAAGTACACGATATAAAATAATACGCGAAGACGTCCGAAAATCCGGAACCGGGACCTGAGCCAAGAAGAAACGCCCGACGCAACGGACCAAAAATATCTAGTCTACTATGCACAAGAATATAATATAATATATATATAATTATATATAATTATATATTATATATATTATTATTATTATATTACGTCGGCAAGAAGAAAACAAAGTAGTTGGCTGGATCCAGGGTGGCCATGCGACTCGCATGGCCAGAAGCACAAAATCATGCGAGTCGCATGGAGTGAGATTGCTGGTCAGGTCCTATATAAAGCCAGTTTTCTGCCGAGTTTTAATAATCTTTTTTCTCTTCCTCTTCATACGTAAATATATTTATATTTATAATTTATATTTTAATTTTAATTATAATTCTAATAATAAGGGTATGTTAGCGAATGTTGTAAGGGTGTAAGTCGAAATTCTGTCCGTGTAACGCTACGCTATTTTTAATCATTGTAAGTTATGTTCAACCTTTTTACATTAATGTCTCGTAGCTAAGTTATTATTATGCTTATTTAAAACGAAGTAATCATGATGTTGGGCTAATTACTAAAATTGGGTAATTGGGCTTTGTACCATAATTGGGGTTTGGACAAAAGAACGACACTTGTGGAAACTAGACTATGGGCTATTAATGGGCTTTATATTTGTTTAACTAAATGAAAGTTTGTTAATGTTAATATAAAGATTTACAATTGGGCGTCCCTATAAATTACCATATACACTCGATCGGACACGATGGGCGGGGTATTTATATGTACGAATAATCGTTCATTTAACCGGACACGGGAATGGATTAATAGCCACTAGAATAATCAAAACAGGGGTGAAATTACATTCAAGGGTAATTGGTGTAATTGTTAACAAAGTAGTAAAACCTTGGTTTACACGCAGTCGATAACCTGGTGTATTCATTAAACAAAGTATTAAAACCTTGTTACAATTCGAATCCCCAATTAGTTGGAATATTTATCTTCGGGTATAATAATAATTTGACAAGGACACTTGCAATTTATATTTATGACTGATGGACTGTTATGGACAAAAACCAGACGGACATATTGAATAATCCAGGACAAAGGACAATTAACCCATGGGCATAAAACTAAAATCAACACGTCAAACATCATGATTACGGAAGTTTAAATAAGCATAATTCTTTTATTTCATATTTAATTTCCTTTATTTTATATTTAATTGCACTTCTAATTATCGCACTTTTATTTATTGTTATTTTATTTAATCGCACTTTTAATTATCGTACTTTTAATTATCGCAATTTAATTTTATTGCATTTTTATTATTCGCAATTTCATTATCGTTATTTACTTTACGCTTTAATTTAAAGTCTTGTATTTATTTTATATTTTACATTAGGTTTTAACTGCGACTAAAGTTTTAAAATCGACAAGCCGGTCATTAAACGGTAAAAACCCCCCTTTATAATAATAATATCACTTATATATATATTTGTATTTTTATAAAAGTAAACTAATATAGCGTTGAGCTTTGTTTAAAGATTTCCCTGTGGAACGAACCGGACTTACTAAAAACTACACTACTGTACGATTAGGTACACTGCCTATAAGTGTTGTAGCAAGGTTTAAGTATATCCATTCTATAAATAAATAAATATCTTGTGTAAAATTGTATCGTATTTAATAGTTTTTCCTAGTAAAATATAAGCTATTTTATATACACCTCGTTCGACATCAAGTATTTTTGGCGCCGCTGCCGGGGACATTCGCCAAAGCGAAACGTTATAATTTTTAATTTTTAAAGTTATAATTAGTTTTTGTAAAATTTATATTTTTAAAAAAAAATAAAAAAATATATAAAAAAAAAAGCTTTTAAAATCGAAAAAAAAAGAGTATTTTAAATATATTTTTAAGTTTTTCTTTTATTTTTACAAAATTATAAAGTATTTTAAGTACATTTTTAGTTTTTAAAATTAAGTTTTATTTTAATTATATATATATTTATATTTTAAATATAAAACAGAAAAAAAGAAAATAAATATTAAATATTACGTGACCTGTCAAATTGAACCTGTCAATTGAACCGGTCCAGTTCAGTCATGCGACTCGCATGACCCACCCTCTTAAATCATGCGACTCGCATGAGGGGTCTGACAGGGCCACATCCAAACCCTAATTCCGCATTTATTACGATTATTATTTAATTATTATTAATTAAACCCTAATACTATTATTATTATTATAATTAAGTTTTTAATTTATTTAGTTATTTTTACTTTTTGTTTAGTTTTATTATTTATTTACTTAATACTTTTATTATAAAATATAAAAATAATATTTTTATAAAATCTAATATTTTTATAACTTTTTATAACTTTTATATTTTGTCCCTTTTTAATCGTTGTAGCGTAACATTTGTATTTTTAGCTCATATTTAATTTTAAACTTAGTTTTTGCTATAGTTATTTTTACTCCTAGATTTTTAGGCTTTGCCGTAGAATTCCTTAAGTGCTTTTTCTTTAGATTAAGATTTAGGTGCTTTAGAATTTTGCGACGCCTTTTTAAGTTTTAGTTTCTTTTTAAATTATTTCCATTTGGGATTTAGTTTTTCCTGTAAGCTTTAATATTTTTAGACCTTTTACTATGTATCAATTATCATTCCAATTAATAATTTCAATTTGCGATTATAATTTTAAGTTAGTTGTAGTAATAAGGTTAGGTTAGTTAAGTATTTTTAAGTTTTTATAAGTTTCTTTTATTTTTCCGTCACCTTTTATTTTTCAACCATTTTTTCTTTTTCAACCTTTTTCGGCGAACTCTTTTTCTCTCTTATTTCTCGCTATTCTAGTTTTAGGACTTAGAATTTTTTCTACTTCTTATCTAAATTTCTTAAAATTACGAAAATTTATTTTAAGTGGTTAAATTGATAGACATCAAAATTTTCTGGTTCGTAGTAATAGTTGGATTTGTACGTGGACCGGGTTATTGGAGCCAAACAGTCCTCAATTATATTGAGACCAAACGAATCCTGCCCCTCTGCTGCATCTTTTGGCTATTCGAAACGTGGGCAAAATCAGAAAAGTCTATTGATTGGATAACTTATTATAATTTTTCTTTCCTTTTTAAAAACTAATAGGATATTCAGTGAATGCACCGAGCAAGACGTTCATCACCTTTTGTACGTTCACCACCTGTAACTCGATCAAGACATCGTTTAACAAATATAACCGCCGTTAATTTTTCTTTAGAATCGTCATCCAGTCGACCAAGTACTTCAGTTCAAATTTCCGATAATCCATTTTTTGAACCCAACCTCACAATTGAGAATCCGGAAAATATTCAGGAACGGTTCATAGATCCTGAACCATTAAACTTTCCTCCGGAACCACCAATCATTCAAACAGAGATTGTTGAGGAACGAACTATTAAATCAGAACCATCTAGTGATACCGAGTCAACAAATTCAATTATGGAGAATCTGGAACCTTTAAGTATGGAAGACCGAATGAGAGCTAAACGCACTGGCCAAGGTCACGCAATTACTCATCCAGACATTAATGCGCCAGATTATGAAATCAAAGGACAAATTCTACACATGGTGACTAATCAATGCCAATTTAGTGGTGCGCCGAAGGAAGATCCAAATGAACATCTATGTACCTTTAATAGGATCTGCACACTATTTAAAATCCGAGAAGTGGAGGATGAACAGATATATCTCATGTTATTTCCCTGGACTTTAAAGGGAGAAGCCAAAGATTGGTTGGAATCGTTACCTGAAGGGGCGATCGATACATGGGATGTTTTAGTTGACAAATTTCTTAAACAATTTTTTCCTGCATCTAAAGCCGTAAGACTTCAAGCAGAAATTGTTACGTTCACACAGAAACCAAATGAAACTCTATATGAGGCGTGGACAAGATATGGAAAGTTGTTAAGAGGATGTCCGCAACATGGTTTAGACACCTGTCAAATAGTACAAATATTCTACCGAGGATGCGACATCACTACAAGGAAAGACATAGATATAGCAGCTGGTGGTTCTATTATGAAGAAAACCGAAACTGATGCTTACAAAATTATTGATAATACTGCTTCCCACTCACATGAGTGGCACCAAGAAAAAGACATCATTAGATCATCTAAAGCAGCTAGAGCCGATTCTAGCCATGACTTAGATTCCATTTCCGCAAAGATAGATGCTTTCGAGAGACGAATGGAAAAGATGACTAAGGATATTCACTCAATACGAATTAGTTGTGAGCAGTGTGGAGGACCACATTTGACAAAAGATTGTCTCAGTATTGAATTAACAATGGAACAAAGAGAGAATATTTCATACATAAACCAAAGGCCTGGAAATAATTATCAGAATAATTATCAACCGCCAAGACCGATTTACAATCAAAACCAGAATTATAACCGAAATATTCCATACAACAACCAACAAGGTCCTAGCAATCAACAAGTATCCAATAATACTTACAATCAGCAAAGACCGAGTTTTCAAAACAAACCACCACAACAAACCGATGATAAAAAGCCGAATTTAGAAGATATGATGACGAAGCTAGTTGAAACTCAAACGCAGTTTTTCACATCTCAAAAACAAACCAATGAACAAAATGCTCAAGCATTTAGAAATCAACAAGCTTCTATTCAAAATCTGGAACAAGAAGTAAGTAACCTAGCAAGGTTAATAGGTGAAAGAAAACCGGGAAGTTTACCTAGTGATACAAATGCTAACCCCCGGAATGAAACAGCTAAAGCTATTACCACAAGAAGTGGTACAACACTTAAACCACCTGAAATACCTGTAACTTCTGATGAAACTATTCCTACTCCACAAGAACCACAACCTGATCAAGATAAGGAAAAAGAACCGGTAGTTGAAAAGGTTAATGAAGATAACACAGTTAAGGATAAACCTTATGTTAAACCATACCAACCACCTCTTCCTTATCCGAGTAAAATGAAGAAAGAGAAACTTGAAGCCGAGCAATCCAAATTCTTGGATATGTTTAAACAGATAAATGTAAATCTTCCTTTCATTGATGTGATTTCAGGAATGCCAAGATATGCTAAATTCTTGAAAGATCTAATCACGAATAGAAAGAAAATGGAAGAACTCTCGGCTGTTACTATGAATGCTAATTGTTCAGCAGTACTGTTGAATAAGATACCAGAAAAACTATCTGATCCAGGAAGTTTCACAATTCCATGTTTTCTGGGTAGTCTTAGTTCAATAGAAGCATTGGCAGACTTAGGTGCTAGTATAAATTTAATGCCGTATTCACTATACGCTAAACTAGACCTTGGAGAATTGAAACCAACCAGAATAAGCATACAACTAGCCGATAGATCAATAAAATATCCTAGAGGGATAATGGAGAACATGCTAGTTAAAGTTGGTACTTTAGTATTTCCAGTAGATTTTGTTGTTTTGGACATGGAAGAAGATTCTCAAGTTCCTCTCATATTAGGAAGACCATTCTTAAACACGGCTAAAGCAATGATAGACGTGTTCGGTAAGAAACTGACCCTAAGTATAGAGGATGAGAGTGTTACCTTTTCAGTTGATAGAGCAATGCAACAACCACAATCTGCAGATGATACATGTTATTATATTCAAACTATAGATGCACATGCAGAATTATTAGAAGAATTTCCAGAATTACAAGGAACAGGAGAATGTTCTTTAGGAGAAGGTAATGAACCAATTGATGAAGCTGAAATGTTAGCTACACTTATAGCTAATGGATATGAACCAACAACAGAAGAAATTCAAATGCTAAAAGAAGAAGACAGATATCGATATAAATCATCGATAGAAGAACCTCCGAAATTAGAGTTAATGCCACTTCCAAACCATTTGGAATACGCTTATTTACATGGTGAATCTGAATTACCTGTAATAATATCGTCTTCTCTTACTGAAAATGAGAAATCACAACTCATTTCTGTGTTGAAAGCTCATAAACCAGCCATTGCATGGAAGATTCATGATATTAAAGGAATAAGTCCTTCGTATTGCACACATAAAATCCTTATGGAAGAAGGTCATAAAACGTATGTGCAACGCCAACGAAGACTAAATCCTAATATGCAAGATGTAGTTAAAAAAGAGATTATTAAACTGCTAGATGCAGGTTTAATTTACCCAATCTCTGATAGTCCATGGGTAAGCCCAGTTCAATGCGTACCTAAGAAGGGTGGCATGACTGTCATCACAAATGAGAAAAATGAGCTTATTCCTACTAGGACTATAACAGGATGGCGTGTATGTATTGATTATAGAAAATTAAATGACGCCACCAGAAAAGATCACTTTCCCTTACCTTTCATAGATCAAATGTTGGAAAGATTAGCCGGAAATAGTTACTATTGTTTTCTAGATGGATTTTCCGGATATTTTCAAATTCCAATAGCACCCGAGGACCAAGAGAAAACCACATTCACGTGCCCTTATGGTACTTTTGCTTACAAACGCATGCCATTTGGACTTTGTAACGCCCCTGCAACCTTTCAAAGGTGCATGATGGCGATTTTTCACGACATGATAGAAGAATGCATGGAAGTATTCATGGATGACTTTTCAGTCTTCGGTGATACATTTAAATCATGTCTAGTTAATCTGGAACGAATGCTAATTAGATGCGAAAAATCAAATCTAGTACTTAATTGGGAAAAATGCCATTTTATGGTTAAAGAAGGCATCGTTCTTGGACATAAAATTTCAAAAGAAGGAATTGAAGTGGATAGAGCTAAAGTAGATGTAATTGCTAAACTTCCACATCCCACCAATGTTAGAGGAGTTAGGAGTTTTCTAGGGCATGCCGGTTTTTACCGACGTTTCATAAAAGATTTTTCTAAAATTGCCACTCCTATGAATAAACTCCTAGAAAAGGATGCGCCATTCATCTTTTCAGATGAATGTATCAAATCTTTTAATATTCTTAAAGAGAAACTCACTAATGCACCGATCATGATAACACCAAATTGGAATCTACCATTTGAACTAATGTGCGATGCAAGTGATTTTGCAATGGGAGCCGTTTTAGGACAAAGGATTGAAAAACGATTTCAACCTATATATTATGCTAGTAAGACATTACAAGGAGCACAAACGAACTATACAACTACTGAAAAAGAACTCCTTGCTATTGTCTTTGCTTTTGACAAATTTCGATCATATCTCGTTCTAGCAAAAACGGTGGTCTATACCGACCATTTTGCTCTTAGATACCTATTTTCAAAACAAGATGCTAAACCAAGATTAATCCGTTGGATCTTACTCTTACAAGAGTTTGATATTGAAATCCGAGATAAAAAGGGAGCAGAAAATCTCGCCGCTGATCATCTTTCTCGTCTTGAAAATCCAGAATTAGAAGTTCTGAATGAATCGGCCATACAAGACAACTTTCCTGATGAATATCTATTGAAGATAGATTATAAAGAAATCCCATGGTTTGCAGACTATGCAAACTACTTAGTTTGTGGATTCCTTGAAAAAGGATTATCGTACCAAAGACGAAAGAAATTCTTCAGTGATATAAAACACTATTTCTGGGAAGATCCACATCTGTTTAAAAGTTGTCCCGATGGAATAATACGCCGATGTGTATTTGGAGATGAAGCTAGTAAAATTTTAAACCATTGTCACACAGGACCAACAGGAGGGCATTATGGGCCTCAACTAACAGCAAGAAAAGTTTATGAAGCTGGATTCTATTGGCCTACAATTTACAAAGACGCACACCTTCTTTGCAAATCCTGTGATGCATGTCAAAGGGCCGGAAGAATAAGTCAACGTGATGAAATGCCACAAAATGTCATCCAAGTATGTGAAGTATTTGACATTTGGGGTATTGACTTTATGGGTCCATTTCCAAAATCTCATAATAATCTATATATACTCGTAGCCATTGATTATGTATCTAAATGGGCGGAAGCACAAGCTCTCCCAACTAACGATGCACGAGTTGTAGTCAACTTTTTGAAACGTCTTTTTGCAAGGTTTGGAACACCGAAAGCTTTAATAAGTGATCGGGGTACTCATTTCTGTAATAATCAACTTGAGAAAGTTCTTAAAAGATATGGAGTAACTCATAAAATCTCCACCGCATATCATCCACAAACAAGTGGACAAGTTGAAAATACAAACCGAGCTTTAAAACGTATTCTAGAGAAAACCGTAGGATCAAATCCGAAGGAATGGTCCATTAAATTGGAGGATGCACTCTGGGCTTTTAGAACAGCCTACAAAACTCCAATTGGAACCACACCTTTTAGACTTGTTTATGGAAAAGCATGTCATCTTCCAGTAGAAATTGAACACAAAGCATTTTGGGCTTTGAAGACATGTAATCTTGATTTACATGAAGCCGGACGTATACGATTAAGTCAACTAAACGAATTAGAAGAATTAAGACATGAAGCATACGAAAATTCGTTAATCTATAAAGAAAGAACGAAGAAATGGCATGATAAAAGAATCAGAAATTCAAAAGAATTTAAGGAAGGAGACAGAGTTCTCCTTTTCAATTCACGATTCAAGCTATTTCCTGGAAAATTGAAATCAAGATGGTCTGGACCATTCATAGTCAAAAGAGTTTTCCCATACGGAACGATAGAATTAATAAATTCAAATGGGATTGAATTTAAAGTTAATGATCACAGAGTTAAACATTACATACATGGTCCGATGGAAGTCGACAACGAAGTTAATCACAATTTCGACACCACAGCTAACTAAGTGTGGGGAGAATCAAGTCTTTAAAGGATAATATGTATTTCTGTTAGAGTTAGATTGTCTGTTTTCGTGTAGTTCTCGAAAATGGAACACGTATGGTCTTTCCCTAGCAGACCCTAAAGAACTAGTCTTCTCCCCCCATTCTGAATTTTTATTTTTTTTAGGTTTTTACAAAATGAAGACTGCCTGTGAACTAAACCATGGTCTAATGCTACACGCTTTGATCACTAAACGTAATAATGACATACTCCCGAGTGAAATAGTATCAGTAATCAGAGAAAGAATGGACGGAGTTAGAAAAGGATCCAGATGCGAAGATAATAAGTTACAATTTGGTAAAGGAAAATCAAAATCCGCAGCGAAAAGAAGAGCACGACACCTAGAACGATGTCACAAATGCGGAAAATGGTCACATGGAGGTAAATGTTCAAATAATCAAACCTATTCAAATACCGAATTTGTTACTTTATGCAGAGACGGACCGTTCATATGTTTAGAAGAAAAGACAATGAATGCTCGAGGTTACGCCTATGCAGCCATGGAAAATCAATTAAACCGACTATCTTATGAATATAATAGATCATATAACTAAGAAATCTATTTCACAGGTATGTCTGTACAGTTTTTATTTTTATTTTTATTTTTAACCTTTTGATAATAAACGCTAATTTGTTCGCTAAAAAGTATTAAATTGGTATTAAATAAAATTAGGTTTGGCGACCGAAATTATTGATATCGTTCAAAAATTTATTACATCACTGCGAAATTTAACGTTTATTCTTAAGGTATAAATATCTTTAAACAATCAAACCAAAATATTTCAAAAATTCGTCATGAGTTAAATTAGGTCTTGGAACCGAAATTACTTTACCGAAAAGAGGGGCGCATATTTTTGATAATATTTGATTGATTAAAGTAGGATAAAAATACAAAAAGATTTTTAAATTTATTTTTACCATGTTTTTAAAATTAATATTTAAATCTTAAGTTAATATTGTAAACTTTGTAAAAACAATATATTTAAAATTGTAAATATTTGAAAAATTAATATAAGTTTGGTATGAATTTATGAATTTTTAAATTAAGTTTGGTGTGAATTTTTAATTTTCAAAATATGAATTTTTAATTTTATGCATTTCAAATTTTAAGTTTGGTGTGAATTTTTAATATTAATTTTGAATTTTATATTTAAGTTGTGTGAATTTAAAAACAAAAATTTACTTTATCTCATCAAGTTAAGAATATGATTTTTAAAAATTCGTCGTAAGTTGAAGACTAGGTCTTTGAACCGAAATTGCTTTACCCGAGGGAGGGACGAGAACTTTTATTATCATTATTTTTAATCTTTTTGATTTAAAGTATGCCAAAAAAAAAAAATTAAAAAATCCAAAAATCTAAGCTTTTAAAACAATCGCTACAAAAAGACAAATTTTAAAATTTTGTCGAGGGACGGACTAGGGCATCATCCCGAAACGACCTCGTCCTAAAAAGAAACAAAATTTTTAAAATTTTATTAAATTTTATGTTTTAAAAGTATAAGGTTATTAAAAAAAAAAAAAATTTAATCATTTTCACACTAATCACCCTCAATAATTTAAATTGTTACTGATTTCTTGCAAATGAGGGCATTGCAAGATCTTAAGTGTGGGAAGGGGTTAAATTCTTTCGGATTTTAAAATTTTAATATTAAACACTTGGTTACCATTAAAAATACTAGTAAAGCAGTAGTTGTATTAGAATCTAGTGCTCTCTGATAAAAAAGAACAGCCCTAGTCTTATATACTGACTACCCAATTCTAGTAAAATTTTTCAAAATTTTCAATTAAATGAATTCAAATCATGTTTATACATATTTATGAACGATAAAACTAGGTTTTAACACCGAAATTATTGTTACCTCGGAAAGGACATAAATTGAGAAACAAACTAAAATGTTAAAATTCATTTAAAATGGAATAGAGGACGATAAAAAGAAAAATAAAAGCCAAGTGTGGGAAAATTTACCAAGTTATTTTAAACATATGCCACATATATTTGTAACAAATAACTGAAAATACTTTTGCTTTGGACTAAACTAAACTGTTTTACCCAATGAAAGAAAAGAAGAGATGGATCTACACGATGAATCAATTCCATCACTAAAAGGAAGTAAAGTCTTTCGAAAAAGACACGCGCTTCTTGATTTAGGTCATGAAGTTGTCGTCCAGACCAGCTGTAGGTTGACGAAAAATCTAGAAAAGTCATTTCTAAAATCAGCAGGAAATCCACGGACCTCAGCATCAAACAGGGTCGCCAAGTGGTCAGATTTATCCTAACCATGAGAAGGATTTATCTCGTACAATGGGGGGGCACCATGCAAATTAGCTTGATAAGACTAATGAATCAGATCCCCAGAAAGGATAATCTCCTTAAAGATTAAAAATCAGCTTTTAAGACTGATATTACTCAATCCTAGAGATTGACCTTAAAGATTGAGAATTACAAACTCATGGAATTCGATGATATCTAAACTCGAGCTTAAACGAGAAAATATTTTGATCAAAAAAATTACAAACCGATTTGTTTTCTAAAAACCCTATTTTCAATGCGTTCATTACCATTGAACGTAAAATCCTAGGAATTCACCTGGAATTCATTAGGTCACCTGAACTAAATCGGGTGTCAACCGTAAGAACGGTGGTTGCATAACATGGTCAAAGACAGGACCTTGTGCCAAACCGACAAATTATAAGGGTGAGCTTTACTATTGCTCCTACCAAGGATAGTAATTGCGTCCGACACGTTATAGACCATAATCAAAAGCATGTCACGGGACATTGCCTTAACAGTTGCTTGTTCAACGCTTTCCTTTACAACCGGACGGTAGTTTGCCGAAAGGTAATATACGGGACAAGTAAACTGGACGTGTTGCTTTCCAAATACAAGGTTAGCAAGTGGGTGACACAAAACCGCAAGTTTTGAGCTAAAATTTTCAAATCTGAAACCCACCAAACCCACAAAAATATTTTGCAAAACACCGGTAAAGGGTTATTCCGGAAAACTAATCTAGGGTAAAAACTAGATTTCAAAAGATCAAATGTTTTCATAAAGATCCAATTTCCTTAATGGATCTAAATTTTTATAGTCATGTGGGACTGTAAACCATATCGTTACTACCATTGTTTATACCGCCGTATAGAAATCACTGATGTACAAAGTGTGAAGAATAAAGAAGTGATTCTAGTATTTCAAGACAATATTGCTTGAGGACAAGCAACGCTCAAGTGTGGGAATATTTGATAATGCTAAAAACGAACATATATTTCATAGCATTATTCCTCAAGAAAGACAAGCTTTTAGTTGCAATTGTTCTATTTACAAGAGATATTCGTTTAAATAATAAAAGGTGAAGACAAAAGGCAGATTCAACAAATTGAAGACAAAAAGGTCCAAAGAGCTAAAAAGTACAAGATACAATTAAAAAGGTTCAAAATATTGATGAGGAACGTCTCAAAATGACAAGAGTACAAGTTACAAGACGCAAAGTACACGATATAAAATAATACGCGAAGACGTCCGAAAATCCAGAACCGGGACCTGAGCCAAGAAGAAACGCCCGACGCAACGGACCAAAAATATCTAGTCTACTATGCACAAGAATATAATATAATATATATATAATTATATATAATTATATATTATATATATTATTATTATTATATTACGTCGGCAAGAAGAAAACAAAGTAGTTGGCTGGATCCAGGGTGGCCATGCGACTCGCATGGCCAGAAGCACAAAATCATGCGAGTCGCATGGAGTGAGATTGCTGGTCAGGTCCTATATAAAGCCAGTTTTCTGCCGAGTTTTAATAATCTTTTTTCTCTTCCTCTTCATACGTAAATATATTTATATTTATAATTTATATTTTAATTTTAATTATAATTCTAATAATAAGGGTATGTTAGCGAATGTTGTAAGGGTGTAAGTCGAAATTCTGTCCGTGTAACGCTACGCTATTTTTAATCATTGTAAATTATGTTCAACCTTTTTACATTAATGTCTCGTAGCTAAGTTATTATTATGCTTATTTAAAACGAAGTAATCATGATGTTGGGCTAATTACTAAAATTGGGTAATTGGGCTTTGTACCATAATTGGGGTTTGGACAAAAGAACGACACTTGTGGAAACTAGACTATGGGCTATTAATGGGCTTTATATTTGTTTAACTAAATGAAAGTTTGTTAATGTTAATATAAAGATTTACAATTGGGCGTCCCTATAAATTACCATATACACTCGATCGGACACGATGGGCGGGGTATTTATATGTACGAATAATCGTTCATTTAACCGGACACGGGAATGGATTAATAGCCACTAGAATAATCAAAACAGGGGTGAAATTACATTCAAGGGTAATTGGTGTAATTGTTAACAAAGTAGTAAAACCTTGGTTTACACGCAGTCGATAACCTGGTGTATTCATTAAACAAAGTATTAAAACCTTGTTACAATTCGAATCCCCAATTAGTTGGAATATTTATCTTCGGGTATAATAATAATTTGACAAGGACACTTGCAATTTATATTTATGACTGATGGACTGTTATGGACAAAAACCAGACGGACATATTGAATAATCCAGGACAAAGGACAATTAACCCATGGGCATAAAACTAAAATCAACACGTCAAACATCATGATTACGGAAGTTTAAATAAGCATAATTCTTTTATTTCATATTTAATTTCCTTTATTTTATATTTAATTGCACTTCTAATTATCGCACTTTTATTTATTGTTATTTTATTTAATCGCACTTTTAATTATCGTACTTTTAATTATCGCAATTTAATTTTATTGCATTTTTATTATTCGCAATTTCATTATCGTTATTTACTTTACGCTTTAATTTAAAGTCTTGTATTTATTTTATATTTTACATTAGGTTTTAACTGCGACTAAAGTTTTAAAATCGACAAGCCGGTCATTAAACGGTAAAAACCCCCCTTTATAATAATAATATCACTTATATATATATTTGTATTTTTATAAAAGTAAACTAATATAGCGTTGAGCTTTGTTTAAAGATTTCCCTGTGGAACGAACCGGACTTACTAAAAACTACACTACTGTACGATTAGGTACACTGCCTATAAGTGTTGTAGCAAGGTTTAAGTATATCCATTCTATAAATAAATAAATATCTTGTGTAAAATTGTATCGTATTTAATAGTTTTTCCTAGTAAAATATAAGCTATTTTATATACACCTCGTTCGACATCACGCGCCGCGCGGTTCTGGTGCGCGCCGCGCAAAATGGCGCTGACAGAACTCCCTTGTTTTTATTTAATTAAATGAGGGGTAAAAGGGTAAAATCACATGGGGCCGGATTTGTGTGCCATATTAGCTACTTTGGATCAGTTTTGGATCATTTTTCATGTCCATTCATCCCTTCCAAATATCTAGAGAGAGAGAGAGATATTTAGAGAGAGATTGGAGGTTTTGGTGAAGAAGAAGCTCGAATCGTTCAAGTCTAGGGTTTTAAAGTTGTTCCTTTCGTTCTCGGCTACACGGTGATAGTATTGGTAAGCTCAAACTCCGAATTTCAATTATTTAATTTGATATTCAAGTTAGGGTTTTGAGTTAATTAGTTGTAAAACCCTTTTATGTGATGAAATGGGTTTAGTGAAGCTAGTAATCGGGTTTGTTGTTAATTGTTGGTGGATTTTGAGTTGGCGAACTAATTGGCCATGTTTAGAACTTTAATTTGAGTTTAATCACTTAAGTAGGTGATTATGGAAGTGTTGAAACCCATTTAGGGTAATTTGGTTGACTAGTTGTGACTTTGGGTCAAATTAGGATTTGGTGGTGATTATGACCCATTTGGCGATTTAATGAGGTTTGTAAACTTAAAATGGATTAAGTTGAAGTATTAAACCAAGTTAAATGTGTTTTGGTGTCAAAACTTGTAAAGGATGAGATTTTGACCTTTATGGGTCAAAATTAGGGTTTAAGTGTCAAAATGGGTATGACACGTGTTTGGCACTTGTGTTCGGGTTTAATGAATGTATTAGGACCATTCTCACTCGTGTTAGTGATTATTGATTAGTTTTGGGCGCGGTTTGTACTTGGAAGTGCATTTGGGTCGAATTTGCACTAAGGGTCGAATTGGGTGGTTTATAAATCCATCCTAATTGTATTGTTGTAATTGTGATAATGGAATAGGTATCTTCCATTGGCAAGTTGCGGATTCACTTGGAAGCTTCTTCAAGACTTCAAGGTGAGTGATAATATCCTATGTGCATATGTATGTGTAGGATGGGTGCGGGTCGGGTGAAGTGATTCTCGGTTATAGAGCTCACTTCACATATAGGTGGTTTTGATGGACTTGTGTATAAGTCCAATCGGCACGTTGTGCGTTTTGGTTGACCATCTTTGGCGAGATGCACATTTTGTGTGCACATTATCACACTTGGTTGTGATTTGGTTGTTGTAACCCTAATGGCGAAGGGTTGATATGGTTGTGTTGTGGATGACCCCGATTTGGTGGATTTTATAATCCCGTGACCATGGGTTTTGGTATTGAGAAATGAATCTCGGGTAGTGCGGATTCATGGTGACTCGGGTTGTTCGGTCACCTTATTTGAGGTAGTGAATCTCGGGTAGTGCGGATTCACGATGACTCGGGTTGTTCGGTCATCTTATGGTTGAGAAGTGAATTTCGGGTTGTGCGAATTCACAAGGCTCGGGTAGTTCGGCCAATGTTCGTGTGATTGAGGTTAAGGGGTTAACCTTGTGCATTATTATTATTGTTTATATATTAATGTGTTGTTGTGTTGTAGCTAACCCTCCGGGTGTAGCTATTTGGCGATGTTCACTTTGTCGTTGGTGGACTCTTATTTGTGTTGTATCTTTAGCTCGTTGCTTAGATCGTACGGTATGCTTAGTGTAGATGCTTTATACTTGGATGCCCCGGTATGCGGTATTTGTTTGTGTGGCGTATTCATTTTATACATATATATGTATGTAGTATGTTATCATTCACTAAGCATTAGCTTACCCTCTCGTTGTTGACTCTTTTTATAGATTGCATGCGGATGGTGGCTCGGGTAAGCGCGAGGACTAGAAGACTTGCATAGTTGCTTTAGTGACTTGCTTTTGGATTGTTTAGGATTGTGTAGTGTATTCCCGATCGCCATGCTCGGCTTTGTTTTGTATTAAAATCTTAAAGTCGAAAATTGTATTTTTGGTACTTAAGGTGGTAATATGGGTCGATGTCGGACCCACTCCGTAAACTTAATTTTATTAATTAAACGTGCTAGTTTTATATATATGAATTCATGGTTGAAAGCGTTTTGGCTAAAAATGTCGGGAACTAGTCGAACATTTTCGTTAAATTGACTTCCGGGGACAGCGGGCTGTCCAGGTGGTTTGGCGCGCCGCGCACCCACCTGGCGCGCCGCGCAATTGAACTGCACCAGAAATTTTTTTTTGTTGTAAAATTTAACGGGAATTGCCGTGGTTTGGTTTGGGTTGTTACAAGTGGTATCAGAGCATGGTCTAAGGGATTTAGGTGACTTGAGATAGGTGCCTAGACTTAGACTTTTGTGTGTGCTTAATTTTGTGCGGGACTTGTAGGATTACGGGTCGGAATGGGTTTAGTTAGTGCCTTGTTTATAGGTTGAATAACGTGTATATTAGTAATGCGGATATTATGAATATATTATTTGTGTTGTGGTAATAATTCTCGCGTGTGTTTGTACCGCGTAGAATTTTGGTTGTGTTTGTGTATGGTTATTATCATCGAGCGAGGCGGTCGTTGTACTAACGAGTCGATGCGGCGTGCGTGCGTAATAAGAACTTGCAGACCTTATTACGGGTGCAAATCGTGTCTAACGAGTGATGTACGACGAGTGTTTAGCAAGATGGGGTGGTGTTGTGCGTGTCGTTTCATACGTGCGTGGACTAATCGTTTTGCATTCTTTAGAATGACGACGCGAAACGAGACCGAGATGAACGACACGGAATTTAACGCTAGAGTTGCGGCCGCCGTTGCGGAGCAAATGAGAGCGTTTCGAGAAGAAATGGATGGGAAGTATTCCGAATTCCAAAATAGGGGTGAAATGGAGCGTTGTCTTAAGAGCTTCATGAGGACTAGACCCCCAATGTATGATGGGAAACCGGATCCTTTGGTGAGTACGACTTGGGTTTCGGATGTCGAAGGGTGTTTTCGTACTATGGAATGCCCTCCCGAGAAAAAGACGAGACTCGCTACTAGTTTGTTGCGGGGTAGGGCGAAGGATTGGTTGGATGGCAAGATTGATCTTGTCGGTGGTGAAACGTTTATGACGTTATCGTGGGACGAATTTAAGGAGGAATTCTTCGAGGAGTTCCGAACTTCAGCCGATTTATCGGAATTGCGTTGTGAGTTGCGAAATTTGCAACAGGGTTCTATGGACTTGAATACTTTAAAGACGACTTTTATGTCGAAGGCTCGTTTTTGCCCGGAATATTTGGGGAACGATCGTTTGTTGATGGAGGATTTCTATCGAACTTTGAGCGATGACTTGAAAAGCAAAATTAGCCGGGGTTACGCGAAGTCGTTTGCGGAGTTATTTGCGGTGGCTAGAGGTTTCGAGTCTTATACGCGATCGAAAAAGGGCGAACCTTCAAGTGAGGGAAGGGTTGTTTCTTATGGTGCTCCGAGTAAGAGGACTAAGGGTCCGAGTGCGAGTACGAGTAAAGTGGTAAAGGGCGCGGTGGAATCTCGTGCGCCTAGATGTTTCAATTGTGGCGTTAGGGGTCACAAGTTGTGGGAATGCACGATGCCGAGAAGTGAAGGCGGAATGTGCTACTATTGTCATAAAGAGGGACATCGCAAGCCGGATTGTCCCGAGTTGGCGGCGGCGAATGCCGCAAGGAGACGTTGAGGTACGTTTCGTTTTGATAAATATGTCTTTGAATATTTATTTATGTGGCGTTTATGTTCGGACTTGTTAATTGCATAGTGATTTGCATGTTATGGTTAAGGGTGACGTTCCTAACGGAAGTACCCTATGGTGATGTTTGGTTGTTGGACGAAGGGCGTAAGACTTGGTGTAACCAAGCATTCCTTAGTATTTGGGGAATGTTATTACCAAGCCACGGAAATGGTTTTGGTGTTCGATTGTTTAGCGCGTGTTCGCTTTTGGTGTTGAAGTGATGAACCATGAGGTTCGTCGGGTGATTGGAACCTTTGAGGCCGAGTGTTTAAAATCTCGATGTGTGTTGGTAATGGAGTCTTTATGACGCGACATTAGGTGCCTCTTTTATACCTACTAGCGTGGTGTCGACTCTGATTGTGTTGTGGTTACATTGTACTTAGGGTACCGGGAGAAACCCGTAGGTACATGAGTGACTAGGTGAAACTTGACAAACTAAAGCAATTGGATAATTGCGAGGGTATGGTTTGTGTAATCGTGGTACACTTTTCGTTCGAAGTGTTTAAGGATTGATTTAAATCCTTCGTGTGCTCAAGGTTAGAGCAAGGTGTGGTGATGGGTCGTGTGTACCCAATTGTTGGTAAAGTCTACCTTTGGTAGCATCGTACGGGTGTACGAGTTGTGATATAGGAACGTGTTTCCAAGTGGGGGAGTCGCACTCCTGCGCGAGGAAAGTGTTAGTGTGATATTTCGGATGATGATTTTGGTAGATCTGGAATTTTTACCGAGACTTAGTTTTGGGTCCATTCGTGGTAGAGTGCGATTTCGGATAAATTGTACTTATGGTTTGGATTGGAATCCCACCGAGGCGGTAATGTGGTAAATCTCGTTGAGAGATAATGGACGTGTTTGGTGAGCAAGGTGAAATCCTTCGGTTAAGGAAGGTGTGTGTCGGGTTCTCTTTTGGAGAATTCTTGTTCGGTACCTATGTTTGATATAGGTGGTTCTTGCTCGATTATGGTATGTAGTTGATGAAGCATGACCTTCGGGGTCCGCTGACTTCATCGTGGTATTGATGATTAATGAAGCATGACTTTCGGGGTCCGCTGACTTCATTATAGTATGGTTGCGTGATGGAGCATGATCTTTAGGGTCCGCTGACTTCATCATGGGAGTACGTGATTGATGGAGCATGATCTTTAGGGTCCGCTGACTTCGTCATGAGCGTGGTGTTGAGATCGGTGAAGCATGATCTTCGGGTCCGCTGACTTCATCCGGTATTGAGATCGGTGAAGCATGATCTTCGGGTCCGCTGACTTCATCCGATATTGAGATTGGTGGAGCATGACCTTCGGGGTCCGCTGACTTCATCAAGAGGGTTGTGTTGTGGGACGTGAATATCGGGTTGTTCGTATTCACAATATTTCGGGTAGTACGAATGTCCCTGTTGGTTGGGCTCATAGTTTGAGGTAGTGAATGTCGGGTAGTTCGGATTCACTAAGGTTCGGGTTGTACGGCCATCCTCGGTTATACTATGTGGCGGTAGTAGTGAATATCGGTTTGCGCGTATTCACGATGACTCGGGTTTTGCGGTCATGTCGTTGTGAGATATATGGATTGGGTTGGTGGATTTCGGGTTGTGCGAATTCACTAAGGTTCGGGTTGTTTCGACCATCCTCCATATGTGTTTTGGCTCGGGTTGCTTCGGCCATGTTGAGTTGTAATCTATTGGTTGTTTGATACACCAATGGTGGGGTCGTGAGGACCATGTTGTGGGAACTATCGTGTGACAACCCGGAAATTTCCAACCAAATTTAAACTTTAATCTTTATATGTTTCCGACACGATAAGCAATATTTGTTAAGTTAAATTGCAATAATTTTAAACTATGTTCATACATTCATTCAACCTCGACCAAGTTCCAACGATTCACGAACCATTAAACGAATATGATTATATATGTATATGTGTATATATATTATAACTTGAAACGTAAATAAAATATTAGATTAAATACTTTATATGATTGTATCTGTTTCAAAATGTTTATCAATGGAATTAGAAGATAAGATCAAATGATTGAATTATCAGATATATTGAATTATGATTACAAGTCTCGGTTGAAAGGCCCACGTTGATTTGAGAAATCTTTCCATTTTAACAATATTCGGAAAATGGTAAAGTGATTTATAAATAAGAACAAATTGTCAATCATTGAGAACTAGACAAAGGATAGTGGAAGATTGAATCTCATAAAGACTCGATTGATCTATTTAGTTTCAAACGTACAAAAACGTTTTCAGTTTAAAAAGAACTTTATTATTAAAACGTATATAACTTTTATAAATATCTAGAACCATTTTTGACAACTCATTACTTAACTAGTATGATAAAGATAACGATATTTATATTTTATTTTATTAAATATATATAACGATTTAAATTAATATTATATATATTTATACGCGTATTATACGTACATAGTTTTATACTTTTACTATACTTAAACTTTACCTTTACTGTATTTTTACTTTACTTTTACTTTAATAATTCACTTTAATAATTCATACTTTAATAATTCACTTTAATAATTCATACTTTAATAATTCACTTTAATAATTCATACTTTAATAATTCACTTCAATAATTCAAAAATCTATTATAAATAGAATTCAATAGGTTTCATTATTTCATAGAAACTTGAAAATATTTTTCTCTAAACTCTCTCAATCGATTTACATATATATATTTACTCCGTATTATTTTAAGATATTATTAGTATACATAAAATATTACGACGGAGTGCTGTCCGAGTGGTTTCGAAATTGTTTTTCGAGTAGGATAGGATTAAGGAAATTATGGGTTATAGCTATGGAGGTGATTGAGTATGGTTCATGGGTATGCTCATGAGGTCAATATAGTGTCTATCATTTCCGTTGCGTCTACATACCTTTCCTGCAATATTGAATCTCAATATTGATACGTGAGTACTCATAATTTAACTTTTACATACTAATAGTGTATCCCTGACTAGTGCTCGAGTATTTAGGATTATGCATGCTTGTACTTTTGATATTGCCCTTAGACAGGTTAGGTTGAATATTGAATTAGTTACACTTGCGGTTGAGATAAGGTATAAGATATGCATGTCCTTGGAAAGCTAGCGAAAAATTAAGAACTTTTCCTTTAGATATCGAATTGTTTCGATGAACGGATTAGAAGTTATAATCAATTGAATTTTTGATATTTTTATTAAAAATGATTATTATTATCGTCGTTTTTTATCGTCGTTCTAGTTTTATCTTATTATTATCATTATTATTATCTTTATCAATAAAAGGGATTTATCATTAAAAATTGTTAATTTTTTTTATTATTACTATCGTTATTATCGTTAAAGTTATAATTAGTATTATTATTATTATCCAATTATTATCATTATTATTATTATTAGTATTATTATTATTATTATCATTATTAATATATATCATTATTTAAAAATGGTTATTGTTATTGTTATTAATATTATTACTATATTATCATTAAGATAATTATTAGTATTATCGTTAATAATGTTATAGTAACTATCATTATTAATATAAGTGTAATTAAAACAAATATTTGTAACACCTAATTATTTTGATTACTATTATTATCATTATTATGAACACGATATAAAAGACGATTAAAAGCTATTAAACGAAACGATTAGGAAATAATGAGTAAGAGTATCATGATGAAATTAAAATATTATAAGATATTGATTTAGATAAAATTACCGTTCTTATTATTTTTATCATTACTATTATTATTAAAAGTATCGTTAGTATTAAAACTATCATTTTAACAAAAATTATCATTTTAATAGAAATGTCATTATTACTATAAAATATCATTATTATTATTATTTTAAATAGAATTATTATTTTAAAGATAATATTAAAAATTATCGTAAATATTAAAGTTATCATAATTAGAATTATCGTTTTATCATAATGTCATCTTAGTAATTATAAATATTGATATTTTTATAATAATAATTATTATTACAAAATAATACAACTTTTACTTACTATCATTATAGATATTATTTTATCAAATAAATATGTGATACAAACATATTTTACTACGTGTAATAACTTACTTTAATAATACCTATCATATTATCTTTATGATATTAAATGAACCCTATAAATTTTATTACTTAATATATATAAAAGTATATTTTATTACATAAATTTAATATAAAATTTTATTTATTAATAAATAAATTATATTATTACTCTAATAAATCTTTTAAAAATATTTAAAAATATAAAATGACGATATTTAAGCTATATATTAATCATGTATAGATTTTTGGAAATTATTTTGAGTCAAATTTACTTTTGTTGACTTTTGCATATTAGTCTCGAGCATTAGGATTGTGGTACACTATGACTTGACCTAATTTGTTAGACAAATATTGACCAACACATAATTATATATAATTAATTTAGGTTCGTGAATCCGAGGCCAACCTTGCACTTGTTCAATGACGTTATATGTATTTTTACTACGAAATACAGTATGGTGAGTTTCATTTGCCTTTTTATCCTTTATATTTTTGGGACTGAGAATACATGCGCTTTTATAAATGTTTGACGAAATAGACACAAGTAATTGAAACTACATTCTATGGTTGAATTATCGAAATCGAATATGCCCCTTTTTATTAAGTCTGGTAATCTAAGAATTAGGGAACAGACACCCTAATTGACGCGAATCCTAAAGATAGATCTATTGGGCCTAACAAACCCCATCCAAAGTACCGGATGCTTTAGTACTTCGAAATTTATATCATGTCCGAAGGAGGATCCCGGAATGATAGGGGATATTCTTATATGTATCTAGTTAATGTCGGTTACCAGGTGTTCACCATATGAATGATTATTTTTGTCTCTATGCATGGGACGTATATTTATGAGAACTGGAAATGAAATTCTTGTGGTCTATTAAAATGATGGAAATAAATGATTATGATAAACTAATGAACTCACCAACCTTTTGGTTGACACTTTAAAGCATGTTTATTCTCAGGTGTTAAAGAAATCTTCCGCTGTGCATTTGCTCATTTTAAAGATATTACTTGGAGTCTTTCATAGCATATTTCGAAGAACGTTGCATTCGAGTCATTGAGTTCATCAAAGATAATTATTAAATCAATTTATAGTTGGATAGTGGATATAATGAAATGGTATGCATGCCTGTCAATTTTCAATGTAAAGAAAGTTCGTATTTTAAAAACGAATGCAATGATTGTAAAATGTATCATATAGAGGTCAAATACCTCGCAATGTAATCAACTATTGTGAATCGTTTATAATGTATATGAACGGGTCCTTTCAGTTGGTATCAGAGCGGTGGTCTTAGCGAACCATGTCTGCATTAGTGTGTCTAACTGATAAGTCGTTAGGATGCATTAGTGAGTCTGGACTTCGACCGTGTCTGCATGTCAAAAGTTTTGCTTATCATTTTTAGTCGGAAATCATCTGCTTATCATTCTTAGGAAATTACCTGCTTATCATTACTAGTCTAGACACGTCTTGCTACATTAATTGCATGAGTAGTGTATAGACACAATTCATATCTTAGCGTATCTGCTAAATCATATCTTATCGTATCTGTTACTTTAAACTTTACCTGACATATCCCGCAAATCCCTCCGTAATATACCAAAATCTTTTGTTCTATATCTATGGATATTCTATGTTATTAGAATACCATCCGATAACCGAAAATCATTTCATATCGAAAAAAAAAAATCCTTATTCAATCGTACGAAATGGAATTCATCATTAATTCAAGTTTCTCGGATTCCGAAATGGAATCCCACTCCAGCTCTGAAAGCAGTGTGACTGGAATGGATCAACCAATCAGCCATCATCTATTCTGGATGAATTGGGGATGGGTTCGTAGCCTCCTCAATCATTGGAGACAAGAAGAAGGTGATCCATTCCATCCACCCCATTGCCCTCTTAACGAAGAACCTGAAGCACTTACCGGCGAACCAATCCGAAACACCATTTTCTCTCTCATTTCCAGAGTATCTCGTCACGATTATATACTACATCAAATTCTAGATTATATTTATCCGCTCATCCGAACCGACAATCACCCCGGTATAATAGAAGAAGTCAACGAGCTTCGCGCTCGGGTAGTGGCTTTGGAGAATATGGTGCAAAGATTACAAACACCAGCAGCAGCACCAGCAGCATAACCAGTACCACCATCATCAACGCTAACAGTACCATTACCACCTCCAACCACAACCGCATCGTAAACCTCAACTTCACAATCTGTCCCACGAGCATCAACGCCATACGCACCATAGATACCAAAGAGTACCAACAACAATAACTGACGAAGTATTAATTCATAACTTCATTGGAGAAACATTCCGCGGCGATTATGTAATCTCTAAAGTCTTAGAGATTATCTAATCTAGCCCTAACCATAAATCAGTTAAGCGAACCAAAATGATAGAAGGAAGAGTAGAAACCCTGACAAAAATGGTGTCTGATTAACAAGCTAAACTTGCTTTACCAACAGCATCAACAGTACCGTCAGCGTTACCAGCATCGTCAGTACAGTCAACATCCGAATCAACAACACAGATAACATCACAAACTCCGTCAGTTCAAGAATCATTGTGGACATCATTACGAATCAATAACGTGTATATTGTATCAACGAGTTATGAAGAATTAACTCATTCCCTCTAAAGAAATTATATGTATATTATATATATATATATATATATATATTGAAATAAATCTTTCCGTGCTAAGCTATTGTGTGTGAATCTTAACTACTCGGTTAATTCATATTACAAATATGCAATAATGTACGTCCTTCGGCCGTAACTTAACCAGCGTTAACTACAATCTCTGTCGCAATTCAACAAATTCCAATTCATAATAAATCAAGTATATATTTGATTTTACACTTTCATCATCGATGTACCTGAAACTTTTCAGATAACATCATTCGTACTTTGCGAAATTCACAAGAATTCCACGAACCGAACATCATACATCAACAAATAACGAAGTATTGATTCATAATTTCAATATCATTAAATAAATACTGCGTAAAAGTTATGTACTTTTTAAAGCCTTTAGGGATTATTCAATTATAGTTTCAACCGTAAATCAAATGAGTTTAATTTAACACTAACTCATTAAATCTATGTTACATCTGAAGAAAATATACATATATATATTTTCATAAAGACTGTAATAAAATTCTTTTGTACAAAATATTAATTGTGAAATTTTTTTAACGGGTAGGTAATACCCGAGAGATATATAAATTCACAATTAATATGTTACATTCTTCGAATCTGATTCAGTAAATCATCCATTATACTCCCTACTTTCACAACAATATACATTCTTTTATAGAAATCAAAACAACCATACTCATTCAAAATTTAATTACATATTCTGATTTTGAAATCTCAAAATTCAAATTGAGATATGACCAAAATCATCACTCTTAGATCCTTACATCTTTCACAAGCTATATTTTGACTTCAAAACTGTGTTAGAACATCAAATGTATGTTAACGATTACAATCTGTGTTCAAACCCTTCGAAAATTTCTGAAGACACTTCGAATGATGAGCAATCGAGATGATGATCCAACCACATGTTACCCACAGTTATGTACCCGAAAAACTCTTGAAACTAAAGTAAAAGTTTAAACAACGTATCCGCGTCAGATTCTTTGGAATTTATTAGCAAAAATAACTTTGCGACTCCTATTCAAAGTAGCCAGTTTTGTCACAGCTCCAACAAGTCAACTTCGACTTTTCAGTCAGATTAACCTTATTATAACCTTGAGATATACACCATCGTTACCAGGGAACCTTTTACATTCCACCACATTATTAGCAGATGTACCAACAACTTCATTACCCTTTGACTTTAGCCTCTCCAAAAAGTCATTATAATTATTCATTGAAACCCCATCATTTACTCATTCGCATCTTGTAATGAGAATTGCCATACGAATCATTGGGAATTAGCAATCAGTATTTTGAAATCTCGCAGCATGTCTACGCCAATAGTTATATGTGTATATATAACGTCTATCTTCTGGACTTAATTTGAATGTGAAGTTTCTGAAAAACACTCCGAACTACGAATTGGTTCTCCGAAAAAAAAAAAATTTCTGATGAAGCAGCAAAAACTATAAACGACTTTAAATGGTAAAAGCTGGATGATAATGATGAAGTGTGCTGGCAAAGCGCAGAAAAAGAGGAGTTTTGGAACTGGAAAACGGATTGAGCAAAGTAGGAAGGAGGCTGTGGACAAATTACAAAGACTGAACCTGACTTCAAAGGATCCAAATGATTCAGTACCTGCTGAAGTCATTAACGAATATATTGCTCCTGACTCTAAACCCCTGCGAACAATATTCTTCATCATCCTCTGATATTAGAAATTCTAAAATATCATCATATCTTTCATTATAAATATCCTCCATATTTCTGAAGATATTTTCTTAATTTTTCTTATTTGAAATCATTTACCTCTTCGCGCTATCTGTATTACATCATAAAAGAAACTATTTTAGTTTCTAAATTCTGAAACATTCAAGTTTAAAATAGGAATATTTTGAAGTAGTGTTGGGAACTGAAGCATGAATTAGTATAATATAATGACACTTGATCAATGTGATTATATTACAGTAAGTCATGCTGATTTTCTAAATGAAACGTGATGATTCACAGATCATAACATCATCATGTGCCATGTTATATGACTCTTGTATTCTATTTAACCTCTAAAATATCAAGAAAATATTTCTTGATGATTCGGCCTTTTCCAAGGTATTCTAGTAATTTGACAAGTTAAGATCGTGCCATCACAATTTTCTTCCTAGAACATTAACAATGTTCATTCCGAAATTCATATATGTGAATTCTGGACCATTACAAGCGGTGCTTAATTGCAAGAAGAAGAAACAAAAGGACAAAACTCCGAAATAGAAATTGGGATATAAATTGCAGCAAATAAAAGAGAGCATTAACTGTGAATGATAATGATTATAGAAGACAGAAGCAGAGACTTTGAAATATAAGGGAACATATAAAGCCCAACGACAAACCAGAAATTATAAACCATATATATCGATGCATATAGCAATATAAAGACACGGGAGAACTAGAAACACTATAAACCCAAGAGTATAGTAGAAGTAAATAGATTCTTTTGGTGGTAGATGAAAAAGAAGAATGACCGATATGAAAGTTAGAAGTATATCGAGAATCAGAACTGGATGGAGCATATTGATGAATACTTTAAAATATGAGTTGAGGGGGAAAGAATAGAAGGTGATGAAACATGACTAGGAACTTAGAAATCAACAGATTTAACTCACACAATGGCGGAATAAGTGAATCAAACCCTCTACTGAATAGGTTAAGTTTTTTTTTTTTTTTGATTAATTTAGTCAAACCACAACTAAATCAAGTATGATTAGATCAACACCTAGATCTATTATTCACCACCTGGGTGATTTGGACTGAGAGAGAATCGGAGGAGCTCACTAGATCTGAGTGTGTGTAACAAATTAGAGGCTTAACCTAAAATGAAGAACATAAGACTTTATATACCCCTGCTGTTGACTCACCCATACGATTCATTCATCACACGTACGAGTTGGCTTCACCAGCCGTACGGGTGATCACTCACTCGTGTCTTCTCATTTAGATTGTAATTGTGACTTAGCTCAGCATCAACCGTGCATATGAGCCTGTCAGCCGTACTAGTGAGGCTTCACTCGTACATCTGGCTAAGTCTAACATAGTCAAACATCTAAATCTCGTTCCTGCAGTTCCTGTAACCATATACAAACACGGATAGGATAATAACGAGCAATCATGGTGGCCTGTAAACTGTTGTACCTGCAATGGACGTGGGTAGATGTCTAGGGAATTGCATAAAATGCATCAACAGAAGGTGTGAGTTGTAAGGAAACAAAGGAGGTGAATTGATAAGAAAATCTCCGACAGAACAATTAAAATGGACGATCGCATTTAAAGCGGATCCTAATTCCCTTGATTACCGGAGAGTCAAATCTTATTAAGAAGATTTTCTTCAAATCCCTTAAAATCTGGGAATGAATCATATCTACGTCAAATGATAAGATGAATCTACACTTACTCATTTCACTCTTCTATGTTAGCTTCATTCGTACTCTTCATATAAATGAATTGTTTATCCAAATTAATCGCTGATGATAAAACTCTAATTTTCAGCCCGTATGCATCATGAAAACATACTTATTATCACTCACGACCTTTTCACTCAAATTTCGGGACGAAATTTCTTTAACGGGTAGGTACTGTGACAACCCGGAAATTTCCAACCAAATTTAAACTTTAATCTTTATATGTTTCCGACACGATAAGCAATATTTGTTAAGTTAAATTGCAAGAATTTTAAACTATGTTCATACATTCATTCAACCTCGACCAAGTTCCAACGATTCACGAACCATTAAACGAATATGATTATATATGTATATGTGTATATATATTATAACTTGAAACGTAAATAAAATATTAGATTAAATACTTTATATGATTGTATCTGTTTCAAAATGTTTATCAATGGAATTAGAAGATAAGATCAAATGATTGAATTATCAGATATATTGAATTATGATTACAAGTCTCGGTTGAAAGGCCCACGTTGATTTGAGAAATCTTTCCATTTTAACAATATTCGGAAAATGGTAAAGTGATTTATAAATAAGAACAAATTGTCAATCATTGAGAACTAGACAAAGGATAGTGGAAGATTGAATCTCATAAAGACTCGATTGATCTATTTAGTTTCAAACGTACAAAAACGTTTTCAGTTTAAAAAGAACTTTATTATTAAAACGTATATAACTTTTATAAATATCTAGAACCATTTTTGACAACTCATTACTTAACTAGTATGATAAAGATAACGATATTTATATTTTATTTTATTAAATATATATAACGATTTAAATTAATATTATATATATTTATACGCGTATTATACGTACATAGTTTTATACTTTTACTATACTTAAACTTTACCTTTACTGTATTTTTACTTTACTTTTACTTTAATAATTCACTTTAATAATTCATACTTTAATAATTCACTTTAATAATTCATACTTTAATAATTCACTTTAATAATTCATACTTTAATAATTCACTTCAATAATTCAAAAATCTATTATAAATAGAATTCAATAGGTTTCATTATTTCATAGAAACTTGAAAATATTTTTCTCTAAACTCTCTCAATCGATTTACATATATATATTTACTCCGTATTATTTTAAGATATTATTAGTATACATAAAATATTACGACGGAGTGCTGTCCGAGTGGTTTCGAAATTGTTTTTCGAGTAGGATAGGATTAAGGAAATTATGGGTTATAGCTATGGAGGTGATTGAGTATGGTTCATGGGTATGCTCATGAGGTCAATATAGTGTCTATCATTTCCGTTGCGTCTACATACCTTTCCTGCAATATTGAATCTCAATATTGATACGTGAGTACTCATAATTTAACTTTTACATACTAATAGTGTATCCCTGACTAGTGCTCGAGTATTTAGGATTATGCATGCTTGTACTTTTGATATTGCCCTTAGACAGGTTAGGTTGAATATTGAATTAGTTACACTTGCGGTTGAGATAAGGTATAAGATATGCATGTCCTTGGAAAGCTAGCGAAAAATTAAGAACTTTTCCTTTAGATATCGAATTGTTTCGATGAACGGATTAGAAGTTATAATCAATTGAATTTTTGATATTTTTATTAAAAATGATTATTATTATCGTCGTTTTTTATCGTCGTTCTAGTTTTATCTTATTATTATCATTATTATTATCTTTATCAATAAAAGGGATTTATCATTAAAAATTGTTAATTTTTTTTATTATTACTATCGTTATTATCGTTAAAGTTATAATTAGTATTATTATTATTATCCAATTATTATCATTATTATTATTATTAGTATTATTATTATTATTATCATTATTAATATATATCATTATTTAAAAATGGTTATTGTTATTGTTATTAATATTATTACTATATTATCATTAAGATAATTATTAGTATTATCGTTAATAATGTTATAGTAACTATCATTATTAATATAAGTGTAATTAAAACAAATATTTGTAACACCTAATTATTTTGATTACTATTATTATCATTATTATGAACACGATATAAAAGACGATTAAAAGCTATTAAACGAAACGATTAGGAAATAATGAGTAAGAGTATCATGATGAAATTAAAATATTATAAGATATTGATTTAGATAAAATTATCGTTCTTATTATTTTTATCATTACTATTATTATTAAAAGTATCGTTAGTATTAAAACTATCATTTTAACAAAAATTATCATTTTAATAGAAATGTCATTATTACTATAAAATATCATTATTATTATTATTTTAAATAGAATTATTATTTTAAAGATAATATTAAAAATTATCGTAAATATTAAAGTTATCATAATTAGAATTATCGTTTTATCATAATGTCATCTTAGTAATTATAAATATTGATATTTTTATAATAATAATTATTATTACAAAATAATACAACTTTTACTTACTATCATTATAGATATTATTTTATCAAATAAATATGTGATACAAACATATTTTACTACGTGTAATAACTTACTTTAATAATACCTATCATATTATCTTTATGATATTAAATGAACCCTATAAATTTTATTACTTAATATATATAAAAGTATATTTTATTACATAAATTTAATATAAAATTTTATTTATTAATAAATAAATTATATTATTACTCTAATAAATCTTTTAAAAATATTTAAAAATATAAAATGACGATATTTAAGCTATATATTAATCATGTATAGATTTTTGGAAATTATTTTGAGTCAAATTTACTTTTGTTGACTTTTGCATATTAGTCTCGAGCATTAGGATTGTGGTACACTATGACTTGACCTAATTTGTTAGACAAATATTGACCAACACATAATTATATATAATTAATTTAGGTTCGTGAATCCGAGGCCAACCTTGCACTTGTTCAATGACGTTATATGTATTTTTACTACGAAATACAGTATGGTGAGTTTCATTTGCCTTTTTATCCTTTATATTTTTGGGACTGAGAATACATGCGCTTTTATAAATGTTTGACGAAATAGACACAAGTAATTGAAACTACATTCTATGGTTGAATTATCGAAATCGAATATGCCCCTTTTTATTAAGTCTGGTAATCTAAGAATTAGGGAACAGACACCCTAATTGACGCGAATCCTAAAGATAGATCTATTGGGCCTAACAAACCCCATCCAAGTACCGGATGCTTTAGTACTTCGAAATTTATATCATGTCCGAAGGAGGATCCCGGAATGATAGGGGATATTCTTATATGTATCTAGTTAATGTCGGTTACCAGGTGTTCACCATATGAATGATTATTTTTGTCTCTATGCATGGGACGTATATTTATGAGAACTGGAAATGAAATTCTTGTGGTCTATTAAAATGATGGAAATAAATGATTATGATAAACTAATGAACTCACCAACCTTTTGGTTGACACTTTAAAGCATGTTTATTCTCAGGTGTTAAAGAAATCTTCCGCTGTGCATTTGCTCATTTTAAAGATATTACTTGGAGTCTTTCATAGCATATTTCGAAGAACGTTGCATTCGAGTCATTGAGTTCATCAAAGATAATTATTAAATCAATTTATAGTTGGATAGTGGATATAATGAAATGGTATGCATGCCTGTCAATTTTCAATGTAAAGAAAGTTCGTATTTTAAAAACGAATGCAATGATTGTAAAATGTATCATATAGAGGTCAAATACCTCGCAATGTAATCAACTATTGTGAATCGTTTATAATGTATATGAACGGGTCCTTTCATATCGGTCGTTTTATGCGTCGATGGTGGGGTCGTGAGGACCATGTGGTATGATTAGTGGTGCGATAGCCGTATTTCGCTCACATGTTTGTTACGGGTATGACGATAGATGATTTTGTACCCCTTGGGATTTGCGTTCCCATAGCCGTTTTGGGCGCTATCGGTTTCTAACCGTTGGATTGTATTGTTACGGTAGTTGCGTATTGGTCGTATTGCGCACTACAAGGGATGTTTAATGATTAGGTGATATCCGTAAGGATTCGTTTGGTTCGGTTTCATCGTTTCGGGTTGTTGACCTTAGGTTGAGACTTGGTTGCTTTTAGCGTTGTACTCGGTAATAGTACGCTAAGGGAGTTATATCTCGGTACGAGATTGGTTGAGTTTTCCCGATGTTAGGGAAGGAGCATGGTTGTAGTGCTCGGATTGTGGTTTTGATAAATCGCGGGTGACGATTTAGTTGTGGAAGGCGATTCGTTGGAAAGAATTTCCTAGGAAAGTCGGATTTGAAACTTATGTTTAGGACCGTGTGTGGGGTCCGTTTGGTTAAGTGATGAGGATCACGAGGACGTGATCGAGCTTAAGTGGGGGAGAGTTGTAAGACCCAAATATTTATATTACGTACTTATGTACTTATAACATTCGGGTTTTGGTTGCGTTGGCTATTTGTATTAGTTAAGAGGCAAAAGAAGCTGGAACTGGCCTGTTGCGCGCCGCGCGGTTCTGCTGCGCGCCGCGCAAAATGGCGCTGACAGAACTCCCTTGTTTTTATTTAATTAAATGAGGGGGAAAAGGGTAAAATCACATGGGGCCGGATTTGTGTGCCATATTAGCTACTTTGGATCAGTTTTGGATCATTTTTCATGTCCATTCATCCCTTCCAAATATCTAGAGAGAGAGAGAGAGATATTTAGAGAGAGATTGGAGGTTTTGGTGAAGAAGAAGCTCGAATCGTTCAAGTCTCGGGTTTTAAAGTTGTTCCTTTCGTTCTCGGCTACACGGTGATAGTATTGGTAAGCTCAAACTCCGAATTTCAATTATTTAATTTGATATTCAAGTTAGGGTTTTGAGTTAATTAGTTGTAAAACCCTTTTATGTGATGAAATGGGTTTAGTGAAGCTAGTAATCGGGTTTGTTGTTAATTGTTGGTGGATTTTGAGTTGGCGAACTAATTGGCCATGTTTAGAACTTTAATTTGAGTTTAATCACTTAAGTAGGTGATTATGGAAGTGTTGAAACCCATTTAGGGTAATTTGGTTGACTAGTTGTGACTTTGGGTCAAATTAGGGTTTGGTGGTGATTATGACCCATTTGGCGATTTAATGAGGTTTGTAAACTTAAAATGGATTAAGTTGAAGTATTAAACCAAGTTAGATGTGTTTTGGTGTCAAAACTTGTAAAGGATGAGATTTTGACCTTTATGGGTCAAAATTAGGGTTTAAGTGTCAAAATGGGTATGACACGTGTTTGGCACTTGTGTTCGGGTTTAATGGATGTATTAGGACCATTCTCACTCGTGTTAGTGATTATTGATTAGTTTTGGGCGCGGTTTGTACTTGGAAGTGCATTTGGGTCGAATTTGCACTAAGGGTCGAATTGGGTGGTTTATAAATCCATCCTAATTGTATTGTTGTAATTGTGATAATGGAATAGGTATCTTCCATTGGCAAGTTGCGGATTCACTTGGAAGCTTCTTCAAGACTTCAAGGTGAGTGATAATATCCTATGTGCATATGTATGTGTAGGATGGGTGCGGGTCGGGTGAAGTGATTCTCGGTTATAGAGCTCACTTCACATATAGGTGGTTTTGATGGACTTGTGTATAAGTCCAATCGGCACGTTGTGCGTTTTGGTTGACCATCTTTGGCGAGATGCACATTTTGTGTGCACATTATCACACTTGGTTGTGATTTGGTTGTTGTAACCCTAATGGCGAAGGGTTGATATGGTTGTGTTGTGGATGACCCCGATTTGGTGGATTTTATAATCCCGTGACCATGGGTTTTGGTATTGAGAAATGAATCTCGGGTAGTGCGGATTCATGGTGACTCGGGTTGTTCGGTCACCTTATTTGAGGTAGTGAATCTCGGGTAGTGCGGATTCACGATGACTCGGGTTGTTCGGTCATCTTATGGTTGAGAAGTGAATTTCGGGTTGTGCGAATTCACAAGGCTCGGGTAGTTCGGCCAATGTTCGTGTGATTGAGGTTAAGGGGTTAACCTTGTGCATTATTATTATTGTTTATATATTAATGTGTTGTTATGTTGTAGCTAACCCTCCGGGTGTAGCTATTTGGCGATGTTCACTTTGTCGTTGGTGGACTCTTATTTGTGTTGTATCTTTAGCTCGTTGCTTAGATCGTACGGTATGCTTAGTGTAGATGCTTTATACTTGGATGCCCCGGTATGCGGTATTTGTTTGTGTGGCGTATTCATTTTATACATATATATGTATGTAGTATGTTATCATTCACTAAGCATTAGCTTACCCTCTCGTTGTTGACTCTTTTTATAGATTGCATGCGGATGGTGGCTCGGGTAAGCGCGAGGACTAGAAGACTTGCATAGTTGCTTTAGTGACTTGCTTTTGGATTGTTTAGGATTGGGTAGTGTATTCCCGATCGCCATGCTCGGCTTTGTTTTGTATTAAAATCTTAAAGTCGAAAATTGTATTTTTGGTACTTAAGGTGGTAATATGGGTCGATGTCGGACCCACTCCGTAAACTTAATTTTATTAATTAAACGTGCTAGTTTTATATATATGAATTCATGGTTGAAAGCGTTTTGGCTAAAAATGTCGGGAACTAGTCGAACATTTTCGTTAAATTGACTTCCGGGGACAGCGGGCTGTCCAGGTGGTTTGGCGCGCCGCGCACCCACCTGGCGCGCCGCGCAATTGAACTGCACCAGAAATTTTTTTTTGTTGTAAAATTTAACGGGAATTGCCGTGGTTTGGTTTGGGTTGTTACAAACAACAATATCCACATCCCACACCGCAACATCACAATAGGTATCTCAAACATCAACGTCATACGCCCTGTAAATATCCAGGAATATCAACAACAACAAATGATGAAGTATTAATTCATAAACTTCATTGAAGAGATATCTCTGCGGTAGTTATGTAATCTCCAAAATCTTAGAGATTATTTAATTCTGACCGTAAATCGGATGAGTGAACGTAGATGGTAGAGTAGAAACTTTGATCGAAAATGGTGTACGATTTACAAGCTAGAATTGTTTTACCAACAGCATCAACAGGACCGTAGCATCATCAACACAGTCAGTGCCGTCAGTATCGTCAGAATCAATAGCACCTGTAACATCACAAACTCTGTCAGTTCAAGAATCATTGTGGACATCATTACTAATCAACAACAAATATATTGTATCAACGAGTTATGAAGTATTAACTCATTTCCAATCGAAAGATTTATATGTATATTTTATATGTATAAATTTTTAAACCATAATAAATCTTCCCGTACTAAGCTATTATATGTGAATCTTAACTACTCAGTTAATTCATATTACAAATATGCAATGATGTACGTCCTTCGTCCTCAACTTAACCATCATTAATTACAATCTCTGTCTCAATTCAATAAAAATCTAATTCATAATAAATCAAGTGTATTATTCGAATATATGTTTGATTTTATACTTTCATCATCGATGTACTCAAAACTTTTCAAATAACATCATTCGTACCTTGCGAAGTTCCCAAGAATTTCACGAAAACCAATAAATAACAAAGTAATGATTCATAATTTCAATATTATTGAAGAAATACTTATGCAATTTATAAAGTTTTAGTGATTACTCAATTCTAGTTCCAACCATAAAACAAATGAGTTTAATTTAATATTAACTCATTAAATCTATATTACATCTAAAGAAAATATACACTTATATTTTCATAAAGACTGTAATAAACTTCTTTTGTACAAAATATTAATTGTGAAAAAAAATTTAACGGGTAGGTAATACCCGAGAGATATATAAATTCACAATTAATATATTACATTTTTCGAAACCGATTCAGCAATCATCAACTATACTCTCTACTTTCACAACCATATCCATTCTTTCATATAAATCAAAACAATCATACTCATTCAAATTCAATTACATATTCTGATTTTGAAATCGCATAATTCAATTCGAAATATAACCAGTATCATCACTCTTAGATTCCTATATCTTTCAAAGCTATACTTTGACTTTAAAACTGTGTTAGAACATCATATGTATTAACGATTACAATATGTGCTCAAACCCTTCGAAATTCCTGAAGACACTTCAACTAAGGAACAATCGAGATGATGATCCAACCACATGTTACCCACAGTTATACACCTGAAAAACTCTCAAAACCCAAGTCATAGTTCGACACGTATCCGTGTTAGACCCTTTGGCATTTACTAGCTAAAATAACTTTTCAATTCCGTTTCAAAATAGACAGTTTTGTCACAGCTCCAGCAAGTCAACTTCGACTTCTCAATCAAAATAGTCTTATTATAACCTCGATAGATACATTGCCCTATAGCCAACGTTACCGGGGAATCATTTATATTCACCACATTAGCAATAAACTTACCAACAACTTCACTGATCTTTGACTTTCCAAAAAAAAAATCATTATAATTATCGAAACCCTATCATATACTCATTCGTACCTTATAACAAGAATTGCCATACCAATTATTGAGAATCAGCAATCAGTATTTTGAAACCTCGCAGCATGTCTACATCAACAATTACATATACACACAACGTCTACCTCCAAGACTTACATTCTTTGAATGAGAAATTTCTGAAAAACACCCTAAACTGCGAACCAGTTCTCGAAATTTTGAAAAATGCTGATGAAGCCGCAAAAACTGTAAACGACCTTAATAGTAAAAAGTTGGATGATAAAGGATAGTATATTGGCAAAGAGAAGCTTTGGAACTGGAAAACGGATTGAGCAAAGTATGAAAGAGGCTGTGGACAAATCACAAAGGCTGAACCTGCCTTCAAAGAATCCAAATGATTCAGTACTTGCTGAAGTCATTAACGAATACCTTGCTCCTGACTCTAAACCCCTGCAGACAATATCCTTCATCATCCTCTGATATTAGACATTCTAAGATATCATAGTATCTTTCATTATAAATATCATCCATACTTCTGAAGATATTTTTATAATTATTCTTATCTGAAATCATTTACCTCTTCGCGCTATCTGTATTATAACATAAAAGAAACTATTTTAGTTTCTAAATTATGAAATATTCAAGTTTAAAATAGGAATATTCTTGAAGAAGTGTTGGGAGCTGAAGCATGAGTTAGTATAATATAATGACACTTGATCAACGTGATTATATTACAGTAATTCATGCTGAGTTTCTAAATGGAACATGATGATTCACAGATCATAACGTCATCATGTGCTATGTTACACGACTCTTGTATTCTCTTTGATCTCTAAATATCAAGAAAATATTTCTTGATGATTCGGCCTTTTTCGAGGTATTCTGGTAATTTGACAAGTCAAGATCGTGCCATTACAATTTCCTTCCTAGAACATTAACAATGTTCATTCCGAAATTTATATCTGCGAATTCTGGACCATTACAATCGGTGCTTAATCGCAAGAAGAAGAAACGAAAGGACAAAGCTCCGAACTAGAAATGGGAGTATAAATCATAGCAAATAGAAGAGAGCTTTAACTGTGGATGACAATGATTATAGAAGAAGCAAGGACTTTGAAATATAAGGGAAGATATAAAACCCAACAACAACCCATAAATCACAAACCGTATATATCAATGCATATAGCAATATAAAGACACGGGAGAACTAAAAACACTATAAAACCAAGAGTATAGTAGAAGTAAATAGATTCTTCCGGAAGCAGATGAAAAAGAAGAGCGACATATATGAAAGTGAGGAGTATATCAAGAATCAGCACTGGATGAAGCATATTGACAAATACTTTAAAATATGAGTTGAGAAGGTGTGAGTTGTTAGAAAACAAATGAGGTGGATTTATAGTGAAATATCCGACAGAGAAATCAAAATGGATTATCGCATTAATTCTAAGAGGATCATAATTTCCTTAATCGCCGAATAATCAAATCCAATATAGATTACAAAGATTTTCTTTTCGGAGATCAATCGTGATGACGTCAAAAGATACGACGAATTACTATTATCTTATTTCATTCATTTACGATAACTTCACTAACACGCTTCGAGTAATCGAATTATTTTATCCATTCTTCTTGAACATGATAAAACTCTATAATCGTTATAATAACATTCTCATTGTTAGTCATGACGACCTCTATCAAATTTCAGGGACGAAATTTCTTTAACGGGTAGGTACTGTGACGACCCGGAAATTTTTGACCAAATTTAAACTTTAATCTTTATATTATTCCGACACGATAAGCAAAGTTTGTTAAGTTAAATCTAAAGAATTTTAAACTGTGTTCATACATTCATTATAACCTCGACCAAATTCCGACGATTCACGAACCGTTATATATAAATAGATATGTATATGTATATATATATTATAACTTGAGAATATTAATAAAGTATTATGTCATAACCCGTCCTTAACCATAAGAACGAGTTAGATAACGTATGATTTCATTGCGAGGTATTGACCTCTATATGCGACATTTTTAAAAGAACAACTGCATTTATTTTACATTACAAACCATAACTCTTATTTTAATACAAGCTTTAGACAATAAAAAGATGATTATCGTTTAGCGATAATCTTAGACTTACAAACTTTACATGTGATGATAACAATACGATTTCTAGCATATTTTACATTACAAATCCTCCGATATGCAGTTTTATTTTTGACACAAATATGCATACTCAAGATCTTGTTTAAATTCAACATGTTACAGCGGAAGCTTTTAGTTATCACCTGAGAATAGACATGTTTAAAACGTCAACATAAAGTTGGTGAGATATAGGTTTAATGCCGGCAGCGATATAAATATATAGACCACAAGATTTCATATATAAACATTTTAATAAAAATATTCTAAGTGGTTGAGCACTTGGTTACCATACTTAACATTTAATCACGTCGCATATTCCCTTTATTATGAAATCTTACTACACCGTACCAAGTGTAGTCACGAAACGAAGTACTGTGCAACCGTTGAATACTGGTCGTCCAGTCCGGTTGGGGTTGTCAGGCCCGATAGATCTATCAACAGGATTCGCGTTTACAATACCGCTGTAAATAATAGTTACCAAGCTACAGGGAAGTATGCCAGTGGTACAACTCAACGTAGAATATATTTTTCAGTTACTTGTGTCCATAACGTAAAACATAAAATACATTTATTCTCATCCCGAAATACTTAGAGTTTAAAAGTGGGACTATATACTCACTTTTGCCTTGAAGATATATATATTTTGACTTGGTCTCCGATTGATATCACGAACCTATCCATATATAATATATCAATATATTTTCATTTTAAACAATCGTCACATATATATACTTATAATACTTTTAATGTCTTCTTAGTCCGTAGTTAGCAATTCAATTTTAATGGTTCATATTTAGGTGTTTAATAAATAAATAAAACCCCCCTTGAAATAAATAAAACCCCATCGTATTCGTATTGTTCGGGATTAATCTTGACCCACTGTACCGGTGTTCTCAAATGACGTGTTGCGTACATAAAGTACCGGTGTTGTCAAATGACGTGTTGCGTACAATCATGGGATCTTATGATTAATCTTCTCGTATTGTTTACGGGTGATCCTGAAATATATAAAATTAAATTATGAGTACATATATATAAAATATCATGTTATTTTAAAAAGATGTGATTTATTTAATTTTTCTCCAATTATTTTCGTGGCTAAACTAGTCTTGGATATCCGATTTTGTTTTGGTCATAGTTTCTTCGTTACAACTCCGTTTTCGTTGGTTCAACTTGCCACTTCCTTGGATCGAGTCCTTCTTTAAGAATATGAACTGTAAATACCTTAGTTTGTATTCGAAATCACAGGTCATAGGTCAAACTTTGGTGAAACTTATGAAGTTAATCATTTTCCATCATGTAAACAACCTTAAATGATTATTTTTCTAAAAGTACTTATACTTTGAGTTAAATCATGAAATTTTTATGTGTTATCATATTCATAGTAAATATCATTTTTCCAGAAAATAAACCTCCAATTCAAGGTTCAAGATAGTTTTTAATTATCCAACCCAAAACAGCCCCCAGTTGCACTCCGACGTCGTAAAAACAGTTTTTAAGGTGTTCTTTGAAAAACCAAGTTATACCTTGTTAAATTAGAATATATTTATGATATATTACAGGTCTTGAAGTATTTTAAAAGTTAAGTTAGAAGGATCTATTTAGTTTGCAAACAAGTTTGAAATCATTCAAACTATGTTCTTGTTGTTAAAATTGTATACCATAAAATAAGATAGCTATATATATATGAATCGAATAAGGTTATGAACAAAGTTACTACCTCAAGTTACTTGGACAAGATTGCTGTAAAAGAGGAGTAAAAATCTAGAACCAAAAGAGTGGTGGAGTTGGATGAAAGATTGAAAGTAAACTTGTGTTCTTGAAAGGATTCTTGAAGTGTTTTTGTAAGGTTTTTCTTATGGTGTTTAAGTGATGTTTTTGGAACTAGATCTTCATGGTTGTGAGCTGAGATGGTTAAGGGGTTTAAGGCTCATAAGTGTGTGTGTTTTTAGCTAGAGAATTGAAGTAAAAATGAATCAAAATGATGATCCCCCATGGCTCTTAAAAAACGTGAATGGGGGGAACCAAGACAAAATTTTAGTTTGTAATTTTATGTATTTAGTCAAGCAATCATACAAAAGTAATTACCTTATACATAAGGCATGAACAAGGGCTGGTTGGTGGTGATTTGATGTGTATTTACCAATAGTAAATATGTATAGAAGCTAGGTATAATATGAGTACATATACTCTAGATATACGTATAGAAAATCTTGTGAAAAATTGAATGAGAATTCAAATATAGCTATCTTTTGTGAATATACTTATATTGTTTTATGTATTTAAGTCTTTAAAAGTGATTAAATACATTACATATACGATATATGTATAAACATTATATGTTATAAGTATTTATGTCAAATAACGTTACGTATGGTTATCGTTTTGAAAACTTAAGTTAGTAGTTTCAAAATATACTTATAACTTATTGTTATTAATACAAAATGAGATATTAAAACATCCTTAGATCATGTTAAATATGTATATATACATATATATACACAAACATATAATTATCATATGTTATATAGTTCGTGATATCATCGGTCAAACTAGACGGTCAAACGTTGTGTAAAACTCATTTCAAAAACATAAGTCTCAACAATTTGGATTGCTTATCATGTTGGTAAGGTTTAATTTATGTAAATATTAATCTTATAAGTATAGAACGATCGAAAAAGTGCGGGTCATTACAGTACCTACCCGTTAAATAAATTTCGTCCCGAAATTTTAAAATTGTACCTATTTTGCGTCATCGAGAAACAAGTGTGGATACTTTTGTTTCATCTGATCCTCTCGTTCCCAAGTAAACTCGGGACCCCTTCGAGCATTCCAACAAACCTTAACGATCGGTATGTTGCTCTGCTTGAGCTGTTTAACTTCACGGTCCATGATTTCGATTGGTTCTTCGACGAATTGTAGTTTCTTGTCGACATGGATTTCTTCAAGAGGAATGGTGAAATCTTCCTTTGCAAGACACTTCTTAAGGTTTGAGATGTGAAATGTATTATGTACTCCGGCGAGTTGTTGCGGTAACTCGAGTCGATAAGCTACCGGTCCAATGCGTTCGATGATCTTGAACGGGCCTACGTACCTTGGGTTCAGTTTACCCCTTTTGCCGAAACGTATTACACCTTTCCATGGTGATAACTTTAACATAACCATGTCACCGATCTGAAACTCTAATGGTTTCCTTCGAACATCAGCGTAGCTCTTTTGGCGACTACGGGCTGTTTTCAATCTCTCCTTAATTTGTACTATCTTTTCAGTAGTTTCATGTATGATCTCGGGACCAGTTAATTGTCGATCTACTACTTCATTCCAACAAATAGGAGATCTAAACTTCCTTCCATACAGTGCTTCGAATGGTGCAGCTTTAATGCTCGCATGATAACTATTATTATACGAGAATTCTGCTAACGGTAAATACTTATCCCATCCGTTTCCAAAATCGATCACACATGCCCTGAGCATGTCTTCAAGAGTCTGAATTGTTCTTTCACTCTGCCCTTCAGTTTGTGGATGATATGCGGTACTCATATCCAAACGAGTTCCTAGGGCCTCTTGTAGCGATTGCCAGAACTTTGATGTAAATCTACTATCACGATCGGATATAATGGAAATAGGTATTCCATGCCTTGAAACAATTTCCTTTATATACAATCGTAATAGTTTCTCCATTCTATCCGTTTCCTTTATAGGCAAGAAATGTGCAGACTTGGTGAGACGATCAACAATCACCCAAATGGTGTCGTATCCCCAGGCAGTCTTTGGTAATTTCGTGATGAAATCCATGGTAATACCCTCCCATTTCCATTCTGGGATTTCTGGTTGTTGAAGTAACCCTGACGGCTTCTGGTGTCCTGCTTTGACCTTGGAACAAGTTAAGCACTCCCCAACATATGTTGCAACGTCTGTCTTTAAATTAGGCCACCAATAATGTGTCTTAAGATCTTGGTACATCTTTCCAACTCCAGGATGTATCGAGTATCTTGTCTTATGTGCCTCATTCAATATCAACTTCCTTAATCCACCCAACTTTGGTACCCAAATACGATTTGCAAAATATCGAATTCCGTCTTCCCGTATAACGAGTTGCTTCTCATACTTCTTCATTGTTTCATTTCCTATGTTTTCTTTAGTAAGTGCTTCTCGTTGAACCTCTTTGATTTGTGAGTTGAGATTCATGCGAATTTTTATGTTCATCGCTCGTACTCGAATTGGTTCTCGTTCTTTTCTGCTTAGAGCATCGGCCACCACGTTCGCTTTTCCGGGATGATAGCGAATTTCACAATCATAGTCGTTTATTAGTTCGACCCACCTACGTTGCCTCATGTTTAATTGTTTCTGATCAAAAATGTGTTGAAGGCTTTTATGATCAGTAAACACAGTGCATTTAACCCCATATAAGTAGTGTCTCCATATCTTCAATGCAAACATGACTGCTCCCAGTTCTAGATCATGCGTCGTATAATTCCGCTCGTGAATCTTCAATTGTCGGGATGCGTATGCAATAACTTTCTTTCGTTGCATAAGAACACAACCAAAACCTTGTCGCGAAGCGTCACAATATATTTCAAAATCATCGTTCCCTTCTGGTAACGATAAAATAGGCGCCGTAGTTAACTTCTTCTTTAGTAATTGAAATGCACTCTCCTGCTCAGAGGTTCATTCATATTTCTTCCCTTTTTGCGTTAACGCTGTCAACGGCTTAGCTATTCGGGAAAAATCTTGAATAAACCTTCTATAATAACCGGCTAAACCCAAAAATTGGCGTATCTGTGTTGGTGTCTTAGGAGTCTCCCATTTTTCAATGGCTTCAATTTTTGCTGGATCAACCTGAATTCCTTTGCTACTAACAACGTGGCCAAGAAATTGCACTTCTTTCAACCAGAAAGCACATTTAGAAAATTTAGCATATAGCTGTTCTTTTCTCAACAACTCTAATATCAACCTTAAATGCTGCTCATGCTCTTGCTCACCCTTGGAATAGATAAGAATATCATCAATGAAAACGATAAGAAACTTATCTAAATATGGACTACAAACTCGATTCATGAGGTCCATGAATACAGCTGGCGCATTCGTCAATCCAAACGGCATGACCAAAAATTCATAATGACCATAACGTGTCCGAAAAGCAGTTTTCGGAATGTCCTCTTCTTTGACACGTAATTGATGATAGCCCGATCTTAGGTCAATTTTTGAGTACACACATGATCCTTGGAGTTGATCAAATAAGTCGTCAATTCTCGGTAGTGGATACCGATTTTTGATAGTTAACTTATTTAATTCATGATAATCTATACACATCCTAAAAGATCCATCTTTCTTTTTAACAAATAGAATCGGAGCTCCCCATGGTGAAGTACTTGGACGTATGAATCCACGATCCAGTAATTCTTTTAACTGACTCTGAAGTTCTTTTAACTCGGACGGTGCAAGTCTATATGGAGCACGGGCAACTGGTGCAGCTCCTGGTACTAAATCTATTTGAAATTCTACAGATCTAAATGGAGGTAATCCCGGCAACTCTTCCGGAAAAACTTCAGGAAAATCTCTTGCCACAGGCACGTCGTTGATGCACTTCTCTTTTTCTTTCTTTTCGACTTTATTAACATGTTCTAGAATAGCATAACATCCCTTTTCTAAACACTTCTTGGCTTTCAAACAGCTAATGAGTTTTAGCTTTGAGTTACCCTTCTCTCCATAAATCATCACCGGCATTTTATCCTTACAAGGAATGCGAATTGCCTTCTTGGCACACACAACTTCAGCTCCTACTTTGGACATCCAGTCCATGCCGACTATTACATCAAAACTTCCTAATTCTACGGGTATTAAGTCAATTTTAAATGTTTCTCCGGCTAAATTTATTTTACAATCACGGCAAATTTTATTGGCTTTAATTAGTTTACCATTAGCTAACTCAATCATGTACTTAGCATCTAGAGGTAATGATGAACAATTCAATTTAGCGTAAAAGCCTCTACTCACGTAACTTCTATCGGCACCAGTATCAAATATAATAGATGCTGATAAGTTATTAATGGTAAACGTACCCGTAACAAGCTCCGGGTCTTCACATGCCTCTCTAGCATTAATAACAAATGCTCTCCCACGTGCAGGTTCGATATTCTTCTCTGGATTCGGGCACTGGCTCTTATAGTGACCTTGTTTTCCACACCCAAAACAAGTAACGGTAGCCAAAGCAGTTCTATTTGCATTGGTGGCAGGAGTCTTGGTACCATTTGTATTTGTAACGAGAGCCCTACAATCTTCAGCAAGATGACCCTTTCGATTACATTTGTTGCATACTACATTACAGTAGCCAGAATGATGTTTGTGGCATCGGTTACATAAAGGATTTTGTCCTTTGTAACCAAAGCTTAAACCACTACCCGCACCTTGCGTGATTTCTTGTTTTTTAAAAGATTGTTGTTGGTTACCTCGATCATAATTTCCATTCCACTTTCTTTTGTTACCTGATACCTTCACATCAGTATTGGATACTTTCTTATCCATGATGACCTGATCCATTAGCTCGTTTGCCATGGTTATAGCTTCATGAATTGTCTTAGGTTTCGATGCTGTAACATTTGCCTTGACCTTTTTGGGCAAACCATCTTTGTACATTTCAATCTTCCGTTCTTCGGTTGGAACCAATTCAGGACATAGCAAAACTAATTCCATGAATCGCTGATTGTAGTTGGTGATTTCAGTACCAACAACCTTCAGGCTTCGTAACTCATCTTCCAACTTCCTAACCTCGTTCCTTGGACAATACTCGTTGATTAACATTGTTTTGAATTCTTCCCATGGAGTATCATAAGCTACATCTCCTCCTACAGCCTTCACAAAATTTTTCCACCACGTGAGTGCACTATCTTGTAAAGTGCACGATGCATACTTGGTCATGTCCTTTTCAACAAAACCACTGATTTTAAACACAGTCTCCATCTTTTCTATCCACCGGGTTAAACCGATCGGTCCTTCCGTTCCACTGAATGATGAGGGCTTGCAAGCTTGAAAAGTCTTGTAGGTACATCCTACACGAGGATTTGGGTTAACTGCAGCAGCTCTTGCAGCTTCGACCCATAACATTCTGTCGTTCACTCGCTGGTTGATGAATTCCTCGACTTCTTGTTCCGTCATTCGATTCAATCGCGCCATTTCCTAATGAAAGAAAATAATTATTCACATGGAATATTATAGATGTAGTGTGTATTTATAGTACATTATAGCTTGTTAACAATATGAACCAGGTATTATTATAAAAGCCTTTTCTTCTTATTAGCATTTTATAATTATATCTAGGGTAGTACCTACCCGTTAATGTTCATACTTAATAGCTTAGTACAGAACCAATTACTACAATCTAAATAATACTTAACCATGGAAAATTATTGCATTTCATACTTCACTATTTTACATATGCTTATCTTACATCGAACATTAAGCAAACCACACTTATAATATTATACAAAACATTATATGATCCCATGGTTTAATACGGCAGCGCATCGTTTGGTCTATTTTCTAGGACGTTTAGGTTCAAGGAATGGCCTAACGCTTATCCTAGCTGTCTGCCTATATTTTGGCTGTGGGGCTGAAGAACTAGATGCCGGGATAGAACGAATAGGAATAGCGGGAATAGGGGTGGTAGTGTCTAGTGGAGTTGGTGCCACATCATCATTACTAAACTCGGGATTTGAATTTTCTAATTCATTAGCCTTTCGTTTCTTTCCTAATTCGAACTTGTCTTTCGTAATTTCTTGTATTTCTTCCTCGGGTTCACTTTCTTCCTCGGGTTCACTTTCCTCCTCGGGTTCACTTTCCTCCTCGGGTTCACTTTCCGGGTTCTCTATAGTCGGTTCATCCGGAATTTGTGAGTCTTCCCCAAAGATATTATTTTCGTCATCGGATAGGTTAATGACTGGAACACCATCTGAAGATTCTGGTTCGGAGTCGCTGAATGTGATAATAAGTTTCGAGCCCGACATCTATCACATAACAACTAACCCATTAGTACTACATAATATTTACATATAAATTTTAACCAACAATGATAAGCAATGGTTTTTAAATCAGACCCGGTCAAAGTCCAGACTTACTAATGTATCCTAACGACTTCTCGGTTAGACACACTAATGCAAACCTGGTTCGCTAAGACCACCGCTCTGATACCACATGTCATAACTCGTCCTTAACCATAAGAACGAGTTAGATAACGTATGATTTCATTGCGAGGTATTGACCTCTATATGCGACATTTTTAAAAGAACAACTGCATTTATTTTACATTACAAACCATAACTCTTATTTTAATACAAGCTTTAGACAATAAAAAGATGATTATCGTTTAGCGATAATCTTAGACTTACAAACTTTACATGTGATGATAACAATACGATTTCTAGCATATTTTACATTACAAATCCTCCGATATGCAGTTTTATTTTTGACACAAATATGCATACTCAAGATCTTGTTTAAATTCAACATGTTGCAGCGGAAGCTTTTAGTTATCACCTGAGAATAGACATGTTTAAAACGTCAACATAAAGTTGGTGAGATATAGGTTTAATGCAGGCAGCGATATAAATATATAGACCACAAGATTTCATATATAAACATTTTAATAAAAATATTCTAAGTGGTTGAGCACTTGATAACCATACTTAACATTTAATCACGTCGCATATTCCCTTTATTATGAAATCTTACTACACCGTACCAAGTGTAGTCACGAAACGAAGTACTGTGCAATCGTTGAATACTGGTCGTCCAGTCCGGTTGGGGTTGTCAGGCCCGATAGATCTATCAACAGGATTCGCGTTTACAATACCGCTGTAAATAATAGTTACCAAGCTACAGGGAAGTATGCCAGTGGTACAACTCAACGTAGAATATATTTTTCAGTTACTTGTGTCCATAACGTAAAACATAAAATACATGTATTCTCATCCCGAAATACTTAGAGTTTAAAAGTGGGACTATATACTCACTTTTGCCTTGAAGATATATATATTTTGACTTGGTCTCCGATTGATATCACGAACCTATCCATATATAATATATCAATATATTTTCATTTTAAACAATCGTCACATATATATACTTATAATACTTTTAATGTCTTCTTAGTCCGTAGTTAGCAATTCAATTTTAATGGTTCATATTTAGGTGTTTAATAAATAAATAAAACCCCCCTTGAAATAAATAAAACCCCATCGTATTCGTATTGTTCGGGATTAATCTTGACCCACGGTACCGGTGTTGTCAAATGACGTGTTGCGTACATAAAGTACCGGTGTTGTCAAATGACGTGTTGCGTACAATCATGGGATCTTATGATTAATCTTCTCGTATTGTTTACGGGTGAACCTGAAATATATAAAATTAAATTATGAGTACATATATATAAAATATCATGTTATTTTAAAAAGATGTGATTTATTTAATTTTTCTCCAATTATTTTCGTGGCTAAACTAGTCTTGGATATCCGATTTTGTTTTGGTCATAGTTTCTTCGTTACAACTCCGTTTTCGTTGGTTCAACTTGCCACTTCCTTGGATCGAGTCCTTCTTTAAGAATATGAACTGTAAATACCTTAGTTTGTATTCGAAATCACAGGTCATAGGTCAAACTTTGGTGAAACTTATGAAGTTAATCATTTTCCATCATGTAAACAACCTTAAATGATTATTTTTCTAAAAGTACTTATACTTTGAGTTAAATCATGAAATTTTTATGTGTTATCATATTCATAGTAAATATCATTTTTCCAGAAAATAAACCTCCAATTCAAGGTTCAAGATAGTTTTTAATTATCCAACCCAAAACAGCCCCCGGTTGCACTCCGACGTCGTAAAAACAGTTTTTAAGGTGTTCTTTGAAAAACCAAGTTATACCTTGTTAAATTAGAATATATTTATGATATATTACAGGTCTTGAAGTATTTTAAAAGTTAAGTTAGAAGGATCTATTTAGTTTGCAAACAAGTTTGAAATCATTCAAACTATGTTCTTGTTGTTAAAATTGTATACCATAAAATAAGATAGCTATATATATATGAATCGAATAAGGTTATGAACAAAGTTACTACCTCAAGTTACTTGGACAAGATTACTGTAAAAGAGGAGTAAAAACCTAGAACCAAAAGAGTGGTGGAGTTGGATGAAAGATTGGAAGTAAACTTGTGTTCTTGAAAGGATTCTTGAAGTGTTTTTGTAAGGTTTTTCTTATGGTGTTTAAGTGATGTTTTTGGAACTAGATCTTCATGGTTGTGAGCTGAGATGGTTAAGGGGTTTAAGGCTCATAAGTGTGTGTGTTTTTAGCTAGAGAATTGAAGTAAAAATGAATCAAAATGATGATCCCCCATGGCTCTTAAAAAACGTGAATGGGGGGAACCAAGACAAAATTTTAGTTTGTAATTTTATGTATTTAGTCAAGCAATCATACAAAAGTAATTACCTTATACATAAGGCATGAACAAGGGCTGGTTGGTGGTGATTTGATGTGTATTTACCAATAGTAAATACGTATAGAAGCTAGGTATAATATGAGTACATATACTCTAGATATACGTATAGAAAATCTTGTGAAAAATGGAATGAGAATTCAAATATAGCTATCTTTTGTGAATATACTTATATTGTTTTATGTATTTAAGTCTTTAAAAGTGATTAAATACATTACATATACGATATATGTATAAACATTATATGTTATAAGTATTTATGTCAAATAACGTTACGTATGGTTATCGTTTTGAAAACTTAAGTTAGTAGTTTCAAAATATACTTATAACTTATTGTTATTAATACAAAATGAGATATTAAAACATCCTTAGATCATGTTAAATATGTATATATACATATATATACACAAACGTATAATTATCATATGTTATATAGTTCGTGATATCATCGGTCAAACTAGACGGTCAAACGTTGTGTAAAACTCATTTCAAAAACATAAGTCTCAACAATTTGGATTGCTTATCATGTTGGTAAGGTTTAATTTATGTAAATATTAATCTTGTAAGTATAGAACGATCGAAAAAGTGCGGGTCATTACATATTAAACGTATAATACTTTACACGAACGTATTTTTTTCAATATGATTTTTGACGAAATTAAAAAAATATATATTAAATGATTGAATTATCAGAAACATTGAATTATGATTACAAGTCTCTGTTGAGAGGTCCACTATGATTTGAGAAAAATCTATTCCTCTTAACGATATTCAGAATAATTTGTAAAGCTATTTATAAATAAAAACAAAAAGTGTCATTTATGAAAGTTAGACAAAATTTAGTGGAGAATTGGTTTCCATAATATTCTATTAATCTATTTTCAAACGTACAAAGACGTTTTCAGTTTAAAAAGAACTTTATTATTAAAACGTATATAACTTTTATAAATATCTAGAATCACTTTTGACAACTCATTACTTAACCAGTATAATATTTTATTTCATTAAATATATATAACGATTTAAATTAATATTATATATATTTATACGCGTATTATACATACATAGTTTTTATACTTTTACTATACTTTAACTTTACCTTTACTTTACTTTTACTTTACTTTAACTTTAATAATTCACTTTAATAATTCATACTTTAATAATTCACTTTAATAATTCATACTTTAATAATTCACTTTAATAATTCATACTTTAATAATTCATACTTTAATAATTTACTTTAATAATTCATACTTTAATAATTCACTTTAATAATTCATACTTTAATAATTCACTTTAATAATTCATACTTTAATAATTCACTTTAATAATTCATACTTTAATAATTCACTTTAATAATTCAAAAATCTATTATAAATAGAATTCAGTAGGTTTCATTATTTCATAGAAACTTGAAAATATATTTCTCTAAACTCTCTCAATCGATTTATATATATAAATATATATATTTGCTCTGTATTATTTCAAGATATTATTAGTATACATAAAATATTACGACGGAGTGATGTCCGAGTGATTTCAAAATAGTTTTTTTGAATGAGTCGAAGCTAAGGAAATTATGGGTTATAGCTATGGAGGTGATGGGTATGGTTCATGGGTATGCTCGTGAGGTCAATCTAGTGTTTATCATCTCCGTTGCATCTACGTACTTTCCTGCAATATTGAATCTCAATATTGATACGTTCGTGAATCCGAGGCCAACCTTGCACTTGTTAAATGACGTTATATGTATTTTTACTACGAAATACAGTATTGTGAGTTTCATTACTCCCTTTTTATATATATTTTTGGGCTGAGAATACATGCGCTGTTTTATAAATGTTTTACGAAATAGGCACAAGTACTAAAACTAATTCTACGTGGGTTTAAACCAGAAATATACCCTTAGCTTGGTAACATTAAAATACTTGTCTATGTACAGTAGACGCGAATCCTAAAGATAGATCTATTGGGCCTGACAAACCCCATCCTGACTATGGGATGCTTTAGTACTTCGAGGTTATTTTAAACACACCTGATCTGGTGTACTTAAGAGGGTAAAACATGAACGTTAAGGCTTATTACCTGGTGCCTACAACTTATAGAATACTTTTATACACTTGCGAGTGTACATATATTTATAAACGAAAATCTTGTGGTCTATTAATATATTGAAATGATTGTTATGATAAACCTATGAACTCACCAACCTTTTGGTTGACACTTTAAAGCATGTTTATTCTCAGGTATTAAAGAAATCTTCCGCTGTGCATTAGCTCATTTTAAGGATATTACTTGGAGTCATTCATGGCATATTTTGAAAGACGTTGCATTCGAGTCATTCAGTTCATCAAGATTATTATTAAGCCAAATTATAGTTGGATGTATTATGAAATGGTGTGCATGCCGTCAACTTTTGTTGTAAAGAAAGTTTGTCTTTTAAAAATGAATGCAATGTTTGTAAAATGTATCATATAGAGGTCAAATACCTCGCGATGTAATCAACTATTGTGAATCGTTTATAATGTATATGAACGGGTCCTTTCAGTGGGAGAGCCTTCAAAATTAATGGGGAGAAAGCACAGGAAGACCCGGAGCTTGTTACGGGTACATTTCTTATCAACAATACACCTGCTTATGTTTTATTTGATTCGGGTGCCGATAGAAGTTATATGAGTAGAGAATTTTGTGCCAAATTAAATTGCCCGTTAACGACTTTGGATAAAAAGTGTATGTTTATTCTCAGGTGAATATTAAAGAAGCTTCCGCTGTTGATCATATACATAGCGTTGTATATGTATATTTTATTTGCTATAGGCCAAGAGCAGAATTATGCGGACCCTAAAGCCAAGATATGCAATATTTGCTAAAAATAAAGTGCAGCAGTTATGTTTCCGCATTAATAAGAGACTGCGGTTTAATTCGCTGAGTTTCTGCGGATGGTTAGGTAATTCGCAGACCGCGGATATCTTGAATACTATAAATAGGGAGCGTGGCCTCTCATTTATAGGTTGTTAATTCTCTGCCATTTTTCCCAGGCATTTGTAATTTCCACTTGTGATCTTGCCCAAGGTATTTTTACATCGCGCAAAGGTGAATTATGCTAATTAACAATCAAGACCTGGTCGGGGTGGTTGATCACTTGATAGTTAAAGTGAAAGACGATCATCGGGGCCTAAAATAATCATCAAACATTCCGTCCTCTATTATAATCTTATTTGTCATAACCCGACCTTAACGATAAGGACGAATACAATAACATATGATTTCATCGCGAGGTATTGACCTCTATATGCGACATTTTTCAAAAACTGCATTCGTTTTTACAATACAAACCATAGCTTTTATTACAAATACAAGATTTAAACAACTTAATAATGATTATCGTTTAGCGATAATCTTAGACTTACAAACTTTACATGTGATAATAACAATACGACTTCCAACATATTTTACATTACAAATCCTCCGATATGCAGATTTATTTTTGACACAAATATGCATACTCAAGATCTTGCTTAAATTCAACATGTTACAACGGAAGCTTTTAGTTATCACCTGACAATAAACATGCTTAAAACGTCAACATAAAGTTTGTGAGATATAGGTTTAATGCCGGCAGCGTTATAAATATAGACCACAAGATTTCATATATAAACGTTCTAAATAAAAATATTCTAAGTTGTTGAGCACTTGATAACTATACTTAACATTTAATCAACATCCCATATTCCCTTTATTATGAAATCTTACTGCACCGTACCAAGTGTAGTCACCAAAACGAAGTACTGTGCAACCGTTGAATACTGGTCGTCCAGTCCGGTTGGGGTTGTCAGGCCCGATAGTTCTATCAACAGGATTCGCGTTTAGAATACCTCATGTAAATAGTAGTTACCAAGTTACAGGGAGTATGCCAGTGGTACAACTCAACGTAGAATATATATTTTTAATCACTTGTGTCCATAACGTAAATCATAAAATGCATGTATTCTCATCCCTAAATATTTAGAGTTTAAAAGTGGGACTATATACTCACTTTTGTCTTGAAGGTATTTAACTCGACTTGGTCTCCGATAGATATCACGAACCTAACCATATATATAATATATCAACATACTTTCTTTTTAAGTAATCGTTATATATATATATATATATATATATATATATATATATATATATATATATATATATATATATATATATATATATATATATACTTTTAATACTTTTAATATTTTCTTAGTCCGTAGTTAGCAGTCCGATGTTAGTGGTCCACAATTAGTTGCTTAAATAAAATAAATAAAGACCCCATCGTATTCGTATTGATTAGATTTAATCTCGACCCATGGTACCATGTTGTCAAGTGATGTGTTGCGTACATAAAGTACCGTGTTGTCAAATGACGTGTTGCGTACAATCATGAGGTCTTATGATTAGTCTTCTCGTGTTGTTTATGGGTGGTCCTGAAATATATAAAATCAAATCATAAGTAAATATATATTAAATATTATGTTAATTAGCCAAGATATGATTAATCCGATTTTTTCATAATATGATATATTACAGGTCTTGAAGTGTTTTTAAAAATCAAATTAGAAGGATCTATTTAGTTTGCGAACAAGTTTGAAATCACTCAAACTATGTTCTTGTTGTTAAAATTTTACAACACAAAATAAGATAGCTATATAAATATGAATCGAATAAGGTTATGAATAAGGTTACTACCTCAAGTTACTTGGACAAAGCTACTGGAAAAGGTAAGAAAAATCTTGGAATCAAAAGAGTGGTGGAGTGGGATTAAAAGATTGGAAGTAATCTCCTTGAAATCGGATGACTATATAGATCCGTTCTTGAGTAGGTAAATGAAGAGAGATTAGGGAGTGAATTAACTTGAAAGAAAATTGGAAATGAAATTGTATGTGTGTGTGTGCAAAATAGCATGATTATGGGATGGATATATAGGAGATTTAGTTTGTTTTCTTGCACAAAAGTCACACATGAGGTTAAATGGCTGGTTTCCACATGTAACATCATGTCTAGTGGCTGATCCTTGGACCCCGCCAGGGGTTGCCACCCCTTGGACCCCGCTTATCAGGGGCACTGCCCCCGACCCCCCGTCATAATCAAGATAAGTTCAAACAAGTGTGCACTCCACACTTCCCCAAACTTGTTCGATATTTATCAAGATTATTTTGGTTACATATTAATCCCATTCACTTAAATCATTTTGGTGCCATAGATCACCAACACACTATAGATTGTAAGTATATATGTCAAAGAACGTTATATATAGTTATCGTTTTGAAAACTTAAGTTAGTGGTCTCAAAGTATACTTATAACTCATTATTGTTAGTTCACAATGAAATGTTAAACCATCCTTAAATCATGTTAAATATGTATAGATATGTACATATACATAATCGTATAATTATCGTGTGTTATATAGTTCGTGATATCATCGGTCAAATTGGACGGTCAAACATTGTGTGAAACTGTTTTCAAAAACATAAGTCTCAACAGTTTGGATTTCTTATCATGTTTGTAAGGTTTATTTTATGTAAATATTAATCTCATAAGTATAAAATGATCGGAAAAATCTGGGTCGTTACAGTACCTACCCGTTAAATAAATTTCGTCCCGAAATTTTAAAGTTGTACCTATTTTGCGTTGTCGGAAAACAAATGTGGATACTTTTGTTTCATCTGATCCTCTCATTCCCAAGTAAACTCGGGACCCCTTCAAGCATTCCAACGAACCTTGACAATTGGTATGTTGCTCTGCTTGAGTTGTTTAACTTCACGGTCCATGATTTCGACTGGTTCTTCTATAAATTGTAGTTTCTCGTCGACTTGGATTTCTTCAAGAGGAATGGTGAGATCTTCCTTTGCAAGACATTTCTTGAGGTTTGAGATGTGAAATGAATTATGTACCCCGGCGAGTTGTTGTGGTAACTCGAGTCGATAAGCTACCGGTCTGATGCGTTCGATGATCTTAAACGGTCCTACATACCTTGGGTTCAGTTTACCCCTTTTTCCAAAACGTATTACACCTTTCCAAGGTGACACCTTTAGCATAACCATGTCACCGATCTGAAACTCTAATGGTTTCCTTCGGACATCGGCGTAGCACTTTTGGCGACTACGGGCTGTTTTCAATCTCTCCTTGATTTGCACTATCTTCTCAGTAGTTTCATGGATGATCTCGGGACAAGTTAATTGTCGATCTCCTACTTCATTCCAATAGATAGGGGATCTACACTTCCTTCCATACAGTGCTTCGAATGGTGCAGCTTTAATGCTAGCATGATAACTATTATTATACGAGAATTCTGCTAATGGTAGATATTTATCCCATCCATTTCCAAAATCGATCACACATGCCCTGAGCATGTCTTCAAGAGTCTGAATTGTTCTTTCACTCTGCCCGTCAGTTTGCGGATGATATGCGGTGCTCATATCCAAACGGGTTCCCAGGGCCTCCTGTAGTGATTGCCAAAACTTTGATGTAAATCTACTATCACGATCGGATATAATGGAAATAGGTATTCCATGCATTGAAACAATTTCCTTTATGTATAATCGTAATAGTTTCTCCATTCTATCCGTTTCCTTTATAGGCAAGAAATGTGCAGATTTGGTGAGACGATCAACTATTACCCAAATGGTGTCATAACCCCAGGCAGTCTTAGGTAACTTTGTGATGAAATCCATGGTAATACCATCCCATTTCCATTCTGGGATTTCTGGTTGTTGAAGTAACCCTGACGGCTTCTGGTGTTCTGCTTTGACTTTGGAACAAGTTAAACATTCCCCAACATATGTTGCAACATCTGTCTTTAAATTAGGCCACCAATAATGCGTCTTAAGATCTTGATACATCTTTCCAACTCCAGGATGTATCGAGTATCTTGTCTTATGTGCCTCGTTCAATATCAACATCCTTAATCCACCCAACTTCGGTACCCAAATAAGGTTTGTGAAATATCGAATTCCGTCTTCCCGTATAACGAGTTGCTTCTCATACTTCTTCATTATTTCATTTCCTATGTTTTCTTTAGTAAGTGCTTCTCGTTGAGCCTCTTTGATTTGTGAGTTGAGATTCATGCGAATTTTTATGTTCATTGCTCGTACTCGAATTGGTTCCCGTTCCTTTCTGCTTAGAGCGTCGGCCACTACATTCGCTTTCCCGGGATGATAGCAAATCTCACAATCATAGTCGTTTATCAGCTCGACCCACCTACGTTGCCTCATGTTCAGCTGTTTCTGATCAAAAATATGTTGAAGGCTTTTATGATCAGTAAACACAGTGCATTTAACCCCATATAAATAGTGTCTCCATATCTTCAATGCAAACACTACTGCTCCCAATTCTAAATCATGCGTCGTATAATTCCGCTCGTGAATCTTCAATTGTCGGGATGCGTATGCTATAACTTTCTTCCGTTGCATAAGGACGCAACCAAAACCTTGTCGCGAAGCGTCACAATATATCTCAAAATCATCGTTCCCTTCAGGTAATGATAAAATAGGTGCTGTAGTCAACTTCTTCTTCAGTAATTGAAATGCACTCTCGTGCTCAGAAGTCCATTCGTACTTCTTCCCTTTTTGCGTTAACGCTGTTAATGGTTTAGCTATTCGGGAAAAATCTTGAATAAACCTTCTATAATAACCAGCTAAACCCAAAAATTGGCGTATCTGCGTTGGTGTCTTAGGAGTCTCCCATTTTTCAATGGCCTCAATTTTAGCTGGATCAACCTGAATTCCTTTGCTACTAACAACGTGGCCAAGAAATTGCACTTCTTTCAACCAAAATGCACACTTAGAAAATTTGGCGTATAACTGTTCTTTTCTTAACAATTCTAATACCAACCTTAAATGCTGCTCATGCTCTTGCTCACTCTTGGAATAGATAACAATATCGTCAATGAAAACGATAACAAACTTATCTAAATATGGACTACAAACTCGATTCATGAGGTCCATGAATACAGCTGGCGCATTAGTCAACCCAAACGGCATGACCAAAAATTCATAATGACCGTAGCGTGTACGAAAAGCAGTTTTCGGAATATCTTCTTCTTTGACGCGTAGTTGATGATAGCCCGACCTTAGGTCAATTTTCGTGTAAACACATGATCCTTGCAATTGATCAAATAAGTCATCAATTCTCGGTAGTGGATACCGATTCTTGATAGTTAACTTATTTAATTCACGATAATCTATACACATTCGGAAAGATCCATCTTTCTTCTTGACGAATAAAATCAGAGCTCCCAACGGTGAAGTGCTCGGTTGAATGAAACCACTGTCCAGTAATTCTTGTAACTGGCTTTGTAACTCTTTCATCTCAGATGGTGCAAGTCTATATGGAGCACGAGCCACTGGTGCAGCTCCTGGTACTAGATCTATTTGAAATTCTACAGATCTAAACGGAGGTAATCCCGGCAACTCTTCCAGAAATACTTCAGGAAAATCTCTTGCCACAGGCACGTCGTTGATGCTCTTCACTTTTTCCTTCGTTTCGACTTTATTAACATGTGCTAGGATAGCATAGCACCCTTTCTTCAAGCACTTTTAAGCTTTCAAACAACTAATGAGTTTTAGCTTTGAGTTACCCTTCTCTCCATAAATCATTAATGGCGTTCTATCCTTACGAGGAATGCGAATTGCCTTCTTGGCGCACACAACTTCAGCTCCTATTTTGGACATCCAGTCCATGCCGACTATTACATCAAAACTTCCTAATTCTATGGGTATCAAATCAATCTTAAATGTTTCTCCGGCTAAATTTATTTTACAATCACGGCAAATTTTATCGGCTTTAATTAGTTTACCATTAGCTAACTCAATCATGTACTTAGCATCTAGAGGTAATGATGAACAATTCAATTTAGCGTGAAAGTCTCTACACACGTAACTTCTATCGGCACCAGTATCAAATATAATAGATGCGGATAAGTTATTAATGGTAAACGTACCCGTAACAAGCTTCGGGTCTTCATACGCCTCTCTAGCATTAATAACAAATGCTCTTCCACATGCAGATCCGTTATTCTTCTCTGGAATCGGGCACTGACTCTTATAATGACCCTGTTTCCCACACCCATAACAAGTAACAGTGGCTAAGGCAGTTCTATTTGCATTGGTGGCAGGAGTCTTGGTACCTTTTGTATTGGTAGCGGGAACCCTACAATCTTCAGCAAGATGACCTTTTCGATTACAATTGTTGCACACCACATTACAATAACCAGAGTGATGTTTGTGGCATCTGTTACATAAAGGATTTCGTCCTTTGTAACCTGAGTTTGAACCGCTACCTGCACCTTGCGTGGTTTCTTGTTGGATTGTTGATGATTACCTTCCCACTTTCTTTTATTTCCCGATGTCTTGACATCGGTGTTCTTATCCAGAAAAATCTGGTCCATCAACTCGTTTGCCATGGTGATAGCTTCATGAATAGTCTTGGGTTTGGATGCTGTAACATTTGTCTTAACCTTTTTAGGCAAACCGTCTTTGTACAGTTCAATCTTCCGTTCTTCGGTTGGTACCAATTCGGGACATAGCAAAGCTAATTCCATGAATCGCTGATTGTAGTTGGTGAGTTCAGTACCAACAACTTTCAGGCTTCGTAATTCATCTTCCAACTTCCTAACCTCGTTCCTTGGACAATATTCGTTGATTAGCATTGTTTTAAATTCTTCCCAAGGAGTATCATAAGCTACATCTCCTCCTATGGCCTTCACATAGTTTTTCCACCACGTGAGTGCACTATCTTGTAGGGTGCATGATGCATACTTGGTCATGTCCTTCTCAATACAACCACTGATTTTAAACACATACTCAATCTTTTCGATCCACCGGGTTAAACCAACCGGTCCTTCTGTTCCACTGAATGATGAGGGCTTGCAACCTTGAAATTGTAAGTGCACCCCACACGAGGATTTGGGTTAACTGCAGCACCTCTTGCGGCCTCGACCCATAACATTCTGTCATTCACTCCCTGATTGATGAGTTCCTGGATTTCTTGTTCCGTCATTTGGTTCAATCGCGCCATAATCTTCAACAAGAATGAAAAAAATAATTATTCACATGGAATCTTATAGATGTAGTATGTATTTATAGTACATCGTAGCTTATTAATAATATGAACCAGTTATTATTATAAAAGCCTTTTCTTCTTATTAGCGTTTTATAATTATATCTAGGGTAGTACCTACCCGTTAAAGTTCATACTTAATAGCTTAGTACGAAAATCAATTACTACCACCAAATAATACTTAACCATGGAAAATTGTTGCATTTCAAACTTCACTATTTTACATATACTTATCTTACATCAAACATTAAGCAAACCACACTAGTAATATTATACAAAACATTATATGATCCCATGGTTTAAAACAACAGCGCATCATTTAACCCAAAGCGTTTGTGTTCAAAGAAATCGCTTAAAGGTTATCCTGGTTGTCTCCCTGCGTTTTGGCTGAGGAACCGAAGAACTGGATGTCGGGATAGAACTAATAGGAATAACGGGAAAAGGTGTGGAAGTATCTGGTGGAGTTGGTGCGACAACATTCTCTCTAGACTCGGGATTTGGATTTTCCATTTCAGTAGCCTTTCGTTTCTTTCCTCGTTCGAACTTGTCTTTCGTAATTTCCTATAATTCTTCCTCCTCAGGATCACTTTCTGGTTCCTCTTCAATTGATTCATCCGGAACTTGTGAGTCTTCCCTAAAGGTGTCGTTTTCATCATCGGATAGGTTAATGACTGGAACACCATCTGAAGATTCTGGTTCGAAGTCGCTGAATGTGATAATAAGTTCTAAGCCAGACATCTATCACATAACAACTAGCACGTTAATACCACATAATATTTACATATTAATTTTTGACCAACAAGGATAAGCAATAGTTTTCGAAATCAAACACGGTCAAAGTCCAGACTCACTAATGCATCCTAACAAACTCGATAAGACATACTAATGCAAATTTTCTGGTTCTCTAAGACCAACGCTCTGATACCACATGTCATAACCCGACCTTAACCATAAGGACGAATACAATAACATATGATTTTATCGCGAAGTATTGACCTCTATATGCGACATTTTTCAAAAACTGCATTCGTTTTTACAATACAAACCATAGCTTTTATTACAAATACAAGGTTTAAACAACTTAATAATGATTATCGTTTAGCGATAATCTTAGACTTACAAAATTTACATGTGATAATAACAATACGACTTCCCACATATTTTACATTACAAATCCTCCGATATGCAGTTTTATTTTTGACACAAATATGCATACTCAAGATCTTGCTTAAATTCAACATGTTGCAGTGGAAGCTTTTAGTTATCACCTGAGAATAAACATGCTTAAAACGTCAACATAAAGTTGGTGAGATATAGGTTTAATGCCGGCAGCGTTATAAATATAGACCACAAGATTTCATATATAAACGTTCTAAATAAAAATATTCTAAGTTGTTGAGCACTTGATAACCATACTTAACATTTAATCAACATCGCATATTCCCTTTATTATGAAATCTTACTACACCGTACCAAGTGTAGTCACCGAAACAAAGTACTGTGCAACCGTTGAATACTGGTCGTCCAGTCCGGTTGGGGTTGTCAGGCCCGATAGATCTATCAACAGGATTCGCGTTTACAATACCTCATGTAAATAGTAGTTACCAAGTTACAGGGAAGTATGCCAGTGGTACAACTCAACGTAAAATATATATTTTTAATCACTTGTGTCCATAACGTAAATCATAAAATGCATGTATTCTCATCCCGAAATATTTAGAGTTTAAAAGTGGGACTATATTACTCACTTTTGTCTTGAAGGTATTTAACTCGACTTGGTCTCCGATAGATATCACGAACCTAACCATATATATAATATATCAACATATTTTCTTTTTAAGTAATCGTTATATATATATATATATATATATATATATATATATATATATATATATATATATATATATATATATATATATATATATATATATATATATATATATATATATATATATATATATATATATATATGTATACTTTTAATACTTTTAATATTTTCTTAGTCCGTAGTTAGCAGTCAGATGTTAGTGGTCCACAATTAGTTGCTTAAATAAAATAAATAAAGACCCCATCGTATTCGTATTGATCAGAATTAATCTCGACCCATGGTACCATGTTGTCAAGTGACGTGTTGTGTACATAAAGTACCATGTTGTCAAATGATGTGTTGCGTACAATCATGAGGTCTTATGATTAATCTTCTCGTGTTGTTTACAGGTGGTCCTGAAATATATAAAATCAAATCATAAGTAAATATATATTAAATATTATGTTAATTAACCAAGATATGATTAATCTGATTTTGTCATAATATGATATATTACAGGTCTTGAAGTGTTTTTAAAAATCAAATTAGAAGGATCTATTTAGTTTGCGAACAAGTTTGAAATCACTCAAACTATGTTCTTGTTGTTAAAATTTTACAACACAAAATAAGATAGCTATATAAATATGAATCGAATAAGGTTATGAATAAGGTTACTACCTCAAGTTACTTGGACAAAGCTACTGGAAAAGGTAAGAAAAATCTTGGAATCAAAAGAGTGGTGGAGTGGGATTGAAAGATTGGAAGTAATCTTCTTGAAATCGGATGACTATATTTATACGTTCTTGAGTAGGTAAATGAAGAGAGATTAGGGAGTGAATTAACTTGAAAGAAAATTGGAAATGAAATTGTATGTGTGTGTGTGTGTGCAAAATAGCATGATTATGGGATGGATATATAGGAGATTTAGTTTGTTTTCTTGCACAAAAGTCACACATGAGGTTAAATGGCTGGTTCCCACATGTAACATCATGTCTAGTGGCTGATCATTGAAGTTTATTGTTGGTATATACCAATAGTAAATACGTATAGAAGCTGGGTATGATACGGTTACATATACCCTAGATATACTTGTAGAAATTTTGAGGAATCAGAACGAGAATTCAAATATGGACGGGTTTATAACTGTAAAAGAGGCTCAAAACTGGGCTTTTATTTTTGGGTCAAACCGGGCCAAAAGAAAATTTTAAGACATTTTTAATAAAGCAATGTTAGCCACCCCTTGGACTCCGCCAGGGTTTGCCACCCCTTGGACCCCGCTTATCGGGGGCGCTGCCCCCGAACCCCCGTCATAATCAAGATAAGTTCAAACAAGTGTGCACTCCACACTTCCCCAAACTTGTTCGATATTTATCAAGATTATTTTGGTTACAAATTAATCCCATTCACTTAAATCATATTGGTGACATAGATCACCAACACACTATAGATTGTAAGTATATATGTCAAAGAACGTTACATATAGTTATCGTTTTGAAAACTTAAGTTAGTGGTCTCAAAGTATACTTATAACTCATTGTTGTTAGTTCACAATGAAATGTTAAACCATCCTTAAATCATGTTAAATATGTATAGATATGTACATATACATAATCGTATAATTATCGTGTGTTATATAGTTCGTGATATCATCGGTCAAATTGGACGGTCAAACGTTGTGTGAAACTCTTTTCAAAAACATAAGTCTCAACAGTTTGGATTGCTTATCATGTTGGTAAGGTTTATTTTAATGAAATATTAATCTCATAAGTATACAACGATCGGAAAAATCCGGGTCGTTACATTATTGCACTCAATCCGTAATTAAGTAACATCGCTAATTAAGGATTGATCAATTGGCGCCATCCGTGGGACACGTTTTACAAATTAAACTGAAAATTTTTTGTTTCGAGCCATCAAACAACTAATTCGTCTGTTTAATTTCAATCGTGTTTTTGTTGTGATGATTTACAGGTAATTTTTGAATACGCAATCAGTTGATCTGCTTGACAGTCACGATGACAAATGCAAAGCAAACTGGCATTTCTGCGAATGCTGATGAACTTCCAGGTGATTCGCAGAACGTTGTGATATTTTCATTGCAAACAAATGCTAGTATAACCGCGGGAAAATCGGTTCCAGAACCGATTGTTAAAACATCCACTGTAACAACGCTAGTGATTCGCAGCCAGAAATCGCTGCTGAGAAAATGATTGCGCGCAGAACTTTGCTGCAAAATCGCGATGAAACAATTACTGAAGGAAAGCGAATGAGGGCTTTGGCTGGAAAATCTAGTCTGCGAACTGAAAAAATTGGTGGCACCGCCATTGAACAGACTAAGAAAGATGCTAAATGTAGTCGCGAGTCCCGCATACTGCGAACTTACCTATGGCCGTTAAATGATTCAGGATCACAGGTCGATCGCCTAGTTATTGAGCGAAACGATAGTGATAGTGATAATGCAGAAGAGCGCGTTAATTTGAATTATGCATATAATTCAAAAATGGCTAAGGCGCCAAGAGAGGAAAGCGAATTTTCTGATGATTCGGATAGTGTGGAAGAATTTGTTAAAGTTCCACATATTAAGCGAAAACACCCACCAACACCTTTCCCTCATTATGGAGAAGAAAGTGAAGCATATGATGCTGCCCGCAGAGAAAATGCTCAAAATTTTTTAGTGGATGCTTTCAGATGCATTGCGCCAAAATCAATGCAACATAAGTTTGATCAGCCAAATTTTTTGCAAGACATGATTACCAAGTTTTGTGCGAAGAATGCAGATACTCGCACAAAGAATGCCACAGAAATCACTACTGCTGTGGACAAGTTTGCCCAGCGTATTTCTGACTATCCAATTGTTTCTCCGCCGATCGTGCTGGCAACTCTGGGAGTCTATTCGAGTTTAACCGATCCTTTAGATTTTCTGCAATTCTTTGAAGGGGTGGTAAGCACCTATAACTGGGATGAACCAGTTGTGTGGAGAGTATTTCCCATGGCTTTGCAAGGGTCAGCAAGGGAGTGGTTTCATAGTCTGCAATCTCGCAGTATTATTGGCTTTGTTGATCTTCGAGAAAAATTCTTGTTACAATTCAAGAATTTACTACTGCAGAAAAAGACGCATATCGAATGTCACGATATTAAACAAGGCAACAAGGAAACCTTGAATGCGTTACTTACGCGGTACATCTACGAATGTCAAAAGATTCCAAGCCTGCATGAAGATAAAAAAAAATCTCTGGATTTTTGCATGCTATTAATCCGCAGTGACATCCAACTCTGGTGCGAAGGCTGCGAAGAGATGTCCCGCACACTTTTGCTAAAGTTCAACAGGAAACATATGATTATCTCTGCAGTGGAGAGGATAGCACTATAACCCCTGCATGTGGGTGGGGTAGAGACAAAAGTTGGCGAGATGACAATGATTCTTTTCGTGATGGTAATAGTGACAATTATCATGGACCAAATTTTCTACAGAAAAACCGCGGCGGTGCATACCCGCGAAATGACAGGTTTCAAGGGCAAAATGATAACCATGGGTATGGCCGTCGTGATCGCTATTCTACGCGAAAGTGGAACAATGAATCTTTCAATATCATTCAGATGCTAACAAAAATGCCTAAGGAAATTTTATTACAAGAGAGAGTCGCTAAGTCTTTCCCTGATCCGCAGCCTTTGGGAGAGAATAGCAGGCGCGATCGGTCAAAGTTTTGTGTTTTCCATGATGATTATGGTCATGAAACTAATCGCTGTAGAGATTTGGCGAAATTCATTGCAGAAGCATACGAGCAAGGAAATCTGGACCATTTAAATGCACAGAACACTGCAAATGCAATTATAATGCCTACAAAAGCTAACACCTCAAATGCATCAAATGCGGTTGAGCGAAAGGCTCCTGCAGTGAGAAATCTGGGTGTAAAGATGGTGAATAAGAAAGAAAATCAGCGCGGAATTCAAGTAATTAATGTGGTAGAAGTGCAGGGCGAACTGTCAGTACTTCAAATTTCTGAGCAGATTGTAAGTTGGAGGTGCCCCTCCATTACTTTTCCTCCTGCAAGCTTGACCACAGATGTTGATAAACCTATGGTAGTTTCATGCTGCATTGCGAACACTGGTATAATGATAATGAAGGTACATGTGGATACTGGTAGCAGTGTCGATGTCATGTACGAATAATGTTTTAGCAAGCTGCCCGCGAACATTCAAGCTTTGATGAACCCTACTGCGGTTTCACTTGCTGGGTTCTCAAGAGAGTCATCCTGGCATGTTGGCCAGTTGGAATTGCAAATGGAGCTAGTTGATGACAGCGATGAGTCACTAAGGCGCCAAGCTTTATTGAATCTATACATAATGCGAAATCAATCACGATTCAATATGATACTGGGGCGCACTGCTCTGCGCATGTTTGGCGCTATTCCTTCTACTATACATGGCATGGTTAAATTTTCTGCAAATAAAGGAATTGGCACGCTAATTTCTGCGGAGATGGAGCCATTCTGCGCTATGATCATGGCAAATGTGAATATGGGTCTTGAAGGACATTCAGTTAATCCTGAATAAGTGCGAAATCTTAAAAGTTATAATGAGATGCTAAGGCAAACTTCATCAATGTGTGATATAATAATGTGAATATGATTGTTGCATTTATTTTTGAACCTTGTAATGCGAAACAATAATGAATGGCATGGTCTTCGCTAAACATGGCCTACTTAAATGTTATAATAATGCAAAAATGCATTGTGAAATAATTTGTTAAAAAAAAAGTGATGAAATTACACACTTGTGTTAATAATTGCGAAAGGATAAAATTTCCTAAGTATTTGATCTTGCCAATACTTAGATGCTTCGCAATGATAAATTTGCCTAAGGATCGATTTTTCGGACTTAGAAGATTCATAATGATTAAAAGATTGTTTCGCATAAAGTACGCTTTGTTATGTGCACAATAACGAATGCGGAAATGGCAAAGGGCAAGTCTGAATTATGAATATACGATAATGTAAAGCGCTATATAAATAAAAGAAGTTGCAACTGCGAATTGTTAGTAAGTCATTAAACGTGTAAACAATGCGGGTCATTACAAATAATGCAATTCAAGATTGCAAGAATACATTCAAAAGCTAGCTAAGCCAAATTTAAAGCTCTAATGCTTCAATATCTGCGAATGAAATGCCCTCGCGCTGACTAAGTTCCTCCAGGGCAGGTATGCTAACTTTCTCGACCTCCTTCTTCGCTCTCTCGAGTGCTTCGCGAGCGTCATCTGTGGCGCATATTTCTTTCGCCATGTCAGAAGGTAGAGGTTGAGAAAGATCGCCAAGCTTGCATAATAAATCGTACCACTCACAGCGGGTGGCAAGTTTTGCTGCTTGGGCTTACGCTTCAAATTTTTCAGTGACTGGATTGGATTCCATCACTTTATCTGCGAAAGTTGGGAGATACTTGACCAGCTGTGCGAAATTTTGTTCCGCAGTTTCCGCCCTCTTTTTGAGAATGGCGTTCTCTTCCGCAGCCTTTTTTAACCGCGCCTCAGCCCTTTGCGCTTTTCTCTCGCTAGCATTGGCAATCTTTACAACATTATCATATTCATCCGACATCTCGGTGTAACGCTCCATACTGTCTACTATTTTGTAACGCTTCATGCAATCGTTGCCTTGCAGTTTCAGGATATGATAAATTGCGGTATTGCTCTTTTGTATCCTTTGGGATAAATTTGTAAAGTTTGCGGTATAGTTGATTGGCCAGTTCTGCTGCTGCGGTTTCTTCCACATCATCTTCTCCTTCCTCTTCTAGATTAGATGCTTCTGCATCCGAAAGAAGTGATACATTTTCGCGATTAGGCTCTTCAAGAACATCTGTAGGGATGCTTCCTCTTATGTTGTAGAGCGGGGTGGTTTCAGCGGATGACTCTGAAAGAACAACTATAACCAGATAAACAAATATAGTGAATCTATGCGAAAATAACAAAGCGCATAATGAATGAATACTGCGAACTTAGCAATCGCTTACTTGTTTCTTGTTCAGAAAGACACCGTAGTCGTCTTTTGCGTGGAGTGGGGGCACCTTCCACAACTTTTCGTTTGCCACGGTCCTCGCCACCAGTAATATAACATGTATTGATGATTGGCTCATCAATAAGTATAATCTCGCCGTCGCCATTTTTTAGGCGATGAGCAGGGCTGATCCTGCTGATATCGGCAGACCTCATGATAAGGTCAAGAGTAATCACTGCGAAAATATAAACATATAGTGTTATGTGAAGCAAAAATATACTGCGAAAAGTATGAAAAGTATTATGCGATAAGTTTAAGCGAAATACCATTTTTTGCCTGGTCAACCAAAAGCGCGTCATAGTCGCTCCATGGCCATTGAATTGAAACTCTACCGATGTACAACGGTACATTCGAATAAGATCGCAGATCTAGGCCTGCGTTTTTGAGTGTCTTGAGAATATCATGCTCAAGATCATCAAGTACGGGTTTCTCATTGAGATTGGGATCAAGTTCTATACACCATGTTTTTGGTATGTTACTGTCCACATTCGCGGTGTCATTAATATAAAAGAAAGAACCGCTCCAGTTGCCGATTGAGTCTTTTGGCGAAATCATTGTACCCAGTTTGCTGCGGAATGAAAACCATCCCACATCGTATAAAATCAGACTGTTACACGTGCGAAACACGTTTAGCAGCGGTTGTACGCTGGTGGCAATGCAATACATCTCGAACAGCACAATTTTATTAACCGCATTCGGATGCAATTGTGCCACAGCAATCTTATAATACTCACATATACTGCGGAAGAATTGAGTCAGTGGAAATCGTAGGTTACCCTGTGATATGGCAGCCTCATAAACAGAAATCATCCCCTTAGGGGGAGTGTCAGCCCATTGTTCAGCTGCGGGTGCGGTAGGAACAAATTGGGAAAGTGGCGGATACCACTCTTGTACGGTTCGGAGTTTTGATTCCGTCATATACGAAACATAACCCCCAGGAGTATGCATAGATGAAGACGACGCCATTTGTAATAAGGAAAATAAATCGAAAGTTGGAATTGAAGAAATTAAAGGTTGGATTCGTTAATTGCTTGGTACGATTGTGATTAGATGAATTTGATTGAAAATGAAATCGAGCGAGAAAGCGTAAAGTTTTTATGCGGATTATTCAGCTATTTATAATTGGAATTAGGGCGAGCAAGTGGAAAGGGTAATAATTACATTTAAACGGCTGAAATTACCGCAACGTGTAAACGGTAAATTTCTAACCGTTACAGCGTATTGATTTGACAGAATGGCGAAAGTTACCGTTGTAATTACGCGTTGGGCCTAATAAAAACAACGGTAATAAATGAACGGTAAAAATTATAAAATATTGATTGTGAAATATTTTGATAAGCACTTCTTTATTTTTAGAGTTTATCATGATACATTTGTTTCGCGAAAATGTATCATAATAAACTGGGGGGACTTGATCATATACATAGCGTTGTTTATGTATATTTTATTTGCTATAGGCCAAAGCAGAATTACGCGGACCCTAAAGCCAAGATATGCAATATTCGCTGAAAATAAAGTGCAGAGTTATGTTTCCGCATTAATAAGAGACTGCGGTTTAATCCGCTGAGTTTCCGCGGATGGTTAGGTAATTCGCAGACCGCGTATATCTTGAATACTATAAATAGGGAGTGTGGCCTCTCATTTATAGGTTGCTGATTCTCTACCATTTTGCCCAGGCCTTTGTAATTTCCACTTGTGATCTTGCCCAAGGGATTTTTACATCGCGCAAAGGTGAATTATGCTAATTAACAATCAAGACTGGGTCGGGGTGGTTGATCACTTGATAGTTAAAGTGAAAGACGATCATCGGGGCCCAAAATAATCATCAAACATTCCGTCCTCTATTATAAACTTATTGCACTCAATCCGTAATTAAGTAACATCGCTAATTAAGGATTGATCAGCTGTCGTATGCCAACCCAAGGTCAAGATTTGGAGTCGGCATAATTGTTTATATTGTTTAAAATTGCATTCAGAGTATTTGTTGTAATATATTTGATCATATTGTAATGGGTTGTGTAAAAACTTATTTATTTGAGGAGATTGTCTTTGATAGACAATCTAAATTATGTCATTAAGACCTTTATTCAATAATAAAGGTTATGGTTTTTTTTAAAAACGAATGCAAGATTTGAAAAACGTCTCATATAGAGGTCAAAACCTCGCAAAGATACCAATTAATATGAAACGTTTATAATTAATATGAACGGGGCATTTCACTCAGGTCCTCGTTTGGCATTCCATCGTACTCGGACGATCGGAATCTTGTTGTGTTTCAAAGTTTTGACCTCACGGTCCATAATTTCGACAGGCTCTTCCACGAAGTGGAGTTTGTCATCAATTGTAAGTTCCTCCAATGGTATGACATGTTCCGGTTCAGCAAGACACTTCTTCAAATTCGATACGTGAAAGGTAAGATGTATCGCGGGTCTAACATGCTCCAAGATTTCAAAAGGACCAATATATTGCGGGTTGAGCTTCCTACGTTTTCCAAAACGGAACACACCTTTCCAAGGTGCGACCTTCAACATTACACGGTCACCCACATTGAATTCAAAGTCTTTACGTTTAAGGTCGGCATAACTCTTTTGACGATCACGAGCCGTCTTAAGTCTCGCTTAAACTTGGACAATCTTCTCAGTTGTTTCATGGACTATTTCGGGTCCGGTGATTTTTGTTTCGCCTACCTCGGCCCAACAAATAGGAGATCGGCATTTGAGGCCATACAATGCTTCAAAAGGTGCGGCATTAATACTCGAATGATAACTGTTGTTGTAAGAGAATTCGGCTAGCGGCAAATGCCTTTCCCAAGCCTTCCCGAAATCAATGATACATGCACGCAACATGTCCTCCAAAGTCTGAATCATGCGTTCGCTTTGCCCGTCGGTCTGTGGGTGATACGCGGTACTCATGTCAAGACGAGTCCCCAAGGCCTCTTGCAAAGAACGCCAAAATCTTGTGATGACCCGGGAATTTTTGACTAAATTTAAACTTCATCTTGTTATGATTTCGAAACGATAAGCAAAGTCTGTTATGTTGAGTCTCGAAAACTTTGGAACAGATATATGAATGCATTTAACCTTTAACCATATCCGACGATTCACGAACTATTGTTTGTAACTAAGTATGTATATGTATATAAATGTAGGAAAATGTATCAAATTGGAATTTAAAATGTAAATTAATCATTAGAGATAATTATGTAAAATAGTATACCGAATAATTAAATTTCTTTTAAAGTAAATATCCATATAAAAATATATACATATTACATAAATAATAATAAGTGATATCTAAATATTAAATTACAAAGTAAAACAAAGTTGTTATTTTTACTTTACTATTAATATTAATATTAATAATTGTATTATTATTATTATTGATATTATCATCATATTATTAGTTTTAATATTTTTATTACTTATATAATTATTATTAGTATTACTATTATTATTATTATTATTATTATTATTATTAGTTATTATTGATATTATTATTATTTGTATTTAAATTATTGTAAGTATAATGATAATTAGTAATTATTAATAAAAATGGTATAAAGTCTTATGCTTGAATCCAAATCAGTTCAAGATAATCATCAAACTGTATCATGCTTTGTTTCTATCACTAATCTGTTACGTATCATTTTCGGTTATACAAATCCAATCACCTTTGCAGCTTAAACTTTTGGTTATTTAGTCCTTGATTGAATTGATCCTGTCTCCAATTTGTTAAACGTCTGAATCAACTCAGAATACAAACAAAAGGATTTAACGCATCCAATATTCGATTATTACTTGTACATAACTCAAACTTACACCAATATCTTCATCTTTCTATATCTTCTCCATCTCTCTCATAATCTAGGAAAAACTATCACAATTTTTTTTTCTTACGATAACCATCACCACTTTCGGTTCATTTGAACATCACCCTTCATAAACTGTCATTCACCCTACCACCTTATTTCTTCTTGTTTTCGAATCGATCCCAAAAATTAACATCACCAAACCACTGCTTTATATATATTATATATAGATAGATAGATATTATTTTTTTTTGTGTACCTTCAATCGACAACCATTTATCTATTAATCTTCATCACCACTTTTCTCCATCCTCACCTTCACCATCATCCAAGAACACCCGACACCACAATCCTCCATCACCACGACACCCTAAATAAAAACCGCCACCACACAAAAACACACACCTGCATAATTTCGCTGTTTTAGTACCTGCTGCAGCTAAATCTTCTGTTTCTGGTTCGACAGGCTAAATAACCAATAATAGCTCGCCATATCACCTCAATCTATTGATGCCACTTCGTTAACAATGATGAGGATGATGCTACAATAAATGGTGGCCAAAAGATTAAGAGTTTCGTGTAGATATATACACGGATCGTGTAATTTGGTTCAAGAATTATATAGAACGTGTGATATATATACGTACCGCGTAAGTTATGCTTATACAGTTCATGCTTCTGTTTTTTTTTTGCAAGTTCGTAAAACGGTTGGTTAAGAAGAGGTGATGATAGAAAGTAGATGGTGATGATGATCGTAAATTGATGAGCAAGAGAGGATTAAGATAAGGTTTAAGAATATGATACATAACTAATAAACTTAAAGATGATGATACATGTGATCACACTTTAATATTTATTCATTTACAAAAAGCATTATTAGATAAATGTCGGTATGCTGTCTCTTATGATTTTGATTATGGAATCTTACATGGGGATGAGGTGAGGATGATGCAGTGGGAAAGTAAAAATCGGTTCATATGTTAGATAAATAAATAAATGTGTGAGCTATTACATATATGTAACAAGTAGAGCTATGGTTTGATACGTGCGGGTTTAACCGAGAGGTCACAAGATCATGCCTGGGCTGGGGCGTACTCTTTTTAGAAAATGGAGAATTTAAATCAGGCATTTATAGATGTTGGTTATATATTTATGGGTTGTGTTCAAATTAGAAATGAAAGAAAGGAGGAATGGTTACAGTGTTATGTGTTTGAAAGAGAGGTCATGGGTTTGAAACCAGGGGCGTGCATATATTTTTTTTCTTCAATAAGATGTCTAAAGAGTTTGGGTCAGTTGGGCTACAATACTGATAGTTGGGCCGAAAGGATCCAATTAATTGTTGGGCCGATGCAACTGGGTAGGTTTCAGTTCTTACTAGTTGAGCTAAAGACGGGTTATAATTACATAGTTTCCATATTAATTCAGGAAAACAGCAAGTTTCTTAATGGTTGAGGGTGTTTGTGTGAAACGAGAAGTCTTGGGTTCGAGCCCGGCCATAGGCATTCATTTTTGGAACTTTTTCTTGAGAGGTAGTTATTATTAGTACTCTTGTTTTATTATTATTATTATTATTATTATTATTATTATTATTATTATTATTATTATTATTATTATTATTATTATTATTATTATTATTATTATTATTATTATTATTATTATTATTATTATTATTATTATTGTTATGTTATTAATATAAATATTAGTATTATTATTATTATTATCAATATCACTATTAAAGTTAATTATTAGTATTATTATCATTATATTGATATTATCATAATTATTATTTTAACTAACAAAAGATATTTATATATAAAAATATAATTATTACATGTATCATAAGTATATCTAATTTATCAGGTTAATATAAAAAAAATAACATATAGATATATATAACATTTGGCATAATAAATACATTACTATTTTAAATAAGTAAAATATTATATAATTAATATATATAAACTTGTTTGAATATTATTATATGTTTTAATATATATAACTGATATAGGTTCGTGAATCCGAGGCCAACCTTACACTTGTTCAATGACGTCATATGAATTTTTACTACAAAATACAGTATAGTGAGTTCCTTTGATCCCCTTTTACTCTTTACATTTTTGGGACTGAGAATACATGCGCAACTTTTATAACTGTTTTACAAAATAGACACAAGTAATTAAAATGACATTATATGGTTGAATGATCGAAATCGAATATGCCCCTTTTTATATAGTCTGGTAATCTAAGAATTAGGGAACAGACACCCTAATTGACGCGAACTCTAAAGATAGATCTATCGGGCCCAACAAACCCCATCCAAAGTACCGGATGCTTTAGTACTTCGAAATTTATATCATGTCCGATGGAGGATCCCGGAATGATGGGGATATTCTTATATGTATATTGTGAATGTCGGTTACCAGGTGTTCAATCCATATGAATGATATTTTTGTCTCTATGCATGGGACGTATGTTTATGAGAAATGGAAATATGAAATCTTGTGGTCTATTAAAATTATGAAATGATTATTTATGCTAAACTAATGAACTCACCAACCTTTTGGTTGACACTTGAAAGCATGTTTATTCTCAGGTACGAAAGAAATCTTCCGCTGTGCATTTGCTCATCTTAGAGATATTACTTGGAGTCATTCATGACATATTTCAAAAGACGTTGCATTTGAGTCGTTGAGTTCATCAAGATTATTATTAAGTCAATTATAGTTGGATATATTATGAAATGGTATGCATGTCTGTCAACTTTAGATGTAATGAAAGATTGTCTTTTCAAAAATGAATGCAATGTTTGTAAAATGTATCATATAGAGGTCAAGTACCTCGCGATGTAATCAACTGATGTGAATCGTTTATAATCGATATGGACTTCGTCCGGATGGATTAGGATGGGTCCTTTCAAATCTGGTATCAAAACGGGGATCGCGATCTGAGATGATCGATAAGGGCACACCATGACGAGATACAACCTCTTTTATGTATAGTTGAGCGAGTCTTTCCATCGTATCCGTTTCCTTCATCGCTAAAAAGTGTGCAGATTTGGTAAGACGGTCAACGATAACCCAGATGGTATCGTATCCGCCCACCGTCTTTGGTAGCTTCATAATGAAATCCATTGTTATCCTTTCCCACTTCCATTGCAGGATTTTCGGTTGTTGAAGTAACCCAGAAGGCCTCTGATGTTCGGCCTTAACTTTCGAGCAAGTCAAACACTTCCCAACATATGTTGCAACGTCCTTCTTAAGATTAGGCCACCAACACTGTTCCTTAAGATCGTGGTACATTATACCGGCTCCTGGATGAATCGAATATCTTGACTTGTAGGCTTCATCTAATATAAGGTTCTGTAGGTCTCCATAACGAGGTACCCAAATTCTTCCAGCATAGCATCGGAGTCTAGTCTCTTTAACTTCGAATCGAGAAACGAAAATGTTCAAGTATTCATAAGATATATTCTCCTCCTTGAGAGCCTCATCTTGGGCTGCTCGGATCTGGCTATTGAGGTTTGAATGAATGGTGATGTTCAGTGCCCGAACACGAAGAGGTGCCATCCTCTCCTTTCGGCTCAAGGCGTCAGCTACAACATTGGCCTTGCCATGGTGATAACGAAGTTCACAATCATAGTCGTTCAGCATCTCGATCCACCGACGATGTCTCATATTCAGTTGCTTCTGATCGAAGATGTGTTGGAGGCTTTTATGATCTGTGAAAATAGTGCTCTTGGTTCCATAAAGATAGTGTGTCCACAGTTTTAATGCAAAGACAACGGCTCCAAGCTCGAGATTGTGAGTAGTGTAATTTCCCTCGTGAATCTTTAGTTGTCGGGAGGCGTAAGCGATAACCTTTATTTGTTGCACCAGTACACAACCAAAACCACTTTTCGAAGCATCGCAATAAACGACGAAATCGTCACTGCCTTCAGGAAGTGATAAGATAGGTGCAGTGGTTAACTTCTTTTTCAAGGTTTGAAATGCTGATTCCTGTTCGGGTTCCCAAATGAACTTCTTCCCTTTGTAAGTCAGCGCGGTCAAAGGACGCGCAATCAGAGAGAAACCTTCAATAAATCTTCGGTAGTAACCGGCGAGACCTAAAAATTGGCGAATGTGCGTCGGAGTAGTGAGGTTTTCCACTTGCTGATAGCTTCGATCTTTGCGGGATCTACTTTATACCTTGATCACTCACAACGTGACCCAGAAATTAGACTTCCTTCAACCAAAATTCACACTTGGAGAATTTGGCTTAAAGTTGCTCTTGTCTCAAGAGTTCAAGCACTAGACGAAGATGTTGCTCATGTTCTTCTTCGCTTTTAGAGTAGATGAGGATATCATCTATGAAGACGATAACGAACTTATCCATGTATGGCTTGCAGACACGATTCATGAGATCCATAAACACGGCAGGTGTGTTGGTTAAACCGAATGGCATCACGAGAAACTCATAATGACCATAACGAGTTCTGAATGCAGTCTTAATCACATCGCTCTCTTTCACCCTCAATTGGTGATAACCGGATCGTAAATTGATCTTAGAGTAAACGCTCGATCCTTGATCGTCAATTTGTTGAGTTTACGGTAGTCGATACACATGCGGAAAGATCCGTCCTTCTTCTTCACAAACAAAATAGGTGCGCCCCAAGGCGAGAAACTTGGTTGGATAAATCCACGGTCTAGCAGTTCTTGTAATTGGCTCTGCAACTCTTGCATTTCGGAAGGTGCGAGTCGATAAGGTGCGCGAGCTACAGGTGCAGCTCCTGACACTAAATCGATCTGAAACTCTACTGCTCTCGGTGCAGGTAATCCAGGCAATTACTCTAATGACCCGTCCTAATCCATCTGAACGATAGTTGATTTCATCGCGAGGTACTTGACCTCTATATGAGACATTTTACAAACATTGCATTCATTTTTTAAAAGATAAACTTTCATTACATCGAAAGTTGACGACATGCATACCATTTCATAATATATCCAACTATAATCGACTTAATAATAATCTTGATGAACTCGATGACTCGAATGCAATGTCTTTTGAAATATGTCATGAATGACTCCAAGTAATATCTCTAATATGAGCAAATGCACAGCGGAAGATTTCTTTCATACCTGAGAATAAACATGCTTTAAAGTGTCAACCAAAAGGTTGGTGAGTTCATTAGTTTAACATAAATAATCATTTCCATCATTTTAATAGACCACAAGATTTTCATTTCTCATAAATATACGTCCCATGCATAGAGACAAAAATATCATTCATATGGATTGAACACCTGGTAACCGACATTCACAATATGCATATAAGAATATCCCCATCATTCCGGGATTCTCCTTCGGACATGATATAAATTTCGAAGTACTAAAGCATCCGGTACTTTGGATAGGGCTTGTTGGGCCCGATAGATCTATCTTTAGGATTCGCGTCAATTAGGGTGTCTGTTCCCTAATTCTTAGATTACCAGACTAAAAAGGGGCATATTCGGTTTAATAATCCAGCCATAGAATGTAGTTTTAAGTACTTGTGTCTATTTCGTCAAACATTTATAAAGCAGTGCATCTATTCTCAGTCCCAAAAATATATATATTGCAAAAGCATTTAAAAAGGGAGTAATGAAACTCACAATATTGTATTTTGTAGTAAAAATACATATGACGACATTGAATAACTGAACAATGCGGGGTTGGCCTCGGATTCACGAACCTATATCATTTATATATATATTAAAACATATATTTGTAATCAAACAAATATATATATTTTTATTAGTGGTGTAAATAATAACTTATATTCATTTTATGAAATTATTAAATTGTGTTATGTTATATGTAATATATATATATATATATATATATATATATATATATATATATATATATATATATATATATATATATATATATATATATATATATATATATTTGTTTGTTAAAACAGTACTTTAGTAATACTAAGATAATATTTGAAATATTAGTAATGATAATACTAATAAATATGATGATATTATTTATAATTTTATTAGTAAGGATATTAATGATAAGTTTAAATAATAAATCTCATAATAGTGATTATATCAATAGTTTTTAATAAAGTGAATAATTTAATAGTAATGATAATGAAAATAATAATTTTGATAACAATACCTAATACTTAATAATAATAATAATGATAACAATAACAATTTTATTACAAGTAGCAATCTTAATAAGAATACTTTTGTTAATAATAACAATTCTAAATGTTACCAATACCAATATTATTGATAAATATAATAGTTTTTTATTATTTTCATATTCGAGATTTTGAATTAACATCTATAACAATACTTTTAATCATGATTTTTACTTAATCTTAATTATATTATACTTAATTTATGAATTACTTATAATATTTTTTATTTCATGACTCTCTTCCGAATATTCTAATATCTTCAGATTTAAATTTAGAAAATAACAATAATACAATTAATGCTTAATACTAATACTAGTCTTAATACTAATGATAATAGTAATATTACTTGTTTTAATGTTAATAATGTTCATAATATTCATGTTAGTAGTAACATAACTATAATCTTAATCCTAATATTTAGTAATAACAATATTAATACAATAATAATAATACTAATAGTAATAATAATGGTAATACTAATAATATTAGAAATGTTAATAATATAAACTATATTAATCATAATAATTTTTATGACTAGGTTATTAATAATAATGATAATAGTTAGCAATACATTAATATTAGTAAGTAACAAAAAACACATAACAACAATAATAATAATAATAATGAAGAATAATAATAATAATAATAATAATAATAATAATAATAATAATAATAATAATAATAATAATAATAATAATAATAATAATAATAATAATAATAATAATAATAATAATAATAATAATAATAATAATAATAATAATAATAATAATGAAGAATAATTACAACCTTTGAAGAAATCAAAAACAAATTCGCCACTAGAGAGACTCGAACCCGCGACCTTCTGAAACCCGGCACCCCACTTAACCAACTGGGCTGATGCCCGTTTTCTGTTTTTAAATCTCCTCAAAATTTATTATAACCTGTATTCTATTTATGCTTCTTCACCTTCTCCAGTAAATAAAACAATCGACCAGACATGTAAGGATTAGGGATAAATCCCTATTTTATATAATTTTAGTGTTTATAAATGATACATAAACGACTAGTGATCAATTCAATTAATTAAAACAACAACAAAAAAAATTAAATGAAACTAAAATAATCTTGCTGCTGTCGTAGCTTTTAAAAAAAATTGATTTTCGGTTTTAAGAGCGTTTTAACAAAAACTTTCTATACAAAATAGTTTGGAAATCATGTATACAAACTTGAGGAATCATCAATTGTTCCATAAATTTAAAAACGAACTCGAATTTCCTTATGAACAAATTGTTTGACTTTTTAATTTATATGTTTGACTCCAAAATTCAAACTCAATATTAAAAATTGGAACTTGAGCTTTTGCAGATAGTCAAAGAGGAAGATTAACAACATAACTGCATTGTTACATTTTTAAAATTCATTCAAATTCGAAATATGATAAAAAAAAGTTAAAGAACAGGGGTAATAGAACGGGTTCTTCCTGGTTTCTGTTTAAATTGAATAAAAAAATGGTTATTGACTTATGAAATATGTGAATGATAATGTGAGTCGTATCCCCTCAATTACCAACTGGATTGGATTTATATATAATCAAAATAAAGTCGACAGCAAAAAAAATTCAGTCGTACATGAAAAGAGAAATAAAAATAAAAAAATAAAAGGCGATGTGGATTGCTAACCGATTTGGATATATCTGCATTTGTTTTCGAATCTCAGTACAGAATTAGAGACAAAATAATAAAGGTTGAAAGGGATAGCTGAAATGTCCCGTTCTTATTGATTAAAAACATTCCATATTAATTGATTTCGTTGCGAGATTTTGACCTCTATATGAGACGTTTTTCAAAGACTGCATTCATTTTTAAAACAAACCATAACCTTTATTTCATAAATAAAGGTTTAAAAAGTTTTACGTAGATTATCAAATAATGATAATCTAAAATATCCTGTTTACACACGACCATTACATAATGGTTTACAATACAAATATGTTACATCGAAATCAGTTTCTTGAATGCAGTTTTTACACAATATCATACAAGCATGGACTCCAAATCTCGTCCTTATTTTAGTATGCAACAGCGAAAGCTCTTAGTATTCACCTGAGAATAAACATGCTTTAAACGTCAACAAAAATGTTGGTGAGTTATAGGTTTAACCTATATATATCAAATCATAACAATAGACCACAAAAATGTTGTGGTCTATTAATATATTGAAATGATTGTTATGATAAACCTATGAACTCACCAACCTTTTAGTTGACACTTTAAAGCATGTTTATTCTCAGGTATTAAAGAAATCTTCCGCTGTGCATTAGCTTATTTTAAGGATATTACTTGGAGTCATTCATGGCATATTTTGAAAGACGTTTCATTCGAGTCATTGAGTTCATCAAGATTATTATTATGTCAATTATAGTTGGATGTATTATGAAATGGTGTGCATGCCGTCAACTTTCATTGTAAAGAAAGTTTTTCTTTTAAAAACGAATGCAATGTTTGTAAAATGTATCATATAGAGGTCAAATACCTCGCGATGTAATCAACTATTGTGAATCATTTATAATGTATATGAACGGGTACTTTCAGTTGGTATCAAAGCTGGTTTAATGCCGTTTATTAGCGGGTTAATCGTAGAGGGGGTTCTCACAGTGTTACCTGTGACGAAGCATTGGCTCTTACACCTCGCGGTCCCTATTAGGGTTGGCTGTACTGCCGAGAGGCGGGCTGTAAAATCAGTGTCTGAGGTACGCTCAGTGGTCACAGGCGGTTAGCTGAGAAGGCACTGAGTGGGATGCGTCCCCAACTTTCAGTTGGTATCAGAGCAGTGGTCTTAGCGAACCAGGTCTGCATTAGTGTGTCTAACTGATAGTCGTTAGGATGCATTAGTGAGCCTGAACTTCGACCGTGTCTGCATGTCAAAAGTTTTGCTTATCATTTTTGTCGGAAATTGCCTGCTTATCATTCTTAGTCTAGATACGTGTTACTGCATTGATTGCATGAATAGTGTATAGACAAAATTCATATCTTAGCGTATCTGCTAATCCATATCTTAGCGTATCTGTTACTGTAAACTTTGCCTGACATATCCCGTAAATTCCTTCGTAATCTACGAAATCTTTTGCGCTATATATATAGATATTCTATGTAATTAGAATACCACCCGATAGCCGAAAAATCATTTCATATTGAAAAATCCTTTATTCAATCGAATGAAATGGAATTCGTCATTAGTTCAAGTCCCTCGAATTCCGATATGGAATCCCACTCAAGCTCCGAAAGCAGTGTGACCAGAATGGATCAACCAATTAGCCATCATCTATTCTGGATGAATTGGGGATAGGTTCGTAGCCTCCTCAATAATTGGAGACAAGATGAAGGTGATCCCTTCCATCTACCACATTGCCCTCTTGGCGATGAACCTGAAGCACTTACTGGTGAACCGGTCTGAAACACCATTTTCTCTCTCATTTCCAGAGTATCTCGTCACGATTATATACTACACCAAATTCTAGATCTTATTTATCCGCTCGTCCGAACCGACAATCACCCCGGTGTAATAGACGAAGTCAACTAGCTTCACGCTTGGGTAGTGGCTTTGGAGAATATGGTGCAAAGGTTACAAACACCAGCAGCAGCACCAACAACATAACCAGTACCACCATCAACAACATCAACAGTACCATTACTACCACTAACAACAACCGCATCACAAACCTCAACTTCACAATCTGTCCCATGAGCACCGACGTCATACGCCATGTAGATACTAAGGAATACCACAATGATGAAGTATTGATTCATAACTTCATTGGGGAAACATTCTATGACGATTATGTAATTTCTAAAGTTTAGAAATTATCTATCCTAGCCTTAACCATAAATCAAATGAGTTTAATTTAATATTAACTTATTAAATCTATATTACATCTGAAGAAATATACACATATATATTTCCATAAAGACTGTAATAAAATTCTTTTGTACAAAATATTAATTGTGAAATTTTTTTTTTAACGGGTAGGTAATACCCGAGAGATATATAAATTCACAATTAATATGTTACATTCTTCGAATCTGATTCAGCAAATCATCCATTATACTCCCTACTTTCACAACAATATACATTCTTTTATAGAAATCAAAACAACCATACTCATTCAAAATCTAATTACATATTCTGATTTTGAAATCTCAGAATTCGATTCAAGATATAACCGAAATCATCACTCTTAGATTTCTAAATCTTTCAAAACTATACTTTGACTTCAAAACTGTCCTAGAACCTCATTTCTATTCATGGAACTCACAAAAATATTTGTATCATTCAAAATCTTAGAATATCATATGTATATTAACAATTACAATATGTGTTCAAACACTTCGAAATTCTTAAAGAAATGCGAGATGATGATCCAACCACACATTACCCACTGTCATGCACCTGAAAAGCTATCGAAACCAAAGTTATAGTTTAACACCTATCCGTGTCAGATCCTTTGATATTTATTACCAAATATAATTTTTCAATCTCTTTTCAAAATAGACAGTTTTGTCATAGCTTCAACAAATCACCTTCATTTGTTTATACGAATAAACCTTATTATAACAATTACCCCTTCATCATTGTTACCGGGGAACCTTTCATATCTCACCACATTAGCAGTAAACTTATCAACAACTTCATTAACCTTTGACTTAAGCCTCTCCGAAAAGCCACCATACTTATTCATTAAAACCCCATCATGTACTCACATACATCCTGTAACAATAATTGTCACATCAACTACTGAGAATTAGCAATCAATATTTTGAATTTCGCGACAATTTTACGTCAAAAGTTATATGTATACATATAACGTCTATCTCCTAGACTTACATACTACGAATGTGAATTTTCTGAAAAACATCCCAAACTATGAACTAGTTCTCCGAAATTGGAAAAATGCTGATGAAGCAGCAAAAACTGTAAACGGCTTTAACAGTCAAAAGTTTGATGATAAAGAATAGTATGGTGGTAAAGCTGAGAAAAAGAGAAGGTTTGAAACTGGAAAATGGATTGAGCAGACCATGAAGGAGGCTGTGGACAAATCACAAAGACTAAACCTGCCTTCGAAGGATCCAAATGATTCAGTGTCTACTGAAATCGTTAGCAAACACCTTACTTCTTATTCTAAACCTTCACAGACAAATCTTCTTCATCATCCATCTATGTTAAGAATTCTAAGATATCATCGTATCTTTTATTATAAATATCTTCGATATTCCCGAAGATATTTTCAAAACTATTCTTATCCGAAATCTTCTATCTATTCGTAATATCTGCGTTACAACATAAAAAGAAACTGTGTTAGTTTCTAAATTCTGAAGAAGAAAAAAATTCGAATTTAAAATAGGAATGTTTTTGAAGTAGTGTTGGGAACTGAAGCATGAGTTAGTATAATATAATGACACTTGATCAATGTGATTATATTACAGTAAGTCATATTGAGTTTCTAATGGAACGTGATGATTCACAGAAGATACCGTCATCATGTACTATTTACACGACTCTTACATTCTACCCAATTTCCAAACATATTAAGAACATATCATCTTGATAGCTCTATGTTTTCAGATATTCTGGTAATTTGCCAAATCAAGATCATGCCATTACGATTTTCTTCTTGGAACATTAACTATGTTCATCCAAAAATTCATATCTACAAATTCTGGACCATTATCCGCTTGACTTAAGGTCAGGAAGAGAAAACGAAAGCATGAAGCTCCGAAATATAATGGAGAATATAAAGCCCGATAACAACCCCGAAATTACAAACCTTGTATATCAATGCGTATAGAAATATAAAGACACGAGAGAATGAAAAACACAATAACCCCAAGGTAATGGTAGAAGAAAATAACTACCTCCGGTGGTAGATGAAAAAGAAGAATGACAGATATGAAAGTTAAGAGTATATCAAGAATCAATACTGGATGAAGCATATTAACGAATGCTTTAAAGTATGAATTGGGGAGAAAGACTAGAAGGTGTGAGCTGTGGAAATAAAGAAACGAAGGGGGTGGATTTATAGTAAAATATCAGACAGAGAAATCGAGACAGATTATTGCATTTAATCAAATAAGATCCTGATTTCCATAATCGCCGAAGAACCAAATCTTATTGCAAAGATTTCTTTAAATTCCAAGAATTCCGAAAATCAATCATAACTACGTCATCGGTTAAAACGAATATACGTTTACTCATTTCACTCTCTTGCGATAGCTTCACTTATACTCTTCGCGTAATCAAATTGTTTTATCTATATTACTCAATGAAGATAAAACTCTATTTATCAACTCATATTCTTCATGAAAATATTTTTAAAGTTAGCCATGACGACCTCGATCAAATTTCGGGACGAAATTTCTTTAACGGGCAGGTACTGTGACGACCCGGAAATTTTTGACCAAATTTAAACCTAACCTTTATATGTTTCCGACACGATAAGCAGAATTTGTAATGTTGAATCTCAAAAAGTTTGGAACTACATTCATGTAATCAATTACCCTTTGACCGTGTTCGACGATTCACGAACAATTATGTGTATATAGATATGTATATATAATATATAATAACTGAAAACATTAACAAAGTATTTGATATATGTGATACTTTACATGAACGTATTTGTTTCGATATATTTATCGACAGAATTAAGAGATAATATCAAATGATTGAATTATCAGATACATTATGATATAATTACGGGCCAATGTTATGAGGTCCACTGTGATTTAAGAAATCTATTCTTTTTGACAATATTCGGAAAATGGTAAAGTGATCTATAAGTAAGAACGTGGAGTGTAAATAACTTAGATGTTGGATATCGACAAGTTAAGTAACTCGACATTTTTTTTATTAAGATGATTTCATACATTTATTAAACCTTTGGACTTTATCCTATGCTTCACCAACAGACTGTAATTTAAAAACTTGAAACCTATTATAAATATATATAATTCTACTTTTCTAAAATGTTTTATGATATAACGATTTAAATTAATATTAAATATATTTATAAGCGTATTATACGTACATAGTTTTATACTTTTACTATACTTTAACTTTGCCTTTACTTTACTTTTACTTTACTTTAACTTTAATAATTCACTTTAATAATTCACTTTAATAATTCATAATTTAATAATTCATACTTTAATAATTCACTTTAATAATTCATACTTTAATAATTCACTTTAATAATTCATATTTTAATAATTCACTTTAATAATTCACTTTAATAATTCACTTTAATAATTCATACTTTAATAATTCACTTTAATAATTCAAAAATCTATTATAAATAGAATTCAATAGGTCTCATTATTTCATAGAAACTTGAAAATATTTTTCTCTAAACTCTCTCAATCGATTTACATATATATATTTACTCCGTATTATTTCAAGATATTATTAGTATACATAAAATATTACGACGGAGTGCTGTCCGAGTGGTTTCGAAATTGTTTTTCGAGTAGCATAGGATTAAGGAAATTATGGGTTATAGCTATGTAGGTGATTGAGTATGGTTCATGGGTATGCTCGTGAGGTCAATATAGTGTTTATCATTTCCGTTGCGTCTACGTACCTTTCCTGCAATATTGAATCTCAATATTGATACGTAAGTACTCATAATTTAACTTTTACATACTAATAGTGTATTCCTGACTAGTGCTCGAGTATTTAAGATTATACATGCTTGTACTTTTGATATTGCCCTTAGACAAGTTAGGTTGAATCTTGAATTAGTTACACTTGCGGTTGAGATAAGGTATAAGATATGCATGTCCTTGGAAAGCTAGCGAAAAATTAAGAACTTTTCCTTTAGATATCGAATGGTTTCGATGAACGGATTAGAAGTTATAATCAATTGAATTTTCGATATTTTTATTAAAAATGATTATTATTATCGTCGTTTTTATCGTCGTTCTAGTTTTATCTTATTATTATGATTATTATTATAATTATCAATAAAAGGGATTTATCATTAAAAATTGTTATTTTTTTTATTATTACTATCGTTATTTTCGTTAAAGTTATCATTAGTATTATTATTATTATCCAATTATTATTATTATTATTATTATTATTATTATTATTATTATTATTATTATTATTATTATTATTATTATTATTATTATTATCATTATTATTATTATTATCATCATTATTACTTGCGAGTGTACATATATTTATAAACGAAAATCTTGTGGTCTATTAATATATTGAAATGATTGTTATGATAAACCTATGAACTCACCAACCTTTTGGTTGACACTTTAAAGCATGTTTATTCTCAGGTATTAAAGAAATCTTCCGCTGTGCATTAGCTTATTTTAAGGATATTACTTGGAGTCATTCATGGCATATTTTGAAAGACGTTGCATTCGAGTCATTGAGTTCATCAAGATTATTATTATGTCAATTATAGTTGGATGTATTATGAAATGGTGTGCATGCCGTCAACTTTCATTGTAAAGAAAGTTTGTCTTTTAAAAACGAATGCAATGTTTGTAAAATGTATCATATAGAGGTCAAATACCTCGCGATGTAATCAACTATTGTGAATCGTTTATAATGTATATGAACGGGTCCTTTCATATACGTATCTCATTATTGATCACAACTCAAACTATATATATTTTGGAATCAACCTCAACCCTGTATAGCTAACTCCAACATTCACATATAGAGTGTCTATGGTTGTTCCGAAATATATATAGATGTGTCGACATGATAGGTAGAAACATTGTATACGTGTTTATGGAATCTCAAGATTACATAATATACAATACAAGTTGATTAAGTTATGGTTGGAATAGATTTGTTACCAATTTTTACGTAGCTAAAATGAGAAAAATTATCCAATCTTGTTTTACCCATAACTTCTTCATTTTAAATCCGTTTTGAGTGAATCAAATTGCTATGGTTTCATATTGAACTCTATTTTATGAATCTAAACAGAAAAAGTATAGGTTTATTGACTGAAAAATAAGTTACAAGTCGTTTTTATAAAGGTAGTCATTTCAGTCGAAAGAACGACGTCTAGATGACCATTTTAGAAAACATACTTCCACTTTGAGTTTAACCATAATTTTTGGATATAGTTTCATGTTCAAAATAAAAATCGTTTTCTCAGAATAACAACTTTTAAATCAAAGTTTATCATAGTTTTTAATTAACTAACCAAAAACAGCCCGCGGTGTTACTACGACGGTGTAAATCCAGTTTTAAATCATTAAGTTAGCATATCATATAGATATAGAACATGTGTTTAGTTGATTTTAAAAGTCAAGTTAGAAGGATTAACTTTTATTTGCGAACAAGTTTAGAATTAACTAAACTATGTTCTAGTGATTACAAGTTTAAACCTTCGAATAAGATAGCTTTATATGTATGAATCGAATGATGTTATGAAAATCATTACTACCTCAAGTTCCTTGGATAAACCTACTGGAAATAAGACAAATAGATCTAGCTTCAAAGGATCCTTGGATGGCTTGAAAGTTCTTGAAGCAGAATCATGACACGAAAACAATTTCAAGTAAGATTTCCACTCGAAATAAGATTGTTATAGTTATAGAAATTGAATTAAAGTTTGAATATGATTATTACCTTGTATTAGAAAGATAACCTACTGTAAGTAACAAAGGTTTCTTGATCTTGGATGATTACTTGGAATGGATTTAGAAAACTTGGAAGTAAACTTGCAATCTTGGAAGTATTCTTGATTTTATGAAACTAGAACTTTTGGAATTTATGAAGAAGACTTAGAACTTGAAGATAGAACTTGAGAGAGATCAATTAGATGAAGAAAATTGAAGAATGAAAGTGTTTGTAGGTGTTTTTGGTCGTTGGTGTATGGATTAGATATAAAGGATATGTAATTTTGTTTTCATGTAAATAAGTCATGAATAATTACTCATATTTTTGTAATTTTATGAGATATTTCATGCTAGTTGCCAAATGATGGTTCCCACATATTTTAGGTGACTCACATGAGCTGCTAAGAGCTGATAATTGGAGTGTATATACCAATAGTACATACATCTAAAAGCTGTGTATTGTACGAGTACGAATACGGGTGCATACGAGTAGAATTGTTGATGAAACTGAACAAGGATGTAATTGTAAGCTTTTTTGTTAAGTAGAAGTATTTTGATAAGTGTCTTGAAGTCTTTCAAAAGTGTATGAATACATATTAAAACACTACATGTATATACATTTTAACTGAGTCGTTAAGTCATTGTTAGTCGTTACATGTAAATGTTGTTTTGAAACCTTTAGGTTAACGATCTTGTTGAATGTTGTTAACCCATTGTTTATTATAACAAATGAGATGTTAAATTGTTATATTATCATGATATTATGATATATAATATATCTTAGTATGATATATATACAGTTAAATGTCGTTACAACGATAATCGTTACATATATGTCTCGTTTTGAAATCATTAAGTTAGTAGTCTTATTTTTACATATGTATTTCATTGTTAATACACTTAATAATATATTTACTTATCATTTAAAATTATTAACCAAGTGTATCAATATCTTAATATAATTCATATGTACCTAGTAAGACGTTGTTATAACGATAATCATTATATATATCGTTTTCGAGTTTCTTAAATTAATAGTCTCACTTTTATGTATATAACTCATTGTTAAAATACCTAATGAGATACATACTTATAATAAAATCATGTTAACTATATATATAACCATATATATGTCATCGTATAGTTTTTACAAGTTTTAACGTTCGTGAATCACCGGTCAACTTGGGTGGTCAATTGTCTATATGAAACCTATTTCAATTAATCAAGTCTTAACAAGTTTGATTGCTTAACATGTTGGAAACACTTAATCATGTAAATAACAATTTCATTTAATATATATATAAACATGGAAAAGTTCGGGTCACTACAGTACCTACCCGTTAAAAAAATTTCGTCCCGAAATTTTAAGCAGTTGGAGGTGTTGACGTATCTTCTGGAAATAAATGCGGGTATTTCTTCTTCATCTGATCTTCACGCTCCCAGGTGAACTCGGGTCCTCTACGAGCATTCCATCGAACCTTAACAATCGGTATCTTGTTTTGTTTATGTCTTTTAACCTCACGATCCATTATTTCGACGGGTTCTTCAATGAATTGAAGTTTTTCATTGATTTGGATTTCGTCCAACGGAATAGTGAGATCTTCTTTAGCAAAAAATTTCTTCAAATTTGAGACGTGGAAAGTGTTATGTACAGCCGCGATTTGTTGAGGTAGCTCCAGTTGGTAAGCTACTGGTCCGACACGATCTATAATCTTGAATGGTCCAATGTACCTTGGATTTAGTTTCCCCCGTTTACCAAATCGAACAACGCCTTTCCAAGGTGAAACCTTAAGCATGACCATCTCTCCAATTTCAAACTCTATATTTTTTCTTTTACTGTCCGCGTAGCTCTTTTGTCTACTCTGGGCGGTTTTCAATCTTTGTTGAATTTGGATGATTTTCTCGGTAGTTTCTTGTATTATCTCTGGACCCGTAATCTGTCTATCCCCCACTTCACTTCAACAAATCAGAGACCTGCACTTTCTACCATAAAGTGCTTCAAACGGCGCCATCTCAATGCTTGAATGGTAGCTGTTGTTGTAGGAAAACTCTGCTAACGGTAGATGTCGATCCCAACTGTTTCTGAAATCAATAACACAAGCTCGTAGCATGTCTTCAAGCGTTTGTATCGTCCTTTCGCTCTGCCCATCAGTTTGTGGATGATAGGCAGTACTCATGTCTAGACGAGTTCCCAATGCTTGCTGTAATGTCTGCCAAAATCTTGAAATAAATCTGCCATCCCTATCAGAGATAATAGAGATTGGTATTCCATGTCTGGAGACGACTTCCTTCAAATACAGTCGTGCTAACTTCTCCATCTTGTTATCTTCTCTTATTGACAGGAAGTGTGCTAACTTGGTGAGACGATCAACTATTACCCAAATAGTATCATAACCACTTGCAGTCCTTGGCAATTTAGTAATGAAATCTATGGTAATGTTTTCCCATTTCCATTCCGGGAATTCAGGATGTTGTAGTAGACCAGATGGTTTCTGATGTTCAGCTTTGACCTTAGAACACGTCAAACATTCTCCTACATATTTAGCAATATCGACTTTCATACCTGGCTACCAAAAATATTTCTTAAGATCCTTGTACATCTTCCCCGTTCCAGGATGTATTGAGTATCTGGTTTTATGAGCTTCTCTAAGTTCCATTTCTCTCATATCTCCAAATTTTGGTACCCAAATTCTTTCAGCCCTATACCGGGTTCCATCTTCCCGAATATTAAGATGCTTCTCCGATCCTTTGGGCATTTCATCCTTTAAATTTCCCTCTTTTAAAACTCCTTGTTGCGCCTCCTTTATTTGAGTAGTAAGGTTAGTGTGAATCATTATATTCGTAGATTTTACTCGAATGGGTTCTCTGTCCTTTCTGCTCAAGGCGTCGGCTACCATATTTGCCTTCCCAGGGTGGTAACGAATCTCAAAGTCGTAATCATTCAACAATACAATCCACCTACGCTGCCTCATATTCAGTTGTTTCTGATTAAATATGTGTTGAAGACTTTTGTGGTCGGTATATATAATACTTTTGACCCCATATAAGTAGTGCCTCCAAGTCTTTAATGCAAAAACAACCGCGCCTAATTCCAAATCATGCGTCGTATAATTTTGCTCGTGAATCTTCAATTATCTAGACGCGTAAGCAATCACCTTCGTCCATTGCATTAATACACAACCGAGACCTTGCTTTGATGCGTCACAATAAATCACAAAATCATCATTCCCTTCAGGCAATGACAATATAGGTGCCGTAGTTAGCTTTTTCTTCAATAATTGAAACGCCTTTTCTTGTTCATCCTTTCATTCAAATTTCTTTCCTTTATGCATTAATGCAGTCAAGGGTTTTGCTATTTTGGAGAAATCTTGGATGAATCTTCTTTAGTAACCAGCCAATCCTAAAAATTGACGTATATGCTTCGGAGTTTTTAGGGTTTCCCACTTTTCAACGGTTTCGATCTTTGCCGGGTCCACCTGGATACCTTCTTTGTTCACTATGTGACCGAGGAATTGAACTTCTTCCAACCAAAATGCACACTTTGAAAACTTAGCGTACAGTTTTTCTTTCCTCAATACTTCTAGCACTTTTCTCAAATGTTCTTCGTGCTCTTGATCATTCTTTGAGTAAATAAGTATGTCATCGATGAAAACAATGACAAACTTGTCAAGATATGTGTAGTGACCCGAACTTTTCCATGTTTATATATATTAATTGAGATTGATATTTACATGATTAAATGTTTCCAACATGTTAAGCAATCAAACTTGTTAAGACTTGATTAATTGAAATATGTTTCATATAGACAATTGACCACCCAAGTTGACCGGTGATTCACGAACGTTAAAACTTGTAAAAACTATATGATGACATATATATGGATATATATATAGTTAACATGATACTATGATAAGTAAACATATCATTAAGTATATTAACAATGAACTACATATGTAAAAACAAGACTACTAACTTAATGATTTTTAAACGAGACATATATGTAACGATTATCGTTGTAAAGACATTTAATGTATATATATCATATTAAGAGATATTCATACATGATAATATCATGATAATATAATAATTTAAAATCTCATTTGATATTATAAACATTGGGTTAACAATATTTAACAAGAACGTTAACCTAAAAGTTTCAAAACAACACTTACATGTAACGACTAACGATGACTTAACGACTCAGTTAAAATGTATATACATGTAGTGTTTTAATATGTATTTATACACTTTTGAAAGACTTCAATACACTTATCAAAATACTTCTACTTAACAAAAATGCTTACAATTACATCCTCGTTCAGTTTCATCAACAATTCTACTCGTATGCACCCGTATTCGTACTCGTACAATACACAGCTTTTAGATGTATGTACTATTGGTATATACACTCCAATGATTAGCTCTTAGCAGCCCATGTGAGTCACCTAACACATGTGGGAACCATCATTTGGCAACTAGCATGAAATATCTCATAAAATTACAAAAATATGAGTAATCATTCATGACTTATTTACATGAAAACAAAATAACATATCCTTTATATCTAATCCATACACCAACGACCAAAAACACCTAAAAACACTTTCATTCTTCAATTTTCTTCATCTAATTGATCTCTCTCAAGTTCTATCTTCAAGTTCTAAGTGTTCTTCATAAATTCCAAAAGTTCTAGTTTCATAAAATCAAGAATACTTTCAAGTTTGCTAGCTCACTTCCAATCTTGTAAGGTGATCATCCAACCTCAAGAAATCTTTGTTTCTTACAGTAGGTTATCATTCTAATACAAGGTAATAATCATATTCAAACTTTGGTTCAATTTCTATAACTATAACAATCTTATTTTAAGTGATGATCTTACTTGAACTTGTTTTCGTGTCATGATTCTGCTTCAAGAACTTCGAGCCATCCAAGGATCCATTGAAGCTAGATCCATTTTTCTCTTTTCCAGTAGGTTTATCCAAGGAACTTAAGGTAGTAATGATGTTCATAACATCATTCGATTCATACATATAAAGCTATCTTATTCGAAGGTTTAAACTTGTAATCACTAGAACATAGTTTAGTTAATTCTAAACTTGTTCGCAAACAAAAGTTAATCCTTCTAACTTGACTTTTAAAATCAACTAAACACATGTTCTATATCTAGAGTCGGCCAGAATTCCTCGGCACAACTATTCAAGGCGAGATCAGTTTGTAAGACATTCGAAGAACGTTCCAAGAATGTCTTGGTTTATAAGAGACTTTCGTTTGAAAGATGGGGGATATCACATTGGGAAACCCATAAGTTACGATGTGTTTACTTTGACGCATATATTGCGGGGAACCCAAATGCTATTTTACGCAACGGGTTAAGAAATTATTTTGACTCAATATATCCGAATATTTGACTTCGTGATTTAGAAAAAGCGGCTAACATGCAACATAAAGAAGCATGTTATGCTTACGGATTAGTAATGTTCGCTTCTCACCAGAGTGATAACAAGAACATCGGGCTACAACTATTAAACAAAACATTTCCACAAGTGACGGAGTCGGTAATTGGGGTAAGAAATGAGGTTTTTAGATTGTTACGGGACTGTTGGACATTACGTAACCCTCGTCCCTTTGACGACGTTACAACACGCTGTCTTATCAACGGCCATAACGGTTATGTTGCACAAGACCAAGGATGGGAAGTAGTCCTAGTAAAACCAGAATGCATGACTTGTTTCTGGACGTATGAATTACGTGTCTTTATTGCCTTTGCTGAACGACTTGTGTATTAGCTAGAATTATCTTCACAACTATCTTGTATCAAAGTTATTGTGTGCTATATTTCATGCTTTATGTAAAATAAGCGGTATTGTAAGTTTGTAAAATATTGTATAAAAGTTTGAACGCGAAATATTATTATAATTAGTTTTTCATATAGAATTGTAGTAGTTGAATTGTATATTAGCTACTAAGTATGAACTTAACGGGTAGGTACTACCCGAATTTAAACTTATAAAACGCTAATATGAAGAAAAAGCTTTTATAAATGAGTTCATATTATGCTACGAAATACTATTAACTACTCTTAATATTCTGTATGATTAACTTGTTCCATTTAACTATTTTGAAGGAAATGGCACCGACTACTCGACACACCGTGAATATGAATGAAGAGGAATTCCGTACTTTTCTAGCTTCAAACATAGCCGCAGTACAGGCTGCGCTACATACCAACAATAACCTTGGATCTAGCAGTACAGGAAATCGTGTAGGATGCACCTACAAAGAATTCACTGCCTGCAAACCTTTGGAATTTGGTGGAACTGAAGGACCGATCGGATTGAAACGGTGGACCGAGAAGGTCGAATCGGTGTTTGCCATAAGTAAGTGTACTGAAGAGGACAAAGTGAAGTACGCTAGGCATACCTTCACAGGTTCTGCGTTAACATGGTGGAATACCTATCTAGAGCAAGTGGGACAAGACGATGCGTACGCACTACCGTGGTCAGCATTCAAGCACTTGATGAATGAGAAGTACCGTCCCAGAACCGAGGTCAATAAGCTCAAGACAGAACTTAGAGGGTTACGAACCCAAGGATTTGATATTACCACGTACGAAAGACGATTCACAGAATTGTGCCTATTGTGTCCGGGAGCATTCGAAGATGAGGAAGAGAAGATCGACGCGTTTGTGAAAGGATTACCGGAAAGAATCCAAGAAGATATAAGTTCACACGAGCCCGCCTCCATACAACAGGCATGTAGAATGGCTCACAAACTAGTGAACCAGATTGAAGAAAGAATTAAAGAACAGACTGCTGAAGAGGTCAATGTGAAGCAAGTCAAAAGAAAGTGGGAGGAAAATGGTGATAAGAATCACCAATACAACAACAACAACAATCGCAACATCAATCGCAACTACAACAAACGGCTCAACAACAACAACAACAACAACAACAACAACAACAACAGCAACTACAACAATCATCCCAACAACAATAATAACCGCAACAACAACAACAATCAGAAACAGCTATGCCAAAGGTGTGAAAAGTATCACTCGGGGTTCTGCACCAAATTTTGCAACAAGTGTAAAAGAAATGGTCATAGCGCGGCGAAGTGTGAGGTCTACAGACCAGGGGTTAATAGAACAAAAGGAACAAATGGTGTCGGAACGAGTAATGGCGGAGCAAGTAGTGTCGGAGCAAGCTATGCCAATGTAGTTTGTTATAAATGTGGAAAACCGGGCTACATTATTAGAAATTGCCCGAACCAGGAGAACACGAATGGACAAGGCCGCGGAAGAGTTTTCAATATTAATGCGGCAGAGGCACAGGAAGACCCGGAGCTTGTTACGGGTAGGTTTCTTATTGACAATAAATCTGCTTACGTTTTATTTGATTCGGGTGCGGATAGAAGCTATATGAGTAGAGATTTCTGTGCTAAATTAAGTTGTCCATTGACGCCTTTGGATAGTAAATTTTTACTCGAATTAGCAAATGGTAAATTAATTTCAGCAGATAATATATGTCGGAATCGAGAAATTAAACTGGTTAGCGAAACATTTAAGATTGATTTGATACCAGTAGAGTTAGGGAGTTTTGATGTGATAATCGGTATGGACTGGTTGAAAGAAGTGAAAGCAGAGATCGTTTGTTACAAAAATGCAATTCGCATTATACGAGAAAAAGGAAAACCCTTAATGGTGTACGGAGAAAAGGGCAACACGAAGCTACATCTTATTAGTAATTTGAAGGCACAAAAACTAATAAGAAAAGGTTGCTATGCTGTTCTAGCACACGTCGAGAAAGTACAAACTAAAGAAAATAGCATCAATGATGTTCCCGTCGCAAAAGAATTTCCCGATGTATTTCCGAAAGAATTACCGGGATTACCCCCACATCGATCGGTTGAATTTCAAATAGATCTTGTACCAGGAGCTGCACCAATAGCTCGTGCTCCTTACAGACTCGCACCCAGTGAGATGAAAGAACTGCAAAGCCAATTACAAGAACTTTTAGAGCGAGGTTTCATTCGACCAAGCACATCACCTTGGGGAGCTCCTGTTTTGTTTGTCAAGAAGAAAGATGGTACATTCAGGTTGTGTATCGACTACCGAGAGTTGAACAAACTTACCATCAAGAATCGCTACCCACTACCGAGAATCGACGACTTATTTGATCAACTACAAGGCTCGTCTGTTTATTCAAAGATTGACTTACGTTCCGGGTATCATCAAATGCGGGTGAAAGAAGATGATATTCCAAAGACTGCTTTCAGAACACGTTACGGTCATTACGAGTTTATGGTCATGCCGTTTGGTTTAACTAATGCACCAGCTGTGTTCATGGACCTTATGAACCGAGTGTGTGGACCATACCTTGACAAGTTTGTCATTGTTTTCATTGATGACATACTTATTTACTCAAAGAATGACCAAGAACACGGTGAACATTTGAGAAAGGTGTTAGAAGTATTGAGGAAGGAAGAATTGTACGCTAAGTTTTAAAAGTGTGCATTTTGGTTGGAAGAAGTTCAATTCCTCGGTCACATAGTGAACAAAGAAGGTATTAAGGTGGATCCGGCAAAGATAGAAACTGTTGAAAAGTGGGAAACCCCGAAAACTCCGAAACACATACACCAGTTTTTAGGACTAGCTGGTTACTACAGAAGGTTCATCCAAGACTTTTCCAGAATAGCAAAACCCTTGACTGCATTAACGCATAAAGGGAAGAAATTTGAATGGAATGATGAACAAGAGAAAGCATTTCAGTTATTGAAGAAAAAGCTAACTACGGCACCTATATTGTCATTGCCTGAAGGGAATGATGACTTTGTGATTTATTGTGATGCATCAAAGCAAGGTCTCGGTTGTGTATTAATGCAACGAACGAAGGTGATTGCTTATGCGTCTAGACAATTGAAGATTCACGAACAAAATTATACGACGCATGATTTGGAATTAGGCGCGGTTGTTTTTGCATTAAAGACTTGGAGGCACTAATTATATGGGGTCAAAAGTATTATATATACCGACCACAAAAGTCTTCAACACATATTTAATCAGAAACAACTGAATATGAGGCAGCGTAGGTGGATTGAATTGTTGAATGATTACGACTTTGAGATTCGTTACCACCCGGGGAAGGCAAATGTGGTAGCCGATGCCTTGAGCAGGAAGGACAGAGAACCCATTCGAGTAAAATCTATGAATATAATGATTCATAATAACATTACTACTCAAATAAAGGAGGCGCAACAAGGAGTTTTAAAAGAGGGAAATTTAAAGGATGAAATACCCAAAGGATCGGAGAAGCATCTTAATATTCGGGAAGACGGAACCCGGTATAGGGCTGAAAGGATTTGGGTACCAAAATTTGGAGATATGAGAGAAATGGTACTTAGAGAAGCTCATAAAACCAGATACTCAATACATCCTGGAACGGGGAAGATGTACAAGGATCTCAAGAAACATTTTTGGTGGCCGGGTATGAAAGCCGATGTTGCTAAATACGTAGGAGAATGTTTGACGTGTTCTAAGGTCAAAGCTGAGAATCAGAAACCATTAGGTCTACTTCAACAACCCGAAATCCCGGAATGGAAATGGGAAAACATTACCATGGATTTCATCACTAAATTGCCAAGGACTGCAAGTGGTTTTGATACTATTTGGGTAATAGTTGATCGTCTCACCAAATCAGCACACTTCCTACCAATAAGAGAAGATGACAAGATGGAGAAGTTAGCACGACTGTATTTGAAGGAAGTCGTCTCCAGACATGGAATACCAATCTCTATTATCTCTGATAGGGATGGCAGATTTATTTCAAGATTCTGGCAGACATTACAGCAAGCATTAGGAACTCGTCTAGACATGAGTACTGCCTATCATCCACAAACTGATGGGCAGAGCGAAAGGACAATACAAACGCTTGAAGACATGCTACGAGCATGTGTTATTGATTTCGGAAACAGTTGGGATCGACATCTACCGTTAGCAGAATTTTCCTACAACAACAGCTACCATTCAAGCATTGAGATGGCGCCGTTTGAAGCACTTTATGGTAGAAAGTGCAGGTCTCCGATTTATTGGAGTGAGGTGGGGGATAGACAGATTACGGGTCCGGAGATTATACAAGAAACTACCGAGAAGATCATCCAAATTCAACAACGGTTGAAAACTGCCCAAAGTCGACAAAAGAGCTACGCTGACATTAAAAGAAAAGATATAGAATTTGAAATTGGAGAGATGGTCATGCTTAAAGTTGCACCTTGGAAAGGCATTGTTCGATTTGGTAAACGAGGGAAATTAAATCCAAGGTATATTGGACCATTCAAGATTATTGATCGTGTCGGACCAGTAGCTTACCGACTTGAGTTACCTCAACAACTCGCAGCTGTACATAACACTTTCCACGTCTCGAATTTGAAGAAATGTTTTGCTAAAGAAGATCTCACTATTCCGTTAGATGAAATCCAAATCAACGAAAAACTTCAATTCATCGAAGAACCCGTCGAAATAATGGATCGTGAGGTTAAAAGACTTAAGCAAAACAAGATACCAATTGTTAAGGTTCGATGGAATGCTCGTAGAGGACCCGAGTTCACCTGGGAGCGTGAAGATCAGATGAAGAAGAAATACCCGCATCTATTTCCAGAAGATTCATCAACACCTTCAACAGCTTAAAATTTCGGGACGAAATTTATTTAACGGGTAGGTACTGTAGTGACCCGAACTTTTCCATGTTTATATATATTAATTGAGATCGATATTTACATGATTAAATGTTTCCAACATGTTAAGCAATCAAACTTGTTAAGACTTGATTAATTGAAATATGTTTCATATAGACAATTGACCACCCAAGTTGACCGGTGATTCACGAACGTTAAAACTTGTAAAAACTATATGATGACATATATATGGATAAATATATAGTTAACATGATACTATGATAAGTAAACATATCATTAAGTATATTAACAATGAACTACATATGTAAAAACAAGACTACTAACTTAATGATTTTTAAACGAGACATATATGTAACGATTATCGTTGTAAAGACATTTAATGTATATATATCATATTAAGAGATATTCATACATGATAATATCATGATAATATAATAATTTAAAATCTCATTTGATATTATAAACATTGGGTTAACAACATTTAACAAGATCGTTAACCTAAAAGTTTCAAAACAACACTTACATGTAACGACTAACGATGACTTAACGACTCAGTTAAAATGTATATACATGTAGTGTTTTAATATGTATTTATACACTTTTGAAAGACTTCAATACACTTATCAAAATACTTCTACTTAACAAAAATGCTTACAATTACATCCTCGTTCAGTTTCATCAACAATTCTACTCGTATGCACCCGTATTCGTACTCGTACAATACACAGCTTTTAGATGTATGTACTATTGGTATATACACTCCAATGATCAGCTCTTAGCAGCCCATGTGAGTCACCTAACACATGTGGGAACCATCATTTGGCAACTAGCATGAAATATCTCATAAAATTACAAAAATATGAGTAATCATTCATGACTTATTTACATGAAAACAAAATAACATATCCTTTATATCTAATCCATACACCAACGACCAAAAACACCTACAAACACTTTCATTCTTCAATTTTCTTCATCTAATTGATCTCTCTCAAGTTCTATCTTCAAGTTCTAAGTGTTCTTCATAAATTCCAAAAGTTTTAGTTTCATAAAATCAAGAATACTTTCAAGTTTGCTAGCTCACTTCCAATCTTGTAAGGTGATCATCCAACCTCAAGAAATCTTTGTTTCTTACAGTAGGTTATCATTCTAATACAAGGTAATAATCATATTCAAACTTTGGTTCAATTTCTGTAACCATAACAATCTTATTTTAAGTGATGATCTTACTTGAACTTGTTTTCGTGTCATGATTCTGCTTCAAGAACTTCGAGCCATCCAAGGATCCATTGAAGCTAGATCCATTTTTCTCTTTTCCAGTAGGTTTATCCAAGGAACTTAAGGTAGTAATAATGTTCATAACATCATTCGATTCATACATATAAAGCTATCTTATTCGAAGGTTTAAACTTGTAATCACTAGAACATAGTTTAGTTAATTCTAAACTTGTTCGCAAACAAAAGTTAATCCTTCTAACTTGACTTTTAAAATCAACTAAACACATGTTCTATATCTATATGATATGCTAACTTAATGATTTAAAACCTGGAAACACGAAAAACACCGTAAAACCGGATTTACGCCGTCGTAGTAACACCGCGGGCTGTTTTGGGTTAGTTAATTAAAAACTATGATAAACTTTGATTTAAAAGTTGTTATTCTGAGAAAATTATTTTTATTATGAACATGAAACTATATCCAAAAATTATGGTTAAACTCAAAGTGGAAGTATGTTTTCTAAAATGGTCATCTAGACGTCGTTCTTTCGACTGAAATGACTACCTTTACAAGAACGACTTGTAACTTATTTTTCCGACTATAAACCTATACTTTTTCTGTTTAGATTCATAAAATAGAGTTCAATATGAAACCATAGCAATTTGATTCACTCAAAACGGATTTAAAATGAAGAAGTTATGGGTAAAACAAGATTGGATAATTTTTCTCATTTTAGCTACGTGAAAATTGGTAACAAATCTATTCCAACCATAACTTAATCAACTTGTATTGTATATTATGTAATCTTGAGATACCATAGACACGTATACAATGTTTCGACCTATCATGTCGACACATCTATATATATTTCGGAACAACCATAGACACTCTATATGTGAATGTTGGAGTTAGCTATACAGGGTTGAGGTTGATTCCAAAATATATTTAGTTTGAGTTGTGATCAATACTGAGATACGTATACACTGGGTCGTGGATTGATTCAAGATAATATTTATCGATTTATTTCTGTACATCTAACTGTGGACAACTAGTTGTAGGTTACTAACGAGGACAGCTGACTTAATAAACTTAAAACATCAAAATATATTAAAAGTGTTGTAAATATATTTTGAACATACATTGATATATATGTATATATTGTTATAGGTTCGTGAATCAACCAGTGGCCAAGTCTTACTTCCCGACGAAGTAAAAATCTGTGAAAGTGAGTTATAGTCCCACTTTTAAAATCTAATATTTTTGGGATGAGAATACATGCAGGTTTTATAAATGATTTACAAAATAGACACAAGTACGTGAAACTACATTCTATGGTTGAATTATTGAAATCGAATATGCCCCTTGTTATTAAGTCTGGTAATCTAAGAATTAGGGAACAGACACCCTAATTGACGCGAATCCTAAAGATAGATCTATTGGGCTTAACAAACCCCATCCAAAGTACCGGATGCTTTAGTACTTCGAAATTTATATCATATCCGAAGGGTGTCCCGGAATGATGGGGATATTCTTATATATGCATTTTGTTAATGTCGGTTACCAGGTGTTCACCATATGAATGATTTTTATCTCTATGTATGGGATGTGTATTGAAATATGAAATCTTGTGGTCTATTATTATGATTTGATATATATAGGTTAAACCTATAACTCACCAACATTTTTGTTGACGTTTTAAGCATGTTTATTCTCAGGTGATTATTAAGAGCTTCCGCTGTCGCATACTTAAATAAGGACAAGATTTGGAGTCCATGCTTGTATGATATTGTGTAAAAACTGCATTCAAGAAACTTATTTTGTTGTAACATATTTGTATTGTAAACCATTATGTAATGGTCGTGTGTAAACAGGATATTTTAGATTATCATTATTTGATAATCTACGTAAAGCTTTTTAAACCTTTATTGATGAAATAAAGGTTATGGTTTGTTTAAAAATGAATGCAGTCTTTGAAAAACGTCTCATATAGAGGTCAAAACCTCGCAACAAAATCAATTAATATGGAACGTTTTTAATCAATAAGAACGGGACATTTCAATATGGCCCACACACTCGGTTCATAAGGTCCATGAACACAGCTGGTGCGTTAGTCAATCCAAACGGCATAACCATAAACTCGTAATGACCATAACGCGTCCTAAAAGCAGTTTTTGGAATATCATCCTTGTGATGACCCGGGAATTTCCGACCAAATTTAAACTTGAATCTTATATGATTTCGACACGATAAGCAAAGTCTGTAATGTTGAGTCTCAAAATGTTAGAACTATTTTTCATGAATACAATTGACCTTCGACTGCTCTCGATGATTCGCGAACAATTAATTGTAAATATATATGTGTGTATGTATATACAAACAATAATTAGAAATATAAATTAAACATTAGAATTAAATATGTAAATTAAGATACAAAATAATTAAGTGTAATTTAAAATGAATCCATGTATATAATATATATAGTTTCCAAGTATAATTAATACTAATATTAATATTAATAATTAATCTCAGTATTAGTTATATTTTTACAGTTAATATATAGATATGAAATTTAACACATCTAATTTGTCATCTTTACTATTATTATTATTAATACTCTCATTACTTATTATTAATAACTCTCATTACTATTATTAGAATAAATATTTAATTAGTGTTGTTGTTATTATTATGTATAAAACATAAATACAAAATTTGATACAAACAATGTGTTATATTATTATTATTAATAATAATATTATTGTTATCATTTTTATTATGTTTATTATTAAACTTATTAAGGTTAACATTTTTATGATTATAGTATCATTGTTATTTATTATTATTATTATAGTATTTGTATTCTTACTAATAAAATAAAATTATCAATATTATTATTAATAATATAATAATTAATACAAAATTTTACATAATAGAACAAAGATCTGATTCATATCTTAAGCAACTGTATTCCGTTTTTGGATTTGTCTCCAATCAGTTACCCATCTCCTTCAAACCATATCAAATTGGAATACCAAATCTGCCTTTAGTTAATTTTTTTATTTTTTTTACTTCCTGATCGAATATTGTGGTACTTCCTGTCTACCAATTTGTTGTATGTCAACTTCTTAAATCAATTAGAATCTAAGGTAACTGTTAAATCATATACTCTTTCACATTATATAAGTTACAACACTGCAATTCAAAAATAGAAAATCAAAAACCCAAGAAAATAGAAAGTAACCTCTGCCCTTGAAACTTTTTAACCATTTTTCGATTTCAAACCAAATTTCAAAAAGTAATATTGCAACTTTGTTAGTAATCCTCTAGTGAAACTCTCTGCAAAAATTCATATTCCAATTCCTCAAATTGAGTTTTAATTTTCGAGTCAAACGTTTAATTCAAAAAGGTCAAACTACCTGTTCTTCATGAAATTCGGATTAGTTTTGAGGGCATAAGTTAAATTGACTATTTTTAAAGTTTCTATGTATGAAGTGAAAACTATTTCATGAAGAAAGTGTAGGCTAAAAACGTTTAGATTTCAAAATCAATTTTTTTTTCTTTTTTGTTACCACCGTCGTACAGTAGCAGTAATATATATTTTTTTTTTGCCTCTTAAACTCAAACAACAATTATTTAGATGATTATTGATAGATATGTATCAGTTTGAATTAGTTGAATGTCTTGGTCTAATACCTTCTTTTGATCGAAATCAATTTTTTTTTTTCCTTCCAACAGCGAGGGAACAGAATTTTATTTTTATTATTCTTTTCGTTCAAAGATTCATATAGATTGGTTCTATTTTGTTGAAGGTCATAAAAAAAAACGTTTATCTAAGTGATTGAATTTGTTCATGGGTTTGATTAGTCAATTGGTGGAGAAGAAGATAAAGGAGACAGAATTATGTCGGGTTGTATATATTTTTATTGGTTATTAAAACAATAAAGTTGAGTTAGTCGAGTGGTTAGGAAAGTTGGGTTTAAACAAAAGGTCGTGGGTTCAAAACTAGGGGGCTGCAAGAAATTTTTTTCTTTTTAAATGTTGTGTGAGCTGTTGGGCTTGTAAATCCAATTAAATGTTTAAATGGATTTAATTATGATGGGCCGATTATGAATTAATAGAAATTAAGTTGTTGGCCCGATTTGAATATAAGGGGTTAAATAAATTCATAAGGGAATTAAATGATACGGCTTAATTGGTTTTGGATCGAGAGTGTAATAGGAAAAACAGAAACGGTTCAGTGGCTAAGGATGTTTTCGGGTAAGCGAGAGGTCGAGGGTTCGAGCCCGGTCTGTGGCACTTCATTTTTGGAGTTTTTCATTAAGGTAGTCTTATTTATTTTATTATTATTATTATTATTATTATTATCATAACTCTAGTTACAATTATGATTAATATTAATAAAAGCATTTTATTAAGATTACCCATAATAATAAGATTGTCGTAAATATTATTATCAAAATAAGTATTACTATGAAGTACATCATTAATTATTTCCAAAACTACCAGTTTTAACAAATAATTATTTTGTACACAAAATACACTAAATACATATACACTAGTTATAATAATATTTCATAAAACCATATACCAAACATATTATGTTTTTAAATAAATACTTTCATACAATAAACTATTGAATTTATCATTTAAAACTAATTGTAGATATATATACAGATATAGTAATATAACTAAATGTATAGATATTATCTATTTTAATTACATACAAAATAAACGAATACAACATAAGATGTAATATATATAAGAAAAGTTTATATGTATATTTTTAATGAAATTTAGTATAAAATTTATATAACTACAAACATATAAAATTTATATAATTAATAAATGAAATTATGAAATTTCTATTATATGTCTTAATAATTATACGAATGATATAGGTTCGTAAATCAGAGGCCAACCCTACATTTATCCATTGTCGTTATATGTATTTTTACTACAAAATACAATAGGTGAGTTCATTTGAATCCCTTTTACTCTTTACATTTTTGGGACTGAGAATACATGCAAATGCTTTATTAATTGATTTACAATATTTATATGCGTGAGTTTCATTTACTCCCTTTTACTCATTACATTTTTGGGCTGAGAATACATGCAATGTTTTAATAACTGTTTTGCAATATTTATATGCGTGAGTTCATTTGATTCCCTTTTACTCTTTATATTTTTGGGACTGAGAATACATGCGCAGCTTTTATAAATGTTTTACGAAATAGACCCAAGTAATTGAAACTACATTATATGGTTGAATGATCGAAATCGAATATGCCCCTTTTTATTAAGTCTGGTAATCTAAGAATTAGGGAACAGACACCCTAATTGACGCGAACTCTAAAGATAGATCTATCGGGCCCAACAAGCCCCATCCAAAGTACCAGATGCTTTAGTACTTCGAAATTTATATCATGTCTGAAGGAGGATCCCGGAATGATGGGGATATTCTTATATGTATATTGTGAATGTCGATTACCAGGTGTTCAATCCATATGAATGATATTTTGTCTCTATGCATGGGACGTATATTTATGAGAACTGAATATGGAAATCTTGTGGTCTATTAAAATGATGATAATGGTTATTTATGTTAAACTAATGAACTCACCAATCTTTTGGTTGACACTTTGTAACGACCCGACCAAAACCGTTATTGACGGCGCCGTTAACTTAGGTCCCGTTGCGTGGTCGTAGTCCCTATATGAGACTTGTTTGACCAAAATTATGTCGCATTCATTTGAAAGGTACAAGACTTGCAAGTTTAGTTTACAAAACCGTTCGACAGCAAGTCTAAGTTTACAAAAGTCATAAAGTATAAATGAAATAACTTGCGACATAATATAAGTTGAAAACACAGTTGCTATAAATAGCGTAAGTATGTAAACAAAAGTTTGAATCCAAAGGTGCTATCACTAGTGTATGTATGTATGTATCTTGACTCCAAGCAAATAATCAGAGTGTATGCATGTATGCTTGACCCCAAGCAAGTATGAGTGTACGCGGAAGCATGTATCAAATAGCCAAGTATGAACCTGAGAAACATATAGAAAACTGTCAACGAAAAACGTTGGTGAAATCATAGGTGTTTGTAATAAACGTTGTTTTTGAACCACAAGATTTAGTATTCCCATAACGTTGATTATCATAATCGTTTGCATTCCAAAAGTATTGTTCGCGAGCACCCAATTATCAAGACTTAACGTTTCCTTCCATAGAACCCCATCACAATAGTGTTAGAACATACACTGTTTCTCGAAAATATATTTCATCCGTAGACGGTAGCGAACCGTCCGTAATGAGGGTTTGTCAAACCCGTATGGCCACACAATATAAGTTCTCGCTTACACCCTGCAAGTGTAACTAATGATAATCGAATTGAGGATTTTTGTTCTAACTCGCTGTGGAATGTTTGTTTTCCTTGTACTTGTGTTCAAAGTATAAAAGCAAGTAGTACAAAATGTAGCAAAGTATATGTTTCTCAGCCCACAATTTAAAAGTATAAAAAGTTGTTGAAAAGGTGGGACTATGATCTCACCTCGAGTGCACGAGTATAAATGTACTTCAACAAGTAAACGTGTGCATGAAAGTTGCTTAGCCTTGACCTAAACAAGTAAGTTATATCAATTAACCGGTTACGACACAAAGTCGGGTGAAATGTGTTCAATTAGTCCTATGGCTCGTTACGACTCGATTAAGTATAGCATGTGAATCACGTTGTCAAGTTTCATACAAGAAACAAGTATAAAAGCAAGTTAGAATGATTGTATAAAAGTTTGGTTAAGTTTGACTAAAAGTCAAACTTGGTCAAAGTCAACGAAAAAGTCAACGCGTTCGGGTCGGGTCCCGAACTATTTTTCTATGCTAAATATTCATATACAAGTATATTAAAACAAGTTTCATGTGAATCGGAGGTCGGTAGCTAGTCAAACATTTCGCGTGAAATGTGACAAAGTGAGCAGAATCTGGCCAGGCCAATCCGCGCGCCGCGCGGGGATGGGGCGCGCCGCGCCACCATCTGGGCAGAGATTTCTGGTCAGTTTTTCAAAGTATGCACGAACCAAAACATTTTCCAACCCAACTCTTGACCCGCAAACACTTATAATGCCTATCATATATCGTCGAAAAGGTATTTTGACGAGGAATACAACTAACCACATATCATCAATCAAAAACATCATTTACAATAACCGAAAACTCGTCAATTGATCAAGAAAGGTTTATTTTCAAAGTTTCAAGTTCGTAAAACGTATTTTATGATTCGGGAATCCAATTTACACATACGATATGCCGTTTCGAAGGTAATTAAGCATACATTACTACTAAACACTAACAATTAACATTTCATGGCATTCAAGCATCAAAAGTTCATGTCAAGAACTATCAAACCCTAGTCAAACATCACAAAATCCTTAATCGGGTTTTTGAAGTTTTCTTAATCAACCTATACATCAAAACGAAGCTAGTGATACTAGTAACACAATTAAAACATGAACTTTAACAATTTAACAACATTAACTCATCCAAAATCAAAGATTTAGCACACCCATTTCAAATGTTCAAACTAGTTACTCAAAACAACGAATCGAGCAAACAAAACATATATTCATGTTATACACGAGCCATAGACACTAACTAACACAATTTCAAGTCAAGAACACGAATTTAAAGAAAATTAGTGATTTTAGAAAGTTACCCAAAATTGATGAAATCGGTACCAAATCGAAGAGGATGATGAGAGGATCACGAATATGTAATTTGTTTTGAAGTTTGCTTCCCGATCCGGATTTAGATGATGATTTATGTTTGTGTTCTTGAGAGAAAAAAAAAGAAAGAAAGAAAAAGAAATGGATGAATGAGTGGGTGGAGGTGGTGAGTGGTTGACTAGTCAACTACTAGCCACCTCTTTGGTCAAGTGGCGGAACTAGTCCCTCAAGTTTCAGAGCGGGTGCGGGAATTAACCAAACGAATATTTTTAAAACGCTCGAGTAAACGGGTGATGTCAAAATTGAATAGCGGAAATATTATGAACGTTAGTCAACGGAAACTGGGAATTTAAATAGCGAAAGATATTATTAAAAAAAAGACGGTGTTAAAAATAAATTTAACGGAAAAACGCGGGATGTTACATTATCCACACCTCAAAAGAAATTTCGTCCCGAAATTTAGTTGGAAGTAGTAGTTGTTGAATCTTACTCGAGATCTTGCGTTGTAAATTCTACGAATAAGTGAAGGTACGTCCTTGAGTATTTCCACGAATTTTGACGGTCGGGATCATATGTTGTTTTAAGGTTTGGCTTCCATGATTCATGGTTTCAACCAGTCCTCCTAGGAAGTGAGGTTTATCGTCGATAGTGAGTTCATCAGAGGAGATAACAAGTTCTCGTTTCGCAAAACACGTCTTTGAGTTGATACATCGAATGTAGGATAAATGGAGACCCAAAATGAGTCGGAAAAGTCTAAACGGCTAGCGACGGGTCCAAAACACCCCAAGAATTTAAAGGATCAAAATATCGCGGATTTAGCTTCCTACGTTTTCCCGAAACGGATTGCACCTTTCCAAGGTGCGACTCTTAACGTGACGCGGTTTCCCACGTGGAATTTGAAATGTTTACGTCTAACATCGGCGTAGCTCTTGGTGATTACGAGTCGCGTAGGGTTTTACCTGAATATGAATAAATTTTCTCGGTTGCTCATGAATAACCTCGGCCCCGGTGAATTGATCATCGTTTACTTGGTTCGACAAAGGAGAATGACGTTTCCGGTCACATGTGGTTTCAAAAGGAGTGACGTTAAAACTCGAATGAAAATCATTGTAGTACGAGGATTCGGTTAAAGGAAAATACTTTTCTCAAGTAAATTTGAAGTTGGTAATACAAACTTGTATTATGGTTTCCAAGGTTTAAATCGCATGTTTGTTCGGTCCGTCGGGTTGTGGATGGTACGCGGTACTCATGTCTAAACGCGGTCCCGAGGCTTTTTGTAAGGTACTCCAAAATCTAGAAGTGAAACGAGGATCTCGATCCGAAACGGGGTATATTTCCCTAAGGCATATTGAACAAGTTTGCTAGGAATTGAAAACGTTAGCTAGGACAAGTTTCTCAAGAAAATTCGCGTCGCGGAAGATTTATCGGTTTCCAAAAACGTTCGTCGGGGCAAGTTCTTATCGGGTTTTGAAAACGATTGTTAGGACTATCCACCCTCGCGGCGAATACTTGTATGACGTGAAGAGTCGCTCTCCATTGAGAATTCAGAATAAGGACCTCCTGAACCGGAAGTACAAGGGTGATGCAAGAGAAGTTTCCGCCCCGATGTGAGCATAACGAGTAAATTGTAGTTAGTCAATAAGACTGCGCGAGGACGAGCTAGTATACCCGTGTGACATACGGTTGAAGTCGAATGGAATCGGTAATTCATTCGGAAGCATAAATATAATTTGACAATAATTGAAGGTGTGTCCCCGGTATGGTTGTTATAAATATTCTCGGAGTTTTCGGATGTCCAAACCTGAAAAGATGAAGTCATGTACATGGCACATGGTGGTGTTTAGGTTGATCGAGTCTAACCACCATCACGCGTCACTAGAACTTTGGTATGTCTTACCATAATATAACTACGTTGATCGAGTGTAGTTATATTATGCTAACTCATACCTCCATTCCCACATCACTCCATAGATTCAAGTTCGTGTCATCGCGAAAATCTAAAATAAACAAAATGTAACGACGTCTCAAACGTGACTCGTATTAAATCGAAAGAATTGGTGCAACTCTGAAGATGCGTTCCCCGAGGGAAGTGTATAGTTGATTGTTCACGTCAATGTGGTTCGAGTCAGACAATATGTATTTAGGTATGAAAAGAGTATCGAGTCATGATAACAAGTAGTACGCAACCATAGTGATAAATGTTGATGACGATACTCACCTAGAGTAGTGATGGTAGTAACACCAAAAAGTAGATAGTAAGAAACACTAGTGGGAAACCGATAGTAAGTTGAAACGGTGGCAAATAACAATCCGGGAGACAGAGTTCCCGAACAAGTGTGACTAATGAAGTCGTCGTCATCCATACGTGTACGAATCATGAATTTACGTGTGTTACCAAAAAGTGGCGGAATACGAGTTCGTATGATGAAGGTTGGGTACCATTAAAAAGTTTGCCTAAGAATGATTCAAGTATAATGCACAAGTAGTCAAGTAAGTGCTATCTATAGCAAATGTATGTCAGAATGCAAATGCTAACTATCCGGTTGTAGTCTAGACTCACTAATGCGTCCTAACGACTCTGTTAGACACACTAATGCACATCCTAGTTCCCTACAACCAACGCTCTGATACCACTTGTAACGACCCGACCAAAACCGTTATTGACGGCGCCGTTAACTTAGGTCCCGTTGCGTGGTCGTAGTCCCTATATGAGACTTGTTTGACCAAAATTATGTGGCATTCATTTGAAAGGTACAAGACTTGCAAGTTTAGTTTACAAAACCGTTCGACAACAAGTCTAAGTTTACAAAAGTCATAAAGTATAAATGAAATAACTTGCGACATAATATAAGTTGAAAACACAGTTGCTATAAATAGCGTAAGTATGTAAACAAAAGTTTGAATCCAAAGGTGCTATCACTAGCGTATGTATGTATGTATCTTGACTCCAAGCAAATAATCAGAGTGTATGCATGTATGCTTGACCCCAAGCAAGTATGAGTGTACGCGGAAGCATGTATCAAATAGCCAAGTATGAACCTGAGAAACATATAGAAAACTGTCAACGAAAAACGTTGGTGAAATCATAGGTGTTTGTAATAAACGTTGTTTTTGAACCACAAGATTTAGTATTCCCATAACGTTGATTATCATAATCGTTTGCATTCCAAAAGTATTGTTCGCGAGCACCCAATTATCAAGACTTAACGTTTCCTTCCATAGAACCCCATCACAATAGTGTTAGAACATACACTGTTTCTCGAAAATATATTTCATCCGTAGACGGTAGCGAACCGTCCGTAATGAGGGTTTGTCAAACCCGTATGGCCACACAATATAAGTTCTCGCTTACACCCTGCAAGTGTAACTAATGATAATCGAATTGAGGATTTTTGTTCTAACTCGCTGTGGAATGTTTGTTTTCCTTGTACTTGTGTTCAAAGTATAAAAGCAAGTAGTACAAAATGTAGCAAAGTATATGTTTCTCAGCCCACAATTTAAAAGTATAAAAAGTTGTTGAAAAGGTGGGACTATGATCTCACCTCGAGTGCACGAGTATAAATGTACTTCAACAAGTAAACGTGTGCATGAAAGTTGCTTAGCCTTGACCTAAACAAGTAAGTTATATCAATTAACCGGTTACGACACAAAGTCGGGTGAAATGTGTTCAATTAGTCCTATGGCTCGTTACGACTCGATTAAGTATAGCATGTGAATCACGTTGTCAAGTTTCATACAAGAAACAAGTATAAAAGCATGTTAGAATGATTGTATAAAAGTTTGGTTAAGTTTGACTAAAAGTCAAACTTGGTCAAAGTCAACGAAAAAGTCAACGCGTTCGGGTCGGGTCCCGAACTATTTTTCTATGCTAAATATTCATATACAAGTATATTAAAACAAGTTTCATGTGAATCGGAGGTTGGTAGCTAGTCAAACATTTCGCGTGAAATGTGACAAAGTGAGCAGAATCTGGCCAGGCCAATCCGCGCGCCGCGCGGGGATGGGGCGCGCCGCGCCACCATCTGGGCAGAGATTTCTGGTCAGTTTTTCAAAGTATGCACGAACCAAAACATTTTCCAACCCAACTCTTGACCCGCAAACACTTATAATGCCTATCATATATCGTCGAAAAGGTATTTTGACGAGGAATACAACTAACCACATATCATCAATCAAAAACATCATTTACAATAACCGAAAACTCGTCAATTGATCAAGAAAGGTTTATTTTCAAAGTTTCAAGTTCGTAAAACGTATTTTATGATTCGGGAATCCAATTTACACATACGATATGCCGTTTCGAAGGTAATTAAGCATACATTACTACTAAACACTAACAATTAACATTTCATGGCATTCAAGCATCAAAAGTTCATGTCAAGAACTATCAAACCCTAGTCAAACATCACAAAATCCTTAATCGGGTTTTTGAAGTTTACTTAATCAACCTATACATCAAAACGAAGCTAGTGATACTAGTAACACAATTAAAACATGAACTTTAACAATTTAACAACATTAACTCATCCAAAATCAAAGATTTAGCACACCCATTTCAAATGTTCAAACTAGTTACTCAAAACAACGAATCGAGCAAACAAAACATATATTCATGTTATACACGAGCCATAGACACTAACTAACACAATTTCAAGTCAAGAACCCGAATTTAAAGAAAATTAGTGATTTTAGAAAGTTACCCAAAATTGATGAAATCGGTACCAAATCGAAGAGGATGATGAGAGGATCACGAATATGTAATTTGTTTTGAAGTTTGCTTCCCGATCCGGATTTAGATGATGATTTATGTTTGTGTTCTTGAGAGAAAAAAAAAGAAAGAAAGAAAAAGAAATGGATGAATGAGTGGGTGGAGGTGGTGAGTGGTTGACTAGTCAACTACTAGCCACCTCTTTGGTCAAGTGGCGGAACTAGTCCCTCAAGTTTCAGAGCGGGTGCGGGAATTAACCAAACGAATATTTTTAAAACACTCGAGTAAACGGGTGATGTCAAAATTGAATAGCGGAAATATTATGAACGTTAGTCAACGGAAACTGGGAATTTAAATAGCGAAAGATATTATTAAAAAAAAGACGGTGTTAAAAATAAATTTAACGGAAAAACGCGGGATGTTACACACTTTAAAGCTTGTTTATTCTCAGGTACGAAAGAAATCTTCCGCTGTACATTTGCTCATTTTAGGGATATTACTTGGAGTCATTCATGACATATTTCAAAAGACGTTGCATTCGAGTCGTTGAGTTCATCAAGATTATTATTAAGTCGATTATATTTGGATATATTATGAAATGCTATATATGTCTGTCAACTGTCGATGTAACGAAATTTTGTCTTTTAAAAACGAATGCAATGTTTGTAAAATGTATCATAAAGAGGTCAAGTACCTCGCGATGTAATCAACTGTTATGAATCGTTTATAATCGATATGGACTTCGTCCAGATGGATTAGGACGGGTCTCTACAGTTGGTATCAGAGTGGTGGTCTTATCGAACCAGGTCTTACAATAGTGTGTCTAACCGATAGTTGTTTAAATACATTAGTGAGTCTGGACTTTGACCGTGTCTGCATGTCAAAAGTTTTGCTTATCATTTCTAGTCGGAAATCATCTGCTTACCATCCTTAGGAAATTACCTGCTTATCATCCTTAGTCTAGACACATCTTATTGCATTGATTGCATGATTAGTGTATAGACAAAATTCATATCTTAGCATATCTGCTAATTCATATCTAAGCGTATATGTTATAGTAAACTTTGCCTGACATTTTCTGTAGATTCCTCCGTAACTTATGGGATTTTAGTATTATATATGCTTTTATAAATTATGTATTGCAGGGTACTTATATACATCCTATAATATATTTCTTATCGAAAATCCTTCATCTGATCGTACGAGGTGAATCCATCAACCAGGTCGAGTCCCTCAGTTTCCGATAGCTATTCCGATAGTTGTTCCGACAGCTATTCCAACATGGATATTCACCTAATCTCCGAAAGCAGTGTCATCAGAATGAATCAAACAAATCATCCATCCTCAATTCATCTGATGGGTTCGTGATCGACTTAATTAATGGAGACGCGAAGAAGGCGACCCCTCCATCAACCGAATTTATCTCTTGACAATGAACCTGAAGCACTTACCGGCGAACCAGTCCGAAACACCATTTTCACCATCACTTCCCGAATATATCAACACGATTATATTCTATCCACAATCCTAAACCTTATTCAGCTGCTCGTTCCAACCGACAATCATTCCGGAATAATGGAAGAAGCCAACAAGCTTCGCGCTCGAGTAATCAATTTGCAGAATATGGTGCAAAACTTACCAGCTTCAGCAACAACATTAATACCATTACCACCAACAACCCAAGTTTCAACGTCACAGGCCTCAACGTCTCATTCGATACCTCGAATATACTCATCGTTCTACGAATCGTTCTACATAAACTATCTTCATCCTTCATGGCAATTATGTAATCTTTAATGTTTTAGAGATTATGTACTCTAGTTTTAGCCGTAAATCTGATGAGTTTAATATCACATTAACTCATTAAATCCATGATTACGTCTGAAGAAAATATATATGTATATATGTTTTCATAAAGATTGTAATTAAAATTTTTATTGTACAAACTGTTAATGGTTAAAATATTTTAACGGGTAGGTTATACCCGAGGAATATTTAGATTTCGCATTAATAAGTTACACTGTACATTCTACGAATCTGATTCAACTGTTATTTACTATTCTACATACAACCACAGCTATACGAATCCGTTCACCACAAAATAACCATTTTCATTCAATTTTATATTTGGATTTTGACCTATCAGAATCCAACAAGTGGCATAATGAAGAAATAATGAACACAATAAAAATTGATTAGAAACAGACTAATTGACAATATGAAATTTTGTTAAGAAACCACGATAACAAAATCCTAGCTAACTGTTCCTAGCTAACTGTTAATTCCATATTACATTTTATTTATCGCAATTTAATTATCGCAATTTATTTTATCGCAATTTTAATTCTCGCAATTTTATTTAATGTCATTTAATTTCTGTTATTTACTTTACACACTTTAATTATCGTCCTTTATTTTTTGTTATTTATTTTACGCACTTTAAATATCGGGACACGTATACAAGGTTTTGACATATCATATCGACGCATCTATATATATTATTTGGAATTGCCATAGACACTCTATATGCAGAAATGATCGAGTTCTCTATACAGGGTTGAGGTTGATTCTACAATAATATATATACTTTGAGTTGTGATCGAATCTGAGACATCTACACGGGTCACGATACGTATTAATTAATCCGAATATTATATATTAAACTATATATTAATTATTGGACTGTCAACTGTGGACTATCGGCTGTGGACTAATAACCTTGGACAATTAAAATGAATTAAAATATTGATTATTGTCATAACCCGACCTTAACCATAAGGACGAATACAATAACATATGATTTCATCGCGAGGTATTAACCTCTATATGCGACATTTTTCAAAAACTGCATTCGTTTTTACAATACAAACCATAGCTTTTATTACAAATACAAGGTTTAAACAACTTAATAATGATTATCGTTTAGCGATAATCTTAGACATGCAAACTTTACATGTGATAATAACAATACGACCTCCAACATATTTTACATTACAAATCCTCCGATATACAGTTTTATTTTTGACACAAATATGCATACTCAAGATCTTGCTTAAATTCAACATGTTGCAGCGGAAGCTTTTAGTTATCACCTGAGAATAAACATGCTTAAAACGTCAACATAAAGTTGGTGAGATATAGGTTTAATGCCGGCAGCGTTATAAATATAGACCACAAGATTTCATATATAAACGTTTTAATAAAAAATATTCTAAGTTGTTGAGCACTTGATAACCATACTTAACATTTAATCAACGTCGCATATTCCCTTTATTATGAAATCTTACTACACCGTACCAAGTGTAGTTACCAAAACGAAGTAATGTGCAACCGTTGAATACTGGTCGTCCAGTCCGGTTGGGGTTGTCAGGCCCGATAGATCTATCAACAGGATTCGCGTTTACAATACCTCATGTAAATATTAGTTACCAAGTTACAGGGAAGTATGCCAGTGGTACAACTCAACGTAGAATATATATTTTTAATAACTTGTGTCCATAACGTAAATCATAAAATGCATGTATTCTCATCCCGAAATATTTAGAGTTTAAAAGTGGGACTATATACTCACCTTTTCCTTGAAGGTATTTAACTCGACTTGGTCTCCGATAGATATCACGAACCTAACCATATATATAATATATCAACATATTTTCTTTTCAAGTAATCGTTACATATATATATATACTTATAATACTTTTAATATTTTCTTAGTCCGTAGTTAGCAGTCTGTTGTTAATGGTCCATAATTAGTTGCTCAATAAAATAAATAAAGACCCCATCGTATTCGTATTGATCAGAATTAATCTCGACCCATGGTACCATGTTGTCAAATGACGTGTTGCGTACAATCATGAGGTCTTATGATTAATCTTCTCGTGTTGTTTACGGGTGGTCCTGAAATATATAAAATCAAATCATAAGTAAATATATATTAAATATTATGTTAATTAGCCAAGATATGATTAATCCGATTTTTGTCATAATATGATATATTACAGGTTTTGAAGTGTTTTAAAAATCAAATTAGAAGGATCTATTTAGTTTGCGAACAGGTTTGAAATCATTCAAACTATGTTCTTGTTGTTAAAAATTTTATAACACAAAATAAGATAGCTATATAAATATGAATCGAATAAGATTATGAATAAGGTTACTACCTCAAGTTACTTGGATAAAGCTACTGGAAAAGATAGAAAATAGGTTGTTGGATAAAGCTACCTCAAGTTACTTGGATAAAACTATGTTCTTGATGATTATAGGTTGTTCATGAAGCTAGTTCTTCATGAGTATTTGCTGAGATTCTGAAGAACACTTAGAGTTCCTAAGAGTGTGTTTTTTTTTGTTAGAGAAAGATGGTTGTAAGAATGAAATGAAAAACCAAGGTGATGGTGATACTTATAGGACAGTCTGGTTGTTGAGGGAACAAGGACAAATTATTGTGTTGAATTTTTGAGTAATAATGTATGCTAGCTTACAAATAAGATTCCTCTTATCTAGGGCAGATCTAAAGTTGATAAGGATATTGATTTGATGTATATTTACCAATAGTAAATACGTATGGATGATGGGTATGATACGGTAAAAGAAGCTCAAAATCGGGCTTTTATTTTGGGTCCAACCGGGCCAAAAATAAAATTTTAAGACATTTTTAAGAAGCTCAAAATCGGGCTTTTATTTTGGGTCCAACCAGCCAGGGGCTCTGCCCCTTGGACCCCGCCAGGGGTTGCCACCCCTTGGACCCCGCTTATCGGGGGCGCTGCCCCCGAACCCCCGTCATAATCAAGATAAGTTCAAACAAGTGTGCACTCCACACTTCCCCAAACTTCTTTAATATTTATCAAGATTATTTTGGTTACAAATTAATCCCATTACACTTAAATCATATTGGTAACATAAATCATAACACATTAAAGATTGTAAGTATGTATGTTAAAGAACGTTACATATAGTTATCATTTTGAAAACTTAAGTTAGTGGTCTCAAAGTATACTTATAACTCATTGTTGTTAGTTCACAATGAAATGTTAAACCATCCTTAAATCATGTTAAATATGTATAGATATGTACATATACATAATCGTATAATTATCGTGTGTTATATAGTTCGTGATATCATCGGTCAAATTGGACGGTCAAACGTTGTGTAAAACTCTTTTCAAAAATATAAGTCTCAACAGTTTGGATTGCTTATCATGTTGGTAAGGTTTAATTTATGTAAATATTAAGTATATAACGATCGGAAAATTCCGGGTCGTTACAGTACCTACCCGTTAAATAAATTTCGTCCCGAAATTTTAAAATTGTACCTATTTTGCGTTCTCGGGAAACAAATGTGGGTACTTTTGTTTCATCTGATCCTCTCGTTCCCAAGTAAACTCAGGACCCCTTCGAGCATTCCAACGAACCTTAAAGATTGGGATGTTGCTCTGCTTGAGTTGTTTAACTTCACGGTCCATGATTTCGACCGGTTCTTCTATGAATTGTAGTTTCTCGTCGACTTGGATTTCTTCAAGAGGAATGGTGAGGTCTTCCTTTGCAAGACACTTCTTAAGGTTTGAAACGTGAAATGTATTATGTACTCCGGCGAGTTGTTGTGGTAATTCGAGTCGATAAGCTACCGGTCCAATGCGTTCGATGATCTTGAACGGGCCTACATACCTTGGGTTCAGTTTACCTCTTTTTCCAAAACGTATTACACCTTTCCAAGGTGACACCTTTAACATAACCATGTCACCGATCTGAAACTCTAATGGTTTCCTTCGGACATCGGCGTAGCTCTTTTGGCGACTACGGGCTGTTTTCAATCTCTCCTTGATTTGTACTATCTTCTCAGTCGTTTCGTGTATGATCTCGGGACCAGTTAATTGTCGATCTCCTATTTCATTCCAACAGATAGGGGATCTACACTTCCTTCCATACAGTGCTTCAAATGGTGCAGCTTTAATGCTCGCATGATAACTGTTATTATACGAGAATTCTGCTAATGGTAGATATTTATCCCATCCGTTTCCAAAATCGATCACACATGCCCTGAGCATGTCTCCAAGAGTCTGAATTGTTCTTTCACTCTGCCCGTCAGTTTGTGGATGATATGCGGTGCTCATATCCAAACGAGTTCCCAGGGCCTCCTGTAGTGATTGCCAAAACTTTGATGTAAATCTACTATCACGATCGGATATAATGGAAATAGGTATTCCATGCCTTGAAATAATTTCCTTTATGTATAATCGTAATAGTTTCTCCATTCTATCCGTTTCCTTTATAGGCAAGAAATGTGCAGATTTGGTGAGACGATCAACTATTACCCAAATGGTGTCATAACCCCAGGCAGTCTTATGTAATTTTGTGATGAAATCCATAGTAATACCGTCCCATTTCCATTCTGGGATTTCTGGTTGTTGAAGTAATCCTGACAGCTTCTGGTGTTCTGCTTTGACTTTGGAACAAGTTAAACATTCCCCAACATATGTTGCAACGTCTGTCTTCAAATTAGGCCACCAATAATGCGTCTTAAGATCTTGATACATCTTTCCAACTCCAGGATGTATCGAGTATCTTGTCTTATGTGCCTCATTCAATATCAACTTCCTTAATCCACCCAACTTTGGTACCCAAATACGGTTTGCAAAATATCGAATTCCATCTTCCCGTATAACGAGTTGTTTCCCATACTTCTTCATTATTTCATTTCCTATGTTTTTTTTAGTAAGAGCTTCTCGTTGAGCCTCTTTGATTTGTGAGTTGAGATTCATGCGAATTTTTATGTTCATTGCTCGTACTCGAATGGGTTCCCGTTCCTTTCTGCTTAGAGCGTCGGCCACTACATTCGCTTTCCCAGGATGATAGCGAATCTCACAATCATAGTCGTTTATCAGCTCGACCCACCTACGTTGCCTCATGTTCAGCTGTTTCTGATTGAAGATATGTTGAAGGCTTTTATGATCGGTAAACACAGTGCATTTAACCCCATATAAGTAGTGTCTCCATATCTTCAATGCAAACACTACTGCTCCCAGTTATAAATCATGTGTCGTATAATTCCGCTCATGAATCTTCAATTGTCGGGATGTGTATGCTATAACTTTCTTCTGTTGCATAAAGACGCAACCAAAACCTTGTCGTGAAGTGTCACAATATATCTCAAAATCATCGTTCCCTTCAGGTAACGATAAAATAGGTGCTGTAGTCAACTTCTTCTTCAGTAATTGAAATGCACTCTCCTGCTCAGAAGTCCATTCGTACTTCTTCCCTTTTTGTGTTAACGCTGTTAATGGTTTAGCTATTCGGGAAAAATCTTGAATAAACCTTCTATAATAACCAGCTAAACCCAAAAATTGGCGTATCTGCGTTGGTGTCTTAGGAGTCTCCCATTTTTCAATGGCCTCAATTTTAGCTGGGTCAACCTGAATTCCTTTGCTACTAACAACATGGCCAAGAAATTGCACTTCTTTCAACCAAAATGCACACTTAGAAAATTTGGCGTATAATTGTTCTTTTCTTAACAATTCTAATACCAATCTTAAATGCTGCTCATGCTCTTGCTCACTCTTGGAATAGATAAGAATATCGTCAATGAAAACGATAACAAACTTATCTAAATACGGACTACAAACTCGATTCATGAGGTCCATGAATACAGTTGGCGCATTCGTTAATCCAAACGGCATGACCAAAAATTCATAATGACCGTAGCATGTTCGAAAAGCAGTTTTCGGAATATCTTCTTCTTTGACGCGTAGTTGATGATAGCCCGACCTTAGGTCGATTTTCGAGTAAACACATGATCCTTTCAATTGATCAAATAAGTCATCAATTCTAGGTAGTGGATACCGATTCTTGATAGTTAACTTATTTAATTCACGATAATCTATACACATTCAGAAAGATCCGTCTTTCTTCTTGACGAATAAAATCGGAGCTCCCCACGGTGAAGTGCTCGGTCGAATGAAACCACGGTCCAGTAATTCTTGTAACTGGCTTTGTAACTCTTTCATCTCAGATGGTGCAAGTCTATATGGAGCACGAACCACTGGTGCAGCTCCCGGTACTAGATCTATTTGAAATTCTATAGATCTAAATGGAGGTAATCCTGGTAACTCTTCCGGAAATACTTCAGGAAAATCTCTTGCCACAGGCACGTCGTTGATGCTCTTCACTTTTTCCTTCATTTTGACTTTATTAACATATGCTAAGATAGCATAGCACCCTTTCTTCAAGCACTTTTGAGCTTTCAAATAACTAATGAGTTTTAGCTTTGAGTTACCCTTATCTCCATAAATCATTACTGGCGTTTTATCCTTACGAGGAATGCGAATTGCCTTCTTGGCGCACACAACTTCAGCTCCTATTTTGGACATCCAGTCCATGCCGACTATTACATCAAAACTTCCTAATTCTACGGGTATCAAATCAATCTTAAATGTTTCTTCGGCTAAATTTATTTTACAATCACGGCAAATTTAATCGGCTTTAATTAGTTTACCATTAGCTAACTCAATCATGTACTTAGCATCTAGAGGTAATGATGAACAATTCAATTTAGCGTAAAAGTCTCTACTCACGTAACTTCTATCGGCACCAGTATCAAATATAATAGATGCGGATAAGTTATTAATGGTAAACGTACCCGTAACAAGCTTCGGGTCTTCACACGCCTCTCTAGCATTAATAACAAATGCTCTTCCACGTGAAGATCCATTATTCTTCTCTGGATTCGGACACTGGCTCTTATAATGACCCTGTTTCCCACACCCATAACAAGTAACAGTGGCCAAGGCAGTTCTATTTGCATTAGTGGCAGGAGTCTTGGTACCATTTGTATTTGTAGCAGGAACCCTACAATCTTCAGCAAGATGACCTTTTCGATTACAATTGTTGCACACCACATTACAATAACTAGAGTGATGTTTGTGGCATCTGTTACATAAAGGATTTCGTCCTTTGTAACCTGAGTTTGAACCGCTACCCGCACCTTGCGTGGTTTCTTGTTTCTTGTTGGATTGTTCATGATTACCTTCCCACTTTCTTTCGTTTCCCGATGTCTTGACATCGGTGTTCTTATCCAGAATAATCTGGTCCATCAATTCATTCGCCATGGTGATAGCTTCATGAATAGTCTTGGGTTTGGATGCTGTAACATTTGCCTTGGCCTTTTTAGGCAAACCGTCTTTGTACAGTTCAATCTTCCGTTCTTCGGTTGGTACCAATTCGGGACATAGCAAAGCTAATTCCATGAATCGCTGATTGTAGTTAGTGAGTTCAGTACCAACAGCTTTCAGGCTTCGTAATTCAGCTTCCAACTTCCTAACCTCGTTCCTTGGACAATATTCATTGATTAGTATTGTTTTGAATTCTTCCCAAGGAGTATCATAAGCTACATCTCCTCCTACGGCCTTCACATAGTTTTTCCACCACGTGAGTGCACTATCTTGTAGGGTGCACGATGCATACTTGGTCATGTCCTTCTCAATACAACCACTGATTTTAAACACAGACTCAATCTTTTCGATCCACCGGGTTAAACCGACCGGTCCTTCTGTTCCACTGAATGATGAGGGCTTGCAACCTTGAAAATTTTTGTAAGTGCACCCCACACGAGGATTTGGGTTAACTGCAGCACCTCTTGCAGCCTCGACCCATAACATTCTGTCGTTCACTCAAACATATACTTATCTTACATCTAACATTAAGCAAACCACACTAGTAATATTATACAAAACATTATATAATCCCATGGTTTAAACCAACATCGCATCATTTAACCCCAAAGCGTTTGTGTTCAAAGAAATCACTTAAAGGTTATCCTGGTTGTCTCCCTATGTTTTGGCTGAGGAACCGAAGAACTGGATGTCGGGATAGAACTAATAGGAATAGCGGGAATAGGTGTGGAAGTATCTGGTGGAGTTGGTTCCACAAAATCCTCTCTAGACTCGGGATTTAGATTTTCCATTTCAGTAGCCTTTCGTTTCTTTCCTCGTTCGAACTTGTCTTTCGTAATTTCCTGTATTTCTTCCTCCTCAGGATCACTTTCCGGTTCCTCTTCAATTGATTCATCCGGAACTTGCGAGTCTTCCCCAAAGGTGTCGTTTTCATCATCGGATAGATTAATGACTAGAACACCATCTGAAGAGTCTGGTTCGGAGTCGCTGAATGTGATAATAAGTTCTAAGCCAGACATCTATCACATAACAACTAGCACGTTAATACTACATAATATTTACATATTAATTTTTAACCAACAAGGATAAGCAATAGTTTTCGAAATCAAACACGGTCAAAGTCCAGACTCACTAATGTATCCTAACAAACTCGATAAGACACACTAATGCAAATTCTCTGGTTCTCTAAGACCAACGCTCTGATACCACATGTCATAACCCGACCTTAACCATAAGGACGAATACAATAACATATGATTTCATCGCGAGGTATTGACCTCTATATGCGACATTTTTCAAAAACTGCATTCGTTTTTACAATACAAACCATCGCTTTTATTACAAATACAAGGTTTAAACAACTTAATAATGATTATCGTTTAGCGATAATCTTAGACTAACAAACTTTACATGTGATAATAACAATACGACCTCCAACATATTTTACGTTACAAATCCTCCGATATGCAGTTTTATTTTTGACACAAATATGCATACTCAAGATCTTGCTTAAATTCAACATGTTGCAGCGGAAGCTTTTAGTTATCACCTGAGAATAAACATGCTTAAAACGTCAACATAAAGTTGGTGAGATATAGGTTTAATGCCGGCAGCGTTATAAATATAGACCACAAGATTTCATATATAAACGTTTTAATAAAAAATATTCTAAGTTGTTGAGCACTTGATAACCATACTTAACATTTAATCAACTTCGTATATTCCCTTTATTATGAAATCTTACTACACCGTACCAAGTGTAGTTACCGAAACGAAGTACTGTGCAACCGTTGAATACTGGTCGTCCAGTCCGGTTGGGGTTGTCAGGCCCGATAGATCTATCAACGGGATTCGCGTTTACAATACCTCATGTAAATATTAGTTACCAAGTTACAGGGAAGTATGCCAGTGGTACAACTCAACATAGAATATATATTTTTAATCACTTGTGTCCATAACGTAAATCATAAAATGCATGTATTCTCATCCCGAAATATTTAGAGTTTAAAAGTGGGACTATATACTCACCTTTTCCTTGAAGGTATTTAACTCGACTTGGTCTCCGATAGATATCACGAACCTAACCATATATATAATATATCAACATATTTTCTTTTCAAGTAATCGTTACATACATATATATATATATATATATATATATATATATATATATATATATATATATATATATATATATATATATATATATATATATATATATATATATATATATATATATACACTTATAATACTTATACTATTTTCTTAGTCCGTAGTTAGCAGTCTGTTGTTAATGGTCCATAATTAGTTGCTCAATAAAATAAATAAAGACCCCATCGTATTCGTATTGATCAGAATTAATCTCGACCCATGGTACCATGTTGTCAAATGACGTGTTGCGTACAATCATGAGGTCTTATGATTAATCTTCTCGTGTTGTTTACGGGTGGTCCTGGAATATATAAAATCAAATCATAAGTAAATATATATTAAATATTATGTTAATTAGCCAAGATATGATTAATCCGATTTTTGTCATAATATGATATATTACAGGTTTTGAAGTGTTTTAAAAATCAAATTAGAAGGATCTATTTAGTTTGCGAACAGGTTTGAAATCATTCAAACTATGTTCTTGTTGTTAAAAATTTTATAACACAAAATAAGATAGCTATATAAATATGAATCGAATAAGATTATGAATAAGGTTACTACCTCAAGTTACTTGGATAAAGCTACTGGAAAAGATAGAAAATAATCTTGATCAAACTTTCTTATGATGATTATAGGTTGTTCATGAAGCTAGTTCTTCATGAGTATTTGCTGAGATTGTGAAGAACACTTAGAGTTCCTAAGAGTGTGTTTTTTTTTGTTAGAGAAAGATGGTTGTAAGAATGAAATGAAAAACCAAGGTGATGGTGATACTTATAGGACAGTCTGGTTGTTGAGGGAACAAGGACAAATTATTGTGTTGAACTTTTGAGTAATAATGTATGCTAGCTTACAAATAAGATTCCCTCTTATCTAGGACAGATCTAAAGCTGATAAGGATATTGATTTGATGTGTATTTACCAATAGTAAATACGTATGGATGATGGGTATGATACGGTAAAAGAAGCTCAAAATCGGGCTTTTATTTTGGGTCCAACCGGGCCAAAAATAAAATTTCAAGACATTTTTAATAAAGCAATGTTAGCCCAAAAAAAAATTCCAAGCTGACCTGGCAGCTCAACCCCAGCCAGGGGCTCTGCCCCTTGGACCCCGCCAGGGGTTGCCACCCGTTGGACCCCGCTTATTGGGGGCGCTGCCCCCGAACCCCCGTCATAATCAAGATAAGTTCAAACAAGTGTGCACTCCACACTTCCCCAAACTTGTTTAATATTTATCAAGATTATTTTGGTTACAAATTAATCCCATTACACTTAAATCATATTGGTGACATAAATCATAACACATTAAAGATTGTAAGTATATATGTCAAAGAACGTTACATATAGTTATCGTTTTGAAAACTTAAGTTAGTGGTCTCAAAGTATACTTATAACTCATTGTTGTTAGTTCACAATGAAATGTTAAACCATCCTTAAATCATGTTAAATATGTATAGATATGTACATATACATAATCGTATAATTATCGTGTGTTATATAGTTCGTGATATCATCGGTCAAATTGGACGGTCAAACGTTGTGTAAAACTCTTTTAAAAAATATAAGTCTCAACAGTTTGGATTGCTTATCATGTTGGTAAGGTTTAATTTATGTAAATATTAATCTCATAAGTATAGAACGATCGGAAAATTCCGGGTCGTTACAATTATAACATATGAACCTAAACAATTCTTTAAGTTTGCCACTTGATTTCATCTTAAACCTCATTTGTATCTTGACGATTACAATCTGCGTTCAAACCTTTCATGGTTCTTGAAAACACCTTAATCGATAGGATGAATCAACCGCACTTCATCTATGGAAGGAAAGATTTATGCATATAGTTGTGCACCTGAGAACACTCAGAAACTGAGTAAACGTTTAACGTGTAGTTGTGCTAATTCCTTTAGCGCTTTTATTACCGAAAATAACTTTACAATCCATTTCCAAAATTAGTCAATTTTGTCACAGCTCCAACAAGTCAACTTCGATTTTCATTCGGATTAACCTTATTATAATCTTGATATATGTGCATGCTCTTTGTTGTTACCGGGGAACCTTTTATATCCCACCATCTTATCAGTAGACGTACCAGCAACCTCGTCGCTCCTTGGCTTAAATCTCTCTGACCAATCATTATATTTATTCATTGAAACCCTATCATATACTCATCTGCATCTTGTAACAAGAACTGCCATAACAATTACCGGGAATCAGCAATCAGTACTTTGAAAACTCACAGCATATCTACATCAACAGTTATATGTATAACATTATTTATCTCTTAGAATTATGGTCTTTCATTCTGAAATTCTGAACAGCAGTCAGTCTACAAATCAATATTCTGAATGTTGAAAAAGCTGAATGAAGCAGCAGAAACTGTAAGACAACCGTAAACGACCTTAATCGTCGGAAGTTTAATGATAGAGTATAGTATGTTGGAAAAGCCCAGAAAAATTGGAACTAAAAAATGGATTGAGTTAACCACGAAGGAGACCAATGAAAAATACAAGGACCATACCCTATATTCAAAAGATCCAGATGATTCTGTATCCGATGAAATCTTTAGACAATATCCTACTCCGAAGTCATGTTAAAATCTTGCGAAAAATCTTTCTTCATCAACCATCGAACTTAGAAATTCCAAAATATCATCTTCAATATCTTCGATATTTTTGAGGATATTTTCATAAATATTCTCGTCCGAAATTATATACCTCTTCGTGCTTTCTGTGTATCATGATATTGGAAACATTCAATAGAAAATTTAGTACCGAAAAGCGGATTATGCGAAACTATGAAGGAAACCATGGACAAATCACAAAGAATAAGTTTGACTTCAAAGAATCCAAATGATTCAATGCCTGCTGAAATCTTTAGCCAATACCTTGCTTCTGACTCCAAACTCTTGCGGACAAATTTTCTTCACCATCCTTCGATATTATAAATTCAAAGATATTATTGTGTCTTTCATTATAAATATCCTCCATATTTCTAGAGATATTTTTATAACTATTCTTATCTGAAATCATTAATCTCTTCGTGCTATCAGTATTACATCATATAGAAACTGTTAGTTTCTATATTCTGTAAATTTTCGAGCTTAAAATACGAATGTTATTGAAGTAATGTTGGGAACTGATGCATAAGTTAGTATAATATAATGACACTTGATCAACGTGATTATATTACATTAAGTCATGCTGAGTTTATAAATGGGACATGATGATTCACAGATTATAACGTCATCATGTGCCATGTTACACGACTCTTACATTTTATCTGATATATAAACATATCAAGAACATATTTTCTTGATAGTTCTATCTTTCCCGGATATTCTGTTAATTTGACGAATCAAGATCGTGCTATTACCATTTCTTTCTTAGAACATTAACTATGTTCATTTCGAAATTCATATCTATGAATTCTGGACCGTTGCTCGCTTTACTAGAGGTCGAGAGGATAATAAAAAGGCAAAGAGATCCAAAATATAAGAGAAAATATAAAAGTCCAATGACAACACTAAAATTACAAACCGTGGATATTAATATGGATAGCAATATAAAGACACGCTATAATTAAGAATAGTATCACCTCAAGATAGTAGTAGAAGTAAACAGATTCTTCTGGTGGAAGATTGAAAAGAAGGATGACAGAAGTGATAATTAGAAAAATATCAAGGATTAGAACGAGATTAAGCATTTTCAAAATCTTTTGGATGTATGAACTAAGAAAGAAAGTATAGGAATGGTGAGAGTAATGGAACGGAAGACCTTAATTTATAATGGAAATATCAGATAGAGTAATCGAGGCAGATCACCGTATTTATTTATAGAGATCTTCATTTCCTTTTTCGCCGAATAATCAAATCTTTTAAATTTCGAAGATTTTCTTTAAATTCCTTGAATTCCGGAATTCAACCATGACTAGTCAAAAGTTATGATGAAACTTGTCTTTTTCATTTCACTAGTTTGTGATAGCTTCACTTATACGCTTCGAGTAATCGAATTATTTTATCTATATTACCCGGTAATGATAAAACTCTATTTATCAGCTCATATTCGTCAGGAAAACATATTTATTGTTAACCATGACGACCTCACTCAAATTTCGGAACGAAATTTCTTTAACGGGTAGGTACTGTGATGACCCGAGAATTTCCGACCAAATTTAAACTTGAATCTTATATGATTTCGACACGATAAGCAAAGTCTGTAATGTTGAGTCTCAAAATGTTAGAACTATTTTTCATGAATACAATTGACCTTCGACTGCTCTCGACGATTCGCGAACAATTAATTGTAAATATATATGTGTGTATGTATATACAAACAATAATTAGAAATATAAATTAAACATTAGAATTAAATATGTAAATTAAGATACAAAATAATTAAGTGTAATTTAAAATGAATCCATATATATATATATATATGGTTTCCAAGTATAATTAATACTAATATTAATAATTAATCTCAGTATTAGTTATATTTTTACAGTTAATATATAGATATGAAATTTAACACATATAATTTGTCATCTTTACTATTATTATTATTAATACTCTCATTACTTATTATTAATAACTCTCATTACTATTATTAGAATAAATATTTAATTAGTGTTGTTGTTGTTATTATGTATAAAACATAAATACAAAATTTGATACAAACAATGTGTTATATTATTATTAATAATAATAATATTATTGTTATCATTTTTATTATGTTTATTATTAAACTTATTAAGGTTAACATTTTTATGATTATAGTATCATTGTTATTTATTATTATTATTATAGTATTTGTATTCTTACTAATAAAATAAAATTATCAATATTATTATTAATAATATAATAATTAATACAAAATTTTACATAATAGAACAAAGATCTGATTCATATCTTAAGCAACTGTATTCCGTTTTTAGATTTGTCTCCAATCAGTTACCCATCTCCTTCAAACCATATCAAATTGGAATACCAAATCTGCCTTAGTTTATTTTTTTATTTTTTTTACTTCCTGATCGAATATTGTGGTACTTCCTGTCTACCAATTTGTTGTATGTCAACTTCTTAAAACAATTAGAATCTAAGGTAACTGTTAAATCATATACTCTTTCACATTATATAAGTTACAACACTGTAATTCAAAAATAGAAAATCAAAAACCCAAGAAAATAGAAAGTAACCTCTGCTCTTGAAACTTTTTAACCATTTTTCGATTTCAAACAAAATTTCAAAAAGTAATATTGCAACTTTGTTAGTAATCCTCTAGTGAAACTCTCTGCAAAAATTCATATTCCAATTCCTCAAATTGAGTTTTAATTTTCGAGTCAAACGTTTAATTCAAAAAGGTCAAATTACCTGTTCTTCATGAAATTCGGTTTAGTTTTGAGGGCATAAGTTAAATTGACGATTTTTAAAGTTTCTATGTATGAAGTGAAAACTATTTCATGAAGAAAGTGTAGGCTAAAAACGTTTAGATTTCAAAATCAATTTTTTTTTCTTTTTTGTTACCACCGTCGTACAATGGCAGTAATATTTTTTATTTTTTTTGCCTCTTAAACTCAAACAACAATTATTTAGATGATTATTGATAGATATGTATCAGTTTGAATTAGTTGAATGTGTTGGTCTAATACCTTCTTTTGATCGAAATCAAATTTTTTTTTTCCTTCCAACAGCGAGGGAACAGAATTTTCTTTTTATTATTTTTTTCGTTCAAAGATTCATATAGATTGGTTCTATTTTGTTGATGGTCATAAAAAAAAATGTTTAGCTAAGTGATTGAATTTGTTCATGGGTTTGATTAGTCAATTGGTGGAGAAGAAGATAAAGGAGACAGAATTATGTCGGGTTGTATATATTTTTATTGGTTATTAAAACAATAAAGTTGAGTCAGTCGAGTGGTTAGGAAAGTTGGGTTTAAACAAAAGGTCATGGGTTCAAAACCAGGGGGCTGCAAGAAATTTTTTTCTTTTTAAATGTTGTGTGAGCTGTCGGGCTTGTAAATCCAATTAAATGTTTAAATGGATTTAATTGTGATGGGCCGATTATGAATTAATACAAATTAAGTTGTTGGGCCGATTTGAATATAAGGGGTTAAATAAATTCATAACGGAATTAAATGATACGGCTTAATTGGTTTTGGATCGAGAGTGTAATAGGAAAAACAGAAACGGTTCAGTGGCTAAGGATGTTTTCGGGTAAGCGAGAGGTCGAGGGTTCGAGCCCGGTCTGTGGTACTTCATTTTTGGAGTTTTTCATTAAGGTAGTCTTATTTATTTTATTATTATTATTATTATTATTATTATTATTATTATTATTATTATTATTATTATTATTATTATTATTATTATTATTATTATTATTATTATTATTATTATTATTATTATTATCATAACTCTAGTTACAATTATGATTAATATTAACAAAAGCATTTTATTAAGATTACCCATAATAATAAGATTGTCGTAAATATTATTATCAAAATAAGTATTACTATGAAGTACATCATTAATTATTTCCAAAACTACCAGTTTTAACAAATAATTATTTTGTACACAAAATACACTAAATACATATACACTAGTTATAATAATATTTCATAAAACCATATACCAAACATATTATGTTTTTAAATAAATACTTTCATACAATAAACTATTGAATTTATAATTTAAAACTAATTGTAGATATATATACAGATATAGTAATATAACTAAATGTATAGATATTATCTATTTTAATTACATATAAAATAAACGAATACAACATAAGATGTAATATATATAAGAAAAGTTTATATGTATATTTTTAATGAAATTTAGTATAAAATTCATATAACTACAAACATATAAAATTTATATAATTAATAAATGAAATTATGAAATTTCTATTATATGTTTTAATAATTATACGAATGATATAGGTTCGTGAATCAGAGGCCAACCCTACATTTATCCATTGTCGTTATATGTATTTTTACTACAAAATACAATAGGTGAGTTCATTTGAATCCCTTTTACTCTTTACATTTTGGGACTGAGAATACATGCAAATGCTTTATTAATTGATTTACAATATTTATATGCGTGAGTTTCATTTACTCCCTTTTACTCATTACATTTTTGGGCTGAGAATACATGCAATGTTTTAATAACTGTTTTGCAATATTTATATGCGTGAGTTCATTTGATTCCCTTTTACTCTTTATATTTTTGGGACTGAGAATACATGCGCAGCTTTTATAAATGTTTTACGAAATAGACACAAGTAATTGAAACTACATTATATGGTTGAAAGATCGAAATCGAATATGCCCCTTTTTATTAAGTCTGGTAATCTAAGAATTAGGGAACAAACACCCTAATTGACGCGAACTCTAAAGATAGATCTATCGGGCCCAAGAAACCCCATCCAAAGTACCGGATGCTTTAGTACTTCGAAATTTATATCATGTCCGAAGGAGGATCCCGGAATGATGGGGATATTCTTATATGTATATTGTGAATGTCGATTACCAGGTGTTCAATCCATATGAATGATATTTTGTCTCTATGCATGGGACGTATATTTATGAGAACTGAATATGGAAATCTTGTGGTCTATTAAAATGATGATAATGGTTATTTATGTTAAACTAATGAACTCACCAACCTTTGGTTGACACTTTAAAGCATGTTTATTCTCAGGTACGAAAGAAATCTTCCGCTGTACATTTACTCATTTTAGGGATATTACTTGGAGTCATTCATGACATATTTCAAAAGACGTTGCATTCGAGTCGTTGAGTTCATCAAGATTATTATTAAGTCAATTATATTTGGATATATTATGAAATGCTATACATGTCTGTCAACTGTCGATGTAACGAAAGTTTGTCTTTTAAAAACGAATGCAATTTTTGTAAAATGTATCATATAGAGGTCAAGTACCTCGCGATGTAATCAACTGTTGTGAATTGTTTATAATCGATATGGACTTCGTCCGGATGGATTAGGACGGGTCTCTACAATCCTACTTTACTCGCATTTAATGATATCCAGAATGTAAATCGATCTTCGAATAAACCGACGAGCCTTGTAGTTGATCAAATAAGTCGTCAATTCTCGGCAGTGGATAACGGTTTTTGATGGTAAGTTTGTTCAACTCTCTGTAGTCAATACACAGCCTAAATGTACCATCCTTCTTCTTGACAAACAAAATAGGAGCTCCCCATGGTGATGTGCTTGGTCGAATGAAACCACGTTCTAATAGTTCTTGCAATTGGCTTTGCAGTTCTTTCATCTCGCTGGGGGCGAGTCTATAAGGAGCACGAGCTATTGGTGCAGCTCCTGGTACAAGATCTATTTTAAATTCAACAGATCGATGTGGAGGTAGTCCCGGTAATTCTTTCGGAAATACATCGGGAAATTCTTTTGCGATGGGAACATCATTGATGCTCTTTTCTTCAGTTTGTACTTTCTCGACGTGTGCTAGAACAGCATAGCAACCTTTTCTTATTAGTTTTTGTGCCTTCAAATTACTAATAAGATGTAGCTTCATGTTACCCTTTTCTCCGTACACCATTAAGGGTTCTCCTTCTTTTCGTACAATGCGAATTGCATTTTTATAACATACGATCTCTGCTTTCACCTTCTTCAGCCAGTCCATGCCAACTATTACATCAAAACTCCCTAAATCTACTGGTATCAAATCAATCTTAAATATTTCGCTACCCAGTTTAATTTCTCGATTCCGGCATATATTATCTGCTGAAATTAATTTACCGTTTGCTAATTCGAGTAAAAATTTACTATCCAACGGCATCAATGGACAACTTAATTCAGCACAAAAATCTCTACTCATATAGCTTCTATCCGCACCCGAATCAAATAAAACGTAAGCAGATTTATTGTCAATAAGAAACGTACCCGTAACAAGCTCCGGGTCTTCCTGTGCCTCTGCCGCATTAATATTGAAAACTCTTCCGCGGCCTTGTCCATTCGTGTTCTCCTGGTTCAGGCAATTTCTAATAATGTGGCCCAGTTTTCCACATTTATAACAAACTACATTGGCATAACTTGCTCCGACACTACTTGCTCCGCCATTACTCGTTCCGACACCATTTGTTCCTTTTGTTCTGTTAACCCCTGGTCCGTAGACCTCACACTTCGCCGCGCTATGACCTTTTCTTTTACACTTGTTGCAAAATTTGGTACGGAACCCCGAGTGACACTTTTCACACCTTTGGCATAGCTGCTTCTGATTGTTATTGTTGTTGCGGTTGTTATTGTTGTTGGAATGATTGTTGTAGTTGTTGTTGTTGTTGTTGTTGTTGTTGTTGTTGTTGTTGTTGTTATTGTTGGGCCGTTTGTTGTAGTTACGATTGATGTTACGATTGTTGGGATAATTGTTGCGATTATTATTGTAATTGCTGTTGTTGTTGTATTGGTGATTCTTATCACCGTTTTCCTCCCACTTTCTTTTGACTTGCTTCACATTGGCATCTTCAGTCGTCTGTTCTTTAATTCTTTCCTCAATCTGGTTCACTAGTTTGTGAGCTATTCTACATGCCTGTTGTATGGAGGCGGGCTGGTGTGAACTTATATCTTCTTGGATTCTTTCCGGTAATCCTTTCACAAACACGTCGATCTTCTCTTCCTCATCTTCGAAAGCTCCCGGACACAATAGGCACAATTCTGTGAATCGTCTTTCGTACGTGGTAATATCAAATCCTTGGGTTCGTAACCCTCTAAGTTCTGTCTTGAGCTTATTGACCTCGGTTCTGGGACGGTACTTCTCATTCATCAAGTGCTTGAATGCTGACCACGGTAGTGCGTACGCATCATCTTGTCCCACTTGCTCTAGATAGGTATTCCACCATGTTAACGTAGAACCTGTGAAGGTATGCGTAGCGTACTTCACTTTGTCCTCTTCAGTACACTTACTTATGGAAAACACCGATTCGACCTTCTCGGTCCACCGTTTCAATCCGATCGGTCCTTCGGTTCCATCAAATTCCAAAGGTTTGCAGGCAGTGAATTCTTTGTAGGTGCATCCTACACGATTTCCAGTACTGCTAGATCCAAGGTTATTGTTGGTATGTAGCGCAGCCTGTACTGCGGCTATGTTTGAAGCTAGAAAAGTACGGAATTCCTCTTCATTCATATTCACGGTGTGTCGAGTAGTCGATGCCATTTCCTTCAAAATAGTCAAATGGAACAAGTTAATCATACAGAATATTAAGAGTAGTTAATAGTATTTCGTAGCATAATATGAACTCATTTATAAAAGCTTTTTCTTCATATTAGCGTTTTATAAGTTTAAATTCGGGTAGTACCTACCCGTTAAGTTCATACTTAGTAGCTAATATACAATTCAACTACTACAATTCTATATGAAAAATTGATTATAATAATATTTCGCGTTCAAACTTTTATACAATATTTTACAAACTTACAATACCGCTTATTTTACATAAAGCATGAAATATAGCACACAATAACTTTGATACAAGATAGTAGTGAAGATAATTCTAGCTAGTACACAAGTCGTTCAGCAAAGGCAATAAAGACACGTAATTCATACGTCCAGAAACAAGTCATGCATTCTGGTTTTACTAGGATTACTTCCCATCCTTGGTTTTGTGGAACATAACCGTTATGGCCATTGATAAGACATCGTGTTGTAACGTTGTCAAAGGGACGAGGGTTACGTAATGACCAACAGTCTCGTAATAACCTAAAAACCTCATTTCTTACCCCAATTACCGACTCCGTCACTTGTGGGAACGTTTTGTTTAATAGTTGTAGCCCGATGTTCTTTTTCTCACTTTGGTGAGAAGCGAACATTACTAACCTGTAAGTATAGCATGCTTCTTTATGTTGCATGTTAGCCACTTTTTCTAAATCGTGAAGTCCTATATTCGTATACGTTGAGTCAAAATAATTTCTTAACCCGTTGCGTAAAATAGCATTTGGGTTCCCTGCAATATATGCATCAAAGTAAACACATCGTAACTTATGGGTTTCCCAATGTGATATCCCCCATCTTTCAAATGAAAGTCTCTTATAAACCAAGACATTCTTGGAACGTTCTTCGAATGTCTTACAAACTGATTTCGCCGTAAATAGTTCTGCCGAAGAATTCTGACCGACTCTAGACAAGATTTCATCAATCATGTCTCTGGGTAGGTCTCTTTAAATATTGGGTTGTCTATCCATTTTGTGTTTTTATACTGTAAAATAGACAAGAGTTAGATTCATAAAAAAAAATGCTTATTAATACAAGCAATTTTTACATATATCATAAAGCATAAGCACACTATATTACATATATTACACCACACGAATACAACTATCTTATTCCGACTCGCTCGTTTCTTCTTCTTCGGTTTTGGTTCGTTTTGCCAAGTTTCTAGGGATATATGATGTTCCCCTAATACGAGCTGTCGTTTTCCACAACGGTTTAGAAAAACCTGGTGGTTTAGAGGTTCCCGGGTCATTGTTACAACTTAAGGGCTTCGGGGGTTGACGATACATATAAAGTTCATCGGGGTTGGAATTAGATTTCTCTATTTTTATGCCCTTTCCCTTATTATTTTCTTTTGCCTTTTTAAATTCAGTTGGGGTCATTTCTATAACATCATCGGAATTCTCGTCGGAATCCGATTCATCGGAGAATTGGTAATCCTCCCAATATTTTGCTTCCTTGGCGGAAACACCATTGACCATAATTAACCTTTGTCAGTTGGTTGAGGATTTTCTTTTACTTAATCGTTTTATTATTTCCCCCACCGGTTCTATTTCCTCCTCCGATTCCTCCTCTTCCGGTTCTGATTCTTCTTCCGGTTCTGATTCTTCTACCGGTTCATCTTCTGGAACTTGTGAATCAGTCCAATATATATTCGACTCTTCGTTATTATTAGGTGAGTCAATGGGATTTGTGCTAGAGGTAGACATCTATCACACAATATCAAACATGTTAAGAGATTAATATATCACATAATATATACATGTTAATAATATATAGTTTCCAATAAAAATGTTAAGCAATCATTTTTAAAGAAAACACGGTCGAAGTCCAGACTCACTAATGCATCCTAACAAACTCAATAAGACACACTAATGCAAATTTCTAGTTCTCTAAGACCAACGCTCGGATACCAACTGAAATGTCCCGTTCTTATTAATTAAAAATGTTCCATATTAATTGATTTCGTTGCGAGGTTTTGACCTCTATATGAGACGTTTTTCAAAGACTGCATTCATTTTTAAAACAAACCATAACCTTTATTTCATAAATAAAGGTTTAAAAAGCTTTACGTAGATTATTAAATAATGATAATCTAAAATATCCTGTTTACACACGGCCATTACATAATGGTTTACAATACAAATATGTTACATCGAAATCAGTTTCTTGAATGCAGTTTTTACACAATATCATACAAACATGGACTCCAAATCTTGTCCTTATTTTAGTATGTAACAGCGGAAGCTCTTAGTATTCACCTGAGAATAAACATGCTTTAAACGTCAACAAAAATGTTGGTGAGGTATAGGTTTAACCTATATAAATCAAATCGTAACAATAGATCACAAGATTTCATATTTCAATACACATCCCATACATAGAGATAAAAATCATTCATATGGTGAACACCTGGTAACCGACATTAACAAGATGCATATATATAAGAATATCCCCATCATTCCGGGACACCCTTCGGATATGATATAAATTTTGAAGTACTAAAGCATCCGGTACTTTGGATGGGGTTTGTTAGGCCCAATAGATCTATCTTTAGGATTCGCGTCAATTAGGGTGTCTGTTCCCTAATTCTTAGATTACCAGACTTAATAAAAAGGGGCATATTCAATTTCGATAATTCAACCATAGAATGTAGTTTCACGTACTTGTGTCTATTTTGTAAATCATTTATAAAACCTGTATGTATTCTCATCCCAAAAATATTAGATTTTAAAAGTGGGACTATAACTCACTTTCACAGATTTTTACTTCGTCGGGAAGTAAGACTTGGCCACTAGTTGATTCACGAACCTATAACAATATATACATATATATCAAAGTATGTTCAAAATATATTTACAACACTTTTAATATATTTTGATGTTTTAAGTTTATTAAGTCAGCTATCCTCGTTAGTAACCTACAACTAGTTGTCCACAGTTAGATGTACAGAAATAAATCGATAAATATTATCTTGAATCAATCCACGACCCAGTGTATACGTATCTCAGTATTGATCACAACTCAAACTATATATATTTTGGAATCAACCTCAACCCTGTATAGCTAACTCCAACATTCACATATAGAGTGTCTATGGTTGTTCCGAAATATATATAGATGTATCGACATTGTGACAACCCGGAAATTTCCAATCAAATTTAAACTTTAATCTTTATATGTTTCCGACACGATAAGCAATATTTGTTAAGTTAAATTTCAAGAATTTTAAACTATGTTCATACATGCATTCAACCTCGACCAAGTTCCAACGATTCACGAACCATTAAACGAATATGATTATATATGTATATGTGTATATATATTATAACTTGAAACGTAAACAAAATATTAGATTAAATACTTTATATAATTGTATCTGTTTTAAAATGTTTATCAATGGAATTAGAAAATAAGATCAAATGATTGAATTATCAGATATATTGAATTATGATTACAAGTCTCTGTTGAAAGGCCCACGTTGATTTGAGAAATCTTTCCATTTTAACAATATTCGAAAAATGGTAAAGTAATTTATAAATAAGAACAAATTGTCAATCATTGAGAACTAAACAAAGGATAGTGGAAGATTGAATCTCATAAAGACTCGATTGATGTATTTAGTTTCAAACGTACAAAAACGTTTTCAGTTTAAAAAGAACTTTATTATTAAAACGTATATAACTTTTATAAATATCTAGAACCACTTTTGACAACTCATTACTTAACTAGTATGATAAAGATAACGATATTTATATTTTATTTTATTAAATATATATAATGATTTAAATTAATATTATATATATTTATACGCGTATTATACGTACATAGTTTTATACTTTTACTATACTTAAACTTTACCTTTACTTTATTTTTACTTTACTTTAACTTTAATAATTCACTTTAATAATTCATACTTTAATAATTCACTTTAATAATTCATACTTTAATAATTCACTTTAATAATTCATACTTTAATATTTCACTTTAATAATTCATACTTTAATAATTCACTTTAATAATTCAAAAATCTATTATAAATAGAATTCAATAGGTTTCATTATTTCATAGAAACTTGAAAATATTTTTCTCTAAACTCTCTCAATCGATTTACATATATATATTTACTCTGTATTATTTCAAGATATTATTAGTATACATAAAATATTACGACGGAGTGCTGTCCGAGTGGTTTCGAAATTGTTTTTCGAGTAGGATAGGATTAAGGAAATTATGGGTTATAGCTATGGAGGTGATTGAGTATGGTTCATGGGTATGCTCATGAGGTCAATATAGTGTTTATCATTTCCGTTGCGTCTACGTACCTTTCCTGCAATATTGAATCTCAATATTGATACGTGAGTACTCATAATTTAACTTTTACATACTAATAGTGTATCCCTGACTATTGCTCGAGTATTTAAGATTATGCATTCTTGTACTTTTGATATTGCCCTTAGACAGGTTAGGTTGAATCTTGAATTAGTTACACTTGAGGTTGAGATAAGGTATAAGATATGCATGTCCTTGGAAAGCTAGCGAAAAATTAAGAACTTTTCCTTTAGATATCGAATGGTTTCGATGAACGGATTAGAAGTTATAATCAATTGAATTTTCGATATTTTTATTAAAAATGATTATTATTATCGTCGTTTTTATCGTCGTTCTAGTTTTATCTTATTATTATGATTATTATTATCTTTATCAATAAAAGGGATTTATCATTAAAAATTGTTATTTTTTTTTATTATTACTATCGTTATTATCGTTAAATTTATAATTAGTATTATTATTATCCAATTATTATTATTATTATTATTATTATTATTATTATTATTATTATTATTATTATTATTATTATTATTATTATTATTATTATTATTATTATTATTATTATCATTATTAATATATATATATATATATATATATATATATATATATATATATATCATTATTTAAAAATGGTTATTGTTATTGTTATTATTATTATTACTATATTATCATTAAGATAATTATTAGTATTATCGTTAATAATGTTATAGTAACTATCATTATTAATATTAGTGTAATTAAAACAAATATTTGTAACACCTAATTATTTTGATTACTATTATTATCATTATTATGAACACGATATAAAAGACGATTAAAAGCTATTAAACGAAATGATTAGGAAATAATGAGTAAGAGTATCATGATGAAATTAAAATATTATAAGATATCGATTTAGATAAAATTATCGTTCTTATTATTTTTATCATTACTATTATTATTATTAAAAGTATCGTTAGTATTAAAATTATCATTTTAACAAAAATTATCATTTTAATAGAAATGTCATTGTTACTATAAAATATCATTATTATTATTATTATTATTATTATTATTTTAAATAGAATTATTATTTTAAAGATAATATTAAAAATTATCGTAAATATTAAAGTTATCATAATTAGAATTATCGTTTTATCATAATGTCATCTTAGTAATTATAAATATTGATATTTTTATAATAATAATTATTATTACAAAATAATACAACTTTTACTTACTATCATTATAGATATTATTTTATTAAATAAATATGTGATACAAACATATTTTACTACGTGTAATAACTTACTTTAATAATACCTATCATATTATCTTTATGATATTAAATGAACACTATAAATTTTATTACTTAATATATATAAAAGTATATTTTATTATATAAATTTAATATAAAATTTTATTTATTAATAAATAAAAATATAATTTACTCTAATAAATCTTTTAAAAATATTTAAAAATATAAAATGACGATATTTAAACTATATATTAATCATGTATAGATTTTTGGAAATTATTTTGAGTCAAATTTACTTTTGTTGACTTTTGCATATTAGTCTCGAGCATTAGGATTGTGGTACACTATGACTTGACCTAATTTGTTAGACAAATATTGACCAACACATAAATATATATAATTAATTTAGGTTCGTGAATCCGAGGCCAACCTTGCACTTGTTCAATGACGTTATATGTATTTTTACTACGAAATACAGTATGGTGAGTTTCATTTGCCTTTTTACCCTTTATATTTTTGGGACTGAGAATACATGCGCTTTTATAAATGTTTGACGAAATAGACACAAGTAATTGAAACTACATTCTATAGTTGAATTATCGAAATCGAATATGCCCCTTTTTATTAAAGTCTGGTAATCTAAGAATTAGGGAACAGACACCCTAATTGACGCGAATCCTAAAGATAGATCTATTGGGCCTAACAAACCCCATCCAAAGTACCGGATGCTTTAGTACTTCGAAATTTATATCATGTCCGAAGGAGGATCCCAGAATGATAGGGGATATTCTTATATGTATCTAGTTAATGAAATGTCCCGTTCTTATTGATTAAAAACGTTCCATATTAATTGATTTCGTTGCGAGGTTTTGACCTCTATATGAGACGTTTTTCAAAGACTGCATTCATTTTTAAACAAACCATAACCTTTATTTCATCAATAAAGGTTTAAAAAGCTTTACGTAGATTATCAAATAATGATAATCTAAAATATCCTGTTTACACACGACCATTACATAATGGTTTACAATACAAATATGTTACAACAAAATAAGTTTCTTGAATGCAGTTTTTACATAATATCATACACGCATGGACTCCAAATCTTGTCCTTATTTAAGTATGCGACAGCGGAAGCTCTTAATAATCACCTGAGAATAAACATGCTTAAAACGTCAACAAAAATGTTGGTGAGTTATAGGTTTAACCTATATATATCAAATCGTAACAATAGACCACAAGATTTCATATTTCAATACACATCCCATACATAGAGATAAAAAATCATTCATATGGTGAACACCTGGTAACCGACAATAACAAGATGCATATATAAGAATATCCCCATCATTCAGGGACACCCTTCGGATATGATATAAATTTCGAAGTACTAAAGCATCCGGTACTTTGGATGGGGTTTGTTAGGCCCAATAGATCTATCTTTAGGATTCGCGTCAATTAGGGTGTCTGTTCCCTAATTCTTAGATTACCAGACTTAATAAAAAGGGGCATATTCGATTTCGATAATTCAACCATAGAATGTAGTTTCACGTACTTGTGTCTATTTTGTAAATCATTTATAAAACCTGCATGTATTCTCATCCCAAAAATATTAGATTTTAAAATTGGGACTATAACTCACTTTCACAGATTTTTACTTCGTCGGGAAGTAAGACTTGGCCACTGGTTGATTCACGAACCTATAACAATATATACATATATATCAAAGTATGTTCAAAATATATTTACAACACTTTTAATATATTTTGATGTTTTAAGTTTATTAAGTCAGCTGTCCTCGTTAGTAACCTACAACTAGTTGTCCACAGTTAGATGTACAGAAATAAATCGATAAATATTATCTTGAATCAATCCACGACCCAGTGTATACGTATCTCAGTATTGATCACAACTCAAACTATATATATTTTGGAATCAACCTCAACCCTGTATAGCTAACTCCAACATTCACATATAGAGTGTCTATGGTTGTTCCGAAATATATATAGATGTGTCGACATGATAGGTCGAAACATTGTATACGTGTCTATGGTATCTCAAGATTACATAATATATAATACAAGTTGATTAAGTTATGGTTGGAATAGATTTGTTACCAATTTTCACGTAGCTAAAATGAGAAAAATTATTCAATCTTGTTTTACCCATAACTTCTTCATTTTAAATCCGTTTTGAGTGAATCAAATTGCTATGGTTTCATATTGAACTCTATTTTATGAATCTAAACCAAAAAAGTATAGGTTTCTAGTCGGAAAAATAAGTTACAAGTCGTTTTTGTAAAGGTAGTCATTTCAGTCGAAAGAACGACGTCTAGATGACCATTTTAGAAAACATACTTCCACTTTGAGTTTAACCATAATTTTTGGATATAGTTTCATGTTCATAATAAAAATCATTTTCTCAGAATAATAACTTTTAAATCAAAGTTTATCATAGTTTTTAATTAACTAACCCAAAACAGCCCGCGGTGTTACTACGACGGCGTAAATCCGGTTTTACGGTGTTTTTCGTGTTTCCAGGTTTTAAATCATTAAGTTAGCATATCATATAGATATAGAACATGTGTTTAGTTGATTTTAAAAGTCAATTTAGAAGGATTAACTTTTGTTTGCGAACAAGTTTAGAATTAACTAAACTATGTTCTAGTGATTACAAGTTTAAACCTTCGAATAAGATAGCTTTATATGTATGAATCGAATGATGTTATGAACATCATTACTACCTTAAGTTCCTTGGATGAACCTACTGGAAAAGAGAAAAATGGATCTAGCTTCAATGGATCCTTGGATGGCTCAAAGTTCTTGAAGCAAAATCATGACACGAAAACAAGTTCAAGTAAGATCATCACTTGAAATAAGATTGTTATAGTTATAGAAATTGAACCAAAGTTTGAATATGATTATTACCTTGTATTAGAATGATAACCTACTGTAAGAAACAAAGATTTCTTGAGGTTGGATGATCACCTTACAAGATTGGAAGTGAGCTAGCAAACTTGAAAGTATTCTTGATTTTATGAAACTAGAACTTTTGGAATTTATGAAGAACACTTAGAACTTGAAGATAGAACTTGAGAGAGTTCAATTAGATGAAGAAAATTGAAGAATGAAAGTGTTTGTAGGTGTTTTTGGTCGTTGGTGTATGGATTAGATATAAAGGATATGTAATTTTGTTTTCATGTAAATAAGTCATGAATGATTACTCATATTTTTGTAATCTTATGAGATATTTCATGCTAGTTGCCAAATGATGGTTCCCACATGTGTTAGGTGACTCACATGGGCTGCTAAGAGCTGATCATTGGAGTGTATATACCAATAGTACATACATCTAAAAGCTGTGTATTGTACGAGTACGAATACGGGTGCATACGAGTAGAATTGTTGATGAAACTGAACGAGGATGTAATTGTAAGCATTTTTGTTAAGTAGAAGTATTTTGATAAGTGTATTGAAGTCTTTCAAAAGTGTATAAATACATATTAAAACACTACATGTATATACATTTTAACTGAGTCGTTAAGTCATCGTTAGTCGTTACATGTAAGTGTTGTTTTGAAACTTTTAGGTTAACGATCTTGTTAAATGTTGTTAACCCAATGTTTATAATATCAAATGAGATTTTAAATTATTATATTATCATGATATTATCATGTATGAATATCTCTTAATATGATATATATACATTAAATGTCTTTACAACGATAATCGTTACATATATGTCTCGTTTAAAAATCATTAAGTTAGTAGTCTTGTTTTTACATATGTAGTTCATTGTTAATATACTTAATGATATGTTTACTTATCATAGTATCATGTTAACTATATATATATCCATATATATGTCATCATATAGTTTTTACAAGTTTTAAAGTTCGTGAATCACCGGTCAACTTGGGTGGTCAATTGTCTATATGAAACATATTTCAATTAATCAAGTCTTAACAAGTTTGATTGCTTATCATGTTGGAAACATTTAATCATGTAAATATCAATCTCAATTAATATATATAAACATGGAAAAGTTCGGGTCACTACAGTACCTACCCGTTAAATAAATTTCGTCCCGAAATTTTAAGCTGTTGAAGGTGTTGACGAATCTTCTGGAAATAGATGCGGGTATTTCTTCTTCATCTGATCTTCACGCTCCCAGGTGAACTCGGGTCCTCTACGAGCATTCCATCGAACCTTAACAATTGGTATCTTGTTTTGCTTAAGTCTTTTAACCTCACGATCCATTATTTCGACGGGTTCTTCGATGAATTGGAGTTTTTCGTTGATTTGGATTTCATCTAACGGAATAGTGAGATCTTCTTTAGCAAAACATTTCTTCAAATTCGAGACGTGGAAAGTGTTATGTACAGCCGCGAGTTGTTGAGGTAACTCAAGTCGGTAAGCTACTGGTCCGACACGATCAATAATCTTGAATGGTCCAATATACCTTGGATTTAATTTCCCTCGTTTACCAAATCGAACAACGCCTTTCCAAGGTGAAACTTTAAGCATGACCATCTCTCCAATTTCAAATTCTATATCTTTTCTTTTAATGTCAGCGTAGCTCTTTTGTCGACTTTGGGCGGTTTTCAACCGTTGTTGAATTTGGATGATCTTCTCGGTAGTTTCTTGTATAATCTCCGGACCCGTAATCTGTCTATCCCCCACCTCACTCCAACAAATCAGAGACCTGCACTTTCTACCATAAAGTGCTTCAAACGGCGCCATCTCAATGCTTGAATGGTAGCTGTTGTTGTAGGAAAATTCTGCTAACGGTAGATGTCGATCCCAACTGTTTCCGAAATCAATAACACATGCTCGTAGCATGTCTTCAAGCGTTTGTATCGTCCTTTCGCTCTGTCCATCAGTTTGTGGATGATAGGCAGTACTCATGTCTAGACGAGTTCCTAATGCTTGCTGTAATGTCTGCCAGAATCTTGAAATAAATCTGCCATCCCTATCAGAGATAATAGAGATTGGTATTCCATGTCTGGAGACGACTTCCTTCAAATACAGTCGTGCTAACTTCTCCATCTTGTCATCTTCTCTTATTGGTAGGAAGTGTGCTGATTTGGTGAGACGATCAACTATTACCCAAATAGTATCAAAACCACTTGCAGTCCTTGGCAATTTAGTGATGAAATCCATGGTAATGTTTTCCCATTTCCATTCCGGGATTTCGGGTTGTTGAAGTAGACCTGATGGTTTCTGATGCTCAGCTTTGACCTTAGAACACGTCAAACATTCTCCTACATATTTAGCAACATCGGCTTTCATACCCGGCCACCAAAAATGTTTCTTGAGATCCTTGTACATCTTCCCCGTTCCAGGATGTATTGAGTATCTGGTTTTATGAGCTTCTCTAAGTACCATTTCTCTCATATCTCCAAATTTTGGTACCCAAATCCTTTCAGCCCTATACCGGGTTCCGTCTTCCCGAATATTAAGATGCTTCTCCGATCCTTTGGGTATTTCATCCTTTAAATTTCCCTCTTTTAAAACTCCTTGTTGCGCCTCCTTTATTTGAGTAGTAATGTTATTATGAATCATTATATTCATAGATTTTACTCGAATGGGTTCTCTATCCTTCCTGCTCAAGGCATCGGCTACCACATTTGCCTTCCCCGGGTGGTAACGAATCTCAAAATCATAATCATTCAATAATTCAATCCACCTACGCTGCCTCATATTCAGTTGTTTCTGATTAAATATGTGTTGAAGACTTTTGTGGTCGGTATATATAATACTTTTGACCCCATATAAGTAGTGCCTCCAAGTCTTTAATGCAAAAACAACCGCGCCTAATTCCAAATCATGCGTCGTATAATTTTGTTCGTGAATCTTCAATTGTCTAGACGCATAAGCAATCACCTTCGTTCGTTGCATTAATACACAACCGAGACCTTGCTTTGATGTGTCACAATAAATCACAAAATCATCATTCCCTTCAGGCAATGACAATATAGGTGCCGTAGTTAGCTTTTTCTTCAATAACTGAAACGCTTTCTCTTGTTCATCATTCCATTCAAATTTCTTCCCTTTATGCGTTAATGCAGTCAAGGGTTTTGCTATTCTGGAAAAGTCTTGGATGAACCTTCTGTAGTAACCAGCTAGTCCTAAAAACTGGCGTATGTGTTTCGGAGTTTTCGGGGTTTCCCACTTTTCAACAGTTTCTATCTTTGCCGGATCCACCTTAATACCTTCTTTGTTCACTATGTGACCGAGGAATTGAACTTCTTCCAACCAAAATGCACACTTTGAAAACTTAGCGTACAATTCTTCCTTTCTCAATACTTCTAACACCTTTCTCAAATGTTCACCGTGTTCTTGGTCATTCTTTGAGTAAATAAGTATGTCATCAATGAAAACAATGACAAACTTGTCAAGGTATGGTCCACACACTCGGTTCATAAGGTCCATGAACACAGCTGGTGCATTAGTTAAACCAAACGGCATGACCATAAACTCGTAATGACCATAACGTGTTCTGAAAGCAGTCTTTGGAATATCATCTTCTTTCACCCGCATTTGATGATACCCGGAACGTAAGTAAATCTTTGAATAAACAGACGAGCCTTGTAGTTGATCAAATAAGTCGTCGATTCTCGGTAGTGGGTAGCGGTTCTTGATGGTAAGTTTGTTCAACTCTCGGTAGTCGATACACAACCTGAATGTACCATCTTTCTTCTTGACAAACAAAACAGGAGCTCCCCACGGTGATGTGCTTGGTCGAATGAAACCACGCTCTAAAAGTTCTTGTAATTGGCTTTGCAGTTCTTTCATCTCGCTGGGTGCGAGTCTGTAAGGAGCACGAGCTATTGGTGCAGCTCCTGGTACAAGATCTATTTGAAATTCAACGGATCGATGTGGGGGTAATCCCGGTAATTCTTTCGGAAATACATCGGGAAATTCTTTTGCAATGGGAACATCATTGATGCTCTTTTCTTCACTTTGTACTTTCTCGACGTGTGCTAGAACAGCATAGCAACCTTTTCTTATTAGTTTTTGTGCCTTCAAATTACTAATAAGATGTAGCTTCGTGTTGCCCTTTTCTCCGTACACCATTAAGGGTTTTCCTTTTTCTCGTATAATGCGAATTGCATTTTTGTAACAAACGATCTCCGCTTTAACTTCTTTCAACCAGTCCATACCGATTATCACATCAAAACTCCCTAACTCTACTGGTATCAAATCAATCTTAAATGTTTCGCTAACCAGTTTAATTTCTCGATTCCGACATATATTATCTGCTGAAATTAATTTACCATTTGCTAATTCGAGTAAAAATTTACTATCCAAAGGCGTCAATGGACAACTTAATTTAGCACAAAAATCTCTACTCATATAGCTTCTATCCACACCCGAATCAAATAAAACGTAAGCAGATTTATTGTCAATAAGAAACGTACCCGTAACAAGCTCCGGGTCTTCCTGTGCCTCTACCGCATTAATATTGAAAACTCTTCCACGGCCTTGTCCATTCGTGTTCTCCTGGTTCGGGCAATTTCTAATAATGTGGCCTGGTTTTCCACATTTATAACAAACTACATTGGCATAACTTGCTCCGACACTACTTGCTCCGCCATTACTCGTTCCGACACCATTTGTTCCTTTCGTTCTATTAACCCCTGGTCCGTAGACCTCACACTTCGCCGCGCTATGACCATTTATTTTACACTTGTTGCAAAATCTGGTGCAGAACCCCGAGTGATTCTTTTCACACCTTTGGCATAGTTGCTTCTGATTGTTGTTGTTGTTGCGGTTATTATTGTTGTTGGGATGATTGTTGTAGTTGATGTTGTTGTTGTTGTTGTTGTTGTTGGGCCGTTTGTTGTAGTTGCGATTGATGTTGCGATTGTTGGGATAATTGTTGCGATTATTGTTGTAATTGCTGTTGTTGTTGTATTGGTGATTCTTATCACCGTTTTCCTCCCACTTTCTTTTGACTTGCTTCACATTGGCCTCTTCAGCAGTCTGTTCTTTAATTCTTTCTTCAATCTGGTTCACTAGTTTGTGAGCCATTCTACATGCCTGTTGTATGGAGGCGGGCTCGTGTGAACTTATATCTTCTTGGATTCTTTCCGGTAATCCTTTCACAAACGCGTCGATCTTCTCTTCCTCATCTTCGAATGCTCCTGGACACAATAGGCACAATTCTGTGAATCGTCTTTCGTACGTGGTAATATCAAATCCTTGGGTTCGTAACCCTCTAAGTTCTGTCTTGAGCTTATTAACCTCGGTTCTGGGACGGTACTTCTCGTTCATCAAGTGCTTGAATGCTGACCACGGTAGTGCGTACGCATCATCTTATCCCACTTGCTCTAGATAGGTATTCCACCATGTTAACGCAGAACCTGTGAAGGTATGCGTAGCGTACTTCACTTTGTCCTCTTCAGTACACTTACTTATGGCAAACACCGATTCAACCTTCTCGGTCCACCGTTTCAATCCGATCGGTCCTTCGGTTCCATCAAATTCCAAAGGTTTGCAGGCAGTGAATTCTTTGTAGGTGCATCCTACACGATTTCCTGTACTGCTAGATCCAAGGTTATTGTTGGTATGTAGCGCAGCCTGTACTGCGGCTATGTTTGAAGCTAGAAAAGTACGGAATTCCTCTTCATTCATATTCACGGTGTGTCGAGTAGTCGGTGCCATTTCCTTCAAAATAGTTAAATGGAACAAGTTAATCATACAGAATATTAAGAGTAGTTAATAGTATTTCGTAGCATAATATGAACTCATTTATAAAAGCTTTTACTTCATATTAGCGTTTTATAAGTTTAAATTCGGGTAGTACCTACCCGTTAAGTTCATACTTAGTAGCTAATATACAATTCAACTACTACAATTCTATATGAAAAACTGATTATAATAATATTTCGCGTTCAAACTTTTATATAATATTTTACAAACTTACAATACCGCTTATTTTACATAAAGCATGAAATATAGCACACAATAACTTTGATACAAGATAGTTGTGAAGACAATTCTAGCTAGTACACAAGTCGTTCAGCAAAGGCAATAAAGACACGTAATTCATACGTCCAGAAACAAGTCATGCATTCTGGTTTTACTAGGACTACTTCCCATCCTTGGTCTTGTGCAACATAACCGTTATGGACGTTGATAAGACAGCGTGTTGTAACGTCATCAAAGGGACGAGGGTTACGTAATGTCCAACAGTCCCGTAATAATCTAAAAACCTCATTTCTTACCCCAATTACCGACTCCGTCACTTGTGGAAACGTTTTGTTTAATAGTTGTAGCCCGATGTTCTTGTTCTCACTTTGGTGAGAAGCGAACATTACCAATCCGTAAGCATAACATGCTTCTTTATGTTGCATGTTAGCCGCTTTTTCTAAATCACGAAGTCCAATATTCGGATATATTGAGTCAAAATAATTTCTTAACCCGTTGCGTAAAATAGCATTTGGGTTCCCCGCAATATATGCGTCAAAGTAAACACATCGTAACTTATGGGTTTCCCAATGTGATATCCCCCATCTTTCAAACGAAAGTCTCTTATAAACAAAGACATTCTTGGAACGTTCTTCGAATGTCTTACAAACTGATCTCGCCTTAAATAGTTGTGCCGAAGAATTCTGGCCGACTCTAGACAAGATTTCATCAATCATGTCTCCGGGTAGGTCTCTTAAAATATTGGATTGTCTATCCATTTTGTGTTTTTAAACTGTAAAATAGACAAGAGTTAGATTCATAAAAAAAATACTTATTAATACAAGCAATTTTTACATATATCATAAAGCATAAGAACACTATATTCCATATATTACACCACACGAATACAACTATCTTATTCCGACTCGCTCGTTTCTTCTTCTTCGGTTTTGGTTCGTTTTGCCAAGTTTCTAGGGATATATGATGTTCCCCTAATACGAGCCGTCGTTGTCCACATTGGTTTAGAAAAACCTGGTGGTTTAGAGGTTCCCGGGTCATTGTTACAACTTAAGGACTTCGGGGGTTGACGATACATATAAAGTTCATCGGGGTTGGAATTAGATTTCTCTATTTTTATGCCCTTTCCCTTATTATTTTCTTTTGCCTTTTTAAATTCAGTTGGGGTAATTTCTATAACATCATCGGAATTCTCGTCGGAATCCGATTCATCGGAGAATTGGTAATCCTCCCAATATTTTGCTTCCTTGGCGGAAACACCATTGACCATATTTAACTTTGGTCGGTTGGTTGAGGATTTTCTTTTACTTAACCGTTTTATTATTTCCCCCACCGGTTCTATTTCTTCATCCGGTTCCGATTCTTCTTCCGGTTCCGATTTTTCTTCCGGTTCCGACTCTTCTTCCGGTTCCTCTTCGGGAACTTGTGAATCAGTCCACAAATCATTCCAATTTACATTTGACTCTTCATTATTATTAGGTGAGTCAATGGGACTTGTTCTAGAGGTAGACATCTATCACATAATATCAAACACGTTAAGAGATTAATATATCACATAATATTCATATGTTAAAAATATATAGTTTCCAACAAAAATGTTAAGCAATCATTTTTAAAGAAAACACGGTCGAAGTCCAGACTCACTAATGCATCCTAACAAACTCGATAAGACACACTAATGCAAATTTTATGGTTCTCTAAGACCAACGCTCTGATACCAACTGAAATGTCCCGTTCTTATTGATTAAAAACGTTCCATATTAATTGATTTCGTTGCGAGGTTTTGACCTCTATATGAGACGTTTTTCAAAGACTGCATTCATTTTTAAACAAACCATAACCTTTATTTCATCAATAAAGGTTTAAAAAGCTTTACGTAGATTATCAAATAATGATAATCTAAAATATCCTGTTTACACACGACCATTACATAATGGTTTACAATACAAATATGTTACAACAAAATAAGTTTCTTGAATGCAGTTTTTACATAATATCATACAAGCATGGACTCCAAATCTTGTCCTTATTTAAGTATGCGACAGCGGAAGCTCTTAATAATCACCTGAGAATAAACATGCTTAAAACGTCAACAAAAATGTTGGTGAGTTATAGGTTTAACCTATATATATCAAATCGTAACAATAGACCACAAGATTTCATATTTCAATACACATCCCATACATAGAGATAAAAAATCATTCATATGGTGAACACCTGGTAACCGACAATAACAAGATGCATATATAAGAATATCCCCATCATTCCGGGACACCCTTCGGATATGATATAAATTTCGAAGTACTAAAGCATCCGGTACTTTGGATGGGGTTTGTTAGGCCCAATAGATCTATCTTTAGGATTCGCGTCAATTAGGGTGTCTGTTCCCTAATTCTTAGATTACCAGACTTAATAAAAAGGGGCATATTCGATTTCGATAATTCAACCATAGAATGTAGTTTCACGTACTTGTGTCTATTTTGTAAATCATTTATAAAACCTGCATGTATTCTCATCCCAAAAATATTAGATTTTAAAAGTGGGACTATAACTCACTTTCACAGATTTTTACTTCGTCGGGAAGTAAGACTTGGCCACTGGTTGATTCACGAACCTATAACAATATATACATATATATCAAAGTATGTTCAAAATATATTTACAACACTTTTAATATATTTTAATGTTTTAAGTTTATTAAGTCAGCTGTCCTCGTTAGTAACCTACAACTAGTTGTTCACAGTTAGATGTACAGAAATATATCGATAAATATTATCTTGAATCAATCCACGACCCAGTGTATACGTATCTCAGTATTGATCACAACTCAAACTATATATATTTTGGAATCAACCTCAACCCTGTATAGCTAACTCCAACATTCACATATAGAGTGTCTATGGTTGTTCCGAAATATATATAGATGTGTCGACATGATAGGTCGAAACATTGTATACGTGTCTATGGTATCTCAAGATTACATAATATATAATACAAGTTGATTAAGTTATGGTTGGAATAGATTTGTTACCAATTTTCACGTAGCTAAAATGAGAAAAATTATTCAATCTTGTTTTACCCATAACTTCTTCATTTTAAATCCGTTTTGAGTGAATCAAATTGCTATGGTTTCATATTGAACTCTATTTTATGAATCTAAACCAAAAAAGTATAGGTTTCTAGTCGGAAAAATAAGTTACAAGTCGTTTTTGTAAAGGTAGTCATTTCAGTCGAAAGAACGACGTCTAGATGACCATTTTAGAAAACATACTTCCACTTTGAGTTTAACCATAATTTTTGGATATAGTTTCATGTTCATAATAAAAATCATTTTCTCAGAATAATAACTTTTAAATCAAAGATTATCATAGTTTTTAATTAACTAACCCAAAACAGCCCGCGGTGTTACTACGACGGCGTAAATCCGGTTTTACGGTGTTTTTCGTGTTTCCAGGTTTTAAATCATTAAGTTAGCATATCATATAGATATAGAACATGTGTTTAGTTGATTTTAAAAGTCAAGTTAGAAGGATTATGTAATGACCCGGACTTTTTCGATCGATCTATACTTATAAGATTAATATTTACATAAATTAAACCTTACCAACATGATAAGCAACCCAAAATTGTTGAGACTTATGTTTTTGAAAAGAGATTTACACAACGTTTGACCGTCTAGTTTGACCGATGATATCACGAACTATATAACATATGATAATTATACGTTTGTGTATATATATGTATATATACATATTTAACATGATCTAAGGATGTTTTAATATCTCATTTTGTATTAATAACAATAAGTTATAAGTATATTTTGAAACTACTAACTTAAGTTTTCAAAACGATAACTTTAAGTAACGTTTTTTGATATAAATACTTATAACCTATAATGTTTATACATATATCGTATATGTAATGTATTTAATCACTTTTTAAGGACTTAAATACATAAAACAATATAAGTGTATTCACAAAAGATAGCTATATTTGAATTCTCATTCCATTTTTCACAAGATTTCTATACGTATATCTAGAGTATATGTACTCGTATCATACCTAGCTTCTATACGTATTTACTATTGGTATATACACATCAAATCACCACCTAACCAGCCCTTGTTCATGCCTTATGTATAAGGTAATTACTTTTGTATTATTGTATGACTAATTAACAAGATTACAAACTTGAAAATTGTCTTTGTCTCCCCCCATTCACGTTTTTAAAGGGGTTAAGAGTACTCCATTTTTGATTCATTTTTACCTCAAATCTCTTGCTAAATACACACACACTTATGAACCCTAAACACCTTAACCATCTCAGCTCACAACCATGAAGATCTAGCTTCAAAAACATCACTTAATCACCATAATAAAACCCTTACAAAAACACCTCAAGAATCCTTCCAAAAACACAAGTTTACTTCCAATCTTTCATCCAACTCCACCACTCTTTTGGTTCTAGGTTTTTACTCCTCTTTTACAGCAATATTGTCCAAGTAACTTGAGGTAGTAACTTTGTTCATAACCTTATTCGATTCATATATATATAGTTATCTTATTTTATGGTATACAATTTTAACAACAAGAACATAGTTTGAATGATTTCAAACTTGTTTGCAAACTAAATAGATCCTTCTAACTTAACTTTTAAAATACTTCAAGACCTGTAATATATCATAAATATATGCTAATTTAACAAGGTATAACTTGGTTTTTCAAAGAACACCTTAAAAACTGTTTTTACGACGTCGGAGTGCAACCGGGGGCTGTTTTGGGTTGGATAATTAAAAACTATTTTAAACCTTGAATTGGAGGTTTATTTTCTGGAAAAATGATATTTACTATGAATATGATAACACATAAAAATTTCATGATTTAACTCAAAGTATAAGTATTTTTAGAAAAATAATCATTTAATGTTGTTTACATAAGGGAAAATGATTAACTTCATAAGTTTCACCAAAGTTTGACCTATGACCTGTGATTTTGAATACAAACTAAGGTATTTACAGTTCATAGTATTAAAGAATAACTCGATCCAAGGAAGTGGCAAGTTGAACCAACGAAAACGGAGTTGTAACGAAGAAACTATGACCAAAACAAGATCGGATATCCAAAACTAGTTTAGCCACGAAAATAATTGGAGAAAAATTAAATAAATCACATCTTTTTAAAATAACATGATATTTTATATATATGTACACATAATTTAATTTTATATATTTCAGGATCACCCGTAAACAATACGAGAAGATTAATCATAAGATCCCATGATTGTACGCAACACGTCATTTGACAACACCGGTACTTTATGTACGCAACACGTCATTTGACAACACCGGTACCATGGGTCAAGATTAATCCCGACCAATACGAATACGATGGGGGTTTTATTTATTTCGATGGGGGTTTTATTTATTAAACACCTAAGTATGAACCATTAAAATTGAATTACTAACATCGGACTGCTAACTACGGACAAAGAAGACATTAAAAGTATTATAAGTATATATATGTGACGATTGTTTAAAATGAAAATATATTGATAAATTATATATGGATAGGTTCGTGATATCAACCGGAGACCAAGTCAAAATATATATATCTTCAAGGCAAAAGTGAGTATATAGTCCCACTTATAAACTCTAAATATTTCGGGATGAGAATACATGTATTTTATGTTTTACGATATGGACACAAGTAACTGAAAAATATATTCTACGTTGAGTTGTACCACTGGCATACTTCCCTGTAGCTTGGTAACTACTATTTACAGCGGTATTGTAAACGCGAATCCTGTTGATAGATCTATCGGGCCTGACAACCCCAACCGGACTGGACGACCAGTATTCAACGGTTGCACAGTACTTCGTTTCGGTGACTACACTTGGTACGGTGTAGTAAGATTTCATAATAAAGGGAATATGCGACGTGATTAAATGTTAAGTATGGTTACCAAGTGCTCAACCACTTAGAATATTTTTATTAAAATGTTTACATATGAAATCTTGTGGTCTATATTTATACCGCTGCCGGCATTAAACCTATATCTCACCAACTTTATGTTGACGTTTTAAACATGTCTATTCTCAGGTGATAACTAAAAGCTTCCGCTGCAACATGTTGAATTTAAGCAAGATCTTGAGTATGCATATTTGTGTCAAAAATAAAACTGCATATCCGAGGAATTGTAATGTAAAATATGCTAGAAATCGTATTGTTATCATCACATGTAAAGTTTGTAAGTCTAAGATTATCGCTAAACGATAATCATCTTTATATTGTCTAAAGCTTGTATTAATATAAGAGTTATGGTTTGTAATGTAAAATAAATGCAGTTGTTCTTTTAAAAATGTCGCATATAGAGGTCAATACCTCGCAATGAAATCATACGTTATCTAACTCGTTCTTATGGTTAAGGACGGGTTATGACATGTGGTATCAGAGCGGTGGTCTTAGCGAACCAGGTTTGCATTAGTGTGTCTAACTGATAAGTCGTTAGGATACATTAGTAAGTCTGGACTTTGACCGGGTCTGATTTTAAAAACCATTGCTTATCACTGTTGGTTAAAATTTATATGTAAATATTATGTAGTACTAATGGGTTAGTTGTTGTGTGATAGATGTCGGGCTCGAAACTTATTATCACATTCAGCGACTCCGAACCAGAACCTTCAGATTGTGTTTCAGTCATTAACATATCCGATGACGAAAGTGGTATTTTTGGAGAAGACTCACAATTTCCGGATGAACCAACTATAGAAATATCGGAAAGTGAACCCGAGGAGGAAAGTGAACCCGAGGAGGAAAGTGAACCCGAGGAGGAAAGTGAACCCGAGGAAGAAATACAGGAAATTACAAAAGACGAGTTCGAACAAGGAAAGAAACGAAAAGCTAGTGAATTAGAAAATCCAAATCCCGAGTTTAATGAGAATGAAGTGGCACCAATTCCACTAAACACTACCACCCCTATCCCCGCTATTCCTATTAGTGCTATCCCCGCATCTAGTTCTTCGGCTCCTCAGCCAAAACGTAGGGAGACAGCTAGGATTCGCGTTGGGGGATTCCCTGGACATAACTGTTTTGGGAAATAGACCAAATGATGCGCTGCCGTATTAAACCATGGAATCACATAATGTTTTGTATAATATTATTAGTGTGGTTTGTTTAATGTTTGATGTAAGCATATGTAAAATAGCGAAGTATGAAATGCAATAATTTTCCATGGTTAAGTATTATTTAGATTGTAGTAATTGGTTCTGTACTAAGCTATTAAGTATGAACATTAACGGGTAGGTACTACCCTAGATATAATTATAAAACGCTAATAAGAAGAAAAGGCTTTTATAATAATACCTGGTTCATATTATTAACAAGCTATAAATGTACTATAAATACACACTACATCTATAATATTCCATGTGAATAATTATTTTCTTTCATTAGAAAATGGCGCGATTGAATCGAATGACGGAACAAGAACTCGAGGAACTCATCAACCAGCGAGTGAACGACAGAATGTTATGGGTTGAGGCTGCAAGAGCTGCTGCAGTTAATCCAAATCCTCGTGTAGGATGCTCCTACAAGACGTTTCAAGCTTGCAAGCCCTCATCATTCAGTGGAACGGAAGGACCGATCGGTTTAACCCGATGGATAGAAAAGATGGAGACGGTGTTTAAAATCAGTGGTTGTGATGAAAAAGACATGACCAAGTTTGCATCGTGCACTTTACAAGATAGTGCACTCACATGGTGGAAGAATTATGTGAAGGCGGTAGGAGGAGATGTAGCTTATGATACTCCATGGGAAGAATTCAAAGCAATGATAATCACCGAGTATTGTCCAAGGAATGAGGTTATTAAGTTAGAAGATGAGTTACGAAGTTTGAAGGTGGTTGGTACTGAAATCACCAACTACAATCAGCGATTCATGGAATTGGTTTTACTATGTCCTGAATTGGTTCCAACCGAAGCACGGAAGATTGAAATGTACAAAGGTGGTTTGCCCAAAAAGGTCAAGGCAAACGTTACGGCGTCGAAACCTAAGACAATTCATGAAGCTATAACCATGGCGAACGAGTTAATGGATCAGGTCATTCTGGATAAGAAAGCATTCACTACTGAGGTGAAGGTATCGAGTAACAAAAGGAAGTGGAACGGAAATTATGATCGAGGTTATCAACAGCAATCTTTTAAGAAACCAGAAACCCCGAAAGGTGCGGGTAGCGGTTCAGGCTTTGGTTACAAAGGACAAAGTCCTTTATGCAACCGTTGTCACAAACATCACTTTGGTTACTGTAGTGTGTTGTGCACCAAATGCAATCGACAGGGACATCTTGCTGAAGATTGTAAGGCTCTCGTTACAAATGCAAATGGTAACAAGACTCCTGCCACCAACGCAAATAGAACTGCTTTGGCTAACATTTCTTGTTTTGGGTGTGGAAAACAAGGTCACTATAAGAGCCAGTGCCCGAATCAGAATGGCGGACCTGCACGTGGAAGAGCGTTTGTTATTAATGCTAGAGAGGCACGTGAAGACCCGGAGCTTGTTACGGGTACGTTTACCATCAATAACTTATCAGCATCTATTTTATTTGATACTGGCGCCGATAGAAGTTACGTGTGTATAAATTTTTACACTAAATTGAATTGTTCATCATTACCTCTAGATGCTAAGTACTTGATTGAGTTAGCTAATGGTAAACTAATCAAAGCCGATAAAATTTGCCGTGATTGTAAAATAAATTTAGCTGGAGAAACATTTAAGATTGATTTGATACCCGTAGAATTAGGAAGTTTTGATGTAATAGTCGGCATGGACTGGATGTCCAAAGTAGGAGCTGAAGTTGTGTGTGCCAAGAAGGCAATTCGCATTCCTTGTAAGGATAAAATGCCGGTGATGATTTATGGAGAGAAGGGTAACTCAAAGCTAAAACTCATTAGCTGTTTGAAAGCCAAGAAGTGTTTAGAAAAGGGATGTTATGCTATTCTAGCACATGTTAATAAAATCAAAAAGAAAGAAAAAGAGAAGTGCATCAATGACGTGCCTGTGGCAAGAGATTTTCCTGAAGTTTTTCCGGAAGAATTGCCGGGATTACCTCCATTTAGATCTGTAGAATTTCAAATAGATTTAGTACCAGGAGCTGCACCAGTTGCCCGTGCTCTATATAGACTTGCACCGTCCGAGTTAAAAGAACTTCAGAGTCAGTTAAAAGAATTACTGGATCGTGGATTCATACGACCAAGTACTTCACCGTGGGGAGCTCCGATTCTATTTGTTAAAAAGAAAGATGGATCTTTTAGGATGTGTATAGATTATCGTGAATTAAATAAGTTAACTATCAAGAATCGGTATCCACTACCGAGAATTGACGACTTATTTGATCAACTCCAAGGATCATGTGTGTACTCAAAAATTGACCTAAGATCGGGCTATCATCAATTACGCGTCAAAGAAGAAGATATACCGAAAACTGCTTTTCGGACACGTTATGGTCATTACGAATTTTTGGTTATGCCGTTTGGGTTGACAAATGCGCCAGCTGTATTCATGGACCTCATGAATCGAGTTTGTAGTCCATATTTAGATAAGTTTGTTATTGTTTTCATTGATGACATTCTTATCTATTCCAAGAGTGAGCAAGAGCATGAGCAGCATTTAAGGTTAATATTAGAGTTGTTGAGAAAAGAACAGCTATACGCTAAATTTTCTAAGTGTGCTTTCTGGTTGAAAGAAGTGCAATTTCTTGGCCATGTTGTTAGTAGCAAAGGAATTCAGGTTGACCCAGCTAAAATTGAGGCCACTGAAAAATGGGAGACTCCTAAGACACCAATGCAGATACGCCAATTTTTGGGTTTAGCCGGTTATTACAGAAGGTTTATTCAAGATTTTTCCCGAATAGCTAAGCCGTTGACAGCGTTAACGCAAAAAGGGAAGAAATATGAATGGACTTCTGAGCAGGAGAGTGCATTTCAATTACTGAAAAAAAAGTTGACTACGGCGCCTATTTTATCGTTACCAGAAGGGAACGATGATTTTGAAATATATTGTGACGCTTCGCGACAAGGTTTTGGTTGCGTTCTTATGCAACGGAAGAAAGTTATTGCATTTGCATCCCGACAATTGAAGATTCACGAGCGAAATTATACGACGCATGATCTAGAATTGGGAGCAGTCGTGTTTGCATTGAAGATGTGGAGACACTACTTGTATGGGGTTAAATTCACTGTGTTTACTGATCATAAAAGCCTTCAACATATTTTTGAACAGAAACAATTGAACATGAGGCAACGTAGGTGGGTCGAGTTAATAAACGACTATGATTGTGAAATTCGTTATCATCCCGGAAAGGCGAACGTGGTGGCCGATGCTTTAAGCAGAAAGGAACGAGAACCAATTCGAGTTCGAGCAATGAATATAAAAATTCGCATGAATCTCAACTCACAAATCAAAGAAGTTCAACGAGAAGCACTTACTAAAGAAAATAAAGGAAATGAAATAATGAAGAAGTATGAGAAGCAACTCGTTATGCGGGAAGATGGAATTCGATATTTTGCAAATCGTATTTGGGTACCGAAGTTGGGTGGATTAAGGAAGTTGATATTGAACGAGGCACATAAGACAAGATACTCGATACATCCTGGAGTTGGAAAGATGTATCAAGATCTTAAGACACGTTATTGGTGGCCTAACTTAAAGACCGACGTTGCAACATATGTTGGGGAATGTTTGACTTGTTCCAAAGTCAAAGCAGAACATCAAAAGCCGTCAGGGTTACTTCAACAACCAGAAATCCCAGAATGGAAATGGGATGGTATTACCATGGATTTTATCACGAAGTTACCAAAGACTGCCTGGGGATACGACACCATTTGGGTGATTGTTGATCGTCTCACCAAGTCTGCACATTTCTTGCCTATAAAGGAAACGGATAGAATGGAGAAACTATTACGATTGTATATAAAGGAAGTTGTTTCAAGGCATGGAATACCTATTTCCATTATATCCGATCGTGATAGTAGATTTACCTCAAAATTCTGGCAATCACTACAGGAGGCACTAGGAACTCGGTTGGATATGAGTACCGCATATCATCCACAAACCGATGGACAGAGTGAGAGAACGATTCAGACTCTCGAAGACATGCTCAGGGCATGTGTGATCGATTTTGGAAACGGATGGGATAAATATCTACCATTAGCAGAATTCTCGTATAATAATAGTTATCATGCGAGCATTAAAGCTGCACCATTCGAAGCATTGTACGGAAGGAAGTGTAGATCTCCTATCTGTTGGAATGAAGTAGGAGATCGACAATTAACTGGTCCCGAGATCATACATGAAACTACTGAAAAGATAGTACAAATCAAAGAGAGATTGAAAACAGCCCGTAGTCGCCAAAAGAGCTACGCCGATGTTCGAAGGAAACCATTAGAGTTTCAGATCGGTGACATGGTTATGCTAAAGGTGTCACCTTGGAAAGGTGTAATACGTTTCGGTAAAAGAGGTAAACTGAACCCAAGATATGTAGGCCCGTTCAAGATCATCGAACGCATTGGACCGGTAGCTTATCGACTCGAGTTACCGCAACAACTCGCCGGAGTACATAATACATTTCATGTCTCAAACCTTAAAAAGTGTCTTGCAAAGGAAGACCTCACCATTCCTCTTGAAGAAATTCAAGTTGACGAGAAACTACAATTCATAGAAGAACCAATCGAGATCATGGACCGTGAAGTTAAACGGCTCAAGCAGAGCAACATACCGATCGTTAAAGTTCGTTGGAATGCACGAAGAGGTCCCGAGTTTACTTGGGAGTGAGAGGATCAAATGAAACAAAAATACCCGCATTTGTTTCCCGATGACGCAAAATAGGTACGATTTTAAAATTTCGGGACGAAATTTATTTAACGGGTAGGTACTGTAATGACCCGGACTTTTTCGATCGATCTATACTTATAAGATTAATATTTACATAAATTAAACCTTACCAACATGATAAGCAACCCAAAATTGTTGAGACTTATGTTTTTGAAAAGAGATTTACACAACGTTTGACCGTCTAGTTTGACCGATGATATCACGAACTATATAACATATGATAATTATACGTTTGTGTATATATATGTATATATACATATTTAACATGATCTAAGGATGTTTTAATATCTCATTTTGTATTAATAACAATAAGTTATAAGTATATTTTGAAACTACTAACTTAAGTTTTCAAAACGATAACTTTAAGTAACGTTTTTTGATATAAATACTTATAACCTATAATGTTTATACATATATCGTATATGTAATGTATTTAATCACTTTTTAAGGACTTAAATACATAAAACAATATAAGTGTATTCACAAAAGATAGCTATATTTGAATTCTCATTCCATTTTTCACAAGATTTCTATACGTATATCTAGAGTATATGTACTCGTATCATACCTAGCTTCTATACGTATTTACTATTGGTATATACACATCAAATCACCACCTAACCAGCCCTTGTTCATGCCTTATGTATAAGGTAATTACTTTTGTATTATTGTATGACTAATTAACAAGATTACAAACTTGAAAATTGTCTTTGTCTCCCCCCATTCACGTTTTTAAAGGGGTTAAGAGTACTCCATTTTTGATTCATTTTTACCTCAAATCTCTTGCTAAATACACACACACTTATGAACCCTAAACACCTTAACCATCTCAGCTCACAACCATGAAGATCTAGCTTCAAAAACATCACTTAATCACCATAATAAAACCCTTACAAAAACACCTCAAGAATCCTTCCAAAAACACAAGTTTACTTCCAATCTTTCATCCAACTCCACCACTCTTTTGGTTCTAGGTTTTTACTCCTCTTTTACAGCAATATTGTCCAAGTAACTTGAGGTAGTAACTTTGTTCATAACCTTATTCGATTCATATATATATAGTTATCTTATTTTATGGTATACAATTTTAACAACAAGAACATAGTTTGAATGATTTCAAACTTATTTGCAAACTAAATAGATCCTTCTAACTTAACTTTTAAAATACTTCAAGACCTGTAATATATCATAAATATATGCTAATTTAACAAGGTATAACTTGGTTTTTCAAAGAACACCTTAAAAACTGTTTTTACGACGTCGGAGTGCAACCGGGGGCTGTTTTGGGTTGGATAATTAAAAACTATTTTAAACCTTGAATTGGAGGTTTATTTTCTGGAAAAATGATATTTACTATGAATATGATAACACATAAAAATTTCATGATTTAACTCAAAGTATAAGTATTTTTAGAAAAATAATCATTTAATGTTGTTTACATAAGGGAAAATGATTAACTTCATAAGTTTCACCAAAGTTTGACCTATGACCTGTGATTTTGAATAAAAACTAAGGTATTTACAGTTCATAGTATTAAAGAATAACTCGATCCAAGGAAGTGGCAAGTTGAACCAACGAAAACGGAGTTGTAACGAAGAAACTATGACCAAAACAAGATCGGATATCCAAAACTAGTTTAGCCACGAAAATAATTGGAGAAAAATTAAATAAATCACATCTTTTTAAAATAACATGATATTTTATATATATGTACACATAATTTAATTTTATATATTTCAGGATCACCCGTAAACAATACGAGAAGATTAATCATAAGATCCCATGATTGTACGCAACACGTCATTTGACAACACCGGTACTTTATGTACGCAACACGTCATTTGACAACACCGGTACCATGGGTCAAGATTAATCCCGACCAATACGAATACGATGGGGGTTTTATTTATTTCGATGGGGGTTTTATTTATTAAACACCTAAGTATGAACCATTAAAATTGAATTACTAACATCGGACTGCTAACTACGGACAAAGAAGACATTAAAAGTATTATAAGTATATATATGTGACGATTGTTTAAAATGAAAATATATTGATAAATTATATATGGATAGGTTCGTGATATCAACCGGAGACCAAGTCAAAATATATATATCTTCAAGGCAAAAGTGAGTATATAGTCCCACTTTTAAACTCTAAATATTTCGGGATGAGAATACATGTATTTTATGTTTTACGATATGGACACAAGTAACTGAAAAATATATTCTACGTTGAGTTGTACCACTGGCATACTTCCCTGTAGCTTGGTAACTACTATTTACAGCGGTATTGTAAACGCGAATCCTGTTGATAGATCTATCGGGCCTGACAACCCCAACCGGACTGGACGACCAGTATTCAACGGTTGCACAGTACTTCGTTTCGGTGACTACACTTGGTACGGTGTAGTAAGATTTCATAATAAAGGGAATATGCGACGTGATTAAATGTTAAGTATGGTTACCAAGTGCTCAACCACTTAGAATATTTTTATTAAAATGTTTACATATGAAATCTTGTGGTCTATATTTATACCGCTGCCGGCATTAAACCTATATCTCACCAACTTTATGTTGACGTTTTAAACATGTCTATTCTCAGGTGATAACTAAAAGCTTCCGCTGCAACATGTTGAATTTAAGCAAGATCTTGAGTATGCATATTTGTGTCAAAAATAAAACTGCATATCCGAGGAATTGTAATGTAAAATATGCTAGAAATCGTATTGTTATCATCACATGTAAAGTTTGTAAGTCTAAGATTATCGCTAAACGATAATCATCTTTATATTGTCTAAAGCTTGTATTAATATAAGAGTTATGGTTTGTAATGTAAAATAAATGCAGTTGTTCTTTTAAAAATGTCGCATATAGAGGTCAATACCTCGCAATGAAATCATACGTTATCTAACTCGTTCTTATGGTTAAGGACGGGTTATGACAGATTAACTTTTGTTTGCGAACAAGTTTAGAATTAACTAAACTATGTTCTAGTGATTACAAGTTTAAACCTTCGAATAAGATAGCTTTATATGTATGAATCGAATGATGTTATGAACATCATTACTACCTTAAGTTCCTTGGATGAACCTACTGGAAAAGAGAAAAATGGATCTAGCTTCAATGGATCCTTGGATGGCTCAAAGTTCTTGAAGCAAAATCATGACACGAAAACAAGTTCAAGTAAGATCATCACTTGAAATAAGATTGTTATAGTTATAGAAATTGAACCAAAGTTTGAATATGATTATTACCTTGTATTAGAATGATAACCTACTGTAAGAAACAAAGATTTCTTGAGGTTGGATGATCACCTTACAAGATTGGAAGTGAGCTAGCAAACTTGAAAGTATTCTTGATTTTATGAAACTAGAACTTTTGGAATTTTTGAAGAACACTTAGAACTTGAAGATAGAACTTGAGAGAGTTCAATTAGATGAAGAAAATTAAAGAATGAAAGTGTTTGTAGGTGTTTTTGGTCGTTGGTGTATGGATTAGATATAAAGGATATGTAATTTTGTTTTCATGTAAATAAGTCATGAATGATTACTCATATTTTTGTAATCTTATGAGATATTTCATGCTAGTTGCCAAATGATGGTTCCCACATGTGTTAGGTGACTCACATGGGCTGCTAAGAGCTGATCATTGGAGTGTATATACCAATAGTACATACATCTAAAAGCTGTGTATTGTACGAGTACGAATACGGGTGCATACGAGTAGAATTGTTGATGAAACTGAACGAGGATGTAATTGTAAGCATTTTCGTTAAGTAGAAGTATTTTGATAAGTGTATTGAAGTCTTTCAAAAGTGTATAAATACATATTAAAACACTACATGTATATACATTTTAACTGAGTCGTTAAGTCATCGTTAGTCGTTACATGTAAGTGTTGTTTTGAAACTTTTAGGTTAACGATCTTGTTAAATGTTGTTAACCCAATGTTTATAATATCAAATGAGATTTTAAATTATTATATTATCATGATATTATCATGTGTGAATATCTCTTAATATGATATATATACATTAAATGTCTTTACAACGATAATCGTTACATATATGTCTCGTTTAAAAATCATTAAGTTAGTAGTCTTGTTTTTACATATGTAGTTCATTGTTAATATACTTAATGATATGTTTACTTATCATAGTATCATGTTAACTATATATATATCCATATATATGTCATAATATAGTTTTTACAAGTTTTAAAGTTCGTGAATCACCGGTCAACTTGGGTGGTCAATTGTCTATATGAAACATATTTCAATTAATCAAGTCTTAACAAGTTTGATTGCTTAACATGTTGGAAACATTTAATCATGTAAATATCAATCTCAATTAATATATATAAACATGGAAAAGTTCGGGTCACTACAGTTAATGTCGGTTACCAGGTGTTCACCATATGAATGATTATTTTTGTCTCTATGCATGGGACGTATATTTATGAGAACTGAAAATGAAATTCTTGTGGTCTATTAAAATGATGGAAATAAATGATTATGATAAACTAATGAACTCACCAACCTTTTGGTTGACACTTTAAAGCATGTTTATTCTCAGGTGTTAAAGAAATCTTCCGCTGTGCATTTGCTCATTTTAAAGATATTACTTGGAGTCTTTCATAGCATATTTCGAAGAACGTTGCATTTGAGTCATTGAGTTCATCAAAGATTATTATTAAATCAATTTATAGTTGGATAGTGGATATTATGAAATGGTATGCATGCCTGTCAATTTTCGATGTAAAGAAAGTTTGTCTTTTAAAAACGAATGCAATGTTTGTAAAATGTATCATATAGAGGTCAAATACCTCGTAATGTAATCAACTATTGTGAATCGTTTATAATGTATATGAACGGGTCCTTTCAGTTGGTATCAGAGCGGTGGTCTTAGCGAACCAGGTCTGCATTAGTGTGTCTAACTGATAAGTCGATAGGATGCATTAGTGAGTCTGGACTTCGACCGTGTCTGCATGTCAAATGTTTTGCTTATCATTTTGTGTCGAAAATTAACTACTTATCATCCTCAGGAAATTACCTGCTTATCATTTTTAGTCTAAGACACGTCTTGCTGCATTGATTGCATGAATAGTGTATAGACAAAAATTCATATCTTAGCATATCTGCTAAATCATATCATATCGTATCTATTAATTTTAACTTTGCCTGACATATCCCGCAAAGTCCTCCGTAATCTACGAAATCTTTTGATATATATATATATATTCTATGTAATTAGAATACCATTCGTTAGCCAAAATCATTTCATATCGAAAAAAAAAATCCTTTATCCAATCGTACGAAATGGAATTCGTCATCAGTTCAAGTCACTCAGATTCCGAAATGGAATCCCATTCAAGCTCTAAAAGCAGTGTGATCGGAATAGATCAACCAATCAGTCATCACCTATTCTGGATGAATTGGGGATGGGTTCGTAGCCTCCTCAATCATTGGAGACAAGAAGAAGGTGATCCCTTCCATCCACCACATTGCCCTCTTGACGAAGAACCTGAAGCACTTACAGGCGAACCTGTCCGAAACACCATTTTCTCGCTCATTTCCAGAGTATCTCGTCACGATTATATATTACATCAAATTTTAGATTTTATTTATCCACTCGTCCGAACCGACAATCACCCCGGTGTAATAGAAGAAGTCAACGAGCTTCGCGCTCGGGTAGTGGCTTTGGAGAATATGGTGCAGAGATTACAAATACCAGCAGCAGCATCAGCAGCATAACCAGTACCACCATCATCAACGCCAACAGTACCATTACCACCTCCAACCATAACCGCGTCGTAAACCTCAACTTCACAATCTGTCCCACGAGCATCAATGTCATACGCACCATAGATACCAAGGAGTAACAACAACAATAACTGACGAAGTATTAATTCATAACTTCATTGGAGAAACATTCCGCGGTGATTATGTAATCTCTAAAGTCTTAGAGATTATCTAATCTAGCCCTAACCATAAATCAGTTAAGCGAACCAAAATTATAGAAGGAAGAGTAGAAACCCTGATAAAAATGGTGTGTGATTAACAAGCTAAACTTGCTTTACCAACAGCATCAACAGTACCGTCAGCGTTACCAGCATCGTCAGTACAGTCAACATCCGAATCAACAACACGGATAACATCACAAACTCCATCAGTTCAAGAATCACTGTGGACATCATTACGAATCAATAACGTGTATATTGTATCAATGAGTTATGAAGAATTAACTCATTCCCTCTGAAGAAATTATATGTATATTATATATATATATATTTTTTGAAGTAAATCTTTCCGTGCTAAGCTATTGTGTGTGAATCTTAACTACTCGGTTAATTCATATAACAAATATGCAATAATGTACGTCCTTCGGCCGCAACTTAACCAGCGTTAACTACAATCTCTGTCGCAATTCAACAAATTCCAATTCATAATAAATCAAGTATATATTTGATTTTACACTTTCATCATCGATGTACCAGAAACTTTTCAGATAACATCATTCGTACTTTGCGAAATTCACAAGAATTCCACGAACCGAACATCATACATCAACAAATAACGAAGTATTGATTCATAATTTCAATGTCATTAAAGAAATACTGCGTAAAAGTTATGTACTTTTTAAAGCCTTTAGGGATTATTCAATTCTAGTTTCAACCGTAAATCAAATGAGTTTAATTTAACATTAACTCATTAAATCTATGTTACATCTGAAGAAAATATACATATATATATTTTCATAAAGACTGTAATAAAATTCTTTTGTACAAAATATTAATTGTGAAATTTTTTTAACGGGTAGGTAATACCCGAGAGATATATAAATTCACAATTAATATGTTACATTCTTCGAATCTGATTCAGCAAATCATCCATTATACTCCGTACTTTCACAACAATATACATTCTTTTATAGAAATCAAAACAACCATACTCATTCAAAATTTAATTACATATTCTGATTTTGAAATCTCAAAATTCAACATGAGATATGACCAAAATCATCACTCTTAGATCCTTACATCTTTCACAAGCTATATTTTGACTTCAAAACTGTGTTAGAACATCAAATGTATGTTAACGATTACAATCTGTGTTCAAACCCTTCGAAAATTTCTGAAGACACTTCGAATGATGAGCAATCGAGATGATGATCCAACCACATGTTACCCACAGTTATGTACCCGAAAAACTCTTGAAACCAAAGTAAAAGTTTAAACAACGTATCCGCGTCAGATTCTTTGGTATTTATTAGCAAAAATAACTTTGCGACTCCTATTCAAATTAGCCAGTTTTGTCACAGCTCCAGCAAGTCAACTTCGACTTTTCAGTCAGACTAACCTTATTATAACCTTGAGATATACACCATCGTTACCAGGGAACCTTTTACATTTCACCACATTATTAGCAGATGTACCAACAACTTCATTGCCCTTTGACTTTAGCCTCTCCAAAAAGTCATTATAATTATTCATTGAAACCCCATCATTTACTCATTCGCATCTTGTAATGAGATTTGCCATACGAATCATTGGGAATTAGCAATCAGTATTTTGAAATCTCACAGCATGTCTACGCCAACAGTTATATGTGTATATATAACGTCTATCTTCTGGACTTAATTTGAATGTGAAGTTTCTGAAAAACACTCCGAACTACGAATTGGTTCTCCGAAAAAAAAATGCTGATGAAGCAGCAAAAACTATAAATGACTTTAAACGGCAAAAGCTGGATGATAATGATGAAGTGTGCTGGCAAAGCGCAGAAAAAGAGAAGTTTTGGAACTGGAAAACGGATTGAGCAAAGTAGGAAGGAGGCTGTGGACAAATTACAAAGACTGAACCTGACTTCAAAGGATCCAAATGATTCAGTACCTGCTGAAGTCATTAACGAATACCTTGCTCCTGACTCTAAACCCCTGCGGACAATATTCTTCATCATCCTCTGATATTAGAAATTCTAAAATATCATCATATCTTTCATTATAAATATCCTCCATATTTCTGAAGATATTTTCTTAATTTTTCTTATTTGAAATCATTTACCTCTTCGCGCTATCTGTATTACATCATAAAAGAAACTATTTTAGTTTCTAAATTCTGAAACATTCAAGTTTAAAATAGGAATATTATGAAGTAGTGTTGGGAACTGAAGCATGAATTAGTATAATATAATGACACTTGATCAATGTGATTATATTACAGTAAGTCATGCTGAGTTTCTAAATGGAACGTGATGATTCACAGATCATAACATCATCATGTGCCATGTTATACGACTCTTGTATTCTATTTAACCTCTAAAATATCAAGAAAATATTTCCTTATGATTCGGCCTTTTCCAAGGTATTCTAGTAATTTGACAAGTCAAGATCGTGCCATCACAATTTCCTTCCTAGAACATTAATAATGTTCATTCTGAAATTCATATCTGTGAATTCTGGACCATTACAAGCGGTGCTTAATCGCAAGAAGAAGAAACAAAAGGACAAAACTCCGAAATAGAAATTGGGGTATAAATTGCAGCAAATAAAAGAGAGCTTTAACTGTGAATGATAATGATTATAGAAGACAGAAGCAGAGACTTTGAAATATAAGGGAACATATAAAGTCCAACGACAAACCAGAAATTATAAACCATATATATCGATGCATATAGCAATATAAAGACACGGGAGAACTAGAAACACTATAAATCCAAGAGTACAGTAGAAGTAAATAGATTCTTCCGGCGGTAGATGAAAAAGAAGAATGACCGATATGAAAGTTAGAAGTATATCAAGAATCAGAACTGGATGGAGCATGTTGATGAATACTTTAAAATATGAGTTGAGGGGGAAAGATTAGAAGGTGATGTGTAACGACCCGGATTTTTCCAATCGTTTTATACTTATGAGATTAATATTTACATAAATTAAACCTTACCAACATGATAAACAATCCAAATTGTTGAGACTTGTGTTTTTGAAAAGAGTTTTACACAACGTTTGACCGTCCAATCTAACCGATGATATCACGAACTATATAACATACGATAATTATACGTTTGTGTATATATATGTATTTATATATATTTAACATGATCTAAGGATGGTTTAACATCTCATTGTGTACTAATGACAATGAGTTATAAGTATATTTTGAAATTACTAACTTAAGTTTTCAAAACGATAACTATACGTAACATTCTTTGATATATATACTTATAACCTATAATGCTTATACATGTATCGTATATATAATGTATTTAATCACTTTTTAAGGACTTAAATACATAAAAAAATATAAGTATATTCACAAAATATAGCTATATTTGAATTCTCATTCCGTTTCCTCAAGATTTCTATACGTATATCTAGGGTATATGTACCCGTATCATACCCAGCTTCTATATGTATTTACTATTGGTATATACACATCAAATCAACATCCTAATCAACATTATTACTGCCCTAGATATGAGGTAACTAGTATTTGTCAAGTAGCATGAATTATTAGTAAGAAAACAAAATTAGGAATCCTTTTCTTTCTTTATAAACTAAAAACGTTTTTATGAATGAGCACCATTTCTTCACTCCATTTTCTCATACCTACACCCTCATTTCTCTCTCAAAATACTCCTAACTTCATACTTGATCATCTCCAAGCATTTTCCCCATCATTTAGCTTCAATTACAAGCCTTAAACACCATAAGAAAACTCTTTCAAGAACATATCAAAATAACCACCCATTTGAAGAAGTATACTTCCAACCTTTTGATCTAACTTCACCACTCTTTGATTCCAAGATTTTTTCTTATCTCTTACAGTAACTTTGTCCAAGTAACTTGAGGTAGTAACCTTGTTCATAATCTTGTTCGATTCATAATTATATAGCTATCTTATTTTATGTTGTAAAATTTTAACAACAAGAACATAGTTTGAATGATTTCAAACTTGTTTGCAAACTAAATAGATCCTTCTAACTTAACTTTTAAAACACTTCAAGACCTATAATATATCATAATGATATGCTAACTTAACAAGATATAACTTGGTTTTACAAAGAACACCTTAAAAACTGAATCTACGTCGTCGGAGTGCAACCGGGGGCTGTTTTGGGTTGGATAATTAAAAACCATCTTGAACTTTGAATTGGAAGTTCATGTTCTGGAAAAATGATATTTCTTATGAATATTTTAACACATAAAAATTTCATGGTTTAACTCAAAGTGTAAGTATTTTTAGAAAAAATGATCATTAAATGTTGTTTTTATGATGAAAAATGATCACTTTCATAAGTTTTACCAAAGTTTGACCTATAACCTGTGATTTCGAATACAAACTAAGGTATTTTCAGTTCATATTCTTAAAATTTGACTCGATCCAAGGAAGTGGCAAGTTGAACCAACAAAAACGGAGTTGTAATGAAGAAACTAAGACTAAAACAAGATTGGGTATCCGAAGCTAGTTTAGCTACGAAAATATTTGGAGATAAAGTAAATTAATCATATCTTTTCTAATTAATATGATATTTTATATATAATCTCTTATGATTTGATTTTATATATTTCAGGACCACCCGTAAACAACGCGAGAAGATTAATCATAAGACCTCATGATTGTACGCAACACGTCATTTGACAACACGGTACTTTATGTACGCAACACGTCATTTGACAACATGGTACCATGGGTTGAGATTAATTCTGATCAATACGAATACGATGGGGTCTTTATTTATTTTATTGAGCAACAAATTGTGGACCACTAACATCGGACTGCTAACTACGGACTAAGAAAATATTAAAAGTATTATAAGTATATATATATATATATATATATATATATATATATATATATATATATATATATATATATATATGTAACGATTACTTGAAAAGAAAATATGTTGATATATTATATATATATGGTTAGGTTCGTGATATCTATTGAAGACCAAGTCGAGTTAAATACCTTCAAGGCAAAAGTGAGTATATAGTCCCACTTTTAAACTCTAAATATTTCGGGATGAGAATACATGCATTTTATGATTTACGTTATGGACACAAGTGATAAAAAAATAAATTCTACGTTGAGTTGTACCACTGGCATACTTCCCTGTAGCTTGATAACTACTATTTACATGTGGTATTGTAAACGCGAATCCTGTTGATAGATCTATCGGGCCTGACAACCCCAACCGGACTGGACGACCAGTATTCAACGGTTGCACAGTACTTCGTTTCGGTGACTACACTTGGTACAGTGTAGTGAGATTTCATAATAAAGGGAATATGCGACGTTGATTAAATGTTAAGTATGGTTATCAAGTGCTCAACCACTTAGAATATTTTTATTAAAACGTTTATGTATATGAAATCTTGTGGTCTATATTTATAACGTTGCTAGCATTAAACCTATATCTCACCAACTTTATGTTGACGTTTAAAGCATGTTTATTCTCAGGTTCCTAGAAGTCTTCCGCTGTTTGAATATATAGAGAAACCATGTGGATGGAGTCATACATGTTTTATTCGAGGAAGCATTGCATTCACAAAATCATCACCGTGTATTTATTTTGACTGCATTGTCAACGGAAGTATTCTTGTAAACTGTTATTTACGGTGATTGTCTATATATAGAAATCATCAGATGTCAAAAACATTGAATTTTAAATATTCATTTATGGTATATCTTTTCAAAAGAATGCTATGTTTATAAAACGTATCATATAGAGGTCAAATGCCTCGCGATGTAATCATATGTTATTGTATTCGTCCCTATGGATTGGGCCGGGTCATTTCATGTGGTATCAGAGCGGTGGTCTTAGCGAACCAGGTCTGCATTAGTGTGTCTAACTGATAAGTCGTTAGGTTGCATTAGTGAGTCTGGACTTCGACCGTGTCTGCATGTCAAAATTTTGCTTATCATTTTGTGTCGAAAATCATCTACTTATCATCTGTAGGAAATTACCTGCTTATCATCTTAAGTCTAAACGTGTCTTACTGCATTCATTGCATGAATGGTGTATAGACAAAATTCATATCTTAGCGTATTTGCTAATTCATATCTACGCGTATCTGTTACTGTAACTTTGTCTGACATATTCCGTAAATCCCTCCGTAATCTATGAGATCTTTTGTTCTATGTATGTGGATATTCTATATAATTAGAATACCACCCGATAGCCGGAAAATCATTTCATATCAAAAAATCCTTTATTCAATCATACGAAATGGAACTCGCCACTAGTTGAAGTCCCTCGGATTCCGATATGGAATACCACTCAAGCTCCGAAAGCAGTGTGACCGGAATGGATCAACCAATTAGTCATCATTTATTTTGGATGGATTGGGGATGGGTTCGTAGCTTCCTCAATCATTGGAGACAAAAAGAAGGTGATCCCTTCCATCCACCAAATTGCCCTATTGACGATGAACCTAAAGCACTTACCGGCGAACCTGTTCGAGAAACCATTTTCTCTCTCATTTCTAGAGTATCTCGTCACGATTATATACTACATCAAATTCTAGATTTTATTTATCCGCTCATCTGAACCGACAATCACCCCGGTGTAATAGAAGAAGTCAACGAGCTTCGCACTCGGGTAGTGGCTTTGGAGAATACGATACGAAGGTTACAAACACCATCAGCAACATCAGCAGCATAACCAGTACCGTCAATAACATCAACATCGCAAGCCTCAATACCCTAAGCACCAGCAGCATCACCAGCATCAACGTTATCACCATCATCAACATCAACAGGATCATTACCACCACCAACAAACACATCCGCATCACACGCCTCAATATCACCATCTGTACCTCGGATATCAACGTCACACACACCATAGATACCAAGAGGTACCAACAACAAAAAATGATGAAGTATTGATTCATAACTTCATCGGAAAAACATTCTATGGTAATTATGTAACCTCTAAAGACATAGAGATTACCTATTTCTGCCTTAACCATAAATCAGATGAGTGGACAGAAATGATAAAAGGAAGAGTAGAAACCCCGACAAGAATGATGCGTAAGGTACAAGCTAGACTTGTTTTACCAACAGCATCAGCAGTACCCTTAGCCTCACCAACACAGTCAGTGCTGTCAACATCGTTAGAATCGTCAGCAACTTTAACATCACAAGCTCCACCAGTTCAAGAATCACCGTGGACATCATCAATAACGCGTATATTGCATCAACGAGTTATGAAGTATTAACTCATTCTTCTGAAGAATTTATATAAATATTTTATATATATGAATTCGGAAACCAAAATAAATCTTTTTGTACTAAGCTATTAAGTATGAATTGAAAAAGGGTAGATACTACTCGTTTAAATTCATACTACCAATATGCAATGATGTACGTCCTTCGTCAGCAACTTAATCATCGTTAACTACAATCCCTGTTTCAATTCAATGAATTTCGTTTTATAATAAACCAAGTGTATTATTCAATAATATGTTTGATTTTACACTTTCATCTTCAATGTACTCGAAGCTTACTTAGAAACAACATTCATATCTTGCGAAGCTAGCAAGAGTTCAATGAGTATCAGCATGATTCACTAAGGAAATATATATAAGAATAAATAATGAAGTATTGATCCATAACTTCATTAATATTCTGTGAAGAATATGTGGTTCCTAATCGTTTTAGAGATTACTTATTCTAGCTCAAACTGAAAATCAAATGAGTCTAATATTATATTGACTTATTAAATTCATGATTACATCTGAAGAAGATATATATGTACATATATTTTCATAAAGATTGTAATAAAATTCTCTGGTACAAAACATTACTTGTGAAATTTTTTTTAACGGGTAGGTAATACCCGAAAGATATATAAATTCACAATTAATATGACTATATTCTTTGACTCTGATTCAACAATCATCAACTATACTCACTACCTTCACAATAATATACATTCTTTCATAGAAATCAAAACAACCATTCTCATCCAAATTTGATTACGACAAAACGAAATCCAAGTCAAGACTTAACAGAAGACATCACTCTTAGGACTCTTACATCTTTCAAAACTATACTTTGACTTCAAAACTATGCTAGAACATCATTCGATTCTTGGAACCCAGAAAAATATTTGTATCATTCAAAGTCCTAAAACATCATATGTATATTAACAATTACAATCTATGATCAAACCCTTCGAAATTCCTGAAGACACTTCAAATAATGGACAATTGAGATGATGATCCAACCACACATTACCCGCAGTCTTGCACCTGAAAAGCTCTCGAAACCAAGGACATAATTTAACACGTATCCGCGTTAAATCTTTTAGCATTTATTAGCAAAAATAACTTTGCGGTTCCTTTTCAAAATAGCAAATTTTGTCACAGTTTCAGCAAGTCAACCTCGACTTTCCATTCGAAGTAGCCTTATTATAACCTGTAATACATACGATTACCCTTTTGTTACAAGGGAACCTTTTATATTCCACGATATTATCAGCAGATGTACCAGCAACTCGTTACCCCTTTAGCGGAATCAACAATTGGTATTTTGAAATCTCGCAGCATTTCTATTTTGGCAGTTATATATATATATATATATATATATATATATATATATATATATATATATATATATATATATATATATACAACGTCTATCCCCAAGAATTACATATTTCAAATGTGAAGTTTTTGAAAAATGCTCCAGTCTACGAATTAGTGCTATTAAGTTTTGGAAAAGACTGATAAAGTGGTAAAGACAGTAGACAACAATTACGGTCAGAAGTTTGACAAATAATAGATTGGAAAAGCTCGAACGAAAAATTTGGTACTGGAAAACGGATTGAGCAAAGTATAAAGGAGGTCGTGGACAAATCACAATGACGAAATCTACCTTCAAAGGATTCAAATGATTCAGTGTCTGCTGAAACCGTTAGTAAGAACCTTACTCCTTATTCTAAACCTTCACAGACAGATTTTCCACGTCATTCCCTGATCTTAGATATTCTAAGATATCATCATATTTTTCATTATAAATATCTCCGATATTCCTGAAGATATATTCCCAACTATCCTCATCAAAAATCATTTATCTCTTCACAATATTTGCGTTACGACATAAAAGAAACTGTGTTAGTTTCTAAATTCTGAAAAATTCAAGTTTAAAATATGAATGTTTTGAAGTAGTATTGGAAACTGAAGCATGAATTAGTATAATATAATGACACTTGATCAACGTGATCATATTATAGTAATTCATGCTGAGTTTCTAAATGGAACATAATGATTCACAGATCATAACGTCATCATGTGCCATGTTACACAACTCTTACATTCTACCCAATCTCCAAACATATTAAGAACATATCTCCTTGATAATTCTATCTTTTCGGACATTCTGGTAACTTACCAAATCAAGATCGTGCAATTACTATTTCCTTCTTAGAACATTAACTATGTTTATTTCAAAATCCATACCTACGAATTCCCGACCATTATTCACTTGACTCGAAGTCGGGAAGAGGAAACAGAAGTATGGAACTGTTGAATATAAAATAAAATATAAAGCTCGACAACAATAAATAAATTACAAACCGTGTATATCAATACGTATTGCAACGTAAAGGCACGGGAGAATTAACAATACTATAACCCCAAGGTAATAATAATAATAGACCACAAGATTTCATATTTCAATACACATCCCATACATAGAGATAAAAATCATTCATATGTTGAACACCTGGTAACCGACATTAACAAGTTGCATATATAAGAATATCCCCATCATTCCGGGACACCCTTCGGATATGATATAAATTTCGAAGTACTAAAGCATCCGGTACTTTGGATGGGGTTTGTTAGGCCCAATAGATCTATCTTTAGGATTCGCATCAATTAGGGTGTCTGTTCCCTAATTCTTAGATTACCAGACTTAATAAAAAGGGGCATATTCGATTTCGATAATTCAACCATAGAATGTAGTTTCACGTACTTGTGTCTATTTTGTAAATCATTAATAAAACCTGCATGTATTCTCATCCCAAAAATATTAGATTTTAAAAGTGGGACTATAACTCAGTTTCACAGATTTTTACTTCGTCGGGGAGCAAGACTTGGCCACTGGTTGATTCACGAACCTATAACAATATATACATATATATTAAAGTATGTTCAAAATATATTTACAACACTTTTAATATATTTTGATATTTTAAGTTTATTAAGTCAGCTGTCCTCGTTAGTAACCTACAACTAGTTGTCCCCAGTTAGATGTACAGAAATAAATCAGTAAATATTATCTTGAATCGATCCACGATCCAGTGTATACGTATCTCAGTATTGATCACAACTCAAACTATATATATATTTTGGAATCAACCTCAACCCTGTATAGCTAACTCCAACATTCACATATAGAGTGTCTATGGTTGTTCCGAAATATATATAGATGTGTCAACATGATAGGTCGAAACATTGTATACGTGTCTATGGTATCTCAAGATTACATAATATACAATACAAGTTGATTAAGTTATGGTTGGAATAGATTTGTTACCAATTTTCACGTAGCTAAAATGAGAAAAATTATCCAATCTTGTTTTACCCATAACTTCTTCATTTTAAATCCGTTTTCAGTGAATCAAATTGTTATGGTTTCATATTGAACTCTATTTTATGAATCTAAAAAGAAAAAGTATAGGTTTATAGTCATAAAAATAAGTTACAAGTCGTTTTTGTAAAGGTAGTCATTTCAGTCGAAAGAACGACGTCTAGATGACCATTTTAGAAAACATACTTCCACTTTGAGTTTAACCATAATTTTTGGATATAGTTTCATGTTCATAATAAAAATCATTTTATCAGAATAACAAATTTTAAATCAAAGTTTATCATAGTTTTTAATTAACTAACCCAAAACAGCCCGCGGTGTTACTTCGACGGCGTAAATCCGGTTTTACGGTGTTTTTCGTGTTTCCAGGTTTTAAATCATTAAGTTAGCATATCATATAGATATAGAATATGTGTTTAGTTGATTTTAAAAGTCAAGTTAGAAGGATTAACTTTTGTTTGCGAACAAGTTTAGAATTAACTAAACTATGTTCTAGTGATTACAAGTTTAAACCTTCGAAAAAGATAGCTTTATATGTATGAATCGAATGATGTTATGAACATCATTACTACCTTAAGTTCCTTGGATAAACCTACTGGAAAAGAGAAAAATGGATCTAGCTTCAACGGATCCTTGGATGGCTCGAAGTTCTTGAAGCAGAATCATGACACGAAAACAAGTTCAAGTAAGATCATCACTTGAAATAAGATTGTTATAGTTATAGAAATTGAACCAAAGTTTGAATATGATTATTACCTTGTATTAGAATGATAACCTACTGTAAGAAACAAAGATTTCTTGAGATTGGATGATCACCTTACAAGATTGGAAGTGAGCTAGCAAACTTGAAAGTATTCTTGATTTTATGTAACTAGAACTTGTAGAATTTATGAAGAACACTTAGAACTTGAAGATAGAACTTGAGAGAGATCAATTAGATGAAGAAAATTGAAGAATGAAAGTGTTTTTAGGTGTTTTTAGTCGTTGGTGTATGGATTAGATATAAAGGATATGTAATTTTGTTTTCATGTAAATAAGTCATGAATGATTACTCATATTTTTGTAATTTTATGAGATATTTCATGCTAGTTGCCAAATGATGGTTCCCACATGTGTTAGGTGACTCACATGGGCTGCTAAAAGCTGATCATTGGAGTGTATATACCAATAGTACATACATCTAAAAGCTGTGTATTGTACGAGTACGAATACGGGTGCATACGAGTAGAATTGTTGATGAAACTGAACGAGGATGTAATTGTAAGCATTTTTGTTAAGTAGAAGTATTTTGATAAGTGTATTGACATCTTTCAAAAGTGTATAAATACATATTAAAACACTACATGTATATACATTTTAACTGAGTCGTTAAGTCATCGTTAGTCGTTACATGTAAGTGTTGATTTGAAACCTTTAGGTTAACGATCTTGTTAAATGTTGTTAACCCAATGTTTATAATATCAAATGAGATTTTAAATTATTATATTATCATGATATTATCATGTATGAATATCTCTTAATATGATATATATACATTAAATGTCTTTACAACGATAATCGTTACATATATGTCTCGTTTAAAAATCATTAAGTTAGTAGTCTTGTTTTTACATATGTAGTTCATTGTTAATATACTTAATGATATGTTTACTTATCATAGTATCATGTTAACTATATATATCCATATATATGTCATCATATAGTTTTTACAAGTTTTAACGTTCGTGAATCACCGGTCAACTTAGGTGGTCAATTGTCTATATGAAACATATTTCAATTAATTAAGTCTTAACAAGTTTGATTGCTTAACATGTTGGAAACATTTAATCATGTAAATATCAATCTCAATTAATATATATAAACATGGAAAAGTTCAGGTCACTACAGTACCTACCCGTTAAATAAATTTCGTCCCGAAATTTTAAGCTGTTGAAGGTGTTGACGAATCTTCTGGAAATAGATGCGGGTATTTCTTCTTCATCTGATCTTCACGCTCCCAGGTGAACTCGGGTCCTCTACGAGCATTCCATCGAACCTTAACAATTGGTATCTTGTTTTGCTTAAGTCTTTTAACCTCACGATCCATTATTTCGACGGGTTCTTCGATGAATTGAAGTTTTTCGTTGATTTGGATTTCATCTAACAGAATAGTGAGATCTTCTTTAGCAAAACAATTCTTCAAATTCGAGACGTGGAAAGTGTTATGTACAGCCGCGAGTTGTTGAGGTAACTCAAGTCGGTAAGTTATTGGTCCGACACGATCAATAATCTTGAATGGTCCAATATACCTTGGATTTAGTTTCCCTCGTTTACCAAATCGAACAACGCCTTTCCAAGGTGCAACTTTAAGCATGACCATCTCTCCAATTTCAAATTCTATATCTTTTCTTTTAATGTCAGCGTAGCTCTTTTGTCGACTTTGGGCGGTTTTCAACCGTTGTTGAATTTGGATGATCTTCTCGGTAGTTTCTTGTATAATCTCTGGACCCGTAATCTATCTATCCCCCACTTCACTCCAACAAATTGGAGACCTGCACTTTCTACCATAAAGTGTTTCAAACGGCGCCATCTCAATGCTTGAATGGTAGCTGTTGTTGTAGGAAAATTCTGCTAACGGTAGAAATAACCATCACATGCATACATATTTTATGATAACATCATACAACATACATAGCACCTAACATACATGAACATATATTACGCATAATATAACATGCCAAGAGCCACAACATCAGAAATAAAACATGATAATGATAATAGATGTCATAAAAATAACCATCCATACATAATGAAAAATATCCCATAACAAAATCTTAATAAAATCCTCGGCAAAACGCCGTACATAACCCAAAATGTATGTATAAAAAGGACATTAAGTCTGATGAATTAGATAATCAATATGAATAATCACATCACATTCGCTTAGAGCGGGTGTGATAAGCTGGTCCAGTATGAGTCTCAGCAGGATCCTCATACTTACGCAACTTCCCCTTCACAACATCCAACTCTTCCTTCAACCCACGGACAGTGCTCTCGAGAGCCTCGAACTTAGCATTAACTTCTCAATCAAGCTTACGGTTTACATCCTCAACCCTATGATTGAAAGTGATAAAGTTACCCATGTCGGCACGGATCTCGTCCATAACTTCATTATGTGGCAAATGCGCAAACAATCACTAAGGGCGTTAATACGTGTCACCTCATTATAAGCCTGGTTCATATGAGTAATGGTAGAAAAATAGTAATGAACAGGATCATCGATCTCTGGTTGATTAACACGATGTCTAGCAGGAGACGGCGGACCAGGAGCAGCAACAGAGTTATCGCTCGAAGTCGACATCTGCAAACAGCAAAACCGCAAACCACATACCAAAAAGATATGAAAGCTAATAATATAACTTATACGAAATGAAATGCATAATAATGCTATAGCAAAAAGGTCGGGCTGTAGACTAGACTCTAATGAACCCTAATAACCACGGGTTGACCACATTAAGACCGCCTAGTTCCCTACAACCAACGCTCTGATACCACATGTGACAACCCCGTCAAAACACTTAACAGATCCGTCAGTTGGTCCCACAGCTTGATCGGACTTAAATGAATTAAATAAACAAAGTTGCATTCTTTTATTTCAAATGTTTCCCAAAAAGGAAACAAACCAAAATATGTAGTTTGAAAACAACCAACCATAGTAATAAACCAAAAGTTGACACAAAACCTTGCCAACAAACCCACAAGTTTAAATTATCCAAAAATAGAATGCAAGCTTAAGTTTTATATATTGTTTCATAAAATCTGCCCAAATGCATGCAGACTCTTCTAAACACAGCGGAAGCATCACAAAACTCAAGTACCTGTGAAAACATGCAAGTAAACTGTCAACACAAAGGTTAAGTGAATTATAGGTTTAAATAATAAGTAAACTTTAGACCATAAGATTTAAAAATGTTAGAAAACATTAAACATTATTCCATTATTAATGAGCCACCTGGTAACCACTTAACCCTTTATTTACCCTTGCCAAACACAATAAAAATATACACTTGGACAGTGTATCTATAACAAATTACGAAGTACTAAACATTTCGATTATAAATTGCTAGCGCGACTAGCTCGAAATGGGGTTGTCAAACCTGATAGATCTATCCGTAGGATTCGCGTTCACCCGTAGAAACCAATGATTACAGTTACCAGACTAGGGAATATTTTTGTCCAACTCACAATGAATAATTAAATTTAACTGTTACTTGTGTCTAAACGTAAATAAAAATGCATGTAATCACATCTCAAAAATATACTTTGAAAAGTATGTAAAAACGGGACTATAACTCACCTTAAAAGCAACTGAAGAAACCACACAAACAAGCGAACATCAAATAGAGTAAAGTGATCAGGAACGATCACAACGCCGATCTATAAATAAAGCAGGTCGATATAAATAAATAACTTAGGTAAAGTCTTAGTATGATAGCTATTGTACATGTTGCAAGTAGTCATAGAACAATACTCGACAAGCATCGGTTTGACTGGAACAGCGTACGGACACATACTTTCTATTTATAGAAAGTTTCTATTTTTAGCAGGTTTCCATTTTTGGAAAGTTTCTATTTTTGGAAAGTTTCTATTTTTGGAACGTTTTTAAGTTAGGAAAGTTTCCTTATTTAGAAAGTCAACAAAAGTCAACTGAAAGTCAAAGTCAACCGAAAGTCAACTCAAAAGTCAACCTTGGTCAAACATAGTCAACATTAATTTGAAAAGTGTAAATTATAATAATAACATAAGTTATAATGTTTATTAAAGTTAAAAGTGTATAATTAAGTCACAACATAAGTTTAATTAAGTAAAATGAATTATTAAAGTTAATATAAGTTGAAGTGATATAATTAATATATCATAAGTATTTAATTAATTAATTAAATATTAATCATAATATAAGTATTATTAATTAATAATAAATTTTTAAATCATATCATAAGTATTATTAATTAATAATGAATTATTAACCATATCATAAGTTTCTAATTATAATTATTAAATCATAAGTATTTAATAATTAAATCATAATTAAATAATAATTAAGTCTTATAATAATTAAATAATTGTTTAATCTTTATTATAAGTCTTATAATAATATTCTCATAAAATAATTTTAATACTTATCATAAGTATTTTCCAATAATAATAAAAGTATTATTAATCGTAAGTTAAATTAAAATGTTAATTAAATCATAAATAATGATTAAATGATATAATAAATATTTATATCATAAGTCTTAAATAATAATTATTACTTCTTTTATCATAAGTAATTAATTAATAATGAAATTCATTATTTTTATCATAAGTTTTAGAATTAATCACAAGTTTTAATTCAAAAGTTCATCGGGTCGTATCTTGAGCCCCGGGTGTCGATTTCTGGCGAGCCTTATATGCATCTCCGCCTATTCAAACCACCCGACACAGTGGTGCACTCAAGAAAACACCAAGAACAGTCCACAAGTCATGGTAATCAGCCATGACACCACTTGGACCTTCAATTTACTCGAAACCGTGTTTTAGTCATACTGGGTGAACCGTGGCTCGGATTTAGGTGACCCAAATATGAAAGTTCATACCACCATCAGTCCTAATACACTAACACACCCTAAAGACTCCAAGGAAGGTCACAAAGTTGGACCAAACCTGGTTCCATGTCAATCCACATTTCAATTTTAACAAAATAGTAATTTGATCATAACTAGGGCTCCGGGAATCGAAACGACATGAATCCGGAGTCTAAAATTAATGTCTTGATGAGAGGAACTCATCTAGATAGTTTATTTTAACTTTTATATCAGTCACAAACCCAGAATACATGAAATAGCTGCTGTCCAGAATTTTATAAACCGGAAACATGCAATTATGAGTACATCTATGCATACAAACATCATTACAATAATCCACAAACATCATACTACTAAATAATCATCAAAATACAGAAAATAAATGAAAAATTGAAAATTCTAGGGTTAGGGTTTATACCCTAATCGAGAAACGATTGATGTTATCGCGTAGAGAATGAAGAGAGGAACGCGTTGGTGTTAATCAATTGATGATCCAAGCTATAATTTTAGATGATGATGATGTTGAAGGTTGGTGGTGGTGTCGCCCAAAAAAAAAAAGAAGAAGAGAGGAGGAGAGCACAAAATTAGGTTTAGATGGAAAATATGGAATAAAAATAAATGAGAAAAATTGAAAACAAAAGGGGATATTACCCCCCCCATCCATTCGGCCGATTCAAGGGGTGGGGTGGGTCCCACTTGGCCCATCTCACTTAAATGTTTAATTCATGATGGCCCGAAAGCCCGAACGAGTCCCGAAACGCGAAAATGCACTTACGCGATTAAAAATCCGGAAAGATAACAAACGCGCGACGAAAAATAAATATAAATACACTATATAATAATATGATCTTAAAATATCATATTTAAAATATTTAGGATTTAAAAATCCCGAAAACGAGTCCGTTGGTTTTAAAACCGAAAAGATTCGCCGGATGGAAATCCGCGAGACGTAGAAACGTATAAATTAAAATATGAATACAAATATTCACATAACACACAATAATTAATATATATATATATATATATATATATATATATATATATATATATATATATATATATATATATATATATATATATATATATATATATATATATATATATATATATATTATTACAAAAATAATAATATAGGTCATAGAAATGACGTGGCACACTAACAGTTAACGACCGTTAAATAATTAACTGAAAAAGATAACGGAAAAAGTAGGGTCGTGACATGTTCCGATCAAACCGATGCATGCCGAGTATTGTTCTATGTCTACTTGCAATATGTACAATAGCTATCATACTAAGACTTGACCTAAGTTAGTTATTTATATTGACCTGCTTTATTTATAGGTCGGCGTTGTGATCATTCCTGATTACTGTACTCTTTTGATGTTCACTTAATTGTGTTAGTTACTTCGTTACTATTAAGGTGAGTTATAGTCCCGTTTTTACATACTTTCAAAGTATATTTTTGGGATGTGATTACATGCATTTTATTTCACGTTTAGACACAAGTGACAATTAAATTTAAATTATTCATTGTGAGTTGGAGAAAAAAATTCCCTAGTCTGGTAACTGTAATCACTGGTTTCTACTGGTGAACGCGAATCCTACGGATAGATCTATCGGGTTTGACAACCCCATTTCGAGCTAGTCGCGCTAGCAATTTATAATCGGAATGTTTAGTACTTCGTATTTTGTTGTAGATACACTGTCCAGTGTATATTATTATTGTGTTTGGCAAGGGTAAATAAAGGGTTAAGTGGTTACCAGGTGGCTCATTGATAATGGAATAATATTTAATGTTTTCTAACATTTTTAAATCTTGTGGTCTAAAGTTTATTCAATTATTTAAACCTATAATTCACTCAACCTTTGTGTTGACAGTTTACTCACATGTTTTCACAGGTACATGAGTTTATGTGATGCTTCCGCTGTGTCTAGAAGAGTCTGCATGCATTTGGGCAGATTTTATGAAACAATTTATGAAATTTAAGCTTGCATTCTGTTTTTGGATAATTTAAACTTGTGGTTTGTTGACAATGTTTTATGTCAACTTTGGTTAATTAATATGTTGGGTTACTTTTAAACTACATATTTTGGTATGCTTTTCCTTTTTGGGAAACTTTTGAAATAAAAGAATGCAATGTCGTTTGTTAAATTCATTTAAGTTCGATCAAGCTGTGGGACCAAGTGACGGAGCCGTTAAGTGTTTTGACGGGGCCATCATAGTTGGTATCAGAGCTCTGGTTGTAGGGAACTAGGCGGTCATTATGTGGTCAACCCGTGGTTCTTAGGGTGCATTAGAGTCTAGTCTACAGCCCGATCCTTTTGCTATAGCATTATTATGCATTTCATTTCGTATGAGATATATCATAAGCATTTATTCCTATTTGGTATATGGTTTGTGGTTTTACTGTTTGCAGATGTCGACTTCGAGCAATAACTCCGTTCGTGCTCCTGCTCCTTCGGCTGCTGAAAGACGCCGTGCTGATTAACCGTTGATCGATGATCCTGTTCACTATTACTTTTCCACTCTCACTCACATGAACAGAGCTTACACCGACAAGATGCGTATTAATGCGCTTAGTGATTGTATGCGCACTTTGCCACATAACGAGGTGATGGACCAGATTTGCGCTAGTATGGATTCGTTTGTTAGCTTCAAGAATAATGTTGGGTTCGAGAATCGGAAGCGTAATCGCGAGATGGACGCAAGGTTCGAGGCTCTCGATAGCATGGTTCGTAGTTTGAAGGCAGAGTTGGAAGAAGTGAAAGGAAAGTTGAAGAAGTATGAGCCTCCTGCCGAGACTCATGCCGGCCCAGCTTATCACACCCGCTCTAAGCAGATGTGATATGATGATTCATGATTGATTACTTATTTCATAAGACTTAATGTCCTTTTATACATACATTTTTGGGATATGTACGGTGTTTTGCCGAGGATTTTATTAAGGTTTTGTTATGGGATGTTTTTCATTATGTATGGATGGTTATTTTTATGACATCTATTATCATTATCACATTTTATTTCTGATGTTGTGACTCTTGGCATGTTATATTATGTGTAATGTAGATCATGTTAGGTGCTATGTATGTTGTATGATGTTATCATAAAATATGTATGCATGTCGTGGTTATATCTATAACAATCATAACTGTCATGTTATTACTCATAGTGTTTACTGACTATTATTTTAATGGTTAATATCTTCGTGTTCGATCTATTCCTTTATAACACTGGTATTATTCTTAGTACTAACGGTTGTGTTATTCTGTTTTGAAGATCATGCCTCCTAGAGAGTCCAACAAAGCCCGTATGCAACGACTTATCATCGAAGGGATAGCTGCTGCTATGGTAGCAAATGCTAATGCTAATGCGAATAACAATAACCAGGTGAGATGCTCCCACAAAACGTTCATGGCAAGTCGCCCACAGGAATTCAGTGGTACGGAAGGACCCATAGGACTTACCCGCTGGTTCGAGAAAATCGAGTCTATTTTCAGGGTTAGTCGATTCCGAGAGGAGGACAAGGGTAGTTTTGTTAGCTGCACTCTTAATGATAGTGCATTGACTTGGTGGAACAACTTGGTTAATAGTTTGGGAAATGATGTGGCTTATGGTTTAACTTGGAATAATTTCAAAGAAAGAATGATCATCCGTTATCGTCCCCGGGATGAGCTTAAGAAGTTAGAGGTTGAACTTAAGAACTTGAAAATGAAGGGCACTGAATTAGATGCCTACGAGCAAAGGTTCTTCGAGTTGACTTTGTTGTGTCCTAATGTCTATGCTGATGAGAATTTTAAGATTTAAGCTTACATTGATGGGTTATCTGAGAAAATTGAGCATGGGGTCGAGTCTAGTGAGCCTTAGACTATCGAGGCTGCTATGTCTATGGCTCATAAACTTAATGATAAAATTTTAAGGAGGAGTAAGGCTGTTGTGACTGATGCAAGTGAGGAGGTTGTTAAGAAGACTGATAATGGGAAAAGGAAGTGGGATAATAACCGCAACCAGAACCAAGGTCAGCAAAAGAAACAAGATAATTCCAGTGCTAGTAACCGAAATCAGCGTGTGTGTCCTCGTCGTTATAAGGCTCATGAGGGTTACTGTACGGTTACTTGCAAGAGGTGTTCCAAGAAGGGACACATTACTAAGGATTGTACGGTGCTTCTGCCGGGTTCTGCTACTCCTGCTGCAGGTGGTAATAATGGTAATAATGCTGGTAATAGAGGTGGGAATGGTAATGGTAATGGGAAGCCGAATAATGGTGGTAATCAGAGAGTTTGTTATGAGTGTGGGAAGCCGGGGCATTTCCGTGATGCCTGTCCTAACAAGAAGACTACAGAGAATGCACGTGGAAGAGCATTCAACATTAATGCCAGGGATGCTGAGGAAGATCCTAAACTTGTTACGGGTACGTTCTCGGTCAACGATTTATCAGTTTATGTACTATTTGATTTAGGGGCTGATTTGAGTTTTGTGTCGAGTAAATTAAGTCCAAAAATCAAAACACCGTTAACTCCTTTAGACAATACTTATGTTGTTGAAATAGCTAATGGTATGGTGCTTACTGCTAAGACTGTGTATCGTAAGTGTAACATAAATTTGGCTGGTAGAGATTTTGAGATAAATTTGGTACCGATTGAACTTGATAGTTTTGACATTGTTATTGGGATGGATTGGTTGTCTGCGAATTGTGCTGAGATTGTGTGTTATGATAAAGCTATTCGTATTACTAATGTGGTTGGATAACCGCTGATGGTTTTTGGAGATTAGAAATGCAGACAGTTAAATCTTATTAGCTGTTTGAAAGTTCTTAAACATCTTCGCAAGGGCTGTCATGCTATTCTGGCCCATGTTGTTGATTCCGATAAAGATACAAAGAGCGTTGGTGATGTTCATATTGTTAGAGATTTTCCCGAGGTATTTTCCGAAGATTTACCTGGCCCTCCGCTGCAACGCGCGGTAGAATTTCAAATTGATCTTATTTCCGGTGCTGCTCCTGTAGCACGTGCTCCTTACCGACTTGCACCTTCCGAACTTCAAGAATTGTCAAGTCAACTCCGTGAGTTGTTGGACAAAGGTTTCATTCGTCCTAGTTCATCCCCTTGGGGAGCTCCTGTTCTGTTTGTTAAGAAGAAGGATGGTTCTTTCCGTTTGTGCATTGATTATCGTGAGTTGAACAAGCTTACTATTAAAAATTGATACCCTCTTCCGAGAATTGATGATCTGTTCGATCAACTTCAGGGTTCATCTGTTTATTCAAAAATCGATCTTCGTTCCGCTATCATCAGTTGCGTGTTAAAGAATCTGATATTTTGAAAACTGCTTTTCGCACCCGTTATGGTCACTTTGAGTTTCTTGTTATGTCGTTCAGATTGACGAATGCACCTGCTGTGTTCATGGACCTCATGAACCGTGTGTGTAGACCCTATCTGGATAAGTTCGTGATTGTGTTCATCGACGACATCCTTATTTATTCAAAGAGTGATGAAGAGCACGAAGAACATTTGAAGTTAGTGCTTGATCTGTTAAGAAAAGAAGAGTTGTACGCTAAGTTCTCTAAGTGTGCATTCTGGTTACGAGAAGTTCAATTCCTTGGACATATTGTTAGTAAACAGGGAATACAAGTTGATCCTGCTAAGTTTGAGGCGATTGAAAAGTGGGAAACTCCGAAAACTCCTACTCAGATTAGTCAGTTCCTAGGATTAGCAGGGTACTATAGAAGGTTCATTCAAGATTTCTCTCGTATAGTAAAGCCTCTGACTGAAATGACCCGTTCATATTGATTATAAACGTTCCATATTAATTTATTTCGTCGCTAGGTTTTAACCTCTATATGAGACGTTTTTCAAAGACTGCATTCATTTTTAAAACAACCATAACCTTTATTTTATCGATAAAGGTTTAAAAAGCATTACGTAGATTATCAAATAATGATAATCTATAATATACCGTTTACACACGACCATTACATAATGGTTTATAATAAGAATATATTACATCAAAAATAAGTTTCTTGAATGCAGTTTTTACATAATATCATACAAGCATGGACTCCAAATCTTGTCCTTATTTTAGTATGCAACAGCGGAAGCTCTTAATAATCACCTGAGAATAAACATGCTTAAAACGTCAACAAAAATGTTGGTGAGTTATAGGTTAAACTTATATATTATTAAATCATAATAATAGACCACAAGATTTCATATTTCAATATACATCCCATACATAGAGATAAAATTCATTCATATGGTGAACACCTGGTAACCGACATTAACAAGATGCATATAAGAATATCCCTTATCAATCCGGGAAATCCTTCGGACATGATATAAACGAATTCGAAGTACTAAAGCATCCGGTACTTTGGATGGGGTTCGTTAGGCCCAATAGATCTATCTTTAGGATTCGCGTCAATTAGTAGATCGGTTTACTAATTCTTAGGCTACGAAGCAAAAAGGGGTATATTCGGCTTCGTTCATTCACCCATATAATGTAGTTTCATTTACTTGTGTCTATTTTCTAAAACATTTAAAAAACTGCATGTATTCTCATCCCAAAATATTAGATTTTAAAAGTGGGACTATAACTCACTTTCACAGATTTTTTACTTCGTCGGGAAGTAAGACTTGGCCACTGGTCGTTTCACGAACCGATAACAAATATGTACATATATATCAAAGTATGTTCAAAATATATTTACAACATGTTTAATACTTTTTTACTGTTTTAAGTTTATTAAGTCAGCTGTCCTCGTTAATAACTTACAACTAGTTGTCCACAGTTAGATGTACAGAAATAAATCGATATATATTATCTTGAATCAATCCATGACCCAGTGTATACAAGTCTCAGGCTAGATCACAACTCAATGTATATATATATTTGAAATCAACCTCAACCCTGTATAGCTAACTCCAACATTACTGCATATAGAGTGTCTATGGTTGTTCCAAATAATATATATACATGAGTCGATATGATATGTCAAAACATTTGCATATATGTCAATGGTATCCCAAGATTATATAATATATTAGAATACTTGTATAATACAATATAAGTTAGCTAGGATATGATTTGTATAGAATTGTTACAATATTTCCCGTAGCTACAACAATCAAAAAATTTCCAATCTTGTTTTACCCATAACTTCTTCGTTTTAAATCCGATTTGAGTGAATCAAATTACTATGGTTTCATATTGAACTCTATTTTATGAATATAAACATAAAAAGTATAGGTTTATAGTCAGAAATATAAGTTACAATTCATTTTTGTAAAGGTAGTCATTTCAGTCGAAAGAACGACGTCTAGATGACCATTTTGGAAAACATACTTCCACTTTGAGTTTAACCATGATTTTTGGATATAGTTTCATGTTCATAAGAAACATCATTTTCCCAGAAGAACAACTTTTAAATCAAATTTTATCATAGTTTTTAATTAACTAACCCAAAACAGCCCGCGGTGTTACTACGACGGCGTATATCCGGTTTTACTGTGTTTTTCGTGTTTTTTGGTTTTAAATCATTAAGTTAGCATATCATATAGATATAGAACATCTATTTATTTGATTTTAAAAGTCAAGTTAGAAGGATTAACTTTTATTTGCGAACAAGTTTAGAATTAACTAAACTATGTTCTAGTGATTACATGTTCAAATCTTCGAATAAGATAGTTTTATATGTATGAATCGAATGATGTTATGAACATAATTACTACCTCAATTTTAGTAGGTAAACCTACTGGAAGTGACAAGAAATGATCTAGCTTCAAAGGATCTTGGATGGCTTGAAAGTTCTTGAAGTAGAATCATGACATGAAAACAAGTTCAAGTATGATTATCACTCAAATTAAGATAGTTATAGTTATAGGAACTGAATCAAAGTTTGTATATGAGTATTACCGTGATTTAGAATGATATCTTACTGTAAACAACAAGGATTTCTTGAGGTTGGATGATCACTTTACAAGATTGGAAGTGAGCTAGTAAACTTGGAAGTATTATTGATTTTATGAAACTAGAACTTGTAGAATTTATGAAGAACACTTAGAACTTGAAGATGGAACTTGAGAGAGATCAATTAGATGAAGAAAATTGAAGAATGAAAGTGTTTGTAGGTGTTTTTGGTCGTTGGTATATGGATTAGATATAAAGGATATGTAATTTTGTTTTCATGTAAATAAGTCATGAATGATTACTAATATTTTTGTAATTTTATGAGATATTTCATGCTAGTTGCCAAATGATGGTTCCCACATGTGTTAGGTGACTCACAGGGTGGCTAATAGCTGATCATTGGAGTGTATATACCAATAGTACATACATTTAGAAGCTGTGTATTATACGAGTACGAATACGGGTGCATACGAGTAGAATTGTTGATGAAACTGGACGAGGATGTAATTGTAAGCATTTTTGTTAAGTAGAAGTATTTTGATAAGTGTATTGAAGTCTTTGAAAAGTGTATGAATACATATTAAAACACTACATGTATATACATTTTAACTGAGTCGTTAAGTCATCGTTAGTCGTTACATGTAAATGTTGATTTGAAACCTTTAAGTTAACGATCTTGTTAAATATTGTTAACTTAATGTTTATTATATCTAATGAGATGTTAAATTATTATATTATCTTGATATTATGATATAGTAATATATCTTAATATGATATATATACATTTAAATGTCGTTACAATGATAATCGTTACATATATGTCTCGTTTCGAAATCCCTAAGTTAGTAGTCTTGTTTTTACATATGTAGTTCATTGTTAATATACATAATGACATGTTTACTTATCATTTATCATGATTAAACATAGTGTAACAATATCTTATTATGATTCATATGTAATTAGTAAGACGTTGTTATAACGATAATCGTTATATATATCGTTTCGAGTTTCTTAATTCAATAAACACAATTTTATGTATATAACTCATTGTTAAAATACCTAATGAGATACTTACTTATCATAATATCATGTTTACTATATATATAATCATATATATGTCATCATATAATTTTTACAAGTTTTAACGTTCGTGAATCACCGGTCAACTTGGGTGGTCAATTGTCTATATGAAACCTATTTCAATTAATCAAGTCTTAACAAGTTTGAATTCTTAACATGATGGAAACACTTAATAATGTAAATAAAAATTTCATTTAATATATGTAAACATGGAAAAGTTCGGGTCACTATAGTACCTACCTGTTAAATAAATTTCGTCCCGAAATTTTAAGCAGTTGGAAGTGTTGACGTATCTTCTGGAAATAAGTGCGGGTATTTCTTCTTCATCTGATCTTCTCATTCCCAGGTGAACTCGGGTCCTCTACAAGCATTCCATCGAACCTTAACAATTGGTATCTTGTTTTGCTTAAGTCTTTTAACCTCACGATCCATTATTTCGACGGGTTCTTCGATGAATTGAAGTTTTTCGTTGATTTGAATTTCGTCTAACGGAATAGTGAGATCTTCTTTATCAAAACATTTCTTCAAATTCGAGACGTGAAAAGTGTTATGTACAGCCGCGAGTTGTTGAGGTAACTCAAGTCGGTAAGCTACTGGTCCGACACGATCAATAATCTTGAATGGTCCAATATACCTTGGATTTAATTTCCCTCGTTTACCAAACCGAACAACGCCTTTCCAAGGTGCAAATTTAAGCATGACCATCTCTCCAATTTCAAATTCTATATCTTTTCTTTTAATGTCAGCGTAACTCTTTTGTCGACTTTAGGCAGTTTTCAACTGTTGTTGAATTTGGATGATCTTCTCGGTAGTTTCTTGTATTATCTCCGGACCCGTAATCTGTCTATCCCTCACTTCACTCCAACAAATCGGAGACCTGCACTTTCTACCATAAAGTGCTTCAAACGGTGCCATCTCAATGCTTGAATGGCAGCTGTTGTTGTAGAAAAATTCTGCTAACGGTAGATGTCGATCCCAACTGTTTCCGAAATCAATAACACATGCTCGTAGCATGTCTTTAAGCGTTTGTATCATCCTTTTACTCTGCCCATCAGTTTGTGGATGATAGGCAGTACTCATGTCTAGACGAGTTCCTAATGCTTACTGTAATGTCTGCCAGAATCGTGAAATAAATCTTCCATCCCTATCAGAGATAATAGAGATTGGTATTCCATGTCTGGAGATGACTTCCTTCAAATACAGTCATGCTAACTTCTCCATCTTGTCATCTTCTCTTATTGGCAGGAAGTGTGCTGATTTAGTGAGACGATCAACTATTACCCAAATAGTATCAAAACCATTTGCAGTCCTTGGCAATTTAGTGATGAAATCCATGGTAATGTTTTCCCATTTCCATTTCGGGATTTCGGGTGATGAAATCCATGGTAATGTTTTCCCATTTCTGATACTCCACTTTGACCTTAGAACACGTCAAACATTCTCCTACGTATTTAGCAACATCGGCTTTCATACCTGGCCAAAAAAAATATTTCTTGAGATCATTGTATATCTTCCCCGTTCCAGGATGTATTGAGTATCTGGTTTTATGAGCTTCTCTAAGTACCATTTCTCTCATATCTCCAAATTTTTGTACCCAAATTCTTTCAGCCCTATACCGGGTTCGGTCTTCCCGAATATTAAGATGTTTCTCCGATCCTTTGGGTATTTCATCCTTTAAATTTCCCTCTTTTAAAACTCCTTGTTGCACCTCCTTTATTTGAGTAGTAAGGTTAGTGTGAATCATTATATTCATAGCTTTTACTCGAATGGGTTCTCTGTCCTTTCTGCTCAAGGCGTCAGCTACCACATTTCCTTCCCCGGGTGGTAACGAATCTCAAAGTCGTAATCATTCAACAATTCAATCCACCTACGCTGCCTCATATTCAGTTGTTTCTGATTAAATATGTGTTGAAGACTTTTGTGGTCGGTATATATAATACTTTTGAAACCATATAAGTAGTGCCTCCAAGTCTTTAATGCAAAAAAACTGCGCTTAATTCCAAATCAGGCGTCGTATAATTCTGCTCGTGAATCTTTAATTGTCTAGACGCATAAGCAATTACCTTCGTTCGTTGCGTTAATACACAACCGAGACCTTGCTTTGAGGCGTCACAATATATCACAAAATCATCATTCCCTTCAGGTATTGACAATATAGGATCCGTAGTTAACTTTTTCTTCAATAATTGAAACGCTTTCTCTTGTTCATTCTTCCATTCAAATTTCTTCCCTTTATGCGTTAATGCAGTCAAGGGTTTTGCTATTTTGGAAAAATCTTGGATGAATCTCCTGTAATAACCAGCCAGCCCTAAAAATTGGCGTATGTGTTTCGGAGTTTTCGGAGTTTCCCACTTTTCAACGGTTTAAATCTTTGCTGGATCCACCTGAATACCTTCTTTGTTCACTATGTGACTGAGGAATTGAACTTCTTCCAAACAAAATGCACACTTTGAAAACTTAGCGTATAGTTTTTCTTTTCTCAGCAACTCTAGCACTTTTCTCAAATGTTCTTCATGCTCTTGATCATTCTTCGATTAAATAAGTATGTAATCGATGAAAACAATGACAAACTTGTCAAGATATGGCCCACACACTCGGTTCATGACGTCCATGAACACAACTGGTGCGTTAGTCAATCCAAACGGCATAACCATAAACTCGTAATGACCATAACGCATCCTAAAAGCAGTTTTTGGAATATCATCCTCCTTTACTCGCATTTGATGATATCTAGAACGTAAATAAATTTTCGAATAAACCGACGAGCCTTGTAATTGATCAAATAAGTCGTCGATTCTCGGTAGTGGGTAGCGGTTCTTGATGGTAAGCTTGTTCAACTCTCGGTAGTCGATACATAATCTAAATGTACCATCCTTCTTCTTGACAAACAAAACAGGAGCACCCCATGGTGATGTGCTTGGTCGAATTAAACCACGCTCTAAAAGTTCCTGTAACTGACTTTGTAATTCTTTCATTTTGCTGGGTGCGAGTCTGTATGGAGCACGAGCTATTGGTGCAGCTCCTGGTACAAAGTCTATTTGAAATTCAACGGATCGATGTGGGGGTAATCCCGATAATTCTTTTGGAAATACATCGGGAAATTCTTTTGTGACGGGAACATCACTGATGTTCTTTTCTTCAGGTTTAACTTCCGTGATGTGTGATAGAATGACATAACAACCTTTTCTTATTAGTTTTTGTGCCTTCAAACTACTAATAAGATTTAATTTTGCATTATTCTTTTCTCCGTACACCATTAAAGGTTTTCCCTTTTCACGCATAATGCGAATCGCATTTTTGTAACAAACGACCTCTGCTCTTACCTTCTTCAACCAGTCCATGCCAATTATTACATCAAAACACCCTAACTCGACTTGTATTAAATCAATCTTAAACGTTTCATCACCCAGTTTAATTTCTCTATCCCGACATATATTATCTGCTGAAATTAATTTACCGTTTGCTAATTCGAGTAAAAATTTACTATCCAAAGGCGTCAATGGGCAACTTAACTTAGCACAAAAATCTCTACTCATATAGCTTCTATCCGCACCTGAATCAAATAAAACATAAGCAGATTTTATCAATAAGAAACGTACCCGTAACAAGCTCCGGGTATTCCTGCGCTTCTGCCGTATTAATATTGAAAACTCTTCTGCGGCCCTGCCCATTAGTATTCCCCTGATTCGGGCAATTACTTCTAATGTGGCCCGGTTTTCCACATCCATAACAAACAAAGGCGGCATTACTTGTTTTGCCACTATTTATTCCTTTAGTTCTGTTAAACTTTGGTCCGTAGACCTCACACTTTTTCGCACCATGGCCAGTTCTTTTACACTTGGTGCAAAATGTCATGCAGAACCCATTCTGGTGGTACTCTTCACACCTTTGGCATTTTTGGTTTTTGTTGCCGTTGTTGTTATTGAGGTTGTTGTTAGGATTATTATTGTTGTTGGAACGATTGTTGTAGTTGTTGTTGTTGTTGGGACGTTTGTTGTAGTTATTGTTAGGATTGCGGTTATTGTTGCGATTGTTGTTGCGGTTATGGTTGTAATTGTTGTTGTTGTTATATAGGTGACCCTTGTCACTGGTTTCTTCCCACTTTCTCTTGAGTTGTTTCGTGTTGGCTTCTTCGGCCGCATGCTCTTTAATTCTTCCCTCAATCTGATTTATGAGTTTATGAGCCATTCTACTTGCCTTTTGTATGGAAGCAGGCTCGTGTGAACTCACATCTTCTTGAATCCTTACTGGTAACCCTTTTACAAATGCGTCGATCTTCTCTTCTTCATCTTCAAACGCTCCTGGACACAATAGGCACAACTCTGTGAATCGTCGTTCATACGTGGTAACGTCGAACCCTTGTGTTCGTAACTCTCTAAGTTCTGCCTTGAGCTTATTGACTTCGTTTCTAGGACGGTACTGCTCGTTCATCAATTGCTTGAATGCCGACCACGGTAGTACGTAGCAGCATTTTGTCCTACCTGTTCAAGATAGGTGTTCCACCACGTTAACGCAGTACCTTTGAAGGTATGTGTAGCGTACTTAACTTTGTCCTCTTCAGTACACTTACTTATGGAAAACACCGATTCGACTTTCTCGGTCCAACGTTTCAATCCAATTGGTCCTTCGGTTCCATCAAATTCCAAAGGTTTGCAGGCAGTAAATTCTTTGTAGGAGCATCCTACACGATTTCTTGCGCCGTTAGCTGCATTGCTAGATTCAGAGTTATTGTTGGTATGTAGTGAAATGACCCGTTCATATACATTATAAACGATTCACAATAGTTGATTACATTGCGAGGTATTTGACCTCTATATGATACATTTTACAAACATTGCATTCGTTTTTAAAAGACAAAATTTCTTTACATCGAAAATTGACAGGCATGCATACCATTTCATAATAACCACTATCCAACTATAAATTGATTTAATAATAATCTTTGATGAACTCAATGACTCGAATGCAACGTTCTTCGAAATATGCTATGAAAGACTCCAAGTAATATCTTTAAAATGAGCAAATGCACAGCGGAAGATTTCTTTAACACCTGAGAATAAACATGCTTTAAAGTGTCAACCAAAAGATTGGTGAGTTCATTAGTTTATCATAATCATTTATTTCCATCATTTTAATAGACCACAAGAATTTCATTTCCAGTTCTCATAAATATACGTCCCATGCATAGAGACAAAAATAATCATTCATATGGTGAACACCTGTTAACCGACGTTAACTAGATACATATAAGAATATCCCCTATCATTTCAGGATCCTCCTTCGGACATGATATAAATTTCGAAGTACTAAAGCATCCGGTACTTTGGATGGGGTTTGTTAGGCCCAATAGATCTATCTTTAGGATTCGCGTCAATTAGGGTGTCTGTTCCCTAATTCTTAGATTACCAGACTTTAATAAAAAGGGGCATATTCGATTTCGATAATTCAACCATAGAATGTAGTTTCAATTACTTGTGTCTATTTCGTCAAACATTTATAAAAGCGCATGTATTCTCAGTCCCAAAAATATAAAGGGTAAAAAGGCAAATGAAACTCACCATACTGTATTTCGTAGTAAAAATACATATAACGTCATTGAACAAGTGCAAGGTTGGCCTCGGATTCACGAACCTAAATTAATTATATATAATTATGTGTTGGTCAATATTTGTCTAACAAATTAGGCCAAGTCATAGTGTACCACAATCCTAATGCTCGAGACTAATATGCAAAAGTCAACAAAAATAAATTTGACTCAAAATAATTTCCAAAAATCTATACATGATTAATATATAGTTTAAATATCGTCGTTTTATATTTTTAAATATTTTTAAAAGATTTATTAGAGTAAATAATATAATTTATTTATTAATAAATAAAATTTTATATTAAATTTATATAATATAATATACTTTTATATATATTAAGTAATAAAATTTATAGGGTTCATTTAATATCATAAAGATAATATGATAGGTATTATTAAAGTAAGTTATTACACGTAGTAAAATATGTTTGTATCACATATTTATTTGATAAAATAATATCTATAATGATAGTAAGTAAAAGTTGTATTATTTTGTAATAATAATAATTATTATAAAAATATCAATATTTATAATTACTAAGATGACATTATGATAAAACGATAATTCTAATTATGATAACTTTAATATTTACGATAATTTTTAATATTATCTTTAAAATAATAATTCTATTTAAAATAATAATAATAATGATATTTTATAGTAACAATGACATTTCTATTAAAATGATATTTTTTGTTAAAATGATAGTTTTAATACTAACGATATTTTTAATAATAATAGTAATGATAAAAATAATAAGAACGATAATTTTATCTAAATCAATATCTTATAATATTTTAATTTCATCATGATACTCTTACTCATTATTTCCTAATCATTTCGTTTAATAGCTTTTAATCGTCTTTTATATCGTATTCATAATAATGATAATAATAGTAATCAAAATAATTAGGTGTTACAAATATTTGTTTTAATTACACTAATATTAATAATGATAGTTACTATAACATTTTTAACGATAATACTAATAATTATCTTAATGATAATATAGTAATAATAATAATAACAATGACAATATCCATTTTTAAATAATGATATATATATTAATAATGATAATAATAATAATAATAATACTAATAATAATAATAATAATAATAATAATAATAATAATAATAATTGGATAATAATAATAATAATACTAATTATAACTTTAACAATAATAACGATAGTAATAATAAAAAAAATAACAATTTTTAATGATAAATCCATTTTATTGATAAAGATAATAATAATGATAATAATAAGATAAAACTAGAACGACGATAATAATCATTTTTAATAAAAATATAGAAAATTCAATTGATTATAACTTCTAATCCGTTCATCGAAACCATTCGATATCTAAAGGAAAAGTCCTTAATTTTTCGCTAGCTTTCCAAGGACATGCATATCTTATACCTTATCTCAACCGCAAGTGTAACTAATTCAATATTCAACCTAACCTGTCTAAGGGCAATATCAAAAGTACAAGCATACATAATCCTAAATACTCGAGCACTAGTCAGGGATACACTATTAGTATGTAAAAGTTAAATTATGAGTACTCACGTATCAATATTGAGATTTAATATTGCAGGAAAGGTACGTAGATGCAACGGAAATGATAAACACTATATTGACCTCACGAGCATACCCATGAACCATACTCAATCACCTCCATAGCTATAACCCATAATTTCCTTAATCCTATCCTACTCGAAAAACAATTTCGAAATCACTCGGACAGCACTCCGTCGTAATATTTTATGTATACTAATAATATCTTGAAATAATACGGAGTAAATATATATATGTAAATCGATAGAGAGAGTTTAGAGAAAAATATTTTCAAGTTTCTATGAAATAATGAAACCTATTGAATTCTATTTATAATAGATTTTTGAATTATTAAAGTGAATTATTAAAGTATGAATTATTAAAGTGAATTATTAAAGTATGAATTATTAAAGTGAATTATTAAAGTATGAATTATTAAAGTGAATTATTAAAGTATGAATTATTAAAGTGAATTATTAAAGTATGAATTATTAAAGTGAATTACTAAAGTTAAAGTAAAGTAAAAATAAAGTAAAGGTAAAGTTTAAGTATAGTAAAAGTATAAAACTATGTACGTATAATACGCGTATAAATATATATAATATTAATTTAAATCGTTATATATATTTAATAAAATAAAATATAAATATCGTTATCTTTATCATACTAGTTAAGTAATGAGTTGTCAAAAGTGGTTCTAGATATTTATAAAAGTTATATACGTTTTAATAATAAAGTTTTTTTTTAAATATAAAACGTTTTTGTACGTTTGAAACTAAATAGATCAATCGAGTCTTTATGAGATTCAATCTTCCACTATCCTTTGTCTAGTTCTCAATGATTGACAATTTATTCTTATTTATAAATCACTTTACCATTTTCCGAATATTGTTAAAACGGAAAGATTTCTCAAATCAACGTGGGCCTTTCCACAGAGACTTGTAATCATAATTCAATATATCTGATAATTCAATCATTTGATCTTATCTTCTAATTCCATTGATAAATATTTTGAAACAGATACAATCATATAAAGTATTTAATCTAATATTTTATTTACGTTTCAAGTTATAATATATATACACATATACATATATAATCATATTCGTTTAATGGTTCGTGAATCGTTGGAACATGGTCGAGGTTGAATGAATGTATGAACGTAGTTTAAAATTCTTGCAATTTAACTTAACAAATATTGCTTATCGTGTCGGAAACATATAAAGATTAAAGTTTACATTTGGTTGGAAATTTCCGGGTTGTCACAGTACCTACCCGTTAAAGAAATTTCATCCCGAAATTTGAGTGGAAAGGTCGTGAATGATAATAAGTATGTTTTCATGATGCATACAGGCTGAAAATTAGAGTTTTATCATCAGCGAATAATTTGGATAAACAATCCATTTATATGAAGAGTACGAATGAAGCTAACATAGAAGAGTGAAATGAGTAAGTGTAGATTCATCTTATCATTTGACGTAGATATGATTGATTCCCAGATTTCAAGGGATTTGAAGAAAATCTTCTTAATAAGATTTGACTCTCCGGTAATCAAGGGAATTAGGATCCGCTTTAAATGCGATCGTCCATTTTAATTGTTCTGTAGGAGATTTTCTTATAAATTCACCTCCTTCGTTTCCTTACAACTCACACCTTCTGTTGATGCATTTTATGCAGTTCCTAGACATCTACCCACGTCCATTGCAGGTACAACAGTTTACAGGCCACCATGATTGCTCGTTATTATCCTATCCGTGTTTGTATGTAGTTACAGGAACTGCAGGAACGAGATTTAAATGTTTAACTATGTTAGACTTAGTCAGACGTACGAGTAAAACCTCACTAGTACAGCTGACAGGCTCATACGCACGGTTGATGCTGAGCTAAGTCACAATTATAACCTAAATGAGAAGACACGAGTGAGTGATCACCCGTACGACTGATGAAGCCAACTCGTACGTGTGATGAATGAATCGTATAGGTGAGTCAACAGTAGGGTATATAAAGTCTTATGTTCTTCATTTTAGGTTAAGCCTCTCATTTGTTACACACACTCAGATCTAGTGAGCTCCTCCAATTCTCTCTCAGTCCAAATCACCCAGGTGGTGAATAATAGCTCCAGGTGTTGATCTAATCACACTTGATTTAGTTGTGGTTTGACTAAATTAATCAAAAAAAACTTAACCTATTCACTAGAGGGTTTGATTCACTTATTCCGCCATTGTGTGAGTTAAATCTGTTGATTTCTAAGTTCCTAGTCATGTTTCATCACCTTCTATTCTTTCCCCCTCAACTCATATTTTAAAGTATTCATCAATATGCTCCATCCAGTTCTGATTCTCGATATACTTCTAACTTTCATATCGGTCATTCTTCTTTTTTCATCTACCGCCGGAAGAATCTAGTTACTTCTACTATACTCTTGGTTTTATAGTGTTTTTAGTTCTCCCGTGTCTTTATATTGCTATATGCATTGATATATACGGTTTGTGATTTTTGGGTTGTTGTTGGGTTTTATATCTTCCCTTATATTTCAAAGTCCTTGCTTCTTCTATAATCATTGTCATCCACAGTTAATGCTCTCTTCTATTTGCTATGATTTATACTCCCATTTCTAGTTCGGAGCTTTGTCCTTCCGTTTCTTCTTCTTGCGATTAAGCACCGCTTGTAATGGTCCAGAATTCGCAGATATAAATTTCGGAATGAACATTGTTAATGTTCTAGGAAGGAAATTGTAATGACACGATCTTGACTTGTCAAATTACCAGAATACCTCGAAAAAGGCCGAATCATCAAGAAATATTTTCTTGATATTTAGAGATCAAAGAGAATACAAGAGTCGTGTAACATAGCACATGATGACGTTATGATCTGTGAATCATCATGTTTCATTTAGAAACTCAGCATGAATTACTGTAATATAATCACGTTGATCAAGTGTCATTATATTATACTAACTCATGCTTCAGCTCCCAACACTTCTTCAAGAATATTCCTATTTTAAACTCGAATGTTTCAGAATTTAGAAACTAAAATAGTTTCTTTTATGATATAATACAGATAGCGCGAAGAGGTAAATGATTTCAGATAAGAATAATTATAAAAATATCTTCAGAAGTATGGATGATATTTATAATGAAAGATACGATGATATCTTAGAATGTCTAATATAAGAGGATGATGAAGGATATTGTCCGCAAGGGTTTAGTGTCAGGAGCAAGGTATTCGTTAATGACTTCAGCAAGTACTGAATCATTTGGATTCTTTGAAGGCAGGTTCAGCCTTTGTGATTTGTCCACAGCCTCATTCATACTTTGCTCAATCCGTTTTCCAGTTCCAAAGCTTCTCTTTTTCTGAGCTTTGCCAATATACTATCCTTTATCATCCAACTTTTTACTGTTAAGGTCGTTTACAATTTTTGCTGCTTCATCAGCATTTTTCAAAATTTCGAGAACTGGTTCGCAGTTTAGGGTGTTTTTCAGAAATTTCTCATTCAAAGAATGTAAGTCTTGGAGGTAGACGTTGTGTGTATATGTAATTGTTGATGTAGACATGCTACGAGGTTTCAAAATACTGATTGCTGATTCTCAATAATTGGTATGGCAATTCTTGTTATAAGGTACGAATGAGTATATGATAGGGTTTCGATAATTATAATGATTTTTTTTTTTTTGGAAAATCAAAAATCAATGAAGTTGTTGGTAAGTTTATTGCTAATGTGGTGAATATAAACGATTCTCCGGTAACGTTGGCGAAAGGGCAATGTATCTATCGAGGTTATAATAAGACTTTTTTTGATTGAGAAGTCGAAGATGACTTACTGGAGCTGTGACAAAACTGTCTATTTTGAAACGGAATTGAAAAGTTATTTTAGCTAGTAAATGCCAAAGGGTCTAACACGGATACGTGTCGAACTATGACTTGGGTTTTGAGAGTTTTTCAGGTGTATAACTGTGGGTAACATGTGGTTAGATCATCATCTCGATTGTTCCTTAGTTGAAGTGTCTTCAGAAATTTCGAAGGGTTTGAACACAGATTGTAATCGTTAACATACATTTGATGTTCTAACACAGTTTTGAAGTCAAAATATAGCTTGTGAAAGATGTAAGGATCTAAGAGTGATGATTTTGGTCATATCTCAAGTTGAATTTTGAGATTTCAAAATCAGAATATGTAATTAAATTTTGAATGAGTATGGTTGTTTTGATTTATATGAAAGAATGGATATTGTTGTGAAAGTAGGGAGTATAGTTGATGATTGCTGAATCAGTTTCGAAAAATGTAATATATTAATTGTGAATTTATATATCTCTCGGGTATTACCTACCGGTTAAAAAAATTTTCACAATTAATATTTTGTACAAAAGAAGTTTATTACAGTCTTTATGAAAATATATGTGTATATTTTCTTTAGATGTAATATAGATTTAATGAGTTAATATTAAATTAAACTCATTTGTTTTATGGTTGGAACTAGAATTGAGTAATCCCTAAAACTTTATAAATTGCATAAGTATTTCTTCAATAATATTGAAATTATGAATCATTACTTTGTTATTTGTTGGTTTTCTTGAAATTCTTGTGAACTTCGCAAGGTACGAATGATGTTATTTGAAAAGTTTCGAGTACATCGATGATGAAAGCGTAAAATCAAACATATATTCGAATAATACACTTGATTTATTATAAATTGGATTTTTTTATTGAATTGAGACAGAGATTGTAATTAACGATGGTTAAGTTGCGGACGAAGTGTAGTGACCCGAACTTTTCCATGTTTATATATATTAATTGAGATTGATATTTACATGATTAAATGTTTCCAACATGTTAAGCAATCAAACTTGTTAAGACTTGATTAATTGAAATATGTTTCATATAGACAATTGACCACCCAAGTTGACCGGTGATTCACGAACGTTAAAACTTGTAAAAACTATATGATGACATATATATGGATATATATATAGTTAACATGATACTATGATAAGTAAACATATCATTAAGTATATTAACAATGAACTACATATGTAAAAACAAGACTACTAACTTAATGATTTTTAAACAAGACATATATGTAACGATTATCGTTGTAAAGACATTTAATGTATATATATATCATATTAAGAGATATTCATACACGATAATATCATGATAATATAATAATTTAAAATCTCATTTGATATTATAAACATAGGGTTAACAACATTTAACAAGAACGTTAACCTAAAGGTTTCAAAACAACACTTACATGTAACGACTAACGATGACTTAACGACTCAGTTAAAATGTATATACATGTAGTGTTTTAATATGTATTTATAAACTTTTGAAAGACTTCAATACACTTATTAAAATACTTCTACTTAACAAAAATGCTTACAATTACATCCTCGTTCAGTTTCATCAACAATTCTACTCGTATGCACCCGTATTCGTACTCGTACAATACACAGCTTTTAGATGTATGTACTATTGGTATATACACTCCAATGATCAGCTCTTACCAGCCCATGTGAGTCACCTAACACATGTGGGAACCATCATTTGGCAACTAGCATGAAATATCTCATAAAATTACAAAAATATGAGTAATCATTCATGACTTATTTACATGAAAACAAAATTACATATCCTTTATATCTAATCCATACACCAACGACCAAAAACACCTACAAACACTTTCATTCTTCAATTTTGTTCATCTAATTGATCTCTCTCAAGTTCTATCTTCAAGTTCTAAGTGTTCTTCATATATTCTACAAGTTCTAGTTACATAAAATCAAGAATACTTTCAAGTTTGCTAGCTCACTTCCAATCTTGTAAGGTGATCATCCAACCTCAATAAATCTTTGTTTCTTACAGTAGGTTATCATTCTAATACAAGGTAATAATCATATTCAAACTTTGGTTCAATTTCTATAACTATAACAATCTTATTTCAAGTGATGATCTTACTTGAACTTGTTTTCGTGTCATGATTCTGCTTCAAGAACTTTGATCCATCCAAGGATCCATTGAAGCTAGATCCATTTTTCTCTTTTCCAGTAGGTTTATCCAAGGAACTTAAGGTAGTAATGATGTTCATAACATCATTCGATTCATATATATAAAGCTATCTTATTCGAAGGTTTAAACTTGTAATCACTAGAACATAGTTTAGTTAATTCTAAACTTGTTCGCAAACAAAAGTTAATCCTTCTAACTTGACTTTTAAAATCAACTAAACACATGTTCTATATCTATATGATATGCTAACTTAATGATTTAAAACCTGGAAACACAAAAAACACCGTAAAACCGGATTTACGCCGTCGTAGTAACACCGCGGGCTGTTTTGGGTTAGTTAATTAAAAACTATGATAAACTTTGATTTAAAAGTTGTTATTCTTAGAAAATGATTTTTATTATGAACATGAAACTATATCCAAAAATTATGGTTAAACTCAAAGTGGAAGTATGTTTTCTAAAATGGTCATCTAGACGTCGTTCTTTCGACTGAAATGACTACCTTTACAAAAACGACTTGTAACTTATTTTTCCAACAATAAACCTGTACTTTTTCTGTTTAGATTCATAAAATAGAGTTCAATATGAAACCATAGCAATTTGATTCACTCAAAACGGATTTAAAATGAAGAAGTTATGGGTAAAACAAGATTGGATAATTTTTCTCATTTTAGCTACGTGAAAATTGGTAACAAATCTATTCCAACCATAACTTAATCAACTTGTATTGTATATTATGTAATCTTGAGATACCATAGACACGTATACAATGTTTCGACCTATCATGTCGACACATCTATATATATTTCGGAACAACCATAGACACTCTATATGTGAATGTTGGAGTTAGCTATATACAGGGTTGAGGTTGATTCCAAAATATATATAGTTTGAGTTGTGATCAATACTGAGATACGTATACACTGGGTCGTGGATTGATTCAAGATAATATTTATGGATTTATTTCTGTACATCTAACTGTGGACAACTAGTTGTAGGTTACTAACGAGGACAGCTGACTTAATAAACTTAAAACATCAAAATATATTAAAAGTGTTGTAAATATATTTTGAACATACTTTGATATATATGTATATATTGTTATAGGTTCGTGAATCAACCAGTGGCCAAGTCTTACTTCCCGACGAAGTAAAAATCTGTGAAAGTGAGTTATAGTCCCACTTTTAAAATCTAATATTTTTGGGATGAGAATACATGCAGGTTTTATAAATGATTTACAAAATAGACACAAGTACGTGAAACTACATTCTATGGTTGAATTATCGAAATCGAATATGCCCCTTTTTATTAAGTCTGGTAATCTAAGAATTAGGGAACAGACACCCTAATTGACGCGAATTCTAAAGATAGATCTATTGGGCCTAACAAACCCCATCCAAAGTACCGGATGCTTTAGTACTTCGAAATTTATATCATATCCGAAGGGTGTCCCGGAATGATGGGGATATTCTTTTATATGCATCTTGTTAATGTCGGTTACCAGGTGTTCACCATATGAATGATTTTTATCTCTATGTATGGGATGTGTATTAAAATATGAAATCTTGTGGTCTATTATTATGATTTGATATATATAGGTTAAACCTATAACTCACCAACATTTTTGTTGACGTTTTAAGCATGTTTATTCTCAGGTGATTATTAAGAGCTTCCGCTGTCACATACTTAAATAAGGACGAGATTTGGAGTCCATGCTTGTATGATATTGTATAAAAACTGCATTCAAGAAACTTATTTTTTTGTAACATATTTGTATTGTAAACCATTATGTAATGGTCGTGTGTAAACAGGATATTTTAGATTATCATTATTTGATAATCTACGTAAAGCTTTTTAAACCTTTATTGATGAAATAAAGGTTATGGTTTGTTTTAAAATGAATGCAGTCTTTGAAAAACGTCTCATATAGAGGTCAAAACCTCGCAACGAAATCAATTAATATGGAACGTTTTTAATCAATAAGAACGGGACATTTCACGAAGGACGTACATCATTGCATATTTGTAATATGAATTAACTGAGTAGTTAAGATTCACACATAATAGCTTAGTACGGGAAGATTTATTATGATTTAAAAATTTATACATATAAATCTTTCGATTGGAAATGAGTTAATACTTCATAACTCGTTGATACAATATATTTGTTGTTGATTCGTAATAATGTCCACAATGATTCTTGAACTGACAGAGTTTGTGATGTTACAGGTGCTGTTGATTCTGACGATACTGACGGCACTGACTGTGTTGATGATGCTACGGTCCTGTTGATGTTGTTGGTAAAACAATTCTAGCTTGTAAATCGTACACCATTTTCGATCAAAGTTTCTACTTTACCATCTCCGTTCACTCATCCGATTTACGGTCTGAATTAAATAATCTCTAAGATTTTGGAGATTACATAACTGCCGCAGATATATCTCTTCAATGAAGTTTATGAATTAATACTTCATCGTTTGTTGTTGTTGATATTCCTGGATATTTACAGGGCGTATGACGTTGATGTTTGAGATACATATTGTGATGTTGCGCTGTGGGATGTGGATGTTGTTGTTGGTGGTGGTGATGGTACTATTGGTGTTGCTGATGGGGGTACTGTTTATGCTGTTGGTGCTGCTGCTGGTGTTTGTAACCTTTGCACCATATTCTCCAAAGCCACTACCCGAGCGCGAAGCTCGTTGACTTCTTCTATTACACCGGGGTGATTGTCGGTTCGGACGAGCGGATAAATAAAATCTAGAATTTGGTGTAGTATGTAATCGTGACGAGATACTCTAGAAATAAGAGAGAAAATGGTGTTTCGGATAGGTTCGCCGGTAAGTGCTTCAGGTTCTTCGCCAAGAGGGCAATGTGGTGGATGGAAGGGATCACCTTCTTCTTGTCTCCAATGATTAAGGAGGCTATGAACCCATCCCCAATTCATCCAGAATAGATGATGACTAATTGGTTGATCCATTCCGGTCACACTGCTTTCGAAACTTTAGTGGGATTCCATTTCGGAATCCGAGGGACTTGAACTAATGACGAATTCCATTTCGTACGATTAAATAAAGAATTTTTCGATATGAAATGATTTTCCGGCTATCGGGTGGTATTCTAATTATATAGAGCAAAAGGTTTCGTAGATTACGGAGGAATTTACGGAATATGTCAGGCAAAGTTTACAGTGACAGATACGCCAAGATATGAATTAGCAGATACGCTAAGATATGAATTTTGTCTATACACTATTCATGCAATCAATGCAATAAGATGTGTCTAGACTAAGAATGATAAGCAGGTAATTTCCGACAAGAATGATGAGCAAAACTTTTGAAATGCAGACACGGTCGAAGTCCAGACTCACTAATGCATCCTAACGACTATCAGTTAGACACACTAATGCAGACCTGGTTCGCTAAGACCACCGCTCTGATACCAACTGAAATGACCCGTTCATATACATTATAAACGATTCACAATAGTTGATTACATTGCGAGGTATTTGACCTCTATATGATACATTTTACAAACATTGCATTCGTTTTTAAAAGACAAAATTTCTTTACATCGAAAATTGACAGGCATGCATACCATTTTATAATAACCACTATCCAACTATAAATTGATTTAATAATAATCTTTGATGAACTCAATGACTCGAATGCAACGTTCTTCGAAATATGCTATGAAAGACTCCAAGTAATATCTTTAAAATGAGAAAATGCACAGCGGAAGATTTCTTTAACACCTGAGAATAAACATGCTTTAAAGTGTCAACCAAAAGATTGGTGATTTCATTAGTTTATCATAATCATTTATTTCCATCATTTTAATAGACCACAAGAATTTCATTTCCAGTTCTCATAAATATACGTCACATGCATAGAGACAAAAATAATCATTCATATGGTGAACACCTGGTAACCGACATTAACTAGATACATATAAGAATATCCCCGATCATTCCGGGATCCTCCTTCGGACATGATATAAATTTCGAAGTACTAAAGCATCCGGTACTTTGGATGGGGTTTGTTAGGCCCAATAGATCTATCTTTAGGATTCGCGTCAATTAGGGTGTATGTTCCCTAATTCTTAGATTATCAAACTTTAATAAAAAGGGGCATATTCGATTTCGATAATTCAACCATAGAATGTAGTTTCAATTACTTGTGTCTATTTCGTCAAACATTTATAAAAGCGCATGTATTCTCAGTCCCAAAAATATAAAGGGTAAAAAGGCAAATGAAACTCACCATACTGTATTTCGTAGTAAAAATACATATAACGTCATTGAACAAGTGCAAGGTTGGCCTCGGATTCACGAACCTAAATTAATTATATATAATTATGTGTTGGTCAATATTTGTCTAACAAATTAGGCCAAGTCATAGTGTACCACAATCCTAATGCTCGAGACTAATATGCAAAAGTCAACAAAAATAAATTTGACTCAAAATAATTTCCAAAAATCTATACATGATTAATATATAGTTTAAATATCGTCATTTTATATTTTTAAATATTTTTAAAAGATTTATTAGAGTAAATAATATAATTTATTTATTAATAAATAAAATTTTATATTAAATTTATATAATATAATATACTTTTATATATATTAAGTAATAAAATTTATAGGGTTCATTTAATATCATAAAGATAATATGATAGGTATTATTAAAGTAAGTTATTACACGTAGTAAAATATGTTTGTATCACATATTTATTTGATAAAATAATATCTATAATGATAGTAAGTAAAAGTTGTATTATTTTGTAATAATAATAATTATTATAAAAATATCAATATTTATAATTACTAAGATGACATTATGATAAAACGATAATTCTAATTATGATAACTTTAATATTTACGATCATTTTTAATATTATCTTTAAAATAATAATTCTATTTAAAATAATAATAATAATGATATTTTATAGTAACAATGACATTTCTATTAAAATGATATTTTTTGTTAAAATGATAGTTTTAATACTAACGATATTTTTAATAATAATAGTAATGATAAAAATAATAAGAACGATAATTTTATCTAAATCAATATCTTATAATATTTTAATTTCATCATGATACTCTTACTCATTATTTCCTAATCGTTTCGTTTAATAGCTTTTAATCGTCTTTTATATCGTGTTCATAATAATGATAATAATAGTAATCAAAATAATTAGGTGTTACAAATATTTGTTTTAATTACACTAATATTAATAATGATAGTTACTATAACATTTTTAACGATAATACTAATAATTATCTTAATGATAATATAGTAATAATAATAATAACAATGACAATATCCATTTTTAAATAATGATATATATATATATATTAATAATGATAATAATAATAATAATAATAATACTAATAATAATAATAATAATAATAATAATAATAATTGGATAATAATAATAATACTAATTATAACTTTAACAATAATAACGATAGTAATAATAATAAAAAAATAACAATATTTATTGATAAATCCATTTTATTGATAAAGATAATAATAATGATAATAATAAGATAAAACTAGAACGACGATAATAATCATTTTTAATAAAAATATAGAAAATTCAATTGATTATAACTTCTAATCCGTTCATCGAAACCATTCGATATCTAAAGGAAAAGTCCTTAATTTTTCGCTAGCTTTCCAAGGACATGCATATCTTATACCTTATCTCAACCGCAAGTGTAACTAATTCAATATTCAACCTAACCTGTCTAAGGGCAATATCAAAAGTACAAGCATACATAATCCTAAATACTCGAGCACTAGTCAGGGATACACTATTAGTATGTAAAAGTTAAATTATGAGTACTCACGTATCAATATTGAGATTTAATATTGCAGGAAAGGTACGTAGATGCAACGGAAATGATAAACACTATATTGACCTCACGAGCATACCCATGAACCATACTCAATCACCTCCATAGCTATAACCCATAATTTCCTTAATCCTATCCTACTCGAAAAACAATTTCGAAATCACTCGGACAGCACTCCGTCGTAATATTTTATGTATACTAATAATATCTTGAAATAATACGGAGTAAATATATATATGTAAATCGATAGAGAGAGTTTAGAGAAAAATATTTTCAAGTTTCTATGAAATAATGAAACCTATTGAATTCTATTTATAATAGATTTTTGAATTATTAAAGTGAATTATTAAAGTATGAATTATTAAAGTGAATTATTAAGGTATGAATTATTAAAGTGAATTATTAAAGTATGAATTATTAAAGTGATTATTAAAGTATGAATTATTAAAGTGAATTATTAAAGTATGAATTATTAAAGTGAATTATTAAAGTTAAAGTAAAGTAAAAATAAAGTAAAGGTAAAGTTTAAGTATAGTAAAAGTATAAAACTATATACGTATAATAAGCGTATAAATATATATAATATTAATTTAAATCGTTATATATATTTAATAAAATAAAATATAAATATCGTTATCTTTATCATACTAGTTAAGTAATGAGTTGTCAAAAGTGGTTCTAGATATTTATAAAAGTTATATACGTTTTAATAATAAAGTTTTTTTTTAAATATAAAACGTTTTTGTACGTTTGAAACTAAATAGATCAATCGAGTCTTTATGAGATTCAATCTTCCACTATCCTTTGTCTAGTTCTCAATGATTGACAACTTATTCTTATTTATAAATCACTTTACCATTTTCCGAATATTGTTAAAACGGAAAGATTTCTCAAATCAACGTGGGCCTTTCAACAGAGACTTGTAATCATAATTCAATATATCTGATAATTCAATCATTTGATCTTATCTTCTAATTCCATTGATAAATATTTTGAAACAGATACAATCATATAAAGTATTTAATCTAATATTTTATTTACGTTTCAAGTTAAAATATATATACACATATACATATATAATCATATTCATTTAATGGTTCGTGAATCGTTAGAACATGGTCGAGGTTGAATGAATGTATGAACGTAGTTTAAAATTCTTGCAATTTAACTTAACAAATATTGCTTATCGTGTCGGAAACATATAAAGATTAAAGTTTAAATTTGGTTGGAAATTTTCGGGTTGTCACATGTAGCGCAGCCTGTACTGCGGCTATGTTTGCAGCAATAAAGGTACGAAATTCCTCTTCACTCATATTCATGGTGTGTCGAGTAGTCGGTGCCATTTCCTTCAAAATAGCCAACTGAATCGAGTTAATCATACAGAATATTAAGAGTAGTCAATAGTATTTCGTAGCATAATATGAACTCATTTATAAAAGCTTTTTCTTCATATTAGCGTTTTATAAGTTTAAATTCGGGTACTACCTACCCGTTAAGTTCATACTTAGTAGCTAATATACAATTCAACTACTACAATTCCATGTGAAAAACTGATTATAATAATATATCACATACAAATATTCTTCAAACTTACAACTTCGCTATATTACATATAACATGAAATATAGTACATTATGATACATGACAGTTTTGAAGATAAATCTAGTTAATACGCAAGTTGTTCAGCAAAGGAAATAAAGACACGTAATTCATAAGTCCAGAAACAAGTCATGCATTCTGGTTTTACTAAGACGACTTCCCATCCTTGGTCTTGTGGAAAATAACCGTTATGACCATTGGATAGGCAGCATGTTGTAATGTCATCAAAAGGAGGGTTTCGTAATGTCCAACAGCCCCGTAATAATCTAAAAACCTTGTTTCTCACCCCAACTACTGAATCCGTCACTTGTGGGAAGGTTTTATTTAAAAGTTGCAATCCGATGTTCTTTTTCTCACTTTGGTAAGAAGCGAACATCACTAACCCGTAAGCATAACATGCTTCTTTATGTTGCATGTTAGAAGCTATTTCTAATTCACGAAATCCTATGTTGGGATATGTTGAGTCAAAATAGGTTCTTAACCCGTAGCGTAAAATTGCATTTGGGTTCCCCGCATTTAATGCTATAAAGAAAACACGACGTAACTTACGGTCTCCCCAATGTGATATACCCCACCTATCAAAGGAAAGCCTTTTATAAACTAAGGCATTTCTGGAAAGTCTTTCAAATGTTTGACAAGTTAATTTCGCCATAACTAAATGTGCTGATGAATTTTGACCGACTCTAAACAAGATTTCCTCAATCATATCCTCTGGTAGGTCTTCTAAAATATTCGATTGTCTACCCTTAACGTCCATTTTGTTTTTATACTGTAAAATAGACAAGGATTAGATTCATAAAAGATAATTAACAAACAATACAAGCAATTTTTACATAGAACATAAAAGTACAAGCACACTACAATACTTATAATACACAACATGATTACCACCCTCTAATCTGAATCATTGGTTTCTTCTTCTTCGGAATTGGTTTTTTTCATAATTTTCTAGGAATATATGGTGTTCCTCTAATATGAGCCTTCGTTTTCCATAATGGTTTAGAAAAACCTGGTGGTTTAGAGGTTCCCTGGTCATTATTACATTTTAGGAAATACGGATGTTGTCGATACATATAAAGTTCATCGGGGTTGGAATCGGGTTTCTCTATTTTTATACCTTTTCCCTTATTATTTTCTTTCGCTTTATTAAATTGGGTCGAGGTAATTTCTATAACATCATCGGAATCCTCATCGGGATCCGATTCATCAGAAAATTGGTAATCTTCCCAATATTTTGCTTCCTCGGCGGAAACACCATTGACCATTATTAACTTTGGTCCGTTGGTTGAGGATTTTCTTTTATTTAATCGATTTACTATAGGTATCAATATTTCTTCCTCCGGAACTTCTTCTTCTTCTGGTTCCTCTTCTTCCGATTCCTCCTCTTCTGGTTCCTCTTCTTCCAGTTCCTCCTCTTCCAATTCCTCCTCTTTCGGTTCCTCTTAGGGAATTTGTGAATCTTCCCAAAATATATTCGACTCTTCATTATTATTAGGTGAATCAATGGGATTTGTACTAGAGGTAGACATCTATCACACAATATCAAACACGTTAAGAGATTAATATATTACATAATATTTACATGTTAATAATATATAGTTTCCAACAAAAAAATGTTAAGAAATCGTTTTTGAAGAAAAACACGGTCGAAGTCCAGAGTCATTAATGCATCCTAACAAACTCGGTAAGACACATTAATGCAATTTTCTGGTTCTCTAAGACCAACGCTCGGATACCAACTGAAATGTCCCATTCATATTGATTATAAACGTTCCATATTAATTGATTTCGTCGCGAGGTTTTGACCTCTATATGAGAAGTTTTTCAAAGACTGCATTCATTTTTAAAACAACCATAACCTTTATTTTATCGATAAAGGTTTAAAAAGAATTACGTAGATTATCAAATAATGATAATCTAAAATATACCGTTTACACACGACCATTACATAATGGTTTAAAATAAGAATATATTACATCAAAAATAAGTTTCTTGAATGCAGTTTTTACATAATATCATACAAGCATGGACTCCAAATCTTGTCTTTATTTTAGTATGCAATAGCGGAAACTCTTAATAATCACCTGAGAATAAACATGCTTAAAACGTCAACAAAAATGTTGGTGAGTTATAGGTTTAACCTATATATTATTAAATCATAATAATAGACCACAAGATTTCCTATTTCAATATACATCTCATACATAGAGATAAAATTCATTCATATGATGAACACCTGGTAACCGAAATTAACAAGATGCATATAAGAATATCCCCTATCATTTCGGGAAATCCTTCGGACATGATATAAACGAATTCGAAGTACTAAAGCATCCGGTACTTTGGATGGGGTTCGTTAGGCCCAATAGATCTATCTTTAGGATTCGCGTCAATTAGTAGATCGGTTTACTAATTCTTAGGCTACCAAGCAAAAAGGGGCATATTCGGCTTCAATCATTCACCCATATAATGTAGTTTCATTTACTTGTGTCTATTTTGTAAACCATTTATAAAACTGTATGTATTCTCATCCCAAAATATTAGATTTTAAGAGTGGGACTATAACTCACTTTCACAGATTTTTTACTTCGTCGGGAAGTAAGACTTGACCACTGGTCGATTCACGAACCTATAACAAATATGTACATATATATCAAAGTATGTTCAAAATATAATAACATGTTTAATACTTTTTTACTGTTTTAAGTTTATTAAGTCAGCTGTCCTCGTTAATAACCTACAACTAGTTGTCCACAGTTAGATGTACAGAAATAAATCGATATATATTATCTTGAATCAATCTACGACCCAGTGTATACATGTCTTAGGCTAGATCACAACTCAGAGTATATATATTTTTAGAATCAACCTCAACCCTGTATAACTAACTTCAACATTACTGCATATTGAGTGTCTATGGTTGTTCCAAATAATATATATACATGGGTCGATATGATATGTCAAAACATTTGCATACGTGTCTATGGTATCCCAAGAATACATAATATATTAGAATACATATATAATACAATATAAGTTAGCTAGGATATGATTTGTATAGAATTGTTACAATATTTCCAATAGCTACAACAATCAAAAAATTTCCAATCTTGTTTTACCCATAACTTCTTCGTTTTAAATCCGATTTGAGTGAATCAAATTGCTATAGTTTCATATTGAACTCTAATTTATGAATCTAAACATAAAAAGTATAGGTTTATAGTCAGAAATATATGTTACAAGTCATTTTTGTAAATGTAGTCATTTCAGTCGAAAGAACGACGTCTAGATGACCATTTTATAAAACATATTTTCACTATGAGTTTAACCATGATTTTTGGATATAGTTTCATGTTCATAAGAAAAATCATTTTCCCAGAAGAACAACTTTTAAATCAAAGTTTATCATAGTTTTTAATTAACTAACCCAAAACAGCCCGCGGTGTTACTACGACGGCGTATATCCGGTTTTACGGTGTTTTTCGTGTTTTCCGGTTTTAAATCATTAAGTTAGCATATCATATAGATATAGAACATCTGTTTAGTTGATTTTAAAATTCAAGTTAGAAGGATTAACTTTTGTTTGTAAACAAGTTTAGAATTAACTAAACTATGTTCTAGTGATTACATGTTCAAATCTTCGAATAAGATAGTTTTATATGTATGAATCAAATGATGTTATGAACATCATTACTACCTTAAGATTAGTAGGTAAACCTACTGGAAGTGACAAGAAATAATATAGCTTCAAAGGATCTTGGATGGCTTGAAAGTTCTTGAAGTAGAATCATGACACGAAAACAAGTTCAAGTAAGATTATCACTCAAATTAAGACAGTTATAGTTATAGGAACTGAATCAAAGTTTGTATATGAGTATTACCTTGATTTAGATTGATATCTTATTATAAACAACAAGGATTTTTCGAGGTTGGATGTGTGATGCCCCGACCAAATCCATATGGACGAGAACATTACATATGATTACATTGTGAGGTATTTGACCTCTATATGATACATTTTACAAACATTGCATTCGTTTTTAAAAGAAAACCTTTCATTTCATCAAAAGTAGATAGGTATGCATACCATTTCATAATATCCAACTATAAATGACCTAATCCGTCATTTACTTAATAATCTCTAATGAACTTCAACGACTCGAATGCAACGTATTTTGAAATATGTCATGAATGACTCCAAGTAATATCTTTAAAATGAGCTAATGCATAGCGGAAGATTTCTTTCAAACCTGAGAATAAACATGCTTTCAAGTGTCAACCAAAAGGTTGGTGAGTTCATCAGTTTATAGTAATCATTTCATTTTCATCATTTTAATAGACAACAAGATTTCAAATATTATAAAACGTGCAGAAGTCCCATTTCAACTGCACAAAAAATACCTTTCATATGAAGAACACCTGGTGAGGATTCAAAATATAATAGTAACCATCTGTGCCGGTCTTTCACCCCACGGCTGAATACATGTGCCTTCAAAATATAGAATCTCTGTGCCGGTCTTTACACCTCACGGCTGAACATATGTTTATAAAATATAGGACAACCGGTGCCAAAATGTCATAAATAATAAACCATCCACCCGGCTCAGGAGCTCATACGCTCTAACGGAAACCGAAGGCTAATGCGTGTCATAATAATCAACCCCAATCCCAGATAATTCTATCATAGAATGCAGTTAAGGTACTTGTGTCTATTGCGTCAAACATTTATAAAAGCTCATGTATTCTCAGTCCCAAAAATGTAAAGAGTAAAAGGGAATCAAATGAAACTCACCTAATGTATTTTGTAGTAAAAATACATATGACTATATTGAACAACTGAACAATGCAGGGTTGGCCTCAGATTCACGAACCTATATCATTTGTATATTTATTAATACACATATTTGTAATTGAATAAGTTTATATATTATATCTTGGATTATATATTTTACTTATTTAGTTTGTGTATATATTCAAAATGTTTAATTTTATTATAGTTGTATATATATATATAGTTATATCTGTTTAGTGTTACAGTAAAAATCCCTAAATTGTTACATATGAGTATTTCTAAAATAATTTGTTAATATATACTTATAATAATATTTTAAAAACTTTTATTTTTAAAATTCACAATACTTTTAATAATAATAATATTGTTATTACTAATAATCATAATTCTTGTCGTTTTAAAATGATAACTTTAAATAAATGATTATTAATGATAATAAGTTTTAATAATAATATTAGCACTGTTAAAAACTATAATAATAATAATAATAATACTAATAATGATAATGTTAAGATAGTACTTATAACAATGATAATGATAATAATGATATTACAAATTTTAAATGTGTTACTATATTAATAGAACTGGTATTAATATCAATATTAATGAAAAGCTATACCTTTATTATTTTCATAGTAACATTCATAATTGTATCAAATATTCTATTAATGATAATAAATAATAGCTTTTATAGATATACCTATTTTAGTAACAATAATAACAATAATTATTATAATACTTGTAATGATAATAATAATTAATATCAACAATAACAATTAATAATAATAACAATAATAATAATAATAATAATAATAATAATAATAATAATAATAATAATAATAATAATAATAATAATAATAATAATAATAATAATAATAATAATAATAATAATAATAATAATAATAATAATAAAGATAGTAAGCTACCTCAAGGATAAAGCCTTTTTTAAAAAAAAATAACATCCCTGCCGGGTCTCGAACCCGAGACCACACTGTAACTGGAAATAACACCTAGCCACTCCTCTGTTCCGTTATTTCTGAATAATACCCTCATCCCTTTATATTTAACCCCATATAATTGCGGTTTCCTTTTCTTCTCCGATACATCACCAATTCAACCCTACATCAATTTATTTTGATAACTTCTAAATACATCAATTTAGGATTTGAACTTAATACTGAAAACATTAGTGATTAACTAATTTAGTTAAAACAAAACGAATTAAATTACTCGATGCTGTGACAGAAAATATATATATATATATATATATATATATATATATATATATATATATATATATATATATATATAACGCGTATGAACCTTTAAATCAAATTTGAGATTTTTGACTGTTTTAGGTTGATATCAATACCCGAAAAAGTTTGTAAACCTCTTCCATAAACTTTCTGTAATCATATTTGTACTTAAAACATAAAATTGATTTCGAATTTTGATATGAACACAATGGTTGACTTTTTGAATCAAAAGTTTGACTCGAGAATTAGAACTCAATAAGAGGAATTGGGTGTTGAAACTTTACAGAAAGATCGACTAGAATAGTCCTAACATAACTGTATTATTACTTTTTGAAATAGAATTTGGATTCGAGTTTTTTAGAAAAAAGAACACGAACAGGGGCAGTAACATGTGTTCTTTATATTTTTGATTTAAATCCGCCAATTTAGACACTGCAAGGAACATTTGTGAGTGATATACGAGTTATAATACTTATATTAGATCCTAATTTGTTTGAATTATGGCTGGATTAAGACGTGTAACAGTTAGCAGATAGGAACAAATTCGATCAGAAAGAAAAAAATAAAAATCTCAAAAGCAGAAAACGACCGGTAACAAATCGTACTTTTGCTAGCGATGTGAATTAGATTTTGGATAAGAAACAAAATTTATAACAGTTAGAAGTGATTGCATCGATCTTCCATAATTTATCTGTTTTCATATTTATTTAATTAATACCAATAAATATTTTAATAATACTTTTAATATTAAAAAATAATAACATTAATATAAATATCAAGTTTAATGATAATTAATAATAATAATAATGATATTAATAATAATAATAATAAATTTTATGGTTTTCTAATAACTAAAATATTGATAATGATAATAATTTATAATAATAATACTTCTTAATAATAATTTCGAATAACAAATAATAATAATGCTAATATTAATATATATATTTATAATAATGAAGGTAATAATAATAACACGTCAATTATGTTATAACTTGTAGCTCTATATATATATATATATATATATATATATATATATATATATATATATATATATATATATATATATATACATTACTGTATTTAAATATTTCTATTTATACATATATATATATATCTGTATACATATATGTATTATATTTGGTCTCATAAATTATTAATTATTAAATATAATTATATTAGTAATACTTCTTAATATTATAAATAGTAATAATAACACTTTATAATAATGTAATGGTAATAATTATTATATTGTTGATAATAATAATATTTATAAGTTTTATAACAGTAATAATGATAATTTAATTTTATCACGCTTCATATCTATATATGTTATTACTAATACTCCTTATAGTAATGAGAGTAATATTATTGTTGTATTAATTTTTAATATATTATTATTACATGTTATCGTTTATAATTGATATTATGTAAGAACTTATATTGGTTTGTAATTTCTTATATATATATTATATATATATATATATATATATATATAATAATTATTAATAGAAATATAATATCATGTATCTTATTTTACATATTTATTTCTTATGGTTAAATCATATTTTATAATTTCAAGTTAATATACATATACTTACATTTATATATACACATTTATCTACAAACAATTGTTCGTGAATCGTCAGGCATGGTCAAAGGTTCACTGAATCCATATTAATAATTTAAAGGTCAAATGTATGCATGAACACAGTTCAAAGTTCATGAGATTTCAACATTACAAATTTTTCTTATCGTGTCGGAAACATATAAAGATTAAAGTTTAAATTTGGTCGAAAATTCCCGGGTCATCACAGTACCTACCCGTTAAAGAAATTTCGTCCCGAAATTTGATCGAGGTCATCATGGTTAACTATAAAAATGTTTTCATGACGAATATGAGGTGATAATAGTGTTTTATCATCATTGAGTAATATAGATGAAACAATTTGATTATACAAAGAGTATAAGTAAAGCTATCACAAGAGAGGGAAATGAGTAAATGTAGATTCGTCATATCTTTTGACGTAGATAGGATTGATTTCCGGAGTTCAAGGGATTTGAAGAAAATCTTTGTGATAAGATTTGATTCTTCGGTAATTAAGGAAATTAGGATCCGCTTTAAATGCGACCATCTGTTTTGATTGCTCTGTCGGATATTTTACTATAAATCCACCCTCTTCATTTCTTGATTTTCCACAACTCTCACTCTCTATTCTTTCTTCTCAATTCATACTTTAAGAGGTTTGTCAATATGCTTCATCCCATTCTGATCCTTGATATCCTCTTAACTTTCATATCTGTCATTCTTCTCTTTCATCTACCACTGGAGGATTTTATTTACTTCTACTATTATCTTGGGATTATAGTGTCATTAATTTTTCCCGTGCCTTTACGTGGCAATACGTATTGATACGCACGGTTTGTAATTTATGTGTTGTTGTCAAGATTTATATCTTTCCTTATTTTTCGAAGTCCATGCTCCTGTTTCCCATAATCATTGTCATCCACAGTTAATGCTCTCTCCTATTTGCTGCGATTTATACCCCCAATTTACACTTCGAAACTTTATTCTTTCATTTCCTCTTCTTGTCATTAAGCACCGCATGTAATGATCCAGAATTCGTAGGTATGAAGTTTTGGGATGAACATAGTTAATGTTCTAAGAAAGAAATCGTAATGGCACGATCTTGATTTGTCAAATTACCAGAATATCTGGAAAGATAGAACTATCAATAAGATATGTTCTTAATATATTTAGAGATTGGGTAGAATGTAAGAGTCGTGTAAATGGCACATGATGACGGTATGTTCTTGTTGGGTTTTAACAAGTTTCATAATACTTAAAACATTTTAAGAAACGAATTAAAGCGGAAGCATGTTAGTATTACCATTTAAAACTTGTATATCTTTAACCAATTAAAGTTAAAACCCAATTAGGATCAAGTTGTGATATATACTTACAAACTACAAGATAGTAAGGAGGTTATACCTATTCCAAGCTAGGTGATGAATGATGAAGATGGTGATGATGAATGGAGCTCCAAAACAATGAAACCTCAAGTTGTTATACCCCAAACTTGTGCACCAACACCCTAGCTTTTGGTTAGGATTTAATGACACTTGAAAATGAACTTGTAAGATCAAAAATTGAACCCTTCCTTGCCCTTCAAACCCACGGTTTTCCAGCAGAAAAATGGGAGGAGTTTTGCTAATTTTTGATAAGTTTGAATGCATGTAAGAGTAGTTGACTCAATGCCTTGATACTTATGCAAAATACATGGGAACTAGCCATTCTTGAAAGTGTGTCTAGCATGCTACACCATACTCCAATGCCACTCCCATATGTTTTATATAATAAATGTTTTTATAAAACTAGCTTTTAAAAAAAGAACTAATTTTATAAAATACATTTTATAAATTTGCATATTATTTATGTACATTTTATATAAAACCATTTATAAAATGTAACATAACATTATTAATTATTTAACCTATAAATAATTAAATCCATAATATATATAAATTATTCCATAATTTATATATATATATATATCAAGTAATATTTAAGAAAACCATTTTTCTTAAAGTTCAAGTGTCGCGTATTTGATCAATGAACCAATCGTTAAAATCAAATACGAATAAGGTGTCGGTAAGCTTGTTATTGGGTATGACCCGACTTGGATCAAAACATATTAGTCACGTTAATTTAATATGTCTCTCGGGCATATGAAACATCTTCAATCTCCCACTTGCACGAGAAACATAAGAAATTAATGCAAGTGATGGATACAGCCTAACACACCGTCCATCACCCCTAATATGTTATGACTTTGTGCCATTCAATAACATCATCCCTTTCGAGTTCCCATATCGAACATGATTAGGTGAATCTTTCATTATTTCCTTTCGTCCTAGATGTCATGTTAAATCCAAGAGATACAGAGTGATCACTCTCTTATAGATTTAACTTTTCAGGCCTTAGACATCTGACTCTCAACGAATAAGAGGGACAAATTCCATCTTGACTACATACGTCCTAGATATACACTCTGTAATATACCTGAGTTCTCCCTTATGTACTACCATGTTTCAGAATAGCGAAGGAAAGAATCAAGACATAATACTCGGTGAATATTAGGACCCAATATGTATCTCAGGTCAGAGGATACTATGATATTCTCCTTTACTCAAGATTACATGTGATCAACCACAAAGGTTCCATACAGTAAATCTTGAGAGCGGGTCTTCCAATATTTGTGTCCCACAAATATCTATGAACCTTGGTAGCAACCTTGCCCTACATTCAACCTGAATGTGTACCAATCCAAGTTCATAATAGTTTAAACCTCACACTTGTTCCCACAAATGTGATCGACTACGGAATTTTAGAATAATTACTTATTCATGGATAAAATATGCAAAATAGGAACATAACTCAAGATAAATTAGTGTCATAATTGTATAAATGAGTTTGAACTACTTCGTTCCGTTACAATACTTAAAACAGATCATAACCAATCACTAGAATATCGAAGTCCTAATGCACAAACATGTCCAGCATGTTTTGATCCATGTAAGAGCTTCGTGAGAGGATCCGCTATATTAAGATCTGTGTGAACTTTGCGAATACATATCTTTCCCTTTTCAACTTCATCCCTTATGTAGTTGAATCTCCGCTCAATGTGACGGGTCTTTTGATGAGCACGAGGTTCCTTGATTTGAGCAATCGCACCCTCGTTGTCACAAAAGATCTCAAGAGGGTCCTGAATGGAAGGGACTACTCCTAAGTCGTCGATGAATTTCTTCATCCATGCAGCTTCCTGAGCTGCCAATGATGCGGCGATGTACTCCGACTCTGTAGTGGATAGAGCAACAACATCCTGTTTTGAACTCTTCCAAGAGACCGCACCTCCATTTAATGTGAAGACATAACCGGATTGTGATCGAGAGTCATCACGATCAGTTTGGAAACTCGCGTCCACGTAACCTTTTACAGCGAGTTCCTCCTCACCAGACCCATATATTAGAAACATATCCTTAGTCCTCCTAAGGTATTTCAATATGCTTTTAACAGCAATCCAATGACTATTTCCTGGGTTATTCTGGTATCTGCTTGTCAAGCTTAGAGCGCATGACACATCCGGTCTAGTACATATCATTGCATACATGATAGACCCAATAGCAGATGCGTATGGGACTTTCTTCATTCTCTCTTGTTCATCTTTCGTGGTAGGACACTGAGATGAACTGAGAACGGTTCCCTTTTGAATAGGTACCAAACCTTTCTTAGAGTTTTCCATCTTGAACCTTTTCAAGATTTTATCAATGTATGTACTTTGACTTAAACCTATCAATCTCTTGGATCTATTCCTATAGATCCCTATCCCCAATATGTATTGTGCATCTCCAAGATCCTTAATGGAGAAGCAACTCTTTAGCCAAGTTTTGACTCCTTGCATTGTGGTAATATCATTTCCAAATAATAATATATCATCCACATATAGTACAAGGAACATGATAGTGCTCCCACTAGCTTTCTTATATACACAAGCTTCATCACCATTTTTAATGAAGCCAAATTTCTCGGCTTCCTCATTAAAACGATGATTCCACATTCTAGATGCTTGTTTCAATCCGTAGATTGACTTCTTTAACTTGCATACACTTTTAGGATATTTTGGATCAACAAAACCTTCAGGCTGGACCATATAGACATCTTCCATAAGATATCCATTTAGGAAAGCGGTTTTGACATCCATTTGCCATATATCATAGTCGTAGTGAGCAGCAATGGCAAATAATATCCTAATAGACTTTAGCATTGCAACAGGCGAGAAAGTTTCATCATAATCAACCCCTTGAGTTTGAGTGAAACCTTTTGCAACAAGTCTAGCTTTATATGTATCCAAGTTTCCATGTATGTCGGTTTTCATTTTGAAAAGCCATTTGCAATCAACTAGCTTAGAGCTAGGAGGTTGCTCAACAAGTTCCCACACTTGGTTTTCATACATGGATTGCATCTCGGCGTTCATGGCTTCCTGCCATTTATCTTTATCAATCCTTGATAAAGCATCTTCGTAGTTTATCGGTTCATCCAAATCAACCGTGTAGCATCCATCCACGAGAAAACCATATCTCTCAGGAGGATTACTAATCCTACTAGATCTTCGAACGTCTTGTGTACTTTGATCATCCACTTGATCATTTTCAACATCCTCATGTTGAGTACTAGTGTCAACCATTTGTGTATCATCAACTTGATCTTGTACCTCTACAAGATCTATTTTCCTTTCACCATCACCTTCCATTAGGAATTTGGTTTCAAGGAATTCCGCCTTTCGAGCAACAAATACATTTTGCTCGGTCGGATCATAGAAATAGTATCCCATATCATCCTTGGGATATCCTATGAAGATACACTTTGTGGATCGAGCATGTAACTTATTAGCTACATGGCGCTTAGGATAAGCTTCACATCCCCATACTTTCAAGTATGAAAGAGAAGGAGGTTTTCCAAACCACATCTCATGAGGAGTTCGTTCCACTTTCTTGGTTGGGGCCATATTTAAAATACGAACCGCGGAGCTTAGACAATAACCCCAAAATGATAGAGGCAACGAGCTTCTTGCCATCATAGATCGAACCATATCCATTAGGGTTCGGTTCCTCCTTTCGGAAACTCCATTAAGTTGGGGTGTTCCGGGTGGAGTAAGTTGTGAGATAATCCCACAACTCCTAAGATGATCTTGGAATGCATCGCTTAGGTATTCACCTCCTCTATCGGTACGAAGTACCTTAATTGTCCTATTGAGTTGATTTTGTACTTCATTTTGATATTCTTTGAATGCTTCAAAAGTTTCGTCCTTATGTCTTAACAAGTAGACATATCCAAAACGACTGAAGTCATCAATGAAAGTAACGAAGTATCTTTCACCATTCCTAGCTATGGGTTTAAAGGGTCCACATACATCCGAATGTATTAATCCCAATAAATCTTTAGCCCTTTCATAAGTTCCTTTGAAAGGTGCTTTAGTCATCTTGCCTTGTAAACAAGATTCACATACATCAAACGAGTCCATCTCATTTGATTTCAAGAGTCCATTCTTTTGAAGTGTATGCATTCGGTTCTTGTTTATGTGACCAAGGCGACAATGCCATAAGTAGGAATCACTCAAATCCCTTTTGAGTTTCTTGGTGCTAGTATGGTATATAGAGCTCGATGATGTGTCATCATGAACCAATTCATAAATTCCATTTGAAGGCGAAGCCTTGAAATAGAATACATTATCTTTAGAAACATGAATATCATCATCAATAAAATTAACAACGTAACCACATTGTTTTAAGCGAGAAATAGAAATAATGTTTCTACACAAATCCGGAGCATACAAAACATTTTCTAAAATAAGTTCCAATCCGCTTGGAAGCTTCAAAATAAAATCTCCTTGAGCTTTAACATGCACCTTTGCACCATTGCCCATATAGAGACTTGATGTTCCCGCCTTATGTTCACTTCTTTTGAACCCCTGCAAAGAATTGCAAATATGAGTTCCACATCCCGTGTCTAATACCCATGTATTAGAAGAAGTAATACTAAGCTCTATATATACCATATACATATTACCTGAGGTTTGCCCTGCATCCCTCTTGTCCTTCAACTCCTTAAGATAGACCGGACAATTTCGTTTCCAATGACCCATCTCACCGCAACCGAAACATGGGTCTTCTTTGGGGTTTTCCTTCTCGGCTACCTTTTGCTTCTTAGCCTTGTTGATGGTTGGGGTAACCATCTTTCCTTTCCCTTTGCCTTGACGGGCGGGTCCTTTTCTCTTGGCCCCCTTTGGCTTAGAGGTGTTACCTTTTGACCCACCTTGATCGATTGCTAACACGGGTAAAGCCCTTTTACCCATGCTAGTTTCCGCCGTTCTAAGCATACCGTGAAGCTCACCTATGCTCTTATCCATCCCATTCATATTGTAATTAATTACAAATTGATCAAACCTTTTTGATAGGGAGTTAAGGATAAGATCGGTGGCTAACTCATTTGATATGTTTAGGTTAAGACGGTTAGCACGATCGATAAGGCTTTTCATCTTAAGTACATAAGATGAAACCGATTGGGTATCGTCCATACGACAAGCATGTAGCGCCCGAACCGTTTCGAAACGCTCGACACGCGCTTGTTGGAGGAACATCTCCTTCAATTGCGTTATCATGTCGTATGCACTATGATGCTCGAAATCCTTTTGGAGTTCGGGTATCATAGTCCCAAGCATTAAGCATGAGACTTGAAGGGAGTCGTGGCAATACTTATCGTAAGAGGCCATTGCCTCCACATCATTCTCATCCGGTTGATCGGGAATGGGGTCCTCAAGCACATACATTTTATCCTCTTGTTTGAGGACAATCCGAAGATTGCGGAACCAATCCATAAAGTTTGTATGGTTGAGTTTGTCTTTCTCTAAGAGAGACCTTAATGATAGGTGGTTTAGGTTAAGTGGTGCGTTTTGAATGTTGTTGTTGTTATTGGCGGCCATCTACAAAATTAACAAAGTTCGTTTAAGTATCGATTTTAATTTAACATTCAATACCCTTTAAATCAAATTGAATTATTAAATTCTAGAATCCAACGGTAAACCAAATTTCGGTTAGGTGACCTTTATCCCGCAATTTGATTTAGCTAGGTAGTCAATAATTGACAATTGCAATCCATTTGCAACTTCTAGAGTATGGGATCATGCAATCCTTTTGCATGGCATATTTATCCCATCAACGCCTATTTGTTCTTCATGCTTCGGTGACCCTAAGTTCATGATTCCCAAATCAAGTCGTCCTACATGTATAGACTTGTAAATTTAACATACATGTGGTTAGGTGACCTTTATCCCACAAGCATGCGAAATTTACCTTAATCACATTAGTTTGCTCATAATGGTTAGGTGACCTTTATCCCATTATGAGTTCCCTAATACTTTTAAGTGTCACACAATAGGATGGCGTTTAACTTGTTTACCTTGTTAATGAAAGGGATTTTGAGTTTTTGTTAATTCTAGTTTGAGAAAACTTTCATACCATACACCAACATGCATTTAGTGCATGGTACTTATGAAAAACCATTTTCATGTCTTGTAATTAAGCCAATTACTTAATATAAACCATTTTATATGTATGATCCTTAATAACCGTTTATTAATGTCCTTTTAGCCGTTTTTAATTTAACCATTTAAATTTGACGTTTTGCATGTCGTTAATAATGTCAATTTTAACCAATTTAAATTGCCATTTTAGTTTGTTGTTAACTTGTGTGATTAACTTGTAGCATACAAACATACAATCCACATAATCATACAAAACAACCACGCATGCAAAATCATATGTTCACAATCAAGCCATTTTTGGTAGACATTTGTTTAGCCGAAAACAAATGCCACCGGTTAAGGGTAATAACACAAAGTAGGAGATTTTAAAATCTCCCACTTAATCTTGCATCCAAATGCTTCTTCATGTGTTCTTCAAGTCTTCATCATCTTCATCATTTTACAAAATATATCCTAATACATTTTGTCTAGAAAATGAAATACAACCTAATCTATTTTACATACCAAATATAAAATAAATTACATAACCAAAATAATAAATATTACAACCAAATGAATAATTATTACATGCCTTTTGAATGAATGATAATACATACCAAATGAATCATAAATCAACCAAACAAACATTCATTCAACCACAAGGTCTTGGCTATGATTGTGAACATCAAAATGTCACCAAATATTAACCAAATGGCAAACCCAAAACCATTTTGGAACACCCATAAATTCGGCCAAAAGACCAACCCACCCAAATCCATTAATTTTTGCATTTTTCTTTCATGCATGTACATAAAATGCAAAATATAGTGGGTTTAATAAATCATCTCGAAGCATATTTCAACAACTTCGGCTCTAGATACCAATGTTGGGTTTTAACAAGTTTCATAATACTTAAAACATTTTAAGAAACGAATTAAAGCGGAAGCATGTTAGTATTACCATTTAAAACTTGTATATCTTTAACCAATTAAAGTTAAAACCCAATTATGATCAAGTTGTGATATATACTTACAAACTACAAGATAGTAAGGAGGTTATACCTATTCCAAGCTAGGTGATGAATGATGAAGATGGTGATGATGAATGGAGCTCCAAAACAATGAAACCTCAAGTTGTTATACCCCAAACTTGTGCACCAACACCCTAGCTTTTGGTTAGGATTTAATGACACTTGAAAATGAACTTGTAAGATCAAAAATTGAACCCTTCCTTGCCCTTCAAACCCACGGTTTTCCAGCAGAAAAATGGGAGGAGTTTTGCTAATTTTTGATAAGTTTGAATGCATGTAAGAGTAGTTGACTCAATGCCTTGATACTTATGCAAAATACATGGGAACTAGCCATTCTTGAAAGTGTGTCTAGCATGCTACACCATACTCCAATGCCACTCCCATATGTTTTATATAATAAATGTTTTTATAAAACTAGCTTTTAAAAAAAGAACTAATTTTATAAAATACATTTTATAAATTTGCATATTATTTATGTACATTTTATATAAAACCATTTATAAAATGTAACATAACATTATTAATTATTTAACCTATAAATAATTAAATCCATAATATATATAAATTATTCCATAATTTATATATATATATATATCAAGTAATATTTAAGAAAACCATTTTTCTTAAAGTTCAAGTGTCGCGTATTTGATCAATGAACCAATCGTTAAAATCAAATACGAATAAGGTGTCGGTAAGCTTGTTATTGGGTATGACCCGACTTGGATCAAAACATATTAGTCACGTTAATTTAATATGTCTCTCGGGCATATGAAACATCTTCAGTTCTGTGAATCATCACGTTCCATTAGAAACTCAGCATAAATTACTGTAATATAATCACGTTGATCAAGTGTCATTATATTATACTAACTCATGTATCAGTTCCCAACACTACTTCAAAAACATTCATATTTTAAATTCGAAAGTTTACAGAATATAGAAACTAACAGTTTCTATATGATGTAACACTGATAGCACGAAGAGATTATTGATTTCAGATAAGAATAGTTATGAAAATATCTTCATAAATATGGAAGATATTTGTAATGAAAGATACGATAATATCTTTGAATATTTAAGATCAGAGGATGATGGAAACTATTGTCCACAAGGGTTTAGAGTAAGGAGCAAGATATTCACTAAAGACTTCAGCAGGCATTAAATCATTTGGATTCTTTAAAGTCAAACATATTCTTTGTGATTTGTCCACGGCTTCCTTCATAGTTTCGCATAATCCGCTTTTCGGTACTAAATTTTCTATTGAGTGTTTCCCATACTCCATTCTTTATCATCAAACTTTCGACGGTTAAGGTCATTTACGGTTGTCTACGGTTTCTGCTGCTTCATTCAGCTTCCTCAAAATTTGGAGTATTGATTCGTAGACTGGGTGCTTTTCAGAATTTCATAATGGAAGATCATAATTCTAAGAGATAGATGTTATATGAATACATATAACTCTTGATGTATAAACGTTACGAGATTCAAGATACCGATTGCTAGTTCTTGATAATTTGTAACGACCCTGGATTTTCCAACATTTATTTATTAATAATTACTATTATTAATACGCGTGTTTAAACGAATGTAAGTAATTACATTTACATGTTTTCATGATTGCCCGTACTTGACTTTTAAGGGCCCGAAATGTCTCTGCGACACACAAAACTGCGCGAATAATATATTTAGAATATTATTTACATTCATGATTATTTATTATTAATCATTTTAATTAATCAAGGTTAGTGATTAATTACTTGGGCATTAATTATTTAAATTGCATCTTTGATTAAATTTGGGCCTTTAATTACTAGACTTGGGCTAAGTAAGCCCACCCTACTCTTTTATGGACTAGTAAGCCCACTTGTTAAGCTAGTTTATGTTAAGTATAATCAAGGGTTAATTAAACTAAATGGGAGACAAAGTTGTCTCAAGCATGCAAGGCTTTCTTTAACTTCTTTACCCTTCCTAGCTTACACATCCATCCCACACTTTAAAGTTTGCATCTTGACTTCCCCTTTTGCCTAGAAAAACTGTTGGCTTTGTGTAGACAAGGAGGGATCTTTTTCTTTTTCTTCAAACTTCACATATTACTTGCATTTCCATTTCATTTCATACATTCAAACTTCTCTCAACTTTTCTCTCCTCTTTTCTCTCTTCTCTTGTAAGTAAAATGTTTAAATCTCCTTTCTCTTACTCTTCCAAAACCGTAACCCTTAAGCAATCAATCATCATCATTTCTTGTTTATTACTTGTTGTTTGTAATTGTTTCTTGTTTGTTGTAAAGATCAAGTCTCTTTAGCTTGAATCTTCTTAGATCTTAGTTACTTCTTTAGAATTTGAAGAACTAAGAACATGAACTCAAACTCACTAGTTTGTAGTTCCATATTCATGTATTTTCAAGATTTAAGTTCATAAACTTCAAGATCTTTCTTTGTTTTCATGAGTTGTAGACTTGAACTCTTAAGATTCAAAACTTAGTTGAATCTTCTCAAGCATGATACAAACATGAACAAATACTTAAAGATCTAGTTACTTACTTTATTTTTTGTTCACTTTAATTTCATGTTTCAAGTTCATAAGTTGACGAAACTTTCTTTTGTTTATATTTTTGACTTGAACTATTAAGATCTACACTTTGGTTTGATCTTCTCAAGCATGAAACAAATGTAAACATAAAACTTGTAGATCTAGTTATTTGTTTCACTTTTACTTAGTTAAATTTGTGATTTATGTTCATGGTCAAGTATTTACTAGTTAAGACTTGATTATTCTTCTTGAAACTTTGTAAGTTCAAGACATAGAAGTGTAACTTTCTAGTTGCAACTTCACATACTTGTGTTGATTCAACTTAAGTGCTAGATCTATACATTTGAACTAAGATCTTCAAGATCTACTAAGAACTAAGTTCTACAACCTAAGATCTTGTGTACTTAAGTTTATTTTCAAGTTTGTAGCTCATGACTAGCTTTAAAGTTGATGTATGTGTTAGATCTAAGACTTTGATGAAACTTTGGTTTATCAAACATCATACAACTCTTAAGTGAGTTGATCTATATGTCTTAGACTCACACTTGTGTTCCTAGTGTCAAAACTTAGTTAGAATTACTTTCATAGTTCATGTGTGTGTAGATCTAGGACTTGATGTAACTTTGGTTCATCAAATTGATGTCTTAGACTTGCACTAGGGTTATGATGGTCAAGACTTGGTTAACATGATGTAAATACATCCATGAGTTGTACACTTGAAGTTATATGCATCAAGGATGAGAGCCATGATGAACATCAAACACCAAGATCACCGGAACCCTTGAAAACCCACTGTTTCTGTCCAAAAGTTTCTGTTCAGCAATTTCTGGAACAGACCCTTGGGTCTGGGCTGACCTAACCTTTATTTTTGGATAGAACTTTTCGAGTAGATAATTTTTCATTTAGGACTCGTCTTCATCCGAGTTACGGTTTAGGATTTATGGACCTCCGTTCGTCACTATGTCCTTTAACGTTGTGCAGAAATTTCAGACCTACTCGCACATATACCGTTGCCACGGTCAAACGAAGACGAGTTACCTTCTGTAATTTTAACCACACTTAAACGACTCATATACGGAGCCATGGCCACTGGTCCCAACTTAATTCAGTAAGGGTAGAGGCCGTGGTGACTGACCGAAGTCAGACTTTGTTGAAAACTACTTTCATAAACGAAACTTACTTTACGCCTTTTGTTTAATGATGATTGATGATGACCCTTAAGACCTTAAATACATACTTTTAAACCTATTAAGACGATTTACTGACTTAGTACTATTTGACTTAGGTTGAGGACTTCGGACCGTTACTTGCACACCTTTCCCAACTACTACTTTACCGCTACTACTATCATTGTGAGTTATAGCATTCCCTTTTTACTTTAACTTATTTTGGGAACTGAGAATACATGCGGATTTTATGTTTTACATACTAGGCACGATTACTTAAACTTTATATATGTGTGGGTTATACAACGGCATAAACATTCCCTTTAGCTCGGTAACGTTTAATCATTGGTTTTTGAACCGTGAACGCGAATCTTAGATATGGATCCATAGGGTTTGACATCCCCACTCGGGCTAGTAGCGCTAGCATTTAACGGGTGCTTAATACTTCGTTGTTATACGCACTTGCCAAGTGCACTTTAAGGGGGTACATTAAACGTTAAGTTAGTTATCGAGTGCCCACAGTTAAGCATATACTTTTACATACTTTTGAACGCTCGTTGTAGCACTGAAATCTCGTGGCCTACTTACATTACTGTTATACTTAAACTATAGCTCACCAACCTTTGTGTTGATCTTTTTAAGCATGTATTTCTCAGGTGCTTGAAGTCGCTTCCGCTATCTTACTAGTCGTGCTGTAGAACCCACTGCTTAGAGTTGTTATCGCATGACTACTTATCTTGCATTCAAACTTATTTACTTTTGAAACTATGTTATGTAACGACCTTTGTGGTCACGTACACTTATTTAATGCTTCTACTTAGTGAAGCTTACTTTTGGATTGTAAAACATTCGACGTTTGTTATGACGTCACTTTTATTAACGAATGCAAACCCTGTTTTGAAAACGCATATAGTACTTAACCTTGTAATGATCCTGTTGATGATGGTCCGTACATGATGATTTAGTACGGGGCGTCACATTTGGTATCAGAGCATTGGTTATAGGGAATTAGGTTGCATTAGTGAGTCTAAGACCGACCCAAGTAGGATTCACTAATAGGACTAATCTACAACTTGCTAGTTTACTTGTTTCCGCTAAATTTACTGCATGCTACTGCTTACTGTTACTGCTATATGCCGTATGCTACTACATGATATCACTACTGCATGATATTACTTGCTTTCGATTGCATGCCACTTTCATACGAATTACTGTTATTGCCATGCTAGTTACTGTTATACATTATTTAAACTGTTGGCCTATTATTTGATTGCTTTATGACATACTGACATGGAAAATTTATTTTTCCTTGTTCAGATGTCGGATGTTCCACCTGCTGGCATTTCGGGCAGTACAGACTCAGACCCCGTCACCCTACCTACTGCTACACCTGCTGCTGCTACTGCCGATACACCAGCCCCGACACCCACTAGTGATCCCGGCGCTTCTACTTCTGGAGTTGGTACTAGTGCACCTGCCCCAGTGACTGCTCCCGGACCCTCGAGGTCACAGCCTCGCATTGGTGGTATTGAGATCCCCGCGAAGTTCGGGGAAGGGCCGTTTCGTAACCACATGCGCACGCCTTGCCGACGCACTCCCGACGGACGTTTAGTCGTGATTCCGCCAGGCAGACACAGACAGATGTTGGCCGCCTTCGGACGCTTCGGATTACCAGCTCAGCCACCAGTGTCACCGCCACACGATTCGGATGACTCATCATCCGCCGATTCTTCATCATCAGACGACTCCAGCGATGACGAGGATCCTGCCGATAGACCTATTCAGGCACCCTCCACCCCGCCGAAGAAGCGGTACCGTTTCGATGGCACCGTCATTCCAGGGGTGAATGGAGGTCGTGCTTTTACTAACGCTTTTGGCCATCGTCGTAGGGTTACTGCTCGTAAACGAGTTGTGCCATACCCTGCCGACCCACAGATACGTAAGGTTCCCCGTTATGTATTGACCATTCCTGGAACCGTACCACCTAGATTCAGATATGCACCACTTACATCTAGGGACGTACCGTCTACATCCGGAGCCGGACCATCTACATCAGCACCACCGGCACCACCCGCACCACCAGCCCCACCTGCACCGCCTGCCCCACCAGCTCCCTCTAACGAGGAACTGATTAGGGAGATTGAGACTCTCCGAGCTCGAGTCACTGAGCTCGAGGAGCAGTTGGCTCGAGGAGCAGTTCACCCAACTTCACCGTAGGACTTGTATTTAGATTTCATGATGTAATCTAGTTATAGATTCATGTATTTCATATGTATTGTACGAACTTATTCAGATGTATGAAACTTATTATCATTAACAAATGGAACTTTGCGTTATTTAATTCTTGCACGATGTTCTATTTACATTGCTGTACGATGATTCTGTGATGTTTGTACCTAGATGCATTATTTAATAACATGTGATGTTTTGATTCCATGATTGGTCACTATATACTGTATTATTACTACTTGCATGCTGGATTTTGACTTGGGTCAAAAATTTTGTTTAGAATACCATGGCTAACGGAAGAACCACACCTACCGCCGCCCAGATTGAGGACATGATCAACGAACGGGTCGCTGCAGCCCTAGCAGAAAGAAATCTCGAAGCTCCACCGCCACCACCACCGGTTATTCCACCCGTTCGAAATGGGTGTACATACAAGGAATTCCAGAGCTGCAAACCGCATAACTTCAGCGGCACCGAGGGACCAGTTGGTCTCACCCGATGGTTCAAAAAGTTGGAATCGGTATTCAGGGTTAGCAATTGTTCGGAAGCTAACAAAACGAAATTTGCATCTTGCACACTTTCTGATGGCGCGCTTACATGGTGGAATACCATGGCCCAAGCGCAAGGAATTGATGAGGTGTATGCTACGCCTTGGGAAGAATTTAAATGTGCTATGATCGAGGAATACTGTCCGAGAACCGAAATTCAGAAGATGGAAATCGAATTTATGCAGTTAAAGGCTGTAGGGAACGACCTTAACAGTTACAACCGTAGGTTTTTGGAGTTGGCTCTTATGTGTCCGACCATGGTCACCCCCGAATTTAAGCGCTTGGAAAAATACTTCTCGGGACTTCCTAAGTCCATCAAGGGTAATGTTACCTCATCCAAGCCACCAAGCGTTCCTGAAGCAATGCGCATGGCGCATACTCTCTTGAATCAAATCATCCTCGACGAGCCGGAGAAGGCTAAGTTTGAAACTGGTAGTGGCGAGAAGAGGAAATGAGACAACAACCACAACAACAACAGGGGTAAGAACTATGATCAAAACCCGGTGAAGCGACATAAAGGGTTCAGGCAAAACAACAACAACACCAACCCCAACAACAACAGCTCCAATTCGAACTACAAGGGAACTTTACCACAATGCAAGAGGTGTTATAAGCACCACACCGGGTATTGCAATGTTGTCTGTGAGAAATGCCAACGGACTGGGCATGTTGGTAAGGATTGTAAGGTTACTACTTTGAACGTGAAGCCAAACCACAACAACAATGGGCCTAGGAAATGTTATGAGTGTGGAAAGATGGGCCATTTCAGAAACGAGTGCCCAAACAAGCGTAAGGATGGCGGACCACCACGTGCTAGAGCCTTCAATGTTAATGCAAGGGACGCACGCGACAACCCCGACTTGGTGACAGGTATATTCAAAATCAACAATCTTTTAGCTTCTGTCCTATTTGATACTGGTGCCGATAGGAGCTATGTGTGTAGACATTTTTGTGATAAGTTAGATTGGTCGTTAGTTCCTTTAAAGGAAAGTATGCTTGTCGAGGTCGCCAATGGAAAACTTGAAAAGGTTAACCATATTAGTCGTGGAGCTATTATCAACATAGCTGGTGCAGATTTCGAAATTGATTTGATACCTATCAAACTGGGAAGTTTTGACGTGATCGTCGGTATGGATTGGTTGAGCAAGATAAAGGCCGATGTTATCTGTGGAGATAAAGCACTTCGCATACCACAAGGAGATGGCGAACCACTGGTTATCTATGGAGAGAGATGTACCTCGAAGTTGAACCTCATTAGTTGCGTGAAAGCGCAAAAGATTATGAAGAAGGGACGCTTTGCTGTCCTAGCACATGTGAAAGCGGTAGAAACTGAGGTGAAGAGCGTGAACGACGTTCGAATTGTGAACGAATTTTCTGATGTCTTCCCAGAGGAATTGCCTGGATTACCGCCGCAGAGAGCAGTAGAGTTTCAGATTGATAGTGCCAGGAGCTGCACCTGTAGCTCGCGCACCTTATAGACTCGCACCTTCCGAGATGCAAGAATTACAGAGTCAACTACAAGAGCTATTAGATCGAGGGTTTATCCAACCAAGCTTCTCGCCTTGGGGCGCACCTGTGTTATTTGTGAAGAAGAAGGATGGATCCTTCCGTATGTGTATCGACTACCGTGAACTCAACAAATTGACTATCAAGAATTGGTATCCTCTTCCACGAATTGACGATCTTTTTGATCAACTACAAGGATCGAGCGTTTATTCAAAGATCGATTTGCGATCCGGCTATCACCAGTTGAGGGTGAAGGAATGTGACGTGATGAAAACTGCATTCAGAACCCGCTATGGTCATTATGAGTTTCTTGTGATGCCATTCGGTTTGACAAATGCACCTGCCATGTTCATGGACCTCATGAATCGTGTCGGCAAGCCTTACTTGGACAAGTTTGTTATCGTCTTCATAGATGATATCCTCATCTACTCTAAGAGCGAAGAATAACATGAACAACACCTCCGATTAGTGCTTGAACTCTTAAGACAAGAGCAACTTTACGCCAAATTCTCCAAGTGTGAATTTTGGTTGAAGGAAGTACAATTTTTGGGTCATGTTGTGAGCGACCAGGGTATCAAAGTTGATCCCGCCAAAATTGAAGCCATCAGCAAGTGGGAGACCACCACTACTCCAACGCATATTCGCCAATTCCTAGGTCTCGCCGGTTATTATCGAAGGTTTATCGAAGGATTTTCTCTGATTGCGCGTCCTTTGACCGCACTGACTCACAAGGGCAAGAAGTTCATTTGGGAACCCGCACACGAATCAGCATTCCAAACTTTGAAGAAGAAGTTAACCTCCGCACCTATCCTATCACTTCCTGAAGGCAGTGACGACTTTGTTGTTTATTGCGATGCATCGAAGAGTGGTTTTGGTTGTGTACTGATGCAACGATCAAAGGTTATTGCCTATGCCTCCCGCCAACTGAAGATTCACGAGCGGAACTACACTACACATGATCTTGAACTTGGAGCCGTTGTCTTTGCACTCAAATTGTGGAGACATTATTTGTATGGAACTAAGAGCACTATCTTCACCGATCACAAGAGTCTCCAGCACATCTTCGATCAGAAGTAACTGAATATGAGACAGCGTCGATGGATCGAGACGCTCAACGACTACGATTGTGAACTCCGTTATCACCCTGGCAAGGCCAATGTTGTAGCTGACGCTTTAAGCCGAAAGGAGAGGACGGCACCTCTCCGTGTTAGGGCTCTGAACATCACCATCCATTCGAACCTCAACAACCAGATCAGAGTAGCCCAAGTTGAGGCTCTCAAGGAGGAGAACATATCTCACGAGCATTTGAACATACATGTCTCTCGATTCGAGGTTAGAGAGTCTGGACTCCGATGTTATGCCGGAAGAATTTGGGTACCTTATTATGGAGATCTACGAAACCTGATACTTGATGAAGCACACAAATCGAGATATTCGATTCACCCCGGTGCGGGTAAGATGTACCACGACCTTAAAGAACAGTATTGGTGGCCGAATCTTAAGAAGGACGTTGCGATTTATGTTGGTAAGTGTTTGACTTGCTCGAAGGTTAAAGCCGAGCATCAGAGACCTTCTGGGTTACTTCAACAGCCGCAAATCCCACAATGGAAGTGGGAAAGGATCACAATGGATTTCATTACTAAGCTGCCGAAGACGGTGGGCGGATGCGATACTATTTGGGTTATTGTTGACCGCCTCACCAAATCTGCACACTTCCTAGCGATGAAGGAAACTGATACAATGGAAAGACTTGCTCAGCTGTACATCAAAGAGGTTGTATCTCGTCATGGTGTACCTTTATCAATCATCTCCGATCGCGATCCCCGTTTTGCTTCCAGATTTTGGCGTTCTTTGCAAGAAGCCATGGGAACTCGTCTTGACATGAGTACTGCTTATCATCCTCAGACTGACGGGCAAAGTGAACGAACGATTCAGACCTTGGAGGACATGCTGCGTGCATGTGTCATTGATTTTGGAAAGGCCTGGGAAAGGCATTTGCCACTCGCCGAATTCTCGTACAACAACAGTTATCACTCAAGCATTAATGCTGCACCTTTTGAAGCATTGTATGGTCGTAAGTGCCCGATCTCCTATTTGTTGGGCCGAAGTAGGCGAAAAGCAAATCACCGGACCCGAGGTAGTCCACGAAACCACGGAGAAGATTGCTCAGATCCAAGCTAGACTTAAGACTGCCCGTGATCGCCAAAAGAGTTATGCCGATCTTAAACGGAAAGACTTTGAATTTAATGTTGGTGATCGTGTAATGTTGAAGGTTGCACCTTGGAAAGGTGTGATCCTTTTTGGAAAACGTGGGAAGTTGAACCCACAATACATTGGTCCTTTCGAGATCTTGGAACGTGTTGGACCAGTTGCATACCGTTTGGATCTACCAGCACAATTGAGCTCAGTTCATCCTACCTTCCATGTGTCAAACTTGAAGAAGTGTCTTGCTGCACCCGAACTCATCATACCATTGGAAGAACTTACTATTGATGACAAACTCCACTTTGTGGAGGAACCTGTTGAGATTATGGATCGTGAGATCAAAACTTTGAAACGCAACAAGATTCCGATTGTACGAGTACGATGGAATGCCAAACGAGGACCTGAGTTTACTTGGGAACGAGAGGATCAAATGATGCGGAAATATCCTCATCTTTTCCCGACTCCTCCATCTACTTCAGCTTAAATTTCGGGACGAAATTTTATTTAACAGGTGGGTAATGTAACGACCCTGGATTTTCCAACATTTATTTATTAATAATTACTATTATTAATACGCGTGTTTAAACGAATGTAAGTAATTACATTTACATGTTTTCATGATTGCCCGTACTTGACTTTTAAGGGCCCGAAACGTCTCTGCGACACACGAAACTGCGCGAATAATATATTTAGAATATTATTTACATTCATGATTATTTATTATTAATCATTTTAATTAAGCAAGGTTAGTGATTAATTACTTGGGCATTAATTATTTAAATTGCATCTTTAATTAAATTTGGGCCTTTAATTACTAGACTTGGGCTAAGTAAGCCCACCCTACTCTTTTATGGACTAGTAAGCCCACTTGTTAAGCTAGTTTATGTTAAGTATAATCAAGGGTTAATTAAACTAAATGGGAGACAAAGTTGTCTCAAGCATGCAAGGCTTTCTTTAACTTCTTTACCCTTCCTAGCTTACACATCCATCCCACACTTTAAAGTTTGCATCTTGACTTCCCCTTTTGCCTAGAAAAACCGTTGGCTTTGTGTAGACAAGGAGGGATCTTTTTCTTTTGCTTCAAACTTCACATATTACTTGCATTTCCATTTCATTTCATACATTCAAACTTCTCTCAACTTTTCTCTCCTCTTTTCTCTCTTCTCTTGTAAGTAAAATGTTTAAATCTCCTTTCTCTTACTCTTCCAAAACCGTAACCCTTAAGCAATCAATCATCATCATTTCTTGTTTATTACTTGTTGTTTGTAATTGTTTCTTGTTTGTTGTAAAGATCAAGTCTCTTTAGCTTGAATCTTCTTAGATCTTAGTTACTTCTTTAGAATTTGAAGAACTAAGAACATGAACTCAAACTCACTAGTTTGTAGTTCCATATTCATGTATTTTCAAGATTTAAGTTCATAAACTTCAAGATCTTTCTTTATTTTCATGAGTTGTAGACTTGAACTCTTAAGATTCAAAACTTAGTTGAATCTTCTCAAGCATGATACAAACATGAACAAATACTTAAAGATCTAGTTACTTACTTTATTTTTTGTTCACTTTAATTTCATGTTTCAAGTTCATAAGTTGAAGAAACTTTCTTTTGTTTATATTGTTGACTTGAACTATTAAGATCTACACTTTGGTTTGATCTTCTCAAGCATGAAACAAATGTAAACATAAAACTTGTAGATCTAGTTATTTGTTTCACTTTTACTTAGTTAAATTTGTGATTTATGTTCATGGTCAAGTATTTACTAGTTAAGACTTGATTATTCTTCTTGAAACTTTGTAAGTTCAAGACATAGAAGTGTAACTTTCTAGTTGCAACTTCACATACTTGTGTTGATTCAACTTAAGTGATAGATCTATACATTTGAACTAAGATCTTCAAGATCTACTAAGAACTAAGTTCTACAACCTAAGATCTTGTGTACTTAAGTTTATTTTCAAGTTTGTAGCTCATGACTAGCTTTAAAGTTGATGTATGTGTTAGATCTAAGACTTTGATGAAACTTTGGTTCATCAAACATCATACAACTCTTAAGTGAGTTGATCTATATGTCTTAGACTCACACTTGTGTTCCTAGTGTCAAAACTTAGTTAGAATTACTTTCATAGTTCATGTGTGTGTAGATCTAGGACTTGATGTAACTTTGGTTCATCAAATTGATGTCTTAGACTTGCACTAGGGTTATGATGGTCAAGACTTGGTTAACATGATGTAAATACATCCATGATTTGTACACTTGAAGTTATATGCATCAAGGATGAGAGCCATGATGAACATCAAACACCAAGATCACCGGAACCCTTGAAAACCCACTGTTTCTGTCCAAAAGTTTCTGTTCAGCTATTTCTGGAACAGACCCTTGGGTCTGGGCTGACCTAACCTTGATTTTTGGATAGAACTTTTCGAGTAGATAATTTTTCATTTAGGACTCGTCTTCATCCGAGTTACGGTTTAGGATTTATGGACCTCCGTTCGTCACTATGTCCTTTAACGTTGTGCAGAAATTTCAGACCTACTCGCACATATACCGTTGCCACGGTCAAACGAAGACGAGTTACCTTCTGTAATTTTAACCACACTTAAACGACTCATATACGGAGCCATGGCCACTGGTCTCACCTTAATTCAGTAAGGGTAGAGGCCGTGGTGACTGACCGAATCAGACTTTGTTGAAAACTACTTTCATAAACGAAACTTACTTTACGCCTTTTGTTTAATGATGATTGATGATGACCCTTAAGACCTTAAATACATACTTTTAAACCTATTAAGACGATTTACTGACTTAGTACTATTTGACTTAGGTTGAGGACTTCGGACCGTTACTTGCACACCTTTCCCGACTACTACTTTACCGCTACTACTATCATTGTGAGTTATAGCATTCTCTTTTTACTTTAACTTATTTTGGGAACTGAGAATACATACGGATTTTATGTTTTACATACTAGGCACGAGTACTTAAACTTTATATATGTGTGGGTTATACAACGGCATAAACATTCCCTTTAGCTCGGTAACGTTTAATCATTGGTTTTTGAACCGTGAACGCGAATCTTAGATATGGATCCATAGGGTTTGACATCCCCACTCGGGCTAGTAGCGCTAGCATTTAACGGGTTCTTAATACTTCGAGGTTATACGCACTTGCCAAGTGCACTTTAAGGGGGTACATTAAACGTTAAGTTAGTTATCGAGTGCCCACGGTTAAGCATATACTTTTACATACTTTTGAACGCTCGTTGTAGCACTGAAATCTCGTGGCCTACTTACATTACTGTTATACTTAAACTATAGCTCACCAACCTTTGTGTTGACCTTTTTAAGCATGTATTTCTCAGGTGCTTGAAGTCGCTTCCGCTATCTTACTAGTCGTGCTGTAGAACCCGCTGCTTAGAGTTGTTATCGCATGACTACTTATCTTGCATTCAAACTTATTTACTTTTGAAACTATGTTATGTAACGACCTTTGTGGTCACGTACACTTATTTAATGCTTCTACTTAGTGAAGCTTACTTTTGGATTGTAAAACATTCGACGTTTGTTATGACGTCACTTTTATTAACGAATGCAAACCCTGTTTTGAAAACGCATATAGTACTTAACCTTGTAATGATCCTGTTGATGATGGTCCGTACATGATGATTTAGTACGGGGCGTCACATAATTGGTATGGTGATTCTTGTTATAAGATGCGGATGAGTACATGATGAGACTTCAATAGATAAATATTGTGATTTGTCGGAGGGATTTAAACCAAGGAGCGATGAGGTTGCTGGTACGTCTACTGATAATATGGTGGAATTTAAAAAGGTTCCCCGGTAAAAACAAAAGAGCACGCATATATATCATGGTTATAATAAGGCTAGTCCAACTGAAAAGTCGAAGTTGACTTGCTGGAGCTGTGACAAAATTTGCTACCTTGGAAGAAATTACCAAGTTATTTTGGGTAATAATAACGCTAAAGGAATTAGCACAGATACATGTTAAACGTTTACTCAGGTTCTGTGAGTTTTCAAGTGCATAACTATATGCATCAATCTCTTCTTACGGAGATGAAGTGCGGTTGGTTCCTCCTCCCGATTGAGGTGTTTTCAAGAATTACGAAAGGTTTGAACGCAGATTGTAATCGTCAAGATACAAATGAGGTTTAAGATGAAATCAAGTGGCAAACTTGAAGAATTGATTAGTTTCATATGTTATAATCAATATTTTAATTTATTTTAATTGTCCAATATTATTAGTCCACAGTCGATAGTCTACAGTTGACAGTCCAATAATTCATATATAGTTTAATATATAATATTCGAATTAATTAATACGTATCGTGACCCGTGTACATGTCTCAGACTCGATCACAACTCAAAATATATATATTATTATAGAATCAACCTCAACCCTGTATAGAGAACTCGATCATTACTGCATATAGAGTGTCTATGGTTATTCCAAATAATATATATATATATATATATATATATATATATATATATATATATATATATATATATATATATATATATATATATATATGCATCGATATGATATGTCAAAACCTTGCATACGTGTCCCGATATTTAAAGTGCATAAAATAAATACAGAAAATTAAATGACAATAAATAAAGTGCGTAAAGTAAATAACAGAAATTAAATGACGATAAATAACATTGCGAGAATGTAAATTGCGATATTTAAATTGCGATAATATAAAATGTAATACGGAATTAACAGTTAGCTAGGAACAGTTAGCGTGGATTCTTAACAAAATTTCTTATAGTTAATTTGTTTGTTTCTAACAAATTTTATTTTGTCCAATGTTTTCTTCATTATGCCACTTGTTGGATTCTGATAAGTCAAAATCCAATATGAAATTGAGTGAAGATGGTTATTCTGCGGTGAACAGATACGTATATCTGTAGATGTAAGTAGAATAGTAAATGACTGTTGAATCTGATTCGAAGAATGTACAGTGTAACTTATTAATGTGAAATCTAAATATTTCTCGGGTATTACCTACCCGTTAAAATATTTTCATCATTAACAGTTTGTACAAACGAATTTTTAATTACAATCGTTATGAAAAAATATATATACATATATTTTTTTTCTTTAGATGTAATCATGGATTTAATGAGCTAACATGATATTAATCTCATTTGCTTTTCGGTTTGAGCTAGAATAGGTAATCTCTAGAACTTTTAGAAACCACATATTCTTCGCAGAATATTTCTTCAATGAGTTTATGAATTAATATTTCATCGTTCATTGTTGTTGGTACTCCTTGGTATTTATGGTGCGTATGATGTTGATGTTCGTGTGACAGATTGTGAAGTTGAGGTTTGCGATGCGGTTGTTGTTGTTGGTGGTACTGTTGATGTCGGTAATGTTGCTGAAGCTGGTACATTTTGCACCATATTTTTCCAAGCTACAACTCGGGTGCGAAACTCGTTGACTTATTACTCCGGGATGATTGTCGGTAGGAACGGGCGAGTGAATAAGGTTTTGAATTTGAGATAGTATATAATCATGGCAAGATATTCGGGCAACGAGAGTGGAAATGGTGTTTCGAACAGGTTCGCGAGGTTCATCGCCAAGAGGGAAATTTGGTGGATGGAAGGATCGCCTTCTTCTCGTCTCCTTTGATTAAGTCGACTACGAACCCATCAGATGAATTGGGGATGGCTGATTGATTCATTCATTCTGTTGACACTGCTTTCGGAGCTGGAGTGGGACTCCATATCGCAATCCGGGGGACTTGAACTAGTTGTGAGTTCCATTGCGTACGATTGAATACAATATTTTTCGATATGAAATGATTTTCGGATATCGGATGATATTCTAATTACATATAATATATATATATATATATATATATATATATATATATATATATATATATATATATATATATATATATATATATATATATATATATATATATATATATATATATATATATAACAAAAGATTTCGTAGATTACGGAGGAATTTTCGAAATATATCAGTCAAAGTTTATAGTAATAAATACGCTAAGTATGGATTAGCAGATATGCTAAGATATGAATTTTGTCTATACACTATTCATGCAATCAATGCAGTAAGATGTGTTTAGACTAAGAATGATAAGCAGATAATTTTCGACAAGAAAATGATAAGCAAAACTTTTTGACATGCAGACCAGGTTCAAGTCCAGACTTACTAATATAACCTAACAACTACTAGGTCGAAGTCCAGACTTCACTAATGCATCCTAACAACTCCTAGTTAGACACACTAATGTCGACCTGGTTCGCTACGACCACCGCTCTGATACCACTTGTGATGCCCCGACCAAATCCATATGGACGAGAACATTACATATGATTACATCGTGAGTTATTTGACCTCTATATGATACATTTTACAAACATTGCATTCGTTTTTAAAAGACAACCTTTCATTTCATCAAAAGTTGACAGGTATGCATACCATTTCATAATATCCAACTATAAATGACCTAATCCGTCATTTACTTAATAATCTCTAATGAACTTCAACGACTCGAATGCAACGTCTTTTGAAATATGTCATGAATGACTCCAAGTAATATCTTTAAAATGAGCTAATGCACAGCGGAAGATTTCTTTCAAACCAGAGAATAAACATGCTTTCAAGTGTCAACCAAAAGGTTGGTGAGTTCATCAGTTTATAGTAATCATTTCATTTTCATCATTTTAATAGACCACAAGATTTCAAATATTATAAAACGTGCAGAAGTCCCATTTAAACTGTACAAAAAATATCTTTCATATGAAGAACACCTGGTGAGGATTCAAAATATAATAGTAACCATCTGTGCCGGTCTTTCACCCCACGGCTGAATACGTGTGCCTTCAAAATATAGAATCTCTGTGCCGGTCTTTACACCCCACGGCTGAACACATGTTTATAAAATATAGGACAACCGGTGCCAAAATGTCGTAAATAATAAACCATCCACCCGGCTCGGGAGCTCATACGCTCTAACGGAAACTGGGGGCTAATGTGTGTCATAATAATCAACCTCAATCCCAGATAATTCCATCATAGAATGCAGTTAAGGTACTTGTGTCTATTGCGTCAAACATTTATAAAAGCGCATGTATTCTCAGTCCCAAAAATGTAAAGAGTAAAAGGGAATCAAATGAAACTCACCTAATGTGTTTTGTAGTAAAAATACATATGACTATATTGAACAACTGAACAATGCAGGGTTGGCCTCAGATTCATGAACCTATAACATTTGTATATTTATTAATACACATATTTGTAATCGAATAAGTTTATATATTATATCTTGGATTATATATTATACTTATTTAGTTTGTGTATATATTCAAAATGTTTAATTTTATTATAGTTGTATATATATATATATATATATATATATATATATATATATATATATATATATATATATATATATATATATATATATAGGTATATCTATTTAGTGTTACAGTAAAAATCCCTAAATTGTTACATATGAGTATTTCTAAAATAATTTGTTAATATAGTTAATATATAATTATAATAATATTTTAAAAACTTTTATTTTTAAAATTCACAATACTTTTAATAATAATAATATTGTTATTACTAATAATCATAATTCTTGTCGTTTTAAAATGATAACTTTAAATAAATGATTATTAATGATAATAAGTTTTAATAATAATATTAGCACTGTTAAAAACTATAATAATAATAATAATGATAATGATAATGTTAAGATAGTACTTATAACAATGATAATGATAATAATGATATTACAAATTTTAAATGTGTTACTATATTAATAGAACTGGTATTAATATCAATATTAATGAAAAGCTATACTATTATTATTTTTATAATAATACTAATAACATTCATAATTGTATCAAATATTCTATTAATGATAATAAATAATAGCTTTTATAGATATACCTATTTTAGTAACAATAATAACAATAATTATAATAATACTTGTAATGATAATAATAATTAATATCAACAATAACAATTAATAATAATAACATAACAATAATAATAATAATAATAATAATCATAATAATAAAGATAGTAAGCTACCTCAAGGATAAATCCTTTTTAAAAAAAAAAAAATAACATCCCTGCCGGGTCTCGAACCCGAGACCACACGATAACTGGAAAAAACACCTAACTACTCCTCTATTTCGTTATTTCTGAATAATACCCTCATCCCTTTATATTTAACCCCATATAATTACGGTTTCCTTTTCTTCTCCGATACATCACCAATTCAACCCGACATCAATTTATTTTGATAACTTCTAAATACATCAATTTAGGATTTGAACTTAATACAGAAAACATCAGTGATTAACTAATTTAGTTAAAACAAAACGAATTAAATTACTCGATGTTGTGACAGAAAATATATATATATATATATATATATATATATATATATATATATATATATATATATATATATATATATATATATATATATATATATATATATAACGCGTATGAACCTTTAAATCAAATTTGAGATTTTTGACTGTTTTAGGTTGATATCATTACACGAAAAAGTTTGTAAACCTCTTCCATAAACTTTCTGTAATCATATTTGTAATTAAAACATAACATTGATTTCGAATTTTGATATGAACACAATGGTTGACTTTTTGAATCAAAAGTTTGACTCGAGAATTAGAACTCAATAAGAGGAATTGGGTGTTGAAACTTTACAGAAAGATCAACTAGAATAGTCCTAACATAACTGTATTATTACTTTTTGAAATAGAATTTGGATTCGAGTTTTTCAGAAAAAAGAACACGAACAGGGGCAGTAACCTGTGTTCTTTATATTTTTGATTTAAATCCGCCAATTTAGACACTGTAAGGAACATTTGTGAGTGATATACGAGTTATAATACTTATATTAGATCCTAATTTGTTTGAATTATGGCTGGATTGAGACGTGTAACGGTTAGCAGATAGGAACAAATTCGATCAGAAAGAAAAAAAATAAAAATCTCAAAAGCAGAAAACGACCGGTAACAAATCGTACTTTTGCTAGCAATGTGAATCAGATTTTGGATAAGAAACAAAATTTATAATAGTTAGAAGTGATTGCATCGATCTTCCATAATTTATCTGTTTTCTTATTTATTTAATTAATACCAATAAATATTTTAATAATACTTTTAATATTAAAAAATAATAACATTAATATAAATATCAAGTTTAATGATAATTAATAATAATAATAATGATATTAATAATAATAATAATAAATTTTATGGTTTTCTAATAACTAAAATATTAATAATGATAATAATTTATAATAATAATACTTCTTAATAATAATTTCTAATAACAAATAATAATAATGCTATTATTAATATACATATTTATAATAATGAAGGTAATAATAATAACACGTCAATTATGTTATAACTTGTAGTTCTATATATATATATATATATATATATATATATATATATATATATATATATATATATATATATATATATATATATATATATATATATATACATATACATTACTGTATTTAAATATTTCTGTTTATATATATATATATATATATATATATATATATATATATATATATATATATATATATATATATCTGTATACATATATGTATTATATTTGGTCTCATAAATTATTAATTATTAAATATAATTATATTAGTAATACTTCTTAATATTATAAATAGTAATAATAACAATTTATAATAATGTAATGGTAATAATTATTATATTATTGATAATAATAATATTTATAAGTTTTATAATAGTAATAATGATAATTTAATTTTATCACGCTTCATATATATATATATATGTTATTACTAATACTCCTTTAGTAATGAGAGTAATATTATTGTTTCATTAATTTTTAATATATTAATATTACATGTTATCGTTTATAATTGATATTATGTAAGAACTTATATTGGTTTGTAATTTCTTATATATATATATTATATATATATATATATATATATAATAATTATTAATAGAAATATAATATCATGTATCTTATTTTACATATTTATTTCTTATGGTTAAATCATATTTTATAATTTCAAGTTAATATACATATACTTACATTTATATATACACATTTATCTACAAACAATTGTTCGTGAATCGTCAGGCATGGTCAAAGGTTCACTGAATCCATATTAATAATTTAAAGGTCAAATGTATGCATGAACACAGTTCAAAGTTCATGAGATTTCAACATTACAAATTTTGCTTATCGTGTCGAAAACATATAAAGATTAAAGTTTAAATTTGGTCGAAAATTCCCGGGTCATCACAGGATGATCACTTTACAAGATTGGAAGTGAGCTAGTAAACTTGGAAGTATTCTTGATTTTATGAAACTAGAACTTGTAGAATTTATGAAGAACACTTAGAACTTGAAGATGTAACTTGAGAGAAATCAATTAGATGAAGAAAATTGAAGAATGAAAGTGTTTGTGGGTGTTTTTGGTCGTTGGTATATGGATTATATATAAAGGATATGTAATTTTGTTTTCATGTAAATAAGTCATGAATGATTACTAATATTTTTGTAATTTTATGAGATATTTCATGCTAGTTGCCAAATGATGGTTCCCACATGTGTTAGGTGACTCACATGAGCTGCTAAGAGCTGATCATTGGAGTGTATATACCAATAGTACATACATTTAGAAGCTGTGTATTGTACAAGTACGAATACGGGTGCATACGAGTAGAATTGTTGATGAAACTGAATGAGGATGTAATTGTAAGCATTTTTGTTAAGTAGAAGTATTTTGATAAGTGTCTTGAAGTCTTTGAAAAGTGTATGAATACATATTAAAACACTACATGTATATACATTTTAACTGAGTCGTTAAGTCATCGTTAGTCGTTACATGTAAATGTTGATTTGAAACCTTTAAGTTAACGATCTTGTTAAATATTGTTAACTCAATGTTTATTATATCTAATGAGATGTTACATTATTATATTATCATGATATTATGATATATTAATATATCTTAATATGATATATATATATATATATATACATTTAAATGTCGTTACAACGATAATCGTTACATATATGTCTCGTTTCGAAATCCTTAAGTTAGTAATCTTGTTTTTACATATGTAGTTCATTGTTAATATACATAATGACATGTTTACTTATCATTAATCATGATTATACATAGTGTAACAATATCTTAATATGATTCATATGTAATTAGTAAGACGTTGTTATAACGATAATCGTTATATATATCGTTTCGAGTTTCTTAATTCAATAAACACAATTTTATGTATATAACTGTCATGACCCGGAAATTTCCGACCAAATTTAAACTTAATCTTTATATGATTCCGACACGATGAGCAAAGTCTTTAATGTTGAGTCTAAAAATTTTGGAAACTATGTTCATATATTCAAATTACTCTTTTGACTACTTTCGACGATTCACAAACTACTGTTTGTAAATAAATATATAAGTATATATATATATATATATATATATATATATATATATATATATATATAAATAAAAGTATAGATAAAATTTTAAAGTTATAACATACGCTTTAATTAATATGAATATAAACTGAAAAGTAATAAATGGAATGTCTAAGTTATCTTTAAAATGAAATACATAAATATATATTAACATATTAAGTTACAAGTTTAAATACAGTGTTATAATAATATTATTAATATACTCATCATTATTATTAAAAAATAATATTAAAATATGTATTATTAATAGTATTATATTCAATACATAACATCTAGTTATGAAGTTTGTTATATATGATTTGTTATAGTACTATGATTATTAACAATAGTAAAATTATTAATATCATTGTTATTTTTATTAAATAACATTATCAATAGAATCATTCTTATGTATTATCCTGGTATTATTATTATAAATATTATTATCTGTATTAATAGAAATCAGTTATTCGATATATATTCATATTATTATTAGTATTATTATAATTAGTACTATAATAATTAGTATTATTATTATTATTATTATTGATATAAAGGTTATAGTTATTAGTATCCTTATCAGTAATAATAATATTATTCTTGTTACTTGTATATTGTTATAAATTTTTGTTATTATTAAGAGTATAATTATTTTGTTATTAATGAGTAAGATTAAATATAATATAGATACAAATATTTATAGCCATTATAATATCAGATAAATAATTTTATAAAAGAATACTAATATATATATCCATAAGCGTGCCAAATTATTGTATATCATTATCAGTAAAAAAAAATTTCTTTATCTCTGTTCCTTCGTGAAACCTTGTCGACTCCATACCACAAGCTTACAAAAAATCGATCAAGACTAGTTTTCTGTTCCAATCTTTCGATTACAACCCTTATTATCTGATATATACCTAGTAATTGCATCTGCTAAATAAATATAAAAAAATAGCTCGTTCGTCTCAAGTATTCAACTCGTAGGTCAAAATTCGATTTTTAATCAATTTTCAAAAAGTGTTAATGAGGTTTTGTTAGGAATACTCCAAGTGATCTTTCTGCAAAATCTTATATTTCAATTCTTCCTAACAACCTTCAATTTGGAGAGTTAAAGTTCTTAAACAAAAAGTCAACCGAATCAAATTTGGTAAAATTCGAGTTTGTGTTAAATTTTCTGGATCAATTAATGATTTCAATAGTTTATAGTGGTAATTTGGAAAATAGTTTGTGAAGAAATCATTAAATGAAAACTCCTAAAAATCAAAAATCAATTTTTTTTTCTTCCATTCACGACGAGCAGCAACAGGAGTATTTTGATTATTATTTTTTTCTTTTCTCAATCCAATTACTCATAAATATTGGTCTCTGTGTTGAATATGAGATCTTAAAGTCGTTTGATTAATTGATACTAAGCTTAAATGAGTGATTGAATTGATAAGTTAATTGTGAATAAGAAGATAAACAAGTTAACAGGTTAAAACAAAATAAAATGAAATATAACCCAGAATAATTGGAACAGACGGATGGTAGAGGGTGTTTATGTTAAGCGGGAGGTCACTGGTTCGAGTCCCGGCTTGGACAATTTGATTATATTTTTGAGCTTATGAGGTAGTTATCTTTTTGGTTAATTATTATTATTATTATAATTATTATTATTATTATTATTATTATTATTATTATTATTATTATTATTATTATTATTATTATTATTATTATTATTATTATTATTATTATTATTATTATTATTATTATTATTATTGTTATTATTATTATTATTATTATTATTATTATTATTATTATTATTATTATTATTATTACTATTATTATTATTATTATTAGTATTATTGTTAGATTACTTATGATTATTAACAAAAGTTGTATCATAATTATTAGTATTATCATTTCAAACATTATTATTATTAGTAATATTTTCATCAGTAATATTAAAATTATCATTATTATTGTTATAGAATTATCAAAATTTTTATTTTTTTATCATTATTATTACTAGTATTATATATATATCAAATGAATATTTTCTATATAAAATATAATTATGACATAAAAACTAACCACATTAATATTTTTGTAATAAATGTTAAAATTAGTTATACAAAGATATATATATATATATATATATATAATATATATATATATATATATATATATATATATATATATATATATATAATTAGGTGTTTGTTATATATATATATATATATATATATATATATATATATATATATATATATAAAATTAGGTTATTAACAAACACCTAATATAAAATAACAAATAAAATCACTAATAATATATACTCATTCGAATACAATTATACGTGTTAATATATATACTTGATATAGGTTCGTGAATCCGAGACTGATGTTAAAGCTAAGGGGTATAAAATACTTATTAATTTTAGAAGAAATACTATTAAATACGATACATTTTTACACAAGATATTTATTTATTTATAGAATGGATATACTTAAACCTTGCTACAACACTTATAGGCAGTGTACCTAATCGTACAGTAGTGTAGTTTTTAGTAAGTCCGGTTCGTTCCACAGGGAATCTTTTTAAACAAAGCTTAACGCTATATTAGTTTACTTTTATAAAAATACAAATATATATATAAGTAATATTATTATTATAAAGGGGGGTTTTTACCGTTTAATGACCGGTTTGTCGATTTTAAAATTTTAGTCGCAGTTAAAACCAAATGTAAAATAATAAATAAATATAAGACTTAATTTAAAACGTAAAGTAAATAACGATAATGAAATTGCGAATAATAAAAGTGCGATAAAATAAACTTGCGATAATTAAAAAGTACGATAATTAAAAGTGCAATTAAATACAATAACAATAAATAAAAATGCGATAATTAGAAGTGCAATTAAATATAAAATAAAGGAAATTAAATATGAAATAAAATAATTATGCTTATTTAAACTTCCGTAATCATGATGTTTGACGTGTTGATTTTAGTTTTATGCCCATGGGTTAATTGTCCTTTGTCCTGGATTATTTAATATGTCCATACGGATTTGTCCATAATAGTCCATCAGTCATAAATATAAAGAGCGAAAGCCTTCGTCAAACTATTCTTATTCCCGAAGTCAAATATTCCAACTAATTGGGGATTCGAATTGTAACAAGGTTTTAATACTTTGTTTAATGAATACACCAGGTTATCGACTGCGTGTAAACCAAGGTTTTACTACTTTGTTAACAATTACACCAATTACCCTTGAATGTAATCCACCCCTGTTTTAATGAGTCCATTGACTATTAATCCATCCCCGAATCCGACAAATGAACAATAATTCGTACTTATAAATATCCCGCCCATCGTGTCCGATTAAGCGTATGTGGTTATATATAAATACGTCGAATTATAAGTTTGTATATTAAATTAACAAGGTATTGTTTAGTTAATATAAAACCCATTAATAGCCCATAGTCTAATTTCCACAAGTGTCGTTCTTTTATCCAAACCCCAATTATGGTACAAAGCCCAATTACCCAATTTTAGTAATTAGCCCAACATCATGATTACTTCGGATTAAATAAGCATAATAATAACTTAGCTACGAGAGATTAATGTAAAAAGGTTGAACATAACTTACAATGATTAAAAATAGCGTAGCGTTACACGGACAGAATTTCGACTTACTCCCTTACAACATTCGCTAACATACCCTTATTATTAGAATTATAATTAAAATTAAAATTAAAATTAAAATATAAATATAAATATTTACGTAGTATTATGAGAGAAGAAGAAAAATGAAATGTCCCGTTCTTATTGATTAAAACGTTCCATATTAATTGATTTCGTTGCGAGGTTTTGACCTCTATATGAGACGTTTTTCAAAGACTGCATTCATTTTTAAACAAACCATAACCTTTATTTCATCAATAAAGGTTTAAAAAGCTTTACGTAGATTATCAAATAATGATAATCTAAAATATCCTGTTTACACACGACCATTACATAATGGTTTACAATACAAATATGTTACAACAAAATAAGTTTCTTGAATGCAGTTTTTACACAATATCATACAAGCATGGACTCCAAATCTTGTCCTTATTTAAGTATGCGACAGCGGAAGCTCTTAATAATCACCTGAGAATAAACATGCTTAAAACGTCAACAAAAATGTTGGTGAGTTATAGGTTTAACCTATATATATCAAATCGTAACAATAGACCACAAGATTTCATATTTCAAAACACATCCCATACATTGAGATAAAAATCATTCATATGATGAACACCTGGTAACCGACATTAACAAGATGCATATATATAAGAATATCCCCGTCATTCCGGGACACCCTTCGGATATGATATAAATTTCGAAGTACTAAAGCATCCGGTACTTTGGATGGGGTTTGTTAGGCCCAATAGATCTATCTTTAGGATTCGCGTCAATTAGGGTGTCTGTTCCCTAATTCTTAGATTACCAGACTTAATAAAAAGGGGCATATTCGATTTCGATAATTCAACCATAGAATGTAGTTTCACGTACTTGTGTCTATTTTGTAAATCATTTATAAAACCTGCATGTATTCTCATCCCAAAAATATTAGATTTTAAAAGTGGGACTATAACTCACTTTCACAGATTTTTACTTCGTCGGGAAGTAAGACTTGGCCACTGGTTGATTCACGAACCTATAACAATATATACATATATATCAAAGTATGTTAAAAATATATTTACAACACTTTTAATATATTTTGATGTTTTAAGTTTATTAAGTCAGCTGTCCTCGTTAGTAACCTATAACTAGTTGTCCACAGTTAGATATACAGAAATAAATCGATAAATATTATCTTGAATCAATCCACGACCCAGTGTATACGTATCTCAGTATTGATCACAACTCAAACTATACATATTTTGGAATCAACCTCAACCCTGTATGGCTAACTCCAACATTCACATATAGAGTGTCTATGGTTGTTCCGAAATATATATAGATGTGTCGACATGATAGGTCGAAACATTGTATACGTGTCTATGGTATCTCAAGATTACATAATATACAATACAAGTTGATTAAGTTATGGTTGGAATATATTTGTTACCAATTTTCACGTAGCTAAAATGAGAAAAATTATCCAATCTTGTTTTATCCATAACTTCTTCATTTTAAATCCGTTTTGAGTGAATCAAATTGCTATGGTTTCATATTGAACTCTATTTTATGAATTTAAACAGAAAAAGTGTAGGTTTATAGTCGGAAAAATAAGTTACAAGTCGTTTTTATAAAGGTAGTCATTTCAGTCGAAAGAACGACGTCTAGATGACCATTTTAGAAAACATACTTCCACTTTGAGTTTAACCATAATTTTTGGATATAGTTTCACGTTCATAATAAAAATCATTTTCTCAGAATAACAACTTTTAAATCAAAGTTTATCATAGTTTTTAATTAACTAACCCAAAACAGCCCGCGGTGTTACTACGACGGCGTAAATCCGGTTTTACGGTGTTTTTCGTGTTTCCAGGTTTTAAATCATTAAGTTAGCATATCATATAGATATAGAACATGTGTTTAGTTTATTTTAAAAGTCAAGTTAGAAGGATTAACTTTTGTTTGCGAACAAGTTTAGAATTAACTAAACTATGTTCTAGTGATTACAAGTTTAAACCATCGAATAAGATAGCTTTATATGTATGAATCGAATGATGTTATGAACATCATTACTACCTTAAGTTCCTTGGATAAACCTACTGGAAAAGAGAAAAATGGATCTAGCTTCAATGGATCCTTGGATGGCTCGAAGTTCTTGAAGCAGAATCATGACACGAAAACAAGTTCAAGTAAGATCATCACTTAAAATAAGATTGTTATAGTTATAGAAATTGAACCAAAGTTTGAATATGATTATTAACTTGTATTAGAATGATAACCTACTGTAAGAAACAAAGATTTCTTGAGGTTGTATGGTCACCTTACAAGATTGGAAGTGAGCTAGCAAACTTGAAAGTATTCTTGATTTTATGAAACTAGAACTTTTGGAATTTATGAAGAACACTTAGAACTTGAAGATAGAACTTGAGAGAGATCAATTAGATGAAGAAAATTGAAGAATGAAAGTGTTTGTAGGTGTTTTTGGTCGTTGGTGTATGGATTAGATATAAAGGATATGTTATTTTGTTTTCATGTAAATAAGTCATGAATGATTACTCATATATTTGTAATTTTATGAGATATTTCATGCTAGTTGCCAAATGATGGTTCCCACATGTGTTAGGTGACTCACATGGGCTGCTAAGAGCTGATCATTGGAGTGTATATACCAATAGTACATACATCTAAAAGCTGTGTATTGTACGAGTACGAATACGGGTGCATACGAGTAGAATTGTTGATGAAACTGAACGAGGATGTAATTGTAAGCATTTTTGTTAAGTAGAAGTATTTTGATAAGTGTATTGAAGTCTTTCAAAAGTGTATAAATACATATTAAAACACTACATGTATATACATTTTAACTGAGTCGTTAAGTCATCGTTAGTCGTTACATGTAAGTGTTGTTTTGAAACTTTTAGGTTAACGATCTTGTTAAATGTTGTTAACCCAATGTTTATAATATCAAATGAGATTTTAAATTATTATATTATCATGATATTATCATGTATGAATATCTCTTAATATGATATATATACATTAAATGTCTTTACAACGATAATCGTTACATATATGTCTCGTTTAAAAATCATTAAGTTAGTAGTCTTGTTTTTACATATGTAGTTCATTGTTAATATACTTAATGATATGTTTACTTATCATAGTATCATGTTAACTATATATATATATATATCCATATATATGTCATCATATAGTTTTTACAAGTTTTAACGTTCGTGAATCACCGGTCAACTTGGGTGGTCAATTGTCTATATGAAACATATTTCAATTAATCAAGTCTTAACAAGTTTGATTGCTTAACATGTTGGAAACATTTAATCATGTAAATATCAATCTCAATTAATATATATAAACATGGAAAAGTTCGGGTCACTACAGTACCTACCCATTAAATAAATTTCGTCCCGAAATTTTAAGCTGTTGAAGGTGTTGATGAATCTTCTGGAAATAGATGCGGGTATTTCTTCTTCATCTGATCTTCACGCTCCCAGGTGAACTCGGGTCCTCTACGAGCATTCCATCGAACCTTAACAATTGGTATCTTGTTTTGCTTAAGTCTTTTAACCTCACGATACATTATTTCGACGGGTTCTTCGATGAATTGAAGTTTTTCGTTGATTTGGATTTCATCTAACGGAATAGTGAGATCTTCTTTAGCAAAAAATTTCTTCAAATTCGAGACGTGGAAAGTGTTATGTACAGCCACGAGTTGTTGAGGTAACTCAAGTCGGTAAGCTATTGGTCCGACACGATCAATAATCTTGAATGGTTCAATATACCTTGGATTTAATTTCCCTCGTTTACCAAATCGAACAACGCCTTTCCAAGGTGCAACTTTAAGCATGACCATCTCTCCAATTTCAAATTCTATATCTTTTCTTTTAATGTCAGCGTAGCTCTTTTGTCGACTTTGGGCAGTTTTCAACCGTTGTTGAATTTGGATGATCTTCTCGGTAGTTTCTTTTATAATCTCCGGACCCGTAATCTGTCTATCCCCCACCTCACTCCAACAAATCGGAGACCTGCACTTTCTACCATAAAGTGCTTCAAACGGCGCCATCTCAATGCTTGAATGGTAGCTGTTGTTGTAGGAAAATTCTGCTAACGGTAGATGTCGATCCCAACTGTTTCCGAAATCAATAACACATGCTCGTAGCATGTCTTCAAGCGTTTGTATCGTCCTTTCGCTCTGCCCATCAGTTTGTGGATGATAGGCAGTACTCATGTCTAGACGAGTTCCTAATGCTTGCTGTAATGTCTGCCAGAAGCTTGAAATAAATCTGCCATCCCTATCAGAGATAATAGAGATTGGTATTCCATGTCTGGAGATGACTTCCTTCAAATACAGTCGTGCTAACTTCTCCATCTTGTCATCTTCTCTTATTGGTAAGAAGTGTGCGGATTTGGTGAGACGATCAACTATTACCCAAATAGTATCAAAACCACTTGCAGTCCTTGGCAATTTAGTGATGAAATCCATGGTAATGTTTTCCCATTTCCATTCAGGGATTTCAGGTTGTTGAAGTAGACCTGATGGTTTCTGATGCTCAGCTTTGACCTTAGAACACGTCAAACATTCTCCTACGTATTTAGCAACATCGGCTTTCATACCCGGCCACCAAAAATGTTTCTTGAGATCCTTGTACATCTTCCCCGTTCCAGGATGTATTGAGTATCTGGTTTTATGAGCTTCTCTAAGTACCATTTCTCTCATATCTCCAAATTTTGGTACCCAAATCCTTTAAGCCCTATACCGGGTTCCGTCTTCCCGAATATTAAGATGCTTCTCCGATCCTTTGGGTATTTCATCCTTTAAATTTCCCTCTTTTAAAACTCCTTGTTGCGCCTCCTTTATTTGAGTAGTAAGGTTATTATGAATCATTATATTCATAGATTTTACTCGAATGGGTTCTCTGTCCTTCCTGCTCAAGGCATCGGCTACCACATTTGCCTTCCCCGGGTGGTAACGAATCTCAAAGTCGTAATCATTCAATAATTCAATCCACCTACGCTGCCTCATATTCAGTTGTTTCTGATTAAATATGTGTTGAAGACTTTTGTGGTCGGTATATATAATACTTTTGACCCCATATAAGTAGTGCCTCCAAGTCTTTAATGCAAAAACAACCGCGCCTAATTCCAAATCATGCGTCGTATAATTTTGTTCGTGAATCTTCAATTGTCTAGACGCATAAGCAATCACCTTCGTTCGTTGCATTAATACACAACCGAGACCTTGCTTTGATGCATCACAATAAATCACAAAATCATCATTCCCTTCAGGCAATGACAATAAAGGTGCCGTAGTTAGCTTTTTCTTCAATAACTGAAACGCTTTCTCTTGTTCATCATTCCATTCAAATTTCTTCCCTTTATGCGTTAATGCAGTCAAGGGTTTTGCTATTCTGGAAAAGTCTTGGATGAACCTTCTGTAGTAACCAGCTAGTCCTAAAAACTGGCGTATGTGTTTCGGAGTTTTCGGGGTTTCCCACTTTTCAACAGTTTCTATCTTTGCCGGATCCACCTTAATACCTTCTTTGTTCACTATGTGACCGAGGAATTGAACTTCTTCCAACCAAAATGCACACTTTGAAAACTTAGCGTACAATTCTTCCTTTCTCAATACTTCTAACACCTTTCTCAAATGTTCACCGTGTTCTTGGTCATTCTTTGAGTAAATAAGTATGTCATCAATGAAAACAATGACAAACTTGTCAAGGTATGGTCCACACACTCGGTTCATAAGGTCCATGAACACAGCTGGTGCATTAGTTAAAACAAACGGCATGACCATAAACTCGTAATGACCATAACGTGTTCTGAAAGCAGTCTTTGGAATATCATCTTCTTTCACCCGCATTTGATGATACCCGGAACGTAAGTCAATCTTTGAATAAACAGACGAGCCTTGTAGTTGATCAAATAAGTCGTCGATTCTCGGTAGTGGGTAGCGGTTCTTGATGGTAAGTTTGTTCAACTCTCGGTAGTCGATACACAACCTGAATGTACCATCTTTCTTCTTAACAAACAAAACAGGAGCTCCCCACGGTGATGTGCTTGGTCGAATGAAACCACGCTTTAAAAGTTCTTGTAATTGGCTTTGCAGTTCTTTCATCTCGCTGGGTGCGAGTCTGTAAGGAGCACGAGCTATTGGTGCAGCTCCTAGTACAAGATCTATTTGAAATTCAACGGATCGATGTGGGGGTAATCCCGGTAATTCTTTCGAAAATACATCGGGAAATTCTTTTGCAATGGGAACATCATTGATGCTCTTTTCTTCAGTTTGTACTTTCTCGACGTGTGCTAGAACAGCATAGCAACCTTTTCTTATTAGTTTTTGTGCCTTCAAATTACTAATAAAATGTAGCTTCGTGTTGCCCTTTTCTCCGTACACCATTAAGGGTTTTCCTTTTTCTCGTATAATGCGAATTGCATTTTTGTAACAAACGATCTCTGCTTTCACTTCTTTCAACCAGTCCATACCGATTATCACATCAAAACTCCCTAACTCTACTGGTATTAAATCAATCTTAAATGTTTCGCTAACCAGTTTAATTTCTCGATTCCGACATATATTATCTGTTGAAATTAATTTACCATTTGCTAATTCGAGTAAAAATTTACTATCCAAAGGCGTCAATGGGCAACTTAATTTAGCACAAAAATCTCTACTCATATAGCTTCTATCCGCACCCGAATCAAATAAAACGTAAGCAGATTTATTGTCAATAAGAAACGTACCCGTAACAAGCTCCGGGTCTTCCTGTGCCTCTGCCGCATTAATATTGAAAACTCTTCCGCGGCCTTGTCCATTCGTGTTCTCCTGGTTCGGGCAATTTCTAATAATGTGGCCCGGTTTTCCACACTTATAACAAACTACATTGGCATAGCTGGCTCCGACACTACTTGCTCCGCCATTACTCGTTCCGACACCATTTGTTCCTTTCGTTCTATTAACCCCTGGTCCGTAGACCTCACACTTCGCCACGCTATGACCATTTCTTTTACACTTGTTGCAAAATTTGGTGCAGAACCCCGAGTGATACTTTTCACACCTTTGGCATAGCTGCTTCTGATTGTTGTTGTTGTTGCGGTTATTATTGTTGTTGGGATGATTGTTGTAGTTGCTGTTGTTGTTGTTGTTGTTGTTGTTGTTGGGCCGTTTGTTGTAGTTGCGATTGATGTTGCGATTGTTGGGATAATTGTTGCGATTGCTGTTGTTGTTGTATTGGTGATTCTTATCACCATTTTCCTCCCACTTTCTTTTGACTTGCTTCACATTGGCCTCTTCAGCAGTCTGTTCTTTAATTCTTTCTTCAATCTGGTTCACTAGTTTGTGAGCCATTCTACATGCCTGTTGTATGGAGGCGGGCTCGTGTGAACTTATATCTTCTTGGATTCTTTCGGGTAATCCTTTCACAAACGCGCCGATCTTCTCTTCCTCATCTTCGAATGCTCCCGGACACAATAGGCACAATTCTGTGAATCGTCTTTCATACGTGGTAATATCAAATCCTTGGGTTCGTAACCCTCTAAGTTCTGTCTTGAGCTTATTGACCTCGGTTCTGGGACGGTACTTCTCGTTCATCAAGTGCTTGAATGCTGACCACGGTAGTGCGTACGCATCGTCTTGTCCCACTTGCTCTAGATAGGTATTCCACCATGTTAACGCAGAACCTGTGAAGGTATGCGTAGCGTACTTCACTTTGTCCTCTTCAGTACACTTACTTATGGCAAACACCGATTCGACCTTCTCGGTCCACCGTTTCAATCCGATCGGTCCTTCGGTTCCATCAAATTCCAAAGGTTTGCAGGCAGTGAATTCTTTGTAGGTGCATCCTACACGATTTACTGTACTGCTAGATCCAAGGTTATTGTTGGTATGTAGCGCAGCCTGTACTGCGGCTATGTTTGAAGCTAGAAAAGTACGGAATTCCTCTTCATTCATATTCACTGTGTGTCGAGTATTCGGTGCCATTTCCTTCAAAATAGTCAAATGGAACAAGTTAATAATACAGAATATTAAGAGTAGTTAATAGTATTTCGTAGCATAATATGAACTCATTTATAAAAGCTTTTTCTTCATATTAGCGTTTTATAAGTTTAAATTCGGGTAGTACCTACCCGTTAAGTTCATACTTAGTAGCTAATATACAATTCAACTACTACAATTCTATATGAAAAACTGATTATAATAATATTTCGCGTTCAAACTTTTATACAATATTTTACAAACTTACAATACCGCTTATTTTACATAAAGCATGAAATATAGCACACAATAACTTTGATACAAGATAGTTGTGAAGATAATTCTAGCTAGTACACAAGTCGTTCAGCAAAGGCAATAAAGACACGTAATTCATACGTCCAGAAACAAGTCATGCATTCTGGTTTTACTAGGACTACTTCCCATCCTTGGTCTTGTGCAACATAACCGTTATGGCCGTTGATAAGACAGCGTGTTGTAACGTCGTCAAAGGGACGAGGGTTACGTAATGTCCAACAGTCCCGTAACAATCTAAAAACCTCATTTCTTACCCCAATTACCGACTCCGTCACTTGTGGGAATGTTTTGTTTAATAGCTGTAGCCCGATGTTCTTTTTCTCACTTTGGTGAGAAGCGAACATTACTAACCCATAAGCATAGCATGCTTCTTTATGTTGCATGTTAGCCGCTTTTTCTAAATCATGAAGTCCTATATTCGGATACATTGAGTCAAAATAATTTCTTAACCCATTGCGTAAAATAGCATTTGAGTTTCCCGCAATATATGCATCAAAGTAAACACATCGTAACTTATGGGTTTCCCAATGTGATATCCCCCATCTTTCAAACGAAAGTCTCTTATAAACCAAGACATTCTTGGAACGTTCTTCGAATGTCTTACAAACTGATCTCGCCTTAAATAGTTGTGCCGAGGAATTCTGACCGACTCTAGACAAGATTTCATCAATCATGTCTCCGGGTCGGTCTCTTAAAATATTGGGTTGTCTATCCATTTTGTGTTTTTATACTGTAAAATAGACAAGAGTTAGATTCATAAAAAAAAATACTTATTAATACAAGCAATTTTTACATATATCATAAAGCATAAGCACACTATATTACATATATTACACCACATGAATACAACTATCTTATTCCGACTGGCTTGTTTCTTCTTCTTCGGTTTTGGTTCGTTTTGCTAAGTTTCTAGGGATATATGATTTTCCCCTAATACGAGCCGTCGTTATCCACATTGGTTTAGAAAAACCTGGTGGTTTAGAGGTTCCCGGGTCATTGTTACAACTTAAGGACTTCGGGGGTTGACGATACATATAAAGTTCATCGGGGTTGGAATTAGATTTCTCTATTTTTATGCCCTTTCCCTTATTATTTTCTTTTGCCTTTTTAAATTCAGTTGGGGTAATTTCTATAACATCATCGGAATTCTCGTCGGAATCCGATTCATCGGAGAATTGGTAATCCTCCCAATATTTTGCTTCCTTGGCGGAAACACCATTGACCATAATTAACCTTGGTCGGTTGGTTGAGGATTTTCTTTTACTTAACCGTTTTATTATTTCCCCCACCGGTTCTATTTCTTCATCCGGTTCCGATTCTTCTTCCGGTTCCGATTCTTCTTCAGGTTCCGACTCTTCTTCCGGTTCCTCTTCGGGAACTTGTGAATCAGTCCACGAATCATTCCAATTTACATTTGACTCTTCATTATTATTAGGTGAGTCAATGGGACTTGTTCTAGAGGTAGACATCTATCACATAATATCAAACGCGTTAAGAGATTAATATATCACATAATATTCACATGTTAAAAATATATAGTTTCCAACAAAATTTGTTTAGCAATCATTTTTCAAGTAAACACGGTCGAAGTCCAGACTCACTAATGCATCCTAACAAACTCGATAAGACACACTAATGCAAAATTCTGGTTCTCTAAGACCAACGCTCTGATACCAACTGAAATGTCCCGTTCTTATTGATTAAAAACGTTCCATATTAATTGATTTCGTTGCGAGGTTTTGACCTCTATATGAGACGTTTTTCAAAGACTGCATTCATTTTTAAACAAACCATAACCTTTATTTCATCAATAAAGGTTTAAAAAACTTTACGTAGATTATCAAATAATGATAATCTAAAATATCCTGTTTACACACGACCATTACATAATGGTTTACAATACAAATATGTTACAACAAAATAAGTTTCTTGAATGCAGTTTTTACACAATATCATACAAGCATGGACTCCAAATCTTGTCCTTATTTAAGTATGCGACAGCGGAAGCTCTTAATAATCACCTGAGAATAAACATGCTTAAAACGTCAACAAAAATGTTGGTGAGTTATAGGTTTAACCTATATATATCAAATCGTAACAATAGACCACAAGATTTCATATTTCAATACACATCCCATACATAGAGATAAAAATCATTCATATGATGAACACCTGGTAACCGACATTAACAAGATGCATATATATAAGAATATCCCCATCATTCCGGGACACCCTTCGGATATGATATAAATTTCGAAGTACTAAAGCATCCGGTACTTTGGATGGGGTTTGTTAGGCCCAATAGATCTATCTTTAGGATTCGCGTCAATTAGGGTGTCTGTTCCCTAATTCTTAGATTACCAGACTTAATAAAAAGGGGCATATTCGATTTCGATAATTCAACCATAGAATGTAGTTTTACGTAATTGTGTCTATTTTGTAAATCATTTATAAAACCTGCATGTATTCTCATCCCAAAAATATTAGATTTTAAAAGTGGGACTATAACTCACTTTCACAGATTTTTACTTCGTCGGGAAGTAAGACTTGGCCACTGGTTGATTCACGAACCTATAACAATATATACATATATATCAAAGTATGTTCAAAATATATTTACAACACTTTTAATATATTTTGATGTTTTAAGTTTATTAAGTCAGCTGTCCTCGTTAGTAACCTATAACTAGTTGTTCACAGTTAGATATACAGAAATAAATCGATAAATATTATCTTGAATCAATCCACGACCCAGTGTATACGTATCTCAGTATTGATCACAACTCAAACTATACATATTTTGGAATCAACCTCAACCCTGTCTAGCTAACTCCAATATTCACATATAGAGTGTCTATGGTTGTTCCGAAATATATATAGATGTGTCAACATGATAGGTCGAAACATTGTATACGTGTCTATGGTATCTCAAGATTACATAATATACAATACAAGTTGATTAAGTTATGGTTGGAATATATTTGTTACCAATTTTCACGTAGCTAAAATGAGAAAAAATATCCAATCTTGTTTTACCCATAACTTCTTCATTTTAAATCCGTTTTGAGTGAATCAAATTGCTATGGTTTCATATTGAACTCTATTTTATGAATCTAAACAGAAAAAGTATAGGTTTATAGTCGGAAAAATAAGTTACAAGTCGTTTTTGTAAAGGTAGTCATTTCAGTCGAAAGAACGACGTCTAGATGACCATTTTAGAAAGCATACTTCCACTTTGAGTTTAACCATAATTTTTGGATATAGTTTCATGTTCATAATAAAAATCATTTTCTCAGAATAACAACTTTTAAATCAAAGTTTATCATAGTTTTCAATTAACTAACCCAAAACAGCCCGCGGTGTTACTACGACGGCGTAAATCCGGTTTTACGGTGTTTTTCGTGTTTCCAGGTTTTAAATCATTAAGTTAGCATATCATATAGATATATAACATGTGTTTAGTTTATTTTAATAGTCAAGTTAGAAGGATTAAATTTTGTTTGCGAACAAGTTTAGAATTAACTAAACTATGTTCTAGTGATTACAAGTTTAAACCTTCGAATAAGATAGCTTTATATGTATGAATCGAATGATGTTATGAACATCATTACTACCTTAAGTTCCTTGGATAAACCTACTGGAAAAGAGAAAAATGGATCTAGCTTCAATGGATCCTTGGATGGCTCGAAGTTCTTGAAGCAGAATCATGACACGAAAACAAGTTCAAGTAAGATCATCACTTAAAATAAGATTGTTATAGTTATAGAAATTGAACCAAAGTTTGAATATGATTATTACCTTGTATTAGAATGATAACCTACTGTAAGAAATAAAGATTTCTTGAGGTTGGATGATCACCTTACAAGATTGGAAGTGAGCTAGCAAACTTGAAAGTATTCTTGATTTTATGAAACTAGAACTTTTGGAATTTATGAAGAACACTTAGAACTTGAAGATAGAACTTGAGAGAGATCAATTAGATGAAGAAAATTGAATAATGAAAGTGTTTATAGGTATTTTTGGTCGTTGGTGTATGGATTAGATATAAAGGATGTGTTATTTTGTTTTCATGTAAATAAGTCATGAATGATTACTCATATTTTTGTAATTTTATGAGATATTTCATGCTAGTTGCCAAATGATGGTTCCCACAAGTGTTAGGTGACTCACATGGGCTGCTAAGAGCTGATCATTGGAGTGTATATACCAATAGTACATACATCTAAAAGCTGTGTATTGTACGAGTACGAATACGGGTGCATACGAGTAGAATTGTTGATGAAACTGAACGAGGATGTAATTGTAAGCATTTTTCTTAAGTAGAAGTATTTTGATAAGTGTATTGAAGTCTTTCAAAAGTGTATAAATACATATTAAAACACTACATGTATATACATTTTAACTGAGTCGTTAAGTCATCGTTAGTCGTTACATGTAAGTGTTGTTTTGAAACTTTTAGGTTAACGATCTTGTTAAATGTTGTTAACCCAATGTTTATAATATCAAATGAGATTTTAAATTATTATATTATCATGATATTATCATGTATGAATATCTCTTAATATGATATATATACATTAAATGTCTTTACAACGATAATCGTTACATATATGTCTCGTTTAAAAATCATTAAGTTAGTAGTCTTGTTTTTACATATGTAGTTCATTGTTAATATACTTAATGATATGTTTACTTATCATAGTATCATGTTAACTATATATATATATATCCATATATATGTCATCATATAGTTTTTACAAGTTTTAACGTTCGTGAATCACCGGTCAACTTGGGTGGTCAATTGTCTATATGAAACATATTTCAATTAATCAAGTCTTAACAAGTTTGATTGCTTAACATGTTGGAAACATTTAATCATGTAAATATCAATCTCAATTAATATATATAAACATGGAAAAGTTCGGGTCACTACAAAAAAGATGATGAAAAATGCTCAGAATTCGGTTGCTTTTATAGGGACTTTCAAAACTTGGGGCTCCGCGAATCGCGGCATTTTTGGCCTTCAAACTCCGCGAGTCGCGGAGATTGAAATTACAGCTCAGTCCCTTTTGGAGTCTTTCTTGCCGACGGTTTTAATTATAAATATAATATATTAAATAATTATAAGAATTATTTAAATATTATATTATATTTATGTGCATAGTTGACTTGTAATTTTTAGTCCGTTGCGTCGAGCGTTGAGAGTTGACTCTGGTCCCGGTTCCGAATTTTCTAACGTCCTTGCGTACAATTTAATATCTTGTACTTTGCGTTTTGAATCTTGTACTCTTGTAATTTCGAGACGTTTCTTATCAATAATTGGAACCTCTTTGATTGTATTTTGCACTTTTGAGCTTTTTGGTCGTTTGCGTCTTCAATTTGTCGAATCTATCTTTTGTCTTCACCTTTTATTATTTAAACGAATATCACTTGTAAATAGAACAATTGCAACTAAAAGCCTGTCTTTCTTGAGGAATAATGCTATGAAATATATGTTCGTTTTTAGCATTATCAAATATTCCCACACTTAAGCGTTGCTTGTCCTCAAGCAATATCGTCTTGAAATACTAGAATCACTTCTTTATTCTTCACACTTTGTACATCAGTGATTTCTATACGGTGGTATAAACAACGGTAGTAACGATATGGTTTACAGTCCCACATGACTATAAAAATTTAGATCCATTAAGGAAATTGGATCTTTATGAAAACATTTGATCTTTTGAAAATTAAATCTAGTTTTTACCCTAGATAAGTTTTCCGGAATAACCCTTTACCGGTGTTTGCAAAATATTTTTGTGGGTTTGGTGGGTTTCAGATTTGAAAATTTTAGCTCAAAACTTGCGGTTTTGTGTCACCCACTTGCTAACCTTGTATTTGGAAAGCAAACGTCCAGTTTACTTGTCCCGTATATTACCTTTCGGTAAATTACCGTCCGGTTGTAAAGGAAAGCGTTGAACAAGCAACTGTTAAGGCAATGTCTCCTGACATGCTTTTAATTATGGTCTATAACGTGTCGGACGCAATTACTATCCTTGGTATGAGCAATAGTAAAGCTCACCCTTATAATTTTTCGGTCTGGCATAAGGTCTTGTCTTTGACCATGCTATGCAACCACCGTTCTTACGGTTGACACCCGATTTGGTTCAGGTGACCTAATGAATTCTAGGTGAATTCCTAGGATTTTACGTTCAATGGTAATGAACGCATTGAAAATAGGGTTTTCAGAAAATAAATCGGTTTGTAATTTTGATCAAAATATTTTCTCGTTCAAGCTCGAGTTTAGATATCATTGAATTCCATGAGTTTGAATTCTCAATCTTTAAGGTCAATCTCTAGGATTGAGTAATATCAGGCTTAAAAGCTGATTTTTGATCTTTTAAGGAGATTATCCTTTCTGGGGATCTGATTTATTAGTCTTATCCAGCTAATTTGCATGGTGCCCCCCCATTTTACGAGATAAATCCTTCTCAAGGTTAGGATAAATCTGACCACTTGGCGACCCTGTTTAATGCTGAGGTCCGTGGATTTCCTGCTGATTTTAGTGATGACTTTTCTAGATTTTACGTCAACCTACAGCTGGTCTGGACGACAACTTCTTGACCTAAATCAAGAAGCGCGTGTCTTTTTCGGAAGACTTTACTTCCTTTTAATGATGGAATTGATTCATCGTGTAGATCCATCTTTCTTACAATAAATCAGGTAAAACTTTTTAGTTTAGTCCAAAGCAAAAGTATTTTCAGTTATTTGTACAAAAATATGTGGCACATGTTTAAGATAACTTGGTAATTTTTCCCACACTTGGCTTTTATTTTCCTTTTTTTTTTTCGTCCTCTATTCCATTTTAAATGAATTTTAACATTTTGGTTTGTTTCTCAATTTATGTCCTTTTCGAGGTAATAATAATTTCGGTGTTATAACCTAGTTTTATCGTTCATAAATATGTATAAACATGATTTTGAGTTCATTTAATTGAAAATTTTGTAAAATTTTACTAGAATTGGGTAGTCAGTATATAAGACTAGGGCTGTTCTTTATTATCAGAGAGCACTAGATTCTAATACAACTACTGCTTTACTAGTATTTTTAATGGTAACCCAGTGTTTAAAGTAAAAATTTTAAAATCCGAAAGAATTTAACCCCTTCCCACACTTAAGATCTTGCAATGCCCTCATTTGCAAGAAATCAGTAACAATTTAAATTATTGAGGGTGATTTGTGTGAAAATGATTAAATTTTTACCAAAGTTTCCAAATATATTAACGTTTGTTTGCTGAATGATAAATGGTGCACATCATTTGTTCATTCCGTCTTGTTGTTATTTCACATATATTTTGCATCTTGTCGTCAAAATTAGTTGCTTTTGCTGAACTTAATGCCAGTCTTTGAAAATGCGTTGTTTTTACCCTGTTGTGTACATAAGATAAACTGCAAACATATATACATATTTTTGAAGTTTGGTATATTACCCCACATTCAAAAATTATTAAAATCTAGGAATAAAAGTTAGAAAATTATAAAAACTATTACAATATTAACATAAGTATTAAATGTATCAATATTACAAATTACAAAATAAATAAAACTAAGTAGACTAGGGATGATACTGGTACCAATAGGGGTTCCAGGCATAACCATAGGTGCTATAGAATGCTTCGGCAGGGTTATACGTAGGATACGGTGGTTGCATCTCTATAGACCAGGGAGGGAAGATGGGTTTTGGTGTAGGAATATAGTTTCTACCTATATGTTGGCAATGAGCTATGATTTGGTTCTGATGAACTTGCCAATCTTCAAATGCTCTCTGTCTAGCATTTTCGTACTCCTGTGAAGCTATAAACCTTTGTATTTCTTGCATTTCATTTCCCCCTCCTACATTACCTTGCTGTTGGTTTCTCTCAACCTGTGGATGTCTACCATGGTATGGTACTGCGGCATTATTTCACCTCTTCAAAACTTTCGCACCATGGTATACATTTAAACCTATAGTATCGCGGGGTTCTGGTTCTTCTACTAATAATCCCCCCCGACTTATATCCACACCGAGATATTCACCAATCAAAGTAATAAAAATACCACCTCCTATTATGCTATGCGGTTGCATCCCCCTAACCATAGCTGATAAATAATAACCCACACAATACGGTATACTTACAGTGCTTTGTGGGTCTCGAATACACATATGGTAAAACAAATCCTGTTCATTTACCTTTTCCTTATTCTTACCTCTTTGTGTAATCGAATTAGCTAAAAACCTATGAATCACTCTTAATTCGGCTCTATCTATATCCAAATAAGAGTAATTTCCCCCTTTGAAACGGTTATGGCTTGTCATTTGACTCCACACACCGTGTGTATCAAAATTTTCATCTATCTTTCTACCGTTTAGTATCAACCCTCTACAATCGGCAGATGCTAACTCCTCAGGCGTATATATACGTAAAGCCTGAGCCATGTCTAGTAAAGACATGTGGCGCATCGAACCTCCTAACAAAAATCTAATAAAAGATCGATCGATTAAACTAGTTACCTGATCATTCAACTCTATACTACACAACAATTCTTCACACCATACTTTATATACAGGTCTACGCATGGTGAATAAACGTACCCAGTCATTAAAAGTAGAATTACCATACCTCTGTACAAGTAATTCCCTAATTGGCCCGGCCAATTCTACAGCTTCTAAGGGTCCCCATTCTATGACCCTTGGTACCTCAACAACCTTAGAATGAAGAGTATGCAAACCCCTTTGGTATTTTGGATAATCTATCCAAAGTCTGTCAAATCTCAGGTTCGGGTGCAACTCTTCCAAGTGCATATCAGAAAAGGTCATGACTGGATGAGGTATATCCTGCTTGTAGTAGTTATCCACCTCCTGTTGTTCCGTATTCTCAGCAGGAGCATTGCGAGCTTGGGATGAAGATTCACCCCTTTCAGTCTGCAAAACACATCAAACACAATTTTTGTGCATCCAAATATGCATTAGTGTCAGCAAAATCATCAATCAAAATAATTACAATGACATGATCAATTTATATCAAACTTAAGCTCATTTTCACATTTTTATCAAATCTACACTTTTTCAAATAAGCATATACGAAAATGTTCGCCAAGTTCATAAGCATTCAACTCCAATAACATGTCAAAATAATCATTACTAGCAATTAAACAAGTCTCAAATGGCATTATATCTCAAAAATCAAGTTCAAGAATTTTAGACTTTGAAAAAGTCCACTTTAATTCTCAAAATCATGTTTAGGCTCAAAGTTTGGATCATTTAACTACCTAAACATGTTACACTACTTAATTTAGCAACAATTCATGACAAAAATCGGCCATAACCTGTTTATATCAAAAAGCCCCAAATTTGCTCAAGAACACAAACCCTAGATTACTCAAAATTTGAAGTTTAAGGCTTCTAATCATGTTAAACAGCATCAATCTAGGTTATACAAGCATAATACATAAACAATTTAAGCCTAATTACACTAAAAAGCATCAAAATCAAATTGGGGAAAAAATTGCTCAAGAACACAAATTTCGGATTAAATGGTGTTTAGGTGTAGAAATTTACAGTTTTTCTTGAGTAATTCCTAGATAGCATCCTTCTCAACATGATTTTAGCAAAAGATTTGATGATTAACGGTTAAAAATTGTGATTTTGGGGTGTATTTTTCGGGTTTTTTCGAGCAGTTTTCGCAGTGTTTTTTTTTTCTGTGTTGGGACTGATCAGTTCGGGTGTTTATATTTTTTTTTCTGATTTTTGGTCCTCCCGCGACTCGCGGTGTTTGGACCCTTCAAACTCCGCGAGTCGCGGAGTTTGACTTTTTTTTTATATCATTAACTTATAAAACAATTAAGTAAATAATTTTTAAAATTTTTGTTTCCCTTGTTATTTAGGACGAGGTCGTTTCGGATCGATGTCCTAGTCCGTCCTTCGACAAAAATTTTAAAATTTGTCTTTTTGTAGCGATTGTTTTAAAGGCTAAGATTTTTGGGTTTTTTTTTTTAATGTTTTTGGCATACTTTAATTCAATAAGATTAAAAATAATGATAATAAAAGTTCTCGTCCCTCCCTCGGGTAAATCAATTTCGGTTCAAAGACCTAGTCTTCAACTTACGACGAATTTTAAAAATCATATTTTTAACTTAATGAGATAAAGTAAATTTTTGTTTTTAAATTCACACAATTTAAATATGAAATTCAAAATTAATATTAAAAATTCACACCAAACTTAAAATTTAAAATGCATAAAATTAAAAATTCATATTTTAAAAATAAAAAAATTCACACCAATCTTAATTTAAAAATTCTTATTATAAATTCACACCAAACTTATATTAATTTTTCAAATATTTACAATTTTAAATATATTGTTTTTACAAAGTTTACAATATTAATTTAAGATTTAAATATTAATTTTAAAAAACATGGTAAAAATAAAATTAAAAATCTTTTTGGCTTTTTATCCCACTTTAATCAATCAAATATTATCAAAAATATGCGCCCCTCTTTTCGGTAAAGTAATTTCGGTTCCAAAACCTAATTTAACTCATGACGAATTTTTGAAATATTTTGGGTTGATTGATTAAAGATATTTATACCTTAAGAATAAACGTTAAATTTCGCAGTGATGTAATAAATTTTTGTATGATATCAATAATTTCGGTCGCCAAACCTAATTTTATTCAATACCAATTTAATACTTTTTAGCGAACAAATTAGCGTTTATTATCAGAAGGTTAAAAAAAAAAAAAAAAAACTGTACAGACTTACCTGTGAAATAGATTTCTTAGTTATATGATCTATCCCATTCATAAGATAGTCGGTTTAATTGGTTTTCCATAGCTACATAGGCGTAACCCCTAGCATTCAGTGTCTTTTCTTCTAAACATATGAACGGTCCATCTCTGCATAAAGTAACAAATTCGGTGTTTGAATAGGTTTGATTATTTGAACATTTACCTCCATGTAACCATTTTCCGCATTTGTGACATCTTTCTAGGTGTCGTGCTCTTCTTTTCGCTGCGGATTTTGATTTTCCTTTACCAAATTGTAACTTATTATCTTCGCATCTGGATTCTTTTCTAACTCCGTCCATTCTTTATCTGATTACTGATACTATTTCACTCGGAAGTGTGTCATTATTACGTTTAGTGATCAAAGCGTGTAGCATTAGACCATTGTTTAGTTCACAGGTAGTCTTCATTTCGTAAAAACCTAAAAAAATTAAAAATTCAGAATGGGGGGAGAAGACTAGTTCTTTAGGGTCTGCTAGGGAAAGACCATTCGGATTCCATTTTCGAGAACTACACGAAAACAGACAATCTAACTCTAACAGAAATACATAAACCTTTAAAGACTTGATTCTCCCCACACTTAGTTAGCTGTGGTGTCAAAATTGTGATTAACATTATTTTCAATTGAATCATCAACAACTTGTATATCTTTGACTTTTACTTCAATCCATTTGTTGATTTCCTCCGTAACTTTCACAAATTCAACTAACATTGAATTTTCTTTTGACGATAAATTGGATATTAATCGGTTATATAACTTAAAGTTTCCTTTAATCTTAGCATCGTGAATCCGTTTATAAAGTTTCTTCGTTGAACTGTTAAAAATGGGTTCATCTAATTTCGTATCATCAACGGCATTCTTTGTGATTGGATCATCATTAAGTGTTTCTTCATCTTCCCCACACTTATGCGTTTTTATTGGTCTAACAGTTTTGGTTTGTGGAGATCTAAACTTTTGGTTCACAAAGGTGATCGATGTATCACCATCCCTAAGTGTTATATTACCTTCTCTTACATCAATGAATGCCTCGGTGGTTGCTAAAAATGGGCGACCTAGAATTAGAGGAACATCAGGGTTTTCCTCTATATTAATCACTATGAAGTTTGCAACAAAGGTCAAACTTCCCACGTTAACAAGTAAATTATTTGCTATTCCAACCGGGTGTTTAATGGTTTGGTCAAATGATTGAACACCTATTTTGGTTGGTTTTAATTTACCCATGCCTAATCTTTTGTATAAGGAAAGAGGCATAATATTTGCACTTGCTCCTAAATCTGCGAGTCCATTATATACAGCACCATCATTAAGTAAGCAAGAAATGATAAATTCACCCGGGTCTCCTGCTTTAGTAAGTCGAGTTGGTTTGTAAACTTTTTTCGGGTGTTCTTTCCTTGGTTCTTTCATTTCTATTTGATTTTCTTGTTCACATTTTTCTTCGTTTCTTGGAATGGGAGGTTTGTATAGGAATTCTTCTTCATCACTCAAATTTGAATCCTCCCTATATTCCACTTTTGATTTTTCATATGTTGTTGATAACATATTTATGTTTTCAATTTGAAGGTTTTCTTGGGTGGTGAAATTATGATTAACTTCATTGTCAACTTCCATCGGACCATGTATGTAATGTTTAACTCTGTGACCATTAACTTTAAATTCAATCCCATTTGAATTTATTAATTCTATCGTTCCGTATGGGAAAACTCTTTTGACTATGAATGGTCCAGACCATCTTGATTTCAATTTTCCAGGAAATAGCTTGAATCGTGAATTGAAAAGAAGAACTCTGTCTCCTTCTTTAAATTCTTTTGAACTTCTGATTCTTTTATCATGCCATTTCTTCGTTCTTTCTTTATAGATTAATGAATTTTCGTATGCTTCATGTCTTAATTCTTCTAATTTGTTTAGTTGACTTAATCGTAGACGTCCGGCTTCATGTAAATCAAGATTACATGTCTTCAAAGCCCAAAATGCTTTGTGTTCAATTTCTACTGGAAGATGACATGCTTTTCCATAAACAAGTCTAAAAGGTGTGGTTCCAATTGGAGTTTTGCAGGCTGTTCTAAAAGCCCAGAGTGCATCCTCTAATTTAATGGACCATTCCTTCGGATTTGATCCTACGGTTTTCTCTAGAATACGTTTTAAAGCTCGGTTGGTATTTTCAACTTGTCCACTTGTTTGTGGATGATATGCGATGGAGATTTTATGAGTTACTCCATATCTTTTAAGAACTTTCTCAAGTTGATTATTACAGAAATGAGTACCCCGATCACTTATTAAAGCTTTCGGTGTTCCAAACCTTGCAAAAAGACGTTTTAAAAAGTTGACTACAACTCGTGCATCGTTAGTTGGGAGAGCTTGTGCTTCCGCCCATTTAGATACATAATCAATGGCTACGAGTATATATAGATTATTATGAGATTTTGGAAATGGACCCATAAAGTCAATACCCCAAATGTCAAATACTTCACATACTTGGATGACATTTTGTGGCATTTCATCACGTTGACTTATTTTTCCGGCCCTTTGACAAGCATCACAGGATTTGCAAAGAAGGTGTGCGTCTTTGTAAATTGTAGGCCAATAGAATCCAGCATCATAAACTTTTCTTGCTGTTAGTTGAGGCCCATAATGCCCTCCTGTTGGTCCTGTGTGACAATGGTTTAATATTTTACTAGCTTCATCTCCAAATACACATCAGTGTATTATTCCATCGGGACAACTTTTAAACAGATGTGGATCTTCCCAAAAATAGTGTTTTATATCACTGAAGAATTTCTTTCGTCTTTGGTATGATAATCCTTTTTCAAGGAATCCACATACTAAATAGTTTGCATAGTCTGCAAACCATGGAATTTCATTATAATCTATCTTCAATAGATATTCATCAGGAAAGTTGTCTTGTATGGCCGATTCATTTAGAACTTCTAATTCGGGATTTTCAAGACGAGAAAGATGATCAGCGGCGAGATTTTCTGCTCCTCTTTTATCTCGGATTTCAATATCAAACTCTTGTAAGAGTAAGATCCAACGGATTAATCTTGGTTTAGCATCTTGTTTTGAAAATAGGTATCTAAGAGCAGAATGGTCGGTATAGACCACCGTTTTTGCTAGAACGAGATATGATCGAAATTTGTCAAAAGCAAAGACAATAGCAAGGAGTTCTTTCTCAGTAGTTGTATAGTTCATTTGTGCTCCTTGTAACGTCTTACTAGCATAATATATAGGTTGAAATCGTTTTTCAATCCTTTGTCCTAAAACGGCTCCCATTGCAAAATCACTTGCATCGCACATTAGTTCAAATGGTAGATTCCAATTTGGTGTTATCATGATTGGAGCATTAGTGAGTTTTTCTTTAAGAATATTAAAAGATTTGATACACTCATCTGAAAAGATGAATGGAGCATCTTTTTCTAGGAGTTTATTCATAGGAGTGGCAATTTTAGAAAAATCTTTTATGAAACGTCGGTAAAAACCGGCATGCCCTAGAAAACTCCTAACTCCTCTAACATTGGTGGGATGTGGAAGTTTAGCAATTACATCTACTTTAGCTCTATCCACTTCAATTCCTTCTTTTGAAATTTTATGACCAAGAACGATGCCTTCTTTAACCATGAAATGGCATTTCTCCCAATTAAGAACTAGATTTGATTGTTCGCATCTAATAAGAATTCGTTCCAGATTAACTAGACATGATTCAAATGTATCACCGAAGACTAAAAAGTCATCCATGAAAACTTCCATGCATTCTTCTATCATGTCGTGAAAAATCGCCATCATACACCTTTGAAAGGTTGCAGGGGCGTTACAAAGTCCAAATGGCATGTGTTTGTAAGCAAAAGTACCATAAGGGCACGTGAATGTGGTTTTCTCTTGATCTTCGGGTGCTATTGGAATTTGAAAATATCCGGAAAATCCATCTAGAAAACAATAGTAACTATTTCCGGCTAATCTTTCCAACATTTGATCTATGAAAGGTAAGGGAAAGTGATCTTTTCTGGTGGCGTCATTTAATTTTCTATAATCAATACACACACGCCATCCTGTTACAGTCCTAGTAGGAATAAGCTCATTTTTCTCATTTGTAATGACAGTCATGCCACCCTTCTTAGGCACGCATTGAACTGGGCTTACCCATGGACTATCAGAAATTGGATAAATTAGACCTGCGTCTAGCAGTTTAATAATCTCTTTCTTAACTACATCTTGCATATTAGGATTTAGTCTTCGTTGGCGTTGCACATACGTTTTATGACCTTCTTCCATAAGGATTTTATGTGTGCAATACGAAGGACTTATTCCTTTAATATCATGAATCTTCCATGCAATGGCTGGTTTATGAGCTTTCAACACAGAAATGAGTTGTGATTTCTCATTTTTAGTAAGAGAAGACGATATTATTACAGGTAATTCAGATTCACCATGTAAATAAGCGTATTCCAAATGGTTTGGAAGTGGCTTTAACTCTAATTTCGGAGGTTCTTCTATCGATGATTTATATCGATATCTGTCTTCTTCTTTTAGCATTTGAATTTCTTCTGTTGTTGGTTCATATCCATTAGCTATAAGTGTAGCTAACATTTCAGCTTCATCAATTTGTTCATTACCTTCTCCTAAAGAACATTCTCCTGTTCCTTGTAATTCAGGAAATTCTTCTAATAATTCTGCATGTGCATCTATAGTTTGAATATAATAACATGTATCATCTGCAGATTGCGGTTGTTGCATTGCTCTATCAACTGAAAAGGTAACACTCTCGTCCTCTATACTTAGGGTCAATTTCTTACCGAACACGTCTATCATTGCTTTAGCCATGTTTAAGAATGGTCTTCCTAATATGAGAGGAACTTGAGAATCTTCTTCCATGTCCAAAACAACAAAATCTACTGGAAATACTAAAGTACCAACTTTAACTAGCATGTTCTCCATTATCCCTCTAGGATATTTTATTGATCTATCGGCTAGTTGTATGCTTATTCTGGTTGGTTTCAATTCTCCAAGGTCTAGTTTAGCGTATAGTGAATACGGCATTAGATTTATACTGGCACCTAAGTCTGCCAATGCTTCTATTGAACTAAGACTACCCAGAAAACATGGAATTGTGAAACTTCCTGGATCAGATAGTTTTTCTGGTATCTTATTCAACAGCACTGTTGAACAATTAGCATTCATAGTAACAGCCGAGAGTTCTTCCATTTTCTTTCTATTTGAGATTAGATCTTTCAAGAATTTAGCATATCTAGGCATTCCTGAAATCACATCAATGAAAGGAAGATTTACATTTATCTGTTTAAACATTTCCAAGAATTTGGATTGCTCGGCTTCAAGTTTCTCTTTCTTCATTTTACTCGGATAAGGAAGTGGTGGTTGGTATGGTTTAACATAAGGTTTAGCCTTAACTGTGTTATCTTCATTGACCTTTTCAACTACCGGTTCTTTTTCCTTATCTTGTTCAGGTTGTGGTTCTTGTGGAGTAGGAATAGCTTCATCAGAAGTTACAGGTATTTCAGGTGGTTTAAGTGTTGTACCACTTCTTGTGGTAATGGCTTTAGCTGTTTCATTCCGGGGGTTACCATTTGTATCACTAGGTAGACTTCTCGGTTTTCTTTCACCTATTAACCTTGCTAGGTTACTTACTTCTTGTTCCAGATTTTGAATAGAAGCTTGTTGATTTCTAAATGCTTGAGCATTTTGTTCATTGGTTTGTTTTTGAGATGTGAAAAACTGCGTTTGAGTTTCAACTAGCTTCGTCATCATATCTTCTAAATTCGGCTTTTTATCATCGGTTTGTTGTGGTGGTTTGTTTTGAAAATTAGGTCTTTGATGATTGTAAGTATTATTGGATACTTGTTGATTGCTAGGACCTTGTTGGTTGTTGTACGGAATATTTCGGTTATAATTCTGGTTTTGATTGTAAATAGGTCTTGGCGGTTGATAATTATTCTGATAATTATTTCCAGGCCTTTGGTTTATGTATGAAATATTCTCTCTTTGTTCCATTGTTAATTCAATACTGAGACAATCTTTTGTCAAATGTGGTCCTCCACACTGCTCACAACTAATTCGTATTGAGTGAATATCTTTAGTCATCTTTTCCATTCGTCTCTCCACAGCATCTATCTTTGCAGAAATGGAATCTAAGTCATGGCTAGAATCGGCTCTAGCTGCTTTAGATGACCTAACGATATCTTTTTCTTGGTGCCACTCATGTGAGTGGGAAGCAGTGTTATCAATAATTTTGTAAGCATCAGTTTCGGTTTTCTTCATAATAGAACCACCAGCTGCTATATCTATGTCTTTTCTTGTAGTGATGTCGCATCCTTGGTAGAATATTTGTACTATTTGATAGGTGTCTAAACCATGTTGCGGACATCCTCTTAATAACTTTCCATATCTTGTCCACGCCTCATATAGAGTTTCATTCGGCTTTTGTGTAAATGTAACAATTTCTGCTTGAAGTCTTACGGCTTTAGATGCCGGAAAGAATTGTTTAAGAAATTTGTCAACTAAAACATCCCATGTATCAATCGCCCCTTCAGGTAACGATTCCAACCAATCTTTGGCTTCTCCCTTTAAAGTCCAGGGAAATAACATGAGATATATCTGTTCATCCTCCACTTCTCGGATTTTAAATAGTGTGCAGATCCTATTAAAGGTACGTAGATGTTCATTTGGATCTTCCTTCGGCGCACCACTAAATTGGCATTGATTAGTCACCATGTGTAGAATTTGTCCTTTGATTTCATAATCTGGCGCATTAATGTCTGGATGAGTAATTGGGTGACCTTGGCCAGTGCGTTTAGCTCTCATTCGGTCTTCCATACTTAAAGGTTCCAGATTCTCCATAATTGAATTTGTTGAATGGGAATCACTAGAGGATTCTGATTTAATGGTTCGTTCCTCAACAATCTCTGTTTGAATGATTGGTGGTTCCGGAGGAAAGTTTAGTGGTTCAGGATCTACGAATCGTTCCTGAATATTCTCTGGATTCTCAATTGTGAGGTCGGGTTCAAAAAATGGATTATTGGAAATTTGAACTGAAGTACTTGGTCGACTGGATGACGTTTCTAAAGAAAAATCAACGGCAGTAATATTTGCTAAATGTCTTGATCTAGTTACAGGTGGTGAACGTACAAAAGGTGGTGAACGTCTTGCTCGGTGCATTCACTGAATATCCTATTAGTTTTTAAAAGGAAAGAAAAATTATAATAAGTTATCCAATCAATAGACTTTTCTGATTTTGCCCACGTTTCGAATAGCCAAAAGATGCAGCAGAGGGGCAGGATTCGTTTGGTCTCAATATAATTGAGGACTGTTTGGCTCCAATAACCCGGTCCACGTACAAATCCAACTATTACTACGAACCAGAAAATTTTGATGTCTATCAACTTAACCACTTAAAATAAATTTTCGTAATTTTAAGAAATTTAGATAAGAAGTAGAATAAAAATCTATGTCCTAAAACTAGAATAGCGAGAAATAGGAAAGAAAAAGAGTTCGTCGAAAAAATGTCGAAAAAGAAAAATGGTTGAAAAATAAAAGGTGACGGAAAAATAAAAGAAACTTATAAAACTTAAAAATACTTGACTAACCTAACCTTATTACTACAACTAACTTAAAATTATAATCGCAAATTGAGATTACTAATTGGAATGATAATTGATACATAGGTAAAAGTCGTCTAAAAATATTAAAGCTTACAGGAAAAACTATATCCCAAATAGAAATAACTTAAAAAGAAACTAAAACTTAAAAAGGCGTCGCAAAATTCTAAAGCACCTAAATCTTAGTCTAAAGAAAAAGCACTTAAAGAATTCTACGGCAAAGCCTAAAAATCTAGAAATAAAAATAACTATGGTAAATAAAAAAAAAAAACTAAGTTTAAAACTAAATATGAGCGAAAAATACAAATATTACGCTAAAACGATTAAAAAGGGACAAAATATAAAAATATACAAAAAGTTGTAAAAAGTACAATTTTTATAAAAATATTATTTTTATATTATTTATTTATTAAAACTATTAATTTTACAAATTAATTAAACTAATTAAACAAAATATTAATAAAAACTAAAATACATATTTAATTAAAAATTAATTAGGGTTTTATATTAATAATTATAATAATAATTCGTAATTAATGCCTGATTAGGGTTCTGTCGGCGTGTCAGGTTATCTCCGCGACTTGTGGTATTCGATGCAGCAAACCCCGCGACTCGCGGGGTTTCAAAATTCAACTGGCAGGTTTTAAAAATTCGACACGTTTTTATTTTTATTTTTTTTTATGTTTTCTAATTTTCTGTTTTTATATAAATAAAAGATATTTAAATAAAACTTATATTTTTATAAACTAAAATAAAAATAAAGAAACTTATAAAACTTTTAACAAACTCTTAAAAATATATAAATTTTTGTTTTTCTTTTTATATTTTCGAATATTTAAAACGTACTTTTATAAAAACGAATTTTAATAAAAGTAAACTAAAAATCTTTTTTTTTTATGTAGCATTGCGCTTCCGGCTTTTAAGCGGTTCCCCGGCAGCGGCGCCAAAAATAACTTGATGTTAAAGCTAAGGGGTATAAAATACTTATTAATTTTAGAAGAAATACTATTAAATACGATACATTTTTACACAAGATATTTATTTATTTATAGAATGGATATACTTAAACCTTGCTACAACACTTATAGGCAGTGTACCTAATCGTACAGTAGTGTAGTTTTTAGTAAGTCCGGTTCGTTCCACAGGGAATCTTTTTAAACAAAGCTTAACGCTATATTAGTTTACTTTTATAAAAATACAAATATATATATAAGTAATATTATTATTATAAAGGGGGGTTTTTACCGTTTAATGACCGGTTTGTCGATTTTAAAATTTTAGTCGCAGTTAAAACCAAATGTAAAATAATAAATAAAAACAAAACTTAATTTAAAACGTAAAGTAAATAACGATAATGAAATTGCGAATAATAAAAGTGCGATAAAATAAACTTGCGATAATTAAAAAGTACGATAATTAAAAGTGCAATTAAATACAATAACAATAAATAAAAATGCGATAATTAGAAGTGCAATTAAATATAAAATAAAGGAAATTAAATATGAAATAAAATAATTATGCTTATTTAAACTTCCGTAATCATGATGTTTGACGTGTTGATTTTAGTTTTATGCCCATGGGTTAATTGTCCTTTGTCCTGGATTATTTAATATGTCCATACGGATTTGTCCATAATAGTCCATCAGTCATAAATATAAAGAGCGAAAGCCTTCGTCAAACTATTCTTATTCCCGAAGTTAAATATTCCAACTAATTGGGGATTCGAATTGTAACAAGGTTTTAATACTTTGTTTAATGAATACACCAGGTTATCGACTGCGTGTAAACCAAGGTTTTACTACTTTGTTAACAATTACACCAATTACCCTTGAATGTAATCCACCCCTGTTTTAATGAGTCAATTGACTATTAATCCATCCCCGTGTCCGGCAAATGAACAATAATTCGCACTTATAAATATGCCGCCCATCGTGTCCAATTAAGCGTATGTGGTTATATATAAATACGTCGAATTATAAGTTTGTATATTAAATTAACAAGGTATTGTTTAGTTAATATAAAACCCATTAATAGCCCATAGTCTAATTTCCACAAGTGTCGTTCTTTTATCCAAACCCCAATTATGGTACAAAGCCCAATTACCCAATTTTAGTAATTAGCCCAACATCATGATTACTTCGGATTAAATAAGCATAATAATAACTTAGCTACGAGACATTAATGTAAAAAGGTTGAACATAACTTACAATGATTAAAAATAGCATAGCGTTACACGGACAGAATTTCGACTTACACCCTTACAACATTCGCTAACATACCCTTATTATTAGAATTATAATTAAAATTAAAATTAAAATTAAAATATAAATATAAATATTTACGTAGTATTATGAGAGAAGAAGAAAAAGATGATGAAAAATGCTCAGAATTCGGTTGCTTTTATAGGGACTTTCAAAACTTGGGGCTCCGCGACTCGCGACATTTTTGGCCTTCAAACTGCGCGAGTCGTGGAGATTGAAATTACAGCTCAGTCCCTTTTGGAGTCTTTCTTGCCGACGGTTTTAATTATAAATATAATATATTAAATAATTATAAGAATTATTTAAATATTATATTATATTTATGTGCATAGTTGACTTGTAATTTTTAGTCCGTTGCGTCGAGCGTTGAGAGTTGACTCTGGTCCCGGTTCCGGATTTTCGAACGTCCTTGCGTACAATTTAATATCTTGTACTTTGCGTTTTGAATCTTGTACTCTTGTAATTTCGAGATGTTTCTTATCAATAATTGGAACCTCTTTGATTGTATTTTGTACTTTTGAGCTTTTTGGTCGTTTGCGTCTTCAATTCGTCGAATCTGTCTTTTATTTTCACCTTTTATTATTTAAACGAATATCACTTGTAAATAGAACAATTGCAACTAAAAGCTTGTCTTTCTTGAGGAATAATGCTATGAAATATATGTTCGTTTTTAGCATTATCAGAGACCAAATCTACATCATTCAATATAGTCATATGTATTTTTACTACAAAATAGATTAGGTGAGTTTCATTTGCTCCCTTTTTAATTGCTTTTGCAATATATATTTTTGGGCTGAGAATACATGCGCTGCTTTTATAAATGTTTACAAAATAGACACAAGTACTTAAAATATATTCTACGTTGAGTTGTACCACCCTGCATATCTTCCCTAATAGCTTGGTAACTACTATTTACATGTGGTATTGTAAACGTGAATCCTGTTGATAGATCTATCGGGCCTGACAACCCCAACCAGACTGGACGAACAGTATTCAACGGTTGCACAGTACTTCGTTTCGTGACTACACTTGGTACAGTGTAGTGAGATTTCATAATAAAGGGAATATGCGACGTTGATTAAATGTTAAGTATGGTTACCAAGTGCTCAACCACTTAGAATATTTTTATTAAAACATTTGTGTATATGAAATCTTGTAGTCTATTAAGATATTGAAATGATTGTTATGATAAACCTATGAACTCACTAACCTTTTGGTTGAAACTTTTAAGCATGTTTATTCTCAGGTATGAAAGAAACCTTCCGCTGTGCATTTGCTCATTTTAGAGATATTACTTGGAGTCGTTCATAGCATATTTAAGTCAACGCCTCGCAATGGGACCAAATGTTGATGACTTTGTCCAGTGGATAAGGACGGGTCTTCACAGTTGGTATCAGAGCGTTGGTCCTAGCGATTCACGTCTTGCATTAGTGTATCTAACTGATAGTTGTTAGGATGCATTAGTGAGTCTGGACTTCGACCATAACTACAAGTCGAAAGTTTTGTTTATCATTCCTAGTGGAAAATTACCTGCTTATCATTCCTGAGTCTTGACACGTGTTTTTGCATTTATTGCATACACGATGTATAGACGAATATCATATCCTATCATATCTATTACCATGGATCTTATTTGACACTTTCTGAAATTTTCTGCATAAATTACGGAATCTTTTTGCTATATATATATGTATTCGAGAAAACGGAGATATCATCCAGTATCCAGCCCTCAATTCATATCAAAAAATCATTTCATAACTTTCTGATCGAGTAAGATGGCCTCTTCAAATAGACCAAGTTCCATCAACTCCGAAAACAGTGTGACGGAAGCGCAACAACCGAACAACTACCGAGATTTCTTTAGAAAGTGGGGATAGGTTCGCGAAATACTAATCCTATGGAGAAATGAAGAAGGTACACCATATCACGAACCAAACTTACCACCTAACGTCGGAGTACTCGATCCGCTTACCGGCGAACCTGTTCGCAACACCGTTTTCACTCTTTTCGCAAGGATTTTCCGCCTCGAAGGTCGACTTGATGTAGTTAAAGACATGATTCGTCCTCTACTCCCGAATTCTAATCAGATAGGATTATTAGAAGAAGTTAGAAGACATCGAACTAAATATCAAAAATTGGCAAATCTTACGGAAGAATGGGTAGAACTAATTCATAGACTCGAGAGTAAAGTAGAAACCCTGGAAGTGACGGTGTTCGATTTGGAAGCTAGGCTCGCACCTACTACGCAGGTACCATCAACAATACCAACAGCATCAGCAACACCACTAGCACCAGCATCATTTCCATCACCACAAGCTCCGTAAGCACCACAGGCACCGAAGAGTAGCGAGAATGATGAATTATGAAATATTAATTCATTACTTTATGTTCACGATAAAAAGATATATGTATATATAATTATGTATATCTCGAGATCGTAATAAAAATTCTTTTCATATTAACTATGACGTGTGAATTTTTAACGGGTAGGTACTACCCGAGAAAGATAAAAGAAGCTTTAAAGGGCTTCTATCATAATTAATTCACATATGTTATCAGTCACATCTTTCATCAATGATTTAACAATCGATATCTATAATCTACACATTCGTTCTACACATTCGTTCTACATCAAATATCTTCATTCTATGTATCGTTCTACATCAAAGATTCTTGTTTACGAACTGTTAACGGTGAAAATATTTTAACGGGTAGGTAATACCCGAGGAATATTTAGATATCACATTAACATGTTATAATGTACATTCTTCAACTCAGATTCAGCAGTCATTAACAATACTGGTCAAATCCACACATATACGTATCCGTTCACCAAAGAACAACTATTTTCATTCAAATTCAATTTCGCATTTGGATTTTGACTAATCAGAATCCAACAAGTGGCATAATGAAGAAAACATTGGACAAAATAAAATTTGTTAGAAACAAACAATTTAACTATGAGAAGAATTTTGTTAAGAATCCACGCTAACTGTTCCTAGCTAACTGTTCATAGCTAACTGGTTACATTTTATTTATCGAAATTTAATTATCGCAATTTTATTTATCGTCATTTAATTTCTGTTATTTATTTTACGCACTTTAAATACCGGGACACGTATACAAGGTTTTGACATATCATATCGACGCATGTATATATATTATTCGGAATAACCATAGACACTCTATATGCTGTAATGCGGGAGTTAGCTATACAGGGTTGAGGTTGATTCTATAATAATACATATACTTTGAGTTGTGATCGAGTCTGAGACATGTACACGGGTTACGATACGTATTAATTAATTCGAATGTTATATATTAAACTATATATGAATTATTGAATTGCTAACTGTGGACTTGAAACTATGGATTACCAACATTGGACAATTAAAATGAATTAAAATATTGATTATAACATATGAAACTAAACAATTCTTCAAGTTTGCCACTTGATTTCATCTTAAACCTCATTTGTATCTTGATGATTACAATCTATGTTCAAACGTTTCATGATTCTTGAAAACACCTCAATCAAGAGGATGAATCAACCGCATTTCATCTGTGGTAGAAAAGATTCATTCATATAGTTATGCACCTGAAAACTCTCAGAAACTGAGTAAATGTTTAATGCGTAGCTGTGCTAATTCCTTTAGCGTTGTTATTATCGAAAATAACTTTGTAATCACTTTTCAAATTAGTCAATTTTGTCACAGCTCCAGCAAATCAACTTCGACTTTTCATTCGAAATAACCTTATTATAACCTTGATATATATGCGTGCTCATTTATTGTTACCAGAGAACCTTTTATATTCCACCATATTACCATCAGCGTTTAATTATCTAAAAACACAATTCTCTTGAAACCACCTTGGATTTATAACCGACAATTCAGATATGGCTGCATTAAATGCAGAGGAAACAGTAAAATTGTAGATGGCCTAAATGGCTAAGATTTTGATGATAAAGAATGGAGTGTTGGGAACGCTCGATAGAAAATTTGGTACTGAAAAATAGATTGAGCTAACCATGAAGGAGATCAAGGACAAATACAAGGACCAAACCCTATATTCAAAGAATCCAGGTAATTCTGGATCCGATGAAATCTTTAGAGAATATCTTGCTTCGAAGACATGTTAAAATCTTGCGGAAAATTTTCTCCATCAATTTTCGAACTTAGAAAATTCCAAAATATTATCATAAATATCTTCGATATTTCTGAGGATATTTTCATAAATATTCTCGTCCGAAATTATCTACCTCTTCGTGTTTTCTGTATTCCATTATATTGGAAACTTCTATAAAATCTAAGTATAAATTATGAATGAATTGTGGAGAAGTGTTGAGAATTGAAGCATGGGTTAGTATAATATAATGACGCCCGGCCAACGTGATTATATTACAGTAAGTCATGCTGAGTTTCTAATGGGACATGATGATTCACAGATCATAACGTCATCATGTGCCATGTTACATAACTCTTTCATTCTACTTAACCTCTAAACATATCGAGAAAATATTTTCTTGATATTTCTATCCTTTCTGTGTTTTCCAGTAATCTACAAATTTAATCGTGCTATTACTTTTCCTTTCTGCTTAGAACATTAGTTACGTTCATTCGAAATTCCATACCTACAAACTTGAGACACTTTACTTACCTTAAATAGAGTCGAGAAGAGATGAATTATAGCAAAATATCAGACATAGAAATATAGGCAGATTATCACATTTAATTAAATCAAATCTTAGTTAGATTATGAAGATTTTCTTAACTTCTTTAAATTCCTTGAAATTCGAAATTCAATCGTGACTACATCAAAAGTTAAGATGAAGCTTTATTTCATCCATTTCATTATTTTGTGATAGCTCCACTCGTGATCTTCGAGTAATCAAATTGTTTTATTGTTTTATCCACATTTCTCAATGATGATAAAACTTTATTTATCAACTCATTTTCTTCATGACAACTTTTTTATTTTTAGCCATGACGACCTCGATCAAATTTCGGGACGAAATTTCTTTAACGGGTAGGTACTGTCATGACCCGAAAATTTCTGACCAAATTTAAACTTAATCTTTATATGATTCCGACACGATGAGCAAAGTCTGTAATGTTGAGTCTAAAAATTTTGGAAACTATGTTCATATATTCAAATTACCCTTTTGACTACTTTCGACGATTCACAAACTACTGTTTGTAAATAAATATATAAGTATATATATATATATATATATATATATATATATATATATATATATATATATATATATATATATATAAAAGTATAGATAAAATTTTAAAGTTATAACATACACTTTAATTAATATGAATATAAACTGAAAAGTAATAAATGGAATGTCTAAGTTATCTTTAAAATGAAAATACATAAATATATATTAACATATTAAGTTACAAGTTTAAATACAGTGTTATAATAATATTATTAATATACTCATCATTATTATTAAAAAATAATATTAAAATCTGTATTATTAATAGTATTATTTTCAATATATAACATCTAGTTATGAAGTTTGTTATATATGATTTGTTATAGTACTATGATTATTAACAATAGTAAAATTATTAATGTCATTGTTATTTTTATTAAATAACATTATCAATAGAATCATTCTTATGTATTATCCTGGTATTATTATTATAAATATTATTATCTGTATTAATAGAAATCAGTTATTCGATATATATTCATATTATTATTAGTATTATTATAATTAGTACTATAATAATAATAATAATAATAATAATAATAATAATAATATTTATTATTATTATTATTATTATTGTTATTATTATTATTAATATTATTGTTATAAAGGTTATAGTTATTAGTATCCTTATCAGTAATAATAACATTATTCTTATTACTTGTATATTGTTATAAAATTTTGTTATTATTAAGAGTATAATTATTTTGTTATTAATGAGTAAGATTAAATATAATATAGATACAAATATTTACAGACATTATAATATCATATACATAATTTTATAAAAGAATACTAATATATATATATATCCATAAGCGTGCCAAATTATTGACTATCATTATCAGTATCTGTTCCTTCGTGAAACCTTGTCGACTCCATACCACAAGCTTACAAAAAATCGATCAAGACTAGTTTTCTGTTCCAATCATTCGATTACAACCCTTATTATCTGATATATACCTAGTAATTGCATCTGCTAAATAAATATAAAAAAATAGCTCGTTCGTCTCAGGTATTCAACTCGTAGGTCAAAATTTGATTTTTAATCAATTTTCAAAAAGTGTTAATGAGGTTTTGTTAGGAATACTCCAAGTGATCTTTCTGCAAAATCTTATATTTCAATTCTTCCTAACAACCTTCAATTTGGAGAGTCAAAGTTCTTAAATAAAAAGTCAACCGAATTAAATTTAGTAAAATTCGAGTTCGTGTTAAATTTTCTGGATCAATTGATGATTTCAATAGTTTATAGAGGTGATTTCGAAAATAGTTTGTGAAGAAATCATTACATGAAAACTCCTAAAAATCAAAAATCAATTTTATTTTTTTATTTTATTTTTCTTCCATTCACGACGAGCAGCAACAGGAGTATTTTGATTATTTTTTTCTTTTCTCAATCTAATTACTCATAAATATTGGTCTCTGTGTTGAATATGAGATCTTAAAGTCGTTTGATTAATTGATACTAACCTTAAATGGGTGATTGAATTGATTAGTTAATTGTGAAGAAGAAGATAAACAAGTTAACAGGTTAAAACAAAATAAAATGAAATATAACCCAGAATAATTGGAACAGACGGATGGTAGAGGGTGTTTGTGTTAACCGGAGGTCACTGGTTTGAGTCCCGGCTTGGACAATTTGATTATATTTTTGAGCTTATGAGGTAGTTATCTTTTTGGTTAATTATTATTATAATTATAATTATAATTATAATAATTATTATTATTATTATCATTATTATTATTATTATTATTATCATCATTATTATTACTAGTATTATATATATATCAAATGAATATTTTCTATATATAATATAATTATGACATAAAAACTAACCACATTAATATTTTTGTAATAAATGTTAAAATTAGCTATACAAAGATATATATATATATATATATATATATATATATATATATATATATATATATATATATATATATATTTATATATATATATATATATATATATATATATATTTATATATATATATATATATACCTAATATAAAATAACAAATAAAATCACTAATAATATATACTCGTTCGAATACAATTATACGTGTTAATATATATACTTGATATAGTTTCGTGAATCCAAGACCAAATCTACATCGTTCAATATAGTCATATGTATTTTTACTATAAAATACATTAGGTGAGTTTCATTTGCTCCCTTTTTAATTGCTTTTGCAATATATATTTTTGGGCTGAGAATACATGCGCTGCTTTTATAAATGTTTACGAAATAGACACAAGTACTTAAAATATATTCTACATTGAGTTGTACCACCCTGCATATCTTCCCTAATAGCTTGGTAACTACTATTTACATGTGGTATTGTAAACGCGAATCCTGTTGATAGATCTATCGGGCCTAACAACCCCAACCAGACTGGACGACCAGTATTCAACGGTTGCACAGTACTTCATTTCGTGACTACACTTGGTACAGTGTAGTGAGATTTCATAATAAAGGGAATATACGACGTTGATTAAATGTTAAGTATGGTTATCAAGTGCTCAACCACCTAGAATATTTTTATTAAAACGTTTGTGTATATGAAATCTTGTAGTCTATTAAGATATTGAAATGATTGTTATGATAAACCTATGAACTCACCAACCTTTTGGTTGACACTTTTAAGCATGTTTATTCTCAGGTATGAAAGAAACCTTCTGCTGTGCATTTACTCATTTTAGAGATATTACTTGGAGTCGTTCATAGCATATTTAAGTCAACGCCTGGCAATGGGACCAAATGTTGATGACTTTGTCCAGGTGGATAAGGACGGGTCTTCACAATAACTCATTGTTAAAATACCTAATGAGATACTTACTTATCATAATATCATATTAACTATATATATAATCATATATATGTCATCATATAGTTTTTACAAGTTTTAACGTTCGTGAATCACCGGTCAACTTGGGTGGTCAATTGTCTATATGAAACCTATTTCAATTAATCAAGTCTTAACAAGTTTGATTGCTTAACATATTGGAAACACTTAATCATGTAAATAAAAATTTCATTTAATATATATAAACATGGAAAAGTTCGGGTCACTACACTGACTGCTTTAATGCACAAGGGGAAGAAGTATGAGTGAATGGATGAACAAAAGACTGCTTTTCAGATTTTAAAGAAGAAGTTGACTACCGCTCCAATATTGTCACTACCTGAGGGTAATGATGATTTTGTTGTTTATTATGATGCTTCGTGTAGTGACCCGAACTTTTCCATGTTTATATATATATTAAATGAAATTGTTATTTACATGATTAAGTGTTTCCAACATGTTAAGCAATCAAACTTGTTAAGACTTGATTAATTGAAATAGGTTTCATATAGACAATTGACCACCCAAGTTGACCGGTGATTCACAAACGTTAAAACTTGTAAAAACTATATGATGACATATATATGGTTATATATATAGTTAACATAATATTATGATAAGTAAACATATCATTAAGTATATTAACAATGAACTTCATTTGTAAAAACAAGACTACTAACTTAATGATTTTGAAACGAGACATATATGTAACGATTATCGTTGTAACGACATTTAATGTATATATATCATATTAAGAGATATTCGTACATCATAATATCATGATAATATAATAATTTAAAATCTCATTTGATATTATAAATATTGGGTTAACAACATTTAACAAGATCGTTAACCTAAAGGTTTTAAAACAACACTTACATGTAACGACTAACGATGACTTAACGACTCAGTTAAAATGTATATACATGTAGTGTTTTAATATGTATTCATACACTTTTGAAAGACTTCAAGACACTTATCAAAATACTTCTACTTAACAAAAATGCTTACAATTACATCATCGTTCAGTTTCATCAACAATTCTACTCGTATGCACCCGTATTCGTACTCGTACAATACACAGCTTTTAGATGTATGTACTATTGGTATATACACTCCAATGATCAGCTCTTAGCAGCCAATGTGAGTCACCTAACACATGTGAGAACCATCATTTGGCAACTAGCATAAAATATCTCATAAAATTACAAAAATATGAGTAATCATTCATGACTTATTTACATGAAAACAAAATTACATATCCTTTATATCTAATCCATACACCAACGACCAAAAACACCTACAAACACTTTCATGCTTCAATTTTATTCATCTAATTGATCTCTCTCAAGTTTTATCTTCAAGTTCTAAGTGTTCTTCATAAATTCTACAAGTTCTAGTTTCATAGAATCAAGAATACTTCCAAGTTTGCTAGCTTACTTCCAATCTTGTAGAGTGATCATCCAACCTCAAGAAATCTTTCTTATTTACAATAAGATATATTTCTAATACAAGGTAATACTCATATTCAAACTTTGATTCAATTTCTATAACTATAACAATCTTATTTCGAGTGAAAATCTTACTTGAACTTGTTTTCGTGTCATGATTCTGCTTCAAGAACTTTCAAGCCATCCAAGGATCCGTTGAAGCTAGATCCATTTTTCTCATTTCCAGTAGTTTTATCTAGAAAACTTGTGGTAGTAATGATGTTCATAACATCATCCGATTCATACATATAAAGCTATGTTATTCGAAGGTTTAAACTTGAAATCACTAGAACATAGTTTAGTTAATTCTAAACTTGTTCGCAAATAAAAGTTAATCCTTCTAACTTGACATTTAAAATCAAATAAACACATTTTCTATATCTATATGATATGCTAACTTAATGATTTAAAACCGAAAAACACGAAAAACACCATAAAATCGGATATACGCCATTGTAGTAACACCGCGGGCTGTTTTGGGTTTGATAATTAAAAACTATGATAAACTTTGATTTAAAAGTTGTTCTTCTCGGAAAATGATTTTTCTTATGAATATGAAACTATATCCAAAAATCATGGTTAAACTCAAAGTGAAATTATGTTTTTCAAAATGGTCATCAAGACGTCGTTCTTTCGACTAAAATGACTACCTCTTACAAAAATGACTTGTAACTTATATTTCTGACTATAAACCTATACTTTTTCCGTTTAGATTCATAAAATAGAGTTCAATATGAAACCATAGCAATTTGATTCACTCAAAATGGATTTAAAATGAAGAAGTTATGGGTAAAACAAGATTGGATATTTTTTGATTTTAGTAGCTACGGGAAATATTAACAATTATATACAAATCATATCCTAGCTAACTTATATTGTATTATACATGTATTCTAATATATTATGTAATCTTGGGAAACCATAGACACATATGCAAATGTTTTGACATATCATATCGACCCATCTATATATATTATTTGGAACAACCATAGACACTATATATGCAGTAATGTCGGAGTTAGCTATACAGGGTTGAGGTTGATTCCAAAAATATATATAGTTTGAGTTGTGATCTAGCCTGAGACATGTATACACTGGGTCGTGGATTGATTCAAGATAATATATATCGAGTTATTTCTGTACATCTAATTGTGGACAACTAGTTGTAGGTTACTAACGAGGACAGCTGACTTAATAAACTTAAAACATTAAAACGTATTAAAAATGTTGTAAATATATTTTGAACATACTTTTATATATATGTACATATTTGTTATAGGTTCGTGAATCAACCAGTGGCCAAGTCTTACTTCCCAACGAAGTAAAAATCTGTGAAAGTGAGTTATAGTCCCACTTTTAAAATCTAATATTTTTGGGATGAGAATACATGCAGGTTTTATAAATGATTTACAAAATAGACACAAGTACGTGAAACTACATTCTATGGTTGAATTATCGAAATCGAATATGCCCCTTTTTATTAAGTCTAGTAATCTAAGAATTAGGGAACAGACACCCTAATTGACGCGAATCCTAAAGATAGATCTATTGGGCCTAACAAACCTTATCCAAAGTACCGGATGCTTTAGTACTTCGAAATTTATATCATATCCGAAGGGTGTCCCGGAATGATGGGGATATTCTAATATATGCATCTTGTTAATGTCGGTTACCAGGTGTTCACCATATGAATGATTTTTATCTCTATGTATGGGATGTATATTGAAATATGAAATTGAAACAACCCGTCCTAATCCTCCTGGACAAAGTCATCAACATTTGGCCCCATTGCGATGATCGACTCCAAGTAATGTCTTTAGTATGGGCTAATGCACAGCGGAAGACTTAATTCATACCTGAGAATAAACATGCTTTAAAATGTCAACATAAAGTTGGTGAGATATATAGGTTTGATGCTAGCAGCGTTATAACTATGGACCACAAGATTTCATATATTTAAACATAATACACTCTCAAGTGTATGTAAAAGTAGTTGAGCACTTGGTAACCATACTTAACATTTAAATCATCGCAACATATTCTTAAATAATCACTACACAGTACCAAGTGTAGTATACAGAAATAAAGTACTGTGCAACCGTTGAAAACTGGTCGTCCAGCCCGGTTGGGGTTGTCAGGCCCGATAGATCTATCAATAGGATTCGCGTTTACATTCCTCATGTAAATATTAGCTACCATGTATAAAGAAATATGCCATGGTACAACTTAACGTAGAATTTATTTTTGATCACTTGTGTCCATAATGTAAATCATAAAATGCATGTATTCTCATCCCAAAATATTTAAAGTTTAAAAGGGACTATATACTCACCATACTGTATTTTGTAGTAAAAATACATATAACACCATTGATCAATTATAAGGTTAGCCTCGGATTCACGAACCTAAATCAAGTATATATTTATTAATATTCATATCGTAATCGAATAAGTTATATATATATAACTTATTATTTATATCATTTTTATATTAATAATATATTTATGTTTTATATATTCCTTTTATATATAAATATATTTTTTTATATGTGGTAAATATATTTAGTTATATATTTCATTTGTTTATCAAAACAACAGTCCTAATTATACTAAGTTAATGTAAAAATAATGATAATAACATTAATAATATATTTATGTTAATAATAAAAATAATAATCCTACAATTTATAAAATGATAATAATTCTAATATTTATGAAAATACTAATAAATTGTATCATTTTTTTTATAATATCATCAATAATACTAATCATAATCATATTATTGATAATAATACTTAAAATTGTAAGATTAATAATATTGGTATCACCTATGATAATATTAATGATAATATAATACCTTTAGATATAATATTAATGATAATAATAAATGATCATAAGTCTTGTTTTAGTAATAATAACAAATATAATAATTATATTAATAATAATAATAATAATAATAATAATAATAATAATAATAATAATAATAATAATAATAATAATAATAATAATAATAATAATACTAACAATACCTTTAAATAAGCCTTGTGTAAAAAGAATACCCGAAGCCGGGCTCGAACCCGAGACCCCTCGCACACAAACCAACACCCTCGACCATGGCACCAATTATGTTTTTCTGACTTAAATTTACAGCCTAAATCTTTTTATCCTATTTTTTCTGTTTCACCTTCTTCTTCATCCCAAACGTGCTTATCAATAATTAACCCTAATTTACGAATTGAAAACTTTGTTTATAAATAAAATAGGAACAAACGATTTATGGTGTTTTCGATTTATCAGAAAAAAAATAAATCAAATCAAAAAAAATAATAAACACAGCCTATTACCCGTCGATGTATGAACACGGAAAAAAAAATATTGATTTTGTGATAGATGGCGTTTTACACAATTGTTAAAACATGGAATAGTTTAGAAATCATCTATGAAAACTTCTCAAATCCCCAATTTAACTTGATTGATAACAGAAAATTAGAATTTGTTCATATAAAAATGTTTGACTTTTTTAAACCGAATCTTTGACTGCGAAATTCGACTTTGATTTTGCGAATTAAGGTTTGAAACTTTGCAGAATCATTCACTCGAGGATTTCTATCCTATCTGCATTTTTACATTTTGCTAATTGATTTAGAATCGAGCTTTTGTATAATGAAGGAGAGACAGATGTCGACGACTGTATATAGTTTTTTTTTTAAATTCACAAATAGCAGTACCCTAAATCTTATATTGCTAGTGAGAGATTTTTGCTGTAACAAGATTTGATACATTTGTTATTTAAAGATGGTGGGTTCGACATATAATCACGGATCATCAGTAAAACAGCAGAACAAGACAATTTAACGGATTGAAATATTTTCATGCGTTTTTTATTTATTTATTTATATTTATATATTATATATATTTTATATTATATAATTAATGTTTATAATTATCAATTACATTGATAATAATAATATTTATATTAATAATACTAAATAATAATAATAATACTCTTTAACATTTTAAATAATAATAATAATAATAATACAAATATAATAGTACTAATATTATTATTACTAATGATAATGATAATAATTATTATGAAGTATATAACACTAATAATTTTAGTAATATTTTTAATAGTTATAAATCTAAGTATGATAATAATAATAATAATTGTAATGATACCAATATTGATAAGTATAATAATAATCAATATTCATTAATAATAACTAAAATTTGTAATTTTACTACTAATTATGATATTAATGATGATAACAATAACACTAATGAAAATTGTAATACCACAAATCGATTGTATTAAATTTCTTAAATAGGTATTATATATATCAATAATAATACTGTTATTAATATTAAATACTTATTCTGATAATATTAATGTAAGTAATAAAGATGACTAATTCACTGCGTTAAATTTCATATATATTATCTATGATTATATAACTAATACATAGATTTACTATTAATATTATTTTTTGTATTAATAGAAATGAAGAAAGTAATAATAATACTATAACAACTATCTTTTAACTTGTTAATAGTCTATTACTAATTATGTAATATTTAATATTCATATAATAACATAAATTTAATATTTATTATAATATATTACAATATATATGTCCTTATCAATTATATAAAAATCATATATTTTTATACATAGACTTATTTTAAATTACACCTAATTAGTTGGTATCTTATCTTACATATTTAATTCAATGCTTAACTTATATTTTATAGTTTCAATTTAATATACATGTACTTACATTTACATATACATAATTATTTACAAACAATTGTTCGTGAATCGTCGGAAATGGTCAAAAAGGGCAATTGAATATATGAAACAGTTTGAAGGTTTTGAGGCTTTAACATTACATATTTTGCTTATCGTGTCAGAAACATATAAAGATTAAGGTTTAAATTTGGTCGAAAATTTTCGGGTCATTACAGTACCTACCCGTTAAAGAAATTTCGTCCCCGAAATTTGATAGAGGTTGTCATGGATAACAATAGGAATATTTTCATGACGAATACGAGGTAATAATGGAGTTTTATCATTATTGAGAGATATAGATAAAACGATTCGATCATGCGAAGCGTATGAGTGAAGCTATCACAAAAGAGTGAAATGAGTAATTAAATATATTTATTTCAACCGATAACATAGTTACTATTGATTTCCGGAATTAATGGGATTTAAAGAAAATCTTACGTAATAAGATTTGGTTCTTCGGTGATTTAGAAAATCAGAATCTTCTTTGATTAAATGCGGAAATCTGTTTCGATTTCTCTATCGGATACTTCACTATAAATCCACTTCTTCGTTTCCTTATTTCCATATCTCAAATCTTCTAATCTTTCTCCTTATTTCCTACTTTAAGACATTCGCCAATATACTCCATCCCATTCTGATCCTTGATATATTATTAATTTTCACATCTGTCATTCTTCTTTTTCATCTACCACCAGAAGAATCTATTTACTTCTACCATACTCTTGTGTTTATTGTGTTTCTAGTTCTCCCGTGTCTCTATATTGCTATCTGCATCGATATACACAGTTTGTAAATTTTGGGGTGGTTGTTGAGTTTTATATCTTCCCTTATACTTCGATGTCCCTGCTTCTGTCTTCTATAATCATTTTCATCCACAATTAATACTTTCTCCTATTTGCTGCGATTTATTCTCTAATTTCTATATTATTATTTTTTGAAGCTTTATTCTTTCGTTTCCTCTTCCCGTCCTCGAGTCAAGCGAGCAATGATCCGGAATTCGTAAGTATGGAATTTGAAATGAACATAGCTAATGCTCTTAGAAAGAAATGGTAATGGCACGATTTTGATTTGTCAAATTACCAGAATATCCTGGAAAAGATCGAATCATCAAGAAATATTTTCTTGATATTCTTAAAAATTAAATAGAATGTAAGAGCCGTGTAACATGGCACATGATGATGGTACTGTGAATCATCACATTCCATTAGAAACTCAACATGACTTACTGTAATATAATGACGTTGATCAAGTGTCATTATATTATACTAATTCATGCATCACTACTTCAAAACATTCATACTTTAAACTCGAAAGTTTCTAACACAGTTTCTTTTATATTGTAACGCAGATATTATAGAGAGATACATGATCCCAGATAAGAATAGTTGTGAAAATATCTTCATATATATCGAGGATATTTATAATAAAAGATACGATAATATCTTTGAATATCTAAGATCAGAGGATGATGGAGGCTATTGTCCGCAAGGGTTTAGAGTAAGGAGCAAGATATTTGCTAAAGACTTCAGCACGCATTGAATCACTTGGATTCTTTGAAGTCAAACTTATTCTTTGTGATTTGTCCACGGATTTCTTCATAATTTCGCATAATCCGCTTTTCGGTACTAAATTTTCTACCAAGCGTTCCTCACACTCCTTTCTGTATCATCAAACTTTGGGCCGTTTAGACCATCTACCACTTTCCTGTTTCCTCTGCATTTAATGCTACGATATCTGAATCATCGGTTATTAACCCGAAGTGGTTTCAGGAGAATTGTGTTAGTAGATGATTAAACACTGATGATAACATGGTGAAATATGAAAGGTTCCCCGGTAACGATGAGGAAAGCCAATCGTATATATCAAAGTTATAATAAGACTTATTCGAATGAAAGGTCGAAGTTGTTCTGATTTAGCTGTGACAAAATTGGCTACTTTAAAAAGGAATCGTAAGGTTGTTTTTGCTAATAAAGGATAAAGAATTCGACGTGGTACATGTTAAACTATGACTTTGGGTTCGAGAGTTTTTTTCAGGTGCATAAATCTTTTCTTTCGTAGATGAAGTGTGGCTGGTTCATCCTTCTGATCGAGGTGTTTTCAAGAATCATGAAAAGTTTGAACGCAGTATTTGAATCATCAAGATACAATGAGACTTTAAGATGAAATCAAGTGGCAAACTTGAAGAATTGTTTAGTTTCATATGTTATAACCAATATTTTAATTCATTTTAATTGTCCAAAGTTAGGAGTCCAATAATCCAGTTGTCCAATAGTCCAATATATTCATATATAATTTAATATATAATATTCGAATTAATTAATACGTATCGTGACTGGTGTACTGGTCTCAGTATTGATCACAACTCAAACCATATATATATTTTGGAATCAACCTCAACCCTGTATAGCCAACTCCAACATTCACATATAGAGTGTCTATGGTTGTTCCGAAATATATATATAGATGGGTCGATTTGATAGGTCGAAACCTTGTATACGTGTCCCGTTATTTAAAGTGCGTAAAATAAATAAATATATATCATGACCCGTGTACCACGTATTGTCTCAGAATTAATCCGACGTATTGTGTACATGTGTCCTGATTTAAAGTGCGTAAAATAAATAACAGAACTTAAATGACAATGAATTAAATTGCGATAAAATGTAATACGGAATTGACAGTTAGCTGGGAACAGTTAGCTAGGAACAGTTAGCGTGGAATCTTAACAATATTTCAATTAGTTAATCCGTTTGTTTCTAACAAATTTTATTTGTCCAATGTTTTCTTCGTTATGCCACTTGTTGAATTTTTGATAGATCAAAATCCAAATATGTAATTTGAATGGAAATGGTTATTCTGTGATGAACGGATACGTATATCGGTGGTTGTAAGTAGGATAGTAAATGACCATTGAATCAGATTTGAAGAATGTACACTGTAACTTATTAATGTGAGATTTAAATATTCCTCGGGTACTACCTACCCGTTAAAATATTTTCATCATTAACAGTTTGTACGAAAGAATTTTTAATTACAATCTTTATGAAAATATACTTGCATATATATTTTATTCAGATGTAATCATGGATCTAATGAGTCAATAAGATATTAAACTTATTTGATTTATCGTTAATACTTGATTAAATGATCTCTAAAACATTAAAGATTACATAACTACCATGTCAAACGAAGATAAATGAGATAGAACGATACGTAAAGCGAAGATAATCGATATAGAATGATATGTAAAATAAAGATCATACTCAAAGTACAGATAGTGATATTGAGGCGTGTGATGTTGATATCCGAGGTACAAATTGTGATGTTGAGGTTTACGACGCGGTTGTGGTTGAGGGTGATATGGGTACTGTCGGTGTTGATGATGGTGGTACGGATTATGCTGCTGGTGCTGCTGCTAGTGTTTGTAACCTTCACACCATATTCTCCAAAGCCGTCACGCGAGCGCGAAGTTCGTTAACTTCTGCTAGTACACCGGGATGATTGGTGGTTGGAGTGAGCGAATGAACAAGATCTAAAATATGGGATAGTATATAATCATGACGAGATACTCTAGAAATGAGAGAGAAAATGGTTTCTCGAACAGGTTCGCCGGTAAGTGCTTCAGGTTCATCGCCAAGAGGGCAATTTGGTGGATGGAAGGGATCACCCTCTTCTTATCTCCAGTGATTTAGTATATTACGAACCCACCCCCAATTCATCCAGAATAGATGATGGGAGATTGGTTGATCCATTCCGGTGACGCTGCCTTCGGAGCTTGAATGAAAATCCATATCGGCATAGCTGTCGTAATATGAGGAATTCGAACTAGATGCGGAATTCATCTTGTATAATCGGAAAAATGAATTTTTGGTATGAAATAGATTATAGAAGTTAGATTTGGTACTCTTCAATACATACTTTTCATATGTATATATAATACCAAAATCCCGTAAATTACGGAGAATCTTTAAAAAGATGTCAACTAAAGTCCAAAGTAATAGATATGCTAAGATATGAATTTTGTCTATACACTATCGATGCACTAAATGCAGTAAGACGTGTCTAGACTTATGCATGATAAGCAGGCAATTCCCTAAGGATGATAAGCAAATAATTTCCGACTAGAAATGATGAGCAAAACTTTTAACATGCAGACACGGTCGAAGTCCAGACTCATTAATGTATCCTAACAGCTACTAGTTAGACAAACTAATGCAAGACCTGGTTCGCTAAGACCACCGCTCTGATACCAACTGAAACAACCCGTCCTAATCCTCCTGGACAAATTCATCAACATTTGGTCCCATTGCGATGATCGACTCCAAGTAATGTCTTTAGTATGAGCTAATGCACAGTGGAAGACTTAATTCGTACCTGAGAATAAACATGCTTTAAAACGTTAACATAAAGTTGGTGAGATATATAGGTTTGATGCTAGCAGCGTTATAACTATGGACCACAAAATTTCATATATTTAAACATAATACACTCGCAAGTGTATGTAAAAGTAGTTGAGCACTTGGTAACCATACTTAACATTTAAATCATCGCAGCATATTCTTAAATAATCACTACACAGTACCAAGTGTAGTATATAGAAACAAAGTACTGTGCAACCGTTGAAAACTGGTCGTCCATCCCGGTTGGGGTTGTCAGGCCCGATAGATCTATCAACAGGATTCGCGTTTACATTCCACATGTAAATATTAGCTACCAAGTATAAAGAAATATGCCATGGTACAACTCAACGTAGAATTTATTTTTGATCACTTGTGTCCATAACGTAAATCATAAAATGCATGTATTCTCATCCCAAAATATTTAAAGTTTAAAAGGGACTATATACTCACCATACTGTATTTTGTAGTAAAAATACATATAATACCATTGATCAATTATAAGGTTATCCTCGGATTCACGAACCTAAATCAAGTATATATTTATTAATATTTATATCGTAATCGAATAAGTTATATATATATATATATATAACTTATTATTTATATCATTTTTATATTAATAATATATTTATGTTTTATATATTCCTTTTGTATATAAAAATATTTTGTTATATGTGGTAAATATATTTAGTTATATATTTCATTTGTTTATCAAAACAACAGTCCTAATTATACTAAGTTAATGATAAAAATAATGATAATAACATTAATAATATATTTATGTTAATAATAAAAATAATAATCCTACAATTTATAAAATGATAATAATTCTAATATTTATGAAAATACTAATAAATTGTATCATTTTTTTTATAATATCATCAATAATACTAATCATAATCATATTATTGATAATAATACTTAAAATTGTAAGATTAATAATATTGGTATCACCTATGATAATATTAATGATAATAATAAATGATCATAAGTCTTGTTTTAGTAATAATAACAAATATAATAATTATATTATTAATAATAATAATAATAATAATAATAATAATAATAATAATAATAATAATAATAATAATAATAATAATAATAATAATAATAATAATAATAATACTAACAATACCTTTAAATAAGCCTTGTGTAAAAAGAATACCCGAAGCCGGGCTCGAACCCGAGACCCCTCGCTCACAAACCAACACCCTCGACCATGGCACCAATTATGTTTTTCTGACTTAAATTTACAGCCTAAATCTTTTTATCCTATTTTTTCTGTTTCACCTTCTTCTTCATCCCAAACGTGCTTATCAATAATTAACCCTAATTTACGAATTGTAAACTTGGTTTATAAATAAAATAGGAACTAACGATTTGTGGTGTTTTCGATGTATTAGAAAAAATATAAATCAAATCAAATAAAAAAAAAAAACACAGCCTATTACCCGTCGATGTATGAACACGGAAAAAAAATATTGATTTTGTGATAGATGGCGTTTTACACAATTGTTAAAACATGGAACAGTTTAGAAATCATCTATGAAAACTTCTCAAATCCCCAATTTAACTTGATTGATAACAGAAAATTAGAATTTGTTCATATAAAAATGTTTGACTTTTTTAAACCGAATCTTTGACTGCAAAATTCGACTTTGATTTTGCGAATTAAGGTTTGAAACTTTGCAGAATCATTCACTCGATGATTTCTATCCTATCTGCATTTTTACATTTTGCTAATTGATCTAGAATCGAGCTTTTATATAATGAAGGAGAAACAGATGTCGACGGCTGTATATAGTTTTTTTTTTTAAATTCACAAATAGCAGTACCCTAAATCTTATATTGCTAGTGAGAGATTTTTGCTGTAACAAGATTTGATACATTTGTTATTTAAAGATGGTGGGTTCGACACATAATCACGGATCATCAGTAAAACAGCAGAACAAGACAATTTAATCCCTATTGAAATATTTTCATGCGTTTTTATTTATTTAGTTATATTTATATTTATGTATTATATATATTTTATATTATATAATAATGTTTATAATTATCAATTACATTGATAATAATAATATTTATATTAATAATACTAAATAATAATAATAATAATACTCTTTAACATTTTAAATAATAATAATAATAATACAAATATAATAGTACTAATATTATTATTACTAATGATAATGATAATAATTATTATGAAGTATATAACACTAATAATTTTAGTAATATTTTTAATAGTTATAAATCTAAGTATGATAATAATAATAATTATTATAATGATACCAATATTGATAAGTATAATAATAATCAATATTCATTAATAATAACTAAAATTTGTAATTTTACTACTAATTATGATATTAATGATGATAACAATAACACTAATGAAAATTGTAATACCACAAATCGATTGTATTATATTTCTTAATTAGGTATTATATATATCAATAATAATACTGTTATTAATATTAAATACTTATTCTAATAATATTAATGTAAGTAATAAAGATGACTAATTAACTGCGTTAAATTTCATATATATTATCTATGATTATATAACTAATACATAGATTTACTATTAATATTATTTTTTGTATTAATAGAAATGAAGAAAGCAATAATAATACTATAACAACTATCTTTTAACTTGTTAATAGTATATTACTAATTATGTAATATTTAATATTCATATAATAACATAAATTTAATATTTATTATAATATATTACAATATATATGTCCTTATCAATTATATAAAAATCATATATTTTTATACATAGACTTATTTTAAATTACACCTAATTAGTTGGTATCTTATCTTACATATTTAATTCAATGCTTAACTTATATTTTATAGTTTCAATTTAATATACATGTACTTACATTTACATATACATAATTATTTACAAACAATTGTTCGTGAATCGTCGGAAATGGTCAAAAAGGACAATTGAATATATGAAACAGTTTGAAGGTTTTGAGGCTTTAACATTACAGATTTTGCTTATCGTGTCGGAAACATATAAAGATTAAGGTTTAAATTTGGTCGAAAATTTCCGGGTCATTACAGAATTCTTGTGGTCTATTGTTACGATTTGATATATATAGGTTAAACCTATAACTCACCAACATTTTTGTTGACGTTTTAAGCATGTTTATTCTCAGGTGATTATTAAGAGCTTCCGCTGTCGCATACTTAAATAAGGACAAGATTTAGAGTCCATGCTTGTATGATATTGTGTAAAAATTGCATTCAAGAAACTTATTTCCTTATAACATATTTGTATTGTAAACCATTATGTAATAGTCGTGTGTAAACATGATATTTTAGATTATCATTATTTGATAATCTACGTAAAGCTTTTTAAACCTTTATTGATGAAATAAAGGTTATGGTTTGTTTTAAAATGAATGCAGTCTTTGAAAAACGTCTCATATAGAGGTCAAAACTTCGCAACAAAATCAATTAATATGGAACGTTTTTAATCAATAAGAACGGGACATTTCAGTTGGTATCCGAGCGTTGGTCTTAGAGAACCAGAATTTTACATTAGTGTATCTTATCGAGTTTGTTAGGATGCATTAGTGAGTCTGGACTTCGACCGTGTTTACTTGAAAAATGATTGCTTAACAAATTTTGTTGGAAACTATATATTTTTAACATGTGAATATTATGTGATATGTTAATCTCTTAACGCGTTTGATATTATGTGATAGATGTCTACCTCTAGAACAAGTCCCATTGACTCACCTAATAATAATGAAGAGTCAAATGTAAACTTGAATGATTCGTGGACTGATTCACAAGTTCCCGAAGAGGAACCGGAAGAAGAGTCGGAACCGGAAGAAGAATCGGAACCGGAAGAAGAAATAGAACCAGTGGGGGAAATAATAAAACGGTTAAGTAGAAGAAAATCCTCAACCAACCGACCAAAGTTAATTATGGTCAATGGTGTTTCCGCCAAGGAAGCAAAGTATTGGGAGGATTACCAATTCTCCGATGAATCGGATCCCGACAAGGATTCCGATGATGTTATAGAAATTACCCCAACACAATTTAATAAGGCAAAAGAGAACAATAAGGGAAAGGGCATAAAAATAGAGAAATTTGATTCCAACCCGATGAACTTTATATGTATCGTCAACACCCGTATTTCTTAAGTTGTGACAATAACCCGGGAACCTCTAAACCACCAGGTTTTTCTAAACCAATGTGGAAAACGATGGCTCGTATTAGGGGAACATCATATATCCCTAGAAACTTGGCAAAACGAACCAAAACTGAAGAAGAAGAAACGAGCGAGTCGGAATAAGATAGTTGTATTCGTGTGGTGTAATATATGTAATATAGTATGCTTATGCTTTATGATATATGTAAAAATTGCTTGTATTAATAAGTATTTTTTTTTATGAATCTAACTCTTGTCTATTTTACAGTATAAAAACACAAAATGGATAGGCAACCCAATATTTTAAGAGACTTACCCGGAGACATGATTGATGAAATCTTGTCTAGAGTCGGTCAGAATTCCTCGGCACAACTATTTAAGGCGAGATCAGTTTGTAAGACATTCGAAGAAGGTTCCAAGAATGCCTTGGTTTATAAAAGGCTTTCGTTCGAAAGATGGGGGTTATCACATTGGGAAATCCATAAGTTACGATGTGTTTACTTTGACGCATATATTGAGGGGAACCCAAATGCTATTTTACGCAACGGGTTAAGAAATTATTTTGACTCAATATATCCGAATATAGGACTTCGTGATTTAAAAAAAGCGGCTAACATGCAACATAAAGAAGCATGTTATGCTTACGGGTTAGTAATGTTCGCTTCTCACCAAAGTGAGAACAAGAACATCAGGCTACAACTATTAAACAAAACGTTCCCACAAGTGACGGAGTCGGTAATTGGGGTAAGAAATGAGGTTTTTAAGTTATTACGAGACTGTTGGTCATTACGTAACCTTCATCCTTTTGACGACGTTACAACACATTGTCTTACTATCGGTCACATCGGTTATGTTCCACAAAACCAAGGATGGGAAGTGGTATTAGTAAAACCAGAATGCATGACTTGTTTCTGGACGTATGAATTACGTGTCTTTATTGCCTTTGCTGAACGCCTTATTTATTAACTAGAATTATCTTCGCAACTACTTTGTATCAAAGTTTTATGTGCTATATTTCATGCTATATGTAAAATAGCGGTATTGTAAGTTTGCAAGTTAATGTATAAAGGCTTGAATATGATATATTTTGATTTTTTATTTTTTTTGTTTTTGTGATTAGTTTTTCATATAGAATTATAGTAGTTGAAATGGTATGTTAGCTATTAAGTATGAACTTAACGAGTAGGTACTACCCGAATTAAAGAGTATAAAATGCTAATATGAAGAAAGAGCTTTTATAAATAAGTTCATATTACGCTACGAAATACTATTGACTACTCTTGATATTCTATATGATTAACTCATTTCATTTGACTATTTTGAAGGAAATGGCACCGACTACTCGACACACCTTGAATATGAGCGAAGAGGAATTTCGTGCCTTTCTTGCTTTAAACATAGCCGCAGTACAGGCTACGCTACATACCAACAATAACCTTGGATCTAGCAGTACAGGAAATCATGTAGGATGCACCTACAAAGAATTCACTGCCTGCAAACCTTTGGAATTTAATGGAACCGAAGGACCGATCGGATTGAAACGGTGGACCGAGAAGGTCGAATCGGTGTTTGCCATAAGTAAGTGTACTGAAGAGGACAAAGTGAAGTACGCTACGCATACCTTCACAGGTTCTGTGTTAACATGGTGGAATACCTATCTAGAGCAAGTGGGACAAGATGATGCTTACGCACTACCGTGGTCAGCATTCAAGCACTTGATGAACGAGAAGTACCGTCCCAGAACCGAGGTCAATAAGCTCAAGACAGAACTTAGAGGGTTACGAACCCAAGGATTTGATATTACCACGTACGAAAGATGATTCACAGAATTATGCCTATTATGTCCGGGAGCGTTCGAAGATGAGGAAGAGAAGATCGACGCGTTTGTGAAAGGATTACCGGAAAGAATCCAAGAAGATATAAGTTCACACGAGCCCGCCTCCATACAACAGGCATGTAGAATGGCTCACAAACTAATGAACCAGATTGAAGAAAGAATTAAAGAACAGACTGCTGAAGAGGCCAATGTGAAGTAAGTCAAAAGAAAGTGGGAGGAAAACGGTGATAAGAATCACCAATACAACAACAACAGCAATTACAACAATAATCGCAACAACTATCCCAACGATCGCAACATCAATCGCAACTACAACAAATGGCCCAACAACAACAACAACAATAACAACAACAACAACAAGAACAACAACTACAACTACAACTACAACAATCATCCCAACAACAATAATAACCGCAACAACAACAACAATCAGAAGCAGCTATGCCAAAGGTGTGAAAAGTATCACTCGGGGTTCTGCACCAAATTTTGCAACAAGTGTAAAAGAAATGGTCATAGCGCGGCGAAGTGTGAGGTCTACGGACCAGGGGTTAACAGAACGAAAGGAACAAATGGTGTCGGAACGAGTAATGGTAGAGCAAGTATTGTCGGAGCAAGTTATGCCAATGTAGTTTGTTATAAATGTGGAAAACCGGGCCACATTATTAGAAATTGCCCGAACCAGGAGAACACGAATGGACAAGGCCGCGGAATAGTTTTCAATATTAATGCGGCAGAGGCACAGGAAGACCCGGAGCTTATTACGGGTACGTTTCTTATTGACAATAAATCTGCTTACGTTTTATTTGATTCGGGTGCGGATAGAAGCTATATGAGTAGAGATTTTTGTGCTAAATTAAGTTGTCCATTGACGCCTTTGGATAGTAAATTTTTACTCGAATTAGCAAATGGTAAATTAATTTCAACAGATAATATATGTCGGAATCGATAAATTAAACTGGTTAGTGAAACATTTAAGATTGACTTGATACCAGTAGAGTTAGGGAGTTTTGATGTGATAATCGGTATGGACTGGTTGAAAGAAGTGAAAGCAGAGATCGTTTGTTACAAAAATGCAATTCGCATTATACGAGAAAAAGGAAAACCCTTAATGGTGTACGGAGAAAAGGGAAACACGAAGCTACATCTTATTAGTAATTCGAAGGAACAAAAACTAATAAGAAAAGGTTGCTATGCTGTTCTAGCACACGTCGAGAAAGTACAAACTGAAGAAAAGAGCATCAATGATGTTCCCATTGCAAAAGAATTTCCCGATGTATTTTCGAAAGAATTACCGGGATTACCCCCACATCGATCCGTTGAATTTCAAATAGATCTTGTACCAGGAGCTGCACCAATAGCTCGTGCTCCTTACAGACTCGCACCCAGCGAGATGAAAGAACTACAAAGCTAATTACAAGAACTTTTAGAGCGTGGTTTCATTCGATCAAGCACATCACCGTGGGGAGCTCCTGTTTTGTTTGTCAAGAAGAAAGATGGCACATTCAGGTTGTGTATCGACTACCGAGAGTTGAACAAACTTACCATCAAGAACCGCTACCCACTACCGAGAATCGACGACTTATTTGATCAACTACAAGGCTCGTCTGTTTATTTAAAGATTGACTTACGTTTCGGGTATCATCAAATGCGGGTGAAAGAAGATGATATTCCAAAGACTGCTTTCAGAACACGTTACAGTCATTACGAGTTTATGGTCATGCCGTTTGGTTTAACTAATGCACCAGCTGTGTTCATGGACCTTATGAACCGAGTGTGTAGACCATACCTTGACAAGTTTGTCATTGTTTTCATTGATGACATACTTATTTACTCAAAGAATGACCAAGAACGCGGTGAACATTTGAGAAAGGTGTTAGAAGTATTGAGGAAGGAAGAATTGTACGCTAAGTTTTCAAAGTGTGCATTTTGGTTAGAAGAAGTTCAATTCCTCGGTCACATAGTGAACAAAGAAGGTATTAAGGTGGATCCGGCAAAGATAGAAACTGTTGAAAAGTGGGAAACCCCGAAAACTCCGAAACACATAAGCCAGTTTTTAGGACTAGCTGGTTACTACAGAAGGTTCATCCAAGACTTTTCCAGAATAGCAAAACCCTTGACTGCATTAACGCATAAAGGGAAGAAATTTGAATAGAAGGATGAACAAGAGAAAGCGTTTCAGTTATTGAAGAAAAAGCTAACTACGGCACCTATATTGTCATTGCCTGAAGGGAATGATGATTTTGTGATTTATTGTGATGCATCAAAGCAAGGTCTTGGTTGTGTATTAATGCAACGAATGAAGGTGATTGCTTATGCGTCTAGACAATTGAAGATTCATGAACAAAATTATACGACGCATGATTTAGAATTAGGCGCGGTTGTTTTTGCATTAAAGACTTGGAGGCACTACTTATATGGGGTCAAAAGTATTATATATACCGACCACAAAAGTCTTCAACACATATTTAATCAGAAACAACTGAATATGAGGCAGCGTAGGTGGATTGAATTTTTGAATGATTACAACTTTGAGATTCGTTACCACTCGGGGAAGGCAAATGTGGTAGCCGACGCCTTGAGCAGGAAGGACAGAGAACCCATTCGAGTAAAATCTATGAATATAATGATTCACAATAACCTTACTACTCAAATAAAGGAGGCGCAATAAGGAGTTTTAAAAGAGGGAAATTTAAAGGATGAAATACCCAAAGGATCGGAGAAGCATCTTAATATTCGGGAAGACGGAACCTGGTATAGGGCTGAAAGGATTTGGGTACCAAAATTTGGAGATATGAGAGAAATGGTACTTAGAGAAGCTCATAAAACCAGATACTCAATACATCCTGGAACGGGGAAGATGTACAAGGATCTCAAGAAACATTTTTGGTGGCCGGGTATGAAAGCCGATGTTGCTAAATACGTAGGAGAATGTTTGACGTGTTCTAAGGTCAAAGCTGAGCATTAGAAACCATCAGGTCTACTTCAACAACCCGAAATCCTGAAATGGAAATGGGAAAACATTACCATGGATTTCATCACTAAATTGCCAAGGACTGCAAGTGGTTTTGATACTATTTGGGTAATAGTTGATCGTCTCACCAAATCAGCACACTTCCTGCCAATAAGAGAAGATGACAAGATGGAGAAGTTAGCACGACTGTATTTGAAGGAAGTCGTCTCCAGACATGGAATACCAATCTCTATTATCTCTGATAGGGATGGCAGGTTTATTTCAAGATTCTGGCAGACATTACAGCAAGCATTAGGAACTCGTCAAGACATGAGTACTGCCTATCATCCACAAACTGTTGGGCAGAGCGAAAGGACGATACAAACGCTTGAAGACATGCTACGAGCATGTGTTATTGATTTTGGAAACAGTTGGGATCGACAACTACCGTTAGCAGAATTTTCCTACAACAACAGCTACCATTCAAGCATTGAGATGGCGCCGTTTGAAGCACTTTATGGTAGAAAGTGCAGGTCTCCGATTTGTTAGAGTGAAGTGGGGGATAGACAGATTACGGGTCCGGAGATAGTACAAGAAACTACCGAGAAGATCATCCAAATTCAACAACGGTTGAAAACCGCCCAAAGTCGACAAAAGAGCTATGCTGACATTAAAAGAAAAGATATAGAATTTGAAATTGTAGAGATGGTCATGCTTAAAGTTGCACCTTGGAAAGGCGTTGTTCGATTTGGTAAACGAGGGAAATTAAATCCAAGGTATATCGGACCATTCAAGATTATTGATCGTGTCGGACCAGTAGCTTACCGACTTGAGTTACCTCAACAACTCGCGGCTGTACATAACACTTTCCACGTCTCGAATTTGAAGAAATGTTTTGCTAAAGAAGATCTCACTATTCTGTTAGATGAAATCCAAATCAACGAAAAAATTCAATTCATCAAAGAACCCGTCGAAATAATGGATCGTGAGGTTAAAAGACTTAAGCAAAACAAGTTACCTCAACGAAAAATAATGGATCGTGAGGTACTGTAGTGACCCGAACTTTTCCATGTTTATATATATATTAAATGAAATTGTTATTTACATGATTAAGTGTTTCCAACATGTTAAGCAATCAAACTTGTTAATACTTGATTAATTGAAATAGGTTTCATATAGACAATTGACCACCCAAGTTGACCGGTGATTCACAAACGTTAAAACTTGTAAAAACTATATGATGACATATATATGGTTATATATATAGTTAACATAATATTATGATAAGTAAACATATCATTAAGTATATTAACAATGAACTTCATTTGTAAAATCAAGACTACTAACTTAATGATTTTGAAACGAGACATATATGTAACAATTATCGTTGTAACGACATTTAATGTATATATATCATATTAAGAGATATTTGTACATCATAATATCATGATAATATAATAATTTAAAATCTTATTTGATATTATAAATATTGGGTTAACAATATTTAACAAGATCGTTAACCTAAAGGTTTCAAAACAACACTTACATGTAATGACTAACGATGACTTAACGACTCAGTTAAAACGTATATACATGTAGTGTTTTAATATGTATTCATACACTTTTGAAAGACTTCAAGACACTTATCAAAATACTTCTACTTAACAAAAACGCTTACAATTATATCATCGTTCAGTTTCATCAACAATTCTACTCGTATGCACCCGTATTCGTACTCGTACAATACACAGCTTTTAGATGTATGTACTATTGGTATATACACTCTAATGATCAGCTATTAGCAGCCCATGTGAGTCACCTAACACATGTGGGAACCATAATTTGGCAACTAGCATGAAATATCTCATAAAATTACAAAAATATGAGTAATCATTCATGACTTATTTACATGAAAACAAAATTACATATCCTTTATATCTAATCCATACACCAACGACCAAAAACACCTACAAACACTTTTATTCTTCAATTTTCTTCATCTAATTGATCTCTCTCAAGTTCTATCTTCATGTTCTAAGTATTCTTCATAAATTCTACAAGTTCTAGTTTCATAAAATCAAGAATACTTCCAAGTTTGCTAGCTTACTTCCAATCTTATAGAGTGATCATCCAACATCAAGAAATATTTCTTATTTACAGTAAGATATCTTTATAATACAAGGTAATACTCATATTCAAACTTTGATTCAATTTCTATAACTATAACAATCTTATTTCGAGTGGAAATCTTACTTGAACTTGTTTTCGTGTCATGATTCTGCTTCAAGAATTTTCAAGCCATCCAAGGATCCTTTGAAGCTAGATCCATTTTTCTCATTTCCAGTAGTTTTATCCAAAAAACTTGAGGTAGTAATGATGTTCATAACATCATTCGATTCATACATATAAAGCTATCTTATTCGAAGGTTTAAACTTGAAATCACTAGAACATAGTTTAGTTAATTCTAAACTTGTTCGCAAACAAAAGTTAATCCTTCTAACTTAACTTTTAAAATCAACTAAACACATGTTCTATATCTATATGATATGCTAACTTAATTATTTAAAACCGGAAAACACGAAAAACACCGTAAAACCGGATATACGCCATTGTAGTAACACCGCGGGCTGTTTTGGGTTTGATAATTAAAAACTATGATAAACTTTGAGTTAAAAGTTTTTCTTCTGGGAAAATTATTTTTCTTATGAACATGAAACTATATCCAAAAATCATGGTTAAACTCAAAGTGGAAGTATGTTTTTCAAAATGGTCATCAAGACGTCGTTCTTTTGACTGAAATGACTACCTCTTACAAAAACGACTTGTAACTTATATTTCTGACTATAAACCTATACTTTTTCTGTTTAGATTCATAAAATAGAGTTCAATATGAAACCATAGCAATTTGATTCACTTCAAAATGGATTTAAAATGAAGAAGTTTTGGGTAAAACAAGATTTAATATTTTTTGATTTTAGTAGCTACGGGAAATATTAACAATTCTATACAAATCATATCCTAGCTAACTTATATTGTATTATACATGTATTCTAATATATTATGTAATCTTGGGATACCATAGACACGTATACAAATGTTTTGACATATCATATCAACCCATCTATATATATTATTTGGAACAACCATAGACACTCTATATGTAGTAATGTCGGAGTTAGCTATACAGGGTTGAGGTTGATTCCAAAAATATATATAGTTTGAGTTGTGATCTAGCCTGAGACGTGTATACACTGGGTCGTTGATTGATTCAAGATAATATATATCGATTTATTTCTGTACATCTAATTGTGGACAACTAGTTGTAGGTTACTAACGAGGACAGCTGACTTAATAAACTTAAAACATTAAAACGTATTAAAAATGTTGTAAATATATTTTGAACATACTTTGATATATATGTACATATTTGTTATAGGTTCGTGAATCGACCAGTGGCCAAGTCTTACTTCCCGACGAAGTAAAAATCTGTGAAAGTGAGTTATAGTCCCACTTTTAAAATCTAATATTTTTGGGATGAGAATACATGCAGTTTTATAAATGATTTACAAAATAGACACAAGTACGTGAAACTACATTCTATGGTTGAATTATCGAAATCGAATATGCATATTTTTATTAAGTCTGGTTATCTAAGAATTAGGGAACAGACACCCTAATTGACGCAAATCCTAAAGATAGATCTATTGGGCCTAACAAACCCCATCCAAAGTACCGGATGCTTTAGTACTTCGAAATTTATATCATATCCGAAGGGTGTCCCGAAATGATGGGGATATTCTAATATATGCATCTTGTTAATGTCGGTTACCAGGTGTTCACCATATGAATGATTTTTATCTCTATCTATGGGATGTATATTGAAATATGAAATCTTGTGGTCTATTGTTACGATTTGATATATATAGGTTAAACCTAAACTCACCAACATTTTTGTTGACTTTTTAAGCATGTTTATTCTCAGGTGATTATTAAGAGCTTCCGCTGTCGCATACTTAAATAAGGACAAGATTTGGAGTCCATGCTTCTATGATATTGTGTAAAAACTGTATTCAAGAAACTTATTTCGTTGTAATATATTTGTATTGTAAACCATTATGTAATAGTCGTGTGTAAACAGGATATTTTAGATTATCATTATTTGATAATCTACGTAAAGCTTTTTAAATCTTTATTGATAAAATAAAGGTTATGGTTTGTTTTAAAATGAATGCAGTCTTTGAAAAACGTCTCATATAGAGGTCAAAACCTTGCAACGAAATCAATTAATATGGAACGTTTTTAAACAATAAGAACGGGACATTTCACTTCGCGTCAGGGCTTTGATTGTGTTTTGATGCAGCGAAAGAAAGTTATTGCGTACGCGTCGCGCCAATTGAAGATTCACGAACAGAACTATATAACTCATGATTTAGAGTTGGGGGCCGTTGTTTTTGCCCTTAAGATTTGGTGACATTATTTGTATGGGGTCAAGAGTACTGTGTACACAGATCACCAAAGTCTTCAACATATCCTCGCTCAGAAACAGTTGAACATGAGACAACAAATATGGATTGAGACGTTGAATGATTACGATTGTAAACTTTTATATCATCCGGGTAAGGCCAATGTGGTGGCGGATGCTTTGAGTCGTAAAGAAAGGGCTGAATCTCGCAGGTTTAGGGCCTTGAATATGACAATTAGAACAAACCTCGCAAGGTATATTCTTGAGGCACAACAAGAAGCCTTAAAGGAAGAGAATTTTGTGAAAGAGAACGTAAGAGGTATGGCTAAGAAATTTGAGGTACGAGCAGATGGTACTAGATACTTTGTGGGACGTCTTTGGGTTCCAAAGTTTGGTGAACTGCGACAACTTGTTTTAGATGAGGCTCATAAGTCTAGGTACTCTATTCATCCTGGTTCAGGAAAGATGTATCATGATCTTATGGAGCTGTATTGGTGGCCTAATTTGAAAGGTGATGTGGCTACGTATGTTACTAAGTGTTTGACCTGTGCTAAGGTTAAAGCTGAACATCAAAAACCGTCTGGACTTTTGGTGCAACCTGAGATTCCCGAATGGAAGTGGGAAGGAATTATGATGGATTTAATTACTAAGTTACTGAGAGTTGCTGGTGGCTATGATACTATTTGGGTGATTGTAGATCGACTCACTAAGTCGGCTCACTTTTTGCCGATTAGGGAAACAGATTCAATGGAGAAGCTTACTCGTTTGTATTTGAAGGAGATTGTTTCTAGACATGGTGTTCCTGTATCTATTATTTCGGACCGAGACAGTCGATTTGTATCTAGGTTTTGGCAATCCTTACAGGAAGCCTTGGGAACTAAGTTAGATATGAGCACCGCCTATCATCCTCAAATGGATGGTCAGAGTGAAAGGACCATTCAGACGTTAGAAGATATGTTACGAGCGTGTGTTATTGATTTTGATAATGGGTGGGATAAATATTTGCCGCTAGCTGAGTTTTCTTATAACAACAGTTATCATGCAAGTATTAAAGCCGCACCGTTTGAAGTTCTGTATGGTAGGAAGTGTAGGTCTCCTGTCTGTTAGAATGAGGTTGGGGATGCTCAACTCACAGGTTCAGAAATTATTCATGAAACTATTGAGAAGATCGTACAGATTAAGGAAAGGTTGAGAACCGCTAGAAGTCGGCAAAAGAGTTATGCTGATAGGGGAAGGAAAGATGTAGAATTTCAAGTTGGTGATCGTGTTATGTTAAAGGTATCACCTTGGAAGGGTGTGATTCGTTTTGGAAAAAGGGGAAAGTTAAGTCCTCGTTTTGTTGGACCGTTTGAGATTGTTGAGAGAGTTGGACCGGCGGCTTATCGTTTGAAGTTTCCACTAGAACTTAGTGCTGTTCACGATGTTTTTCATGTATCGAATTTAAAGAAGTGTTTGGCTGAGGCCGATGAGACTATCCCTCTGGAGGAACTTCATGTTGATAAACAACTACATTTTATTGAGGAACCTATTGAAATTATGGATCGAGAAATTAAGACTCTTAAGCAGAGCCGAATTCCTATTGTCCGAGTTAGATGGAACGTCAGACGCGGTCCCGAGTTCACTTGGGAGCGTGAAGATCAGATGAAGCAGAAGTACCCGCATTTGTTCCTAGATGCCGAGTCAACCCCTACACCTGCTTAAATTTTGGGACGAAATTTCCGTAACGGGAAGGTACTGTCACGACCCTACTTTTTCCGTTATCTTTTATCGTTAATTATTTAACGACCGTTAACTGTTATTCGTACCACGTCATTTCTATGACCTATATTATTATTTTTATAATAATATATATATTAATTATTATGTGTTATGTGAATATTTGTATTCATATTTTGAGTTATACGTTTCTACGTGTCGCGGATTTCTATCCGGCAAATCTTTTCGGTTTTCAAACCAATGGTAGAGTTTTTGGGATATTTAAATCCTAATTATTTTAAATATGATATTTTAAGATCATATAATTATATATAGTATTTATATTTATTCTTTGTCGCGTATTTGTTATCTCTCCGAATTTTTAATCGCGTAAGCATGTTTTCGCGTTTCGGGTTTCGTTCGGGCTATCGGGCCACAAGGGATTACACACTAAGCAAAATTGGCACACTATGGGGCCCACCCCTTCCCAATTCCGGCCGAATGGATGGGAGGGGAGTATACTCCCATTTGTTTTATTTTTGCAACATTATTATTTTTCCATTCCACTTTTATCTAAACCTAATCTTAAAACTTTTGCTCTCCTTCCTACCTTCCTTCTCTTTGGTGACGGCACCCACCACCAACATCATCATTCTTCATCAATATTTCTTGGATCAAGGATTAAATAGCATCAACGTGTTCCTCTCAATCTCCTCTACGCGATTATACTTCTTGATTATCGTTTAGGGTATAAACCCTAACCCTAGAACTTTTGATTTTTCATTATTTTTCTGTTTTTGATGTCTATGTTAATAGTATGATGATTAGTTGTTGTTGTAATGATGTTTATATGCGTAGAATTACTCAAATACATATGTTTTCGGTTTGATTTAATTGGAACAGCAGCTTGTACGTTCTTTTCTGATATTGTGACTGTTATAAAAGTGAAAATAAAGTATCTAGATGAGTTTCTCTCATCAAGACATTAATTTTAGACTCTGGATTCATGTCGTTTCGATTTCCGGAGCCCTAGATATGATCAAAATGGTATTTTGCTAAGATTGAAATGTGATATTGATATGAACCAGGTTTGGTATGACTTTGTGATCATATTTGGTGACTTTAGGGTGTGTTAATGTGTTAGAATTAATGATGGGACGAACTTTCATGTTCGGGTCATCTAAATCCGAGCCACGAATCACCCGTTATGGCTAAAACACGATTTTGATTGAATTGAAGTTCCAAGTGGTGTCATGGCTGATCACCACGACTTGTGGACTGTTCTTGGTGTATTCTTGAGTGTACCAATGTGTCAGGTGGTTTAATTAGGTGGAGATATATATAAGGCTCGCCGAAAACCGACACCCGGGGCTCAAGATGCGACACGATGAACTTTTAATTTAAAACTTATGGTTAATTATTAAACTTATGATATAAATAATGAATTTCATTAACATTTAATTAATTATGATATAAAAAGTAATTATTAAATTTTAAGACTTATGATATTTATTTATTATATCATTTAATTATTACTTATGATTTAATTAACATTTTAATTAAACTTATGATTAATGATACTTTTATTATTAATGGAAAATACTTCTGATAAGTATTAAACTTATATTATAAGATTATTATTATAAGACTTATAATAAGGATTAAATAATTATTTAATTATGAGGCTTAGTTATTATTTAATTATAATTTAATTATTAAATACTTATGATTTAATAATTATAATTAGAAACTTATGATATGATTAATAATTCATTATTAAATAATAATACTTATGATATGATTTAAAATTTATTATTAATTAATAATACTTATATTATGACTAATATTTAATTAATTAATTAAATACTTATGTTATACTAATTATATCATTTAAATTAATATTAACTTTAATAATTCATTTTAATTTAATTAAACTTATGTTATGACATAATTAGACATATTTAACTTTAATAAATATTATAACCTACATTACTATTATAACTTACACTTTTAAAATTAACGTTGACTATGTTTGACCCAGGGTTGACTTTTAAGTTGACTTTCAGTTGACTTTGACTTTCAGTTGACTTTTGTTGACTTTCTAATTAAGGAAACTTTCCTAACTTATAAACTTTCCAAAAATAGCAACTTTCTATGGAAACTATTCAAAAATAGAAACTTTCTAAAAATAGAAACTTTCCAAAAATAGAAACTTTCCAAAAATGAAAACCTGCTACAAATAGAAACTTTCTAAAAATAGAAAGTGTGTGTCCGTAAGCTGTTCCGATCAAACCGATGCATGCTGAGTATTGTTCTATGACTACTTGCAACATGTACAATAGCTATCATACTAAGACTTGACCTAAGTTAGTTATTTATATCGACCTGCTTTATTTATAGGTCGGCGTTGTGATCAATCTTGATCACTATACTCTTTTGTTGTTCGCTTAATTGTGTTGGTTACTTCGTTACTATTAAGATGAGTTATAGTCCCGTTTTTACATACTTTTCAAAGTATATTTTTGGGATGTGATTACATGCATTTTATTTCACGTTTAGACACAAGTGACAATTAAATTTAAATTATTCATTGTGAGTTGGAAAAAATATTCCCTAGTCTGGTAACTGTAATCACTGGTTTCTACCGGTGAACACGAATCCTACGGATAGATCTATCGGGTTTGACAACCCCATTTCGAGCTAGTCGCGCTAGAAATTTATAATCGGAATGTTTAGTACTTCGTATTTTGTTGTAGATACACTGTCCAGTGTATATTATTATTGTGTTTGGCAAGGGTAAATAAAGGGTTAAGTGGTTACCAGGTAGCTCATTAATAATGGAATAATGTTTAATGTTTTCTAACATTTTTAAATCTTGTGGTCTAAAGTTTATTCAATTATTTAAACCTATAATTCACTCAACCTTTGTGTTGACAGTTTACTAGCATGTTTTCACAGGTACTTGAGTTTATGTGATGCTTCTGCTGTGTTTAGAAGAGTCTGCATGCATTTGGGCAGATTTTATGAAACAATTTTTGAAACTTAAGCTTGCATTCTAGATAATTTAAACTTGTGGTTTGTTTACAATGTTTTATGTCAACTTTGGTTAATTAATATGTTGGGTTACTTTTAAACTACATATTTTGGTATGCTTTTCCTTTTTGGGAAACTTTTGAAATAAAAGAATGCAATATTGTTTGTTAAATTCATTTAAGTTCGATCAAGCTGTGGGACCAAGTGACGGAGCCGTTAAGTGTTTTGACGGGGCCATCACAGTTGTAACCATGAAGATCGTTTCCTACCACCTTCAGTCCCCAAAACTCAGTTTCCATCTTCTGTATCTCCGTCCTGGGGTAATACTCTTCAATCATGGCCCCCTTAAATTCCTCCCACAAGGTAGCATACGCCTCATCAATATCCTTAGCTTGAGCCAGTGTGTTCCACCAGGTTAGTGCGCCGTCCGACAGCGTACACGAGGCATGCTGTGTTTTGTTCATCTCTGAGCAGTTTCTTACACGGAACACCGATTCTAATTTCTCAAACCACCTAGTGAGACCAACTGGCCCCTCAGTACCACTAAAGTTGTGGGGCTTGCACCTTTGGAATTCCTTATAAGTACACCCATTACGAATGGGCTGGTTAACTGGTGGGGCTTGGGGGTTCATTTCCGCTAAAGCTGCGGCTACTTGTTCAGTGATCATTTCTTCGATCTGTGCTGCTGTGGGCGTTGATCTTCCGTTGGCCATTGATGTTCTAAACAAAAATTTTGACTCAAGTCGAAATCCAGTATTCAATAAATAATAATACGGTATATGGTAACCAACATGGGATCAACACAAAACATGCTAATTAAGTAACGCAATTAGATTCAGATACCACAAAATCATCATATAGTAACGTAAATGGAACACCGTACGAAGATTAAACAACACTAAGTTCCATTCATTAATAAAAAGTTGCATACATTCGCATAGGTTCGTACAATACATAAGTGAAACATGAAACCATAAACGGGATTACATAAAGAAATCTAATACAAATGCCCTATGGTGACGGTGGGTAAAGGATGTCCATCATGTGGGACACCTGGTCTTCAAGCTCAGTTACCCGAGCATGAAGGATATCCACCTCCCTAGTCAGTTCCTCGACAGAGGGAGAGGCTGGTGGAGCAGGCGGTGCTGATGGTGCAGGTGGTGCCGGTGGTGCAGATGATGCTGGTGGAGCTGGTGGTGCAGACGGTTCGGCACCAGAAGTAGATGCTGCGTATCGGGGAGCCTTACGTATGAATGGATCAGCAGGATACGGCACAAGCCGCTTACGGGCAGTAACCCTAACCCGCTGACCCTGTGCGTCAATGAACGCTCTACCTCCGTTAATCCCTGGAATAACGGTACCATCGAAACGATACCGTTTCTTTGGCGGGGTGGAGGGTGGCTGCACGGGTGCCTCATCAGGGTCGTCATCGGAATCCTCGTCGCTGGAGTCATCGGAGGATGAGTCGTCGGATGATGAGTCGGCGGATGATGGGTCATCTGAATCGGTCGGGGGTGGCTGCACGGGTGGCTCTGCTCGGTCGGCTATCATCAGTCGGTATCTGAAAGGCGGGATCGGCACGAGACGTCCATCAGGAAGGCGTCAGCACCAATGGTTATGCTCATTACGGAACGGACCTTCCCCATGTTCCCCAGGAATCACAGCACCAGCGGAATGGTGCTGTAGCTCCGAGGGTCCTGGGGCAAGTGGAGCTGGAATCTCCTGTAGGTCCTCGGCTCCGTCTGAGGTGATCACTGGGTCAGGTGCATGTCTACTGGCTCCATAGGATGGAGCGCCAGAGTCACTGGAGGGTGTCGATGACGGGATCTGAGAATTGAAATGCCCCGTCCTAATCGATCTGGACGAAGTCATCAATATTTGATCTCAGAGCGATGATCGACTCCAAGTAATGCCCTTAAAAATGAGCAAATGCACAGCGGAAGATTTCTTTCACACCTGAGAATAAACATGCTTTCAAGTGTCAGCTAAAAGGTTGGTGAGTTCATAGGTTTATCTTAAAACAATAAAATTCATCATTTTGATAGACCACAAAATTTAAATGATGCATGGTACAAATGGGCCCGAATCCTATACCCACCTGTAATGTACATGCTATATCTTTTAAATACAGTACATCTTTCTCGTATACGAAACCATTTTCATAAATCATAGTAACCGTACACATATCTTGTGCACAAAAATAACATACACATTGAAATGTCCCGTTCTTATTGATTAAAAACGTTCCATATTAATTGATTTCGTTGCGAGGTTTTGACCTCTATATGAGACGTTTTTAAAAGACTGCATTCATTTTTAAAACAAACCATAACCTTTATTTCATAAATAAAGGTTTAAAAGCTTTACGTAGATTATCAAATAATGATAATCTAAAATATCCTGTTTACACACGACCATTACATAATGGTTTACAATACAAATATGTTACATCGAAATCAGTTTCTTGAATGCAGTTTTTACACAATATCATACAAGCATGGACTGCAAATCTCGTCCTTATTTAAGTATGCGACAGCGGAAGCTCTTAATAATCACCTGAGAATAAACATGCTTAAAACGTCAACAAAAATGTTGGTGAGTTATAGGTTTAACCTATATATATCAAATCGTAACAATAGACCACAAGATTTCATATTTCAATACACATCCCATACATAGAGATAAAAATCATTCATATGGTGAACACCTGGTAACCGACATTAACAAGATGCATATATAAGAATATCCCCATCATTCCGGGACACCCTTCGGATATGATATAAATTTCGAAGTACTAAAGCATCCGGTACTTTGGATGGGGTTTGTTAGGCCCAATAGATCTATCTTTAGGATTCGCGTCAATTAGGGTGTCTGTTCCCTAATTCTTAGATTACCAGACTTAATAAAAAGGGGCATATTCGATTTCGATAATTCAACCATAGAATGTAGTTTCACGTACTTGTGTCTATTTTGTAAATCATTTATAAAACCTGCATGTATTCTCATCCCAAAAATATTAGATTTTAAAAGTGGGACTATAACTCACTTTCACAGATTTTTACTTCGTCGGGAAGTAAGACTTGGCCACTGGTTGATTCACGAACCTATAACAATATATACATATATATCAAAGTATGTTCAAAATATATTTACAACACTTTTAATATATTTTGATGTTTTAAGTTTATTAAGTCAGCTGTCCTCGTTAGTAACCTACAACTAGTTGTCCACAGTTAGATGTACAGAAATAAATCGATAAATATTATCTTGAATCAATCCACGACCCAGTGTATACGTATCTCAGTATTGATCACAACTCAAACTATATATATTTTGGAATCAACCTCAACCCTGTATAGCTAACTCCAACATTTACATATAGAGTGTCTATGGTTGTTCCGAAATATATATAGATGTGTCGACATGATAGGTCGAAACGTTGTATACGTGTCTATGGTATCTCAAGATTACATAATATACAATACAAGTTGATTAAGTTATGGTTGGAATAGATTTGTTACCAATTTTCACGTAGCTAAAATGAGAAAAATTATCCAATCTTGTTTTACCCATAACTTCTTCATTTTAAATCCGTTTTGAGTGAATCAAATTGCTATGGTTTCATATTGAACTCTATTTTATGAATCTAAACAGAAAAGTATAGGTTTATAGTCGGAAAAATAAGTTACAAGTCGTTTTTGTAAAGGTAGTCATTTCAGTCGAAAGAACGACGTCTAGATGACCATTTTAGAAAACATACTTCCACTTTGAGTTTAATCATAATTTTTGGATATAGTTTCATGTTCATAATAAAAATCATTTTCTCAGAATAACAACTTTTAAATCAAAGTTTATCATAGTTTTTAATTAACTAACCCAAAACAGCCCGCGGTGTTACTACGACGGCGTAAATCCGGTTTTACGGTGTTTTTCGTGTTTCCAGGTTTTAAATCATTAAGTTAGCATATCATATAGATATAGAACATGTGTTTAGTTGATTTTAAAAGTCAAGTTAGAAGGATTAACTTTTGTTTGCGAACAAGTTTAGAATTAACTAAACTATGTTCTAGTGATTACAAGTTTAAACCTTCGAATAAGATAGCTTTATATGTATGAATCGAATGATGTTATGAACATCATTACTACCTTAAGTTCCTTGGATAAACCTACTGGAAAAGAGAAAAATGGATCTAGCTTCAATGGATCCTTGGATGGCTCGAAGTTCTTGAAGCAGAATCATGACACGAAAACAAGTTCAAGTAAGATCATCACTTAAAATAAGATTGTTATAGTTATAGAAATTGAACCAAAGTTTGAATATGATTATTACCTTGTATTAGAATGATAACCTACTGTAAGAAACAAAGATTTCTTGAGGTTGGATGATCACCTTACAAGATTGGAAGTGAGCTAGCAAACTTGAAAGTATTCTTGATTTTATGAAACTAGAACTTTTGGAATTTATGAAGAACACTTAGAACTTGAAGATAGAACTTGAGAGAGATCAATTAGATGAAGAAAATTGAAGAATGAAAGTGTTTGTAGGTGTTTTTGGTCGTTGGTGTATGGATTAGATATAAAGGATATGTTATTTTGTTTTCATGTAAATAAGTCATGAATGATTACTCATATTTTTGTAATTTTATGAGATATTTCATGCTAGTTGCCAAATGATGGTTCCCACATGTGTTAGGTGACTCACATGGGCTGCTAAGAGCTGATCATTGGAGTGTATATACCAATAGTACATACATCTAAAAGCTGTGTATTGTACGAGTACGAATACGGGTGCATACGAGTAGAATTGTTGATGAAACTGAACGAGGATGTAATTGTAAGCATTTTTGTTAAGTAGAAGTATTTTGATAAGTGTATTGAAGTCTTTCAAAAGTGTATAAATACATATTAAAACACTACATGTATATACATTTTAACTGAGTCGTTAAGTCATCGTTAGTCGTTACATGTAAGTGTTGTTTTGAAACCTTTAGGTTAACGATCTTGTTAAATGTTGTTAACCCAATGTTTATAATATCAAATGAGATTTTAAATTATTATATTATCATGATATTATCATGTATGAATATCTCTTAATATGATATATATACATTAAATGTCTTTACAACGATAATCGTTACATATATGTCTCGTTTAAAAATCATTAAGTTAGTAGTCTTGTTTTTACATATGTAGTTCATTGTTAATATACTTTATGATATGTTTTCTTATCATAGTATCATGTTAACTATATATATATATATCCATATATATGTCATCATATAGTTTTTACAAGTTTTAACGTTCGTGAATCACCGATCAACTTGGGTGGTCAATTGTCTATATGAAACATATTTCAATTAATCAAGTCTTAACAAGTTTGATTGCTTAACATGTTGGAAACATTTAATCATGTAAATATCAATCTCAATTAATATATATAAACATGGAAAAGTTCGGGTCACTACAGTACCTACCCGTTAAATAAATTTCGTCCCGAAATTTTAAGCTGTTGAAGGTGTTGACGAATCTTCTGGAAATAGATGCGGGTATTTCTTCTTCATCTGATCTTCATGCTCCCAGGTGAACTCGGGTCCTCTACGAGCATTCCATCGAACCTTAACAATTGGTATCTTGTTTTGCTTAAGTCTTTTAACCTCACGATCCATTATTTCGACGGGTTCTTCGATGAATTGAAGTTTTTCGTTGATTTGGATTTCATCTAACGGAATAGTGAGATCTTCTTTAGCAAAACATTTCTTTAAATTCGAGACGTGGAAAGTGTTATGTACAGCCGCGAGTTGTTGAGGTAACTCTAGTCGGTAAGCTACTGGTCCGACACGATCAATAATCTTGAATGGTCCAATATACCTTGGATTTAATTTCCCTCGTTTACCAAATCGAACAACGCCTTTCCAAGGTGCAACTTTAAGCATGACCATCTCTCCAATTTCAAATTCTATATCTTTTCTTTTAATGTCAGCGTAGCTCTTTTGTCGACTTTGGGCGGTTTTCAACCGTTGTTGAATTTGGATGATCTTCTCGGTAGTTTCTTGTATAATCTCTGGACCCGTAATCTGTCTATCCCCCACTTCACTCCAACAAATCGGAGACCTGCACTTTCTACCATAAAGTGCTTCAAACGGCGCCATCTCAATGCTTGAATGGTAGCTGTTGTTGTAGGAAAATTCTGCTAACGGTAGATGTCGATCCCAACTGTTTCCGAAATCAATAACACATGCTCGTAGCATGTCTTCAAGCGTTTGTATCGTCCTTTCGCTCTGCCCATCAGTTTGTGGATGATAGGCAGTACTCATGTCTAGACGAGTTCCTAATGCTTGCTGTAATGTCTGCCAGAATCTTGAAATAAATCTGCCATCCCTATCAGAGATAATAGAGATTGGTATTCCATGTCTGGAGACAACTTCCTTCAAATACAGTCGTGCTAACTTCTCCATCTTGTCATCTTCTCTTATTGGCAGGAAGTGTGCTGATTTGGTGAGACGATCAACTATTACCCAAATAGTATCAAAACCACTTGCAGTCCTTGGCAATTTAGTGATGAAATCCATGGTAATGTTTTCCCATTTCCATTCCGGGATTTTGGGTTGTTGAAGTAGACCTGATGGTTTCTGATGCTCAGCTTTGACCTTAGAACACGTCAAACATTCTCCTACGTATTTAGCAACATCGGCTTTCATACCCGGCCACCAAAAATGTTTCTTGAGATCCTTGTACATCTTCCCCGTTCCAGGATGTATTGAGTATCTGGTTTTATGAGCTTCTCTAAGTACCATTTCTCTCATATCTCCAAATTTTGGTACCCAAATCCTTTCAGCCCTATACCGGGTTCCGTCTTCCCGAATATTAAGATGCTTCTCCGATCCTTTGGGTATTTCATCCTTTAAATTTCCCTCTTTTAAAACTCCTTGTTGCGCCTCCTTTATTTGATTAGTAATGTTATTATGAATCATTATATTCATAGATTTTACTCGAATGGGTTCTCTGTCCTTCCTGCTCAAGGCATCGGCTACCACATTTGCCTTCCCCGGGTGGTAACGAATCTCAAAGTCGTAATCATTCAATAATTCAATCCACCTACGCTGCCTCATATTCAGTTGTTTCTGATTAAATATGTGTTGAAGACTTTTGTGGTCGGTATATATAATACTTTTGACCCCGTATAAGTAGTGCCTCCAAGTCTTTAATGCAAAAACAACCGCGCCTAATTCCAAATCATGCGTCGTATAATTTTGCTCGTGAATCTTCAATTGTCTAGACGCATAAGCAATCACCTTCGTTCGTTGCATTAATACACAACCGAGACCTTGCTTTGATGCACCACAATAAATCACAAAATCATCATTTCCTTCAGGCAATGACAATATAGGTGCCGTAGTTAGCTTTTTCTTCAATAACTGAAACGCTTTCTCTTGTTCATCATTCCATTCAAATTTCTTCCCTTTATGCGTTAATGCAGTCAAGGGTTTTGCTATTCTGGAAAAGTCTTGGATGAACCTTCTGTAGTAACCAGCTAGTCCTAAAAACTGGCGTATGTGTTTCGGAGTTTTCGGGGTTTCCCACTTTTCAACAGTTTCTATCTTTGCCGGATCCACCTTAATACCTTCTTTGTTCACTATGTGACCGAGGAATTGAACTTCTTCCAACCAAAATGCACACTTTGAAAACTTAGCGTACAATTCTTCCTTCCTCAATACTTCTAACACCTTTCTCAAATGTTCACCGTGTTCTTGGTCATTCTTTGAGTAAATAAGTATGTCATCAATGAAAACAATGACAAACTTGTCAAGGTATGGTCCACACACTCGGTTCATAAGGTCCATGAACACAGCTGGTGCATTAGTTAAACCAAACGGCATGACCATAAACTCGTAATGACCGTAACGTGTTCTGAAAGCAGTCTTTGGAATATCATCTTCTTTCACCCGCATTTGATGATACCCGGAACGTAAGTCAATCTTTGAATAAACAGACGAGCCTTGTAGTTGATCAAATAAGTCATCGATTCTCGGTAGTGGGTAGCGGTTCTTGATGGTAAGTTTGTTCAACTCTCGGTAGTCGATACACAACCTGAATGTACCATCTTTCTTCTTGACAAACAAAACAGGAGCTCCCCACGGTGATATGCTTGGTCGAATGAAACCACGCTCTAAAAGTTCTTGTAATTGGCTTTGCAGTTCTTTCATCTCGCTGGGTGCGAGTCTGTAAGGAGCACGAGCTATTGGTGCAGCTCCTGGTACAAGATCTATTTGAAATTCAACGGATCGATGTGGGGGTAATCCCGGTAATTCTTTCGGAAATACATCAGGAAATTCTTTTGCGACGGGAACATCATTGATGCTCTTTTCTTCAGTTTGTACTTTCTCGACGTGTGCTAGAACAGCATAGCAACCTTTTCTTATTAGTTTTTGTGCCTTCAAATTACTAATAAGATGTAGCTTCGTGTTGCCCTTTTCTCCGTACACCATTAAGGGTTTTCCTTTTTCTCGTATAATACGAATTGCATTTTTGTAACAAACAATCTCCGCTTTCACTTCTTTCAACCAGTCCATACCGATTATCACATCAAAACTCCCTAACTCTACTGGTATCAAATCAATCTTAAATGTTTCGCTAACCAGTTTAATTTCTCGATTCCGACATATATTATCTGCTGAAATTAATTTACCATTTGCTAATTCGAGTAAAAATTTACTATCCAAAGGCGTCAATGGACATCTTAATTTAGCACAAAAATCTCTACTCATATAGCTTCTATCCGCACCTGAATCAAATAAAACGTAAGCAGATTTATTGTCAATAAGAAACGTACCCGTAACAAGCTCCGGGTCTTCCTGTGCCTCTACCGCATTAATATTGAAAACTCTTCCACGGCCTTGTCCATTCGTGTTCTCCTGGTTCGGGCAATTTCTAATAATGTGGCCTGGTTTTCCACATTTATAACAAACTACATTGGCATAACTTGCTCCGACACTACTTGCTCCGCCATTACTCGTTCCGACACCATTTGTTCCTTTCGTTCTATTAACCCCTGGTCCGTAGACCTCACACTTCGCCGCGCTATGACCATTTCTTTTACACTTGTTGCAAAATTTGGTGCAGAACCCCGAGTGATTCTTTTCACACCTTTGGCATAGCTGCTTCTGATTGTTGTTGTTGTTGCGGTTATTATTGTTATTGGGATGATTGTTGTAGTTGCTGTTGTTGTTGTTGTTGTTGTTGTTGTTGGGCCGTTTGTTGTAGTTGCGATTGATGTTGCGATTGTTGGGATAATTGTTGCGATTATTGTTGTAATTGCTGTTGTTGTTGTATTGGTGATTCTAATCACCGTTTTCCTCCCACTTTCTTTTGACTTGCTTCACATTGGCCTCTTCAGCAGTCTGTTCTTTAATTCTTTCTTCAATCTGGTTCACTAGTTTGTGAGCCATTCTACATGCCTGTTGTATGGAGGCGGGCTCGTGTGAACTTATATCTTCTTGGATTCTTTCCGGTAATCCTTTCACAAACGCGTCGATCTTCTCTTCTTCATCTTCGAATGCTCCCGGACACAATAGGCACAATTCTGTGAATCGTCTTTCGTACGTGGTAATATCAAATCCTTGGGTTCGTAACCCTCTAAGTTCTGTCATGAGCTTATTGACCTCGGTTCTGGGACGGTACTTCTCGTTCATCAAGTGCTTGAATGCTGACCACGGTAGTGCGTACGCATCATCTTGTCCCACTTGCTCTAGATAGGTATTCCACCATGTTAACGCAGAACCTGTGAAGGTATGCGTAGCGTACTTCACTTTGTCCTCTTCAGTACACTTACTTATGGCAAACACCGATTCAACCTTCTCGGTCCACCGTTTCAATCCGATCGGTCCTTCGGTTCCATCAAATTCCAAAGGTTTGCAGGCAGTGAATTCTTTGTAGGTGCATCCTACACGATTTCCTGTACTGCTAGATCCAAGGTTATTGTTGGTATGTAGCGCAGCCTGTACTGCGGCTATGTTTGAAGCTAGAAAAGTACGGAATTCCTCTTCATTCATATTCACGGTGTGTCGAGTAGTCGGTGCCATTTCCTTCAAAATAGTTAAATGGAACAAGTTAATCATACAGAATATTAAGAGTAGTTAATAGTATTTCGTAGCATAATATGAACTCATTTATAAAAGCTTTTTCTTCATATTAGCGTTTTATAAGTTTAAATTCGGGTAGTACCTACCCGTTAAGTTCATACTTAGTAGCTAATATACAATTCAACTACTACAATTCTATATGAAAAACTGATTGTAATAATATTTCGCGTTCAAGCTTTTATACAATATTTTACAAACTTACAATACCGCTTATTTTACATAAAGCATGAAATATAGCACACAATAACTTTGATACAAGATAGTTGTGAAGATAATTCTAGCTAGTACACAAGTCGTTCAGCAAAGGCAATAAAGACACGTAATTCATACGTCCAGAAACAAGTCATGCATTCTGGTTTTACTAGGACTACTTCCCATCCTTGGTCTTGTGCAACATAACCGTTATGGCCGTTGATAAGACAGCGTGTTGTAACGTCATCAAAGGGACGAGGGTTACGTAATGTCCAACAGTCCCGTAATAATCTAAAAACCTCATTTCTTACCCCAATTACCGACTCCGACACTTGTGGAAATGTTTTGTTTAATAGTTGTAGCCCGATGTTCTTGTTCTCACTTTGGTGAGAAGCGAACATTACTAATCCGTAAGCATAACATGCTTCTTTATGTTGCATGTTAGCCGCTTTTTCTAAATCACGAAGTCCAATATTCGGATATATTGAGTCAAAATAATTTCTTAACCCGTTGCGTAAAATAGCATTTGGGTTCCCCGCAATATATGCGTCAAAGTAAACACATCGTAACTTATGGGTTTCCCAATGTGATATCCCCCATCTTTCAAACGAAAGTCTCTTATAAACCAAGACATTCTTGGAACGTTCTTCGAATGTCTTACAAACTGATCTCGCCTTAAATAGTTGTGCCGAAGAATTCTGGCCGACTCTAGACAAGATTTCATCAATCATGTCTCCGGGTAGGTCTCTTAAAATATTGGGTTGTCTATCCATTTTGTGTTTTTAAACTGTAAAATAGACAAGAGTTAGATTCATAAAAAAAAATACTTATTAATACAAGCAATTTTTACATATATCATAAAGCATAAGAACACTATATTACATATATTACACCACACGAATACAACTATCTTATTCCGACTCGCTCGTTTCTTCTTCTTCGATTTTGGTTCGTTTTGCCAAGTTTCTAGGGATATATGATGTTCCCCTAATACGAGCCGTCGTTGTCCACATTGGTTTAGAAAAACCTGGTGGTTTAGAGGTTCCCGGGTCATTGTTACAACTTAAGGACTTCGGGGGTTGACGATACATATAAAGTTCATCGGGGTTGGAATTAGATTTCTCTATTTTTATGCCCTTTCCCTTATTATTTTCTTTTGCCTTTTTAAATTCAGTTGGGGTAATTTCTATAACATCATCGGAATTCTCGTCGGAATCCGATTCATCGGAGAATTGGTAATCCTCCCAATATTTTGCTTCCTTGGCGGAAACACCATTGACCATAATTAACTTTGGTCGGTTGGTTGAGGATTTTCTTTTACTTAACCGTTTTATTATTTCCCCCACCGGTTCTATTTCTTCATCCGGTTCCGATTCTTCTTCCGGTTCCGATTCTTCTTCCGGTTCCGACTCTTCTTCCGGTTCCTCTTCGGGAACTTGTGAATCAGTCCACAAATCATTCCAATTTACATTTGACTCTTCATTATTATTAGGTGAGTCAATGGGACTTGTTCTAGAGGTAGACATCTATCACATAATATCAAACACGTTAAGAGATTAATATATCACATAATATTCATATGTTAAAAATATATAGTTTCCAACAAAAATGTTAAGCAATCATTTTTAAAGAAAACACGGTCGAAGTCCAGACTCACTAATGCATCCTAACAAACTCGATAAGACACACTAATGCAAATTTTCTGGTTCTCTAAGACCAACGCTCGGATACCAACTGAAATGTCCCGTTCTTATTGATTAAAAACGTTCCATATTAATTGATTTCGTTGCGAGGTTTTGACCTCTATATGAGACGTTTTTAAAAGACTGCATTCATTTTTAAAACAAACCATAACCTTTATTTCATAAATAAAGGTTTAAAAGCTTTACGTAGATTATCAAATAATGATAATCTAAAATATCCTGTTTACACACGACCATTACATAATGGTTTACAATACAAATATGTTACATCGAAATCAGTTTCTTGAATGCAGTTTTTACACAATATCATACAAGCATGGACTCCAAATCTCGTCCTTATTTAAGTATGCGACAGCGGAAGCTCTTAATAATCACCTGAGAATAAACATGCTTAAAACGTCAACAAAAATGTTGGTGAGTTATAGGTTTAACCTATATATATCAAATCGTAACAATAGACCACAAGATTTCATATTTCAATACACATCCCATACATAGAGATAAAAATCATTCATATGGTGAACACCTGGTAACCGACATTAACAAGATGCATATATAAGAATATCCCCATCATTCCGGGACACCCTTCGGATATGATATAAATTTCGAAGTACTAAAGCATCCGGTACTTTGGATGGGGTTTGTTAGGCCCAATAGATCTATCTTTAGGATTCGCGTCAATTAGGGTGTCTGTTCCCTAATTCTTAGATTACCAGACTTAATAAAAAGGGGCATATTCGATTTCGATAATTCAACCATAGAATGTAGTTTCACGTACTTGTGTCTATTTTGTAAATCATTTATAAAACCTGCATGTATTCTCATCCCAAAAATATTAGATTTTAAAAGTGGGACTATAACTCACTTTCACAGATTTTTACTTCGTCGGGAAGTAAGACTTGGCCACTGGTTGATTCACGAACCTATAACAATATATACATATATATCAAAGTATGTTCAAAATATATTTACAACACTTTTAATATATTTTGATGTTTTAAGTTTATTAAGTCAGCTGTCCTCGTTAGTAACCTACAACTAGTTGTCCACAGTTAGATGTACAGAAATAAATCGATAAATATTATCTTGAATCAATCCACGACCCAGTGTATACGTATCTCAGTATTGATCACAACTCAAACTATATATATTTTGGAATCAACCTCAACCCTGTATAGCTAACTCCAACATTCACATATAGAGTGTCTATGGTTGTTCCGAAATATATATAGATGTGTCGACATGATAGGTCGAAACGTTGTATACGTGTCTATGGTATCTCAAGATTACATAATATACAATACAAGTTGATTAAGTTATGGTTGGAATAGATTTGTTACCAATTTTCACGTAGCTAAAATGAGAAAAATTATCCAATCTTGTTTTACCCATAACTTCTTCATTTTAAATCCGTTTTGAGTGAATCAAATTGCTATGGTTTCATATTGAACTCTATTTTATGAATCTAAACAGAAAAGTATAGGTTTATAGTCGGAAAAATAAGTTACAAGTCGTTTTTGTAAAGGTAGTCATTTCAGTCGAAAGAACGACGTCTAGATGACCATTTTAGAAAACATACTTCCACTTTGAGTTTAATCATAATTTTTGGATATAGTTTCATGTTCATAATAAAAATCATTTTCTCAGAATAACAACTTTTAAATCAAAGTTTATCATAGTTTTTAATTAACTAACCCAAAACAGCCCGCGGTGTTACTACGACGGCGTAAATCCGGTTTTACGGTGTTTTTCGTGTTTCCAGGTTTTAAATCATTAAGTTAGCATATCATATAGATATAGAACATGTGTTTAGTTGATTTTAAAAGTCAAGTTAGAAGGATTAACTTTTGTTTGCGAACAAGTTTAGAATTAACTAAACTATGTTCTAGTGATTACAAGTTTAAACCTTCGAATAAGATAGCTTTATATGTATGAATCGAATGATGTTATGAACATCATTACTACCTTAAGTTCCTTGGATAAACCTACTGGAAAAGAGAAAAATGGATCTAGCTTCAATGGATCCTTGGATGGCTCGAAGTTCTTGAAGCAGAATCATGACACGAAAACAAGTTCAAGTAAGATCATCACTTAAAATAAGATTGTTATAGTTATAGAAATTGAACCAAAGTTTGAATATGATTATTACCTTGTATTAGAATGATAACCTACTGTAAGAAACAAAGATTTCTTGAGGTTGGATGATCACCTTACAAGATTGGAAGTGAGCTAGCAAACTTGAAAGTATTCTTGATTTTATGAAACTAGAACTTTTGGAATTTATGAAGAACACTTAGAACTTGAAGATAGAACTTGAGAGAGATCAATTAGATGAAGAAAATTGAAGAATGAAAGTGTTTGTAGGTGTTTTTGGTCGTTGGTGTATGGATTAGATATAAAGGATATGTTATTTTGTTTTCATGTAAATAAGTCATGAATGATTACTCATATTTTTGTAATTTTATGAGATATTTCATGCTAGTTGCCAAATGATGGTTCCCACATGTGTTAGGTGACTCACATGGGCTGCTAAGAGCTGATCATTGGAGTGTATATACCAATAGTACATACATCTAAAAGCTGTGTATTGTACGAGTACGAATACGGGTGCATACGAGTAGAATTGTTGATGAAACTGAACGAGGATGTAATTGTAAGCATTTTTGTTAAGTAGAAGTATTTTGATAAGTGTATTGAAGTCTTTCAAAAGTGTATAAATACATATTAAAACACTACATGTATATACATTTTAACTGAGTCGTTAAGTCATCGTTAGTCGTTACATGTAAGTGTTGTTTTGAAACCTTTAGGTTAACGATCTTGTTAAATGTTGTTAACCCAATGTTTATAATATCAAATGAGATTTTAAATTATTATATTATCATGATATTATCATGTATGAATATCTCTTAATATGATATATATACATTAAATGTCTTTACAACGATAATCGTTACATATATGTCTCGTTTAAAAATCATTAAGTTAGTAGTCTTGTTTTTACATATGTAGTTCATTGTTAATATACTTTATGATATGTTTTCTTATCATAGTATCATGTTAACTATATATATATATATCCATATATATGTCATCATATAGTTTTTACAAGTTTTAACGTTCGTGAATCACCGATCAACTTGGGTGGTCAATTGTCTATATGAAACATATTTCAATTAATCAAGTCTTAACAAGTTTGATTGCTTAACATGTTAGAAACATTTAATCATGTAAATATCAATCTCAATTAATATATATAAACATGGAAAAGTTCGGGTCACTACACACATAACCTGTCTATAAAATTATTCTCTCGATATATAACATTCACATCAACTGGTAGCAATTATCATGTCCACATAATTCAATGGTGGCAATTATCATGTCCACATAATTCAATGGTGGCAACTATCATGTCCACATAATTCAATAATAATTCGCAGAACTTCTATCTGCATAATAATTCATTCGAAGAATGTTTTGCTTGTGTCTATCACGTCAAACATTTATAAAAGCATTTCATGTATTCGCAGTTCAAAATATATTTCAAAAGCATTTAATAAAGCAGTTGTAAAAAACATCGCAAGTATTCTCAGTCCCAAAATGTAAAGAGAAAAAGGGAATCAAATGAACTCACGCATATAAATATTGTAAAATAGTTATTAAAACAATGCATGTATTTGATGTGTGCAGCGTGGGGGTACGAAAATACTATATATTTTTAGTACGAAAAGCGATACAAACAACACAAGTTTTAATTATTTATTTACAGGGGGGATATACCTAAACCTTGCTACAACACTATAGGCAGTGTACCTAATCGTAGAGTAGTATAGTTTTTAGTAAGTCCGGTTCGTTCCACAGGGAGCTGGCTTATTTTACACTATATTTTTAAACAATTATATTTGTACAAAATATATTATATTAATAATATATAAAAGGGGGTTTACCGTTTAATGACTGGTTTGTCGATTTTATATTTTAAGTTACAATTAAAACCTAATGCAAAATATAAATGAAAATAATTAAAGTAGCGAAAAATAAATGACAATAAATAAATGACGTTAAATAAAATAGCGAGTAAATAAAAGTACGATGAAAAATACAATAAAATAATTATGCTTATTTAAACTTCCGTAATCATGATGTTTGACGTGATGATTTTAGTTTATTACCATGGGTTAATTGTCCTTTGTCCTGGATTATTCAACATGTCCGTCTGGTTTTTGTCCATAACAGTCCATCAGTCATAAATATAAAGTGCGAGTGTCCTCGTCAAATTATCCTTATACCCGAAGTCAAATATTCCAACTAATTGGGGACTTAAACTGTAACAAGGTCTTAATACTTTGTTTAATAATTACACGAGGATATCGACTGCGTGTAACCCAAGGTTTTAATACTTTGTTAACAATTACGCCAACTGTCCTTGTACATAATTTCACCCCTGTTTTAATAATTCTAGCGACTATTAATCCATTCCCGTGTCCGGTTAAATGAACGATTATTCGTACATATAAATATCCCGCCCATCGTGTCCGATCGAGTGTATATGGTTATTTATAAGGATGTCCAATTGTAAATCTTTATATTAAATTAACAAACTATCATTTAATTAACAAATATAAAGCCCATTAATAGCCCATAGTCTAATTTCCACAATTGTCGTTCTTTTGTCCAAACCCCAATTATGGTACAAAGCCCAATTACCCAATTTTAATATTTTTAGCCTAACATCATGATTACTTCGTCTTAAATAAGCATAATAATAATTTAGCTACGAGACATTAATTTAAAAAGAAGAACATAACTTACATTGATTATTTATCGCGTAGCTTTACACGGACAGAATTTCGACTTTAGAACCCGTAAAATAACTTTTACATGACCCAAACTAATCTAATATAAAACTAAACTAATATATATTATATATAATATATATATATATATATATATATATATATTTATATTACATAGGGAGTATTATTATTTATATGTTTTAAAACTAGTCGAATAAGCTGGCTATTTATAGGACCTGACCAACTTTTTTGGGCCATGTGATCGCATAGGATATGTGCCTTCTGGCCATGCGATCGCATGGTGTTTGGCACCAGCTCACATTCATTTATTTTTTAGTCTGCCGACACTATTTAATAAAATATAAAATATATAAATAATTTATATAATTATTTAAATATTATATTATATTCTTGTGCATAGTAGACTTGTAATTTTTGGTCCGTTGCGTCGGGCGTTGATAGTTGGCTCAGGTCCCGGTTCCGGATTTTTGAACGTCTTTTCGTATAATTTAATATCTTGTACTTTGCGTTTCGCAACTTGTACTTTTGTCATTTTTAGACGTTTCTCATCAATAAATTGAACCACTTGGATTGTATCTTGTACATTTGAGCTTTTTGGTCATTTGCGTCTTCAAATTGTCGTTTTTGCCCTTTTGTCTTCGCACTTATTTAATATAAATGATTACAACTTAAAATAGGACAATTATAACTAAATAATTTACATTTTGGGAGGATATTGCTACTAAATATATGTTCATTTGGAGCACTATCAAATATCCCCACACTTGAACGTTGCTTGTCCTCAAGCAATACAGAACTTGAAATTAAATCACACAAATCACTTCTTTATTCTTCACACTTTGTACATCAGTGATATCTATACGGCGGTATGAACAATGGTAGTAATGTTGTGGTTTACAGTCCCACATGACTATAAAAATTTAGATCCTTTAAGGAAATTGGATCTTTATGAAAACATTTGATCTTTTGAAAGTTCATTCTAGCTTTTACCCTAGATAAGTTTTTCTTCACCGGTGTTTGTAAAATGTTTTTGTGGGTTTTGTGGGTTTCAGATTTGAAAATTTTAGCTCAAAACTTATAGTTTTGTGTCACCCACTTGCTAACCTTGTATTGGGAAAGCAACACGTCCAGTATACTTGTCCCGTATATTACCTTTCGGCAAACTACCGTCCGGTTGTAAAGGAAAGCGATGAACAAGAAACTGTTAAGGCAATGTCTAATGACATGCATTTGTCCATGGTCTAAAACGTGTCGGATGCAGTTACTATCCTTTGTAGGAGAAATAGTAAAGATCATGAAATGTCCCGTTCTTATTGATTAAAAACGTTCCATATTAATTGATTTCGTTGCGAGGTTTTGACCTCTATATGAGACGTTTTTCAAAGACTGCATTCATTTTTAAACAAACCATAACCTTTATTTCATCAATAAAGGTTTAAAAAGCTTTACGTAGATTATCAAATAATGATAATCTAAAATATCCTGTTTACACACGACCATTACATAATGGTTTACAATACAAATATGTTACAACAAAATAAGTTTCTTGAATGCAGTTTTTACACAATATCATACAAGCATGGACTCCAAATCTTGTCCTTATTTAAGTATGCGACAGCGGAAGCTCTTAATAATCACCTGAGAATAAACATGCTTAAAACGTCAACAAAAATGTTGGTGAGTTATAGGTTTAACCTATATATATCAAATCGTAACAATAGACCACAAGATTTCATATTTCAATACACATCCCATACATAGAGATAAAAATCATTCATATGGTGAACACCTGGTAACCGACAATAACAAGATGCATATATAAGAATATCCCCATCATTCCGGGACACCCTTCGGATATGATATAAATTTCGAAGTACTAAAGCATCCGGTACTTTGGATGGGGTTTGTTAGGCCCAATAGATCTATCTTTAGGATTCGCGTCAATTAGGGTGTCTGTTCCCTAATTCTTAGATTACCAGACTTAATAAAAAGGGGCATATTCGATTTCGATAATTCAACCATAGAATGTAGTTTCACGTACTTGTGTCTATTTTGTAAATCATTTATAAAACCTGCATGTATTCTCATCCCAAAAATATTAGATTTTAAAAGTGGGACTATAACTCACTTTCACAGATTTTTACTTCGTCGGGAAGTAAGACTTGGCCACTGGTTGATTCACGAACCTATAACAATATATACATATATATCAAAGTATGTTCAAAATATATTTACAACACTTTTAATATATTTTGATGTTTTAAGTTTATTAAGTCAGCTGTCCTCGTTAGTAACCTACAACTAGTTGTCCACAATTAGATGTACAGAAATAAATCGATAAATATTATCTTGAATCAATCCACGACCCAGTGTATACGTATCTCAGTATTGATCACAACTCAAACTATATATATTTTGGAATCAACCTCAACCCTGTATAGCTAACTCCAACATTCACATATAGAGTGTCTATGGTTGTTCCGAAATATATATAGATGTGTCGACATGATAGGTCGAAACATTGTATACGTGTCTATGGTATCTCAAGATTACATAATATATAATACAAGTTGATTAAGTTATGGTTGGAATAGATTTGTTACCAATTTTCACGTAGCTAAAATGAGAAAAATTATCCAATCTTGTTTTACCCATAACTTCTTCATTTTAAATCCGTTTTGAGTGAATCAAATTGCTATGGTTTCATATTGAACTCTATTTTATGAATCTAAACAAAAAAAGTATAGGTTTCTAGTCGGAAAAATAAGTTACAAGTCGTTTTTGTAAAGGTAGTCATTTCAGTCGAAAGAACGACGTCTAGATGACCATTTTAGAAAACATACTTCCACTTTGAGTTTAACCATAATTTTTGGATATAGTTTCATGTTCATAATAAAAATCATTTTCTCAGAATAACAACTTTTAAATCAAAGTTTATCATAGTTTTTAATTAACTAACCCAAAACAGCCCGCGGTGTTACTACGACGGCGTAAATCCGGTTTTACGGTGTTTTTCGTGTTTCCAGGTTTTAAATCATTAAGTTAGCATATCATATAGATATAGAACATGTGTTTAGTTGATTTTAAAAGTCAAGTTAGAAGGATTAACTTTTGTTTGCGAACAAGTTTAGAATTAACTAAACTATGTTCTAGTGATTACAAGTTTAAACCTTCGAATAAGATAGCTTTATATGTATGAATCGAATGATGTTATAAATATCATTACTACCTTAAGTTCCTTGGATGAACCTACTGGAAAAGATAAAAATGGATCTAGCTTCAATGGATCCTTGGATGGCTCAAAGTTCTTGAAGCAAAATCATGACACGAAAACAAGTTCAAGTAAGATCATCACTTGAAATAAGATTGTTATAGTTATAGAAATTGAACCAAAGTTTGAATATGATTATTACCTTGTATTAGAATGATAACCTACTGTAAGAAACAAAGATTTCTTGAGGTTGGATGATCACCTTACAAGATTGGAAGTGAGCTAGCAAACTTGAAAGTATTCTTGATTTTATGAAACTAGAACTTTTGGAATTTATGAAGAACACTTAGAACTTGAAGATAGAACTTGAGAGAGTTCAATTAGATGAAGAAAATTGAAGAATGAAAGTGTTTGTAGGTGTTTTTGGTCGTTGGTGTATGGATTAGATATAAAGGATATGTAATTTTGTTTTCATGTAAATAAGTCATGAATGATTACTCATATTTTTGTAATCTTATGAGATATTTCATGCTAGTTGCCAAATGATGGTTCCCACATGTGTTAGGTGACTCACATGGGCTGCTAATAGCTGATCATTGGAGTGTATATACCAATAGTACATACATCTAAAAGCTGTGTATTGTACGAGTACGAATACGGGTGCATACGAGTAGAATTGTTGATGAAACTGAATGAGAATGTAATTGTAAGCATTTTTGTTAAGTAGAAGTATTTTGATAAGTGTATTGAAGTCTTTCAAAAGTGTATAAATACATATTAAAACACTACATGTATATACATTTTAACTGAGTCGTTAAGTCATCGTTAGTCGTTACATGTAAGTGTTGTTTTGAAACCTTTAGGTTAACGATCTTGTTAAATGTTGTTAACCCAATGTTTATAATAACAAAAGAGATTTTAAATTATTATATTATCATGATATTATGATGTACGAATATCTCTTAATATGATATATATACATTAAATGTCGTTACAACGATAAACGTTACATATATGTCTCGTTTCAAAATCATTAAGTTAGTAGTCTTGTTTTTACATATGTAGTTCATTGTTAATATAATTAATGATATGTTTACTTATCATAATATCATGTTAACTATATATATAACCATATATATGTCATCATATAGTTTTTTACAAGTTTTAACGTTCGTGAATCACCGGTCAACTTGGGTGGTCAATTGTCTATATGAAACCTATTTCAATTAATCAAGTCTTAACAAGTTTGATTGCTTAACATGTTGGAAACATTTAATCATGTAAACATCAATCTCAATTAATATATATAAACATGGAAAAGTTCGGGTCACTACAGTACCTACCCGTTAAATAAATTTCGTCCCGAAATTTTAAGCTGTTGAAGGTGTTGACGAATCTTCTGGAAATAGATGCGGGTATTTCTTCTTCATCTGATCTTCACGCTCCCAGGTGAACTCGGGTCCTCTACGAGCATTCCATCGAACCTTAACAATTGGTATCTTGTTTTGCTTAAGTCTTTTAACCTCACGATCCATTATTTCGACGGGTTCTTCGATGAATTGGAGTTTTTCGTTGATTTGGATTTCATCTAACGGAATAGTGAGATCTTCTTTAGCAAAACATTTCTTCAAATTCGAGACGTGGAAAGTGTTATGTACAGCCGCGAGTTGTTGAGGTAACACAAGTCGGTAAGCTACTGGTCCGACACGATCAATAATCTTGAATGGTCCAATATACCTTGGATTTAATTTCCCTCGTTTACCAAATCGAACAACGCCTTTCCAAGGTGAAACTTTAAGCATGACCATCTCTCCAATTTCAAATTCTATATCTTTTCTTTTAATGTCAGCGTAACTCTTTTGTCGACTTTGGGCGGTTTTCAACCGTTGTTGAATTTGGATGATCTTCTCGGTAGTTTCTTGTATAATCTCCGGACCCGTAATCTGTCTATCCCCCACCTCACTCCAACAAATCGGAGACCTGCACTTTCTACCATAAAGTGCTTCAAACGGCGCCATCTCAATGCTTGAATGGTAGCTGTTGTTGTAGGAAAATTCTGCTAACGGTAGATGTCGATCCCAACTGTTTCCGAAATCAATAACACATGCTCGTAGCATGTCTTCAAGCGTTTGTATCGTCCTTTCGCTCTGCCCAACAGTTTGTGGATGATAGGCAGTACTCATGTCTAGACGAGTTCCTAATGCTTGCTGTAATGTCTGCCAGAATCTTGAAATAAATCTGCCATCCCTATCAGAGATAATAGAGATTGGTATTCCATGTCTGGAGACGACTTCCTTCAAATACAGTCGTGCTAACTTCTCCATCTTGTCATATTCTCTTATTGGTAGGAAGTGTGCTGATTTGGTGAGACGATCAACTATTACCCAAATAGTATCAAAACCACTTGCAGTCCTTGGCAATTTAGTGATGAAATCCATGGTAATGTTTTCCCATTTCCATTCCGGGATTTCGGGTTGTTGAAGTAGACCTGATGGTTTCTGATGCTCAGCTTTGACCTTAGAACACGTCAAACATTCTCCTACGTATTTAGCAACATCGGCTTTCATACCAGGCCACCAAAAATGTTTCTTGAGATCCTTGTACATCTTCCCCGTTCCAGGATGTATTGAGTATCTGGTTTTATGAGCTTCTCTAAGTACCATTTCTCTCATATCTCCAAATTTTGGTACCCAAATTCTTTCAGCCCTATACCGGGTTCCGTCTTCCCGAATATTAAGATGCTTCTCCGATCCTTTGGGTATTTCATCCTTTAAATTTCCCTCTTTTAAAACTCCTTGTTGCGCCTCCTTTATTTGAGTAGTAATGTTATTATGAATCATTATATTCATAGATTTTACTCGAATGGGTTCTCTGTCCTTCCTGCTCAAGGCATCGGCTACCACATTTGCCTTCCCCGGGTGGTAACGAATCTCAAAGTCGTAATCATTCAATAATTCAATCCACCTACGCTGCCTCATATTCAGTTGTTTCTGATTAAATATGTGTTGAAGACTTTTGTGGTCGGTATATATAATACTTTTGACCCCATATAAGTAGTGCCTCCAAGTCTTTAATGCAAAAACAACCGCGCCTAATTCCAAATCATGCGTCGTATAATTTTGTTCGTGAATCTTCAATTGTCTAGACGCATAAGCAATCACCTTCGTTCGTTGCATTAATACACAACCGAGACCTTGCTTTGATGCGTCACAATAAATCACAAAATCATCATTCCCTTCAGGCAATGACAATATAGGTGCCGTAGTTAGCTTTTTCTTCAATAACTGAAACGCTTTCTCTTGTTCATCATTCCATTCAAATTTCTTCTCTTTATGCGTTAATGCAGTCAAGGGTTTTGCTATTCTGGAAAAGTCTTGGATGAACCTTCTGTAGTAACCAGCTAGTCCTAAAAACTGGCGTATGTGTTTCGGAGTTTTCGGGGTTTCCCACTTTTCAACAGTTTCTATCTTTGCCGGATCCACCTTAATACCTTCTTTGTTCACTATGTGACCGAGGAATTGAACTTCTTCCAACCAAAATGCACACTTTGAAAACTTAGCGTACAATTCTTCCTTCCTCAATACTTCTAACACCTTTCTCAAATGTTCACCGTGTTCTTGGTCATTCTTTGAGTAAATAAGTATGTCATCAATGAAAACAATGACAAACTTGTCAAGGTATGGTCCACACACTCGGTTCATAAGATCCATGAACACAGCTGGTGCATTAGTTAAACCAAACGGCATGACCATAAACTCGTAATGACCGTAACGCGTTCTGAAAGCAGTCTTTGGAATATCATCTTCTTTCACCCGCATTTGATGATACCCGGAACGTAAGTCAATCTTTGAATAAACAGACGAGCCTTGTAGTTGATCAAATAAGTCGTCGATTCTCGGTAGTGGGTAGCGGTTCTTGATGGTAAGTTTGTTCAACTCTCGGTAGTCGATACACAACCTGAATGTACCATCTTTCTTCTTGACAAACAAAACAGGAGCTCCCCACGGCGATGTGCTTGGTCGAATGAAACCACGCTCTAAAAGTTCTTGTAATTGGCTTTGCAGTTCTTTCATCTCGCTGGGTGCGAGTCTGTAAGGAGCACGAGCTATTGGTGCAGCTCCTGGTACAAGATCTATTTGAAATTCAACGGATCGATGTGGGGGTAATCCCGGTAATTCTTTCGGAAATACATCGGGAAATTCTTTTGCAATGGGAACATCATTGATGCTCTTTTCTTCAGTTTGTACTTTCTCGACGTGTGCTAGAACAGCATAGCAACCTTTTCTTATTAGTTTTTGTGCCTTCAAATTACTAATAAGATGTAGCTTCGTGTTACCCTTTTCTCCGTACACCATTAAGGGTTTTCCTTTTTCTCGTATAATGCGAATTGCATTTTTGTAACAAACGATCTCCGCTTTCACTTCTTTCAACCAGTCCATACCGATTATCACATCAAAACTCCCTAACTCTACTGGTATCAAATCAATCTTAAATGTTTCGCTAACCAGTTTAATTTCTCGATTCCGACATATATTATCTGCTGAAATTAATTTACCATTTGCTAATTCGAGTAAAAATTTACTATCCAAAGGCGTCAATGGACAACTTAATTTAGCACAAAAATCTCTACTCATATAGCTTCTATCCGCACCCGAATCAAATAAAACGTAAGCAGATTTATTGTCAATAAGAAACGTACCCGTAACAAGCTCCGGGTCTTCCTGTGCCTCTACCGCATTAATATTGAAAACTCTTCCACGGCCTTGTCCATTCGTGTTCTCCTGGTTCGGGCAATTTCTAATAATGTGGCCTGGTTTTCCACATTTATAACAAACTACATTGGCATAACTTGCTCCGACACTACTTGCTCCGCCATTACTCGTTCCGACACCATTTGTTCCTTTCGTTCTATTAACCCCTGGTCCGTAGACCTCACACTTCACCGCGCTATGACCATTTCTTTTACACTTGTTGCAAAATTTGGTGCAGAACCCCGAGTGATTCTTTTCACACCTTTGGCATAGTTGCTTCTGATTGTTGTTGTTGTTGCGGTTATTATTGTTGTTGGGATGATTGTTGTAGTTGCTGTTGTTGTTGTTGTTGTTGGGCCGTTTGTTGTAGTTGCGATTGATGTTGCGATTGTTGGGATAATTGTTGCGATTATTGTTGTAATTGCTGTTGTTGTTGTATTGGTGATTCTTATCACCGTTTTCCTCCCACTTTCTTTTGACTTGCTTCACATTGGCCTCTTCAGCAGTCTGTTCTTTAATTCTTTCTTCAATCTGGTTCACTAGTTTGTGAGCCATTCTACATGCCTGTTGTATGGAGGCGGGCTCGTGTGAACTTATATCTTCTTGGATTCTTTCCGGTAATCCTTTCACAAACGTGTCGATCTTCTCTTCCTCATCTTCGAATGCTCCCGGACACAATAGGCACAATTCTGTGAATCGTCTTTCGTACGTGGTAATATCAAATCCTTGGGTTCGTAACCCTCTAAGTTCTGTCTTGAGCTTATTGACCTCGGTTCTGGGACGGTATTTCTCGTTCATCAAGTGCTTGAATGCTGACCACGGTAGTGCGTACGCATCATCTTGTCCCACTTGCTCTAGATAGGTATTCCACCATGTTAACGCAGAACCTGTGAAGGTATGCGTAGCGTACTTCACTTTGTCCTCTTCAGTACACTTACTTATGGCAAACACCGATTCAACCTTCTCGGTCCACCGTTTCAATCCGATCGGTCCTTCGGTTCCATCAAATTCCAAAGGTTTGCAGGCAGTGAATTCTTTGTAGGTGCATCCTACACGATTTCCTGTACTGCTAGATCCAAGGTTATTGTTGGTATGTAGCGCAGCCTGTACTGCGGCTATGTTTGAAGCTAGAAAAGTACGGAATTCCTCTTCATTCATATTCACGGTGTGTCGAGTAGTCGGTGCCATTTCCTTCAAAATAGTTAAATGGAACAAGTTAATCATACAGAATATTAAGAGTAGTTAATAGTATTTCGTAGCATAATATGAACTCATTTATAAAAGCTTTTTCTTCATATTAGCGTTTTATAAGTTTAAATTCGGGTAGTACCTACCCGTTAAGTTCATACTTAGTAGCTAATATACAATTCAACTACTACAATTCTATATGAAAAACTGATTATAATAATATTTCGCGTTCAAACTTTTATACAATATTTTACAAACTTACAATACCGCTTATTTTACATAAAGCATGAAATATAGCACACAATAACTTTGATACAAGATAGTTGTGAAGACAATTCTAGCTAGTACACAAGTCGTTCAGCAAAGGCAATAAAGACACGTAATTCATACGTCCAGAAACAAGTCATGCATTCTGGTTTTACTAGGACTACTTCCCATCCTTGGTCTTGTGCAACATAACCGTTATGGCCGTTGATAAGACAGCGTGTTGTAACGTCATCAAAGGGACGAGGGTTACGTAATGTCCAACAGTCCCGTAATAATCTAAAAACCTCATTTCTTACCCCAATTACCGACTCCGTCACTTGTGGAAATGTTTTGTTTAATAGTTGTAGCCCGATGTTCTTGTTCTCACTTTGGTGAGAAGCGAACATTACTAATCCGTAAGCATAACATGCTTCTTTATGTTGCATGTTAGCCGCTTTTTCTAAATCACGAAGTCCAATATTCGGATATATTGAGTCAAAATAATTTCTTAACCCGTTGCGTAAAATAGCATTTGGGTTCCCCGCAATATATGCGTCAAAGTAAACACATCGTAACTTATGGGTTTCCCAATGTGATATCCCCCATCTTTCAAACGAAAGTCTCTTATAAACCAAGACATTCTTGGAACGTTCTTCGAATGTCTTACAAACTGATCTCGCCTTAAATAGTTGTGTAGAAGAATTCTGGCCGACTCTAGACAAGATTTCATCAATCATGTCTCTGGTAGGTCTCTTAAAATATTGGGTTGTCTATCCATTTTGTGTTTTTAAACTGTAAAATAGACAAGAGTTAGATTCATAAAAAAATACTTATTAATACAAGCAATTTTTACATATATCATAAAGCATAAGAACACTATATTCCATATATTACACCATACGAATACAACTATCTTATTCCGACTCGCTCGTTTCTTCTTCTTCGGTTTTGGTTCGTTTTGCCAAGTTTCTAGGGATATATGATGTTCCCCTAATACGAGCAGTCGTTGTCCACATTGGTTTAGAAAAACCTGGTGGTTTAGAGGTTCCCGGGTCATTGTTACAACTTAAGGACTTCGGGGGTTGACGATACATATAAAGTTCATCGGGGTTGGAATTAGATTTCTCTATTTTTATGCCCTTTCCCTTATTATTTTCTTTTGCCTTTTTAAATTCAGTTGGGGTAATTTCTATAACATCATCGGAATTCTCGTCGGAATCCGATTCATCGGAGAATTGGTAATCCTCCCAATATTTTGCTTCCTTGGCGGAAACACCATTGACCATAATTAACTTTGGTCGGTTGGTTGAGGATTTTCTTTTACTTAACCGTTTTATTATTTCCCCCACCGGTTCTATTTCTTCATCCGGTTCCGATTCTTCTTCCGGTTCCGATTCTTCTTCCGGTTCCGACTCTTCTTCCGGTTCCTCTTCGGGAACTTGTGAATCAGTCCACAAATCATTCCAATTTAAATTTGACTCTTCATTATTATTAGGTGAGTCAATGGGACTTGTTCTAGAGGTAGACATCTATCACATAATATCAAACACGTTAAGAGATTAATATATCACATAATATTCATATGTTAAAAATATATAGTTTCCAACAAAAATGTTAAGCAATCATTTTTAAAGAAAACACGGTCGAAGTCCAGACTCACTAATGCATCCTAACAAACTCGATAAGACACACTAATGCAAATTTTCTGGTTCTCTAAGACCAACGCTCGGATACCAACTGAAATGTCCCGTTCTTATTGATTAAAAACGTTCCATATTAATTGATTTCGTTGCGAGGTTTTGACCTCTATATGAGATGTTTTTCAAAGACTGCATTCATTTTTAAACAAACCATAACCTTTATTTCATCAATAAAGGTTTAAAAAGCTTTACGTAGATTATCAAATAATGATAATCTAAAATATCCTGTTTACACACGACCATTACATAATGGTTTACAATACAAATATGTTACAACAAAATAAGTTTCTTGAATGCAGTTTTTACACAATATCATACAAGCATGGACTCCAAATCTTGTCCTTATTTAAGTATGCGACAGCGGAAGCTCTTAATAATCACCTGAGAATAAACATGCTTAAAACGTCAACAAAAATGTTGGTGAGTTATAGGTTTAACCTATATATATCAAATCGTAACAATAGACCACAAGATTTCATATTTCAATACACATCCCATACATAGAGATAAAAATCATTCATATGGTGAACACCTGGTAACCGACAATAACAAGATGCATATATAAGAATATCCCCATCATTCCGGGACACCCTTCGGATATGATATAAATTTCGAAGTACTAAAGCATCCGGTACTTTGGATGGGGTTTGTTAGGCCCAATAGATCTATCTTTAGGATTCGCGTCAATTAGGGTGTCTGTTCCCTAATTCTTAGATTACCAGACTTAATAAAAAGGGGCATATTCGATTTCGATAATTCAACCATAGAATGTAGTTTCACGTACTTGTGTCTATTTTGTAAATCATTTATAAAACCTGCATGTATTCTCATCCCAAAAATATTAGATTTTAAAAGTGGGACTATAACTCACTTTCACAGATTTTTACTTCGTCGGGAAGTAAGACTTGGCCACTGGTTGATTCACGAACCTATAACAATATATACATATATATCAAAGTATGTTCAAAATATATTTACAACACTTTTAATATATTTTGATGCTTTAAGTTTATTAAGTCAGCTGTCCTCGTTAGTAACCTACAACTAGTTGTCCACAATTAGATGTACAGAAATAAATCGATAAATATTATCTTGAATCAATCCACGACCCAGTGTATACGTATCTCAGTATTGATCACAACTCAAACTATATATATTTTGTAATCAACCTCAACCCTGTATAGCTAACTCCAACATTCACATATAGAGTGTCTATGGTTGTTCCGAAATATATATAGATGTGTCGACATGATAGGTCGAAACATTGTATACATGTCTATGGTATCTCAAGATTACATAATATATAATACAAGTTGATTAAGTTATGGTTGGAATAGATTTGTTACCAATTTTCACGTAGCTAAAATGAGAAAAATTATCCAATCTTGTTTTACCCATAACTTCTTCATTTTAAATCCGTTTTGAGTGAATCAAATTGCTATGGTTTCATATTGAACTCTATTTTATGAATCTAAACAAAAAAAGTATAGGTTTCTAGTCGGAAAAATAAGTTACAAGTCGTTTTTGTAAAGGTAGTCATTTCAGTCGAAAGAACGACGTCTAGATGACCATTTTAGAAAACATACTTCCACTTTGAGTTTAACCATAATTTTTGGATATAGTTTCATGTTCATAATAAAAATCATTTTCTCAGAATAACAACTTTTAAATCAAAGTTTATCATAGTTTTTAATTAACTAACCCAAAACAGCCCGCGGTGTTACTACGACGGCGTAAATCCGGTTTTACGGTGTTTTTCGTGTTTCCAGGTTTTAAATCATTAAGTTAGCATATCATATAGATATAGAACATGTGTTTAGTTGATTTTAAAAGTCAAGTTAGAAGGATTAACTTTTGTTTGCGAACAAGTTTAGAATTAACTAAACTATGTTCTAGTGATTACAAGTTTAAACCTTCGAATAAGATAGCTTTATATGTATGAATCGAATGATGTTATGAATATCATTACTACCTTAAGTTCCTTGGATGAACCTACTGGAAAAGATAAAAATGGATCTAGCTTCAATGGATCCTTGGATGGCTCAAAGTTCTTGAAGCAAAATCATGACACGAAAACAAGTTCAAGTAAGATCATCACTTGAAATAAGATTGTTATAGTTATAGAAATTGAACCAAAGTTTGAATATGATTATTACCTTGTATTAGAATGATAACCTACTGTAAGAAACAAAGATTTCTTGAGGTTGGATGATCACCTTACAAGATTGGAAGTGAGCTAGCAAACTTGAAAGTATTCTTGATTTTATGAAACTAGAACTTTTGGAATTTATGAAGAACACTTAGAACTTGAAGATAGAACTTGAGAGAGTTCAATTAGATGAAGAAAATTGAAGAATGAAAGTGTTTGTAGGTGTTTTTGGTCGTTGGTGTATGGATTAGATATAAAGGATATGTAATTTTGTTTTCATGTAAATAAGTCATGAATGATTACTCATATTTTTGTAATCTTATGAGATATTTCATGCTAGTTGCCAAATGATGGTTCCCACATGTGTTAGGTGACTCACATGGGCTGCTAATAGCTGATCATTGGAGTGTATATACCAATAGTACATACATCTAAAAGCTGTGTATTGTACGAGTACGAATACGGGTGCATACGAGTAGAATTGTTGATGAAACTGAATGAGAATGTAATTGTAAGCATTTTTGTTAAGTAGAAGTATTTTGATAAGTGTATTGAAGTCTTTCAAAAGTGTATAAATACATATTAAAACACTACATGTATATACATTTTAACTGAGTCGTTAAGTCATCGTTAGTCGTTACATGTAAGTGTTGTTTTGAAACCTTTAGGTTAACGATCTTGTTAAATGTTGTTAACCCAATGTTTATAATAACAAAAGAGATTTTAAATTATTATATTATCATGATATTATGATGTACGAATATCTCTTAATATGATATATATACATTAAATGTCGTTACAACGATAAACGTTACATATATGTCTCGTTTCAAAATCATTAAGTTAGTAGTCTTGTTTTTACATATGTAGTTCATTGTTAATATAATTAATGATATGTTTACTTATCATAATATCATGTTAACTATATATATAACCATATATATGTCATCATATAGTTTTTTACAAGTTTTAACGTTCGTGAATCACCGGTCAACTTGGGTGGTCAATTGTCTATATGAAACCTATTTCAATTAATCAAGTCTTAACAAGTTTGATTGCTTAACATGTTGGAAACATTTAATCATGTAAACATCAATCTCAATTAATATATATAAACATGGAAAAGTTCGGGTCACTACAGATCACCCTATAGTTTTTCGGTCTGGCACAAGGTCCGGTCTTCGACCATGCTATGCAACCATCGTTCTTACGGTTGACACCCGATTTGGTTCAGGTAACCTAATGAATTCCAGGTGAATTCCTAGGATTTTACGTTCAATGGTAATGAATGCATTGAAAATGGGTTTTCAGAAAACAAACCGGTTTGTAATTTTGATCAAAATATTTTCTCGTTCAAGTTCGAGTTTAGATATCATTGAATTCCATGAGTTTGTAATTCTCAATCTTTAAAGTCAGTCTCAAGGATTGAGTAATATCAGGCTTAAATGCTGATTTTTAATCTTTAAAGGAGATTATCCTTTCTGGGGGTCTGATTCATTAGTCTTATAAAGCTAATTTGCACGGCGCCCTCCCCATTTTACGAGATAGATCCTCTCATGGCTAGGATAAGTCTGACCACTTGGCGACCCTGTTTGATGCTGAGGTTCGTGGATTTCCTGCTGATTTTAGAGATGACTTTTCTAGATTTTTCGTCAACCTACAGCTGGTCTGGACGACAACTTCTTGACCTAAATCAAAAAAGCGCGTGTCTTTTTCAGAAGACTTTACTTCCTTTTAATGATGGAATTGATTCATCGTGTAGATCCATCTTTTCTTTTATCTTTATTATAATATTGCAGGTAAAACAGTCAATTTAGTCCAAAATAAAAGCTCCTGCAATAACTTTACAAAAACATGTGATAGATAGTTTTTAATTGAATAACTTGGTACATTCTCCCCACACTTGGCTTTTTTCATGCGTCTTTTTTTATCTTAATAAATAAATTCAAGCGTTTTAGTTGTTTCTCAATTTATGTCCTTTCCGAGGTAACAATAATTTCGGCATTAACACCAAGTTTTATCGTTCATAAATATGTATAAACATGATTTTGAATTCATTTAGTTGAAAATTTTTAAAATTTTCACAATATTTAGAAAATAAGCCAAGTATAAACCCGAGAGAATTTATAACCCTTCCCCACACTTGAGATCATGCAATGCCCTCATTTGCATGAAATCAGGCTATAATTATAAATTCATGAGGGTGATTAGTGTAGAAAAGTGATTGAAAATACCCAGTTTGTAATTACAAAGCTTGTCGAATGATAGATGGCACGCCTCATCGTTCATTCCTTCTTGTTTTATCACACATATTTTTCTTCAAAAACGGTTGCTTTGCTGAATTGTTTGTTAATCTTTAAAAATGCGTCTTTTACCCTAATTTATTATGCATGTTTATTAACGAGTTATGCACTAACCCGAACCCCGAATTTAACGTTAAGTGGGGTTAGACTTCCCCATACTTAGCTGACGACATGTGAAGTCGGTAGAATAAGTTTCACGAATTAAAATAGTGAGCCAGTTATTTACATCTCGGGTGGTATAAAATATATCAATGGGTTTAAAGTTTAGACCCACCCGATCGTCACTACTTAATTCTTTTTTAAGTGTAGCTTTTAGTAAATGGATATGTCTCTTTTCTGGTTCTTGGTCAAATGGATCGATATACACCGACATACATATTTCTATAGGGTGGATAATTCCTAACATTTCCTTCCGTTTATTCTTGGGATCAAAGTTTTCACCTCTATTACCCAATTGGGTGAAATTTGAGGTGTCAATATCTATTACAGCTTGTAGTTCATCTTTGGTAGATGACTCGTCTATTGAGAATATTGGGTTGGAAGGTTGTTGAATGGTGAATTTCGGGATCAAAGCAAATTATTCTTCATTAATTGGTCCCACCATTTTGGTCTCGGGGGTAAAATTTTCAACGTTATCGTTTTTCCAAGAGTACCAATTTGTCACCCTTACTTCTTCTTCTTCTTCATCCATTGACGGATCGTTGATTTCTCGGTAGAGGCTAATGTGTCGATATGTTGTGAAATTGGTAAAGCTGTATAAAAAGTATCATCGGGATAATTGGTGATTTAGGAGCTCTCGAATTCATCCAAATTCGATGATATGAGATTTTCTTGCACAATACTCCTCAGATCAACATGTATGTAATCTGATAAAGTTTCAGCTTTCCGATTTACAAACTCTCTCATTTGTTCATTTTGAGCATCGAGTTCTTCAAGTTTGATTTTCATATTGTCTAAAAGATTTTCAGACACATAATTTATCTCGCCTTCTGGTTGTTGAGTTTGGATATATTCTTGGGAATAATCCCAATTTGAATTGTATTCTTCATAATCGTTCCCTTCAGGTTCCATGGGTTCATAATTTTCCATAAGAACGTAATAATAACATTCCCATGTTGAGTGATAATCTCCACAGATTTCACAACCAGTTATTGTTTCGTCATTCGTGATCCAAGATTGACCGAACGAATTGTCATCAACACCCGTTTGAGAGTATTGATTAAATTGATTTCGGATGTCATAAAGAGTTTTCAAAATATTCTCGAGATTTTCCATAATGCGCTTATTACCAAATTTTAGCTACAATGTGGTGCATTTACTTAATTATCCTATTAGTTATAAAAATAAAAATTATATAAGTTATCAAATTAATAGACTTTTCTGCTTTTGCCCACGTTTCGAATAGCCAATAGATGCAGCAGGGAGCCAGAACCCTTTAAATCGGAAGCTCACAACTCAGCCACTAACAAATCCAACTATTACTATGAAGCAGAAAATTTGGATGTCTATCAATTTAACCGCTTAAAATATTTTTTCGTTTTTGAAATTTTAGAGAAGAAATAGAAAATTCTATATCCTAAAAACTAGATCGGTGAGAAATAAGAAAGAAAAAGAGCGAGTCGAAAAACGTCGAAAAATAAAAATGTCGAAAAATAATAGGCGTCGAAAAATAAAAATAAGAAAGTAGCGCGTCGAAACTTAAAAAGGAACTAAAAACTAAGAATTAAAAGTTGCGTCTAAAAATATTAAAGCTTAAAAGGAATACTATATCCCAAAATGGCAATAATTTAAAAAGGTACTAAAATTTATAAACAGCATCGCAAAATTCTAAACCACCTAAGTCTTAGTCTAAAGAAAAAGCACTTCAGGGATTTTACGGCAAAGCCTAAAAATCTAGAAATAAAAATAACTATGGTAAAAACTATATTAAAACTAAATACGAGCAAAAAAATACAAATATTACACTAAAACAAATAAAAAGATACAAAATATAAAAATAAACTTAAAGTTGTAAAAAGTACAATTTTTATAAAAATATTATTTTTATATTATTTATTTTATAAAAGTATTAGTTTTATAATTTATTAAAACTAAATTAACTAAAAATACAAATTAATTAAATAAAACTAAAACTAATAATTAAATAAACTAACCTAATTAGGGTTATAATAATAATAATTATAAATTAATTAAAACCCTAAACTGTCGGTTTAGAAGTTAAAATCTCATGCGATCGCATGAGGTAGGGTTTCGGGCCAGGAGCTGGGCTGCTACAGTGTTCGGGCCCGAGAGTTTTTATTTATTTTTTTTTCTTTTTCTGTTTTCTAATTTTCTATTTTTATATAAATACAAAATATTTAAATAAAACTTATATTTTTATAAACTAAAATAAAAATAAAGAAACTTTATAAAACTTTTAACAAACTCTTAAAAATATATTAATTTTTGTTTTTCTTTTTATATTTTTGGTTTTTTTTATTGTTTTTCTAAAAATGATATACAAATATATTTATAAAATATAGTGTTTCGCCGAATTCCCCGGCAGCGGCGCCAAAAACTTGATGTGTGCAGCGTGGGGGTACGAAAATACTATATATTTTTAGTACGAAAAGCGATACAAACAACACAAGTTTTAATTATTTATTTACAAGGGGGATATACCTAAACCTTGCTACAACACTATAGGCATTGTACCTAATCGTAGAGTAGTATAGTTTTTAGTATGTCCGGTTCGTTCCACAGGGAGCTGGCTTATTTTACACTATATTTTTAAACAATTATATTTGTACAAAATATATTATATTAATAATATATAAAAGGGGGTTTACCGTTTAATGACTGGTTTGTCAATTTTATATTTTAAGTTACAATTAAAACCTAATACAAAATATAAATGACAATAATTAAAGTAGCGAAAAATAAATGACAATAAATAAATGACGTTAAATAAAATAGCGAGTAAATAAAAGTACGATGAAAAATACAATAAAATAATTATGCTTATTTAAACTTCCGTAATCATGATGTTTGACGTGATGATTTTAGTTTATTACCATGGGTTAATTGTCCTTTGTCCTGGATTATTCAATATGTCCGTCTAGTTTTTGTCCATAATAGTCCATCAGTCATAAATATAAAGTGCGAGTGTCCTCGTCAAATATTCCAACTAATTGGGGACTTAAACTGTAACAAGGTCTTAATACTTTGTTTAATAATTACACCAGGATATCGACTGCGTGTAACCCAAGGTTTTAATACTTTGTTAACAATTACGCCAAGTGTCCTTGTATATAATTTCACCCCTATTTTAATAATTCTAGCGACTATTAATCCATTCCCGTGTCCGGTTAAATGAACGATTATTCGTACATATAAATATCCCGCCCATCGTGTCCGATAGAGTGTATATGGTTATTTATAGGGACGTCCAATTGTAAATCTTTATATTAAATTAACAAACTATCATTTAATTAACAAATATAAAGCCCATTAATAGCCCATAGTCTAATTTCCACAAGTGTCGTTCTTTTGTCCAAACCCCAATTATGGTACAAAGCCCAATTACCCAATTTTAATATTTTTAGCCTAACATCATGATTACTTCGTCTTAAATAAGCATAATAATAATTTAGCTACGAGACATTAATTTAAAAAGGAGAACATAACTTACATTGATTATTTATCGCGTAGCTTTACACGGACAGAATTTCGACTTTAGAACCCGTAAAATAACTTTTACATAACCCAAACTAATCTAATATAAAACTAAACTAATATATATTATATATATAATATATATATATATATATATATATATTTATATTACATAGGGAGTATTATTATTTATATGTTTTAAAACTCGTCGAATAAGCTGGCTATTTATAGGACCTGACCAACTTTTTTGAGCCATGCGATCGCATGGGATATGTGCCTTCTGGCCATGCGATTGCATGGTGTCTGGCACCAGCTCACATTCATTTGTTTTTTAGTCTGCCGACACTATTTAATATAATATAAAATATATAAATAATTTATATAATTATTTAAATATTATATTATATTCTTGTGCATAGTAGACTTGTAATTTTTGGTCCGTTGCGTCGGGCGTTGATAGTTGGCTCAGGTTCCGGTTCCGGTTCCGGATTTTCGAACGTCTTTTCATATAATTTAATATCTTGTACTTTGCGTTTCGTAACTTGTACTTTTGTCATTTTTAGACGTTTCTCATCAATAAATTGAACCACTTGGATTGTATCTTGTACATTTGAGCTTTTTGGTCATTTGCATCTTCAAATCGTAGTTTTCGCCCTTTTGTCTTCGCACTTATTTAATATAAATGATTACAACTTAAAATAGGACAATTATAACTAAATAATTTACATTTTGGGAGGATATTGCTACTAAATATATGTTCATTTGGAGCACTATCAGTATTCTCAGCCCAAAAATGTAATGAGTAAAAGGAGCAAATGAACTCACAATACAATATTTTGTAATAAAAATATTCATTCGATCGAACTGAACAATGCAGGGTTGGCCTTGGATTCACGAACCTATATCATTCATATATATATTAAAACATATTCTTGTACATGAATAAATATATACATTATTATTATTAGTGATGTAATTGTTTTATTTATTAATTTATAAGTTTCATTATTTATTTATATATTTTCATTTTGCACAAAATAATATTAATATAGTTAAATATATCTTTATATATAACCTTCAAATTTTTTACTTATAATCTTAACCATAAAATAATAATAATACTCATTCTAATACTAGTTATGATATTAATATTAATTAGGATAATAATATTAATTAGAATAACAATAATAATAATAATAATAATAATAATAATAATAATAATAATAATAATAATAATAATAATAATAATAATAATAATAATAATAATAATAATAATAATAATGATAATAATTTATAATAATAATATTAATATTAATATATAAATGATAATAATAATATTTATACCATTTAAATCAAATGTGTTGTTGGGTACCAAATAGCAGCAGCCCAACTTAAAGCCCAATTCGGTTCTTTTAACTGCCCAACAAACCCATTTATCAAGACTGCTTCTATATAAAAAAAATATATATATATATATATATAAATGCAGACACTTAGATTCGAACTCAAGACCTCTTGCCTAACAAGCACATACCCAAACCACTCCTCTACTCCTCACATTTCTGATTTAAATGATTCTTAATTTCCTTTAACCCCTCTTAATCTGATTCCTTCTTCTTGATTTAGCATGTATACCGAATAGACCAGAGTGTTCATTTTTTTTATAAAAAAAAAAATTTAGTTATTGATTATTTAATTATTGAACTATAATCATAGTTGTACATAACGTAGAATATAGTAAGCAAACCATTTTCATTTGAACTTTGACTTTATAATTGTAAATTGACAAATCCTATTATATATGGTGTGTTACTAGTATGAACACTTAGGTCCTGATTCATCACAAAATTTATGTTTTAAACCCCGAACCCGTCCCGTATCATAACCGAAACAATTAGTTTTATAATTGTTTAATTATCGAATCATATAAGTTATGACTTACGATTAAAAAAAATGTCTTTCGTGTAGAATGAAACACGCACTCTATCAATTGTGGCATGTAACAACTTGAGTGCAATATCTTGTATATATTCCATAATACTTAATCATGTACGAGCCTTTTGATATATACTTTCATTTTTCCACAAAAAGGTATTTGATGTCGATGTTTTTACTATATTTATATAGTGCAAGTTGAAGAAACACTGCTACTGATATTACACAAAGTAGTGCATGCTGGCTGCTTTTAAATTTTCTCACATAATAATTTACAAGTGGTACATGCATATAACCTGAAACTTCAAGTCAAAACTTGATAAAAGAATCCATTTTGGTTACATTTTCAAAGGTTGTTTTAATATAACTTGAGGAGCAATTAATCTTAGTATTTAGTTAACATCAAATAATTTAATGAATTACACTTATATTATGTATGAGTAATATACCAGTTATTAATCTGCAGATGTTGGCAACAGGGAACGATGATCATGATAGTGGTTTGTGGTGAGGTGGTGACCGAGTGTTGCAGTGGTAGTGGCGGTGGTTGGTTGTCACGGTGGTGTAGTAGAAGCTCAATGGTGAACCGATGATGGTTTCGTGGTGCTTAAAATCGAAACGAGCAAGTGCAAGAATTCAACAACAAGTAGCTGTAAATACAAGCAACAAAGTGACTGTTTGGATGACGGTTGTGACAGAAATAGAAAAGGAAGATAGCCGAGTATTAAGGGTGACGGTTGGAGGTGGTTCCGGTGATGGGTGGTGTTTGTCGGAAGTGTATAAACATAAAACTGATGGTGGCGGATCATGGGTGCTATTGGGGTGGTCTTAGGTGTTTGGTGATGGCGGATATAAGTGGACGGAGTGGTGGTGAGTGGTGTAGAGGTGGCGGAAGATGACCTCCGGTTCACATATTATAGCTGTGGTATGTAAAAAAAAAATGACAACGATGGTGTTTGGCTCTTTCATCTCAACCTCCTGATATCTATATGCATATATTATATGTTATTTAATAATTATAATATAATATTAATAATAATAATAATAATAATAAAATATACTAAATGAGTCATGAGGTGAAATGAGAGTATTAAAGAGCAAAGCAGCCGGCCTCTTGTCCTACTATCAATTCACGGAGTGTTATATCGTACTCTGTTGTTAATCAGTGACGGATAAAAGTTCACAGAAAAAATCCAAAATTTTAAATTAACTATATTTATTTATTTTGGTCATTATGGTATAAAATTCGATCATTAACTATTAAATAAAAAATTACATCAACTTTCCCTCTCAATTATGGGTATAATATAAAAAGTGTTAAAATTTAACCAATAGTTCCTAAATACATTTTTAGTAAGCCTAAAATTTTTAGAACTCATTTTCGGATCACCGTTTATTTTAAAATCACATATATTCATTTTTAACTCGTTTAATATCGATCGAATTACAATTGAGCGTTACTGTCGATTACAAAATAAATTTGAAGATATATATATATATATATATATATATATATATATATATATATATTGAAATAAATCTTTCCGTCATATTATATATTATTTTATTTTACATTATTAGTTCTAACAATTACAGTCATATAATATTTCAATTCATATTTCAAATTCATATATTTAAATATATATGTATCTATATACAAATAGTGGTTCGTGAATCGTCGAGAGCAGTCGAAGGTCAATGAATTCATGAAAATAGTTCAAAATTTTTTTGAGACTCAACATTACAGACTTTGCTTATCATATCGAAACCATATAAAGTTCAAGTTTAAATTTAGTCAGAATTTCCCGGGTCGTCACAGTACCTACCCGTTAAAGAAATTTTGTCCCGAAATTTGAGTGTGATCCTCATGTGTGAGGACCCGTCCTTATCCCCTGGACGAAATCATCAACATTTGGTTCCATTGCGATGATCGACTCCAAGTAATGTCCTTAACATGAGCAAATGCACAGCGGAAGATTCTATACGTACCTGAGAATAAACATGCTTTAATACGTCAACATAAAGTTGGTGAGATATATAGGTTTGATGCTAGCAGCGTTATAACTATGGACCACAAGATTTCATATGTAAACATTTTAATAAAAATATTCTAAGTTGTTGAGCACTTGGTAACCATACTTAACATTTAATCACGTCGCATATTCCCTTTATTATGAAATCTTACTACACCGTACCAAGTGTAGTCACCGAAACGAAGTACTGTGCAACCGTTGAATACTGGTCGTCCAGTCCGGTTGGGGTTGTCAGGCCCGATAGATCTATCAACAGGATTCGCGTTTACAATACCGCTGTAAATAGTAGTTACCAAGCTACAGGGAAGTATGCCAGTGGTACAACTCAACGTAGAATATAATTTTCAGTTACTTGTATTCATAACGTAAAACATAAAATACATGTATTCTCATCCCGAAATACTTAGAGTTTAAAAGTGGGACCATATACTCACCATACTGTATTTTGTAGTAAAAATACATATAACATCATTGAACACGTATAAGGTTGGCCTCAGATTCATGAACCTATATCATTCGTATATATATTAAAACACGTAATAATATTCAAACAAGTTTATGTAAATATTTTTTTTATTTATATTTTAAGTAGTTGATATTTATTTCCATAATACATTTATTAATATTAGTATAGTAAATACTTATTAATGTAGTTTAATAAAATGGATATTTATTTTAAAGTTTTTATGATAAAAAAAAATATATATATTTATTTTAATTAATATATTTTATATATATAGCTTAATTAATATCAATTTTAATAAAAATATAGTAATATGTAATATTAATATTAATATACTTGTAAGGAATTTTTGTAAAATAATATTTATTTGTAATACTAACAATAGTTATGATAATAATAATAATAATGTTAAAAATAAAAATTTTAATGTTTAAAATAATAATATTAATGATAACAATACTAAAAATGATAGTAATAGGAATAATGATAGTTTTGAGAAAAATTTAATGTTAGTAATAATGATACTTGAAATAAAATGAAAATTTTAATAATAATAATAATAATAATACCTTTAAAAATAATAATTATGGCATAGACCGGGCTCGAACCCGAGACCTCTCGTTCCCCGCAAACACCTCCAACCATTCGACCATCACTATTTTTCTACTTTTATTTCCCTCGTTAATTCTTTTAACCTTACTATTTCTGTTTCTACCTTCATTAATCCATTTCATGATTATCATCACTCTAGTTTCTATCTTCTTTATCATTTTTTTTTTAATCCGTAACATCATCTTCATGATAAACTTAATCATTTATCATGATATAATTCGTCGTCATAATTATCATCCCATATTTATAATCATAATCATATTCACTCTCGCTCACCAACTCCCGTCATCAACATCAAAATTATTACCGAATAATATTATTATCGCTTTCATGATCAAAGACTTGTCATTATAGAACCTCTATCAACCTCATCATACCTCTCAGCTCACGAATAAGACTTCGGTCCAATATTAAAACTGAAACTTCGTGACCCAAAAGCAACCTTACGGCCCAATAACTAAACTGAGTTCCCGACCCACAGAGAATTTAAAAGCCCACGTAGCTAGTCCATAGACACGTTTTAATTCATTTTGCTTGTGGTTTCTGTCGGTGGAATTAGCAACGAAAGAAAGAGAGGAAAAAAAAAACAGCTGTCATCTTCTTCCTTTTTATTTAACAGAAAATAAATTAGATCGAGCTGTAACAGTAAAATCGATACATACTCAGTAGGAGAAGAAAAATATAAAGGTGGGATGTTGGGTTGTACTCGATCAAGAAACGGTATTTAACCATATGTGATCTGGGTCTGATTGAAACTGAAACCAAACCAGTAGCATCTACGGTTGCAATTGGGTTTTGTTTGACAGAACATAACCGAATAGTAGGTGGCAGTGGTGACGGTTTTTAGAGGTTGTTATGGGTTTGTTGTAATCGAAATAGAAACAGTAAACAAACAGGTAGTTGGAGCTAGTATTCACGAAAGAATCATCAACATTAAAGAACAAACACAATAATTATTCGATGGGTCTGGATAGTTTTCGATTTAAGAGAGAGAGATGAGAGAATAAAGCGTCTGAGATATTTGTGATTGCAGTTGGATGATGATGCAGGTGGGTCGTGGTGTATCTGCAAAACAGAAAGAAATACGGTGTAACGACCCAGAAATTTCCGACCAAATTTAAACTCTAATCTCTATATGGTTCCGACACGATAAGCAAAAACCCTAAAGTTGACCCGCACTTTTTCGATCGTTCTATACTTATAAGATTAATATTTACATAAATTAAACCTTACCAACATGATAAGCAATCCAAATTGTTGAGACTTATGTTTTCGAAAAGAGTTTTACACAACGTTTGACCGTCTAGTTTGACCGATGATATCACGAACTATACAATATATGATAATTATACGTTTGTGTATATATATGTATATATACATATTTAACATGATCTAAGAATGTTTTAATATCTCATTTTGTATTAATAACAATAAGTTATAAGTATATTTTGAAACTACTAACTTAAGTTTTCAAAACGATAACCATACGTAACGTTATTTGACTTAAATACTTATGACCTATAATGTTTATACATATATCGTATAAGTAATGTATTTAATCACTTTTAAAGACTTAAATACATAAAACAATATAAGTATATTTACAAAAGATAGCTATATTTGAATCCTCGTTCCGTTTTCTCAAAGATTTCTATACGTATACCTAGGGTATATGTACCCGTATCATACGCAGTTTCTAGATGTATTTACTATTGGTATATACCAATAAAAATCTGCTCCTTAGTAGCCTTAAATGATTAAGAAACATGTGGAACCAACCATTTGTCAAGTAGCATGAATTATTTAGCAAGAAAACAAAGTTAGGTATCTTTTTTTTCCTTTATAACCTAAAAACGTTTTTATGCATGCACACCATTTCTTTACCCCATTTTCTCATACTTACACTTCCATTTCTCTCTCAAAATACTCTTAACTTCATACTTGATCATCTCCAAGCATTTTCCCCATCATTTAGCTTCAAAAACCTTACTTAAACACCATAAGAAAACCATACAAAAACACTTCAAGAAATCCTTCCAAGAACACAAAATTACTTCCAATCTTTCATCCATTTCCATCACCCTTTTGGTTCTAGCTTTTTACTCCTCTTTTACAGCAACCTTGTCCAAGGAACTTGAGGTAGTATCTATGTTCATAACCTTATTCGATTCATATATATATAGCTATCATATTTTGTGGTATACAATTTTAACAACAAGAACATAGTTTGAAAGTTTTCAAACTTGTTTGCAAACTAAATAGATCCTTCTAACTTAACTTTTAAAATTCTTCAAGACCTGTAATATAACTTAAATATATGCTAACTTAACAAGGTATAACTTGGTTTTTCAAAGAATATCTTAAAAACTGTTTTTACGACGTCGGAGTGTAACCGGGGACTGTTTTGGGTTGGATAATTAAAAACTATCTTAAACTTTGAATTGGAGGTTTATGTTCTGGAAAAATGATTTTTACTATAAATATGTTAACACATAAAAATTTCATGATTTAATTCATAGTATAAGTATTTTTAGAAAAATGGTCATTAAGTGTTATTTTTTTTGTAACAAAAATGTTTAACTTCATAAGTTTCACTAAAGTTTCACCTATGCCGTGTGATTTTGAATACAAACCAAGGTATTTTCAGTTCATAGTCTTAAAGAGGGACTCGATCCAAGGAGATGGCAAGTTGAATCAATGAAAACGGATTTGTAACGAAGAAACTATGACCGAAACAAAATTGGTTATCCTAGACTTGTTTAACTTCGGGATTAATTGGGAAAAATTAAATAAATCACATATTTCTAAGATAACATGATATTTTATATATATGTACTTATAATTCAATTTTATATGGTTCAGGATCACCCGTAAACAACACGAGAAGATTAATCATAAGATCCCATGTTTGTACGCAACACGTCATTTGACAACACCGGTACTTTATGTACGCAACACGTCATTTGACAACACCGGTACCGTGGGTCAAGATTAATCTTGACCAATACATATACGATGGGGTTTTATTTATTTCGTTGGGGGTTTTATTTATTTCATTGCGGGTATATTAAACATCTAAAAATGAACCATTAAAATTGAATTACTAACAACGAGCTGCTAACTACGGACTAAGGAATTATTCAAAGTATTAAAAGTATAACAAGTATATATATGTGACGTTTGTTTAAAAAGAAAAGGTATTGATATATTATATATGGATAGGTTCGTGATATCAACCGGAGACCAAGTCAAATTATATATATCTTCAAGACGAAAGTGAGTATATAGTCCCATTTTTAAACTCTAAATATTTCGGGATGAGAATACATGTATTTTATGTTTTATGTTATGGACACAAGTAATTGAAAAATATATTCTACGTTGAGTTGTACCACTGGCATACTTCCCTGTAGCTTGGTAACTAATATTTACATCGTTATTGTAAACGCGAATCCCGTTGATAGATCTATCGGGCCTGACAACCCCAACCGGACTGGACGACCAGTATTCAACGGTTGCACAGTACTTCGTTTCGTGACTACATTTGGTACAGTGTAGTAAGATTTCATATTAAAGGGAATATGCGACGTGATTAATTGTTAAGTATGGTTACCAAGTGCTCAACCACTTAGAATATTTTTATTAAAATGTTTATATATGAAATCTTGTGGTCTATATTTATATCGCTGTCGACATTAAACCTATATCTCACCAACTTTATGTTGACATTTTAAAGCATGTTATTCTCAGGTATGAATTAAGTCTTCCGCTGTGCATTATCTCGTACTAAGGATACTACTTGAGGCCATTAAGGACTTATATCATAAGGCGTTGCATTCGAGTCATTGAAGTTCATAGAGACTATTATTAAGTAAATGGCGGTTTAGGACATTTGAATATTATGAAATGTCAGGCGAATATGTCAATTATGGATGTAACTATAGATTGCCTTTTAAGAATAAATGCAACGTTTGTAAGATGTATCATATAGAGGGCAAGTACCTCGCAATGTTATCAACTATTGTAATTCGTTTGTAATCAATATGGACAATGTCCGGATGATTAGTTTCGGATCCTTTCAGTTGGTATCAGAGCGTTGGTCTTAGCGAACCAGGCCTTGCATTAGTGTGTCTAACTAGTAGTTGTTAGGATACATTAAGTGAGTCTGGACTTTGACCGTGTCTTCCTGTCAAAAGTTTTGCTTATCAATCCTAGTCGAAAATCATCTGCTTATCATTCTTAGGGAACTGCCTGCTTATCATTCTTAAGTCTAGACACGTCTTACTGCATTTAGTGCATCGATAGTGTATAGACAAAATTCATATCCTAGCGTATCTGTTACGATAGACATTGCCTGACGTATTTCAAAGATTCTCCGTAATTCATGGGATTTTGATATTATATATACATATGTAAATTAGGTATTGAAGAGTACCAAACCCAACTCCTATAATCTATTCCAAACCAAAAATTCATTTCTCCGACCATACAAGATGGATTCTTCATCCAGCTCAAATTCCTCCGACTTCGATAGCTTCGCCGATATGGATTTCCATTCGAGCTCCGAGAACAGCGTTACCGGAATGGATCAACCAATTTCCCATCATCTATTCTGGATGAATTGGGGATGGGTTCGTAATATACTAAATTTCTGGAGGCAAGAAGAAGGTGATCCATTCCATCCACCAAATTGTCCTCTTAACGATGAACCTGAAGCACTTACCGGCGAACCTATTCGAAACACCATTTTCTCGCTCATTTCTAGAGTATCTCGTCATGATTACATACTATCCCATATTTCAAATCTTGTTCATTCGCTCGTTCCAACCGTCAATCATCCCGGTATAATAGAAGAAGTCAACGAACTCCGTGCTCGGGTAGTGGTTTTGGAGAATATGGTGCGAAGGTTACAAACACCAACAGCAGCACCAGCAGCATAATCCGTACTACCATCGTCAACGCCGACAGTACCTTTATCACCCCAATCACAACCGCGCCTTAAATCTCAACATCACAATCTGTATCTCGAATATCAACATCACACGACTCAATATCTGTACTTCGAGTATGATCTTCGTTCTATATATCGTTCTACATCGATTATCTTCGCTTTACGTATCGTATGACGATTATGTAATTTCTAAAGTCTTAGAGATTATGTAATCTAGAATTAACGATAAATCAAATGAGTTTAATATCATATTGACTCATTAAATCTATGATTATCTCTGAAGAAAATATATATGCAAGTATATTTTCATAAAGATAGTAATTAAAAATTCCTTCGTACAAACTATTAATGATGAAAATATTTTAACGGGTGGGTAGTACCCGAGGAATATTTAGAATTCACATTAATAAGTTATATTGTACATTCTTGAATCTGATTCAACGGTTATCTATTATCTTACTTACAACCACCGATATTCGTATCCGCTCACCCCAGAATAACCATTTTCAATCAAATTTCATATTCGGATTTTGACCTACCAGAATCCAACAAGTGGCATAAAGAAGAAAACATTGGATAAAATAAAAAAAAAAAATTGTTAGAAACACACGATTTAACTAATTAAAAATCTATTAAGGATTCCACGCTAACTGTTCCGGCTAACTCTGGACAATTAAAATGAATTAAAATGTTGATTGTAACATATGAAGCTAAACAATTCTTCAAGCTTGCCACTTGATGTTATCTTAAACCTCATTCGTAACTTGACGATTACAATTCGCATTCAAATCCTTTCATGATTCCTGAAAACACCTCGACCGAGAAGTTGAACCCGCCGCACCTCGCCTACGGAATGAAGATTTATACATACAGTTATACACCTGAAGAACTCTCGAACCCAAATTCATAATTTAACACATAACGTATTGAATCCTTTGCCATTTATTAGCAAGAACAACCCTACAATTCCTTTTCAAGAAGCTAATTTTGTCACAGCTCCACTTCGACTTTTCAGTGAGATTATTTCTATTATAATCATGATATTTATACCTTGTCCTTTCGCCGTCATTACCGGAAAACCTTTTATATCCCTCGACAACATCAACAGGTGCACCAGCAGATCGTTATCCTTTTGGCGAAATCAACAATCAGTATTTTGAAAATCTCGCGGAACTTCTTCCATCATATCTATAATGTCTATCCCTAAGAATTTCATAATCTGAACGTGAAGTTTCTGAAAAACACCCGGGACTATGAAATAGTTCTTGAAATGCTAACGAAGCAGCAAAAACTGTAAACGACTTTAACGGTCAAAAGTTTGATGACAAAGAATAGTAAGGTGGTAAAGCTGAAAAAAAAAAAGTTTGGAACTAGAAAACGGATGAAGCAAAGTATGAAAGAGGCTGTGGATAAATCACAGGGACTGAACCTGCTCTCAAAGAATACAAACGATTCCGTACCTGCTGAAACCGTCAGTAAGAACCCTACTCTTTATTCAAAACCTTGCCCGGATGATATTTTTCATCATCATCTTATCTTAGATATTATAAGATATCTTCATATCATTCGTTATACATATTTTTCATATTTCTGGAGATATTTTTACAACTATTCCTATCTGCGATCATTTATCTCTCCGTAACATCTGCGTTACAATATAAAAGAAACTGTGTTAATTTCTAAATTCTGAAACCTCCGAGATTAAAATATAAATGATTTGAAGTAGTGTTGGGAACTGATGCATGAATTAGTATAATATAATGAAACTTGATCAACTTCATTATATTACAGTAAGTCATGTTAAGTTTCTAATGGAATGTGATGATTCACAGTACCGTCATTATGTGCCATGTTACACGGCTCCTACATTCTATCAAGTCTCCAAACATATTAGAACGTATCACCTTGATAGTTCTATTTTTTCGGAATATTCGAGTAATTTAACGAATCAAGATCGTGCCATTACAATTTCATTCTAAAACCAATAGCTAGGTTCATTCCAAATTTCCTACCTACGAATTTCGGACCATTGTTCGCTTGGCTCGAGGACGGGAAGAAGAAACGAAGGGACAAAACCTCAGAATAGAAATAGGAACATAAACCACAGCAAATAAGAGAGAGCATTAACTGTGGATGACAATGATTTTAAGGGACGGGAGTAGGAACATCGAAATATAAGGGAAGGTATAAAACCTAACAACAACCCCGAAACTACAAACCGTGCATATCAATACGTATTGCAACGTAAAGGCACGGGAGAATTAAAAACATTATAATTCCAAGGAAAGGATAAAAGAGAATATATTCTTCTGGTGATAGATGAAAAAGAAGAATGAAAGATATGAAAGTTAGAAATATAACAAGGATTAGAATGGGATGGAGCATATTAGCGAATGTCTTAAAGTAGGAACTAAAGAGAAAGAATAGAAGATGTGGGAAGAAAGAAAGGGAAGGAGGTAAATTTATAGTGAAATATTCGACAAAGAAATCAAAACAGATTGCCGCGTTAAATCAAAGAAGATCCTGATCGCCGCAAAACTAAATCTTATTACATAAGATTTTCTTTAAAACCCTTAAATCCCGGAAATCGATCATAATCACGTCATCGGTTACAACAATTCTATATTTACTCATTTCACTCTTTTGTGATAGCTTCGCTCGTGCGTCTCACATAACCGAATCGTTTTATCTAAATCTTTCAATAATGATAAAATTTCATTATTACCTCATATTCGTCATGAAAATATTCCTATTGTTATTTATGACAACCTCTACCAAATTTCGAGGACGAAATTTCTTTAACGGGTGGGTACTGTAACGACCCAGAAATTTCCGACCAAATTTAAACTCTAATCTCTATATGGTTCCGACACGATAAGCAAAAACCCTAAAGTTGACCCGCACTTTTTCGATCGTTCTATACTTATAAGATTAATATTTACATAAATTAAACCTTACCAACATGATAAGCAATCCAAATTGTTGAGACTTATGTTTTCGAAAAGAGTTTTACACAACGTTTGACCGTCTAGTTTGACCGATGATATCACGAACTATACAATATATGATAATTATACGTTTGTGTATATATATGTATATATACATATTTAACATGATCTAAGAATGTTTTAATATCTCATTTTGTATTAATAACAATAAGTTATAAGTATATTTTGAAACTACTAACTTAAGTTTTCAAAACGATAACCATACGTAACGTTATTTGACTTAAATACTTATGACCTATAATGTTTATACATATATCGTATAAGTAATGTATTTAATCACTTTTAAAGACTTAAATACATAAAACAATATAAGTATATTTACAAAAGATAGCTATATTTGAATCCTCGTTCCGTTTTCTCAAAGATTTCTATACGTATACCTAGGGTATATGTACCCGTATCATACGCAGTTTCTAGATGTATTTACTATTGGTATATACCAATAAAAATCTGCTCCTTAGCAGCCTTAAATGATTAAGAAACATGTGGAACCAACCATTTGTCAAGTAGCATGAATTATTTAGCAAGAAAACAAAGTTAGGTATCTTTTTTTTCCTTTATAACCTAAAAACGTTTTTATGCATGCACACCATTTCTTCACCCCATTTTCTCATACTTACACTTCCATTTCTCTCTCAAAATACTCTTAACTTCATACTTGATCATCTCCAAGCATTTTCCCCATCATTTAGCTTCAAAAACCTTACTTAAACACCATAAGAAAACCATACAAAAACACTTCAAGAAATCCTTCCAAGAACACAAACTTACTTCCAATCTTTCATCCATTTCCATCACCCTTTTGGTTCTAGCTTTTTACTCCTCTTTTACAGCAACCTTGTCCAAGGAACTTGAGGTAGTATCTATGTTCATAACCTTATTCGATTCATATATATATAGCTATCATATTTTGTGGTATACAATTTTAACAACAAGAACATAGTTTGAAAGTTTTCAAACTTGTTTGCAAACTAAATAGATCCTTCTAACTTAACTTTTAAAATTCTTCAAGACCTGTAATATAACTTAAATATATGCTAACTTAACAAGGTATAACTTGGTTTTTCAAAGAATATCTTAAAAACTGTTTTTACGACGTCGGAGTGTAACCGGGGACTGTTTTGGGTTGGATAATTAAAAACTATCTTAAACTTTGAATTGGAGGTTTATGTTCTGGAAAAATGATTTTTACTATAAATATGTTAACACATAAAAATTTCATGATTTAATTCATAGTATAAGTATTTTTAGAAAAATGGTCATTAAGTGTTATTTTTTTTGTAACAAAAATGTTTAACTTCATAAGTTTCACTAAAGTTTCACCTATGCCGTGTGATTTTGAATACAAACCAAGGTATTTTCAGTTCATAGTCTTAAAGAGGGACTCGATCCAAGGAGATGGCAAGTTGAATCAATGAAAACGGATTTGTAACGAAGAAACTATGACCGAAACAAAATTGGTTATCCTAGACTTGTTTAACTTCGGGATTAATTGGGAAAAATTAAATAAATCACATATTTCTAAGATAACATGATATTTTATATATATGTACTTATAATTCAATTTTATATGGTTCAGGATCACCCGTAAACAACACGAGAAGATTAATCATAAGATCCCATGTTTGTACGCAACACGTCATTTGACAACACCGGTACTTTATGTACGCAACACGTCATTTGACAACACCGGTACCGTGGGTCAAGATTAATCTTGACCAATACATATACGATGGGGTTTTATTTATTTCGTTGGGGGTTTTATTTATTTCATTGCGGGTATATTAAACATCTAAAAATGAACCATTAAAATTGAATTACTAACAACGAGCTGCTAACTACGGACTAAGGAATTATTCAAAGTATTAAAAGTATAACAAGTATATATATGTGACGTTTGTTTAAAAAGAAAAGGTATTGATATATTATATATGGATAGGTTCGTGATATCAACCGGAGACCAAGTCAAATTATATATATCTTCAAGACGAAAGTGAGTATATAGTCCCATTTTTAAACTCTAAATATTTCGGGATGAGAATACATGTATTTTATGTTTTATGTTATGGACACAAGTAACTGAAAAATATATTCTACGTTGAGTTGTACCACTGGCATACTTCCCTGTAGCTTGGTAACTAATATTTACATCGTTATTGTAAACGCGAATCCTGTTGATAGATCTATCGGGCCTGACAACCCCAACCGGACTGGACGACCAGTATTCAACGGTTGCACAGTACTTCGTTTCGTGACTACATTTGGTACAGTGTAGTAAGATTTCATATTAAAGGGAATATGCGACGTGATTAATTGTTAAGTATGGTTACCAAGTGCTCAACCACTTAGAATATTTTTATTAAAATGTTTATATATGAAATCTTGTGGTCTATATTTATATCGCTGTCGACATTAAACCTATATCTCACCAACTTTATGTTGACATTTTAAAGCATGTTATTCTCAGGTATGAATTAAGTCTTCCGCTGTGCATTATCTCGTACTAAGGATACTACTTGAGGCCATTAAGGACTTATATCATAAGGCGTTGCATTCGAGTCATTGAAGTTCATAGAGACTATTATTAAGTAAATGGCGGTTTAGGTCATTTGAATATTATGAAATGTCAGGCGAATATGTCAATTATGGATGTAACTATAGATTGCCTTTTAAGAATAAATGCAACGTTTGTAAGATGTATCATATAGAGGGCAAGTACCTCGCAATGTTATCAACTATTGTAATTCGTTTGTAATCAATATGGACAACGTCCGGATGATTAGTTTCGGATCCTTTCATACGGTGGTTTAAAGGGGTGGATATCGGGGTTGGTTCAAGGTTGGGTGACGGTTGTTTGATGTAACCAAAAGAAGGAATACGGTAGTAGCTAGTTGTAGAAAGTAAAGTATGTTTGATGATGGTGTACACTTGAGAACCTGTCGAGTAATACACATAAGAAACAAGTGACAAAAGGTTTTGGTTGTGGTTGAATTCGGACAGTAGCAATTGATCTCAGACTGTCAAAATAGCAACGATGGTGGTGAGGTTGTGGGTCGAGTAGCAACCAACAAGTAGTCGTACGTGGTGTTTACGGTTAGTGGATATGATGATGATAATTAAGTTTCACGATGGTGGTTGGTTGTCTCAGGAGAAGAAGAACAAAAGAGGAAGTGAAAGAAGGAGGAGGGTGTTTGTTGTTGTTCTTGGACATAAGGTAGAGAGAGGATGAGAATGATTTGATGAAGGTAGTCTTGGTTTATAAAATGCTCATTTAAGTGGGTGTGTGTTTCTTATTTACATGCAACACACAAGTATATATAAAGCAATATACAACAACTTGATGACTTATTAAAAAAAAATAGAACGTGCAATGATACAATAGAAAACTAGTGATGTTTGGGGTGTGTCACTCATACATTGAATCTACCTATGTATATATTACATGGATGTGGATATATGTTCTATCATATGATAATTTAATAAATATAATAGTAATAAACTTAAGACATGTCAATTAGAAATGTTAAAGTCATCAATCAAACAGTACGTCCATCAAAATATTGGAATTATATTACCAATGATTTTAATGATTTTAATTAAGGACATTATATCGTTCTCCATTGTTAATCAGTGGCGGAATAAAAGTCTCTGAAAAATCTCAAATTTTTATTTTAACTATCTTTATTTATTTTAGTTGATATGGTATAAAAATTCGATCATTAATTATATCAAATAATATTTCAATTTATTATTATATATATATATATATATATATATATATATATATATATATATATATTTAAATATATATGTATCTATTTACAAATAGTTGTTCGTGAATCGTCGGGCTTGGTCAAAGGGTAACTAATTATCCGAGTATAGATTTCAAACTTTCTAGACTCAAAGTTACAGATTTTGCTTATCGTGTCGGAAACATATAAAGATTAAGGTTTAAATTTGGTCGGAAATTTCCGGGTTGTTACTGTACCCACCCGTTAAAAAAAATTTCGTCCCCGAAATTTGATCGAGATCGTCATGACTAACAATAAAATGGTTTTATGACGAATATGAATTGATAACCAAAGTTTTATCACCATTTAGTAATAGTGGTAAAACAATTCGATTATGCGAAGCGTACAAGTGAAGCTGTCACAAGAGATTGAGATAGAGATTAGCTTTTGACGTAGTCACAGTGAAATTTCGGAATTAAAAGAAAATCTTGAAAATCTAAAAGATTTAATTCTTCGGCGAATAAGGAAATTATGATCTTCTTTGATTTAATGCAATAATCCGTTTCAATTTCTTTGTCGGATATTTCACTTATAAATCTACCCCCTTCATTCCCTTATTCCCATATCCCACATCTTCTACTCTTTTTCCTTAATTCTTACTTAAAGATATTCGCCAATATGCTCCATCCTATTCTAATTCTTGATATATTCTTAATTTTCACATCTATCATTCTTCTTTTTCATTTACCATTAGAAGAATCTATTTACTTCTACTATACTCTTGTGTTTATAGTGTTTCTAATTCTCCCGTGTCCTTACGTTGCAATACGTATTGATATACATGGTTTGGGTGGTTGTTGGGTTTGATATCTTCCCTTATACTTCGATGTTCCTGCTTCTGTCTTCATTGTCATCCGCAGTTAATATTTTATTCTATTTGCTGCGATCTATACTCCAATTTCTATTGTGGGGATTTGTCCCTTCGTTTCTTCTTCCCGTCCTCGAGTCAAGCGAGTAAGGGTCCGGAATTCGTAGGTATGAAATTTTGGAATAAGCATAGCTAATGCTATTAGAAAGAAATGATAATGGCACGATTTTGATTTGTCAAATTACCAGAATATCCTGGAAAAGATCGAACTATCGAGACGATATGTTCTTAATATGTTTTGGAGATTGAATAGAATGTAAGAGTCGTGTAACATGGCCCATGATGACGGTACTGTGAATCATCACATTCCATTAGGAACTTAACATGACTTACTGTAATATAATGAAGTTGATCAAGTTTCATTATATTATACTAATTTATGCATCAGTTCCCAACACTGCTTCAGAGTATTCCTATTTTAAACTCGAAGGTTTTAGAATTTAGAAACTAACACAGTTTCTTTTATATTGTAACGCGGATATTACGAAGGAATAAATGATTTCAGATAAGGATAGCTGTGAAAACATCCTCAGAAATATTGGGGATATTTATAATGAAAGATATGATAATATCTTGGAATTTCTAATATCAAAGGATGATGATGAATATTGACCCGTAAGGGTTTAGATTCAGAAGCAAGGTGTTTGCTACAGAATCGTCATGATTCTTTATGTACAAGTTTAATCCTTGAAATTTGTTCAGAGTTTTCTTCACGGTTTGCTCAATCCGGTTTTCAGTACTAAATTTTCTATCGAGCGTTCCTAACACTTCCTCCTTTTATCATCAACTTTTGGTCGTTAAGACCGTCTACAACATGCTGCTTTGTCAGCATCTCAAGAACTACTTCATAGTTCAAGACGTTTTTCAGAAACTTCATATTCGGGGTATGAAATTCTTAGAGATAAACATCATAAGTATAGCTGGAGAAGTTCTGCAAGATTTTCAAAATATGACTTGCAAATTCCGCCAAAGGGATGCCGAGCTGCTGGTACATGATGTCGTGAAAGGTTCTCCAGTAACGACGGTGAAAGGACAGCGTATTTATATCGAGATGATAATAAGACTAGTTTTACTGAGAAGTCAAAGTGGAGCTGTGATAAAAGTGGCTAATTTGGAAAGAAATTGCAAAGTTATTTTGGGTAATAATAACACTAAAGAAATTTACACTGCTACGTGTTAACTCAGTTTCCGAGAGTTTTCAGGTGCATAACCATATGCAGGATTCTTTCTTCCGTAGACGAGGTGCGACTGGTTCAACTTCTTGATCGAGGCGTTTTCAAGAATCGTGAAAAGTTGTGAATACGAATTGTAATTGCCAAGATACGGATGAGGTTTAGATAAAATCAAGTGGCAAACTTGAAGAATTGTTTAGTTTCATATGTTATAATCAACATTTTAATTCATTTTAATCGTCCAAAGTTAGCAGTCCAATAGTCCGATTGTCCAATGGTTTAATAATTTGATATATAAATTAAATATATAATATTTGAATTAAATAATACGTATCGTGACCCGTGTACCGGTCTCAGTGTCGATCACAACTCAAACCATATATATATTTTGGAATCAACTCCAACCCTGTATAGCCAACTCCCACCTTCACATATAGAGTGTCCATGGTTGTTCCGAAATATATATATAGATGGGTCGATATGATATGTCGAAACCTTGCATACGTGTCCCGTTATTTAAAATGCGTAAAATAAATGAATATATATCATGACCCATTATACAATGTGTTGTCTCAGAATTAATCCGACGTATTGTTATACATGTGTCCCGACGGTGCAAAAAATAAATAACAATAAATAAAACTGCGAGAATGTAAATTGCGATAAATTAAATGTTAGCTGGGAGCAGTTAGCTAGGAACAGTTAGCGTGGATTCCTAACAATATTTCAATTTAGTTAATTCGTCTGTTTCTAACAAATTTTATTATATCCAATGTTTTCTTCATTATGCCACTTGTTGGATTCGGATAGGTAAAAATCCAAATATGAAATTTAAATGGAAATGGTTAATCTGGGGTGAACGGATACGTATATCGGTAGTTCTAAGTAGGATAATAAATGATCATTGAATCAGATTCGAAGAATGTACAGTGTAACTTGTTAATGTGAATTCTAAATATTCCTCGGGTACTACCCACCCGTTAAAATATTTTCATCATTAACAGTTTGTACGAAAGAATTTTTAATTACGATCTTTATGAAAATATACTTGCATATATATTTTCTTCAGATGTAATCATAGATTTAATGAGTCAATAAGATATTAAACTCATCAGGTTCATTGTTAATACTAGATTACATAATCTCTATAGCATTAGAGATTACTTAGTCGTCATATTGCACGAAGGTAGTGAGGTAGAATGGTACGTAAATCGAAGATAATCGATGTAGAACGATATGTAGAACGGAAATAAAGTGGATAGAGCGATACGTAGAACGGTGATTATACTCGAGGTGTAATTTGTGACGTTGAGATTTACGACGTGGTGGTGGGTTGAGGGTGATAAGGATACCATTGATGTGGATGATGGTGATGCGGTTGATGGTGCTGTTACTGAAGATTGCGATGTTGATGTTACTGGAGGTACTGGTTATGCTGCCGGTGCTGTCGCTGGTGTTGGTAACCTTCGCACCAGATTCTCCAAAACCATTACTCGAGCACGTAGTTGGTTAACTTCTTATATTATGTCGGGATGATTGACGATTGAAACGAGCGGGTGAGTAAGATTCAAAATATGGGATAGTATGTAATTGTGATGAGATACTCGGAAAAGAAAAGAGAAAATGGTTTTTCGAACAGATTCGCCGGTAAGTGTTTTAGGTTCATCGCCAAGAGGCAATTTGGTGGATGGAAGAGATCTTTGATGTGAAATAATTTTCGAATAGAGGGTGATATTCTAACTTCATAGAATATATATATAATACTAAAGATTATGTAGACCACGAAGCAATTTTCCGCATGTGTCAGGCAATTCTACGGTAGAAGATACTCTAAGATATGAATTTTTGTCTATACACTATCGATGCACTAAATGCAGTAAGACGTGTCTAGACTAAAGAATGATAAGCAGGCAGTTCCCTAAGGATGATAAGCAGATGGTTTCCGACTAGATATGATAAGCAAAACTTTTGACATGTAAACACGGTCGAAGTCCAGACTCACTAATGTATCCTAACAACTACCAGTTAGACACACTAATGGGAGACCTGGTTCGCTAAGACCAACGCTCTGATACCACCTGTGAGGACCCGTCCTTATCCCCTGGAAGAAATCATTAACATTTGGTTCCATTGCGATGATCGACTCCAAGTAATGTCCTTAACATGAGCAAATGCACAGCGGAAGATTCTATACGTACCTGAGAATAAACATGCTTTAATACGTCAACATAAAGTTGGTGAGATATATAGGTTTGATGCTAGCAGCGTTATAACTATGGACCACAAGATTTCATATGTAAACATTTTAATAAAAATATTCTAAGTTGTTGAGCACTTGGTAACCATACTTAACATTTAATCACGTCGCATATTCCCTTTATTATGAAATCTTACTACACCGTACCAAGTGTAGTCACCGAAACGAAGTACTGTGCAACCGTTGAATACTGGTCGTCCAGTCCGGTTGGGGTTGTCAGGCCCGATAGATCTATCAACAGGATTCGCGTTTACAATACCGCTGTAAATAGTAGTTACCAAGCTACAGGGAAGTATGCCAGTGGTACAACTCAACGTAGAATATATTTTTCAGTTACTTGTGTTCATAACGTAAAACATAAAATACATGTATTCTCATCCCGAAATACTTAGAGTTTAAAAGTGGGACCATATACTCACCATACTGTATTTTGTAGTAAAAATACATATAACATCATTGAACACGTATAAGGTTGGCCTCAGATTCACGAACCTATATCATTCGTATATATATTAAAACACGTAATAATATTCAAACAAGTTTATGTAAATATTTTTTTTTATTTATATTTTAAGTAGTTGATATTTATTTCCATAATACATTTATTAATATTAGTATAGTAAATACTTATTAATGTAGTTTAATAAAATGGATATTTATTTTAAAGTTTTTATGATAAAAAATATATATATATATTTATTTTAATTAATATATTTTATATATATAGCTTAATTAATATCAATTTTAATAAAAATATAGTAATATGTAATATTAATATTAATATACTTGTAATGTATTTTTGTAAAATAATATTTATTTGTAATACAAACAATAGTTATGATAATAATAATAATAATGTTAAAAATAAAAATTTTAATGTTTAAAATAATAATATTAATGATAACAATACTAAAAATGATAGTAATAGGAATAATGATAGTTTTGAGAAAAATTTAATGTTAGTAATAATGATACTTGAAATAAAATGAAAATTTTAATAATAATAATAATAATAATACCTTTAAAAATAATAATTATGGCATAGACCGGGCTCGAACCCGAGACCTCTCGTTCCCCGCAAACACCTCCAACCATTCGACCATCACTATTTTTCTACTTTTATTTCCCTCGTTAATTCTTTTAACCTTACTATTTCTGTTTCTACCTTCATTAATCCATTTCATGATTATCATCACTCTAGTTTCTATCTTCTTTATCATTTTTTTTTTAATCCGTAACATCATCTTCATGATAAACTTAATCATTTATCATGATATAATTCGTCGTCATAATTATCATCCCATATTTATAATCATAATCATATTCACTCTCGCTCACCAACTCCCGTCATCAACATCAAAATTATTACCGAATAATATTATTATCGCTTTCATGATCAAAGACTTGTCATTATAGAACCTCTATCAACCTCATCATACCTCTCAGCTCACGAATAAGACTTCGGTCCAATATTAAAACTGAAACTTCGTGACCCAAAAGCAACCTTACGGCCCAATAACTAAACTGAGTTCCCGGCCCACAGAGAATTTAAAAGCCCACGTAGCTAGTCCATAGACACGTTTTAATTCATTTTGCTTGTGGTTTCTGTCTGTGGAATTAGCAACGAAAGAAAGAGAGGAAAAAAAAAACAGCTGTCATCTTCTTCCTTTTTATTTAACAGAAAATAAATTAGATGGAGCTGTAAAAGTAAAATCGATACATACTCAGTAGGAGAAGAAAAATATAAAGGTGGGATGTTGGGTTGTACTCGATCAAGAAACGGTATTTAACCATATGTGATCTGGGTCTGATTGAAACTGAAACCAAACCAGTAGCATCTACGGTTGCAATTGGGTTTTGTTTGACAGAACATAACCGAATAGTAGGTGGCAGTGGTGACGGTTTTTAGAGGTTGTTATGGGTTTGTTGTAATCAAAATAGAAACAGTAAACAAGCAGGTAGTTGGAGCTAGTTTTCACGAAAGAATCATCAACATTAAAGAACAAACACAATAATTATTCGATGGGTCTGGATAGTTTTCGATTTAAAAGAGAGAGATGAGAGAATAAAGGGTCTGAGATATTTGTGATTGCAGTTGGATGATGATGCAGGTGGGTCGTGGTGTATCTGCAAAACAGAAAGAAATACGGTGGTTTAAAGGGGTGGATATCGGGGTTGGTTCAAGGTTGGGTGACGGTTGTTTGATGTAACCAAAAGAAGGAATACGGTAGTAGCTAGTTGTAGAAAGTAAAGTATGTTTGATGATGGTGTACACTTGAGAACCTGTCGAGTAATACACATAAGAAACAAGTGACAAAAGGTTTTGGTTGTGGTTGAATTCGGACAGTAGCAATTGATCTCAGACTGTCAAAATAGCAACGATGGTGGTGAGGTTGTGGGTCGAGTAGCAACCAACAAGTAGTCGTACGTGGTGTTTACGGTTAGTGGATATGATGATGATAATTAAGTTTCACGATGGTGGTTGGTTGTCTCAGGAGAAGAAGAACAAAAGAGGAAGTGAAAGAAGGAGGAGGGTGTTTGTTGTTGTTCTTGGACATAAGGTAGAGAGAGGATGAGAATGATTTGATGAAGGTAGTCTTGGTTTATAAAATGCTCATTTAAGTGGGTGTGTGTTTCTTATTTACATGCAACACACAAGTATATATAAAGCAATATACAACAACTTGATGACTTATTAAAAAAAAATAGAACGTGCAATGATACAATAGAAAACTAGTGATGTTTGGGGTGTGTCACTCATACATTGAATCTACCTATGTATATATTACATGGATGTGGATATATGTTCTATCATATGATAATTTAATAAATATAATAGTAATAAACTTAAGACATGTCAATTAGAAATGTTAAAGTCATCAATCAAACAGTACGTCCATCAAAATATTGGAATTATATTACCAATGATTTTAATGATTTTAATTAAGGACATTATATCGTTCTCCATTGTTAATCAGTGGCGGAATAAAAGTCTCTGAAAAATCTCAAATTTTTATTTTAACTATCTTTATTTATTTTAGTTGATATGGTATAAAAATTCGATCATTAATTATATCATATAATATTTCAATTTATTATATATATATATATATATATATATATATATATATATATATTTAAATATATATGTATCTATTTACAAATAGTTGTTCGTGAATCGTCGGGCTTGGTCAAAGGGTAACTAATTATCCGAGTATAGATTTCAAACTTTCTAGACTCAAAGTTACAGATTTTGCTTATCGTGTCGGAAACATATAAAGATTAAGGTTTAAATTTGTTCGGAAATTTCCGGGTTGTTACATCATGGCTAACAATAAAAATGTTTTCATAACGAATATGAGTTGATAAATAAAGTTTTATCACCATTGAGTAATATGAATAAGACAATTCGATTACTCGAAGAGTACGAATGAAGCTATCACAAAAGAGTGAAATGAATAAATAAAGTTTCATCTTAACTTTTGACGTTGTCTTGGTTGAATTCCGGAATTCAAGGGATTTTCAGAAAATCTTCGTGATCTGATTAAGATTTGATTCTTCGGTGATTAAAGAAATTAGGATCTCTTTAATTAAATGTGGTAATCTGCCTCGATTCCTCTATCGGATACTTCCATTATAAATTTACCTCTACCATTCCATTATCTTTATCACTTCTATACTTTTCTTTCCTTGATTTTAAGTACAACCAGTAATGGTTCAAAATTTGTAGGTATGAAGTTTCGAATGAACATAATTATTGTTCTAAGAGAGAGATTGTAATAGCACGATCTTGATTGGTTAAATTACCAAAATTCAAGAGAAAAGATAGAACTATCAGGAAGATATATTCTTGATATGTTTAGAGATTAGGTAGAATGTAAGAGTCGTGTAACATGGCACATGATGATGATATAATCTGTGAATCATCACGTTCCATTTAGAAACTCAGCATGACTTACTGTAATATAATCATGTTGATCAAGTGTCATTATATTATACTAACTCATGCATCAATTTCCAACACTACTTCAAAATCATTCATACTTTAAAGTGGAAGGTTTCAGAATTTAGAAAGTAAACTGTTTCCTTTATGATGTATTACAGATAGCGCGGAGAGATAAATAGACAAGAATATTTATGAAGATATCATCAGAAATATTGAGGATATTTATATTGAAAGAGACGATGATATCATATAATTTCTAATATCGAAGGATGATGAAGAAGATCTATCCGTAAGGGTTTAGATTCAGAAGCAAGGTATTCGCTAAAAACTTCAGCAGACACTGGATCATTTGGATTATTTGAAGGCAAGTTTTGTCTTTGTGATTTGTTCACAACCTCCTTCATGGTTTGCTCAATCCGTTTCTCGGTATCAAATCTTCTCTTTTTCTGAGCTTTGCCAACACACTATTTTTTTATCATCAAACTTTTGGCTGTTAAGGTCATTTGTAGTTTTTGATGCTTCATTCACCTTTTTCAACATTCCGAGTATTGATCCGTAGTCTGGGTGCTTTTCAGAATTTCAGAATGGAAGATCACAATTTCAAGAGATAAATGTTATATGTATATAATTGTTGAGGTAGTAATGCTACGAGATTTCAAAATACTGATTGCTAGTTCTCGGTAATTGGTATGGCCATTCTCGTTATAAGATGCAGATGAGTATATGATAGGGTTTCGATAAATATAATGATTTTTCGGAAAGTCAAAGATTAACGAGATTGTTAGTAAGTTTACTTCAAATGTAGTGAGATATAAACGGTTTTCCGGTAACGATGATGAAGGGCAAACTTATATATCAAAGTTATAATAAAGCTTATTCGAATAAAAAGTCGATGTTGATTTGCTGGAGCTGTGACCAAATTTGCTACTTTGCAAGGGATTACCGAGTTATTTTGAGTAATAATAACACTAAAGGATTTAGCACAGCTACATGTAAAACGTTTACTCAGTTTTTGAGAGTTTTTCAGGTGCATAATAATGTGCATAAATCTTTCCTTCCGTAGATGAAATGCGGTTGGTTCATCCTCTCGATTGAGGTATTTTCAAGAATCATGAAAGGTTTGAACGCAGATTGTAATCATCAAGATATAAATGAGGTTTAAGATGAAATCAAATGGCAAACTTGAAGAATTGTTTAGTTTCATACGTTATAGTCGATATTATAATTCATTTTAATTGTCCAATGTTATTAGTCCTCAGTCGATAGTCCACAGTTGACAGTCCAATAATTCATTTATAGTTTAATATATAATATTCAAATTAATTAATACGTATCGTGACCTGTGTACATGTCTCAGACTCGATCACAACTCAAAGTATATATATTATTTGAGAATCAACCTCAACCCTGTATAGAGAATTCGATCATTACTGCATATAGAGTGTCTATGGTAATTCCAAATAATATATATAGATGTGTCGATATGATATGTCAAAACCTTATATACGTGTCCCGATATTTAAAGTGCGTAAAATAAATAACAGAAATTAAATGACGATAAATAAAATTGCGAGAATATAAATTGCGATAATTAAATTGCGATAAATAAAATGTAACCAGTTAGCTAGGAAAAGTTAGCATGGAACAGTTAGCGTGGATTCTTAACAAAATTCTCCTCATAGTTAAATTGTTTGTTTCTAACAAATTTTATTTTGTCCAATGTTTTCTTCATTATGCCACTTGTTGGATTCTGATAGGTCAAAATCCAAATATAAAATTGAATGAAAATGGTTATTCTGCGGTGAACGGATACGTATATCTGTGGATGCAAGTAGGATAGTAAATGACCGTTGAATCAGATTCGAAGAATGTACAGCGTAACTTATTAATGTGAAATCAAAATATTCCTCGGGTATTACCTACCCGTTAAAATATTTTCATCATTAACAGTTTGTACGAAAGAATTTTTAATTACAATCTTTATGAAAACATATATACACATATATTTTCTTCAGATGTAATACAGATTTAATTAGTTAATATAATATTAAACTCATTTGTTTTACCGTTAGAACTAGAATACATAATCTCTAAAACATTAGAAATTACATAATCGTCATGTCGAACGAAGATAAATGATGTTAGAACGTCATGTAGAATGATGATTATGCTTGAGGTACAGATTATGATGTTGAAGTGTGTGTTGTTGATGGTACTGGTATTGATGTTGGTGGTACTGTTGGTGCCGTTGATTTGTTGAAGCTGGAACATTTTGCACCATATTTTCCAAATTGATTACTCGAGCGCGAAGCTCGTTGACTTCTTGGATTACTCCAGGATGATTGTCGGTCAGAACGAGCAGATGAATAAGGTTTAGAATTTGAGATAGTATTTAATCGTGACGAGATACTTCGGTAATGAGAGAGAGAATGGTGTTTTGAATAGGTTCGCCAGTAAGTGCTTCAGGTTTATCGTCAAGAGGTGAATTCGGTCGATGAAAAGGATCACCTTATTCTTGTCTCCAATGATTAAGTAGACTACGAACCCATCAGATGAATTGGGAATGGCTGATTGGTTGATTCATTCTGGTGACGCTGTTTTTGGAGCTTAGGTGAACATCCATGTCGGAATAGCTGTCGAATAACTATCGGAATAGCTATCGAAATCTGAGGGACTCGAACTGGTTGAGGGATTCATCTCGTATGATCAGATGAAGGATTTTTGATAAGAAATAGATTATAGGATGTAGATTAGTACCCTGCAATACATAATTTACATATGCATATATAATACTAAAATCTCATAAGTTATGGAGGAATCTACGGAAGCTGTCAGGAAAAGTCTATAGTAACAGATACGCTAAGATATGAATTTTTGTCTATACACTATCGATGCACTAAATGTAGTAAGACATGTATAGACTTAAGATGATAAGCAAGTGATTCCCTAAGAATGATAAGCAGGTAATTTTCGACACAAAATGATAAGCAAAACTTTTGACATGCAGACACGGTCGAAGTCCAGACTCACTAATGCATCTTAACAACTATCAGTTAGACACATTAATGCAAGACCTGGTTCGCTAAGACCACCGCTCTGATACCAACTGAAATGCCCCGTCCTAATCCATCTGGACGAAGTCATCAATATTTGATCTCAGAGCGATGATCGACTCCAAGTAATGTCCTTAAAATGAGCAAATGCACAGCGGAAGATTTCTTTCACACTTGAGAATAAACATGCTTTCAAGTGTTGAAAGGACCCGTTCATATACATTATAAACGATTCACAATAGTTGATTACATTGCGAGGTATTTGACCTCTATATGATACATTTTACAAACATTGCATTCGTTTTTAAAAGACAAACTTTCTTTACATTAAAAATTGACAGGCATGCATACCATTTCATAATATCCACTATCCAACTATAAATTGATTTAATAATAATCTTTGATGAACTCAATGACTCGAATGCAACGTTCTTCGAAATATGCTATGAAAGACTCCAAGTAATATCTTTAAAATGAGCAAATGCACAGCGGAAGATTTCTTTAACACCTGAGAATAAACATGCTTTAAAGTGTCAACCAAAAGGTTGGTGAGTTCATTAGTTTATCATAATCATTTATTTCCATCATTTTAATAGACCACAAGAATTTCATTTTCAGTTCTCATAAATATACGTCCCATGCATAGAGACAAAAATAATCATTCATATGGTGAACACCTGATAACCGACATTAACTAGATACATATAAGAATATCCCCTATCATTCCGGGATCCTCCTTCGGACATGATATAAATTTCGAAGTACTAAAGCATCGGTACTTTGGATGGGGTTTGTTAGGCCCAATAGATCTATCTTTAGGATTCGCGTCAATTAAGGTGTCTGTTCCCTAATTCTTAGATTACCAGACTTAATAAAAAGGGGCATATTCGATTTCGATAATTCAACCATAGAATGTAGTTTCACGTACTTGTGTCTATTTCGTAAAACATTTATAAAAGTTACGCATGTATTCTCAGCCCAAAAATATAAAGGGTAAAAAGGAAAATGAAACTCACCATACTATATTTCGTAGTAAAAATACATATAACGTCATTGAACAAGTGCAAGGTTGGCCTCGGATTCACGAACCTAAATTAATTATATATATTTATATGTTGGTCAATATTTGTCTAACAAATTAGGTCAAGTCATAGTGTACCACAATCCTAATGCTCGAGACTAATATGCAAAAGTCAACAAAAGTAAATTTGACTCAAAATAATTTCCAAAAATCTATACATGATTAATATATAGTTTAAATATCGTCGTTTTATATTTTAAAATATTTTTAAAAGATTTATTAGAGTAAATAATATAATTTATTTATTAATAAATAAAATTTTATATTAAATTTATATAATAAAATATACTTTTATATATATTAAGTAATAAAATTTATAGGGTTCATTTAATATCATAAAGATAATATGATAGGTATTATTAAAGTAAGTTATTACACGTAGTAAAATATGTTTGTATCACATATTTATTTGATAAAATAATATCTATAATGATAGTAAGTAAAAGTTGTATTATTTTGTAATAATAATTATTATTATAAAAATATCAATATTTATAATTACTAAGATGACATTATGATAAAACGATAATTCTAATTATGATAACTTTAATATTTACGATAATTTTTAATATTATCTTTAAAATAATAATTCTATTTAAAATAATAATAATAATAATGATATTTTATAGTAACAATGACATTTCTATTAAAATGATAATTTTTGTTAAAATGATAGTTTTAATACTAACGATACTTTTAATAATAATAGTAATGATAAAAATAATAAGAACGATAATTTTATCTAAATTAATATCTTATAATATTTTAATTTCATCATGATACTCTTACTCATTATTTTCTAATCATTTCGTTTAATAGCTTTTAATCGTCTTTTATATCGTGTTCATAATAATGATAATAATAGTAATCAAAATATTTAGGTGTTACAATTATTTCTTTTAATTACACTAATATTAATAATTATAGTTACTATAATATTATTAACGATAATACTAATAATTATCTTAATGATAATATAGTAATAATAATAATAACAATAACAATAACAATAACCATTTTTAAATAATGATATATATATATATATATTAATAATGATAATAATAATAATAATAATACTAATAATAATAATAATAATAATAATAATAATAATAATAATAATAATAATAATAATAATAATAATAATAATAATAATAATAATAATAATAATAATAATAATAATAATAATAATAATAATAATAAAGATAATTGGATAATAATAATAATAATACTAATTATAACTTTAACGATAATAACGATAGTAATAAAAAAAACAATTTTTAATGATAAATCCCTTTTATTGATAAAAATAATAATGATAATAATAAGATAAAACTAGAATGACGATAAAAACGACGATAATAATAATCATTTTTAATAAAAATATCGAAAATTCAATTGATTATAACTTCTAATCCGTTCATCGAAACCATTCGATATCTAAAGGAAAAGTTCTTAATTTTTCGCTAGCTTTCCAAGGACATGCATATCTTATACCTTATATCACCCACAAGTGTAACTAATTCAAGATTCAACCTAACCTTTCTAAGGGCAATATCAAAAGTACAAGCATGCATAATCCTAAATACTCGAGCACTAGTCAGGGATACACTATTAGTATGTAAAAGTTAAATTATGAGTACTCACGTATCAATATTGAGATTCAATATTGCAGGAAAGGTACGTAGACGCAATGGAAATGATAAACACTATATTGACCTCACGAGCATACCCATGAACCATACTCAATCACCTCCATAGCTATAACCCATAATTTCCTTAATCCTATCCTACTCGAAAAACAATTTCAAAATCACTCGGACAACACTCCGTCGTAATATTTTATGTATACTAATAATATCTTGAAATAATACGAAGTAAATATATATATGTAAATCGATTGAGAGAGTTTAGAGAAAAATATTTTCAAGTTTCTATGAAATAATGAAATCTATTGAATTCTATTTATAATAGATTTTTGAATTATTAAAGTGAATTATTAAAGTATGAATTATTAAAGTGAATTATTAAAGTATAAATTATTAAAGTATGAATTATTAAAGTGAATTATTAAAGTTAAAGTATAGTAAAAATAAAGTAAAGGTAAAGTTTAAGTATAGTAAAAGTATAAAACTATGTACGTATTATACGCGTATAAATATATATAATATTAATTTAAATCGTTATATATATTTAATAAAATAAAATATAAATATCGTTATCTTTATCATACTAGTTAAGTAATGAGTTGTCAAAAGTGGTTCTAGATATTTATAAAAGTTATATACGTTTTAATAATAAAGTTCTTTTTAAACTGAAAACGTTTTTGTACGTTTGAAACTAAATAGATCAATCGAGTCTTTATGAGATTCAATCTTCCACTATCCTTTGTCTAGTTCTCAATGATTGACAATTTATTCTTATTTATAAATTACTTTACCATTTTTTGAATATTGTTAAAATGGAAAGATTTCTCAAATCAACGTGGGTCTTTCAACAGAGACTTGTAATCATAATTTAATATATCTGTTAATTCAATCATTTGATATTATCTTCTAATTCCATTGATAAACATTTTGAAACAGATACAATCATATAAAGTATTTAATCTAATATTTTGTTTACGTTTCAAGTTATAATATATATACACATATACATATATAATCATATTCGTTTAATGGTTCGTGAATCGTTGGAACTTGGTCGAGGTTGAATGAATGTATGAACATAGTTTAAAATTCTTGAAATTTAACTTAACAAATATTGCTTATTGTGTCGGAAACATATAAAGATTAAAGTTTAAATTTAGTTGGAAATTTTCGGGTTGTCACAGTACCTACCCGTTAAAGAAATTTCGTCTCGAAATTTAAGTGGAAAGGTCGTGAATGATAATAAGTATGTTTTCATGATACATACGGGCTAAAAATTAGAGTTTTATCATCAGCGAATAATTTGAATAAACAATCCATTTATATGAAGAGTACGAATGAAGCTAACATAGAAGAGTGAAATGAGTAAGTGTAGATTCATCTTATCATTTGACGTAGATATGATTGATTCCCAGATTTCAAGGGATTTGAAGAAAATCTTCTTAATAAGAATTGACCCTCCGGTAATCAAGGAAATTAGGATCCGCTTTAAATGCGATCGTCCATTTTAATTATTTTGTCGGAGATTTTCTTATAAATTCACCTCCTTCGTTTCCTTACAACTCACACCTTCTGTTGATGCATTTTATGCAAGTCCCTAGACATCTACCTACGTCCATTGCAGGTACAACAGTTTACAGGCTACCATGATTGCTCATTATTATCCTGTGTTTGTATGTGGTTACAGGAACTGCAGGAACAAGATTTAGATGTTTGACTATGTTAGACTTAGTCAGACGTACGAGTGAAGCCTCACTAGTATGGCTGACAGGCTCATACACACGGTTGATGCTGAGCTAAGTCACAATTACAACCTAAATGAGAAGACACGAGTGAGTGATCACCCGTACGGCTGATGAAGCCAACTCGTACGTGTGATGAATGAATCGTATGGGTGAGTCAACAGCAGGGGTATATAAAGTCTTATGTTCTTCATTTTAGGTTAAGCCTCTTATTTGTTACACACACTCATATCTAGTGAGCTCCTCCGATTCTCTCTCAGTCCAAATCACCCATGTGGTGAATAATAGCTCTAGGTGTTGATCTAATCACACTTGATTTAGTTGTGGTTTGACTAAATTAATCAAAAAAAAAAACTTAACCTATTCACTAGAGGGTTTGATTCACTTATTCTGCCATTGTGTGAGTTAAATCTGTTGATTTCTAAGTTCCTAGTCATGTTTCATCACCTTCTATTCTTTCCCCCTCAACTCATATTTTAAAGTTTTCATCAATATGCTCCATCCAGCTCTGATTCTCGATATACTTCTAACTTTCATATCGGTCATTCTTCTTTTTCATCTACCGTCGGAAGAATCTATTTACTTCTACTATACTCTTGGGTTTATAGTGTTTCTAGTTCTCCCGTGTCTTTATATTGCTATATGCATCGATATATGGTTTATAATTTCTTGTTTGTCGTTGGGCTTTATATGTTCCCTTATATTTCAAAGTCTCTGCTTCTGTCTTCTATAATCATTATCATTCATAGTTAATGCTCTCTTTTATTTGCTGCAATTTATACCCCAATTTCTATTTCGGAGTTTTGTCCTTTCGTTTCTTCTTCTTGCGATTAAGCACCGCTTGTAATGGTCCAGAATTCACAGATATGAATTTTGGAATGAACATTGTTAATGTTCTAGGAAGGAAATTGTGATGGCACGATCTTGACTTGTCAAATTACTAGAATACCTTGGAAAAGGCCAAATCATCAAGAAATATTTTCTTGATATTTTAGAGGTTAAATAGAATACAAGAGTCGTATAACATGGCACATGATGATGTTATGATCTGTGAATCATCACGTTCCATTTAGAAACTCAGCATGACTTACTGTAATATAATCACATTGATCAAGTGTCATTATATTATACTAATTCATGCTTCAGTTCTCAACACTACTTCAAAATATTCCTATTTTAAACTTGAATCTTTCAGAATTTAGAAACTAAAATAGTTTCTTTTATGATGTAATACAGATAGCGCGAAGAGGTAAATGATTTCAAATAAGAAAAATTAAGAAAATATCTTCAGAAATATGGAGGATATTTATAATGAAAGATATGATGATATTTTAGAATTTCTAATATCAGAGGATGATGAAGAGTATTGTCCGCAGGGTTTTAGAGTCAGGAGCAAGGTATTCGTTAATGACTTCAGCAGGTACTGAATCATTTGGATCCTTTAAAGTCAGGTTCAGTCTTTGTAATTTGTCCACAGCCTCCTTCCTACTTTGCTCAATCCGTTTTCCAGTTCCAAAACTTCTCTTTTTATGCGCTTTGCCAGCACACTTCATCATTATCATCCAGCTTTTACCATTTAAAGTCGTTTATAGTTTTTGCTGCTTCATCAGCATTTTTTCCATTTTCGGAGAACCAATTCGTAGTTCGGAGTGTTTTTCAGAAACTTCACATTCAAATTAAGTCCAGAAGATAGACGTTATATATACACATATAACTGTTGGCGCAGACATGCTGCAAGATTTCAAAATACTGATTGCTAATTCCCAATGATTCGTATGGCAATTCTCATTACAAGATGCGAATGAGTAAATGATGGGGTTTCAATGAATAATTATGATGACTTTTTGGAGAGGCTAAAGTCAAAGGGTAATGAAGTTGTTGGTACATCTGCTAATAATATGGTGGAATGTAAAAGGTTCCCTGGTAACGATGGTGTATATCTCAAGGTTATAATAAGGTTAGTCTGACTGAAAAGTCGAAGTTGACTTGCTGGAGCTGTGACAAAACTGGCTACTTTGAATAGGAGTCGCAAAGTTATTTTTGCTAATAAATGCCAAAGAATCTGACGCGGATACGTTGTTTAAACTTTTACTTTGGTTTCAAGAGTTTTTTGGGTACATAACTGTGGGTAACATGTGGTTGGATCATCATCTCGATTGCTCATCATTCGAAGTGTCTTCAGAAATTTTCGAAGGGTTTGAACACAGATTGTAATCGTTTACATACATTTGATGTTCTAACACAGTTTTGAAGTCAAAATATAGCTTGTGAAAGATGTAAGGATCTAAGAGTGATGATTTTGGTCATATCTCAAGTTAAATTTTGAGATTTCAAAATCAGAATATGTAATTAAATTTTGAATGAGTATGGTTGTTTTGATTTCTATAAAAGAATGTATATTGTTGTGAAAGTAGGGAGTATAATGGATGATTTGCTGAATCAGATTCGAAGAATGTAACATATTAATTGTGAATTTATATATCTCTCGGGTATTACCTACCCGTTAAAAAAAAATTTCACAATTAATATTTTGTACAAAAGAATTTTATTACAGTCTTTATGAAAATATATATATGTATATTTTCTTCAGATGTAACATAGATTTAATGAGTTAATGTTAAATTAAACTCATTTGATTTACGGTTGAAACTAGAATTGAATAATCCCTAAAGGCTTTAAAAAGTACATAACTTTTACGCAGTATTTCTTTAATGACACTGAAATTATGAATCAATACTTCGTTATTTGTTGATGTATGGTGTTCGGTTCGTGGAATTCTTGTGAATTTCGCAAAGTACGAATGATGTTATCTGAAAAGTTTCGGGTACATTGATGATGAAAGTGTAAAATCAAATATATACTTGATTTATTATGAATTGGAATTTGTTGAATTGCGACAGAGATTGTAGTTAACGCTGGTTAAGTTACGACCGAAGGACGTACATTATTGCATATTTGTAATATGAATTAACCGAGTAGTTAAGATTCACACACAATAGCTTAGCACTGAAAGATTTATTTCAATATATATATATATATATATATATATATATATATATATATATATATATATATATATATATATATATATATATATAAAATATACATATAATTTCTTCAGAGGAAATGAGTTAATTCTTCATAACTCGTTGATACAATATAAACGTTATTGATTCGTAATGATGTCCACAGTGATTCTTGAACTGACGGAGTTTGTGACGTGTTGTTGATTTGGATGTTGACTTTACTGACGATGCTGGTAACGCTGATGGTACTATTGATGTTGTTGGTAAAGCAAGTTTAGCTTGTTAATCACACACCATTTTTGTCAGGGTTTCTACTCTTCCTTCCATCATTTTGGTTCGCTTAACTGATTTATGGTTAGGGCTAGATTAGATAATCTCTAAGACTTTAGAGATTACATAATCGCCGCGGAATGTTTCTCCAATGAAGTTATGAATTAATACTTCGTCAGTTATTGTTGTTGGTACTCCTTGGTATCTATGGTGCGTATGACGTTGATGCTCGTAGGACAGATTGTGAAGTTGAGGTTTACGACGCGGTTGTGGTTGGAGGTGGTAATGGTACTGTTGGCGTTGATGATGGTGGTACTGGTTATACTGCTGATGCTGCTGCTGGTGTTTGTAATCTCTGCACCATATTCTCCAAAGCCACCACCCGAGCGCGAAGCTCGTTGACTTCTTCTATTACACCGGGGTGATTGTCGGTTCGGACGAGCGGATAAATAAAATCTGAAATTTGATGTAATATATAATCGTGACGAGATACTCTGGAAATGAGCGAGAAAATGGTGTTTCGGACAGGTTCGCCGGTAAGTGCTTCAGGTTCTTCATCAAGAGGGCAATGTGGTGGATGGAAGGGATTACCTTCTTCTTGTCTCCAATGATTGAGGAGGCTACGAACCCATCCCCAATTCATCCAGAATAGGTGATGACTGATTGGTTGATCTATTCCGGTCACACTGCTTTCGGAGCTTGAATGGGATTCCATTTCGGAATCTGAGTGACTTGAACTGATGACGAATTCCATTTCGTACGATTGGATAAAGGATTTTTTTTTCGATATGAAATGATTTTGGCTAACAGATGGTATTCTAATTACATAGAATATATATATATATATAGATCAAAAGATTTCATAGATTACGGAGGACTTTGCGGGATATGTCAGGCAAAGTTTAAAGTAACAGATACGATAAGATATGATTTAGCAGATATGCTAAGATATGAATTTTTGTCTATACACTATTCATGCAATCAATACAGCAAGACGTGTCTTAGACTAAAAATGATAAGCCGGTAATTTCCTGAGGATGATAAGTAGTTAATTTTCGACACAAAATGATAAGCAAAACTTTTGACATGCAGATACGGTCAAAGTCCAGACTCACTAATGCATCCTATCGACTTATCAGTTAGACACACTAATGCAGACCTGGTTCGCTAAGACCACCGCTCTGATACCACATGAAAGGACCCGTTCATATACATTATAAACGATTCAAAATAGTTGATTACATTGCGAGGCATTTGACCTCTATATGATACATTTTACAAACATTGCATTCGTTTTTAAAAGACAAACTTTCTTTACATCGAAAATTGACAGGCATGCATACCATTTCATAATATCCACTATCCAACTATAAATTGATTTAATAATAATCTTTGATGAACTCAATGAATCGAATGCAACGTTCTTCGAAATATGCTATGAAAGACTCCAAGTAATATCTTTAAAATGAGCAAATGCACAGCGGAAGATTTCTTTAACACCTGAGAATAAACATGCTTTAAAGTGTCAACCAAAAGGTTGGTGAGTTCATTAGTTTATCATAATCATTTATTTCCATCATTTTAATAGACCACAAGAATTTCATTTTCAGTTCTCATAAATATACGTCCCATGCATAGAGACAAAAATAATCATTCATATGGTGAACACCTGGTAACCGACATTAACTAGATACATATAAGAATATCCCCTATCATTTCGGGATCCTCCTTCGGACATGATATAAATTTCGAAGTACTAAAGCATCGGTACTTTGGATGGGGTTTGTTAGGCCCAATAGATCTATCTTTAGGATTCGCGTCAATTAGGGTGTCTGTTCCCTAATTCTTAGATTACCAGACTTAATAAAAAGGGCATATTCGATTTCGATAATTCAACCATAGAATGTAGTTTCATGTACTTGTGTCTATTTCGTAAAACATTTATAAAAGTTGCGAATGTATTCTCAGCCCAAAAATATAAAGGGTAAAAAGGCAAATGAAACTCACCATACTGTATTTCATAGTAAAAATACATATAAAGTCATTGAACAAGTGCAAGGTTGGCCTCGGATTCACGAACCTAAATTAATTATATATATTTATATGTTGGTCAATATTTGTCTAACAAATTAGGTCAAGTCATAGTGTACCACAATCCTAATGCTCGAGACTAATATGCAAAAGTCAACAAAAGTAAATTTGACTCAAAATAATTTCCAAAAATCTATACATGATTAATATATAGTTTAAATATCGTCGTTTTATATTTTAAAATATTTTTAAAAGATTTATTAGAGTAAATAATATAATTTATTTATTAATAAATAAAATTTTATATTAAATTTATATAATAAAATATACTTATATATATATTAAGTAATAAAATTTATAGGGTTCATTTAATATCATAAAGATAATATGATAGGTATTATTAAAGTAAGTTATTACACGTAGTAAAATATGTTTGTATCACATATTTATTTGATAAAATAATATCTGTAATGATAGTAAGTAAAAGTTGTATTATTTTGTAATAATAATTATTATTATAAAAATATCAATATTTATAATTACTAAGATGACATTATGATAAAACGATAATTCTAATTATGATAACTTTAATATTTACGATAATTTTTAATATTATCTTTAAAATAATAATTCTATTTAAAATAATAATAATAATGATATTTTATAGTAACAATGACATTTCTATTAAAATGATATTTTTTGTTAAAATGATAGTTTTAATACTAACGTTTATTTTAATAATAATAGTAATGATAAAAATAATAAGAACGATAATTTTATCTAAATTAATATCTTATAATATTTTAATTTCATAATGATACTCTTACTCATTATTTCCTAATCGTTTCATTTAATAGCTTTTAATCGTCTTTTATATCGTGTTCATAATAATGATAATAATAGTAATCAAAATATTTAGGTGTTACAATTATTTGTTTTAATTACACTAATATTAATAATGATAGTTACTATAATATTATTAACGATAATACTAATAATTATCTTAATGATAATATAGTAATAATAATAATAACAATAACAATAACCATTTTTAAATAATGATATATATATATATATTAATAATGATAATAATAATAATAATAATACTAATAATAATAATAATAATAATAATAATAATAATAATAATGATAATTGGATAATAATAATAATAATACTAATTATAACTTTAACGATAATAACGATAGTAATAAAAAAAACAATTTTTAATGATAAATCCCTTTTATTGATAAAGATAATAATAATGATAATAATAAGATAAAACTAGAACGACGATAAAAACGACGATAATAATAATCATTTTTAATAAAAATATCGAAAATTAAATTGATTATAACTTCTAATCCGTTCATCGAAACCATTCGATATCTAAAGGAAAAGTTCTTAATTTTTCGCTAGCTTTCCAAGGACATGCATATCTTATACCTTATCTCAACCGCAAGTGTAACTAATTCAAGATTCAACCTAACCTGCCTAAGGGCAATATCAAAAGTACAAGCATTCATAATCCTAAATACTCGAGCACTAGTCAGGGATACACTATTAGTATGTAAAAGTTAAATTATGAGTACTCACGTATCAATATTGAGATTCAATATTGCAGGAAAGGTACGTAGACGCAACGGAAATGATAAACACTATATTGACCTCACGAGCATACCCATGAACCATACTCAATCACCTCCATAGCTATAACCCATAATTTCCTTAATCCTATCCTACTCGAAAAACAATTTCGAAATCACTCGGACAACACTCCGTCGTAATATTTTATGTATACTAATAATATCTTGAAATAATACGGAGTAAATATATATATATGTAAATCGATTGAGAGAGTTTAGAGAAAAATATTTTCAAGTTTCTATGAAATAATGAAACCTATTGAATTCTATTTATAATAGATTTTTGAATTATTAAAGTGAATTATTAAAGTATGAATTATTAAAGTGAATTATTAAAGTATGAATTATTAAAGTATAAATTATTAAAGTATGAATTATTAAAGTGAATTATTAAAGTTAAAGTAAAGTAAAAATAAAGTAAAGGTAAAGTTTAAGTATAGTAAAAGTATAAAACTATGTACGTATTATACGCATATAAATATATATAATATTAATTTAAATCGTTATATATATTTAATAAAATAAAATATAAATATCGTTATCTTTATCATACTAGTTAAGTAATGAGTTGTCAAAAGTGGTTCTAGATATTTATAAAAGTTATATACGTTTTAATAATAAAGTTCTTTTTAAACTGAAAACGTTTTTGTACATTTGAAACTAAATAGATCAATCGAGTCTTTATGAGATTCAATCTTCCACTATCCTTTGTCTAGTTCTCAATGATTGACAATTTGTTCTTATTTATAAATTACTTTACCATTTTCCGAATATTGTTAAAATGGAAAGATTTCTCAAATCAACGTGGGCCTTTCAACAGAGACTTGTAATCATAATTTAATATATCTGATAATTCAATCATTTGATCTTATCTTCTAATTCCATTGATAAACATTTTGAAACAGATACAATCATATAAAGTATTTAATCTAATATTTTGTTTACGTTTCAAGTTATAATATATATATATATACATATACATATATAATCATATTCGTTTAATGGTTCGTGAATCGTTGGAACTTGGTCGAGGTTGAATGAATGTATGAACATAGTTTAAAATTCTTGAAATTTAACTTAACAAATATTGCTTATTGTGTCGGAAACATATAAAGATTAAAGTTTAAATTTGGTTGGAAATTTCCGGGTTGTCACAAGTGTCAACCAAAAGGTTGGTGAGTTCATAGGTTTATCTTAAAACAATAAAATTCATCATTTTGATAGACCACAAAATTTAAATGATGCATGGTACAAATGGGCCCGAATCCTATACCCACCTGTAATGTACATGCTATATCTTTTAAATACAGTACAACTTTCTCGTATACGAAATCATTTTCATAAATCATAGTAACCGTACACATATCTTGTGCACAAAAATAACATACACATAACCTGTGTATAAAATCATTCTCTCGATATATAACATTCACATCAACTGGTGGCAATTATCATGTCCACATAATTCAATTGTGGCAATTATCATGTCCACATAATTCAATGGTGGCAACTATCATGTCCACATAATTCAATAATAATCCGCAGAACTTCTGTCTGCATAATAATTCATTCGAGGAATGTTTTGCTTGTGTCTATCTTGTCAAACATTTATAAAAGCATTTCATGTATTCGCAGTTCAAAATATATTTCAAAAGCATTTAATAAAGCAGTTTTAAAAAACATCGCATGTATTCTCAATCCCAAAATGTAAAGAGAAAAAGGGAATCAAATGAACTCACGCATATAAATATTGTAAAATAGTTATTAAAACAATGCATGTATTCTCAGCCCAAAAACGTAATGAGTAAAAGGGAGTAAATGAACTCACAATACAAGATTTTGTAGTAAAAATATTCATTCGATCGAACTGAACAATGCAGGGTTGGCCTTGGATTCACGAACCTATATCATTCATATATATATTAAAACATATTCTTGTACACGAATAAATATATACATTATTATTAGTGATGTAATTGTTTTATTTATTAATTTATAAGTTTCATTATTTATTGATATATTTTCATTTTGTACATAATAATATTAATATAGTTAAATATATCTTTATATATAACCTTCAAATTTTATACTTATAATCTTAACCATATAATAATAATAATACTTATTCTAATACTAGTAATGATATTAATATTAATTAGGATAATAATATTAATTAGAATAACAACAACAACAACAATAATAATAATAATAATAATAATAATAATAATAATAATAATAATAATAATCATAATAATAATAATAATAATAATAATAATAATAATAATAATAATAATAATAATAATAATAATAATAATAATAATAATAATAATAATAATAATGATAATAATTTATAATAATAATATTAATATTAATATATAAATGATAATAATAATAATATTTATACCATTTAAATCAAATGTGTTGTTGGGTACCAAATAGCAGCAGCCCAACTTAAAGCCCAATTCGGTTCTTTTAACTGCCCAACAAACCCATTTATCAAGACTGCTTCTATATAAAATATATATATATATATATATATATATATATATATAAATGCAGACAACTAGATTCGAACTCAAGACCTCTTGCCTAACAAGCACATATCCAAACCACTCCTCTACTCCTCACATTTCTGATTTAAATGATTCTTAATTTCTTTTAACCCCTCTTAATCTGATTCCTTCTTCTTTATTTAGCATGTATACCGAATAGACTAGAGTGTTCATTTTTTTTTAAATTTAGTTATTGATTATTTAATTATTGAACTATAATCATATTTGTACATTGAAATGTCCCGTTCTTATTGATTAAAAACGTTCCATATTAATTGATTTCGTTGCGAGGTTTTGACCTCTATATGAGACGTTTTTCAAAGACTGCATCCATTTTAAAACAAACCATAACCTTTATTTCATCAATAAAGGTTTAAAAAGCTTTACGTAGATTATCAAATAATGATAATCTAAAATATCCTGTTTACACACGACCATTACATAATGGTTTACAATACAAATATGTTACAACAAAATAAGTTTCTTGAATGCAGTTTTTACACAATATCATACAAGCATGGACTCCAAATCTCGTCCTTATTTAAGTATGCGATAGCGGAAGCTCTTAATAATCACCTAAGAATAAACATGCTTAAAACGTCAACAAAAATGTTGGTGAGTTATAGGTTTAACCTATATATATCAAATCATAATAATAGACCACAAGATTTCATATTTCAATACACATCCCATACATAGAGATAAAAATCATTCATATGGTGAACACCTGTTAACCGACATTAACAAGATGCATATATAAGAATATCCCCATCATTCCGGGACACCCTTCGGATATGATATAAATTTCGAAGTACTAAAGCATCCAGTACTTTGGATGGGGTTTGTTAGGCCCAATAGATCTATCTTTACGATTCGCGTCAATTAGGGTGTCTGTTCCCTAATTCTTAGATTACCAGACTTAATAAAAAGGGGCATATTCGATTTCGATAATTCAACCATAGAATGTAGTTTCACGTACTTGTGTCTATTTATTCCGACTCGCTTGTTTCTTCTTCTTCGGTTTTGGTTCGTTTTGCCAAGTTTCTAGGGATATATGATGTTCCCCTAATACGAGCCGTAATTTTCCACATTGGTTTAGAAAAACCTGGTGGTTTAGAGGTTCCCGGGTCATTGTTACAACTTAAGGACTTCGGGGGTTGACGATACATATAAAGTTCATCGGGGTTGGAATTAGATTTCTCTATTTTTATGCCCTTTCCCTTATTATTTTCTTTTGCCTTTTTAAATTCAGTTGGGGTAATTTCTATAACATCATCGGAATTCTCGTCGGAATCCGATTCATCGGAGAATTGGTAATCCTCCCAATATTTTGCGTCCTTGGCGGAAACACCATTGACCATAATTAACCTTGGTCGGTTGGTTGAGGATTTTCTTTTACTTAACCGTTTTATTATTTCCCCCACCGGTTCTATTTCTTCATCTGGTTCCGATTCTTCTTCCGGTTCCGATTCTTCTTCCGGTTCCGACTCTTCTTCCGGTTCCTCTTCGGGAACTTGTGAATCAGTCCACGAATCATTCCAATTTACATTTGACTCTTCATTATTATTAGGTGAGTCAATGGGACTTGTTCTAGAGGTAGACATCTATCACATAATATCAAACGCGTTAAGAGATTAATATATCACATAATATTCACATGTTAAAAATATATAGTTTCCAACAAAATTTGTTAAGCAATCATTTTTCAAGTAAACACGGTCGAAGTCCAGACTCACTAATGCATCTTAACAAACTCGATAAGACACACTAATGCAAAATTCTGGTTCTCTAAGACCAACGCTCAGATACCAACTGAAATGTCCCGTTCTTATTAATTAAAAACGTTCCATATTAATTGATTTCGTTGCGAGGTTTTGACCTCTATATGAGACGTTTTTCAAAGACTGCATTCATTTTAAAACAAACCATAACCTTTATTTCATCAATAAAGGTTTAAAAAGCTTTACGTAGATTATCAAATAATGATAATCTAAAATATCCTGTTTACACACGACCATTACATAATGGGTTACAATACAAATATGTTACAACAAAATAAGTTTCTTGAATGCAGTTTTTACACAATATCATACAAGCATGGACTCCAAATCTCGTCCTTATTTAAGTATGCGACAGCGGAAGCTCTTAATAATCACCTGAAAATAAACATGCTTAAAACGTCAACAAAAATGTTGGTGAGTTATAGGTTTAACCTATATATATCAAATCATAATAATAGACTACAAGATTTCATATTTCAATACACATCCCATACATAGAGATAAAAATCATTCATATGGTGAACACCTGTTAACCGACATTAACAAGATGCATATATAAGAATATCCCCATCATTCCGGGACACCCTTCGGATATGATATAAATTTCGAAGTACTAAAGCATCCGGTACTTTGGATGGGGTTTGTTAGGCCCAATAGATCTATCTTTAGGATTCGCGTCAATTAGGGTGTCTGTTCCCTAATTCTTAGATTACCAGACTTAATAAAACCTGCATGTATTCTCATCCCAAAAATATTAGATTTTAAAAGTGGGACTATAACTCACTTTCACAGATTTTTACTTCGTCGGGAAGTAAGACTTGGCCACTGGTTGATTCACGAACCTATAACAATATATACATATATATCAAAGTATGTTCAAAATATATTTATAACACTTTTAATATATTTTGATGTTTTAAGTTTATTAAGTCAGCTGTCCTCGTTGGTAACCTACAACTAGTTGTCCACAGTTAGATGTACAGAAATAAATCGATAAATATTATCTTGAATCAATCCACGACCCAGTGTATACGTGTCTCAGTATTGATCACAACTCAAACTATATATATTTTGGAATCAACCTCAACCCTGTATAGCTAACTCCGACATTCACATATAGAGTGTTTATGGTTGTTCCGAAATATATATAGATGTGTCGACATGATAGGTCGAAACATTGTATACGTGTCTATGGTATCTCAAGATTACATAATATACAATACAAGTTGATTAAGTTATGGTTGGAATAGATTTGTTACCAATTTTCACGTAGCTAAAATGAGAAAAATTATCCAATCTTGTTTTACCCATAACTTCTTCATTTTAAATCCGTTTTGAGTGAATAAAATTGCTATGGTTTCATATTGAACTCAATTTTATGAATCTAAACAGAAAAAGTATAGGTTTATAGTCGGAAAAATAAGTTACAAGTCGTTTTTGTAAAGGTAGTCATTTCAGTCGAAAGAACGACGTCTAGATGACCATTTTAGAAAACATACTTCCACATTGATTTTAACCATAATTTTTGGATATAGTTTCATGTTCATAATAAAAATCATTTTCTCAGAATAACAACTTTTAAATCAAATTTTATCATAGTTTTTAATTAACTAACCCAAAACAGCCCGCGGTGTTACTACGACGGCGTAAATCCGGTTTTACGGTGTTTTTCGTGTCTCCAGGTTTTAAATCATTAAGTTAGCATATCATATAGATATAGAACATGTGTTTAGTTGATTTTAAAAGTCAAGTTAGAAGGATTAACTTTTGTTTGCGAACAAGTTTAGAATTAACTAAACTATGTTCTAGTGATTACTAGTTTAAACCTTCGAATAAGATAGCTTTATATGTATGAATCGGATGATGTTATGAACATGATTACTACCTTAATTTCCTTGGATAAACCTACTGGAAAAGAGAAAAATGGATCTAGCTTCAACGGATCCTTGGATGGCTAGAAGTTCTTGAAGCAGAATCATGACACGAAAACAAGTTCAAGTAAGATCATCACTTGAAATAAGATTGTTATAGTTATAGAAATTGAACCAAAGTTTGAATATGATTATTAACTTGTATTAGAATGATAAACTACTGTAAGAAACAAAGATTTCTTGAGGTTGGATGATCACCTTACAAGATTGGAAGTGAGCTAGCAAACTTGAAAGTATTCTTGATTTTATGTAACTAGAACTTGTAGAATATATGAAGAACACTTAGAACTTGAAGATAGAACTTGAGAGAGATCAATTAGATGAAGAAAATTGAAGAATGAAAGTGTTTGTAGGTGTTTTTGATCGTTGGTGTATGGATTAGATATAAAGGATATGTAATTTTGTTTTCATGTAAATAAGTCATGAATGATTACTCATATTTTTGTAATTTTATGAGATATTTCATGCTAGTTGCCAAATGATGGTTCCCACATGTGTTAGGTGACTCAAATGGGCTATTAAGAGCTGATCATTGGAGTGTATATACCAATAGTACATACATCTAAAAGCTGTGTATTGTACGAGTACGAATACGGGTGCATACGAGTAGAATTGTTGATGAAACTGAATGAGGATGTAATTGTAAGCATTTTTGTTAAGTAGAAGTATTTTGATAAGTGTATTGAAGTCTTTCAAAAGTGTATAAATACATATTAAAACACTACATGTATATACATTTTAACTGAGTCGTTAAGTCATCGTTAGTCGTTACATGTAAGTGTTGTTTTGAAACCTTTAGGTTAACGATCTTGTTAAATGTTGTTAACCCAATGTTTATAATATCAAATGAGATTTTAAATTATTATATTATCATGATATTATCATGTATGAATATCTCTTAATATGTTATATATACATTAAATGTCTTTACAACGATAATCGTTACATATATGTCTCGTTTAAAAATCATTAAGTTAGTAGTCTTGTTTTTACATATGTAGTTCATTGTTAATATACTTTATGATATGTTTTCTTATCATAGTATCATGTTAACTATATATATATCCATATATATGTCATCATATAGTTTTTACAAGTTTTAACGTTCGTGAATCACCGATCAACTTGGGTGGTCAATTGTCTATATGAAACATATTTCAATTAATCAAGTCTTAACAAGTTTGATTGCTTAACATGTTGGAAACATTTAATCATGTAAATATCAATCTCAATTAATATATATAAACATGGAAAAGTTCGGGTCACTACATACATAACGTAGAATAGAGTAAGCAAACCATTTTCATTTGAACTTTGACTTTATAATTGTAAATTGACAAATCCTATTATATATGGTGTGATGACCCGGGAATTTCCGACCAAATTTAAACATAATCTTATATGATTCGACTCGATAAGCAAAGTCTATTAAACCGAGTCTCATTATGTTTGAACTATTTCATGATAACATTTGACCTTTAACTATTTTCGACGATTCACGAACCTTTAATTGTAACTAAGAATGTAAATATAAATAATTATATATAAAACTAATTATATTAGTATTAATGAACTATTAAGTAATTTTGTTATTATAAAAGATAACATTTAATAACTAAAGATTTTCATTTTGAATATATATAGTATATTGTATATAAATGATTCAAACATATTTTACCAACGTTATCAAAATATTAAATGTACAATGTTATACTTTGTAGTTAATTGTTTAATATACATAATTAATCATCTACTCAACATTTAAAACATGATTTTATATATATGGTAGTATACATATATACATAAATATAACTATATATATATGATTTTATACATAATTATTATATTATGTATATGTAGAAATTTATAATATATCTATGATGAAATAATGTACTATTTTAATAAATATATATAATACTTACATATATAAAACATTTATATTTTTCATAATTACATACATAAGTATAATATAATTAGTATGTAAATAAATATTATAATATATTTATATTAAAATGCATAAATATATAATATTCAGTATATGTTACAATACATATTACATAATTATTAAATATTACATAATAATAGATGATATTAATAAATTAAATTTAAATACAAATATAGTTGTTGTAGTAATGTTATTTGTATCGTCAAATATCAATATTTGTATTCATAATATCACTTTATATCATATAAAGATGAAATTGGATGTATAAATTAGATTATTATTACTAATATTATTATTATCGATAAAATATTAATATTATCATAATTAGTATGGTATTATTATTATTATTATTATTATCATTTTTACAATTATTATTATCATTAATATTATATTTATCATTATTATTAATTTTATTAATATTATTAGATATTAATAGTATTGTTATTATATATTATTATTATTAATTAAAAAAAAACAGTAGGGATCTATATTATACGCGTGACCTCTGCATCCTTTATCTCTATTATTATTATTTTTTTTGTTTCTTTCCTGCTCCCAACTCGTGAACCTGTGTTGACATTTTCTCCATTTTTTATCAACCGATCTCTATTATTACAACATGATTATGTATAATTGCAAATCAAATAAAAAGGAAATCCAATGGGATTAAAGAGCACAGCGATATTTTTTTTTCTTCTTCTCTGCACGCTCCATTTTTTTTTTTTCTCTTAATTCAATTTCGAATAAAGTTTCAAAATCTAAAAATGCAGAAAGGTTAGAAATCTTTCTTTGAATCTATCTGCAAAATCTCAACTCTCAAATCTTTCTATCGATCTTGAATTTTGAAGTCAAAGTTTAGTTTAAAAAAAGTCAACAATTGTTCTTGAGACAAATTCGCGTTCGTGTATATGTTTCTGATCAATTTGACGATTCCAGTAGTTTTTATACATGTTTAGAAAACTATTTCGTGTTATAAACATTATCTATAATGTTATCTATTACGAAATCAATTTTTTTTGTTTTGTTCCAAGAACCGACGCTGCAGTAGGCCTTTAGTATTTTTTTTTTTATTTTAGAACCCAAATTATTTTTTTTTCTGTAATGTTTTGAAGCTTTAAAGGGAACCCCGATTTTTTTTTTTTTTTGGTTATTGATGTTTTGTTGAATCCATGAGACTTGTGGAGAAGAAGAGGAATAGAAGAAAAACAGTTTATATATAAAATTTAAATTCGATATTAGTACAGAGAATCAGAATTGGTGGGATGGTCGAGAGTGTTTGCGTGTGAGCATGTGGTCACGAGATCGAGTCCAGAGGACGGTAGTTTCTTTTTTTTTTTTTTTGAAACTCTTTTCATGTGAGGTAGTTTTCTTTTCTAATTTTATTATTGTTATTTATATATTAATTATTATTAGTATTATTATTATTATTGTGATTGTTTTGATTGTTATTGTTATTGTTATTATTAGTATCATACTTGTTATCATATTTGAAAGTATTATAGACATTACTATTATTATTATGATAGGTATTAATAATATTATTATTAGTAATAAACTTATCATTTTAGTATTTTATCATCATTAGGATTATGATTATGATTATCATTATTATTATTATGAAGGAAATAAAAATATATTATTATCATCAATATTAGAATTTGTACCGGTTTATAAATAATAGTATCATCAGTACATTTACAATTAATAATATCATATTTATCAGTATCATCATTAATATTTACTAGTATTATTATGATTATCATTTATCATTTTATAAATATTAGAACCCTTATTATTAACATAAGTATGGTATTAGTATTAATATTATTTTAGAGTTATTATTATTAGTATCATTAACAGTTATCATTTTCATTTTTTTTGCTATTAGTATTATCATTATTAATAAAATTATTATTATTATTAGTAAATCATTATTATCTAAATTATTATTTTAACAAATAAATCTTTTGTACACTATATATATACTTATGGTATATACTAGGATTGTATTAATAATTCACATAACAAACTAATAAAATTTCATAAATACAATACTAACCACAAATATATGTATATAAATATATTAATGTCACTATTTATATAAACGTAAATCATTATAGATATATATACATAAAATAGATATATATATAAAATATAACTTAAAATATAATATAAGTATACGTTTTAAAATAAAGGTTAGAATAAATTCTACAAAACTATAATATATAAATAATACATATTAATAAATGAAATTTTGTAACTTACATTATACGTATTAATATATACACAATTGATATAGGTTCGTGAATCCGAGGCCAACCCTGCATTGTTCAATGACGTCATATGTATTTTTACTACAAAATACAGTATCGTGAGTTTCATTTGTCTTTTTACCCTTTATATTTTTGGGCTGAGAATACATGCGCAACTTTTATAACTGTTTTACGAAATTGACACAAGTACGTGAAACTACATTCTATGGTTGGATTATCGAAGTCGAATATGCCCCTTTTTATTAAGTCTGGTAATCTAAGAATTAGGGAACAGACACCCTAATTGACGCGAATCCTAAAGATAGATCTATCGGGCCCAACAAGCCCCATCCAAAGTACCGGATGTTTTAGTACTTCGAAATTTATATCATGTCCGAAGGAGGATCCCGGAATGATGGGGATATTCTTATATATGCATATTGTTAATGTCGGTTACCAGGTGTTCAATCCATATGAATGATATTTTTGTCTCTATGCATGGGACGTATGTTTATGAGAAATGGAAATCTGAAATCTTGTGGTCTATTAAAATGATGGAAACGATTGTTTAAGTTAAACTAATGAACTCACCAACCTTTTGGTTGACACTTTAAAGCATGTTTATTCTCAGGTACGAAAGAAATCTTCCGCTGTGTATTTGCTCATTTTATAGATATTACTTGGAGTCATTCATGGCATATTTCAAAAGACGTTGCATTCGAGTCGTCGAGTTCATCAAGATTATTATCAAGTCAATTATAGTTGGATATATTATGAAATGGTATGCATGCCTGTCAACTTTCGATGTAATGAAAGTTTGTCTTTTCAAAAACGAATGCAATGTTTGTAAAATGTATCATATAGAGGTCAAGTACCTCGCGATGTAATCAACTGTTGTGAATCGTTTATAATCGATATGGACTTCGTCCGGATGGATTAGGACGGGTCTTCACAGTTGGTATCAGAGCGGTGGTCTTAGCGAACCAGGTCTTGCATTAGTGAGTCTAACTGATAGTCGTTAGAATGCATTAATGAGTCTGGACTTCGACCGTGTTTGCATGTCAAAAGTTTTGCTTATCATTTAGTATCGAAAAATTATTTGCTTATCATCCTTAAAGTCTAAGACACGTCTTACTTCCTTTATTGCATAGACAGTGTATAGTTAAATTCATATCTTAGCGTATCTGTTATTGTTACCTTTGCCTGACAGCTTCCGTAGATTCCTCCGTAGCTTATGGGATTTTAGTATTATATATGCATATGTAAATTATGTATTGCAGGGTACTAATCTACATCCTATAATCTATTTCTTATCGAAAATCCTTCATCTGATCGTACGAGATGAATCCCTCAACCAGTTCGAGTCCATCAGATTTCGATAGCTATTTCGATAGTTATTCCGACAGCTATTTCGATATGGATTTCCACTCGAGCTCCGAAAGCAGAGTAACCGGAATGAATCGATCAATTAGCCATCATCTATTCTGAATGAATTGGAGATGGGTTCGTAGTCGACTTAATCAATGGAAACGCGAAGAAGGCGATCATTTCCACTAACCAAATTCACCTCTTGACAATGAACCTAAAACGTTTACCGGCGAACCTGTTCGAGACACCATTTTCTCTCTCATTTCCAAAGTATCTCATCACGATCATATACTATCTCAGATTCTAAACCTCATTCATCCGCTCGTCCGAACCGACAATCATCCCGGTGTAATAGAAGAAGTTAACGAACTTCGCGCATAAGTTGTAGTCTTGGAAAATATGGTGCAAAACGTACCAGCTTCATCCAAATCACCGGCACCAGCAGTACCACCAACAACCCAAATTTCAATATCACATGCCTCAACATCTCAATCTATACCTCGAGTATAATCATCATTCTACATGACATTCTACATCAGTTATCTTCGTTCGACATGGTGATTATGTAATCTCTAATGTTTTAGAGATTATTTATTCTAGTTCCAACTGAAAACTAAATGAGTTTAATATCATGTTAACTCATTAAATTCATGATTACATTTGAAGAAAATATATATGTATATATGTTTTCATAAAGATTGTAATTAAAAATTCTTTTGTACAAACTGTTAATAATAAAAATATTTTAACGGGTAGGTAATACCCGAGGAATATTTAAATTTCACATTAATAAGTTACACTGTATATTCTTCGAATCTGATTCAACAGTTATTCACTATCCTATTTACAACCACCGGGATACTTATCCATTCACCAAAGAATAACTATTTTCATTCAAATTCAATTTCATATTTGAATTTTGACCTATCAGAATCCAACAAGTGGCATAATGAAGAAATAATGGACACAATAAAAATTGATTAGAAACAGACTAATTAACAATATTAAATTTTATTAAGAAACCACGCTAACAAAATCCTAGCTAACTGTTCCTAGCTAACTGTTAATTCCGTATTACATTTTATTTATCGTAATTTATTTATCGCAATTTATATTCTCGCAATTTTATTTATTGTCATTTAATTTCTGTTATTTACTTTACGCACTTTATTTATCGTCATTTAATTTCTGTTATTTATTTTACGCACTTTAAATATCGGGACACGTATACAAGGTTTTGACATATCATATCGACACATCTATATATATTATTTGGAATCACCATAGACACTCTATATGCAGTAATGATCGAGTTCTCTATACAGGGTTGAGGTTGATTCTATAATAATATATATACTTTGAGTTGTGATCGAGTCTGAGACATGTACACGGGTCACGATACGTATTAATTAATTCAAATATTATATATTAAACTATATATGAATGATTGCACTGTCAACTGTGGACTATCGACTGTGGACTAATAACATTGGACAATTAAAATGAATTAAAATATTGAATATAACATATGAAACTAAACAATTCTTCAAGTTTGCCACTTGATTTCGTCTTAAACCTCATTTGTATCTTCACGATTACATTCTGCGTTCAAACCTTTCATGATTCTTGAAAACACCTCAATCGATAGGATGAATCAACCGCACTTCATCTACGGAAGGAAAGATTTATGCATATAGTTATGCACCTGAGAAACTCTCGGCAATTGAGTAAAAGTTTAACACGTAGCCGCGTCAGATCCTTTGGCATTTATTAACAAAAACAACTTTGCGATCCCTTTTCAAAATTAGCCAATTTTGTCACAGCTCCAACAAGTCAACTTCGACTTTTCGTACGAAACAACCTTATTATAACGTTTATATATACGCGTGCTCTTTTATTGTTACCAGGTAACCTTTCATATTCCATCATATTACCATCAGCGTTTAATCATCTAAAAACACAATTCTCCTGAAACCACCTCGGATTAATAACCGATGATTCAGATATCATAGCATTAAATGCAGAGGAAACAGAAAAATGGTAGATGGTCTAAACGGACAAAAGTTTGATGATAAAGAAAGGAGTGTTAGGAACGCTCGATAGAAAATTGGGTATTGAAAAACAGATTGAGTTACCCATGAAGGAGACCAAGGACAAATACAAGGACCAAATCCTATATTCAAAGGATTCAGGTAATTCTGGATCCGTTGAAATCTTTAGAGAATATCTTGCTCCGAAGTCATGTTAAAATCTTGCGGAAAATCTTTCTCCATCAACCGTCGAACTTAGAAATTCCAAAATATCATCATCAATATCTTTGATATTTCTGAGGATATTTTCATAAATATTCTCGTCCGAAATTATATACCTCTTCGTGCTTCCTGTGTATCAATATATTGGAAACATTCAATAGAAAATATAGTACCGAAAAGCAGATTATGCGAAACTATGAAGAAAGCCGTGGATAAATCACAAAGAATAAGTTTGATTTCAAAGAATCCAAATAATTCAATGTCTGCTAAAGTCTATAGTGAATAACTTGCTCCTTACTCTAAACCCTTGCAGACAATAGTTTCTATCATCCTCTGATCTTAGATATTCTGAGATATTATCGTACCTTTCATTATAAATATCCTCCATATTTCTGGAGATATTTTTATAACTATTCTTATCTGAAATCATTAATCTTTTCGTGCTATCAGTATTACATCATATAGAAACTGTTAGTTTCTATATTCTGTAAATTTTCAAGCTTAAAATATGAATGTTATTGTAGTAATGATGGGAACTGATGCATGAGTTAGTATAATATAATGACACTTGATCAACGTGATTATATTACAGTAAGTCATGCTGAGTTTCTAAATGAAACGTGATGATTCACAGATCATAACGTCATCATGTGCCATGTTACATAACTCTTTCATCCTACTTAACTCCGTAACAAATCAAGAAAATGTATTCTTGATGGTTCTATCTTCCGTGATGTTGATAAATTTGAAAATCAAATCGTGCTATCACGTTCCTTCATGCTTAGAACATTATAATCATTCGAAACTCTATATCTCTAAATTCTGGACCATTATTCGCTTGACTTGAAGTTGGGAAGAGAAAACAAAAGCATAGAGCTTTGAAATATAAGGGAGAATATAAAGTCCGATAACAACACATAAATTACAAACCGTGTATATCAATGTTTATCGCAACATAAAGACACGGGAGAATTAAAAACATTATAATCCCGAGGGCGAAGTAGAAGAAAGCAGATTCCTCTGGTGGAAGTTGGAAAAGGAGAATGACTGTTGCGATAGTAAGGATGAGGACAAGGATCAGAACTGGATTAATCATTTTCAGAATCTTTTGGATGTATGAACTAAGAAAGAAAGTATAAGAATGGTGAGAATAATGGAAAGGAAGAGCTTAATTTATACTGGAAATATCAGACGTAGTAATCGGGGCAGATCACCGTATTTAATTAAAGAGATCTTAATTTCCATAAATCCCGAAGAATCAGATTTTATAGATCTTCAAGATTTTCTTTAAATCCCTTAAATTCCGGAATTCAACCAAGGCAATGTCAAAAGTTAAGACGCGCCTTATTTTCTAAATTCAAACCTGACTACGTCAAAAGTTAAAAACAAATCTTTGTTTCTCATTTCATCCTTTTGTGAATAGCTTCATTCGCACTCTTCGAATAATCGAATTATTTTTATCCATATTACTCAATGATGATAAAACTCAAGTTATCAACTCATATTCGTCAGGAAAACATATTTATTGTTAGCTATGATGACCTCACTCAAATTTCGGGACGAAATTTCTTTAACGGGTAGGTACTGTGATGACCCGGGAATTTCCGACCAAATTTAAACATAATCTTATATGATTCGACTCGATAAGCAAAGTCTATTAAACCGAGTCTCATTATGTTTGAACTATTTCATGATAACATTTGACCTTTAACTATTTTCGACGATTCACGAACCTTTAATTGTAACTAAGAATGTAAATATAAATAATTATATATAAAACTAATTATATTAGTATTAATGAACTATTAAGTAATTTTGTTATTATAAAAGATAACATTTAATAACTAAAGATTTTCATTTTGAATATATATAGTATATTGTATATAAATGATTCAAACATATTTTACCAACGTTATCAAAATATTAAATGTACAATGTTATACTTTGTAGTTAATTGTTTAATATACATAATTAATCATCTACTCAACATTTAAAACATGATTTTATATATATGGTAGTATACATATATACATAAATATAACTATATATATATGATTTTATACATAATTATTATATTATGTATATGTAGAAATTTATAATATATCTATGATGAAATAATGTACTATTTTAATAAATATATATAATACTTACATATATAAAACATTTATATTTTTCATAATTACATACATAAGTATAATATAATTAGTATGTAAATAAATATTATAATATATTTATATTAAAATGCATAAATATATAATATTCAGTATATGTTACAATACATATTACATAATTATTAAATATTACATAATAATAGATGATATTAATAAATTAAATTTAAATACAAATATAGTTGTTGTAGTAATGTTATTTGTATCGTCAAATATCAATATTTGTATTCATAATATCACTTTATATCATATAAAGATGAAATTGGATGTATAAATTAGATTATTATTACTAATATTATTATTATCGATAAAATATTAATATTATCATAATTAGTATGGTATTATTATTATTATTATTATCATTTTTACAATTATTATTATCATTAATATTATATTTATCATTATTATTAATTTTATTAATATTATTAGATATTAATAGTATTGTTATTATATATTATTATTATTAATTAAAAAAAAAACAGTAGGGATCTATATTATACGCGTGACCTCTGCATCCTTTATCTCTATTATTATTATTTTTTTTGTTTCTTTCCTGCTCCCAACTCGTGAACCTGTGTTGACATTTTCTCCATTTTTTATCAACCGATCTCTATTATTACAACATGATTATGTATAATTGCAAATCAAATAAAAAGGAAATCCAATGGGATTAAAGAGCACAGCGATATTTTTTTTTCTTCTTCTCTGCACGCTCCATTTTTTTTTTTCTCTTAATTCAATTTCGAATAAAGTTTCAAAATCTAAAAATGCAGAAAGGTTAGAAATCTTTCTTTGAATCTATCTGCAAAATCTCAACTCTCAAATCTTTCTATCGATCTTGAATTTTGAAGTCAAAGTTTAGTTTAAAAAAAGTCAACAATTGTTCTTGAGACAAATTCGCGTTCGTGTATATGTTTCTGATCAATTTGACGATTCCAGTAGTTTTTATACATGTTTAGAAAACTATTTCGTGTTATAAACATTATCTATAATGTTATCTATTACGAAATCAATTTTTTTTGTTTTGTTCCAAGAACCGACGCTGCAGTAGGCCTTTAGTATTTTTTTTTTTATTTTAGAACCCAAATTATTTTTTTTTCTGTAATGTTTTGAAGCTTTAAAGGGAACCCCGATTTTTTTTTTTTTTTTGGTTATTGATGTTTTGTTGAATCCATGAGACTTGTGGAGAAGAAGAGGAATAGAAGAAAAACAGTTTATATATAAAATTTAAATTCGATATTAGTACAGAGAATCAGAATTGGTGGGATGGTCGAGAGTGTTTGCGTGTGAGCATGTGGTCACGAGATCGAGTCCAGAGGACGGTAGTTTCTTTTTTTTTTTTTTGAAACTCTTTTCATGTGAGGTAGTTTTCTTTTCTAATTTTATTATTGTTATTTATATATTAATTATTATTAGTATTATTATTATTATTGTGATTGTTTTGATTGTTATTGTTATTGTTATTATTAGTATCATACTTGTTATCATATTTGAAAGTATTATAGACATTACTATTATTATTATGATAGGTATTAATAATATTATTATTAGTAATAAACTTATCATTTTAGTATTTTATCATCATTAGGATTATGATTATGATTATCATTATTATTATTATGAAGGAAATAAAAATATATTATTATCATCAATATTAGAATTTGTACCGGTTTATAAATAATAGTATCATCAGTACATTTACAATTAATAATATCATATTTATCAGTATCATCATTAATATTTACTAGTATTATTATGATTATCATTTATCATTTTATAAATATTAGAACCCTTATTATTAACATAAGTATGGTATTAGTATTAATATTATTTTAGAGTTATTATTATTAGTATCATTAACAGTTATCATTTTCATTTTTTTTGCTATTAGTATTATCATTATTAATAAAATTATTATTATTATTAGTAAATCATTATTATCTAAATTATTATTTTAACAAATAAATCTTTTGTACACTATATATATACTTATGGTATATACTAGGATTGTATTAATAATTCACATAACAAACTAATAAAATTTCATAAATACAATACTAACCACAAATATATGTATATAAATATATTAATGTCACTATTTATATAAACGTAAATCATTATAGATATATATACATAAAATAGATATATATATAAAATATAACTTAAAATATAATATAAGTATACGTTTTAAAATAAAGGTTAGAATAAATTCTACAAAACTATAATATATAAATAATACATATTAATAAATGAAATTTTGTAACTTACATTATACGTATTAATATATACACAATTGATATAGGTTCGTGAATCCGAGGCCAACCCTGCATTGTTCAATGACGTCATATGTATTTTTACTACAAAATACAGTATCGTGAGTTTCATTTGTCTTTTTACCCTTTATATTTTTGGGCTGAGAATACATGCGCAACTTTTATAACTGTTTTACGAAATTGACACAAGTACGTGAAACTACATTCTATGGTTGGATTATCGAAGTCGAATATGCCCCTTTTTATTAAGTCTGGTAATCTAAGAATTAGGGAACAGACACCCTAATTGACGCGAATCCTAAAGATAGATCTATCGGGCCCAACAAGCCCCATCCAAAGTACCGGATGTTTTAGTACTTCGAAATTTATATCATGTCCGAAGGAGGATCCCGGAATGATGGGGATATTCTTATATATGCATATTGTTAATGTCGGTTACCAGGTGTTCAATCCATATGAATGATATTTTTGTCTCTATGCATGGGACGTATGTTTATGAGAAATGGAAATCTGAAATCTTGTGGTCTATTAAAATGATGGAAACGATTGTTTAAGTTAAACTAATGAACTCACCAACCTTTTGGTTGACACTTTAAAGCATGTTTATTCTCAGGTACGAAAGAAATCTTCCGCTGTGTATTTGCTCATTTTATAGATATTACTTGGAGTCATTCATGGCATATTTCAAAAGACGTTGCATTCGAGTCGTCGAGTTCATCAAGATTATTATCAAGTCAATTATAGTTGGATATATTATGAAATGGTATGCATGCCTGTCAACTTTCGATGTAATGAAAGTTTGTCTTTTCAAAAACGAATGCAATGTTTGTAAAATGTATCATATAGAGGTCAAGTACCTCGCGATGTAATCAACTGTTGTGAATCGTTTATAATCGATATGGACTTCGTCCGGATGGATTAGGACGGGTCTTCACATATGGTGTGTTACTAGTATGAACTCTTAGGTCCTGATTCATCACAAAATTAATGTTTTAAACCCCGAACCCGTCCCGTATCATAACCGAAACAATTAGTTTTATAATTTTTTAATTATCGAATCATATAAGTTATGACTTACGATTAAAAAAAATGTCTTTCGTGTAGAATGAAACACGCGCTCTATCAATTGTGGCATGTAACAACTTGAGTGCAATATCTTGTATATATTCCATACTACTTAATCATGTACGAGCCTTTTGATATATACTTTCATTTTTCCACAAAAAGGTATTTAACGTCGACGTTTTTACTATATTTATATAGTGCAAGTTGAAGAAACACTGCTACTGTTATTACACAAAGTAGTGCATGCTGGCTGCTTTTAAATTTTCTCACATAATAATTTACAAGTGCTACATGCATATAACCTGAAACTTCAAGTCAAAACTTGATAAAAAAATCCATTTTGGTTACATTTTCAAAGGTTGTTTTAATATAACTTGAGGAGCAATTAATCTTAGTATTTAGTTAACATCAAATAATTTAATGAATTACACTTATATTATGTATGTGTAATATACCAGTTATTAATCTGCAGATGTTGGCAACAGGGAACGATGATCATGATAGTGGTTTGTGGTGAGGTGGCGACCGAGTGTTGTAGTGGTAGTGGCGGTGGTTGGTTGTCACGGTGGTGTAGTAGAAGCTCAATGGTAAACCGATGATGGTTTCGTGGTGGTTAAAACCGAAACGAGCAAGTGCAAGAATTCAACAACAAGTAGCTGTAAATACAAGCAACAAAGTGACTGTTTAGATGACGGTTGTGACAGAAATAGAAAAGGAAGACAGCCGAGTATTAAGGGTGACGGTTGATGGTGGTTCCGGTGATGGGTGGTGTTTAACGGAAGTGTATAAACATAAAACTGATGGTGGCGGATCATGGGTGCTATTGGGGTGGTCTTTGGTGTTTGGTGATGGCGGATAGAAGTGGACGGAGTGGTGGTGAGTGGTGTAGAGGTGGCGGAAGATGACCTCCGGTTCACAGATTATAGCTGTGGTATGTAAAAAAAAAATGACAATGATGGTGTTTGGCTCTTTCATCTCAACCTCCTGATATCTATATGCATATATAATATGTTATTTAATAATTATAATATAATATTAATAATAATAATAATAATAATAATAATAATAATAATAATAATAATAACAATAATAATAATAATAATAATAAAATATACTAAATGAGTCATGAGGTGAAATGAGAGTATTAAAGAGCAAAGCAGCCGGCCTCTTGTCCTACTATCAATTCACTGAGTGTTATATCGTACTCTGTTGTTAATCAGTGATGGATAAAAGTTCACAGAAAAAATCCAAAATTTTAAATTAACTATATTTATTTATTTTGGTCATTATGGTATAAAATTCGATCATTAACTATTAAATAAAAAATTACATCAACTGTCCCTCTCAATTATGGGTAAAATATAAAAAGTGTTAAAATTTAACCAATAGTTCCTAAATACATTTTTAGTAAGCCTAAAATTTATAGAACTCATTTTCGGATCATCGTTTATACATATATTCGTTTTTAACTCGTTTAATATCGATCGAATTACAATTGAGCGTTACTGTCGATTACAAAATAAATTTGAAAATATATATATATATATATATATATATATATATATATATATATATATATATATATATATATATATATATATATATATCCAACATACTTCATTTACATACATAGATACCTTTTAAATAATAGTTATTATATATTATTTTATTTTACATTATTAGTTCTAACAATTACGTCATATAATATTTCAATTCATATTTCAAATTCATATATTTAAATATATATGTATCTATATACAAATAGTGGTTCGTGAATCGTCGAGAGCAGTTGAAGGTCAATGAATTCATGAAAATAGTTCAAAATTTTTCTGAGACTCAAAATTACAGACTTTGCTTATCATATCAAAACCATATAAAGTTTAAGTTTAAATTTAGTCAGAATTTCCTGGGTCGTCACAAGAATCGGCAACAATGGCAGGCGAGGTGGCGGATGAGTCTGAGTCGCTCTCCAAAATAATAACAGGTGGGACATCCGACATCTGAACAAGGAAAAATGACTTTTTCCATGTCAGTAAGTCATAAAGCAAGCACGTATTAGGCAAAGTAACTACGACAGTCTAGATCATCTATAGCAGTAAGTAGCATGGCAATAACGACAAGTATCATGCAATCGAAAGCAGGTAATAGCATGCAGTAGTGAAAGCAAGTAACAGTATACAGCATATAGCAGTAAAAGTAAGCAGCAGCATGTAGCAAGTTCCGCAGAACAAGTAAACTAGCAAGTTGTAGATTAGTCCTATTAGTGAGTCCTACTCGGTCCGGTCTAGACTCACTAATACAACCTAATTCCCTACAACCAATGCTCTGATACCAAATGTGATGCCCCGTACAAAACCATCGTGTACGAATCATCAACAACATGATCATTACAAGGTCAAATACTATATGCTGTTTCAAAATAAGTTTGCATTCATGAATAAAGGTGACATTTTAACCAACGTCAAATGTTTAACATCCGAAAGTAAGCTTCTACCAATAGCAAGCAAAAATAATAGTACGTGACCCATAGGTCGTTACAAATACACTGTTTCAAAAATAACATTGTTCGAATGCAAATTAAACATTTCATGTGGTGACATCTCTAATAAACGCAGCGGGAGTCTACAAAGCATGACAACTACAGCGGAAGCAAGCAAACCTTAAGAACCTGAGAAAAACATGCTTAAAATGTCAACACAAAGGTTGGTGAACTATAGTTTAAGTATAACAGTAATGTAAGGTAGGCCACGAGATTTCAGTGCTTCAAACAGCGTTTCAAAATAGTATGAAAAGTATATGTTCAACCGTGGGCACTTGGTAACTAACTTAACGTTTATAACACCCCCTAAAAGTATACTTGGCGAGTGCGTAATTTTACGAAGTATTAAACACCCGTTAAATTATAGCGCTACTAGCCCGAGTGGGGATGTCAAACCCTATGGATCCATATCTAAGATTCGCGTTCACCGGTTCAAAGACCAATGACTAAATGTTACCGAGCTAATGGGAAAGTTTATGCCGTTGTATAAACCACACATATATAAAGTTTAAGTACTCGTGCCTAGTATATAAAACATAAAATGTGCAAGTATTCTCAGTTCCAAAATAGTTAAAGTAAAAAGGGATGCTATAACTCACAGTGGAAAGTAGTAAAAGTCGATACGCGAGAATAGTAAGCAAGTGGTTGGTCCGAAAGGTCCTCAACCTAAGTCAAAAGTTACTAAGTCAGTAAATCGTTCCCAAAGGTTTAAAAGTATGTAAATTAGGTCTTAAGTACCATCATCATTCATCATTAAACAAAAAGTGTAAAGTAAGTTTTAAGTCAAGACTAGGGTTTGAAACAAGGGCTGACTTCGTTCAGTCGCCACGACCTCTATGCAAACGGAAATGGGGTGAGACCAGTGGCCATGGCTCCGTATATGAGTCCCCTAGAGGCTGACCAATTTCCAGAACCAAAATCATCTTCGTTTGACCTTGGTGACGGTTTAAGTGCGAGTAGGTCAGAAATTTCAGCACAACATTAATAGGGTGTAGTGACTTTCGGGAGGCCATAGATCCTAAATCGTAACTCGGATTAAGACGAGGTCTAAACGGAAAATCATCTACTCGAACCGAACTAACTGAAAATAAAATTTCCAGTAGCCCAGGTAGTATGATAAGTTACCGAAACAGTAAGTAAAGGTGTTCCATGAAAGGACCCGTCCTAATCCATCCGGACGAAGTTCATATTGATTATAAACGATTCACAACAGTTGATTACATTGCGAGGTACTTGACCTCTATATGATACACATTACAAACATTGCATTCATTTTTGAAAAGACAATATTTCATTATATCGAAGGTTGACGTCATGCATACCATTTCATAATATATTCAACTATAATTGACTTAATAATAATTTTGATGAACTCGACGACTCAAATGCAATGTCTTTTGTAATATGCCATGAATGACTCTAAGTAATGTCCTTATAATGAACAAATGCACAGCGGAAGATTTCTTTCGTACCTGAGAATAAACATGCTCTAAAGTGTCAACCAAAAGGTTGGTGAGTTCATTAGTTTAACAAAAATAATCATTTCATAATTTTAATAGACCACAAGATTTCATATTTCCATTTCTCATAAACAAACGTCCCATGCATAGAGATAAAAATATCATTCATATGGATTGAACACCTGGTAACTGACATTCACAATATACATATAAGAATATCCCCATCATTCTGGGATCCTCCTTCGGACATGATATAAATTTCGAAGTACTAAAGCATCCGGTACTTTGGATGAGGCTTGTTGGGCCCGATAGATCTATCTTTAGAGTTCGCGTCAATTAGGGTGTCTGTTCCCTAATTCTTAGATTACCAGACTTAATAAAAAGGGCATATTCGATTAGATAATCCAACCATAGAATGTAGTTTCGATTACTTGTGTCTATTTCGTAAAACATTTATAAAAGCAGCGCATGTATTCTCAGCCCAAAAATATAAAGGGTAAAAAGGTAAATGAGACTCACCTAATGTATTTTGTAGTAAAAATACATATGACAATTTTGAACAATGCAGGGTTGGCCTCGGATTCACGAACCAATATTATTCATATATATTAATATATATATTCGAAATCGAACAAATTTATTATATCTTAAATTATATATTATATATATTTAATTTGTATGTATCTTTAAAATGACTAATTTTTATATAGTTATATTAATATTTATATATGATTAATATTATATTAAAAATACATCATTTGTTATATATGAATATTTATTAAAAAATATATATATTATATGTAATATAATTTTATATGCCTAACATTTATTTGTTGTAAAAATAATAATAATGATAATATTAGTAATCATAATTGTAGTTTTAGATATTTCTAATATTAAGTGATAACTAATATTTTTGTTAGTAATTGATAATATTAATAATAATAATAATAATAATAATAATAATAATAATAATAATAATAATAATAATAATAATAATAATAATAATAATAACAACAACAACAACAATATGTTATACCTTTGTAGCATTAAAAAGACTTAAAGTGCCCAAGACGGGACTCGAACCCGCGACCTCACGCTTCCTCGACTTACACTTAAACCAGCTGGGCTGTGCCCTTTTTCCGAAATATTACAGAACCAATATAAATTTAACCCGAATTCAATTTACGCTTTCACTATCTTCTTCTTCATAAGCCTAATCGACCACAGACCATGATCAAACTAATTATAACATCAATCATCATCTTCGATATCATAACAGCGATTATTATTATCACCAACTTTTAACATCAATTCTATATATCGTTAATAATTATCAATACAATGATCATCATCATTATATACCGTTAATCTCAGCCCATCGTCCTTATTACTTCATCAATATCATAATCTCATAACATCATTAATATTATCGCTAATCTAATGAAAACAGAAACGGGTTCATATTGTAGCCGAAATCATCACCTCATTATTTTCCTAATATCATCTCCTTGTACCCATCATCACATCGTTATCTATATCTTTAACTATCATCATCTTCGATTTAACATCATCTAATCCTAACCTACATAAAATCACAATTATCATCATAATACTATTCGTCGTCACTTTCCATCATCGTAACAGTAACAATGATGATAGCAGTAGAAGTAACACTATAACAACAGTAGGAGCTGCAGTCGTGGTATGATTCTCCTGACAGAGACACGAAAACAATAGCCGGAAGTGTGGGTTTTTGAAGGTTTAAATAGAAACAGCGAGATGTTACTGTTCCTCTTCTTCAACTCCTTTTATTGATGTAACGGAAAAAAAAATACAACAATTGCAGCTGTGATTCGATGATGAGTTCGAAAGGGATAGAAACCAAAGGTGTAGCAAGGGTGTCATCATGATGATGTTTGGTTCAAAAAGAATACCCGGCTGTTATTTTGAAATCGTGACCCTTGATACACATTTGATATAAATAATAGTAAAGTAAATACATACAGCAAATCCCACTAACACTATGTGTGGGTCCGAGCTTTGTGAAGGATAGTTACGTGAAAAGTTTACAAGATGTAAAGTAATATGTATTCTTTCCAAGTTGACAACTTTTGAAATTGTGATCCTCATCATATCATGCTGTCATAACCCGTCCTTAACCATAAGAACGCGTTAGATAACGTATGATTTCATTGCGAGGTATTGACCTCTATATGAGACATTTTTGAAAGAAAACTGCATATATTATACATTACAAACCCATAACCATTATTTTTGTTACAAGCTTAAGACAATAAAAAGAAGATTAACGTTTAGCGATAATCTTCGACTTACAAACTTTACAAATGATGACAACAACACGGTTTCTAGCATATTTTACAGTACAACATCTTGGATATGCAGTTTTATTTTTGACACAAACATGCGTACGCAAGATCCTGGTTAGATCCAACATGATGCAGCGGAAGCTTTAGAAATCACCTGAGAATAGACATGTTTAAAAAGGTCAACATAAAGTTGGTGAGATATAGGTTTAATGCCGGCTGCAATATATATATAGACCACAAGATTTCGTATATAATCAGTTTAATAAAAGTATTCTAAGTGGTTGAGCACTCGGTAACCATACTTAACATTTTCACGTCGCATATTCCCTTTAATATGAAATCTTACTACACCGTACCAAGTGTAGTCACAAAAACGAAGTACTGTGCAACCGTTGAATACTGGTCGTCCAGTCCGGTTGGGGTTGTCAGGCCCGATAGATCTATCAACAGGATTCGCGTTTACAATACCGCTGTAAATATTAGTTACCAAGCTACAGGGAAGTATGCCAGTGGTACAACTCAACGTAGAATATATTTTTGATCACTTGTGTCCATAACGTAAAACATAAAATACATGTATTCTCATCCCGAAATATTTAGAGTTTAAAAACGGGACTATATACTCACTCTTGTCTTGATGATATATATAATTTGACTCGGTCTTCCGGTTGATATCACAAACCTATCCATATATAATATATCAATATGTTTTCATTTTAAAACAAACGTTATATATATCTATACTTGTTATACTTTTAATACTTTGAATATTTCCTTAGTCCGAAGTTAGCTGTCCGAGGTTAGCAATTCAATTTTTAATGGTTCATTTTTAGATGTTTAATATACCCGCAATAAATAAAACCCCCAACGAAATAAATAAAACCCCAACATATATGTATTGGTCGAGATTAATCTTGACCCATGGTACCGGTGTTGTCAAATGACGTGTTGCGTACAATCATGGGATCTTATGATTAATCTTCTCGTGTTGTTTACGGGTGATCCTGAACCATATAAAATTGAATTATAAGTACATATATATAAAATATCATGTTATCTTAGAAGTATGTGATTTTATGTAAATTTTTCCAATGAATCCCGAAGTCATTTAAGCCTTGGATAACCAATTTTGTTTCGGTCATAGTTTCTTCGTTACAAGTCCGTTTTCGTTGATTCAACTTGCCATCTCCTTGGATCGAGTCCCTCTTTAAGACTATGAACTGTAAATACCTTAGTTTGTATTCAAAATCACACGGCATAGGTCAAACTTTAGTGAAACTTATGAAGTTAATCATTTTCGTTACAACAAAATCATTTAATGACCATTTTTCTAAAAATACTTATACTTTGAAAAACCAAGTTTTACCTTGTTAAATTAGCATATACATAAGTTATATTACAGGTCTTGAAGTATTTTAAAAGTTAAGTTAGAAGGATCTATTTAGTTTGCAAACAAGTTTGAAAACATTCAAACTATGTTCTTGTTGTTAAACTTGTATACCACAAAATATGATAGCTATATATATATGAATCGAATAAGGTTATGAACATATATTCTACCTCAAGTTCCTTGGATGAAGTTGCTGTAAAAGAGAAGTAAGAAGCTAGAATCAAAAGGGTGATAGAAGTGGATGAAAGATTGGAAGTAAGTTGGTGTTCTTGGAGGGTTTTCTTGAAGTGTTTTTGTATGGTTTTCTTATGGTGTTTTAGTATGGTTTTTGAAGCTAGATCTTTATGGAATTTTGCTGGGTTGTTATGGAGTTTAGAGAGTAAGAAAGAGTGTGTGTTTTAGCTAGGAAATTGAAGTAGTAAATGAAGCAAAATGATCATGTATATATACACCATAAAAACGTGAATGATGATGATGATGGACAAGTTCACATGTTGTATTTTTGTGTAATAATTCATGCATGCATCCAAAATCCAATTACCTTGCTCTAAGGGCAGTAACAAGGGTGGGTTAGGTGGTGATTTGATGTGTATTTACTATTAGTAAATACGTATAGAAGCTTGGTATGATACGAGTACAAATACTCTAGGTATACGTATAGAAATTTTGTGAAAAATGGAATGAGGATTCAAATATAGCTATCTTTTGTGAATACACTTATATGATTTTATGTATTTAAGTCTTTAAAAGTGATTAAATACATTACTTATACAATATATGTATAAACATTATAAGTCTTAAGTATTTATGTCAATTAACGTTACGTATTGTTATCATTTTGAAAACTTAAGTTAGTAGTTTCAAAATATACTTATAACTTGTTGTTATTAATACAAAATGAGATATTAAAACATTTATTAATCATGTTAAATATGTATATATACATATATATACACAAACGTATAATTATTATATATTGTATAGTTCGTGATATCATTAGTCAAACTAGACGGTCAAACGTTGCGTAAAACTCTTTTCGGAAATATAAATCTCGACAATTTGGATTGCTTATCATGTTGGCAAGGTTTAATTTATGTAAATATTAATCTTATAAGTATAGTATGATCGAAAAAATGCGGGTCGTTACATTACCTCCCCGTTAAATAAATTTCGTCCCGAAATTTTAAAATTGTACCTATTTTGCGTCATCAAGAAACAAGTGTGGATACTTTTGCTTCATCTGATCCTCTCGTTCCCAAGTAAACTCGGGACCTCTTCTAGCATTCCAACGAACCTTAACAATCGGTATATTGCTCTGTTTGAGCTGTTTAACTTCACGGTCCATGATTTCGATTGGTTCTTCGACGAATTGTAGTTTCTCGTCGACATGGATTTCTTCGAGAGGAATGGTAAGGTCTTCCTTTGCAAGACACTTCTTAAGGTTTGAGACGTGAAAGGTATTATGTACTCCAGCGAGTTGTTGCGGTAACTCGAGTCGATAAGCTACCGGTCCAATGCGTTCGATGATCTTAAACGGGCCTACGTACCTTGGGTTCAGTTTACCCCTTTTGCCGAAACGTATTACACCTTTCCAAGGTGACACCTTTAGCATAACCATGTCCCCGACCTGAAACTCTAATGGTTTCCTTCGGACATCGGCGTAGCTCTTTTGGCGACTACGAGCTGTTTTCAATCTCTCCTTGATTTGTACTATCTTCTCGGTCGTTTCGTGTATGATCTCGGGACCAGTTAAATACCGATCTCCTACTTCAGTCCAACAGATAGGAGATCTACACTTCCTTCCATACAATGCTTCGAATGGTGCAGCTCCAATGCTCGCATGATAACTATTATTATACGAGAATTCTGCTAACGGTAGATACTTATCCCATCCGTTTCCAAAATCGATCACACATGCCCTGAGCATATCTTCAAGAGTCTGAATTGTTCTTTCACTCTGCCCGTCGGTCTGCGGATGATATGCGGTACTCATATCCAAACGAGTTCCTAGTGCCTCCTGTAGTGATTGCCAAAACTTTGAGGTAAATCTACTATCACGATCGGATATAATGGAAATAGGTATTCCATGCCTTGAAACAACTTCCTTTATATACAATCGTAATAGTTTCTCCATTCTATCCGTTTCCTTTATAGGTAAGAAATGTGCAGACTTGGTGAGACGATCAACAATCACCCAAATGGTGTCGTATCCCCAGGCAGTCTTTGGTAACTTCGTGATGAAATCCATGGTAATACCATCCCATTTCCATTCTGGGATTTCTGGTTGTTGAAGTAACCCTGACGGCTTTTGGTGTTCTGCTTTAACCTTGGAACAAGTTAAACACTCCCCAACATATGTTGCAACGTCTGTTTTTAAATTAGGCCACCAATAACGTGTCTTAAGATCTTGATACATTTTTCCAACTCCAGGATGTATCGAGTATCTTGTCTTATGTGCCTCGTTCAATATCAACTTCCTTAATCCACCCAACTTCGGTACCCAAATACGATTTGCAAAATATCGAATTCCATCTTCCCGCATAATGAGTTGCTTCTCATACTTCTTCATTATTTCATTTCCTACATTTTCTTTAGTAAGTGCTTCTCGTTGAACTTCTTTGATTTGTGAGTTGAGATTCATACGAATTTTTATGTTCATTGCTCGAACTCGAATTGGTTCTCGTTCTTTTCTGCTTAAAGCATCAGCCACCACGTTTGCCTTCCCGGGATGATAACGAATTTCACAATCATAGTCGTTTATTAACTCGACCCACCTACGTTGCCTCATGTTCAATTGTTTCTGATCAAAAATATGTTGAAGGCTTTTATGATCAGTAAACACAGTGAATTTAACCCCATACAAGTAGTGTCTCCACATCTTCAATGCAAACACGACTGCTCCCAATTCTAGATCATGCGTCGTATAATTTCGCTCGTGAATCTTCAATTGTCGGGATGCAAATGCAATAACTTTCTTCCGTTGCATAAGAACACAACCAAAACCTTGTCGCGAAGCGTCACAATATATTTCAAAATCATTGTTCCCTTCTGGTAACGATAAAATAGGCGCCGTAGTTAACTTCTTCTTCAGTAATTGAAATGCGTTCTCCTGCTCCGAGGTCCATTCGTATTTCTTCCCTTTTTGTGTTAATGCTGTCAACGGCTTAGCTATTCGGGAAAAATCTTGAATAAACCTTCTATAATAACCGGCTAAACCCAAAAATTGGCGTATCTGTGTTGGTGTCTTAGGAGTCTCCCATTTTTCAATAGCTTCAGTTTTTGCTGGATCGACCTGAATTCCTTTGCTATTAACAACGTGACCAAGAAATTGCACTTCTTTCAACCAAAAAGCACACTTAGAAAATTTAGCATATAGCTGTTCTTTTCTTAACAATTCTAATATCAACCTTAAATGCTCTTCATGCTCTTGCTCACTCTTGGAATAGATAAGAATATCATCAATGAAAACGATAACAAACTTATCTAAATATGGACTACAAACTCGATTCATGAGGTCCATGAATACAGCTGGCGCATTCGTCAATCCAAACGGCATAACCAAAAATTCGTAATGACCATAACGTGTCCGAAAAGCAGTTTTCGGAATATCCTCTTCTTTGACGCGTAGTTGATGATAGCCCGATCTTAAGTCGATTTTCGAATACACACATGATCCTTGCAATTGATCAAATAAGTCATCAATTCTCGGTAGTGGATACCGATTCTTGATAGTTAACTTATTTAATTCACGATAATCTATACACATCCTGAAAGATCCATCTTTCTTCTTAACAAACAAAATTGGAGCTCCCCACGGTGAAGTACTCGGTCGTATGAATCCACGGTCCAGTAATTCTTTTAACTGACTTTGAAGTTCTTTTAACTCGGACGGTGCAAGTCTATATGGAGCACGAGCCACTGGTGCAGCTCCTGGTACTAAATCTATTTGAAATTCTACCGATCTAAATGGAGGTAATCCCGGCAATTCTTCCGGAAAAACTTCAGGAAAATCTCTTGCCACAGGCACGTCGTTGATGCACTTTTCTTTCTTTTCGACTTTATTAACATGTGCTAAAATAGCGTAACATCCCTTTTCTAAACACTTCTTGGCTTTCAAACAGCTAATGAGTTTTAGCTTTGAATTACCCTTCTCTCCATAAATCATCACCGGTATTTTATCCTTACCAGGAATACGAATTGCCTTCTTGGCACAAACAACTTCCGCTCCTATTTTGGACATCCAGTCCATGCCGACTATTACATCAAAACCTCCTAATTCTACGGGTATTAAGTCGATTTTAAACGTTTCTCCGGCTAGATTTATTTCACAATCACGACAAATTTTATCGGCTTTAATTAGCTTACCATTAGCTAACTCAATCAAGTACTTAGCATCTAGAGGTAATGATGAACAATTCAATTTAGTGTAAAAATTTATACACACGTAACTTCTATCGGCGCCAGTATCAAATAAAATAGATGCTGATAAGTTATTAATGGTAAACGTACCCGTAACAAGTTCCGGGTCTTCTCGTGCCTCTCTAGCATTAATAACAAACGCTCTTCCACGTGCAGGTCCGCCATTCTTTTCTGGATTCGGGCACTGACTCTTATAGTGACCTTGTTTTCCACACCCAAAACAAGTAATGTTAGCCAAAGCAGTTCTATTTGCGTTGGTGGCAGGAGTCTTGTTACCATTTGCATTTGTAACGAGAGCCTTACAATCTTCAGCAAGATGTCCCTGTCTATTGCATTTGGTGCACAACACACTGCAGTAACCAAAATGATGTTTGTGACAACGGTTGCATAAAGGACTTTGTCCTTTGTAACCAAAGCCTGAACCGCTACCCGCACCTTTCGTGGTTTCTTGTTTCTTATAAGGTTGTTGTTGGTTACCTCGATCATAACCTCCATTCCACTTTTTCTTGTTCCCCAATACCTTCACCTCAGTATTGAATGCTTTCTTGTCCAAAATGACCTGATCCATTAGCTCGTTCGCCATGGTTATAGCTTCATGAATTGTCTTAGGTTTCGACGCCGTAACGTTTGCCTTGACCTTTTTGGGCAAACCACCTTTGTACATTTCAATCTTCCGTGCTTCGGTTGGGACCAATTCAGGACATAGTAAAACTAATTCCATGAATCGCTGGTTGTAGTTGGTGATTTCAGTACCAACCACCTTCAAACTTCGTAACTCATCTTCTAACTTAATAACCTCATTCCTTGGACAATACTCGGTGATTATCATTGCTTTGAATTCTTCCCATGGAGTATCATAAGCTACATCTCCTCCTACCGCCTTCACATAATTCTTCCACCATGTGAGTGCACTATCTTGTAAAGTGCACGATGCATACTTGGTCATGTCTTTTTCATCACAACCGCTGATTTTGAACACCGTCTCCATCTTTTCTATCCATCGGGTTAAACCGATAGGTCCTTCCGTTCCACTGAATGATGAAGGTTTGCAAGCTTGAAACGTCTTGTAGGAGCATCCTACACGAGGATTTGGATTAACTGCAGTAGCTCTTGCAGCTTCGACCCATAGCATTCTATCGTTGACTCGCTGGTTGATGAAGTTCTCGACTTCTTGTTCCGTCATTCGGTTCAATCGCGCCATTTCCTAATGAAAGAAAATAATTATTCACATGGATTATTATAGATGTAGTATGTATTTATAGTACATTTATAGCTTGTTAATAATATGAACCAGGTATTATTATAAAAGCCTTTTCTTCTTATTAGCGTTTTATAATTATATCTTGGGTAGTACCTACCCGTTAATGTTCATACTTAATAGCTTAGTACAGAATCAATTACTACAATCTAAATAATACTTAACCATGGAAAATTATTGCATTTCATACTTCGCTATTTTTACATATGCTTATCTTACATCAAACTTTAAGCAAACCACACTAATAATATTATACAAAACATTATATGATTCCATGGCTTAATACGGCAGTGCATCGTTCGGTCTATTTTCTAGGGCGTTTAGTTCCAATGAATGGCCTAACGCTTATCCTAGCTGTCTGCCTACGTTTTGGCTGAGGAGCCGAAGAACTAGATGCGGGGATAGCACTAATAGGAATAGCGGGAATAGGGGTGGTAGTGTTGAGTGGAATTGGTGCTACGTCATTCTCACTAAGTTCGGGATTTGAATTTTCTAATTCATTCGCTTTTCGTTTCTTTCCTTGATCGAATTTTTCTTTCGTAATTTCTAGTATTTCTTCCTCGGGTTCACTTTCTTCTTCGGGTTCACTTTCCTCTTCGGGTTCACTTTCCTCCTCGGGTTCACTTTCCGATATTTCTATAGTTGGTTCATCTGGAAATTGTGAGTCTTCCCCAAAAATACCATTTTCGTCATCGGATATGTTAATGACTGAAACACAATCTGAAGATTCTGATTCGGAGTCGCTGAATGTGATAATAAGTTTCGAGCCCGACATCTATCACACAACAACTAACCCATTAGTACTTACATAATATTTACATATGAATTTTTAACCAACAGTGATAAGCAATGGTTTTTTTTTTTTAAAATCAAACCCGGTCAAAGTCCAGACTTACTAATGTATCCTAACGACTTATCGATTTAGACACACTAATGCAAACCTGGTTCGCTAAGACCACCGCTCTGATACCACATGTCATAACCCGTCCTTAACCATAAGAACGCGTTAGATAACGTATGATTTCATTGCGAGGTATTGACCTCTATATGAGACATTTTTGAAAGAAAACTGCATATATTATACATTACAAACCATAACCATTATTTTTGTTACAAGCTTAAGACAATAAAAAGAAGATTAACGTTTAGCGATAATCTTCGACTTACAAACTTTACAAATGATGACAACAACACGGTTTCTAGCATATTTTACAGTACAACATCTTGGATATGCAGTTTTATTTTTGACACAAACATGCGTACGCAAGATCCTGGTTAGATCCAACATGATGCAGCGGAAGCTTTAGAAATCACCTGAGAATAGACATGTTTAAAAAGGTCAACATAAAGTTGGTGAGATATAGGTTTAATGCCGGCTGCAATATATATATAGACCACAAGATTTCGTATATAATCAGTTTAATAAAAGTATTCTAAGTGGTTGAGCACTCGGTAACCATACTTAACATTTTCACGTCGCATATTCCCTTTAATATGAAATCTTACTACACCGTACCAAGTGTAGTCACAAAAACGAAGTACTGTGCAACCGTTGAATACTGGTCGTCCAGTCCGGTTGGGGTTGTCAGGCCCGATAGATCTATCAACAGGATTCGCGTTTACAATACCGCTGTAAATATTAGTTACCAAGCTACAGGGAAGTATGCCAGTGGTACAACTCAACGTAGAATATATTTTTGATCACTTGTGTCCATAACGTAAAACATAAAATACATGTATTCTCATCCCGAAATATTTAGAGTTTAAAAACGGGACTATATACTCACTCTTGTCTTGATGATATATATAATTTGACTCGGTCTTCCGGTTGATATCACAAACCTATCCATATATAATATATCAATATGTTTTCATTTTAAAACAAACGTTATATATATCTATACTTGTTATACTTTTAATACTTTGAATATTTCCTTAGTCCGAAGTTAGCTGTCCGAGGTTAGCAATTCAATTTTTAATGGTTCATTTTTAGATGTTTAATATACCCGCAATAAATAAAACCCCCAACGAAATAAATAAAACCCCAACATATATGTATTGGTCGAGATTAATCTTGACCCATGGTACCGGTGTTGTCAAATGACGTGTTGCGTACAATCATGGGATCTTATGATTAATCTTCTCGTGTTGTTTACGGGTGATCCTGAACCATATAAAATTGAATTATAAGTACATATATATAAAATATCATGTTATCTTAGAAGTATGTGATTTTATGTAAATTTTTCCAATGAATCCCGAAGTCATTTAAGCCTTGGATAACCAATTTTGTTTCGGTCATAGTTTCTTCGTTACAAGTCCGTTTTCGTTGATTCAACTTGCCATCTCCTTGGATCGAGTCCCTCTTTAAGACTATGAACTGTAAATACCTTAGTTTGTATTCAAAATCACACGGCATAGGTCAAACTTTAGTGAAACTTATGAAGTTAATCATTTTCGTTACAACAAAATCATTTAATGACCATTTTTCTAAAAATACTTATACTTTGAAAAACCAAGTTTTACCTTGTTAAATTAGCATATACATAAGTTATATTACAGGTCTTGAAGTATTTTAAAAGTTAAGTTAGAAGGATCTATTTAGTTTGCAAACAAGTTTGAAAACATTCAAACTATGTTCTTGTTGTTAAACTTGTATACCACAAAATATGATAGCTATATATATATGAATCGAATAAGGTTATGAACATATATTCTACCTCAAGTTCCTTGGATGAAGTTGCTGTAAAAGAGAAGTAAGAAGCTAGAATCAAAAGGGTGATAGAAGTGGATGAAAGATTGGAAGTAAGTTGGTGTTCTTGGAGGGTTTTCTTGAAGTGTTTTTGTATGGTTTTCTTATGGTGTTTTAGTATGGTTTTTGAAGCTAGATCTTTATGGAATTTTGCTGGGTTGTTATGGAGTTTAGAGAGTAAGAAAGAGTGTGTGTTTTAGCTAGGAAATTGAAGTAGTAAATGAAGCAAAATGATCATGTATATATACACCATAAAAACGTGAATGATGATGATGATGGACAAGTTCACATGTTGTATTTTTGTGTAATAATTCATGCATGCATCCAAAATCCAATTACCTTGCTCTAAGGGCAGTAACAAGGGTGGGTTAGGTGGTGATTTGATGTGTATTTACTATTAGTAAATACGTATAGAAGCTTGGTATGATACGAGTACAAATACTCTAGGTATACGTATAGAAATTTTGTGAAAAATGGAATGAGGATTCAAATATAGCTATCTTTTGTGAATACACTTATATGATTTTATGTATTTAAGTCTTTAAAAGTGATTAAATACATTACTTATACAATATATGTATAAACATTATAAGTCTTAAGTATTTATGTCAATTAACGTTACGTATTGTTATCATTTTGAAAACTTAAGTTAGTAGTTTCAAAATATACTTATAACTTGTTGTTATTAATACAAAATGAGATATTAAAACATTTATTAATCATGTTAAATATGTATATATACATATATATACACAAACGTATAATTATTATATATTGTATAGTTCGTGATATCATTAGTCAAACTAGACGGTCAAACGTTGCGTAAAACTCTTTTCGGAAATATAAATCTCGACAATTTGGATTGCTTATCATGTTGGCAAGGTTTAATTTATGTAAATATTAATCTTATAAGTATAGTATGATCGAAAAAATGCGGGTCGTTACACATGCCCATTATCGTTACAGTTTTTAAACGTCAAATAAATATCAATTTATCTGTTTTTCAGCTGCAGCATATGACTATCTGATTCATTTGATACTATTATCAGGTTCCTGCTGTTTGGCCGAGTGTACAAGAATAATAATCGCTTACAAATTTATTGAAGCTAGAAAGGAGAGAGAGGAAAAGGTGAAGGTGGTGAGATGGTTGTTTAATCGAAACAGAATCGTTGGAGCAGGTGTAGCAGTGTTTGGCTATGTGTCGTTTGATTCTTGTGGTGTTGGATTATTTATGAATGAAACAAGAAAGAGAATCTAAATTTGCTGGGTATCAAATGGTGTTGATGGTGTTGTTCGATGTAGTAGTGATGGTTGCCACCTGTTTCAATAGTGTTTGGGTCTTGGGGTTTATTGTGAACCGAACCACAACAGTTAAGTAATGATAGTATATGATCGGGTAACAAAAGAGATGAGTAGCAACAGGTATAACGTAACTGGTGGTGGGTTGTGTAATCTATGGTTCTTGAAATTAAACAAAAATTAACAAATTTGCATATGGTTTTTGAGGTTTGAAGATGGTAGGTGATAAGTTAGAAAGGTGATGAATTGTTTGGTTAACTTTCAAGATATTCATGTGGTATCTCATTACATATGTAAATATATGCTTTTAGGTGGCAGAGATAGATTACAAATGAAATTCACGGATTCTAAAATGATGTGATGGTAAACATAAATATGCCAAGACAACACACTAACACCAATATAGTAATATGTAAATTTCTTGGAAAATGGACGTGTGAAAAGAGAGTAATATAAATGTAATAATATAATTATAATAATAATAATACATATATGTTCATATGAAATGTGCAGAGATTCAATGAATTGAATAGAAAAGCCATCCCACTCTTGGATTGTAATACCGACACTTTTAACTCGTTTAATATCGATCGAATGATAATTGAACGTTACTATTGTTTAATAAATAGATTCGAAATCACAAAATATATATTTAATATACTTTATATATATATATATATATGTTTTAAATAATAATTATCATAATATCATATATTTATTTTATTTTACATAATTGATTTTAATATCAACAACATATAATATTTCAACTTATATTTTCAATTATTATATATATATATATATATATATATATACACACACACACACACACATATCTATTTACAATTAATTGTTCGTGAATCGTCGGGTACAGTCAAAGGGTAATTGATTACATGAATATAGATTTCAAAACTTTCGAGACTCAACATAACAGATTTTTGCTTATCATGTCGGAAACATATAAAGATTGAAGTTTAAATTTGATCGAAAATTTCCGGGTCATCACAGTACCTACCCGTTAAAGAAATTTTGTCCCGAAATTTGAGTGGGATGGTCATGGATGTCAATACGTATGTTTTCATGACGCATATGAGTTGATAACTAGAGTTTTCATCATTATAAAATAATACAGATAAAATAATTCGATTCTTCGAAGAGCAGGAATGAAACTATCATGAGAGAGGTTCTTACGGCATCGTCCACCTTCGCCTAAAAACTTGTCCAAATTTTTAGCCGTAAGTAAAATAAAAATAAAAAATATTCCAACGGTCACTTTTACACTATATAAACACCAACCATATACTTCATTTTATACACTCAAACATATATTTCTTTTATATTTTCACCTTTCTCAAAATTAAAATCAAACACTCCCAAACTACAAAAATGTTAACACTTCCCTCAATGATTGTTTCATTCGATGTTCATTACGGAGGTGATTTCCGTAATCAAATGAAGGAATATGAGTGGGGCGACAGTATTTCGTTTGAAGATATCGACATTCGTGATGTTGGTTTACAAGACTTGCTATCCTTTCTGAAGGAAAAAGTTCCGTGTGAATTCACGTATGTGTTCTTTTATAAAGACGATTATGATGCGGATTGTAGAGAAAGTTTTCTGTGTACCGATGATCAATGGTACTTTATAAAAGATACCATTAAAGATCGCGGTAAACGCATTTCTTTGTATGCGGTTCTTGAAGATGAAGAGACGTTGGGTTATCGTTACCTCGATGAATAAGCTGAAGCAGCAGTTGAGGCATCAAGAGAAATACCGATGTCTCCAGAGTACCTCACGGATGGTGAAATGACTGGTGAATGCTACTTTGCAGATGATAATTGACGACGACGAGTAGTTTGATTGTAATCTTTTAATTTTTAATTGTCGTGATGTTTTAATTTTTAATTATTGTAATTTCAGTGTTTTTGTCGAGTTTTATATCTTCCTTTATGTTTCGGAGCTCTTCGTCTTTTTAATCTCCTCTCGATCTCTGGTAAAACGAGTAATGGTCTAGAATTTGTAAGTATGGAGTTTCGAGTGAATTTAATGTTATAATCAAGAAAGAACGTAATAGCACGATTTGATTCGTTAAATTACTAGAATCAATGAGAATAGAGCTATCAAGAATATATTTTCTTGATATGTTCAGAAGTTAATTAGAATGAAAGAGTTATGTAACATGACACATGACGGTGGTATGATCTACTGTGAACTACCATGTCCCATTAGAACTCAGCATGACTTACTGTAATATAATCACGTTGATCAAGTGTCATTATATTATACTAACTCATGCATCAGTTCCCAACATTACTTCAATAACATTCATATTTTAAGCTCGAAAGTTTACAGAATATAGAAACTAACAGTTTCTATATGATGTAACACTGATAGCACAAAGAGATAAATGATTTCAGATAGTATTAGTTATAAAAATATATTCAGAATATCGAAGATATTTATAATAATATATACGATAATATTTTTGAATATCTAAGATCAGAGGATGATGGAGACTATTGTCCGCAAGGGTTTAGAGTAAGGAGCAAGATATTCACTAAAGACTTTAGCAGACATTGAATCATTTGGATTCTTTGAAGTCAAACTTATTCTTTGTGATTTGACCACGGCTTCCCTTATAGTTTCGCATAATCTGCATTCCGGTACTAAATTTTTTATTGAATGTTTCCAATATAATGATACACAGGAAACACGAGGAGGTATATAATTTCGGACGAGAATATTTATGAAAATATCCTCAGAAATATCGAAGATATTGATGATGATATTTTGGAATTTCTATGTTCGATGGTTGATGGAGAAAGATTTTCCGCAAGATTTTAACATGACTTCAGAGTAAGATATTCTCTAAGGATTTCAACGGATCCAGAATTATCTGGATTCTTTGAATATAGATTATGGTTCTTGTATTTGTCCTTGGTCTCCTTCATGCTATCCGTTTTTCAGTTCCAACGTTTCTGAGCTTTTCCAACATATTATTCTTTATCATCAAACTTCCGACGACTAAGGTCGTTTACGGTTGCCTACAGTTTATGCTGCTTCATTCAACTTTTTCAACATTCAGAGTATCGATTCGTAAACTGAGTGCCTTTTCAAAATTTCAGAATTGAAGATCGTAATTCTAGGAGATAATTGTTATATGTATACATATAACTATTGATATAGAAATGCTATGAGATTCGAAATACTGATTACTAATTCTCGGTAGTTAGTAAATGAGTAAATGTTAGGGTTTCACTGAATATAACGATTTTTCGGAAAGTCAAAGATCAACGGAGTTGTTGGTAAATTTACTGCTAATGTGGTGAGATATAAACGGTTCCCCGGTAACGATGACGACAGGAAAACTTATATATCGAGGTTATAATAAGGCTAATTCGAATGGAAGTCGATATTGATTTGCTGAAACTATGACAAAATTTGCTAATTGGAAAAGGAGTTGAAATGTTATGTTTGGTAATAACAATGTCAAAAGAGCTAGAACAGACACGTGTTGAACGTTTACACAGGTTCCGAGTATTTTCAGGTGCATAACTATATGCATCAATCTTTTCTTCCGTAGATGAAGTGCGGTTGGTTCATCCTTTCGATTGAGATATTTTCAAGAATCATGAAAGGTTTGAACGCAGATTATAATCGTCAAGATACAAATGAGCTTTAAGGTGAAATCAAGTGGCAAACTTGAAGACTTGTTTAGTTTCATATGTTATAATCAATATTTTAATTTATTTTAATTTATTTTAATTGTTTAATGTTATTAGTCCACAGTCGATAGTCCACAGTTGACAGTCCAATAATTCATATATATAGTTTAATATATAATATTCGAATTAATTAATACGTGTCGTGACCCGTATACGTCTCAAACTCGATCACAACTCAAACTATATATATTATTGTAGAATCAACCTCAACCCTGTATAGAGAACTCGATCATTACTGCATATAGAGTGTCTATGGTGATTCCAAATAATATATATAGATGCGTCGATATGATATGTCAAAACCTTAAATACGTGTCCCGATATTTAAAGTGCGTAAAATAAATAACAGAAATTAAATAACGATAAATAAAATGCGTAAAGTAAATAACAGAAATTAAATGACGATAAAATTGCGAGAATATAAATTGCGATAAATAAACTGCGATAAATAAACTGCGATAATTAAATGGTAATACGGAATTTAACAGTTAACTAGGAACAGTTAGCTAGGATTTTGTTAGCATGGATTCTTAACAAAATTTCATATTGTTAATTAGTGTGTTTCTAATCAATTTTTATTGTGTCCATTTTTTTTTTCATTATGCCACTTGTTGGATTCTGATATGTCAAAATCCTAATATGAAATTTGAATTTGAATGAAAATATTTATTCTTTGGTGAACGGATACGTATATCGGTGGATGTAAGTAGGATAGTATATGACTGTTGAAACAGATTCGAAGAACGTACAATGTAACTTATTAATGTGAAATTTAAATATTCCTCGGGTATTACCTACCCGTTAAAATATTTTCATCATTAACAGTTTGCACAGAAGAATTTTTAATTACAATCTTTATGAAAAAATATATACATATATATTTTCTTCAGATATAATCATGGATTTAATGAGTTAATATGATATTAAACTCATTTCGTTTACCATTAGAACTAGAATACATAATCTCTAAAACATTTAGAGATTACTTAATCGTCATGAAGAACGAAGATAATCGATGTAGAACGATACGTAGAACGATGATTATACTTGAGGTACATAATGAGATGTTGAGGCATGGATTGTTGATGGTACTGGTGTTGTTATTGATTGTACTGTTGGTGCCGGTGATGTTGCTGAAGTTGGTACATATTGCACCATATTCTCCGAATTGATTATTCGAGCGCGAAGTTCGTTGACTTATTACTCCAGGATGATTGTCGGTCAGAACGAGTAGATGAATAAGGTTCAGAATTGTGGATAGAATATGATCTTGTCGAGTTACCCTGGAAATGAGACTGAAAATGGTGTCTCGATCAGGTTCGCCGGTAAACGCTTCAGGTTCATTGTCAAGAGGTGAATTCGGTTGGTGGAAGGGATTGCCTTCTGCGCGTTTCCATTAATTAAGTCAACTACGAACCCATCAGATGAATTGATAATGGCTGATTGGTTGATTCATGCCGATGACGCTGTTTTCGGAGCTTAGGTGGACATCTATGCCGGAATAGCTGTCGGAATAACTATCGGAATAGTTATCGGAATTTGAGGGACTCGAACTGGTTGCAGGATTCATCTCGTATGATCAGATGAAAGATTTTTGATAAGAAATATATTATAGGATGTAGATTAGTACCCTGCAATACATAATTTACATATGCATATATAATACTAAAATCCCATAAGTTACGGAGGAATCTACGGAAGTTGTCAGGCAAAGTTACAGTAACAGATACGCTAAGATATAAAGTAGCAGATACACTAAGATATAATTTTTGTCTATACACTATTCATGCGGCCAACGCAGTAAAACGTGTCTAGACTAAGAATGATAAGTAAGTGATTCCCTAAGAATGATAAGCAGGAAATTTTTGACACGAAGTGATAAGCAAAACTTTTGACATGCAGACACGGTCGAAGTCCAGACTCACTAATGCATCCTAACGACTTATCAGTTAGACACACTATTGCAGACCTGGTTCGCTAAGACCATCGCTCTGATACCAACTGAAAGGACCCATCCTAATCCATCCGGACGAAGTCCATATTGATTATAAACGATTCACAACAGTTGATTACATTGCGAGGTACTTGACCTCTATATGATACACATTACAAAAATTGCATTCGTTTTTGAAAAGACAATCTTTCATTATATCGAAGGTTGACGTCATGCATACCATTTCATAATATATTTAACTATAATTGACTTAATAATAATTTTGATGAACTCGACGACTCAAATGCAATGTCTTTTGTAATATGCCATGAATGACTCCAAGTAATGTCCTTATAATGAACAAATGCACAGCGAAACATTTCTTTCGTACCTGAGAATAAACATGCTCTAAAGTGTCAACCAAAAGGTTGGTGAGTTCATTAGTTTAACAAAAATAATCATTTCATAATTTTAATAGACCACAAGATTTCATATTTCCATTTCTCATAAACATACGTCCCATGCATAGAGATAAAAATATCATTCATATGGATTGAACACCTGGTAACCGACATTCACAATATACATATAAGAATATCCCCATCATTCCGGGATCCTCCTTCGGACATGATATAAATTTCGAAGTACTAAAGCATCCGGTACTTTGGATGGGGCTTGTTGGGCCCGATAGATCTATCTTTAGAGTTCGCGTCAATTAGGGTGTCTGTTCCATAATTCTTAGATTACCAGACTTAATAAAAAGGGCATATTTGATTAGATAATCCAACCATAGAATGTAGTTTTGATTACTTGTGTCTATTTCGTAAAACATTTATAAAAGCAGCGCATGTATTCTCAGCCCAAAAATATAAAGGGTAAAAAGGTAAATGAGACTCACCTAATGTATTTTGTAGTAAAAATACATATGACAATTTTGAACAATGCAGGGTTGGCCTCGGATTCACGAACCTATATTATTCATATATAGTAATTTATATATTCGAAATCGAACAAATTTATTATATCTTAAATTATATTTTATATATATTTAATTTGTATGTATCTTTAAAATGACTAATTTTTATATAGTTATATTAATATTTATATATGATTAATATTATATTAAAAATACATCATTTGTTATATATGAATATTTATTAAAAAATATATATATTATATGTAATATAATTTTATATGCCTAACATTTATTTGTTGTAAAAATAATAATAATGATAATATTAGTAATCATAATTGTAGTTTTAGATATTTCTAATATTAAGTGATAACTAATATTTTTGTTAGTAATTGATAATATTAATAATAATAATAATAATAATAATAATAATAATAATAATAATAATAATAATAATAATAATAATAATAATAATAATAATAATAATAATAATAATAATAATAACAACAACAATATGTTATACCTTTGTAGCATTAAAAAGACTTAAAGTGCCCAAGACAGGACTCGAACCCACGACCTCACGCTTCCTCGACATACACTTAAACCAGCTGGGCTGTGCCCTTTTTCCGAAATATTACAGAACCAATATAAATTTAACCCGAATTCAATTTACGTTTTCACTATCTTCTTCTTCATAAGCCTAATCGACCACAGACCATGATCAAACTAATTATAACATAAATCATCATCTTCGATATCATAACAGCGATTATTATTATCACCAACTTTTAACATCAATTCTATATATCGTTAATAATTATCAACACAATGATCATCATCATTATATACCGTTAATCTCAGCCCATCATCCTTATTACTTCATCAATATCATAATCTCATAACATCATTAATATTATCGCTAATCTAATGAAAACAGAAACGGGTTCATATTGTAGCCGAAATCATCACCTCATTATTTTCCTAATATCATCTCCTTGTACCCATCATCACATCGTTATCTATATCTTTAACTATCATCATCATCGATTTAACATCATCTAATCCTAACCTACATAAAATCACAATTATCATCATAATACTATTCGTCGTCACTTTCCATCATCGTAACAGTAACAATGATGATAGCAGTAGAAGTAACACTATAACAACAGTAGGAGCTGCAGTCGTGGTATGATTCTCCTAACAGAGACACGAAAACAATAGCCGGAAGTGTGGGTTTTCGAAGGTTTAAATAGAAACAGCGAGATGTTACTGTTCCTCTTCTTCAACTCCTTTTATTGATGTAACGGAAAAAAAAAAATACAGCAATTGCAGCTGTGATTCGATGATGAGTTCGAAAGGGATAGAAACCAAAGGTGTAGCAAGGGTGTCATCATGATGATGTTTGGTTCAAAAAGAATACACGACTGTTATTTTGAAATCGTGACCCTTGATACACATTTGATATAAATAATAGTAAAGTAAATACATATAGTAAATCCCACTAACACTATGTGTGGGTCTGAGCTTTGTGAAGGATAGTTAGGTGAAAAGTTTACAAGATGTAGAGTAATATGTATTCTTTCCAAGTTGACAACTTTTGAAATTGTGATCCTCATCATATCATGCCCATTATCGTTACAGTTTTTAAACGCCAAATAAATATCAATTTATCTGTTTTTCAGCTGCAGCATATGACTATCTGATTCATTCGATACTATTATCAGGTTCCTGCTGTTTGGCCGAGTGTACAAGAATAATAATCGCTTACAAATTTATTAAAGCTAGAAAGGAGAGAGAGAAAAAGGTGAAGGTGGTGAGATAGTTGTTTAATCGAAACAGAATCGTTGGAGCAGGTGTAGCAGTGTTTGGTTATGTGTCGTTTGATTCTTCTGGTGTTGGATTATTTACGAATGAAACAAGAAAGAGAATCGAAATTTGCTGGGTATCAAATGGTGTTGATGGTGTTGTTCGATGATAGTAGTGATGGTTGCCACCTGTTTCAATAGTGTTTGGGTCTTGGGGTTTATTGTGAACCGAACCACAACAGTTAAGTAATGATAGTATATGATCGGGTAACAAAAGAGATGAGTAGCAATAGGTATAACGTAACTGGTGGTGGGTTGTGTAATCTATGGTTCTTGAAATTAAACAAAAATTAACAAATTTGCATATGGTTTTTGAGGTTTGAAGATGGTAGGTGATAAGTTAGAAAGGTGATGAATTGTTTGGTTAACTTTCAAGATATTCATGTGGTATCTCATTACATATGTAAATATATGCTTTTAGATGGCAGAGATAGATTACAAATGAAATTCACGGATTCTAAAATGATGTGATGGTAAACAGAAATATGCCAAGACAACACACTAACACCAATATAGTAATATGTAAATTTCTTGGAAAAGGGACGTGTGAAAAGAGAGTAATATAAATGTAATAATATAATTATAATAATAATAATACATATCTGTTCATATGAAATGTGCAGAGATTCAATGAATTGAACAGAAAAGCCATCCCACTCTTGGATTGTAATACCGACACTTTTAACTCGTTTAATATCGATCGAATGATAATTGAACGTTACTATTGTTTACTAAATAGATTCGAAATCACAAAATATATATTTAATATACTTTATATATATATATATATATATATATATATATATATATATATATATATGTTTTAAATAATAATTATCATAATATCATATATTTATTTTATTTTACATAATTGATTTTAATATCAACAACATATAATATTTCAACTTATATTTTCAATTATTATATATATATATATATATATATATATATATATATACACACACACACACACACATATCTATTTACAATTAATTGTTCGTGAATCGTCGGGTACAGTCAAAGGGTAATTGATTACATGAATATAGATTTCAAAACTTTCGAGACTCAACATAACAGATTTTTGCTTATCATGTCAGAAACATATAAAGATTGAAGTTTAAATTTGATCGGAAATTTCCGGGTCATCACATTCCAGTGGGTTCTTGGTGCTTGATGCTCATCACGGCTCTCATCCTTGATGCGTATAGCTTCAAGTGTACAACTCGTTGATGTGTGTGCATCATCTTTAACAAGTTTTTACCATAATAACACTAATGTAAGTCTAAGATATGTAGCACAACTCACTTAAGAGTTGTATGAAGGTTGATGAACCAAAGTTACATCAAGATCTTAGATCCGACACTTACATGAGTTCTAATAGTAATATTAAGCTACAAACTTGAAAGTAAACTAAATAATCAAGATCTTAAGTTGTAGAACTTAGATCTTAGCTAGATCTTAAAGATCCTAGACTAGAAAGTCTAAATCTAGTGTTCTTAAGTTAGATACTAAGTTATAGAACTTGGATCTGCACTTTAATGAAACCATAAGTTATGAAACTTAGATTTTCAACTAGTAATTTGTATGTAAGCTCGTAAGCTCTTATTTACAACAAAATTAGAAGACCATAAGCTATATAAACTTAGATCCAACATAAGTGTTTGAAGTTATAACTAGAAAGTTATACTTCCATGTTCTTGAACTTACAAAGTTAACTTTTAGTTTCAAGAAATATGAGATCAAGATTAACTAGTAATACTTGACCAAATTAACAACATCACAAATTTAAAGTACTTACAAAAGAAATAATTAAACTAAAGTACAAGTATTATGTTCATGTTTGTTTCATACTTAGGAAGATTCAAATCAAAGTTTGGATCTTATGATTTAAGTCTACAAAACATGAACACTGGTATCATTATGAAACTTATGAACTTTAAATCTTGAAAACATTTTAATGTAGAACCGTAAAATAGTAAGTTTATATTCTTGTTCTTGATTCTTCATCAAACAAAGGATAGAAGCAACCAAGATTACATGAAGATACAAGTTAGAAAACTTGATCTTTAACATAAACAAGAAACAACAACAAGTAACAACAAACTACAACTAGTAAATGATGATGATGGATGGTGGTTTTAATGGAAGAAAAAGAAAGAAAGTAAAGCTTGTTACTTACAATATTTTGAGAGAAAAAGAGAGTAAAAGAGAAGTGTGTAAGTATGTGTGTGTAAATGAGATAGAATACAAGAAAATAAGTAATAAAAAAAAATTGAACTCTCCCTCACCCATCACTTGGCCGACGGTTTTAAGGACAAAGGGGCAAGGTCAAAAGCCAACTTTCCAACATGGGAGAATGGTGTATGATTAGAATAGATAAAGTTAGATGTATGGGGAAGAGTTTCTAGCATGCTTGCACAAGTCTCATCATACTTAACTTAATTAATCTAAGGTTAACATTAATAAGTTACTAGTAATAAAATGGGCTCACAACTAGTCCATTAAGTGTGTAGGGTGGGCTTCCAAGTCCATTAACATGAGTCCACTAATAAAAGCCCAAGTCTAAGCAAGTAACAATTTAAATAAACAAAGCCCAAGTAATTAACTACTATCATTAGTTAATTAAAAATGATTAATAATAATTAATCATGAATGTAAATAATATTCAAAATATTATTCGTGTAAAGTACGTGTGTCACAAAGACAAGTCGGGCCATGAAAAGTTAAATACGGTAACAAGTAACACGTATAAGAACACGTTTATTAAAACAAAAGCATTAATAATAAATTATTAATAATTAAACGTTGGAAAATCCAGGGTTGAGGTTGATTCTACAATAATATATATACTTTGAGTTGTGATCGAGTCTGAGAAATGTACACGGGTCACAATACGTATTAAATAATTCGAATTTTATATATTAAACTATATATGAATTATTGAACTGCTAACTGTGGACTATCAACTGAGGACTACCAACACTGGACAATTAAAATGAATTAAAATATTGATTATAACAAATGAAACTAAACAATTCTTCAAGTTTGCCACTTGATTTCATCTTAAACCTCATTTGTATCTTGACAATTCCAATCTGCGTACAAACTTTTCATGATTCTTGAAAACACCTAAATCGTGAGGATGAACCAACTGCACTTCATCTACGGAAGAAAAGATTGATGCATATAGTTATGCACCTGAAAACACTCAGAACCTGAGTAAACGTTTAACACGCATCTGTGCTAGCTCCTTTAGCGTTGTTATTACCGAAAATAACTTTGCAATTCCTTTTCAAATTAGCTAATTTTGTCACAGCTCCAACAAATCAATTTCGACCTTTCATTCGAATAAGTCTTATGATGACTTTGATATATACGATTGCCTTTTGTCATCGTTACCGGAGAACCGTTTATGTTCCACCACTTTAGCAATAAACTTACCAACAACTTCGCTGATCTTTGATTTTCAAAAAAAAAAAAATCGTTATATTCATTGGAATTCTATTATACACTCATCCGCACCTTGTAACAAGAATTACCATACAAATTATTGAGAATCAACAATCAGTATTTTGAAATCTCGCAACATGTCTACATCAACAGTTATATATACATATAACGTCTACCTCCAAGATTTACATATTTCAAATGTGAAGTCTCTGAAAAACACCCTGACCTGCGAACTAGTGCTCAAATGCTGATGAAGCAGCAAAAACTGTGAACGACCTTAACAGTAAAAAGTTTGATGATAAAGAATAGTGTATTGACAAAGCTCAGAAAAAGAGAAGTTTTTAAAACTGGAAAACGGATTGAGCAAAGTATGAAGGAGGCTGTGGACAAATCACAAAGACTGAACCTGCCTTCAAAGAATCTAAATGATTTAGTGTCTGCTGAGGTTGTATCGAATACCTTGCTACTGACTCTACGCTTTTACGGATAAATCTTCATCATCATCCATCGATATTAGAAATTCTAAGATATCATCGTATCTTTCATTATAAATATCCTCGACATTTTTGAAGATATTTTCATAAATATTCTTATCTGAAATCATTTATCTCTTTGCGATATCAATGTTACATCAGAAAGGAAACTGATTTAGTTTCTAAATTCTGATAAATTTGAACTTAAAATATGAATGTTATTGAAGTATTATTGGCAATTGATGCATGAGTTAGTATAATATAATGACACTTGATCAACGTGATTATATTACAGTAAGTCATGCTGAGTTTCTAATGGAATGTGATGATTCACAGACTATAACGTCATCATGTGCCATGTTACACGACTCTTATATTTTATCTAATTTATAAACTTATCAAGAACTTATTTTCCTGATAGTTCTATCTTTTCTCTTGAATTTTGGTAATCTAACCAATCAAAATCTTGCTATTACAATCTCTCTCTTAGAACATTAGTCATGTTCATTCGAAACTTCATACCTATGAATTGTGGACCATTATTCACTTGACTTGAAGTCGGGAAGAGAAAACAAAAGTAAGGAACTCTAAAATATAGAGGAAACGAAGCGGGTGGATTTATAGTGAAATATCAGACAGAGCAATCGTTACAGATTATCGCAATTAATCAAAGAGGATATTAATTTCCTTAATTATCGATGAACAAATCTTATTATGAAGATTTCCTTTAAAATTCCTTGAACTCCGAAAATCAATTCTATCTACGTCAAAAGATGTGACAAATCTTCATTTACTCTCTTCATTCTTTTGTGATAGCTTCACTTATACTCTTCGCGTACTCGAATTATTTTATCCATATTACACAATGATGATAAATTCCAACTCATATAAGTCGTGAAAACATTCTTATTATTATTCATGACGACCTCGATCAAATTTTGAGGACGAAATTTCTTTAACGGGTAGGTACTGTGACAACCTGGAAATTTCTGACAAAATTTAAACTTGATCTTTACATAATTTCGACACGATAAGCAAAGTCTGTATTGTTGAGTCTCCAAATTTTTGAACTGTTTCATGAATTCAGTAACCTTTGACTAATCCCGACGATTCACGAACAATTATTTGTAACTAAATATGTATATATATAAATGTAAGTATATATGTAATAATTTGAAATTTTAAAATATAATTTAAACATTAAAATTAAATATATAAAATAGGACATAAAATAATTAAGTTGTACTTAGAATGAACCTATATTTAAATATATGATTTCTATAGATAATTATCAATATACGTATACTGTAATCTATATATAAAATTTATAAATAATAAAGAATCAATAAAAGTTATTATATAACATATTAAATAATTATTAAATATTACCTAATTAATAATATATAATGTTAATGTATGTAATTACAAGTAAAAATGTAGTTGTTATACTAACTTTACTATTATTTTCATTATTTTTATTAATATTAATATTAATATTAATATCTGTATTAGTTATATTATTAGTTTCAATATATAATAGATATATGAAAATTTATACATTTAATCTGTTATATGACTAATATTATTGTTATCATGATTAGTAGGAAAATTATGAATTTAGCTATCATTATGATTATTATGATTATTATTATTATTATTATTATTATTATTATTATTATTATTATTATTAGTTTTTTTAAAATCATTATTAATATTATAAATATTAATATAATAATAACACAATTTATTATTATTATCATTAGTAATATCATTTATAATATTGTTATTAATAATTTTTATTATAATTGTTGGTAAGATTATTATTATTATTATTCATATAATTATTATTATTAGTATTCATATTATTATTAATATACTTATTATTACTAATTATATATATATAGAATATAAATACTGATATATATATATATCGCATATATTACAGATTCAGTTTCACTTCACTATCACGATGTATCTAAATTTTGCTTCTGTCCAAAATTGATTACATAGCTAAATCAATTAGTACGATTATGTTTAAAGTCATTCTATTTTTTCCCCTTAATATCTGTACGATTGAAAATCCTGTCGACCCAATCATAACTATAAAACAAAGGCAAATAAATCTTAACTCTGTAGTAATTATTATATATCATATTATAATTATACATGGCTGCAATTGTGAACCAAAAACACAAAAAAAAAAAAAATCAAACATCTACAGCTGGCGTGCTCTGTTATGGTGTCATTCAATCAATACCTCGAATTCGAATGTATTTTCAAAATGTAATAATGAGGAGTTGTTAGAAATCCTCTATGAAAACTATCTGGAAAATATTAGCTTCCAATTTTTAATAACGAATTTGAATTTTGGAGTCAAAGTTCAAATTAAAAAAGTCAACCCAAGTGTTCATCACAAAATTCGTAATTGTTTTGATGATTCTTGTTAAATTGTTGATGCAGTAAGTTTCTAGAAGGGAAATGCAAACCTTTTCATGTTGTAAGTTACATCTAAAACGCTTTCAATTACAAAATCAAGGTATGAACTATTGAAGTTCATAACGGGTCTGTAGCAGACCAGAATTTTTTTAATTAACTATTTTAATTAAATCAAGAACCTTGTTTTGGTTGAGGTTTGTTTCTTACTATTGTTCTAAAATCGATTGAAAATTTAGTTGTCGTAATTCAATGATCTCAGGTAGACTTGATTCAGGAAGATGAAAAAGAGGAAATTAAATTCAAACGGATTAAATAAAACTAGGTAAGATATAAAACATAAAAATAGAAAATAGATGGATGGTTATAAGTATTTGTGTGAACGAGAGGGTGCGGGTTCAATCCCAACTTTGGACAGTTTTTTCTTTCCAAAAGGGATTATTAAAGGTAGTTTTATTTTCATTATAATTTTTATGTTGTTATTATTATTTATGATGATTATTATTATTATTATTATTATTATTATTATTATTATTATTATTATTATTATTATTATTATTATATTATTATCATTATTAATATTATTATCATTGTTATTAATGGTATTATAATTGTTATTACAATCATGTTTAGATTTATAGGTATTAGAAGCATTATCATATTTAGTATTTTTAAAAGTAGTATTATTATTATGATTAAGATTATCGTTATTATTAATATATTATCATTAATATTGTTATTATTATTATTAATATCCTTATCAATATCAATTAAATGTATTATGATTAAAATTATAGAATTTCCATTGTTATTAGTATAGGTATTATTATTATTACTATGATTATGATTACTATTAGTATTATAATTATTAGGATTATGATTAAAATTATTATTATTATATATTCATCAATATTGTTAGGATTATTATTGTTATCTATATAAAAATCAATAAAAGTATTTTTATTAATATTATTATTATCATTAACATAGGTACTATTATTAGTATTACCATTATTATTATTAATATTACAAAGTATCTTTAATCGACTTATCAGTTAAACATTAATATTAGTAATACTGTATGATTACTGGAAATTCTATTAAACTATTAAAAATTACCATTATTATTAAAAGTATTATTTTTACTAAAACTATCATTATTATCGTTATCAGTATTATCTATATCATTACTATTAAGATAATTACGATTATGAAAATAAAAGTATTAATGTCATTATTAAAGTTATAAGCATAAAAATAAAGATTTTATATATATGAATATATATTTAATACACATAACTTCACTATATTAATATACTTATATATAAAAATGAAAATATATATAATGAAACTTATTAATCTATTAAATAAATGAATTACATCACTAATAATAATATATTTGTTCGATCACAATTATGTATATGTTTTAATATATATACGAATGATATAGGTTCGTGAATCCGAGCCCAACCCTGCATTGTTCAATATAGTCATATGTATTTTTACTACACAATACATTAGGTGAGTTCATTTGATTCCCTTTTACTCTTTATATTTTTGGGACTGAGAATACATGCGCCGTTTTTATAACTGATTTACTAAATGCTTTGAGATATATTTTTGAACTGAGAATACATGAACTGCTTTTATAACTGTTTTACGAAATAGACACAAGTACTAAAAAACATTCTACGATTGAGTTACGAGTACACCGGATATCACCCCTTTATATTCTGGTAATCTAAGAATTAGAAAACCGAGCTCCTAATTAACGCGAATCCTAAAGATAGATCTATGGGCACACACAAGCCCCAGTAAGAGAATTTGAACTGCTTTAGTACTTCGAAATAGGTATAAAACCGCCAGCTTTAAAAGATATGATCTGTTTGTGAGGTGTACACAACCATCATATTTAAAAGAGTGACCTGTTTGTATGCTTTTGCATGACCGTGCGGAATGCCGGTATGCGGGGGATATTCTATATGCATCTTGTTAAGGTTGATTACCAGGTGTTTATATATCGTATGAATGATTTTCCAGCAGTGAGCAGACCTGCACAGATTGTTTTCGAAATATGAGTATCTTGTGGTCTATTATACTATCTGAAATGATTATTTATGATAAACTAATGAACTCACCAACCTTTTGGTTGACACATTAAAGCATGTTTATTCTCAGGTATAAAAGAAATCTTTCGCTGTGCATTTGCTCATTTTTGAAATGTCCCATTCATATTGATTATAAACGTTCCATATTAATTAATTTCGTCGCGAGGTTTTGACCTCTGTATGAGACATTTTTCAAAGACTGCATTCATTTTTAAAACAACCATAACCTTTATTTTATCGATAAAGGTTTAAAAAAGCATTACGTAGATTATCAAATAATGATAATCTAAAATATACTGTTTACACACGACCATTACATAATGGTTTACAATAAGAATATATTACATCAAAAATAAGTTTCTTGAATGCAGTTTTTACATAATATCATACATGCATGGACTCCAAATCTTGTCCTTATTTTAGTATGCAACAGCGGAAGCTCTTAATAATCACCTGAAAATAAACATGCTTTAAACGTCAACAAAAATGTTGGTGAGTTATAGGTTTAACCTATATATTTATCAATCGAAATAATAGACCACAAGATTTCATATTTCAATACATCCCATACATAGAGATAAAAATCATTCATACGGTGAACACCTGGTAACCGATATTAACAAGATACATATAGAATATCCCCATCATTTCGGGACACCCATCGGACATGATAATTTCAAAGTACTAAAGCATTCCAAATTCCATAATGGGGCTTGGTGGAACCGATAGATCTATCTTTAGGATTCGCGTCAATTTGGGGGTCTGTTCCCAAATTTTTAGGCTACCAAGCTAAAAAGGGCATATTCGGCTTCGATCATTCACCCATATAAAGTAGTTTCATTTACTTGTGTCTATTTCATAAAACATTTATAAATTTGCATGTATTCTCATCCCAAAATATTAGATTTTAAAAGTGGGACTATAACTCACTTTCACAGATTTTTACTTCGTCGGGAAGTAAGACTTGGCCACTGGTCGATTCACGAACCTATAAAAAATATGTACATATATATCAAAGTATGTTCAAAATATATTTACAACATTTCTAATACGTTTTAATGTTTTAAGTTTATTAAGTCAGCTGTCCTCGTTAGTAACCTACAACTAGTTGTCCATAGTTAGATGTACAGAAATAAATTGATATATATTATCTTGACCTAATCCACGACCCAGTGTATACACGTCTCAGGCTAGATCACAACTTAAAGTATATCTATTTTTGGAATCAACCTCAACCCTGTATAGCTAACTCCAACATTACTGCATATAGAGTGTCTATAGTTGTTCCAAATAATATATATAGATGGGTCGATATGATATGTCAAAACATTTGCATACGTGTCTATGGTATCCCAAGATTACATAATATATTAGAATATATGTATTATACAATATAAGTTAGCTAGGATATGATTAATATAGATTTGTTACCAATTTTCACGTAGCTACAACAAGTAAAAATATCCAATCTTGTTTTACCCATAACTTCTTCGTTTGAAATCCGTTTTGAGTGAATCCAATTACTATGGTTTCATATTGAACTTAAGATTATGAATCTATACAGAAAAAGTATAAGTTTATAGTCAGAAATACAGGTTACAAGTTGTTTTTGTAAAGGTAGTCATTTCAGTTGAAAGAACGACGTCTAAATGACCATTTTGGAAAACTTACTTCCACTTTGAGTTTAATCATGATTTTTGGATATAGTTTCATGTTCATAAGAAAAATCATTTTCCCAGAAGAAAAACTTTTAAATCAAAGTTTATCATAGTTTTTAATTAACTAACCCAAAACAGCCCGCGGTGTTACTACGACGGTGTATATTCAGTTTTACGGTGTTTTTCGTTTTTTCAGGTTTTAAATCATTAAGTTAGCATATCATATAGATATAGAATATGTGTCTAATTGATTTTAAAAGTCAAGTTAGAAGGATTAACTTTTGTTTGCGAACAAGTTTAGAATTAACTAAACTATGTTCTAGTGATTTCAAGTTTAAACCTTCGAATAAGGTAGTTTTATACATATGAATCGAATGATGTTATGAACATCATTACAAACCTCAGGTTTTGTGGATAAACCTACTGAAAATGAGAAAAATAGATCTAGCTTCAAAGGATCCTTGGATGGCTTGAAAGTTCTTGAAGCAAAATCATGACAAGAAAACAAGTTCAAGTAAGATTTCCACTCGAAATAAGATTGTTATAGTTATAGAAATTGAATCAAAGTTTGAATATGAGTATTACCTTGTATTAGAAAGATATCTTACTGTAAATAAGAAAGATTTCTTGAGGTTGGATGATCACTTTACAAGATTGGAAGTAAGCTAGCAAACTTGGAAGTATTCTTGATTTTATGAAACTAGAACTTATAGAATTTATGAAGAACACTTAGAACTTGAAGATAGAACTTGAGAGAGATAAATTAGATGAATAAAATTGAAGAATGAAAGTGTTTGTAGGTTTTTTTGGTCGTTGTTATATGGATTAGATATAAAGGATGTGTAATTTTGTTTACATGTAAATAAGTCATGAATGATTACTAATATTTTTGTAATTTTATGAGATATTTCATGCTAGTTGCCAAATGATGGTTCCCACATGTGTTAGGTGACTCACATGGGCTGCTAAGAGCTGATCATTAGAGTGTATATACCAATAGTACATACATCTAAAAGCTGTGTATTGTACGAGTACGAATACGGGTGCATACGAGTAGAATTATTGATGAAACTGAACGAGGATGTAATTGTAAGCATTTTTGTTAAGCAGAAGTATTTTGATAAGTGTCTTGAAGTTTTTAAAAAGTGTATGAATACATATTAAAACACTACATGTATATACATTTTAACTGAGTCGTTAAGTCATCGTTAGTCGTTACATGTAAGTGTTGTTTTGAAACCTTTAGGTTAACGATCTTGTTAAGTGTTGTTAACCCATTGTTTATTATATCAAATGAGATTTTAAATTATTACATTAACATGATATTATGCTGTATTAATATATCTTAATATGATATATATACAATTAAATGTCGTTACAACGATAATCGTTACATATATGCCTCGTTTCGAAATCATTAAGTTAGTAGTCTTGTTTTTACATATGTAGTTCATTGTTAATATACTTAATGATATGTTTACTTATCATAATACCATGTTAACTATATATATATATATATATATGACATCATAGAGTTTTTACAAGTTTTAACGTTCGTGAATCACCAATCAACTTGGGTGGTTAATTGTCTATATAAAACCTATTTCAATTAATCAAGTCTTAACAAGTTTGATTGCTTAACATGTTGGAAACAATTAATCATATAAATATCAAATTCATTTAATATATATAAACATGGAAAAGTTCGGGCCACTACAGTACCTACCCGTTAAATAAATTTCGTCACGAAATTTTAAGCAGTTGGAGGTGTTGACGTATCTTCTGGAAATAAGTGCGGATATTTCTTTTTCATCTGATCTTCTTGTTCCCAGGTGAACTTGGGTCCTCTACGATCATTCCATCAAACCTTAACAATTGGTATCTTGTTTTGCTTAAGTCGTTTAACCACACGATCCATTATTTCGACGGGTTCTTCGATGAATTGAAGTTTTTCGTTGATTTGGATTTCGTCTAATGGAATAGTGAGATCTTCTTTAGCAAAACATTTATTCAAATTTGAGATGTGGAAAGTGTTATGTACAGTCGCGAGCTGTTGAGGTAACTCAAGTCGGTAAGCTTCTGGTCCGACACGATCAATAACCTTGAATGGTTCAATATACCTTGGATTTAATTTCCCTTGTTTACCAAATCGAACAACGCCCTTCCACGGTGCAACCTTAAGCATGACCATCTCTGCAATTTCAAATTCTATATCTTTTCTTTTAATGTCGACGTAGCTCTTTTGTCGACTTTGGGCGGTTTTCAACCGTTATTGAATTTGTATGATCTTCTCGGTAGTTTCTTGTATTATCTCCGGACCCGTAATCTGTCTATCCCCCACTTCACTCCAACAAATCGGAGACCTGTACTTTCTACCATAAAGTGCTTCAAAAGGCGCCATCTCAATGCTTGAATGGTAGCTGTTGTTGTAGGAAAATTCTGCTAACGGTAGATGTCGATCCCAACTGTTTCCGAAATCAATAACACATGCTCGTAGCATGTCTTCAAGCGTTTGTATCTTCCTTTCGCTCTGCCCATCAGTTTGTGGATGATAGGCAGTACTCATGTCTAGACGAGTTCCTAATGCTTGATGTAATGTCTGCAAGAATCTTGAAATAAATCTGCCATCCCTATCAGAGATAATAGAGATTGGTATTCCATGTCTGGAGATGACTTCCTTCAAATACAGTCGTGCTAACTTCTCCATCTTGTCATCTTCTCTTATTGACAGGAAGTGTGCTGATTTGGTGAGACGATCAACTATTACCCAAATAGTATCAAAACCACTTGCAGTCCTTGGCAATTTAGTGATGAAATCCATGGTAATGTTTTCCCATTTCCATTCTGGGATTTCGGGTTGTTGAAGTAGACCTGATGGTTTCTAATGCTCAGCTTTGACCTTAGAACACGTCAAACATTCCTCTACGTATTTAGCAACATCGGCTTTCATACCTGGCCACCAAAAATGTTTCTTGAGATCTTTGTACATCTTCCGCGTTCCAAGATGTATTGAGTATCTGGTTTTATGAGCTTCTCTAAGTACCATTTCTCTCATATCTCCAAATTTTGGTACCCAAATCCTTTCAGCCCTATACCGGGTTCTGTCTTCCCGAATATTAAGATGCTTCTCCGATCCTTTGGGTATTTCATCCTTTAAATTTCTCTCTTTTAAAACTCCTTGTTGCGCCTCCTTTATTTGAGTAGTAAGGTTAGTGTGAATCATTATATTCATAGCTTTTGCTCGAATAGGTTCTCTGTCCTTTCTGCTCAAGGCGTCGGCTACCACATTTGCCTTTCCTGGGTGGTAACGAATCTCAAAGTCGTAATTATTAAGCAATTCAATCCACCTGCGCTGCCTCATGTTCAGTTATTTCTGATTAAATATGTGTTGAAGACTTTTGTGGTCGGTATATATAATACTTTTGACCCCATATAAGTAGTGACTCCAAGTCTTTAATGCAAAAACAGCTGCGCCTAATTCCAAATCATGCGTCGTATAATTCTGCTCGTGAATCTTCAATTGTTTAGACGCATAAGCAATTATCTTCGTTCGTTGCATTAATACACAACTGAGACCTTGCTTTGAGGCATCACAATATATCACAAAATCATCATTCCCTTCAGGTAATGACAATATAGGTGTCGTAGTTAACTTTTTCTTCAACAATTGAAACGCTTTTTCTTGTTCATCCTTCCATTCAAATTTCTTCCCTTTATACGTTAATGCAGTCAAGGGTTTTTCTATTTTGGAAAAATCTTGGATGAACCTTCTGTAGTAACCATCTAGTCCTAAAAATTGGCGTATGTGTTTCGGAGTTTTTGGGGTTTCCCACTTTATAACGGTTTCAATCTTTGCTGGATCCACCTGAATACCTTCTTTATTCACTATATGACCGAGGAATTGAACTTCTTCTAACCAAAATGCACACTTTGAAAACTTAGCGTACAGTTTTTCTTTTCTTAGCAACTCTAGCACTTTTCTCAAATATTCTTCGTGCTCTTGATCATTCTTCGAGTAAATAAGTATGTCATCGATGAAGACAATGACAAACTTGTCAAGATATGGCCTACACACTCGGTTCATGAGGTCCATGAACACATCTGGTGCGTTAGTTAATTCAAACGGCATAACCATAAACTTGTAATGACCGTAACGCGTCCTAAAAGCAGTCTTCGGAATGTCATCCTCCTTCACTCGCATTTAGTGATACCCAGAACGTAAATCAATCTTCGAATAAACCGACGAGCCTTGTAGTTGATCAAATAAATCGTCGATTCTCGGTATTGGGTAACGGTTCTTGATGGTAAGTTTGTTCAACTCTCAGTAGTCGATACACAACCTGAATGCACCATCTTTCTTCTTGACAAACAGAACATGAGCTCCCCATGGTGATGTACTTGGTCGAATGAAACCACACTCTAAAAGTTCCTGTAATTGACTTTGTAATTCTTTCATTTCGCTGGGTGCGAGTCTGTATAGAGCACGAGCTATTGGTGCAGCTCCTGGTACAAGGTCTATTTGAAATTCAACGGATCGATGTGGGGGTAATCCCGGTAATTCTTTCAGAAATACATCGGGAAATTCTTTTGCGACGGGAACATCACTGATGTTCTTTTCTCCAGGTTTAACTTCCTTGATGTGTGCTAGAATGATGTGTAACGACCCGGAATTTTCCGATCGTTCTATACTTATGAGATTAATATTTACATAAATTAAACCTTACCAACATGATAAGCAATCCAAACTGTTGAGACTTATATTTTTGAAAAGAGTTTTACACAACGTTTGACCGTCCAATTTGACCGATGATATCACGAACTATATAATACACGATAATTATACGATTATGTATATGTACATATCTATACATATTTAACATGATTTAAGGATGGTTTAACATTTCATTGTGAACTAACAACAATGAGTTATAAGTATACTTTGAGACCACTAACTTAAGTTTTCAAAACGATAACTATATGTAACGTTCTTTGACATATATACTTACAATCTTTAATGTGTTATCATTTATGTCACCAATATGATTTAAGTGTAATGGGATTAATTTGTAACCAAAATAATCTTGATAAATATTAAACAAGTTTGGGGAAGTGTGAAGTGCACACTTGTTTGAACTTATCTTGATTATGACGGGGGTTCGGGGGCAGCGCCCCCGATAAGTGGGGTCCAAGGGGTGGCCCCCGATAACCAGACTGTCCTATAAGTATCACCATCACCTTGGTTTTTCATTTCATTCTTACAACCATCTTTCTCTAACAAAAAAAAACACACTCTTAGGAACTCTAAGTGTTCTTCACAATCTCAGCAAATACTCATGAAGAACTAGCTTCATGAACAACCTATAATCATCATAAGAAAGTGTGATCAAGATTATTTTCTATCTTTTCCAGTAGCTTTATCCAAGTAACTTGAGGTAGTAACCTTATTCATAATCTTATTCGATTCATATTTATATAGCTATCTTATTTTGTGTTATAAAATTTTTAACAACAAGAACATAGTTTGAATGATTTCAAACCTGTTCGCAAACTAAATAGATCCTTCTAATTTGATTTTTAAAACACTTCAAAACCTGTAATATATCATATTATGACAAAAATCGGATTAATCATATCTTGGCTAATTAACATAATATTTAATATATATTTACTTATGATTTGATTTTATATATTCCAGGACCACCCGTAAACAACACGAGAAGATTAATCATAAGACCTCATGATTGTACGCAACACGTCATTTGAAAACATGGTACCATGGGTCGAGATTAATTCTGATCAATACGAATACGATGGGGTCTTTATTTATTTTATTGAGCAACTAATTATGGACCATTAATAACAGACTGCTAACTACGGACTAAGAAAATATTAAAAGTATTATAAGTATATATATATGTAACGATTACTTGAAAAGAAAATATGTTGATATATTATATATATGGTTAGGTTCGTGATATCTATCGGAGACCAAGTCGAGTTAAATACCTTCAAGGAAAAGGTGAGTATATAGTCCCACTTTTAAACTCTAAATATTTCGGGATGAGAATACATGCATTTTATGATTTACGTTATGGACACAAGTGATTAAAAATATATATTCTACGTTGAGTTGTACCACTGGCATACTTCCCTGTAACTTGGTAACTAATATTTACATGAGGTATTGTAAACGCGAATCCTGTTGATAGATCTATCGGGCCTGACAACCCCAACCGGACTGGACAACCAGTATTCAACGATTGCACAGTACTTCGTTTCGGTAACTACACTTGGTACGGTGTAGTAAGATTTCATAATAAAGGGAATATGCGACGTTGATTAAATGTTAAGTATGGTTATCAAGTGCTCAACAACTTAGAATATTTTTTTATTAAAACGTTTATATATGAAATCTTGTGGTCTATATTTATAACGCTGCCGGCATTAAACCTATATCTCACCAACTTTATGTTGACGTTTTAAGCATGTTTATTCTCAGGTGATAACTAAAAGCTTCCGTTGCAACATGTTGAATTTAAGCAAGATCTTGAGTATGCATATTTGTGTCAAAAATAAAACTGCATATCGGAGGATTTGTAATGTAAAATATGTTGGAGGTCGTATTGTTATTATCACATGTAAAGTTTGTAAGTCTAAGATTATCGCTAAACGATAATCATTATTAAGTTGTTTAAACCTTGTATTTGTAATAAAAGCTATGGTTTGTATTGTAAAAACGAATGCAGTTTTTGAAAAATGTCGCATATAGAGGTCAATACCTCGCGATGAAATCATATGTTATTGTATTCGTCCTTATGGTTAAGGTCGGGTTATGACATGATGTAACAACCTTTTCTTATTAGTTTATGTGCCTTCAAACTACTAATAAGATTTAATTTTGCGTTGTTCTTTTCTCCGTACAACATTAAAGGTTTTCCTTTTTCACGCACAATGCGAATCGCATTTTTGTAACAAACGACCTCTGATCTCACCTTTTTCAACCAGTTCATACCAATTATTACATCAAAACTCCCTAACTCATCTGGTATTAAATTAATTTTAAACGTTTCATCCCCCAGTTTAATTTCTCTATCCCGACATATATTATTTGGTGAAATTAATTTACCGTTTGCTACGACGAGTAAAAATTTACTATCCAAAGGCGTCAATGGGCAACTTTATTTAGCACAAAAATCTCTACTCATATAGCTTCTATTCGCACCCGAATCAAATAAAACATAAGCAGATTTATTATCAATAAGAAACGTACCCGTAACAAGCTCCGGGTCTTCCTGCGCTTCTGTCGTATTAATATTGAAAACTCTTCTGCGGCCCTGCCCATTAGTATTCCCCTGATTCGGGCAATTACTTCTAATGTGGCCCGATTTTCCATATCCATAACAAACAAAGGCGGCATTACTTGTTTTGCCACTATTTGTTCCTTTAGTTCTGTTAAACTTTGGTCCGTACACCTCACACTTTTTCGCACCAGGGCCAGTTCTTTTACACTTGGTGCAAAATGTCATGCAAAACCCATTCTGGTGGTACTCTTCACACCTTTGGCATTTTTAGTTTTTGTTGCCGTTGTTGTTATTGAGGTTGTTGTTGAGATTGTTATTATTGTTGGAACGGTTGTTGTAGTTGTTGTTGTTATTGGGACGTTTGTTGTAGTTATTGTTAGGATTGCAGTTATTGTTGTGATTGTTATTGTGGTTGTGGTTGTAATTGTTGTTGTTGTATTGGTGACCCTTGTCACTAGTTTCTTCCCACTTTCTCTTGAGTTGTTTCGTGTTGGCTTCTTCGGCCTCCTGCTCTTTAATTCTTCCCTCAATCTGATTTATGAGTTTATGAGCCATTCAACTTGCCTTTTGTATGGAAGCGGGCTCATGTGAACTCACATCTTTTTGAATCCTTTCTGGTAACCCTTTTACAAACGCGTCGATCTTCTCTTCTTCATCTTCGAACGCTCCCGGACACAATAGGCACAACTCTGTGAATCGTTGTTCATATGTGGTAATGTCGAAACCTTGTGTTCGTAACTCCCTAAGTTCTACCTTGAGTTTATTGACTTCGTTTCTAGGACGGTACAGCTCGTTCATCAATTGCTTGAATGCCGACCACGGTTGTGCGTAAGCAGTATTTTGTCCTACCTGTTCAAGATAGGTGTTCCACTACATTAACGCAGTACCTGTGAAGGTATGCGTAGCGTACTCAACTTTGTCCTCTTCAGTACACTTACTTATGGCAAACACTGATTCGACTTTCTCGGTCCACCGTTTCAATCCAACTGGTCCTTCAGTTCCATCAAATTCCAAAGGTTTGCAGGCAGTGAATTCTTTGTAGGAGCATCCTACACGATTTCTTGTGAAATTAGTTCCACTGATAGATCCGGAGTTATTGTTATTTTGCATCGTAGCCTGTACTGCGGCTATGTTTGCTGCAAGGAAAACACGAAAGTCTTCCTCGCTCATGTTCAAATTCTGACGAGTCGCCGGTGCCATTTCCTTCAAAAATAGCCAAAAGAATTGAGTTAATCATATAGAATTTAAGAGTAGTCAATAGTATCTCGTAGCATTATATGAACTTATTTATAAAAGCTTTTTCTTCATATTAGCATTTTATAGTTTATATTCGGGTAGTACCTACCCGTTAAGTTCATACTTACTAACTACTATACAACTCAACTACTACGTTTCTATATGAAAAACTTATTACAATAATATTTCAAGTTCAAACTTTATACAAAATATTTTACAAACTGACAATACCGCTATAATACATATAGGATGAAATATAGCACATAATAACTTTACTACTCGGTAGCTATAAAGGCAATTCTAGTTAATACGCAAATTGCTCAGCAAAAGAAATAAAGAGACGTAATTCATAAGTCCAGAAACAAGTCATGCATTCTGGTTTTACTAAGACGACTTCCCATCCTTGATCTTGTGAAAAGTAACCGTTATGACCATTGGATAGGCAGCATGTTATCATGTCGTCAAAAGGACGAGGGTTTCGTAATGTCCAACAGCCTCGTAGCAATCTAAAAACCTTGTTTCTTACCCCAACTACTGAGTCCATCACTTGTGAAAATGTTTTATTTAAAAGTTTCAACCCAATGTTCTTTTTCTTAATTTGATGAGAAGCGAACATTATTAACCTGTAAGCATAACATGCTTCTTTATGTTGCATGTTAGAAGCTCTTCCTAAAGAATGGAGTCCTATATTGGGATACGTTGAGTCAAAATAGGTTCGTAACCCGTAGCGTAAAATTGCATCTGGGTTTCCCGCACTAAATGCCTTAAAGAAAACTTGGGGTAACTTAAAGTCTCCCCAATGTGATATACCCCATCTTTCAAAGGAAAGCCTTTTATATACTAAGGCATGCCTGGAATGTCTTTCAAACGTTTGACAAACTAATTTTGCCGTAACTAATTGTGCTGATGAATTCTGCCCGACTCTAGACAAGATTTCATCAATCATATCTCCTGGCAGGTCTTCTAAAATTTTTGGTTGTTTATACTTAACGTCCATTTTGTTTTTATACTGTAAAATAGACAAGGATTAGATTCGTAAAAGATAATTAACAAACAATACAAGCAATTTTTACATAGAACATAAAAGTACAAGCACACTACAATACATATAATACACAACATGATTACAACCCTCTAATCTGAATCACTGGTTTCTTCTTCTTCGGACTTAGTTCGTTTTCCTAATTTTCTTGAGATATATGTTGCTCCTCTAATACGAGTCATCGTTTTCCATAATGGTTTACAAAAACCTGGTGGTTTAGAGGTTCCTGGGTTATTGTTACAATTTAGGAAATACGGATGTTGCCGATACATATAAAGTTCATCGGGGTTGGAATTAGGTTTCTCTATTTTTATACCTTTTCCGTTATTATTTTCTTTTGCCATATTAAATTGGGTCGAGGTAGTTTCTATAACATCATCGGAATCTTCATCGGGATTCGATTCATCGGAAAATTGGTAATCTTCCCAATATTTTGTTTCCTCGGCGGAAACACCATTGACCATTTTTAACTTTGGTCCGTTGGTTGATGATTTTCTTTTATTTAATCGATTTACTCTGGGTATCAATATTTCTTCCTCCGGAACCTCTTCTTCTTCCAGTTCCTCCTCTTCCGATTCCTCCTCTTCTGATTCCTCTTCTTCCGGTTCCTCTTCTTCCGGTTCCTCTTCGGGTATTTGTGAATCTTCACAAATTATATTCAACTCTTCATTATTATTAGGTGAGTCGATGGGATTTGTACTAGTGGTAGACATCTATCACACAATATCAAACACATTAAGAGGTTAATATATCACATAATATTTACATGTTAATAATATATAGTTTCCAACAAAAGTGTTAAGCAATCGTTTTTAAAGAAAACGAGTTCAGACTCACTAATGTATCCTAACAAACTCGATAAGACACACTAATAAAAATTTCTGGTTCTCTAAGACTAACGCTCGGATACCAACTGAAATGTCCCGTTCATATTGATTATAAACGTTCCATATTAATTGGTTTCGTCGCTAGGTTTTGACCTCTATATGAGACATTTTTCAAAGACTGCATTCATTTTTAAAACAACCATAGCCTTTATTTTATCGATAAAGGTTTAAAAAGCATTACGTAGATTATCAAATAATGATAATATAAAATATACTGTTTACACACGACCATTACATAATGGTTTATGTTAACACCTATTTCCTTATGAGGTAAGGCTTAATATGTTAACACGATACTAGAAGTAATCTAGCTTTAGGTGGGCGAGTGTTGCCGATTGATGTTTGCTCTTGGGAAATAACACCTGCAGACCCGGTTCACAAGTGTAGAAACTTGTGGGGTGGCTTAATCAGTCTATCGTCCGTAGAGCGTAAAAGTGCTAGCCGGATGACTTCTAGTGAGAGAAAGTGCTAGAGAGAGAGAGAGTTAAAGTCTCTGCTCTCAAATTTGTCAGAATGTCTGAATTGTGTAAAATGACGACCCAAGGGGTCTATTTATAGTGTCAGATCCACCGGATTGTTCGGGGACACGTGTCAGATGATGATACGTTTTGTTACTTGTGATCCAAAATTCATGCTGAAAGTGGCATTCTCCGGCCAGGGCTTACGCGCTAGGCAGCCTTCAGGGCTAACGCATGACGGAGCAACCTGTACAGCGGAGAACGCTGGACGGATAATTCCACAAAATATTAGATTTTAAAAGTGGGACTATAACTCACTTTCACAGATTTTTACTTCGTCGGGAAGTGAGACTTGGCCACTGGTCGATTCACGAACCTATAACAAATATGTACATATATATTAAAGTATGTTCAAAATATATTTACAACATTTCTAATACGTTTTAATGTTTTAAGTTTATTAAGTCAGCTGTCCTCGTTAGTAACCTACAACTAGTTGTCCATAGTTAGATGTACAGAAATAAATTGATATATATTATCTTGACCCAATCCACGACCCAATGTATACATGTCTCAGGCTAGATCACAACTCAAAGTATATCTATTTTTGGAATCAACCTCAACCCTGTATAGCTAACTCCAACATTACTGCATATAGAGTGTCTATAGTTGTTCCAAATAATATATATAGATGGGTCGATATGATATGTCAAAACATTTGCATACGTGTCTATGGTATCCCAAAATTACATAATATATTAGAATATATGTATTATACAATATAAGTTAGCTAGGATATGATTAATATAGATTTGTTACCAATTTTCACGTAGCTACAACAAGTAAAAATATCCAATCTTGTTTTACCCATAACTTCTTCGTTTGAAATCCGTTTTGAGTGAATCTAATTACTATGGTTTCATATTGAACTTAAGATTATGAATCTATACAGAAAAAGTATAAGTTTATAGTCGTAAATACAGGTTACAAGTCATTTTTGTAAAGGTAGTCATTTCAGTCGAAAGAACGACGTCTAAATGACCATTTTGGAAAACTTACTTCCACTTTGAGTTTAATCATGATTTTTGGATATAGTTTCATGTTCATAAGAAAAATCAGTTTCCCAGAAGAAAAACTTTTAAATCAAAGTTTATCATAGTTTTTAATTAACTAACCCAAAACAGCCCGCGGTGTTACTACGACGGTGTATATCCAGTTTTACGGTGTTTTTTGTGTTTTCAGGTTTTAAATCATTAAGTTAGCATATCATATACATATATAATATGTGTCTAGTTGATTTTAAAAGTCAAGTTAAAAGGATTAACTTTTGTTTGCGAACAAGTTTAGAATTAACTGAACTATGTTCTAGTGATTTCAAGTTTAAACCTTCGAATAAGGTAGTTTTATACATATGAATCGAATGATGTTATGAACATCATTACTACCTCAGGTTTTGTGGATAAACCTACTGAAAATGAGAAAAATAGATCTAGCTTCAAAGGATCCTTAGATGGCTTGAAAGTTCTTGAAGCAAAATCATGACAAGAAAACAAGTTCAAGTAAGATTTCCACTCGAAATAAGATTGTTATAGTTGTAGAAATTGAATCAAAGTTTGAATATGAGTATTACCTTGTATTAGAAAGATATCTTACTGTAAATAAGAAAGATTTCTTGAGGTTGGATGATCACTTTATAAGATTGGAAGTAAGCTAGCAAACTTGGAAGTATTCTTGATTTTATGAAACTAGAACTTATAGAATTTATGAAGAACACTTAGAACTTGAAGATAGAACTTGAGAGAGATCAATTAGATAAAGAAAATTGAAGAATGAAAGTGTTTGTAGGTTTTTTTGGTCGTTGTTATATGGATTAGATATAAAGGATGTGTAATTTTTTTTACATGTAAATAAGTCATGAATGATTACTAATATTTTTGTAATTTTATGAGTTATTTCATGCTAGTTGCCAAATGATGGTTCCCACATGTGTTAGGTGACTCACATGGGCTGCTAAGAGCTGATCATTAGAGTGTATGTACCAATAGTACATACATCTAAAAGCTGTGTATTGTACGAGTACGAATACGGGTGCATACGAGTAGAATTATTGATGAAACTGAACGAGGATGTAATTGTAAGCATTTTTGTTAAGCAGAAGTATTTTGATAAGTGTCTTGAAGTTTTTCAAAAGTGTATGAATACATATTAAAACACTACATGTATATACATTTTAACTGAGTCGTTAAGTCATCGTTAGTCGTTACATGTAAGTGTTGTTTTGAAACCTTTAAGCTAACGATCTTGTTAAGTGTTGTTAACCCATTGTTTATTATATCAAATGAGATGTTAAATTATTACATTAACATGATATTATGCTGTATTAATATATTTTAATATGATATATATACAATTAAATGTCGTTACAACGATAATCGTTACATATATGCCTCGTTTCGAAATCATTAAGTTAGTAGTCTTGTTTTTACATATGTAGTTCATTGTTAATATACTTAATGATATGTTTACTTATCATAATACCATGTTAACTATATATATATATATATATATATATATATATATATATATATATATATATATATATATATATATATATATATATATATATATATATATATATATATATATATATATCATAGAGTTTTTACAAGTTTTAACGTTCGTGAATCACCAATCAACTTGGGTGGTCAATTGTCTATATAAAACCTATTTCAATTAATCAAGTTTTAACAAGTTTGATTGCTTAACATGTTGGAAACACTTAATCATAAAAATATCAATTTCATTTAATATATATAAACATGGAAAAGTTCGGGTCACTACAGTACATACCCGTTAAATAAATTTCGTCCCGAAATTTAAAGCAGTTGGAGGTGTTGACGTATCTTCTGGAAATAAGTGCGGATATTTCTTTTTCATCTGATCTTCTTGTTCCCAGGTGAACTCGGGGTCCTCTACGAGCATTCCATCGAACCTTAACAATTGGTATCTTGTTTTGCTTAAGTCTTTTAACCTCACGATCCATTATTTCGACGGGTTCTTCGATGAATTGAAGTTTTTCGTTGATTTGGATTTCGTCTAACGGAATAGTAAGATCTTCTTTAGCAAAACATTTCTTCAAACTCGAGATGTGGAAAGTGTTATGTACAACCGCGAGTTGTTGAGGTAACTCAAGTCGGTAAGCTTCTGGTCCGACACGATCAATAACCTTGAATGGTTCAATATACCTTGGATTTAATTTCCCTCGTTTACCAAATCGAACAACGCCCTTCCACGGTGCAACCTTAAGCATGACCATCTCTGCAATTTCAAATTCTATATCTTTTCTTTTAAGGTTGGCGTAGCTCTTTTGTCGACTTTGGGCAGTTTTTAACCGTTGTTGAATTTGTATGATCTTCTCGGTAATTTCTTGTATTATCTTCGGACCCATAATCTGTCTATCCCCCACTTCACTCCAACAAATCGGAGACATGTACTTTCTATCATAAAGTGCTTCAAAAGGCGCCATCTCAATGCTTGAATGGTAGCTGTTGTTGTAGGAAAATTCTGCTAACGGTAGATGTCGATCCCAACTGTTTCCGAAATCCATAACACATGCTCGTAGCATGTCTTCAAGCGTTTGTATCTTCCTTTCGCTCTGCCCATCAGTTTGTGGATGATAGGCAGTACTCATGTCTAGACGAGTTCCTAATGCTTGATGTAATGTCTGCCAGAATTTTGAAATAAATCTTCCATCCCTATCAGAGATAATAGAGATTGGTATTCCATGTCTGGAGACGACTTCCTTCAAATACAGTCGTGCTAACTTCTCCATCTTGTCATCTTCCCTTATTGACAGGAAGTGTGCTGATTTGGTGAGACGATCAACTATTACCCAAATAGTATCAAAACCACTTGCAGTCCTTGGCAATTTAGTGATGAAATCCATGGTAATGTTTTCCCGTTTCCATTCTGGGATTTCGGGTTGTTGAAGTAGACCTGATGGTTTTTAATGCTCAGCTTTGACCTTAGAACACGTCAAACATTCCTCTACGTATTTAGAAACATCGGCTTTCATACCTGGCCACCAAAAATGTTTCTTGAGATCTTTGTACATCTTTCCCGTTCCAAGATGTATTGAGTATCTGGTTTTATGAGCTTCTCTAAGTACCATTTCTCTCATATCTCCAAATTTTGGTACCCAAATCCTTTCAGCCCTATACCGGGTTTCGTCTTCCCGAATATTAAGATGCTTCTCCGATCCTTTGGGTATTTCATCCTTTAAATTTCCCTTTTTTAAAACTCCTTGTTGCGCCTCCTTTATTTGAGTAGTAAGGTTAGTGTGAATCATTATATTCATAGCTTTTGCTCGAATAGGTTCTCTGTCCTTTCTGCTCAAGGCGTCGGCTACCACATTTGCCTTTCTTGGGTGGTAACGAATCTCAAAGTCGTAATTATTAAGCAATTCAATCCACCTGCGCTGCCTCATGTTCAGTTGTTTCTGATTAAATATGTGTTGAAGACTTTTGTGGTCGGTATATATAATACTTTTGACCCCATATAAGTAGTGCCTCCAAGTCTTTAATGCAAAAACAACTGCGCCTAATTCCAAATCATGCGTCGTATAATTCTGCTCATGAATCTTCAATTGTCTAGACGCATAAGCAATTATCTTCGTTCGTTGCATTAATACACAACTGAGACCTTGCTTTGAGGCATCACAATATATCACAAAATCATCATTCCCTTCAGGTAATGACAATATAGGTGTCGTAGTTAACTTTTTCTTCATCAATTGAAACGGTTTTTCTTGTTCATCCTTCCATTCAAATTTCTTCCCTTTATGCGTTAATGCAGTCAAGGGTTTTTCTATTTTGGAAAAAGCTTGGATGAACCTTCTGTAGTAACCAGCTAGTCCTAAAAATTGGCGTATGTGTTTCGGAGTTTTTGGGGTTTCCCACTTTATAACGGTTTCAATCTTTGTTGGATCCACCTGAATACCTTCTTTATTCACTATATGACCGAGGAATTGAACTTCTTCTAACCAAAATGCACACTTTGAAAACTTAGCGTACAGTTTTTCTTTTTTTAGCAACTCTAGCACTTTTCTCAAATATTCTTCGTGCTCTTGATCATTCTTCGAGTAAATAAGTATGTCATCGATGAAGACAATGACAAACTTGTCAAGATATGGCCTACACACTCAGTTCATGAGGTCCATGAACACAGCTGGTGCGTTAGTCAATTCAAACGGCATAACCATAAACTCGTAATGACCGTAACGCGTCCTAAAAGCAGTCTTCGAAATGTCATCCTCCTTCACTCGCATTTAGTGATACCCAGAACGTAAATCAATCTTTGAATAAACCGACGAGCCTTGTAGTTGATCAAATAAATCATCGATTCTCGGTATTGGGTAACGGTTCTTGATGGTAAGTTTGTTCAACTCTCGGTAGTCGATACACAACCTGAATGTACCATCTTTCTTCTTAACAAACAGAACAGGAGCTCCCCATGGTGATGTACTTGGTCGAATGAAACCACGCTCTAAAATTTCCTGTAATTGACTTTGTAATTCTTTCATTTCGCTGGGTGCGAGTCTGTATAGAGCACGAGCTATTAGTGCAGCTCCTGGTACAGGGTCTATTTGAAATTCAACGGATCGATGTGGGGGTAATTGAAATGTCCCGTTCTTATTGATTAAAAACGTTCCATATTAATTGATTTCGTTGCGAGGTTTTGACCTCTATATGAGACGTTTTTCAAAGACTGCATTCATTTTTAAAACAAACCATAACCTTTATTTCATAAATAAAGGTTTAAAAAGCTTTACGTAGATTATCAAATAATGATAATCTAAAATATCCTGTTTACACACGACCATTACATAATGGTTTACAATACAAATATGTTACATCGAAATCAGTTTCTTGAATGCAGTTTTTACACAATATCATACAAACATGGACTCCAAATCTTGTCCTTATTTTAGTATGCAACAGCGGAAGCTCTTAATATTCACCTGAGAATAAACATGCTTTAAACGTCAACAAAAATGTTGGTGAGTTATAGGTTTAACCTATATATATCAAATCGTAACAATAGACCACAAGATTTCATATTTCAATACACATCCCATACATAGAGATAAAAATCATTCATATGGTGAACACCTGGTAACCGACAATAACAAGATGCATATATAAGAATATCCCCATCATTCCGGGACACCCTTCGGATATGATATAAATTTCGAAGTACTAAAGCATCCGGTACTTTGGATGGGGTTTGTTAGGCCCAATAGATCTATCTTTAGGATTCGCGTCAATTAGGGTGTCTGTTCCCTAATTCTTAGATTACCAGACTTAATAAAAAGGGGCATATTCGATTTCGATAATTCAACCATAGAATGTAGTTTCACGTACTTGTGTCTATTTTGTAAATCATTTATAAAACCTGCATGTATTCTCATCCCAAAAATATTAGATTTTAAAAGTGGGACTATAACTCACTTTCACAGATTTTTACTTTGTCGGGAAGTAAGACTTGGCCACTGGTTGATTCACGAACCTATAACAATATATACATATATATCAAAGTATGTTCAAAATATATTTACAACACTTTTAATATATTTTGATGTTTTAAGTTTATTAAGTCAGCTGTCCTCGTTAGTAACCTACAACTAGTTGTCCACAGTTAGATGTACAGAAATAAATCGATAAATATTATCTTGAATCAATCCACGACCCAGTGTATACGTATCTCAGTATTGATCACAACTCAAACTATATATATTTTGGAATCAACCTCAACCCTGTATAGCTAACTCCAACATTCACATATAGAGTGTCTATGGTTGTTCCGAAATATATATAGATGTGTCGACATGATAGGTCGAAACATTGTATACGTGTCTATGGTATCTCAAGATTACATAATATATAATACAAGTTGATTAAGTTATGGTTGGAATAGATTTGTTACCAATTTTCACGTAGCTAAAATGAGAAAAATTATCCAATCTTGTTTTACCCATAACTTCTTCATTTTAAATCCGTTTTGAGTGAATCAAATTGCTATGGTTTCATATTGAACTCTATTTTATGAATCTAAACAGAAAAAGTATAGGTTTCTAGTCGGAAAAACAAGTTACAAGTCGTTTTTGTAAAGGTAGTCATTTCAGTCGAAAGAACGACGTCTAGATGACCATTTTAGAAAATATACTTCCACTTTGAGTTTAACCATAATTTTTGGATATAGTTTCATGTTCATAATAAAAATCATTTTCTCAGAATAACAACTTTTAAATCAAAGTTTATCATAGTTTTTAATTAACTAACCCAAAACAGCCCGCGGTGTTACTACGACGGCGTAAATCCGGTTTTACGGTGTTTTTCGTGTTTCCAGGTTTTAAATCATTAAGTTAGCATATCATATAGATATAGAACATGTGTTTAGTTGATTTTAAAAGTCAAGTTAGAAGGATTAACTTTTGTTTGCGAACAAGTTTAGAATTAACTAAACTATGTTCTAGTGATTACAAGTTTAAACCTTCGAATAAGATAGCTTTATATGTATGAATCGAATGATGTTATGAACATCATTACTACCTTAAGTTCCTTGGATGAACCTACTGGAAAAGAGAAAAAATGGATCTAGCTTCAATGGATCCTTGGATGGCTCAAAGTTCTTGAAGCAAAATCATGACACGAAAACAAGTTCAAGTAAGATCATCATTTGAAATAAGATTGTTATAGTTATAGAAATTGAACCAAAGTTTGAATATGATTATTACCTGGTATTAGAATGATAACCTACTGTAAGAAACAAAGATTTCTTGAGGTTGGATGATCACCTTACAAGATTGGAAGTGAGCTAGCAAACTTGAAAGTATTCTTGATTTTATGAAACTAGAACTTTTGGAATTTATGAAGAACACTTAGAACTTGAAGATAGAACTTGAGAGAGTTCAATTAGATGAAGAAAATTGAAGAATGAAAGTGTTTGTAGGTGTTTTTGGTCGTTGGTGTATGGATTAGATATAAAGGATATGTAATTTTGTTTTCATGTAAATAAGTCATGAATGATTACTCATATTTTTGTAATCTTATGAGATATTTCATGCTAGTTGCCAAATGATGGTTCCCACATGTGTTAGGTGACTCACATGGGCTGCTAAGAGATGATCATTGGAGTGTATATACCAATAGTACATACATCTAAAAGCTGTGTATTGTACGAGTACGAATACGGGTGCATACGAGTAGAATTGTTGATGAAACTGAACGAGAATGTAATTGTAAGCATTTTTGTTAAGTAGAAGTATTTTGATAAGTGTATTGAAGTCTTTCAAAAGTGTATAAATACATATTAAAACACTACATGTATATACATTTTAACTGAGTCGTTAAGTCATCGTTAGTCGTTACATGTAAGTGTTGTTTTGAAACCTTTAGGTTAACGATCTTGTTAAATGTTGTTAACCCAATGTTTATAATATCAAAATAGATTTTAAATTATTATATTATCATGATATTATGATGTACGAATATCTCTTAATATGATATATATACATTAAATGTCGTTACAACGATAAACGTTACATATATGTCTCGTTTCAAAATCATTAAGTTAGTAGTCTTGTTTTTACATATGTAGTTCATTGTTAATATAATTAATGATATGTTTACTTATCATAATATCATGTTAACTATATATATAACCATATATATGTCATCATATAGTTTTTTTACAAGTTTTAACGTTCGTGAATCACCGGTCAACTTGGGTGGTCAATTGTCTATATGAAACCTATTTCAATTAATCAAGTCTTAACAAGTTTGATTGCTTAACATGTTGGAAACATTTAATCATGTAAATATCAATCTCAATTAATATATATAAACATGGAAAAGTTCGGGTCACTACAGTACCTACCCGTTAAATAAATTTCGTCCCGAAATTTTAAGCTGTTGAAGGTGTTGACGAATCTTCTGGAAATAGATGCGGGTATTTCTTCTTCATCTGATCTTCACGCTCCCAGGTGAACTCGGGTCCTCTATGAGCATTCCATCGAACCTTAACAATTGGTATCTTGTTTTGCTTAAGTCTTTTAACCTCACGATCCATTATTTCGACGGGTTCTTCGATGAATTGAAGTTTTTCGTTGATTTGGATTTCATCTAACGGAATAGTGAGATCTTCTTTAGCAAAACATTTCTTCAAATTCGAGACGTGGAAAGTGTTATGTACAGCCGCGAGTTGTTGAGGTAACTCAAGTCGGTAAGCTACTGGTCCGACACGATCAATAATCTTGAATGGTCCAATATACCTTGGATTTAATTTCCCTCGTTTACCAAATCGAACAACGCCTTTCCAAGGTGAAACTTTAAGCATGACCACCTCTCCAATTTCAAATTCTATATCTTTTCTTTTAATGTCAGCGTAGCTCTTTTGTCGACTTTGGGCGGTTTTCAACCGTTGTTGAATTTGGATGATCTTCTCGGTAGTTTCTTGTATAATCTCCGGACCCGTAATCTGTCTATCCCCCACCTCACTCCAACAAATCGGAGACCTGCACTTTCTACCATAAAGTGCTTCAAACGGCGCCATCTCAATGCTTGAATGGTAGCTGTTGTTGTAGGAAAATTCTGCTAACGGTAGATGTCGATCCCAACTGTTTCCGAAATCAATAACACATGCTCGTAGCATGTCTTCAAGCGTTTGTATCGTCCTTTCGCTCTGCCCATCAGTTTGTGGATGATAGGCAGTACTCATGTCTAGACGAGTTCCTAATGCTTGCTGTAATGTCTGCCAGAATCTTGAAATAAATCTGCCATCCCTATCAGAGATAATAGAGATTGGTATTCCATGTCTGGAGACGACTTCCTTCAAATACGGTCGTGCTAACTTCTCCATCTTGTCATCTTCTCTTATTGGTAGGAAGTGTGCTGATTTGGTGAGACGATCAACTATTACCCAAATAGTATCAAAACCACTTGCAGTCCTTGGCAATTTAGTGATGAAATCCATGGTAATGTTTTCCCATTTCCATTCCGGGATTTCGGGTTGTTGAAGTAGACCTGATGGTTTCTGATGCTCAGCTTTGACCTTAGAACACGTCAAACATTCTCCTACGTATTTAGCAACATCGGCTTTCATACCCGGCCACCAAAAATGTTTCTTGAGATCCTTGTACATCTTCCCCGTTCCAGGATGTATTGAGTATCTGGTTTTATGAGCTTCTCTAAGTACCATTTCTCTCATATCTCCAAATTTTGGTACCCAAATCCTTTCAGCCCTATACCGGGTTCCGTCTTCCCGAATATTAAGATGCTTCTCCGATCCTTTGGGTATTTCATCCTTTAAATTTCCCTCTTTTAAAACTCCTTGTTGCGCCTCCTTTATTTGAGTAGTAATGTTATTATGAATCATTATATTCATAGATTTTACTCGAATGGGTTCTCTATCCTTCCTGCTCAAGGCATCGGCTACCACATTTGCCTTCCCCGGGTGGTAACGAATCTCAAAATCGTAATCATTCAATAATTCAATCCACCTACGCTGCCTCATATTCAGTTGTTTCTGATTAAATATGTGTTGAAGACTTTTGTGGTCGGTATATATAATACTTTTGATCCCATATAAGTAGTGCCTCCAAGTCTTTAATGCAAAAACAACCGCGCCTAATTCCAAATCATGCGTCGTATAATTTTGTTCGTGAATCTTCAATTGTCTAGACGCATAAGCAATCACCTTCGTTCGTTGCATTAATACACAACCGAGACCTTGCTTTGATGCGTCACAATAAATCACAAAATCATCATTCCCTTCAGGCAATGACAATATAGGTGCCGTAGTTAGCTTTTTCTTCAATAACTGAAACGCTTTCTCTTGTTCATCATTCCATTCAAATTTCTTCCCTTTATGCGTTAATGCAGTTAAGGGTTTTGCTATTCTGGAAAAGTCTTGGATGAACCTTCTGTAGTAACCAGCTAGTCCTAAAAACTGGCGTATGTGTTTCGGAGTTTTCGGGGTTTCCCACTTTTCAACAGTTTCTATCTTTGCCGGATCCACCTTAATACCTTCTTTGTTCACTATGTGACCGAGGAATTGAACTTCTTCCAACCAAAATGCACACTTTGAAAACTTAGCGTACAATTCTTCCTTCCTCAATACTTCTAACACCTTTCTCAAATGTTCACCGTGTTCTTGGTCATTCTTTGAGTAAATAAGTATGTCATCAATGAAAACAATGACAAACTTGTCAAGGTATGGTCCACACACTCGGTTCATAAGGTCCATGAACACAGCTGGTGCATTAGTTAAACCAAACGGCATGACCATAAACTCGTAATGACCGTAACGTGTTCTGAAAGCAGTCTTTGGAATATCATCTTCTTTCACCCGCATTTGATGATACCCGGAACGTAAGTCAATCTTTGAATAAACAGACGAGCCTTGTAGTTGATCAAATAAGTCGTCGATTCTCGGTAGTGGGTAGCGGTTCTTGATGGTAAGTTTGTTCAACTCTCGGTAGTCGATACACAACCTGAATGTACCATCTTTCTTCTTGACAAACAAAACAGGAGCTCCCCACGGTGATGTGCTTGGTCGAATGAAACCACGCTCTAAAAGTTCTTGTAATTGGCTTTGCAGTTCTTTCATCTCGCTGGGTGCGAGTCTGTAAGGAGCACGAGCTATTGGTGCAGCTCCTGGTACAAGATCTATTTGAAATTCAACGGATCGATGTGGGGGTAATCCCGGTAATTCTTTCGGAAATACATCGGGAAATTCTTTTGCAATGGGAACATCATTGATGCTCTTTTCTTCAGTTTGTACTTTCTCGACGTGTGCTAGAACAGCATAGCAACCTTTTCTTATTAGTTTTTGTGCCTTCAAATTACTAATAAGATGTAGCTTCGTGTTGCCCTTTTCTCCGTACACCATTAAGGGTTTTCCTTTTTCTCGTATAATGCGAATTGCATTTTTGTAACAAACGATCTCCGCTTTCACTTCTTTCAACCAGTCCATACCGATTATCACATCAAAACTCCCTAACTCTACTGGTATCAAATCAATCTTAAATGTTTCGCTAACCAGTTTAATTTCTCGATTCCGACATATATTATCTGCTGAAATTAATTTACCATTTGCTAATTCGAGTAAAAATTTACTATCCAAAGGCGTCAATGGACAACTTAATTTAGCACAAAAATCTCTACTCATATAGCTTCTATCCGCACCCGAATCAAATAAAACGTAAGCAGATTTATTGTCAATAAGAAACGTACCCGTAACAAGCTCCGGGTCTTCCTGTGCCTCTACCGCATTAATATTGAAAACTCTTCCACGGCCTTGTCCATTCGTGTTCTCCTGGTTCGGGCAATTTCTAATAATGTGGCCTGGTTTTCCACATTTATAACAAACTACATTGGCATAACTTGCTCCGACACTACTTGCTCCGCCATTACTCGTTCCGACACCATTTGTTCCTTTCGTTCTATTAACCCCTGGTCCGTAGACCTCACACTTCGCCGCGCTATGACCATTTCTTTTACACTTGTTGCAAAATTTGGTGCAGAACCCCGAGTGATTCTTTTCACACCTTTGGCATAGCTGCTTCTGATTGTTGTTGTTGTTGCGGTTATTATTGTTGTTGGGATGATTGTTGTAGTTGCTGTTGTTGTTGTTGTTGTTGTTGTTGGGCCGTTTGTTGTAGTTGCGATTGATGTTGCGATTGTTGGGATAATTGTTGCGATTATTGTTGTAATTGCTGTTGTAGTTGTATTGGTGATTCTTATCACCGTTTTCCTCCCACTTTCTTTTGACTTGCTTCACATTGGCCTCTTCAGCAGTCTGTTCTTTAATTCTTTCTTCAATCTGGTTCACTAGTTTGTGAGCCATTCTACATGCCTGTTGTATGGAGGCGGGCTCGTGTGAACTTATATCTTCTTGGATTCTTTCCGGTAATCCTTTCACAAACGCGTCGATCTTCTCTTCCTCATCTTCGAATGCTCCCGGACACAATAGGCACAATTCTGTGAATCGTCTTTCGTACGTGGTAATATCAAATCCTTGGGTTCGTAACCCTCTAAGTTCTATCTTGAGCTTATTGACCTCGGTTCTGGGACGGTACTTCTCGTTCATCAAGTGCTTGAATGCTGACCACGGTAGTGCGTACGCATCATCTTGTCCCACTTGCTCTAGATAGGTATTCCACCATGTTAACGCAGAACCTGTGAAGGTATGCGTAGCGTACTTCACTTTGTCCTCTTCAGTACACTTACTTATGGCAAACACCGATTCAACCTTCTCGGTCCACCGTTTCAATCCGATCGGTCCTTCGGTTCCATCAAATTCCAAAGGTTTGCAGGCAGTGAATTCTTTGTAGGTGCATCCTACACGATTTCCTGTACTGCTAGATCCAAGGTTATTGTTGGTATGTAGCGCAGCCTGTACTGCGGCTATGTTTGAAGCTAGAAAAGTACGGAATTCCTCTTCATTCATATTCACGGTGTGTCGAGTAGTCGGTGCCATTTCCTTCAAAATAGTTAAATGGAACAAGTTAATCATACAGAATATTAAGAGTAGTTAATAGTATTTCGTAGCATAATATGAACTCATTTATAAAAGCTTTTTCTTCATATTAGCGTTTTATAAGTTTAAATTCGGGTAGTACCTACCCGTTAAGTTCATACTTAGTAGCTAATATACAATTCAACTACTACAATTCTATATGAAAAACTGATTATAATAATATTTCGAGTTCAAACTTTTATACAATATTTTACAAACTTACAATACCGCTTATTTTACATAAAGCATGAAATATAGCACACAATAACTTTGATACAAGATAGTTGTGAAGACAATTCTAGCTAGTACACAAGTCGTTCAGCAAAGGCAATAAAGACACGTAATTCATACGTCCAGAAACAAGTCATGCATTCTGGTTTTACTAGGACTACTTCCCATCCTTGGTCTTGTGCAACATAACCGTTATGGCCGTTGATAAGACAGCGTGTTGTAATATTCGGATATTTTGAGTCAAAATAATTTCTTAACCCATTGCGTAAAATAGCATTTGGGTTCCCCGCAATATATGCGTCAAAGTAAACACATCGTAACTTATGGATTTCCCAATGTGATATCCCCCATCTTTCGAACGAAAGCCTTTTATAAACCAAGGCATTCTTGGAACGTTCTTCGAATGTTTTACAAACTGATCTCGCCTTAAATAGTTGTGCCGAAGAATTCTGACCGACTCTAGACAAGATTTCATCAATCATGTCTCCGGGTAGGTCTCTTAAAATATTGGGTTGTCTATCCATTTTGTGTTTTTATACTGTAAAATAGACAAGAGTTAGATTTATAAAAAAAAAAATACTTATTAATACAAGCAATTTTTACATATATCATAAAGCATAAGCACACTATATTACATATATTACACCACACGAATACAGCTATCTTATTCCGACTCGCTTGTTTCTTCTTCTTCGGTTTTGGTTTGTTTTGCCAAGTTTCTAGGGGTATATGATGTTCCCCTAATACGAGCCGTCGTTATCCACATTGGTTTAGAAAAACCTGGTGGTTTAGAGGTTCCCGGGTCATTGTTACAACTTAAGGACTTCGGGGGTTGACGATACATATAAAGTTCATCGGGGTTGGAATTAGATTTCTCTATTTTTATGCCCTTTCCCTTATTATTTTCTTTTGCCTTTTTAAATTCAGTTGGGGTAATTTCTATAACATCATCGGAATTCTCGTCGGAATCTGATTCATCGGAGAATTGGTAATCCTCCCAATATTTTGCTTCCTTGGCGGAAACACCATTGACCATAATTAACCTTGGTCGGTTGGTTGAGAATTTTCTTTTACTTAACCGTTTTATTATTTCCCCCACCGGTTCTATTTCTTCATCCGGTTCCGATTCTTCTTCCGGTTCCGATTCTTCTTCTGGTTCCGACTCTTCTTCCGGTTCCTCTTCGGGAACTTGTGAATCAGTCCACGAATCATTCCAATTTACATTTGACTCTTCATTATTATTAGGTGAGTCAACGGGACTTGTTCTAGAGGTAGACATCTATCACATAATATCAAACGCGTTAAGAGATTAATATATCACATAATATTCACATGTTAAAAATACATAGTTTCCAACAAAATTTGTTAAGCAATCATTTTTCAAGTAAACACGGTCGAAGTCCAGACTCACTAATGCATCCTAACAAACTCGATAAGACACACTAATGCAAAATTCTGGTTCTCTAAGACCAACGCTCGGATACCAACTGAAATGTCCCGTTCTTATTGATTAAAAACGTTCCATATTAATTGATTTCGTTGCGAGGTTTTGACCTCTATATGAGACGTTTTTCAAAGACTGCATTCATTTTTAAAACAAACCATAACCTTTATTTCATAAATAAAGGTTTAAAAAGCTTTACGTAGATTATCAAATAATGATAATCTAAAATATCCTGTTTACACACGACCATTACATAATGGTTTACAATACAAATATGTTACATCGAAATCAGTTTCTTGAATGCAGTTTTTACACAATATCATACAAACATGGACTCCAAATCTTGTCCTTATTTTAGTATGCAACAGCGGAAGCTCTTAATATTCACCTGAGAATAAACATGCTTTAAACGTCAACAAAAATGTTGGTGAGTTATAGGTTTAACCTATATATATCAAATCGTAACAATAGACCACAAGATTTCATATTTCAATACACATCCCATACATAGAGATAAAAATCATTCATATGGTGAACACCTGGTAACCGACAATAACAAGATGCATATATAAGAATATCCCCATCATTCCGGGACACCCTTCGGATATGATATAAATTTCGAAGTACTAAAGCATCCGGTACTTTGGATGGGGTTTGTTAGGCCCAATAGATCTATCTTTAGGATTCGCGTCAATTAGGGTGTCTGTTCCCTAATTCTTAGATTACCAGACTTAATAAAAAGGGGCATATTCGATTTCGATAATTCAACCATAGAATGTAGTTTCACGTACTTGTGTCTATTTTGTAAATCATTTATAAAACCTGCATGTATTCTCATCCCAAAAATATTAGATTTTAAAAGTGGGACTATAACTCACTTTCACAGATTTTTACTTTGTCGGGAAGTAAGACTTGGCCACTGGTTGATTCACGAACCTATAACAATATATACATATATATCAAAGTATGTTCAAAATATATTTACAACACTTTTAATATATTTTGATGTTTTAAGTTTATTAAGTCAGCTGTCCTCGTTAGTAACCTACAACTAGTTGTCCACAGTTAGATGTACAGAAATAAATCGATAAATATTATCTTGAATCAATCCACGACCCAGTGTATACGTATCTCAGTATTGATCACAACTCAAACTATATATATTTTGGAATCAACCTCAACCCTGTATAGCTAACTCCAACATTCACATATAGAGTGTCTATGGTTGTTCCGAAATATATATAGATGTGTCGACATGATAGGTCGAAACATTGTATACGTGTCTATGGTATCTCAAGATTACATAATATATAATACAAGTTGATTAAGTTATGGTTGGAATAGATTTGTTACCAATTTTCACGTAGCTAAAATGAGAAAAATTATCCAATCTTGTTTTACCCATAACTTCTTCATTTTAAATCCGTTTTGAGTGAATCAAATTGCTATGGTTTCATATTGAACTCTATTTTATGAATCTAAACAGAAAAAGTATAGGTTTCTAGTCGGAAAAACAAGTTACAAGTCGTTTTTGTAAAGGTAGTCATTTCAGTCGAAAGAACGACGTCTAGATGACCATTTTAGAAAATATACTTCCACTTTGAGTTTAACCATAATTTTTGGATATAGTTTCATGTTCATAATAAAAATCATTTTCTCAGAATAACAACTTTTAAATCAAAGTTTATCATAGTTTTTAATTAACTAACCCAAAACAGCCCGCGGTGTTACTACGACGGCGTAAATCCGGTTTTACGGTGTTTTTCGTGTTTCCAGGTTTTAAATCATTAAGTTAGCATATCATATAGATATAGAACATGTGTTTAGTTGATTTTAAAAGTCAAGTTAGAAGGATTAACTTTGGTTTGCGAACAAGTTTAGAATTAACTAAACTATGTTCTAGTGATTACAAGTTTAAACCTTCGAATAAGATAGCTTTATATGTATGAATCGAATGATGTTATGAACATCATTACTACCTTAAGTTCCTTGGATGAACCTACTGGAAAAGAGAAAAAATGGATCTAGCTTCAATGGATCCTTGGATGGCTCAAAGTTCTTGAAGCAAAATCATGACACGAAAACAAGTTCAAGTAAGATCATCATTTGAAATAAGATTGTTATAGTTATAGAAATTGAACCAAAGTTTGAATATGATTATTACCTGGTATTAGAATGATAACCTACTGTAAGAAACAAAGATTTCTTGAGGTTGGATGATCACCTTACAAGATTGGAAGTGAGCTAGCAAACTTGAAAGTATTCTTGATTTTATGAAACTAGAACTTTTGGAATTTATGAAGAACACTTAGAACTTGAAGATAGAACTTGAGAGAGTTCAATTAGATGAAGAAAATTGAAGAATGAAAGTGTTTGTAGGTGTTTTTGGTCGTTGGTGTATGGATTAGATATAAAGGATATGTAATTTTGTTTTCATGTAAATAAGTCATGAATGATTACTCATATTTTTGTAATCTTATGAGATATTTCATGCTAGTTGCCAAATGATGGTTCCCACATGTGTTAGGTGACTCACATGGGCTGCTAAGAGATGATCATTGGAGTGTATATACCAATAGTACATACATCTAAAAGCTGTGTATTGTACGAGTACGAATACGGGTGCATACGAGTAGAATTGTTGATGAAACTGAACGAGAATGTAATTGTAAGCATTTTTGTTAAGTAGAAGTATTTTGATAAGTGTATTGAAGTCTTTCAAAAGTGTATAAATACATATTAAAACACTACATGTATATACATTTTAACTGAGTCGTTAAGTCATCGTTAGTCGTTACATGTAAGTGTTGTTTTGAAACCTTTAGGTTAACGATCTTGTTAAATGTTGTTAACCCAATGTTTATAATATCAAAATAGATTTTAAATTATTATATTATCATGATATTATGATGTACGAATATCTCTTAATATGATATATATACATTAAATGTCGTTACAACGATAAACGTTACATATATGTCTCGTTTCAAAATCATTAAGTTAGTAGTCTTGTTTTTACATATGTAGTTCATTGTTAATATAATTAATGATATGTTTACTTATCATAATATCATGTTAACTATATATATAACCATATATATGTCATCATATAGTTTTTTTACAAGTTTTAACGTTCGTGAATCACCGGTCAACTTGGGTGGTCAATTGTCTATATGAAACCTATTTCAATTAATCAAGTCTTAACAAGTTTGATTGCTTAACATGTTGGAAACATTTAATCATGTAAATATCAATCTCAATTAATATATATAAACATGGAAAAGTTCGGGTCACTACAGTAATCTCGATAATTCTTTCGGAAATACATCGGGAAATTCTTTTGCGATGGGAAAATCACTGATGTTCTTTTCTTCAGGTTTAACTTCCTTGATGTGTGCTAGAATGATGTAACAACCTTTTCTTATTAGTTTCTGCGCCTTCAAACTACTAATACGATTTAATTTTGCGTTGTTCTTTTCTCCGTACAACATTAAAGGTTTTCCTTTTTCACGCACAATGCGAATCGCATTTTTGAAACAAACGACCTCTGCTCTCACCTTTTTCAACCAGTTCATACCAATTATTACATCAAAACTCCCTAACTCAACTGGTATTAAATCAATTTTAAACGTTTCATCCCCCAGTTTAATTTCTCTATCCCGACATATATTATCTGCTGAAATTAATTTACCGTTTGCTAATTCGAGTAAAAATTTACTATCCAAAGGCATCAATGGGCAACTTAATTTAGCACAAAAATCTCTACTCATATAGCTTCTATCTGCACCCGAATCAAATAAAAATAAGCAGATTTATTATCAATAAGAAACGTACCCGTAACAAGCTCCGAGTCTTCCTGCGCTTCTGTCGTATTAATATTGAAAACTCTTCCACGGCCCTGCCCATTAGTATTCCCCTGATTCGGGCAATTACTTCTAATGTGGCCCAGTTTTCCATATCCATAACAAACAAAGGCGGCATTACTTGTTTCGCCACTATTTGTTCCTTTAGTTCTGTTAAACTTTGGTCCGTAGACCTCACACTTTTTTGCACCAGGGCCAGTTCTTTTAGACTTGGTGCAAAATGTCATGCAAAACCCATTCTGGTGGTACTCTTCACACCTTTGGCATTTTTGGTTTTTGTTGCCTTTGTTGTTATTGAGGTTGTTGTTGAGATTGTTATTATTGTTGGAACGGTTGTTGTAGTTGTTGTTGTTATTGCGATGTTTGTTGTAGTTATTGTTAGGATTGCGGTTATTGTTGCGATTGTTATTACGGTTGTGGTTGTAATTGTTGTTGTTGTTGTATTGGTGACCCTTGTCACTAGTTTCTTCACACTTTCTCTTGAGTTGTTTCGTGTTGGCTTCTTCGGCCGCCTGCTCTTTAATTCTTCCCTCAATCTGATTTATGAGTTTATGAGCCATTCTACTTTCCTTTTGTATGGAAGCGGGCTTGTGTGAACTCACATCTTCTTGAATCCTTACTGGTAACCCTTTTACAAACGCGTCGATCTTCTCTTCTTCATCTTCGAACGCTCCCGGACACAATAGGCACAACTCTGTGAATCGTTGTTCATATGTGATAATGTCGAACCCTTGTGTTCGTAACTCCCTAAGTTCTACCTTGAGTTTATTGACTTCGTTTCTAGGACGGTACTGCTCGTTCATCAATTGCTTGAATGCCGACCATGGTAGTGCGTAAGCAGTATTTTGCCCTACAAGTTCAAGATAGGTGTTCCACCACGTTAACGCAGTACCTGTGAAGGTATGTGTAACGTACTTAACTTTGTCCTCTTCAGTACACTTACTTATGACAAACACCGATTCGACTTTCTCGGTCCACCGTTTCAATCCAACTGGTCCTTCAGTTCCATCAAATTCCAAAGGTTTGCAGGCAGTGAATTCTTTGTAGGAGCATCCTACACGATTTCTTTTGAAATTAGTTCCACTGCTAGATCTAGAGTTATTGTTATTTTGCATCGCAACCTGTACTGCGGCTATGTTTGCTGCAAGGAAAACACGAAAGTCTTCCTCGCTCATGTTCAAATTCTGACGAGTCGCCGGTGCCATTTCCTTCAAAAATAGCCAAAAGAATTGAGTTAATCATATAGAATTTAAGAGTAGTCAATAGTATCTCGTAGCATTATATGAACTTATTTATAAAAGCTTTTTCTTCATATTAGCATTTTATACTTTATATTCGGGTAGTACCTACCCGTTAAGTTCATACTTACTAACTACTATACAACTCAACTACTACGTTTCTATATGAAAAACTTATTACAATAATATTTCAAGTTCAAACCTTATACAAAATATTTTACTAACTTACAATACCGCTATAATACATATAGGATGAAATATAGCACATAATAACTTTACTACTCGGCAGCTATAAAGGCAATTCTAGTTAATACGCAAGTTGCTCAGCAAAAGAAATAAAGAGACGTAATTCATAAGTCCAGAAACAAGTCATGCATTCTGGTTTTACTAAGACGACTTCCCATCCTTGATCTTGTGAAAAGTAACCGTTATGACCATTGGCTAGGCAGCATGTTATCATATCGTCAAAAGGACGAGGGTTTCGTAATGCCCAACAGCCTCGTAGCAATCTAAAAACCTTGTTTCTTACCCCAACTATTGAGTCCGTCACTTGTGAAAATGTTTTATTTAAAAGTTTCAACCCAATGTTCTTTTTCTCAATTTGATGAGAAGCGAACATTATTAACCCGTAAGCATAACATGCTTCTTTATGTTGCATGTTAGAAGCTCTTCCTAAAGAATGGAGTCCTATGTTGGGATACGTTGAGTCAAAATAGGTTCGTAACCCGTAGCGTAAAATTGCATCTGGGTTTCCCGCACTAAATGCCTTAAAGAAAACTTGGCGTAACTTAAAGTCTCCCCAATGTGATATACCCCATATTTCAAAGGAAAGCCTTTTATATACTAAGGCATGCCTGGAATGTCTTTCAAACGTTTGACAAAGTAATTTTTCTGTAACTAATTGTGCTGATGAATTCTGCCCGACTCTAGACAAGATTTCATCAATCATATCTCCTGGTAGGTCTTCTAAAATTTTTGGTTGTTTATACTTAACGTCCATTTTGTTTTTATACTGTAAAATAGACAAGGATTAGATTCGTAAAACATAATTAACAAACAATACAAGCAATTTTTACATAGAACATAAAAGTACAAGCACACTACAATACATATAATACATAACATGATTACAACCCTCTAATCTGAATCACTGGTTTCTTCTTCTTCGGACTTGGTTCGTTTTCCTAATTTTCTTGGGATATATGTTGCTCCTCTAATACGAGTCATCGTTTTCCATAATGGTTTAGAAAAACCTGGTGGTTTAGAGGTTCCTGGGTTATTGTTACAATTTAGGAAATACGGACGTTGCCGATACATATAAAGTTCATCGGGGTTGGAATCAGGTTTCTCTATTTTTATACCTTTTCCCTTATTATTTTCTTTTTCCATATTAAATTGGGTCGAGGTAATTTCTATAACATCATCGGAATCTTCATCGGGATCCGATTCATCGGAAAATTGGTAATCTTCCCAATATTTTGTTTCCTCGGCGGAAACACCATTGACCATTTTTAACTTTGGTCCGTTGGTTGATGATTTTCTTTTATTTAATCGATTTACTGTGGGTATCAATATTTCTTCCTCCGGAACCTCTTCTTCTTCCAGTTCCTCCTCTTCCGATTCCTCCTCTTCTGATTCCTCTTCTTCCGATTCCTCTTCTTCCGGTTCCTCTTCTTCCGGTTCCTCTTCGAGAATTTGTGAATCTTCCCAAATTATATTTGACTCTTCATTATTATTAGGTGAGTCGATGGGATTTGTACTAGTGGTAGACATCTATCACACAATATCAAACACATTAAGAGGTTAATATATCACATAATATTTACATGTTAATAATATATAGTTTCCAACAAAAGTGTTAAGCAATCATTTTTAAAGAAAACACGGTCGAAGTCCAGACTCACTAATGTATCCTAACAAACTCGATAAGACACACTAATAAAAATTTCTGGTTCTCTAAGACTAACGCTCGGATACCAACTGAAATGTCCCGTTCATATTGATTATAAACGTTCCATATTAATTGCTTTCGTCGCGAGGTTTTGACCACTATATGAGACATTTTTCAAAGACTGCATTCATTTTTAAAACAACCATAACCTTTATTTTATCGATAAAGGTTTAAAAAGCATTACGTAGATTATCAAATAATGATAATATAAAATATACTTTTTACACACGACCATTACATAATGGTTTATGTTAACACCTATTTCCTTATGAGGTAAGGCTTAGTATGTCAACACGATACTAGAAGTAATCTAGCTTTAGGTGGGCGAGTGTTGCCGATTGATGTTTGCTCTTGGGAAATAATACCTGCAGACCCGGTTCACAAGTGTAGAAACTTGTGGGGTGGCTTAATCAGTCTATCGTCCGTAGAGCGTAAAAGTGCTAGCCGGATGACTTCTAGTGAGAGAAAGTTCTAGAGAGAGAGAGTTAAAGTCTCTGCTCTCAAATTTGTCAGAATGTCTGAATTGTGTAAAATGACGACCCAAGGGGTCTATTTATAGTGTCAGATCCACCGGATTGTTCGGGGACACGTGTCAAATGATGATACATTCTGTTACTTGTGATCCAAAATTCATGCTGAAAGTGGCGTTCTCCGGCCAGGGCTTACGCGCTAGGCAGCCTTCAGGGCTAACGCATGACGGAGCAACCTGTACAGCGGAGAACGCTCCACAAAACTATTGTTCTCAGTGCTTCTGATGGTAATTTTATGTGATCATTATGCCTTTTATGCATGTATACGATAGGATACACCATTAAGTCCCCCCCAGTTTAATGACTTAAGCATTTGAAAAATGATTAAGTTGTTAAACTTTTGATAACGCATGCCAAACTAGCCTGTTCATTGCCCATTTGCATCGGGGAAAACATTACAGGCATTAAATGCAGACGAATTTTACTGACTCTGTGATGAGTAACTTTAAATGGTTGAGAATCCCCACGCGCCTCCAGCTGTAAAAAGTGTCATTTCGTACCCCACGTTTAAACTTACGCGTACACGTGTCACAATCGTGTCCATAAAAATTGCATCAAAACCCTTTTATCTTCACTTTTTTACCTTTGCCAAGATCTAAAAAGCACATTTCTTCCCAAATCTTCATTTCTTTCTCCATCCTTCAACTCTTTAAGGTTTTATCGTCTTCCAAGGTCAGTTACACTTCATCTTACTGCTATTTCTTTCCTGTTGATATCTTTTACTTTATTACCATGGCTTCTGCACCGAGTACTGGCCAAGAACACGCAGAGCCTTCTTCTTCAAATGCTGCAAACATTCCAGAGGTTAGCACGATGGCTTCATCACTAACAGGAGAATACTTAGACGGTTTGAAGATTGCCTTTCGCCATCTTAATCAATACAACCCTGTTCTTCCTACCAACACACAAACTGCCAACCATCCTTCTGATAGAAAAATTACTTTATACGCCTTACAACTTACTTACGGCAACCTCCATGTTCCTCTTACTAACTTTCTCCTTCGCCTTCTTAGATATTATAAGGCCTGCCTTAGCCAAATGCATCCCCATGGCCTTCAAAAAATTATCCTTTTTGAAATGTACTGTAATGCCAGCAATATTAAGCCTCGCATTAAAGTTTTTATCTCTTTGTTTAGAATTCGTACAATTAGCGACTGCTGGCTTACTATTGATAGTAAACGAAATACTCATTTTGTTGGTACAAATAGAGTATCAAACTTGAAGGACTGGAAGAGTCTGTTTTTCTTTGTTGATGAGACTGTTATACCGGAGGAGTATTCCGTTTTCCGGAAATGGGGTGCTATTGATGCCAGTTTAGGAAAGGGTGTTAAGATTTCTACCGCGGAGCAGTGAATAGTAAATAGTTTGAAAGAGCTCCGCCTTCCACCTAGATCATACGAGAAGTATGAGGGGATTCTTGTGCTGTGTAGAGTGAGTCAAGAATGGCCAAGCACTTCTGTGCCAGTACTTCGTGAGAAGAATCAGGGTAGGATGTGATATGATCATCCTAATATATATATATATACATATATATATATATATATATATATATATATATATATATATATATATATGTATATATATATATATATATATATGTATATATATATAAATGCTCGTCTATTGTTCACCATGTTTTCTTATATTGCTGTCCATGTTTAATTTTTGCAGCCAACCCTGAGATGCAGGTTCGCTCTGCTCTTTTATCCTTCGATCTTGCGGATGAAGTGGAGACCACTAACCGTGCTAAAACTGCTGAAGAGCTAGAGGCAGAGAGGGCTGCAGCTGAGGCTAAGGCTGCTGCTGATGCTGCTGCTACTGAAAAGGGTGAAGAAATTGTTGTTAGCAGTTCTGACACTGAGTCCGGGTCTGAACAGACAGACACTGAACGGACAGCGGATGACACCACCACCGCCGAGCAGCAGACATCAGGCTTAGTTGACATCACGGGTAAAAAAAACCCCACTCATCCAATTAAAAAGACAAGGAAGAAATGCATAGGTTCCAAAAGGGCAAAAAGTTCTGAGGGGAGCCAACAGCAGAAACGCAGAAGAGGTATATTCATTCTGCTCTTTCTTGATAATGCACATGTCTTTGCTTATAACTGTTATATGTGTTCATAATGCTAATTTGTTTCGGTTAGTGATTTTAGCAGAGTCTAATGATAGCCAAGGGAAGGCTATTGAAGGTGATGAACGGAGGCCGGAGGAAAACCTTGAAGGTGAAGGAGATAAGGGTCTGAAAACTCCTGACCCAAACTTTACTCCATTTAATGAATCCGAATTCCATGATTCGAGGATGGAGGATGACGCCTCCTATCATTCTCCACCTCGTAGCTCTACTATCCCTCCTATCACCTCATCTAATGTGCAAGAGCCATCTCTTCCTGCTCATGTGAGGACGTTGCAGGCGATCATTGAGAACCCTGCTACTAAGGACAAAGAATTTTCAACTCTTCTTCAGGTATGAATGATAAAACCTCCTGCATGTATATGCTTGCAATTTATTTTTATTTGAGTTGCTTGAAATTAACCATAAAATTTTTTTCTGCAGGGTTATGCTATCCCTGAGCTGAAACCCCATTTCACCGCTCTCCGCTCTAAGCATCTCAGAGAATCAACTGCTGCAGCTCATGTATTGCTGACCAACCACCTGGATTCTGTGCTGCAACTGCAGAAGCAACAGGAGTCCATATTTGCCTTTGCCCGTACTGAGATTGCCCAAGGTGCAAATGCTCACAATAGAGCTGCTGATGCTGAGCGTGCCTTGACTGATGCTCAGAATATATTGAAGGCTAGAGAAGCTGAGTTGAAAAGTGCTCAGGATGCCGCTGTTGCTCTGCAAGAGGAGAAGGATAGGTTGGTGGATGCTGAAAAGAAAAAGTTTGAGGAGGAGCAGGTGAAAGTGGGTGAGCTGGAGAAGCAGCTGAGTGTAGAGAAGGAAAAGTCTGCTGAGCTTCTCCGGAGGGTGGAGGAAAGGTAGGGTAACTTTGCTGAGATTAAGAAGGGTATACCGGGTCTGATAGCTAAGGTTCTTGGGTCCAAGCTTGTTGGAGACCCCTACAATGATTATGTTGATGCTATGCACACCCATGCTATTTCTGATGTGACAGATAAATTGACCAGACACCTTGCTCCAAACCAGACTCTCCCTGCTGCTATTACTAATCTGATGCTTCCTGGAACCCTTGAGAAGGTTAATGAAGCAATGGACAAGTTGGTTAATCTGAAGATAGATGTGTATGATCAAGTATGCAGCAGGGAGGAGTCCTCTGCTCAGGACGTGCTAAATGTTGAATTTTCATAAACTTGTAACTATTTGATGAACAACCGTTTGTAATAAACGTTGATAATTTGAATGCCATAAATATGTATTGCTTTAATGATTGTGTCTCCTTGCATACTTGTTCCAATTATTTTGTTGTTTCCTGCTTAGAACAAATCTGTGATGCACTGAAGCATATAATAAATTTGTTATGTACAATTGTACATTGTATAACTGAGCAAAGCACTTAGATGGGTGTTTAAGGTAATTCGATTTTGGATGTTTTGCACTGTTAATTTCAGCTGAATGAGCAACATATCAAAAATTCACTTTGCAAACATTATGCCTTCAAACATTCAGTAGGACATTTGTAATTTGTTATATACATTCTGTCATCAAATTAATGAGGAATAGTTATGAAGTGTTTTGGAAGAGTGATTATAAAATAATCTTTCCACCATACGCCTTCCGTCATAAAGTATATAAGGAAGAATTGTGTAATATATTTGGCCTTCATAAAATATAAACTTCTTTCGTTCTGTGAAGTATGTTTTTTATAATGTTTGTCATGACAAGTATCTGAGTTTTGTATTTTGCCTCGGTGCGTTCTAGTAAAACTTTAACGTTTTCTAGCCGATCCCTTTTGCCTTTGCTGGCTGGCACAAAAGCTTCCGCCATTGGAGGTATAAAAATACTCTCCTTCTGTGGGCAGTATATAAATTTAATGTTTTACATTTGTCACATGCAGCACTTTGCATAAGAAAAATATAAAATTTTATTGATCAGTACTGTGCAATACATAAACAATTGATGACGAATTTAGGTGGATCAAGCCTAATTAGTATATCATGAACGTTTATTGTATGCAATTGAAAACATAGGCACTGTAAAGATGACTACAATGGTCTACAGTAAATTGATAAATTTTGTTCTTCAGAAATGCTAACAAACTGCTCTTATTGAAATGATAAATTTTGTTCTTGATAAAATGCTGGAATTTGCTTATTCAAACGCCAAGCACCTAGCACTGTCCTGCCTGAACACTTGATCATGATAGAAAGAACTCCTGAACCTCATCCTCCCTGAACAACCGATTACGCCTCCTCTGATTCATATTGCCTTCTGGTAAGTTTGCAAATGTGGATCGTTCCCTTGTTGGTGCCACATACTGTGAGTGTATGGCGGCTACTCCGTTCGGAGTTGGGAATCTGATCTCTGCATGAGCCGTTGATGTTATCGCTCCAAATTTAGCTAACACTGCCCGCCCAAAAAGGACATTAAATCGAGAGTTGCCGTCCAGAATAGTGAAATCGATTGTTTCGGTTCTCATTAGTGGAAATGTTCCCAAAACGACCTCCAAACGAACTCGCCCCATTGCATTCACTGGCGCTCCTGTTAGCCTTGAAACCTTCAAACTCATCCGCCTAGCTCTAAGCTGCACATGCCTTGGAAAAGCCTTGAAACAATGCCAATAAATGATGTCAGCCTCACTGCTTGTATCTGTGTAGATATGGCTGATGAACTTGTTTGCAATTTCTGCTGAAATGACCACTGGCTGAACGGACAAAGCCCAATTTTGAATTGGTTGAAAAATAATTGAGGCATATCTCCAGCTATCTAACATTGCTATCAACATTGCAATTTTTGCTCACCATACTCATAGTGACTTCCATTCAGCCACACCATTTTGATTACAATGTCTGGAGTTGACTCACACTCCATGATCCGGTTTCCATACTGGTTTCTGTTATCACCTCCGCCATGTTATTCCCTTCTTCTTTTCTCACCTTGATGACTTCCTCCACCATCATTCTTTTGCCATCTAAATTTCCTACGAGGATCATTTCTCCTATATTGTTTTCCTAGCAACAAGTGGTTTAACTCTCCTGCTTTGATCTTTGCGATGATTTCTCTCATCAGAGATTTGCAATTATCTATATCATGACCCCATGCCTCATGAAATTCGCAACATAGCCCACTTTTTGGACTCTCTCTTTCTTCCATAGGTGCCGAAGGATTGAAAGTGGTCCGAATTAGTTCGGTGAAAAGAATCTCTTTGGGAGTTTTGGTCAATGCCATTATCAACGGATGTCTCTCTTTTGGCCTTCTATTGTGATGAAAATTATTGGGATGATTGTTGCCTCTCCATCCACCATTGGAATTGTGATTCCTCCTCTGATTTCTGTCAAAGTACCGCCCTCCGTTGTGCGATTTGCTACTGCTGCTGCCATCAAACTTGTTCATCCCCCACTCACCGGCTCGAACATGCTTCTGTACAACTTCCAACGCCTGATGCAGAGTTTTTGGCAAGTCATACCTTAATGTATGAACAAGTACACTAAACCGTCATTAATCCAAATAGAAAATGAAACCAGATACTAGCTGAGATTCTGGACAATCAGGTATCTTCTGTGCTTCAAGTGTGTATCGCTTCATAAAATTACTCAAGGACTCATTGTGATCTCATGTGCATCAAGATGTGTCAAAGTACAGCTTCGAAGATTTTGATACTGCATAACAAACTTTGCACGGAGGTCCAAATAACTTGTGATGCTTCTTGGCGGCAAGCTAGCAAACCATTCCCTTGCCATTTTATGTAGCACCATTGGAAACATATGACAAGCTACCTCGTCATCCCAATGCTGCAACCTCATTGCACCTTCAAACATAGTGAGGAAATCCTCAGGATCTGTTGTACCATTATAAACTCCAATTGCCGGTATGCTAAGATTTCTAGGCAACGAATAGTTAGCAATTCGATCAATGAAACACTGAGTGGATTCTGCCATAGCTGGTGGCTTCGTAGCTTGCTTTCCAGTAATGAGGGCAAAGAAATTATCTACCGCCACATCACGGACGGCGGGCTGCGCTAAGCGTTGCTTATACTTTACCGGAGCTGTCTGCATAAGGATGTCATTTGAAAGCAATACTGCCTGCTTCTCAGACATGAACTCATCTTTGTCAATTTCATCGTCAGAATCATTATTAATATAACTCAAGTCATTATCATCCTTAGAATCATCAATAAGACTGCCCAGCTTGTCAAGTAGTCTGGATAACCTGTATTTTGATATAGTTTGCTTTTTCATGATTTGCTTGTCTTTTCCATCCGCCACTCGTCGAAAAGGTATGAATGATGGATATCGCCAAGGTTGCATCAACGGTCGCCTCTCTGGATTAGTGAATAATGGTGTATCCTAGGAGATACACGCATAAAAACATCATTTTTATACAGAAAACTCGATCAAAGAGCACAAGAGATAGCTAAATTTGTTGATCTTCAGAATTTACCGCCCAACGTCTAGCAGGCCGCCCAGCGTCAAGCGTAAGCCCTGCAGGAAGCTTCTATGCATAAGCCCTTTAACTCTGCGCGTGAACGGCACGTAGCCACGTCAGCACACGCCATCGACATCCCGGATACTTCACGTAACAGAACCATTCAGTGATTGACACGTGTATCCCGTAAATTTTGAACATTCTATGCCTATAAATAGACCCCCTGGGTCACCACATTTATGAGGATTCTGATCTGAACTTCAGTCAGAGAGAAGTGCACTTTCTCTCTCACACAGTTCTTTCTCACTCTAAAATAACATTAGCCACTTAGCAGCTGTGCGCTAGATGGATCATTACAGATTAATCTACAGATTGATTTAGGCCACCCCACAGATCTTACATCTGTATTCCGGGTCTGCAGAGATTATTTCTCTAGGGCAAACAACAATCAACATTATACGCCATACGCTAAGCAGTTATTCTCTGTACTAGTACCTTACAGCCGCTATACAAAAAATCGTACTAACAGATGGCGCCACCCGTCTCAAAGACCACCAAAACTACCAAGAGCATGAAGGCAACTGAAACAACCTCGTCAAAAACAAAACTTGAACCAGTCGATGAAAACCTCATTGAAAATATACCAGTTGATCAGATAACTCTCGAAGAGACTTCCGTTGAAGAAGAAGATCATTTGCACACTGACATAGCAGATGATCAAGTTCATGAAACCATACCACGATTGAGAAAACCATTGATGGGAGGTTCCAGCACAGGTATATGGAAGGCCAGGCGAGGAACACATAATGTCTCTTTCAAGAATACTTCTGATGTGAATGCTAGGCATAACAGCAAAGGAAAGTCAATTTCCAAATCACAATTGTCCAAGCTATTCAATCAGTTGAATGCCTTAGTTGATGATACAGACAATCAACACAATGATGAAGGTTTTTTGGACGATGATTGGAATTTTGAAGACGAAGGTGAACAATTCTTTATGACTGAAGAAATGGCAAGCAAGTTACTGGACGGAATTTTAACTAAAACAGCGTCATCAGGATTTAAACAAAAGTTAGCACAACCAACCATCCATGCAACATCTGTAGATAGTTTTTTTGCTTTGATTACTGGTGATGAAGCTATCAAACCACCAGCAATGGCAGAATCAACACAGTGTTTTATTCCTCGAATTGCAGATTATCCATTACCAAGAAATTTGGGAATTCCATCAATCGGTGTTTATGATGGTACAATAGATCCGGAGGATTTTTTGACTATGTTTGAAGGAGTTATGAGGTTACAGCTTTGGGAAGATGAAACTGCGTGTCATATGTTTCCAATGGTACTGCAGAAAATGGCACGCGAGTGGTTTGCTAGTTTGCCACCAAGGAGTATTACCAGTTTTCTTGATTTGAAGGAAAAGTTCATGATGCAGTATCAGAGTTTAAGAAGCTGCACGTTGTCACATCTTGATGCACATGAGATAACAATGCGTCAGAATGAATCATTGAGTGATTTCATGAAGCGTTATACCATTGAATGTCAGAAAATACCAGACATACTAGAGTCTCAGCTTGTTTCAGGATTTATATTTTGTCTCGATATTTTGGACGATTAATTCATACTTTACGTTATGATATTCCAAAAACATTGCATCAAGCGTTGGGTATTGCTCAGAAGCATTTATGAGCAGGTGAAATGGGATATCCAAGAGTGGATAATTATCAGAGAAATTTCAGGCAGCAAGGCGGAGAGCGGAACAGGAATGACAATTATCAGAGGCAACGGGGCTATGACAATAATTACCAGCAACAGCAGAGCGGTTGGAGAGGAAATAATCATCCAAATGACAATTATCACCATTGAAAGCCATTAGACAGGCATCCACTTATTATGGCATTAACCAAAACTCCAAAAGAAATCTTGTTCACCGAGCCAATTAAGGAATAATTTCACCCTCCACCACCGATGGAAGAGTGTCAGGGACCACAGAGTGATAAGTGGTGAGACATCCATGAGGCATATGGACATGAAACAGATAATTGTAAGTCATTAATGAGAGAGATCATTGCAAAGATCAAGGCTGGCGAGCTGAATCATCTTTTGCCAGGAAAAAAGTATCGACGAAATGATCCAAACAAACATTTTGATTGGCAGGGAAAAGTGCGTCACGGTGGACGATGTGATTGGCACAGAAAGGAAGAACAGAATGATGAAAGGGATCCAACTCCAGAAATGCACATCAAGATCATATGGAATGAGGAGCAGGAAAATGAAGCAGACGGAGAACGCAGAACGGAGAGCTGGATGTATGCTCCAATCATATTTCATACCATTCCAAATTGGCGCCTGTCAGAAGAGCCTGTGGTCATTTCAGCTGTAATAGCAAACAGAAACATCACTCGCATTTATACTGACACAGGTAGTGAAGCAGATATTTTGTATTTGCATTGTTTTAAGGAATATCCGTTCAGCGTGAAGGATCGGCTACACTACACGAACTTAGAGATTGCTGGTATCATGGGTGAATCAATAAGAGTAGTTGGTAAAGTAAAACTGGATGTCACGCTGGGAACACACCCTTTGGTCCGTACAGAAATTGTAGACTTTACAGTTCTTGATGGCAGATCACGGTTAAGTGCGTTGTTCGGTAGGCGGACCTTTCGCAAATTCGGAGCAATTACCTCTACACCGCATGCAGAATTGCAGTTCCCAACACCAAACAGTGTAACGGTAATACACTCTGAATATGTTAGACCATCAAGGGATAGATCAGTTGTTCATGAAGCTCCAGGGAATTTTGTCAAGGGGGAATCATCAAGGCAGTTGTTCAGTAGAAATGATGTGAACGGGTAATTCAAACCACCTAAAATGTGGCAACATTGAAAGCAGGACGCAACATGGTACACGGAAGACAGTATAACAGCATGAATCTCGCAGAACAGTTTATATCACATTTTTAATTTTCATCAGTTCAGGCAACAACACAATACACTTTTTGTAATTTTCGGATTGGGACTTGATCACCCCATACGAAGATATTACACAAAAATGTTGTATGTGTGACAGTGTTATTAACAAAAATTTTTAAATTTTTCTTACGCACAGCATTACGCGTTACGAATGTAAAATATGGCTTTCATTCCTACCCACATAAGGCAAGGCATTTTTATGTCCCCGATGGTAGAAGCTCTTGTGTCAACATTATAGACACAAGGGATCGGCTAGCATAAAGTGTTTACTTCACTAAAGGGCACCGAGGCAAAACTAAAGATCTCATAATGTCATGACATACAGAATGGTTTATCACAATGGCATAAATCCATTTATAACTTGTAAACAAAAAACATTAAATACAAGTATATTTTATAAAGCCGCACAAAACCTAAGCGCAACACGCTAGACGGAACATTGCTAGTTCCATAAACAGAAATATCTCTAACACATTTATCAATTTTTATAACATATAGACAGAATACCATCATTATGATTCATTCACATCCTATTTCAGAAGTTATCAAAAGACTACTCGATATTTCTTCATAACATAATTCAGCTAATGCAGAGCGGAGAATGGATAAGTTGTTTACGCAGTAATCATAAAAATTATACATGTTTTGATCAGCTACAGGCCAGATATACAATTTTTAAACTGAATAACACAATGACATTTATGTAGCAGTATACTTTAGATTCATAAAGGAGAATGCTGTGATGGGGTATTACAAACAGCGGACGACGGATTACAGTTCAATGCATAATCAAAAATCAGTTTAAGGCCAACATCATTTCATATGACATGCTATATGAAATTCAATTACACATAGCATCAAAATAATAATAAGAATAGCAAAATATGCTAACATTAAGCATAATGGCAGTATACACAAACAAATTATTAAGTTATTACATATTGTTATTACAGAGAAAATATGTTCTAAAATATGCACATCCAAAATATCCTTCACTGATACCTCTTCCTTAGCACAAACCTCACTTACAAAATCAATTTTCAAAGATGTTACTTCCGCAATGGCCAACTGCAGCTTGGAATCAGTATCTGGTTTCATGTGTTTTGAAATAGCATCTGGTAAAGGGTCATGCTTCACAGGCAGGGCATTCAAAATTTCCTCCATTATATCTGCAAGATCACTTTCTGTAGATGCCACTAAATACCTGTTGAAAGTTTCACCCACAAGTTTAGAACCCAACACCCTCTGCACAAGACCAGGGATACCGTCTTTTAAATCAGTAAAGTTTTTCTTAACATCAGCAGCAGCAACAATCTTCTCCTCCAACAATTGATTCTTCTCCTCAAGCAACTTCTTCAACTCTTCATTTTCCTTCACCAGTTTATCCTTCTCTTCCGTGCATTTTTCTTTTTCTACCCTCTCTGCAACACATTTTGTTTCCACTACTTCCAACAGCTTATCCTTTTTCTCTACAGTCTCCATCGAAGTTTTCAATTTCATGTTGATATCCTTTAAATCAAGCTCAAGCTTATTCACTCTAGTAGCATTGTGCACTGCATTGGCAATGATAGTCTCATGAGCTTTCTGCATTTTAAGGTCATGAATCATATGTTGATTTAGAAGCACCAACGCCGCAGCAGTAGACTGATAACTTTATTTAAAGGTCATGGTGGATAGAGAGGAAGATAAATCAGCAACAGTGTTTGCCTACATTACATACAATGGACAAGATAAGAATTCAATTAACAATAAAGTGATGATTGATAAATCATAAAGTATAAAAAAGAGTTACCTTCAAAAACTCAGCAAAATGGAATGCATGGTGGTTGAGTGGAAGCAGAGGATTGTGTTGTATCAGTCCCTTTCGAAGTATGCAGAGTTCTGAATGGTTGAGTCTCAAAAGAATCAACATCATCAGTTTCCTCATTATCATCATCAGTGTCAACTTCAACATCAACAGTCTTATTGCTCTCAGGATCCTTCCAAGAAGAAGCATCAACCACATCATCTTGACGAATCAATCCTATAAAATGAAAAAGCAGATAAATATACAATAGAGCTTCAACATCAAATTATTAATCTACTTATGCAGACACAGTGTGTGACGACCCGGAGATTTTTGACCAAATTTAAACTTAATCTTTATATGATTTTGATACGATAAGCAAAGTATGTAATGTTGAGTCTAGAAAATTTTGAAACGATGTTCATATATTCAATTAACTTCGACCAGTTTTGACGATTCACGAACTATTAATTGTAAATAGATATGTGTGTATATATATATATATAAATGGTAATTGAAAATGTAATTTGAAATATTATATGTTATTCCTATTAAAATTTAATTATGTAAAATAAAATAACAATAGGATATTATAATAATTATTATTTAAAATATATCTATATATATAAATAAAGTATATTAAAAATAAATATTAAACGATTGTAATATTCGTTGATGTTCTGATTGATATTAAGAAAGTTAAATTCAAACTTATATAGTTTTAAAATAATCGGTGATCCGAAAATGAGTGATATTAATTTTAGACTTATTAAAAATGTATTTAGGAACTATTTGTTGAATTTCAAAACTTTTTATATTTTACTTGGGGTTGGGAGTGAATAATTAATGTAATATTTATTTAATAGTTAATGACTGAATTTTATACCATAATGACTGAAATAAATAAAGTTAATTACTATAAAAATTTGGGATTTTTCTGAAGACCTTTTATCCGCCACTAATTTAACAACGGAGCACGATTTAGCAATCCGTGAAAATTGTCGGTATAACAGCCAATTATATGGCTGCTAAACTGTGCTTAATTGATGAATTCTTTTAATTACTGTACATGGTTACTGTGCCTTGTTCTTTTTCGTTACCGCTAGCATATATAAATATAAATTATATATATATAAAGGATATATATACATACATTTACACGTGCACTTGTTCTCCACTAACTAAAATCCATAAGATTCATATAAACATACACATATGCATTATTATAGAATTACAACTGTCACCAACTAGTTTACCTTATAATTATATATGCTTACACATTACAAGAAAACCATTAACACTTATGATTCTTCTTCCTGCTACTCGACACCATAACACCCATTTAATCTTCGATGCTACTACTACCATATTTATGTTTTCTTTTTGTTTCAACCAAAACCAAAACACCAAACCAATCGAACCATGTTATCATTGCTACTTGATTGTGTCTGATATTCAAACCGAAACCATCATCACCATCTTCACCTATGATCATTACCACCAAACCCACAACAACCATGAAATCACCACCTCCCACCGAGACCACTACCATAAATCACCACGGTTATAACTTCTATTTTATGTTTCGATTTTTCTGCTGCAACCACAGCAACCTTCTTCTTCCTTGAAACATCCTCACCACCGGAGCCACCATGGCAACACCACACCCGCCGGGTTAATCACCACTACCACCCTCCTCCACCATTTTTGGTTCACCATTGAACATACTACAACCACAATATACGAACATGTTTTCTTTTTCTTTTCTTCCTGTTCGAATACATCCGACACCAACACCACTTTATAACCTGCAAAACTATTGCAATCATTCTGTTTCTATTTATTCGTAACCCACTCAACAAGAAATCTATTGACTGCTGCCATTAATAACTGAAACCACAATTTATTTCCATTGTTGCTGTTTCCTTCGTGATACATTTAAAAACAGATCAATCGCTCATCACTGCAGCAGCTACGTTTTTTTTTTCTTCGTTAAATGGAAAGGATGAGCAAAGGTGAAGGATGCATTTTATATTTTTTTATTTGTTTAGTAGATAAATACTAGTGGGAAAATTACAATTTATAAATAATAGAATAGAGGCTGACATTTTCAGTTTTTTTTTTCTTTTTAGTGGGGTGGTTAATTATTTGAGGGACCCAAATTAGAATTCTATAAGTTGAAACAACATTCTTTGACTATCAGATTACTAACGATTTTGACTAGTTAGTTGTTTATGATGTCATAAAGTTCTGTTAGGAGTAGGTTTGCAAATAAAAGAGGGAGATGGTATTAAAGGCAAGATCACGATGTGGAGAGGATGAACTAAAGACGTTTATATTGATTAAGCTAATGACGATGATGATTAAGGTGGTGTATAATGATATTGATGATTGATGATGGCGCATGTATATTAGTTATAGATTAAGAAAATGATGTTATAAAAAAAAATGATGATGATGCGTTACTGTTGTTCCAGACGAACCCACATCACCAAAATTCCCATCGAGCCAATTTAATTAAGAGTGTTATTGGGTTTATGAAATTGGATTGGGCCAAAGTTATATTATTTTCCTTGGGCCGAGAATTATTAAAACTATTGGGCCGGGTATCATCTGTTCGGCCGGGTATTCTCTGTTGGGCCATGAGCTATTGATTTTTCAGTTAGGCTGAATAGTTTACGAGTTAAGTAGATTAAGTTTGTATCATAGATTAGAAAAACAGAGATGGAGGAGTGGTGTGGGGTGTTGCTAGATGAGCGACTGGTCGCGGGTTCGGTCCCTGCTGGTGACATATTATTTTTAAAGCTTATTTTGAGGTAGTTTTTCATTATCAAAAATTGGTATTATTGTTATGATTTTCATTATTATTGTTATTATTAATATTATTATCATTATTAGTATTATTATTATTATTTTTACTACTAGTGTTATTATTATTATTATCATTATAACTATATTACTATTATCATTACTACTATTAATAATATTATCAATATGACTTTAAAAATTAGTCATATAAAAATATACTTAACAAAACTATATTAATATATTTATTTCTTTAAGGTATACAAAATAAATACATTTAATTAAGTTACTAATGAAACACCTAATCTACTAAGATAACATTTATAATATATAAATCTAATAAATATAAATCTGTTCGATTACAATTAAAGATGTTAATATACATACTTGATATAGGTTCGTGAATCCGAGGCCAACCCTGCATTTACTCCCTTTTTAAATGCTTTTGCAATATATATTTTTGGGACTGAGAATACATGCGCTGTTTTTTTAAATGTTTTACGAAATAGACACAAGTGATCGAAACTACATTCTATGGTTGGATTATTAAACCGAATATGCCCCTTTTTTTATTAAGTCTGGTAATCTAAGAATTAGGGAACAGACACCTAAATTGATGTGAATCCTAAAGATAGATCTATCGGGCCCAACAAGCCCCATCCAAAGTACCGGATGCTTTAGTACTTCGAAATTTATATCATGTCCGAAGGAGGATCCCGGAATGATGGGGATATTCTTATATACATATTGTGAATGTCGGTTACCAGGTGTTCAATCCATATGAATGATATTTTTGTCTCTATGCAGGGGACGTATGTTTATGTGAAATGGAAATATGAGATCTTGTGGTCTATTAAAATTATGAAATGATTATTTAGGTTAAACTAATGAACTCACCAACCTTTTGGTTGACACTTGAAAGCATGTTTATTTTCAGGTATGAAAGAAGTCTTCCGCTGTGCAATTGCTCATTTTAAAGATATTACTTGGAGTCATTCATGACATATTTCAAAAGACATTGCATTCGAGTCGTTGAGTTCATTAAGATTATTATTAAGTCAATTATAGTTAGATATATTATAAAATGGTATGCACACCGTCAACTTTCGATGTAATGAAAGATTGTCTTTTCAAAAACGAATGCAATGTTTGTAAAATGTATCATATAGAGGTCAAGTACCTCACGATGTAATCAACTGTTGTGAATCATTTATAATCAATATAGACTTCGTCCGGATGGATTAGGACGGGTCTTCACAATTGGTATCAGAGCAGAGGTCTTAGCGAACCAGGTCTTGTGTTAGTGAGTCTAACTGATAGTCGTTAGGATGCATTAGTGAGTCTGGACTTCGACCGTGTCTGCATGTCAAAAGTTTTGCTTATCATTTCTAGTCGGAAATCCTCTGCTTATCCTCCTTAGGAAATTACCTGCTTATAATTCTTAGTCTAGACACATCTTACTGCATTGATTGCATAAATAGTGTATAGACACAATTCATATCTTAGCGTATCTATTACTGTAACTTTGCCTGACAACTTCCGTAGATTCCTCCGTAACTTATGGGATTTTAGTATTATATATGCATATGTAAATTATGTATTGCAGGGTACTAATCTACATCCTATAATCTATTTCTTATCAAAAATCCTTCATCTGATCGTACGAGATGAATACTGCAACTAGTTCGCGTCCCTCAGATTACAATAGCTATTCCGGTAGTTATTCCGACAGCTATTCCGACATAGATGTTCACCTAAGCTCCGAAAACAGCGTCATCGGCATGAATCAACCAATCAGCCATTATCAATTCATCTGATGGGTTCGTAGTCGACTTAATTAATGGAAACGCGCAGAAGGTAATCCCTTCCACCAACCGAATTCACCTCTTGACAATGAACCTGAAGCGTTTACCGGCGAACCTGTTCTAAACACCATTTTCAGTCTCATTTCCAGGGTAACTCAACAAGATTATATTTTATCCACAATTCTGAACCTTATTCATCCGCTCGTTCAGACCGACAATCATCCTGGAGTAATAAGTCAACGAACTTAGCACTCGAATAATCAATTCGGAGAATATGTTGCAAAATGTACCAGCTTCAGCAACATCACCGGCACCAACAGTACCATCGATAATAGCACCAATACCATCAACAATCCATGCTTCAATATCATCATCTGTACTTTGAGTATGATCTTCGTTCTACGTATCGTTCTACCTCATTTATCTTCGTTCGACATGGCGAATATGTAAACTCTAAAGTTTTAGAGATTATTTATTCTAGTTCCAACCGAAAAGCAATTGAGTTTAATATCATATTAACTCATTAAATTCATGAATACATCTGAAGAAAATATATATGTATATATGTTTTCATAAAGATTGTAATTAAAAATTCTTTCGTACAAACTGATAATGGTGAAAATATTTTAACGGGTAGGTAATACCCGAGGAATATTCAGATTTCACATTAATAAGTTACACTATACATTCTTCGAAGCTGATCCAACAGTCATTTACTATTCTACTTACACCCACAGCTATACGAATCTGTTCACTACAGAATAACCATTTCTATTCAATTTCATATTGGGATTTTGATTTATCAGAATACAACAAGTGGCATAATGAAGAAAACATTTGACAAAATAAAATTTGTTAGAAACAAACAAATTAACTATGAGAAATTTTGTTAAGAATCCACGCTAACTGTTCCTAACTAATTGTTCCTAGCTAACTGATTACATTTTATTTATCACAATTTAATTATCACAATTTACATTCTCGTAATTTTATTTACCGTCATTTAATTTCTGTTATTTACTTTACGCACTTTATTTATCGTCATTTAAATTTCTGTTATTTAGTTTTACGCACTTTAAATATCGGGACACGTATACAAGGTTTTGACATATCATATCGACACATCTATATATATTATTTGGAATCACCATAGACACTCTATATGCAGTAATAATCGAGTTCTCTATACAGGGTTGAGGTTGATTCTCAAATAATATATATACTTTGAGTTGTGATTGAGTCTGAGACGTATACGGGTCATGACACGTATTAATTAATTCGAATATTATATATTAAACTATATATGAATTATTGGACTGTCAGCTGTGGACTATCGACTGTGGACTAATAACATTGGACAATTAAAATAAATTAAAATATTGACTATAACATATGAAACTAAACAATTCTTCAAGTTGCCACTTGATTTTGTCTTAAACATCATTTGTATCTTCACGATTACATTCTGCGTTCAAACTTTTCATGATTCTTGAAAACACCTCAATCGAGAGGATGAACCAATTGCATCTCATCTATGGAAGAAAAAATAAAAAAAAAAAAAAAAAATTATGCATATAGTTATGCACCTGAAAAACTCTTGGAACCTGAGTAAAGGCTTAACACGTATTTGTGCTAGCTCTTTTGGCATTGTTATTATAGAAAATAACATTGCAATTCTTTTTCACAATAGTCAGTTTTGTCACAACTCCAGCAAGTCAACTTTGACTTTTCGTTCGAAACAATCTTATTATAACCTTGATATTTATGCGTGCTCTTTTATTGTTACCGGAGAACCTTTTATATTCCCCCATATTACCAACAGATGTACAAGCAACCTCGTTGCTCCTTAGTTTAAATCTCTCTGACAAATCACTATATTTACCTATTGAAGTCTTATCATATACTCATCCGCATCTTGTAACGAGAACTGCCATACCAATTACTGGGAATCAGCAATCAGTACTTCAAAAACTCACAGCATATCTACATCAACAGTTATATGTATAACATTTATCTCTTAGAATTATGATCTTTCATTCTGAAAATTCTGAAAAGCACTCAGTCTACAAATCAATACTCTGAATGTTGAAAAAGCTGAATGAAGCAGCAAAAACCGTAGACAACCGGAAACGACCTTAATCGTCGGAAGTTTGATGATAAAGAATAGTATGTTGGCAAAGCTCAGAAAAAGTCTGAAACTGGAAAATGGATTGAGCAATCCGTGAAGGAGGCTGTGGACAAATCATAAAGACTAAACCTGCCTTCGATAAATCCCGATGATTCTGTTTCTGATGAACTCGTCGGCGAATATCTTGCTCCTTATTTATTCTAAATCCTTGCGAAAGGATTTTCTCCATTAACTTTCAATCTTAGAAGTTCCAAAATATCGTCATAAATATCTTCGATATTTCTGAAGATATTTTCATAACTATCCTTAACTGAAATCAGATATCTTTTCACGTCATCTGTATTACACCTTAAAGGAAACTGTTTAGTTTATATTTTATGTAAACCTTCAAGTTTAAATTATGAATGTTTTTGAAGTAATATTGGGAGCTTAAGCATGAGTTAGTATAATATAATGACACTTGATCAACGTGATTATTTTACAGTAAGTCATGCTGAGTTTCTAATGGAACGTGATGATTCACAGATCATAACGTCATCATGTGCCATGTTACACGACTCTTACATTCTATCTATTCTATAAATATATCAGGTTCTTATTTTCTTGATAGTTTTATCTTTTCTCTTGAATTCTGGTAATTTAACAATCAAGATCATGTCATTACAATTTCTCTCTTAGAACATTAGGCATATTCCATCGAAACTCCATATCTATGAATTCTGGACCATTACTTGCGACAAGAAAACAAAAGCATGAAGCTCCGAAAGAGAAAGGGGGTATAAATCGCAACAAATAAAAGACAGCATTTACTGTGAATGACGATGATTATAGAAGATGGAAGCAGGGACTCTAAAATATAAGAGGAAATATAAAGCCCAATAACAACACAGAGGTTACAAACCATGGATATTAATACGAATAGCAATATAAAGACACATTATAATTAAAAATAGTATCACCCTAAGGTAATAGTAGAAGTAAACAGAACCTTCTGATGGAAGATTGAAAAGAAGGTTGACAGAAATGATAATTAGAAAAATATCAAGGATTAGAACTGGATTAAGCATTTTCACAATCTTTTAGATGTATGAACTAAGAAAGAAAGTATAGGAATGGTGAGAATAATGGAACGAAAGAGCTTAATTTATAATGGAAATATCAGACGGAGTAATCGATGCAGATCACCGTATTTAATTATAAAGATCTTAATTTCCTTATTCGCCGAAGAATCAAATCTTTTAGATTTCGAAGATTATCTTTAAATCCCTTGAATTCTGGAATTCAACCCTGGTTATGTCAAAAGCTAGGACGAATCTCTATTTCTTCATTTCATTCTTTCGTGATAGCTTCACGCGTACACTTCGAATAATCGAATTATTTTATCCAGGTTACACCCTGTGATAAAATTCTATTTATCAACTCATATTCGTCATGAAAACATTTCTATTGTTAGTCATGACCACCTCACTCAAATTTCGGGACGAAATTTCTTTAACGGGTTGGTACTGTGACGACCCGGAGATTTTCGACCAAATTTAAACTTAATCTTTATATGATTTCGATACGATAAGCAAAGTATGTAATGTTGAGTCTAGAAAATTTTGAAACGATGTTCATATATTCAATTAACTTCGACCAGTTTCGACGATTCACGAACCATTAATTGTAAATAGATATGTGTATATATATATATATATATATATATATATATATATATATATATATATATATATATATATATATAAATGGTAATTGAAAATGTAATTTGAAATATTATATGTTATTCCTATTAAAATTTAATTATGTAGAATAAAATAACAATAGGATATTATAATAATTATTATTTAAAATATATCTATATATATAAATAAAGTATATTAAAAATAAATATTAAACGATTGTAATATTCGTTGATGTTCTGATTGATATTAAACAAGTTAAATTCAAACTTATATAGTTTTAAAATAATCGGTGATCCGAAAATGAGTGATATTAATTTTAGACTTATTAAAAATGTATTTAGGAACTATTTGTTGAATTTCAAAACTTTTTATATTTTACTTGGGGTTGGGAGTGAATAATTAATGTAATATTTATTTAATAGTTAATAACTGAATTTTATACCATAATGACTGAAATAAATAAAGTTAATTACTATAAAAATTTGGGATTTTTCTGAAGACCTTTTATCCGCCACTAATTTAACAACGGAGCACGATTTAGCAATCCGTGAAAACTGTCGGTATAACAGCCAAATTATATGGCTGCTAAACTGTGCTTAATTGATGAATTCTTTTAATTACTGTACATGGTTACTGTGCCTTGTTCTTTTTCGTTACCACTAGCATATATAAATATAAATTATATATATATAAAGGATATATATACATACATTTACACGTGCACTTGTTCTCCACTAACTAAAATCCATAAGATTCATATAAACATACACATATGCATTATTATAGAATTACAACTGTCACCAACTAGTTTACCTTATAATTATATATGCTTACACATTACAAGAAAACCATTAACACTTATGATTCTTCTTCCTGCTACTCGATGAAATGTCCCATTCTTATTGATTAAAAACGTTCCATATTAATTTATTTCCTTGCGAGGTTTTGACCTCTATTTGAGACGTTTTTCAAAGACTGCATTCATTTTTAAAACAAACCATAACCTTTATTTCATAAATAAAGGTTTAAAAAGCTTTACGTAGATTATCAAATAATGATAATCTAAAATATCCTGTTTACACACGACCATTACATAATGGTTTACAATACAAATATGTTTTCAGTTTCTTGAATGCAGTTTTTACACAATATCATACAAACATGGACTCCAAATCTTGTCCTTATTTTAGTATGCAACAGCGGAAGCTCTTAATATTCACCTGAGAATAAACATGCTTTAAACATCAACAAAAATGTTGGTGAGTTATAGGTTTAACCTATATATATCAAATCGTAACAATAGACCACAAGATTTTATATTTCAATACACATCCCATACATAGAGATAAAAATCATTCATATGGTGAACACCTGGTAACCGACATTAACAAGATGCATATATAAAAATATCCCCCATCATTCCGGGACACCCTTCGGATATGATATAAATTTCGAAGTACTAAAGTATCCGGTACATTGGATGGGGTTTGTTAGGTCCAATAGATCTATCTTTAGGATTCGCGTCAATTAGGGTGTCTGTTCCTTAATTCTTAGATTACCAGACTTAATAAAAAGGGGCATATTCGATTTCAATAATTCAACCATAGAATGTAGTTTCACGTACTTGTGTCTATTTTGTAAATCATTTATAAAACCTGCATGTATTCTCATCCCAAAAATATTAGATTTTAAAAGTGGGACTATAACTCACTTTCACAGATTTTTACTTCGTCGAGAAGTAAGACTTGGCCACTGTTGATTCACGAACCTATAACAATATATACATATATATTAAAGTATGTTCAAAATATATTTACAACACTTTTAATATATTTTGATGTTTTAAGTTTATTAAGTCAGCTGTCCTCGTTAGTAACCTACAACTAGTTGTCCACAGTTAGATGTACATAAATAAATTGATAAATATTATCTTGAATCAATCCACGACCCAGTGTATACGTATCTCAATATTGATCACAACTCAAACTATATATATTTTGGAATCAACCTCAACCCTGTATAGATAACTCCAACATTCACATATAGAGTGTCTATGGTTGTTCCGAAATATATATAGATGTGTCGATATGATAGGTCAAAACGTTGTATACGTGTCTATGGTATCTCAAGATTACATAATATACAATACAAGTTGATTAAGTTATGGTTGGAATAGATTTGTTACCAATTTTCACGTAGCTAAAATGAGAAAAATTATCCAATCTTGTTTTACCCATAACTTCTTCATTTTAAATCCGTTTTGAGTGAATCAAATTGCTATGGTTTCATATTGAACTATGTTTTATGAATCTAAACAGAAAAAGTATAGGTTTATAGTCGGAAAAATAAGCTACAAGTCGTTTTTGTAAAGGTAGTCATTTCAGTCGAAAGAACGACGTCTAGATGACCATTTTAGAAAACATACTTCCACTTTGAGTTTAACCATAATTTTTGGATATAGTTTCATGTTCATAATAAAAATCATTTTCTCAGAATAACAAATTTTAAATCAAAGTTTATCATAGTTTTTAATTAACTAACCCAAAACAGCCCGCGGTGTTACTACGACGGCGTAAATCCGGTTTTACGGTGTTTTTCGTGTTTCCAGGTTTTAAATCATTAAGTTAGCATATCATATAGATATAGAACATGTGTTTAGTTAATTTTAAAAGTCAAGTAAGAAGGATTAACTTTTGTTTGCGAACAAGTTTAGAATTAACTAAACTATGTTCTAGTGATTACGAGTTTAAACCTTCGAATAAGATAGTTTTATATATATGAATCGAATGATGTTATGAACATCATTACTACCTCAAGTTTAGTAGGTAAACCTACTGGAAGTGACAAGAAATGATCTAGCTTCAAAGGATCTTGGATGGCTTGAAAGTTCTTGAAGTAGGATCATGACACAAAAACAAGTTCAAGTAAGATTTTTACTCGAATTAAGATAGTTTATAGTTATAGAAATTGAATCAAAGTTTGAATATGAATATTACCTTGAATAAGAAAGATAACCTACTGTATATAACAAAGGTTTCTTGATCTTAGATGATTACTTGGAATGGATTAGAAAGCTTGGAAGTAAATTAGTAAACTTGAAGGGATTTTTGAAGTGTTCTTGAAGTGTTCTTCCTATGATGATTATAGCTTGATTCTTGAAGTGATTTTTGATGAAGATGATGATTAACTACTGGAAAAATACGTTCATAATAGTGTGGGTGTGTTGAGAGAGAATTAGAAAGAGAATTGGAAGTGAAATGGAGTGAATGATGAGTGGTAATTGGTGAGTGGTGAGTGGGGTTAAAAGGAGTTCTAGTTAGTTGACTAGCTCATGGTAGAAGTTAAAATTGATTAGTCATACATGACATAATCAAGAGTGGAATCCCATGCTAGTTCCTATTGGTATATACCCATAGTAAGTACGTTTTGAAGCTGTGTATAATACGGGTAAAAATACGACTAGAATTCTTGATGAAAGAAAAGAATGGGAAAGTAACTGTAACCATTTTCGTTAAGTATGAGTGTTTTGATATATGTCTTGAAGTCTTCCAAAAGTATTTTAATACATCTAAATACACTACATGTATATACATTTTAACTGAGTCGTTAAGTCATCGTTAGTCGTTACATGTAAGTGTTGTTTTGAAACCTTTAAGTTAACGATCTCAATTAATGTTGTTAACCCATTGTTTATTATATCTAATGAGATGTTAAATTATTATATTATCATGATATTATGATATATTATTATATCTTAATATGATATATATACATTTAAATGTCGTTACAACGATAATCATTACATATATGTCTCGTTTTAAAATCCTTAAGTTAGTAGTCTTGTTTATATGTATATAACTCATTGTTAATATACTTATGGAGATACTTACTTATCATAATCTCATGTTAACCATATGTATATCCATATATATATCGTCATGTCGTTTTTACAAGTTTTAACGTTCGTGAATCGCCGGTCAACTTGGGTGGTCAATTGTCTATATGAAACATATTTCAATTAATCAAGTCTTAACAAGTTTGATTGCTTAACATGTTGGAAACATTTAATCATGTAAATATCAATCTCAATTAATATATATAAACATGGAAAAGTTCGGGTCACTACAGTACCTACCCGTTAAATAAATTTCGTCCCGAAATTTTAAGCTGTTGAAGGTGTTGACGAATCTTCTGGAAATAGATGCGGGTATTTCTTCTTCATCTGATCTTCACGCTCCCAGGTGAACTCGGGTCCTCTACGAGCATTCCATCGAACCTTAACAATTGGTGTCTTGTTTTGCTTAAGTCTTTTAACCTCACGATCCATTATTTCGACGGGTTCTTCGATGAATTGAAGTTTTTCGTTGATTTGGATTTCATCTAACGGAATAGTGAGATCTTCTTTAGCAAAATATTTCTTCAAATTCGAGACGTGGAAAGTGTTATGTACAACCGCGAGTTGTTGAGGTAACTCTACTCGGTAAGCTACTGGTCCGACACGATCAATAATCTTGAATGGTCCAATATACCTTGGATTTAATTTCCCTCGTTTACCAAATCGAACAACGCCTTTCCAAGGTGCAACTTTAAGCATGACCATCTCTCCAATTTCAAATTCTATATCTTTTCTTTTAATGTCAGCGTAGCTCTTTTGTTGACTTTGGGCGGTTTTCAACCGTTGTTGAATTTGGATGATCTTCTCGGTAGTTTATTGTATAATCTCCGGACCCGTAATTTGTCTATCCCCCACTTCACTCCAACAAATTAGAGACCTGCACTTTCTACCATAAAGTGCTTCAAACGGCGCCATCTCAATGCTTGAATGGTAGCTGTTGTTGTAGGAAAATTCTGCTAACGGTAGATGTCGATCCCAACTGTTTCCGAAATCAATAACACATGCTCGTAGCATGTCTTCAAGCATTTGTATCGTCCTTTCGCTCTGCCCATCAGTTTGTGGATGATAGGCAGTACTCATGTCTATACGAGTTCCTAATGCTTGCTGTAATGTCTGCCAGAATCTTGAAATAAATCTACCATCCCTATCAGAGATAATAGAGATTGGTATTCCATGTCTGGAGACGACTTCCTTCAAATACAGTCGTGTTAACTTCTCCATCTTGTCATCTTCTCTTATTGGCAGGAAGTGTGCTGATTTGGTGAGACAATCAACTATTACCCAAATAGTATCAAAACCACTTGCAGTCCTTGGCAATTTAGTGATGAAATCCATGGTAATGTTTTCCCATTTCCATTCCGGGATTTCGGGTTGTTGAAGTAGACCTGATGGTTTCTGATGCTCAGCTTTGACCTTAGAACACGTCAAACATTCTCCTACATATTTAGCAACATCGGCTTTCATACCCGGCCACCAAAAATGTTTCTTGAGATCCTTGTACATCTTCCCCGTTCCAGGATGTATTGAGTATCTGGTTTTATGAGCTTCTCTAAGTACCATTTCTCTCATATCTCCAAATTTTGGTACCCAAATCCTTTCAGCCCTATACCGGGTTCCGTCTTCCTGAATATTAAGATGCTTCTCCGATCCCATGGGTATTTCATCCTTTAAATTTCCCTCTTTTAAAACTCCTTGTTGCGCCTCCTTTATTTGAGTAGTAAGGTTATTATGAATCATTATATTCATAGATTTTACTCGAATGGGTTCTCTGTCCTTCCTGCTCAAGGCATCGGCTACCACATTTGCCTTCCCTGGGTGGTAACGAATCTCAAAGTCGTAATCATTCAATAATTCAATCCACCTACGCTGCCTCATATTCAGTTGTTTCTGATTAAATATGTGTTGAAGACTTTTGTGGTCGGTATATATAATACTTTTGACCCCATATAAGTAGTGCCTCCAAGTCTTTAATGCAAAAACAACCGCACCTAATTCCAAATCATGCGTTGTATAATTTTGTTCGTGAATCTTCAATTGTCTAGACGCATAAGCAATCACCTTCGTTCGTTGCATTAATACACAACCGAGACCTTGCTTTGATGCGTCACAATAAATCACAAAATCATCATTCCCTTCAGGCAATGACAATATAGGTGCCGTAGTTAGCTTTTTCTTCAATAACTGAAAGGCTTTCTCTTGTTCATCATTCCATTCAAATTTCTTCCCTTTATGCGTTAATGCAGTCAAGGGTTTTTCTATTCTGGAAAAGTCTTGGATGAACCTTCTGTAGTAACCAGCTAGTCCTAAAAACTTGCGTATGTGTTTCGAAGTTTTCGGGGTTTTCCACTTTTCAACAGTTTCTATCTTTGCCGGATCCACCTTAATACCTTCTTTGTTCACTATGTGACCGAGGAATTGAACTTCTTTCAACCAAAATGCACACTTTGAAAACTTAGCGTACAGTTTTTCTTTCCTCAATACTTCTAGCACTTTTCTCAAATGTTCTTCGTGCTCTTGATCATTCTTTGAGTAAATAAGTATGTCATCGATGAAAACAATGACAAACTTGTCAAGATATGGCCCACACACTCGGTTCATAAGGTCCATGAACACAGCTGGTGCGTTAGTTAATCCAAACGGCATAACCATAAACTCGTAATGACCATAACGCGTCCTAAAAGCAGTTTTTGGAATATCATCCTCCTTTACTCGCATTTGATGATATCCAAAACGTAGATCGATCTTCGAATAAATAGACGAGCCTTGTAGTTGATCAAATAAGTCGTCAATTCTCGGCAGTGGATAACGGTTTTTGATGGTAAGTTTGTTCAACTCTCTGTAGTCAATACACAACCTAAATGTACCATCCTTCTTCTTGACAAACAAAACAGGAGCTCCCCATGGTGATGTGCTTGGTCGAATGAAACCATGCTCTAAAAGTTCTTGTAATTGGCTTTGCAGTTCTTTCATCTCGCTGGGTGCGAGTCTTTAAGGAGCACGAGCTATTGGTGCAGCTCCTGGTACAAGATCTATTTGAAATTCAACGGATCGATGTGGGGATAATCCCGGTAATTCTTTCGGAAATACATCGGGAAATTCTTTTGCGACGGGAATATCATTGATGCTCTTTTCTTCAGTTTGTACTTTCTCGACGTGTGCTAGAACAGCATAGCAACCTTTTCTTATTAGTTTTTGTGCCTTCAAATTACTAATAAGATGTAGCTTCGTGTTGCCCTTTTCTCCGTACACCATTAAGGGTTTTCCTTTTTCTCGTATAATGTGAATTGCATTTTTGTAACAAACGATCTCTGCTTTCACTTCTATCAACCAGTCCATACCGATTATCACATCAAAACTCCCTAACTCTACTGGTATCAAGTCAATCTTAAATGTTTCGCTAACCAGTTTAATTTCTCGATTCCGACATATATTATCTGCTGAAATTAATTTACCATTTGCTAATTCGTGTAAAAATTTACTATCCAAAGGCGTCAATGGACAAATTAATTTAGCACAAAAATCTCTACTCATATAGCTTCTATCCGCACCCGAATCAAATAAAACGTAAGCAGATTTATTGTCAATAAGAAACGTACCCGTAATAAGCTCCGGATCTTCCTGTGCCTCTGCCGCATTAATATTGAAAACTCTTCCGCGGCCTTGTCCATTCGTTTTTTCCTGGTTCGGGCAATTTCTAATAATGTGGCCCGGTTTTCCACATTTATAACAAACTACATTGGCATAACTTGCTCCGACACTACTTGCTCCGCCATTACTCGTTCCGACACAATTTTTCCTTTCGTTCTATTAACCCCTGGTCCGTAGACCTCACACTTCGCCGCGCTATGACCATTTCTTTTACACTTGTTGCAAAATTTGGTGCAGAACCCCGAGTGATACTTTTTACACCTTTAGCATAGCTGCTTCTGATTGTTGTTGTTGTTGCGGTTATTATTGTTGTTGGGATGATTGTTGTAGTTACTGTTGTTGTTATTGTTGTTGTTGTTTTTGGGCCGTTTGTTGTAGTTGCGATTGATGTTGCGATTGTTGGGATAATTGTTGCGATTATTGTTGTAATTGCTGTTGTTGTTGTATTGGTGATTCTTATCACCGTTTTCCTCCCACTTTCTTTTGACTTGCTTCACATTGGCCTCTTCAGCAGTCTGTTCTTTAATTCTTTCTTCAATCTGGTTCACTAGTTTGTGAGCCATTCTACATGCCTGTTGTATGGAGGCAGGCTCGTGTGAACTTATATCTTCTTGGATTCTTTCCGATAATCCTTTCACAAACGCGTCGATCTTCTCTTCCTCATCTTCGAATGCTCCCGGACACAATAGGCACAATTCTGTGAATCGTCTTTCGTACGTGGTAATATCAAATCCTTGGGTTCGTAACCCTCTAAGTTCTGTCTTGAGCTTATTGACCTCGGTTCTGGGACGGTACTTCTCGTTCATCAAGTGCTTGAATGCTGACCACGGTAGTGCGTACGAATCGTCTTGTCCCACTTGCTCTAGATAGGTATTCCACCATGTTAACGCAGAACCTGTGAAGGTATGCGTAGCGTACTTTACTTTGTCCTCTTCAGTACACTTACTTATGGCAAACACCGATTCGACCTTCTCGGTCCACCGTTTCAATCCGATCGGTCCTTCGGTTCCATCAAATTCTAAAGGTTTGCAGGCAGTGAATTCTTTGTAGGTGCATCCTACACGATTTCCTGTACTGCTAGATCCAAGGTTATTGTTGGTATGTAGCGCAGCCTGTACTGCGGCTATGTTTGAAGCTAGAAAAGTACGGAATTCCTCTTTATTCATATTCACGGTGTGTCGAGTAGTCGGTGCCATTTCCTTCAAAATAGTCAAATGGAACAAGTTAATCATACAGAATATTAAGAGTAGTTAATAGTATTTCGTAGCATAATATGAACTCATTTATAAAAGCTTTTTCTTCATATTAGAGTTTTATAAGTTTAAATTCGCGTAGTACCTACCCGTTAAGTTCATACTTAGTAGCTAATATACAATTCAACTACTACAATTCTATATGAAAAACTGATTATAATAATATTTCACGTTCAAACTTTAACACAATATTTTACAAACTTACAATACCGCTTATTTTACATATAGCATGAAATATAGCACACAATAAATTTGGTACAAGATGGTTGTGAAGATAATTCTATCTAGTACACAAGTCGTTCAGCAAAGGCAATAAAGACACGTAATTCATACGTCCAGAAACAAGTCATGCATTCTGGTTTTACTAGGATTACTTCCCATCCTTGGTCTTGTGGAACATAACCGTTATGGCCGTTGATAAGACAGCGTGTTGTAACGTCGTCAAAGGGACGAGGGTTACGTAATGTCCAACAGTCCCTTAACAATCTAAAAACCTCATTTCTTACCCCAATTACTGACTCCGTCACTTGTGGGAACGTTTTGTTTAATAGTTGTAGCCCGATGTTCTTGTTCTCACTTTGGTGAGAAGCGAACATTACTAATCCGTAAGCATAACATGCTTCTTTATGTTGCATGTTAGCCGCTTTTTCTAAATCATGAAGTCCAATATTCGGATATATTGAGTCAAAAAAATTTCTTAACCCATTGCGTAAAATAGCATTTGGGTTCCCCGCAATATATGCATCAAAGTAAACACATCGTAACTTATGGATTTCCCAATGTGATATCCCCCATCTTTCGAACGAAAGCCTTTTATAAACCAAGGCATTCTTGGAACGTTCTTCGAATGTCTTACAAACTGATCTCGCCTTAAATAGTTGTGCCGAAGAATTCTGACCGACTCTAGACAAGATTTCATCAATCATGTCTCCGGGTAGGTCTCTTAAAATATTGGGTTGTCTATCCATTTTGTGTTTTTATACTGTAAAATAGACAAGAGTTAGATTCATAAAAAAAAATACTTATTAATACAAGCAATTTTTACATATATCATAAAGCATAAGCACACTATATTACATATATTACACCAAACGAATACAACTATCTTATTCCAACTCGCTTGTTTCTTCTTCTTCGGTTTTGGTTCGTTTTGCCAAGTTTCTAGGGATATATGATGTTCCCCTAATACGAGCCGTAATTTTCCACATTGGTTTAGAAAAACCTGGTGGTTACAGGTTCCCGGGTCATTGTTACAACTTAAGGACTTCGGGGGTTGACGATACATATAAAGTTCATCGGGGTTGGAATTAGATTTCTCTATTTTTATGCCCTTTCCCTTATTATTTTCTTTTGCCTTTTTAAATTCAGTTGGGGTAATTTCTATAACATCATCGGAATTCTCGTCGGAATTCGATTCCTCGGAGAATTGGTAATCCTCCCAATATTTTGCTTCCTTGGCGGAAACACCATTGACCATAATTAACCTTGGTCGGTTGGTTGAGGATTTTCTTTTACTTAACAGTTTTATTATTTCCCCCACCGGTTCTATTTCTTCATCCGGTTCCTCCTCTTCCGGTTCTGATTCTTCTTCCGGTTCTGACTCTTCTTCCGGTTCCTCTTCGGGAACTTGTGAATCAGTCCACGAATCATTCCAATTTACATTTGACTCTTCATTATTATTAGGTGAGTCAATGGGACTTGTTCTAGAGGTAGACATCTATCACATAATATCAAACGCGTTAAGAGATTAATATATCACATAATATTCACATGTTAAAAATATATAGTTTCCAACAAAATTTGTTAAGCAATCATTTTTCAAGTAAATACGGTCGAAGTCCAGACTCACTAATGCATCCTAACAAACTCGATAAGACACACTAATGCAAAATTCTGGTTCTCTAAGACCAACGCTCGGATACCAACTGATATGTCCCGTTTTTATTTGTAGTGACCCGAACTTTTCCATGTTTATATATATTAATTGAGATTGATATTTACATGATTAAATGTTTCCAACATGTTAAGCAATCAAACTTGTTAAGACTTGATTAATTGAAATATGTTTCATATAGACAATTGACCACCCAAGATGACCGGTGATTCACGAACGTTAAAACTTGTAAAAACTATATGATGACATATATATGGATATATATATATAGTTAACATGATACTATGATAAGTAAACATATCATTAAGTATATTAACAATGAACTACATATGTAAAAACAAGACTACTAACTTAATGATTTTTAAACGAGACATATATGTAACGATTATCGTTGTAAAGACATTTAATGTATATATATATCATATTAAGAGATATTCATACATGATAATATCATGATAATATAATAATTTAAAATCTCATTTGATATTATAAACATTGGGTTAAAAACATTTAACAAGATCGTTAACCTAAAAGTTTCAAAACAACACTTACATGTAACGACTAACGATGACTTAACGACTCAGTTAAAATGTATATACATGTAGTGTTTTAATATGTATTTATACACTTTTGAAAGACTTCAATACACTTATCAAAATACTTCTACTTAACAAAAATGCTTACAATTACATCCTCGTTCAGTTTCATCAACAATTCTACTCGTATGCACCCGTATTCGTACTCGTACAATACACAGCTTTTAGATGTATGTACTATTGGTATATACACTCCAATGATCAGCTCTTAGCAGCCCATGTGAGTCACCTAACACATGTGGGAACCATCATTTGGCAACTAGCATGAAATATCTCATAAAATTACAAAAATATGAGTAATCATTCATGACTTATTTACATGAAAACAAAATTACATATACTTTATATCTAATCCATACACCAACGACCAAATACACCTACAAAAACTTTCATTCTTCAATTTTCTTCATCTAATTGATCTCTCTCAAGTTCTATCTTCAAGTTCTAAGTGTTCTTCATATATTCTACAAGTTCTAGTTACATAAAATCAAGAATACTTTCAAGTTTGCTAGCTCACTTCCAATCTTGTAAGGTGATCTTCCAACCTCAAGAAATCTTTGTTTCTTAGAGTAGGTTATCATTCTAATACAAGGTAATAATCATATTCAAACTTTGGTTCAATTTCTATAACTATAACAATCTTATTTCAAGTGTTGATCTTACTTGAACTTGTTTTCGTGTCATGATTCTGCTTCAAGAACTTCGAGCCATCCAAGGATCCGTTGAAGCTAGATCCATTTTTCTCTTTTCCAGTAGGTGTATCCAAGGAACTTAAGGTAGTAATGATGTTCATAACATCATTCGATTCATACATATAAAGCTATCTTATTCGAAGGTTTAAACTTGTAATCACTAGAACATAGTTTAGTTAATTCTAAACTTGTTCGCAAACAAAAGTTAATCCTTCTAACTTGACTTTTAAAATCAACTAAACACATGTTCTATATCTATATGATATTCTAACTTAATGATTTAAAACCTGGAAACACGAAAAACACCGTAAAACCGGATTTACGCCGTCGTAGTAACACCGCGGGCTGTTTTGGGTTAGTTAATTAAAAACTATGATAAAATTTGATTTAAAAGTTGTTATTCTGAGAAAATGATTTTTATTATGAACATGAAACTATATCCAAAAATTATGGTTAAACTCAAAGTGGAAGTATGTTTTCTAAAATGGTCATCTAGACGTCGTTCTTTCGACTGAAATGACTACCTTTACAAAAATGACTTGTAACTTATTTTTCCGACTATAAACCTATACTTTTTCTGTTTAGATTCATAAAATAGAGTTCAATATGAAACCATAGTAATTTGATTCACTCAAAACGGATTTAAAATGAATAAGTTATGGGTAAAAGAAGATTGGATAATTTTTCTCATTTTAGCTACGTGAAAATTGGTAACAAATATATTCCAACCATAACTTAATCAACTTGTATTGTATATTATGTAATCTTGAGATACCATAGACACGTATACAATGTTTTGACCTATCATGTCGACACATCTATATATATTTCGGAACAACCATAGACACTCTATATGTGAATGTTGGAGTTAGCTATACAGGGTTGAGGTTGATTCCAAAATATGTATAGTTTGAGTTGTGATCAATACTGAGATACGTATACACTGGGTCGTGGATTGATTCAAGATAATATTTATCGATTTATTTCTGTATATCTAACTGTGGACAACTAGTTGTAGGTTACTAACGAGGACAACTGACTTAATAAACTTAAAACATCAAAATATATTAAAAGTGTTGTAAATATATTTTGAACATACTTTGATATATATGTATATATTGTTATAGGTTCGTGAATCAACCAGTGGCCAAGTCTTACTTCCCGACGAAGAAAAAATCTGTGAAAGTGAGTTATAGTCCCACTTTTAAAATCTAATATTTTTGGGATGAGAATACATGCAGGTTTTATAAATGATTTAAAAAATAGACACAAGTACGTGAAACTACATTCTATGGTTGAATTATCGAAATCGAATATGCCCCTTATTATTAAGTCTGGTAATCTAAGAATTAGGGAACAGACACCCTAATTGACGCGAATCCTAAAGATAGATCTATTGGGCCTAACAAACCCCATCCAAAGTACCGGATGCTTTAGTACTTCGAAATTTATATCATATCCGAAGGGTGTCCCGGAATGATGGGGATATTCTTATATATGCATCTTGTTAATGTCGGTTACCAGGTGTTCACCATATGAATGATTTTTATCTCTATGTATGGGATGTGTATTGAAATATGAAATCTTGTGGTCTATTGTTATGATTTGATATATATAGGTTAAACCTATAACTCACCAACATTTTTGTTGACGTTTTAACATGTTTATTCTCAGGTGATTATTAAGAGCTTCCGCTGTCGCATACTTAAATAAGGACGAGATTTGGAGTCCATGCTTGTATGATATTGTGTAAAAACTGCATTCAAGCAACTTATTTTGTTGTAACATATTTGTATTGTAAACCATTATGTAATGGTCGTGTGTAAACAGGATATTTTAGATTATCATTATTTGATAATCTACGTAAAGCTTTTTAAACCTTTATTGATGAAATAAAGGTTATGGTTTGTTTTAAAATGAATGCAGTCTTTGAAAAACGTCTCATATAGAGGTCAAAACCTCGCAACGAAATCAATTAATATGGAACGTTTTTAATCAATAAGAACGGGACATTTCAGTTGGTATCAGAGCGTTGGTCTTAGAGAACCAGAATTTTGCATTAGTGTGTCTTATCTAGTTTGTTAGGATGCATTAGTGAGTCTGGACTTCGACCGTGTTTACTTGAAAAATGATTGCTTAACAAATTTTGTTGGAAACTATATATTTTTAACATGTGAATATTATGTGATATATTAATCTCTTAACGCGTTTGATATTATGTGATAGATGTCTACCTCTAGAACAAGTCCCATTGACTCACCTAATAATACTGAAGAGTCAAATGTAAATTGGAATGATTCGTGGACTGATTCACAAGTTCCCGAAGAGGAACCGGAAGAAGAGTCGGAATCGGAAGAAGAATCGGAACCGGAAGAAGAATCGGAACCGGATGAAGAAATAGAACCGGTGGGGGAAATAATAAAACGGTTAAGTAAAAGAAAATCCTCAACCAACCGACCAAGGTTAATTATGGTCAATGGTGTTTCCGCCAAGGAAGCAAAATATTGGGAGGATTACCAATTCTCCGATGAATTGGATTCCGACGAGAATTCCGATGATGTTATAGAAATTATCCCAACTGAATTTAAAAAGGCAAAAGAAAATAATAAGGGAAAGGGCATAAAAATAGAGAAATCTAATTCCAACCCCGATGAACTTTATATGTATCGTCAACCCCCGAAGTCCTTAAGTTGTAACAATGACCCGGGAACCTCTAAACCACCAGGTTTTTCTAAACCAATGTGGATAACGACAGCTCGTATTAGGGGAACATCATATATGTAGTGACCCGAACTTTTCCATGTTTATATATATTAATTGAGATTGATATTTACATGATTAAATGTTTCCAACATGTTAAGCAATCAAACTTGTTAAGACTTTATTAATTGAAATATGTTTCATATAGACAATTGACCACCCAAGTTGACCGGTGATTCACGAACGTTAAAACTTGTAAAAACTATACGATGACATATATATGGTTATATATATAGTTAACATGTTTTTATTATAAGTATGTATCTCATTAGGTATTTTAACAATGAGTTATATACATAAAAATGAGACTATTAATTTAAGAAACTCGAAAACGATATATATAACGATTATCGTTATAACAACGTCTTACTAGGTACATATGAATCATATTAAGATATTGATACACTTGGTTAATTATGTTAAATGATAAGTAAATATATTATTAAGTGTATTAACAATGAAATACATATGTAAAAATAAGACTACTAACTTAATGATTTCGAAACGAGACAAATATGTAACGATTATCGTTGTAACGACATTTAACTGTATATACATCATACTGAGATATATTATATATCATAATATCATGATAATATAACAATTTAATATCTCATTTGTTATAATAAACAATGGGTTAACAACATTCAACAAGATCGTTAACCTAAAGGTTTCAAAACAATATTTACATGTAACGACTAACGATGACTTAACGACTCAGTTAAAATGTATATACATGTAGTGTTTTAATATGTATTCATACACTTTTGAAAGACTTCAAGACACTTATCAAAATACTTCTACTTAACAAAAATGCTTACAATTACATCCTCGTTCAGTTTCATCAACAATTCTACTCGTATGCACCCGTATTCGTACTCGTACAATACACAGCTTTTAGATGTATGTACTATTGGTATATACACTCCAATGATCAGCTCTTAGCAGCCCATGTGAGTCACCTAACACATGTGGGAACCATCATTTGGCAACTAGCATGAAATATCTCATAAAATTACAAAAATATGAGTAATCATTCATGACTTATTTACATGAAAACAAAATTACATATCCTTTATATCTAATCCATACACCAACGACCAAAAACACCTACAAACACTTTCATTCTTCAATTTTCTTCATCTAATTGATCTCTCTCAAGTTCTATCTTCAAGTTCTAAGTGTTCTTCATAAATTCCAAAAGTTCTAGTTTCATAAAATCAAGAATACTTTCAAGTTTGCTAGCTCACTTCCAATCTTGTAAGGTGATCATCCAACCTCAAGAAATCTTTGTTTCTTACAGTAGGTTATCATTCTAATACAAGGTAATAATCATATTCAAACTTTGGTTCAATTTCTATAACTATAACAATCTTATTTCAAGTGATGATCTTACTTGAACTTGTTTTCGTGTCATGATTCTGCTTCAAGAACTTCGAGCCATCCAAGGATCCATTGAAGCTAGATCCACTTTTCTCTTTTCCAGTAGGTTTATCCAAGGAACTTAAGGTAGTAATGATGTTCATAACATCATTCGATTCATACATATAAAGCTATCTTATTCGAAGGTTTAAACTTGTAATCACTAGAACATAGTTTAGTTAATTCTAAACTTGTTCTCAAATAAAAGTTAATCCTTCTAACTTGACTTTTAAAATCAACTAAACACATGTTCTATATCTATATGATATGCTAACTTAATGATTTAAAACCTGGAAACACAAAAAAACACCGTAAAACCGGATTTACGCCGTCGTAGTAACACCGCGGGCTGTTTTGGGTTAGTTAATTAAAAACTATGATAAACTTTGATTTAAAAGTTGTTATTCTGGGAAAATGATTTTTATTATGAACATGAAACTATATCCAAAAATTATGGTTAAACTCAAAGTGGAAGTATGTTTTCTAAAATGGTCATCTAGACGTCGTTCTTTCGACTGAAATGACTAACTTTACAAAAACGACTTGTAACTTATTTTTCCGACTATAAACCTATACTTTTCTGTTTAGATTCATAAAATAGAGTTCAATATGAAACCATAGCAATTTGATTCACTCAAAACGGATTTAAAATGAAGAAGTTATGGGTAAAACAAGATTGGATAATTTTTCTCATTTTAGCTACGTGAAAATTGGTAACAAATCTATTCCAACCATAACTTAATCAACTTGTATTGTATATTATGTAATCTTGAGATACCATAGACACGTATACAATGTTTCGACCTATCATGTCGACACATCTATATATATTTCGGAACAACCATAGACACTCTATATGTGAATGTTGGAGTTAGCTATACAGGGTTGAGGTTGATTCCAAAATATATATAGTTTGAGTTGTGATCAATACTGAGATACGTATACACTGGGTCGTGGATTGATTCAAGATAATATTTATCGATTTATTTCTGTACATCTAACTGTGGACAACTAGTTGTAGGTTACTAACGAGGACAGCTGACTTAATAAACTTAAAACATCAAAATATATTAAAAGTGTTGTAAATATATTTTGAACATACTTTGATATATATGTATATATTGTTATAGGTTCGTGAATCAACCAGTGGCCAAGTCTTACTTCCCGACGAAGTAAAAATCTGTGAAAGTGAGTTATAGTCCCACTTTTAAAATCTAATATTTTTGGGATGAGAATACATGCAGGTTTTATAAATGATTTACAAAATAGACACAAGTACGTGAAACTACATTCTATGGTTGAATTATCGAAATCGAATATGCCCCTTTTTATTAAAGTCTGGTAATCTAAGAATTAGGGAACAGACACCCTAATTGACGTGAATCCTAAAGATAGATCTATTGGGCCTAACAAACCCCATCCAAAGTACCGGATGCTTTAGTACTTCGAAATTTATATCATATCCGAAGGGTGTCCCGGAATGATGGGGATATTCTTATATATGCATCTTGTTATTGTCGGTTACCAGGTGTTCACCATATGAATGATTTTTATCTCTATGTATGGGATGTGTATTGAAATATAAAATCTTGTGGTCTATTGTTACGATTTGATATATATAGGTTAAACCTATAACTCACCAACATTTTTGTTGACGTTTAAAGCATGTTTATTCTCAGGTGAATATTAAGAGCTTCCGCTGTTGCATACTAAAATAAGGACAAGATTTGGAGTCCATGTTTGTATGATATTGTGTAAAAACTGCATTCAAGAAACTGATTTCGATGTAACATATTGGTATTGTAAACCATTATGTAATGGTCGTGTGTAAACAGGATATTTTAGATTATCATTATTTGATAATCTACGTAAAGCTTTTTAAACCTTTATTTATGAAATAAAGGTTATGGTTTGTTTTAAAAATGAATGCAGTCTTTGAAAAACGTGTCATATAGAGGTCAAAACCTCGCAACGAAATCAATTAATATGGAACGTTTTTAATCAATAAGAACGGGACATTTCAGTTGGTATCCGAGCGTTGGTCTTAGAGAACCAGAAAATTTGCATTAGTGTGTCTTATCGAGTTTGTTAGGATGCATTAGTGAGTCTGGACTTCGACCGTGTTTTCTTTAAAAATGATTGCTTAACATTTTTGTTGGAAACTATATATTTTTAACATATGAATATTATGTGATATATTAATCTCTTAACGTGTTTGATATTATGTGATAGATGTCTACCTCTAGAACAAGTCCCATTGACTCACCTAATAATAATGAAGAGTCAAATGTAAATTGGAATGATTTGTGGACTGATTCACAAGTTCCCGAAGAGGAACCGGAAGAAGAGTCGGAACCGGAAGAAGAATCGGAAACGGAAGAAGAATCGGAACCGGATGAAGAAATAGAACCGGTGGGGGAAATAATAAAACGGTTAAGTAAAAGAAAATCCTCAACCAACCGACCAAAGTTAATTATGGTCAATGGTGTTTCCGCCAAGGAAGCAAAATATTGGGAGGATTACCAATTCTCCGATGAATCGGATTCCGACGAGAATTCCGATGATGTTATAGAAATTACCCCAACTGAATTTAAAAAGGCAAAAGAAAATAATAAGGGAAAGGGCATAAAAATAGAGAAATCTAATTCCAACCCCGATGAACTTTATATGTATCGTCAACCCCCGAAGTCCTTAAGTTGTAACAATGACCCGGGAACCTCTAAACCACCAGGTTTTTCTAAACCAATGTGGACAACGACGGCTCGTATTAGGGGAACATCATATATCCCTAGAAACTTGGTAAAACGAACCAAAACCGAAGAAGAAGAAACGAGCGAGTCGGAATAAGATAGTTGCATTCTTGTGGTGTAATATATGTAATATAGTGTTCTTATGCTTTATGATATATGTAAAAATTGCTTGTATTAATAAGTATTTTTTTATGAATCTAACTCTTGTCTATTTTACAGTTTAAAAACACAAAATGGATAGACAACGCACTATTTTAAGAGACCTACCCGGAGACATGATTGATGAAATCTTGTCTAGAGTCGGCCAGAATTCTTCGGCACAACTATTTAAGGCGAGATCAGTTTGTAAGACATTCGAAGAACGTTCCAAGAATGTCTTGGTTTATAAGAGACTTTCGTTTGAAAGATGGGGGATATCACATTGGGAAACCCATAAGTTACGATGTGTTTACTTTGACGCATATATTGCGGGGAACCCAAATGCTATTTTACGTAACGGGTTAAGAAATTATTTTGACTCAATATATCCGAATATTGGACTTCGTGATTTAGAAAAAGCGGCTAACATGCAACATAAAGAAGCATGTTATGCTTACGGATTAGTAATGTTCGCTTCTCACCAAAGTGAGAACAAGAACATCGGGCAACAACTATTAAACAAAACGTTTCCACAAGTGACGGAGTCGGTAATTGGGGTAAGAAATGAGGTTTTTAGATTATTACGGGACTGTTGGACATTACGTAACCCTCGTCCCTTTGATGATGTTACAACACGCTGTCTTATCAACGGCCATAACGGTTATGTTGCACAAGACCAAGGATGGGAAGTAGTCCTAGTAAAACCAGAATGCATGACTTGTTTCTGGACATATGAATTACGTGTCTTTATTGCCTTTGCTGAACGACTTGTGTACTAGCTAGAATTGTCTTCACAACTATCTTGTATCAAAGTTATTGTGTGCTATATTTCATGCTTTATGTAAAATAAGCGGTATTGTAAGTTTGTAAAATATTGTATAAAAGTTTGAACGCGAAATATTATTATAATCAGTTTTTCATATAGAATTGTAGTAGTTGAATTGTATATTAGCTACTAAGTATGAACTTAACGGGTAGGTACTACCCGAATTTAAACTTATAAAACGCTAATATGAAGAAAAAGCTTTTATAAATGAGTTCATATTATGCTACGAAATACTATTAACTACTCTTAATATTCTGTATGATTAACTTGTTCCATTTAACTATTTTGAAGGAAATGGCACCGACTACTCGACACACCGTGAATATGAATGAAGAGGAATTCCGTACTTTTCTAGCTTCAAACATAGCCGCAGTACAGGCTGCGCTACATACCAACAATAACCTTGGATCTAGCAGTACAGGAAATCGTGTAGGATGCACCTACAAAGAATTCACAGCCTGCAAACCTTTGGAATTTGATGGAACCGAAGGACCGATCGGATTGAAACGGTGGACCGAGAAGGTTGAATCGGTGTTTGCCATAAGTAAGTGTACTGAAGAGGACAAAGTGAAGTACGCTACGCATACCTTCACAGGTTCTGGGTTAACATGGTGGAATACCTATCTAGAGCAAGTGGGACAAGATGATGCGTACGCACTACCGTGGTCAGCATTCAAGCACTTGATGAACGAGAAGTACCGTCCCAGAACCGAGGTCAATAAGCTCAAGACAGAACTTAGAGGGTTACGAACCCAAGGATTTGATATTACCACGTACGAAAGACGATTCACAGAATTGTGCCTATTGTGTCCGGGAGCATTCGAAGATGAGGAAGAGAAGATCGACGCGTTTGTGAAAGGATTACCGGAAAGAATCCAAGAAGATATAAGTTCACACGAGCCCGCCTCCATACAACAGGCATGTAGAATGGCTCACAAACTAGTGAACCAGATTGAAGAAAGAATTAAAGAACAGACTGCTGAAGAGGCCAATGTGAAGCAAGTCAAAAGAAAGTGGGAGGAAAACGGTGATAAGAATCACCAATACAACAACAACAGCAATTACAACAATAATCGCAACAATTATCCCAACAATCGCAACATCAATCGCAACTACAACAAACGGCCCAACAACAACAACAACAACAACAGCAACTACAACAATCATCCCAACAACAATAATAACCGCAACAACAACAACAATCAGAAGCAGCTATGCCAAAGGTGTGAAAAGAATCACTCGGGGTTCTGCACCAAATTTTGCAACAAGTGTAAAAGAAATGGTCATAGCGCGGCGAAGTGTGAGGTCTACGGACCAGGGGTTAATAGAACGAAAGGAACAAATGGTGTCGGAACGAGTAATGGCGGAGCAAGTAGTGTCGGAGCAAGTTATGCCAATGTAGTTTGTTATAAATGTGGAAAACCAGGCCACATTATTAGAAATTGCCCGAACCAGGAGAACATGAATGGACAAGGCCGTGGAAGAGTTTTCAATATTAATGCGGTAGAGGCACAGGAAGACCCGGAGCTTGTTACGGGTACGTTTCTTATTGACAATAAATCTGCTTACGTTTTATTTGATTCGGGTGCGGATAGAAGCTATATGAGTAGAGATTTTTGTGCTAAATTAAGTTGTCCATTGACGCCTTTGGATAGTAAATTTTTACTCGAATTAGCAAATGGTAAATTAATTTCAGCAGATAATATATGTCGGAATCGAGAAATTAAACTGGTTAGCGAAACATTTAAGATTGATTTGATACCAGTAGAGTTAGGGAGTTTTGATGTGATAATCGGTATGGACTGGTTGAAAGAAGTGAAAGCGGAGATCGTTTGTTACAAAAATGCAATTCGTATTATACGAGAAAAAGGAAAACCCTTAATGGTGTACGGAGAAAAGGGCAACACGAAGCTACATCTTATTAGTAATTTGAAAGCACAAAAACTAATAAGAAAAGGTTGCTATGCTGTTCTAGCACACGTCGAGAAAGTACAAACTGAAGAAAAGAGCATCAATGATGTTCCCGTCGCAAAAGAATTTCCTGATGTATTTCCGAAAGAATTACCGGGATTACCCCCACATCGATCCGTTGAATTTCAAATAGATCTTGTACCAGGAGCTGCACCAATAGCTCGTGCTCCTTACAGACTCGCACCCAGCGAGATGAAAGAACTACAAAGCCAATTACAAGAACTTTTAGAGCGTGGTTTCATTCGACCAAGCACATCACCGTGGGGAGCTCCTGTTTTGTTTGTCAAGAAGAAAGATGGTACATTTAGGTTGTGTATCGACTACCGAGAGTTGAACAAACTTACCATCAAGAACCGCTACCCACTACCGAGAATCGATGACTTATTTGATCAACTACAAGGCTCGTCTGTTTATTCAAAGATTGACTTACGTTCCGGGTATCATCAAATGCGGGTGAAAGAAGATGATATTCCAAAGACTGCTTTCAGAACACGTTACGGTCATTACGAGTTTATGGTCATGCCGTTTGGTTTAACTAATGCACCAGCTGTGTTCATGGACCTTATGAACCGAGTGTGTGGACCATACCTTGACAAGTTTGTCATTGTTTTCATTGATGACATACTTATTTACTCAAAGAATGACCAAGAACACGGTGAACATTTGAGAAAGGTGTTAGAAGTATTGAGGAAGGAAGAATTGTACGCTAAGTTTTCAAAGTGTGCATTTTGGTTGGAAGAAGTTCAATTCCTCGGTCACATAGTGAACAAAGAAGGTATTAAGGTGGATCCGGCAAAGATAGAAACTGTGGAAAAGTGGGAAACCCCGAAAACTCCGAAACACATACGCCAGTTTTTAGGACTAGCTGGTTACTACAGAAGGTTCATCCAAGACTTTTCCAGAATAGCAAAACCCTTGACTGCATTAACGCATAAAGGGAAGAAATTTGAATGGAATGATGAACAAGAGAAAGCGTTTCAGTTATTGAAGAAAAAGCTAACTACGGCACCTATATTGTCATTGCCTGAAGGGAATGATGATTTTGTGATTTATTGTGATGCATCAAAGCAAGGTCTCGGTTGTGTATTAATGCAACGAACGAAGGTGATTGCTTATGCGTCTAGACAATTGAAGATTCACGAACAAAATTATACGACGCATGATTTGGAATTAGGCGCGGTTGTTTTTGCATTAAAGACTTGGAGGCACTACTTATATGGGGTCAAAAGTATTATATATACCGACCACAAAAGTCTTCAACACATATTTAATCAGAAACAACTGAATATGAGGCAGCGTAGGTGGATTGAATTATTGAATGATTACGACTTTGAGATTCGTTACCACCCGGGGAAGGCAAATGTGGTAGCCGATGCCTTGAGCAGGAAGGACAGAGAACCCATTCGAGTAAAATCTATGAATATAATGATTCATAATAACCTTACTACTCAAATAAAGGAGGCGCAACAAGGAGTTTTAAAAGAGGGAAATTTAAAGGATGAAATACCCAAAGGATCGGAGAAGCATCTTAATATTCGGGAAGACGGAACCCGGTATAGGGCTGAAAGGATTTGGGTACCAAAATTTGGAGATATGAGAGAAATGGTACTTAGAGAAGCTCATAAAACCAGATACTCAATACATCCTGGAACGGGGAAGATGTACAAGGATCTCAAGAAACATTTTTGGTGGCCGGGTATGAAAGCCGATGTTGCTAAATACGTAGGAGAATGTTTGACGTGTTCTAAGGTCAAAGCTGAGCATCAGAAACCATCAGGTCTACTTCAACAACCCGAAATCCCGGAATGGAAATGGGAAAACATTACCATGGATTTCATCACTAAATTGCCAAGGACTGCAAGTGGTTTTGATACTATTTGGGTAATAGTTGATCGTCTCACCAAATCAGCACACTTCCTGCCAATAAGAGAAGATGACAAGATGGAGAAGTTAGCACGACTGTATTTGAAGGAAGTTGTCTCCAGACATGGAATACCAATCTCTATTATCTCTGATAGGGATGGCAGATTTATTTCAAGATTCTGGCAGATATTACAGCAAGCATTAGGAACTCGTCTAGACATGAGTACTGCCTATCATCCACAAACTGATGGGCAGAGTGAAAGGACGATACAAACGCTTGAAGACATGCTACGAGCATGTGTTATTGATTTCGGAAACAGTTGGGATCGACATCTACCGTTAGCAGAATTTTCCTACAACAACAGCTACCATTCAAGCATTGAGATGGCGCCGTTTGAAGCACTTTATGGTAGAAAGTGCAGGTCTCCAATTTGTTGGAGTGAAGTGGGGGATAGACAGATTACGGGTCCGGAGATTATACAAGAAACTACCGAGAAGATCATCCAAATTCAACAACGGTTGAAAACCGCCCAAAGTCGACAAAAGAGCTACGCTGACATTAAAAGAAAAGATATAGAATTTGAAATTGGAGAGATGGTCATGCTTAAAGTTGCACCTTGGAAAGGCGTTGTTCGATTTGGTAAACGAGGGAAATTAAATCCAAGGTATATTGGACCATTCAAGATTATTGATCGTGTCGGACCAGTAGCTTACCGACTAGAGTTACCTCAACAACTCGCGGCTGTACATAACACTTTCCACGTCTCGAATTTAAAGAAATGTTTTGCTAAAGAAGATCTCACTATTCCGTTAGATGAAATCCAAATCAACGAAAAACTTCAATTCATCGAAGAACCCGTCGAAATAATGGATCGTGAGGTTAAAAGACTTAAGCAAAACAAGATACCAATTGTTAAGGTTCGATGGAATGCTCGTAGAGGACCCGAGTTCACCTGGGAGCGTGAAGATCAGATGAAGAAGAAATACCCGCATCTATTTCCAGAAGATTCGTCAACACCTTCAACAGCTTAAAATTTCGGGACGAAATTTATTTAACGGGTAGGTACTGTAGTGACCCGAACTTTTCCATGTTTATATATATTAATTGAGATTGATATTTACATGATTAAATGTTTCCAACATGTTAAGCAATCAAACTTGTTAAGACTTTATTAATTGAAATATGTTTCATATAGACAATTGACCACCCAAGTTGACCGGTGATTCACGAACGTTAAAACTTGTAAAAACTATACGATGACATATATATGGTTATATATATAGTTAACATGTTTTTATTATAAGTATGTATCTCATTAGGTATTTTAACAATGAGTTATATACATAAAAATGAGACTATTAATTTAAGAAACTCGAAAACGATATATATAACGATTATCGTTATAACAACGTCTTACTAGGTACATATGAATCATATTAAGATATTGATACACTTGGTTAATTATGTTAAATGATAAGTAAATATATTATTAAGTGTATTAACAATGAAATACATATGTAAAAATAAGACTACTAACTTAATGATTTCGAAACGAGACAAATATGTAACGATTATCGTTGTAACGACATTTAACTGTATATACATCATACTGAGATATATTATATATCATAATATCATGATAATATAACAATTTAATATCTCATTTGTTATAATAAACAATGGGTTAACAACATTCAACAAGATCGTTAACCTAAAGGTTTCAAAACAATATTTACATGTAACGACTAACGATGACTTAACGACTCAGTTAAAATGTATATACATGTAGTGTTTTAATATGTATTCATACACTTTTGAAAGACTTCAAGACACTTATCAAAATACTTCTACTTAACAAAAATGCTTACAATTACATCCTCGTTCAGTTTCATCAACAATTCTACTCGTATGCACCCGTATTCGTACTCGTACAATACACAGCTTTTAGATGTATGTACTATTGGTATATACACTCCAATGATCAGCTCTTAGCAGCCCATGTGAGTCACCTAACACATGTGGGAACCATCATTTGGCAACTAGCATGAAATATCTCATAAAATTACAAAAATATGAGTAATCATTCATGACTTATTTACATGAAAACAAAATTACATATCCTTTATATCTAATCCATACACCAACGACCAAAAACACCTACAAACACTTTCATTCTTCAATTTTCTTCATCTAATTGATCTCTCTCAAGTTCTATCTTCAAGTTCTAAGTGTTCTTCATAAATTCCAAAAGTTCTAGTTTCATAAAATCAAGAATACTTTCAAGTTTGCTAGCTCACTTCCAATCTTGTAAGGTGATCATCCAACCTCAAGAAATCTTTGTTTCTTACAGTAGGTTATCATTCTAATACAAGGTAATAATCATATTCAAACTTTGGTTCAATTTCTATAACTATAACAATCTTATTTCAAGTGATGATCTTACTTGAACTTGTTTTCGTGTCATGATTCTGCTTCAAGAACTTCGAGCCATCCAAGGATCCATTGAAGCTAGATCCACTTTTCTCTTTTCCAGTAGGTTTATCCAAGGAACTTAAGGTAGTAATGATGTTCATAACATCATTCGATTCATACATATAAAGCTATCTTATTCGAAGGTTTAAACTTGTAATCACTAGAACATAGTTTAGTTAATTCTAAACTTGTTCTCAAATAAAAGTTAATCCTTCTAACTTGACTTTTAAAATCAACTAAACACATGTTCTATATCTATATGATATGCTAACTTAATGATTTAAAACCTGGAAACACAAAAAACACCGTAAAACCGGATTTACGCCGTCGTAGTAACACCGCGGGCTGTTTTGGGTTAGTTAATTAAAAACTATGATAAACTTTGATTTAAAAGTTGTTATTCTGGGAAAATGATTTTTATTATGAACATGAAACTATATCCAAAAATTATGGTTAAACTCAAAGTGGAAGTATGTTTTCTAAAATGGTCATCTAGACGTCGTTCTTTCGACTGAAATGACTAACTTTACAAAAACGACTTGTAACTTATTTTTCCGACTATAAACCTATACTTTTCTGTTTAGATTCATAAAATAGAGTTCAATATGAAACCATAGCAATTTGATTCACTCAAAACGGATTTAAAATGAAGAAGTTATGGGTAAAACAAGATTGGATAATTTTTCTCATTTTAGCTACGTGAAAATTGGTAACAAATCTATTCCAACCATAACTTAATCAACTTGTATTGTATATTATGTAATCTTGAGATACCATAGACACGTATACAATGTTTCGACCTATCATGTCGACACATCTATATATATTTCGGAACAACCATAGACACTCTATATGTGAATGTTGGAGTTAGCTATACAGGGTTGAGGTTGATTCCAAAATATATATAGTTTGAGTTGTGATCAATACTGAGATACGTATACACTGGGTCGTGGATTGATTCAAGATAATATTTATCGATTTATTTCTGTACATCTAACTGTGGACAACTAGTTGTAGGTTACTAACGAGGACAGCTGACTTAATAAACTTAAAACATCAAAATATATTAAAAGTGTTGTAAATATATTTTGAACATACTTTGATATATATGTATATATTGTTATAGGTTCGTGAATCAACCAGTGGCCAAGTCTTACTTCCCGACGAAGTAAAAATCTGTGAAAGTGAGTTATAGTCCCACTTTTAAAATCTAATATTTTTGGGATGAGAATACATGCAGGTTTTATAAATGATTTACAAAATAGACACAAGTACGTGAAACTACATTCTATGGTTGAATTATCGAAATCGAATATGCCCCTTTTTATTAAAGTCTGGTAATCTAAGAATTAGGGAACAGACACCCTAATTGACGCGAATCCTAAAGATAGATCTATTGGGCCTAACAAACCCCATCCAAAGTACCGGATGCTTTAGTACTTCGAAATTTATATCATATCCGAAGGGTGTCCCGGAATGATGGGGATATTCTTATATATGCATCTTGTTATTGTCGGTTACCAGGTGTTCACCATATGAATGATTTTTATCTCTATGTATGGGATGTGTATTGAAATATAAAATCTTGTGGTCTATTGTTACGATTTGATATATATAGGTTAAACCTATAACTCACCAACATTTTTGTTGACGTTTAAAGCATGTTTATTCTCAGGTGAATATTAAGAGCTTCCGCTGTTGCATACTAAAATAAGGACAAGATTTGGAGTCCATGTTTGTATGATATTGTGTAAAAACTGCATTCAAGAAACTGATTTCGATGTAACATATTTGTATTGTAAACCATTATGTAATGGTCGTGTGTAAACAGGATATTTTAGATTATCATTATTTGATAATCTACGTAAAGCTTTTTAAACCTTTATTTATGAAATAAAGGTTATGGTTTGTTTTAAAAATGAATGCAGTCTTTGAAAAACGTGTCATATACAGGTCAAAACCTCGCAACGAAATCAATTAATATGGAACGTTTTTAATCAATAAGAACGGGACATTTCAATATATCCCTAGAAACTTGGCAAAACGAACCAAAACCGAAGAAGAAGAAACAAGCGAGTCGGAATAAGATAGTTGTATTCGTGTGGTGTAATATAAGTAATATAGTGTGCTTATGCTTTATGATATATGTAAAAATTGCTTGTATTAATAAGTATTTTTTTTTATGAATCTAACTCTTGTCTATTTTACAGTTGAAAACACAAAATGGATAGACAACCCAATATTTTAAGAGACCTACCCGGAGACATGATTGATGAAATCTTGTCTAGAGTCGGTCAGAATTCTTCGGCACAACTATTTAAGGCGAGATCAGTTTGTAAGACATTCGAAGAACGTTCCAAGAATGCCTTGGTTTATAAAAGGCTTTCGTTCGAAAGATGGGGGATATCACATTGGGAAATCCATAAGTTACGATGTGTTTACTTTGACGCATATATTGCGGGGAACCCAAATGCTATTTTACGCAATGGGTTAAGAAATTATTTTGACTCAATATATCCGAATATTGGACTTCGTGATTTAGAAAAAGCGGCTAACATGCAACATAAAGAAGCATGTTATGCTTACGGATTAGTAATGTTCGCTTCTCACCAAAGTGAGAACAAGAACATCGGGCTACAACTATTAAACAAAATGTTCCCACAAGTGACGGAGTCAGTAATTGGGGTAAGAAATGAGGGTTTTAGATTGTTACGGGACTGTTGGACATTACGTAACCCTCGTCCCTTTGACAACGTTACAACACGCTGTCTTATTAACGGCCATAACGGTTATGTTCCACAAGACCAAGGATGGGAAGTAATCCTAGTAAAACCAGAATGCATGACTTGTTTCTGGACGTATGAATTACGTGTCTTTATTGCCTTTGCTGAACGACTTGTGTACTAGCTAGAATTATCTTTACAACCATCTTGTATCAAATTTATTGTGTGCTATATTTCATGCTATATGTAAAATAAGCGGTATTGTAAGTTTGTAAAATATTGTGTAAAAGTTTGAACGCGAAATATTATTATAATCAGTTTTTCATATAGAATTGTAGTAGTTGAATTGTATATTAGCTACTAAGTATGAACTTAACGGGTAGGTACTACCCGAATTTAAACTTATAAAACGCTAATATGAATAAAAAGCTTTTATAAATGAGTTCATATTATGCTACAAAATACTATTAACTACTCTTAATATTCTGTATGATTAACTTGTTCCATTTGACTATTTTGAAGGAAATGGCACCGACTACTCGACACACAGTGAATATGAATGAAGAGGAATTCCGTACTTTTCTAGCTTCAAACATAGCCGCAGTACAGGCTGCGCTACATACCAACAATAACCTTGGATCTAGCAGTACAGGAAATCGTGTAGGATGCACCTACAAAGAATTCACTGCCTGCAAACCTTTGGAATTTGATGGAACCGAAGGACCGATCGGATTGAAACGGTGGACCGAGAAGGTCGAATCGGTGTTTGCCATAAGTAAGTGTACTGAAGAAGACAAAGTGAAGTACACTACGCATACCTTCACAGGTTCTGCGTTAACATGGTGGAATACCTATCTAGAGCAAGTGGGACAAGACGATGAGTATGCACTACCGTGGTCAGCATTCAAGCACTTGATGAACGAGAAGTACCGTCCCAGAACCGAGGTCAATAAGCTCAAGACAGAACTTAGAGGGTTACGAACCCAAGGATTTGATATGACCACGTACGAAAGACGATTCACAGAATTGTGCCTATTGTGTCCGGGAGCATTCGAAGATGAGGAAGAGAAGATCGACGCGTTTGTGAAAGGATTACCGGAAAGAATCCAAGAAGATATAAGTTCACACGAGCCCGCCTCCATACAACAGGCATGTAGAATGGCTCACAAACTAGTGAACCAGATTGAAGAAAGAATTAAAGAACAGACTGCTGAAGAGGCCAATGTGAAGCAAGTCAAAAGAAAGTGGGAGGAAAATGGTGATAAGAATCACCAATACAACAACAACAGCAATCGCAACAATTATCCCAACAATCGCAACATCAATCGCAACTACAACAAACGGCCCAACAATAACAACAGCAACTACAACAATCATCCCAACAACAATAATAACCGCAACAATAACAACAATCAGAAGCAGCTATGCTAAAGGTGTGAAAAGTATCACTCGGGGTTCTGCACCAAATTTTGCAACAAGTGTAAAAGAAATGGTCATAGCGCGGCGAGGTGTGAGGTCTACGGACCAGGGGTTAATAGAACGAAAGGAACAAATGGTGTCAGAACGAGTAATGGCGGAGCAAGTAGTGTTGGAGCAAGCTATGCCAATGTAGTTTGTTATAAATGTGGAAAACCGGGCCACGTTATTAGAAATTGCCCGAACCAGGAGAACACGAATGGACAAGGCCGCGGAAGAGTTTTCAATATTAATGCGGCAGAGGCACAGGAAGACCCGGAGCTTGTTATGTGACAACCCGGAAATTTCCAACCAAATTTAAACTTTATCTTTATATTATTCCAACACGCTAAGCAAAGTTTGTTAAGTTAAATCTCAAGAATTTTAAATTGTGTTCATGCATTCATTATAACCTCGACCAAATTCCAACGATTCACGAACCGTTATATATAAATAAATATGTATATATATGTATATATATTATAACTTGAGAATATTAATAAAGTATTAAACGTATAATACTTTACATGAACGTATTTGTTTCAATATGTTTATCGATGGAATTAGAAGATAATATCAAATGATTAATTTATCAGATACATTGTGATATGATTACGGGTCTATGTTATGAGGTCCACTGTGATTTAAGAAATCTATTCTTTTTTACAACATTCGGAAAATGGTAAAGTGATTTATAAGTAAGAACGTGAAGTGTAACTAACTTAGATGTTGGATATCGACAAGTAAGTAACTCGACATTTTTCATTAAGATGATTTCATACGTTTATTTAACCTTTGAACTTTATCACATGCTTCACCAACAGACTGTAATTTAAAAACTTGAAACCTATTATGAATATATATGATTCTACTTTTCTAAAACGTTTTATGATATAATGATTTCCATTATTTTAACCTTTAAATAAAATGATTCTTAAAAATATATTTGGTTTTGGAAAACAAAATTATTATATTTATTTGATTTAGTTTCAAACGTACAAAAATGTTTTCAGTTTAAAAAGAATTTTATTATTAAAACGTATATAACTTTTATAAATATCTAGAACCACTTTTGACAACTCATTACTTAACCAGTATGATAAAGATAACGATATTTATATTTTATTTTATTAAATATATATAACGATTTAAATTAATATTATATATATTTATACGCGTATTATACGTACATAGTTTTATATTTTTACTATACTTAAACTTTACCTTACTTTATTTTTTACTTTACATTGACTTTAATAATTCACTTTAATAATTCATACTTTAATAATTCACTTTAATAATTCATACTTTAATAATTCACTTTAATAATTCATACTTTAATAATTCACTTTAATAATTCATACTTTAATAATTCACTTTAATAATTCATACTTTAATAATTCACTCTAATAATTCAAAAATCTATTATAAATAGAATTCAATAGGTTTCGTTATTTCATAGAAACTTGAAAATATTTTTCTCTAAACTCTCTCAATCGATTTACATATATATATTTACTCCGTATTATTTCAAGATATTATTGGTATACATAAAGTATTACGTCGGAGTGCGGTCCGGGTGATTTCGAAATTGTTTTTCGAGTGGGATTGGATTAAGGAAATTATGAGTTATAGCTATGGAGGTGATTGGGTATGGTTCATGGGTATGCTCATGAGGTCAATATAGTGTTTATCATCTCCGTTGCGTCTACGTACCTTTCCTGCAATATTGAATCTCAATATTGATACGTGAGTACTCATAATTTAACTTTTACATACTAATAGTGTATCCCTGACTAGTGCTCGAGTATATAGGATTATGCATGTTTGTACTTTTGATATTGCTTTTAGTTAGATTATGTTGAATCCTGAATTAGTTATATATGCGACTGAGATAAGGTATAAGATATGCATGTCGTTGGAAAGCTAGCGAAAAATTAAGAACTTTTTATTTAGATATCGAATGATTTCGATGAACGGATTTGAAGTTATAGTCCATCGAATTTTTGTATTATTATTAAAAATGATTATTATTATCGTTGTTATTATCGTCGTTCTAGTTTTATCTTATTATTATTATTATTATTATTATTATTATCTTTATCAATAAAAGGATTTATCATTAAAAATTGTTTTTTTATTATTATTACTATCGTTATTATCATTAAAGTTATAATTAGTAGTATTATTATTATTATTATTATTATTATCTAATTATTATTATTATTATTATCTAATTATTATTATTATTATTATTATTATTATTATTATTATTATTATTATTATTATTATCATTATTATTATCATTATTAATATATATATCATTATTTAAAAATGGTTATTGTTATTATTATTATTATTATTATTATCATTATCGTTAATAATGTCATAGTAATTATCATTATTAGTATTATTGTAATTAAAAATAATATTAGTAACACCTAATTATTTTGATTACTATTATTATCATTATTATGAGCACGATATAAAAGACGATTAAAAGCTATTAAACAAAAAGATTAGGAAATAATGAGTAAGAGTATCATGATGAAATTAAAATATTATAAGATATTGATTTAGATAAAATTATCGTTCTTATTATTTTTATCACTACTATTATTATTAAAAGTATCGTTAGTATCAAAACTATCATTTTAACAAAAATTATCATTTTAACAAAAATTATCATTTTAATAGAAATGTCATTGTTACTATAAAATATCATTTTTATTATCATTTTAAATAGAATTATTATTTTAAAGATAATATTAAAAATTATCGTAAATATTAAAGTTATCATAATTAGAATTATCGTTTTATCATAATATCACCTTAGTAATTATAAATATTGATATTTTTATAATAATAATTATTATTACAAAATAATACAACTTTTACTTACTAACATTATAGATATTATTTTATCAAATAAGTATGTAATACAAACATATTTTACTACGTGTAATAAATTACTTTAATAATACCTATCATATTATCTTTATGATATTAAATGAACCCTATAAATTTTATTACTTAATATATATAAAAGTATATTTTATTATATAAATTTTAATATAAAATTTTATTTATTAATAAATGAATTATATTATTTACTCTAATAAATCTTTTAAAAATATTTAAAAATATAAAACGACGATATTTAAAATATATTATAAACATGTATAAATTTTGGAAATCATTTTGAGTCAAATTGACTTTTGTTGACTTTTGCATATTAGTCTCGAGCATTAGGATTGTGGTACACTATGACCTGACCTAATTGTTAGACAAATATTGACCAACATATAATTATATATAATTAATTTAGGTTCATGAATCCGAGGCCAACCTTGCACTTGTTCAATGACGTTATATGTATTTTTACTACGAAATACAGTATGGTGAGTTTCATTTGCCTTTTTACCCTTTATATTTTTGGGACTGAGAATACATGCGCTTTTATAAATGTTTGACGAAATAGACACAAGTAATTGAAACTACATTCTATGGTTGAATTATCGAAATCGAATATGCCCCTTTTTATTAAAGTCTGGTAATCTAAGAATTAGGGAACAGACACCCTAATTGACGTGAATCCTAAAGATAGATCTATTGGGCCTAACAAACCCCATCCAAAGTACCGGATGCTTTAGTACTTCGAAATTTATATCATGTCCGAAGGAGGATCCCGGAATGATAGGGGATATTCTTATATGCATATTGTTAATGTCGGTTACCAGGTGTTCACCATATGAATGATTATATTTGTCTCTATGCATGGGACGTATATTTATGAGAACTGGAAATGAAATTCTTGTGGTCTATTAAAATGATGGAAATAAATGATTATGATAAACTAATGAACTCACCAACCTTTTGGTTGACACTTTAAAGCATGTTTATTCTCAGGTGTTAAAGAAATCTTCCGCTGTGCATTTCCTCATTTTAAAGATATTACTTGGAGTCTTTCATAGCATATTTCGAAGAACGTTGCATTCGAGTCATTGAGTTCATCAAAGATTATTATTAAATCAATTTATAGTTGGATAGTGGATATTATGAAATGGTATGTGTAAGGACCGCTCCTAATACATCCGGACGAAGTCCACATCGATTATAAACGATTCACAATAGTTGGTTACATCGCGAGGTACTTGACCTCTATATGATACATTTTACAAACATTGCATTCATTTATAAAAGACAACCTTTCATTACATCAAGAGTTGACATGTATGCATACCATTTCATAATACCCAAACTATAAATGACCTAATATGTCATTTACTTAATAATAATCTTTAATGAACTTCAATGACTCGAATGCAACGTCTTTTGAAATATGTCATGTATGACTCCAAGTAATATCTTTAAAATGAGCTAATGCACAGCGGAAGATCTCTTTCAAACCTGAGAATAAACATGCTTTAAAGTGTCAACCAAAATGTTGGTGAGTTCATTAGTTTATAGTAATCATTTCATTTTCATCATTTTAATAGACCACAAGATTTAATTTTTCATAACAACTATCTCAAAATCCGGCATTTGCAAACGGCAGAGATAAAAATCATTCATATGGTGAACACCTGGTAACCGACCTTAACAAGATGCATATAGAATATCCCCAATCATTCCGGAACTACCTCGGACCTGATTAAAAATGGGGTATATCCAAATTCGATCATTCAACCATAGAAAGTAGTTTCACATACTTGTGCCTATTTCGTAAAACAGTTATAAAAGTTGCGCATGTATTCTCAGCCCAAAAATATAAAGGGTAAAAAGACAAATGAAACTCACGATACTGTATTTTGTAGTAAAAATACATATGACGTCATTGAACAATGCAGGGTTGGCCTCGGATTCACGAACCTATATCAATTGTGTATATATTAATACGTATAATGTAAGTTACAAAATTTTATTTATTAATATGTATTATTTATATATTATAGTTTTGTAGAATTTATTCTAACCTTTATTTTAAAACGTATACTTATATTATATTTTAAGTTATATTTTATATATATATCTATTTTATGTATATATATCTATAATGATTTACGTTTATATAAATAGTGACATTAATATATTTATATACATATATTTGTGGTTAGTATTGTATTTATGAAATTTTATTAGTTTGTTATGTGAATTATTAATACAATCCTAGTATATACCATAAGTATATATATAGTGTACAAAAGATTTATTTGTTAAAATAATAATTTAGATAATAATGATTTACTAATAATAATAATAATTTTATTAATAATGATAATACTAATAGCAAAAAAAATGAAAATGATAACTGTTAATGATACTAATAATAATAACTCTAAAATAATATTAATACTAATACCATACTTATGTTAATAATAAGGGTTCTAATATTTATAAAATGATAAATGATAATCATAATAATACTAGTAAATATTAATGATGATACTGATAAATATGATATTATTAATTGTAAATGTACTGATGATACTATTATTTATAAACCGGTACAAATTCTAATATTGATGATAATAATATATTTTTATTTCCTTCATAATAATAATAATGATAATCATAATCATAATCCTAATGATGATAAAATACTAAAATGATAAGTTTATTACTAATAATAATATTATTAATACCTATCATAATAATAATAGTAATGTCTATAATACTTTCAAATATGATAACAAGTATGATACTAATAATAACAATAACAATAACAATCAAAACAATCACAATAATAATAATAATACTAATAATAATTAATATATAATAACAATAATAAAATTAGAAAAGAAAACTACCTCACATGAAAAGAGTTTCAAAAAAAAAAAAAAAAAAACTACCGTCCTCTGGACTCGATCTCGTGACCACATGCTCATACGCAAACACTCTCGACCATCCCACCAATTCTGATTCTCTGTACTAATATCGAATTTAAATTTTATATATAAACTGTTTTTCTTCTATTCCTCTTCTTCTCCACAAGTCTCATGGATTCAACAAAACATCAATAACCAAAAAAAAAAATCGGGGTTCCCTTTAAAGCTTCAAAACATTACAGAAAAAAAAATAATTTGGGTTCTAAAATAAAAAAAAAATACTAAAGGCCTACTGCAGCGTCGGTTCTTGGAACAAAACAAAAAAAATTGATTTCGTAATAGATAACATTATAGATAATGTTTATAACACGAAATAGTTTTCTAAACATGTATAAAAACTACTGGAATCGTCAATTTGATCAGAAACATATACACGAACGCGAATTTGTCTCAAGAACAATTGTTGACTTTTTTTAAACTAAACTTTGACTTCAAAATTCAAGATCGATATAAAGATTTGAGAGTTGAGATTTTGCAGATAGATTCAAAGAAAGATTTCTAACCTTTCTGCATTTTTAGATTTTGAAACTTTATTCGAAATTGAATTAAGAGAAAAAAAAAATTGGAGCGTGCAGAGAAGAAGAAAAAAAAAATATCGCTGTGTTCTTTAATCCCATTGGATTTCCTTTTTATTTGATTTGCAATTATACATAATCATGTTGTAATAATAGAGATTGGTTGATAAAAAATGGAGAAAATGTCAACACAGGTTCACGAGTTGGGAGCAGGAAAGAAACAAAAAAAATAATAATAATAGAGATAAAGGATACAGAGGTCACGCGTATAATATAGATCCCTACTGTTTTTTTTAATTAATAATAATAATATATAATAACAATACTATTAATATCTAATAATATTAATAAAATTAATAATAATGATAAATATAATATTAATGATAATAATAATTGTAAAAATGATAATAATAATAATAATAATACCATACTAATTATGATAATATTAATATTTTATCGATAATAATAATATTAGTAATAATAATCTAATTTATACATCCAATTTCATCTTTATATGATATAAAGTGATATTATGAATACAAATATTGATATTTGACGATACAAATAACATTACTACAACAACTATATTTGTATTTAAATTTAATTTATTAATATCATCTATTATTATGTAATATTTAATAATTATGTAATATGTATTGTAACATATACTGAATATTATATATTTATGCATTTTAATATAAATATATTATAATATTTATTTACATACTAATTATATTATACTTATGTATGTAATTATGAAAAATATAAATGTTTTATATATGTAAGTATTATATATATTTATTAAAATAGTACATTATTTCATCATAGATATATTATAGATTTCTACATATACATAATATAATAATTATGTATAAAATCATATATATATATATAGTTATATTTATGTATATATGTATACTACCATATATATAAAATCATGTTTTAAATGTTGAGTAGATGATTAATTATGTATATTAAACAATTAAATACAAAGTATAACATTGTACATTTAATATTTTGATAACGTTGGTAAAATATGTTTGAATCATTTATATACAATATACTATATATATTCAAAATGAAAATCTTTAGTTATTAAATGTTATCTTTTATAATAACAAAATTACTTAATAGTTCATTAATACTAATATAATTAGTTTTATATATAATTATTTATATTTACATTCTTAGTTACAATTAAAGGTTCGTGAATCGTCGGAAATAGTTAAAGGTCAAATGTTATCATGAAATAGTTCAAACATAATGAGACTCGGTTTAATAGACTTTGCTTATCGAGTCGAATCATATAAGATTATGTTTAAATTTGGTCGGAAATTCCCGGGTCATCACAGTACCTACCCGTTAAAGAAATTTCGTCCCGAAATTTGAGTGAGGTCGTCATCGCTAACAATAAATATGTTTTCCTGACGAATATGAGTTGATAACTTGAGTTTTATCATCATTGAGTAATATGGATAAAAATAATTCGATTATTCGAAGAGTGCGAATGAAGCTATTCACAAAAGGATGAAATGAAAAACAAAGATTTGTTTTTAACTTTTGACGTAGTCAGGTTTGAATTTAGAAAATAAGGCGCGTCTTAACTTTTGACATTGCCTTGGTTGAATTCCGGAATTTAAGGGATTTAAAGAAAATCTTGAAGATCTATAAAATCTGATTCTTCGGGATTTATGGAAATTAAGATCTCTTTAATTAAATACGGTGATCTGCCCCGATTACTACGTCTGATATTTCCAGTATAAATTAAGCTCTTCCTTTCCATTATTCTCACCATTCTTATACTTTCTTTCTTAGTTCATACATCCAAAAGATTCTGAAAATGATTAATCCAGTTCTGATCCTTGTCCTCATCCTTACTATCGCAACAATCATTCTCCTTTTCCAACTTCCACCAGAGGAATCTGCTTTCTTCTACTTCGCCCTCGGGATTATAATGTTTTTAATTCTCCCGTGTCTTTATGTTGCGATAAACATTGATATACACGGTTTGTAATTTATGTGTTGTTACCGGACTTTATATTCTCCCTTATATTTCAAAGCTCTATGCTTTTGTTTTCTCTTCCCGACTTCAAGTCAAGCGAATAATGGTCCAGAATTTATAGATATAGAGTTTCGAATGATTATAATGTTCTAAGCATGAAGGAACGTGATAGCACGATTTGATTTTCAAATTTATCAACATCACGGAAGATAGAACCATCAAGAATACATTTTCTTGATTTGTTACGGAGTTAAGTAGGATGAAAGAGTTATGTAACATGGCACATGATGACGTTATGATCTGTGAATCATCACGTTTCATTTAGAAACTCAGCATGACTTACTGTAATATAATCACGTTGATCAAGTGTCATTATATTATACTAACTCATGCATCAGTTCCCATCATTACTACAATAACATTCATATTTTAAGCTTGAAAATTTACAGAATATAGAAACTAACCGTTTCTATATGATGTAATACTGATAGCACGAAAAGATTAATGATTTCAGATAAGAATAGTTATAAAAATATCTCCAGAAATATGGAGGATATTTATAATGAAAGGTACGATAATATCTCAGAATATCTAAGATCAGAGGATGATAGAAACTATTGTCTGCAAGGGTTTAGAGTAAGGAGCAAGTTATTCACTATAGACTTTAGCAGACATTGAATTATTTGGATTCTTTGAAGTCAAACTTATTCTTTGTGATTTATCCACGGCTTTCTTCATAGTTTCGCATAATCTGCTTTTCGGTACTATATTTTCTATTGAATGTTTCCAATATATTGATACACAGGAAGCACGAAGAGGTATATAATTTCGGACGAGAATATTTATGAAAATATCCTCAGAAATATCAAAGATATTGATGATGATATTTTGGAATTTCTAAGTTCGACGGTTGATGGAGAAAGATTTTCCGCAAGATTTTAACATGACTTCGGAGCAAGATATTCTCTAAAGATTTCAACGGATCCAGAATTACCTGAATCCTTTGAATATAGGATTTGGTCCTTGTATTTGTACTTGGTCTCCTTCATGGGTAACTCAATCTGTTTTTCAATACCCAATTTTCTATCGAGCGTTCCTAACACTCCTTTCTTTATCATCAAACTTTTGTCCGTTTAGACCATCTACCATTTTTCTGTTTCCTCTGCATTTAATGCTATGATATCTGAATCATCGGTTATTAATCCGAGGTGGTTTCAGGAGAATTGTGTTTTTAGATGATTAAACGCTGATGGTAATATGATGGAATATGAAAGGTTACCTGGTAACAATAAAAGAGCACGCGTATATATAAACGTTATAATAAGGTTGTTTCGTACGAAAAGTCGAAGTTGACTTGTTGGAGCTGAGACAAAATTGGCTAATTTTGAAAAGGGATCGAAAAGTTGTTTTTGTTAATAAATGCCAAAGGATCTGACGCGGCTACGTGTTGAACTTTTACTCAATTGCCGAGAGTTTCTCAGGTGCATAACTATATGCATAAATCTTTCCTTCCGTAGATGAAGTGCGGTTGATTCATCCTATCGATTGAGGTGTTTTCAAGAATCATGAAAGGTTTGAACGCAGAATGTAATCGTGAAGATACAAATGAGGTTTAAGACAAAATCAAGTGGCAAACTTGAAGAAATATTTAGTTTCATATGTTATAATCAATATTTTAAGTCATTTTAATTGTCCAATATTATTAGTCCACAGTTAACAGTCCAATAATTCATATAAATTTAATATATAATATTCGAATTAATTAATATGTATCGTGACCCGTGTACATGTCTCAGACTCGATCACAACTCATACTATATATATATATAGATGGGTCGATATGATATGTCAAAACATTGTATACGTGTCCCGATATTTAGAATGCGTAAACAACAGAATGACGATAAATAAAGTGCGTAAATTAAATAACAGAAATTAAATGACGATAAATAAAATTACGAGAATGTAAATTGCGAGAATGTAAATTGCGAGAATGTAAATTGCGAGAATGTAAATTGCAATAAATAAAATGTAACCAGTTAGATAGGAAAAGTTAGCTAGGAACAGTTAGCGTGGATTCTTAACAAAATTCTTCTAATAGTTATATTTGTTTGTTTCTAACAAATTTTATTCCGTCAAAAAATTTTTTTATTTTTTTTTATGCCACTTGTTGGATTCTGATAGATCAAAATCCAAATATGAAATTGAATTTGAATGAAGATGGTTGTTATTCGATGAACGAATATACGTGTGGATGTAGGTAGGATAGTTCAATGACTGTTGAATCAGATTTGTGAGATATACAGTGTAACTTATTAATGTGAAATCTTAAATATTCCTCGGGTATTACCTACCCGCTAAAATATTTTCACCATTAACAGTTTGTACAAACGAACTTCTAATTACAATCTTTATGAAAACATATATACATATATATATTTTCTTCAGATGTAATAATGGATTTAATGAGTTAATATGGTATTAAACTCATTTGATTTACCGTTAGAACAAGAATATATAATCTCTAAAACATTAGAGAGTATATAATCGTTATGTAGGACGAAGATAAATGTTGTGTAACGATACGTAGAACCAAGATCATACTCGAAGTACCAAATGGTGATATTGAGGCTTGGGATGAGGATGTTGTTGTTGGTGGTACTGTTGGTGCCGGTGATTTGGATAAAGCTGGTACGTTTTGCACCATATTTTCCAAGACTACAACTTATGCGCGAAGTTCGTTAACTTCTTCTATTACACCGGGATGATTGTCGATTCGGACGAGCGGATGAATGAGGTTTAGAATCTGAGATAGTATATGATCGTGATGAGATACTTTGGAAATGAGAGAGAAAATGGTGTCTCGAACAGGTTCGCCGGTAAACGTTTTAGGTTCATTGTCAAGAGGTGAATTTGGTTAGTGGAAATGATCGCCTTCTTCGCCTTTCCATTGATTAAGTCGACTACGAACCCATCTCCAATTCATTCAGAATAGATGATGGCTAATTGATCGATTCATTCCGGTTACTCTGCTTTCGGAGCTCGAGTGGAAATCCATATCGAAATAGCTGTCGGAATAACTATCGAAATAGCTATCGAAATCTGATGGACTCGAACTGGTTGAGGGATTCATCTCGTACGATCAGATGAAGGATTTTCGATAAGAAATATATTATAGGATGTAGATTAGTACCCTGCAATACATAATTTACATATGCATATATAATACTAAAATCCCATAAGCTACGGAGGAATCTACGGAAGCTGTCAGGCAAAGGTAACAATAACAGATACGCTAAGATATGAATTTAACTATACACTGTCTATGCAATAAAGGCAGTTAGACGTGTCTTAGACTTTAAGGATGATAAGCAAATAATTTTTGGATACTAAATGATAAGCAAAACTTTTGACATGCAAACACGGTCGAAGTCCAGACTCATTAATGCATTCTAACGACTATCAGTTAGACTCACTAATGCAAGACCTGGTTCGCTAAGACCACCGCTCTGATACCAACTGTAAGGACCGCTCCTAATCCATCCGGACGAAGTCCACATCGATTATAAACGATTCACAATAGTTGGTTACATCGCGAGGTACTTGACCTCTATATGATACATTTTACAAACATTGCATTCATTTATAAAAGACAACCTTTCATTACATCAAGAGTTGACATGTATGCATACCATTTCATAATACCCAAACTATAAATGACCTAATATGTCATTTACTTAATAATAATCTTTAATGAACTTCAATGACTCGAATGCAACGTCTTTTGAAATATGTCATGTATGACTCCAAGTAATATCTTTAAAATGAGCTAATGCACAGCGGAAGATCTCTTTCAAACCTGAGAATAAACATGCTTTAAAGTGTCAACCAAAAGGTTGGTGAGTTCATTAGTTTATAGTAATCATTTCATTTTCATCATTTTAATAGACCACAAGATTTAATTTTTCATAACAACTATCTCAAAATCCGGCATTCGCAAACGGCAGAGATACAAATCATTCATATGGTGAACACCTGGTAACCGACCTTAACAAGATGCATATAGAATATCCCCAATCATTCCGGAACTACCTCGGACCTGATTAAAAACGGGGTATATCCAAATTCGATCATTCAACCATAGAAAGTAGTTTCACATACTTATGTCTATTTCGTAAAACAGTTATAAAAGTTGCGCATGTATTCTCAGCCCAAAAATATAAAGGGTAAAAAGACAAATGAAACTCACGATACTGTATTTTGTAGTAAAAATACATATGACGTCATTGAACAATGCAGGGTTGGCCTCGGATTCACGAACCTATATCAATTGTGTATATATTAATACGTATAATGTAAGTTACAAAATTTTATTTATTAATATGTATTATTTATATATTATAGTTTTGTAGAATTTATTCTAACCTTTATTTTAAAACGTATACTTATATTATATTTTAAGTTATATTTTATATATATATCTATTTTATGTATATATATCTATAATGATTTACGTTTATATAAATAGTGACATTAATATATTTATATACATATATTTGTGGTTAGTATTGTATTTATGAAATTTTATTAGTTTGTTATGTGAATTATTAATACAATCCTAGTATATACCTTAAGTATATATATAGTGTACAAAAGATTTATTTGTTAAAATAATAATTTAGATAATAATGATTTACTAATAATAATAATAATTTTATTAATAATGATAATACTAATAGCAAAAAAAATGAAAATGATAATTGTTAATGATACTAATAATAATAACTCTAAAATAATATTAATAATAATACCATACTTATGTTAATAATAAGGGTTCTAATATTTATAAAATGATAAATGATAATCATAATAATACTAGTAAATATTAATGATGATACTGATAAATATGATATTATTAATTGTAAATGTACTGATGATACTATTATTTATAAACCGGTACAAATTCTAATATTGATGATAATAATATATTTTTATTTCCTTCATAATAATAATAATGATAATCATAATCGTAATCCTAATGATGATAAAATACTAAAATGATAAGTTTATTACTAATAATAATATTATTAATACCTATCATAATAATAATAGTAATGTCTATAATACTTTCAAATATGATAACAAGTATGATACTAATAATAACAATAACAATAACAATCAAAACAATCACAATAATAATAATAATACTAATAATAATTAATATATAATAACAATAATAAAATTAGAAAAGAAAACTACCTCACATGAAAAGAGTTTCAAAAAAAAAAAAAAAAAAAAAACTACCGTCCTCTGGACTCGATCTCGTGACCACATGCTCACACGCAAACACTCTCGACCATCCCACCAATTCTGATTCTCTGTACTAATATCGAATTTAAATTTTATATATAAACTGTTTTTCTTCTATTCCTCTTCTTCTCCACAAGTCTCATGGATTCAACAAAACATCAATAACCAAAAAAAAAAAAAAATCGGGGTTCCCTTTAAAGCTTCAAAACATTACAGAAAAAAAAATAATTTGGGTTCTAAAATAAAAAAAAAATACTAAAGGCCTACTGCAGCGTCGGTTCTTGGAACAAAACAAAAAAAATTGATTTCGTAATAGATAACATTATAGATAATGTTTATAACACGAAATAGTTTTCTAAACATGTATAAAAACTCCTGGAATCGTCAATTTGATCAGAAACATATACACGAACGCGAATTTGTCTCAAGAACAATTGTTGACTTTTTTTAAACTAAACTTTGACTTCAAAATTCAAGATCGATATAAAGATTTGAGAGTTGAGATTTTGCAGATAGATTTAAAGAAAGATTTCTAACCTTTCTGCATTTTTAGATTTTGAAACTTTATTCGAAATTGAATTAAGAGAAAAAAAAAATTGGAGCGTGCAGAGAAGAAGAAAAAAAAATATCGTTGTGTTCTTTAATCCCATTGGATTTCCTTTTTATTTGATTTGCAATTATACATAATCATGTTGTAATAATAGAGATCGGTTGATAAAAAATGGAGAAAATGTCAACACAGGTTCACGAGTTGGGAGCAGGAAAGAAACAAAAAAAATAATAATAATAGAGATAAAGGATACAGAGGTCACGCGTATAATATAGATCCCTACTGTTTTTTTTTTAATTAATAATAATAATATATAATAACAATACTATTAATATCTAATAATATTAATAAAATTAATAATAATGATAAATATAATATTAATGATAATAATAATTGTAAAAATGATAATAATATTAATAATAATAATAATAATACCATACTAATTATGATAATATTAATATTTTATCGATAATAATAATATTAGTAATAATAATCTAATTTATACATCCAATTTCATCTTTATATGATATAAAGTGATATTATGAATACAAATATTGATATTTGACGATACAAATAACATTACTACAACAACTATATTTGTATTTAAATTTAATTTATTAATATCATCTATTATTATGTAATATTTAATAATTATGTAATATGTATTGTAACATATACTGAATATTATATATTTATGCATTTTAATATAAATATATTATAATATTTATTTACATACTAATTATATTATACTTATGTATGTAATTATTAAAAATATAAATGTTTTATATATGTAAGTATTATATATATTTATTAAAATAGTACATTATTTCATCATAGATATATTATAAATTTCTACATATACATAATATAATAATTATGTATAAAATCATATATATATAGTTATATTTATGTATATATGTATACTACCATATATATAAAATCATGTTTTAAATGTTGAGTAGATGATTAATTATGTATATTAAACAATTAACTACAAAGTATAACATTGTACATTTAATATTTTGATAACGTTGGTAAAATATGTTTGAATCATTTATATACAATATACTATATATATTCAAAATGAAAATCTTTAGTTATTAAATGTTATCTTTTATAATAACAAAATTACTTAATAGTTCATTAATACTAATATAATTAGTTTTATATATAATTATTTATATTTACATTCTTAGTTACAATTAAAGGTTCGTGAATCGTCGGAAATAGTTAAAGGTCAAATGTTATCATGAAATAGTTCAAACTTAATGAGACTCGGTTTAATAGACTTTGCTTATCGAGTTGAATCATATAAGATTATGTTTAAATTTGGTCGGAAATTCCCGGGTCATCACAGTATGTATGCCTGTCAATTTTTGATGTAAAGAAAGATTGTCTTTTAAAAACGAATGCAATGTTTGTAAAATGTATCATATAGAGGTCAAATACCTCGCAATGTAATCAACTATTGTGAATCGTTTATAATATATATGAACGGGTTCTTTCAGTTGGTATCAGAGCGGTGGTCTTAGCGAACCAGGTCTGCATTAGTGTGTCTAACTGATAAGTCGTTAGGATGCATTAGTGAGTCTGGACTTCGACCGTATCTGCATGTCAAAAATTTTGCTTATCATTTCTAGTCGAAAATCATCTGCTTATCATCCATAGAAAATTACCTACTTATCATTATTAGTCTAGACTCGTCTTGCTACATTAATTGCATGAGTAGTGTATAGACAAAATTCATATCTTAGCGTATCTGCTAAATCATATCTTATCGCATCTGTTACTTTAAACTTTGCCTGGCATATCCTGCAAATTCCTCCGTAATCTATGAAATCTTTTGATCTCTATATATAGATATCCTATGTAAATAGAATACCACCCGATAGCCGAAAAATCATTTTATATCGAAAATCCTTTATTCAATCGTACGAAATGGAATTTGTAATCAGTTCAAGTCACTCGGATTGCGAAATGGAATCTCACTCAAGCTCCAAAAGCAGTGTGACCGGAATGGATCAACCAATCAGTCATCACCTATTCTGGATGAATTGGGGATGGGTTCGTAGCCTCCTCAATCATTGGAAACAAGAAGAAGGCGATCCTTTCCATCCACCACATTGCCCTCTTAGCGAAGAACCTGAAGCACTTACCGGCGAACCTATTCGAGACACCATTTTCTCTCTCATTTCCAAGGTATCTCGTCACGATTATATACTACATCAAATTCTAGATTTTATTTATCCGCTCGTTCCGACCGACAATCATCCTGGAATAATAGAAGAAGTCAACGAACTTCGCGCTCGGGTAGTGGCTTTGGAGAATATGGTGCAGAGATTACAAACACCAGCAGCAGCACCAGCAGCATAACCAGTACCACCATCATCAACGCCAACAGTACCATTACCACCTCCAACCACAACCGCGTTGTAAACCTCAACTTCACAATCTGTCCCACGAGCATCAACGTCATAAGCACCATAGATACCAAGGAGTACCAACAACAATAACTGACGAAGTATTAATTCATAACTTCATTGGAGAAATATTCCGCGGCGATTATATAATCTCTAAAGTCTTAGAGATTATCTAATCTAGCCCTAACCATAAATCAGTTAAGCGAACCAAAATGATAGAAGGAAGAGTAGAAACCCTGACAAAAATGGTGTGTGATTAACAAGTTAAACTTGTTTTACCAACAGCATCAACAGTACCGTCAACGTCACCAGCATCGTCAGTACAGTCAACATCAGAATCAACAACACCTATAACATCACAAACTCTGTCAGTTCAAGAATCACTGTGGACATCATTACGAATCAATAACATGTATATTGTATCAACAAGTTATGAAGAATTAACTCATTCCCTCTGAAGAAATTATATATATATTTTATATATATATATATATATATATATATATATATATATATATATATATATATATATATATTTTGAAATAAAAAATAAATCTTTCCGTGCTAAGCTATTGTGTGTGAATTTTAACTACTCGGTTAATTCATATTACAAATATGCAATAATGTACGTCCCTCGCCCGTGACTTAACCATCGTTAACTACAATCTCTGTCTCAATTCAATAAGTTCCAATTCCTAATAAATCAAGTATATATTTGATTTTACACTTCATCATTGATGTAACCGAAACTTTTCAGATAACATCATTCGTACTTTGCGAAGTTCACAAGAATTTAACGAAAACCAACATCACATCTCAACAAATAACAAAGTATTGATTCATAATTTCAATATTATTGAAGAAATACTTATGTAACCTCTAAAGCCTTCAAGGAATTATTCAATTCTAGTTCCAACCGTAAATAGAATGAGTTTAATTTAGTATTAACTCATTAAAATCTATGTTACATCTGAGGAGAATATATACATATATATTTTCATAAAGACTGTAATAAAATTCTTATGTACAAAATATTAATTGTGAAAATTTTTTAACGGGTAGGTAATACCCGAGAGATATATATAAATTCACAATTAATATATTACATTCTTCGAATCAGATTAAGCAAATTATCAATTATACTTCCTACTTTCACAATAATATACATTCTTTCATAGAAATCAAAACTACCATACTCATTCAAACCCAATTACATATTCTGATTTTAAAATCTCAGAATTCAATTTAAGATATAACCGGTACCATCACTTTTAGATTCCTACATCTTTCAAAGCTATACTTTGACTTCAAAAGTGTGTTAGAACATCAAATGTATACAAACGATTACAATCTGTGTTCAAACCCTTCGAAAATCTCTGAAGACACTTCAAATAATGAGCAATCGAGATGATGATCCAACTACATATTACCCACAGTTATGTACTTAAAAAGCTCTCGAAACCAAAGTCATAATTCAACACATATCTGTGTCCGATCTTTTGGCATTTATTAGCAAAAATAACCTTGCAATTCCTTTGCAAAGTAGCAAATTATATCACAGCTCCAGCAAGACAACTTCGATTTTTTCATTCGGAGTAGCCTTATCATAATTTTGATATATGTGATTACCCTTTTGTTACCGGAGAACCTTTCATATTCCACCACATTAGCAATAAATTTACCAACAACTTCACTGATGTTGGGCATTCCGAAGAATCTTTATATTTATCGAAACCTCGTCATTTACTCATCTGCCTCTTGTAACGAGAATTGCCATACGAATCATTGGGAATTAGCAATCAGTATTTTGAAATCTCACAGCATGTTGACGCAAACATTTATACATAACGTCTATTTGTAAGCTTCGAATGTGAAGTTTCTGAAAAACACTCTGAACCGCGAACTAGTTCTCGAAATGCTGATGAAGCAACAAAAACTATAAACGACCTTAGCAGTAAAAAGTTTGATGATAAAGATTAGTGTATTAACAAAGCTCAGAAATAGAGAAGTTTTGGAACTGGAAAACGGATTGAGCAAAGTATGAAGGAGGCTGTGGACAAATCACAAAGACTGAACCTGCCTTCAAAGAATCCAAATGATTCAGTGTCTGCTGAAGTCATTAACGAATACCTTGCTCCTGACACTAAACCCTTACAGACAATATTCTTCATCATCCTCTGATATTCGAAATTCTAAGATATCATCGTATCTTTCATTATAAATATCCTCCATATTTCTGAAGATATTTCCATAACTATTCTTATCTGGAATCATTTATCTCTTTGCGCTATCTATATTACATCAAAAAAGAAAACTGTTTAGTTCATATACTCTGTAAACCTTTGAGTTTAAAATATGAATGTTTTTGAAGTAGTGTTGGAAACTGAAGCATGAGTTAGTGTAATATAATGACACTTGATCAACGTGATTATATTACAGTAATTCATGCTGAGTTTCTAAATGGAATGTGATGAGTCACAGATCATAACATCATCATGTGCCATGTTATACGACTCTTGTATTCTATTTAACCTCTAAAAAATCAAGAAAATATTTCTTGATGATTCGGCCTTTTCCAAGGTATTCTAGTAATTTGACAAGTCAAGATCGTCCCATCACAATTTCCTTCCTAGAACATTAACAATGTTCATTCCGAAATTCATATCTGTGAATTCTGGACCATTACAAGCGGTGCTTAATCGCAAGAAGAAGAAACGAAAGGACAAAACTCCGAAATAGAAATTGGGTTATAAATTGCAGCAAATAAAAGAGAGCATTAACTGTGGATGACAATGATTATAGAAGATAGAAACAGAGACTTTGAAATATAAGGGAAGATATAAAGCCCAACGACAAACCAAAAGTTATAAACCATATATATCGATGCATATAGCAATATAAAGACACGGGAGAACTAGAAACACTATAAACCCAAGAGTATAGTAGAAGTAAATAGATTCTTCCGGCGGTAGATGAAAAAGAAGAATGACCGATATGAAAGTTAGAAGTATATCGAGAATCAGAACTGGATGGAGCATATTGATGAATACATTAAAATATGAGTTGAGGGGGAAAGAATAGAATGTGATGAAACATGACTAGGAACTTAGAAATCAACAGATTTAACTCACACAATGACGGAATAAGTGAATCAAACCCTCTAGTGAATACGTTAAGCTTTTTGGGATTAATTTAGTCATACCACAACTAAATCAATTGTGATTAGATCAACACTTAGAGCTATTATTCACCACCTGGGTGATTTGGGTTGAGAGAGAATCGGAGCAGCTCACCAGATCTGAGTGTGTGTAACAAATGAGAGGCTTAACCTAAAATGAAGAACATAAGACTTTATATACCCCTGCTATTGACTCACCCGCACGATTCATCCATCACACATATGAGTTGGCTTCATCAGCCGTACGGGTGATCACTCACTCGTATCTTCTCATTTAGGTTGTAATTGTGACTTAGCTCAGCATCAACCGTGCGTATGAGCCTGTCAGCCGTACGAGTGAGGCTTCACTCGGACATCTGACTAAGTCTAACATAGTCAAACATCCAAATCTCGTTCCTGCAGTTCCTGTAACCACATATAAACACGGATAGGATAATAACGAACGATCATGGTGGCATGTAAAGTGTTGTACCTGCAATGGACGTGGGTAGATGTTTAGGGACTTACATAAAATGCATCAACAAAAGGTGTGAGTTGTAAGAAAACGAAGGAGGTAAATTTATAAGAAAATTTCCGACAGAACAATTAAAATGGACGATAGCATTTAAAGCGGATCCTAATTCCCTTTGTTACCGGAGAATCAAATCTTATTACAAAGATTTTCTTCAAATCCCTTGAAATCTGGAAATCAATCATATCTACGTCAAATGATAAGATGAATCTACACTTACTCATTTCACTCTTCTATGTTAGCTTCATTCGTACTCTTCATATAAATGGATTGTTTATCCAAATTATTCGCTGATGATAAAACTCTAATTTTCAGCCTGTATGCATCATGAAAACATACTTATTATCATTCACGACCTTTCCACTCAAATTTCGGGACGAAATTTCTTTAACGGGTAGGTACTGTGACAACCCAGAAATTTCCAACCAAATTTAAACTTTATCTTTATATTATTCCAACACGATAAGCAAAGTTTGTTAAGTTAAATCTCAAGAATTTTAAATTGTGTTCATGCATTCATTATAACCTCAACCAAATTCCAACGATTCACGAACCGTTATATATAAATAAATATGTATATATATGTATATATATTATAACTTGAGAATATTAATAAAGTATTAAACGTATAATACTTTACATGAACGTATTTGTTTCAATATGTTTATCGATGGAATTAGAAGATAATATCAAATGATTAATTTATCAGATACATTGTGATATGATTACGGGTCTATGTTATGAGGTCCACTGTGATTTAAGAAATCTATTCTTTTTTACAACATTCGGAAAATGGTAAAGGGATTTATAAGTAAGAACGTGAAGTGTAACTAACTTAGATGTTGGATATCGACAAGTAAGTGACTCGACATTTTTCATTAAGATGATTTCATACGTTTATTTAACCCTTGAACTTTATCCCATGCTTCACCAACAGACTGTAATTTAAAAACTTGAAACCTATTATGAATATATATGATTCTACTTTTCTAAAATGTTTTATGATATAACGATTTCCATTATTTTAACCTTTAAATAAAATGATTCTTAAAAATATATTTGGTTTTGGAAAACAAAATTATTATATTTATTTGATTTAGTTTCAAACGTACAAAAACGTTTTCAGTTTAAAAAGAATTTTATTATTAAAACATATATAACTTTTATAAATATCTAGAACCACTTTTGACAACTCATTACTTAACCAGTATGATAAAGATAACGATATTTATATTTTATTTTATTAAATATATATAACGATTTAAATTAATATTATATATATTTATACGCGTATTATACGTACATAGTTTTATATTTTTACTATACTTAAACTTTACCTTTACTTTATTTTTTACTTTACATTGACTTTAATAATTCACTTTAATAATTCATACTTTAATAATTCACTTTAATAATTCATACTTTAATAATTCACTTTAATAATTCATACTTTAATAATTCACTTTAATAATTCATAATTTAATAATTCACTTTAATAATTCAAAAATCTATTATAAATAGAATTCAATAGGTTTCGTTATTTCATAGAAACTTGAAAATATTTTTCTCTAAACTCTCTCAATCGATTTACATATATATATTTACTCCGTATTATTTCAAGATATTATTAGTATACATAAAATATTACGTCAGAGTGCGGTCCGGGTGATTTCGAAATTGTTTTTCGAGTGGGATTGGATTAAGGAAATTATGGGTTATAGCTATGGAGGTGATTGGGTATGGTTCATGGGTATGCTCATGAGGTCAATATAGTGTTTATCATCTCCGTTGCGTCTACGTACCTTTCCTGCAATATTGAATCTCAATATTGATACGTGAGTACTCATAATTTAACTTTTACATACTAATAGTGTATCCCTGACTAGTGCTCGAGTATATAGGATTATGCATGTTTGTACTTTTGATATTGCCTTTAGTTAGATTATGTTGAATCCTGAATTAGTTATATATGCGACTGAGATAAGGTATAAGATATGCATGTCGTTGGAAAGCTAGCGAAAAATTAAGAACTTTTTATTTAGATATCGAATGATTTCGATGAACGGATTTGAAGTTATAGTCCATCGAATTTTTGTATTATTATTAAAAATGATTATTATTATCGTCGTTATTATCGTCGTTCTAGTTTTATCTTATTATTATTATTATTATTATTATTATCTTTATCAATAAAAGGATTTATCATTAAAAATTGTTTTTTTATTATTATTACTATCGTTATTATCATTAAAGTTATAATTAGTAGTATTATTATTATTATTATTATTATTATCTAATTATTATTATTATTATCTAATTATTATTATTATTATTATTATTATTATTATTATTATTATTATTATCATTATCATTATTATTATCATTATTAATATATATATCATTATTTAAAAATGGTTATTGTTATTATTATTATTATTATTATATTATCATTATCGTTAATAATGTCATAGTAATTATCATTATTAGTATTATTGTAATTAAAACTAATATTAGTAACACCTAATTATTTTGATTACTATTATTATCATTATTATGAGCACGATATAAAAGACGATTAAAAGCTATTAAACGAAACGATTAGGAAATAATGAGTAAGAGTATCATGATGAAATTAAAATATTATAAGATATTGATTTAGATAAAATTATCGTTCTTATTATTTTTATCACTACTATTATTATTAAAAGTATCGTTAGTATCAAAACTATCATTTGAACAAAAATTATCATTTTAACAAAAATTATCATTTTAATAGAAATGTCATTGTTACTATAAAATATCATTTTTATTATCATTTTAAATAGAATTATTATTTTAAAGATAATATTAAAAATTATCGTAAATATTAAAGTTATCATAATTAGAATTGTCGTTTTATCATAATATCACCTTAGTAATTATAAATATTGATATTTTTATAATAATAATTATTATTACAAAATAATACAACTTTTACTTACTAACATTATAGATATTATTTTATCAAATAAGTATGTAATACAAACATATTTTACTACGTGTAATAAATTACTTTAATAATACCTATCATATTATCTTTATGATATTAAATGAACCCTATAAATTTTATTACTTAATATATATAAAAGTATATTTTATTATATAAATTTTAATATAAAATTTTATTTATTAATAAATGAATTATATTATTTACTCTAATAAATCTTTTAAAAATATTTAAAAATATAAAACGACGATATTTAAAATATATTATAATCATGTATAAATTTTGGAAATCATTTTGAGTCAAATTGACTTTTGTTGACTTTTGCATATTAGTCTCGAGCATTAGGATTGTGGTACACTATGACCTGACCTAATTGTTAGACAAATATTGACCAACATATAATTATATATAATTAATTTAGGTTCGTGAATCCGAGGCCAACCTTGCACTTGTTCAATGACGTTATATGTATTTTTACTACGAAATACAGTATGGTGAGTTTCATTTGCCTTTTTACCCTTTATATTTTTGAGACTGAGAATACATGCGCTTTTATATATGTGTGACGAAATAGACACAAGTAATTGAAACTACATTCTATGGTTGAATTATCGAAATCGAATATGCCCCTTTTTATTAAAGTCTGGTAATCTAAGAATTAGGGAACAGACACCCTAATTGACGTGAATCCTAAAGATAGATCTATTCGGCCTAACAAACCCCATCCAAAGTACCGGATGCTTTAGTACTTCGAAATTTATATCATGTCCGAAGGAGGATCCCGGAATGATAGGGGATATTCTTATATGCATATTGTTAATGTCAGTTACCAGGTGTTCACCATATGAAGATGATATTCCAAAGACTGCTTTCAGAACCGCTACCCACTACCGAGAATCGACGACTTATTTGATCAACTACAAGGCTCGTCTGTTTATTCAAAGATTGACTTACGTTCCGGGTATCATCAAATGCGGGTGAAAGAAGATGATATTCCAAAGACTGTTTTCAGAACACGTTACGGTCATTACGAGTTTATGGTCATGCCGTTTGGTTTAACTAATGCACCAGCTGTGTTCATGGACCTTATGAACCGAGTGTGTGGACCATACCTTGACAAGTTTGTCATTGTTTTCATTGATGACATACTTATTTACTCAAAGAATGACCAAGAACACGGTGAACATTTGAGAAAGGTGTTAGAAGTATTGAGGAAGGAAGAATTGTACGCTAAGTTTTCAAAGTGTGCATTTTGGTTGGAAGAAGTTCAATTCCTCGGTCACATAGTGAACAAAGAAGGTATTAAGGTGGATCCGGCAAAGATAGAAACTGTTGAAAAGTGGAAAACCCCGAAAACTCCGAAACACATACGCCAGTTTTTAGGACTAGCTGGTTACTATAGAAGGTTCATCCAAGACTTTTCCAGAATAGCAAAACCCTTGACTGCATTAACGCATAAAGGGAAGAAATTTGAATGGAATGATGAACAAGAGAAAGCGTTTCAGTTATTGAAGAAAAAGCTAACTACGGCACCTATATTGTCATTACCTGAAGGGAATGATGATTTTGTGATTTATTGTGATGCATCAAAGCAAGGTCTCGGTTGTGTATTAATGCAACGAACGAAGGTGATTGCTTATGCGTCTAGACAATTGAAGATTCACGAACAAAATTATACGACGCATGATTTGGAATTAGGCGCAGTTGTTTTTGCATTAAAGACTTGGAGGCACTACTTATATGGGGTCAAAAGTATTATATATACCGACCACAAAAGTCTTCAACACATATTTAATCAGAAACAACTGAATATGAGGCAGCGTAGGTGGATTGAATTATTGAATGATTACGACTTTGAGATTCGTTACCACCCGGGGAAGGCAAATGTGGTAGCCGATGCCTTGAGCAGGAAGGACAGAGAACTCATTCGAGTAAAATCTATGAATATAATGATTCATAATAACATTACTACTCAAATAAAGGAGGCACAACAAAGAGTTTTAAAAGAGGGAAATTTAAAGGATGAAATACCCAAAGGATCGGAGAAGCATCTTAATATTCGGGAAGACGGAACCCGGTATAGGGCTGAAAGGATTTGGGTACCAAAATTTGGAGATATGAGAGAAATGGTACTTAGAGAAGCTCATAAAACCAGATACTCAATACATCCTAGAACGGGGAAGATGTACAAGGATCTCAAGAAACATTTTTGGTGGTCGGGTATGAAAGTCGATGTTGCTAAATACGTAGGAGAATGTTTGACGTGTTCTAAGGTCAAAGCTGAGCATCAGAAACCATCAGGTCTACTTCAACAACTCGAAATCCCGGAATGGAAATGGGAAAACATTACCATGGATTTCATCACTAAATTGCCAAGGACTGCAAGTGGTTTTGATACTATTTGGGTAATAGTTGATCGTCTCACCAAATCCGCACACTTCCTACCAATAAGAGAAGATGACAAGATGGAGAAGTTAGCACGACTGTATTTGAAGGAAGTCATCTCCAGACATGGAATACCAACCTCTATTATCTCTGATAGGGATGGCAGATTTATTTCAAGATTCTGGCAGACATTACAGCAAGTATTAGGAACTCGTCTAGATATGAGTACTGCCTATCATCCACAAACTGATGGGCAGAGCGAAAGGACGATACAAACGCTTGAAGACATGCTACGAGCATGTGTTATTAATTTCGGAAACAGTTGGGATCGACATCTACCGTTAGCAGAATTTTCCTACAACAACAGCTACCATTCAAGCATTGAGATGGCGCCGTTTGAAGCACTTTATGGTAGAAAGTGCAGGTCTCCGATTTGTTGGAGTGAAGTGGGGGATAGACAGATTACGGGTCCGGAGATTATACAAGAAACTACCGAGAAGATCATCCAAATTCAACAACGGTTGAAAACCGCCCAAAGTCGACAAAAGAGCTACGCTGACATTAAAAGAAAAGATATAGAATTATAGTCATGCTTAAAGTTGCACCTTGGAAAGGCGTTGTTCGATTTGGTAAACGAGGGAAATTAAATCCAAGGTATATTGGACCATTCAAGATTATTGATCGTGTTGGACCAGTAGCTTACCGACTTGAGTTACCTCAACAACTCGCGGCTGTACATAACACTTTCCACGTCTCGAATTTGAAGAAATGTTTTGCTAAAGAAGATCTCACTATTCCGTTAGATGAAATCCAAATCAACGAAAAACTTCAATTCATCGAAGAACCCGTCGAAATAATGGATCCTGAGGTTAAAAGACTTAAGCAAAACAAGATACCAATTGTTAAGGTTCGATGGAATGCTCGTAGAGGACCCGAGTTCACCTGGGAGTGTGAAGATCAGATGAAGAAGAAATACCCGCATCTATTTCCAGAAGATTCATCAACACCTTCAACAGCTTAAAATTTCGGGACGAAATTTATTTAACGGGTAGGTACTGTAGTGACCCGAACTTTTCCATGTTTATATATATTAATTGAGATTGATATTTACATGATTAAATGTTTCCAACATGTTAAGCAATCAAACTTGTTAAGACTTGATTAATTGAAATATGTTTCATATAGACAATTGACCACCCAAGTTGACCGGTGATTCACGAACGTTAAAACTTGTAAAAACTATATGATGACATATATATGGATATATATATATATATAGTTAACATGATACTATGATAAGTAAACATATCATTAAGTATATTAATAATGAACTACATATGTAAACACAAGACTACTAACTTAATGATTTTTAAACGAGACATATATGTAACGATTATCGTTGTAAAGACATTTAATGTATATATATCATATTAAGAGATATTCATACATGATAATATCATGATAATATAATAATTTAAAATCTCATTTGATATTATAAACATTGGGTTAACAACATTTAACAAGATCGTTAACCTAAAAGTTTCAAAACAACACTTACATGTAACGACTAACGATGACTTAACGACTCAGTTAAAATGTATATACATGTAGTGTTTTAATATGTATTTATACACTTTTGAAAGACTTCAATACACTTATCAAAATACTTCTACTTAACAAAAATGCTTACAATTACATCCTCGTTCAGTTTCATCAACAATTCTACTCGTATGCACCCGTATTCGTACTCGTACAATACACAGCTTTTAGATGTATGTACTATTGGTATATACACTCCAATGATCAGCTCTTAGCAGCCCATGTGAGTCACCTAACACATGTGGGAACCATCATTTGCAACTAGCAAGAAATATCTCATAAAATTACAAAAATATGAGTAATCATTCATGACTTATTTACATGAAAACAAAATTACATATCCTTTATATCTAATCCATACACCAACGACCAAAAACACCTACAAACACTTTCATTCTTCAATTTTCTTCATCTAATTGATCTCTCTCAAGTTCTATCTTCAAGTTCTAAGTGTTCTTCATATATTCTACAAGTTCTAGTTACATAAAATCAAGAATACTTTCAAGTTTGCTAGCTCACTTCCAATCTTGTAAGGTGATCATCCAACCTCAAGAAATCTTTGTTTCTTACAGTAGGTTATCATTCTAATACAAGGTAATAATCATATTCAAACTTTGGTTCAATTTCTATAACTATAACAATCTTATTTCAAGTGATGATCTTACTTGAACTTGTTTTCATGTCATGATTCTGCTTCAAGAACTTCGAGCCATCCAAGGATCCGTTGAAGCTAGATCCATTTTTCTCTTTTCCAGTAGGTGTATCCAAGGAACTTAAGGTAGTAATGATGTTCATAACATCATTCGATTCATACATATAAAGCTATCTTATTCGAAGGTTTAAACTTGTAATCACTAGAACATAGTTTATTTAATTCTAAACTTGTTCGCAAACAAAAGTTAATCCTTCTAACTTGACTTCTAAAATCAACTAAACACATGTTCTATATCTATATGATATTCTAACTTAATGATTTAAAACCTGGAAACACGAAAAACACCGTAAAACCGGATTTACGCCGTCGTAGTAACACCGCGGGCTGTTTTGGGTTAGTTAATTAAAAACTATGATAAAATTTGATTTAAAAGTTGTTATTCTGAGAAAATGATTTTTATTATGAACATGAAACTATATCCAAAAATTATGGTTAAACTCAAAGTGGAAGTATGTTTTCTAAAATGGTCATCTAGACGTCGTTCTTTCGACTGAAATGACTACCTTTACAAAAACGACTTGTAACTTATTTTTCCGACTATAAACCTATACTTTTTCTGTTTAGATTCATAAAATAGAGTTCAATATGAAACCATAGCAATTTTATTCACTCAAAACGGATTTAAAATGAAGAAGTTATGGGTAAAACAAGATTGGATAATTTTTCTCATTTTAGCTACGTGAAAATTGGTAACAAATCTATTCCAACCATAACTTAATCAACTTGTATTTTATATTATGTAATCTTGAGATACCATAGACACGTATACAATGTTTCGACCTATCATGTCGACACATCTATATATATTTCGGAACAACCATAGACACTCTATATGTGAATGTTGGAGTTAGCTATACAGGGTTGAGGTTGATTCCAAAATATGTATAGTTTGAGTTGTGATCAATACTGAGATACGTATACACTGGGTCGTGGATTGATTCAAGATAATATTTATCGATTTATTTCTGTATATCTAACTGTGGACAACTAGTTGTAGGTTACTAACGAGGACAGCTGACTTAATAAACTTAAAACATCAAAATATATTAAAAGTGTTGTAAATATATTTTGAACATACTTTGATATATATGTATATATTGTTATAGGTTCGTGAATCAACCAGTGGCCAAGTCTTACTTCCCGACGAAGTAAAAATCTGTGAAAGTGAGTTATAGTTCCACTTTTAAAATCTAATATTTTTGGGATGAGAATACATGCAGGTTTTATAAATGATTTAAAAAATAGACACAAGTACGTGAAACTACATTCTATGGTTGAATTATCGAAATCGAATATGCCCCTTATTATTAACTCTGGTAATCTAAGAATTAGGGAACAGACACCCTAATTGACGCGAATCCTAAAGATAGATCTATTGGGCCTAACAAACCCCATCCAAAGTACCGGATGCTTTAGTACTTCGAAATTTATATCATATCCGAAGGGTGTCCCGGAATGATGGGGATATTCTTATATATGCATCTTGTTAATGTCGGTTACCAGGTGTTCACCATATGAATGATTTTTATCTCTATGTATGGGATGTGTATTGAAATATGAAATCTTGTGGTCTATTGTTACGATTTGATATATATAGGTTATGTAACGACCCGGAAATTTCCGACCAAATTTAAACCTTAAACTTTATATGTTTCCGACACAATAAGCAAAATCTGTAATATTGAGTCTAGAAAGTTTGAAATCTACATTTGGATAATCAGTTACCCTTTTAATCATGCCTGACGATTCACGAATATTTATGTGTTGTAACTTGTATAATATATATAATCTATAGATACGAACATTAGTCAGTATTATTATTATTATTACTATTATTACCAATACAAGTGTTAGTCATCCTTTATTATTATTATTATTATTATTATTATTATTATTATTATTATTATTATTATTATTATTATTATTATTATTATTTAGTATTAAACTTGGTATTTTAATAAAATTTCCAATTATTGTTGTTATCATTATCATATTACTATTATTATTGTTATAAAAGATTACAATTTATTAATATATCTTTAATAAAATTATTATTATTTTTATGGTTAATATCATTATTTATGATTATAACTATTATTAATATAATTATTATTATTATTATTATTATTATTATTATTATTATTATTATGATTATTATTATTATTATTATTATTATTATTATTATTATTATTATTATTATAAATAATTAAATATATTTCTTTATATATATTTATGATTTTTTTTTTTAAGTTAAAAACAGATATATTCAAGATAGCATCGGATTTTGTTTATATTTATTTTTGTTCTTTACTGCTGTCTTCTATTTATCTCGTGAACCCATCCAAATCGTGATACAGTTTTAAATCCTAAAGATATTTCATCCCATTCATTCTAACATCCATATATAATACATATAGACATGGATAGATTAATGTATCAGCAAAATTTTGATCACCTACAATCATCATATATCTCTCTTTTCCCTCTTGGTATCGAATCAAAATCACAAATCATCATGTCCACCATCAATCACCTTCATCATAAACAACCGCTATCACCATCTTCATTCTCAAGCTGCCATCACTCTTGAATCTACTTAAACCACCATTGAATACCACTTCATCAACACCATATTACAAGAACCAAACCTACTTGCTGATATCGGCCTGTTCTCCTTCGGACTTTGACACCATCAAACCAACGCCATAAAACCACCTTCAAACCAAGAACAAATACCTTATATATATTTCTGTATACAGTCACGAAGATCAAACCAACCAAGTTACCATCCACCATCATCATCGAAACCCTTCACCACCACCTTTGTCTCCTCTTTTTCTTCGATTAATCATCAAACCTATATTTTTTTTTTCTGTTTTACTCGAACTAAAACTCCACCATCTTATGTTATTTCTTTTCTTTCTCTTCTTCTTTCTACATCTTCTGTTTATATGAAACGAGCAAGAACTGAAACCACTTTGATCACCAATTCATCAAACCCTCAAACCCACTTACTGTTTCGAGTGACTTGCGTTATTTTTCTGTTTCCTTGTCGAGCCACCATTGCAACTGATTTCTGTTTCAAACCACCACTTAAAACCGACAACAACAAATCTGCAAACTCGTTTATTCTTAGATTTTATTTTATGTTTGCTACCAAACATAACCCATATCATCACCCTAAACAACCACCTTGGATTCTCTAAAACCGATCACTGTTGGTTCTGTTAATTGAGACAACCAACAAAACAAATCAACCCGTACATCTTCAATTATTACTAGTCAATGAATAAACTCAACATCACTGACTGCCACTACTATTATTGCTGCTGCTGGCTTGTTATCAATCGAGAACCATCACCTATACAACCTATATTCACCACAGATCTCTTTCGTTTCTATTTTAAACCAAGAACGATTACTCCTGCGTTTTATAATTTCTTTCTATTTCTTTCATGGTAATCGAGCACCACAACCTACACACCATCGAACTACCCCCATTCTTTTGATCACCTGCGAAAAAAAAAAAAAAAAAAAAAAAAAAAACCACTTCAGTATCACTAATCAACAAGGCTGCTATGCAACCTTATCCTTGTTTCTACAACATAAAACTCGCTGTTTCTGTTTTGTTTCTTGAAACCACAAACAAATAAAACCCATCGAAGTTGCTGCTATTTTTTCAGTTCCTGTGAACGTGAGAATGATGATTTATTGAAGATTAATTAAATGATATTAAAATGTACGAGACAAAAGGGTGATGTATATAGTTATTCGATGGGATCCAGCTGGTAACAACTGGGTGAAAATATATATTTTTCTTGTCAATCGGCTGCTAAAATTTTTAGGCTTATTCTATTTAACGATTGGGCTTATGGAACGATGTTGGGCCAGGGTATTTATATTTACACTTGGGCTAAGGAAACACAATTACATAACCGGCTAAATTGTGGGTCTAATGGAAGTATTACGGGATATATAAATTACTGCGAGGATAGATTAAAACAGAAAAGCAGGTTTAGTTAAATGGTTAGGGGAGGTATTGGGGATGCGTGAGGTCTCGGGTTCAATTCCTGGCATAGACTATTATTTTTGGAACTCATTTGATTAAGGTAGTCTTTATTTATTTACTTACTTATTATTATGATTATTAATATTATTAATAGTATTATTCTTAAAATTATTATTTTTGAAATTATTATAAACAAATGTATTTTTATTAAAATTATCATTTTGATTATCCTTATAAGTATTATTAGTTTTATTATTATAATTATAATTATTATTAGTATTATTGTTATCATTACTAATATTATTTTTAGTATTATTATAATTATTATTAATAAATAAATGTCATTTAAAAATATATTACAAGTCAAATAATATTACATACTAATATATTTTTTTTAACTAATATATTACCATTTAAATTGATAAAACTTTAATTAAATTATATATCATATAATTATTATAAGTATAATTATATTCAAGGATACTAATTTTAATAAATTATAAAATATAAGTAAATTTAGTTGATTAAATGGGATATGTGTTAATATATATATAAATGATATAGGTTCGTGAATCCGAGGCCAACTTATACTTGATCAATGATGTTATATGTATTTTTACTACAAAATACATTAGGTGAGTATATAGTCCCTTTTAAACTCTAAATATTCTTGGGCTGAGAATACATGCGCTGTTTTTATAAATGATTTACGTTATGGACACAAGTGATCAAAAATAAATTCTACGTTGAGTTGTACCATGGCATATGTCTTTATACTTGGTAACTGCTAATTACGTGAGGAGCGTAAACGCGAATCCTGTTGATAGATCTATCGGGCTGACATCCCCAACCGGGCTGGACGACCAGCATTTAACGGTTGCACAGTACTTCGTTCTCGTTACTACACTTGGTACGGTGTAGGGTTTATTTAAGAGTATGCTGCTGTGACTTTTAGTTAAGTATGGTTACCAAGTGCTCAACGACTTTTCATACACGAGGAGTGTATTATGTATAAACATGAAATCTTGTGGTCCATAGTTATTACGCTGCTAGCATCAAACCTATATATCTCACCAACTTTATGTTGACGTTTTAAAACATGTTATTCTCAGGTACAAATTAAGTCTTCCACTGTGCATTTGCTCACGTTAAGGACATTATTTGGAGTCGATCATCGCAATGGGACCAGATGTTGATGATTTCATCCAGATGGATAAGGACGGGTCCTCACAGGTGGTATCAGAGCGTTGGCCTTAGCGAACCAGGTCTCCCATTAGTGCGTCTAACTGATAGTTGTTAGGATACATTAGTGAGTCTGGACTTCGACCGTGTCTGCCTGTCAAAAAGTTTTGCTTATCATTCTAGTCGGAAATCATCTGCTTATCATCCCTAGGGAATTTCCTGCTTATCATTCATAAGTCTAGACACGTCTTACTGCATTTAGTGCATCGATAGTGTATAGACAAGATTCATATCTTAGCATATCTGTAGACTTGCCTGATATATGCCGTAAATTCCTCTGTAGTCTACGAAATACATATAGATATTCTATATAGTTATAATATCATCCGATATCCGAAAATCATTTCACGTCGAAGATCTCTTCTGTAGTGACCCGAACTTTTCCATGTTTATATATATTAATTGAGATTGATATTTACATGATTAAATGTTTCCAACATGTTAAGCAATCAAACTTGTTAAGACTTGATTAATTGAAATATGTTTCATATAGACAATTGACCACCCAAGTTGATCGGTGATTCACGAACGTTAAAACTTGTAAAAACTATATGATGACATATATATGGATATATATATATATAGTTAACATGATACTATGATAAGAAAACATATCATAAAGTATATTAACAATGAACTACATATGTAAAAACAAGACTACTAACTTAATGATTTTTAAACGAGACATATATGTAACGATTATCGTTGTAAAGACATTTAATGTATATATATCATATTAAGAGATATTCATACATGATAATATCATGATAATATAATAATTTAAAATCTCATTTGATATTATAAACATTGGGTTAACAACATTTAACAAGATCGTTAACCTAAAGGTTTCAAAACAACACTTACATGTAACGACTAACGATGACTTAACGACTCAGTTAAAATGTATATACATGTAGTGTTTTAATATGTATTTATACACTTTTGAAAGACTTCAATACACTTATCAAAATACTTCTACTTAACAAAAATGCTTATAATTACATCCTCGTTCAGTTTCATCAACAATTCTACTCGTATGCACCCGTATTCGTACTCGTACAATACACAGCTTTTAGATGTATGTACTATTGGTATATACACTCCAATGATCAGCTCTTAGCAGCCTATGTGAGTCACCTAACACATGTGGGAACCATCATTTGGCAACTAGCATGAAATATCACATAAAATTACAAAAATATGAGTAATCATTCATGACTTATTTACATGAAAACAAAATTACATATCCTTTATATCTAATCCATACACCAACGACCAAAAACACCTACAAACACTTTCATTCTTCAATTTTCTTCATCTAATTGATCTCTCTCAAGTTCTATCTTCAAGTTCTAAGTGTTCTTCATAAATTCCAAAAGTTCTAGTTTCATAAAATCAAGAATACTTTCAAGTTTGCTAGCTCACTTCCAATCTTGTAAGGTGATCATCCAACCTCAAGAAATCTTTGTTTCTTACAGTAGGTTATCATTCTAATACAAGGTAATAATCATATTCAAACTTTGGTTCAATTTCTATAACTATAACAATCTTATTTCAAGTGATGATCTTACTTGAACTTGTTTTCGTGTCATGATTCTGCTTCAAGAACTTCGAGCCATCCAAGGATCCATTGAAGCTAGATCCATTTTTCTATTTTCCAGTAGGTTTATCCAAGGAACTTAAGGTAGTAATGATGTTCATAACATCATTCGATTCATACATATAAAGCTATCTTATTCGAAGGTTTAAACTTGTAATCACTAGAACATAGTTTAGTTAATTCTAAACTTGTTCGCAAATAAAAGTTAATCCTTCTAACTTGACTTTTAAAATCAACTAAACACATGTTCTATATCTATATGATATGCTAACTTAATGATTTAAAACCTGGAAACACGAAAAACACCGTAAAACCGGATTTACGCCGTCGTAGTAACACCGCGGGCTGTTTTGGGTTAGTTAATTAAAAACTATGATAAACTTTGATTTAAAAGTTGTTATTCTGAGAAAATTATTTTTATTATGAACATGAAACTATATCCAAAAATTATGGTTAAACTCAAAGTGGAAGTATGTTTTCTAAAATGGTCATCTAGACGTCGTTCTTTCGACTGAAATGACTACCTTTACAAAAACGACTTGTAACTTGTTTTTCCGACTATAAACCTATACTTTTTCTGTTTAGATTCATAAAATAGAGTTCAATATGAAATCATAGCAATTTGATTCACTCAAAACGGATTTAAAATGAAGAAGTTATGGGTAAAACAAGATTGGATAATTTTTCTCATTTTAGCTACGTGAAAATTGGTAACAAATCTATTCCAACCATAACTTAATCAACTTGTATCGTATATTATGTAATCTTGAGATACCATAGACACGTATACAATGTTTCGACCTATCATGTCGACACATCTATATATATTTCGGAACAACCATAGACACTCTATATGTGAATGTTGGAGTTAGCTATACAGGGTTGAGGTTGATTCCAAAATATATATAGTTTGAGTTGTGATCAATACTGAGATACGTATACACTGGGTCGTGGATTGATTCAAGATAATATTTATCGATTTATTTCTGTACATCTAACTGTGGACAACTAGTTGTAGGTTACTAACGAGGACAGCTGACTTAATAAACTTAAAATATCAAAATATATTAAAAGTATTGTAAATATATTTTGAACATACTTTGATATATATGTATATATTGTTATAGGTTCGTGAATCAACCAGTGGCCAAGTCTTACTTCCCGACGAAGTAAAAATCTGTGAAAGTGAGTTATAGTCCCACTTTTAAAATCTAATATTTTTGGGATGAGAATACATGCAGGTTTTATAAATGATTTACAAAATAGACACAAGTACGTGAAACTACATTCTATGGTTGAATTATCGAAATCGAATATGCCCCTTTTTATTAAGTCTGGTAATCTAAGAATTAGGGAACAGACACCCTAATTGACGCGAATCCTAAAGATAGATCTATTGGGCTTAACAAACCCCATCCAAAGTACCGGATGCTTTAGTACTTCGAAATTTATATCATATCCGAAGGGTGTCCCGGAATGATGGGGATATTCTTATATATGCATCTTGTTATTGTCGGTTACCAGGTGTTCACCATATGAATGATTTTTATCTCTATGTATGGGATGTGTATTGAAATATGAAATCTTGTGGTCTATTGTTACGATTTGATATATATAGGTTAAACCTATAACTCACCAACATTTTTGTTGACGTTTAAAGCATGTTTATTCTCAGGTGAATATTAAGAGCTTCCGCTGTTGCATACTAAAATAAGGACAAGATTTGGAGTCCATGTTTGTATGATATTGTGTAAAAAAACTGCATTCAAGAAACTGATTTCGATGTAACATATTTGTATTGTAAACCATTATGTAATGGTCGTGTGTAAACAGGATATTTTAGATTATCATTATTTGATAATCTACGTAAAGCTTTTTAAACCTTTATTTATGAAATAAAGGTTATGGTTTGTTTTAAAAATGAATGCAGTCTTTGAAAAACGTCTCATATAGAGGTCAAAACCTCGCAACGAAATCAATTAATATGGAACGTTTTTAATCAATAAGAACGGGACATTTCAGTTGGTATCCGAGCGTTGGTCTTAGAGAACCAGAATTTTGCATTAGTGTGTCTTATCGAGTTTGTTAGGATGCATTAGTGAGTCTGGACTTCGACCGTGTTTACTTGAAACATGATTGCTTAACATTTTTGTTGGAAACTATATATTATTAACATGTATATATTATGTGATATATTAATCTCTTAACATGTTTGATATTGTGTGATAGATGTCTACCTCTAGCACAAATCCCATTGACTCACCTAATAATAATGAAGAGTCAAATGTAAATTGGAATGATTCGTGGACTGATTCACAAGTTCCCGAAGAGGAACCGGAAGAAGAGTCGGAACCAGAAGAAGAATCGGAACCGGAAGAAGAATCGGAACCGGATGAAGAAATAGAACCGGTGGGGGAAATAATAAAACGGTTAAGTAAAAGAAAATCCTCAACCAACCGACCAAGGTTAATTATGGTCAATGGTGTTTCCGCCAAGGAAGCAAAATATTGGGAGGATTACCAATTCTCCGATGAATCGGATTCCGACGAGAATTCCGATGATGTTATAGAAATTACCCCAACTGAATTTAAAAAGGCAAAAGAAAATAATAAGGGAAAGGGCATAAAAATAGAGAAATCTAATTCCAACCCCGATGAACTTTATATGTATCGTCAACCCCCGAAGTCCTTAAGTTGTAACAATGACCCGGGAACCTCTAAACCACCAGGTTTTTCTAAACCAATGTGGATAACGACGGCTCGTATTAGGGGAACATCATATATCCCTAGAAACTTGGCAAAACGAACCAAAACCGAAGAAGAAGAAACAAGCGAGTCGGAATAAGATAGTTGTATTCGTGTGGTGTAATATATGTAATATAGTGTGCTTATGCTTTATGATATATGTAAAAATTGCTTGTATTAATAAGTAATTTTTTTATGAATCTAACTCTTGTCTATTTTACAGTATAAAAACACAAAATGGATAGACAACCCAATATTTTAAGAGACCTACCCGGAGACATGATTGAAGAAATCTTGTCTAGAGTCGGTCAGAATTCTTCGGCACAACTATTTAAGGCGAGATCAGTTTGTAAGACATTCGAAGAACGTTCCAAGAATGTCTTGGTTTATAAGAGACTTTCATTTGAAAGATGGGGGATATCACATTGGGAAACCCATAAGTTACGATGTGTTTACTTTGACGCATATATTGCGGGGAACCCAAATGCTATTTTACGCAACGAGTTAAGAAATTATTTTGACTCAATATATCCGAATATTGGACTTCGTGATTTAGAAAAAGCGGCTAACATGCAACATAAAGAAGCATGTTATGCTTACGGATTAGTAATGTTCGCTTCTCACCAAAGTGAGAACAAGAACATCGGGCTACAACTATTAAACAAAACGTTTCCACAAGTGACGGAGTCGGTAATTGGGGTAAGAAATGAGGTTTTTAGATTATTACGGGACTGTTGGACATTACGTAACCCTCGTCCCTTTGATGACGTTACAACACGCTGTCTTATCAACGGCCATAACGGTTATGTTGCACAAGACCAAGGATGGGAAGTAGTCCTAGTAAAACCAGAATGCATGACTTGTTTCTGGACGTATGAATTACGTGTCTTTATTGCCTTTGCCGAACGACTTGTGTACTAGCTAGAATTGTCTTCACAACTATCTTGTATCAAAGTTATTGTGTGCTATATTTCATGCTTTATGTAAAATAATCGGTATTGTAAGTTTGTAAAATATTGTATAAAAGTTTGAACGCGAAATATTATTACAATCAGTTTTTCATATAGAATTGTAGTAGTTGAATTGTATATTAGCTACTAAGTATGAACTTAACGGGTAGGTACTACCCGAATTTAAACTTATAAAACGCTAATATGAAGAAAAAGCTTTTATAAATGAGTTCATATTATGCTACGAAATACTATTAACTACTCTTAATATTCTGTATGATTAACTTGTTCCATTTAACTATTTTGAAGGAAATGGCACCGACTACTCGACACACCGTGAATATGAATGAAGAGGAATTCCGTACTTTTCTAGCTTCAAACATAGCCGCAGTACAGGCTGCGCTACATACCAACAATAACCTTGGATCTAGCAGTACAGGAAATCGTGTAGGATGCACCTACAAAGAATTCACTGCCTGCAAACCTTTGGAATTTGATGGAACCGAAGGACCGATCGGATTGAAACGGTGGACCGAGAAGGTTGAATCGGTGTTTGCCATAAGTAAGTGTACTGAAGAGGACAAAGTGAAGTACGCTACGCATACCTTCACAGGTTCTGCGTTAACATGGTGGAATACCTATCTAGAGCAAGTGGGACAAGATGATGCGTACGCACTACTGTGGTCAGCATTCAAGCACTTGATGAACGAGAAGTACCGTCCCAGAACCGAGGTCAATAAGCTCAAGACAGAACTTAGAGGGTTACGAACCCAAGGATTTGATATTACCACGTACGAAAGACGATTCACAGAATTGTGCCTATTGTGTCCGGGAGCATTCGAAGATGAGGAAGAGAAGATCGACGCGTTTGTGAAAGGATTACCGGAAAGAATCCAAGAAGATATAAGTTCACACGAGCCCGCCTCCATACAACAGGCATGTAGAATGGCTCACAAACTAGTGAACTAGATTGAAGAAAGAATTAAAGAACAGACTGCTGAAGAGGCCAATGTGAAGCAAGTCAAAAGAAAGTGGGAGGAAAACGGTGATAAGAATCACCAATACAACAACAACAGCAATTACAACAATAATCGCAACAATTATCCCAACAATCGCAACATCAATCGCAACTACAACAAACGGCCCAATAACAACAACAACAACAACAACAACAGCAACTACAACAATCATCCCAACAACAATAATAACCGCAACAACAACAACAACAATCAGAAGCAGCTATGCCAAAGGTGTGAAAAGAATCACTCGGGGTTCTGCACCAAATTTTGCAACAAGTGTAAAAGAAATGGTCATAGCGCGGCGAAGTGTGAGGTCTACGGACCAGGGGTTAATAGAACGAAAGGAACAAATGGTGTCGGAACGAGTAATGGCGGAGCAAGTAGTGTCGGAGCAAGTTATGCCAATGTAGTTTGTTATAAATGTGGAAAACCAGGCCACATTATTAGAAATTGCCCGAACCAGGAGAACATGAATGGACAAGGCCGTGGAAGAGTTTTCAATATTAATGCGGTAGAGGCACAGGAAGACCCGGAGCTTGTTACGGGTACGTTTCTTATTGACAATAAATCTGCTTACGTTTTATTTGATTCGGGTGCGGATAGAAGCTATATGAGTAGAGATTTTTGTGCTAAATTAAGTTGTCCATTGACGCCTTTGGATAGTAAATTTTTACTCGAATTAGCAAATGGTAAATTAATTTCAGCAGATAATATATGTCGGAATCGAGAAATTAAACTAGTTAGCGAAACATTTAAGATTGATTTGATACCAGTAGAGTTAGGGAGTTTTGATGTGATAATCGGTATGGACTGGTTGAAAGAAGTGAAAGCGGAGATCGTTTGTTACAAAAATGCAATTCGCATTATACGAGAAAAAGGAAAACCCTTAATGGTGTACGGAGAAAAGGGCAACACGAAGCTACATCTTATTAGTAATTTGAAGGCACAAAAACTAATAAGAAAAGGTTGCTATGCTGTTCTAGCACACGTCGAGAAAGTACAAACTGAAGAAAAGAGCATCAATGATGTTCCCGTCGCAAAAGAATTTCCCGATGTATTTCCGAAAGAATTACCGGGATTACCCCCACATCGATCCGTTGAATTTCAAATAGATCTTGTACCAGGAGCTGCACCAATAGCTCATGCTCCTTACAGACTCGCACCCAGCGAGATGAAAGAACTGCAAAGCCAATTACAAGAACTTTTAGAGCGTGGTTTCATTCGACCAAGCACATCACCGTGGGGAGCTCCTGTTTTGTTTGTCAAGAAGAAAGATGGTACATTCAGGTTGTGTATCGACTACCGAGAGTTGAACAAACTTACCATCAAGAACCGCTACCCACTACCGAGAATCGACGACTTATTTGATCAACTACAAGGCTCGTCTGTTTATTCAAAGATTGACTTACGTTCCGGGTATCATCAAATGCGGGTGAAAGAAGATGATATTCCAAAGACTGCTTTCAGAACACGTTACGGTCATTACGAGTTTATGGTCATGCCATTTGGTTTAACTAATGCACCAGCTGTGTTCATGGACCTTATGAACCGAGTGTGTGGACCATACCTTGACAAGTTTGTCATTGTTTTCATTGATGACATACTTATTTACTCAAAAAATGACCAAGAACACGGTGAACATTTGAGAAAGGTGTTAGAAGTATTGAGGAAGGAAGAATTGTACGCTAAGTTTTCAAAGTGTGCATTTTGGTTGGAAGAAGTTCAATTCCTCGGTCACATAGTGAACAAAGAAGGTATTAAGGTGGATCCGGCAAAGATAGAAACTGTTGAAAAGTGGGAAACACCGAAAACTCCGAAACACATACGCCAATTTTTAGGACTAGCTGGTTACTACAGAAGGTTCATCCAAGACTTTTCCAGAATAGCAAAACCCTTGACTGCATTAACGCATAAAGGGAAGAAATTTGAATGGAATGATGAACAAGAGAAAGCGTTTCAGTTATTGAAGAAAAAGCTAACTACGGCACCTATATTGTCATTGCCTGAAGGGAATGATGATTTTGTGATTTATTGTGACGCATCAAAGCAAGGTCTCGGTTGTGTATTAATGCAACGAACGAAGGTGATTGCTTATGCGTCTAGACAATTGAAGATTCACGAACAAAATTATACGACGCATGATTTGGAATTAGGCGCGGTTGTTTTTGCATTAAAGACTTGGAGGCACTACTTATATGGGGTCAAAAGTATTATATATACCGACCACAAAAGTCTTCAACACATATTTAATCAGAAACAACTGAATATGAGGCAGCGTAGGTGGATTGAATTGTTGAATGATTACGACTTTGAGATTCGTTACCACCCGGGGAAGGCAAATGTGGTAGCCGATGCCTTGAGCAGGAAGGACAGAGAACCCATTCGAGTAAAATCTATGAATATAATGATTCATAATAACCTTACTACTCAAATAAAGGAGGCGCAACAAGGAGTTTTAAAAGAGGGAAATTTAAAGGATGAAATACCCAAGGGATCGGAGAAGCATCTTAATATTCGGGAAGACGGAACTCGGTATAGGGCTGAAAGGATTTGGGTACCAAAATTTGGAGATATGAGAGAAATGGTACTTAGAGAAGCTCATAAAACCAGATACTCAATACATCCTGGAACGGGGAAGATGTACAAGGATCTCAAGAAACATTTTTGGTGGCCGGGTATGAAAGCCGATGTTGCTAAATACGTAGGAGAATGTTTGACATGTTCTAAGGTCAAAGCTGAGCATCAGAAACCATCAGGTCTACTTCAACAACCCGAAATCCCGGAATGGAAATGGGAAAACATTACCATGGATTTCATCACTAAATTGCCAAGGACTGCAAGTGGTTTTGATACTATTTGGGTAATAGTTGATCGTCTCACCAAATCAGCACACTTCCTACCAATAAGAGAAGATGACAAGATGGAGAAGTTAGCACGACTGTATTTGAAGGAAGTCGTCTCCAGACATGGAATACCAATCTCTATTATCTCTGATAGGGATGGCAGATTTATTTCAAGATTCTGGCAGACATTACAGCAAGCATTAGGAACTCGTCTACACATGAGTACTGCCTATCATCCACAAACTGATGGGCAGAGCGAAAGGACGATACAAACGCTTGAAGACATGCTACGAGCATGTGTTATTGATTTCGGAAACAGTTGGGATCGACATCTACCGTTAGCAGAATTTTCCTACAACAACAGCTACCATTCAAGCATTGAGATGGCGCCGTTTGAAGCACTTTATGGTAGAAAGTGCAGGTCTCCGATTTGTTGGAGTGAAGTGGGGGATAGACAGATTACGGGTCCGGAGATTATACAAGAAACTACCGAGAAGATCATCCAAATTCAACAACGGTTGAAAACCGCCCAAAGTCGACAAAAGAGCTACGCTGACATTAAAAGAAAAGATATAGAATTTGAAATTGGAGAGATGGTCATGCTTAAAGTTGCACCTTGGAAAGGCGTTGTTCGATTTGGTAAACGAGGGAAATTAAATCCAAGGTATATTGGACCATTCAAGATTATTGATCGTGTCGGACCAGTAGCTTACCGACTTGAGTTACCTCAACAACTCGCGGCTGTACATAACACTTTCCACGTCTCGAATTTGAAGAAATGTTTTGCTAAAGAAGATCTCACTATTCCGTTAGATGAAATCCAAATCAACGAAAAACTTCAATTCATCGAAGAACCCGTCGAAATAATGGATCGTGAGGTTAAAAGACTTAAGCAAAACAAGATACCAATTGTTAAGATTCGATGGAATGCTCGTAGAGGACCCGAGTTCACCTGGGAGCGTGAAGATCAGATGAAGAAGAAATACCCGCATCTATTTCCAGAAGATTCGTCAACACCTTCAACAGCTTAAAATTTCGGGACGAAATTTATTTAACGGGTAGGTACTGTAGTGACCCGAACTTTTCCATGTTTATATATATTAATTGAGATTGATATTTACATGATTAAATGTTTCCAACATGTTAAGCAATCAAACTTGTTAAGACTTGATTAATTGAAATATGTTTCATATAGACAATTGACCACCCAAGTTGATCGGTGATTCACGAACGTTAAAACTTGTAAAAACTATATGATGACATATATATGGATATATATATATAGTTAACATGATACTATGATAAGAAAACATATCATAAAGTATATTAACAATGAACTACATATGTAAAAACAAGACTACTAACTTAATGATTTTTAAACGAGACATATATGTAACGATTATCGTTGTAAAGACATTTAATGTATATATATCATATTAAGAGATATTCATACATGATAATATCATGATAATATAATAATTTAAAATCTCATTTGATATTATAAACATTGGGTTAACAACATTTAACAAGATCGTTAACCTAAAGGTTTCAAAACAACACTTACATGTAACGACTAACGATGACTTAACGACTCAGTTAAAATGTATATACATGTAGTGTTTTAATATGTATTTATACACTTTTGAAAGACTTCAATACACTTATCAAAATACTTCTACTTAACAAAAATGCTTATAATTACATCCTCGTTCAGTTTCATCAACAATTCTACTCGTATGCACCCGTATTCGTACTCGTACAATACACAGCTTTTAGATGTATGTACTATTGGTATATACACTCCAATGATCAGCTCTTAGCAGCCTATGTGAGTCACCTAACACATGTGGGAACCATCATTTGGCAACTAGCATGAAATATCACATAAAATTACAAAAATATGAGTAATCATTCATGACTTATTTACATGAAAACAAAATTACATATCCTTTATATCTAATCCATACACCAACGACCAAAAACACCTACAAACACTTTCATTCTTCAATTTTCTTCATCTAATTGATCTCTCTCAAGTTCTATCTTCAAGTTCTAAGTGTTCTTCATAAATTCCAAAAGTTCTAGTTTCATAAAATCAAGAATACTTTCAAGTTTGCTAGCTCACTTCCAATCTTGTAAGGTGATCATCCAACCTCAAGAAATCTTTGTTTCTTACAGTAGGTTATCATTCTAATACAAGGTAATAATCATATTCAAACTTTGGTTCAATTTCTATAACTATAACAATCTTATTTCAAGTGATGATCTTACTTGAACTTGTTTTCGTGTCATGATTCTGCTTCAAGAACTTCGAGCCATCCAAGGATCCATTGAAGCTAGATCCATTTTTCTGTTTTCCAGTAGGTTTATCCAAGGAACTTAAGGTAGTAATGATGTTCATAACATCATTCGATTCATACATATAAAGCTATCTTATTCGAAGGTTTAAACTTGTAATCACTAGAACATAGTTTAGTTAATTCTAAACTTGTTCGCAAATAAAAGTTAATCCTTCTAACTTGACTTTTAAAATCAACTAAACACATGTTCTATATCTATATGATATGCTAACTTAATGATTTAAAACCTGGAAACACGAAAAACACCGTAAAACCGGATTTACGCCGTCGTAGTAACACCGCGGGCTGTTTTGGGTTAGTTAATTAAAAACTATGATAAACTTTGATTTAAAAGTTGTTATTCTGAGAAAATGATTTTTATTATGAACATGAAACTATATCCAAAAATTATGGTTAAACTCAAAGTGGAAGTATGTTTTCTAAAATGGTCATCTAGACGTCGTTCTTTCGACTGAAATGACTACCTTTACAAAAACGACTTGTAACTTGTTTTTCCGACTATAAACCTATACTTTTTCTGTTTAGATTCATAAAATAGAGTTCAATATGAAATCATAGCAATTTGATTCACTCAAAACGGATTTAAAATGAAGAAGTTATGGGTAAAACAAGATTGGATAATTTTTCTCATTTTAGCTACGTGAAAATTGGTAACAAATCTATTCCAACCATAACTTAATCAACTTGTATCGTATATTATGTAATCTTGAGATACCATAGACACGTATACAATGTTTCGACCTATCATGTCGACACATCTATATATATTTCGGAACAACCATAGACACTCTATATGTGAATGTTGGAGTTAGCTATACAGGGTTGAGGTTGATTCCAAAATATATATAGTTTGAGTTGTGATCAATACTGAGATACGTATACACTGGGTCGTGGATTGATTCAAGATAATATTTATCGATTTATTTCTGTACATCTAACTGTGGACAACTAGTTGTAGGTTACTAACGAGGACAGCTGACTTAATAAACTTAAAATATCAAAATATATTAAAAGTATTGTAAATATATTTTGAACATACTTTGATATATATGTATATATTGTTATAGGTTCGTGAATCAACCAGTGGCCAAGTCTTACTTCCCGACGAAGTAAAAATCTGTGAAAGTGAGTTATAGTCCCACTTTTAAAATCTAATATTTTTGGGATGAGAATACATGCAGGTTTTATAAATGATTTACAAAATAGACACAAGTACGTGAAACTACATTCTATGGTTGAATTATCGAAATCGATTATGCCCCTTTTTATTAAGTCTGGTAATCTAAGAATTAGGGAACAGACACCCTAATTGACGCGAATCCTAAAGATAGATCTATTGGGCTTAACAAACCCCATCCAAAGTACCGGATGCTTTAGTACTTCGAAATTTATATCATATCCGAAGGGTGTCCCGGAATGATGGGGATATTCTTATATATGCATCTTGTTATTGTCGGTTACCAGGTGTTCACCATATGAATGATTTTTATCTCTATGTATGGGATGTGTATTGAAATATGAAATCTTGTGGTCTATTGTTACGATTTGATATATATAGGTTAAACCTATAACTCACCAACATTTTTGTTGACGTTTAAAGCATGTTTATTCTCAGGTGAATATTAAGAGCTTCCGCTGTTGCATACTAAAATAAGGACAAGATTTGGAGTCCATGTTTGTATGATATTGTGTAAAAAAACTGCATTCAAGAAACTGATTTCGATGTAACATATTTGTATTGTAAACCATTATGTAATGGTCGTGTGTAAACAGGATATTTTAGATTATCATTATTTGATAATCTACGTAAAGCTTTTTAAACCTTTATTTATGAAATAAAGGTTATGGTTTGTTTTAAAAATGAATGCAGTCTTTGAAAAACGTCTCATATAGAGGTCAAAACCTCGCAACGAAATCAATTAATATGGAACGTTTTTAATCAATAAGAACGGGACATTTCATCTTCCATCCACCAAATTGCCCTTTTCAACCTGAAGCGCTTACTGGCAAACCTGTTCGAGAAACCATTTTCTCTCCCCTTTTTCCGAGTATTCCATCACGATTACATACTATCCCATAGTTCGAATCTTATTCATTCACTCGCTTCAACCGTCAATCATTCCGTAGTACTAGAAGAAGTTAACGAACTACGCGCTCGTGTGACGACTTTGGAGAACCTGGTGCGAAGGTTACGAACACCAGCAGCAGCACCAGCAGCATAATCAGTACCACCATCATCGACGTCGACAGTACCCTTATCATCTCTAAACCATAACCGCGCTGTAACTCTCAATATCACAATCTGTACCTCGGATATCAACATTACACGCCTCAATATCACCATCTGTACTTCGAGTATGAACTTCATTCTACACATCGATCTACATCGGCTATCTTCGCTTTACGTATCATTCTACCTCATCTTTCCTCGTTTGACATGGTGAATATGTAATTTCTAAAGTTTTAGAGATTATGTAATCTAGTATTAACGGTAAATCAGATGAGTTTTTGACTCATTAAATCCATGATTACATCCGATGAAAATATATATGCAAGTATATTTTCATAAAGATTGTAATTAAAAATTCTTTTGTACAAACTGTTAATGATGAAAATATTTTAACGGGTGGGTAGTACCCGAGGAATATTTAGAATTCACATTAATAAGTTACACTGTACATACTTCGAATCTGATTCAACGATCATTTACTATCCTACTTACAACTACCGATATACGTATCCGTTCACCACAGAATAACCATTTCTATTCAAATTTCATATTTGGATTTTGACCTATCAGAATCCAACAAGTGGCATAACGAAGAAAACATTGGACAAAAATAAAAAAGTGTTAGAAACAAACGAATTAATTAATTGGAATTGTGATAGGATTTCACGCTAACTGTTCCGGCTAACTGTTCCCAGCTAACTGATTAACATTTAATTTATCGCAATTTACATTCTCGCAATTTTATTTATCGTCATTTAATTTCTGTTATTTACTTTTACACACTTTAAATAACGGGACACGTATGCAAGGTTTCGACTTATCATATCGAGCCATCTATATATATATTTCGGAACAACCGTAGACACTCTATATGTGAAGGTGGGAGTTGGCTATACAGGGTCGGAGTTGATTCCAAAATATATATATACTTTGAGTTGTGATCGACACCGAGACCGGTACACGGGTCACGATACGTATTATTTAATTCGAATATTATATATTAAATTATATATGAATCATTGAACCATCGAACTATTGGACTGCTAACTTTGGACAATTAAAATGAATTAAATTAAAATATTGATTATAACATATGAAACTAAATAATTCTTCAAGCTTGCCACTTGATTTCATCTTAAACCTCATTTGTATCTCGACAATTACAATGCGTGTTCAAATCTTTCATGATTCTTGAAAACATCTCGATCGGAAGGATGAACCAACCGCGCTTCATCTATGGAAGAAAAGATTTATGCACCTGAAAAAAAAAACTCTCGAAACCAAATTCATAGTTTAACACATGCCGTGTTGAATCCTTTGCCATTTATTAGCAAAAACAACCCTACAATCCCTTTTCAAGAAGCTAATTTTGTCACAGCTCCACTTCGACTTCTCAGTGAGACTACTACTATTATAACCTTGATATTTATACCTTGTCCTTTTGCCGTCGTTACCAGAGAACCTTTTATATTTCACAACATCATCAGCAGATGTACCAGCAACTCGTTATCCCTTGGCAAAATCCGCAAACAGTATTTTGAAAATCTCGTAGAAATTCCCTCAGTTATGCCGAAAACATCTATCCCTAAGAGTTACATATTTTGAAGGTGAAATTTCTGAAAAACACCCTGGACTATGAAGTAGTTCTTGAAATGGTGATGAAACAGCAAAAACTGTAAACGACTCTAACGGTCAAAAGATTGATGATACAGTACAGTGTATTGGTAAAACTTCGAAGAAGAGAAAGTTGAGAACTAGAAAAAGGTTTGAGCAAAGTATGAAGGAGGTCGTGAACAAATTGTGAAAACTAAACCTGGCTTTAAAGGATCCAAATGATTCCGTACCTGTTAAAACCTTTAGCAAACACCTTACTCCTCATTCTAAATCTTTGCAGACAAATCTTCCTCGTTATCCATCAATAATAAGAGATTTACGATATCATCGAGCCTTTCATTATAAATGTCCTCAATATGACTGAAGATATTTTCATAAGTATTCTTATTTGAGAATATTTATCTCTCCGTAATATCTGCGTTATAATATAAAAGAAACTGTGTTAGTTTCTAAATTCTGAAACCTCTGAGTTTGAAATAGGAATGTTCAGAAGCAGTGTTGGAAACTGATGCATGAATTAGTATAATATAATGAAACTTGATCAACTTCATTATATTACAGTAAGTCATGTTAAGTTTCTAATGGAATGTGATGATTCACAGTACCGTCATCATGTGCCATGTTACACGGCTCTTACATTCTGTCCAATTCCCAAACGAATTAGGAACATATTGTCTTGATAGTTCTATCTTTTCCAGGGTATTCTGGTAATTTAACAAATCAAAATCGTGCCAATACCCTTTCTTTCTTATAGCATTAGCTATGTTCATTCCAAATCTCATATCTATGAATTCCGGAAATCAATTATAACCACGTCATCAGTTAAAACGGTATCATATTACTCATTTCACTCTTTTGTGATAACTTCACTCGTACGCTTCACATGATCGAAATGTTTTATCTATATCTATCAATAACGATAAAACTCCGTTATTATCTCATATTCGTCATGAAAATATTTCTGTTGTTATTTATGACAACCTCTACCAAATTTCGGGGACGAAATTTATTTAACGGGTGGGTACTGTAACGACCCGGAAATTTCCGACCAAATTTAAACCTTAAACTTTATATGTTTCCGACACAATAAGCAAAATCTGTAATATTGAGTCTAGAAAGTTTGAAATCTACATTTGGATATTCAGTTACCCTTTTAATCATGCCTGACGATTCACGAATATTTATGTGTTGTAACTTGTATAATATATATAATCTATAGATACGAACATTAGTCAGTATTATTATTATTATTACTATTATTACCAATACAAGTGTTAGTCATCCTTTATTATTATTATTATTATTATTATTATTATTATTATTATTATTATTATTATTATTATTATTATTATTATTATTATTATTTAGTATTAAACTTGGTATTTTAATAAAATTTCCAATTATTGTTGTTATCATTATCATATTACTATTATTATTGTTATAAAAGATTACAATTTATTAATATATCTTTAATAAAATTATTATTATTTTTATGGTTAATATCATTATTTATGATTATAACTATTATTAATATAATTACTACTATTATTATTATTATTATTATTATTATTATTATTATTATAAATAATTAAATATATTTCTTTATATATATTTATGATTTTTTTTTTAAAGTTAAAAACAGATATATTCAAGATAGCATCGGATTTTGTTTATATTTCTTTTTGTTCTTTACTGCTGTCTTCTATTTATCTCGTGAACCAATCCAAATCGTGATACAGTTTTAAATCCTAAAGATATTTCATCCCATTCATTCTAACATCCATATATAATACATATAGACATGGATAGATTAATGTATCAGCAAAATTTTGATCACCTACAATCATCATATATCTCTCTTTTCCCTCTTGGTATCGAATCAAAATCACTAATCATCATGTCCACCATCAATCACCTTCATCATAAACAACCGCTATCACCATCTTCATTCTCAAGCCGCCATCACTCTTGAATCTACTTAAACCACCATTGAATACCACTTCATCAACACCATATTACAAGAACCAAACCTACTTGCTGATATCGGCCTGTTCTCCTTCAGACTTTGACACCATCAAACCAACGCCATAAAACCACCTTCAAACCAAGAACAAATACCTTATATATATATTTCTGTATACAGTCACGAAGATCAAACCAACCAAGTTACCATCCACCATCATCATCGAAACCCTTCACCACCACCTTTGTCTCCTCTTTTTCTTCGATTAATCATCAAACCTATATTTTTTTTTCTGTTTTACTCGAACTAAAACTCCACCATCTTATGTTATTTCTTTTCTTTCTCTTCTTCTTTCTACATCTTCTGTTTATATGAAACGAGCAAGAACTGAAACCACTTTGATCACCAATTCATCAAACCCTCAAACCCACTTACTGTTTCGAGTGACTTGCGTTATTTTTCTGTTTCCTTGTCGAGCCACCATTGCAACTGATTTCTGTTTCAAACCACCACTTAAAACCAACAACAACAAATCTGCAAACTCGTTTATTCTTAGATTTTATTTTATGTTTGCTACCAAACATAACCCATATCATCACCCTAAACAACCACCTTTGATTCTCTAAAACCGATCACTGTTGGTTCTGTTAATTAAGACAACCAACAAAACAAATCAACCCGTACATCTTCAATTATTACTAGTCAATGAATAAACTCAACATCACCGACTGCCACTACTATTATTGCTGCTGCTGGCTTGTTATCAATCGAGAACCATCACCTATACAACCTATATTCACCACAGATCTCTTTCGTTTTTGTTTTAAACCAAGAACGATTACTCATGCGTTTTATAATTTCTTTCTATTTCTTTCATGGTAATCGAGCACCACAACCTACACACCATCGAACTACCCCCATTCTTTTGATCACCTGCGAAAAAAAAAAAAAATAAAAAAAAAAACCACTTCAGTATCACTAATCAACAAGGCTGCTATGCAACCTTATCCTTGTTTCTACAACATAAAGCTCGCTGTTTCTGTTTTGTTTCTTGAAACCACAAACAAATAAAACCCATCGAAGTTGCTGCTATTTTTTCAGTTCCCGTGAACGTGAGAATGATGATTTATTGAAGATTAATTAAATGATATTAAAATGTACGAGACAAAAGGGTGATGTATATAGTTATTCGATGGGATCCAGCTGGTAACAACTGGGCGAAAATATATATTTTTCTTGTCAATCGGCTGCTAAAATTTTTAGGCTTACTCTATTTAACGATTGGGCTTATGGAACGATGTTGGGCCAGGGTATTTATATTTACACTTGGGCTAAGGACACACAATTACATAACCGGCTAAATTGTGGGTCTAATTGAAGTATTACGGGATATATAAATTACTGCGAGGATAGATTAAAACAGAAAAGCAGGTTTAGTTAAATGGTTAGGGGAGGTATTGGGGATGCGTGAGGTCTCGGGTTCAATTCCTGGCATAGACTATTATTTTTGGAACTCATTTGATTAAGGTAGTCTTTATTTATTTACTTACTTATTATTATGATTATTAATATTATTAATAGTATTATTCTTAAAATTATTATTTTTGAAATTATTATAAACAAATGTATTTTTATTAAAATTATCATTTTGATTATCCTTATAAGTATTATTAGTTTTATTATTATAATTATAATTATTATTAGTATTATTGTTATCATTACTAATATTATTTTTAGTATTATTATAATTATTATTAATAAATAAATGTCATTTAAAAATATATATTACAAGTCAAATAATATTACATACTAATATATTTTTTTAACTAATATATTACCATTTAAATTGATAAAACTTTAATTAAATTATATATCATATAATTATTATAAGTATAATTATATTCAAGGATACTAATTTTAATAAATTATAAAATATAAGTAAATTTAGTTGATTAAATGGGATATGTGTTAATATATATATAAATGATATAGGTTCGTGAATCCGAGGCCAACTTATACTTGATCAATGATGTTATATGTATTTTTACTACAAAATACATTAGGTGAGTATATAGTCCCTTTTAAACTCTAAATATTCTTGGGCTGAGAATACATGCGCTGTTTTTATAAAGGATTTATGTTATGGACACAAGTGATCAAAAATAAATTCTACGTTGAGTTGTACCATGGCATATCTCTTTATACTTGGTAACTGCTAATTACGTGAGGAGCGTAAACGCGAATCCTGTTGATAGATCTATCGGGCTGACATCCCCAACCGGGCTGGACGACCAGCATTTAACGGTTGCACAGTACTTCGTTCTCGTTACTACACTTGGTACGGTGTAGGGTTTATTTAAGAGTATGCTGCTGTGACTTTTAGTTAAGTATGGTTACCAAGTGCTCTACGACTTTTCATACACGAGGAGTGTATTATGTATAAACATGAAATCTTTTGGTCCATAGTTATTACGCTGCTAGCATCAAACCTATATATCTCACCAACTTTATGTTGACGTTTAAAAACATGTTATTCTCAGGTACAAATTAAGTCTTCCGCTGTGCATTTGCTCACGTTAAGGACATTATTTGGAGTCGATCATCGCAATGGGACCAGATGTTGATGATTTCGTCCAGATGGATAAGGACGGGTCCTCACAGGTTAAACCTATAACTCACCAACATTTTTGTTGACGTTTTAAGCATGTTTATTCTCAGGTGATTATTAAGAGCTTCCGTTGTCGCATACTTAAATAAGGACGAGATTTGGAGTCCATGCTTGTATGATATTGTGTAAAAACTGCATTCAAGCAACTTATTTTGTTGTAACATATTTGTATTGTAAACCATTATGTAATGGTCGTGTGTAAACAGGATATTTTAGATTATCATTATTTGATAATCTACGTAAAGCTTTTTAAACCTTTATTGATGAAATAAAGGTTATGGTTTATTTTAAAATGAATGCAGTCTTTGAAAAACGTCTCATATAGAGGTCAAAACCTCGCAACGAAATCAATTAATATGGAACGTTTTTAATCAATAAGAACGGGACATTTCATTATTGATTAAAAACGTTCCATATTAATTGATTTCCTTGCGAGGTTTTGACCTCTATATGAGACGTTTTTCAAAGACTGCATTCATTTTTAAAACAAACCATAACCTTTATTTCATAAATAAAGGTTTAAAAAGCTTTACGTAGATTATCAAATAATGATAATCTAAAATATCCTGTTTACACACGACCATTACATAATGGTTTACAATACAAATATGTTACATCGAAATCAGTTTCTTGAATGCAGTTTTTACACAATATCATACAAACATGGACTCCAAATCTTGTCCTTATTTTAGTATGCAACAGCGGAAGCTCTTAATATTCACCTGAGAATAAACATGCTTTAAACGTCAACAAAAATGTTGGTGAGTTATAGCTTTAACCTATATATATCAAATCGTAACAATAGACCACAAGATTTTATATTTCAATACACATCCCATACATAGAGATAAAAATCATTCATATGGTGAACACCTGGTAACCGACATTAACAAGATGCATATATAAGAATATCCCCCATCATTCCGGGACACCCTTCGGATATGATATAAATTTCGAAGTACTAAAGCATCCGGTACTTTGGATGGGGTTTGTTAGGCCCAATAGATCTATCTTTAGGATTCGCGTCAATTAGGGTGTCTGTTCCCTAATTCTTAGATTACCAGACTTAATAAAAAGGGGCATATTCGATTTCGATAATTCAACCATAGAATGTAGTTTCACGTACTTGTGTCTATTTTGTAAATCATTTATAAAATCTGCATGTATTCTCATCCCAAAAATATTAGATTTTAAAAGTGGGACTATAACTCACTTTCACAGATTTTTACTTCGTCGAGAAGTAAGACTTGGCCACTGTTGATTCACGAACCTATAACAATATATACATATATATTAAAGTATGTTCAAAATATATTTACAACACTTTTAATATATTTTGATGTTTTAAGTTTATTAAGTCAGTTGTCCTCGTTAGTAACCTACAACTAGTTGTCCACAGTTAGATGTACAGAAATAAATCGATAAATATTATCTTGAATCAATTCACGACCCAGTGTATACGTATCTCAGTATTGATCACAACTCAAACTATATATATTTTGGAATCAACCTCAACCCTATATAGCTAACTCCAACATTCACATATAGAGTGTCTATGGTTGTTCCGAAATATATATAGATGTGTCGACATGATAGGTCGAAACGTTGTATACGTGTCTATGTTATCTCAAGATTACATAATATACAATACAAGTTGATTAAGTTATGGTTGGAATAGATTTGTTACCAATTTTCACGTAGCTAAAATGAGAAAAATTATCCATTCTTGTTTTACCCATAACTTCTTCATTTTAAATCCGTTTTGAGTGAATCAAATTGCTATGGTTTCATATTGAACTCTATTTTATGAATCTAAACAGAAAAAGTATAGGTTTATAGTCGGAAAAATAAGTTACAAGTCGTTTTTGTAAAGGTAGTCATTTCAGTCGAAAGAACGACGTCTAGATGACCATTTTAGAAAACATACTTCCACTTTGAGTTTAACCATAATTTTTGGATATAGTTTCATGTTCATAATAAAAATCATTTTCTCAGAATAACAACTTTTAAATCAAAGTTTATCATAGTTTTTAATTAACTAACCCAAAACAGCCCGCGGTGTTACTACGACGGCGTAAATCCGGTTTTACGGTGTTTTTCGTGTTTCCAGGTTTTAAATCATTAAGTTAGCATATCATATAGATATAGAACATGTGTTTAGTTAATTTTAAAAGTCAAGTTAGAAGGATTAACTTTTGTTTGTGAACAAGTTTAGAATTAACTAAACTATGTTCTAGTGATTACGAGTTTAAACCTTCGAATAAGATAGTTTTATATATATGAATCGAATGATGTTATGAACATCATTACTACCTCAAGTTTAGTAGGTAAACCTACTGGAAGTGACAAGAAATGATCTAGCTTCAAAGGATCTTGGATGGCTTGAAAGTTCTTGAAGTAGGATCATGACACAAAAACAAGTTCAAGTAAGATTTTTACTCGAATTAAGATAGTTTATAGTTATAGAAATTGAATCAAAGTTTGAATATGAATATTACCTTGAATAAGAAAGATAACCTACTGTATATACCAAAGGTTTCTTGATCTTAGATGATTACTTGGAATGGATTAGAAAGCTTGGAAGTAAATTAGTAAACTTGAAGGGATTTTTGAAGTGTTCTTGAAGTGTTCTTCCTATGATGATTATAGCTTGATTCTTGAAGTGATTTTTGATGAAGATGATGATTAACTACTGGAAAAATACGTTCATAATAGTGTGGGTGTGTTGAGAGAGAATTAGAAAGAGAATTGGAAGTGAAATGGAGTGAATGATGAGTGGTAATTGGTGAGTGGTGAGTGGGGTTAAAAGGAGTTCTAGTTAGTTGACTAGCTCATGGTAGAAGTTAAAATTGATTAGTCATACATGACATAATCAAGAGTGGAATCCCATGCTAGTTCCTATTGGTATATACCCATAGTAAGTACGTTTTGAAGCTGTGTATAATACGGGTAAAAATACGACTAGAATTCTTGATGAAAGAAAAGAATGGGAAAGTAACTGTAACCATTTTCGTTAAGTATGAGTGTTTGGATATATGTCTTGAAGTCTTCCAAAAGTATTTTAATACATCTAAATACACTACATGTATATACATTTTAACTGAGTCGTTAAGTCATCGTTAGTCGTTACATGTAAGTGTTGTTTTGAAACCTTTAAGTTAACGATCTCAATTAATGTTGTTAACCCATTGTTTATTATATCTAATGAGATGTTAAATTATTATATTATCATGATATTATGATATATTAATATATCTTAATATGATATATATACATTTAAATGTCGTTACAACGATAATCATTACATATATGTCTCGTTTCGAAATCCTTAAGTTAGTAGTCTTGTTTATATGTATATAACTCATTGTTAATATACTTATGGAGCTACTTACTTATCATAATCTCATGTTAACCATATGTATATCCATATATATATCTTCATGTCGTTTTTACAAGTTTTAACGTTCGTGAATCGCCGGTCAACTTGGGTGGTCAATTGTCTATATGAAACATATTTCAATTAATCAAGTCTTAACAAGTTTGATTGCTTAACATGTTGGAAACATTTAATCATGTAAATATCAATCTCAATTAATATATATAAACATGGAAAAGTTCGGGTCACTACACTCGACACCATAACACCCATTTAATCTTCGATGCTACTACTACCATATTTATGTTTTCTTTTTGTTTCAACCAAAACCAAAACACCAAACCAATTGAACCATGTTATCATTGCTACTTGATTGTGTCTGATATTTAAACCGAAACCATCATCACCATCTTCACCTATGATCATTACCACCAAACCCACAACAACCATGAAATCACCACCTCCCACCGAGACCACTACCATAAATCACCAAGGTTATAACTTCTATTTTATGTTTCGATTTTTTTGCTGCAACCACAGCAACCTTCTTCTTCCTTGAAACATCCTCACCACCGGAGCCACCATGGCAACACCACACCCGCCGGGTTAATCACCACTACCACCCTCCTCCACCATTTTTGGTTCACCATCGAACATACTACAACCACAATATACGAACATGTTTTCTTTTTCTTTTCTTCCTGTCTGAATACATCCGACACCAACACCACTTTATAACCTGCAAAACTATTGCCATCATTCTGTTTCTATTTATTCGTAACCCACTCAACAAGAAATCTATTGACTGCTGCCATTAATAACTGAAACCACAATTTATGTCCATTGTTGCTGTTTCCTTCGTGATCCATTTAAAAACAGATCAATCGCTCATCACTGCATCTGCTACGTTTTTTTTTTCGTTAAATGGAAAGGATGAGCAAAGGTGAAGGATGCATTTTATATTTTTTTATTTGTTTAGTAGATAAATACTAGTGGGCAAATTATAATTTATAAATAATAGAGTAGAGGCCGACATTTTCAGTTTTTTTTTTCTTTTTAGTGGGGAGGTTAATTATTTGAGGGACCCAAATTAGAATTCTATAAGTTGAAACAACATTCTTTGACTATCAGATTACTAAAGATTTCGACTAGTTAGTTGTTTATGATGTCATAAAGTTCTGTTAGGAGTAGGTTTGCAAATAAAAGATGGAGATAGTATTAAAGGCGAGATCACGATGTGGAGAGGATGAACTGAAGACGTTTATATTGATTAAGCTAATGACGATGATGATTAAGGTGGTGTATAATGATATTGATGATTGATGATGGCGCATGTATATTAGTTATAGATTAAGAAAATGATGTTATAAAAAAAAATGATGATGATGCGTTACTGTTGTTCCAGACGAACCCACATCACCAAAATTCCCATCGAGCCAATTTAATTAAGAGTGTTATTGGGTTTATGAAATTGGATTGGGCCAAAGTTATATTATTTTCCTTGGGCCGAGAATTATTAAAACTATTGGGCCGGGTATCATCTGTTGGGCCGGGTATTCTCTGTTGGGCCATGAGCTATTGATTTTTCAGTTGGGCTGAATAGTTTACGAGTTAAGTAGATTAAGTTTGTATCATAGATTAGAAAAACAGAGATGGAGGAGTGGTGTGGGGTGTTGCTAGATGAGCGAGTGGTCGCGGGTTCGGTCCCTGCTGGTGACATATTATTTTTAAAGCTTATTTTGAGGTAGTTTTTCATTATAAAAAATTAGTATTATTGTTATGATTTTCATTATTATTGTTATTACTAATATTATTATCATTATTAGTATTATTATTATTATTTTTACTACTAGTGTTATTATTATTATTATTATCATTATAACTATATTACTATTATCATTACTACTATTAATAATATTATCAATATGACTTTAAAAATTAGTCAAATAAAAATATACTTAACAAAACTATATTAATATATTTATCTCTTTAAGGTATACAAAATAAATACATTTAATTAAGTTACTAATGAAACACCTAATCTACTAAGATAACATTTATAATATATAAATCTAATAAATATAAATCTATTCGATTACAATTAAAGATGTTAATATACATACTTGATATAGGTTCGTGAATCCGAGGCCAACCCTGCATTGTTCAGTTTCTTCATATGTATTTTTATTACAAAATACAGTATTGTGAGTTTCATTTACTCCCTTTTTAAATGCTTTTGCAATATATATTTTTGGGACTGAGAATACATGCGCTGTTTTTTTAAATGTTTTACGAAATAGACACAAGTGATCGAAACTACATTCTATGGTTGGATTATTAAACCGAATATGCCCCTTTTTTTATTAAGTCTGGTAATCTAAGACTTAGGGAACAGACACCCTAATTGACGCGAATCCTAAAGATAGATCTATCGGGCCCAACAAGCCCCATCCAAAGTACCGGATGCTTTAGTACTTCGAAATTTATATCATGTCCGAAGGAGGATCCCGGAATGATGGGGATATTCTTATATACATATTGTGAATGTCAGTTACCAGGTGTTCAATCCATATGAATGATATTTTTGTCTCTATGCAGGGGACGTATGTTTATGTTAAATGGAAATATGAGATCTTGTGGTCTATTAAAATTATGAAATGATTATTTAGGTTAAACTAATGAACTCACCAACCTTTTGGTTGACACTTGAAAGCATGTTTATTCTCAGGTATGAAAGATGTCTTCCGCTGTGCAATTGCTCCTTTTAAAGATATTACTTGGAGTCATTCATGACATATTTCAAAAGACGTTGCATTCGAGTTGTTGAGTTCATTAAGATTATTATTAAGTCAATTATAGTTAGATATATTATAAAATGGTATGCACACCGTCAACTTTCGATGTAATGAAAGATTGTCTTTTCAAAAATGAATGCAATGTTTGTAAAATGTATCATATAGAGGTCAAGTACCTCGCGATGTAATCAACTGTTGTGAATCGTTTCTAATCAATATGGACTTCGTCCCGATGGATTAGGATGGGTCTTCACACAGTGAAGATATATACTTCTCTTTTTTGGTTTGTCAGCAGCTTCACCTATTGGATGTTTTGTAGTGACCCGAACTTTTCCATGTTTATATATATTAATTGAGATTGATATTTACATGATTAAATGTTTCCAACATGTTAAGCAATCAAACTTGTTAAGACTTGATTAATTGAAATATGTTTCATATAGACAATTGACCACCCAAGTTGACCGGTGATTCCCGAACGTTAAAACTTGTAAAAACTATATGATGACATATATATGGATATATATATATAGTTAACATGATACTATGATAAGTAAACATATCATTAAGTATATTAACAATGAACTATATATGTAAAAACAAGACTACTAACTTAATGATTTTTAAATGAGACATATATGTAACGATTATCGTTGTAAAGACATTTAATGTATATATATCATATTAAGAGATATTCATACATGATAATATCATGATAATATAATAATTTAAAATCTCATTTGATATTATAAACATTGGGTTAACAATATTTAACAAGATCGTTAACCTAAAGGTTTCAAAACAACACTTACATGTAACGACTAACGATGACTTAACGACTCAGTTAAAATGTATATACATGTAGTGTTTTAATATGTATTTATACACTTTTGAAAGACTTCAATACACTTATCAAAATACTTCTACTTAACAAAAATGCTTACAATTACATCCTCGTTCAGTTTCATCAACAATTCTACTCGTATGCACCCGTATTCGTACTCGTACAATACACAGCTTTTAGATGTATGTACTATTGGCATATACACTCCAATGATCAGATCTTAGCAGCCCATGTGAGTCACCTAACACATGTGGGAACCATCATTTGGCAACTAGCATGAAATATCTCATAAAATTACAAAAATATGAGTAATCATTCATGACTTATTTACATGAAAACAAAATTACATATCCTTTATATCTAATCCATACACCAACGACCAAAAACACCTACAAACACTTTCATTCTTCAATTTTCTTCATCTAATTGATCTCTCTCAAGTTCTATCTTCAAGTTCTAAGTGTTCTTCATATATTCTACAATTTCTAGTTACATAAAATCAAGAATACTTTCAAGTTTGCTAGCTCACTTCCAATCTTGTAAGGTGATCATCCAACCTCAAGAAATCTTTATTTCTTACAGTAGGTTATCATTCCAATACAAGGTAATAATCATATTCAAACTTTGGTTCAATTTCTATAACTATAACAATCTTATTTCAAGTGATGATCTTACTTGAACTTGTTTTCGTGTCATGATTCTGCTTCAAGAACTTCGAGCCATCCAAGGATCCGTTGAAGCTAGATCCATTTTTCTTTTTTCCAGTAGGTTTATCCAAGGAACTTAAGGTAGTAATGATGTTCATAACATCATTCGATTCATACATATAAAGCTATCTTATTCGAAGGTTTAAACTTGTAATCACTAGAACATAGTTTAGTTAATTCTAAACTTGTTCGCAAACAAAAGTTAATCCTTTTAACTTGACTTTTAAAATCAACTAAACACATATTCTATATCTATATGATATGCTAACTTAATTATTTAAAACCTGGAAACACGAAAAACACCGTAAAACCGGATTTACGCCGTCGTAGTAACACCGCGGGCTGTTTTGGGTTAGTTAATTAAAAACTATGATAAACTTTGATTTAAAAGTTGTTATTCTGAGAAAATAATTTTTATTATGAACATGAAACTATATCCAAAAATTATGGTTAAACTCAAAGTGGAATGTGTTTTCTAAAATGGTCATCTAGACGTCATTCTTTCGACTGAAATTACTACCTTTACAAAAACGACTTGTAACTTATTTTTACGACTATAAACCTATACTTTTTCTATTTAGATTCATAAAATAGAGTTCAATATGAAACCATAGCAATTTGATTCACTCAAAACGGATTTAAAATGAAGAAGTTATGGGTAAAACAAGATTGGATAATTTTTCTCATTTTAACTACGTGAAAATTGGTAACAAATCTATTTCAACCATAACTTAATCAACTTGTATTGTATATTATGTAATCTTGAGATACCATAGACACGTATACAATGTTTCGACCTATCATGTCGACACATCTATATATATTTCGGAAAAACCATAGACACTATATATGTGAATGTTGGAGTTAGCTATACAGGGTTGAGGTTGATTCCAAAATATATATAGTTTGAGTTGTGATCAATACTGATATACGTATACACTGGGTCGTGGATTGATTCAAGATAATATTTATCGATTTATTTCTGTACATCTAACTGTGGACAACTAGTTGTAGGTTACTAACGAGGATAGCTGACTTAATAAACTTAAAACATCAAAATATATTAAAAGTGTTGAAAATATATTTTGAACATACTTTGATATATATGTATATATTGTTATAGGTTCGTGAATCAACCAGTGGCCAAGTCTTACTTCTCGACGAAGTAAAAATCTGTGAAAGTGAGTTATAGTCCCACTTTTAAAATCTAATATTTTTGGGATGAGAATACATGCAGGTTTATAAATGATTTACAAAATAGACACAAGTACGTGAAACTACATTCTATGGTTGAATTATCGAAATCGAATATGCCCCTTTTTATTAAGTCTGGTAATCTAAGAATTAGGGAACAGACACCCTAATTGACGCGAATCCTAAAGATAGATCTATTGGGCCTAACAAACCCCATCCAAAGTACCAGATGCTTTAGTACTTCGAAATTTATATCATATCCGAAGGGTGTCCCGGAATGATGGTGTAACGACCCGGAAATTTCCGACCAAATTTAAACCTTAAACTCTATATGCTTCCGACACGATAAGCAAAATCTCTAATGTTGAGTCTAGAAAGCCTTGAAATCTATGTTCATGTAATCAAATACCCTTTGACCATGCCTGACGATTCACGAACAATTGTGTGTAAATAAATATGTAAATATATATATAAATATAAATATAAGTGTATGTATAATATTAAGTACAAGTTAAAATATATTTATTATAATATCATTATTTCCTTTATCATGAATACTAAAAATTTATATTAACATTAGCATCATTATTTCTCTTTATTATTCTGACATGATAATTAGTACTAATATTACTTCGATATTATTATTATTAACAAATTTATTATTACTATTATTGTATTAGTACTAAAAGTATTAAAATTTATATAATAATTGTTATATAACAATTTATTAATATTATCATTATTATAATTATCACTATTAACATTATTATTTATAATCATTTTTTTTATTAGTTATTATTATTAATATATGTATTAATTATTAATATTAAAAATCTAATTTATAAAGACAAAATTTCGTGGATTAGGTTTGATATCAACATCAAACTTACATTCTTTGCTCCCTAAATTACTGTGTAACTAGTTAGGAAATCAAATATAATCTTGCAAGGTTACAAAATCTGTTACAAATCGTACTCACTTTTATTTATTTATTATTATTAATATTATTATGATTATTAAAAATATTAGTATTATTATCATTAATAATAATATTATTGTTATAAGTTTTATAGTTATTATTATCAATATTTTAATTATTCATATCATTATATTTATTAGTATTAGTATTATCATCATAATTATAATTATTAATATTATTTATATTGTATTATTAGTATTATATTATTAATAAAATTAATAATATTACATTTATTAGTATATTTATTAAATATTAATGTAAATTAATCAGTATTATATATTAGGGACAATGAAAAACGCGTATATACCTAATCCTATCAGCTTTTTCTTTTTAATTGTTTTGATTCTGGTTTTTCCTCCTTTCTTGTCTGATTCTAATTTTTTCTTCCTGATTGATTAGACCTGTCTACATATTTGGCTTTAAAACGAACCATTCTGTGTTGAGTTATGCAGTCGACCCTTTAGCAATTGATTAAAGTGATACGTTCCATATACATATATCCAATTAGGCGAATTAAAGAGAACAGAAAGAAACCCAGTATGTTCTCTGTTTCCAACTCAATCACCCAAAAATCAGAAATCAATCGAACTAAAAAAATCTAGAAATGCTGTTTTGTTAAGAGTCCAATGAACGATCTTTCCGCAAATTTTCATATTTCAATTCCCCAAATTAAGTTCTAATTTTGAATTCAAAGTTTTTTTGAAATAAAAAAATCAAACGTTGACTTCAATTGAATTCGAGTTATCTAGTATAATTCAGGTTCAATTAAAGATTTAGGAAGTTTCGTTGAACAATTTAACACCTATTTCATGTTAAGGTTATAATCTAAAGTTGTCTAAATTTCAAAATCTTGAATCGGGTTCTAATGGTGTTCGATGTTGCTGCTGCTCTTTATATTTTTTCTGTTAAATCCAAAACATCAAACTGGGCGTGTATGTTTATTGATTAATATTGAAAACCTTTTTGTATTCGTAAATATGGTTAATGAATTCCAGTCGATTTGGGTTGATTAATTGATCGATGGAGAAGAAGACATATGAACTAAGAATAATCGGGTTAAATATAAAATGGTTTGATATAAATCAGAAAAACCGACGCAGCAGAGTGGTATAGTGGGTATTTGGGTGAACGAGAGGTTCTGGGTTCGAACCCGGGCTGGGACAATTTTTTTTTAGAAAATGCCTATCTATTAAGGTAGAGATCCATTTCTTCAATTATTATCATTTATTGTTAATATTAATTATTATCATTATTTCAATCATTATTATTAAAAAATAACATTACTATTAAAGTTATCATTATAATTAAAATTATCTTTATAATTAAAAGTAACAATATTATTATTATTATTATTATTATTATTATTATTATTATTATCATCATCACTATATATGATTTTATTAATATTATTATAAATAATATTATCATTAATTTTATTAATAGTATTATCATTATTATAAGTATCATCATTTTCATCCTTACTAATATTAACTTAGTATAAATAAACTAAGGTTTTAAGCAAACGAAATATAAATATACATAAATATATTTTACACCTACCTCATAAACAAAGTATTTTTATGAAATCTAAAAATATTATTAACGTAAAAATGATATAATCAATAAATTAAATATATATATATAAATTTGTTCGATTACAAATACGTGTGTTAATATATATATAAATGATATAGGTTCGTGAATCCGAGGCCAACCTTATATTTGATCAATGATGTTATATGTATTTTTACTACAAAATACATTAGGTGAGTATATAGTCCCACTTTTAAACTCTAAATATTTCGGGATGAGAATACATGCATTTTATGATTTACGTTATGGACACAAGTGATTAAAAATGTATATTCTACGTTGAGTTGTACCACTGGCATACTTCCCTGTAACTTGGTAACTACTATTTACATGAGGTATTGTAAACGCGAATCCTGTTGATAGATCTATCGGGCCTGACAACCCCAACCGGACTGGACGACCAGTATTCAATGGTTGCACAGTACTTCGTTTCAGTGACTACACTTGGTACGGTGTAGTAAGATTTCATAATAAAGGGAATATGCGACGTTGATTAAATGTTAAGTATGGTTATCAAGTGCTCAACAACTTAGAATATTTTTATTGAAACGTTTATATATGAAATCTTGTGGTCTATATTTATAACGCTGCCGGCATTAAACCTATATCTCACCAACTTTATGTTGACGTTTTAAGCATGTTATTCTCAGGTACGAATTAAGTCTTCCGCTGTACATTTGCTCATGTTAAGGACATTACTTGGAGTCGATCATCGCAATGGAACCAACTGTTGAAGACTTCGTCCTGGAGGATTAGGACGGATTGTTAAAGTTGGTATCAGAGCGGTGGTCTTAGCGAACCAGGCCTTGCATTAGTGTGTCTGACTAGTAGTTGTTAGGATACATTAGTAAGTCTGGACTTTGACCGTGCCTACATGTCAAAAAGTTTTGCTTATCATTTCTAGTCGGAAACCATTTGCTTATCATCCTTAAGGAATTGCCTGCTTATCATTCATAAGTCTAGACACGTCTTACTGCATTTACTGCATTGATAGTGTATAGACAAAATTCATATCTTAGCGTATCTATTACTATAGAATTGCCTGACTCATGACGTAAATTCCCCCGTAGTCTACAAAATCTTTAGTACTATATATATATAGGTATTCTATGAAGTTAGAATATCATCCTATATTCGAAAATCGTTTCACCTCAAAGATCCTTTTCATTCACCAAATTGCCCACTTGGCGAAGAACTCGAAGCACTTATCGGCGAACCTGTTAGAGAAACCATTTTCTCTCCCATTTCCAGAGTGTCTCGTCATGATTATATACTATTCCATATTTCGAATTTTATTTATTCGCTCGCTTCAACCGTCAATCATTCCGTAGTACTAGAAGAAGAAGTTAACGAACTACGCGCTCGTGTGACGATTTTGGAGAACCTGGTGCGAAGGTTACGAACACCAGCAGCAGCACCAGTAGCATAACCAGTACCACCATCATCGACGTCGACAGTACCCTTATCATCCCAAAACCATAACTGCGCCGTAACCCTCAACATCACAATCTGTACCTCGAATATCAACATTACACGCCTCAATATCACCATCTGTACTTCGAGTATGAACTTCGTTCTACACATCGATCTACATCGACTATCTTCGCTTTACGTATCATTCTACCTCATTTTTCCTCGTTCAACATGGTGATTATGTAATTTCTAAAGTTTTAGAGATTATGTAATCTAGTATTAACGATAAATCAGATGAGTTTTTGACTCATTAAATCCACGATTACATCCGATGAAAATATATATGCAAGTATATTTTCATAAAGATTGTAATTAAAAATTCTTTTGTACAAACTGTTAATGATGAAAATATTTTAACGGGTGGGTAGTACCCGAGGAATATTTAGAATTCACATTAATAAGTTACACTGTACATTTTTCGAATCTGATTCAACGGTCATTTACTATTCTACTTACAACTACCGATATACGTATCCGTTCACCACATAATAACCATTTCTATTCAAATTTCATATTTGGATTTTGACCTATCAGAATCCAACAAGTGGCATAAAGAAGAAAATATTGGACAAAATAAAAATTGGATAGAAACAGATGAATTAACTAATTGAAATTCTGTTAGGAATCCACGCTAACTGTTTCGGCTAACTGTTCCCAGCTAACTGATTAACATTTAATTTATCGCAATTTACATTCTCGCAATTTTATTTCTGTATTTTACATACCGTCGGGACACATGTACAACAATACGTCGGATTAATTCTGAGACAACACGTTGTATAACGGGTCATGATATATATTTATTTATTTTACGCATTTTAAATAACGGGACACGTATGCAAGGTTTTGACTTATCATATCGACCCATCTATATATATATTTCGGAACAACCGTAGACACTCTATATGTTAAGGTGGGAGTTGGCTATGCAGGGTCGGAGTTGATTCCAAAATATATATATACTTTGAGTTGTGATTGACACTGAGACCGGTACACGGGACACGATACGTATTAATTATGTATATTAAATTATATATGAATATATTGAACTGTTGAACTATTGGACCATTGGACAATCGGACTAATAGACTGCTAAATATGGACAAGTAAAATGAATTAAAATATTGATTATAACCTATGAAACTAAACCAATCTTCAAGTTTGCCACTTGATTCTATCTTAAACCTCATTCGTACCTTGACGATTACAATTCGCATTCACAACTTTTTATGATTCTTGAAAATACCTCGATTGGAAAGATGAACCAACCGCACTTCATATACGGAAGAAAAGATTTATGCACCTGAAAAACTCTCGAATCCAAATTCATAGTTTAACACATATCGTGTTGAATCCTTTGCCATTTACTAGCAAAAACAACCCTACAATTTCTTTTCAGGAAGCTAATTTTGTCACAGCTCCACTTCGACTTCTCAGTGAGACTACTCCTATTATAATCTCGATATTTATACCTTGTCCTTTCGCCGTCAGAGAACCTTTTATATTTCGCAACATCATCCGTAGACGTACCAGCAACTCGTTATCTCTTTGGCGAAATCCGCAATCAGTATTTTGAAAATCTCGTAGAAATTCTCCCAGTTATACCGAAAACGTCTATCCCTAAGAATTACATATTTCGAATGTGAAGTTTCTGAAAAACATCCTGGACTATGAAGTAGTTCTTGAAATGCTGATGAAGCAGCAAAAACCATAAACGACTTTAATAGTCAAAAGTTTGCGATGAAGTACAGTATGTTGGAAAAGCCCAGAAAAGGAGAAGTGTTGAAACTGAAAAACGGATTGAGCAAAGTATGAAGGAGACCGTGGACAAATCATGAAAACTAAACCCGACTTCAAAGAATCCAAACGATTCCGTGTCTGCTGAAATCGTTAGTAGGAATCCTACTCCTTATTCTAAACCTTTTCAGATGATATTCTTCATTACCATCTTATCTTAGATATTATAAGATATCCTCATATCTTTCGTTATACATATTCTACAAATTGTTGGAGACATTTTCACAACTATCCTTATCTGAAATCATCTATCATTCCATAATATCTGCGATACAATATAAAAGAAACTGTGTTAGTTTCTAAATTCTGAAACCTTCAAGTTTGAAATAGGAATGTTCTGAAGCAGTGTTGGGAACTGATGCATGAATTAGTATAATATAATGAAACTTGATCAACTTCATTATATTACAGTAAGTCATGTTAAGTTTCTAATGGAATGTAATGATTCACAGTACCATCATCATGTGCCATGTTACACGGCTCTTACATTCTATCCAATCTTCAAACATATCAAGAATATATCATCTTGATAGTTCTATCTTTCTGGATATTCTGGTAATTTGACAAATCAAAATCGTGTCACTACCAATTCTTTCTTAAAACAATAACTAGGTTCATTTCAAATTTCATATCTACGAATTTCGGATCATTGCTCGCTTGACTCAAGGACGGGAAGAAGAAACGAAGGGACAAAGCCCCAAAATAGAAATTGGGGTATAAATCGCAGCAAGAAGGAGAGAGTATTAACTATGGATGACAATGATTATAGAAAACAGAAACAAGAGCATCAAAGTATAAGGGGAGATATTAAACTCAACAACTACTCAGGATTTACAAACCATGTATATCAATGCCGATAGCAATATAGAGACATGGGAGAACTAGAAGCACTATCAACGTAAGAGTATAGTAGAAGTAAATAGACTCTTCTGGTGGTAAATGAAAAAGAAGGATGACAGACGTAAAAATTAAGAGTATATCAAGGATTAGAATGGAATGAAGCATATTAGCAAATGTCTTAAAGTGGGAATTTAGGAGAAAGAGGAGAAGATATGGATATGGAAATAAGAAAACGAAGGGAGTAGTTTTATAGTGAAATATCCGACAAAGAAATCAAAACAGATTACAACATTAAATCAAAGGAGATCCTGTTTTCTAGATCGCCGAAGAACCAAATCTTATTACGTAAGATTTTCTTTAATTCCATAAATTTTGGAAATCAATTCTAAACACGTCATTGGTTAAAACAAGTATATTTTTACTCATCTCACTCTTTTGTGATAGCTTCACTCGTGCGCCTCACATAATCGAATCGTTTCATCTAAATCTCTCAATAATGATAAAACTTCATTATTACCTCATATTCGTCATGAAAACATTCCTATTGTTATTTATGACAACCTCTACCAAATTTCGAGGACGAAATTTCTTTAACGGGTGGGTACTGTAACGACCCGGAAATTTCCGACCAAATTTAAACCTTAAACTCTATATGCTTCCGACACGATAAGCAAAATCTCTAATGTTGAGTCTATAAAGCCTTGAAATCTATGTTCATGTAATCAAATACCCTTTGACCATGCCTGACGATTCACGAACAATTGTGTGTAAATAAATATGTAAATATATATATAAATATAAATATAAGTGTATGTATAATATTAAGTACAAGTTAAAATATATTTATTATAATATCATTATTTCCTTTATCATGAATACTAAAAATTTATATTAACATTAGCATAATTATTTCTCTTTATTATTCTGACATGATAATTAGTACTAATATTACTTCGATATTATTATTATTAACAAATTTATTATTACTATTATTGTATTAGTACTAAAAGTATTAAAATTTATATAATAATTGTTATATAACAATTTATTAATATTATCATTATTATAATTATCACTATTAACATTATTATTTATAATCATTTTTTTATTAGTTATTATTATTAATATATGTATTAATTATTAATATTAAAAATCTAATTTATAAAGACAAAATTTCGTGGATTAGGTTTGATATCAACATCAAACTTACATTCTTTGCTCCCTAAATTACTGTGTAACTAGTTAGGAAATCAAATATAATCTTGCAAGGTTACAAAATCTGTTACAAATCGTACTCACTTTTATTTATTTATTATTATTAATATTATTATGATTATTAAAAATATTAGTATTATTATCATTAATAATAATATTATTGTTATAAGTTTTATAGTTATTATTATCAATATTTTAATTATTCATATCATTATATTTATTAGTATTAGTATTATCATCATAATTATAATTATTAATATTATTTATATTGTATTATTAGTATTATATTATTAATAAATTAATAATATTACATTTATTAGTATATTTATTAAATATTAATGTAAATTAATCAGTATTATATATTAGGGACAATGAAAAACGCGTATATACCTAATCCCATCAGCTTTTTCTTTTTAATTGTTTTTATTCTGGTTTTTCCTCCTTTCTTGTCTGATTCTAATTTTTTCTTCCTGATTGATTAGACCTGTCGACATATTTGGCTTTAAAACGAACCATTCTGTGTTGAGTTATGCAGTCGACCCTTTAGCAATTGATAAAAGTGATACGTTCCATATACATATATCCAATTAGGCGAATTAAAGAGAACAGAAAGAAACCCAGTATGTTCTCTGTTTCCAACTCAATCACCCAAAAATCAGAAATCAATCGAACTAAAAAAATCTAGAAATGCTGTTTTGTTAAGAGTCCAATGAACGATCTTTCTGCAAATTTTCATATTTCAATTCCCCAAATTAAGTTTTAATTTTGAATTCAAAGTTTTTTTGAAATAAAAAAATCAAACGTTGTCTTCAATCGAATTCGAGTTATCTAGTATAATTCAGGTTCAATTAAAGATTTAGGAAGTTTCGTTGAACAATTTAACACCTATTTCATGTTAAGGTTATAATCTAAAGTTGTCTAAATTTCAAAATCTTGAATCGGGTTCTAATGGTGTTCGATGTTGCTGCTGCTCTTTATATTTTTTCTGTTAAATCCAAAACATCAAACTGGGCGTGTATGTTTATTGATTAATATTGAAAACCTTTTTGTATTCGTAAATATGGTTAATGAATTCCAGTCGATTTGGGTTGATTAATTGATCGATGGAGAAGAAGACATATGAACTAAGAATAATCGGGTTAAATATAAAATGGTTTGATATAAATCAGAAAAACTGACGCAGCAGAGTGGTATAGTGGGTATTTGGGTGAACGAGAGGTTCTGGGTTCGAACCCGGGCTGGGACAATTTTTTTTTAGAAAATGCCTATCTATTAAGGTAGAGATCCATTTCTTCAATTATTATCATTTATTGTTAATATTAATTATTATCATTATTTCAATCATTATTATTAAAAAATAACATTACTATTAAAGTTATCATTATAATTAAAATTATCTTTATAATTAAAAGTAACATTATTATTATTTTTATTATTATTATTATTATTATTATTATTATTATTATTATTATTATTATTATTATTATTATCATTATTATCATCACTATATATGATTTTATTAATATTATTATAAATAATATTATCATTAATTTTATTAATAGTATTATCATTATTATAAGTATCATCATTTTCATCCTTACTAATATTAACTTAGTATAAATAAAACTAAGGTTTTAAGCAAACGAAATATAAATATACATAAATATATTTGACACCTACCTCATAACAAAGTATTTTTATGAAATCTAAAAATATTATTAACGTAAAAATGATATAATCAATAAATTAAATATATATATATAAATTTGTTCGATTACAAATACGTGTGTTAATATATATACAAATGATATAGGTTCGTGAATCCGAGGCCAACCTTATATTTGATCAATGATGTTATATGTATTTTTACTACAAAATACATTAGGTGAGTATATAGTCCCACTTTTAAACTCTAAATATTTCGGGATGAGAATACATGCATTTTATGATTTACGTTATAGACACAAGTGATTAAAAAAGTATATTCTACGTTGAGTTGTACCACTGGCATACTTCCCTGTAACTTGGTAACTACTATTTACATGAGGTATTGTAAACGCGAATCCTGTTGATAGATCTATCGGGCCTGACAACCCCAACCGGACTGGATGACCAGTATTCAACGGTTGCACAGTACTTCGTTTCGGTGACTACACTTGGTACGGTGTAGTAAGATTTCATAATAAAGGGAATATGCGACGTTGATTAAATGTTAAGTATGGTTATCAAGTGCTCAACAACTTAGAATATTTTTATTGAAACGTTTATATATGAAATCTTGTGGTCTATATTTATAACGCTGCCGGCATTAAACCTATATCTCACCAACTTTATGTTGACGTTTTAAGCATGTTATTCTCAGGTACGAATTAAGTCTTCCGCTGTGCATTTGCTCATGTTAAGGACATTACTTGGAGTCGATCATCGCAATGGAACCAACTGTTGAAGACTTCGTCCTGGAGGATTAGGACGGATTGTTAAAGATGGGGATATTCTTATATATGCATCTTGTTAATGTCGGTTACCAGGTGTTCACCATATGAATGATTTTTATCTCTATGTATGGGATTTGTATTGAAATATGAAATCTTGTGGTCTATTATTATGATTTGATATATATAGGTTAAACCTATAACTCACCAACATTTTTGTTGACGTTTTAAGCATGTTTATTCTCAGGTGATTATTAAGAGCTTCCGCTGTCGCATACTTAAATAAGGACGAGATTTGGAGTCCATGCTTGTATGATATTGTGTAAAAACTGCATTCAAGAAACTTATTTTGTTATAACATATTTGTATTGTAAACCATTATGTAATGGTCGTGTGTAAACAGGATATTTTAGATTATCATTATTTGATAATCTACGTAAAGCTTTTTAAACCTTTATTGATAAAATAAAGGTTATGGTTTGTTTTAAAATGAATGCAGTCTTTGAAAAACGTCTCATATAGAGGTCAAAACCTCGCAACGAAATCAATTAATATGGAACGTTTTTAATCAATAAGAACGGGACATTTCAGTTGGTATCCGAGCGTTGGTCTTAGAGAACCAGAATTTTGCATTAGTGTGTCTTATCGAGTTTGTTAGGATGCATTAGTGAGTCTGGACTTCGATCGTGTTTACTCGAAAAATGATTGCTTAACAAATTTTGTTGGAAACTATATATTTTTAACATGTGAATATTATGTGATATATTAATCTCTTAACGCGTTTGATATTATGTAATAGATGTCTACCTCTAGAACAAGTCCCATTGACTCACCTAATAATAATGAAGAGTCAAATGTAAATTGGAATGATTCGTGGACTGATTCACAAGTTCCCGAAGAAGAACCGGAAGAAGAGTCGGAACCGGAAGAAGAATCGGAACCGGAAGAAGAATCGGAACCGGATGAAGAAATAGAACCGGTGGGGGAAATAATAAAATGGTTAAGTAAAAGAAAATCCTCAACCAACCGACCAAGGTTAATTATGGTCAATGGTGTTTCCGCCAAGGAAGCAAAATATTGGGAGGATTACCAATTCTCCGATGAATCGGATTCCGACGAGAATTTCGATGATGTTATAGAAATTAACCCAACTGAATTTAAAAAGGCAAAAGAAAATAATAAGGGAAAGGGCATAAAAATAGAGAAATCTAATTCCAACCCCGATGAACTTTATATGTATCGTCAACCCCCGAAGTCCTTAAGTTGTAACAATGACCCGGGAACCTCTAAACCACCAGGTTTTTCTAAACCAATGTGGAAAACGACGGCTCGTATTAGGGGAACATCATATATCTCTAGAAACTTGGCAAAACGAACCAAAACTGAAGAAGAAGAAACAAGCGAGTCGGAATAAGATAGTTGTATTCGTGTGGTGTAATATATGTAATATAGTGTGCTTATGCTTTATGATATATGTAAAAATTGCTTGTATTAATAAGTATTTTTTTTTATGAATCTAACTCTTGTCTAGTTTACAGTATAAAAACACAAAATAGATAGACAACCCAATATTTTAAGAGACCTACCCGGAGATATGATTGATGAAATCTTGTCTAGAGTCGGTCAGAATTCTTCGGCACAATTATTTAAGGTGAGATCAGTTTGTAAGACATTCGAAGAACGTTCCAAGAATGCCTTGGTTTATAAAAGGCTTTCGTTCGAAATATGGGGGATATCACATTGGGAATTCCATAAGTTACGATGTGTTTACTTTGACGCATATAACCCAAATGCTATTTTACGCAATGGGTTAAGAAATTATTTTGACTCAATATATCCGAATATTGGACTTCGTGATTTAGAAAAAGCGGCTAACATGCAACATAAAGAAGCATGTTATGCTTACGGATTAGTAATGTTCCCTTCTCACTAAAGTGAGAACAAGAACATCGAGCTACAACTATTAAACAAAACGTTCCCACAAGTGACGGAGTCGGTAATTGGGGTAAGAAATGAGGTTTTTAGATTGTTACGGGACTGTTGGACATTACGTAACCCTCATTCCTTTGACGACGTTACAACACGCTGTCTTATCAACGGCCATAACGGTTATGTTCCACAAGACCAAGGATGGGAAGTAATCCTAGTAAAACCAGAATGCATGACTTGTTTCTGGACGTATGAATTACGTGTCTTTATTGCCTTTGCTGAACGACTTGTGTACTAGCTAGAATTATCTTCACAACCATCTTGTATCAAATTTATTGTGTGCTATATTTCATGCTATATGTAAAATAAGCGGTATTGTAAGTTTGTAAAATATTGTGTAAAAGTTTGAACGCGAAATATTATTATAATCAGTTTTTCATATAGAATTGTAGTAGTTGAATTGTATATTAGCTACTAAGTATGAACTTAATGGCTAGGTACTACCCGAATTTAAACTTATAAAACGCTAATATGAAGAAAAAGCTTTTATAAATGAGTTCATATTATGCTACGAAATATAATTAACTACTCTTAATATTCTGTATGATTAACTTGTTCCATTTGACTATTTTGAAGGAAATGGCACCGACTACTCGACACACCGTGAATATGAATGAAGAGGAATTCCGTACTTTTCTAGCTTCAAACATAGCCGCAGTACAGGCTGCACTACATACCAACAATAACCTTGGATCTAGCAGTACAGAAAACCGGGTAGGATGCACCTACAAAGAATTCACTGCCTGCAAACCTTTGGAATTTGATGGAACCGAAGGACCGATCGGATTGAAACGGTGGACCGACAAGGTCGAATCGGTGTTTGCCATAAGTAAGTGTACTGAAGAGGACAAAGTGAAGTACGCCACGCATACCTTCACAGGTTCTGCGTTAACATGGTGGAATACCTATCTAGAGCAAGTGGGACAAGACGATGCGTACGCACTACCGTGGTCAGCATTCAAGCACTTGATGAACGAGAAGTACCATCCCAGAACTGAGGTCAATAAGCTCAAGACAGAACTTAGAGGGTTACGAACCCAAGGATTTGATATTATCACGTACGAAAGACGATTCACAGAATTGTTCCTATTGTGTCCTGGAGCATTCGAAGATGAGGAAGAGAAGATCGACGCGTTTGTGAAAGGATTACCGGAAAGAATCCAAGAAGATATAAGTTCACACGAGCCCGCCTCCATACAACAGGCATGTAGATAGGCTCACAAACTAGTGAACCAGATTGAAGAAAGAATTAAAGAACAGACTGCTGAAGAGGCCAATGTGAAGCAAGTCAAAAGAAAGTGGGAGGAAAACGGTGATAAGAATCACCAATACAACAACAACAGCAATTACAACAATAATCGCAACAATTATCCCAACAATCGCAACATCAATCGCAACTACAACAAACGGCCCAACAACAACAACAGCAACAACAACAGCAACTACAACAATCATCCCAACAACAATAATAACCGCAACAACAACAACAATCAGAAGCACCTATGCCAAAGGTGTGAAAAGTATCACTCGGGGTTCTGCACCAAATTTTGCAACAAGTGTAAAAGAAATGGTCATAGCGCGGCGAAGTGTGAGGTCTACGGACCAAGGGTTAATAGAACGAAAGGAACAAATGGTGTCGGAACGAGTAATGGCGGAGCAAGTAGTGTCGGAGCAAGTTATGCCAATGTAGTTTGTTATAAATGTGGAAAACCGGGCCACATTATTAGAAATTGCCCGAACCAGGAGAACACGAATGGACAAGGCCGCAGAAGAGTTTTCAATATTAATGCGGCAGAGGCACAGGAAGACCCGAAGCTTGTTACGGGTACGTTTCTTATTAACAATAAATCTGCTTACGTTTTATTTGATTCGGGTGCGGATAGAAGCTATATGAGTAGAGATTTTTGTGCTAAATTAAGTTGTCCATTGACACCTTTGGATAGTAAATTTTTACTCGAATTAGCAAATGGTAAATTAATTTCAGCAGATAATATATGTCGGAATCGAGAAATTAAACTGGTTAGCGAAACATTTAAGATTGATTTGATACCAGTAGAGTTAGGGAGTTTTGATGTGATAATCGATATGGACTGGTTGAAAGAAGTGAAAGCAGAGATCGTTTGTTACAAAAATGCAATTCGCATTATACGAGAAAAAGGAAAACCCTTAATGGTGTACGGAGAAAAAGGTAACACGAAGCTACATCTTATTAGTAATTTGAAGGCACAAAAACTAATAAGAAAAGGTTGCTATGCTATTCTAGCACACGTCGAGAAAGTACAAACTGAAGAAAAGAGCATCAATGATGTTCCCATTGCAAAAGAATTTCTCGATGTATTTTCAAAAGAATTACCGGGATTACCCCCACATCGATCCGTTGAATTTCAAATAGATCTTGTACCAGGAGCTGCACCAATAGCTCGTGCTCCTTACAGACTCGCACCCAGTGGGATGAAAGAACTGCAAAGCCAATTACAAGAACTTTTAGAGCGTGGTTTCATTCGACCAAGCACATCACCGTGGGGAGCTCCTGTTTTATTTGTCAAAAAGAAAGATGGTACATTCAGGTTGTGTATCGACTACCGAGAATTGAACAAACTTACCATCAAGAACCGTTACCCACTACCGAGAATCGACGACTTATTTGATCAACTACAAGGCTCGTCTATTTATTCAAAGATTGACTTACGTTCCGGGTATCATCAAATGCGGGTGAATGAAGATGATATTCCAAAGACTGCTTTCAGAACACGTTACGGTCATTACGAGTTTATGGTCATGCCGTTTGGTTTAACTAATGCACCAGCTGTGTTCATGGACCTTATGAACCGAGTGTGTGGACCATACCTTGACAAGTTTGTCATTGTTTTCATTGATGACATACTTATTTACTCAAAGAATGACCAAGAACACGGTGAACATTTGAGAAAGGTGTTAGAAGTATTGAGGAAGGAAGAATTGTACGCTAAGTTTTCAAAGTGTGCATTTTGGTTTGAAGAAGTTCAATTCCTCGGTCACATAGTGAACAAAGAAGGTATTAAGGTGGATCCGGCAAAGATAGAAACTGTTGAAAAGTGGGAAACCCCGAAAACTCCGAAACACATACGCCAGTTTTTAGGACTAGCTGGTTACTACAGAAGGTTCATCCAAGACTTTTCCAGAATAGCAAAACCCTTGACTGCATTAACGCATAAAGGGAAGAAATTTGAATGGAATGATGAACAAGAGAAAGCATTTCAGTTATTGAAGAAAAAGCTAACTACGGCACCTATATTGTGAAATGTCCCGTTCTTATTGATTAAAAACGTTCCATATTAATTGATTTCGTTGCGAGGTTTTGACCTCTATATGAGACGTTTTTCAAAGACTGCATTCATTTTTAAACAAACCATAACCTTTATTTCATCAATAAAGGTTTAAAAAGCTTTACGTAGATTATCAAATAATGATAATCTAAAATATCCTGTTTACACACGACCATTACATAATGGTTTACAATACAAATATGTTACAACAAAATAAGTTTCTTGAATGCAGTTTTTACACAATATCATACAAGCATGGACTCCAAATCTTGTCCTTATTTAAGTATGCGACAGCGGAAGCTCTTAATAATCACCTGAGAATAAACATGCTTAAAACGTCAACAAAAATGTTGGTGAGTTATAGGTTTAACCTATATATATCAAATCGTAACAATAGACCACAAGATTTCATATTTCAATACACATCCCATACATAGAGATAAAAATCATTCATATGGTGAACACCTGGTAACCGACAATAACAAGATGCATATATAAGAATATCCCCATCATTCCGGGACACCCTTCGGATATGATATAAATTTCGAAGTACTAAAGCATCCGGTACTTTGGATGGGGTTTGTTAGGCCCAATAGATCTATCTTTAGGATTCGCGTCAATTAGGGTGTCTGTTCCCTAATTCTTAGATTACCAGACTTAATAAAAAGGGGCATATTCGATTTCGATAATTCAACCATAGAATGTAGTTTCACGTACTTGTGTCTATTTTGTAAATCATTTATAAAACCTGCATGTATTCTCATCCCAAAAATATTAGATTTTAAAAGTGGGACTATAACTCACTTTCACAGATTTTTACTTCGTCGGGAAGTAAGACTTGGCCACTGGTTGATTCACGAACCTATAACAATATATACATATATATCAAAGTATGTTCAAAATATATTTACAACACTTTTAATATATTTTGATGTTTTAAGTTTATTAAGTCAGCTGTCCTCGTTAGTAACCTACAACTAGTTGTCCACAGTTAGATGTACAGAAATAAATCGATAAATATTATCTTGAATCAATCCACGACCCAGTGTATACGTATCTCAGTATTGATCACAACTTAAACTATATATATTTTGGAATCAACCTCAACCCTGTATAGCTAACTCCAACATTCACATATAGAGTGTCTATGGTTGTTCCGAAATATATATAGATGTGTCGACATGATAGGTCGAAACATTGTATACGTGTCTATGGTATCTCAAGATTACATAATATATAATACAAGTTGATTAAGTTATGGTTGGAATAGATTTGTTACCAATTTTCACGTAGCTAAAATGAGAAAAATTATCCAATCTTGTTTTACCCATAACTTCTTCATTTTAAATCCGTTTTGAGTGAATCAAATTGCTATGGTTTCATATTGAACTCTATTTTATGAATCTATACAAAAAAAGTATAGGTTTCTAGTCGGAAAAATAAGTTACAAGTCATTTTTGTAAAGGTAGTCATTTCAGTCGAAAGAACGACGTCTAGATGACCATTTTAGAAAACATACTTCCACTTTGAGTTTAACCATAATTTTTGGATATAGTTTCATGTTCATAATAAAAATCATTTTCTCAGAATAACAACTTTTAAATCAAAGTTTATCATAGTTTTTAATTAACTAACCCAAAACAGCCCGCGGTGTTACTACGACGGCGTAAATCCGGTTTTACGGTGTTTTTCGTGTTTCCAGGTTTTAAATCATTAAGTTAGCATATCATATAGATATAGAATATGTGTTTAGTTGATTTTAAAAGTCAAGTTAGAAGGATTAACTTTTGTTTGCGAACAAGTTTAGAATTAACTAAACTATGTTCTAGTGATTACAAGTTTAAACCTTCGAATAAGATAGCTTTATATGTATGAATCGAATGATGTTATGAACATCATTACTACCTTAAGTTCCTTGGATGAACCTACTGGAAAAGAGAAAAATGGATCTAGCTTCAATGGATCCTTGGATGGCTCAAAGTTCTTGAAGCAAAATCATGACACGAAAACAAGTTCAAGTAAGATCATCACTTGAAATAAGATTGTTATAGTTATAGAAATTGAACCAAAGTTTGAATATGATTATTACCTTGTATTAGAATGATAACCTACTGTAAGAAACAAAGATTTCTTGAGGTTGGATGATCACCTTACAAGATTGGAAGTGAGCTAGCAAACTTGAAAGTATTCTTGATTTTATGAAACTAGAACTTTTGGAATTTATGAAGAACACTTAGAACTTGAAGATAGAACTTGAGAGAGTTCAATTAGATGAAGAAAATTGAATAATGAAAGTGTTTGTAGGTGTTTTTGGTCGTTGGTGTATGGATTAGATATAAAGGATATGTAATTTTGTTTTCATGTAAATAAGTCATGAATGATTACTCATATTTTTGTAATCTTATGAGATATTTCATGCTAGTTGCCAAATGATGGTTCCCACATGTGTTAGGTGACTCACATGGGCTGCTAAGAGCTGATCATTGGAGTGTATATACCAATAGTACATACATCTAAAAGCTGTGTATTGTACGAGTACGAATACGGGTGCATACGAGTAGAATTGTTGATGAAACTGAACGAGAATGTAACTGTAAGCATTTTTGTTAAGTAGAAGTATTTTGATAAGTGTATTGAAGTCTTTCAAAAGTGTATAAATACATATTAAAACACTACATGTATATACATTTTAACTGAGTCGTTAAGTCATCGTTAGTCGTTACATGTAAGTGTTGTTTTGAAACCTTTAGGTTAACGATCTTGTTAAATGTTGTTAACCCAATGTTTATAATAACAAAAGAGATTTTAAATTATTATATTATCATGATATTATGATGTACGAATATCTCTTAATATGATATATATACATTAAATGTCGTTACAACGATAAACGTTACATATATGTCTCGTTTCAAAATCATTAAGTTAGTAGTCTTGTTTTTACATATGTAGTTCATTGTTAATATAATTAATGATATGTTTACTTATCATAATATCATGTTAACTATATATATAACCATATATATGTCATCATATAGTTTTTTTACAAGTTTTAACGTTCGTGAATCACCGGTCAACTTGGGTGGTCAATTGTCTATATGAAACCTATTTCAATTAATCAAGTCTTAACAAGTTTGATTGCTTAACATGTTGGAAACATTTAATCATGTAAATATCAATCTCAATTAATATATATAAACATGGAAAAGTTCGGGTCACTACAGTACCTACCCGTTAAATAAATTTCGTCCCGAAATTTTAAGCTGTTGAAGGTGTTGACGAATCTTCTGGAAATAGATGCGGGTATTTCTTCTTCATCTGATCTTCACGCTCCCAGGTGAACTCGGGTCCTCTACGAGCATTCCATCGAACCTTAACAATTGGTATCTTGTTTTGCTTAAGTCTTTTAACCTCACGATCCATTATATCGACGGGTTCTTCGATGAATTGAAGTTTTTCGTTGATTTGGATTTCATCTAACGGAATAGTGAGATCTTCTTTAGCAAAACATTTCTTTAAATTCGAGACGTGGAAAGTGTTATGTACAGCCGCGAGTTGTTGAGGTAACTCTAGTCGGTAAGCTACTGGTCCGACACGATCAATAATCTTGAATGGTCCAATATACCTTGGATTTAATTTCCCTCGTTTACCAAATCGAACAACGCCCTTCCAAGGTGCAACTTTAAGCATGACCATCTCTCCAATTTCAAATTCTATATCTTTTCTTTTAATGTCAGCGTAGCTCTTTTGTCGACTTTGGGCGGTTTTCAACCGTTGTTGAATTTGGATGATCTTCTCGGTAGTTTCTTGTATAATCTCCGGACCCGTAATCTGTCTATCCCCCACTTCACTCCAACAAATCGGAGACCTGCACTTTCTACCATAAAGTGCTTCAAACGGCGCCATCTCAATGCTTGAATGGTAGCTGTTGTTGTAGGAAAATTCTGCTAACGGTAGATGTCGATCCCAACTGTTTCCGAAATCAATAACACATGCTCGTAGCATGTCTTCAAGCGTTTGTATCGTCCTTTCGCTCTGCCCATCAGTTTGTGGATGATAGGCAGTACTCATGTCTAGACGAGTTCCTAATGCTTGCTGTAATGTCTGCCAGAATCTTGAAATAAATCTGCCATCCCTATCAGAGATAATAGAGATTGGTATTCCATGTCTGGAGACGACTTCCTTCAAATACAGTCGTGCTAACTTCTCCATCTTGTCATCTTCTCTTATTGGTAGGAAGTGTGCTGATTTGGTGAGACGATCAACTATTACCCAAATAGTATCAAAACCACTTGCAGTCCTTGGCAATTTAGTGATGAAATCCATGGTAATGTTTTCCCATTTCCATTCCGGGATTTCGGGTTGTTGAAGTAGACCTGATGGTTTCTGATGCTCAGCTTTGACCTTAGAACACGTCAAACATTCTCCTACGTATTTAGCAACATCGGCTTTCATACCCGGCCACCAAAAATGTTTCTTGAGATCCTTGTACATCTTCCCCGTTCCAGGATGTATTGAGTATCTGGTTTTATGAGCTTCTCTAAGTACCATTTCTCTCATATCTCCAAATTTTGGTACCCAAATCCTTTCAGCCCTATACCAGGTTCCGTCTTCCCGAATATTAAGATGTTTCTCCGATCCTTTGGGTATTTCATCCTTTAAATTTCCCTCTTTTAAAACTCCTTGTTGCGCCTCCTTTATTTGAGTAGTAATGTTATTATGAATCATTATATTCATAGATTTTACTCGAATGGGTTCTCTATCCTTCCTGCTCAAGGCATCGGCTACCACATTTGCCTTCCCCGGGTGGTAACGAATCTCAAAATCGTAATCATTCAATAATTCAATCCACCTACGCTGCCTCATATTCAGTTGTTTCTGATTAAATATGTGTTGAAGACTTTTGTGGTCGGTATATATAATACTTTTGACCCCATATAAGTAGTGCCTCCAAGTCTTTAATGCAAAAACAACCGCGCCTAATTCCAAATCATGCGTCGTATAATTTTGTTCGTGAATCTTCAATTGTCTAGACGCATAAGCAATCACCTTCGTTCGTTGCATTAATACACAACCGAGACCTTGCTTTGATGCGTCACAATAAATCACAAAATCATCATTCCCTTCAGGCAATGACAATATAGGTGCCGTAGTTAGCTTTTTCTTCAATAACTGAAACGCTTTCTCTTGTTCATCATTCCATTCAAATTTCTTCCCTTTATGCGTTAATGCAGTCAAGGGTTTTGCTATTCTGGAAAAGTCTTGGATGAACCTTCTGTAGTAACCAGCTAGTCCTAAAAACTGGCGTATGTGTTTCGGAGTTTTCGGGGTTTCCCACTTTTCAACAGTTTCTATCTTTGCCGGATCCACCTTAATACCTTCTTTGTTCACTATGTGACCGAGGAATTGAACTTCTTCCAACCAAAATGCACACTTTGAAAACTTAGCGTACAATTCTTCCTTCCTCAATACTTCTAACACTTTTCTCAAATGTTCACCGTGTTCTTGGTCATTCTTTGAGTAAATAAGTATGTCATCAATGAAAACAATGACAAACTTGTCAAGGTATGGTCCACACACTCGGTTCATAAGGTCCATGAACACAGCTGGTGCATTAGTTAAACCAAACGGCATGACCATAAACTCGTAATGACCGTAACGTGTTCTGAAAGCAGTCTTTGGAATATCATCTTCTTTCACCCGCATTTGATGATACCCGGAACGTAAGTCAATCTTTGAATAAACAGACGAGCCTTGTAGTTGATCAAATAAGTCGTCGATTCTCGGTAGTGGGTAGCGGTTCTTGATGGTAAGTTTGTTCAACTCTCGGTAGTCGATACACAACCTGAATGTACCATCTTTCTTCTTGACAAACAAAACAGGAGCTCCCCACGGTGATGTGCTTGGTCGAATGAAACCACGCTCTAAAAGTTCTTGTAATTGGCTTTGCAGTTCTTTCATCTCGCTGGGTGCGAGTCTGTAAGGAGCACGAGCTATTGGTGCAGCTCCTGGTACAAGATCTATTTGAAATTCAACGGATCGATGTGGGGGTAATCCCGGTAATTCTTTCGGAAATACATCGGGAAATTCTTTTGCAATGGGAACATCATTGATGCTCTTTTCTTCAGTTTGTACTTTCTCAACGTGTGCTAGAACAGCATAGCAACCTTTTCTTATTAGTTTTTGTGCCTTCAAATTACTAATAAGATGTAGCTTCGTGTTGCCCTTTTCTCCGTACACCATTAAGGGTTTTCCTTTTTCTCGTATAATGCGAATTGCATTTTTGTAACAAACGATCTCCGCTTTCACTTCTTTCAACCAATCCATACCGATTATCACATCAAAACTCCCTAACTCTACTGGTATCAAATCAATCTTAAATGTTTCGCTAACCAGTTTAATTTCTCGATTCCGACATATATTATCTGCTGAAATTAATTTACCATTTGCTAATTCGAGTAAAAATTTACTATCCAAAGGCGTCAATGGACAACTTAATTTAGCACAAAAATCTCTACTCATATAGCTTCTATCCGCACCCGAATCAAATAAAACGTAAGCAGATTTATTGTCAATAAGAAACGTACCCGTAACAAGCTCCGGGTCTTCCTGTGCCTCTACCGCATTAATATTGAAAACTCTTCCACGGCCTTGTCCATTCGTGTTCTCCTGGTTCGGGCAATTTCTAATAATGTGGCCTGGTTTTCCACATTTATAACAAACTACATTGGCATAACTTGCTCCGACACTACTTGCTCCGCCATTACTCGTTCCGACACCATTTGTTCCTTTCGTTCTATTAACCCCTGGTCCGTAGACCTCACACTTCGCCGCGCTATGACCATTTCTTTTACACTTGTTGCAAAATTTGGTGCAGAACCCCGAGTGATTCTTTTCACACCTTTGGCATAGTTGCTTCTGATTGTTGTTGTTGTTGCGGTTATTATTGTTGTTGGGATGATTGTTGTAGTTGCTGTTGTTGTTGTTGTTGTTGTTGTTGTTGGGCCGTTTGTTGTAGTTGCGATTGATGTTGCGATTGTTGGGATAATTGTTGCGATTATTGTTGTAATTGCTGTTGTTGTTGTATTGGTGATTCTTATCACCGTTTTCCTCCCACTTTCTTTTGACTTGCTTCACATTGGCCTCTTCAGCAGTCTGTTCTTTAATTCTTTCTTCAATCTGGTTCACTAGTTTGTGAGCCATTCTACATGCCTGTTGTATGGAGGCGGGCTCGTGTGAACTTATATCTTCTTGGATTCTTTCCGGTAATCCTTTCACAAACGCGTCGATCTTCTCTTCCTCATCTTCGAATGCTCCCGGACACAATAGGCACAATTCTGTAAATCGTCTTTCGTACGTGGTAATATCAAATCCTTGGGTTCGTAACCCTCTAAGTTCTGTCTTGAGCTTATTGACCTCGGTTCTGGGACGGTACTTCTCGTTCATCAAGTGCTTGAATGCTGACCACGGTAGTGCGTACGCATCATCTTGTCCCACTTGCTCTAGATAGGTATTCCACCATGTTAACGCAGAACCTGTGAAGGTATGCGTAGCGTACTTCACTTTGTCCTCTTCAGTACACTTACTTATGGCAAACACCGATTCAACCTTCTCGGTCCACCGTTTCAATCCGATCGGTCCTTCGGTTCCATCAAATTCCAAAGGTTTGCAGGCAGTGAATTCTTTGTAGGTGCATCCTACACGATTTCCTGTACTGCTAGATCCAAGGTTATTGTTGGTATGTAGCGCAGCCTGTACTGCGGCTATGTTTGAAGCTAGAAAAGTACGGAATTCCTCTTCATTCATATTCACGGTGTGTCGAGTAGTCGGTGCCATTTCCTTCAAAATAGTTAAATGGAACAAGTTAATCATACAGAATATTAAGAGTAGTTAATAGTATTTCGTAGCATAATATGAACTCATTTATAAAAGCTTTTTCTTCATATTAGCGTTTTATAAGTTTAAATTCGGGTAGTACCTACCCGTTAAGTTCATACTTAGTAGCTAATATACAATTCAACTACTACAATTCTATATGAAAAACTGATTATAATAATATTTCGCGTTCAAACTTTTATACAATATTTTACAAACTTACAATACCGCTTATTTTACATAAAGCATGAAATATAGCACACAATAACTTTGATACAAGATAGTTGTGAAGACAATTCTAGCTAGTACACAAGTCGTTCAGCAAAGGCAATAAATACACGTAATTCATACGTCCAGAAACAAGTCATGCATTCTGGTTTTACTAGGACTACTTCCCATCCTTGGTCTTGTGCAACATAACCGTTATGGCCGTTGATAAGACAGCGTGTTGTAACGTCATCAAAGGGACGAGGGTTACGTAATGTCCAACAGTCCCGTAATAATCTAAAAACCTCATTTCTTACCCCAATTACCGACTCCGTCACTTGTGGAAACGTTTTGTTTAATAGTTGTAGCCCGATGTTCTTGTTCTCACTTTGGTGAGAAGCGAACATTACTAATCCGTAAGCATAACATGCTTCTTTATGTTGCATGTTAGCCGCTTTTTCTAAATCACGAAGTCCAATATTCGGATATATTGAGTCAAAATAATTTCTTAACCCGTTGCGTAAAATAGCATTTGGGTTCCCCGCAATATATGCGTCAAAGTAAACACATCGTAACTTATGGGTTTCCCAATGTGATATCCCCCATCTTTCAAACGAAAGACTCTTATAAACCAAGACATTCTTGGAACGTTCTTCGAATGTCTTACAAACTGATCTCGCCTTAAATAGTTGTGCCGAAGAATTCTGGCCGACTCTAGACAAGATTTCATCAATCATGTCTCCGGGTAGGTCTCTTAAAATATTGGGTTGTCTATCCATTTTGTGTTTTTAAACTGTAAAATAGACAAGAGTTAGATTCATAAAAAAATACTTATTAATACAAGCAATTTTTACATATATCATAAAGCATAAGAACACTATATTACATATATTACACCACACGAATACAACTATCTTATTCCGACTCACTTGTTTCTTCTTCTTCGGTTTTGGTTCGTTTTGCTAAGTTTCTAGGGATATATGATGTTCCCCTAATACGAGCCGTTATTTTCCACATTGGTTTAGAAAAACCTGGTGGTTTAGAGGTTCCCGGGTCATTGTTACAACTTAAGGACTTCGGGGGTTGACGATACATATAAAGTTCATCGGGGTTGGAATTAGATTTCTCTATTTTTATGCCCTTTCCCTTATTATTTTCTTTTGCCTTTTTAAATTCAGTTGGGGTAATTTCTATAACATCATCGGAATTCTCGTCGGAATCCGATTCATCGGAGAATTGGTAATCCTCCCAATATTTTGCTTCCTTGGCGGAAACACCATTGACCATAATTAACTTTGGTCGGTTGGTTGAGGATTTTCTTTTACTTAACCGTTTTATTATTTCCCCCACCGGTTCTATTTCTTCATCCGGTTCCGATTCTTCTTCCGGTTCCGATTCTTCTTCCGGTTCCGACTCTTCTTCCGGTTCCTCTTCGGGAACTTGTGAATCAGTCCACAAATTATTCCAATTTACATTTGACTCTTCATTATTATTAGGTGAGTCAATGGGACTTGTTCTAGAGGTAGACATCTATCACATAATATCAAACACGTTAAGAGATTAATATATCACATAATATTCATATGTTAAAAATATATAGTTTCCAACAAAAATGTTAAGCAATCATTTTTAAAGAAAACACGGTCGAAGTCCAGACTCACTAATGCATCCTAACAAACTCGATAAGACACACTAATGCAAATTTTCTGGTTCTCTAAGACCAACGCTCGGATACCAACTGAAATGTCCCGTTCTTATTGATTAAAAACGTTCCATATTAATTGATTTCGTTGCGAGGTTTTGACCTCTATATGAGACGTTTTTCAAAGACTGCATTCATTTTTAAACAAACCATAACCTTTATTTCATCAATAAAGGTTTAAAAAGCTTTACGTAGATTATCAAATAATGATAATCTAAAATATCCTGTTTACACACGACCATTACATAATGGTTTACAATACAAATATGTTACAACAAAATAAGTTTCTTGAATGCAGTTTTTACACAATATCATACAAGCATGGACTCCAAATCTTGTCCTTATTTAAGTATGCGACAGCGGAAGCTCTTAATAATCACCTGAGAATAAACATGCTTAAAACGTCAACAAAAATGTTGGTGAGTTATAGGTTTAACCTATATATATCAAATCGTAACAATAGACCACAAGATTTCATATTTCAATACACATCCCATACATAGAGATAAAAATCATTCATATGGTGAACACCTGGTAACCGACAATAACAAGATGCATATATAAGAATATCCCCATCATTCCGGGACACCCTTCGGATATGATATAAATTTCGAAGTACTAAAGCATCCGGTACTTTGGATGGGGTTTGTTAGGCCCAATAGATCTATCTTTAGGATTCGCGTCAATTAGGGTGTCTGTTCCCTAATTCTTAGATTACCAGACTTAATAAAAAGGGGCATATTCGATTTCGATAATTCAACCATAGAATGTAGTTTCACGTACTTGTGTCTATTTTGTAAATCATTTATAAAACCTGCATGTATTCTCATCCCAAAAATATTAGATTTTAAAAGTGGGACTATAACTCACTTTCACAGATTTTTACTTCGTCGGGAAGTAAGACTTGGCCACTGGTTGATTCACGAACCTATAACAATATATACATATATATCAAAGTATGTTCAAAATATATTTACAACACTTTTAATATATTTTGATGTTTTAAGTTTATTAAGTCAGCTGTCCTCGTTAGTAACCTACAACTAGTTGTCCACAGTTAGATGTACAGAAATAAATCGATAAATATTATCTTGAATCAATCCACGACCCAGTGTATACGTATCTCAGTATTGATCACAACTTAAACTATATATATTTTGGAATCAACCTCAACCCTGTATAGCTAACTCCAACATTCACATATAGAGTGTCTATGGTTGTTCCGAAATATATATAGATGTGTCGACATGATAGGTCGAAACATTGTATACGTGTCTATGGTATCTCAAGATTACATAATATATAATACAAGTTGATTAAGTTATGGTTGGAATAGATTTGTTACCAATTTTCACGTAGCTAAAATGAGAAAAATTATCCAATCTTGTTTTACCCATAACTTCTTCATTTTAAATCCGTTTTGAGTGAATCAAATTGCTATGGTTTCATATTGAACTCTATTTTATGAATCTATACAAAAAAAGTATAGGTTTCTAGTCGGAAAAATAAGTTACAAGTCATTTTTGTAAAGGTAGTCATTTCAGTCGAAAGAACGACGTCTAGATGACCATTTTAGAAAACATACTTCCACTTTGAGTTTAACCATAATTTTTGGATATAGTTTCATGTTCATAATAAAAATCATTTTCTCAGAATAACAACTTTTAAATCAAAGTTTATCATAGTTTTTAATTAACTAACCCAAAACAGCCCGCGGTGTTACTACGACGGCGTAAATCCGGTTTTACGGTGTTTTTCGTGTTTCCAGGTTTTAAATCATTAAGTTAGCATATCATATAGATATAGAATATGTGTTTAGTTGATTTTAAAAGTCAAGTTAGAAGGATTAACTTTTGTTTGCGAACAAGTTTAGAATTAACTAAACTATGTTCTAGTGATTACAAGTTTAAACCTTCGAATAAGATAGCTTTATATGTATGAATCGAATGATGTTATGAACATCATTACTACCTTAAGTTCCTTGGATGAACCTACTGGAAAAGAGAAAAATGGATCTAGCTTCAATGGATCCTTGGATGGCTCAAAGTTCTTGAAGCAAAATCATGACACGAAAACAAGTTCAAGTAAGATCATCACTTGAAATAAGATTGTTATAGTTATAGAAATTGAACCAAAGTTTGAATATGATTATTACCTTGTATTAGAATGATAACCTACTGTAAGAAACAAAGATTTCTTGAGGTTGGATGATCACCTTACAAGATTGGAAGTGAGCTAGCAAACTTGAAAGTATTCTTGATTTTATGAAACTAGAACTTTTGGAATTTATGAAGAACACTTAGAACTTGAAGATAGAACTTGAGAGAGTTCAATTAGATGAAGAAAATTGAATAATGAAAGTGTTTGTAGGTGTTTTTGGTCGTTGGTGTATGGATTAGATATAAAGGATATGTAATTTTGTTTTCATGTAAATAAGTCATGAATGATTACTCATATTTTTGTAATCTTATGAGATATTTCATGCTAGTTGCCAAATGATGGTTCCCACATGTGTTAGGTGACTCACATGGGCTGCTAAGAGCTGATCATTGGAGTGTATATACCAATAGTACATACATCTAAAAGCTGTGTATTGTACGAGTACGAATACGGGTGCATACGAGTAGAATTGTTGATGAAACTGAACGAGAATGTAACTGTAAGCATTTTTGTTAAGTAGAAGTATTTTGATAAGTGTATTGAAGTCTTTCAAAAGTGTATAAATACATATTAAAACACTACATGTATATACATTTTAACTGAGTCGTTAAGTCATCGTTAGTCGTTACATGTAAGTGTTGTTTTGAAACCTTTAGGTTAACGATCTTGTTAAATGTTGTTAACCCAATGTTTATAATAACAAAAGAGATTTTAAATTATTATATTATCATGATATTATGATGTACGAATATCTCTTAATATGATATATATACATTAAATGTCGTTACAACGATAAACGTTACATATATGTCTCGTTTCAAAATCATTAAGTTAGTAGTCTTGTTTTTACATATGTAGTTCATTGTTAATATAATTAATGATATGTTTACTTATCATAATATCATGTTAACTATATATATAACCATATATATGTCATCATATAGTTTTTTTACAAGTTTTAACGTTCGTGAATCACCGGTCAACTTGGGTGGTCAATTGTCTATATGAAACCTATTTCAATTAATCAAGTCTTAACAAGTTTGATTGCTTAACATGTTGGAAACATTTAATCATGTAAATATCAATCTCAATTAATATATATAAACATGGAAAAGTTCGGGTCACTACATATTGTCATTGCTTGAAGGAAATGATGATTTTGTGATTTATTGTGACGCATCAAAGCAAGGTCTCGGTTGTGTATTAATGCAACGAACGAAGGTGATTGCTTTTGCGTCTAGACAATTGAAGATTCACGAACAAAATTATACGACGCATGATTTGGAATTAGGCGCGGTTGTTTTTGCATTAAAGACTTGGAGGCACTACTTATATGGGGTCAAAAGTATTATATATACCGACCACAAAAGTCTTCAACACATATTTAATCAGAAACAACTGAATATGAGGCAGCGTAGGTGGATTGAATTATTGAATGATTATGACTTTGAGATTCGTTACCACCCAGGGAAGGCAAATGTGGTAGCCGATGCCTTGAGCAGGAAGGACAGAGAACCCATTCGAGTAAAATCTATGAATATAATGATTCATAATAACCTTACTACTCAAATAAAGGAGGCGCAACAAGGAGTTTTAAAAGAGGGAAATTTAAAGGATGAAATACCCAAAGGATCGGAGAAGCATCTTAATATTAGGGAAGACGGAACCCGGAATAGGGCTGAAAGAATTTGGGTACCAAAATTTGGAGATATGAGAGAAATGGTACTTAGAGAAGCTCATAAAACCAGATACTCAATACATCCTGGAACGGGGAAGATGTACAAGGATCTCAAGAAACATTTTTGGTGGCTGGGTATGAAAGCCGATGTTGCTAAATACGTAGGAGAATGTTTGACCAGTTCTAAGGTCAAAGCTGAGCATCAGAAACCATCAGGTCTACTTCAACAACCCGAAATCCCGGAATGGAAATGGGAAAATATTACCATGGATTTCATCACTAAATTGCCAAGGACTGCAAGTGGTTTTGATACTATTTGGGTAATAGTTGATCGTCTCACCAAATCAGCACATTTCCTGCCAATAAGAGAAGATGACAAGATGGAGAAGTTAGCATGACTGTATTTGAAGGAAGTCGTATCCAGACATGGAATACCAATCTCTATTATCTCTGATAGGGATGGCAGATTTATTTCAAGATTCTGGCAGATATTACAGCAAGCATTAGGAACTCGTCTAGACATGAGTACTGCCTATCATCCACAAATTGATGGGCAGAGCGAAAGGATGATACAAACGCTTGAAGACATGCTACGAGCATGTGTTATTGATTTCGGAAACAGTTGGGATCGACATCTACCGTTAGCAGAATTTTCCTACAACAACAGCTACCATTCTTGCATTGAGATGGTGCCGTTTGAAGCACTTTATGGTAGAAAGTGCAGGTCTCCGATTTGTTGGAGTGAAGTGGGGGATAGACAGATTACGGGTCCGGAGATTATACAAGAAACTACCGAGAAGATCATCCAAATTCAACAACGGTTAAAAACCGCCCAAAGTCGACAAAAGAGCTACGCTGACATTAAAAGAAAAGATATAGAATTTGAAATTGGAGAGATGGTCATGCTTAAAGTTGCACCTTGGAAAGGCGTTGTTCGATTTGGTAAACGAGGGAAATTAAATCCAAGGTATATTGGACCATTCAAGATTATTGATAGTGTCGGACCAGTAGCTTACCGACTTGAGTTACCTCAACAACTCGCGGCTGTACATAACACTTTCCACGTCTCGAATTTGAAGAAATGTTTTGCTAAAGAAGATCTCACTATTCCGTTAGATGAAATCCAAATCAACGAAAAACTTCAATTCATCGAAGAACCCGCCGAAATAATGGATCGTGATGTTAAAAGACTTAAGCAAAACAAGATACCAATTGTTAAGGTTCGATGGAATGCTCGTAGAGGACCCGAGTTCACCTGGGAGCATGAAGATCATATGAAGAAGAAATACCCGCATCTATTTCCAGAAGATTCGTCAACACCTTCAACGGCTTAAAATTTCGGGACGAAATTTATTTAACGGGTAGGTACTGTAGTGACCCGAACTTTTCCATGTTTATATATATTAATTGAGATTGATATTTACATGATTAAATGTTTCCAACAAGTTAAGCAATCAAACTTGTTAAGACTTGATTAATTGAAATATGTTTCATATAGACAATTGACTACCCAAGTTGACCGGTGATTCACGAACGTTAAAACTTGTAAAAACTATATGATGACATATATATGGATATATATATATATATATATATATATATATATATATATATATATATATATATAGTTAACATGATACTATGATAAGTAAACATATCATTAAGTATATTAACAATGAACTACATATATAAAAACAAGACTACTAACTTAATGATTTTTAAACAAGACATATATGTAACGATTATCGTTGTAAAGACATTTAATGTATATATATCATATTAAGAGATATTCATACATGATAATATCTTGATAATATAATAATTTAAAATCTCATTTGATATTATAAACATTGGGTTAACAACATTTAACAAGATCGTTAACCTAAAGGTTTCAAAACAACACTTACATGTAACGACTAACGATGACTTAACGACTCAGTTAAAATGTATATACATGTAGAGTTTTAATATGTATTTATACACTTTTGAAAGACTTCAATACACTTATCAAAATACTTCTACTTAACAAAAATGCTTACAATTACATCCTTGTTCAGTTTCATCAACAATTCTACTCGTATGCACCCGTATTCGTACTCGTACAATACACAGCTTTTAGATGTATGTACTATTGGTATATACACTCCAATGATCAGCTCTTAGAAGCCCATGTGAGTCACCTAACACATGTGGGAACCATCATTTGGCAACTAGCATGAAATATCTCATAAAATTACAAAAATATGAGTAATCATTCATGACTTATTTACATGAAAACAAAATTACATATCCTTTATATCTAATCCATACACCAACGACCAAAAAAACCTACAAACACTTTCATTCTTCAATTTCCTTCATCTAATTGATCTGTCTCAAGTTCTATCTTCAAGTTCTAAGTGTTCTTCATATATTCTACAAGTTCTATTTACATAAAATCAAGAATACTTTCAAGTTTGCTAGCTCACTTCCAATCTTGTAAGGTGATCATACAACCTCAAGAAATCTTTGTTTCTTACAGTAGGTTATCATTCTAATACAAGTAATAATCATATTCAAACTTTGGTTAAATTTCTATAACTATAACAATCTTATTTCAAGTGATGATCTTACTTGAACTTGTTTTCGTGTCATGATTCTGCTTCAAGAACTTCGAGCCATCCAAGGATCCGTTGAAGCTAGATCCATTTTTCTCTTTTCCAGTAGGTTTATCCAAGGAACTTAAGGTAGTAATGATGTTCATAACATCATTCGATTCATACATATAAAGCTATCTTATTCGAAGGTTTAAACTTGTAATCACTAGAACATAGTTTAGTTAATTCTAAACTTGTTCGCAAACAAAAGTTAATCCTTCTAAATTGACTTTTAAAATCAACTAAACACATGTTCTATATCTATATGATATGCTAACTTAATGATTTAAAACCTGGAAACACGAAAAACACCGTAAAACCGGATTTACGCCGTCGTAGTAACACCGCGGGCTGTTTTGGGTTAGTTAATTAAAAACTATGATAAACTTTGATTTAAAATTTGTTATTCTGAGAAAATGATTTTTATTATGAACATGAAACTATATCCAAAAATTATGGTTAAACTCAAAGTGGAAGTATGTTTTCTAAAATGGTCATCTAGACGTCGTTCTTTCGACTGAAATGACTACCTTTACAAAAACGACTTGTAACTTATTTTTCTGACTATAAACCTACACTTTTTCTGTTTAGATTCATAAAATAGAGTTCAATATGAAACCATAGCAATTTGATTCACTCAAAACGGATTTAAAATGAAGAAGTTATGGGTAAAACAAGATTGGATAATTTTTCTCATTTTAGCTACGTGAAAATTGGTAACAAATCTATTCCAACCATAACTTAATCAACTTGTATTGCATATTATGTAATCTTGAGATACCATAGACACGTATACAATGTTTCGACCTATCATGTCGACACATCTATATATATTTCGGAACAACCATAGATACTCTATATGTGAATGTTGGAGTTAGCTATACAGGGTTGAGGTTGATTCCAAAATATATATAGTTTGAGTTGTGATCAATACTGAGATACGTATACACTGGGTCGTGGATTGATTCAAGATAATATTTATCGATTTATTTCTGTACATCTAACTGTGGACAACTAGTTGTAGGTTACTAACGAGGACAGCTGACTTAATAAACTTAAAACATCAAAATATATTAAAAGTGTTGTAAATATATTTTGAACATACTTTGATATATATGTATATGTATATATTGTTATAGGTTCGTGAATCAACCAGTGGCCAAGTCTTACTTCCCGACGAAGTAAAAATCTGTGAAAGTGAGTTATAGTCCCACTTTTAAAATCTAATATTTTTGGGATGAGAATACATGCAGGTTTTATAAATGATTTACAAAATAGACACAAGTACGTGAAACTACATTCTATGGTTGAATTATCGAAATCGAATATGCCCTTTTTTATTAAGTCTGGTAATCTAAGAATTAGGGAACAGACACCCTAATTGACGCGAATCCTAAAGATAGATCTATTGGGCCTAACAAACCCCATCCAAAGTACCGGATGCTTTAGTACTTCGAAATTTATATCATATCCGAAGGGTGTCCTGGAATGATGGGGATATTCTTATATATGCATCTTGTTAATGTCGGTTACCAGGTGTTCACCATATGAATGATTTTTATCTCTATGTATGGGATGTGTATTGAAATATGAAATCTTGTGGTCTATTATTATGATTTGATATATATAGGTTAAACCTATAACTCACCAACATTTTTGTTGACGTTTTAAGCATGTTTATTCTCAGGTGATTATTAAGAGCTTCCGTTTTCGCATACTTAAATAAGGACGAGATTTGGTGTCCATGCTTGTATGATATTGTGTAAAAACTGCATTCAAGAAACTTATTTTGTTGTAACATATTTGTATTGTAAACCATTATGTAATGGTCGTGTGTAAACAGGATATTTTAGATTATCATTATTTGATAATCTACGTAAAGCTTTTTAAACCTTTATTGATGAAATAAAGGTTATGGTTTGTTTTAAAATGAATGCAGTCTTTGAAAAACGTCTCATATAGAGGTCAAAACCTCGCAACGAAATCAATTAATATGGAACGTTTTTAATCAATAAGAACGGGACATTTTACGTTTCCCCTCACGCTTTGAACCTTTACCAGCCTTCTTGGCACTGGGTGGATCAGGGGTGACTTCAACAATTTCAACATCAGGAGATGGTTGAACAGTACCACCATCTCCACCCTCAATAGATCGCTCTGGGCTTTTCATTTGCTGTTCAAAAGCAGCATCTTGGGCTTTCTCTGCCTCAATTTCAGCAGGGGTTTTGGGCCGTTCAGACACAATTAAAGGATCAAGATTGGTCTTCTTAAAAGTTCTGTAAACCTGCATTACTTCTCCTGCAATCAGATAATATATAAACAAACAGAGAAACATATAAGAACATACACAACTCAGAACAACATAACAAATAACAGAATATATCAACAAAGGTGCCTACCACGACCTTCCCAGCGCAGCATCGGTGTATATCCAGAATGCCAGTTGTTACTCATTCTACAGAGAACCAGTATGGCTTCATAATCATCATATGACCGTTGTGGAAACTTGAATGTCTTCAACGTATCAAGAATAAAACTTTCATCCTCAGACAATGTGGTGGATTTGCTAACTCCTATGGTAGTTTTTCTCCAACCACGAACACATGCCCAGGCATCATGAACAACCCTTTCATTAACAAAGAAATAGGGATCTTTCCAGTTCTTTAACGAACTTTCCTTCACCCCAGTAAATGCCTTGTTCGGCTTACAATCAAATGTATACCAGCATTTGCTAACTAATCTAGTTCTAAATAATTCATGGAAAATATTCACATTGGGAGCTTCTCCTACAGAATTACAGTACATTTTAAAAAGAATAATTTTCTGTAAACCTAATGGATGAACTTGACTAATACCTATCCCATAGTGGGCAAGAATTTGTTGAAGAAAGGAAGAAAGAGGAATACGGATATTTCCTACAGTTAATTGTAATTTATAGAGGGTAATCATGTTTTTTGGAGGTTTATTGGCCCTATCGCTATGCAAAGGCACAATAGGATTCAACAACCTAAGATATATGTGCTTCTCACATAACTGTTCTATATCGGCTTCGGTGATACTATAAGGGATGGTGCTGACGTCACGATTATCTCTCTGAGAAGACGTGCTGCTGGATTCGGCCATGGTAGTATGAAAAATGAAAATTAAAACAGAAGAAAAGATGAACAATCACTGACCTTGTACTTCACGGATTGCTAAATTGAATAAATTGCAAAATATCTTCACAACAAATAAGCAGTTTTGGGAAAAAGAAAAAGGTAAAGGGTCGGACTATTTATAGTCAAGCAACTGAATAATAAATGGATGAGATTGAGATATGTGTATGGGACAGATCAATAGAACAAACAATTTAAACTTTGAAAATAAATCAGAAAGATTTTGGGGGCAAATTCATAATTAGATATATGACGTCTGTGATGACCCGGGAATTTTTGACCAAATTTAAATTTAACCTTTATATGATTCCGATACGATAAGCAAAGTATGTAATGATTGAGTCTTAAAACTTTGAACTATTTCATACATTCAACTAACCCTCGACTATTTCCGACGATTCACGAACTATTGTCTGTAAATAAATATAAATATATAGGTAGATATACAAATATAAATATAAACGTAAACACAATATTTTGAATTTATAAAGTACACGTAATCAATTATAATTAAAAATATAAAATAATAAACAAGAAAAATTAAATTACTATTATTATGAATACATATGATTTCTATAAATAATAATTATTATGTTGTAAAGTATAAATATCAGATATTCAATATATGTTATATATATATATATATATATATATATATATATATATATATATACACACACACACACACACACACAAACATATATATATATATATATATATATATATATATATATATATATATATATATATATATATATATATATATATATGTAATATATGATTGTTAAATATTACATGATTACTAAATTGTAATATAATATTTAGTTACAAACTAAAATATGAATGTTATATTATTCATTAATATTAGTATATTATTATTTAATATAATATGTAAAATTTACACATCTAATTTGTTATAATTAGTAAAATTATAATTCTAAGTTATTAGGATCATTCACTATTGTTAATATCTTTATCAATATTATTATTATTACTTTTATTATTATAAACATAATACAACTTATTAATAGTAATATTAATATTATAATTAAAACATTATTTTAACTAATAGCATTACTATCCTAAATATTATTATGATAATTATAAATATCTGTATTAATATACTATTATTATTAAAAGGATTTCTATATTTTTATTTTATTAATAAAATTGTTATTAATATTAATCATTATATAAAAGTGTATACAATTATATAAATTTAGAATTCATTCAGCTTTATGTAACTTTTGGGCTGCTTTTAATTTGTCCTAGTATCACCTAACTCGTACGAATTCGAATCCAATATAGGAACACTCCAAAAATCAGATAGATATCCATATCTTGTTTTAATATTTTTATATATTTCTGTCCTTGAAAGCCAAACGGGTCGATCAATTTGATTTTTTAACTAATGCAATTCTGTAATAAGGGTCACCCATAAATCTATATTATCAAATAACAACTACAATGATATTATACAGAACCAGGAATTTTTTTTTCAATTTAAATCAAATGGGAAAGAACACTCTGTTCGTGTAACTTTTATTCAAGAACTCATTTTCGAACCAATTTTCAAAAAACTAAAAATGCAGTCTCGTTAGGAATTTATAGCTTAAACTATCTGCAAGTTTTCAGCCTTCAATTTCTCAAATTCATAACGAATTCACGAGTCAAAGTTTAAAGGTAAAAAGTCAAACATTTTTGTTCATAGAGAAATTCGAAGTGGTTTTGATGTTTTAGGATCAATTGGCGATTCTAATAGTTTCAATATATGATTAGCAAACTATTTTGTCAAATTGCAAATCAATTTTTTTATTTATTTATTCAGCGACGAACCACAGGCACCTGTTTCATCATTTTTTTTTCCTTCTTTTTCGCGTTTATTAATCAACAATACTTTTACTAATTTAAATCCTTGTAATCCCTAAACTTAAAAACTAAAAAAAACTATATGATGTGTTTATGGGACGACAGAATTGAATAAAGAAGAAGAAGGATGATAGGAACAGCGAGAATAGATTAAATTGTTTGAGTTGTGAATTAGAAATAAAAAGTCGTGTTAGCTCAGATGGTTAAGAAGGGGTGTTCGGTTTCGAGAGGTCTCGGGGTCGAATCCCTCTTGGTGTATTTATTTTTAAAGAAGCTTAAAAGGTAGTTTATTGTTTCTTATTTAGTCTTATTATTATTATTATTATTATTATTATTATTATTATTATTATTATTATTATTATTATTATTATTATTACTATTATTTTTATTATTATTATTTTTATTATTATTATTATTATTATTATTATTATTATTATTATTATTATTATTATTATTATTATTATTATTATTATTATTATTATTGCCATGATAAGTATTATTATTAGAAACATTATTATTATTATGATATTATTGTTAATATTATTTCTTATAATAATATTGTTGTGTTATTATCAGTAATATAAATGTAATGAGTATTATTATCCTTAACATAACTAATATTATTATTATTATTATTATCGTTATTATTATTAAGATAACGATAATATTTATTACTCCAAATATTTAGAAATATCATTATTTTAATTAAATAAAGAGTATTATTAAATTCGTTAACATTAGTATAAGTATCATAATTACAATTAGGATTATAGTTATTATTATTATTATTGATGTTATTAGTATTACAAATATTATTATTACAAATATTATAACTATCTTTATAAATATTAGAAACATTAATTATCATTAAAATTAGTATTAGTAATATTTAGAATTTTTATTAACAAAAGTATTACTATTAAGATTATCACTAGTAATATGATGGTTATAATAATTAATATTATCGTTAAGTATTAGGTATTATTATTAAAAATTATTATTTTCATTACCATTAATATTAAATTATTCACTTTATTAGAAACTACTATTATTATCATTATTATGCGATTTATTATAAAAACTATCATTAATATTATCATTTATAGAATCATTAATACTATTATCATTAATTTTAGTACTATCATTATTATTATAGATATCACTTAAAATATTATCTTAAAATACTACTTTAACAAATAATTGATATTTATATAAAAATATGTTTAATACATATAACATAACAGAACTTAATATTTTTATGTACAAAATGAATATATGAAACATATATATATTATATATTATTAATATAAAAGGAATATAACTAATAAATTATATATATATATATATATATATATATATATATATATATATATATATATATATATATATATATATATATATATATATATATTCGATTACAACTATGTATATTAATAAATATACAAATGATATAGGTTCGTGAATCCGAGGCCAACCCTGCATTGTTCCGTTGTTCAATATAGTCATATGTATTTTTACTACAAAATACATTAGGTGAGTTTCATTACTCCCTTTTTATATATATTTTTGGGACTGGGAATACATGCGCTGCTTTTATAAATGTTTTACGATATAGACACAAGTAATCTAAAATGTCCCGTTCTTATCGATTAAAAACGTTCCATATTAATTGATTTCATTGCGAGGTTTTGACCTCTATATGAGACATTTTTCAAAGACTGCATTCATTTTTAAAACAAACCATAACCTTTATTTCATAAATAAAGGTTTAAAAAGCTTTACGTAGATTATCAAATAATGATAATCTAAAATATCCAGTTTACACACGACCATTACATAATGGTTTACAATACAAATATGTTACATCAAAATCAGTTTCTTGAATGCAGTTTTTACACAATATCATACAAACATAGACTCCAAATCTTGTCCTTATTTTAGTATGCAACATCGGAAGCTCTTAGTATTCACCTGAGAATAAACATGCTTTAAACTTCAACAAAAATGTTGGTGAGTTATAGGTTTAACCTATATATATCAAATCGTAACAATAGACCACAAGATTTCATATTTCAATACACATCCCATACATAGAGATAAAAATCATTCATATGGTGAACACCTGGTAACCGACATTAACAAGATGCATATATAAGAATATCCCCATCATTCCGGGACACCCTTCGAATATGATATAAATTTCGAAGTACTAAAGCATCCGGTACTTTGGATGGGGTTTGTTAAGCCCAATAGATCTATCTTTCGGATTCACGTCAATTAGGGTGTCTGTTCCCTAATTCATAGATTACCAGACTTAATAAAAAGGGGCATATTCGATTTCAATAATTCAACCATAGAATGTAGTTTCACGTACTTGTGTCTATTTTGTAAATCATTTATAAAACCTGCATGTATTCTCATCCCAAAAATATTAGATTTTAAAAGTGGGACTATAACTCACTTTCACAGATTTTTACTTCGTCGGAAAGTAAGACTTAGCCACTGGTTGATTCATGAACCTATAACAATATATACATATATATCAAAGTATGTTCAAAATATATTTACAACGCTTTTAAATAATTTTGATGTTTTAAGTTTATTAAGTCAGCTGTCCTCGTTAGTAACCTACAACTAGTTGTCCACAGTTAGATGTACAAAAATAAATCGATAAATATTATCTTGAATCAATCCACGACCCAGTGTATACGTATCTCAGTATTGATCACAACTCAAACTATATATATTTTGGAATAACCTCAACCCTGTATAGCTAACTCCAACATTCACATATAGAGTGTCTATGGTTGTTCCGAAATATATATAGATGTGTCGACATGATAGGTCGAAACATTGTATACGTGTCTATGGTATCTCAAGATTACATAATATACAATACAAGTTGATTAAGTTATGGTTGGAATAGATTTGTTACCAATTTTCACGTAGCTAAAATGAGAAAAATTATCTAATCTTGTTTTACCCATAACTTCTTCATTTTAAATCCGTTTTGAGTGAATCAAATTGCTATGGTTACATATTGAACTCTATTTTATGAATCTAAATAGAAAATTTATAGGTTTATAGTCGAAAAAATAAGTTACAAGTCGTTTTTGTAAAGGTAGTCATTTCAGTCGAAAGAACGACGTCTAGATGACCATTTTAGAAAACATACTTCCACTTTGAGTTTAACCATAATTTTTGGATATAGTTTCATGTTCATAATAAAAATCATTTTCCCAGAATAACAACTTTTAAATCAAAGTTTATCATAGTTTTTAATTAACTAACCCAAAACAGCCCGCGGTGTTACTACGACGGCGTAAATCCGATTTTACGGTGTTTTTCGTGTTTCCAGGTTTTAAATCATTAAGTTAGCATATCATATAGATATAGAACATGTGTTTAGTTGATTTTAAAAGTCAAGTTAGAAGGATTAACTTTTATTTGCGAACAAGTTTAGAATTAACTAAACTATGTTCTAGTGATTACAAGTTTAAACCTTCGAATAAGATAGCTTTATATATAAGAATCGAATGATGTTATGAACATCATTACTATCTCAAGTTCCTTGGATAAACCTACTGGAAATGAGAAAAATAGATCTAGATTTAAAGGATCCTTGGATGGCTTGAAAGTTCTTGAAGCAGAATCATGACACGAAAACAATTTCAAGTAAGATTTCCACTCGAAATAAGATTGTTATAGTTATAGAAATTGAATTAAAGTTTGAATATGATTATTACCTTGTATTAGAAATATAACCTACTATAAGTAACAAAGGTTTCTTGATCTTGGATGATTACTTGGAATGGATTTAGAAAACTTGGAAGTAAACTTGCAATCTTGGAAGTATTCTTGATTTTATGAAACTAGAACTTTTGGAATTTATGAAGAACACTTAGAACTTGAAGATAGAACTTGAGAGAGATCAATTAGATGAAGAAAATTGAAGAATGAAAGTGTTTGTTGGTATTTTTGGTCGTTGGTGTATGGATTAGATATAAAGGATATGTAATTTTGTTTTCATGTAAATAAGTCATGAATGATTACTCATATTTTTGTAATTTTATGAGATATTTCATGCTAGTTGCCAAATGAAGGTTCCCACATGTGTTAGGTGACTCAGATGGGCTGCTAAGAGCTGATCATTGGAGTGTATATACCAATAGTACATACATCTAAAAGCTGTGTATTGTACGAGTACGAATACGGGTGCATACGAGTAGAATTGTCGATGAAACTGAACGAGGATGTAATTGTAAGCATTTTTGTTAAGTAGAAGTATTTTTATAAGTGTCTTGATGTCTTTAAAAAGTGTATGAATACATATTAAAACACTACATGTATATATATTTTAACTGAGTCGTTAAGTCATCGTTAGTCGTTACATGTAAATGTTGTTTTGAAACCTTTAGGTTAACGATCTTGTTGAATGTTGTTAACCCATTATTTATTATAACAAATGAGATGTTAAATTGTTATATTATCATGATATTATGATATATAATATATCTTAGTATGATATATATACAGTTAAATGTCGTTACAACGATAATCGTTACATATATGTCTCGTTTCGAAATCATTAAGTTAGTAGTCTTATTTTTACATATGTATTTCATTGTTAATACACTTAATAATATATTTACTTATCATTTAACATAATTAACCAAGTGTATCAATATCTTAATATGATTCATATGTTCCTAGTAAGACGTTGTTATAACGATAATCGTTATATATATCATTTTCGAGTTTCTTAAATTAATAGTCTCATTTTTATGTATATAACTCATTGTTAAAATACCTAATGAGATACATACTTATAATAAAATCATGTAAACTATATATATAACCATATATATGTCATCGTATAGTTTATACAAGTTTTAACGTTCGTGAATCACCGGTCAACTTGGGTGGTCAATTGTCTATATGAAACCTATTTCAATTAATCAAGTCTTAACAAGTTTGATTGCTTAACATGTTGGAAACACTTAATCATGTAAATAACAATTTCATTTAATATATATATATAAACATGGAAAAGTTCGGGTCACTACATAATCGAAACTATATTCTATGGTTGAATTATCGAAGTCGAATATGCCCCTTTTTATTAAGTCTGGTAATCTAAGAATTAGGGAACAGACACCCTAATTGACGTGAATCCTAAAGATAGATCTATCGGGCCCAACAAGCCCCATCCAAAGTATCGGATGCTTTAGTACTTCGAAATTTATATCATGTTTAAAGGAGGATCCCGGAATGATGGGGATATTCTTATATGCATATTGTGAATGTCGGTTACCAGGTGTTCAATCCATATGAATGATTATTTTTGTCTCTATGTATGGGACGTATATTTATGAGAACTGAAAATGAAATCTTCTGGTCTATTAAAATGATGGAAATGTTTATTTATGTTAAATTAATGAACTCACCAACCTTTTGGTTGACACTTGAAAGCATGTTTATTCTCAGGTACGAAAGAAATCTTCCACTGTGCATTTGCTCATTTTAGAAACATTACTTGGAGTCATTCATGGCATATTTCAAAAGACGTTGCATTCGAGTCGTCGAGTTCATCAAGATTATTATTAAGTCAATTATAGTTGGATATATTCTGAAATGGTATGCATGCCGTCAATTTTCGTTGTAAAGAAAGATTGTCTTTTAAAATTTAATGCAATGTTTGTAAAATGTATCATATAGAGGTCAAATACCTCGCGATGTAATCAACTGTTTTGAATCGTTTATAATCGATATGGACTTCGTTCGGATGGATTAGGACGGGTCTCTACTGTTGGTATCAGAGCGGTGGTCTTAGCGAACTAGGTCTGCATTAGTGTGTCTGACCGAGAAGTCGTTAGAATGCATTAGTGAGTCTGGACTTCGACCGTGTCTGCATGTCCAAAGATTTGCTTATCATTTCGTGTCGAAAATTACCTTCTTATCATTCTTAGAGAATCACTTGCTTATCATCCTTAGTCTAAACACATCTTATTGCATTGATTGCATGATTAGTGTATAGACAAAATTCATATCTTAGCATATCTACTAATTCATATCTTAGGGTATCTGTTATTTTAAACTTTGCCTGTCATTTTCCGTAGATTCCTCCGTAACTTATGGGATTTTAGTATTATATATGCATATGTAAATTATTTATTGCAGGGTACTAATCTACATCCTATAATCTATTTCTTATCGAAAATACTTCATCTGATCGTACGAGATGAATCCCTCACCCAGTTCGAGTCCCTCAGATTTCGATAGCTATTCCGATAGTTATTCCAACAACTATTCCGATATGTATTTCAACTCGAGCTCCGAAAGTGGAGTCATCGGAATGAATCCATCAATCAGCCACCCCCAATTCATCTGATGGGTTTGTAGTCGACTTAATCAATGGAGACACGAAGAAGGCGATCCTTTGCACCAACCGAATTTACCTCTTGATGAAGAACCCGAAGCCCTTACCAGTGAACTAGTCCGAAACACCATTTTCACCCTCATCTCCCGAATATCTCGCCATGATTATATTCTGTCTAAAATTCTAAACCTCATTCATTCGCTCGTTCCAACCGACAATCACCCCGGAATAATAGAAGAAGTCAACAAACTTCGCGCTCGAAAAATAAATTTGGAAAATATGGTGCAAAACGTACCAGCTTCAGCAACATCACCGGCAACAACAGTATTACCAATGTCAATACCAATACAACCAACAACCCAAGTTTCAACATCACATGCCTCAACACCGCAATCTATACCCCAAGCAAGATCTTCGTTCTACATATTGTAGTGACCCTAACTTTTCCATGTTTTTATATATTAAATGAAATTGATATTTACATGATTAAATGTTTCCAACATGTTAAGCAATCAAACTTGTTAAGACTTGATTAATTGAAATTGGTTTCATATAGACAATTGACCACCCAAGTTGACCGGCGATTCACGAACGTTAAAAATTGTAAAAACTATATGATGACATATATATGGATATATATATAGTTAACATGATATTATGATAAGTAAACATATCATTAAGTATATTAACAATGAACTACATATGTAAAAACAAGGCTACTAACTTAATGATTTTGAAACGAGACATCTATGTAACGATTATCGTTGTAACGACATTTAATGTATATATATCATATTAAGATATATTAATACATCATGATATCATGATAATATAATAATTTAACATCTCATTTGATTTAATAAACAATGGGTTAACAACATTTAACAAGATCGTTAACCTAAAGGTTTCAAAACAACACTTACATGTAACGACTAACGATGACTTAACGACTCAGTTAAAATGTATATACATGTAGTGTTTTAATATGTATTCATACACTTTTGAAAGACTTCAAGACACTTATCAAAATACTTCTACTTAACAAAAATGCTTACAATTACATCCTCGTTCAGTTTCATCAACAATTCTACTCGTATGCACCCGTATTCGTACTCGTACAATACACAGCTTTTAGATGTATGTACTATTGGTATATACACTCCAATGATCAGCTTTTAGCAGCCCATGTGAGTCACCTAACACATGTGGGAACCATCATTTGGCAATTAGCATGAAATATCTCATAAAATTACAAAAATATGAGTAATCATTCATGACTTATTTACATGTAAACAAAATTACACATCTTTTATATCTAATCCATATACCAATGACCAAAAACACCTACAAACACTTTCATTATTCAATTTTATTCATCTAATTAATCTCTCTCAAGTTCTATCTTCAAGTTCTAAGTGTTCTTCATAAATTCTACAAGTTCTAGTTTCATAAAATCAAGAATACTTCCAAGTTTGCTAGCTTACTTCCAATCTTGTAGAGTGATCATCCAACCTCAAGAAATCTTTATTATTTACAGTAAGATATCTTTCTAATACAAGGTAATACTCATATTCAAACTTTGATTCAATTTCTATAACTATAACAATCTTATTTCGAGTGGAAATCTTACTTGAACTTGTTTTCGTGTCATGATTCTGCTTCAAGAACTTTCAAGCCATCCAAGGATCCTTTAAAGCTATCTTATTCGAAGGTTTAAACTTGTAATCACTAGAGCATAGTTTAGTTAATTCTAAACTTGTTTGCAAACAAAAGTTAATCGTTCTAACTTGACTTTTAAAATCAACTAAATACATATTCTATATCTATATGATATGCTAACTTAATGATTTAAAACCTGGAAACACGAAGAACACTGTAAAACGGGACATACGCCGTCGTAGTAACACCGCGGGCTATTTTTGGTTAGTTAATTAAAAACTATGATAAACTTTGATTTAAAAGTTATTCTTCTGGGAAAATGATTTTTCTTATGAACATGAAACTATATCCAAAAATCATGGTTAAACTCAAAGTGGAAGTATGTTTTCTAAAATGGTCATCTAGACGTCGTTCTTTCGACTGAAATGACTACCTTTACAAAAACGACTTGTAACTTATATTTTCGACTATAAACCTATACTTTTTCTGTTTAGATTCATAAAATAGAGTTCAATATGAAACCATAGCAATTTGATTCACTCAAAACGGATTTAAAATGAAGAAGTTATGGGTAAAACAAGATTGGATAATTTTTCTTGTTGTAGCAACATGAAAATTGGTAACTAATCTATATTAATCATATCCTAGCTAACTTATATTGTATTATACATGTATTCTAATATATTATGTAATCTTGGGATACCATAGACACGTATGCAAATGTTTTGACATATCATATCGACCCATGTGTATATATTATTTGGAACAACCATAGACACTCTATATGCAGTAATGTGGGAGTTAGCTATACAGGGTTGAGGTTGATTCTAAAAATATATATACTTTGAGTTTTTATCTAGCCTGAGACATGTATACACTGGGTCGTGGATTGATTCAAGATAATATATATAAATTTTTTTCTGTACATCTCACGTTGGACAACTAGTTGTAGGTTACTAACGAGGACAGCTGACTTAATAAACTTAAAACATCAAAATGTATTAAAAGTGTTGTAAATATATTTTGAATATACTTTGATATATATGTACATATTTGTTATAGGTTCGTGAATCGACCAGTGGCCAAGTCTTACTTCTCGACGAAGTAAAAATCTGTGAATGTGAGTTTCATTTGCCTTTTTATCCTTTATATATTTTTGGGCTGAGAATACATGCGCAATTTTTATAAATAATTTACGAAATAGACACAAGTACGTGAAACTACATTCTATGGTTGAATTATAAAAATCGAATATGCCCCTTTTTATTAAGTCTGGTAATCTAAGAATTAGGGAACAGACACCTTAATTGACGCGAACTCTAAAGATAGATCTATCGGGCCCAACAAGCCCCATCCAAAGTACCGGATGCTTTAGTACTTCGAAATTTATATCATGTACGAAGGAGGATCCCGGAATGATGGGGATATTCTTATATGCATATTGTGAATGTCGGTTACCAGGTGTTCAATCCATATGAATGATATTTTTGTCTCTATGCATGGGACGTATGTTTATGAGAAATGGAAATATGAAATCTTATGGTCTATTAAAATTATGAAATGATTATTTATGTTAAACTAATGAACTCACCAACCTTTTGGTTGACACTTGAAAGCATGTTTATTCTCAGGTATGAAAGAAATCTTTCGCTGTGCATTTGCTCATTTTAGAGATATTACTTGGAGTCATTCATGACATATTTCAAAAGACGATGCATTCGAGTCGTCGCGTTTATCAAGATTATTATTAAGTCAATTATAGTTAGATATATTATGAAATGGTATGTCTGCCGTCAACTTTTGATATAATGAAAATTTGTCTTTTCAAAAACGAATGATAAAGATAGATCTATTATCTCTGATAAAGATAGATCTATTGGGCCTAACAAACCCCATCCAAAGTACCGGAAACTTTAGTACTTCGAAATTTATATCATATCCGAAGGGTGTCCCGGAATGATGGGGATATTCTTATATATGCATCTTGTTAATGTCGGTTACCAGGTGTTCACCATATGAATGATTTTTATCTCTATGTATGGGATGTATATTGAAATATGAAATCTTGTGGTCTATTGTTACGATTTGATATATATATAGGTTAAATCTATAACTCACCAACATTTTTGTTGACGTTTAAAGCATGTTTATTCTCAGGTGAATATTAAGAGCTTCCGCTGTTGAATACTCAAATAAGGACAAGATTTGGAGTCCATGTTGAAAGGACCCGTTCATATACATTATAAACGATTCACAATAGTTGATTACATTGCGAGGTATTTGACCTATATATGATACATGTTACAAACATTGCATTCGTTTTTAAAAGATAAACTTTCTTTACATCAAAAATTGACAGGCATGCATACCATTTCATAATATCCACTATCCAACTATAAATTGATTTAATAATAATCTTTGATGAACTCAATGACTCGAATGCAACGTTCTTCGAAATATGTTATGAAACCAAGTAATATCTTTAAAATGAGCAAATGCACAGCGGAAGATTTATTTAACACCTGAGAATAAACATGCTTTAAAGTGTCAACCAAAAGGTTGGTGAGTTCATTAGTTTATCATAATCATTTATTTCCATCATTTTAATAGACCACAAGAATTTCATTTCCAGTTCTCATAAATATACGTCCCATGCATAGAGACAAAAATAATCATTCATATGGTGAACACCTGGTAACCGACATTAACTAGATACATATAAGAATATCCCCTATTATTTCGGGATCCTCCTTCGGACATGATATAAATTTCGAAGTACTAAAGCATCCGGTACTTTGGATGGGGTTTGTTAGGCCTAATAGATCTATCTTTAGGATCCGCGTCAATTAGGGTGTCTGTTCCCTAATTCTTATATTACCAGACTTTAATAAAAAGGGGCATATTCGATTTCGATAATTCAACCATAGAATGTAGTTTCAATTACTTGTGTCTATTTCGTCAAACATTTATAAAAGCGCATGTATTCTCAGTCCCAAAAATATAAAGGGTAAAAAGGCAAATGAAACTCACCATACTGTATTTCGTAGTAAAAATACATATAACGTCATTGAACAAGTGCAAGGTTGGCCTCGGATTCACGAACCTAAATTAATTATATATATTTATGTGTTGGTCAATATTTGTCTAACAAATTAGGTCAAGTCATAGTGTACCACAATCCTAATGCTCGAGACTAATATGCAAAAGTCAACAAAAGTAAATTTGACTCAAAATAATTTCCAAAAATCTATACATGATCAATATATAGTTTAAATATCGTCGTTTTATATTTTTAAATATTTTTAAAAGATTTATTAGAGTAAATAATATAATATAATTTATTTATTAATAAATAAAAGTTTATATTAAATTTATATAATAAAATATACTTATATATATATTAAATAATAAAATTTATAGGGTTCATTTAATATCATAAAGATAATATGATAGGTATTATTAAAGTAAGTTATTACACGTAGTAAAATATGTTTGTATCACATAATTATTTGATAAAATAATATCTATAATGATAGCAAGTGAAAGTTGTATTATTTTGTAATAATAATTATTATTATAAAAATATCAATATTTATAATTACTAAGATGACATTATGATAAAACTATAATTCTAATTATGATAACTTTAATATTTACGATGATTTTTAATATTATCTTTAAAATAATAATTCTATTTAAAATAATAATAATGATATTTTATAGTAACAATGACATTTCTATTAAAATAATAATTTTTGTTAAAATGATAGTTTTAATACTAACGATACTTTTAATAATAATAGTAATGATAAAAATAATAAGAACGATAATTTTATCTAAATCAATATCTTATAATATTTTAATTTCATCATGATACTCTTACTTATTATTTCCTAATTGTTTCGTTTAATAGCTTTTAATCGTCTTTTATATCGTGTTCATAATAATGATAATAATAGTAATCAAAATAATTAGGTGTTACAAATATTTGTTTTAATTACACTAATATTAATAATGATAGTTACTATAATATTATTAACGATAATACTAATAATTATCTTAATGATAATATACTAATAATAATAATAACAATAACAATAACCATTTTTAAATAATGATATACATATTAATAATGATAATAATAATAATAATAATAATAATAATAATAATAATTGGATAATAATAATAATACTAATTATAACTTTAACGATAATAACGATAGTAATAATAATAATAAAAAATAACAATTTTTAATGATAAATCCCTTTTATTGATAAAGATAATAATAATGATAATAATAAGATAAAACTAGAACGACGATAAAAACGACGATAATAATAATCATTTTTAATAAAAATATCGAAAATTCAATTGATTATAACTTCTAATCCATTCATCGAAACCATTCGATATCTAAAGGAAAAGTTCTTAATTTTTCGCTAGCTTTTCAAGGACATGCATATCTTATACCTTATCTCAACCGTAAGTGTAACTAATTCAAGATTCAACCTAACCTGTCTAAGGGCAATATCAAAAGTAAAAGCATGCATAATCCTAAATACTCGAGCACTAGTCAGGGATACACTATTAGTATGTAAAAGTTAAATTATGAGTACTCACGTATCAATATTGAGATTCAATATTGCAGGAAAGGTACGTAGACGCAACGGACATGATAAACACTATATTGACCTCACGAGCATACCCATGAACCATACTCAATCACCTCCATAGCTATAACCCATAATTTCCTTAATCCTATCCTACTCGAAAAATAATTTCGAAATCACTCGGACAGCACTCCGTCGTAATATTTTTATGTATACTAATAATATCTTGAAATAATACGGAGTAAATATATATATGTAAATCGATTTAGAGAGTTTGGAGAAAAATATTTTTAAGTTTCTATGAAATAATGAAACCTATTGAATTCTATTTATAATAGATTTTTGAATTATTAAAGTGAATTATTAAAGTATGAATTATTAAAGTGAATTATTAAAGTATGAATTATTAAAGTGAATTATTAAAGTATGAATTATTAAAGTGAATTATTAAAGTATGAATTATTAAAGTGAATTATTAAAGTATGAATTATTAAAGTGAATTATTAAAGTTAAATTAAAGTAAAAATAAAGTAAATGTAAAGTTTAAGTATAGTAAAAGTATAAAACTATGTACGTATAATACGCGTATAAATATATATAATATTAATTTAAATCGTTATATATATATATATTTAATAAAATAAAATATAAATATCATTATCTTTATCATACTAGTTAAGTAATGAGTTGTCAAAAGTGGTTCTAGATATTTATAAAAGTTATATACGTTTTAATAATAAAGTTCTTTTTAAACTGAAAACGATTTTGTACGTTTGAAACTAAATAGATCAATCGAGTCTTTATGAGATTCAATCTTCCACTATCCTTTGTCTAGTTCTCAATGATTGACAATTTGTTCTTATTTATAAATCACTTTACTATTTTCCGAATATTGTTAAAATGGAAAGATTTCTCAAATCAACGTGGGCCTTTCAACAGAGACTTGTAATCATAATTCAATATATCTGATAGTTCAATCATTTGATCTTATCTTCTAATTCCATTGATAAACATTTTAAAATAGATACAATCATATAAAGTATTTAATCTAATATTTTGTTTACGTTTCAAGTTATAATATATATACACATATACATATATAATCATATTCGTTTAATGGTTCGTGAATCGTTGGAACTTGGTCGAGGTTGAATGAATGTATGAACATAGTTTAAAATTCTTGAAATTTAACTTAACAAATATTGCTTATCGTGTCAGAAACATATAAAGATTAAAGTTTAAATTTGGTTGGAAATTTTCGGGTTGTCACAGTACCTACCCGTTAAAGAAATTTCGTCCCGAAATTTGAGTGGAAAGGTCGTGAATGATAATAAGTATGTTTTCATGATGCATACGGGCTGAAAATTAGAGTTTTATCATCAGCGAATAATTTGGATAAACAATCCATTTATATGAAGAGTACGAATGAAGCTAACATAGAAGAGTGAAATGAGTAAGTATATATTCATCTTATCATTTGACGTAGATATGATTGATTCCCAGATTTCAAGGGATTTGAAGAAAATCTTCTTAATAAGATTTGACTCTCCGGTAATCAAGGGAATTAGGATCCGCTTTAAATGTGATCGTCCATTTTAATTGTTTTGTCAGAGATTTTCTTATAAATTCACCTCCTTCGTTTCCTTACAACTCACACCTTCTGTTGATGCATTTTATGCAAGTCCCTAGACATCTACCCACGTCCATTGCAGGTACAACAGTTTACAGGCCACCATGATTGCTCGTTATTATCCTATCCTTGTTTGTATGTGTTTACAGGAACTGCAGGAATGAGATTTAGATGTTTGACTATGTTAGACTTAGTCAGACGTACGAGTGAAGCCTCAATAGTACAGCTGACAGGCTCATACGCACGGTTGATGCTGAGCTAAGTCACAATTACAACCTAAATGAGAATACACGAGTGAGTGATCACCCGTACTGCAGATGAAGCCAACTCGTACGTATGATGAATGAATCGTATGGGTGAGTCAACAGCAGGGGTATATAAAGTCTTATGTTCTTCATTTTAGGTTAAGCCTCTCATTTGTTACACATACTCAGATCTAGTGAGCTCCTCCGATTCTCTCTCAGTCCAAATCACCCAGGTGGTGAATAATAGCTTTAGGTGTTGATCTAATCACACTTGATTTAGTTGTGGTTTGACTAAATTAATAAAAAAAAAACTTAACCTATTCACTAGAGGGTTTGATTTACTTATTCTGCCATTGTGTGAGTTAAATCTATTAATTTCTAAGTTCCTAGTCATGTTTCATCACCTTCTATTCTTTCCCCCTCAACTCATATTTTAAAGTATTCATCAATATGCTCCATCCAGTTCTGATTCTCGATATACTTCTAACTTTCATATCGGTCATTCTTCTTTTTCATCTACCGCCGGAAGAATCTATTTACTTCTACTATACTCTTGGGTTTATAGTGTTTCTAGTTCTCCCGTGTCTTTATATTACTATATGCATCGATATATATGGTTTATAATTTATGGTTTGTCGTTGGGCTTTTATGTTCCCTTATATTTCAAAGTCTCTGCTTCTGTCTTCTATAATCATTATCATTCACAGTTAATGCTCTCTTTTATTTGCTGCAATTTATACCCCAATTTCTATTTCGGAGTTTTGTCCTTTCATTTCTTCTTCTTGCGATTAAGCACCGCTTGTAATGGTCCAGAATTCACAGATACGAATTTCGGAATGAACATTGTTAATGTTCTAGGAAGGAAATTGTGATGGCACGATCTTGACTTGTCAAATTACTAGAATACCTTGGAAAAGGCCGAATCATCAAGAAATATTTTCTTGATATTTTAGAGATTATATAGAATACAAGAGTCGTATAACATGGCACATGATGATGTTATGATCTGTGAATCATCACGTTCCATTTAGAAACTCAGCATGACTTACTGTAATATAATCACATTGATCAAGTGTCATTATATTATACTAATTCATGCTTCAGTTCCCAACACTACTTCAAAATATTCCTATTTTAAACTTGAATGTTTCAGAATTTAGAAACTAAAATAGTTTCTTTTATGATGTAATACAGATAGCGCGAAGAGGTAAATTATTTTAAATAAGAAAAATTAAGAAAATATCTTCAGAAATATGGAGGATATTTATAATGAAAGATATGATGATATTTTATAATTTCTAATATCAGAGGATGATGAAGAATATTGTCCGCAGGGGTTTACAGTCAGGAGCAAGGTATTCGTTAATGACTTCAGCAGGTACTGAATCATTTGGATCCTTTGAAGTCAGGTTCAGTCTTTGTAATTTGTCCACAGACTCCTTCCTACTTTGCTCAATCTGTTTTCCAGTTCCAAAACTTCTCTTTTTCTGCGCTTTGCCAGCACACTTCATCATTATCATCCAGCTTTTACCGTTTAAAGTCGTTTATAGTTTTTGCTACTTTATCAGCATTTTTTTTCCATTTTCGGAGAACCAATTCGTAGTTCGGAGTGTTTTTCAGAAACTTCTAATTCAAATTAAGTCCAGAAGATAGACGTTATATATACACATATAACTGTTGGCGTAGACATGCTGCGAGATTTCAAAATACTGATTTCTAATTCCCAATGATTCGTATGGTAATTCTCATTACATTATGCGAATGAGTAAATGATGGGGTTTCAATGAATAATTATAATGACTTTTTGGAGAGGCTAAAGTCAAAGGGTAATGAAGTTGTTGGTACATCTGCTAATAATGTGGTGGAATGTAAAAGGTTCACTGGTAATGATGGTATATATCTCAAGGTTATAATAAGGTTAGTCTGACTGAAAAGTCGAAGTTGACTTGCTGGAGCTGTGACAAAACTGGCTACTTTGAATAGGAGTCGCAAAGTTATTTTTGCTAATAAATTCCAAAGAATCTGACGCGGATACGTTGTTTAAACTTTTACTTTGGTTTCAAGAGTTTTTCGGGTACATAACTGTGGGTAACATGTGGTTGGATCATCATCTCGATTGCTCATCATTCGAAGTGTCATCAGAAATTTTCGAAGGGTTTGAACACAGATTGTAATCGTTAACATACATTTGATATTCTAACACAGTTTTGAAGTCAAAATATAGCTTGTGAAAGATGTAAGGATCTAAGAGTGATGATTTTGGTCATATCTCAAGTTGAATTTTGAGATTTCAAAATCAGAATATGTAATTAAATTTTGAATGAGTATGGTTGTTTTGATTTCTATAAAAGAATGTATATTGTTGTGAAAGTAGGGAGTATAATGGATGATTTGCTTAATCAGATTCGAAAAATGTAACATATTAATTGTGAACTTATATATCTCTCGGTTATTACCTACCCGTTAAAAAAAATTCACAATTAATATTTTGTACAAAAGAATTTTATTACAGTCTTTATGAAAATATATATATGTATATTTTCTTCAGATGTAACATAGATTTAATGAGTTAATGTTAAATTAAACTCATTTGATTCACAGTTGAAACTAGAATTGAATATTCCCTAAAGGCTTTAAAAAGTACATAACTTTTACGCAGTATTTCTTTAATGACATTGAAATTATGAATCAATACTTCGTTATTTGTTGAGGTATGATGTTCGGTTCGTGGAATTCTTGTGTTCGCAAAGTACGAATGATGTTATCTGAAAAGTTTCGGGTACATCGATGATGAAAGTGTAAAATCAAATATATACTTGATTTATTATGAATTGGAATTTGTTGAATTGTGACAGAGATTGTAGTTAACGTTGGTTAAGTTGTGGCCGAAGGACGTACATTATTGCATATTTGTAATATGAATTAACCGAGTAGTTAAGATTCACACACAATAGCTTAGCACGGAAAGATTTATTTCAATATATATATATATATATATATATATATATATATATATATATATATATATATATATATATATAATATACATATAATTTCTTCAGAGGGAATGAGTTAATTCTTCATAACTCGTTGATACAATATACACGTTATTGATTCGTAATGATGTCCACAGTGATTCTTGAACTGACGGAGTTTGTGATGTTATCAGTGTTGTTGATTCGGATATTGACTGTACTGACGATGCTGGTAACGCTGACGGTACTGTTGATGCTGTTGGTAAAGCAAGTTTAGCTTGTTAATCACACACCATTTTTGTCAGGGTTTCTACTCTTCCTTCTATCATTTTGGTTCGCTTAACTAATTTATGGTTAGGGCTAGATTAGATAATCTCTAAGACTTTAGAGATAACATAATCGCCGCGGAATGTTTCTCCAATGAAGTTATGAATTAATACTTCGTCAGTTATTGTTGTTGGTACTCCTTGGTATCTATGGTGCGTATGACGTTGATGCTCGTGGGACAGATTGTGAAGTTGAGGTTTACAACGCGGTTGTAGTTGGAGGTGGTAATGGTACTGTTGGCGTTGATGATGGTGGTACTGGTTATGCTGCTGATGCTGCTGATGCTGCTGCTGGTGTTTGTAATCTCTGCACCATATTCTCCAAAGCCACTACCTGAGCGCGAAGCTCGTTGACTTCTTCTATTACACCGGGGTGATTGTCGGTTCGGACGAGTGGATAAATAAAATCTAAAATTTGATGTAATATATAATCGTGACGAGATACTCTGGAAATGAGCGAGAAAATGGTGTTTCGGACAGGTTCGCCGGTAAGTGCTTCAGGTTCTTCGTCAAGAGGGCAATGTGGTGGATGGAAGGGATCACCTTCTTCTTGTCTCCAATGATTGAGGAGGCTACGAACCCATCCCCAATTCATCCAGAATAGGTGATGACTGATTGGTTGATCTATTCCAGTCACACTACTTTCGGAGCTTGAATGGGATTCCATTTTGGAATCTGAGTGACTTGAACTGATGACGAATTCCATTTCGTACGATTGGATAAAGGATTTTTTTTTCCGATATGAAATGATTTTGGCTAACAGATGGTATTCTAATTACATAGAATATATATATATATATATATATATATATATATATATATATATATATATATATATATATATATATATATATATATATATATATATATATATATATATATATATATATATATATATATATATATATATATATATATATATATATATATATATATATATATATATATATATATAGATCAAAAGATTTCGTAGATTACGGAGGACTTTGCGGGATATGTCAGGCAAAGTTTAAAGTAACAAATACGATAAGATATGATTTAGCATATATGCTAAGATATGAATTTTTGTCTATACACTATTCTTGCAATCAATGCAGCAAGACGTGTCTTAGACTAAAAATGATAAGCAGGTAATTTCTTGAGGATGATAAGTAGTTAATTTTTGACACAAAATGATAAGCAAAACTTTTGACATGCAGACACGGTCGAAGTCCAGACTCACTAATGCATCCTATCGACTTATCAGTTAGACACACTAATGTAGATCTGGTTCGCTAAGACCACCGCTCTGATACCAACTGAAAGAACCCGTTCATATACATTATAAACGATTCACAATAGTTGATTACATTGCGAGGTATTTGACCTCTATATGATACGTTTTACAAACATTGCATTCGTTTTTAAAAGACAAACTTTCTTTACATCGAAAATTGACAGGCATGCATACCATTTCATAATATCCACTATCCAACTATAAATTGATTTAATAATAATCTTTGATGAGCTCAATGACTCGAATGCAACGTTCTTCGAAATATGTTATGAAAGACTCCAAGTAATATTTTTAAAATGAGCAAATGCACAGCGGAAGATTTCTTTAACACCTGAGAATAAACATGCTTTAAAGTGTCAACCAAAAGGTTGGTGAGTTCATTAGTTTATCATAATCATTTATTTCCATCATTTTAATAGACCACAAGAATATCATTTCCAGTTCTCATAAATATACGTCCCATGCATAGAGACAAAAATAATCATTCATATGGTGAACACCTGGTAACCGACATTAAATAGATACATATAAGAATATCCCCTATCATTCCGGGATCCTCCTTCGGACATGATATAAATTTCGAAGTACTAAATCATCCGGTACTTTGGATGGGGTTTGTTAGGCCCAATAGATCTATCTTTAGGATTCGCGTCAATTAGGGTGTCTGTTCCCTAATTCTTAGATTACCAGACTTTAATAAAAAGGGGCCTATTCGATTTCGATAATTCAACCATAGAATGTAGTTTCAATTACTTGTGTCTATTTCGTCAAACATTTATAAAAGCGCATGTATGCTCAGTCCCAAAAATATAAAGGGTAAAAAGGCAAATGAAACTCACCATACTGTATTTCGTAGTAAAAATACATATAACGTCATTGAACAAGTGCAAGGTTGGCCTCGGATTCACGAACCTAAATTAATTATATATATTTATGTGTTGGTCAATATTTGTCTAACAAATTAGGTCAAGTCATAGTGTACCACAATCCTAATGATCGAGACTAATATGCAAAAGTCAACAAAAATAAATTTGACTCAAAATAATTTCCAAAAATCTATACATGATCAATATATAGTTTAAATATCGTCGTTTTATATTTTTAAATATTTTTAAAAGATTTATTAGAGTAAATAATATAATTTATTTATTAATAAATAAAATTTTATATTAAATTTATATAATAAAATATACTTATATATATATTAAATAATAAAATTTATAGGGTTCATTTAATATAATAAAGATAATATGATAGGTATTATTAAAGTAAGTTATTACACGTAGTAAAATATGTTTGTATCACGTATTTATTTGATAAAATAATATCTATAATGATAGTAAGTAAAAGTTGTATTATTTTGTAATAATAATTATTATTATAAAAATATCAATATTTATAATTACTAAGATGACATTATGATAAAACGATAATTCTAATTATGATAACTTTAATATTTACGATAATTTTTAATATTCTATTTAAAATAATAATAATAATGATATTTTATAGTAACAATGACATTTCTATTAAAATAATAATTTTTGTTAAAATGATAGTTTTAATATTAACGATACTTTTAATAATAATAGTAATGATAAAAATAATAAGAACGATAATTTTATCTAAATCAATATCTTATAATATTTTAATTTCATCATGATACTCTTACTTATTATTTCCTAATTGTTTCGTTTAATATCTTTTAATCGTCTTTTATATCGTGTTCATAATCATAATAATGATAATAATAGTAATCAAAATGATAATACTAATAATAGTAATCAAAATCATAATCATAATATTAATAATGATAGTTACTATAACATTATTAACGATAATACTAATAATTATCTTAATGATAATATAGTAATAATAATAATAACAATAACAATAACCATTTTTAAATAATGATATACATATTAATAATGATAATAATAATAATAATACTAATAATAATAATAATAATAATAATAATAATAATAATTGGATAATAATAATAATACTAATTATAACTTTAACGATAATAACGATAGTAATAATAATAATAAAAAATAACAATTTTTAATGATAAATCCCTTTTATTGATAAAGATAATAATAAGATAAAACTAGAACGGTGATAAAAACGACGATAATAATAATCATTTTTAATAAAAATATCGAAAATTCAATTGATTATAACTTCTAATCCGTTCATCGAAACCATTCGATATCTAAAGGAAAAGTTCTTAATTTTTCGCTAGCTTTTCAAGGACATGCATATCTTATACCTTATCTCAACCGTAAGTGTAACTAATTCAAGATTCAACCTAACCTGTCTAAGGGCAATATCAAAAGTACAAGCATGCATAATCCTAAATACTCGAGCACTAGTCAGGGATACACTATTAGTATGTAAAAGTTAAATTATGAGTACTCACGTATCAATATTGAGATTCAATATTGCAGGAAAGGCACGTAGACGCAACGGACATGATAAACACTATATTGACCTCACGAGCATACCCATGAACCATACTCAATCACCTCCATAGCTATAACCCATAATTTCCTTAATCCTATCCTACTCGAAAAATAATTTTGAAATCACTCGGACAGCACTCCGTCGTAATATTTTATGTATACTAATAATATCTTGAAATAATACGGAGTAAATATATATATGTAAATCGATTTAGAGAGTTTAGAGAAAAATATTTTCAAGTTTCTATGAAATAATGAAACCTATTGAATTCTATTTATAATAGATTTTTGAATTATTAAAGTGAATTATTAAAGTATGAATTATTAAAGTGAATTATTAAAATATGAATTATTAAAGTGAATTATTAAAGTATGAATTATTAAAGTGAATTATTAAAGTATGAATTATTAAAGTGAATTATTAAAGTTAAAGTAAAGTAAAAATAAAGTAAAGGTAAAGTTTAAGTATAGTAAAAGTATAAAACTATGTACGTATAATACGCGTATAAATATATATAATATTAATTTAAATCGTTATATATATATTTAATAAAATAAAATATAAATATCGTTATCTTTATCATACTAGTTAAGTAATGAGTTGTCAAAAGTGGTTCTAGATATTTATAAAGGTTATATACGTTTTAATAATAAAGTTCTTTTAAAACTGAAAACGATTTTGTACGTTTGAAACTAAATAGATCAATCGAGTCTTTATGAGATTTAATCTTCCACTATCCTTTGTCTAGTTCTCAATGATTGACAATTTGTTCTTATTTATAAATCACTTTACCATTTTCCGAATATTGTTAAAATGGAAAGATTTCTCAAATCAACGTGGGCCTTTCAACAGAGACTTGTAATCATAATTCAATATATCTGATAGTTCAATCATTTGATCTTATCTTCTAATTCCATTGATAAACATTTTAAAATAGATACAATCATATAAAGTATTTAATCTAATATTTTGTTTACGTTTCAAGTTATAATATATATACACATATACATATATAATCATATTCGTTTAATGGTTCGTGAATCGTTGGAACTTGGTCGAGGTTGAATGAATGTATGAACATAGTTTAAAATTCTTGAAATTTAACTTAACAAATATTGCTTATCGTGTCGGAAACATATAAAGATTAAAGTTTAAATTTGGTTGAAAATTTCCGGGTTGTCACACATGTTTGTATGATATTATGTAAAAACTACATTCAAGAAACATATGTCGATGTAATATATTTCTATTGTAAACCATTATGTAATGGTCGTGTGTAAACAGTATATTTTAGATTATCATTATTTGATAATCTACGTAATGATTTTGAAACCTTTATTGATAAAATAAAGGTTATGGTTGTTTTAAAAATGAATGCAGTCTTTGAAAAACGTCTCATATAGAGGTCAAAACCTCGCAATGAAATCAATTAATATGGAACGTTTATAATCAATATGAATGGGACATTTCAGTTGGTATCCGAGCGTTGGTCTTAAAGAACCAGAAAATTTACATTAGTGTGTCTTATCGAGTTTGTTAGGATGCATTAGTGAGTCTGGACTTCGACCGTGTTTTCTTTAAAAATGATTGCTTAACATTTTTGTTGGAAACTATATATTTTTAACATGTGAATATTATTTGATATATTAATCTCTTAACGTGTTTGATATTATGTGATAGATGTCTACCTCTAGAACAAGTCCCATTGACTCACCTAATAATAATGAAGAGTCAAATGTAAATTGGAATGATTCGTGGACTGATTCACAAGTTCCCGAAGAGGAACCGGAAGAAGAGTCAGAACCGGAAGAAGAAATAGAACTAGTGGGGAAAATAATAAAACGGTTAAGTAGAAGAAAATCCTCAACCAACCGACCAAAGTTAATTATGGTTAATGGTGTTTCCGCCAAGGAAGCAAAGTATTGGGAGGATTACCAATTCTCTGATGAATTGGATCCCGACAAGGATTCCGATGATGTTATAGAAATTACCCCAACACAATTTAATAAGGCAAAAGAGAAAAATAAGGGAAAGGGCATAAAAATAGAGAAATTTGATTCCAAACACGATGAACTTTATATGTATCGTCAACACCAGTATTTCTTAAGTTGTGACAATAACCCGGGAACCTCTAAACCACCAGGTTTTTCTAAACCAATGTGGAAAACGACGGCTCGTATTAGGGGAACATCATATATCCCTAGAAACTTGGCAAAATGAATCAAAACCGAATAAGAAGAAATGAGCGAGTCGGAATAAGATAGTTGTATTCGTGTGGTGTAATATATGTAATATAGTGTGCTTATGCTTTATGATATATGTAAAAATTTCTTGTATTAATAAGTATTTTTTTATGAATCTAACTATTGTCTATTTTACAGTATAAAAACACAAAATGGATAGACAACCCAATATTTTAAGAGACCTACCCGGAGACATGATTGATGAAATCTTGTCTAAAGTCGGTCAGAATTCTTCGGCACAACTATTTAAGGCGAGATCAGTTTGTAAGACATTCGAAGAACGTTCCAAGAATGCCTTGATTTATAAAAGGCTTTCGTTCGAAAGATGGGGGATATCACATTGGGAAATCCATAAGTTACGATGTGTTTACTTTGACGCATATATTACGGGGAACCCAAATGCTATTTTACGCAATGGGTTAAGAAATTATTTTGACTCAATATATCTGAATATAGGACTTCGTGATTTAGAAAAAGCGGCTAACACGCAACATAAAGAAGCATGTTATGCTTACGGGTTAGTAATGTTCGCTTCTCACCAAAGTGAGAATAAGAACATCGGGCTACAACTATTAAACAAAACGTTCCCACAAATTGACGGAGTCGGTAATTGGGGTAAGAAATGAGGTTTTTAGGTTATTACGAGACTGTTGGTCAGTACGTAACCTTCATCCTTTTGACGACGTTACAACACATTGTCTTACTATCGGTCACAACGGTTATGTTCCACAAAACCAAGGATGGGAAGTGGTATTAGTAAAACCAGAATGCATGACTTGTTTCTAGACGTGTGAATTACGTGTCTTTATTGCCTTTGCTGAACGCCTTATTTATTAACTAGAATTATCTTCGCAACTACTTTGTATCAAAGTTTTATGTGCTATATTTCATGCTATATGTAAAAAAAAGCGGTATTGTAAGTTTGCAAGTTATTGTATAAAGGTTTGAAAATGATATTTTTTTTGTGTGATTATTTTTCATATAGAATTGTAGTAGTTGAAATGGTAAGTTAGCTACTAAGTATGAACTTAACGGGTAGGTACTACCCGAATTAAAGAGTATAAAACGCTAATATGAAGAAAGAGCTTTTATAAATAAGTTCATATTACGCTACGAAATACTATTGACTACTCTTGATATTCTATATGATTAACTCGTTTCATTTGACTATTTTGAAGGAAATGACACTGACTACTAGACACACCTTGAATATGAGCGAAGAGGAATTTCGTGCCTTTCTTGCTTCAAACATAGCCACAGTACAGGCTGCGCTATATACCAACAATAACTTCGAATCTAGCAATGCAGCTAATGGTGCAAGAAATCATGTAGGATGCACCTACAAAGAATTCACTGCCTGCAAACCTTTGGAATTTGATGGAACTGAAGGACCGATCGGATTGAAACGGTGGACCGAGAAGGTCGAATCGGTGTTTGCCATAAGTAAGTATACTGAAGAGGAAAAAGTGAAGTACGCTACGCATACCTTCACAGGTACTGCGTTAACATGGTGGAATACCTATCTAGAGCAAGTGGGACAAGATGATGCTTACGCACTACCGTGGTCAGCATTCAAGCACTTGATGAACGAGAAGTACCGTCCCAGAACCAAGGTCAATAAGCTCAAGACAGAACTTAGAGGGTTACGAACCCAAGGATTTGATATTACAACGTACAAAAGACGATTCACAGAATTGTGCCTATTGTGTCCAAGAGCGTTCGAAGATGAGGAAGAGAAGATCTACGCGTTTGTGAAAGGATTACCTAAAAGAATCCAAGAAGATATAAATTCATAGGAGCCCACCTCCATACAACAGGCATGTAGAATGGCTCACAAACTAGTGAACCAGATTGAGGAAAGAATTAAAGAACAGGCGGCTGAAGAGGTCAATGTGAAGCAAGTTAAAAGAAAGTGGGAGGAAAACGGTGATAAGAATCACTAATACAACAACAACAGTAATTACAACAATAATCGCAACAACTATCCTAACAATCGAAACATCAATCGCAACTATAACAAACGGCCCAACAACAAAAACAACAACAACAACAACAGCAACTACAACAATCATCCCAACAACAATAACAACCACAACAACAACAACAATCAGAAGCAGCTATGTCAAAGGTGTGAAAAGTATCACTCGGGGTTCTGTACCAAATTTTGCAACAAGTGTAAAAGAAATGGTCATAGCGAGGCGAAGTGTGAGATCTACGGACCAGGGGTTAACAGAACGAAAGGAACAAATGGCGTCGGAATGAGTAATGGCGGAGCAAGTAGTGTCGGAGTAAGTTATGCCAATGTATTTTGTTATAAATGTGGAAAACCAGGCCACATTATTAAAAATTGCCCGAACCAGGAGAACACGAATGGACAAGGCCGTGGAAGAGTTTTCAATATTAATGCGGCAGAGGCACAGGAAGACCCGGAGCTTGTTACGGGTACGTTTCTTATTGACAATAAATCTGATTACGTTTTATTTGATTCGGGTGCGGATAGAAGCTATATGAGTAGAGATTTTTGTGCTAAATTAAGTTGTCCATTGACGCCGTTGGATAGTAAATTTTTACTCGAATTAGCAAACGGTAAATTAATTTCAGCAGATTATATATGCCGGAATCGAGAAATTAAACTGGGTAGCGAAATATTTAAGATTGATTTGATACCCGTAGAGTTAGGGAGTTTTGATGTAATAGTTGGCATGGACTGGCTGAAGAAGGTGAAAGCAGAGATCGTATGTTATAAAAATGCAATTCGCATTGTACGAGAAGAGGGAGAACCCTTAATGGTGTACGGAAAAAAGGGCAACATGAAGCTACATCTTATTAGTAATTTGAAGGCATAAAAACTAATAAGAAAAGGTTGCTATGCTGTTCTAGCACACATCGAGAAAGTACAAACTGAAGAAAAGAGCATCAATGATGTTCCTGTCACAAAAGAATTTCCCGATGTATTTCCGAAAGAATTACCGGGACTACCTCCACATCGATATGTTGAATTTCAAATAGATCTTGTACCAGGAGCTTCACCAATAGCTCGTGCTCCTTATAGACTCGCACCCAGCGAGATGAAAGAACTGCAAAGCCAACTACAAGAACTATTAGAACGTGGTTTCATTCGAACAAGCACATCACCATGGGGAGCTCCTGTTTTGTTTGTCAAGAAGAAGGATGGTACATTTAGGTTGTGTATTGACTACAGAGAGTTGAACAAACTTACCATCAAAAACCGTTATCCACGGCTGAGAATTGACGACTTATTTGATCAACTACAAGGCTCGTCGGTTTATTTGAAGATCGATTTACGTTCTGGATATCATCAAATGCGAGTAAAGGAGGATGATATTCCAAAAACTGCTTTTAGGACGCGTTATGGTCATTACGAGTTTATGGTTATGCCGTTTGGATTGACTAACGCACCAGCTGTGTTCATGGACCTTATGAACCGAGTGTGTGGGCCATATCTTGACAATTTTGTCATTGTTTTCATCAATGACATACTTATTTACTCAAAGAATGATCAAGAGCACGAAGAACATTTGAGAAAAGTGCTAGAAGTATTGAGGAAAGAAAAACTGTACGCTAAGTTTTCAAAGTGTGCATTTTGGTTGGAAGAAGTTCAATTCCTCGGTCACATATTGAACAAAGAAGGTATCCAGGTGGACCCGGCAAAGATCGAAACAGTTGAAAAGTGGGAAACCCCAAAAAACTCCAAAGCATATACGTCAATTTTTAGGATTGGCTGGTTACTACAGAAGATTCATCCAAGATTTCTCCAAAATAGCAAAACCCTTGACCGCATTAACGCATAAAGGGAAGAAATTTGAATGGAAGGATGAACAAGAGAAGGCGTTTTAATTATTGAAGAAAAAGCTAACTACGGCACCTATATTTTCATTGCCTGAAGGGAATGATAATTTTGTGATTTATTGTGACGCATCAAAGCAAGGTCTCGGTTGTGTATTAATGTAACGAACGAAGGTGATTGATTATGCATCTAGAAAATTGAAGATTCACGAGCAAAATTATACGACGCATGATTTGGAATTAGGCGCGGTTGATTTTGCGTTAAAGACTTGGAGTCACTACTTATATGGGGTCAAAAGTATTATATATACCGATCACAAAAGTCTTCAACACATATTTAATCAGAAACAACTGAATATGAGGCAGCGTAGGTGGATTGAATTGTTGAATGATTACGAATTTGAGATTCGTTACCACCCGGGGAAGGCAAATGTGGTAGCCGACGCCTTGAGCAGAAAGGACAGAGAACCCATTCGAGTAAAATCTATGAATATAATGATTCACACTAACCTTACTACTCAAATAAAGGAGGCGCAACAAGGAGTTTTAAAAGAGGGAAATTTAAAGGATGAAATACCCAAAGGATCGGAGAAGCATCTTAATATTCGGGAAGACGGAACCCAGTATAGGACTGAAAGAATTTGGGTACCAAAATTTGGAGATATGAGAGAAATGGTACTTAAAGAAGCTCATAAAACCAGATACTCAATACATCCTGGAACGGGGAAGATGTACAAGGATATTAAGAAACATTTTTGGTGGCCAGGTATGAAAGCCGATATTCCTAAATATGTAGGAGAATGTTTGACGTGTTCTAAGGTCAAAGCTGAACATCAGAAACCATCAGGTCTACTACAATAACCTGAAATCCCGGAAAGGAAATGGGAAAACATTACCATGGATTTCATTACTAAATTGCCAAGGACTGCAAGTGGTTATGATACTATTTGGGTAATAGTTGATCGTCTCACCAAGTCAGCACACTCTCTGCCAATAAGAGAAGATGACAAGATGGAGAAGTTAGCACGACTGTATTTGAAGGAAGTCGTCTCCAGACATGGAATACCAATCTCTATTATCTCTGATAGGGATGGCAGATTTATTTCAAGATTCTGGCAGACATTACAGCAAGCATTAGGAACTCGTCTAGACATGAGTACTGCCTATCATCCACAAACTGATGGGCAGAGCGAAAGGACGATACAAACGCTTGAAGACATGCTACGAGCATTTGTTATTGATTTCGGAAACAGTTGGGATCGACATCTACCGTTAGCAGAATTTTTCTACAACAACAGCTATCATTCAAGCATTGAGATGGCACTGTTTGAAGCACTTTAAGGTAGAAAGTGCAGGTCTCCGATTTGTTGGAGTGAAGTGGGGGATAGACAGATTACGGGTCCGGAGATAATACAAGAAACTACCGAGAAGATCATCTAAATTCAACAGCGGTTGAAAACCGCCCAAAGTCGACAAAAGAGCTACGCCGACATTAAAAGAAAAGACATAGAATTTGAAATTGGAGAAATGGTCATGCTTAAGGTTGCACCTTGGAAAGGTGTTGTTCGATTTGGTAAACGGGAGAAATTAAATCCAAGGTATATTGGACCATTCAAGATTATTGATCGTGTTAACTTACCGACTTGAGTTACCTCAACAACTTGCGAATGTACATAACACTTTCCACGTCTCGAATTTGAAGAAATGTTTTGCTAAAGAAGATCTCACTATTCCGTTGGACGAAATCTAAATCAATGAAAAACTTCAATTCATTGAAGAACCCGTCGAAATAATGGATCGTGAGGTAAAGAGACTTAAACAAAATAAGATACCGATTGTTAAGGTTCGATGGAATGCTCGTAGAGGACCCGAGTTCACCTGGGAGCATGAAGATCAGATGAAGAAGAAATACCCGCATCTATTTCCAGAAGATTCGTCAACACTTTCAACAGCTTAAAATTTCGGGACGAAATTTATTTAACGGGTAGGTACTGTAGTGACCCGAACTTTTCCATGTTTTTAAATATTAAATGAAATTGATTTTTACATGATTAAATGTTTCCAACATGTTAAGAAATCAAACTTGTTAAGACTTGATTAATTGAAATAGGTTTCATATAGACAATTGACCACCCAAGTTGACCGGCGATTCACGAACGTTAAAACTTGTAAAAACTATATGATGACATATATATGGATATATATATAGTTAACATGATATTATGATAAGTAAACATATCATTAAGTATATTAACAATGAACTACATATGTAAAAACAAGACTACTAACTTAATGATTTTGAAACGAGATATATATGTAACGATTATCGTTGTAACGACATTTAATGTATATATATCATATTAAGATATATTAATACATCATGATATCATGATAATGTAATAATTTAACATCTCATTTGATTTAATAAACAATGGGTTAACAACATTTAACAAGATCGTTAACCTAAAGGTTTCAAAACAACACTTACATGTAACGACTAACGATGACTTAACGACTCAGTTAAAATGTATATACATGTAGTGTTTTAATATGTATTCATACACATTTGAAAGACTTTAAGACACTTATCAAAATACTTCTACTTAACAAAAATGCTTACAATTACATCCTCGTTCAGTTTCATCAACAATTCTACTCGTATGCACCCGTATTCGTACTCGTACAATACACAGCTTTTAGATGTATGTACTATTGGTATATACACTCCAATGATCAGCTATTAGCAGCCCATGTGAGTCACCTAACACATGTGGGAACCATCATTTGGCAACTAGCATGAAATATCTCATAAAATTACAAAAATATGAGTAATCATTCATGACTTATTTACATGTAAACAAAATTACACATCCTTTATATCTAATCCATATACCAACGACCAAAAACACCTACAAACACTTTCATTCTTCAATTTTCTTCATCTAATTAATCTCTCTCAAGTTCTATCTTCAAGTTCTAAGTGTTCTTCATAAATTCTACAAGTTCTAGTTTCATAAAATTAAGAATACTTCCAAGTTTGCTAGCTTACTTCCAATCTTGTAGAGTGATCATCCAACCTCAAGAAATCTTTATTATTTATAGTAAGATATCTTTCTAATACAAGGTAATACTCATATTCAAACTTTGATTCAATTTCTGTAACTATAACAATCTTATTTCGAGTGGAAATCTTACTCGAACTTGTTTTCGTGTCATGATTCTGCTTCAAGAACTTTCAAGCCATCCAAGGATCCTTTGAAGCTAGATCCATTTTTTTCATTTCCAGTAGCTTTATCCAGAAAACTTAAGGTAGTAATGATGTTCATAACATCATTCGATTCATACATATAAAGCTATCTTATTTGAAGGTTTAAACTTGTAACCACTAGAACATAGTTTAGTTAATTCTAAACTTGTTCGCAAACAAAAGTTAATCCTTCTAAATTGACTTTTAAAATCAAATAAACACATGTTCTATATCTATATGATATGCTAACTTAATGATTTAAAACCTGGAAGCACGAAGAACACTGTAAAACCGGACATACGCCGTCGTAGTAACACCGCGGGCTGTTTTGGGTTAGTTAATTAAAAACTATGATAAACTTTGATTTAAAAGTTGTTCTTCTTGGAAAATGATTTTTCTTATGAACATGAAACTATATCCAAAAATCATGGTTAAACTCAAAGTGGAAGTATGTTTTCTAAAATGGTCATCTAGACGTCGTTCTTTCGACTGAAATGACTACTTTTACAAAAACGACTTGTAACTTATATTTATAACTATAAACCTATACTTTTTCTGTTTAGATTCACAAAATAGAGTTCAATATGAAACCATAGCAATTTGATTCACTCAAAACGGATTTAAAATGAAGAAGTTATGGGTAAAACAAGATTGGATAATTTTTCTTGTTGTAGCAACGTGAAAATTGGTAACAAATCTATATTTATCATATCCTAGCTAACTTATATTGTATTATACATGTATTCTAATATATTATGTAATCTTGGGATACCATATACACGTATGCAAATGTTTTGACATATCATATCGACCTATGTATATATATTATTTGGAATAACCATAGACACTCTATATGCAGTAATGTGGGAGTTAGCTATACAGGGTTGAGGTTGATTCCAAAAATATATATACTTTGAGTTGTGATCTAGCCTGAGACGTGTATACACTGGGTCGTGGATTGATTCAAGATAATATATATAAATTTTTTCTGTACATCTAACGTTGGACGACTAGTTGTAGGTTACTAACGAGGACAGCTGACTTAATAAACTTAAAACATCAAAATGTATTAAAAGTGTTGTAAATATATTTTGAATATACTTTGATATATATGTACATATTTGTTATAGGTTCGTGAATAGACCAGTGACCAAGTCTTACTTCCCGACGAAGTAAAAATCTGTGAATGTGAGTTTCATTTGCCTTTTTATCCTTTATATATTTTTGGGCTGAGAATACATGCGCAATTTTTATAAATGATTTACGAAATAGACACAAGTACGTGAAACTACATTCTATGGTTGAATTATAGAAATCGAATATGCCCCTTTTTATTAAGTCTGGTAATCTAAGAATTAGGGAACAGACACCCTAATTGACGCGAATCCTAAAGATAGATCTATTGGGCCTAACAAACCCCATCCAAAGTACCAGATGCTTTAGTACTTCGAAATTTATATCATATCCGAAGGGTGTCCCGAAATGATGGGGATATTCTTATATATGCATCTTGTTAATGTCGGTTACCAGGTGTTCACCATATGAATGATTTTTATCTCTATGTATGGGATGTACATTGAAATATGAAATCTTGTGATCTATTGTTACGATTTGATATATATAGGTTAAACCTATAACTCACCAACATTTTTGTTGATGTTTAAAGCATGTTTATTCTCAGGTGAATATTAAGAGCTTCCGCTGTTGCATACTAAAATATGGACAAGATTTGGAGTCCATGTTTGTATGATATTATGTAAAAACTGCATTCAAGAAACATATGTCGATGTAATATATTTCTATTGTAAACCATTATGTAATGGTCGTGTGTAAACAGTATATTTTAGATTATCATTATTTGATAATCTACGTATTGCTTTTGAAACCTTTATTGATAAACTAAAGGTTATGGTTGTTTTAAAAATGAATGCAGTCTTTGAAAAACGTCTCATATAGAGGTCAAAACCTCGCAACGAAATCAATTAATATGGAAGGTTTATAATCAATATGAATGGGACATTTCACATATCGTTTTACATCGATTATCTTCGTTCTACTTATCGTTACACATCATTTATTTTCGTTCTACATGGCAATTATGTAATCTTTAATATTTTAGAGATTATGTATTCTAGTTCTAACGGTAAACCATATGAGTTTTATATCACATTGACTCATTAAATCCATGATTAAATCTGAAGAAAATATATATGTAAGTATATTTTAATAAAGGTTGTAATTAAAAATTCTTTCGTACAAACTGTTAATGGTGAAAATATTTTAACGGGTAGGTAATACCCGAGGAATATTTAGATTTCATATTAATAAGTTACATTGTACATTCTTCGAATCTGATTCAACAGTCATTTACAATTCTATTTACAACCACCGATATACGTATCCGTTCACTGCAGAATAACCATTTTCATTCAATTTCATATTTGGATTTCGATCTATCAGAATCCAACAAGTGGCATAATGAAGAAAAACATTGGACAAAATAAAATTTGTTAGAAACAAACAAATTAACTATGAGAAATGTTGTTAAGAAACCACACTAACAAAATCCTAGGTAACTGTTCCTAGCTAACTGTTAATTCCTTATTACATTTTATTTATCGCAGTTTATTTATCGCAATTTAATTATCGCAATTTTATTTATCGTCAATTAATTTCTATTATTTACTTTACGCACTTTATTTATCGTCATTTAATTTCTGTTATTTATTTTACGCATTTTAAATATCGGGACACGTATACAAGGTTTTGACATATCATATCGATGCATCTATATATTATTTGGAATAACCATAGACACTCTATATGCAGTAATGATCGAGTTCTCTATATAAGGTTGAGGTCTATTCTACAATAATATATATAGTTTGAGTTGTGATCGAGTCTGAGACGTATACGGGTCATGACACGTATTAATTAATTCGAATATTATATATTAAATTATATATGAATTGTTGAATTGCTAACTGTGGACTATCAATCGAGGACTACCAACATTAGACAATTAAAATAAATTAAAATATTGATTATAACATATGAAACTAAACAAATCTTCAAGTTTGCCACTTGATTTCACCCTAAAACCTCATTTGTATCTTGACGATTACAATCTGCGTCCAAACCTTTCGTAATTCTTGAAACAACCTCAATCGAGAGGATGAACCAACCGCATTTCATCTACGGAAGAAAAGATTGATGCATATAATTTTTCACCTGAGAAACTCTCGGCAACTGAGTAAACGTTTAAAACGTAGCTATGCTAATTTCTTAGTGTTATTATTACCCAAAATAACTTTGCAATCCCTTTCTAAATTAGCAAATTTTGTCACAGCTCCAGCAAGTCAACTTTGACTTCTCGTTCGAAACAACCTTATTATAACCTTGATTTATATGTGTACTCTTTTATTGTTACCGGGGAACCTTTTATTATATTCCACCATATTACCAGCAGATGTATCCTTGGTTTAAATCTCTCCAAAAAATCACTAAATTTATCTATTGAAGTCTCATCATGTACTCATCCGCACCTTGTAACGAGAATTGCCGTACCAAATACCGAGAATCAGCAATCAGTATTTTGAAATCTCGCAGCATGTCTATATCAACAGTTATATGCAAACATATAACATTTATCTCTTAGAATTATGATTTTCCATTCTGAAAGTCTGAAAAAGCTTAAATACAGCAGCACAAACTGTACACGACCTTAACTGTCGAAAATTTGATGATAAAGAATGGAGTTTTGGAAACACTCAATAGAAAATTTAGTACCGAAAAGCGGATTATGCCAAACTATGAAGGAAGCCGTGGACAAATCACAAAGAATAAGTTTGACTTCAAAGAATCCAAATGATTCTGTTTCTGATGAAATCTTTAGCGAATACCTTGCTTCCGAATCTAAACCCTTACGGATAAATCTTCTTCATCATCAATCGATATTAGAAATTCCAAGATATCATCGTATCTTTCATTATAAATATCCTCCATATTTCTGAAGATATTTTCATAACTATTCTTATCTGAAATCAATAATCTCTTCGTGCTATCAGTGTTACATCATATAGAAACTGTTAGTTTCTATATTTTGTAAACCTTTGAGCTTAAAATATGAATATTTTTGAAGTAGTGTTGGGAACTGATGCATGAGTTAGTATAATATAATGACACTTGATCAACGTGATTATATTACAGTAAGTAATGCTGAGTTTCTAAATGGAACATGATGATTCACAGATCATAACGTCATCATGTGCCATGTTACACGACTCTTACGTTTTGTCTAATCTATAAACATATCAAGAACATATTTTTCTTGATAGTCCTATCTATCCTTGAATTCTGGTAATTTGACAAGTCAAATTGTGCTATTACCATTTCTTTCTTAGGACATTAACGATGTTCATTCTGAAACTTATATCTGCAAATTCTGGACCATTACAAGAGATGCCCAATTGCAAGAAGAAGAAACGAAGGGACAAAGCTCCGAAATAGAAATTGGAGTATAAATCGCAGCAAATAGGGGGAGTATTAACTGGGGATGACAATGATTATAGAAAAACAGAAGCAAGGACTTCGAAGTATAAGAGGAAATATAAAGCCCAATGACAACACCGAAGTTACAAACTGTGGATATCAGTGCGTATAGCAATATAAAGACAAGGGAGGATTATAAATACAATAATCCCTAGAGCATAGTAGAAATAAACATATTCTTCCGGTGGGAGTTGGAAAAGAAGAACGATCATTGAGATAGTCAGAATAAGAACAAGGATTAGAACCGGATTAAGCATTATTATAAATTTTTGGATATATGAACTGAGAAAGAAGGTATAGAAGTGGTGGAAACTAATGGAACAGAAAAGGTAAATTTATAATGGAAATATCAGACATAGTAATCGAGGCAGATCACCGTATTTAATTATAGAGATCTTAATCTCCTTATTCACCGAAGAATCAAATCTTTTAGATTTCGAAGATTTTCTTTAAATCCCTTGAATTCCTGAATTCAACTAAGGCAACGTCAAAAGTTAAGATGAATATTTACTTTCCTATTTCACTCTTTGGCGATAGCTTCATTCGTACTCTTCGAATAATCGAGTTATTTTTATCCATATTACTCAATGATGATAAAACTCAATTTATCAACTCATATTCGTCTTGAAAACATTTTTATTGTTAGCCATGACCACCTCACTCAAATTTCGGGACGAAATTTCTTTAACGGGTAGGTACTGTGATGACCCGGGAATTTTCGACCAAATTTAAACTTAACCTTTATATGATTCCGATACGATAAGCAAAGTATGTAATGATTGAGTCTTAAAACTTTGAACTATTTCATACATTCAACTAACCCTCGACTATTTCTGACGATTCACGAACTATTATCTGTAAATAAATATAAATATATAGATAGATATACAAATATAAATATAAACGTAAACACAATATTTTGAATTTATAAAGTACACGTAATCAATTAGAATTAAAAATATAAAATAATAAACAAGAAAAATTAAATTACTATTATTATGAATACATATGATTTCTATAAATAATTATTATTATGTTGTAAATTATAAATATCAGATATTCAATATATGTTATATATATATATATACACACACACACACACACACACATATATATATATATATATATATATGTAATATATGATTGTTAAATATTACATGATTACTAAATTGTAATATAATATTTAGTTACAAACTAAAATATGAATGTTATATTATTCATTAATATTAGTATATTATTATGCAATATAATATGTAAAATTTACACATCTAATTTGTTATAATTAGTAAAATTATAATTCTAAGTTATTAGGATCATTCACTATTGTTAATATCTTTATCAATATTATTATTATTACTTTTATTATTATAAACATAATACAACTTATTAATAGTATTATTAATATTATCATTAAAACATTATTTTAACTAATAGCATTACTATCCTAAATATTATTATGATAATAATAAATATCTGTATTAATATACTATTATTATTAAAAGGATTTCTGTATTTTTATTTTATTAATAAAATTGTTATTAATATTAATCATTATATAAAAGTGTATACAATTATATAAATTTAGAATTCATTCAGCTTTATGTAACTTTCAGGCTGCTTTTAATTTGTCCTAGTATCACCTAACTCGTACGAATTCGAATCCAATATAGGAACACTCCAAAAATCAGATAGATATCCATATCTTGTTTTAATATTTTTATATATTTCTGTCCTTGAAAGCCAAACGGGTCGATCAATTTGATTCTTTAACTAATGCAATTCTGTAATAAGGGTCACCCATAAATCTATATTATCAAATAACAACTACAATGATATTATACAGAACCAGGAATTTTTTTTTAATTTAAATCAAATGGGGAAGAACACTCTGTTCGTGTAACTTTTATTCAAGAACCCATTTTCGAAACAATTTTCAAAAACTAAAAATTCATTCTCGTTAGGAATCTATAGCTTAAACTATCTGCAAGTTTTCAGTCTTCAATTTCTCAAATTGATAACGAATTCACGAGTCAAAATTTAAAGGTAAAAAGTCAAACATTTTAGTTCATAGAGAAATTCGAAGTGGTTTTGATGTTTTAGGATCAATTGGCGATTCTAATAGTTTCAATATATGATTAGCAAACTATTTTGTGTTATCATCTTTAACTATAACGTTGTTAAATTGCAAATCAATTTTTTTTTATTCAGCGACGAACCACAGGTACCTGTTTCATCATTTTTTTTTATTTTTTTCCTTCTTTTTCGCATTTATTAATCAACAATACTTTTACTAATTTAAATCCTTGTAATCCCTAAACTTAAAAATGAAAAAAAAAACTATATGATGTGTTTATGGGACGACAGAATTGAATAAAGAAGAAGAAGGATGATAGAAACAGCGAGAATAGATTAAATTTTTTGAGTTGTGAATTAGAAATAAAAAGTCGTGTTAGCTCAGATGGTTAAGAAGGGGTGTTCGGTTTCGAGAGGTCTCGGGTTCGAATCCCTCTTGGTGCATTTATTTTTAAAGAAGCTTAAAAGGTAGTTTATTGTTTCTTATTTAGTATTATTATTATTATTATTATTATTATTATTATTATTATTATTATTATTATTATTATTATTATTATTATTATTATTATTATTATTGCCATGATAAGTATTATTATTAGAAACATTATTATTATTATGATATTATTGTTAATATTATTTATTATAATAATATTGTTGTGTTATTATCACTAATATAAATGTAATGAGTATTATTATCCTTAACATAACTAATATTATTATTATTATTATTATCGTTATTATTATTAAGATAATGATAATATTTATTACTCCAAATATTTAGAAATATCATTATTTTAATCAAATAAAGAGTATTATTAAATTCGTTAACATTAGTATAAGTATCATAATTACAATTAGGATTATAGTTATTATTATTATTATTGATGTTATTAGTATTACAAATATTATTATTACAAATATTATAACTATCTTTATAAATATTAGAAACATTAATTATCATTAAAATTAGTATTAGTAATATTTAGAATTTTTATTAACAAAAGTATTACTATTAAGATTATCACTAGTAATAAGATGGTTATAATAATTAATATTATCGTTAAGTATTAGGTATTATTATTAAAAATTATTATTTTCATTACCATTGCTATTAAATTATTCACTTTATTAGAAACTACTATTATTATCATTATTATGAGATTTATTATAAAAACTATCATTAATATTATCATTTATAGAATCATTAATACTATTATCATTAATATTAGTACTATGATTATTATTATAGATATCACTTAAAATATTATCTTAAAATACTACTTTAACAAATAATTGATATTTATATAAAAATATGTTTAATACATATAACATAACAGAACTTAATATTTTTATGTACAAAATGAATATATGAAACATATATATATATATTATATATTATTAATATAAAAAGAATATAACTAATAAATTATATATATATATATATATTTATTCGATTACAACTATATATATTAATAAATATACAAATGATATAGGTTCGTGAATCCGAGGCCAACCCTGCATTGTTCCGTTGTTCAATATAGTCATACTTATTTTTACTACAAAATATATTAGGTGAGTTTCATTACTCCCTTTTTATATATATTTTTGGGACTGAGAATACATGCGCTGCTTTTATAAATGTTTTACGATATAGACACAAGTAATCGAAACTACATTCTATGGTTGAATTATCGAAGTCGAATATACCCATTTTTATTAAGTCTGATAATCTAAGAATTAGAGAACAGACACCCTAATTGACGTGAATCCTAAAGATAGATCTATCGGGCCCAACAAGCCCCATCCAAAGTACCGGATGCTTTAGTACTTTGAAATTTATATCATGTCCGAAGGAGGATCCCAGAATGATGGGGATAATCTTATATGCCTATTGTGAATGTCGGTTACCAGGTGTTCAATCCATATGAATGATTATTTTTGTCTCTATGTATGGGACATATATTTATGAGAACTGAAAATGAAATCTTGTGGTCTATTAAAATGATGGAAATGTTTATTTATGTTAAACTAATGAACTCACCAACCTTTTCGTTGACACTTGAAAGCATGTTTATTCTCAGGTACGAAAGAAATCTTCCGCTGTGCATTTGCTCATTTTAGAAACATTACTTGGAGTCATTCATGGAATATTTCAAAAGACGTTGCATTCGAGTCATCGAGTTCATCAAGATTATTATTAAGTCAATTATAGTTGGATATATTATGAAATGATATGCATGCCGTCAATTTTCGTTGTAAAGAAAGATTGTCTTTTAAAATTGAATGCAATGTTTGTAAAATGTATCATATAGAGGTCAAATATCTCGCGATGTAATCAACTATTGTGAATCATTTATAATTTATATGGACTTCGTCCGGATGGATTAGGACGGGTCTCTACAACGTCAGAGTAGAGAATCAGACGGCTATAGCAGTTTTATGTCTTCGAGGAAAAAGGCATCTTTTATTTTTAGTTTAATGACTTTATTTTTTTACAAAAATAAAGACATCAAACTGGGGGGACTTAATGGTGTATCCTAAGGGATACACGCATAAAAACATCATTTTTATACAGAAAACTCGATCAAAGAGCACAAGAGATAGCTAAATTTGTTAATCTTCAGAATTTACCGCCCAGCGTCTAGCAGTCCGCCCAGCGTCAAGCGTAAGCCCTGCAGGCAGCTTCTATGCATAAGCCCTTTAACTCAGCACACGCCACCGACATTCCGGATACTTCACGTAACAGAACCATTCAGTGATTGACACGTGTATCCCGTAAATTTCGGACATTCTATGCCTATAAATAGACCCCTGGGTCACCACATTTCAGAGGATTCTGATCTGAACTTCAGTCAGAGAGAAGTACACTTTCTCTCTCACACAGTTCTTTCTCACTCTAAAATAACATTAGCCGCTTAGCAGCTGTGCACTAGACGGATCATTACAGATTGATCCACAGATTGATTGAGGCCACCCTACAGATCTTACATCTGTGTTCCGGGTCTGCAGAGATTATTTCTCGAGGGCAAACAACAATCAACATTATACGCCATACGCTAAGCAGTTATTCTCTGTACTAGTACCTTACAGCCGCTATACGGAAAATCGTACTAACAGTGATAAAGTTTGGAAGCCTTTTTGCACTTTTAGTTGTTGTTTCTTCGATTACTGGCCTTTTCTCTGAATTAGTTTCCAAACGCTTAAGCCTTTCTGCAGTTTCAGCAACTATTTCTTCAATCGTACCGTACGGTGGCAGAACAGGTACATCTTCAACAGTGATCATGTCTTCAGTTAATGGATTGTTGACTACTTCAAGTACAAATGGAGCTTCAGTTGTTTTTGTTCCTTTTCCGTTTCACGTGTTCTTTGCTTTTTAGATCTTGGCAAAGGTAAAAAAGTGAAGATAAAAGGGTTATGCCGGTTTATATAGGAGTTCGTTGATGCAATTTGTGATGACCCGAGAATTTCCGACTAAATTTAAACTTAATCTTTATTTGATTTCGATACGATAAGAAAAGTTTGTAATGTTGAAGTCTCAAAACTTTTGGACTGTGTTCATGTGTACATTTAACCTATGACTAATCCCGACGATTCACGAACAATTGTTGTTAATAAATATGTATATATAAAGTATTGATAGATAATTAATATCCTTAGATGTGTGGTAAACTGCAACACTTGTATTTACCTTCGATAGTATCAAACGTAATGTAAATAACAAATTAGTAATATCGTTTATATATTAGATGTGGATATAAAATACAAGTTGAATGGCTAAGACTTTGCACGTTTTTAAATTATTTGTTTCATGTAAATATACTAATAAAATATATTATTATTATTATAAATATTATTATTATTAGTGATATATATTATTATTAAAATTATTATATTATATATAGTAAGTAATACTAAACTTTACATAATATATTCATGTTTTGTCTTTCACCAATAAACACACAAAGACAAACTTATATCCCCTCCACCTTCTATAATTACTACCATATCATTTAATCAATCAACTTATATTACCTTCTTGTTCAATCACCAACCAAACAATATTGCGTAACATATATAATACATAAATATAATTGAATACTAGTGTAGATTGATAAATCACAATCAGTTTGTTATGCTTTTATATTTACCCGTGATATTATGTCAATAATGAATCCCTTAATGGATCCGTGAAAGTGTGAATTGAATAAGACTTATGTGATTACTGTTCTTACTACTATTCTAAATTGTTTGATAATTGAACTACTCATCACAGTTGTTGTGTTCCCCACTATCTAATTCCATTATCTATTATTATTATGCTTAAAATATATGCAACTATATCATACATATGCACTTGTAAAGGAGTCCCATTTTATTCCACCCATCATCACCAAAACCACCTGCGAATTCTTTTATGTTTCTCTTTCAAACTACTACTTTTGCCTTCACCTTCATTTGATCACCACCATGTTGAACAACCATCATTGAACACTCTTTAAAGCAAACTAAGATGTTGTTTCTTCGTTACTGTTTTCTGTCACCATGGAACACCTCACAACTTCGGTTCTGCTCGACTTCTTCTGTTTCCTGGATCAGCTCACGCAAACAAACTTCAGCCGACCATCTCCAGCTGGTAAGATTACTGCAGCTCCTATTAATCTATTCTGTTGCAGTTTTATTCGAAAAACACCAAACAAACCGTTTCAATGTTGATTCGGTTGTCAAACACCAACACCACCATGACCACTCCTATCTCTTCTCTTCCTCTCCTTTATTTCGATTTCGAAAACCCAATAAGAACCTACGAATGCATCTGTTTTCTGCTTACTGTATCTATTACCGTAGTAAACCCACAAACCAAACAACCCTCCTGCTCCTGCTGCTGTACCTGCAATGACCAAATCTGCAAACACGACTTGTTACAATCTAATACTGCTATTCTTTTCTTCTCTCAATCAAATTCCACCACCATGAACAAACCGAAAACACCCACTTCATTTTCTTCACCTAGGATCACCACTTAAACTATTCTGGTCCTGCTGCTGCTGCCATAACAAACAAACACCATTATTATCTTCCTAAAATTATCAAAATCCATTACCTTTGAACTATTAATGTTCGATAACTGCTGCTATGTTTGTATTTCTATTTTTCCTATTTATCTCGAACCACCACCAAAACCATCAACAACAACTACTGCTACCACTGCAACTGCTAGTGCACCTGTTGCTATTCGAATTCAAACCCTAAAAGCCAAATGATTTAATACCAAATTACATTAATGACTTATTTCGATTCATGGATGTTTATTTGTGTCTCGTGAGGTATTAACCTCAATTAATTTACACTTCTAAATCCCAGATTTCAAAGTCAACATAGAAAAGCTTTTCGATCAACCTTACAATCCGTGAATTATAATGTGTTTCTGAAACAAATGATTAATTACGAGCATGCTATGGGATATTCTAAACACACTTTATGAACGAAGCCGTACCTGAACTGAATTAAATTTCATTTTTTGACTTTCATGTTCATCATCATCATCGCCATTGTTCTTAAACAAAATTGGAGTTGTTGTTATTGTTGTTAGCCTTGATTCCTTTACAAAACTTCGTAAGCATGGATCTAGGAAACAAGATCATTCGATGTTGTGATTTAATTTTTACGAATGTAATCTTGAAAAAAATTGGGGATAGAATGAATTTAGGGATGAATTGAACCAGGAAACATAAAGGGGATCGGATGTTGTTAGGGTGCCATCTAACTGTTAATGGACTGAAATTCTTTAAGGCCCAACAAATTGCTAACTATTGGACTATCCTAAATGAATTCTATTTTGGGCTTAATAACTCGGGTCATGACTTGCAAATCCAACGGGTTCTGTTCCTGGTTTAATATCAACACAAAAGCACAAAATTATTTAAGGTATATATATTAATATTTTTATTTTTAATCACTTTTATGATTAAATATTATTAAAAGTGTTAAAATAAAGATTAAGATATGAAGATAAGACTAAATTATGATTTAAAATATAATTAAGTTTAAATATGATTTTATGATAAATATGATTATGATTATGATGATGATAGTTTAAGTTAAGGATAGACATATGATGAAGGAAACAGTTTCATATGTTAAATAATTAATCGAATGATTTTAAACTAAAACAAACTAGTGGTTTGGTGATCTAAAAGAAATTGGTTAAATGAGAGGTTGCGGGTTCGAATCTGTGCTGTGACATTTTTATTTTTTCTTGAAGCTACAACCTACTTGTTTTCTTAAAGTAGTATTATTACTAATATAATTGTTAGTATTATCATTGATATTAATGTGTATGATTATTAATAATTATTATTCTTGTTACTATTATTAATATTATTATTATTATTATCATTATTATTATTATTATTAATATTATTATTATTATTATTATTATTATTATTATTATTATTATTATTATTATTATCATTATTTTAATCATTACTAATATTATTTTAGTATTATTACAATTACTATTACTATTTTAACAAAAATAAAAATAAAAATAAAATATATACATATAAATTATATCAACTAATATATACATATATAGTTTATCATATAGAAACTCTAAAATAAATTATTATTATTATTAACATGTTATAAAGAAAGATAAACACTAATTAAATAAAATATGTAAGTTAAATATATCTACATCTATATAACAAATAATTTAACAAGCATATTATTAATAATAATATATATTTATTCGATTACGATTATATGTGTTAATATATATATAAATGATATAGGTTCGTGAATCCGAGGCCAACCCTACAATTGAACATTGTCGTTATATGTATTTTTACTACAAAATACATTAGGTGAGTTTCATTAATCCCTTTTTAAATGCTTTCGCAATATATATTTTGGGACTGAGAATACATGCGCTGCTTTTATAACTGTTTTACGAAATAGACACAAGTACTTAAAACTATATTCTATGGCTGGATTATTAAACCGAATATGCCCCTTTTTATTAAGTCTGGTAATCTAAGAATTAGAGAACAGACACCCTAATTGACGCGAACTCTAAAGATAGATCTATCGGGTCCAACAAGCCCCATCCAAAGTACCGGATGCTTTAGTACTTCGAAATTTATATCATGTCCAAAGGAGGATCCCAAACTGATGGGGATATTCTTATATGCATATTGTGAATGTCGGTTACCAGGTGTTCAATCCATATGAATGATATTTTTGTCTCTATGCATGGGACGTATGTTTATGAGAAATGGAAATATGAAATCTTGTGGTCTATTAAAATTATGAAATAATTATTTATGTTAAACTAATGAACTCACCAACCTTTTGGTTGACACTTGAAAGCATGTTTATTCTCAGTAATGAAAGAAATATTTCGCTGTGCATTTTCTCATTTTAGAGATATTACTTGGAGTCATTCATGACATATTTCAAAAGACGTTGATTTCGAGTCGTCGCGTTTATCAAGATTATTATTAAGTCAATTATAGTTAGATATATTATGAAATGGTATGCCTGCCGTCAACTTTTGATGTAATGAAAGTTTGTCTTTTCAAAAACGAATGAAATTTTTGTATAATGTATCATATAGAGGTCAAATACCTCGCGATGTAATCAACTGTTGTGAATTGTTTATAATCGATATGGACTTCGTTCGGATGGATTAGGACGGGGCACTACAGTTGGTATCAGAGCGGTGGTCTTAGCGAACCAGTTCTTTTATTAGTTTATCTAACTGATAGTTGTTTAGATGCATTAGTGAGTCCGGACTTTGACCGTGTCTGCATGTCGATAGTTTTGCTTATCATTTCGTGTCGAAAATTACCTGCTTATCATTCTTAGTCTAGACACATCTTACTGCATTGATTGCATGAATCGTGTATAGACAAAATTCATATCTTAGCGTATCTGTTACTGTAGACCTTGCCTGACAGATTCCGTAGAATCCTCCGTAATTTATGAGATTTTAGTATTTTATATGCATATGTAAATTATGTATTGCAGGATACTAATCTACATCCTATAATCTAATTCTTATCGAAAATCCTTCATTTGATGGTACGAGATGAATTCCTCAACTAGTTCGAGCCCCTCAGATTCCGACAGCTATTCCGATAGTTATTCCGACAGCTATTCCGACATGGATATTCACCTAAGATCCGAAAGCGGTGTCACCAGAATGAATCAATCAATCAGCTATTCCCAATTCATTTGATGCATTCGTAGTCGACTTAATCAATGGAGACACGAAGAAGGCGATCCCTTCCATCAACTGAATTCACCTTTTGATGAAGAACCTGAAGCACTTACCGGCGAACCTGTCCGTAACACCATTTTCACCCTCATTTCCCGAATATCTCGCCACGATTATATCATAATTTAGATTCTAAACCTTATTCATTTGCCCGTTCTTACAGACAATCATCCCGGAGTAATAAGTCAACGAACTACGCGCCCGAGTTGTAGCCTTGAAAAATATGGTGCAAAACGTACCAGCTTCAGCAACATCAACGGCACCAACAGTACCATCAACATCAATACCAGTACCACCAACTACCCAAGTTCAACATCTCACATCTCAACATCTCATTATGTACCTCAAGCATAATCATCAATCTGCGAATAGTACTACATCATTATCTTCGTTCTTCACGGCGATTATGTAATCTCTAATGTTTTAGAGATTATGTATTATAGTTCTAACAATAAATCAAATGAGATTAATATCATATTGACTCATTAAAATCCATGATTACATCTGAAGAAAATATATATATGTATATATGTTCTCATAAAGATTGTAATTAAAAATTCTTTTGTACAAATTGTTGATGGTGAAAATATTTTAACGGGTAGGTAATACTCGAGGAATATTTAGATTTCACATTAATAAGTTACACTGTACATTCTTCAAATCCGACTCAACAGTCATCTAATATCTTACTTACAACCACCGATATACGTATCCTTTCACCGCAGAATGATCATTTTTCATTCAATTTCATATTTGGATTTTGACCTAACAGAATCCAACAAGTGGCATAATGAAGAAAACATTTGACAAAATAAAATTTGTTCGAAAAAAAACAAATTAGCTATGAGAAATTTTGTTAAGAATCCACGCTAACTGTTCCTAGCTAATTGTTCCTAGCTAACTGATTACATTTTATTTATCGCAATTTACATTCTCGTAATTTTATTTATCGTCATTTAATTTCTGTTATTTACTTTATGTACTTTATTTATCGTCATTTAATTTATGTAATTATTTTACGCACTTTAAATATCGGGACACGTATACAAGGTTTTAACATATCATATCGACGCATTTATATATATTATTTGGAATAACCATAGACACTCTATATGCAGTAATGATCGAGTTCTCTATACAGAGTTGAGGTTGATTCTACAATAATATATATAATTTGAGTTGTGATCGAGTCTGAGACATGTACACGGGTCACGATACGTATTAATTAATTCGAATATTATATATGAAACTATATATGAATTATTAGACTGTTAACTTTGGACTATCGACTGTGGACTAAAAACATTGGACAATTAAAATGAATTAAAATATTGATTATAACCTATGAAACTAAACAATTCTTCAAGTTTGCCACTTGATCTCATCTTAAACCTCATTCGTATCTTGACGATTATAATTTGCTTTCAAACCTTTCATAATTCTTGAAAATACCTCAATCGAGAGGATGAACCAACCACACCTCATTTACGGAGGGAAAGATCTATGCATATAGTTATGCACCTGAAAACTCTCGAAAACTGAGCAAACATTTAACGCGTAGCTGTGCTAATTCCTTTAGCGTTATTATTACCGAAAATAACTTTGCAATCTCTTTCCAAATTAGCCAATTTTGTCACAGCTCCAACAAGCCAATTCCGACTTTTCGTCCGAAACAACCTCCTTATAACCTTGATATATATGCGTACTCTGTATTGTTACTGGGGAACCTTTTATATTCCACCATATACCATCAGCGTTTAATCATATAAAAACACAATTCTCCTGAAACCACCTCGGATTGATAACCGAAGAATCAGATATCGTAGCATTAAGTGCAGAGGAAACAGAAAAAAAAATTGAAGATGAACTAAACGGCCAAAAGTTTGATGATAAGGAAGGGAGTGTTAGGAACGCTCGATAGAAAAATTTGGTGCTGAAAAACAGATTGAGCAAACCATGAAGGAGACCAAGGCCAAATACCAGAACCATACCATATATTCAAAGAATCTAGGTAATTCTTGATCCAATGAAACCTTCAACGAATATCTTGCTCCGTACTCATGTTAAAATCTTGTGGAAAATCTTTCTTCATCAACCATCGAACTTAGAAATTCCAAAAATATCATCATAAATATCTTCGATATTTCTGAAGATATTTTCATAACTCTTCTTGTCCGAAATTAGTTACCTCCTCGTGCTTCCTGTGTATCATTATATTGGAAACATTCAATAGAAAATTTAGTACCGAAAAGCAGATTATGCGAAACTAGGAAGAAAGGCGTGGACAAATCACAAAGAATAAGTTTGACTTCAAAGAATCCAAATGATTCAATGTCTGCTAAAGTCTTTAGTGAATATCTTGCTCCTTACTCTAAACCCTTGTAGATAATAGTTTCTATCATCCTCTGATCTTAGATATTTCGAGATATTATCGTATCTTTCATTATAAATATCCTCCCTATTTCTGGAGATATTTTTATAACTATTCTTATCTGAAATCATTAATCTCTTCGTGCTATCAGTATTATATCATATAGAAACTGTTAGTTTCTATATTCTGTAAACTTTCGAGCTTAAAATATGAATGTTATTGAAGTAATGTTGGGAACTGATGCATGAGTTAGTATAATATAATGATACTTGATCAACGTGATTATATTATAGTAAGTCATGCTGAGTTTCTAAATAGAATGTGATAATTCACAGATCATAATGTTATCATGTGCTATGTTACACGACTCTTACGTTCTTTCTAATCTATAAACATATCAAGAACATATTTTTCTTGATAGTCCTTTCTTTCCTTGAATTCTGGTAATTTGACAAGTCAAATTGTGCTATTACCATTTCTTTCTTAAGACATTAACGATGTTCATTCTGAAACTTATATCTGCGAATTCTGGACCGTTACTCGCTTTACTAGAGTTCGGGAGGATAATAAAAAGGCAAAGAGCTTCAAAATATAAGAGAAAATATAAAGCTCAATAACAACACGGAAGTTACAAACCGTGGATATTAATAGGAATAGCAATATAAAGACACGGCATAATTAAGAATAGTATCACCCCAATGTTATATTAAAAGTAAAAAGATTTTTCTGGTGGAAGATTGAAAAAGGGGATGACGGAAATGATAATTAGGAAAATATTAGGAATTAAACTGGACTAAGCATTTTCACAATCTTTTGGATCTGAGAACTAAGAAATAAAGTATAGGAATGGTGAGAATAATGGAACGGAGGAGTTTAATTTATAATGGAAATATAAGATAGAGTAATCGAGGCAGATCACCATATTTAATTATAGAAATCTTAATCTCCTTATTCGCCGAAGAATCCAATCTCTCAGATTTCGAATATTTTCTTTAAATCCCCTTGAATTTCGGAATTTAACCCAGTTTACGTCAAAAGCTAAGGAAAATCTTATTTTCTTCAATTCACTCTTTTGTGATAGCTTCATTCGTATTCTTAGAATAATCGAATTATTTTATCATTATTATTCAATGATGATAAACCTCTAATTATCAACTCATATTGGTCTTGAAAACATTTTTATTGTTAGCCATGACCACCTCACTCAAATTTCGGGACGAAATTTCTTTAACGGGTAGGTACTGTGATGACCCGGGAATTTCCAACTAAATTTAAACTTAATCTTTATTTGATTTCGATACGATAAGCAAAGTTTGTAATGTTGAAGTCTCAAAACTTTTGGACTGTGTTCATGTATACATTTAACCTATGACTAATCCCGACGATTCACGAACAATTGTTGTTAATAAATATGTATATATATAAAGTATTGATAGATAATTAATAGCCTTAGATGTGTGGTAAACTGCAACACTTGTATTTACCTTCGATAGTATCAAACGTAATGTAAATAACAAATTAGTAATATCGTTTATATATTAGATGTGGATATAAAATACAAGTTGGGTGGCTAAGACTTTGCACGTTTTTAAATTATTTGTTTCATGTAAATATACTAATTAAAATATATTATTATTATTATAAATATTATTATTATTAGTGATATATATTATTATTAAAATTATTATATTATATATAGTAAGTAATACTAAACTTTACATAATATATTCATGTTTTGTCTTTCAACAATAAACACACAAAGACAAACTTATATCCCCTCCACCTTCTATAATTACTACCATATCATTTAATCAATCAACTTATATTACCTTCTTGTTCAATCACCAACAAAACAATATTGCGTAACATATATAATACATAAATATAATTGAATACTAGTGTAGATTGATAAATCACAATCAGTTTGTTTTGCTTTTATATTTACCCGTGAATACTAATGAATCCCTTAATGGATCCGTGAAAGTGTGAATTGAATAAGACTTATGTGATTAATGTGCTTACTACTGTTCTAAATTTTTTGATAATTGAACTACTCATCACAGTTGTTGTGTTCCCCACTATCTAATCCCATTATCTATTATATTATGCTTAAAATATATGCAACTATATCATACATATGCACTTGTAAAGGAGTCCCATTTTATTCCACCCATCATTGTAGTGACCCGAACTTTTCCATGTTTATATATATTAATTGAGATTGATGTTTACATGATTAAATGTTTCCAACATGTTAAGCAATCAAACTTGTTAAGACTTGATTAATTGAAATAGGTTTCATATAGACAATTGACCACCCAAGTTGACCGGTGATTCACGAACGTTAAAACTTGTAAAAAAACTATATGATGACATATATATGGTTATATATATAGTTAACATGATATTATGATAAGTAAACATATCATTAATTATATTAACAATGAACTACATATGTAAAAACAAGACTACTAACTTAATGATTTTGAAACGAGACATATATGTAACGTTTATCGTTGTAACGACATTTAATGTATATATATCATATTAAGAGATATTCGTACATCATAATATCATGATAATATAATAATTTAAAATCTCTTTTGATATTATAAACATTGGGTTAACAACATTTAACAAGATCGTTAACCTAAAGGTTTCAAAACAACACTTACATGTAACGACTAACGATGACTTAACGACTCAGTTAAAATGTATATACATGTAGTGTTTTAATATGTATTTATACACTTTTGAAAGACTTCAATACACTTATCAAAATACTTCTACTTAACAAAAATGCTTACAATTACATTCTCGTTCAGTTTCATCAACAATTCTACTCGTATGCACCCGTATTCGTACTCGTACAATACACAGCTTTTAGATGTATGTACTATTGGTATATACACTCCAATGATCAGCTCTTAGCAGCCCATGTGAGTCACCTAACACATGTGGGAACCATCATTTGGCAACTAGCATGAAATATCTCATAAGATTACAAAAATATGAGTAATCATTCATGACTTATTTACATGAAAACAAAATTACATATCCTTTATATCTAATCCATACACCAACGACCAAAAACACCTACAAACACTTTCATTCTTCAATTTTCTTCATCTAATTGAACTCTCTCAAGTTCTATCTTCAAGTTCTAAGTGTTCTTCATAAATTCCAAAAGTTCTAGTTTCATAAAATCAAGAATACTTTCAAGTTTGCTAGCTCACTTCCAATCTTGTAAGGTGATCATCCAACCTCAAGAAATCTTTGTTTCTTACAGTAGGTTATCATTCTAATACAAGGTAATAATCATATTCAAACTTTGGTTCAATTTCTATAACTATAACAATCTTATTTCAAGTGATGATCTTACTTGAACTTGTTTTCGTGTCATGATTTTGCTTCAAGAACTTTGAGCCATCCAAGGATCCATTGAAGCTAGATCCATTTTTCTCTTTTCCAGTAGGTTCATCCAAGGAACTTAAGGTAGTAATGATGTTCATAACATCATTCGATTCATACATATAAAGCTATCTTATTCGAAGGTTTAAACTTGTAATCACTAGAACATAGTTTAGTTAATTCTAAACTTGTTCACAAACAAAAGTTAATCCTTCTAACTTGACTTTTAAAATCAACTAAACACATGTTCTATATCTATATGATATGCTAACTTAATGATTTAAAACCTGGAAAAACGAAAAACACCGTAAAACCGGATTTACGCCGTCGTAGTAACACCGCGGGCTGTTTTGGGTTAGTTAATTAAAAACTATGATAAACTTTGATTTAAAAGTTGTTATTCTGAGAAAATGATTTTTATTATGAACATGAAACTATATCCAAAAATTATGGTTAAACTCAAAGTGGAAGTATGTTTTCTAAAATGGTCATCTAGACGTCGTTCTTTCGACTGAAATGACTACCTTTACAAAAACGACTTGTAACTTATTTTTCCGACTAGAAACCTATACTTTTTTTGTTTAGATTCATAAAATAGACTTCAATATGAAACCATAGCAATTTGATTCACTCAAAACGGATTTAAAATGAAGAAGTTATGGGTAAAACAAGATTGGATAATTTTTCTCATTTTAGCTACGTGAAAATTGGTAACAAATTTATTCCAACCATAACTTAATCAACTTGTATTATATATTATGTAATCTTGAGATACCATAGACACGTATACAATGTTTCGACCTATCATGTCGACACATCTATATATATTTCGGAACAACCATAGACACTCTATATGTGAATGTTGGAGTTAGCTATACAGGGTTGAGGTTGATTCCAAAATATATATAGTTTGAGTTGTGATCAATACTGAGATACGTATACACTGGGTCGTGGATTGATTCAAGATAATATTTATCGATTTATTTCTGTACATCTAACTGTGGACAACTAGTTGTAGGTTACTAACGAGGACAGCTGACTTAATAAACTTAAAACATCAAAATATATTAAAAGTGTTGTAAATATATTTTGAACATACTTTGATATATATGTATATATTGTTATAGGTTCGTGAATCAACCAGTGGCCAAGTCTTACTTCCCGACGAAGTAAAAATCTGTGAAAGTGAGTTATAGTCCCACTTTTAAAATCTAATATTTTTGGGATGAGAATACATGCAGGTTTTATAAATGATTTACAAAATAGACACAAGTACGGGAAACTACATTCTATGGTTGAATTATCGAAATCGAATATGCCCCTTTTTATTAAGTCTGGTAATCTAAGAATTAGGGAACAGACACCCTAATTGACGCGAATCCTAAAGATAGATCTATTGGGCCTAACAAACCCCATCCAAAGTACCGGATGCTTTAGTACTTCGAAATTTATATCATATCCGAAGGGTGTCCCGGAATGATGGGGATATTCTTATATATGCATCTTGTTATTGTCGGTTACCAGGTGTTCACCATATGAATGATTTTTATCTCTATGTATGGGATGTGTATTGAAATATGAAATCTTGTGGTCTATTGTTACGATTTGATATATATAGGTTAAACCTATAACTCACCAACATTTTTGTTGACGTTTTAAGCATGTTTATTCTCAGGTGATTATTAAGAACTTCCGCTGTCGCATACTTAAATAAGGACAAGATTTGGAGTCCATGCTTGTATGATATTGTGTAAAAACTGCATTCAAGAAACTTATTTTGTTGTAACATATTTGTATTGTAAACCATTATGTAATGGTCGTGTGTAAACAGGATATTTTAGATTATCATTATTTGATAATCTACGTAAAGCTTTTTAAACCTTTATTGATGAAATAAAGGTTATGGTTTGTTTAAAAATGAATGCAGTCTTTGAAAAACGTCTCATATAGAGGTCAAAACCTCGCAACGAAATCAATTAATATGGAACGTTTTTAATCAATAAGAACGGGACATTTCAGTTGGTATCCGAGCGTTGGTCTTAGAGAACCAGAAAATTTGCATTAGTGTGTCTTATCGAGTTTGTTAGGATGCATTAGTGAGTCTGGACTTCGACCGTGTTTTCTTTAAAAATGATTGCTTAACATTTTTGTTGGAAACTATATATTTTTAACATATGAATATTATGTGATATATTAATCTCTTAACGTGTTTGATATTATGTGATAGATGTCTACCTCTAGAACAAGTCCCATTGACTCACCTAATAATAATGAAGAGTCAAATGTAAATTGGAATGATTTGTGGACTGATTCACAAGTTCCCGAAGAGGAACCGGAAGAAGAGTCGGAACCGGAAGAAGAATCGGAACCGGATGAAGAAATAGAACCGGTGGGGGAAATAATAAAACGGTTAAGTAAAAGAAAATCCTCAACCAACCGACCAAAGTTAATTATGGTCAATGGTGTTTCCGCCAAGGAAGCAAAATATTGGGAGGATTACCAATTCTCCGATGAATCGGATTCCGACGAGAATTCCGATGATGTTATAGAAATTACCCCAACTGAATTTAAAAAGGCAAAAGAAAATAATAAGGGAAAGGGCATAAAAATAGAGAAATCTAATTCCAACCCCGATGAACTTTATATGTATCGTCAACCCCCGAAGTCCTTAAGTTGTAACAATGACCCGGGAACCTCTAAACCACCAGGTTTTTCTAAACCAATGTGGACAACGACGGCTCGTATTAGGGGAACATCATATATCCCTAGAAACTTGGCAAAACGAACCAAAACCGAAGAAGAAGAAACGAGCGAGTCGGAATAAGATAGTTGTATTCGTGTGGTGTAATATATGTAATATAGTGTTCTTATGCTTTATGATATATGTAAAAATTGCTTGTATTAATAAGTATTTTTTTTTATGAATCTAACTCTTGTCTATTTTACAGTTTAAAAACACAAAATGGATAGACAACCCAATATTTTAAGAGACCTACCCGGAGACATGATTGATGAAATCTTGTCTAGAGTCGGCCAGAATTCTTCGGCACAACTATTTAAGGCGAGATCAGTTTGTAAGACATTCGAAGAACGTTCCAAGAATGTCTTGGTTTATAAGAGACTTTCGTTTGAAAGATGGGGGATATCACATTGGGAAACCCATAAGTTACGATGTGTTTACTTTGACGCATATATTGCAGGGAACCCAAATGCTATTTTACGCAACGGGTTAAGAAATTATTTTGACTCAATATATCCGAATATTGGACTTCGTGATTTAGAAAAAGCGGCTAACATGCAACATAAAGAAGCATGTTATGCTTACGGATTAGTAATGTTCGCTTCTCACCAAAGTGAGAACAAGAACATCGGGCTACAACTATTAAACAAAACGTTTCCACAAGTGACGGAGTCGGTAATTGGGGTAAGAAATGAGGTTTTTAGATTATTACGGGACTGTTGGACATTACGTAACCCTCGTCCCTTTGATGACGTTACAACACGCTGTCTTGTCAACGGCCATAACGGTTATGTTGCACAAGACCAAGGATGGGAAGTAGTCCTAGTAAAACCAGAATGCATGACTTGTTTCTGGACGTATGAATTACGTGTCTTTATTGCCTTTGCTGAACGACTTGTGTACTAGCTAGAATTGTCTTCACAACTATCTTGTATCAAAGTTATTGTGTGCTATATTTCATGCTTTATGTAAAATAAGCGGTATTGTAAGTTTGTAAAATATTGTATAAAAGTTTGAACGCGAAATATTATTATAATCAGTTTTTCATATAGAATTGTAGTAGTTGAATTGTATATTAGCTACTAAGTATGAACTTAACGGGTAGGTACTACCCGAATTTAAACTTATAAAACGCTAATATGAAGAAAAAGCTTTTATAAATGAGTTCATATTATGCTACGAAATACTATTAACTACTCTTAATATTCTGTATGATTAACTTGTTCCATTTAACTATTTTGAAGGAAATGGCACCGACTACTCGACACACCGTGAATATGAATGAAGAGGAATTCCGTACTTTTCTAGCTTCAAACATAGCCGCAGTACAGGCTGCGCTACATACCAACAATAACCTTGGATCTAGCAGTACAGGAAATCGTGTAGGATGCACCTACAAAGAATTCACTGCCTGCAAACCTTTGGAATTTGATGGAACCGAAGGACCGATCGGATTGAAACGGTGGACCGAGAAGGTTGAATCGGTGTTTGCCATAAGTAAGTGTACTGAAGAGGACAAAGTGAAGTACGCTACGCATACCTTCACAGGTTCTGCGTTAACATGGTGGAATACCTATCTAGAGCAAGTGGGACAAGATGATGCGTACGCACTACCGTGGTCAGCATTCAAGCACTTGATGAACGAGAAGTACCGTCCCAGAACCGAGGTCAATAAGCTCAAGACAGAACTTAGAGGGTTACGAACCCAAGGATTTGATATTACCACGTACGAAAGACGATTCACAGAATTGTGCCTATTGTGTCCGGGAGCATTCGAAGATGAGGAAGAGAAGATCGACGCGTTTGTGAAAGGATTACCGGAAAGAATCCAAGAAGATATAAGTTCACACGAGCCCGCCTCCATACAACAGGCATGTAGAATGGCTCACAAACTAGTGAACCAGATTGAAGAAAGAATTAAAGAACAGACTGCTGAAGAGGCCAATGTGAAGCAAGTCAAAAGAAAGTGGGAGGAAAACGGTGATAAGAATCACCAATACAACAACAACAGCAATTACAACAATAATCGCAACAATTATCCCAACAATCGCAACATCAATCGCAACTACAACAAACGGCCCAACAACAACAACAACAACAACAGCAACTACAACAATCATCCCAACAACAATAATAACCGCAACAACAACAACAATCAGAAGCAACTATGCCAAAGGTGTGAAAAGAATCACTCGGGGTTCTGCACCAAATTTTGCAACAAATGTAAAAGAAATGGTCATAGCGCGGCGAAGTGTGAGGTCTACGGACCAGGGGTTAATAGAACGAAAGGAACAAATGGTGTCGGAACGAGTAATGGCGGAGCAAGTAGTGTCGGAGCAAGTTATGCCAATGTAGTTTGTTATAAATGTGGAAAACCAGGCCACATTATTAGAAATTGCCCGAACCAGGAGAACACGAATGGACAAGGCCGTGGAAGAGTTTTCAATATTAATGCGGTAGAGGCACAGGAAGACCCGGAGCTTGTTACGGGTACGTTTCTTATTGACAATAAATCTGCTTACGTTTTATTTGATTCGGGTGCGGATAGAAGCTATATGAGTAGAGATTTTTGTGCTAAATTAAGTTGTCCATTGACGCCTTTGGATAGTAAATTTTTACTCGAATTAGCAAATGGTAAATTAATTTCAGCAGATAATATATGTCGGAATCGAGAAATTAAACTGGTTAGCGAAACATTTAAGATTGATTTGATACCAGTAGAGTTAGGGAGTTTTGATGTGATAATCGGTATGGACTGGTTGAAAGAAGTGAAAGCGGAGATCGTTTGTTACAAAAATGCAATTCGCATTATACGAGAAAAAGGAAAACCCTTAATGGTGTACGGAGAAAAGGGCAACACGAAGCTACATCTTATTAGTAATTTGAAGGCACAAAAACTAATAAGAAAAGGTTGCTATGCTGTTCTAGCACACGTCGAGAAAGTACAAACTGAAGAAAAGAGCATCAATGATGTTCCCATTGCAAAAGAATTTCCCGATGTATTTCCGAAAGAATTACCGGGATTACCCCCACATCGATCCGTTGAATTTCAAATAGATCTTGTACCAGGAGCTGCACCAATAGCTCGTGCTCCTTACAGACTCGCACCCAGCGAGATGAAAGAACTGCAAAGCCAATTACAAGAACTTTTAGAGCGTGGTTTCATTCGACCAAGCACATCACCGTGGGGAGCTCCTGTTTTGTTTGTCAAGAAGAAAGATGGTACATTCAGGTTGTGTATCGACTACCGAGAGTTGAACAAACTTACCATCAAGAACCGCTACCCACTACCGAGAATCGACGACTTATTTGATCAACTACAAGGCTCGTCTGTTTATTCAAAGATTGACTTACGTTCCGGGTATCATCAAATGCGGGTGAAAGAAGATGATATTCCAAAGACTGCTTTCAGAACACGTTACGGTCATTACGAGTTTATGGTCATGCCGTTTGGTTTAACTAATGCACCAGCTGTGTTCATGGACCTTATGAACCGAGTGTGTGGACCATACCTTGACAAGTTTGTCATTGTTTTCATTGATGACATACTTATTTACTCAAAGAATGACCAAGAACACGGTGAACATTTGAGAAAGGTGTTAGAAGTATTGAGGAAGGAAGAATTGTACGCTAAGTTTTCAAAGTGTGCATTTTGGTTGGAAGAAGTTCAATTCCTCGGTCACATAGTGAACAAAGAAGGTATTAAGGTGGATCCGGCAAAGATAGAAACTGTTGAAAAGTGGGAAACCCCGAAAACTCCGAAACACATACGCCAGTTTTTAGGACTAGCTGGTTACTACAGAAGGTTCATCCAAGACTTTTCCAGAATAGCAAAACCCTTGACTGCATTAACGCATAAAGGGAAGAAATTTGAATGGAATGATGAACAAGAGAAAGCGTTTCAGTTATTGAAGAAAAAGCTAACTACGGCACCTATATTGTCATTGCCTGAAGGGAATGATGATTTTGTGATTTATTGTGACGCATCAAAGCAAGGTCTCGGTTGTGTATTAATGCAACGAACGAAGGTGATTGCTTATGCGTCTAGACAATTGAAGATTCACGAACAAAATTATACGACGCATGATTTGGAATTAGGCGCGGTTGTTTTTGCATTAAAGACTTGGAGGCACTACTTATATGGGGTCAAAAGTATTATATATACCGACCACAAAAGTCTTCAACACATATTTAATCAGAAACAACTGAATATGAGGCAGCGTAGGTGGATTGAATTATTGAATGATTACGATTTTGAGATTCGTTACCACCCGGGGAAGGCAAATGTGGTAGCCGATGCCTTGAGCAGGAAGGACAGAGAACCCATTCGAGTAAAATCTATGAATATAATGATTCATAATAACATTACTACTCAAATAAAGGAGGCGCAACAAGGAGTTTTAAAAGAGGGAAATTTAAAGGATGAAATACCCAAAGGATCGGAGAAGCATCTTAATATTCGGGAAGACGGAACCCGATATAGGGCTGAAAGGATTTGGGTACCAAAATTTGGAGATATGAGAGAAATGGTACTTAGAGAAGCTCATAAAACCAGATACTCAATACATCCTGGAACGGGGAAGATGTACAAGGATCTCAAGAAACATTTTTGGTGGCCGGGTATGAAAGCCGATGTTGCTAAATACGTAGGAGAATGTTTGACGTGTTCTAAGGTTAAAGCTGAGCATCAGAAACCATCAGGTCTACTTCAACAACCCGAAATCCCGGAATGGAAATGGGAAAACATTACCATGGATTTCATCACTAAATTGCCAAGGACTGCAAGTGGTTTTGATACTATTTGGGTAATAGTTGATCGTCTCACCAAATCAGCACACTTCCTACCAATAAGAGAAGATGACAAGATGGAGAAGTTAGCACGACTGTATTTGAAGGAAGTCGTCTCCAGACATGGAATACCAATCTCTATTATCTCTGATAGGGATGGCAGATTTATTTCAAGATTCTGGCAGACATTACAGCAAGCATTAGGAACTCGTCTAGACATGAGTACTGCCTATCATCCACAAACTGATGGGCAGAGCGAAAGGACGATACAAACGCTTGAAGACATGCTACGAGCATGTGTTATTGATTTCGGAAACAGTTGGGATCGACATCTACCGTTAGCAGAATTTTCCTACAACAACAGCTACCATTCAAGCATTGAGATGGCGCCGTTTGAAGCACTTTATGGTAGAAAGTGCAGGTCTCCGATTTGTTGGAGTGAAGTGGGGGATAGACAGATTACGGGTCCGGAGATTATACAAGAAACTACCGAGAAGATCATCCAAATTCAACAACGGTTGAAAACCGCCCAAAGTCGACAAAAGAGCTACGCTGACATTAAAAGAAAAGATATAGAATTTGAAATTGGAGAGATGGTCATGCTTAAAGTTGCACCTTGGAAAGGCGTTGTTCGATTTGGTAAACGAGGGAAATTAAATCCAAGGTATATTGGACCATTCAAGATTATTGATCGTGTCGGACCAGTAGCTTACCGACTTGAGTTACCTCAACAACTCGCGGCTGTACATAACACTTTCCACGTCTCGAATTTGAAGAAATGTTTTGCTAAAGAAGATCTCACTATTCCGTTAGATGAAATCCAAATCAACGAAAAACTCCAATTCATCGAAGAACCCGTCGAAATAATGGATCGTGAGGTTAAAAGACTTAAGCAAAACAAGATACCAATTGTTAAGGTTCGATGGAATGCTCGTAGAGGACCCGAGTTCACCTGGGAGCGTGAAGATCAGATGAAGAAGAAATACCCGCATCTATTTCCAGAAGATTCGTCAACACCTTCAACAGCTTAAAATTTCGGGACGAAATTTATTTAACGGGTAGGTACTGTAGTGACCCGAACTTTTCCATGTTTATATATATTAATTGAGATTGATGTTTACATGATTAAATGTTTCCAACATGTTAAGCAATCAAACTTGTTAAGACTTGATTAATTGAAATAGGTTTCATATAGACAATTGACCACCCAAGTTGACCGGTGATTCACGAACGTTAAAACTTGTAAAAAAACTATATGATGACATATATATGGTTATATATATAGTTAACATGATATTATGATAAGTAAACATATCATTAATTATATTAACAATGAACTACATATGTAAAAACAAGACTACTAACTTAATGATTTTGAAACGAGACATATATGTAACGTTTATCGTTGTAACGACATTTAATGTATATATATCATATTAAGAGATATTCGTACATCATAATATCATGATAATATAATAATTTAAAATCTCTTTTGATATTATAAACATTGGGTTAACAACATTTAACAAGATCGTTAACCTAAAGGTTTCAAAACAACACTTACATGTAACGACTAACGATGACTTAACGACTCAGTTAAAATGTATATACATGTAGTGTTTTAATATGTATTTATACACTTTTGAAAGACTTCAATACACTTATCAAAATACTTCTACTTAACAAAAATGCTTACAATTACATTCTCGTTCAGTTTCATCAACAATTCTACTCGTATGCACCCGTATTCGTACTCGTACAATACACAGCTTTTAGATGTATGTACTATTGGTATATACACTCCAATGATCAGCTCTTAGCAGCCCATGTGAGTCACCTAACACATGTGGGAACCATCATTTGGCAACTAGCATGAAATATCTCATAAGATTACAAAAATATGAGTAATCATTCATGACTTATTTACATGAAAACAAAATTACATATCCTTTATATCTAATCCATACACCAACGACCAAAAACACCTACAAACACTTTCATTCTTCAATTTTCTTCATCTAATTGAACTCTCTCAAGTTCTATCTTCAAGTTCTAAGTGTTCTTCATAAATTCCAAAAGTTCTAGTTTCATAAAATCAAGAATACTTTCAAGTTTGCTAGCTCACTTCCAATCTTGTAAGGTGATCATCCAACCTCAAGAAATCTTTGTTTCTTACAGTAGGTTATCATTCTAATACAAGGTAATAATCATATTCAAACTTTGGTTCAATTTCTATAACTATAACAATCTTATTTCAAGTGATGATCTTACTTGAACTTGTTTTCGTGTCATGATTTTGCTTCAAGAACTTTGAGCCATCCAAGGATCCATTGAAGCTAGATCCATTTTTCTCTTTTCCAGTAGGTTCATCCAAGGAACTTAAGGTAGTAATGATGTTCATAACATCATTCGATTCATACATATAAAGCTATCTTATTCGAAGGTTTAAACTTGTAATCACTAGAACATAGTTTAGTTAATTCTAAACTTGTTCACAAACAAAAGTTAATCCTTCTAACTTGACTTTTAAAATCAACTAAACACATGTTCTATATCTATATGATATGCTAACTTAATGATTTAAAACCTGGAAAAACGAAAAACACCGTAAAACCGGATTTACGCCGTCGTAGTAACACCGCGGGCTGTTTTGGGTTAGTTAATTAAAAACTATGATAAACTTTGATTTAAAAGTTGTTATTCTGAGAAAATGATTTTTATTATGAACATGAAACTATATCCAAAAATTATGGTTAAACTCAAAGTGGAAGTATGTTTTCTAAAATGGTCATCTAGACGTCGTTCTTTCGACTGAAATGACTACCTTTACAAAAACGACTTGTAACTTATTTTTCCGACTAGAAACCTATACTTTTTTTGTTTAGATTCATAAAATAGACTTCAATATGAAACCATAGCAATTTGATTCACTCAAAACGGATTTAAAATGAAGAAGTTATGGGTAAAACAAGATTGGATAATTTTTCTCATTTTAGCTACGTGAAAATTGGTAACAAATTTATTCCAACCATAACTTAATCAACTTGTATTATATATTATGTAATCTTGAGATACCATAGACACGTATACAATGTTTTGACCTATCATGTCGACACATCTATATATATTTCGGAACAACCATAGACACTCTATATGTGAATGTTGGAGTTAGCTATACAGGGTTGAGGTTGATTCCAAAATATATATAGTTTGAGTTGTGATCAATACTGAGATACGTATACACTGGGTCGTGGATTGATTCAAGATAATATTTATCGATTTATTTCTGTACATCTAACTGTGGACAACTAGTTGTAGGTTACTAACGAGGACAGCTGACTTAATAAACTTAAAACATCAAAATATATTAAAAGTGTTGTAAATATATTTTGAACATACTTTGATATATATGTATATATTGTTATAGGTTCGTGAATCAACCAGTGGCCAAGTCTTACTTCCCGACGAAGTAAAAATCTGTGAAAGTGAGTTATAGTCCCACTTTTAAAATCTAATATTTTTGGGATGAGAATACATGCAGGTTTTATAAATGATTTACAAAATAGACACAAGTACGGGAAACTACATTCTATGGTTGAATTATCGAAATCGAATATGCCCCTTTTTATTAAGTCTGGTAATCTAAGAATTAGGGAACAGACACCCTAATTGACGCGAATCCTAAAGATAGATCTATTGGGCCTAACAAACCCCATCCAAAGTACCGGATGCTTTAGTACTTCGAAATTTATATCATATCCGAAGGGTGTCCCGGAATGATGGGGATATTCTTATATATGCATCTTGTTATTGTCGGTTACCAGGTGTTCACCATATGAATGATTTTTATCTCTATGTATGGGATGTGTATTGAAATATGAAATCTTGTGGTCTATTGTTACGATTTGATATATATAGGTTAAACCTATAACTCACCAACATTTTTGTTGACGTTTTAAGCATGTTTATTCTCAGGTGATTATTAAGAACTTCCGCTGTCGCATACTTAAATAAGGACAAGATTTGGAGTCCATGCTTGTATGATATTGTGTAAAAACTGCATTCAAGAAACTTATTTTGTTGTAACATATTTGTATTGTAAACCATTATGTAATGGTCGTGTGTAAACAGGATATTTTAGATTATCATTATTTGATAATCTACGTAAAGCTTTTTAAACCTTTATTGATGAAATAAAGGTTATGGTTTGTTTAAAAATGAATGCAGTCTTTGAAAAACGTCTCATATAGAGGTCAAAACCTCGCAACGAAATCAATTAATATGGAACGTTTTTAATCAATAAGAACGGGACATTTCAATCATCACCAAAACCACCTGCGAATTCTTTTCTGTTTCTCTTTCAAACTACTACTTTTGCCTTCACCTTCATTTGATCACCACCACGTTGAACAACCATCATTGAACACTCTTTAAAGCAAACTAAGATGTTGTTTCTTCGTTACTGTTTTCTGTTACCATGGAACACCACACAACTTCGGTTCTGCTCGACTTCTTCTGTTTCCTGGATCAGCTCACGCAAACAAACTACAGCCGACCATCTCCAGCTGGTAAGATTACTGCAGCTCCTATTAATCTATTCTGTTGCAGTTTTATTCGAAAAACACCAAACAAACAGTTTCATTGTTGCTTCGGTTGTCAAACACTAACACCACCATGACCACTCCTATCTCTTCTCTTCCTCTCCTTTATTTCAATTTCGAAAACCCAATAAGAACCCACGAATGCATATGTTTTCTGCTTACTGTATCTGTTACCGTAGTAAACCCAAAAACCAAACAACCCTCCTGCTCCTGCTGCTGTACCTGCAACGACCAAATCTGCAAACACGACTTGTTACAATCTAAGACTGCTATTCTTTTCTTCTCTCAATCAAATTCCACCAGCATGAACAAACTGAAAATACCCACTTCATTTTATTCACCTAGGATCACCACTTAAACTATTCTGGTCCTGCTACTGCTGCCATCACAAACAAACACCATTATTATCTTCCTAAAATTATCAAAATCCATTACCTTTGAACTATTAATGTTCGATAACTGCTGCTATATTTGTATTTCTATTTTTCCTGTTTATCTCGAACCATCACCAAAACCATCATCAACAACTACTGCTACCACTGCAACTGCTAGTGCACCTGTTGTTATTCGAATTCAAACCCTAAAAGCCAAACGATTTAATACCAAATTAAATTAATGACTTATTTCGATTCATGGATGCTTATTTATGTCTCGTGAGGTATTAACCTCAATTAATTTACACTTCTAAATCCCAGATTTCAAAGTCAACATATAAAGCTTTTCGATCAACCTTACAATCCGTGAATTATAATATGTTTCTGAAGAAAATGATTAATTACGAGCATGCTATGGGAGATTCTAAACACACTTTATGAAGGAAGCCTTACCTGAACCGAATTAAATTTCATTTTCTGACTTTCATGTTCATCATCATCATTGCCATTGTTCTTAAACAAAATTGGAGTTGTTGTTATTGTTGTTAGCCTTGATTCCTTTACAAAACTTCGTAAGCATGGATCTAGGAAACAAGATCATTCGATGTTGTGATTTGATTTTTACGAATGTAATCTGGAAGAAAATTGGGGATTGAATGAATTTAGGGATGAATTGAACCGGGAAACATAAAGGGGATCGGATGATGTTAGGGTGCCATCTAACTGTTAATGGACTGAAACTCTTTAAGGCCCAACAAATTGCTAACTATTGGAATATCCTAAATGAATTCTATTTTGGGCTTAATAACTCGGGTCGTGACTTGCAAATCCAACGGGTTCTGTTCCTGGTTTGATATCAACACAAAAGCACAAAATTATTTAAGGTATATATATTAATATTGTTATTTTTAATCACTTTTATGATTAAATATTATTAAAAGTGTTAAAATAAAGATTAAGATATGATGATAAGACTAAATTATGATTTAAAATATAATTAAGTTTAAATATGATTTTATGATAAATATTATTATGATTATGATGATGATAGTTTAAGTTAACGATAGACATATGATGAAGGAAACAATTTCATATGTTAAATAATTAATCGAATGATTTTAAACTAAAACAAACTAGTGGTTTGGTGATCTAAAAGAAATTGGTTAAATGAGAGGTTGCGGGTTCGAATCTGTGTTGTAACATTTTTATTTTTTCTTGAAGCTACAACCTACTTGTTTTCTCAAAGTAGTATTATTACTAATATAATTGTTAGTATTATCATTGTTATTAATGAGTATGATTATTAATAATAATTATTATTGTTACTATTATTAATATTATTATTATTATTATTATTATTATTATTATTATTATTATTATTATTATTATTATTATTATTATTATCATTATTTTAATCATTACTAATATTATTTTAGTACTATTATAATTACTATTTTAACAAAAATAAAAATAAAAATAAAATATATACATATACATATAAATTATATCAACTAATATATACATATATAGTTTATCATATAGAAACTCTAAAATAAATTATTATTATTAACATGTTATAAATAAAGATAAACACTAATTAAATAAAATATGTAAGTTAAATATATCTACATCTATATAACAAATAATTTAACAAGCATATTATTAATAATAATATATATTTATTCGATTACGATTATGTGTGTTAATATATATATAAATGATATAGGTTCGTGAATCCGAGGCCAACCCTACAATTGAACATTGTCGTTATATGTATTTTTACTACAAAATACATTAGGTGAGTTTCATTAATCCCTTTTTAAATGCTTTCGCAATATATATTTTAGGACTGAGAATACATGCGCTGCTTTTATAACTGTTTTACGAAATAGACACAAGTACTTAAAACTACATTCTATGGCTGGATTATTAAAACGAATATGCCCCTTTTTATTAAGTCTGATAATCTAAGAATTAGGGAACAGACACCCTAATTGACGCGAACTCTAAAGATAGATCTATCGGGCCCAACAAGCCCCATCCAAAGTACCGGATGCTTTAGTACTTTGAAATTTATATCATGTACGAAGGAGGATCCTGGAAAGATGGGGATATTCTTATATGCATATTGTGAATGTCGGTTACCAGGTGTTCAATCCATATGAATGATATTTTTGTCTCTATGCATGGGACGTATGTTTATGAGAAATGGAAATATGAAATCTTATGGTCTATTAAAATTATGAAATGATTATTTATGTTAAACTAATGAACTCACCAACCTTTTGGTTGACACTTGAAAGCATGTTTATTCTCAGGTATGAAAGAAATCTTTCGCTGTGCATTTGCTCATTTTAGAGATATTACTTGGTGTCATTCATGACATATTTCAAAAGACGATGCATTCGAGTCGTCGCGTTTATCAAGATTATTATTAAGTCAATTATAGTTAGATATATTATGAAATGGTATGCCTGCCGTCAACTTTTGATATAATGAAAGTTTGTCTTTTCAAAAACGAATGAAATGTTTGTATAATGTATCATATAGAGGTCAAATACCTCGCGATGTAATCAACTGTTGTGAATCTTTTATAATCGATATGGACTTCATCCGGATGGATTAGGACGGGGCACAACACAATTTTTATGGACACGATTGTGACACGTGTACGGGTAGATTTAAACGTGGGGTACGAAATGACACTTTTTACAGCTGGAGGCGCGTGGAGATTCTCAACCATTTAAAGTTAATCATCATAAAGTCAGTAAAATTCGTCTGCATTTAATGCCTGTATTGTTTTCCCCGATGCAAATGGGCAATGAACAGGCTATTTTGGCATGCGTTATCAAAAGTTTAACAACTTAATCATTTTTCAAATGCTTAAGTCATTAAACTAGGGGGACTTAATGGTGTATCCTATCGTATACACGCATAAAAGGCATAATGATCGCATAAAATTACCATCAGAAGCACTGAGAACAACAGTTTTGTGGAATTATCCATCCAGCGTTCTCCGCTGTACAGGTTGCTCCGTCATGCGTAAGCCCTGAAGGCCGCCTAGCGCGTAAGCCCTGGCCAAAGAACTCCACTTTTAGCATGAATTTCGGATCACAAGTAACAGAACGTATCATCATCTGACACGTGTCCCCGAACAATCCGGTGGATCTGAAACTATAAATAGACCCCTTGGGTCGTCATTTTACACAGTTCAGACATTCTGACAAATTTGAGAGCAGAGACTTTACCTCTCTCTCTCTAGCACTTTCTCTCACTAGAAGTCATCTGATGTCAAAGCAGAGGGGTATAAAATACTATTAAATTTTTGTAGGAAATACTATTAAATACGATACAATTTTACACAAGATATTTATTTATTTATAGAATGGATATACTTAAACCTTGCTACAACACTTATAGGCAGTGTACCTAATCGTACAGTAGTGTAGTTTTTAGTAAGTCCGGTTCGTTCCACAGGGAAATCTTTAAACAAAGCTCAACGCTATATTAGTTTACTTTTATAAAAATACAAACATATATATAAGTAATATTATTATTATAAAGGGGGGTTTTTACCGTTTAATGACCGGTTTGTCGATTTTAAGATTTTAGTCGCAGTTAAAACCTAATGTAAAATATAAAATAAATACAAGACTTAAATTAAAGCGTAAAGTAAATAACGATAATGAAATTGCGAATAATAAAAATGCGATAAAATAAAATTGCGATAATTAAAAAGTACGATAATTAAAAGTGCGATTAAATAACAATAAATAAAAGTGCGATAATTAGAAGTGCAATTAAATATAAAATAAAGGAAATTAAATATGAAATAAAAGAATTATGCTTATTTAAACTTCCGTAATCATGATGTTTGACGTGTTGATTTTAGTTTTATGCCCATGGGTTAATTGTCCTTTGTCCTGGATTATTCAATATGTCCGTCTGGTTTTTGTCCATAACAGTCCATCAGTCATAAATATAAATTGCAAGTGTCCTCGTCAAATTATTATTATACCCGAAGTTAAATATTCCAACTAATTGGGGATTCGAATTGTAACAAGGTTTTAATACTTTGTTTAATGAATACACCAGGTTATCGACTGCGTGTAAACCAAGGTTTTACTACTTTGTTAACAATTACACCAATTACCCTTGAATGTAATTTCACCCCTGTTTTAATTATTCTAGTGGCTATTAATCCATTCCCGTGTCCGGTTAAATGAACGATTATTCGTACATATAAATACCCCGCCCATCGTGTCCGATCGAGTGTATATGGTAATTTATAGGGACGCCCAATTGTAAATCTTTATATTAACATTAACAAACTTTCATTTAGTTAAACAAATATAAAGCCCATTAATAGCCCATAGTCTAATTTTCACAAGTGTCGTTCTTTTGTCCAAACCCCAATTATGGTACAAAGCCCAATTACCCAATTTTAGTAATTAGCCCAACATCATGATTACTTCGTTTTAAATAAGCATAATAATAACTTAGCTACGAGACATTAATGTAAAAAGGTTGAACATAACTTACAATGATTAAAAATAGCGTAGCGTTACACGGACAGAATTTTGACTTACACCCTTACAACATTCGCTAACATACCCTTATTATTAGGATTTAAAATTAAAATTAAAATTAAAATATAAATTATATATATATTACGTATATATTGAGAGAGAGATTGAGAAATAGAATATGAAATTTGATCAGAATTCGGTTTGCTTTATAGCCAGAAGTGAAATTTGGGGCTCCGCGACTCGCGGCAAAATGCCCTTAAAACTCCGCGAGTAGCGGAGATGTATTTACAGCTCACACCCTTGGAGTTTCTTGCTGCCGACGGTTTTTAATATATATATATAATATATATATAATTAATATAATTAATTATATATTATATTATATTTATATACATAGTTAACTTGTAATTTTTAGTCCGTTGCGTCGAGCGTTAAGAGTTGACTCTGGTCCCGGTTCCGGATTTTCGAACGTCCTCGCGTACAATTTAATATCTTGTACTTTGCGTTTTGAATCTTGTACTCTTATGATTTCGAGACGTTTCTTATCAATAATTGGAACCTTTTTGATTGTCTTTTGTTCTTTTGAGCTTTTTGGTCGTTTGCGTCTTCAAATCGTCGAATCTGTCTTCTGTCTTCACCTTTTATTATTTAAACGAATATCACTTGTAAATAGAACAATTGCAACTAAAAGCTTGTCTTTCTTGAGGAATAATGCTATGAAATATATATTCGTTTTTAGCATTATCAAATATTCCCACACTTGAGCGTTGCTTGTCCTCAAGCAATATTGTCTTGAAATACTAGAATCACTTCTTTATTCTTCACACTTTGTACATCAGTGATTTCTATACGGCGGTATAAACAATGGTAGTAACGATATGGTTTACAGTCCCACATGACTATAAAAATTTAGATCCATTAAGGAAATTGGATCTTTATGAAAACATTTGATCTTTTGAAATCTAGTTTTTACCCTAGATAAGTTTTCCGGGATAACCCTTTACCGGTGTTTGCAAAATATTTTTGTGGGTTTGGTGGGTTTCAGATTTGAAAATTTTAGCTCAAAACTTGCGGTTTTGTGTCACCCACTTGCTAACCTTGTATTTGGAAAGCAACACGTCCAGTTTACTTGTCCCGTATATTACCTTTCGGTAAACTACCGTCCGGTTGTAAAGGAAAGCGTTGAACAAGCAACTGTTAAAGGCAATGTCCCGTGACATGCTTTTGATTATGGTCTATAACGTGTCGGACGCAATTACTATCCTTGGTAGGAGCAATAGTAAAGCTCACCCTTATAATTTTTCGGTCTGGCACAAAGTCCTGTCTTTGACCATGCTATGCTACCACCGTTCTTACGGTTGACACCCGATTTAGTTCAGGTGACCTAATGAATTCCAGGTGAATTCCTAGGATTTTACGTTCAATGGTAATGAACGCATTGAAAATGGGTTTTCAGAAAACAAATCGGTTTGTATTTTTGATCAAAATATTTTCTCGTTCAAGCTCGAGTTTAGATATCATTGAATTCCATGAGTTTGAATTCTCAATCTTTAAGGTCAATCTCAAGGATTGAGTAATATCAGGCTTAAAAGCTGATTTTTAATCTTTAAGGAGATTATCCTTTCTGGGGATCTGATTCATTAGTCTTATCCAGCTAATTTGCATGGTGCCCCCCCATTGTACGAGATAAATCCTTCTCATGGTTAGGATAAATCTGACCACTTGGCAACCCTGTTTAATGCTGAGGTCCGTGGATTTCCTGCTGATTTTAGTGATGACTTTTCTAGATTTTTCGTCAACCTACAGCTGGTCTGGACGACAACTTCATGACCTAAATCAAGAAGCGCGTGTCTTTTTCAGAAGACTTTACTTCCTTTTAGTGATGGAATTGATTCATCGTGTAGATCCATCTCTTCTTTTCTTTCATTGGGTAAAACAGTTTAGTTTAGTCCAAAGCAAAAGTATTTTCAGTTATTTGTTACAAATATATGTGACATATGTTTAAAATAACTTGGTAAATTTTCCCACACTTGGCTTTTTATTTTTCTTTTTATTGTCCTCTATTCCATTTTAAATGAATTTTAACATTTTAGTTTGTTTCTCAATTTATGTCCTTTCCGAGGTAACAATAATTTCGGTGTTAAAACCTAGTTTTATCGTTCATAAATATGTATAAACATGATTTGAATTCATTTAATTGAAAAATTTTACTAGAATTGGGTAGTCAGTATATAAGACTAGGGCTGTTCTTTTTTATCAGAGAGCACTAGATTCTAATACAACTACTGCTTTACTAGTATTTTTAATGGTAACCAAGTGTATAAAGTAAAAATTTTTAAAATCCGAAAGAATTTAACCCCTTCCCACACTTAAGATCTTGCAATGCCCTCATTTGCAAGAAATCAGTAACAATTTAAATTATTGAGGGTGATTTGTGTGAAAATGATTAAATTTTTACCAAAGTTTCCAAATATATTGGCGTTTGTTTGCTGAATGATAAATGGTGCACATCATTTGTTCATTCCGTCTTGTTGTTATTTCACATATATTTTGCATCTTGTCGTCAAAATTAGTTGCTTTTGCTGAACTTAATGCCAGTCTTTGAAAATGCGTTGTTTTACCCTGTTGTGTACATAAGATAAACTGCAAACATATATACATATTTTTGAAGTTTGGTTTATTACCCCACATTCAAAAATTATTAAAATCTAAGAATAAAAGTTAGATAATTATAAAAATGACTACAATATTAACAAAAGTATTAAACATATCAATAATTACAAATTACAAAATAAAAAAAAAATAATAAGTAAACTAAGGATGATATTGGTACCAATAGGGGTTCCACGCATAACCATAAGTGCTATAGAATGCTTCGGCAGGGTCATACGTAGGATATGGTGGCTGCATCTCTATCGACCAAGGAGGGAAGACGGGTTTCGGTGTAGGAATATAGTTTCTACCTATATGTTGGCAATGCGCTATGATCTGGTTCTGATGAACTTGCCAATCTTCAAATGCTCTCTGTCTAGCATTTTCATATTCCTGAGAAGCTATAAACCTATGCATTTCTTGCATCTCATTCCCCCCTCCTACATTACCTTGTTCCTGGTTTCTCTCCACCTGTGGATGTCTACCATGGTATCGTACTGCGGCGTTATTTCGCCGCTTCAAAACTTTCGCACCATGGTATACATTTAAACCTATAGTGTCGCGGGGTTCCGGCTCTTCTACTAATAATCCCCCCCGACTTATATCCACACCGAGATATTCACCAATCAAAGTAATAAAAATACCACCTCCTATTATGCTATGTGGACGCATCCCCCGAACCATAGCTGATAAATAATAACCCACACAATATGGTATACTTACAGCGCTGTGTGGGTCTCGAATACACATATGGTAAAACAAATCTTGTTCATTTACCTTTTCTTTGTTTTTACCCCTTTGTGTAATCGAATTAGCTAAAAACCTATGTATCACTCTTAATTCGGCTCTATCTATATCCAAATAAGAGTAGTTTCCCCCTTTGAAACGGTGATGGCTTGTCATTTGACTCCACACACCGTGTGTATCAAAATTCTCATCTATCTTTCTACCGTTTAGTATCAATTCTCTACTATCGGCAGACGCTAATTCCTCAGGCGTATATATACGTAAAGCCTGAGCCATGTCCAGTAAAGACATGTGGCGCATCGAACCGCCTAACAAAAATCTAATAAAAGAACGATCGGTTAAACTAGCTACCCGATCATTCAACTCTATACTACATAACAACTCTTCACACCATACTTTATATACAGGTCTGGGTATGGTGAATAAACATATCCAGTCATTAAAAGAAGAATTACCATACCTCTGTACAAGTAATTCCCTAATTGGCCCGGCCAATTCTACAGCTTCTAAGGGTCCCCATTCTATGACCCTCGGTACCTCAACAACCTTGGAATGAAGAGTATGCAAACCCCGTTGATATTTTGGATAATCTATCCAAAGTCTGTCAAATCTCAGGTTCGGGTGCAACTCTTCCAAATGCATATCGGAAAAGGTCATGACTGGATGAGGTACATCCTGCTTGTAGTAGTCATCTACCTCCTGTTGTTCCAAGTTCTCAGCAGGAGCATGGCGGGCTTGGGATGAAGATTCACCCCTTTCATTCTGCAAAACACATCAAACACAAATTTTGTGCATCCAAATATGCATTAGTGTTAGCAAAATCATCAATCAAAATAATTACAATGACATTATCAATTTATATCAAACTTAAGCTTATTTTCACATTTTTATCAAATCTACACTTTTTCAAATAAGCATATACGAAAATTTTCGCCAAGTTCATAAGCATTCAACTCAAATAACATGTCAAAATAATCATTACTAGCAATTAAACAAGTCTCAAATGGCATTATCTTTCAAAAATCAAGTTCATGAATTTTGGACTTGAAAAAGTCCACTTTAATTCTCAAAATCATGTTTAGGCTCAAAGTTTGGATCATTTAACTACCTAGACATGTTACACTACTCAATTTAGCAACAATTCATGACAAAAATCGGCCATAACCTGTTTATATCAAAAAGCCCCAAATTGCTCAAGAACACAAACCCTAGATTATTCTAAATTTGAAGTTTAAGGCTTCTAATCATGTTAAACAGCATCAATCTAGGTTATACAAGCATAATACATAAACAATTTAAGTCTAATTACACTAAAAAGCATCAAAATCAAATTGGGAAAAAAATAGCTCAAGAACACTAAAATTCGAATTAAATGGTGTTTAGGTGTAGAAATTTACCATTTTTCTTGAGAAATTCTTAGATAGCATCCTTCTTAACATGATTTTAGCAAAAAATTTGGTGATTAACGGTTAAAAATTGAGATTTTTGGGGTGTTTTTGGGTGTATTTTCGTGGGTTTTCGCAGCAGAATTCGGGTGTTTTTGTGTTGTGGATTATACTGATCGTTCAGCTATTTTTATTTTTTTTTCTGGGTTTTGGTCCCTCCGCGAGTCGCGGAGATTTAGGCTCCAAACTCCGCGAGTCGCGGAGTTTGGTATTTTTTTTTTTTTTTTTTTTTTTTTATAATCATTAACTTTTGAAAACAATTAAGAAATTAATTTTAAAATTTTAAAAACATGGTAAAAATAAAATTAAAAATCTTTTTGTCTTTTTATCCCACTTTAATCAATCAAATATTATCAAAAATATGCGCCCCTCTTTTCGGTAAAGTAATTTCGGTTCCAAGACCTAATTTAACTCATGACGAATTTTTGAAATATTTTGGGTTGATTGATTAAAGATATTTATACCTTAAGAATAAACGTTAAATTTCGCAGTGATGTAATAAATTTTTGAATGATATCAATAATTTCGGTCGCCAAACCTAATTTTATTCAATACCAATTTAATACTTTTTAGCGAACAAATTAGCGTTTATTATCAAAAGGTTAAAAATAGAAATAAAAACTGTACAGACATACCTGTGAAATAGATTTCTTAGTTATATGATCTATTATATTCATAAGATAGTCGGTTTAATTGGTTTTCCATGGCTGCATAGGCGTAACCTCGAGCATTCATTGTCTTTTCTTCTAAACATATGAACGGTCCGTCTCTGCATAAAGTAACAAATTCGGTATTTGAATTGGTTTGATTATTTGAACATTTACCTCCATGTGACCATTTTCCGCATTTGTGACATCTTTCTAGGTGTCGTGCTCTTCTTTTCGCTGCGGATTTTGATTTTCCTTTACCAAATTGTAACTTATTATCTTCGCATCTGGATCCTTTTCTAACTCCGTCCATTCTTTCTCTGATTACTGATACTAATTCACTCGGTAGTATATCATTATTTCTTTTAGTGATCAAAGCGTGTAGCATTAGACCATGGTTTAGTTCACAGGCAGTCTTCATTTTGTAAAAACCTAAAAAAAATAAAAATTCAGAATGGGGGGAGAAAACTAGTTCTTTAGGGTCTGCTAGGGAAAGACCATTCGGGTTCCATTTTCGAGAACTACACGAAAACAGACAATCTAACTCTAACAGAAATACATATTATCCTTTAAAGACTTGATTCTCCCCACACTTAGTTAGCTGTGGTGTCGAAATTGTGATTAACTTCGTTGTCGACTTCCATCGGACCCTGTATGTAATGTTTAACTCTGTGACCATTAACTTTAAATTCAATCCCATTTGAATTTATTAATTCTATCGTTCTGTATGGGAAAACTCTTTTGACTATGAATGGTCCAGACCATCTTGATTTCAATTTTCCAGGAAATAGCTTGAATCGTGAATTGAAAAGAAGAACTCTGTCTCCTTCTTTAAATTCTTTTGAACTTCTGATTCTTTTATCATGCCATTTCTTCGTTCTTTCTTTATAGATTAACGAATTTTCGTATGCTTCATGTCTTAATTCTTCTAATTCGTTTAGTTGACTTAATCGTAGACGTCCGGCTACATGTAAATCAAGATTACATGTCTTCAAAGCCCAAAATGCTTTGTGTTCGATTTCTACTGGAAGATGACATGCTTTTCCATAAACAAGTCTAAAAGGTGTGGTTCCAATTGGAGTTTTGTAGGCTGTTCTAAAAGCCCAGAGTGCATCCTCCAATTTAATGGACCATTCCTTTGGATTTGATCCTACGGTTTTCTCTGGAATACGTTTTAAAGCTCGGTTGGTATTTTCAACTTGTCCACTTGTTTGTGGATGATATGCGGTGGAGATTTTATGAGTTACTCCATATCTTTTAAGAACTTTCTCAAGTTGATTATTACAGAAATGAGTACCCCGATCACTTATTAAAGCTTTCGGTGTTCCAAACCTTGCAAAAAGACGTTTTAAAAAGTTTACTACAACTCGTGCATCGTTAGTTGGGAGAGCTTGTGCTTCCGCCCATTTAGATACATAATCAATGGCTACGAGTATATATAGATTATTATGAGATTTTGGAAATGGACCCATAAAGTCAATACCCCAAATGTCAAATACTTCACATACTTGGATGACATTTTGTGGCATTTCATCACGTTGACTTATTCTTCCGGCCCTTTGACATGCATCACATGATTTGCAAAGAAGGTGTGCGTCTTTGTAAATTGTTGGCCAATAGAATCCAGCTTCATAAACTTTTCTTGCTGTTAGTTGAGGCCCATAATGCCCTCTTGTTGGTCCTGTGTGACAATGGTTTAAAATTTTACTAGCTTCATCTCCAAATACACATCGGCGTATTATTCCATCGGGACAACTTTTAAACAGATGTGGATCTTCCCAGAAATAGTGTTTTATATCACTGAAGAATTTCTTTCGTCTTTGGTATGATAATCCTTTTTCAAGGAATCCACATACTAAATAATTTGCATAGTCTGCAAACCATGGGATTTCTTTATAATCTATCTTCAATAGATATTCATCAGGAAAGTTGTCTTGTATGGCTGATTCATTCAGAACTTCTAATTCGGGATTTTCAAGACGAGAAAGATGATCAGCGGCGAGATTTTCTGCTCCTTTTTTATCTCGGATTTCAATATCAAACTCTTGTAAGAGTAAGATCCAACGGATTAATCTTGGTTTAGCATCTTGTTTTGAAAATAGGTATCTAAGAGTAGAATGGTCGGTATAGACCACCGTTTTTGCTAGAACGAGATATGATCGAAATTTGTCAAAAGCAAAGACAATAGCAAGGAGTTCTTTTTCAGTAGTTGTATAGTTCGTTTGTGCTCCTTGTAATGTCTTACTAGCATAATATATAGGTTGAAATCGTTTTTCAATCCTTTGTCCTAAAACGGCTCCTATTGCAAAATCACTTGCATCGCACATTAGTTCAAATGGTAGATTCCAATTTGGTGTTATCATGATCGGCGCATTAGTGAGTTTTTCTTTAAGAATATTAAAAGATTTGATACACTCATCTGAAAAGATAAATGGCGCATCCTTTTCTAGGAGTTTATTCATAGGAGTGGCAATTTTAGAAAAATCTTTTATGAAACGTCGGTAAAAACCGGCATGCCCTAGAAAACTCCTAACTCCTCTAACATTGGTGGGATGTGGAAGTTTAGCAATTACATCTACTTTAGCTCTATCCACTTCAATTCCTTCTTTTGAAATTTAATGTCCAAGAACGATGCCTTCTTTAACCATGAAATGGCATTTCTCCCAATTAAGTACTAGATTTGATTTTTCGCATCTAATTAGCATTCGTTCCAGATTAACTAGACATGATTTAAATGTATCACCGAAGACTGAAAAGTCATCCATGAATACTTCCATGCATTCTTCTATCATGTCGTGAAAAATCGCCATCATACACCTTTGAAAGGTTGCAGGGGCGTTGCAAAGTCCAAATGGCATGCGTTTGTAAGCAAAAGTACCATAAGGGCACGTGAATGTGGTTTTCTCTTGATCTTCGGGTGCTATTGGAATTTGAAAATATCCGGAAAATCCATCTAGAAAACAATAGTAACTATTTCCGGCTAATCTTTCCAACATTTGATCTATGAAAGGTAAGGGAAAGTGATCTTTTCTGGTGGCGTCATTTAATTTTCTATAATCAATACATACACGCCATCCTGTTACAGTCCTAGTAGGAATAAGCTCATTTTTCTCATTTGTGATGACAGTCATGCCACCCTTCTTAGGCACGCATTGAACTGGGCTTACCCATGGACTATCAGAGATTGGATATATCAAACCTGCATCTAGCAGTTTAATAATCTCTTTCTTAACAACATCTTGCATATTAGGATTTAGTCTTCGTTGGCGTTGCACATACGTTTTATGACCTTCTTCCATAAGGATTTTATGTGTGCAATACGAAGGACTTATTCCTTTAATATCATGAATCTTCCATGCAATGGCTGGTTTATGAGCTTTCAACACAGAAATGAGTTGTGATTTCTCATTTTCAGTAAGAGAAGACGATATTATTACAGGTAATTCAGATTCACCATGTAAATAAGCGTATTCCAAATGGTTTGGAAGTGGCTTTAACTCTAATTTCGGAGGTTCTTCTATCGATGATTTATATCGATATCTGTCTTCTTCTTTTAGCATTTGTATTTCTTCTGTTGTTGGTTCATATCCATTAGCTATAAGTGTAGCTAACATTTCAGCTTCATCAATTGGTTCATTACCTTCTCCTAAAGAACATTCTCCTGTTCCTTGTAATTCTGGAAATTCTTCTAATAATTCTGCATGTGCATCTATAGTTTGAATATAATAACATGTATCATCTGCAGATTGTGGTTGTTGCATTGCTCTATCAACTGAAAAGGTAACACTCTCATCCTCTATACTTAGGGTCAGTTTCTTACCGAACACGTCTATCATTGCTTTAGCCGTGTTTAAGAATGGTTTTCCTAATATGAGAGGAACTTGAGAATCTTCTTCCATGTCCAAAACAACAAAATCTACTGGAAATACTAAAGTACCAACTTTAACTAGCATGTTCTCCATTATCCCTCTAGGATATTTTATTGATCTATCGGCTAGTTGTATGCTTATTCTGGTTGGTTTCAATTCTCCAAGGTCTAGTTTAGCGTATAGTGAATACGGCATTAAATTTATACTAGCACCTAAGTCTGCTAATGCTTCTATTGAACTAAGACTACCCAGAAAACATGGAATTGTGAAACTTCCTGGATCAGATAGTTTTTCTGGTATCTTATTCAACAGCACTGCTGAACAATTAGCATTCATAGTAACAGCCGAGAGTTCTTCCATTTTCTTTCTATTTGAGATTAGATCTTTCAAGAATTTAGCATATCTTGGCATTCCTGAAATCACATCAATGAAAGGAAGATTTACATTTATCTGTTTAAACATATCCAAGAATTTGGATTGCTCGGCTTCAAGTTTTTCTTTCTTCATTTTACTCGGGTAAGGAAGTGGTGGTTGGTATGGTTTAACATAAGGTTTAGCCTTAACTGTGTTATCTTCATTAACCTTTTCAACTACCGGTTCTTTTTCCTTATCTTGATCAGGTTGTGGTTCTTGTGGAGTAGGAATAATTTCATCAGAAGTTACAGGTATTTCAGGTGGTTTAAGTGTTGTACCACTTCTTGTGGTAATAGCTTTAGCTGTTTCATTCCGGGGGTTAGCATTTGTATCGCTAGGTAGACTTCCCGGTTTTCTTTCACCTATTAACCTTGCTAGGTTACTTACTTCTTGTTCCAGATTTTGAATAGAAGCTTGTTGATTTCTAAATGCTTGAGCATTTTGTTCATTTGTTTGTTTCTGAGATGTGAAAAACTGCGTTTGAGTTTCAACTAGCTTCGTCATCATATCTTCTAAATTCGGCTTTTTATCATCGGTTTGTTGTGGTGGTTTGTTTTGAAAATTCGGTCTTTGCTGATTGTAAGTATTATTGGATACTTGTTGATTGCTAGGACCTTGTTGGTTGTTGTATGGAATATTTCGGTTATAATTCTGGTTTTGATTGTAAATCGGTCTTGGCGGTTGATAATTATTCTGATAATTATTTCCAGGCCTTTGGTTTATGTATGAAATATTCTCTCTTTGTTCCATTGTTAATTCAATACTGAGACAATCTTTTGTCAAATGTGGTCCTCCACACTGCTCACAACTAATTCGTATTGAGTGAATATCCTTAGTCATCTTTTCCATTCGCCTCTCGAAAGCATCTATCTTTGCGGAAATGGAATCTAAGTCATGGCTAGAATCGGCTCTAGCTGCTTTAGATGATCTAATGATATCTTTTTCTTGGTGCCACTCATGTGAGTGGGAAGCAGTATTATCAATAATTTTGTAAGCATCAGTTTCGGTTTTCTTCATAATAGAACCACCAGCTGCTATATCTATGTCTTTTCTTGTAGTGATGTCGCATCCTCGGTAGAATATTTGTACTATTTGACAAGTGTCTAAACCATGTTGCGGACATCCTCTTAATAACTTTCCATACCTTGTCCACGCCTCATATAGAGTTTCATTTGGCTTCTGTGTGAACGTAACAATTTCTGCTTGAAGTCTTACGGCTTTAGATGCAGGAAAGAATTGTTTAAGGAATTTGTCAACTAAAACGTCCCATGTATCGATCGCCCCTTCAGGTAACGATCCCAACCAATCTTTGGCTTCTCCCTTTAAAGTCCAGGGAAATAACATGAGATATATCTGTTCATCCTCCACTTCTCGGATTTTAAATAGTGTGCAGATCCTATTAAAGGTACGTAGATGTTCATTTGGATCTTCCTTCGGCGCACCACTAAATTGGCATTGATTAGTCACCATGTGTAGAATTTGTCCTTTGATTTCATAATCTGGCGCATTAATGTCTGGATGAGTAATTGCGTGACCTTGGCCAGTGCGTTTAGCTCTCATTCGGTCTTCCATACTTAAAGGTTCCAGATTCTCCATAATTGAATTTGTTGAATCGGTATCACTAGATGATTCTGATTTAATGGTTCGTTCCTCAACAATCTCTGTTTGAATGATTGGTGGTTCCGGAGGAAAGTTTAATGGTTCAGGATCTACGAACCTTTCCTGAATATTTTCTGGATTCTCAATTGTGAGGTCGGGTTCAAAAAATGGATTATCGGTAATTTGAACTGAAGTACTTGGTCGACTGGATGACGATTCTAAAGAAAAATCAACGGCGGTTATATTTGTTAAACAATGTCTTGATCGAGTTACAGGTGGTGAACGTACAAAAGGTGATGAACGTCTTGCTCGGTGCATTCACTGAATATCCTATTAGTTTTAAAAAGGAAAGAAAAATTATAATAAGTTATCCAATCAATAGACTTTTCTGATTTTGCCCACGTTTCGAATAGCCAAAAGATGCAGCAGAGGGGCAGGATTCGTTTGGTCTCAATATAATTGAGGACTGTTTGGCTCCAATAACCCGGTCCACGTACAAATCCAACTATTACTACGAACCAGAAAATTTTGATGTCTATCAATTTAACCACTTAAAATAAATTTTCGTTATTTTAAGAAATTTAGATAAGAAGTAGAAAAAATTCTAAGTCCTAAAAACTAGAATGGCGAGAAATAAGAGAGAAAAAGAGTTCGTCGAAAAAGGTCGAAAAAGAGAAAAAAAAAATGGTTGAAAAATAAAAGGTGACGGAAAAATAAAAGAAACTTAAAAACTTAAAAATATTTGACTAACCTAACCTTATTACTACAACTAACTTAAAATTATAATCGCAAATTGAAATTACTAATTGGAATGATAATTGGTACATAGTAAAAGGTCTAAAAATATTAAAGCTTACAGGAAAAACTAAATCCCAAATGGAAATAACTTAAAAAGAAACTAAAACTTAAAAAGGTGTCGCAAAATTCTAAAGCACCTAAATCTTAGTCTAAAGAAAAAGCACTTAAGGAATTCTACGGCAAAGCCTAAAAATCTAGGAGTAAAAATAACTATAGCAAAAACTAAGTTTAAAATTAAATATGAGCTAAAAATACAAATATTACGCTACAACGATTAAAAAGGTACAAAATATAAAAATATACAAAAAGTTGTAAAAAGTACAATTTTTATAAAAATATTATTTTTATATTATTTATTTTAATAAAACTACTAATTTTACAATTTTATAAAAACTAATTAATACTAAATACATAAATTAAATAAAAAGTAAAAATAAAACTAAAACTAATAATAATAATAATAATAATAATAATAATTAGGTTTTAATAATAATTAATTAATAATATCCGTAATTAATGCTCGATTAGGGCTTCCTTGTCGCCTGTCAGAGAAGCTCCGCGAGTCGCGGCAATTAAAGAAGAAAACCCCGCGAGTCGCGGGGTTCAGAAATTCTGTTGACAGCTGATAATTTTTACGCGTTTTCTTTATTTTTATTTTTTATTTTATGTTTTCTGTTTTTTTTTATATAAATAAAAGATGTTTAATAAAATTTATATTTTTATAAACTAAAATAGAAATAAAGAAACTTATAAAACTTAAATATTTAACAAAATCTTAAAAATACTAATATTTTTGTTTTTCTTTTTATATTTTCGAATATTTAAAACGTATTTTTACAAAAACGACTTTTAATAAAAGTAACTAAAATTTTTTTTTTTTTATATTAGCGTTGCGCTTCCGGCTTTTAAGATAGTTCCCCGGCAGCGGCGCCAAAAATACTTGATGTCAAAGCAGAGGGGTATAAAATACTATTAAATTTTTGTAGGAAATACTATTAAATACGATACAATTTTACACAAGATATTTATTTATTTATAGAATGGATATACTTAAACCTTGCTACAACACTTATAGGCAGTGTACCTAATCGTACAGTAGTGTAGTTTTTAGTAAGTCCGGTTCGTTCCACAGGGAAATCTTTAAACAAAGCTCAACGCTATATTAGTTTACTTTTATAAAAATACAAACATATATATAAGTAATATTATTATTATAAAGGGGGGTTTTTACCGTTTAATGACCGGTTTGTCGATTTTAAGATTTTAGTCGCAGTTAAAACCTAATGTAAAATATAAAATAAATACAAGACTTAAATTAAAGCGTAAAGTAAATAACGATAATGAAATTGCGAATAATAAAAATGCGATAAAATAAAATTGCGATAATTAAAAAGTACGATAATTAAAAGTGCGATTAAATAACAATAAATAAAAGTGCGATAATTAGAAGTGCAATTAAATATAAAATAAAGGAAATTAAATATGAAATAAAAGAATTATGCTTATTTAAACTTCCGTAATCATGATGTTTGACGTGTTGATTTTAGTTTTATGCCCATGGGTTAATTGTCCTTTGTCCTGGATTATTCAATATGTCCGTCTGGTTTTTGTCCATAACAGTCCATCAGTCATAAATATAAATTGCAAGTGTCCTCGTCAAATTATTATTATACCCGAAGTTAAATATTCCAACTAATTGGGGATTCGAATTGTAACAAGGTTTTAATACTTTGTTTAATGAATACACCAGGTTATCGACTGCGTGTAAACCAAGGTTTTACTACTTTGTTAACAATTACACCAATTACCCTTGAATGTAATTTCACCCCTGTTTTAATTATTCTAGTGGCTATTAATCCATTCCCGTGTCCGGTTAAATGAACGATTATTCGTACATATAAATACCCCGCCCATCGTGTCCGATCGAGTGTATATGGTAATTTATAGGGACGCCCAATTGTAAATCTTTATATTAACATTAACAAACTTTCATTTAGTTAAACAAATATAAAGCCCATTAATAGCCCATAGTCTAATTTTCACAAGTGTCGTTCTTTTGTCCAAACCCCAATTATGGTACAAAGCCCAATTACCCAATTTTAGTAATTAGCCCAACATCATGATTACTTCGTTTTAAATAAGAATAATAATAACTTAGCTACGAGACATTAATGTAAAAAGGTTGAACCTAACTTACAATGATTAAAAATAGCGTAGCGTTACACGGACAGAATTTCGACTTACACCCTTACAACATTCGCTAACATACCCTTATTATTAGGATTTAAAATTAAAATTAAAATTAAAATATAAATTATATATATATTACGTATATATTGAGAGAGAGATTGAGAAATAGAATATGAAATTTGATCAGAATTCGGTTTGCTTTATAGTCAGAAGTGAAATTTGGGGCTCCGCGACTCGCGGCAAAATGCCCTTAAAACTCCGCGAGTCGCGGAGATGTATTTACAGCTCACACCCTTGGAGTTTCTTGCTGCCGACGGTTTTTAATATATATATATAATATATATATAATTAATATAATTAGTTATATATTATATTATATTTATATACATAGTTAACTTGTAATTTTTAGTCCGTTGCGTCGAGCGTTAAGAGTTGACTCTGGTCCCGGTTCCGGATTTTCGAACGTCCTCGCGTACAATTTAATATCTTGTACTTTGCGTTTTGAATCTTGTACTCTTATGATTTCGAGACGTTTCTTATCAATAATTGGAACCTTTTTGATTGTCTTTTGTTCTTTTGAGCTTTTTGGTCGTTTGCGTCTTCAAATCGTCGAATCTGTCTTCTGTCTTCACCTTTTATTATTTAAACGAATATCACTTGTAAATAGAACAATTGCAACTAAAAGCTTGTCTTTCTTGAGGAATAATGCTATGAAATATATATTCGTTTTTAGCATTATCATCATCCGACTAGCACTTTTACGATCTACGGATGACAGATTGATTAAGCCACCCCACAAGTTTCTACACTTGTGAACCGGGTCTGCAGGGATTATTTCCCAAGAGCAAACATCAATCGGCAACACTCGCCAACCTAAAGCTAGATTACTTCTAGTATCGTGTTGATATACTAAGCCTTACCTCATAAGGAAATAGGTGTTAACAGTTTACAATAAGAATATATTACATCAAAAATAAGTTTCTTGAATACAGTTTTTACATAATATCATACAAGCATGGACTCCAAATCTTGTCCTTATTTTAGTATGCAACAGCGGAAGCTCTTAATAATCACCTGAGAATAAACATGCTTTAAACGTCAACAAAAATGTTGGTGAGTTATAGGTTTAACCTATATACTTATAAATCGAAATAATAGACCACAAGATTTAATATTTCAATACATCCCATACACAGAGATAAAAATCATTCATAAGGTGAACACTTGGTAACCGACATTAACAAGATGCATATAGAATATCCCCATCACTCCGGGACACCCATCGGACATGATAATTTCGAAGTACTAAAGCATTCCAAATTCCAGAATGGAGCTTGTTGGTCCCGATAGATCTATCTTTAGGATTCGCGTCAATTTGGGGGTCTGTTCCCAAATTCTTAGTCTACCAAGCTAAAAAGGGCATATTCGGCTTTGATCATTCACCCATATAAAGTAGTTTCATTTACTTGTGTCTATTTCGTAAAACATTTATAAATTTGCATGTATTCTCATCCCAAAATATTAGATTTTAAAAGTGGGACTATAACTCACTTTCACAGATTTTTACTTCGTCGGGAAGTAAGACTTGGCCACTGGTCGATTCACGAACCTATAACAAATATGTACATATATATCAAAGTATGTTCAAAATATATTTACAACATTTCTAATACATTTTAATGTTTTAAGTTTATTAAGTCAGCTGTCCTCGTTAGTAACCTACAACTAGTTGTCCATAGTTCGATTTACAGAAATAAATTGATATATATTATCTTGACCCAATCCACGACCCAGTATATACACGTCTCAGGCTAGATCAAAACTCAAAGTATATCTATTTTTGGAATCAACCTCAACCTTGTATAGCTAACTCCAACATTACTGCATATAGAGTGTCTATGGTTGTTCCAAATAATATATATAGATGGATCGATATGATATGTCAAAATATTTGCATACGTGTCTATGGTATCCCAAGATTACATAATATATTAGAATATATGTATTATACAATATAAGTTAGCTAGGATATGATTAATATAGATTTGTTACCAATTTTCACATAGCTACAACAAGTAAAAATATCCAATCTTGTTTTACCCATAACTTCTTCGTTTTAAATCCGTTTTGAGTGAATCCAATTGCTATGGTTTCACATTGAACTTAAGTTTATGAATATATACAGAAAAAGTATTTTCAGAAACACAGGTTAAAAGTCGTTTTTGTAAAGGTAGTCATTTCAGTCGAAAGAACGACGTCTAGATGACCATTTTGGAAAACATACTTCCACTTTGAGTTTAATCATGATTTTTGGATATAGTTTCATGTTCATAAGAAAAATCATTTTCATAGAAGAACAACTTTTAAATCAAAGTTTATCATAGTTTTTAATTAACTAACCCAAAACAGCCCGCGGTGTTACTACGACGGCGTTTATCCAGTTTTACGGTATTTTTCGTGTTTTCAGGTTTTAAATCATTAAGTTAATATATCATATAGATATAGAACATGTGTATAGTTGATTTTAAAATTCAAGTTAGAAGGATTAACTTTTGTTTGCGAACAAGTTTAGAATTAACTAAACTATGTTCTAGTGATTTCAAGTTTAAACCTTCGAATAAGGTAGTTTTATACATATCAATCGAATGATGTTATGAACATAATTACTACCTCAGGTTTTGTAGATAAATCTACTAGAAATGAGAAAAATAGATCTAGCTTCAAAGGATCCTTGGATGGCTTGAAAGTTCTTGAAGCAAAATCATGACACGAAAATAAGTTCAAGTAAGATTTCCACTCGAAAAAAGATTGTTATAGTTATAGAAATTGAATCAAAGTTTGAATATGAGTATTACCTTATATTAGAAAGATATCTTACTGTAAACAAGAAAGATTTCTTGAGGTTGGATGATTACTTTACAAGATTGGAAATAAGCTAGCAAACTTGGAAGTATTCTTGATTTTATGAAACTAGAACTTATAGAATTTATGAAGAACACTTAGAACTTGAAGATAGAACTTGAGAGAGATTAAATAGATGAAGAAAATTGAAGAATGAAAGTGTTTGTAGGTTTTTTATGTCGTTGCCATATGGATTAGATATAAAGGATGTGTAATTTTGTTTACATGTAAATAAGTCATGAATGATTACTAATATTTTTGTAATTTTATGAGATATTTCATGTTAGTTGCCAAATGATGGTTCCCACATGTGTTAGGTGACTCAAATGGACTGCTAAGAGCTGATCATTGGAGTGTATATACCAATAGTACATACATCAAAAAGCTGTGTATTGTACGAGTACGAATACAGGTGCATACGAGTAGAATTGTTGATGAAACTGAACGAGGATGTAATTGTAAGCATTTTTGTTAAGTAGAAGTATTTTGATAAGTGTCTTGAAGTCTTTCAAAAGTTTATGAATACATATTAAAACACTACATGTATATACATTTTAACTGAGTCGTTAAGTCATCGTTAGTCGTTACATGTAAGTGTTGTTTTGAAACCTTTTGGTTAACGATCTTGTTAAGTGTTGTTAACCCATTGTTTATTATATCAAATGAGATGTTAAATTATTACATTAACATGATATTATGATGTATATTAATATCTTAATATGATATATATACAATTAAATGTCGTTACAACGATAATCATTACATATATGCCTCGTTTCGAAATCATTAAGTTAGTAGTCTTGTTTTTACATATGTAGTTCATTGTTAATATACTTAATGATATGTTTACTTATCATAATACCATGTTAACTATATATATATATCCATATATATAACATCATATAGTTTTTACAAGTTTTAACGTTCGTGAATCATCGGTCAACTTGGGTGGTCAATTGTCTATATAAAACCTATTTCAATTAATCAAGTCTTAACAAGTTTGATTGCTTAACATGTTGGAAACACTTAATCATATAAATATCAATTTCATTTAATATATATAAACATGGAAAAGTTCGGGTCACTACAATTTTAGAGATATTACTTGGAGTCATTCATGACATATTTCAAAAGACGTTGCATTCGAGTCATTGAGTTCATCAAGATTATTATTTAGTCAATTATAGTTGGATATATTATGAAATGGTATGCATGCCGTCAACTTTCGATGTAATGAAAGTTTGTCTTTCAAAAACGAATGCAATGTTTGTAAAATGTATCATATGGAGGTCAAGTACCTCGCGATGTAACCAAATGTAATGTATTTGTCCAGATGGATTAGGACGGGTCATTAGAGTACTAAAGCATCCGTACCCCGGATTGGACTTGTTGAGGTCCATAGATCTATCTTTAGGATTCGCGTCAATTAGGGGCCATACCTGTTTCCTAATTATTAGGTTACCAACCTAAAAAAAGGTGATATTCAATATTCATAATCCAGCCATAGAATGTAGTTTTTGATCACTTGTGTATATTTCGTAAAACATTGATAAAATCAGTGCATGTATTCTAAGTCCCAAAAATATATATAAAAAGGGAGTAATGAAACTCACTATATTGTATTTTGTAGTAAAAATACATATGACGACATTGAACAATGCAAGGTTGGCCTCGGATTCACGAACCTATATCATTCGTATATATACTAAAACATATAATCGTAACTGAACAAATTTATTTATTATATCTTTAATTTAGATATTATATATGTTTTAATTTGTGTATATATTCATAATGATTAATATTTAGATAGTTATATTAATATATCCATATTTATATATATAATTGTTTAGTGTTATATTTAAAATCAAAAGTTTATTATATGTCAGTATTTATATAAATAATATTAATAGGTTTTATATATATAGTTATGTAAAATATTAATATAATTATAATATATGTAATAAGTATATTTTATGCACAAAATATTTATTTTTAAAAAAAATAGTTTTGATAATAATAATGATTTACTAATAATAATAATAACTTTATTAATAAAAATACGAATGATGATTTTGTTAATACTAGTACGTAAAATAATAATGGAAATCCCATTAATAATGATAATATTAATAATCATATTACTTAATAATAATACTTATTTCGATAATAATATTAGTAATAACAATAATACTAATAATAATCAATATTGTAACTCGGGTTATGATAATAATAATAATAATAAATGGTAACTAATACATACATTAATAATAATAACAGCAATAACTAATATTCGTAATACTTAGTAATAACAATTCAGATACTTAATAATAATAATAATAGTATCCTAATCATAATAATGATAACTAATATTTATTTTAGCATTAATAATAATAATAATTATAATACATGCGATAATAATAATAACTAATGATAACAATACAAATAACAATAATAAGAATAATAATTAACAAATAATGATAATAATAACATAATAATTAAAGTATTTGAAGAACTACCTTAATGAAATAAGCCTAAAAAAATAAGCAACCTGCCGGGTCTCGAACCCTCGACCTCTCGAAAACCCGAAACACCCAACACCGCTCCACCACTTCTCTTTTTTCTGAATTAAAACGCAACAGATGTGACAATCCGGAAATTTCCAACCAAATTTAAACTTTAATCTTTATATGTTTCTAACACGATAAGCAATATTTGTTAAGTTAAATTTCAAGAATTTTAAACTATGTTCATACATTCATTCAACCTCGACCAAGTTCCAACGATTCACGAACCATTAAACGAATATGATTATATATGTATATGTGTATATATATTATAACTTGAAACGTAAACAAAATATTAGATTAAATACTTTATATGATTGTATCTGTTTCAAAATGTTTATCAATGGAATTAGAAGATAAGATCAAATGATTGAATTATCAGATATATTGAATTATGATTACAAGTCTCTGTTGAAAGGCCCACGTTGATTTGAGAAATCTTTCCATTTTAACAATATTCGAAAAATGGTAAAGTGACTTATAAATAAGAACAAATTGTCAATCATTGAGAACTAGACAAAGGATAGTGGAAGATTGAATCTCATAAAGACTCGATTGATCTATTTAGTTTCAAACGTACAAAAACGTTTTCAGTTTAAAAAGAACTTTATTATTAAAACGTATATAACTTTTATAAATATCTAGAACCACTTTTGACAACTCATTACTTAACTAGTATGATAAAGATAACGATATTTATATTTTATTTTATTAAATATATATAACGATTTAAATTAATATTATATATATTTATACGCGTATTATACGTACATAGTTTTATACTTTTACTATACTTAAACTTTACCTTTACTTTATTTTTACTTTACTTTAACTTTAATAATTCACTTTAATAATTTATACTTTAATAATTCACTTTAATAACTCATACTTTAATAATTCACTTTAATAATTCATACTTTAATAATTCACTTTAATAATTCATACTTTAATAATTCAAAAATTTATTATAAATAGAATTCAATAGGTTTCATTATTTCATAGAAACTTGAAAATATTTTTCTCTAAACTCTCTCAATCGATTTACATATATATATTTACTCCGTATTATATCAAGATATTATTAGTATACATCAAATTATTACGACGGAGTGCTGTCCGAGTGGTTTCGAAATTGTTTTTCGAGTAGGATAGGATTAAGGAAATTATGGGTTATAGCTATGGAGGTGAATGAGCATGGTTCATGGGTATGCTCGTGAGGTCAATATAGTGTTTATCATTTCCGTTGCGTCTACGTACCTTTCCTGCAATATTGAATCTCAATATTGATACGTGAGTACTCATAATTTAACTTTTACAAACTAATAGTGTATCCCTGACTAGTGCTCGAGTATTTAGGATTATGGATGCTTGTACTTTTGATATTGCCCTTAGACAGGTTAGGTTGAATCTTGAATTAGTTACACTTGCGGTTGAGATAAGGTATAAGATATGCATGTCCTTGGAAAGCTAGCGAAAAATTAAGAACTTTTCCTTTAGATATCGAATGGTTTCGATGAACGGATTAGAAGTTATAATCAATTGAATTTTTGATATTTTTATTAAAAATGATTATTATTATCGTCGTTTTTATCGTCGTTCTAGTTTTATCTTATTATTATGATTATTATTATCTTTATCAATAAAAGGGATTTATCATTAAAAATTGTTATTTTTTTTATTATTACTATCGTTATTATCGTTAAAGTTATAATTAGTATTATTATTATTATCCAATTATTATTATTATTATTATTATTATTATTATTATTATTATTATTATTAGTATTATTATTATCATTATTAATATATATATCATTATTTAAAAATGGTTATTGTTATTGTTATTATTATTATTACTATATTATCATTAAGATAATTATTAGTATTATCGTTAATAATGTTATAGTAACTATCATTATTAATATTAGTGTAATTAAAACAAATATTTGTAACACCTAATTATTTTGATTACTATTATTATCATTATTATGAACATGATATAAAAGACTATTAAAAGCTATTAAACGAAACGATTAGGAAATAATGAGTAAGAGTATCATGATGAAATTAAAATATTATAAGATATTGATTTAGATAAAATTATCGATCTTATTATTTTTATCATTACTATTATTATTAAAAGTATCGTTAATATTAAAACTATCATTTTAACAAAAATTATCATTTTAATACAAATGTCATTGTTACTATAAAATATCATTATTATTATTATTTTAAATAGAATTATTATTTTAAAGATAATATTAAAAATTATCGTAAATATTAAAGTTATCATAATTAGAATTATCGTTTTATCATAATGTCATCTTAGTAATTATAAATATTGATATTTTTATAATAATAATTATTATTACAAAATAATACAACTTTTACTTACTATCATTATAGATATTATTTTATCAAATAAATATGTGATACAAACATATGTTACTACGTGTAATAACTTACTTTAATAATTCCTATCATATTATCTTTATGATATTAAATGAACCCTATAAATTTTATTACTTAATATATATAAAAGTATATTTTATTATATAAATTTAATATAAAATTTTATTTATTAATAAATAAATTATATTATTTACTCTAATAAATCTTTTAAAAAATATTTAAAAATATAAAACGATGATATTTAAACTATATATTAATCATGTATAGATTTTTGGAAATTATTTTGAGTCAAATTTACTTTTGTTGACTTTTGCATATTAGTCTCGAGCATTAGGATTGTGGTACACTATGACTTGACCTAATTTGTTAGACAAATATTGACCAACACATAAATATATATAATTAATTTATGTTCTTAAATCCGAGGCCAACCTTGCACTTATTCAATGACGTTATATGTATTTTTACTACGAAATACAGTATGGTGAGTTTCATTTGCCTTTTTACCCTTTATATTTTTGAGACTGAGAATACATGCGCTTTTATAAATGTTTGACGAAATAGACACAAGTAATTGAAACTACATTATATGGTTGAATTATCGAAATCGAATATGCCTCTTTTTATTAAAGTCTGGTAATCTAAGAATTAGGGAACAGACACCCTAATTTACGCGAATCCTAAAGATAGATCTATTGGGCCTAACAAACCCCATCCAAAGTACCGGATGCTTTAGTACTTTGAAATTTATATCATGTCCGAAGGAGGATCCCGGAATGATAGGGGATATTCTTATATGTATCTAGTTAATGTCAGTTACCAGGTGTTCACCATATGAATGATTATTTTTATCTCTATGCATGGGTCGTATATTTATGAGAACTAGAAATGAAATTCTTGTGGTCTATTAAAATGATGGAAATAAATGATTATGATAAACTAATGAACTCACCAACCTTTTGGTTGACACTTTAAAGCATGTTTATTCTCAGGTGTTGAAGAAATCTTCCGCTGTCCATTTGCTCATTTTAAAGATATTACTTGGAGTCTTTCATAGCATATTTCGAAGAACGTTGCATTCGAGTCATTGAGTTAATCAAAGATTATTATTAAATCAATTTATAGTTGGATAGTGGATATTATGAAATGGTATGCATGCCTGTCAATTTTCGATGTAAAGAAAGTTTGTCTTTTAAAAACGAAAGCAATGTTTGTAAAATGTATCATATAGAGGTCAAATACCTCACAATGTAATCAACTATTGTGAATCATTTATAATGTATATGAACGGGTCCTTTCAGTTGGTATCAGAGTGGTGGTCTTAGCGAACCAGGTCTGCATTAGTGTGTCTAACTGATAAGTCGATAGGATGCATTAGTGAGTCTGGACTTCGACCGTGTCTACATGTCAAAAGTTTTGCTTATCATTTTGTGTCGAAAATTAACTACTTATCATCCTCAGGAAATTACCTGCTTATCATTTTTAGTCTAAGACACGTCTTGCTGCATTGATTGCATGAATAGTGTATAGACAAAAATTCATATCTTAGCATATCTGCTAAATCATATCTTATCGTATCTGTTACTTTAAACTTTGCCTAACATATCCCACAAAGTCCTCCGTAATCTACGAAATCTTTTGATCTATATATATATATATATATATATATATATATATATATATATATATATATATATATATATATATATATATATATATATATTCTATGTAATTGGAATACCATCCGTTAGCCAAAATCATTTCATATCGAAAAAAAAAATCCTTTATCCAATCGTACGAAATGAAATTCGTCATCAGTTCAAGTCACTCAGATTCCGAAATGGAATCCCATTCAAGCTCCGAAAGCAGTGTGACCAGAATAGATCAACCAATCAGTCATCACCTATTCTGGATGAATTGGGGATGGGTTCGTAGCCTCCTCAATCATTAGAGACAAGAAGAAGGTGATCCCTTCCATCCACCACATTTCCCTCTTGACGAAGAACCTGAAGCACTTACCGGCGAACCTGTCCGAAACACCATTTTCTCGCTCATTTCTAGAGTATCTCGTCACGATTATATATTACATCAAATTTTAGATTTTATTTATCCGCTCGTTCGAACCGACAATCACCCCGGTGTAATTGAAGAAGTCAACGAGCTTCGCGCTCGGGTAGTGGATTTGGAGAATATGGTGCAGAGATTACAAACACCAGCAGCAGCATCATCAGAATAACCAGTACCACCATCATCAATGCCAACAGTACCATTACCACCTCCAACCACAACCGCGTCGTAAACCTCAACTTCCCAATCTGCCCCACGAGCATCAACGTCATACACACCATAGATACCAAGGAGTACCAACAACAATAATTGACGAAGTATTAATTCATAACTTCATTGGAGAAACATTCCGCGGTGATTATGTAATCTCTAAAGTCTTAGAGATTATCTAATCTAGCCCTAACCATAAATCAGTTAAGCGAACCAAAATGATAGAAGGAATAGTAGAAACCCTGACAAAAATGGTGTGTGATTAACAAGCTAAACTTGTTTTACCAACAGCATCAATAGTACCGTCAGCGTTACCAGAATCGTTAGTACAGACAACATCTGAATCAACAACACAGATAACATCACAAACTCCGTCAGTTCAAGAATCACTGTGGACATTATTACGAATCAATAACGTGTATATTGTATCAAAGAGTTATGAAGAATTATATGTATTATATATATATATATATATATATATATATATATATATATATATATATATATATATATATATATATATATATATATATATATATATATATTGAAATAAATCTTTCCGTGCTAAGCTATTGTGTGTGAATCTTAACTACTCGGTTAATTTATATTACAAATATGCAATAATGTACGTCCTTCGGCCGCAAGTTAACCAGCGTTAACTACAATCTCTGTCGAAATTCAGCAAATTCCAATTCATAATAAATCAAGTATATATTTGATTTTACACTTTCATCATCGATGTACCCGAAACTTTTCAGATAACATCATTCGTACTTTGCGAAATTCACAAGAATTCCACGAACCGAACATCATACATCAACAAATAACGAAGTATTGATTCATAATTTCAATGTCATTAAAGAAATACTGCGTAAAAGTTATGTACTTTTTAAAGCCTTTAGGGATTATTCAATTCTAGTTTCAACCGTAAATCAAATGAGTTTAATTTAACATTAACTCATTAAATCTATGTTACATCTGAAGAAAATATACATATATATATATATATATATTTTCATAAAGACTGTAATAATATTCTTTTGTACAAAATATTAATTGTGAATTTTTTTTTAACGGGTAGGTAATACCCGAGAAATATATAAATTCACAATTAATATGTTACATTCTTCGAGTCTGATTCAGCAAATCATCCATTATACTCCCTACTTTCACAACAATATACATTCTTTTATAGAAATCAAAACAACCATACTCATTCAAAATTTAATTACATATTCTGATTTTGAAATCTCAAAAATTCAACTTGAGATATGACCAAAATCATCACTCTTAGATCCTTACATCTTTCACAAGCTATATTTTGACTTCAAAACTGTGTTAGAATATCAAATGTATGTTAACGATTACAATCTGTGTTCAAACCCTTCGAAAATTTCTGAAGACACTTCGAATGATGAGCAATCGAGATGATGATCCAACCACATGTTACCCACAGTCATGTACCCGAAAAACTCTTGAAACCAAAGTAAAAGTTTAAACAACGTATCCGCGTCAGATTCTTTGGCACTTATTAGCAAAAATAACTTTGCGACTCATATTCAAAGTAGCCAGTTTTGTCACGGCTCCAGCAAGTCAACTTCGACTTTTCAGTCAGACTAACCTTATTATAACCTTGAGATATACACCATCGTTACCAGGGAACCTTTTACATTCCACCACATTATTAGCAGATGTACCAACAACTTCATTACCCTTTGACTTTAGCCTTTCCAAAAAGTCATTATAATTATTCATTGAAACCCCATCATTTACTCATTCGCATCTTGTAATGAGAATTGCCATACGAATCTTTGGGAATTAGCAATCAGTATTTTAAAATCTCGCAGCATGTCTACGCCAACAGTTATATGCGTATATATAACATCTATCTTCTAGACTTAATTTGAATGTGAAGTTTCTGAAAAACACTCCGAACTACGAATTGGTTCTCTGGAAAAAAAATGCTGATGAAGCAGCAAAAACTATAAACGACTTTAAACGGTAAAAGCTGGATGATAATGATGAAGTGTGCTGGCAAAGCGCAGAAAAAGAGAAGTTTTGGAACTGGAAAACGGATTGAGCAAAGTAGGAAGGAGGCTGTGGACAAATTACAAAGACTGAACCTGACTTTAAAGGATCCAAATGATTCAGTACCTGCTGAAGTCATTAACGAATACCTTGCTCCTGACTCTAAACCTCTGCGAACAATATTCTTCATCATCCTCTGATATTAGAAATTCTAAAATATCATCATATCTTTCATTATAAATATCCTCCATATTTCTGAAGGTATTTTCTTAATTTTTCTTATTTGAAATCATTTACCTCTTCGCGCTATCTGTATTACATCATAAAAGAAACTATTTTAGTTTCTAAATTCTGAAACATTCAAGTTCAAAATAGGAATATTTTGAAGTAGTGTTGGGAACTGAAGCATGAATTAGTATAATATAATGACACTTGATCAATGTGATTATATTACAGTAAGTAATGCTGAGTTTCTAAATGGAACGTGATGATTCACAGATCATAACATCATCATGTGCCACGTTATACGACTCTTGTATTCTATTTAACCTCTAAAATATCAAGAAAATATTTCTTAATGATTCGGCCTTTTCCAAGGTATTCTAGTAATTTGATAAGTCAAGATCATGTCATCACAATTTTCTTCCTAGAACATTAACAATGTTCATTCCGAAATTCATATCTGTGAATTCTGGACCATTACAAGCAGTGCTTAATCACAAGAAGAAGAAACAAAAGGACAAAACTCCGAAATAGAAATTGGGGTATAAATTGCAGCAAATAAAAGAGAGCATTAACTGTGAATGATAATGATTATAGAAGACAGAAGCAGAGACTTTGAAATATAAGGGAACATATAAAGCCCAACGACAAACCAGAAATTATAAACTATATATATCGATGCATATAGCAATATAAAGACACGGGAGAACTAGAAACACTATATACCCAAGAGTATAGTAGAAGTAAATAGATTCTTCCGGCGGTAGATGAAAAAGAAGAATGATCGATATGAAAGTTAGAAGTATATCGAGAATCAGAACTGGATGGAGCATATTGATGAATACTTTAAAATATGAGTTGAGGGGGGAAGAATAGAAGGTGATGAAACATGACTAGGAACTTAGAAATCAACAGATTTAACTCACACAATGGCGGAATAAGTGAATCAAACCCTCTAGTGAATAGGTTAAGTTTTTTTTTTTTGATTAATTTAGTCAAACCACAACTAAATCAAGTGTGATTAGATCAACACTGTAATGACCCGCATTTTTCCGATCATTCTATACTTATAAGATTAATATTTACATAAATTACACTTACCAACATGATAAGCAATCCAAATTGTTGAGAATTATGTTTTGAAAAGAGTTTTACACAACGTTTGACCGTCTAGTTGACCGATGATATCACGAACTATATAACATATGATAATTATACGTTTGTGTATATATATGTATATATATACATATTTAACATGATCTAAGAATGTTGTAATATCTCATTTTGTATTAATAACAATAAGTTATAAGTATATTTTGAAACTACTAACTTAAGTTTTCAAAACAATAACCATACGTAACGTTATTTGACATAAATACTTATGACCTATAATGTTTATACATATATCGTATAAGTAATGTATTTAATCACTTTTTAAGGATTTAAATACATAAAACAATATAAGTATATTCACAAAAGATAGCTATATTTGAATCCTCATTCCGTTTTCACAAGATTTCTATACGTATATCTAGAGTATATGTACCCGTATCATACCTAGCTTCTATACGTATTTACTATTGGTACATACACATCAAATCACCACCAACCAGCCCTTGTTCATGCCTTATGTATAAGGTAATTACTTTTGTATGATTGCTTGACTAATTACATAAAAATACAACATGAAAACTTGTCTTTGTCTCCCTTGATTCACGTTTTTAAGACCATGGGGGGGGGATCATCATTTGATTCAAATTCTATCTTCATTTCTTAGTTAAACACCCACACACTTATAAGCCTTAAACCCTTAATCAATTCAGCAAAGTTACCATGAAGATCTAGCTTCAAAAACATCACTTAATCACCATAAGAAAACCCTTACAAAAACACTTCAAGAATCCTTCCAAGAACACAAGTTTACTTTCAATATTTCATCCAACTCCATCACTCTTTTGGTTCTAGATTTTTACTCCTCTTTTCCAAGTAAAAATCACCACCAACTCCAGCAATCTTGTCCAAGTAACTTGAGGTAGTAACTTTGTTCATAACCTTATTCGATTCATATATATATAGCTATCTTATTTTATGGTATAAAATTTTAACAACAAGAACATAGTTTGAATGTTTTCAAACTTGTTTGCAAACTAAATAGATCCTTCTAACTTAACTTTTAAAATACTTCAAGACCTGTAATATATCATAAATATATGCTAACTTAACAAGGTAAAACTTGGTTTTTCAAAGAACACCTTAAAAACTGAATTTACGACGTCGGAGTGCAACCGGGAGCTGTTTTGGGTTGGATAATTAAAAACTATTTTGAACTTTGAATTGGAGGCTTATTTTCTGGAAAATTGATATTTACTATGAATATGTTAACACATAAAAATTTCATGATTTAACTCAAAGTATAAGTATTTTTAGAAAAATAATCATTTAAGGTTGTTTACATGATGGAAAATGATCAACTTCATGAGTTTCACTAAAGTTTGACCTATGACCTGTGATTTCGAATACAAACTAAGGTATTTACAGTTCATATTCTTAAAGAAGGACTCGATCAAAGGAAGTGGCAAGTTGAACCAACGAAAACGGAGTTGTAACGAAGAAACTATGACCAAAACAAGATCGGATATCCAAAACTAGTTTAGCCACGAAAATAATTGGAGAAAAATTAAATAAATCACATCTTTCTAAAATAACATGATATTTTATATATATGTACTCATAATTTAATTTTATATATTTCAGGATCACCCGTAAACAATACGAGAAGATTAATCATAAGATCCCATGATTGTACGCAACACGTCATTTGACAACACCGGTACTTTATGTACGCAACACCTCATTTGACAACACCGGTACCGTGGGTCAAGATTAATCCCGACCAATATGAATACAATGAGGTTTTATTTATTTCGATGGGGGTTTTATTTATTTACTAAACACCTAAATATGAACCATTAAAATTGAATTGCTAACTACGGACTAAGAAGACATTAAAAGTATTATAAGTATATATATGTGACGATTGTTTAAAATGAAAATATATTGATATATTATATATGGATAGGTTCGTGATATCAACCAGAGACCAAGTCAAAATATATATATCTTCAAGGCAAAGTGAGTATATAGTCCCACTTTTAAACTCTAAGTATTTCGGGATGAGAATACATGTATTTTATGTTTTACGTTATGGACACAAGTAACTGAAAAATATATTCTACGTTGAGTTGTACCACTGGCATACTTCCCTGTAGCTTGGTAACTATTATTTACAGCGGTATTGTAAACGCGAATCCTGTTGATAGATCTATCGGGCCTGACAACCCCAACCGGACTGGACGACCAGTATTCAACGGTTGCACAGTACTTCGTTTCATGACTACACTTGGTACGGTGTAGTAAGATTTCATAATAAAGGGAATATGCGACGTGATTAAATGTTAAGTATGGTTACCAAGTGCTCAACCACTTAGAATATTTTTATTAAAATATTTACATATGAAATCTTGTGGTCTAATTTTATACCGCTGCCGGCATTAAACCTATATCTCACCAACTTTATGTTGACGTTTTAAACATGTCTATTCTCAGGTGATAACTAAAAGCTTCCGCTGCAACATGTTGAATTTAAACAAGATCTTGAGTATGCATATTTGTGTCAAAAATAAAACTGCATATCGGAGGATTTGTAATGTAAAATATGCTAGAAATAGTATTGTTATCATCACATGTAAAGTTTGTAAGTCTAAGATTATCGCTAAACGATAATCATCTTTTTATTGTCTAAAGCTTGTATTAAAATAAGAGTTATGGTTTGTAATGTAAAATAAATGCAGTTGTTCTTTTAAAAATGTCGCATATAGAGGTCAATACCTCGCAATGAAATCGTACGTTATCTAACTCGTTCTTATGGTTAAGGACGGGTTATGATATGTGGTATCAGAGCGGTGGTCTTAGCGAACCAGGTTTGCATTAGTGTGTCTAACTGATAAGTCGTTAGGATACATTAGTAAGTCTGGACTTTGACCGGGTCTGATTTAAAAACCATTGCTTATCATTGTTGGTTAAAATTTATATGTAAATATTATGTAGTACTAATGGGTTAGTTGTTGTGTGATAGATGTCGGGCTCAAAACTTGTTATCACATTCAGCGACTCCGAACCAGAATCTTCAGATGGTGTTCCAGTCATTAACCTATCCGATGACGAAAATAATATCTTTGGGGAAGACTCACAAATTCCGGATGAACCGACTATAGAGAACCCGGAAAGTGAACCCGAGGAGGAAAGTGAACCCGGAAAGAAATACAGGAAATTACAAAAGACAAGTTCGAACTAGGAAAGAAACGAAAGGCTAATGAATTAGAAAATTCAAATCCCGAGTTTAGTGAGGATGATGTGGCACCAACTCCACTAGACACTACCACCCCTATACCCGCTATTCCTATTCGTTCTATCCCGGCATCTAGTTCTTCAGCCCCACAGCCAAAATATAGGCAGACAGCCAGGATAAGTGTTAAGCGATTCTTTGAACCTAAACGTCCTAGAAAATAGATCAAACGATGCGCTGCCGTATTAAACCATGGGATCATATAATGTTTTGTATAATATTATTAGTGTGGTTTGCTTAATGTTCGATGTAAGATAAGCATATGTAAAATAGTGAAGTATGAAATGCAATAATTCTCCATGGTTAAGTATTATTTAGATGGTAGTAATTGGTTCTGTACTAAGCTATTAAGTATGAACATTAACGGGTAGGTACTACCCTAGATATAATTATAAAACGCTAATAAGAAGAAAAGGCTTTTATAATAATACCTGGTTCATATTATTAATAAGCTATAATGTACTGTAAATATACACTACATCTATAATATTCCATGTGAATAATTATTTTCTTTTCATTCTTATAGAAGAATATGGCGCGATTGAATCGAATGACGGAACAAGAAGTCGAGGAATTCATCAACCAGCGAGTGAACGACAGAATGTTATGGGTCGAGGCTGCAAGAGCTGCTGCAGTTAACCCAAATCCTCATGTAGGATGCACCTACAAAACTTTTCAAGCTTGCAAGCCCTCATCATTCAGTGGAACAGAAGGACCGATCGGTTTAACCCGGTGGATAGAAAATATGGAGACTGTGTTTAAAATCAGTGGTTGTGTTGAAAAGGACATGACCAAGTATGCATCGTGCACTTTATAAGATAGTGCACTCACGTGGTGGAAAAATTATGTGAAGGCTGTAGGAGGAGATGTAGCTTATGATACTCCATGGGAAGAATTGAAAACAATGTTAATCAACGAATATTGTCCAAGGAACGAGGTTAGGAAGTTGGAAGATGAATTACGAAGTCTGAAGGTTATTAGTACTGAAATCACCAACTACAATCAGCGATTCATGGAATTAGTTTTGCTATGTCCTGAATTGGTTCCAACCGAAGAACGGAAGATTGAAATGTACAAAGATGGTTTGCCCAAAAAGGTCAAGGCAAATGTTACAGCATCGAAACCTAAGACAATTCATGAAGCTATAACCATGGCAAACGAGCTAATGGATCAGGTCATCATGGATAAGAAAGTATCCAATACTGATGTGAAGGTATCAAGTAACAAAAGAAAGTGGAATGGAAATTATGATCGAGGTAACCAACAACAATCTTTTAAGAAACAAGAAATCACGCAAGGTGCGGGTAGTGGTTTAAGCTTTGGTTATAAAGGACAAAATCCTTTATGCAACCGATGCCACAAACATCACTCTGGTTACTGTAATGTGGTATGCAACAAATGTAATCGAAAGGGTCATCTTGCTGAAGATTGTAGGGCTCTCGTTACAAATACAAATGGTACCAAGACTCCTGCCACTAATGCAAATAGAACTGCTTTGGCTACTGTTACTTGTTATGGATGTGGGAAACAGGGTCGTTATAAGAGCCAGTGTCCGAATCCAGAGAAGAATAATGGATCTGCACGTGGAAGAGCATTTGTTATTAATGCTAGAGAGGCGTGTGAAGACCCGGAGCTTGTTATGGGTACGTTTACCATTAATAACTTATCCGCATCTATTATATTTGATACTGGTGCCGATAGAAGTTACGTGAGTAGAGACTTTTACGTTAAATTGAATTGTTCATCATTACCTCTAGATGCTAGGTACATGATTGAGTTAGCTAATGGTAAACTAATTAAAGCCGATAAAATTTGCCGTGATTGTAAAATAAATTTAGCCGGAGAAACATTTAAGATTGATTTGATACCCGTAGAATTAGGAAGTTTTGATGTAATAGTCGGCATGGACTGGATGTCCAAAGTAGGAGCTGAAGTTGTGTGTGCCAAGAAGGCAATTCGCATTCCTTGTAAGGATAAAATGCCGGTGATGATTTATGGAGAGAAGGGTAACTCAAAGCTAAAACTCATTAACTGTTTGAAAGCCAAGAAGTGTTTAGAAAAGGGATGTTATGCTATTCTAGCACATGTTAATAAAGTCGAAAAGAAAGAAAAAGAGAAGTGCATCAACGACGTGCCTGTGGCAAGAGATTTTCCTGAAGTTTTTCCGGAAGAGTTGCCGGGATTACCTCCATTTAGATCTGTAGAATTTCAAATAGATTTAGTACCAGGAGCTGCACCAGTTGCCCGTGCTCCATATAGACTTGCACCGTCCGAGTTAAAAGAACTTTAGAGTCAGTTAAAAGAATTACTGGATCGTGGATTCATACGACCAAGTACTTCACCGTGGGGAGCTCTGATTCTATTTGTTAAAAAGAAAGATGGATCTTTTAGGATGTGTATAGATTATCGTGAATTAAATAAGTTAACTATCAAAAATCGGTATCCATTACCGAGAATTGACGACTTATTTGATCAACTCCAAGGATCATGTGTGTACTCGAAAATCGACCTAAGATCGGGCTATCATCAACTACGTGTCAAAGAAGAAGATATACCGAAAACTGCTTTTCGGACACGTTACGGTCATTACGAATTTTTGGTCATGCCGTTTGGATTGACGAATGCGCCAGCTGTATTCATGGACCTCATGAATCGAGTTTGTAGTCCATATTTAGATAAGTTTGTTATCGTTTTCATTGATGATATTCTTATCTATTCCAAGAGTGAGCAAGAGCATGAGCAGCATTTAAGGTTGATATTAGAGTTGTTGAGAAAAGAACAGCTATATGCTAAATTTTCTAAGTGTGCTTTTTGGTTGAAAGAAGTGCAATTTCTTGGCCACGTTGTTAGTAGCAAAGGAATTCAGGTTGATCCAGCAAAAATTGAAGCCATTGAAAAATGGGAGACTCCTAAGACACCAATGCAGATACGCCAATTTTTGGGTTTAGCCGTTATTATAGAAGGTTTATTCAAGATTTTTCCCGAATAGCTAAGCCGTTGACAGCATTAACGCAAAAAGGGAAGAAATACGAATAGACCTCGGAGTAGGAGAACGCATTTCAATTACTGAAGAAGAAGTTAACTACGGCGCCTATTTTATCGTTACCAGAAGGGAACGATGATTTTGAAATATATTGTGATGCTTCGCGACAAGGTTTTGGTTGTGTTCTTATGCAACGAAAGAAAGTTATTGCATACGCATCCCGACAATTGAAGATTCACGAGCGGAATTATACGACGCATGATCTAGAACTGGGAGCAGTCGTGTTTGCATTGAAGATATGGAGACACTACTTATATGGGGTTAAATGCACTGTGTTTACTGATCATAAAAGCCTTCAACACATTTTTTATCAGAAACAATTGAACATGAGGCAACGTAGGTGGGTCGAACTGATAAACGACTATGATTGTGAAATTCGTTATCATCCCGGGAAAGCGAATGTGGTGGCTGACGCACTAAGCAGAAAGGAACAAGAACCAATTTGAGTACGAGCGATGAACATAAAAATTCGCATGAATCTCAACTCACAAATCAAAGAAGTTCAATGAGAAGCACTTACTAAAGAAAATATAGGAAATGAAATAATGAAGAAGTATGAGAAGCAACTCGTTATGCGGGAAGATGGAATTCGATATTTTGCAAATCGTATTTGGGTACCGAAGTTGGGTGGATTAAGGAAGTTGATATTGAACGAGGCACATAAGACAAGATATTCGATACATCCTGGAGTTGGAAAGATGTACCAAGATCTTAAGACACATTATTGGTGGCTTAATTTAAAGACAGACGTTGCAACATATGTTGGGGAGTGTTTAACTTGTTCCAAAGTCAAAGCAGAACACCAGAAGCCGTCAGGATTACTTCAACAACCAGAAATCCCAGAATGGAAATGGGACGGTATTACCATGGATTTCATCACGAAGTTACCAAAGACTGCCTGGGGATACGACACCATTTGGGTAATTGTTGATCGTCTTACCAAATCTGCACATTTCTTGCCTATAAAGGAAACGGATAGAATGGAGAAATTATTACGATTATATATAAAGGAAATAGTTTCAAGGCATGGAATACCTATTTCCATTATATCTGATCGTGATAGTAGATTTACCTCAATGTTCTGGCAATCACTACAGGAGAGGCACTAGGAACTCGTTTGGATATGAGTACCGCATATCATCCGTAAACCGACGGGCAGAGTGAAAGAACAATTCAGACTCTTGAAGACATGCTCAGGGCATGTGTGATCGATTTTGGAAACGGATGGGATAAATATCTACCATTAGCAGAATTCTCGAATAATAATAGTTATCATGCGAGCATTAAAGCTGCGCCATTCGAAGCATTGTACGGAAGGAAGTGTAGATCTCCTATTTGTTGGAATGAAGTAGGAGATCGATAATTAACTGGTCCCGAGATCATACACGAAACGACTGAGAAGATAGTACAAATTAAGGAGAGATTGAAAACAGCCCGTAGTCGCCAAAAGAGCTACGCCGATGTCCGAAGGAAACCATTAGAGTTTCAGATCGGTGACATGGTTATGCTAAAGGTGTCACCTTGGAAAGGTGTAATACGTTTCGGTAAAAGAGGTAAACTGAACCCAAGATATGTAGTCCCGTTCAAGATCATCGAACGCATTGGACCGGTAGCTTATCGACTCGAGTTACCGCAACAACTCGCCGGAGTACATAATACATTTCATGTCTCGAACCTTAAAAAGTGTCTTGCAAAGGAAGACCTCACCATTCCTCTTGAAAAAATCCATGTCGACGAGAAACTACAATTCATCGAAGAACCAATCGAAATCATGGATCGTGAAGTTAAACGGCTCAAGCAGAGCAACATACCGATTGTTAAGGTTCGTTGGAATGCTCGAAGAGGTCCTGAGTTTACTTGGGAACGAGAGGATCAGATGAAACAAAAGTATCCACACTTGTTTCCCGACGACGCAAAATAGGTACAATTTTAAAATTTCGTGACGAAATTTATTTAACGGGTAGGTACTGTAATGACCCGCATTTTTCCGATCATTCTATACTTATAAGATTAATATTTACATAAATTAAACTTACCAACATGATAAGCAATCCAAATTGTTGAGAATTATGTTTTGAAAAGAGTTTTACACAACGTTTGACCGTCTAGTTGATCGATGATATCACGAACTATATAACATATGATAATTATACGTTTGTGTATATATATGTATATATATACATATTTAACATGATCTAAGAATGTTGTAATATCTCATTTTGTATGAATAACAATAAGTTATAAGTATATTTTGAAACTACTAACTTAAGTTTTCAAAACAATAACCATACGTAACGTTATTTGACATAAATACTTATGACCTATAATGTTTATACATATATCGTATAAGTAATGTATTTAATCACTTTTTAAGGATTTAAATACATAAAACAATATAAGTATATTCACAAAAGATAGCTATATTTGAATCCTCATTCCGTTTTTACAAGATTTCTATACGTATATCTAGAGTATATGTACCCGTATCATACCTAGCTTCTATACGTATTTACTATTGGTACATACACATCAAATCACCACCAACCAGCCCTTGTTCATGCCTTATGTATAAGGTAATTACTTTTGTATGATTGCTTGACTAATTACATAAAAATACAACATGAAAACTTGTCTTTGTCTCCCTTGATTCACGTTTTTAAGACCATGGGGGGGGATCATCATTTGATTCAAATTCTATCTTCATTTCTTAGTTAAACACCCACACACTTATAAGCCTTAAACCCTTAATCAATTCAGCAAAGTTACCATGAAGATCTAGCTTCAAAAACATCACTTAATCACCATAAGAAAACCCTTACAAAAACACTTCAAGAATCCTTCCAAGAACACAAGTTTACTTTCAATCTTTCATCCAACTCCATCACTCTTTTGGTTCTAGATTTTTACTCCTCTTTTACAGCAATCTTGTCCAAGTAACCTGAGGTAGTAACTTTGTTCATAACTGTGACGACCCGGAAATTTCCGACCAAATTTAAACTTAACCTTTATATGTTTCTGACACGATAAGCAGAATTTGTAATGTTGAATCTCAAAAAGTTTGGAACTACATTCATGTAATCAATTACCCTTTGATCGTGTTCGACGATTCACGAACAATTATGTGTATATAGATATGTATATATAATATATAATATTAACTGAAAATATTAACAAAGTATTAGATATATGATACTTTACATAAACATATTTGTTTCGATATATTTATCGACAGAATTAAGAGATAATATCAAATGATTGAATTATCAGATACATTATGATATGATTACGGGCCTATGTTATGAGGTCCACTGTGATTTAAAAAAATCTATTTTTTTTTACAACTCATTACTTAACCAGTATGATAAAGATAACGATATTTATATTTTATTTTATTAAATATATATATATATATATATATATATATATATATATATATATATATATATATATATATATATATAACGATTTAAATTAATATTATATATATTTTTATACGCGTATTATACGTACATAGTTTTATACTTTTACTATACTTTAACTTTACCTTTACTTTACTTTTACTTTAATTTAACTTTAATAATTCATATTTTAATAATTCACTTTAATAATTCATACTTTAATAATTCACTTTAATAATTCATACTTTAATAATTCACTTTAATAATTCATACTTTAATAATTCACTTTAATAATTCATACTTTAATAATTCACTTTAATAATTCATACTTTAATAATTCAAAAATCTATTATAAATAGAATTCAATAGGTTTCATTATTTTATAGAAACTTGAAAATATATTTCTCTAAACTCTCTCAATCGAATTACATATATATATATATTTACTTAGTATTATTTCAAGATATTATTAGTATACATAAAATACTACGACGGAGTTATATTCAGACGATTTCAAAATAAGTTTTTAAATGGGATAGAGCTAAGGAAATTATGGGTTATAGCAATGAAGGTTATGGGTATTGATCGAGGGTATTGCTCGTGAGGTCAACCTAACGTTTATCATTTTCGTTGCGTCTACGTACTTTCCTGCAATATTGAATCACAATATTGATACGTGAGCATTCATATCTTATCTTTTATATATTAATAGTGTATCCCTGACTAGTGCTCGAGTATATATGATTATGCATGTTTGTATGCTTAGTTTCGTCGTTAAATAGTTTATGATAAATCACGAATTTGATACATATGCTACTGAGATAAGTTATATGATATGCATGTCGTTGAAAATCTGAAGAAAAAATTAATAACTTTTCATTTAGAAATCGTTTGGTTTCGATGAACGGATTAAAAGATATGGTCAACTGAATTATCATTAATTTTAATATTATTATTAAAACGATTATTATAACTGTTATCAGTTGATGTTATTACTAAAATTATCTTTATTACTAAAAATTAATATTTTTATTGAAACTATCATTTTATTATTTTTATCATTATTATTATTATCAATATTATTTTATCAAATAAATATGCGTACAAAGATATTTTTACCACACATAATGTAATTACATTAATAATACATACCACTATATTTTTATGATATTAAGTGAATTTTATAAATTTTATTATTTGAGATATATAAAAGTATATTTTTACCATATATGAATTTTAATATAAATTTTTATTTATTAATAAATGACTTGTATTATTTAGTATAATAAGATCTGATAAATATATTTAAATATATAAAACTACTATATATAAGTTATATAATAAACATGTATAGATTTTGGAAGTCATTTTGGGTCAAGTTGACTTTTGTTGACTTTTGCATGTCGGCCTCGAGCATTAGGATTGTGATACACTACGACTTGACCTAAATTTTTAGACAGATATTGACCAACATATAAATATATATACTTAATATAGGTTCGTGAATCCGAGACAAACACTGCGCTTGTTCAGTGCCGTCATATACATAATTGCTACGAAATACAGTATTGTGAGTTTCATTTGCTCCCTTTTTATATATATTTTTGGGCTGAGAATACATGCGCTGATTTATAAATGTTTTACGAAATAGGCACAAGTACTAAAACTAATTCTATGCGGGTTTAAACCAGAAATATACCCTTAGCTTGGTAACATTAAACTACTTGTCTATGTACGGTAGGCGCGAATCCTAAAGATAGATCTATTGGGTCTGACAAACCTCATCCTGACTATGGGATGCTTTAGTACTTCGAGGTTATTTTAAACACACCTGATCTGGTGTACTTCAGAGGGTAAAACATGAACGTTAAAGCTTGTTACCGGGTGCCTACAACTTATAGAATACTTTTTTACACTTGCGAGTGTACGGATATTTATAGAAACTGAAATCTTGTGGTCTATTACTATTACGGAAATGATGAATTATGATAAACTAATGAACTCACCAACCTTTTGGTTGACACTTTAAAGCATGTTTATTCTCAGGTATTAAAGAATTCTTCCGCTGTGCATTAGCTCATTTTAAGGATATTACTTGGAGTCATTCAAGAATACTTTGAAAGACGTTGCATTCGAGTCGTTGAGTTCATCAAGATTAATATTAAGTCAATTATAGTTGGATGTAATATGAAATGGTATGCATGCTGTCAATTTTTGATGTAAAGAAAGTTTGTCTTTTAAAAACGAATGCAATGTTTGTAAAACGTATCATATAGAGGTCAAATACCTCGTGATGTAATCAACTATTGTGAATCGTTTATAATGTATATGAACGGGTCCTTTCAGTTGGTATCAGAGCGGTGGTCTTAGCGAACCAGGTCTTGCATTTGTGTGTCTAACTGATAGTTGTTAAGATGCATTAGTGAGTCTGGACTTCGACCGTGTCTGCATGTCAAAAGTTTTGCTTATCATTTTTAGTTGGAAATCATCTACTTAAAATCCTTAGGAAATTACCTGCTTATCATTCTTAAATCTAGACGCGTTTTTGTACATTTATTGCATAATAGTGTATAGACGAATTCTTATCTTAGCATATCTGTTACTGTGAACTTTGACTGACATCTTTCAAAGATTCCTCCGTAATTTATGGGATTTTGGTATTATATATACATATATAAATTATATATTGAAGAATACCAAATCTAAATTCTACAATCTATTTCATACCAAAAAAATTCTTTCCCTGATCATACAAGATGGATCCCTCAACCAGTTCGAGTTCCTCGGATTCCGACAGCTATGCCGATATGGATTTCCACATGAGCTCCGAAAGCAGCGTGACCGGAATGGATCAACCAATTAGCCATCATCTATTCTGGATGAATTGGGGATGGGTTCGTAATCTACTTAACCATTGGAGACAAGAAGAAGGCGATCCCTTTCATCCACCACATTGCCCTCTTGGCAATGAACCTGAAGCACTTACCGGCGAACTTGTCCGAAACACCATTTTCTCTCTCATTTCCAGAGTATCTCGTCATGATTATATACTACACCAAATTCTAGATCATATTTATTCGCTCGTCCGAACCGACAATCACCCCGGTGTAATAGAAGAAGTCAACGAGCTTCGCGCTCGGGTAGTAGCTTTGGAGAATATGGTGCAAAGGTTACTAACACCAGCAGTAGCACCAGCAGCATAACCAGTACCACCATCAACAACATCAACAGTACCATTACCACCACCAACAACAACCGCATCGCAAACCTCAACTTCACAATCTGTCCCACGTGCATCGACGTCATACGACATGTAGATACCAAGGAATACCACAACGATGAAGTATTGATTCATAACTTTATTGGGGAAACATTCTACGGCGATTATGTAATTTCTAAAGTTTAGAAATTATCTATCCTAGACTTAACCATAAATCAAATGAGTTTAATTTAATATTAACTCATTAAATCAATATTACATCTGAAGAAATATACACATATATATTTCCATAAAGACTGTAATAAAATTCTTTTGTACAAAATATTAATTGTGAAATTTTTTTTAACGGGTAGGTAATACCCGAGAGATATATAAATTCGCAATTAATATGTTACATTCTTCGAATCTGATTCAGCAAATCATCCATTATACTCCCTACTTTCACAACAATATACATTCTTTTATAAAAATCAAAACAACCATACTCATTCAAAATCTAATTACATATTCTGATTTTGAAATCTCAGAATTCGATTCAAGATATAACCGAAATCATCACTCTTAGATTCCTACATCTTTCAAAACTATACTTTGACTTCAAAACTGTCCTAGAACCTCATTTCTATTCATGGAACTCACAAAAATATTTGTATCATTCAAAATCTTAGAACATCATATGTATATTAACAATTACAATATGTGTTCAAATACTTCGAAATTCCTAAAGACATGCGAGATGATGATCCAACCACATATTACCCACTGTCATGCATCTGAAAAGCTCTCGAAACCAAAGTTATAGTTTAACACGTATCCGTGTCAGATCCTTTGATATTTATTACCAAATATAATTTTTCAATCTCTTTCCAAAATAGACAGTTTTGTCACAGCTCCAGCAAATCACCTTCATTTGTTTATACGAATAAACCTTATTATAACAATTACCCCTTCATCATTGTTACCGGGGAACCTTTCATATCTCGCCACATTAGCAGTAAACTTATCAACAACTTCATTAACCTTCGACTTAAGCCTCTCCGAAAAGCCACTATACTTATTCATTAAAACCCCATCATGTACTCACCTACATCCTATAACAATAATTGTCACACCAACTACTGGGAATTAGCAATCAGTATTTTGAATTTCGCGATAATTTTACGTCAAAAGTTATACATATAACGTCTATCTCCTAGACTTACATACTTCGAATGTGAATTTTCTGAAAAACATCCCAAACTATGAACTAGTTCTCCGAAATTGGAAAAATGCTGATGAAGCAGTAAAAACTGTAAACGACTTTAACAGTCAAAAGTTTGATGATAAAGAATAGTATGGTGGTAAAGCTGAGAAAAAGAGAAGGTTTGAAACTGGAAAACGGATTGAGCAGACCATGAAGGAGGCTGTGGACAAATCACAAAGACTAAACCTGCCTTCAAAGGATCCAAATGATTCAGTGTCTACTGAAATCGTTAGCAAACACCTTACTTCTTATTCTAAACCTTCACAGACAAATCTTCTTCATCATCCATATTATCGTATCTTTTATTATAATATCTTCGATATTCCTGAAGATATTTTCACAACTATTCTTATCCGATATCTTTTATCTCTTCGCAATATCTGCGTTACAACATAAAAAGAAACTGTGTTAGTTTCTAAATTTAAAAAAAAATTTCGAATTTAAAATAGGAATGTTTTTGAAGTAGTGTTGGGAACTGAAGCATGAGTTAGTATAATATAATGACACTTGATCAACGTGATTATATTACAGTAAGTCATGCTGAGTTTCTAATGGAACGTGATGATTCACAGAACATACCGTCATCATGTACTGTTTACACGACTCTTACATTCTACCCAATTTTCAAACATATTAAGAACATATCATCTTGATAGCTCTATATTTTCGGATATTCTGGTAATTTGCCAAATCAAGATCGTGCCATTACGATTTTCTTCTTGGAACATTAACTATGTTCATCCAAAAATTCATATCTACGAATTCTGGACTATTATCCGCTTGACTTAAGATCGGGAAGAGAAAACGAAAGCATGAAGCTCCGAAATATAATGGAGAATATAAAGCCCGATAACAACCCCGAAATTACAAACCGTGTATATAAATGCGTATAGCAATATAAAGACACAGGAGAATGAAAAACACAATAACCCCAAGGTAATGATAGAAGAAAATAACTTCCTCCGGTGGTAGATGAAAAAGAAGAATGACAGATATGAAAGTTAAAAGTATATCAAGAATCAATACTGGATGAAGCATATTAACGAATGCTTTAAAGTATGAATTGGGGAGAAAGACTAGAAGGTGTGAGCTGTGGAAATAAAGAAACGAAGGGGGTGAAATTATAGTAAAATATCAGACAGAGAAATCGAGACAGATTATCGCATTTAATCAAAGAAGATCCTGATTTCCTTAATCGTCGAAGAACCAAATCTTATTGCAAAGATTTTCTTTAAATCCCATGAATTCCGAAAATCAATCATAACTACGTCATCGGTTAAAACGAATATACGTTTACTCATTTCACTCTTTTGCGATAGCTTCACTTATACTCTTCGCGTAATCAAATTGTTTTATCTATATTACTCAATGATGATAAAACTCTATTTATCAACTCATATTCATCATGAAAACATTTTTATAGTTAGCCATGACGACCTCGATCAAATTTCGGGACGAAATTTCTTTAACGGGTAGGTACTGTGACGACCCGGAAATTTCCGACCAAATTTAAACTTAACCTTTATATGTTTCTGACACGATAAGCAGAATTTGTAATGTTGAATCTCAAAAAGTTTGGAACTACATTCATGTAATCAATTACCCTTTGATCGTGTTCGACGATTCACGAACAATTATGTGTATATAGATATGTATATATAATATATAATATTAACTGAAAATATTAATAAAGTATTAGATATATGATACTTTACATAAACATATTTGTTTCGATATATTTATCGACAGAATTAAGAGATAATATCAAATGATTGAATTATCAGATACATTATGATATGATTACGGGCCTATGTTATGAGGTCCACTGTGATTTAAAAAAATCTATTTTTTTTTACAACTCATTACTTAACCAGTATGATAAAGATAACGATATTTATATTTTATTTTATTAAATATATATATATATATATATATATATATATATATATATATATATATATATATATATATATATATATATATATATATATAACGATTTAAATTAATATTATATATATTTTTATACGCGTATTATACGTACATAGTTTTATACTTTTACTATACTTTAACTTTACCTTTACTTTACTTTTACTTTAATTTAACTTTAATAATTCATATTTTAATAATTCACTTTAATAATTCATACTTTAATAATTCACTTTAATAATTCATACTTTAATAATTCACTTTAATAATTCATACTTTAATAATTCACTTTAATAATTCATACTTTAATAATTCACTTTAATAATTCATACTTTAATAATTCAAAAATCTATTATAAATAGAATTCAATAGGTTTCATTATTTCATAGAAACTTGAAAATATATTTCTCTAAACTCTCTCAATCGAATTACATATATATATATATTTACTTAGTATTATTTCAAGATATTATTAGTATACATAAAATACTACGACGGAGTTATATTCAGACGATTTCAAAATAAGTTTTTAAATGGGATAGAGCTAAGGAAATTATGGGTTATAGCAATGAAGGTTATGGGTATTGATCGAGGGTATTGCTCGTGAGGTCAACCTAACGTTTATCATTTTCGTTGCGTCTACGTACTTTCCTGCAATATTGAATCACAATATTGATACGTGAGCATTCATATCTTATCTTTTATATATTAATAGTGTATCCCTGACTAGTGCTCGAGTATATATGATTATGCATGTTTGTATGCTTAGTTTCGTCGTTAAATAGTTTATGATAAATCACGAATCTGATACATATGCTACTGAGATAAGTTATATGATATGCATGTCGTTGAAAATCTGAAGAAAAAATTAATAACTTTTCATTTAGAAATCGTTTGGTTTCGATGAACGGATTAAAAGATATGGTCAACTGAATTATCATTAATTTTAATATTATTATTAAAACGATTATTATAACTGTTATCAGTTGATGTTATTACTAAAATTATCTTTATTACTAAAAATTAATATTTTTATTGAAACTATCATTTTATTATTTTTATCATTATTATTATTATCAATATTATTTTATCAAATAAATATGCGTACAAAGATATTTTTACCACACGTAATGTAATTACATTAATAATACATACCACTATATTTTTATGATATTAAGTGAATTTTATAAATTTTATTATTTGAGATATATAAAAGTATATTTTTACCATATATGAATTTTAATATAAATTTTTATTTATTAATAAATGACTTGTATTATTTAGTATAATAAGATCTGATAAATATATTTAAATATATAAAACTACTATATATAAGTTATATAATAAACATGTATAGATTTTGGAAGTCATTTTGGGTCAAGTTGACTTTTGTTGACTTTTGCATGTCGGCCTCGAGCATTAGGATTGTGATACACTACGACTTGACCTAAATTTTTAGACAGATATTGACCAACATATAAATATATATACTTAATATAGGTTCGTGAATCCGAGACAAACACTGCGCTTGTTCAGTGCCGTCATATACATAATTGCTACGAAATACAGTATTGTGAGTTTCATTTGCTCCCTTTTTATATATATTTTTGGGCTGAGAATACATGCGCTGATTTATAAATGTTTTACGAAATAGGCACAAGTACTAAAACTAATTCTATGCGGGTTTAAACCAGAAATATACCCTTAGCTTGGTAACATTAAACTACTTGTCTATGTACGGTAGGCGCGAATCCTAAAGATAGATCTATTGGGTCTGACAAACCTCATCCTGACTATGGGATGCTTTAGTACTTCGAGGTTATTTTAAACACACCTGATCTGGTGTACTTCAGAGGGTAAAACATGAACGTTAAAGCTTGTTACCGGGTGCCTACAACTTATAGAATACTTTTTTACACTTGCGAGTGTACGGATATTTATAGAAACTGAAATCTTGTGGTCTATTACTATTACGGAAATGATGAATTATGATAAACTAATGAACTCACCAACCTTTTGGTTGACACTTTAAAGCATGTTTATTCTCAGGTATTAAAGAATTCTTCCGCTGTGCATTAGCTCATTTTAAGGATATTACTTGGAGTCATTCAAGAATACTTTGAAAGACGTTGCATTCGAGTCGTTGAGTTCATCAAGATTAATATTAAGTCAATTATAGTTGGATGTAATATGAAATGGTATGCATGCTGTCAATTTTTGATGTAAAGAAAGTTTGTCTTTTAAAAACGAATGCAATGTTTGTAAAACGTATCATATAGAGGTCAAATACCTCGCGATGTAATCAACTATTGTGAATCATTTATAATGTATATGAACGGGTCCTTTCAATAACCTTATTCGATTCATATATATATAGCTATCTTATTTTATGGTATAAAATTTTAACAACAAGAACATAGTTTGAATGTTTTCAAACTTGTTTGCAAACTAAATAGATCCTTCTAACTTAACTTTTAAAATACTTCAAGACCTGTAATATATCATAAATATATGCTAACTTAACAAGGTAAAACTTGGTTTTTCAAAGAACACCTTAAAAACTGAATTTACGACGTCGGAGTCCAACCGGGGGCTGTTTTGGGTTGGATAATTAAAAACTATTTTGAACTTTGAATTGGAGGCTTATTTTCTGGAAAATTGATATTTACTATGAATATGTTAACACATAAAAATTTCATGATTTAACTCAAAGTATAAGTATTTTTAGAAAAATAATCATTTAAGGTTGTTTACATGATGGAAAATGATCAACTTCATGAGTTTCACTAAAGTTTGACCTATGACCTGTGATTTCGAATACAAACTAAGGTATTTACAGTTCATATTCTTAAAGAAGGACTCGATCCAAGGAAGTGGCAAGTTGAACCAACGAAAACGGAGTTGTAACGAAGAAACTATGACCAAAACAAGATCGGATATCCAAAACTAGTTTAGCCACGAAAATAATTGGAGAAAAATTAAATAAATCACATCTTTCTAAAATAACATGATATTTTATATATATGTACTCATAATTTAATTTTATATATTTTAGGATCACCCGTAAACAATACGAGAAGATTAATCATAAGATCCCATGATTGTACGCAACACGTCATTTGACAACACCGGTACTTTATGTACGCAACACGTCATTTGACAACACCGGTACCGTGGGTCAAGATTAATCCCGACCAATATGAATACAATGGGGTTTTATTTATTTCGATGGGGGTTTTATTTATTTACTAAACACCTAAATATGAACCATTAAAATTGAATTGCTAACTACGGACTAAGAAGACATTAAAAGTATTATAAGTATATATATGTGACGATTGTTTAAAATGAAAATATATTGATATATTATATATGGATAGGTTCGTGATATCAACCGGAGACCAAGTCAAAATATATATATCTTCAAGGCAAAGTGAGTATATAGTCCCACTTTTAAACTCTAAGTATTTCGGGATGAGAATACATGTATTTTATGTTTTACGTTATGGACACAAGTATCTGAAAAATATATTCTACGTTGAGTTGTACCACTGGCATACTTCCCTGTAGCTTGGTGTAATGACCCGCACTTTTTCGATCATACTATACTTATAAGATTAATATTTACATAAATTAAACCTTGCCAACATGATAAGCAATCCAAATTGTCGAGATTTATATTTCCGAAAAGAGTTTTACACAACGTTTGACCGTCTAGTTTGACCGATGATATCACGAACTATACAATATATGATAATTATACGTTTGTGTATATAAATGTATATATACATATTTAACATGATTAATAAATGTTTTAATATCTCATTTTGTATTAATAACAACAAGTTATATGTGTATTTTGAAACTACTAACTTAAGTTTTCAAAACGATAACTATACGTAACGTTATTTGACATAAATACTTAAGACATATAATGTTTATACATATATTGTATAAGTAATGTATTTAATCACTTTTAAAGACTTAAATACATAAAACCATATAAGTGTATTCACAAAAGATAACTATATTTGAATCCTCATTCCATTTTTCACAAAATTTCTATACGTATACCTAGAGTATTTATACTCGTATCATACCTAGCTTTTATACGTATTTACTAATAGTAAATACACATCAAATCACCACCAAACCTACTCTTGTTACTGCCCTTAGAGCTAGGTAATTGAACTTGGATGCAAATAAGACTAGATACATAAAATGATAGCTTGAATTTTTGTCTCCATACCCCCCATTCACGTTTTTTTTTTCCTATATATGTATCATCATTCTCTTTCATTTTAACTCCAAATTTCTTAAGATAAACACACACTCTCTCTTCACTCTTAACCTCCATAATCATTCAGCAACTTACCTTGAAGATCTAGCTTCAAAAACCATACTAAAACACCATAAGAAAACCATACAAAAACACTTCAAGAAAACCCTCCAAGAACACCAACTTACTTCCAATCTTTCATCCACTTCTATCATCCTTTTGATTCTAGCTTCTTACTTCTCTTTTACAGCAACTTCATCCAAGGAACTTGAGGTAGAATCTATGTTCATAACCTTATTCGATTCATATATATATAGCTATCATATTTTGTGGTTTACAAGTTTAACAACAAGAACATAGTTTGAATGTTTTCAAACTTGTTTGCAAACTAAATTAGATCCTTCTAACTTAACTTTTAAAATACTTCAAGACCTGTAATATAACTTATATATATGCTAATTTAACAAGGTAAAACTTGGTTTTTCAAAGTATAAGTATTTTTAGAAAAATGGTCATTAAATGATTTTGTTGTAACAAAAATGTTTAACTTCATATGTTTCACTAAACTTTCACCTATGCCGTATGATTTTGAATACAAACCAAGGTATTTACAGTTCATAGTCTTAAAGAAGAACTCGATCCAAGAAGATGGCAATTTGAATCAACGAAAACGGACTTGTAACGAAGAAACTATGACCGAAACAAAATTGGTTATCCAAGACTTAATTGACTTCGGGATTCATTGGAAAAATTTACATAAAATCACATCTTTATAAGATAACATGATATTTTATATATATGTACTCATAATTCAATTTCATATGGTTCAGGATCACCCGTAAGCAACACGAGAAGATTAATCATAAGATCCCATGATTGTACGCAACACGTCATTTGACAACACCGGTACTTTATGTACGCAACACGTCATTTGACAACACCGGTACCATGGGTCAAGATTAATCTCGACCAATACATATACGATGGGGTTTTATTTATTTCGTTGGGGGTTTTATTTATTTCATTGCGGGTATATTAAACATCTAAAAATGAACCATTAAAATTGAATTACTAACAACGAACTGCTAACTACGGACTAAGGAATTATTCAAAGTATTAAAAGTATAACAAGTATATATATGTGACGTTTGTTTAAAAAGAAAAGGTATTGATATATTATATATGGATAGGTTCGTGATATCAACCGGAAGACCAAGTCAAAAATATATATATCTTCAAGACGAACGTGAGTATATAGTCCCACTTTTAAACTCTAAATATTTCGGGATGAGAATACATGTATTTTATGTTTTACGATATGGACACAAGTAACTGAAAAATATGTTCTACGTTGAGTTGTACCACTGGCATACTTCCCTGTAGCTTGGTAACTAATATTTACAGCGGTATTGTAAACGCGAATCCTGTTGATAGATCTATCGGGCCTGACAACCCCAACCGGACTGGACGACCAGTATTCAACGGTTGCACAGTACTTCGTTTTGTGACTACACTTGGTACGGTGTAGTAAGATTTCATATTAAAGGGAATATGCGACGTGAAAATGTTAAGTATGGTTACCAAGTGCTCAACCACTTAGAATACTTTTATTAAACTGTTTATATACGAAATCTTGTGGTCTATATATATATTGCTGCCGGCATTAAACCTATATCTCACCAACTTTATGTTGACCTTTTAAAACATGTCTATTCTCAGGTGATTTCTAAAGCTTCCGCTGCATCATGTTGGATCTAACCAGGATCTTGCGTACGCATGTTTGTGTCAAAAATAAAACTGCATATCCGAGATGTTGTATTGTAAAATATGCTAGAAACCGTGTTGTTGTCATCATTTGTAAAGTTTGTAAGTCGAAGATTATCGCTAAACGTTAATCTTCTTTTTATTGTCTTAAGCTTGTAACAAAAATAATGGTTGTGGTTTGTAATGTATAATATATGCAGTTTTTCTTTTAAAAATGTCTCATATAGAGGTCAATACCTCGCAATGAAATCATACGTTATCTAACGCGTTCTTATGGTTAAGGACGGGTTATGACATGTGGTATCAGAGCGTTGGTCTTAGCGAACCAGGTTTGCATTAGTGTGTCTAACCGAGAAGTCGTTAGGATACATTAGTAAAGTCTGGACTTTGACCGGGTCTGATTTTAAAAAAAAAAAAACATTGCTTATCACTGTTGGTTAAAATTTATGTGTAAATATTATGTAAGTACTAATGGGTTAGTTGTTGTGTGATAGATGTCGGGCTCGAAACTTATTATCACATTCAGCGACTCCGAATCAGAACCTTCAGATTGTGTTTCAGTCATTAACATATCCGATGACGAAAGTGGTATTTTTGGGGAAGACTCACAATTTCCGGATGAACCAACTATAGAAATATCGAAAAGTGAACCCGAGGAGGAAAGTGAACCCGAGGAGGAAAGTGAACCCGAGGAGGAAAGTGAACCCGAGGAAGAAATACAGGAAATTACAAAAGACGAGTTCGAACTAGGAAAGAAACGAAAGGCTAATGAATTAGAAAATCCAAATCCCGAGTTTAATGAGAATGAAGTGGCACCAATTCCACTCAACACTACCACCCCTATCCCCGCTATTCCTATTAGTGCTATCCCCGCATCTAGTTCTTCGGCACCTCAGCCAAAACGTAGGGAGACAGCTAGGATTCGCGTTGGGGGATTCCCTGGACATAAATGTTTTGGGAAATAGATCAAACGATGCGCTGCCGAATTAAACCATGGAATCAAATAATGTTTTGTATAATATTATTAGTGTGGTTTGTTTAATGTTCGATGTAAGATAAGCATATGTAAAATAGCGAAGTATGAAATGCAATAATTTTCCATGGTTAAGTATTATTTAGATTGTAGTAATTGGTTCTGTACTAAGCTATTAAGTATGAACATTAACGGGTAGGTACTACCCTAGATATAATTATAAAACGCTAATAAGAAGAAAAGGCTTTTATAATAATACCTGGTTCATATTATTAACAAGCTATAAATGTACTATAAATACACACTACATCTATAATATTCCATGTGAATAATTATTTTCTTTCATTAGGAAATGGCGCGATTGAATCGAATGACGGAACAAGAACTCGAGGAACTCATCAACCAGCGAGTGAACGACAGAATGTTATGGGTTGAGGCTGCAAGAGCTGCTGCAGTTAACCCAAATCCTCGTGTAGGATGCTCCTACAAGACGTTTCAAGCTTGCAAGCCCTCATCATTCAGTGGAACGGAAGGACCGATCGGTTTAACCCGATGGATAGAAAAGATGGAGACGGTGTTTAAAATCAGTGGTTGTAATGAAAAAGACATGACCAAGTTTGCATCGTGCACTTTACAAGATAGTGCACTCACATGGTGGAAGAATTATGTGAAGGCGGTAGGAGGAGATGTAGCTTATGATACTCCATGGGAAGAATTCAAAGCAATGATAATCACCGAGTATTGTCCAAGGAATGAGGTTATTAAGTTAGAAGATGAGTTACGAAGTTTGAAGGTGGTTGGTACTGAAATCACCAACTACAATCAGCGATTCATGGAATTGGTTTTACTATGTCCTGAATTGGTTCCAACCGAAGCACGGAAGATTGAAATGTATAAAGGTGGTTTGCCCAAAAAGGTCAAGGCAAACGTTACGGCGTCGAAACCTAAGACAATTCATGAAGCTATAACCATGGCGAACGAGTTAATGGATCAGGTCATTCTGGATAAGAAAGCATTCACTACTGAGGTGAAGGTATCGAGTAACAAAAGGAAGTGGAACGGAAATTATGATCGAGGTTACCAACAGCAATCTTTTAAGAAACCAGAAACCCCGAAAGGTGCGGGTAGCGGTTCAGGCTTTGGTTACAAAGGACAAAGTCCTTTATGCAACCGTTGTCACAAACATCACTTTGGTTACTGTAGTGTGTTGTGCACCAAATGCAATCGACAGGGACATCTTGCTGAAGATTGTAAGGCTCTCGTTACAAATGCAAATGGTAACAAGACTCCTGCCACCAACGCAAATAGAACTGCTTTGGCTAACATTACTTATTTTGGGTGTGGAAAACAAGGTCATTATAAGAGCCAGTGCCCGAATCAGAATGGCGGACCTGCACGTGGAAGAGCGTTTGTTATTAATGCTAGAGAGGCACGAGAAGACCCGGAGCTTGTTACGGGTACGTTTACCATTAATAACTTATCAGCATCTATTTTATTTGATACTGGCGCCGATAGAAGTTACGTGTGTATAAATTTTTACACTAAATTGAATTGTTCATCATTACCTCTAGATGCTAAGTACTTGATTGAGTTAGCTAATGGTAAACTAATTGAAGCCGATAAAATTTGTCGTGATTGTGAAATAAATCTAGCCGGAGAAACGTTTAAAATCGACTTAATACCCGTAGAATTAGGAGGTTTTGATGTAATAGTCGGCATGGACTGGATGTCCAAAATAGGAGCGGAAGTTGTTTGTGCTAAGAAGGCAATTCGTATTCCTGGTAAGGATAAAATACCGGTGATGATTTATGGAGAGAAGGGTAATTCAAAGCTAAAACTCATTAGCTGTTTGAAAGCCAAGAAGTGTTTAGAAAAGGGATGTTACGCTATTTTAGCACATGTTAATAAAGTCGAAAAGAAAGAAAAGTGCATCAACGACGTGCATGTGGCAAGAGATTTTCCTGAAGTTTTTCCGGAAGAATTGCCGGGATTACCTCCATTTAGATCGGTAGAATTTCAAATAGATTTAGTACCAGGAGCTGCACCAGTGGCTCGTGCTCCATATAGACTTGCACCATCCGAGTTAAAAGAACTTCAAAGTCAGTTAAAAGAATTACTGGACCGTGGATTCATACGACCGAGTACTTCACCGTGGGGAGCTCCAATTTTGTTTGTTAAGAAGAAAGATGGATCTTTTAGGATGTGTATAGACTATCGTGAATTAAATAAGTTAACTATCAAGAATCGGTATCCACTACCGAGAATTGATGACTTATTTGATCAATTGCAAGGATCATGTGTGTATTCGAAAATCGACTTAAGATCGGGCTATCATCAACTACGCGTCAAAGAAGAGGACATTCCGAAAACTGCTTTTCGGACACGTTATGGTCATTACGAATTTTTGGTTATGCCGTTTGGATTGACGAATGCGCCAGCTGTATTCATGGACCTCATGAATCGAGTTTGTAGTCCGTATTTAGATAAGTTTGTTATCGTTTTCATTGATGATATTCTTATCTATTCCAAGAGTGAGCAAGAGCATGAAGAGCATTTAAGGTTGATACTGGAGTTGTTGAGAAAAGAACAACTTTATGCTAAATTTTCTAAGTGTGCTTTCTGGTTGAAAGAAGTGCAATTTCTTGGTCACGTTGTTAATAGCGAAGGAATTCAGGTTGATCCAGCAAAAACTGAAGCTATTGAAAAATGGGAGACTCCTAAGACACCAACGCAGATACGTCAATTTTTGGGTTTAGCCGGTTATTATAGAAGGTTTATTCAAGATTTTTCCCGAATAGCTAAGCCGTTGACAGCATTAACGCAAAAAGGGAAGAAATACGAATGGACCTTGGAGCAGGAGAACGCATTTCAATTACTGAAGAAGAAGTTAACTACGGCGCCTATTTTATCGTTACCTGAAGGGAACGATGATTTTGAAATATATTGTGACGCTTCGCGACAAGGTTTTGGTTGTGTTCTTATGCAACGGAAGAAAGTTATTGCATTTGCATCCCGACAATTGAAGATTCACGAGCGGAATTATACGACGCATGATCTAGAATTGGGAGCAGTCGTGTTTGCATTGAAGATGTGGAGACACTACTTGTATGGGGTTAAATTCACTGTGTTTACTGATCATAAAAGCCTTCAACATATTTTTGATCAGAAACAATTGAACATGAGGCAACGTAGGTGGGTCGAGTTAATAAACGACTATGATTGTGAAATTCGTTATCATCCCGGGAAGGCGAATGTGGTGGCTGATGCTTTAAGCAGAAAAGAACGAGAACCAATTCGAGTTCGAGCAATGAACATAAAAATTCGTATTAAATCTCAACTCACAAATCAAAGAAGTTCAACGAGAAGCACTTACTAAAGAAAATATAGGAAATGAAATAATGAAGAAGTATGAGAAGCAACTCGTTATGCGGGAAGATGGAATTCGATATTTTGCAAATCGTATTTGGGTACCGAAGTTGGGTGGATTAAGGAAGTTGATATTGAACGAGGCACATAAGACAAGATATTCGATACATCCTGGAGTTGGAAAGATGTACCAAGATCTTAAGACGCATTATTGGTGGCCTAACTTAAAGACCGACGTTGCAACATATGTTGGGGAATGTTTGACTTGTTCCAAAGTCAAAGCAGAACATCAAAAGCCGTCAGGGTTACTTCAACAACCAGAAATCCCAGAATGGAAATGGGATGGTATTACCATGGATTTCATCACGAAGTTACCAAAGACTGCCTGGGGATACGACACCATTTGGGTGATTGTTGATCGTCTCACCAAGTCTGCACATTTCTTGCCTATAAAGGAAACAGATAGAATGGAGAAACTATTACGATTGTATATAAAGGAAGTTGTTTCAAGGCATGGAATACCTATTTCCATTATATCCGATCGTGATAGTAGATTTACCTCAAAGTTTTGGCAATCACTACAGGAGGCACTAGGAACTCGTTTGGATATGAGTACCGCATATCATCCGCAGACCGACGGGCAGAGTGAAAGAACAATTCAGACTCTTGAAGACATGCTCAGGGCATGTGTGATCGATTTTGGAAACGGATGGGATAAATATCTACCGTTAGCAGAATTCTCGTATAATAATAGTTATCATGCGAGCATTGGAGCTGCGCCATTCGAAGCATTGTATGGAAGGAAGTGTAGATCTCCTATCTGTTGGAATGAAGTAGGAGATCGACAATTAACTGGTCCCGAGATCATACATGAAACGACCGAGAAGATAGTACAAATCAAGGAGAGATTGAAAACAGCCCGTAGTCGCCAAAAGAGCTACGCCGATGTCCGAAGGAAACCATTAGAGTTTCAGGTCGGGGACATGGTTATGCTAAAGGTGTCACCTTGGAAAGGTGTGATACGTTTCGGAAAAAGGGGTAAACTGAACCCAAGGTACGTAGGCCCGTTTAAGATCATCGAACGCATTGGACCGGTAGCTTATCGGCTCGAATTACCGCAACAACTCGCTGGAGTACATAATACCTTTCACGTCTCAAACCTGAAGAAGTGTCTTGCAAAGGAAGACCTCACCATTCCTCTTGAAGAAATCCATGTCGACGAGAAACTACAATTCGTCGAAGAACCAATCGAAATCATGGACCGTGAAGTTAAACAGCTCAAACAGAGCAATATATCGATTGTTAAGGTTCGTTGGAATGCTCGAAGAGGTCCCGAGTTTACTTGGGAAAGAGAGGATCAGATGAAACAAAAGTATCCACACTTGTTTCTCGATGACGCAAAATAGGTACAATTTTAAAATTTCGGGACGAAATTTATTTAACGGGTAGGTACTGTAATGACCCGCACTTTTTCGATCATACTATACTTATAAGATTAATATTTACATAAATTAAACCTTGCCAACATGATAAGCAATCCAAATTGTCGAGATTTATATTTCCGAAAAGAGTTTTACACAACGTTTGACCGTCTAGTTTGACCGATGATATCACGAACTATACAATATATGATAATTATACGTTTGTGTATATAAATGTATATATACATATTTAACATGATTAATAAATGTTTTAATATCTCATTTTGTATTAATAACAACAAGTTATATGTGTATTTTGAAACTACTAACTTAAGTTTTCAAAACGATAACTATACGTAACGTTATTTGACATAAATACTTAAGACATATAATGTTTATACATATATTGTATAAGTAATGTATTTAATCACTTTTAAAGACTTAAATACATAAAACCATATAAGTGTATTCACAAAAGATAACTATATTTGAATCCTCATTCCATTTTTCACAAAATTTCTATACGTATACCTAGAGTATTTATACTCGTATCATACCTAGCTTTTATACGTATTTACTAATAGTAAATACACATCAAATCACCACCAAACCTACTCTTGTTACTGCCCTTAGAGCTAGGTAATTGAACTTGGATGCAAATAAGACTAGATACATAAAATGATAGCTTGAATTTTTGTCTCCATACCCCCCATTCACGTTTTTTTTTTCCTATATATGTATCATCATTCTCTTTCATTTTAACTCCAAATTTCTTAAGATAAACACACACTCTCTCTTCACTCTTAACCTCCATAATCATTCAGCAACTTACCTTGAAGATCTAGCTTCAAAAACCATACTAAAACACCATAAGAAAACCATACAAAAACACTTCAAGAAAACCCTCCAAGAACACCAACTTACTTCCAATCTTTCATCCACTTCTATCATCCTTTTGATTCTAGCTTCTTACTTCTCTTTTACAGCAACTTCATACAAGGAACTTGAGGTAGAATCTATGTTCATAACCTTATTCGATTCATATATATATAGCTATCATATTTTGTGGTTTACAAGTTTAACAACAAGAACATAGTTTGAATGTTTTCAAACTTGTTTGCAAACTAAATTAGATCCTTCTAACTTAACTTTTAAAATACTTCAAGACCTGTAATATAACTTATATATATGCTAATTTAACAAGGTAAAACTTGGTTTTTCAAAGTATAAGTATTTTTAGAAAAATGGTCATTAAATGATTTTGTTGTAACAAAAATGTTTAACTTCATATGTTTCACTAAACTTTCACCTATGCCGTATGATTTTGAATACAAACCAAGGTATTTACAGTTCATAGTCTTAAAGAAGAACTCGATCCAAGAAGATGGCAATTTGAATCAACGAAAACGGACTTGTAACGAAGAAACTATGACCGAAACAAAATTGGTTATCCAAGACTTAATTGACTTTGGGATTCATTGGAAAAATTTACATAAAATCACATCTTTATAAGATAACATGATATTTTATATATATGTACTCATAATTCAATTTCATATGGTTCAGGATCACCCGTAAGCAACACGAGAAGATTAATCATAAGATCCCATGATTGTACGCAACACGTCATTTGACAACACCGGTACTTTATGTACGCAACACGTCATTTGACAACACCGGTACCATGGGTCAAGATTAATCTCGACCAATACATATACGATGGGGTTTTATTTATTTCGTTGGGGGTTTTATTTATTTCATTGCGGGTATATTAAACATCTAAAAATGAACCACTAAAATTGAATTACTAACAACGAACTGCTAACTACGGACTAAGGAATTATTCAAAGTATTAAAAGTATAACAAGTATATATATGTGACGTTTGTTTAAAAAGAAAAGGTATTGATATATTATATATGGATAGGTTCGTGATATCAACCGGAAGACCAAGTCAAAAATATATATATCTTCAAGACGAACGTGAGTATATAGTCCCACTTTTAAACTCTAAATATTTCGGGATGAGAATACATGTATTTTATGTTTTACGATATGGACACAAGTAACTGAAAAATATGTTCTACGTTGAGTTGTACCACTGGCATACTTCCCTGTAGCTTGGTAACTAATATTTACAGCGGTATTGTAAACGCGAATCCTGTTGATAGATCTATCGGGCCTGACAACCCCAACCGGACTGGACGACCAGTATTCAACGGTTGCACAGTACTTCGTTTTGTGACTACACTTGGTACGGTGTAGTAAGATTTCATATTAAAGGGAATATGCGACGTGAAAATGTTAAGTATGGTTACCAAGTGCTCAACCACTTAGAATACTTTTATTAAACTGTTTATATACGAAATCTTGTGGTCTATATATATATTGCTGCCGGCATTAAACCTATATCTCACCAACTTTATGTTGACCTTTTAAAACATGTCTATTCTCAGGTGATTTCTAAAGCTTCCGCTGCATCATGTTGGATCTAACCAGGATCTTGCGTACGCATGTTTGTGTCAAAAATAAAACTGCATATCCGAGATGTTGTATTGTAAAATATGCTAGAAACCGTGTTGTTGTCATCATTTGTAAAGTTTGTAAGTCGAAGATTATCGCTAAACGTTAATCTTCTTTTTATTGTCTTAAGCTTGTAACAAAAATAATGGTTGTGGTTTGTAATGTATAATATATGCAGTTTTTCTTTTAAAAATGTCTCATATAGAGGTCAATACCTCGCAATGAAATCATACGTTATCTAACGCGTTCTTATGGTTAAGGACGGGTTATGACACTTGGTAACTATTATTTACAGCGGTATTGTAAACGCGAATCCTGTTGATAGATCTATCGGGCCTGACAACCCCAACCGGACTGGACGTCCAGTATTCAACGGTTGCACAGTACTTCGTTTCGTGACTACACTTGGTACGGTGTAGTAAGATTTCATAATAAAGGGAATATGCGACGTGATTAAATGTTAAGTATGGTTACCAAGTGCTCAACCACTTAGAATATTTTTATTAAAATGTTTACATATGAAATCTTGTGGTCTATATTTATACCGCTGCCGGCATTAAACCTATATCTCACCAACTTTATGTTGACGTTTTAAACATGTCTATTCTCAGGTGATAACTAAAAGCTTCCGCTGCAACATGTTGAATTTAAACAAGATCTTGAGTATGCATATTTGTGTCAAAAATAAAACTGCATATCGGAGGATTTGTAATGTAAAATGTGCTAGAAATCGTATTGTTATCATCACATGTAAAGTTTGTAAGTCTAAGATTATCGCTAAACGATAATCATCTTTTTATTGTCTAAAGCTTGTATTAAAATAAGAGTTATGGTTTGTAATGTAAAATAAATGCAGTTGTTCTTTTAAAAATGTCGCATATAGAGGTCAATACCTCGCAATGAAATCATACGTTATCTAACTCGTTCTTATGGTTAAGGATGGGTTATGACAAACACCTAGAGCTATTATTCACCACCTGGGTGATTTGGACTGAGAGAGAATCGAAGGAGCTCACTAGATCTGAGTGTGTGTAACAAATGAGAGGATTAACCTAAAATGAAGAACATAAGACTTTATATACCCCTGCTGTTGACTTACCCATACGATTCATTCATCACAAGTACGAGTTGGCTACATCAGCCGTACGGGTGATCACTCACTCGTGTCTTCTCATTTAGGTTGTAATTGTGACTTAGCTCAGCATCAACCGTGCGTATGAGCCTGTCAGTCGTACTAGTAAGGCTTCACTCGTATGCCTGACTAAGTCTAACATAGTCAAACATCTAAATCTCGTTCCTGTAGTTCCTGTAACCACATACAAACACGGATAGGATAATAACGAGCAATCATGGTGGCCTGTAAATTGTTGTACATGTAATGGACGTGGGTAGATGTCTAGGGACTTGCGTAAAATGCATCCACAGAAGGTGTGCATTGTAAGGAAACGAAGGAGGTGAATTTATAAGAAAATCTCCGACAGAAAAATTAAAATGGACGATCGCATTTAAAGCGGATCCTAATTCCCTTGATTACCGGAGAGTCAAATGTTATTAAGAAGATTTTCTTCAAATCCCTTGAAATCCGGGAATCAATCATATCTACGTCAAATGATAAGATGAATCTACACTTACTCATTTCACTCTTCTATGTTAGCTTCATTCGTACTCTTCATATAAATGGATTGTTTATCCAAATTATTCGCTGATGATAAAACTCTAATTTTCAGCCCGTATGCATCATGAAAACATACTTATTATCATTCACGACCTTTCCACTCAAATATCGGGACGAAATTTCTTTAACAGGTAGGTACTGTGACAACCCGGAAATTTCCAACCAAATTTAAACTTTAATCTTTATATGTTTCTGACACGATAAGCAATATTTGTTAAGTTAAATTTCAAGAATTTTAAACTATGTTCATACATTCATTCAACCTCGACCAAGTTCCAACGATTCACGAACCATTAAACAAATATGATTATATATGTATATGTGTATATATATTATAACTTGAAATGTAAACAAAATATTAGATTAAATACTTTATATGATTGTATCTGTTTCAAAATGTTTATCAATGGAATTAGAAGATAAGATCAAATGATTAAATTATCAGATATATTGAATTATGATTACAAGTCTCTGTTGAAAGGCCCACGTTGATTTGAGAAATCTTTCCATTTTAACAATATTCGGAAAATGGTAAAGTGATTTATAAATAAGAACAAATTGTCAATCATTGAGAACTAGACAAAGGATAGTGGAAGATTGAATCTCATAAAGACTCGATTGATCTATTTAGGTTCAAACGTATAAAAACGTTTTCAGTTTAAAAAGAACTTTATTATTAAAACATATATAACTTTTATAAATATCTAGAACCACTTTTGACAACTCATTACTTAACTAGTATGATAAAGATAACGATATTTATATTTTATTTTATTAAATATATATAACGATTTAAATTAATATTATATATATTTATACGTCTATTATACGTACATAGTTTTATACTTTTACTATACTTCAACTTTACCTTTACTTTATTTTTACTTTACTTTAACTTTAATAATTCACTTTAATAATTCATACTTTAATAATTCACTTTAATACTTCATACTTTAATAATTCACTTTAATAATTCATACTTTAATAATTCACTTTAATAATTCATACTTTAATAATTCACTTTATTAATTCAAAAATATATTATAAATAGAATTCAATAGGTTTCATTATTTCATAGAAACTTGAAAATATTTTTCTCTAAACTCTCTCAATCGATTTACATATATATATTTACTCCGTATTATTTCAAGATATTATTAGTATACATTAAATTATTATGACGGAGTGCTTTCCGAGTGGTTTTGAAATTGTTTTTCGAGTAGGATAGGATTAAGGAAATTATGGGTTATAGCTATGGAGGTGATTGAGTATGGTTCATGGGTATGCTCGTGAGGTCAATATAGTGTTTATCATTTCCGTTGCGTCTACGTACCTTTCCTGCAATATTGAATCTCAATATTGATACGTGAGTACACATAATTTAACTTTTACATACTAATAGTGTATCCCTGACTAGTGCTCGAGTATTTAGGATTATGCATGCTTGTACTTTTGATATTGCCCTTAGACAGGTTAGGTTGAATCTTGAATTAATTACACTTGCGGTTGAGATAAGGTATAAGATATGCATGTCCTTGGAAAGCTTGCGAAAAATGAAGAACTTTTCCTTTAGATATCGAATGGTTTCGATGAACGGATTAGAAGTTATAATCAATTTAATTTTCGATATTTTTATTAAAAATGATTATTATTATCGTCGTTTTTATCGTCGTTCTAGTTTTATCTTATTATTATGATTATTATTATCTTTATCAATAAAAAGGATTTATCATTAAAAATTGTTATTTTTTTATTATTACTATCGTTATTATCGTTAAAGTTATAATTAGTATTATTATTATTATCCAATTATTATTATTATTATTATTATTATTATTATTATTATTATTATTATTATTATTATTATTATTATTATTATTATTATTATTATTATTATTATTATTCTTATTATTATTATTATTATTATTATTATTATTATTAGTATTATTATTATTATTATCATTATTAATATATATCATTATTTAAAAATGGTTATTTTTATTATTATTATTATTATTACTATATTATCATTAAGATAATTATTAGTATTATCGTTAATAATGTTATAGTAACTATCATTATTAATATTAGTGTAATTAAAACAAATATTTGTAACACCTAATTATTTTGATTACTATTATTATCATTATTATGAACACGATATAAAAGACGATTAAAAGCTATTAAACGAAACGATTAGGAAATAATGCGTAAGAGCATCATGATGAAATTAAAATATTATAAGATATTGATTTAGATAAAATTATCGTTCTTATTATTTTTATCATTACTATTATTATTAAAAGTATCGTTAGTATTAAAACTATCATTTTAACAAAAATTATCATTTTAATACAAATGTCATTGTTACTATAAAATATCATTATTATTATTATTTTAAATAGAATTATTATTTTAAAGATAATATTAAAAATTATCGTAAATATTAAAGTTATCATAATTAGAATTATCATTTTATCATAATGTCATCTTAGTAATTATAAATATTGATATTTTTATAATAATTATTATTATTATTATTACAAAATAATACAACTTTTACTTACTATCATTATAGATATTATTTTATCAAATAAATATGTGATACAAACATATTTTACTATGTGTAATAACTTACTTTAATAATACCTATCATATTATCTTTATGATATTAAATGAACCCTATAAATTTTATTACTTAATATATATAAAAGTATATTTTATTATATAAATTTAATATAAAATTTTATTTATTAATAAATAAATTATATTATTTACTCTAATAAATCTTTTAAAAAATATTTAAAAACATAAAAAGACGATATTTAAACTATATATTAATCATGTATAGATTTTTGGAAATTATTTTGAGTCAAATTTACTTTTGTTGACTTTTGCATATTAATCTCGAGCATTAGGATTGTGGTACACTATGACTTGACCAAATTTGTTAGACAAATATTGACCAACACATAAATATATATAATTAATTTAGGTTCGTAAATCCGAGGCCAACCTTGCACTTGTTCAATGACGTTATATGTATTTTTACTACGAAATACAGTATGGTGAGTTTCATTTACCTTTTTACCCTTTATATTTTTGGGACTGAGAATACATGCGCTTTTATAAATGTTTGACGAAATAGACACAAGTAATTGAAACTACATTCTATGGTTGAATTATCGAAATCGAATATGCCCCTTTTTATTAAAGTCTGGTAATCTAAGAATTAGGGAACAGACACCCTAATTGACGCGAATCCTAAAGATAGATCTATTGGGCCTAACAAACCCCATCCAAAGTACCGGATGCTTTAGTACTTCGAAATTTATATCATGTCTGAAGGAGGATCCCGGAATGATAGGGGATATTCTTATATGTATCTAGTTAATGTCGGTTACCAGGGGTTCACCATATGAATGATTATTTTTGTCTCTATGCATGGGACGTATATTTATGAGAACTAGAAATGAAATTATTGTGGTCTATTAAAATGATGGAAATAAATGATTATGATAAACTAATGAACTCACCAACCTTTTGGTTAACACTTTAAAGCATGTTTATTCTCAGGTGTTGAAGAAATAGTCCGCTGTGCATTTTCTCATTTTAAAGATATTACTTAGAGTCTTTCATAGCATATTTCGAAGAACGTTGCATTCGAGTCATTGAGTTCATCAAATATTATTATTAAATCAATTTATAGTTGGATAGTGGATATTATGAAATGGTATGCATGCCTGTCAATTTTCGATGTAAAGAAAGTTTGTCTTTTAAAAACGAAAACAATGTTTGTAAAATGTATCATATAGAGGTCAAATATCTCGCAATGTAATCAACTATTGTGAATCGTTTATAATGTATATGAACGGGTCCTTTCAACAGAATCTATTTAACCCGAGTAAATTGTTTTCCCTTCTTCTTCCTAATTGCAAGTCGACTCATCACCATTTTAATTTTACAACAATTACTAACTCGATTTTAGGATTCAATAATCATCATAGAAATTTTTTTATGTAATTTGTTTGATTAACAAAAAAAAATATTAAAAAAACACAGGCTGCTGTTGCAGCGAAGTTTAACAAAAAAAAAAATGATTTTGAATTAAAGAGCGTTTTAGTTGAAAATTCCTACATGAAAAAGATTTCAAATCACTCCTAAAAACTATCTGTAACCTCAATTGTACCTGTAACATCAATTTGAACTCAAATTTTGTGATGAACATAAAGGTTGACTTTTTGAAATTTAACCTTTGACTCGAAAATTCTCATTCGATATCAGGAATAAAGACTTGTAACTTTGCAGATAGTTTGGTTAGATACTTCCTAACAAAACTGCAATTTTAGATTTTGCAATATCGTTTGAAATCGAGCTTTTGGTTTTAAAAAAAAAAATCATGAACAGAGGGATACCATTTTTGTTCATCCTTCTTTTTGTTTCAACTCCACAATTTACAACATATATATGTGTACAGTGTGTTAATAATACTCGAAGGACTTGCAGCATGGATGAATTGATTTAACGTGTCTTGTAGTGAAGGTGGGGGTTGATGGCATTCACGGGTTTAATAGAAAGAAGAAAAAGAATTTAAAGTGATACAGATATTTTAATAACAGATCCGTTTAACTAATTATTGATATCTATTATATAATATAATATATACATAATAATAATAATAATGTTAGTCATAATTACATTAATAATAATATTAATAATAATTATTATTATTTTAATATAATAACTGAATAAATAATAAATAAAAATAGATATTATAAATGTTTACATAAAATATTTATAATCTACATATAATAATTTTATACGAAAATTATATATATAATATAATATATATACATTAATTTATAATTGTTCATATATAATTGTTTGTTATTAACATGTTTAATATCATAGGAGATGACAAACGATTATTAAAATTAATTGATAGTTATGTTCCATATACTTTATGTGTCTATATATATATATTCATTTAGAACTATAAATTTATATATATTAGTAATATTTATTTAGTAATATAATATTTAATTTTTCAAAATTAAATTTTATTTCAAAGTTTATAATTTAAAATTGTTTAAGTAATAGAATTTATTATATCACAATACTTATGGAATTGCTAAATGCTAACAACAGTATCTGTTAATTAAATCGTTTGATATTATCTTATAATTCCGTCGATACATATATTAAACATATATTGAAACAAATATGTTTATGTAAAGTATTATACATCTAATACTTTGTTATCGTTTCCCATTAATATTACTATATATTATATATACATATCTATATACACATAAATGTTTCTGAATCGTCGAGAGCAGTCGAAGGTCAATTGAATATATTAAACAGTTCAAACTTTTTGAGACTCAACCTAACAGACTTTGTTTATCATGTCAAAACTATATAAAGATTAAGTTTAAATTTGGTCAAAAATCTCCGGGTCGTCACAGTACCTACCCATTAAAGAAATTTCGTCCCGAAATTTGAGTGAGGTGGTCATGGCTAACAATACAAATGTTTTCATGACGAATATGAGTTGATAAATAGAGTTTTATCATCATTAAATAATATGGATAAAACAATTCGATTATTCGAAGAGTACGAATGAAGCTATCACAAAAGAGTGAAATGAATAAATGCAGATTCGTCTTGTCTGGTGACTTAGTCACGGTTGATTTCCGGAAATCAAGGAATTTAAAGAAAATCTTCGAAATCTAAAAGATTTGATTCTTCGGCGAATAAGGAAATTAAGATCTCTATAATTAAATATGGTGATCTGCCTCGATTTCTTTGTTCTGACATTTTCATTATAAATTAAGCTCTTCTGTTCCATTATTCTCATCATTCCTATACTTTCTTTCTTAGTTCATACATCCAAAAGATTGTGAAAATGCTTAATCTAGTTCTTATCATTGTTCTTGTCTTGACTATCGCAACAATCATTCTCCTCTTTCAACTTTCACCGGAGGAATTTGTTTTCTTCTACTTCGCCCTTGGGGTTATAGTCTTTTTAATTCTCCTGTGTCTTTATGTTGCGATAAACATTGATATACACGGTTTGTAATTTATGTGTTATTATCAGGCTTTATATTCTCCCTTATATTTCGAAGTCCCTGCTTCCGCCTTCTATAATCATTGTCATTCACAGTTAATGCTCCCTCTTATTTGCTGCGATTTATACCCCCTTTCTATTTTGGAGCTTCATGCTTTTGTTTTCTTTTCGCAAGTAACGGTCCAGAATTTGTAAGTATAGAGTTTCGAATGAACTTAATGTTCTAAACAAGAAAGAACGTTTTAGTATGATTTGATTTGTCAAATTACCAGAATCACTGAGAATAGAACTATCAAGAATATATTTTTCTTGATATGTTCAGAAATTAAGCAGAATGAAAGAGTTATGTAACATGGCACGTGATGACGTTATGATCTGTGAATCATCACGTCCCATTAGAAACTCAGCATGACTTACTGTAATATAATCACGTTGATCAAGTGTCATTATATTATACTAACTCATGCTTCAGTCCTCAACACTACTTCAAAAACATTCATATTTTAATTTGAATTTTTCAGAATTTAGAAACGAAAACAATTTCCTTTCTGATGTAACACTGATATCGCGAAGAGATAAATGATTTGAGATAAGAATAGTTATGAAAATATCTTCAGAAATATGGAGGATATTTATAATGAAAAATACGATGATATCTTTGAATTTCTAATATTGAAGGATGATGACGAATATTTGTCCGCAAAAGTTTAGAGTCAGGAGTAAGGTATTTGTTAATGACTTCAGCAGAAACTGAATCATTTGGATTCTTTGAAGGCAGGTTTAGTCTTTGTGATTTATCCACAGCCTCCTTCATGGTTTGCTCAATTCGCTTTCCTATTCCAAACCTTCTCTTTTTCTGAGCTTTGCCAACATATTCTTTATCAGTAAACTTTTAGCCGTTAAGGTCATTTACAGTTTTTGTTGCTTCATCAGCAGTTTTCAAAATTTGGAGTATCGATTCGTAGACTGGGTGCTTTTCAGAATTTCTGAATTGAAGATTAAAATTCTAAGAGATAAATGTTATATGTATACATATAACTGTTGATGTAGAAATGCTGCAAGATTCCAAAATACCGATTGTTGATTCCCGATAATTGGTACGGTAATTCTCATTTCAAGACGTGGATGAGTATATGATAGGGTTTTGATGAACAAATATAATATGGTTCTTTGGAGCGACTTAAGCCAATGAGTAATGAAGTTGCTGGTAAGTTTACTACTAATGTGGTGGAATATTAGTGATTCCCTGGTAACGATGACGAGAGGGTAATTATTATAGTAAGGCTTATTCGAATGAAAAATTGAAACTGATTTGTTAAAGCTGTGACAAAATTGACTAAATTGAAAAAGAATTGCAATGTTATTTTTGGTAAGAGTAATGACAAAGGAGCTAGCATAGATACGTGTTAAACGTTTACTCAGGTTCCAAAAGTTTTCAGGTGCATAACTATATGCCTACATCTTTCCTTCCATAGATGAAGTGCGGTTGGTTCATCCTCTCGATTGAGGTATTTTCAAGAATCATGAAAGGTTTGAACGCAGATTGTAATCGTCGAGATACAAATGAGATTTAAGATGAAATCAAGTGGAAAACTTGAAGAAATGTTTAGTTTCATATGTTATAATCAATATTTTAATTCATTTTAATTGTCCAATGTTGGTAGTCCACAGTTAGCAGTCCACAGTTAGTAATTCAACAATTCATATATAGTTTAATATATAATATTCGAATTAATTGATACGTGTCGTGACCCATTATATACATGTCTCAGACTTGATCACAACTCAAAGTATATATATTATTTAAGAATCAACCTCAACCCTGTATAGCGAACTCGAGCATTACAGCATATAGAGTGTCTATGGTTATTCTAAATAATATATATAGATGACGTCAATATGATATGCCAAAACATTATATACGTGTCCCGATATTTAAAGTACGTAAAATAAATAACATAAATTAAATGACGATAAATAAAATTTCGAGAATTTAAATTGAGATAAATAAATTGCGATAATTAAATTGCGATAAATAAATTGCGATAAAATAAAATGTAATACAGAATTAATAGTTAGCTAGGAACAGTTAGATAGAATTTTGTTAGCGTGGATTCTTAACAAAATTCCTCATAGTTAATTTTTCTGTTTCTAACAAATTTTATTTTGTCAAATATTTTCTTCATTATGCCACTTGTTGGACTCTGATAGATCAAAATCTAAATATGAAATTGAATGAAAATGGTTATTATGTGGTGAACGGATACGTATATCGGTGGTTGTAAGTAGGATACTAAATGACTGTTGAATCAGCTTCGAAGAATGTACAGTATAACTTATTAATGTGAAATCTAAATATTCCTCGGGTATTACCTACCCGTTAAAATATTTTCACCATTAACGGTTTGTACAAAAGAATTTTTAATTACAATCTTTATGAAAACATATATACATATATATTTTCTTCAGATGTAATTATAGATTTAATGAGTTAATATAACATTAAACTCATTTGCTTTTCGGTTAGAATTAGAGTACATAATCTCTAAAACATTAGAGATTACATAATCATCATGTCGAACGAAGATAAATAATGTAGAACGTCATGTAGAATGATGATTATACTCGAGGTACAGAATGAGATGATGAGGCATGGGATGCGGATGTTGCTGTTGGTGGTGGTGATGGTACTGTTGGTGTTACTGATGGTGGTACTATTATTGCCGGTGCTGCTGCTGGTGCTTGTAACCTTTGCACCATATCCTCCAAAGTCACTACCCGAGCGCGAAGCTCGTTGACTTATTTTATTACACCGGGATGATTGGCGGTTCGGACGAGCAGATGAATAAGATCTAGAATTTGAAATAATATGTAGTTGTGACGAGACACTCTGGAAATAAGAGAGAAAATGGTGTCTCGGACAGGTTCGCCGGTAAGTGCTTCAGGATCATCGCCAAGAGGGCAATGTGGTGGATGGAAGAGATCGCCTTCTTCTTGTCTCCAATGATTAAGTAGACTACAAACCCATCCCCAATTCATCCAGAATAGATGATGGCTAATTGGTTGATCCATTCCGGTCACACTGCTCTCGGAGCTCGAGTGGGATTCCATTTCAGAATCCGAGGGATTGAACTGATGAAGAATTCCATTTCGTACGATTGAATAAAGGATTTTTTCGATATGAAATGAGTTTTTGGCTATCGGGTGGTATTCTAATTACATAGAATAACTATATATATAGAGAAAAAGATTTCGTAGATTACAGAGAAAATTTCGAAAGCTGTCAGGCAAAGGTAGCAGTAACAGATACGCTAAGATATGAACTTTGTCTATACACTATTTATGCAATCAATGCAATAATATGTGTCTAGACCAAGAATGATAAGCAGGTAATTTCCAACAAAAATGATAAGCAAAACTTTTGACATGCAGACACGGTCGAAGTCCAGACTCACTAATGCATCATAACGACTATCAGTTAGTGTAACGACCCAAATTTTTCCGCTAATATATAGAAGATTAATATTTACATAATTAATGTTTCCAACATGTTAAGCGATCAAACTCATTAAGATTTGGTTATTTGAAATGAATTTTATACAAATGTTTGGCCACCCAGTTTGTCTGACGATTCACGAACGTCATAACTCGAAATAATTATATAATGATGTATATATGGATATATATATATATATACTTATGATTTGATAAAATTATATTTAAGTATCTTATTACATATAATAACAATTGGTTATATACATAAAATGAGATTACTAACTTAAAGACTTCAAGATTATATACATATATATATATATATATAACGATTAACGTTGTAATAACTTCTAAATTAAAATGTATGTATATGTATTGTATTAATATGTATTAATACACTTTTGAAGGACTTAAACATATATACTAACATACTTATACTCAACAAAGATAGCTATACTCATAATCTCATTCAATTCCATCAAGAATTCTATTCGTATTCATTCGGTATTTATACCCGTATCATACCCAGCTTCCATACTTAAATACTATGAGTATATACCAATATGAAATACCAATTATAGCCTCCTTAGCAGCCCTGTGAGTCACAAGACAAGGATAAACATGATGGAGACTTGTGGGAACCAACATTTAACTTCTAGTTTGCATTATTATGCTATATTCCAAATTTTGATAAAGTCTCTTAACCATATGCATGAACCACGACTTTTAACACTCTTTTTACTCATTCATATCAGCTATTTAACTTACCTTCACTCTCATAATACTCACACACAAGAACTCCAAGTATTCTCTCCATTTCTTACTCTTTAAACACTCTTTAAACACACATACTTCAAGTACTAGAAAATCTTCATTCACTTTGATCATAAACTAGCTTCAAGAACACTTTATTAACTCATCTACTCCTCTTTATGAAGATAAGAATCATATATAAGCTTTGGTTCAATTCATATACTTATAACTATCTTAATTCAAGATAGAAATCTTATTCGAACTTTTGTTCATTCTATGATTATACTCCAAGGATTAGAAGCCATCAAGGATATCTTTGATCACAAGATTATCATCTTATTTTCTCAGCAACTTTTTTCATTTAATTTGATGTAGTCACCTTATTCCTAATCTTTTTCGATTCATATCCATATAGCTATCTTATTATGAGTTTATAACTTACAACAACAAGAACATAGTTTAGATTAATTCTAAACTTGTTCACAAACAAATTTAATCCTTCTAACTTGACTTTTAAAATACTTCAACACATGTATTATGATAGTATTTCAAGCTAACATAAGGATATAAAACTTGTAAACACGAAGAACACCTTAAAACTGAACATACGCCATCATAGATCATCGGGAGCTGTTTTGGGTTTAATTTTAAAAACCTATCTTAAACTTTGAATTAAAAGATTTCCTATTGTGAAAAATCTTATTTTATATGGATATGAAATATATCCAAAATCCATGGTTAAACTCTAAGTGGAAGTATGTTTTTCAAAAGGGTCATCAAGATGTCGTTCTTACGACGGATATGACTATCTTCTCTTATTTGACAACTAAGCTGTATTTTCGACTATAAACTTATATTTTTTCTGTAATATTAATAATGTTGAGTTCGATACGAAACCATGGCAACTCGAATCACTCAAAACGGATATTTTTGCTTGTTTTTAGCTACGGTTTTGATTAATAAAAATGTAAGATAACCTTATCCTAGCTAAGTTACCTTGTATCCTACATGTATTTATACATGTGTTGTTCCCGAACTTATGTAAATACAATTTATAATAGTCGTGATTAAGTTCTACGACAATATATTATAGTCTTAATAAAGATCGTAAGACACCATATGTAGTGACCCGAACTTTTCCACGTTTATATATATTAATTGAGATTGATATTTACATGATTAAATGTTTCCAACATGTTAAGCAATCAAACTTGTTAAGACTTGATTAATTGAAATATGTTTCATATAGACAATTGACCACCCAAGTTGACCGGTGATTCACGAACGTTAAAACTTGTAAAAACTATACGATGACATATATATGGTTATATATATAGTTAACATGTTTTTATTATAAGTATGTATCTCATTAGGTATTTTAACAATGAGCTATATACATAAAAATGAGACTATTAATTTAAGAAACCCGAAAATGATATATATATAACGATTATCGTTATAACAACGTCTTACTAGGTACATATGAATCATATTAAGATATTGATACACTTGGTTAATTATGTTAAATGATAAGTAAATATATTATTAAGTGTATTAACAATGAAATACATATGTAAAAATAAGACTACTAACTTAATGATTTCGAAACGAGACATATATGTAACGATTATCGTTGTAACGACATTTAACTGTATATACATCATACTAAGATATATTATATATCATAATATAATGATAATATAATAATTTAAAATCTCTTTTGTTATTATAAACATTGGGTTAACAACATTTAACAAGATCGTTAACCTAAAGGTTTCAAAACAACACTTACATGTAACGACTAACGATGACTTAACGACTCAGTTAAAATGTATATACATGTAGTGTTTTAATATGTATTTATACACTTTTGAAAGACTTCAATACACTTATCAAAATACTTCTACTTAACAAAAATGCTTACAATTACATTCTCGTTCAGTTTCATCAACAATTCTACTCGTATGCACCCGTATTCGTACTCGTACAATACACAGCTTTTAGATGTATGTACTATTGGTATATACACTCCAATGATCAGCTCTTAGCAGCCCATGTGAGTCACCTAACACATGTGGGAACCATCATTTGGCAACTAGCATGAAATATCTCATAAGATTACAAAAATATGAGTAATCATTCATGACTTATTTACATGAAAACAAAATTACATATCCTTTATATCTAATCCATACACCAACGACCAAAAACACCTACAAACACTTTCATTCTTCAATTTTCTTCATCTAATTGAACTCTCTCAAGTTCTATCTTCAAGTTCTAAGTGTTCTTCATAAATTCCAAAAGTTCTAGTTTCATAAAATCAAGAATACTTTCAAGTTTGCTAGCTCACTTCCAATCTTGTAAGGTGATCATCCAACCTCAAGAAATCTTTGTTTCTTACAGTAGGTTATCATTCTAATACAAGGTAATAATCATATTCAAACTTTGGTTCAATTTCTATAACTATAACAATCTTATTTCAAGTGATGATCTTACTTGAACTTGTTTTCGTGTCATGATTTTGCTTCAAGAACTTTGAGCCATCCAAGGATCCATTGAAGCTAGATCCATTTTTCTCTTTTCCAGTAGGTTCATCCAAGGAACTTAAGGTAGTAATGATGTTCATAACATCATTCGATTCATACATATAAAGCTATCTTATTCGAAGGTTTAAACTTGTAATCACTAGAACATAGTTTAGTTAATTCTAAACTTGTTCGCAAATAAAAGTTAATCCTTCTAACTTGACTTTTAAAATCAACTAAACACATGTTCTATATCTATATGATATGCTAACTTAATGATTTAAAACCTGGAGACACGAAAAACACCGTAAAACCGGATTTACGCCGTCGTAGTAACACCGCGGGCTGTTTTGGGTTAGTTAATTAAAAACTATGATAAACTTTGATTTAAAAGTTGTTATTCTGAGAAAATGATTTTTATTATGAACATGAAACTATATCCAAAAATTATGGTTAAACTCAAAGTGGAAGTATGTTTTCTAAAATGGTCATCTAGACGTCGTTCTTTCGACTGAAATGACTACCTTTACAAAAACGACTTGTAACTTATTTTTCCGACTATAAACCTATACTTTTTCTGTTTAGATTCATAAAATAGAGTTCAATATGAAACCATAGCAATTTGATTCACTCAAAACGGATTTAAAATGAAGAAGTTATGGGTAAAACAAGATTGGATAAATTTTTCTCATTTTAGCTACGTGAAAATTTGTAACAAATCTATTCCAACCATAACTTAATCAACTTGTATTGTATATTATGTAATCTTGAGATACCATAGACACGTATACAATGTTTCGACCTATCATGTCGACACATCTATATATATTTCGGAACAACCATAGACACTCTATATGTGAATGTTGGAGTTAGCTATACAGGGTTGAGGTTGATTCCAAAATATATATAGTTTGAGTTGTGATCAATACTGAGATACGTATACACTGGGTCGTGGATTGATTCAAGATAATATTTATCGATTTATTTCTGTACATCTAACTGTGGACAACTAGTTGTAGGGTACTAACGAGGACAGCTGACTTAATAAACTTAAAACATCAAAATATATTAAAAGTGTTGTAAATATATTTTGAACATACTTTGATATATATGTATATATTGTTATAGGTTCGTGAATCAACCAGTGGCCAAGTTTTACTTCCCGACGAAGTAAAAATCTGTGAAAGTGAGTTATAGTCCCACTTTTAAAATCTAATATTTTTGGGATGAGAATACATGCAGGTTTTATAAATGATTTACAAAATAGACACAAGTACGTGAAACTACATTCTATGGTTGAATTATCGAAATCGAATATGCCCCTTTTTATTAAGTCTGGTAATCTAAGAATTAGGGAACAGACACCCTAATTGACGCGAATCCTAAAGATAGATCTATTGGGCCTAACAAACCCCATCCAAAGTACCGGATGCTTTAGTACTTCGAAATTTATATCATATCCGAAGGGTGTCCCGGAATGATGGGGATATTCTTATATATGCATCTTGTTAATGTCGGTTACCAGGTGTTCACCATATGAATGATTTTTATCTCTATGTAGGGGATGTGTATTGAAATATGAAATCTTGTGGTCTATTATTATGATTTGATATATATAGGTTAAACCTATAACTCACCAACATTTTTGTTGACGTTTTAAGCATGTTTATTCTCAGGTGATTATTAAGAGCTTCCGCTGTCGCATACTTAAATAAGGACGAGATTTGGAGTCCATGCTTGTATGATATTGTGTAAAAACTGCATTCAAGAAACTTATTTTGTTGTAACATATTTGTATTGTAAACCATTATGTAATGGTCGTGTGTAAACAGGATATTTTAGATTATCATTATTTGATAATCTACGTAAAGCTTTTTAAACCTTTATTGATGAAATAAAGGTTATGGTTTGTTTTAAAATGAATGCAGTCTTTGAAAAACGTCTCATATAGAGGTCAAAACCTCGCAACGAAATCAATTAATATGGAACGTTTTTAATCAATAAGAACGGGACATTTCAGTTGGTATCCGAGCGTTGGTCTTAGAGAACCAGAAAATTTGCATTAGTGTGTCTTATCGAGTTTGTTAGGATGCATTAGTGAGTCTGGACTTCGACCGTGTTTTCTTTAAAAATGATTGCTTAACATTTTTGTTGGAAACTATATATTTTTAACATATGAATATTATGTGATATATTAATCTCTTAACGTGTTTGATATTATGTGATAGATGTCTACCTCTAGAACAAGTCCCATTGACTCACCTAATAATAATGAAGAGTCAAATGTAAATTGGAATGATTTGTGGACTGATTCACAAGTTCCCGAAGAGGAACCGGAAGAAGAGTCGGAACCGGAAGAAGAATCGGAACCGGATGAGGAAATAGAACCGGTGGGGGAAATAATAAAACGGTTAAGTAAAAGAAAATCCTCAACCAACCGACCAAAGTTAATTATGGTCAATGGTGTTTCCGCCAAGGAAGCAAAATATTGGGAGGATTACCAATTCTCCGATGAATCGGATTCCGACGAGAATTCCGATGATGTTATAGAAATTACCCCAACTGAATTTAAAAAGGCAAAAGAAAATAATAAGGGAAAGGGCATAAAAATAGAGAAATCTAATTCCAACCCCGATGAACTTTATATGTATCATCAACCCCCGAAGTCCTTAAGTTGTAACAATGACCCGGGAACCTCTAAACCACCAGGTTTTTCTAAACCAATGTGGACAACGACGGCTCGTATTAGGGGAACATCATATATCCCTAGAAACTTGGCAAAACGAACCAAAACCGAAGAAGAAGAAACGAGCGAGTCGGAATAAGATAGTTGTATTCGTGTGGTATAATATATGGAATATAGTGTTCTTATGCTTTATGATATATGTAAAAATTGCTTGTATTAATAAGTATTTTTTTTATGAATCTAACTCTTGTCTATTTTACAGTTTAAAAACACAAAATGGATAGACAACCCAATATTTTAAGAGACCTACCCGGAGACATGATTGATGAAATCTTGTCTAGAGTCGGCCAGAATTCTTCGGCACAACTATTTAAGGCGAGATCAGTTTGTAAGACATTCGAAGAACGTTCCAAGAATGTCTTGGTTTATAAGAGACTTTCATTTGAAAGATGGGGGATATCACATTGGGAAACCCATAAGTTACGATGTGTTTACTTTGACGCATATATTGCGGAGAACCCAAATGCTATTTTACGCAACGGGTTAAGAAATTATTTTGACTCAATATATCCGAATATTGGACTTCGTGATTTAGAAAAAGCGGCTAACATGCAACATAAAGAAGCATGTTATGCTTACGGATTAGTAATGTTTGCTTCTCACCAAAGTGAGAACAAGAACATCGGGCTACAACTATTAAACAAAACGTTCCCACAAGTGACGGAGTCGGTAATTGGAGTAAGAAATGAGGTTTTTAGATTGTTACGGGACTGTTGGACATTACGTAACCCTCGTCCCTTTGACGACGTTACAACACGCTGTCTTATCAACGGCCATAACGGTTATGTTGCACAAGACCAAGGATGGGAAGTAGTCCTAGTAAAACCAGAATGCATGACTTGTTTCTGGACGTATGAATTACGTGTCTTTATTGCCTTTGCTGAATGACTTGTGTACTAGCTAGAATTATCTTCACAACTATCTTGTATCTAAGTTATTATGTGCTATATTTCATGCTTTATGTAAAATAAGCGGTATTGTAAGTTTGTAAAATATTGTATAAAAGTTTGAACGCGAAATATTATTATAATCAGTTTTTCATATAGAATTGTAGTAGTTGAATTGTATATTAGCTACTAAGTATGAACTTAACGGGTAGGTACTACCCGAATTTAAACTTATAAAACGCTAATATGAAGAAAAAGCTTTTATAAATGAGTTCATATTATGCTACGAAATACTATTAACTACTCTTAATATTCTGTATGATTAACTTGTTCTATTTGACTATTTTGAAGGAAATGGCACCGACTACTCGACACACCGTGAATATGAATGAAGAGGAATTCCGTACTTTTCTAGCTTCAAACATAGCCGCAGTACAGGCTGCGCTACATACCAACAATAACCTTGGATCTAGCAGTACAGGAAATCGTGTAGGATGCACCTACAAAGAATTCACTGCCTGCAAACCTTTGGAATTTGATGGAACCGAAGGACCGATCGGATTGAAACGGTGGACCGAGAAGGTTGAATCGGTGTTTGCCATAAGTAAGTGTACTGAAGAGGACAAAGTGAAGTACGCTACGCATACCTTCACAGGTTCTGCGTTAACATGGTGGAATACCTATCTAGAGCAAGTGGGACAAGATGATGCGTACGCACTACCGTGGTCAGCATTCAAGCACTTGATGAACGAGAAGTACCGTCCCAGAACCGAGGTCAATAAGCTCAAGACAGAACTTAGAGGGTTACGAACCCAAGGATTTGATATTACCACGTACGAAAGACGATTCACAGAATTGTGCCTATTGTGTCCGGGAGCATTCGAAGATGAGGAAGAGAAGATCGACGCGTTTGTGAAAGGATTACCGGAAAGAATCCAAGAAGATATAAGTTCACACGAGCCCGCCTCCATACAACAGGCATGTAGAATGGCTCACAAACTAGTGAACCAGATTGAAGAAAGAATTAAAGAACAGACTGCTGAAGAGGCCAATGTGAAGCAAGTCAAAAGAAAGTGGGAGGAAAACGGTGATAAGAATCGCCAATACAACAACAACAGCAATTACAACAATAATCGCAACAATTATCCCAACAATCGCAACATCAATCGCAACTACAACAAACGGCCCAACAACAACAACAACAACAGCAACAACAACAACAACAGCAACTACAACAATCATCCCAACAACAATAATAACCGCAACAACAACAACAATCAGAAGCAACTATGCCAAAGGTGTGAAAAGAATCACTCGGGGTTCTGCACCAAATTTTGCAACAAGTGTAAAAGAAATGGTCATAGCGCGGCGAAGTGTGAGGTCTACGGACCAGGGGTTAATAGAACGAAAGGAACAAATGGTGTCGGAACGAGTAATGGCGGAGCAAGTAGTGTCGGAGCAAGTTATGCCAATGTAGTTTGTTATAAATGTGGAAAACCAGGCCACATTATTAGAAATTGCCCGAACCAGGAGAACACGAATGGACAAGGCCGTGGAAGAGTTTTCAATATTAATGCGGTAGAGGCACAGGAAGACCCGGAGCTTGTTACGGGTACGTTTCTTATTGACAATAAATCTGCTTACGTTTTATTTGATTCGGGTGCGGATAGAAGCTATATGAGTAGAGATTTTTGTGCTAAATTAAGTTGTCCATTGACGCCTTTGGATAGTAAATTTTTACTCGAATTAGCAAATGGTAAATTAATTTCAGCAGATAATATATGTCGGAATCGAGAAATTAAACTGGTTAGCGAAACATTTAAGATTGATTTGATACCAGTAGAGTTAGGGAGTTTTGATGTGATAATCGGTATGGACTGGTTGAAAGAAGTGAAAGCGGAGATCGTTTGTTACAAAAATGCAATTCGCATTATACGAGAAAAAGGAAAACCCTTAATGGTGTACGGAGAAAAGGGCAACACGAAGCTACATCTTATTAGTAATTTGAAGGCACAAAAACTAATAAGAAAAGGTTGCTATGCTGTTCTAGCACACGTCGAGAAAGTACAAACTGAAGAAAAGAGCATCAATGATGTTCCCATTGCAAAAGAATTTCCCGATGTATTTCCGAAAGAATTACCGGGATTACCCCCACATCGATCCGTTGAATTTCAAATAGATCTTGTACCAGGAGCTGCACCAATAGCTCGTGCTCCTTACAGACTCGCACCCAGCGAGATGAAAGAACTGCAAAGCCAATTACAAGAACTTTTAGAGCGTGGTTTCATTCGACCAAGCACATCACCGTGGGGAGCTCCTGTTTTGTTTGTCAAGAAGAAAGATGGTACATTCAGGTTGTGTATCGACTACCGAGAGTTGAACAAACTTACCATCAAGAACCGCTACCCACTACCGAGAATCGACGATTTATTTGATCAACTACAAGGCTCGTCTGTTTATTCAAAGATTGACTTACGTTCCGGGTATCATCAAATGCGGGTGAAAGAAGATGATATTCCAAAGACTGCTTTCAGAACACGTTACGGTCATTACGAGTTTATGGTCATGCCGTTTGGTTTAACTAATGCACCAGCTGTGTTCATGGACCTTATGAACCGAGTGTGTGGACCATACCTTGACAAGTTTGTCATTGTTTTCATTGATGACATACTTATTTACTCAAAGAATGACCAAGAACACGGTGAACATTTGAGAAAGGTGTTAGAAGTATTGAGGAAGGAAGAATTGTACGCTAAGTTTTCAAAGTGTGCATTTTGGTTGGAAGAAGTTCAATTCCTCGGTCACATAGTGAACAAAGAAGGTATTAAGGTGGATCCGGCAAAGATAGAAACTGTTGAAAAGTGGGAAACCCCGAAAACTCCGAAACACATACGCCAGTTTTTAGGACTAGCTGGTTACTACAGAAGGTTCATCCAAGACTTTTCCAGAATAGCAAAACCCTTGACTGCATTAACGCATAAAGGGAAGAAATTTGAATGGAATGATGAACAAGAGAAAGCGTTTCAGTTATTGAAGAAAAAGCTAACTACGGCACCTATATTGTCATTGCCTGAAGGGAATGATGATTTTGTGATTTATTGTGACGCATCAAAGCAAGGTCTCGGTTGTGTATTAATGCAACGAACGAAGGTGATTGCTTATGCGTCTAGACAATTGAAGATTCACGAACAAAATTATACGACGCATGATTTGGAATTAGGCGCGGTTGTTTTTGCATTAAAGACTTGGAGGCACTACTTATATGGGGTCAAAAGTATTATATATACCGACCACAAAAGTCTTCAACACATATTTAATCAGAAACAACTGAATATGAGGCAGCGTAGGTGGATCGAATTATTGAATGATTACGATTTTGAGATTCGTTACCACCCGGGGAAGGCAAATGTGGTAGCCGATGCCTTGAGCAGGAAGGACAGAGAACCCATTCGAGTAAAATCTATGAATATAATGATTCATAATAACCTTACTACTCAAATAAAGGAGGCGCAACAAGGAGTTTTAAAAGAGGGAAATTTAAAGGATGAAATACCCAAAGGATCAGAGAAGCATCTTAATATTCGGGAAGACGGAACCCGGTATAGGGCTGAAAGGATTTGGGTACCAAAATTTGGAGATATGAGAGAAATGGTACTTAGAGAAGCTCATAAAACCAGATACTCAATACATCCTGGAACGGGGAAGATGTACAAGGATCTCAAGAAACATTTTTGGTGGCCGGGTATGAAAGCCGATGTTGCTAAATATGTAGGAGAATGTTTGACGTGTTCTAAGGTCAAAGCTGAGCATCAAAAACCATCAGGTCTACTTCAACAACCCGAAATCCCGGAATGGAAATGGGAAAACATTACCATGGATTTCATCACTAAATTGCCAAGGACTGCAAGTGGTTTTGATACTATTTGGGTAATAGTTGATCGTCTCACCAAATCAGCACACTTCCTACCAATAAGAGAAGATGACAAGATGGAGAAGTTAGCACGACTGTATTTGAAGGAAGTCGTCTCCAGACATGGAATACCAATCTCTATTATCTCTGATAGGGATGGCAGATTTATTTCAAGATTCTGGCAGACATTACAGCAAGCATTAGGAACTCGTCTAGACATGAGTACTGCCTATCATCCACAAACTGATGGGCAGAGCGAAAGGACGATACAAACGCTTGAAGACATGCTACGAGCATGTGTTATTGATTTCGGAAACAGTTGGGATCGACATCTACCGTTAGCAGAATTTTCCTACAACAACAGCTACCATTCAAGCATTGAGATGGCGCCGTTTGAAGCACTTTATGGTAGAAAGTGCAGGTCTCCGATTTATTGGAGTGAGGTGGGGGATAGACAGATTACGGGTCCGGAGATTATACAAGAAACTACCGAGAAGATCATCCAAATTCAACAACGGTTGAAAACCGCCCAAAGTCGACAAAAGAGCTACGCTGACATTAAAAGAAAAGATATAGAATTTGAAATTGGAGAGATGGTCATGCTTAAAGTTTCACCTTGGAAAGGCGTTGTTCGATTTGGTAAACGAGGGAAATTAAATCCAAGGTATATTGGACCATTCAAGATTATTGATCGTGTCGGACCAGTAGCTTACCGACTTGAGTTACCTCAACAACTCGCGGCAGTACATAACACTTTCCACGTCTCGAATTTGAAGAAATGTTTTGCTAAAGAAGATCTCACTATTCCGTTAGATGAAATCCAAATCAACGAAAAACTCCAATTCATCGAAGAACCCGTCGAAATAATGGATCGTGAGGTTAAAAGACTTAAGCAAAACAAGATACCAATTGTTAAGGTTCGATGGAATGCTCGTAGAGGACCCGAGTTCACCTGGGAGCATGAAGATCAGATGAAGAAGAAATACCCGCATCTGTTTCCAGAAGATTCGTCAACACCTTCAACAGCTTAAAATTTCGGGACGAAATTTATTTAACGGGTAGGTACTGTAGTGACCCGAACTTTTCCACGTTTATATATATTAATTGAGATTGATATTTACATGATTAAATGTTTCCAACATGTTAAGCAATCAAACTTGTTAAGACTTGATTAATTGAAATATGTTTCATATAGACAATTGACCACCCAAGTTGACCGGTGATTCACGAACGTTAAAACTTGTAAAAACTATACGATGACATATATATGGTTATATATATAGTTAACATGTTTTTATTATAAGTATGTATCTCATTAGGTATTTTAACAATGAGCTATATACATAAAAATGAGACTATTAATTTAAGAAACCCGAAAATGATATATATATAACGATTATCGTTATAACAACGTCTTACTAGGTACATATGAATCATATTAAGATATTGATACACTTGGTTAATTATGTTAAATGATAAGTAAATATATTATTAAGTGTATTAACAATGAAATACATATGTAAAAATAAGACTACTAACTTAATGATTTCGAAACGAGACATATATGTAACGATTATCGTTGTAACGACATTTAACTGTATATACATCATACTAAGATATATTATATATCATAATATAATGATAATATAATAATTTAAAATCTCTTTTGTTATTATAAACATTGGGTTAACAACATTTAACAAGATCGTTAACCTAAAGGTTTCAAAACAACACTTACATGTAACGACTAACGATGACTTAACGACTCAGTTAAAATGTATATACATGTAGTGTTTTAATATGTATTTATACACTTTTTAAAGACTTCAATACACTTATCAAAATACTTCTACTTAACAAAAATGCTTACAATTACATTCTCGTTCAGTTTCATCAACAATTCTACTCGTATGCACCCGTATTCGTACTCGTACAATACACAGCTTTTAGATGTATGTACTATTGGTATATACACTCCAATGATCAGCTCTTAGCAGCCCATGTGAGTCACCTAACACATGTGGGAACCATCATTTGGCAACTAGCATGAAATATCTCATAAGATTACAAAAATATGAGTAATCATTCATGACTTATTTACATGAAAACAAAATTACATATCCTTTATATCTAATCCATACACCAACGACCAAAAACACCTACAAACACTTTCATTCTTCAATTTTCTTCATCTAATTGAACTCTCTCAAGTTCTATCTTCAAGTTCTAAGTGTTCTTCATAAATTCCAAAAGTTCTAGTTTCATAAAATCAAGAATACTTTCAAGTTTGCTAGCTCACTTCCAATCTTGTAAGGTGATCATCCAACCTCAAGAAATCTTTGTTTCTTACAGTAGGTTATCATTCTAATACAAGGTAATAATCATATTCAAACTTTGGTTCAATTTCTATAACTATAACAATCTTATTTCAAGTGATGATCTTACTTGAACTTGTTTTCGTGTCATGATTTTGCTTCAAGAACTTTGAGCCATCCAAGGATCCATTGAAGCTAGATCCATTTTTCTCTTTTCCAGTAGGTTCATCCAAGGAACTTAAGGTAGTAATGATGTTCATAACATCATTCGATTCATACATATAAAGCTATCTTATTCGAAGGTTTAAACTTGTAATCACTAGAACATAGTTTAGTTAATTCTAAACTTGTTCGCAAATAAAAGTTAATCCTTCTAACTTGACTTTTAAAATCAACTAAACACATGTTCTATATCTATATGATATGCTAACTTAATGATTTAAAACCTGGAGACACGAAAAACACCGTAAAACCGGATTTACGCCGTCGTAGTAACACCGCGGGCTGTTTTGGGTTAGTTAATTAAAAACTATGATAAACTTTGATTTAAAAGTTGTTATTCTGAGAAAATGATTTTTATTATGAACATGAAACTATATCCAAAAATTATGGTTAAACTCAAAGTGGAAGTATGTTTTCTAAAATGGTCATCTAGACGTCGTTCTTTCGACTGAAATGACTACCTTTACAAAAACGACTTGTAACTTATTTTTCCGACTATAAACCTATACTTTTTCTGTTTAGATTCATAAAATAGAGTTCAATATGAAACCATAGCAATTTGATTCACTCAAAACGGATTTAAAATGAAGAAGTTATGGGTAAAACAAGATTGGATAAATTTTTCTCATTTTAGCTACGTGAAAATTTGTAACAAATCTATTCCAACCATAACTTAATCAACTTGTATTGTATATTATGTAATCTTGAGATACCATAGACACGTATACAATGTTTCGACCTATCATGTCGACACATCTATATATATTTCGGAACAACCATAGACACTCTATATGTGAATGTTGGAGTTAGCTATACAGGGTTGAGGTTGATTCCAAAATATATATAGTTTGAGTTGTGATCAATACTGAGATACGTATACACTGGGTCGTGGATTGATTCAAGATAATATTTATCGATTTATTTCTGTACATCTAACTGTGGACAACTAGTTGTAGGGTACTAACGAGGACAGCTGACTTAATAAACTTAAAACATCAAAATATATTAAAAGTGTTGTAAATATATTTTGAACATACTTTGATATATATGTATATATTGTTATAGGTTCGTGAATCAACCAGTGGCCAAGTTTTACTTCCCGACGAAGTAAAAATCTGTGAAAGTGAGTTATAGTCCCACTTTTAAAATCTAATATTTTTGGGATGAGAATACATGCAGGTTTTATAAATGATTTACAAAATAGACACAAGTACGTGAAACTACATTCTATGGTTGAATTATCGAAATCGAATATGCCCCTTTTTATTAAGTCTGGTAATCTAAGAATTAGGGAACAGACACCCTAATTGACGCGAATCCTAAAGATAGATCTATTGGGCCTAACAAACCCCATCCAAAGTACCGGATGCTTTAGTACTTCGAAATTTATATCATATCCGAAGGGTGTCCCGGAATGATGGGGATATTCTTATATATGCATCTTGTTAATGTCGGTTACCAGGTGTTCACCATATGAATGATTTTTATCTCTATGTAGGGGATGTGTATTGAAATATGAAATCTTGTGGTCTATTATTATGATTTGATATATATAGGTTAAACCTATAACTCACCAACATTTTTGTTGACGTTTTAAGCATGTTTATTCTCAGGTGATTATTAAGAGCTTCCGCTATCGCATACTTAAATAAGGACGAGATTTGGAGTCCATGCTTGTATGATATTGTGTAAAAACTGCATTCAAGAAACTTATTTTGTTGTAACATATTTGTATTGTAAACCATTATGTAATGGTCGTGTGTAAACAGGATATTTTAGATTATCATTATTTGATAATCTACGTAAAGCTTTTTAAACCTTTATTGATGAAATAAAGGTTATGGTTTGTTTTAAAATGAATGCAGTCTTTGAAAAACGTCTCATATAGAGGTCAAAACCTCGCAACGAAATCAATTAATATGGAACGTTTTTAATCAATAAGAACGGGACATTTCACCATATATATATATATATATATATATATATATATATATATATATATATATATATATATATATATATATATATGATTTGATCACCGTGGATCCTTATACAGCGTTTTGACATATCATTTTGATTTCTTCTATATATATTATTGGAACAAACTATAAGACACCATTGGCAGTAATTTCGAGTTAGATGTGGGTCGAAGTAGATTCTAAAATATTATATACTTTGAGTTGTGATCGAGCCTGAGACATGTATACAATGGGTCGCGGATTGCTTCAGACAATATACATATTATGTGTCTTATTATATTAAGACAATATATTATAGTGTTAGTGAATTCTAACACAATATACGCATTTATATTTATATATATATTTATACTGTTGAACTATTGGACTATTGGACTACGGACGTTGGACTACTAACAATGGACAATTAAAATTATCACAAGTATCATAAGTATGGAATATTAATTATATATATATATATATATCTTGACACAAGAATATTATTATTAGGTTCGTGAATTTGTCAAAAGGCCAAGTCTTTTCACCATCTATTCGAAAATCATCACAAGTGAGTTATAGTCCCATTTTTACTATCTAAATTATTTTGGGATGAGAATACATGCGAATTTATAAATGTTTTACAAAATAAGCACAAGTTCATGAAACTACATGTAGCGACCCGACCAAATCATGTTTGACGGCGCCGTCTACGTAGGTCCCATTACATGGTCATAAGTCTTTAAGATAAAGTTTGACCGAAAAACATGTCGCATTCATTTCATAAGTATGGATGTTTCAAGGTTTACAAAGTAGTTCGGCAACTAGTTACAGAACAAAGTTTAAAGTACAATGAAACATATGCGACACAATTTGAAAGTAGTCAAAAGACGCTCCACGTATGCAAGTATACTCGACATCCAATGCAAGTATCAAAAAGAATGAGCGAAAGCATGTATCATTAAGCATTCAAGGACCTGAGAAAACATAAAAGAATCTGTCAACGAAAACGTTGGTGAAATCATAGTTGTATGCATAAAGTATATTTGTATCACAAGGGTTAGTATAAATCATTTATTAAGCGTATACATCTCAAAAGATGTGTTTGTATCACGAGCACCCAATTATCAAACTTAACTGAATCTTACCTCTGCATAATAGTGTTAGACCCTACACTATACATCGAAAGTACATTTCATTCATCTGAATGAGGGTTCGTCAAACCCGCATGGCCACACAACATAATTCCTCGCTCACACTCTACAAGTGTAACTAATGATAATTGGACTTGAGGATTTTTGTTCTAACTCGTATGTATCTTTGCTTTCGTATAGTATTCAAAGTATCAAAGTATGAAAAGTATATATATACATGTGAAAAGTATATATAAGTATGTAAGGTATATGTTTTCTCATCCCACGATTTTAAAAGTATAAAAGTATTTGAGAAGTGGGGCTATGATCTCACCTTGAGTGTAGGAAAGTAAATTTATTCCAACAAGTAACGTGTGCAAGAACAATGCTAGTCTCGATCTAAACAATTAGGTTGTATCAATAACGATAGTCACGATTGGTCAAAGATGTTCAATTAGTCCTATGGCTCAATACGACACGATTATGTAGCATGTGAATCAAATTGTCAAGTTTCATGCAAGATACAAGTATAGAAACAAGTTAGAAAGATTTCATAATCATTTGGTTAAGTTTGACAAAAAGTCAAACTTTGGTCGGTCAAAGTCAACACAAAAGTCAACACGTACGGGTCGGGTGTGACGACCCGAAAATTTCCGACCAAATTTAAACTTAACCTTTATATGTTTCCGACACGATAAGCAGAATTTGTAATGTTGAATCTCAAAAAGTTTGGAACTACATTCATGTAATCAATTATCCTTTGACCGTGTTCGACGATTCACGAACAATTATGTGTATATAGATATGTATATATAATATATAATATTAACTGAAAACATTAACAAAGTATTAGATATATGATACTTTACATGAACGTATTTGTTTCGATATATTTATTGACAGAATAAAGAGATAATATCAAATGATTGAATTATCAGATACATTATGATATGATTACGGGCCTATGTTATGAGGTCCACTGTGATTTAAGAAATCTATTCTTTTTGACCACTCATTACTTAACTAGTATGATAAAATAACGATATTTATATTTTATTTTATCAAATATATATAACGATTTAAATTAATATTATATATATTTATACGCGTATTATACGTACATAGTTTTATACTTTTACTATACTTTAACTTTACCTTTACTTTACTTTTACTTTACTTTAACTTTAATAATTCATACTTTAATAATTCACTTTAATAATTCATACTTTAATAATTCACTTTAATAATTAACTTTAATAATTTATACTTTAATAATTCACTTTAATAATTCATACATTAATAATTCACTTTAATAATTCATACTTTAATAATTCACTTTAATAATTCATACTTTAATAATTCACTTTAATAATTCAAAAATCTGTTATAAATAGAATTCAATAGGTTTTATTATTTCATAGAAACTTGAAAATATATTTCTCTAAACTCTCTCAATCGAACTACACATATATATTTTCTTTGTATTATTTCAAGATATTATTAGTATACATAAAATACTACGACGGAGTTATATTCAGACGATTTTAAAATAAGTTTTCAAACGGAATAGAGCTAAGGAAATTATGGGTTATAGCTATGGAGGTTATGGGTATTAATCGAGGGTATTGCTCGTGAGGTCAACCTAACGTTTATCATTTTCGTTTCGTCTACGTACTTTCCTGCAATATTGAATCTCAATATTGATACGTGAGCACTCATAACTTAACTTTTATATTTCAATAGTGTATCCCTGACTAGTGCTCGAGTATATAGGATTATGCATGCTTGTACATTCGATATTGTCCTTAGATAGGTTTGTTGAATCCTGAATTAGATACATATGCTACTGAGATAGGGTATATGATATGCATGTCATTGGAAAGCTAGCGAAAAATTAAGAACTTTTCATTTAGATATCGAATGGTTTCGATGAACGGATTAGAAGTTATAGTCAACTGAATTTTAGTATTATTGTTAAAATGATTATTATTACTATCGTCGTTATTATTTTAATAGAAATATCATTGTTATTATAAAATATCATTATTACTATTATGTTAGTATTATCATTTTATCATAATAACATTTTTAGTAAATATAAATATTGTTATTTTTTTATAGAATAATAATAATTATTATTACAAAATAATACAACTTTTACTTATTATTATTATGATCAATATTATTTTATCAAATAAATAGGGTATACAAAGATATTTTTCACCACGCGTAATATAATTACATTAATAATACTTACCACTATAGTTTTACGATATTAAGTGAACTTTATAAATTTTACTACTTAAGATATATAAAAGTATATTTTATCATATATAAACGTTAATATAAATTTTTATTAATAAATGACTTTTATTATTATAAAATCTAATAAATATATTTAAATATATAAAATGACTATAGTTAAGTTATATAATAAACACGTATAAATTTTAGAAGTCATTTTGGGTTAAGTTGACTTTTGTTGACTTTTGCATATTAGTCCCGAGCATTAGGATTGTGGTACACTATGACTTGACCAAAAATTGTTAGACAAATATTGACCAACATATAAATATATATAATTAATATAGGTTCGTGAATCCGAGGCCGACCTTGCACTTGTTAAATGACGTTATATGTATTTTTACTACGAAATACAGTATGGTGAGTTTCATTACTCCCTTTTTATATATATTTTTGGGCTGAGAATACATGCGCTGTTTTATAAATGTTTTACGAAATAGGCACAAGTACTAAAACAAATTCTATGTGGGTTTAAACCAGAAATATACCCTTAGCTTGGTAACATTAAACTACTTGTCTATGTACGGTAGGCGCGAATCCTAAAGATAGATCTATTGGGCCTGACAAACCCCATCCTGACTATGGGATGCTTTAGTACTTCGAGGTTATTTAAAACACACCTGATCTGGTGTACTTCAGAGGGTAAAACATGAACGTTAAGGCTTGTTACCGGGTGCCTACAACTTATAGAATACTTTTATACACTTGCGAGTGTACGGATATTTATAGAAACTGAAATCTTGTGGTCTATTACTATTACGGAAATGATTGATTATGATAAACTAATGAACTCACCAACCTTTTGGTTGACACTTTAAAGCATGTTTATTCTCAGGTATTAAAGAAATCTTCCGCTGTGCATTAGCTCATTTTAAGGATATTACTTGGAGTCATTCATGACATACTTTGAAAGACGTTGCATTCGAGTCGTTGAGTTCATCAAGATTAATATTAAGTCAATTATAGTTGGATGTAATATGAAATGGTATGCATGCCGTCAATTTTTGATGTAAAGAAAGTTTGTCTTTTAAAATCGAATGCAATGTTTGTAAAACGTATCATATAGAGGTCAAATACCTCGCGATGTAATCAACTATTGTGAATCGTTTATAATGTATATGAACGGATCCTTTCAGTTGGTATCAGAGCGGTGGTCTTAGCGAACCAGGTCTTGCATTAGTGTGTCTAACTGATAGTTGTTAAGATGCATCAGTGAGTCTGGACTTCGACCGTGTCTGCATGTCAAAAGTTTTGCTTATCATTTTTAGTCTGAAATCATCTACTTACCACCCTTAGGAAATTACCTGCTTATCATTCTTAAGTCTAGATGCGTTTTCCTACATTTATTGCATAATAGTGTATAGACGAATTCTTATCTTAGCATATCTGTTACTGTGAACTTTGACTGACATCTTTCAAAGATTCCTCCGTAATTTATGGGATTTTGGTATTATATATACATATGTAAATTATGTATTGAAGAATACCAAATCTAAATTCTACAATCTATTTCATACAAAAAAATTCTTTCCCTGATCATACAAGATGGATCCCTCAACCAGTTTGAGTTCCTCGGATTCCGACAGCTATGCCGATATGGATTTCCACATGAGCTCCGAAAGCAGCGTGATCGGAATGGATCAACCAATTAGCCATCATCTATTCTGGATGAATTGGGGATGGGTTCGTAATCTACTTAACCATTGGAGATAAGAAGAAGGTGATCCCTTTCATCCACCACATTGCCCTCTTGGCAATGAACCTGAAGCACTTACTGGCGAACCTGTCCGAAACACCATTTTCTCTCTCATTTCCAGAGTATCTCGTCATGGTTATATACTACACCAAATTCTAGATCTTATTTATCCGCTCGTCCGAACCGACAATCACCCCGGTGTAATAGAAGAAGTCAACGAGCTTCACGCTCGGGTAGTGGCTTTGGAGAATATGGTGCAAAGGTTACAAACACCAGCAGCAGCACCAGCAGCATAACCAGTACCACCATCAACAACATCAACAGTATCATTACCACCACCAACAACAACCGCATCACAAATCTCAACTTCACAATCTGTCCCACGAGCATCGACGTCATACGCCATGTAGATACCAAGGAATACCACAACGATTAAGTATTGATTCATAACTTCATTGGGGAAACATTCTACGGCGATTATGTAATTTCTAAAGTTTAGAAATTATCTATCCTAGCCTTAACCATAAATCAAATGAGTTTAATTTAATATTAACTCATTAAATCTATATTACATCTGAAGAAATATACACATATATATTTCCATAAAGACTGTAATAAAATTCTTTTGTACAAAATATTAATTGTGAATTTTTTTTTGCGGGTAGGTAATACCCGAGAGATATATAAATTCACAATTAATATGTTACATTCTTCGAATCTGATTCAGCAAGTCATCCATTATACTCACTACTTTCACAACAATATACATTCTTTTATAGAAATCAAAATAACCATACTCATTCAAAATCTAATTACATATTCTGATTTTAAAATCTCAGAATTCGATTCAAGATATAACCGAAATCATCACTCTTAGATTCCTACATCTTTCAAAACTATACTTTGACTTCAAAACTGTCCTAGAACCTCATTCCTATTCATGGAACTCACAAAAATATTTGTATCATTCAAAATCTTAGAACATCATATGTATATTAACAATTACAATATGTGTTCAAACACTTCGAAATTCCTAAAGACATGCGAGATGATTATCCAACCACACATTACCCACTGTCATGCACCTGAAAAGCTCTCGAAACCAAAGTTATAGTTTAACACGTATCCATGTCAAATCCTTTGATATTTATTACCAAATATAATTTTTCAATCTCTTTCCAAAATAGACAGTTTTGTCACAGCTCCAGCAAATCACCTTCATTTGTTTATACGAATAAACCCTTCATCATGGTTACCGGGGAACCTTTCATATCTCGTCACATTAGCAGTAAACTTATCAACAACTTCATTAACCTTCGACTTAAGCCTCTCCGAAAATTCACTATACTTATTCATTAAAACCCCATCATGTACTCACCTACATCCTGTAACAATAATTGTCACACCAACTACTGGGAATTAGCAATCAGTATTTTGAATTTCGCGACAATTTTATGTTAAAAGTTATATGTATACATATAACGTCTATCTCCTAGACTTACATACTTCGAATGTGAATTTTCTGAAAAACATCCCCAAACAATGAACTAGTTCTCCGAAATTGGAAAAATGCTGATGAAGCAGCAAAAACTGTAAACGACTTTAACAGTCAAAAGTTTGATGATAAAGAATAGTATGGTGGTAAAGCTGAGAAAAAGAGAAGGTTTAAAACTGGAAAATGGATTGAGCAGACCATGAAGGAGGCTGTGGACAAATCACAAAGACAAAACCTGCCTTCAAAGGATCCAAATGTTTCAGTGTCTACTGAAATCATTAGCAAACACCTTACTTCTTATTCTAAACCTTCACAGACAAATCTTCTTCATCATCCATCTATGTTAAGAATTCTAAGATATTATCGTATCTTTTATTATAAATATCTTCGATATTCCTGAAGATATTTTCACAACTATTCTTATCCGAAATCTTTTATCTCTTCGCAATATCTGCGTTACAACATAAAAAGAAACTGTGTTAGTTTCTAAATTCTGAAGAAAAAAAAAATTCGAATTTAAAATATGAATGTTTTTAAAGCAGTGTTGGGAACTGAAACATGAGTTAGTATAATATAATGACACTTGATCAACGTGATTATATTACAGTAAGTCATGCTGAGTTTCTAATAGAACGTGATGATTCATAGAACATACCGTCATCATGTACTATTTACACGACTCTTACATTCTACCCAATTTCCAAACATATTAAGAACATATCATCTTGATAGCTCTATATTTTCAGATATTCTGGTAAGTTGCCAAATTAAGATCGTGCCATTACGATTTTCTTCTTGGAACATTAACTATGTTCATCCAAAAATTCATATCTACGAATTCTGGACCATTATCCGCTTGACTTAAGGCTGGGAAGAGAAAATGAAAGCATGAAGCTCCGAAATATAATGGAGAATATAAAGCCCGATAACAACCTCGAAATTACAAACCGTGTATATCAATGCGTATAGCAATATAAAGACACGGGAGAATGAAAAACACAATAACCCCAAGGTAATGGTAGAAGAAAATAACTTCCTCCGGTGGTAGATGAAAAAGAAGAATGACAGATATGAAAGTTAAGAGTATACCAAGAATCAATACTGGATGAAGCATATTAATGAATGCTTTAAAGTATGAATTGGGGAGAAAGACTAGAAGGTGTGAGCTGTGGAAATAAAGAAACGAAGGGGGTGTATTTATAGTAAAATATCAGACAGAGAAATCGAGACAGATTATCGCATTTAATCAAAGAAGGTCATGATTTTCTTAATCGCCGAAGAACCAAATCTTATTGCAAAGATTTTCTTTAAATCCAATGAATTCTGGAAATCAATCATAACTACGTCATCGGTTAAAATAAATATACGTTTACTCATTTCACTCTCTTGCGATAGCTTCACTTATACTCTTCGCGTAATCAAATTGTTTTATCTATATTACTCAATGATGATAAAACTCTATTTATCAACTCATATTCGTCATGAAAACATTTTTATAGTTAGCCATGACGACCTCGATCAAATTTCGGGACGAAATTTCTTTAACGGGTAGGTACTGTGACGACCCAAAAATTTCCGACCAAATTTAAACTTAACCTTTATATGTTTCCGACACGATAAGCAGAATTTGTAATGTTGAATCTCAAAAAGTTTGGAACTACATTCATGTAATCAATTATCCTTTGACCGTGTTCGACGATTCATGAACAATTATGTGTATATAGATATGTATATATAATATATAATATTAACTGAAAACATTAACAAAGTATTAGATATATGATACTTTACATGAACGTATTTGCTTCAATATATTTATTGACAGAATTAAGAGATAATATCAAATGATTGAATTATCAGATACATTATGATATGATTACGGGCCTATGTTATGAGGTCCACTGTGATTTAAGAAATCTATTCTTTTTGACCACTCATTACTTAACTAGTATGATAAAATAACGATATTTATATTTTATTTTATCAAATATATATAACGATTTAAATTAATATTATATATATTTATACGCGTATTATACGTACATAGTTTTATACTTTTACCATACTTTAACTTTACCTTTACTTTACTTTTACTTTAGTTTAACTTTAATAATTCATACTTTAATAATTCACTTTAATAATTCATACTTTAATAATTCACTTTAATAATTCATACTTTAATAATTCACTTTAATAATTCACTTTAATAATTCATACTTTAATAATTCACTTTAATAATTCATACTTTAATAATTCACTTTAATAATTCATACTTTAATAATTCACTTTAATAATTCATACTTTAATAATTCACTTTAATAATTAAAAAATCTGTTATAAATAGAATTCAATAGGTTTTATTATTTCATAGAAACTTGAAAATATATTTCTCTAAACTCTCTCAATCGAACTACACATATATATTTTCTTTGTATTATTTCAAGATATTATTAGTATACATAAAATACTACGACGGAGTTATATTCAGACGATTTTAAAATAAGTTTTCAAACGGAATAGAGCTAAGGAAATTATGGGTTATAGCTATGGAGGTTATGGGTATTAATCGAGGGTATTGCTCGTGAGGTCAACCTAACGTTTATCATTTTCGTTTCGTCTACGTACTTTCCTGCAATATTGAATCTCAATATTGATACGTGAGCACTCATAACTTAACTTTTATATTTCAATAGTGTATCCCTGACTAGTGCTCGAGTATATAGGATTATGCATGCTTGTACATTCGATATTGTCCTTAGATAGGTTTGTTGAATCCTGAATTAGATACATATGCTACTGAGATAGGGTATATGATATGCATGTCATTGGAAAGCTAGCGAAAAATTAAGAACTTTTCATTTAGATATCGAATGGTTTCGATGAACGGATTAGAAGTTATAGTCAACTGAATTTTAGTATTATTGTTAAAATGATTATTATTACTATCGTCGTTATTATTTTAATAGAAATATCATTGTTATTATAAAATATCATTATTACTATTATGTTAGTATTATCATTTTATCATAATAACATTTTTAGTAAATATAAATATTGTTATTTTTTTATAGAATAATAATAATTATTATTACAAAATAATACAACTTTTACTTATTATTATTATGATCAATATTATTTTATCAAATAAATAGGGTATACAAAGATATTTTTCACCACGCGTAATATAATTACATTAATAATACTTACCACTATAGTTTTACGATATTAAGTGAACTTTATAAATTTTACTACTTAAGATATATAAAAGTATATTTTATCATATATAAACGTTAATATAAATTTTTATTAATAAATGACTTTTATTATTATAAAATCTAATAAATATATTTAAATATATAAAATGACTATAGTTAAGTTATATAATAAACACGTATAAATTTTAGAAGTCATTTTGGGTTAAGTTGACTTTTGTTGACTTTTGCATATTAGTCTCGAGCATTAGGATTGTGGTACACTATGACTTGACCAAAAATTGTTAGACAAATATTGACCAACATATAAATATATATAATTAATATAGGTTCGTGAATCCGAGGCCAACCTTGCACTTGTTAAATGACGTTATATGTATTTTTACTACGAAATACAGTATGGTGAGTTTCATTACTCCCTTTTTATATATATTTTTGGGCTGAGAATACATGCGCTGTTTTATAAATGTTTTACGAAATAGGCACAAGTACTAAAACAAATTCTATGTGGGTTTAAACCAGAAATATACCCTTAGGTTGGTAACATTAAACTACTTGTCTATGTACGGTAGGCGCGAATCCTAAAGATAGATCTATTGGACCTGGCAAACCCCATCCTGACTATGGGATGCTTTAGTACTTCGAGGTTATTTAAAATACACCTGATCTGGTGTACTTCAGAGGGTAAAACATGAACGTTAAGGCTTGTTACCGGGTGCCTACAACTTATAGAATACTTTTATACACTTGCGAGTGTACGGATATTTATAGAAACTGAAATCTTGTGGTCTATTACTATTACGGAAATGATTGATTATGATAAACTAATGAACTCACCAACCTTTTGGTTGACACTTTAAAGCATGTTTATTCTCAGGTATTAAAGAAATCTTCCGCTGTGCATTAGCTCATTTTAAGGATATTACTTGGAGTCATTCATGACATACTTTGAAAGACGTTGCATTCGAGTTGTTGAGTTCATCAAGATTAATATTAAGTCAATTATAGTTGGATGTAATATGAAATGGTATGCATGCCGTCAATTTTTGATGTAAAGAAAGTTTGTCTTTTAAAAACGAATGCAATGTTTATAAAACGTATCATATAGAGGTCAAATACCTCGCGATGTAATCAACTATTGTGAATCGTTTATAATGTATATGAACGGATCCTTTCATCGGGTCCCGAACTATTTTTCTGAGGTTTTTAATCATATATGAGCATGTTAGAACAAGTTACATGTGAATCGGAGGTGCGTAGCATAGCAAACATTTTTCAAAAATTGACAAAGTTGGACAGCCCACTTTGGCGCGTCGCGCGGGTATATGGCGCACCGTGCCATTACCTGTGCAGAGAATTCTGGCAGTTTTTAAGTTTTATGCACGAACCTAACTTCAAACAATCACCATTTATGACCCGCAAACAACCAAAGCATGTATCTTATATCATCGGAAAAGTATTTTGACGAGGAAAACAACTAAACACATTTCATCAATCACATTTACTTTTACAACAACAAAAATCACATTCAAAGCTCCTCATTAAATGCATTCAAGTTGATAAATGAAATTCGATGATTCGGCAACAAATTTACATGAATGATATGCCGTTTCGAAGGTGATCAAGCATACAATACAACCTAACACTTACAAATAATATTTCATGTCATTCAAAGCATTTAATGTTCACATTCAATTCTATCAAACCCTAAGTAACAACATCAAAATCACTAATCATGTTTATGAAGTTTTCTAAAACAACTTACACATCAAATTGAAACTATTGATGTTAGGAACACATTTAATACATGCATTTATAACATTTTAACATCATTCAACAACCAAATCACCAAATTAAACACACCAAAGTTTATGTTCATGCTAGTTACTTCAAATAACAAAATCGAACATATAAATCATATATTCATGTTAGACTTGAGCCATAGACACTAATTAACAACTTTATAACTTAAAAACATCAAGAACACAAAATATAGTGATTTTAGAAAGTTACCCAAATGTAATGAAAGCGGTATGGAATCGGAGAAGAAGTTGCAAGGATTCCAAATATGTAATATGTTTTGATTGAAGCTTGCTTGAACGAATTTAGATGATGATTCTTTGAGATGGAGTTTGAGAGAATAATTGAAAGTATTAAAAGAAAATGGAAAAGGGAAAATGGATAAATGAATGGAGGAGGAGAAGTGTTGACCCTTTGAACTAGTCAAAGGTTTGGCACTTTGGCAAGTTTGATCCCTCTAGTTCGGTTGCGGGTGTGTGAATTACCTAAACGAGATATTTTAAAACGCGTATTAACAGGAGATGTTATAGTCATATAACGGACTTTAAATAATTAAACGAAAAAGTAAACGGAAAAAGGCGGGATGTTACATTACCTACTCCTCAAAAGAAATTTCATCCCGAAATTTAAGCAGGCGTAGTAATCGTCATTTCTTCCTCGAAATCTTGCGTTTCCGGACACGAAGAGGCACCGCTATTTCTTTTCGACTTAAGGCATCGGCTACTACATTTACCTTTCTGGGATGGTAACGAAGCTCGCAATCGTAATCGTTTAAGGTTTCAATCCACCTTCGTTGTCTCATGTTTAGTTGCTTTTGATCGAAGATGTGTTGGAGACTTTTGTGATCGGTAAAGATAGTACTCTTGGTTCCATAAAGATAGTGTCTCCACATTTTTAGTGCAAAGACAACGGCTCCGAGTTCGAGATCATGTGTCGTGTAGTTTCTTTCATGAATTTTGAGTTGTCGAGAAGCATAAGCAATGACTTTCCTTCGTTACATCAATACACACCCAAAACCATGTTTCGAGGCATCACAATATACAACAAAATCGTCATTGCCTTCGGGAAGTGACAAGATAGGAGCGGTGGTTAGCTTTGTTTTCAAGATTTGAAATGCGGATTCTTGTTCGGTCGCCCAAATGAATTTCTTTCCCTTGTGAGTTAACGCGGTTAGAGGACGAGCAACCAAAGAGAAATCCTTGATGAATCTACGGTAGTATTCGGCGAGACCCAAAAATTGACGAATGTGAGTAGGAGTAGTAAGAGTCTCCCATTTACTAATGGCTTCGATTTTTGATGGATCGATTTGAATACCTTGATCACTTACAACATGACCAAGAAATTGAACTTCCTTCAACCAAAATTCACACTTGGAGAATTTGGCATAGAGTCGTTCTTGTCTCAATAGTTCAAGCACAAGTCAGAGATGTTGTTCGTGTTCTTCTTCGCTTTTAGAATAGACCAAGATGTCCTCGATGAATACAATAACGAACTTATCGAGATGCGGTTTGCACACGCGGTTCATAAGATCCATGTACACCGCCGGTGCGTTAGTGAGACCAAATGGCATTACAAGAAATTCATAACTACCATAACGAGTCCAGAAAGCGGTTTTGGAGATATCTTCCCACTTAATCCTTAATTGATGATAACTCGAGCGAAGATCCATTTTCGAATATACACAAGACCCTTGTAGTTGATCAAAGAGGTCATCGATGCGAGAAAGAGGATATCGGTTCTTAACCGTCAATTTGTTTAGTTCACGATAATCGATGCACATTCGTAGGGATTCGTATTTCTTTTTAACAAACAAAATCAGAGCGCCCCAAGGTGAATGATTAGGTTAGATAAAACCACGATCAAGTAGTTCTTGGATTTGACTTTGCAATTCTTGCATTTCGGATGGAACGAGTCTATATGGTGCACGTGCTATGGGTGCGGCTCGCGGAATAAGATCGATTTGGAATTCAACCGGTCGATGAGGTGAAAGACCCGGCAATTCGTCTGGAAATACATCGGAAAAGTCACTAACAATTGGCACATCATCGATATGCTTCTCATTGGACTCGACTTTCTTAGCATGAGCAAGGATCGCAAAACATCCCTTACGGAGTAGTTTTCTAACTTTAATGCACGAAACGAGGTTGAGTCCGGTGCAACTCTTATCGCCATAAATAATCAAAGGTTCACCATTCTCGATAGGAATTCGGATTGCGTTAAGATCACAAAGAATGTGAGATTTCGTTTTGGCTAGCCAATTCATACCGATTATTACATCGAAGCTTCCTAGTTCCATGGGTATCAAGTCAATTTCAAACTCATTACCCAAAATGTTTAACGTACACCCCCGGTAATATGTCTCGGCACTCAATAGTTTCCCGTTGGCCACTTCAATGGTATAAGTGGTATCTAGTGGGAGTGGTGGAGTGCTAAAAGAATGAATCAAAGTCTTGGATATAAAGCATTTATTGTAGTGACCCGAACTTTTCCATGTTTATATATAATAATTGAGATTGATATTTACATGATTAAATGTTTCCAACATGTTAAGCAATCAAACTTGTTAAGACTTGATTAATTGAAATATGTTTCATATAGACAATTGACCGCCCAAGTTGTCCGGTGATTCACGAACGTTAAAACTTGTAAAAACTATATGATGACATATATATGGATATATATATAGTTAACATGATACTATGATAAGTAAACATATCATTAAGTATATTAACAATGAACTACATATGTAAAAACAAGACTACTAACTTAATGATTTTTAAACGAGACATATATGTACCGATTATCGTTGTAAAGACATTTAATGTATATATATCATATTAAGAGATATTCATACATGATAATATCATGATAATATAATAATTTAAAATCTCATTTGATATTATAAACATTGGGTTAACAACATTTAACAAGATCGTTAACCTAAAGGTTTCAAAACAACACTTACATGTAACGACTAACGATGACTTAACGACTCAGTTAAAATGTATATACATGTAGTGTTTTAATATGTATTTATACACTTTTGAAAGACTTCAATACACTTATCAAAATACTTCTACTTAACAAAAATGCTTACAATTACATCCTCGTTCAGTTTCATCAACAATTCTACTCGTATGCACCCGTATTCGTACTCGTACAATACACAGCTTTTAGATGTATGTACTATTGGTATATACACTCCAATGATCAGCTCTTAGCAGCCCATGTGAGTCACCTAACACATGTGGGAACCATCATTTGGCAACTAGCATGAAATATCTCATAAAATTACAAAAATATGAGTAATCATTCATGACTTATTTACATGAAAACAAAATTACATATCCTTTATATCTAATCCATACACCAACGACCAAAAACACCTATAAACACTTTCATTCTTCAATTTTCTTCATCTAATTGATCTCTCTCTCAAGTTCTATCTTCAAGTTCTAAGTGTTCTTCATATATTCTACAAGTTCTAGTTACATAAAATCAAGAATACTTTCAAGTTTGCTAGCTCACTTCCAATCTTGTAAGGTGATCATCCAACCTCAAGAAATCTTTGTTTCTTGCAGTAGGTTATCATTCTAATACAAGTTAATAATCATATTCAAACTTTGGTTCAATTTCTATAACTATAACAATCTTATTTCAAGTGATGATCTTACTTGAACTTGTTTTCGTGTCATGATTTTGCTTCAAGAACTTTGAGCCATCCAAGGATCCATTGAAGCTAGATCCATTTTTCTCTTTTCCAGTAGGTTCATCCAAGGAACTTAAGGTAGTAATGATGTTCATAACATCATTCGATTCATACATATAAAGCTATCTTATTCGAAGGTTTAAACTTGTAATCACTAGAACATAGTTTAGTTAATTCTAAACTTGTTCGCAAACAAAAGTTAATCCTTGTAACTTGACTTTTAAAATCAACTAAACACATGTTCTATATCTATATGATATGCTAACTTAATGATTTAAAACCTGGAGACACGAAAAACACCGTAAAACCGGATTTACGCCGTCGTAGTAACACCGCGGGCTGTTTTGGGTTAGTTAATTAAAAACTATGATAAACTTTGATTTAAAAGTTGTTATTCTGAGAAAATGATTTTTATTATGAACATGAAACTATATCCAAAAATTATGGTTAAACTCAAAGTGGAAGTATGTTTTCTAAAATGGTCATCTAGACGTCGTTCTTTCGACTGAAATGACTACCTTTACAAAAACGACTTGTAACTTATTTTTCCGACTATAAACCTATACTTTTTCTGTTTAGATTCATAAAATAGAGTTCAATATGAAACCATAGCAATTTGATTCACTCAAAACGGATTTAAAATGAAGAAGTTATGGGTAAAACAAGATTGGATAAATTTTTCTCATTTTAGCTACGTGAAAATTTGTAACAAATCTATTCCAACCATAACTTAATCAACTTGTATTGTATATTATGTAATCTTGAGATACCATAGACACGTATACAATGTTTCGACCTATCATGTCGACACATCTATATATATTTCGGAACAACCATAGACACTCTATATGTGAATGTTGGAGTTAGCTATACAGGGTTGAGGTTGATTCCAAAATATATATAGTTTGAGTTGTGATGAATACTGAGATACGTATACACTGGGTCGTGGATTGATTCAAGATAATATTTATCGATTTATTTCTGTACATCTAACTGTGGACAACTAGTTGTAGGGTACTAACGAGGACAGCTGACTTAATAAACTTAAAACATCAAAATATATTAAAAGTGTTGTAAATATATTTTGAACATACTTTGATATATATGTATATATTGTTATAGGTTCGTGAATCAACCAGTGGCCAAGTTTTACTTCCCGACGAAGTAAAAATCTGTGAAAGTGAGTTATAGTCCCACTTTTAAAATCTAATATTTTTGGGATGAGAATACATGCAGGTTTTATAAATGATTTACAAAATAGACACAAGTACGTGAAACTACATTCTATGGTTGAATTATCGAAATCGAATATGCCCCTTTTTATTAAGTCTGGTAATCTAAGAATTAGGGAACAGACACCCTAATTGACGCGAATCCTAAAGATAGATCTTGAAAGGACCCGTTCATATACATTATAAACGATTCACAATAGTTGATTACATTGCGAGGTATTTTACCTCTATATGATACATTTTACAAACATTGCATTCGTTTTTAAAAGACAATCTTTCTTTACATCGAAAATTGACAGGCATGCATACCATTTCATAATATCCACTATCCAACTATAAATTGATTTAATAATAATCTTTGATGAACTCAATGACTCGAATGCAACATTCTTCGAAATATGCTATGAAAGACTCCAAGTAATATCTTTAAAATGAGCAAATGCACAGAGGAAGATTTCTTTAACACCTGAGAATAAACATGCTTTAAAGTGTCAACCAAAAGGTTGGTGAGTTCATTAGTTTATCATAATCATTTATTTCCATCATTTTAATAGACCACAAGAATTTCATTTCCAGTTCTCATAAATATACGTCTCATGCATAGAGACAAAAATAATCATTCATATGGTGAACACCTGGTAACCGACATTAACAATATGCATATAAGAATATCCCCTATCATTCCGGGATCCTCCTTCGGACATGATATAAATTTCGAAGTACTAAAGCATCCGGTACTTTGGATGGGGTTTGTTAGGCCCAATAGATCTATCTTTAGGATTCACGTCAATTAGGGTGTCTGTTCCCTAATTCTTAGATTACCAGACTTTAATAAAAAGGGGCATATTCGATTTCGATAATTCAACCATAGAATGTAGTTTCAATTACTTGTGTCTATTTCGTCAAACATTTATAAAAGTGCATGTATTCTCAGTTCCAAAAATATAAAGGGTAAAAAGGCAAATGAAACTCACGCATATAAATATTGTAAAACAGTTATTAAAGCATTTGCATGTATTCTCAGCCCAAAAATGTAAAGAGTAAAAGGGAGCAAATGAAACTCACCATACTGTATTTCGTAGTAAAAATACATATAACGTCATTGAACAAGTGCAAGGTTAGCCTCGGATTCACGAACCTATATTAATTATATATATTTATATGTTGGTCAATATTTGTATAGCAATTTAGGTCAGGTCATAGTGTAATCCTATCCTATAGCTCGAGTCTGACTCTACAGTATAGTAACATGTTATATTACTCATGCTCAATTAAGATTCTAGTAAAAGGTGACGTGTGAAACAACGTAACACAAATGATTTCATAATCATAAAATAGTATTTTAGGTTTTTTTTTTTTTTAGAGAAAATCAACACAAAAAGTTAACTGAAAAGTTAACAGAAAAAGTCAAAGTTCAAAGTCAAAAGTCAAAGGTTAAAGTCAAAAGTCAAAGGTCAAAGTAAAAATGAGGTCGCATGCAAATATATAATAACTTATACAAAAATGATTTTCGGTCAAACATGACTAAACGGGCCACTTCAGCTATTTTTAGAAAAATTATCGGAACTCCGATTGATAAACGGCCAAAGATAAAAGTTACACATTACCAAAAAGATTAAGCATAAATATTACAGAAGTAAACTAAACCTAGACAACTCGTAGTTACCAACGCGTTTTCGGCGTTTTAAAGTTAATTTTTCAGTTTAATAAATTTACAAAAGTGACCGAGTAGCCTACTTTGGAGATTTTTAGAAAATTCCTCAAAACTCGTATTGACAAACGGTCAAAGCCTGCAAATTCTCGTTACCACAAAGATATAACATGATTTTTGGCAAGAGTAAACACATATCAGGCCGACCATGACAACTGATACAAAACTGAAATTTTTAAATAAAAAAGTTTCACCTCTTTTTAGAATTTTAAAATGTGACCAAACCGTCAACTTTGATGATTTTTAGAAAAATCGTCGAGACTCGAATTGACAAACAGCCAGAGTCGTTTGTTAGACCTTACAGCAAAGAATTCAGTGGTATTTTTTTTATATATGAAATAACGCAGATCAGCGAGAATTTCAGTTCCCGTTTCGACATTTCATCAAAATTTGCAAAACTTCTTTTGTTCATAACTTGACAACCGTTCAACGAAACGAGACGTGCTTTATATGAAAATTCATCTACTCGACGAGTAGAATCCAAATAACCACTTTTTATAACCCAGAAAATTAGTTCACTAATTATCATCAGCAATTTTAATTACGAAATTAATTATGCAATTTGTTTATTTCATAACTTTCTAACCGTTATTTGGATTCAAGTGATTCTTAAACCAAAATTCAACTATTTTTCGCTAGCTTTCCAACGACATGCATATCTTATACCTTATCTTAATCATATATGTAGCTAATTCAGGAATCAACATAACCTACCTAATGGCAATATCAAAAGTACAAGCATGCATAATCCTATATACTCGAGCACTAGTCAGGGATACACTATTAGTATGTAAAAATTAAATTATGAGTACTCACATATCAATATTGAGATTCAATATTGCAGGAAAGGTACATAAACGCAACGGAGATGATAAACACTATATTGACCTCACGAGCATACCCATTAACCATACTCAATCACCTCCATAGCTATTGAAATGTCCCGTTCTTATTGATTAAAAACGTTCCATATTAATTGATTTCGTTGCGAGGTTTTGACCTCTATATGAGACGTTTTTCAAAGACTGCATTCATTTTTAAAATAAACCATAACCTTTATTTCATAGATAAAGGTTTTAAAAAGCTTTACGTAGATTATCAAATAATGATAATCTAAAATATCCTGTTTACACACGACCATTACATAATGGTTTACAATACAAATATGTTACAACAAAATAAGTTTCTTGAATGCAGTTTTTGCACAATATCATACAAGCATGGACTCCAAATCTCGTCCTTATTTAAGTATGCGACAGCGGAAGCTCTTAATAATCACCTGAGAATAAACATGCTTAAAACGTCAACAAAAATGTTGGTGAGTTATAGGTTTAACCTATATATATCAAATCATAATAATAGACCACACGATTTTATATTTCAATACACATCCCATACATAGAGATAAAAATCATTCATATGGTGAACACCTGGTAACCGACATTAACAAGATGCATATATAAGAATATCCCCATCATTCCGGGACACCCTTCGGATATGATATAAATTTCGAAGTACTAAAGCATCCGGTACTTTGGATGGGGTTTGTTAAGCCCAATAGATCTATCTTTAGGATTCGCGTCAATTAGGGTGTCTGTTCCCTAATTCTTAGATTACCAGACTTAATAAAAAGGGGCATATTCGATTTCGATAATTCAACCATAGAATGTAGTTTCACGTACTTGTGTCTACTTTGTAAATCATTTATAAAACCTGCATGTATTCTCATCCCAAAAATATTAGATTTTAAAAGTGGGACTATAACTCACTTTCACAGATTTTTTACTTCGTCGGGAAGTAAGACTTGGCCACTGTTGATTCACGAACCTATAACAATATATACATATATATTAAAGTATGTTCAAAATATATTTACAACACTTTTAATATATTTTGATGTTTTAAGTTTATTAAGTCAGTTGTCCTCGTTAGTAACCTATAACTAGTTGTCCACAGTTAGATGTACAGAAATAAATCGATAAATATTATCTTGAATCAATCCACGACCCAGTGTATACGTATCTCAGTATTCATCACAACTCAAACTATATATATTTTGGAATCAACCTCAACCCTGTATAGCTAACTCCAACATTCACATATAGAGTGTCTATGGTTGTTCCGAAATATATATAGATGTGTCGACATGATAGGTCGAAACATTGTATACGTGTCTATGGTATCTCAAGATTACATAATATACAATACAAGTTGATTAAGTTATGGTTGGAATAGATTTGTTACCAATTTTCACGTAGCTAAAATGAGAAAAATTATCCAATCTTGTTTTACCCATAACTTCTTCATTTTAAATCCGTTTTGAGTGAATCAAATTGCTATGGTTTCATATTGAACTCTATTTTATGAATCTAAACAGAAAATGTATAGGTTTATAGTCGGAAAAATAAGTTACAAGTCGTTTTTGTAAAGGTAGTCATTTCAGTCGAAAGAACGACGTCTAGATGACCATTTTAGAAAACATACTTCCACTTTGAGTTTAACCATAATTTTTGGATATAGTTTCATGTTCATAATAAAAATCATTTTCTCAGAATAACAACTTTTAAATCAAAGTTTATCATAGTTTTTAATTAACTAACCCAAAACAGCCCGCGGTGTTACTACGACGGCGTAAATCCGGTTTTACGGTGTTTTTCGTGTTTCCAGGTTTTAAATCATTAAGTTAGCATATCATATAGATATAGAACATGTGTTTAGTTGATTTTAAAAGTCAAGTTAGAAGGATTAACTTTTGTTTGAGAACAAGTTTAGAATTAACTAAACTATGTTCTAGTGATTACAAGTTTAAACCTTCGAATAAGATAGCTTTATATGTATGAATCGAATGATGTTATGAACATCATTACTACCTTAATTTCCTTGGATAAACCTACTGGAAAAGATAAAAATGGATCTAGCTTCAATGGATCCTTGGATGGCTCGAAGTTCTTGAAGCAGAATCATGACACGAAAACAAGTTCAAGTAAGATCATCACTTGAAATAAGATTGTTATAGTTATAGAAATTGAACCAAAGTTTGAATATGATTATTACCTTGTATTAGAATGATAACCTACTGTAAGAAACAAAGATTTCTTGAGGTTGGATGATCACCTTACAAGATTGGAAGTGAGCTAGCAAACTTGAAAGTATTCTTGATTTTATGAAACTAGAACTTTTGAAATTTATGAAGAACACTTAGAACTTGAAGATAGAACTTGAGAGAGATCAATTAGATGAAGAAAATTGAAGAATGAAAGTGTTTGTAGGTGTTTTTGGTCGTTGGTGTATGGATTAGATATAAAGGATATGTAATTTTGTTTTCATGTAAATAAGTCATGAATGATTACTCATATTTTTGTAATTTTATGAGATATTTCATGCTAGTTGCCAAATGATGGTTCCCACATGTGTTAGGTGACTCACATGGGCTGCTAAGAGCTGATCATTGGAGTGTATATACCAATAGTACATGCATCTAAAAGCTGTGTATTGTACGAGTACGAATACGGGTGCATACGAGTAGAATTGTTGATGAAACTGAACGAGGATGTAATTGTAAGCATTTTTGTTAAGTAGAAGTATTTTGATAAGTGTATTGAAGTCTTTCAAAAGTGTATAAATACATATTAAAACACTACATGTATATACATTTTAACTGAGTCGTTAAGTCATCGTTAGTCGTTACATGTAAATGTTGTTTTGAAACCTTTAGGTTAACGATCTTGTTAAATGTTGTTAACCCAATGTTTATAATATCAAAAGAGATTTTAAATTATTATATTATCATGATATTATGATGTACGAATATCTCTTAATATGATATATATACATTAAATGTCGTTACAACGATAATCGTTACATATACGTCTCGTTTCAAAATCATTAAGTTAGTAGTCTTGTTTTTAAATATGTAGTTCATTGTTAATATACTTAATGATATGTTTACTTATCATAGTATCATGTAAATATATATATATCCATATATATGTCATCATATAGTTTTTACAAGTTTTAACGTTCGTGAATCACCGGTCAACTTGGGTGGTCAATTGTCTATATGAAACCTATTTCAATTAATCAAGTCTTAACAAGTTTGATTGCTTAACATGTTGGAAACATTTAATCATGTAAATATCAATCTCAATTAATATATATAAACATGGAAAAGTTCGGGTCACTACAGTACCTACCCGTTAAATAAATTTCGTCCCGAAATTTTAAGCTGTTGAAGGTGTTGACGAATCTTCTGGAAATAGATGCGGGTATTTCTTCTTCATCTGATCTTCACGCTCCCAGGTGAACTCGGGTCCTCTACGAGCATTCCATCGAACCTTAACAATTGGTATCTTGTTTTGCTTAAGTCTTTTAACCTCACGATCCATTATTTCGACGGGTTCTTCGATGAATTGAAGTTTTTCGTTGATTTGGATTTCATCTAACGGAATAGTGAGATCTTCTTTAGCAAAACATTTCTTCAAATTCGAGACGTGGAAAGTGTTATGTACAGCCGCGAGTTATTGAGGTAACTCAAGTCGGTAAGCTACTGGTCCGACACGATCAATAATCTTGAATGGTCCAATATACCTTGGATTTAATTTCCCTCGTTTACCAAATCGAACAACGCCTTTCCAAGGTGCAACTTTAAGCATGACCATCTCTCCAATTTCAAATTCTATATCTTTTCTTTTAATGTCAGCGTAGCTCTTTTGTCGACTTTGGGCGGTTTTCAACCGTTGTTGAATTTGGATGATCTTCTCGGTAGTTTCTTGTATAATCTCCGGACCCGTAATCTGTCTATCCCCCACTTCACTCCAACAAATCGGAGACCTGCACTTTCTACCATAAAGTGCTTCAAACGGCGCCATCTCAATGCTTGAATGGTAGCTGTTGTTGTAGGAAAATTCTGCTAATGGTAGATGTCGATCCCAACTGTTTCCGAAATCAATAACACATGCTCGTAGCATGTCTTCAAGCGTTTGTATCGTCCTTTCGCTCTGCCCATCAGTTTGTGGATGATAGGCAGTACTCATGTCTAGACGAGTTCTTAATGCTTGCTGTAATGTCTGCCAGAATCATGAAATAAATCTGCCATCCCTATCAGAGATAATAGAGATTGGTATTCCATGTCTGGAGATGACTTCCTTCAAATACAGTCGTGCTAACTTCTCCATCTTGTCATCTTCTCTTATTGGCAGGAAGTGTGCTGATTTGGTGAGACGATCAACTATTACCCAAATAGTATCAAAACCACTTGCAGTCCTTGGCAATTTAGTGATGAAATCCATGGTAATGTTTTCCCATTTCCATTCTGGGATTTCGGGTTGTTGAAGTAGACCTGATGGTTTCTGATGCTCAGCTTTGACCTTAGAACACGTCAAACATTCTCCTACGTATTTAGCAACATCGGATTTCATACCCGGCCACCAAAAATGTTTCTTGAGATCCTTGTACATCTTCCCCGTTCCAGGATGTATTGAGTATCTGGTTTTATGAGCTTCTCTAAGTACCATTTCTCTCATATCTCCAAATTTTGGTACCCAAATCCTTTCAGCCCTATACCGGGTTCCGTCTTCCTGAATATTAAGATGCTTCTCCGATCCTTTGGGTATTTCATCCTTTAAATTTCCCACTTTTAAAACTCCTTGTTGCGCCTCCTTTATTTGAGTAGTAAGGTTATTATGAATCATTATATTCATAGATTTTACTCGAATGGGTTCTCTGTCCTTCCTGCTCAAGGCATCGGCTACCACATTTGCCTTCCCCGGGTGGTAACGAATCTCAAAGTCGTAATCATTCAACAATTCAATCCACCTACGCTGCCTCATATTCAGTTGTTTTTGATTAAATATGTGTTGAAGACTTTTGTGGTCGGTATATATAATACTTTTGACCCCATATAAGTAGTGCCTCCAAGTCTTTAATGCAAAAACAACCGCGCCTAATTCCAAATCATGCGTCGTATAATTTTGTTCGTGAATCTTCAATTGTCTAGACGCATAAGCAATCACCTTCGTTCGTTGCATTAATACACAACCGAGACCTTGCTTTGATGCATCACAATAAATCACAAAATCATCATTCCCTTCAGGCAATGAAAATATAGGTGCCGTAGTTAGCTTTTTCTTCAATAACTGAAACGCTTTCTCTTGTTCATCATTCCATTCAAATTTCTTCCCTTTATGCGTTAATGCAGTCAAGGGTTTTGCTATTATGGAAAAGTCTTGGATGAACCTTCTGTAGTAACCAGCTAGTCCTAAAAACTGGCGTATGTGTTTTGGAGTTTTCGGGGTTTCCCACTTTTCAACAGTTTCTATCTTTGCCGGATCCACCTTAATACCTTCTTTGTTCACTATGTGACCGAGGAATTGAACTTCTTCCAACCAAAATGCACACTTTGAAAACTTAGCGTACAATTCTTCCTTCCTCAATACTTCTAACACCTTTCTCAAATGTTCACCGTGTTCTTGGTCATTCTTTGAGTAAATAAGTATGTCATCAATGAAAACAATGACAAACTTGTCAAGGTATGGTCCACACACTCGGTTCATAAGGTCCATGAACACAGCTGGTGCATTAGTTAAACCAAACGGCATGACCATAAACTCGTAATGACCGTAACGTGTTCTGAAAGCAGTCTTTGGAATATCATCTTCTTTCACCCGCATTTGATGATACCCGGAACGTAAGTCAATCTTTGAATAAACAGACGAGCCTTGTAGTTGATCAAATAAGTCGTCGATTCTCGGTAGTGGGTAGCGGTTCTTGATGGTAAGTTTGTTCAACTCTCGGTAGTTGATACACAACCTGAATGTACCATCTTTCTTCTTGACAAACAAAACAGGAGCTCCCCACGGTGATGTGCTTGGTCGAATGAAACCACGCTCTAAAAGTTCTTGTAATTGGCTTTGCAGTTCTTTCATCTCACTGGGTGCGAGTCTGTAAGGAGCACGAGCTATTGGTGCAGCTCCTGGTACAAGATCTATTTGAAATTCAACGAATCGATGTGGGGGTAATCCCGGTAATTCTTTCGGAAATACATCGGGAAATTCTTTTGCAATGGGAACATCATTGATGCTCTTTTCTTCAGTTTGTACTTTCTCGACGTGTGCTAGAACAGCATAGCAACCTTTTCTTATTAGTTTTTGTGCCTTCAAATTACTAATAAGATGTAGCTTCGTGTTGCCCTTTTCTCCGTACACCATTAAGGGTTTTCCTTTTTCTCGTATAATGCAAATTGCATTTTTGTAACAAACGATCTCCGCTTTCACTTCTTTTAACCAGTCCATACCGATTATCACATCAAAACTCCCTAACTCTACTGGTATCAAATCAATCTTAAATGTTTCGCTAACCAGTTTAATTTCTCGATTCCGACATATATTATCTGCTAAAATTAATTTACCATTTGCTAATTCGAGTAAAAATTTACTATCCAAAGGCGTCAATGGACAACTTAATTTAGCACAAAAATCTCTACTCATATAGCTTCTATCCGCACCCGAATCAAATAAAACGTAAGCAGATTTATTGTCAATAAGAAACGTACCCGTAACAAGCTCCGGGTCTTCCTGTGCCTCTGCCGCATTAATATTGAAAACTCTTCCACGGCCTTGTCCATTCGTGTTCTCCTGGTTCGAGCAATTTCTAATAATGTGGCCCGGTTTTCCACATTTATAACAAACTACATTGGCATAACTTTCTCCGACACTACTTGCTCCGCCATTACTCGTTCCGACACCATTTGTTCCTTTCATTCTATTAACCCCTGGTCCGTAGACCTCACATTTCGCCGCGCTATGACCATTTCTTTTACACTTGTTGCAAAATTTGGTGCAGAACCCCGAGTGATTCTTTTCACACCTTTGGCATAGCTGCTTCTGATTGTTGTTGTTGTTGCGGTTATTATTGTTGTTGGGATGATTGTTGTAGTTGCTGTTGTTGTTGTTGTTGTTGTTGTTGTTGGGCCGTTTGTTGTAGTTGCGATTGATGTTGCGATTGTTGGGATAATTGTTGCGATTATTGTTGTAATTGCTGTTGTTGTTGTATTGGTGATTCTTATCACCGTTTTTCTCCCACTTTCTTTTGACTTGCTTTACATTGGCCTCTTCAGCAGTCTGTTCTTTAATTCTTTCTTCAATCTGGTTCACGAGTTTGTGAGCCATTCTACATGCCTGTTGTATGGAGGCTGGCTCGTGTGAACTTATATCTTCTTGTATTCTTTCCGGTAATCCTTTCACAAACGCGTCGATCTTCTCTTCCTCATCTTCGAATGCTCCCGGACACAATAGGCACAATTCTGTGAATCGTCTTTCGTACGTGGTAATATCAAATCCTTGTGTTCGTAACCCTCTAAGTTCTGTCTTGAGCTTATTGACCTCGGTTCTGGGACGGTACTTCTCGTTCATCAAGTGCTTGAATGCTGACCACGGTAGTGCGTACGCATCGTCTTGTCCCACCTGCTCTAGATAGGTATTCCACCATGTTAACGCAGAACCTGTGAAGGTATGCGTAGCGTACTTTACTTTGTCCTCTTCAGTACACTTACTTATGGCAAACACCGATTCGACCTTCTCGGTCCACCGTTTCAATCCGATCGGTCCTTCGGTTCCATCAAATTCCAAAGGTTTGCAGGCAGTGAATTCTTTGTAGGTGCATCCTACACGATTTCCTGTACTGCTAGATCCAAGGTTATTGTTGGTATGTAGCGCAGCCTGTACTGCAGCTATGTTTGAAGCTAGAAAAGTACGGAATTCCTCTTCATTCATATTCACGGTGTGTCGAGTAGTCGGTGCCATTTCCTTCAAAATAGTTAAATGGAACAAGTTAATCATACAGAATATTAAGAGTAGTTAATAGTATTTCGTAGCATAATATGAACTCATTTATAAAAGCTTTTTCTTCATATTAGCGTTTTATAAGTTTAAATTCGGGTAGTACCTACCCGTTAAGTTCATACTTAGTAGCTAATATACAATTCAACTACTACAATTCTATATGAAAAACTGATTATAATAATATTTCGCCTTCAAACTTTTATACAATATTTTACAAACTTACAATACCGCTTATTTTACATAAAGCATGAAATATAGCACACAATAGCTTTGATACAAGATAGTTGTGAAGATAATTCTAGCTAGTACACAAGTCGTTCAGCAAAGGCAATAAAGACACGTAATTCATACGTCCAGAAACAAGTCATGCATTCTGGTTTTACTAGGACTACTTCCCATCCTTGGTCTTGTGCAACATAACCGTTATGGCCGTTGATAAGACAGCGTGTTGTAACGTCGTCAAAGGGACGAGGGTTACGTAATGTCCAACAGTCCCGTAATAATCTAAAAACCTCATTTCTTACCCCAATTACCGACTCCGTCACTTGTGGAAACGTTTTGTTTAATAGTTGTAGCCCGATGTTCTTGTTCTCACTTTGGTGAGAAGCGAACATTACTAATCCGTAAGCATAACATGCTTCTTTATGTTGCATGTTAGCCGCTTTTTCTAAATCACGAAGTCCAATATTCGGATATATTGAGTCAAAATAATTTCTTAACCCGTTGCGTAAAATAGCATTTGGGTTCCCCGCAATATATGCGTCAAAGTAAACACATCGTAACTTATGGGTTTCCCAATGTGATATCCCCCATCTTTCAAACGAAAGTCTCTTATAAACCAAGACATTCTTGGAACGTTCTTCGAATGTCTTACAAACTGATCTCGCTTTAAATAGTTGTGCCGAGGAATTCTGGCTGACTCTAGACAAGATTTCATCAATCATGTCTCCGGGTAGGTCTCTTAAAATATTGGGTTGTCTATCCATTTTGTGTTTTTATACTGTAAAATAGACAAGAGTTAGATTCATAAAAAAAATACTTATTAATACAAGCAATTTTTACATATATCATAAAGCATAAGCACACTATATTACATATATTACACCACACGAATACAACTATCTTATTCCGACTCACTTGTTTCTTCTTCTTCGGTTTTGGTTCGTTTTGCCAAGTTTCTAGGGATATATGATGTTCCCCTAATACGAGCTGTTATTTTCCACATTGGTTTAGAAAAACCTGGTGGTTTAGAGGTTCCCGGGTCATTGTTACAACTTAAGGACTTCGGGGGTTGACGATACATATAAAGTTCATCAGGGTTGGAATTAGATTTCTCTATTTTTATGCCCTTTCCCTTATTATTTTCTTTTGCCTTTTTAAATTCAGTTGGGGTAATTTCTATAACATCATCGGAATTCTCGTCGGAATCCGATTCATCGGAGAATTTGTAATCCTCCCAATATTTTGCTTCCTTGGCGGAAACACCATTGACCATAATTAACCTTGGTCGGTTGGTTGAGGATTTTCTTTTACTTAACCGTTTTATTATTTCCCCCACCGGTTCTACTTCTTCATCCGGTTCCGATTCTTCTTCCGGTTCCGATTCTTCTTCCGGTTCCGACTCTTCTTCCGGTTCCTCTTCGGGAACTTGTGAATCAGTCCACGAATCATTCCAATTTACATTTGACTCTTCATTATTATTAGGTGAGTCAATGGGACTTGTTCTAGAGGTAGACATCTATCACATAATATCAAACGCGTTAAGAGATTAATATATCACATAATATTCACATGTTAAAAATATATAGTTTCCAACAAAATTTGTTAAGCAATCATTTTTCAAGTAAACACGGTCGAAGTCCAGACTCACTAATGCATCCTAACAAACTCGATAAGACACACTAATGCAAAATTTTGGTTCTCTAAGACCAACGCTCGGATACCAACTGAAATGTCCCGTTCTTATTGATTAAAAACGTTCCATATTAATTGATTTCGTTGCGAGGTTTTGACCTCTATATGAGACGTTTTTCAAAGACTGCATTCATTTTTAAAATAAACCATAACCTTTATTTCATAGATAAAGGTTTTAAAAAGCTTTACGTAGATTATCAAATAATGATAATCTAAAATATCCTGTTTACACACGACCATTACATAATGGTTTACAATGCAAATATGTTACAACAAAATAAGTTTCTTGAATGCAGTTTTTACACAATATCATACAAGCATGGACTCCAAATCTCGTCCTTATTTAAGTATGCGACAGCGGAAGCTCTTAATAATCACCTGAGAATAAACATGCTTAAAACGTCAACAAAAATGTTGGTGAGTTATAGGTTTAACCTATATATATCAAATCATAATAATAGACCACAAGATTTTATATTTCAATACACATCCCATACATAGAGATAAAAATCATTCATATGGTGAACACCTGGTAACCGACATTAACAAGATGCATATATAAGAATATCCCCATCATTCCGGGACACCCTTCGGATATGATATAAATTTCGAAGTACTAAAGCATCCGGTACTTTGGATGGGGTTTGTTAAGCCCAATAGATCTATCTTTAGGATTCGCGTCAATTAGGGTGTCTGTTCCCTAATTCTTAGATTACCAGACTTAATAAAAAGGGGCATATTCGATTTCGATAATTCAACCATAGAATGTAGTTTCACGTACTTGTGTCTACTTTGTAAATCATTTATAAAACCTGCATGTATTCTCATCCCAAAAATATTAGATTTTAAAAGTGGGACTATAACTCACTTTCACAGATTTTTTACTTCGTCGGGAAGTAAGACTTGGCCACTGTTGATTCACGAACCTATAACAATATATACATATATATTAAAGTATGTTCAAAATATATTTACAACACTTTTAATATATTTTGATGTTTTAAGTTTATTAAGTCAGCTGTCCTCGTTAGTAACCTATAACTAGTTGTCCACAGTTAGATGTACAGAAATAAATCGATAAATATTATCTTGAATCAATCCACGACCCAGTGTATACGTATCTCAGTATTGATCACAACTCAAACTATATATATTTTGGAATCAACCTCAACCCTGTATAGCTAACTCCAACATTCACATATAGAGTGTCTATAGTTGTTCCGAAATATATATAGATGTGTCGACATGATAGGTCGAAACATTGTATACGTGTCTATGGTATCTCAAGATTACATAATATACAATACAAGTTGATTAAGTTATGGTTGGAATAGATTTGTTACCAATTTTCACGTAGCTAAAATGAGAAAAATTATCCAATCTTGTTTTACCCATAACTTCTTCATTTTAAATCCGTTTTGAGTGAATCAAATTGCTATGGTTTCATATTGAACTCTATTTTATGAATCTAAACAGAAAAAGTATAGGTTTATAGTCGGAAAAATAAGTTACAAGTCGTTTTTGTAAAGGTAGTCATTTCAGTCGAAAGAACGACGTCTAGATGACCATTTTAGAAAACATACTTCCACTTTGAGTTTAACCATAATTTTTGGATATAGTTTCATGTTCATAATAAAAATCATTTTCTCAGAATAACAACTTTTAAATCAAAGTTTATCATAGTTTTTAATTAACTAACCCAAAACAGCCCGCGGTGTTACTACGACGGCGTAAATCCGGTTTTACGGTGTTTTTCGTGTTTCCAGGTTTTAAATCATTAAGTTAGCATATCATATAGATATAGAACATGTGTTTAGTTAATTTTAAAAGTCAAGTTAGAAGGATTAACTTTTGTTTGAGAACAAGTTTAGAATTAACTAAACTATGTTCTAGTGATTACAAGTTTAAACCTTCGAATAAGATAGCTTTATATGTATGAATCGAATGATGTTATGAACATCATTACTACCTTAATTTCCTTGGATAAACCTACTGGAAAAGAGAAAAATGGATCTAGCTTCAATGGATCCTTGGATGGCTCCAAGTTCTTGAAGCAGAATCATGACACGAAAACAAGTTCAAGTAAGATCATCACTTGAAATAAGATTGTTATAGTTATAGAAATTGAACCAAAGTTTGAATATGATTATTACCTTGTATTAGAATGATAACCTACTATAAGAAACAAAGATTTCTTGAGGTTGGATGATCACCTTACAAGATTGGAAGTGAGCTAGCAAACTTGAAAGTATTCTTGATTTTATGAAACTAGAACTTTTGAAATTTATGAAGAACACTTAGAACTTGAAGATATAACTTGAGAGAGATCAATTAGATGAAGAAAATTGAAGAATTAAAGTGTTTGTAGGTGTTTTTGGTCGTTGGTGTATGGATTAGATATAAAGGATATGTAATTTTGTTTTCATGTAAATAAGTCATGAATGATTACTCATATTTTTGTAATTTTATGAGATATTTCATGCTAGTTGCCAAATGATGGTTCCCACATGTGTTAGGTGACTCACATGGGCTGCTAAGAGCTGATCATTGGAGTGTATATACCAATAGTACATACATCTAAAAGCTGTGTATTGTACGAGTACGAATACGGGTGCATACGAGTAGAATTGTTGATGAAACTGAACGAGGATGTAATTGTAAGCATTTTTGTTAAGTAGAAGTATTTTGATAAGTGTATTGAAGTCTTTCAAAAGTGTATAAATACATATTAAAACACTACATGTATATACATTTTAACTGAGTCGTTAAGTCATCGTTAGTCGTTACATGTAAATGTTGTTTTGAAACCTTTAGGTTAACGATCTTGTTAAATGTTGTTAACCCAATGTTTATAATATCAAAAGAGATTTTAAATTATTATATTATCATGATATTATGATGTACGAATATCTCTTAATATGATATATATACATTAAATGTCGTTACAACGATAATCGTTACATATACGTCTCGTTTCAAAATCATTAAGTTAGTAGTCTTGTTTTTACATATGTAGTTCATTGTTAATATACTTAATGATATGTTTAATTATCATAATATAATGTTAACTATATATATAACCATATATATGTCATCATATAGTTTTTACAAGTTTTAACGTTCGTGAATCACCGGTCAACTTGGGTGGTCAATTGTCTATATGAAACCTATTTCAATTAATCAAGTCTTAACAAGTTTGATTGCTTAACATGTTGGAAACATTTAATCATGTAAATATCAATCTCAATTAATATATATAAACATGGAAAAGTTCGGGTCACTACAGCTATAACCCATAATTTCCTTAATCCTATCCCACTCGAAAAAACAACTTCGAAATCACTCGGACAGCACTCTGTCGTAATATTTTATGTATACTAATAATATCTTGAGATAATACGGAGTAAATATATATATGTAAATCGATTGAGAGAGTTTAGAGAAAACTATTTTCAAGTTTCTATGAAATAATGAAACCTATTGAATTCTATTTATAATAGATTTTTGAATTATTAAAGTGAATTATTAAAGTATGAATTATTAAAGTGAATTATTAAAGTATGAATTATTAAAGTGAATTATTAAAGTATGAATTATTAAAATGAATTATTAAAGTATGAATTATTAAAGTAATTTATTAAAGTATGAATTATTAAAGTTAAAGTAAAGTAAAAATAAAGTAAAGGTAAAGTTTAAGTATAGTAAAAGTATAAAACTATGTACGTATAATACGCGTATAATATATATAATATTAATTTAAATCGTTATATATATTTAATAAAATAAAATATAAATATCGTTATCTTTATCATACTAGTTAAGTAATGAGTTGTCAAAAGTGGTTCTAGATATTTATAAAAGTTATATACATTTTAATAATAAAGTTATTTTTAAACTGAAAATGTTTTTGTACGTTTGAAACTAAATAGATCAATCGAGTCTTTATGAGATTCAATCTTCCACTATCCTTTGTCTAGTTCTCAATGATTGACAGTTTGTTCATATTTATAAATCACTTTACCATTTTCCGAATATTGTTAAAATGAAAAGATTTCTCAAATCAACGTGGGCCTTTCAACAGAGACTTGTAATCATAATTTAATATATCTGATAATTCAATCATTTGATCTTATCTTCTAATTCCATTGATAAACATTTTGAAACAGATACAATCATATAAAGTATTTAATCTAATATTTTGTTTACGTTTCAAGTTATAATATATATACACATATACATATATAATCATATTCGTTTAATGGTTCGTGAATCGTTGGAACTTGGTCGAGGTTGAATGAATGTATGAATATAGTTTAAAATTCTTGAAATTTAACTTAACAAATATTGCTTATCGTGTCGGAAACATATAAAGATTAAAGTTTAAATTTGGTTGGAAATTTCCGGGTTGTCACAGATCTATTGGGCCTAACAAACCCCATCCAAAGTACCGGATGCTTTAGTACTTCGAAATTTATATCATATCCGAAGGGTGTCCCGGAATGATGGGGATATTCTTATATATGCATCTTGTTAATGTCGGTTACCAGGTGTTCACCATATGAATGACTTTTATCTCTATGTATGGGATGTGTATTGAAATATGAAATCTTGTGGTCTATTATTATGATTTGATATATATAGGTTAAACCTATAACTCACCAACATTTTTGTTGACGTTTTAAGCATGTTTATTCTCAGGTGATTATTAAGAGCTTCCGCTATCGCATACTTAAATAAGGATGAGATTTGGAGTCCATGCTTGTATGATATTGTGTAAAAACTGCATTCAAGAAACTTATTTTGTTGTAACATATTTGTATTGTAAACCATTATGTAATGGTCGTGTGTAAACAGGATATTTTAGATTATCATTATTTGATAATCTACGTAAAGCTTTTTAAACCTTTATTGATGAAATAAAGGTTATGGTTTGTTTTAAAATGAATGCAGTCTTTGAAAAACGTCTCATATAGAGGTCAAAACCTCGCAACGAAATCAATTAATATGGAACGTTTTTAATCAATAAGAACGGGACATTTCAGTTGGTATCCGAGCGTTGGTCTTAGAGAACCAGAATTTTGCATTAGTGTATCTTATCGAGTTTGTTTGGATGCATTAGTGAGTCTGGACTTCGACCGTGTTTACTTGAAAAATGATTGCTTAACAAATTTTGTTGGAAACTATATATTTTTAACATGTGAATATTATGTGATATATTAATCTCTTAACGCGTTTGATATTATGTGATAGATGTCTACCTCTAGAACAAGTCCCATTGACTCACCTAATAATAATGAAGAGTCAAATGTAAATTGGAATGATTCGTGGACTGATTCACAAGTTCCCGAAGAGGAACCGGAAGAAGAGTCGGAACCAGAAGAAGAATCGGAACCGGAAGAAGAATCGGAACCGGATGAAGAAAAAGAACCGGTGGGGGAAATAATAAAACGGTTAAGTAAAAGAAAATCCTCAACCAACCGACCAAGGTTAATTATGGTCAATGGTGTTTCCGCCAAGGAAGCAAAATATTGGGAGGATTACCAATTCTCCGATGAATCGGATTTCGACGAGAATTCCGATGATGTTATAGAAATTACCCCAACTGAATTTAAAAAGGAAAAAGAAAATAATAAGGGAAAGGGCATAAAAATAGAGAAATCTAATTCCAACCCCGATGAAATTTATATGTATCGTCAACCCCCGAAGTCATTAAGTTGTAACAATGACCCGGGAACCTCTAAACCACCAGGTTTTTCTAAACCAATGTGGAAAACGACGGCTCCTATTAGGGGAACATCATATATCCCTAGAAACTTGGCAAAACGAACCAAAACCGAAGAAGAAGAAACAAGCGAGTCGGAATAAGATAGTTGTATTCGTGTGGTGTAATATATGTAATATAGTGTGCTTATGCTTTATGATATATGTAAAAATTGCTTGTATTAATAAGTATTTTTTTTATGAATCTAACTCTTGTCTATTTTACAGTATAAAAACACAAAATGGATAGACAACCAAATATTTTAAGAGACCTACCCGGAGACATGATTGATGAAATCTTGTCTAGAGTCGGTTAGAATTCTTCGGCACAACTATTTAAGGCGAGATCAGTTTGTAAGACATTCGAAGAACGTTCCAAGAATGCCTTGGTTTATAAAAGGCTTTCGTTCGAAAGATGGGGGATATCACATTGGGAAATCCATAAGTTACGATGTGTTTACTTTGACGCATATATTGCGGGGAACCCAAATGCTATTTTACGCAATGGGTTAAGAAATTATTTTGACTCAATATATCCGAATATTGGACTTCGTGATTTAGAAAAAGTGGCTAACATGCAACATAAAGAAGCAGGTTATGCTTACGGATTAGTAATGTTCGCTTCTCACTAAAGTGAGAACAAGAACATCGGGCTACAACTATTAAACAAAACGTTTCCACAAGTGACAGAGTCGGTAATTGGGGTAAGAAATGAGGTTTTTAGATTGTTACGGGACTGTTGGACATTACGTAACCCTCGTCCCTTTGACGACGTTACAACACGCTGTCTTATCAACGGCCATAACGGTTATGTTCCACAAGACCAAGGATGGGAAGTAATCCTAGTAAAACCAGAATGCATGACTTGTTTCTGGACGTATGAATTACGTGTCTTTATTGCCTTTGCTGAACGACTTGTGTACTAGCTAGAATTATCTTCACAACCATCTTGTATCAAATTTATTGTGTGCTATATTTCATGCTATATGTAAAATAAGCGGTATTGTAAGTTTGTATAATATTGTGTAAAAGTTTGAACGCGAAATATTATTATAATCAGTTTTTCATATAGAATTGTAGTAGTTGAATTGTATATTAGCTACTAAGTATGAACTTAACGGGTAGGTACTACCCGAATTTAAACTTATAAAACGCTAATATGAAGAAAAAGCTTTTATAAATGAGTTCATATTATGCTACGAAATACTATTAACTACTCTTAATATTCTGTATGATTAACTTGTTGCATTTGACTATTTTGAAGGAAATGGCACCGACTAATCGACACACCGTGAATATGAATGAAGAGTAATTCCGTACTTTTCTAGCTTCAAACATAGCCGCAGTACAGGCTGCGCTACATACCAACAATAACCTTGGATCTAGCAGTACAGGAAATCGTGTAGGATGCACCTACAAAGAATTCACTGCCTGCAAACCTTTGGAATTTAATCGAACCGAAGGACCGATCGGATTGAAACGGTGGACCGAGAAGGTCGAATCGGTGTTTGCCATAAGTAAGTGTACTGAAGAGGACAAAGTGAAGTACGCTACGCATACCTTCACAGGTTTGCGTTAACATGGTGGAATACCTATCTAGAGCAAGTGGGACAAGACGATGCGTACGCACTACCATGGTCAGCATTCAAGCACTTGATGAACGAGAAGTACCGTCCCAGAACCGAGGTCAATAAGCTCAAGACAGAACTTAGATGGTTACGAACCCAAGGATTTGATATTACCACGTACGAAAGACGATTCACAGAATTATGCCTATTGTGTCCGGGAGCATTCGAAGATGAGGAAGAGAAGATCGACGCGTTTGTGAAAGGATTATCGGAAAGAATCTAAGAAGATATAAGTTCAGATGAGCCCGCCTCCATACAACAGGCATGTAGAATGGCTCAGAAACTAGTGAACCAGATTGAAGAAAGAATTAAAGAACAGACTGCTAAAGAGGCCAATGTGAAGCAAGTCAAAAGAAAGTGGGAGGAAAACGGTGATAAGAATCACCAATACAACAACAACATCAATTACAACAATAATCGCAACAATTATCCCAACAATCGCAACATCAATCGCAACTACAACAAACGGCCCAACAACAACAACAACAACAACAACAACAACAACAGCAACTACAACAATCATCCCAACAACAATAATAACCGCAACAACAACAACAATCAGAAGCAGCTATGCCAAAGGTGTGAAAAGTATCACTCGGGGTTCTGCACCAAATTTTGCAACAAGTGTAAAAGAAATGGTCATAGCGCGGCGAAGTGTGAGGTCTACAGTGAAATGTCCCATTCTTATTGATTAAAAACGTTCCATATTAATTGATTTCGTTGCGAGGTTTTGACCTCTATATGAGACGTTTTTCAAAGACTGCATTCATTTTAAAACAAACCATAACCTTTATTTCATCAATAAAGGTTTAAAAAGCTTTACGTAGATTATCAAATAATGATAATCTAAAATATCCTGTTTACACACGACCATTACATAATGGTTTACAATACAAATATGTTACAACAAAATAAGTTTCTTGAATGCAGTTTTTACACAATATCATACAAGCATGGACTCCAAATCTCGTCCTTATTTAAGTATGCGACAGCGGAAGCTCTTAATAATCACCTGAGAATAAACATGCTTAAAACGTCAACAAAAATGTTGGTGAGTTATAGGTTTAACCTATATATATCAAATCATAATAATAGACCACAAGATTTCATATTTCAATACACATCCCATACATAGAGATAAAAATCATTCATATGGTGAACACCTGGTAACCGACATTAACAAGATGCATATATAAGAATATCCCCATCATTCCGGGACACCCTTCGGATATGATATAAATTTCGAAGTACTAAAGCATCCGGTACTTTGGATGCGGTTTGTTAGGCCCAATAGATCTATCTTTAGGATTCGCGTCAATTAGGGTGTCTGTTCCCTAATTCTTAGATTACCAGACTTAATAAAAAGGGGCATATTCGATTTTGATAATTCAACCATAGAATGTAGTTTCACGTACTTGTGTCTATTTTGTAAATCATTTATAAAACTTGCATGTATTCTCATCCCAAAAATATTAGATTTTAAAAGTGGGAGTATAACTCACTTTCACAGATTTTTACTTCGTCGGGAAGTAAGACTTGGCCACTGGTTGATTCACGAACCTATAACAATATATACATATATATCAAAGTGTGTTCAAAATATATTTACAACACTTTTAATATATTTTGATGTTTTAAGTTTATTAAGTCAGCTGTCCTCGTTAGTAACCTACAACTAGTTGTCCACAGTTAGATGTACAGAAATAAATCGATAAATATTATCTTGAATCAATCCACGACCCAGTGTATACGTATCTCAGTATTGATCACAACTCAAACTATATATATTTTGGAATCAACCTCAACCCTGTATAGCTAACTCCAACATTCACATATAGAGTGTCTATGGTTGTTCCGAAATATATATAGATGTGTCGACATGATAGGTCGAAACATTGTATACGTGTCTATGGTATCTCAAGATAACATAATATACAATACAAGTTGATTAAGTTATGATTGGAATAGATTTGTTACCAATTTTCACGTAGCAAAATGAGAAAAATTATCCAATCTTGTTTTACCCATAACTTCTTCATTTTAAATCCGTTTTGAGTGAATCAAATTGCTATGGTTTCATATTGAACTCTATTTTATGAATCTAAACATAAAAAGTATAGGTTTATAGTCAGAAAAATAAGTTACAAGTCGTTTTTGTAAAGGTAGTCATTTCAGTCGAAAGAACGACGTCTAGATGACCATTTTAGAAAACATACTTCCACTTTGAGTTTAACCATAATTTTTGGATATAGTTTCATGTTCATAATAAAAATCATTTTCAGAATAACAACTTTTAAATCAAAGTTTATCATAGTTACCAATTAACTAACCCAAAACAGCCCGCGGTGTAACTACGACGGCGTAAATCCGGTTTTACGGTGTTTTTCGTGTTTCCAGGTTTTAAATAATTAAGTTAGCATATCATATAGATATAGAACATGTGTTTAGTTGATTTTAAAAGTCAAGTTAGAAGGATTAACTTTTGTTTGCGAACAAGTTTAGAATTAACTAAACTATGTTCTAGTGATTACAAGTTTAAACCTTCGAATAAGATAGCTTTATATGTATGAATCGAATGATGTTATGAACATCATTACTACCTTAAGTTCCTTGGATAAACCTACTGGAAAAGAGAAAAATGGATCTAGCTTCAATGGATCCTTGGATGGCTCGAAGTTCTTGAAGCAGAATCATGACACGAAAACAAGTTCAAGTAAGATCATCACTTGAAATAAGATTGTTATAGTTATAGAAATTGAACCAAAGTTTGAATATGATTATTACCTTATATTAGAATGATAACCTACTGCAAGAAACAAAGATTTCTTGAGGTTGGATGATCACCTTACAAGATTGGAAGTGAGCTAGCAAACTTGAAAGTATTCTTGATTTTATGTAACTAGAACTTGTAGAATATATGAAGAACACTTAGAACTTGAAGATAGAACTTGAGAGAGATCAATTAGATGAAGAAAATTGAAGAATGAAAGTGTTTGTAGGTGTTTTTGGTCGTTGGTGTATGGATTAGATATAAAGGATATGTAATTTTGTTTTCATGTAAATAAGTCATGAATGATTACTCATATTTTTGTAATTTTATGAGATATTTCATGCTAGTTGCCAAATGATGGTTCCCACATGTGTTAGGTGACTCACATGGGCTGCTAAGAGCTGATCATTGGGGTGTATATATCAATAGTACATACATCTAAAATCTGTGTATTGTACGAGTACGAATACGGGTGCATACGAGTAGAATTGCTGATGAAACTGAACGAGGATGTAATTGTAAGCATTTTTGTTAAGTAGAGGTATTTTGATAAGTGTATTGAAGTCTTTCAAAAGTGTATAAATACATATTAAAACACTACATGTATATACATTTTAACTGAGTCGTTAAGTCATCGTTAGTCGTTACATGTAAGTGTTGTTTTGAAACCTTTAGGTTAACGATCTTGTTAAATGTTGTTAACCCAATATTTATAATATCAAATGAGATTTTAAATTATTATTTTTTCATGATATTATCATGTATGAATATCTCTTAATTAAATGTCTTTACAACGATAATCGTTACATATATGTCTCGTTTAAAAATCATTAAGTTAGTAGTCTTGTTTTTACATATGTAGTTCATTGTTAATATACTTAATGATATGTTTACTTATCATAGTATCATGTTAACTATATATATATATATCCATATATATGTCATCATATAGTTTTTACAAGTTTTAATGTTCGTGAATCACCGGTCAACTTGGGTGGTCAATTGTCTATATGAAACATATTTCAATTAATCAAGTCTTAACAAGTTTGATTGCTTAACATGTTGGAAACATTTAATCATGTAAATATCAACCTCAATTAATATATATAAACATGGAAAAGTTCGGGTCACTACATACGGACCAGGGGTTAATAGAACGAAAGGAACAAATGGTGGAGCAAGTAGTGTCGGAGCAAGTTATGCCAATGTAGTTTGTTATAAATGTGGAAAACCAGGCCACATTATTAGAAATTGCCCGAACCAGGAGAACACGAATGGACAAGGCCGCGGAAGAGTTTTCAATATTAATGCGGCAGAGGCACAGGAAGACCCGGAGCTTGTTACGGGTACGTTTCTTATTGACAATAAATCTTCTTACGTTTTATTTGATTCGATTAAAGATAGAAGCTATATGAGTAGAGATTTTTGTGCTAAATTAAGTTGTCCATTGACGCCTTTGGATAGTAAATTTTTACTCGAATTAGCAAATGGTAAATTAATTTCAGCAGATAATATATGTCGGAATCGAGAAATTAAACTGGTTAGCGAAACATTTAAGATTGATTTGATACCAGTAGAGTTAGGGAGTTTTGTTGTGATAATCGGTATGGACTGGTTGAAAGAAGTGAAAGCAGAGATCGTTTGTTACAAAAATGCAATTCGCATTATACGAGAAAAAGGAAAACCCTTAATGGTGTACGGAGAAAAGGGCAACACGAAGCTACATCTTATTAGTAATTTGAAGGTACAAAAACTAATAAGAAAAGGTTGCTATGCTGTTCTAGCACACGTCGAGAAAGTACAAACTGAAGAAAAGAGCATCAATGATGTTCCCATTGCAAAAGAATTTCCCGATGTATTTCTGAAAGAATTACCGGGATTACCCCCACATCGATCCGTTGAATTTCAAATAGATCTTGTACCAGGAGCTGCACCAATAGCTCGTGCTCCTTACAGACTCGCACCCAGCGAGATGAAAGAACTGTAAAGCAAATTACAAGAACTTTTAGAGCGTGGTTTCATTCGAACAAGCACATCACCGTGGGGAGCTCCTGTTTTGTTTGTCCAGAAGAAAGATGGTACATTCAGGTTGTGTATCGACTACCGAGAGTTGAACAAACTTACCATCAAGAACCGCTACCCACTACCGAGAATCGACGACTTATTTGATCAACTACAAGGCTCGTCTGTTTATTCAAAGATTGACTTACGTTCCGGGTATCATCAAATGCGGGTGAAAGAAGATGATATTCCAAAGACTGCTTTCAGAACACATTACAGTCATTACGAGTTTATGGTCATGCCGTTTGGTTTAACTAATGCACCAGCTGTGTTCATGGACCTTATGAATCGAGTGTGTGGACCATACCTTGACAAGTTTGTCATTGTTTTCATTGATGACATACTTATTTACTCAAAGAATGACAAAAAACAAGGTGAACATTTGAGAAAGGTGTTAGAAGTATTGAGGAAGGAAGAATTGTACGCTAAGTTTTCAAAGTGTGCATTTTGGTTGGAAGAAGTTCAATTCCTCGGTCACATAGTGAACAAAGAAGGTATTAAGGTGGATCCGGCAAAGATAGAAACTGTTGAAAAGTGGGAAACCCCGAAAACTCCGAAACACATACGCCAGTTTTTAGGACTAGCTGGTTACTACAGAAGGTTCATCCAAGACTTTTCCAGAATAGCAAAACCCTTGACTACATTAACGCATAAAGGGAAGAAATTTGAATGGAAGGATGAACAAGAGAAAGCGTTTCAGTTATTGAAGAAAAATCTAACTACGGCACCTATATTGTCATTGCCTGAAGGGAATGATGATTTTATGATTTATTGTGACGCATCAAAGCAAGGTCTCGATTGTGTATTAATGCAACGCACGAAGGTGATTGCTTATGCATCTAGACAATTGAAGATTCACGAGCAAAATTATACGACACATGATTTGGAATTAGGCGCGGTTGTTTTTGCATTAAAGACTTGGAGGCACTACTTATATGGGGTCAAAAGTATTATATATACCGACCACAAAAGTCTTCAACACATATTTAATCAGAAACAACTGAAGATGAGGCAGCGTAGGTGGATTGAATTGTTGAATGATTACGACTTTGAGATTCGTTACCACCCGGGGAAGGCAAATGTGGTAGCCGACGCCTTGAGCAGGAAGGACAGAGAACCCATTCGAGTAAAATCTATGAATATAATGATTCACAATAACCTTACTACTCAAATAAAGGAGGCGCAACAAGGAGTTTTAAAAGAGGGAAATTTAAAGGATGAAATACCCAAAGGATCGGAGAAGCATCTTAATATTCGGGAAGACAGAACCCGGAACCCGGTATAGGGCTGAAAGGATTTGGGTACCAAAATTTGGAGATATGAGAGAAATGGTACTTAGAGAAGCTCATAAAACCAGATACTCAATACATCCTGGAACGGGGAAGATGTACAAGGATCTCAAGAAACATTTTTGGTGTCCGGGTATGAAAGCCGATGTTGCTAAATACGTAGGAGAATGTTTGACGTGTTCTAAGGTCAAAGCTGAGCATCAGAAAGGTCTACTTCAACAACCCAAAATCCCGGAATGGAAATGGGAAAACATTACCATGGATTTCATCACTAAATTGCCAAGGACTGCAAGTGGTTTTGATACTATTTGGGTAATAGTTGATCGTCTCACCAAATCAGCACACTTCCTGCCAATAAGAGAAGATGACAAGATGGAGAAGTTAGCACGACTGTATTTGAAGGAAGTCGTCTCCAGACATGGAATACCAATCTCTATTATCTCTGATAGGGATGGCAGATTTATTTCAAGATTCTGGCAGACATTACAGCAAGCATTAGGAACTCGTCTAGACATGAGTACTGCCTATCATCCACAAACTGATGGGCAGAGTGAAAGGACGATACAAATGCTTGAAGACATGCTACGAGCACGTGTTATTGATTTCGGAAACAGTTGGGATCGACATCTACCGTGAGCAGAATTTTCCTACAACAACAGCTACCATTCAAGCATTGAGATGGCGCCGTTTGAAGCACTTTATGGTAGAAAGTGCAGGTCTCCAATTTTTTGAAGTAAAGTGGGGGATATACAGATTACGGGTCCAGAGATTATACAAGAAACTACCGAGAAGATCATCCAAATTCAACAACGGTTGAAAACCGCCCAAAGTCGACAAAAGAGCTACGCTGACATTAAAAGAAAAGATATAGAATTTGAAATTTGAGAGATGGTCATGCTTAAATCCAAGGTATATTGGACCATTCAAGATTATTGATCGTGTCGAAAAACTTCAATTCATTGAAGAACCCGTCGAAATAATGGATCGTGAGGTTAAAAGACTTAAGCAAAACAAGATACCAATTGTTAAGGTTCGATGGAATGCTCGTAGAGGACCCGAGTTCACCTGGGAGTGTGAAGATCAGATGAAGAAGAAATACCCACATCTATTTCCAGAAGATTCGTCAACACCTTCAACAGCTTAAAATTTTGGGACGAAATTTATTTAACGGGTAGGTACTGTAGTGACCCGAACTTTTCCATGTTTATATATATTAATTGAGATTGATATTTACATGATTAAATGTTTCCAACATGTTAAGCAATCAAACTTGTTAAGACTTGATTAATTGAAATATGTTTCATATAGACAATTGACCGCCCAAGTTGACCGGTGATTCACGAACGTTAAAACTTGTAAAAACTATATGATGACATATATATGGATATATATATAGTTAACATGATACTATGATAAGTAAACATATCATTAAGTATATTAACAATGAACTACATATGTAAAAACAAAACTACTAACTTAATGATTTTTAAACGAGACATATATGTAACGATTATCGTTGTAAAGACATTTAATGTATATATATCATATTAATAGATATTCATACATGATAATATCATGATAATATAATAATTTAAAATCTCATTTGATATTATAAACATTGGGTTAACAACATTTAACAAGATCGTTAACCTAAAGGTTTCAAAACAACACTTACATGTAACGACTAACGATGACTTAACGACTCAGTTAAAATGTATATACATGTAGTGTTTTAATATATATTTATACACTTTTGAAAGACTTCAATACACTTATCAAAATACTTCTACTTAACAAAAATGCTTACAATTACATCCTCGTTCAGTTTCATCAACAATTCTACTCGTATGCACCCGTATTCGTACTCGTACAATACACAGCTTTTAGATGTATGTACTATTGGTATATACACTCCAATGATCAGCTCTTAGCAGCCCATTTGAGTCACCTAACACATGTGGGAACCATCATTTGGCAACTAGCATGAAATATCTCATAAAATTACAAAAATATGAGTAATCATTCATGACTTATTTACATGAAAACAAAATTACATATCCTTTATATCTAATCCATACACCAACGACCAAAAACACCTACAAACACTTTCATTCTTCAATTTTCTTCATCTAATTGATCTCTCTCTCAAGTTCTATCTTCAAGTTCTAAGTGTTCTTCATATATTCTACAAGTTCTAGTTACATAAAATCAAGAATACTTTCAAGTTTGCTAGCTCACTTCCAATCTTGTAAGGTGATCATCCAACCTCAAGAAATCTTTGTTTCTTACAGTAGGTTATCATTCTAATACAAGGTAATAATCATATTCAAACTTTGGTTCAATTTCTATAACTATAACAATCTTATTTCAAGTAATGATCTTACTTGAACTTGTTTTCGTGTCATGATTCTGCTTCAAGAACTTCGAGCCATCCAAGGATCCGTTGAAGCTAGATATATTTTTCTCTTTTCCAGTAGGTTTATCCAAGGAACTTAAGGTAGTAATGATGTTCATAACATCATTCGATTCATACATATAAAGCTATCTTATTCGAAGGTTTAAACTTGTAATCACTAGAACATAGTTTAGTTAATTCTAAACTTGTTCGCAAACAAAAGTTAATCCTTCTAACTTGACTTTTAAAATAAACTAAACACATGTTCTATATCTATATGATATGCTAACTTAATGATTTAAAACCTGGAAACACGAAAAATACCGTAAAACCGGATTTACGCCGTCGTAGTAACACCGCGGGCTGTTTGGGTTAGTTAATTAAAAACTATGATAAACTTTGATTTAAAAGTTGTTATTCTGAGAAAATGATTTTTATTATAAACATGAAACTATATCCAAAAATTATGGTTAAACTCAAAGTGAAAGTATGTTTTCTAAAATGGTCATCTATACGTCGTTCTTTCGACTGAAATGACTACCTTTACAAAAATGACTTGTAACTTATTTTCTGACTATAAACCTATACTTTTTCTGTTTAGATTCATAAAATAGAGTTTAATATGAAACCATAGCAATTTGATTCACTCAAAACGGATTTAAAATGAAGAAGTTATGGGTAAAACAAGATTGGATAATTTTTCTCATTTTAGCTACGTGAAAATTGGTAACAAATCTATTCCAACCATAACTTAATCAACTTGTATTGTATATTATGTAATCTTGAGATACCATAGACACGTATACAGTGTTTCGACCTATCATGTCGACACATCTATATATATTTCGGAACAACCATAGACACTCTATATGTGAATGTTGGAGTTAGCTATACAGGGTTGAGATTGATTCCAAAATATATATAGTTTGAGTTGTGATCAATACTGAGATACGTATACACTGGGTCGTGGATTGATTCAAGATAATATTTATCGATTTATTTTTGTACATCTAACTGTGGACAACTAGTTGTAGGTTACTAACGAGGACAGCTAACTTAATAAACTTAAAACATCAAAATATATTAAAAGTGTTGTAAATATATTTTGAACATACTTTGATATATATGTATATATTGTTATAGGTTCGTGAATCAACCAGTTGCCAAGTCTTACTTCCCGACGAAGTAAAAATCTGTGAAAGTAAGTTATAGTCCCACTTTTAAAATCTAATATTTTTGGGATGAGAATACATGCAGGTTTTATAAATGATTTACAAAATAGACACAAGTACGTGAAACTACATTCTATGGTTGAATTATGAAAATCGAATATGCCCCTTTTTATTAAGTCTGGTAATCTAAGAATTAGGGAACAGACACCCTAATTGACGCGAATCCTAAGGATATTTCTATTGGGCCTAACAAACCCCATCCAAAGTACCGGATGCTTTAGTACTTCGAATTTTATATCATATCCGAAGGGTGTCCAGGAATGATGGGGATATTCTTATATATGCATCTTGTTAATGTCGGTTACCAGGTGTTCACCATATGAATGACTTTTATCTCTATGTATGGGATGTGTATTGAAATATGAAATCTTGTGGTCTATTATTATGATTTGATATATATAGGTTAAACCTATAACTCACCAATATTTTTGTTGACGTTTTAAGAATGTTTATTCTCAGGTGATTATTAAGAGCTTCCGCTGTCGCATACTTAAATAAGGACGAGATTTGGAGTCCATGCTTGTATGATATTGTGTAAAAACTGCATTCAAGAAACTTATTTTGTTGTAACATATTTGTATTGTAAACCATTATGTAATGGTCATGTGTAAACAGGATATTTTAGATTATCATTATTTGATAATCTACGTAAAGCTTTTTAAACCTTTATTGATGAAATAAAGGTTATGGTTTGTTTTAAAATGAATGCAGTCTTTGAAAAACGTCTCATATAGAGGTCAAAACCTCGCAACGAAATCAATTAATATGGAACGTTTTTAATCAATAAGAACGGGGCATTTCATTTATTGGCACCCGAATCGAATAAACAAGTAACATAAGTGTTATTGAGAAGAAATGTACCCGTGACTAATTCATTGTCATCCCGGGCTTCCTCGGTGTTGATGTTGAAAGCTCGGCCGCGAGTATTGGGGTTATCTTTCTTCTTCAGGCATGCGTTTCTATAATGGACCGTTTGGACACATTCATAACAAGTGCCCGTCTTTGGTGCATTGGGCCCCTTTTGAGCAACGGGAGCGGTGTTTCTACATTCGTGGGCCAAATGGACACTCTTTTGACACTTGATGCAATACGGCCTTCCACATTCACCCAAATGATGTTTGTGGAACTTGTTGCAAAACGGTAAAGTTCCGGCATAACCTTTCTTACCTTCGGGAGTGAAAGGCATCTTGGCAGGGTTGTTATTGTAGTTGCTTGATTGAGAGGGTTCCCACTTTCTTTTGTTGCCGCCCGTTTTATCCTCGGCCTTAGGAGCCGGAACTAGTACTTCATCCACCATTTCTATCAATTGGCAGGCCATGTTCAAAGTGGCTTGATGATTAGCGGGTTTGGAGGACATCACTCCTTGTTTGATGCTCTTTGGAAGACCATCCATATAGAGTTCAACCCTTTGAGATTCGGGGTTCACGAGATTAGGACACATCAAGGATAGCTCGGCGAAGCGTTGGTTATAGGCCTTGAGATCGTTTCCGACCGCCTTCAAAGTTCTTAGCTCTTGTTCGAGCTTTCGGGTTTCCTCACGAGGGAAGTATTCAACAATCATCTTCTCCTTTAAATCGGCCCAAGAGAGGGTATGAGCTTCATCGGTACCCAACGATTGAACATAGGTGTTCCACCACGTGAGGGCGACACCGGCGAAAGTGTGAGTGGAGTATTTGACCTTGTCTTGGTCCTGACAACCGCTTATGCTAAAGACGGCCTCCGTTTGTTCGAACCATCGAATGAGAGTAACCGGTCCCCCGGTTCCATCATAAGTGTGAGGTTTGCACCCCATAAAAGCTTTGTAGGAGCACCCTTCGCTAGAGTTACCGGCCCCTTGGTTGTTGTTATCGTTGTTATTGGAGGAGTGACCAGCCATTGCCGCCTCTACGGCGGTGGCCACCATTCGTTGTAGTGTTTGTTCGGGAGTCTCATGGCGTGGCACGCGACGAGGAGGCATTGTTCCTTCAAAACACAAGAATACCGTTGATTACTATTTTTCAATAATACTAATCATGATATGGAATAAGGATAGATAGAAAAAAAAATTTCCTTGACTCGCCTTAAATTCTTTATGCCACAATGTCGCAACGTTCATATGGGTCACCGTAATATAATCCCGGAAATTCATATGTGCATTCGACATCATTTCATATAGTCAAGGTGGCGTGTCAATCAAATTAAACAACGTGAGATTACGATAGAATAAGAATAGATGTGAGTATGAGAGTTCGAGTATAAATGCACAAGTAGTCTAGTAATTCCTACTTCAAGTCTATATGCCGGTTGTAGTCTAGACTCACCAATGTACCCTATGACTTGGGGTCGACACCAATGAACTCTAAATCCCTACAACCAACGCTCTGATACCATCTGTAGCGACCCGACCAAATCATGTTTGACGGCGCCGTCTACGTAGGTCCCATTACATGGTCATAAGTCTTTAAGATAACGTTTGACCGAAAAACATGTCGCATTCATTTCATAAGTATGGATGTTTCAAGGTTTACAAAGTAGTTCGATAACTAGTTACATAACAAAGTTTAAAGTACAATGAAACATATGCAACAAAATTTGAAAGTAGTCAAAAGACCCTCCACGTATGCAAGTATACTCGACATCCAATGCAAGTATCAAAAAGAATGAGCGGAAGCATGTATCATTAAGCATTCAAGGACCTGAGAAACCATAAAAGAATCTGTCAACGAAAATGTTGGTGAAATCATAGTTGTATGCATAAAGTATATTTGTATCACAAGGCTTAGTATAAATCGTTTATCAAGCGTATACATCTCAAAAGATGTGTTTGTATCACGAGCACCCAATTATCAAACTTAACTGAATCTTACCTCTGCATAATAGTGTTAGAACCTACACTATACATCGAAAGTATGTTTCATTCATCTGAATGAGGGTTCGTCAAACCCGCATGGCCACACAACATAATTCCTCGCTCACACTCTACAAGTGTAACTAATGATAATTGGACTTGAGGATTTTCGTTCTAACTCGTATGTATCTTTGCTTTCGTAAAGTATTCAAAGTATCAAAGTATGAAAAGTATATATATACATGTGAAAAGTATATATAAGTATGTAAGGTATATGTTTTCTCATCCCACGATTTTAAAAGTATAAAAGTATTTGAAAAGTGGGGCTATGATCTCACCTTGAGTGTAGGAAAGTAAATTTATTCCAACAAGTAACGTGTGCAAGAACAATGCTAGTCTCGATCTAAACAATTAGGTTGTATCAATAACGATAGTCACGATTGGTCAAAGATGTTCAATTAGTCCTATGGCTCAATACGACTCGATTATGTAGCATGTGAATCAAATTGTCAAGTTTCATGCAAGATACAAGTATAGAAACAAGTTAGAAAGATTTCATAATCATTTGGTTAAGTTTGACAAAAAGTCAAACTTTGGTCGGTCAAAGTCAATGAAAAAGTCAACACGTTCGGGTCGGGTCCCGAACTATTTTTCTGAGGTTTTTAATCATATATGAGCATGTTAGAACAAGTTACATATGAATCGGAGGTGCGTAGCATAGCAAATATTTTTCGAAAATTGACAAAGTTGGACAGCCCACTTTGGCGCGCCGCGCGGGTATATGGCGCGCCGCGCCATTACCTGTGCAGAGAATTCTGGCAGTTTTTAAGTTTTATTCACGAACCTAACTTAAAACAATCACCATTTATGACCCGCAAACAACCAAAGCATGTATCTTATATCATCGGAAAAGTATTTTGACGAGGAAAACAACTAAACACATTTTATCAATCACATTTACTTTTACAACAACAAAAATCACATTCAAAGCTCCTCATTAAATGCATTCAAGTTCATAAATGAAATTCGATGATTCGGCAACAAATTTACATGAATGATATGCCGTTTCGAAGGTGATCAAGCATACAATACAACCTAACACTTACAAATAATATTTCATGTCATTCAAAGCATTTAATGTTCACATTCAATTCTATCAAACCCTCACCAACAACATCAAAATCACTAATCATGTTTATGAAGTTTTCTAAAACAACCTACACATCAAATTGAAACTATTGATGTTAGGAACACATTTAATACATGCATTTATAACATTTTAACCTCATTCAACAACCAAATCACCAAATCAAACACACCAAAGTTTATGTTCATGCTAGTTACTTCAAATAACAAAATTGAACATATAAATCATATATTCATGTTAGACTTGAGCCATAGACACTAATTAACAACTTTATAACTTAAAAACATCAAGAATACAAAATCTAGTAATTTTAGAAAGTTACCCAAATGTAATGAAATTGGTATGGAATTGAAGAGGAAGTTGCAAGGATTCCAAATATGTAATGTGTTTTGATTAAGCTTGCTTGAACGAATTTAGATGATGATTCTTTGAGATGGAGTTTGAGAGAATAATTGAAAGTATTAAAAGAAAATGGAAAAGGGAAAATGGATAAATGAATGTGAAGGTTTTTCGTATGCCCGAGAGACATATTAAATTAATGTGGCTAATATGTTTTGATCCAAGTCGGGTCATACCCAATAACAAGCTTACCGACACCTTATTCGTATTTGATCTTAACGATTGGATCATTGATTAAATACGCGACACTTGAATTTTAAGGAAAAGGTTTCTTAAATAATATTACTTGATATGTTTATATATAAGTTATGGAACAACTTATATAACAAGGATTTAATTATTTATAGGTTAAATAATTGATTAAGTTATGATACATTTTATAAAATTGGTTTTATAAAATATACATAACAAATAATATATATACAAGTTTATAAAATGTATTTTATGAAATCAAGTTTTATAAAAACTGATTTTATAAAATCAGTTTTTTTTATAAAAGTATATTATATTATGGCAATGTGAGTGGCATGGGAGTTAGAATAAGCATGCATTTGTTTAATACTTGCTACCCATGCTTAACTAAGACCAAGGGGACTTAGTATTCTACACACACATGCATTCAAACATATCAAAAGAGCTAAAAAACTGCACAAAAATTCTGTTGGAGCTGAGCAAAAGCCGTGGCCTTTTATTGCCAAAAGGGAAGTCTTAATTTGGTTTTTACAAGCTCATTTCTAGTGTCATTTAAATCCTAACTAATTACAAAGGTGTTGGGGTTATTGCTTGTGGGTATTTCAAGCTTGAGGCTTCAAGTAAGAAGCTTGTTCATCATCATCTTCTTCATCATCTTGTAGTAACCCTCAACTAGCTTGAGGAGGTAAAACTCTAAACCCACTTTTAGTTTGTAAGTATATTTCATGACATGATCTATTATTGGGATTTAATTTTAATTGGTTAAAGTAAACAAGTTTCAAATCGGGTTACATGCTTCCGCTTTAATATGAATCTTAATATGATTTTAGTGTTTATGAACTTGTTAAATCCCAACAATGGTATCTAGAGCCAAAGTCTTGTTAATATGCTTCTTGTTTTTGGCTAGTAAACTCATTTATTTTACAATCTACCAACATGCATGAAAGTAGAATGTAAAAATCATGAGTTTTGGTGGGTTTGTTGGTTTGGCCGAATTTTTGGACCCCAAAAGTGGGTTTGGGACTTCAAGTTTGGCCAAGATTTGATGTTATGTTATTGTTCACAATCGAGCCTAGACCGTGTGGTTGAATGTTTGAATGATTTGGTTATTATTCATGGTTGTAATATTCATTCATTTGGTTTGTATTAATTTGTAATAATTTTGTAATTTTGGTGTGTAATAAGTTGTAAGTAATCTTGTAATTTTTCATGTAATTTATTCAATTTGTTTGTAAAAATAGAATAGGTTGTTATTTCATTTTCTAGAAAAATTTTATTAGGATATAATTTTGTAAAAAGAAAATGAAGATTCAAGATGAAGATTACAAGATGGAGCTTTGAAGATTACAAGATTAAGTGGGAGATTTTGTTTAAAAATCTCTTGCTTTCTTTTGTTAACCCTTACCGGTGACATTTGTTTTTTGGCTAAACAAATGCCCACCAAAATGGCTCCCGATTGTGAACATATTTTGTTATGCATGTTTGTGTATGTTTGTATGATTGGTTGCTACAAGATTATCACATGTTAACAACTTGCTTAATACATTATAAATGGTTATAATAAAACATAACATAACGACACTAATAATTGGTTATTAGACCTAAATAAAATGGTTTATTTAAAAAGTATTAAATTGGTTCATGACTAGTAATTGGTTTTACTAAAAGGACATGAAAATGGGTTTTTCAAAATTTACTACACACCAAATGCATGTTGGTGTATAGCATTTTGTTTTCTAAAACTAGAATGTAGAAAACTTAAATCCCTTTAACTAAAACAAGGTAAACAAGTTAAACGCCATCCTTTTGTGAAAACACTTAAGACATATTAAGAAACTCTTGACGGGATAAAGGTCACCTAACCGTCATGAGCGGACTAATATGAATAAGGTAAATTTCGCACACTAGTGGGATAAAGGTCACCTAACCACTTGTTTGTTAAATTTACATGTCTACACAAGTAAGACGACTTGATTTGGGAATCATGAACTTAGGGTCACCGAAGCATGAGGAACAAATAGGCGTTGATGGGATTAATATGCCATGCAAAAGGATTGCATGATCCCATAACTTAGAAGTTGCAAAAGGATTGCAATTGTCATTATGACTACCTAGCTAAATCAAATGACGGGATAAAGGTCACCTAACCGAAATTTGATTTACCGTTGGATTCTAATATTTAATAAAACAAATTAAAAGGGTATTGTTTATTGAATTTAAAATCGATACTTAAAAGGACTTTGTTGAATTTTGTAGATGGCCGCTAATAACAACAACAACATGCAAAACGCACCACTTAACATGAACAACCTATCATTAAGGTCTCTCTTAGAGAAAGACAAACTCAACCATACAAACTTTATGGATTGGTTCCGCAATCTTCGGATTGTCCTCAAACAAGAGGATAAAGCGTATGTACTTGAGGACCCCATTCCCGATCAACCGGATGAGAATGATGTGGAGGCAATGGCCTCTTACGATAAGTATTGCCACGACTCCCTTCAAGTCTCATGCCTAATGCTTGGGACTATGATTCCCGTACTTCAAAAGGATTTCGAGCATCATAGTGCATACGACATGATAACGCAATTGAAGGAGATGTTCCTTCAACAAGCGCGTGTCGAGCGTTTCGAGACCGTTCGGGCGCTACATGCTTGTCGTATGGACGATACCCAATCGGTTTCATCTTATGTGCTCAAGATGAAGAGCCTTATCGATCGTGCTAACCGCCTTAACCTAAACATATCAAATGAGTTAGCCATCGATCTTATCCTTAACTCCCTATCAAAAAGGTTTGATCAATTTGTAATTAATTACAATATGAATGGAATGGATAAGAGCATAGGTGAGCTTCACGGTATGCTTAGAACGGCGGAAACTAGCATGGGTAAAAGGGCTTTACCCGTGTTAGCAATCGATCAAGGTGGGTCCAAAGGTAACACCTCTAAGCCAAAGGTGGCCAAGAGAAAAGGACCCGCTATCAAGGCAAAGGGAAGGGGAAGATGGTTACTCCAACCATCAACAAGGCTAAGAAGCAAAAGGTAGCCGAGAAGGCAAACCCCAAAGAAGACCCATGTTTCGGTTGCGGTGAGATGGGTCATTGGAAACGAAACTGTCCGGTCTATCTTAAGGAGTTGAAGGACAAGAGGGATGCGGGGCAAACCTCAAGTAATATATATATGGTATATATTGAGTTTAATATTACTTCTTCTAATACATGGGTATTAGACACGGGATGTGGAACTCATATTTGCAATTCTTTGCAGGGGTTCAAAAGAAGTGATCATAAGGCGGGAACATCAAGTCTCTATATGGGCAATGGTGAAAAGGTGCATGTTAAAGCTCAAGGAGATTTTGTTTTGAAGCTTCCAAGCGGATTGGAACTTATTTTAGAAAATGTTTTGTATGCTCCGGATTTGTGTAGAAACATTATTTCTATTTCTCGCTTAAAACAATGTGGTTACATTGTTAATTTTATTGATGATGATATTCATGTTTCTAAAGATAATGTATTCTATTTCAAGGCTTCGCCTTCAAATGGAATTTATGAATTGGTTCATGATGACGCATCATCGAGCTCTATATACCATACTAGCACCAAGAAACTCAAAAGGGATTTGAGTGATTCCTATTTATGGCATTGTCGCCTTGGTCACATAAACAAGAACCGAATGCATACACTTCAAAAGAATGGACTTTTGAAATCAAATGAGATGGACTCGTTTGATGTATGTGAATCTTGTTTACAAGGCAAGATGACTAAAGCACCTTTCAAAGGGACCTATGAAAGGGCTAAGGACTTATTGGGATTAATACATTCGGATGTATGTGGACCCTTTAAGCCCATAGCTAGGAATGGTGAAAGATACTTCGTTACTTTCATTGATGACTTCAGTCATTTTGGATATGTCTACTTGTTAAGACATAAGGACGAAACTTTTGAAGCATTCAAAGAATATCAAAGCGAAGTACAAAATCAACTCAATAAGACAATCAAGGTACTTCGTACCGATAGAGGAGGTGAATACCTAAGCGATGCTTTCCAAGATCATCTTAGAAGTTGTGGGATTATCTCGCAACTTACTCCACCCGGGACACCACAACTTAATGGTGTGTCCGAAAGGAGGAACCGAACCCTAATGGATATGGTTCGATCTATGATGGCTAGAAGCTTGTTACCTCTATCATTTTGGGGTTATTGTCTATGCTCTGCGGCTCGTATTTTAAATATGGCCCCAACCAAGAAAGTGGAACGAACACCTCATGAGATGTGGTTTGGAAAACCTCCATCTCTATCATACTTAAAGGTTTGGGGATGTGAAGCTTATCCTAAGCGTTACGTCCCTAATAAGTTGAATGCTCGATCCACAAAGTGTATCTTCATAGGATATCCCAAGGATGATATGGGATACTATTTCTATGATCCAACCGAGCAAAATGTATTTGTTGCTCGAAAGGCGGAATTCCTTGAAACTAAGTTCCTAATGGAAGGTAATAGTGAAAGGAAGATAGATCTTGAAGAGGTCCAAGATCAAGTAGATGATACACAATTGGTTAACACTAGCACTCAACATGAAAATGTTGAGAATGATCAAATGGATGATCAAAGTATACAAGACGTTCGCAAATCTGGTAGGATTAGTAATCCTCCTGAGAGATATGGGTTTCTCATGGATGATTGCTATGTGGTTGATTTGGATGAACCAACAAACTACCAAGATGCTTTATCAAGGATTGATAAAGATAAATGGCAGGAAGCCATGAACGCTGAGATGCAATCCATGTATGACAACCAAGTTTGGGAACTAGTTGTACAACCTGCTAGCTCCAAGTTAGTTGATTGTAAATGGATTTTCAAGATGAAAACCGACATGCATGGAAACTTAAATACATATAAAGCCAGACTTGTAGCAAAAGGTTTCACTCAAACTCAAGGGGTTGACTATGATGAAACTTTTTCGCCTGTGGCAATGCTAAAGTCTATTAGGATATTATTTGCCATTGCTGCTCATTATGATTATGAAATTTGGCAAATGGATGTCAAAACCGCTTTCCTAAATGGATATCTTGAGGAAGATGTCTATATGGTTCAGCCTGAAGGTTTTGTCGATTCGAAACATCCTAACAAAGTATGTAAGTTAAAGAAATCAATCTACGGATTGAAACAAGCATCTAGAATGTGGAATCATCGTTTTAATGAGGAAGCCAAGAAATTTGGCTTCATTAAAAATGGTGATGAAGCTTGTGTATACAAGAAAGCTAGTGGGAGCACTATCATGTTCCTTGTATTATATGTGGATGATATATTGTTATTTGGAAACGATATTCCGACAATGCAAGGTGTTAAGACTTGGCTGAAAAGCTGCTTCTCCATTAAGGATCTTGAAGAAGCACAATACATTTTGGGGATTAGGATCTACAGGGATAGATCCTAGAAATTGATAGGTTTGAATCAAAGTGCATACATTGAAAAGATCTTGAAAAGGTTCAAGATGGAGAACTCTAAGAAAGGTTTGGTACCTATTCAAAGAGGAACGCTCCTTAGTTCATCTCAGTGTCCCACCACAAAAGATGAACAGGAAAGAATGAAGAAAGTCCCATATGCGTCTGCTATTGGGTCAATCATGTATGCAATGATATGCACTAGACCGGATGTGTCATGCGCTCTTAGCCTGACAAGTAGATACCAGAATAACCCAGGAAACAGTCATTGGATTGCTGTTAAAAGTATATTGAAATATCTTAGGAGGACTAAGGATATGTTTCTAATATATGGGTCTGGTGAGGAGGAGCTCGCTGTGAAAGGTTACGTGGACGCGAGTTTCCAAACTGATCGTGATGATTCTCGATCACAATCCGGTTATGTCTTCACATTAAATGGTGGTGCGGTCTCTTGGAAGAGTTCAAAACAGGATGTTGTTGCATTATCCACTACAGAGTCTGAGTACATTGCCGCCTCATTGGCAGCTCAGGAAGCTGCATGGATGAAGAAATTCATCGACGACTTAGGAGTAGTCCCTTCCATTTAGGACCCTCTTGAGATCTTTTGTGACAACGAGGGTGCGATTGCTCAAATCAAAGAACCTCGTGCTCATCAAAAGACCCGTCACATTGAGCGGAGATTCAACTACATAAGGGATGAAGTTGAAAAGGGAAAGATATGTATTCACAAAGTTCACACAGATCTTAATATAGCGGATCCTCTCACGAAGCTCTTACATGGATCAAAACATGCCGGACATGTTTGTGCATTAGGGCTTCGATATTCTAGTGATTGGTCATGATCTGTTTTAAGTATTGTAACGGAACGAAATTGTTCAAACTCATTAATATAATTATGGTATTAATTTATTTTGAGTTATGTTCCTATTTTGCATATTTTATCCATGAATAAGTAATTATTCTAGATTTCGTAGTCGATCACATTTGTGGGAGCAAATGTGAGGTTTAGACTATTATGAACTTGGATTGGTATACATTCACGGGATGAATGTGGGGCAAGGTTGCAACCAAGGTTCATAGATATTTGTTGGATACAAATATTGGAAGACCCGCTCTCAAGATTTACTAAATGGAGCCTTTGTGGTTGATCACATGTAGTCTTGAGTAAAGGCGAATATCATTGTATCCTCTGACCTGAGATACATATTGGGTTCGGATATTTACCAAGTATTGTGCCTTGATTCGTTCCTTCGCTATTCTGAAATATGGTAGTTCATAAGGAAGAGCTCAGGTATAATACAAGGTATATATTTAGGACGTGTGTAGTCAAGATGGAATTTGTCCCTCTTATTCGTTGAGAGTCAGATGTCTAAGGCCTGATAAAGTTAAATCTAGAAGAGAGTGATCACTCTGTGTCTCTTGGATTTAACATGACATCTAGGACGAAAGGATATAATGAAAAGATTCACCTATTCATATTCGAGATGGGAACTCGAAAGGGATGATGCTATTGAATGGCACAAAGTCATAACATATTGGGGGTGATGGACGGTCGTTAGGTGGTATCTGTCACTTGCATTAATTTCTTATGTTTCTCGTGCAAGTGGGAGATTGAAGGTTTTTCGTATGCCCGAGAGACATATTAAATTAATGTGGCTAATATGTTTTGATCCAAGTCGGGTCATACCCAATAACAAGCTTACCGACACCTTATTCGTATTTGATCTTAACGATTGGATCATTGATTAAATACGCGACACTTGAATTTTAAGGAAAAGGTTTCTTAAATAATATTACTTGATATGTTTATATATAAGTTATGGAACAACTTATATAACAAGGATTTAATTATTTATAGGTTAAATAATTGATTAAGTTATGATACATTTTATAAAATTGGTTTTATAAAATATACATAACAAATAATATATATACAAGTTTATAAAATGTATTTTATGAAATCAAGTTTTATAAAAACTGATTTTATAAAATCAGTTTTTTTTATAAAAGTATATTATATTATGGCAATGTGAGTGGCATGGGAGTTAGAATAAGCATGCATTTGTTTAATACTTGCTACCCATGCTTAACTAAGACCAAGGGGACTTAGTATTCTACACACACATGCATTCAAACATATCAAAAGAGCTAAAAAACTGCACAAAAATTCTGTTGGAGCTGAGCAAAAGCCGTGGCCTTTTATTGCCAAAAGGGAAGTCTTAATTTGGTTTTTACAAGCTCATTTCTAGTGTCATTTAAATCCTAACTAATTACAAAGGTGTTGGGGTTATTGCTTGTGGGTATTTCAAGCTTGAGGCTTCAAGTAAGAAGCTTGTTCATCATCATCTTCTTCATCATCTTGTAGTAACCCTCAACTAGCTTGAGGAGGTAAAACTCTAAACCCACTTTTAGTTTGTAAGTATATTTCATGACATGATCTATTATTGGGATTTAATTTTAATTGATTAAAGTAAACAAGTTTCAAATCGGGTTACATGCTTCCGCTTTAATATGAATCTTAATATGATTTTAGTGTTTATGAACTTGTTAAATCCCAACAGAATGGAGGAGGAGAAGTGTTGACCCTTTGACCTAGTCAAAGGTTTGGCACTTTGGAAAGTTTGATCCCTCTAGTTCGGTTGCGGGTGCATGAATTACCTAAACGAGATATTTTAAAATGCGTATTAACGGGAGATGTTATAGTCATATAACGGACTTTAAATAATTAAACAGAAAAGTAAACGGAAAAAGGCGGGATGTTACACTACATTCTACGACTGTTTTGTTATATTGGATATCTGTACTTATTATTATTATGCTTGGTAACCTAAGAATTAGTGAAAAACACTAATTGACGCGAATCCTAAAGGTAGATCTACGGGCACCAACCACCCCCATTTTCGAATAGTGGAAAGGCTTTAGTACTTCGAAGGGTTCTTGTCATACATTTGAATAGTGGAATGTATGATGCCAGATATCTTAAGCGCTTTATGTTAAGGTCGGTTACCAGGCGACTCATCGTATGAATGATTTTTGCAGTTGTAATGATCCTGCGCATTTAATTAACTGAAATCTTGTGGCTTATTAAATGTTATGATTATTATATAGAAATTAAACCTATGACTCACCAACATTTTTGTTGACGTTTTAAGCATGTTAATTCTCAGGTGAATATTAAAAACACTTCCGCTGTCGTATGCCAACCCAAGGTCAAGATTTGGAGTCAGCATAATTATTTATATTGTTTAAACTTGCATTCGGAGTATTTGTTGTAATACATTTGATCATATTGTAATGGGTTGTGTAAAAACTTATTTATTTGAGGAGATTGTCTTTGATAGACAATCTAAATTATGTCATTAAGACCTTTATTCAATAATAAAGGTTATGGTTGTTTTTAAAATCGTATACAAGATTTGAAAAACGTCTCATATAGAGGTCAAAACCTCGCAAAGAAACCAATTAATATGAAACGTTTATAATTAATATGAACGGGGCATTTCAGTTAGACACACTAATGCAGACCTGGTTCGCTAAAACCACCGCTCTGATACCAACTAAAATGCCCCGTCCTAATCCATCTAGACGAATACATTACATTTAGTTACATCGCGAGGTTCTTGACCTCTAAATGATACATTTTACAAACATTGCATTCGTTTTTAAAAGACAAACTTTCATCACATCGAAAGTTGACGGCATGCATACCATTTCATAATATATCCAATTTTAACTTACTTAATAATAATCTTGATGAATTCGATGACTCGAATGCAACGTCTTTTGAAATATGTCATGAATGACTCCAAGTAATATCTCTAATATGAGCAAATGCACCGCGGAAGATTTCTTTCATACCTGAGAATAAACATGCTTTAAAGTATCAACCAAAAGGTTGGTGAGTTCATTAGTTTATCATAATCGATCATTTCCATAATTTTAATAATCGATCATTTCCATAATTTTAATAGACCACAAGATTTCATATATTTAATTATACACGTAACTCGAGTACAAAATAACATGCGTAACCCGCGAATTAAAAATCATTCATATGATGAACGCTTGATAACCGACTTAACTTTAATGCATAGAATATCCCCAAACAGAACCACTCATATGTATAATAATAATAATCTCGAAGTACTAAAGCAATCGTACCCCGGATGGGACTTGTCGAGGTCCATAGATCTATCTTTAGGATTCGTGTGAATTAGGGGCCATATCCGTTTCCTAATTATTAGGTTACCAAGCTAAAAAGGGGTGATATTTAATATTCACAATCCAGTCATAGAATGTAGTTCTTGATCACTTGTGTCTATTTCATAAAACATTGATAAAATCAGCGCATGTATTTCAGTCCCAAAAATATATATAAAAAGGGAGTAATGAAACTCACTATACTGTATTTTGTAGTAAAAATACATATGACGACATAGAACAATGCAAGGTTGGCTTCGGATTCACGAACCTATATCATTCGTTTATATATTAAAATATATAATCGTAACTGAACAAATTTATTTATTATATCTTTAATTTATATATTATGTATGTTTTAATTTGTGTATATATTCATAATGATTAATATTTAGATAGTTATATTAATATATCCATATTTATATATATAATTGTTTAGTGTTATATTTAAAATCAAAAGTTTATTATATGTCAGTATTTATATAAATAATATTAATTGGTTTTATATATATATATATATATATATATATATATATATATATATATATATATATATATATATATATATATATATATATAGTTATGTAAAATATTAATATAAATATAATATATGTAATAAGTATATTTTATGCACAGAATATTTATTTGTTTAAAAAAAATAGTTTTGATAATAATAATGATTTACTAATAATAATAATAACTTTATTATAATAATACTAATGATGATTTTGTTAATACTAGTACGTAAAATAATAATGGAAATCCCATTAATAATGATAATATTAATAATCATATTACTTAATAATAATACTTATTTCGATAATAATATTAGTAATAACAATAATACTAATAATTATCAATATTGTAACTAGGGTTATGATAATAATAATAATAAATGGTAACTAATACATACATTAGTAATAATCACAGCAACAACTAATATTCGTAATACTTAGTAATAATAATTCAGATACTTAATAATAATAATAATAATAATAATATCCTAATCATAATAATGATAACTAATACTTATTTTAGCATTAACAATAATAATAATTATAATACATGTGATAATAATAATAACTAATGATATCAATACAAATAACAATAATAAGAATAATAATTAACAAATATTATCAAATAATAATAATAATAACATAATAATTAAAGTATTTGAAGAACTACCTTAATGAAATAAGCCTCAAAAAAAATAAGCACCCTGCCGGGTCTCGAACCCTCGACCTCTCGAAAACCCGAAACACCCAACACCACTCCACCACTTCTCTTTTTTTTCTGAATTAAAACGCAACAGAATCTATTTAACCCGAGTAAACTGTTTTCCCTTCTTCTTCCTAATTGCAAGTCAACTCATCACCATTTTAATTTTACAACAATTACTAACTCGATTTTAGGATTCAATAATCATCATAGAAATTTTTTTATGTAATTAGTTTGATTAACAAGAAAAAAAAATAAAAAAAATTTAAAAAAAAACACAGGTTGCTGTTGCAGCGAAGTTTAACAAAAAAAAATGATTTCGAATTAGAGAGCGTTTTAGTTGAAAATTCCTACATGAAAAAGATTTCAAATCACTCCTAAAAACTATCTGTAACCTCAATTGTACCTGTAACATCAATTTGAACTCGAATTTTCTGATGAACATAAAGGTTGACTTTTTGAAATTTAACCTTTGACTCGAAAATTCTCATTCGATATCAGGAATAAAGACTTGTAACTCTGCAGATAGTTTGGTTAGATACTTCCTAACAAAACTGCAATTTTAGATTTTGCAATATCGTTTGAAATCGAGCTTTTGGTTTTAAAAAAAAACTCGTGAACAGAGGGATACCATTTTTGTTCATCCTTCTTTCTGTTTCAACTCCACAATTTACAGCATATATGTGTGTACCGTGTGTTAATAATACTCGAATGAGTTGCAGCATGGATGAATCGATTTAACGTGTCTTGTAGTGAAGGTGGGGGTTGATGGCATTCACGGGTTTAATAGAAAGAAGAAAAAGAATTTAAAGTGATACAGATATTTTAATAACAGATCTGTTTAACTAATTATTGATATGTGTTATATAATATAATATATACATAATAATAATAATGTTTTTCATAATTACATTAATAATAATATTAATAATAATAATTATTATTTTAATATAATAATTGAATAAATAATAAATAAAAATAGATATTATAAATGTTTACATAAAATATTTACAATCTACATATAATAATTTTATACAGAAATTATATATATAATATAATATATATACATTAATTTACAATTGTTTATATATAATTTTTTGATATTAACTTTTTTTAATATCATAGGAGATGACAAACGAGTGTTAAAATTAATTGATAGTTATGTTCCATATACTTTATGTGTCTATATATATATATATTCATTTAGAACTATAAATTTATATATATTAGTAATATTTATTTAGTAATATAATATTTAATTTTTCAAAAATAAATTTTATTTCAAAGTTTATAATTTAAAATCGTTTAAGTAATAGAATTTATTATATCACAATACTTATGGAATTGCTAAATGCTAACAACGGTATCTGTTAATTAAATCATTTGATATTTTCTTATAATTTCGTCAATACATATATTAAATGTATATTAAAACAAATACGTTTATGTAAAGTATTATACATCTAATACTTTGTTATCGTTTCCCATTAATATTACTATATATTATATATACATATCTATATACACATAAATGGTCGAGAGCAGTCGAAAGTCAATTGAATATATGAAGCAGTTCAAACTTTTTGAGACTCAACCTAACAGACTTTGTTTATCATGTCTAATCTACAACTTGCTCGTTTACTTGTTTCTGCGGAACCTACGGCATGCTATTGTGTTATATTAATGCATGTTACTGCTTACTACTACTACATGCCACTGCTTACTTCTACTACTATATGAACTTGCTGCATGCTACAGTTTCCTTTTACTGCTATGTAAACTCGCTGTATGCTTTTACTTATTCCCGCTACTACATGCTACTACCTGCTTTTTGCATGATACTTCTGTTGATAATGTTATTATTGCCATGCTATGTACTGCTGTAGACGATCTAGGCTGCTGTAGTTATTATGCCTGAATACGTTCTTGCTACATGTTTGCTATTCGCTGTACTGACTTGGAAAATTTATCTTTCCTAGTTCATATATTTTTCTGAACCCTTTTCCCACTCGTCTAACCCTAAGGACTAGTAATGTAAACCACCTGTTACTACCGTTCCACCATTCCAGAGATCGTAACATTACTTCACAAAATCTAGGAGGAGTACCCCTCGGATTACACGCCCACTAAAGTTGATCCTCGGAGGAGGAGATATGTGAGGACTTGTTGGAGTAATTGCACCCCCGAGCTCACTCTAATTAGCCACATACAACGTATGAACATTAGAAGGTTGTTCAGTTTCTGCAAGGTGACCCATATCCCGTACGCTTCCATGACCGTCACTTATCTCTTTCATTCTACACCACTACTCGACGATCTAACAACACTTCTGGACTTAGGTCCCCAACACTCTTAGGAATTGGAGAAGTCAGGAGGATATCTCCTTTCACAAGGTCAGAATTCCTTCTACTGATGCTCAGCCATACCCAAAGACTTGGGAGTCACCTCGAGACATATCGTATTACTACTTGCTACACGTACAACTCGACACAAGACCCAGATTGAATTTCTAGAAAGGAACCTAACGACACTTGTAGTGACCCGAACTTTTCCATGTTTATATATATTAATTGAGATTGATGTTTACATGATTAAATGTTTCCAACATGTTAAGCAATCAAACTTGTTAAGACTTGATTAATTGAAATATGTTTCATATAGACAATTGACCACCCAAGTTGACCGGTGATTCACGAACGTTAAAACTTGTAAAAACTATATGATGACATATATATGGATATATATATAGTTAACATGATACTATGATAAGTAAACATATCATTAAGTATATTAACAATGAACTACATATGTAAAAACAAGACTACTAACTTAATGATTTTTAAACGAGACATATATGTAACGATTATCGTTGTAAAGACATTTAATGTATATATATCATATTAAGAGATATTCATACATGATAATATCATGATAATATAATAATTTAAAATCTCATTTGATATTATAAACATTGGGTTAACAACATTTAACAAGATCGTTAACCTAAAGGTTTCAAAACAACACTTACATGTAACGACTAACGATGACTTAACGACTCAGTTAAAATGTATATACATGTAGTGTTTTAATATGTATTTATACACTTTTGAAAGACTTCAATACACTTATCAAAATACTTCTACTTAACAAAAATGCTTACAATTACATCCTCGTTCAGTTTCATCAACAATTCTACTCGTATGCACCCGTATTCGTACTCGTACAATACACAGCTTTTAGATGTATGTACTATTGGTATATACACTCCAATGATCAGCTCTTAGCAGCCCATGTGAGTCACCTAACACATGTGGGAACCATCATTTGGCAACTAGCATGAAATATCTCATAAAATTACAAAAATATGAGTAATCATTCATGACTTATTTACATGAAAACAAAATTACATATCCTTTATATCTAATCCATACACCAACGACCAAAAACACCTACAAACACTTTCATTCTTCAATTTTATTCATCTAATTGATCTCTCTCAAGTTCTATCTTCAAGTTCTAAGTGTTCTTCATAAATTCCAAAAGTTCTAGTTTCATAAAATCAAGAATACTTTCAAGTTTGCTAGCTCACTTCCAATCTTGTAAGGTGATCATCCAACCTCAAGAAATCTTTGTTTCTTACAGTAGGTTATCATTCTAATACAAGGTAATAATCATATTCAAACTTTGGTTCAATTTCTATAACTATAACAATCTTATTTCAAGTGATGATCTTACTTGAACTTGTTTTCGTGTCATGATTCTGCTTCAAGAACTTCGAGCCATCCAAGGATCCGTTGAAGCTAGATCCATTTTTCACTTTTCCAGTAGGTTTATCCAAGGAACTTAAGGTAGTAATGATGTTCATAACATCATTCAATTCATACATATAAAGCTATCTTATTCGAAGGTTTAAACTTGTAATCACTAGAACATAGTTTAGTTAATTCTAAACTTGTTCGCAAATAAAAGTTAATCCTTCTAACTTGACTTTTAAAATCAACTAAACACATGTTCTATATCTATATGATATGCTAACTTAATGATTTAAAACCTGGAGACACGAAAAACACCGTAAAACCGGATTTACGCCGTCGTAGTAACACCGCGGGCTGTTTTGGGTTAGTTAATTAAAAACTATGATAAACTTTGATTTAAAAGTTGTTATTCTGAGAAAATGATTTTTATTATGAACATGAAACTATATCCAAAAATTATGGTTAAACTCAAAGTGGAAGTATGTTTTCTAAAATGGTCATCTAGACGTCGTTCTTTCGACTGAAATGACTACCTTTACAAAAACGACTTGTAACTTATTTTTCCGACTATAAACCTATACTTTTTCTGTTTAGATTCATAAAATAGAGTTCAATATGAAACCATAGCAATTTGATTCACTCAAAACGGATTTAAAATGAAGAAGTTATGGGTAAAACAAGATTGGATAAATTTTTCTCATTTTAGCTACGTGAAAATTTGTAACAAATCTATTCCAACCATAACTTAATCAACTTGTATTGTATATTATGTAATCTTGAGATACCATAGACACGTATACAATGTTTCGACCTATCATGTCGACACATCTATATATATTTCGGAACAACCATAGACACTCTATATGTGAATGTTGGAGTTAGCTATACAGGGTTGAGGTTGATTCCAAAATATATATAGTTTGAGTTGTGATCAATACTGAGATACGTATACACTGGGTCGTGGATTGATTCAAGATAATATTTATCGATTTATTTCTGTACATCTAACTGTGGACAACTAGTTGTAGGGTACTAACGAGGACAGCTGACTTAATAAACTTAAAACATCAAAATATATTAAAAGTGTTGTAAATATATTTTGAACATACTTTGATATATATGTATATATTGTTATAGGTTCGTGAATCAACCAGTGGCCAAGTTTTACTTCCCGACGAAGTAAAAATCTGTGAAAGTGAGTTATAGTCCCACTTTTAAAATCTAATATTTTTGGGATGAGAATACATGCAGGTTTTATAAATGATTTACAAAATAGACACAAGTACGTGAAACTACATTCTATGGTTGAATTATCGAAATCGAATATGCCCCTTTTTATTAAGTCTGGTAATCTAAGAATTAGGGAACAGACACCCTAATTGACGCGAATCCTAAAGATAGATCTATTGGGCCTAACAAACCCCATCCAAAGTACCGGATGCTTTAGTACTTCGAAATTTATATCATATCCGAAGGGTGTCCCGGAATGATGGGGATATTCTTATATATGCATCTTGTTATTGTCGGTTACCAGGTGTTCACCATATGAATGATTTTTATCTCTATGTATGGGATGTGTATTGAAATATGAAATCTTGTGGTCTATTGTTACGATTTGATATATATAGGTTAAACCTATAACTCACCAACATTTTTGTTGACGTTTTAAGCATGTTTATTCTCAGGTGATTATTAAGAGCTTCCGCTGTCGCATACTTAAATAAGGACAAGATTTGGAGTCCATGCTTGTATGATATTGTGTAAAAACTGCATTCAAGAAACTTATTTTGTTGTAACATATTTGTATTGTAAACCATTATGTAATGGTCGTGTGTAAACAGGATATATTAGATTATCATTATTTGATAATCTACGTAAAGCTTTTTAAACCTTTATTGATGAAATAAAGGTTATGGTTTGTTTAAAAATGAATGCAGTCTTTGAAAAACGTCTCATATAGAGGTCAAAACCTCGCAACGAAATCAATTAATATGGAACGTTTTTAATCAATAAGAACGGGACATTTCAGTTGGTATCCGAGCGTTGGTCTTAGAGAACCAGAAAATTTGCATTAGTGTGTCTTATCGAGTTTGTTAGGATGCATTAGTGAGTCTGGACTTCGACCGTGTTTTCTTTAAAAATGATTGCTTAACATTTTTGTTGGAAACTATATATTTTTAACATATGAATATTATGTGATATATTAATCTCTTAACGTGTTTGATATTATGTGATAGATGTCTACCTCTAGAACAAGTCCCATTGACTCACCTAATAATAATGAAGAGTCAAATGTAAATTGGAATGATTTGTGGACTGATTCACAAGTTCCCGAAGAGGAACCGGAAGAAGAGTCGGAACCGGAAGAAGAATCGGAACCGGATGAGGAAATAGAACCGGTGGGGGAAATAATAAAACGGTTAAGTAAAAGAAAATCCTCAACCAACCGACCAAAGTTAATTATGGTCAATGGTGTTTCCGCCAAGGAAGCAAAATATTGGGAGGATTACCAATTCTCCGATGAATCGGATTCCGACGAGAATTCCGATGATGTTATAGAAATTACCCCAACTGAATTTAAAAAGGCAAAAGAAAATAATAAGGGAAAGGGCATAAAAATAGAGAAATCTAATTCCAACCCCGATGAACTTTATATGTATCATCAACCCCCGAAGTCCTTAAGTTGTAACAATGACCCGGGAACCTCTAAACCACCAGGTTTTTCTAAACCAATGTGGACAACGACGGCTCGTATTAGGGGAACATCATATATCCCTAGAAACTTGGCAAAACGAACCAAAACCGAAGAAGAAGAAACGAGCGAGTCGGAATAAGATAGTTGTATTCGTGTGGTATAATATATGGAATATAGTGTTCTTATGCTTTATGATATATGTAAAAATTGCTTGTATTAATAAGTATTTTTTTTATGAATCTAACTCTTGTCTATTTTACAGTTTAAAAACACAAAATGGATAGACAACCCAATATTTTAAGAGACCTACCCGGAGACATGATTGATGAAATCTTGTCTAGAGTCGGCCAGAATTCTTCGGCACAACTATTTAAGGCGAGATCAGTTTGTAAGACATTCGAAGAACGTTCCAAGAATGTCTTGGTTTATAAGAGACTTTCGTTTGAAAGATGGGGGATATCACATTGGGAAACCCATAAGTTACGATGTGTTTACTTTGACGCATATATTGCGGGGAACCCAAATGCTATTTTACGCAACGGGTTAAGAAATTATTTTGACTCAATATATCCGAATATTGGACTTCGTGATTTAGAAAAAGCGGCTAACATGCAACATAAAGAAGCATGTTATGCTTACGGATTAGTAATGTTCGCTTCTCACCAAAGTGAGAACAAGAACATCGGGCTACAACTATTAAACAAAACGTTTCCACAAGTGACGGAGTCGGTAATTGGGGTAAGAAATGAGGTTTTTAGATTATTACGGGACTGTTGGACATTACGTAACCCTCGTCCCTTTGATGATGTTACAACACGCTGTCTTATCAACGGCCATAACGGTTATGTTGCACAAGACCAAGGATGGGAAGTAGTCCTAGTAAAACCAGAATGCATGACTTGTTTCTGGACGTATGAATTACGTGTCTTTATTGCCTTTGCTGAACGACTTGTGTACTAGCTAGAATTGTCTTCACAACTATCTTGTATCAAAGTTATTGTGTGCTATATTTCATGCTTTATGTAAAATAAGCGGTATTGTAAGTTTGTAAAATATTGTATAAAAGTTTGAACGCGAAGTATTATTATAATCAGTTTTTCATATAGAATTGTAGTAGTTGAATTGTATATTAGCTACTAAGTATGAACTTAACGGGTAGGTACTACCCGAATTTAAACTTATAAAACGCTAATATGAAGAAAAAGCTTTTATAAATGAGTTCATATTATGCTACGAAGTACTATTAACTACTCTTAATATTCTGTATGATTAACTTGTTCCATTTAACTATTTTGAAGGAAATGGCACCGACTACTCGACACACCGTGAATATGAATGAAGAGGAATTCCGTACTTTTCTAGCTTCAAACATAGCCGCAGTACAGGCTGCGCTACATACCAACAATAACCTTGGATCTAGCAGTACAGGAAATCGTGTAGGATGCACCTACAAAGAATTCACTGCCTGCAAACCTTTGGAATTTGATGGAACCGAAGGACCGATCGGATTGAAACGGTGGACCGAGAAGGTTGAATCGGTGTTTGCCATAAGTAAGTGTACTGAAGAGGACAAAGTGAAGTACGCTACGCATACCTTCACAGGTTCTGCGTTAACATGGTGGAATACCTATCTAGAGCAAGTGGGACAAGATGATGCGTACGCACTACCGTGGTCAGCATTCAAGCACTTGATGAACGAGAAGTACCGTCCCAGAACCGAGGTCAATAAGCTCAAGACAGAACTTAGAGGGTTACGAACCCAAGGATTTGATATTACCACGTACGAAAGACGATTCACAGAATTGTGCCTATTGTGTCCGGGAGCATTCGAAGATGAGGAAGAGAAGATCGACGCGTTTGTGAAAGGATTACCGGAAAGAATCCAAGAAGATATAAGTTCACACGAGCCCGCCTCCATACAACAGGCATGTAGAATGGCTCACAAACTAGTGAACCAGATTGAAGAAAGAATTAAAGAACAGACTGCTGAAGAGGCCAATGTGAAGCAAGTCAAAAGAAAGTGGGAGGAAAACGGTGATAAGAATCACCAATACAACAACAACAGCAATTACAACAATAATCGCAACAATTATCCCAACAATCGCAACATCAATCGCAACTACAACAAACGGCCCAACAACAACAACAGCAACAACAACAGCAACTACAACAATCATCCCAACAACAATAATAACCGCAACAACAACAACAATCAGAAGCAGCTATGCCAAAGGTGTGAAAAGAATCACTCGGGGTTCTGCACCAAATTTTGCAACAAGTGTAAAAGAAATGGTCATAGCGCGGCGAAGTGTGAGGTCTATGGACCAGGGGTTAATAGAACGAAAGGAACAAATGGTGTCGGAACGAGTAATGGCGGAGCAAGTAGTGTCGGAGCAAGTTATGCCAATGTAGTTTGTTATAAATGTGGAAAACCGGGCCACATTATTAGAAATTGCCCGAACCAGGAGAACACGAATGGACAAGGCCGCGGAAGAGTTTTCAATATTAATGCGGCAGAGGCACAGGAAGACCCGGAGCTTGTTACGGGTACGTTTCTTATTGACAATAAATCTGCTTACGTTTTATTTGATTCGGGTGCGGATAGAAGCTATATGAGTAGAGATTTTTGTGCTAAATTAAGTTGTCCATTGATGCCTTTGGATAGTAAATTTTTACTCGAATTAGCAAATGGTAAATTAATTTCAGCAGATAATATATGTCGGAATCGAGAAATTAAACTGGTTAGCGAAACATTTAAGATTGATTTGATACCAGTAGAGTTAGGGAGTTTTGATGTGATAATCGGTATGGACTGGTTGAAAGAAGTAAAAGCAGAGATCGTTTGTTACAAAAATGCAATTCGCATTATACGAGAAAAAGGAAAACCCTTAATGGTGTACGGAGAAAAGGGCAACACGAAGCTACATCTTATTAGTAATTTGAAGGCACAAAAACTAATAAGAAAAGGTTGCTATGCTGTTCTAGCACACGTCGAGAAAGTACAAACTGAAGAAAAGAGCATCAATGATGTTCCCATTGCAAAAGAATTTCCTGATGTATTTCCGAAAGAATTACCGGGATTACCCCCACATCGATCCGTTGAATTTCAAATAGATCTTGTACCAGGAGCTGCACCAATAGCTCGTGCTCCTTACAGACTCGCACCCAGCGAGATGAAAGAACTGCAAAGCCAATTACAAGAACTTTTAGAGCGTGGTTTCATTGGACCAAGCACATCACCGTGGGGAGCTCCTGTTTTGTTTGTCAAGAAGAAAGATGGTACATTCAGGTTGTGTATCGACTACCGAGAGTTAAACAAACTTACCATCAAGAACCGCTACCCACTACCGAGAATCGACGACTTATTTGATCAACTACAAGGCTCGTCTGTTTATTCAAAGATTGACTTACGTTCCGGGTATCATCAAATGCGGGTGAAAGAAGATGATATTCCAAAGACTGCTTTCAGAACACGTTACGGTCATTACGAGTTTATGGTCATGCCGTTTGGTTTAACTAATGCACCAGCTGTGTTCATGGACCTTATGAACAGAGTGTGTGGACCATACCTTGACAAGTTTGTCATTGTTTTCATTGATGACATACTTATTTACTCAAAGAATGACCAAGAACACGGTGAACATTTGAGAAAAGTGTTAGAAGTATTGAGGAAGGAAGAATTGTACGCTAAGTTTTCAAAGTGTGCATTTTGGTTGGAAGAAGTTCAATTCCTCGGTCACATAGTGAACAAAGAAGGTATTAAGGTGGATCCGGCAAAGATAGAAACTGTTGAAAAGTGGGAAACCCCGAAAACTCCGAAACACATACGCCAGTTTTTAGGACTAGCTGGTTACTACAGAAGGTTCATCCAAGACTTTTCCAGAATAGCAAAACCCTTGACTGCATTAACGCATAAAGGGAAGAAATTTGAATGGAATGATGAACAAGAGAAAGCGTTTCAGTTATTGAAGAAAAAGCTAACTACGGCACCTATATTGTCATTGCCTGAAGGGAATGATGATTTTGTGATTTATTGTGACGCATCAAAGCAAGGTCTCGGTTGTGTATTAATGCAACGAACGAAGGTGATTGCTTATGCGTCTAGACAATTGAAGATTCACGAACAAAATTATACGACGCATGATTTGGAATTAGGCGCGGTTGTTTTTGCATTAAAGACTTGGAGGCACTACTTATATGGGGTCAAAAGTATTATATATACCGACCACAAAAGTCTTCAACACATATTTAATCAGAAACAACTGAATATGAGGCAGCGTAGGTGGATCGAATTATTGAATGATTACGATTTTGAGATTCGTTACCACCCGGGGAAGGCAAATGTGGTAGCCGATGCCTTGAGCAGAAAGGATAGAGAACCCATTCGAGTAAAATCTATGAATATAATGATTCATAATAACATTACTACTCAAATAAAGGAGGCGCAACAAGGAGTTTTAAAAGAGGGAAATTTAAAGGATGAAATACCCAAAGGATCGGAGAAGCATCTTAATATTCGGGAAGACGGAACCCGGTATAGGGCTGAAAGGATTTGGGTACCAAAATTTGGAGATATGAGAGAAATGGTACTTAGAGAAGCTCATAAAACCAGATACTCAATACATCCTGGAACGGGGAAGATGTACAAGGATCTCAAGAAACATTTTTGGTGGCCGGGTATGAAAGCCGATGTTGCTAAATACGTAGGAGAATGTTTGACGTGTTCTAAGGTCAAAGCTGAGCATCAGAAACCATCAGGTCTACTTCAACAACCCGAAATCCCGGAATGGAAATGGGAAAACATTACCATGGATTTCATCACTAAATTGCCAAGGACTGCAAGTGGTTTTGATACTATTTGGGTAATAGTTGATCGTCTCACCAAATCAGCACACTTCCTACCAATAAGAGAAGATGACAAGATGGAGAAGTTAGCACGACTGTATTTGAAGGAAGTCGTCTCCAGACATGGAATACCAATCTCTATTATCTCTGATAGGGATGGCAGATTTATTTCAAGATTCTGGCAGACATTACAGCAAGCATTAGGAACTCGTCTAGACATGAGTACTGCCTATCATCCACAAACTGATGGGCAGAGCGAAAGGACGATACAAACGCTTGAAGACATGCTACGAGCATGTGTTATTGATTTCGGAAACAGTTGGGATCGACATCTACCGTTAGCAGAATTTTCCTACAACAACAGCTACCATTCAAGCATTGAGATGGCGCCGTTTGAAGCACTTTATGGTAGAAAGTGCAGGTCTCCGATTTGTTGGAGTAAGGTGGGGGATAGACAGATTACGGGTCCGGAGATTATACAAGAAACTACCGAGAAGATCATCCAAATTCAACAACGGTTGAAAACCGCCCAAAGTCGACAAAAGAGCTACGCTGACATTAAAAGAAAAGATATAGAATTTAAAATTGGAGAGATGGTCATGCTTAAAGTTTCACCTTGGAAAGGCATTGTTCGATTTGGTAAACGAGGGAAATTAAATCCAAGGTATATTGGACCATTCAAGATTATTGATCGTGTCGGACCAGTAGCTTACCGACTTGAGTTACCTCAACAACTCGCGGCTGTACATAACACTTTCCACGTCTCGAATTTGAAGAAATGTTTTGCTAAAGAAGATCTCACTATTCCGTTAGATGAAATCCAAATCAACGAAAAACTCCAATTCATCGAAGAACCCGTCGAAATAATGGATCGTGAGGTTAAAAGACTTAAGCAAAACAAGATACCAATTGTTAAGGTTCGATGGAATGCTCGTAGAGGACCCGAGTTCACCTGGGAGCGTGAAGATCAGATGAAGAAGAAATACCCGCATCTATTTCCAGAAGATTCGTCAACACCTTCAACAGCTTAAAATTTCGGGACGAAATTTATTTAACGGGTAGGTACTGTAGTGACCCGAACTTTTCCATGTTTATATATATTAATTGAGATTGATGTTTACATGATTAAATGTTTCCAACATGTTAAGCAATCAAACTTGTTAAGACTTGATTAATTGAAATATGTTTCATATAGACAATTGACCACCCAAGTTGACCGGTGATTCACGAACGTTAAAACTTGTAAAAACTATATGATGACATATATATGGATATATATATAGTTAACATGATACTATGATAAGTAAACATATCATTAAGTATATTAACAATGAACTACATATGTAAAAACAAGACTACTAACTTAATGATTTTTAAACGAGACATATATGTAACGATTATCGTTGTAAAGACATTTAATGTATATATATCATATTAAGAGATATTCATACATGATAATATCATGATAATATAATAATTTAAAATCTCATTTGATATTATAAACATTGGGTTAACAACATTTAACAAGATCGTTAACCTAAAGGTTTCAAAACAACACTTACATGTAACGACTAACGATGACTTAACGACTCAGTTAAAATGTATATACATGTAGTGTTTTAATATGTATTTATACACTTTTGAAAGACTTCAATACACTTATCAAAATACTTCTACTTAACAAAAATGCTTACAATTACATCCTCGTTCAGTTTCATCAACAATTCTACTCGTATGCACCCGTATTCGTACTCGTACAATACACAGCTTTTAGATGTATGTACTATTGGTATATACACTCCAATGATCAGCTCTTAGCAGCCCATGTGAGTCACCTAACACATGTGGGAACCATCATTTGGCAACTAGCATGAAATATCTCATAAAATTACAAAAATATGAGTAATCATTCATGACTTATTTACATGAAAACAAAATTACATATCCTTTATATCTAATCCATACACCAACGACCAAAAACACCTACAAACACTTTCATTCTTCAATTTTATTCATCTAATTGATCTCTCTCAAGTTCTATCTTCAAGTTCTAAGTGTTCTTCATAAATTCCAAAAGTTCTAGTTTCATAAAATCAAGAATACTTTCAAGTTTGCTAGCTCACTTCCAATCTTGTAAGGTGATCATCCAACCTCAAGAAATCTTTGTTTCTTACAGTAGGTTATCATTCTAATACAAGGTAATAATCATATTCAAACTTTGGTTCAATTTCTATAACTATAACAATCTTATTTCAAGTGATGATCTTACTTGAACTTGTTTTCGTGTCATGATTCTGCTTCAAGAACTTCGAGCCATCCAAGGATCCGTTGAAGCTAGATCCATTTTTCACTTTTCCAGTAGGTTTATCCAAGGAACTTAAGGTAGTAATGATGTTCATAACATCATTCAATTCATACATATAAAGCTATCTTATTCGAAGGTTTAAACTTGTAATCACTAGAACATAGTTTAGTTAATTCTAAACTTGTTCGCAAATAAAAGTTAATCCTTCTAACTTGACTTTTAAAATCAACTAAACACATGTTCTATATCTATATGATATGCTAACTTAATGATTTAAAACCTGGAGACACGAAAAACACCGTAAAACCGGATTTACGCCGTCGTAGTAACACCGCGGGCTGTTTTGGGTTAGTTAATTAAAAACTATGATAAACTTTGATTTAAAAGTTGTTATTCTGAGAAAATGATTTTTATTATGAACATGAAACTATATCCAAAAATTATGGTTAAACTCAAAGTGGAAGTATGTTTTCTAAAATGGTCATCTAGACGTCGTTCTTTCGACTGAAATGACTACCTTTACAAAAACGACTTGTAACTTATTTTTCCGACTATAAACCTATACTTTTTCTGTTTAGATTCATAAAATAGAGTTCAATATGAAACCATAGCAATTTGATTCACTCAAAACGGATTTAAAATGAAGAAGTTATGGGTAAAACAAGATTGGATAAATTTTTCTCATTTTAGCTACGTGAAAATTTGTAACAAATCTATTCCAACCATAACTTAATCAACTTGTATTGTATATTATGTAATCTTGAGATACCATAGACACGTATACAATGTTTCGACCTATCATGTCGACACATCTATATATATTTCGGAACAACCATAGACACTCTATATGTGAATGTTGGAGTTAGCTATACAGGGTTGAGGTTGATTCCAAAATATATATAGTTTGAGTTGTGATCAATACTGAGATACGTATACACTGGGTCGTGGATTGATTCAAGATAATATTTATCGATTTATTTCTGTACATCTAACTGTGGACAACTAGTTGTAGGGTACTAACGAGGACAGCTGACTTAATAAACTTAAAACATCAAAATATATTAAAAGTGTTGTAAATATATTTTGAACATACTTTGATATATATGTATATATTGTTATAGGTTCGTGAATCAACCAGTGGCCAAGTTTTACTTCCCGACGAAGTAAAAATCTGTGAAAGTGAGTTATAGTCCCACTTTTAAAATCTAATATTTTTGGGATGAGAATACATGCAGGTTTTATAAATGATTTACAAAATAGACACAAGTACGTGAAACTACATTCTATGGTTGAATTATCGAAATCGAATATGCCCCTTTTTATTAAGTCTGGTAATCTAAGAATTAGGGAACAGACACCCTAATTGACGCGAATCCTAAAGATAGATCTATTGGGCCTAACAAACCCCATCCAAAGTACCGGATGCTTTAGTACTTCGAAATTTATATCATATCCGAAGGGTGTCCCGGAATGATGGGGATATTCTTATATATGCATCTTGTTATTGTCGGTTACCAGGTGTTCACCATATGAATGATTTTTATCTCTATGTATGGGATGTGTATTGAAATATGAAATCTTGTGGTCTATTGTTACGATTTGATATATATAGGTTAAACCTATAACTCACCAACATTTTTGTTGACGTTTTAAGCATGTTTATTCTCAGGTGATTATTAAGAGCTTCCGCTGTCGCATACTTAAATAAGGACAAGATTTGGAGTCCATGCTTGTATGATATTGTGTAAAAACTGCATTCAAGAAACTTATTTTGTTGTAACATATTTGTATTGTAAACCATTATGTAATGGTCGTGTGTAAACAGGATATATTAGATTATCATTATTTGATAATCTACGTAAAGCTTTTTAAACCTTTATTGATGAAATAAAGGTTATGGTTTGTTTAAAAATGAATGCAGTCTTTGAAAAACGTCTCATATAGAGGTCAAAACCTCGCAACGAAATCAATTAATATGGAACGTTTTTAATCAATAAGAACGGGACATTTCAACACTACCTGAACCCGAACATTTTGAAGAAATTTTGGGATATTTAGGCATTGATGCATGTCCTACGGAACCTACGCACACACACCGAGAAACCGTGAGATTAATTATGTAGATTTTGTTTTGAGATAGCATAGATGAAGCACTGTTAGATGAAATTGAGTAGAACTTGAAGTGATCACATTACGTTGACCATATGGAGTGATATTGGAATGAACCTACGATTTAGTACAATATAATGATGCCAGGCCAGCGTGATTATATTGAAGTGAATCATGTAGAAGTCCCAATGTTACTATATAAGGAATATGAAGTGATTCAAAGAAAATTTTGGTAGGAACCACTTGAGTATACGCATTATGGTCTGTTAGAGGTAGGAATAACCACTAACCCAGATACGGTACAAGAAGGGCCTTGATTGCAGAATTGATAACCCGAAAATCTGTCATAGATATAGACACCCTGGACACTTAAGGAAAAAAGTTCTCAAATAGGAAAAACTTTGGACTTACTTGCGGTAGAGTAATCGTTATCTCAGCTATGGAGGCTCGCATGGAACCTGATTTTAGTTAGGGTACGATTCGTCACAACGTTTTATTGTCTCGAAGAACAATAGAAACCTTATATCTAAGAACCTTATTGTTATGACTAATAAGCCATTAACAACCATGAGAGTTAAGTGTTTTATAGGACAAGCTAATGGTAAGCTGGTAGAAACAGAGGAATAATTTAAGGTAGTACCTTAAAATTAACAGGTGGGTCATTAGAGATGACCTCATGCCAACAAAACTTGGAAGTTTTAAAGTAGTAGTTGGAAAGGATTAGTTATCTACGCACAAGCAGATGTTATTTGAGAAGATTGATAGAATTTTTCACGGTCGTATAATAAGATTTGGTTGGAATGAACCTTAAGATTAACCTAACACCCATCAATTTGGGAAGCTTGATGTAAAAGTTGGAATGGACTTTAGGATTAACCTAATAATCATCAAGCTAGGAAGCTTTGATGTAATAGTTGGAATGGACTGGCTTTCAAGGATGAAAGCGAAAGTTATTTATAGTGAGAAGATTATTCGCATACCTCGCGGGAATGGTGAGCTATTACAGGGAGAGAAGTAGCCCGAAGCTGAACCTTATTAGTTGCATGACAACAACCCAAAATCCCACAATGGAAATGGGAAGGAATAACAAAGGATTTCATCACGAAGCTACCGAAAACGGTAGGCGGTTAGGATACTATCTGGGTTATTATTAACCATCTCACCAAATCTGCTTACTTTCTAGCCATGAAAGGAACCGATACAATGGACAAACTTGCACAACGATACATAAAGGAAATTATATCCCGTCACTTCGGCGATTCGAATTCTATATTAAGGACTACCCAAGAATCTTATCTGATACTCATTCTTACGCGACTCTAAATCCTAACTTATTCTGAGAGATTCCTTGTTTGATGATAATCACACCATCATCCTTCTTACTTCGATATTAGTCATACCAGTTCAAAATTTTCCAAAATCAATGGGTGGTTTATTCTCATCCTCATACTCTCCCATTCGTATCTCACTTATAAGCAACAACTTCACACTTAAGCATTTTTGGTCGAAGGACTTATGTACTACTAATAGTCATTAACCACATTTAAATTCAATAGTTTTCATTAACTCGTGACATTGATGCTCAAATGTCACCCAAAATTTTCAAAATAAAAATCTTTTACTCAATCTTTTTCCAACTTGTAACCTCCGAAATATAAAAATTTTGTTTACCAAAATTTTACACACACTATTTTACTGTACGATCCTCTCAAAGTTTTATTAAGATTTATTTTATTACCATTCGTACAAATTTTAGAAACCGTATATGTTAAAGTAAATAATTACTTATTTCGACTAGTATACATGAAATTTTACTTTTACTTTTACAAATCAATTCTTTTATTCGAAAGATATGTTACTTAGAACAGTTTACTAAGAACTTCGTTTATTTTCTTACATTATCACCTTAAACAATTTCTATAAAAATTTTGTTGCTTGTTATATAAAAATTTTTCGTTGCTTATTCGTATCCAAGCCATCATGAAGACTTTACAACCGTCAAAATCGAAAGATTCATGTGTGTGTGTGTATGTGATGAAGGCACTTACTACCAGGTCATGTAGAGCCTTCGGGCATCCACTAACACTTAAACCATTCAAAATTATCGCGTTACCCCAAGGATCTTATTTGCCACACCTGTTGGAGCGATGATGTTTCTTACATAACTCTAAGTCCTGACTTATTCCAAGGGATTATCATCTAGCGATATTAACACCATCAGTATTCTGACTTTAATATTAGTCATAACCTGGTTGGCATTTTGCTAAGTCAAGAAGCGATTAACTTCTCGTCTTCATGCTCTATCCCTCATACCTCACTTTTTAGCAACGGCTTCACACGTGAACATTTTTGGCCCAAAGACTTGTGTCCTGATAATTATCAACACTACATTTAATTCATTAGCTTTCATTACCTAGTAACATGTCACCCGATGATTCAAAGATTTTTCACTAAATCTTTTTCAACTCGTAACCTCTAAAATACGAAAAACTATGTTTATCAAAATTTTTACACGTTTATTGTGTGGTCCTCACGAGATTTATGGACAAATGAAATCTTTCTGTCACTTATGCGATTTATAAAATCATATATGTATAAATTTACCCTTACTTATTTTGCTTAGTACATACCAAGTTATACCTCCAAAAAAAAAAAAATCGCTCCTTTATTGAGTTGTTTAACTTAAGTCAAATAGTTTTGTGCAATATGGTACACGTTGTACATACTTCTAAATTTACTAGGAACTTCGTTCTGTTTATGTTATCACATCAAACGTTTAAAGGTTTTTCAAAACTTCCTTGGTTAATTTATTAAAGGTTTTCGTATTGGACTACACCATGTATGGGTCACACTTCTTCTCGCCCTCCGTTAGGGATGAAGCTTACTATTAAGATCTTTGTTAAACACTCTTGAGCCACTTTAGATGGCAGATTTATAAAATTTGTTAAGAAGTCTTTGCGCTGATGAAATGTTCCTCTTAAGGTCAGACCTGGCAAAAACGCGGGCCGATAAATCAGTTTTCTGGAGAACACTCAGTGGTCACCTCATTGTAGAAAAGGCACTAGGAGGGTTTCTACTCTCAATATTTCACGGCTAATCGTAACACCCTCGTAAACATCATCTCTATGAATCAGTAGGTTGAGGTACAAGGAATTATTTTTGAGATTCCTTTCACTTAGAGTATACCATTCTTTATGACCAACGGTTCACGTATCTTCTTATCCGCGCATCCATTTAAGTATAAGGATAAATTCAAAACGAACCGCTAAGAGAGTTCACTCTCGTTCAAAGATCACACCTTTCGTGCAATTTTCTTTCAGAATTGTAGTGTAAAATACTTTAGGAATCTATGAATCATGTTACCCCCTTGAAAGGGACAACTTAAGACGTCTATAACACAGATGTGGTTACTCTACATATTCCTTCCTTCGTTGGTTGCAACTATATGTTGTTCTAGTTAATGTTAACCCTAACTTCAACATGTAACTAAAAGAATAAAGTTACATTATGGAACTGTGCTTTCATTCCATTTAAGGTAAGATCACATGCATCATGGAAAACTGGGTGATATCTTTCATTGTTCGTTCAGATCGCCCTGAAGACACTATAAATAATTATGGCTGGCATTACATGTAAGTCTGATTTGTCACTTTCGGCTAAAATTTCAATTCATTTAATTAAACAAACGTTTCTTAAATATCGGGTTCTTTATACCTATGGTCTCCTTTCGAAATTAAGGGGTTAGTAAAATCAGTGGCTAACACTATCTAGATATCAAATCGCATGGTTGTGATCACCATGCTCTCCATTCTATCTGTCAGCTTTGTATTGCGACATAAGCGCTCAATGTTTTAGATGAGTTTAGAAACATTCATGATGTATTTCATGCATCCCGCTTACGGAAGATTCCTGTAGGGCTAAAAACATCATCTTTCCTTTTGTGGGAATATATTCGGATGACATATACATGTTAAAAAGAAATGAAATCAATTGGTTGATCTCTTAGGATAAGAGACTTAATTAATGGCATATACCTATTCTTACTTTTATAAGTCCAAGTACCTTTCAAGGTAAACAGCTCACTTCTGAACATTGATAAGCCCAAGTACCATGAGTCTCTCGGAACATTGATACGCTCCTTCTTATTCAAAAACGATACCATTGTTGGTCACTCCTCAAAATTTCGGAACGGAATTTTCTTTAACAGGTGGGTAATGTAACGACCAGGCTTTTTCGACTTACTTTTGTGCTTTTTGCTTTCACGAAACTGCGTATTTGTGCGTACTGAGCTATATTATACTCTGGGATCTTACTACATGTGGATTACTTTCATTTATATGTTAAAACGTGTCATTAAGTACGTAGGTTACTTAACTTGATCCCCTGAAGCCTTTATGACCGTTAGTGTCACTTAACGTTTAGAACGAGCTATGTTTGTCAGTACACATTTAACTTTGGTCATAATCGGAATATTATGACTACGAAATACTAATTGTTATTTTATAATAACAATTACTTGGGTTTTTGGATGCTTAATTACGCTTAGTATTTACTAGAACACACTAGTTAGTCTTGTTAGACTTTAGCCCACCCTACTCTAGCTAGTGGACTATTTAATTAGTCCAATTATTAATGGATAATGACCCAATTATATGTAAGACAAATGCCCATTTATAAGAGCCAACATACTAGCATTATTGTTTACCATTATCACTAATGTTGCATGGGATCCCAACATAAGCACCAACTTTAGACAACCATTAACCAAAAAGTAAATCTTATCCCCTCCCTTGTCCCCCAAAAGCTACGGCCTAAGGGCTCTCCCCACACCCATTTCCACTATAAATACAAGCCTTAGCTCACCCATTTCACACTTGATCTCATTCACAATTTACACACACTTACTCTCTAATTTTCTCTCTAGTCTTTCTTGAAATGTCCCGTTCTTATTGATTAAAAACGTTCCATATTAATTGATTTCGTTGCGAGGTTTTGACCTCTATATGAGACGTTTTTCAAAGACTGCATTCATTTTTAAAACAAACCATAACCTTTATTTCATAAATAAAGGTTTAAAAAGCTTTACGTAGATTATCAAATAATGATAATCTAAAATATCCTGTTTACACACGACCATTACATAATGGTTTACAATACAAATATGTTACATCGAAATCAGATTCTTGAATGCAGTTTTTACACAATATCATACAAACATGGACTCCAAATCTTGTCCTTATTTTAGTATGCAATAGCGGAAGCTCGTAGTATTCACCTGAGAATAAACATGCTTTAAACGTCAACAAAAATGTTGGTGAGTTATAGGTTTAACCTATATATATCAAATCGAAACAATAGACCACAAGATTTCATATTTCAATACACATCCCATACATAGAGATAAAAATCATTCATATGGTGAACACCTGGTAACCGACATTAACAAGATGCATATATAAGAATATCCCCATCATTCCGGGACACCCTTCGGATATGATATAAATTTCGAAGTACTAAAGCATCCGGTACTTTGGATGGGGTTTGTTAGGCCCAATAGATCTATCTTTAGGATTCGCGTCAATTAGGGTGTCTGTTCCCTAATTCTTAGATTACCAGACTTAATAAAAAGGGGCATATTCGATTTCAATAATTCAACCATAGAATGTAGTTTCACGTACTTGTGTCTATTTTGTAAATCATTTATAAAACCTGCATGTATCCTCATCCCAAAAATATTAGATTTTAAAAGTGGGACTATAACTCACTTTCACAGATTTTTACTTCGTCGGGAAGTAAGACTTGGCCACTGGTTGATTCACGAACCTATAACAATATATTCATGTATATCAAAGTATGTTCAAAATATATTTACAACACTTTTAATATATTTTGATGTTTTAAGTTTATTAAGTCAGCTGTCCTCGTTAGTAATCTACAACTAGTTGTCCACAGTTAGATGTACAGAAATAAATTGATAAATATTATCTTGAATCAATCCACGACCCAGTGTATACGTATCTCAGTATTGATCACAACTCAAAATATATATATATTAGAATCAACCTCAACCCTGTATAGCTAACTCCAACATTCACATATAGAGTGTCTATGGTTGTTCCGAAATATATATAGATGTGTCAACATGATAGGTCAAAACATTGTATACGTGTCTATGGTATCTCAAGATTACATAATATACAATACAAGTTGATTAAGTTATGGTTGGAATAGATTTGTTACCAATTTTCACGTAGCTAAAATGAGAAAAATTATCCAATCTTGTTTTACCCATAACTTCTTCATTTTAAATCCGTTTCGAGTGAATCAAATTGCTATGGTTTCATATTGAACTCTATTTTATGAATCTAAACAGAAAAAGTATTGTTTTATAGTCAGAAAAATAAGTTACAAGTCATTTTTGTAAAGGTAGTCATTTCAGTCGAAAGAACGACGTCTAGATGACCATTTTAGAAAACATAATTCCACTTTGAGTTTAACCATAATTTTTGGATATAGTTTCATGTTCATAATATAAATTATTTTCCCAGAATAAAAACTTTTAAATCAAAGTTTATCATAGTTTTTAATTAACTAACCCAAAACAGCCCGCGGTGTTACTACGACGGCGTAAATCCGATTTTACGGTGTTTTTCGTGTTTCCAGTTTTAAATCATTAAGTTAGCATATCATATAGATATAGAACACCTGGATTTGCCATCAGACCTTTATCTGGATTCACTATTAGGCCCTGAGTTGGATGTAGGGTAACCACTTGAGTATTGTCAAGACTAGAGGATGATGATGATGATATCTTTGGATTTCATGGATACTTCGTAGACACGACTCAGCACATTGATCAGGATAGTATTCCATAGACTACTTTACTTTACTTTATTTTACTTTTAGTTTTATCTTAATTTTATCAAAAGAAACTGGTCCTTTCCAGCAATTAGGAGACCGATCGTAGGAAGGCCCAACACTAGGAAAGTAACCTGACCATAGGAAAGTAATCCTTCCTCAAACCTATTTCAATTATTACACACTAAAATCTCTAAGTATGGGGTCACCCACGAAACCAACTTAGAAATTTTAGAAGACATTGTCCTTAATTTATAAAGTATTAAAATTTTCTTTTTCAGAGAACATTAGGGACAATGTTCTTCTAAGTGTGGGGTATTGGGTAAAATTTTTAAGGACAAGTAACCGTAAAACGTCAAGTTTTGAAAAATTCTTTTGTCTAAAAAGTAATTAAGAAATGGATATTGGGTGATTTCAAAAAAATCTTACCTTGTTTTGCCCAAAAGATCCAATAAAATTGCTAGAAATTGGTTTTCGGAACATTCATTAGAACGGAATGATTAAGCTGAAACTTATGTTTTGTGTCAAAATATTTCTTTTAAGAAAATATGTAAAAGGCTACGCATGACCAAGCACGACCCCTACTCCCAAAAAGTGAGGACACTTGGACCCAAAGTATATGTACGACCCATTAAATCTACATGACTTTCTCATTTCAATTGATGAGCGTGCCAGTGTACGGTTCAAGTTAGAACTTGGTTCTAACATACGTTTCAAGACCATTAGTAAATAAGCGCCATACGTGGTGCAGGTGTGATACTCATTCCAAAATCATTCTGAATAGAGAAGACAAAAAGCCATCTGTTTCCATTTCCACTCCACGTAATTTAAACCGACCAACTCATATAAAGAGTTGATGAATCTAAAATATTCACCCAAATTCACTCCCAAAAATACACTACCCATTCACCTCCATTCCCCTCTCCATTTATCAAAAGATCTAGAGATTAATGAAGAGATAGATCGATCAAATTCGCTTCAAAAGCACTTGTTAAAAGATTCCAAATCCCTGATTGTTTTTGATAGGTCAAAGACCTATTTTCATTAGATTATCACTTCCTCTCTGGGCACCAGGAACGAAAGACAAAAGTTATGAAGAAAGGGTATGCCGAAAAAAAAAAGTTGAAAGAGCAAAGTCTCTAGAAATAAAGGAAAACAAAAAAACCCGAGAAGTTTCCCCAAAGAAGACTACCGGAGGAGCCAAAGAAAATTCTAGACAAAGTCTTAGCAAAATTCGCCTCTTCCAAAGAAACTTTTTACGGATTCCAAGCCACTCTCTATCCAAAAATGGATATTCTGAAGAATCGAAATCTATCAATTCTCTCTAAATTAAAAGATCTGGATACCTTTCACCAATCCATAAAAATTTCTCAACCAAACCCTACAACCCATCTTCCTCTTGAAAGAATGCCTAGGAAGAAGATCAGTGCTATCCTTACTTAACAGGTGGAGATATCGATGCTTTACCAAGCTTATGATGAGAACTGTTACACGACTGGCTTCTAAGCGACAATACAATAAGAATAGGGCACCCTAAACACTTGAGTGATATGAGTGATCCGCTAGTGAGGAGCCTGGTCATGTATACTCTACATCTGAGAGTTGGAATGTACGCCTTTTTCACTATGGACACAATTGAAATCTAGCGACCAAATCGTCGAAGCTCGAAACTTTTTCTAATACTTTCAAAAGATGTGACGACTTCTGATGAAGGCATAATAAAAAGATTCACGGGTGGGTAAGGGAGAATCTATTAGAAAGAACCTTATATACCCGCTTTTTGCTTGAGGATAAGCAAAGCTAAGTGTGGGGTATTTGATATCGGCTAAAAGTCACATTTTCCCCCCCAATATTAAGCCCTAAAACAATAAAGATTCAAAATTTGTCGGCAAAATTATCCCTTTTTTGGTTTTTTGTATATTAAGTAATTACGAAGGCGATGCAAAAAGAATCAAGTAAAACGAAGCTAAAATGAAAATTCTATAGTGAAAACGGTGAAAGACAAGAAATCAAGTTACGATCCAGTGAATTTCAGCTGACCAGGCAGCCAAACGGCCTACCAAACGGCCTGCCAAATGGCTTTCCTGGATCAAAAATGGCCCACCACACGCCCAAGTTAAACGGCCCCTGCAAATAGCTTGATCGGGCAAACGACCTGCCAAACGGCTTGCCAAACGGCCCGCCAGCCATTTGCAGGCAAAATTTCAAGTCTATTTAAAGGGCTCTCTCCATCCATTTCAACACACACTCAAATTGTAATTCACTTTATATTTTCAAGCTTTTAGTTAGTTTTTAGTAGTAGTTAGCTTAGCTTTTATTTTTCGGAGGATATCCCGGCGAGTCCCTACGATCTCAGGTAGATTTCTTCAGCCTTTTCAGGTTTTTATTCGAAACGCTTGTCTTTTGTATTAAATATGTGTTCTTAATTTTTGTGTTTAATAATGCGTTCCGATATTACCATGATAGCTTAATTAATCTGTATGTTGCCATGATAAAAGTTTGGGTTAGCGTAATTATGTTAATTTAGTACGATTACTATCATAATACTGAACTAGGAAGTCTGATAGATTTGTATGCTAGCATCTTAAGGATTGACCAACCTAGGTTGTGATCAAGACTTGTCTACCTATATGAAATTAGCTACTTCATAGGATTAAGACCCCTGGTTATACTGTATTTGAATATTCTATGAACTCGGTATGGCCGGAGTTCCCGAGAGGCATTTAATGCGATTTTAGTGTGACGATCCGGAGATTTCCTACCAAATTTAAACTTTATCTTTATAAGATTCTGACAGGTTAAGCAAAGTCTATTAAACCGAGCCTCAAAATGTTTGAACCGTTTCTCATGAATACATTTGACCTTGACTATTCCCGACGATTCACGAACAATTATTTGTAAATAAATATGTATATACATATATATATATACATATAAATGTAAGTATGTATAATAAGTTAAAATTATAAAATATAATGTAAACATTAGAGATAATTATGAAAAATAAGATACAAAATAAATGAGTATAATTTAAAAAGAAGTTGTATATATATGATTGCTACTAATAATTATTATATTAAAATATATATAAAACATATAAATGATATATTCAAATATGCTATTATATAAGATAAGTATAACCTAATTGTAATATTAATAAATTAAAAGTAATTACAAGTTAAAATATAATTATTATATTAATAATGATATTATTACTTTCATTAAAATAAATATTAGTATTAATATTAATATCAAAATTATAAATGTTATTATTATTTATTAAAGATATAAAATCTAATACATGTAATTTGTAATATTAAGGTTATTATTATTTTAAAATCATTATTATTATAGTTAAATACAATTTATCACTAATAATATTATTATTATCATTTTTTTATTAACTATTATAAAACTTATTAAAATCATTATCATTGTTATTATTACCCATTTATTCTTATTAATATTACTATCATTATCATTAGTAATAATTAATAAGATTAATTATAATCCATAAATATAAATAATGTAAATAATAGGATATACAAATAAAGATATCATTATATATATATATATATATATATATATATATATATATATATATATATATATATATATATATATATATATATATATATATATATATATATATATAGACCATTACATGAAGACATATATTAAAAATCAGTATTTATATTATAAATATTACAAAGATAGTTATTATTAGTATTTCATGTATTATTATTAATAATAAATATCAAATAATTAAAATATAAAGTATATATATAAATCTGAATAAACCAAAATCTCTTTCACATCGTTACCCTACTATACACGATTTTGTTGCTGTCTCTCAAGTAGCTAAATGATCGTACAATCTGTTATCAATCAACTTCTCCTTTTGTATTTTTTATTTATTTATATTATGTACCTGATTTAAATTATGTCGACATTTAATTGTTATAAAACTCAATCACATTCAGTGTTACGTGATGCTAGTCGACTTAGAATATCAATTAACAATTACAATTACGTTTACAGCTTTCAAATTATCGACTTTTATCAAAAAAGGGGAAGAACAGCAGTTACCTGCTCTGTTCTTGTTCAATTTAATAAACAGCTCGAATTCGAAATATATTTCAAAATGTATAAGTGTGGTCTTGTTAGGAATATTATGTTTAAACTATCTGTAAAATAATAGCTTCCAATTCCTCTTATTCACTTCGAATTTTTGAGTCAAAGATTTACTTCAAAAAGTCAACGATTGTGTTCATCATAAAATTTGAGTTCAATTCAGTGTTTTGGATTATATTGAGTTTACAGAAACTTTTTATGAAGGATTTGGAACGTATTTCATTTAGCAATTTTGAGCTAAACAATATAAATTTCAAAATCAAAGATTGAGTTATTCATCGTGTATCTATGCCTGTTTCAGTTTAAATTTGATTTCTGTTAAACAAACAATTCAATTCAGCTGATAAGGGTTGTTTTACTGTCGTCATAAAGCCTTAAATTTAATTAAGAAATCTGTTATTTTGAAAGGTTTGAGTTTTGGTCGATTGTGTTAATTGAAGAAGAAAAAGGGAATAAATAATACGAGTTAAAAATAAATGGAATGGTTTTAATCTCAGAATAACAGAAACAGATACATGGTTAAGAGTGTTAGTGTACAGGCGAGAGGTCACGGGTTTAATCCTGGTTCGGGACAATTTTTTTAAAAAAAACGTCTTGGAAGGTATATTTCTTTACTAAAAATCTTATTATTATTATTACTATAAATATAATTATTATCACTATTATTATTACTAGTATAAGTATTATCATTATTATTATGATTATTATGATTTTTATTGTTATTGTTAATGTTATTATTATTATTATTATTATTATTATTATTATTATTATTATTATTATTATTATTATTAACTATTATTGTTATTATAAATATCAAAACTAATAAATTAGTAATTATCATTATTATGATTTTAGTTACAATTGTAGTTATTATAATCATTGCTAAATTTATTTATTATTATCACTATTATGATACAAAGTAATATTATTATCAATAGTATTATTATTATTAAAACTATTATCATTAGTAGTAAAATTATAGTTATTATTATCAGTATTATTATTATTAACATAAGTGTCATTATTAACAAAATTGTTATTATTAGTATTATCATTATTAGCATTAGTAATAAAAGTGTTATCTTTAGAATTATTATTATCAGTAATATTAGTATTAGAAACATTTAGGAATTATTATTATTAACAAAAGTATTATTATTAAGATTACCATTAGTAATAAGATTGTTATAATTATTATTATTAAGTATTATGTACTAATATTAAAAAAAATTATTATTTTCACTACCATTATTACTAAATTATTCATTTTACCACTGATATTATCATTATGAAATTTATAATTAAAAACTATCATCAATATTATTATTAAAAACATTTTTAACTCTAATATCTTTATTACTAATATTAAGTAATGTAGTTATTATCATTTTTACCATTATTAGCACGATATCAGTTACTATATTTTAACAAACAAACGATATATACTTATATAAAAAATATATATTTAATACATATAACATAACAAAATTACTGATTTTATATACAAAATGAATATATAAGACATATATATAAAAATAATTTAATTAGTAAATTATATATATATATATATATATATATATATATATATATATATATATATAAACTTATTCGATTACAATTATGTATATTAATAAATACACAAATGATATAGGTTCGTGAATCCGAGGCCAACCTTGCATTGTTCAATATCGTCATATGTATTTTTACTACAAAATACATTAGGTGAATTTCATTTGCCTTTTTACCCTTTATATTTTTGGGCTGAGAATACATGCGAAATTTTTTATTTAAATGTTTTACAAAATAGACACAAGTAATCGAAACTACATTATATGGTTGAATGATCGAAGCCGAATATCCCCCTTTTGCTTGGTAACCTAAGAATTAGTAAACCAATCTACTAATTGACGCGAATCCTAAAGATAGATCTATTGGGCCTAACGAACCCCATCCAAAGTACCGGATGCTTTAGTACTTCGATGTTATTTTATCATGTCCGAAGGATTTCCTGGAATGATAGGGGATATTCTTATATGCATCTTGTTAATGTCGGTTATCAGGTGTTCAATCCATATGAATGATATTTTTGTCTCTATGCATGGGACGTATATTTATGAGAACTGGAAATGAAATTCTTGTGGTCTATTAAAATGATGGAAATGATTATTTATGTTAAACTAATGAACTCACCAACCTTTTGGTTGACACTTTAAAGCATGTTTATTCTCAGGTATGAAAGAAATCTTCTGCTGTGCATTTGCTCATTTTAGAAAAATTACTTGGAGTCATTCATGACATATTTCAAAAGACGTTGCATTCAAGTCGTTGAGTTCATCAAGATTATTGTTAAGTCGTTATTAGTTGGATATATTATGAAATGGTATGCATGCCTGTCAACTTTCAATGAAATGAAAGTTTGTCTTTTAAAAACGAATGCAATGTTTGTAAAATGTATCATATAGAGGTCAAGTACCTCGTGATGTAACCAATTGTAATGTATTCGTCCAGATAGATTAGGACGGGTCATTAGAGTTGGTATCAGAGCGGTGGTCTTAGCGAACCAGGTCTTGCATTAGTGTATCTAACTGATAGTTGTTTAGATGCATTAGTGAGTCTGGACTTCGACCGTGTCTGCATGTCAAAAGTTTTGCTTATCATTTAGTGTCGAAAAATTAGTTGCTTATCATCCTTAAAGTCAAGACACATCTGACTGCCTCTATTCCATAGACAGTGTGTAGATAAATTCATATCTTAGCGTATCTGTTATTGTTACCTTTACCTGACAGCTTCCGTAGATTCCTCCGTAACTTATGGGATTTTAGTATTATATATGCATATGTAAATTATGTATTGCATGGTACTAATTTACATCCTATAATCTATTTCTTATCGAAAATACTTTATCTGATCGTACGAGATGAATCCCTCAACCAGTTCGACTCCCTAAAATTTTGATAGCTATTCCGATAGTTATTCCGACAGCTATTCCGACATGGATATTCACCTAAGCTCCGAAAGCGGTGTCACCAGAATGAATCAATCAATCAGCCATCCCCAATTCATCTGATGGGTTCGTAGTCGACTTAATCAATGGAGACACGAAGAAGGTGATCCTTTTCACCAACCAAATTTCCCTCTTGGCGAAGAACCTGAAACACTTACCAGCGAATCAGTCCGAAACACTATTTTCACCCTCATTTCCCAAATATCTCACCACGATTATATTCTATCTAAAATTCTAAACCTTATTCATCTGCTTGTTGCAACCGACAATCATCCAGGAATAATGGAAGAAGTCAACGAGCTTCGCGCCCGAGTTGTAGCCTTGGAAAATATGGTGCAAAACGTACCAGCTTCAGCAACATCACCGGCACCAACAGAACCATCAATAACAGCACCCGTAACATCAACAATCCATGCCTCAACATCTCATTCTGTACCTCGAGTATAATCATCGTTCTACATCAATTATCTTCGTTCTTCATGGCGATTATGTAATCTCTAATGTTTTAGAGATTATATATTCTTGTTCTAACGGTAAATCAAATGAGTTTAATATCATATTAACTCATTAGATCCAAGATTACACCTGCAGAAAATGTATATGTATATATATTTTCATAAAGATTGTAATTGAAAAATTCCTTTGTACAAACTGTTAATGGTGAAAATATTTTAACGGGTAGGTAATACCCGAGGAATATTTAGATTTCACATTAATAAGTTACATTGTACATTCTTCGAATCTGATTCAACGGTCATTTATTATCCTACTTACATCTACAGAGATACGTATCTGTTCACCGCAGAATAACCATTTTCATTCAATTTCATATTTGAATTTTGACTTATTAGAATCCAACAACTGGCATAATGAAGAAAACATTTGACAAAATAAAATTGTTAGAAACAAACAAATTAACTATGAGAAATTTTGTTAAGAATCCACGCTAACAAAATCCTAGCTAACTGTTCCTAGCTAACTGATTACATTTTATTTATCGCAGTTTATTTATCGCAATTTAATTATCGCAATTTTATTTATCGTCATTTAATTTCTGTTATTTACTTTACGCATTTAATTTATCGTCATTTAATTTCTGTTTTTTATTTTACCCACTTTAAATATCGGGACACATATACAAGGTTTTGACATATCATATCGATGCATCTATATATATTATTTGGAATCACCATAGACACTCTATATGCTGTAATGCTAGAGTTCGTTATACAGGGTTGAGGTTGATTCTATAATAATATATATACTTTGAGTTGTGATCGAGTCTGAGACATGTACACAGGTCACGATACGTATTAATTAATTCGAATATTATAAACTATATATGAATTATTGGACTGTTAACTGTGGACTATCGACTGTGGACTAAAAACATTGGACAATTAAAATGAATTAAAATATTGATTATAACATATGAAACTAAACATTTCTTCAAGTTTGCCACTTGATTTAATCCTAAACCTCATTGTATCTTGACGAATACAATCTGCGTTCAAATCTTTCATGATCCTTGAAAACACCTCAATCAAGAGGATAAACCAACCACACTTCATCTACGGAAGGAAAGATTTATGCATATAGTTATGCATCTGGAAAACTCTCAGAACCTGAGTAAACGTTTAACATGTATCTGTGCTAGATCCTTTAGCATTATTATTACCCAAAATAACTTTACAATCCCTTTTCAAAGTAGTAAATTTTGTCACAGCTTCAGCAAATCAACTTCGTCTTTCATTCGAAATAATCTTATTATAACTTTGATTTATATGCATGCTCTTTTATTGTTACCGGGGAATCTTTTATATTCCACCATTTTACCATCAGCGTTTAATCATCTAAAAACACAAACCTCCTGAAACCACCTCGGATTGATAACCGATGATTCAGATATCGTAGCATTAAATGCAGAGGAAACAGAAAAATTGTAGATGGTCTAAACGGCCAAACGTTTGTTGATAAAGAAAGGAGTGTTAGGAGCGCTCGATAAAAAAAATTGGAACTGGAAAAACGGATTGAGCAAACCATGAAGGAGACTCTGAACAAATCACAAAGACTAAACCTGCCCTCAAAGAATCCAAATGATTCAGTACCTGCTGAAGTCATTAACGAATACCTTGCTTCTGACTCTAAACTCTTACGGGCAAATTTTCTTCATCATCCATCGATATTAGAAATTCTAAGATATCATCGTATCTTTCTTTATTAATATCCTCAATATTTCTGAAGATATCTTCATAAATATTCTCGTCCGATATTAATTATCTCTCCGCGCTATCTGTATTATATCACAAAAGGAAACTGTTTTATTTTCTATATTCTGAAACCTTCGAGTTTAAAATATGAATGATTTTGAAGTAGTGTTGGGAACTGATGCATGAGTTAGTATAATATAATGACACTTGATCAACGTGATTATATTACAGTAAGCCGTGCTGAGTTTCTAATGAGACGTGATGATTCATAGATCATAACGTCATCATGTGCCATGTTACATAACTCTTTCATTCTGCTTAACTTCTGAACATATCAAGAAAGTATATTCTTGATAGTTCTATTCTCAGTAATTCTGGTAATTTGACAAATCAAATCGTGCTATTACGTTCTTTCTTGTTTAGAACATGATGTTCATCCAAAACTCCATAGTTACGAATTCTGGACCATTACTCGCTTTACTAGAGGTCGAGAAGAGAATAAAAAGGAAAAGAGCTCCAAAATATAAGAGAAAATATAAAGCCCAATAACAACACGGAAGTTACAAACTGTGGATATTAATACGAATAACAATATAAAGACAAGGTATAATTAGGAATAGTATCACCCCAAGGCAATAGTAGAAGTAAACAGATTTTTCTGGTGGAAGATTGAAAAGAAGGATGGCAGAAATGATATTTAGGAAAAATATCAAGGATTAGAACTGGATTAAGCATTTCACAATCTCTTGGATGTATGAATTAAGAAAGAAAGTATTGAAACGATGAAAGTAATGGAACGGAGGAAGTTGATTTATAGTAAAAATGTCCAACAGAGCAATCAGGACTGATAACCGCATTTAATTATAGAGATCCTAATTTCCTTAATTACCGAAGAATCAAATCTTTTAGATTTCAAAGATTTTCTCTAAATTTCTTGAATTCCGGAAATCCACTGTGACTACATCAAAAGTTAAATCTTTATCTCAATCTTTTGTGACAACTTCACTCGAACGCTCCACATAATTGAATCGTTTTATCTATATTTATCAATAATGATAAAACTCTAATTATCAACATATATTCGTCATGAAAACATTTTTATTGTTAGCCATGACCACCTCACTCAAATTTCGGGACGAAATTTCTTTAACGGGTAGGTACTGTGACGACCCGGAGATTTCCTACCAAATTTAAACTTTATCTTTATAAGATTCTGACACGTTAAGCAAAGTCTATTAAACTGAGCCTCAAAATGTTTGAACTGTTTCTCATGTATACATTTGACCTTGACTATTCCCGACGATTCACGAACAATTATTTGTAAATAAATACTCCCTCCGTCCCTAAATTATTGTCCAGTATTCCATTTTGGGATGTCCCAAATTAATTGTCTACTTCCATAAATAGAAAGGAAATGAGATATTTCATTGGTGGATCTGGAGAGAGAAGATATTTCATTGGTGGAGAAATAAAGTTAGTGGGATTTTCTAAAACTGTGTGTTTTTTGTCTGGGGACAATTAATCTGGGACGGAGGGAGTATGTATATACATATATATATATATATATACATATAAATGTAAGTATGTATAATAAGTTAAAATTATAAAATATAATGTAAACATTAGAGATAATTATGAAAAATAAGATACAAAAAAAATGAGTATAATTTAAAAAGAAGTTGTATATATATGATTGCTACTAATAATTATTATATTGAAATATATATAAAACATATAAATGATATATTCAAATATGTTATTATATAAGATAAGTATTACCTAATTGTAATATTAATATATTAAAAGTAATTACAAGTTAAAAATAATTATTATATTAATAATGATATTATTACTTTCATTAAAATAAATATTAGCATTAATATTAATATTAATATCAAAATTATGAATGTTATTATTATTTATTACAGATATAAAATCTAGTACATGTAATTTGTCATATTAAGGTTATTATTATTTTAAAATCATTATTATTATAGTTAAATACAACATATCACTAATAATATTGTTATTATCATTTTTTTTATTAACTATTATAAAACTTATTAAAATCATTATCATTGTTATTATTACCCATTTATTCTTATTAATATTACTATCATTATCATTAGTAATAATTAATAATATTAATTATCATCCATAAATATAAATAATGTAAATAATAGGATATACAAATAAAGATATCATTATAGCTAAATATATATATGGAAATATATATATATATATATATATATATATATATATATATATATATATATATATATATATATATATATATATATATATATATATATATATATATATATATATATTTATATTTATATATATATATATATAGACCATTACATGCAGATATATATTAAAAATCAATATTTATATTATAAATATTACAAAGATAGTTATTATTAGTATTTTATGTATTATTATTAATAATAAATATCAAATAATTAAAATATAAAGTATATTGATCAATCCTCGATTATCCTATTAAGGTTAATCAAGGATTGAGTGCAATGAGGGGGTATAATGGATGTCGATTATGGTTTTGGGACCTTATTGTCATATTTCGTTAAGTGCTAAACGATCAACAACCATGTCCCGGTCTTCGTAAATTACCTTCACCAAATAATAATCAAGTCTCGGGCAAAGTCACGAGAGAGATTAATATGGCTAGAGCAATTCTTCCAGAATCAACAACCTAAAATGAGAGGTCAAGCTCCCTATTTATAGGCTCAGGAGCTATGCGGAAGTAAGATGTGCGGGCACTTAGGAATTCCGCACAAACACTGCGAGAATCCTTCGCACTCTTTAATATTCTACGTAATTCTACCGCATTCATTTGGGCTTTACCGCGGTTTCAATGTCTTGTGCTTTTGCCTTTGAATGCCTTTTCGCATTAAAAATGTACATATACATATGTATGTATATGATCAAGTCCCCCAAGTTAATTGTGTTACAATTTTGCAGAAAATGTGAGACAATAAACTCTAAAAAATTGTAGTTTGTACGGTTCTTAAAAACCATTCACATATTTACGCAGTTTCGCATATCACCTAGATTATCCACCCGCATTACATTTTTAACTCTAACGGATATATTTCTAGCCGTTACAATCCCTTCGCATTTTAATAACCGTTAGATCATCATGATTATTTGTAAACGGCAATATTGCAACCTTATGAGTATAAATAGAGAACATAACCGCATATTTCCATTTTCACTTTCTCCCACTAATTTCTCTCTCTAAAAAAGTGCGTTTACAATTTGCATCGCATTCATTCAACTTACGGGGTTTTTCTTTTTCATATTTAGCCAAATCACCTAATTACTTTCCATCATGTCTATATCACGTTCTCCAGCAACCTCAAGTCCTTTAGTGACTGATTACAATTCACTAATTACTGCAGAGTTACTCGAACAGATCAAGCTTAATTATCCGATGCTTGATCAATTCATACCTATTGCACCTGCACCTGGTGTTACTGCTGACAATCCCCCAAAGGATTACATTACCATATATGAAACCTCGCTGTACTTAGGCAATCCGAGGCTTCCTTTTACTGACTTCTTTTTAACTGCGTGCCAGTTTTACGCGGTTGGTCCTGTCCAATTGCATCCTAATGCGGTGGCGAAACTTATATTATTTGAAATGTACTGTAATGCCATCAATAGGCCAGCTTCTCTAGACGTATTCCGCAAGTTTTCTACCATCTTAACTCACGATGCCAGCTGGTTTACCTTCAAGTGCCGTAATGGTGTTATGGACACACCTAAAGAGAATGTTGGCAACTAGCAACAATCTTTTTTCTTTATAAAAAGCACGGCTCTCCGCAGATACAAGAACATCAACACTTGGGTAACTGCATGTTCTAAATACAGCAAAGACCGCATTACCCTTGATGAATACGAAACAGAAACCTTTCAACAAATCACCAATACGCTCGCCCTTATGGAATTGTGCCTTTACACGTAGGCAGAATTTCTACGCACTGGCCATGGGCAAACCAAATTGGCATCTTCAAGGATGCAGATGATAACGGTATATACTTGTCTTATTTACAATTTTCCTTTGGTTAATGCGTTTTTTCATATATATACAACTGTTAACATTTACCATTATTTTTGCAGTGATTTCTCTCGGCCAGCACATGCGTCAGAAGAATATCACAGGATACACTTCTTATCGTCATTCATTAGAGGATGACAAAATTACCGACGTTGAAGAGCCACTGATTAATGAGAACACGATTGCGAAAATTCATGAAAAGTCGAAATGCAAAAGTTCCACAATTAATCTCGCTGCTTCAGAAAAGAAACGCTCAAAACGCGTTGTTTAAGATGATTCCGAGGAGGAAGGTATACAAAATATTTGTTACAATCTCTTTATAAAAAATACTGCATTCGTACTGCAATTATTACGCATTCATACTGCATTCACTTAACATAAAAAAAATTTATGCCGAACCCATCGATCTTACAAAAAGTTCACAAGAAGGTCCGCAGTTTAATATTTCTCAGGATATTCCGCGCAATATTTTTGATAAAGGGTTTACTCCCGCAAGCCCAATTATGTCAGTTAAATTCGACCATCTCCATGAACACGTGAACATCGATCGTGAAACAGCCGCAGACCAATTATATAAGCTTGGATCTGCAGTTCCCGCAGATGTCCGCGAGGAGTTTGAAAAATTTGATGATGAAACCATGGAAAGTGCTAGAGTGCAGAATCTCTATGCGGCATTGTTTTTTCTTGTGGATGACGTCCCTCGCAGGGACCAATTAGTCCAAGAGCTTATAGCCCAAGGAAAAGCATTAAAGCAGGCCGATAACAGGATTGCACGTTTGGAAAAAGAAAACGCCAAACTTAAAAAAGAACTTGGAACGTCACAAACTGCACTTCAATCAGCCGAAGCGCAAGTGACTACGCTCACTACTGCGCTTGAGTCCCAACAGCAGTTTCCAACTACAGATGATCAGTTTAAATAACTTGTCGCATATCTTCCCGACATTAGCCATAAGATCATGGATTCCAAACCAGTTTCACAGAAATTCCAAGCGTACCTTAACACGGTTAAGCTCCGCAAACGCTGCGAGTTTCTGTCAACAATCTCAGATGCTTATGGTATTGGTCCACCATATCCAGAGGTCATAGATAAGGAAGTATGCGATATGGAGGTTGCAGAGAAAATTTATAGCGAAACCAGCCAAGGCATAGAGCGTATTGATATTCCAGCTCTTGCCGCACTTAGCCAATAGGAGAATATTACTATTAAGGACATTATGGAACTTGAATTGTAATCGCATAGTAAATCTGCAATTATGATTGCGTGTATTTTTGTAACACATGACCACTGTCGTATGCGGTTTCATTAATGGAAAATGTTTATATCAGTTGCAACTTTTTATTTTTATAGCACTTTAAGTACTTTTCAATATTCATAATCACTAGCATTGTCCTTTGCATTTTCACTGTTTATTATTGTGCACATAATAAACAACTATTTTATTCGAAACAACCTGTATGCATGTGTGTTCACACATTATGAATCTTCTAAGTCCGCCGAAACGATCCTTAGGCAAGTTTGTGTTTTATGCGAAGCATCCAAGCATTTAAATATCTTGGGAAAATTATAAATATTAATCTTTTCGCATACACTTTTTATTTATTGTAACATTAAGTGGGCTTTACCATCACTTATGCAATTTTGAGCCTGGTACTTTCACACCGCACCTGAATTACAATTTTCGCACAAATTCTCGTAAATTTTCAATTATATCCATTGTTTCATTTCGCATAATTAATGGATATTAATTAAAACAGCATTATTTTGATAAAACCAATTGCATTCTGAGCCTTAATATAATTATGCATAAAGTGGGCTTTTCCATCACTTTAGGCCTCATTCTCCATCATTCAGTTATATATTCACGATATAGTTACAATGATATTGTAACAGAAGTTGAAACACTTTATTTATAAACATTTTGTTGTTTCAAACAACATACAGTAAGTAAAGACAATTCCCAACTTCACCTCTAGACAATAATATGCGTGTAAAAATCCGCATCTCCATTATTCGCACTAAAACTTTCATGCAAAATTACAAACACCCACATTTAAAATCAATCTATCCCCATAACATCCATGTTTGGAACCACTACATGACCTTCTGTTCCCACATTTCCATTCATTATTATAGATGCACACAATGGCTGTTAAACCGCAGATGTAACTGTCGCAATGCCTTTACAAGTTGCAAACTTTACCATCCCATGAATTGGGGATGAAACAATGCCCAGCTTACGAACAGCGATGCGCCCCAAAAGAATGTTATAGCGCGAAACAGTTTTCATTACATACAGATTCAATAAAGCTTTACGCGAAAGTTGCGCATTTTGTTCATCAACAACTTCAATTTCCAACTCTAACTGCCCTATAGGCCACGCAGATTCACCAGAAAAGCCTGATAAAGATATTGCGTTTGGCTTTAGCTTGGATTGAACAACCTTTGGCAGCTTGCGAAAATACTGATTATACATAACATCAACACTACTACCAGTGTCCAAGTGGACTTTCATTACCTGAATATCCAGTCTCGCAAGCTTGCATGTTATCACAATTGGTTCTTCTAAAAATCCGCAACCATTTTCTGACGCGAAAGTTATAGGCTCAAGTTGCCATTTCTCATAACTTTCAAGCGGTTTTTGCGTTTGTATATCACCATTAACAGTCACCATGTTTATGACTTGAATTTGCTGCAAATTATCCTTCTTTCCAACCACCTTCGCACCTAAGTTTTTAACCGCGGGTGATTTGCGCTCTTGTTGTACCACCGAATTAACATTTGGTGTTTTTGGAGTAGCAGCTAATGCGGGTACAATGATTGCTTCAGTGGAACTTGCTTCCCTATTAATTAAAAGGTGATTGAATTTCCCTGCCCAACCGCGTCTGCGATTAATTCAACAAGGTCACGGCATCTGTTTGTATCATGCCCATAATCATCATGAAAGATACAAAACTTTGACTTGTCACGCCTATTGTTATCACTTAACTGCGGTGGGTCTGGAAATTCCTTAGCAACGCACTCTTGCAAGAGTATTTCCTTTGGCGTCTTGGACAATGTTTAAATTACAGCAAAGGAATCATTATTCCATTTTCGCGTATAATTCCTGTCGCGATTATTATAACCTTGATTTCTGTCATATAAATTAGTACGCTGTCGATCATTAGGCCAATTTCCACCATTGTTATTCCTTCTTTGCTGACCAGATCCGCGGTTATAATCGCGGTATCCATCCCCATTACCATCACGGTATGTGTCATTATCATCACGCCAATTTCTGTCCTTGCCCCATCCGCAATGTTGCACAATATTACTGTCCTCACCACAGCGAATATAATCATATGTTTCCTGCATAACTTTAGCAAAATTACGCGGAACATCTCTGCGAAGGCGTCGCACACGGGTTGGGTGCCTTTGCGGATTTATCGCATGCACAAAACCAGAAATTTTTTGATCTTCATTAAGATTTGGGATTTTTTGACATTCATAAATGTACCTTGTCAATAAACTTCCCAATGTTTCCTTAAAACCCTGTTTAATGTCATGGCACTCAATGTGCGTCTTTTTCTGCGGTAACAAGTTTTGAAATTGCAAGAGAAATTTTTCTCTTAGATCAACAAATCCCGCAATACTTCTTGCATTTAGATTATGAAACCATTCACGCGCTAATCCCCGCAACATCATCGGGAATACACGGCACGCAACCGCCCCATCCTAATTATACGTGATTACAACACCTTCAAATCTTTGCAAAAAATCCAGTGGATCTGTTAATCCTGAATACACACCCAAAGTTGCAGGCACAATGGGTGGTGTGGTGATTGGGTAATCAGATATGTGTTCCACAAACTTATCAATCGCAAATGTAATTTCAATTGCCTTTTTTGGCAGCACTTCTTTATTTTCCGCGCAATATTTCTCAATCATTTGCTGTATAACATCTGGATGCTCAAATTTGTGTTGCATATCTTTTGGTGCCAACTTTTTAAACATATTTGCTAAAAATGTTTGTGCATTTTCCATTTTTGCAGCCTGGGATGTTTCTCCTTCTTCATAGTAACGCGGAACAGGCGTGGAAGGCCTTTTGCGTTTTAACTTTGCAATTTCCACCACTTCAGAATCACTTTCAGATTTTTCAGAATTACCAGAATATGGCAATACAACTTTAGCACCTTTCGCTTTCTTTAAAAGTAGCACTGGTGAACCAAAAGCTCTTTGAATTTGCACTTCATCTCGCACACCTTCATCATGTTATATTACTAACCTTTGCGCATTCGGTGATGATTCATTGAGTGGCCATTCAAAATTGTTTGGAATACGGAGGTCAAAACCTCTTTCCTTTAACAATTGCTTTGCCTCTAAAGACGTGAGCACTTTTTTCGCATTCTTTTTTGACATTCCTTTTTCTGCGGTTTCAGCTCCACTATGCGAACTACCTTCATTAACTGACACTTTATCCATTTTTGTCTGCGCATTTACAGATGCTAATTTGGAATTGGTTTCTTCTGTTCGCTGTTCTTCACGCGTCTGCGGCACATTCCGCCTTGCCGCATTCATTTTTCCGCTAAAACATTTGATTGCGTTTCTTCCATTGTTTTAGCATTTGCAGATGCTTTCACAAGCAGTTCTTTATTGTGCTGACTAATTTCAGGACTTGATTGAAAGTCAAAATTCGAAGCATTTTTCGGATCCAATGCACCTATAGTGCTTGCATTCTTCTTTTTGTTGCAAGTAGTCATGTGTATTCAAGAATAACTTGAAATTTTCACTTCTATTGGATTTAAGAACACCTTCCTGCAATATAATACAGAAAACAACATGATTAGAATTAGAAAATGAGTTTAATAGCTCGATTGTAACGAACGCAAAATTCTCTTTCAAATTCTATTCATGTCCCACGGATGGCGCCAATTGATCAATCCTCGATTATCCTATTAAGGTTAATCAAGGATTGAGTGCAATGAGGGGGTATAATGGATGTCGATTATGGTTTTGGAACCTTATTGTAATATTTTATTAAGTGCTAAACGATCAACAACCATGTCCCGATCGTCGTAAATTACCTTAACCAAATAATAATCAAGTCTCGGGCAAAGTCACGAGAGAGATTAATATGGCTAGAGCAATTCTTCCAGAATCAACAACCTAAAATGAGAGGTCAAGCTCCCTATTTATAGGCTCAGGAGCTACGCGGAAGTAAGATGTGTGGGCACTTAGGAATTCCGCACAAACACTGCGAGAATCCTTCGCACTCTTTAATATTCTGCGTAATTCTACCGCATTCATTTGGGCTTTACCGCGGTTTCAATGTCTTATGCTTTTGTCTTTAAATGCCTTTCCGCATTAAAAATGTACATATACATATGTATGTATATGATCATATATATATATATATATATATATATATATATATATATATATATATATATATATATATATATATATATATATATATATATATATAAATCTGAATAAACCAAAATCTGTTTCACATCGTTATCCTACTATACACGATTTTGTTGCTGTCTCTCAAGTAGGTAAACGATCGTACAATCTGTTATCAATCAACTTCTCTTTTTGTATTTTTTATTTATATTATGTACCTGATTTAAATTATGTCGATACTTAATTGTTATAAAACTCAATCACATTCAGTGTTACGTGATACTAATCGACTTACATTATCAATTAACAATTACAATTACCTTTACAGCTTTCAAATTATCGACTTTTATCAAAAAAAGGGGAAGAACAGCAGTTACCTGCTCTGTTCTTGTTCCATTTAATAAACAGCTCAATTTCGAAATATATTTCAAAATGTATAAGTGTGGTCTTGTTAGGAATATTATGTTTAAACTATCTGTAAAATAACAGCTTCCAATTCCTCTTATTCACTTCAAATTTTCGAATCAAAGATTTACTTCAAAAAGTCAACGATTGTGTTCATCATAAAATTTGAGTTCAATTCAGTGTTTTGGATTAAATTGAGTTTACATAAACTTTTTATGAAGGATTTGGAACGTATTTCATTTAGCAATTTTGAGCTAAAACGATATAAATTTCAAAATCAAAGATTGAGTTATTCATCGTGTATCTATGTCTGTTTCAGTTCAAATTTGATTTCTGTTAAACAAACAATTCAATTCAGCTGATAAGGGTTGTTTTACTGTCGTCATAAAGCCTTCAATTTAATTAAGAAATCTGTTATTTTGAAAGGTTTGAGTTTTGGTCGATTGTGTTAATTGAAGAAGAAAAAGGGAATAAATAATACGAGTTAAAAATAAATGGAATGGTTTTAATCTCAGAATAACAGAAACATATACATGGTTAAGAGTGTTAGTGTGCGGGCGAGAGGTCACGGGTTCAATCCTGGTTCGAGACAATTTTAAAAAAAAAAAAACGTCTTGGAAGGTATATTTCTTTACTAAAAATCTTATTATTATTATTATTATTATTGTTATTATTACTATAAATATAAATATAATTATTATCACTATTAATATTACTAGTATAAGTATTATCATTACTATTATGATTATTATTATTATTGTTAATGTTATTATTATTATTATTGTCATTAACTTTTATTGTTATTATAAATATCAAAACTAATTAATTAGTAATTATCATTATTATGATTTTAGTTACAATTGTAGTTATTATAATAATTGCTAAATTTATTTATTATTATCACCATTATGAAGCAAAGTAATATTATTATCGTTAGTATTATTATTATTAAAACTATTATCATTAGTAGTAAAATTATAGTTATTATTATCAGTATTATTATTATTAACATAAGTATCATTATTAACAAAATTGTTATTATTAGTATTATCATTATTAGCATTAGTAATAAAAGTGTTATCTTTAGAACTATTATTATTAGTAATATTAGTATTAGAAACATTTAGGAATTATTATTATTAACATAAGTATTATTATTAAGATTACCATTAGTAATAAGATTGTTATAATTATTATTATTAAGTAATATGCACTAATATTAAAAAAATTATTATTTTCACTACCATTATTACTAAATTATTCATTTTACTACTGATATTATCATTATGAAATTTATAATTAAAAACTGTCATCAATATTATTATTAACAACATTTTTAACTCTAATATCTTTATTAGTAATATTAAGTAATGTAGTTATTATCATTTTTACCATTATTAGCGCGATATTAGTTACTAGATTTTAACAAACAAACGATATATACTTATATAAAAAATATATATTTAATACATATAACATAACAAAATTACTGATTTTATATACAAAATGAATATATAAGACATATATATAAAAATAATTTAATTAGTAAATTATATATATATTAACTTATTCGATTACAATTATGTATGTTAATAAATACACAAATGATATAGGTTCATGAATCCGAGGCCAACCCTGCATTGTTCAATATCGTCATATGTATTTTTACTACAAAATACATTAGGTGAGTTTCATTTGCCTTTTTACCCTTTATATTTTTGGGCTGAGAATACATGCGAAATTTTTTATATAAATGTTTTACGAAATAGACACAAGTAATCGAAACTACATTATATGGTTGAATGATCGAAGCCGAATATGCCCCTTTTGCTTGGTAACCTAAGAATTAGTAAACCAATCTACTAATTGACGCGAATCCTAAAGATAGATCTATTGGGCCTAACGAACCCCATCCAAAGTACCGAATGCTTTAGTACTTCGATGTTGTTTTGTCATGTCCGAAGGATTTCCCGGAATGATAGGGGATATTCTTATATGCATCTTGTTAATGTCGGTTACCAGGTGTTCAATCCATATGAATGATATTTTTGTCTCTATGCATGGGACGTATATTTATGAGAACTGGAAATGAAATTCTTGTGGTCTATTAAAATGATGGAAATGATTATTTATGTTAAACTAATGAACTCACCAACCTTTTGGTTGACACTTTAAAGCATGTTTATTCTCAGGTATGAAAGAAATCTTCCGCTGTGCATTTGCTCATTTTAGAGATATTACTTGGAGTCATTCATGACATATTTCAAAAGACGTTGCATTCGAGTCGTTGAGTTCATCAAGATTATTGTTAAGTCGTTATTAGTTGGATATATTATGAAATGGTATGCATGCCTGTCAACTTTCAATGAAATGAAAGTTTGTCTTTTAAAAACGAATGCAATGTTTGTAAAATGTATCATATAGAGGTCAAGTACCTCGCGATGTAACCAATTGTAATGTATTCGTCCAGATGGATTAGGACGGGTCGTTAGATTTAGGACACGGAACTTAGGAATTGAGACATGAATGACCTAGTACGCCTATTGACTGTTCTGAAAAGACTTCTTAGGAGCTGTTAAGATCTAGTTAGTGCCTTCACTGTATGACCCAAGCCTATTGCATGTTTCATTTGATTGTTGCCTTAGGACTAAGTCATATCAATTATTTAGGTATTCATTAGGTTTCTATCTGCTTTACTTTCCGTATATCAACTGTAATGTTGTATAATGCTTGAATTGATATGATCTCATTTGAAATGTCCCGTTCATATTGATTATAAACGTTCCATATTAATTGATTTCGTCACGAGGTTTTGACCTCTATATGAGACGTTTTTCAAAGACTGCATTCATTTTTAAAACAACCATGACCTTTATTTTATCTATAAAGTTTTAAAAAGCATTACGTAGATTATCAAATAATGATAATCTAAAATATACCGTTTACACACGACCATTACATAATGGTTTACAATAAGAATATATTACATCAAAAATAAGTTTCTTGAATGCAGTTTTTACATAATATCATACAAGCATGGACTCCAAATCTTGTCCTTATTTTAGTATGCAATAGCGGAAGCTCTTAATAATCACCTGAGAATTAACATGCTTAAAATGTCAACAAAAATGTTGGTAAGTTATAGGTTTAACCTATATATTATCAAATCATAATAATAGACCACAAGATTTCATATTTCAATATACATCCCATACATAGAGATAAAAATCATTCATATGGTGAACACCTGGTAACCGACATTAACAAGATGCATATAAGAATATCCCCTATCATTCCGGGAAATCCTTCGGACATGATAAAAACAATATCGAAGTACTAAAGCATCCGGTACTTTGGATGGGGTTCGTTAGGCCCAATAGATCTATCTTTAGGATATTAGTAGATCGGTTTACTAATTTTTAGGTTACCAAGCAAAAGGGGCATATTCGGCTTCGATCATTCACCCATATAATGTAGTTTCATTTACTTGTGTCTATTTCGTAAAACATTTATAAAACTACATGTATTCTCATCCTAAAATATTAGATTTTAAAAGTGGGACTATAACTCACTTTCACAGATTTTTACTTCGTTGGGAAGTAAGACTTGGCCACTGGTCGATTCACGAACCTATACAAATATGTACATATATATCAAAGTATGATCAAAATATATTTACAACATTTTTTATTACGTGTTAATGATTTGAGTTTGTTAAGTCAGCAGTCCTCATTAGTAACCTACAGCTAGTTGTCCACAGTTAGATGTACAGAAATAAATAAATATAAATTATCTTGGATTAATCCACGACCCAGTGTATACAAGCCTCAGGCTAGACCACAACTCAAACTATATATATTATTTTGGAATCAACCTCAACCGTGTATAGCTAACTCCAACATTACTGCATATAGAGTGTCTATGGTTGTTCCAAAATATATTATATAGATGGGTCGATATGATATGTCAAAACATTGTATACGTGTCTATGGTATCCCAAGATTACATAATATATATTATAATATATGAATAATACAATATAAGTTAGCTAGGATATGATTTGTATAGAATTGTTACAATATTTCCTGTAGCTACAACAATCAAAAATATCCAATCTTGTTTTACCCATAACTTCTTCGTTTTAAATCCGTTTTGAGTGAATCAAATTGCTATTTTTTCATATTGAACTCTATTTTATGAATCTAAATAGAAAAAGTATAGGTTTATAGTCGGAAATATAAGTTACAAGTCATTTTTGTAAGAGGTAGTCATTTCAGTCGAAAGAACGACGTCTTGATGACCATTTTGAAAAACATACTTTCACTTTGAGTTTAACCATGATTTTTGGATATAGTTTCATGTTCATAAGAAAAAATCATTTTCCCAGAAGAACAACTTTTAAATCAAAGTTTATCATAGTTTTTAATTTCCAGGTTTTAAATCATTAAGTTTGCATATCATATAGATATAGAACATGTGTTTAGTTGATTTTAAAAGTCAAGTTAGAAGGATTAACTTTTGTTTGCGAACAAGTTTAGAATTAACTAAACTATGTTCTAGTGATTACGAGTTTAAACCTTCGAATAAGATAGTTTTATATATATGAATCGAATGATGTTATGAACATCATTACTACCTCAAGTTTAGTAGGTAAACCTACTGGAAGTGACAAGAAATGATCTAGCTTCAAAGATTCTTGGATGGCTTGAAAGTTCTTGAAGTAGGATCATGACACAAAAACAAGTTCAAGTAAGATTTTTACTCGAATTAAGATAGTTTATAGTTATAGAAATTGAATCAAAGTTTGAATATGAATATTACCTTGAATAAGAAAGATAACCTATTGTAAATAACAAAGGTTTCTTGATCTTAGATGATTACTTGGAATGGATTAGAAAGCTTGGATGTAAACTAGTAAACTTGAAAGGATTTCTTGCATCCTACACGATTTCAAAGTTATTGTTGGTATGTAGCGCAGCCTGAACTGCAGCTATGTTTGCAGCAAGAAAAGTACGAAATTCCTCTTCGCTCATATTCATGGTTTGTCACGTAGTCGGTGCCATTTCCTTCAAAATAGTCAACTGAATCGAGTTAATCATACAGAATATTAAGAGTAGTCAATAGTATTTTGTAGCATAATATGAACTCATTTATAAAAGCTTTTTCTTCATATTAGCATTTTATAAGTTTAAATTCGGGTACTACCTACCCGTTAAGTTCATACTTAGTAGCTAATATACAATTCAACTACTACAATTTCATATGAAAAACTGATTATAATAATATATCACATACAAATATTCTTCAAACTTACAACTTCGCTATATTACATATAACATGAAATATAGTACACTTTGATACAGGATAGTTTTGAAGATAAATTTAGTTAATACGCAAGTTGTTCAGCAAAGGAAATAAAGACACGTAATTCATAAGTCCAGAAACAAGTCATGCATTCCGGTTTTACTAAGACGACTTCCCATCCTTGGTCTTGTGGAAAATAACCGTTATGACCATTGGCTAGGCAGCATGTTGTAATGTCGTCAAAAGGATGAGGGTTTCATAATGTCCAACAGCCCCGTAATAATCTAAAAACCTTGTTTCTCACCTCAACTACTGAATCCGTCACTTGTGGAAAGGTTTTATTTAAAAGTTGTAATCCGATATTCTTTTTCTCACTTTGGTAAGAAGCGAATATCACTAACCCGTAAGTATAACATGCTTCTTTATGTCGCATGTTAGAAGCTCTTTCTAACTCGCGAAATCCTATGTTGGGATATGTTGAGTCAAAATAGGTTCTTAACCCGTAGAGTAAAATTGCATTTGGGTTCCCCGCATTTAATGCTTTAAAGAAAACACGGAGTAACTTACGGTCTCCCCAATGTGATATACCCCACCTATCAAAGGAAAGCCTTTTATAAACTAAGGTATTTCTGGAAAGTCTTTCAAATGTTTGACAAGTTAATTTCGCCATAACTAAATGTGCTGATGAATTCTGACCGACTCTAGATAAGATTTCCTCAATCATATCCTCTGGTAGGTCTTCTAAAATATTCGGTTGTCTATCCTTAACGTCCATTTTGTTTTTATATTGTAAAATAGACAAGGATTAGATTCATAAAAGATAATTAACAAATAATACAAGCAATTTTTACATAGAACATAAAAGTACAAGCACACTACAATACATACAATACACAACATGATTACAACTCCCTAATCTGAATCACTGGTTTCTTCTTCTTCGGACTTGGTTCGCTTTCCTAATTTTCTAGGGATATATGGTGTTCCTCTAATACGAGCCATCGTTTTCCACAATGGTTTAGAAAAACTTGGTGGTTTAGAGGTTCCCGGGTTATTGTTACACTTTAGGAAATAGGGATGTTGCCGATACATATAAAGCTCATCGGGGTTGGAATCAGGTTTCTCTATTTTTATACCTTTTCCCTTATTATTTTCTTTTGCTATATTAAATTGGGTCGAGGTGATTTATATAACATCATCGGAATCCTCATCGGGATCCGATTCATTGGAAAATTGGTAATCTTCCCAATATTTTGCTTCCTCGGCAGAAACACCATTGACCATTTTTAACTTTGGTCCGTTGGTTGAGAATTTTCTTTTATTTAAATGATTTACTGTAGGTATCACTATTTATTCCTCCAGAACCTCTTCTTCTTCTTCTGGTTCTTCCTCTTCCGATTCATCCTCTTCTGGTTCCTCTTCTTCCGGTTCCTCCTCTTCTGGTTCCTCTTCGGGAATTTGTGAATCTTCCCAAAATATATTCGACTCTTCATTATTATTAGGTGAATCAATGAGATTTGTACTAGAGTCAGACATCTATCACACAATATCAAACACATTAAGAGGTTAATATATCACATAATATTTACATGTTAATAATATATAGTTTCCAACAAAAAAAATAAAATGTTAAGCAATCGTTTTTGAAGAAAAACACGGTCGAAGTCCAGACTCACTAATGCATCCTAACAAACTCGGTAAGACACACTAATGCAATTTTCTGGTTCTCTAAGACCAACGCTCTGATACCAACTGAAATGTCTCGTTCATATTGATTATAAACGTTCCATATTAATTGATTTGGTCGCGAGATTTTGACCTCTATATGAGACGTTTTTCAAAGACTGCATTCATTTTTAAAACAACCATAACCTTTATTTTATCTATAAAGTTTTAAAAAGCATTACGTAGATTATCAAATAATGATAATCTAAAATATACCGTTTACACACGACCATTACATAATGGTTTACAATAAGAATATATTACATCAAAAATAAGTTTCTTGAATGCAGTTTTTACATAATATCATACAAGCATGGACTCCAAATCTGGTCCTTATTTTAGTATGCAACAGCGGAAGCTCTTAATAATCACCTGAGAATAAACATGCTTAAAACGTCAACAAAAATGTTGGTGAGTTATAGGTTTAACCTATATATTATCAAATCATAATAATAGACCACAAGATTTCTTATTTCAATATACATCCCATACATAGAGATAAAAAACATTCATATGGTGAACACCTGGTAACCGACATTAGCAAGATGCATATAAGAATATCCCCTATCATTACGAGAAATCCTTCGGACATGATAAAAACAACATCGAAGTACTAAAGCATCCGGTACTTTGGATGGGGTTCGTTAGGCCAAATAGATCTATCTTTAGGATTCGCGTCAATTAGTAGATCGGTTTACTAATTCTTAGGTTACGAAGCAAAAGGGGCATATTCGGCTTCGATCACTCACCCATATAATGTAGTTTCATTTACTTGTGTCTATTTCATAAAACATTTATAAAACTGCATGTATTCTCATCCCAAAATATTAGATTTTAAAAGTGGGACTATAACTCACTTTCACGGATTTTTACTTCGTCGGGAAGTAAGACTTGGCCACTGGTCGATTCACGAACCTATACAAATATGTACATATATATCAAAGTATGATCAAAATATATTTACAATATTTTTTATTACGTGTTAATGATTTGAGTTTGTTAAGTCAGCAGTCCTCGTTAGTAACCTACATCTAGTTATCCACAGTTAGATGTACAGAAATAAATAAATATAAATTATCTTAGATTAATCCACGACCCAGTGTATACAAGCCTCAGGCTAGACCACAACTCAAACTATATATATTATTTTGGAATCAACCTCAACCCTGTATAGCTAACTCCAACATTACTGCATATAGAGTGTCTATGGTTGTTCCAAAATATATTATAGAATACATGAATAATACAATATAAGTTAGCTAGGATATGATTTGTATAGAATTGTTACAATATTTCCCGTAGCTACCACAATCAAAAATATCCAATCTTGTTTTACCCATAACTTCTTCGTTTTAAATCCGTTTTGAGTGAATCAAATTGCTATGGTTTCATATTGAACTCTATTTTATGAATCTAAATAGAAAAAGTATAGGTTTATAGTCGAAAATATAAGTTACAAGTCATTTTTGTAAGAGGTAGTCATTTCAGTCGAAAGAACGACGTCTTGATGACCATTTTGAAAAACATACTTCCACTTTGAGTTTAACCATGATTTTTGGATATAGTTTCATGTTCATAAGAAAAATCATTTTCCCAGAAGAACAACTTTTAAATCAAATTTTATCATAGTTTTTAATTATCAAACCCAAAACAGCCCGCGGTGTTACTACGACGGTGTATATCCGGTTTTACGGTGTTTTTCGTGTTTCCAGGTTTTAAATCACTAAGTTAGCATATCATATAGATATAGAACATGTGTTTAGTTGATTTTAAAAGTCAAGTTAGAAGGATTAACTTTTGTTTGCGAACAAGTTTAGAATTAACTAAACTATGTTCTAGTGATTACGAGTTTAAACCTTCGAATAAGATAGTTTTATATATATGAATCGAATGATGTTATGAACATCATTACTACCTCAAGTTTAGTAGGTTAACCTACTGGAAGTGACAAGAAATGATCTAGCTTCAAAGGATCTTGGATGGCTTGAAAGTTCTTGAAGTAGGATCATGACACAAAAACAAGTTCAAGTAAGATTTTTACTCGAATTAAGATAGTTTATAGTTATAGAAATTGAATCAAAGTTTGAATATGAATATTACCTTGAATAAGAAAGATAACCTACTGTAAATAACAAAGGTTTCTTGATCTTAGATGATTACTTGGAATGGATTAGAAAGCTTGGATGTAAACTAGTAAACTTGAAAGGATTTTCGAAGTGTTCTTGAAGTGTTCTTCCTAAGATAGTTATAGCTTGATTCTTGAAGTAACTTTTGATGAAGATGATGATTAGCTACTGTAAAAATTCATTCATAAGTGTATGTATGTGTTGAGAGAGAATTAGAAAGAGAATTAGAAGTGAAATGGAGTGAATGATGAGTGGTAAGTGGTGAGTGGTGAGTGAGGTTAAAAGGAGTTCTAGTTAGTTTACTAGTTCATGGTAGAAGTTAAAATTGATTAGTCATACATGACATAATCAAGAGTGGAATCAAATGCTAGTTCCTATTGGTATATACCCACAGTAAGTACGTCTAGAAGCTGTGTATAATACGGGTATGAATACGACTAGAATTCTTGATGGAAAAAGAATGGGAATGTAATTGTACCCATTTTTATTAAGTATGAGTGTTTTGATATATGTCTTGAAGTCTTCCAAAAGTATATTAATACATCTAAATACACTACATGTATATACATATTAACTGAATCGTTAAGTCATCGTTAGTCGTTACATGTAAGTGTTGTTTTGAAACCTTTAAGTTAACGATCTCATTTAATGTTGTTAACCCATTGTTTATTATATCTAATGAGATGTTAAATTATTATCTTATCATGATATTATGATATATTAATATATCTTAATATGATATATATACATTTAAATGTCGTTACAACGATAATCGTTACAACGATAATCCTTAAGTTAGTAGTATTGTTTTTACATATGTAGTTCATTGTTAACATACTTAATGATATATATAATTATCATTTTATCATGTTAAATATAGTGTAACAATATCTTAATATGATACATATGTATTTAGTAAGACATTGTAATAACGATAATCGTTACATATATCGTTTCGAGTTTCTTAACTTAGTAGTCTCATTTTTATGTATATAACTAATTGTTAACATACTTATGGAGATACTTACTTATCATAATCTCATGTTAACTATATGTATATTGATATATATACTGTCATGTCATTTTTACAAGTTTTAACGTTCGTGAATCGCCGGTCAACTTGGGTGGTCAATTGTCTACATGAAACTCATTTCAAATAATCAAGTCTTAACAATTTGATTTCTTAACATGTTGGAAACACTTAATCATGTAAAAATCAATTTCATTTAATATATATAAACATGGAAAAGTTCGGGTCACTACACATATCTTCGTGAAACTTTTCCCAAAACCGAGATGTAAAACGGGTATCTCGATCCGAAATAATAGATATAGGAACACCGTGTCGAGAGATGACTTCCTTGATGAACAACTTAGCCAAAGTCTCCGACGATATCGCTTCCCAAATGGGAAGAAACAAAGCACTTTTCGTCAATCGATCAACTATAACCCAAATTGAATCAAATTGGGTTCTCGCCGTGTTAGGTAATTTTGTGATGAAATCCATGGTTATGTGTTTCCATTTCTATTTCAAGATTTCTAACGGTTGTAACTTACCATACGGCTTTTGATGCTCGACCTTAACTTGCAAACACGTGACGCATTGTTCAACATACTTCACAACATCACGTTTCATGCCCGGCCACCTGAAATGTCCCGTTCTTATTGATTAAAAACGTTCCATATTAATTGATTTCGTTGCGAGGTTTTGACCTCTATATGAGACGTTTTTCAAAGACTGCATTCATTTTTAAAACAAACCATAACCTTTATTTCATAAATAAAGGTTTAAAAAGCTTTACGTAGATTATCAAATAATGATAATCTAAAATATCCTGTTTACACACGACCATTACATAATGGTTTACAATACAAATATGTTACATCGAATTCAGTTTCTTGAATGCAGTTTTTACACAATATCATACAAACATGGACTCCAAATCTTGTCCTTATTTTAGTATGCAACAGCGGAAGCTCTTAATATTCACCTGAGAATAAACATGCTTTAAACGTCAACAAAAATGTTGGTGAGTTATAGGTTTAACCTATATATATCAATTCGTAACAATAGACCACAAGATTTCATATTTCAATACACATCCCATACATAGAGATAAAAATCATTCATATGGTGAACACCTGGTAACCGACAATAACAAGATGCATATATAAGAATATCCCCATCATTCCGGGACACCCTTCGGATATGATATAAATTTCGAAGTACTAAAGCATCCGGTACTTTGGATGGGGTTTGTTAGGCCCAATAGATCTATCTTTAGGATTCGCGTCAATTAGGGTGTCTGTTCCCTAATTCTTAGATTACCAGACTTAATAAAAAGGGGCATATTCGATTTCGATAATTCAACCATAGAATGTAGTTTCACGTACTTGTGTCTATTTTGTAAATCATTTATAAAACCTGCATGTATTCTCATCCCAAAAATATTAGATTTTAAAAGTGGGACTATAACTCACTTTCACAGATTTTTACTTCGTCGGGAAGTAAGACTTGGCCACTGTTGATTCACGAACCTATAACAATATATACATATATATTAAAGTATGTTCAAAATATATTTACAACACTTTTAATATATTTTGATGTTTTAAGTTTATTAAGTCAGCTGTCCTCGTTAGTAACCTATAACTAGTTGTCCACAGTTAGATGTACAGAAATAAATCGATAAATATTATCTTGAATCAATCCACGACCCAGTGTATACGTATCTCAGTATTGATCACAACTCAAACTATATATATTTTGGAATCAACCTCAACCCTGTATAGCTAACTCCAACATTCACATATAGAGTGTCTATGGTTGTTCCGAAATATATATAGATGTGTCGACATGATAGGTCGAAACATTGTATACGTGTCTATGGTATCTCAAGATTACATAATATACAATACAAGTTGATTAAGTTATGGTTGGAATAGATTTGTTACCAATTTTCACGTAGCTAAAATGAGAAAAATTATCCAATCTTGTTTTACCCATAACTTCTTCATTTTAAATCCGTTTTGAGTGAATCAAATTGCTATGGTTTCATATTGAACTCTATTTTATGAATCTAAACAGAAAAATTATAGGTTTATAGTCGGAAAAATAAGTTACAAGTCGTTTTTGTAAAGGTAGTCATTTCAGTCGAAAGAACGACGTCTAGATGACCATTTTAGAAAACATACTTCCACTTTGAGTTTAACCATAATTTTTGGATATAGTTTCATGTTCATAATAAAAATCATTTTCTCAGAATAACAACTTTTAAATCAAAGTTTATCATAGTTTTTAATTAACTAACCCAAAACAGCCCGCGGTGTTACTACGACGGCGTAAATCCGGTTTTACGGTGTTTTTCGTGTTTCCAGGTTTTAAATCATTAAGTTAGCATATCATATAGATATAGAACATGTGTTTAGTTGATTTTAAAAGTCAAGTTAGAAGGATTAACTTTTGTTTGCGAACAAGTTTAGAATTAACTAAACTATGTTCTAGTGATTACAAGTTTAAACCTTCGAATAAGATAGCTTTATATGTATGAATCGAATGATGTTATGAACATCATTACTACCTTAATTTCCTTGGATAAACCTACTGGAAAAGAGAAAAATGGATCTAGCTTCAATGGATCCTTGGATGGCTCGAAGTTCTTGAAGCAGAATCATGACACGAAAACAAGTTCAAGTAAGATCATCACTTGAAATAAGATTGTTATAGTTATAGAAATTGAACCAAAGTTTGAATATGATTATTACCTTGTATTAGAATGATAACCTACTGTAAGAAACAAAGATTTCTTGAGGTTGGATGATCACCTTACAAGATTGGAAGTGAGCTAGCAAACTTGAAAGTATTCTTGATTTTATGAAACTAGAACTTTTGGAATTTATGAAGAACACTTAGAATTTGAAGATAGAACTTGAGAGAGATCAATTAGATGAAGAAAATTGAAGAATGAAAGTGTTTGTAGGTGTTTTTGGTCGTTGGTGTATGGATTAGATATAAAGGATATGTAATTTTGTTTTCATGTAAATAAGTCATGAATGATTACTCATATTTTTGTAATTTTATGAGATATTTCATGCTAGTTGCCAAATGATGGTTCCCACATGTGTTAGGTGACTCACATGGGCTGCTAAGAGCTGATCATTGGAGTGTATATACCAATAGTACATACATCTAAAAGCTGTGTATTGTACGAGTACGAATACGGGTGCATACGAGTAGAATTGTTGATGAAACTGAACGAGGATGTAATTGTAAGCATTTTTGTTAAGTAGAAGTATTTTGATAAGTGTATTGAAGTCTTTCAAAAGTGTATAAATACATATTAAAACACTACATGTATATACATTTTAACTGAGTCGTTAAGTCATCGTTAGTCGTTACATGTAAGTGTTGTTTTGAAACCTTTAGGTTAACGATCTTGTTAAATGTTGTTAACCCAATGTTTATAATATCAAATGAGATTTTAAATTATTATATTATCATGATATTATCATGTATGAATATCTCTTAATATGATATATATACATTAAATGTCTTTACAACGATAATCGTTACATATATGTCTCGTTTAAAAATCATTAAGTTAGTAGTCTTGTTTTTATATATGTAGTTCATTGTTAATATACTTTATGATATGTTTTCTTATCATAGTATCATGTTAACTATATATATATATCCATATATATGTCATCATATAGTTTTTACAAGTTTTAACGTTCGTGAATCACCGATCAACTTGGGTGGTCAATTGTCTATATGAAACATATTTCAATTAATCAAGTCTTAAAAAGTTTGATTGCTTAACATGTTGGAAACATTTAATCATGTAAATATCAATCTCAATTAATATATATAAACATGGAAAGGTTCGGGTCACTACAGTACCTACCCGTTAAATAAATTTCGTCCCGAAATTTTAAGCTGTTGAAGGTGTTGACGAATCTTCTGGAAATAGATGCGGGTATTTCTTCTTCATCTGATCTTCACGCTCCCAGGTGAACTCGGGTCCTCTACGAGCATTCCATCGAACCTTAACAATTGGTATCTTGTTTTGCTTAAGTCTTTTAACCTCACGATCCATTATTTCGACGGGTTCTTCGATGAATTGAAGTTTTTCGTTGATTTGGATTTCATCTAACGGAATAGTGAGATCTTCTTTAGCAAAACATTTCTTTAAATTCGAGACGTGGAAAGTGTTATGTACAGCCGCGAGTTGTTGAGGTAACTCTAGTCGGTAAGCTACTGGTCCGACACGATCAATAATCTTGAATGGTCCAATATACCTTGGATTTAATTTTCCTCGTTTACCAAATCGAACAACGCCTTTCCAAGGTGCAACTTTAAGCATGACCATCTCTCCAATTTCAAATTCTATATCTTTTCTTTTAATGTCAGCGTAGCTCTTTTGTCGACTTTGGGCGGTTTTCAACCGTTGTTGAATTTGGATGATCTTCTCGGTAGTTTCTTGTATAATCTCCGGACCCGTAATCTGTCTATCCCCCACTTCACTCCAACAAATTGGAGACCTGCACTTTCTACCATAAAGTGCTTCAAACGGCGCCATCTCAATGCTTGAATGGTAGCTGTTGTTGTAGGAAAATTCTGCTAATGGTAGATGTCGATCCCAACTGTTTCCGAAATCAATAACACATGCTCGTAGCATGTCTTCAAGCGTTTGTATCGTCCTTTCGCTCTGCCCATCAGTTTGTGGATGATAGGCAGTACTCATGTCTAGACGAGTTCCTAATGCTTGCTGTAATGTCTGCCAGAATCTTGAAATAAATCTGCCATCCCTATCAGAGATAATAGAGATTGGTATTCCATGTCTGGAGACGACTTCCTTCAAATACAGTCATGCTAACTTCTCCATCTTGTCATCTTCTCTTATTGGTAGGAAGTGTGCTGATTTGGTGAGACGATCAACTATTACCCAAATAGTATCAAAACCACTTGCAGTCCTTGGCAATTTAGTGATGAAATCCATGGTAATTTTTTCCCATTTCCATTCCGGGATTTCGGGTTGTTGAAGTAGACCTGATGGTTTCTGATGCTCAGCTTTGACCTTAGAACACGTCAAACATTCTCCTACGTATTTAGCAACATCGGCTTTCATACCCGGCCACCAAAAATGTTTCTTGAGATCCTTGTACATCTTCCCCGTTCCAGGATGTATTGAGTATCTGGTTTTATGAGCTTCTCTAAGTACCATTTCTCTCATATCTCCAAATTTTGGTACCCAAATCCTTTCAGCCCTATACCGGGTTCCGTCTTCCCGAATATTAAGATGCTTCTCCGATCCTTTGGGTATTTCATCCTTTAAATTTCCCTCTTTTAAAACTCCTTGTTGCGCCTCCTTTATTTGAGTAGTAATGTTATTATGAATCATTATATTCATAGATTTTACTCGAATGGGTTCTCTGTCCTTCCTGCTCAAGGCATCGGCTACCACATTTGCCTTCCCCGGGTGGTAACGAATCTCAAAGTCGTAATCATTCAATAATTCAATCCACCTACGCTGCCTCATATTCAGTTGTTTCTGATTAAATATGTGTTGAAGACTTTTGTGGTCGGTATATATAATACTTTTGACCCCATATAAGTAGTGCCTCCAAGTCTTTAATGCAAAAACAACCGCGCCTAATTCCAAATCATGCGTCGTATAATTTTGTTCGTGAATCTTCAATTGTCTAGACGCATAAGCAATCACCTTCGTTCGTTGCATTAATACACAACCGAGACCTTGCTTTGATGCATCACAATAAATCACAAAATCATCATTCCCTTCAGGCAATGACAATATAGGTGCCGTAGTTAGCTTTTTCTTCAATAACTGAAACGCTTTCTCTTGTTCATCATTCCATTCAAATTTCTTCCCTTTATGCGTTAATGCAGTCAAGGGTTTTGCTATTCTGGAAAAGTCTTGGATGAACCTTCTGTAGTAACCAGCTAGTCCTAAAAACTGGCGTATGTGTTTCGGAGTTTTCGGGGTTTCCCACTTTTCAACAGTTTCTATCTTTGCCGGATCCACCTTAATACCTTCTTTGTTCACTATGTGACCGAGGAATTGAACTTCTTCCAACCAAAATGCACACTTTGAAAACTTAGCGTACAATTCTTCCTTCCTCAATACTTCTAACACCTTTCTCAAATGTTCACCGTGTTCTTGGTCATTCTTTGAGTAAATAAGTATGTCATCAATGAAAACAATGACAAACTTGTCAAGGTATGGTCCACACACTCGGTTCATAAGGTCCATGAACACAGCTGGTGCATTAGTTAAACCAAACGGCATGACCATAAACTCGTAATGACCGTAACGTGTTCTGAAAGCAGTCTTTGGAATATCATCTTCTTTCACCCGCATTTGATGATACCCGGAACGTAAGTCAATCTTTGAATAAACATACGAGCCTTGTAGTTGATCAAATAAGTCGTCGATTCTCGGTAGTGGGTAGCGGTTCTTGATGGTAAGTTTGTTCAACTCTCGGTAGTCGATACACAACCTGAATGTACCATCTTTCTTCTTGACAAACAAAACAGGAGCTCCCCACGGTGATGTGCTTGGTCGAATGAAACCACGCTCTAAAAGTTCTTGTAATTGGCTTTGCAGTTCTTTCATCTCGCTGGGTGCGAGTCTGTAAGGAGCACGAGCTATTGGTGCAGCTCCTGGTACAAGATCTATTTGAAATTCAACGGATCGATGTGGGGGTAATCCCGGTAATTCTTTCGGAAATACATCGGGAAATTCTTTTGCAATGGGAACATCATTGATGCTCTTTTCTTCAGTTTGTACTTTCTCGACGTGTGCTAGAACAGCATAGCAACCTTTTCTTATTAGTTTTTGTGCCTTCAAATTACTAATAAGATGTAGCTTCGTGTTGCCCTTTTCTCCGTACACCATTAAGGGTTTTCCTTTTTCTCGTATAATGCGAATTGCGTTTTTGTAACAAACGATCTCCGCTTTCACTTCTTTCAACCAGTCCATACCGATTATCACATCAAAACTCCCTAACTCTACTTGTATCAAATCAATCTTAAATGTTTCGCTAACCAGTTTAATTTCTCGATTCCGACATATATTATCTGCTGAAATTAATTTACCATTTGCTAATTCGAGTAAAAATTTACTATCCAAAGGCGTCAATGGACAACTTAATTTAGCACAAAAATCTCTACTCATATAGCTTCTATCCGCACCCGAATCAAATAAAACGTAAGCAGATTTATTGTCAATAAGAAACGTACCCGTAACAAGCTCCGGGTCTTCCTGTGCCTCTACCGCATTAATATTGAAAACTCTTCCACGGCCTTGTCCATTCGTGTTCTCCTGGTTCGGGCAATTTCTAATAATGTGGCCTGGTTTTCCACATTTATAACAAACTACATTGGCATAACTTGCTTCGACACTACTTGCTCCGCTATTACTCGTTCCGACACCATTTGTTCCTTTCGTTCTATTAACCCCTGGTCCGTAGACCTCACACTTCGCCGCGCTATGACCATTTCTTTTACACTTGTTGCAAAATTTGGTGCAGAACCCCGAGTGATTCTTTTCACACCTTTGGCATAGCTGCTTCTGATTGTTGTTGTTGTTGCGGTTATTATTGTTGTTGGGATGATTGTTGTAGTTGCTGCTGTTGTTGTTGTTGTTGTTGTTGTTGGGCCGTTTGTTGTAGTTGCGATTGATGTTGCGATTGTTGGGATAATTGTTGCGATTATTGTTGTAATTGCTGTTGTTGTTGTATTGGTGATTCTTATCACCGTTTTCCTCCCACTTTCTTTTGACTTGCTTCACATTGGCCTCTTCAGCAGTCTGTTCTTTAATTCTTTCTTCAATCTGGTTCACTAGTTTGTGAGCCATTCTACATGCCTGTTGTATGGAGGCGGGCTCGTGTGAACTTATATCTTCTTGGATTCTTTCCGGTAATCCTTTCACAAATGCGTCGATCTTCTCTTCCTCATCTTCGAATGCTCCCGGACACAATAGGCACAATTCTGTGAATCGTCTTTCGTACGTGGTAATATCAAATCCTTGGGTTCGTAACCCTCTAAGTTCTGTCTTGAGCTTATTGACCTCGGTTCTGGGACGGTACTTCTCGTTCATCAAGTGCTTGAATGCTGACCACGGTAGTGCGTTCGCATCATCTTGTCCCACTTGCTCTAGATAGGTATTCCACCATGTTAACGCAGAACCTGTGAAGGTATGCGTAGCGTACTTCACTTTGTCCTCTTCAGTACACTTACTTATGGCAAACACCGATTCAACCTTCTCGGTCCACCGTTTCAATCCGATCGGTCCTTCGGTTCCATCAAATTCCAAAGGTTTGCAGGCAGTGAATTCTTTGTAGGTGCATCCTACACGATTTCCTGTACTGCTAGATCCAAGGTTATTGTTGGTATGTAGCGCAGCCTGTACTGCGGCTATGTTTGAAGCTAGAAAAGTACGGAATTCCTCTTCATTCATATTCACGGTGTGTCGAGTAGTCGGTGCCATTTCCTTCAAAATAGTTAAATGGAACAAGTTAATCATACAGAATATTAAGAGTAGTTAATAGTATTTTGTAGCATAATATGAACTCATTTATAAAAGCTTTTTCTTCATATTAGCGTTTTATAAGTTTAAATTCGGGTAGTACCTACCCGTTAAGTTCATACTTAGTAGCTAATATACAATTCAACTACTACAATTCTATATGAAAAACTGATTATAATAATATTTCGCGTTCAAACTTTTATACAATATTTTACAAACTTACAATACCGCTTATTTTACATAAAGCATGAAATATAGCACACAATAACTTTGATACAAGATAGTTGTGAAGACAATTCTAGCTAGTACACAAGTCGTTCAGCAAAGGCAATAAAGACACGTAATTCATACGTCCAGAAACAAGTCATGCATTCTGGTTTTACTAGGACTACTTCCCATCCTTGGTCTTGTGCAACATAACCGTTATGGCCGTTGATAAGACAGCGTGTTGTAACGTCATCAAAGGGACGAGGGTTACGTAATGTCCAACAGTCCCGTAATAATCTAAAAACCTCATTTCTTACCCCAATTACCGACTCCGTCACTTGTGGAAACGTTTTGTTTAATAGTTGTAGCCCGATGTTCTTGTTCTCACTTTGGTGAGAAGCGAACATTACTAATCCGTAAGCATAACATGCTTCTTTATGTTGCATTTTAGCCGCTTTTTCTAAATCACGAAGTCCAATATTCGGATATATTGAGTCAAAATAATTTCTTAACCCGTTGCGTAAAATAGCATTTGGGTTCCCCGCAATATATGCGTCAAAGTAAACACATCGTAACTTATGGGTTTCCCAATGTGATATCCCCCATCTTTCAAACGAAAGTCTCTTATAAACCAAGACATTCTTGGAACGTTCTTCGAATGTCTTACAAACTGATCTCGCCTTAAATAGTTGTGCCGAAGAATTCTGGCCGACTCTAGACAAGATTTCATCAATCATGTCTCCGGGTAGGTCTCTTAAAATATTGGGTTGTCTATCCATTTTGTGTTTTTAAACTGTAAAATAGACAAGAGTTAGATTCATAAAAAAATACTTATTAATACAAGCAATTTTTACATATATCATAAAGCATAAGAACACTATATTACATATATTACACCACACGAATACAACTATCTTATTCCGACTCGCTCGTTTCTTCTTCTTCGGTTTTGGTTCGTTTTGCCAAGTTTCTAGGGATATATGATGTTCCCCTAATACGAGCCGTCGTTGTCCACATTGGTTTAGAAAAACCTGGTGGTTTAGAGGTTCCCGGGTCATTGTTACAACTTAAGGACTTCGGGGGTTGACGATACATATAAAGTTCATCGGGGTTGGAATTAGATTTCTCTATTTTTATGCCCTTTCCCTTATTATTTTCTTTTGCCTTTTTAAATTCAGTTGGGGTAATTTCTATAACATCATCGGAATTCTCGTCGGAATCCGATTCATCGGAGAATTGGTAATCCTCCCAATATTTTGCTTCCTTGGCGGAAACACCATTGACCATAATTAACTTTGGTCGGTTGGTTGAGGATTTTCTTTTACTTAACCGTTTTATTATTTCCCCCACCGGTTCTATTTCTTCATCCGGTTCCGATTCTTCTTCCGGTTCCGATTCTTCTTCCGGTTCCGACTCTTCTTCCGGTTCCTCTTCGGGAACTTGTGAATCAGTCCACAAATCATTCCAATTTACATTTGACTCTTCATTATTATTAGGTGAGTCAATGGGACTTGTTCTAGAGGTAGACATCTATCACATAATATCAAACACGTTAAGAGATTAATATATCACATAATATTCATATGTTAAAAATATATAGTTTCCAACAAAAATGTTAAGCAATCATTTTTAAAGAAAACACGGTCGAAGTCCAGACTCACTAATGCATCCTAACAAACTCGATAAGACACACTAATGCAAATTTTCTGGTTCTCTAAGACCAACGCTCGGATACCAACTGAAATGTCCCGTTCTTATTGATTAAAAACGTTCCATATTAATTGATTTCGTTGCGAGGTTTTGACCTCTATATGAGACGTTTTTCAAAGACTGCATTCATTTTTAAAACAAACCATAACCTTTATTTCATAAATAAAGGTTTAAAAAGCTTTACGTAGATTATCAAATAATGATAATCTAAAATATCCTGTTTACACACGACCATTACATAATGGTTTACAATACAAATATGTTACATCGAATTCAGTTTCTTGAATGCAGTTTTTACACAATATCATACAAACATGGACTCCAAATCTTGTCCTTATTTTAGTATGCAACAGCGGAAGCTCTTAATATTCACCTGAGAATAAACATGCTTTAAACGTCAACAAAAATGTTGGTGAGTTATAGGTTTAACCTATATATATCAATTCGTAACAATAGACCACAAGATTTCATATTTCAATACACATCCCATACATAGAGATAAAAATCATTCATATGGTGAACACCTGGTAACCGACAATAACAAGATGCATATATAAGAATATCCCCATCATTCCGGGACACCCTTCGGATATGATATAAATTTCGAAGTACTAAAGCATCCGGTACTTTGGATGGGGTTTGTTAGGCCCAATAGATCTATCTTTAGGATTCGCGTCAATTAGGGTGTCTGTTCCCTAATTCTTAGATTACCAGACTTAATAAAAAGGGGCATATTCGATTTCGATAATTCAACCATAGAATGTAGTTTCACGTACTTGTGTCTATTTTGTAAATCATTTATAAAACCTGCATGTATTCTCATCCCAAAAATATTAGATTTTAAAAGTGGGACTATAACTCACTTTCACAGATTTTTACTTCGTCGGGAAGTAAGACTTGGCCACTGTTGATTCACGAACCTATAACAATATATACATATATATTAAATTATGTTCAAAATATATTTACAACACTTTTAATATATTTTGATGTTTTAAGTTTATTAAGTCAGCTGTCCTCGTTAGTAACCTATAACTAGTTGTCCACAGTTAGATGTACAGAAATAAATCGATAAATATTATCTTGAATCAATCCACGACCCAGTGTATACGTATCTCAGTATTGATCACAACTCAAACTATATATATTTTGGAATCAACCTCAACCCTGTATAGCTAACTCCAACATTCACATATAGAGTGTCTATGGTTGTTCCGAAATATATATAGATGTGTCGACATGATAGGTCGAAACATTGTATACGTGTCTATGGTATCTCAAGATTACATAATATACAATACAAGTTGATTAAGTTATGGTTGGAATAGATTTGTTACCAATTTTCACGTAGCTAAAATGAGAAAAATTATCCAATCTTGTTTTACCCATAACTTCTTCATTTTAAATCCGTTTTGAGTGAATCAAATTGCTATGGTTTCATATTGAACTCTATTTTATGAATCTAAACAGAAAAATTATAGGTTTATAGTCGGAAAAATAAGTTACAAGTCGTTTTTGTAAAGGTAGTCATTTCAGTCGAAAGAACGACGTCTAGATGACCATTTTAGAAAACATACTTCCACTTTGAGTTTAACCATAATTTTTGGATATAGTTTCATGTTCATAATGAAAATCATTTTCTCAGAATAACAACTTTTAAATCAAAGTTTATCATAGTTTTTAATTAACTAACCCAAAACAGCCCGCGGTGTTACTACGACGGCGTAAATCCGGTTTTACGGTGTTTTTCGTGTTTCCAGGTTTTAAATCATTAAGTTAGCATATCATATAGATATAGAACATGTGTTTAGTTGATTTTAAAAGTCAAGTTAGAAGGATTAACTTTTGTTTGCGAACAAGTTTAGAATTAACTAAACTATGTTCTAGTGATTACAAGTTTAAACCTTCGAATAAGATAGCTTTATATGTATGAATCGAATGATGTTATGAACATCATTACTACCTTAATTTCCTTGGATAAACCTACTGGAAAAGAGAAAAATGGATCTAGCTTCAATGGATCCTTGGATGGCTCGAAGTTCTTGAAGCAGAATCATGACACGAAAACAAGTTCAAGTAAGATCATCACTTGAAATAAGATTGTTATAGTTATAGAAATTGAACCAAAGTTTGAATATGATTATTACCTTGTATTAGAATGATAACCTACTGTAAGAAACAAAGATTTCTTGAGGTTGGATGATCACCTTACAAGATTGGAAGTGAGCTAGCAAACTTGAAAGTATTCTTGATTTTATGAAACTAGAACTTTTGGAATTTATGAAGAACACTTAGAACTTGAAGATAGAACTTGAGAGAGATCAATTAGATGAAGAAAATTGAAGAATGAAAGTGTTTGTAGGTGTTTTTGGTCGTTGGTGTATGGATTAGATATAAAGGATATGTAATTTTGTTTTCATGTAAATAAGTCATGAATGATTACTCATATTTTTGTAATTTTATGAGATATTTCATGCTAGTTGCCAAATGATGGTTCCCACATGTGTTAGGTGACTCACATGGGCTGCTAAGAGCTGATCATTGGAGTGTATATACCAATAGTACATACATCTAAAAGCTGTGTATTGTACAAGTACGAATACGGGTGCATACGAGTAGAATTGTTGATGAAACTGAACGAGGATGTAATTGTAAGCATTTTTGTTTAGTAGAAGTATTTTGATAAGTGTATTGAAGTCTTTCAAAAGTGTATAAATACATATTAAAACACTACATGTATATACATTTTAACTGAGTCGTTAAGTCATCGTTAGTCGTTACATGTAAGTGTTGTTTTGAAACCTTTAGGTTAACGATCTTGTTAAATGTTGTTAACCCAATGTTTATAATATCAAATGAGATTTTAAATTATTATATTATCATGATATTATCATGTATGAATATCTCTTAATATGATATATATATATACATTAAATGTCTTTACAACGATAATCGTTACATATATGTCTCGTTTAAAAATCATTAAGTTAGTAGTCTTGTTTTTACATATGTAGTTCATTCTTATCATAGTATCATGTTAACTATATATATATATCCATATATATGTCATCATATAGTTTTTACAAGTTTTAACGTTCGTGAATCACCGATCAACTTGGGTGGTCAATTGTCTATATGAAACATATTTCAATTAATCAAGTCTTAAAAAGTTTGATTGCTAAACATGTTGGAAACATTTAATCATGTAAATATCAATCTCAATTAATATATATAAACATGGAAAAGTTCGGGTCACTACACCACCAATAGTCTTTCTTTAAATCAAGATACATTTTTGTCGCGCCCGGATGAATGGAATACTTTGACTTATGTGCTTCATCAAGTAGAACTTGTCAATAATCACCCATCTTAGGCACCCACACTCTTCCTTGAAAAGACAACAAACCACGCGAGCCCATGGTAATGAACTCCGATTGCCCCACGATTCGTTCCGCATGCTTGTTGTGAACGTAAGCCTCTATTTGAATCACACCAAGTTTTTCAAGAAAATTGTTAGTAATAATCATACGTAACAATCCCAATCGTAACGCCGGGTGATGACTTTTCGACTTAACACATCCGCGACCACATTCGCCTTGCCCGGATGATAAAGTATTTCACAATCATAGTCTTTCACCACATCCATCCACCTACATTGAGGATAATTCAAATCTCGTTGATTAAAGAGATGTTTCAAACTCTTATGATCCGAATAAATCGTACTCTTGACACCATACAAGTAGTGGCACCAAATTTTCAACGCATGTACCACCGCCGCCAACTCAAGATCATGAGTTGGATATCTCGTTTCGTGTTCCTTTAATTATCGAGAGGCGTAAGCAATGACTTTACCTCTTTTCATTAGAACACACCCGAGCCCATTTAACGAAGCATCATAATAAACTGTCATGTCTTCCACTCCTTCCGGCAATACTAACACCGAAGCTTGACACAACTTCTCTTTTAGCAATTGAAAAGCAATTTCTTGTTCGTTCTCCCAATTAAACCTCGCGTTCTTCCTCGTCAATTTCGTCAATAAAGAAGCGACCTTAGAAAAGTCTTGGATAAACCGACGATAATAACTGGCCAATCCGAGAAAACTTTGGACTTCCGTAGGCGTAGTCGGTTGTCTCCAACTCTTTACCGTCTCTATCTTCCCCGGATCTACTTGAATACCGTCTTTGTTCACAATGTGGCCAAGAAATTGAACCTCCCTTAGCCAAAATTCACATTTGGAGAACTTATCATACAATTTCTCCTTTCGTAACGTCTTCAATACTTCACGCAAATGACGTTCATGTTCGTTCATACTCTTCGAATAAACAAGTATATCGTTGATGATCACAATTACCGACTTGTCCAACATAGGTTGGCACACTCGGTTCATAAGGTCCATGAATGCCGCCGGTGCATTCATAAGACCAAAAGGCATAACCACAAACTCAAAATGCTCATAACGCATTCAAAAAGCCGTTTTCTCGATGTCTTCCTCACGGACCCGCATTTGGTGATAGCCGCATCGTAGGTCAATTTTAGAGAAATACGTTGCACCTTGGAGTTGGTCAAATAAATCGTCAATCCGAGGTAATGGATAACGATTCTTGATCGTCACTTTATTTAACTCCCGATAATCGATGCACATCCGCATACTACCATCCTTCTTCTTTACGAATAAAACCGGAGCACCCCATGGTGAAGCACTCGGTCGAATGAAACCCGTCTCAAGTAACTCTTGGGTTTGATTTAATAACTCTTGCATTTCCGTTGGTGCTAAACGATAAGGAGTTTTAGCAATGGGAGTAGCCCCCGGAACCAACTCAATGCGAAATTCAACTTGTCTTTCTGCCGGAACACCCGGTAACTCGTCCTGAAAAACGTCTTCGAATTCATTAACCACCGGAATTTCACAAATGGGTGGTGGCTCATCACGAGTATCAACAACATGGGCAAGAAAAGCCATGCCACCACTATCTAGGAGATGATGTGGCCGTACAAAAGTGCATATCGGTACAAGTCTTCTACGCTTATCACCGTGAATAATTAACTCTCCCCCACTTGGGGTCTTCACACGAATAAATTTTTCATGGCATGCAATATCGGCCCTATTATGATCGAGCCAATCCATACCAACAACGATATCAAAATCACCCAAAGTCATCGGGATAAGATCTATCTTAAAGTTTTCGGCACCAAAAATGACCTCACAATTTTTACACACATCAACCACTAGCACCGTTTTGCCGTCCGCTATTTCAACTTCTACCGGACGACTTAACTTAGCTAACAGTCTATTAAGTCTAGGCACAAATTTTAGAGATACAAACGACAAATTTGCACCGCTATCAAATAGAATCCTTGCCGGATTTGAGTTAACCATAAAAGTACCTGAGACAACTTCGTTGGATTGCTTGGCCTCATCATCGGTCATCAAGTAATTGCGACCCCTAGCCGTACCCGCCGCTCTCTCCAACTTATTCACATGATCATTATTCAAATCGGGACATGCCGGCCTCTTGTGTCCCTCTTTACCACAATTAAAACAAGTAAGCTTGGTCGTCACCTTGGTACAATCACGAGCGATGTGCCCTGTTTGATTACAATTATAACAAGTGGGTCCGAAACCTCAGGAAGCACCCTTCTTCACACTATTAACGCTTTCGGAGCCTTTCTTGTTCTTTTTATTTGAAAAGTTCGAATAACTCGAACCTTCAAACTTTCTCTTTGATAAAGTGAAATCGCTTTTTATTGGAGCCTCCGGCTCAAAACCCCTAGCCAATTTGTATAAATCTTCAAATGACTTAGCCATTCCCCGGCTAATCTTACCCTTCAACTCATCACTTAAAGTACGGTAGAAATCTAGCATCAACTTGTGGTCATCACCAACATACTCTGGACAAAAACGAGTCTTTGCCAAGAAGGTAGACTTGAGAGTAACCAAGTCCATTAAACCTTGTTGCAAATTATGCAACTCGTCCCGGATTTTATCAAGATCGGAAGAACTTCGGTATTCTTGGAAAAATTCCTTCTTAAACTCCTCCCATGTCAAGCACATGCATTGCTCTTCACCATATAATTTGATTTTATCGTCCCACCACAACTTGCCCTCTTCGCGCAACATGCTAGACCCATACCTCGTCTTCTTCTCGGGAGGACACTCCACGGTACGGAACGCTCCCTCGATATTGGAAATCTAACAAGTGCTTTTCAATGGATCCCTCACCCCATTAAACATCGGAGGTTGAGTATCCTTGAAATTTTTGTAGTGGAAGTCCTGTAGTGACCCGACAAAATCGTCATTGACGGCACCGTCTACTTAGGTCCCGTTACGTGGTCATAAGTCTTTAAAACAACGTTTGACCAAAAGATATGCCGCATTCATTTCAAATGTAAAGATTGTTCAAAGTTTACGAGAATAGTTCCACCACAAGTTACGTTACAAAGTTATAAGTACAAATGAAACTTATGCGACACAATTTAAAAGTAGTCAAAAGACGCTCCATGTATGCATATATACTCGACATCCAATGCAAGTATCAAAATAATGAGCGGAAGTATGTATCACAAAACGTTCAGGGACCTGAGAAAAACATAGAAATCTGTCAACGAAAACGTTGGTGAAATCATAGGTTTAAGTAAGTAAGTGAGTAAAAGTAAGTCGAACCACAAGATTTACATCAAAGATAAAATAGTAATACATTCTAAAAGTTAATATTCACGAGCACCCAATTATCAAGGCTTAACTTTCCGTCCGTTGATACCCCATTCATAGTGCTAGAACAACACTGTTTCTCGAAAATATATTTCATCTGTGGACGGTAGCGAACCGTCCGAGATGAGGGTTTGTCAAACCCATATGGCCATACAACATAAGTTCACGCCTACACTTACACCCTGCAAGTGTAACTAATGATAATCGAATTGAGGATTTCGTTCTAAACTCGTATGTAGAATGTTTGTTTTCCTGTACTTGTGTTCACTTAGTAAAAGAAATGTTTATGTTTTCTCATCCCAAATATACGTTCAAAAAGAGTAAAAGTGGGACTATGATCTCACCTTGAGTGCACGAGTAGTAAAGTACTTCAAAAAGTAAACGTGTGCAAAGAACAATGCTAGTCTTGACCTAAACAATAGGTTGTATCAATAACGGTATACACGATAGGTCAAAGATGTTCAATTAGTCATATGGCTCGTTAAGACTCGATCATAATAGCATGTGAATCAAATTGTCATGTTTCATGCAAGGTACAAGTATAAAAGCATGTTAGAACGATTGCACAAACATTTGGTTAAGTTTGATTAAAAGTCAACTTAGGTCGGGTCAAAGTCAACAAAAAGTCAACACGTTCGGGTCGGGTCCCGAACTATTTTTCTGAGGTTTTTAATCATATATGAGCATGTTAGAACAAGTTTCATGTGAATCGGAGGTCCATAGCATAGCAAAAATTTTTCGTAAAATGACCAACGAAGACAGAGGCCTGCCAGTGTATCTGGACGGCGTCCAGATTTTCTGGACGGCGTCCAGCTTTGAAGGCTGGGACGGCGTCCAGCTTTGTAATCTGGGACGGCGTCCAAGGATCTGGACGGCGTCCAGATTGGTATTCTAGTCTGATGCAGTAAGCTTCTAAGTACACGAACCAAAAACCAAATAAACACAATTTATGATCCGCAAACAATCAAGTCAAGTATTTTATACCGTTGGGAAGGTAATTTGACGAAGAAAACGACTAGACACATTTCAACAAGTAATTTAACACCTACAACAACCCAAAACCGCATTAAACTTTCATAATCAAAGGTTCAAGTTCTAAAAACGCATTTCATGATTCGGGTAACCAATTTACATGTATGATATGCCGTTTCGAAGGTAATCAAACACACGTTGCAACAAAACACTTATCAACAATATTTCATAGCATTTGATATATCAAAAGTTCATATAAACTTATCAAACCCTAACCAAAATCTCAAAACCAATAATCATGTTAATGTAAGGTTTTCATGTCAATCAACACACCAAAACAAAGTTAATGAAGTAACTAACACTTTGAACACACAACCATTAACATCTAAACACATTTTATCATTCAAAATCAAAGGTTAAACTAACCCATTTCAAGTGTTCATGTTAGTTACACCAAATAACAAGATCGAGCCTACAAATTACATACACGACATCACAATGAGCCATAGACACTAACTAACACCATTTCAAGTCAAAAACACGAATTTAGAGAAATCTAGAGTTTTAGAAATGTTATCCAAACGAGATGAAGTTGGTACCAAAATGAAGAGGATGAAGAGAGGATCACGAATATGTAATTTATTTTGTTGTAAGCCTCCTAGATCGAATTTAGATGATGATTGAATGAATTTGGTAATTGTGTGTGTGTTCTTGCTAGAGAGAAAGAGAGAGAGATGGAGATGGTTGAATGGTGGTGATTGGGGTGGACTAGTTGACCTAGTCAACTAGTTTGCCCCGTGTCAATTTTAGTCCCTCAAGTTTGAATCGGGTGCGTGAATTACCTAATCGAGATAATTTAAAACGCGTAGTAACGAAAGATGTTATAAATATATAACGGACTTTAAAATAGTTAAACGGAAAGTAACCGGAAAAAGGCGGGATGTTACATTACCTACTCCTTAAAAGAAATTTCGTCCCGAAATTTAAGTAGGCGTAGTAGTCGTTGTTCCTTCCTCGAGATCTTGCGTTTCCGAATTTACGAATAGATGAGGATACTTCCTTTGAATTTGATCTTGTCTTTCCCAAGTAAACTCGGGTCCCCTTTTGGCGTTCCAACGGACTTTAACAATCGGGATTCGGCTTTGTTTCGATGTCTTGACGGAGGTGTCCACAATTTCAACCGGTTCCTCCACAAAATGAAGTTTGTCATCAATAGTAAGTTCCTCGAGAGGAATGACGATATCGGGTTCGGCAAGACACTTTTTCAAGTTAGATACATGGAAGGTAGGATGAACGGAGTTCAATTAAGGCGGAAGATCTAAACGATAAGCAACGGTTCCAATACGCTCCAAGATTTCGAAAGGACCAATATACCGCGGATTTAGCTTCCCGCATTTCCCAAAACGGATTACACCCTTCCAAGGTGCGACTTTTAACATAACGCGGTCAGCGACTTGAAATTCAAGGTCGTTACGTCTTTTGTCGGTATAGCACTTTTGACGACTCCGGGCCGTCCGAAGCCTATCTCGGATTTGAACGATCTTCTCGGTGGTTTTGTGAATGAGTTCGGGTCCGGTGATTTGTACGTCGCCTACTTCGGCCCAACAAAGAGGTGAACGAAATTTTTGGCCATATAGCGCTTCAAAAGGTGCGGCTTTAATACTCGCGTGATAACTATTGTTGTAAGAGAACTCGGCGAGAGGTAAGTGCTTGTCCCAAGCCTTTCCGAAATCAACCACGCAAGCTCGTAACATGTCCTCTAAGGTTTGAATTGTACGTTCGCTTTGTCCATCGGTTTGAGGATGATATGCGGTGCTCATGTCTAAACGCGTTCCCAATGCTTCTTGCAAAGTACGCCAAAATCTAGAAACAAAACGGCCATCTCGGTCGGAGATAATCGATAAGGGTACACCGTGTCGGGCTACAATCTCCTTAATGTAAAGTTGTGCAAGTTTCTCCATTTTTTCCGTTTCTTTCATGGCAAGGAAGTGTGCGGATTTGGTGAGACGGTCAACAATGACCCAAATGGTATCATAATGTCATAACCCGTCCTTAACCATAAGAACGTGTTAGATAACGTATGATTTCATTGCGAGGTATTGACCTCTATATGCGACATTTTTAAGAGAACAACTGCATATATTTTACATTACAAACCATAATTCTTATTTTGGTACAAGCTTTAGACAAAATAAAGATGATTATCGTTTAGCGATAATCTTAGACTTACAAACTTTACATGTGATGATAACAATACGATTTCTAGCATATTTTACATTACAAATCCTCCGATATGCAGTTTTATTTTTGACACAAATATGCATACTCAAGATCTTGTTTAAATTCAACATGTTGCAGCGGAAGCTTCTAATTATCACCTGAGAATAGACATGCTTAAAACGTCAACATAAAGTTGGTGAGATATAGGTTTAATGCCGGCAGCAATATATATATATAGACCACAAGATTTCATATATAAACATTTTAATAAAAAATATTCTAAGTGGTTGAGCACTTGGTAACCATACTTAACATTTAATCACGTCGCATATTCCCTTTATTATGAAATCTTACTACACCGTACCAAGTGTAGTCACGAAACGAAGTACTGTGCAACCGTTGAATACTGGTCGTCCAGTCCGGTTGGGGTTGTCAGGCCCGATAGATCTATCAACAGGATTTGCGTTTACAATACCGCTGTAAATATTAGTTACCAAGCTACAGGGAAGTATGCCAGTGGTACAACTCAACGTAGAATATATTTTTCAGTTACTTGTGTCCATATTGTAAAACATAAAATACATGTATTCTCATCCCGAAATATTTAGAGTTTAAAAGTGGGACTATATACTCACTTTCGTCTTGAAGATATATATATATAATTTGACTTGGTCTCCGGTTGATATCACGAACCTATCCATATATAATATATCAATACCTTTTCTTTTTAAACAAACGTCACATATATATACTTGTTATACTTTTAATACTTTGAATAATTCCTTAGTCTGTAGTTAGCAGTTCGTTGTTAGTAATTCAATTTTAATGGTTCATTTTTAGATGTTTAATATACCCACAATGAAATAAATAAAACCCCCAACGAAATAAATAAAACCCCATCGTATATGTATTGGTCGAGATTAATCTTGACCCACGGTACCGGTGTTGTCAAATGACGTGTTGCGTACATAAAGTACCGGTGTTGTCAAATGACGTGTTGCGTACAATCATGGGATCTTATGATTAATCTTCTCGTGTTGTTTACGGGTGATCCTGAACCATATAAAATTGAATTATATAAAATATCATGTTATCTTAGAAAGATGTGATTTTATTTAATTTTTCCCAATTAATCCCGAAGTTAAACAAGTCTTGGATAACCAATTTTGTTTCGGTCATAGTTTCTTCGTTACAAATCCGTTTTCGTTGATTCAACTTGCCATCTCCTTGGATCGAGTCCCTCTTTAAGACTATGAACTGAAAATACCTTGGTTTGTATTCAAAATCACACGGCCTAGGTGAAACTTTAGTGAAACTTATGAAGTTAAACATTTTCCTTTATGTAAACAACCTTAAATGATTATTTTTCTAAAAATACTTATACTTTGAATTAAATCATGGAATTTTTATGTGTTATCATATCCATAGTAAAAATCATTTTTCCAGAACATAAACCTCCAATTCAAAGTTTAAGATAGTTTTTAATTATCCAACCCAAAACAGTCCCCGGTGGCACTCCGACGTCGTAAAAACAGTTTTTAAGATAATCTTTGAAAAACCAAGTTATACCTTGTTAAATTAGCATATATTTAAGTTATATTACAGGTCTTGGAGTATTTTAAAAGTTAAGTTAGAAGGATCTATTTAGTTTGCAAACAAGTTTGAAAACATTCAAACTATGTTCTTGTTGTTAAAATTTTATACCACAAAATAAGATAGCTATATATATATGAATCGAATAAGGTTATGAACATAGATTCTACCTCAAGTTCCTTGGAAAAGGTTGCTGTAAAAGAGGAGTAAGAACCTAGAACCAAAAGGGTGATGGAAGTGGATGAAAGATTGGAAGTAAGTTGGTGTTCTTGGAAGGTTTTCTTGAAGTATTTTTGTAAGGGTTTTCTTATGATGATTAAGTGATGTTTTGAAGCTAAAAACTTATGAGGACCTTGAAGAACACTTGAAGGTTGAAGATAAGAGAGTTTAGAAGATCATTTAACTTGAAAGAAAATTGTTATGAAAGTGTGCATATGTGTATATAGGCGTATATATGTATATGTATATATAGACTTTATTTTTTTTGATTTTTAGCTCAAAAGTCCTCATATATGATCCCACATGTATTGACTAATCAAAGGCTGATAAGATCATATAATTGAAGTCTAATAATTGGTATTTTTCAATAATAAAACTTCTAGAAACTGCGTATTTATACGGGTACATATACCCTAAGTATACGTATAGAAATCTTGTGAAAACGGAACGAGGATTCAAATATAGCTATCTTTTGTGAATATACTTATATGGTTTTATGTATTTAAGTCCTTAAAAATGATTAAATACATTACTTATACGATATATGTATAAACATTATATGTCATAAGTATTTAAGTCAAATAACGTTACGTATGGTTATCGTTTTGAAAACTTAAGTTAGTAGTTTCAAATTATACTTATAACTTATTGTTATTAATACAAAATGAGGTATTAAAACATCCTTAAATCATGTTAAACATGTATATATACATATATATATACAAACGTATAATTATCATATATTGTATAGTTCGTGATATCATCGGTCAAACTAGACGGTCAAACGTTGTGTAAATCTCTTTTCGAAAAACATAAGTCTCGACAATTTGGATTGCTTATCATGTTGGTAAGGTTTAATTTATGTAAATATTAATCTTATAAGTATAGAATGATCGAAAAAATGCGGGTCGTTACATTACCTCCCCGTTAAATAAATTTCGTCCCGAAATTTTAAAATTGTACCTATTTTACGTCATCGGAAAACAAGTGTGGATATTTTTGTTTCATTTGATCCTCTCGTTCCCAAGTAAACTCGGGACCCCTTCGAGCATTCCAACGAACCTTAACGATCGGTATGTTGCTCTGCTTGAGCCGTTTAACTTCACGATCCATGATTTCAATTGGTTCTTCGATGAATTGTAGTTTCTCGTCGACATGGATTTCTTCAAGAGGAATGGTGAGGTCTTCCTTTACAAGACACTTCTTAAGGTTTGAGACGTGAAAAGTATTATGTACTCCGGCGAGTTGTTGCGGTAACTCGAGTCGATAAGCTACCGGTCCAATGCGTTCGATGATCTTGAACGGGCCTACATACCTTGGGTTTAGTTTACCCCTTTTTCCAAAACGTATTACACCTTTCCAAGGTGACACCTTTAGCATAACCATGTCACCGATTTGAAACTCTAATGGTTTCCTTTGGACATCGGCGTAGCTCTTTTGGCGACTACGGGCTGTTTTCAATCTCTCCTTGATTTGTACTATCTTCTCAGTCGTTTCGTGTATGATCTCGGGACCAGTTAATTGTCGATCTCCTACTTCATTCCAACAAATAGGAGATCTACACTTCCTTCCGTACAATGCTTCGAATGGCGCAACTTTAATGCTCGCATGATAACTATTATTATACGAGAATTCTGCTAATGGTAGATATTTATCCCATCCGTTTCCAAAATCGATCACACATGCCCTGAGCATGTCTTCAAGAGTCTGAATCGTTCTTTCACTCTGCCCGTCGGTTTGCGGATGATACGCGGTACTCATATCCAAACGAGTTCCTAGGGCCTCCTGTAGTGATTGCCATAACTTTGATGTAAATCTACTATCACGATCGGATATAATGGAAATAGGTATTCCATGCCTTGAAACAACTTCCTTTATATACAATCGTAATAGTTTCTCCATTCTATCCATTTCCTTTATAGGCAAGAAATGTGCAGACTTGGTGTGACGATCAACAATCACCCAAATGGTGTCGTATCCCCAGGCAGTCTTTGGTAACTTCGTGATGAAATCCATGGTAATACCATCCCATTTCCATTCTGGGATTTCTGGTTGTTGAAGTAATCCTGACGGCTTCTGGTGTTCAGCTTTGACTTTGGAACAAGTTAAACATTCCCCAACATATGTTGCAACGTCTGTCTTTAAATTAGGCCACCAATAATGTGTCTTAAGATCTTGGTACATCTTTCCAACTCCAGGATGTATCGAGTATCTTGTCTTATGTGCCTCATTCAATATCAACTTCCTTAATCCACCCAACTTCGTTACCCAAATACGGTTTGCAAAATATCGAATTCCATCTTCCCGTATAACGAGTTGCTTCTCATACTTCTTCATTATTTCATTTCCTATATTTTCTTTAGTAAGTGCTTCTCGTTGAACTTCTTTGATTTGTGAGTTGAGATTCATGCGAATTTTTATGTTCATCGCTCGTACTCGAATTGGTTCTCGTTCCTTTCTGCTTAATACGTCAGCCACCACATTCGCTTTCCCGGGATGATAACGAATTTCACAATCATAGTCGTTTATTAACTCGACCCACCTACGTTGCCTCATGTTCAGCTGTTTCTGATCAAAAATATGTTAAAGGCTTTTATGATCAGTAAACACAGTGCATTTAACTCCATACAAGTAGTGTCTCCACATCTTCAATGCAAACACGACTGCTCCCAATTCTAGATCATGCGTCGTATAATTTCGCTCGTGAATCTTCAATTGTCGGGATGCGTATGCAATAACTTTCTTCCGTTGCATAAGAACACAACCAAAACCTTGTCGCGAAGCGTCACAATATATTTCAAAATCATCGTTCCCTTCAGGTAACGATAAAATAGGTGCCGTAGTTAACTTCTTCTTCAGTAATTGAAATGCGTCCTCCTGTTCCGAGGTCCATTCGTATTTCTTCCCTTTTTGCGTTAATGCTGTCAATGGCTTAGCTATTCGGGAAAAATCTTGAATAAACCTTCTATAATAACCTGCTAAACCCAAAAATTGGCGTATCTGCATTGGTGTTTTAGGAGTCTCCCATTTTTCAATGGCCTCAATTTTAGCTGGATCAACCTGAATTCCTTTGCTACTAACAACGTGACCAAGAAATTGCACTTCTTTTAACCAGAAAGCACACTTAGAAAATTTAGCGTATAGCTGTTCTTTTCTCAACAACTCTAATATCAACCTTAAATGCTGTTCATGCTCTTGCTCACTCTTGGAATAGATAAGAATATCATCAATGAAAACGATAACAAACTTATCTAAATATGGACTACAAACTCGATTCATGAGGTCCATGAATACAGCTGGCGCATTCGTCAATCCAAACGGCATGACCAAAAATTCGTAATGACCATAACGTGTCCGAAAAGCAGTTTTCGGTATATCTTCTTCTTTGACACGTAATTGATGATAACCCGATCTTAGGTCAATTTTCGAGTACACACATGATCCTTGGAGTTGATCAAATAAGTCGTCAATTCTCGGTAGTGGATACCGATTTTTGATAGTTAACTTATTTAATTCACGATAATCTATACACATCCTAAAAGATCCATCTTTCTTCTTAACAAACAAAATTGGAGCTCCCCACGGTGAAGTGCTTGGTCGTATGAATCCACGGTCTAGTAATTCTTTTAACTGACTTTGAAGTTCTTTTAATTCGGACTGTGCAAGTCTATATGGAGCACGAGCCACTGGTGCAGCTCCTGGTACTAAATCTATTTGAAATTCTACAGATCTAAATGGAGGTAATCCCGGCAACTCTTCCGGAAATACTTCAGGAAAATCTCTTGCACAGGCACGTCATTGATGCACTTCTCTTTTTCTTTCTTTTCGACTTTATTAACATGTGCTAAAATAGCATAGCACCCTTTCTTCAAGCACTTTTGAGCTTTCAAATAACTAATGAGTTTTAGCTTTGAGTTACCCTTCTCTCCATAAATCATCACCGGCATTTTATCCTTACAAGGAATGCGAATTGCCTTCTTGGCACACACAACTTCAGCTCCTACTTTGGACATCCAGTCCATGCCGACTATTACATCAAAACTTCCTAATTCTACGGGTTTTAAGTCAATTTTAAATGTTTCTCCGGCTAAATTTATTTTACAATCACGGCAAATTTTATCGGCTTTAATTAGTTTACCATTAGCTAACTCAATCATGTACTTAGCCTCTAGAGGTAATGATGAACAATTTAATTTAGCGTAAAAGCCTCTACTCACGTAACTTCTATCGGCACCAGTATCAAATATAATAGATGCGGATAAGTTATTAATGGTAAACGTACCCGTAACAAGCTCCGGGTCTTCACATGCCTCTCTAGCATTAATAACAAATGCTCTCCCACGTGCAGGTCCGATATTCTTCTCTGGATTCGGGCACTGGCTCTTATAGTGACCTTGTTTTCCACACCCAAAACAAGTAATGGTAGCCAAAGCAGTTCTATTTGCATTGGTGGCAGGAGTCTTGGTACCATTTGTATTTGTAACGAGAGCCCTACAATCTTCAGCAAGATGACCCTTTCGATTACATTTGTTGCATACCACATTACAGTAACCATAGTGATGTTTGTGGCATCGGTTGCATAAAGGATTTTGTCCTTTATAACCAAAGCTTAAACCACTACCCGCACCTTGCGTGTTTTCTTGTTTCTTAAAAGATTGTTGTTGGTTACCTCGATCATAATTTCCATTCCACTTTCTTTTGTTACCTGATACCTTCACATCAGTATTGGATACTTTCTTATCCATGATGACCTAATCCATTAGCTCGTTTGCCATGGTTATAGCTTCATGAATTGTCTTAGGTTTCGATGCTGTAACATTTGCCTTGACCTTTTTGGGCAAACCATCTTTGTACATTTCAATCTTCCGTTCTTCGGTTGGAACCAATTCAGGACATAGCAAAACTAATTCCATGAATCGCTGATTGTAGTTGGTGATTTCAGTACCAACAACCTTCAGACTTCGTAATTCATCTTCCAACTTCCTAACCTCGTTCCTTGGACAATACTCGTTGATTAACATCGTTTTGAATTCTTCCCACGGAGTATCATAAGCTACATCTCCTCCTACAGCCTTCACATAATTTTTCCACCACGTGAGTGCACTATCTTGTAAAGTGCACGATGCATACTTGGTCATGTCCTTTTCAACACAACCACTTATTTTAAACACAGTCTCCATCTTTTCTATCCACCGGGTTAAACCGATCGGTCCTTCTGTTCCACTGAATGATGAGGGCTTGCAAGCTTGAAAAGTTTTGTAAGTGCACCCCACACGAGGATTTGGGTTAACTGCAGCACCTCTTGCAGCCTCGACCCATAACATTCTGTCGTTCACTCGCTGATTGATGAGTTCCTGGATTTCTTGTTCCGTCATTCGGTTCAATCGCGCCATATTCTTCTATAAGAATGAAAAGAAAATAATTATTCACATGGAATATTATAGATGTAGTGTATATTTATAGTACATTATAGCTTATTAATAATATGAACCAGGTATTATTATAAAAGCCTTTTCTTCTTATTAGCATTTTATAATTATATCTAGGGTAGTACCTACCCGTTAAAGTTCATACTTACTAGCTTAGTACGAAAATCAATTACTACCACCCAAATAATACTTAACCATGGAAAATTATTGCATTTCACACTTCACTATTTTACATATGCTTATCTTACATCGAACATTAAGCAAACCACACTAATAATATTATACAAAACATTATATGATCCCATGGTTTAATACGGCAGCGCATCGTTTGGTCTATTTTCTAGGACGTTTAGGTTCAATGAATCGCTTAACGCTTATCCTGGCTGTCTGCCTATATTTTGGCTGTGGGACTGAAGAACTGGATGCCGGGATAGAACGAATAGGAATAGCGGGAATAGGGGTGGTAGTGTCTAGTGGAATTGGTGCCACATCATCCTTACTAAACTCGGGATTTGAATTTTCTAATTCATTAGCCTTTCGTTTCTTTCCTAGTTCGAACTCGTCTTTTGTAATTTCCTGTATTTCTTCCTCGGGTTCACTTTCCTCCTCGGGTTCACTTTTCGGGTTCTCTATAGTCGGTTCATCCGGAATTTGTGAGTCTTCCCCAAAGATATTATTTTCGTCATCGGATAGGTTAATGACTGGAACACCATCTGAAGATTCTGGTTCGGAGTCGCTGAATGTGATAACAAGTTTTGAGCCCGACATCTATCACACAACAACTAACCCATTAGTACTACATAATATTTACATATAAATTTTAACCAACAATGATAAGCAATGGTTTTTAAATCAGACCCGGTCAAAGTCCAGACTTACTAATGTATCCTAACGACTTATCAGTTAGACACACTAATGCAAACCTGGTTCGCTAAGACCACCGTTCTGATACCACATGTCATAACCCGTCCTTAACCATAAGAACGTGTTAGATAACGTATGATTTCATTGCGAGGTATTGACCTCTATATGCGACATTTTTAAAAGAACAACTGCATATATTTTACATTACAAACCATAATTCTTATTTTGGTACAAGCTTTAGACAAAATAAAGATGATTATCGTTTAGCGATAATCTTAGACTTACAAACTTTACATGTGATGATAACAATACGATTTCTAGCATATTTTACATTACAAATCCTCCGATATGCAGTTTTATTTTTGACACAAATATGCATACTCAAGATCTTGTTTAAATTCAACATGTTGCAGCGGAAGCTTCTAATTATCACCTGAGAATAGACATGCTTAAAACGTCAACATAAAGTTGGTGAGATATAGGTTTAATGCCGGCAGCAATATATATATATAGACCACAAGATTTCATATATAAACATTTTAATAAAAAATATTCTAAGTGGTTGAGCACTTGGTAACCATACTTAACATTTAATCACGTCGCATATTCCCTTTATTATGAAATCTTACTACACCGTACCAAGTGTAGTCACGAAACGAAGTACTGTGCAACCGTTGAATACTGGTCGTCCAGTCCGGTTGGGGTTGTCAGGCCCGATAGATCTATCAACAGGATTCGTGTTTACAATACCGCTGTAAATATTAGTTACCAAGCTACAGGGAAGTATGCCAGTGGTACAACTCAACGTATAATATATTTTTCAGTTACTTGTGTCCATATTGTAAAACATAAAATACATGTATTCTCATCCCGAAATATTTAGAGTTTAAAAGTGGGACTATATACTCACTTTCGTCTTGAAGATATATATATATATATAATTTGACTTGGTCTCCGGTTGATATCACGAACCTATCCATATATAATATATCAATACCTTTTCTTTTTAAACAAACGTCACATATATATACTTGTTATACTTTTAATACTTTGAATAATTCCTTAGTCCGTAGTTAGCAGTTCGTTGTTAGTAATTCAATTTTAATGGTTCATTTTTAGATGTTTAATATACCCGCAATGAAATAAATAAAACCCCCAACGAAATAAATAAAACCCCATCGTATATGTATTGGTCGAGATTAATCTTGACCCACGGTACCGGTGTTGTCAAATGACGTGTTGCGTACATAAAGTACCAGTGTTGTCAAATGACGTGTTGCGTACAATTATGGGATCTTATGATTAATCTTCTCGTGTTGTTTACGGGTGATCCTGAACCATATAAAATTGAATTATATAAAATATCATGTTATCTTAGAAAGATGTGATTTTATTTAATTTTTCCCAATTAATCCCGAAGTTAAACAAGTCTTGGATAACCAATTTTGTTTCGGTCATAGTTTCTTCGTTACAAATCCGTTTTCGTTGATTCAACTTGCCATCTCCTTGGATCGAGTCCCTCTTTAAGACTATGAACTAAAAATACCTTGGTTTGTATTCAAAATCACACGGCCTAGGTGAAACTTTAGTGAAACTTATGAAGTTAAACATTTTCCTTTATGTAAACAACCTTAAATGATTATTTTTCTAAAAATACTTATACTTTGAATTAAATCATGGAATTTTTATGTGTTATCATATCCATAGTAAAAATCATTTTTCCAGAACATAAACCTCCAATTCAAAGTTTAAGATAGTTTTTAATTATCCAACCCAAAACAGTCCCCGGTGGCACTCCGACGTCGTAAAAACAGTTTTTAAGATAATCTTTGAAAAACCAAGTTATACCTTGTTAAATTAGCATATATTTAAGTTATATTACAGGTCTTGGAGTATTTTAAAAGTTAAGTTAGAAGGATCTATTTAGTTTGCAAACAAGTTTGAAAACATTCAAACTATGTTCTTGTTGTTAAAATTTTATACCACAAAATAAGATAGCTATATATATATGAATCGAATAAGGTTATGAATATAGATTCTATCTCAAGTTCCTTGGACAAGGTTGCTGTAAAAGTGGAGTAAGAACCTAGAACCAAAAGGGTGATGGAAGTGGATGAAAGATTGGAAGTAAGTTGGTGTTCTTGGAAGGTTTTCTTGAAGTATTTTTGTAAGGGTTTTCTTATGATGATTAAGTGATGTTTTGAAGCTAAAAACTTATGAGGACCTTGAAGAACACTTGAAGGTTGAAGATAAGAGAGTTTAGAAGATCATTTAACTTGAAAGAAAATTGTTATGAAAGTGTGCATATGTGTATATAGGCGTATATATGTATATGTATATATAGACTTTATTTTTTTTGATTTTTAGCTCAAAAGTCCTCATATATGATCCCACATGTATTGACTAATCAAAGGCTGCTAAGATCATATAATTGAAGTCTAATAATTGGTATTTTTCAATAATAAAACTTCTAGAAACTGCGTATTTATACGGGTACATATACCCTAAGTATACGTATAGAAATCTTGTGAAAACGGAACGAGGATTCAAATATAGCTATCTTTTGTGAATATACTTATATGGTTTTATGCATTTAAGTCCTTAAAAATGATTAAATACATTACTTATACGATATATGTATAAACATTATATGTCATAAGTATTTAAGTCAAATAACGTTACGTATGGTTATCGTTTTGAAAACTTAAGTTAGTAGTTTCAAAATATACTTATAACTTATTGTTATTAATACAAAATGAGGTATTAAAACATCCTTAAATCATGTTAAACATGTATATATACATATATATATACAAACGTATAATTATCATATATTGTATAGTTCGTGATATCATCGGTCAAACTAGACGGTCAAACGTTGTGTAAATCTCTTTTCGAAAAACATAAGTCTCGACAATTTGGATTGATTATCATGTTGGTAAGGTTTAATTTATGTAAATATTAATCTTATAAGTATAGAATGATCGAAAAAATGCGGGTCATTACACATAACCTCCCGTCGTTTTTGGTAGCTTGGTGATAAAATCCATCGTTATCCTTTCCCACTTCCATTGCGGGATCTCGGGTTGTTGAAGTAGTCCGGACGGTCTTTGGTGTTCGGCTTTGACTTTGGAACATGTCAAACAGTTGGAAACATAAGTAGCTATGTCCCTTTTGATGTTCGGCCACCAATATAGTTGTTTAAGGTCGTGGTACATCTTATTGGCACCGGGGTGAATCGAGTATCGTGACTTATGGGCTTCATCTAAAATAAGGCTTCGTAGGTCCCCATAACTAGGCACCCAAATCCTTCCAGCGTAATATCGGAGTCCGGTATCCCTAATTTCGAATCGAGAGACGAGAATGTTCAAGAGCTCACGTGAAAGGTTTTCATCCTTGAGAGCCTCATCTTGGGCTACCCGAATTTGGCTATTAAGGTTTGTGTGGATGGTGATGTTTAAGGCTCGGACACGAAGAGGCACCGCTCTTTCTTTTCGACTTAAGGCATCGGCTACTACATTTGCCTTCCCGGGATGGTAACGAAGCTCGCAATCGTAATCGTTTAAGGTTTCAATCCACCTTCGTTGTCTCATGTTTAGTTGCTTTTGATCGAAAATGTGTTGAAGGCTTTTGTGATCGTTGAAGATAGTACTCTTGGTTCCATAAAGATAGTGTCTCCACATTTTAAGTGCAAAGACAACGGCTCCGAGTTCGAGATCATGAGTCGTGTAATTCCGTTCATGAATTTTTAGTTGTCGAGAGGCGTAAGCAATGACTTTCTTCCGTTGCATTAATACACACCTAAAACCATGTTTCGAGGCATCGCAATATACAACAAAATCATCATTGCCTTCGGGAAGTGACAAGATAGGAGCGGTGGTTAGCTTTGTCTTCAAGATTTGAAACGCGGATTCTTGCTCGGTCGCCTAAATGAATTTCTTTCCCTTGTGAGTTAAAGCGGTTAGAGGACGAGCAACCAAAGAAAAATCCTTGATGAATCTACGGTAGTATCCGGCGAGACCCAAGAATTGACGAATGTGAGTAGGAGTAGTAGGAGTCTCCCATTTACTAATGGCTTCGATTTTCGTGGGATCGACTTTAATACCTTGATCACTTACAACATGACCAAGAAATTGAACTTCCTTCAACCAAAATTCACACTTGAAGAATTTGGCATAAAGTCGTTCTTGTCTCAAGAGTTCAAGCACAAGTCGGAGATGTTGTTCGTGCTCTTCTTCATTTTTAGAATAGATCAATATGTCATCGATGAACACAATAATGAATTTATCGAGATACGGTTTGCACACGCGGTTCATAAGATCCATGAACACCGCCGGTGCGTTAGTGAGACCAAATGGCATGACAAGGAATTCATAACTACCATAACGAGTTCGGAAAGCGGTTTTGGAGACATCTTCCCCTTTAACCCTTAATTGATGATAACCCGAGCGGAGATCGATTTTTGAATATACACAAGACCCTTGTAATTGATCAAAGAGGTCATCGATGCGAGGAAGAGGATATCGGTTCTTAACCGTCAATTTGTTTAGTTCACGATAGTCAATGCACATTCGTAGGGATCCGTCTTTCTTTTTAACAAACAAAATCGGAGCGCCCCAAGGTGAATGGCTAGGTTGGATAAAACCACGATCAAGTAGTTCTTGGATTTGACTTTGCAATTCTTGCATTTCGGATGGAGCGAGTCTATATGGTGCACGTGCTACGGGTGCGGCTCCCGGAGTAAGATCGATTTGGAATTCAACCGGTCGATGAGGTGGAAGACCCGGAAATTCATCGGGAAATACATCAGAATAGTCACTAACAATTGGCACATCATCGATGTGCTTCTCATCGGACTCGACTTTCTTAACGTGAGCAAGGATCACAAAACAGCCCTTACGGAGTAGTTTTCTAACTTTAATACACGAAACGAGGTTGAGTCCGGTGCAACTCTTATCGCCATAGACGATCAAAGGTTCACCATTCTCGATAGGGATTCGGATTGCGTTAAGATCACAAAGGATGTGAGATTTCGTTTTGGCTAGCCAATTCATACCGATTATTACTTCGAAGCTACCTAGTTCCATGGGTATCAAGTCGATTTCAAACTCATTACCCAAAATGTTTAACGTACACCCCCTGGTAATATGTGTTGCCACTCAATAGTTTTCCGTTGGCCACTTCAATGGTATAAGTGGTATCTAGTGGACATGGTGGAGTATTAAAAGAATGAGTCAAATTCTTGGATACAAAACTCTTATCGGCACCCGAATCGAATAAACAAGTAACATAAGTGTTGTTGAGAAGAAACGTACACGTGACCAATTCATTATCATCTCGGGCTTCCTCGGTGTTGATGTTGAAAGCTCGGCCGCGCGTATTGGGGTTATCCTTCCTCTTCGGGCATGCATTTCTATAATGGCCCGTTTGGCCACATTCGTAACAAGTGACCGTTTTTGGAGGATTGGGCCCCTTTCGAGCGATGGGGGCGGCGCTTGTGCAATTGTTGGCCTTATGACCAACTCCTTGGCACCGGTGGCAAATTAGCTTGCCGCATTCACCCGGGTGGTGCTTGTGACATTTGTTGCAAAAAGGTTGAGTTCCGGCATAACCTTTCTTGCCGTCGTTGTTGAAAGGCTTTTTGGTGAAGGTATTGTTGTTGTAGTTGCTTGATGGAGTGGCTTCCCATTTTCTTTTGTTGTTACCCGACTTGTCCTCGGCTTTAGGTGCCGGTACTACGATTTCGTCCACCGTATCTATTAATTTACGGGCCATGTTCAAAGCTTCTTGATGATTAGGGGGTTTGGATGACATTACTCCGTGTTTGATGCTCTTTGGAAGACCATCCATGTAAAGTTCAACCCGTAAAGACTCGGGGTTCACAAGGTTTGGGCACATCAAGGCTAGTTCAGAAAATCGTTGATTATAGGCCTTGAGATTGTTTCCGACCGCTTTTAGAGTTCTTAGCTCTTGTTCGAGCTTTCGGGTTTCCTCACGCGGAAAGTATTCGGTGATCATATTTCCTTTCAAATCGGACCAAGAGAGAGCGTGGGCTTCATCAGTACCCACCGATTGTACATAGGTGTTCCACCAAGTGAGAGTGATGCCGGAGAAAGTGTGAGTGGAGTACTTGACCTTGTCTTGGTCCCGACAACCGCTTATGCTAAAAACGGCTTCCGTTTGCTCAAACCATCGAGTGAGAGCAACCGGTCCTCCGGTTCCATCGAAAGTGTGAGGTTTGCACCCCATGAAAGCTTTATAGGAGCATCCATCGTTTGAGTTACCGGCTCCATTGTTGTTGTTTTTTGTTGTTGTGGTTGTTATTATTATTGTTGTTGTTGTTGGATGAGTGACCGGCCATGGCCGCATCTACGGCAATAGCTATCATCCGTTCGAGAGCTTGTTCGGGAGTTTCATTGCGGCGTACACGACGAGGAGCCATTGTTCCTTCAAGACACAAGAATATCATTGGTTAGTATTCTAAATAATACTAACCGTGATATAGAATAAAGATAAAGAGAAAATTTTCCTTGACTCGCCTTAAATTCTTTATGCCACAATGTCGGAACGTTCATATGAGTCACCGTAATATAATCCCGGAAATTATATTACCCTGATTCATATGTGCATTCGACATCATTTCATATAGTCAAGGTGGCGTGTCAATCAAATTAAACAATGTGAGATTAAGATGAACTAAGAGTAGATATGAGTAGAAGCATTCGAGTATAAATGCACAAGTAGTCAAGTAATTCCTACTTCAAGTCTATATGCCGGTTGTAGTCTAGACTCACCAATGTACCCTATGACTCGAGGTTGACACCAATGAACTCTAAATCCCTACAACCAACGCTCTGATACCATCTGTAGCGACCCGACAATATCGTCATTGACGGCGAAGTCTACTTAGGTCCCGTTACGTGGTCATAAGCCTTTAAAACAACGTTTGACCAAAAGATATGTCGCATTCATTTCAAATGTAAAGATTGTTCAAAGTTTACGAGAATAGTTCCACCACAAGTTACGTTACAAAGTTATAAGTACAAATGAAACTTATGCGACACAATTTAAAAGTAGCCAAAAGACGCTCCATGTATGCATATATACTCGACATCCAATGCAAGTATCAAAATAATGAGCGGAAGTATGTATCACAAAACGTTCAGGGACCTGAGAAAAACATAGAAATCTGTCAACGAAAACGTTGGTGAAATCATAGGTTTAAGTAAGTAAGTGAGTAAAAGTAAGTCGAACCACAAGATTTACATCAAAGATAAAATAGTAATACATTCTAAAAGTTAATATTCACGAGCACCCAATTATCAAGGCTTAACATTCCATCCGTTGATACCCCATTCATAGTGCTAGAACAACACTGTTTCTCAAAAATATATTTCATCTGTGGACGGTAGCGAACCGTCCGAGATGAGGGTTTGTCAAACCCATATTGCCATACAACATAAGTTCACGCCTACACTTACACCCTGCAAGTGTAACTAATGATAATCGAATTGAGGATTTCGTTCTAAACTCGTATGTAGAATGTTTGTTTTCCTGTACTTGTGTTCACTTAGTAAAAGAAATGTTTATGTTTTCTCATCCCAAATATAAGTTCAAAAAGAGTAAAAGTGGGACTATGATCTCACCTTGAGTGCACGAGTAGTAAAGTACTTCAACAAGTAAACGTGTGCAAAGAACAATGCTAGTCTTGACCTAAACAATAGGTTGTATCAATAACGGTATACACGATAGGTCAAAGATGTTCAATTAGTCATATGGCTCGTTAAGACTCGATCATAATAGCATGTGAATCAAATTGTCGTGTTTCATGCAAGGTACAAGTATAAAAGCATGTTAGAACGATTGCACAAACATTTGGTTAAGTTTGATTAAAAGTCAACTTAGGTCGGGTCAAAGTCAACAAAAAGTCAACACGTTCGGGTCGGGTCCCGAACTATTTTTCTGAGGTTTTTAATCATATATGAGCATGTTAGAACAAGTTTCATGTGAATCGGAGGTCCATAGCATAGCAAACATTTTTCGTAAAATGACCAACGAAGACAGAGGCCTGCCAGTGTATCTGGACGGCGTCCAGATTTTCTGGACGGCGTCCAGCTTTGAAGGCTGGGATGGCGTCCAAAGATCTGGACGACGTCTAGCTTTGTAATCTGGGATGGCGTCCAAGGATCTGTGAAATGTCCCGTTCTTATTGATTAAAAACGTTCCATATTAATTGATTTCGTTGCGAGGTTTTGACCTCTATATGAGACGTTTTTCAAAGACTGCATTCATTTTTAAAACAAACCATAACCTTTATTTCATAGATAAAGGTTTTAAAAAGCTTTACGTAGATTATCAAATAATGATAATCTAAAATATCATGTTTACACACGACCATTACATAATGGTTTACAATACAAATATGTTACAACAAAATAAGTTTCTTGAATGCAGTTTTTACACAATATCATACAAGCATGGACTCCAAATCTCGTCCTTATTTAATTATGCGACAGCGGAAGCTCTTAATAATCACCTGAGAATAAACATGCTTCAAACGTCAACAACAATGTTGGTGAGTTATAGGTTTAACCTATATATATCAAATCATAATAATAGACCACAAGATTTCATATTTCAATACACATCCCATACATAGAGATAAAAATCGTTCATATGGTGAACACCTGATAACCGACATTAACAAGATGCATATATAAGAATATCCCCATCATTCCGGGACACCCTTCGGATATGATATAAATTTCGAAGTACTAAAGCATCCGGTACTTTGGATGGGGTTTGTTAGGCCCAATAGATCTATCTTTAGGATTCGCGTCAATTAGGGTGTCTGTTCCCTAATTCTTAGATTACCAGACTTAATAAAAAGGGGCATATTCGATTTCGATAATTCAACCATAGAATGTAGTTTCACACTGTAACGACCCGGAAATTTCCGACCAAATTTAAACCTTAAACTCTATATGTTTCCGATACGATAAGCAAAAACCCTAATGTTGAGTCTAGAAAGTTCGAAATCTATATTTGGATAACTAGGTACCCTTTGACCAAGCCTGATGATTCACGAACAATTGTTTGTAAATACATATAGATATATATATATATATATATATATATATATATATATATATATATATATATATATATATATATATATATATAAATATAATAATAATAATAATAATTGAATTACATAATTTGTTAACGCTAATAGAGTATTTAATGTTATACTCAGAGATTAATTGTTTCAACATATTTAATTAATACATTTATTTACTTAATATTTAAAATACAATTAAATATTTGGTAGTTGAGGTACCTAGATATATATATATATTATTTTTATCATTATTATTATTATTATTATTAATTATTAGAATAATTATTATTTGTAATACTATATTTATATTAACAAAAACGGATTGTTACTTTATAGAATTCTGTTTCAAATATCCATCAATTACGGTATTTAGTTTTTGTTTGAACCTTCTTAGTGGATATAAATCCACATCAATCGTGTAAATCTGTATTTAAAAACAAAAATCAGTAACAGTTGCATCAAGCTTTATGTCTTTTTACACTTTTACATATTTTGTCTGATTGAGAAGAATATTACACACGAGTTTACATATAAGCGATCAATTCTGTTAAGAACAAAAACCACTCCAAATATTCATTACACTTTATAAGTTTCCTACTTCAAATCATTAATAGAAGAGGATATCAGATAAACACAGTTTTATACTCTGTTATGAACCAAGTACTACCGTCTTCGGTTGTAACCACAAGGACATTACTGCACACCATCAGCAACACACCTGCAGACTACCATTTTCACACCATTAAAACACCAAAACCGTCGCCTACTATGACTATTATACATGCTCGAAAACAAACCCAACATCCACCACCACCTGCAACAACATACCAAGCCACCACCATCCCTTAAACTGTCATCAATTTTCTCAAGCAAACACCCATTCAAAACTGACCAAATTGCTCTAGTTACAGCTCGCCACCACCACAGCCTATCTATTTCTGTTATCTGCTACAATCATCAAACCCTTTATGTTTCTGTTTTTAAAACCGTCCCGATTTCTCTCTCCCTCGCTCTAAAATTCTGCTCTTGTTTTCCTCCGTATACCCACAGACACCCAAGACCAATCGATTTACTTTATTCATAGTTTCTGTTTTTCCAAAAGGCAATTACCAGCTTCATCACTTCAAACTACCACCTCTACGCCACCTTGTCTCTCTCCCTCTCCACATTCTTCTTCATCTTCCTTTTAAATCATTAACCTATAACAAATCATCACCGCCATCTGCTTCAGTTTCTGCTTTCTATTTTGCTTCTGTCCGAAATCAAATCATCAATCCCACCCATCTCGCTAACACTTGAATATGTTGTTGTTCCTGTTAAGAAATCGATAGAAAGGTTGTTTTTTTTTATTATATACCACTTGGGTGTTACTATGAGATTAATGGGACTTGCAAACTGCCATATAATATTCCAATAATATCAACGCATTATAAGTGGTCGGGTCACATGTTGTAATGGAGATCACAGCTGTTTTAAGTTTTATTGCCTTAGCCGACATGTACCCCCACAGATAACCCACTTGCGTAATAAAAATAAAGGGAATTGAAGTATTTCTGAATTCTAATTGAATCGTGAACTGTATCCTAATGCAATCGGGCTTTAATTAGATTAGTGGGCTTACGAATTTAACTTCCTCTTTGGACTTGTCATTCACTGATGGGCCTGATTGTTGGGCCGAGACATGTTGGGTCATTTATTAGGCCACAGAATTATTTCTTTCCTTTCTTGAATGTAACGAACGGGAAAATAATATTGATTGTACGAGAATGAAAAATGATGATAGAGATGATGTTATGACGATGTGAGATGATGATAATGATATCCTAATATATGGTGATTAGATGACTAGATTGAGATGATGATATTAGGAAGATGATTGATAATTAATATGGGTAAATGATTAAGCGATCTAAGTAAATTAAGAACGAAACAAATGGAGTAAAGGTTAAGGATATCACCGGGTTAGTGGGACGTCGTGGATTCGAACCCGGACTTGGACATTTTTTTAAGGATTATTTCATTAAGGTAATTACTTATTATTATTATTAACTTATAATTATTATCATTTTAAAATTTTCGTTATTATTATTATTAAATTTTACTAAAATTTTCATTTTAAAACTATCAATATTATTATTAGAATTATCATTATTATTATTATTATTATTATTATTATTTTCACTATCATTATTATTATTATTTTAACATTAACATTATTATATTTAACAAAAACTATATTAACATTCTTATAATAAATATTATTAACAAATATATATATATATATATATATATATATATATATATATATATATATATATATATATATATATATATATATATATATATAATAGATACATTAATTAAATTATTAGCAAAACGTATAATCTATTAAGATAACGAGTATATTACTAATGAAATATAAATTCATTCGAATACGAGTATATATGTGTTAATATATATATAAATGATATAGGTTCATGAATCCGAGGCCAACCTTACACATGTTCAATGATGTTATATGTATTTTTACTACAAAATACATTATGGTGAGTATATAGTTCCCTTTTTAAACTCTAAATATTTTTGGGCTGAGAATACATGCGCTGTTTTTATAAATGATTTACGTTATGGACACAAGTGATCAAAAATATATTCTACGTTGAGTTGTACCACTGGCATACTTCCCTGTAGCTTGGTAACTATTATTTACAGCGGTATTGTAAACGCGAATCCTGTTGATAGATCTATCGGGCCTGACAACCCCAACCGGACTGGACGACCAGTATTCAACGGTTGCACAGTACTTCGTTTCGTGACTATACTTGGTACAGTGTAGTAAGATTTCATAATAAAGGGAATATGCGACGTGATTAAATGTTAAGTATGGTTACCAAGTGCTCAACCACTTAGAATATTTTTATTAAAATGTTTACATATGAAATCTTGTGGTTCATTGTTATAACGCTGCTAGCATCAAACCTATATATCTCACCAACTTTATGTTGACATTTTAAAGCATGTTATTCTCAGGTACGAATTAAGTCTTCCGCTGTGCATAAGCTCATGTTAAGGACATTACTTGGATTCGACCATCGTGATGGGACCAGCTGTTGAAGACTTCGTCCGGGAGGATAAGGACGGGTCCTTTCAGTTGGTATCAGAGCGTTGGTCTTAGCGAACCAGGCCTTGCATTAGTGTGTCTAACTGGTAGTTGTTAGGATGCATTAGTGAGTCTGGACTTTGACCGTGCCTGAATGTCAAAAGTTTTGCTTATCATTTCTAGTCGTAAATTATTTTCTTATTATCCTTAGGGAATTGCCTGCTTATCATTCATAAGTCTAGACACGTCTTACTGCATTTAGTGCATCGATAGTGTATAGACAAAATTCATATCTTAGCATATCTGTTACTTTGGACTTTAGTTGACATCTTTTCAAAGATTCTCCGTAATTTACGGGATTTTGGTATTATATATACATATGTAAAGTATGTATAGAAGAATATCAAATCTAACTTCTATAATCTATTTCATACCAAAAATTCATTTTTCCGATTATACAAGATGGATTCCGCATCTAGTTCGAATTCCTCAGATTATGACAGCTATGCCGATATGGATTTTCATTCAAGCTCCGAAGGCAGCATCACCGGAATGGATCAACCAATCTCCCATCATCTATTCTGGATGAATTGGGGGTGGGTTCGTAATATACTAAGTCACTGGAGACATGAAGAGGGTGATCCCTTCCATCCACCAAATTGCCCTCTTGGCGATGAACCTGAAGCACTTACCGGTGAACCTGTTCGAGAAACCATTTTCTCTCTCATTTCTAGAGTATCTCGTCACGATTATATACTATCCCATATTTCAGATCTTGTTCATTCGCTCACTCCAACCACCAATCATCCCGGCGTACTAGCAGAAGTTAACGAACTTCGCGCTCGCGTGACGGCTTTGGAGAATATGGTGCGAAGGTTACAAACACCAGCAGCAGCACCAGCAGCATAATCCGTACCACCATCATCAACACCGACAGTACCCATATCACCCTCAACCACAACCGCGTCGTAAACCTCAACATCACAATTTGTACCTCGGATGTCAACATCACACACCTCAATATCACTATCTGTACTTCGAGTATGATCTTCGTTTTACATATCATTCTATATCGATTATCTTCGCTTTACTTATCGTTCTATCTCATTTATCTTCGTTCGACATGGTAATTATGTAATCTTTAATGTTTTAGAGATCATGTAATCAAGTATTAACGATAAATCAAAAAAAAAAATTTAATATCTTATTGACTCATTAGATCCATGATTACATCTGAAGAAAATATATATACAAGTATATTTTCATAAAGATTGTAATTAAAAATTCTTTCGTACAAACTGTTAATGATGAAAATATTTTAACGGGTAGGTAGTACCCGAGGAATATTTAGATCTCACATTAATAAGTTACAGTGTATATTCTTCGAATCTGATTCAACGGTCATTTGCTATCCTACTTACAATCACCGATATACGTATCTGTTCACCCCAGATTTACCATTTCCATTTCAATTTCAAATTTGAATTTTTATCTATCAGAATCCAACAAGTGGCATAACGAAGAAAACATTGGACAAAAATAAAAAGTGTTAGAAACAAACGAATTAATTAATTGATATTGAGATAGGATTACACGCTAACTGTTTCGGCTAACTGTTCCCAGCTAACTGATTAACATTTAATTTTCGCAATTTACATTCTCGCAATTTTAATTTTTGCACTATACATACCGTCGGGACACATGTACAACAATACGTCGGATTTATTCTGAGACAACACGTTGTATAATGGGTCATGATATATATATTTATTTATTTTACGCATTTTAAATAACGGGACACGTATACAAGGTTTCGACTTATCATATTGACCCATCTATATATATATTTCGGAACAACCATAGACACTCTATATGTGAAGGTGGGAGTTGGCTATACAGGGTCGGAGTTGATTCCAAAATATATATATACTTTGAGTTGTGATCGACACTGAGACCGGTACACGGGTCACGATACGTATTAATTATGTATATTAAATTATATACGAATATATTGAACTGTTGAACTATTGAACCATTGGACAATCGGACTAATAGACTGCTAACTATGGACAAGTAAAATGAATTAAAATATTGATTATAACATATGAAACTAAATAATTCTTCAAGTTTGCCACTTGATTCTATCTTAAACCTCAGTCGTATCGTGACGATTACAATTCGCATTCACATCTTTTCATGATTCTCAAAAACACCTTGATCGACAAGTTGAACCCGCCGCACCTCGTCTACGGAAGAAAGATTTATGCATACAGTTATACATCTGAAAAACTCTCGAACCTAAATTCTTAGTTTAACACGTACCTGTGTTGAATCCTTTACCATTCATTAGCAAAAACAACCTTACGATACCTTTTCAAAGTAGCCAAATTTCGTCACAGCTCCACTTCGACTTTTCAATAAGACTACTCTTATTATAACCTCGATATATATACGTCGTCCTTTCGCCATCGTTACCAGAGAAACCTTTTATATTCCGCGACATCATCAGCAAATGTACCAGCAGCTCATCATCTCTTTGGCGAAATCCGCAATCAGTATTTTGAAAATCTCGCAAAACTTTTCCGTCATATTTACAACGTCTATTTCTAAGTATTTCATATTTCAAATATGAAGTTTCTGAAAAATATCTCAACTGCGAACTAGTTCTTGAAATGTTGATGAAGCAGCAAAAACTGTAAACGAATTTAGCAGTCAAAATTTGACGATAAAGTATAATGTGTTGGTAAAGCTCAGAAAAAGAGGAGGTTTGGAACTGGAAAACGGATTGAGCAAAGTATGAAGGAAGATGTGGATAAATCACAAGAACTGAATCTGCTTTCAAAGAATCCCAACGATTCAGTACCTGCTAAAACCGTTAGTAAGAACCCTACTCGATATTCTAAACCTTTCCAGATGATATTCTTCATTATCATCTTATCTTAAACATTATAAGATATCTTCGTATTTTCCATTATACATATTCTCCATATTTTTAGGAGATATTTTCACAACTATTCTTATTTGAGATCATGTATCTCTCCGTAATGTCTGCGTTACCACATAAAGGAAACTGTGTTAGTTTCTAAGTTCTAAAACCTTCGAGTATAAAATAGGAATGTTCTGAAGTAGTGTTGGGAACTGATGCATGAATTAGTATAATATAATGAAACTTGATCAACTTCATTATATTATAGTAAGCCATGTTAAGTTCCTAATGGAATGTGATGATTCACAGTACCGTCATCATGTGCCATGTTACACGACTCTTACATTTTACTCAATTTTCAAACATATCGAGAACATATCTTCCTGATAGTTCTATTTTCACTTCTGAATTCTGGTAATTTGATAAATTAAAATCGTGCCATTACCATCTATTTCCGAGAACAATTAGCTATGTTCATTCCAAATTTCATACCTACGAATTTCGGATCATTACTCGCTTGATTTGAGGACGGGAAGAAGAAACGAAGGGACAATGTCCCGAAATATAAATTGGAATATAAATCGCAGCAAATAGAAGAGAGTATTAACTGTGGATGACAATGATTATAGAAGATGAAAGCAGGAACATCGAAGTATAAGGGAAGATATCAAACTCAACAACCACTCAGAAATTACAAACTGTGTATATTAATACGTATTGCAACGTAAAGACACGGGAAAATTTGAAACATTATAATTTCAAGGAAATCATAAAAGTGAATATATTCTTCTGGCGGCAGATGAAAGAGAAGAATGAAATATATGAAAGTTAGAAATATAATAAGAATCAGGATTGGATGAAGCATATTAAGAAATGAGTAGAGGAAGAAAGAATATAAGGTATGGAGAATAAGAAAACGAAGGAGGTAGATTTATAGTGAAATATCCGGCAGAGTAATCGAAACAGATTATTTTATCTAATCAAGGAAGATTTTGATTCCCTAAATCGCCTAAAAACCAAATCTTATTACGTAAGATTTTCTTTAAATTCCGTAAATTCCGGAAATCAATCGTAAATACGTCATCGTTTAAAACGATTCCATATTTACTCATTTCACTCTTTTGTGATAGCTTCACTCATACGATTCACATGATCGAATCGTTTTATCTATATCTCTCGATAAAAAAAAAAACTTCATTATTACCTCATATTCGTTATGAAAACATTCCTATTGTTATCCATGACGACCTCTATCAAATTTCGGGGACGAAATTTCTTTAACGGGTGGGTACTGTAACGACCCGGAAATTTCCGACCAAATTTAAACCTTAAACTCTATATGTTTCCGATACGATAAGCAAAAACCCTAATGTTGAGTCTAGAAAGTTCGAAATCTATATTTGGATAACTAGGTACCCTTTGACCAAGCCTGATGATTCACGAACAATTGTTTGTAAATACATATATATATATATATATATATATATATATATATATATATATATATATATAAATATAATAATAATAATAATAATTGAATTACATAATTTGTTAACGCTAATAGAGTATTTAATGTTATACTCAGAGATTAATTGTTTCAACATATTTAATTAATACATTTATTTACTTAATATTTAAAATACAATTAAATATTTGGTAGTTGAGGTACCTAGATATATATATATATTATTTTTATCATTATTATTATTATTATTATTAATTATTAGAATAATTATTATTTGTAATACTATATTTATATTAACAAAAACGGATTGTTACTTTATAGAATTCTGTTTCAAATATCCATCAATTACGGTATTTAGTTTTTGTTTGAACCTTCTTAGTGGATATAAATCCACATCAATCGTGTAAATCTGTATTTAAAAACAAAAATCAGTAACAGTTGCATCAAGCTTTATGTCTTTTTACACTTTTACATATTTTGTCTGATTGAGAAGAATATTACACACGAGTTTACATATAAGCGATCAATTCTGTTAAGAACAAAAATCACTCCAAATATTCATTACACTTTATAAGTTTCCTACTTCAAATCATTAATAGAAGAGGATATCAGATAAACACAGTTTTATACTCTGTTATGAACCAAGTACTACCGTCTTCGGTTGTAACCACAAGGACATTACTGCACACCATCAGCAACACACCTGCAGACTACCATTTTCACACCATTAAAACACCAAAACCGTCGCCTACTATGACTATTATACATGCTCGAAAACAAACCCAACATCCACCACCACCTGCAACAACATACCAAGCCACCACCATCCCTTAAACTGTCATCAATTTTCTCAAGCAAACACCCATTCAAAACTGACCAAATTGCTCTAGTTACAGCTCGCCACCACCACAGCCTATCTATTTCTGTTATCTGCTACAATCATCAAACCCTTTATGTTTCTGTTTTTAAAACCGTCCCGATTTCTCTCTCCCTCGCTCTAAAATTCTGCTCTTGTTTTCCTCCGTATACCCACAGACACCCAAGACCCATCGATTTACTTTATTCATAGTTTCTGTTTTTCCAAAAGGCAATTACCAGCTTCATCACTTCAAACTACCACCTCTACGCCACCTTGTCTCTCTCCCTCTCCACATTCTTCTTCATCTTCCTTTTAAATCATTAACCTATAACAAATCATCACCGCCATCTGCTTCAGTTTCTGCTTTCTATTTTGCTTCTGTCCGAAATCAAATCATCAATCCCACCCATCTCGCTAACACTTGGATATGTTGTTGTTCCTGTTAAGAAATCGATAGAAAGGTTGTTTTTTTTTTATTATATACCACTTGGGTGTTACTATGAGATTAATGGGACTTGCAAACTGCCATATAATATTCCAATAATATCAACGCATTATAAGTGGTCGGGTCACATGTTGTAATGGAGATCACAGCTGTTTTAAGTTTTATTGCCTTAGCCGACATGTACCCCCACAGATAACCCACTTGCGTAATAAAAATAAAGGGAATTGAAGTATTTCTGAATTCTAATTGAATCGTGAACTGTATCCTAATGCAATCGGGCTTTAATTAGATTAGTGGGCTTACGAATTTAACTTCCTCTTTGGACTTGTCATTCACTGATGGGCCTGATTGTTGGGCCGAGACATGTTGGGTCATTTATTAGGCCACAGAATTATTTCTTTCCTTTCTTGAATGTAACGAACGGGAAAATAATATTGATTGTACGAGAATGAAAAATGATGATAGAGATGATGTTATGACGATGTGAGATGATGATAATGATATCCTAATATATGGTGATTAGATGACTAGATTGAGATGATGATATTAGGAAGATGATTGATAATTAATATGGGTAAATGATTAAGCGATCTAAGTAAATTAAGAACGAAACAAATGGAGTAAAGGTTAAGGATATCACCGGGTTAGTGGGACGTCGTGGATTCGAACCCGGACTTGGACATTTTTTTAAGGATTATTTCATTAAGGTAATTACTTATTATTATTATTAACTTATAATTATTATCATTTTAAAATTTTCGTTATTATTATTATTAAATTTTACTAAAATTTTCATTTTAAAACTATCAATATTATTATTAGAATTATCATTATTATTATTATTATTATTATTATTTTCACTATCATTATTATTATTATTTTAACATTAACATTATTATATTTAACAAAAACTATATTAACATTCTTATAATAAATATTATTAACAAATATATATATATATATATATATATATATATATATATATATATATATATATATATATATATATATATATATAATAGATACATTAATTAAATTATTAGCAAAACGTATAATCTATTAAGATAACGAGTATATTACTAATGAAATATAAATTCATTCGAATACGAGTATATATGTGTTAATATATATATAAATGATATAGGTTCGTGAATCCGAGGCCAACCTTACACATGTTCAATGATGTTATATGTATTTTTACTACAAAATACATTATGGTGAGTATATAGTTCCCTTTTTAAACTCTAAATATTTTTGGGCTGAGAATACATGGGCTGTTTTTATAAATGATTTACGTTATGGACACAAGTGATCAAAAATATATTCTACGTTGAGTTGTACCACTGCCATACTTCCCTGTAGCTTGGTAACTATTATTTACAGCGGTATTGTAAACGCGAATCCTGTTGATAGATCTATCGGGCCTGACAACCCCAACCGGACTGGACGACCAGTATTCAACGGTTGCACAGTACTTCGTTTCGTGACTATACTTGGTACAGTGTAGTAAGATTTCATAATAAAGGGAATATGCGACGTGATTAAATGTTAAGTATGGTTACCAAGTGCTCAACCACTTAGAATATTTTTATTAAAATGTTTACATATGAAATCTTGTGGTTCATTGTTATAACGCTGCTAGCATCAAACCTATATATCTCACCAACTTTATGTTGACATTTTAAAGCATGTTATTCTCAGGTACGAATTAAGTCTTCCGCTGTGCATAAGCTCATGTTAAGGACATTACTTGGATTCGACCATCGTGATGGGACCAGCTGTTGAAGACTTCGTCCGGGAGGATAAGGACGGGTCCTTTCACACGTACTTGTGTCTATTTTGTAAATCATTTATAAAACCTGCATGTATTCTCATCCCAAAAATATTAGATTTTAAAAGTGGGACTATAACTCATCCCAAAAATATTAGATTTTTTACTTCGTCGGGAAGTAAGACTTGGCCACTGGTTGATTCACGAACCTATAACAATATATACATATATATCAAAGTATGTTCAAAATATATTTACAACACTTTTAATATATTTTGATGTTTTAATTTTATTAAGTCAGCTGTCGTCTTTAGTAACCTACAACTAGTTGTCCACAGTTAGATGTATAGAAATAAATCGATAAATATTATCTTGAATCAATCCACGACCCAGTTGTAGTGACCCGAACTTTTCCATGTTTATATATATTAATTGAGATTGATATTTACATGATTAAATGTTTCCAACATGTTAAGCAATCAAACTTGTTAAGACTTGATTAATTGAAATAGGTTTCATATAGACAATTGACCACCCAAGTTGACCGGTGATTCACGAACGTTAAAACTTGTAAAAACTATATGATGACATATATATGGTTATATATATAGTTAAAATGATATTATGATAAGTAAACATATCATTAAGTATATCAACAATGAACTACATATGTAAAAACAAGACTACTAACTTAATGATTTTGAAACGAGACATATATGTAACGATTATCGTTGTAACGACATTTAATGTATATATATCATATTAAGAGATATTCGTACATCATAATATCATGATAATATAATAATTTAAAATCTCTTTTGATATTATAAACATTGGGTTAACAACATTTAACAAGATCGTTAACCTAAAGGTTTCAAAACAACATTTACATGTAACGACTAACGATGACTTAACGACTCAGTTAAAATGTATATACATGTAGTGTTTTAATATGTATTCATACACTTTTGAAAGACTTTAAGACATTTATCAAAATACTTCTACTTAACAAAAATGCTTACAATTACAACAATTCTACTCGTATGCACCCGTATTCGTACTCGTACAATACACAGCTTTTAGATGTATGTACTATTGGTATATACACTCCAATTATCAGCTCTTAGCTGCCCATGTCAGTCACCTAACACATGTGGGAACCATCATTTGGCAACTAGCATGAAATATCTCATAAAATTACAAAAATATGAGTAATCATTCATGACTTATTTACATGAAAACAAAATTACATATCCTTTATATCTAATCCATACACCAACGACCAAAAACACCTACAAATACTTTCATTCTTCAATTTTCTTCATCTAATTGATCTCTCTCAAGTTCTATCTTCAAGTTCTAAGTGTTCTTCATATATTCTACAAGTTCTAGTTACATAAAATCAAGAATACTTTCAAGTTTGCTAGCTCACTTCCAATCTTGTAAGGTGATCATCCAACCTCAAGAAATCTTTGTTTCTTACAGTAGGTTATCATTCTAATACAAGGTAATAATCATATTCAAACTTTGGTTCAATTTCTATAACTATAACAATCTTATTTCAAGTGATGATCTTACTTGAACTTGTTTTCGTGTCATGATTCTGCTTCAAGAACTTCGAGCCATCCAAGGATCCGTTGAAGCTAGATCCATTTTTCTCTTTTCCAGTAGGTTTATCCAAGGAACTTAAGGTAGTAATGATGTTCATAACATCATTCAATTCATACATATAAAGCTATCTTATTCGAAGGTTTAAACTTGTAATCACTAGAACATAGTTTAGTTAATTCTAAACTTGTTCGCAAATAAAAGTTAATCCTTCTAACTTGACTTTTAAAATAAACTAAACACATGTTCTATATCTATATGATATGCTAACTTAATGATTTAAAACCTGGAAACACGAAAAACACCGTAAAACCGGATTTACGCCGTCGTAGTAACACCGCGGGCTGTTTTGGGTTAGTTAATTAAAAACTATGATAAACTTTGATTTAAAATTTGTTATTCTGATAAAATGATTTTTATTATGAACATGAAACTATATCCAAAAATTATGGTTAAACTCAAAGTGGAAGTATGTTTTCTAAAATGGTCATCTAGACGTCGTTCTTTCGACTGAAATGACTACCTTTACAAAAACGACTTGTAACTTATTTTTCCGACTATAAACCTATACTTTTTCTGTTTAGATTCATAAAATAGAGTTCAATATGAAACCATAGCAATTTTATTCACTCAAAACGGATTTAAAATGAAGAAGTTATGGGTAAAACAAGATTGGATAATTTTTCTCATTTTAGCTACGTGAAAATTGGTAACAAATCTATTCCAACCATAACTTAATCAACTTGTATTGTATATTATGTAATCTTGAGATAACATAGACACGTATACAATGTTTCGACCTATCATGTCGACACATCTATATATATTTCGAACAACCATAGACACTCTATATGTGAATGTTGGAGTTAGCTATACAGGGTTGAGGTTGATTCCAAAATATATATAGTTTGAGTTGTGATCAATACTGAGATACGTATACACTGGGTCGTGGATTGATTCAAGATAATATTTATCAATTTATTTCTATACATCTAATTGTGGACAACTAGTTGTAGGTCACTAACGAGGACAGCTGACTTAATAAACTTAAAACATCAAAATATATTAAAAGTGTTGTAAATATATTTTGAACATACTTTGATATATATGTATATATTGTTATAGGTTCGTGAATCAACCAGTGGCCAAGTCTTACTTTCCGACGAAGTAAAAATCTGTGAATGTGAGTTATAGTCCCACTTTTAAAATCTAATATTTTTGGGATGAGAATACATGCAGGTTTTATAAATGATTTACAAAATAGACACAAGTACGTGAAACTACATTCTATGGTTGAATTATCGAAATCGAATATGCCCCTTTTTATTAAGTCTGGTAATCTAAGAATTAGGGAACAGACACCCTAATTGACGCGAATCCTAAAGATAGATCTATCGGGCCCAACAAGCCCCATCCAAAGTACCCGATGCTTTAGTACTTCAAAATTTATATCATATCCGAAGGGTGTCCCGGAATGATGGGGATATTTATATATATGCATCTTGTTAATGTCGGTTACCAGGTGTTCACCATATGAATGATTTTTATCTCTATGTATGGGATGTGTATTGAAATATGAAATCTTGTGGTCTATTGTTACGATTTGATATATATAGGTTAAACCTATAACTCACCAACATTTTTGTTGACGTTTAAAGCATGTTTATTCTCAGGTGAATACTAAGAGCTTCCGCTGTTGCATACTAAAATAAGGACAAGATTTAGAGTCCATGTTTGTATGATATTCTGTAAAAACTGCATTCAAGAAACTGATTTCGATGTAACATATTTGTATTGTAAACCATTATGTAATGGTCGTGTGTAAACAGGATATTTTAGATTATCATTATTTGATAATCTACGTAAAGCTTTTTAAACCTTTATTTATGAAATAAAGGTTATGGTTGTTTTAAAAATGAATGCAGTCTTTGAAAAACGTCTCATATACAGGTCAAAACCTCGCAACGAAATCAATTAATATGGAACGTTTTTAATCAATAAGAACGGGACATTTCAGTTGGTATCCGAGCGTTGGTCTTAGAGAACCAGAAAATTTGCATTAGTGTGTCTTATCAAGTTTGTTAGGATGCATTAGTGAGTCTGGACTTCGACCGTGTTTTCTTTAAAAATGATTGCTTAACATTTTTGTTGGAAACTATATATTTTTAACATATGAATATTATGTGATATATTAATCTTTTAACGTGTTTGATATTATGTGATAGATGTCTACCTCTAGAACAAGTCCCATTGACTCACCTAATAATAATGAAGAGTCAAATGTAAATTGGAAAGATTCGTGGACTGATTCACAAGTTCCCAAAGAGGAACCGGAAGAAGAGTCGGAACCGGAAGAAGAATCGGAACCGGAAGAAGAATCGGAACCGGAAGAAGAAATAGAACCGGTGGGGGAAATAATAAAACGGTTAAGTAAAAGAGAATCCTCAACCAAACGACCAAGGTTAATTATGGTCAATGGTGTTTCCGCCAAGGAAGCAAAATATTGGGAGGATTACCAATTCTCCGATGAATCGGATTCCGACGAGAATTCCGATGATGTTATAGAAATTACCCCAACTGAATTTAAAAAGGCAAAAGAAAATAATAAGGGAAATGGCATAAAAATAGAGAAATCTAATTCCAACCCCGATGAACTTTATATGTATCGTCAACCCCCGAAGTCCTTAAGTTGTAACAATGACCCGGGAACCTCTAAACCACCAGGTTTTTCTAAACCAATGTGGACAACGACGGCTCGTATTAGGGGAACATCATATATCCCTAGAAACTTGGCAAAACGAACCAAAACCGAACAAGAAGAAACGAGCGAGTCGGAATAAGATAGTTGTATTCGTGTGGTGTAATATATGTAATATAGTGTGCTTATGCTTTATGATATATGTAAAAATTGCTTGTATTAATAAGTATTTTTTTTATGAATCTAACTCTTGTCTATTTTACAGTATAAAAACACAAAATGGATAGACAACCCAATATTTTAAGAGACCTACCCGGAGACATGATTAATGAAATCTTGTCTAGAGTCGGTCAGAATTCCTCGGCACAACTATTTAAGGCGTGATCAGTTTGTAAGACATTCGAAGAACGTTCCAAGAATGCCTTGGTTTATAAAAGGCTTTCGTTCGAAAGATGGGGGATATCACATTGGGAAATCCATAAGTTACGATGTGTTTACTTTGACGCATATATTGCGGGGAACCCAAATGCTATTTTACGCAACGGGTTAAGAAATTATTTTGACTCAATATATTCGAATATTGGACTTCGTGATTTAGAAAAAGTGGCTAACATGCAACATAAAGAAGCATGTTATGCTTACGGATTAGTAATGTTCGCTTCTCACCAAAGTGAGAACAAGAACATCGGGCTACAACTATTAAACAAAACGTTTCCACAAGTGACGGAGTCGGTAATTGGGGTAAGAAATGAGGTTTTTAGATTGTTACGGGACTGTTGGACATTACGTAACCCTCGTCCCTTTGACGACGTTACAACACGCTGTCTTATCAACGGCCATAACGGTTATGTTCCACAAGACCAAGGATGGGAAGTAGTCCTAGTAAAACCAGAATGCATGACTTGTTTTTGGACGTATAAATTACGTGTCTTTATTACCTTTGCTGAACAACTTGTGTACTAGCTAGAATTATCTTCACAACCATCTTGTATCAAATTTATTGTGTGCTATATTTCATACTATATGTAAAATAAGCGGTATTGTAAGTTTGTAAAATATTGTGTAAAAGTTTGAACGCGAAATATTATTATAACCAGTTTTTCATATAGAATTGTAGTAGTTGAATTGTATATTAGCTACTAAGTATGAACTTAACGGGTAGGTACTACCCGAATTTAAACTTATAAAACGCTAATATGAAGAAAAAGCTTTTATAAATGAGTTCATATTATGCTACGAAATACTATTAACTACTCTTAATATTCTGTATGATTAACTTGTTCCATTTGACTATTTTGAAGGAAATGGCACCGACTACTCGACACACCGTGAATATGAATGAAGAGGAATTCCGTACTTTTCTAGCTTCAAACATAGCCGCAGTACAGGCTGCGCTACATACCAACAATAACCTTGGATCTAGCAGTACAGGAAATCGTGTAGGATGCACCTACAAAGAATTTACTGCCTGCAAACCTTTGAAATTTGATGGAACCGAAGGACCGATCGGATTGAAACGGTGGACCGAGAAGGTCGAATCGGTGTTTGCCCTAAGTAAGTGTACTGAAGAGGACAAAGTGAAGTACGCTACGCATACCTTCACAGGTTCTGCGTTAACATGGTGGAATACCTATCTAGAGCAAGTGGGACAAGACGATGCGTACGCACTACCGTGGTCAGCATTCAAGCACTTGATGAACGAGAAGTACCGTCCCAGAACCGAGGTCAATAAGCTCAAGACAGAACTTAGAGGGTTACGAACCCAAGGATTTGATATTACCACGTACGAAAGACGATTCACAGAATTGTGCCTATTGTGTCCGGGAGCATTCGAAGATGAGGAAGAGAAGATCGACGCGTTTGTGAAAGGATTACCGGAAAGAATCCAAGAAGATATAAGTTCACACGAGCCCGCCTCCATACAACAGGCATGTAGAATGGTTCACAAACTACTGAACCAGATTGAAGAAAGAATTAAAGAACAGACTGCTGAAGAGGCCAATGTGAAGCAAGTCAAAAGAAAGTGGGAGGAAAACGGTGATAAGAATCACCAACACAACAACAACAGCAATTACAACAATAATCGCAACAATTATCCCAACAATCGCAACATCAATCGCAACTACAACAAACGGCCCAACAACAATAACAACAACAACAACAACGGCAACTACAACAATCATCCCAACAACAATAATAACCGCAACAACAACAACAATCAGAAGCAGCTATGTCAAAGGTGTGAAAAGTATCACTCGGGGTTCTGCACCAAATTTTGTAACAAGTGTAAAAGAAATGGTCATAGCGCGGCGAAGTGTGAGGTCTACGGACCAGGGGTTAATAGAACGAAAGGAAAAAATGGTGTCGGAACGAGTAATGGCGGAGCAAGTAGTGTCGGAGCTAGTTATGCCAATGTAGCTTGTTATAAATGTGGAAAACCGGGCCACATTATTAGAAATTGCCCGAACCAGGAGAACACGAATGGACAAGGCCGCGGAACAGTTTTCAATATTAACGCGACAGAGGCACAGGAAGACCCGGAGCTTGTTACGGGTACGTTTCTTATTGACAATAAATCTGCTTACGTTTTATTTGATTCGGGTGTGGATAGAAGCTATATGAGTAGAGATTTTTGTGCTAAATTAAGTTGTCCATTGACGCCTTTGGATAGTAAATTTTTACTCGAATTAGCAAATGGTAAATTAATTTCAGCAGATAATATATGTCGGAATCGAGAAATTAAACTGGTTAGCGAAACATTTAAGATTGATTTGATACCAGTAGAGTTAGGGAGTTTTGATGTGATAATCGGTATGGACTGGTTGAAAGAAGTGAAAGCAGAGATCGTTTGTTACAAAAATGCAATTCGCATTATACGAGAAAAAGGAAAACCCTTAATGGTGTACGGAGAAAAGGGCAACACGAAGCTACATCTTATTAGTAATTTGAAGGCACAAAAACTAATAAGAAAAGGTTGCTATGCAGTTCTAGCACACGTCGAAAAAGTACAAACTGAAGAAAAGTGCATCAATGATGTTCCCATTGCAAAAGAATTTCCCGATGTATTTCCGAAAGAATTACCGGGATTACCCCCACATCGATCCGTTGAATTTCAAATAGATCTTGTACCAGGAGCTGCACCAATAGCTCGTGCTCCTTACAGAGTCGCACCCAGCGAGATGAAAGAACTCCAAAGCCAATTACAAGAACTTTTAGAGTGTGGTTTCATTCGACCAAGCACATCACCGTGGGGAGCTCCTGTTTTGTTTGTCAAGAAGAAAGATGGTACATTCAGGTTGTGTATCGACTACCGAGAGTTGACCAAACTTACCATCAAGAACCGCTACCCACTACCGAGAATCGACGACTTATTTGATCAACTACAAGGCTCGTCTGTTTATTCAAAGATTGACTTACGTTCCGGGTATCATCAAATGCGGGTGAAAGAAGATGATATTCCAAATACTGCTTTCAGAACACGTTACGGTCATTACGAGTTTATGGTCATGCCGTTTGGTTTAACTAATGCACCAGCTGTGTTCATGGACCTTATGAACCGAGTGTGTGGACCATACCTTGACAAGTTTGTCATTGTTTTCATTGATGACATACTTATTTACTCAAAGAATGACCAAGAACACGGTGAACATTTGAGAAAGGTGTTAGAAGTATTGAGGAAGGAAGAATTGTACGCTAAGTTTTCAAAGTGTGCATTTTGGTTGGAAGAAGTTCAATTCCTCGGTCACATAGTGAACAAAGAAGGTATTAAGGTGGATCCGGCAAAGATAGAAACTGTTGAAAAGTGGGAAACCCCGAAAACTCCTAAACACATACGCCAGTTTTTAGGACTAGCTGGTTACTACAGAAGGTTCATCCAAGACTTTTCCAGAATAGCAAAACCCTTGACTGCATTAACGCATAAAGGGAAGAAATTTGAATGGAATGATGAAAAAGAGAAAGCGTTTCAGTTATTGAAGAAAAAGCTAACTACGGCACCTATATTGTCATTGCCTGAAGGGAATGATGATTTTGTGATTTATTGTGACGCATCAAAGCAAGGTCTCGGTTGTATATTAATGCAACGAACGAAGGTGATTGCTTATGCGTCTAGACAATTGAAGATTCATGAACAAAATTATACGACGCATGATTTGGAATTAGGCGCAGTTGTTTTTGCATTAAAGACTTGGAGGCACTACTTATATGGGGTCAAAAGTATTATATATACCGACCACAAAAGTCTTCAACACATATTTAATCAGAAACAACTGAATATGAGACAGCGTAGGTGGATTGAATTATTGAATGATTACGACTTTGAGATTCGTTACCACCCGGGGAAGGCAAATGTGGTAGCCGATGCCTTGAGCAGGAAGGACAGAGAACCCATTCGAGTAAAATCTATGAATATAATGATTCATAATAACCTTACTACTCAAATAAAGGAGGCGCAACAAGGAGTTTTAAAAGAGGGAAATTTAAAGGATGAAATACCCAAAGGATCGGAGAAGCATCTTAATATTCGGGAAGACGGAACCCGGTATAGGGCTGAAAGGATTTGGGTACCAAAATTTGGAGATATGAGAGAAATGGTACTTAGAGAAGCTCATAAAACCAGATACTCAATACATCCTGGAACGGGTAAGATGTACAAGGATCTCAAGAAACATTTTTGGTGGCCGGGTATGAAAGCCGATGTTGCTAAATACGTAGGAGAATGTTTGACGTGTTCTAAGGTCAAAGCTGAGCATCAGAAACCATCAGGTCTACTTCAACAACCGAAATCCCGAAATGGAAATGGGAAAACATTACCATGGATTTCATCACTAAATTGCCAAGGACTGCAAGTGGTTTTGATACTATTTGGGTAATAGTTGATCGTCTCACCAAATCAGCACACTTCTTGCCAATAAGAGAAGATGACAAGATGGAGAAGTTAGCACGACTGTATTTGAAGGAAGTCATCTCCAGACATGGAATACCAATCTCTATTATCTCTGATAGGGATGGCAGATTTATTTCAAGATTCTGGCAGACATTACAGCAAGCATTAGGAACTCGTCTAGACATGAGTACTGCCTATCATCCACAAACTGATGGGCAGAGCGAAAGGACGATACAAACGCTTGAAGACATGCTACGAGCATGTGTTATTGATTTCGGAAACAGTTGGGATCGACATCTACCATTAGCAGAATTTTCCTACAACAACAGCTACCATTCAAGCATTGAGATGGCACCGTTTGAAGCACTTTATGGTAGAAAGTGCAGGTCTCCGATTTGTTGGAGTGAAGTGGGGGATAGATAGATTACGGGTCCGGAGATTATACAAGAAACTACCGAGAAGATCATCCAAATTCAACAACGGTTGAAAACCGCCCAAAGTCGACAAAAGAGCTACGCTGACATTAAAAGAAAAGATATAGAATTTGAAATTGGAGAGATGGTCATGCTTAAAGTTGCACCTTGGAAAGGCGTTGTTCGATTTGGTAAACGAGGGAAATTAAATCCAAGGTATATTGGACCATTCAAGATTATTGATCGTGTCGGACCAGTAGCTTACCGACTTGAGTTACCTCAACAACTCGCGGCTGTACATAAAACTTTCCACGTCTCGAATTTGAAGAAATGTTTTGCTAAAGAAGATCTCACTATTCCGTTAGATGAAATCCAAATCAACGAAAAACTTCAATTCATCGAAGAACCCGTCGAAATAATGGATCGTGAGGTTAAAAGACTTAAGCAAAACAAGATACCAATTGTTAAGGTTCGATGGAATGCTCGTAGAGGACCCGAGTTCACCTGGGAGCGTGAAGATCATATGAGGAAGAAATACCCGCATCTATTTCCAGAAGATTCGTCAACACCTTCAACAGCTTAAAATTTCGGGACGAAATTTATTTAACGGGTAGGTACTGTAGTGACCCGAACTTTTCCATGTTTATATATATTAATTGAGATTGATATTTACATGATTAAATGTTTCCAACATGTTAAGCAATCAAACTTGTTAAGACTTGATTAATTGAAATAGGTTTCATATAGACAATTGACCACCCAAGTTGACCGGTGATTCACGAACGTTAAAACTTGTAAAAACTATATGATGACATATATATGGTTATATATATAGTTAACATGATATTATGATAAGTAAACATATCATTAAGTATATCAACAATGAACTACATATGTAAAAATAAGACTACTAACTTCATGATTTTGAAACGAGACATATATGTAACGATTATCGTTGTAACGACATTTAATGTATATATATCATATTAAGAGATATTTGTACATCATAATATCATGATAATATAATAATTTAAAATCTCTTTTGATATTATAAACATTGGGTTAACAACATTTAACAAGATCGTTAACCTAAAGGTTTCAAAAAAACATTTACATGTAACGACTAACGATGACTTAACGACTCAGTAAAAATGTATATACATGTAGTGTTTTAATATGTATTCATACACTTTTGAAAGACTTTAAGACACTTATCAAAATACTTCTACTTAACAAAAATGCTTACAATTACATCCTCGTTCAGTTTCATCAACCATTCTACTCGTATGCACCCGTATTCGTACTCGTACAATACACAGCTTTTAGATGTATGTACTATTGGTATATACACTCCAATGATCAGCTCTTAGCAGCCCATGTGAGTCACCTAACACATGTGGGAACCATCATTTGGCAACTAGCATGAAATATCTCATAAAATTACAAAAATATGAGTAATCATTCATGACTTATTTACATGAAAACAAAATTACATATCCTTTATATCTAATCCATACACCAACGACCAAAAACACCTACAAACACTTTCATTCTTCAATTTTCTTCATCTAATTGATCTCTCTCAAGTTCTATCTTCAAGTTCTAAGTGTTCTTCATATATTCTACAAGTTCTAGTTACATAAAATCAAGAATACTTTCAAGTTTGCTAGCTCACTTCCAATCTTGTAAGGTGATCATCCAACCTCAAGAAATCTTTGTTTCTTACAGTAGGTTATCATTCTAATACAAGGTAATAATCATATTCAAACTTTGGTTCAATTTCTATAACTATAACAATCTTATTTCAAGTGATGATCTTGCTTGAACTTGTTTTCGTGTCATGATTCTGCTTCAAGAACTTCGAGCCATCCAAGGATCCGTTGAAGCTAGATCCATTTTTCTCTTTTCCAGTAGGTTTATCCAAGGAACTTAAGGTAGTAATGATGTTCATAACATCATTCAATTCATACATATAAAGCTATCTTATTCGAAGGTTTAAACTTGTAATCACTAGAACATAGTTTAGTTAATTCTAAACTTGTTCGCAAATAAAAGTTAATCCTTCTAACTTGACTTTTAAAATCAACTAAACACATGTTCTATATCTATATGATATGCTAACTTAATGATTTAAAACCTGGAAACACGAAAAACACCGTAAAACCGGATTTACGCCGTCGTAGTAACACCGCGGGCTGTTTTGGGTTAGTTAATTAAAAACTATGATAAACTTTGATTTAAAAGTTGTTATTCTGATAAAATGATTTTTATTATGAACATGAAACTATATCCAAAAATTATGGTTAAACTCAAAGTGGAAGTATGTTTTCTAAAATGGTCATCTAGACGTCGTTCTTTCGACTGAAATGACTACCTTTACAAAAACGACTTGTAACTTATTTTTCTGACTATAAACCTATACTTTTTCTGTTTAGATTCATAAAATAGAGTTCAATATGAAACCATAGCAATTTTATTCACTCAAAACGGATTTAAAATGAAGAAGTTATGGGTAAAACAAGATTGGATAATTTTTCTCATTTTAGCTACGTGAAAATTGGTAACAAATCTATTCCAACCATAACTTAATCAACTTTTATTGTATATTATGTAATCTTGAGATGCCATAGACACGTATACAATGTTTCGACCTATCATGTCGACACATCTATATATATTTCGGAACAACCATAGACACTCTATATGTGAATGTTGGAGTTAGCTATACAGGGTTGAGGTTGATTCCAAAATATATATAGTTTGAGTTGTGATCAATACTGAGATACGTATACACTGGGTCGTGGATTGATTCAAGATAATATTTATCGATTTATTTCTGTACATCTAATTGTGGACAACTAGTTGTAGGTTACTAACGAGGACAGCTGACTTAATAAACTTAAAACATCAAAATATATTAAAAGTGTTGTAAATATATTTTGAACATACTTTGATATATATGTATATATTGTTATAGGTTCGTGAATCAACCAGTGGCCAAGTCTTACTTCCCGACGAAGTAAAAATCTGTGAATGTGAGTTATAATCCCACTTTTAAAATCTAATATTTTTGGGATGAGAATACATGCAGGTTTTATAAATGATTTACAAAATAGACACAAGTACGTGAAACTACATTCTATGGTTGAATTATCGAAATCGAATATGCCCCTTTTTATTAAGTCTGGTAATCTAAGAATTAGGGAACAGACACCCTAATTGACGCGAATCCTAAAGATAGATCTATCGGGCCCAACAAGCCCCATCCAAAGTACCGGATGCTTTAGTACTTCGAAATTTATATCATATCCGAAGGGTGTCCCGGAATGATGGGGATATTTATATATATGCATCTTGTTAATGTCGGTTACCAGGTGTTCACCATATGAATGATTTTTATCTCTATGTATGGGATGTGTATTGAAATATGAAATCTTGTGGTCTATTGTTACGATTTGATATATATAGGTTAAACCTATAACTCACCAACATTTTTGTTGACGTTTAAAGCATGTTTATTCTCAGGTGAATACTAAGAGCTTCCGCTGTTGCATACTAAAATAAGGACAAGATTTGGAGTCCATGTTTGTATGATATTGTGTAAAAACTGCATTCAAGAAACTGATTTCGATGTAACATATTTGTATTGTAAACCATTATGTAATGGTCGTGTGTAAACAGGATATTTTAGATTATCATTATTTGATAATCTACGTAAAGCTTTTTAAACCTTTATTTATGAAATAAAGGTTATGGTTGTTTTAAAAATGAATGCAGTCTTTGAAAAACGTCTCATATAGAGGTCAAAACCTCGCAACGAAATCAATTAATATGGAACGTTTTTAATCAATAAGAACGGGACATTTCACCCGTGTATACGTATCTCAGTATTGATCACAACTCAAACTATACATATTTTGGAATCAACCTCAACCCTGTATAGCTAACTTCAACATTCACATATAGAGTGTCTATGGTTGTTCCGAAATATATATAGATGTGTCGACATGATAGGTCGAAACATTGTATACGTGTCTATGGTATCTCAAGATTACATAATATACAATACAAGTTGATTAAGTTATGGTTGGAATAGATTTGTTACCAATTTTCACGTAGCTAAAATGAGAAAAATTATCCAATCTTGTTTTACCCATAACTTCTTCATTTTAAATCCGTTTTGAGTGAATCAAATTGCTATGGTTTTATATTGAACTCTATTTTATGAATATAAACAGAAAAAGTATAGGTTTATAGTCGGAAAAATAAGTTACAAGTCGTTTTTGTAAAGGTAGTCATTTCAGTCGAAAGAACGACGTCTAGATGACCATTTTAGAAAACATACTTCCACTTTGAGTTTAACCATAACTTTTGGATATAGTTTCATGTTCATAATAAAAATCATTTTCTCAGAATAACAACTTTTAAATCAAAGTTTATCATAGTTTTTAATTAACTAACCCAAAACAGCCCGCGGTGTTACTACGACGGCGTAAATCCGGTTTTACGGTGTTTTTCGTGTTTCCAGGTTTTAAATCATTAAGTTAGCATATCATATAGATATAGAACATGTGTTTAGTTGATTTTAGAAGTCAAGTTAGAAGGATTAACTTTTGTTTGCGAACAAGTTTAGAATTAACTAAACTATGTTCTAGTGATTAGAAGTTTAAACCTTCGAATAAGATAGCTTTATATGTATGAATCGAATAATGTTATGAACATCATTACTACCTTAAGTTCCTTGGATAAACCTACTGGAAAAGAGAAAAATGGATCTAGCTTCAACGGATCCTTGGATGGCTCGAAGTTCTTGAAGCAGAATCATGACACGAAAACAAGTTCAAGTAAGATTATCACTTGAAATAAGATTGTTATAGTTATAGAAATTGAACCAAAGTTTGAATATGATTATTACCTTGTATTAGAATGATAACCTACTATAAGAAACAAAGATTTCTTGAGGTTGGATGATCACCTTACAAGATTGAAAGTGAGCTAGCAAACTTGAAAGTATTCTTGATTTTATGTAACTAGAACTTGTAGAATATATGAAGAACACTTAGAACTTGAAGATAGAACTTGAGAGAGATCAATTAGATGAAGAAAATTGAAGAATGAAAGTGTTTGTAGGTGTTTTTGGTCGTTGGTGTATGGATTAGATATAAAGGATATGTAATTTTGTTTTCATGTAAATAAGTCATGAATGATTACTCATATTTTTGTAATTTTATGAGATATTTCATGCTAGTTGCCAAATGATGGTTCCCACATGTGTTAGGTGACTCACATGGTCTGCTAAGAGCTGATCATTGGAGTGTATATACCAATAGTACATACATCTAAAAGCTGTGTATTGTACGAGTACGAATACGGGTGCATACGAGTAGAATTGTTGATGAAACTGAACGAGGATGTAATTGTAAGAATTTTTGTTAAGTAGAAGTATTTTGATAAGTGTATTTAAGTCTTTCAGAAGTGTATAAATACATATTAAAACACTACATGTATATACATTTTAACTGAGTCGTTAAGTCATCGTTAGTCGTTACATGTAAGTGTTGTTTTGAAACCTTTAGGTTAACGATCTTGTTAAATGTTGTTAACCCAATGTTTATAATATCAAATGAGATTTTAAATTATTATATTATCATGATATTATCATGTATGAATATCTCTTAATATGATATTTATATACATTAAATGTCTTTACAACGATAATCGTTACATATATGTCTCGTTTAAAAATCATTAAGTTAGTAGTCTTGTTTTTACATATGTAGTTCATTGTTAATATACTTAATGATATGTTTACTTATCATAGTATCATGTTAACTATATATATATCCATATATATTTCATCATATAGTTTTTACAAGTTTTAACGTTCGTGAATCACCGGTCAACTTGGGTGGTCAATTGTCTATATGAAACATATTTCAATTAATCAAGTCTTAACAAGTTTGATTGCTTAACATGTTGGAAACATTTAATCATGTAAATATCAATCTCAATTAATATATATAAACATGAAAAAGTTCGGGTCACTACAGTACCTACCCGTTAAATAAATTTCGTCCCGAAATTTTAAGTTGTTGAAGGTGTTGACGAATCTTCTGGAAATAGATGCGGGTATTTCTTCTTCATCTGATCTTCACGCTCCCAGGTGAACTTGGGTCCTCTATGAGCATTCCATCGAACCTTAACAATTGGTATCTTGTTTTGCTTAAGTCTTTTAACCTCACGATCCATTATTTTGACGGGTTCTTCGATGAATTGAAGTTTTTCGTTGATTTGGATTTCATCAAACGGAATAGTGAGATCTTCTTTAGCAAAACATTTCTTCAAATTCGAGACGTGGAAAGTGTTTTGTACAGCTGCAAGTTGTTGAGGTAACTCAAGTCGGTAAGCTACTGGTCCGACACGATCAATAATCTTGAATGGTCCAATATACCTTGGATTTAATTTCCCTCGTTTACCAAATCGAACAACGCCTTTCCAAGGTGCAACTTTAAGCATGACCATCTCTCCAATTTCAAATTCTATATCTTTTCTTTTAATGTCAGCGTAGCTCTTTTGTCGACTTTGGGCGGTTTTCAACCGTTGTTGAATTTGGATGATCTTCTCGGTAGTTTCTTGTATAATCTCCGGACCCGTAATCTGTCTATCCCCCACTTCACTCCAACAAATCGGAGACCTGCACTTTCTACCATAAAGTGCTTCAAACGGCGCCATCTCAATACTTGAATGGTAGCTGTTGTTGTAGGAAAATTCTGCTAACGGTAGATGTCGATCCCAACTATTTCCGAAATCAATAACACATGCTCGTAGCATGTCTTCAAGCGTTTGTATCGTCCTTTCGCTCTGCCCATCAGTTTGTGGATGATAGGCAGTACTCATGTCTAGACGAGTTCCTAATGCTTGTTGTAATGTCTGCCAGAATCTTGAAATAAATCTGCCATCCCTATCAGAGATAATAGAGATTGGTATTCCATGTCTGGAGACGACTTCCTTCAAATACAGTCGTGCTAACTTCTCCATCTTGTCATCTTCTCTTATTGGTAGGAAGTGTGCTGATTTGGTGAGACGATCAACTATTACCCAAATAGTATCAAAACCACTTGCAGTCCTTGGCAATTTAGTGATGAAATCCATGGTAATGTTTTCCCATTTCCATTCCGGGATTTCGGGTTGTTGAAGTAGACCTGATGGTTTCTGATGCTCAGCTTTGACCTTAGAACACGTCAAACATTCTCCTACGTATTTAGCAACATCGGCTTTCATACCCGGCCACCAAAAATGTTTCTTGAGATCCTTGTACATCTTCCCCGTTCCAGGATGTATTGAGTATCTGGTTTTATGAGCTTCTCTAAGTACCATTTCTCTCATATCTCCAAATTTTGGTACCCAAATCCTTTCAGCCCTATACCGGGTTCCGTCTTCCCGAATATTAAGATGCTTCTTCGATCCTTTGGGTATTTCATCTTTTAAATTTCTCTCTTTTAAAACTCCTTGTTGTGCCTCCTTTATTTGAGTAGTAATGTTATTATGAATCATTATATTCATAGATTTTACTCGAATGGGTTCTCTGTCCTTCCTGCTCAAGGCATCGGCTACCACATTTGCCTTCCCCGGGTGGTAACGAATCTCAAAGTGGTAATCCTTCAATAATTCAATCCACCTACGCTGCCTCATATTCAGTTGTTTCTGATTAAATATGTGTTGAAGACTTTTGTGGTCGGTATATATAATACTTTTGACCCCATATAAGTAGTGCCTCCAAGTCTTTAATGCAAAAACAACCGCGCCTAATTCCAAATCATGCGTCGTATAATTTTGTTCGTGAATCTTCAATTGTCTAGACGCATAAGCAATCACCTTCGTTCGTTGCATTAATACACAACCGAGACCTTGCTTTGATGCATCACAATAAATCACAAAATCATCATTCCCTTTAGGCAATGACAATATAGGTGCCGTAGTTAGCTTTTTCTTCAATAACTGAAACGCTTTCTCTTGTTCATCATTCCATTCAAATTTCTTCCCTTTATGCGTTAATGCAGTCAAGGGTTTTGCTATTCTGGAAAAGTCTTGGATGAACCTTCTGTAGTAACCAGCTAGTCCTAAAAACTGGCGTATGTGTTTCGGAGTTTTCGGGGTTTCCCACTTTTCAACAGTTTCTATCTTTACCGGATCCACCTTAATACCTTCTTTGTTCACTATGTGACCGAGGAATTGAACTTCTTCCAACCAAAATGCACACTTTGAAAACTTAGCATACAATTCTTCCTTCCTCAATACTTCTAACACCTTTCTCAAATGTTCACCGTGTTCTTGGTCATTCTTTGAGTAAATAAGTATGTCATCAATGAAAATAATGACAAACTTGTCAAGGTATGGTCCACACACTCGGTTCATAAGGTCCATGAACACAGCTGGTGCATTAGTTAAACCAAACGGCATGACCATAAACTCGTAATGACCGTAACGTGTTCTGAAAGCAGTCTTTGGAATATCATCTTCTTTCACCCGCATTTGATGATACCCGGAACGTAAGTCAATCTTTGAATAAACAGACGAGCCTTGTAGTTGATCAAATAAGTCATCGATTCTCGGTAGTGGGTAGCGGTTCTTGATGGTAAGTTTGTTCAACTCTCGGTAGTCGATACACCACCTGAATGTACCATCTTTCTTCTTGACAAACAAAATAGGAGCTCCCCACGGTGATGTGCTTGGTCGAATGAAACCACGCTCTAAAAGTTCTTGTAATTGGCTTTGCAGTTCTTTCATCTCGCTGGGTGCGAGTCTATAAGGAGCACGAGCTATTGGTGCAGCTCCTGGTACAAGATCTATTTGAAATTCAACGGATCGATGTGGGGGTAATCCCGGTAAATCTTTCGGAAATACATCGGGAAATTCTTTTGCAATGGGAACATCATTGATGCTCTTTTCTTCAGTTTGTACTTTCTTGACGTGTGCTAGAACAGCATAGCAACCTTTTCTTATTAGTTTTTGTGCCTTCAAATTACTAATAAGATGTAGCTTCGTGTTGCCCTTTTCTCCGTACACCATTAAGAGTTTTCCTTTTTCTCGTATAATGCGAATTGCATTTTTGTAACAAACGATCTCTGCTTTCACTTCTTTCAACCAGTCCATACCGATTATCACATCAAAACTCCCTAACTCTACTGGTATCAAATCAATCTTAAATGTTTCGCTAACTAGTTTAATTTCTCGATTCCGACATATATTATCTGCTGAAATTAATTTACCATTTGCTAATTCGAGTAAAAATTTACTATCCAAAGGCGTCAATGGACAACTTAATTTAGCACAAAAATCTCTACTCATATAGCTTCTATCCACACCCGAATCAAATAAAACGTAAGCAGATTTATTGTCAATAAGAAACGTACCCGTAACAAGCTCCGGGTCTTCCTGTGCCTCTGCCGCATTAATATTGAAAACTCTTCCGCGGCCTTGTCCATTCGTGTTCTCCTGGTTCGGGAAATTTCTAATAAGGTGGCCCGGTTTTCCACATTTATAACAAACTACATTGGCATAACTTGCTCCGACACTACTTGCTCCGCCATTACTCGTTCCGACACCATTTGTTCCTTTCGTTCTATTAACCCCTGGTCCGTAGACCTCACACTTCGCCGCGCAATGACCATTTCTTTTACACTTGTTTCAAAATTTGGTGCAGAACCCCGAGTGATACTTTTCACACCTTTGGCATAGCTGCTTCTGATTGTTGTTGTTGCGGTTATTATTGTTGTTGGGATGATTGTCGTAGTTGCTGTTGTTGTTGTTGTTGTTGTTGTTGGGCCGTTTGTTGTAGTTGCGATTGATGTTGCGATTGTTGGGATAATTATTGCGATTATTGTTGTAATTGCTGTTGTTGTTGTATTGGTGATTCTTATCACCATTTTCCTCCCACTTTCTTTTGCTTGCTTCACATTGGCCTCTTCAGCAGTCTGTTCTTTAATTCTTTCTTCAACCTCGTTCACTAGTTTGTGAGCCATTCTACATGCCTGTTGTATGGAGGCGGGCTCGTGTGAACTTATATCTTCTTGGATTCTTTCCGGTAATCCTTTCACAAACGCGTCGATCTTCTCTTCCTCATCTTCGAATGCTCCCGGACACAATAGGCACAATTCTGTGAATCGTCTTTCGTATGTGGTAATATCAAATCCTTGGGTTCGTAACCCTCTAAGTTCTGTCTTGAGCTTATTGACCTCGGTTCTGGGACGGTACTTCTCGTTCATCAAGTGCTTGAATGCTGACCACGGTAGTGCGTACGCATCGTCTTGTCCCACTTGCTCTAGATAGGTATTCCACCATGTTAATGCAGAACCTGTGAAGGTATGCGTAGCGTACTTCACTTTGTCCTCTTCAGTACACTTACTTATGTCAAACACCGATTCGACCTTCTCGGTCCACCGTTTCAATCCGATCGGTCCTTCGGTTCCATCAAATTCCAAAGGTTTACAGGCAGTGAATTCTTTGTAGGTGCATCCTACACGATTTCCTGTACTGCTAGATCCAAGGTTATTGTTGGTATGTAGCGCAGCCTGTACTGAGGCTATGTTTGAAGCTAGAAAAGTACGGAATTCCTCTTCATTCATATTCACTGTGTGTCGAGTAGTCGGTACCATTTCCTTCAAAATAGTCAAATGGAACAAGTTAATCATACAGAATATTAAGAGTAGTTAATAGTGTTTCGTAGCATAATATGAACTCATTTATAAAAGCTTTTTCTTCATATTAGAGTTTTATAAGTTTAAATTCGGGTAGTACCTACCCGTTAAGTTCATACTTAGTAGCTAATATACAATTCAACTACTACAATTCTATATGAAAAACTGATTATAGTAATATTTCGCGTTCAAACTTTTACACAATATTTTACAAACTTACAATACCGCTTATTTTACATATAGCATGAAATATAGCACACAATAAATTTGATACAAGATGGTTGTGAAGATAATTCTAGCTAGTACACAAGTCGCTCAGCAAAGGCAATAAAGACACGTAATTCATACGTCCAGAAACAAGTCATGCATTCTGGTTTTACTAGGATTACTTCCCATCCTTGGTCTTGTGGAACATAACCGTTATGGCCGTTGATAAGACAGCGTGTTGTAACGTCGTCAAAGGGACGAGGATTACGTAATGTCCAACAGTCCCGTAACAATCTAAAAACCTCATTTCTTACCCCAATTACCGACTCCGTCACTTGTGGGAACGTTTTGTTTAATAGTTGTAGCCCGATGTTCTTGTTCTCACTTTGGTGAGAAGCGAACATTACTAATCCGTAAGCATAACATGCTTCTTTATGTTGCATGTTAGCCGCTTTTTCTAAATCACGAAGTCCAATATTCGGATATATTGAGTCAAAATAATTTCTTAACCCATTGCGTAAAATAGCATTTGGGTTCCCCGCAATATATGCGTCAAAGTAAACACATCGTAACTTATGGATTTCCCAATGTGATATCCCCCATCTTTCGAACGAAAGCCTTTTATAAACCAAGGCATTCTTGGAACGTTCTTCGAATGTCTTACAAACTGATCTCGCCTTAAATAGTTGTGCCGAAGAATTCTGACCGACTCTAGACAAGATTTCATCAATCATGTCTCCGGGTAGGTCTCTTAAAATATTGGGTTGTCTATCCATTTTGTGTTTTTATACTGTAAAATAGACAAGAGTTAGATTCATAAAAAAAAATACTTATTAATACAAGCAATTTTTACATATATCATAAAGCATAAGCACACTATATTACATATATTACACCACACGAATACAACTATCTTATTCTGACTCGCTTGTTTATTCTTCTTCAGTTTTGGTTCGTTTTGCCAAGTTTCTAGGGATATATGATGTTCCCCTAATACGAGCCGTCGTTTTCCACATTGGTTTAGAAAAACCTGGTGGTTTAGAGGTTCCCGGGTCATTGTTACAACTTAAGGACTTCGGGGGTTGACGATACATATAAAGTTCATTGGGGTTGGAATTAGATTTCTCTATTTTTATGCCCTTTCCCTTATTATTTTCTTTTGCCTTTTTAAATTCAGTTGGGGTAATTTCTATAACATCATCGGAATTCTCGTCGGAATCCGATTCATCGGAGAATTGGTAATCCTCCCAATATTTTGCTTCCTTGGCGGAAACACCATTGACCATAATTAACCTTGGTCGGTTGGTTGAGGATTTTCTTTTACTTAACCGTTTTAATATTTCCCCCACCGGTTCTATTTCTTCATCCGGTTCCGATTCTTCTTCCGGTTCCGATTCTTCTTCCGGTTCCGACTCTTCTTCCGGTTCCTCTTCGGGAACTTGTGAATCAGTCCACGAATCATTCCAATTTACATTTGACTCTTCATTATTATTAGGTGAGTCAATGGGACTTGTTCTAGAGGTAGACATCTATCACATAATATCAAACGCGTTAACAGATTAATATATCACATAATATTCACATGTTAAAAATATATAGTTTCCAACAAAATTTGTTAAGCAATCATTTTTCAAGTAAACACGGTCGAAGTCCAGACTCACTAATGCATCCTAACAACTCGATAAGACACACTAATGCAAAATTCTGGTTCTCTAAGACCAACGCTCGGATACCAACTGAAATGTCCCGTTCTTATTGATTAAAAACGTTCCATATTAATTGATTTCGTTGCGAGGTTTTGACCTCTATATGAGACGTTTTTCAAAGACTGCATTCATTTTTAAAACAAACCATAACCTTTATTTCATAGATAAAGGTTTTAAAAAGCTTTACGTAGATTATCAAATAATGATAATCTAAAATATCCTGTTTACACACGACCATTACATAATGATTTACAATACAAATATGTTACAACAAAATAAGTTTCTTGAATGCAGTTTTTACACAATATCATACAAGCATGGACTCCAAATCTCGTCCTTATTTAATTATGCGACAGTGGAAGCTCTTAATAATCACCTGAGAATAAACATGCTTAAAACATCAACAACAATGTTGGTGAGTTATAGGTTTAACCTATATATATCAAATCATAATAATAGACCACAAGATTTCATATTTCAATACACATCCCATACATAGAGATAAAAATCATTCATATGGTGAACACCTGGTAACCGACATTAACAAGATGCATATATAAGAATATCCCCATCATTCCGGGACACCCTTCGGATATGATATAAATTTCAAAGTACTAAAGCATCTGGTACTTTGGATGGGGTTTGTTAGGCCCAATAGATCTATCTTTAGGATTCGCGTCAATTAAGGTGTCTGTTCCCTAATTCTTAGATTACCAGACTTAATAAAAAGGGGCATATTCGATTTCGATAATTCAACCATAGAATGTAGTTTCACGTACTTGTGTCTATTTTGTAAATCATTTATAAAACCTGCATGTATTCTCATCCCAAAAATATTAGATTTTAAAAGTGGGACTATAACTCACTTTCACAGATTTTTTACTTCGTCGGGAAGTAAGACTTGGCCACTGGTTGATTCACGAACCTATAACAATATATACATATATATCAAAGTATGTTCAAAATATATTTACAACACTTTTAATATATTTTGATGTTTTAAGTTTATTAAGTCAGCTGTCCTCGTTAGTAACCTACAAATAGTTGTCCACAGTTAGATGTATAGAAATAAATCGATAAATATTATCTTGAATCAATCCATGACCCAGTGTATACGTATCTCAGTATTGATCACAACTCAAACTATATATATTTTGGAATCAACCTCAACCCTGTATAGCTAACTCCAACATTCACATATAGAGTGTCTATGGTTGTTCCGAAATATATATAGATGTGTCGACATGATAGGTCGAAACATTGTATACGTGTCTATGGTATCTCTAGATTACATAATATACAATACAAGTTGATTAAGTTATGGTTGGAATAGATTTGTTACCAATTTTCACGTAGCTAAAATGAGAAAAATTATCCAATCTTGTTTTACTCATAACTTCTTCATTTTAAATCCGTTTTGAGTGAATCAAATTGCTATGGTTTCATATTGAACTCTATTTTATGAATATAAACAGAAAAAGTATAGGTTTATAGTTTAAAAAATAAGTTACAAGTCGTTTTTGTAAAGGTAGTCATTTCAGTCGAAAGAACGACGTCTAGATGACCATTTTAGAAGACATACTTCAACTTTGAGTTTAACCATAACTTTTGGATATAGTTTCATGTTCATAATAAAAATCATTTTCTCAGAATAAAAACTTTTAAATCAAAGTTTATCATAGTTTTTAATTAACTAACCCAAAACAGCCCGCGGTGTTACTACGACAGCGTAAATCCGGTTTTACGGTTTTTTTCGTGTTTCCAGGTTTTAAATCATTAAGTTAGCATATCATATAGATATAGAATATGTGTTTAGTTGATTTTAAAAGTCAAGTTAGAAGGATTAACTTTTGTTTGCGAACAAGTTTAGAATTAACTAAACTATGTTCTAGTGATTACAAGTTTAAACCTTCGAATAAGATAGCTTTATATGTATGAATCGAATGATGTTATGAACATCATTACTACCTTAAGTTCCTTGGATAAACCTACTGGAAAAGAGAAAAATGGATCTAGCTTCAACGGATCCTTGGATGGCTCGAAGTTCTTGAAGCAGAATCATGACACGAAAACAAGTTCAAGTAAGATCATCACTTGAAATAAGATTGTTATAGTTATAGAAATTGAACCAAAGTTTGAATATGATTATTACCTTGCATTAGAATGATAACCTACTATAAGAAACAAAGATTTCTTGAGGTTGGATGATCACCTTACAAGATTGAAAGTGAACTAGCAAACTTGAAAGTATTCTTGATTTTATGTAACTAGAACTTGTAGAATATATGAAGAACACTTAGAACTTGAAGATAGAACTTGAGAGAGATCAATTAGATGAAGAAAATTGAAGAATGAAAGTGTTTGTAGGTGTTTTTGGTCGTTGGTGTATGGATTAGATATAAAGGATATGTAATTTTGTTTTCATGTAAATAAGTCATGAATGATTACTCATATTTTTGTAATTTTATGAGATATTTCATGCTAGTTGCTAAATGATTGTTCCCACATGTGTTAGGTGACTCACATGGGCTGCTAATAGCTGATCATTGGAGTGTATATACCAATAGTACATACATCTAAAAGCTGTGTATTGTACGAGTACGAATACGGGTGCATACGAGTAGAATTGTTGATGAAACTGAACGAGGATGTAATTGTAAGCATTTTTGTTAAGTAGAAGTGTTTTGATAAGTGTATTGAAGTCTTTCAAAAGTGTATAAATACATATTAAAAAACTACATGTATATACATTTTAACTGAGTCGTTAAGTCATCGTTAGTCGTTACATGTAAGTGTTGTTTTGAAACCTTTAGGTTAACGATCTTGTTAAATGTTGTTAACCCAATGTTTATAATATCAAATGAGATTTTAAATTATTATATTATCATGATATTATCATGTATGAATATCTCTTAATATGATATATATACATTAAATGTCTTTACAACGATAATCGTTACATATATGTCTCGTTTAAAAATCATTAAGTTAGTAGTCTTGTTTTTACATATGTAGTTCATTGTTAATATACTTAATGATATGTTTACTTATCATAGTATCATGTTAACTATATATATATATATCCATATATATGTCATCATATAGTTTTTACAAGTTTTAATGTTCGTGAATCACCGGTCAACTTGGGTGGTCAATTGTCTGTATGAAACATATTTCAATTAATCAAGTCTTAACAAGTTTGATTGCTTAACATGTTGGAAACATTTAATCATGTAAATATCAATCTCAATTAATATATATAAACATGGAAAAGTTCGGGTCACTACAATCTGGACGGCGTCCAGATTGGTATTCCAGTCTGATGCAGTAAGCTTCTAAGTACACGAACCAAAAACCAAATAAACACAATTTATGATCCGCAAACAATCAAGTCAAGTATTTTATACCGTTGGGAAGGTAATTTGACGAAGAAAACGACTAGACACATTTCAACAAGTAATTTAACACCTACAACAACCCAAAACCGCATTAAACTTTCATAATCAAAGGTTCAAGTTCTAAAAACGCATTTCATGATTCGGGTAACCAATTTACATGTATGATATGCTGTTTCGAAGGTAATCAAACACACGTTGCAACAAAACACTTATCAACAATATTTCATAGCATTTGATATATCAGAAGTTCATATAAAGCTTATCAAACCCTAACCAAAATCTCAAAACCAATAATCATGTTAATGTAAGGTTTTCATGTCAATCAACACACCAAAACGAAGTTAATGAAGTAACTAACACTTTGAACACACAACCATTAACATCTAAACACATTTTATCATTCAAAATCAAAGGTTAAACTAACCCATTTCAAGTGTTCATGCTAGTTACACCAAATAACAAGATCGAGCCTACAAATTACATACACGACATCACAATGAGACATAGACACTAACTAACACCATTTCAAGTCAAAAACACGAATTTAGAGAAATCTAGAGTTTTAGAAATGTTACTCAAACGAGATGAAGTTGGTACCAAAATGAAGAGGATGAAGAGAGGATCACGAATATGTAATTTATTTTGTTGTAAGCCTCCTAGATCGAATTTAGATGATGATTGAATGAATTTGGTAATTGTGTGTGTGTTCTTGCTAGAGAGAAAGAGAGAGAGATGGAGATGGTTGAATGGTGGTGATTGGGGTGGACTAGTTGACCTAGTCAACTAGTTTGCCCCGTGTCAATTTTAGTCCCTCAAGTTTGAATCGGGTGCGTGAATTACCTAATCGAGATAATTTAAAACGCGTAGTAACGAAAGATGTTATAAATATATAACGGACTTTAAAATAGTTAAACGGAAAGTAACCGGAAAAAGGCGGGATGTTACAAGTCCTGCCTTCTACCCCCACCATTACCTTCACCCCCTTCGCCTCTAGGATAAATGTTTCTAGCCTATAAAGCCTCCTCTATTGCGGCTTTCATTCGTTCATTGATCATTTCAGTCACTTTGTTATCAACCGACTCTTGGAAGACCTTTCGGATATCGTCAAGAAAATCGTTCTTTAGCCTTTTAAAGATGGCCTCAACCTTGGCCGTGAGTTCAACGTCCTCACTCGTACTTCCTTCATTGGTGTCGTGTCCATTTCTCATCTTCATTCTATAAAAGGAAGTGAATTAAGCAACAAAACGAAAGGACTTAACACATATGTATATACATATACACCACACTACCCTATCTTGCTCAACAATCGTCGTACATCGCTTGTTTGACACGATTTGAACCCGTAACAATGGTAGCTAATCATTGTTACGCGAGCACATCGCATTAACTCACTAGTACCACGTCTATCTCGCTTAACGATTTCAAATACCACACAAAACAATAGCGCATGATTAGTTCACATAAACCTATGCACTAACCAAAACCCGATTCGACCCAAAGTCCTACAAGTCCCGCATAACGCGCACACAAAAAGTTTAAGTCTAGGCGCCTATCTCAAGTCACCTAAATCCCTTAGACCATGCTCTGATACCACTTGTAACAACCCAAACCAAACCACAATCGAACCCGCGAAAAATATCAAAAATAAAAATAAAAATTTGTTCAGCTACTGGCGCGGCGCGCCAAACTGGTCTGTCCAAAAAGTCTTGAAACGCGAAAAAGATTGGCCACTTCCCAACATAATTAGACAAAACGATTTTAACAACATATTCAAATATGTAAAACTAACACTATTCAAACATAAAATAAGTTTTACAAAGCGGGGCCCACATCGGCCGTTTTACGAGTTTCATATCAAAGTTTGAGTTTCGACCACATTAGTTTAATTTCCAAATGACACTACGAGCATGGTGTTTGGCGTTAAACTACCCAAGTCTCGGTCAAACTCCAAAAGCTAACACATCCAAAAAGCGTCCCCTAACAATTAGCGGGATCTCTAATCCAACCGTATGCCCTTACCCTTGTCCACGCCGGAACCTATAAAAAGGTAAACAATGAGAGGGTAAGCAAAGCTTAGTGAATGCAATAATTACACATACACATATATAACCCATCTATTTTCAATCACATTCATTAAATACCTCGTACGAACTCGTAACTGAATTAGCATGTTATCGTACCCAAAACACTTAACAAGTCGTACGTTAACTCAAAACCGCATTAGCATATACTCAACACAATGTATATATATATAAACAATATGCTAAATAATCGACAATCTCAATATGGTTAACCATAAATGCTATGGTGCTACCGGCTCGTGGTTCACACCATACGCAATTGAGTCATACTCTTTTATAGTGCTACCGGCTCGTGGTTCACACTCGATGCTACCGGCTCGTGGTTCACATCTTATATTATAGTGCTACCGGCTCATGGTTCACAGTCGATGCTACCGGCTCGTGCTTCACATCTTATTTTATAGTGCTACCGGATCGTGGTTCACACTCGATGCTACCGGCTCGTGGTTCACATCTTATTTTATAGTGCTACTGGCTCGTGGTTCACACTCGATGCTACCGGCTTGTGGTTCACATCTTATAACACATGTTATGGCACTACTGGCTCGATGGTTCATACCATAACACCCACAAATAAACGCGTCATATACACATACGTATAATTACTCCACTCACCTCCAAATCTCTTGTGAAAGATAATCAAGCTCGGAAATCTTCAATGTAACGTACCTATTACATTATACATAATATCAATCACAAACTCAAGTTGGTCAACCAACTAAAACTCCATTCTAGTGTTATCTTGACCCATGGTGCAATTTCAACCCATTTACACCCTTAACCCTAATATTTGGGTTAACATCCCCAAAACCCTAATCATTAGCCAAGTTAGGTTTAAAACACATTTCAACACAAGGTTTATGCATTACACTCAAACATTAACTAACTTAGGTCCATTTTGACCCATTTGACCAAATTAAGGTCAACATACCCATTTTGGGTCATTCACTAACCCACACAACACCCATTTACTTAGATATAGGTGTGCTAGTAACTAACTAACAAATTTAAGCTCTCAAATATCAATTAATACTTGAAAACCCTAGGTTAGTCATCTTTGGGACTTCATGACTCAATTTCACCCAAAACACCCAATTTACTAACAAAGTGGGTTTTAAGTTCACCATTAACCCTAACACTAACCCTTTTACAAAATTAAATTAGAAAATCAAGATTAGAGCATACCACTACAATCAAAATGTAGCTAGAGGATAGATGAACAACTTTAGTGCTTGCACTTAAACCCAAAATCGGCTTCTTCTTCCTTGATTTGAGTTCTCTCACTCTAGAAAACCCTTTCTCTCACTAAATTAATTTGGAATAGGTGAAGTAGGTGAAAATGGTGTTATGAGGCTCACCAAACTGAATCTAGAGCCTTAAAGTCGGCCCTTTAGTGAATTTACCAATTTGCCCTCAAAATATCTAATTAAAAGAGAAGGGTGAGCTGTCACAGCATATGGTGCGGCACGCCATAATCCTGCGCGGCGCGCAGATAGCCTGGGCAGAATTCTTTTCTCTTTTTTAAAATATACAAAGAAACCCCACAATTCATTCAACCTATTTACACATATGAACAAGGAAATATTCGGGTCTTACAACTCTCCCCTACTTGAATCGGAACGCGTCCTCATGATCCAATCCGCATGACAAGAAGGAAGATAAACCAACACGAATTCTTCGGACTCCCAAGTAAACTCGGAACCCTTACTCCGTCGCCATTGAACTTTAAAAGTCCTAACCTCTTTATGTCTCAACCTTTTGACCTTCTCATCAAGTATGGCAATCAGTTCCTCAATATACTCTAACTTATTATTTAGCTCAATCTCGTCTAATGGCATCCAAGATGAATCATTCGCAAGACACTTACAGAGATGGGAAACATGAAAAGTATTATGAATCCCCGCAAGCTCTTCGGTTAATTCCAAACGATACGCGACTTCACCAACACGAGCTAAACCTTAAGCATCACCATGTCACTTTCTTGAAATTCGATCATTCGTCTACGTTTATCGGCATACGACTTTTGTCTATCTTGAGCCTTCTTCAAATGATCCCGAATAATATCAATCTTGTTATTCGTCTCCAAAACCAAATCGGTACTCCCGATTTCTCTTTGACCTACTTCACCCCAACAAATTGGAGTTCGAAATCTTCGCCCATATAGCATCTCATAAGGTGGCATCATGATGCTAGTATGGTAACTATTATTGTACGAGAACTCCACCAAAGGTAAGTGCTCATCCCAACTACCACCGAAATCAATAATGCACGCTCGTAGCATATCTTCCAAAGTTTGATTCGTACGTTCGGTTTGACCGTCCGTTTGAGGATGATACGCCGTGCTCAATTTCAATTGTGTACCCATATCTTCATGAAACTTTTCCCAAAACCGAGATGTAAAACGGGTATCTCGATCCGAAATAATAGATATAGGAACATCGTGTCGAGAGATGACTTCCTTGATGAACAACTTAGCCAAAGTCTCTGACGATATCGCTTCCCGAATGGGAAGAAACAAAGCACTTTTCGTCAATCGATCAACTATAACCCAAATCGAATCAAATTGGGTTCTCGCCGTCTTAGGTAATTTTGTGATGAAATCCATGGTAATGTGTTCCCATTTTCATTTCGGGATTTCTAACGGTTGTAACTTACCATACGGCTTTTGGTGCTTGGCCTTAACTTGCAAACACGTGACGCATTGTTCAACATACTTCACAACATCACGTTTATGCCCGGCCACCAATAGTCTTTCTTTAAATCAAGATACATTTTTGTCGCGCCCGGATGAATGGAATACTTTGACTTATGTGCTTCATCAAGTAGCACTTGTCGATAATCACCCATCGTAGGCACCCACACTCTTCCTTGAAAAGACAACAAACCACACGAGCCCATGGTAATGAACTCCGATTGCCCCACGATTCGTTCCGCATGCTTGTTGTGAACGTAAGCCTCTATTTGAATCACACCAAGTTTTTCAAGAAAATCGTTAGTAATAATCATACGTAACAATCCTAATTGTAACGCCGGGTGATGACTCTTTCGACTTAACGCATCCGCAACCACATTCGCCTTGCCCGGATGATAAAGTATTTCACAATCATAGTCTTTCACCACATCCATCCACCTACGTTGACGATAATTCAAATCTCGTTGATTAAAGAGATGTTTCAAACTCTTATGATCCGAATAAATCGTACTCTTGACACCATACAAGTAGTGGCGCCAAATTTTCAATGTACCACCGCCGCCAACTCAAGATCATGAGTCGGATATCTCGTTTCATGTTCTTTTAATTGTCAAGAGGCGTAAGCAATGACTTTACCTCTTTGCATTAGAACACACCCGAGCCCATTTAACAAAGCATCACAATAAACCGTCATGTCTTCCACTCCTTCCGGCAATACTAACACCGAAGCTTGACACAACTTCTCTTTTATCAATTGAAAAGAAATTTCTTGTTCGTTCTCCCAATTAAACCTCGCGTTCTTCCTCGTCAATTTAGTCAATGAAGAAGCGATCTTAGAAAAGTCTTGGACAAATCGACTATAATAACCGGCCAATCCGAGAAAACTTCGGACTTCCGTAGGCGTAGTCAGTTGTCTCCAACTCTTTACCGTCTCTATCTTCCCCGGATCTACTTGAATACCGTCTTTGTTCACAATGAGGCCAAGGAATTGAACCTCCTTTAGCCAAAATTCACATTTGGAGAACTTAGCATACAACTTCTCCTTTCGTAACGTCTTCAATACTTTACGCAAATGACGTTCATGTTCGTTCATACTCTTCGAATAAACAAGTATATCGTCGATGAACACAATTACCGACTTGTCCAACATAGGTTGGCACACTCGGTTCATAAGGTCCATGAATGCCGCCGGTGCATTCGTAAGACCAAAAGGCATAACCACAAACTCAAAATGCCCATAACGCGTTCGAAAAGCCGTTTTCTCGATGTCTTCCTCACGGACCCGCATTTGGTGATAGCCGGATCGTAGGTCGATTTTAGAGAAATACGTTGCACCTTGGAGTTGGTCAAACAAATCGTCGATCTGAGGTAATGGATAACGATTCTTGATCGTCACTTTATTTAACTCCCAATAATCGATGCACATCCGCATACTACCATCCTTCTTCTTTACAAATAAAACCGGAGCACCCCATGGCGAAGCACTCGGTTGAATGAAACCCTTCTCAAGTAACTCTTGGGTTTGATTTAACAACTCTTGCATTTCCGTTGGTGCTAAATGATAAGGAGTTTTAGCAATGGGAGTAGCCCCCAGAACCAACTCAATGCGAAATTCAACTTGTCTTTCCGCCGGAACACCCGGTAACTCGTCCGTAAAAACGTCTTCGAATTCATTAACCACCGGAATTTCACGAATTGGTGGTGGCTCATCACGCGTATCAACAACATGGGCAAGAAAAGCCATGCCACCACTATCAAGGAGACGACGTGCCCGTGCAAAAGTGCATATCGGTACAAGTCTTCTACGCTTATCACCGTGAATAATTAACTCTCCCCCACTTGGGTCTTCACACGAATAAATTTTTCATGGAATGCAATATCGGCCCTATTATGATCGAGCCATCCATACCAAAAACGATATCAAAATCACCTAAAGTCATCGGGATAAGATCTATCTTAAAGTTTTCGGCACAAAAAATGACATCACAATTTTTACACGCATCAACCACTAGCACCGTTTTTCCGTCCGCTATTTCGACTTCTACCGGACGACTTAACTTAGCTAACGGTCTATTAAGTCTAGGCACAAATTTTAGAGATACAAATGACAAATTTGCACCGCTATCAAATAGAATCCTTACCGAATTTGAGTTAACCATAAAAGTACCTGAGACAACTTCGTTGGATTGCTTGGCCTCATCATTGGTCATCAAGTAATTGCGACCCCTAGCCGTACCCGCCGCTCTCTCCAACTTATTCACATGATCATTATTCAAATCGGGACATTCCAGCCTCTTGTGTCCCTCTTTACCACAATTAAAACAAGTAAGCTTGGTCGTCGCCTTGGTACAATCACGGGCGATGTGCCCTCTTTGATTACAATTATAACACGTGGGTCCGAAACCTCCGGAAGCACCCTTCTTCACACTATTAATGCTTTCGGAGCCTTTCTTGTTCTTTTTATTTGAAAAGTTCGAATAACTCGAACCTTCAAACTTTCTCTTTGATAAAGTGAAATCGCTTTTTCTTGGAGCCTCTGGCTCAAAACCCCTAGCCATTCCCCTGCTAATCTTACCCTTCAACTCATCACTTAAATTACGGTAGAAATCTAGCATCAACTTGTGGTCATCACCAACATACTCTGGACAAAAACGAGTCTTTGCCAAGAAGGTAGACTTGAGAGTAACCAAGTCCATTAAACCTTGTCGCAAATTGTGCAACTCGTCCCGGATTTTATCAAGATCGGAAGAAGTTCGGTATTCTTGGAAAAATTCCTTCTTAAACTCCTCCCATGTCAAGCACATGCATTGCTCTTCACCATATAATTTGATTTTATCGTCCCACCACAACTTGCCCTCTTCGCGCAACATGCTAGACCCATACCTATTCTTCTTCTCGGGAGGACACTCCGCGGTACGGAACGCTCCCTCGATATCGGAAATCTAACAATTTCTTTTCAATGGATCCCTTACCCCATTAAACATCGGAGGTTGAGTATCCTTGAAATTTTTGTAGTGGAAGTCCCGCCTTCCACCCCCACCATTACCTTCACCCCCTTCGCCTCGAGGATAAATGTTTCTAGCCTCTAAAGCCTCCTCTATTGCAGCTTTCATTCGTTCATTGATCATTTCGGTCACTTGTCCATCAACCGACTCTTAGAAGACCTTTCAGACATCGTCAAGAAAATCATTCTCTAGCCTTTTAAAGATGGCCTCAACCTTGGCCATGAGTTCAACGTCCTCACTCGTACTTCCTTCATTGGTGTCGTGTCCATTTCTCATCTTCATTCTATAAAACGAAGTGAATTAACCAACAAAATTAAAGGACTTAACACATATGTATATACATATACACACACTACCCCATCTTGCTCAACAATCATCGTACATCGCTTGTTTGACACGATTTGAACCCGTAACAATGGTAGCTAATCATTGTTACGCGAGTACATCGCATTAAGTCACTAGTACCACGTCTATCTCGCTTGACGATTTCAAATACCACACAAAACAATAGCGCATGATTAGTTCACATAAACCTATGCACTAACCAAAACCCGATTCGACCCAAAGTCCTACAAGACCCGCATAATGTGCACACAAAAAGTCTAAGTCTAGGCGCCTATCTCAAGTCACCTAAATCCCTTAGACCATGCTCTGATATCACTTGTAACAACCCAAACCAAACCACAATCGAACCGCGAAAAATATAAAAAAAAAAAATTTTGTTCAGCTACTGGCGCGGCGCGCCAAACTGGTCTGTCCAAAAAGTCTTGAAACGTGAAAAAGATTGGCCACTTCCCGACATAATTAGACAAAACGCTTTTAACAACATATTCAAATATGTAAAACTAACACTATTCAAACATAAAATAAGTTTTACAAAGCGGGGCCCACATCGGCCATTTTACGAGTTTTATATCAAAGTTTGAGTTTCGACCACATTAGTTTAATTTTCAAACGACACTACGAGCATGGTGTTTAGGGTTAAACTACCCAAGTCTCGGTCAAACTCCAAAAGCTAACACATCCAAAAAGCGTCCCCTAACAATAAGCGGGATCTCTAATCCAACCGTATGCCCTTACCCTTGTCCACGCCGGAACCTATAAAATGGTAAACAACGAGAGGATAAGCAAAGCTTAGTGAATGCAATAATTACACATACATATATATAACCCATCTATTTGCAATCACATTCATTAAATACCTCGTACGAACTCGTAACTCAATTAGCATGTCATCGTACCCAAAACACTTAACAAGTCGTACGTTAACACAAAACCGCATTAGCATATACTCAACACAATGTATATATATATATAAACAATATGCTAAATAATCGACAATCTAAATATGGTTAACCATAAATGCTATGGTGCTACCGGCTCGTGGTTCACACCATACGCAATTGAGTCATACTCTTTTTTAGTGCTACCGGCTCGTGGTTCACACTCGATGCTACCGGCTCGTGGTTTACATCTTATTTTATAGTGCTACCGGCTCGTGGTTCACACTCGATGCTACTGTCTCGTGGTTCACATCTTATTTTATAGTGCTACCGGCTCGTGGTTCACACTCGACGCTACCGGCTTGTGGTTCACATCTTATTTTATAGTGCTACCGGCTCGTAGTTCACACTCGATGCTACCGGCTCGTGGTTCACATCTTATCGCACACATGTTATGGCACTACCGGCTCGATGGTTCATACCATAACACCCACAAATAAACGCGTCATATACACATACGTATAATTATGCCACTCACCTCAAAATCTCTTGTGAAAGATAATCAAGCTCGGAAATCTTCAATGTAACGTACCTATTACATTATACATAATATCAATCATAAACTCAAGTTGGTCAACCAACTAAAACTCCATTCTAGTGTTATCTTGACCCATGGTGCAATTTCGACCCATTTACACCCTTAACCCTAATATTTGGGTTAACATCCCCAAAACCCTAATCATTAGCCAAGTTAGGTTTAAAACACATTTCAACATAAGGTTTATGCATTACACTCAAACATTAACTAACTTAGGTCCATTTTGACCCATTTAACCAAATTAAGGTCAACATACCCATTTTGGGTCATTCACTAACCCACACAACACCCATTTACTTAGATATAGGTGTGCTAGTAACTAACTAACAAATTTAAGCTCTCAAACATCAATTAATACTTGAAAACCCTAGGTTAGTCATCTTTGGGTCTTCATGACCCAATTTCACCCAAAACATCCAATTTACTAACAAAGTGGGTTTTAAGTTCACCATTAACCCTAACACTAACCCTTTCAAAAAATTAAATTAGGAAATCAAGATTAGAGCATACCACTACAATCAAAATGTAGCTAGAGGATAGATGAACAACTTTAGTGCTTGCACTTAGACCCGAAATCGGCTTCTTCTTCCTTGATTTGAGTTCTCTCACTCTAGAAAACCCTTTCTCTCACTAAATTAATTTGGAAGAGGTGAAGTAGGTGAAAATGGTGTTATGAGGCTCACCAAACTGAATCTAGAGCCTTAAAGTCGGCCCTTTAGTGAATTTACCAATTTGCCCTCAAAATATCTAATTAAAAGATAAGGGTGAGCTGTCACAGCATATGGCGCGACGCGCCATAATCCTGCGCGGCACGCAGAGAGCCTGGGCAGAATTCTTTTCTCTTTTTAAAATATACAAAGAAACCCCACAATTCGTTCAACCTAATTACACATATGAACAAGGAAATATTCGGGTCTTACACATAAACCCTAAACCCTAGACCGTAAACCCTATACCCTAGACTCTAAACTCGAAACCCTGAACCCTAAACCCAAAATAATAAACCTTAAACCATAAACCCTAGACCCTAAAAACTAAACCCTAGACCTTATACCTTATACCCTAAACCCTAGTCCTTAGACCCTAACCCCTAGACCCTGGACCCTATACCTTGGACCCTAGTGCCTAAACCCTAAACCTTAGACCCTACACCCTACACCGTATATCCAAGACCCTAAACCCTAAACCCTAGACCCTAAACCCTAAACTCTAAACAATATACTCTATACCCTAAACCATAGACCCTAGACAATATATAAACCCTAAACCCTAAAGCCTATACCCTAAACCCTAAACCATGAATCAGGATGATCATTCAGAACTAACGAGTCTAATAACAACTTTAAATCTTCCAAATTAGCAAGGTGATGACAAGATGTTTAATGACTAATATAGTGTTTTAACTCTGAAAGGTTCATACTTAATGCTAGAGTATGCAACATAGTATGTTAGTTAGTCTGGTAATGGTTCGTTGGTGATTTGGTGGTGTTTAGTTGATCCGATGGTGGTTCAATGGTGGTTTGGTTGTGGTTCAGTTGTTCGATGGTGGTCCGGAGGTGGTTCGGTTGTCCGGTGGTGATTCAGTTATCCACTAGTGGCCGACATGTGGTGGTTCAGCTGTACACTAGTGGACATGTGGTAGTTCGGTTATTCGGTGGTGGTTCAGTTGTCTACTGGTGGACATGTGTGTAGTGACCCGAACTTTTCCATGTTTATATATATTAATTGAGATTGATATTTACATGATTAAATGTTTCCAACATGTTAAGCAATCAAACTTGTTAAGACTTGATTAATTGAAATAGGTTTCATATAGACAATTGACCACCCAAGTTGACCGGTGATTCACGAACGTTAAAACTTGTAAAAACTATATGACGACATATATATGGTTATATATATAGTTAACATTATATTATGATAATTAAACATATCATTAAGTATATTAACAATGAACTACATATGTAAAAACAAGACTACTAACTTAATGATTTTGAAACGAGACATATATGTAACGATTATCGTTGTAACGACATTTAATGTATATATATCATATTAAGAGATATTCGTACATCATAATATCATGATAATATAATAATTTAAAATCTCTTTTGATATTATAAACATTGGGTTAACAACATTTAACAAGATCGTTAACCTAAAGGTTTCAAAACAACATTTACATGTAACGACTAACGATGACTTAACGACTCAGTTAAAATGTATATACATGTAGTGTTTTAATATGTATTTATAAACTTTTGAAAGACTTCAATACACTTATCAAAATACTTCTACTTAACAAAAATGCTTACAATTACATCCTCGTTCAGTTTCATCAACAATTCTACTCGTATGCACCCGTATTCATACTCGTACAATACACAGCTTTTAGATGTATGTACTATTGGTATATACACTCCAATGATCAGCTCTTAGCAGCCCATGTGAGTCACCTAACACATGTGGGAACCATCATTTGGCAACTAGCATGAAATATCTCATAAAATTACAAAAATATGAGTAATCATTCATGACTTATTTACATGAAAACAAAATTACATATCCTTTATATCTAATCCATACACCAACGACCAAAAACACCTACAAACACTTTCATTCTTCAATTTTCTTCATCTAATTGATCTCTCTCAAGTTCTATCTTCAAGTTCTAAGTGTTCTTCATAAATTCCAAAAGTTCTAGTTTCATAAAATCAAGAATACTTTCAAGTTTGCTAGCTCACTTCCAATCTTGTAAGGTGATCATCCAACCTCAAGAAATCTTTGTTTATTATAGCAGGTTATCATTCTAATACAAGGTAATAATCATATTCAAACTTTGGTTCAATTTCTATAACTATAACAATCTTATTTCAAGTGATGATCTTACTTGAACTTGTTTTCGTGTCATGATTCTGCTTCAAGAACTTCGAGCCATCCAAGGATCCATTGAAGCTAGATCCATTTTTCTCTTTTCCAGTAGGTTTATCCAAGGAAATTAAGGTAGTAATGATGGTCATAACATCATTCGATTGATACATATAAAGCTATCTTATTCGAAGGTTTAAACTTGTAATCACTAGAACATAGTTTAGTTAATTCTAAACTTGTTCCCAAACAAAAGTTAATCCTTCTAACTTGACTTTTAAAATAAACTAAACACATGTTATATATCTATATGATATGCTAACTTAATGATTTAAAACCTGGAAACACGAAAAACACCGTAAAACCGGATTTACGCCGTCGTAGTAACACCGTGGGCTGTTTTGGGTTAGTTAATTAAAAACTATGATAAACTTTGATTTAAAAGTTGTTATTCTGAGAAAATGATTTTTATTATGAACATGAAACTATATCCAAAAATTATGGTTAAACTCAAAGTGGAAGTATGTTTTCTAAAATGGTCATCTAGACGTCGTTCTTTCGACTGAAATGACTACCTTTACAAAAACGACTTGTAACTTATTTTTATGACTATAAACCTATACATTTTCTGTTTAGATTCATAAAATAGAGTTCAATATGAAACCATAGCAATTTGATTCACTCAAAACGGATTTAAAATGAAGAAGTTATGGGTAAAACAAGATTGGATAATTTTTCTCATTTTAGCTACGTGAAAATTGGTAACAAATCTATTCCAACCATAACTTAATCAACTTGTATTGTATATTATGTAATCTTGAGATACCATAGACACGTATACAATGTTTCGACCTATCATGTCGACACATCTATATATATTTCGGAACAACCATAGACACTCTATATGTGAATGTTGGAGTTAGCTATACAGGGTTGAGGTTGATTCCAAAATATATATAGTTTGAGTTGTGATCAATACTGAGATACGTATACACTGGGTCGTGGATTGATTCAAGATAATATTTATCGATTTATTTCTGTACATCTAACTGTGGACAACTAGTTGTAGGTTACTAACGAGGACAGCTGACTTAATAAACTTAAAACATCAAAATATATTAAAAGTGTTGTAAATATATTTTGAACATACTTTGATATATATGTATATATTGTTATAGGTTCGTGAATCAACCAGTGGCCAAGTCTTACTTCCCGACGAAGTAAAAATCTGTGAAAGTGAGTTATAGTCCCACTTTTAAAATCTAATATTTTTGGGATGAGAATACATGCAGGTTTTATAAATGATTTACAAAATAGACACAAGTACGTGAAACTACATTCTATGGTTGAATTATCGAAATCGAATATGCCCCTTTTTATTAAGTCTGGTAATCCAAGAATTAGGGATCAGACACCCTAATTGACGCGAATCCTAAAGATAGATCTATTGGGCCTAACAAACCCCATCCAAAGTACCGGATGCTTTAGTACTTCGAAATTTATATCATATCCGAAGGGTGTCCCGAAATGATGGGGATATTCTTATATATGCATCTTGTTATTGTCGGTTACCAGGTGTTCACCATATGAATGATTTTTATCTCTATGTATGGGATGTGTATTGAAATATGAAATCTTGCGGTCTATTGTTACGATTTGATATATATAGGTTAAACCTATAACTCACCAACATTTTTTGTTGACGTTTAAAGCATGTTTATTCTCAGGTGAATACTAAGAGCTTCCGCTGTTGCATACTAAAATAAGGACAAGATTTGGAGTCCATGTTTGTATGATATTGTGTAAAAACTGCATTCAAGAAACTGATTTCGATGTAACATATTTGTATTGTAAACCATTATGTAATGGTCGTGTGTAAACAGGATATTTTAGATTATCATTATTTGATAATCTACGTAAAGCTTTTTAAACCTTTATTTATGAAATAAAGGTTATGGTTTGTTTTAAAAATGAATGCAGTCTTTGAAAAACGTCTCATATAGAGGTCAAAACCTCGCAACGAAATCAATTAATATGGAACGTTTTTAATCAATAAGAACGGGACATTTCAGTTGGTATCCGAGCGTTGGTATTAGAGAACCAGAATTTTGCATTAGTGTGTCTTATCGAGTTTGTTAGGATGCATTAGTGAGTCTGGACTTCGACCGTGTTTACTTGAAAAATGATTGCTTAACAAATTTTGTTGGAAACTATATATTTTTAACATGTGAATATTATGTGATATATTAATCTCTTAACGCGTTTGATATTATGTGATAGATGTCTACCTCTAGAACAAGTCCCATTGACTCACCTAATAATAATGAAGAGTCAAATGTAAATTGGAATGATTCGTGGACTGATTCACAAGTTCCCGTAGAGGAACCGGAAGAAGAGTCGGAACCAGAAGAAGAATCGGAACCGGAAGAAGAATCGGAACCGGATGAAGAAATAGAACCGGTGGGGGAAATAATAAAACGGTTAAGTAAAAGAAAATCCTCAACCAACCGACCAAGGTTAATTATGGTCAATGGTGTTTCCGCCAAGGAAGCAAAATATTGGGAGGATTACCAATTCTCCGATGAATCGGATTCCGACGAGAATTCTGATGATGTTATAGAAATTACCCCAACTGAATTTAAAAAGGCAAAAGAAAATAATAAGGGAAAGGACATAAAAATAGAGAAATCTAATTCCAACCCCGATGAACTTTATATGTATCGTCAACCCCCGAAGTCCTTAAGTTGTAACAATGACCCGGGAACCTCTAAACCACCAGGTTTTTCTAAACCAATGTGGATCACGACGGCTCGTATTAGGGGAACATCATATATCCCTAGAAACTTGGCAAAACGAACCAAAACCGAAGAAGAAGAAACAAGCGAGTCGGAATAAGATAGTTGTATTCGTGTGGTGTAATATATGTAATATAGTGTGATTATGCTTTATGATATATGTAAAAATTGCTTGTATTAATAAGTATTTTTTTTTATGAATCTAACTCTTGTCTATTTTACAGTATAAAAACACAAAATGGATAGACAACCCAATATTTTATGAGACCTACCCGGAGACATGATTGATGAAATCTTGTCTAGAATCGGTCAGAATTCTTCGGCACAACTATTTAAGGCGAGATCAGTTTGTAAGACATTCTAAGAACGTTCCAAGAATGCCTTGGTTTATAAAAGGCTTTCGTTCGAAAGATGGGGGATATCACATTGGGAAATCCATAAGTTACGATGTGTTTACTTTGACGCATATATTGCGGGGAACCCAAATGCTATTTTACGCAATGGGTTAAGAAATTATTTTGACTCAATATATCCGAATATTGGACTTCGTGATTTAGAAAAAGCGGCTAACATGCAACATAAAGAAGCATGTTATGCTTATGGATTAATAATGTTCGCTTCTCACCAAAGTGAGAACAAGAACATCGGGCTACAACTATTAAACAAAACGTTCCCACAAGTGACGGAGTCGGTAATTGGGGTAAGAAATGAGGTTTTTAGATTGTTACGGGACTGTTGGACATTACGTAACCCTCGTCCCTTTGACGACGTTACAACACGCTGTCTTATCAACGGCCATAACGGTTATGTTCCACAAGACCAAGGATGGGAAGTAATCCTAGTAAAACCAGAATGCATGACTTGTTTCTGGACGTATGAATTACGTGTCTTTATTGCCTTTGCTGAACGACTTGTGTACTAGCTAGAATTATCTTCACAACCATCTTGTATCAAATTTATTGTGTGCTATATTTCATGCTATATGTAAAATAAGCGGTATTGTAAGTTTGTAAAATATTGTGTAAAAGTTTGAACGCGAAATATTATTATAATCAGTTTTTCATATAGAATTGTAGTAGTTGAATTGTATATTAGCTACTAAGTATGAACTTAACGGGTAGGTACTACCCGAATTTAAACTTATAAAACGCTAATATGAAGAAAAAGCTTTTATAAATGAGTTCATATTATGCTACGAAATACTATTAACTACTCTTAATATTCTGTATGATTAACTTGTTCCATTTAACTATTTTGAAGGAAATGGCACCGACTACTCGACACACCGTGAATATGAATGAAGAGGAATTCCGTACTTTTCTAGCTTCAAACATAGCCGCAGTACAGGCTGCGCTACATACCAACAATAACCTTGGATCTAGCAGTACAGGAAATCGTGTAGGATGCACCTACAAAGAATTCACTGCCTGCAAACCTTTGGAATTTAATGGAACCGAAGGACCGATCGGATTGAAACGGTGGACCGAGAAGGTTGAATCAGTGTTTGCCATAAGTAAGTGTACTGAAGAGGACAAAGTGAAGTACGCTACGCATACCTTCACAGGTTCTGCGTTAACATGGTGGAATACCTATCTAGAGCAAGTGGGACAAGATGATGCGTACGCACTACCGTGGTCAGCATTCAAGCACTTGATGAACGAGAAGTACCGTCCCAGAACCGAGGTCAATAAGATCAAGACAGAACTTAGAGGGTTACGAGCCCAAGGATTTGATATTACCACGTATGAAAGACGATTCACAGAATTGTGCCTATTGTGTCCGGGAGCATTCGAAGATGAGGAAGAGAAGATCGACGCGTTTGTGAAAGGATTACCGGAAAGAATCCAAGAAGATATAAGTTCACACGAGCCCGCCTCCATACAACAGGCATGTAGAATGGCTCACAAACTAGTGAACCAGATTGAAGAAAGAATTAAAGAACAGACTGCTGAAGAGGCCAATGTGAAGCAAGTTAAAAGAAAGTGGGAGGAAAACGGTGATAAGAATCACCAATACAACAACAACATCAATTACAACAATAATCGCAACAATTATCCCAACAATCGCAACATCAATCGCAACTACAACAAACGGCCAAACAACAACAACAACAACAACAACAACAACAACAACAACAACAACAGCAACTACAACAATCATCCCAATAACAATAATAACCGCAATAACAACAACAATCAGAAGCAGCTATGCCAAAGGTGTGAAAAGTATCACTCGGGGTTCTGCACCAAATTTTGCAACAAGTGTAAAAGAAATGGTCATAGCGCGGCGAAGTGTGAGGTCTACGGACCAGGGGTTAATAGAACGAAAGGAACAAATGGTGTCGGAACGAGTAATGGCGGAGAAAGTAGTGTCGGAGCAAGTTATGCCAATGTAGTTTGTTATAAATGTGGAAAACCGGGCCACATTATTAGAAATTGCCTGAACCAGGAGAACACGAATGGACAAGGCCGCGGAAGAGTTTTCAATATTAATGCGGCAGAGGCACAGGAAGACCCGGAGCTTGTTACGGGTACGTTTCTTATTGACAATAAATCTGCTTACGTTTTATTTGATTCGGGTGCGGATAGAAGCTATATGAGTAGAGATTTTTGTGCTAAATTAAGTTGTCCATTGACGCCTTTGGATAGTAAATTTTTACTCGAATTAGCAAATGGTAAATTAATTTCAGCAGATAATATATGTCGGAATCGAGAAATTAAACTGGTTAGCGAAACATTTAAGATTGATTTGATACCAGTAGAGTTAGGGAGTTTTGATGTGATAATCGGTATGGACTGGTTGAAAGAAGTGAAAGCAGAGATCGTTTGTTACAAAAATGCAATTCGCATTATACGAGAAAAAGGAAAACCCTTAATGGTGTACGGAGAAAAGGGCAACACGAAGCTACATCTTATTAGTAATTTGAAGGCACAAAAACTAATAAGAAAAGGTTGCTATGCTGTTCTAGCACACGTCGAGAAAGTACAAACTGAAGAAAAGAGCATCAATGATGTTCCCATTGCAAAAGAATTTCCCGATGTATTTCCGAAAGAATTACCGGGATTACCCCCACATCGATCCGTTGAATTTCAAATAGATCTTGTACCAGGAGCTGCACCAATAGCTCGTGCTCCTTACAGACTCGCACCCAGCGAGATGAAAGAACTGCAAAGCCAATTACAAGAACTTTTAGAGCGTGGTTTCATTCGACCAAGCACATCACCGTGGGGAGCTCCTGTTTTGTTTGTCAAGAAGAAAGATGGTACATTCAGGTTGTGTATCGACTATTGAGAGTTGAACAAACTTACCATCAAGAACCGCTACCCACTACCGAGAATCGACGACTTATTTGATCAACTACAAGGCTCGTCTGTTTATTCAAAGATTGACTTACGTTCCGGGTATCATCAAATGCGGGTGAAAGAAGATGATATTCCAAAGACTGCTTTCAGAACACGTTACGGTCATTACGAGTTTATGGTCATGCCGTTTGGTTTAACTAATGCACCAGCTGTGTTCATGGACCTTATGAACCGAGTGTGTGGACCATACCTTGACAAGTTTGTCATTGTTTTCATTGATGACATACTTATTTACTCAAAGAATGACCAAGAACACGATGAATATTTGAGAAAGGTTTTACAAGTATTGAGGAAGGAAGAATTGTACGCTAAGTTTTCAAAGTGTGCATTTTGGTTGGAAGAAGTTCAATTCCTCGGTCACATAGTGAACAAAGAAGGTATTAAGGTGGATCCGGCAAAGATAGAAACTGTTGAAAAGTGGGAAACCCCGAAAACTCCGAAACACATACGCCAGTTTTTAGGACTAGCTGGTTACTACAGAAGGTTCATCCAAGACTTTTCCAGAATAGCAAAACCCTTGACTGCATTAACGCATAAAGGGAAGAAATTTGAATGGAATGATGAACAAGAGAAAGCGTTTCAGTTATTGAAGAAAAAGCTAACTACTGCACCTATATTGTCATTGCCTGAAGGGAATGATGATTTTGTGATTTATTGTGACGCATCAAAGCAAGGTCTCGGTTGTGTTTTAATGCAACGAACGAAGGTGATTGCTTATGCATCTAGACAATTGAAGATTCACGAACAAAATTATACGACGCATGATTTGGAATTAGGCGCGGTTGTTTTTGCATTAAAGACTTGGAGGCACTACTTATATGGGGTCAAAAGTATTATGTATACCGACCACAAAAGTCTTCAACACATATTTAATCAGAAACAACTGAATATGAGGTAGCGTAGGTGGATTGAATTATTGAATGATTACGACTTTGAGATTCGTTACCACCCGGGAAAGGCAAATGTGGTAGCCGATGCCTTGAGCAGGAAGGACAGAGAACCCATTCGAGTAAAATCTATGAATATAATGATTCACACTAACCTTACTACTCAAATAAAGGAGGCGCAACAAGGAGTTTTAAAAGAGGGAAATTTAAAGGATGAAATACCCAAAGGATCGGAGAAGCATCTTAATATTCGGGAAGACGGAACCCGGTATAGGGCTGAAAGGATTTGGGTACCAAAATTTGGAGATATGAGAGAAATGGTACTTAGAGAAGCTCATAAAACCAGATACTCAATACATCCTGGAATGGGGAAGAGGTACAAGGATCTCAAGAAACATTTTTGGTGGCCGGGTATGAAAGCCGATGTTGCTAAATACGTAGGAGAATGTTTGACGTGTTCTAAGGTCAAAGCTGAGCATCAGAAACCATCAGGTCTACTTCAACAACCCGAAATCCCGGAATGGAAATGGGAAAACATTACCTTGGATTTCATCACTAAATTGCCAAGGACTGCAAGTGGTTTTGATACTATTTGGGTAATAGTTGATAATCTCACCAAATCAGCACACTTCTTACCAATAAGAGAAGATGACAAGATGGAGAAGTTAGCACGACTGTATTTGAAGGAAGTCATCTCCAGACATGGAATACCAATCTCTATTATCTCTGATAGGGATGGCAGATTTATTTCAAGATTCTGGCAGACATTACAGCAAGCATTAGGAACTCGTCTAGACATGAGTACTGCCTATCATCCACAAACTGATGGGCAGAGCGAAAGGATGATACAAACTCTTGAAGACATGCTACGAGCATGTGTTATTGATTTCGGAAACAGTTGGGATCGACATCTACCATTAGCAAAATTTTCCTACAACAACAGCTACCATTCAAGCATTGAGATGGCGCCGTTTGAAGCACTTTATGGTAGAAAGTGCAGGTCTCCGATTTGTTGGAGTGAAGTGGGGGATAGACAGATTACGGGTCCGGAGATTATACAAGAAACTACCGAGAAGATCATCCAAATTCAACAACGGTTGAAAACCGCCCAAAGTCGACAAAAGAGCTACGCTGACATTAAAAGAAAAGATATAGAATTTGAAATTGGAGAGATGGTCATGCTTAAAGTTGCACCTTGGAAAGGCGTTGTTCGATTTGGTAAACGAGGGAAATTAAATCCAAGGTATATTGGACCATTCAAGATTATTGATCGTGTCGGACCAGTAGCTTACCGACTTGAGTTACCTCAACAACTCGTGGCTGTACATAACACTTTCCACATCTCGAATTTGAAGAAATGTTTTGCTAAAGAAGATCTCACTATTCTGTTAGATGAAATCCAAATCAACGAAAAACTCCAATTCATCGAAGAACCCGTCGAAATAATGGATCGTGAGGTTAAAAGACTTAAGCAAAACAAGATACCAATTGTTAAGGTTTGATGGAATGCTCGTAGAGGACCCGAGTTCACCTGGGAGCGTGAAGATCAGATGAAGAAGACATACCCGCATCTATTTCCAGAAGATTCGTCAACACCTTCAACAGCTTAAAATTTCGGGACGAAATTTATTTAACGGGTAGGTACTGTAGTGACCCGAACTTTTCCATGTTTATATATATTAATTGAGATTGATATTTACATGATTAAATGTTTCCAACATGTTAAGCAATCAAACTTGTTAAGACTTGATTAATTGAAATAGGTTTCATATAGACAATTGACCACCCAAGTTGACCGGTGATTCACGAACGTTAAAACTTGTAAAAACTATATGATGACATATATATGGTTATATATATAGTTAAAATTATATTATGATAATTAAACATATCATTAAGTATATTAACAATGAACTACATATGTAAAAACAAGACTACTAACTTAATGATTTTGAAACGAGACATATATGTAACGATTATCGTTGTAACGACATTTAATGTATATATATCATATTAAGAGATATTCGTACATCATAATATCATGATAATATAATAATTTAAAATCTCTTTTGATATTATAAACATTGGGTTAACAACATTTAACAAGATCGTTAACCTAAAGGTTTCAAAACAACATTTACATGTAACGACTAACGATGACTTACGACTCAGTTAAAATGTATATACATGTAGTGTTTTAATATGTATTTATACAATTTTGAAAGACTTCAATACACTTATCAAAATACTTCTACTTAACAAAAATGCTTACAATTACATCCTCGTTCAGTTTCATCAACAATTCTACTCGTATGCACCCGTATTCGTACTCGTACAATACACAGCTTTTAGATGTATGTACTATTGGTATATACACTCCAATGATCAGCTCTTAGCAGCTCATGTGAGTCACCTAACACATGTGGGAACCATCATTTGGCAACTAGCATGAAATATCTCATAAAATTACAAAAATATGAGTAATCATTCATGACTTATTTACATGAAAACAAAATTACATATCCTTTATATCTAATCCATACACCAACGACCAAAAACACCTACAAACACTTTCATTCTTCAATTTTCTTCATCTAATTGATCTCTCTCAAGTTCTATCTTCAAGTTCTAAGTGTTCTTCATAAATTCCAAAAGTTCTAGTTTCATAAAATCAAGAATACTTTCAAGTTTGCTAATCACTTCCAATCTTGTAAGGTTATCATCCAACCTCAAGAAATCTTTGTTTCTTACAGTAGGTTATCATTCTAATACAAGGTAATAATCATATTCAAACTTTGGTTCAATTTCTATAACTATAACAATCTTATTTCAAGTGATGATCTTACTTGAACTTGTTTTCGTGTCATGATTCTGCTTCAAGAACTTCGAGCCATCCAAGGATCCATTGAAGCTAGATCCATTTTTCTCTTTTCCATTAGGTTTATCCAAGGAAATTAAGGTAGTAATGATGGTCATAACATCATTCGATTCATACATATAAAGCTATCTTATTCGAAGGTTTAAACTTGTAATCACTAGAACATAGTTTAGTTAATTCTAAACTTGTTCGCAAACAAAAGTTAATCCTTCTAACTTGACTTTTAAAATCAACTAAACACATGTTCTATATCTATATGATATGCTAACTTAATGATTTAAAACCTGGAAACACGAAAAACACCGTAAAACCGGATTTACGCCGTCGTAGTAACACCGCGGGCTGTTTTGGGTTAGTTAATTAAAAACTATGATAAACTTTGATTTAAAAGTTGTTATTCTGAGAAAATGATTTTTATTATGAACATGAAACTATATCCAAAAATTATGGTTAAACTCAAAGTGGAAGTATGTTTTCTAAAATGGTCATCTAGACGTCGTTCTTTCGACTGAAATGACTACCTTTACAAAAATGACTTTTAACTTATTTTTATGACTATAAACCTATACATTTTCTGTTTAGATTCATAAAATAGAGTTCAATATGAAACCATAGCAATTTGATTCACTCAAAACGGATTTAAAATGAAGAAGTTATGGGTAAAACAAGATTGGATAATTTTTCTCATTTTAGCTACGTGAAAATTGGTAACAAATCTATTCCAACCATAACTTAATCAACTTGTATTGTATATTATGTAATCTTGAGATACCATAGACACGTATACAATGTTTCGACCTATCATGTCGACACATCTATATATATTTCGGAACAACCATAGACACTCTATATGTGAATGTTGGAGTTAGCTATACAGGGTTGAGGTTGATTCCAAAATATATATAGTTTGAGTTGTGATCAATACCGAGATACGTATACACTGGGTCGTGGATTGATTCAAGATAATATTTATCGATTTATTTCTGTACATCTAACTGTGGACAACTAGTTGTAGGTTACTAACGAGGACAGCTGACTTAATAAACTTAAAACATCAAAATATATTAAAAGTGTTTTAAATATATTTTGAACATACTTTGATATATATGTATATATTGTTATAGGTTCGTGAATCAACCAGTGGCCAAGTCTTACTTCCCGACGAAGTAAAAATCTGTGAAAGTGAGTTATAGTCCCACTTTTAAAATCTAATATTTTTGGGATGAGAATACATGCAGGTTTTATAAATGATTTACAAAATAGACACAAGTACGTGAAACTACATTCTATGGTTGAATTATCGAAATCGAATATGCCCCTTTTTATTAAGTCTGGTAATCTAAGAATTAGGGAACAGACACCCTAATTGACGCGAATCCTAAAGATAGATCTATTGGGCCTAACAAACCCCATCCAAAGTACCGGATGCTTTAGTACTTTGAAATTTATATCATATCCGAAGGGTGTCCCGAAATGATGGGGATATTCTTATATATGCATCTTGTTATTGTCGGTTACCAGGTGTTCACCATATGAATGATTTTTATCTCTATGTATGGGATGTGTATTGAAATATGAAATCTTATGGTCTATTGTTACGATTTGATATATATAGGTTAAACCTATAACTCACCAACATTTTTTGTTGACGTTTAAAGCATGTTTATTCTCAGGTGAATACTAAGAGCTTCCGCTGTTGCATACTAAAATAAGGACAAGATTTGGAGTCCATGTTTGTATGATATTGTGTAAAAACTGCATTCAAGAAACTGATTTCGATGTAACATATTTGTATTGTAAGCCATTATGTAATGGTCGTGTGTAAACAGGATATTTTAGATTATCATTATTTGATAATCTACGTAAAGCTTTTTAAACCTTTATTTATGAAATAAAGGTTATGGTTTGTTTTAAAAATGAATGCAGTCTTTGAAAAACGTCTCATATAGAGGTCAAAACCTCGCAACGAAATCAATTAATATGGAACGTTTTTAATCAATAAGAACGGGACATTTCAGTTGGTATCCGAGCGTTGGTCTTAGAGAACCAGAATTTTGCATTAGTGTGTCTTATCAAGTTTGTTAGGATGCATTAGTGAGTGTGGACTTCGACCGTGTTTACTTGAAAAATGATTGCTTAACAAATTTTGTTGGAAACTATATATTTTTAACATGTGAATATTATGTGATATATTAATCTCTTAACGCGTTTGATATTATGTGATAGATGTCTACCTCTAGAACAAGTCCCATTGACTCACCTAATAATAATGAAGAGTCAAATGTAAATTGGAATGATTCGTGGACTGATTCACAAGTTCCCGAAGAGGAACCGGAAGAAGAGTCGGAACCGGAAGAAGAATCGGAACCGGAAGAAGAATCAGAACCGGATGAAGAAATAGAACCGGTGGGGGAAATAATAAAACGGTTAAGTAAAAGAAAATCCTCAACTAACTGACCAAGGTTAATTATGGTCAATGGTGTTTCCGCCAAGGAAGCAAAATATTGGGAGGATTACCAATTCTCCGATGAATCGGATTCCGACGAGAATTCCGATGATGTTATAGAAATTACCCCAACTGAATTTAAAAAGGCAAAAGAAAATAATAAGGGAAAGGGCATAAAAATAGAGAAATCTAATTCCAACCCCGATGAACTTTATATATATCGTCAACCCCCGAAGTCCTTAAGTTGTAACAATGACCCGGGAACCTCTAAACCACTAGGTTTTTCTAAACCAATGTGGATCACGACGGCTCGTATTAGGGGAACATCATATATCCCTAGAAACTTGGCAAAATGAACCAAAACCGAAGAAGAAGAAACAAGCGAGTCGGAATAAGATAGTTGTATTCGTGTGGTGTAATATATGTAATATAGTGTGCTTATGCTTTATCATATATGTAAAAATTGCTTGTATTAATAAGTATTTTTTTTTATGAATCTAACTCTTGTCTATTTTACAGTATAAAAACACAAAATGGATAGACAACCCAATATTTTAAGAGACCTACCCGGAGACATGATTGATGAAATCTTGTCTAGAGTCGGTCAGAATTCTTCAGCATAACTATTTAAGGCGAGATCAGTTTGTAAGACATTCGAAGAACGTTCCAAGAATGCCTTGGTTTATAAAAGGCTTTCATTCGAAAGATGGGGGATATCACATTGGGAAATCCATAAGTTACGATGTGTTTACTTTGACGCATATATTGCAGGGAACCCAAATGCTATTTTACGCAATGGGTTAAGAAATTATTTTGACTCAATATATCCGAATATTGGACTTCGTGATTTAGAAAAAGCGGCTAACATGCAACATAAAGAAGCATGTTATGCTTACGGATTAATAATGTTCGATTCTCACCAAAGTGAGAACAAGAACATCGGGCTACAACTATTAAACAAAACGTTCCCACAAGTGACGGAGTCGGTAATTGGGGTAAGAAATGAGGTTTTTAGATTGTTACGGGACTGTTGGACATTACGTAACCCTCGTCCCTTTGACGACGTTACAACACGCTGTCTTATCAACGGCCATAACGGTTATGTTCCACAAGACCAAGAATGGGAAGTAATCCTAGTAAAACCAGAATGCATGACTTGTTTCTGGACGTATGAATTACGTGTCTTTATTGCCTTTGCTGAACGACTTGTGTACTAGCTAGAATTATCTTCACAACCATCTTGTATCAAATTTATGGTGTACTATATTTCATGCTATATGTAAAATAAGCGGTATTGTAAGTTTGTAAAATATTGTGTAAAAGTTTGAACGCGAAATATTATTATAATCAGTTTTTCATATAGAATTGTAGTAGTTGAATTGTATATTAGCTACTAAGTATGAACTTAACGGGTAGGTACTACCCGAATTTAAACTTATAAAACGCTAATATGAAGAAAAAGCTTTTATAAATGAGTTCATATTATGCTACGAAATACTATTAACTACTCTTAATATTCTGTATGATTAACTTGTTCCATTTAACTATTTTGAAGGAAATGGCACTGACTACTCGACACACCGTGAATATGAATGAAGAGGAATTCCGTACTTTTCTAGCTTCAAACATAGCCGCAGTACAGGCTGCGCTACATACCAACAATAACCTTGGATCTAGCAGTACAGGAAATCGTGTAGGATGCACCTACAAAGAATTCACTGCCTGCAAACCTTTGGAATTTGATGGAACCGAAGGACCGATCGGATTGAAACGGTGGACCGAGAAGGTTGAATCAGTGTTTGCCATAAGTAAGTGTACTGAAGAGGACAAAGTGAAGTACGCTACGCATACCTTCACAGGTTCTGCGTTAACATGGTGGAATACCTATCTAGAGCAAGTGGGATAAGATGATGCGTACGCACTACCGTGGTCAGCATTCAAGCACTTGATGAACGAGAAGTACCGTCCTAGAACCGAGGTCAATAAGATCAAGACAGAACTTAGAGGGTTACGAGCCCAAGGATTTGATATTACCACGTACGAAAGACGATTCACAGAATTGTGCCTATTGTGTCCGGGAGCATTCGAAGATGAGGAAGAGAAGATCGACGCGTTTGTGAAAGGATTACCGGAAAGAATCCAAGAAGATATAAGTTCACACGAGCCCGCCTCCATACAACAGGCATGTAGAATGGCTCACAAACTAGTGAACCAGATTGAAGAAAGAATTAAAGAACAGACTGCTGAAGAGGCCAATGTGAAGCAAGTTAAAAGAAAGTGGGAGGAAAACGGTGATAAGAATCACCAATACAACAACAACAGCAATTACAACAATAATCGTAACAATTATCCCAACAATCGCAACATCAATCGCAACTACAACAAATGGCCCAACAACAACAACAACAACAACAACAACAACAGCAACTACAACAATCATCCCAATAACAATAATAACCGCAATAACAACAACAATCAGAAGCAGCTATGCCAAAGGTGTGAAAAGTATCATTCGGGGTTCTGCACCAAATTTTGCAACAAGTGTAAAAGAAATGGTCATAGCGCGGCGAAGTGTGAGGTCTACGGACCAGGGGTTAATAGAACGAAAGGAAGAAATGGTGTCGGAACGAGTAATGGCGGAGAAAGTAGTGTCGGAGCAAGTTATGCCAATGTAGTTTGTTATAAATGTGGAAAACCGGGCCACATTATTAGAAATTGCCCGAACCAGGAGAATACGAATGGACAAGGCAGCGAAAGAGTTTTCAATATTAATGCGGCAGAGGCACAGGAAGACCCGGAGCTTGTTACGGGTACGTTTCTTATTGACAATAAATCTGCTTACGTTTTATTTGATTCGGGTGCGGATAGAAGCTATATGAGTAGAGATTTTTGTGCTAAATTAAGTTGTCCATTGACGCCTTTGGATAGTAAATTTTTACTCGAATTAGCAAATGGTAAATTAATTTCAGCAGATAATATATGTCGGAATCGAGAAATTAAACTGGTTAGCGAAACATTTAAGATTGATTTGATACCAGTAGAGTTAGGGAGTTTTGATGTGATAATCGGTATGGACTGGTTGAAAGAAGTGAAAGCAGAGATCGTTTGTTACAAAAATGCAATTCGCATTATACGAGAAAAAGGGAAACCCTTAATGGTGTCTGGAGAAAAGGGCAACACGAAGCTACATCTTATTAGTAATTTTAAGGCACAAAAACTAATAAGAAAAGGTTGCTATGCTGTTCTAGCACACGTCGAGAAAGTACAAACTGAAGAAAAGAGCATTAATGATGTTCCCATTGCAAAAGAATTTCCCGATGTATTTCCGAAAGAATTACCGGGATTACCCCCACATCGATCCGTTGAATTTCAAATAGATCTTGTACTAGGAGCTGCACTAATAGCTCGTGCTCCTTACAGACTCGCACCCAGCGAGATGAAAGAACTGCAAAGCCAATTACAAGAACTTTTAGAGCGTGGTTTCATTCGACCAAGCACATCACCGTGGGGAGCTCCTGTTTTGTTTGTCAAGAAGAAAGATGGTACATTCAGGTTGTGTATCGACTATCGAGAGTTGAACAAACTTACCATCAAGAACCGCTACCCACTACCGAGAATCGACGACTTATTTGATCAACTACAAGTCTCGTCTGTTTATTCAAAGATTGACTTACGTTCCGGGTATCATCAAATGCGGGTGAAAGAAGATGATATTCCAAAGACTGCTTTCAGAACACATTACGGTCATTACGAGTTTATGGTCATGCTGTTTGGTTTAACTAATGCACCAGCTGTGTTCATGGACCTTATGAACCGAGTGTGTGGACCATACCTTGACAAGTTTGTCATTGTTTTCATTGATGACATACTTATTTACTCAAAGAATGACCAAGAACACGATGAACATTTGAGAAAGGTGTTAGAAGTATTGAGGAAGGAAGAATTGTACGCTAAGTTTTCAAAGTGTGCATTTTGGTTGGAAGAAGTTCAATTCCTCGGTCACATAGTGAACAAAGAAGGTATTAAGGTGGATCCGGCAAAGATAGAAACTGTTGAAAAGTGGGAAACCCCGAAAACTCCGAAACACATACGCCAGTTTTTAGGACTAGCTGGTTACTACAGAAGGTTCATCCAAGACTTTTCCAGAATAGCAAAACCCTTGACTGCATTAACGCATAAAGGGAAGAAATTTGAATGGAATGATGAACAAGAGAAAGCGTTTCAGTTATTGAAGAAAAAGCTAACTACGGCACCTATATTGTCATTGCCTGAAGGGAATGATGATTTTGTGATTTATTGTGACGCATCAAAGCAAGGTCTCGGTTGTGTTTTAATGCAACGAACGAAGGTGATTGCTTATGCGTCTAGACAATTGAAGATTCACGAACAAAATTATACGACGCATGATTTGGAATTAGGCGCGGTTGTTTTTGCATTAAAGACTTGGAGGCACTACTTATATGGGGTAAAAAGTATTATGTATACCGACCACAAAAGTCTTCAACACATATTTAATCAGAAACAACTGAATATGAGGTAGCGTAGGTGGATTGAATTATTGAATGATTACGACTTTGAGATTCGTTACCACCCGGGGAAGGCAAATGTGGTAGCCGATGCCTTGAGCAGGAAGGACAGAGAACCCATTCGAGTAAAATCTATGAATATAATGATTCACACTAACCTTACTACTCAAATAAAGGAGGCGCAACAAGGAGTTTTAAAAGAGGGAAATTTAAAGGATGAAATACCCAAAGGATCGGAGAAGCATCTTAATATTCGGGAAGACGGAACCCGGTATAGGGCTGAAAGGATTTGGGTACCAAAATTTGGAGATATGAGAGAAATGGTACTTAGAGAAGCTCATAAAACTAGATACTCAATACATCCTGGAACGGGGAAGAGGTACAAGGATCTCAAGAAACATTTTTTGTGGCCGGGTATGAAAGCTGATGTTGCTAAATAAGTAGGAGAATGTTTGACGTGTTCTAAGGTCAAAGCTGAGCATCAGAAACCATCAGGTCTACTTCAACAACCCGAAATCCCGGAATGAAAATGGGAAAACATTACCATGGATTTCATCACTAAATTGCCAAGGACTGCAAGTGGTTTTGATACTATTTGGGTAATAGTTGATCGTCTCACCAAATCAGCACACTTCTTACCAATAAGAGGAGATGACAAGATGGAGAAGTTATGTCACACCCCCAGTTAGGGCCTGGGTGAAATGTGACTTAATATCAAATCAACCAACATATTATAATATACGAGAACAATACTAAATGATAAAACAAACTTTATTGAGCACGCAGCGGAAAATGAAACGTAGTTACAATGATAGGAATAACAATAATGGAAATGTTCACATGCAGAAGTAATAAATGCGATATCTCTTGATCCTATGTCCAAGTAGCATCACATAAGCAGTAAGTATAAGAGCTTGAATCAAACAGCACCTGAGACAAAACATGCTAAAGTGTCAACCAAAAGGTTGAGTGAAGTTCATAGGTTTAACAAATAAGTTTGACCGTTTGTTTTAGACCACAAGATTTAATTTGTAAGGTTGATCTCCCGCAGGATCAAAAAGTTATGCCAGTGCGTGATATTTAGACTAAACGTTCAAGTTTGCCCCATGACAAGTTGTGTCTGTCCTTGTCGGTTTAATTTCATTATCAAGTAATACAAAGACTTAGTCAAATGTATCGGGGACGTTACTCCCGATAGGCCTACCCCCAATAAATAAGCATGCCGCAGCACTTAAAAATATCACTGTAGGGACTTAGTCGGACATAGCCGGGTATAGCATAGTTTTAGCAGTTGGTACTTGTGTCTAAATTGTAAATAGTAAAAGCAGCATGTGTCTCACCCCAAATAAGTTAAATAAGTTTGCTAGCAATAAAGAGTGGGGCTATGAATTCACCTTAGTAAGTAGAGAGAGAGTTATTCCTCGGAATAAAGAGTTGAACGAGTGAGCAGGAAAGTCAACCTATTGACATTTAAGAGTAGTTAAGTGTTTTGCCCATGTTTAAGTTTAAGTATGTGTTTAAGTATAGTTTGTTTTACTAAGTTTCTATTCCTAGTAAGTTACTATTTTTATAATGTTTCCATTTTTAGAAAGTTTCTTATTTTACTAAGTTTCTATGACTATAGAGTTTCTACTTTTATGAGTGTTTTTCATTTTAGGATACTTGCCGTATTAGATAAGCTTCCAATCACCCCTTTCCCTTCGAATGGCTAATTTAGATCTAGGGGCTTGAGCCATAGGACCCTTTAAATCGGAAGTCCAAACCCTCTGCCTAGAATCTCGTAGAAACCATTCGTCAAGAAAGTTCGAAGATCTATACATCTCTAATACATATCCCAAAATATTTTTGTGCTACAATATAAGTAGTAGGTTATAGGTGCTAGTAATAGTAATAGTGTATACATGTTAAGTACTAGTATAAGTAGTATTAGGGTTTAAGGTTTTAATATGTATATGTATATATAATTCGTATATATACATAAAAATATTTTTTTTACATGTATATATGTATATATAAATCTAGGAGTGTTTATGTATATACTTATGAATAACAAGTTTATAATATGAATATGAATTAACAAAGATTAAAGTTTATGTAAATAGTTTAGGGTTTATGTTATACCTTTGAAGATTCAAGATAATTAACAAAGAAAAGATGAACACGATGAAGATGGAAGATCAAAGCCTTAAAAATCTTGAAGAACTCCTTGAAGATTCTTGAAGAACACGAAGAACAAGCTTGAAGATCCGAATACCACAAGAGAGGGAGAGGGAGAGATTGTTTTTGAGAGAGGATTTTGGTGTGATTTGTGAATGAGAAACTAGGAGTTTATATAGTGCAAGTATTAGAGTGTTAGTCAACATAAGGATGTTCTAATTAATGATTTTATTTTATTTTATAATTTTTAGTCAACAATAGGTGGTACTAGTTTATATATATATTATTTTAATTTTTAGTCAACATAAGGATGTAATTGTTTAAGATTCTTTAGTCTCATTATTATTACTATTATTACTATTATTATTTTTTACATTTACTACATGATAAGTATTATTTTCTTTTTACTAATTCATGACTTGTATATATTTAGTTCTCAATTGTTTTATTATTTATATAAATGTCAATTTTTATTTATTACTTATAGGTTATCAGTTATAATATTACATAAATGCATAAATTTTAATTAGCAGTGAGTGTCGACTAACAGTTTATTATTTTCATCTTTTATTAACTTGTCAATTATTGCACAAAGTTAATTAATATGTTTTCTAACTCTTAATACTTAACAATTGTTGATTAAAGTTTAATCATTAAGTTTTGATTATATTGTTTGGGCATTTAATATTGGAAAAATATATAATGGAAAAATGAGGGTCGTTATAGTACCTCCCCGTTATTGAAAACTTCGTCCCGAAGTTTTTAGGTAGTTTTCTCGTTTGCAGCAGCAGTTGAGAAGAGATGGGGATATTTCCGTTTCATATGGTCTTTGCGTTCCCAGGTATATTCGGGGCCTCTACGCGAATTCCACCGGACTTTAACGATAGGTATATTGCTTTTACGCGTTTGTTTGACCTCTCCTTCCATGATTTCTATAGGTTCTTCAACGAAGTGCATTTGCTCATCAATGCGGACATCATCCAGAGGAATAACGAGTGTGTCATCGGCAAGACACCGTTTAAGATTTGAGACATGAAACACATCATGTACTTGACTAAGTTCGGTTGGCAGTTCTAATCGGTATGCCACGGGACCGACTCTTTTAGTGATTGTGAATGGTCCAACATATCGTGGACTGAGTTTACTTCGCTTACCGAAGCGGACAACACCTTTCCAAGGGGATACTTTCAACATGACTTTATCTCCAACTTGGTATTCGATGTCTTTTCGTTTCTTATTGGCATAGCTTTTCTGTCGGCTACGGGCAGTTTCTAAACGTTGCTTGATTTGAACGATCTTTTCGGTAGTTTCGTGAATAATTTCAGGACCAGTTAAATGTCTGTCCTCAAGTTCATCCCAACACAAAGGGGATCTACACTTCCGTCCATATAAAGCTTCAAAAGGTGCAGCCTTAATGCTGGAGTGATAACTGTTATTATAAGAAAATTCAACCAAAGGTAGATGTCTATCCCATCCTTTGCCGTAATCGATTGCACAAGCACGTAGCATATCCTCCATAGTTTGAATGGTTCGTTCACTTTGACCATCGGTTTGCGGATGATAAGCTGTACTCATGTCGAGTTGAGTTCCAAGAGCAGATTGTAAAGTTTTCCAAAATCTAGAAACAAATCGACTATCGCGATCAGAAATGATCGAGATAGGAACACCATGACGTGAGACGATTTCTTTAATATAAAGCTGTGCTAATCTCTCCATCTTGTCGGTTTCCTTGATTGGTATGAAATGTGCAGATTTAGTAAGACGATCAACTACGACCCAAATAGTATCGTTACCGTTCGAAGTCTTAGGTAACTTAGTAACGAAGTCCATAGTGATACCTTCCCACTTCCACTGCGGAATGTCGGGTTGTGTCAATAGACCAGAAGGCTTTTGATGTTCGGCCTTGACTTTCAAACAAGTGAGACACTTACTAACATAAGTAGCAATATCGGCTTTCATGTTAGGCCACCAGTAGAATTCCTTCACATCGTGATACATCTTACTGGAACCGGGATGGATAGAATATCTAGTCTTATGTGCTTCATCCAAGACTAGTTCGCGAAGATTACCAAAACGAGGAACCCAGATTCTATTGCCAAAGTACCGTGTACCATTAGCTTTCACTTGAAGTTGGTTCTCAAAACCAATAGGTCCTTCACCTTCGATAAGTGTCGGTCTAATAGCTTCCAATTGAGCTTCACAGATTCGTGAAATAAGATTCGATTTGATTTTTAGGTTTAAAGCACGAACACGTTTAATATCGTCTTTTCGACTAAGGGCATCGGCAACTACATTCGCCTTGCCAGGATGATATTTCAGCTCACAATAATAATCGTTCAATGTCTCGAGCCATCGACTTTGCCTCATATTCAGCTGTTTTTGATCAAAGATGTGTCGAAGACTTTTATGGTCAGTGTACACCGTAAAGTGATTACCATAGAGATAATGTCTCCATATCTTTAATGCAAATACCACAGCACCTAACTCTAGGTCATGTGTGGTATAGTTTACTTCATGTTTCTTCAACTGTCTAGATGCATAGGCGATAACCTTCTCTCGTTGCATTAAAACACAACCAAAGCCATGCTTTGAGGCATCGCAGTAAACAACAAAGTCGTCGGTACCTTCAGGTAAAGAAAGAATTGGGGCTGTGGTCAACTTCTCCTTCAGAATCTTGAAAGCAGATTCCTGTTCTTCGGACCACTCAAATTTCTTCCCTTTTTGAGTCAGCTTTGTAAGAGGTTTGGCAATGAGAGAAAAATCTTTTATAAACCTTCGATAGTAACCGGCAAGTCCCAAAAATTGACGAATATGCTTTGCAGTCTTTGGTATCTCCCAGTTCTGAATAGCAGTAATCTTAGCTGGATCGACATGTATTCCGTTTCTATCAACAACATGTCCGAGAAATTGTACGGTTTTGAGCCAAAACTCGCATTTAGAAAATTTAGCATAAAGTTGTTCCTTTCGTAAGAGTTCAAGAATCATGCGCAAATGTTGCTCATGCTCTTTCTCATTCTTCGAATAGATCAAGATGTCGTCAATGAATACGATGACAAATTTGTCAAGATACGGTTTACAAACACGATTCATGAGGTCCATGAACACGGCAGGAGCATTAGTTAAACCAAAAGGCATGACACAGAATTCATAGTGCCCATAACGAGTGCGAAAAGCAGTCTTAGGAATATCGGATTCCTTGACCTTGAGTTGGTGATAACCGGATCTTAAATCAATCTTTGAATAAACACTTGACCCTTGAAGTTGGTCAAATAGATCATCAATACGTGGCAACGGATAACGGTTCTTGATAGTAAGCTTGTTAAGTTCACGGTAATCAATGCACATCCTTAATGTACCATCCTTCTTTTTAACAAACAGAATAGGAGCTCCCCAAGGGGACGAGCTTGGACGAATGAAACCTTTATCCAATAGTTCTTGGAGTTGGTTGGATAATTCCTTCATTTCGGAAGGTGCTAAACGGTATGGTGCTTTAGCAACAGGAGCAGCACCAGGAGTTAAATCAATTTGGAATTCAACTTGTCGAGGAGGTGGAATACCCGGAAGATCTTCGGGAAACACATCGGGAAAGTCTTTAACTACTGGTACATCTTCAATTCGCTTCTCTTTCGATTCAATCAGATTAACGTGGGCTAGAATAGCTGGATAACCTTTCATAAGGTATTTGCGGGTTTTAATACAGGAGATAATATTGAGATTGGAACCACTCTTTTCACCTTGGATAATAAGAGTCTCTCCATTTCCTAATGGAACATGAACGGTTTTATCGTAACACATGATCGCAGCTCTTAATGGACGTAACCAATCCATTCCAACTACGACATCGAAACTTCCTAGCTCGACCGGCAAAAGGTCTATCTTAAATTCTTTGCTGGCTAAGATTAGGTTGCAGTTTTTATAAATTTTATCAACTTTCATGATCTTTCCATTGGCTACTTCTACTAATCGTTTAGTTTCTAAGGGTTGAGGCTTTTCAGTAAATAGGGTACAAAATTCATTAGATACGTAACTTCGGTCGGCACCAGTATCGAATAAAATAGTTGCGTAGCAATTATTGACGAGATACGTACCCGTGATGACCTCATCTTCATCTCGGGCTTCAGCAGCAGTAATAACAAATGCACGACCCTTTGCAGCAGTAGTATTGGCTCCAGTAGCAGGATTATCTCTCTTCTTAGGGCAATTTGGACTAATGTGTCCCTTTTCCCCACAAGTATAACAAGTAGGAGGAGCTTTGGCAGGAACAATAGATTTATTCTTTGGAGGAGTCCTACACGTCTTAGCTACGTGTCCCACTTTCTTACACAACGAACAAGTGGCAGTGCACTGCCCCGGGTGATGCCTTTCACAACGAACACAAAAAGGATAAGTGCCCTTATAATTCGTCCTTGTACTATCCATAAGCTTTTTACTAACATTCTGAGTTGAACCTTGAGACGGCTCAAACTTCCTCTTACCATCATTACCCTTGGTTTCAACTTGCTTATTGGCCGACGCCCTTCTTCTCTTGGCCAACATGAGATTTTGTGCCATGAGAATCACAGCATCCAAAGTAACCTTCTCAGCAGCAATAACATTCCCTTGAACATCCTCGGGAAGACCTTCAATATACCGCTCAATTCTTCTAGCTTCAGTAGGAAACATTTCAGGACATAGAGTAGAAAGCTCCAGATAACGATTGGTATAATTCTCAATGTCAGTACCCTTGACCCTGAGTTCCCAGAACTCAGCTTCAAGCTTCTGAACTTGACTCCTTGGGCAGAATTTGTTGACCATCATACTTTTGAGTTCGTCCCATGGAATTGCATTAGCATTATCAATTCCTACGGACTTGGCATAAGCAGTCCACCAAGTTAAAGCATTACCACCCAACGAGCTAGTGGCATACTTTACTCGATCATCATCACCACAGTTGCACATACGGAAAATAGATTCCATCTTTTCGAACCAACGAACTAGTTCGACAGCTTCTTCGTTTCCCTTAAAAGCGGGAGGGTGACAGTTTGTAAAGTCCTTGTAGGAACAAGGTTTTGGTTGAGTATTAGCATGATTAGCTTGGGCGTTGCCTTGGGCAGCAGCGAGTAACTGTTGGAATTGCTCAGTAGTTAATACAACGTTGTTAACGGTAGGTGCAGCTGAACGAACCATGATGTCACTACATAAAAGTGAACATATGTTTGATAAGTTTAACAAGTTATAAGTTTGAGTAATCACAAGTATGAATAAACTAAAGTATTGATATCGCATGATATTAATAAAACACTTTATATTATTAGAACGAGGCATTAAATAAGCCTTTATTACACGATTTGGAAATAGAAATTGTTTAAGGCACAGCCTTTACATAGATGGAAAATAGGAAAAATAACTAGGAAATATTAAGATTGAAGTAGTCTTCATATTTTGTCTCCAACCTTCTTCATAAACTCCTCAACTTTCTCATTTTTTGTCTTTTGTTTCTCATAGAGATACTCGAAGTTGTCATAAAGGTTGGTAACACGACTGTTTACGGCATTAGTGTTGTACTCTCTTATGGCAAGTTGTTCGTTGACTCGACCTTTCTCCATTTTCATTCGGACATCAACATCCTCCTTGAGGTAAGCAAGTGATTGCTTTCCCCAGCGAGTGTTGCGTTCTTCCTCGCACTTTAGCATCAGCAACTCCTTTCTTAGCTCGACGTTTTCTTTCATAAGTTTCTTCATTCGACGATCCACTCTTTCCATGTGGCGAAGTAGACCTCCAATGTTTCTCTCGGTATCGTTTCGTAATCTCATGATTTCATACTTAGGACCATCATAAAAAGGAGATCGGGCTCTCTTCCTTGATGGACCAACTTCTTCATGCCGTTTTCCCTTATCTTGGGTTCTCGGAGTTGGGTAGTATTGAGGAGACCCATGTGAATCTAAAATAGTATTCGGGCTATAATTCAGCGGTGGTGAAGCAGGATTATAAAGAGGACTTCGAACTGGTCTCGAAGTTGAAGAGTGTCCAACACCTACTTCGGTGGTAGGGTTGTGAGTTGCTTTGTTGGGCTTGTAAACGCTTGAGCTTGACATCCTATTATTAGGAAAGAGACCTTGATTAGAATCTTTGAGTCAAGTTTATTAAAGCATAATTGTTAAGATTATACGACAATCCTAAGTGCTTTAAGTCTAAGGCAGGAAAGGTTATAGTTTCCTAGATTGCTAAGGCACCCTAGCTAACAAGTAAGGCACACATAAAAATGCAATCCTGGTTCTCTATAACAGCCTGGCTTGCTCTGATACCAATCTGTCACACCCCCAGTTAGGGCCTGGGTGAAATGTGACTTAATATCAAATCAACCAACATATTATAATATACGAGAACAATACTAAATGATAAAACAAACTTTATTGAGCACGCAGCGGAAAATGAAACGTAGTTACAATGATAGGAATAACAATAATGGAAATGTTCACATGCAGAAGTAATAAATGCGATATCTCTTGATCCTATGTCCAAGTAGCATCACATAAGCAGTAAGTATAAGAGCTTGAATCAAACAGCACCTGAGACAAAACATGCTAAAGTGTCAACCAAAAGGTTGAGTGAAGTTCATAGGTTTAACAAATAAGTTTGACCGTTTGTTTTAGACCACAAGATTTAATTTGTAAGGTTGATCTCCCGCAGGATCAAAAAGTTATGCCAGTGCGTGATATTTAGACTAAACGTTCAAGTTTGCCCCATGACAAGTTGTGTCTGTCCTTGTCGGTTTAATTTCATTATCAAGTAATACAAAGACTTAGTCAAATGTATCGGGGACGTTACTCCCGATAGGCCTACCCCCAATAAATAAGCATGCCGCAGCACTTAAAAATATCACTGTAGGGACTTAGTCGGACATAGCCGGGTATAGCATAGTTTTAGCAGTTGGTACTTGTGTCTAAATTGTAAATAGTAAAAGCAGCATGTGTCTCACCCCAAATAAGTTAAATAAGTTTGCTAGCAATAAAGAGTGGGGCTATGAATTCACCTTAGTAAGTAGAGAGAGAGTTATTCCTCGGAATAAAGAGTTGAACGAGTGAGCAGGAAAGTCAACCTATTGACATTTAAGAGTAGTTAAGTGTTTTGCCCATGTTTAAGTTTAAGTATGTGTTTAAGTATAGTTTGTTTTACTAAGTTTCTATTCCTAGTAAGTTACTATTTTTATAATGTTTCCATTTTTAGAAAGTTTCTTATTTTACTAAGTTTCTATGACTATAGAGTTTCTACTTTTATGAGTGTTTTTCATTTTAGGATACTTGCCGTATTAGATAAGCTTCCAATCACCCCTTTCCCTTCGAATGGCTAATTTAGATCTAGGGGCTTGAGCCATAGGACCCTTTAAATCGGAAGTCCAAACCCTCTGCCTAGAATCTCGTAGAAACCATTCGTCAAGAAAGTTCGAAGATCTATACATCTCTAATACATATCCCAAAATATTTTTGTGCTACAATATAAGTAGTAGGTTATAGGTGCTAGTAATAGTAATAGTGTATACATGTTAAGTACTAGTATAAGTAGTATTAGGGTTTAAGGTTTTAATATGTATATGTATATATAATTCGTATATATACATAAAAATATTTTTTTTACATGTATATATGTATATATAAATCTAGGAGTGTTTATGTATATACTTATGAATAACAAGTTTATAATATGAATATGAATTAACAAAGATTAAAGTTTATGTAAATAGTTTAGGGTTTATGTTATACCTTTGAAGATTCAAGATAATTAACAAAGAAAAGATGAACACGATGAAGATGGAAGATCAAAGCCTTAAAAATCTTGAAGAACTCCTTGAAGATTCTTGAAGAACACGAAGAACAAGCTTGAAGATCCGAATACCACAAGAGAGGGAGAGGGAGAGATTGTTTTTAAGAGAGGATTTTGGTGTGATTTGTGAATGAGAAACTAGGAGTTTATATAGTGCAAGTATTAGAGTGTTAGTCAACATAAGGATGTTCTAATTAATGATTTTATTTTATTTTATAATTTTTAGTCAACAATAGGTGGTACTAGTTTATATATATATTATTTTAATTTTTAGTCAACATAAGGATGTAATTGTTTAAGATTCTTTAGTCTCATTATTATTACTATTATTACTATTATTATTTTTTACATTTACTACATGATAAGTATTATTTTCTTTTTACTAATTCATGACTTGTATATATTTAGTTCTCAATTGTTTTATTATTTATATAAATGTCAATTTTTATTTATTACTTATAGGTTATCAGTTATAATATTACATAAATGCATAAATTTTAATTAGCAGTGAGTGTCGACTAACAGTTTATTATTTTCATCTTTTATTAACTTGTCAATTATTGCACAAAGTTAATTAATATGTTTTCTAACTCTTAATACTTAACAATTGTTGATTAAAGTTTAATCATTAAGCTTTGATTATATTGTTTGGGCATTTAATATTGGAAAAATATATAATGGAAAAATGAGGGTCGTTATAAGTTAGCACGACTGTATTTGAAGGAAGTCATCTCCAGACATGGAATACCAATCTCTATTATCTCTGATAGGGATGGCAGATTTATTTCAAGATTCTGGCAGACATTACAGCAAGCATTAGGAACTCGTCTAGACATGAGTACTACCTATCATCCACAAACTGATGGGCAGAGCGAAAGGATGATACAAACTCTTGAAGACATGCTACGAGCATGTGTTATTGATTTCGGAAACAGTTGGGATCGACATCTACCATTAACAAAATTTTCCTACAACAACAGCTACCATTCAAGCATTGAGATGGCGCCGTTTGAAGCACTTTATGGTAGAAAGTGCAGGTCTCCGATTTGTTGGAGTGAAGTGGGGGATAGACAGATTACGGGTCCGGAGATTATACAAGAAACTACCGAGAAGATCATCCAAATTCAACAACGGTTGAAAACCGCCCAAAGTCGACAAAAGAGCTACGCTGACATTAAAAGAAAAGATATAGAATTTGAAATTGGAGAGATGGTCATGCTTAAAGTTGCACCTTGGAAAGGCGTTGTTCGATTTGGTAAACGAGGGAAATTAAATCCAAGGTATATTGGACCATTCAAGATTATTGATCGTGTCGGACCAGTAGCTTACCGACTTGAGTTACCTCAACAACTCGTGGCTGTACATAACACTTTCCACATCTCGAATTTGAAGAAATGTTTTGCTAAAGAAGATCTCACTATTCTGTTAGATGAAATCCAAATCAACGAAAAACTCCAATTCATCGAAGAACCCGTCAAAATAATGGATCGTGAGGTTAAAAGACTTAAGCAAAACAAGATACCAATTGTTAAGGTTCGATGGAATGCTCGTAGAGGACCCGAGTTCACCTGGGAGCATGAAGATCAGATGAAGAAGAAATACCCGCATCTATTTCCAGAAGATTCGTCAACACCTTCAACAGCTTAAAATTTCGGGACGAAATTTATTTAACGGGTAGGTACTGTAGTGACCCGAACTTTTCCTTGTTTATATATATTAATTGAGATTAATATTTACATGATTAAATGTTTCCAACATGTTAAGCAATCAAACTTGTTAAGACTTGATTAATTGAAATAGGTTTCATATAGACAATTGACCACCCAAGTTGACCGGTGATTCACGAACGTTAAAACTTGTAAAAACTATATGATGACATATATATGGTTATATATATAGTTAACATTATATTATGATAATTAAACATATCATTAAGTATATTAACAATGAACTACATATGTAAAAACAAGACTACTAACTTAATGATTTTGAAACGAGACATATATGTAACGATTATCGTTGTAACGACATTTAATGTATATATATCATATTAAGAGATATTCGTACATCATAATATCATGATAATATAATAATTTAAAATCTCTTTTGATATTATAAACATTGGGTTAACAACATTTAACAAGATCGTTAACCTAAAGGTTTCAAAACAACATTTACATGTAACGACTAACGATGACTTAACGACTCAGTTAAAATGTATATACATGTAGTGTTTTAATATGTATTTATACACTTTTGAAAGACTTCAATACACTTATCAAAATACTTCTAATTAACAAAAATGCTTACAATTACATCCTCGTTCAGTTTCATCAACAATTCTACTCGTATGCACCCGTATTCGTACTCGTACAATACACAGCTTTTAGATGTATGTACTATTGGTATATACACTCCAATGATCAGCTCTTAGAAGCCCATGTGAGTCAACTAACACATGTGGGAACCATCATTTGGCAACTAGCATGAAATATCTCATAAAATTACAAAAATATGAGTAATCATTCATGACTTATTTACATGAAAACAAAATTACATATCCTTTATATCTAATCCATACACCAACGACCAAAAACACCTACAAACACTTTCATTCTTCAATTTTCTTCATCTAATTGATCTCTCTCAAGTTCTATCTTCAAGTTCTAAGTGTTCTTCATAAATTCCAAAAGTTCTAGTTTCATAAAATCAAGAATACTTTCAAGTTTGCTAGCTCACTTCCAATCTTGTAAGGTGATCATCCAACCTCAAGAAATCTTTGTTTCTTACAGTAGGTTATCATTCTAATACAAGGTAATAATCATATTCAAACTTTGGTTCAATTTCTATAACTATTACAATCTTATTTCAAGTGATGATCTTACTTGAACTTGTTTTCGTGTCATGATTCTGCTTCAAGAACTTCGAGCCATCCAAGGATCCATTGAAGCTAGATCCATTTTTCTATTTTCCAGTAGGTTTATCCAAGTAAATTAAGGTAGTAATGATGTTCATAACATCATTCAATTCATACATATAAAGCTATCTTATTCGAAGGTTTAAACTTGTAATCACTAGAACATAGTTTAGTTAATTCTAAACTTGTTCGCAAACAAAAGTTAATCCTTCTAACTTGACTTTTAAAATCAACTAAACACATGTTCTATATCTATATGATATGCTAACTTAATGATTTAAAACCTGGAAACACGAAAAACACCGTAAAACCGGATTTACGCCGTCGTAGTAACACCGCGGGCTGTTTTGGGTTAGTTAATTAAAAACTATGATAAACTTTGATTTAAAAGTTGTTATTCTGAGAAAATGATTTTTATTATGAACATGAAACTATATCCAAAAATTATGGTTAAACTCAAAGTGGAAGTATGTTTTCTAAAATGGTCATCTAGACGTCGTTCTTTCGACTGAAATGACTACCTTTACAAAAACGACTTGTAACTTATTTTTACGACTATAAACCTATACATTTTCTGTTTAGATTCATAAAATAGAGTTCAATATAAAACCATAGCAATTTGATTCACTCAAAACGGATTTAAAATGAAGAAGTTATGGGTAAAAACAAGATTGGATAATTTTTCTCATTTTAGCTACGTGAAAATTCGTAACAAATCTATTTCAACCATAACTTAATCAACTTGTATTGTATATTATGTAATCTTGAGATACCATAGACACGTATACAATGTTTCGACCTATCATGTCGACACATCTATATATATTTCGGAACAACCATAGACACTCTATATGTGAATGTTGGAGTTAGCTATACAGGGTTGAGGTTGATTCCAAAATATATATAGTTTGAGTTGTGATCAATACTGAGATACGTATACACTGGGTCGTGGATTGATTCAAGATAATATTTATCGATTTATTTCTGTACATCTAACTGTGGACAACTAGTTGCAGGTTACTAACGAGGACAGCTGACTTAATAAACTTAAAACATCAAAATATATTAAAAGTGTTGTAAATATATTTTGAACATACTTTGATATATATGTATATATTGTTATAGGTTCGTGAATCAACCAGTGGCCAAGTCTTACTTCCCGACGAAGTAAAAATCTGTGAAAGTGAGTTATAGTCCCACTTTTAAAATCTAATATTTTTGGGATGAGAATACATGCAGGTTTTATAAATGATTTACAAAATAGACACAAGTACGTGAAACTACATTCTATGGTTGAATTATCGAAATCGAATATGCCCCTTTTTATTAAGTCTGGTAATCTAAGAATTAGGGAACAGACACCCTAATTGACGCGAATCCTAAAGATAGATCTATTGGGCCTAACAAACCCCATCCAAAGTACCGGATGCTTTAGTACTTCGAAATTTATATCATATCCGAAGGGTGTCCCGGAATGATGGGGATATTCTTATATATGCATCTTGTTATTGTCGGTTACCAGGTGTTCACCATATGAATGATTTTTATCTCTATGTATGGGATGTGTATTGAAATATGAAATCTTGTGGTCTATTGTTACGATTTGATATATATAGGTTAAACCTATAACTCACCAACATTTTTTGTTGACGTTTAAAGCATGTTTATTCTCAGGTGAATACTAAGAGCTTCCGCTGTTGCATACTAAAATAAGGACAAGATTTGGAGTCCTTGTTTGTATGATATTGTGTAAAAACTGCATTCAAGAAACTGATTTCGATGTAACATATTTGTATTGTAAACCATTATGTAATGGTCGTGTGTAAACAGGATATTTTAGATTATCATTATTTGATAATCTACGTAAAGCTTTTTAAACCTTTATTTATGAAATAAAGGTTATGGTTTGTTTTAAAAATGAATGCAGTCTTTGAAAAACGTCTCATATAGAGGTCAAAACCTCGCAACGAAATCAATTAATATGGAACGTTTTTAATCAATAAGAACGGGACATTTCAATGTGGTGGTTCAATTGTTCGATTGTGGTCCATTGGGGGTTTGGTGGTATGAATGTCTGATGGTGGTCTGGTAGAGGTCATTTAGTCTGTTGGTGGTCCATTGCTCCACTGTTAGCCTGGGGGATCAGTGGTCCGGTGTTGGTTTGTTGGTCTGGTTGTGGTCTATTGCTCTACTATCCAAACAATTACACCACCGAACTACCACCAGACAACTAAACCACTACCGAACCGCAACAGGACCAACAGACTGTTACCCGCCTAACAATGAACCACCGAATCACCAATGGACCAACAAACCACCATTAGACCATTACTGGACCAACATACCACCACCAGACTAACAGAACTACCGAAATAACAAACCATGCACCACCGAACCACCAAACCAACATAAGACCACCACTGGACTACCAGACCACACCGAACCACTAATACCAATGCACGTTGATGTGTTTTGATTATTTTTAAATAAATTGTTTTTATCCATTTTTAATACTTACCCAATTATATTTTAACACACCATGACAATACTGAAAGGACCCGTCCTGATCCATCCGGACAAAGTCCACATCGATTATGAACGATGCACAACAGTTGATTACATCGCGAGGTACTTGACCTCTATATAATACATTTTACAAACATTGCATTCATTTTTGAAAAGACAATCTTTCATTACATCTACGGTTGACGACATGCATACCATTTCATAATATATCTTACTATAATTGAATTAATAATAATCTTGATGAACTCAATGACTCGAATGCAACGTCTTTTGAAATATGTCATGAATTACTCCAATTAATATCTCTAAGATGAGCAAAAGCACAGCGGAAGATTTCTTTCATACCTGAGAATAAACATGCTTTAAAGTGTCAACCAAAAGGTTGGTGAGTTCATTAGTTTATCATAAACAAACATTTCATAATTTTAATAGACCATAAGATTTCATATTTCCAATTCTCATAAATAAACGTCCCATGCATAGAGACAAAAATATCATTCATATGGATTGAACACCTGGTAACCGACATTAACAATATGCATATAGAATATCCCCATCATTCCGAGATCCTCCTTCAGACATGATATAAATTTCAAAGTACTAAAGCATCCGGTACTTTGGATGGGGCTTGTTGGGCCCAATAGATCTATCTTTAGGATTCGCGTCAATTAGGGTGTCTGTTCCCTAATTCTTAGATTACCAGACTAAATAAAAAGGGGCATATTCGATTTCGATAATTCAACCATAGAATTTAGTTTCACGTACTTGTGTCTATTTTGTAAATCATTTATAAAAATTGCGCATGTATTCTCAGCCCAAAAATATAAAGGGTAAAAAGGCAAATGAAACTGTCATAACCCGTCCTTAACCATAAGAACGTGTTAGATAACGTATGATTTCATTGCGAGGTATTGACCTCTATATGCGACATGTTTTTAAAGAAAAACTGCATATATTATACATTACAAACCATGATCCTTATTTTTGATACAAGCTTTGGACAAAATAAAGATGATTATCGTTTAGCGATAATCTTCGACTTACAAACTTTACAAATGATAATAACAACCCGATTTCTAGCATATTTTACAACACAAGTTCTTGGATATGCAGTCTTATTTTTGACACAAATATGCGTACGCAAGATCCTGCTTAGATTCAACATGATGCAGCGGAAGCTTCTAATTATCACCTGAGAATAGACATGTTTAAAACGTCAACATAAAGTTGGTGAGATATAGGTTTAATGCCGGCAGCGATATAAATATAGACCACAAGATTTCATATATAAACATTTTAATAAAAATATTCTAAGTGGTTGAGCACTTGGTAACCATACTTAACATTTAATCACGTCGCATATTCCCTTTATTATGAAATCTTACTACACCGTACCAAGTGTAGTCACGAAACGAAGTACTGTGCAACCGTTGAATACTGGTCGTCCAGTCCGGTTGGGGTTGTCAGGCCCGATAGATCTATCAACAGGATTCGCGTTTACAATACCGCTGTAAATAACAGTTACCAAGCTACAGGGAAGTATGCCAGTGGTACAACTCAACGTAGAATATATTTTTCAGTTACTTGTGTCCATATCGTAAAACATAAAATACATGTATTCTCATCCCGAAATATTTAGAGTTTAAAAGTGGGACTATATACTCACTTTCGTCTTGAAGATATATATATAATTTGACTTGGTCTCCGGTTGATATCACGAACCTATCCATATATAATATATCAATACCTTTTCTTTTTAAACAAACGTCACATATATATACTTGTTATACTTTTAATACTTTGAATAATTCCTTAGTCCGTAGTTAGCAGTTCGTTGTTAGTAATTCAATTTTAATGGTTCATTTTTAGATGTTTAATATACCCGCAATGAAATAAATAAAACCCCCAACGAAATAAATAAAACCCCATCGTATATGTATTGGTCGAGATTAATATTGACCCATGGTACCGGTGTTGTCAAATGACGTGTTGCGTACATAAAGTACCGGTGTTGTCAAATGACGTGTTGCGTACAATCATGGGATCTTATGATTAATCTTCTCGTGTTGTTTACGGGTGATCCTGAACCATATAAAATTGAATTATAAGTACATATATATAAAATATCATGTTAACTTAAAAAGATGTGATTTATTTAATTTTTTCCCAATTATTTTCGTGGCTAAACTAGTCTTGGATATCCGATTTTGTTTCGGTCATAGTTTCTTCGTTACAACTCCGTTTTCGTTGATTCAACTTGCCATCTCCTTGGATCGAGTCCCTCTTTAAGACTATGAACTGTAAATACCTTAGTTTGTATTCAAAATCACACGGCATAGGTCAAACTTTAGTGAAACTTATGAAGTTAATCATTTTCCATCATGTAAACAACCTCAAATGATTATTTTTCTAAAAATACTTATACTTTGAGTTAAATCATGAAATTTTTATGTGTTATCATATTCATAGTAAAAATCATTTTTCCAGAAAATAAACCTCCAATTCAAAGTTTAAGATGGTTTTTAATTATCCAACCCAAAACAGCCCCCGGTTGCACTCCGACGTCGTAAATTCAGTTTTTAAGGTGTTCTTTGAAAAACCAAGTTATACCTTGTTAAGTTAGCATATAATTAAGATATGTTACAGGTCTTGAAGTATTTTAAAAGTTAAGTTAGAAGGATCTATTTAGTTTGCGAACAAGTTTGAAATCATTCAAACTATGTTCTAGTTTATAAACTCTTATATATATAGCTTTAAATATATGAATTGAAAAAGAGTTGAAGTAGAGTTTTTACCTCAAGTTTAAAATGTAAAGTTGCTGGAAAGAAGTAGTAAAATAAAAGTTGAGAGAGTTCTTGCAAGTGTGTGTGAAAATTGGAAGTAAAATTTGGAAAATGAATGTGTAAAAATGAGTTAGAAATGGTGCTTATTTATAGGCTTGAAAATTTGGTTTTTAGTGAAAATATCTAAGATAAGTTAAAATTTATTATGTCATGAATGACATATTATTCCAATAATTGAAGATTTCTATTGGTATATACCAATAGTAAATACTTCTAGAAGCTGTGTATAGTACCCTAGATATACGTATAGGATTATTGAGGAAACGGAACGAGAATTCAAATATAACTATCTTTTGTAAATATACTTATATTGTTTTATGTATAAAAGCCCTTTAAAAATGATTAAATACATTACTTATACGATATATGTATAAACATTATAAATCATCAGTATTTATGTCAAATAACGTTACGTAGGTTATTGTTTTGAAAACTTAAGTTAGTAGTTTCAAAATATACTTATGACTTTTTGTTATTAATACAAAATGAGATATTAAAACATCCTTAGATCATGTTAAATATGTATGTATAATTATCATATATTGTATAGTTCGTGATATCATCGGTCAAACTAGACGGTCAAACGTTGTGTAAAACTCTTTTCAAAAACATAAGTCTCAACAATTTGGATTGCTTATCATGTTGGTAAGGTTTAATTTATGTAAATATTAATCTCATAAGTATAGAACGATCGGAAAAGTGCGGGTCGTTACAGTACCTACCCGTTAAATAAATTTCGTCCCGAAATTTTAAAATTGTACCTATTTTGCGTCATCGAGAAACAAGTGTGGATACTTTTGTTTCATCTGATCCTCTCGTTCCCAAGTAAACTCAGGACCTTTTCGAGCATTCCAACGAACCTTAACGATTGGTATGTTGCTCTGCTTGAGCTGTTTAACTTCACGATCCATGATTTCGATTGGTTCTTCGATGAATTGTAGTTTCTCATCGACATGGATTTCTTCAAGAGGAATGGTGAGGTCTTCCTTTGCAAGACACTTCTTAAGGTTTGAGATGTGAAAGGTATTGTGTACTCCGGCGAGTTGTTGCGGTAACTCGAGTCGATAAGCTACCGGTCCAATGCGTTCGATGATCTTGAACGGGCCTACATATCTTGGGTTCAGTTTACCTCTTTTACCGAAACGTATTACACCTTTCCAAGGTGACACCTTTAGCATAACCATGTCCCCAATCTGAAACTCTAATGGTTTCCTTCGGACATCGGCGTAGCTCTTTTGGCGACTTCGGGCTGTTTTCAATCTCTCCTTGATTTGTACTATCTTCTGAGTCGTTTCGTGTATGATCTCGGGACCAGTTAATTGTCGATCTCCTACTTCATTCCAACAGATAGGAGATCTACACTTCCTTCCATACAATGCTTCGAATGGTGCAGCTTTAATGCTTGCATGATAACTATTATTATACGAAAATTCTGCTAACGGTAGATACTTATCCCATCCGTTTCCAAAATCGATCACACATGCCCTGAGCATGTCTTCAAGAGTCTGAATCGTTCTTTCACTCTGCCCGTCGGTTTGCGGATGATATGCGGTACTCATATCTAAACGAGTTCCTAGTGCCTCCTGCAGTGATTGCCAGAACTTTGAGGTAAATCTACTATCACGATCGGATATAATGGAAATAGGTATTCCATGCCTTGAAACAATTTCCTTTATATACAATCGTAATAGTTTCTCCATTCTATCCGTTTCCTTTATAGGCAAGAAATGGGCAGATTTGGTAAGACGATCAACAATCACCCAAATGGTGTCGTATCCCCAGGCAGTCTTTGGTAACTTCGTGATGAAATCCATGGTAATACCATCCCATTTCCATTCTGGGATTTCTGGTTGTTGAAGTAACCCTGATGGTTTCTGGTGTTCTGCCTTGACCTTGGAACAAGTTAAGCACTCCCCAACATATGTTGCAACGTCTGTCTTTAAGTTAGGCCACCAATAATGTGTCTTAAGATCTTGATACATCTTTCCAACTCCAGGATGTATCGAGTATCTTGTCTTATGTGCCTCGTTCAATATCAACTTCCTTAATCCACCCAACTTCGGTACCCAAATACGGTTTGCAAAATATCGAATTCCATCTTCCCGTATAACGAGTTGCTTCTCATACTTCTTCATTATTTCATTTTCTATATTTTCTTTAGTAAGTGCTTCTCGTTGAACTTCTTTGATTTGTGAGTTGAGATTCATGCGAATTTTTATGTTCATCGCTCGTACTCGAATTGGTTCTCGTTCCTTTCTGCTTAGTGCGTCAGCCACCACATTCGCTTTCCCGGGATGATAACGAATTTCACAATCATAGTTGTTTATTAACTCGACCCACCTACGTTGCCTCATGTTCAGCTGTTTCTGATCAAAAATATGTTGAAGACTTTTATGATCAGTAAACACAGTGCATCTAACCCCATATAAGTAGTGTCTCCATATCTTTAACGCAAACACGACTGCTCCCAGTTCTAGATCATGCGTCGTATAATTCCGCTCGTGAATCTTCAATTGTCGAGATGCGTATGCAATAACTTTCTTTCGTTGCATAAGAACACAACCAAAACCTTGTCGCGAAGCGTCACAATATATTTCAAAATCATCGTTCCCTTCAGGTAACGATAAAATAGGCGCCGTAGTTAACTTCTTCTTCAGTAATTGAAATGCGTTCTCCTGCTCCGAGGTCCATTCGTATTTCTTCCCTTTTTGCGTTAATGCTGTCAACGGCTTAGCTATTCGGGAAAAATCTTGAATAAACCTTCTATAATAACCGGCTAAACCCAAAAATTGGCGTATCTGCATTGGTGTTTTAGGAGTCTCCCATTTTTCAATGGCTTCAATTTTTGCTGGATCAACCTGAATTCCTTTGCTACTAACAACGTGGCCAAGAAATTGCACTTCTTTCAACCAGAAAGCACACTTAGAAAATTTAGCGTATAGCTGTTCTTTTCTCAACAACTCTAATATCAACCTTAAATGCTGCTCATGCTCTTGCTCACTCTTGGAATAGATAAGAATGTCATCAATGAAAACGATAACAAACTTATCTAAATACGGACTACAAACTCGATTCATGAGGTCCATGAATACAGCTGGCGCATTCGTCAATCCAAACGGCATGACCAAAAATTCGTAATGACCATAACGTGTCCGAAAAGCAGTTTTCGGAATGTCCTCTTCTTTGACACGTAGTTGATGATAGCCCGATCTTAGGTCAATTTTCGAATAAACACATGATCCCTGGAGTTGATCAAATAAGTCGTCAATTCTCGGTAGTGGATACCGATTTTTGATAGTTAACTTATTTAATTCACGATAATCTATACACATCCTAAAAGATCCATCTTTCTTTTTAACAAATAGAATCGGAGCTCCCCACGGTGAAGTACTTGGTCGTATGAATCCATGATCCAGTAATTCTTTTAACTGACTCTGAAGTTCTTTTAACTCGGACGGTGTAAGTCTATATGGAGCACGAGCCACTGGTGCGGCTCCTGGTACTAAATCTATTTGAAATTCTACAGATCTAAATGGAGGTAATCCCGGCAACTCTTCCGGAAAAACTTCAGGAAAATCTCTTGCCACAGGCACGTCGTTGATGCACTTCTCTTTTTCTTTCTTTTCGACTTTATTAACATGTGCTAAGATAGCATAGCACCCTTTCTTCAAGCACTTTTGAGCTTTCTAATAACTAATGAGTTTTAGCTTTGAGTTACCCTTCTCTCCATAAATCATCACCGGCATTCTATCCTTACAAGGAATGCGAATTGCCTTCTTGACACACACAACTTCAGCTCCTACTTTGGACATCCAGTCCATGCCGACTATTACATCAAAACTTCCTAATTCTACGGGTATTAAGTCAATTTTAAATGTTTCTCCGGCTAAATTTATTTTACAATCACGGCAAATTTTATCGGCTTTAATTAGTTTACCATTAGCTAACTCAATCATGTACTTAGAATCTAGAGGTAATGATGAACAATTCAATTTAGCGTAAAAGCCTCTACCCACGTAACTTCTATCGGCACCAGTATCAAATATAATAGATGCGGATAAGTTATTAATGGTAAACGTACCCGTAACAAGCTCCGGGTCTTCACACGCCTCTCTAGCATTAATAACAAATGCTCTTCCACGTGCAGATCCATTATTCTTCTCTGGATTCGGACACTGGCTCTTATAGTGACCTTGTTTTCCACACCCATAACAAGTAATGGTAGCCAAAGCAGTTCTATTTGCATTGGTGGCAGGAGTCTTGGTACCATTTGTATTTGTAACGAGAGCCCTACAATCTTCAGCAAGATGACCCTTTCGATTACATTTGTTGCATACCACATTACAGTAGCCAGAGTGATGTTTGTGGCATCGGTTGCATAAAGGATTTTGTCCTTTGTAACCAAAGCTTGAACCACCACCTGCACCTTGTATGGTTTCTTGTTTCTTAAAAGATTGTTGTTGGTTACCTCGATCATAATTTCCATTCCACTTTCTTTTGTTACCTGATACCTTCACATCAGTATTGGATGCTTTCTTATCCATGATGACCTGATCCATTAGCTCGTTTGCCATGGTTATAGCTTCATGAATTGTCTTAGGTTTCGATGCTGTAACGTTTGCCTTGACCTTTTTGGGCAAACCATCTTTGTACATTTCAATCTTCCGTTCTTCGGTTGGAATCAATTCAGGACATAGCAAAACTAATTCCATGAATCGCTGATTGTAGTTGGTGATTTCAGTACCAATAACCTTCAGACTTCGTAACTCATCTTCCAACTTCCTAACCTCGTTCCTTGGACAATATTCGTTGATTAACATTGTTTTGAATTCTTCCCACGGAGTATCATAAGCTACATCTCCTCCTACAGCCTTCACATAATTTTTCCACCACGTGAGTGCACTATCTTGTAAAGTGCACGATGCATACTTGGTCATGTCCTTTTCAACACAACCACTGATTTTAAACACAGTCTCCATCTTTTCTATCCATCGGGTTAAACCGATTGGTCCTTCTGTTCCACTGAATGATGAGGGCTTGCAAGCTTGAAAAGTTTTGTAAGTGCACCCCACACGAGGATTTGGGTTAACTGCAGCACCTCTTGCAGCCTCGACCCATAACATTCTGTCGTTCACTCATTGATTGATGAGTTCCTGGATTTCTTGTTCCGTCATTCGGTTCAATCGCGCCATATTCTTCTATAAGAATGAAAAGAAAATAATTATTCACATGGAATATTATAGATGTAGTGTATATTTACAGTACATTATAGCTTATTAATAATATGAACCAGGTATTATTATAAAAGCCTTTTCTTCTTATTAGCGTTTTATAATTATATCTAGGGTAGTACCTACCCGTTAATGTCCATACTTAATAGCTTAGTACAGAATCAATTACTACCATCTAAATAATACTTAACCATGGAAAATTATTGCATTTCACACTTCACTATTTTACATATGCTTATCTTATATCGAACATTAAGCAAACCACACTAATAATATTATACAAAACATTATATGATCCCATGGTTTAATACGGCAGCGCATCGTTTGGTCTATTTTCTAGGACGTTTAGGTTCAAGGAATGGCCTAACGCTTATCCTAGCTGTCTGCCTATATTTTGGCTGTGGGGCTGAAGAACTGGATGCCGGGACAGCACGAATAGGAATAGCGGGAATAGGGGTGGTAGTGTCTAGTGGAGTTGGTGCCACATCATCCTTACTAAACTCGGGATTTGAATTTTCTAATTCATTAGCCTTTCGTTTCTTTCCTAGTTCGAACTCGTCTTTTGTAATTTCCTGTATTTCTTCCTCGGGTTCACTTTCCTCCTCGGGTTCACTTTCCTCCTCGGGTTCACTTTCCTCCTCGGGTTCACTTTCCGGGTTCTCTATAGTCGGTTCATCCGGAATTTGTGAGTCTTCCCCAAAGATATTATTTTCGTCATCGGATAGGTTAATGACTGGAACACCATCTGAAGATTCTGGTTCGGAGTCGCTGAATGTGATAACAAGTTTTGAGCCCGACATCTATCATACAACAACTAACCCATTAGTACTACATAATATTTACATATAAATTTTAACCAACAATGATAAGCAATGGTTTTTAAATCAGACCCGGTCAAAGTCCAGACTTACTAATGTATCCTAACGACTTATCGGTTAGACACACTAATGCAAACCTGGTTCGCTAAGACCACCGCTCTGATACCACATGTCATAACCCGTCCTTAACCATAAGAACGTGTTAGATAACGTATGATTTCATTGCGAGGTATTGACCTCTATATGCGACATGTTTTTAAAGAAAAACTGCATATATTATACATTACAAACCATGATCCTTATTTTTGATACAAGCTTTGGACAAAATAAAGATGATTATCGTTTAGCGATAATCTTCGACTTACAAACTTTACAAATGATAATAACAACCCGATTTCTAGCATATTTTACAACACAAGTTCTTGGATATGCAGTCTTATTTTTGACACAAATATGCGTACGCAAGATCCTGCTTAGATTCAACATGATGCAGCGGAAGCTTCTAATTATCACCTGAGAATAGACATGTTTAAAACGTCAACATAAAGTTGGTGAGATATAGGTTTAATGCCGGCAGCGATATAAATATAGACCACAAGATTTCATATATAAACATTTTAATAAAAATATTCTAAGTGGTTGAGCACTTGGTAACCATACTTAACATTTAATCACGTCGTATATTCCCTTTATTATGAAATCTTACTACACCGTACCAAGTGTAGTCACGAAACGAAGTACTGTGCAACCGTTGAATACTGGTCGTCCAGTCCGGTTGGGGTTGTCAGGCCCGATAGATCTATCAACAGGATTCGCGTTTACAATACCGCTGTAAATAACAGTTACCAAGCTACAGGGAAGTATGCCAGTGGTACAACTCAACGTAGAATATATTTTTCAGTTACTTGTGTCCATATCGTAAAACATAAAATACATGTATTCTCATCCCGAAATATTTAGAGTTTAAAAGTGGGACTATATACTCACTTTCGTCTTGAAGATATATATATAATTTGACTTGGTCTCCGGTTGATATCACGAACCTATCCATATATAATATATCAATACCTTTTCTTTTTAAACAAACGTCACATATATATACTTGTTATACTTTTAATACTTTGAATAATTCCTTAGTCCGTAGTTAGCAGTTCGTTGTTAGTAATTCAATTTTAATGGTTCATTTTTAGATGTTTAATATACCCGCAATGAAATAAATAAAACCCCCAACGAAATAAATAAAACCCCATCGTATATGTATTGGTCGAGATTAATCTTGACCCATGGTACCGGTGTTGTCAAATGACGTGTTGCGTACATAAAGTACCGGTGTTGTCAAATGACGTGTTGCGTACAATCATGGGATCTTATGATTAATCTTCTCGTGTTGTTTACGGGTGATCCTGAACCATATAAAATTGAATTATAAGTACATATATATAAAATATCATGTTAACTTAAAAAGACGTGATTTATTTAATTTTTTCCCAATTATTTTCGTGGCTAAACTAGTCTTGGATATCCGATTTTGTTTCGGTCATAGTTTCTTCGTTACAACTCCGTTTTCGTTGATTCAACTTGCCATCTCCTTGGATCGAGTCCCTCTTTAAGACTATGAACTGTAAATACCTTAGTTTGTATTCAAAATCACACGGCATAGGTCAAACTTTAGTGAAACTTATGAAGTTAATCATTTTCCATCATGTAAACAACCTCAAATGATTATTTTTCTAAAAATACTTATACTTTGAGTTAAATCATGAAATTTTTATGTGTTATCATATTCATAGTAAAAATCATTTTTCCAGAAAATAAACCTCCAATTCAAAGTTTAAGATGGTTTTTAATTATCCAACCCAAAACAGCCCCCGGTTGCACTCCGACGTCGTAAATTCAGTTTTTAAGGTGTTCTTTGAAAAACCAAGTTATACCTTGTTAAGTTAGCATATAATTAAGATATGTTACAGGTCTTGAAGTATTTTAAAAGTTAAGTTAGAAGGATCTATTTAGTTTGCGAACAAGTTTGAAATCATTCAAACTATGTTCTAGTTTATAAACTCTTATATATATAGCTTTAAATATATGAATTGAAAAAGAGTTGAAGTAGAGTTTTTACCTCAAGTTTAAAATGTAAAGTTGCTGGAAAGAAGTAGTAAAATAAAAGTTGAGAGAGTTCTTGCAAGTGTGTGTGAAAATTGGAAGTAAAATTTGGAAAATGAATGTGTAAAAATGAGTTAGAAATGGTGCTTATTTATAGGCTTAAAAATTTGGTTTTTAGTGAAAATATCTAAGATAAGTTAAAATTTATTATGTCATGAATGACATATTATTCCAATAATTGAAGATTTCTATTGGTATATACCAATAGTAAATACTTCTAGAAGCTGTGTATAGTACCCTAGATATACGTATAGGATTATTGAGGAAACGGAACGAGAATTCAAATATAACTATCTTTTGTAAATATACTTATATTGTTTTATGTATAAAAGCCCTTTAAAAATGATTAAATACATTACTTATACGATATATGTATAAACATTATAAATCATCAGTATTTATGTCAAATAACGTTACGTAGGTTATTGTTTTGAAAACTTAAGTTAGTAGTTTCAAAATATACTTATGACTTTTTGTTATTAATACAAAATGAGATATTAAAACATCCTTAGATCATGTTAAATATGTATGTATAATTATCATATATTGTATAGTTCGTGATATCATCGGTCAAACTAGACGGTCAAACGTTGTGTAAAACTCTTTTCAAAAACATAAGTCTCAACAATTTGGATTGCTTATCATGTTGGTAAGGTTTAATTTATGTAAATATTAATCTCATAAGTATAGAACGATCGGAAAAGTGCGGGTCGTTACAGAAACTCACCTGACAACTTCAGAAATAAATCACAGAGATGTGACCGAAAATCGGAATGCAAGTAACCGGAGACCCCAACCTAGAGAACATATGTTGGTCAATAAGTGTCTAATAAGCTAGGTCGGTCTATAGGGTTCGTATAGTCTTATTGCTCAAGTCCTACTCATAAATTTAGCAAAATTTAGCAAAAGTCAACAAAAGTCAAAGTAAGTCAAATGTAACTCAAACGCAAGTCAAACACAGTCAACATAGTCAACACCAGTCAACAATCTCATAATATTACTCAAGTTGGTCAAATAGTCAAACATAGGTCAAACTTAAGTTATACATTTTTATTTAGTAAAAACAATATTATTTACATATATGTATATGTAGTAACTTTACAGCTGATTTCGGGTCCTACCAAATCTGATATAATACTTTGGGTCGTGACCGTTGGAAAGTATGTCATCCCACCTTTCTATAGACAGTTTATTTGAGAAAGACGGAGTTACAGTTTGAAAGTTATGACCTCGCGAAAACAGTCCTTCAAAACACTAAATGCTGAGTTTTGCTATTGTTAACAGCATTGGATCAGCCCTGATGTTCCATTTTCGTACTCGTTTTAGACCAGTTTAATCTCGACAAAATCATACATATAACATATCGTTTTAAAGCTTGTTGTAAATACTTTCAATATCAATTAATGGTTTTTATCCAAACTTAACCAATTTCAACTTATGAGTCCGCAAAGTAGGCTCGAGAGTCATTTTTGACACTTTTGTTAAAAATGCTAAAACTTTCGGTTAACGATCCAAATTTGAATCCGGCTAACCTGAGTTAACCAAATTTGTATCACAGCTCAAAAATGACATTTTAGATGTGTTGGTGACTTTCGTTTTCCAAAATTATGCATATGGGTCAATTTATTCAGGTTTGACCCGAATAGGTCATAAATATCTCTTTAAACCAAAATAGACCCAAAACTCATTTTTAAAGCACCAAAACTTGCAGGCATACTTAAATCAACATATAGGATTTGTTTACGCTGACCGTTATCTATTTTGATATTTTTAGACTCAAACGGGTCAAGTGTCCAAATGGACGGTCCAAGTTCGGGTGTCCATTTTCGCATGCAATTATCTCAAAATCTAGAAACTTTTAAGATACAAAGCCTATATGAAAACTTAACTACTAATCATGAACTTTTCAAATATAAAATCCACATTTTCCAGAACTCAAGTTAATTAAACATATTGGCCTGTTTAGTTTGTAGTTAACACGTATTGTCACAAATTTTCACGCGCGTCATACAAACAACGGACATAATTCATAACACATAAAACATGGTAACATGAAAAACTCTAGATCAAAAGTAGACTCAAAATTGATTCCAAAAAGTCCAGCCAGGGCCTCATACAATGTCTACAAGTCAGGTTTCAGAAGAGGTACATTTATGGTTCGCTAAATCAGTTTCTGACTGCGCACCAATCTCGTAATGGCTATAACCGGAGCTAGGGACATGCAAATCAAGCTAGGTCAGTGGTCCTAGTTCAAGGACAAGTCAAATTACCACATATCCAAAAATGAGAAACTTTTATTTAGCCAATTGGTACAGTTTATTCAATCAAATTGGACATTCTGTTTCAGCTCAATTCAGAAGTTACCAAATCTACGGCCTTAGTGTGCACAATGTATCAGGTTTCAGGGTTTCAATAAACTATACATTTATCACATAACATACAAAGTTCGATAATCCAGAAGGCCAAGGTCTCAAAAGGTATACAACTCTTACTATAAAACTAAAGGTGCATACGTTACAGATTTGGATAGAATGCAGGTTACCATTTCGACACGCACATTACTCAAGCTTCACAAATCCAAATAATGCAAAGCCTAGATGAAACGTTAACTAAAACATATGAAATTTTCAGATATGCAAAGTCCTAAATCACTATCATACTTCAAATAAATTTAAAAGTCAGTTTTATAATACTGAACAAATCAGTTTTTCATATACGATCAATTAAGCATAACGGGAGTATTACAAATCCAAATAGCATGATATCCTTGTCTAAATTGAGTGTTTTTAAATCCTCTACACAATTATGATCAGTTTAAAATTCAATTCTATGTCCATTTTTCCAGAATTCGACATAATCACATATTCATCACAAAAACTTCAATCAATCATATCTTAAGCATACGGTAATGAAAATACGCGAATCTAAAGCCTAAAATTATTAATTTTTCGAGAGGATTTTAATTATATCATAATATTTAACATTCAAGAAAACCAAGTTTCTGTAACCACACAAAACAAATTCGGGATTAAACATAAACACATCAAACGAGCAATATAACACATACAATCATGTATAATCATATAGACTTGAGCAATAGACACTATATCTACCCTAATATGTAACAAAAATATGAAAACCCAAAAATTTGAGTTTTTAAAACTTACACAAATCATGAAATTGTTGGTATGGATGTATAGAGCTCTTCGAGAGGAATCCGAATATATAAACGATTTTATGATCCATCAAGTTTTTAAGGTGTTCTTGAGTGATAAAAGATTGATGATGATGATGAATAGTAGTGGGTGTTCTTGAGAGAAAAATTGGGTGTTTGATAAAATGAATCTGGAAAGGGCAATAATATAGATAGATTAGATAAGGTCACGGGTGTTTTACTGGTTAATCACGGGTATAGATATAACACGGTGTAATAATTAAATAAACTCGGGTATTAAATGTGTAGTCACGGGTTGGTATTTAATTTTTATCTGTTATCTAAAACCCAATGTATTTTAGTTTAATATGATTCAATGATTGGTTAATTTTATATTTATAAAAATTATATATATATATCAATATTGTTTTAAACCTTTTAAAATTCTTGACGTCATACCTAGTTGGTGTGTTTCATTATTTATTATATTTTTAATAAGCCTATAATTTATAAAACTCATTTTCGGATCATCGTTTATTTTAAAATCACTTAAGATCCTTTTTAACTCGTTTACTATCAATTGAATGACAATTGAGCGTTACCGTTGTTTACTAAATAACTTCGAAATCACTAAATATATATTCTATACACTTTATTTATATGTATATATACTTTCTAAATAATATTTATTATATATTATTATTATTTACGTAATTAATTCTAACAATTACAATATATAATATTTCATTTTATTATTTACATACATATATATATATATATATATATATAGATATCTATTTACAAGTAATCGTATTGTGAGTCGTCGGGAAAAGTCAAAGGTCAAATGGATTCATAAAAATAGTTCAAAATTTTTGAGACTCAACTTTACAGACTTTGCTTATCGTGTCGAAATCAAATAAGAATTAAGTTTAAATTTGGTCAGAAATTTTCGGGTCGTCACAGTACCTACCCGTTAAAGAAATTTCGTCTCGAAATTTGAGTGATGTGGTCATGGCTAACAATAAAAATGTTTTCATGACGAATATGAGTTGATAAATAGAGTTTTATCATCTTTGAGTAATATAGGTAAAACAATTCGATTATTCGAAGAGCACGAATGAAGCTATCACAAATGATTGGGATAGAGATTTAACTTTTGACGTAGTCACAATTGAATTTAGAAAATAAGGTGCTTCTTTACTTTTGACGTTGTCTTGGTTGAATTCCGGGATTCAATGGATTTAAAGAAAATCTATAAGATCTGATTTTTCGGTAAATGAGGAAATTAGGATCTCTTTAATTAAATGTGATGATCTGCCTCGATTGCTCTATCTGATATTTCCATTATAAATTAAATTCTTTCGTTTCATTATTCTCATCATTCCTATACTTTCTTTCTTAGTTCATACATCCAAACGATTGTGAAAATGCTTAATCCAGTTCTGACTCTTGTCCTCATCCTTACTATCGCAACAATCATTCTCCTTTTCCAACTTCCACCGGAGGAATCTGTGTTCTTCAACATCACCCTTGGGGTGATACTATTCTTAATTATACCGTGTCTTTATATTGCTATTCGTATTAATATACACGGTTTGTAATTTCTGTGTTGTTATTGGGTTTTATATCTTCCCTTATATTTCGAAGCCCCTTGCTTCTGTCTCCTATAATCATTGCCATCCACAGATAATGCTTTCTCTTATTTGCTGCGATTTATACTCCTATTTATACTTCGAAGCTTTATGCTCTGTTTTCTCTTCTATCCATTAAGTACCTCAAGTAATGGTCCAGAATTCGTGGGTATGGAGTTTCAAATGAAAATGGTTAATGTTTTAAGAAGGAAATCGTAATAGCACGATTTGATTTTCAAATTTATCAACATCACGGAAGATAGAACCATCAAGAATACATTTTATTGATATGTTCAGAAGTTAAGTAGAATGAAAGAGTTATGTAACATGGCACATGATGAGGGTGTGATCTACTGTGAACCATCATCGGGTTTCATTAGAAACCTAGCATGACTTACTGTAATATAATCACATTGGCCAAGCGTCATTATATTATACTAACTCATGCTTCAATTCCCAACACTTCTCCACAATTGATTCATAATTTATACTTAGATTTTACAGAAGTTTTCAATATAATGAAATACAGAAAACAAGAAGAGGTAGATAATTTCGGACAAGAATATTTATGAAAATATCCTCAGAAATATCGAAGATATTTATGATGATATTTTGGAATTTCTAAGTTCGAAGGTTGATGAAGAAAAATTTTTCGCAAGATTTTAACATGACTTCGGAGCAAGATATTCTCTAAAGATTTCATCGAATCCAGAATTACCTGGGTTCTTTGAATATAGGGGTTGGTCCTTGTATTTTTCATTGGTCTCCTTCATGGTTAACTCAATCTGTTTTTCTGTACCAAATTTTTTATCGAGCGTTCCAAACACTCCTTTCTTTATCATCAAACTTTTAGCCGTTTAGACCATCTACCATTTTTCTGTTTCCTTTGCATTTAATGCTACGATATCTGAATCATCGGTTATCAATTTGAGGTGGTTTCAGGAGAACTGTGTTTTTAGATGATTAAACGCTGATAGTAATATGATGGAATATGAAAGGTTCCCCGATAACAATAAAAGAGCACGCATATATATCAAGGTTATAATTAGGTTGTTTCGAACGAAAAATTGAAGTTGACTTGTTGGAGCTGTGACAAAATTTGCTAATTTAGAAAGAGATTGCAAAGTTATTTTCGTTAATAATAACGCTACAGGAATTAGCACAGCTACGCGTTAAACGTTTATTCAGTTTCCGAGAGTTTTTCAGGTATACTACTATATGCATAAATCTTTCCTTCCGTAGATGAAGTGCGGTTGGTTCATCCTCTCGATTGAGGTGTTTTCAAGAATCATGAAAGGTTTGAACGCGGATTGTAATCGTCAAGATACAAATGAGGTTTAAGATGAAATCAAGTGGCAAACTTGAAGAATTGTTTAGTTTCATATATTATAATCAATATTTTAATTCATTTTAATTGTCCAATCTTATTAGTCCACAGTCGATAGTCCACAGTTGACAGTCCAATAATTCATACAAAGTTTAATATATAATATTCGAATTTATTAATACGTGTAGTGACCCGTATATGTCTCAGACTCGATCACAACTCAAACTATATAGATTATTGTAGAATCAACATCAACCCTGTTTAGAGAACTCGATCATTACTGCATATAGAGTGTCTATGGTTATTCTAAATAATATATATAGATGCGTCGATATGATATGTCAAAACCTTGTATACGTGTCCCGATATTTAAAGTGCGTAAAATAAATAACAGAAATTAAATGACGATAAATAAAATTGCGAGAATTAAAATGGCGATAAATAAAATGTAGTCAGTTAGCTAGGAACAGTTAGCTAGGATTTTGTTAGCGTGGATTCTTAACAATATTCTCATAGTTAATTTGTTTGTTTCTAATAAATTTTATTTTGTCCAATGTTTTCTTCATTATGCCACTTGTTGGATTCTGATAGATCAAAATTCAAGTATGAAATTGAATGTGAAATGTCCCGTTCTTATTGATTAAAAACGTTCCATATTAATTGATTTCGTTGCGAGGTTTTGACCTCTATATGAGACGTTTTTCAAAGACTGCATTCATTTTTAAAACAAACCATAACCTTTATTTCATAAATAAGGGTTTAAAAAGCTTTACGTAGATTATCAAATAATGATAATCTAAAATATCCTGTTTACACACGACCATTACATAATGGTTTACAATACAAATATGTTACATCGAAATCAGTTTCTGGAATGCAGTTTTTACACAATATCATACAAACATGGACTCCAAATCTTGTCCTTATTTTAGTATGCAACAGCGGAAGCTCTTAGTATTCACCTGAGAATAAACATGCTTTAAACGTCAACTAAAATGTTGGTGAGTTATAGGTTTAACCTATATATATCAAATCGTAACAATAGACCACAAGATTTCATATTTCAATACACATCCCATACATAGAGATAAAAATCATTCATATGGTGAACACCTGGTAACCGACATTAACAAGATGCATATATAAGAATATCCCCATCATTCCGGGACACCCTTCGGATATGATATAAATTTCGAAGTACTAAAGCATCCGGTACTTTGGATGGGGCTTGTTGGGCCCGATAGATCTATCTTTAGGATTCGCGTCAATTAGGGTGTCTGTTCCCTAATTCTTAGATTACCAGACTTAATAAAAAGGGGCATATTCGATTTCGATAATTCAACCATAGAATGTAGTTTCACGTACTTGTGTCTATTTTGTAAATCATTTATAAAACCTGCATGTATTCTCATCCCAAAAATATTAGATTTTAAAAGTGGGACTATAACTCACTTTCACAGATTTTTACTTCGTCGGGAAGTAAGACTTGGCCACTGGTTGATTCACGAACCTATAACAATATATACATATATATCAAAGTATGTTCAAAATATATTTACAACACTTTTAATATATTTTGATGTTTTAAGTTTATTAAGTCAGCTGTCCTCGTTAGTAACCTACAACTAGTTGTCCACAGTTAGATGTACAGAAATAAATCGATAAATATTATCTTGAATCAATCCACGACCCAGTGTATACGTATCTCAGTATTGATCACAACTCAAACTATATATATTTTGGAACCAACCTCAACCCTGTATAGCTAACTACAACATTCACATATAGAGTGTCTATGGTTGTTCCGAAATATATATAGATGTGTCGACATGATAGGTCGAAACATTGTATACGTGTCTATGGTATCTCAAGATTACATAATATACAATACAAGTTGATTAAGTTATGGTTGGAATAGATTTGTTACCAATTGTCACGTAGCTAAAATGAGAAAAATTATCCAATCTTGTTTTACCCATAACTTCTTCATTTTAAATCCGTTTTGAGTGAATCAAATTGCTATGGTTTCATATTGAACTCTATTTTATGAATCCAAACAGAAAAAGTATAGGTTTATAGTCGTAAAAATAAGTTACAAGTCGTTTTTGTAAAGGTAGTCATTTCAGTCGAAAGAACGACGTCTAGATGACCATTTTAGAAAACATACTTCCACTTTGAGTTTAACCATAATTTTTGGATATAGTTTCATGTTCATAATAAAAATCATCTTCTCAGAATAACAACTTTTAAATCAAAGTTTATCATAGTTTTTAATTAACTAACCCAAAACAGCCCGCGGTGTTACTACGACGGCGTAAATCCGGTTTTACGGTGTTTTTCGTGTTTCCAGGTTTTATATCATTAAGTTAGCATATCATATAGATATAGAACATGTGTTTAGTTGATTTTAAAAGTCAAGTTATAAGGATTAACTTTTTTTTGCGAACAAGTTTAGAATTAACTAAATTATGTTCTAGTGATTACAAGTTTAAACCTTCGAATAAGATAGCTTTATATGTATGAATCGAATGATGTTATGAACATCATTACTACCTTAAGTTCCTTGGATAAACCTACTGGAAAAGAGAAAAATGGATCTAGCTTCAACGGTGAAATGTCCCGTTCTTATTGATTAAAAATGTTCCATATTAATTGATTTCGTTGCGAGGTTTTGACCTCTATATGAGACGTTTTTCAAAGACTGCATTCATTTTAAAACAAACCATAACCTTTATTTCATCAATAAAGGTTTAAAAAGCTTTACGTAGATTATCAAATAATGATAATCTAAAATATCCTGTTTACACACGACCATTACATAATGGTTTACAATACAAATATGTTACAACAAAATAAGTTTCTTGAATGCAGTTTTTACACAATATCATACAAGCATGGACTCCAAATCTCGTCCTTATTTAAGTATGCAACAGCGGAAGCTCTTAATAATCACCTGAGAATAAAAATGCTTAAAACGTCAAAAAAAATGTTGGTGAGTTATAGGTTTAACCTATATATATCAAATCATAATAATAGACCACAAGATTTCATATTTCAATACACATCCCATACATCGAGATAAAAATCATTCATATGGTGAACACCTGGTAACCGACATTAACAAGATGCATATATAAGAATATCCCCATCATTCCGGGACACCCTTCGGATATGATATAAATTTCGAAGTACTAAAGCATCCGGTACTTTGGATGGAGCTTGTTGGGCCCGATAGATCTATCTTTAGGATTCGCGTCAATTAGGGTGTTTGTTCCCTAATTCTTAGATTACCAGACTTAATAAAAAGGGCCATATTCGATTTCGATAATTCAACCGTAGAATGTAGTTTCACGTACTTGTGTCTATTTTGTAAATCATTTATAAAACCTGCATATATTCTCATCCCAAAAATATTAGATTTTAAAAGTGGGACTATAACTCACTTTCACAGATTTTTACTTCGTCGGGAAGTAAGACTTGGCCACTGGTTGATTCACGAACCTATAACAATATATACATATATATTAAAGTATGTTCAAAATATATTTACAACACTTTTAATATATTTTGATGTTTTAAGTTTATTAAGTCAGCTGTCCTCGTTAGTAACCTACAACTAGTTGTCCACAGTTAGATGTACAGAAATAAATCGATAAATATTATCTTGAATCAATCCACGACCCAGTGTATACGTATCTCAGTATTGATCACAACTCAAACTATATATATTTTGGAATCAACCTCAACCCTGTATAGCTAACTCCAACATTCACATATAGAGTGTCTATGGTTGTTCCGAAATATATATAGATGTGTCGACATGATAGGTCGAAACATTGTATACGTGTCTATGGTATCTCAAGATTACATAATATACAATACAAGTTGATTAAGTTATGGTTGGAATAGATTTGTTACCAATTTTCACGTAGCTAAAATGAGAAAAATTATCCAATCTTGTTTTACCCATAACTTCTTCATTTTAAATCCGTTTTGAGTGAATCAAATTGCTATGGTTTCATATTGAACTCTATTTTATGAATCTAAACAGAAAAAGTATAGGTTTATTGTCGGAAAAATAAGTTACAAGTCGTTTTTGTAAAGGTAGTCATTTCAGTCGAAAGAACCACGTCTAGATGACCATTTTAGAAAACATACTTCCACTTTGAGTTTAACCATAATTTTTGGATATAGTTTCATGTTCATAATAAAAATCATTTTCTCAGAATAACAACTTTTAAATCAAAGTTTATCATAGTTTTTAATTAACTAACCCAAAACAGCCCGCGGTGTTACTACGACGGCTTAAATCCGGTTTTACGGTGTTTTTCGTGTCTCCAGGTTTTAAATCATTAAGTTAGCATATCATATAGATATAGAACATGTGTTTAGTTGATTTTAAAAGTCAATTTAGAAGGATTAACTTTTGTTTGCGAACAAGTTTAGAATTAACTAAACTATGTTCTAGTGATTACAAGTTTAAACATTCGAATAAGATAGCTTTATATGTATGAATTGAATGATGTTATGAACATCATTACTACCTTAAGTTCCTTGGATAAACCTACTGGAAAAGTGAAAAATGGATCTAGCTTCAACGGATCCTTGGATGGCTCGAAGTTCTTGAAGCAGAATCATGACACGAAAACAAGTTCAAGTAAGATCATCACTTGAAATAAGATTGTTATAGTTATAGAAATTGAACCAAAGTTTGAATATGATTATTACCTTGTATTAGAATGATAACCTACTGTAATAAACAAAGATTTCTTGAGATTGGATGATCACCTTACAAGATTGGAAGTGAGCTAGCAAACTTGAAAGTATTCTTGATTTTATGTAACTAGAACTTGTAGAATATATGAAGAACACTTAGAACTTGAAGATAGAACTTGAGAGAGATCAATTAGATGAAGAAAATTGAAGAATGAAAGTGTTTGTAGGTGTTTTGGTCGTTGGTGTATGGATTAGATATAAAGGATATGTAATTTTGTTTTCATGTAAATAAGTCATGAATGATTACTCATATTTTTGTAATTTTATGAGATATTTCATGCTAGTTGCCAAATGATGGTTCCCACATGTGTTAGGTGACTCACATGGGCTGCTAAAAGCTGATCATTGGAGTGTATATACCAATAGTACATACATCTAAAAGCTGTGTATTGTACGAGTACGAATACGGGTGCATACGAGTAGAATTGTTGATGAAACTGAACGAGGATGTAATTGTAAGCATTTTTGTTAAGTAGAAGTATTTTGATAAGTGTATTGAAGTCTTTCAAAAGTGTATAAATACATATTAAAACACTACATGTATATACATTTTAACTGAGTCGTTAAGTCATACTAAGTCGTTACATGTAAGTGTTGTTTTGAAACCTTTAGGTTAACGATCTTGTTAAATGTTGTTAACCCAATGTTTATAATATCAAATGAGATTTTAAATTATTATATTATCATGATATTATCATGTATGAATATCTCTTAATATGATATATATACATTAAATGTCTTTACAACGATAATCGTTACATATATGTCTCGTTTAAAAATCATTAAGTTAGTAGTCTTGTTTTTACATATGTAGTTCATTGTTAATATACTTAATGATATGTTTACTTATCATAGTATCATATTAACTATATATATATCCATATATATGTCATCATATAGTTTTTACAAGTTTTAACGTTCGTGAATCACCGGTCAACTTGGATGGTCAATTGTCTATATGAAACATATTTCAATTAATCAAGTCTTAACAAGTTTGATTGCTTAACATGTTGGAAACATTTAATCATGTAAATATCAATCTCAATTAATATATATAAACATGGAAAAGTTCGGGTCACTACAGTACCTACCCGTTAAATAAATTTCGTAACGAAATTTTAAACAGTTGAAGGTGTTGACGAATCTTCTAGAAATAGATGCGGGTATTTCTTCTTCATCTGATCTTCACGCTCCCAGGTGAACTCGGGTCCTCTACGAGCATTCCATCGAACCTTAACATTTGGTATCTTGTTTTGCTTAAGTCTTTTAACCTCACGATCCATTATTTCGACGGGTTCTTCGATGAATTGAAGTTTTTCGTTGATTTGGATTTCATCTAACGGAATAGTGAGATCTTCTTTAGCAAAACATTTCTTCAAATTCGAGACGTGGAAAATGTTATGTACAGCCGCGAGTTGTTGAGGTAACTCAAGTCGGTAAGCTACTGGTCCGACACGATCAATAATCTTGAATGGTCCAATATACCTTGGATTTAATTTCCCTCGTTTACCAAATCGAACAACGCCTTTCCAAGGTGCAACTTTAAGCATGACCATCTCTCCAATTTCAAATTCTATATCTTTTCTTTTAAAAATATTTGAAATTGATGAAATAAAGTTCAATTACAACCTTAATACCCAAATATTCGTATTTTCTAAGGTCAAAGCTGAGCATCAGAAACCATCAGGTCTACTTCAACAACCCGAAATCCCGAAATGGAAATGGGAAAACATTACCATGGATTTCATCACTAAATTGCCAAGGACTGCAAGTGGTTTTGATACTATTTGGGTAATAGTTGATCGTCTCACCAAATCAGCACACTTCCTGCCAATAAGAGAAGATGACAAGATGGAGAAGTTAGCACGACTGTATTTGAAGGAAGTCGTCTCCAGACATGGAATACCAATCTCTATTATCTCTGATAGGGATGGTAGATTTATTTCAAGATTCTGGCAGACATTACAACAAGCATTAGGAACTCGTCTAGACATGAGTACTGCCTATCATCCACAAACTGATGGGCAGAGCGAAAGGACGATACAAACGCTTGAAGACATGCTACGAGCATGTGTTATTGATTTCGGAAACAGTTGGGATCGACATCTACCGTTAGCAGAATTTTCCTACAACAACAGCTACCATTCAAGCATTGAGATGGCGCCGTTTGAAGCACTTTATGGTAGAAAGTGCAGGTCTCCGATTTGTTGGAGTGAAGTGGGGGATAGACAGATTACGGGTCCGGAGATTATACAAGAAACTACCGAGAAGATCATCCAAATTCAACAACGGTTGAAAACCGCCCAAAGTCGACAAAAGAGCTACGCTGACATTAAAAGAAAAGATATAGAATTTGAAATTGGAGAGATGGTCATGCTTAAAGTTGCACCTTGGAAAGGCGTTGTTCGATTTGGTAAACGAGGGAAATTAAATCCAAGGTATATTGGACCATTCAAGATTATTGATCGTGTCGGACCAGTAGCTTACCGACTTGAGTTACCTCAACAACTCGCGGCTGTACATAACACTTTCCACGTCTCGAATTTGAAGAAATGTTTTGCTAAAGAAGATCTCACTATTCCGTTAGATGAAATCCAAATCAACGAAAAACTTCAATTCATCGAAGAACCCGTCGAAATAATGGATCGTGAGGTTAAAAGACTTAAGCAAAAAAAGATACCAATTGTTAAGGTTCGATGGAATGCTCGTAGAGGACCCGAGTTCACCTGGGAGCGTGAAGATCAGATGAAGAAGAAATACCCGCATCTATTTCTAGAAGATTCGTCAACACCTTCAACTGTTTAAAATTTCGGGACGAAATTTATTTAACGGGTAGGTACTGTAGTGACCCGAACTTTTCCATGTTTATATATATTAATTGAGATTGATATTTACATGATTAAATGTTTCCAACATGTTAAGCAATCAAACTTGTTAAGACTTGATTAATTGAAATATGTTTCATATAGACAATTGACCACCCAAGTTGACCGGTGATTCACGAACGTTAAAACTTGTAAAAACTATATGATGACATATATATGGATATATATATATAGTTAATATGATACTATGATAAGTAAACATATCATTAAGTATATTAACAATGAACTACATATGTAAAAACAAGACTACTAACTTAATGATTTTTAAACGAGACATATATGTAACGATTATCGTTGTAAAGACATTTAATGTATATATATCATATTAAGAGATATTCATACATGATAATATCATGATAATATAATAATTTAAAATCTCATTTGATATTATAAACATTGGGTTAACAACATTTAACAAGATCGTTAACCTAAAGGTTTCAAAACAACACTTACATGTAACGACTAATGATGACTTAACGACTCAGTTAAAATGTATATACATGTAGTGTTTTAATATGTATTTATACACTTTTGAAAGACTTCAATACACTTATCAAAATAATTATACTTAACAAAAATGCTTACAATTACATCCTCGTTCAGTTTCATCAACAATTCTACTCGTATGCACCCGTATTCGTACTCGTACAATACACAGCTTTTAGATGTATGTACTATTGGTATATACACTCCAATGATCAGCTTTTAGTAGCCCATGTGAGTCACCTAACACATGTGGGAACCATCATTTGGCAACTAGCATGAAATATCTCATAAAATTACAAAAATATGAGTAATCATTCATGACTTATTTACATGAAAACAAAATTACATATCCTTTATATCTAATCCATACACCAACGACCAAAAACACCTACAAACAATTTCATTCTTCAATTTTCTTCATCTAATTGATCTCTCTCAAGTTCTATCTTCAAGTTCTAAGTGTTCTTCATATATTCTACAAGTTCTAGTTACATAAAATCAAGAATACTTTCAAGTTTGCTAGCTCACTTCCAATCTTGTAAGGTGATCATCCAATCTCAAGAAATCTTTGTTTCTTACAGTAGGTTATCATTCTAATACAAGGTAATAATCATATTCAAACTTTGGTTCAATTTCTATAACTATAACAATCTTATTTCAAGTGATGATCTTACTTGAACTTGTTTTCGTGTCATGATTCTGCTTCAAGAACTTCGAGCCATCCAAGGATCCGTTGAAGCTAGATCCATTTTTCACTTTTCCAGTAGGTTTATCCAAGGAACTTAAGGTAGTAATGATGTTCATAACATCATTCAATTCATACATATAAAGCTATCTTATTCGAATGTTTAAACTTGTAATCACTAGAACATAGTTTAGTTAATTCTAAACTTGTTGGCAAACAAAAGTTAATCCTTCTAACTTGACTTTTAAAATCAACTAAACACATGTTCTATATCTATATGATATGCTAACTTAATGATTTAAAACCTGGAGACACGAAAAACACCGTAAAACCGGATTAACGCCGTCGTAGTAACACCGCGGGCTGTTTTGGGTTAGTTAATTAAAAACTATGATAAACTTTGATTTAAAAGTTGTTATTCTGAGAAAATGATTTTTATTATGAACATGAAACTATATCCAAAAATTATGGTTAAACTCAAAGTGGAAGTATGTTTTCTAAAATTGTCATCTAGGCGTCGTTCTTTCGACTGAAATGACTACCTTTACAAAAACGACTTGTAACTTATTTTTCCGACTATAAACCTATACTTTTTCTGTTTAGATTCATAAAATAGAGTTCAATATGAAACCATAGCAATTTGATTCACTCAAAACGGATTTAAAATGAAGAAGTTATGGGTAAAACAAGATTGGATAATTTTTCTCATTTTAGCTACGTGAAAATTGGTAACAAATCTATTCCAACCATAACTTAATCAACTTGTATTGTATATTATGTAATCTTGAGATACCATAGACACGTATACAATGTTTCGACCTATCATGTCGACACATCTATATATATTTCGGAACAACCATAGACACTCTATATGTGAATGTTGGAGTTAGCTATACAGGGTTGAGGTTGATTCCAAAATATATATAGTTTGAGTTGTGATCAATACTGAGATACGTATACACTGGGTCGTGGATTGATTCAAGATAATATTTATCGATTTATTTCTGTACATCTAACTGTGGACAACTAGTTGTAGGTTACTAACGAGGACAGCTGACTTAATAAACGTAAAACATCAAAATATATTAAAAGTGTTGTAAATATATTTTGAACATACTTTAATATATATGTATATATTGTTATAGGTTCGTGAATCAACCAGTGGCCAAGTCTTACTTCCCGACGAAGTAAAAATCTGTGAAAGTGAGTTATAGTCCCACTTTTAAAATCTAATATTTTTGGGATGAGAATACATGCAGGTTTTATAAATGATTTACAAAATAGACACAAGTACGTGAAACTACATTCTATGGTTGAATTATCAAAATCGAATATGCCCCTTTTTATTAAGTCTGGTAATCTAAGAATTAGGGAACAGACACCCTAATTGACGCGAATCCTAAAGATAGATCTATTGGGCCTAACAAACCCCATCCAAAGTACCGGATGCTTTAGTACTTCGAAATTTATATCATATCCGAAGGGTGTCCCGGAATGATGGGGATATTCTTATATATGCATCTTGTTAATGTCGGTTACCAGGTGTTCACCATATGAATGATTTTTATCTCTATGTATGGGGTGTGTATTGAAATATGAAATCTTGTGGTCTATTATTATGATTTGATATATATAGGTTAAACCTATAACTCACCAACATTTTTGTTGACGTTTTAAGCATGTTTATTCTCAGGTGATTATTAAGAGCTTCCGCTGTCGCATACTTAAATAAGGACGAGATTTGGAGTCCATGCTTGTATGATATTGTGTAAAAACTGCATTCAAGAAACTTATTTTGTTGTAACAAATTTGTATTGTAAACCATTATGTAATGGTCGTGTGTAAATAGGATATTTTAGATTATCATTATTTGATAATCTACGTAAAGCTTTTTAAACCTTTATTGATGAAATAAAGGTTATGGTTTGTTTTAAAATGAATGCAGTCTTTGAAAAACGTCTCATATAGAGGTCAAAACCTCGCAACGAAATCAATTAATATGGAACGTTTTTAATATGAATGCAGTCTTTGAAAAATGTTCTCGCCCGAGCACGCTTAACCACAACGTACTCGCACTTCTACTCAGCCTGTGATCCCAAAACGCGTTGTGTCATTTAAGCGTGAGTATTACCTTATAATCCCATGATCACTCTGTAACATCCCAGGTAACTCGTTCCCCGTAGCATGATATTGTCCGCTTTGCCCGTAGGCGCACGGATTTTTCTTGGCAACCACACACGACGAACACTTTTCCAGGAGGTCACCCATCCTGGTAGTGCTCTCGCCTGAGCACGCTTAACTGCAGAGTTCTCATGAGATCTGCAGCGCTTGTGGTCCCAAAACGCGTCATGCTAGGAAAGGTCTCCACACCCTTATAAGGCATGCTTCGTTCTCCTCTCCAACCGATGTGGGACGGATGTAACACGGATGTTGCAATCCTCCCTCCTAATGGGACACAGCGTCCTCGCTGTGCACGTTTGGTCTGGGGCCTGGCTCTGATACCATCTGAAATGTCCTGTTCTTATTGATTAAAAACGTTCCATATTAATTGATTTCGTTGCGAGGTTTTGACCTCTATATGAGACGTTTTTCAAAGACTGCATTCATTTTAAAACAAACCATAACCTTTATTTCATCAATAAAGGTTTAAAAAGCTTTACGTAGATTATCAAATAATGATAATCTAAAATATCCTGTTTACACACGACCATTACATAATGGTTTACAATACAAATATGTTACAACAAAATAAGTTTCTTGAATGCAGTTTTTACACAATATCATACAAGCATGGACTCCAAATCTCGTCCTTATTTAAGTATGCGACAGCGGAAGCTCTTAATAATCACCTGAGAATAAACATGCTTAAAACGTCAACAAAAATGTTGGTGAGTTATAGGTTTAACCTATATATATCAAATCATAATAATAGACCACAAGATTTCATATTTCAATACACATCCCATACATAGAGATAAAAATCATTCATATGGTGAACACCTGGTAACCGACATTAACAAGATGCATATATAAGAATATCCCCATCATTCCGGGACACCCTTCGGATATGATATAAATTTCGAAGTACTAAAGCATCCGGTACTTTGGATGGGGCTTGTTGGGCCCGATAGATCTATCTTTAGGATTCGCGTCAATTAGGGTGTCTGTTCCCTAATTCTTAGATTACCAGACTTAATAAAAAGGGGCATATTCGATTTCGATAATTCAACCATAGAATGTAGTTTCACGTACTTGTGTCTATTTTGTAAATCATTTATAAAACCTACATGTATTCTCATCCCAAAAATATTAGATTTTAAAAGTGGGACTATAACTCACTTTCACAGATTTTTACTTCGTCGGGAAGTAAGACTTGGCCACTGGTTGATTCACGAACCTATAACAATATATACATATATATTAAAGTATGTTCAAAATATATTTACAACACTTTTAATATATTTTGATGTTTTACGTTTATTAAGTCAGCTGTCCTCGTTAGTAACCTACAACTAGTTGTCCACAGTTAGATGTACAGAAATAAATCGATAAATATTATCTTGAATCAATCCACGACCCAGTGTATACGTATCTCAGTATTGATCACAACTCAAACTATATATATTTTGGAATCAACCTCAACCCTGTATAGCTAACTCCAACATTCACATATAGAGTGTCTATGGTTGTTCCGAAATATATATAGATGTGTCGACATGATAGGTCGAAACATTGTATACGTGTCTATGGTATCTCAAGATTACATAATATACAATACAAGTTGATTAAGTTATGGTTGGAATAGATTTGTTACCAATTTTCACGTAGCTAAAATGAGAAAAATTATCCAATCTTGTTTTACCCATAACTTCTTCATTTTAAATCCGTTTTGAGTGAATCAAATTGCTATGGTTTCATATTGAACTCTATTTTATGAATCTAAACAGAAAAAGTATAGGTTTATAGTCGGAAAAATAAGTTACAAGTCGTTTTTGTAAAGGTAGTCATTTCAGTCGAAAGAACGACGTCTAGATGACCATTTTAGAAAACATACTTCCACTTTGAGTTTAACCATAATTTTTGGATATAGTTTCATGTTCATAATAAAAATCATTTTCTCAGAATAACAACTTTTAAATCAAAGTTTATCATAGTTTTTAATTAACTAACCCAAAACAGCCCGCGGTGTTACTACGACGGCGTAAATCCGGTTTTACGGTGTTTTTCGTGTCTCCAGGTTTTAAATCATTAAGTTAGCATATCATATAGATATAGAACATGTGTTTAGTTGATTTTAAAAGTCAAGTTAGAAGGATTAACTTTTGTTTGCGAACAAGTTTAGAATTAACTAAACTATGTTCTAGTGATTACAAGTTTAAACATTCGAATAAGATATATTTATATGTATGAATTGAATGATGTTATGAACATCATTACTACCTTAAGTTCCTTGGATAAACCTACTGGAAAAGTGAAAAATGGATCTAGCTTCAACGGATCCTTGGATGGCTCGAAGTTCTTGAAGCAGAATCATGACACGAAAACAAGTTCTAGTAAGATCATCACTTGAAATAAGATTGTTATAGTTATAGAAATTGAACCAAAGTTTGAATATGATTATTACCTTGTATTAGAATGATAACCTACTGTAAGAAACAAATATTTCTTGAGATTGGATGATCACCTTACAAGATTGGAAGTGAGCTAGCAAACTTGAAAGTATTCTTGATTTTATGTAACTAGAACTTGTAGAATATATGAAGAACACTTAGAACTTGAAGATAGAACTTGAGAGAGATCAATTAGATGAAGAAAATTGAAGAATGAAAGTGTTTGTAGGTGTTTTTGGTCGTTGGTGTATGGATTAGATATAAAGGATATGTAATTTTGTTTTCATGTAAATAAGTCATGAATGATTACTCATATTTTTGTAATTTTATGAGATATTTCATGCTAGTTGCCAAATGATGGTTCCCACATGTGTTAGGTGACTCACATGGGCTGCTAAAAGCTGATCATTGGAGTGTATATACCAATAGTACATACATCTAAAAGCTGTGTATTGTACGAGTACGAATACGGGTGCATACGAGTAGAATTGTTGATGAAACTGAACGAGGATGTAATTGTAAGCATTTTTGTTAAGTAGAAGTATTTTGATAAGTGTATTGAAGTCTTTAAAAAGTGTATAAATACATATTAAAACACTACATGTATATACATTTTAACTGAGTCGTTAAGTCATCGTTAGTCGTTACATGTAAGTGTTGTTTTGAAACCTTTAGGTTAACGATCTTGTTAAATGTTGTTAACCCAATGTTTATAATATCAAATGAGATTTTAAATTATTATATTATCATGATATTATCATGTATGAATATCTCTTAATATGATATATATACATTAAATGTCTTTACAACGATAATCGTTACATATATGTCTCGTTTAAAAATCATTAAGTTAGTAGTCTTGTTTTTACATATGTAGTTCATTGTTAATATATTTAATGATATGTTCACTTATCATAGTATCATATTAACTATATATATATATCCATATATATGTCATCATATAGTTTTTACAAGTTTTAACGTTCGTGAATCACCGGTCAACTTGGGTGGTCAATTGTCTATATGAAACATATTTCAATTAATCAAGTCTTAACAAGTTTGATTGCTTAACATGTTGGAAACATTTAATCATGTAAATATCAATCTCAATTAATATATATAAACATGGAAAAGTTCGGGTCACTACAAACGGATCCTTGGATGGCTCGAAGTTCTTGAAGCAGAATCATGACACGAAAACAAGTTCAAGTAAGATCATCACTTGAAATAAGATTGTTATAGTTATAGAAATTGAACCAAAGTTTGAATATGATTATTACCTTGTATTAGAATGATAACCTACTTTAATAAACAAAGATTTCTTGAGGTTGGATGATCACCTTACAAGATTGGAAGTGAGCTAGCAAACTTGAAAGTATTCTTGATTTTATGTAACTAGAACTTGTAGAATTTATGAAGAACACTTAGAACTTGAAGATAGAACTTGGGAGAGATCAATTAGATGAATAAAATTGAAGAATGAAAGTGTTTGTAGGTGTTTTTGGTCGTTGGTGTATGGATTAGATATAAAGGATATGTAATTTTGTTTTCATGTAAATAAGTCATGAATGATTACTCATATTTTTGTAATTTTATGAGATATTTCATGCTAGTTGCCAAATGATGGTTCCCACATGTGTTAGGTGACTCACATGGGTTGCTAAGAGCTGATCATTGGAGTGTATATACCAATAGTACATACATCTAAAAGCTGTGTATTGTACGAGTACGAATACTAGTGCATACGAGTAGAATTGTTGATGAAACTGAACGAGGATGTAATTGTAAGCATTTTTGTTAAGTAGAAGTATTTTGATAAGTGTCTTGAAGTCTTTCAAAAGTGTATGAATACATAATAAAACACTACATGTATATACATTTTAACTGAGTCGTTAAGTCATCGTTAGTCGTTACATGTAAATGTTGTTTTGAAACCTTTAGGTTAACGATCTTGTTGAATGTTGTTAACCCATTGTTTATTATAACAAATGAGATGTTAAATTATTATATTATCATGATATTATGATATATAATATATCTTAGTATGATGTATATACAGTTAAATGTCGTTACAACGATAATCGTTACATATATGTCTCGTTTCGAAATCATTAAGTTAGTAGTCTTATTTTTACATATGTATTTCATTGTTAATACACTTAATAATATATTTACTTATCATTTAACATAATTAACCAAGTGTATCAATATCTTAATATGATTCATATGTACCTAGTAAGACGTTGTTATAACGATAATCGTTTTATATATCGTTTTCGAGTTTCTTAAATTAATAGTCTCATTTTTATGTATATAACTCATTGTTAAAATACCTAATGAGATACATACTTATAATAAAAACATGTTAACTATATATATAACCATATATATGTCATTGTATAGTTTTTACAAGTTTTAACGTTCGTGAATCACCGGTCAACTTGGGTGGTCAATTGTCTATATGAAACATATTTCAATTAATCAAGTCTTAACAAGTTTGATTGCTTAACATGTTGGAAACATTTAATCATGTAAATATCAATCTCAATTAATATATATAAACATGGAAAAGTTCGGGTCACTACAGTACCTACCCGTTAAATAAATTTCGTCCCGAAATTTTAAGCTGTTGAAGGTGTTGACGAATCTTCTGGAAATAGATGCGGGTATTTCTTCTTCATCTGATCTTCACGCTCCCAGGTGAACTCGGGTCCTCTACGAGCATTCCATCGAACCTTAACAATTGGTATCTTGTTTTGCTTAAGTCTTTTAACCTCACGATCCATTATTTCGACGGGTTCTTCGATGAATTGAAGTTTTTCGTTGATTTGGATTTCATCTAACAGAATAGTGAGATCTTCTTTAGCAAAACATTTCTTCAAATTCGAGACGTGGAAAGTGTTATGTACAGCCGCGAGTTGTTGAGGTAACTCAAGTCGGTAAGCTACTGGTCCGACACGATCAATAATCTTGAATGGTCCAATATACCTTGGATTTAATTTCCCTCGTTTACCAAATCGAACTACGCCTTTCCAAGGTGCAACTTTAAGCATGACCATCTCTCCAATTTCAAATTCTATATCTTTTCTTTTAATGTCAGCGTAGCTCTTTTGTCGACTTTGGGCGGTTTTCAACCGTTGTTGAATTTGGATGATCTTCTCGGTAGTTTCTTGTATAATCTCCGGACCCGTAATCTGTCTATCCCCCACTTCACTCCAACAAATCGGAGACCTGCACTTTCTACCATAAAGTGCTTCAAACGGCGCCATCTCAATGCTTGAATGGTAGCTGTTGTTGTAGGAAAATTCTGCTAACGGTAGATGTCGATCCCAACTGTTTCCGAAATCAATAACACATGCTCGTAGCATGTCTTCAAGCGTTTGAATCATCCTTTCGCTCTGCCCATCAGTTTGTGGATGATAGGCAGTACTCATGTCTAGACGAGTTCCTAATGCTTGTTGTAATGTCTGCCAGAATCTTGAAATAAATCTGCCATCACTATCAGAGATAATAGAGATTGGTATTCCATGTCTGGAGACGACTTCCTTCAAATACAGTCGTGCTAACTTCTCCATCTTGTCATCTTCTCTTATTGGCAGGAAGTGTGCTGATTTGGTGAGACGATCAACTATTACCCAAATAGTATCAAAACCACTTGCAGTCCTTGGCAATTTAGTGATGAAATCCATGGTAATGTTTTCCCATTTCCATTCCGGGATTTCGGGTTGTTGAAGTAGACCTGATGGTTTCTGATGCTCAGCTTTGACCTTAGAACACGTCAAACATTCTCCTACGTATTTAGCATCATCGGCTTTCATACCCGGCCACCAAAAATGTTTCTTGAGATCCTTGTACATCTTCCTCGTTCCAGGATGTATTGAGTATCTGGTTTTATGAGCTTCTCTAAGTACCATTTCTCTCATATCTCCAAATTTTGGTACCCAAATCCTTTCAGCCCTATACCGGGTTCCGTCTTCCCGAATATTAAGATGCTTCTCCGATCCTTTGGGTATTTCATCCTTTAAATTTCCCTCTTTTAAAACTCCTTGTTGCGCCTCCTTTATTTGAGTAGTAAGGTTATTATGAATCATTATATTCATAGATTTTACTCGAATGGGTTCTCTGTCCTTCCTGCTCAAGGCATCGGCTACCACATTTGCCTTCCCCGGGTGGTAACGAATCTCAAAGTCGTAATCATTCAACAATTCAATCCACCTACGCTGCCTCATATTCAGTTGTTTCTGATTAAATATGTGTTGAAGACTTTTGTGGTCGGTATATATAATACTTTTGACCCCATATAAGTAGTGCCTCCAAGTCTTTAATGCAAAAACAACCGCTCCTAATTCCAAATCATGCGTCGTATAATTTTGTTCGTGAATCTTCAATTGTCTAGACGCATAAGCAATCACCTTCGTTCGTTGCATTAATACACAACCGAGACCTTGCTTTGATGCGTCACAATAAATCACAAAATCATCATTCCCTTCAGGCAATGATAATATTGGTGCCGTAGTTAGCTTTTTCTTCAATAACTGAAACGCTTTCTCTTGTTCATCATTCCATTCAAATTTCTTCCCTTTATGCGTTAATGCAGTCAAGGGTTTTGCTATTCTGGAAAAATCTTGGATGAACCTTCTGTAGTAACCAGCTAGTCCTAAAAACTGGCGTATGTGTTTCGGAGTTTTCGGGGTTTCCCACTTTTCAACAGTTTCTATCTTTGCCGGATCCACCTTAATACCTTCTTTGTTCACTATGTGACCGAGGAATTGAACTTCTTCTAACCAAAATGCACACTTTGAAAACTTAGCGTACAATTCTTCCTTCCTCAATACTTCTAACACCTTTCTCAAATGTTCACCGTGTTCTTGGTCATTCTTTGAGTAAATAAGTATGTCATCAATGAAAACAATGACAAACTTGTCAAGGTATGGTCCACACACTCGGTTCATAAGGTCCATGAACACAGCTGGTGCATTAGTTAAACCAAACGGCATGACCATAAACTCGTAATGACCGTAAAGTGTTCTGAAAGCAGTCTTTGGAATATCATCTTCTTTCACCCGCATTTGATGATACCCGGAACGTAAGTCAATCTTTGAATAAACAGATGAGCCTTGTAGTTGATCAAATAAGTCGTCGATTCTCGGTAGTGGGTAGCGGTTCTTGATGGTAAGTTTGTTCAACTCTCGGTAGTCGATACACAACCTGAATGTACCATCTTTTTTCTTGACAAACAAAACAGGAGCTCCCCACGGTGATGTGCTTGGTCGAATGAAACCACGCTCTAAAAGTTCTTGTAATTGGCTTTGCAGTTCTTTCATCTCGCTGGGTGCGAGTCTGTATGGAGCACGAGCTATTGGTGCAGCTCCTGGTACAAGATCTATTTGAAATTCAACGGATCGATGTGGGGGTAATCCCGGTAATTCTTTCGGAAATACATCGGGAAATTCTTTTGCAATGGGAACATCATTGATGTTCTTTTCTTCAGTTTGTAATTTCTCGACGTGTGCTAGAACAGCATAGCAACCTTTTCTTATTAGTTTTTGTGCCTTCAAATTACTAATAAGATGTAGCTTCGTGTTGCCCTTTTCTCCGTACACCATTAAGGGTTTTCCTTTTTCTCGTATAATGCGAATTGCGTTTTTGTAACAGACGATCTCTGCTTTCACTTCTTTCAACCAGTCCATACCGATTATCACATCAAAACTCCCTAACTCTACTGGTATCAAATCAATCTTAAATGTTTCGCTAACCAGTTTAATTTCTCGATTCCGACATATATTATCTGCTGAAATTAATTTACCATTTGCTAATTCGAGTAAAAATTTACTATCCAAAGGCGTCAATGGACAACTTAATTTAGCACAAAAATCTCTACTCATATAGCTTCTATCCGCACCCGAATCAAATAAAACGTAAGCAAATTTATTGTCAATAAGAAACGTACCCGTAACAAGCTCCGGGTCTTCCTGTGCCTCTGCCGCATTAATATTGAAAAATCTTCCGCGGCCTTGTCCATTCGTGTTCTCCTGGTTCGGGCAATTTCTAATAATGTGGCCCGGTTTTCCACATTTATAACAAACTACATTGGCATAACTTGCTCCGACACTACTTGCTCCGCCATTACTCGTTCCGACACCATTTGTTCCTTTCGTTCTATTAACCCCTGGTCCGTAGACCTCACATTTCGCCGCGCTATGACCATTTCTTTTACACTTGTTGCAAAATTTGGTGCAGAACCCCGAGTGATACTTTTCACACCTTTGGCATAGCTGCTTCTGATTGTTGTTGTTGTTGCGGTTATTATTGTTGTTGGGATGATTGTTGTAGTTGTTGTTGCTGTTGTTGTTGTTGTTGTTGTTTTTGGGCCGTTTGTTGTAGTTGCGATTGATGTTGCGATTGTTGGGATAATTGTTGCGATTATTGTTGTAATTACTGTTGTTGTTGTATTGGTGATTCTTATCACCGTTTTCCTCCCACTTTCTTTTGACTTGCTTCACATTGGCCTCTTCAGCAGTCTGTTCTTTAATTCTTTCTTCAATCTGGTTCACTAGTTTGTGAGCCATTCTACATGCCTGTTGTATAGAGGCGGGCTCGTGTGAACTTATATCTTCTTGGATTCTTTCCGGTAATCCTTTCACAAATGCGTCGATCTTCTCTTCCTCATCTTCGAATCCTCCCGGACAAAATAGGCACAATTCTGTGAATCGTCTTTCGTACGTGGTAATATCAAATCCTTGGGTTCGTAACCCTCTAAGTTCTGTCTTGAGCTTATTGACCTCGGTTCTGGGACGGTACTTCTCGTTCATCAAGTGCTTGAATGCTGACCACGGTAGTGCGTATGCATCGTCTTGTCCCACTTGCTCTAGATAGGTATTCCACCATGTTAACGCAGAACCTGTGAAGGTATGCGTAGCGTACTTCACTTTGTCCTCTTCAGTACACTTACTTATGGCAAACACCGATTCGACCTTCTCGGTCTACCGTTTCAATCCGATCGGTCCTTCGGTTCCATCAAATTCCAAAGGTTTGCAGGCAGTGAATTCTTTGTAGGTGCATCCTACACGATTTCCTGTACTGCTAGATCCAAGGTTATTGTTGGTATGTAGCGCAGCCTGTACTGCGACTATGTTTGAAGCTAGAAAAGTACGGAATTCCTCTTCATTCATATTCACGGTGTGTCGAGTAGTCGGTGCCATTTCCTTCAAAATAGTCAAATGGAACAAGTTAATCATACAGAATATTAAGAGTAGTTAATAGTATTTCGTAGCATAATATGAACTCATTTATAAAAGCTTTTTCTTCATATTAGCATTTTATAAGTTTAAATTCGGGTAGTACCTACCCGTTAAGTTCATACTTAGTAGCTAATATACAATTCAACTACTACAATTCTATATGAAAAACTGATTATAATAATATTTTGCGTTCAAACTTTTATACAATATTTTACAAACTTACAATACCGCTTATTTTACATAAAGCATGAAATATAGCACACAATAACTTTGATACAAGATAGTTGTGAAGATAATTCTAGCTAGTACACAAGTCGTTCAGCAAAGGCAATAAAGACACGTAATTCATACGTCCAGAAACAAGTCATGCATTCTGGTTTTACTAGGACTACTTCCCATCCTTGGTCTTGTGGAACATAACCGTTGTGGCCGTTGATAAGACAGTGTGTTGTAACGTCGTCAAAGGGACGAGGGTTACGTAATGTCCAACAGTCCCGTAATAATCTAAAAACCTCATTTCTTACCCCAATTACCGACTCCGCCACTTGTGGAAACGTTTTGTTTAATAGTTGTAGCCCGATGTTCTTGTTCTCACTTTGGTGAGAAGCGAACATTACTAATCCGTAAGCATAACATGCTTCTTTATGTTGCATGTTAGCCGCTTTTTCTAAATCACGAAGTCCAATATTCGGATATATTGAGTCAAAATAATTTCTTAACCCGTTGCGTAAAATAGCATTTGGGTTCCCCGCAATATATGCGTCAAAGTAAACACATCGTAACTTATGGGTTTCCCAATGTGATATCCCCCATCTTTCAAACGAAAGTCTCTTATAAACCAAGACATTCTTGGAACGTTCTTCGAATGTCTTACAAACTGATCTCGCCTTAAATAGTTGTGCCGTGGAATTCTGGCCAACTCTAGACAAGATTTCATCAATCATGTCTCCGGGTAGGTCTCTTAAAATATTGGGTTGTCTATCCATTTTGTGTTTTTAAACTATAAAATAGACAAGAGTTAGATTAATAAAAAAAATACTTATTAATACAAGCAATTTTTACATATATCATAAAGCATAAGAACACTATATTACATATATTACACCACACGAATACAACTAGCTTATTCCGACTCGCTCGTTTCTTCTTCTTTGGTTTTGGTTTGTTTTGCCAAGTTTCTAGGGATATATGATGTTCCCCTAATACGAGCCGTCGTTATCCACATTGGTTTAGAAAAACCTGGTGGTTTAGAGGTTCCCGGGTCTTTGTTACAACTTAAGGACTTCGGGGGTTGACGATACATATAAAGTTCATCGGGGTTGGAATTAGATTTCTCTATTTTTATGCCCTTTCCCTTATTATTTTCTTTTGCCTTTTTAAATTCAGTTGGGGTAATTTCTATAACATCATCGGAATTCTCGTCGGAATCCGATTCATCGGAGAATTGGTAATCCTCCCAATATTTTGCTTCCTTGGTGGAAACACCATTGACCATAATTAACCTTGGTCGGTTGGTTGAGGATTTTCTTTTACTTAACCGTTTTATTATTTCCCCCACCGGTTCTATTTCTTCATCCGGTTCCGATTCTTCTTCCGGTTCCGATTCTTCTTCCGGTTCCGACTCTTCTTCCGGTTCCTCTTCGGGAACTTGTGAATCAGTCCACGAATCATTCCAATTTACATTTGACTCTTCATTATTATTAGGTGAGTCAATGGGACTTGTTCTAGAGGTAGACATCTATCACATAATATCAAACGCGTTAAGAGATTAATATATCACATAATATTCACATGTTAAAAATATATAGTTTCCAACAAAATTTGTTAAGCATTCATTTTTCAAGTAAACACGGTCGAAGTCCAGACTCACTAATGCATCCTAACAAACTCGATAAGACACACTAATGCAAAATTCTGGTTCTCTAAGACCAACGCTCGGATACCAACTGAAATGTCCCGTTCTTATTGATTAAAAACGTTCCATATTAATTGATTTCTTTGCGAGGTTTTGACCTCTATATGAGACGTTTTTCAAAGACTGCATTCATTTTTAAAACAAACCATAACCTTTATTTCATAAATAAGGGTTTAAAAAGCTTTACGTAGATTATCAAATAATGATAATCTAAAATATCTTGTTTACACACGACCATTACATAATGGTTTACAATACAAATATGTTACATCGAAATCAGTTTCTGGAATGCAGTTTTTACACAATATCATACAAACATGGACTCCAAATCTTGTCCTTATTTTAGTATGCAACAGCGAAAGCTCTTAGTATTCACCTGAGAATAAACATGCTTTAAACGTCAACTAAAATGTTGGTGAGTTATAGGTTTAACCTATATATATCAAATCGTAACAATAGACCACAAGATTTCATATTTCAATACACATCCCATACATAGAGATAAAAATCATTCATATGGTGAACACCTGGTAACCGACATTAACAAGATGCATATATAAGAATATCCCCATCATTCCGGGACACCCTTCGGATATGATATAAATTTCGAAGTACTAAAGCATCCGGTACTTTGGATGGGGCTTGTTGGGCCCGATAGATCTATCTTTAGGATTCGCGTCAATTAGGGTGTCTGTTCCCTAATTCTTAGATTACCAGACTTAATAAAAAGGGGCATATTCAATTTCGATAATTCAACCATAGAATGTAGTTTCACGTACTTGTGTCTATTTTGTAAATCATTTATAAAACCTGCATGTATTCTCATCCCAAAAATATTAGATTTTAAAAGTGGGACTATAACTCACTTTCACAGATTTTTACTTCGTCGGGAAGTAAGACTTGGCCACTGGTTGATTCACGAACTTATAACAATATATACATATATATCAAAGTATGTTCAAAATATATTTACAACACTTTTAATATATTTTGATGTTTTAAGTTTATTAAGTCAGCTGTCCTCGTTAGTAACCTACAACTAGTTGTCCACAGTTAGATGTACAAAAATAAATCGATAAATATTATCTTGAATCAATCCACGACCCAGTGTATACGTATCTCAGTATTGATCACAACTCAAACTATATATATTTTGGAACCAACCTCAACCCTGTATAGCTAACTACAACATTCACATATAGAGTGTCTATGGTTGTTCCGAAATATATATAGATGTGTCGACATGATAGGTCGAAACATTGTATACGTGTCTATGGTATCTCAAGATTACATAATATACAATACAAGTTGATTAAGTTATGGTTGGAATAGATTTGTTACCAATTGTCACGTAGCTAAAATGAGAAAAATTATCCAATCTTGTTTTACCCATAACTTCTTCATTTTAAATCTGTTTTGAGTGAATCAAATTGCTATGGTTTCATATTGAACTCTATTTTATGAATCCAAATAGAAAAAGTATAGGTTTATAGTGGGAAAAATAAGTTACAAGTCGTTTTTGTAAAGGTAGTCATTTCAGTCGAAAGAACGACGTCTAGATGACCATTTTAGAAAACATACTTCCACTTTGAGTTTAACCATAATTTTTGGATATAGTTTCATGTTCATAATAAAAATCATCTTCTCAGAATAACAACTTTTAAATCAAAGTTTATCATAGTTTTTAATTAACTAACCCAAAACAGCCCGCGGTGTTACTACGACGGCGTAAATCCGGTTTTACGGTGTTTTTCGTGTTTTCAGGTTTTATATCATTAAGTTAGCATATCATATAGATATAGAACATGTTTTTAGTTTATTTTAAAAGTCAAGTTATAAGGATTAACTTTTGTTTGCGAACAAGTTTAGAATTAACTAAACTATGTTCTAGTGATTACAAGTTTAAACCTTCGAATAAGATAGCTTTATACGTATGAATCGAATGATGTTATGAACATCATTACTACCTTAAGTTCCTTGGATAAACCTACTAGAAAAGTGAAAAATGGATCTAGCTTCAACGGATCCTTGGATGGCTCGAAGTTCTTGAAGCAGAATCATGACACGAAAACAAGTTCAAGTAACATCATCACTTGAAATAAGATTGTTATAGTTATAGAAATTGAACCAAAGTTTGAATATGATTATTACCTTGTATTAGAATGATAACCTACTGTAAGAAACAAAGATTTCTTGAGGTTGGATGATCACCTTACAAGATTGGAAGTGAGCTAGCAAACTTGAAAGTATTCTTGATTTTATGTAACTAGAACTTGTAGAATTTATGAAGAACACTTAGAACTTGAAGATAGAACTTGAGAGAGATCAATTAGATGAAGAAAATTGAAGAATGAAAGTGTTTGTAGGTGTTTTTGGTCGTTGGTGTATGGATTAGATATAAAGGATATGTAATTTTGTTTTCATGTAAATAAGTCATGAATGATTACTCATATTTTTGTAATTTTATGAGATATTTCATGCTAGTTGCCAAATGATGGTTCCCACATGTGTTAGGTGACTCACATGGGCTGCTAAGAGCTGATCATTTGAGTGTATATACCAATAGTACATACATCTAAAAGCTGTGTATTGTACGAGTACGAATACGGGTGCATACGAGTAGAATTGTTGATGAAACTGAACGAGGATGTAATTGTAAGCATTTTTGTTAAGTAGAAGTATTTTGATAAGTGTCTTGAAGTCTTTCAAAAGTGTATGAATACATAATAAAACACTACATGTATATACATTTTAACTGAGTCGTTAAGTCATCGTTAGTCGTTACATGTAAATGTTGTTTTGAAACCTTTAGGTTAACGATCTTGTTGAATGTTGTTAACCCATTGTTTATTATAACAAATGAGATGTTAAATTATTATATTATCATGATATTATGATATATAATATATCTTAGTATGATGTATATACAGTTAAATGTCGTTACAACGATAATCGTTACATATATGTCTCGTTTCGAAATCATTAAGTTAGTAGTCTTATTTTTACATATGTATTTCATTGTTAATACACTTAATAATATATTTACTTATCATTTAACATAATTAACCAAGTGTATCAATATCTTAATATGATTCATATGTACCTAGTAAGACGTTGTTATAACGATAATCGTTTTATATATCGTTTTCGAGTTTCTTAAATTAATAGTCTCATTTTTATGTATATAACTCATTGTTAAAATACCTAATGAGATACATACTTATAATAAAAACATGTTAACTATATATATAACCATATATATGTCATTGTATAGTTTTTACAAGTTTTAACGTTCGTGAATCACCGGTCAACTTGGGTGGTCAATTGTATAGTTTTCCAGTGAATGTTTCAAGTTCTTCGCCCAGTGAACAATATGGTGGGTGAAAGGGATCGATTCTTCTTGTTGTGATGACCCGGAAATTTCCGACCAAATTTAAACTTTAATCTTTATACGATTCCGACACGATAAGCAAAGTCTGTTAAACTGAATCTCAAAAACTTTGAACTGTGTTCATGTATACATTTGACCTTTGACTATTCCCGACGATTCTTGAACAATTGCTTGTAATTGAATACGTACATATATATAAATGTAAATACATGCAATGATTTAAAATTATAAATTATAATTTAATCATTAGAATTAAATATGGAAAATAATATATAAGATAATATTTTTGTAATTTAAAATGAATCTATGTAAATATATATATGATTTTTTTTACACAATTAATATACTAAGTATATTGAATTAAATATTCGAATATGATATATGAATACTACAAAATTAATAAAAGGTAATGTTAATATATTAAATGCAAGTTGGAATTATAGTTGTTATAGTAATGTTATTAATACTTTTATTATTACTATAATTATTATTATTAATATTAGTATTCTTATTAAAATAAATGTTAATCACATTATTATCATTAAATACAATGGTATTTATTAATATTAGTTGAAATTTGATACACAGATAAAAACATTTACAGGTACATATAGATTACTAATATATACTTATATATAGACAAATACATACGTAAGTATATATATGATACTGATATATAAGGATATAGATACATTATATATACTTAAATACAGCACAATGTATTCTGTTTCCCATCTTTATCATTCTGCAGTAAGTCTTGCTTTATGAAGAACGATCCAAAAATCTGTTATACTACAAACAAAAGAAATTGTTATCAATCATAATCAATCGTACCAATCATGAATCAATCGCAGAACATGAACAAATTCTGTTTGAAGTCATTTTCTACTTTTGATTTTTTATCTTATTCATTTTTGTGTCTTCTTCTGTGAATTTATTCTTCCTACCAATCTTCATTGATATAAAGGAATCATCTTCTTTCACCTTTAAAAAAAAAACAGACAACCCATATGAGTCACCACCACCACACGACCATTACCACAAATCACTCTCGATCACCATTTAAAAACAACCACCATGGTCATCATCCTTCCCTCGCTTCAAACCCATTTAAACCGTCATCATAGACCATCGGCTAAATTGTTTTTCTGTTAACGAGAACACACCACCTTTATATGGTAATCACACTTAGAACCCCATCAACAAGCTATTATTTTCTCTTCTATAATCTACAACCCAAATAATCACCGGTTCCATTTTTCTTGTTCGATGTCATCAATCCACTTGAACACCATCACTACTACCCCGGTTTTTCTATTTCTTTTCTAATTCTTTCTTCTTTTGGCGAGTAAAGCAGCTACAATCGTAGCTATTATTACTGTTATGTGCAGCCATGAACGACAGTCACCATCTATCAACATAGTTCAAACACCACCACTACAACCTTCACCCCTTTTCTTTTCGCTTCTATATTTCTATCAATGAAAAACAACTATCACCACCTTTATATTCTGTCTTCGTTACTAACCCATGAACCCAAGCCATCACCTTCATCATCTCAATATATATAGATATACATATACGCTAGTACAATACAATCACCACCACCGTAATCCATCAAGCCTCCATCACCTTTCAAAACCCAACTCAAACCCATATATTTTTCCTGCTTTCATACGAACACCTAAAACAGGATGTCCCTTCTACTGTACGTTCCTTACTGGCCATATGTTACTGCTTACGTACGTGAACAATCATCTATACTTTATGGCACTCGACTCTGCTGCTATAAGTGCTATAAAACACGTATCTTCTGCTACCTAGTTTTATTCTATTGAGCATGTTATTAAATTGAATATACTAAACTCTTATCAACATAGAGATAGAATATTTATAGAAGCTTTATCAAATATAACAAGTGGGGCAGTATATCTACTCATGGCCGACCAATTTAGCAAATTGATTATAGGATTCTAAGCTATGGTGTATTATAATATATATGTGGGACTAGTTGTATAGTAATGGCCGAACCACTTAGTGAAAGGATGTCATTATTTAATGATGAGATGAGAGTAAGAGATGTTGTGATATGGTTTTGTTCCAGACGAAACTAACACCACAAAATTCATCAAGCTAAGTTTATTAAAACATGTTAATGAACCGTATGGGCTACCAGGTTTTGGTTAGGCCGAATAGCATTTTTTTTAATTCCTGCTTTTGTGTAAACTACGACTTCAAGGAAACAATAATAGTGGTAGTGGGGTAGGTTAGGATCATACTTAAATATTGTATTTAGTCATACAAGGTAATATTATTTAAATTAGTGATGAGCTTTTGTGGGACTAGAACTAGATGAATGACAGAATTCATTCTAATGGGACGTTCATTTTCTTTATCATAACAATAATTAATTAGAGCATTATAATTAAAGTGATGGTATTTTGTCTAGTTGATATTGATAATAAAGAATGGATGATTATAATAATGATAAGGGGAAGGTTTCGGTTATAATGAATTCATGAGTCACGATAATGATATTTTGAGAAGATGATGGTACCAAGTATGATGATTGATGATGAACGTTGAATGATGATAGTGATTAGGGAAGAGACGATGAGTAATGGACGAATAAAGATAATCATTTACGAGATGGAGAGGAGAAGTCGAATGATTCTGGGATGATACATACAAACCGAAAACCTTTAGGGTTTCATGGGCTGTTATGTTTATTGGGTTTGTGAAGAGGTTAGGCTTAGAACCTGCTGGTGGGCCAAAAAGAATCTGGGCCGAAATCTGTTTATTGTTTATGTCGGGCCTAGAACTCATGAGGATGTTATGAAGGGTTAAATGAAATTAAATCCGGGTTATAATAGATAAATCAAAATAGATAAATGGTAGGCTGTGGTGTTGTTGAACGAGGGGTCGCGGGTTCGATCCCCGACACTGGCGGTTTTTATATTTTTTGAAGCTTGTCCCCCTTTTTAAGGTAGTGTTATTATTTTTATCATTAGTATTATCAATATTATTATTATTATTATTATTACTCTTACTACTATTATTATTAGTTTTAATAAAAATTATAATTAAAATCATTATTATTATTATGATTTTTAACATTAATATTATTATTGACATTATTAAATTTACTAATATTTTTACTATTACTAGTAACATTATTATTATAAGAACTATATTATTATTATTTACAATATTACTATTAGTATTATTATTACCATAAAAATGGTTATTTAAAATACTTATATAAAACATATATAAAAGTATATATAGATATAAAAATATAACCAATTGAAATAATATATGATAATATATAACTTGTTCGATTACGAGTATATGTGTTAATGTATATATACGTAATTTAGGTTCGTGAATCTGAGGCCAACCTTACACTTGTTCAATGATGATATATGTATTTTTACTACAAAATACAATATGGTGAGTTTCATTATTCCTTTTTTATATACATTTTTGGGCTGAGAATACATGCAAATGCTTTATTAACTGTTTTACAATATTTATATGCGTGAGTTTCATTTGCTCCCTTTTACTCTTTACATTTTTGGAACTGAGAATACATGCGCTATTTTTACAACTGCTTTTGAAATATATTTTGAACTGCGAATACATGAAATGCTTTTATAAATGTTTGACGAGATAGACAAAAGCAAAACATTCCTCGAATGAATTATTGTGCAGACAGAAGTTCTGCGGATTATTATTGAATTATGTGGACATGATAATTGCTACCATTGAATTATGTGGACGTGATAATTGCCACCATTGAATTATGTGGACATGATAATTGCCACTATTGAATTATGCGGACATTATAATTGCCACCAGTTGATGTGAATGTTATATATCGAGAGAATGATTTTATACACAGGTTATGTGTATGTTATTTTTGTGCACAAGATATGTGTACGGTTACTATGATTTATGAAAATGGTTTCGTACACGAGAAAGATGTACTGTATTTAAAAGATATAGCATGTACATTACAGGTGGGTATAGGATTCGGGCCTATTTGTACCATGCATCATTTAAATTTTGTGGTCTATCAAAATGATGAATTTTATTGTTTTAAGATAAACCTATGAACTCACCAACCTTTTGGTTGACACTTGAAAGCATGTTTATTCTCAGGTATGAAAGAAATCTTCCGCTGTGCATTTGCTCATTTTAAGGACATTACTTGGAGTCGATCATCGCTCTGGGATCAAATGTTGATGACTTCGTCCAGATGGATTAGGACGGGGCATTTCAGTTGGCATCAGAGCGGTGGTCTTAGCGAACCAGGTCAACATTAGTGTGTCTAGCCGGTAGTTGTTAGGATGCATTAGTGAAGTCTGGACTTCGACCTAGTAGTTGGTAGGTTACATTAATGAGTCTGGACTTGAACCTGGTCTGCATGTCAAAAGTTTTGCTTATCATTCTTGTCGAAAATCACTTGCTTATCATTCTTAGTCTAGACACATCTTACTGCATTGATTGCATGAATTGTGTATAGACAAAAATTCATATCTTAGCGTATCTGCTAATCCATATCTTAGTGTATCTGTCACTATAAACTTTGCCTAATATATTTCGTAAATTCCTCCGTAATCTACGAAATCTTTTGTTCTATATATATATAGATATTCTATGTAATTAGAATATCATCCGATATCCGAAAAATCATTTCATATCGAAAAATCCTTTATTCAATCGTACGCAATGGAACTCACAACTACTTCAAGTCCCTTGGATTCCGATATGGAGTCCCACTCCAGCTTCGAAAGCAGCGTCACCCGAATGAATCAATCAATCAGCCATCCCCAATTCATCTGATGGATTTGTAGTCGACTTAATCAATAGAGAAGAGAAGAAGGTGATCCTTTCCACCAACCAAATTTCCCTCTTGGCAATGAACCTGAAGCACTCACCGGCGAACCAATTCGAAACACCATTTTCACCCTCATTACCCGAATATCTCCCCATAATTATATACTATCTCAAATTCAAAACCTTACGCATTCGCTCGTTCCGACCAACAATCATCCCGGAATAATAGAAGAAGTCAACGAATTTCGCACCCGAGTTGTAGCCTTGAAAAATATGGTGCAAAATGTACCAGCATCAGCAACATTACTGGCACCAACAGTACCACCAACAATAACATTCGCATCCCAAGCCTCAATTTTACAATCTATCCCACGAACATCAACATCATACGTACCATAGATACCAAGGAGTACCAACAGCAATGAACGATGAAGTATTGATCCATAACTTCATCGATATTCTGCGAAGAATATGTGGATCCTAATAGTTTTAGAGATTACTTATTCTAGCTCAAACCGAAAATCAAACGAGTTTAATATTATATTGACTCATTATCTCTGTGATTACATCTGAAGAAAATATATATGAATATATATTGTCATAAAGATTGTGATTAAAAATTCTTTCGTACAAACTGTTAATGATGAAAATATTTTAACGGGTAGGTAATACCCGATGAATATTTAAATTTCACATTAATAAGTTACACAGTACATTCTTCAAATCTGATTCAACAGTCATTTCCTATCCTACTTACATCCACAGATATACGAATCCGTTCACCACAGAATAACCATTTCCATTCAAATTTCATATTTGGATTTTGACCTGTCAGAATCCAACAAGTGGCATAATGAAGAAAAACATTTGACGGAATAAAATTTGTTAGAAACAAACAAATTAACTATGAGAAATTTTGTTAAGAATCCACGCTAACAAAATTCTAGCTAACTGTTCCTAGCTAACTGTGGACTAATCGACTGAGGACTACCAACAGTGGACAACTAAAATGAATTAAAATATTACTTATAACATATGAAACTAAACATTTCTTCAAGTTTGCCACTTGATTTCATCTTAAACCTCATTTGTATCTTGACGATTACAATATGTGTTCAAATCTTTCATGATTCTTGAAAACACCTCAATCAAGAAGATGTACCAACCGCACTTCATCTACGGAAGAAAAGAATTATGCATATATAGTTACGCACCTGAAAACACTCGGAACTTGTGTAGATGTTTAACACGTATCTGTGCTAGCTGCTTTGGCATTATTATTTTCGAAAATAACAACGCAATTTCTTTTCAAATTAGCCAATTTTGTGACAGCTCTAACAAATCAACTACAAGTTTTTCATTCGAATAAACCCTATTATAAAGATTACCCCTTCATCATCGTTACCGGGGAACTTTTATATTCCACCACATTAGCATTAAACTTACCAGCAACTTCATTACTCATTGAGTTAAGTCTCTTCGAAGAATCATTATATTTGTCCATAAAAACCCTATCATATACTTATCCGCATCTTATAACGAGAGTTGTCGTATCAATTGCCGAGAATTAGCAATCAGTATTTCGAATCTCGCAGCGTTTCTACATCAACAGTTATATGTAAATATATAACATTTACCTCATAGAATTATGAACTTTCATTCTGAAATTCTGAAAAGCACCCAGTCTACCAATCAATACCCCGAATTCTGAGAAAGCTGAATGAAGCAGCAAAAACTGTAAACGACCTTAACAGTCGAAAGTTTGATAATACAGAATTGAACAAACCATGAAGGAGACTCTGAACAAATCGCAAGGAATAAATTTGTACATAAAGAATCAAGATGATTCTGTTTCTGATGAAATCTTTATCAAATGCCTTGTTCCGTAATTGTTCTAAATCATCGTGAAAGAATTTCTTCATCACAATTTGGTTCTAACATTCCAAGATATTATCGTATCTTTCATTGTAAATATCCTCAATATTTCTGAAGATATCTTCATAAATATTCTCGTTCGATATTAATTATCTCTCCGCACTATCTGTGTTATCTCATAAGAGGAAACTGATTTAGTTTCTATATTCTGCGAACCTTCGAATTTAAAATATGAATGTTTTTTTGAAGTAGTGTTGGAAACTGATGCATGAGTTAGTATAATATAATGACAGTTGATCAACGTGATTATATTACAGTAATTCATGCTGAGTTTCTAATAGAACGTTATGATTCACAGATCCTAACGTCATCATGTGCCATTTACACGACTCTTGCATTCTACTCAATTTCTAAACATATTAAGAACATATCTTCTTGATAGTTCTATCTTTCCGGATATTTTGTTAATTTACCAAATCAATATTGTGCCATTACGATTTTCTTCTTAGAATATTAACTATGTTCATTTCAAAATTCATACTTACGAATTCTGGACCATTACTCGCTTTACTAGAGATTGAAAGGAGAATAAAAAGGTAAAGAGATTCGAATTATAAGAAAAGATATAAAACCCAACAACCACCCAGAATTTATAAACCGTATACGATGCATATAGCAATATAAAGACACGGGAGAACTAAGAACACTATATAACCCAAGGAAATATTAGCAATGAATAGATTCTTCTGGCGGCAGATGAAAGAGAAGAACGAAAGATATTAAAGATAGGAGTAAATCAAGTATCAGTACTGGATGGAGCATATTAATGAATGCTTTAAAGTATGAATTGAGGAAGAAAGAATAGAAGGTGTGAGTTGTAAGGAAACGACGGGGTGGATTTATAGTAAAATATTCGACAGAGCAATCAAAACAGATGATCACATTTAGAGCAGATCCTAATTTCCTTAATCACCGAAGAACCAAGTCTTATTACGAAGATTTCCTTTAAATCCCATGAATTCCGGAAATCAATCATAACTACGTCATCGGTTAAAACAAATCTACATTTACTCATTTCACTCTCTTACGATAGCTTCACTTACACTCTTCGTGTAATCAAATTGTTTTATCTATACTACTCAATGATGATAAAACTCTATTCATCAACTCATATTCGTCATGAAAATATTTTTATAGTTAGCCATGACAACCTCGATCAAATTTTGGGACGAAATTTCTTTAACGGGTAGGTACTGTGATGACCCGGAAATTTCCGACCAAATTTAAACTTTAATCTTTATACGATTCCGACACGATAAGCAAAGTCTGTTAAACTGAATCTCAAAAACTTTGAACTGTGTTCATGTATACATTTGACCTTTGACTATTCCCAACGATTCATGAACAATTGCTTGTAATTGAATACGTACATATATATAAATGTAAATACATGCAATGATTTAAAATTATAAATTATAATTTAATCATTAGAATTAAATATGGAAAATAATATATAAGATAATAATTTTGTAATTTAAAATGAATCTATGTAAATATATATATGCTTTTTTTACACAATTAATATACTAAGTATATTGAATTAAATATTCGAATATGATATACGAATACTACAAAATTAATAAAAGGTAATGTTAATATATTAAATGCAAGTTGGAATTATAGTTGTTATAGTAATGTTATTAATACTTTTATTATTACTATAATTATTATTATTAATATTAGTATTCTTATTAAAATAAATGTTAATCACATTATTATCATTAAATACAATGGTATTTATTAATATTAGTTGAAATTTGATACACAGATAAAAACATTTACAGGTACATATAGATTACTGATATATACTTAAATATAGACAAATACATACGTAAGTATATATATGATACTGATATATAAGGATATAGATACATTATATATACTTAAATACAGCACAATGTATTCTGTTTCCCATCTTTATCATTCTGCAGTAAGTCTTGCTTTATGAAGAACGATCCAAAAATCTGTTATACTACAAACAAAAGAAATTGTTATCGATCATAATCAATCGTACCAATCATGAATCAATCGCAGAACATGAACAAATTCTGTTTGAAGTCATTTTCTACTTTTGATTTTTTATCTTATTCATTTTTGTGTCTTCTTCTGTGAATTTATTCTTCCTACCAATCTTCATTGATATAAAGGAATCATCTTCTTTCACCTTTAAAAAAAAACAGACAACCCATATGAGTCACCACCACCACACGACCATTACCACAAATCACTCTCAATCACCATTTAAAAACAACCACCATGGTCATCATCCTTCCCTCGCTTCAAACCCATTTAAACCGTCATCATAGACCATCGGCTAAATTGTTTTTCTGTTAACGAGAACACACCACCTTTATTTGGTAATCACACTTAGAACCCCATCAACAAGCTATTATTTTCTCTTCTATAATCTACAACCCAAATAATCACCGGTTCCATTTTTCTTGTTCATGTCATCAATCCACTTGAACACCATCACTACTACCCCGGTTTTTCTATTTCCTTTCTAATTCTTTCTTCTTTTGGCGAGTAAAGCAGCTACAATCGTAGCTATTATTACTGTTGTGTTCAGCCATGAACGACAGTCACCATCTATCAACATAGTTCAAACACCACCACTACAACCTTCACCCCTTTTCTTTTCGCTTCTATATTTCTATCAATGAAAAACAACTATCACCACCTTTATATTCTGTCTTCGTTACTAACCCATGAACCCAAGCCATCACCTTCATCATCTCAATATATATAGATATACATATACGCTAGTACAATATAATCACCACCACCGTAATCCATCAAGCCTCCATCACCTTTGAAAACCCAACTCAAACCCATATATTTTTCCTGCTTTCATACGAACACCTATAACAGGATGTCCCTTCTACTGTACGTTCCTTACTGGCCGTATGTTACTGCTTACGTACGTGAACAATCATCTATACTTTATGGCACTCGACTCTGCTGCTATAACTGCTATAAAACACGTATCTTCTGCTGCCTAGTTTTATTCTGTTGAGCATGTAATTAAATTGAATATACTAAACTCTTATCAACATAGAGATAGAATATTTATAGAAGCTTTATCAAATATAACAAGTGGGGCAGTATATGAAAGGACCCGTTCATATATATTATAAACGATTCACAATAGTTGATTACATTGCGAGGTATTTGACCTCTATATGATACATTTTACAAACATTGCATTCGTTTTTAAAAGACAATCTTTCTTTACATCAAAAATTGACAGGCATGCATACCATTTCATAATATCCACTATCCAACTATAAATTGATTTAATAATAATCTTTGATGAACTCAATGACTCGAATGCAACGTTCTTCGAAATATGCTATGAAAAACTCCAAGTAATATCTTTAAAATGAGCAAATGCACAGCGGAAGATTTCTTTAACACCTGAGAATAAACATGCTTTAAAGTGTCAACCAAAAGGTTGGTGAGTTCATTAGTTTATCATAATCATTTATTTCCATCATTTTAATAGACCACAAGAATTTCATTTCCAGTTCTCATAAATATACGTCCCATGCATAGAGACAAAAAATAATCATTCATATGGTGAACACCTGGTAACCGACATTAACTAGATACATATAAGAATATCCCCTATCATTCTGGGATCCTCCTTCGGACATGATATAATTTCGAAGTACTAAAGCATCCGGTACTTTGGATGGGGTTTGTTAGGCCCAATAGATCTATCTTTAGGATTCGCGTCAATTAGGGTTTCTGTTCCCTAATTCTTAGATTACCAGACTTTAATAAAAAGGGGCATATTCAATATCAATAATTCAACCATATAATGTAGTTTCAATTACTTGTGTCTATTTCGTCAAACATTTATAAAAGCGCATGTATTCTCAGTCCCAAAAATATAAAGGGTAAAAAGGTAAATGAAACTCACCATACTGTATTTTGTAGTAAAAATACATATAACGTCATTGAACAAGTGCAAGGTTGGCCTCAGATTCACGAATCTAAATTAATTATATATAATTATGTGTTGGTCAATATTTGTCTAACAAATTAGGTCAAGTCATAGTGTACCACAATCCTAATGCTCGAGACTAATATGCAAAAGTCAACAAAAGTAAATTTGACTCAAAATAATTTCCAAAAATCTATACATGATTAATATATAGTTTAAATATCGTCATTTTATATTTTTAAATATTTTTAAAAGATTTATTAGAGTAAATAATATAATTTATTTATTAATAAATAAAATTTTTATATTAAATTTATATAATAAAATATACTTTTATATATATTAAGTAATAAAATTTATAGGGTTCATTTAATATCATGAAGATAATATGATAGGTATTTTTAAAGTAAGTTATTACACGTAGTAAAATATGTTTGTATCACATATTTATTTGATAAAATAATATCTATAATGATAGTAAGTAAAAGTTGTATTATTTTGTAATAATAATTATTATTATAAAAATATCAATATTTATAATTACTAAGATGACATTATGATAAAATGATAATTCTAATTATGATAACTTTAATATTTACGATAATTTTTAATATTATCTTTAAAATAATAATTCTATTTAAAATAATAATAATAATGATATTTTATAGTAACAGTGACATTTCTATTAAAATGATAATTTTTGTTAAAATGATAGTTTTAATACTAACGATACTTTTAATAATAATAGTAATGATAAAAATAATAAGAACGATAATTTTATCTAAATCAATATCTTATAATATTTTAATTTCATCATGATACTCTTACTCATTATTTTCTAATCGTTTTGTTTAATAGCTTTTAATTGTCTTTTATATCGTGTTCATAATAATGATAATAATAGTAATCAAAATAATTAGGTGTTACAAATATTTGTTTTAATTACACTAATATTAATAATGATAGTTACTATAACATTATTAACGATAATACTAATAATTATCTTAATGATAATATAGTAATAATAATAATAACAATAACAATAACCATTTTTAAATAATGATATATATATATATATATTAATAATGATAATAATAATAATAATACTAATAATAATAATAATAATAGTAATAATAATAATAATAATAATAATAATAATAATAATAATAATAATAATAATAATAATAATAATAATAATTGGATAATAATAATAATACTAATTATAACTTTAACGATAATAACGATAGTAATAATAAAAAAAATAACAATTTTTAATGATAAATCCTTTAATTGATAAAGATAATAATAATAATAATAATAATAATAATAATAATAATAATAATAATAAGATAAAACTAGAACGACGATAATAACGACGATAATAATAATCATTTTTAATAATAATACAAAAATTCGATGGACTATAACTTCAAATCCGTTCATCGAAATCATTCGATATCTAAATGAAAAGTTCTTAATTTTTCGCTAGCTTTCCAACGACATGCATATCTTATACCTTATCTCAGTCACATATATAACTAATTCAGGATTCAACATAACCTAACTAAAGGCAATATCAAAAGTACAAACATGCATAATCCTATATACTCGAGCACTAGTCAGGGATACACTATTAGTATGTAAAAGTTAAATTATGAGTACTCACGTATCAATATTGAGATTCAATATTGCAGGAAAGGTACGTAGACGCAACGGAGATGATAAACACTATATTGACCTCACGAGCATACCCATGAACCATACAAATCACCTCCATAGCGATAACCCATAATTTCCTTAATCCAATCCCACTCGAAAAAATAATTTCGAAATCACTCGGACAGCACTCTGACGTAATATTTTATGTATACTAATAATATCTTGAAATAATACGGAGTAAATATATATATGTAAATCGATTGAGAGAGTTTAGAGAAAAATATTTTTAAGTTTCTATGAAATAATGAAACCTATTGAATTCTATTTATAATAGATTTTTGATTTATTAAAGTGAATTATTAAAGTATGAATTATTAAAGTGAATTATTAAAGTATGAATTATTAAAGTGAATTATTAAAGTATGAATTATTAAAGTGAATTATTAAAGTATGAATTATTAAAGTGAATTATCAAAATATGAATTATTAAAGTGAATTATTAAAGTTAAAGTAAAGTAAAAATAAAGTAAAGGTAAAGTTTAAGTATAGTAAAAGTATAAAACTATGTACGTATAATACGCGTATAAATATATATAATATTAATTTAAATCGTTATATATATTTAATAAAATAAAATATAAATATCGTTATCTTTATCATACTGGTTAAGTAATGAGTTGTCAAATGTGGTTCTAGATATTTATAAAAGTTATATACGTTTTAATAATAAAGTTCTTTTTGAACTGAAAACGTTTTTGTACGTTTGAAACTAAATCAAATAAATATAATAATTTTGTTTTCCAAAACCAAATATATTTTTAAGAATCATTTTGTTTAAAGGTTAAAATAATGGAAATCGTTATATCATAAAATGTTTTAAAAAAGTAGAATCATATATATTCATAATAGGTTTCAAGTTTTTAAATTACAGTTTGTTGGTGAAGCATGGGATAAAGTTCAAAGGTTAAATAAACATATGAAATCATCTTAATGAAAAATGTCGAGTTACTTAACTTGTCGATATCCAACATCTAAGTTATTTACACTTCACGTTCTTACTTATAAATCACTTTACCATTTTTCGAATGTTGTCAAAAAGAATAGATTTCTTAAATCACAGTGGACCTCATAACATAGACCCGTAATCATATCATAATGTATCTGATAAATCAACAATTTGATATTATCTTCTAAGTCCATCGATAAACATATTGAAACAAATACGATCATGTAAAGTATTATACGTTTAATACTTTATTAATATTCTCAAGTTATAATATATATATATACATATTTATTTATATATAACGGTTCGTGAATCGTCTAAATTTGGTCGAGGTTATAATGAATGTATGAACACAATTTAAAATTCTTGAGATTTAACTTAACAAACTTTGCTTATCGTGTCAGAATAATATAAAGATAAATTTTAAATTTGATTGGAAATTTCCGGGTTGTCACAGTATATCTACTCATGGCCGACCAATTTAGCAAATTGATTATAGGATTCTAAGCTATGGTGTATTATAATATATATGTGGGACTAGTTGTATAGTAATGGCCGAACCACTTAGTGAAAGGATGTCATTATTTAATGATGAGATGAGAGTAAGAGATGTTGTGATATGGTTTTGTTCCAGACGAAACTAACACCACAAAATTCATCAATCTAAGTTTATTAAAACATGTTAATGAACCGTATGGGCTACCAGGTTTTGGTTAGGCCGAATAGCATTTTTTTTAATTCCTGCTTCTGTGTAAACTACGACTTCAAGGAAACAATAATAGTGGTAGTGGGGTAGGTTAGGATCATACTTAAATATTGTATTTAGTCATACAAGGTAATATTATTTAAATTAGTGATGAGCTTTTGTGGGACTAGAACTAGATGAATGACAGAATTCATTCTAATGGGACGTTCATTTTCTTTATCATAACAATAATTAATTAGAGCATTATAATTAAAGTGATGGTATTTTGTCTAGTTGATATTGATAATAAAGAATGGATGATTATAATAATGATAAGGGGAAGGTTTCGGTTATAATGAATTCATGAGTCACGATAATGATATGTTGAGAAGATGATGGTACCAAGTATGATGATTGATGATGAACGTTGAATGATGATAGTGATTAGGGAAGAGACGATGAGTAATGGACGAATAAAGATAATGATTTATGAGATGGAGAGGAGAAGTCGAATGATTCTGGGATGATACATACAAACCAAAAACCTTTAGGGTTTCATGGGCTGTTATGTTTATTGGGTTTGTGAAGAGGTTAGGCTTAGAACCTGCTGGTGGGCCAAAAAGAATCTGAGCCGAAATCTGTTTATTGTTTCCGTCGGGCCTAGAACTCATGAGGATGTTATGAAGGTTTAAATGAAATTAAATCTGGGTTATAATAGATAAATCAAAATAGACAAATGGTAGGATGTGGTGTTGTTGAACGAGGGGTCGCGGGTTCGATCCCCGACACTAGCGGTTTTTATATTTTTTGAAGCTTGTCCCCCTTTTTAAGGTAGTGTTATTATTTTTATCATTAGTATTATCAATATTATTATTATTATTATTATTACTCTTACTACTATTATTATTAGTTTTAATAAATATTATAATTAAAATCATTATTATTATTATTATGATTTTTAACATTAATATTATTATTGACATTATTAAATTTACTAATATTTTTACTATTACTAGTAACATTATTATTATAAGAACTATATTATTATTATTTACAATATTACTATTAGTATTATTATTACCATAAAAATGGTTATTTAAAATACTTATATAAAACATATATAAAAGTATATATAGATATAAAAATATAACCAATTGAAATAATATATGATAATATATAACTTGTTCGATTACGAGTATATGTGTTAATGTATATATACGTAATTTAGGTTCGTGAATCTGAGGCCAACCTTACACTTGTTCAATGATGATATATGTATTTTTACTACAAAATACAATATGGTGAGTTTCATTATTCCCCTTTTATATACATTTTTGGGCTGAGAATACATGCAAATGCTTTATTAACTGTTTTACAATATTTATATACGTGAGTTTCATTTGCTCCCTTTTACTCTTTACATTTTTGGGACTGAGAATACATGCGCTATTTTTACAACTGCTTTATTAAATGGTTTTGAAATATATTTTGAACTGCGAATACATGAAATGCTTTTATAAATGTTTGACGAGATAGACACAAGCAAAACATTCCTCGAATGAATTATTGTGCAGACAGAAGTTCTGCGGATTATTATTGAATTATGTGGACATGATAATTGCTACCATTGAATTATGTGGACGTGATAATTGCCACCATTGAATTATATGGACATGATAATTGCCACCATTGAATTATGTGGACATTATAATTGCCACCAGTTGATGTGAATGTTATATATCGAGAGAATGATTTTATACACAGGTTATGTGTATGTTATTTTTGTGCACAAGATATGTGTACGATTACTATGATTTATGAAAATGGTTTCGTACATGAGAAAGATGTACTGTATTTAAAAGATATAGCATGTACATTACAGGTGGGTATAGGATTCGGGCCCATTTGTACCATGCAGCATTTAAATTTTGTGGTCTATCAAAATGATGAATTTTATTGTTTTAAGATAAACCTATGAACTCATCAACCTTTTGGTTGACACTTGAAAGCATGTTTATTCTCAGGTATGAAAGAAATCTTCCACTGTGCATTTGCTCATTTTAAGGACATTACTTGGAGTCGATCATCGCTCTGGGATCAAATGTTGATGACTTCGTCCAGATGGATTAGGACGGGGCATTTCACTTGTCTCCAATGATTAAGTAGACTACGAACTCATCATATAAATTGGGGATGGTTGGTTGGTTGATTCATTTAGGTGACGCTGCTTTCGGAGCTTAGGTGAACGTCCACATCGGAATAGCTGTAGGAATAATTATCAGAATAGTTATCGGAATTCGAGGGTCTCGAACTGGCTGAAGGATTCATCCCGTACGATCAGATGAAGGATTTTCGATAAGATTTAGATTATAGGATGTAGATTAGTACCCTGCAATACATAATTTACATATGCATATATAATACTAAAATCCCATAAGTTACGGAGGAATCTACTGAAGCTGTCAGGCAAAGATAACAATAACAGGTACGCTAAGATATGAAGTAGCAGATACGTTAAGATATGAATATTTTTTTTTGTCTATACACTATTCATGCAATCATTGTAGTAAGATGTGTCTAGACTAAGAATGATAAGCAAGTAATTTCCTAAGGATGATAAGCAGATGATTTCCGACAAAAATGATAAGCAAAACTTTTAACATGCAGACACGGTCGAAGTTCAGACTCACTATTGCATCCTAACGATTTATCAGTTAGACACACTAATGTAGACCTGGTTCGCTAAGACCATCGCTTTGATACCAACTGAAAGGACCCGTCCTAATCCATCCGGACAAAGTCCACATCGATTATGAACGATGCACAATAGTTGATTACATCGTGAGGTACTTGACCTCTATATAATACATTTTACAAACATTGCATTCATTTTTGAAAAGACAATCTTTCATTACATCTACGGTTGACGACATGCATACCATTTCATAATATATCTTACTATAATTAACTTAATAATAATCTTGATGAACTCAACGACTCGAATGCAACATCTTTTGAAATATGTCATGAATGACTCCAATTAATATCTCTAAGATGAGCAAAAGCACAGCGGAAGATTTCTTTCGTACCTGAGAATAAACATGCTTTAATGTGTCAACCAAAAGGTTGGTGAGTTCATTAGTTTATCATAAACAAACATTTCATAATTTTAATAGACCACAAGATTTCATATTTCCAATTCTCATAAATAAACGTCCCATGCATAGAGACAAAAATATCATTCATATGGATTGAACACCTGGTAACCGACATTAACAATATGCATATAGAATATCCCCATCATTCCGGGATCCTCCTTCGGACATGATATAAATTTCGAAGTACTAAAGCATCCGGTACTTTGGATGGGGCTTGTTGGGCCCGATAGATCTATCTTTAGGATTCGCGTCAATTAGGGTGTCTGTTCCCTAATTCTTAGATTACCAGACTAAATAAAAAGGGGCATATTCAATTTCGATAATTCAGCCATAGAATGTAGTTTCACGTACTTGTGTCTATTTTGTAAATCATTTATAAAAATTGCGCATGTATTCTCAGCCCAAAAATATAAAGGGTAAAAAGGCAAATGAAACTCACCTGACGACTTCAGAAATAAATCACAGAGATGTGATCGAAAATCGGAATGCAAGTAACCGTAGACCCCAACCTAGAGAACATATGTTGGTCAATAAGTGTCTAATAAGCTAGGTCGGTCTATAGGGTTCGTATAGTCTTATTGCTCAAGTCCTACTCATAAATTTAGCAAAATTTAGCAAAAGTCAACAAAAGTCAAAGTAGGTCAAATGTAAGTCAAACGCAAGTCAAACACAGTAAACATAGTCAATACCAGTCAACAATCTCATAATATTACTCAAAATGGTCAATAGTAAAACATAGGTTAAACTTAAGTTATACATTTTTATTTAGTAAAAACAATATTATTTACATATATGTATATGTAGTAACTTTACAGCTGATTTCGGATCCCATCAAATTCGATATAATACTTTGGGTCGTGACCATTGGAAAGTATGTCATCCCACCTTTCTATAGACAGTTTATTTGACAAAGACGGAGTTACAGTTTGAAAGTTATGACCTCGCGAAAACAGTCCTTCAAAACACTAAATGCTGAGTTTTGCTGTTGTTAACAGCATTGGATCAGCCCTGATGTTCCATTTTCGTACTCGTTTTAGACCAGTTTAGTCTGGACAAAATCATACATATAACATATCGTTTTAAAGCTTGTCGTAAATACTTTCAATATCAATTAATGGTTTTTATCCAAACTTAACCAATTTCAACTTATGAGTCCGCAAAGTAGGCTCGAGAGTCATTTTTGACACTTTTGTTAAAATTGCTTAAACTTTCGGTTAACGATTCAAATTTGAATCCGGCTGACCTGAGTTAACCAAATTTGTATCACAGCTCAAAAATGACATTTAAATGTGTTGGTGACTTTTGTTTTCCAAAATTATGCATATGGGTCAATTTATTCACGTTTGACCCGAATAGGTCATAAATCTCTCTTTAAACCAAAATAGACCCAAAACTCATTTTTAAAGCACCAAAACTTGCAGGCATACTTAAATCAACATATAGGATTTGTTTAACATGACCGTTATCCATTTTGACATTTTTAGACTCAAACGGGTCAAGTGTCCAAATGGACGGTCCAAGTTCGGGTGTCCATTTTCGCATGCAATTATCTCAAAATCTAGAAACTTTTAAGATACAACACCTATATGAAAACTTAACTACTAATCATGAACTTTTCAAATATAAAATCCACATTTTCCAGAACTCAAGTTAATTAAACATATTGGCCTGTTTAGTTTGTAGTTAACACGTATTGTCACAAATTTTCACGCGCGTCATACAAACAACGGACATAATTCATAACACATAAAACATGGTAATATGAAAAACTCCAGATCAAAATTAGACTCAAAATCGATTCCAAAAAGTCCAGCCAGGGCCTCATACGATGTCTACAAGTCGAGTTTCAGAAGAGGTACATTTATGGTTCGCTAAATCAGTTTCTGACTGCGCACCAATCTCGTAATGGCTATAACCGGAGCTAGGGACATGCAAATCAAGCTAGGTAAGTGGTCCTAGTTCAAGGACAATTCAAATTACCACATATCCAAAAATGAGAAACTTTTGTTTAGCCAATTGGTACATTTTATTCAATCAAATTGGACATTCTGTTTCAGCTCAATTCAGAAGTTACCAAATCTACGGCCTTAGTGTGCACAATGTATCGCGTTTCAGAGGTTTAAATAAACTAGACATTTATCACATAACATACAAAGTTCTATAATCCAGAAGGCCAAGGTCTCAAAAGGTGTACAACTCTTACTATAAAACTATAGGTGCATACATTACAGATTTGGACAGAATGCAGGTTACCATTTCGACACGCACATTACTCAAGCTTCACAAATCCAAATGATGCAAGGCCTAGATGAAACGTTAACTACAACATACGAAATTTTCAGATATGCAAAGTCCTAAATCACTATCATAATTCATATAAATTTAAAAGTCAGTTTTATAATACTGAGCAAATCAGTTTTTCATATACGATCAATTAAGCATAACGGGAGTATTACAAATCCAAATAGCATGATATCCTAGTCTAACTTGAGTTTTTTTAAATCCTCTACACAATTATGATCAGTTTAAAATTCAATTCTATGTCCATTTTTCCAGAATTCGACATAATCACATATTCATCACAAAAACTTCAATCAATCATATCTTAAGCATACGGTAATGAAAATACGCGAATCTAAAGCCTAAAATTATTAATTTTTCGAGAGGATTTTAATTATATCATAATATTTAACATTCAAGAAAACCAAGTTTCTGTAACCACACAAAACAAATTCGGGATTAAACATAAACACATCAAACGAGCAATATAACACATACAATCATGTATAATCATATAGACTTGAGCAATAGATACTATATCTATCCTAATATGTAACAAAAATATGAAAACCCAAAAATTTGAGTTTTTAAAACTTACACAAATCATGAAATTGTTGGTATGGATGTGTAGAGCTCTTCGAGAGGAATCCGAATATATAAATGATTTTATGATCCATCAAGTTTTTAAGGTGTTCTTGAGTGATAAAAGATTGATGATGATGATGATGATGAATAGTAGTGGGTGTTCTTGAGAGAAAAATTGGGTGTTTGATAAAATGAATCTGGAAAGGGCAATAATATAGATAGATTAGATAAGGTCACGGGTGTTTTACTTGTTAATCACGGGTATAGATATAACACGGTGTAATAATTAAATAAACTCGGGTATTAAATGTGTAGTCACGGGTTGGTATTTAATTTTTATCTGTTATCTAAAACACAATGTATTTTAGTTTAATATGATTCAATGATTGGTTAATTTTATATTTATAAAAATTATATATATATATATATCAATATTGTTTTAAACCTTTTAAAATTCTTGACGTCATGCCTAGTTGGTGTGTTTCATTATTTATTATATTTTTAATAAGCCTATAATTTATAAAACTCATTTTCGGATCATCGTTTATTTTAAAATCACATAAGTTCCTTTTTAACTCGTTTACTATCAATTGAATGACAATTGAGCGTTACCGTTGTTTACTAAATAACTTCGAAATCACTAAATATATCTTCTATACACTTTATTTATATGTATATATACTTTCTAAATAATATTTATTATATATTATTATTATTTACGTAATTAATTCTAACAATTACAATATATAATATTTCATTTTATTATTTATATATATATATATATATATATATATATATATATATATATATATATATATATATATATATATATATATATACACATCTATTTACAAGTAAACGTATTGTGAGTCGTCGGGAAAAGTCAAAGGTCAAATGGATTCATAAAAATAGTTCAAAATTTTTGAGATTCAACTTTACAGACTTTGCTTATCGTGTCGAAATCAAATAAGAATTAAATTTAAATTTAGTCAGAAATTTCCGGGTCGTCACAAATACTCCTAACCAACAGCACTTAAACAAACATAAATCAGTAATCTAATTACAATGGGGGAAAATGACACATACAAACTCAAAAACCGCTTCTACACGGACTAAACATCTCTAACCCTAATTTTCTATTCCCAATTTCCAATTCTTACTACTCGCTTTAATCCATTCAAGAAACTTTTGGTGATCAGTGTCAGTAATCATCTCAAATTGTTTTTATATATGTTCTTCTTCTCTTATTACAAAAATGCTTTTTGTTCCTGCACTTTTCCTTCCTTTTTTCTCCCGTAACATAAATAAAGTAGGGTTCTGCCATTATTAATGCAATCCGTTTCAATTGACAGAATTTTAGGATGATTGTTAGCAATAATTCGAGACGTGTTATCGAATTCTCAGCTGGATATTAATCGATTGAAAAAAGCCGAGATTAACAAGGATTTGGTTTGTTTTTTGATACTTGGTACTGATTATCTGTTGTATACTCTTAAAGTTATTAATTCGTATTTTTGTTATATATTATACAAACCAATTAGTTTCATTCTTTTTCCCATTACCTGTACCAAAACATGGTACCGAAACATATTTTTTTGTGTGATTTTTTTATTATTATTTTGACACCACTTAAACTGACTTTACATTAAGCAAATCCACTTTAACATAGATTTGAACTTCGAATAAATAAAACAATTTTCCCCTATTTTAGAACAGTACCAAATAAATCATCACACATCATGTAGTGTGAGGTTTCATTTAGTTATATCTATATTTCATGTATAAACTATATTGCTATAAGACCATTACCTATCATTTCATTATATGCTCATCATAGTTGCTCTTTCATTTTCACCATAGGATCACCATAGCTGCTATTTCATACCTTGGTGAATCTTTCATTTGTCATTGCAAATGCTACTACACTCAACTAGGCATTTTTCTTATTCATAGTTTGATTCAATGCGGTTCTTTTTCCTTTTCATTTTGTTTCTAATTTTGTGCTTGCGTGGTAGCTTGAGTCAATAGTGAATTTATTTAGTATTTTTGGGTGTTGAGCATCTCTAACAGTGTGCAGGCATACTATGTTAGGGAAGATGATAATTCAAGCTTGAATATGCTATTGTCGCGTTTACATTCAGAGGGTATGCATAATTTATTTGCAACATTCATTGAAGCACTTATTTATAGGCCCCATGATCACGAGTGGGAGCTTGAACCATGAGTCTCTTGCGGGTATTTATTGAAAATAAATTGTAAGTCTTCAAATCCATTCAGTTGCTTTCAAGTTTCTTTTTTTATGTGATTTTATTGTTATTATAATTTGCTTCGGGTTTCAATTTTATGTGACTTTGTAATTATTTGTCCAAATTTTCATTAACTTCAATTTTAAGTGATTTTATAATTTTTCATGATTTGAAAGTTCGTTGATTGTGGTATTTAGTTTGATGCATAACATATAAAGAGTAGTTATCGAGATATTTGTTAAGTAGTCGTAGTTACTTTGAAGTTACATATCCAAATTTCCTTCAAATGCTTATAGATTCGTAAAAGTTACGATATTGTACGGTGTCACTGGTAACTGTGTGTTAGTACGATTTTCCGTATAGCGGTTGTAAGGTACTAGTACAGAAAATTAGCTGCTCAGCGTGTGGCGTATACTGTTGATTGTTGTTTTCCTTTGAGAAATAATCTCTGCAGACCCAGAACACAGATGTAAGATCTGTGGGGTGGCCTCAATCAATCTGTGGATCAATCTGTAATGATCCGTCTAGCTCACTGAAAGGACCCGTCCTAATTCACCTGGACGAAGTCATCAACATTTGGTCCCATTGCGATGATCGGCTCCAAGTAATGTCCTTATATTGAGCAAATGCACAGCGGAAGACTTAATTTGTACCTGAGAATAAACATGTTTTAAAGCGTCAACCAAAAGGTTGGTGAGTTCATAGGTTTATCATAACAATCATTTCAATATGTTAATAGACCACAAGATTTCATAATCATAAACATAATACACTCGCAAGTGTATGTAAAGCATTCTAAGTGGTTGAGCACTTGGTAACCATACTTAACATTTAATCAACGTCGCATATTCCCTTTATTATGAAATCTCACTACACCGTACCAAGTGTAGTCACCAAAACGAAGTACTGTGCAACCGTTGAATACTGGTCGTCCAGTCCGGTTGGGGTTGTCAGGCCCGATAGATCTATCAACAGGATTCGCGTTTACAATACCCATGTAAATAGTAGTTACCAAGCTACAGGGAAATATGCCAGTGGTACAACTCAACGTAGAATATATTTTTAAGTACTTGTGTCTATTTTGTAAACATTTATAAAAGCAGCGCATGTATTCTCAGCCCAAAAATATATATTGCGAAAGCAATTAAAAAGGGAGCAAATGAAACTCACTTTTGCCTTGAAGGTATTTAATTCGACTTGGTCTTCGATAGATATCACGAACCTAACCATATATATAATATATCAACATATTTTCTTTTTAAGTAAAAGTTATATATATATATATATATATATATATATATATATATATATATATATATATATATATATATATATATATATATATATATATATATATATATATATATATATATATATATATATATATATATATATATACTTTTAATACTTTTAATATTTTCTTAGTCCGTAGTTAGCAGTCCGATGTTAGTGGTCCACAATTAGTTGCTTAAATAAAATAAATAAAGACCCCATCGTATTCGTATTGATCAGAATTAATCTCGACCCATGGTACCATGTTGTCAAATGACGTGTTGCGTACATAAAGTACCGTGTTGTCAAATGACGTGTTGCGTACAATCATGAGATCTTATGATTAATCTTCTCGTGTTGTTTACGGGTGGTCCTGAAATATATAAAATCAAATCATAAGTAATTATATATAAAATATCATATTAATTAGAAAAGATATGATTAATTTACTTTTTCTCCAAATATTTTCGTAGCTAAACTAGCTTCGGATACCCAATCTTGTTTTAGTCGTAGTTTCTTCATTACAACTCTGTTTTTGTTGGTTCAACTTGCCACTTCCTTAGATCGAGTCAAATTTTAAGAATATGAACTGAAAATACCTTAGTTTGTATTCGAAATCATAGGTTATAGGTCAAACTTTGGTGAAACTTATGAAAGTGATCATTTTCCATCATAAAAACAACATTTAATGATCATTTTTCTAAAAATACTTACACTTTGAGTTAAACCATGAAATTTTTATGTGTTAACATATTCATAAGAAATATCATTTTTCCAGAACATGAACTTCCAATTCAAAGTTCAAGATGGTTTTTAATTATCCAACCCAAAACAGCCCCCGGTTGCACTCCGACGACGTAGATTCAGTTTTTAAGATGTTCTTTGTAAAACCAAGTTATATCTTGTTAGGTTAGAATATCATTATGATATATTACAGGTCTTGAAGTGTTTTAAAAGTCAAGTTAGAAGTATCTATTTAGTTTGCGAACAAGTTTGAAATCATTCAAACTATGTTCTTGTTGTTAAAATTTTATACCACAAAATAAGATAGCTATATGAATATGAATTGAATAAGATTATGAACAAGGTTACTACCTCAAGTTACTTGGACAATGTTACTGCAAAAGATAAGAAATAATCTTGGAATCAAAGAGTGGTGGAGTTAGATCAAAAGGTTGGAAGTAAACTTCTTCAAATGAGTGGTTATTTTGATATGTTCTTGAAAGAGTTTTCTTATGGTGTTTAAGGCTTGTAATTGAAGCTAAATGATGGGGAAAATGCTTGTAGATGATCAAGTATGAAGTTAGGAGTATTTTTGTAACACCCGTTTTTCAGTTACACGTTATTTCGAGCGTCATTCGAAATACGAGGCATGTAAGTGTATATTTGGATCCCAAATAAAGTTGGAGTTGATGTTCTAAAACCTTACCATTGGATAGTAAATCTCATTACGTTTCCAACGATATTTGATTCGTTAAAAACGGAGTTACGGTTTGAAAGTTACGACCAAAACAAGTTCAGTTTCAGACTCAGACTTTGGGACTCCGTCCAGACTTTAGGACGCCGTCCTGAAATGAAGGTTAGGACGCCGTCCAAGCTTTTTGGACGCCGTCCAGAAGGCCTGACCGGCCAGCAGCTCTATTTTACTCAAATTTAAAAGGGGTATTTGTGTCTTATCACTTGGGGGTCGGTTTTGAGCCTCTAAAACTGACCCAATGCTTATCTCTATCCTCATTTCACCTCTTCCAACCATTTCCATCTAGAGAGAGAGAGTGAGGAGCTTAGAGAGAGAGCTCCATTTGAGGAGGAAGAAGGGTGAATCGGGTCAAGTCGCGAGAGTTAATGTTGTTCGCCTTGTTCACGGCTACATTTTGGTAGTGTTGGTAAGCTCTAAATCCGAATTTCTTTGTTAAGATTATTGCTTGAGTTAAAGTTTGTGCTAGTTAGAGTTATAACCCATTTATTGTGAAGTTTGGGGGTTTTTGGGGAAGATTCATGTATGTAAACCCGAATTGGTGACTTAGGGTTTCAATTGATGGAATTGTTAGTTTGGACCTTGCATGTGTTAGTTAATCCTTAGAACACTTGTGTTGACTTGATTTTTGGGTGTAAACCCTAATCTAGGTCAAAATGTGTCGAATGGGTATTTTGGGTCAAGTAAGCTTGATTCGGTGTCAAACTAAGTTATGGGTCAAGATTTGATGAACCAAGTATATAAATGTTTGATTCAAGTGTTAAATGGTATTTTGGAAAGTTAGTAACTAGCCGTTAGTGATTAAAGATGTTTTTGGGACTTATGTCAAAATGGGTTGACTTAGATGGGTCAAATTTGGTAATGACTTTAATTTTGGTTAAATTGTACTTGTTGGATGAGTCGGAATTACCACCCGTAGTGGTAATTGGTGAAGTCCACTTTATGTGTCTAAATGGGCGGTTTGTGGTGATAGGTGTAAACCCTTGGTTAAGGGTTTTGAAGTCGAATTCTCTCGTAGAGAATGTATGTTGATTGTTTGTATATCTATATGTGTATTATAGGTAAAAGGTTTGCTCGGTTACTTTTGGAGGCGATTTACGTGTATGACTTGTGCGGCCAATTCGAGGTGAGTGGAATAATTATATGCATATGTATATAATGTATCTATTTGTTGTAGCATGAAAGGTGTAGTGTCGAGGTGTTAAGACACCACGTTTCACGTGAAGAGTGTAGCATCGAGGTGTTAAGATGCCACTTGGGTGTAGCATCGAGGTGTTAAGATGCCACCTAGGAGTGTAGTGTCGAGGTGTTAAGACACCACTCCATAAAATAATGAGTGTTGCATCGAGGTGTTAAGATGCCACTCGGGGTGATGTGCCGAGGTGTTAAGGTGCCACCCTAGGGGTTAGTGGTGCGAGGTGTTAAGTGCCCTAACGGATGTTATGAACACCGATGGCGTTTTCGCGAGCGCCGTTCCCTTGTACTATTGGTCGACCATGGTTATTTGTGTTGTAGCGTAAGCATATTATATTTGTTCATATTATATATGCTTTTGTTATGTTAGCTTGATTATTGGAGGTTATAGCTTGTAATTGTGATGATAAGCTAATCGTGTTGCTAGCATGTATGCGGTATGTGTGTAAGTGTTTGCAAGTAGGTATATTATATATGTATGTGTATAATTATTGCATTCACTAAGCTTTATGCTTACCCCTCTCGTTGTTTACCTTTTTACAGGTATTGTGTTATTGATTCTAGCTAGTTGTTAGACTAGACGTGCAGGAGCGGTTGGGCTTGATGGGGTAGCTTTCGGATAATTGGACGCGGATGGGGGTTTTGGTAGTCCTCGGGATTATGCTCTTGGTATCGGGTTGGGTTGTAGAGTTCCAATCTGTCTAAAGAGATAAATGGGTCGAAACTGCTACTTTATTTGTAAAACGGGTCATTGTGAGCCCGGGGTTGTAAAACTTGTTTTTATGGTGGCAATATCTTAGTTTTACTTAATATGTCATATTGTGAAATTGGTTACGTTTAAAAGTGTCGGGAAGCGGGTTTTCCACTCGCGTGTAAATAAAAACTGATCAGTCCACTTTAGTTCATTTGGACATCGTCCAGAATCATGGGACGCCATCCTGGTCTTTATCTATGGACGCCGTCCAGATTATGGGACGACGTCCAGATACGTTGTCTGATAAAAAAAAAATTTTTAGGCGTGTTTTTGATAAAACGATGTCGGGTTGTTACAAGTGGTATCAGAGCATAGTCTAAGGGAATTAGGTGACCTTGAGATAGGTGCCTAGTCTTAGACTTATTGGCGATTGTGCGTTATTTGCGGGGCTTGTAGGAGTACGGGTCGGATTGAGATTTGTTAGTGCCTTAGAGTAGGTGACTAACTAGGACTAGTGCTTGTCCAATGTGGGATTATGTGGGGCCTTATTACGCGTGTAAATTAGTGCCTTAGATTGCTAGTGCCTAAGGTAAGTAGGCGAACGGGGACGTTGTTTTAGTGGTAGTCACCTAGGCTGTAGGATGACGTGTTATTGCGGTGTACTTGTGTATATTTATTATTATGTTGTATATAGGTGTATATATACAGGTATCTTTTGTGCGGTATCCTAGGGATGAATCTATTGGGGAGATTCGTATGTTTGGCGGTTTTGAGTGATCAAGTTCACGGTAAGGACTTTGGTCATTCGGGTACTAGGAGTTATCGCGTGTTATTTTGTGTGAATGTTGCGTCAGTCCGGGTAAAGTACTTTGCATGACCATGTGGAAATGGTAAGGTACGCATTTGTAGTAGTGACCGATCACCATTATTACGAAAGTGTATCTTGACATCAAGCATGACATGACGAGTACCGAACGGAGGAAACGTGGCGTGGTTGGGGTAGATTCGGGATAAATGAGGAATCTTTATTGGTTCCTAAGTGATAGTTGTCTCGGGTGATGTGCTTGTAGTCGCATCGGGTTCGTTGCGAGTCCTGAAGTGTTACGATGGATTCGGTTAGTTAAGTGAGTGAGCCAACTCACAAGTTTGGTGCGTGCTTAGCCACCCTAAGTAGTGGGTGCATTATTGAGATTGTTATTGGTTTTAGTTGCCCATCGTAACTAGGAAGATCAATTTACATTTGCGTGTGTGCGACGAGGAGTTGAATTCTGTAATGGAATGCGACAAGTCTAATGATTGTAGTTTTGAGTTACACTCCGTAGAGTGTGTAGTTAGATAATCGTGTTAGGATTCTTGTTGTGAGTCACCTTGGAATTGGCGAATCGAGGAGTCTTCGGGTCGTTAAACTCATGGGAGTGGGACCCGTGTAATGTTGATTGCGTTAGTGTGTTGTAGATTATAGGGCAACATTCATAATGGAATATCCCTTGTAGTAGTGGTTTTATCGAGATGTAGAAGGGTGTAAGACTTGGTATCCCCGAGCATCTCCTTGTGTTAGATGAAGGGTTTCGTTAGGCTATATCGTTTTGGCCTTGTGAAAATTGCGGGTAGCGTGTGATCGCTTGGGACTTTCGATAAGACAATAGGCCGTAAGGTTGTCGGGTAGGTATGACTTCGGGTCATTATTATAGAGAGATGGGTGACATTGGGTGTATGGAACCTAAAGATCGATTTTCTAAAATTCATTTGATTGTGGTGGGAGTCTGCATGACACTGCGTCAGGTGCCTTTTTATACCTGCTAGTGTAATGTTCAACTCCGGTAGTGGTGTGATCACTTTGTGCTTAGGGTGCCCGTGAGATACCCTTGGAAGCATCGGAGATTATAATAGTGATCGACGGGTGATGGTAATTCGACGGTTGCGAAAGTCTAAGTTTTAGAGCATTGTGACGAATACTTCTTATGAAGTGACGGGTGAGCGAATCTTGTTGCTCTTAAGTGATAGACGGGTAGAGATGACCGGTGAGCCGGTGACAGACTTAATGGTCGGTTAGTTCGAAGGATATGATGAAGTGTTGACATTGTGGTGGACGCAATTAGGGTGTCAGAATTGCTCACTCTTCTCCATGAGAGTGAGCAATTGTTGAAAAAGTTCGTTGCGTGGAAGGGCGGGTGATCTCGACTGAGATGCACGACTGAGTAAGCGGAGTGACATGTGCCTAGGCTTAGAGGCATATGTAGGACTTTGGTGGTGTTTGCTTTTCAAACAATTAAGGTAGTTAGTTGTGAATTATGGTATGAACGTGCGATGTCATCGCGTGTACGACGTCTCAAGTAATTGTGCATGTCGGCTCTGAGAGCCTAAAGCGAATTTGCGGTGAATTGATGTTTATGACCAACGGTGAGAATGGTCAGGTGTGACGTGGAATTACAATTCCGCGGGATGTTATCATCTTGGCGGTGAGAATAGGGAGATAAATCCTAAGTGGGGGAGTTTTTACTGCCGCCCGAGGAAAACTCCAGTGGTGTTATGTATAGTGAAATGTTGGAGCGTACCGTGCTAAGCCTCAATGGGTATTCGAAGCTCCTAACGAGGAAGAGTGACGGGTTGCTAATGTCGACTCGAGATCGTGCTTTACGATTGTGAGTTACAACTCGAGAATGTTATGCGTGAAGATTGTGATGATGGGATCGAAGGAAGTGTAAGACTTCCTATGTAAGGTGGTCGTGTAGTACCAATGTGCTGTATGAGACCAAATGTGAAGTTTGAGATCCCGGAGTGAGAGAATGAAGTGTCGTTGCGAGTGCTCCCGTAGTGAAAAAAAAATCTGGGTTGTCATGAAACTCGGACAGTATAATTGAATGAGAACGAGTTCGATATCGTGGCGAATATCATATTTTCCTTGTCGGGAAATGCAATCGTGAAGATTGTCAGTGGATTATTCCACTTTATGGACGAATGTGAGGCGGAGAGTGTCGATTCTGATTGTCTCACATCGAGACACGCAGATGTTGTTTGTTTGCGAGAGTGTGCTCCCTAGTGATGCGACTGTTAGTTGCATTGAAATGTTGAGACCATCCTTTACGGACGGTCTAGGTAGGAAAGTTCACCCGGCGTGGTGAATATTTTTGTGAGTCGTGTGGCGAATTGCGGAAATTTTGTGATGATGATTCGCCGTTGACGGGATTTTGGTATACGAATAGCTTCTATGCTAGTACTAGGAAGCCGTATTGTATGGTTCAGAGAAGAAACCCTATGACGATGTGTTGATGTTTCGTCTAATTCGTGGTGTATTATTGTCGTCCTGGATTAATCCAGTGACGTATAGTCGTGTGTGGATCGATCGGCGGGAAAGTGGTGCTTCCTAAGTGTTATTGCGTGGTTATTAAAAATTTTTCGTTGAAGGAATGATCCGGTGTAGAGCCGGAGGGAGTTTGGTTCTTGGCCTAAAGAATATTCAGGAATGATCGGTCGAGTAGTACGGTTATGAACCGAATGAGTACAAAATTTTAAGGAAGCATGAATCCTTCTCGATTTGGATTAATGTAAGACTTGGTTCGCGGCGTAGTGAATTTAGAAGATCGCATAGGGTGATATAGTTATGGATGACGCTTGTTGCGTGTTGCAGCCGTGAGAACTTGAAGGAAAATGTGGTATTTTTCGTATTTTCCTAAATGGAAATTCTAGACGTTGAGTGTATGAGATATCGTTTATTGCGGTAGTGCACGCTAGTGATCATTAGCGTGTGGTTAGATCTTCGGATTTGTAGAAGATGTTATGGATGTCGGGCTTGGTTGTGTTTCGTAAGATCGAGAGGCGTGACGACGATGTTTGTCGGCAAATTGTTCTACTCTTAGGACGATTGTGAAGTACGGTTGTTGTATTATGATGCGTTAGTGCACGAAGAGAGGATTCGGATGAGTTTACTACTTGTGTGACTCCGCGTTGAAAGCGGAAATGTTCGTGGGAGAAGTGCTTAACTTCTAATGTTTGTGCGGATCACGAGGACGTGATCCAATTTAAGTGGGAGAGAGTTGTAACACCCGTTTTTCAGTTACACGTTATTTCGAGCGTCATTCGAAATACGAGGCATGTAAGTGTATATTTGGATCCCAAATAAAGTTGGAGTTGATGTTCTAAAACCTTACCATTGGATAGTAAATCTCATTACGTTTCCAACGATATTTGATTCGTCAAAAATGGAGTTACGGTTTGAAAGTTACGACCAAAACAAGTTCAGTTTCAGACTCAGACTTTGGGACTCCGTCCAGACTTTAGGACGCCGTCCTGAAATGAAGGTTAGGACGCCGTCCAGAAGGCCTTACGGGCCAGCAGCTCTATTTTACTCAAATTAAAAAGGGGTATTTGTGTCTTATCACTTGGGGGTCGGTTTTGAGCCTCTAAAACTGACCCAATGCTTATCTCTATCCTCATTTCACCTCTTCCAACCATTTCCATTTAGAGAGAGAGAGTGAGGAGCTTAGAGAGAGAGCTCCATTTGAGGAGGAAGAAGGGTGAATCGGGTTAAGTCGCGAGAGTTAATGTTGTTCGCCTTGTTCACGGCTACATTTTGGTAGTGTTGGTAAGCTCTAAATCCGAATTTCTTTGTTAAGATTATTGCTTGAGTTAAAGTTTGTGCTAGTTAGAGTTATAACCCATTTATTGTGAAGTTTGGGGGTTTTTGGGGAAGATTCATGTATGTAAACCCGAATTGGTGACTTAGGGTTTCAATTGATGAAATTGTTAGTTTGGACCTTGCATGTGTTAGTTAATCCTTAGAACACTTGTGTTGACTTGATTTTTGTGTGTAAACCCTAATCTAGGTCAAAATGGGTCGAATGGGTATTTTGGGTCAAGTAAGCTTGATTCGGTGTCAAACTAAGTTATGGGTCAAGATTTGATGAACCAAGTATATAAATGTTTGATTCAAGTGTTAAATGGTATTTTGGAAAGTTAGTCACTAGCCGTTAGTGATTAAAGATGTTTTTGGGGCTTATGTCAAAATGGGTTGACTTAGATGGGTCAAATTTGGTAATGACTTTAATTTTGGTTAAATTGTACTTGTTGGATGAGTCGGAATTACCACCCGTAGTGGTAATTGGTGAAGTCCACTTTATGTGTCTAAATGGGCGGTTTGTGGTGATAGGTGTAAACCCTTGGTTAAGGGTGTTGAAGTCGAATTCTCTCGTAGAGAATGTATGTTGATTGTTTGTATATCTATATGCGTATTATAGGTAAAAGGTTTGCTCGGTTACTTTTGGAGGCGATTTACGTTTATGACTTGTGCGGGCAATTCGAGGTGAGTGGAATAATTATATGCGTATGTATATAATGTATCTATTTGTTGTAGCGTGAAAGGTGTAGTGTCGAGGTGTTAAGACACCACGTTTCACGTGAAGAGTGTAGCATCGAGGTGTTAAGATGCCACCTAGGAGTGTAGTGTCGAGGTGTTAAGACACCACTCCATAAAATAATGAGTGTTGCATCGACGTGTTAAGATGCCACTCGGGGTGATGTGCCGAGGTGTTAAGGTGCCACCTGTGATAACCCGGAAATTTTCAACCAAATTTAAACTTTAATCTTTATATGTTTCCGACACGATAAGCAATATTTGTTAAGTTAAATTTCAAGAATTTTAAACTATGTTCATACATTCATTCAACCTCGACCAAGTTCCAACGATTCACGAACCATTAAACGAATATGATTATATATGTATATGTGTATATATATTATAACTTGAAACGTAAACAAAATATTAGATTAAATACTTTATATGATTGTATCTGTTTCAAAATGTTTATCAATGGAATTAGAAGATAAGATCAAATGATTGAATTATCAGATATATTGAATTATGATTACAAGTCTCTGTTGAAAGGCCCACGTTGATTTGAGAAATCTTTCCATTTTAACAATATTCGGAAAATGGTAAAGTGATTTATAAATAAGAACAAATTGTCAATCATTGAGAACTAGACAAAGGATAGTGGAAGATTGAATCTCATAAAGACTCGATTGATCTATTTAGTTTCAAACGTACACAAACGTTTTCAGTTTAAAAAGAACTTTATTATTAAAACGTATATAACTTTTATAAATATCTAGAACCACTTTTGACAACTCATTACTTAACTAGTATGATAAAGATAACGATATTTATATTTTATTTTATTAAATATATATAACGATTTAAATTAATATTATATATATTTATACGCGTATTATACGTACATAGTTTTATACTTTTACTATACTTAAACTTTACTTTGGGTGGTCAATTGTCTATATGAAACCTATTTCAATTAATCAAGTCTTAACAAGTTTGATTGCTTAATATGTTGGAAACACTTAATCATGTAAATAAAAATTTCATTTAATATATATATAAACATTGAAAAGTTCGGGTCACTACAGTACCTACCCGTTAAATAAATTTCGTCCCGAAATTTTAAGCAGTTGGAGGTGTTGACGTATCTTCTGGAAATAAATGCGGGTATTTCTTCTTCATCTGATCTTCTCGTTCCCAGGTAAACTCAGGTCCTCTACGAGCATTCCATCGAACCTTAACAATTGGTATCTTGTTTTGCTTAAGTCTTTTAACCTCACGATCCATTATTTCGACGGGTTCTTCGATGAATTGAAGTTTTTCGTTGATTTGGATTTCATCTAACGAAATAGTGAGATCTTCTTTAGCAAAACATTTCTTCAAATTCGAGACATGGAAAGTGTTATGTACAGCCGCGAGTTGTTGAGGTAACTCAAGTCGGTAAGCTACTGGTCCGACACGATCAATAATCTGGAATGGTCCGATATACCTTGGATTTAATTTCCCTCGTTTACCAAATCGAAAAACACCTTTCCAAGGTGAAACTTTAAGCATGACCATCTCTCCAATTTCAAATTCTGTATCTTTTCTTTTAATGTCAGCGTAGCTCTTTTGTTGACTTTGGACGGTTTTCAACCGTTGTTGAATTTGGATGATCTTCTCGGTAGTTTCTTGTATAATCTCCGGACCCGTAATCTGTCTATCCCCCACTTCACTCCAACAAATCGGAGACCTGCACTTTCTACCATAAAGTGCTTCAAACGGCGCCATCTCAATGCTTGAATGGTAGCTGTTGTTGTAGGAAAATTCTGCTAACGGTAGATGTCGATCCCAACTGTTTCCGAAATCAATAACACATGCTCGTAGCATGTCTTCAAGAGTTTGTATCGTTCTTTCGTTCTGCCCATCAGTTTGTGGATGATAGGCAGTACTCATGTCTAGACGAGTTCCTAATGCTTGCTGTAATGCCTGCCAGAATCTTGAAATAAATCTGCCATCCCTATCAGAGATAATAGAGATTGGTATTCCATGTCTGGAGATGACTTCCTTCAAATACAGTCGTGCTAACTTCTCCATCTTGTCATCTTCTCTTATTGGCAGGAAGTGTGCTGATTTGGTGAGACGATCAACTATTACCCGAATAGTATCAAAACCACTTGCAGTCCTTGGCAATTTAGTGATGAAATCCATGGTAATGTTTTACATTTCCATTCCGAGATTTCTGGTTTTTGAAGTAGACCTGATGGTTTCTGATGCTCAGCTTTGACCTTAGAACATGTCAAACATTCTCCTACGTATTTATCAACATCGGCTTTCATACCCGGCCACCAAAAATGTTTCTTGAGATCCTTGTAAATCTTCCCCGTTCCAGGATGTATTGAGTCTCTGGTTTTATGAGCTTCTCTAAGTACCATTTCTCTCATATCTTCAAATTTTGGTACCCAAATCCTTTCAGCCCTATACCGGGTTCCGTCTTCCCGGATATTAAGATGCTTCTCCGATCCTTTGGGTATTTCATCCTTTAAATTTCCCTCTTTTAAAACTCCTTGTTGCGCCTCCTTTATTTGAGTAGTAAGGTTATTGTGAATCATTATATTCATAGATTTTACTCGAATGGGTTCTCTGTCCTTCCTGCTCAAGGCGTCGGCTACCACATTTGCCTTCCCTGGGTGGTAACGAATCTCAAAGTCATAATCATTCAACAATTCAATCCACCTACGCTGCCTCATATTCAGTTGTTTCTAATTAAATATGTGTTGAAGACTTTTGTGCTCGGTATATATAATACTTTTGACCCCATATAAGTAGTGCCTCCAAGTCTTTAATGCAAAAACAACTGCGCCTAATTCCAAATCATGCGTCGTATAATTTTGTTCGTGAATCTTCAATTGTCTAGACGCATAAGCAATCACCTTCGTTCGTTGCATTAATACACAACCGAGACCTTGCTTTGATACGTCACAATAAATCACAAAATCATCATTCCCTTCAGGCAATGACAATATAGGTGCTGTAGTTAGCTTTTTCTTCAATAACTGAAACGCTTTCTCTTGTTCATCCTTCCATTCAAATTTCTTCCCATTATGCGTTAATGCAGTCAAGGGTTTTGCTATTCTGGAAAAGTCTTGGATGAACCTTCTGTAGTAACCAGCTAGTCCTAAAAACTGGCGTATGTGTTTCGGAGTTTTCGGGGTTTCCCACTTTTCAACAGTTTCTATCTTTACCGGATCCACCTTAATACCTTCTTTGTTCACTATGTGACCGAGGAATTGAACTTCTTCCAACCTTCCTCAATACCTTCTTTGTCCATGAACACAGCTGGTGCATTAGTTAAACCAAACGGCATGACCATAAACTCGTAATGACCGTAACGTGTTCTGAAAGCAGTCTTTGGAATATCATCTTCTTTCACCCGCATTTGATGATACCCGGAACGTAAGTCAATCTTTGAATAAACAGACGAGCCTTGTAGTTGATCAAATAAGTCATCGATTCATGGTAGTGGGTAGCGGTTCTTGATGGTAAGTTTGTTCAATTCTCGGTAGTCGATACACAACCTAAATGTACCTTCTTTCTTCTTGACAAACAAAAACATGAGATACCCACGGTGATGTGCTTGGTCGAATGAAACCATGCTCTAAAATTTCTTGTAATTGGCTTTGCAGTTTTTCATCTCGCTGGGTACGAGTCTGTAAGGAGCACGAGCTATTGGTGCAGCTCCTGTAAAAGATCTATTTGAAATTCAACGGATCGATGTGGGGGTAATCCCGGTAATTCTTTGGAAATACATCGGGAAATTCTTTTGCGACGGGAACATCATTGATGCTCTTTTCTTCAGTTTGTACTTTCTCGACGTGTGCTAGAACAGTATAGCAACCTTTTCTTATTAGTTTTTGTGCCTTCAAATTACTAATAAGATGTAGCTTCGTGTTGCCCTTTTCTCCGTACACCATTAAGGGTTTTCCTTTTTCTCGTATAATGCGAATTGCATTTTTTTAACAAACGATCTCTGCTTTCACTTCTTTCAACCAGTCCATACCGATTATCACATCAAAACTCCCTAACTCTACTGGTATCAAGTCAATCTTAAATGTTTCGCTAACCAGTTTAATTTATTGATTCCGACATATTTTATCTGCTGAAATTAATTTACCATTTGTTAATTCGAGTAAAAATTTACTATCCAAAGGCGTCAATGGACAACTTAATTTAGCACAAAAATTTCTACTCATATAGCTTCTATCCGCACCCGAATCAAATAAAACGTAAGCAGATTTATTGTCAATAAGAAACGTACCCGTAACAAGCTCCGGGTCTTCCTGTGCCTCTGCCGCATTAATATTGAAAACTCTTCCGCGGCCTTGTCCATTCGTGTTCTCCTGGTTCGGGCAATTTCTAACAATGTGGCTCAGTTTTTCACATTTATAACAAACTACATTGGCATAACTTGCTCCGACACTACTTGCTCTGCCATTACTCGTTCCGACACCATTTGTTCCTTTCGTTCTGTTAACCCCTGGTTCGTAGACCTCACACTTCGCCGCGCTATGACCATTTCTTTTACACTTGTTGCAAAATTTGGTGCAGAACCCCGAGTGATACTTTTCACACCTTTAGCATAGCTGCTTCTAATTGTTGTTGTTGTTGTTGCGGTTATTATTGTTGTTGGGATGATTGGTGTAGTTGCTGTTGTTGTCGTTGTTGTTGTTGTTGTTGTTGGGCCGTTTGTTGTAGTTGCGATTGGTGTTGCGATTGTTGGGATAGTTGTTGCGATTATTGTTGTAGTTGCTATTGTTATTGTATTGATGATTCTTATCACCGTTTTCCTCCCACTTTCTTTTGACTTGCTTCACATTGGCCTCTTCAGCAGTCTGTTCTTTAATTCTTTTTTCAATCTGGTTCACTAGTTTGTGAGCTATTCTACATGCCTGTTGTATGGAGGCGGGCTCGTGTGAACTTATATCTTCTTGGATTCTTTCCGGTAATCCTTTCACAAACGCGTCGATCTTTTCTTCCTCATCTTCGAACGCTCCCGGACACAATAGGCATAATTCTGTGAATCGTCTTTCGTATGTGGTAATATAAAATCCTTGGGTTCGTAACCCTCTAAGTTCTGTCTTGAGCTTATTGACCTCGGTTCTGGGACGGTACTTCTCGTTCATCAAGTGCTTGAATGCTGACCACGGTAGTGCGTAAGCATCATCTTGTCCCACTTGCTCTAGATAGGTATTCCACCATGTTAACGCAGAACCTGTGAAGGTATGCTTAGCGTACTTCACTTTGTCCTCTTCAGTACACTTACTTATGGCAAACACTGATTCAACCTTCTCGGTCCACCGTTTCAATCCGATCGGTCCTTCAGTTCCATCAAATTCTAAAGGTTTGCAGGCAGTGAATTCTTTGTAGGTGCATCCTACACGATTTCCTGTACTGCTAGATCCAAGGTTATTGTTGGTATGTAGCGCAGCCTGTACTGCGGCTATGTTTGAAGCAAGAAAGGCACGAAATTCCTCTTCGCTCATATTCAAGGTGTGTCAAGTAGTCGGTGCCATTTCCTTCAAAATAGTCAAATGAAACGAGTTAATCATATAGAATATCAAGAGTAGTCAATAGTATTTCGTAGCGTAATATGAACTTATTTATAAAAGCTCTTTCTTCATATTAGCATTTTATACTCTTTAATTCGGGTAGTACCTACCCGTTAAGTTCATACTTAGTAGCTAACATACCACTTCAACTACTACAATTCTATATGAAAAACGAATCACAAAAAAAAAATCATATTCAAACCTTTATACAATAACTTGCAAACTTACAATACCGCTTTTTTTACATATAGCATGAAATATAGCACATAAAACTTTGATACAAAGTAGTTGCGAAGATAATTCTAGTTAATAAATAAGGCGTTCAACAAAGGCAATAAAGACACGTAATTCATACGTCCAGAAACAAGTCATGCATTCTGGTTTTACTAATACCACTTCCCATCCTTGGTTTTGTGGAACATAACCATTGTGACCGATAGTAAGACAATGTGTTGTAACGTCGTCAAAAGGATGAAGGTTACGTAATGACCAACAGTCTAGTAATAACCTAAAAACCTCATTTCTTACCCTAATTACCGACCCCGTCACTTGTGGGAACGTTTTGTTTAATAGCTGTAGCCCGATGTTCTTGTTCTCACTTTGGTGAGAAGTGAACATTACTAACCCGTAAGCATAACATGCTTCTTTATGTTGCATGTTAGCCTCTTTTTAAAAATCACGAAGTCCTATATTACGATATATTGAGCCAAAATAATTTCTTAACCCGTTGCGTAAAATAGCATTTGGGTTCCCCGCAATATATGCGTCAAAGTAAACACATCGTAACTTATGGATTTCCCAATGTGATATTGTAGTGACCCGAACTTTTCCATGTTTATATATATTAATTGAGATTGATGTTTACATGATTAAATGTTTCCAACATGTTAAGCAATCAAACTTGTTAAGACGTGATTAATTGAAATAGGTTTCATATAGACAATTGACCACCCAAGTTGACCGGTGATTCACGGACGTTAAAACTTGTAAAAAAAACTATATGATGACATATATATGGTTATATATATAGTTAACATGATATTATGATAAGTAAACATATCATTAATTATATTAACAATGAACTACATATGTAAAAACAAGACTACTAACTTAATGATTTTGAAACGAGACATATATGTAACGTTTATCGTTGTAACGACATTTAATGTATATATATATCATATTAAGAGATATTCGTACATCATAATATAATGATAATATAATAATTTAAAATCTCTTTTGTTATTATAAACATTGGGATTAACAACATTTAACAAGATCGTTAACCTAAAGGTTTCAAAACAACACTTACATGTAACGACTAACGATGACTTAATGACTCAGTTAAAATGTATATACATGTAGTGTTTTAATATGTATTTATACACTTTTGAAAGACTTCAATACACTTATCAAAATACTTCTACTTAACAAAAATGCTTACAATTACATTCTCGTTCAGTTTCATCAACAATTCTACTCGTATGCACCCGTATTCGTACTCGTACAATACACAGCTTTTAGATGTATGTACTATTGGTATATACACTCCAATGATCAGCTCTTAGCAGCCCATGTGAGTCACCTAACACATGTGGGAACCATCATTTGGCAACTAGCATGAAATATCTCATAAGATTACAAAAATATGAGTAATCATTCATGACTTATTTACATGAAAACAAAATTACATATCCTTTATATCTAATCCATACACCAACGACCAAAAACACCTACAAACACTTTCATTCTTCAATTTTCTTCATCTAATTGAACTCTCTCAAGTTCTATCTTCAAGTTCTAAGTGTTCTTCATAAATTCCAAAAGTTCTAGTTTCATAAAATCAAGAATACTTTCAAGTTTGCTAGCTCACTTCCAATCTTGTAAGGTGATCATCCAACCTCAAGAAATCTTTGTTTCTTACAGTAGGTTATCATTCTAATACAAGGTAATAATCATATTCAAACTTTGGTTCAATTTCTATAACTATAACAATCTTATTTCAAGTGATGATCTTACTTGAACTTGTTTTCGTGTCATGATTTTGCTTCAAGAACTTTGAGCCATCCAAGGATCCATTGAAGCTAGATCCATTTTTCTCTTTTCCAGTAGGTTCATCCAAGGAACTTAAGGTAGTAATGATGTTCATAACATCATTCGATTCATACATATAAAGCTATCTTATTCGAAGGTTTAAACTTGTAATCACTAGAACATAGTTTAGTTAATTCTAAACTTGTTCGCAAACAAAAGTTAATCCTTCTAACTTGACTTTTAAAATCAACTAAACACATGTTCTATATCTATATGATATGCTAACTTAATGATTTAAAACCTGGAAACACGAAAAACACCGTAAAACCGGATTTACGCCGTCGTAGTAACACCGCGGGCTGTTTTGGGTTAGTTAATTAAAAACTATGATAAACTTTGATTTAAAAGTTGTTATTCTGAGAAAATGATTTTTATTATGAACATGAAACTATATCCAAAAATTATGGTTAAACTCAAAGTGGAAGTATGTTTTCTAAAATGGTCATCTAGACGTCGTTCTTTCGACTGAAATGACTACCTTTACAAAAACGACTTGTAACTTATTTTTCCGACTAGAAACCTATACTTTTTTTGTTTAGATTCATAAAATAGAGTTCAATATGAAACCATAGCAATTTGATTCACTCAAAACGGATTTAAAATGAAGAAGTTATGGGTAAAACAAGATTGGATAATTTTTCTCATTTTAGCTACGTGAAAATTGGTAACAAATCTATTCCAACCATAACTTAATCAACTTGTATTATATATTATGTAATCTTGAGATACCATAGACACGTATACAATGTTTCGACCTATCATGTCGACACATCTATATATATTTCGGAACAACCATAGACACTCTATATGTGAATGTTGGAGTTAGCTATACAGGGTTGAGGTTGATTCCAAAATATATATAGTTTGAGTTGTGATCAATACTGAGATACGTATACACTGGGTCGTGGATTGATTCAAGATAATATTTATCGATTTATTTCTGTACATCTAACTGTGGACAACTAGTTGTAGGTTACTAACGAGGACAGCTGACTTAATAAACTTAAAACATCAAAATATATTAAAAGTGTTGTAAATATATTTTGAACATACTTTGATATATATGTATATATTGTTATAGGTTCGTGAATCAACCAGTGGCCAAGTCTTACTTCCCGACGAAGTAAAAATCTGTGAAAGTGAGTTATAGTCCCACTTTTAAAATCTAATATTTTTGGGATGAGAATACATGCAGGTTTTATAAATGATTTACAAAATAGACACAAGTACGTGAAACTACATTCTATGGTTGAATTATCGAAATCGAATATGCCCCTTTTTATTAAGTCTGGTAATCTAAGAATTAGGGAACAGACACCCTAATTGACGCGAATCCTAAAGATAGATCTATTGGGCCTAACAAACCCCATCCAAAGTACCGGATGCTTTAGTACTTCGAAATTTATATCATATCCGAAGGGTGTCCCGGAATGATGGGGATATTCTTATATATGCATCTTGTTATTGTCGGTTACCAGGTGTTCACCATATGAATGATTTTTATCTCTATGTATGGGATGTGTATTGAAATATGAAATCTTGTGGTCTATTGTTACGATTTGATATATATAGGTTAAACCTATAACTCACCAACATTTTTGTTGACGTTTTAAGCATGTTTATTCTCAGGTGATTATTAAGAGCTTCCGCTGTCGCATACTTAAATAAGGACAAGATTTGGAGTCCATGCTTGTATGATATTGTGTAAAAACTGCATTCAAGAAACTTATTTTGTTGTAACATATTTGTATTGTAAACCATTATGTAATGGTCGTGTGTAAACAGGATATTTTAGATTATCATTATTTGATAATCTACGTAAAGCTTTTTAAACCTTTATTGATGAAATAAAGGTTATGGTTTGTTTAAAAATGAATGCAGTCTTTGAAAAACGTCTCATATAGAGGTCAAAACCTCGCAACGAAATCAATTAATATGGAACGTTTTTAATCAATAAGAACGGGACATTTCAGTTGGTATCAGAGCGTTGGTCTTAGAGAACCAGAACATTTGCATTAGTGTGTCTTATCGAGTTTGTTAGGATGCATTAGTGAGTCTGGACTTCTACCGTGTTTTCTTTAAAAATGATTGCTTAACATTTTTGTTGGAAACTATATATTTTTAACATATGAATATTATGTGATATATTAATCTCTTAAAGTGTTTGATATTATGTGATAGATGTCTACCTCTAGAACAAGTCCCATTGATTCACCTAATAATAATGAAGAGTCAAATGTAAATTGGAATGATTTGTGGACTGATTCACAAGTTCCCGAAGAGGAACCGGAAGAAGAGTCGGAACCGGAAGAAGAATCGGAATCGGATGAAGAAATAGAACCGGTGGGGGAAATAATAAAACGGTTAAGTAAAAGAAAATCCTCAACCAACCGACCAAAGTTAATTATGGTCAATGGTGTTTCCGCCAAGGAAGCAAAATATTGGGAGGATTACCAATTCTCCGATGAATCGGATTCCGACGAGAATTCCGATGATGTTATAGAAATTACCCCAACTGAATTTAAAAAGGCAAAAGAAAATAATAAGGGAAAGGGCATAAAAATAGAGAAATCTAATTCCAACCCCGATGAACTTTATATGTATCATCAACCCCCGAAGTCCTTAAGTTGTAACAATGACCCGGGAACCTCTAAACCACCAGGTTTTTCTAAACCAATGTGGACAACGACGGCTCGTATTAGGGGAACATCATATATCCCTAGAGACTTGGCAAAACGAACCAAAACCGAAGAAGAAGAAACGAGCGAGTCGGAATAAGATAGTTGTATTCGTGTGGTATAATATATGGAATATAGTGTTCTTATGCTTTATGATATATGTAAAAATTGCTTGTATTAATAAGTATTTTTTTTATGAATCTAACTCTTGTCTATTTTACAGTTTAAAAACACAAAATGGATAGACAACCCAATATTTTAAGAGACCTACCCGGAGACATGATTGATGAAATCTTGTCTAGAGTCGGCCAGAATTCTTCGGCACAACTATTTAAGGCGAGATCAGTTTGTAAGACATTCGAAGAACGTTCCAAGAATGTCTTGGTTTATAAGAGACTTTCGTTTGAAAGATGGGGGATATCACATTGGGAAACCCATAAGTTACGATGTGTTTACTTTGACGCATATATTGCGGGGAACCCAAATGCTATTTTACGCAACGGGTTAAGAAATTATTTTGACTCAATATATCCGAATATTGGACTTCGTGATTTAGAAAAAGCGGCTAACATGCAACATAAAGAAGCATGTTATGCTTACGGATTAGTAATGTTCGCTTCTCACCAAAGTGAGAACAAGAACATCGGGCTACAACTATTAAACAAAACGTTTCCACAAGTGACGGAGTCGGTAATTGGGGTAAGAAATGAGGTTTTTAGATTATTACGGGACTGTTGGACATTACGTAACCCTCGTCCCTTTGATGATGTTACAACACGCTGTCTTATCAACGGCCATAACGGTTATGTTGCACAAGACCAAGGATGGGAAGTAGTCCTAGTAAAACCAGAATGCATGACTTGTTTCTGGACGTATGAATTACGTGTCTTTATTGCCTTTGCTGAACGACTTGTGTACTAGCTAGAATTGTCTTCACAACTATCTTGTATCAAAGTTATTGTGTGCTATATTTCATGCTTTATGTAAAATAAGCGGTATTGTAAGTTTGTAAAATATTGTATAAAAGTTTGAACGCGAAATATTATTATAATCAGTTTTTCATATAGAATTGTAGTAGTTGAATTGTATATTAGCTACTAAGTATGAACTTAACGGGTAGGTACTACCCGAATTTAAACTTATAAAACGCTAATATGAAGAAAAAGCTTTTATAAATGAGTTCATATTATGCTACGAAATACTATTAACTACTCTTAATATTCTGTATGATTAACTTGTTCCATTTAACTATTTTGAAGGAAATGGCACCGACTACTCGACACACCGTGAATATGAATGAAGAGGAATTCCGTACTTTTCTAGCTTCAAACATAGCCGCAGTACAGGCTGCGCTACATACCAACAATAACCTTGGATCTAGCAGTACAGGAAATCGTGTAGGATGCACCTACAAAGAATTCACTGCCTGCAAACCTTTGGAATTTGATGGAACCGAAGGACCGATCGGATTGAAACGGTGGACCGAGAAGGTTGAATCGGTGTTTGCCATAAGTAAGTGTACTGAAGAGGACAAAGTGAAGTACGCTACGCATACCTTTACAGGTTCTGCGTTAACATGGTGGAATACCTATCTAGAGCAAGTGGGACAAGATGATGCGTACGCACTACCGTGGTCAGCATTCAAGCACTTGATGAACGAGAAGTACCGTCCCAGAACCGAGGTCAATAAGCTCAAGACAGAACTTAGAGGGTTACGAACCCAAGGATTTGATATTACCACGTACGAAAGACGATTCACAGAATTGTGCCTATTGTGTCCGGGAGCATTCGAAGATGAGGAAGAGAAGATCGATGCGTTTGTGAAAGGATTACCGGAAAGAATCCAAGAAGATATAAGTTCACACGAGCCCGCCTCCATACAACAGGCATGTAGAATGGCTCACAAACTAGTGAACCAGATTGAAGAAAGAATTAAAGAACAGACTGCTGAAGAGGCCAATGTGAAGCAAGTCAAAAGAAAGTGGGAGGAAAACGGTGATAAGAATCACCAATACAACAACAACAGCAATTACAACAATAATCGCAACAATTATCCCAACAATCGCAACATCAATCGCAACTACAACAAACGGCCCAACAACAACAACAACAACAACAACAACAACAACAGCAACTACAACAATCATCCCAACAACAATAATAACCGCAACAACAACAACAATCAGAAGCAACTATGCCAAAGGTGTGAAAAGAATCACTCGGGGTTCTGCACCAAATTTTGCAACAAGTGTAAAAGAAATGGTCATAGCGCGGCGAAGTGTGAGGTCTACGGACCAGGGGTTAATAGAACGAAAGGAACAAATGGTGTCGGAACGAGTAATGGCGGAGCAAGTAGTGTCGGAGCAAGTTATGCCAATGTAGTTTGTTATAAATGTGGAAAACCAGGCCACATTATTAGAAATTGCCCGAACCAGGAGAACACGAATGGACAAGGCCGTGGAAGAGTTTTCAATATTAATGCGGTAGAGGCACAGGAAGACCCGGAGCTTGTTACGGGTACGTTTCTTATTGACAATAAATCTGCTTACGTTTTATTTGATTCGGGTGCGGATAGAAGCTATATGAGTAGAGATTTTTGTGCTAAATTAAGTTGTCCATTGACGCCTTTGGATAGTAAATTTTTACTCGAATTAGCAAATGGTAAATTAATTTCAGCAGATAATATATGTCGGAATCGAGAAATTAAACTGGTTAGCGAAACATTTAAGATTGATTTGATACCAGTAGAGTTAGGGAGTTTTGATGTGATAATCGGTATGGACTGGTTGAAAGAAGTGAAAGCGGAGATCGTTTGTTACAAAAATGCAATTCGCATTATACGAGAAAAAGGAAAACCCTTAATGGTGTACGGAGAAAAGGGCAACACGAAGCTACATCTTATTAGTAATTTGAAGGCACAAAAACTAATAAGAAAAGGTTGCTATGCTGTTCTAGCACACGTCGAGAAAGTACAAACTGAAGAAAAGAGCATCAATGATGTTCCCATTGCAAAAGAATTTCCCGATGTATTTCCGAAAGAATTACCGGGATTACCCCCACATCGATCCGTTGAATTTCAAATAGATCTTGTACCAGGAGCTGCACCAATAGCTCGTGCTCCTTACAGACTCGCACCCAGCGAGATGAAAGAACTGCAAAGCCAATTACAAGAACTTTTAGAGCGTGGTTTCATTCGACCAAGCACATCACCGTGGGGAGCTCCTGTTTTGTTTGTCAAGAAGAAAGATGGTACATTCAGGTTGTGTATCGACTACCGAGAGTTGAACAAACTTACCATCAAGAACCGCTACCCACTACCGAGAATCGACGATTTATTTGATCAACTACAAGGCTCGTCTGTTTATTCAAAGATTGACTTACGTTCCGGGTATCATCAAATGCGGGTGAAAGAAGATGATATTCCAAAGACTGCTTTCAGAACACGTTACGGTCATTACGAGTTTATGGTCATGCCGTTTGGTTTAACTAATGCACCACCTGTGTTCATGGACCTTATGAACCGAGTGTGTGGACCATACCTTGACAAGTTTGTCATTGTTTTCATTGATGACATACTTATTTACTCAAAGAATGACCACAACACGGTGAACATTTGAGAAAGGTGTTAGAAGTATTGAGGAAGGAAGAATTGTACGCTAAGTTTTCAAAGTGTGCATTTTGGTTGGAAGAAGTTCAATTCCTCGGTCACATAGTGAACAAAGAAGGTATTAAGGTGGATCCGGCAAAGATAGAAACTGTTGAAAAGTGGGAAACCCCGAAAACTCCGAAACACATACGCCAGTTTTTAGGACTAGCTGGTTACTACAGAAGGTTCATCCAAGACTTTTCCAGAATAGCAAAACCCTTGACTGCATTAACGCATAAAGGGAAGAAATTTGAATGGAATGATGAACAAGAGAAAGCGTTTCAGTTATTGAAGAAAAAGCTAACTACGGCACCTATATTGTCATTGCCTGAAGGGAATGATGATTTTGTGATTTATTGTGACGCATCAAAGCAAGGTCTCGGTTGTGTATTAATGCAACGAACGAAGGTGATTGCTTATGCGTCTAGACAATTGAAGATTCACGAACAAAATTATACGACGCATGATTTGGAATTAGGCGCGGTTGTTTTTGCATTAAAGACTTGGAGGCACTACTTATATGGGGTCAAAAGTATTATATATACCGACCACAAAAGTCTTCAACACATATTTAATCAGAAACAACTGAATATGAGGCAGCGTAGGTGGATCGAATTATTGAATGATTACGATTTTGAGATTCGTTACCACCCGGGAAAGGCAAATGTGGTAGCCGATGCCTTGAGCAGAAAGGATAGAGAACCCATTCGAGTAAAATCTATGAATATAATGATTCATAATAACATTACTACTCAAATAAAGGAGGCGCAACAAGGAGTTTTAAAAGAGGGAAATTTAAAGGATGAAATACCCAAAGGATCGGAGAAGCATCTTAATATTCGGGAAGACGGAACCCGGTATAGGGCTGAAAGGATTTGGGTACCAAAATTTGGAGATATGAGAGAAATGGTACTTAGAGAAGCTCATAAAACCAGATACTCAATACATCCTGGAACGGGGAAGATGTACAAGGATCTCAAGAAACATTTTTGGTGGCCGGGTATGAAAGCCGATGTTGCTAAATACGTAGGAGAATGTTTGACGGGTTCTAAGGTCAAAGCTGAGCATCAGAAACCATCACGTCTACTTCAACAACCCGAAATCCCGGAATGGAAATGGGAAAACATTACCATGGATTTCATCACTAAATTGCCAAGGACTGCAAGTGGTTTTGATACTATTTGGGTAATAGTTGATCGTCTCACCAAATCAGCACACTTCCTACCAATAAGAGAAGATGACAAGATGGAGAAGTTAGCACGACTGTATTTGAAGGAAGTCGTCTCCAGACATGGAATACCAATCTCTATTATCTCTGATAGGGATGGCAGATTTATTTCAAGATTCTGGCAGACATTACAGCAAGCATTAGGAACTCGTCTAGACATGAGTACTGCCTATCATCCACAAACTGATGGGCAGAGCGAAAGGACGATACAAACGCTTGAAGACATGCTACGAGCATGTGTTATTGATTTCGGAAACAGTTGGGATCGACATCTACCGTTAGCAGAATTTTCCTACAACAACAGCTACCATTCAAGCATTGAGATGGCGCCGTTTGAAGCACTTTATGGTAGAAAGTGCAGGTCTCCGATTTGTTGGAGTGAGGTGGGGGATAGACAGATTACGGGTCCGGAGATTATACAAGAAACTACCGAGAAGATCATCCAAATTCAACAACGGTTGAAAACCGCCCAAAGTCGACAAAAGAGCTACGCTGACATTAAAAGAAAAGATATAGAATTTGAAATTGGAGAGATGGTCATGCTTAAAGTTTCACCTTGGAAAGGCGTTGTTCGATTTGGTAAATGAGGGAAATTAAATCCAAGGTATATTGGACCATTCAAGATTATTGATCGTGTCGGACCAGTAGCTTACCGACTTGAGTTACCTCAACAACTCGCGGCAGTACATAACACTTTCCACGTCTCGAATTTGAAGAAATGTTTTGCTAAAGAAGATCTCACTATTCCGTTAGATGAAATCCAAATCAACGAAAAACTCCAATTCATCGAAGAACCCGTCGAAATAATGGATCGTGAGGTTAAAAGACTTAAGCAAAACAAGATACCAATTGTTAAGGTTCGATGGAATGCTCGTAGAGGACCCGAGTTCACCTGGGAGCGTGAAGATCAGATGAAGAAGAAATACCCGCATCTATTTCCAGAAGATTCGTCAACACCTTCAACAGCGTAAAATTTCGGGACGAAATTTATTTAACGGGTAGGTACTGTAGTGACCCGAACTTTTCCATGTTTATATATATTAATTGAGATTGATGTTTACATGATTAAATGTTTCCAACATGTTAAGCAATCAAACTTGTTAAGACGTGATTAATTGAAATAGGTTTCATATAGACAATTGACCACCCAAGTTGACCGGTGATTCACGGACGTTAAAACTTGTAAAAAAAAACTATATGATGACATATATATGGTTATATATATAGTTAACATGATATTATGATAAGTAAACATATCATTAATTATATTAACAATGAACTACATATGTAAAAACAAGACTACTAACTTAATGATTTTGAAACGAGACATATATGTAACGTTTATCGTTGTAACGACATTTAATGTATATATATCATATTAAGAGATATTCGTACATCATAATATAATGATAATATAATAATTTAAAATCTCTTTTGTTATTATAAACATTGGGATTAACAACATTTAACAAGATCGTTAACCTAAAGGTTTCAAAACAACACTTACATGTAACGACTAACGATGACTTAACGACTCAGTTAAAATGTATATACATGTAGTGTTTTAATATGTATTTATACACTTTTGAAAGACTTCAATACACTTATCAAAATACTTCTACTTAACAAAAATGCTTACAATTACATTCTCGTTCAGTTTCATCAACAATTCTACTCGTATGCACCCGTATTCGTACTCGTACAATACACAGCTTTTAGATGTATGTACTATTGGTATATACACTCCAATGATCAGCTCTTAGCAGCCCATGTGAGTCACCTAACACATGTGGGAACCATCATTTGGCAACTAGCATGAAATATCTCATAAGATTACAAAAATATGAGTAATCATTCATGACTTATTTACATGAAAACAAAATTACATATCCTTTATATCTAATCCATACACCAACGACCAAAAACACCTACAAACACTTTCATTCTTCAATTTTCTTCATCTAATTGAACTCTCTCAAGTTCTATCTTCAAGTTCTAAGTGTTCTTCATAAATTCCAAAAGTTCTAGTTTCATAAAATCAAGAATACTTTCAAGTTTGCTAGCTCACTTCCAATCTTGTAAGGTGATCATCCAACCTCAAGAAATCTTTGTTTCTTACAGTAGGTTATCATTCTAATACAAGGTAATAATCATATTCAAACTTTGGTTCAATTTCTATAACTATAACAATCTTATTTCAAGTGATGATCTTACTTGAACTTGTTTTCGTGTCATGATTTTGCTTCAAGAACTTTGAGCCATCCAAGGATCCATTGAAGCTAGATCCATTTTTCTCTTTTCCAGTAGGTTCATCCAAGGAACTTAAGGTAGTAATGATGTTCATAACATCATTCGATTCATACATATAAAGCTATCTTATTCGAAGGTTTAAACTTGTAATCACTAGAACATAGTTTAGTTAATTCTAAACTTGTTCGCAAACAAAAGTTAATCCTTCTAACTTGACTTTTAAAATCAACTAAACACATGTTCTATATCTATATGATATGCTAACTTAATGATTTAAAACCTGGAAACACGAAAAACACCGTAAAACCGGATTTACGTCGTCGTAGTAACACCGCGGGCTGTTTTGGGTTAGTTAATTAAAAACTATGATAAACTTTGATTTAAAAGTTGTTATTCTGAGAAAATGATTTTTATTATGAACATGAAACTATATCCAAAAATTATGGTTAAACTCAAAGTGGAAGTATGTTTTCTAAAATGGTCATCTAGACGTCGTTCTTTCGACTGAAATGACTACCTTTACAAAAACGACTTGTAACTTATTTTTCCGACTAGAAACCTATACTTTTTTTGTTTAGATTCATAAAATAGAGTTCAATATGAAACCATAGCAATTTGATTCACTCAAAACGGATTTAAAATGAAGAAGTTATGGGTAAAACAAGATTGGATAATTTTTCTCATTTTAGCTACGTGAAAATTGGTAACAAATCTATTCCAACCATAACTTAATCAACTTGTATTATATATTATGTAATCTTGAGATACCATAGACACGTATACAATGTTTCGACCTATCATGTCGACACATCTATATATATTTCGGAACAACCATAGACACTCTATATGTGAATGTTGGAGTTAGCTATACAGGGTTGAGGTTGATTCCAAAATATATATAGTTTGAGTTGTGATCAATACTGAGATACGTATACACTGGGTCGTGGATTGATTCAAGATAATATTTATCGATTTATTTCTGTACATCTAACTGTGGACAACTAGTTGTAGGTTACTAACGAGGACAGCTGACTTAATAAACTTAAAACATCAAAATATATTAAAAGTGTTGTAAATATATTTTGAACATACTTTGATATATATGTATATATTGTTATAGGTTCGTGAATCAACCAGTGGCCAAGTCTTACTTCCCGACGAAGTAAAAATCTGTGAAAGTGAGTTATAGTCCCACTTTTAAAATCTAATATTTTTGGGATGAGAATACATGCAGGTTTTATAAATGATTTACAAAATAGACACAAGTACGTGAAACTACATTCTATGGTTGAATTATCGAAATCGAATATGCCCCTTTTTATTAAGTCTGGTAATCTAAGAATTAGGGAACAGACACCCTAATTGACGCGAATCCTAAAGATAGATCTATTGGGCCTAACAAACCCCATCCAAAGTACCGGATGCTTTAGTACTTCGAAATTTATATCATATCCGAAGGGTGTCCCGGAATGATGGGGATATTCTTATATATGCATCTTGTTATTGTCGGTTACCAGGTGTTCACCATATGAATGATTTTTATCTCTATGTATGGGATGTGTATTGAAATATGAAATCTTGTGGTCTATTGTTACGATTTGATATATATAGGTTAAACCTATAACTCACCAACATTTTTGTTGACGTTTTAAGCATGTTTATTCTCAGGTGATTATTAAGAGCTTCCGCTGTCGCATACTTAAATAAGGACAAGATTTGGAGTCCATGCTTGTATGATATTGTGTAAAAACTGCATTCAAGAAACTTATTTTGTTGTAACATATTTGTATTGTAAACCATTATGTAATGGTCGTGTGTAAACAGGATATTTTAGATTATCATTATTTGATAATCTACGTAAAGCTTTTTAAACCTTTATTGATGAAATAAAGGTTATGGTTTGTTTAAAAATGAATGCAGTCTTTGAAAAACGTCTCATATAGAGGTCAAAACCTCGCAACGAAATCAATTAATATGGAACGTTTTTAATCAATAAGAACGGGACATTTCAGATATCCCCCATCTTTCGAACGAAAGCCTTTTATAAATCAAGGCATTCTTGGAACGTTCTTCGAATGTCTTACAAACTGATCTCGCCTTAAATAGTTATGCCGAGGAATTCTGCCATACTCTAGACAAGATTTCATCAATCATGTCTCCGGGTAGGTCTCTTAAAATATTGGGTTGTCTATCCATTTTGTATTTTTATACTGTAAAATAGACAAGAGTTAGATTCATAAAAAAAAAATACTTATTAATACAAGCAATTTTTACATATATCATAAAGCATAAGCACACTATATTACATAAATTACACCACAAGAATACAACTATCTTATTCCGATTCGCTCGTTTCTTCTTCTTCGGTTTTGGTTCGTTTTGCCAAGTTTCTAGGGATATATGATGTTCCCCTAATACGAGCCGTCGTTTTCCACATTGGTTTAGAAAAACCTGGTGGTTTAGAGGTTCCCGGGTTATTGTCACAACTTAAGAAATACGGGTGTTGATGATACATATAAAGTTCATCGGGTTTGGAATCAAATTTCTCTATTTTTATGCCCTTTCCCTTATTGTTCTCTTTTGCCTTATTAAATTGTGTTGGGGTAATTTCTATAACATCATCGGAATCCTTGTCGGGATCCGATTCATCGGAGAATTGGTAATCCTCCCAATACTTTGCTTCCTTGGCGGAAACACCATTGACCATAATTAACTTTGGTCGGTTGGTTGAGGATTTTCTTCTACTTAACTGTTTTATTATTTCCCCTACTGGTTCTATTTCTTCTTCCGGTTCCGATTCTTCTTCCGGTTCCGATTCTTCTTCCGGTTCCGACTCTTCTTCCGGTTCCTCTTCGGGAACTTGTGAATCAGTCCACGAATCATTCCAATTTACATTTGACTCTTCATTATTATTAGGTGAGTCAATGGGACTTGTTCTAGAGGTAGACATCTATCACATAATATCAATCACGTTAAGAGATTAATATATCACATAATATTCACATGTTAAAAATATATAGTTTCCAACAAAATTTGTTAAGCAATCATTTTTCAAGTAAACACGGTCGAAGTCCAGACTCACTAATGCATCCTAACAAACTCGATAAGACACACTAATGTAAAATTCTGGTTCTCTAAGACCAATGCTCGGATATCAACTGAAATGTCCCGTTCATATTGATTATAAACGTTCCATATTAATTGATTTCGTTGCGAGGTTTTGACCTTTATATGAGACGTTTTTCAAAGACTGCATTCATTTTTAAAACAACCATAACCTTTATTTTATCAATAAAGGTTTCAAAAGCATTACATAGATTATCAAATAATGATAATCTAAAATATACTGTTTACACACGACCATTACATAATGGTTTACAATAGAAATATATTACATCGACATATGTTTCTTGAATGCAGTTTTTACATAATATCATACAAACATGGACTCCAAATCTTGTCCTTATTTAGTATGCAACAGCGGAAGCTCTTAATATTCACCTGCGAATAAACATGCTTTAAACGTCAACAAAAATGTTGGTGAGTTATAGGTTTAACCTATATATATCAAATCGTAACAATAGACCACAAGATTTCATATTTCATTATACATCCCATACATAGAGATAAAAATCATTCATATGGTGAACACATGGTAACCGACATTAACAAGATGCATATATAAGAATATCCCCATCATTCCGGAACACCCTTCGGATATGATATAAATTTCGAAGTACTAAAGCATCCGGTACTTTGGATGGGGTTTGTTAGGCCCAATAGATCTATCTTTAGGATTCCCGTCAATTAGGGTGTCTGTTCCCTAATTCTTAGATTACCAGACTTAATAAAAAGGGGCATATTCGATTTCGATAATTCAACCATAGAATGTAGTTTCACGTACTTGTGTCTATTTTGTAAATCATTTATAAAACCTGGATGTATTCTCATCCCAAAAATATTAGATTTTAAAAGTGGGACTATAACTCACTTTCACAGATTTTTACTTCGTCGAGAAGTAAGACTTGGCCACTGGTCGATTCACGAACCTATAACAAATATGTACATATATATCAAAGTATATTCAAAATATATTTACAACACTTTTAATACATTTTGATGTTTTAAGTTTATTAAGTCAGCTGTCCTCGTTAGTAACCTACAACTAGTTGTCCAACGTTAGATGTACAGAAAAAAATTGATATATATTATCTTGAATCAATCCACGACCCAGTGTATATACGTCTCAGGCTAGATCACAACTCAAAGTATATATATTTTTGGAATCAACCTCAACCCTGTATAGCTAACTCCCACATTACTGCTGTTAACACCTATTTCCTTATGAGGTATGGCTTAGTGTGCCAACAAGATACTAGAAGTAATCTAGCTTTAGGAGGGCGGAGTGTTGCCGATTGATTTTTACCCTCGGGAAATAATCTCTGCAGACCCGGTTCACAAGTGTAGAAACTTGTGGGGTGGCTTAATCAATCTGTCATCCGTAGAGCATAAGAGTGCTAGCCGGATGACTTCTAGTGAGAGAAAGTAGAGAGAAAGAGAAGTGAAGTCTCAGCTCTCAAAGTTGTCAGAATCTCTGAACTATGTAAAATGACGATCCAAGGGGTCTATTTATAGTGTCAGATCTACCAGATTACTTGGGAACACGTGTCAGATGATGATATGTTCTGTTATTCGTGATCCGAAATTTATGCTGAAGGTGGCGTTCTCCGGCCAGGGCTTACACGCTAGGCGGCCTTCAGGGCTTACGCATGACGGAGCAGCCTGTACAGCGGAGAACACTGGACGTATAACTCCACAAAACTGTTGTTTCCAGCCTTCCTGATGCTACTTTTATGCAACCATTATACCTTTTATGCGTGTATACGATAGGATACACCATTAAGTCCCCCCAGTTTAATGACTTAAGCATTTGAAGAATGATTAAGTCGTTAAACTTTTGAAAACGCATGCCAAACCAGCCTGTTCATTGCCCACTTGCATCGGGGAAAACATTTTAGGCATTAAATGCAGACGAGTTTTACTGACGCTGTTATGATTAATTTTTTACAGCTGAGATCATCCACACGCCTCGAGCTGTAAAAAGTGTTATTTCGTACCCTTCGTTTAAACTCACCCCTACACGTGTCTTAATCGTGGCCATAAAAATTGCATCGATGAAATCCTATAAAAACCGTCATAACCCTGTTACCAACACTTTTTTACTTTTGCCAAGATCTAAAAAGCATATTTCTCCCCCAAATCTTCATCGCCTTCTTCAATCTTCAACTTTTTAAGGTTTACCGTCTTCCAAGGTCAGTACACTTCATCTTACTGCTATTTTCTTCTTGTTGATATCTTTTACTGTATTATCATGGCTTCTACACAGAGTACTGGCCAAGAGCACGCCAAGCCCTCTTCGTCAAATACCGCTGACATTCCAGAAGTTAGCACGATGGCTTCATCATTGACTAGTGAATATTTAGATGGCTTAAAGATCGCCTTCCGCCATCTCAATCAATACAACCCTGTTCTTCCCACCAATAGACAAACTGTTGATAACCCTCCTGAGGGGAAAATTACTTTATATGTGTAACAACCCAAACCAACACCCGACAAAACCTTGTGAAAATACGAAATAAAAAAAAAATTTCTGTTGCAGACCATCGGCGCGCCGCGCCATATCTGGCTGTCCCCGGGACTTTTAACCGCGAAAAGATTGACTAGTTCCCGGCACTTTTAGACAAAACGCTTTTTACCATACAACCAAATATGTAAAACTAACATGTTTCAAACATAAAATTAAAGTTTTACAAGCGGGGCCCACATCGACCATTTTACGAGTTTAATACAATTTACGAGTTTCGACCACCAAAAAGTTTAAGTTCCAAACTACACAATGAGCATGGCGTTTGGGATTAAACTACCCAACTATCGGTCAAACTCCAAGAGCTACTAAAGCCAAAAGCGTCCCCTAGCATCAAGCGGGATCTTTAGTCCAAAACGATGCCTTTACCCTTGTCCAAAACCGAACCTATAAAATGGTAAACAACGAGAGGGTAAGCAAAGCTTAGTGAATGCAATAATCATACGAATACATATATAATTATACCTACTTGCATACACTTACACAACCGCAAACATTCTAGCAAACAACATTAGCTTATCGTCGCAATATCAAGCTATAATTCTCCCATACCACAAGCTAGCATAACAACCGCATATAAATATAACTCGAATAATATAATATGCTTACAACACAAATAACCATGGTTAACCAATAGTACAAGGGAACGGCGCTCGCGAAAACGCCATCGGTGTTCGTAACATCCGTTAGAGCACTTAACACCTCGCACCACTAACCCTTAGGGTGGCACCTTAACACCTCGGCACATCACCCCGAGTGGCATCTTAACACCTCGATGCATCACTCATATTTTACGGAGTGGTGTCTTAACACCTCGACACTACACTCCTAGGTGGCATCTTAACACCTCGATGCTACACCCGAGTGGCATCTTAACACCTCGATGCTACACTCTTCACGTGAAACGTGCTGTCTTAACACCTCGACACTACACCTTTCACGCTACAACAAATAGATACATTATATACATACGCATATAATTATTCCACTCACCTCAAAGTCTTGTGAAAAGATACCCGAGCTTGAGAAACCTCAAAGTAACGTACCTATCACATTATACATATTATCAAACGCAAACTCAAGTCGGTCAACCAATTCTTTCACCCTTCCTAAGTCATTTTGACCCAAAGTACAATTTCAACCCATTTGCACCCTTAACCCTACATTGGGTCAACACACACCCAAAACCCTAATCCTTCGTCAAGATGGGTTTAAAACACATTTAGGTCACAAGGCTAACTCGTTTTCATAATTACTAGGCCACTTAGGTCATTAAAGACCCATTTGACCCATTTCAAGGTCAACACACCCATTTGGGTCATCCATGCCCAATTAACACCCATTTACATATCATTGAAGTGTTCTAGTACTTTAACTAACTAATTAGGTTCATAAACATAAATTAACACTTTGAAAACCCTAATTAGTTACCTTTGAGTCTACATGACCCAAATTCACCCAAAACCCCCAAATTACTAGCAAGTGGGTTTTGTGTGCATCACTAACCCAAACCCTAACCCTTAATGCAATTAAAGTAAGAATCTAGGTTTTAGGACTTACCAACACAATCACTACGTAGCTAGCGACTAGATGAACGACTTTAGAACTCGCACTAAGACCCGATTCAACCTCTTTCACCCTTTGATGGAGCTTTCTCTCTCAAGGATTGCACTCTCTCTCTAGAGTTTAATTGGAGAAGATGGGGTTGTTGTGGGAGTAGTAAATGAGCTCCCCAAAACTGATCTAGGGTAATAAATTCGGCCTCCAAGTGATTTTACCAAAATACCCTCAAAATATCTAATTTAAAAGAAAGAGAGAATCTGTCACAGACAGATGGCGCGGCGCGCCACCTAGCCGCGCGGCGCGCGACCCTCCCAGTTCAGCATCTTTTGTCTTTTTAATTATGTGCAACAAAACCCCAAACTTGAGTAACTCAAATACACATATGTACACTACGAATATTCGGGTCTTACAACTCTCCCCCACTTATTCGGATTGCGTCCTCGCAATCCAAACCGCATGACACGAGGGAAGATAAACCAACACGAACTCTTCGGGTTCCCAAGTGAACTCGGAACCTTTACTTCGTCGCCATTGAACCTTGAAAGTTCTCACCTCTTTATTTCTCAACTTTTTCACCTTCTCGTCAAGGATAGCAATCGGTTCCTCGACATATTCTAACTTGTTGTTTTGCTCGATCTCGTCTAAGGGCATCCATGAGGAATCATCCGCAAGACACTTACGGAGGTGGGAAACATGAAATGTATTATGGATCCCCGCAAGCTCTTCGGGTAATTCCAATCGATATGCAACTTCACCAACACGAGCTAAAACCTTGAATGGCCCAATAAACCGAGGAGCTAACTTTCCCCGTTTTCGAAATCGAATAATACCCTTCCATGGCGAAACCTTAAGCATCACCATATCGCCTTCTTGGAACTCAATCAATCGCCTACGTCTATCGGCATACGACTTTTGCCTATCTTGAGCCTTCTTCAAATGTTCCCGAATCAAATCGATCTTGCTATTGGTCTCTAAAACCAAATCGGTACTCTCGATCTCTCTTTGACCCACTTCTCCCCAACAAACGGGAGTTCGACACCTACGCCCATAAAGCATTTCGTAAGGTGGCATCCCGATACTAGTATGATAACTATTATTGTACGAGAATTCCACCAAAGGCAAATGCTCATCCCAACTACCACCGAAGTCAATGATGCAAGCTCGTAGCATATCTTCCAAAGTTTGATTCGTACGTTCGGTTTGACCGTCCGTTTGAGGATGATATGTCGTGCTCAACTTCAATTGCGTACCCATATCTTCATGAAACTTTTCCCAAAACCGAGATGTAAAACGGGTATCTCGATCCGAAATAATAGATATAGGAACCCCATGTCGCGAGACCACTTCCTTGATAAACAACTTAGCCAAGGTCTCCGACGATATCGCTTCTTTAATGGGAAGAAACAAAGCGCTTTTTGTCAATCGGTCAACTATAACCCAAATCGAATCGAATTGGGTTCTCGCCGTTTTAGGTAACTTTGTAATGAAATCCATGGTAATGTGCTCCCATTTCCATTTCGGGATTTCTAACGGTTGCAACTTACCATACGGCTTTTGGTGTTCGGCTTTTACTTGTAAACACGTGACACATTGCTCAACATACTTCACAACATCACGTTTCATGCCTGGCCACCAATAATCATTCTTCAAGTCAAGGTACATTTTCGTCGCGCCCGGATGAATGGAGTATTTTGACTTATGTGCTTCATCAAGTAGCACTCGTCGGTAATCACCCATCTTAGGCACCCACACCCTTCCTTGAAAGGACAACAACCCACGCGGACCCATAGTAATAAACTCCGATTGGCCCACGATTCGCTCCGTATGCTTGTTTTGAACATAAGCCTCTATTTGAATCTCACCAAGCTTTTCAATAAAATCGTTGGTAATAATCAAACGTAACGACCCCACTTTTATCGCCGGATGTTGACTCTTTCGACTCAACGCATCCGCGACCACATTCGCCTTACCCGGATGATAAAGTATTTCACAATCGTAGTCTTTCACCACATCCATCCACCTACGTTGGCGATAATTCAAATCTCGTTGAATAAAGAGATGTTTCAAACTCTTATGATCCGAATAAATCGTACACTTGACACCATACAAGTAATGGCGCCAAATTTTCAACGCATGCACTACCGCCGCCAACTCAAGATCATGAGTCGGATACCTCGTTTCATGTTCCTTTAATTGTCGAGAGGCATAAGCGATAACCTTACCTCTTTGCATTAGAACACACCCGAGACCATTTAAGGAAGCATCACAATAAACCACCATGTCTTCAACACCTTCCGGTAACACTAACACCGGAGCTTGACACAACTTCTCTTTTAACAATTGAAAAGCAATTTCTTGCTCGTTCTCCCAATTAAACCTAGCATTCTTTCTTGTCAACTTCGTCAATGGAGAAGCAATCTTAGAAAAGTCTTGGATAAACCGACGATAATAACCGGCCAATCCGAGAAAACTTCGGATTTCCGTAGGCGTAGTCGGTCGTCCCCAACTCTTCACCGTTTCTATCTTCCCCGGATCTACTTGAATACCGTTTTCGTTCACGATATGACCAAGGAATTGAACTTCCCTTAGCCAAAATTCACATTTGGAGAACTTTGCATACAACTTCTCCTTTCGTAGCGTCTTCAATACTTCACGCAAATGACGTTCATGCTCGTTCATACTTTTCTAGTAGACTAGTATGTCGTCAATGAACACTATTACCGACTTGTCCAACATAGGTTGGCACACTCGGTTCATAAGATCCATGAATGCCGCCGGTGCATTCGTAAGACCAAAGGGCATAACTACAAACTCATAATGCCCGTAACGCGTTCGAAAAGCCGTCTTCTCTATGTCTTCCTCACGGACCCGCATTTGGTGATAGCCGGACCGTAGGTCGATCTTAGAGAAATACGTTGAACCTTGAAGTTGATCAAATAAATCGTCAATCCTAGGTAATGGATAACGATTCTTGATCGTCACTTTATTCAACTCACGGTAATCAATGCACATACGCATACTACCATCTTTCTTCTTCACAAATAACACCGGAGCGCCCCATGGCGAAGCACTCGGTCGAATAAAACCCTTCTCGAGCAACTCTTGGGTTTGATTTAACAACTCTTGCATTTCTGTTGGTGCTAAACGATAAGGAGTTTTAGCAATGGGAGTAGCCCCCGGAACCAACTCAATGCGAAACTCGACTTGTCTTTCCGCCGGAACACCCGGTAACTCATCCGGAAAAACGTCTTCAAACTCATTAACAACCGGAATTTCACGAATAGGTGGTGACTCATTACGAGTATCAACAACATGAGCAAGGAAAGCCATGCCACCGGTAACAACGGAACGACGCGCCCGTGCAAAAGTGCATATCGGCACCGTTCTTCTTCTCTTATCACCATGAATAATCATTTCTCCCCCACTTGGGGCCTTAACACGAATAAACTTGTCATGGCATGCAATATCGGCTCTGTAATGATCGAGCCAATCCATACCAACGACAATATCAAAATCGCCCAAGGTCATTGGAATGAGATTAATTTTAAAGGTTTCGGAACCAAAAACAACATCACAATTTTCACACACATCAACCACTAGCACCGTCTTGCCGTCCGCTATTTCGACTTCTACCGGACGACTTAACTTAGCTAACGGTCTATCCAGTTTAGGCACAAATTTAGGAGAAACAAACGACAAATTTGCACCGATATCAAAAAGAATTTTCGCCGGATTAGAATTAACCATAAAAGTACCTGAGACAACTTCGTTCGATTGTTTGGCTTCATCATTAGTCATCAAATAGTTGCGACCCCTAGCCGTACCCGCCGCCTTCTCTAAACGCTTAACATTATCGTTGCGCAAATCGGGACACTCCGGCTTCTTATGCCCTTCTTTACCGCAATTAAAACAAGTGAGCTTGTTTCCGGAAGATGGTTTTGGACAATCACGAGCCATATGACCCGCTTGCCCACAATTATAGCACGTAAAAGTAAAACCACCGGAAGCGCCCTTCTTCACGCTATTGACACTTTCGGAACTTTTCTTGTTCTTTTTGTCCGAAAAGTTTGAATAGCTCGAACCTTCACTTTTTCTCTTGCCAAAAGTAAAACCACTCTTTCTTAAGATGAGCGACTCGAAACCTTTAGCCATGTCAAACAACTCATCAAAGCTTTTCACTACGTTCACACTAATCTTATCTTGATAGTTGTCGTTCAAGGTTCGATAGAAATCTTCCTTCAACATTTTATCATTCCCGACGTACTCCGGGCAAAATTGGGTCTTGGACAAAAACACGGATTTGAGAGTGTTCAAATCCATCGACCCTTGCCTCAAGGAATGTAACTCGTCCTTAAGCCTAGTAAGATTGGCCGAAGTTCGGTATTCCTTGAAAAATTCGGACTTGAATTCATCCCAAGTGAATTCCATGCATTGCTCTTCACCATAAACTTGGAGCTTTGCGTCCCACCACAACTTGGCATCGCCCCTCAACATACTACACCCGTACCTTATCCTCTTATCGAGAGGACATTCACAAGTACGAAAGGCCCCCTCCATATCGGAGATCCAACGGGCGCTCTTAAAAGGATCTCTTTCACCATCAAAAGAGGGAGGTTGAGAGTCCTTGAAATTCTTATAGAAAAAGTCCCGTCTTCCCACATTATCTTCGCGAAGAACGGCCTTAACTTGCTCCTTTACCACATTGACTAATTGCTCGTCAATCGTATCTAGGAACATCTTCTTAACGTCCTCGAGAAAAGCTTCATGATGCCTTTTCAAAATGGCCTCAACCTTGGCCGTAAACTCGACTTCTTCACTAGTACCTCCGCCGTTGATATCATGCCCGTTTCTCATCTTCATTCTATAAGACGGAATAGATTAAACAATGAGACGAGAAGGATTTAACACATAAGTATATACATATACACCACACTACCCCATCTTGCTCAACAATCGTCGTACATTGCTCGTTCGACACGATTTGCGCCCGTAACAATGGTAGCTAATTATTGTTACGCGAGCACGTCGCATTAACTTGCTAGTACAACGTCCATCTCGCTCGATGCTCGCTAAACATACATAACAAATAGCACATGATTAGTTTACATAAACCTATGCACAAACCAATCCCGATCCGACCCAAAGTCCTACAAGTCCCGCATAAACGCGCACACAAAAAGTCTAAGTCTAGGCGCCTATCTCAAGTCACCTAAATCCCTTAGACCATACTCTGATACCACTTGTAACAACCCAAACCAACACCCGACAAAACCTTGTGAAAATACGAAATAAAAAAAAAATTCTGTTGCAGACCATCGGCGCGCCGCGCCATATGGCCCGCGCGCCGCGCCATATCTGGCTGTCCCCGGGACTTTTAACCGCGAAAAGATTGACTAGTTCCCGGCACTTTTAGACAAAACGCTTTTTACCATACAACCAAATATGTAAAACTAACATGTTTCAAACATAAAATTAAAGTTTTACAAGCGGGGCCCACATCGGCCGTTTTACGAGTTTAATACAATTTACGAGTTTCGACCACCAAAAAGTTTAAGTTCCAAACTACACAATGAGCATGGCGTTTGGGATTAAACTGAAATGTCCCGTTCTTATTGATTAAAAACGTTCCATATTAATTGATTTCGTTGCGAGGTTTTGACCTCTATATGAGACGTTTTTCAAAGACTGCATTCATTTTTAAACAAACCATAACCTTTATTTCATCAATAAAGGTTTAAAAAGCTTTACGTAGATTATCAAATAATGATAATCTAAATATCCTGTTTACACACGACCATTACATAATGGTTTACAATACAAATATGTTACAACAAAATAAGTTTCTTGAATGCAGTTTTTACACAATATCATACAAGCATGGACTCCAAATCTTGTCCTTATTTAAGTATGCGACAGCGGAAGCTCTTAATAATCACCTGAGAATAAACATGCTTAAAACGTCAACAAAAATGTTGGTGAGTTATAGGTTTAACCTATATATATCAAATCATAATAATAGACCACAAGATTTCATATTTCAATACACATCCCATACATAGAGATAAAAATCATTCATATGGTGAACACCTGGTAACCGACATTAACAAAATGCATATATAAGAATATCCCCATCATTCCGGGACACCCTTCGGATATGATATAAATTTCGAAGTACTAAAGCATCCGGTACTTTGGATGGGGTTTGTTAAGCCCAATAGATCTATGTTTAGGATTCGCGTCAATTAGGGTGTCTGTTCCCTAATTCTTAGATTACCAGACTTAATAACAAGGGGCATATTCGATTTCAATAATTCAACCATAGAATGTAGTTTCACGTACTTGTGTCTATTTTGTAAATCATTTATAAAACCTGCATGTATTCTCATCCCAAAAATATTAGATTTTAAAAGTGGGACTATAACTCACTTTCACAGATTTTTACTTCGTCGGGAAGTAAGACTTGGCCACTGGTTGATTCACGAACCTATAACAATATATACATATATATCAAAGTATGTTCAAAATATATTTACAACACTTTTAATATATTTTGATGTTTTAAGTTTATTAAGTCAGCTGTCCTCGTTAGTAACCTACAACTAGTTGTCCACAGTTAGATGTACAGAAATAAATCGATAAATATTATCTTGAATCAATCCACGACCCAGTGTATACGTATCTCAGTATTGATCACAACTCAAACTAAATATATTTTGGAATCAACCTCAACCCTGTATAGCTAACTCCAACGTTCACATATAGAGTGTCTATGGTTGTTCCGAAATATATATAGATGTGTCGACATGATAGGTCGAAACATTGTATACGTGTCTATGGTATCTCAAGATTACATAATATACAATACAAGTTGATTAAGTTATGGTTGGAATAGATTTGTTACCAATTTTCACGTAGCTAAAATGAGAAAAATTATCCAATCTTGTTTTACCCATAACTTCTTCATTTGAAATCCGTTTTGAGTGAATCAAATTGCTATGGTTTCATATTGAACTCTATTTTATGAATCTAAACAGAAAAAGTATAGGTTTATAGTCGGAAAAATAAGTTACAAGTCGTTCTTGTAAAGGTAGTCATTTCAGTCGAAAGAACGACGTCTAGATGACCATTTTAGAAAACATACTTCCACTTTGAGTTTAACCATAATTTTTGGATATAGTTTCATGTTCATAATAAAAATAATTTTCTCAGAATAACAACTTTTAAATCAAAGTTTATCATAGGTTTTAATTAACTAACCCAAAACAGCCCGCGGTGTTACTACGACGGCGTAAATCCGGTTTTACGGTGTTTTTCGTGTTTCCAGGTTTTAAATCATTAAGTTAGCATATCATATAGATATAGAACATGTGTTTAGTTGATTTTAAAAGTCAAGTTAGAAGGATTAACTTTTGTTTGCGAACAAGTTTAGAATTAACTAAACTATGTTCTAGTGATTACAAGTTTAAACCTTCGAATAAGATAGCTTTATATGTATGAATCGAATGATGTTATGAACATCATTACTACCTTAAGTTCCTTGGATAAACCTACTGGAAAAGAGAAAAATGGATCTAGCTTCAATGGATCCTTGGATGGCTCGAAGTTCTTGAAGCAGAATCATGACACGAAAACAAGTTCAAGTAAGATCATCACTTAAAATAAGATTGTTATAGTTATAGAAATTGAACCAAAGTTTGAATATGATTATTACCTTGTATTAGAATGATAACCTACTGTTAGAAACAAAGATTTCTTGAGGTTGGATGATCACCTTACAAGATTGGAAGTGAGCTAGCAAACTTGAAAGTATTCTTGATTTTATGAAACTAGATCTTTTGGAATTTATGAAGAACACTTAGAACTTGAAGATAGAACTTGAGAGAGATCAATTAGATGAAGAAAATTGAAGAATGAAAGTGTTTGTAGGTGTTTTTGGTCGTTGGTGTATGGATTAGATATAAAGGATATGTTATTTTGTTTTCATGTAAATAAGTCATGAATGATTACTCATATTTTTGTAATTTTATGAGATATTTCATGCTAGTTGCCAAATGATGGTTCCCACATGTGTTAGGTGACTCACATGAGCTGCTAAGAGCTGATCATTGGAGTGTATATACCAATAGTACATACATCTAAAAGCTGTGTATTGTACGAGTACGAATACGGGTGCATACGAGTAGAATTGTTGATGAAACTGAACGAGGATGTAATTGTAAGCATTTTTGTTAAGTAGAAGTATTTTGATAAGTGTATTGAAGTCTTTCAAAAGTGTATAAATACATATTAAAACACTACATGTATATACATTTTAACTGAGTCGTTAAGTCATCGTTAGTCGTTACATGTGGGTGTTGTTTTGAAACTTTTAGGTTAACGATCTTGTTAAATGTTGTTAACCCAATGTTTATAATATCAAATGAGATTTTAAATTATTATATTATCATGATATTATCATGTATGAATATCTCTTAATATGATATATATACATTAAATGTCTTTACAACGATAATCGTTACATATATGTCTCGTTTAAAAATCATTAAGTTAGTAGTCTTGTTTTTACATATGTAGTTCATTGTTAATATACTTAATGATATGTTTACTTATCATAGTATCATGTTAACTATATATATATCCATATATATGTCATCATATAGTTTTTACAAGTTTTAACATTCGTGAATCACCGGTCAACTTGGGTGGTCAATTGTCTATATGAAACATATTTCAATTAATCAAGTCTTAACAAGTTTGATTGCTTAACATGTTGGAAACATTTAATCATGTAAATATCAATCTCAATTAATATATATAAACATGGAAAAGTTCGGGTAACTACAGTACCTACCCGTTAAATAAATTTCGTCCCGAAATTTTAAGCTGTTGAAGGTGTTGATGAATCTTCTGGAAATAGATGCGGGTATTTCTTCTTCATCTGATCTTCACGCTCCCAGGTGAACTCGAGTCCTCTACGAGCATTCCATCGAACCTTAACAATTGATATCTTGTTTTGCTGAAGTCTTTTAACCTCACGATCCATTATTTCGACGGGTTCTTCGATGAATTGAAGTTTTTCGTTGATTTGGATTTCATCTAACGGAATAGTGAGATCTTCTTTAGCAAAACATTTCTTCAAATTCGAGACATGGAAAGTGTTATGTACAGCCGCGAGTTGTTGAGGTAACTCAAGTCGGTAAGCTACTGGTCCGACACGATCAATAATCTTGAATGGTCCAATATACCTTGGATTTAATTTCCCTCGTTTACCAAATCGAACAACGCCTTTCCAAGGTGCAACTTTAAGCATGACCATCTCTCCAATTTCAAATTCTATATCTTTTCTTTTAATGTCAGCGTAGCTCTTTTGTCGACTTTGGGCAGTTTTCAACCGTTGTTGAATTTGGATGATCTTCTCGGTAGTTTCTTGTATAATCTCCGGACCCGTAATCTGTCTATCCCCCACCTCACTCCAACAAATCGGAGACCTGCACTTTCTACCATAAAGTGCTTCAAACGGCGCCATCTCAATGCTTGAATGGTAGCTGTTGTTTTAGGAAAATTCTGCTAACGGTAGATGTCGATCCCAACTGTTTCTGAAATCAATAACACATGCTCGTAGCATGTCTTCAAGCGTTTGTATCGTCCTTTCACTCTGCCCATCAGTTTGTGGATGATAGGCAGTACTCATGTCTAGACGAGTTCCTAATGCTTGCTGTAATGTCTGCCAGAATCTTGAAATAAATTTGCCATCCCTATCAGAGATAATAGAGATTGGTATTCCATGTCTGGAGACGACTTCCTTCAAATACAGTCGAGCTAACTTCTCCATCTTGTCATCTTCTCTTATTGGTAGGAAGTGTGCTGATTTGGTGAGACGATCAACTATTACCCAAATAGTATCAAAACCACTTGCAGTCCTTGGCAATTTAGTGATGAAATCCATGGTAATGTTTTCCCATTTCCATTCCGGGATTTCGGGTTGTTGAAGTAGACCTGATGGTTTCTGATGCTCAGCTTTGACCTTAGAACACGTCAAACATTCTCCTACGTATTTAGCAACATCGGCTTTCATACCCGGCCACCAAAAATGTTTCTTGAGATCCTTGTACATCTTCCCCGTTCCAGGATGTATTGAGTATCTGGTTTTATGAGCTTCTCTAAGTACCATTTCTCTCATATCTCCAAATTTTGGTACCCAAATCCTTTCAGCCCTATACCGGGTTCTGTCTTCCCGAATATTAAGATGCTTCTCCGATCCTTTGGGTATTTCATCCTTTAAATTTCCCTCTTTTAAAACTCCTTGTTGCGCCTCCTTTATTTGAGTAGTAATGTTATTATGAATCATTATATTCATAGATTTTACTCGAATGGGTTCTCTGTCCTTCCTGCTCAAGGCATCGGCTACCACATTTGCCTTCCCCGGGTGGTAACGAATCTCAAAGTCGTAATCATTCAACAATTCAATCCACCTACGCTGCCTCATATTCAGTTGTTTCTGATTAAATATGTGCTGAAGACTTTTGTGGTCGGTATATATAATACTTTTGACCCCATATAAGTAGTGCCTCCAAGTCTTTAATGCAAAAACAACCGCGCCTAATTCCAAATCATGCGTCGTATAATTTTGTTCGTGAATCTTCAATTGTCTAGACGCATAAGCAATCACCTTCGTTCGTTGCATTAATACACAACCGAGACCTTGATTTGATGCATCACAATAAATCACAAAATCATCATTCCCTTCAGGCAATGACAATATAGGTGCCGTAGTTAGCTTTTTCTTCAATAACTGAAACGCTTTCTCTTGTTCATCATTCCATTCAAATTTCTTCCCTTTATGCGTTAATGCAGTCAAGGGTTTTGCTATTCTGGAAAAGTCTTGGATGAACCTTCTGTAGTAACCAGCTAGTCCTAAAAACTGGCGTATGTGTTTCGGAGTTTTCGGGGTTTCCCACTTTTCAACAGTTTCTATCTTTGCCGGATCCACCTTAATACCTTCTTTGTTCACTATGTGACCGAGGAATTGAACTTCTTCCAACCAAAATGCACACTTTGAAAACTTAGCGTACAATTCTTCCTTCCTCAATACTTCTAACACCTTTCTCAAATGTTCACCGTGTTCTTGGTCATTCTTTGAGTAAATAAGTATGTCATCAATGAAAACAATGACAAACTTGTCAAGGTATGGTCCGCACACTCGGTTCATAAGGTCCATGAACACAGCTGGTGCATTAGTTAAACCAAACGGCATGACCATAAACTCGTAATGACCGTAACGTGTTCTGAAAGCAGTCTTTGGAATATCATCTTCTTTCACCCGCATTTGATGATACCCGGAACGTAAGTCAATCTTTGAATAAACAGATGAGCCTTGTAGTTGATCAAATAAGTCGTCGATTCTCGGTAGTGGGTAGCGATTCTTGATGGTAAGTTTGTTCAACTCTCGGTAGTCGATACACAACCTGAATGTACCATCTTTCTTCTTGACAAACAAAACAGGAGCTCCCCAAGGTGATGTGCTTGGTCGAATGAAACCTCGCTCTAAAAGTTCTTGTAATTGGCTTTGCAGTTCTTTCATCTCACTGGGTGCGAGTCTGTAAGGAGCACGAGCTATTGGTGCAGCTCCTGGTACAAGATCTATTTGAAATTCAACGGATCGATGTGGGGGTAATCCCGGTAATTCTTTCGGAAATACATCGAGAAATTCTTTTGCGACGGGAACATCATTGATGCTCTTTTCTTCAGTTTTACTTTCTCGACGTGTGCTAGAACAGCATAGCAACCTTTTCTTATTAGTTTTTGTGCCTTCAAATTACTAATAAGATGTAGCTTCGTGTTGCCCTTTTCTCCGTACACCATTAAGGGTTTTCCTTTTTCTCGTATAATGCGAATTGCATTTTTGTAACAAACGATCTCTGCTTTCACTTCTTTCAACCAGTCCATACCGATTATCACATCAAAACTCCCTAACTCTACTGGTATCAAATCAATCTTAAATGTTTCGCTAACCAGTTTAATTTCTCGATTCCGACATATATTATCTGCTGAAATTAATTTACCATTTGCTAATTCGAGTAAAAATTTAATATCCAAAGGCGTCAATGGACAACTTAATTTAACACAAAAATCTCTACTCATATAGCTTCTATCCGCACCCGAATCAAATAAAACGTAAGCAGATTTATTGTCAATAAGAAACGTACCCGTAACAAGCTCCGGGTCTTCCTGTGCCTCTGCCGCATTAATATTGAAAACTCTTCCGCGACCTTGTCCATTCGTGTTCTCCTGGTTCGGGCAATTTCTAATAATGTGGCCCGGTTTTCCACATTTATAACAAACTACATTGGCATAGCTTGCTCCGACACTACTTGCTCCGCCATTACTCGTTCCGACACCATTTGTTCCTTTTGTTCTATTAACCCCTGGTCCGTAGACCTCACACTTCGCCGCGCTATGACCATTTCTTTTACACTTGTTGCAAAATTTGGTGCAGAACCCCGAGTGATACTTTTCACACCTTTGGCATAGCTGTTTCTGATTGTTGTTGTTGTTGCGGTTATTATTGTTGTTGGGATGATTGTTGTAGTTGCTGTTGTTGTTGTTGTTGTTGTTGTTGTTGAGCCGTTTGTTGTAGTTGCGATTGATGTTGCGATTGTTGTTGTTGTTGTATTGGTGATTCTTATCACCATTTTCCTCCCACTTTCTTTTGACTTGCTTCACATTGGCCTCTTCAGCAGTCTGTTCTTTAATTCTTTCTTCAATCTGGTTCACTAGTTTGTGAGCCATTCTACATGCCTGTTGTATGGAGGCGGGCTCGTGTGAACTTATATCTTCTTGGATTCTTTCCGGTAATCCTTTCACAAACGCGTCGATCTTCTCTTCCTCATCTTCGAATGCTCCCGGACACAATAGGCACAATTCTGTGAATCGTCTTTCGTACGTGGTAATATCAAATCCTTGGGTTCGTAACCCTCTAAGTTCTGTCTTGAGCTTATTGACCTCGGTTCTGGGACGGTACTTGAAATGTCCCGTTCTTATTGATTAAAAACGTTCCATATTAATTGATTTCGTTGCGAGGTTTTGACCTCTATATGAGACGTTTTTCAAAGACTGCATTCATTTTTAAAACAAACCATAACCTTTATTTCATAAATAAAGGTTTAAAAAGCTTTACGTAGATTATCAAATAATGATAATCTAAAATATCCTGTTTACACACGACCATTACATAATGGTTTACAATACAAATATGTTACATCAAAATCAGTTTCTTGAATGCAGTTTTTACACAATATCATACAAACATGGACTCCAAATCTTGTCCTTATTTTAGTATGCAACAGCGGAAGCTCTTAATATTCACCTGAGAATAAACATGCTTTAAACGTCAACAAAAATGTTGGTGAGTTATAGGTTTAACCTATATATATCAAATCGTAACAATAGACCACAAGATTTCATATTTCAATACACATCCCATACATAGAGATAAAAATCATTCATATGGTGAACACCTGGTAACCGACATTAACAAGATGCATATATAAGAATATCCCGATCATTCCGGGACACCCTTCGGATATGATATAAATTTCGAAGTACTAAAGCATCCGGTACTTTGGATGGGGTTTGTTAGGCCCAATAGATCTATCTTTAGGATTCGCGTCAATTAGGGTGTCTGTTCCCTAATTCTTAGATTACCAAACTTAATAAAAAGGGGCATATTCGATTTCGATAATTCAACCATAGAATGTAGTTTCACGTACTTGTGTCTATTTTGTAAATCATTTATAAAACCTGCATGTATTCTCATCCCAAAAATATTAGATTTTAAAAGTGGGACTATAACTCACTTTCACAGATTTTTACTTCGTCGGGAAGTAAGACTTGGCCACTGGTTGATTCACGAACCTATAACAATATATACATATATATCAAAGTATGTTCAAAATATATTTACAACACTTTTAATATATTTTGATGTTTTAAGTTTATTAAGTCAGCTGTCCTCGTTAGTAACCTACAACTAGTTGTCCACAGTTAGATGTACAGAAATAAATCGATAAATATTATCTTGAATCAATCCACGACCCAGTGTATACGTATCTCAGTATTGATCACAACTCAAACTATATATATTTTGGAATCAACCTCAACCCTGTATAGCTAACTCCAACATTCACATATAGAGTGTCTATGGTTGTTCCGAAATATATATAGATGTGTCGACATGATAGGTCAAAACATTGTATACGTGTCTATGGTATCTCAAGATTACATAATATACAATACAAGTTGATTAAGTTATGGTTGGAATAGATTTGTTACCAATTTTCACGTAGCTAAAATGAGAAAAATTATCCAATCTTGTTTTACCCATAACTTCTTCATTTTAAATCCGTTTTGAGTGAATCAAATTGCTATGGTTTCATATTGAACTCTATTTTATGAATCTAAACAGAAAAGTATAGGTTTATAGTCGGAAAAATAAGTTACAAGTCGTTTTTGTAAAGGTAGTCATTTCAGTCGAAAGAACGACGTCTAGATGACCATTTTAGAAAACATACTTCCACTTCGAGTTTAATCATAATTTTTGGATATAGTTTCATGTTCATAATAAAAATCATTTCCTCAAAATAACAACTTTAAAATCAAAGTTTATCATAGTTTTTAATTAACTAACCCAAAACAGCCCTCGGTGTTACTACGACGGCGTAAATCCGGTTTTACGGTGTTTTTCGTGTTTCCAGGTTTTAAATCATTAAGTTAGCATATCATATAGATATAGAACATGTGTTTAGTTGATTTTAAAAGTCAAGTTAGAAGGATTAACTTTTGTTTGCGAACAAGTTTAGAATTAACTAAACTATGTTCTAGTGATTACAAGTTTAAACCTTCGAATAAGATAGCTTTATATGTATGAATCGAATGATGTTATGAACATCATTACTACCTTAAGTTCCTTGGATAAACCTAATGGAAAAGAGAAAAATGGATCTAGCTTCAATGGATCCTTGGATGGCTCGAAGTTCTTGAAGCAGAATCATGACACGAAAACAAGTTCAAGTAAGATCATCACTTGAAATAAGATTGTTATAGTTATAGAAATTGAACCAAAGTTTGAATATGATTATTACCTTGTATTAGAATGTTAACCTACTGTAAGAAACAAAGATTTCTTGAGGTTGGATGATCACCTTACAAGATTGGAAGTGAGCTAGCAAACTTGAAAGTATTCTTGATTTTATGAAACTAGAACTTTTGGAATTTATGAAGAACACTTAGAACTTGAAGATAGAACTTGAGAGAGATCAATTAGATGAAGAAAATTGAAGAATGAAAGTGTTTGTAGGTGTTTTTGGTCGTTGGTGTATGGATTAGATATAAAGGATATGTAATTTTGTTTTCATGTAAATAAGTCATGAATGATTACTCATATTTTTGTAATTTTATGAGATATTTCATGCTAGTTGCCAAATGATGGTTCCCACATGTGTTAGGTGACTCACATGGGCTGCTAAGAGCTGATCATTGGAGTGTATATACCAATAGTACATACATCTAAAAGCTGTGTATTGTACGAGTACGAATACGGGTGCATACGAGTAGAATTGTTGATGAAACTAAACGAGGATGTAATTGTAAGCATTTTTGTTAAGTAGAAGTATTTTGATAAGTGTATTGAAGTCTTTCAAAAGTGTATAAATACATATTAAAACACTACATGTATATACATTTTAACTGAGTCGTTAAGTCATCGTTAGTCGTTACATGTAAGTGTTGTTTTGAAACCTTTAGGTTAACGATCTTGTTAAATGTTGTTAACCCAATGTTTATAATATCAAATGAGATTTTAAATTATTATATTATCATGATATTATCATGTATGAATATCTCTTAATATGATATATATACATTAAATGTCTTTACAACGATAATCGTTACATATATGTCTCGTTTAAAAATCATTAAGTTAGTAGTCTTGTTTTTACATATGTAGTTCATTGTTAATATACTTAATGATATGTTTACTTATCATAGTATCATGTTAACTATATATATATCCATATATATGTAATCATATAGTTTTTACAAGTTTTAACGTTCGTGAATCACCGGTCAACTTGGGTGGTCAATTGTCTATATGAAACATATTTCAATTAATCAAGTCTTAACAAGTTTGATTGCTTAACATGTTGGAAACATTTAATCATGTAAATATCAATCTAAATTAATATATATAAACATGGAAAAGTTCGGGTCACTACAGTACCTACCCGTTAAATAAATTTCGTCCCGAAATTTTAAGCTGTTGAAGGTGTTGACGAATCTTCTGGAAATAGATGCGGGTATTTCTTCTTCATCTGATCTTCACGCTCCCAGGTGAACTCGGGTCCTCTACGAGCATTCCATCGAACCTTAACAATTGGTATCTTGTTTTGCTTAAGTCTTTTAACCTCACGATCCATTATTTCGACGGGTTCTTCGATGAATTGAAGTTTTTCGTTGATTTGGATTTCATCTAACGGAATAGTGAGATCTTCTTTAGCAAAACATTTCTTTAAATTCGAGACGTGGAAAGTGTTATGTACAGCCGCGAGTTGTTGAGGTAACTCTAGTCGGTAAGCTACTGGTCCGATACGATCAATAATCTTGAATGGTCCAATATACCTTGGATTTAATTTCCCTCGTTTACCAAATCGAACAACGCCTTTCCAAGGTGCAACTTTAAGCATGACCATCTCTCCAATTTCAAATTCTATATCTTTTCTTTTAATGTCAGCGTAGCTCTTTTGTCGACTTTGGGCGGTTTTCAACCGTTGTTGAATTTGGATGATCTTCTCGGTAGTTTCTTGTATAATCTCCGGACCCGTAATCTGTCTATCCCCCACTTCACTCCAACAAATCGGAGACCTGCACTTTCTACCATAAAGTGCTTCAAACGTCTCCATCTCAATGCTTGAATGGTAGCTGTTGTTGTAGGAAAATTCTGCTAACGGTAGATGTCGATCCCAACTGTTTCCGAAATCAATAACACATGCTCGTAGCATGTCTTCAAGCGTTTGTATCGTCCTTTCGCTCTGCCCATCAGTTTGTGGATGATAGGCAGTACTCATGTCTAGACGAGTTCCTAATGCTTGCTGTAATGTCTGCCAGAATCTTGAAATAAATCTGCCATCCCTATCAGAGATAATAGAGATTGGTATTCCATGTCTAGAGATGACTTCCTTCAAATACAGTCGTGCTAACTTCTCCATCTTGTCATCTTCTCTTATTGGCAAGAAGTGTGCTGATTTGGTGAGACGGTCAACTATTACCCAAATAGTATCAAAACTACTTGCAGTCCTTGGCAATTTAGTGATGAAATCCATGGTAATGTTTTCCCATTTCCATTCCTGGATTTCGGGTTGTTGAAGTAGACCTGATGGTTTCTGATGCTCAGCTTTGACCTTAGAACACGTCAAACATTCTCCTACGTATTTAGCAACATCGGCTTTCATACCCGGCCACCAAAAATGTTTCTTGAGATCCTTGTACATCTTCCCCGTTCCAGGATGTATTGAGTATCTGGTTTTATGAGCTTCTCTAAGTACCATTTCTCTCATATCTCCAAATTTTGGTACCCAAATCCTTTCAGCCCTATACCGGGTTCCGTCTTCCCGAATATTAAGATGCTTCTCCGATCCTTTGGGTATTTCATCCTTTAAATTTCCCTCTTTTAAAACTCCTTGTTGCGCCTCCTTTATTTGAGTATTAATGTTATTATGAATCATTATATTCATAGATTTTACTCGAATGGGTTCTCTGTCCTTCCTGCTCAAGGCATCGGCTACCACATTTGCCTTCCCCGGGTGGTAACGAATCTCAAAGTCGTAATCATTCAATAATTCAATCCACCTACGCTGCCTCATATGTAGTGACCCAAACTTTTCCATGTTTATATATATTAATTGAGATTGATGTTTACATGATTAAATGTTTCCAACATGTTAAGCAATCAAACTTGTTAAGACTTGATTAATTGAAATAGGTTTCATATAGACAATTGACCACCCAAGTTGACCGGTGATTCACGAACGTTAAAACTTGTAAAAAAACTATATGATGACATATATATGGTTATATATATAGTTAACATGATATTATGATAAGTAAACATATCATTAATTATATTAACAATGAACTACATATGTAAAAACAAGACTACTAACTTAATGATTTTGAAACGAGACATATATGTAACGTTTATCGTTGTAACGACATTTAATGTATATATATCATATTAAGAGATATTCGTACATCATAATATCATGATAATATAATAATTTAAAATCTCTTTTGATATTATAAACATTGGGTTAACAACATTTAACAAGATAGTTAACCTAAAGGTTTCAAAACAACACTTACATGTAACGACTAACGATGACTTAACGACTCAGTTAAAATGTATATACATGTAGTGTTTTAATATGTATTTATACACTTTTGAAAGACTTCAATACACTTATCAAAATACTTCTACTTAACAAAAATGCTTACAATTACATTCTCGTTCAGTTTCATCAACAATTCTACTCGTATGCACCCGTATTTGTACTCGTACAATACACAGCTTTTAGATGTATGTACTATTGGTATATACACTCCAATGATCAGCTCTTAGCAGCCCATGTGAGTCACCTAACACATGTGGGAACCATCATTTGGCAACTAGCATGAAATATCTCATAAGATTACAAAAATATGAGTAATCATTCATGACTTATTTACATGAAAACAAAATTACATATCCTTTATATCTAATCCATACACCAACGACCAAAAACACCTACAAACACTTTCATTCTTCAATTTTCTTCATCTAATTGAACTCTCTCAAGTTCTATCTTCAAGTTCTAAGTGTTCTTCATAAATTCCAAAAGTTCTAGTTTCATAAAATCAAGAATACTTTCAAGTTTGCTAGCTCACTTCCAATCTTGTAAGGTGATCATCCAACCTCAAGAAATCTTTGTTTCTTACAGTAGGTTATCATTCTAATACAAGGTAATAATCATATTCAAACTTTGGTTCAATTTCTATAACTATAACAATCTTATTTCAAGTGATGATCTTACTTGAACTTGTTTTCGTGTCATGATTTTGCTTCAAGAACTTTGAGCCATCCAAGGATCCATTGAAGCTAGATCCATTTTTCTCTTTTCCAGTAGGTTCATCCAAGGAACTTAAGGTAGTAATGATGTTCATAACATCATTCGATTCATACATATAAAGCTATCTTTTTCGAAGGTTTAAACTTGTAATCACTAGAACATAGTTTAGTTAATTCTAAACTTGTTCGCAAACAAAAGTTAATCCTTCTAACTTGACTTTTAAAATCAACTAAACACATGTTCTATATCTATATGATATGCTAACTTAATGATTTAAAACCTGGAAACACGAAAAACACCGTAAAACCGGATTTACGCCGTCGTAGTAACACCGCGGGCTGTTTTGGGTTAGTTAATTAAAAACTATGATAAACTTTGATTTAAAAGTTGTTATTCTGAGAAAATTATTTTTATTATGAACATGAAACTATATCCAAAAATTATGGTTAAACTCAAAGTGGAAGTATGTTTTCTAAAATGGTCATCTAGACGTCGTTCTTTCGACTGAAATGACTACCTTTACAAAAACGACTTGTAACTTATTTTTCCGACTAGAAACCTATACTTTTTTTGTTTAGATTCATAAAATAGAGTTCAATATGAAACCATAGCAATTTGATTCACTCAAAACGGATTTAAAATGAAGAAGTTATGGGTAAAACAAGATTGGATAATTTTTCTCATTTTAGCTACGTGAAAATTGGTAACAAATCTATTCCAACCATAACTTAATCAACTTGTATTATATATTATGTAATCTTGAGATACCATAGACACGTATACAATGTTTCGACCTATCATGTCGACACATCTATATATATTTCGGAACAACCATAGACACTCTATATGTGAATGTTGGAGTTAGCTATACAGGGTTGAGGTTGATTCCAAAATATATATAGTTTGAGTTGTGATCAATACTGAGATACGTATACACTGGGTCGTGGATTGATTCAAGATAATATTTATCGATTTATTTCTGTACATCTAACTGTGGACAACTAGTTGTAGGTTACTAACGAGGACAGCTGACTTAATAAACTTAAAACATCAAAATATATTAAAAGTGTTGTAAATATATTTTGAACATACTTTGATATATATGTATATATTGTTATAGGTTCGTGAATCAACCAGTGGCCAAGTCTTACTTCCCGACGAAGTAAAAATCTGTGAAAGTGAGTTATAGTCCCACTTTTAAAATCTAATATTTTTGGGATGAGAATACATGCAGGTTTTATAAATGATTTACAAAATAGACACAAGTACGTGAAACTACATTCTATGGTTGAATTATCGAAATCGAATATGCCCCTTTTTATTAAGTCTGGTAATCTAAGAATTAGGGAACAGACACCCTAATTGACGCGAATCCTAAAGATAGATCTATTGGGCCTAACAAACCCCATCCAAAGTACCGGATGCTTTAGTACTTCGAAATTTATATCATATCCGAAGGGTGTCCCGGAATGATGGGGATATTCTTATATATGCATCTTGTTATTGTCGGTTACCAGGTGTTCACCATATGAATGATTTTTATCTCTTTGTATGGGATGTGTATTGAAATATGAAATCTTGTGGTCTATTGTTACGATTTGATATATATAGGTTAAACCTATAACTCACCAACATTTTTGTTGACGTTTTAAGCATGTTTATTCTCAGGTGATTATTAAGAGCTTCCGCTGTCGCATACTTAAATAAGGACAAGATTTGGAGTCCATGCTTGTATGATATTGTGTAAAAACTGCATTCAAGAAACTTATTTTGTTGTAACATATTTGTATTGTAAACCATTATGTAATGGTCGTGTGTAAACAGGATATTTTAGATTATCATTATTTGATAATCTACGTAAAGCTTTTTAAACCTTTATTGATGAAATAAAGGTTATGGTTTGTTTAAAAATGAATGCAGTCTTTGAAAAACGTCTCATATAGAGGTCAAAACCTCGCAACGAAATCAATTAATATGGAACGTTTTTAATCAATAAGAACGGGACATTTCAGTTGGTATCCGAGCGTTGGTCTTAGAGAACCAGAAAATTTGCATTAGTGTGTCTTATCGAGTTTGTTAGGATGCATTAGTGAGTCTGGACTTCGACCGTGTTTTCTTTAAAAATGATTGCTTAACATTTTTGTTGGAAACTATATATTTTTAACATATGAATATTATGTGATATATTAATCTCTTAACGTGTTTGATATTATGTGATAGATGTCTACCTCTAGAACAAGTCCCATTGACTCACCTAATAATAATGAAGAGTCAAATGTAAATTGGAATGATTTGTGGACTGATTCACAAGTTCCCGAAGAGGAACCGGAAGAAGAGTCGGAACCGGAAGAAGAATCGGAACCGGAAGAAGAATCGGAACCGGATGAAGAAATAGAACCAGTGGGGGAAATAATAAAACGGTTAAGTAAAAGAAAATCCTCAACCAACCGACCAAAGTTAATTATGGTCAATGGTGTTTCCGCCAAGGAAGCAAAATATTGGGAGGATTACCAATTCTCCGATGAATCGGATTCCGACGAGAATTCCGATGATGTTATAGAAATTACCCCAACTGAATTTAAAAAGGCAAAAGAAAATAATAAGGGAAAGGGCATAAAAATAGAGAAATCTAATTCCAACCCCGATGAACTTTATATGTATCGTCAACCCCCGAAGTCCTTAAGTTGTAACAATGACCCGGGAACCTCTAAACCACCAGGTTTTTCTAAACCAATGTGGACAACGACGGCTCGTATTAGGGGAACATCATATATCCCTAGAAACTTGGCAAAACGAACCAAAACCGAAGAAGAAGAAACGAGCGAGTCGGAATAAGATAGTTGTATTCGTGTGGTGTAATATATGGAATATAGTGTTCTTATGCTTTATGATATATGTAAAAATTGCTTGTATTAATAAGTATTTTTTTTATGAATCTAACTCTTGTCTATTTTACAGTTTAAAAACACAAAATGGATAGACAACCCAATATTTTAAGAGACCTACCCGGAGACATGATTGATGAAATCTTGTCTAGAGTCGGCCAGAATTCTTCGGCACAACTATTTAAGGCGAGATCAGTTTGTAAGACATTCGAAGAACGTTCCAAGAATGTCTTGGTTTATAAGAGACTTTCGTTTGAAAGATGGGGGATATCACATTGGGAAACCCATAAGTTACGATGTGTTTACTTTGACGCATATATTGCGGGGAACCCAAATGCTATTTTACGCAACGGGTTAAGAAATTATTTTGACTCAATATATCCGAATATTGGACTTCGTGATTTAGAAAAAGCGGCTAACATGCAACATAAAGAAGCATGTTATGCTTACGGATTAGTAATGTTCGCTTCTCACCAAAGTGAGAACAAGAACATCGGGCTAGAACTATTAAACAAAACGTTTCCACAAGTGACGGAGTCGGTAATTGGGGTAAGAAATGAGGTTTTTAGATTATTACGGGACTGTTGGACATTACGTAACCCTCGTCCCTTTGATGACGTTACAACACGCTGTCTTATCAACGGCCATAACGGTTATGTTGCACAAGACCAAGGATGGGAAGTAGTCCTAGTAAAACCAGAATGCATGACTTGTTTCTGGACGTATGAATTACGTGTCTTTATTGCCTTTGCTGAACGACTTGTGTACTAGCTAGAATTGTCTTCACAACTATCTTGTATCAAAGTTATTGTGTGCTATATTTCATGCTTTATGTAAAATAAGCGGTATTGTAAGTTTGTAAAATATTGTATAAAAGTTTGAACGCGAAATATTATTATAATCAGTTTTTCATATGGAATTGTAGTAGTTGAATTGTATATTAGCTACTAAGTATGAACTTAACGGGTAGGTACTACCCGAATTTAAACTTATAAAACGCTAATATGAAGAAAAATCTTTTATAAATGAGTTCATATTATGCTACGAAATACTATTAACTACTCTTAATATTCTGTATGATTAACTTGTTCCATTTAACTATTTTGAAGGAAATGGCACCGACTACTCGACACACCGTGAATATGAATGAAGAGGAATTCCGTACTTTTCTAGCTTCAAACATAGCCGCAGTACAGGCTGCGCTACATACCAACAATAACCTTGGATCTAGCAGTACAGGAAATCGTGTAGGATGCACCTACAAAGAATTCACTGCCTGCAAACCTTTGGAATTTGATGGAACCGAAGGACCGATCGGATTGAAACGGTGGACCGAGAAGGTTGAATCGGTGTTTGCCATAAGTAAGTGTACTGAAGAGGACAAAGTGAAGTACGCTACGCATACCTTCACAGGTTCTGCGTTAACATGGTGGAATACCTATCTAGAGCAAGTGGGACAAGATGATGCGTACGCACTACCGTGGTCAGCATTCAAGCACTTGATGAACGAGAAGTACCGTCCCAGAACCGAGGTCAATAAGCTCAAGACAGAACTTAGAGGGTTACGAACCCAAGGATTTGATATTACCACGTACGAAAGACGATTCACAGAATTGTGCCTATTGTGTCCGGGAGCATTCGAAGATGAGGAAGAGAAGATCGACGCGTTTGTGAAAGGATTACCGGAAAGAATCCAAGAAGATATAAGTTCACACGAGCCCGCCTCCATACAACAGGCATGTAGAATGGCTCACAAACTAGTGAACCAGATTGAAGAAAGAATTAAAGAACAGACTGCTGAAGAGGCCAATGTGAAGCAAGTCAAAAGAAAGTGGGAGGAAAACGGTGATAAGAATCACCAATACAACAACAACAGCAATTACAACAATAATCGCAACAATTATCCCAACAATCGCAACATCAATCGCAACTACAACAAATGGCCCAACAACAACAACAACAACAACAACAACAACAACAACAACAGCAACTACAACAATCATCCCAACAACAATAATAACCGCAACAACAACAACAATCAGAAGCAACTATGCCAAAGGTGTGAAAAGAATCACTCGGGGTTCTGCACCAAATTTTGCAACAAGTGTAAAAGAAATGGTCATAGCGCGGCGAAGTGTGAGGTCTACGGACCAGGGGTTAATAGAACGAAAGGAACAAATGGTGTCGGAACGAGTAATGGCGGAGCAAGTAGTGTCGGAGCAAGTTATGCCAATGTAGTTTGTTATAAATGTGGAAAACCAGGCCACATTATTAGAAATTGCCCGAACCAGGAGAACACGAATGGACAAGGCCGCGGAAGAGTTTTCAATATTAATGCGGCAGAGGCACAGGAAGACCCGGAGCTTGTTACGGGTACGTTTCTTATTGACAATAAATCTGCTTACGTTTTATTTGATTCGGGTGCGGATAGAAGCTATATGAGTAGAGATTTTTGTGCTAAATTAAGTTGTCCATTGACGCCTTTGGATAGTAAATTTTTACTCGAATTAGCAAATGGTAAATTAATTTCAGCAGATAATATATGTCGGAATCGAGAAATTAAACTGGTTAGCGAAACATTTAAGATTGATTTGATACCAGTAGAGTTAGGGAGTTTTGATGTGATAATCGGTATGGACTGGTTGAAAGAAGTGAAAGCAGAGATCGTTTGTTACAAAAATGCAATTCGCATTATACGAGAAAAAGGAAAACCCTTAATGGTGTACGGAGAAAAGGGCAACACGAAGCTACATCTTATTAGTAATTTGAAGGCACAAAAACTAATAAGAAAAGGTTGCTATGCTGTTCTAGCACACGTCGAGAAAGTACAAACTGAAGAAAAGAGCATCAATGATGTTCCCATTGCAAAAGAATTTCCCGATGTATTTCCGAAAGAATTACCGGGATTACCCCCACATCGATCCGTTGAATTTCAAATAGATCTTGTACCAGGAGCTGCACCAATAGCTCGTGCTCCTTACAGACTCGCACCCAGCGAGATGAAAGAACTGCAAAGCCAATTACAAGAACTTTTAGAGCGTGGTTTCATTCGACCAAGCACATCACCGTGGGGAGCTCCTGTTTTGTTTGTCAAGAAGAAAGATGGTACATTCAGGTTGTGTATCGACTACCGAGAGTTGAACAAACTTACCATCAAGAACCGCTACCCACTACCGAGAATCGACGACTTATTTGATCAACTACAAGGCTCGTCTGTTTATTCAAAGATTGACTTACGTTCCGGGTATCATCAAATGCGGGTGAAAGAAGATGATATTCCAAAGACTGCTTTCAGAACACGTTACGGTCATTACGAGTTTATGGTCATGCCGTTTGGTTTAACTAATGCACCAGCTGTGTTCATGGACCTTATGAACCGAGTGTGTGGACCATACCTTGACAAGTTTGTCATTGTTTTCATTGATGACATACTTATTTACTCAAAGAATGACCAAGAACACGGTGAACATTTGAGAAAGGTGTTAGAAGTATTGAGGAAGGAAGAATTGTACGCTAAGTTTTCAAAGTGTGCATTTTGGTTGGAAGAAGTTCAATTCCTCGGTCACATAGTGAACAAAGAAGGTATTAAGGTGGATCCGGCAAAGATAGAAACTGTTGAAAAGTGGGAAACCCCGAAAACTCCGAAACACATACGCCAGTTTTTAGGACTAGCTGGTTACTACAGAAGGTTCATCCAAGACTTTTCCAGAATAGCAAAACCCTTGACTGCATTAACGCATAAAGGGAAGAAATTTGAATGGAATGATGAACAAGAGAAAGCATTTCAGTTATTGAAGAAAAAGCTAACTACGGCACCTATATTGTCATTGCCTGAAGGGAATGATGATTTTGTGATTTATTGTGACGCATCAAAGCAAGGTCTCGGTTGTGTATTAATGCAACGAACGAAGGTGATTGCTTATGCGTCTAGACAATTGAAGATTCACGAACAAAATTATACGACGCATGATTTGGAATTAGGCGCGGTTGTTTTTGCATTAAAGACTTGGAGGCACTACTTATATGGGGTCAAAAGTATTATATATACCGACCACAAAAGTCTTCAACACATATTTAATCAGAAACAACTGAATATGAGGCAGCGTAGGTGGATTGAATTATTGAATGATTACGATTTTGAGATTCGTTACCACCCGGGGAAGGCAAATGTGGTAGCCGATGCCTTGAGCAGGAAGGATAGAGAACCCATTCGAGTAAAATCTATGAATATAATGATTCATAATAACATTACTACTCAAATAAAGGAGGCGCAACAAGGAGTTTTAAAAGAGGGAAATTTAAAGGATGAAATACCCAAAGGATCGGAGAAGCATCTTAATATTCGGGAAGACGGAACCCGGTATAGGGCTGAAAGGATTTGGGTACCAAAATTTGGAGATATGAGAGAAATGGTACTTAGAGAAGCTCATAAAACCAGATACTCAATACATCCTGGAACGGGGAAGATGTACAAGGATCTCAAGAAACATTTTTGGTGGCCGGGTATGAAAGCCGATGTTGCTAAATACGTAGGAGAATGTTTGACGTGTTCTAAGGTCAAAGCTGAGCATCAGAAACCATCAGGTCTACTTCAACAACCCGAAATCCCGGAATGGAAATGGGAAAACATTACCATGGATTTCATCACTAAATTGCCAAGGACTGCAAGTGGTTTTGATACTATTTGGGTAATAGTTGATCGTCTCACCAAATCAGCACACTTCCTACCAATAAGAGAAGATGACAAGATGGAGAAGTTAGCACGACTGTATTTGAAGGAAGTCGTCTCCAGACATGGAATACCAATCTCTATTATCTCTGATAGGGATGGCAGATTTATTTCAAGATTCTGGCAGACATTACAGCAAGCATTAGGAACTCGTCTAGACATGAGTACTGCCTATCATCCATAAACTGATGGGCAGAGCGAAAGGACGATACAAACGCTTGAAGACATGCTACGAGCATGTGTTATTGATTTCGGAAACAGTTGGGATCGACATCTACCGTTAGCAGAATTTTCCTACAACAACAGCTACCATTCAAGCATTGAGATGGCGCCGTTTGAAGCACTTTATGGTAGAAAGTGCAGGTCTCCAATTTGTTGGAGTGAGGTGGGGGATAGACAGATTACGGGTCCGGAGATTATACAAGAAACTACCGAGAAGATCATCCAAATTCAACAACGGTTGAAAACCGCCCAAAGTCGACAAAAGAGCTACGCTGACATTAAAAGAAAAGATATAGAATTTGAAATTGGAGAGATGGTCATGCTTAAAGTTTCACCTTGGAAAGGCGTTGTTCGATTTGGTAAACGAGGGAAATTAAATCCAAGGTATATTGGACCATTCAAGATTATTGATCGTGTCGGACCAGTAGCTTACCGACTTGAGTTACCTCAACAACTCGCGGCTGTACATAACACTTTCCACGTCTCGAATTTGAAGAAATGTTTTGCTAAAGAAGATCTCACTATTCCGTTAGATGAAATCCAAATCAACGAAAAACTCCAATTCATCGAAGAACCCGTCGAAATAATGGATCGTGAGGTTAAAAGACTTAAGAAAAACAAGATACCAATTGTTAAGGTTCGATGGAATGCTCGTAGAGGACCCGAGTTCACCTGGGAGCGTGAAGATCAGATGAAGAAGAAATACCCGCATCTATTTCCAAAAAATTCGTCAACACCTTCAACAGCTTAAAATTTCGGGACGAAATTTATTTAACGGGTAGGTACTGTAGTGACCCGAACTTTTCCATGTTTATATATATTAATTGAGATTGATGTTTACATGATTAAATGTTTCCAACATGTTAAGCAATCAAACTTGTTAAGACTTGATTAATTGAAATAGGTTTCATATAGACAATTGACCACCCAAGTTGACCGGTGATTCACGAACGTTAAAACTTGTAAAAAAACTATATGATGACATATATATGGTTATATATATAGTTAACATGATATTATGATAAGTAAACATATCATTAATTATATTAACAATGAACTACATATGTAAAAACAAGACTACTAACTTAATGATTTTGAAACGAGACATATATGTAACGTTTATCGTTGTAACGACATTTAATGTATATATATCATATTAAGAGATATTCGTACATCATAATATCATGATAATATAATAATTTAAAATCTCTTTTGATATTATAAACATTGGGTTAACAACATTTAACAAGATCGTTAACCTAAAGGTTTCAAAACAACACTTACATGTAACGACTAACGATGACTTAACGACTCAGTTAAAATGTATATACATGTAGTGTTTTAATATGTATTTATACACTTTTGAAAGACTTCAATACACTTATCAAAATACTTCTACTTAACAAAAATGCTTACAATTACATTCTCGTTCAGTTTCATCAACAATTCTACTCGTATGCACCCGTATTCGTACTCGTACAATACACAGCTTTTAGATGTATGTACTATTGGTATATACACTCCAATGATCAGCTCTTAGCAGCCCATGTGAGTCACCTAACACATGTGGGAACCATCATTTGGCAACTAGCATGAAATATCTCATAAGATTACAAAAATATGAGTAATCATTCATGACTTATTTACATGAAAACAAAATTACATATCCTTTATATCTAATCCATACACCAACGACCAAAAACACCTACAAACACTTTCATTCTTCAATTTTCTTCATCTAATTGAACTCTCTCAAGTTCTATCTTCAAGTTCTAAGTGTTCTTCATAAATTCCAAAAGTTCTAGTTTCATAAAATCAAGAATACTTTCAAGTTTGCTAGCTCACTTCCAATCTTGTAAGGTGATCATCCAACCTCAAGAAATCTTTGTTTCTTACAGTAGGTTATCATTCTAATACAGGGTAATAATCATATTCAAACTTTGGTTCAATTTCTATAACTATAACAATCTTATTTCAAGTGATGATCTTACTTGAACTTGTTTTCGTGTCATGATTTTGCTTCAAGAACTTTGAGCCATCCAAGGATCCATTGAAGCTAGATCCATTTTTCTCTTTTCCAGTAGGTTCATCCAAGGAACTTAAGGTAGTAATGATGTTCATAACATCATTCGATTCATACATATAAAGCTATCTTTTTCGAAGGTTTAAACTTGTAATCACTAGAACATAGTTTAGTTAATTCTAAACTTGTTCGCAAACAAAAGTTAATCCTTCTAACTTGACTTTTAAAATCAACTAAACACATGTTCTATATCTATATGATATGCTAACTTAATGATTTAAAACCTGGAAACACGAAAAACACCGTAAAACCGGATTTACGCCGTCGTAGTAACACCGCGGGCTGTTTTGGGTTAGTTAATTAAAAACTATGATAAACTTTGATTTAAAAGTTGTTATTCTGAGAAAATTATTTTTATTATGAACATGAAACTATATCCAAAAATTATGGTTAAACTCAAAGTGGAAGTATGTTTTCTAAAATGGTCATCTAGACGTCGTTCTTTCGACTGAAATGACTACCTTTACAAAAACGACTTGTAACTTATTTTTCCGACTAGAAACCTATACTTTTTTTGTTTAGATTCATAAAATAGAGTTCAATATGAAACCATAGCAATTTGATTCACTCAAAACGGATTTAAAATGAAGAAGTTATGGGTAAAACAAGATTGGATAATTTTTCTCATTTTAGCTACGTGAAAATTGGTAACAAATCTATTCCAACCATAACTTAATCAACTTGTATTATATATTATGTAATCTTGAGATACCATAGACACGTATACAATGTTTCGACCTATCATGTCGACACATCTATATATATTTCGGAACAACCATAGACACTCTATATGTGAATGTTGGAGTTAGCTATACAGGGTTGAGGTTGATTCCAAAATATATATAGTTTGAGTTGTGATCAATACTGAGATACGTATACACTGGGTCGTGGATTGATTCAAGATAATATTTATCGATTTATTTCTGTACATCTAACTGTGGACAACTAGTTGTAGGTTACTAACGAGGACAGCTGACTTAATAAACTTAAAACATCAAAATATATTAAAAGTGTTGTAAATATATTTTGAACATACTTTGATATATATGTATATATTGTTATAGGTTCGTGAATCAACCAGTGGCCAAGTCTTACTTCCCGACGAAGTAAAAATCTGTGAAAGTGAGTTATAGTCCCACTTTTAAAATCTAATATTTTTGGGATGAGAATACATGCAGGTTTTATAAATGATTTACAAAATAGACACAAGTACGTGAAACTACATTCTATGGTTGAATTATCGAAATCGAATATGCCCCTTTTTATTAAGTCTGGTAATCTAAGAATTAGGGAACAGACACCCTAATTGACGCGAATCCTAAAGATAGATCTATTGGGCCTAACAAACCCCATCCAAAGTACCGGATGCTTTAGTACTTCGAAATTTATATCATATCCGAAGGGTGTCCCGGAATGATGGGGATATTCTTATATATGCATCTTGTTATTGTCGGTTACCAGGTGTTCACCATATGAATGATTTTTATCTCTTTGTATGGGATGTGTATTGAAATATGAAATCTTGTGGTCTATTGTTACGATTTGATATATATAGGTTAAACCTATAACTCACCAACATTTTTGTTGACGTTTTAAGCATGTTTATTCTCAGGTGATTATTAAGAGCTTCCGCTGTCGCATACTTAAATAAGGACAAGATTTGGAGTCCATGCTTGTATGATATTGTGTAAAAACTGCATTCAAGAAACTTATTTTGTTGTAACATATTTGTATTGTAAACCATTATGTAATGGTCGTGTGTAAACAGGATATTTTAGATTATCATTATTTGATAATCTACGTAAGGCTTTTTAAACCTTTATTGATGAAATAAAGGTTATGGTTTGTTTAAAAATGAATGCAGTCTTTGAAAAACGTCTCATATAGAGGTCAAAACCTCGCAACGAAATCAATTAATATGGAACGTTTTTAATCAATAAGAACGGGACATTTCATCATATTCAGTTGTTTCTGATTAAATATGTGTTGAAGACTTTTGTGGTCGGTATATATAATACTTTTGACCCCATATAAGTAGTGCCTCCAAGTCTTTAATGCAAAAACAACCGCACCTAATTCCAAATCATGCGTCGTATAATTTTGTTCGTGAATCTTCAATTGTCTAGACGCATAAGCAATCACCTTCGTTTGTTGCATTAATACACAACCGAGACCTTGCTTTGATGCATCACAATAAATCACAAAATCATCATTCCCTTCAGGCAATGACAATATAGGTGCCGTAGTTAGCTTTTTCTTCAATAACTGAAACGCTTTCTCTTGTTCATCATTCCATTCAAATTTCTTCCCTTTATGCATTAATGCAGTCAAGGGTTTTGCTATTCTGGAAAAGTCTTGGATGAACCTTCTGTAGTAACCAGCTAGTCCTAAAAACTGGCGTATGTGTTTCAGAGTTTTCGGGGTTTCCCACTTTTCAACAGTTTCTATCTTTGCCGGATCCACCTTAATACCTTCTTTGTTCACTATGTGACCGAGGAATTGAACTTCTTCCAACCAAAATGCACACTTTGAAAACTTAGCGTACAATTCTTCCTTTCTCAATACTTCTAACACCTTTCTCAAATGTTCACCGTGTTCTTGGTCATTCTTTGAGTAAATAAGTATGTCATCAATGAAAACAATGACAAACTTGTCAAGGTATGGTCCACACACTCGGTTCATAAGGTCCATGAACACAGCTGGTGCATTAGTTAAACCAAACGGCATGACCATAAACTCGTAATGACCGTAACATGTTCTGAAAGCAGTCTTTGGAATATCATCTTCTTTCACCCGCATTTGATGATACCCGGAACGTAAGTCAATCTTTGAATAAACAGACGAGCCTTGTAGTTGATCAAATAAGTCATCGATTCTCGGTAGTGGGTAGCGGTTCTTGATGGTAAGTTTGTTCAACTCTCGGTAGTCGATACACAACCTGAATGTACCATCTTTCTTCTTGACAAACAAAACAGGAGCTCCCCACGGTGATGTGCTTGGTCGAATGAAACCACGCTCTAAAAGTTCTTGTAATTGGCTTTGTAGTTCTTTCATCTCGCTGGGTGCGAGTCTGTAAGGAGCACGAGCTATTGGTGCAGCTCCTGGTACAAGATCTATTTGAAATTCAACGGATCGATGTGGGGGTAATCCCGGTAATTCTTTCGGAAATACATCAGGAAATTCTTTTGCGACGGGAACATCATTGATGCTCTTTTCTTCAGTTTGTACTTTCTCGACGTGTGCTAGAACAGCATAGCAACCTTTTCTTATTAGTTTTTGTGCCTTCAAATTACTAATAAGATGTAGCTTCGTGTTGCCCTTTTCTCCGTACACCATTAAGGGTTTTCCTTTTTCTCGTATAATGCGAATTGCATTTTTGTAACAAACGATCTCCGCTTTCACTTCTTTCAACCAGTCCATACTGATTATCACATCAAAACTCCCTAACTCTGCTGGTATCAAATCAATCTTAAATGTTTCGCTAACCAGTTTAATTTCTCGATTCCGACATATATTATCTGCTGAAATTAATTTACCATTTGCTAATTCGAGTAAAAATTTACTATCCAAAGGCGTCAATGGACAACTTAATTTAGCACAAAAATCTCTACTCATATAGCTTCTATCCGCACCCGAATCAAATAAAACGTAAGCAGATTTATTGTCAATAAGAAACGTACCCGTAACAAGCTCCGGGTCTTCCTGTGCCTCTGTCGCATTAATATTGAAAACTCTTCCACGGCCTTGTCCATTCGTGTTCTCCTGGTTCGGGCAATTTCTAATAATGTGGCCCGGTTTTCCACATTTATAACAAACTACATTGGCATAACTTGCTCCGACACTACTTGCTCCGCCATTACTCGTTTCGACACCATTTGTTCCTTTCGTTCTATTAACCCCTGGTCCGTAGACCTCACACTTCGCCGCGCTATGACCATTTCTTTTACACTTGTTGCAAAATTTGGTGCAGAACCCCGAGTGATTCTTTTCACACCTTTGGCATAGCTGCTTCTGATTGTTGTTGTTGTTGCGGTTATTATTGTTGTTGGGATGATTGTTGTAGTTGCTGTTGTTGTTGTTGTTGGGCCGTTTGTTGTAGTTGCGATTGATGTTGCGATTGTTGGGATAATTGTTGCGATTATTGTTGTAATTGCTGTTGTTGTTGTATTGGTGATTCTTATCACCGTTTTCCTCCCACTTTCTTTTGACTTGCTTCACATTGGCCTCTTCAGCAGTCTGTTCTTTAATTCTTTCTTCAATTTGGTTCACGAGTTTGTGAGCCATTCTACATGCCTGTTGTATGGAGGCGGGCTCGTGTGAACTTATATCTTCTTGGATTCTTTCCGGTAATCCTTTCACAAACGCGTCGATCTTCTCTTCCTCATCTTCGAATGCTCCCGGACACAATAGATACAATTCTGTGAATCGTCTTTCGTACGTGGTATTATCAAATTCTTGGGTTCGTAACCCTCTAAGTTCTGTCTTGAGCTTATTGACCTCGGTTCTGGGACGGTACTTCTCGTTCATCAAGTGCTTGAATGCTGACCACGGTAGTGCGTACGCATCGTCTTGTCCCACTTGCTCTAGATAGGTATTCCACCATGTTAACGCAGAACCTGTGAAGGTATGCGTAGCGTACTTTACTTTGTCCTCTTCAGTACACTTACTTATGGAAAACACCGATTCGACCTTCTCGGTCCACCGTTTCAATCCGATCGGTCCTTCGGTTCCATCAAATTCCAAAGGTTTGCAGGCAGTGAATTCTTTGTAGGTGCATCCTACACGATTTCCTGTACTGCTAGATCCAAGGTTATTGTTGGTATGTAGCGCAGCCTGTACTGCTGCTATGTTTGAAGCTAGAAAAGTACGGAATTCCTCTTCATTCATATTCACGGTGTGTCGAGTAGTCGGTGCCATTTCCTTCAAAATAGTTAAATGGAACAAGTTAATCATACAGAATATTAAGAGTAGTTAATAGTATTTCGTAGCATAATATGAACTCATTTATAAAAGCTTTTTCTTCATATTAGCGTTTTATAAGTTTAAATTCGGGTAGTACCTACCCTTTAAGTTCATACTTAGTAGCTAATATACAATTCAACTACTACAATTCTATATGAAAAACTGATTATAATAATATTTCGCGTTCAAACTTTTATACAATATTTTACAAACTTACAATGCCGCTTATTTTACATAAAGCATGAAATATAGCACACAATAACTTTGATACAAGATAGTTGTGAAGATAATTCTAGCTAGTACACAAGTCGTTCAGCAAAGGCAATAAAGACACGTAATTCATACGTCCAGAAACAAGTCATGCATTCTGGTTTTACTAGGACTACTTCCCATCCTTGGTCTTGTGCAACATAACCGTTATGGCCGTTGATAAGACAGCGTGTTGTAACGTCGTCAAAGGGACGAGGGTTACGTAATGTCCAACAGTCCCGTAATAATCTAAAAACCTCATTTCTTACCCCAATTACCGACTCCGTCACTTGTGGAAACGTTTTGTTTAATAGTTGTAGCCCGATGTTCTTGTTCTCACTTTGGTGAGAAGCGAACATTACTAATCCGTAAGCATAACATGCTTCTTTATGTTGCATGTTAGCCGCTTTTTCTAAATCACGAAGTCCAATATTCGGATATATTGAGTCAAAATAATTTCTTAACCCGTTGCGTAAAATAGCATTTGGGTTCCCCGCAATATATGCGTCAAAGTAAACACATCGTAACTTATGGGTTTCCCAATGTGATATCCCCCATCTTTCAAACGAAAGTCTCTTATAAACCAAGACATTCTTGGAACGTTCTTCGAATGTCTTACAAACTGATCTCGCCTTAAATAGTTGTGCCGAGGAATTCTGGCCGACTCTAGACAAGATTTCATCAATCATGTCTCCGGGTAGGTCTCTTAAAATATTGGGTTGTCTATCCATTTTGTGTTTTTAAACTGTAAAATAGACAAGAGTTAGATTCATAAAAAAAATACTTATTAATACAAGCAATTTTTACATATATCATAAAGCATAAGAACACTATATTACATATATTACACCACACGAATACAACTATCTTATTCCGACTCGCTCGTTTCTTCTTCTTCGGTTTTGGTTCGTTTTGCCAAGTTTCTAGGGATATATGATGTTCCCCTAATACGAGCCGTCGTTGTCCACATTGGTTTAGAAAAACCTGGTGGTTTAGAGGTTCCCGGGTCATTGTTACAACTTAAGGACTTCGGGCGTTGACGATACATATAAAGTTCATCGGGGTTGGAATTAGATGTCTCTATTTTTATGCCCTTTCCCTTATTATTTTCTTTTGCCTTTTTAAATTCAGTTGGGGTAATTTCTATAACATCATCGGAATTCTCGTCGGAATCCGATTCATCGGAGAATTGGTAATCCTCCCAATATTTTGCTTCCTTGGCGGAAACACCATTGACCATAATTAACGTTGGTCGGTTGGTTGAGGATTTTCTTTTACTTAACCGTTTTATTATTTCCCCCACCGGTTCTATTTCTTCATCCGGTTCCGATTCTTCTTCCGGTTCCGATTCTTCTTCCGGTTCCGACTCTTCTTCCGGTTCCTCTTCGGGAACTTGTGAATCAGTCCACGAATCATTCCAATTTACATTTGACTCTTCATTATTATTAGGTGAGTCAATGGGGCTTGTTCTAGAGGTAGACATCTATCACATAATATCAAACGCGTTAAGAGATTAATATATCACATAATATTCACATGTTAAAAATATATAGTTTCCAACAAAATTTGTTAAGCAATTATTTTTCAAGTAAACACGGTCGAAGTCCAGACTCACTAATGCATCCTAACAAACTCGATAAGACACACTAATGAAAAATTCTGGTTCTCTAAGACCAACGCTCGGATACCAACTGAAATGTCCCGTTCTTATTGATTAAAAACGTTCCATATTAATTGATTTCGTTGCGAGGTTTTGACCTCTATATGAGACGTTTTTCAAAGACTGCATTCATTTTTAAAACAAACCATAACCTTTATTTCATAAATAAAGGTTTAAAAAGCTTTACGTAGATTATCAAATAATGATAATCTAAAATATCCTGTTTACACACGACCATTACATAATGGTTTACAATACAAATATGTTACATCGAAATCAGTTTCTTGAATGCAGTTTTTACACAATATCATACAAACATGGACTCCAAATCTTGTCCTTATTTTAGTATGCAACAGCGGAAGCTCTTAATATTCACCTGAGAATAAACATGCTTTAAACGTCAACAAAAATGTTGGTGAGTTATAGGTTTAACCTATATATATCAAATCGTAACAATAGACCACAAGATTTCATATTTCAATACACATCCCATACATAGAGATAAAAATCATTCATATGGTGAACACCTGGTAACCGAAATTAACAAGATGCATATATAAGAATATCCCCATCATTCCGGGACACCCTTCGGATATGATATAAATTTCGAAGTACTAAAGCATCCGGTACTTTGGATGAGGTTTGTTAGGCCCAATAGATCTATCTTTAGGATTCGCGTCAATTAGGGTGTCTGTTCCCTAATTCTTAGATTACCAGACTTAATAAAAAGGGGCATATTCGATTTCGATAATTCAACCATAGAATGTAGTTTCACGTACTTGTGTCTATTTTGTAAATCATTTATAAAACCTGCATGTATTCTCATCCCAAAAATATTAGATTTTAAAAGTGGGACTATAACTCACTTTCACATATTTTTACTTCGTCGGGAAGTAAGACTTGGCCACTGGTTGATTCACGAACCTATAACAATATATACATATATATCAAAGTATGTTCAAAATATATTTACAACACTTTTAATATATTTTGATGTTTTAAGTTTATTAAGTCAGCTGTCTTCGTTAGTAACCTACAACTAGTTGTCCACAGTTAGATGTACAGAAATAAATCGATAAATATTATCTTGAATCAATCCACGACCCAGTGTATACGTATCTCAGTATTGATCACAACTCAAACTATATATATTTTGGAATCAACCTCAACCCTGTATAGCTAACTCCAACATTCACATATAGAGTGTCTATGGTTGTTCCGAAATATATATAGATGTGTCGACATGATAGGTCGAAATATTGTATACGTGTCTATGGTATCTCAAGATTACATAATATACAATACAAGTTGATTAAGTTATGGTTGGAATAGATTTGTTACCAATTTTCACGTAGCTAAAATGAGAAAAATTATCCAATCTTGTTTTACCCATAACTTCTTCATTTTAAATCCGTTTTGAGTGAATCAAATTGCTATGGTTTCATATTGAACTCTATTTTATGAATCTAAACAGAAAAGTATAGGTTTATAGTCGGAAAAATAAGTTACAAGTCGTTTTTGTAAAGGTAGTCATTTCAGTCGAAAGAACGACGTCTAGATGACCATTTTAGAAAACATACTTCCACTTTGAGTTTAATCATAATTTTTGGATATAGTTTCATGTTCATAATAAAAATCATTTTCTCAAAATAACAACTTTAAAATCAAAGTTTATCATAGTTTTTAATTAACTAACCCAAAACAGCCCTCGGTGTTACTACGACGGCGTAAATCCGGTTTTACGGTGTTTTTCGTGTTTCCAGGTTTTAAATCATTAAGTTAGCATATCATATAGATATAGAACATGTGTTTAGTTGATTTTAAAAGTCAAGTTAGAAGGATTAACTTTTGTTTGCGAACAAGTTTAGAATTAACTAAACTATGTTCTAGTGATTACAAATTTAAACCTTCGAATAAGATAGCTTTATATGTATGAATCGAATGATGTTATGAACATCATTACTACCTTAAGTTCCTTGGATAAACCTACTGGAAAAGAGAAAAATGGATCTAGCTTCAATGGATCCTTGGATGGCTCGAAGTTCTTGAAGCAGAATCATGACACGAAAACAAGTTCAAGTAAGATCATCACTTGAAATAAGATTGTTATAGTTATAGAAATTGAACCAAAGTTTGAATATGATTATTACCTTGTATTAGAATGATAACCTACTGTAAGAAACAAAGATTTCTTGAGGTTGGATGATCACCTTACAAGATTGGAAGTGAGCTAGCAAACTTGAAAGTATTCTTGATTTTATGAAACTAGAACTTTTGGAATTTATGAAGAACACTTAGAACTTGAAGATAGAACTTGAGAGAGATCAATTAGATGAAGAAAATTGAAGAATGAAAGTGTTTGTAGGTGTTTTTGGTCGTTGGTGTATGGATTAGATATAAAGGATATGTAATTTTGTTTTCATGTAAATAAGTCATGAATGATTACTCATATTTTTGTAATTTTATGAGATATTTCATGCTAGTTGCCAAATGATGGTTCCCACATGTGTTAGGTGACTCACATGGGCTGCTAAGAGCTGATCATTGGAGTGTATATACCAATAGTACATACATCTAAAAGCTGTGTATTGTACGAGTACGAATACGGGTGCATACGAGTAGAATTGTTGATGAAACTAAACGAGGATGTAATTGTAAGCATTTTTGTTAAGTAGAAGTAGTTTGATAAGTGTATTGAAGTCTTTCAAAAGTGTATAAATACATATTAAAACACTACATGTATATACATTTTAACTGAGTCGTTAAGTCATCGTTAGTCGTTACATGTAAGTGTTGTTTTGAAACCTTTAGGTTAACGATCTTGTTAAATGTTGTTAACCCAATGTTTATAATATCAAATGAGATTTTAAATTATTATATTATCATGATATTATCATGTATGAATATCTCTTAATATGATATATATATACATTAAATGTCTTTACAACGATAATCGTTACATATATGTCTCGTTTAAAAATCATTAAGTTAGTAGTCTTGTTTTTACATATGTAGTTCATTGTTAATATACTTAATGATATGGTTACTTATCATAGTATCATGTTAACTATATATATATCCATATATATGTCATCATATAGTTTTTACAAGTTTTAACGTTCGTGAATCACCGGTCAACTTGGGTGGTCAATTGTCTATATGAAACATATTTCAATTAATCAAGTCTTAACAAGTTTGATTGCTTAACATGTTGGAAACATTTAATCATGTAAATATCAATCTCAATTAATATATATAAACATGGAAAAGTTCGGGTCACTACAGTACTTCTCGTTCATCAAGTGCTTGAATGCTGACCACGGTAGTGCGTACGCATCGTCTTGTCCCACTTGCTCTAGATAGGTATTCCACCATGTTAACGCAGAACCTATGAAGGTATGCGTAGCGTACTTCACTTTGTCCTCTTCAGTACACTTACTTATGGCAAACACCGATTCGACCTTCTCGGTCCACCGTTTCAATCTGATCGGTCCTTCGGTTCCATCAAATTCCAAAGGTTTGCAGGCAGTGAATTCTTTGTAGGTGCATCCTACACGATTTCCTGTACTGCTAGATCCAAGGTTATTGTTGGTATGTAGCGCAGCCTGTACTGCGGCTATGTTTGAAGCTAGAAAAGTACGGAATTCCTCTTCATTCATATTCACGGTGTGTCGAGTAGTCGGTGCCATTTCCTTCAAAATAGTTAAATGGAACAAGTTAATCATACAGAATATTAAGAGTAGTTAATAGTATTTCGTAGCATAATATGAACTCATTTATAAAAGCTTTTTCTTCATATTAGCATTTTATAAGTTTAAATTCGGGTAGTACCTACCCGTTAAGTTCATACTTAGTAGCTAATATACAATTCAACTACTACAATTCTATATGAAAAACTGATTATAATAATATTTCGCATTCAAACTTTTATACAATATTTTACAAACTTACAATACCGCTTGTTTTACATAAAGCATGAAATATAGCACACAATAACTTTGATACAAGATAGTTGTGAAGATAATTCTAGCTAATACACAAGTCGTTCAGCAAAGGCAATAAAGACACGTAATTCATACGTCCAGAAACAAGTCATGCATTCTGGTTTTACTAGGACTACTTCCCATCCTTGGTCTTGTGCAACATAACCGTTATGGCTGTTGATAAGACAACGTGTTGTAACGTCGTCAAAGGGACGAGGGTTACGTAATGTCCAACAGTCCCGTAACAATCTAAAAACCTCATTTCTTACCCCAATTACCGACTCCTTCACTTGTGGAAATGTTTTGTTTAATAGTTGTAGCCCGATGTTCTTGTTCTCACTCTGGTGAGAAGCGAACATTACTAATCTGTAAGCATAACATGCTTCTTTATGTTGCATGTTAGCCGCTTTTTCTAAATCACGAAGTCCAATATTTGGATATATTGAGTCAAAATAATTTCTTAACCCGTTGAGTAAAATAGCATTTGGGTTCCCCGCAATATATGGGTCAAAGTAAACACATCGTAACTTATGGGTTTCCCAATGTGATATCCCCCATCTTTTAAACAAAAGTCTCTTATAAACCAAGACATTCTTGGAACGTTCTTCGAATGTCTTACAAACTGATCTCGCCTTAAATAGTTGTGCCGAGGAATTCTGGCCGACTCTAGATAAGATTTCATCAATCATGTCTCCGGGTAGGTCTCTTAAAATATTGGGCTGTCTATCCATTTTGTGTTTTTAAACTGTAAAATAGACAAGAGTTAGATTCATAAAAAAAATACTTATTAATACAAGCAATTTTTACATATATCATAAAGCATAAGAACACTATATTACATATATTACACCACACGAATACAACTATCTTATTCCGACTCGTTCGTTTCTTCTTCTTCGATTTTTGTTCGTTTTGCCAAGTTTCTAGGGATATATGATGTTCCCTTAATACGAGCCGTCGTTATCCACATTGGTTTAGAAAAACCTGGTGGTTTAGAGGTTCCCGGGTCATTGTTACAACTTAAGGACTTCGGGGGTTGACGATACATATACAGTTCATCGGGGTTGGAATTAGATTTCTCTATTTTTATGCCCTTTCCCTTATTATTTTCTTTTGCCTTTTTAAATTCAGTTGGGGTAATTTCTATAACATCATCGGAATTCTCATCGGAATCTGATTCATCGGAGAATTGGTAATCCTCTCAATATTTTGCTTCCTTGGCGGAAACACCATTGACCATAATTAACCTTGGTCGGTTGGTTGAGGATTTTCTTTTACTTAACCGTTTTATTATTTCCCCCACCGGTTCTATTTCTTCATCCGGTTCCGATTCTTCTTCCGGTTCCGATTCTTCTTCCGGTTCCGACTATTCTTCCGGTTCCTCTTCGGGAACTTGTGAATCAGTCCACGAATCATTCCAATTTACATTTGACTCTTCATTATTATTAGGTGAGTCAATGGGACTTGTTCTAGAGGTAGACATCTATCACATAATATCAAACGCGTTAAGAGATTAATATATCACATAATATTCACATGTTAAAAATATATAGTTTCCAACAAAATTTGTTAAGCAATCATTTTTCAAGTAAACACGATCGAAGTCCAGACTCACTAATGCATCCTAACAAACTAGATAAGACACACTAATGCAAAATTCTGGTTCTCTAAGACCATCGCTCGGATACCAACTGAAATAACAGTGGGGACGCATCCCACTCAGTGCCTTCCCAGCTAACCGCCTGGTGACCACTGAGCGTACCTCAGACACTGATTTTACGGCCCGCCTCTCGGCAGTACAGTCAACCCTAATAGGGACCGCGAGGAGTAAGAGCCAATGCTTCGTCACAGGTAACACTGTGAGAACCCCCTCTACGATTAACCCACTCATAAACGGCATTAAACCAGCTCTGATACCAACTGAAATGTCCCGTTCTTATTGATTAAAAACGTTCCATATTAATTGATTTCGTTGCGAGGTTTTGACCTCTATATGAGACGTTTTTCAAAGACTGCATTCATTTTTAAACAAACCATAACATTTATTTCATCAATAAAGGTTTAAAAATCTTTACGTAGATTATCAAATAATGATAATCTAAAATATCCTGTTTACACACGACCATTACATAATGGTTTACAATACAAATATGTTACAACAAAATAAGTTTCTTGAATGCAGTTTTTACACAATATCATACAAGCATGGACTCCAAATCTTGTCCTTATTTAAGTATGCGACAGCGGAAGCTCTTAATAATCACCTGAGAATAAACATGCTTAAAACGTCAACAAAAATGTTGGTGAGTTATAGGTTTAACCTATATATATCAAATCATAATAATAGACCACAAGATTTCATATTTCAATACACATCCCATACATAGAGATAAAAATCATTCATATGGTGAACACCTGGTAACCGACATTAACAAAATGCATATATAAGAATATCCCCATCATTCCGGGACACCCTTCGGATATGATATAAATTTCGAAGTACTAAAGCATCCGGTACTTTGGATGGGGTTTGTTAAGCCCAATAGATCTATCTTTAGGATTCGCGTCAATTAGGGTGTCTGTTCCCTAATTCTTAGATTACCAGACTTAATAACAAGGGGCATATTCGATTTCGATAATTCAACCATAGAATGTAGTTTCACGTACTTGTGTCTATTTTGTAAATCATTTATAAAACCTGCATGTATTCTCATCCCAAAAATATTAGATTTTAAAAGTGGGACTATAACTCACTTTCACAGATTTTTACTTCGTCGGGAAGTAAGACTTGGCCACTGGTTGATTCACGAACCTATAACAATATATACATATATATCAAAGTATGTTCAAAATATATTTACAACACTTTTAATATATTTTGATGTTTTAAGTTTATTAAGTCAGCTGTCCTCGTTAGTAACCTACAACTAGTTGTCCACAGTTAGATGTACAGAAATAAATCGATAAATATTATCTTGAATCAATCCACGACCCAGTGTATACGTATCTCAGTATTGATCACAACTCAAACTAAATATATTTTGGAATCAACCTCAACCCTGTATAGCTAACTCCAACATTCACATATAGAGTGTCTATGGTTGTTCCGAAATATATATAGATGTGTCGACATGATAGGTCGAAACATTGTATACGTGTCTATGGTATCTCAAGATTACATAATATACAATACAAGTTGATTAAGTTATGGTTGGAATAGATTTGTTACCAATTTTCACGTAGCTAAAATGAGAAAAATTATCCAATCTTGTTTTACCCATAACTTCTTCATTTTTAAATCCGTTTTGAGTGAATCAAATTGCTATGGTTTCATATTGAACTCTATTTTATGAATCTAAACAGAAAAAGTATAGGTTTATAGTCGGAAAAATAAGTTACAAGTCATTCTTGTAAAGGTAGTCATTTCAGTCGAAAGAACGACGTCTAGATGACCATTTTAGAAAACATACTTCCACTTTGAGTTTAACCATAATTTTTGGATATAGTTTCATGTTCATAATAAAAATAATTTTCTCAGAATAACAACTTTTAAATCAAAGTTTATCATAGTTTTTAATTAACTAACCCAAAACAGCCCGCGGTGTTACTACGACGGCGTAAATCCGGTTTTACGGTGTTTTTCGTGTTTCTAGGTTTTAAATCATTAAGTTAGCATATCATATAGATATAGAACATGGGTTTAGTTGATTTTAAAAGTCAAGTTAGAAGGATTAACTTTTGTTTGCGAACAAGTTTAGAATTAACTAAACTATGTTCTAGTGATTACAAGTTTAAACCTTCGAATAAGATAGCTTTATATGTATGAATCGAATGATGTTATGAACATCATTACTACCTTAAGTTCCTTGGATAAACCTACTGGAAAAGAGAAAAATGGATCTAGCTTCAATGGATCCTTGGATGGCTCGAAGTTCTTGAAGCAGAATCATGACACGAAAACAAGTTCAAGTAAGATCATCACTTAAAATAAGATTGTTATAGTTATAGAAATTGAACCAAAGTTTGAATATGATTATTACCTTATATTAGAATGATAACCTACTGTAAGAAACAAAGATTTCTTGAGGTTGGATGATCACCTTACAAGATTGGAAGTGAGCTAGCAAACTTGAAAGTATTCTTGATTTTATGAAACTAGAACTTTTGGAATTTATGAAGAACACTTAGAACTTGAAGATAGAACTTGAGAGAGATCAATTAGATGAAGAAAATTGAAGAATGAAAGTGTTTGTAGGTGTTTTTGGTCGTTGGTGTATGGATTAGATATAAAGGATATGTTATTTTGTTTTCATGTAAATAAGTCATGAATGATTACTCATATTTTTGTAATTTTATGAGATATTTCATGCTAGTTGCCAAATGATGGTTCCCACATGTGTTAGGTGACTCACATGGGCTGCTAAGAGCTGATCATTGGAGTGTATATACCAATAGTACATACATCTAAAAGCTGTGTATTGTACGAGTACGAATACGGGTGCATACGAGTAGAATTGTTGATGAAACTGAACGAGGATGTAATTGTAAGCATTTTTGTTAAGTAGAAGTATTTTGATAAGTGTATTGAAGTCTTTAAAAAGTGTATAAATACATATTAAAACACTACATGTATATACATTTTAACTGAGTCGTTAAGTCATCGTTAGTCGTTACATGTAAGTGTTGTTTTGAAACTTTTAGGTTAACGATCTTGTTAAATGTTGTTAACCCAATGTTTATAATATCAAATGAGATTTTAAATTATTATATTATCATGATATTATCATGTATGAATATCTCTTAATATGATATATATATACATTAAATGTCTTTACAACGATAATCGTTACATATATGTCTCGTTTAAAAATCATTAAGTTAGTAGTCTTGTTTTTACATATGTAGTTCATTGTTAATATACTTAATGATATGTTTACTTATCATAGTATCATGTTAACTATATATATATCCATATATATGTCATCATATAGTTTTTACAAGTTTTAACGTTCGTGAATCACCGGTCAACTTGGGTGGTCAATTGTCTATTTGAAACATATTTCAATTAATCAAGTCTTAACAAGTTTGATTGCTTAACATGTTGGAAACATTTAATCATGTAAATATCAATCTCAATTAATATATATAAACATGGAAAAGTTTGGGTCACTACATAAACTACCCAACTATCGGTCAAACTCCAAGAGCTACTAAAGCCAAAAGCGTCCCCTAGCATCAAGCGGGATCTTTAGTCCAAAACGATGCCCTTACCCTTGTCCAAAACTGAACCTATAAAATGGTAAACAACGAGAGGGTAAGCAAAGCTTAGTGAATGCAATAATCATACGAATACATAAATAATTATACCTACTTGCATACACTTACACAACCGCAAACATGCTAGCAAACAACATTAGCTTATCGTCGCAATATCAAGCTATAATTCTCCCATACCACAAACTAGCATAACAACCGCATATAAATATAACTCGAATAATATAATATGCTTACAACACAAATAACCATGGTTAACCAATAGTACAAGGGAACGGCGCTCGCGAAAACGCCATCGGTGTTCATAACATCCGTTAGAGCACTTAACACCTCGCACCACTAACCCTTAGGGTGGCACCTTAACACCTCGGCACATAACCCCGAGTGGCATCTTAACACCTCGATGCATTACTCATATTTTACAGAGTGGTGTCTTAACACCTCGACACTACACTCCTAGGTAGCATCTTAACACCTCGATGCTACACCCGAGTGGCATCTTAACACCTCGATGCTACACTCTTCACGTGAAACGTGGTGTCTTAACACCTCGACACTACACCTTTCACGCTACAACAAATAGATACATTATATACATACGCATATAATTATTCCACTCACCTCAAAGTCTTATGAAAAGATACCCGAGCTTGCGAAACCTCAAAGTAATGTACCTATCACATTATACATATTATCAAACGCAAACTCAAGTAGGTCAACCAATTCTTTCACCCTTCCTAAGTCATTTTGACCCAAAGTACAATTTCAACCCATTTGCACCCTTAACCCTACATTGGGTCAACACACACCCAAAACCCTAATCCTTCGTCAAGATGGGTTTAAAACACATTTAGGTCACAAGGCTAACTCGTTTTTATAATTACTAGGCCACTTAGGTCATTAAAGACCCATTTGACCCATTTCAAGGTCAACACACCCATTTGGGTCATCCATGCCCAATTAACACCCATTTACATATCATTGAAGTGTTCTAGTACTTTAACTAACTAATTAGGTTCATAAACATAGATTAACACTTTGAAAACCCTAATTAGTTACCTTTGAGTCTACATGACCCAAATTCACCCAAAACCCCCAAATTACTAGCAAGTGGGTTTTGTGTGCATCACTAACCCAAACCCTAACCCTTAATGCAATTAAAGTAAGAATCTAGGTTTTAGGACTTACCAACACAATCACTACGTAGCTAGCGACTAGATGAACGACTTTAGAACTCGCACTAAGACCCGATTCAACCTCTTTCACCCTTTGATGGAGCTTTCTCTCTCAAAGATTGCACTCTCTCTCTAGAGTTTAATTGGAGAAGATGGGGTTGTTGTGGGAGTAGTAAATGACCTCCCCAAAACTGATCTAGGGTAATAAATTCGGCCTCCAAGTGATTTTATCAAAATACCCTCAAAATATCTAATTTAAAAGAAAGAGAGAATCTATCACAGACAGATGGCGCGGCGCGCCACCTAGCCGCGCGGCGCGCGACCCTCCCAGTTCAGCATCTTTTGTCTTTTTAATTATGTGCAACAAAACCCCAAACTTGAGTAACTCAAATACACATATGTACACTACGAATATTCGGGTCTTACAATATGCTTTACAAATTACCCACGGCAACCTCCGTGTTCCTCTTACTAACTTTCTTCTTCGCCTTCTTAGATACTATGGGGCCTGTCTTAGTCAGATGCATCCCCATGGCCTTCAAAAAATCATCCTTTTTGAAATGTACTGCAATGCTATTAACATAAAGCCTCACATTAACGTTTTTATCTCTTTATTTAGAATTCGCACAATTAGTGACTGCTGGCTTACTATTGATAGTAAGAAAAGTAATCATTTTGTTGGCCCGAATAGAGTTTCAAATTTGAAGGACTGGAAAAGTCCATTTTTCTTTGTTGATGAGACCGTTATTCCGGAAGAGTATTCCGTTGTCCGAGAATGGGGTGCTATTGATGCTGGTATAGGAAAGGGTGTTAAGATTTCTCCCGCAGAGCAGCGGATAGTAAATAGTTTGAAAGGGCTCCGCCTTCCGCCCAGATCATACGAAAGGTATGAGGGATTCTTGTTGCAAAGTGAGTCAAGAATGGCTGAGCAATTCTGTGCCAGTAATTCGTGAGAAAAAACAGGGTAGGATGTGATATGATCATCCTATTATATATAGATTCGTGTCTATTGTTTGTCATGTTTACTTATATTGCTGTTTATGTATAATTATTTCAGCCAACTCCGTGATGCAGGTTCGCTCTGCTCTTTTATCCACTGATCTTGATGATGATGTAGAGGTCACTACTCGTGACAAAACTTCTGAAGAGCTAGAGGCGGAGAGAGTTGCAGCTGAAACTAAAGCTGCTGCTGATGCTGCTGCTGCTACTGAAAAGGGGAAAGAAATTGTTGTGAGTAGCTCAATCCGTGAATCCGAGTCTGAGCATACCGACACTGAGCGGACAGCGGATGATACCACCACTGCCGATCAACAAACATCGGGATCAGTCAATATCACGGGTGAAACTAACCCCACTCCTCCTCCAACACTAAAGACAAGAAAGAAGAGCATAGGCTCTAAAAGGGCGAAGGGTACAGAGGAACGCAAAAAGCAGAAACGAAGGAGAAGTATGTCCATTCTGTGCTTTCTTGAAAATGTTAATTTGTACATGTTTTTGCGTACAACCATTATGTTTGTTCATTATGCTAATTTGTTCTTGTTAGTGATTTTAGCAGAGTCGGATGATAGCCAAGGGAAGGCCACGGAGGGCGTTGAACGGAGAACGGGGGAGAATCTTGAAAGTGAAGGGGAGAAGGGCCTGAAAACGCCTGACCCAAACTTTACTCCATTCGATGAATCTGAATTTCAAGAAGATAGGCCGGAAGGCAACTCTGCTTATCATTATCCTCCTCCTAATATCACTAACCCAGCTATCACATCCTCTAATGTGCAAGAGCCAACTCTTCCTGCTCATGTGAAGGCATTGCAGGCCATCATTGCAAACCCTGCCACTAAGGATAAAGAATTTGCAACTCTTCTTCAGGTATGAATGATAAGACCTTCTGCATGTATACGTTTGTAACTTATTGATGTGAGTTGCCTGAAATTACTCATAATTTTTTTTCTTGTATAGGGTTGTGTTATCCCTGAGCTGAAACCCCAATCCACCGCTCTCCGTTCTGATCAACTCAGGCAATCAACTATGGCAGTTCATGTACTGCTAACCAATCATCTGGACTCTGTGCTGCAACTGCAGAAGCATCAAGAGTCTATTCTTGCTATAGCCCGTAAAGACATAGCTGAAGGTGCAAATGCTCGTAAAAGAGCTGCTGATGCTGAGCGTGCCTTAAGTGATGCGCAGAAAATAATAAAGGCTAAAGAAGTTGAGCTAAAAAGTGCTCAAGATGCTGCTGCTGTTCTGCAAGGGGAAAGGGATGCTAAAAAGAAAATAGTTGAAGAGGAGCAGGTGAAAGTGGGTGAGCTGGAGAAGCAGCTGAATGCAGAGAGAGAAAAGTCTGCTGAGCTTCTCCGGAGGGCGGAGAAAGGCGAAGGTAATTTTGCTGAGCTTAAGAAGGGTATACCAGGTCTGATAGCTAAGGTGCTTGGATCCAGTCTTGTCGGGAATCCCTACAATGATTATGGTGATGCTGCCTGCACCCATGCAATTGCTGATGTGACCGGCAAGCTGTTTAAACGCCTTGCTCCCAACCAGACCCCTTCTACTGCTATTGCCAAACTTATGCCTCCTGGTACTCAGGAAAAGGTTGATGAGACTAAAGACAAATTGATAAATTTGAAAATAAATGTTTATGATGAGGTATGCAGCAAAGAAGACTCATCTGCTAAAGATGTGCTTAGCGTGCAATTTGATTGATCGTTGTAAAAATATTAAACAATGCTTTGTAATAAATTTCCTTCTGACCTTGACATTATATACATACTGACTTTATTGTGATCACTACGTGTGTTTACATGCTTGTTACAAATATTTTGATGCTTAATGCTTTAAAACCAATCGATTATGCACCTGAGCATAAAATTTCTATACATAATTGTGCAGTGTATAATTGAGCAAATCATTTTGAAAAGTGTATAAGGTAATTCATATGTAGACGCTTTGCAATATCAAGTTTTGCTAAATGAATATGATGTCTGAATTCTATTACACGCTTTCTGTCATAAAATTAATGAGGAAGAATTATGAAGTGTTTTAGAAGAATGATTACAAATCAATAAACTCTCCGTCGTACGCCTTCCGTCATAAAGTATATGAGGAAGAATTGCTAATTATTTTGCCTTCATACATAAAATATAGAACTTCGTTCTGTGAAGTAAGTTTTTTATAATGTTTGTCATGACAAGTATCTGAGTTTTGTATCATGCCTCGGTGCGTTCTAGTAAAACTTAATCGTTTTCTAGCTGATCCCTTGTGCCTTTACTGGCCGGCACAAAAGCTTCCGCCATCGGAGGTATTTTAAAAATACACTCCTTCTGTGGGCAGGTTATAAATGTAATGTTTTACATTTGTCACGGGCAGCACTTTGTTTAAGAAAAATATATAATATTTTGTTCGGTACTGTGCAGTACATAAACGATTGATGACGAATTTAGGTGGATCAAGCCTAATTAGTACGCCATGAATGTTTAATGTATGCAATTGCTAACATATGCACTGTAAAATAACCACAATGGTTCACAGTAAATTGATAAACGTTGCTTTTCATATAATGCGAAAATATGTTCTTCAAATGCCAAACATGTGTATTTTGGCTTGAATACAATGATTGTAAAAGGCTACGTCTTCATAAAAATGCTAAAAAACTGCTCTGATAATAAACTTTCGTTCTTGATAACATGCTGAGATTTGCTTCTTCACACGCCGAGCGCCCAGCGCCATCCGGCCTACACACTTGATTATGGAATGAAAAACTCCTGAACTTCATCATCACTAAACAACCGATTATGCTTTCTCCAGTTTACGTTGCCTTTTGGTAAGTTCACAAATGTGGATCTCTCCCTAGCCGGTGCCACATACTATGAATGTATGGCCGCTACTCCGTTAGGAGTTGGGAACCTGATCTCTGCATGAGCTGTCGATGTTATTGCTCCGAATTTAGCCAACGCTGCCCTTCCAAAAAGGACGTTAAACCGAGAATTTCCATCTATGATTGTGAAATCAATTGTTTCTGTTCTCAACAATGGGAATGTGCCCATAACAAGGGGTGTCTGTTCCATAATTCTTAGATTACCAGACTTAATAAAAAGGGGCATATTCGATTTCGATAATTCAACCATAGAATGTAGTTTCACGTACTTGTGTCTATTTTGTAAATCATTTATAAAACCTGGATGTATTCTCATCTAAAAAATATTAGATTTTAAAAGTGGGACTATAATTCACTTTCACAAATTTTTACTTCGTCGAGAAGTAAGACTTGGCCACTGGTCGATTCACGAACCTATAACAAATATGTACATATATATCAAAGTATATTCAAAATATATTTACAACACTTTTAATACATTTTGATATTTTAAGTTTATTAAGTCAGCTGTCCTCGTTAGTAACCTACAACTAGTTGTCCAACGTTAGATGTACAGAAAAAAATTGATATATATTATCTTGAATCAATCCACGACCCAGTGTATACACGTCTCAGGCTAGATCACAACTCAAAGTATATATATTTTTGGAATCAACCTCAACCCTGTATAGCTAACTCCCACATTACTGCTGTTAACACCTATTTCCTTATGAGGTATTGTAACACCCTAGGCAAATCCCACATCGCCCACGAACATGAGTGATCATGGGATTATAAGGTAATACTCACGCTTAAATGACACAACGTGTTTTGGGATCACAGGCTGAGTAGAAGTGCGAGTACGTTGTGGTTAAGCATGCTCGGGCGAGAGCACTACCAATATGGGTAACCTCCTGGGAAAGTGCTTCTCGTGTGTGGTCGCCAAGAAAAAGTCGTGCGCCTGCGGGCAAAGCGGACAATATTGTGGTCATGTTAAGCTGGGGTGTTTCAGAATGGTATCAGAGCCACTCATGTGCCGTTGGGGTTGGTGGGGCAAACCTCATCGAGGACGATGAGTCCCTAAGGGGGGTGAATGTAACACCCTAGGGAAATCCCACATCGCCCACGAACATGAGTGATCATGGGATTATAAGGTAATACTCACGCTTAAATGACACAACGCGTTTTAGGATCATAGGCTGAGTAGAAGTGCGAGTACGTTGTGGTTAAGCGTGCTCGGGCGAGAGCACTACCAGGATGGGTGACCTCCTGGGAAAGTGCTTCTCGTGTGTGGTCGCCAAGAAAAAGCCGTGCGCCTGCGGGCAAAGCGGACAATATTGTGGTCATGTTAAGCTGGGGTGTTTCAGGTATAGCTTAGTGTGCCAACAAGATACTAGAAGTAATCTATCTTTAGGAGGGCGGAGTGTTGCCGATTGATTTTTACCCTCGGGAAATAATCTCTGCAGATCCGGTTCACAAGTGTAGAAACTTGTGGGGTGGCTTAATCAATCTGTCATCCGTAGAGCATAAGAGTGCTAGCCGGATGACTTCTAGTGAGAGAAAGTAGAGAGAGAAAGAGAAGTGAAGTCTCAGCTCTCAAAGTTGTCAGAATCTCTGAACTGTGTAAAATGACGATCCAAGGGGTCTATTTATAGTGTCAGATCTACCAGATTACTTGGGAACACGTGTTAGATGATGATATGTTCTGTTATTCGTGATCCGAAATTTATGCTGAAGGTGGCGTTCTCCGGCCAGGGCTTACACGCTTGGCGGCCTTCAGGGCTTACGCATGACAGAGCAGCCTGTATGAAAGGACCCGTTCATATACATTATAAACGATTCACAATAGTTGATTACATCGCGAGGTATTCGACCTCTATATGATACATTTTACAAACATTGCATTTGTTTTTAAAAGACAAACTTTCTTTACATCGAAAATTGACAGGCATGTATATCATTTCATGATATCCACTATTCAACTATAAATTGACTTAATAATAATAATCTTTAATGAACTCAATGACTTGAATGCAACGTTCTTCGAAATATGCCATGAAAGACTCCAATTAATATCTTTAAAATGAGCAAATGCACAGCGGAAGATTTCTTTAATACCTGAGAATAAACATGCTTTAAAGTGTCAACCAAAAAGGTGGTGAGTTCATTAGTTTATCATAATCATTCATTTTCATCATTTTAATAGACCACAAGAATTTCATTTCCAGTTCTCATAAATATACGTCCCATGCATAGAGACAAAAATCATTCATATGGATTGAACACCTGGTAACCGACATTCACAATATGCATATAAGAATATCCCCATCATTCCGGGATCCTCCTTCGGACATGATATAAATTTCGAAGTACTAAAGCATCCGGTACTTTGGATGGGGCTTGTTGGGCCCAATAGATCTATCTTTAGGATTCGCGTCAATTAGGGTGTCTGTTCTGTAATTCTTAGATTACCAGACTTAATAAAAAGGGGCATATTCGATTTCGATAATTCAACCATATAATGTAGTTTCGATTACTTGTGTCTATTTCGTAAAACATTTATAAAAATTGCGCATGTATTCTCAGCCCAAAAATATAAAGGGTAAAAAGGCAAATGAAACTCACGCATATAAATATTGTAAAACAGTTAATAAAGCATTTGCATGTATTCTCAGCCCAAAAATGTAATGAGTAAAAAGGGCAAATGAAACTCACGCATATAAATATTGTAAAACAGTTAATAAAGCATTTTGCATGTATTCTCAGTCCCAAAAATGTAAAGAGTAAAAAGGGAATCAAATGAAACTCACCATACTGTATTTCGTAGTGAAAATACATATAACGTCATTGAACTAGTGCAAGGTTGGCCTCGGATTCATGAACCTAAATTAATTATATATAATTATATGTTGGTCAATATTTGTCTAACAATTAGGTCAGGTCATAGTGTACCACGATCCTAATGCTCGAGACTAATATGCAAAAGTCAACAAAAGTCAATTTGACTCAAAATGATTTCCAAAATTTATACATGATTATAATATATTTTAAATATCGTCGTTTTATATTTTTAAATATTTTTAAAAGATTTATTAGAGTAAATAATATAATTCATTTATTAATAAATAAAATTTTATATTAAAATTTATATAATAAAATATACTTTTATATATATTAAGTAATAAAATTTATAGGGTTCATTTAATATCATAAAGATAATATGATAGGTATTATTAAAGTAATTTATTACACATAGTAAAATATGTTTGTATTACATATTTATTTGATAAAATAATATCTATAATGTTAGTAAGTAAAAGTTGTATTATTTTGTAATAATAATTATTATTATAAAAATATCAATATTTATAATTACTAAGATGATATTATGATAAAACGATAATTCTAATTATGATAACTTTAATATTTACGATAATTTTTAATATTATCTTTAAAATAATAATTCTATTTAAAATGATAATAAAAATGATATTTTATAGTAACAATGACATTTCTATTAAAATGATAATTTTTGTTAAAATGATACTTTTTGTTAAAATGATAGTTTCGATACTAACGATACTTTTAATAATAATAGTAATGATAAAAATAATAAGAACGATAATTTTATCTAAATCAATATCTTATAATATTTTAATTTCATCAAGATACTCTTACTCATTATTTCCTAATCATTTCGTTTAATAGCTTTTAATCGTCTTTTATATCGTGTTCATAATAATGATAATAATAGTAATCAAAATAATTAGGTGTTACTAATATTAGTTTTAATTACAATAATACTAATAATGATAATTACTATGACATTATTAACGATAATGATAATATAATAATAATAATAACAATAACCATTTTTAAATAATGATATATATATATATTAATAATGATAATAATAATAATGATAATAATAATAATAATAATAATAATAATAATAATAATTATAATTATAATAATAATAATAATAATAATAATAATAATAATAATAATAATAATTAGATAATAATAATAATAATTAGATAATAATAATAATAATACTAATTATAACTTTAATGATAATAACGATAGTAATAATAATAATAAAAACAATTTTTAATGATAAATCCTTTTATTGATAAAGATAATAATAATAATAATAATAATAATAATAATAATAATAATAATAATAATAATAATAATAATAATAATAATAATAATAATAATAATAATAATAATAAGATAAAACTAGAACGACGATAATAACGACGATAATAATAATCATTTTAATAATAATACAAAAATTCGATGGACTATAACTTCAAATCCGTTCATCGAAATCATTCGATATCTAAATAAAAAGTTCTTAATTTTTCGCTACCTTTCCAACGACATGCATATCTTATACCTTGTCTCAGTCACATATATAACTAATTCAGGATTCAACATAACCTAACTAAAGGCAATATCAAAAGTACAAACATGCATAATCCTATATACTCGAGCACTAGTCAGGGATACACTATTAGTATGTAAAAGTTAAATTATGAGTACTCACGTATCAATATTGAGATTCAATATTGCAGGAAAGGTACGTAGACGCAACGGAGATGATAAATACTATATTGACCTCATGAGCATACCCATGAACCATACCCAATCACCTCCATAGCTATAACCCATAATTTCCTTAATCCAATCCCACTCGAAAAACAATTTCGAAATCACTCGGACCGCACTCTGACGTAATATTTTATGTATACTAATAATATCTTGAAATAATACGGAGTAAATATATATATGTAAATCGATTGAGAGAGTTTAGAGGAAAATATTTTCAAGTTTCTATGAAATAATGAAACCTATTGAATTCTATTTATAATAGATTTTTGAATTATTAAAGTGAATTATTAAAGTATGAATTATTAAAGTGAATTATTAAAGTATGAATTATTAAAGTGAATTATTAAAGTATGAATTATTAAAGTGAATTATTAAAGTTAAAGTAAAGTAAAAATAAAGTAAAGGTAAAGTTTAAGTATAGTAAAAGTATAAAACTATGTACGTATAATACGCGTATAAATATATATAATATTAATTTAAATTGTTATATATTTAATAAAATAAAATATAAATATCGTTATCTTTATCATATTGGTTAAGTAATGAGTTGTCAAAAGTGGTTCTAGATATTTATAAAAGTTATATACGTTTTAATAATAAAGTTCTTTTTAAACTGAAAATGTTTTTGTACGTTTGAAACTAAATCAAATAAATATAATAATTTTGTTTTCCAAAACCAAATATATTTTTAAGAATCATTTTGTTTAAATGTTAAAATAATGGAAATCGTTATATCATAAAACGTTTTAGAAAAGTAGAATCATATATATTCATAATAGGTTTCAAGTTTTTAAATTACAGTCTGTTGGTTAAGCATGGGATAAAGTTCAAAGGTTAAATAAACGTATGAAATCATCTTAATGAAAAATGTCGAGTTACTTATGAAATCATCTTAATGAAAAATGTTGGTCCAACATCTAAGTTAGTTACACTTCACGTTCTTACTTATAAATCACTTTACCATTTTCCGAATGTTGTGAAAAAGAATAGATTTCTTAAATCACAGTGGACCTCGTAACATAGACCCGTAATCATATCACAATGTATCTGATAAATTAATCATTTGATATTATCTTCTAATTCCATCGATAAACATATTGAAACAAATACGTTCATGTAAAGTATTATACGTTTAATACTTTATTAATATTCTCAAGTTATAATATATATACATATATATATACATATTTATTTATATATAACGGTTCATGAATCGTTGGAATTTGGTCGAGGTTATAATGAATGTATGAACACAATTTAAAATTCTTGAGATTTAACTTAACAAACTTTGCTTATCGTGTTGAAATAATATAAAGATAAAGTTTAAATTTGGTTGGAAACTTCCGGGTTGTCACAGTACCTACCCGTTAAAGAAATTTCGTCCCGAAATTTGAGTGGAAAGGTCGTGAATGATAATAAGTATGTTTTCATGATGCATACAGGCTGAAAATTAGAGTTTTATCATCAGCGTATAGTTTGGATAAACAATCCATTTATATGAAAAGTACGAATGAAGCTAACATAGAAGAGTGAAATGAGTAAGTGTAGATTCATCTTATCATTTGACGTAGATATGATTGATTTCCAGATTTCAAGGGATTTGAAGAAAATCTTTGTAATAAGATTTGATTCTCCGGTAACAAAGGGAATTAGGATCCGCTTTAAATGCGATCGTCCATTTTAATTGTTCTGTCAGAGATTTTCTTATAAATTCACCTCCTTCGTTTTCTTACAACTCACACCTTCTGTTGATGCATTTTATGCAAGTCCCTAGACATCTACCCATGTCCATTGCAGGTACAACAGTTTACAGGCCACCATGATCGTTCGTTATTATCCTATCCGTGTTTGTATGTGGTTACAGGAACTGCAGGAACGAGAATTGGATGTTTAACTATGTTAGACTTAGTCAGACGTCTGAGTGAAGCCTCACTTGTACGGATGACAGGCTCATACGCACGGTTGATGCTGAGCTAAGTCACAATTACAACCTAAATGAGAAGACACGAGTGAGTGATCACCCGTACGGCTGATGAAGCCAACTCATATGTGTGATGGATGAATCGTACGGGTGAGTCAATAGCAGGGGTATATAAAGTCTTATGTTCTTCATTTTAGGTTAAGCCTCTCATTTGTTACACACACTCAGATCTGGTGAGCTCCTCCGATTCTCTCTCAACCCAAATCACCCAGGTGGTGAATAATAGCTCTAAGTGTTGATCTAATCACAATTGATTTAGTTGTGGTATGACTAAATTAATCCCAAAAAGCTTAACCTATTCACTAGAGGGTTTGATTCACTTATTCAGTCATTGTGTGAGTTAAATCTGTTGATTTCTAAGTTCCTAGTCATGTTTCATCACCTTCTATTCTTTCCCCCTCAACTAATATTTTAAAGTATTCATCAATATGCTCCATCCAGTTCTGATTCTCGATATACTTCTAACTTTCATATCGGTCATTCTTCTTTTTCATCTACCGCCGGAAGAATCTATTTACTTCTACTATACTCTTGGGTTTATAGTGTTTCTAGTTCTCCCGTGTGTTTATATTGCTATATGTATCGATATATATGGTTTATAACTTTTGGTTTATCGTTGGGCATTATATTTTCCTTTATATTTCAAAGTCTCTGTTTCTATCTTCTATAATCATTGTCATCCACAGTTAATGCTCTCTTTTATTTGCTGCAATTTATACCCCAATTTCTATTTCGTAGTTTTGTCCTTTCGTTTCTTCTTCTTGCGATTAAGCACCGCTTGTAATGGTCCAGAATTTGCAGATATGAATTTTGAAATGAACATTGTTAATGTTCTAGGAAGAAAATTGCAATGGCACGATCTTGACTTGTCAAATTACCAGAATACCTCAGAAAAAGCCGAATCATCAAGAAATATTTTCTTGATATTTTAGAGGTTAAATAGAATATAAGAGTCGTATAACATGGCACATGATGATGTTATGATCTGTGAATCATCACGTTCCATTTAGAAACTCAGCATGAATTACTGTAATATAATCACGTTGATCAAGTGTCATTATATTATACTAACTCATGCTTCAGTTTCCAACACTACTTCAAAAATATTCATATTTTAAACTCAAAGGTTTACAGAGTATAGGAACTAAACAGTTTCCTTTCTGATGTAATACAGATAGCGCAAAGAGATAAATGATTCCAGATAAGAATAGTTATGGAAATATCTTCAGAAATATGGAGGATATTTATAATGAAAGATACGATGATATCTTAGAATTTCTAATATCAGAGGATGATGAAGTATGTTGTCTGTAAGGGTTTAGTCTCAGGAGCAAGGTATTCGTTAATGACTTCAGCAGACACTGAATCATTTGGATTCTTTGAAGGCAGGTTCAGTCTTTGTGATTTGTCCACAGCCTCCTTCATACTTTGCTCAATCCGTTTTCCAGTTCCAAAACTTCTCTATTTCTGAGCTTTGCTAATACACTAATCTTTATCATCAAACTTTTTACTGCTAAGGTCGTTTACAGTTTTTGTTACTTCATCAGCATTTTGAGAACTAGTTCGCGGTTCAGAGTGTTTTTCAGAAACTTCACATTCGAAGTATGTAAGCCTTGGAAATAGAGGTTATGTATAACTGTTGGCGTCAACATGCTGTGAGATTTCAAAATACTGATTTCTAATTCCCAATGATTCATATGGAAATTCTTGTTACAAGAGGCAGATGAGTAAATGATGAGGTTTCGATAAATATAATGATTCTTCGGAATGCCCAAGATCAGTGAAGTTGTTGGTAAGTTTATTGCTAATGTGGTGGAATATGAAAGGTTCTCCGGTAACAAAAGGGTAATCACATATATCAAAATTATGATAAGGCTACTCCGAATGAAAAAATCGAAGTTGTCTTGCTGGAGCTGTGATATAATTTGCTACTTTGCAAAGGAATTGCAAGGTTATTTTTTCTAATAAATGCCAAAAGATCTGACACAGATATGTGTTGAATTATGACTTTGGTTTCGAGAGCTTTTTAAGTACATAACTGTGGGTAATATGTGGTTGGATCATCATCTTGATTGCTCATTATTTAAAGTGTCTTCAGAGATTTTCGAAGGGTTTGAACACAGATTGTAATCGTTTGTACACATTTGATGTTCTAACACACTTTTGAAGTCAAAGTATTGCTTTGAAAGATGTAGGAATCTAAAAGTGATGGTACCGGTTATATCTCAAATTTAATTCTGAGATTTTAAAATCAGAATATGTAATTGGGTTTGAATGAGTATGGTTGTTTTGATTTCTATGAAAGAATGTATATTATTGTGAAAGTAGGAAGTATAATTGATAATTTACTTAATCTGATTCGAAGAATGTAACATATTAATTGTGAATTTATATATATCTCTCGGGTATTACCTACCCATTAAAAAAATTTTCACAATTAATATTTTGTACATAAGAATTTTATTACAGTCTTTATGAAAATATATATGTATATATTCTTCTCAGATGTAACATAGATTTTAATGAGTTAATACTAAATTAAACTCATTCGATTTACGGTTGGAACTAGAATTGAATAATTCCTTAAAGGCTTTAGAGGTTACATAAGTATTTCTTCAATAATATTGAAATTATGAATCAATACTTCGTTATTTGTTGAGATGTGATGTTGGTTTTTGTTAAATTCTTGTGAATTTCGCAAAGTACGAATGATGTTATCTGAAAAGTTTCGGTTACATCAATGATGAAGTGTAAAATCAAATATATACTTGATTTATTAGGAATTGGAATTTGTTGAATTGAGACAGAGATTGTAGTTAACGATGGTTAAGTCGTGGGTGAGGGACGTACATTATTGCATATTTGTAATATGAATTAACCGAGTAGTTAAGATTCACACACAATAGCTTAGCACGGAAAGATTTATTTTTTATTTCAAAATATATATATATAAAATATATATATAATTTCTTCAGAGGGAATGAGTTAATTCTTCATAACTTGTTGATACAATATACACGTTATTGATTCGTAATGATGTAAACAGTGATTCTTGAACTGACAAAGTTTGTGATGTTATAGGTGTTGTTGATTCTGATGTTGACTGTACTGACGATGCTGGTGACGCTGACGGTACTGTTGATGCTATTGGTAAAACAAGTTTAACTTGTTAATCACACACCATTTTTGTCAGGGTTTCTACTCTTCCTTCTATCATTTTGGTTCGCTTAACTGATTTATGGGTAGGGCTAGATTAGATAATCTCTATGACTTTAGAGATTATATAATCGCCGCAGAATGTTTCTCCAATGAAGTTATGAATTAATACTTCGTCAGTTATTGTTGTTGGTACTCCTTGGTATCTATGGTGCGTATGACGTTGATGCTCGTGGGACAGATTGTGAAGTTGAGGTTTACAACGCGGTTGTGGTTGGAGGTGGTAATGGTACTGTTGGCGTTGATAATGGTGGTACTGGTTATGTTGTTGATGCTGCTGCTGGTGTTTGTAATCTCTGCACCATATTCTCCAAAGCCACTACCCGAGCGCGAAGTTCGTTGACTTCTTCTATTATTCCAGGATGATTGTCGGTCGGAACGAGCGGATAAATAAAATCTAGAATTTGATGTAGTATATAATCGTGACGAGATATCATGGAAATGAGAGAGAAAATGGTGTCTCGAACAGGTTCGCCGGTAAGTGCTTCAGGTTCTTCGCCAAGAGGGCAATGTGGTGGATGGAAAGGATCGCCTTCTTCTTGTTTTCAATGATTGAGGAGGCTACGAACCCATCCCCCAATTCATCCAGAATAGGTGATGACTAATTGGTTGATCCATTCCGGTCACACTGCTTTCGGAGCTTGAGTGAGATTCTATTTCGGAATCCGAGTGACTTGAACTGATGACAAATTCCATTTCATACGATTGGATAAAGGATTTTTCGATATAAAATGATTTTTCAGCTATCGGGTGGTATTCTATTTACATAGGATATCTATATATAGAGATCAAAAGATTTCATAGATTACGGAGGAATTTGCGGGATATGTCAGGCAAAGTTTAAAGTAACAGATACGATAAGATATGATTTAGCAGATACGCTAAGATAGGAATTTTGTCTATACACTACTCATGCAATTAATGTAGCAAGACGTGTCTAGACTAATAATGATAAGCAGGTAATTTTCTATGGATGATAAGCAGATGATTTCCGACTAGAAATGATAAGCAAAACTTTTGACATGCAGACACGGTCGAAGTCCAGACTCACTAATGCATCCTAATGACTTATCAGTTAGACACACTAATGCAGACCTGGTTCGCTAAGACCACCGCTCAGATACCAACTGAAAGGACCCGTTCATATACATTATAAACGATTCACAATCGTTGATTACATCGCGAGGTATTCGACCTCTATATGATACATTTTACAAACATTGCATTTGTTTTTAAAAGACAAACTTTCTTTACATCGAAAATTGACAGGCATGTATACCATTTCATAATATCCACTATTCAACTATAAATTGACTTAATAATAATAATCTTTAATGAACTCAATGACTTGAATGCAACGTTCTTCGAAATATGCCATGAAAGACGCCAATTAATATCTTTAAAATGAGCAAATGCACAGCGGAAGATTTCTTTAATACCTGAGAATAAACATGCTTTAAAGTGTCAACCAAAAAGTTGGTGAGTTCATTAGTTTATCATAATCATTCATTTTCATCATTTTAATAGACCACGAGAATTTAATTTCCAGTTCTCATAAATATACGTCCCATGCATAGAGACAAAAATCATTCATATGGATTGAACACCTGGTAACCGACATTCACAATATGCATATAAGAATATCCCCATCATTCCGGGATCCTCCTTCGAACATGATATAAATTTCGAAGTACTAAAGCATCCGGTACTTTGGATGGGGCTTGTTGGGCCCAATAGATCTATCTTTAGGATTCGCGTCAATTAGGGTGTCTGTTCTGTAATTCTTAGATTACCAGACTTAATAAAAAGGGGCATATTCGATTTCGATAATTCAACCATATAATGTAGTTTCGATTACTTGTGTCTATTTCGTAAAACATTTATAAAAATTGCGCATGTATTCTCAGCCCAAAAATATAAAGGGTAAAAAGGCAAATGAAACTCACGCATATAAATATTGTAAAACAGTTAATAAAGCATTTGCATGTATTCTCAGCCCAAAAATGTAATGAGTAAAAAGGGCAAATGAAACTCACGCATATAAATATTGTAAAACAGTTAATAAAGCATTTTGCATGTATTCTCAGTCCCAAAAATGTAAAGAGTAAAAAGGGAATCAAATGAAACTCACCATACTGTATTTCGTAGTGAAAATATATATAACGTCATTGAACTAGTGCAAGGTTGGCCTCGGATTCAAGAACCTAAATTAATTATATATAATTATATGTTGGTCAATATTTGTCTAACAATTAGGTCAGGTCATAGTGTACCACGATCCTAATGCTCGAGACTAATATGCAAAAGTCAACAAAAGTCAATTTGACTCAAAATGATTTCCAAAATTTATACATGATTATAATATATTTTAAATATCGTCGTTTTATATTTTTAAATATTTTTAAAAGATTTATTAGAGTAAATAATATAATTCATTTATTAATAAATAAAATTTTATATTAAAATTTATATAATAAAATATACTTTTATATATATTAAGTAATAAAATTTATAGGGTTCATTTAATATCATAAAGATAATATGATAGGTATTATTAAAGTAATTTATTACACGTAGTAAAATATGTTTGTATTACATATTTATTTGATAAAATAATATCTAAAATGTTAGTAAGTAAAAGTTGTATTATTTTGTAATAATAATTATTATTATAAAAATATCAATATTTATAATTACTAAGATGATATTATGATAAAACGATAATTCTAATTATGATAACTTTAATATTTACGATAATTTTTAATATTATCTTTAAAATAATAATTCTATTTAAAATGATAATAAAAATGATATTTTATAGTAACAATGACATTTCTATTAAAATGATAATTTTTGTTAAAATGATAATTTTTGTTAAAATGATAGTTTCGATACTAACGATACTTTTAATAATAATAGTAATGATAAAAATAATAAGAACGATAATTTTATCTAAATCAATATCTTATAATATTTTAATTTCATCAAGATACTCTTACTCATTATTTCCTAATCATTTCGTTTAATAGCTTTTAATCGTCTTTTATATCGTGTTCATAATAATGATAATAATAGTAATCAAAATAATTAGGTGTTACTAATATTAGTTTTAATTACAATAATACTAATAATGATAATTACTATGACATTATTAACGATAATGATAATATAATAATAATAATAACAATAACCATTTTTAAATAATGATATATATATATATTAATAATGATAATAATAATGATAATAATAATAATAATAATAATAATAATAATAATAATAATAATAATAATAATTAGATAATAATAATAATAATTAGATAATAATAATAATAATACTAATTATAACTTTAATGATAATAACGATAGTAATAATAATAATAAAAACAATTTTTAATGATAAATCCTTTTATTGATAAAGATAATAATAATAATAATAATAATAATAATAATAATAATAATAATAATAATAATAATAATAATAATAATAAGATAAAACTAGAACGATGATAATAACGACGATAATAATAATCATTTTAATAATAATACAAAAATTCGATGGACTATAACTTCAAATCCGTTCATCGAAATCATTCGATATCTAAATAAAAAGTTCTTAATTTTTCGCTAGCTTTCCAACGACATGCATATCTTATACCTTGTCTCAGTCGCATATATAACTAATTCAGAATTCAACATAACCTAACTAAAGGCAATATCAAAAGTACAAACATGCATAATCCTATATACTCGAGCACTAGTCAGGGATACACTATTAGTATGTAAAAGTTAAATTATGAGTACTCACATATCAATATTGAGATTCAATATTGCAGGAAAGGTACGTAGACGCAACGGAGATGATAAACACTATATTGACCTCATGAGCATACCCATGAACCATACCCAATCACCTCCATAGCTATAACCCATAATTTCCTTAATCCAATCCCACTCGAAAAACAATTTCGAAATCACTTGGACCGCACTCTGACGTAATATTTTATGTATACTAATAATATCTTGAAATAATACGGAGTAAATATATATATATGTAAATCGATTGAGAGAGTTTAGAGAAAAATATTTTCAAGTTTCTATGAAATAATGAAACCTATTGAATTCTATTTATAATAGATTTTTGAATTATTAAAGTGAATTATTAAAGTAAGAATTATTAAAGTGAATTATTAAAATATGAATTATTAAAGTGAATTATTAAAGTATGAATTATTAAAGTGAATTTTTAAAGTATGAATTATTAAAGTGAATTATTAAAGTATGAATTATTAAAGTGAATTATTAAAGTTAAAGTAAAGTAAAAATAAAGTAAAGGTAAAGTTTAAGTATAGTAAAAGTATAAAACTATGTACGTATAATACGCGTATAAATATATATAATATTAATTTAAATCGTTATATATTTAATAAAATAAAATATAAATATCGTTATCTTTATCATACTGGTTAAGTAATGAGTTGTCAAAAGTGGTTCTAGATATTTATAAAAGTTATATACGTTTTAATAATAAAGTTCTTTTTAAACTGAAAATGTTTTTGTACGTTTGAAACTAAATCAAATAAATATAATAATTTTGTTTTCCAAAACCAAATATATTTTTAAGAATCATTTTGTTTAAAGGTTAAAATAATGGAAATCGTTATATCATTAAACGTTTTAGAAAAGTAGAATCATATATATTCATAATAGGTTTCAAGTTTTTAAATTACAGTCTGTTGGTGAAGCATGGGATAAAGTTCAAAGGTTAAATAAACGTATGAAATCATCTTAATGAAAAATGTCGAGTTACTTACTTGTCGATATCCAACATCTAAGTTAGTTACACTTCACATTCTTACTTATAAATCACTTTACCATTTTCCGAATGTTGTAAAAAAGAATAGATTTCTTAAATCACAGTGGACCTCGTAACATAGACCCGTAATCATATCACAATGTATCTGATAAATTAATCATTTGATATTATCTTCTAATTCCATCGATAAACATATTGAAACAAATACGTTCATGTAAAGTATTATACGTTTAATACTTTATTAATATTCTCAAGTTATAATATATATACATATATATATACATATTTATTTATATATAACGGTTCGTGAATCGTTGGAATTTGGTCGAGGTTATAATGAATGTATGAACACAATTTAAAATTCTTGAGATTTAACTTAACAAACTTTGCTTATCGTGTTGAAATAATATAAAGATAAAGTTTAAATTTGGTTGGAAACTTCCGGGTTGTCACACTGTACAGCGGAGAACACTGGACGTATAACTCCACAAAACTGTTGTTTCCAGCCTTCCTGATGCTACTTTTATGCAACCATTATACCTTTTATGCGTGTATACGATAGGATACACCATTAAGTCCCCCCAGTTTAATGACTTAAGCATTTGAAGAATGATTAAGTCGTTAAACTTTTGAAAACGCATGCCAAACCAGCCTGTTCATTGCCCACTTGCATCGGGGAAAACATTTTAGGCATTAAATGCAGACGAGTTTTACTGACGCTGTTATGATTAATTTTTTACGGCTGAGATCATCCACGCGCCTCGAGCTGTAAAAAGTGTTATTTCGTACCCTTCGTTTAAACTCACCCCTACACGTGTCTTAATCGTGGCCATAAAAATTGCATCGATGAAATCCTATAAAAACCGTCATAACCCTGTTACCAACACTTTTTTACTTTTGCCAAGATCTAAAAAGCATATTTCTCCCCCAAATCTTCATCGCCTTCTTCAATCTTCAACTTTTTAAGGTTTACCGTCTTCCAAGGTCAGTACACTTCATCTTACTGCTATTTTCTTCTTGTTGATATCTTTTACTGTATTATCATGGCTTCTACACAGAGTACTGGCCAAGAGCACGCCAAGCCCTCTTCGTCAAATACCGCTGACATTCCAGAAGTTAGCACGATGGCTTCATCATTGACTAGTGAATATTTAGATGGCTTAAAGATCGCCTTCCGCCATCTCAATCAATACAACCCTGTTCTTCCCACCAACAGACAAACTGCTGATAACCCTCCTGAGGGGAAAATTACTTTATATGCTTTACAAATTACCCACGGCAACCTCCGTGTTCCTCTTACTAACTTTCTTCTTTGCCTTCTTAGATACTATGGGGCCTGTCTTAGTCAGATGCATCCCAATGGCCTTCAAAAAATCATCCTTTTTGAAATGTACTGCAATGCTATTAACATAAAGCCTCGCATTAATGTTTTTATCTCTTTATTTAGAATTCGCACAATTAGTGACTGCTGGCTTACTATTGATAGTAAGAAAAGTAATCATTTTGTTGGCCCGAATAGAGTTTCAAATTTGAAGGACTGGAAAAGTCCATTTTTCTTTGTTGATGAGACCGTTATTCCGGAAGAGTATTCCGTTGTCCGAGAATGGGGTGCTATTGATGCTGGTATAGGAAAGGGTGTTAAGATTTCTCCCGCAGAGCAGCGGATAGTAAATAGTTTGAAAGGGCTCCGCCTTCCGCCCAGATCATACGAAAGGTATGAGGGAATTCTTGTTGCAAAGTGAGTCAAGAATGGCCGAGCAATTCTGTGCCAGTAATTCGTGAGAAAAAACAGGGTAGGATGTGATATGATCATCCTATTATATATAGATTCGTGTCTATTGTTTGTCATGTTTACTTATATTGCTATTTATGTATAATTTTTGCAGCCAACTCCGTGATGCAGGTTTGCTCTGCTCTTTTATCCGCTGATCTTGATGATGATGTAGAGGTCACTACTCGTGACAAAACTTCTGAAGAGCTAGAGGCGGAGAGAGTTGCAGCTGAAACTAAAGCTGCTGCTGATGCTGCTGCTTGAAATGTCCCGTTCTTATTGATTAAAAACGTTCCATATTAATTGATTTCGTTGCGAGGTTTTGACCTCTATATGAGACGTTTTTCAAAGACTGCATTCATTTTTAAAACAAACCATAACCTTTATTTCATAAATAAAGGTTTAAAAAGCTTTACGTAGATTATCAAATAATGATAATCTAAAATATCCTGTTTACACACGACCATTACATAATGGTTTACAATACAAATATGTTACATCGAAATCAGTTTCTTGAATGCAGTTTTTACACAATATCATACAAACATGGACTCCAAATCTTGTCCTTATTTTAGTATGCAACAGCGGAAGCTCTTAATATTCACCTGAGAATAAACATGCTTTAAACGTCAACAAAAATGTTGGTGAGTTATAGGTTTAACCTATATATATCAAATCGTAACAATAGACCACAAGATTTCATATTTCAATACACATCCCATACATAGAGATAAAAATCATTCATATGGTGAACACCTGGTAACCGACATTAACAAGATGCATATATAAGAATATCCCCATCATTCCGGGACACCCTTCGGATATGATATAAATTTCGAAGTACTAAAGCATCCGGTACTTTGGATGGGGTTTGTTAGGCCCAATAGATCTATCTTTAGAGTTCGCGTCAATTAGGGTGTCTGTTCCCTAATTCTTAGATTACCAGACTTAATAAGGGGCATACTCAGTTTAATAATCCAACCATAGAATGTAGTTTCATTTACTCGTGTCTATTTCGTAAAACAGTTATAAAAACAACGCATGTATTCTCAGCCCAAAAATGTAAAGAGTAAAAGGGAATCAAATGAACTCACTTTCACAGATTTTTACTTCGTCGGGAAGTAAGACTTGGCCACTGGTTGATTCACGAACCTATAACAATATATACATATATATCAAAGTATGTTCAAAATATATTTACAACACTTTTAATATATTTTGATGTTTTAAGTTTATTAAGTCAGCTGTCCTCGTTAGTAACCTACAACTAGTTGTCCACAGTTAGATGTACAGAAATAAATCGATAAATATTATCTTGAATCAATCCACGACCCAGTGTATACGTATCTCAGTATTGATCACAACTCAAACTATATATATTTTGGAATCAACCTCAACCCTGTATAGCTAACTCCAACATTCACATATAGAGTGTCTATGGTTGTTCCGAAATATATATAGATGTGTCGACATGATAGGTCGAAACATTGTATACGTGTCTATGGTATCTCAAGATTACATAATATACAATACAAGTTGATTAAGTTATGGTTGGAATAGATTTGTTACCAATTTTCACGTAGCTAAAATGAGAAAAATTATCCAATCTTGTTTTACCCATAACTTCTTCATTTTAAATCCGTTTTGAGTGAATCAAATTGCTATGGTTTCATATTGAACTCTATTTTATGAATCTAAACAGAAAAGTATAGGTTTATAGTTGGAAAAATAAGTTACAAGTCGTTTTTGTAAAGGTAGTCATTTCAGTCGAAAGAACGACGTCTAGATGACCATTTTAGAAAACATACTTCCACTTTGAGTTTAATCATAATTTTTGGATATAGTTTCATGTTCATAATAAAAATAATTTTCTCCAAATAACAACTTTAAAATCAAAGTTTATCATAGTTTTTAATTAACTAACCCAAAACAGCCCTCGGTGTTACTACGACGGCGTAAATCCGGTTTTACGGTGTTTTTCGTGTTTCCAGGTTTTAAATCATTAAGTTAGCATATCATATAGATATAGAACATGTGTTTAGTTGATTTTAAAAGTCAAGTTAGAAGGATTAAATTTTGTTTGCGAACAAGTTTAGAATTAACTAAACTATGTTCTAGTGATTACAAGTTTAAACCTTCGAATAAGATAGCTTTATATGTATGAATCGAATGATGTTATGAACATCATTACTACCTTAAGTTCCTTGGATAAACCTACTGGAAAAGAGAAAAATGGATCTAGCTTCAATGGATCCTTGGATGGCTCGAAGTTCTTGAAGCAGAATCATGACACGAAAACAAGTTCAAGTAAGATCATCACTTGAAATAAGATTGTTATAGTTATAGAAATTGAACAAAAGTTTGAATATGATTATTACCTTGTATTAGAATGATAACCTACTGTAAGAAACAAAGATTTCTTGAGGTTGGATGATCACCTTACAAGATTGGAAGTGAGCTAGCAAACTTGAAAGTATTCTTGATTTTATGAAACTAGAACTTTTGGAATTTATGAAGAACACTTAGAACTTGAAGATAGAACTTGAGAGAGATCAATTAGATGAATAAAATTGAAGAATGAAAGTGTTTGTAGGTGTTTTTGGTCGTTGGTGTATGGATTAGATATAAAGGATATGTAATTTTGTTTTCATGTAAATAAGTTATGAATGATTACTCATATTTTTGTAATTTTATGAGATATTTCATGCTAGTTGCCAAATGATGGTTCCCACATGTGTTAGGTGACTCACATGGGCTACTAAGAGCTGATCATTGGAGTGTATATACCAATAGTACATACATCTAAAAGCTGTGTATTGTACGAGTACGAATACGGGTGCATACGAGTAGAATTGTTGATGAAACTAAACGAGGATGTAATTGTAAGCATTTTTGTTAAGTAGAAGTATTTTGATAAGTGTATTGAAGTCTTTCAAAAGTGTATAAATACATATTAAAACACTACATGTATATACATTTTAACTGAGTCGTTAAGTCATCGTTAGTCGTTACATGTAAGTGTTGTTTTGAAACCTTTAGGTTAACGATCTTGTTAAATGTTGTTAACCCAATGTTTATAATATCAAATGAGATTTTAAATTATTATATTATCATGATATTATCATGTATGAATATCTCTTAATATGATATATATACATTAAATGTCTTTACAACGATAATCGTTACATATATGTCTCGTTTAAAAATCATTAAGTTAGTAGTCTTGTTTTTACATATGTAGTTCATTGTTAATATACTTAATGATATGTTTACTTATCATAGTATCATGTTAACTATATATATATCCATATATATGTCATCATATAGTTTTTTCAAGTTTTAACGTTCGTGAATCACCGGTCAACTTGGGTGGTCAATTGTCTATATGAAACATATTTCAATTAATCAAGTCTTAACAAGTTTGATTGCTTAACATGTTGGAAACATTTAATCATGTAAATATCAATCTCAATTAATATATATAAACATGGAAAAGTTCGGGTCACTACAGTACCTACCCGTTAAATAAATTTCGTCCCGAAATTTTAAGCTGTTGAAGGTGTTGACGAATCTTCTGGAAATAGATGCGGGTATTTCTTCTTCATCTGATCTTCACGCTCCCAGGTGAACTCGAGTCCTCTACGAGCATTCCATCAAACCTTAACAATTGGTATCTTGTTTTGCTTAAGTCTTTTAACCTCACGATCCATTATTTCGACGGGTTCTTCGATGAATTGAAGTTTTTCGTTGATTTGGATTTCATCTAACGGAATAGTGAGATCTTCTTTAGCAAAACATTTCTTTAAATTCGAGACGTGGAAAGTGTTATGTACAGCCGCGAGTTGTTGAGGTAACTCTAGTCGGTAAGCTACTGGTCCGATACGATCAATAATCTTGAATGGTCCAATATACCTTGGATTTAATTTCCCTCGTTTACCAAATCGAACAACGCCTTTCCAAGGTGCAACTTTAAGCATGACCATCTCTCCAATTTCAAATTCTATATCTTTTCTTTTAATGTCAGCGTAGCTCTTTTGTCGACTTTGGGCGGTTTTCAACCGTTGTTGAATTTGGATGATCTTCTCGGTAGTTTCTTGTATAATCTCCGGACCCATAATCTGTCTATCCCCCACTTCACTCCAACAAATCGGAGACCTGCACTTTCTATCATAAAGTGCTTCAAACGGCGCCATCTCAATGCTTGAATGGTAGCTGTTGTAGGAAAATTCTGCTAACGGTAGATGTCGATCCCAACTGTTTCTGAAATCAATAACACATGCTCGTAGCATGTCTTCAAGCGTTTGTATCGTCCTTTCGCTCTGCCCATCAGTTTGTGGATGATAGGCAGTACTCATGTCTAGACGAGTTCCTAATGCTTGCTGTAATGTCTGCCAGAATCTTGAAATAAATCTGCCATCCCTATCAGAGATAATAGAGATTGGTATTCCATGTCTGGAGATGACTTCCTTCAAATACAGTCGTGCTAACTTCTCCATCTTTTCATCTTCTCTTATTGGCAAGAAGTGTGCTGATTTGGTGAGACGGTCAACTATTACCCAAATAGTATCAAAACTACTTGCAGTCCTTGGCAATTTAGTGATGAAATCCATGGTAATGTTTTCCCATTTCCATTCCGGGATTTCGGGTTGTTGAAGTAGACCTGATGGTTTCTGATGCTCAGCTTTGACCTTAGAACACGTCAAACATTCTCCTACGTATTTAGCAACATCGCCTTTCATACCCGGCCACCAAAAATGTTTCTTGAGATCCTTGTACATCTTCCCCGCTCCAGGATGTATTGAGTATCTGGTTTTATGAGCTTCTCTAAGTACCATTTCTCTCATATCTCCAAATTTTGGTACCCAAATCCTTTCAGCCCTATACCGGGTTCCGTCTTCCCGAATATTAAGATGCTTCTCCGATCCTTTGGGTATTTCATCCTTTAAATTTCCCTCTTTTAAAATTCTTGTTGCGCCTCCTTTATTTGAGTAGTAATGTTATTATGAATCATTACATTCATAGATTTTACTCGAATGGGTTCTCTGTCCTTCCTGCTCAAGGCATCGGCTACCACATTTGCCTTCCCCGGGTGGTAACGAATCTCAAAGTCGTAATCATTCAATAATTCAATCCACCTACGCTGCCTCATATTCAGTTGTTTCTGATTAAATATGTGTTGAAGACTTTTGTGGTCGGTATATATAATACTTTTGACCCCATATAAGTAGTGCCTCCAAGTCTTTAATGCAAAAACAACCGCGCCTAATTCCAAATCATGCGTCGTATAATTTTGTTCGTGAATCTTCAATTGTCTAGACGCATAAGCAATCACCTTCGTTCGTTGCATTAATACACAACTGAGACCTTGCTTTGATGCATCACAATAAATCACAAAATCATCATTCCCTTCAGGCAATGACAATATAGGTGTCGTAGTTAGCTTTTTCTTCAATAACTGAAACGCTTTCTCTTGTTCATCATTCCATTCAAATTTCTTCCCTTTATGCGTTAATGCAGTCAAGGGTTTTGCTATTCTGGAAAAGTCTTGGATGAACCTTCTGTAGTAACCAGCTAGTCCTAAAAACTGGCGTATGTGTTTCGGAGTTTTCGGGGTTTCCCACTTTTCAACAGTTTCTATCTTTGCCGGATCCACCTTAATACCTTCTTTGTTCACTATGTGACCGAGGAATTGAACTTCTTCCAACCAAAATGCACACTTTGAAAACTTAGCGTACAATTCTTCCTTTCTCAATACTTCTAACACCTTTCTCAAATGTTCACCGTGTTCTTGGTCATTCTTTGAGTAAATAAGTATGTCATCAATGAAAACAATGACAAACTTGTCAAGGTATGGTCCACACACTCGGTTCATAAGGTCCATGAACACAGCTGGTGCATTAGTTAAACCAAACGGCATGACCATAAACTCGTAATGACCGTAACGTGTTCTGAAAGCAGTCTTTGGAATATCATCTTCTTTCACCCGCATTTGATGATACCCGGAACGTAAGTCAATCTTTGAATAAACAGACGAGCCTTGTAGTTGATCAAATAAGTCATCGATTCTCGGTAGTGGGTAGTGGTTCTTGATGGTAAGTTTGTTCAACTCTCAGTAGTCGATACACAACCTGAATGTACCATCTTTCTTCTTGACAAAAAAAACAGGAGCTCCCCACGGTGATGTGCTTGGTCGAATGAAACCACGCTCTAAAAGTTCTTGTAATTGGCTTTGTAGTTCTTTCATCTCGCTGGGTGCGAGTCTGTAAGGAGCACGAGCTATTGGTGCAGCTCCTGGTACAAGATCTATTTGAAATTCAACGGATCGATGTGGGGGTAATCCCGGTAATTCTTTCGGAAATACATCAGGAAATTCTTTTGCGACGGGAACATCATTGATGCTCTTTTCTTCAGTTTGTACTTTCTCGACGTGTGCTAGAACAGCATAGCAACCTTTTCTTATTAGTTTTTGTGCCTTCAAATTACTAATAAGATGTAGCTTCGTGTTGCCCTTTTCTCCGTACACCATTAAGGGTTTTCCTTTTTCTCGTATAATGCGAATTGCATTTTTGTAACAAACGATCTCCGATTTCACTTCTTTCAACCAGTCCATACCGATTATCACATCAAAACTCCCTAACTCTACTGGTATCAAATCAATCTTAAATGTTTCGCTAACCAGTTTAATTTCTCGATTCCGACATATATTATCTGCTGAAATTAATTTACCATTTGCTAATTCGAGTAAAAATTTACTATCCAAAGGCGTCAATGGACAACTTAATTTAGCACAAAAATCTCTACTCATATAGCTTCTATCCGCACCCGAATCAAATAAAACGTAAGCAGATTTATTGTCAATAAGAAACGTACCCGTAACAAGCTCCGGGTCTTCCTGTGCCTCTGTCGCATTAATATTGAAAACTCTTCCACGGCCTTGTCCATTCGTGTTCTCCTGGTTCGGGCAATTTCTAATAATGTGGCCCGGTTTTCCACATTTATAACAAACTACATTGGCATAACTTGCTCCGACACTACTTGCTCCACCATTACTCGTTCCGACACCATTTGTTTCTTTCGTTCTATTAACCCCTGGTCCGTAGACCTCACACTTCGCCGCGCTATGACCATTTCTTTTACACTTGTTGCAACATTTGGTGCAGAACCCCGAGTGATTCTTTTCACACCTTTGGCATAGCTGCTTCTGATTGTTGTTGTTGTTGCGGTTATTATTGTTGTTGGGATGATTGTTGTAGTTACTGTTGTTGTTGTTGTTGGGCCGTTTGTTGTAGTTGCGATTGATGTTGCGATTGTTGGGATAATTGTTGCGATTATTGTTGTAATTGCTGTTGTTGTTGTATTGGTGATTCTTATCACCGTTTTCCTCCCACTTTCTTTTGACTTGCTTCACATTGGCCTCTTCAGCAGTCTGTTCTTTAATTCTTTCTTCAATTTGGTTCACGAGTTTGTGAGCCATTCTACATGCCTGTTGTATGGAGGCGGGCTCGTGTGAACTTATATCTTCTTGGATTCTTTCCGGTAATCCTTTCACAAACGCGTCGATCTTCTCTTCCTCATCTTCGAATGCTCCCGGACACAATAGACACAATTCTGTGAATCGTCTTTCGTACGTGGTAATATCAAATCCTTGGGTTCGTAGCCCTCTAAGTTCTGTCTTGAGCTTATTGACCTCGGTTCTGGGACGGTACTTCTCGTTCATCAAGTGCTTGAATGCTGACCACGGTAGTGCGTACGCATCGTCTTGTCCCACTTGCTCTAGATAGGTATTCCACCATGTTAACACAGAACCTGTGAAGGTATGCGTAGCGTACTTTACTTTGTCCTCTTCAGTACACTTACTTATGGCAAACACCGATTCGACCTTCTCGGTCCACCGTTTCAATCCGATCGGTCCTTCGGTTCCATCAAATTCCAAAGGTTTGCAGGCAGTGAATTCTTTGTAGGTGCATCCTACACGATTTCCTGTACTGCTAGATCCAAGGTTATTGTTGGTATGTAGCGCAGCCTGTACTGCGGCTATGTTTGAAGCTAGAAAAGTACGTAATTCCTCTTCATTCATATTCACGGTGTGTCGAGTAGTCGGTGCCATTTCCTTCAAAATAGTTAAATGGAACAAGTTAATCATACAGAATATTAAGAGTAGTTAATAGTATTTCGTAGCATAATATGAACTCATTTATAAAAGCTTTTTCTTCATATTAGCGTTTTATAAGTTTAAATTCGGGTAGTACCTACCCTTTAAGTTCATACTTAGTAGCTAATATACAATTCAACTACTACAATTCTATATGAAAAACTGATTATAATAATATTTCGCGTTCAAACTTTTATACAATATTTTACAAACTTACAATGCCGCTTATTTTACATAAAGCATGAAATATAGCACACAATAACTTTGATACAAGATAGTTGTGAAGATAATTCTAGCTAGTACACAAGTCGTTCAGCAAAGGCAATAAAGACACGTAATTCATACGTCCAGAAACAAGTCATGCATTCTGGTTTTACTAGGACTACTTCCCATCCTTGGTCTTGTGCAACATAACCGTTATGGCCGTTGATAAGACAGCGTGTTGTAACGTCGTCAAAGGGACGAGGGTTACGTAATGTCCAACAGTCCCGTAATAATCTAAAAACCTCATTTCTTACCCCAATTACCGACTCCGTCACTTGTGGAAACGTTTTGTTTAATAGTTGTAGCCCGATGTTCTTGTTCTCACTTTGGTGAGAAGCGAACATTACTAATCCGTAAGCATAACATGCTTCTTTATGTTGCATGTTAGCCGCTTTTTCTAAATCACGAAGTCCAATATTCGGATATATTGAGTCAAAATAATTTCTTAACCCGTTGCGTAAAATAGCATTTGGGTTCCCCGCAATATATGCGTCAAAGTAAACACATCGTAACTTATGGGTTTCCCAATGTGATATCCCCCATCTTTCAAACGAAAGTCTCTTATAAACCAAGACATTCTTGGAACGTTCTTCGAATGTCTTACAAACTGATCTCGCCTTAAATAGTTGTGCCGAGGAATTCTGGCCGACTCTAGACAAGATTTCATCAATCATGTCTCCGGGTAGGTCTCTTAAAATATTGGGTTGTCTATCCATTTTGTGTTTTTAAACTGTAAAATAGACAAGAGTTAGATTCATAAAAAAAATACTTATTAATACAAGCAATTTTTACATATATCATAAAGCATAAGAACACTATATTACATATATTACACCACACGAATACAACTATCTTATTCCGACTCGCTCGTTTCTTCTTCTTCGGTTTTGGTTCGTTTTGCCAAGTTTCTAGGGATATATGATGTTCCCCTAATACGAGCCGTCGTTGTCCACATTGGTTTAGAAAAACCTGGTGGTTTAGAGGTTCCCGGGTCATTGTTACAACTTAAGGACTTCGGGCGTTGACGATACATATAAAGTTCATCGGGGTTGGAATTAGATGTCTCTATTTTTATGCCCTTTCCCTTATTATTTTCTTTTGCCTTTTTAAATTCAGTTGGGGTAATTTCTATAACATCATCGGAATTCTCGTCGGAATCCGATTCATCGGAGAATTAGTAATCCTCCCAATATTTTGCTTCCTTGGCGGAAACACCATTGACCATAATTAACCTTGGTCGGTTGGTTGAGGATTTTCTTTTACTTAACCGTTTTATTATTTCCCCCACCGGTTCTATTTCTTCATCCGGTTCCGATTCTTCTTCCGGTTCCGATTCTTCTTCCGGTTCCGACTCTTCTTCCGGTTCCTCTTCGGGAACTTGTGAATCAGTCCACGAATCATTCCAATTTACATTTGACTCTTCATTATTATTAGGTGAGTCAATGGGGCTTTTTCTAGAGGTAGACATCTATCACATAATATCAAACGCGTTAAGAGATTAATATATCACATAATATTCACATGTTAAAAATATATAGTTTCCAACAAAATTTGTTAAGCAATCATTTTTCAAGTAAACACGGTCGAAGTCCAGACTCACTAATGCATCCTAACAAACTCGATAAGACACACTAATGAAAAATTCTGGTTCTCTAAGACCAACGCTCGGATACCAACTGAAATGTCCCGTTCTTATTGATTAAAAACGTTCCATATTAATTGATTTCGTTGCGAGGTTTTGACCTCTATATGAGACGTTTTTCAAAGACTGCATTCATTTTTAAAACAAACCATAACCTTTATTTCATAAATAAAGGTTTAAAAAGCTTTACGTAGATTATCAAATAATGATAATCTAAAATATCCTGTTTACACACGACCATTACATAATGGTTTACAATACAAATATGTTACATCGAAATCAGTTTCTTGAATGCAGTTTTTACACAATATCATACAAACATGGACTCCAAATCTTGTCCTTATTTTAGTATGCAACAGCGGAAGCTCTTAATATTCACCTGAGAATAAACATGCTTTAAACGTCAACAAAAATGTTGGTGAGTTATAGGTTTAACCTATATATATCAAATCGTAACAATAGACCACAAGATTTCATATTTCAATACACATCCCATACATAGAGATAAAAATCATTCATATGGTGAACACCTGGTAACCGACATTAACAAGATGCATATATAAGAATATCCCCATCATTCCGGGACACCCTTCGGATATGATATAAATTTCGAAGTACTAAAGCATCCGGTACTTTGGATGGGGTTTGTTAGGCCCAATAGATCTATCTTTAGAGTTCGCGTCAATTAGGGTGTCTGTTCCCTAATTCTTAGATTACCAGACTTAATAAGGGGCATACTCAGTTTAATAATCCAACCATAGAATGTAGTTTCATTTACTCGTGTCTATTTCGTAAAACAGTTATAAAAACAACGCATGTATTCTCAGCCCAAAAATGTAAAGAGTAAAAGGGAATCAAATGAACTCACTTTCACAGATTTTTACTTCGTCGGGAAGTAAGACTTGGCCACTGGTTGATTCACGAACCTATAACAATATATACATATATATCAAAGTATGTTCAAAATATATTTACAATATTTTTAATATATTTTGATGTTTTAAGTTTATTAAGTCAGCTGTCCTCGTTAGTAACCTACAACTAGTTGTCCACAGTTAGATGTACAGAAATAAATCGATAAATATTATCTTGAATCAATCCACGACCCAGTGTATACGTATCTCAGTATTGATCACAACTCAAACTATATATATTTTGGAATCAACCTCAACCCTGTATAGCTAACTCCAACATTCACATATAGAGTGTCTATGGTTGTTCCGAAATATATATAGATGTGTCGACATGATAGGTCGAAACATTGTATACGTGTCTATGGTATCTCAAGATTACATAATATACAATACAAGTTGATTAAGTTATGGTTGGAATAGATTTGTTACCAATTTTCACGTAGCTAAAATGAGAAAAATTATCCAATCTTGTTTTACCCATAACTTCTTCATTTTAAATCCGTTTTGAGTGAATCAAATTGCTATGGTTTCATATTGAACTCTATTTTATGAATCTAAACAGAAAAGTATAGGTTTATAGTCAGAAAAATAAGTTACAAGTCATTTTTGTAAAGGTAGTCATTTCAGTCGAAAGAACGACGTCTAGATGACCATTTTAGAAAACATACTTCCACTTTGAGTTTAATCATAATTTTTGGATATAGTTTCATGTTCATAATAAAAATCATTTTCTCAAAATAACAACTTTAAAATCAAATTTTATCATAGTTTTTAATTAACTAACCCAAAACAGCCCTCGGTGTTACTACGACGGCGTAAATCCGGTTTTACGGTGTTTTTCGTGTTTCCAGGTTTTAAATCATTAAGTTAGCATATCATTTAGATATAGAACATGTGTTTAGTTGATTTTAAAAGTCAAGTTAGAAGGATTAACTTTTGTTTGCGAACAAGTTTAGAATTAACTAAACTATGTTCTAGTGATTACAAGTTTAAACCTTCGAATAAGATAGCTTTATATGTATGAATCGAATGATGTTATGAACATCATTACTACCTTAAGTTCCTTGGATAAACCTACTGGAAAAGAGAAAAATGGATCTAGCTTCAATGGATCCTTGGATGGCTCGAAGTTCTTGAAGCAGAATCATGACACGAAAACAAGTTCAAGTAAGATCATCACTTGAAATAAGATTGTTATAGTTATAGAAATTGAACCAAAGTTTGAATATGATTATTACCTTGTATTAGAATGATAATCTACTGTAATAAACAAAGATTTGTTGAGGTTGGATGATCACCTTACAAGATTGGAAGTGAGCTAGCAAACTTGAAAGTATTCTTGATTTTATGAAACTAGAACTTTTGGAATTTATGAAGAACACTTAGAACTTGAAGATAGAACTTGAGAGAGATCAATTAGATGAAGAAAATTGAAGAATGAAAGTGTTTGTAGGTGTTTTTGGTCGTTGGTGTATGGATTAGATATAAAGGATATGTAATTTTGTTTTCATGTAAATAAGTCATGAATGATTACTCATATTTTTGTAATTTTATGAGATATTTCATGCTAGTTGCCAAATGATGGTTCCCACATGTGTTAGGTGACTCACATGGGCTGCTAAGAGCTGATCATTGGAGTGTATATACCAATAGTACATACATCTAAAAGTTGTGTATTGTACGAGTACGAATACGGGTGCATACGAGTAGAATTGTTGATGAAACTAAACGAGGATGTAATTGTAAGCATTTTTGTTAAGTAGAAGTATTTTTATAAGTGTATTGAAGTCTTTCAAAAGTGTATAAATACATATTAAAACACTACATGTATATACATTTTAACTGAGTCGTTAAGTCATCGTTAGTCGTTACATGTAAGTGTTGTTTTGAAACCTTTAGGTTAACGATCTTGTTAAATGTTGTTAACCCAATGTTTATAATATCAAATGAGATTTTAAATTATTATATTATCATGATATTATCATGTATGAATATCTCTTAATATGATATATATACATTAAATGTCTTTACAACGATAATCGTTACATATATGTCTCGTTTAAAAATCATTAAGTTAGTAGTCTTGTTTTTACATATGTAGTTCGTTGTTAATATACTTAATGATATGTTTACTTATCATAGTATCATGTTAACTATATATATATCCATATATATGTCATCATATAGTTTTTACAAGTTTTAACGTTCGTGAATCACCGGTCAACTTGGGTGGTCAATTGTCTATATGAAACATATTTCAATTAATCAAGTCTTAACAAGTTTGATTGCTTAACATGTTGGAAACATTTAATCATGTAAATATCAATCTCAATTAATATATATAAACATGGAAAAGTTCGGGTCACTACACTGCTGCTACTGAAAAGGGGAAAGAAATTGTTGTGAGTAGCTCAATCCGTGAATCCGAGTCTGAGCATACAGACACTGAGTGGACAGCGGATGATACCACCACTGCCGATCAACAAACATCGGGATCAGTCAATATCACGGGTGAAACTAACCCCACTCCTCTTCCAACACTAAAGACAAGAAAGAAGAGCATAGGCTCTAAAAGGGCGAAGGTTACAGAGGAAGGCAAAAAGCAGAAACGAAGGAGAAGTATGTCCATTCTGTGCTTTCTTGAAAATGTTAATTTGTACATATTTTTGCGTACAACCGTTATGTTTGTTCATTATGCTAATTTGTTCTTTTTAGTGATTTTAGCAGAGTCGGATGATAGCCAAGGGAAGGCCACGGAGGGCGTTGAACAGAGGACGGAGGAGAATCTTGAAAGTGAAGGGGAGAAGGGCCTGAAAACGCCTGACCCAAACTTTACTCCATTCGATGAATCTGAATTTCATGAAGATAGGCCGGAAGGCAACTCTGCTTATCATTCTCCTCCTCCTAATATCACTAACCCAGCTATCACATCCTCTAATGTGCAAGAGCCAACTCTTCCTGCTCATGTGAAGGCATTGCAGGCCATCATTACAAACCCTGCCACTAAGGATAAAGAATTTACAACTCTTCTTCAGGTATGAATGATAAGACCTTCTGCATGTATACGTTTGTAACTTATTAATGTGAGTTGCCTGAAATTACTCATAAAATTTTTTCTTGTACAGGGTTATGTTATCCCTGAGCTGAAACCCCAATCCACCGCTCTCCGTTCTGATCAACTCAGGAAATCAACTACGGCAGCTCATGTACTGCTAACCAATCATCTGGACTCTGTGCTGCAACTGCAGAAGCATCAAGAGTCTATTCTTGCTATAGCCCGTAAAGACATAGCTGAAGGTGCAAATGCTGGTAAAAGAGCTGCTGATGCTGAGCGTGCCTTAAGTGATGCGCAGAAAATAATAAAGGCTAAAGAAGTTGAGCTAAAAAGTGCTCAAGATGCTACTGCTGTTCTGCAAGGGGAAAGGGATGCTGAAAAGAAAATAGTTAAAGAGGAGCAGGTGAAAGTGGGTGAGCTGGAGAAGCAGCTGAATGCAGAGAGAGAAAAGTCTGCTGAGCTTCTCCGGAGGGCGGAGAAAGGCGAAGCTAATTTTGCTGAGCTTAAGAAGGGTATACCAGGTCTGATAGCTAAGGTGCTTGGATCCAGTCTTGTAGGGAATCCCTACAATGATTATGTTTATGCTGCCTGCACCCATGCTATTGCTGATGTGACCGGCAAGCTGTTTAAATGCCTTGCTCCCAACCAGACCCCTTCTACTGCTATTGCCAAACTTATGCCTCCTGGTACTCAGGAAAAGGTTGATGAGACTAAAGACAAATTGATAAATTTGAAGATAAATGTTTATGATGAGGTATGCAGCAAAGAAGACTCATCTGCTCAAGATGTGCTTAGCGTGCAATTTGATTGATCGTTGTAAAAATATTAAACAATGCTTTGTAATAAATTTCCTTCTGACCTTGACATTATATACATACTGACTTTATTGTGATCACTACGTGTGTTTACATGCTTGTTACAAATATTTTGATGCTTAATGCTTTAAAACCAATCGATTATGCACCTGAGCATAAAATTTCTATACATAATTGTGCAGTGTATAATTGAGCAAATCATTTTGAAAAGTGTATAAGGTAATTCATATGTAGACGCTTTGCAATATCAAGTTTTGCTAAATGAATATGATGTCTGAATTCTGTTACACGCTTTCCGTCATAAAATTAATGAGGAAGAATTATGAAGTGTTTTAGAAGAATGATTACAAATCAATAAACTCTCCGTCTTACGCCTTCCGTCATAAAGTATATGAGGAAGAATTGTGAAGTGTTTTAGAAGAATGATTACAAATCAATAAACTCTCCGTCGTACTCCTTCCGTCATAAAGTATATGAGGAAGAATTGCTAATTATTTTGCCTTCATACATAAAATATAGAACTTCGTTCTGTGAAGTAAGTTTTTTATAATGTTTGTCATGACAAGTATCTGAGTTTTGTATCATGCCTCGGTGCGTTCTAGTAAAACTTAAACGTTTTCTAGCTGATCCCTTGTGCCTTTACTGGCCGGCACAAAAGCTTCCGCCATCGGAGGTATTTTAAAAATACACTCCTTCTGTGGGCAGGTTATAAATGTAATATTTTACATTTGTCACGGGCAGCACTTTGTTTAAGAAAAATATATAATATCTTGTTCGGTACTGTGTAGTACATAAACGATTGATGACGAATTTAGGTGGATCAAGCCTAATTAGTACGCCATGAATGTTTAATGTATGCAATTGCTAACATATGCACTGTAAAATAACCACAATGGTTCACAGTAAATTGATAAACGTTGCTTTTCATATAATGCGAAAATATGCTCTTCAAATGCCAAACATGTGTATTTTGGCTTGAATACAATGATTGTAAAATTCTATGTCTTCATAAAAATGCTAAAAAACTGCTCTGATAATAAACTTTCGTTCTTGATAACATGCTGAGATTTGCTTCTTCACACGCCGAGCGCCCAGCGCCATCCGGCCTACACACTTGATTATGGAATGAAAAACTCCTGAACTTCATCATCACTAAACAACCGATTATGCTTTCTCCAGTTTACGTTGCCTTTTGGTAAGTTCACAAATGTGGATCTCTCCCTAGCCGGTGCCACATACTATGAATGTATGGCGGCTACTCCGTTAGGAGTTGGGAACCTGATCTCTGCATGAGCTGTCGATGTTATTGCTCCAAATTTAGCCAACGCTGCCCTTCCAAAAAGGACGTTAAACCGAGAATTTCCATCTATGATTGTGAAATCAATTGTTTCTGTTCTCAACAATGGGAATGTGCCCATAACAACTTCCAAACGAATCTGCCCCATGGCATTTACCGGTGCTCCCGTTAATCCAGAAACTTTCAATCTCGTTTGCCTAGCTCTGTCCTGCACATGCCTTGGAAAAGTCTTCAAACAATGCCAGTAAATGATGTCAGCTTCACTTCCCGTATCTGTGTAGATACAGTTGACAAACTTATTTGCTATCTCTGCTGAAATGATCACTAGCTGAACGGACAACGCCCAATTCTGAATTGGCTGAAAGATAATTGGAGCATATCTCCAGCTGTCCAAATTTCTATTTGATGATTCACCTTCTGCATAATAACTGTCATTGATCCAAACCATCCTAATTACAACTTCTAGAGTTGTCTCACGCTCTGTGACCCGGTCTTCGTACTGCAGTTGGTTCCGATTATCTCTTCCGCCATGCTGCTCTCTTCTGTTCTCTCCACAGCGTCCTCTGTTACCATCATTCCTTTACCACGCAAATTTCCTGCGAGGATCATTCCTCTTGTACTGTTTTCCAGGCAACAAATTATTCAATTCTCCTGCCTTGATTTTCTCTATGATTTCCCTCATCAAAGATTTGCAATTGTCCGTATCATGGCCCTATGCCTCATGGAAATCTCACCACAACTCACTCTTTGGACCCTCCCTTTCTTCCATAGGTGCTGGAGCATTGAAAGTGGTCCGAATTGGTTCAGTGAAGAGGATCTCTTTCGGAGTTTTGGTAAGCGCCATAATCAACGGGTGCCTTTCTATTGGCTTTATGTTGTGGTGAAAATCACTAGGGTGATTGTTTCCTCTCCATCCTCCATTTGAATTGTCATTCCTTCTCTGATTTCTGTCAAAATACCGTCCTCCGTTGTGCGGCTTGCTACTACTGCCAGTATCAAACTTGTTCAACCCACGCTCACCAGCTCGAACATGCCTCTGTGCAACCTCCAACGCTTGATGCAATGTTTTTGGCAAGTCATATCGTAATGCATGAACAAGTGCACTAAACCGTCGCTGGTCCAAACAGAAAATGAAACCAGATACAAGCTGTGAATCTGGACAATCAGGAATCTTCTGTGCTTCAAGTGTATAACGCTTCATAAAATGAAAGGACCCGTTCATATACATTATAAACGATTCACAATAGTTGATTACATTGTGAGGTATTTGACCTCTATATGATACATTTTACAAACATTGCATTCGTTTTTAAAAGACAATCTTTCTTTACATCAAAAATTGACAGGCATGCATACCATTTCATAATATCCACTATCCAATTATAAATTGATTTAATAATAATCTTTGATGAACTCAATGACTCGAATGCAACGTTCTTCGAAATATGCTATGAAAGACACCAAGTAATATCTTTAAAATGAGCAAATGCACATCGGAAGATTTCTTTAACACCTGAGAATAAACATGCTTTAAAGTGTCAACCAAAAGGTTGGTGAGTTCATTAGTTTATCATAATCATTTATTTCCATCATTTTAATAGACCACAAGAATTTCATTTCCAGTTCTCAGAAATATACGTCCCATGCGTAGAGACAAAAATAATCATTCATATGGTGAACACCTGGTAACCGACATTAACTAGATACATATAAGAATATCCCCTATCATTCCGGGATCCTCCTTCGAACAAGATATAAATTTCGAAGTACTAAAGTATCCGGTACTTTGGATGGGGTTTGTTAGGCCCAATAGATCTATCTTTAGGATTCGCGTCAATTAGGGTGTCTGTTTCCTAATTCTTAGATTACCAGACTTTAATAAAAAGGGGCATATTCGATTTCGATAATTCAACCATAGAATGTAGTTTCAATTACTTGTGTCTATTTCGTCAAAAATTTATAAAAGCGCATGTATTCTCAGTCCCAAAAATATAATGGGTAAAAAGGTAAATGAAACTCACCATACTGTATTTCGTAGTAAAAATACATATAACGTCATTGAACAAGTGCAAGGTTGGCCTCGGATTCACGAACCTAAATTAATTATATATATTTATGTGTTGGTCAATATTTGTCTAACAAATTAGGTCAAGTCATAGTGTACCACAATCCTAATGCTCGAGACTAATATGCAAAAGTCAACAAAAGTAAATTTGACTCAAAATAATTTCCAAAAATCTATACATGATTAATATATAGTTTAAATATCGTCATTTTATATTTTTAAATATTTTTAAAAGATTTATTAGAGCAAATAATATAATTTATTTATTAATAAATAAAATTTTATATTAAATTTATATAATAAAATATACTTTTATATATATTAAGTAATAAAATTTTTGGGTTCATTTAATATTATAAAGATAATATGATAGGTATTATTAAAGTAAGTTATTACACGTAGTAAAATATGTTTGTATCACATATTTATTTGATAAAATAATATCTATAATGATAGTAAGTAAAAGTTGTATTATTTTGTAATAATATTAATTATTATAAAAATATCAATATTTATAATTACTAAGATGACATTATGATAAAACGATAATTCTAATTATGATAACTTTAATATTTACGATAATTTTTAATATTATCTTTAAAATAATAATTCTATTTAAAATAATAATAATAATGATATTTTATAGTAACAATGACATGTCTATTAAAATGATAATTTTTGTTAAAATGATAATTTTAATACTAACGATACTTTTAATAATAATAGTAATGATAAAAATAATAAGAACGATAATTTTATCTAAATCAATATCTTATAATATTTAATTTCATCATGATACTCTTACCCATTATTTCCTAATCGTTTCGTTTAATAGCTTTTAATCGTCTTTTATATCGTGTTCATAATAATGATAATAATAGTAATCAAAATAATTAGGTGTTACAAATATTTGTTTTAATTACACTAATATTAATAATGATAGTTACTATAACATTATTAACGATAATACTATTAATTATCTTAATGATAATATAGTAATAATAATAATAACAATAACAATAACCATTTTTAAATAATGATATATATATTAATAATGATAATAATAATAATAATACCAATAATAATAATAATAATTGGATAATAATAATAATACTAATTATAACTTTAACGATAATAACGATAGTAATAATAAAAAAATAATAATTTTTAATGATAAATCCCTTTTATTGATAAAGATAATAATAATGATAATAATAAGATAAAACTAGAACGACGATAAAAACGACGATAATAATAATCATTTTTAATAAAAATATCGAAAATACAATTGATTATAACTTCTAATCCGTTCATCGAAACCATTCGATATCTAAAGGAAAAGTTCTTAATTTTTCGCTAGCTTTCCAAGGACATGCATATCTTATACCTTATCTCAACCGCAAGTGTAACTAATTCAAGATTCAACCTAATCTGTCTATGGGCAATATCAAAAGTACAAGCATGCATAATCCTAAATACTCGAGCACTAGTCAGGGATACACTATTAGTATGTAAAAGTTAAATTATGAGTACTCACGTATCAATATTGAGATTCAATATTGCAGGAAAGGTACGTAGACGCAACGGAAATGATAAACACTATATTGACCTCACGAGCATACCCATGAACCATACTCAATCACCTCCATAGCTATAACCCATAATTTCCTTAATCATATCCCACTCGAAAAACAATTTTGAAATCACTCGGACAGCACTCCGTAGTAATATTTTATGTATACTAATAATATCTTGAAATAATACGGAGTAAATATATATATATATGTATATCGATTGAGAGAGTTTAGAGAAAAATATTTTCAAGTTTCTATGAAATAATGAAACCTATTGAATTCTATTTATAATAGATTTTTGAATTATTAAAGTGAATTATTAAAGTATGAATTATTAAAGTGAATTATTAAAGTATGAATTATTAAAGTGAATTATTAAAGTATGAATTATTAAAGTGAATTATTAAAGTTAAAGTAAAGTAAAAATAAAGTAAAGGTAAAGTTTAAGTATAGTAAAAGTATAAAACTATGTACGTATAATACGCGTATAAATATATATAATATTAATTTAAATTGTTATATATATTCAATAAAATAAAATATAAATATCGTTATCTTTATCATACTAGTTAAGTAATGAGTTGTCAAAAGTGGTTCTAGATATTTATAAAAGTTATATACGTTTTAATAATAAAGTTCTTTTTAAACTAAAAAAGTTTTTTGTACGTTTGAAACTAAATAGATCAATCGAGTCTTTATGAAATTCAATCTTCCACTATCCTTTGTCTAGTTCTCAATGATTGACAATTTATTCTTATTTATAAATCACTTTACCATTTTTCGAATATTGTTAAAATGGAAAGATTTCTCAAATCAACGTGGGCCTTTCAACAGAGACTTGTAATCATAATTCAATATATCTGACAATTCAATCATTTGATCTTATCTTCTAATTCCATTGATAAACATTTTGAAACAGATACAATCATATAAAGTATTTAATCTAATATTTTATTTACGTTTCAAGTTATAATATATATACACATATACATATATAATCATATTCGTTTAATGGTTCGTGAATCGTTGGAAATTGGTCGAGGTTGAATGAATGTATGAACATAGTTTAAAATTCTTGAAATTTAACTTAACAAATATTGCTTATTGTGTCGGAAAACATATAAAGATTAAAGTTTAAATTTGGTTGGAAATTTCAGAGTTGTCACAGTACCTACCCGTTAAAGAAATTTCGTCCCGAAATTTGAGTGGAAAGATCGTGAATGATAATAAATATGTTTTTATGATGCATACGGGCTGAAAATTAGAGTTTTATCATCAGCGAATAATTTGGATAAACAATCCATTTATATGAAGAGTACGAATGAAGCTAACATAGAAGAGTGAAATGAGTAAGTGTAGATTCATCTTAACATTTGACGTAGATATGATTGATTCCCAGATTTCAAGGGATTTGAAGAAAATCTTCTTAATAAGATTTGACTCTCCGGTAATCAAGGGAATTAGGATCCGCTTTAATGCGATCGTCCATTTTAATTGTTCTGTCGAAGATTTTCTTATAAATTCACCTCCTTCGTTTCCTTACAACTCACACCTTCTGTTGATGCATTTTATGCAAGTCCCTAGACGTCTACCCACGTCCATTGCAGGTACAACAGTTTACAGGCCACCATGATTGCTCGTTATTATCTTATCCGTGTTTGTATGTGGTTACAAGAACTGCAGGAACGAGATTTAGATGTTTGACTATATTAGACTTAGTCAGACATACGAGTGAAGCCTCACTAGTATGACTGACAGGCTCATACGCACGGTTGATGCTGAGCTATGTCACAATTACAACCTAAATGAGAAGACACGAGTGAGTGATCACCCGTACGGCTGATGAAGCCAACTCGTACGTGTGATGAATGAATCGTATGGATGAGTCAACAGCAGGGGTATATAAATGAAAGGACCCGTTCATATACATTATAAACAATTCACAATAGTTGATTACATCACAAGGTATTTGACCTCTATATGATACATTTTACAAACATTGCATTCGTTTTTAAAAGACAAACTTTCTTTACAACGAAAGTTGACGGCATGCACACCATTTCATAATACATCCAACTATAATTGGCTTAATAATAATCTTGATGACCTCAACGACTCAAATGCAACGTCTTTCAAAGTATGTCATGAATGACTCCAAGTAATATCCTTAAAATGAGCTAATGCACAGCGGAAGATTTCTTTAATACCTGAGAATAAACATGCTTTAAAGTGTCAACCAAAAGGTTGGTGAGTTCATTAGTTTATCATAATCAATCATTTTCGTAATAGTAATAGACCACAAGATTTCTGTTTATAAATATATGTACACTCGCAATTGTATAAAAGTATTCTATAAGTTGTAGGCACCCGGTAACAAGCCTTAACGTTCATGTTTTACCCTCTGAAGTACACCTGATCAGGTGTGTTTAATATAACCTCGAAGTACTAAAGCATCCCATAGTCAGGATGGGGTTTGTCAGGCCCAATAGATCTATCTTTAGGATTCGCGCCTACCGTACATAGACAAGTAGTTTAATGTTACCAAGCTAAGGGTATATTTCTGGTTTAAACCCACATAGAATTTGTTTTAGTACTTGTGCCTATTTCGTAAAACATTTATAAAACAGCGCATGTATTCTCAGCCCAAAAATATATATTGCAAAAGCAATTAAAAAGGGAGCAAATGAAACTCACAATACTGTATTTCGTAGCAAAAATACATATAACATCATTTAACAAGTGCAAGGTTGGCCTCGGATTCACGAACGTATCAATATTGAGATTCAATATTGCAGGAAAGTACGTAGACGCAACGGAGATGATAAACACTAGATTGACCTCACGAGCATACCCATGAACCATACCCATCACCTCCATAGCTATAACCCATAATTTCCTTAGCTTCGACTCATTCAAAAAAACTATTTTGAAATCACTCGGACAGTACTCCGTCGTAATATTTTATGTATACTAATAATATCTTGAAATAATACAGAGCAATATATATATATATATATATATATATATATATATATATATATATATATATATATATATATATATATATATATATATAAATCGATTGAGAGAGTTTAGAGAAATATATTTTCAAGTTTCTATGAAATAATGAAACCTATTGAATTCTATTTATAATAGATTTTTGAATTATTAAAGTGAATTATTAAAGTATGAATTATTAAAGTGAATTATTAAAGTATGAATTATTAAAGTGAATTATTAAAGTATGAATTATTAAAGTGAATTATTAAAGTATGAATTATTAAAGTTAATTATTAAAATACGAATTATTAAAGTGAATTATTAAAGTATGAATTATTAAAGTGAATTATTAAAGTATGAATTATTAAAGTGAATTATTAAAGTATGAATTATTAAAGTGAATTATTAAAGTGAATTATTAAAGTATGAATTATTAAAGTGAATTATTAAAGTATGAATTATTAAAGTGAATTATTAAAGTTAAAGTAAAGTAAAAGTAAAAGTAAAGTAAAGGTATAGTTAAAGTATAGTAAAAGTATAAAAACTATGTATGTATAATACGCGTATAAATATATATAATATTAATTTAAATCGTTATATATATTTAATGAAATAAAATATAAATATCGTTATATTTATTATACTGGTTAAGTAATGAGTTGTCAAAAGTGATTCTAGATATTTATAAAAGTTATATACGTTGTAATAATAAAGTTCTTTTTAAACTGAAAACGTCTTTGTACGTTTGAAAATAGATTAATAGAATATTATGGAAACCAATTCTCCACTAACTTTTGTCTAACTTTCGTAAATGACACTTTTTGTTTTTATTTATAAATAGCTTTACAAATTATTCTAAATATCGTTAAGAGGAATAGATTTTCTCAAATCATAGTGGACCTCTCAACAGAGACTTGTAATCATAATTCAATATTTCTGATAATTCAATTATTTAATATATTTTTTTTAATTTCGTGGAAAATCATATTGAAACAAATACGTTCGTGTAAAGTATTATACGTTTAATACTTTATTAATATTCTCAAGTTATAATATATATATACATAACATATCTATTTATATATAACGGTTCGTGAATCGTCGGAATTTTTGGTCGAGGTTATAATGAATGTATGAACACAGTTTAAAATTCTTGAGATTTAACTTAACAAACTTTGCTTATCGTGTCGGAATAATATAAAGATTAAAGTTTAAATTTGGTCGGAAATTTCCGGGTCGTCACAGTACCTACCCGTTAAAGAAATTTCGTCCCCGAAATTTGATAGAGGTCGTCATGACTAACAATGAGAATGTTATTATAACGATTATAGAGTTTTATCATGTTTAAGAAGAATGGATAAAATAATTCGATTAATCGAAACGTGTGAGTGAAGTTATCGTAAATGAATGAAATAAGATAATAGTGATTCGTCGTATCTTTTGACGTCATCACGATTGATCTCCGAAAAGAAAATCTTTGTAATCTATATTGGATTTGATTATTCGGCGATTAAGGAAATTATGATCCTCTTCGAATTAATACGATAATCCATTTTGATTTCTCTGTCGGATATTTCACTATAAATCCACCTCATTTGTTTTCTTACAACTCACACCTTCTCAACTCATATTTTAAAGTATTTGTCAATATGCTTCATCCAGTGCTGATTCTTGATATACTCCTCACTTTCATATCTATCGCTCTTCTTTTTCATCTGCCTCCGAAAGAATCTATTTACTTCTACTATACTCTTGGTTTTATAGTGTTTTTAGTTCTCCCGTGTCTTTATATTGCTATATGCATTGATATATACGGTTTGTGATTTCAGGGTTGTTGTTGGATTTTATATCTTCCCTTATATTTCAAAGTCCTTGCTTCTTCTATATTCATTGTCATCCCCAATTAATGCTCTCTTTTATTTGCTGCGATTTATACCCCAATTTCTATTTCGGAGTTTTGTCCTTTCGTTTCTTCTTCTTGCGATTAAGCACCACTTGTAATGGTCCAGAATTCGCATATACGAATTTCGGAATGAACATTGTTAATGTTCTAAGAAGGAAGTTGTAATGGCATGATCTTGACTTGTCAAATTACTAGAATACCTCGAAAAAGGCCGAATCATCAAGAAATATTTTCTTGATATTTTAGAGGTTAAAGAGAATACAAGATTCGTGTAACATAGCACATGATGACGTTATGATCTGTGAATCATCACGTTCCATTTAGAAACTCAGCATGACTTAATGTAATATAATCACGTTGATCAAGTGTCATTATATTATACTAGTTCATGCTTCAGTTCACAACACTACTTCAAAAATATTCCTATTTTAAATTCGAAAGTTTCAGAATTTAGAAACTAAAATAGTTTCTTTTACGATGTAATACAGACAACACGAAGAGGTAAATGATTTCAGATAAGAATAATTATGGAAATATCTTCAGAAATATGGAGGATATTTATAATGAAAGATACGATGATATCTTAAAATTTCTAATATGAGAGGATGATGAAGAATATTGTCCGTAAGGGTTTAGAGTCAGGAGCAAGGTATTTGATAATGACTTCAGCAGACACGGAATCATTTGGATTCTTTGAAGGTAGATTTCGTCCTTGTGATTTATCCACAGCCTTCTTCATGGTTTGCTCAATCCGTATTTTTCAGTACTAAATATTCTCTTTTTCTGAGCTTTACCAACACACTACTCTTTATCATCAAACTTTTTACTGTTAAGGTCGTTTATAGTTTTTGCTGCTTCATCAGTATTTCGAGAACTAGTTCGCAGTTTAGGGTGTTTTTCAGAAACTTCACATTCAAAGTATATAAGTCCAGAAGATAGACACATATAATTGTTGGCGTAGACATGCTGCGAGATTTCAAAATACTGATTGCTAATTTCCGATGATTCGTATGGCAATTCTCGTTACAAGATGCAGATGAGTAAATGATGGGGTTTTGATAAATATAAAGATTTTTCGGAAAGTCAAAGATCAATGAAGTTGTTAATAAGTTTACTGCTAATGTGGCGAGATATGAAAGGTTCCCCGGTAATAATGATGAAGGGGTAATCATTATAATAAGGCTTATTCGAATGAACAATTGAAGCTGGTTTGCTGGAGCTGTGACAAAACCGTCTATTTTTAGAAGGGATTGAAAAGTTATTTTAGCTAGTAAATGATAAAAGGTCTGACATGGATACTGTAGCGACCCCGACAAATCGTCAAGTGACGGCGTCGTCTACATGGGTCCCATTACCTGGTCATAAGTCTTTATGACAACGTTTGACCAAAATATGTCACCTTCATTTCAACATAAAGATTGTTTCCAAAGTTTAAAAGAATTGTTCAACCAAAAGTTAAGTTACAAGGTTATAAGTACAAATGAAATCTAGGCGACACGGTTAAACGTAAAGTCATAAGACGCTCCATGAAATGCATGTATACTCGACATCCAATGCAAGTATCAAATAATGAGCGGAAGCATGTATCACATATCGTGCAAGACCTGAGAAAAACATAGAAATCTGTCAACGAAAACGTTGGTGAAATCATAGGTTTAAGTAAGTAAGTGAGTAAAAGTAAGTAAGTCGAACCACAAGGTTTGCAAAGTTGAAATAATAGTAATACATTCTAAAAGTTAATATTCACGAGCACCCAATTATCAAAGCTTAACATTCCATCCATTGTATACCCCATCCATAGTGCTAGAACAAACACTGATTCTCGAAAATATATTTCATTCGTAAACGGTAGCGAACCGTTTGAATGAGGGTTTGTCAAACCCATATGGATCCATACAACATAAGTTCTCGCTTACACCCGGCAAGTGTAACTAATGATAATCGAATTGAGGATTTTGTTCTAAACTCGTATGTAGAATGTTTGTTTTCCTGTACTTGTGTTCACTTAGTAAAAGAAATGTTTATGTTTTCTCATCCCAAATGTAAGTTCAAAAAGAGTAAGAGTGGGACTATGATCTCACCTTGAGTGCGAGAGTTATAAAAGTACTTCAACAAGTAAACGCGTGCAAAGACAAGGCTAGTATTGACCTAAACATATAGGTTATATCAACAACGGTAAACACAAACGGTCAAAGATGTTCAATTAGTCATATGGCTCGTTACGACTCGATTATGTAGCATGTGAATCAATTAGTCAAGTTTCATGCACGATACCAGTAACTAAGCATGTTAGAACGATCGTATAATTGTTTGGTTAAGTTTGACTAAAAGTCAAACTTGGTCAAAGTCAAGGTCATCGGGGTCGGGTCGGGTGTCCGACAATTTTCTCATGATGAGAAGTCATATACGAGCATAATAGTCAAGTTTCATGGTAAACGGGGTTATAGTAAAGCGGGAAACATTTTTGTGACATGAAAAACAAAGACAAAATGAGCTGGGCAGTATGCGCGGCGCGCAATGGGTTGCGCGGCGCGCACCCAAGTGTAAATCCTGGTCAGAACTTAACCACGAAGGCAAACATCTGGGATTTCTAATTCTGCGCGGCGCGCGGGTATATGCGCGGTGCGCGGGTATATGCGCGGCGCGCAATACCTGGGAAACATGCAGTTTGCAGAAAAATGGTCCAAGTCACGAACCAAAACTCAAATTAACATATTTTATGAACCGAAAACATCCAAAATGCATACTATATATCATTGGAAAGGTAATTTGACAAGGAAAACAACTAAACACATTTCATCAAATAAAAACATCAATTTCAATAACCGATTTTCCGTCAAGTGATCATTAAGAATCCATTTTCAAAGTTTCAAGTTCATCAAATGCATTTTAAGTTTCGGGAATCCAATTCACACATGTGATATGCCGTTTTGAAGGTAATGAAGCATACATTACTACTAAACACTAACAATTAACATTTCATGGCATTCAAGCATCCAAAAATTCATGTCAAGAACTATCAAACCCTAGTCAAACATCTCAAAATCAATAATCATGTTTTTGAAGTTTTCTTAATCAACCTACACATCAAAACGAAGCTAATGATACTAGTAACACTTTTAAAACATGCACTTTAACAATCTAACAACATTTGATTATCCAAAATCAAGGATTTAGCAAGCAATTTTCATATTGAACTAGTTACACCAAAAACAACGAATCGAGCATACAAATTACATACACGACATCACAATGAGCCATAGACACTAATTAACAACTTTATAACTCAAAAATCTCAAGAACACATAAAATTAGTGATTTTAGAAAGTTACCCAAATGAGATGAAGTTGGTATCAAATTGAAGAGGATGAAGAGAGGATTCCAAATATGTATTTTGTTTTGGTTGAAGCTTCCAAATCCGAATTTAGATGATGATTCTTTGTAGTGGTGTTTGAGAGAAAATTGGAAAGTATAGAAAGAAAATGGAAATGAAAATGAAAAGGAAAATGGGGAGGTGGGTGTTGACTAGTCAAGCTAGTCACATCTTTGCTCCAATGGCGAAACTAGTCCCTCGCGTTCGGTTGCGGGTGCGTGAATTGACCAAACGAATTATTTTAAATTACACGGAAGTACGGGAGATATTAAAAATCCGATAACGAGAATATTTAAAATGTTACTTAACAAAGGATACGAATCTAGATATGAAGGGTATTATTTAAAAAGAAAAAGACGGGCGTTAAAATAATTTAACGGAAAAATGCGGGATGTTACATTATCCACACCTCAAAAGAAATTTCGTCCCGAAATTTAGTTGAAAGTAGTAGTCGATATCTCCTACTCGAGACTTTACGTTGTCAATGCTATGAATAAGTGAAAGTACGTCCTTGAGTGTTCTCATGAATTTAGACAGTCAGGGTTTTACGTTGTATTAAGGTTTGGTTTTACGATCCCCAGTTTCAACTGGTTTTCCCCTATGAAGAGAAGTTTGTCATCAATAGTTGATGTATCTAGCAGGATTGCACGTTCCTGTTCCGCAGGACACGTTTCTAAGTTTGTTACACGAAAAGTAGGGTAAACGGAAACTTAATTGCATCGGAAGTTCTAAACGGTAGGAAGCGGTTCCAACACGCCCCAAGGTTTCAAAAGGTTCAATATTGCAGATATAGCCTTTCTCGATTTCCTAAAATGGATTTCACCTTTCCAAGGTGCGGTTTCTCAATATTACGCGATTACACACTGGGATTTGTGAGGTTTTCATCTAAGTTTGGTATAACTCTTCTGGCGACCATGGGTTGTCTCTACCCCTCCTCGGACTTGAACGATCTCAATTGTTGTTTCTTGATGGAGTTCAGATTCGGCGATTTGCTTGCCGCATGCTTTGGTTAAATGAACAGGGGTATGACATTAGCGGTCATATAGGGTTTCGGAAGTGCTGCGTTAATATACGAGTGATAGCTGTCGTCGTAAAAGGAACTACTAAAGGTGACAATACCAGTCTGTAACATGTCTTTCCAAGATTGAATCGTACGTTTGCTCGGTTCGTCGGTTGTGGGAGATACGCGGTACGTATGTCCAAGTGGGTTTCCAAGGTTTCTTGCAAAACTAGAAGCGATACGAGTATTTTGATCCGAGGTAATTGGCAATGGTACACCGTGTTAGAATAGGATCTCTTAAGATATGTTTGAACAAGTCAGTTAGGGTTCGAAAAAAAAAAATGTTCGTTAGGACTATTCACCCTCGTGGCGAATACTAAGGTAATATGAGGAATTTCTCTATCCATGGAGAAATGTTACAAGGAGTTCCCTTAAACGGAAGTGCGAGCGATAAAGATAGGAGTGAAACGAGGACTTAGAATAGGATGAGCTTACATCTCGAGGTTGCCATAACGTGCCTCTAGTTGTCAAAAAAAAAATGAAGTCTGAAAGAGAAACGAGATAGTACACGTAATTGTATAGTTCGGGGTTGAATAATGGTTGGACGATTATCAGTGACGCAAGGGCGTTAAGTCAAAGAAGAGTGAAGTATCGTTGGATTGTGTGTTATCTTAAATTCCAGTAATATTAGACGGTGACGGTGAAATAACAGAGGTAGGTAGTGTGGTACAGGATGACGAGAAAATTGATCAGATCCACAATTTAGTATTCGAATTCTTCGTGCAAAATAACGAATTTTAGTTATGTTGATTTTTGAGACGAGAGAGTATGCCTTTCGGCGTTTAAGTAGAAATATTTCCATGTTTGAGTTCCATCTAGTGCTATACGAATTTAGCTAGGAAGGTTGGTGTGAAGAATCACGTTCAAGGCTCAGACATGAAGAGGTTTAAAGTTTTCCTTAGTGAGTTAATGAGTTTAAAAGTCGTGTAACACGAGAAAAGTCAGAAATGAATCTTCGGTAAAAATAGACGAGATCTAAGATTTTACGAATACAAGTCTGAGTTGGGAGAGTTTCCTGATTACATGTGGCTTGATTTCGAGATTGATTGTAATGCCTTGACCATTAACATCATGGTCTAGAAAATTGGACTTCGTTCAACAGAAATTCTCACTAGGAGAATTTGGTATAAAGTTGCTCTTTTCTCAAAAGTTCGAGCGTAAGATGGTGATGTTGTTCGTTTTCCTTCTTTACTTAAATAAGTTAAGATGTCATCTATAAATACGATAACAGATTTGTCTAGATAAGTTGCATACGTGGTTTAGGAGGTTCATGAATACGGACGGAGTCCTAAATAAATCAAACGGTACTAAGAGAGATTTACAACTAACGTTGTGAGTTCGGAAATGGCTTAGGAGACATCGTCTCCCTTAACCCCCAATTGGTGATAACCGGAACGGAGGTCGATTTGGAATACACACGAGTTTCACGCAAATAATCATGAGGTCATGGATACGAGGAAGTGGGTATCGGTTTCCAACCGAAAATTATTTAGTTCACAAAAATCCATACATAATTGTAGGAAAGAAATAAAAAAAAAAAATTTCTCCTTAACGAATAGGTTTTGAGCTCCTTAGTTCTATAGGTGTCAAGTCATAATTCTTAACGTATATCCTCTGATAAAATTTATAGGCACACAATATATTCCGTTGGTCACTTAAATTGCCTAAGTAGTGTCTAGGGAAAAAGTGGAGTGCAAAGAGCACGAGTCAAAGACTTGGTTATAAAACGTCTAACGGTAATGAAATCGAATAAGTATGAAGTATACGGTTTGTTGTGAAGAAACGTACCCGTTACTAGTCCATCGTCGTTCCGGGCATCCTAGGTGTCGATGTTGAAGGTTCAACGGCGTGCGTTGGGGTTGATTTTCTTATTTGGGCACACATTCCTAAAATGACCCAGTTGGCCACATTCGAAGCAAGCACCCGTTCTGTGTGCGTTGGGCATCTTTCGAGCGACGGGTCCTTGGCGCCGGTGGTGAAACCTGCCACATCCTTCAAAGTGATGCTTGTGGCATTCGTTACAAAAAGGTAGTTTTCCGGCATAGCTTTTCTTGTCGTTGGAGGTAAAAGGCTTCTTGGCGGGGATGTTGTTATTGTTGTGGTTGCTTGATTGAGAGGCTTCCCATGTTCTTTTGTTGTTACTCGGGTGGTTCTCGACCATTGGTGCCGGTGCTTCCATTTCATTCACCGTTTCTAAGGCTTGGCGGGCCATTGTTAAAGCCTCTTGTAGGTTAGTGGGTTGAGATGTCATTACCTTGTGTTGAATGCTCTTAGGGAGGCCATCCATGTAAAGTTCGACTCTTAGGGATTCGGGAGTCATGAGATTTGGACACATCGAGACTAGTTCGGTAAACCGTTGATTATAAGCTTCGAGGTCATTTCCGACCGTTTTTAAATTCCTTAGACCCTGTTCGAGCCTTCGAGTCTCGTCGCGCGGGAAGTATTCGGTGATCATTCTTTCTCTTAATTCGGTCCAAGAGAGTGTGTGGGGTTCATCGCTTCCCACCAATTGTACATACGTGTTCCACCACGAGAGAGCAATGCCGGTGAAAGTGAGGGTGGAAAACTTGACCTTATCTTGGTCTCGACAACCGCTTGTGTTAAAAACGTTCTCCATTTGTTCAAACCATCGGGTGAGAGTAACCGGTCCTCCGGTTCCATCGAAAGTGGGAGGATTGTACTTCATGAAGTTCTTGTAGGAGCAACCTTCGATTGAATTACCGGCTCCATGATTGTTGTTGTTAGAAAAGTGATCGGCCACGGCCGTACCCACGGCGGTGGTTATCATTCGTTGAAGAGCTTGTTCTAGAGTTTCGAGAGGAGTATTATGTTGACCTTGGTGAGCCATTGTTCCTTCATGAGACAAGAATATCGTTGGTTAGTATTTTCAACAATACTAACCGGAGTATGGAAATAGGATAGAGAGGAAATTTTTCCTTGACTCGCCTTAAATTCTTTACGTCATAACGTCGGAACGTCCATGTGAATCACCGTAATATAATCCCGGAAATTATATTACCCCGATTCTCATGTGCATTTAACATTACTTCATAAAGTCAAGGTGGCGCATCAACAAAATTTATCAACGTAAGATCAAGATCGAATACGAGTTAGATATGATAGAAGAGTTCGAGTATAAATGCACAATTAGTCAAATAATTCCTACTTCAGTCTATATGCCGGTTGTAGTCTAGATTCACCTATGTACCCTATGACTCGGGGTGGACACAAATGAACTCTAAATCCCTACAACCAAGGCTCTGATACCACTTGTAGCGACCCCGACAAATCGTCAAGTGATGGCGTCGTCTACATGGGTCCCATTACCTGGTCATAAGTCTTTATGACAACGTTTGACCAAAATATGTCGCCTTCATTTCAACATAAAGATTGTTTCCAAAGTTTAAAAGAATTGTTCAACCAAAAGTTAAGTTACAAGGTTATAAGTACAAATGAAATCTAGGCGACACGGTTTAAAGTAAAGTCATAAGACGCTCCATGAAATGCATGTATACTCGACATCCAATGCAAGTATCAAATAATGAGCGGAAGCATGTATCACATATCGTGCAAGACCTGAGAAAAACATAGAAATCTGTCAACGAAAACGTTGGTGAAATCATAGGTTTAAGTAAGTAAGTGAGTAAAAGTAAGTAAGTCGAACCACAAGGTTTGCAAAGTTGAAATAATAGTAATACATTCTAAAAGTTAATATTCACGAGCACCCAATTATCAAAGCTTAACATTCCATCCATTGTATACCCCATCCATAGTGCTAGAACAAACACTGATTCTCGAAAATATATTTCATTCGTAAACGGTAGCGAACCGTTTGAATGAGGGTTTGTCAAACCCATATGGATCCATACAACATAAGTTCTCGCTTACACCCGGCAAGTGTAACTAATGATAATCGAATTGAGGATTTTGTTCTAAACTCGTATGTAGAATGTTTGTTTTCCTGTACTTGTGTTCACTTAGTAAAAGAAATGTTTATGTTTTCTCATCCCAAATGTAAGTTCAAAAAGAGTAAGAGTGGGACTATGATCTCACCTTGAGTGCGAGAGTTATAAAAGTACTTCAACAAGTAAACGCGTGCAAAGACAAGGCTAGTCTTGACCTAAACATATAGGTTATATCAACAACGGTAAACACAAACGGTCAAAGATGTTCAATTAGTCCTATGGCTCGTTACGACTCGATTATGTAGCATGTGAATCAATTAGTCAAGTTTCATGCACGATACAAGTAACTAAGCATGTTAGAACGATCGTATAATTGTTTGGTTAAGTTTGACTAAAAGTCAAACTTGGTCAAAGTCAAGGTCAACGGGGTCGGGTCGGGTGTCCGACAATTTTCTCATGATGAGAAGTCATATACGAGCATAATAGTCAAGTTTCATGGTAAACGGGGTTATAGTAAAGCGGGAAATATTTTTGTGACATGAAAAACAAAGACAAAATGAGCTGGGCAGTATGCGCGGCGCGCAATGGGTTGCGCGGCGCGCACCCAAGTGTAAATCCTGGTCAGAACTTAACCACGAAGGCAAACATCTGGGATTTCTAATTCTGCGCGGCGCGCGGGTATATGCGCGGCGCGCAATACCTGGGAAACATGCAGTTTGCAGAAAAATGGTCCAAGTCACGAACCAAAACTCAAATTAACATATTTTATGAACCGAAAACATCCAAAATGCATACTATATATCGTTGGAAAGGTAATTTGACAAGGAAAACAACTAAACACGTTTCATCAAACAAAAACATCAATTTCAATAACCGATTTTCCGTCAAGTGATCATTAAGAATCCATTTTCAAAGTTTCAAGTTCATCAAATGCATTTTAAGTTTCGGGAATCCAATTCACACATGTGATATGCCGTTTTGAAGGTAATGAAGCATACATTACTACTAAACACTAACAATTAACATTTCATGGCATTCAAGCATCCAAAAATTCATGTCAAGAACTATCAAACCCTAGTCAAACATCTCAAAATCAATAATCATGTTTTTGAAGTTTTCTTAATCAACCTACACATCAAAACGAAGCTAATGATACTAGTAACACTTTTAAAACATGCACTTTAACAATCTAACAACATTTGATTATCCAAAATCAAGGATTTAGCAAGCAATTTTCATATTGAACTAGTTACACCAAAAACAACGAATCGAGCATACAAATTACATACACGACATCACAATGAGCCATAGACACTAATTAACAACTTTATAACTCAAAAATCTCAAGAACACATAAAATTAGTGATTTTAGAAAGTTACCCAAATGAGATGAAGTTGGTATCAAATTGAAGAGGATGAAGAGAGGATTCCAAATATGTATTTTGTTTTGGTTGAAGCTTCCAAATCCGAATTTAGATGATGATTCTTTGTAGTGGTGTTTGAGAGAAAATTGGAAAGTATAGAAAGAAAATGGAAATGAAAATGAAAAGGAAAATGGGGAGGTGGGTGTTGACTAGTCAAGCTAGTCACATCTTTGCTCCAATGGCGAAACTAGTCCCTCGCGTTCGGTTGCGGGTGCGTGAATTGACCAAACGAATTATTTTAAATTACACGGAAGTACGGGAGATATTAAAAATCCGATAACGAGAATATTTAAAATGTTACTTAACAAAGGATACGAATCTAGATATGAAGGGTATTATTTAAAAAGAAAAAGACGGGCGTTAAAATAATTTAACGGAAAAATGCGGGATGTTACAGATACATGTTAAATTATGACTTTGGTTTCAAGAGTTTTTCAGGTACGTAACTGTGGATAACATGTGGTTGGATCATCATCTCGATTGTTCATTATTTGAAGTGTCTTCAGGTATTTCGAAGGGCTTGAACACAGATTATAATCGTTAATATATATACAATGTTCTAACACAGTTTTGAAGTTAAAGTATAGATTTGAAAGATGTAAGAATCTAAGAGTGATGATAACGGTTATAACTTGAATTGAATTCGGCGATTTCAAAATCAGAATATGTAATTAGATTTTTGAATGAGTATGGTTGTTTTGATTTCTATAAAAGAATGTATATTGTTGTGAAAGTAGGGAGTATAATGGATAATTTGCTGAATCAGATTCGAAGAATGTAACATATTAATTGTGAATTTATATATCTCTCGGGTATTACCTACCCGTTAAAAAAATTTGTCACAATTAATATTTTGTACAAAATAATTTTATTACAGTCTTTATGGAAATATATGTGTATATTTCTTCAGATGTAATATTGATTTAATGAGTTAATATTAAATTAAACTCACTTAATTTATGGTTAAGGCTAGGATAGGTAATTTCTAGACTTTAGAAATTACATAATCGTCGTAGAATGTTTTCCCAATGAAGTTATGAATCAATACTTCATCGTTGTGGTATTCCTTAGTATCTACAGGGCGTATGACGTCGATGCTCATGGGACAGATTGTGAAGTTGAGGTTTGCGATGCGGTTGTTGTTGGTGGTGGTAATGGTACTGTTGATGTTGCTGGTGGTACTGGTTATGTTGTTTGTGCTGCTGCTGGTGTTTGTAACCTTTGCACCATATTCTCCAAAGCCACTACCCGAGCGCGAAGCTCGTTGACTTCTTCTATTACACCGGGGTGATTGTCGGTTCGGACGAGCGGATAGATAAGATCTAGAATTTGGTGTAGTATATAATCATGACGAGATACTCTGGAAATGAGAGAGAAAATGGTGTTTCGGACAGGTTCGCGGGTAAATGCTTCAGGTTCATTGCCAAGAGGGCAATGTGGTGGATGGAAGGAATCACCTTCTTCTTGTCTCCAATGATTAAGGAGGCTACGAACCCATCCCCAATTCATCCAGAATAGATGATGACTAATTGGTTGATCTATTCCGGTCACACTGCTTTCGGAACTTGAGTGGAATTCCATTTCGGAATCTGAGGGACTTGAACTAATGACAAATTCCATTTCGTACGATTGAATAAAGAATTTTTCGATATGAAATGATTTTCCGGCTATCAGGTGGTATTCTAATTATATAGAGCAAAAGGTTTCGTAGATTACGGAGGAATTTACGGAATATGTCAGGCAAAGTTTACAGTAACAGATACGCTAAGATATGAATTAGCAGATATGCTAAGATATGAATTTTGTCTATACACTATTCATGCAATCAATGCAATAAGATGTGTCAAGACTAAGAATGATAAGCAGATAATTTCCGACAAAAATGATGAGCAAAACTTTTGACATGCAGACACGGTCGAAGTCCAGACTCACTAATGCATCCTAACGACTATCAGTTAGACACACTAATGCAGACCTGGTTCGCTAAGACCACCGCTCTGATACCAACTGAAAGGAACCGTTCATATACATTATAAACGATTCACAATAGTTGATTACATCGCAAGGTATTTGACCTCTATATGATACATTTTACAAACATTGCATTCGTTTTTAAAAGACAAACTTTCTTTACAACGAAAGTTGACGGCATGCACACCATTTCATAATACATCCAACTATAATTGGCTTAATAATAATCTTGATGAACTCAACGACTCGAATGCAACGTCTTTCAAAGTATGTCATGAATGACTCCAAGTAATATCCTTAAAATGAGCTAATGCACAGCGGAAGATTTCTTTAATACCTGAGAATAAATATGCTTTAAAGTGTCAACCAAAAGTTTGGTGAGTTCATTAGTTTATCATAATCAATCATTTTCGTAATAGTAATAGACCACAAGATTTCTGTTTATAAATATATGTACACTCGCAATTGTATAAAAGTATTCTATAAGTTGTAGGCACCCGATAACAAGCCTTAACGTTCATGTTTTACCCTCTGAAGTACACCAGATCAGGTGTGTTTAATATAACCTCGAAGTACTAAAGCATCCCATAGTCTGGATGGGGTTTGTCAGGCCCAATAGATCTATCTTTAGGATTCGCGCCTACCGTACATAGACAAGTAGTTTAATGTTACCAAGCTAAGGGTATATTTCTGGTTTAAACCCACATAGAATTTGTTTTAGTACTTGTGCCTATTTCGTAAAACATTTATAAAACAGCGCATGTATTCTCAGCCCAAAAATATATATTGCAAAAGCAATTAAAAAGGGAGCAAATGAAACTCACAATACTGTATTTCGTAGCAAAAATACATATAACATCATTTAACAAGTGCAAGGTTGGCCTCGGATTCACGAACGTATCAATATTGAGATTCAATATTGCAGGAAAGTACGTAGACGCAACGGAGATGATAAACACTAGATTGACCTCACGAGCATACCCATGAACCATACCCATCACCTCCATAGCTATAACCCATAATTTCCTTAGCTTCGACTCATTCAAAAAAACTATTTTGAAATCACTCGGACAGTACTCCGTCGTAATATTTTATGTATACTAATAATATCTTGAAATAATACAGAGCAAATATATATATATATATATATATATATATATATATATATATATATATATATATATATATATATATATATATATATATATATGTATATATATAAATCGATTGAGAGAGTTTAGAGAAATATATTTTCAAGTTTCTATGAAATAATGAAACCTATTGAATTCTATTTATAATAGATTTTTGAATTATTAAAATGAATTATTAAAGTATGAATTATTAAAGTAAATTATTAAAGTATGAATTATTAAAGTGAATTATTAAAGTATGAATTATTAAAGTGAATTATTAAAGTATGAATTATTAAAGTTAATTATTAAAGTATGAATTATTAAAGTGAATTATTAAAGTATGAATTATTAAAGTGAATTATTAAAGTATGAATTATTAAAGTGAATTATTAAAGTGAATTATTAAAGTATGAATTATTAAAGTGAATTATTAAAGTATGAATTATTAAAGTGAATTATTAAAGTTAAAGTAAAGTAAAAGTAAAAGTAAAGTAAAGGTATAGTTAAAGTATAGTAAAAGTATAAAAACTATGTATGTATAATACGCGTATAAATATATATAATATTAATTTAAATCGTTATATATATTTAATGAAATAAAATATAAATATCGTTATATTTATTATACTGGTTAAGTAATGAGTTGTCAAAAGTGATTCTAGATATTTATAAAAGTTATATACGTTTTAATAATAAAGTTCTTTTTAAACTGAAAACGTCTTTGTACGTTTGAAAATAGATTAATAGAATATTATGGAAACCAATTCTCCACTAACTTTTGTCTAACTTTCGTAAATGACACTTTTTGTTTTTATTTATAAATAGCTTTACAAATTATTCTGAATATCGTTAAGAGGAATAGATTTTCTCAAATCATAGTGGACCTCTCAACAGAGACTTGTAATCATAATTGAATATTTCTGATAATTCAATTATTTAATATATTTTTTTTAATTTCGTGGAAAATCATATTGAAACAAATACGTTCGTGTAAAGTATTATACGTTTAATACTTTATTAATATTCTCAAGTTATAATATATATATACATAACATATCTATTTATATATAACGGTTTGTGAATCGTCGGAATTTGGTCGAGGTTATAATGAATGTATGAACACAGTTTAAAATTCTTGAGATTTAACTTAACAAACTTTGCTTATCGTGTCGGAATAATATAAAGATGAAAGTTTAAATTTGGTCGGAAATTTCCGGGTCGTCACAATAAAGTCTTATGTTCTTCATTTTAGGTTAAGCCTCTCATTTGTTACACACACTCAGATCTAGTGAGCTCCTCCGATTCTCTCTCAGTCCAAATCACCCAGGTGGTGAATAATAGCTCTAGGTGTTGATCTAATCACACTTGATTTAGTTGTGGTTTGACTAAATTAATCAAAAAAAAAAAAAAACTTAACCTATTCACTAGAGTGTTTGATTCACTTATTCCGCCATTGTGTGAGTTAAATCTGTTGATTTCTAAGTTCCTAGTCATGTTTTATCACCTTCTATTCTTTCCCCCTCAACTCATATTTTAAAGTATTCATCAATATGCTCCATCCAGTTCTGATTCTCGATATACGTCTAACTTTCATATCGGTCATTCTTCTTTTTCATCTACCGCCGGAAGAATCTATTTACTTCTACTATACTCTTGGGTTTATAGTGTTTCTAGTTCTCCCGTGTCTTTATATTGCTATATGCATCGATATATATGGTTTATAATTTCTGGTTTATCGTTGGGCTTTATATGTTCCCTTATATTTCAAAGTCTCTGCTTCTGTCTTCTATAATCATTATCATTCACAGTTAATGCTCTCTTTTATTTGCTGCAATTTATACCCCAATTTCTATTTCGGAGTTTTGTCCTTTCGTTTCTTCTTCTTGCGATTAAGCACCGCTTGTAATGGTCCAGAATTCACAGATATGAATTTCGGAATGAACATTGTTAATGTTCTAGAAAGGAAATTGTGATGGCACGATCTTGACTTGTTAAATTACTAGAATACTTTGGAAAAGGCCGAATCATCAAGAAATATTTTCTTGATATTTTAGAGGTTAAATAGAATACAAGAGTCGTATAACATGGCACATGATGATGTTATGATATGTGAATCATCACGTTCCATTTAGAAACTCAGCATGACTTACTGTAATATAATCACGTTGATCAAGTGTCATTATATTATACTAATTCATGCTTCAGTTCCCAACACTACTTCAAAATATTCCTATTTTAAACTTGAATGTTTCAGGATTTAGAAACTAAAATAGTTTCTTTTATGATGTAATACAGATAGTGCGAAGAGGTAAATGATTTCAAATAAGAAAAATTAAGAAAATATCTTCAGAAATATGGAGGATATTTATAATGAAAGATATGATGATATTTTAGAATTTCTAATATCAGAGGATGATGAAGAATATTGTCCGCAGGGGTTTAGAGTAGGAGCAAGGTATTCGTTAATGACTTCAGCAGGTACTGAATCATTTGGATCCTTTGAAGTCAGGTTCAGTCTTTGTAATTTGTCCACAGCCTCCTTCACACTTTGCTCAATCCATTTTCCAGTTCCAAAACTTCTCTTTTTCTACGCTTTGCCAGCACACTTCATTATTATCATCCAGCTTTTACCGTTTAAAGTCGTTTATAGTTTTTGCTGCTTCATCAGTATTTTTTTTCCATTTTCGGAGAACCAATTAGTAGTTCGGAGTGTTTTTCAGAAACTTCACATTCAAATTAAGTCCAGAAGATAGACGTTATATATATACATATAACTGTTGGCGTAGACATGCTGCGAGATTTCAAAATACTGATTGCTAATTCCCAATGATTCGTATGGCAATTCTCATTACAAGATGCGAATGAGTAAATGATGGGGTTTCAATAAATAATTATAATGACTTTTTGGAGAGGCTAAAGTCAAAGGGTAATGAAGTTGTTGGTACATCTGCGAATAATGTGGTGGAATGTAAAAGGTTCGCTTGTAATGATGGTGTATATCTCAAGGTTATAATAAGGTTAGTCTGACTGAAAAGTCAAAGTTGACTTGGTGGAGCTGTGACAAAACTGGCTACTTTGAATAGGAGTCGCAAAGTTATTTTTGCTGATAAATGCCAAAGAATCTGACGCGGATACGTTGTTTAAACTTTTACTTTGGTTTCAAGAGTTTTTCGGGTACATAACTGTGGGTAACATGTGGTTGGATCCTCATCTCGATTGCTCATCATTCGAAGTGTCTTCAGAAATTTTCGAAGGGTTTGAACACAGATTGTAATCGTTAACATACATTTGATGTTCTAACATAGTTTTGAAGTCAAAATATAGCTTGTGAAAGATGTAAGGATCTAAGAGTGATGATTTTGGTCATATCTCGAGTTGAATTTTGAGATTTCAAGATCAGAATATGTAATTAAATTTTGAATGAGTATGGTTGTTTTGATTTCTATAAAAGAATGTATAATGTTGTGAAAGTAGGGAGTATAATGGATGATTTGCTGAATCAGATTCGAAGAATGTAACATATTATTTGTGAATTTATATATCTCTCGGGTATTACCTACCCGTTAAAAAAAATTTCACAATTAATATTTTGTACAAAAGAATTTTATTACAGTCTTTATGAAAATATATATATGTATATTTTCTTCAGATGTAACATATATTTAATGAGTTAATGTTAAATTAAACTCATTTGATTTACGGTTGAAACTAGAATTGAATAATCCCTAAAGGCTTTAAAAAGTACATAACTTTTACGCAGTATTTCTTTAATGACATTGAAATTATGAATCAATACTTCGTTATTTGTAGATGTATGATGTTCGGTTCGTGGAATTCTTGTGAATTTCGCAAAGTACGAATGATGTTATCTGAAAAGTTTCGGGTACATCGATGATGAAAGTGTAAAATCAAATATATACTTATTTATTATGAATTGGAATTTGTTGAATTGCGACAGAGATTGTAGTTAACACTGGTTAAGTTGTGGCCGAAGGACGTACATTATTGCATATTTGTAATATGAATTAACCGAGTAGTTAAGATTCACACACAATAGCTTAGCACGGAAAGATTTATTTCAATATATATATATATATATATATATATATATATATATATATATATATATATATATATATATATATATATATATATATATATATATATATAATATACATATAATTTCTTCAGAGGGAATGACTTAATTCTTCATAACTCGTTGATACAATATACACGTTATTGATTCGTAATGATGTCCATAGTGATTCTTGAACTGACGGAGTTTGTGATGTTATCGGTGTTGTTGATTCGGATGTTGACTGTACTGACGATGCTGGTAACGCTGACGGTACTGTTGATGCTGTTGGTAAGGCAAGTTTAGCTTGTTAATCACACACCATTTTTGTCAGGGTTTCTACTCTTCCTTCTATCATTTTGGTACGCTTAACTGATTTATGGTTAGGGCTAGATTAGATAATCTCTAAGACTTTAGAGATTACATAATCGCCGCGGAATGTTTCTCCAATGAAGTTATGAATTAATACTTCGTCAGTTATTGTTGTTGGTACTCCTTGGTATCTATGGTGCGTATGACCTTGATGCTCGTGGGACAGATTGTGAAGTTGAGGTTTACGACGCGGTTGTGGTTGGAGGTGGTAATGGTACTGTTGGCGTTGATGATGGTGGTACTGGTTATGCTGCTGATGCTGCTGCTGGTGTTTGTAATCTCTGCACCATATTCTCCAAAGCCACTACCCGAGCGCGAAGCTCGTTGACTTCTTCTATTACACCGGGGTGATTGCCGGTTCGGATGAGCGGATAAATAAAATCTAAAATTTGATGTAATATATAATCGTGATGAGATACTCTGGAAATGAGCAAGAACACAGTATTTCGGACAGGTTCGCTGGTAAGTGCTTCAGGTTCTTCGTCAAGAGGGGAATGTGGTGGATAGAAGGGATCACTTTCTTCTTGTCTCCAATGATTGAGGAGGCTACGAACCCATCCCCAATTCATCCAGAATAGGTGATGACTGATTGGTTGATCTATTCCGGTCACACTGCTTTCAGAGCTTGAATGTGATTCCATTTTGGAATCTGAGTGACTTGAACTGATGACGAATTCCATTTCGTACGATTGGATAAAGGATTTTTTTTTTATATGAAATGATTTTGGCTAACGGATGGTATTCTAATTACATAGAATATATATATATATATATATATATATATATATATATATATATATATATATATATATATATATATATATAGATCAAAAGATTTCCTAGATTACGGAGGACTTTGCGGGATATGTCAGGAAACGTTTAAAGTAACAGATACGATAAGATATGATTTAGCAGATATGCTAAGATATTAATTTTTGTCTATACACTATTCATGCAATCAATGCAGCAAGACGTGTCTTAGACTAAAAATGATAAGCAGGTAATTTCCTGAGGATGATAAGTAGTTAATTTTCGACACAAAATGATAAGCAAAACTTTTGACATGCAGACACGGTCGAAGTCCAGACTCACTAATGCATCCTATCGACTTATTAGTTAGACACACTAATGAAGACCTGGTTCGCTAAGACCACCGCTCTGATACCAACTGAAAGTACAGTGGGGACAACCACCGTCCCACCCAGTGCCTTCCCAGCTAACCGCCTGGTGACCACTGAGTGTACCTCAGATACTGATTTTAGGGCCTACCTTTCGGCTACTGCCAACCCTCGTAAGGGATCGCAAGGAGTAAGAGCCAATGCTTCGTCACAGGTAACACTGTGAGAACCTCCTTTACGACTAACCCGCCACACATGGACGGCGTTATACCAGCTCTGATACCAACTGAAAGGACCCGTTCATATACATTATAAACGATTCACAATAGTTGATTACATTGCGAGGTATTTGACCTCAATATGATACATTTTACAAACATTGCATTCGTTTTTAAAAGACAATCTTTCTTTACATCGAAAATTGACAGGCATGCATACCATTTCATAATATCCACTATCCAATTATAAATTGATTTAATAATAATCTTTGATGAACTCAATGACTCGAATGTAACGTTCTTCGAAATATGCTATGAAAGACTCCAAGTAATATCTTTAAAATGAGCAAATGCACAATGAAAGATTTCTTTAACACCTGAGAATAAACATGCTTTAAAGTGTCAACCAAAAGGTTGGTGAGTTCATTAGTTTATCATAATCATTTATTTCCATCATTTTAATAGACCACAAGAATTTCATTTCCAGTTCTTAGAAATATACGTCCCATGCGTAGAGACAAAAATAATCATTCATATGGTGAACACCTGGTAACCGACATTAACTAGATACATATAAGAATATCCCCTATCATTCCGGGATCCTCCTTCGGACATGATATAAATTTCGAAGTACTAAAGCATCCGGTACTTTGGATGGGGTTTGTTAGGCCCAATAGATCTATCTTTAGGATTCGCGTCAATTAGGGTGTCTGTTCCCTAATTCTTAGATTACCAGACATTAATAAAAAGGGGCATATTCGATTTCGATAATTCAACCATAGAATGTAGTTTCAATTACTTGTGTCTATTTCGTCAAACATTTATAAAAGCGCATGTATTCTCAGTCCCAAAAATATAAAGGGTAAAAAGGCAAATGAAACTCACCATACTGTATTTCGTAGTAAAAATACATATAACGTCATTGAACAAGTGCAAGGTTGGCCTCGGATTCATGAACCTAAATTAATTATATATATTTATGTGTTGGTCAATATTTGTCTAACAAATTAGGTCAAGTCATAGTGTACCACAATCCTAATGCTCGAGACTAATATGCAAAAGTCAACAAAAGTAAATTTGACTCAAAATAATTTCTAAAAATCTATACATGATTAATATATAGTTTAAATATCGTCATTTTATATTTTTAAATATTTTTAAAAGATTTATTAGAGTAAATAATATAATTTATTTATTAATAAATAAAATTTTATATTAAATTTATATAATAAAATATACTTTTATATATATTAAGTAATAAAATTTATAGGGTTCATTTAATATTATAAAGATAATATGATAGGTATTATTAAAGTAAGTTATTACACGTAGTAAAATATGTTTGTATCACATATTTATTTGATAAAATAATATCTATAATGATAGTAAGTAAAAGTTGTATTATTTTGTAATAATAATTATTATTATAAAAATATCAATATTTATAATTACTAAGATGACATTATGATAAAACGATAATTCTAATTATGATAACTTTAATATTTACGATAATTTTTAATATTATCTTTAAAATAATAATTCTATTTAAAATAATAATAATAATGATATTTTATAGTAACAATGACATGTCTATTAAAATGATAATTTTTGTTAAAATGATAATTTTAATACTAACGATACTTTTAATAATAATAGTAATGATAAAAATAATAAGAACGATAATTTTATCTAAATAAATATCTTATAATATTTAATTTCATCATGATACTCTTACCCATTATTTCCTAATCGTTTCGTTTAATAGCTTTTAATCGTCTTTTATATCGTGTTCATAATAATGATAATAATAGTAATCAAAATAATTAGGTGTTACAAATATTTGTTTTAATTACACTAATATTAATAATGATAGTTACTATAACATTATTAACGATAATACTATTAATTATCTTAATGATAATATAGTAATAATAATAATAACAATAACAATAACCATTTTTAAATAATGATATATATATTAATAATGATAATAATAATAATAATAATACCAATAATAATAATAATAATTGGATAATAATAATAATACTAATTATAACTTTAACGATAATAACGATAGTAATAATAAAAAAATAACAATTTTTAATGATAAATCCCTTTTATTGATAAAGATAATAATAATGATAATAATAAGATAAAACTAGAACGACGATAAAAATGACGATAATAATAATCATTTTTAATAAAAATATCGAAAATTCAATTGATTATAACTTCTAATCCGTTCATCGAAACCATTCGATATCTAAAGGAAAAGTTCTTAATTTTTTGCTAGCTTTCCAAGGACATGCATATCTTATACCTTATCTCAACCGCAAGTGTAACTAATTCAAGATTCAACCTAATCTGTCTAAGGGCAATATCAAAAGTACAAGCATGCATAATCCTAAATACTCGAGCACTAGTCAGGGATACACTATTAGTATGTAAAAGTTAAATTATGAGTACTCACGTATCAATATTGAGATTCAATATTGCGGAAAAGGTACGTAGACGCAACGAAAATGATAAACACTATATTGACCTCACGAGCATACCCATAAACCATACTCAATCACCTCCATAGCTATTGTAGTGACCCGAACTTTTCCATGTTTATATATATTAATTGAGATTGATATTTACATGATTAAATGTTTCCAACATGTTAAGCAATCAAACTTATTAAGACTTGATTAATTGAAATATGTTTCATATAGACAATTGACCACCCAAGTTGACCGGTGATTCACGAACGTTAAAACTTGTAAAAACTATATGATGACATATATATGGATATATATATAGTTAACATGATACTATGATAAGTAAATATATCATTAAGTATATTAACAATGAACTACATATGTAAAAATAAGACTACTAACTTAATGATTTTTAAACGAGACATATATGTAACGATTATCGTTGTAAAGACATTTAATGTATATATATCATATTAAGAGATATTCATACATGATAATATCATGATAATATAATAATTTAAAATCTCATTTGATATTATAAACATTGGGTTAACAACATTTAACAAGATCGTTAACCTAAAGGTTTCAAAACAACACTTACATGTAACGACTAACGATGACTTAACGACTCAGTTAAAATGTATATACATGTAGTGTTTTAATATGTATTTATACACTTTTGAAAGACTTGAATACACTTATCAAAATACTTCTACTTAACAAAAATGCTTACAATTACATCCTCGTTCAGTTTCATCAACAATTCTACTCGTATGCACCCGTATTCGTACTCGTACAATACACAGCTTTTAGATGTATGTACTATTGGTATATACACTCCAATGATCAGCTCTTAGCAGCCCATGTGAGTCACCTAACACATGTGGGAACCATTATTTGGCAACTAGCATGAAATATCTCATAAAATTACAAAAATATGAGTAATCATTCATGACTTATTTACATGAAAACAAAATTACATATCCTTTATATCTAATCCATACACCAACGACCAAAAACACCTACAAACACTTTCATTCTTCAATTTTCTTCATCTAATTGATCTCTCTCAAGTTCTATCTTCAAGTTCTAAGTGTTCTTCATAAATTCCAAAAGTTCTAGTTTCATAAAATCAAGAATACTTTCAAGTTTGCTAGCTCACTTCCAATCTTGTAAGGTGATCATCCAACCTCAAGAATTCTTTGTTTCTTACAGTAGGTTATCATTCTAATACAAGGTAATAATCATATTCAAACTTTGGTTCAATTTCTATAACTATAACAATCTTATTTCAAGTGATGATCTTACTTGAACTTGTTTTCGTGTCATGATTCTGCTTCAAGAACTTTGAGCCATCCAAGGATCCATTGAAGCTAGATCCATTTTTCTCTTTTCCAGTAGGTTTATCCAAGGAACTTAAGGTAGTAATGATGTTCATAACATCATTCGATTCATACATATAAAGCTATCTTATTCGAAGGTTTAAACTTGTAATCACTAGAACATAGTTTAGTTAATTCTAAACTTGTTCGCAAACAAAAGTTAATCCTTCTAACTTGACTTTTAAAATCAACTAAACACATGTTCTATATCTATATGATATGCTAACTTAATGATTTAAAACCTGGAAACACGAAAAACACCGTAAAACCGGATTTACGCCGTCGTAGTAACACCGCGGGCTGTTTTGGGTTAGTTAATTAAAAACTATGATAAACTTTGATTTAAAAGTTGTTATTCTGAGAAAAATGAGTTTTATTATGAACATGAAACTATATCCAAAAATTATGGTTAAACTCAAAGTGGAAGTATGTTTTTTAAAATGGTCATCTAGACGTCGTTCTTTCGATTGAAATGACTACCTTTACAAAAACGACTTGTAACTTATTTTTCCGACTATAAACCTATACTTTTTCTGTTTAGATTCATAAAATAGAGTTCAATATGAAACCATAGCAATTTGATTCACTCAAAACGGATTTAAAATGAAGAAGTTATGGGTAAAACAAGATTGGATAATTTTTCTCATTTTAGCTACGTGAAAATTGGTAACAAATCTATTCCAACCATAACTTAATCAACTTGTATTGTATATTATGTAATCTTGAGATACCATAGACACGTATACAATGTTTCGACCTATCATGTCGACACATCTATATATATTTCGGAACAACCATAGACACTCTATATGTGAATGTTGGAGTTAGCTATACAGGGTTGAGGTTGATTCCAAAATATATATAGTTTGAGTTGTGATCAATACTGAGATACGTATACACTGGGTCGTGGATTGATTCAAGATAATATTTATCGATTTATTTCTGTACATCTAACTGTGGACAACTAGTTGTAGGTTACTAACGAGGACAGCTGACTTAATAAACTTAAAACATCAAAATATATTAAAAGTGTTGTAAATATATTTTGAACATACTTTGATATATATGTATATATTGTTATAGGTTCGTGAATCAACCACTGGCCAAGTCTTACTTCCCGACGAAGTAAAAATCTGTGAAAGTGAGTTATAGTCCCACTTTTGAAATCTAATATTTTTGGGATGAGAATACATGCAGGTTTTATAAATGATTTACAAAATAGACACAAGTACGTGAAACTACATTCTATGGTTGAATTATCGAAATTGAATATGCCCCTTTTATTTAAGTCTGGTAATCTAAGAATTAGGGAACAGACACCCTAATTGACGCGAATCCTAAAGATAGATTTATTGGGCTTAACAAACCCCATCCAAAGTACCGGATGCTTTAGTACTTCGAAATTTATATCATATCCGAAGGGTGTCCCGGAATAATGGGGATATTCTTATATATGCATCTTGTTAATGTCGGTTACCAGGTGTTCACCATATGAATGATTTTTATCTCTATGTATGGGATGTGTATTGAAATATGAAATCTTGTGGTCTATTATTATGATTTGATATATATAGGTTAAACCTATAACTCACCAACATTTTTGTTGACGTTTTAAGCATGTTTATTCTCAGGTGATTATTAAGAGCTTCCGCTGTCGCATACTTAAATAAGGACGAGATTTGGAGTCCATGCTTGTATGATATTGTGTAAAAACTGCATTCAAGAAACTTATTTTGTTGTAACATATTTGTATTGTAAACCATTATGTAATGGTCGTGTGTAAACAGGATATTTTAGATTATCATCATTTGATAATCTACGTAAAGCTTTTTAAACTTTTATTGATGAAATAAAGGTTATGGTTTGTTTTAAAATGAATGCAGTCTTTCAAAAACGTCTCATATAGAGGTCAAAACCTCGCAACGAAATCAATTAATATGGAAAGTTTTTAATCAATAAGAACGGGACATTTCAGTTGGTATCCGAGCGTTGGTCTTAGAGAACCAGAATTTTGCATTAGTGTGTCTTATCGAGTTTGTTAGGATGCATTAGTGAGTCTGGACTTCGACCGTGTTTACTTGAAAAATGATTGCTTAACAAATTTTGTTGGAAACTATATATTTTTAACATGTGAATATTATGTGATATATTAATCTCTTAACGCGTTTGATATTATGTGATAGATGTCTACCTCTAGAACAAGTCCCATTGACTCACCTAATAATAATGAAGAGTCAATTGTAAATTGGAATGATTCGTGGACTGATTCACAAGTTCCCGAAGAGGAACCGGAAGAAGAGTTGGAACCGGAAGAAGAATCGGAACCGGAAGAAGAATCGGAACCGGAAGAAGAAATAGAACTGGTGGGGGAAATAATAAAATGGTTAAGTAAAAGAGAATCCTCAACCAACCGACCAAAGTTAATTATGGTCAATGGTGTTTCCGCCAAGGAAGCAAAATATTGGGAGAATTACCAATTCTCTGATGAATCGGATTCTGACGAGAATTCCGATGATGTTATAGAAATTACCCCAACTGAATTTAAAAAGGCAAAAGAAAATAATAAGGGAAAGGGCATAAAAATAGAGAAATCTAATTCCAACCCCGATGAACTTTATATGTATCGTCAACCCCCGAAGTCCTTAAGTTGTAACAATGACCCGGGAACCTCTAAACCACCAGGTTTTTCTAAACCAATGTGGATAACGACGGCTCGTATTAGGGGAACATCATATATCCCTAGAAACTTGGCAAAACGAACCAAAACCGAAGAAGAAGAAACAAGCGAGTCGGAATAAGATAGTTGTATTCGTGTGGTGTAATATATGTAATATAGTGTGCTTATGCTTTATGATATATGTAAAAATTGCTTGTATTAATAAGTATTTTTTTATGAATCTAACTTTTGTCTATTTTACAGTATAAAAACACAAAATGGATAGACAACCCAATATTTTAAGAGACCTACCCGGAGACATGATTGATGAAATCTTGTCTAGAGTCGGTCTGAATTCTTCGGCACAACTATTTAAGGCGAGATCAGTTTGTAAGACATTCGAAGAACGTTCCAAGAATGCCTTGGTTTATAAAAGGCTTTCGTTCGAAAGATGGGGGATATCACATTGGGAAATCCATAAGTTACGATGTGTTTACTTTGACGCATATATTGCGGGGAACCCAAATGCTATTTTACGCAATGGGTTAAGAAATTATTTTGACTCAATATATCCGAATATTGGACTTCGTGATTTAGAAAAAGCGGCTAACATGCAACATAAAGAAGCATGTTATGCTTACGGATTAGTAATGTTCACTTCTCACCAAAGTGAGAACAACAACATCGGGCTACAACTATTAAACAAAACGTTCCCACAAGTGACGGAGTCGGTAATTGGGGTAAGAAATGAGGTTTTTAGATTGTTACGGGATTGTTGGACATTACGTAACCCTCGTCCCTTTGACGACATTACAACACGCTGTCTTATCAACGGCCATAACGGTTATGTTCCACAAGACCAAGGATGGGAAATAATCCTAGTAAAACCAGAATGCATGACTTGTTTCTGGATGTATGAATTACGTGTCTTTATTGCCTTTGCTGAACGACTTGTGTACTAGCTAGAATTATCTTCACAACCATCTTGTATCAAATTTATTGTGTGCTATATTTCATGCTATATGTAAAATAAGCGGTATTGTAAGTTTGTAAAATATTGTGTAAAAGTTTGAACGCGAAATATTATTATAATCAGTTTTTCATATAGAATTGTAGTAGTTGAATTGTATATTAGCTACTAAGTATGAACTTAACGGGTAGGTACTACCCGAATTTAAACTTATAAAACGCTAATATGAAGAAAAAGCTTTTATAAATGAGTTCATATTATGCTACGAGATACTATTGACTACTCTTAATATTCTGTATGATTAACTTGTTCCATTTGACTATTTTGAAAGAAATGGCACCGACTACTCGACACACCGTGAATATGAATGAAGAGGAATTCCGTACTTTTCTAGCTTCAAACATAGCCGCAGTACAGGCTGCGCTACATACCAACAATAATCTTGGATCTAGCAGTACAGGAAATCGTGTAGGATGCACCTACAAAGAATTCACTGCCTGCAAACCTTTGGAATTTGATGCAACCGAAGGACCGATCGGATTGAAACGGTGGACCGAGAAGGTCGAATCGGTGTTTGCCATAAGTAAGTGTACTGAAGAGGACAAAGTGAAGTACGCTACACATACCTTCACAGGTTATGCGTTAACATGGTGGAATACCTATCTAGAGTAAGTGGGACAAGACGATGCGTACGCACTACCGTGGTCAGCATTCAAGCACTTGATGAACGAGAAGTACCGTCCCAGAACCGAGGTCAATAAGCTCAAGACAGAACTTAGAGGGTTACGAACCCAAGGATTTGATATTACCACGTACGAAAGACGATTCACAGAATTGTGCCTATTGTGTCCGGGAGCATTCGAAGATGAGGAAGAGAAGATCGACGCGTTTGTGAAAGGATTACCAGAAAGAATCCAAGAAGATATAAGTTCACACGAGCCCGCCTCCATACAACAGGCATGTAGAATGGCTCACAAACTAGTGAACCAGATTGAAGAAAGAATTAAAGAACAGACTGCTGAAGAGGCCAATGTAAAGCAAGTCAAAAGAAAGTGGGAGGAAAACGGTGATAAGAATCACCAATACAACAACAACAGCAATTACAACAGTAATCGCAACAATTATCCCAACAATCGCAACATCAATCGCAACTACAACAAACGGCCCAACAACAACAACAACAACAACAACAACAACTACAACAATCATCCCAACAACAATAATAACCGCAACAACAACAACAATCAGAAGCAGCTATGCCAAAGGTGTGAAAAGTATCACTCGGGGTTCTGCACCAAATTTTGCAACAAGTGTAAAAGAAATGGTCATAGCGCGGCGAAGTGTGAGGTCTACGGACTAGGGGTTAATAGAACGAAAGGAACAAATGGTGTTGGAACGAGTAATGGCGGAGCAAGTAGTGTCGGAGCAAGTTATGCCAATGTAGTTTGTTATAAATGTGGAAAACCGGGCCACATTATTAGAAATTGCCCGAACCAGGAGAACACGAATGGACAAGGCCGCGGAAGAGTTTTCAATATAAATGTGGCAGAGGCACAGGAAGACCCGGAGCTTGTTACGGGTACGTTTCTTATTGACAATAAATCTGCTTACGTTTTATTTGATTCGGGTGCGGATAGAAGCTATATGAGTAGAGATTTTTGTGCTAAATTAAGTTGTCCATTGACGCCTTTTGATAGTAAATTTTTACTCGAATTAGCAAATGGTAAATTAATTTCAGCAGATAATATATGTCGAAATCGAGAAATTAAACTTGTTAGTGAAACATTTAAGATTGATTTGATACCAGTAGAGTTAGGGAGTTTTGATGTGATAATCTGTATGGACTGGTTAAAAGAAGTGAAAGCAGAGATCGTTTGTTACAAAAATGCAATTCGCATTATACGAGAAAAAGGAAAACCCTTAATGGTGTACGGAGAAAAGGGCAACACGAAGCTACATCTTATTAGTAATTTGAAGGCACAAAAACTAATAAGAAAAGGTTGCTATGCTGTTCTAGCACACGTCGAGAAAGTACAAACTGAAGAAAAGAGCATCAATGATGTTCCCATTGCAAAAGAATTTCCCGATGTATTTCCGAAAGAATTACCGGGATTACCCCCACATCGATCCGTTGAATTTCAAATAGATCTTGTACCAGGAGCTGCACCAATAGCTCGTGCTCCTTACAGACTCGCACCCAGTGAGATGAAAGAACTGCAAAGCCAATTACAAGAACTTTTAGAGCGTGGTTTCATTCGACCAAGCACATCACCGTGGGGAGCTCCTGTTTTGTTTGTCAAGAAGAAAGACGGTACATTCAGGTTGTGTATCGACTACCGAGCGTTGAACAAACTTACCATCAAGAACCGCTACCCACTACCGAGAATCGACGACTTATTTGATCAACTACAAGGCTCGTCTGTTTATTCAAAGATTGACTTACGTTCCGGGTATCATCAAATGCGGGTGAAAGAAGATGATATTCCAAAGACTGCTTTCAGAACATGTTACGGTCATTACGAGTTTATGGTCATGCCATTTGGTTTTACTAATGCACCAGCTGTGTTCATGGACCTTATGAACCGAGTGTGTGGACCATACCTTGACAAGTTTGTCATTGTTTTCATTGATGACATACTTATTTACTCAAAGAATGACCAAGAACACGGTGAACATTTGAGAAAGGTGTTAGAAGTATTGAGGAAGGAAGAATTGTACGCTAAGTTTTCAAAGTGTGCATTTTGGTTGGAAGAAGTTCAATTCCTCGGTCACACAGTGAACAAAGAAGGTATTAAGGTGGATCCGGCAAAGATAGAAACTGTTGAAAAGTGGGAAACTCCAAAAACTCCGAAACACATACGCCAGTTTTTAGGACTAGCTGGTTACTACAGAAGGTTCATCCAAGACTTTTCCAGAATAGCAAAACCCTTGACTGCATTAACGCATAAAGGGAAGAAATTTGAATGGAATGATGAACAAGAGAAAGCGTTTCAGTTATTGAAGAAAAAGCTAACTACGGCACCTATATTGTGATTGCCTGAAGGGAATGATGATTTTGTGATTTATTGTGACGCATCAAAGTAAGGTCTCGGTTGTGTATTAATGCAACGAACGAAGGTGATTGCTTATGCGTCTAGACAATTGAAGATTCACGAACAAAATTATACAACGCATGATTTGGAATTAGGCGCGGTTGTTTTTGCATTAAAGACTTGGAGGCACTACTTATATGGGGTCAAAAGTATTATATATACCGACCACAAAAGTCTTCAACACATATTTAATCAGAAACAACTGAATATGAGGCAGCGTAGGTGGATTGAATTGTTGAATGATTACGACTTTGAGATTCGTTACCACCCGGGGAAGGCAAATGTGGTAGCCGATGCCTTGAGCAGGAAGGACAGAGAACCCATTCGAGTAAAATCTATGAATATAATGATTCATAATAACCTTACTACTCAAATAAAGGAGGCGCAACAAGGAGTTTTAAAAGAGGGAAATTTAAAGGATGAAATACCCAAAGGATCGGAGAAGCATCTTAATATTCGGGAAGACGGAACCCGGTATAGGGCTGAAAGGATTTGGGTACCAAAATTTGGAGATATGAGAGAAATGGTACTTAGAGAAGCTCATAAAACCAGATACTCAATACATCCTGGAACGGGGAAGATGTACAAGGATCTCAAGAAACATTTTTGGTGGCCGGGTATGAAAGCCGATGTTGCTAAATACGTAGGAGAATGTTTGACGTGTTCTAAGGTCAAAGCTGAGCATCAGAAACCATCAGGTCTACTTCAACAACCCGAAATCCCGGTATGGAAATGGGAAAACATTACCATGGATTTCATCACCAAATTGCCAAGGACTGCAAGTGGTTTTGATACTATTTGGGTAATAGTTGATCGTCTCACCAAATCAGCACACTTCCTACCAATAAGAGAAGATGACAAGATGGAGAAGTTACCACGACTGTATTTGAAGGAAGTCGTCTCCAGACATGGAATACCAATCTCTATTATCTCTGATAGGGATGGCAGATTTATTTCAAGATTCTGGCAGACATTACAGCAAGCATTAGGAACTCGTCTAGACATGAGTACTGCCTATCATCCACAAACTGATGGGCAGAGTGAAAGGACGATACAAACACTTGAAGACATGCTACGAGCATGTGTTATTGATTTCGGAAACAGTTGGGATCGACATCTACCGTTAGCAGAATTTTCCTACAACAACAGCTACCATTCAAGCATTGAGATGGCGCCGTTTGAAGCACTTTATGGTAGAAAGTGCAGGTCTCTGATTTGTTGGAGTGAAGTGGGGGATAGACAGATTACGGGTCCAGAGATTATACAAGAAACTACCGAGAAGATCATCCAAATTCAACAACGGTTAAAAACCGCCCAAAGTCGACAAAAGAGCTACGCTGACATTAAAAGAAAAGATATAGAATTTGAAATTGGAGAGATGGTCATGCTTAAAGTTGCACCTTGGAAAGGCGTTGTTCGATTTGGTAAATGAGGGAAATTAAATCCAAGGTATATTGGACCATTCAAGATTATTGATCGTGTCGGACCAGTAGCTTACCGACTAGAGTTACCTCAACAACTCGCGGCTGTACATAACACTTTCCACGTCTCGAATTTGAAGAAATGTTTTGCTAAAGAAGATCTCACTATTCCATTAGATGAAATCCAAATCAACGAAAAACTTCAATTCATCGAAGAACCCATCGAAGTAATGGATCGTGAGGTTAAACGACTTAAGCAAAACAAGATACCAATTGTTAAGGTTCGATGGAATGCTCGTAGAGGACCCGAGTTCACCTGGGAGCGTGAAGATCAGATGAAGAAGAAATACCCGCATCTATTTCCAGAAGATTCGTCAACACCTTCAACAGCTTAAAATTTCGGGACGAAATTTATTTAACGGGTAGGTACTGTAGTGACCCGAACTTTTCCATGTTTATATATATTAATTGACATTGATATTTACATGATTAAATGTTTCCAACATGTTAAGCAATCAAACTTATTAAGACTTGATTAATTAAAATATGTTTCATATAGACAATTGACCACCCAAGTTGACCGGTGATTCACGAACGTTAAATCTTGTAAAAACTATATGATGACATATATATGGATATATATATATAGTTAACATGATACTATGATAAGTAAATATATCATTAAGTATATTAACAATGAACTACATATGTAAAAACAAGACTACTAACTTAATGATTTTTAAACGAGACATATATGTAACGATTATCGTTGTAAAGACATTTAATGTATATATATCATATTAAGAGATATTCATACATGATAATATCATGATAATATAATAATTTAAAATCTCATTTGATATTATAAACATTGGGTTAACAACATTTAACAAGATCGTTAACCTAAAGGTTTCAAAACAACACTTACATGTAACGACTAACGATGACTTAACGACTCAGTTAAAATGTATATACATGTAGTGTTTTAATATGTATTTATACACTTTTGAAAGACTTGAATACACTTATCAAAATACTTCTACTTAACAAAAATGCTTACAATTACATCCTCATTCAGTTTCATCAACAATTCTACTCGTATGCACCCGTATTCGTACTCGTACAATACACAGCTCTTAGCAGCCCATGTGAGTCACCTAACACATGTGGGAACCATCATTTGGCAACTAGCATGAAATATCTCATAAAATTACAAAAATATGAGTAATCATTCATGACTTATTTACATGAAAACAAAATTACATATCCTTTATATCTAATCCATACACCAACGACCAAAAACACCTACAAACACTTTCATTCTTCAATTTTCTTCATCTAATTGATCTCTCTCAAGTTATATCTTCAAGTTCTAAGTGTTCTTCATAAATTCCAAAAGTTCTAGTTTCATAAAATCAAGAATACTTTCAAGTTTGCTAGCTCACTTCCAATCTTGTAAGGTGATCATCCAACCTCAAGAAATCTTTGTTTCTTACAGTAGGTTATCATTCTAATACAAGGTAATAATCATATTCAAACTTTGGTTCAATTTCTATAACTATAACAATCTTATTTCAAGTGATGGTCTTACTTGAACTTGTTTTCGTGTCATGATTCTGCTTCAAGAACTTCGAGCCATCCAAGGATCCATTGAAGCTAGATCCATTTTTCTCTTTTCCAGTAGGTTTATCCAAGGAACTTAAGGTAGTAATGATGTTCATAACATCATTCGATTCATACATATAAAGCTATCTTATTCGAAGGTTTAAACTTGTAATCACTAGAACATAGTTTAGTTAATTCTAAACTTGTTCGCAAACAAAAGTTAATCCTTCTAACTTGAATTTTAAAATTAACTAAACACATGTTCTATATCTATATGATATGCTAACTTAATGATTTAAAACCTGGAAACACGAAAAACACCGTAAAACCGGATTTACGCCGTCGTAGTAACACCGCGGGCTGTTTTGGGTTAGTTAATTAAAAACTATGATAAACTTTGATTTAAAAGTTGTTATTCTGAGAAAATGATTTTTATTATGAACATGAAACTATATCCAAAAATTATGGTTAAACTCAAAGTGGAAGTATGTTTTTTAAAATGGTCATCTAGACGTCGTTCTTTCGACTGAAATGACTATCTTTACAAAAACGACTTGTAACTTATTTTTCGACTATAAACCTATACTTTTTCTGTTTAGATTCATATAATAGAGTTCAATATGAAACCATAGCAATTTGATTCACTCAAAACGGATTTAAAATGAAGAAGTTATGGGTAAAACAAGATTGGATAATTTTTCTCATTTTAGCTACGTGAAAATTGGTAACAAATCTATTCCAACCATAACTTAATCAACTTGTATTGTATATTATGTAATCTTGAGATACCATAGACACGTATACAATGTTTCGACCTATCATGTCAACACATCTATATATATTTCGGAACAATCATAGACACTCTATATGTGAATGTTGGAGTTAGCTATACAGGGTTGAGGTTGATTCCAAAATATATATAGTTTGAGTTGTGATCAATACTGAGATACGTATACACTGGGTCGTGGATTGATTCAAGATAATATTTATCGATTTATTTCTGTACATCTAACTGTGGACAACTAGTTGTAGGTTACTAACGAGGACAGCTGACTTAATAAACTTAAAACATCAAAATATATTAAAAGTGTTGTAAATATATTTTGAACATACTTTGATATATATGTATATATTGTTATAGGTTCGTGAATCAACCAGTGGCCAAGTCTTACTTCCCGACGAAGTAAAAATCTGTGAAAGTGAGTTATAGTCCCACTTTTAAAATCTAATATTTTTGGGATGAGAATACATGCAGGTTTTATAAATGATTTACAAAATAGACACAAGTACGTGAAACTACATTCTATGGTTGAATTATCGAAATTGAATATGCCCCTTTTATTTAAGTCTGGTAATCTAAGAATTAGGGAACAGACACCCTAATTGACGCGAATCCTAAAGATAGATCTATTGGGCTTAACAAACCCCATCCAAAGTACCGGATGCTTTAGTACTTCGAAATTTATATCATATCCGAAGGGTGTCCCGGAATGATGGGGATATTCTTATATATGCATCTTGTTAATGTCGGTTACCAGGTGTTCACCATATGAATGATTTTTATCTCTATGTATGGGATGTGTATTGAAATATGCAATCTTGTGGTCTATTATTATGATTTGATATATATAGGTTAAACCTATAACTCACCAACATTTTTGTTGACGTTTTAAGCATGTTTATTCTCAGGTGATTATTAAGAGCTTCCGCTGTCGCATACTTAAATAAGGACGAGATTTGGAGTCCATGCTTGTATGATATTGTGTAAAAACTGCATTCAAGAAACTTATTTTGTTGTAACATATTTGTATTGTAAACCATTATGTAATGGTCGTGTGTAAACACGATATTTTAGATTATCATCATTTGATAATCTACGTAAAGCTTTTTAAACCTTTATTGATGAAATAAAGGTTATGGTTTGTTTTAAAATGAATGCAGTCTTTCAAAAACGTCTCATATAGAGGTCAAAACCTCGCAACGAAATCAATTAATATGGAACGTTTTTAATCAATAAGAACGGGACATTTCAGCTATAACCCATAATTTCCTTAATCATATCCCACTCGAAAAACAATTTCGAAATCACTCGAACAGCACTCCGTAGTAATATTTTATGTATACTAATAATATCTTGAAGTAATACGGAGTAAATATATATATGTATATCGATTGAGAGAGTTTAGAGAAAAATATTTTCAAGTTTTTATGAAATAATGAAACCTATTGAATTCTATTTATAATAGATTTTTGAATTATTAAAGTGAATTATTAAAGTATAAATTATTAAAGTGAATTATTAAAGTGAATTATTAAAGTATGAATTATTAAAGTGAATTATTAAAGTATGAATTATTAAAGTGAATTATTAAAGTTAAAGTAAAGTAAAAATAAAGTAAAGGTAAAGTTTAAGTATAGTAAAAGTATAAAACTATGTACGTATAATACGCGTATAAATATATATAATATTAATTTAAATCGTTATATATATTTAATAAAATAAAATATAAATATCGTTATCTTTATCATACTAGTTAAGTAATGAGTTGTTAAAAGTGATTCTAGATATTTATAAAAGTTATATACGTTTTAATAATAAAGTTCTTTTTAAACTAAAAACGTTTTTTGTACGTTTAAAACTAAATAGATCAATCGAGTCTTTATGAAATTCAATCTTCCACTATCCTTTGTCTAGTTCTCAATGATTGACAATTTGTTCTTATTTATAAATCACTTTACCATTTTTCGAATATTGTTAAAATGGAAAGATTTCTCAAATCAACGTGGGCCTTTCAACAGAGACTTGTAATCATAATTCAATATATCTGATAATTCAATCATTTGATCTTATCTTCTAATTCCATTGATAAACATTTTCAAATTGATACAATCATATAAAGTATTTAATCTAATATTTTATTTACGTTTCAAGTTATAATATATATACACATATACATATATAATCATATTCGTTTAATGGTTCGTGAATCGTTGGAACTTGGTCGAGGTTGAATGAATGTATGAACATAGTTTAAAATTCTTGAAATTTAACTTAACAAATATTGCTTATTGTGTCGGAAACATATAAAGATTAAAGTTTAAATTTGGTTGGAAATTTCCGGGTTGTCACATAAAATTGCTCAAAGATTCGTTATGATGCATTGTGATCTTGTGTGCATCAAGATGTGTCAGAGTACAGCTCCGTAGATTTTGGTATTGCATCACAAATTTTGCTCTCAAATCAAGAAAACTGGTAATACTCCTTGGCGGCAAACTAGCAAACCATTCGCGTGCCATTTTCTGTAATACCATAGGAAACATATGGCACGCAGTTTCATCCTCCCAATGCTGCAACCTCATAACACCTTCAAACATAGTCAGAAAATCTTCCGGATCCGTTGTGCCATCATAAACTCCAATTGCTGGTATAGCAAGATTTCTGGGCAATGGATAATTAGCAATTCGATCAATGAAACACTGTGTAGATTCTGCCATGGCCGGTCGCTTGGTGGCTTGCTCTCCAGTAATGAGGGCAAAGAAATTGTCCACGACCACAGCACGGACGGCGGGCTGCGCTAAGCGTTGCTTATATTTTGCCGGAGCTGTCTGCTTAAGAATGTCATTCAAAAGCAACACTGCCTGCTTCTCTGACATGAACTCATCTTTGTCAGTTTCATCATCAGAGTTATTATTATCATAGCTCAGGTCGTTATCATCCCCATAATCATCAATAAGACTGCCCAGCTTGTCGAGTAGCCTAGATAACTTGTATTTTGATATAGATTGCCTTTTCATTATTTGCTTGTCTCTGCCATCCGCCATCCGCCGAAGAGGTATAAATGATGGACATCGCAGTGGTTGCATCAATGGTCGTCGCTCTGTATTAGTAACAAAATTTGAAAGTCTTTTTGCACTTTTAGCTGTCGCTTCTTCGATTACTGGCCTTTTCTCCGAATTAGTTGCCAAATGTTTAAGCCTTTCTGCAGTTTCAGCAACTGTTTCTTCAATCGAACCATCTAGTGGCTGAACGGGTACATCTTCAACAGTTATCATGTCATCAGTTGATGGATTGTTGACTGCTTTAAGTACAAATGGAGCTTCAGTTGTTTTTGTTCCTTTTCCATTTCGTGTGTTCTTTGCATTAGTGGATGGCGCCATTGTTAACACCTATTTCCTTATGAGGTAAGACTTAGTGTGCCAACAAGATACTAGAAGTAATCTAGCTTTAGGAGGGCGGAGTGTTGCCGATTGATTTTTACCCTCGGGAAATAATCCCTGCAGACCCGGTTCACAAGTGTAGAAACTTGTGGGGTGGCTTAATCAATCTACCGTCCGTAGAGTGTAAGAGTGCTAGCCGGATGACTTCTAGTGAGAGAAAGTAGAGAGAGAAAGAGAAGTGAAGTCTCAGCTCTCAAAGTTGTCAGAATCTATGAACTGTGTAAAATGACAACCCAAGTGGTCTATTTATAGTGTTAGATCCACCAGAATACTTGGGGACACGTGTCAGATGAACATATGTTCTGTTATTCGTGATCCGAAATTTATGCTGAAGGTGGCGTTCTCCGGCCAGGGCTTACACGCTAGGCGGCCTTCAGGGCTTACGCATCACGGAGCAGCCTGTACAGCGGAGAACGCTGGACGTATAAATCCACAAAACTGTTGTTTCCAGCTTTCCTGATGCTACTTTTATGCAACCATTATACCTTTTATGCGTGTATACGATAGGATACACCATTAACTGCATATAGAGTGTCTATGGTTGTTCCAAATAATATATACACATGGGTCGATATGATATGTCAAAACATTTGCATACGTGTCTATGGTATCCCAAGATTAAATAATATATTAGAATACATGTATAATACAATATAAGTTAGCTAGGATATGATTAATATAGATTTGTTACCAATTTTCACGTTGCTACAACAAGAAAAATTATCCAATCTTGTTTTACCCATAACTTCTTCATTTTAAATCCGTTTTGAGTGAATAAAATTTCTATGGTTTCATATTAAACTATATTTTATGAATCTAAACAGAAAAAGTATAGGTTTATTGTTGGAAATATAAGTTACAAGTCGTTTTTGTAAAGGTAGTCATTTCAGTCGAAAGAACGACGTCTAGATTACCATTTTAGAAAACATAATTCCACTTTGATTTTAACCATGATTTTTGGATATAGTTTCATGTTCATAAGAAAAATTATTTTCCCAGAAGAACAACTTTTAAATCAAAGTTTATCATAGTTTTTAATTAACTAACCCAAAACAGCCCGCGGTGTTACTACGACGGCGTAAATCCGGTTTTACGGTGTTTTTCGTGTTTCCAGGTTTTAGATCATTAAGTTAGAATATCATATAGATATAGAACATGTGTTTAGTTGATTTTAAAAGTCAAGTTAGAAGTATTAACTTTTGTTTGTGAACAAGTTTAGAATTAACTAAACTATGTTCTAGTGATTACAAGTTTAAACCTTCGAATAAGATATCTTTATATGTATGAATCGAATGATGTTATGAACATCATTACTACCTCAAGTTTTCTGGATAAAGCTACTGGAAATGAGAAAATGGATCTAGCTTCAAAGGATTCTAGGATGGCTTGAAAGTTCTTGAAGCAGAATCATGACACGAAAACAGTTCAAGTAAGATTTTCACTCGAAATAAGATTGTTATAGTTATAGAAATTGAATCAAAGTTTGAATAAGAGTATTACCTTTTATTAGAAAGATATCTTACTGTAAATAAGAAAGATTTCTTGAGGTTGGATGATCACTCTACAAGATTGGAAGTAAGCTAGCAAACTTGGAAGTATTCTTGATTTTATGAAACTAGAACTTGTAGAATTTATGAAGAACACTTAGAACTTGAAGATAGAACTTGATAGAGATCAATTAGATGAAGAAAAATGAAGAATGAAAGTTTTTGTAGGTGTTTTTGGTCGTTGGTGTATGGATTAGATATAAAGTATATGTAATTTTGTTTTCATGTAAATAAGTCATGAATGATTACTCATATTTTTGTAATTTTATGAGATATTTCATGCTAGTTGCCAAATGATGGTTCCCACATGTGTTAGGTAACTCACATGGGCTGCTAAGAGCTGATCATTGGAGTGTATATACCAATAGTACATACATCTAAAAGCTGTGTATTGTACGAGTACGAATACGGGTGCATACGAGTAGAATTGTTGATGAAACTGAACGAGGATGTAATTGTAAGAATTTTTGTTAAGTAGAAGTATTTTGATAAGTGTCTTGAAGTCTTTCAAAAGTGTATGAATACATATTAAAACACTACATGTATATACATTTTAACTGAGTCGTTAAGTCATCGTTAGTCGTTACATGTAAGTGTTGTTTTGAAACCTTTAGGTTAACGATCTTGTTAAATGTTGTTAACCCAATGTTTATAATATCAAATGAGATTTTAAATTATTATATTATCATGATATTATGATGTACGAATATCTCTTAATATGATATATATACATTAAATGTTGTTACAACGATAATCGTTACATATATGTCTCGTTTCAAAATCATTAAGTTAGTAGTCTTGTTTTTACATATGTAGTTCATTATTAATATACTTAATGATATGTTTACTTATCATAATATCATGTTAACTATATGTATAACCATATATATGTCATCATATAGTTTTTACAAGTTTTAACGTTCGTGAATCACCGGTCAACTTGGGTGGTCAATTGTCTATATGAAACCTATTTCAATTAATCAAGTCTTAACAAGTTTGATTGCTTAATATGTTGGAAACACTTAATCATATAAATAACAATTTCATTTAATATATATATATAAACATGGAAAAGTTCGGGTCACTACATAAGACCCATTTACACACTTTAACATTTCAAAATCCTAGGTTAGTCATATTTTGGGTCTTCATGACCCAAACTTACCCAAAACCCCCAAATCACTATCAAATGGGTTTTATGTGTAACACTAACCCAAACCCTAATTCTAAAACTAATTAAAGTAAAGAAATCAAGGTTAAGACTTACCAATACAATCAAAACGTAGTTCGTGAGGAGATGAACAACTTTAGAACTCGCACCAAGACCCGGTTCGACCTTCTTCTCCCTTAATTTGAGCTCTCTTACTCTAGAATCTTACTCTCTCTCTAGATTTTAATGGAAGGAGATAAGGTAGTTAAAAGTAGAGTGAATTAGGCTCCACCAACTAATCTTGGGCCTTTAAGTCGTTCCCCAAGTGAAATTACCAAAATACCCACTTTAAAATATCTAAAAACACAAAGCTGGCTGATCAGGTCATCTGGACGGCATCCAGATTTCTGGACGGCATCCAGCCCTTCGAAACAGGACGACGTCCCATCATTTTGGACGGCATCCAACCTTGCTGAGAAATCAGGATCTTACAACTCTTCCCCACTTGAACCGGATTACGTCCTCGCAATCCACGCAGCATGACAAGCAGGAAGATAAACCAAAACAAACTCTTCGGGCTCCCAAGTAAACTCCGAACCTATACTTCGACGCCATTGAACTTTAAAAGTTCTCACCTCTTTATTTCTCAACTTCTTCACTTTCTCATTGAGTATAGCAATCGGCTCCTCAACATACTCTTGTTTGTTGTTTAGCTCAATCTCGTCTATAGACACCCAAGAAGAATCATCCGCAAGACACTTGCAGAGATGGGAAACATGAAATGTATTATGGATCCCCGCAAGCTCTTCGGGTAATTCCAAACAATACGCGACTTCCCCAACATGAGCTATAACCTTAAATGGCCCAATAAACCGAGGAGCTAACTTTCCCCATTTCTAAACCGAATAATTCCTTTCCATGGCGAAACCTTAAGCATCACCATGTCGCCCTCTTGGAATTCGATCATTCGCCTACGTTTATCGGCATACAACTTTTGTCTATCTTGCGCCTTTTTCAAATGATCCCGAATTACATCAATCTTGCTATTGGTCTCTAAAACCAAATCGGTACTCCCGATTTCCTTTTGTCCCACTTCACCCCAACAAATTGGAGTTCGACATCTTCATCCATAAAGCATCTCATACGGTGGCATCCCAATATTAGTATGATAACTATTATTGTCCAAGAATTCCACCAAAGGTAAATGATCGTCCCAACTACCTACGAAATCAATAATACACGTCCGTAACATATCCTCTAATGTTTGATTCGTACGTTTGGTTTGACTGTCCGTTTGAGGATGATACGCCGTGCTCAATTTTAATTGTGTACCCATAGCGTCATGAAACTTTTCCCAAAACCGAGATGTAAAACGGGTATCTCGATCCGAAATAATAGATATAGGAACCCCATGTCGAGCGACTACTTCCTTGATAAAAAATTTAGCCAAGGTCTCTGACGATATCTCTTCCCGAATTTGAAGAACAAAGCACTTTTTGTCAATCGGTCAACTATCACCCAAATTGAATCAAATTGGGTTCTCGCTGTCTTTGGTAACTTTGTGATAAAATCCATTGTAATGTGCTCCCATTTCCACTTCGGGATTTCTAACGGTTGCAACTTACCATACGGCTTTTGGTGCTCGGCTTTAACTTGCAAGCACGTGACGCATTGGTCAACATACTTTACAAAATCACGTTTCATGCCCGGCCACCAATACTCTTTTCTTAAATCAAGATACATTTTCGTCGCGCCCGGATGAATGGAATACTTTGACTTATGTGCTTCATCAAGTAGCACTTGTCGATAATCACCCATCTTAGGCACCCACACCCTTCCTTGAAAAGACAACAAATCATGCGAGCCCATAGTAATGAACTTCGATTGCCCCACTATTCGTTCTGCATGCTTGTTGTGAACGTAAGCCTCTATTTGAATCACACCAAGTCTTTCAAGAAAATCTTTAGTAATAATCATACGTAACAATCCCAATCGTAACGTCGGGTGATGACTCTTTCAACTTTACGCATCCGCGACCACATTCGCCTTGCCCGGATGATAAAGTATCTCACAATCATAGTCTTTTGCCACATCCATCCATCTACGTTGACGATAATTCAAATCTCTTTAGTTAAAGAGATGTTTCAAGCTCTTATGATCCGAATAAATAGTACTCTAGACACCATACAAGTAATGGTGCCAAATTTTCAACGCATGCACAACCGCCGCCAACTCAAGATCATGAGTCGAATATCTCATTTCGTGCTCCTTTAATTGTCGAGAGGCGTAAGCAATGACTTTACCTCTTTGCATTAGAACACACCCGAGCCCATTTAGAGAGGCATCACAATACACCGTCATGTCTTCCACACCTTCTGGCAACACTAACACCGGAGCTTGACACAATTTCTCTTTTAGCAATTGAAAAGCAATTTCTTGCTCGTTCTCCCAAATAAACCTCGCGTTCTTCCTCGTCAATTTCGTCAACGAAGAAGCGATCTTAGAAAAGTTTTGGATAAACCGATGATAATAACCAACCAATCCGAGAAAACTTCGGATTTCTGTAGGCGTAGTCGATCGTCTCCAACTCTTTACCGTCTCTATCTTCCCCGGATATACTTGAATACCATTTTCGTTCACAATATGGCCAAGGAATTGAACTTCCCTTAGCCAAAATTCACATTTGGAGAATTTAGCCTACAAACTTTCCTTCCGCAACGTCTTTAACACACGCCGCAAATGAAATTCATGTTCTTTCATACTCTTTGAATAGACAAGTATGTCATCAATGAACACAATTACCGACTTGTCCAACATAGGTTGGCACACTCGGTTCATAAGATCCATGAATGCCGCCGGTGCATTCATAAGACCAAAAGGCATAACTACAAATTCATAATGCCCATAAAGCGTTCGAAAAGATGTTTTCTCAATATCTTCCTCACGGACCCGCATTTGGTGATAGCCGGACCGTAGGTCAATTTTAGAGAAATGCGTTGCACCTTGGAGTTGGTCAAACAAATCGTCAATCCTAGGCAATGGATAACGATTCTTGATCGTCACTTTGTTCAACTCCTGGTAATCGATGCACATCCACAACTCTTACATTTCTGTCGGCGCTAAACGATAAGGAGTTTTAGCAATGGGAGTAGCTCCCGGAACTAACTCAATGCGAAATTCAACTTGTCTTTCCGCCGGAACACCCTTTAACTCATCCGGAAAAACGTCTTCAAATTCATTAACCACCAGAATTTCACGAATGGTTGGTGGCTCATCACGAGTATCGACAACATGGGCAAGAAAAGCCATGCCACCACTAACAAGAAAACGACGTGCCCGTGCAAAAGTGCATATCGGTACAAGTCTTCTACGCTTATCACCGTGGATAATTAACTCTCCCCCACTTGGGGTCTTCACACGAATAAATTTTTCTTGGCATGCAATATCGGCCCTATTATGATCGAGCCAATCCATACCAACAACGATATCAAAATCACCCAAAGTCATCGGGATTAGATCTATCTTAAAGTTTTCGGCACCAAAAATGACATCACAATTTTTACACACATCAACCACTAGCACCATCTTGTCGTCCGCTATTTCGACTTCTACCGGACGACTTAACTTAGCTAACAGTCTATTAAGTTTAGGCACAAATTTTGGAGACACAAACGACAAATTTGCATCGCTATCAAATAGAATCCTTGCCGGATTGGCTTCATCATTCGTCATCAAATAGTTGCGACCCCTAGCCGTACCCGCCGCTTTCTCTAGACGCTTAGCATTATCGTTTCGTAAATCGGAACACTCCGACTTTCGGTGTCCTTCTTTGTTACAATTAAAACAAGTGAGCTTGTTTGTTGAAGTTGGCTTCGGACAATCTCGAACCATATGTCCACGTACCCCACAATTGTAGCACGTAGGGACAAAGTTCCCAAAACCACCCTTCTTCACACTATTCGCACTTTCGGAACCCTTCTTGTTTTTCTTGTTAGAAATGTTAGAATGACTAGACCCTTCAAACTTTCTCTTAGAAAAAGAGAAATCACTTTTCCTTGGAACCTCCGGCTCAAAACCCCGAGCCAATTCAAATAACTCTTCAAATGACTTAGCCATACCCCGACTAATCTTACCCTTGAACTCATCATTAAAAGTATGGTAAAAATCCTTCATTAGCTTGTGATCATCACCAACATATTCCGGGCAAAAACGAGTTTTTGCCAAGAAGGTAGACTTGAGAGTAACCAAGTCCATTGAACCTTGTTACAAATTGTGCAACTCGTCCCGGATTCTATCAAGATCGGAAGAAGTTCGGTATTCTTTGAAAAATTCCATCTTAAACTCCTCCCACGTCAAACTCATGCATTGCTCTTCACCATATAAGTTGATTTTATCATCCCACCACAACGTAGCTTCCTCCCGCAACATACTAGAACCATACCTCGCCTTCTTCTCGGGAGGACATTCCGCGATACGGAAAGCTCCCTCGATATCGGAAATCCAACATGTGCTTTTTCAATGAATCTCGTATCCCATTAAACATCGGGAGTTGAGCATCCTTAAAATTTTTGTAATGGAAGTCCCGCCTTCCATTCCCACCATTACCATCACCCCCTTCACCACGAGGATGAATGTTTCTAGCTTCTAATGCCTCCTCGATCATGGCATTCATTCGCTCATTTATCATTTCGGTTACTTGCCCATCAACCGAATCTTGTAAAACTTTTCGAACATCGTCAAGAAAATCCTTTTTTAGCCTTTTAAAGATGGCCTCAACTTTGGCCGTGAGTTCAACGTCCTCACTCGTACTTCCGTCATTGGTGTCGTGTCCATTTCTCATCTTCATTCTATAAAACGAAGTAAATTAAGCAACAAAACAAAAGGACTTAACACATATGTATATACATATACAACACACTACCCCATCTTGCTCAACAATCGTCGTACATCGCTTGTTTGACACGATTTGAACCCGTAACAACAGTAGCTAATCGTTGTTACGCGAGCACGTCGCATTAACTCGCTAGTACAATGTCTATCTTGCTTGATGATTGCTAAAACAACACAAAACAATTAGTGCAAGGTTAATTCACATAAACCCTAGCACTAACAATTCCCGTTCCGACCCAAAGTCCTACAAGCCCCGCATAACGCGCTCACACAATAAAGTCTAAGTCTAGGCACCTATTTCAAGTCGCCTAAATCCCTTAGACCATGCTCTGATACCACTTGTAACGACCCAACTTCGTTAAACCAAAAACACGCCCAAAAAAAAAAAATTTCTGGACCTGCCCATCTGGACGGCGTCCAGATTTCTGGACGGCGTCCAGCACTTAAGAACGGGACGGCGTCCAGCATATCTGGACGGCGTCCAAATTGCCTGGGAGCTGCTGTCCTCGGATTCTATCAAGATCGGAAGAAGTTCGGTATTCTTTGAAAAATTCCTTCTTAAACTCCTCCCACGTCAAACTCATGCATTGCTCTTCACCATATAAGTTGATTTTATCGTCCCACCACAACTTAGCTTCCTCCCGTAACATACTAGAACCATACCTCACCTTCTTCTCGAGAGGACATTCCGTGATATGGAAAGCTCCCTCGATATCGGAAATCCAACATGTGCTTTTCAATGGATCTCGTAGCCCATTAAACATCGGGGGTTGAGCATCCTTGAAATTTTTGTAATGGAAGTCCCGCCTTCCATTCCCACCATTACCATCACCCCCTTCACCACGAGGATGAATGTTTCTAGCTTCTAATGCCTCCTCGATCGCGGCATTCATTCGCTCATTTATAATTTCGGTTATTTGCCCATCAACCGAATCTTGGAAAACTTTTCGAACATCGTCAAGAAAATCCTTTTTAGCCTTTTAAAGATGGCCTCAACTTTGGCCGTGAGTTCAACGCCTCACTCGTACTTCCGTCATTGGTGTCGTGTCCATTTCTCATCTTCATTCTATAAAACGAAGTAAATTAAGCAACGAAATGAAAGGACTTAACACATATGTATATACATATACACCACACTACCCCATCTTGCTCAACAATCGTCGTACATCGCTTGTTTGACATGATTTGAACCCGTAACAATCGTAGCTAATCGTTGTTACTCGAGCACGTCGCATTAACTCGCTAGTACAATGTCTATCTTGCTTGATGATTGCTAAAACAACACAAAACAATTAGTGCAAGGTTAATTCACATAAACCCTAGCACTAACAATTCCCGTTCCGACCCAAAGTCCTACAAGCCCTGCATAACGCGCTCACACAATAAATTCTAAGTCTAGGCACCTATCTCAAGTCTCCTAAATCCCTTAGACCATGCTCTGATACCACTTGTAACGACCCGACTTCGTTAAACCAAAAACACGCCCAAAAAAAAAAATTTCTGGACCTGCCCATCTGGACGGCGTCCAGCACTTAAGACCGGGACGGCGTCCAGGATATCTGGACGGTGTCCAGATTGACTGGGAGCTCCTGTCCTTGGGTCCAACTCACGTGAGCGGAAATCCCGCTTCCCAACACTTTTAAACGAAAACCTTTTTACAACATATCACAATATAATAAAATAAGAGGTTTCCATCATCAAAACAAGTTTTACAACATCAGGCCCACATCGACCCATCTTACGCGTTTCGATCAAAAATACAAGTTTCGACCAATACAAGTTTAATTTCCAAACAACACTAGAGCATGGTGTTTGGGGTTAAACTACCCAAATCTTGGCCGAACTTCCAAAAGCTAACCCAAAAGCATCCCCTAACAAAAATAAGCGGGAGACCACTAATCCAACTGAATACCTTTGCCTTTGTCCACGCCGGAGCATAAAAAGGTAAAAAACGAGAGGGTAAGCTAAATCTTAGTGAATGCAATAATTATACATATACATATATAACTTACTTACTTGCAAACACTTATGCCAAATTCGCATACATACTAGCTACATAATTTGCATACCTTTAAAATGTATACCGCTAAAACCACGAAAACAACGTTAGTATAACAATAGCATATAACACAACAATACAATATGCTACAACACGAATATATAACATTGATGTTCACAACATCCATAGTACTCAACGCCTTAAGGCTAGCCCAACGAATGGTGTCATCAACATCGAACTTAAAACCCATTCGCCTATATTAATGTGGTATCATCAACACCGAACTTTAAACCCACATATGAGGTATGTTCAACAATGAACTTTAAACCCTCAACCAACGTCACTACCATAGTCGTATGGCATCATCAACATCGAACGTAAATTCCATACATTTATATTAATGTGGTATCGTCAACAACGAACTTTAAACCCACATATGAGGTATCGTCAACAATGAACTTTAAACCCTCATCAACACCACAATATACTCTAGGGTACTGTATCGTCAACAACGAACTTTAAACCCTTACCCCACAAGTAAATAAATCATATACGTACATATATAATTATTCCACTCACCTCAAAGTCTTTTGTGAAAGATAACCGAGCTTGCAACTTCAATGTAATGTACCAATTACATTTAGCACAATAATCAATCACGACTCAAGTTGGTCAACCAGCTCACTCACCATTCTAGTGCCATTTTTGTAGTGACCCGAACTTTTGCATTTTTATATATATTAAATGAAATTGTTATTTACATGATTAAGTGTTTCCAACATGTTAAGCAATTAAACTTGTCAAGACTTGATTAATTTAAATAGGTTTCATATAGACAATTGACCACCCAAGTTGACCGGTGATTCACGAACGTTAAAACTTGTAAAAACTATATGATGACATATATATGATTATATATATAGTTAACATGATATTATGATAAGTAAGTATCTCATTAGATATTTTAACAATGAGTTATATACATAAAATTGAGTTTATTGAATTAAGAAACTCGAAAACGATATATATAACGATTATCGTTATAACAACGTCTTACTAAATACATATGAATCATATTAAGATATTGATACACTATGTTTAATCATGATAAATGATAAGTAAACATGTCATTAAGTGTATTAACAATGAACTACATATGTAAAAACAAGACTACTAACTTAATGATTTCGAAACGAGACATATATGTAACGATTATCGTTGTAACAACATTTAACTATATATATATCATACTAAGATATATTAATATATCATAATATCATGATAATGTAATAATTTAACATCTCTTTAGATATAATAAACAATGGGTTAACAACATTTAACAAGATCGTTAACCTAAAGGTTTCAAAACAACTTTTACATGTAACGACTAACGATGACTTAACGTAGATCGTGAGGATATGAACAACTTTAGAACTCGCACCAAGACCCGTTCGACCTTCTTCTCCCTTGATTTGAGCCCTCTTACTCTAGAATCTTACTCTCTCTCTAGATTTTAATGGAAGGGGATAAGGTAGTTTAAAGTGGAGTGAATGAGGCTCCACCAACTGATCTTGGGCCTTTAAGTTGTTCCCCAAGTGAAATTACCAAAATACCCACTTTAAAATATCTAAAAACACAAAGCTGGCTGATCAGGTCATCTGGACGGCGTCCATATTTCTGGACGGTGTCCAGCTCTTCGAAACGGGACGACGTCCCATCATTTTGGACGGCATCCAACCTTGCTGAGAAATCAGGATCTTACAAATCTCCCCCACTTGAACCGGACTACGTCCTCGCAATCCACGCAGCATGACAAGAAGGAAGATAAACCAAAACAAACTCTTTGGGCTCCCAAGTAAACTCGGAACCTATACTTCGACGCCATTGAACTTTAAAAGTTATCACCTCTTTATTTCTCAACTTCTTCACTTTCTCATCGAGTATAGCAATCGGCTCCTCAACATACTCTAGTTTGTTGTTTAGCACAATCTCGTCTAAAGGCACCCAAGAAGAATCATCCGCAAGACACTTGCGGAGATGGGAAACATGAAATGTATTATGGATCCCTGCAAGCTCTTCGGGTAAATCCAAATGATACGCGACTTCCCCAACACGAGCTATAACCTTAAATGGCCCAATAAACCGAGGAGCTAACTTTCCCCGTTTTCTAAACCTAATAATTCCTTTCCATGGCGAAACCTTAAGCATCACCATGTCGCCCTCTTGGAATTCGATCATTCGCTCGGCGTACGACTTTTGTCTATCTTGCGTCTTTTTCAAATGATCCCGAATCACATCAATCTTGCTATTCATCTCTAAAACCAAATCGGTACTCCCGATTTCCTTTTGTCCCACTTCACCCCAACAAATTGGAGTTTGTCATCTTCGCCCATAAAGCATCTCATACGGTGGCATCCCGATACTAGTATGATAACTATTATTGTACGAGAATTCCACCAAAGGTAAGTGCTCGTCCCAACTACCACCGAAATCAATAATACACGCCCGTAACATATCCTCTAATGTTTGATTCGTACGTTTGGTTTGACCATCCGTTTGAGGATGATACGCCGTGCTCAATTTTAATTGTGTACCCATATCGTCATGAAACTTTTCCCAAAACCGAGATGTAAAACGGGTATCTCGATCCGAAATAATAGATATAAGAACCCCATGTCGAGCGACAACTTCCTTGATAAACAATTTAGCCAAGGTCTCCGACGATATCGTTTCCCGAATGGGAAGAAACAAAGCACTTTTTGTCAATCGGTCAACTATCACCCAAATTGAATCGAATTGGGTTCTCGCCGTCTTTGGTAACTTTGTGATAAAATCCATGGCTTTTTGTGCTCGAACGTTGCAACTTACCATACGGCTTTTGGTGCTCGGCTTTAACTTGCAAGCACGTGACGCATTGCTCAACATACTTTACAACATCACGTTTCATGCCCGGCCACCAATACTCTTTTCTTAAATCAAGATACATTTTCATCTCGTCCGGATGAAAGGAATACTTTGACTTATGTGCTTCATCAAGTAGCACTTGTCGATAATCACCCATCTTAGGCACCCACACCCTTCCTGGAAAAGTCAAAAAACCACGCGAGCCCATAGTAATGAACTCCGATTGCCCCACTATTCGTTCTACATGCTTGTTGTGAACGTAAGCCTCTATTTGAATCACACCAAGTCTTTCAAGAAAATCATTAGTAATAATCATACGTAACAATCACAATCGTAACGTCGGGTGATGACTCTTTCGACTTAACGCATCCGCGACCACATTCGCCTTGCCCGGATGATAAAGTATCTCACAATCATAGTATTTTACCACATCCATCCACCTACGTTGACGATAATTCAAATCTCTTTGGTTAAAGAGATGTTTCAAGCTCTTATGATCCGATTAAATCGTACTCTTGACACCATACAAGTAATGGCGCCAAATTTTCAACGCATGCACAACCGCCGCCAACTCAAGATCATGAGTCGGATATCTCGTTTCGTGCTCCTTTAATTGTCGAGGGGCGTAAGCAATGAATTTACCTCTTTGCATTAGAATACACCCGAGCCCATTTAGAGAGGCATCACAATACACCGTCATGTCTTCCACACCTTCCGGCAACACTAACACCGGAGCTTGACACAATTTCTCTTTTAGCAATTGAAAATCAATTTCTTGCTCGTTCTCCCAAATAAACCTCGCGTTCTTCCTCAATAATTTCGTCAACGAAGAAGCGATCTTAGAAAAGTCTTGGATAAACCAACGATAATAACCGGCCAATCCGAGAAAAGTTTGGATTTTTGTAGGCATAGTCGGTCGTTTCCAACTCTTTACCATCTCTATCTTCCCCGGATCTACTTTAATACAATTTTCATTCACAATATGGCCAAGGAATTGAACTTCCCTTAGCCAAAATTCACATTTGGAGAATTTAGCATACAACTTCTCCTTCCACAACGTCTTTAACACACGCCGCAAATGAAATTTATGTTCTTTCATACTCTTTGAATAGACAAATATGTCGTCCATGAACACAATTACCGACTTTTCCAACATAGGTTGGCTCACTCGGTTCATAAGATCCATGAATGCCGTCAGTGCATTCGTAAGACCAAAAGGCATAACTATAAACTCATAATGCCCATAATGCGTTCGAAAAGTTGTTTTCTCAATATCTTCTTCACGGACCCACATTTGGTGATAGCCGGACCGTAGGTTAATTTTAGAGAAATACGTTGCACCTTGGAGTTGGTCAAACAAATCATCAATCCTAGGTAATGGATAACGATTCTTGATCTTCACTTTGTTCAACTCCCGGTAATAGAGATTGGTATTCCATGTCTGGAGACAACTTTCTTTAAATATAATCGTGCAAACTTCTCCATTTTATCATCTTCTTTCATTGGAAGAAAGTGTGCTGATTTGGTAAGACGATCGACTATTACCCAAATAGTATCATAACCACTTGCAGTCCTTGAAATTTTAGTAATGAAATCCATGGTAATGTTTTCCCATTTCCATTCTGGGATTTCACATCTCAAAAACAAACTAATGAACAAAATGCTCAAGCATTTAGAAATCAACAAGCTTCTATTCAAAATCTGGAACAAGAAGTAAGTAACCTATCAAGGTTAATAGGTGAAAGAAAACCGGGAAGTTTACCAAGCGATACTAATGCTAACCCCCGGAATGAAACAGCTAAAGCCATTACCACAAGAAGTGGTACAACACTTAAACCACTTGAAATACCTGTAACTTCTGATGAAACTATTCCTACTCCACAAGAACCACAACCTGATCAAGATAAGGAAAAAGAACCGGTAGTTGAAAAGGTTAATGAAAATAACACAGTTAAGGATAAACCTTATGTTAAACCATACCAACCACCACTTCCTTACCCGAGTAAAATGAAGAAAGAAAAACTTGAAGCCGAGCAATCCAAATTCTTGGATATGTTTAAACAGATAAATGTAAATCTTCCTTTCATTGATGTGATTTCAGGAATGCCAAGATATGCTAAATTCTTGAAAGATCTAATCTCAAATAGAAAGAAAATGGAAGAACTCTCGGCTGTTACTATGAATGCTAATTGTTCAGCAGTGCTGTTGAATAAGATACCAGAAAAACTATCTGATCCACGAAGTTTCACAATTCCATGTTTTCTGGGTAGTCTTAGTTCAATAGAAGCATTGGCAGACTTAGGTGCTAGTATAAATCTAATGCCGTATTCACTATACGCTAAACTAGACCTTGGAGAATTGAAACCAACCAGAATAAGCATACAACTAGCCGATAGATCAATAAAATATCCTAGAGGGATAATGGAGAACATGCTAGTTAAAGTTGGTACTTTAGTATTTCCAGTAGATTTTGTTGTTTTGGACATGGAAGAAGATTCTCAAGTTCCTCTCATATTAGGAAGACCATTCTTAAACACGGCTAAAGCAATGATAGACGTGTTCGGTAAGAAACTGACCCTAAGTATAGAGGATGAGAGTGTTACCTTTTCAGTTGATAGAGCAATGCAACAACCACAATCTGCAGATGATACATGTTATTATATTCAAACTATAGATGCACATGCAGAATTATTAGAAGAATTTCCAGAATTACAAGGAACAGGAGAATGTTCTTTAGGAGAAGGTAATGAACCAATTGATGAAGCTGAAATGTTAGCTACACTTATAGCTAATGGATATGAACCAACAACAGAAGAAATTCAAATGCTAAAAGAAGAAGACAGATATCGATATAAATCATCGATAGAAGAACCTCCGAAATTAGAGTTAAAGCCACTTCCAAACCATTTGGAATACGCTTATTTACATGGTGAATCTGAATTACCTGTAATAATATCGTCTTCTCTTACTGAAAATGAGAAATCACAACTCATTTCTGTGTTGAAAGCTCATAAACCAGCCATTGCATGGAAGATTCATGATATTAAAGGAATAAGTCCTTCGTATTGCACACATAAAATCCTTATGGAAGAAGGTCATAAAACGTATGTGCAACGCCAACGTAGACTAAATCCTAATATGCAAGATGTAGTTAAGAAAGAGATTATTAAACTGCTAGATGCAGGTTTGATATATCCAATTTCTGATAGCCCATGGGTAAGCCCAGTTCAATGCGTGCCTAAGAAGGGTGGTATGACTGTCATTACAAATGAGAAAAATGAGCTTATTCCTACTAGGACTGTAACAGGATGGCGTGTATGTATTGATTATAGAAAATTAAATGACGCCACCAGAAAAGATCACTTTCCCTTACCTTTCATAGATCAAATGTTGGAAAGATTAGCCGGAAATAGTTACTATTGTTTTCTAGATGGATTTTCCGGATATTTTCAAATTCCAATAGCACCCGAGGACCAAGAGAAAACCACATTCACGTGCCCTTATGGTACTTTTGCTTACAAACGCATGCCATTTGGACTTTGTAACGCCCCTGCAACCTTTCAAAGGTGTATGATGGCGATTTTTCACGACATGATAGAAGAATGCATGGAAGTATTCATGGATGACTTTTCAGTCTTCGGTGATATATTTAAATCATGTCTAGTTAATCTGGAACGAATGCTAATTAGATGCGAACAATCAAATCTAGTACTTAATTGGGAGAAATGCCATTTCATGGTTAAAGAAGGCATCGTTCTTGGACATAAAATTTCAAAAGAAGGAATTGAAGTGGATAGAGCTAAAGTAGATGTAATTGCTAAACTTCCACATCCCACAAATGTTAGAGGAGTTAGGAGTTTTCTAGGGCATGCCGGTCTTTACCGACGTTTCATAAAAGATTTTTCTAAAATTGCCACTCCTATGAATAAACTCCTAGAAAAGGATGCGCCATTCATCTTTTCAGATGAGTGTATCAAATCTTTTAATATTCTTAAAGAAAAACTCACTAATGCACCAATCATGATAACACCAAATAAGAAAAACTCACTAATGCACCGATCATGATAACACCAAATTGGAATCTACCATTTGAACTAATGTGCGATGCAAGTGATTTTGCAATGGGAGCCGTTTTAGGACAAAGGATTGAAAAACAATTTCAACCTATATATTATGCTAGCAAGACGTTACAAGGAGCACAAACGAACTATACAACTACTGAAAAAGAACTCCTTGCTATTGTCTTTGCTTTTGATAAATTTCGATCATATCTCGTTCTAGCAAAAACGGTGGTCTATACCGACCATTCTGCTCTTAGATACCTATTTTCAAAACAAGATGCTAAACCAAGATTAATCCGTTGGATCTTACTCTTACAAGAGTTTGATATTGAAATCCGAGATAAAAGAGGAGCAGAAAATCTCGCCGCTGATCATCTTTCTCGTCTTGAAAATCCTGAATTAGAAGTTCTAAATGAATCAGCCATACAAGACAACTTTTCTGATGAATATCTATTGAAGATAGATTATAAAGAAATCCCATGGTTTGCAGACTATGCAAACTACTTAGTTTGTGGATTCCTTGAAAAAGGATTATCGTACCAAAGACGAAAGAAATTCTTCAGTGATATAAAACACTATTTCTGGGAAGATCCACATCTGTTTAAAAGTTGTCCCGATGGAATAATACGCCGATGTGTATTTGGAGATGAAGCTAGGAAAATTTTAAACCATTGTCACACAGGACCAACAGGAGGGCATTATGGGCCTCAACTAACAGCAAGAAAAGTTTATGAAGCTGGATTCTATTGGCCTACAATTTACAAAGACGCACACCTTCTTTGCAAATCCTGTGATGCTTGTCAAAGGGCCGGAAAAATAAGTCAACGTGATGAAATGCCACAAAATGTCATCCAAGTATGTGAAGTATTTGACATTTGGGGTATTGACTTTATGGGTCCATTTCCAAAATCTCATAATAATCTATATATACTCGTAGCCATTGATTATGTATCTAAATGGGCGGAAGCACAAGCTCTCCCAACTAACGATGCACGAGTTGTAGTCAACTTTTTAAAACGTCTTTTTGCAAGGTTTGGAACACCGAAAGCTTTAATATGTGATCGGGGTACTCATTTCTGTAATAATCAACTTGAGAAAGTTCTTAAAAGATATGGAGTAACTCATAAAATCTCCACCGCATATCATCCACAAACAAGTGGACAAGTTGAAAATACCAACCGAGCTTTAAAACGTATTCTAGAGAAAACCGTAGGATCAAATCCGAAGGAATGGTCCATTAAATTGGAGGATGCACTCTGGGCTTTTAGAACAGCCTACAAAACTCCAATTGGAACCACACCTTTTAGACTTGTTTATGGAAAAGCATGTCATCTTCCAGTAGAAATTGAACACAAAGCATTTTGGGCTTTGAAGACATGTAATCTTGATTTACATGAAGCCGGACGTCTACGATTAAGTCAACTAAACGAATTAGAAGAATTAAGACATGAAGCATACGAAAATTCGTTAATCTATAAAGAAAGAACGAAGAAATGGCATGATAAAAGAATCAGAAGTTCAAAAGAATTTAAAGAAGGAGACAGAGTTCTTCTTTTCAATTCACGATTCAAGCTATTTCCTGGAAAATTGAAATCAAGATGGTCTGGACCATTCATAGTCAAAAGAGTTTTCCCATACGGAACGATAGAATTAATAAATTCAAATGGGATTGAATTTAAAGTTAATGGTCACAGAGTTAAACATTACATACATGGTCCGATGGAAGTCGACAACGAAGTTAATCACAATTTCAACACCATAGCTAACTAAGTGTGGGGAGAATCAAGTCTTTAAAGGATAATATGTATTTCTGTTAGAGTTAGATTGTCTGTTTTCGTGTAATTCTCGAAAATGGAACCCGAATGGTCTTTCCCTAGCAGACCCTAAAGAACTAGTCTTCTTCCCCCATTCTGAATTTTTATTTTTTTTAGGTTTTTACGAAATGAAGACTGCCTGTGAACTAAACCATGGTCTAATGCTACACGCTTTGATCACTAAACGTAATAATGACATACTACCGAGCGAATTAGTATCAGTAATCAGAGAAAAAATGGACGGAGTTAGAAAAGAATCCAGATGCGAAGATAATAAGTTACAATTTGGTAAAGGAAAATCAAAATCCGCAGCGAAAAGAAGAGCACGACACCTAGAACGATGTCACAAATGCGGAAAATGGTCACATGGAGGTAAATGTTCAAATAATCAAACCTATTCAAATACCGAATTTGTTACTTTATACAGAGACGGACCGTTCATATGTTTAGAAGAAAAGACACTGAATGCTCGAGGTTACGCCTATGCAGCCATGGAAAACCAATTAAACCGACTATCTTATGAATGGGATAGATCATATAACTAAGAAATCTATTTCACAGGTATGTCTGTACAGTTTTTATTTTTATTTTTATTTTTAACCTTTTGATAATAAACGCTAATTTGTTCGCTAAAAAGTATTAAATTGGTATCGAATAAAATTTGGTTTGGCGACCGAAATTATTGATATCATTCAAAAATTTATTACATCACTGCGAAATTTAACGTTTATTCTTAAGGTATAAATATCTTTAAACAATCAACCCAAAATATTTCAAAAATTCGTCATGAGTTAAATTAGGTCTTGGAACCGAAATTACTTTACCGAAAAGAGGGGCGCATATTTTTGATAATATTTGATTGATTAAAGTGGGATAAAAAGCCAAAAAGATTTTTTTATTTTTACCATGTTTTTAAAATTAATATTTAAATCTTAAATTAATATTGTAAATTTTGTAAAAACAATATATTTAAAATTGTAAATATTTGAAAAATTAATATAAGTTTGATATGAATTTATGAATTTTTAAATTAAGTTTGGTGTGAATTTTTAAAATATAAATTCTTAATTTTATGCCTTTTAAATTCTAAGTTTGGTGTGAATTTTTAATAATAATTTTGAATTTTATATTTAAGTTGTGTGAATTTAAAAACAAAAATTTACTTTATCTCATTAAGTTAAGAATATGATTTTTAAAATTCGTCGTAAGTTGAAGACTAGGTCTTTGAACCGAAATTGCTTTACCTGAGGGAGGGACGAGAACTTTTATTATCATTATTTTTAATCTTATTGAATTAGAGTATGCCAAAAACATTGAAAAAACCCAAAAATCTTAGCTTTTAAAACAATCGCTACAAAAAGACAAATTTTAAAATTTTGTCGAAGGACGGACTAGGACATCGATCCGAAACGACCTCGTCCTAAATAACAAGGGAAACAAAATTTTAAAATTAATTACTTAATTGTTTTAATAAGTTAATGATTATAAAAAAAAAAAAAAAAAATTTATACCAAACTCCGCGAGTCGCGGAGTTTGGAGGGTAAATCCCCGCGACTCGCGGGAGGACCGGATTACAGAAAAAAAAATAAGAGCTGCAACAGCTCAGTTTCACACTCCACACCCAAAAATACTGCGAACATAACCCCGAAAATACACGAAAAACACCCCCAAAAATCCCAATTTTTAACCGTTAATCACCAAATTTTTTGCTAAAATCATGTTGAGAAGGATGCTATCTAAGAATTACTCAAGAAAAAGGGTAAATTTCTACACCTAAACACCATTTAATTCGAAATTTGATGTTCTTGAGCAAATTTTTCCCCAATTTGATTTTGATGCTTTTTAGTGTAATTAGGCTTAAATTGTTTATGTATTATGCTTGTATAACCTAGATTGATGCTGTTTAACATGATTAGAAGCCTTAAACTTCAAATTTTGAGTAATCTAGGGTTTGTGTTCTTGAGCAAATTTGGGCCTTTTTGATATAAACAGGTTATGGCCGATTTTTGTCATGAATTGTTGCTAAATTGAGTAGTGTAACATGTCTAGGTAGTTAAATGATTCAAACTTTGAGCCTAAACATGATTTTGAGAATTAAAGTGGACTTTTTCAAGTCTAAAATTCATGAACTTGATTTTTGAAAGATAATGCCATTTGAGACTTGTTTAATTGCTAGTAATGATTATTTTGACATGTTATTTGAGTTGAATGCTTATGAACTTGGCGAACATTTTCGTATATGCTTATTTGAAAAAGTGTAGATTTGATAAAAATGTGAAAATGAGCTTAAGTTTGATATAAATTGATAATGTCATTGTAATTATTTTGATTGAAGATTTTGCTGACACTAATGCATTTTTGGATGCACAAAAATTGTGTTTGATGTGTTTTGCAGAATGAAAGGGGTGAATCTTCATCCCAAGCCCGCAATGCTCCTGCTGAGAATTTGGAACAACAGGAGGTGGATAACTACTACAAGCAGGATATACCTCATCCAGTCATGACCTTTTCCGATATGCACTTGGAAGAGTTGCACCCGAACCTGAGATATGACAGACTTTGGATAGATTATCCAAAATATCAACGGGGTTTGCATACTCTTCATTCTAAGGTTGTTGAGGTACCGAGGTTAATAGAATGGGGACCCTTAGAAGCTGTAGAATTGGCCGGGCCAATTAGGGAATTACTTGTACAGAGGTATGGTGAAAGGATCCGAAACTAATCATCCGGACGTTGTCCATATTGATTACAAACGAATTACAATAGTTGATAACATTGCGAGGTACTTGCCCTCTATATGATACATCTTACAAACGTTGCATTTATTCTTAAAAGGCAATCTATAGTTACATCCAGAATTGACATAATCGCCTGACATTTCATAATATTCAAATGACATAAACCGCCATTTACTTAATAATAGTCTCTATGAACTTCAATGACTCGAATGCAACGCCTTATGATATAAGTCCTTAATAGCCTCAAGTAGTATCCTTAGTACGAGCTAATGCACAGCGGAAGACTTAATTCATACCTGAGAATAACATGCTTTAAAATGTCAACATAAAGTTGGTGAGATATAGGTTTAATGCCGGCAGCGATATATATATATATATATATAGACCACAAGATTTCATATATAAACATTTTCATAAAAATATTCTAAGTGGTTGAGCACTTGGTAACCATACTTAACATTCAATCACGTCGCATATTCCCTTTAATATGAAATCTTACTACACCGTACCAAGTGTAGTCACAAAACGAAGTACCGTGCAACTGTTGAATACTGGTCGTCCAGTCCGGTACTGGTCGTCCAGTCCGGTTGGGGTTGTCAGGCCCGATAGATCTATCAACAGGATTCGCGTTTACAATACCGCTGTAAATATTAGTTACCAAGCTACAGGGAAGTATGCCAGTGGTACAACTCAACGTAGAATATATTTATCAGTTACTTGTGTCCATAACGTAAATCATTTATAAAAACAGCGCATGTATTCTCAGCCCAAAAATATTTAGAGTTTAAAAGGGACTATATACTCACTTTCGTCTTGAAGATATATATATTTTGACTTGGTCTCCGGTTGATATCACGAACCTATCCATATATAATATATCAATACCTTTTCTTTTTAAACAAACGTCACATATATATACTTGTTATACTTTTAATACTTTTAATAATTCCTTAGTCCGTAGTTAGCAGTTCGATGTTAGTAATTCAATTTTAATGGTTCATTTTTAGATGTTTAATAAACCCCCAACGAAATAATAAAACCCCCATCTTATATGTATTGGTCGAGATTAATCTTGACCCACGGTACCGGTGTTGTCAAATGACGTGTTGCGTACATAAAGTACCGGTGTTGTCAAATGACGTGTTGCGTACAATCATGGGATCTTATGATTAATCTTCTCGTGTTGTTTACGGGTAATCCTGAACCATATAAAATTGAATTATAAGTACATATATATAAAATATCATGTTATCTTAAAAAGATGTGATTTATTTAATTTTTCCCAATTATTTTCGTGGCTAAACTAGTCTTGGACATCCGATTTTGTTTCGGTCATAGTTTCTTCGTTACAACTCCGTTTTCGTTGATTCAACTTGCCATCTCCTTGGATCGAGTCCCTCTTTAAGACTATGAACTGTAAATACCTTAGTTTGTATTCAAAATCACACGGCATAGGTGAAACTTTAGTGAAACTTATGAAGTTAAACATTTTTGTTACAAAAAATATCATTTAATGACCATTTTTCTAAAAATACTTATACTTTGAATTAAATCATGAAATTTTTATGTGTTAACATATTTATAGTAAAAATCATTTTTCCAGAGAATAAACTTCCAATTCAAAGTTTAAGATGGTTTTTAATTATCCAACCCAAAACAGCCCCCGGTTGCACTCCGACGTCGTAAAAACAGTTTTTAAGGTGTTCTTTGAAAAACCAAGTTATACCTTGTTAAATTAGCATATACTTAAGTTATATTACAGGTCTTGAAGTATTTTAAAAGTTAAGTTAGAAGGATCTATTTAGTTTGCAAACAAGTTTGAAAACTTTCAAACTATGTTCTTGTTGTTAAAATTGTATACCACAAAATATGATAGCTATATATATATGAATCGAATAAAGTGATGAACATAGTTACTACCTCAAGTTCCTTGGACAAGGTTTCTGTAAAAGAGGAGTAAAAAGCTAGAACCAAAAGGGTGATGGAATTGGGTGAATGATTGGAAGTAAGTTTGTGTTCTTGGAAGGATTTCTTGAAGTGTTTTTGTAAGGTTTTCTTATGAGGTTTAAGTGTTGTTTTTGAAGCTAAATGATGGGGAAAATGCTTAGAGATGATCAAGTATGAAGTTAAGAGTATTTTTAGAGAGAAATGGAAGTGTAAGTATGAGAAAATGGGGTGAAGAAATGGTGTGCATGCATAAAAACGTTTTTAGTTTATAAAGGAAAAAAAGATACCTAACTTTGTTTTCTTGCTAAATAATTCATGCTACTTGACAAATGGTTGGTTCCACATGTTTCTTAATTATTTAAGGCTGCTAAGGAGCAGATTTTTATTGGTATATACCAATAGTAAATACATCTAGATGCTGCGTATGATACGGGTACATATACCCTAGGTATACGTATAGAAATCTTTGAGAAAACGGAACGAGGATTCAAATATAGCTATCTTTTGTAAATATACTTATATTGTTTTATGTATTTAAGTCTTTAAAAGTGATTAAATACATTACTTATACGATATATGTATAAACATTATAGGTCATAAGTATTTAAGTCAAATAACGTTACGTATGGTTATCGTTTTGAAAACTTAAGTTAGTAGTTTCAAAATATACTTATAACTTATTGTTATTAATACAAAATGAGATATTAAAACATTCTTAGATCATGTTAAATATGTATATATACATATATATACACAAACGTATAATTATCATATATTGTATAGTTCGTGATATCATCGGTCAAACTAGACGGTCAAACGTTGTGTAAAACTCTTTTCGAAAACATAAGTCTCAACAATTTGGATTACTTATCATGTTGGTAAGGTTTAATTTATGTAAATATTAATCTTATAAGTATAGAACGATCGAAAAAGTGCGGGTCAACTTTAGGGTTTTTGCTTATCGTGTCGGAACCATATAGAGATTAGAGTTTAAATTTGGTCGGAAATTTCCGGGTCGTTACAGTACCCACCCGTTAAAGAAATTTCGTCCTCGAAATTTGGTAGAGGTTGTCATAAATAACAATAGGAATGTTTTCATGACGAATATGAGGTAATAATGAAATTTTATCATTATTGAAAGATTTAGATAAAACGATTCGGTTATGTGAGACGCACGAGCGAAGCTCTCACAAAAGAGTGAAATGAGTAAATATAGAATTGTTGTAACCGATGACGTGATTAGGATTGATTTCCGGAATTTATGGAAAATCTTACGTAATAAGATTTGGTTCTTTGGCGATCAAGATCTTCTTTGATTTAGTGCGGCGATCTGTTTCGATTTCTTTGTCGAATATTTTGCTATAAATCCATTTCCTTCTCTTCCTTATTTCCACAACTCACATCTTCTATCCTTTCTCCTTCAACTCATACCTTAAAGTATTCTTTTAAATGCTCCATCCCGTTCTAATTCTTGTTATACTTCTAACTTTCATATCTTTCATTCTTCTCTTTCATTTATCGCCAGAAGAATCTATTTACTTCTATCCTTTCCTCGGAATTATAATATTTTTAATTCTCCCGTGTCTTTACGTTGCAATACGTATTGATATACACGGTTTGTAAATCCTGGGTGATTTTCGGCCTTTGTATTCTTCATTATTTTTCAAAGCTTCATACTTTCGTTTTCTCTTCCTGACTTCGAGTCAAGCGAGTAATGGTCCGAAATTTGTAGATATGAGATTCGAAATGAGTATAGCTAATGCTCTAAGAAAGAAATGGTAATAGGACAAATTTTGATTTGTCAAATTACCAGAATACCCCGGAAAAGATAGAACTGTCAGGATGACATGTTCCTATTATGTTTGAGAATTGGATAGAATGTAAGAGCCGTGTAACATGGCACATGATGATGGTACTGTGAATCATCACATTTCATTAGAAACTTAACATGACTTACTGTAATATAATGAAGTTGATCAAGTTTCATTATATTATACTAATTCATGCATCAGTTCCCAACACTGCTTCAGAACATTCCTATTTTAAACTTGAAGGTTTTAGAACTTAGAAACTAACACAGTTTCTTTTATGTTATAATAACGCAGATATTACGGAGAGATAAATATTCTCAGATAAGAATAGTTGTGAAAATATTTCCAGAAATATGGAGAATATGTATAACGGAAGATATGAAGATATCTTATAATATCTAGGATAAGATGATGATGAAGAATATCATCGGGAAAGGTTTAGGATAAGGGGTAGGGTTTTTACTAATGGTTTCAGCAGGCACTGAATCGTTTGAATCCTTTGAAAGCAGATTCAGTTCTTGTGATTTATCTACATCCTCCTTCATACTTTGCTCAATCCGTTTTCCAGTTCCAACTCTCCTCTTTTTCTAAGCTTTACCAGCACAATCTACTTCATCATTAAACTTTTGACTGTTAAAGTCGTTTACAGTTTTTGCTGCTTCTTCAGCATTTCAAGAACTACTTCATAGTCCAGGATTTTTTTTTCAGAACTTCACATTCGAAATATGTAATTCTTAGGGATAGTCGTTCTCGGTATAACTGGGAGAATTTCTACGAGATTTTCAAAATACTGATTGCGGATCTCGCCAAAGAGATAACGAGTTGCTGGTACGTCTGCTGATGATGTTGTGAAAAAGGTTCTCCGGTAACAACGGCGAAAGGACAAAGTATAAATATCGAGATTATAATAGGAGTAGTCTCACTGAGAAGTCGAAGTGGAGCTGTGACAAAATTAGCTTCTTGAAAAGGAATCGTATGATTGTTTTTGATAATGAATGATAAGGAATTCGACGCGGATACGTTTTAACTATAACTTCGGTTTCGAAAATTTTTCAGGTGCATCACTGTATGCATAAATCTTTCTTCCGTAAACGAGGTGCGGCTGGTTCAACTTCTCGATCGAGGTGTTTTCAAGAATCATGAAAATATTTGAATGAGGATTATAATTGTCGAAGTACAAATGAGGTTTAGGATGAAATCAAGTGGCAAACTTGAAGAATTATTTAGTTTCATATGTTATAATCAATATTTTAATTTAATTCATTTTAATTGTCCAAAGTTAGCAGTCCAATAGTCCGATGGTTCAATGATTCATATATAATTTAATATATAATATTCGAATTAAATAATACGTATCGTGACCCGTATACCGGTCTCGGTGTCGATCACAACTCAAAGTATATATATATTTTGAAATCAACTCCGACCCTGTATAGCCAACTCCCGCCTTCACATATAGAGTGTCTACGGTTGTTCCGAAATATATATATAGATGGGTCGATATGATAAGTCGAAACCTTGCATACGTGTCCCGTTATTTAAAGTGCGTAAAAGTAAATAACAGAAATTAAATGATGATAAATAAAATTGCGAGAATGTAAATTGCGATAAATTAAATGTTAATCAGTTAACTGGGAACAGTTAGCCGGAACAGTTAGCGTGAAATCCTATCACAATTTCAATTAATTAATTCGTTTGTTTCTAACACTTTTTATTTTTGTCCAATGTTTTCTTCATTATGCCACTTGTTGGATTATGATAGATCAAAATCCAAATATGAAATTTGAATAGAAATGGTTATTCTGTGGTGAACGGATACGTATATCGGTAGTTGTAAGTAGGATAGTAAATGACCGTTGAATCAGATTTAGAGAATGTACAACGTAACTTATTAATGTGAATTCTAAATATTCCTCGGGTACTACCCACCCGTTAAAATATTTTCATCATTAACAGTTTGTACGAAAGAATTTTTAATTACAATCTTTATAAAAATATACTTGCATATATATTTTCTTCAGATGTAATCATAGATTCAATGAGTCAATGAAGTATTAAACTCATTTGATTTATCGTTAATACTAGATTACATAACTTCTAAAGCATTAGAGATTACATAATCGCCAGGTCGAACGAAGATAAATGAGGTAAAACGATACGTAAAGCGAAGATAATCGATGTAGAACGATATATAGAACGAAGATCATACTCGAAGTTCCGATGAGGTTTTTGAGGTATGTGATGTTGATATCCGAGATACAGTTTGTGATGTTGAGATTTTGGGGGTGACAAAAGTACTGTCGGCGTTGTTGATAGTGATACAGATTATGCTGCTGGTGCTGCTGCTGGTGTTTGTAACCTTCGCACCGTATTTTCTAAAGCCACTACCCGAGCGCGAAGCTCGTTGACTTCTTATATTATACCGGGATGATTGACAGTTGGAACGAGCGAATGAACAAGATTCGAAATATGGGATAGTATGTAATCATGACGAGATACTCTAGAAATGAGCGAGAAAATGGTGTTTCGAATAGGTTCGCCGGTAAGTGCTTCAGGTTCATCGTTAAGAGGACAATTTGGTGGATGGAATGGATCACCTTCTTCTTGTCTCCAGAGATTTAGTATATTACGAACCCATCCCCAATTCATCCAAAATAGATGATGGGAAATTGGTTGATCCATTCCGGTGACGCTGTTCTCGGAGCTCGAATGGAAATCCATATCGGCGTAGCTATCGAAGTCGGAGGAATTCGAACTGGATGAAGAATCCATCTTGTATAGTCGGAGAAATGAATTTTTGGTTTGGAATAGATTATAGGAGTTGGGTTTGGTACTCTTCAATACATAATTTACATATGTATATATAATATCAAAATCCCATGAATTACGGAGAATCTTTGAAATACGTCAGGCAATGTCTATAGTAACAGATACGCTAAGATATGAATTTTGTCTATACACTATCGATGCACTAAATGCAGTAAGACGTGTCTAGACTTAAGAATGATAAGCAGGCAGTTCCCTAAGGATGATAAGCAGATGATTTCCGACTAGGATTGATAAGCAAAACTTTTGACAGGCAGACACGGTCAAAGTCCAGACTCACTTAATGTATCCTAACAACTACTAGTTAGACACACTAATGCAAAGCCTGGTTCGCTAAGACCAACGCTCTGATACCAACTGAAAGGATCCGAAACTAATCATCCGGACGTTGTCCATATTGATTACAAACGAATTACAATAGTTGATAACATTGCGAGGTACTTGCCCTCTATATGATACATCTTACAAACGTTGCATTTATTCTTAAAAGGCAATCTATAGTTACATCCAGAATTGACATAATCGCCTGACATTTCATAATATTCAAATGACATAAACCGCCATTTACTTAATAATAGTCTCTATGAACTTCAATGACTCGAATGCAACGCCTTATGATATAAGTCCTTAATAGCCTCAAGTAGTATCCTTAGTACGAGCTAATGCACAGCGGAAGACTTAATTCATACCTGAGAATAACATGCTTTAAAATGTCAACATAAAGTTGGTGAGATATAGGTTTAATGCCGGCAGCGATATATATATATATATATATATAGACCACAAGATTTCATATATAAACATTTTCATAAAAATATTCTAAGTGGTTGAGCACTTGGTAACCATACTTAACATTCAATCACGTCGCATATTCCCTTTAATATGAAATCTTACTACACAGTACCAAGTGTAGTCACAAAACGAAGTACCGTGCAACCGTTGAATACTGGTCGTCCAGTCCGGTACTGGTCGTCCAGTCCGGTTGGGGTTGTCAGGCCCGATAGATCTATCAACAGGATTCGCGTTTACAATACCGCTGTAAATATTAGTTACCAAGCTACAGGGAAGTATGCCAGTGGTACAACTCAACGTAGAATATATTTATCAGTTACTTGTGTCCATAACGTAAATCATTTATAAAAACAGCGCATGTATTCTCAGCCCAAAAATATTTAGAGTTTAAAAGGGACTATATACTCACTTTCGTCTTGAAGATATATATATTTTGACTTGGTCTCCGGTTGATATCACGAACCTATCCATATATAATATTTCAATACCTTTTCTTTTTAAACAAACGTCACATATATATACTTGTTATACTTTTAATACTTTTAATAATTCCTTAGTCCGTAGTTAGCAGTTCGATGTTAGTAATTCAATTTTAATGGTTCATTTTTAGATGTTTAATAAACCCCCAACGAAATAATAAAACCCCCATCTTATATGTATTGGTCGAGATTAATCTTGACCCACGGTACCGGTGTTGTCAAATGACGTGTTGCGTACATAAAGTACCGGTGTTGTCAAATGACGTGTTGCGTACAATCATGGGATCTTATGATTAATCTTCTCGTGTTGTTTACGGGTAATCCTGAACCATATAAAATTGAATTATAAGTACATATATATAAAATATCATGTTATCTTAAAAAGATGTGATTTATTTAATTTTTCCCAATTATTTTCGTGGCTAAACTAGTCTTGGACATCCGATTTTGTTTCGGTCATAGTTTCTTCGTTACAACTCCGTTTTCGTTGATTCAACTTGCCATCTCCTTGGATCGAGTCCCTCTTTAAGACTACGAACTAAAAATACCTTAGTTTGTATTCAAAATCACACGGCATAGGTGAAACTTTAGTGAAACTTATGAAGTTAAACATTTTTGTTACAAAAAATATCATTTAATGACCATTTTTCTAAAAATACTTATACTTTGAATTAAATCATGAAATTTTTATGTGTTAACATATTTATAGTAAAAATCATTTTTCCTGAGAATAAACTTCCAATTCAAAGTTTAAGATGGTTTTTAATTATCCAACCCAAAACAGCCCCCGGTTGCACTCCGACGTCGTAAAAACAGTTTTTAAGGTGTTCTTTGAAAAACCAAGTTATACCTTGTTAAATTAGCATATACTTAAGTTATATTACAGGTCTTGAAGTATTTTAAAAGTTAAGTTAGAAGGATCTATTTAGTTTGCAAACAAGTTTGAAAACTTTCAAACTATGTTCTTGTTGTTAAAATTGTATACCACAAAATATGATAGCTATATATATATGAATCGAATAAAGTTATGAACATAGTTACTACCTCAAGTTCCTTGGACAAGGTTTCTGTAAAATAGGAGTAAAAAGCTAGAACCAAAAGGGTGATGGAATTGGGTGAAAGATTGGAAGTAAGTTTGTGTTCTTGGAAGGATTTCTTGAAGTGTTTTTGTAAGGTTTTCTTATGAGGTTTAAGTGTTGTTTTTGAAGCTAAATGATGGGGAAAATGCTTAGAGATGATCAAGTATGAAGTTAAGAGTATTTTGAGAGAGAAATGGAAGTGTAAGTATGAGAAAATGGGGTGAAGAAATGGTGTGCATGCATAAAAACGTTTTTAGGTTATAAAGGAAAAAAAGATACCTAACTTTGTTTTCTTGCTAAATAATTCATGCTACTTGACAAATGGTTGGTTCCACATGTTTCTTAATCATTTAAGGCTGCTAAGGAGCAGATTTTTATTGGTATATACCAATAGTAAATACATCTAGAAGCTGCGTATGATACGGGTACATATACCCTAGGTATACGTATAGAAATCTTTGAGAAAACGGAACGAGGATTCAAATATAGCTATCTTTTGTAAATATACTTATATTGTTTTATGTATTTAAGTCTTTAAAAGTGATTAAATACATTACTTATACGATATATGTATAAACATTATAGGTCATAAGTATTTAAGTCAAATAACGTTACGTATGGTTATCGTTTTGAAAACTTAAGTTAGTAGTTTCAAAATATACTTATAACTTATTGTTATTAATACAAAATGAGATATTAAAACATTCTTAGATCATGTTAAATATGTATATATACATATATATACACAAACGTATCATTATCATATATTGTATAGTTCGTGATATCATCGGTCAAACTAGACGGTCAAACGTTGTGTAAAACTCTTTTCGAAAACATAAGTCTCAACAATTTGGATTACTTATCATGTTGGTAAGGTTTAATTTATGTAAATATTAATCTTATAAGTATAGAACGATCGAAAAAGTGCGGGTCAACTTTAGGGTTTTTGCTTATCGTGTCGGAACCATATAGAGATTAGAGTTTAAATTTGGTCGGAAATTTTCGGGTCGTTACATATGGTAATTCTTCTTTTAATGACTGGATATGTTTATTCACCATACGTAGACCTGTATATAAAGTATGGTGTGAAGAATTGTTATGTAGTATAGAGTTGAATGATCGGGTAGCTAGTTTAACCGATCGTTCTTTTATTAGATTTTTGTTAGGCGGTTCGATGCGCCACATGTCTTTACTGGACATGGCTCAGGCTTTACGTATATATACGCCTGAGGAGTTAGCGTCTGCCGATTGTAGAGGATTGATACTAAACGGTAGAAAGATAGATGAGAATTTTGATACACACGGTGTGTGGAGTCAAATGACAAGCCACCACCGTTTCAAAGGGGGAAATTACTCTTATTTGGATATAGATAGAGCCGAATTAAGAGTGATACATAGGTTTTTAGCTAATTCGATTACACAAAGGGGTAAAAACAAGGAAAAAGTAAATGAACAGGATTTGTTTTACCATATGTGTATTCGAGACCCACAAAGCGCTGTAAGTATACCATATTGTGTGGGTTATTATTTATCAGCTATGGTTCGGGGGATGCGACCACTTAGCATAATAGGAGGTGGTATTTTTATTACTTTGATTGGTGAATATCTCGGTGTGGATATAAGTCAGGGGGGATTATTACTAGAAGAGCCGGAACCCCGCGATACTATAGGTTTAAATGTATACCACGGTGCGAAAGTTTTGAAGAGGCGAAATAACGCCGCAGTACGATACCATGGTAGACATCCACAGGTGGAGAGAAACCAGCAACAAGGTAATGTAGGAGGGGGGAATGAGATGCAAGAAATGCATAGGTTTATAGCTTCTCAGGAATACAAAAATGCTAGACAGAGAGCATTTGAAGATTGGCAAGTTCATCAGAACCAGATCATAGAGATGCAGCCATCTTCCCTCCTTGGTCTATAGAGATGCAGCCACCATATCCTACGTATGACCCTGCCGAAGCATTCTATAGCACTTATGGTTATGCCTGGAACCCCTATTGGTACCAATATCATCCTTAGTTTACTTATTATTTTTTTTTATTTTGTAATTTGTAATTATTGATATGTTTAATACTTTTGTTAATATTGTAATCATTTTTATAATTATCTAACTTTTATTCTTAGACTTTAATAATTTTTGAATGTGGGGTAATATACCAAACTTCAAAAATATGTATATATGTTTGCAGTTTATCTTATGTACACAACAGGGTAAAACAACGCATTTTCAAAGACTGGCATTAAGTTCAGCAAAAGCAACTAATTTTGACGACAAGATGCAAAATATATGTGAAATAACAACAAGACGGAATGAACAAATGATGTGCACCATTTATCATTCAGCAAACAAACGCCAATATATTTGAAAACTTTGGTAAAATTTAATCATTTTCACACAAATCACCCTCAATAATTTAAATTGTTACTGATTTCTTGCAAATGAGGGCATTGCAAGATCTTAAGTGTGGGAAGGGGTTAAATTCTTTCGGATTTTAAAAATTTTTACTTTATACACTTGGTTACCATTAAAAATACTAGTAAAGCAGTAGTTGTATTAGAATCTAGTGCTCTCTGATAAAAAAGAACAGCCCTAGTCTTATATACTGACTACCCAATTCTAGTAAAATTTTTCAAAATTTTTAATTAAATGAATTCAAAATCATGTTTATACATATTTATGAACGATAAAACTAGGTTTTAACACCGAAATTATTGTTACCTCGGAAAGGACATAAATTAAGAAACAAACTAAAATGTTAAAATTCATTTAAAATGGAATAGAGGACGATAAAAAGGAAAATAAAAGCCAAGTGTGGGAAAATTTACCAAGTTATCTTAAACATATGTCACATATATCTGTAACAAATAACTGAAAATACTTTTGCTTTGGACTAAACTAAACTGTTTTACCCGATGAAAGAAAAGAAGAGATGGATCTACACGATGAATCAATTCCATCATTAAAAGGAAGTAAAGTCTTCCGAAAAAGACACGCGCTTCTTGATTTAGGTAATGAAGTTGTCGTCCAGACCAGCTGTAGGTTGACGAAAAATCTAGAAAAGTCATCACTAAAATCAGCAGGAAATCCACGGACCTCAGCATTAAACAGGGTCGCCAAGTGGTCAGATTTATCCTAACCATGAGAAGGATTTATCTCGTACAATGGGGGGGCACCGTGCAAATTAGCTTGATAAGACTAATGAATCAGATCCCCAGAAAGGATAATCTCCTTAAAGATTAAAAATCAGCTTTTAAGACTGATATTACTCAATCCTAGAGATTTACCTTAAAGATTGAGAATTCAAACTCATGGAATTCAATGATATCTAAACTCGAGCTTGAACGAGAAAATATTTTGATCAAAATTATAAACCGATTTGTTTTCTGAAAACCCATTTTCAATGCGTTCATTACCATTGAACGTAAAATCCTAGGAATTCACCTGGAATTCATTAGGTCACCTGAACTAAATCGGGTGTCAACCGTAAGAACGGTGGTTGCATAGTGGTCAAAGACAGGACCTTGTGCCAGACCGAAAAATTATAAGGGTGAGCTTTACTATTACTCCTACCAAGGATAGTAATTGCGTCCGACACGTTATAGACCATAATCAAAAGCATGTCACGGGACATTGCCTTAACAGTTGCTTGTTCAACGCTTTCCTTTACAACCGGACGGTAGTTTACCGAAAGGTAATATACGGGACAAGTAAACTGGACGTGTTGCTTTCCAAATACAAGGTTAGCAAGTGGGTGACACAAAACCGCAAGTTTTGAGCTAAAATTTTCAAATCTGAAACCCACCAAACCCACAAAAATATTTTGCAAACACCGGTAAAGGGTTATTCCGGAAAACTTATCTAGGGTAAAAACTAGATTTCAAAAGATCAAATGTTTTCATAAAGATCCAATTTCCTTAATGGATCTAAATTTTTATAGTCATGTGGGACTGTAAACCATATCGTTACTACCATTGTTTATACCGCCGTATAGAAATAACTGATGTACAAAGTGTGAAGAATAAAGAAGTGATACTAGTATTTCAAGACAATATTGCTTGAGGACAAGCAACGCTCAAGTGTGGGAATATTTGATAATGCTAAAAACGAACATATATTTCATAGCATTATTCCTCAAGAAAGACAAGCTTTTAGTTGCAATTGTTCTATTTACAAGTGATATTCGTTTAAATAATAAAAGGTGAAGACAAAAGACAGATTCGACGAATTGAAGACGCAAACGACCAAAAAGCTCAAAAGTACAAAAGACAATCAAAGAGGTTCCAATTATTGATAAGAAACGTCTCGAAATTACAAGAGTACAAGATTCAAAACGCAAAATACAAAATATAAAATTGTACGCAAGGACGTTCAAAAATCCGGAACCGGGACTTGAGTCAACTCTTAACGCTCGACGCAACGGACTAAAAATTACAAGTTAACTATGTATATAAATATAATATAATATATAATTAATTATATTAATTATATATATATTATATATATATTAAAAACCGTCGGCAGAGAAAGACTCCAAGGGTGTGAGCTGTAAATTCATCCTCCGCGACTCGCGGAGTTTGAAGAGGTTTTCACCGCGAGTCGCGGAGCCCCAAAAATCGAAATTCCCTATAAAGCTAACCGAATTCTGATCACAATTCATATCTTTTTCTTCTCTTATCATACGTAAAATTTATATATATATATATATAATTTATATTTTAATTTTAATTTTAATTCTAATAATAATGGTATGTTAGCGAATGTTGTAAGGGTGTAAGTCGAAATTCTGTCCGTGTAACGCTACGCTATTTTTAATCATTGTAAGTTATGTTCAACCTTTTTATATTAATGTCTCGTATCTAAGTTATTATTATGCTTATTTAAAACAAAGTAATCATGATGTTGGGCTAATTACTAAAATTGGGTAATTGGGCTTTGTACCATAATTGGGGTTTGGACAAAAGAACGACACTTGTGGAAATTAGACTATGGGCTATTAATGGGCTTTATATTTGTTTAACTAAATGAAAGTTTGTTAATGTTAATATAAAGATTTACAATTGGGCGTCCCTATAAATTACCATATACACTCAATCGGACACAATGGGCGGGGTATTTATATGTACGAATAATCGTTCATTTAACCGGACACGGGAATGGATTAATAGCCACTAGAATAATTAAAACAGGAGTGAAATTACATTCAAGGGTAATTGGTGTAATTGTTAACAAAGTAGTAAAACCTTGGTTTACACGCAGTCGATAACCTGGTGTATTCATTAAACAAAGTATTAAAACCTTGTTACAATTCGAATCCCCAATTAGTTGGAATATTTAGCTTCGGGTATAATAATAATTTGACGAGGACACTCGCACTTTATATTTATGACTGATGGACTGTTATGGACAAAAACCAGACGGACATATTAAATAATCCAGGACAAAGGACAATTAACCCATGGGCATAAAACTAAAATCAACACGTCAAACATCATGATTACGGAAGTTTAAATAAGCATAATTCTTTTATTTCATATTTAATTTCCTTTATTTTATATTTAATTGCACTTCTAATTATCGCACTTTTATTTATTGTTATTTAATCGCACTTTTATTATTCGCAATTTCATTATCGTTATTTACTTTACGCTTTAATTTAAGTCTTGTATTTATTTTATATTTTACATTAGGTTTTAACTGCGACTAAAGTTTTAAAATCGACAAACCGGTCATTAAACGGTAAAAACCCCCCTTTATAATAATAATATTACTTATATATATATTTGTATTTTTATAAAAGTAAACTAATATAGCGTTGAGCTTTGTTTAAAGATTTCCCTGTGGAACGAACCGGACTTACTAAAAACTACACTACTGTACGATTATGTACACTGCCTATAAGTGTTGTAGCAAGGTTTAAGTATATCCATTCTATAAATAAATAAATATCTTGTGTAAAATTGTATCGTATTTAATAGTTTTTCCTGAAAAAATTTAATAGTATTTTATACCCCTCTGCTTTGACATCACCGGGTCATCACAGTACCTATCCGTTAAAGAAATTTCGTCCCGAAATTTGAGTGAGGTGGTCATGGTTAACAATAAAATTATTTTCATGACGAATATGGGTTGATAAATAGAGTTTTATCATTATTAAGTAATACAGATAAAACAATTCGATTATTCGAAGCGTATGAGTGAAGTTATCACAAAAGAGTGAAATGAGAAAGACAAGTTTCATCATAATTTTTGACTAGTCATAGTTGAATTTAGAAAACAAGGTGCGTCTTTGCTTTTGACGTTGCCTTGGTTTAATTCCGGAATTTAAGGGATTAAATAAAATCTTCAAAATCTATAAGATTTGATTCTTCGGCGAATAAGGAAATTAAGATCTCTATAATTAAATACGGTGATTTGCCTCGATTACCCTATCTGATATTTTCCTTATAAATTAAGCTCTTCTGTTCCATTATTCTCATATTTCTATACTTTCTCCCTTAGTTCATACATCTAAAAATAATTGTGAAAATGCTTAATCAAGTTCTAATCCTTGATACTTTCCTAACCTTCATATCTGTCATTCTTCTTTTAAATCTTTAACCAGAAGATCTGTTTACTTTTACCATTACCTTGGGGTGATACTATTCTTAATTATACCGTGTCATTATATTGCTATCCGTATTAATATCCACGGTTTGTAATCTCCGTGTTGTTATTGGGCTTTATATTTTCTCTTATATTTTGGAGTACTTTGCCTTTTTATTATCTTCTTGACCTCTAGTAAAGCGAGTAACGATCCAAAATTCATAAATATGGAGTTTCGAATGAACATCATGTTCTAAACAAGAAAGAACGTAATTTGCACGATTTGATTTGTCAAATTACCAAAATCACTGAGATAGAACTATCAAGAATATATTTTCTTGATATGTTCAAAAGTTAATCAGAATGAAAGAGTTATGTAACATGGCACATGATGATGTTAAGATCTGTGAATCATCACGTTCCATTAGAAACTCAGCATGACTTATTGTAATATAATCACGTTGATCAAGTGTCATTATATTATACTAACTCATGCATCAATTCCCAACATTACTTCAATAATATTCATATTTTAAGCTCGAAAGTTTACAGAATATAGAAACTAACAGTTTCTATATGATGTAATACTGATAGCACGAAGAGATTAATGATTCCAGATAAGAATAGTTATAAAAATATCTCCAGAAATATGGAGGATATTTATAATGAAAGATACGATAATATCTCGAAATATCTAAAATCGGAGGATGATAGAAACTATTGTCTGCAAGGGTTTAGAGTAAGGAGCAAGATATTCACTAAAGACTTTTTAACAGACATTGAATCATTTGGATTCTTTGAAGTCAAACTTATTCTTTGTGATTTGTCCACGGCTTTCTTCATAGTTTCGCATAATCTGCTTTTCGTTACTAAATTTTCTATTGAATGTTTCCAATATAATGATACACAGGAAGCAAGAAGAGGTATATAATTTCGGACGAGAATATTTATGAAAATATCCTCAGAAATATCGAAGATATTGATGATGATATTTTGGAATTCCAAGGTTCGATGGTTGATGGAGAAAGATTTTCCGCAAGATTTTAACATGACTTCGAAGCAAGATATTCTTTGAAGGTTTCATCAGATCCAGAATTACCTGGATTCTTTGAATATATGGTATGGTCCTTGTATTTGTCCTCGGTCTCCTTCGTGGTTAGCTCAATCCGTTTTCCGGTTCCAACTTTTCTGAGCTTTTCCAACATACTATTCTTTATCATGAAACTTTCGATGATTATGGTCGTTTACGATTGTCTATGGTTTCTGCTGCTTCATTCAGCTTTTTCAACATTCAGAGTATTGATTTGTGACTGAGTGATTTTCAGAATTCCATAAGGAGAGATCATAATTCTAAGAGATAAATGTCATACATATAACTGTTGATGTGGAATCGTTACGAGATTCACAATACAGATTTGCTGATTTTCAGTAATTGGTATGGCAATTCTTGTTACAAGATACGGATGAGTACATGATGAGACTTCAATAGATAAATATAGTGAATTGTCGAGATATTTAAGCCAAGGAGCAACGAGGTTGCTGGTACATTTGCTGGTATTATGGTGGAATATAATAAAAAAATTCCCCGGTAACAACAAAGAGCACACATATAAATCAAGGTTATAATAAGGTTGTTTCGAACGAAGAGTCGAAGTTGACTTGCTGGAGCTATGAAAAAATTTGCTATTTTGAAAGGGAACTGCAAAGTTATTTTGGGTAATAATAACGCCAAAGAAGCTAGCACAGATACGTGTTAAACTTTTACTCCGGTTTCGAGTATTTTCAGGTGCATGACTATATGCATCAATCTTTTCTTCTGTTGATGAAATGCGATTGATTCATCCTCTCGATTGAGATGTTTTTAAGAATCATGAAAGGTTTTAACGCAGATTGTAATCGTCAAGATACAAAGGAGGTTTAAGATGAAGTCAAGTGGAAAACTTGAAGAAATGTTTAGTTTCATATGTTATAATCAATATTTTAATTCATTTTAATTGTCCAATGTTATTAGTCCACAGTCGGTAGTCCACAGTTGACAGTCCAACAATTCATATATAATTTAATATATAATATTCAAATTAATTAATATGTATCGTGACCCGTGTACATGTCTCAGACTCGATCACAACTCAAACTATATATATTATTGTAGAATCAACCTCAACCCTGTATAGAGAACTCGATCATTACTGCATATAGAGTGTCTATGGTGATTCCAAATAATATACATAGATGCATCGATATGATATGTCAAAACCTTGTATACGTGTCCCGATATTTAAAGTGCGTAAAATAAATAACAGAAAATAAATGACGATAAATAAAGTGCGTAAAGTAAATAACAGAAATTAAATGGCGTTAAATAAAATTGAGAGAATTGCGATAATTAAATTGCGATAAATAAAATGTATTATGCAATTAACAGTTAGCTAGGAACAGTTAGCTAGGATTTTGTTAGCGTGGTTTCTTAACAAAATTTCATATTGTCAATTAGTCTGTTTCTAATCAATTTTTATTGTGTCTATTATTTATTCATTATGCCACTTGTTGGATTCTGATAGGTCAAAATCCAAATATAAAATTGAATGAAAAATGGTTATTTTGTGGTGAACGGATTCGTATAGCTGTGGTTGTAAGTAGGATAGTAAATAACAGTTGAATCAGATTCGTAGAATGTAAAGTGTAACTTATTAATGCGAAATCTAAATATTCCTCGGGTATTACCTACCCGTTAAAATATTTTCACTATTAACAGTTTGTACAATAAAAATTTTAATTACAATCTTTATGAAAACATATATACATATATATTTTCTTCAGACGTAATCATGGACTTAATGAGTCAATGTGATATTAAACTCATCAGATTTACGGCTAGAACTAGAGTACATAATCTCTAAAATATTAGAGATTACATAATCATCACGAAGGACGAATATAGTTTATGTAGAACGATGATTATGCTTGAGGTATATATTGCGAGGTTGAGACGTGTGATGATGTTGTTGTTGGTACTGGTTATGCTGCTGGTGCTGCTGATGGTGGTACTGTTGCTGTCGGTGCTACAAGTGTTGTTGGTGCTGAGGTTGGTGATGATGTTGGTGTAGTAAGTATAGCTTGTAGATCACGCACCATTCTTGTTAGGGTTTCTATCCTACCCTCTATCATTTCTATCCATCCACTCATCTGATTTGATAGATCTTGATTATCAATTCGAAGTTCCCTAACTTCTTCTACTATTCCTCTTCGATTGGTATTCGGAAGTAGAGGTTGAATATTTTCTCAGATTGCAGTAATGCGACCTTCGAGGCGGAATATTTTAGCAAGAAGGGTGAATACAGTGTTGCGCATAGGTTCACCGGTGAGTACATCATTTTCTCCGATGTTAAGAGGTAAGTTTGGTTCGCGGTAGGGCTCGCCTTCTTCATTTCTCCATCGAGTGAGTAAGTCTCGGACCCACCCCCATCTCCTCTAGAAAGAAAAATAACTAAATGGTTGAGGCACTTCTAGTTCATTGACTTCAGAGTCTGCTTCAATATACATCTCAAAATCGCTTCCAGAACTAATAGAATCCAAACTAGGTGTAAGATCCATCTCTCACGATCAGTTAAAAGGGTTTTGACATGATATGATTTTCGAATATCGAATGATATTCTAATTATTTATAGAATATCTATACATACTTCCAAAAGATCCCGTGAATTACGGAGAAAATTAAGGAAACGTGTCAGATAAGGTCTACAGTGACAGATACACTAAGATATGTATTTTTTCTATACACTATTCATGCAATCATTGCAGTAAGATGTGTCTAGACTAAAAATAATAAGCAAGTAATTTCCTAAGGATGATAAGCAGATGATTTCTGACAAAAATGATAAGCAAAACTTTTGACATGCAGACACGGTCAAAGTCCAGACTCACTAATGCATCCTAACGACTTATCAGTTAGACACACTAATGCAGACCCGGTTCGCTAAGACCATCGCTCTGATACCAACTGAAAGGACCCGTTCATATACATTATAAACGAATCTCAATAGTTGATTACATTGTGAGGTACTTGACCTCTAAATGATACATTTTACAAACATTGCATTCGTTTTTAAAAGACAAACTTTCATTACATCGAAAGTTGACAGGTATGCATACCATTTCATAATATCCAACTATAAATGACCTAATCCGTTATTTACTTAATAATCTCTAACGAACTTCAATGACTCAAATGCAACGTCTTTTGAAATGTGTCATGAATGACTCCAAGTAATATTCTTAAAATGAGCTAATGCACAGCGGAAGATTTCTTTCAAACCTGAGAATAAACATGCTTTCAAGTGTCAACCAAAAGTTTGGTGAGTTCATTAGTTTATCATAAATAATCATTTCATAATTTTAATAGACCACAAGATTTCATATTTCCATTCCTCATAAACATACGTCCCATGCATAGAGACAAAATATCATTCATATGGATTGAACACCTGGTAACCGACATTCACATATGCATATAAGAATATCCCCATCATTCCGGGATCCTCCTTCGAACATGATATAAATTTCAAAGTACTAAAGCATCCGGTACTTTGGATGGGGCTTGTTGGGCCCGATAGATCTATCTTTAGAGTTAGCGTCAATTAGGGTGTCTGTTCCCTAATTCTTAGATTACCAGACTTAATAAAAAGGGGCATATTCGATTTCGATCATTCAACCATATAATGTAGTTTCAATTACTTGTGTCTATTTCGTAAAACATTTATAAAAGCGCATGCATTCTCAGTCCCAAAAATATATATTGCAAAAGCATTTAAAAAGGGAGTAATGAAACTCACGCATATAAATATTGTAAAATAGTTATTAAAACATTGCATGTATTCTCAGCCCAAAAAAATATATATAAAAAGGGAATAATGAAACTCACCTAATGTATTTTGTAGTAAAAATACATACGACTAAATTGAACAATGCAGGGTTGACCTTGAATTCAAGAACCTATATTAATTGTATATATATTAATATACATTTTTTCAATTGAATAATTATTTATATGTGAATTTCTTAGTTATATCATATTCATAATTGTAATATATATATATATATATATATATATATATATATATATATATATATATATATATATATATATATATATATATATATATGTTTCATATATTCATTTTGTATATGAAAATAGTAATTTTGTTATGTCATTTTTATTAAGTATCATTATATATATATATATATATATATATATATATATATATATATATATATATATATATATATATATATATATATATATATATAATATATAAATCATTTGTTTTAAAAAAAATTGTAATTATAATATTACTAAAATATGGTAATAATATTAATAATTATAATACTTAATTTTATTAATAAAGGTTGTAATATTAATAATTCTATTAGTGATAATAATAATGGTATTAATGATAATAATATTAATTTTACTATTAATGATTGTTATGATAATGATTTTTGTAATTACCTGATAATATTACTCAGGTGAATATAAATAATAATACTTAGGTGAATATGAATAATTCTATTATTCAAAAAATGATAATAATACTAATATTTATCAAAGTATCAATAATTTAACTAAAGTGATAATCTTCCTACTAATGATAATCATGCTAATAGTATTAGTAATAACAATAATAATAATTCTAGTTGTAATTTTAATCATGATTCATAATAACTGATAACTAATATTTATCTTGGTAATAATAATAGTAATAATTATAATACTAAATGATTATACTAATAATAGCAATAGTGATATTATTATTAATTAGATTGATGATATTAATAATCATTTTATTATTGATTGTACTAATACACATAACATGGTATCAATAATTAATAACAACAATAACAATAATAATAACAACAACAATACTAATAATAATAATAATAAAAATAATAATAATAATAATAATAATAATAATAATAATAATAATAATAATAATAAATTTATAATAAAAGATTATACCCTTCTTTTTAAGCTTTTTCCCAAAAAAATAGCCCACGACGGGACTCGAACTCGAGACCTCCCGTATATACACAAACAACCCTGTCCATCCCTCCATTCGGTTTTTATCTGATTTATACCCAAATTATAAATATAAAACAAGTATCTTTCCTGTTTCCTTTTCCTCCTTCATTCTCACAGCTTGATCGACCAAAACAACATCACACTAACATTACAGTTTAAATTAAGATTTGAAATGTATCACAAGCTAATTAAAACTTATTCTTTGTTCATTTAATCGAAGAAAGAAAAGAAAAAAAATAAAATAAAAAAAAACTGTTGTCGTTGAATACAAAAAAAAAAAAAAAAATTTGATTTCGCAATAGAGAATGTTTTGGACAAAGTTTGTAACACGAATTAGTTTGTAAATTGTTTATAGAAACTAAAGGAATCGTCAATTGGACTGGAAACAGAAACACGAACTCGAATTTGATTGAAGAATATTCGTTGACTTTTAAAAACCCAAACTTTGACTCAGAAATTCTATCTTGATATAAAGAATTGAAATCTGAAATTTTGCAGAATGATCAAGTAAAATAATCCTAACAACACTACATTTAAGGATTTTGAAATAAAAATCATAATTTAACCATTGTATTTCTAGTTCAAGAACAGAGAAGGAAGTTTGTTCTTCCTCTTTTCAGTTTAGATTTTAATTGAAAAATAGTTTAAAAAATAATTGTAAGTGATAATTGATATTGTAAGTCAATTGGTTTCCTTTAACAACGGAAATCGATTGGATCTTATAACAAAATTCATCGACAGACAGAATCGTTCGTACATGAGAAAAAAATAAAAAATGTAAAAGATGATGGCGATTGCTAACAGATTTGGATGTTTATGTAACAAATTTGACTCCTAATTCCAATTGAGCAGATAATTTAAAAAGACAGGATGCCAAACGAATTTTGTATGCATCTGTGTTGTATTTTATTTAATAAATATTAATACAAAGTATGTAAATTAATAATAATCTTAAATAATAATAATTAATAATTAAAATTATTATAATAATTAAAATTCTAATAATATTAATCATAGAATTAGTAGTAAGAATATTAATGATACAGTTGTTAATATTAATATTAATATTAATGTAAATAATACTAATGAAAGTAATAATAATAACAACTTATATTATAACTTGTAACTAAATTTATTATATTAACATTACATATTATAAATTACGTATCATTTAATAACTATATCTATAATAACATATAATATTTATATCTTTTATATATAATTCAATATATATATATCATAATAGTTATTTATAGAATTCATATATATTTATATAGCTTTATTTTAATAATTATCTTATTAACTTGTATTTTATTTTACATACTTAATCTTAATGTTCAATTTGTATTTTATTATTTTAAGTTATTATATTTACTTATATTTATATCCATATATATATTTACAAGCAATTGTTCGTGAATCGTCGGGCATAGTTAAAGGGTAATTGATTACATGAATATAAATTTCAAAGTTTTCGAGACTCAACATTACAGACTTTTCTTATCGGGACGGAAACATATAAAAGTTGAAGTTTAAATTTGGTCGGAAATTCCCGGGTCATCACACGATTGTTGTAGTTGTTGTTGGGATTGTTATTGTTGTTGCAGTTAAAGTTATGGTTGTAGTGGTAGTTATTGCGTTTGTAATTGCGATTATTGTTGTTGTTGTTGTTGTTGTTGTTGTATTGTTGACTCTTGTCACTGTTTTCTTCCCACTTCCTCTTGACTTGTTTCGTGTTGGCTTCTTCGGTCGCTTGCTCTTTAATTCTTCCCTCAATCTGATTTATGAGTTTGTGAGCCATTCGACTTGCCTTTTGTATGGAGGATGGCTCATGTGAACTCACATATTCTTGAATCCTTTCTGGTAACCCTTTTACAAATGCATCGATTTTCTCTTCTTCGTCTTCGAACGCTCCCGGACACAATAGGCACAACTTTGTGAATCGTCGTTTGTAAGTGGTAATATCAAACCCTTGTGTTCGTAACCCTCTAAGCCTTACCTTGAGCTTATTGACCTCGTTTCTGGGACGGTACTTGAAATGTCCCGTTCATATTGATTATAAACGTTCCATATTAATTGATTTCGTCGCGAGTATTTGACCTCTATATGAGACGTTTTTCAAAGACTGCATTCATTTTTAAAACAACCATAACCTTTATTTTATCGATAAAGGTTTAAAAAGCATTACTTAGATTATCAAATAATAATAATCTAAAATATACCATTTACACACGATCATTACATAATGGTTTACAATATGAATATATTACATCAAAAATAAGTTTCTTCAATGCAGTTTTTACATAATATCATATAAGCATGGACTCCAAATCTTTTTCTTATTTCAGTATGCAACAGCGGAAGCTCTTAATAATCACCTGAGAATAAACATGCTTAAAACTTCAACAAAAATGTTGGTGAGTTATAGGTTTAACCTATATATTATCAAATCATAATAATAGACCACAAGATTTCATATTTCAATATACATCCCATACATAGAGATAAAATTCATTCATATGGTGAACACCTGGTAACCGACATTAACAAGATGCATATAAGAATATCCCCTATCATTCCGGGAAATCCTTCGGACATGATAAAAATGAATTCGAAGTACTAAAGCATCCGGAACTTTGGATGGGGTTCGTTAGGCCTAATAGATCTATCTTTAGGATTCGCGTCAATTAGTAGATCGGTTTACTAATTCTTAAGCTACCAATCAAAAGGGGCATATTCGGCTTCGATCATTCACCCATATAATGTAGTTTCATTTACTTGTGTCTATTTCGTAAAACATTTATAAAACTGCATGTATTCTCATTCCAAAATATTAGATTTTAAAAGTAGGACTATAACTCACTTTCACAGATTTTTACTTCGTCGGGAAGTAAGACTTGGTCACTGGTCGATTCACGAACCTATAACAAATATGTACATATATATAAAAGTATGTTCAAAATATATTTACAACACTTTTAATACATTTTGATGTTTTAAGTTTATTAAGTCAGCTGTCCACGTTAGTAACCTACAACTAGTTGTCCACAGTTAGATGTACAGAAATAAATCGATATATATTATCTTGAATCAATCCAAGACCCAGTGTATACACGTCTCAGGCTAGATCACAACTCAAAGTATATATATTTTTGGAATCAACCTCAACCCTGTATAGCTAACTCCAACATTACTGCATATAGAGTGTCTATGGTTGTTCCAAATAATATATATACATGGGTCGATATGATATGTCAAAACATTTGCATACGTGTCTATGGTATCCCAAGATTACATAATATATTAGAATACATGTATAATACAATATAAGTTAGCTAGGATTTGATTTGTATAGAATTGTTAATATTTCCCGTAGCTACAAAAATTAAAAAATATCCAATCTTGTTTTACCCATAACTTCTTCATTTTAAATCCTTTTTGAGTGAATCAAATTGCTATGGTTTCATATTGAACTATATTTTATGAATCTAAACAGAAAAAGTATAGGTTTATCGTCGGAAATATAAGTTACAAGTCATTTTTGTAAGAGGTAGTCATTTCAGTCGAAAGAACGACGTCTTGATGACCATTTTGAAAAACATACTTCCACTTTGAGTTTAACCATGATTTTTGGATATAGTTTTATGTTCATAAGAAAAATAATTTTCCCAGAAGAACAAATTTTAAATCAAAGTTTATCATAGTTTTTAATTATCAAACCCAAAACAGCCCGCGGTGTTACTACGACGGCGTATGTCCAGTTTTACGGTGTTTTTCGTGTTTCCAGGTTTTAAATCATTAAGTTAGCATATCATATAGATATAGAACATGTGTTTAGTTGATTTTAAAATTTAAGTTAGAAGGATTAACTTTTATTTGCGAACAAGTATAGAATTAACTAAACTATGTTTTAGTGATTTCAAGTTTAAACCTTCGAATAAGATAGCTTTATATGTATGAATCAAATGATGTTATGAACATCATTACTGCCTCAAGTTTTGTGGATAAACCTACTGGAAAAGGGACAAATGGATCTAGCTTCAAAGGATCTTGAATGGCTTGAAAGTTCTTGAAGTAGAATCATGACACGAAAACAAGTTCAAGTAAGATTTCCACTCGAAATAAGATTGTTATAGTTATAGAAATTGAATCAAAGTTTGAATATGAGTATTACCTTGTATTAGAAAGATATATTACTGTAATAATAAAGATTTCTTGAGGTTAGATGATCACTCTACAAGATTGGAAGTAAGCTAGCAAACTTGGAAGTATTCTTGATTTTATGAAACTAGAACTTGTAGAATTTATGAAGAACACTTAGAACTTGAAGATAGAACTTGAGAGAGATCAATTAGAAGAAGAAAATTGAAGAATGAAAGTGTTTGTAGGTGTTTTTGGTCGTTGGTGTATGGATTAGATATAAAGGATATGTAATTTTGCTTTCATGTAAATAAGTCATGAATGATTACTCATATTTTTGTAATTTTATGAGATATTTCATGCTAGTTGTCAAATGATGGTTCCCACATATGTTAGGTGACTCATATGGGCTACTAATAGCTGATCATTGGAGTGTATATACCAATAGTACATACATCTAAAAGCTGTGTATTGTACGAGTACAAATACGGGTGCATACGAGTAGAATTGTTGATGAAACTGAACGAGGATGTAATTGTAAGCATTTTTGTTAAGTAGAAGTATTTTGATAAGTGTCTTGAAGTCTTTCACAAGTGTATGAATACATATTCAAACACTACATGTATATACATTTTAACAGAGTTGTTAAGTCATCGTTAGTCGTTACATGTAAATGTTGTTTTGAAACCTTTAGGTTAACGATCTTGTTAAATGTTGTTAACCCAATGTTTATAATATCAAATGAGATTTTAAATTATTATATTATCATGATATTATGATGTATGAATATCTCTTAATATGATATATATACATTTAATGTCGTTACAACGATAATCGTTACATATATGTCTCGTTTCAAAATCATTAAGTTAGTAGTCTTGTTTTTACATATGTAGTTCATTGTTAATATACTTAATGATATATTTACTTATCATAATATCATGTTAACTATATATATATATATATATATATATATATATATATATATATATATATATATATATATATCCATATATATGTCATCATATAGTTTTTACAAGTTTTAACGTTCGTGAATCACCGGTCAACTTGGGTGGTCAATTGTCTATATGAAACCTATTTCAATTAATCAAGTCTTAACAAGTTTGATTGCTTAACATGTTGGAAACACTTAATCATGTAAATAACAATTTCATTTAATATATATATAAACATGGAAAAGTTCGGGTCACTACAGTACCTACCCGTTAAATAAATTTCGTCCCGAAATTTTAAGCAGTTGGAGGTGTTGACGTATCTTCTAGAAATAAATGCGGGTATTTCTTCTTCATCTGATCTTCTCGTTCCCAGGTGAACTCGGGTCCTCTACGAGCATTCCATCGAACCTTAACAATTGGTATCTTGTTTTGCTTAAGTCTTTTAACCTCACGATCCATTATTTCGACGGGTTCTTCGATGAATTGAAGTTTTTTGTTGATTTAGATTTCATCTAACGGAATAGTGAGATCTTCTTTAGCAAAAGATTTCTTCAAATTCAAGATGTGGAAATTGTTATGTACAGCCGCGAGTTATTGAGGTAACTCAAGTCGGTAAGCTACTGGTCCGACACGATCAATAATCTTGAATGGTCCAATATACCTTGGATTTAATTTCCCTCATTTACCAAATCGAACAACGCCTTTCCAAGGTGCAACTTTAAGCATGACCATCTCTCCAATTTCAAATTCTATATCTTTTCTTTTAATGTCAGCGTAGCTCTTTTGTCGACTTTGGGCGGTTTTCAACCGTTGTTGAAATTGGATGATCTTCTCGGTAGTTTCTTTTATTATCTTCGGACCCGTAATCTGTCTATCCCTCACTTCACTCCAACAAATCGGAGACCTGCACTTTCTACCATAAAGTGCTTCAAAGGGCGCCATCTCAATGCTTGAATGGTAGCTGTTGTTGTAGGAAAATTCTGCTAACGGTAGATATCGATCCCAACTGTTTCTGAAATCAATAACACATGCTCGAAGCATGTCTTCAAGCCTTTGTATCGTCCTTTCGCTCTGCCCATCAGTTTGTGGATGATAGGCAGTACTCATGTCTAGATGAGTTCCTAATGCTTGCTGTAATGTCTTCCAGAATCTTGAAATAAATCTGCCATCCCTATCAGAGATAATAGAGATTGGTATTCCATGTCTGGAGACGACTTCCTTCAAATACAGTCGTGCTAACTTCTCCATCTTGTCATCTTCTCTTATTGGCAGGAAGTGTGCTGATTTGGTGAGACGATCAACTATTACCCAAATAGTGTCAAAACCACTTGCAGTCCTTGGCAATTTAGTGATGAAATCCATGGTAATGTTTTCCCATTTCCATTCCGGGATTTCGGGTTGTTGAAGTAGACCTGATGGTTTCTGATGCTCAGCTTTGACCTTAGAACACGTCAAACATTCTCCTACGTATTTAGCAACATCGGCTTTCATACCCGGCCACCAAAAATGTTTCTTGAGATCCTTGTACATCTTCCCCGTTCCAGGATGTATTGAGTATCTGGTTTTATGAGCTTCTCTAAGTACCATTTCTATCATATCTCCAAATTTTGGCACCCAAATCATTTCAGCCCTATACCGGATTCCGTCTTCTCGAATAATAAGATGCTTCTCCGATCCTTTAGGTATTTCATCCTTTAAATTTCCCTATTTTAAAACTCCTTGTTGCGCCTCTTTTATTTGAGTAGTAAGGTTATTGTGAATCATTATATTCATAGATTTTATTCGAATGGGTTCTCTATCGTTCCTGCTCAAGGCGTCGGCTGTAACATCCCGCATTTTTCCGTTAAATTATTTTTAACGCCGTCTTTTTCTTTTTAGATAATATTCCTCGTATCTAGATTCGTAACCTCCGTTAGCTAACATTCTAAATATTCTCGTTATCGGATTTTAATACGCGTTTTAAAATATTCCGTTTAGGTATTTTCCGCACCCGACTACAAACTCGAGGGACTAAAATTGACACGGGGCAAACTAGTTGACTAGGTCACCTAGTCCACCCCAATCACCACCATTCAACCATCTCCCTCTCTCTCTCTTTCTCTCTAGCAAGAACACACACACAAACACCCAATTCAATCATTCATCATCTAAATTCGATCTAGGAGGCTTACAACAAAACAAATTACATATTTGGAATCCTCTCTTCATCCTCTACAATTTGATACCAACTTCATCTCGTTTGGGTAACATTTCTAAAACTCTAGATTTCTCTAAATTCGTGTTTTTGACTTGAAATGGTGTTAGTTAGTGTATATGGCTCATTGTGATGTCGTGTATGTAATTTGTATGCTCGATTCGTTGTTTTTGGTGTAACTAGTTCAATATGAAAATTATTTGCTAAATCCTTGATTTTGGATGATCAAATGTTGTTAGATTGTTAAAATGCATGTTTTAAAAGTGTTACTAGTATCTTTAGCTTCGTTTTGATGTATAGGTTGATTAAGGAAACATCAAACTCATGACTATTGATTTTTGTGAATTTTCGTTAGAGTTTGATAGACTTTAAATGAACTTTTGATGATTTGAAAGCCATGAAATGTTGTTAGTAAGTGTTTAGTTGTATTACATGTTTCATTACCTTCAAAACGGCATATCATATGTATAAATTGGATTCCCGAAACTTGAATTACAATTGATGAACTTGAAACCTTGTTTTGGAACGTTTAACGAACTTTCGACGAGATTTTTGTTGTCTAAAATGATAAATTTGATTTAGGAAATGTATCTAGTTGTGTTCCTTGTCGAAGGAGCTTTCCGGTGATATAAAATACATGTCTTGATTGTTTGCGGATCATAAACTAGGATTGATTGAAGTTTGGCTCGTGCCTTGTGTTCTCTGCAAACAGGACCTGTAAGCCTTTTGGGACGCCGTCCCAACCTCCTAGACGCCGTCCCACCTTTTGAACCTAGACGCCGTCTAGGTTATCAGGACGCCGTCCCACTCTTCATTGTGGGACGCCGTCTAGCCATTTGGGACGCCGTCCCATTGTACTAAAACTGGCTGTTTGGGTTGTCGTTTGACGTAAAAATGTTTGCTATGCTACGGACCTCCGATTAACATGAAACTTGGCCAACATACTCATATATGATTATATAACTTAGAAAAATTGTCGGATACCCGACCCGACCCCGTTGACTTTGACTTTGACCAAGTTTGACTTTTAATCAAACTTAACCAAATGGTTGTGCAATCGTTCTAACATGCTTTTATACTTGTATCTTGCATGAAACATGACAACTTGATTCACATGCTACATTATTGAGTCGTAACGAGCCATAGGACTAATTGAACATCTTTGACCTATCGTGTTTACCGTTATTGATACAACCTAATTGTTTAGGTCGAGACTAGCATTGTTCTTTGCACGTTTACTTGTTGAAGTACTATTTCACTCTTGCAATCAAAGGTGAGATCATAGTCCCACTTTTTCAATCACTTTTATTCTTTACATCGTGGGCTGAGAAACACATACATTTCACACTTATTTACTTTTCATGCTTTTACATTGTGAACAAATACGAATACAAGGATGCATACGAGTTTGAACAAAAGTCCTCAATCCAATTATCATTAGTTCCACTTGCAGGGTGTAAGTGTAAGCGTGTAATTATGTTGTGTGGCCATACGGGTTTAACAAACCCTCATTCAGACGGTTCGCTACCGTTAGTGAATGAAATATAATTTCAACAATGTATAGTGTAAGTTCTAACACTAAATTCAAAATTCAGAGGGAAGATTCGGTTAAGCCTTGATAATTGGGTGCTCGTGATACAAATACTATTTTGGAATGTGAACGATTCTGGTTGAGCAATTCTTAAAGAACCTTGTGGTTCAATACAATTTACTTACTAAACCTATGATTTCACCAACGTTTTCGTTGACAGATTTCTATGTTTTTCTCTGGTCTTGCACGATATGTGATACATGCTTCCGCTCATTATTTGATACTTGCATTGGATGTCGAGTATACATGCTTTTCATGGAGCGTCTTTTGACTTTACTTTAAACTGTGTCGCCTAGATTTCAATCGTACTTATAACGTTGTAACTTAACTCTTGGTTGAACAATTCTTGTAAACTTTGAAACAATCTTTATTTTGAAATGAAGGCGACATATTTTGGTCAAACATTATCTTAAAGACTTAAAATCAGGTAATGGGACCCACGTAGCCGACGCCGTCACTTGACGATTTGTCGGGGTCGCTACAAGTGGTATCAGAGCCTTGGTTGTAGGGATTTAGAGTTCATTTGTGTCCACCCCGAGTCATAGGGTACATAGGTGAATCTAGACTACAACCGGCATATAGACTGAAGTAGGGATTACTTGACTAATTGTGCATTTATACTCGAACTCTTCTATCATATCTAACTCGTATTCGATCTTGATCTTACGTTGATAAATTTGGTTGACGCGCCACTTTGACTTTATGAAGTAATGTTAAATGCACATGAGAATCATGGTAATATAATTTCCGGGATTATATTACGGTGATTCATATGGACATTCCGACATTATGACATAAAGAATTTAAGGCGAGTCAAGGAAAATTTTCTCTACATCATCATTTCCCTATCATGATTAGTATTATTGAGAATACTAATCAACGATATTCTTGTGTCTTGAAGGAACAATGCTTCCCCGTCGCGGACCACGTAATGAAACTTCCGAACAAGCTTTTCAACGCATGATAGCCACCGCCATAGGTGCGGCTATGGCTAGTATCTCCACCGACATCAATAACAACCACAACCACAACAACCATGGAACCGGTAATTCAAACGAGGGTTGCTCCTACAAAACTTTCATGGGGTGCAAACCTCACACCTTCGATGGGACCGGAGGACCGGTTGTGCTCACCCGATGGTTTGAGCAAACAGAAGCCGTTTTTAGCATAAGCGATTGTCGGGACCAAGACAAAGTCAAATATTCCACCCACACTTTTGCCGGTATCGCCCTCACATGGTGGAATACGTATGTGCTGTCGGTGGGTATCGATGAAGCTCACACACTCTCATGGGCCGACTTAAAGAAAAAGATGATCACCGAATACTTCCCGCGCGAAGAGACCCGTAAGCTCGAACACGAACTAAGAACTTTAAAAGCGGTCGGGAATGACCTAAAGGCATATAATCAACGATTTTCTGAGCTATCCTTGATGTGTCCAAACCTCGTGACCCCCGAACCTCTAAGGGTTGAACTTTACATGGATGGTCTTCCCAAGAGCATCAAACAAGGAGTAATGTCATCCAAACCCAGTAATCACCAAGAGGCCCTGAATATGGCCCGTCAATTGATCGAAACGGTAGACGAGATTGAAGTGCCGGCACCTAAAGCCGAGGATGAGTCGGGTGACAACAAAAGAAAATGGGAAGCCCCCCAATCAAGCAATTACAACAACCCCGCCAAGAAGCCCTTCATCCCCAACGGCAAGAAAGGTTATACCGGACACCTACCGTATTGTAACGAGTGCTACAAACATCATTTAGGTGAATGTGGCAAACCATTTTGCTTGAAGTGTCAAAGAAGTGGCCATGTAGCCCACGATTGTAGGAATACCGCTCCCGTCGCCCAAAAGGAGCACAATGCACCCAAGACGGGTGTTTGTTTTGAATGTGGCCAACCGGGTCATTTTAGGAGTGCGTGCCCAAACAAGAAAATCAACCCCAACGCACGCCGTTGAACTTTCAACATCGACACCTAGGATGCCCGAGATGACGATGGACTAGTCACGGGTACGTTTCTTCACAACAAACAGTATATTTCATACTTATTCGATTCGATTACCGCTAGATGTTTATTAACCAAGTCTTTGACTCGTGCTCTTTACATTCCATTTTTTTCCCCTAGATATTACTTAGACGATTTAAGTGACCAACGGAAAATATTGTGTGCCTATAAATTTTATTGGAGGATATACATTAAGACTTTTGACTTGACACCTATAGAACTAGGGAGCTCGGAACATATTCGTTAAAAAAAAAAAAAAAAAAAAAAAAAAAATGTTTCCCCATCGTCTTGTATAGATTATTGTGAACTGAGTAATTTTCGGTTGGAAACCGATACCCTCTCCCTCGCATCCATGACCTCATGATTTCTTGCATGAATCCCGTGTGTATTCCAAAACGACCCCCGTTCCGGTTATCATCAATTGGGGGTTAAGGGAGACAATGTCTCCTGAGTCTTTTCCGAACTCGCAACGTTAGTTGTAAATCTCTCTTAGTACCATTCGATTTATCCAAAGCTCGTTCGTATCCATAAACCTCCTAAACCACGTATGCAAACTTATCTAGACAAATCTGTTATCGTATTTATAGATGACATCTTAACTTATTCAAGTAAAGAAGGAAAACGAACAACATCACCATCTTACGCTCGAACTTTTGAGAAAAGAGCAACTCTATACCAAATTCTCCAAGTGAGAATTTCTGTTGAACGAAGTCCAATTTTCTAGACCATAATGTTAATGATCAAGGCATTTCAATCAATCTCAAAATCAAGCCACATGTAATCAGGAAACTCTCCCCACTCAGACTTGTATTCGTAAAATCTTAGACCTCGTCTGTTATTACCAAAAATTCATTTATGACTTTTCCCGTGTTACACGACTTTAATCTCTCCGCGATCGAACCTTGAGCGTGATTCTTCACACCAACATTTCTAGTTAAATTCGTTATTTTGCACGGAGAAGTCGAATACTAAATTGTGGATCCGATCAATTTTCTCGTCATCACGTACCACGCTACATACTCCTGATATTTCACCATTACCGTCTGATATTACTGGAATTTAAGATAACACACAATCCAACGATACTTCACTCTTCTTTGACTTAACGCCCTTGTGTTTCTGATAATCGGCCAACTATTATGCAACCCCGAACTATACAACTACGTGTACTATCTCGTTTCTCTTTCAGACTTCAACTTTTGACAACTAGAGGCACGTTATGGCAACCTCGAGATGTAAGCTCATCCTATTCAAAGTCCTCATTTCCCTCCTATCCTCATCGCTCGCATTTCCGTTTAAGGAAACTCCTTGTAACATTTCTCCATGGATAGATAAACTCCTCATATTACATTAGTATTCGCCACAAGGGTGAATAGTCCTAACGAACATTTTTCGAACCCTAACTGACTTGTTCAAACATATCTTAAGAGATTCTATTCCAACACGGTGTATCTTCGTCATTTATCCTGTATCGAAATACTCGTTTCACTTCTAGCGTTACAAGAGACCTTGGGAACCCGCTTAGACACATGTACCGTGTATCTCTCACAAACCGACGAACCGAGCAAACGAACGATTTACATCCTGGAAGGACATGTTTCAAACTCGCATTATCGCTTTTAGTTGATCCCTCATACTACGATAGTTACCGTTCTTGTACTAATGCCGCACTTCCGAAACCCTATATGACCGCAAATGTCATACCCCTATTCGTTGGACCAACGCATGTGGCAAACAAACACCGAAATCTGAACTACATCAGGAAACAACAATTGAGATCATTCAAGTCCGAGAAGGGCTCGAGACGACCCGTAGTCGCCAAAAGAGTTATACCAAACTTAGATGAAAACCTCACAAAATCCCAGTGTGTAACCGCAAAATATTGAGAAACCGCACCTTGGAAAGGTGTAATCCATTTTGGGAAATCGAGGAGGGTTATATTCGCAATATTTAACCTTTTGAAACTTTGGGGCGTATTGGAACCGCTCCCTACCGTTTAGAACTGCCGACTCAATTAAGTTTCCGTTTATCCTACATTTCGTGTAACAAACTTAGAAACGTGTCATGCGGAACAGGAATGTGCAATCCTTTTAGATGCACCAACTATTGATGACAAACTCCTCTTCATGGGAAAACTGATTGAAATCATGGATCGTGAAATCGAACTTCAATACAACGTAACACCCCGACTATCCGGATTCGTGGAATGTCCAAGAAAGTACCTTCACTCATTCGTAGAGTTACTACTCTAAGTCTCGAGTAAGAGATATCGACTACTACTTCCAACTAAATTTCGGGACGAAATTTCTTTTGAGGTGTGGATAATGTAACATCCCGCATTTTTCCGTTAAATTATTTTTAACGCCGTCTTTTTCTTTTTAGATAATATTCCTCGTATCTGGATTCGTAACCTCCGTTAGCTAACATTCTAAATATTCTCGTTATCGGATTTTAATACGCGTTTTAAAATATTCCGTTTAGGTATTTTCCGCACCCGACTACAAACTCGAGGGACTAAAATTGACACGGGGCAAACTAGTTGACTAGGTCACCTAGTCCACCCCAATCACCACCATTCAACCATCTCCCTCTCTCTCTCTTTCTCTCTAGCAAGAACACACACACAAACACCCAATTCAATCATTCATCATCTAAATTCGATCTAGGAGGCTTACAACAAAACAAATTACATATTTGGAATCCTCTCTTCATCCTCTACAATTTGATACCAACTTCATCTCGTTTGGGTAACATTTCTAAAACTCTAGATTTCTCTAAATTCGTGTTTTTGACTTGAAATGGTGTTAGTTAGTGTATATGGCTCATTGTGATGTCGTGTATGTAATTTGTATGCTCGATTCGTTGTTTTTGGTGTAACTAGTTCAATATGAAAATTATTTGCTAAATCCTTGATTTTGGATGATCAAATGTTGTTAGATTGTTAAAATGCATGTTTTAAAAGTGTTACTAGTATCTTTAGCTTCGTTTTGATGTATAGGTTGATTAAGGAAACATCAAACTCATGACTATTGATTTTTGTGAATTTTCGTTAGAGTTTGATAGACTTTAAATGAACTTTTGATGATTTGAAAGCCATGAAATGTTGTTAGTAAGTGTTTAGTTGTATTACATGTTTCATTACCTTCAAAACGGCATATCATATGTATAAATTGGATTCCCGAAACTTGAATTACAATTGATGAACTTGAAACCTTGTTTTGGAACGTTTAACGAACTTTCGACGAGATTTTTGTTGTCTAAAATGATAAATTTGATTTAGGAAATGTATCTAGTTGTGTTCCTTGTCGAAGGAGCTTTCCGGTGATATAAAATACATGTCTTGATTGTTTGCGGATCATAAACTAGGATTGATTGAAGTTTGGCTCGTGCCTTGTGTTCTCTGCAAACAGGACCTGTAAGCCTTTTGGGACGCCGTCCCAACCTCCTAGACGCCGTCCCACCTTTTGAACCTAGACGCCGTCTAGGTTATCAGGACGCCGTCCCACTCTTCATTGTGGGACGCCGTCTAGCCATTTGGGACGCCGTCCCATTGTACTAAAACTGGCTGTTTGGGTTGTCGTTTGACGTAAAAATGTTTGCTATGCTACGGACCTCCGATTAACATGAAACTTGGCCAACATACTCATATATGATTATATAACTTAGAAAAATTGTCGGATACCCGACCCGACCCCGTTGACTTTGACTTTGACCAAGTTTGACTTTTAATCAAACTTAACCAAATGGTTGTGCAATCGTTCTAACATGCTTTTATACTTGTATCTTGCATGAAACATGACAACTTGATTCACATGCTACATTATTGAGTCGTAACGAGCCATAGGACTAATTGAACATCTTTGACCTATCGTGTTTACCGTTATTGATACAACCTAATTGTTTAGGTCGAGACTAGCATTGTTCTTTGCACGTTTACTTGTTGAAGTACTATTTCACTCTTGCAATCAAAGGTGAGATCATAGTCCCACTTTTTCAATCACTTTTATTCTTTACATCGTGGGCTGAGAAACACATACATTTCACACTTATTTACTTTTCATGCTTTTACATTGTGAACAAATACGAATACAAGGATGCATACGAGTTTGAACAAAAGTCCTCAATCCAATTATCATTAGTTCCACTTGCAGGGTGTAAGTGTAAGCGTGTAATTATGTTGTGTGGCCATACGGGTTTAACAAACCCTCATTCAGACGGTTCGCTACCGTTAGTGAATGAAATATAATTTCAACAATGTATAGTGTAAGTTCTAACACTAAATTCAAAATTCAGAGGGAAGATTCGGTTAAGCCTTGATAATTGGGTGCTCGTGATACAAATACTATTTTGGAATGTGAACGATTCTGGTTGAGCAATTCTTAAAGAACCTTGTGGTTCAATACAATTTACTTACTAAACCTATGATTTCACCAACGTTTTCGTTGACAGATTTCTATGTTTTTCTCAGGTCTTGCACGATATGTGATACATGCTTCCGCTCATTATTTGATACTTGCATTGGATGTCGAGTATACATGCTTTTCATGGAGCGTCTTTTGACTTTACTTTAAACTGTGTCGCCTAGATTTCAATCGTACTTATAACGTTGTAACTTAACTCTTGGTTGAACAATTCTTGTAAACTTTGAAACAATCTTTATTTTGAAATGAAGGCGACATATTTTGGTCAAACGTTATCTTAAAGACTTAAAATCAGGTAATGGGACCCACGTAGCCGACGCCGTCACTTGACGATTTGTCGGGGTCGCTACATCGGCTACCACATTTGCCTTCCCCGGGTGGTAACGAATCTCAAAGTCGTAATCATTCAACAATTCAATCCACCTACGCTGCCTCATATTCAGTTATTTCTGATTTAATATGTGTTGAAGACTTTTGTGGTCTGTATATATAATACTTTTGACCCCATATAAGTAGTGCCTCCAAGTCTTTAATGCAAAAACAACCGTGCCTAATTTCAAATCATGCATCGTATAATTTTGTTCGTGAATCTTCAATTGTCTAGACGCATAAGCAATTCTTTCGTTCGTTGCATTAATACACAACCTAGACCTTGCTTTGAGGCGTCACAATATATCACAAAATCATCATTCCCTTCCGGTAATGACAATATAGGTGCCGTAGTTAACTTTTTCTTCAATAACTGAAACACTTTATCTTGTTCATCCTTCCATTCAAATTTCTTCCCTTTATGCTTTAATGCAGTCAAGGGTTTTGCTATTCTGGAAAAGCCTTGGATGAACCTTCTGTAGAGACCATCTAGTCCTAAAAATTGGCGTATGTGTTTCGGAGTTTTCGGGGTTTCCCACTTTTCAACGGTTTCAATCTTTGCTGGATCCACCTGAATACCTTATTTGTTCACTATGTGACCGAGGAATTGAACTTCTTCCAACCAAAATGTACACTTTGAAAACTTAGCGTACAGTTTTTCTTTCCTTAACAACTCTAGCACTTTTCTCAAGTGTTCTTTTTTCTCTTGATCATTCTTCGAGTAAATAAGTATGTTATCGATGAAAACAATGACAAACTTGTCAAGATATGGCCCACACACTCAGTTCATGAGGTCCATGAACACAGCTGGTGCGTTAGTCAATCCAAATGGCATAACCATAAACTCGTAATGACCGTAACGCGTCCTAAAAGCAGTCTTTGGAATATCATCCTCCTTCACCCGCATTTGATGATATCCAAAACGTAAATCGATCTTCGAATAAACATACGAGCCCTGTAGTTGATCAAATAAGTCGTCGATTCTCGGTAGTGGGTAGCGGTTCTTGATGGTAAGTTTGTTCAAATCTCGGTAGTCGATAGACAACCTGAATGTACCATCTTTCTTCTTGACAAACAAAACAGGAGCTCCCCACGGTGATGTGCTTGGTCGAATGAGACCACGATCTAAAAGTTCTTTAATTGGCTCTGAAGTTCCTTCATTTCGCTAGGTGCGAGTCTGTATGGAGCACGAGCTATTGGTGTAGCTCCCGGTACATGGTCTATTTGAAATTCAACGGATCGGTGTGGAGGTAGTCCCGATAATTCTTTCGGAAATACATCGGGAAATTCTTTTGCGATGGGAATATCATTGATGTTCTTTTCTTCGGAATTTACTTTCTCGACGTGTGCTAGTACAACATAGTAACCTTTTCTTATTAGTTTTTGTGCCTTCAGGTTACTAATAAGATTTAACTTTGCGTAGCTCTTTTCTCCGTACACCATTAAGGGTTTTCCTTTTTCTCGTATAATGCGAATTGCATTTTTGTAACAAACAATCTCTGCTTTCACTTCTTTCAACTAGTCCATACCGATTATCACATTAAAACTCCCTAACTCTACTGGTATCAAGTCAATCTTAAATGTTTCGCTAACCAGTTTAATTTCTCGATTCCGACATATATTATCTGCTGAAATTAATTTACCATTTGCTAATTCGAGTAAAAATTTACTATCGAAAGGCGTCAATGGGTAACTTAATTTAGCACAAAATTCTCTAGTCATATAGCTTCTATCTGCACCCGAATCAAATAAAACATAAGCAGATTTATCGTCAATAAGAAACGTACCTGTAACAAGCTCTGGGTCTTCCTGTGCTTCTGCCGCATTAACATTGAAAACTCTTCCACGGCCCTGCCCATTAGTATTCCCCTGATTCGTGCAATTTCTAATAATGTGGCCTGGTTTTCCACATTTATAACAAACAGCGTTGGTATTACTTGCTCCGACACTATTCGTTTCGGCATTACTTGTTCCGGCATTATTTGCTCCCTTAGTTCTGTTAAACTTTGGTCCGTAGACCTCACACTTTGTCGCGCTATGACCATTTTTTTACACCTGTTGCAAAATGTCGTGCAAAACCCCTGGTGATTTTCTTCACACCTATGACATGGCTGTTTTTGGTTTTTGTTGCCGTTGTTGTTATTAAGGTTGTTGTTGGGATTGTTATTGTTGTTGAAATGGTTGTTGTAGTTGTTGTTGTTGTTGTTGGGATGTTTGTTGTAGTTATTGTTAGGATTGCGGTTATTGTTGCGATTGTTGTTGCGGTTGTTGGGATAGTTGTTGTGATTGTGGTTGTAATTGTTATTGTTGTTGTACTGGTGACTCTTGTCACCGTTTTCCTCCCACTTCCTCTTGAGTTGTTTCGTGTTGGCTTCTTTGGCCGCCTGCTCTTTAATTCTTCCCTCAATCTGATTTATGAGTTTATGAGCCATTCAACTTGCCTTCTGTATAGAAGCGGGCTCGTTTGAACTTACATCTTCTTGAATCCTTACTGGTAACCCTTTTACAAACGCGTCAATCTTCTCTTCTTCATCTTCGAATGCTCCCGGGCACAATAGGTACAACTCTGTGAATCGTCGTTCATATGTGGTAACGTCGAACCCTTGTGTTCGTAACTCTCTAAGTTCTGCCTTGAGTTTATTGACTTCATTTCTAGGACGGTTGTAGCGACCCGGCAAAATCGTCATTGACGGCGCCGACTACTTAGGTCCCGTTGAGTGGTCATAGTCCCTATATGAGACTCGTTTGACCAAAATTATGTCGCATTCATTTGAAACGTACAAGACTTGCAAAGTTTAGTTTACAAACAATTCGACAACAAGTTTAAGATTACAAAAATTGTAAAGTATAAATGAAATAACTTGCGACATAATATAAGTTGAAAATCACAGTTGCTATAAATAGCGTAAGTATGTATGCTTTAAGGTTTAATCCAAAAGTGCTATCACTAGCGTATGCATGTATGCTTGACCTCAAGCAAGTAATCAAAGTGTGCGGAAGCATGTATCAAGTAGCCGAGTATGAACCTGAGAAACATATAGAAAACTGTCAACGAAAAACGTTGGTGAAATCATAGGTGTATTTGTAAACGTTGTTTTTGAACCACAAGATTTAGTATTCCCATAGTTGATTATCAAAATCGTTTGCATTCCAAAAGTATTGTTCGCGAGCACTCAATTATCAAGACTTAACGTTTCCTTCCATAGAACCCCATCACAATAGTGTTAGAACATACACTGTTTCTCGAAAATATATTTCATCCGTAGACGGTAGCGAACCGTCCGTAATGAGGGTTTGTCAAACCCGTATGGCCACACAATATAAGTTCTCGCTTACACCCTGCAAGTGTAACTAATGATAATCGAATTGAGGATTTTTGTTCTAACTCGCTGTGGAATGTTTGTTTTCCTTGTACTTGTGTTCAAAGTATAAAAGTAAGTAGTACGAAATGTAACAAAGTATATGTTTCTCAGCCCACAATTTAAAAGTATAAAAAGTTGTTGAAAAGGTGGGACTATGATCTCACCTCGAGTGCACGAGTATAAATGTACTTCACAAAGTAAACGTGTGCATGAAAGTTGCTTAGCCTTGACCAAAACAAATAAGTTGTATCAATTAACCGGTTATGACACAAGGTCGGGTGAAATGTGTTCAATTAGTCCTATGGCTCGTTACGACTCGATTATGTAGCATGTGAAATAAAATTGTCAAGTTTCATGCAAGATACAAGTATATAAACAAGTTAGGAAGGTTGCATAATCATTTGGTTAAGTTTGACAAAAGGTCAAACTTTGGTCGGTCAAAGTCAACAAAAAAGTCAACACGTTCGGGTCGGGTCCCGAACTATTTTTCTGAGGTTTTTAATCATGTATGAGCATGTTAGAACAAGTTACATGTGAATCGGAGGTGCGTAGCATAGCAAACATTATTCGAAAATTGACAAAGTTGGACAGACCACTTTGGCGCGCCGCGCGGGTATATGGCGCGCCGCACCATTACCTGTGCAGAGAATTCTGGCAGTTTTTAAGTTTTATGCACGAACCTAACTTCAAACAATCACCATTTATGATCCGCAAACAATCAAGACAAGTATCTTATACCGTTGGGAAGGTAATTTGACGAGGAAAACAACTAAACACATTTCATCAATCAATCTACCTATTACAACAACCAAAACCGCATCTAATGCTTAACATTAACCGCATACAAGTTCATAAATGCAATTCAATGATTCGGGCAACCAATTTACATGAATGATATGCCGTTTCGAAGGTAATCAAGCATACAATCCAACTAAACACTTACCAATAATAATCCATGGCATTCAATGCATCAAAAGTCCATTTCAAGTTCATCAAACCCTAACCCAAATTCACCAAAATCAATAATCAAGTTCATGAAGTTTTCTAAGGCAACCTACACATCAAATTGAAGCTAGTGATACTAGGAACACAATTAGAACATGAACTTTTAACATCTAACAACATATGATCATCCAAAATTCAAGAACAACACACCAAAATTCAAGTTCATGCTAGTTACACTAAAACAACGAGATCGAGCATATAAATTACACACACGACATCACAATGAGCCATAGACACTAACTAACACCATTTCAAGTCAAAAACATGAATTTAGAGAAATCTAGAGTTTTAGAAATGTTACCCAAACGAGATGAAGTTGGTACCAAAATGAAGAGGATGAAGAGAGGATCACGAAAAAGTAATTTGTTTTGATGTTTGCTTCTCCAATCGGATTTAGATGATGAATTTGTGAGGATGGGTGTTTGAGTTCATGAAAGGGAAGTAGAGAGAAAAGAGGGAGAAGGTGGGAGGTGAAATGAATGGGTGGATAAGGTGGGTTGACTAGTTGACCTAGTCAACTAGTTTGCCCACTTGGCAACCTCGGTCCCTCAAGTTTCAAAGCAGGTGCGGGAATTAACCAAACGAATATTTTAAAAACGCTCGAGTAAACGAGTGATGTTATAATTAAATAACGGGAAAAATTAAGAACGTTGGTCAACGGAAACTACGAATTTAAATAACGAAAGATTTTATTTAAAATAAAAAAAAGTGTTATAAATAAATTTAACGGAAAAACGCGGGATGTTACATTACCTACACCTTAAAAGAAATTTTGTCCCGAAATTTAGTTGGAAGTAGTAGTCGTTGTTTCTTCCTCGAGATCTTGCGTTGTCGGTTCTACGAATAAGTGAAGGTACTCCCTCGGGTATTTCAACGAACTTCGACAGTCGCGATTTTTACGTTGGTTCAAAGTTTGGTTTCATGATTCAAAATTTCAACCGGTGCTCCTAGGAAGGAAAGTTTGTCATCGATAGTAGGTTCGTCGAAGACGATAACATGTTCCTGTTTCGCAAGACTCTTCTTCAAGTTTGAAAGGAGCTCAAATGAATCGGAAAATCTAAACGGTATGCATCGGGTCCAATACGCCCCAAGATTTCAAAAGGATCAAAATATCGCGGATTTAGCTTTCTACGTTTCCCGAAATGAATTACACCTCCTCAAGGTGCGACTTTTAACGTTACGCGGTTTTCCACATGGAATTTGAAAAGTTTACGTCTAACAGTGGCATAGCTCCTTTGGCGACTACGGTCGTCTCGAGCCTTTCTGAGGTTAAAGAAGTTTCTTGGTTGTTCCATGAATTAGCTCGGGTTCGGTGGTTTGATTATCATTAACTTGGTTCTACAAAAGGAGAATGACGTTTCCGGTCACATAAGATTTCAAAAGGTGTGACGTTAAAACTTGAATGATAACCATCGGCGTAAGAGAATTTAGTAAAGGCAATGACTTTTCTCAAGAAATTTTGAAGTCGATAACACGAATTCGTTTTGTGATTCCCAAGGTTTGAATCGTATGTTTGTTTGGCCCTTCGAGATGCGTTGATGTGTTGTACTCATGTTTAAACGCGGTCCCGAGGCTTTTCGTAAAGCACTCCGAAATCTAGAAGTGAAACAAGAATCTCGATCTGAAATGAGGTACATTTCTGTAAGGTATGTTTGAACGGGTACATCAGGACTCGAAAACGTTAGTTAGAACAAGTTTCTCAAGAAATTTGTGTCGCGAAAGATTTATCTGTTTCCAAAAACGTTTGTCAGAGCAAGTTCTCATCGGTTTCTGAAAACGTTCGTTAGGACTATTCACCCTCGAGGCGAGTACTAGTATAACGTGAAGAGTCTATCTCTCCATTGAAAATTTAGAATCAAAGATTTCCTTATACGGAAGTACGAGTGTAATACGAGAGAAGTTTCCACCTCGGTGTGAGCATAACAGGTATATTGTAGTTCGTTGATAAAACTGTGCGAGGACGAGATAGTATTCATGTATAACGTATGTTTGAAGTTGAAAGAATTCGTCATTCATTCGGAAGCATAAATATGGTTCGACAATATTCGAAGGTGTGTCCCCGGTATGGTTGTTGTCAGTACTTTCGGAGTTTTCAGATGTCCAAACATGAATAGATGAAATCATGTACATGGCACATGGTGGTGATTAGGTTGATCGAGTCTAACCACCATCACGTGTCATTAGAACTTTGGTATGTCTTACCGTAATATAACCACGTTGATCGAGTGTCGTTATATTACGCTAACTCATACCTCCATTCCCACATCACTCCATAACATCAAGTTCGTGTAACTGTGAAGATCTAAAATGAACAAAATGTAACGACGTCTCAAACGTGACTCGTATTAAATCAAAAGAATTTCTGTAACTCTAAGGAAGCGTTCCCCGAGGGAAGTGTATAAATGATTGTTCACGTCAATGTGGTTCGAGTCAGACAATAAGGTATTCAGGTATGAAAAGAGTAACGAGTCATGATAACGAGTAGCACGCAACCGTAGTGATAAATGTTGATGACGATACTCACCTAGAGTAGTGATGGTAGTAACACCAAAAAGTAGATAGTAAGAAACACCAGTGGGAAACCGATAGTAAGTTGAAACGGTGGCAAATAACAATCCGGGAGACAGAGTTCCCGAACAAGTGTGACTAATGAAGTCGTCGTCATCCATACGTGTATGAATCATGAATTTACGTGTGTTACCAAAAAGTGGCGGAATACGAGTTCGTATGATGAAGGTTGGGTACCATTAAAAAGTTTGCCTAAGAATGATTCAAGTATAATGCACAAGTATTCAAGTAAGTGCTATCTATAGCAAATGTATGTCAGAATGCAATGGCTAACTATCCGGTTGTAGTCTATATTCACTAATGCGTCCTAACGACTCTGTCAGACACACTAATGCATATCCTAGTTCCCTACAACCAACGCTCTGATACCATCTGTAGCGACTCGGCAATATCGTCATTGACGGCGCCGACTACTTAGGTCCCGTTGCGTGGTCATAGTCCCTATATGAGACTCGTTTGACCAAAATTATGTCGCATTCATTTGAAATGTACAAGACTTGCAAAGTTTAGTTTACAAACAATTCGACAATAAGTTTAAGATTACAAAAATTGTAAAGTATAAATGAAATAACTTGCGACATAATATAAGTTGAAAATCACAGTTGCTATAAATAGCGTAAGTATGTATGCTTTAAGGTTTAATCCAAAAGTGCTATCACTAGCGTATGCATGTATGCTTGACCTCAAGCAAGTAATCAAAGTGTGCGGAAGCATGTATCAAGTAGCCGAGTATGAACCTGAGAAACATATAGAAAACTGTCAACGAAAAACGTTGGTGAAATCATAGGTGTATTTGTAAACGTTGTTTTTGAACCACAAGATTTAGTATTCCCATAGTTGATTATCAAAATCGTTTGCATTCCAAAAGTATTGTTCGCGAGCACCCAATTATCAAGACTTAACGTTTCCTTCCATAGAACCCCATCACAATAGTGTTAGAACATACACTGTTTCTCGAAAATATATTTCATCCGTAGACGGTAGCGAACCGTCCGTAATGAGGGTTTGTCAAACCCGTATGGCCACACAATATAAGTTCTCGCTTACACCCTGCAAGTGTAACTAATGATAATCGAATTGAGGATTTTTGTTCTAACTCGCTGTGGAATGTTTGTTTTCCTTGTACTTGTGTTCAAAGTATAAAAGTAAGTAGTACGAAATGTAACAAAGTATATGTTTCTCAGCCCACAATTTAAAAGTATAAAAAGTTGTTGAAAAGGTGGGACTATGATCTCACCTCGAGTGCACGAGTATAAATGTACTTCACAAAGTAAACGTGTGCATGAAAGTTGCTTAGCCTTGACCTAAACAAATAAGTTGTATCAATTAACCGGTTATGACACAAGGTCGGGTGAAATGTGTTCAATTAGTCCTATGGCTCGTTACGACTCGATTATGTAGCATGTGAAATCAAATTGTCAAGTTTCATGCAAGATACAAGTATATAAACAAGTTAGGAAGGTTGCATAATCATTTGGTTAAGTTTGACAAAAGGTCAAACTTTGGTCGGTCAAAGTCAACACGTTCGGGTCGGGTCCCGAACTATTTTTCTGAGGTTTTTAAGCATGTATGAGCATGTTAGAACAAGTTACATGTGAATCGGAGGTGCGTAGCATAGCAAACATTATTCGAAAATTGACAAAGTTGGACAGACCACTTTGGCGCGCCGCGCGGGTATATGGCGCGCCGCGCCATTACCTGTGCAGAGAATTCTGGCAGTCTTTAAGTTTTATGCACGAACCTAACTTCAAACAATCACCATTTATGATTCGAAACAATCAAGACAAGTATCTTATACCGTTGGGAAGGTAATTGACGAGGAAAACAACTAAACACATTTCATCAATCAATCTACCTATTACAACAACCAAAACCGCATCTAATGCTTAACATTAACCGCATACAAGTTCATAAATGCAATTCAATGATTCGGGCAACCAATTTACATGAATGATATGCCGTTTCGAAGGTAATCAAGCATACAATCCAACTAAACACTTACCAATAATAATCCATGGCATTCAATGCATCAAAAGTCCATTTCAAGTTCATCAAACCCTAACCCAAATTCACCAAAATCAATAATCAAGTTCATGAAGTTTTCTAAGGCAACCTACACATCAAATTGAAGCTAGTGATACTAGGAACACAATTAGAACATGAACTTTTAACATCTAACAACATATGATCATCCAAAATTTAAGAACAACACACCAAAATTCAAGTTCATGCTAGTTACACTAAAACAACGAGATCGAGCATATAAATTACACACACGACATCACAATGAGCCATAGACACTAACTAACACCATTTCAAGTCAAAAACACGAATTTAGAGAAATCTAGAGTTTTAGAAATGTTACCCAAACGAGATGAAGTTGGTACCAAAATGAAGAGGATGAAGAGAGGATCACGAAAAAGTAATTTGTTTTGATGTTTGCTTCTCCAATCGGATTTAGATGATGAATTTGTGAGGATGGGTGTTTGAGTTCATGAAAGGGAAGTAGAGAGAAAAGAGGGAGAAGGTGGGAGGTGAAATGAATGGGTGGATAAGGTGGGTTGACTAGTTGACCTAGTCAACTAGTTTGCCCACTTGGCAACCTCGGTCCCTCAAGTTTCAAAGCGGGTGCGGGAATTAACCAAACGAATATTTTAAAAACGCTCGAGTAAACGAGTGATGTTATAATTAAATAACGGGAAAAATTAAGAACGTTGGTCAACGGAAACTACGAATTTAAATAACGAAAGATTTTATTTAAAATAAAAAAAAATGTTATAAATAAATTTAACGGAAAAACGCGGGATGTTACAACGGTACTGCTCGTTCATCAATTGCTTGAATGCCGACCACGGTAGTGCGTAAGCAGCATTTTGTCCTATCTGTTCAAGATAGGTGTTCCACCACGTTAACGCAGTACCTGTGAAGGTATGCATAGCGTACTTAACTTTGTCCTCTTCAGTACACTTACTTATGGCAAACACCGATTCGACTTTCTCGGTCCACCGTTTCAATCCAATTGGTCCTTCGGTTCCATCAAGTTCCAAAGGTTTGCAGGCAGTGAATTCTTTTTGGTGCATCCTACACGATTTCTTGCGCCATTAGCTACATTGATAGATTCAGCATTATTGTTAGTATGTAGCGCAGCCTGTACTGCGGCTATGTTTGCAGCAAGAAAGGTACGAAATTCTTCTTCGTTCATATTCATGGTGTGTCGAGTAGTCGGTGCCATTTCCTTCAAAATAGACAACTGAATCGAGTTAATCATACAGAATATTAAGAGCAGTTAATAGTATTTCGTAGCATAATATGAACTCATTTATAAAAGCGTTTTCTTCATATTAGCGTTTTATAAGTTTAAATTCGAGTACTACCTACCCGTTAAGTTCATACTTATTAGCTAATATACAATTCAACTACTACAATTTCATATGAAAAACTGATTATAATAATATATCACATACAAATATTCTTCAAACTTACAACTTCGCTATATTACATATAACATGAAATATAGTATACTATGATACAGGACAGTTTTGAAGATAAATCTAGTTAATACCCAAGTTGTTCAGCAAAGGAAATAAAGACACGTAATTCATAAGTCCAGAAACAAGTCATGCATTCTGGTTTTACTAAGACGACTTCCCATCCTTGGTCTTGTGGAAAATAACCGTTATGACCATTGGCTAGGCAGCATGTTTTAACATTGTCAAAAGGACGAGAGTTTCGTAATGTCCAACAGCCCCGTAATAATCTAAAAACCTTGTTTCTCACCCCAACTACTGAATCCGTCACTTGTGGGAAGGTTTTATTTAAAAGTTGCAATCCGATATTCTTTTTCTCACTTTGGTAAGAAGCGAACATAACTAACCCGTAAGCATAACATGCTTCTTTATGTTGCATTTTAGAAGCTCTTTCTAATTCACGAAATCCTATATTGGGATATGTTGAGTCAAAATAGGTTCTTAACCCGTAGCGTAAAATTGCATTTGGGTTCCCCGCATTTAATGCTTTAAAGAAAACACGGTGTAACTTACGGTCTCCCCAATGTGATATACCCCACCTATCAAAGGAAAGCCTTTTATAAACTAAGGCATTTTCGGAAAGTCTTTCAAATGTTTGACAAGTTAATTTTGCCATAACTAAATGTGCTGATGAATTTTGACCGACTGTAGACAAGATTTCCTCAATCATATCCTCTGGTAGGTCTTCTAAAATATTCGATTGTCTACCCTTAACGTCTATTTTGTTTTTATACTGTAAAATAGACAAGGATTACATTCGTAATAACAAACAATACAAGAAATTTTTACATAGAACATAATAGTACAAGCACACTACAATACATTTATTACACAACATGCTCACACCCCTTTAATCTGAATCACTGGTTTCTTCTTCTTCAGACTTGGTTCTTTTTCCTATTCTTCTAGGGATATATGATGTTCCTCTAATACGAGTCGTCGTTTTCCACATTGGTTTAGAAAAACCTGGTGGTTTAGAGGTTCCCGGGTTATTGTCACGATATTGAAAATACGGATGTTGACGGTACATATGAAGTTCATCGGGGTCGGAATCAGATTTCTCTATTTTGATGCCTTTCCCTTATTATTTTCTTTTGCCTCATTAAATTGGGTCGGGGTAATTTCTATAACATCATCAGAATCCTCATCAGGATCCGATTCATCGAAAAATTGGTAATTTTCCCAATATTTTGCTTCCTTAGCGGAAACACCATTGACCATTATTAACTTTGGTCCATTGGTTGAGGATTTTCTTTTATTTGACCGGTTTTCTGTGGTTCCTACTATTCCCCCTCCGGAACCTCTTCTTCTTCTTCTTCTTCTGGTTCCTCTTCTTCCGGTTTCTCTTCTTCCGGTTTCGTTTCCTCTTCTTCCGGTTCTTCGAGAACTTGTGATTCTTGCCAATATATATTCGACTCTTCGTTATTATTAGGTGAGTCAATGGGATTTGTGCTGGAGGTAGACATCTATCACAAAATATCAAATATCTTAAGAGATTAATATATCACATAATATTTACATGTTAATAATATATAGTTTCCAACAAAAAAGTTAAGCAATCATTTTTAAAGAAAATACGGTCGAAGTCCAGACTCACTAATGCATCCAAACAAACTCGATAAGACACACTAATGCAAATTTTCTGGTTCTCTAAGACCAACGCTCTGATACCAACTGAAATGTCCCGTTCATATTGATTATAAACGTTCCATATTAATTGATTTTATCGCGAGGTTTTGACCTCTATATGAGACATTTTTCAAAGACTGCATTCATTTTTAAAACAACCATAACCTTTATTTTATCGATAAAGGTTTAAAAAGGATTACGTAGATTATCAAATAATGATAATCTAAAATATACCGTTTACACACGAGCATTACATAATGGTTTACAATAAGAATATATTACATCAAAAATAAGTTTCTTGAATGCAGTTTTCACATAATATCATATAAGCATGGACTCCAAATCTTGTCCTTATTTTAGTATGCAACAACAGAAGCTCTTAATAATCACCTAAGAATAAACATGCTTAAAACGTCAACAAAAATGTTGGTGAGTTATAGGTTTAACCTATATATTATCAAATCATAATAATAGACCACAAGATTTCATATTTCAATATACATCCCATACATAGAGATAAAATTCATTCATATGGTGAACACCTGGTAACCGACATTAACAAGATGCATATAAGAATATCCCCTATCATTCCGGGAAATCCTTCGGACATGATAAAAATGAATTCGAAGTACTAAAGCATCCGGTACTTTGGATGGGGTTCGTTAGGCCCAATAGATCTATCTTTAGGATTCGCGTCAATTAGTAGATCGGTTTACTAATTCTTAGGCTACCAAGCAAAAGGGGCATATTCGGCTTCGATCATTCACCCATATAATGTAGTTTCATTTACTTGTGTCTATTTCGTAAAACATTTATAAAACTGCATGTATTCTCATCCCAAAATATTAGATTTTAAAAGTGGGACTATAACTCACTTTCACAGATTTTTACTTCGTCGGGAAGTAAGACTTGGCCACTGGTCGATTCGCGAACCTATAACAAATATGTACATATATATCAAAGTATGTTCAAAATATATTTACAACACTTTTAATACATTTTGATGTTTTAAGTTTATTAAGTCAGCTGTCCTCGTTAGTAACCTACAACTTGTTGTCAACAGTTAGATGTACAGAAATAAATCGATATATATTATCTTGAATCAATCCACGACCCAGTGTATACACGTCTCAGGCTAGATCACAACTCAAAGTATATATATTTTTGGAATCAGCCTCAATCCTGTATAGCTAACTCCAACATTACTGCATATAGAGTGTCTATGGTTGTTCCAAATAATATATATACATGGGTCGATATGATATGTCAAAACATTTGCATACGTGTCTATGGTATTCCAAGATTACATAATATATTAGAATGCATTTATAATACAATATAAGTTAGCTAGGATATGATCTGTATAGAATTGTTAATATTTCCCGTAGCTACAAAAATCAAAAAATATCCAATCTTGTTTTACCCATAACTTCTTCATTTTAAATCCGTTTTGAGTGAATCAAATTGCTATGGTTTCATATTGAACTCTATTTTATGAATCTAAACAGAAAAAGTATAGGTTTATAGTCGGAAATATAAGTTACAAGTCATTTTTGTATGAGGTAGTCATTTCAGTCGAAAGAACGACGTCTTGATGACCATTTTGAAAAACATACTTCCACTTTGAGTTTAACCATGATTTTTGGATATAGTTTCATGTTCATAAGAAAAATCATTTTCCCAGAAGAACAACTTTTAAATCAAAGTTTTTCATAGTTTTTAATTATCAAACCCAAAACAGCCCGCGGTGTTACTACGACGGCGTATGTCCAGTTTTACGGTGTTTTTCGTGTTTCCAGGTTTTAAATCATTAAGTTAGCATATCATATAGATATAGAACATGTGTTTAGTTGATTTTAAAATTCAAGTTAGAATGATTAACTTTTGTTTGCGAACAAGTATAGAATTAACTAAACTATGTTCTAGTGATTTCAAGTTTAAACCTTCGAATAAGATAGCTTTATATGTATGAATCGAATGATATTATGAACATCATTACTACCTCAATTTTTGTGGATAAACCTACTGGAAAAGAGACAAATGGATCTAGTTTCAAAGGATCTTGGATGGCTTGAAAGTTCTTGAAGTAGAATCATGACACGAAAACAAGTTCAAGTAAGATTTCCACTCGAAATAAGATTGTTATAGTTATAGAAATTGAATCAAAGTTTGAATATGAGTATTACCTTGTATTAGATAGATATATTACTATAAATAAGAAAGATTTCTTGAGGTTGGATGATCACTCTACAAGATTGGAAGTAAGCTAGCAAACTTGGAAGTATTCTTGATTTTATTAAACTAGAACTTGTAAAATTTATGAAGAACACTTAGAACTTGAAGATAGAATTTGAGAGAGATCAATTAGATGAAGAAAATTGAAGAATGAAAGTGTTTGTAGGTGTTTTTGGTCATTTTTGTATGGATTAGATATAAAGGATATGTAATTTTGTTTTCATGTAAATAAGTCATGAATGATTACTCATATTTTTGTAATTTTATGAGATATTTCATGCTAGTTGCCAAATGATGGTTCCCACATGTGTTAGGTGACTCACATGGGCTGCTAAGTGCTGATCATTGGAGTGTATATACCAATAGTACATACATCTAAAAGCTGTGTATTGTACGAGTACGAATACGGGTGCATACGAGTAGAATTGTTGATGAAACTGAACGAGGATGTAATTGTAAGCATTTTTGTTAAGTAGAAGTATTTTGATAATTGTCTTGAAGTCTTTCAAAAGTGTATGAATACATATTAAAACACTACATGTATATACATTTTAACTGAGTCGTTAAGTCATCGTTAGTCGTTACATGTAAGTGTTGTTTTGAAACCTTTAGGTTAACGATCTTGTTAAATGTTGTTAACCCAATGTTTATAATATCAAATGAGATTTTAAATTATTATATTATCATGATATTATGATGTATGAATATCTCTTAATATGATATATATACATTTAATGTCGTTACAACGATAATCGTTACATATATGTCTCGTTTCAAAATCATTAAGTTAGTAGTCTTGTTTTTACATATGTAGTTCATTGTTAATATACTTAATGATATATTTACTTATCATAATATCATGTTAACTATATATATATATCCATATATATGTTATCATATAGTTTTTACAAGTTTTAACGTTCGTGAATCACCGGTCAACTTGGGTGGTCAATTGTCTATATGAAACCTATTTCAATTAATCAAGTCTTAACAAGTTTGATTGCTTAACATGTTGGAAACACTTAATCATGTAAATAACAATTTCATTTAATATATATAAACATGGAAAAGTTCGGGTCACTACAGTACTGCTCGTTCATTAAGTGTTTGAATGCTGACCACGGTAGTGCGTAAGCAGCATCTTGTCCTACCTGCTCCATATAAGTGTTCCACCATGTTAACGTAGTACTCGTGAAGGTATGTGTAGCGTACTTTACTTTGTCTTCTTCGGTGCACTTACTTATGGCAAGCACCGATTCAACCATCTCAGTCCACCGTTTTAATCCGATTGGACCCTCGATTCCATCGAATTCCAAAGGTTTATAGGTAGTGAATTCTTTGTAGGAGCATCCTACACGAGTTCTCGTGGCGTTAGTTCCATTGCTGGATTCAGAGTTATTGTTATTTTGCATCGCAGCCTGTACTGCAGCTATGTTTGCTGCAAGGAAAGCACGGAAGTCTTTCTCGCTCATGTTCAAATTCTGACGAGTCGTCGGTGCCATTTCCTTCAAAAATAGCCAAAAGGATTGAGTTAATCATATAGAATATTAAGAGTAGTCAATAGTATTTCGTAGCATAATATGAACTTATTTATAAAAGCTTTTTCTTCATATTAGCGTTTTATAATTTTCCATTCGGGTATTACCTACCCGTTAAGTTCATACTTAGTAGCTAATATACAATTCAACTACTACAATTCTATATGAAAAACTGATTATAATAATATTTCACGTTCAAACTTTTATACAATATTTTACAAACTTACAATACCGTTATTTTACATATAGTATGAAATATAACACACAATAACTTTGATACAAAACAGTTTCGAAGACAATCCTAGTTAATACGTAAGTCGTTCAACAAAGGCAAAAAAGACATGTAATTCATAAGTCCAGAAACAAGTCATGCATCCTGGTTTTACTAAGACTACTTCCCATCCTTGGTCTTGTGGAACATAACCGTTGTGGCCATTGACAAGACAGCATGTTGTAACATCATCAAAGGGATGATGGTTTCATAATGTCCAACAGCCTCGTAATAATCTAAAAACCTTGTTTCTCACCCCAACTACTGAATCCGTCACTTATGGGAAGGTTTTATTTAAAAGTTGTAATCCGATGTTCTTTTTCTCACTTTGGTGAGAAGCGAACATCACTAACCCGTAAGCATAACATGTTTCTTTATGTTGCATGTTAGAAGCTCTTTCTAACTCACGAAGTCCTATGTTGAGATATGTTGAGTCAAAATAGGTTCTTAACCCGTAGCGTAAAATTGCATTTGGGTTCCCCGCATTTAACGCTTTAAAGAAAATACGGTGTAACTTACGGTGTCCCCAATGTGATATACCCCATCTATCAAATGAAAGCCTTTTATAAACTAAGGCATGCCTGGAACGTTCTTCAAATGTTCTACAAACTAATTTTGCCGTAAATAATTGTGCCGACGAATTCTGACCGACTTTAGATAAGATTTCATCAATCATGTCCCCGGGTAGGTCTTCTAAAATTTTTGGTTGTCTATCCTTAACGTCCATTGTGTTTTTATACTGTAAAACAGACGAGAATTAGATTTGTAAAAGATAATTATCAAATAATACAAGCAATTTTCACATATAACAAGAAAAGTACAAGCACACTTATTTTACATATTTTACACCTCATGATTACAACTCTTTATTCCGACTCACTAGTTTCTTCCTCTTCGGACCTGTTTCGTTTTGCTAATTTTCTAGGGATATATGATGTTCATCTAATACGATCCTTTGTTTCCACAAATGGTTTAGAAAAATCTGGTGGCTTAGAGGTTCCCGGGTTATTGTTACAACTTAAGAAATACGGGTGTTGACGATACATATAAAGTTCATCGGGATTGGAATCAGGTTTCTCTATTTTGATGCCCTTTCCCTTATTATTTTCTTTTGCTTTTTCAAATTGGGTCGAGGTAATTTCTATAACATCATCGGAATCCTCATCGGGATCCGATTCATCGGAAAATTGGTAATCTTCCCAATATTTTGCTTCCTCGGTGGAAACACCATTGACCATTATTAATTTTGGTCCATTCGTTGAGGGTTTTCATTTACTTATATGTTTTTTTGTGGTTCCTAATATTTCCTCCTCCGGAACCTCTTCTTCTTCCGGTTCCTCTTCTTCCGGTTCATCTTCTTCCGGTTCCTCTTCGGGAATTTGCGAATCTTTCCAATATATATTCGGCTCTTCATTATTACTAGGTGAGTAGATGGGATTTATACTAGAGGTAGACATCTATCAAACAATATCAAACATGTTAAGAGATTAATATATAACATAATATTTACATGTTACAATTTGTAGTTTCCAACAAAAAAAATTAAGCAATCATTTTTAAAGAAAACACGGTCGAAGTCCAGACTCACTAATGCATCCTAACCAACTCGATAAGACACACTAATGCAAATTTTCTGGTTCTTTAAGACCAGCGCTCTGATACCAACTGAAATGTCCCGTTCATATTGATTACAAACGTTCCATATTAATTGATTTCGTCGCGAGGTTTTGACCTCTATATGAGACGTTTTTGAAAGACTGCATTCATTTTTAAAACAACCATAACCTTTATTTTATTGATAAAGGTTTTTAAAAAAAATATTAATAGATTATCAAATAATGATAATCTAAAATATACCATTTACACACGACCATTACATAATGGTTTACAATAAAAATATATTACATCGAAATAAGTTTCTTGAATGCAGTTTTTACACAATATCATACAATCATGGACTCCAAATCTTGTCCTTATTTTAGTGTGCAACAGCGGAAGCTCTTAATAATCACCTGAGAATAAACGTGCTTAAAACGTCAACAAAAATGTTGGTGAGTTATAGGTTTAACCTATATATTATCAAATCAGAATAATAGACCACAAGATTTCATTTTTATAACACATCTCATATCAGGCATTTCGCAAACTGCATAGAGATAAAAATCATTCATATGTTGAACACCGGGTAACCGACGTTAACTTAATGCATAGAATATCCCCAAAACAGAACCTCTCGTCTGTATAATAATCTCGAAGTACTAAACCATCCATAACCTGAATGGGGTTGTTAAGCCCAATAGATCTATCTTTAGGATTCGCGTCAATTAGGGGCCATTTCCCTAATTCTTAGGTTACCAGACTTGAAGGGCGATATTCGGTTTAATAATCCAACCATAGAATGTAGTTTTGCGTACTTGTGTCTATTTTGTAAAACATTTATAAAGCTGCATGTATTTTCATCCCAAAAAATATTAGATTGTAAAAGTGGGACTATAACTCACTTTCACAGATTTTTACTTTGCCGGAAGTAGGACTTGGCCACTGGTCGATTCACGAACCTATAACAAATATATACATATATATCAAGGTATGTTCAAAATATATTTACAACATTTTTATTACGTTTTAATGATTTGAGTTTGTTAAGTCAGCAGTCCTCGTTAGTAATCTACAACTAGTTGTCCACAGTTAGATGTACAAAAAATAAAGCAATATATATTATCTCGAATCAATCCACGACCCATTGTCTAAAAGTCTCAGACTCGATCACAACTCAAAGTATATATATTATTTTGGAATCAACCTCAACCCTGTATAGCTAACTCAAACATTGCTGCATATAGAGTGTCTATGGTTGTTCAGAAATATATACAGATGGGTCGATATGATGTGTCAAAACATTGTATACGTGTCTATGGTATCCCAAGATTTCATAATATGTATAATTCAATATAAATTAGTTAGGATATGTTTAGTCTAGAATTGTTACAAAGTTTTCGTAGCTAAAACTAGCAAATTTGTTCAATTTTGTTTTACCCGTCATTTCTTCGTTTCAAATCTGTTTTGAGTGATTCAAGTTGCTATGGTTTCATATTGAACTTAAGTTAATGAATCTAAACATAAAAAGTATAAGTTTATAGTGGGAAATACAGGTTACAAGTTATTTTTTAAAGAGGTAGTCATTTTCGTCGAAAGAACGACATCTTGATGACCATTTTGAAAAACATACTTCCACTTTGAGTTTAACCATGATTTTTGGATATAGTTTCATGTTCATAAGAAAAATCATTTTCCCAGAAGAACAACTTTTAAATCAAAGTTTATCATAGCTTTTAATTATCAAACCCAAAACAGCCCGTGGTGTTACTACGACGGCGTATGTCCGGTTTTACGGTGTTCTTCGTGTTTCCAGTTTTTAAATCATTAAGTTAGCATATAATATAGATATCAAACATGTGTTTAGTTGATTATAAAAGTCAAGTTAGAAGGATTAACTTTATTTGCGAATAAGTTTAGAATTAACTAAACTATGTTCTAGTGATTACAAGTTTAAATCTTCGAATAAGATAGCTTTATATGTATGAATCGAATGATGTTATAAACATCATTACTATCTTAATTTTAGTAGGTAAACCTACTGGAAGTGACAAGAAATGATCTAGCTTCAAAAGATTCTTGGATGGCTTGAAAGTTCTTGAAGTAGAATCATGACACGAAAACAAATTCAAGTAAGATTTTCACTCGAAATAATATAGTTATAGTTATAGATATTGAATCAAAGTTTAAATATGAGTATTACCTTGTATTAGAAATATATCTTACTGTAAATAAGAAAGATTTCTTGAGTTAGATGATTACTTGGATTGGATTAGAAAGCTTGGAATTAATCTTGCAAACTTGATAGTATACTTGATTTTATGAAACTAGAACTTATAGAATTTATGAAGAATACTTAGAACTTGAAGATGGAACTTGAGAGAGATCAATTAGATGAAGAAATCTGAAAAATTAAAGTGTTTGTTGGTGTTTTTGGTCATTGGTATATGGATTAGATATAAAGGATGTGTAAGTTTGTTTTCATGTAAATAATTCATGAATGATTTATAATATTTTTTGTAATTTTGTGAGATATTTCATACTAGTTGCCAAATGATGGTTCCCACATATTTAATGACTCACATGGGCTTCTAAGGAGCTAATAATTGAAGTGTATATACCAATAGTATATACATCTAGAAGCTGTGTATTGTACGAGTACGAATACGGGTGCATACGAGTAGAATTGTTGATGAAAATGAATGAGGATGTAATTGTAAGCATTTTTGTTAGTAGAAGTACTTTGATATGTGTCTTGAAGTCTTTAAAAAGTGTACTAATACATCTAAATACACTACATGTATATACATTTTAACTGAGTCGTTAAGTCATCGTTAGTCGTTACATGTAAGTGTTGTTTTGAAACCTTTAAGTTAACGATCTTGTTAAATGTAATTAATCCATTGTTATTACACTTAAATGAGATGTTAAATTGTTATGTTAACATGGTGTATTAATATATCTTAATACCATATATATATGTGTAAAATATTACAACGATAATCGTTACATATATGTATTATTTTGAAATCCTTAATTTAGTAGTCTCATCTTACTCGTGTAGTTCATTGTTAATACGCTTAATGATATATGTAATTATCATTTCATGATGTTAAACATAGTGTATTAATATCTTAATATGATACATATGTATTTAGTAAGACGTTGTTATAACGATAATCATTATATTTATCGTTTCGAGTTTTCTTAATTCAATAGTCTCATTTTATGTATATAACTCATTGTTAATATACCTAGTGAGATACTTTCTTATCATAATATCATGTTAACTATATATATATATATATATATATATATATATATATATATATATATATATATATATATATATATATATATATATATATATATATATATATATATATATATATATATATCATATAATTTTTACAAGTTTTAATGTTCGTGAATCGCCGGTCAACTTGGGGGGTCAATTGTCTACATGAAACTCATTTCAAATAATCAAGTCTTAACAAATTTGATTGCTTAAAATGTTGGAAACATTTAATCATGCAAATATAGTTTTCATTTAATATATAATCATGGAAAAGTTCGGGTTACTACACTTGCCACCAAGGAGCATTACCAGTTTTTTTGATTTGAGGGCAAAGTTTGTGATGCAATATCAAAGCTTGAGAAGCTGCACATTGTCACATCTTGATGCATATGAGATAACAATGCACTAGATTGAATCAGTGAGTGATTTTATGAAACGTTATACCATTAAGTGTCAGAAGATACCAGACATACCAGAGTCTCAGCTTGTTTCAGGATTTATATTTTGTCTTGATCAGCGACGTTTTGCACGATTAATTCACGCTTTGCGTTATGACATTCCAAAAACATTGCATCAGGCGTTGGGTATCGCTCAGAAGCATTTACGAGCAGGCGAAATGGGATATCCAAGAGTGGATAATTATCAGAGAAACTTCAGGCAGCAAGGTGAAGAGCGGAACAGGAATGACAATTATCAGAGACAACGAGGTTATGACAGTAATTACCAGAAACAGCAGAGCGGTTGGAGGGGAAATAACCATCCAAATTACAATTATCACCATCGCAAGCCATTAGACAGGCATCCACTTATCATGGCATTAACCAAAACTCCAAGAGAAATCTTGTTTACAGGGCCAATTAAGGAATCATTTCACCCTTCACCGCCAATGGAAGAGCGTCAGGGACTACAGAGTGACAAGTGGTGTGATTTTCATGAGGCATATGGACATGATACAGATAATTGCAAGTCATTAATGAGAGAGATCATTGCAAAGATCAAGGCTGGCGAGCTGAATCATCTCTTACCAGGAAAAAAGTATCAACGAAATGATCCAAACAAGCGTTTTGCTTGGCTGGGAAAAGTGCGTCACGGTGGACGACGTGACTGGAACAGAAGGTAAGAACGGAACGAAGAAAGGGATCCAACTCCTGAAATGCACATCAAGGTTATATGGATTGAGGAGCAGGAAAATAAAACAGACGGAGAACGCAGGACAGAGAGCTGGATGTACGCTCCAATCATATTTCATACCATTCCAAATTAGCGTTTGTCAGAAGAGCCTGTTATCATTTCAGCTGTAATTGCAAACAGAAGCATCACTCGAATTTATACTGATACAGGTAGTGAGGCAGATATTTTAAAGATTACTGGCATCACGGGTGAGTCAATGAGGGCAGTTGGTAAGGTGAAACTGGATGTAACATTGGGAACACACCATTTGGTCCGAACAGAAATTGTGGACTTTACAGTTCTTGATGGAAGATCACGGTTCAGTGCATTGTTCGGTAGGCGGACCCTTTGCAAATTTGGAGCAATTAATTCCACACCACATGCAGAAATACGATTCCCAACGCCAAATGGTGTCGCAGTGATACACTCTGAATATGTGGGACCGGCAAGGGAAAGATCAGTCGTTTATCATGCTCCGGAGAATTTAGTCAGGGGAGAATCATCGAGGCAGTTGTTCAGTAGAAATGATGTGAATGGGTATTTCAAACCACCCAAAATGTGGACAAACTAACAGCAAGACGCAGACCGCTGAACGGAATACAGTATAATAACATGAATCCTGCAGCGCGGTCTTTATTGAAATGTCCCGTTCTTATTGATTAAAAATGTTCCATATTAATTGATTTCGTTGCGAGGTTTTGACCTCTATATGAGACGTTTTTCAAAGACTGCATTCCTTTTTAAAACAAACCATAACCTTTATTTCATAAATAAAGGTTTAAAAAGCTTTACGTAGATTATCAAATAATGATAATCTAAAATATCCTGTTTACACACGACCATTACATAATGGTTTACAATACAAATATGTTACATCGAAATCAGTTTCTTGAATGCAGTTTTTACACAATATCATACAAACATGGACTCCAAATCTTGTCCTTATTTTAGTATGCAACAGCGGAAGCTCTTAATATTCACCTGAGAATAAACATGCTTTAAATGTCAACAAAAATGTTGGTGAGTTATAGGTTTAACCTATATATATATCAAATCATAATAATAGACCACAAGATTTCATATTTCAATACACATCCCATACATAGAGATAAAAATCATTCATATGGTGAACACCTGGTAACCGACATTAACAAGATGCATATATAAGAATATCCCCATCATTCCGGGACACCCTTCGGATATGATATAAATTTCGAAGTACTAAAGCATCCGGTACTTTGGATGGGGTTTGTTAGGCCCAATAGATCTATCTTTAGGATTCGCGTCAATTAGGGTGTCTGTTCCCTAATTCTTAGATTACCAGACTTAATAAAAAGGGGCATATTCGATTTCGATAATTCAACCATAGAATGTAGTTTCACGTACTTGTGTCTATTTTGTAAATCATTTATAAAACCTGCATGTATTCTCATCCCAAAAATATTAGATTTTAAAAGTGGGACTATAACTCACTTTCACAGATTTTTACTTCGTCGGGAAGTAAGACTTGGCCACTGTTGATTCACGAACCTATAACAATATATACATATATATTAAAGTATGTTCAAAATATATTTACAACACTTTTAATATATTTTGATGTTTTAAGTTTATTAAGTCAGCTGTCCTCGTTAGTAACCTATAACTAGTTGTCCACAGTTAGATGTACAGAAATAAATCGATAAATATTATCTTGAATCAATCCACGACCCAGTGTATACGTATCTCAGTATTGATCACAACTCAAACTATATATATTTTGGAATCAACCTCAACCCTGTATAGCTAACTCCAACATTCACATATAGAGTGTCTATGGTTGTTCCGAAATATATATAGATGTGTCGACATGATAGGTCGAAACATTGTATACGTGTCTATGGTATCTCAAGATTACATAATATACAATACAAGTTGATTAAGTTATGGTTGGAATAGATTTGTTACCAATTTTCACGTAGCTAAAATGAGAAAAATTATCCAATCTTGTTTTACCCATAACTTCTTCATTTTAAATCCGTTTTGAGTGAATCAAATTGCTATGGTTTCATATTGAACTCTATTTTATGAATCTAAACAGAAAAAGTATAGGTTTATAGTCGGAAAAATAAGTTACAAGTCGTTTTTGTAAAGGTAGTCATTTCAGTCGAAAGAACGACGTCTAGATGACCATTTTAGAAAACATACTTCCACTTTGAGTTTAACCATAATTTTTGGATATAGTTTCATGTTCATAATAAAAATCATTTTCTCAGAATAACAACTTTTAAATCAAAGTTTATCATAGTTTTTAATTAACTAACCCAAAACAGCCCGCGGTGTTACTACGACGGCGTAAATCCGGTTTTACGGTGTTTTTCGTGTTTCCAGGTTTTAAATCATTAAGTTCGCATATCATATAGATATAGAACATGTGTTTAGTTGATTTTAAAAGTCAAGTTAGAAGGATTAACTTTTGTTTGCGAACAAGTTTAGAATTAACTAAACTATGTTCTAGTGATTACAAGTTTAAACCTTCGAATAAGATAGCTTTATATGTATGAATCGAATGATGTTATGAACATCATTACTACCTTAATTTCCTTGGATAAACCTACTGGAAAAGAGAAAAATGGATCTAGCTTCAATGGATCCTTGGATGGCTCGAAGTTCTTGAAGCAGAATCATGACACGAAAACAAGTTCAAGTAAGATCATCACTTGAAATAAGATTGTTATAGTTATAGAAATTGAACCAAAGTTTGAATATGATTATTACCTTGTATTAGAATGATAACCTACTGTAAGAAACAAAGATTTCTTGAGGTTGGATGATCACCTTACAAGATTGGAAGTGAGCTAGCAAACTTGAAAGTATTCTTGATTTTATGAAACTAGAACTTTTGGAATTTATGAAGAACACTTAGAACTTGAAGATAGAACTTGAGAGAGATCAATTAGATGAAGAAAATTGAAGAATGAAAGTGTTTGTAGGTGTTTTTGGTCGTTGGTGTATGGATTAGATATAAAGGATATGTAATTTTGTTTTCATGTAAATAAGTCATGAATGATTACTCATATTTTTGTAATTTTATGAGATATTTCATGCTAGTTGCCAAATGATGTTCCCACATGTGTTAGGTGACTCACATGGGCTGCTAAGAGCTGATCATTGGAGTGTATATACCAATAGTACATACATCTAAAAGCTGTGTATTGTACGAGTACGAATACGGGTGCATACGAGTAGAATTGTTGATGAAACTGAACGAGGATGTAATTGTAAGCATTTTTGTTAAGTAGAAGTATTTTGATAAGTGTATTGAAGTCTTTCAAAAGTGTATAAATACATATTAAAACACTACATGTATATACATTTTAACTGAGCCGTTAAGTCATCGTTAGTCGTTACATGTAAGTGTTGTTTTGAAACCTTTAGGTTAACGATCTTGTTAAATGTTGTTAACCCAATGTTTATAATATCAAATGAGATTTTAAATTATTATATTATCATGATATTATCATGTATGAATATCTCTTAATATGATATATATACATTAAATGTCTTTACAACGATAATCGTTACATATATGTCTCGTTTAAAAATCATTAAGTTAGTAGTCTTGTTTTTACATATGTAGTTCATTGTTAATATACTTTATGATATGTTTTCTTATCATATTATCATGTTAACTATATATATATATATCCATATATATGTCATCATATAGTTTTTACAAGTTTTAACGTTCGTGAATCACCGATCAACTTGGGTGGTCAATTGTCTATATGAAACATATTTCAATTAATCAAGTCTTAACAAGTTTGATTGCTTAACATGTTGGAAACATTTAATCATGTAAATATCAATCTCAATTAATATATATAAACATGGAAAAGTTCGGGTCACTACAGTACCTACCCGTTAAATAAATTTCGTCCCGAAATTTTAAGCTGTTGAAGGTGTTGAAGCTGTTGAAGGTATTTCTTCTTCATCTGATCTTCACGCTCCCAGGTGAACTCGGGTCCTCTACGAGCATTCCATCGAACCTTAACAATTGGTATCTTGTTTTGCTTAAGTCTTTTAACCTCACGATCCATTATTTCGACGGGTTCTTCGATGAATTGAAGTTTTTCGTTGATTTGGATTTCATCTAACGGAATAGTGAGATCTTCTTTAGCAAAACATTTCTTTAAATTCGAGACGTGGAAAGTGTTATGTACAGCCGCGAGTTGTTGAGGTAACTCTAGTCGGTAAGCTACTGGTCCGACACGATCAATAATCTTGAATGGTCCAATATACCTTGGATTTAATTTCCCTCGTTTACCAAATCGAACAACGCCTTTCCAAGGTGAAACTTTAAGCATGACCATCTCTCCAATTTCAAATTCTATATCTTTTCTTTTAATGTCAGCGTAGCTCTTTTGTCGACTTTGAGCGGTTTTCAACCGTTGTTGAATTTGGATGATCTTCTCGGTAGTTTCTTGTATAATCTCCGGACCCGTAATCTGTCTATCCCCCACTTCACTCCAACAATTCGGAGACCTGCACTTTCTACCATAAAGTGCTTCAAACGGCGCCATCTCAATGCTTGAATGGTAGCTGTTGTTGTAGGAAAATTCTGCTAATGGTAGATGTCGATCCCAACTGTTTCCGAAATCAATAACACATGCTCGTAGCATGTCTTCAAGCGTTTGTATCATCCTTTCACTCTGCCCATCAGTTTGTGGATGATAGGCAGTACTCATGTCTAGACGAGTTCCTAATGCTTGCTGTAATGTCTGCCAGAATCTTGAAATAAATCTGCCATCCCTATCAGAGATAATAGAGATTGGTATTCCATGTCTGGAGACGACTTCCTTCAAATACAGTCGTGCTAACTTCTCCATCTTGTCATCTTCTCTTATTGGCAGGAAGTGTGCTGATTTGGTGAGACGATCAACTATTACCCAAATAGTATCAAAACCACTTGCAGTCCTTGGCAATTTAGTGATGAAATCCATGGTAATGTTTTGTGAGGACCCGTCCTTATCCATCTGGACGATATCTTCAACATTTGGTCCCATTGCGATGGTCGACTCCAAGTAATGTCCTTAAATTGAGCAAATGCACAGCGGAAGACTTAATTCGTACCTGAGAATAACATGTTTTAAAACGTCAACATAAAGTTGGTGAGATATATAGGTTTGTTGCTAGCAGCGTTATAACTATGGACCACAAGATTTCATATGTAAACATTTTAATAAAAATATTCTAAGTGGTTGAGCACTTGGTAACCATACTTAACAATTAATCACGTCGCATATTCCCTTTAATATGAAATCTTACTACACTGTACCAAGTGTAGTCACGAAACGAAGTACTGTGCAACCGTTGAATACTGGTCGTCCAGTCCGATTGGGGTTGTCAGGCCCGATAGATCTATCAACAGGATTCGCGTTTACAATACCTCTGTAAATATTAGTTACCAAGCTACAGGGAAGTATGCCAGTGGTACAACTCAACGTAGAATATATTTTTCAGTTACTTGTGTCCATAACGTAAAACATAAAATACATGTATTCTCATCCCGAAATATTTAGAGTTTAAAAGTGGGACTATATACTCACCTAATGTATTTTGTAGTAAAAATACATATATAACATCATTGATCAAGTATAAGGTTGGCCTCGGATTCACGAACCTATATCACGTGTATATATATTAACACTTAATTGAAATCAGATAATTTCATCTATTAACTTTATAATATTTATATAATAAATGTTAATGTTTATTTAATATTTTATGTAATATTAATATAATTACGTATCAAATATGTTTTTATGTATTAAAAAAAATAATGTTAATATTAATAATAATAAGAATTATGTTAATGATAAAAATAATAATAATACTAATAATGATAACTAAAATTATAGTTTCAATAAAAATGATAATCTTGAAATAATGAAAATTTTAATAAAAATACTATCTTTAATAATAAATGATAATTTTAATAATAAAAACAATAATAATAATCATACTTGTAATTTTAATTATGATAGATAATAAATGATTTTTGATACCTATTTTAGTAATAATAATAATAATAATAATAATAATAATAATAATAATAATAATAATAATAATAATAATAATGATAATAATCTTAATAATGGAAGACTACCTTTAAAACTTTTTTCCAAAAAGAATGTCTTAAATGAGGCTTAAACCTAAGACCTCTGACTCAACACCCATGCCACCAAACCATTGAACCATAAATTCGTTTCTGCATTTATTTCCCCCGATTATTTATTTAATTAATACAAACCGATTTTCCTTATATTTATATCATCATACCACTCGGCCCAATTAACATTTCGCCCCAAAAGTAATATTGCAAGCCCAAACTTACTCAGGCCCGTATCACAAGCCCGATCCTTTGACCTAGCAACTATACACCGTAAAAATTTTCTGTTTTAATAAAATAACAAAAAGAAAGCTCCTTTAATAATTCAAGTGGGATGTCATTATCTTTGTTGTCCCTCATTCGGTATACATCATCTTTCACTCATCATCAATACAATGAATTTGAATATTACCTTTGCCATCAATCTTCCTTATTAATTCGTCATATTGGAACAGAAGAAGAGAGGGAAAAAAAAATATAGTACGGCAACCTTGTTTGTTGAGGGATTCGAACAGGAAACAGAAGACCCAGCGAAGTAGCCTTTGTTGCGAGTTGTAGGTGGGTTTAGTCGAATATTTTGGTTTGTAACAGTCATAGATACCGGTTTGTTCAAAGGCATAAATAGTAAAACGACATTTATCCGTAATTGATGATGATAGTTTGTTTATGTTTTATGTGGGTTTGTTGATGTGGGTTTTGTCGATTGTGTTGGGTTGAGCCTGCTTGCAACCGAAAATAGAATAGGCTAACAATAGATCCAACGATAGGAACGGTTTGCAGGTTTTGGGTTTCGGTTTAGACACTCAGACAGAAACAACAACTATTCGAGTAACTGCGTTTATTCATGGTGATGTTCTTCGGATATGGTGGAGGTGCGTTCAGTTGCAGCAGTGGTTTTGAAGGTGGTTCAAATGGACAACAGGTGCAATGATCACGGTGGTGTTTTGTTGGGTTGGGTCTGTTCGAGTGTTAACAAGAGTGTTTTAAAGAGGTGGTTAAGTGGTGGCTTGTTGATGAGTTTAATCTCGGTTTACAGATGTTAATGAAACAAAAGTGATATGGGTTTACAATAGTTATTTAGAACCATGGTAGTGGTGGTGTTTCATGGGGAATAAGAGTGGTGAGGGTTTGCAATCGGAACAGTAACAGGATCGAATAGCAATAATCCGAGCAGAAAACTTTGCAGCAGCAACTGGAACAGTAGCTAGGCTAGTTTGATGTTTGTTAATGGTGGTGATTCAACAAGAAGAAAAGGGAGAGAGATTGAGAGATAGGGTGGTGGCGTGTGTTGGTGGTTTCATGGAGTCGATGGTGGCTTGTGATGGTAAAGAGGTGATGTCGTTAAACGGTTTTTAAAAGTGGTGGGTTCAAGCATGATAGAAGATGAAGGTTTCATGGTATTATAGTGGTTTGGTTTCGGTAACAGAGAGCATAGAAATTGAAAGAAAGAAAGGAAGATGTAAGCATTGCATTCTATGTGTCTATGTTACATAGGCATGTAATATATAAGAATATCTACTACGTGTATGTGTTTGTTGTGTGAGGAAAAAGAACAAAATCCAATTATTATAATTAATCAATTACATCAATTAAGCAAACAGTGCATTCCATTCAATTATCATCAATCATCAACAGTTTAGCAGTACACAATTATTTGATGTTAAATGTCTTGATTCGGATACGTTCATTTAATTCAGAGCAAAAAGATATATAATATTATTAATATAATAATTATAATATAATATAAATATATATACATTTTTATTAACAAATATGTTCGTGAATAGTTGGGAATGGTCGAAGGGTAACTTGATTATCCGGATATAGATTCAAACTTTCTAGACTCAATATAACAGATTTTGCTTATCGTGGCGGAACCATATAAAGATTATAGTTTAAATTTGGTCGGAAATTTCCGGGTCGTTACAGTACCCACCCGTTAAAGAAATTTCGTCCCCGAAATTTGGTAGAGGTTGTCATAAATAATAATAGGAATGTTTTCATGACGATTATGAGGTGATAATGGAGTTTTATCATTATTGAGAGATATAAATAAAACGATTCGATCATGTGAAGCGTACAAGTGAAGTTATCACAAAAGAGCGAAATGTGTAAATAAATATATTCGTTTCAACCGATGACGTAGTTACTGTTGATTTCCGGGATTTAAGGGATTTAAAGAAAATCTTACGTAATAAGATTTGGTTCTTCGGCGATTTAGAAAATCAAAATCTTCTTTAATTAATGCAATAATCTGTTCCTGATTTCTCTGTCGGATATATTGCTATAAATCCACCCCATTCGTTTTCCTTATTCTCCACACCTTTTATTCTTTCTTCCTCTACTCATTCTTAATATGTTCCATCCAATCCTGATTCTTATTATACTTCTAACCTTCATATCTTTCATTCTTCTTTTTCATTTGCCGCCAGAAGAATCTATTCACTTTTATGATTTTCTTGGAATTATAATGTTTCTTATTCTCCCGTGTCTTTACATCGCAATACGTATTGATATACACGGTTTGTAGTTTATGGGTGATTATTGGGTTTTATATCTTCCCTTATACTTCGATGTCCTTGCTTTTGTTTTCTATAATCATTATCATCCACAGTTAATACTCTCTTCCATTTACTGCGATTTATACCCCAATTTCTATTTCGGAGCTTCATTCTTTTTCTTTTCCTCCTTTTCAACTAACCATCTTTTGTAATGGTCCGGAATTCGTAGGTATGAAATTCGAAATGAATATAGTTAATGTCCTAAGAGAGAATTGGTAATGGCACGATTTTTGATTTGTCAAATTACCAGAATATCCTGGAAAAGACCGAATCATCAAGAGAATATTTTCTTGATATGTTTAGAGATTGGATAGATTGTAAGAGCCGTGTAACATGGCACATAATGATGGTACTGTGAATCATCACATTCCATTAGAAACGCAACATGACTTACTGTAATATAATGAAGTTGATCAAGTTTCATTATATTATACTAATTCACGCATCAGTTCCCAACACTGCTTCAAAACATTCATATTTTAAACTTGAAGATTTCAGAATTTAGAAACTAACACAGTTTCTTTTATGTTGTAACGCAGATATTACGGGGAGATAGATGATTGCAGATAGGAATAGTTGTGAAAATATCTTTAGAAATATGGAGAATATGTATAGCAGAAAATATGAAGATATCTTATAATATCTAAGATAAGATGATGATGAATAATATCATCTGAAAAAGTTTAGAATAAGGAGTAGGGTTCATACTGACGGTTTCAACAGACACTGAATCATTTGCATTATTTGAAGGCAGGTTCATTCCTTGTATTTGTTCTTTGTTTCCTTCACGATTAGCTCAATCCATTTTTCAGCACTAAATTTTCTATCGAGCGTTCCTAACATTCCCTTCTTTATCATCAAACTTTTGGCCATTTAAGCCATCTAAAATTTTACTGTTTCCTCTGCATTTAATGCAGTCATATCTGAATCGTCGATTATCAATCCGAGGTGTTTTTGGGCGAATTGTGTTTTTAGATGATTAAATGCTGATGATAACATGGCGGAGTATGAAAGGTTCCCCGGTAACGATGAGGAAACCAATCGTATATATCAAAGTTATAATAAGACTTATTCGAATGAAAGGTTGAAGTTGTTCTGCTGAAGCTGTGACAAAATTGGCTACTTTGAAAAGGAATCGTAAGGTTGTTTTTGCTAATAAATGCTAAAGAATTCGTCGCGGTACGTGTTAAACTATGACTTTGGGTTCAAGAGTTTTTCATGTGTATAGATCTTTTCTTCTGTAGATGAAGTGCGGTCGGTTCAACTTCTCGATTGAGGTATTTTCAAGAATCCTGATAGGTTTGTACGCGGATTGTAAACGTTGAGATACAAATGAGGTTTAAGATAGAATCAAGTGGCAAACTTGAAGATTAGTTTAGTTTCATATGTTATAATCAATATTTTAATTCATTTTACTTGTCCATAGTTAGCAGTCTATCAGTCCGATTGTCCAATGGTCCAATAGTTCAACAGTTCAATATATTCATATATAATTTAATATATAATATTCGAATTAATTAATACGTATCGTGACCCGTGTACCGGTCTCAGTGTCGATCACAACTCAAAGTATATATATTATTTGAGAATCAACCTCAACCCTGTATAGCTAACTCCCGCATTACTGCATATAGAGTGTCTATGGTTATTCCAAATAATATATACAGATGCGTCGATATGATATGTCAAAACCTTGTATACGTGTCCCGATATTTAAAGGGCGTAAAATAAATAACAGAAATTAAATGACGATAAATTAAATGCGTAAAGTAAATAACAGAAATTAAATAACGATAAATAAAATTGCGATAATTAAATTGCGATAAATAAAATGTAATCAGTTAGCTAGGAACAGTTAGCTGGAACAGTTAGCGTAGATTCTTAACAAAATTTCAATTAGTTAATTCGTTTGTTTCTAACAAATTTTATTTTGTCCAATGTTTTCTTCATTATGCCACTTGTTGGATTCTGATAGGTCAAAATCCAAATATGAAATTGAACGAAAATGGATTCTGTGGTGAACGGATACGTATATCTATGGATACAAGTAGGATAGTGACTGACTGTTGAATCAGAGTCGAAGAATGTACCGTGTAGCTGATTAATGTGAAATCTAAATATTCCTCGGGTATTACCTACCTGTTAAAATATTTTCACCATTAACAGTTTGTACAAAAGAATTTTAATTACAATCTTTATGAAAATATACTTGCATATATATTTTCTTCAGATGTAATCATGGATTTAATGAGTCAATAAGATATTAAACTCATTTGATTTACCGTTAATACTAGATTACATAATCTCTAAAACTTTAGAAATTACATAATCGCCATGTCGAGCGAAGATAATCGATGTAGAATGATTCGTAGATCGATGATTATACTCGAGGTGCAGAATGAGATGGTGAGGCATGGATTGTTGAAACTTGGGTTATTGGTGGTACTGGTACCGTTGGTGCTGAAGCTGGTGATGTTACTGGTGTTGGTGATACTGCTGGTGCTTGCAAATTGTGTACCGTGCTCTCTAAAATTAACACTCGAGCTCGGAGTTCTTTAACTTCTTCTACTAACCCTGGTTGGTTATCAGTGTGAGGTAAAGGTCGGATATCTTCTCTAGTTCCGTTAATGGTAGCCTCAAGACGAAAAATTCTTGCAAAAAGGGTATAAACGGTGTTGCGAACAGGTTCGCCGGTGAGCGGGTCGAGCACTCCGACGTTAGGTGGTAAGTTCGGCTCGTGATATGGAGTACCTTCTTCATTTCTCCACAGGGTAAGTATTTCGCGAACCCATCCCCACTTTCTAAAGAAATCACGGTAGTTGATCGGTTGGTGCGCTCCCGTCACGCTATCTTCGGAGTCAGAAGAACTTGGTCGATTCGTAGAGGCCATCGTACGCGATCACAGAAAAGATTTTTTTTTTTTTTTTGTATGAAAAGCTTAGTGACAGCAAATAATAGTTGGATGGTATTCTCAATGCATAATATGCATAGATATATATAGTACCAGGATCCCTTAAATTACGGAGAAATTTACGGAAGATATTAAGCAAAGTCTATCGTAATAGATACGCTAAGATATAAATTTGTCTATACACTATCTATGCAATAAAGGCAGTAAGGCATGTCTAGACTTAGGAATGATTAGCAGGAAATTTTTCCACTAGGAATGATATACAATACTTATAGTATGCAGCTAAGGTCGAAGTCCAGACTCGTTAATGCATCCTGACAACTATCAGTTAGACACACTAATGTAAGGCCTGGTTCGCTAAGACCAACGCTCTGATACCACCTGTGAGGACCCGTCCTTATCCATCTGGACGATATCTTCAACATTTGGTCCCATTGCGATGGTCGACTCCAAGTAATGTCCTTAAATTGAGCAAATGCACAGCGGAAGACTTAATTCGTACCTGAGAATAACATGTTTTAAAACGTCAACATAAAGTTGGTGAGATATATAGGTTTGTTGCTAGCAGCGTTATAACTATGGACCATAAGATTTCATATGTAAACATTTTAATAAAAATATTCTAAGTGGTTGAGCACTTGGTAACCATACTTAACAATTAATCACGTCGCATATTCCCTTTAATATGAAATCTTACTACACTGTACCAAGTGTAGTCACGAAACGAAGTACTGTGCAACCGTTGAATACTGGTCGTCCAGTCCGATTGGGGTTGTCAGGCCCGATAGATCTATCAACAGGATTCGCGTTTACAATACCTCTGTAAATATTAGTTACCAAGCTACAGGGAAGTATGCCAGTGGTACAACTCAACGTAGAATATATTTTTCAGTTACTTGTGTCCATAACGTAAAACATAAAATACATGTATTCTCATCCCGAAATATTTAGAGTTTAAAAGTGGGACTATATACTCACCTAATGTATTTTGTAGTAAAAATACATATATAACATCATTGATCAAGTATAAGGTTGGCCTCGGATTCACGAACCTATATCACGTGTATATATATTAACACTTAATTGAAATCAGATAATTTCATCTATTAACTTTATAATATTTATATAATAAATGTTAATGTTTATTTAATATTTTATGTAATATTAATATAATTACGTATCAAATATGTTTTTATGTATTAAAAAAAATAATGTTAATATTAATAATAATAAGAATTATGTTAATGATAAAAATAATAATAATACTAATAATGATAACTAAAATTATAGTTTCAATAAAAATGATAATCTTGAAATAATGAAAATTTTAATAAAAATACTATCTTTAATAATAAATGATAATTTTAATAATAAAAACAATAATAATAATCATACTTGTAATTTTAATTATGATAGATAATAAATGATTTTTGATACCTATTTTAGTAATAATAATAATAATAATAATAATAATAATAATAATAATAATAATAATAATAATAATAATAATAATAATAATGATAATAATCTTAATAATGGAAGACTACCTTTAAAACTTTTTTCCAAAAAGAATGTCTTAAATGAGGCTTAAACCTAAGACCTCTGACTCAACACCCATGCCACCAAACCATTGAACCATAAATTCGTTTCTGCATTTATTTCCCCCGATTATTTATTTAATTAATACAAACCGATTTTCCTTATATTTATATCATCATACCACTCGGCCCAATTAACATTTCGCCCCAAAAGTAATATTGCAAGCCCAAACTTACTCAGGCCCGTATCACAAGCCCGATCCTTTGACCTAGCAACTATACACCGTAAAAATTTTCTGTTTTAATAAAATAACAAAAAGAAAGCTCCTTTAATAATTCAAGTGGGATGTCATTATCTTTGTTGTCCCTCATTCGGTATACATCATCTTTCACTCATCATCAATACAATGAATTTGAATATTACCTTTGCCATCAATCTTCCTTATTAATTCGTCATATTGGAACAGAAGAAGAGAGGGAAAAAAAAATATAGTACGGCAACCTTGTTTGTTGAGGGATTCGAACAGGAAACAGAAGACCCAGCGAAGTAGCCTTTGTTGCGAGTTGTAGGTGGGTTTAGTCGAATATTTTGGTTTGTAACAGTCATAGATACCGGTTTGTTCAAAGGCATAAATAGTAAAACGACATTTATCCGTAATTGATGATGATAGTTTGTTTATGTTTTATGTGGGTTTGTTGATGTGGGTTTTGTCGATTGTGTTGGGTTGAGCCTGCTTGCAACCGAAAATAGAATAGGCTAACAATAGATCCAACGATAGGAACGGTTTGCAGGTTTTGGGTTTCGGTTTAGACACTCAGACAGAAACAACAACTATTCGAGTAACTGCGTTTATTCATGGTGATGTTCTTCGGATATGGTGGAGGTGCGTTCAGTTGCAGCAGTGGTTTTGAAGGTGGTTCAAATGGACAACAGGTGCAATGATCACGGTGGTGTTTTGTTGGGTTGGGTCTGTTCGAGTGTTAACAAGAGTGTTTTAAAGAGGTGGTTAAGTGGTGGCTTGTTGATGAGTTTAATCTCGGTTTACAGATGTTAATGAAACAAAAGTGATATGGGTTTACAATAGTTATTTAGAACCATGGTAGTGGTGGTGTTTCATGGGGAATAAGAGTGGTGAGGGTTTGCAATCGGAACAGTAACAGGATCGAATAGCAATAATCCGAGCAGAAAACTTTGCAGCAGCAACTGGAACAGTAGCTAGGCTAGTTTGATGTTTGTTAATGGTGGTGATTCAACAAGAAGAAAAGGGAGAGAGATTGAGAGATAGGGTGGTGGCGTGTGTTGGTGGTTTCATGGAGTCGATGGTGGCTTGTGATGGTAAAGAGGTGATGTCGTTAAACGGTTTTTAAAAGTGGTGGGTTCAAGCATGATAGAAGATGAAGGTTTCATGGTATTATAGTGGTTTGGTTTCGGTAACAGAGAGCATAGAAATTGAAAGAAAGAAAGGAAGATGTAAGCATTGCATTCTATGTGTCTATGTTACATAGGCATGTAATATATAAGAATATCTACTACGTGTATGTGTTTGTTGTGTGAGGAAAAAGAACAAAATCCAATTATTATAATTAATCAATTACATCAATTAAGCAAACAGTGCATTCCATTCAATTATCATCAATCATCAACAGTTTAGCAGTACACAATTATTTGATGTTAAATGTCTTGATTCGGATACGTTCATTTAATTCAGAGCAAAAAGATATATAATATTATTAATATAATAATTATAATATAATATAAATATATATACATTTTTATTAACAAATATGTTCGTGAATAGTTGGGAATGGTCGAAGGGTAACTTGATTATCCGGATATAGATTCAAACTTTCTAGACTCAATATAACAGATTTTGCTTATCGTGGCGGAACCATATAAAGATTATAGTTTAAATTTGGTCGGAAATTTCCGGGTCGTTACATGTTTTCCCATTTCCATTCCGGGATTTCGGGTTGTTGAAGTAGACCTGATGGTTTTTGATGCTCAGCTTTGACCTTAGAACACGTCAAACATTCTCCTACGTATTTAGCAACATCGGCTTTCATACCCGGCCACCAAAAATGTTTCTTGAGATCCTTGTACATCTTCCCCGTTCCAGGATGTATTGAGTATCTGGTTTTATGAGCTTCTCTAAGTACCATTTCTCTCATATCTCCAAATTTTGGTACCCAAATCCTTTCAGCCCTATACCGGGTTCCGTCTTCCCGAATATTAAGATGCTTCTCCGATCCTTTGGGTATTTCATCCTTTAAATTTCCCTCTTTTAAAACTCCTTGTTGCGCCTCCTTTATTTGAGTAGTAATGTTATTATGAATCATTATATTCATAGATTTTACTCGAATGGGTTCTCTGTCCTTCCTGCTCAAGGCATCGGCTACCACATTTGCCTTCCCCGGGTGGTAACGAATCTCAAAGTCGTAATCATTCAATAATTCAATCCACCTACGCTGCCTCATATTCAGTTGTTTCTGATTAAATATGTGTTGAAGACTTTTGTGGTCGGTATATATAATACTTTTGACCCCATATAAGTAGTGCCTCCAAGTCTTTAATGCAAAAACAACCGCGCCTAATTCCAAATCATGCGTCGTATAATTTTGTTCGTGAATCTTCAATTGTCTAGACGCATAAGCAATCACCTTCGTTCGTTGCATTAATACACAACCGAGACCTTGCTTTGATGCATCACAATAAATCACAAAATCATCATTCCCTTCAGGCAATGACAATATAGGTGCCGTAGTTAGCTTTTTCTTCAATAACTGAAACGCTTTCTCTTGTTCATCATTCCATTCAAATTTCTTCCCTTTATGCGTTAATGCAGTCAAGGGTTTTGCTATTCTGGAAAAGTCTTGGATGAACCTTCTGTAGTAACCAGCTAGTCCTAAAAACTGGCGTATGTGTTTCGGAGTTTTCGGGGTTTCCCACTTTTCAACAGTTTCTATCTTTGCCGGATCCACCTTAATACCTTCTTTGTTCACTATGTGACCGAGGAATTGAACTTCTTCCAACCAAAATGCACACTTTGAAAACTTAGCGTACAATTCTTCCTTCCTCAATACTTCTAACACCTTTCTCAAATGTTCACCGTGTTCTTGGTCATTCTTTGAGTAAATAAGTATGTCATCAATGAAAACAATGACAAACTTGTCAAGGTATGGTCCACACACTCGGTTCATAAGGTCCATGAACACAGCTGGTGCATTAGTTAAACCAAACGGCATGACCATAAACTCGTAATGACCGTAAAGTGTTCTGAAAGCAGTCTTTGGAATATCATCTTCTTTCACCCGCATTTGATGATACCCGGAACGTAAGTCAATCTTTGAATAAACAGACGAGCCTTGTAGTTGATCAAATAAGTCGTCGATTCTCGGTAGTGGGTAGCGGTTCTTGATGGTAAGTTTGTTCAACTCTCGGTAGTCGATACACAACCTGAATGTACCATCTTTCTTCTTGACAAACAAAACAGGAGCTCCCCACGGTGATGTGCTTGGTCGAATGAAACCACGCTCTAAAAGTTCTTGTAATTGGCTTTGCAGTTCTTTCATCTCGCTGGGTGCGAGTCTGTAAGGAGCACGAGCTATTGGTGCAGCTCCTGGTACAAGATCTATTTGAAATTCAACGGATCGATGTGGGGGTAATCCCGGTAATTCTTTCGGAAATACATCGGGAAATTCTTTTGCAATGGGAACATCATTGATGCTCTTTTCTTCAGTTTGTACTTTCTCGACGTGTGCTAGAACAGCATAGCAACCTTTTCTTATTAGTTTTTGTGCCTTCAAATTACTAATAAGATGTAGCTTCGTGTTGCCCTTTTCTCCGTACACCATTAAGGGTTTTCCTTTTTCTCGTATAATGCGAATTGCATTTTTGTAACAAACGATCTCTGCTTTCACTTCTTTCAACCAGTCCATACCGATTATCACATCAAAACTCCCTAACTCTACTGGTATCAAATCAATCTTAAATGTTTCGCTAACCAGTTTAATTTCTCGATTCCGACATATATTATCTGCTGAAATTAGTTTACCATTTGCTAATTCGAGTAAAAATTTACTATCCAAAGGCGTCAATGGACAACTTAATTTAGCACAAAAATCTCTACTCATATAGCTTCTATCCGCACCCGAATCAAATAAAACGTAAGCAGATTTATTGTCAATAAGAAACGTACCCGTAACAAGCTCCGGGTCTTCCTGTGCCTCTACCGCATTAATATTGAAAACTCTTCCACGGCCTTGTCCATTCGTGTTCTCCTGGTTCTGGCAATTTCTAATAATGTGGCCTGGTTTTCCACATTTATAACAAACTACATTGGCATAACTTGCTCCGACACTACTTGCTCCGCCATTACTCGTTCCGACACCATTTGTTCCTTTCGTTCTATTAACCCCTGGTCCGTAGACCTCACACTTCGCCGCGCTATGACCATTTCTTTTACACTTGTTGCAAAATTTGGTGCAGAACCCCGAGTGATTCTTTTCACACCTTTGGCATAGCTGCTTCTGATTGTTGTTGTTGTTGCGGTTATTATTGTTGTTGGGATGATTGTTGTAGTTGCTGTTGTTGTTGTTGTTGTTGTTGGGCCGTTTGTTGTAGTTGCGATTGATGTTGCGATTGTTGGGATAATTGTTGCGATTATTGTTGTAATTGCTGTTGTTGTTGTATTGGTGATTCTTATCACCGTTTTCCTCCCACTTTCTTTTGACTTGCTTCACATTGGCCTCTTCAGCAGTCTGTTCTTTAATTCTTTCTTCAATCTGGTTCACTAGTTTGTGAGCCATTCTACATGCCTGTTGTATGGAGGCGGGCTCGTGTGAACTTATATCTTCTTGGATTCTTTCCGGTAATCCTTTCACAAACGCGTCGATCTTCTCTTCCTCATCTTCGAATGCTCCCGGACACAATAGGCACAATTCTGTGAATCGTCTTTCGTACGTGGTAATATCAAATCCTTGGGTTCGTAACCCTCTAAGTTCTGTCTTGAGCTTATTGACCTCGGTTCTGGGACGGTACTTCTCGTTCATCAAGTGCTTGAATGCTGACCACGGTAGTGCGTACGCATCGTCTTGTCCCACTTGCTCTAGATAGGTATTCCACCATGTTAACGCAGAACCTGTGAAGGTATGCGTAGCGTACTTCACTTTGTCCTCTTCAGTACACTTACTTATGGCAAACACCGATTCAACCTTCTCGGTCCACCGTTTCAATCCGATCGGTCCTTCGGTTCCATCAAATTCCAAAGGTTTGCAGGCAGTGAATTCTTTGTAGGTGCATCCTACACGATTTCCTGTACTGCTAGATCCAAGGTTATTGTTGGTATGTAGCGCAGCCTGTACTGCGGCTATGTTTGAAGCTAGAAAAGTACGGAATTCCTCTTCATTCATATTCACGGTGTGTCGAGTAGTCGGTGCCATTTCCTTCAAAATAGTTAAATGGAACAAGTTAATCATACAGAATATTAAGAGTAGTTAATAGTATTTCGTAGCATAATATGAACTCATTTATAAAAGCTTTTTCTTCATATTAGCGTTTTATAAGTTTAAATTCGGGTAGTACCTACCCGTTAAGTTCATACTTAGTAGCTAATATACAATTCAACTACTACAATTCTATATGAAAAACTTATTATAATAATATTTCGCGTTCAAACCTTTATACAATATTTTACAAACTTACAATACCGCTTATTTTACATAAAGCATGAAATATAGCACACAATAACTTTGATACAAGATAGTTGTGAAGATAATTCTAGCTAGTACACAAGTCGTTCAGCAAAGGCAATAAAGACACGTAATTCATACGTCCAGAAACAAGTCATGCATTCTGGTTTTACTAGGACTACTTCCCATCCTTGGTCTTGTGCAACATAACCGTTATGGCCGTTGATAAGACAGCGTGTTGTAACGTCGTCAAAGGGACGAGGGTTACGTAATGTCCAACAGTCCCGTAACAATCTAAAAACCTCATTTCTTACCCCAATTACCGACTCCGTCACTTGTGGGAACGTTTTGTTTAATAGTTGTAGCCCGATGTTCTTGTTCTCACTTTGGTGAGAAGTGAACATTACTAATCCGTAAGCATAACATGCTTCTTTATGTTGCATGTTAACCGCTTTTTCTAAATCACGAAGTCCAATATTCGGATATATTGAGTCAAAATAATTTCTTAACCCATTGCGTAAAATAGCATTTGGGTTCCCCGCAATATATGCGTCAAAGTAAACACATCGTAACTTATGGGTTTCCCAATGTGATATCCCCCATCTTTCAAACGAAAGTCTCTTATAAACCAAGACATTCTTGGAACGTTCTTCGAATGTCTTACAAACTGATCTCGCCTTAAATAGTTGTGCCGAGGAATTCTGACCGACTCTAGACAAGATTTCATCAATCATGTCTCCGGGTAGGTCTCTTAAAATATTGGGTTGTCTATCCATTTTGCGTTTTTATACTGTAAAATAGACAAGAGTTAGATTCATAAAAAAAAATACTTATTAATACAAGCAATTTTTACATATATCATAAAGCATAAGCACACTATATTACATATATTACACCACATGAATACAACTATCTTATTCCGACTCGCTTGTTTCTTCTTCTTCGGTTTTGGTTCGTTTTGCCAAGTTTCTAGGGATATATGATTTTCCCCTAATACGAGCCGTCGTTATCCACATTGGTTTAGAAAAACCTGGTGGTTTAGAGGTTCCCGGGTCATTGTTACAACTTAAGGACTTCGGGGGTTGACGATACATATAAAGTTCATCGGGGTTGGAATTAGATTTCTCTATTTTTATGCCCTTTCCCTTATTATTTTCTTTTGCCTTTTTAAATTCAGTTGGGGTAATTTCTATAACATCATCGGAATTCTCGTCGGAATCCGATTCATCGGAGAATTGGTAATCCTCCCAATATTTTGCTTCCTTGGCGGAAACACCATTGACCATAATTAACCTTGGTCGGTTGGTTGAGGATTTTCTTTTACTTAACCGTTTTATTATTTCCCCCACCGGTTCTATTTCTTCATCCGGTTCCGATTCTTCTTCCGGTTCCGATTCTTCTTCCGGTTCCGACTCTTCTTCCGGTTCCTCTTCGGGAACTTGTGAATCAGTCCACGAATCATTCCAATTTACATTTGACTCTTCATTATTATTAGGTGAGTCAATGGGACTTGTTCTAGAGGTAGACATCTATCACATAATATCAAACGCGTTAAGAGATTAATATATCACATAATATTCACATGTTAAAAATATATAGTTTCCAACAAAATTTGTTAAGCAATCATTTTTCAAGTAAACACGGTCGAAGTCCAGACTCACTAATGCATCCTAACAAACTCGATAAGACACACTAATGCAAAATTCTGGTTCTCTAAGACCAACGCTCGGATACCAACTGAAATGTCCCGTTCTTATTGATTAAAAACGTTCCATATTAATTGATTTCGTTGCGAGGTTTTGACCTCTATATGAGACGTTTTTCAAAGACTGCATTCCTTTTTAAAACAAACCATAACCTTTATTTCATAAATAAAGGTTTAAAAAGCTTTACGTAGATTATCAAATAATGATAATCTAAAATATCCTGTTTACACACGACCATTACATAATGGTTTACAATACAAATATGTTACATCGAAATCAGTTTCTTGAATGCAGTTTTTACACAATATCATACAAACATGGACTCCAAATCTTGTCCTTATTTTAGTATGCAACAGCGGAAGCTCTTAATATTCACCTGAGAATAAACATGCTTTAAATGTCAACAAAAATGTTGGTGAGTTATAGGTTTAACCTATATATATATCAAATCATAATAATAGACCACAAGATTTCATATTTCAATACACATCCCATACATAGAGATAAAAATCATTATATATAAGAATATCCCCATCATTCCGGGACACCCTTCGGATATGATATAAATTTCGAAGTACTAAAGCATCCGGTACTTTGGATGGGGTTTGTTAGGCCCAATAGATCTATCTTTAGGATTTGCGTCAATTAGGGTGTCTGTTCCCTAATTCTTAGATTACCAGACTTAATAAAAAGGGGCATATTCGATTTCGATAATTCAACCATAGAATGTAGTTTCACGTACTTGTGTCTATTTTGTAAATCATTTATAAAACCTGCATGTATTCTCATCCCAAAAATATTAGATTTTAAAAGTGGGACTATAACTCACTTTCACAGATTTTTACTTCGTCGGGAAGTAAGACTTGGCCACTGTTGATTCACGAACCTATAACAATATATACATATATATTAAAGTATGTTCAAAATATATTTACAACACTTTTAATATATTTTGATGTTTTAAGTTTATTAAGTCAGCTGTCCTCGTTAGTAACCTATAACTAGTTGTCCACAGTTAGATGTACAGAAATAAATCGATAAATATTATCTTGAATCAATCCACGACCCAGTGTATACGTATCTCAGTATTGATCACAACTCAAACTATATATATTTTGGAATCAACCTCAACCCTGTATAGCTAACTCCAACATTCACATATAGAGTGTCTATGGTTGTTCCGAAATATATATAGATGTGTCGACATGATAGGTCGAAACATTGTATACGTGTCTATGGTATCTCAAGATTACATAATATACAATACAAGTTGATTAAGTTATGGTTGGAATAGATTTGTTACCAATTTTCACGTAGCTAAAATGAGAAAAATTATCCAATCTTGTTTTACCCATAACTTCTTCATTTTAAATCCGTTTTGAGTGAATCAAATTGCTATGGTTTCATATTGAACTCTATTTTATGAATCTAAACAGAAAAAGTATAGGTTTATAGTCGGAAAAATAAGTTACAAGTAGTTTTTGTAAAGGTAGTCATTTCAGTCGAAAGAACGACGTCTAGATGACCATTTTAGAAAACATACTTCCACTTTGAGTTTAACCATAATTTTTGGATATAGTTTCATGTTCATAATAAAAATCATTTTCTCAGAATAACAACTTTTAAATCAAAGTTTATCATAGTTTTTAATTAACTAACCCAAAACAGCCCGCGGTGTTACTACGACGGCGTAAATCCGGTTTTACGGTGTTTTTCGTGTTTCCAGGTTTTAAATCATTAAGTTCGCATATCATATAGATATAGAACATGTGTTTAGTTGATTTTAAAAGTCAAGTTAGAAGGATTAACTTTTGTTTGCGAACAAGTTTAGAATTAACTAAACTATGTTCTAGTGATTACAAGTTTAAACCTTCGAATAAGATAGCTTTATATGTATGAATCGAATGATGTTATGAACATCATTACTACCTTAATTTCCTTGGATAAACCTACTGGAAAAGAGAAAAATGGATCTAGCTTCAATGGATCCTTGGATGGCTCGAAGTTCTTGAAGCAGAATCATGACACGAAAACAAGTTCAAGTAAGATCATCACTTGAAATAAGATTGTTATAGTTATAGAAATTGAACCAAAGTTTGAATATGATTATTACCTTGTATTAGAATGATAACCTACTGTAAGAAACAAAGATTTCTTGAGGTTGGATGATCACCTTACAAGATTGGAAGTGAGCTAGCAAACTTGAAAGTATTCTTGATTTTATGAAACTAGAACTTTTGGAATTTATGAAGAACACTTAGAACTTGAAGATAGAACTTGAGAGAGATCAATTAGATGAAGAAAATTGAAGAATGAAAGTGTTTGTAGGTGTTTTTGGTCGTTGGTGTATGGATTAGATATAAAGGATACGTAATTTTGTTTTCATGTAAATAAGTCATGAATGATTACTCATATTTTTGTAATTTTATGAGATATTTCATGCTAGTTGCCAAATAATGGTTCCCACATGTGTTAGGTGACTCACATGGGCTGCTAAGAGCTGATCATTGGAGTGTATATACCAATAGTACATACATCTAAAAGCTGTGTATTGTACGAGTACGAATACGGGTGCATACGAGTAGAATTGTTGATGAAACTGAACGAGGATGTAATTGTAAGCATTTTTGTTAAGTAGAAGTATTTTGATAAGTGTATTGAAGTCTTTCAAAAGTGTATAAATACATATTAAAACACTACATGTATATACATTTTAACTGAGTCGTTAAGTCATCGTTAGTCGTTACATGTAAGTGTTGTTTTGAAACCTTTAGGTTAACGATCTTGTTAAATGTTGTTAACCCAATGTTTATAATATCAAATGAGATTTTAAATTATTATATTATCATGATATTATCATGTATGAATATCTCTTAATATGATATATATACATTAAATGTCTTTACAACGATAATCGTTACATATATGTCTCGTTTAAAAATCATTAAGTTAGTAGTCTTGTTTTTACATATGTAGTTCATTGTTAATATACTTTATGATATGTTTTCTTATCATATTATCATGTTAACTATATATATATATCCATATATATGTCATCATATAGTTTTTACAAGTTTTAACGTTCGTGAATCACCGATCAACTTGGGTGGTCAATTGTCTATATGAAACATATTTCAATTAATCAAGTCTTAACAAGTTTGATTGCTTAACATGTTGGAAACATTTAATCATGTAAATATCAATCTCAATTAATATATATAAACATGGAAAAGTTCGGGTCACTACATTTATCACGTTTTTAATTTTTTCTCAGTTCAGACGACAACACAATACACTTTTTGTAATTTTCTGATTGGGAATTGATCACCCCATACGAAAATATTACACAAAAATGTTGTATGTGTGACAGTATTATCAATAAAAATTTTAAATTTTTCTTACGCACAGCATTACGCGTTACGAATGTTAAGCATGGCATTCATTCCTACCCACATAAGGCAAGGTATTTTTATGCCCCCGATGGTAGAGGCTCTCGTGTCAACATTATAGACACAAGGGATCGGCCTAGCGTAAAGTGTTTACTTCGCTAGAGGGCACCAAGGCAAAACTAAAGATCTCATAATGTCATGTCATACAGAATAGTTTATCACAATGGCATAAATCCATTTTTATTTTGAAAACAGAAAAAATTGAAATACAAGGGTATTTTATAAGCCGCACAACACCTGAGCGCAACACGCTAAACGGAACATTGAATAATTCCGTAAATAGAAATTTCTCTAACAGATTTATCAATTTTTATTGCATAACAATATTATGATTCATTCATATCCTACTTAACAAAGCAATCTGAGAATTCTCAAAACCTCTTCACAAAACATATGCTCCGATACAGAATGAAGAACGGATAAATTGTTCGATATATTCATTACAGCAATAACAACATTCTACATAATTTGTTTTGACTAAATGGAAATACAAAATAGATGTACAATTTTAATAGCCTATATACATAATACCGTTTATGTAGCAGTACACCTCTGATTCATAAAGAGGAATTATGTATTACGGACACGGATGACGGATGACAGTTAAATTCATGTACAAATTTGAAAACCAGTTTAAGACAAAAATTATTTCATATGGTATATGCAAATCTAGGCTTTTTAAAAGCTTATAACGGTTAAATACATATGGCAATATTCATGGCAGTGATGCGTTAATCATGGAAAGCAGCAAAAATACCAACATTGACCAACAAGGCTGGATATATACATAATATCAGCATAAAGATGCTGCACATTGTTATTACAGATTAGTTATCTTTTCAAATAGGCACATCCAAGATGTCCTTAACAGACACATTTTCCCTAGCACATACTACTTCTAAAGAGTTAATCTTCAGAGAGGTAACTTCATTGATGGCCACTTGTAGCTTGGCATTAGCATCAGGTTTGATATGTTTTGAGATTGCAGTTGGTAAAGGGTCAGGTGTTACGGGAAGAGCATTCAAAATTTCTACCACAGTATCTGAGAGGTCACTCTCTGTCGATGCCTCCAGATATCTATGAAAAGTATGACCAACAAGAGGAGAGCTCAACACCCTCTGCACAAGAGAAGGAATCTCATTCTTTAAATTAATAAAATTCTTCTCTGAAGTAGAAGCAGCAATAGTTTTCTCATCAGCACGACACTTTTCTTGTTCAACCAACTTTTTCAACTTTTCAACTTCCTTCAATAATTCATCCTTCTCCTCCATCACTTTCTCTTTTTCAGTCCTTTCAGCAACACATTTTTTCTCAATTGATTGGAGTGCTTCTTCCTTCTTTTGTGCTAAGTCAACTGCTGTTTTCCACTTCAGATTAACATCTTTTAGCTCAACTTCCACCCTTTTCAATTTGCTGGCATTCTGGAGAGCATTATTAACAAGACTTGATTGAGCCTCTTGCATTTTCAGACTATGAAGAACATGCTGATTTAGAAGCACCAGTGATGCAGCAATTGATTGGAAACTTTGTTTAAGGGTCATTGCAGATAAGGATTTCGAAAGATCAGCAATCATATTTCCCTACAAAAATAAACTACATATTCAGAAATTACAAACAAAATAGTCAATACAAATGGATTTTCATGAGTCAACTGGTGAAATGTACCTTCAGAAAATTAACAAAGCTGTCAGATTTGTTAACAGGATCTTCCACAAAGCTTCTTAAGCCGGCTAGAGGGACAACAGAATGCGGTTGAGAAGATGATGAAGACTGTGTTGTACCTATTTTTGTGGAAGTTATTGGATTGGTGAAGGGAGGAGTTTTGACAATGCTATCCTCATCGCTTCCTTCATCCTCTCCTTCTTCATCATTATCATCTTCAGCATTAACAGCTTTACCACTCTTATCACTACTAGCAGTGGTTTCGTCACCACCTGTTGACAAAGTTGGTTCTGCATTCAAGATAACCAACTTTCCAGAATAAGAATTAACACATATTATACATATTATGTCAAGGCAGAAGACAATATTGAAAACATACTCCTTTTCTTTGCTTGTTGAGAAGCATTGCCAGTTGCACACTTCCATAGACACTTTGTGCGTTTCCCAGTTTTCTTGGCGGTAGGCGGTTTTGGATTCTCAGTAATTTCCACATCAGATGAAGAGGGCTGTGCAGTATCATCATTACCGCGTTTCCAAGGCCGTTCAGGGCTATTCAGTTGCTCTTCAAAAATAGTGTCTTTCACCTTATCGGCCTCAAGTTCAGTAGCAGTCTTTGGCCGTTCAGTAACAGTAAGAGAATCCAGATTGGCCTTCTTAAATACTTTAAACACCTGCATCTCTTCTTCTGTAAAAACCATACACATTAAATGCATAGCAAAAAGAATGCATTCTATAATGACATAGTGCAAATAAGGCATATTTATAAATTGCCTACCACAACCATTCCAGTGCAGTACTGGTACAAATCCAATTATCACTCATCCCACAACGTGCTAAAATGGCTTCGTTATCAGCATAAGAACGTTGTGGTAGTTCCAACAAAAACCACTCTTCAACAGTTGTTCTCTCATCATCAGACAAAATAATTGATTTACTTATTCCTATTTTTGTTTTCCTCCACTTTTGAATATTTGCCCAATTGTATTGTATAACTCTTTCGTTAACAAAAAAGAATGGTTCTTTCCATCTTTTCAAGGAGGTTTCTTTCATTTCGGTAAAGGCATTATTAGCTTTACAATCAAAAGTGTACCAGCATTTACTCACCAATCGAGTTCTAAACAACTCGTGAAAAATGTTTATACTTGGAATTTTCCCAACAGCATTATAGTACAATTCAAAAAGCACAATTTTTTGCAAACCAAATGGGTGAATTTGACTAAGGCCAATCCCATAATGAGATAGAAGTTCTTGCAAGAAAGCGGTGGGAGGAATACGAAGGTTACCTATTGTAAGTTGAAGCTTATACAGTGTAATCATCTTTTTCGGAGGTTTGTGTGCCCTATCATCAGGAGAAGGAACTATGGGGTTTAACAAACTAAGGTTCCTATGATCTATACATAGTCTATCTATTTTGGCTTTAGTGATACTCGACGGAATAGTGCTCACATCTCGGTTATCTCTTTGAGATAAGGTGCTGCTGGATTCGGCCATGGTAGTGAAAAAATAAAAAGGAGAAGAAGATGAGTAATGAATAATTGCACTAACCTTGTACTTAATAGCTTTGCTAAAACAATTAATTGCAGTTATCTTCAAAGCAGACGAACGGTTTTCGGAAGCGGAAACAGAAAAGAGGAACGACTTATTTATAATTCAACTGATGGATGGCAAAGGGATGAGATTGAGACACGTGTATGGATCAGATTAAATGAACAACACAATTTGAATTTCAAAAATAAATCAGAAAGATTTTGGGGGCAAATTCATAATTGATAAAATGACGTCAGAGCAGAAAATCAAACGGCTACAACAGTTTTGTGTCTTCGAGGAAAAAAGCATCTTTTATTTTTAGTTTAATGACTTTATTTTTTACAAAAAAACAAAGACATTAAACTGGGGGGGACTTAATGGTGTATCCTAGGAGATACACGCATAAAAACATCAGTTTCATACTAAGAACTCGATCAAAGAGCACAAAACATAATGAAATTTGGAAGTTTTCAGAGTTTGCCGCCCAGCATGCATCAGGCCGCCGAGCGTCAAGCGTAAGCCCTGCAGGTAGCTTCTATGCATAAGCCCTTTAACTCAGCGCGAGAATGGTACGTAGCCATGTCAGCATATGCCACCGACATTCCGGATACTTCACGTAACAGAACCATTCAGTGATTGACACATGTATCCCGTGAATTTTGGACATTCTGTGCCTATAAATAGACCCTCTGGGTCACCACATTTCACATCATTCTGTTCTTAACTTCAGTCAGAGAGAAGTACACTTTCTCTCTCACACAGTTCTTTCTCACTCTAAAACAACATTAGCCGCTTAGCAGCAGTATGCTAGACGAATCATTACAGATTGATCCACAGATTGATTGAGGCAACCCCATAGATCTTATATCTGTGTTCTGGGTCTGCAGAGATTATTTCTCGAGGGCAAACAAAAATCAACAGCATACGCCACACACTGAGCAGCTAATTTTCTGTACTAGTACCTTACAGCCGCTATACGGAAAATCGTACTAACAATATCCTTAACCATTACTCCATTTGTAACTTTCTGATATAATTCATGTCTCAACCTAATTAACATATACGGTTTATCTTTTCCATAACATCATCAATATCTACCTAATAATCTCATTAACACCTCATTATCACCATATAATATCATCATAATCGCATTTCCATTTAACCGCAGTAGCATCATATTATCTCACTATATCATCATCATTAAATCGAATCAACTATTATTAACATTCTAATCAACTTCATTATCATCTATCAATCGCGCGATCATTCTTATTGAACCTACTTCTCATCATTACTTCGTTTATCAACTTATCCATCATCATAAATTATTATCGTAATCTTCATAATTTATTATTAATGTTAACTATATTAAAGCATCATTATTTGTTTCCTATCAAGTATCATGCTCCCTTATCCCTAACAGTTCAATCAAAAAACAAAACCCGATCACATCCCAAACACTAAAACTGAGTTCCTGTCCCAAATAGTTTAACAATCACAAGATCACGACCCAACCAGAAAAATGAGATTATGGCCCAATATGCTAAGCAAGTATTTGGCCCAACAATATATATAAAAAAATACCACAGCCCAAGTTGATTCATAAGTTCATTTAGTGACCTGTGGCCCAATAAGAACTTCAGCCCAACAGTCCTTATTCGTTTAAACTGAAATGCCCCGTCCTAATTCATCTGGACGAAGTCTTCAACAGTTGGTCCCTTTGCGATGATCGACTCCAAATAATGTCTTTAAAATGAGCAAATGCACAGCGGAAGATTTCTTTCATACCTGAGAATAAACATTCTTTCAAGTGTCAACCAAAAGGTTGGTGAGTCTATAGGTTTAACATAAAACAATAAAATTCAGCATTTTGATAGACCACAAGATTTAAATGCTGCATGGTACAAATGGGCCCGAATCCTATACCCACTTGTAATGTACATGCGATATCTTTTAAATACAGTACACCTTTCTCGTGTACGAAAACATTTTAACAAATCTTTGTAATCGTACACATATCTCGTGTACAAAATATCATACACATAACCTGTGTATAAAATCAATCTCTCGATATATAACATTCATATCAATTGGTGGCAATTATTGTAACGTCCTCCCAATAGGGTCTGGAAGGAACGTCACTAATATCAAAACATACCAACATATTATAAATAAAGAGAACAATACTAAATGTTGAATTTCACTTTAATGAGTACGCAGCGGAAAATGAAATGTCGTTACAATGACACGAATAACAATAACGTAAATGTTCACATGCAGAAGTAATAAATGCGATATCTCTTGATCCTATGTCCAAGTAGCATCACATAAGCAGTAAGTATAAGAGATTGAATCAAACAGCACCAGAGACAAAACATGCTAAAGTGTCAACCAAAAAGGTTGAGTGAAGTTCATAGGTTTAACAAAAATTTTGACCGTTGTTTTAGACCACAAGATTTAATTTATAAAGTTGATCTCCCGCAGGATCAAAAAGTTATGCCAATGCGTGATATTTAGACTAAACGTTCAAGTTTGCCCCATGACAAGTTGTGTCTGTCCTTGTCGGTTTAATTTCATTATCAAGTAATACAAAGACTTAGTCAAATGTATCGGGGACGTTACTCCCGATAGGCCTACCCCCAATAATTAATCATGCAGCAGCAATTAAAAATATCACTGTAGGGACTTTGTCGGACATAGCCGGGTATAGCATAGTTTAACAGTTTGGTACTTGTGTCTAAATTGTAAAAAGTAAAAACAGCATGTGTCTCACCCCAAGTAAAGTAAGTAAGTTTGCTAGCAATAAAGAGGGGCTATAAATTCACCTTAGTAAGTAGAGAGAGAGTTATTCCTCGGAATAAAGAGTTGAACGAGTGAGCAGGAAAGTCAACCTATTGACATTTAAGAGTAGTTAAGTGTTTTGCCCATGTTTAAGTTTAAGTATATGTTTAATTATAGTTTGTTTTACTAAGTTTCTATTCCTAGTAAGTTACTATTTTTAGAAAGTTTCGATTTTTAGAAAGTTTCTTATTTTACTAAGTTTCTATGACTAGAGAGTTTCTACTTTTATCAGTGTTTTCCATTTTAGGATACTTGCCGTATTAGATAAGCTTCCAATCACCCCTTTCCCTTCGAATGGCTAATTTAGATCTAGGGGCTTGAGCCATAGGACCCTTTAAATCGGAAATCCAAACCCTCTGCCTAGAATCTCATAGAAACCATTCGTCAAGAAAGTTCGAAGATCTATACATCTCTAATACATATCCCAAAATGTTTTTATGTTACAATATAAGTAGTAGGTTATAGGTGCTAGTAATAGTAATAGTAATAGTAATAGTAATAGTAATAGTAATAGTGTATACATGTTATTTATTTTATTTTTAATTGCATATAATTTATAACATTATTTACATGTTTCGGTAAAAATAATAACCGAAGTAAAAAGTAAAAAGTAAAAAGTAAAAAAGTGAAAAGTAAAAAGTAAAAAAAATAAAAAGTAAGAAAAGAATACTTACTAGTAGTAATTCTTCAAAGAGAGAATGAGAGAAATTTTGGTGTGAGTTTGAATGAGAAATGAGGGGTATTTATACTTGAAAAAATTAGGTAAAAAGAATAAAATAATTAAAAGAAAAAGAAATATTTTAATTCTTAATGGGATTTTAAAATTAAAAAGTATTAAATGTTAGGTCATGGGATAATGCACAAAATAAAATAATAAAAGTAGTTTTTCCATTACAATTTTTAATTAAAAAGTAATTTATTTATTTATTTATTTATTTTTTTTTCATTTATTTTAAGGATTTTTTTTATATAAATAAACAAATTGATTTAATACTTTCCAAGAATATTTGTCAATAATATTTTATTTTATTTTTTTTATTTTTTTTAATTAATAAATACAAATTTTGCATAAAAATAATAAATAATTCGGTATTTTGTATTTTTAATAATAATTATGATTTTAATTATTAAACTATAGTTTTAGTAAGTTTGTAAATATTATTACATTTATATATAATTGGATTTATTATATAGTTAAATATATAATACATTAACTAAATAATAAAAGTGATACAAAGTTTATATACTTAGTTAAATTATGTCAAATTATATAAATTAATAATATATTATTTATTTAAGCGTACATTGTTGACTAAAAATTACTATTCGGTCAATATTTAATTGTATATAACAACCCTTAATACATATAGTCAGACATATAACCCTAGGGTTAATTCAGTAATTTAGAAGTCGAAAAGTGAGGGTTGTTACAGTACCTCCCCGTTAATAAAAACTTCGTCCCGAAGTTTTAGGTAGACTTCTCGGATGCATCAGCGGTTGAGAAGAGATGGGGATATTTCTGTTTTATTTGGTCTTCACGTTCCCAGGTATACTCGGGGCCACGTCGTGAATTCCAACGGATCTTAACAATAGGTATGGTGCTTTGTTTTAAGCGTTTAGCAGATCGGTCCATGACTTCTACAGGTTCCTCTATGAAGTGCATTTTATCATTAATGCGAATGTCATCTAAAGGAATAACGAGAGTGTCATCAGCGAGACACTTTTTAAGATTCGAGACATAAAATACGTCGTGTACGCTGCTAAGTTCAGCAGGTAATTCTAATCGATAAGCCACGGGTCTGATCCTTTCAGTAATCTTGAAGGGTCCAACAAAACGCGGACTTAGTTTGCTTTGTTTACCAAAACGAACGACCCCTTTCCAAGGGGATACTTTCAACATGACTTTGTCACCAACTTGGAATTCCAAATCTTTCCGACCTTTATTAGCATAGCTCTTCTATCGGCTGCGGGCAGTTTCTATTCGTTTCTTAATCTGAACTATCTTTTCGGTTGTCTCGTGTATGATTTAAGGACCAGTTAACTGTCTGTCCTCTAATTCATCCCAGCACAGTGGGGATCTACATTTTCGTCCGTATAAGGCCTCAAAAGGTGCAGCCTTAATACTTGAGTGGTAACTATTATTGTAAGAGAATTCAACCAAAGGAAAATGTCTATCCCAGCCTTTGCCGAAGTCGATAACACAAGCGCGAAGCATATCTTCCAATGTTTGAATGGTTCGTTCACTTTGACCATCGGTTTACGGATGATAAGCAGTACTCATGTCGAGTTGAGTTCCAAGAGCAGTTTGTAAGGATTTCCAGAATCTGGAAGTGAATCTACTGTCGCGATCGGATATGATTGATATAGGAACACCATGACGAGAGACAATTTCTTTGATATACAGTTGTGACAATCTCTCCATCTTGTCGGTCTCCTTGATCGGTAAGAAATGAGCAGATTTAGTAAGACGATCTACTATGACCCATATAGTATCATTGCCACTAGAAGTCTTGGGCAATTTAGTAATAAAGTCCATAACGATACATTCCCACTTCCACTGCGGAATATCGGGTTGTGTCAACAGACCAGAAGGCTTTTGATGTTCAGCCTTGACTTTCAAACAAGTGAGACACTTACTAACATAAGTAGCAATGTCGGCTTTCATATTAGGCCACCAGTTGAATTCCTTCACATCGTGGTACATCTTACTGGAACCCGGATGAATAGAATACCTAGTCTTATGCGCTTCATCCAAGACTAGTTCACGGAGATTACCGAAGCGAGGAACCCAAATTCTGTTGCTAAAGTACCGTGTACCATTAGCTTTCACTTGGAGTTGGTTCTCAAAACCGATAGGTCCTTCACCTTCGATAAGTGTTGGTTTAATAGCTTCCAGTTGAGCTTTGCAGATTCGTGATATAAGATTTGATTTGATTTTCAGGTTTAAGGCATGAACACGTTTAACATCGTCTTTTCGACTGAGGGCATCAGCAAGTACGTTTGCCTTGCCAGGATGATATTCCATCTTACAGTCATAATCGTTCAATAACTCGAGCCATCGGCATTGCCTCATATTCAGCTGTTTTTGATCAAAGATGTGTTGAAGACTTTTATGGTCAGTGTACACCGTAAACTGGGTACCATATAGATAATGTCTCCATATCTTTAATGCAAATACTACGGCACCTAACTCAAGGTCGTGTGTGGTATAGTTTGTAGTGACCCGAACTTTTCCATGTTTATATATATTAATTGAGATTGATATTTACATGATTAAATGTTTCCAACATGTTAAGCAATCAAACTTGTTAAGACTTGATTAATTGAAATATGTTTCATATAGACAATTGACCACCCAAGTTGACCGGTGATTCACGAACGTTAAAACTTGTAAAAACTAAAAGATGACATATATATGGTTATATATATAGTTAACATGTTTTTATTATAAGTATGTATCTCATTAGGTATTTTAACAATGAGTTATACACATAAAAATGAGACTATTAATTTAAGAAACTCGAAAACGATATATATAACGATTATCGTTATAACAACGTCTTACTAGGTACATATGAATCATATTAAGATATTGATACACTTGGTTAATTATGTTAAATGATAAGTAAATATATTATTAAGTGTATTAACAATGAAATACATATGTAAAAATAAGACTACTAATTTAATGATTTCGAAACGAGACATATATGTAACGATTATCATTGTAACGACATTTAACTGTATATACATCATACTAAGATATATTATATATCATAATATCATGATAATATAATAATTTAACATCTCATTTGTTATAATAAACAATGGGTTAACAACATTCAACAAGATCGTTAACCTAAAGGTTTCAAAACAACATTTACATGTAACGACTAACGATGACTTAACGACCCAGTTAAAATGTATATACATGTAGTGTTTTAATATGTATTCATAAACTTTTGAAAGACTTCAAGACACTTATCAAAATACTTCTACTTAACAAAAATGTTTACAATTACATCCTCGTTCAGTTTCATCAACAATTCTACTCGTATGCACCCGTATTCGTACTTGTACAATACACAGCTTTTAGATGTATGTACTATTGGTATATACACTCAAATGATCAGCTCTTAGCAGCCCATGTGAGTCACCTAACACATGTGGGAACCATCATTTGGCAACTAGCATGAAATATCTCATAAAATTACAAAAATATGAGTAATCATTCATGACTTATTTACATGAAAACAAAATTACATATCCTTTATATCTAATCCATACACCAACGACCAAAAACACCTACAAACACTTTCATTCTTCAATTTTCTTCATCTAATTGATCTCTCTCAAGTTCTATCTTCAAGTTCTAAGTGTTCTTCATATATTTTACAAGTTCTAGTTACATAAAATCAAGAATACTTTCAAGTTTGCTAGCTCACTTCCAATCTTGTAAGGTGATCATCCAACCTCAAGAAATCTTTGTTTCTTACAGTAGGTTATCATTCTAATACAAGGTAATAATCATATTCAAACTTTGGTTAAATTTCTATAACTATAACAATCTTATTTCAAGTGATGATCTTACTTGAACTTGTTTTCGTGTCATGATTCTGCTTCAAGAACTTCGAGCCATCCAAGGATCCGTTGAAGCTTGATCCATTTTTCTCTTTTCCAGTAGGTTTATCCAAGGAACTTAAGGTAGTAATGATGTTCATAACATCATTTGATTCATACATATAAAGCTATCTTATTCGAAGGTTTAAACTTGTAATCACTAGAACATAGTTTAGTTAATTCTAAACTTGTTCGCAAACAAAAGTTAATCCTTCTAACTTGACTTTTAAAATCAACTAAACACATGTTCTATATCTATATGATATGCTAACTTAATGATTTAAAACCTGGAAACACGAAAAACACCGTAAAACCGGATTTACGCCGTCGTAGTAACACCGCGGGCTGTTTTGGGTTAGTTAATTAAAAACTATGATAAACTTTGATTTAAAAGTTGTTATTCTGAGAAAATGATTTTTATTATGAACATGAAACTATATCCAAAAATTATGGTTAAACTCAAAGTGGAAGTATGTTTTCTAAAATGGTCATCTAGACGTCGTTCTTTCGACTGAAATGACTACCTTTACAAAAACGACTTGTAACTTATTTTTCCGACTATAAACCTATACTTTTTCTGTTTAGATTCATAAAATAGAGTTCAATATGAAACCATAGCAATTTGATTCACTCAAAACGGATTTAAAATGAAGAAGTTATGGGTAAAACAAGATTGGATAATTTTTCTCATTTTAGCTACGTGAAAATTGGTAACAAATCTATTCCAACCATAACTTAATCAACTTGTATTGTATATTATGTAATCTTGAGATACCATAGACACGTATACAATGTTTCGACCTATCATGTCGACACATCTATATATATTTCGGAACAACCATAGACACTCTATATGTGAATGTTGGAGTTAGCTATACAGGGTTGAGGTTGATTCCAAAATATATAAAGTTTGAGTTGTGATCAATACTGAGATATGTATACACTGGGTCGTGGATTGATTCAAGATAATATTTATCGATTTATTTATGTACATCTAATTGTAGACAACTAGTTGTAGGTTACTAACGAGGACAGCTGACTTAATAAACTTAAAACATCAAAATATATTAAAAGTGTTGTAAATATATTTTGAACATACTTTGATATATATGTATATATTGTTATAGGTTCGTGAATCAACCAGTGGCCAAGTCTTACTTCCCGACGAAGTAAAAATATGTGAAAGTGAGTTATAGTCCCACTTTTAAAATCTAAAATTTTTGGGATGAGAATACATGCAGGTTTTATAAATGATTTACAAAATAGACACAAGTACGTGAAACTACATTCTATGGTTGAATTATTGAAATCGAATATGCCCCTTTTTATTAAGTCTGGTAATCTAAGAATTAGGGAACAGACACCCTAATTGACGCGAATCCTAAAGATAGATCTATCGGGCCCAACAAGCCCCATCCAAAGTACCGGATGCTTTAGTACTTCAAAATTTATATCATATCCGAAGGGTGTCCCGGAATGATGGGGATATTCTTATATATGCATCTTGTTAATGTCGGTTACCAGGTGTTCACCATATGAATGATTTTTATCTATATGTATGGGATGTGTATTGAAATATGAAATCTTGTGGTCTATTATTATGATTTGATATATATAGGTTAAACCTATAACTCACCAACATTTTTGTTGACGTTTTAAGCATGTTTATTCTCAGGTGATTATTAAGAGCTTCCGCTGTCGCATACTTAAATAAGAACGAGATTTGGAGTCCATGCTTGTATGATATTGTGTAAAAACTGCATTCAAGAAACTTATTTTGTTGTAACATATTTGTATTGTAAACCATTATGTAATGGTCGTGTGTAAACAGGATATTTTAGATTATCATTATTTGATAATCTACGTAAAGCTTTTTAAACCTTTATTGATGAAATAAAGGTTATGGTTTGTTTTAAAATGAATGCAGTCTTTGAAAAACGTCTCATATAGAGGTCAAAACCTCGCAATGAAATCAATTAATATGGAACGTTTTTAATCAATAAGAACGGGACATTTCAGTTGGTATCCGAGCGTTGGTCTTAGAGAACCAGAATTTTGCATTAGTGTGTCTTATCGAGTTTGTTAGGATGCATTAGTGAGTCTGGACTTCGACCGTGTTTACTTGAAAAATGATTGCTTAACAAATTTTGTTGAAAACTATATATTTTTAACATGTGAATATTATGTGATATATTAATCTCTTAACGCGTTTGATATTATGTGATAGATGTCTACCTCTAGAACAAGTCCCGTTGACTCACCTAATAATAATGAAGAGTCAAATGTAAATTGGAATGATTCGTGGACTGATTCACAAGTTCCCAAAGAGGAACCGGAAGAAGAGTCGGAACCGGAAGAAGAATCGGAACCGGAAGAAGAATCGGAACCGGATGAAGAAATAGAACCGGTGGGGGAAATAATAAAACGATTATGTAAAAGAAAATCCTCAACCAACCAACCAAGGTTAATTATGGTCAATGGTGTTTCCGCCAAGGAAGCAAAATATTGGGAGGATTACCAATTCTCCGATGAATCGGATTCCGACGAGAATTCCGATGATGTTATAGAAATTACCCCAACTGAATTTAAAAAGGTAGCAGAAAATAATAAGGGAAAGGGCATAAAAATAGAGAAATCTAATTCCAACCCCGATGAACTTTATATGTATCGTCAACCCCCGAAGTCCTTAAGTTGTAACAATGACCCGGGAACCTCTAAACCACCAGGTTTTTCTAAACCAATGTGGACAACGACGGCTCGTATTAGGGGAACATCATATATCCCTAGAAACTTGGCAAAACGATCCAAAACCGAAGAAGAAGAAACAAGCGAGTCGGAATAAGATAGTTGTATTCGTGTGGTGTAATATATGTAATATAGTGTGCTTATGCTTTATGATATATGTAAAAATTGCTTGTATTAATAAGTATTTTTTTTATGAATCTAACTCTTGTCTATTTTACAGTATAAAAACACAAAATGGATAGACAACCCAATATTTTAAGAGACCTACCCGGAGACATGATTGATGAAATCTTGTCTAGAGTCGGTCAGAATTCTTCGGCACAACTATTTAAGGCGAGATCAGTTTGTAAGACATTCGAAGAACGTTCCAAGAATGCCTTGGTTTATAAAAGGCTTTCGTTCGAAAGATGGGGGATATCACATTGGGAAACCCATAAGTTACGATGTGTTTACTTTGACGCATATATTGCGTGGAACCCAAATGCTATTTTACGCAACGGGTTAAGAAATTATTTTGACTCAATATATCCGAATATTGGACTTTGTGATTTAGAAAAAGCGGCTAACATGCAACATAAAGAAGCATGTTATGCTTACGGATTAGTAATGTTCGCTTCTCACGAAAGTGAGAACAAGAACATCGGGCTACAACTATTAAACAAAACGTTTCCACAAGTGACGGAGTCGGTAATTGGGGTAAGAAATGAGGTTTTTAGATTGTTATGGGACTGTTGGACATTACGTAACCCTCGTCCCTTTGACGACGTTACAACACGCTGTCTTATCAACGGCCATAACAGTTATGTTCCACAAGACCAAGGTTGGGAAGTAATCCTAGTAAAACCAGAATGCATGACTTGTTTCTGGACGTATGAATTACGTGTCTTTATTGCCTTTGCTGAACGACTTGTGTACTAGCTAGAATTATCTTCACAACTATCTTGTATATCAGAGTTATTGTGTGCTATATTTCATGCTTTATGTAAAATAAGCGGTATTGTAAGTTTGTAAAATATTGTATAAAAGTTTGAACGCGAAATATTATTATAATCAGTTTTTCATATAGAATTGTAGTAGTTGAATTGTATATTAGCTACTAAGTATGAACTTAACGGGTAGGTACTACCCGAATTTAAACTTATAAAACGCTAATATGAAGAAAAAGCTTTTATAAATGAGTTCATATTATGCTACGAAATACTATTAACTACTCTTAATATTCTGTATGATTAACTTGTTCCATTTGACTATTTTGAAGGAAATGGCACCGACTACTCGACACACCGTGAATATGAATGAAGAGGAATTCCGTACTTTTCTAGCTTCAAACATAGCCGCAGTACAGGCTGCGCTACATACCAACAATAACCTTGGATCTAGCAGTACAGGAAATCGTGTAGGATGCACCTACAAAGAATTCACTGCCTGCAAACCTTTGGAATTTGATGGAACCGAAGGACCGATCGGATTAAAAAGGTGGACCGAGAAGGTCGAATCGGTGTTTGCCATAAGTAAGTGTACTGAAGAGGACAAAGTGAAGTACACTACGCATACCTTCACAGGTTCTGCGTTAACATGGTGGAATACCTATCTAGAGCAAGTGGGACAAGATGATGCGTACGTACTACCGTGGTCAGCATTCAAGCACTTGATGAACGAGAAGTACCGTCCCAGAACCGAGGTCAATAAGCTCAAGACAGAACTTAGAGGGTTACGAACCCAAGGATTTGATATTACCACGTACGAAAGACGATTCACAGAATTGTGCCTATTGTGTCCGGGAGCATTCGAAGATGAGGAAGAGAAGATCGACGCGTTTGTGAAAGGATTACCGGAAAGAATCCAAGAAGATATAAGTTCACACGAGCCCGCCTCTATACAACAGGCATGTAGAATGGCTCACAAACTAGTGAACCAGATTGAAGAAAGAATTAAAGAACAGACTGCTGAAGAGGCCAATGTGAAGCAAGTCAAAAGAAAGTGGGAGGATAACGGTGATAAGAATCACCAATACAACAACAACAGCAATTACAACAATAATCGCAACAATTATCCCAACAATCGCAACATCAATCGCAACTACAACAAACGGCCCAACAACAACAACAACAACAACAACAACAACCACAACAATCACCCCAACAACAATAATAACCGCAACAACTACAACAATCAGAAGCAGCAATGCCAAAGGTGTGAAAAGTATCACTCGGGGTTCTGCACCAAATTTTGCAACAAGTGTAAAAGAAATGGTCATAGCGCGGCGAAGTGTGAGGTCTACGGACCAGGGGTTAATAGAACGAAAGGAACAAATGGTGTCAGAACGAGTAATGGCGGAGCAAGTAGTGTCGGAGCAAGTTATGCCAATGTAGTTTGTTATAAATGTGGAAAACCGGGCCACATTATTAGAAATTGCCCGAACCAGGAGAACACGAATGGACAAGGCCGCGGAAGAGTTTTCAATATTAATGCGGCAGAGGCACAGGAAGACCCGGAGCTTGTTACGGGTACGTTTCTTATTGACAATAAATCTGCTTACGTTTTATTTGATTCGGGTGCGGATAGAAGCTATATGAGTAGAGATTTTTGTGCTAAATTAAGTTGTCCATTGACGCCTTTGGATAGTAAATTTTTACTCGAATTAGCAAATGGTAAATTAATTTCAGCAGATAATATATGTCGGAATCGAGAAATTAAACTGGTTAGCGAAACATTTAAGATTGATTTGATACCAGTAGAGTTAGGGAGTTTTGATGTGATAATCGGTATGGACTATTTGAAAGAAGTGAAAGCAGAGATCGTTTGTTACAAAAATGCAATTCGCATTATACGAGAAAAAGGAAAACCCTTAATGGTGTACGGAGAAAAGGGCAACACGAAGCTACATCTTATTAGTAATTTGAAGGCACAAAAACTAATAAGAAAAGGTTGCTATGCTGTTCTAGCACACGTCGAGAAAGTACAAACTGAAGAAAAGAGCATCAATGATGTTCCCATTGCAAAAGAATTTCCTGATGTATTTCCGAAAGAATTACCGAGATTACCCCCACATCGATCCGTTGAATTTCAAATAGATCTTGTACCAGGAGCTGCACCAATAGCTCGTGCTCCTTACAGACTCGCACCAAGCGAGATGAAAGAACTGCAAAGCTAATTACAAGAACTTTTAGAGCGTGGTTTCATTCGACCAAGCACATCACCGTGGGGAGCTCCTGTTTTGTTTGTCAAGAAGAAAGATGGTACATTCAGGTTGTGTATCGACTACCGAGAGTTGAACAAACTTACCATCAAGAACCGCTACCCACTACCGAGAATCGACGACTTATTTGATCAACTACAAGGCTCGTCTGTTTATTCAAAGATTGACTTACGTTCCGGTTATCATCAAATGCGGGTGAAAGAAGATGATATTCCAAAGACTGCTTTCAGAACACGTTACGGTCATTACGAGTTTATGGTCATGCCGTTTGGTTTAACTAATGCTCCAGCTGTGTTCATGGACCTTATGAACCGAGTGTGTGGACCATACCTTGACAAGTTTGTCATTGTTTTCATTGATGACATACTTATTTACTCAAAGAATGACCAAGAACACGGTGAACATTTGAGAAAGGTGTTAGAAGTATTGAGGAAGGAAGAATTGTACGCTAAGTTTTCAAAGTGTGCATTTTGGTTGGAAGAAGTTCAATTCCTCGGTCACATAGTGAACAAAGAAGGTATTAAGGTGGATCCGGCAAAGATAGAAACTGTTGAAAAGTGAGAAACCCCGAAAACTCCGAAACACATACGCCAGTTTTTAGGACTAGCTGGTTACTACAGAAGGTTCATCCAAGATTTTTCCAAAATAGCAAAACCCTTGACTGCATTAACGCATAAAGGGAAGAAATTTGAATGGAATGATGAACAAGAGAAAGCGTTTTAGTTATTGAAGAAAAAGCTAACTACGGCACCTATATTGTCATTGCCTGAAGGGAATGATGATTTTGTGATTTATTGTGACGCATCAAAGCAAGGTCTCAGTTGTGTATTAATGCAACGAACGAAGGTGATTGCTTATGCGTCTAGACAATTGAAGATTCACGAACAAAATTATACAACACATGATTTGGAATTAGGAGCGGTTGTTTTTGCATTAAAGACTTGGAGGCACTACTTATATGGGGTCAAAAGTATTATATATACCGACCACAAAAGTCTTCAACACATATTTAATCAGAAACAACTGAATATGAGGCAGCGTAGGTGGATTGAATTGTTGAATGATTACGACTTTGAGATTCGTTACCACCCGGGGAAGGCAAATGTGGTAGCCGATGCCTTGAGCAGGAAGGACAGAGAACCCATTCGAGTAAAATCTATGAATATAATGATTCATAATAACCTTACTACTCAAATAAAGGAGGCGCAACAAGGAGTTTTAAAAGAGGGAAATTTAAAGGATGAAATACCCAAAGGATCGGAGAAGCATCTTAATATTCAGGAAGACGGAACCCGGTATAGGGCTGAAAGGATTTGGGTACCAAAATTTGGAGATATGAGAGAAATGGTACTTAGAGAAGCTCATAAAACCAGATACTCAATACATCCTGGAACGGGGAAGATGTACAAGGATCTCAAGAAACATTTTTGGTGGCCGGGTATGAAAGCCGATGTTGCTAAATACGTAGGAGAATGTTTGACGTGTTCTAAGGTCAAAGCTGAGCATCAGAAACCATCAGGTCTACTTCAACAACCCGAAATCCCGGAATGGAAATGGGAAAACATTACCATGGATTTCATCACTAGACATCTACCGTTAGCAGAATTTTCCTACAACAACAGCTACCATTCAAGCATTGAGATGGCGCCGTTTGAAGCACTTTATGGTAGAAAGTGCAGGTCTCCGATTTGTTGGAGTGAAGTGGGGGATAGACAGATTACGGGTCCGGAGATTATACAAGAAACTACCGAGAAGATCATCCAAATTCAACAACGGTTGAAAACCGCCCAAAGTCGACAAAAGAGCTACGCTGACATTAAAAGAAAAGATATAGAATTTGAAATTGGAGAGATGGTCATGCTTAAAGTTGCACCTTGGAAAGGCGTTGTTCGATTTGGTAAACGAGGGAAATTAAATCCAAGGTATATTGGACCATTCAAGATTATTGATCGTGTCGGACCAGTAGCTTACCGACTTGATTTACCTCAACAACTCGCGGCTGTACATAACACTTTCCACGTCTCGAATTTGAAGAAATGTTTTGCTAAAGAAGATCTCACTATTCCGTTAGATGAAATCCAAATCAACGAAAAACTTCAATTCATCGAAGAACCCGTCGAAATAATTGATCGTGAGGTTAAAAGACTTAAGCAAAACAAGATACCAATTGTTAAGGTTCGATGGAATGCTCGTAGAGGACCCGAGTTCACCTGAGAGCGTGAAGATCAGATGAAGAAGAAATACCCGCATCTATTTCCAGAAGATTCGTCAACACCTTCAACAGCTTAAAATTTCGGGACGAAATTTATTTAACGGGTAGGTACTGTAGTGACCCGAACTTTTCCATGTTTATATATATTAATTGAGATTGATATTTACATGATTAAATGTTTCCAACATGTTAAGCAATCAAACTTGTTAAGACTTGATTAATTGAAATATGTTTCATATAGACAATTGACCACCCAAGTTGACCGGTGATTCACGAACGTTAAAACTTGTAAAAACTAAACGATGACATATATATGGTTATATATATAGTTAACATGTTTTTATTATAAGTATGTATCTCATTAGGTATTTTAACAATGAGTTATACACATAAAAATGAGACTATTAATTTAAGAAACTCGAAAACGATATATATAACGATTATCGTTATAACAACGTCTTACTAGGTACATATGAATCATATTAAGATATTGATACACTTGGTTAATTATGTTAAATTATAAGTAAATATATTATTAAGTGTATTAACAATGAAATACATATGTAAAAATAAGACTACTAACTTAATGATTTCGAAACGAGACATATATGTAACGATTATCATTGTAACGACATTTAACTGTATATACATCATACTAAGATATATTATATATCATAATATCATGATAATATAATAATTTAACATCTCATTTGTTATAATAAACAATGGGTTAACAAACATTCAACAAGATCGTTAACCTAAAGGTTTCAAAACAACATTTACATGTAACGACTAACGATGACTTAACGACTCAGTTAAAATGTATATACATGTAGTGTTTTAATATGTATTCATAAACTTTTGAAAGACTTCAATATACTTATCAAAATACTTCTACTTAACAAAAATGCTTACAATTACATCCTCGTTCAGTTTCATCAACAATTCTACTCGTATGCACCCGTATTCGTACTCGTACAATACACAGCTTTTAGATGTATGTACTATTGGTATATACACTCCAATGATTAGCTCTTAGCAGACCATGTGAGTCACCTAACATATGTGGGAACCATCATTTGGCAACTAGCATGAAATATCTCATAAAATTACAAAAATATGAGTAATCATTCATGACTTATTTACATGAAAACAAAATTACATATCCTTTATATCTAATCCATACACCAACGACCAAAAACACCTACAAACACTTTCATTCTTCATTTTTCTTCATCTAATTGATCTCTCTCAAGTTCTATCTTCAAGTTCTAAGTGTTCTTCATATATTTTACAAGTTCTAGTTACATAAAATCAAGAATACTTTCAAGTTTGCTAGCTCACTTCCAATCTTGTAAGGTGATCATCCAACCTCAAGAAATCTTTGTTTCTTACAGTAGGTTATCATTCTAATACAAGGTAATAATCATATTCAAACTTTGGTTAAATTTCTATAACTATAACAATCTTATTTCAAGTGATGATCTTACTTGAACTTGTTTTCGTGTCATGATTCTGCTTCAAGAACTTCGAGCCATCCAAGGATCCGTTGAAGCAAGATCCATTTTTCTCTTTTCCAGTAGGTTTATCCAAGGAACTTAAGGTAGTAATGATGTTCATAACATCATTCGATTCATACATATAAAGCTATCTTATTCGAAGGTTTAAACTTGTAATCACTAGAACATAGTTTAGTTAATTCTAAACTTGTTCGCAAACAAAAGTTAATCCTTCTAACTTGAATTTTAAAATCAACTAAACACATGTTCTATATCTATATGATATGTTAACTTAATGATTTAAAACCTGGAAACACGAAAAACACCGTAAAACCGGATTTACGCCGTCGTAGTAACACCGCGGGCTGTTTTGGGGTAGTTAATTAAAAACTATGATAAACTTTGATTTAAAAGTTTTTATTCTGAGAAAATGATTTTTATTATGAACATGAAACTATATCCAAAAATTATGGTTAAACTCAAAGTGGAAGTATGTTTTCTAAAATGGTCATCTAGACGTCGTTCTTTCGACTGAAATGACTACCTTTACAAAAACGACTTGTAACTTATTTTTCCGACTATAAACCTATACTTTTTCTGTTTAGATTCATAAAATAGAGTTCAATATGAAACCATAGCAATTTGATTCACTCAAAACGGATTTAAAATGAAGAAGTTATGGGCAAAACAAGATTGGATAATTTTTCTCATTTTAGCTACGTGAAAATTGGTAACAAATCTATTCCAACCATAACTTAATCAACTTGTATTGTATATTATGTAATCTTAAGATACCATAGACACGTATATAATGTTTCGACCTATCATGTCGACACATCTATATATATTTCGGAACAACCATAGACACTCTATATGTGAATGTTGGAGTTAGCTATACAGGGTTGAGGTTGTTTCCAAAATATATATAGTTTGAGTTGTGATCAATACTGAGATATGTATACACTGGGTCGTGGATTGATTCAAGATAATATTTATCGATTTATTTCTGTACATCTAATTGTGGACAACTAGTTGTAGGTTACTAACGAGGACAGCTGACTTAATAAACTTAAAACATCAAAATATATTAAAAGTGTTGTAAATATATTTTGAACATACTTTGATATATATGTATATATTGTTATAGGTTCGTGAATCAACCAGTGGCCAAGTCTTACTTCCCTACGAAGTAAAAATCTGTGAAAGTGAGTTATAGTCCCACTTTTAAAATCTAATATTTTTGGGATGAGAATACATGCAGGTTTTATAAATGATTTACAAAATAGACACAAGTACGTGAAACTACATTCTATGGTTGAATTATCGAAATCGAATATGCCCCTTTTTATTAAGTCTGGTAATCTAAGAATTAGGGAACAGACACCCTAATTGACGCGAATCCTAAAGATAGATCTATCGGGCCCAACAAGCCCCATCCAAAGTACCGGATGCTTTAGTACTTCGAAATTTATATCATATCCGAAGGGTGTCCCGGAATGATGGGGATATTCTTATATATGCATCTTGTTAATGTCGGTTACCAGGTGTTCACCATATGAATGATTTTTATCTCTATGTATGGGATGTGTATTGAAATATGAAATCTTGTGGTCTATTATTATGATTTGATATATATAGGTTAAACCTATAACTCACCAACATTTTTGTTGACGTTTTAAGCATGTTTATTCTCAGGTGATTATTAAGAGCTTCCGCTGTCGCATACTTAAATAAGGACGAGATTTGGAGTCCATGCTTGTATGATATTGTGTAAAAACTGCATTCAAGAAACTTATTTTGTTGTAACATATTTGTATTGTAAACCATTATGTAATGGTCGTGTGTAAACAGGATATTTTAGATTATCATTATTTGATAATCTACGTAAAGCTTTTTAAACCTTTATTGATGAAATAAAGGTTATGGTTTGTTTTAAAATGAATGCAGTCTTTGAAAAACGTCTCATATAGAGGTCAAAACCTCGCAACGAAATCAATTAATATGGAACGTTTTTAATCAATAAGAACGGGACATTTCATAGTTCTCCTCGTGTTTCTTCAACTGTCTAGATGCGTAGGCAATAACCTTTTCACGTTGCATTAAAACACAACCAAAGCCTTCCTTTGAGGCATCGCAGTAAACAACAAAATCGTCAGTACCTTCAGGTAAAGATAGAATCGGGGCTGTGGTCAACTTCTCTTTCAGAATCTTGAAAGCAGATTCCTGTTCTTTGGACCACTCAAACTTCTTCCCTTTTTGAGTTAGCTTCGTAAGAGGTTTGGCAAGAAGGGAAAAATCCTTTATGAATCTCCGATAATAACCGGCAAGTCCCAAAAATTGACGAATATGCTTCACAGTCTTTGGTATCTCCCAGTTCTGGATAGCGGTAATCTTAGCTGGATCGACATGTATTCCATTACTATCAACAACGTGTCCGAGAAATTGTACGGTTTTGAACCAAAACTCGCACTTAGAAAACTTAGTGTAGAGTTGTTCCTTTCGTAAGAGTTCAAGAATCACGCGCAGATGTTGCTCATGTTCCTTCTCACTATTGGAGTAGATCAAAATGTCATCAATGAAAACAATGATGAATTTATCGAGATAAGGTTTACAGACATGGTTCATGAGATCCATGAAAATGGCAGGAGCATTGGTCAAACCAAAAGGCATGACACAGAATTCATAGTGCCCATAACGAGTGCGAAAAGCAGTCTTAGGAATATCAGATTCCTTGACTCTAAGTTGGTGATATCCGGACCTCAAATCAATCTTTGAATAAACAATTGACCCTTGACGTTGGTCGAATAGATCATCAATACCTGGTAACGGATAACGGTTCTTGATAGTAAGCTTGTTAAGTTCGCGGTAATCAATGCACATCCTTAACGTACCATCCTTCTTTTTATCAAATAGAATAGGAGCTCCCCATGGGGATGAGCTTGGACGAATGTGTAATGACCCGGAATTTTCCGACCAAATTATACTTATAAGATTAATATTTACATAAATTAAACCATACCAACATGATAAGCAATCCAAATTGTTGAGACTTGTGTTTTTGAAAAGAGTTTTACACAACGTTTGACCGTCCAATATGACCGATGATATCACGAACTATATAACATACGATAATTATATGTTTGTGTATATATATGTATTTATATATATTTAACATGATCTAAGGATGGTTTAACATCTCATTGTGTACTAATGACAATGAGTTATAAGTATATTTTGAAACTACTAACTTAAGTTTTCAAAACGATAACTATACGTAACATTCTTTGATATATATACTTATAATATATAATGCTTATACACGTATCGTATATATAAAGTATTTAATCACTTTGTAAGGACTTAAATACATAAAACAATATAAGTATATTCACAAAAGATAGCTATATTTTAATTCTCGTTCCGTTTCCTCAAGATTTCTATACGTATATCTAGGGTATATGTGCCCGTATCATACCCAGCTTCTATATGTATTTACTATTGGTATATACACATCAAATCAACATCCTAATCAACATTATTACTGCCCTAGATATGAGGTAACTAGGATTTGTCAAGTAGTATGTATTATTATTAAGAAAACAAAATTAGGAATCCTTTTCTTTCTTTATAAACTAAAAACATTTTTATAAATGAACACCATTTCTTCACTCCATTTTCTCATACCTACACCCTCATTTCTCTCTCAAAATACTCCTAACTTCATACTTGATCATCTCCAAGCATTTTCCCCATCATTTAGCTTCAATTACAAGCCTTAAACACCATAAGAAAACTTTTTCAAGAACATATCAAAATAACCACCCATTTGAAGAAGTTTACTTCCAACCTTTTGATCTAACTCCACCACTCTTTGATTCCAAGATTATTTCTTATCTTTTTCAGTAACTTTGTCCAAGTAACTTGAGGTAGTAACCTTGTTCATAATCTTATTCAATTCATATTCATATAGCTATCTTATTTTGTGGTATAAAATTTTAACAACAAGAACATAGTTTGAATGATTTCAAACTTATTCGCAAACTAAATAGATCCTTCTAAACTGACTTTTAAAAAACTTCAAGACCTGAAATATATCATAATGATATGCTAACCTAACAAGATATAACTTGGTTTTACAAAGAACATCTTAAAAACTGAATCTACGTCGTCGGAGTGCAACCGGGGGCTGTTTTGGGTTGGATAATTAAAAATCATCTTGAACTTTGAATTGGAAGTTCATGTTCTGGAAAAATGATATTTCTTATGCATATGTTAACACATAAAAATTTCATGGTTTAACTCAAAGTGTAAGTATTTTTAGAAAAATGATCATTAAATGTTGTTTTTATGATGGAAAATGATCACTTTCATAAGTTTCACCAGAGTTTGACCTATAACCTATGATTTCGAATACAAACTAAGGTATTTTCAGTTCATATTCTTAAAATTTGACTCAATCCAAGAAAGTGGCAAGTTGAACCAACAAAAACGGAGTTGTAATGAAGAAACTACGACTAAAACAAGATTGGGTATCCGAAGCTAGTTTAGCTACGAAAATATTTGGAGAAAAAGTAAATTAATCATATCTTTTCTAATTAATATGATATTTTATATATAATTACTTATGATTTGATTTTATATATTTCAGGACCACCCGTAAACAACACGAGAAGATTAATCATAAGACCTCATGATTGTACGCAACACGTCATTTGACAACACGGTACTTTATGTACGCAACACGTCATTTGACAACATGGTACCATGGGTCGAGATTAATTCTGATCAATACGAATACGATGGGGTCTTTATTTATTTTATTTAAGCAACTAATTGTGGACCACTAACATCGGACTGCTAACTACGAACTAAGAAAATATTAAAAGTATTAATAGTATATATATATATATATATGTAACGATTACTTAAAAAAGAAAATATGTTGATATATTATAGATATGGTTAGGTTCGTGATATCTATCGGAGACCAAGTCGAATTAAATACCTTCAAGGCAAAAGTGAGTTTCATTTGCTCCCTTTTATATATATTTTTGGGACTGAGAATACATGCGCTGTTTTTATAAATGCTTAACGAAATAGGCACAAGTACTAAAACTAATTCTACGTGAGTTTAAACCAGAAATATACCCTTAGCTTGGTAACATTAAACTACTTGTCTATGTAAGGTAGGCGCGAATCCTAAAGATAGACCTATTGGGCCTGACAAACCTCATCCTGACTATGGGATGCTTTAGTACTTCGAGGTTATTTTAAACACACCTGCTCTGGTGTACTTCAGAGGGTAAAACATGACCGTTAAGGCTTGTTACCGGGTGCCTACAACTTATAGAATACTTTTATACACTTGCGAGTGTACATATATTTATAAACGGAAATCTTGTGGTCTATTAATATATTGAAATGATTGTTATGATAAACCTATGAACTCACCAACCTTTTGGTTGACACTTTAAAGCATGTTTATTCTCAGGTATTAAAGAAATCTTCCACTGTGTATTTGCTCATTTTAAGGATATTACTTGGAGTCATTCATGGCAGATTTTGAAAGACGTTGCATTCGAGTCATTGAGTTCATCAAGATTATTATTAAGTAGTTGGATATATTATGAAATGGTGTGCATACCGTCAATTTTTGTTGTAAAGAAAGTTTGTCTTTTAAAAACGAATGCAATGATTGTAAAATGTATCATATAGAGGTCAAATACCTCGCGATGTAATCAACTATTGTGAATCATTTATAATGTATATAAACGGGTCCTTTTAGTTGGTATCAGAGCGGTGGTCGTAGCGAACCAGGTCTTGCATTAGTGTGTCTAACTAGTAGTTATTAGGATGCATTAATGAGTCTGGACTTCGACCGTGTCTACATGTCAAAAGTTTTGCTTATCATTTCTAGTCGGAAATCATCTACTTATCATCCTTAGGAAATTACCTGCTTATCATTCATAAGTCTAGACACGTTTTACTGCATTTACTGCATTGATAGTGTATAGACGAATTCTTATCTTAGCATATCTGTTATTGCGAACTTTGACTGATATCTTTTCAAAGATTCTCCGTAATTTATGGGATTTTGTATTATATATACATATGTAAATTATGTATTGAAGAGTACCAAATCTAATTCCTATAATCTATTCCATACCAAAAATTCATTTTCCCCATTATACAAGATGGATTCCGCATCTAGTTCGAATTCTTCAGATTCCGACAGTTATGCCGATATGGATTTCCATTCGGGCTCTGAAAGCAGCGTCACCGGAATGGATCAACCAATTTCCCATCATCTATTCTGGATGAATTGGGGATGGGTTCGTAATATACTAAATCACTGGAGACAAGAAGAAGGTGATCCATTCCATCCACCAAATTGCCTTCTTGGCGATGAACCTGAAGGACTTACCGGCGAACCTATTCGAAACACCATTTTCTCTCTCATTTCTAGAGTATCTCGTCACGATTATATACTATCCCATATTACAAATCTTGTTCATTCGCTTGCTCCAACCGCCAATCATCCCGGTGTACTAGCAGAAGTTAACGAACTTCGCGCTTTCGTGACGGCTTTGGAGAACATGGTGTGAAGGTTGCAAACACCAGCAGCAGCACCAGCAGCATAATCAGCACCACCATCAATAACATCAACAATAACATCATCACCACTAACAAACAACATCCGCATCACACGTCTCGATATCATAATCTGTCCCACAAACATCAACATCATACGCACCATAGATACCAAGGAGTACCAACAATAATGAACGATGAAGTATTGATCCATAACTTCATTGATGTTCTGCGAAGAATATGTGGTTTCAAAAAGTTTTAGAGATTTCTTATTCTAGCTCAAACCGAAAAGCAAATGAGATTAATATCATATTAACTCATTAAATTCATGATTTTATCTGAAGAAAATATATATGTATATATGTTTTCATAAAGATTGTAATTAAAAGTTCTTTTGTACAAAATATTAATGGTGAATTTTTTTTTTAACGGGTAGGTAATATCCGAGGAATAATTAGATTTCATCTTAATAAGTTACATTATACATTCGTCGAAGCTGATTCAACAGTCATTTACTATCCTACTTACAACCACCGATATACGTATCCGTTCACCGCAGAATAACCATTTTCATTCAATTTCATATTTGGATTTTGACTTCCCAGAATCCAACAAGTGGCATATGAAGAAAACATATGACAAAATAAAATCTGTTAGAAACAAACAAATTAACTATGAACAATTTTGTTAAGAATCCACGCTAACTGTTCCATCTAACTGTTCCTAGCTAACTGATTACATTTTATTTATCGCAGTTTATTTATCGCAGTTTAATTATCGCACTTTTATTTATCGTCATTTAATTTCTGTAATTATTTTACGCACTTTAAATATCGGGACACGTATATAATGTTTTGACATATCATATCGACGCATCTATATATATTATTTGGAATCACCATAGACACTCTATATGCAGCAATGATCGAGTTGTCTATACAGGGTTGAGGTTGATTCTACAATAATATATATAGTTTGAGTTGTGATCGAGTCTGAGACATATACGGGTCACGACACGTATTAATTAATTCGTATATTATATATTAAACTATATATGAATTATTGGACTGTTACTGTGGACTATCGACTGTGGACTAATGACATTGGACAATTAAAATGAATTAAAATATTGATTATAACATATGAAACTAAACATTTCTTCAAGATTGCCACTTGATTTCATCTTAAACCTCATTGTATCTCGACGATTACAATCAGCGTTCAAATCTATCATGATTCTTAAAAACACCTCAATCGAGAGGATAAACCAACCGCACTTCATCTACGGAAAAAAAGATTGATGCATATAGTTATGCACCTGAAAAATCCTCGGAAACTTAGTAAACGTTTGACACGTATCTGTTCTAGTTCCTTTGACATTGTTATTACCGAAGATCGTTTTGCAATCCCTTTCCAAAGTAGCTAATTTTGTCACAGCTCCAGCAAGTCAACTCCAACTTTTCATCCGAAACAACTTTATTATAACCGCGATATATATGCCTACTCTTTATTGTTACTGGGGAACCTTTTATATTCCACAATATTACCATCAACGATTAATCATTCTAAAAACACAATTCTCCTGAAACTACCTCGGTTTGATAACCGATGACCCAGATCAGTTAACTTTGAAAATGCTGACGAAGCAGGATGTTGTAGATGATCTTAATGGCCAAAAGGTTGATGATAAAGAAAGGAGTGTTAGGAACGCTCGATAGAAAATTTAGTACCGAAAAGCGGATTATGCGAAACTATGAAGAAATCCGTGGACAAATCACAAAGAATAAGTTTGCCTTCAAAGAATCCAAATGATTCTGTGCCTGCTGAAATCGTTAGCAAACATCTTATTTCTCATTCTAAACCTTCACAGACAAATCTTCTTCATCATCCATTGATATTAGAAATTCTAAGATATTCTCGTATGTTCTATTATAAATATCCTCCATATTTCTGGCGATATTTTCACAACTATTCTTATCTGAGATCATTTATCTCTCCGTAATATCTGCAACATAAAAGAAACTGTGTTAGTTTCTAAATTCTGAAACCTTCGAGTTTAAAATATGAATGTTTTGAAGTAGTGTTGGGAACTGAAGCATGGATTAGTATAATATAATGACACTTGACCAACGTCATTATATTACAGTAAGTCATGCAGAGTTTCTAATGAAGCATGATGATTCACAGTACCGTCATCATGTGCCATTTACACGACTCTTACATTCTATCTAATCTCTAAACATATCAAGAGAATATTTTTCTGGATGACTCGGTCTTCTCCAGGGTATTCTGGTAATTTAACAAATCAAAATCGTTCTATTACCATTTTCTTCTTAGAGCATTAGCTATGTTCATTCTGAATTTCATATCTACGAATTCCGGACCATTACTCGCTTGACTCGAAGTCGGGAAGAGAAAACGAAAGCATGAAGCTCCAAAAAATAATGAAGAATATAAACTCCGATAATTACCCCGAAATTACAAACCGTGTATATCGATGCAGATACCAATATAGAGACACGGGAGAATTAGAAACACTATAAACACAAGAGTATAGTAGAAGTAAATAGATTCTTCTGGTGGTAGATGAAAAAGAAGAATGACAGATATAAAAGTTAGGAGTATATCAAAAATTAGGACTGGATGGAGCATATTGATGAATGCTTTAAAGTAAGAATCAAGGGAGAAAGAATAGAAGGTGTGAGTCGTGGAAAATAAGGAAACGAAGGGGTGAATTTATAGTGAAATATCCGACAGAGCAATCGAAACAGATTATTTCATATAATCAAAGAAGATCCTGATTTCCTTAATCACCAAAGAACCAAATCTTGTTACGTAAGATTTTCTTTAAATCCCTTAAATCCCGGAAATCAATCATAACTACGTCATCGGTTAAGACGAATATATTTTACTCATCTCACTCTTTTACGATAGTCTCATTTATATTCTTCACATAATCGAATCGTTTTATCTACATTACTCAATGATGATAAAACTCCATTATCACCTTATATTTGTCATGAAAACCTTCTTATTGTTATCCATAACAACCTCTATCAAATTTCGGGGACGAAATTTCTTTAACGGGTAGGTACAGTAATGACCCAGAATTTTCCGACCAAATTATACTTATGAGATTAATATTTACATAAATTAAACCATACCAACATGATAAGCAATCCAAATTGTTGAGACTTGTGTTTTTGAAAAGAGTTTTACACAACGTTTGACCGTCCAATATGACCGATGATATCACGAACTATATAACATACGATAATTATACGTTTGTGTATATATATGTATTTATATATATTTAACATGATCTAAGGATGGTTTAACATCTCATTGTGTACTAATGACAATGAGTTATAAGTATATTTTGAAACTACTAACTTAAGTTTTCAAAACGATAACTATACGTAACATTCTTTGATATATATACTTATAATATATAATGCTTATACACATATCATATATATAAAGTATTTAATCACTTTTTAAGGACTTAAATACTATTCACAAAAGATAGCTATATTTGAATTCTCGTTCCGTTTCCTCAAGATTTCTATTCGTATATCTAGGGTATATGTACACGTATCATACCCAGCTTCTATACGTATTTACTATTGGTATATACACATCAAATCAACATCCTAATCAACATTATTACTGCCCTAGATATGAGGTAACTAGGATTTGTCAAGTAGTATGAATTATTAGTAAGAAAACAAAATTAGGAATCCTTTTCTTTCTTTATAAACTAAAAACGTTTTTATAAATGAACACCATTTCTTCACTCCATTTTCTCATACCTACACCCTCATTTCTCTCTCAAAATACTCCTAACTTCATACTTGATCATCTCCAAGCATTTTTCCCATCATTTAGCTTCAATTACAAGCCTTAAACACCATAAGAAAACTCTTTCAAGAACATATCAAAATAACCACCCATTTGAAGAAGTTTACTTCCAACCTTTTGATCTAACTCCACCACTCTTTGATTCCAAGATTATTTCTTATCTTTTGCAGTAACTTTGTCCAAGTAACTTGAGGTAGTAACCTTGTTCATAATCTTATTCAATTCATATTCATATAGCTATCTTATTTTGTGGTATAAAATTTTAACAACAAGAACATAGTTTGAATGATTTCAAACTTGTTCGCAAACTAAATAGATCCTTCTAACTTGACTTTTAAAACACTTCAAGACCTGTAATATATCATAATGATATACTAACCTAACAAGATATAACTTGGTTTTACAAAGAACATCTTAAAAACTGAATCTACGTCGTCAGAGTGCAACCGGGTGCTGTTTTGGGTTGGATAATTAAAAACCATCTTGAACTTTGAATTGGAAGTTCATGTTCTTAAAAAATGATATTTCTTATGAATATGTTAACAAATAAAAATTTCATGGTTTAACTCAAAGTGTAAGTATTTTTAGAAAAATGATCATTAAATGTTGTTTTTATGATGGAAAATGATCACTTTCATAAGTTTCACCAAAGTTTGACCTATAACCTATGATTTCGAATACAAACTAAGGTATTTTCAGTTCATATTCTTAAATTTTGACTCAATCCAAGAAAGTGGCAAGTTGAACCAACAAAAACGGAGTTGTAATGAAGAAACTACGACTAAAACAAGATTGGGTATCCGAAGCTAGTTTAGCTACGAAAATATTTGGAGAAAAAGTAAATTAATCATATCTTTTCTAATTAATATGATATTTTATATATAATTACTTATGATTTGATTTTATATATTTCAGGACCACCCGTAAACAACACGAGAAGATTAATCATAAGACCTCATGATTGTACGCAACACGTCATTTGACAACACGGTACTTTATGTACGCAACACATCATTTGACAACATGGTACCATGGGTCGAGATTAATTCTGATCAATACGAATACGATGGAGTCTTTATTTATTTTATTTAAGCAACTAATTGTGGACCACTAACATCGGACTGCTAACTACGGACTAAGAAAATATTAAAAGTATTAATAGTATATATATATGTAACGATTACTTAAAAAAGAAAATATATCGATATATTATATATATAGTTAGGTTCGTGATATCTATCGGAGACCAAGTCGAATTAAATACCTTCAAGGCAAAAGTGAGTTTCATTTGCTCCCTTTTATATATATTTTTGGGACTGAGAATACATGCGCTGTTTTTATAAATGCTTTACGAAATAGGCACAAGTACTAAAACTAATTCTACGTGGGTTTAAACCAGAAATATACCCTTAGCTTGGTAACATTAAACTACTTGTCTATGTACGGTAGGCGCGAATCCTAAAGATAGATCTATTGGGCCTGACAAACCTCATCCTGACTATGGGATGCTTTAGTACTTCGAGGTTATTTTAAACACACCTGATCTGGTGCACCTCAGAGGGTAAAACATGAATGTTAAGGCTTGTTACCGGGTGCCTACAACTTATAGAATACTTTTATACACTTGCGAGTGTACATATATTTATAAACGGAAATCTTGTGGTCTATTAATATATTGAAATGATTGTTATGATAAACCTATGAACTCACCAACCTTTTGGTTGACACTTTAAAGCATGTTTATTCTCAGGTATTAAAGAAATATTCCGCTTTGCATTAGCTCATTTTAAGGATATTACTTGGAGTCATTCATGGCATATTTTGAAAGACGTTGCATTCGAGTCATTGAGTTCATCAAGATTATTATTAAGTAGTTGGATATATTATGAAATGGTGTGCATACCGTCAATTTTCGTTGTAAAGAAAGTTTGTCTTTTAAAAACGAATGCAATGTTTGTAAAATGTATCATATAGAGGTCAAATACCTCGCGATGTAATCAACTATTGTGAATCGTTTATAATGTATATGAACGGGTCCTTTCAGAATGAAATCTTTATCCAATAGTTCTTGGAGCTAGTTGGAAAGTTCCTTCATTTCGGAAGGTGCTAAACGGTATGGTGCTTTAGCAATAGGAGCAGCACCGGGAGCTAAATCAATTTGAAATTCAACTTGTCGAGGAGGTGGAAGACTAGGAAGATCTTCGGGAAACACATCGGGAAAGTCTTTAACCACTGGTACATCTTCAATACACTTCTCTTTCGTTTCGATCATCTTAACATGGGCTAGAATAGCTGGATAACCTTTCATAAGGTGTTTGCGGGTTTTATTACAGGAGATAATATTGAGATTGGAACTACTCTTTTCACCTTGGATGATAAGAGTCTCTCCATTTCCCAATGGAACATGAATGGTTTTATCGTAACACATGATGGCAGCTCTCAATGGACGTAACTAGTCCATTCCAACTACGACGTCAAAACTTTCGAGCTCGACCGGCAAAAGGTCTATCTTAAATTCTTTATCGACTAAGATTAGGTTGCAGTTTTTATAGATTTTATCGACTTGCATGACCTTTCCATTGGCTACTTCTACTAATCTTTTAGTTTCTAAGGGTTGAGGCTTTTCAGCAAATAGGGTACAAAAATCACCAGACACGTAACTTCTGTCGGCACTAGTATCGAATAAAATAGTTGCATAGAAATTATTGACAAGATACGTACCCTTGATAACTTCATCTTCATCTCGGGCTTCAGCAGTAGTAATAACAAACGCACGACCCTTCACAGCAGTAGCATTAGCTCCAGTAGCGGGATTATTTTTCTTCTTAGGACAATTCGGACTAATGTGTCCCTACTCTCCACAAGTATAGCATGTAGGTGGAGCTTTGGCTGGAACAATAGCCTTATCCTTCGGAGGAGTCTTACACGTCTTAGCAACGTGTCCCACTTTCTTACACAACACACAAACCGCAGTACACTTTCCCGGGTGATGCCTCTCACAACAAATACAGAAAGGATAAGTACCCTTATAATTCAACCTTGTACCATCCGCAGGCTTCTTATTATCAATCTGAGCCAAACCTTGAGATGGCTCAAACTTCCTCTTACCATCATTACCCTTGGTTTCAACTTGCTTATTGGTCGACGCCCTTCTTCTCTTGGCCAACATGAGATTTTGTGCCATGAGAATCACAGCATCCAAAGTAACCTTCTCAGCAGCAATAACATTCCCTTGAACATCCTAGGGAAGACCTTAAATATACCGCTCAATTCTTCTAGCTTCAGTAGGAAACATTTCAGGACATAGAGTAGAAAGCTCCAGATAACGATTGGTATAGTTCTCAATGTTAGTACCCTTGACCTTGAGTTCCCAGAACTCAGCTTTAAGTTTCTGAACTTGACTTCGAGGACATAATTTGTTGACCATCATGCTTTTGAGTTCATCCCATGGAATTGCATTAGCATTATCAATTCCTACGAACTTGGCATGAGCAGTCCACCAAGTTAAAGCATTGCCACCCAATGAGCTAGTGGCATACTTTACTCGATCGTTATCACCACAGTTGCAAATACGGAAAATAGATTCCATCTTCTCGAACCAACGGACTAGTTCGACAGCTTCTTCAATCCCCTTAAATGCAGGAGGATGATAGTTTGAAAAATCCTTGTAGGAACAAGGTTTCGGTTGAGTATTAGCATGATTAGCTTGGGCGTTGCCTTGGGCGGCAGCGAGTAACTGTTGAAATTGTTCAGTAGTTAACACAACGTTATTAACGGTAGGTGCAGCTGAATGAACCATGATGTCACTACATAAAAGTGAACATATGTTTGATAAGTTTAACAAGTTATAAGTTTAAGCAATCACAAGTATGAATAAAATAAAGTATTGATATCGCATGATATTAATAAAACACTTTATATTATTAGAATGAGGCATTAAATAAGCCTTTATTACATGATTCGGAAATAGAAATAGTTTAAGGCATAGCCTTTACATAAACAAGGAATTGGAAAAATAATCTAGGAAATATTAAGATTGAAGTAATCTTCATATTTCTTCTTCTCATCCTGCACCTTCTTCATAAACTCATCAACTTTCTCGTTCCTCGCCTTTTGTTTCTCATGCAGGAACTCGAGATTATCATAAAGGTTAGAAACTTCATTGTTGATTACATGGTACTTGTGGTCCCTTATAGAAAGTTGATTATTCACGCGGTTTTCCTCCATCTTCAATCTAAGGTCAACATCTTCTCTTAGGTAGGAGAGAGATTTCTTCCCCCATCGGGTATTTCTATCACTTTCATACTTCACCAACTTTATCTCTTTCTTTAGTTCAGCATTTTCCTCCATGAGCTTCTTGATCGCTAGGTCTTTTTCCTTCATTTGAAAATCGATCCTTACAATATGGTGAATTAGGTCATCGGTAGTTTTTTGCAGATTCATGAGCTCGTACTTGGCATCAACTTCATCGTAGAAAGGAGATCGGGATCTTTTCTTTGACGACCCAGTTTCTTCAAGACATTTCCTCTTGTCTTTATTCCTCGGGGTTGGATAGTATTTAGGAGACCCATGTAACTTTAGAGTAGTATTTGGGCTATAATTTGGTGAGGGAGGACCACCAAAGCCATAAGGTGGACTTTGGACTGGTCTTTCTGTGGAAGACTTTTCAGCATCTTTTTCGATTGGCTTGAAAAGATTCATTTTGGTCGTTTGATGATAATTAGACATCCTAACATTAGGAAGGATATTTTGATTAGAATCTTTAAGTCAAGTTTATTAAAGCATAATCGTTAAGTTTATGGGGCAATCCTAAGTGCTTTAATTCTAAGGCAGGAAAGGTTATAGTTTCCTAGATTGCTAAGGCACCCTAGCTAACAAGTAAGGCACACATAAAAATGCAATACTGGTTCTCTATAACAGCCTGGTTAAGCTCTGATACCAATCTGTAACGTCCTCCCAATAGGGTCTGGAAGGAACGTCACTAATATCAAAACATACTAACATATTATAAATAAAGAGAACAATACTAAATGATGAATTTAACTTTAATGAGTACGCAGCGGAAAATGAAATGTCGTTACAATGACAGGAATAACAATAACGTAAATGTTCACATGCATAAGTAATAAATGCGATATCTCTTGATCCTATGTCCAAGTAGCATCACATAAGCAGTAAGTATAAGAGCTTGAATCAAACAGCACCTGAGACAAAACATGCTAAAGTGTCAACCAAAAAGGTTGAGTGAAGTTCATAGGTTTAACAAAAAGTTTGACCGTTGTTTTAGACCACAAGATTTAATTTGTAAAGTTGATCTCCCGCAGGATCAAAAAGTTATGCCAATGCGTGATATTTAGACTAAACGTTCAAGTTTGCCCCATGACAAGTTGTGTCTGTCCTTGTCGGTTTAATTTCATTATCAAGTAATACAAAGACTTAGTCAAATGTATCGGGGACGTTACTCCCGATAGACCTACCCCCAATAATTAATCATGCAGCAGCAATTAAAAATATTACTGTAGGGACTTAGTCGGACATAGCCGGGTATAGCATAGTTTAACAGTTTGGTACTTGTATCTAAATTGTAAAAAGTAAAAACAGCATGTGTCTCACCCCAAGTAAAGTAAGTAAGTTTGCTAGCAATAAAGAGGGGCTATGAATTCACCTTAGTAAGTAGAGAGAGAGTTATTCCTCAGAATAAAGAGTTGAACGAGTGAGCAGGAAAGTCAACCTATTGACATTTAAGAGTAGTTAAGTGTTTTGCCCATGTTTAAGTTTAAGTATGTGTTTAAGTATAGTTTGTTTTACTAAGTTTCTATTCCTAGTAAGTTACTATTTTTATAAAGTTTCCGTTTTTAGAAAGTTTCTTATTTTACTAAGTTTCTATGACTAGAGAGTATCTACTTTTATCAGTGTTTTCCATTTTAGGATACTTGCCGTATTAGATAAGCTTCCAATCACCCCTTTCCCTTCGAATGGCTAATTTAGATCTAGGGGCTTGAGCCATAGGACCCTTTAAATCGGAAATCCAAACCCTCTGCCTAGAATGAAATGTCCCGTTCTTATTGATTAAAAATGTTCCATATTAATTGATTTCGTTGCGAGGTTTTGACCTCTATATGAGACGTTTTTCAAAGACTGCATTCATTTTAAAACAAACCATAACCTTTATTTCATTAATAAAGGTTTAAAAAGCTTTACGTAGATTATCAAATAATGATAATCTAAAATATCCTGTTTACACACGACCATTACATAATGGTTTACAATACAAATATGTTATAACAAAATAAGTTTCTTGAATGCAGTTTTTACACAATATCATACAAGCATGGAATCTAAATCTCGTCCTTATTTAAGTATGCGACAGCGGAAGCTCTTAATAATCACCTGAGAATAAACATGCTTAAAACATCAACAAAAATGTTGGTGAGTTATAGGTTTAACCTATATATATCAAATCATAATAATAGACCACAAGATTTCATATTTCAATACACATCCCATACATAGAGATAAAAATCATTCATATGGTGAACACCTGGTAACCGACATTAACAAGATGCATATATAAGAATATCCCCATCATTCCGGGACACCCTTCGAATATGATATAAATTTCGAAGTACTAAAGCATCCGGTACTTTGGATGGGGTTTGTTAGGCCCAATAGATCTATCTTTAGGATTCGCGTCAATTAGGGTGTCTATTCCCAAATTCTTAGATTACCAGACTTAATAAAAAGGGGCATATTCGATTTTGATAATTCAACCATAGAATGTAGTTTCACGTACTTGTGTCTATTTTGTAAATCATTTATAAAACCTGCATGTATTCTCATCCCAAAAATATTAGATTTTAAAAGTGGGACTATAACTCACTTTCACAGATTTTTACTTCGTCGGGAAGTAAGACTTGGCCACTGGTTGATTCACGAACCTATAACAATATATACATATATATCAAAGTATGTTCAAAATATATTTACAACACTTTTAATATATTTTGATGTTTTAAGTTTATTAAGTCAGCTGTCCTCGTTAGTAACCTACAACTAGTTGTCCACAGTTAGATGTACAGAAATAAATCGATAAATATTATCTTGAATCAATCCACGACCCAGTGTATACGTATCTCAGTATTGATCACAACTCAAACTATATATATTTTAGAATCAACCTCAACCCTGTATAGCTAACTCCAACATTCACATATAGAGTGTCTATGGTTGTTCCGAAATATATATAGATGTGTCGACATGATAGGTCGAAACATTGTATACGTGTCTATGGTATCTTAAGATTACATAATATACAATACAAGTTGATTAAGTTATGGTTGGAATAGATTTGTTACCAATTTTCACGTAGCTAAAATGAGAAAAATTATCCAATCTTGTTTTACCCATAACTTCTTCATTTTAAATCCGTTTTGAGTGAATCAAATTGCTATGGTTTCATATTGAACTCTATTTTATGAATCTAAATAGAAAAAGTATAGGTTTATAGTCGGAAAAATAAGTTACAAGTCGTTTTTGTAAAGGTAGTCATTTCAGTCGAAAGAACGACGTCTAGATGACCATTTTAGAAAACATACTTCCACTTTGAGTTTAACCATAATTTTTGGATATAGTTTCATGTTCATAATAAAAATCATTTTCTCATAATAACAACTTTTAAATCAAAGTTTATCATAGTTTTTAATTAACTAACCCAAAACAGCCCGCGGTGTTACTACGACGGCGTAAATCCGGTTTTACGGTGTTTTTCGTGTTTCCAGGTTTTAAATCATTAAGTTAGCATATCATATAGATATATAACATGTGTTTAGTTGATTTTAAAAGTCAAGTTAGAAGGATTAACTTTTGTTTGCGAACAAGTTTAGAATTAACTAAACTATGTTCTAGTGGTTACAAGTTTAAACCTTCGAATAAGATAGCTTTATATGTATGAATCGAATGATGTTATGAACATCATTACTACCTTAAGTTCCTTTGATAAACCTACTGGAAAAGAGAAAAATGGATCTAGCTCAAATCGATCCTTGGATGGCTCGAAGTTGTTGAAGCAGAATCATGACACGAAAACAAGTTCAAGTAAGATCATCACTTGAAATAAGATTATTATAGTTATAGAAATTGAACCAAAGTTTGAATATGATTATTACCTTGTATTAGAATGATAACCTACTGTAAGAAACAAAGATTTCTTGAGGTTGGATGATCACCTTACAAGATTGGAAGTGAGCTAGCAAACTTGAAAGTATTCTTGATTTTATGTAACTAGAACTTGTAGAATATATGAAGAACAATTAGAACTTGAAGATAGAACTTGAGAGAGATCAATTAGATGAAGAAAATTGAAGAATGAAAGTGTTTGTAGGTGTTTTTGTTCGTTGGTGTATGGATTAGATATAAAGGATATTTAATTTTGTTTTCATGTAAATAAGTCATGAATGATTACTCATATTTTTGTAATTTTATGAGATATTTCATGCTAGTTGCCAAATGATGGTTCCCACATGTGTTAGGTGACTCACATGGGCTTCTAAGATCTGATCATTGGAGTGTATATACCAATAGTACATGCATCTAAAAGCTGTGTATTGTACGAGTACGAATACGGGTGCATACGAGTAGAATTGTTGATGAAACTGAACGAGGATGTAATTGTAAGCATTTTTGTTAAGTAGAAGTATTTTGATAAGTGTATTGAAGTCTTTCAAAAGTGTATAAATACATATTAAAACACTACATGTATATATATTTTAACTGAGTCGTTAAGTCATCGTTAGTCGTTACATGTAAGTGTTGTTTTGAAACCTTTAGGTTAACGAACTTGTTAAATGTTGTTAACCCAATGTTTATAATATCAAATGAGATTTTAAATTATTATATTATCATGATATTATCATGTATGAATATGTCTTAATATGATATATATACATTAAATGTCTTTACAACGATAATCGTTACATATATGTCTCGTTTAAAAATCATTAAGTTAGTAGTCTTGTTTTTACATATGTAGTTCATTGTTAATATACTTAATGATATGTTTACTTATCATAGTATCATGTACCTATATATATATCCATATATATGTCATCATATAGTTTTTACAAGTTTTAACATTCGTGAATCACCGGTCAACTTGGGTGGTCAATTGTCTATATGAAACATATTTCAATTAATCAAGTCTTAACAAGTTTGATTGCTTAACATGTTGGAAACATTTAATCATGTAAATATCAATCTCAATTAATATATATAAACATGGAAAAGTTCGGGTCACTACAGTACCTACCCGTTAAATAAATTTCGTCCCGAAATTTTAAGCTGTTGAAGGTGTTGACGAATCTTCTGGAAATAGATGCGGGTATTTCTTCTTCATCTGATCTTCTCGCTCCCAGGTGAACTCGGGTCCTCTACGAGCATTCCATCGAACCTGAACAATTGGTATCTTGTTTTGCTTAAGTCTTTTAACCTCACGATCCATTATTTCGACGGGTTCTTCGATGAATTGGAGTTTTTCGTTGATTTGGATTTCATCTAATGGAATAGTGAGATCTTCTTTAGCAAAACATTTCTTCAAATTCGATATGTGGAAAGTGTTATGTACAGCCGCGAGTTGTTGAGGTAACTCAAGTCGGTAAGCTACTGGTCCGACACGATCAATAATCTTGAATGGTCCAATATACCTTGGATTTAATTTCCCTCGTTTACCAAATCGAACAACGCCTTTCCAAGGTGCAACTTTAAGCATGACCATCTCTCCAATTTCAAATTCTATATCTTTTCTTTTAATGTCAGCGTAGCTCTTTTGTCGACTTTGGGCGGTTTTCAACCGTTGTTGAATTTGGATGATCTTCTCAGTAGTTTCTTGTATAATCTCCGGACCCGTCATCTGTCTATCCCCCACTTCACTCCAACAAATCAGAGACCTGCACTTTCTACCATAAAGTGATTCAAACGGTGCCATCTCAATGCTTGAATGGTAGCTGTTGTTGTAGAAAAATTCTGCTAACGGTAGATGTCGATCCCAACTGTTTCCAAAATCAATAACACATGCTCGTAGCATGTCTTCAAGCGTTTGTATCGTCCTTTCGCTCTGTGCATGATAGGCAGTACTCATGTCTAGACGAGTTCCTAATGCTTGCTGTAATGTATGCCAGAATCTTGAAATAAATCTACCATCCCTATCAGAGATAATAGAGATTGTTATTCCATGTCTGGAGATGACTTCCTTCAAATACAGTCGTGCTAACTTCTCCATATTGTCATCTTCACTTATTGGCAGGAAGTGTGCTGATTTGGTGAGACGATCAACTATTACCCAAATAGTATCAAGACCACTTGCAGTCCTTGGCAATTTAGTGATGAAATCCATGGTAATGTTTTCCCATTTCCATTCCGGGATTTTGGGTTGTTGAAGTAGACCTGATAGTTTCTGATGCTCAGCTTTGACCTTAGAACAAGTCAAACGTTCTCCTACATATTTAGCAACATCGGCTTTCATACCCGGTCACCAAAAATGTTTCTTGAGATCCTTGTACATCTTCCCCGTTCCAGGATGTATTGAGTACCTGGTTTTATGAGCTTCTCTAAGTACCATTTCTCTCATATCTCCAAATTTTGGTACCCAAATCCTTTCAGCCCTATACTGGGTTCCGTCTTCCCGAATATTAAGATGCTTCTCCGATCCTTTGGGTATTTCATCCTTTAAATTTCCCTCTTTTAAAACTCCTTGTTGCGCCTCCTTTATTTGAGTAGTAAGGTTATTATGAATCATTATATTCATAGATTTTACTCGAATGGGTTCTCTGTCCTTCCTGCTCAAGGAATCAGCTACCACATTTGCCTTCTCCGGGTGGTAACAAATCTCAAAGTCGTAATCATTCAATAATTCAATCCACCTACGCTGCCTCATATTCAGTTGTTTCTGATTAAATATGTGTTGAAGACTTTTGTGGTCGGTATATATAATACTTTTGACCCCATATAAGTAGTGCCTCCAAGTCTTTAATGCAAAAACAACCGCGCCTAATTCCAAATCATGCGTCGTATAATTTTGTTCGTGAATCTTCAATTGTCTAGACGGATAAGCAATCACCTTCGTTCGTTGCATTAATACACAACCGAGACCTTGCTTTGATGCGTCACAATAAATCACAAAATCATCATTCCCTTCAGGCAATGACAATATAGGTGCCGTAGTTAGCTTTTTCTTCAATAACTGAAACGCTTTCTCTTGTTCATCATTCCATTCAAATTTCTTCCCTTTATGCGTTAATGCAGTCAAGGGTTTTGCTATTCTAGAAAAGTCTTGGATGAACCTTCTGTAGTAACCAGCTAGTCCTAAAAACTGGCGTATGTGTTTCGGAGTTTTCGGGGTTTCCCACTTTTCAACAGTTTCTATCTTTGCCGGATCCACCTTAATACCTTCTTTGTTCACTATGTGACCGAGGAATTGAACTTCTTCCAACCAAAATGCACACTTTGAAAACTTAGCGTACAATTCTTCCTTCCTCAATACTTCTAACACCTTTCTCAAATATTCACCGTGTTCTTGGTCATTCTTTGAGTAAATAAGTATGTCATCAATGAAAACAATGACAAACTTGTCAAGGTATGGTCCACACACTCGGTTCATAAGGTCCATGAACACAGCTGGTGCATTAGTTAAACCAAACGGCATGACCATAAACTCGTAATGACCGTAACGTGTTCTGAAAGCAGTCTTTGGAATATCATCTTCTTTCACCCGCATTTGATGATACCCGGAACGTAAGTCAATCTTTGAATAAACAGATGAGCCTTGTAGTTGATCAAATAAGTCGTCGATTCTCGGTAGTGGGTAGCGGTTCTTGATGGTAAGTTTGTTCAACTCTCGGTAGTCGATACACAACCTGAATGTACCATCTTTCTTCTTGACAAACAAAACAGGAGCTCCCCACGGTGATGTGCTTGGTCGAATGAAACCACGCTCTAAAAGTTCTTGTAATTGGCTTTGCAGTTCTTTCATCTCGCTGGGTGCGAGTCTGTAAGGAGCACGAGCTATTGGTGCAGCTCCTGGTACAAGATCTATTTGAAATTCAATGGATCGATGTGGGGGTAATCCCGGTAATTCTTTCGGAAATACATCGGGAAATTCTTTTGCAATGGGAACATCATTGATGCTCTTTTCTTCAGTTTGTACTTTCTCGACGTGTGCTAGAACAGCATAGCAACCTTTTCTTATTAGTTTTTGTGCCTTCAAATTACTAATAAGATGTAGCTTCGTGTTGCTCTTTTCTCCGTACACCATTAAGGGTTTTCCTTTTTCTCGTATAATGCGAATAGCATTTTTGTAACAAACGATCTCTGCTTTCACTTCTTTCAACCAGTCCATACCGATTATCACATCAAAACTCCCTAACTCTACTGGTATCAAATCAATCTTAAATGTTTCGCTAACCAGTTTAATTTCTCGATTCCGACATATATTATCTGCTGAAATTAATTTACCATTTGCTAATTCGAGTAAAAATTTACTATCCAAAGGCGTCAATGGACAACTTAATTTAGAACAAAAATCTCTACTCATATAGCTTCTATCCGCACCCGAATCAAATAAAACGTAAGCAGATTTATTGTCAATAAGAAACGTACCCGTAACAAGCTCCGGGTCTTCCTGTGCCTCTGCCGCATTAATATTGAAAACTCTTCCGCGGCCTTGTCCATTCGTGTTCTCCTGGTTCGGGCAATTTCTAATAATGTGGCCCGGTTTTCCACATTTATAACAAACTACATTGGCATAACTTGCTCCGACACTACTTGCTCCGCCATTACTCGTTCCGACACCATTTGTTCCTTTCGTTCTATTAACCCCTGGTCCGTAGACCTCACACTTCGCCGCGCTATGACCATTTCTTTTACACTTGTTGCAAAATTTGGTGCAGAACCCCGAGTGATACTTTTCACACCTTTGGCATAGCTGCTTCTGATTGTTGTTGTTGTTGCGGTTATTATTGTTGTTGGGATGATTGTTGTAGTTGCTGTTGTTGTTGTTGTTGTTGTTGGGCCGTTTGTTGTAGTTGCGATTGATGTTGCGATTGTTGGGATAATTGTTGCGATTATTGTTGTAATTGCTGTTGTTGTTGTATTGGTGATTCTTATCACCATTTTCCTCCCACTTTCTTTTGACTTGCTTCACATTGGCCTCTTCAGCAGTCTGTTCTTTAATTCTTTCTTCAATCTAGTTCACTAGTTTGTGAGCCATTCTACATGCCTGTTGTATGGAGGTGGGCTCGTGTGAACTTATATCTTCTTGGATTCTTTCCGGTAATCCTTTCACAAACGCGTCGATCTTCTCTTCCTCATCTTTGAATGCTCCCGGACACAATAGGCACAATTCTGTATATCGTCTTTCGTACGTGGTAATATCAAATCCTTGGGTTCGTAACCCTCTAAGTTCTGTCTTGAGCTTATTGACCTCGGTTCTGGGACGGTATTTCTCGTTCATCAAGTGTTTGAATGCTGACCACGGTAGTGCGTACGCATCGTCTTGTCCCACTTGCTCTAGATAGGTATTCCACCATGTTAACGCAGAACCTGTGAAGGTATGCGTAGCGTACTTCACTTTGTCCTCTTCAGTACACTTACTTATGGCAAACACCGATTCGACCTTCTCGGTCCACCGTTTCAATCCGATCGGTCCTTCGGTCCCATCAAATTCCAAAGGTTTGCAGGCAGTGAATTCTTTGTAGGTGCATCCTACACGATTTCCTGTACTGCTAGATCCAAGGTTATTGTTGGTATGTAGCGCAGCCTGTACTGCGGATATGTTTGAAGCTAGAAAAGTACGAAATTCCTCTTCATTCATATTCACGGTGTGTCGAGTAGTCGGTGCCATTTCCTTCAAAATAGTCAAATGGAACAAGTTAATCATACAGAATATTAAGAGTAGTTAATAGTATTTCGTAGCATAATATGAACTCATTTATAAAAGCTTTTTCTTCATATTAGCGTTTTATAAGTTTAAATTCGGGTAGTACCTACCCGTTAAGTTCATACTTAGTAGCTAATATACAATTCAACTACTACAATTCTATATGAAAAACTGATTATAATAATATTTCGCGTTCAAACTTTTACACAATATTTTACAAATTTACAATACCGCTTATTTTACATATAGCATGAAATATAGCACACAATAAATTTGATACAAGATGGTTGTGAAGATAATTCTAGCTAGTACACAAGTCGTTCAGCAAAGGCAATAAAGACACGTAATTCATACGTCCAGAAACAAGTCATGCATTCTGGTTTTACTAGGATTACTTCCCATCCTTGGTCTTGTGGAACATAACCGTTATGGCCGTTGATAAGACAGCGTGTTGTAACGTCGTCAAAGGGACGTGGGTTACGTAATGTCCAACAGTCCCGTAACAATCTAAAAACCTCATTTCTTACCCCAATTACCGACTCCGTCACTTGTGGGAACGTTTTGTTTAATAGTTGTAGCCCGATGTTCTTGTTCTCACTTTGGTGAGAAGCGATCATTACTAATCCGTAAGCATAACATGCTTCTTTATGTTGCATGTTAGCCGCTTTTTCTAAATCACAAAGTCCAATATTCGGATATATTGAGTCAAAATAATTTCTTAACCCATTGCGTAAAATAGCATTTGGGTTCCCCGCAATATATGCGTCAAAGTAAACACATCGTAACTTATGGATTTCCCAATGTGATATCCCCCATCTTTCGAACGAAAGCCTTTTATAAACTAAGGCATTCTTGGAACGTTCTTCGAATGTCTTACAAACTGATCTCGCCTTAAATAGTTGTGCCGAAGAATTTTGACCGACTCTAGACAAGATTTCATCAATCATGTCTCCGGGTAGGTCTCTTAAAATATTGGGTTGTCTATCCATTTTGTGTTTTTATACTGTAAAATAGACAAGAGTTAGATTCATAAAAAAAATACTTATTAATACAAGCAATTTTTACATATATCATAAAGCATAAGCACACTATATTACATATATTACACCACACGAATACAACTATCTTATTCCGACACGCTTGTTTCTTCTTCTTCGGTTTTGGTTCGTTTTGCCAAGTTTCTAGGGATATATGATATTCCTCTAATACGAGCCTTCATTTTCCACATTGGTTTAGAAAAACCTGGTGGTTTAGAGGTTCCCGGGTCATTGTAACAACTTAAGGACTTCGGGGGTTGACGATACATATAAAGTTCATCGAGGTTGGAATTAGATTTCTCTATTTTTATGCCCTTTCCCTTATTATTTTCTTTTGCCTTTTTAAATTCAGTTGGGGTAATTTCTATAACATCATCGGAATTCTCGTCGGAATACGATTCATCGGAGAATTGGTAATCCTCCCAATATTTGGCTTCCTTGGCGGAAATACCATTGACCATAATTAATCTTGGTCGGTTGGTTGAGGATTTTCTTTTACTTAACCGTTTTATTATTTCCCCCACCGGTTCTATTTCTTCATCCGGTTCCGACTCTTCTTCCGGTTCCTCTTCGGGAACTTGTGAATCAGTCCATGAATCATTCCAATTTACATTTGACTCTTCATTATTATTAGGTGAGTCAATGGGACTTGTTCTAGATGTAGACATCTATCACATAATATCAAACGCGTTAAGAGATTAATATATCACATAATATACACATGTTAAAAATATATAGTTTCCAACAAAATTTGTTAAGCAATCATTTTTCAAGTAAATACGGTCGAAGTCCAGACTCACTAATGCATCCTAACAAACTCGATAAGACACACTAATGCAAAATTCTAGTTCTCTAAGACCAACGCTCGGATACCAACTGAAATGTCCCGTTCTTATTGATTAAAAACGTTCCATATTAATTGATTTCGTTGCGAGGTTTTGACCTCTATATGAGACGTTTTTCAAAGACTGCGTTCATTTTAAAACAAACCATAACCTTTATTTCATTAATAAAGGTTTAAAAAGCTTTACGTAGATTATCAAATAATGATAATCTAAAATATCCTGTTTACACACGACCATTACATAATGGTTTACAATACAAATATGTTATAACAAAATAAGTTTCTTGAATGCAGTTTTTACACAATATCATACAAGCATGGACTCCAAATCTCGTCCTTATTTAAGTATGCGACAGCGGAAGCTCTTAATAATCACCTGAGAATAAACATGCTTAAAACGTCAACAAAAATGTTGGTGAGTTATAGGTTTAACCTATATATATCAAATCATAATAATAGACTACAAGATTTCATATTTCAATACACATCCCATACATAGAGATAAAAATCATTCATATGGTGAACACATGGTAACCGACATTAACAAGATGCATATATAAGAATATCCCCATCATTCCGGGACACCCTTCGGATATGATATAAATTTCGAAGTACTAAAGCATCCGGTACTTTGGATGGGGTTTGTTAGGCCCAATAGATCTATCTTTAGGATTCGCGTCAATTAGGGTGTCTGTTCCCTAATTCTTAGATTACCAGACTTAATAAAAAGGGGCATATTCGATTTCGATAATTCAACCATAGAATGTAGTTTCACGTACTTGTGTCTATTTTGTAAATCATTTATAAAACCTGCATGTATTCTCATCCCAAAAATATTAGATTTTAAAAGTGGGACTATAACTCACTTTCACAGATTTTTACTTCGTCGGGAAGTAAGACTTGGCCACTGGTTGATTCACGAACCTATAACAATATATACATATATATCAAAGTATGTTCAAAATATATTTACAACACTTTTAATATATTTTGATGTTTTAAGTTTATTAAGTCAGCTGTCCTCGTTAGTAACCTACAACTAGTTGTCCACAGTTAGATGTACAGAAATAAATCGATAAATATTATCTTGAATCAATCCACGACCCAGTGTATACGTATCTCAGTATTGATCACAACTCAAACTATATATATTTTGGAATCAACCTCAACCCTGTATAGCTAACTCCAACATTCACATATAGAGTGTCTATGGTTGTTCCGAAATATATATAGATGTGTCGACATGATAGGTCGAAACATTGTATACGTGTCTATGGTATCTTAAGATTACATAATATACAATACAAGTTGATTAAGTTATGGTTGGAATAGATTTGTTACCAATTTTCACGTAGCTAAAATGAGAAAAATTATCCAATCTTGTTTTACCCATAACTTCTTCATTTTAAATCCGTTTTGAGTGAATCAAATTGCTATGGTTTCCTATTGAACTCTATTTTATGAATCTAAACAGAAAAAGTATAGTTTTATAGTCGAAAAAATAAGTTACAAGTCGTTTTTGTAAAGGTAGTCATTTCAGTCGAAAGAACGACGTCTAGATGACCATTTTAGAAAACATACTTCCACTTTGAGTTTAACCATAATTTTTGGATATAGTTTCATGTTCATAATAAAAATCATTTTCTCAGAATAACAACTTTTAAATCAAAGTTTATCATAGTTTTTAATTAACTAACCCAAAACAGCCCGCGGTGTTACTACGACGGCGTAAATCCGGTTTTACGGTGTTTTTCGTGTTTCCAGGTTTTAAATCATTAAGTTAGCATATCATATAGATATAGAACATGTATTTAGTTTATTTTAAAAGTAAAATTAGAAGGATTAACTTTTGTTTGCGAACAAGTTTAGAATTAACTAAACTATGTTCTAGTGATTACAAGTTTAAACCTTCGAATAAGATAGCTTTATATGTATGAATCGAATGATGTTATGAACATCATTACTACCTTAAGTTCCTTGGATAAACCTACTGGAAAAGAGAAAAATGGATCTAGCTTCAATGGATCCTTGGATGGCTCGAAGTTCTTGAAGCAGAATCATGACACGAAAACAAGTTCAAGTAAGATCATCACTTGAAATAAGATTGTTATAGTTATAGAAATTGAACCAAAGTTTGAATATGATTATTACCTTGTATTAGAATGATAACCTACTGTAAGAAACAAAGATTTCTTGAGGTTGGATGATCACCTTACAAGGTTGGAAGTGAGCTAGCAAACTTGAAAGTATTCTTGATTTTATGTAACTAGAACTTGTAGAATATATGAAGAACACTTAGAACTTGAAGATAGAACTTGAGAGAGATAAATTAGATGAAGAAAATTGAAGAATGAAAGTATTTGTAGGTGTTTTTGGTCGTTGGTGTATGGATTAGATATAAAGGATATGTAATTTTGTTTTCATGTAAATAAGTCATGAATGATTACTCATATTTTTGTAATTTTATGAGATATTTCATGCTAGTTGCCAAATGATGGTTCCCACATGTGTTAGGTGACTCACATGGGCTACTAAGAGCTGATCATTGGAGTGTATATACCAATAGTACATGCATCTAAAAGCTGTGTATTGTACGAGTACGAATACGGGTGCATACGAGTAGAATTGTTGATGAAACTGAACGAGGATGTAATTGTAAGCATTTTTGTTAAGTAGAAGTATTTTGATAAGTGTATTGAAGTCTTTCAAAAGTGTATAAATACATATTAAAATACTACATGTATATATATTTTAACTGAGTCGTTAAGTCATCGTTAGTCGTTACATGTAAGTGTTGTTTTGAAACCTTTAGGTTAACGATCTTGTTAAATGTTGTTAACCCAATGTTTATAATATTAAATGAGATTTTAAATTATTATATTATCATGATATTATCATGTATGAATATCTCTTAATATGATATATATACATTAAATGTCTTTACAACGATAATCGTTACATATATGTCTCGTTTAAAAATCATTAAGTTAGTAGTCTTGTTTTTACATATGTAGTTCATTGTTAATATACTTAATGATATGTTTACTTATCATAGTATCATGTAACTATATATATATCCATATATATGTCATCATATAGTTTTTACAAGTTTTAACGTTCGTGAATCACCGGTCAACTTGGGTGGTCAATTGTCTATATGAAACATATTTCAATTAATCAAGTCTTAACAAGTTTGATTGCTTAACATGTTGGAAACATTTAATCATGTAAATATCAATCTCAATTAATATATATAAACATGGAAAAGTTCGGGTCACTACAAAGAATCTCATAGAAACCATTCGTCAAGATAGTTCGAAGATCTATACATCTCTAATACATATCCTAAAATGTTTTTATGTTACAATATAAGTAGTAGGTTATAGGTGCTAGTAATAGTAATAGTAATAGTGTATACATGTTATTTATTTTATTTTTAATTGCATATAATTTATAACATTATTTACATGTTTCGGTAAAAATAATAACCGAAGTAAAAAGTAAAAAGTAAAAAGTAAAAAAGTAAAAAGTAAAAAAAATAAAAAGTAAGAAAAGAATACTTACTAGTAGTAATTCTTCAAAGAGAGAATGAGAGAAATTTTGGTGTGAGTTTGAATGAGAAATGAGGGGTATTTATATTTGAAAAAATTAGGTAAAAAGAATAAAATAATTAAAAGAAAAAGAAATATTTTAATTCTTAATGGGATTTTAAAATTAAAAAGTATTAAATGTTAGGTCATGGGATAATGCACAAAATAAAATAATAAAAGTAGTTTTTCCATTACAATTTTTAATGAAAAAGTAATTTATTTATTTATTTTTACTTTTTCATTTATTTTAAGGATTTTTTTTAGATAAATAAACAAATTGATTTAATGCTTTTCTAAGAATATTTGTCAATAATATTTTATTTTATTTTATTTTATTTTTTTAATTAATAAATACAAATTTTGCATAAAAATAATAAATAATTTTGTATTTTGTATTTTTAATAATAATTATGATTTTAATTATTAAACTATAGTTTTAGTAAGTTTGTAAATATTATTACATTTATATATAATTGGATTTATTATATAGTTAAATATATAATACATTAACTAAATAATAAAAGTGATACAAAGTTTATATACTTAGTTAAATTATGTCAAATTATATAAATTAATAATATATTATTTATTTAAGCGTACATTGTTGACTAAATATTACTATTCGGTCAATATTTAATTGTATATAACAACCCTTAATACATATAGTCAGACATATAACCCTAGGGCTAATTCAGTAATTTAGAAGTCAAAAAGTGAGGGTTGTTACAATTATCATGTGACAACCCGGAAATTTTCAACCAAATTTAAACTTTAATCTTTATATGTTTCCGACACAATAAGCAATATTTGTTAAGTTAAATTTCAAGAATTTTAAACTATGTTCATACATTCATTCAACCTCGACCAAGTTCCAATGATTCACGAACCATTAATCGAATATGATTATATATGTATATGTGTATATATATTATAACTTGAAACGTAAACAAAATATTAGATTAAATACTTTATATGATTGTATCTATTTCAAAATGTTTATCAATGGAATTAGAAGATAAGATCAAATGATTGAATTATCAGATATATTGAATTATGATTACAAGTCTCTGTTGAAAGGCCCACGTTGATTTGAGAAATCTTTTCATTTTAACAATATTCGGAAAATGGTAAAGTGATTTATAAATAAGAACAAATTGTCAATCATTGAGAACTAGACAAAGGATAGTGGAAGATTGAATCTCATAAAGACTCGATTGATCTATTTAGTTTCAAACGTACAAAAACGTTTTCAGTTTAAAAAGAACTGTATTATTAAAACGTATATAACTTTTATAAATATATAGAACCACTTTTGACAACTCATTACTTAACTAGTATGATAAAGATAACGATATTTATATTTTATTTTATTAATATATATATAACGATTTAAATTAATATTATATATATTTATACGCGTATTATACGTACATAGTTTTATACTTTTACTATACTTAAACTTTACCTTTACTTTATTTTCACTTTACTTTAACTTTAATAATTCACTTTAATAATTCATACTTTAATAATTCATACTTTAATAATTCACTTTAATAATTCATACTTTAATAATTCACTTTAATAATTCATACTTTAATAATTCACTTTAATAATTCATACTTTAATAATTCACTTTAATAATTCATACTTTAATAATTCACTTTAATAATTCAAAAATCTATTATAAATAGAATTCAATAGGTTTCATTATTTCATAGAAACTTGAAAATATTTTTCTCTAAACTCTCTCAATCGATTTACATATATATATTTACTCCGTATTATTTCAAGATATTATTAGTATACATAAAATATTACAACGGAGTGCTGTCCGAGTGATTTCAAAATTGTTTTTCGAGTGGGATAGGATTAAGGAAATTATGGGTTATAGCTATGGAGGTGATTGAGTATGGTTCATGGGTATGCTCGTGAGGTCAGTATAGTGTTTATCATTTCCGTTGCGTCTACGTACCTTTCCTGCAATATTGAATCTCAATATTGATACGTGAGTACTCATAATTTAACTTTTACATACTAATAGTGTATCCCTGACTAGTGCTCGAGTATTTAGGATTATGCATGCTTGTACTTTTGATATTGCCCTTAGACAGGTTAGGTTGAATCTTGATTTAGTTACACTTGCGGTTGAGATAAGGTATAAGATATGCATGTCCTTGGAAAGCTAGCAAAAAATTAAGTACTTTTCCTTTAGATATCGAATGCTTTCGATGAACGGATTAGAAGTTATAATCAATTGAATTTTCGATATTTTTATTAAAAATGATTATTATTATCGTCGTTTTTATCGTCGTTCTAGTTTTATCTTATTATTATCATTATTATTATCTTTATCAATAAAAGGGATTTATCATTAAAAATTGTTATTTTTTTTATTACTATCGTTATTATCGTTAAAGTTATAATTAGTATTATTATTATTATCCAATTATTATTATTATTATTATTATTATTATTATTATTATTATTATTATTATTATTATTATTATTATTATTATTATTATTATTATTATTATTATTATTATTATTGGTATTATTATTATTATTATTATTATTATTATTATTATCATTATTAATATATATATCATTATTTAAAAATGGTTATTGTTATTGTTATTATTATTATTACTATATTATCATTAAGATAATTATTAGTATTATCGTTAATAATGTTATAGTAACTATCATTATTAATATTAGTGTAATTAAAACAAATATTTGTAACACCTAATTATTTTGATTACTATTATTATCATTATTATGAACACGATATAAAAGACGATTAAAAGCTATTAAACGAAACGATTAGGAAATAATGGGTAAGAGTATCATGATGAAATTAAAATATTATAAGATATTGATTTAGATAAAATTATCGTTCTTATGATTTGTATCATTACTATTATTATTAAAAGTATCGTTAGTATTAAAACTATCATTTTAACAAAAATTATCATTTTAATAGAAATGTCATTGTTACTATAAAATATCATTATTATTATTATTATTTTAAATAGAATTATTATTTTAAAGATAATATTAAAAATTATCGTAAATATTAAAGTTATCATAATTAGAATTATCGTTTGATCATAATGTCATCTTGGTAAATATAAATATTGATATTTTTATAATAATAATTATTATTACAAAATAATACAACTTTTACTTACTATCATTAAAGATATTATTTTATCAAATAAATATGTGATACAAACATTTTTTACTACATGTAATAACTTACTTTAATAATACCTATCATATTATCTTTATAATATTAAATGAACCCTATAAAATTTTATTACTTAATATATATAAAAGTATATTTTATTATATAAATTTAATATAAAATTTTATTTATTAATAAATAAATTATATTATTTACTCTAATAAATCTTTTAAAAATATTTAAAAATGTAAAACGACGATATTTAAACTATATATTAATCATGTATAGATTTTTGGAAATTATTTTGAGTCAAATTTACTTTTGTTGACTTTTGCATATTAGTCTCGAGCATTAAGATTGTGGTACACTATGACTTGACCTAATTTGTTAGACAAATATTGACCAACACATAAATATATATAATTAATTTAGGTTCGTGAATCCGAGGCCAACCTTGCACTTGTTCAATGATGTTATATGTATTTTTACTACGAAATACAGTATGGTGAGTTTCATTTGCCTTTTTACCCTTTATATTTTTGGGCTGAGAAAACATGCGCAACTTTTATAACTGTTTTACGAAATAGACACAAGTAATCAAAATTACATTATATGGTTGAATTATCGAAATCGAATATGCCCCATTTTATTAAGTCTGGTAATCTAAGAATTAGGGAACAGACACCCTAATTGACGCGAACTCTAAAGATAGATCTATCGGGCCCAACAAGCCCCATCCAAAGTACCGGATGCTTTAGTACTTCGAAATTTATATCATGTCCGAAGGAGGATCCCGGAATGATGGGGATATTCTTATATGCATATTGTGAATGTCAGTTACCAGGTGTTCACCATATGAATGGTTATTTTTGTCTCTATGCATGGGACGTATATTTATGAGAACTGGAAATGAAATTCTTGTGGTCTATTAAAATGATGGAAATAAATGATTATGATAAACTAATGAACTCACCAACCTTTTGGTTGACACTTTAAAGCATGTTTATTCTCAGGTGTTAAAGAAATCTTCCGTTGTGCATTTGCTCATTTTAAAGATATTACTTGGAGTCTTTCATAGCATATTTCGAAGAACGTTGCATTCGAGTCATTGAGTTCATCAAAGATTATTATTAAATCAATTTATAGATGGATAGTGGATATTATAAAATGGTATGCATGCCTGTCAATTTTCGATGTAAAGAAAGATTGTCTTTTAAAAACGAATGCAATGTTTGTAAAATGTATCATATAGAGGTCAAATACCTGTAATCAACTATTGTGAATCGTTTATAATTTATATGAACGGGTCCTTTCAGTTGGTATCAGAGCGGTGGTCTTAGCGAACCAGGTCTGCATTAGTGTGTCTAACTGATAAGTCGATAGGATGCATTAGTGAGTCTGGACTTCGACCGTGTCTGCATGTCAAAAGTTTTGCTTATCATTTTGTGTCAAAAATTAACTACTTATCATCCTCAGGAAATTACCTGGTTATTATTTTTAGTCTAAGACACGTCTTGCTGCATTGATTGCATGAATAGTGTATAGACAAAAATTCATATCTTAGCATATCTGCTAAATCATATCTTATCGTATCTGTTACTTTAAACTTTGCCTGACATATCCCGCAAAGTCCTCCGTAATCTACGAAATCTTTTGATCTATATATATATATATATATATATATATATATATATATATATATATATATATATTATATGTAATTAGAATACCATCCGTTAGACAAAATCATTTCATATCGAAAAAAAATCCTTTATCCAATCGTATGAAATGGAATTCGTCATCAGTTCAAGTCACTCAGATTTCGAAATGGAATCCCATTCAAGCTCCGAAAGCAGTGTGACCGGAATAGATCAACCAATCAGTCATCACATATTCTGAATGAATTGGGGATGAGTTCGTAGCCTCCTCAATCATTGGAGACAAGAAGAAGGTGATCCCTTCCATCCACCACATTGCCCTCTTGACGAAGAACCTAAAGCACTTACCGGCGAACCTGTCCGAAATACCATATTCTCGCTCATTTCCAGAGTATCTCGTCACGATTATATATTACATCAAATTTTAGATTTTATTTATCCGCTCGTCCGAACCGACAATCACCCCCGGTGTAATAGAAGAAGTCAACGAGCTTCGCGCTCGGGTAGTGGCTTTGGAGAATATGGTGCAGAGATTACAAACACCAGCAGCAGCATCAGCAGCATAACCAGTACCACCATCATCAATGCCAATAGTACCATTACCACCTCCAACCACAACCGCGTCGTAAACCTCAACTTCACAATCTGTCCCACGAGCATCAACATCATACGCACCATAGATACCAAGGAGTACCAACAACAATAACTGACGAAGTATTAATTCATAACTTCATTGGAGAAACATTCCGCGGCGATTATGTAATCTCTAAAGTCTTAGAGATTATCTAATCTAGCCCTAACCATAAATCAGTTAAGCGAACCAAAATGATAAAAGGAAGAGTAGAAACCCTGACAAAAATGGTGTGTGATTAACAAGCTAAACTTGCTTTACCAACAGCATCAATAGTACGGTCAGCGTTACCAGCATCGTCAATACAGGCAACATCCGAATCAACAACACCGATAACATCACAAACTCCGTCAGTTCAAGAATCACTGTGGACATCATTACGAATCAATAACGTGTATATTGTATCAACGAGTTATGAAGAATTAACTCATTCCCTCTGAAGAAATTATATGTATATTATATATATATATATATATATATATATATATATATATATATATATATATATATATATATATATATATATATATATATATATTTGAAATACATCTTTTCGTGCTAAGCTATTGTGTGTGAATCTTGTGATGACCCGGAAATTTCCGACCAAATTTAAACTTAATCTTTATATGATTTCGATACGATAAGCAAAGTCTGTAATGTTGAGTCTCGAAAACCTTGAAACTATGTTCATATATTAAATTGACTTTCGACTGCTCTCGACAATTCACGAACAATTAATTTTAAATAGATATGTGTGTATGTATATATAGATAATAATTTGAAATATAAAGTAGTATATGTTGTTGTTAAAAATTAACAAAATAAAAATAGGATATTATAATAATTATTATTTAAAATATATCCCCATATATAAATAAAGTATATTAAAAATTATTATTAAATGATTGTAATACTCGTTGGACGTTTCGATTATTATTTAGAGAAGTTTAATTCGAACTTATATAATTTTAAAATAAACGGTGATACGAAAATGAGTTCTATAAACTTTAGGCTTACTAAAAATATATTTAGGACCTAGTTATTAAATTTCAACATTTTTTATTTTTCACCCATAAATGAGAGGGACAGTTGAGGTAATTTTTATTTATTAATTTAATGATTGAATTTTATACCATAATGACCAAAATAAATAAATATAGTTAATTTAAAAATTTGGGATTTTTAGGAACACTTTTATACAGTAACTGTTTAGCAAGGAACACGATATAACACTCAAAGGGAAAATAGTGTCGGTAGTCTAAAACAAAACAGAGGCGGCTAATCTTTCTATACTGTTAAACTTGTGATTCAATTGATTATTAATTTATATTATAATTATTATTATATTATATAATATAAAACTTTATGTATATCTATATGTATGTGCTTCTTTGTGGATGAAGCAAAGCATCCTTATATCACAGAGAATAAAACCACCACCTTCTTCATAACAACCCAAGCCATCGTGAACTGCCTAACTTCAAACGATCACCGTTAATACTTGTTTTGATTGACAAAAAAAAAAAATCACCATCGGTCATCACTTCAACCCCGAACACCCATCGTTGCTATGCTTCGTTTTCCTTTTCTTCGAAAACCAACATCCATTAAATCACTTTCATTAAATCAAACCATCTAACACTAAGATGTATTTCATGTTTTCGAGCACAAGACCACAACCGACCTTCATCAATACCATCGAAAACCCACAACACAATCTTACCGGTAAGAACCATAAACCACCTCTCACCACCTTTGATCTTTCATGATTATCTCGTTCGATTACCAACATCACTACAACCATCATCATTTTCATTAAACACCTTTCTTATTTGTTCGACCCATAACCACCGTCACCTTCAATTGATCACCATATTCACGTATCATCCACCATCTTCCTCAACCATACACCATAACCCGTCTCTCTTCATCTCTCTCTCTCTTAAAATGTATCATGAATACCACCACCGGTAACCACTCACCACTACCATCAACCTCCTTCTTCTTTGAAAACCACTTAATCAATCACCAAGATTATCATCCTTACAACCACTCTTCTACTATTCGTTATTATTGATATCGAGTTCGATTACCAACCCAACCCGAACATCCCTTGATTTCTACTGCAACTAATCGACAATCATCACTTTTTTTTCATCACCTTAATTATTTATTTTTTTTTCTTCTCGTTTTCGTTCCTGGCTCTTCTGTTTTGATCGAGCAAATACAAACCACCATTGTTTTTATATATATATATATATATAGTTTTGTTGCTTGGTATCACCAACTGAAACACAAGTTAAATTATAGCAAGTAGATTAGTAAAGTACATGTGGGAAAGTTAAAGCTGTATAGCCAATATATAATAATCCCACCACTTGTGATTAAATTAAGATGGCTAAGAATTTGTCAAAAAAAAAAAAAAACAAATCAACGCATATATATATTGTTGTTGTTTAAAACTCGAAGATTCCCATACCAAACCCACTTACAATCTCACGGTTTGGTTTGAGATCCAATTGTTATTATGTTGGGTTTGTAAAAACGCTAGTGGGCTGTGTATTATTTCCATTTGGGCCGAGATGCTTGATCATGAGGATGAAAATCGGGTTGTAAGTCCATAAAGAAGGAAACAGATTTAAAAAGAGTTCATATATAATTATATTATGTAATAAAACAAGAAAGTTGAGATGGGTGAATGGTCTGAGGAGTTTTCTGATTAACGAGAGGTCTAGGGTTCGAACCCGAGCTGAGGCATTTGTTTTTAGGATACTTCTCTGAGGTAGTTTACTTTTACCCATTATTATTATTATTATTATTATTATTATTATTATTATTATTATTATTATTATTATTATTATTATTATTATTATTATTATTATTATTATTATTATTATTATTATTATTATTATTATTATTATTATTATTATTATTATTATTATTATTATTATTATTAGTATCATTTGTATTAAAAACTATCGTTCTTATTAAAAGTATCATTTTTATTATTATTATCATTATTAGAAAAATTATCATTTTCATTAAAATCATTATTTTTACTATCATTATTATTATTTTGACATTAATATCACTAATTTTATATTATTATTATTATTATTATTATTATTATTATTATTATTATTATTATTATTATTATTATTATTAATACTAGTATCAATATTATATTATTAAATAACTATTAGATATATAAAACTATATTTACTACATATATCATAATTTTATTAATACCTTTATAATAAATATTATTGAATATAACTAATTAGGTTATTAATAAAACACCTAATTAAAATAACAATTAAATCACTAATAATATATAAATTTGTTCGATTACCACTATATGTGTTAATATATATATATATATATATAAATGATATAGGTTCGTGAATCCGAGGCCAACCCTGCATTGTTCAATTGTTCAATGTCGTAATATGTATTTTTACTAAAAAATACAATAAGTGAGTTTCATTTGCCCCTTTTACTCTTTATGTTTTTGGGCTGAGAATACATGCAAATGCTTCATTAACTGTTTTACAATATTTATATGCGTGAGTTTCATTAATCCCTTTTTAAATGCTTTTGCAATATATATTTTTGGGACTGAGGATACATGCGCTGTTTTTATAACTGTTTTACGAAATAGACACAAGTAATTGAAACTACATTATATGGTTGAATGATCGAAATCGAATATGCCCCTTTTTATTAAGTCTGGTAATCTAAGAATTAGGGAACAGACACCCTAATTGACGCGAACTCTAAAGATAGATCTATCGGGCCCAACAAGCCCCGTCCAAAGTACCGGATGCTTTAGTACTTCGAAATTTATATCATGTCCGAAGGAGGATTCCGGAATGATGGGGATATTCTAATATGCATATTGTGAATGTCGGTTACCAGGTGTTCAATCCATATGAATGATATTTTTGTCTCTATGTATGGGACGTATGCTTATGAGAAATGGAAATATGAAATCTTGTGGTCTATTAAAATTATGAAATGATTATTTATGTTAAACTAATGAACTCACCAACCTTTTGGTTGACACTTGAAAGCATGTTTATTCTCAGGTATGAAAGAAACATTTCCGCTGTGCATTTGCTCATTTTAAAGACAGTATTTGGAGTCGATCATCGCAATGGAACCAGTTGTTGGTGACTTCGTTCAGATGGATTAGGACGGGTCCTTTCAAATCTTAACTACTCGGTTAATTCATATTACAAATATGTAATAATGTACGTCCTTCAGCCGCAACTTAACCAGCATTAACTACAATCTCTGTCGCAATTCAACAAATTTCAATTCATAATAAATCAAGTATATATTTGATTTTACACTTTCATCATCGATGTACCCGAAACTTTTCAGATAACATCATTCGTACTTAGCGAAATTCACATGAATTCCACGAACCGAACATCATACATCAACAATTAACGAAGTATTGATTCATAATTTCAATGTCATTAAAGAAATACTGCGTAAAAGTTATGTACTTTTTAAAGCCTTTAGGGATTATTCAATTCTAGTTTCAACCGTAAATCAAATGAGTTTAATTTAACATTAACTCATTAAATCTATGTTACATCTGAAGAAAATATACATATATATATTTTCATAAAGACTGTAATAAAATTCTTTTGTACAAAATATTAATTGTGAAATTTTTTTTAACGGGTAGGTAATACCCGAGAGATATATAAATTCACAAATAATATGTTACATTCTTCTAATCTGATTCAGCAAATCATCCATTATACTCCCTACTTTAACAACAATATACATTCTTTTATAGAAATCAAAACAACCATACTCATTCAAAATTTAATTACATATTCTGATTTTGAAATCTCAAAATTCAACTCGAGATATGACCAAAATCATCACTCTTAGATCCTTACATCTTTCACAAGCTATATTTTGACTTCAAAACTGTGTTAGAACATCAAATGTATGTTAACGATTACAATCTGTGTTCAAACCCTTCGAAAATTTCTGAAGACACTTCGAATGATGAGCAATCGAGATGATGATCCAACCACATGTTACCCACAGTTATGTACCCGAAAAACTCTTGAAACCAAAGTAAAAGTTTAAACAACGTATCCTCGTCAGATTCTTTGGCATTTATTAGCAAAAATAACTTTGCGACTCCTATTCAAAGTAGCCAGTTTTGTCACAGCTCCAGCAAGTCAACTTCGACTTTTCAGTCAGACTAACCTTATTATAACCTTGAGATATACACCATCGTTACCAGGGAACCTTTTACATTTCACCACATTATTAGCAGATGTACCAACAACTTCATTACCCTTTGACTTTAGCCTCTCCAAAAAGTCATTATAATTATTTATTGAAACCCCATCATTTACTCATTCTCATCTTGTAATGAGAATTGTCATACGAATCATTGGGAATTAGCAATCAGTATTTTGAAATCTCGCAGCATGTCTACGCCAACAGTTATATGTGTATATATAACGTCTATCTTCTGGACTTAATTTGAATGTGAAGTTTCTGAAAAACACTCCGAACTACGAATTGGTTCTCCGAAAATGGAAAAAATACTGATGAAGCAGCAAAAACTATAAACGACTTTAAGCGGTAAAAGCTGGATGATAATGATGAAGTGTGCTGGCAAAGCGCAGAAAAAGGGAAGTTTTGGAACTGGAAAAACGGATTGAGAAAAGTAGGAAGGAGGCTGTGGACAAATTTCAAAGACTGAACCTGACTTCAAAGGATCCAAATGATTCAGTACCTGCTGAAGTCATTAACGAATACCTTGCTCCTGACTCTAAACCCCTGCGGACAATATTCTTCATCATCTTCTGATATTAGAAATTCTAAAATATCATCATATCTTTCATTATAAATATCCTCCATATTTCTGAAGATATTTTGTTAAGTTTTCTTATTTGAAATCATTTACCTCTTCGCGCTATCTGTATTACATCATAAAAGAAACTATTTTAGTTTCTAAATTCTGAAACATTCAAGTTTAAAATAGGAATATTTTGAAGTAGTGTTGGGAACTGAAGCATGAATTAGTATAATATAATGACACTTGATCAACGTGATTATATTACAGTAAGTCATGCTGAGTTTCTAAATGGAACGTGATGATTCACAGATCATAACATCATCATGTGCCATGTTATACGACTCTTGTATTCTATTTAACCTTTAAAATATCAATAAAATATTTCTTGATGATTCGGCCTTTTCCAAGGTATTCTAGTAATTTGACAAGTCAAGATCGTGCCATCACAATTTCCTTCCTAGAACATTAACAATGTTCATTCCGAAATTCATATCTGTGAATTTTGGACCATTACAAGCGGTGCTTAATCACAAGAAGAAGAAACGAAAGGACAAAACTCCAAAATAGAAATTGGGGTATAAATTGCAGCAAATAAAAGAGAGCATTAACTGTGAATGATAATGATTATAGAAGACAGAAGCAGAGACTTTGAAATATAAGGGAACATATAAAGCCCAACGATAAACCAGAAATTATAAACCATATATATCGATGCATATAGCAATATAAAGACACGGGAGAACTAGAAACACTATAAACCCAAGAGTATAGTAGAAGTAAATATATTCTTCCAGCGGTAGATGAAAAAGAAGAATGACTGATATGAAAGTTAGAAGTATATCGAGAATCAGAACTGGATGGAGCATATTGATGAATACTTTAAAATATGAGTTGAGGGGGGAAGAATAGAAGGTGATGAAACATGACTAGGAACTTAGAAATTAACAGATTTAACTCACACAATGGCGGAATAAGTGAATCAAACCCTCTAGTGAATAGATTAAGTTTTTTTTTGATTAATTTAGTCAAACCACAACTAAATCAAGTGTGATTAGATCAACACCTAGAGCTATTATTCACCACCTGGGTGATTTGGATTTAGAGAGAATCGGAGGAGCTCACTAGATCTGAGTGTGTGTAATAAATGAGAGGCTTAACCTAAAATGAAGAACATAAGATTTTATATACCCCTGCTATTGACTCACCCATACGATTCATTCATCACACGTACGAGTTGGCTTCATCAGCCGTACGGGTGATCACTCACTCGTGTCTTCTCATTTAGGTTGTAATTGCGACTTAGCTCAGCATCAACCGTGCGTATGAGCCTGTCAGCCGTACTAGTGAGGCTTCACTCGTACGTCTGACTAAGTCTAACATAGTTAAACATCTAAATCTCGTTCCTGCAGTTCCTGTAACCACATACAAACACGGATAGGATAATAACGAGCAATCATGGTGGCCTGTAAACTATTGTACCTGCAATGGACGTGGGTAGATGTCTAGGGACTTGCATAAAATGCATCAACAGAAGGTGTGAGTTGAAAGGAAATGAAGGAGGTGAATTTATAAGAAAATCTCTAACAAAACAATTAAAATGGACGATCGCATTTAAAGCGGATCCTAATTCCCTTGATTACCGGAGAGTCAAATCTTATTAAGAAGATTTTCTTCAAATCCCTTGAAATCTGGGAATCAATCATATCTACGTCAAATGATAAGATGAATCTACACTTACTCATTTCACTCTTCTATGTTAGCTTCATTCGTACTCTTCATATAAATGGATTGTTTATCCAAATTATTCGCTGATGATAAAACTCTAATTTTCAGCCCGTATGCATCATGAAAACATACTTATTATCATTCACGACCTTTCCACTCAAATTTCGGGACGAAATTTCTTTAACGGGTAGGTACTGTGACAACCTGGAAATTTTTAACCAAATTTAAACTTTAATCTTTATATGTTTCCGACACAATAAGCAATATTTGTTAAGTTAAATTTCAAGAATTTTAAACTATGTTCATACATTCATTCAACCTCGACCAAGTTCCAATGATTCACGAACCATTAAACGAATATGATTATATATGTATATGTGTATATATATTATAACTTGAAACGTAAACAAAATATTAGATTAAATACTTTATATGATTGTATCTGTTTCAAAATGTTTATCAATGGAATTAGAAGATAAGATCAAATGATTGAATTATCAGATATATTGAATTATGATTACAAGTCTCTGTTGAAAGGCCCACGTTGATTTGAGAAATCTTTTCATTTTAACAATATTCGGAAAATGGTAAAGTGATTTATAAATAAAAACAAATTGTCAATCATTGAGAACTAGACAAAGGATAGTGGAAGATTAAATCTCATAAAGACTCGATTGATCTATTTAGTTTCAAACGTACAAAAACATTTTCAGTTTAAAAAGAACTGTATTATTAAAACGTATATAACTTTTATAAATATATAGAACCACTTTTGACAACTCATTACTTAACTAGTATGATAAAGATAACGATATTTATATTTTATTTTATTAATATCTATATAACGATTTAAATTAATATTATATATATTTATACGCGTATTATACGTACATAGTTTTATACTTTTACTATACTTAAACTTTAACTTTACTTTACTTTAACTTTAATAATTCACTTTAATAATTCATACTTTAATAATTCATACTTTAATAATTCACTTTAATAATTCACTTTAATAATTCATACTTTAATAATTCACTTTAATAATTCATACTTTAATAATTCACTTTAATAATTCATTTTAATAATTCATACTTTAATAATTCACTTTAATAATTCAAAAATCTATTATAAATAGAATTCAATAGGTTTCATTATTTCATAGAAACTTGAAAATATTTTTCTCTAAACTCTCTCAATCGATTTACATATATATATTTACTCCATATTATTTCAAGATATTATTAGTATACATAAAATATTACGACGGAGTGCTGTCCGAGTGATTTCGAAATTGTTTTTCGAGTGGGATAGGATTAAGAAAATTATGGGTTATAGCTATGGAGGTGATTGAGTATGGTTCATGGGTATGCTCGTAAGGTCAATATAGTGTTTATCATTTCCGTTGCGTCTACGTACCTTTCATGCAATATTGAATCTCAATATTGATACATGAGTACTCATAATTTAACTTTTACATACTAATAGTGTATCCCTGACTAGTGCTCGAGTATTTAGGATTATGCATGCTTGTACTTTTGATATTGCCCTTAGACAGGTTAGGTTGAATCTTGATTTAGTTACACTTGCGGTTGAGATAAGGTATAAGATATGCATGTCCTTGGAAAGCTAGCAAAAAATTAAGAACTTTTCCTTTAGATATCGAATGGTTTCGATGAACGGATTAGAAGTTATAATCAATTGAATTTTCGATATTTTTATTAAAAATGATTATTATTATCGTCGTTCTAGTTTTATCTTATTATTATCATTATTATTATCTTTATCAATAAAAGGGATTTATCATTATAAATTGTTATTTTTTTTATTACTATCGTTATTATCGTTAAAGTTATAATTAGTATTATTATTATTATCCAATTATTATTATTATTATTATTATTATTATTATTATTGGTATTATTATTATTATTATTATCATTATTAATATATATCATTATTTAAAAATGGTTATTGTTATTGTCATTATTATTATTACTATATTATCATTAAGATAATTATAATTATTAGTATTATCGTTAATAATGTTATAGTAACTATCATTATTAATATTAGTGTAATTAAAACAAATATTTGTAACACCTAATTATTTTGATTACTATTATTATCATTATTATGAACACGATATAAAAGATGATTAAAAGCTATTAAACGAAACGATTAGGAAATAATGGGTAAGAGTATCATGATGAAATTAAAATATTATAAGATATTGATTTAGATAAAATTATGGTTCTTATTATTTTTATCATTACTATTATTATTAAAAGTATCGTTAGTATTAAAACTATCATTTTAACAAAAATTATCATTTTAATAGAAATGTCATTGTTACTATAAAATATCATTATTATTATTATTATTTTAAATAGAATTATTATTTTAAAGATAATATTAAAAATTATCGTAAATATTAAAGTTATCATAATTAGAATTATCGTTTTATCATAATGTCATCTTAGTAATTATAAATATTGATATTTTTATAATAATAATTATTATTACAAAATAATACAACTTTTACTTACTATCATTATAGATATTATTTTATCAAATAAATATGTGATACAAACATATTTTACTACATGTAATAACTTACTTTAATAATACCTATCATATTATCTTTATAATATTAAATGAACCCTATAAAATTTTATTACTTAATATATATAAAAGTATATTTTATTATATAAATTTAATATAAAATTTTATTTATTAATAAATAAATTATATTATTTACTCTAATAAATCTTTTAAAAATATTTAAAAATGTAAAACGACGATATTTAAATTATATATTAATCATGTATAGATTTCTGGAAATTATTTTGAGTCAAATTTACTTTTGTTGACTTTTGCATATTAGTCTCGAGCATTAGGATTGTGGTACACTATGACTTGACCTAATTTGTTAGACAAATATTGACCAACACATAAATATATATAATTAATTTAGGTTCGTGAATCCGAGGCCAACCTTGCACTTGTTCAATGATGTTATATGTATTTTTACTACAAAATACAGTATGGTGAGTTTCATTTGCCTTTTTACCCTTTATATTTTTGGGCTGAGAATACATGCGCAACTTTTATAACTGTTTTACGAAATAGACACAAGTAATCAAAATTACATTATATGGTTGAATTATCGAAATCGAATATGCCCCTTTTTATTAAGTCTGGTAATCTAAGAATTAGGGAACAGACACCCTAATTGACGCGAACTCTAAAGATAGATCTATCGGGCCCAACAAGCCCCATCCAAAGTACCGGATGCTTTAGTACTTCAAAATTTATATCATGTCCGAAGGAGGATCCCGGAATGATGGGGATATTCTTATATGCATATTGTGAATGTCGGTTACCAGTTGTTCACCATATGAATGATTATTTTTGTCTCTATGCATGGGACGTATATTTATGAGAACTGGAAATGAAATTCTTGTGGTCTATTAAAATGATGGAAATAAATGATTATGATAAACTAATGAACTCACCAACCTTTTGGTTGACACTTTAAAGCATGTTTATTCTCAGGTGTTAAAGAAATCTTCCGCTGTGCATTTGCTCATTTTAAAGATATTACTTGGAGTCTTTCATAGCATATTTTGAAGAACGTTGCATTCGAGTCATTGAGTTCATCAAAGATTATTATTAAATCAATTTATAGTTGGATAGTGGATATTATGAAATGGTATGCATGCCTATCAATTTTTGATGTAAAGAAAGATTGTCTTTTAAAAACGAATGCAATGTTTGTAAAATGTATCATATAGAGGTCAAATACCTCGCAATGTAATCAACTATTGTGAATCGTTTATAATGTATATGAACGGGTCCTTTCATATCATGTCCACATAATTCAATGGTGGTAATTATCATGTCCACATAATTCAGCGGTTGCAATTATCATGTCCACATAATTCAACAATAATCCGCAGAACTTCTGTCTGCATAATAATTCATTGGAGGAATGTTTTGCTTGTGTCTATCTCGTCAAACATTTATAAAAGCATTTCATGTATTCGCAGTTCAAAATATATTTCAAAAGCATTTAACAGAGTAGTTGTAAAAACAGCGCATGTATTCCCAATCCCAAAAATGTAAAGAGTAAGAGGGAGAAAATGAACTCACATAATGTATTTTGTAGTAAAAATACATATGACGATATTGAACAATGCAGGGTTGGCCTTGGATTCACGAACCTAAATCATTTGTATATATTAATACACATATTCGCAATCGAACAATTATATATATATATATATATATATATATATATATATATATATATATATATATATATATATATATAAATTTATTAGTTATGTCATTTTTATATTAATAATATGTATATGTTTTCCTATTTTCATTTTATAAATAAAAATATAAATTTTTGTTATGTTATATGTATTAAATATATATATATATATATATATATATATATATATATATATATATATATATATATATATATATATATATATATATATATATATATATATATATATATTATATCATTTGTTTGAAAAAAAAATATTAATTATAATAATTCTAAAATAATATTACATATGGTAAAATTGTAGTATTTATAATACTGAAGTTTTCTAACAGAGGTAATGCTGTTAATGTTTCTATTAGTGATAATACTAATAATGATATTGATGATAATAACTATAAAAATATAAATTTTACTGTTAATAATAGTTATGATAATGATTTTAGTAGTTACATAATAGTAATATTCATGATAGTACTTATAATCATATTAGTGATAATAATAATAATAATAATAATAAAAATAATAATAAAAATAATAAGTAACTACCTCAAAGAAGTATCCCCTAAAAAAATGCCCAAGTCCGGGTTTGAACCCGTGACGTCCCGGTAACCAAATAACAACCTAAACCATTCTTTTGCACATTACTTTCTGTTTTATCTCACGAACTAAATATACTTAACCTATGTATCTGTTACTTTCTTCTTCCCCATTATGATCATTATCATCCATCCAAATCATCCTCCTCCTCATCTAATCTATATCATCAACTATTATCATCATCTTAGTTAATCATAAATCCTCATCAAACATCTTGGCAAACTGCACTACAAGTGGAATTGTGTAAAGACCCGTCCTAATCCATCCGGACGAAGTCCATATCGATTATAAATGATTCACAACAGTTGATTACATCGCGAGGTACTTAACCTCTATATGATACATTTTACAAACATTGCATTCGTTTTTGAAAAGACAATCTTTCATTACATCGAAAGTTGACAACATGCATACCATTTTATAATATATCTAACTATAATTGTCTTAATAATAATCTTGATGAACTCAACGACTCGAATGCAACGTCTTTTGATATATGTCATGAATGACTCCAAGTAATATCTTTAAAATGAGCAAATGCACAGCGGAAGATTTCTTTCGTACCTGAGAATAAACATGCTTTCAAGTGTCAACCAAAAGGTTGGTGAGTTCATTAGTTTAACATAAATAATCATTTCCATCATTTTAATAGACCACAAGATATTCATTTTCAGATCTAAAAAAAAACGTTCCATGCATAGAGATAAGAATATCATTCAAATGGATTGAACACCTGGTAACTTACATTCATAATATACATATAAGAATATCCCTATCATTTCCGGGATCCTCCTTCGGACATGATATAAATTTTGAAGTACTAAAGAATCCGGTACTTTGGATGGGGCTTGTTGGGATCGATAGATCTATCTTTAGAGTTCGCGTCAATTAGGGTGTCTGTTCCCTAATTCTTAGATTACCAGACTTAATAAAAAGGGGCATATTCAATTTCGATCATTCAACCATATAATGTAGTTTTGATTACTTGTGTCTATTTCGTAAAAACATTTATAAAAATTGCGCATGTATTCTCAGCCCAAAAATATAAAGGGTAAAAAGGTAAATGAAACTCACAGTACTGTATTTTGTAGTAAAAATACATATGACGACATTGAACAATGCAGGGTAGGCCTCGGATTCACGAACCTATATCATTTATATTTCTATTAATTAAAATATATAATAGAGATATCATAAATTTGTTTATTAATATATATTATTTATATATTTTGTAATTATATAAGATTTTTACTAGATTCCATTTAAAACATATACTTTATTTTATATCTTAAATTATATGTTATATATATTTATTTTGTATATATATTTAAAGTGACAAATATTTTTATATATTTAGTTGTGTCAATATATCTAAATATATTATATGATCAGTATTATATTTAAAATCATTAGTTGGTTTTATGTAAGTATTTATATAAATACTATTAATATGTTTGATATATTGTATATGAAATATTAATGTACTTTTAGTATATGTAAAGAATATATTTTATGTACAAAATATTTAGCTGTTAAAAATGTTAGTTTTGATAACAAGGATTTACTCATAATAATAATAATTTTATTGATAATGATAATACTAATAATTACATAAATGATACTAATATTAATATTAATAATAGTTCGTAATATTATCATAATAACATTTATAATAATAATCTTAATTTTAATAGTACTTCTATTGTTATTAATGATACTAATAATAACATTAATAATGATGTTACATAATAGTAAAGTGATATTAACACTAATCATAATCTTACTAATACCTAATAATAATAATAGTTGTTATTTACTACATATATTAGTAATATTAATAACAATAATAACTATCATACTAATATTAATGACAATAACAATAATAATCATAACAATAATGATAATAATAATAATAATAATAATAATAATGATAGTAATAATAATAAAATAAAATAGAAAAACTACCTCAATCAAATGGGTTCCAAAAAAAAGACTTAACAGTCCATGCCGGGAATTGAACCCACAACCACTTGCTATCCCGACCACACCTAAGACCATCGAACCATTTTCATTTTTCTGTAATCATACCCCTTTGAAAATTTATAACCCGTAATTATTTTTATTTTCAACTTCATCTTCCTCACTAAATATCAAAAGCATCGATCGTGGCTCTTTAAAATCAAACCAACGAAATTATTTTATTTAAGACACATAAACATCCATATATAAATATATATATAGCTGTGTTTGTAATTTTAACAAGAAAAATGAAAATAAAAAAAACCCCTGCTGCTCGACGCAGAATAAAAAAAAATTTTGATTGATCGCTAAGAACGTTTTTTAGATTATGCTTTCAACACATAATGTGTTTTAAATCGTCTTTAAAAACTTTATAAATTGTCGATTTCAACAAAAACGTTAACACAATTACTAATTTTGTGATGAACACAATTTTTGACTTTTAACAACTAAAACTTTGACTTCGAAATTACGAATCGATAAAAGGAATTGAAGGTTGTAACTTTGCAGATAGTTTGGTTAGGGGATTCCTAACATAACTGCAATTTTAGATTTACAAAATATTTTTGAATTCGATTTTTGACCAAAAAGGTGAGTTACAGGGGAAAACCGACGGGTTCTCTTTTATTAAAAAAAATTTTGTTTAATCCCAATCTTAATAGAAGTTAAAAGGGTTGTATTGGATGTTAAGAGTGTAATGTTGACTGAATTGTTTATGATCACTAGCCAATCGATTTAATAATGGTTTATGTGAATTCGCCAGACTAGTTGTGCCAAGGAAGAACAAAAAAAAAAATTAAAGTGGATAATGACCCTAAACAGACTTTTGTTATATCTTGTGATTAAATCTCGACTGATATCAATTTTTGGATACAGAAACAAAATTACCAATATTTGATGTTGAAAGGAAACTGTCTTTATTCTCCATATTATTATTTATCTAATATTATTACTTGATAATATTTAATAAAAATACAATAATAAAAAGAATAGAATTAATAATAATATTAATAATACTAAGTAATAAAAATTATGATATTAATGATATCAGAAATTAAATATATCAAATTTCATACTTATGTATTATATATATACTAACAATATTAACACTAGTACTAATATTTAATATTTATATTAATAATAATAACAATGAAAGTAATAATAATAATATTATTAGTAATGATAACGATTTTAAATGTACTAATTTTCATTTCTATATATTATCTATTGAGAATAATAATATAGCTAATACTGATCTTAATATTAAAGGTAATAACAATTTTATTATAACAACTATATTTAATAATTTAGTAATACATATAATAGATTATATATTATTATATAATAATGAGTATAATACATTTTAATAATAATAACTAATAATAATGAAGGTATAATAAGTTACATGTTTCCATTTATATAATAATATTAATAATACAGATATAGGTATTAATAGTAATAAAAGCAGTAATATTATAACATATGTTGAATATTTAATATTTATATATTTATAAGTAATTATTAATAAGAATCACGTATAGTTTCATATATATATATATATATATATATATATATATATATATATATATATATATATATATATTTTAATAATAGTTGATTATTATTACTTTACATTTTTTTATTTTTTATTTTTATTTTTACACACAATTGTTCGTGAATCGTCGAGAGCAGTCGAAGGTCAATTGAATATATGAACATTGTTTCAAAATTTTCTAAAATCAACATTACATACTTTGCTTATTGTATCGAAATCATATAAAGATTAAGTTTAAATTTTAGAAATTCCCGGGTCGTCACAGTACCTACCCGTTAAAGAAATTTCGTCCCGAAATTTGAGTGGGATCGTCATAACTAACAAATAAGAATGTTTTCATGACGAATATGAGTTAATAAATAGAGTTTTATCATTTCCGAGTAATATAGATTAAACGATTCGGTTACTTGAAGCATATGAGTGAAGCTATCTCAAAAGATTGAAATAGGAAAAGTAAAGATTCGTCTTAACTTTTGACATAGTTAGGTTTGAATTTAGAAAATAAGGTTCGTATTAACTTTTGACGTTGTCTTGATTGAATTCCGGAATTCAAGGGATTTAAAGAAAATCTTCGAAATCTAACAGATTTGATTCTTCGGCGAATAAGAAAATTACGATCTCTATAATTAAATACTGTGATCTGCCTCGATTACTCTGTCTGATATTTCCATTATAAATTAAACTTTTTCCGTTCCATTATTGTAGTGACCCGAACTTTTCCATGTTTATATATATATTAAATGAAATTGTTATTTACATGATTAAGTGTTTCCAACATGTTAAGCAATCAAACTTGTTAAGACTTGATTAATTGAAATAAGTTTCATATAGACAATTGACCACCCAAGTTGACCGGCGATTCACGAACGTTAAAACTTGTAAAAACTATATGATGACATATATATGGATATATATATAGTTAACATGATATTATGATAAGTAAACATATCATTAAGTATATTAACAATGAACTACATATGTAAAAACAAGACTATTAACTTAATGATTTTGAAACGAGACATATATGTAACGATTATCGTTGTAACGACATTTAATGTATATATATCATATTAAGATATATTAATACATCATGATATCATGATAATGTAATAATTTAACATCTCATTTTATTTAATAAACAATGGGTTAACAACATTTAACAAGATCCTTAACCTAAAGGTTTCAAAACAACACTTACATGTAACGACTAACGATGACTTAACGACTCAGTTAAAATGTATATACATGTAGTGTTTTAATATGTATTCATACACTTTTGAAAGACTTCAAGACACTTATCAAAATACTTCTACTTAACAAAAATGCTTACAATTACATCCTCGTTCAGTTTCATCAACAATTCTACTCGTATGCACCCGTATTCGTACTCGTACAATACACAGCTTTTAGATGTATGTACTATTGGTATATACACTCCAATGATCAGCTCTTAGCAACCCATGTGAGTCACCTAACACATGTGGGAACCATCATTTTGCAACTAGCATGAAATATCTCATAAAATTACAAAAATATGAGTAATCATTCATGACTTATCTACATGTAAACAAAATTACATATCCTTTATATCTAATCCATACACTAACGACCAAAAACACCTACAAACACTTTCATTCTTCAATTTTCTTCATATAATTAATCTCTCTCAAGTTCTATCTTCAAGTTCTAAGTGTTCTTCATAAATTCTACAAGTTCTAGTTTCATAAAATCAAGAATACTTCCAAGTTTGCTAGCTTACTTCCAATCTTGTAGAGTGATCATCCAACCTCAAGAAATCTTTCTTATTTACAGTAAGATATCTTTCTAATACAAAGTAATACTTATATTCAAACTTTGATTCAATTTCTATAAATATAACAACCTTATTTCATGTGGAAATCTTACTTGAACTTGTTTTCGTGTCATGATCTGCTTCAAGAACTTTCAAGCCATCCAAGGATCCTTTGAAGCTAGATCTATTTTTATCATTTCCAATAGCTTTATCCAGAAAACTTGAGGTAGTAATGATGTTCATAATATCATTCGATTCATACATATAAAGCTATCTTATTCGAAGGTTTAAACTTGTAATCACTAGAACATAGTTTAGTTAATTCTAAACTTGTTCGCAAAAAAAAGTTAATCCTTCTAACTTGACTTTTAAAATCAACTAAACACATGTTCTATATCTATATGATATGCTAACTTAATTATTTAAAACCTGGAAACACGAAGAACACTGTAAAACTGGACATACGCCGTCGTAGTAACATCGCGGGCTGTTTTGGGTTAGTTAATTAAAAACTATGATAAACTTTGATTTAAAAGTTGTTCTTCTGGGAAAATAATTTTTCTTATGAACATGAAACTATATCCAAAAATCATGATTAAACTCAAAGTGGAAGTATGTTTTCTAAAATGGTCATCTAGACGTCGTTCTTTCGACTGAAATCACTACCTTTACAAAAATGACTTGTAACTTATATTTCCGACTATAAACCTATACTTTTTTGTGTTTGGATTCATAAAATAGAGTTCAATATGAAACCATAGCAATTTGATTCACTCAAAACGGATTTAAAATGAAGAAGTTATGGATAAAACATGATTGGATAATTTTTCTTGATGTAGCAACGTGAAAATTGGTAACAAATCTATATTAATCATATCCTAGCTAACTTATATTGTATTATACATGTATTCTAATATATTATGTAATCTTGGGATACCATAGACACGTATGCAAATATTTTGACATATCATATCGACCCATGTGTATATATTATTTGGAACAACCATAGACACTCTATATGCAGTAATGTGGTAGTTAGCTATACAGGGTTGAGGTTGATTCCAAAAATATATATACTTTGAGTTGTGATCTAGCCTGAGACGTGTATACACTGGGTCGTGGATTGATTCAAGATAATATATATCAATTTTTTCTGTACATCTAACGTTAGACAACTAGTTGTAGGTTACTAACGAGGACAGCTGACTTAATAAACTTAAAACATCAAAATATATTAAAAGTGTTGTAAATATATTTTGAATATATTTTGATATATATGTACATATTTGTTATAGGTTCGTGAATCGACCAGTGGCCAAGTCTTACTTCCCGACGAAGTAAAAATCTGTGAAAGTGAGTTTCATTTGCTCCCTTTTTAAATGCTTTTGCAATATATATTTTTGGGACTGAGAATATATGCGCTTTTATAAATGTTTTACAAAATAGACACAAGTAATCGAAACTACATTATATGGTTGAATGATCGAAATCGAATATGCCCCTTTTTATTAATTCTGGTAATCTAAGAATTAGGGAACAGACACCCTAATTGACGCGAACTCTAAAGATAGATCTATCGGGCCCAACAAGCCCCATCCAAAGTATCGGATGCTTTAGTACTTTGAAATTTATATCATGTCCGAAGGAGGATCCCGGAATGATGGGGATATTCTTATATGTATATTGTGAATGTCGGTTACCAGGTGTTCACCATATGAATGATTTTTATCTCTATGTATGGGATGTATATTGAAATATGAAATCTTGTGGTCTATTGTTACGATTTGATATATATAGGTTGAACCTATAACTCACCAACATTTTTGTTGACATTTAAAGCAAGTTTATTCTCAGGTGAATATTAAGAGCTTCCGCTGTTGCATACTAAAATAAGGACAAGATTTGGAGTCCATGTTTGTATGATATTATGTAAAAACTGCATTCAAGAAATATATGTCGATGTAATATATTTCTATTGTAAACCATTATGTAATGGTCGTGTGTAAACAGTATATTTTAGATTATCATTATTTGATAATCTACATAATGCTTTTGAAACCTTTATTGATAAAATAAAGGTTATGGTTGTTTTAAAAATGAATGCAGTCTTTGAAAAACGTCTCATATAGAGGTCAAAACCTCGCAACGAAATCAATTAATATGGAACGTTTATAATCGATATGAACGGGATATTTCAGTTGGTATCAGAGCGTTAGTCTTATAGAACTAGAAAATTTGCATTAGTATGTCTTATTGAGTTTGTTAGAATGCATTAGTGAGTCTGGACTTCGACCGTGTTTTCTTTAAAAATGATTGCTTAACATTTTTGTTGGAAACTATATATTTTTAACATGTGAATATTATGTGATATATTAATCTCTTAACGTGTTTGATATTATGTGATAGATGTCTACCTCTAGAACAAGTCCCATTGACTCACCTAATAATAATGAAGAGTCAAATTTAAATTGGAATGATTCGTGGACTGATTCACAAGTTCCCGAAGAGGAACCGGAAGAAGAGTCGGAATCGGAAGAAGAATCGGAACCGGAAGAAGAATCAGAACCGGAAGAAGAAATAGAACCAGTGGGGGAAATAATAAAATGGTTAAGTAGATGAAAATCCTCAACCAACCGACCAAAGTTAGTTATGGTCAATGGTGTTTCCGCCAAGGAAGCAAAGTATTGGGAGGATAACCAATTCTCCGATGAATCGGATCCCGACAAGGATTCCGATGATGTTATAGAAATTACCCCAACACAATTTAATAAGGCAAAAGAGAAAAATAAGGTAAAGGGCATAAAAATAGAGATATTTGATTCCAAACACGATGAACTTTATATGTATCGTCAACACCCATATTTCTTAAGTTGTGACAATAACATGGGAACCTCTAAACCACCAGGTTTTTCTAAACCAATGTGGAAAATGACGGCTCGTATTAGGGGAACATCATATATCCCTAGAAACTTGGCAAAACGAACCAAAACAGAAGAAGAATAAACGAGCGAGTCGGAATAAGATAGTTGTATTCGTGTGGTGTAATATATGTAATATAGTGTGCTTATGCTTTATGATATATGTAAAAATTGCTTGTATTAATAAGTATTTTTTATGAATATAACTCTTGTCTATTTTACAGTATTAAAACACAAAATGGATAGACAACCCAATATTTGAAGAGACCTACCCGGAGACATGATTGATGAAATCTTGTCTAGAGTCGGTCAGAATTCCTCGGCACAACTATTTAAGGCGAGATCAGTTTGTAAGACATTCGAAGAACGTTCCAAGAATGCCTTGATTTATAAAAGGCTTTCGTTCAAAAGATGGGGGATATCACATTGGTAAATCCATAAGTTACGATGTGTTTACTTTGACGCATATATTGCGGGGAACCCAAATGCTATTTTACGCAACGGGTTAAGAAATTATTTTGACTCAATATATCCGAATATAGGACTTCGTGATTTAGAAAAAGCGGCTAACATGCAACATAAAGAAGCATGTTATGCTTACGGGTTAGTAATGTTCGCTTCTCACCAAAGTGAGAACAAGAACATCGGGCTACAACTATTAAACAAAACGTTCCCCCAAGTGACGGAGTCGGTAATTGGGGTAAGAAATGAGGTTTTTAGGTTATTACAAGACTGTTGGTCATTACGTAACCTTCATCCTTTTGACGACGTTACAACACATTGTCTTACTATCGATCACAACTGTTATGTTCCACAAAATCAAGGATGGGAAGTGGTATTAGTAAAACCAGAATGCATGACTTGTTTCTGGACGTATGAATTACGTGTCTTTATTGCCTTTGCTGAACGCCTTATTTATTAACCAGAATTATCTTCGCAACTACTTTGTATCAAAGTTTTATGTGCTATATTTCATGCTATATTAAAATAAGCGGTATTGTAAGTTTGTAAAATATTGTGTAAAAGTTTGAACGTGAAATATTATTATAATCAGTTTTTCATATAGAATTGTAGTAGTTGAATTGTATATTAGCTACTAAGTATGAACTTAATGGGTAGGTACTACCCGAATTTAAACTTATAAAACGCTAATATGAAGAAAAAGTTTTTATAAATGAGTTCATATTATGCTACGAGATACTATTTACTACTCTTAATATTCTGTATGATTAACTTGTTTCATTTGACTATTTGAAGGAAATGGCACCGACTAACCGACACACCTTGAATATGATCGAAGAGGAATTTCGTGCCTTTCTTGCTTCAAACATAGCCACAGTACAGGCTGCGCTACATACCAACAATAACTCCGAATCTAGCAATGCAGCTAACTGCGCAAGAAATCGTGTAGGATGCACCTACAAAGAATTCACTGCCTGCAAACCTTTGGAATTTGATGGAACCGAAGGACCGATCGGATTGAAACGGTGGACCGAGAAGGTCGAATCGGTGTTTGCCATAAGTAAGTGTACTGAAGAGGACAAAGTGAAGTACGCTACGCATACCTTCACAGGTACTGCGTTAACATGGTGGAATACCTATCTAGAGCAAGTGGGACAAGATGATGCTTACGCACTACCGTGGTCAGCATTCAAGCACTTGATGAACGAGAAGTACCGTCCCAGAACCGAGGTCAATAAGCTCAAGACAGAACTTAGAGGGTTACGAACCCAAAGATTTGATATTACCACGTACGAAAGACGATTCACAGAATTGTGCCTTTTGTGTCCGAGAGCGTTCGAAGATGAGGAAGAGAAGATCGACGCGTTTGTGAAAGGATTACCGAAAAGAATCCAAGAAGATATAAGTTCACACGAGCCCGCCTCCATACAACAGGCATGTAGAATGGCTCACAAACTAGTGAACCAGATTGAGGAAAGAATTAAAGAACAGGCGGCTGAAGAGGCCAATGTGAAGAAAGTCAAAAGAAAGTGGGAGGAAAACGATGATAAGAATCACCAATACAACAACAACAACAATTACAACAATAATCGCAACAACTATCCCAATAATTGCAACATCAATTGCAACTACAACAAATGGCCCAACAACAACAACAACAACAACAACAACTACAACAATCATCCCAACAACAATAACAACCGTAACAACAACAATCAGATGCAGCTATGCCAAAGGTATGAAAAGTATCACTCGGGGTTCTGCACCAAATTTTGCAACAAGTGTAAAAGAAATGGTCATAGCGCGGCGAAGTGTGAGGTCTACGGACCAGGGGTTAACAGAATGAAAGGAACAAATGGTGTCGGAACTAGTAATGGCGGAGCAAGTAGTGTCGGAGCAAGTTATGCCAATGTAGTTTGTTATAAATGTGGAAAACCGGGGCACATTATTAGAAATTGCCCAAACCAGGAGAACACGAATGGACAAGGCCATGGAAGATTTTCAATATTAATGCGGCAGAGGCACAGGAAGACCCGGAGCTTGTTACGGGTACATTTCTTATTGACAATAAATCTGCTTACGTTTTATTTGATTCAGGTGCGGATAGAAGCTATATGAGTAGAGATTTTTGTGCAAAATTAAGTTGTCCATTGACGCCTTTGGATAGTAAATTTTTACTCGAATTAGCAAATGGTAAATTAATTTCAGCAGATAATATATGTCGGAATCAAGAAATTAAACTGGTTAGCGAAACATTTAAGATTGACTTGATACCAGTAGAGTTAGGGAGTTTTGATGTGATAATCGGTATGGACTGGTTGAAAGAAGTGAAAGCAGAGATCGTTTGTTACAAAAATACAATTCGCATTATACGAGAAAAAGGAAAACCCTTAATGGTGTACGGAGAAAAGGGCAATACGAAGCTACATCTTATTAGTAATTTGAAGGCACAAAAACTTAAGAAAAGGTTACTATGCTGTTCTAGCACACGTTAAGAAAGTATAAACTGAAGAAAAGAACATCAATGATGTTCCCGTCGCAAAGGAATTTCCCGATGTATTTACGAAAGAATTACCGGGACTACCTCCACATCGATCTGTTGAATTTCAAATAGATCTTGTACCAGGAGCTGCACCAATAGCTCGTGCTCCTTATAGACTCGCACCCAGTGAGATGAAAGAACTGCAAAGCCAACTACAAGAACTATTAGAACGTGGTTTCATTCGACCAAGCACATCACCATGGGGAGCTCCTATTTTGTATGTCAATAAGAAGGATGATACATCTAGGTTGTGTATTGACTACAGAGAGTTGAACAAACTTACCATCAAAAACCGTTATCCACTGCCGATAATTGACGACTTATTTGATCAACTACAAGGCTCGTCGATTTATTCGAAGATCGATTTACGTTCAGGATATCATCAAATTCGAGTAAAGGAGGATAATATTCAAAAAACTGCTTTTAGGACGCGTTATGGTCATTACGAGTTTATGGTTATGCCGTTTGGATTGACTAACGTACCAGCTGTGTTCTTGGACCTTATGAACCGAGTGTGTGGGCCATATCTTGACAAGTTTGTCATTGTTTTCATCGATGACATATTTATTTACTCAAAGAATGATCAATATCACGAAGAATATTTGAGAAAAGTGCTAGAAGTATTGAGCAAAGAAAAACTGTACGCTAAGTTTTCAAAGTGTGCATTTTGGTTGGGAGAAGTTCAATTCCTCTGTCACATAGTGAACAAAGAAGGTATCCAGATGGACCCGGCAAAGATCGAAACTGTTGAAAAGTGGGAAACCCCAAAAACTCCGAAGCATATACGTCAATTTTTAGGATTGGCTGGTTACTACAGAAGGTTCATCCAAGATTTTTCCAGAATAGCAAAACCCTTGACTGCATTAACGCATAAAGGGAAGAAATTTGAATGGAAAGATGAACAAGAGAAAGCGTTTCAATTGTTAAATAAAAAGTTAACTACGGCACCTATATTGTCATTGCCTGAAGGGAATAATGATTTTGTGATTTATTGTGACGCATCAAAGCAAGGTCTCGGTTGTGTATTAATGCAATGAACGAAGGTGATTGCTTATGCGTCTAGACAATTGAAGATTCACGAAAAAATTATACGACGCATGATTTGGAATTAGGCGCGGTTGTTTTTGCATTAAAGACTTGGAGGCACTACTTATATGGGGTCAAAAGTATTATATATACCGACCACAAAAGTCTTCAACACATATTTAATCAGAAACAAGTGAATATGAGGTAGCGTAGGTGGATTGAATTGTTGAATGATTACAACTTTGAGATTCGTTACCACCCGGGGAAGGAAAATGTGGTAGTCGACGCCTTGAGCAGGAAGGACAAAGAACCAATTCGAGTAAAATCTATGAATATAATGATTCACAATAACCTTACTACTTAAATAAAGGAGGCGCAACAAGGAGTTTTAAAAGAGGGAAATTTAAAGGATGAAATACCCAAAGGATCAGAGAAGCATCTTAATATTCGGGAAGACGGAACCCGGTATAGGGCTGAAAGAATTTGGGTACCAAAATTTGGAGATATGAGAGAAATGGTACTTAGAGATGCTCATAAAACCAGATACTCAATACATCCTGGAATGGGGAAGATGTACAAGGATCTTAAGAAACATTTTTGGTGGCCAGGTATGAAAGCCGATATTGCTAGATATGTAGGAGAATGTTTGACGTGTTCTAAGGTCAAAGCTGAACATCAGAAACCATCAGGTCTACTACAACAACCTGAAATCCCAGAATGGAAATGGGAAAACATTACCATGGATTTCATTACTAAATTGCCAAGGACTACAAGTGGTTATGATACTATTTGGGTAATAGTTGATCGTCTCACCAAGTCAGAATACTTTCTGCCAATAAGAGAAGATGACAAGATGGAGAAGTTAGCACGACTGTATTTGAAGGAAGTCATCTCCAGACATGGAATACCAATCTCTATTATCTCTGATAGGGATGGCAGATTTATTTCAAGATTCTGGTAGACATTACAGCAAGTATTAGGAACTCGTCTAGACATGAGTACTTCCTATCATCCACAAACTGATGGGCAGAGCGAAAGGACGATACAAACGCTTGAAGACATGCTACGAGCATGTGTTATTGATTTCGGAAATAGTTGGGATCGACATCTACCGTTAGCAGAATTTTCCTACAACAACAGCTATCATTCAAGCATTGAGATGGCACCGTTTGAAGCACTTTATGGTAGAAAGTGCAGGTCTCCGATTTGTTGGAGTGAAGTGGGGGATAGACAGATTACGGGTCCGGAGATAATACAAGAAACTACCGAGAAGATCATCCAAATTCAACAACGATTGAAAACCGCCCAAAGTCGACAAAAGAGCTACACCGACATTAAAAGAAAAGACATAGAATTTGAAATTGGATAAATGGTCATGCTTAAGGTTGTACCTTGGAAAGGTGTTGTTCGATTTGGTAAACGGGGGAAATTAAATCCAAGGTATATTGGACCATTCAAGATTATTGATCGTGTCGGACCAGTAGCTTACCGACTTGAGTTACCTCAACAACTAGCGGCTGTACATAACACTTTCCACGTCTCGAATTTGAAGAAATGTTTTGCTAAAGAAGATCTCACTATTCCGTTAGATGAAATCCAAATCAACGAAAAACTTCAATTCATCGAAGAACCCATCGAAATAATGGATCGTGAGGTTAAAAGACTTAAACAAGACAAGATACCAATTGTTAAGGTTTGATGGAATGCTCGTAGAGATCCCGAGTTCACCTGGGAACGAGAAGATCAGATGAAGAAGAAATACCCGCATTTATTTCCAGAAGATACGTCAACACCTCCAACTGCTTAAAATTTCGGGACGAAATTTATTTAACGGGTAGGTACGGTAGTGACCCGAACTTTTCCATGTTTATATATATATTTAATGAAATTGTTATTTACATGATTAAGTGTTTCCAACATGTTAAGCAATCAAACTTGTTAAGACTTGATTAATTGAAATAGGTTTCATATAGACAATTGACCACCCAAGTTGACCGGCGATTCACGAACGTTAAAACTTGTAAAAACTATATGATGACATATATATGGATATATATATATATATAGTTAACATGATATTATGATAAGTAAACATATTATTAAGTATATTAACAATGAACTACATATGTAAAAACAAGACTATTAACTTAATGATTTTGAAACGAGACATATATGTAACGATTATCGTTGTAACGACATTTAATGTATATATATCATATTAAGATATATTAATACATCATGATATCATGATAATGTAATAATTTAACATCTCATTTGATTTAATAAACAATGGGTTAACAACATTTAACAAGATCCTTAACCTAAAGGTTTCAAAACAACACTTACATGTAACGACTAACGATGATTTAACGACTCAGTTAAAATGTATATACATGTAGTGTCTTAATATGTATCATACACTTTTGAAAGACTTCAAGGCACTTATCAAAATACTTCTACTTAACAAAAATTCTTACAATTACATCCTCGTTCAGTTTCATCAACAATTCTACTCGTATGCACTCGTATTCGTACTCGTACAATACACAGCTTTTAGATGTATGTACTATTGGTATATACACTCTAATGATTAGCTCTTAGCAGCCCATGTGATTCACCTAACACATGAGGGAACCACCATTTGGCAACTAGCATGAAATATCTCATAAAATTACAAAAATATGAGTAATCATTCATGACTTATTTACATGTAAACAAACTTACATATCCTTTATATCTAATCCATACACCAACGACCAAAAATACCTACAAACACTTTCATTCTTCAATTTTCTTCATCTAATTGATCTCTCTCAAGTTCTATCTTCAAGTTCTAAGTGTTCTTCATAAATTCTACAAGTTCTAGTTTCATAAAATCAAGAATACTTCCAAGTTTGCTAGCTTACTTCCAATCTTGTAGAGTGATCATCCAACCTCAAGAAATATTTCTTATTTATAGTAAGATATCTTTTTCTAATACATGGTAATACTCATATTCAAAATTTGATTCAATTTCTATAACTATAACAATCTTATTTCGAGTGAAAAATCTTACTTGAACTTGTTTTCGTGTCATGATTCTGCTTCAAGAACTTTCAAGCCATCTAAGGATCCTTTGAAGCTAGATCCATTTTTATCATTTCCAATAGCTTTATCCAGAAAACTTGAGGTAGTAATGATGTTCATAATATCATTCGATTCATACATATAAAGCTATCTTATTCGAAGGTTTAAACTTGTAATTACTAGAACATAGTTTAGTTAATTCTAAACTTGTTCGCAAACAAAAGTTAATCCTTCTAACTTGACTTTTAAAATCAACTAAACACATGTTCTATATCTATATGATATGCTAACTTAATGATTTAAAACCTGGAAACACGAAGAACACTGTAAAACCGGACATACGCCGTCGTAGTAACATCGCGGGCTGTTTTGGGTTAGTTAATTAAAAACTATGATAAACTTTGATTTAAAAGTTGTTCTTCTGGGAAAATGATTTTTCTTATGAACATGAAACTATATCCAAAAATCATGATTAAACTCAAAGTGGAAGTATGTTTTCTAAAATGGTCATCTAGACGTCGTTCTTTCGACTGAAATGACAACCTTTACAAAAACAAATTGTAACTTATATTTTTGACTATAAACCTATACTTTTACTGTTTCGATTCATAAAATATAGTTCAATATGAAACTATAGCAATTTGATTCACTCAAAACGGATTTAAAATGAAGAAGTTATGGGTAAAACAAGATTGGATAATTTTTCTTGTTGTAGCAACGTGAAAATTGGTAACAAATCTATATTAATCATATCCTAGCTAACTTATATTGTATGATACATGTATTCTAATATATTATGTAATTTTGGGATACCATAGACACGTATGCAAATGTTTTGACATATCATATCGACCCATGTGTATATATTATTTGGAACAACCATAGACACTCTATATGCAGTAATGTGGGAGTTAGCTATACAGGGTTGAGGTTGATTCCAAAAATATATATACTTTGAGTTGTAATCTAGCCTGAGACGTGTATACACTGGGTCGTGGATTGATTCAAGATAATATATATCAATTTTTTCTGTACATCTAACATTGGACAACTAGTTATAGGTTACTAACGAGGGCAGCTGACTTAATAAACTTAAAACATCAAAATGTATTAAAAGTGTTGTAAATATATTTTGAATATACTTTGATATATATGTACATATTTGTTATAGGTTCGTGAATCGACCAGTGGCCAAGTCTTACTTTCCGACGAAGTAAAAATCTGTGAAAGTGAGTTTCATTTGCTTCCTTTTTAAATGCTTTTGCAATATATATTTTTGGGACTGAGAATACATGCGCTTTTATAAATGTTTTACAAAATAGACACAAGTAATCGAAACTACATTATATGGTTGAATGATCGAAATCGAATATACCCCTTTTTATTAAGTCTGGTAATCTAAGAATTAGGGAACAGACACTCTAATTGACACGAACTCTAAAGATAGATCTATCGGGCCCAACAAGCCCCATCCAAAGTACGGGATGCTTTAGTACATCAAAATTTATATAATGTCCGAAGGAGGATCCTGGAATGATGGGGATATTCTTATATGTATATTGTGAATGTCGGTTACCAGGTGTTCACCATATGAATGATTTTTATCTCTATGTATGGGATGTATATTGAAACATGAAATCTTGTGGTCTATTGTTACGATTTGATATATATAGGTTAAATCTATAACTTACCAACATTTTTGTTGACGTTTAAAGCATGTTTATTCTCAGGTGAATATTAAGAGCTTCCGCTGTTGCATACTAAAATAAGGACAAGATTTGGAGTCCATGTTTGTATGATATTATGTAAAAACTGCATTCAAGAAACATATGTCGATGTAATATATTTCTATTGTAAACCATTATGTAATGGTCGTGTGTAAACAGTATATTTTAGATTATCATTATTTGATAATCTACGTAATGCTTTTGAAACCTTTATTGATAAAATAAAGGTTATGGTTGTTTTAAAAATGAATGCAGTCTTTGAAAAACGTCTCATATAGAGGTCAAAACCTCGCAACGAAATCAATTAATATGGAACGTTTATAATCGATATGAACGGGACATTTCAATTATTTTCACCATTCGTAAACTTTCCTTCTTAGTTCATACATCCAAAAGATTGTGAAAATGCTTAATCCAGTTCTAATCCTTGTCCTTATCCTTACTATCACAACAATTTTTCTCCTTTTCCAACTTCCACCAGAGGAATCTGCTTATTTCTACTTTGCCCTTGGGGTTACCGTATTTATAGTTCTCCCGTATCTTTATGTTACGATAAACATTGATATACACGGTTTGTAATTTGTGGGTTGTTATCGGGCTTTATATCTCCCCTATATTTCAATGTCCCTATTTCTATTCCATATAAACACTGTCATCCACAGTTAATACTCCCTCCTATTTGCCGCGATTTATACTCCAATTTCTATTTCGTAGCCTTGTCCCTCCGTTTCTTCTTCTTGCGATTAGACATCTCTTGTAATGGTCCAGAATTCGCAGATATAAGTTTTAGAATGAACATTGTTGATGTTCTAAGAAGGGAATGGTAATGGCACGATCTTGATTTGTTAAATTACCAGAATACTCAGGGAAAAATAGGACTATCAAGAAAAACGTGTTCTTGATACGTTTATAGATTTGACAGAATGTAAGAGTCGTGTAACATGGCACATGATTACGTTATAATCTGTGAATCATCACGTTCCATTAGAAACTCAACATGACTTACTGTAATATAATCACGTTGATCAAGTGTCATTATATTATACTAACTCATGCATCAGTTCTCAACATTACTTCAATAACCTTCATATTTTAAGCTCGAAAGTTTACATAATATAGAAACAAACAGTTTCTATATGATGTAACACTGATAGCACGAAGAGATTAATGATTTCAGATAAGAATAATTATGAAAATATCTTCAGAATATGGAGGATATTTATAATGAAAGATACGATGATATCTTGGAATTTCTAATATCGAAGGATGGTGAAGAAAATCTGTCCGCAAGAGTTTGGTGTCAGAAGCAAGGTATTCGTTAATGACGTCAGCAGTTACTGAATCATTTGGATTCTTTAAAGGCAGGTTTAGTCCTTGTGATTTGTCCATAGCCTCCTTCATACCTTGCTCAATCCGTTTTCCAATTTCAAACTTTTGACTGTTACGGTTGTCTATAGTTTATGCTGCTTCATTCAGCCTTTTCAACATTTAGAGTATTGATTCGCAGACTAGGTGCTTTTCAGAATTTCAGAATGGAAGATCATAATTCTAAGAGGTAAATGTTATATGTATACATATAATTTTTGATATAGAAACGTTGCGAGACTCACAATACAGATTTGCTGATTCTCGGTAATTGATATGGCAATTCTTGTTACAAGATGCGGATGAGTACATGATGAGACTTCAATAGGTAAATTTAGTGATTTGTCGGAGAGATTTAAACCAAGGAGCGACGAGGTTGCTGGTATATCTGCTGATAATATGGTGGAATATAATAAAAGGTTCTCCGGTAACAATAAAAGAGCACACATATAACTCAAGGTTATAATAAGGTTGTTTCAAACGAAAAGTCAAATTTGACTTGCTGGAGCTGTGACAAAATTTACTAATTTGAAAAGAGTTACAATGTTATTTTCGGTAATAACAATGCCAAAGGAGCTAGCACAGACACGTGTTAAATGTTTACTCAGGTTCCGAGTGTTTTCAGGTGCATAACAGTATGCATAAATCTTTCCTTCTTTAGATAAAGTGCGGTTGGTTCATCCTCTCGATTGAGGTGTTTTTCAAGAATCATGAAACGTTTGAACGCAGATTGTAATCGTCAAGATACAATGAGGTTTAGGATGAAATCAAGTGGCAAACTTGAAGAATTGTTTAGTTTCATATGTTATAATTAATATTTTAATTCATTTTAATTGTCCAATGTTGGTAGTCCACAGTTAGCAATTCAATAATTCATATATAGTTTAATATATTATATTCGAATTAATTAATACGTATCGTGACCCGTGTACATGTCTCAGACTCGATCACAACTCAAACTATATATATTATTGTAGAATCAACCTCAACCCTGTATAGCTAACTCCCGCATTACTGCATATAGAGTGTCTATGGTGATTCCAAATAATATATATAGATGCGTCGATATGATATGTCAAAACCTTGTATACGTGTCCCGATATTTAAAGTGCGTAAAATAAATAACAGAAATTAAATAACGATAAATAAAGTGCGTAAAGTAAATAACAGAAATTAAATGACGATAAATAAAAATGCGACAATGAAATTGCGATAATTAAATTGCGTAAAATAAAATGTAACCAGTTAGCTAGGAACAATTAGCTAGGAACAGTTAGCGTGGATTCTTAACAAAATTTCTCATAGTTAATTCGTTTGTTTCTAACAAATTTTATTTTTTCAAATATTTTCTTCATTATGCCACTTGTTGGATTCTGATAAATCAAAATCTCAATATGAAATTGGATGATTATGGTTATTCTGTGTGAATGGATTCGTATATCTATGGATGTAAATAAGATAGTAGATGACTGTTGAATCAGAATTGAAAGAATGTACAGTGTAACTTATTATTGTGAAATCTAAATATTCCTCGGGTATTACCTACCCGTTAAAATATTTTCACCATTAACAGTTTTTACAATAAAACTTTTAATTACAATCTTTATGAGAACATATATACATATATATTTTCTTCAGACGTAATCATGAATTTAATGAGTCAATTGGATATTAAACTCATCAGATTTACGGCTAGAACCAGAGTACATAATCTCTAAAACATTAGAGATTACATAATCGCTATGAAGGATGAAGATAGTTTATGTAGAACGATTCGTAGAACGATGATTATGCTTGAGGTATAGATTGTGAGGTTGAGGCGTGTGATAATGTTGTTGTTGTTGGTACTGGTTATGCTGCTGGTGCTGCTGTCGGTGCTACAAGTGTTGTTGGTGCTGAGGTTGGTGATGATGTTGGTGTAGTAAGTATAGCTTGTAGATCACGCACCATTCTTGTTAGAGTTTCTATCCTACCCTCTATCATTTCTATCCATCCACTCATCTGATTCGATAGATCTTGATTATCAATTCGAAGTTCCCTAACTTTTTCTAATATTCCCCTTCGATTGGTATTCAGAAGTAGAGGTTGAATATTTTCTGAGATTGCAGTAATGCGACCTTCGAGGTGGAAAACTGTCATAACCCGTCCTTAACCATAAGAACGCGTTAGATAACGTATGATTTCATTGCGAGGTATTGACCTCTATATGAGACATTTTTGAAAGAAAACTGCATATATTATACATTACAAACCATAACCATTATTTTTGTTACAAGCTTAAGACAATAAAAAGAAGATTAACGTTTAGCGATAATCTTCGGCTTACAAACTTTACAAATGATGACAACAACACGGTTTCTAGCATATTTTACAATACAACATCTCGGATATGCAGTTTTATTTTTGACACAAACATGCGTACGCAAGATCCTGGTTAGATCCAACATGATGCAGCGGAAACTTTAGAAATCACCTGAGAATAGACATGTTTTAAAAGGTCAACATAAAGTTGGTGAGATATAGGTTTAATGCCGGCAGCAATATATATATATAGACCACAAGATTTCGTATATAAACAGTTTAATAAAAGTATTCTAAGTGGTTGAGCACTTGGTAACCATACTTAACATTTTCACGTCGCATATTCCCTTTAATATGAAATCTTACTACACCGTACCAAGTGTAGTCACAAAACGAAGTACTGTGCAACCGTTGAATACTGGTCGTCCAGTCCGGTTGGGGTTGTCAGGCCCGATAGATCTATCAACAGGTTTCGCGTTTACAATACCGCTGTAAATATTAGTTACCAAGCTACAGGGAAGTATGCCAGTGGTACAACTCAACGTAGAATATATTTTTCAGTTACTTGTGTCCATAATGTAAAACATAAAATACATGTATTCTCATCCCGAAATATTTAGAGTTTAAAAGTGGGACTATATACTCACCCTTGTCTTGATGATATATATATTTTGACTCGGTCTTCCGGTTGATATCACGAACCTATCCATATATAATATATCAATATGTTTTCATTTTAAAACAAACGTTATATATATATATACTTGTTATACTTTTAATATTTTGAATATTTCCTTAGTCCGAAGTTAGCTGTCCGAGGTTAGCAATTCAATTTTTAATGGTTCATTTTTAGATGTTTAATATACCCGCAATAAATAAAACCCCCAACGAAATAAATAAAACCCCAACGTATATGTATTGGTCGAGATTAATCTTGACCCATGGTACCGGTGTTGTCAAATGACGTGTTGCGTACATAAAGTACCGGTGTTGTCAAATGACGTGTTGCGTACAATCATGGGATCTTATGATTAATCTTCTCGTGTTGCTTACGGGTGATCCTGAACCATATGAAATTGAATTATGAGTACATATATATAAAATATCATGTTATCTTAGAAGTATGTGATTTTATGTAAATTTTTCCAATGAATCCCGTAGTCAATTAAGTCTTGGATAACCAATTTTGTTTCGGTCATAGTTTCTTCGTTTCAAGTCCGTTTTCGTTGATTCAAATTGCCATCTTCTTGGATCGAGTTCTTCTTTAAGACTATGAACTGTAAATACCTTGGTTTGTATTCAAAATCATACGGCATAAGTGAAAGTTTAGTGAAACATATGAAGTTAAACATTTTGTTACAACAAAATCATTTAATGACCATTTTTCCAAAAATACTTATACTTTGAAAAACCAAGTTTTACCTTGTTAAATTAACATATAAATAAGTTATATTACATGTCTTGAAGTATTTTAAAAGTTAAGTTAGAAGGATCTATTTAGTTTGCAAACAAGTTTGAAAACATTCAAACTATGTTCTTGTTGTTAAACTTTTTTACCACAAAATATGATAGCTATATATATATGAATCGAATAAGGTTATGAACATAGATTCTACCTCAAGTTCCTTGGATGAAGTTGCTGTAAAAGAGAAGTAAGAAGCTAGAATCAAAAGGGTGATGGAAGTGGATGAAAGATTGGAAGTAAGTTGGTGTTCTTGGAGGGTTTTCTTGAAGTGTTTTTGTATGGTTTTCTTATGGTGTTTTAGTATGGTTTTTGAAGCTAGATCTTCTTGGTAAGTTGCTGAAGTGTTATGGAGTTTAGAGTTCTTGAAAGAGTGTGTGTTTTTGCTAAGATAATTGAAGTGAAAGTGAATCAAAAATGGGAAATGAATGGAAGTATTTAAGGTGGTGATGGTGGCGTTTTTGATGGTGTACAAGGACAAAAGTTTTAGTTGTTTTCTTGTATAATTAGTCAAGTAATCATCCAAAAGTAATTACCTAGCTCTAAGGGCATGAATAATGGCTGGTTAGGTGGTGATTTTGATGTGTATTTACTATTAGTAAATACGTATAGGAGCTAGGTATGATACGAGTACAAATACTCTAGGTATACGTATAGAAATTTTGTGAAAAATGAAATGAGGATTCAAATATAGCTATCTTTTGTGAATACACTTATATGGTTTTATGTATTTAAGTTCTTTAAAAGTAATTAAATACATTACATATACAATATATATATAAATATTATAAGTCTTAAGTATTTATGTCAATTAACGTTACGTATTGTTATCGTTTTGAAAACTTAAGTTAGTAGTTTCAAAATACACATATAACTTGTTGTTATTAATATAAAATGAGATATTAAAACATTTATTAATCATGTTAAATATGTATATATACATATATATACACAAACGTATAATTATCATATATTGTATAGTTCGTGATATCATCGGTCAAACTAGACGGTCAAACGTTGTGTAAAACTCTTTTCGGAAATATAAATCTCGACAATTTGGATTGCTTATCATGTTGGCAAGGTTTAATTTATGTAAATATTAATCTTATAAGTATAGAATGATCGAAAAAGTGCGGGTCGTTACATTACCTCCCCGTTAAATAAATTTCGTCCCGAAATTTTAAAATTGTACCTATTTTGCGTCATCGAGAAACAAGTGTGGATACTTTTGCTTCATCTGATCCTCTCGTTCCCAAGTAAACTCGGGACCTCTTCTAGCATTCCAACGAACCTTAACAATCGGTATATTGCTCTGTTTGAGCTGTTTAACTTCACGGTCCATGATTTCGATTGGTTCTTCGACGAATTGTAGTTTCTCGTCGACATGGATTTCTTCGAGAGGAATGGTGAGGTCTTCCTTTGCAAGACACTTCTTAAGGTTTGAGACGTGAAAGGTATTATGTACTCCGGCGAGTTATTGCGGTAACTCGAGTCGATAAGCTACCGGTCCAATGCGTTCGATGATCTTGAACGGGCCTACATATCTTGGGTTCAGTTTACCTCTTTTACCGAAACGTATTACACCTTTCCAAGGTGACACCTTTAGCATAACCATGTCACCGATCTGAAACTCTAATGGTTTCCTTCGAACATCGGCGTAGCTCTTTTGGCGACTACGGGCTGTTTTCAATCTCTCTTTGATTTGTACTATCTTTTCAGTAGTTTCATGTATGATCTCGGGACCAGTTAATTGTCGATCTCCTACTTCATTCCAACAGATAGGAGATCTACACTTCCTTCCGTACAATGCTTCGAATGGTGCAGCTTTAATGCTCGCATGATAACTATTATTATACGAGAATTCTGCTAATGGTAGATATTTATCCCATCCGTTTCCAAAATCGATCACACATGTCCTGAGCATGTCTTCGAGAGTCTGAATCGTTCTCTCACTCTGTCCATCGATTTGTGGATGATATGCGGTACTCATATCCAACCGAGTTCCTAGTGCCTCCTGTAGTGATTGCCAGAATTTTGAGGTAAATCTACTATCACGATCGGATATAATGGAAATAGGTATTCCATGCCTTGAAACAACTTCCTTTATATACAATCGTAATAGTTTCTCCATTCTATCCGTTTCCTTTATAGGCAAGAAATGTGCAGACTTGGTGAGACGATCAACAATCACCCAAATGGTGTCGTATCCCCAGGCAGTCTTTGGTAACTTCGTGATAAAATCCATGGTAATACCATCCCATTTCCATTCTGGGATTTCTGGTTGTTGAAGTAACCCTGACGGCTTTTGATGTTCTGCTTTGACTTTGGAACAAGTCAAACATTCCCCAACATATGTTGCAACATCGGTCTTTAAGTTAGGCCACCAATAACGTGTCTTAAGATCTTGATACATCTTTCCAACTCCAGGATGTATCGAGTATCTTGTCTTATGTGCCTCGTTCAATATCAACTTCCTTAATCCACCCAACTTCGGTACCCAAATACGATTTGCAAAATATCGAATTCCATCTTCCCGCATAACGAGTTGCTTCTCATACTTCTTCATTATTTCATTTCCTTTATTTTCTTTAGTAAGTGCTTCTCGTTGAACTTCTTTGATTTGTGAGTTGAGATTCATGCGAATTTTTATATTCATTGCTCGAACTCGAATTGGTTCTCGTTCCTTTCTGCTTAAAGCATCGGCCACCACGTTCGCCTTTCCGGGATGATAACGAATTTCACAATCATAGTCATTTATTAACTCGACCCACCTACGTTGCCTCATGTTCAATTGTTTCTGTTCAAAAATATGTTGAAGGCTTTTATGATCAGTAAACACAGTGAATTTAACCCCATACAAGTAGTGTCTCCACATCTTCAATGCAAACACGACTGCTCCCAATTCTAGATCATGTGTCGTATAATTTCGCTCGTGAATCTTCAATTGTCGGGATGCAAATGCAATAACTTTCTTCCGTTGCATAAGAACACAACCAAAACCTTGTCGCGAAGCGTCACAATATATTTCAAAATCATCGTTCCCTTCTGGTAACGATAATATAGGCGCCGTAGTTAACTTCTTCTTCAGTATTTGAAATGCGTTCTCCTGCTCCGAGGTCCATTCATATTTCTTCCCTTTTTGCGTTAACGCTGTCAACGGCTTAGCTATTCGGGAAAAATCTTGAATAAACCTTCTATAATAACCAGCTAAACCCAAAAATTGGCGTATCTGTGTTGGTGTCTTAGGAGTCTCCCATTTTTCAATAGCTTCAGTTTTTGCTGGATCAACCTGAATTCCTTCGCTATTAACAACGTGACCAAGAAATTGCACTTCTTCCAACCAGAAAGCACACTTAGAAAATTTAGCATATAGCTGTTCTTTTCTTAACAACTCCAATATCAACCTTAAATGCTCTTCATGCTCTTGCTCACTCTTGGAATAGATAAGAATATCATCAATGAAAACGATAACAAACTTATCTAAATACGGACTACAAACTCGATTCATGAGGTCCATGAATACAGCTGGCACATTTGTCAATCCAAACGGCATGACCAAAAATTCGTAATGACCATAACGTGTCCGAAAAGCAGTTTTCGGAATGTCCTCTTCTTTGACGCGTAGTTGATGATAGCCCGATCTTAAGTCGATTTTCGAATAAACACATGATCCTTGCAATTGATCAAATAAGTCATCAATTCTCGGTAGTGGATATCGATTCTTGATAGTTAACTTATTTAATTCACGATAGTCTATACACATCCTAAAAGATCCATCTTTCTTCTTAACAAACAAAATTGGAGCTCCCCACGGTGAAGTACTCGGTCGTATGAATCCACGGTCCAGTAATTCTTTTAACTGACTTTGAAGTTCTTTTAATTCGGACGGTGCAAGTCTATATGGAGCACGAGCCACTGGTGCAGCTCCTGGTACTAAATCTATTTGAAATTCTACCGATCTAAATGGAGGTAATCCCGGCAATTCTTCCGGAAAAACTTCAGGAAAATCTCTTGCCACAGGCACGTCGTTGATGCACTTTTCTTTCTTTTCGACTTTATTAACATGTGCTAAAATAGCGTAACATCCCTTTTCTAAACACTTCTTGGCTTTCAAACAGCTAATGAGTTTTAGCTTTGAATTACCCTTCTCTCCATAAATCATCACCGGTATTTTATCCTTACCAGGAATACGAATTGCCTTCTTAGCACAAACAACTTCCGCTCCTATTTTGGACATCCAGTCCATGCCGACTATTACATCAAAACCTCCTAATTCTACGGGTATTAAGTCGATTTTAAACGTTTCTCCGGCTAGATTTATTTCACAATCACGACAAATTTTATCGGCTTTGATTAGTTTACCATTAGCTAACTCAATCAAGTACTTAGCATCTAGAGGTAATGATGAACAATTCAATTTAGTGTAAAAATTTATACACACGTAACTTCTATCGACGCCAGTATCAAATAAAATAGATGCTGATAAGTTATTGATGGTAAACGTACCCGTAACAAGCTCCGGGTCTTCACGTGCCTCTCTAGCATTAATAACAAACGCTCTTCCACGTGCAGGTCCGCCATTCTGATTCGGGCACTGGCTCTTATAGTGACCTTGTTTTCCACACCCAAAACAAGTAATGTTAGCCAAAGCAGTTCTATTTGCGTTGGTGGCAGGAGTCTTGTTACCATTTGCATTTGTAACGAGAGCCTTACAATCTTCAGCAAGATGTCCCTGTCGATTGCATTTGTTGCACAACACACTACAGTAACCAAAGTGATGTTTGTGACAACGGTTGCATAAAGGACTTTGTCCTTTGTAACCAAAGCCTGAACCGCTACCCGCACCTTTCGGGGTTTCTGGTTTCTTAAAAGATTGCTGTTGATAACCTCGATCATAATTTCCGTTCCACTTCCTTTTGTTACTCGATACCTTCACCTCAGTAGTGAATGCTTTCTTATCCAGAATGACCTGATCCATTAACTCGTTCGCCATGGTTATAGCTTCATGAATTGTCTTAGGTTTCGACGCCGTAACGTTTGCCTTGACCTTTTTGGGCAAACCACCTTTGTACATTTCAATCTTCCGTGCTTCGGTTGGAACCAATTCAGGACATAGTAAAACCAATTCCATGAATCGCTGATTGTAGTTGGTGATTTCAGTACCAACCACCTTCAAACTTCGTAACTCATCTTCTAACTTAATAACCTCATTCCTTGGACAATACTCGGTGATTATCATTGCTTTGAATTCTTCCCATGGAGTATCATAAGCTACATCTCCTCCTACCGCCTTCACATAATTCTTCCACCATGTGAGTGCACTATCTTGTAAAGTGCACGATGCAAACTTGGTCATGTCTTTTTCATCACAACCACTGATTTTAAACACCGTCTCCATCTTTTCTATCCATCGGGTTAAACCGATCGGTCCTTCCGTTCCACTGAATGATGAGGGCTTGCAAGCTTGAAACGTCTTGTAGGAGCATCCTACACGAGGATTTGGATTAACTGCAGCAGCTCTTGCAGCCTCAACCCATAACATTCTGTCGTTCACTCGCTGGTTGATGAGTTCCTCGAGTTCTTGTTCCGTCATTCGATTCAATCGCGCCATTTCCTAATGAAAGAAAATAATTATTCACATGGAATATTATAGATGTAGTGTGTATTTATAGTACATTTATAGCTTGTTAATAATATGAACCAGGTATTATTATAAAAGCCTTTTCTTCTTATTAGCGTTTTATAATTATATCTAGGGTAGTACCTACCCGTTAATGTTCATACTTAATAGCTTAGTACAGAACCAATTACTACAATCTAAATAATACTTAACCATGGAAAATTATTGCATTTCATACTTCGCTATTTTACATATGCTTACATCAAACTTTAAACAAACCACACTAATAATATTATACAAAACATTATGTGATTCCATGGTTTAATACGGCAGCGCATCATTTGGTCTATTTCCCAAAACAGTTATGTCCAGGGAATCCCCCAACGCGAATCCTAGCTGTCTCCCTACGTTTTGGCTGAGGAGCCGAAGAACTAGATGCGGGGATAGCACTAATAGGAATAGCGGGGATAGGGGTGGTAGTGTTTAGTGGAATTGGTGCCACTTCATTCTCATTAAACTCGGGATTTGGATTTTCTAATTCACTAGCTTTTCGTTTCTTTCCTTGTTCGAACTCGTCTTTTGTAATTTCCTGTATTTCTTCCTCGGGTTCACTTTCCTCCTCGGGTTCACTTTCCTCCTCGGGTTCACTTTCCTCCTCGGGTTCACTTTCCTCCTCGGGTTCACTTTCCGATATTTCTATAGTTGGTTCATCCGGAAATTGTGAGTCTTCTCCAAAAATACCACTTTCGTCATCGGATATGTTAATGACTGAAACACAATCTGAAGGTTCTGATTCGGAGTCGCTGAATGTGATAATAAGTTTCGAGCCCGACATCTATCACACAACAACTAACCCATTAGTACTACATAATATTTACATATAAATTTTTAACCAACAGTGATAAGCAATGGTTTTTAAAATCAGACCCGGTCAAAGTCCAGACTTTACTAATGTATCCTAACGACTTCTTGGTTAGACACACTAATGCAAACCTGGTTCGCTAAGACTAACGCTCTGATACCACATGTCATAACCCGTCCTTAACCATAAGAACGCGTTAGATAACGTATGATTTCATTGCGAGGTATTGACCTCTATATGAGACATTTTTGAAAGAAAACTGCATATATTATACATTACAAACCATAACCATTATTTTTGTTACAAGCTTAAGACAATAAAAAGAAGATTAACGTTTAGCGATAATCTTCGGCTTACAAACTTTACAAATGATGACAACAACACGGTTTCTAGCATATTTTACAATACAACATCTCGGATATGCAGTTTTATTTTTGACACAAACATGCGTACGCAAGATCCTGGTTAGATCCAACATGATGCAGCGGAAACTTTAGAAATCACCTGAGAATAGACATGTTTTAAAAGGTCAACATAAAGTTGGTGAGATATAGGTTTAATGCCGGCAGCAATATATATATATAGACCACAAGATTTCGTATATAAACAGTTTAATAAAAGTATTCTAAGTGGTTGAGCACTTGGTAACCATACTTAACATTTTCACGTCGCATATTCCCTTTAATATGAAATCTTACTACACCGTACCAAGTGTAGTCACAAAACGAAGTACTGTGCAACCGTTGAATACTGGTCGTCCAGTCCGGTTGGGGTTGTCAGGCCCGATAGATCTATCAACAGGTTTCGCGTTTACAATACCGCTGTAAATATTAGTTACCAAGCTACAGGGAAGTATGCCAGTGGTACAACTCAACGTAGAATATATTTTTCAGTTACTTGTGTCCATAATGTAAAACATAAAATACATGTATTCTCATCCCGAAATATTTAGAGTTTAAAAGTGGGACTATATACTCACCCTTGTCTTGATGATATATATATTTTGACTCGGTCTTCCGGTTGATATCACGAACCTATCCATATATAATATATCAATATGTTTTCATTTTAAAACAAACGTTATATATATATATACTTGTTATACTTTTAATATTTTGAATATTTCCTTAGTCCGAAGTTAGCTGTCCGAGGTTAGCAATTCAATTTTTAATGGTTCATTTTTAGATGTTTAATATACCCGCAATAAATAAAACCCCCAACGAAATAAATAAAACCCCAACGTATATGTATTGGTCGAGATTAATCTTGACCCATGGTACCGGTGTTGTCAAATGACGTGTTGCGTACATAAAGTACCGGTGTTGTCAAATGACGTGTTGCGTACAATCATGGGATCTTATGATTAATCTTCTCGTGTTGCTTACGGGTGATCCTGAACCATATGAAATTGAATTATGAGTACATATATATAAAATATCATGTTATCTTAGAAGTATGTGATTTTATGTAAATTTTTCCAATGAATCCCGTAGTCAATTAAGTCTTGGATAACCAATTTTGTTTCGGTCATAGTTTCTTCGTTACAAGTCCGTTTTCGTTGATTCAAATTGCCATCTTCTTGGATCGGGTTCTTCTTTAAGACTATGAACTTTAAATACCTTGGTTTGTATTCAAAATCATACGGCATAAGTGAAAGTTTAGTGAAACATATGAAGTTAAACATTTTGTTACAACAAAATCATTTAATGACCATTTTTCCAAAAATACTTATACTTTGAAAAACCAAGTTTTACCTTGTTAAATTAACATATAAATAAGTTATATTACATGTCTTGAAGTATTTTAAAAGTTAAGTTAGAAGGATCTATTTAGTTTGCAAACAAGTTTGAAAACATTCAAACTATGTTCTTGTTGTTAAACTTTTTTACCACAAAATATGATAGCTATATATATATGAATCGAATAAGGTTATGAACATAGATTCTACCTCAAGTTCCTTGGATGAAGTTGCTGTAAAAGAGAAGTAAGAAGCTAGAATCAAAAGGGTGATGGAAGTGGATGAAAGATTGGAAGTAAGTTGGTGTTCTTGGAGGGTTTTCTTGAAGTGTTTTTGTATGGTTTTCTTATGGTGTTTTAGTATGGTTTTTGAAGCTAGATCTTCTTGGTAAGTTGCTGAAGTGTTATGGAGTTTAGAGTTCTTGAAAGAGTGTGTGTTTTTGCTAAGATAATTGAAGTGAAAGTGAATCAAAAATGGGAAATGAATGGAAGTATTTAAGGTGGTGATGGTGGCGTTTTTGATGGTGTACAAGGACAAAAGTTTTAGTTGTTTTCTTGTATAATTAGTCAAGTAATCATCCAAAAGTAATTACCTAGCTCTAAGGGCATGAATAATGGCTGGTTAGGTGGTGATTTTGATGTGTATTTACTATTAGTAAATACGTATAGGAGCTAGGTATGATACGAGTACAAATACTCTAGGTATACGTATAGAAATTTTGTGAAAAATGAAATGAGGATTCAAATATAGCTATCTTTTGTGAATACACTTATATGGTTTTATGTATTTAAGTTCTTTAAAAGTAATTAAATACATTACATATACAATATATATATAAATATTATAAGTCTTAAGTATTTATGTCAATTAACGTTACGTATTGTTATCGTTTTGAAAACTTAAGTTAGTAGTTTCAAAATACACATATAACTTGTTGTTATTAATATAAAATGAGATATTAAAACATTTATTAATCATGTTAAATATGTATATATACATATATATACACAAACGTATAATTATCATATATTGTATAGTTCGTGATATCATCGGTCAAACTAGACGGTCAAACGTTGTGTAAAACTCTTTTCGGAAATATAAATCTCGACAATTTGGATTGCTTATCATGTTGGCAAGGTTTAATTTATGTAAATATTAATCTTATAAGTATAGAATGATCGAAAAAGTGCGGGTCGTTACAAAAACTTTAGCAAGAAGGGTGAATACAGTGTTGCGCATAGGTTCACCGGTGAGTACATCATTTTCTCCGATGTTAGGAGGTAAGTTTGGTTCGCGGTAGGGCTCGCCTTCTTCGTTTTTCCATCAAGTGAGTAAGTCTCGGACCCACCCCCATCTCCTTCAGAAAGAAAAATAACTAAATAGTTGAGGCACTTCTGGTTCATTGACTTCGGAGTCTGCTTCAATATACATCTCGAAATCGCTTCCGGAACTAATGGAATCCAAGCTAGGTGTAGGATCCATCTCTCACGATCAGTTAAAGGGTTTTGATATGAAATGATTTTTGAATATCGAATGATATTCTAATTATATATAGAATATCTATACATACTTCCAAAGATCCCGTGAATTACGTAGAAAATTAAGGAAACGTGTCAGATAAGGTCTACAGTGACAGATACGCTAAGATATGGATTTTGTCTATACACTATTCATGCAATCATTGCAGTAAGATGTGTCTAGACTAAGAATGATAAGCAGGTAATTTCCTAAGGATGATAAACTGATGATTTCCGACAAAGATGTTAAGCAAAATTTTTGACATGCAGACACGGTCGAAGTCCAGACTCACTAATGCATTCTAACGACTTATCAGTTATACACACTAATGCAGACCAGGTTCGCTAAGACCGCCGCTCTGATACCAACTGTAAAGACCCGTCCTAATCCATCCGGACGAAGTCCATATCGATTATAAACGATTCACAACAGTTGATTACATCGCGAGGTACTTGACCTCTATATGATACATTTTACAAACATTTCATTCGTTTTTGAAAAGACAATCTTTCATTACATCGAAAGTTGACAACATGCATACCATTTTATAATATATCTAACTATAATTGTTTTAATAATAATCTTGATGAACTCAACGACCCGAATGCAACGTCTTTTGATATATGTCATGAACGACTCCAAGTAATATCTTTAAAATGAGCAAATGCACAGCGAAAGATTTCTTTCGTCCTGAGAATAAACATGCTTTCAAGTGTCAACCAAAATGTTGGTGAGTTCATTAGTTTAACATAAATAATCATTTCCATCATTTTAATAGACCACACGATTTTCATTTTCAGATCTCATAAATAAACGCCCCATGCATAGAGACAAGAATATCATTCATATGGATGGAACACCTGGTAACCAACATTCACAATATGCATATAAGAATATCCCCATCATTCTGGGATCCTCCTTCGGACATGATATAAATTTTGAAGTACTAAAGCATCCGGTAATTTGGATGGGGCTTGTTGGGCCCGATAGATCTATCTTTAGAGTTCGCGTCAATTAGGGTGTCTATTTCCTAATTCTTAGATTACCAGACTTAATAAAAAGGGGCATATTCGATTTCGATCATTCAACCATATAATGTAGTTTTGATTACTTGTGTCTATTTCGTAAAAACATTTATAAAAATCGTGCATGTATTCTCAGCCCAAAAATATAAAGGGTAAAAAGGTAAATGAAACTCACAATACTGTATTTTGTAGTAAACATACATATGACGACATTGAACAATGCAGGGTAGGCCTCGGATTCACGAACCTATATAATTTATATTTCTATTAATTAAAATATATAATAGATATATCATAAATTTGTTTATTAATATATATTATTTATATATTTTGTAATTATATAAGATTTTTACTAGATTCCATTTAAAACATATACTTTATTTTATATCTTAAATTATATGTTACATATATTTATTTTGTATATATATTTAAAGTGACAAATATTTTTATATATTTAGTTGTGTCAATATATCTAAATATATTATATGATCAGTATTATATTTAAAATCATTAGTTGGTTTTATGTAAGTATTTATATAAATACTATTAATATGTTTGATATATTGTATATGAAATATTAATGTACTTTTAGTATATGTAAAGAATATATTTTATGTATAAAATATTTAGCTGTTAAAAATGTTAGTTTTGATAACAAGGATTTACTCATAATAATAATAATTTTATTGATAATGATAATACTAATAATTACATAAATGATACTAATACTAATATTAATAATAGTTCGTAATATTATCATAATAACATTTATAATAATAATCTTAATTTTAATAGTATTTCTATTGTTATTAATGATACTAATAATAACATTAATAATGATGTTACATAATAGTAAAGTGATAGTAACATTAATCATAATCTTACTAATACCTAATAATAATAATAGTTGTTACTTACTACATATATTAGTAATATTAATAACAATAATAACTATCATACTAATATTTATGACAATAACAATAATAATCATAACAATAATGATAATAATAATAATAATAATGATAATAATAATAATAAAATAAAATAGAAAAACTACCTCAATCAAATGGGTTCCAAAAAAAAAGACTTAACAGTCTATGAAATGTCCCGTTCTTATTGATTAAAAACGTTCCATATTAATTGATTTCGTTGCGAGGTTTTGACCTCTATATGAGACGTTTTTCAAAGACTGCATTCATTTTAAAACAAACCATAACCTTTATTTCATCAATAAAGGTTTAAAAAGTTTTACGTAGATTATCAAATAATGATAATCTAAATTATCCTGTTTACACACGACCATTACATAATGGTTTACAATACAAATATGTTACAACAAAATAAGTTTCTTGAATGCAGTTTTTACACAATATCATACAAGCATGGACTCCAAATCTCGTCCTTATTTAAGTATGCGACAGCGGAAGCTCTTAATAATCACCTGAGAATAAACATGCTTAAAACGTCAACAAAAATGTTGGTGAGTTATAGGTTTAACCTATATATATCAAATCATAATAATAGACCACAAGATTTCATATTTCAATACACATCCCATACATAGAGATAAAAGTCATTCATATGGTGAACACCTGGTAACCGACATTAACAAGATGCATATATAAGAATATCCCCATCATTCCGGGACACCCTTCGGATATGATATAAATTTCAAAGTACTAAAGCATCCGGTACTTTGGATGGGGTTTGTTAGGCCCAATAGATCTATCTTTAGGATTCGCGTCAATTAGGGTGTCTGTTCCCTAATTCTTAGATTACCAGACTTAATAAAAAGAGGCATATTCGATTTCGATAATTCAACCATAGAATGTAGTTTCACGTACTTGTGTCTATTTTGTAAATCATTTATAAAACCTACATGTATTCTCATCCCAAAAATATTAGATTTTAAAAGTGGGACTATAACTCACTTTCACAGATTTTTACTTCGTCGGGAAGTAAGACTTGGCCACTGGTTGATTCACGAACCTATAACAATATATACATATATATATCAAAGTATGTTCAAAATATATTTACAACACTTTTAATATATTTTGATGTTTTAAGTTTATTAAGTCAGCTGTCCATGTTAGTAACCTACAACTAGTTGTCCACAGTTAGATGTACAGAAATAAATCGATAAATATTATCTTGAATCAATCCACGACCCAGTGTATACGTATCTCAGTATTGATCACAACTCAAACTATATATATTTTGGAATCAACCTCAACCCTGTATAGCTAACTCCAACATTCACATATAGAGTGTCTATGGTTGTTCCGAAATATATATAGATGTGTCGACATGATAGGTTGAAACATTGTATACGTGTCTATGGTATCTCAAGATTACATAATATACGATACAAGTTGATTAAGTTATGGTTGGAATAGATTTGTTACCAATTTTCACGTAGTTAAAATGAGAAAAATTATCCAATCTTGTTTTACCCATAACTTCTTCATTTTAAATCCGTTTTGAGTGAATCAAATTGCTATGGTTTCATATTGAACTCTATTTTATGAATCTAAACAGAAAAAGTATAGGTTTATAGTCAGAAAAATAAGTTACAAGTCGTTTTTGTAAAGGTAGTCATTTCAGTCGAAAGAACGACGTCTAGATGACCATTTTAGAAAACATACTTCCACTTTGAGTTTAACCATAATTTTTGCATATAGTTTCATGTTCATAATAAAAATCATTTTCTCAGAATAACAACTTTTAAATAAAAGTTTATCATAGTTTTTAATTAACTAACCCAAAACAGCCCGCGGTGTTACTACGACGGCGTAAATCCGGTTTTACGGTGTTTTTCGTGTTTCCAGATTTTAAATCATTAAGTTAGCATATAATATAGATATTGAACATGTGTTTAGTTGATTTTAAAAGTCAAGTTAGAAGGATTAACTTTTGTTTGCGAACAAGTTTAGAATTAACTAAACTATGTTCTAGTGATTACAAGTTTAAACCTTCGAATAAGATAGCTTTATATGTATGAATCGAATGATTTTATGAACATCATTACTACCTTAAGTTCCTTTGATAAACCTACTAGAAAAGAAAAAAATGGATCTAGCTTCAACGGATCCTTGGATGGCTCGAAGTTCTTGAAGCAAAATCATGACACGAAAACAAGTTCAAGTAAGATCATCACTTGAAATAAGATTGTTATAGTTATAGAAATTGAACCAAAGTTTGAATATGATTATTTCCTTGTATTAGAATGATAACCTACTGTAAGAAACAAAGATTTCTTGAGGTTGGATGATCACCTTACAAGATTGGAAGTGAGCTAGAAAACTTGAAAGTATTCTTGATTTTATGTAACTAGAACTTGTAGAATTTATGAAGAACACTTAGAACTTGAAGATAGAACTTGAGAGAGATCAATTAGATGAAGAAAATTGAAGAATGAAAGTGTTTGTAGGTTTTTTTGGTCGTTGGTGTATGGATTAGATATAAAGGATATATAATTTTGTTTTCATGTAAATAAGTCATGAATGATTACTCATATTTTTGTAATTTTATGAGATATTTCATGCTAGTTGCCAAATGATGGTTCCCACATGTGTTAGGTGACTCACATGGGCTGCTAAGAGCTAATCATTGGAGTGTATATACCAATAGTACATACATCTAAAAGTTGTGTATTGTACGAGTACGAATACGGGTGCATACGAGTAGAATTGTTGATGAAACTGAACTAGGATGTAATTGTAAGCATTTTTGTTAAGTAGAAGTATTTTGATAAGTGTATTGAAGTCTTTCAAAAGTGTATAAATACATATTAAAACACTACATGTATATACATTTTAACTGAGTCGTTAAGTCATCGTTAGTCCTTACATGTAAGTGTTATTTTGAAACCTTTAGGTTAACGATGTTGTTAAATGTTGTTAACCCAATGTTTATAATATCAAATGAGATTTTAAATTATTATATTATCATGTATGAATATCTCTTAATATGATATATATACATTAAATATCTTTACAACGATAATCGTTACATATATGTCTCGTTTAAAAATCATTAAGTTAGTAGTCTTGTTTTTACATATGTAGTTCATTGTTAATGAAATGTCCCGTTCTTATTGATTAAAAACGTTCCATATTAATTGATTTCGTTGCGAGGTTTTGACCTCTATATGAGACGTTTTTCAAAGACTGCATTCATTTTTAAAACAAACCATAACCTTTATTTCATAGATAAAGGTTTTAAAAAGCTTTACGTAGATTATCAAATAATGATAATCTAAAATATCCTGTTTACACACGACCATTACATAATGGTTTACAATACAAATATGTTACAACAAAATAAGTTTCTTGAATGCTGTTTTTACACAATATCATACAAGTATGGACTCCAAATCTTGTCCTTATTTAAGTATGCGACAGCGGAAGCTCTTAATAATCACCTGAGAATAAACATGCTTAAAACGTCAACAAAAATGTTGGTGAGTTATAGGTTTAACCTATATATATCAAATCATAATAATAGACCACAAGATTTCATATTTCAATACACATCCCATACATAGAGATAAAAATCATTCATATGGTGAACACCTGGTAACCGACAATAACAAGATGCATATATAAGAATATCCCCATCATTCCGGGACACCCTTCGGATATGATATAAATTTCGAAGTACTAAAGCATCCGGTACTTTGGATGGGGTTTGTTAGGCCCAATAGATCTATCTTTAGGATTCGCGTCAATTAGGGTGTCTGTTCCCTAATTCTTAGATTACCAGACTTAATAAAAAGGGGCATATTCGATTTCGATAATTCAACCATAGAATGTAGTTTCACATACTTGTGTCTATTTTGTAAATCATTTATAAAACCTGCATGTATTCTCATCCCAAAAATATTAGATTTTAAAATTGGGACTATAACTCACTTTCACAGATTTTTACTTCGTCGGGAAGTAAGACTTGGCCACTGGTTGATTCACGAACCTATAACAATATATACATATATATCAAAGTATGTTCAAAATATATTTACAACACTTTTAATATATTTTGATGTTTTAAGTTTATTAAGTCAGCTGTCCTCGTTAGTAACCTACAACTAGTTGTCCACAGTTAGATGTACAGAAATAAATCGATAAATATTATCTTGAATCAATCCACGACCCAGTGTATACGTATCTCAGTATTGATCACAACTCAAACTATATATATTTTGGAATCAACCTCAACCCTATATAGCTAACTCCAACATTCACATATAGAGTGTCTATGGTTGTTCCGAAATATATATAGATGTGTCGACATGATAGGTCGAAACATTGTATACGTGTCTATGGTATCTCAAGATTACATAATATACAATACAAGTTGATTAAGTTATGGTTGGAATAGATTTGTTACCAATTTTCACGTAGCTAAAATGAGAAAAATTATCCAATCTTGTTTTACCCATAACTTCTTCATTTTAAATCCGTTTTGAGTGAATCAAATTGCTATGGTTTCATATTGAACTCTATTTTATGAATCTAAACAGAAAAGTATAGGTTTATAGTCGGAAAAATAAGTTACAAGTCGTTTTTGTAAAGGTAGTCATTTCAGTCGAAAGAACGACGTCTAGATGACCATTTTAGAAAACATACTTCCACTTTGAGTTTAATCATAATTTTTGGATAAAAATAATTTTCTCAGAATAACAACTTTAAAATCAAATTTTATCATAGTTTTTAATTAACTAACCCAAAACAGCCCGCGGTGTTACTACGACGGCGTAAATCCGGTTTTACGGTGTTTTTCGTGTTTCCAGGTTTTAAATCATTAAGTTAGCATATCATATAGATATAGAACATGTGTGTAGTTAATTTTAAAAGTCAAGTTAGAAGGATTAACTTTTGTTTGCGAACAAGTTTAGAATTAACTAAACTATGTTCTAGTGATTACGAGTTTAAACCTTCGAATAAGATAGCTTTATATGTATGAATCGAATGATGTTATGAACATCATTACTACCTTAAGTTCCTTGGATAAACCTACTGGAAAAGAGAAAAATGGATCTAGCTTCAACGGATCCTTGGATGGCTCGAAGTTCTTGAAGCAGAATCATGACACGAAAACAAGTTCAAGTAAGATCATCACTTGAAATAAGATTGTTATAGTTATAGAAATTGAACCAAAGTTTGAATATGATTATTACCTTGTATTAGAATGATAACCTACTGTAAGAAACAAAGATTTCTTGAGGTTGGATGATCACCTTACAAGATTGGAAGTGAGCTAGCAAACTTGAAAGTATTCTTGATTTTATGTAACTAGAACTTGTAAAATATATGAAGAACACTTAGAACTTGAAGATAGAACTTGAGAGAGATCAATTAGATGAAGAAAATTGAAGAATTAAAGTGTTTGTAGGTGTTTTTGTTCGTTGGTGTATGGATTAGATATAAAGGATATGTAATTTTGTTTTCATGTAAATAAGTCATGAATGATTACTCATATTTTTGTAATTTTATGAGATATTTCATGCTAGTTGCCAAATGATGGTTCCCACATGTGTTAGGTGACTCACATGGGCTGCAAATAGCTGATTATTGGAGTGTATATACCAATAGTACATACATCTAAAAGTTGTGTATTGTACGAGTACGAATACGGGTGCATACGAGTAGAATTGTTGATGAAACTGAACGAGGATGTAATTGTAAGCATTTTTGTTAAGTAGAAGTATTTTGATAAGTGTCTTGAAGTCTTTCAAAAGTGTATGAATACATATTAAAACACTACATGAATATACATTTTAACTGAGTCGTTAAGTCATCGTTAGTCGTTACATGTAAATGTTGTTTTGAAACCTTTAGGTTAATGATCTTGTTGAATGTTGTTAACCCATTGTTTATTATAACAAATGAGATGTTAAATTGTTATATTATCATGATATTATGATATATAATAAATATATCTCAGTATGATGTATATACAGTTAAATGTCGTTACAACGATAATCGTTACATATGTGTCTCGTTTCGAAATCATTAAGTTAGTAGTCTTATTTTTACATATGTATTTCATTGTTAATACACTTAATAATATATTTACTTATCATTTAACATAATTAACCAAGTGTATCAATATCTTAATATGATTCATATGTACCTAGTAAGACGTTGTTATAACGATAATCGTTATATATATCGTTTTCGAGTTTCTTAAATTAATAGTCTCATTTTTATGTATATAACTCATAACTCATTGTTAAAATACCTAATGAGATACATAATTATAATAAAAACATGTTAACTATATATATAACCATATATATGTCATCGTATAGTTTTTACAAGTTTTAACGTTCGTGAATCACCGGTCAACTTGGGTGGTCAATTGTCTATATGAAACATATTTCAATTAATCAAGTCTTAACAAGTTTGATTGCTTAACATGTTGGAAACATTTAATCATGTAAATATCAATCTAAATTAATATATATAAACATGGAAAAGTTCGGGTCACTACAGTACCTACCCGTTAAATAAATTTCGTCCCGAAATTTTAAGCTGTTGAAGGTGTTGATGAATCTTCTGGAAATAGATGCGGGTATTTCTTCTTCATCTAATCTTCATGCTCCCAGGTGAACTCGGGTCCTCTACGAGCATTCCATCGAAACTTAACAATTGGTATCTTGTTTTGCTTAAGTCTTTTAACCTCACGATCCATTATTTCGACGGGTTCTTCGATGAATTGAAGTTTTTCGTTGATTTGGATTTCATCTAACGGAATAGTGAGATCTTCTTTAGCAAAACATTTCTTCAAATTCGAGATGTGGAAAGTGTTATGTACAGCCGCGAGTTGTTGAGGTAACTCAAGTCGGTAAGCTACTGGTCCGACACGATCAATAATCTTGAATGGTCCAATATACCTTGGATTTAATTTCCCTCGTTTACCAAATCGAACAACGCCTTTCCAAGGTGCAACTTTAAGCATGACCATCTCTCCAATTTCAAATTCTATATCTTTTCTTTTAATGTCAGCGTAGCTCTTTTGTCGACTTTGGGCGGTTTTCAACCGTTGTTGAATTTGGATGATCTTCTCGGTAGTTTCTTGTATAATCTCCGGACCCGTAATCTGTCTATCCCCCACTTCACTCCAACAAATCGGAGACCTGCACTTTCTATCATAAAGTGCTTCAAACGGTGCCATCTCAATGCTTGAATGGTAGCTGTTGTTGTAGGAAAATTCTGCTAATGGTAGATGTCGATCCCAACTGTTTCCGAAATCAATAACACATGCTCGTAGCATATCTTCAAGCGTTTGTATCGTCCTTTCGCTCTGCCCATCAGTTTGTGGATGATAGGCAGTACTCATGTCTAGACGAGTTCCTAATGCTTGCTGTAATGTCTGCCAGAATCTTGAAATAAATCTGCCATCCCTATCAGAGATAATAGAGATTGGTATTCCGTGTCTGGAGACGACTTCCTTCAAATACAGTCGTGCTAACTTCTCCATCTTGTCATCTTCTCTTATTGGCAGGAAATGTGCTGATTTGGTGAGACGATCAACTATTACCCAAATAGTATCAAAACCACTTGCAGTCCTTGGCAATTTAGTGATGAAATCCATGGTAATGTTTTCCCATTTCCATTCCGGGATTTCGGGTTGTTGAAGTAGACCTGATGGTTTCTGATGCTCAGCTTTGACCTTAGAACACGTCAAACATTCTCCTACGTATTTAGCAACATCGGCTTTCATACCCGGCCACCAAAAATGTTTCTTGAGATCCTTGTACATCTTCCCCGTTCCAGGATGTATTGAGTATCAGGTTTTATGAGCTTCTCTAAGTACCATTTCTCTCATATCTCCAAATTTTGGTACCCAAATCCTTTCAGCCCTATACCGGGTTCCATCTTCCCGAATATTAAGATGCTTCTCCGATCCTTTGGGTATTTCATCCATTAAATTTCCCTCTTTTAAAACTCCTTGTTGCGCCTCCTTTATTTGAGTAGTAAGGTTATTATGAATCATTATATTCATAGATTTTACTCGAATGGGTTCTCTGTCCTTCCTGCTCAAGGCATCGGCTACCACATTTGCCTTCCCCGGTTGGTAACGAATCTCAAAGTCGTAATCATTCAATAATTCAATCCACCTACGCTGCCTCATATTCAGTTGTTTCTGATTAAATATATGTTGAAGACTTTTGTGGTCGGTATATATAATACTTTTGACCCCATATAAGTAGTGCCTCCAAGTCTTTAATGCAAAAACAACCGCGCCTAATTCCAAATCATGCGTCGTATAATTTTGTTCGTGAATCTTCAATTGTCTAGACGCATAAGCAATCACCTTCGTTCGTTGCATTAATACACAACCGAGACCTTGCTTTGATGCGTCACAATAAATCACAAAATCATCATTCCCTTCAGGCAATGACAATATAGGTTCCGTAGTTAGCTTTTTCTTCAATAACTGAAACGCTTTCTCTTGTTCATCATTCCATGCAAATTTCTTCCCTTTATGCGTTAATACAGTCAAGGGTTTTGCTATTCTGGAAAAGTCTTGGATGAACCTTCTGTAGTAACCGGCTAGTCCTAAAAACTGGCGTATGTGTTTCGGAGTTTTCGGGGTTTCCCACTTTTCAACAGTTTCTATCTTTGCCGGATCCACCTTAATACCTTCTTTGTTCACTATGTGACCGAGGAATTGAACTTCTTCCAACCAAAATGCACACTTTGAAAACTTAGCGTACAATTCTTCTTTCCTCAATACTTCTAACACCTTTCTCAAATGTTCACCGTGTTCTTGGTCATTCTTTGAGTAAATAAGTATGTCATCAATGAAAACAATGACAAACTTGTCAAGGTATGGTCCACACACTCGGTTCATAAGGTCCATGAACACAGCTGGTGCATTAGTTAAACCAAACGGCATGACCATAAACTCGTAATGACCGTAACATGTTCTGAAAGCAGTCTTTGGAATATCATCTTCTTTCACCCGCATTTGATGATACCCGGAACGTAAGTCAATCTTTGAATAAACAGACGAGCCTTGTAGTTGATCAAATAAGTCGTCGATTCTCGGTAGTGGGTAGCGGTTCTTGATGGTAAGTTTGTTCAACTCTCGGTAGTCGATACACAACCTGAATGTACCATCTTTCTTCTTGACAAACAAAACAGGAGCTCCCCACGGTGATGTGCTTGGTCGAATGAAACCACGCTCTAAAAGTTCTTGTAATTGGCTTTGTAGTTCTTTCATCTCGCTGGGTGCGAGTCTGTAAGGAGCACGAGCTATTGGTGCAGCTCCTGGTACAAGATCTATTTGAAATTCAACGGATCGATGTGAGGGTAATCCCGGTAATTCTTTCGGAAATACATCGGGAAATTCTTTTGCAATGGGAACATCATTGATGCTCTTTTCTTCAGTTTGTACTTTCTCGACGTGTGCTAGAACAGCATAGCAACCTTTTCTTATTAGTTTTTGTGCCTTCAAATTACTAATAAGATGTAGCTTCGTGTTGCCCTTTTATCCGTACACCATTAAGGGTTTTCCTTTTTCTCGTATAATGCGAATTGCATTTTTTTAACAGACGATCTCTGCTTTCACTTCTTTCAACCAGTCCATACCGATTATCACATCAAAACTCCCTAACTCTACTGGTATCAAATCAATCTTAAATGTTTCGCTAACCAGTTTAATTTCTCGATTCCGACATATATTATCTGCTGAAATTAATTTACCATTTGCTAATTCGAGTAAAAATTTACTATCCAAAGGCGTCAATGGACAACTTAATTTAGCACAAAAATCTCTACTCATATAGCTTCTATCCGCACCCGAATCAAATAAAACGTAAGCAGATTTATTATCAATAAGAAACGTACCCGTAACAAGCTCCGGGTCTTCCTGTGCCTCTGCCGCATTAATATTGAAAACTCTTCCGCGGCCTTGTCCATTCGTGTTCTCCTGGTTCGGGCAATTTCTAATAATGTGGCCCGGTTTTCCACATTTATAACAAACTACATTGGCATAACTTGCTCCGACACTACTTGCTCCGCCATTACTCGTTCCGACACCATTTGTTCCTTTCGTTCTATTAACCCCTGGTCCGTAGACCTCACACTTCGCCGCGCTATGACCATTTCTTTTACACTTGTTGCAAAATTTGGTGCAGAACCCCGAGTGATACTTTTCACACCTTTGGCATAGCTGCTTCTGATTGTTGTTGTTGTTGCGGTTATTATTGTTGTTGGGATGATTGTTGTAGTTGCTGTTGCTGTTGTTGTTGTTGTTATTGTTGTGCCGTTTGTTGTAGTTGCGATTGATGTTGCGATTGTTGGGATAATTGTTGCGATTATTGTTGTAATTGCTGTTGTTGTTGTATTGGTGATTCTTATCACCGTTTTCCTCCCACTTTCTTTTGACTTGCTTCACATTGGCCTCTTCAGCAGTCTGTTCTTTAATTCTTTCTTCAATCTGGTTCACTAGTTTGTGAGCCATTCTACATGCCTGTTGTATAGAGGCGGGCTCGTGTGAACTTATATCTTCTTGGATTCTTTCCGGTAATCCTTTCATAAATGCGTCGATCTTCTCTTCCTCATCTTCGAATGCTCCCGGACACAATAGGCACAATTCTGTGAATCGTCTTTCGTACGTGGTAATATCAAATCCTTGGGTTCGTAACCCTCTAAGTTCTGTCTTGAGCTTATTGACCTCGGTTCTGGGACGGTACTTCTCGTTCATCAAGTGCTTGAATGCTGACCACGGTAGTGCGTACGCATCGTCTTGTCCCACTTGCTCTAGATAGGTATTCCACCATGTTAACGCAGAACCTGTGAAGGTATGCGTAGCATACTTGACTTTGTCCTCTTCAGTACACTTACTTATGGCAAACACCGATTCGACCTTCTCGGTCCACCGTTTCAATCCGATCGGTCCTTCGGTTCCATCAAATTCCAAAGGTTTGCAGGCAGTGAATTCTTTGTAGGTGCATCCTACACGATTTGCTGTACTGCTAGATCCAAGGTTATTGTTGGTATGTAGCGCAGCCTGTACTGCTGAAGGTATTTCATATGCCCGAGAGACATATTAAATTAACGTGGCTAATATGTTTTGATCCAAGTCGGGTCATACCCAATAACAAACTTACTGACACCTTATTTGTATTTGATTTTAACGATTGGTTCATTGATCGAATACGCGACACTTGAACTATAAGAAAAATGGTTTTCTTAAATATTACTTGATGTGTATTTATATAAATTATGGAATAATTTATATAATATGGATTTAATTATTTATAGGTTAAATAATTAGTTAATTTATATTACATTTTATATAAATTGGTTTTATATATATAATGTTTATATAAATTAAAGAATGTAAGTATTATGAAATAGTTTTATAAAAGATTAATCTTTTATAAAACTTATTTTAATTACTTATATGGAAGTGGCATGGGAGTCTTCACAAGCATGCCATTTTGACTTGCTTTTACTTGGTTACTTGTATTCAAAATGCATATAACCAAGGGAATTATTGGAGACCACCACCACATGCAAAACACTCCATTACACATCAAAAACTTGCAAAACTTTCTGCTCATTTCTTGCTGCTACTGCCGTGAGTTTGAAGAGGGAAAAGGGGTTCCAAAATTTGATTTTGCAAGCTATATTCAAGTGTTATCAAATCCTAACCAAAGTACAAGGTGTTGGTTACAAGTTTGGGGTATAATCTCTTGAGGTTTCATCCATTTGAAGCTCCATTCAACATCATCATCTTCATCACTTTCAACTAGCTTGGAATAGGTATAACATCTTATTCTTGCTTGTAGTTTGTAAGCTTATTTCTCAACTTGATCCTAATTGGGATTTAACTTTAAAAGGTTAAAGATTAACAAGTTCAATTGGTAATGATTTTCATGCTTCCGCTTATACTTGATTCTTAAAAGGTTTTAAGTATTATGAAACTTTTTAAATCCCAACAATGGTATCTAGAGCCGAAGTTGATGAAATATGCTTCGAGATGATATGTTAAACCCACTATATTTTGCATTTTATGAACATGCATGATAGTAGAATGCAAAAATTTTAGGGTTTGGGTGGGTTTGGTATTTAGGCCGAATTTAAGGAGACCCAAAATGGGTTTTTGGGTTCTTCCATTTGGTCTAATTTTGGTTGTATGTAATGTTCACAATCCTAGCCTTGACCTTGTGTTGCATGCATGTGTGTTTGGTTGATTTATGATTCATTTGGTATGTATTATTATTCATTCAAAAGGCATGTAATAATTATTCAATTGGTTTGTAATAATATTAATTTTGGTTATATAATTTATTTTATATTTGGTATGTAAAATAGATTAGGTTGTATTTTCATTTTCTAGACAAAATGTATTAGGATATATTTTGTAAAATGATGAAGATGATGAAGACTTGAAGAACACATGAAGAAGCATTTGGATGCAAGATTAAGTGAGAGGTTAAAACCTCCTACTTTGTGTTATAACCCCTTAACCGGTGGCATTTGTTTTCGGCTAAACAAATGCCTACCAAAATGGCTAGATTGTGAACATCTTTGTTTTGCATGCGTGGTTGTTTTAATTTCTTGTATGATTGTGGATTGTATGTTTGTATGCTACATGTTAATCACACAAGTTAACAACAAACAAAACTAAAATTTAATTGGTTAAAATTAGACGTTATTAAACACATGCAAAACGACAATTTAAAATGGTTAAATTGAAATGGCTAAAAGGACATTAATAAACGGTTATTAAGATCATGATAAGGATCATATATATAAAATGGTTTATATCATGTAATTGGTTTAATTACAAGACATGAAAATGGTTTTTCATAAGTACCATACACTAAATGCATGTTGGTGTATGGTATAAAAGTTTTCTCAAACTAGAATTAACGAAAACTCAAAATCCCTTTCACTAACAAGGTAAACAAGTTAAACGCCATCCTATTGTGTGACACTTAAAAGTATTAGGGAACTCATGATGGGATAAAGGTCACCTAACCATTATGAGCAAACTAATATGATTAAGGTAAATTTCGCGTGCTTGTGGGATAAAGATCACCTAACCACATGTATGTTAAATTTACAAGTCTATACAAGTAGGACGACTTGATTTGGGAATCATGAACTTAGGGTCACCGAAGCATGAGAAACAAATAGGCGTTGATGGGATAAATATGCCATGCAAAAGGATTGCATGATCCCATACTCTAGAAGTTGCAAATGGATTGCAATTGTCATTTATTGACTACCTAGCTAAATCAAATTGCGGGATAAAGGTCACCTAACCGAAATTTGGTTTACCGTTGGATTCTAGAATTTAATAATTCAATTTGATTTAAAGGGTATTGAATGTTAAATTTAAAATCGATACTTAAATGAACTTTGTTAATTTTGTAGATGGCCGCCAATAACAACAACAACATTCCAAACGCACCACTTAACCTAAACCACCTATCATTAAGGTCTCTCTTAGAGAAAGACAAACTCAACCATACCAACTTTATGGATTGGTTCCGCAATCTTCGGATTGTCCTCGAACAAGAGGATAAAATGTATGTGCTTGAGGACCCCATTCCCGATCAACCGGATGAGAATGATGTGGAGGCAATGGCCTCTTACAATAAGTATTACCACGACTCCCTTCAAGTCTCATGCTTAATGCTTGGGACTATGATACCCGAACTCCAAAAGGATTTCGAGCATCATAGTGCATACGACATGATAACGCAATTGAAGGAGATGTTCCTTCAACAAGCGCGTGTCGAGCGCTTCGAAACGGTTCGGCCGCTACATGCTTGTCGTATGGACGATACCCAATCGGTTTCATCTTATGTACTTAAGATGAAAAGCCTTATCGATCGTGCTAACCGTCTTAACCTAAACATTTCCAATGAGTTAGCCACCGATCTTATCCTTAACTCCCTATCAAAAAGGTTTGATCAATTTGTAATTAATTACAATATGAATGGGATGGATAAGAGCATAGGTGAGCTTCACGGTATGCTTAGAACGGCGGAAACTAGCATGGGTAAAAGGGCTTTACCCGTGTTAACAATCGATCAAGGTGGATCCAAAGGTAAGACCTCTAAGCCAAAGGTGGCTAAGAGAAAAGGACCCGCCTATCAAGGCAAAGGGAAGGGGAAGATGGTTACCCCAACCATCAACAAGGCTAAGAAGCAAAAGGTAGCCGAGAAGGCAAACCCCAAGGTAGACCCATGTTTCGGTTGTGGTGAGATGGGTCATTGGAAACGAAACTGTGCGGTTTATCTTAAGGAGTTTAAGGACATGAGGGATGCAGGGCAAACCTCAGGTAATATATATATGGTATATATAGAGCTTAGTATTACTTCTTCTAATACATGGGTATTAGACACTGGATGTGGAACTCACATTTGCAATTCTTTGCAGGGGTTCAAAAGAAGTAACAAGCAAACAGGAACATCAAGTCTCTTCATGGGGAATGGAGCTAAAGTACAAGTGAAAGCTCAAGGAGACTTTGTGTTAAAGCTTCCAAGTGGTTTGGAACTTATTTTGAAAGATGTTTTGTATGCACCCGATTTATGTCGAAACATTATTTCCATTTCCCGTTTGAAACAATGTGGTTTTAATCCTAATTTTGTTAATGATGATATCCACTTTTATTTAGATAATGTATTCTATTTCAAGGCTTCACCTTCAAATGGAATTTATGAATTGGTTCACGATGACACATTATCTAGTAGCTCAATGTACCATACAAGCACCAAGAAACTCAAAAGGGATTTGAGTGATTCCTACTTATGGCATTGTCGCCTTGGTCACATAAACAAGAACCGAATGCATACACTTCAAAGGAATGGACTTTTTAAATCAAATGAAATGGATTCGTTTCATGTATGTGAATCTTGTTTACAAGGCAAGATGACTAAAGCACCTTTCAAAGGGACCTATGAAAGGGCTAAAGATTTATTGGGATTAATACATTCGGATGTATGTGGACCCTTTAAACCCATGACTAGGAATGGTGAAAGATACTTTGTTACTTTCATTGATGACTTTAGTCGTTTCGGATATGTCTACTTATTAAGACACAAGGACGAAACGTTTGAAGCATTCAAAGAATATCAAAACGAAGTACAAAATCAACTCAATAAGACAATTAAGGTACTACGTACCGATAGAGGAGGTGAATACCTAAGCGATACCTTCCAAGATCATCTTAGGAGTTGTGGGATTATCTCACAACTTACTCCACCCGGAACACCGCAACTTAATGGAGTTTCCGAAAGGAGGAACCGAACCCTAATGGATATGGTTCGATCTATGATGGCAAGAAGCTCGTTGCCTCTATCATTTTGGGGTTATTGTCTAAGCTCCGCGGCTCGTATTTTAAATATGGCCCCAACCAAGAAAGTGGAACGAACTCCTCATGAGATGTGGTTTGGAAAACCTCCTTCTCTTTCATACTTGAAAGTATGGGGATGTGAAGCTTATCCTAAGCGTTATGTAGCAAATAAGCTACATGCTCGATCCACAAAGTGTATTTTCATAGGATATCCCAAAGATGACATGGGATATTACTTCTATGATCCATCCGAGCAAACGGTATTTGTTGCTCGGAAAGCGGAATTCCTAGAAACCAAGTTCCTTATGGAAGGTGATGGTGAAAGGAAGATAAGCACACTATATTACATATATTACAAGCTATCTATATTACATATATTACATATATTCCTAGAAACCAAGTTCCTTATTAATACAAGCAATTTTTACATATATCATAAAGCATAAGCACACTATATTACATATATTACACCACACGAATACAACTATCTTATTCTGACTCGCTTGTTTCTTCTTCTTCGGTTTTGGTTCGTTTTGCCAAGTTTCTAGGGATATATGATGTTCCCCTAATATGAGCCGTCGTTTTCCACATTGGTTTAGAATAACCTGGTGGTTTAGAGGTTCCCGGGTCATTGTTACAACTTAAGGACTTCGGGGGCTGAAGATACATATAAAGTTCATCGAGGTTGGAATTAGATTTCTCTATTTTTATGCCCTTTCCCTTATTATTTTCTTTTGCCTTTTTAAATTCAGTTGGGGTAATTTCTATAACATCATCGGAATTCTCGTCGGAATCCGATTCATCGGAGAATTGGTAATCCTCCCAATATTTTGCTTCCTTGGCGGAAACACCATTGACCATAATTAACCTTGGTCGGTTGGTTGAGGATTTTATTTTACTTAACCGTTTTATTATTTCCCCCACCGGTTCTATTTCTTCATCCGGTTCCGATTCTTCTTCCGGTTCCGATTCTTCTTCCGGTTCCGACTCTTCTTCCGGTTCCTCTTCGGGAACTTGTGAATCAGTCCACGAATCATTCCAATTTACATTTGACTCTTCATTATTATTAGGTGAGTCAATGGGACTTGTTCTAGAGGTAGACATCTATCACATAATATCAAACGCGTTAAGAGATTAATATATCACATAATATTCACATGTTAAAAATATATAGTTTCCAACAAAATTTGTTAAGCAATCATTTTTCAAGTAAACACGGTCGAAGTCCAGACTCACTAATGCATCCTAACAAACTCGATAAGACACACTAATGCAAAATTCTGGTTCTCTAAGACCAACGCTCGGATACCAACTGAAATGTCCCGTTCTTATTGATTAAAAACTTTCCATATTAATTGATTTCGTTGCGAGGTTTTGACCTCTATATGAGATGTTTTTCAAAGACTGCATTCATTTTAAAAACAAACCATAACCTTTATATCATCAATAAAGGTTTAAAAAGCTTTACGTAGATTATCAAATAATGATAATCTAAATTATCCTGTTTACACACGACCATTACATAATGGTTTACAATACAAATATGTTACAAAAAAATAAGTTTCTTGAATGCAGTTTTTACACAATATCATACAAGCATGGACTCCAAATCTCGTCCTTATTTAAGTATGCGACAGCGGAAGCTCTTAATAATCACCTGAGAATAAACATGCTTAAAACGTCAACAAAAATTTTGGTGAGTTATAGGTTTAACCTATATATATCAAATCATAATAATAGACCACAAGATTTCATATTTCAATACACATCCCATACATAGAGATAAAAGTCATTCATATGGTGAACACCTGGTAACCGACATTAACAAGATGCATATATAAGAATATCCCCATCATTCCGGGACACTCTTCGGATATGATATAAATTTCGAAGTACTAAAGCATCCGGTACTTTGGATGGGGTTTGTTAGGCCCAATAGATCTATCTTTAGGATTCGCGTCAATTAGGGTGTCTGTTCCCTAATTCTTAGATTACCAGACTTAATAAAAAGGGGCATATTCGATTTCGATAATTCAACCATAGAATGTAGTTTCACGTACTTGTGTCTATTTTGTAAATCATTTATAAAACCTGCATGTATTCTCATCCCAAAAATATTAGATTTTAAAAGTGGGACTATAACTCACTTTCACAGATTTTTACTTCGTCGGGAAGTAAGACTAGGCCACTGGTTGATTCACGAACCTATAACAATATATACATATATATCAAAGTATGTTCAAAATATATTTACAACACTTTTAATATATTTTGATGTTTTAAGTTTATTAAGTCAGCTGTCCTCGTTAGTAACCTACAACTAGTTGTCCACAGTTAGATGTACAGAAATAAATCGATAAATATTATCTTGAATCAATCCACGACCCAGTGTATACGTATCTCAGTATTGATCACAACTCAAACTATATATATTTTGGAATCAACCTCAACCCTGTATAGCTAACTCCAACATTCACATATAGAATGTCTATGGTTGTTCCGAAATATATATAGATGTGTCGACATGATAGGTTGAAACATTGTATACGTGTCTATGGTATCTCAAGATTACATAATATACAATACAAGTTGATTAAGTTATGGTTGGAATAGATTTGTTACCAATTTTCACGTAGTTAAAATGAGAAAAATTATCCAATCTTGTTTTACCCATAACTTCTTCATTTTAAATCCGTTTTGAGTGAATCAAATTGCTATGGTTTCATATTGAACTCTATTTTATGAATCTAAACAGAAAAAGTATAGGTTTATAGTCAGAAAAATAAGTTACAAGTCGTTTTTGTAAAGGTAGTCATTTCAGTCAAAAGAACGACGTCTAGATGACCATCTTAGAAAACATACTTCCACTTTGAGTTTAACCATAATTTTTGCATATAGTTTCATGTTCATAATAAAAATCATTTTCTCCGAATAACAACTTTTAAATAAAAGTTTATCATAGTTTTTAATTAACTAACCCAAAACAGCCCGCGGTGTTACTACGACGGCGTAAATCCGGTTTTACGGTGTTTTTCGTGTTTCCAGATTTTAAATCATTAAGTTAGCATATCATATAGATATTGAACATGTGTTTAGTTGATTTTAAAAGTCAAGTTAGAAGGATTAACTTTTGTTTGCGAACAAGTTTAGAATTAACTAAACTATGTTCTAGTGATTAGAAGTTTAAACCTTCGAATAAGATAGCTTTATATGAATGAATCGAATGATGTTATGAACATCATTATTACCTTAAGTTCCTTGGATAAACCTACTGGAAAAGAGAAAAATGGATCTAGCTTCAACGGATCCTTGGATGTCTCGAAGTTCTTGAAGCAGAATCATGACACGAAAACAAGTTCAAGTAAGATCATCACTTGAAATAAGATTGTTATAGTTATAGAAATTGAACCAAAGTTTGAATATGATTATTACCTTGTATTAGAATGATAACCTACTGTAAGAAACAAAGATTTCTTGAGGTTGGATGATCACCTTACAAGATTGGAAGTGAGCTAGAAAACTTGAAAGTATTCTTGATTTTATGTAACTAGAACTTGTAGAATTTATGAAGAACACTTAGAACTTGAAGATAGAACTTGAGAGTGATCAATTAGATGAAGAAAATTGAAGAATGAAAGTTTTTGTAGGTGTTTTTGGTCGTTGGTGTATGGATTAGATATAAAGGATATGTAATTTTGTTTTCATGTAAATAAGTCATGAATGATTACTCATATTTTTGTAATTTTATGAGATATTTCATGCTAGTTGCCAAATGATGGTTCCCACATGTGTTAGGTGACTCACATGGGCTGCTAAGAGCTGATCATTGGAGTGTATATACCAATAGTACATACATCTAAAAGCTGTGTATTGTACGAGTACGAATACGGGTGCATACGAGTAGAATTGTTGATGAAACTGAACGAGGATGTAATTGTAAGCATTTTTGTTAAGTAGAAGTATTTTGATAAGTGTATTGAAGTCTTTCAAAAGTGTATAAATACATATTAAAACACTACATGTATATACATTTTAACTGAGTCGTTAAGTCATCGTTAGTCGTTACATGTAAGTGTTGTTTTGAAACCTTTAGGTTAACGATCTTGTTAAATGTTGTTGACCCAATGTTTATAATATCAAATGAGATTTTAAATTATTATATTATCATGATATTATCATGTATGAATATCTCTTAATATGATATATATACATTAAATTTCTTTACAACGATAATCTTTACATATATGTCTCGTTTAAAAATCATTAAGTTAGTAGTCTTGTTTTTACATATGTAGTTCATTGTTAATATACTTAATGATATGTTTAATTATCATAGTATCATGTTAACTATATATATATCCATATATATGTCATCATATAGTTTTTACAAGTTTTAACGTTCGTGAATCACCGGTCAACTTGGGTGGTCAATTGTCTATATGAAACATATTTCAATTAATCAAGTCTTAACAAGTTTGACTGCTTAACATGTTGGAAATATTTAATCATGTAAATATCAATCTCAATTAATATATATAAACATGGAAAAGTTCGGGTCACTACAGTCTATGCCGGGAATTGAACCCACAACCACTTGCTATCCCGACAACACCCAAGACCATCGAACCATTTTCATTTTTCTGTAATCATACCCCTTTGAAAATTTATAACCCGTAATTATTTTTATTTTCAACTTCATCTTCCTCACTAAATATCAAAAGCATCAATCATGGCTCTTTAAAATCAAAACAACAAAATTATTTTATTTAAGACACATAAACATCCATATATAAATATATATATATATATATATATATATATATATATATATATATATATATATATATATATATATAGCTGTGTTTGTAATTTTAACAAGAAAAATGAAAATAAAAAAATAAAAAAAAACCCTGCTGCTCGACGCAGAATAAAAAAAAATTGATTGATCACTAAGAACGTTTTTTAGATTATGCTTTCAACACTTTATAAAGTTTTTAAATCGTCTTTAAAAACTTTATAAATCGTCGATTTCAATAGAAATATTAACACAATTACTAATTTTGTGATGAACACAATTTTTGACTTTTAACAACTAAAACTTTGACTTCGAAATTAAGAATCGATAAAAGGAATTGAAGGTTGTAACATTGCAGATAGTTTGGTTAGGGGATTCCTAACATAACTGCAATTTTAGATTTACAAAATATTTTCGAATTCGATTTTTGACCAAAAAGGTGAGTTACAGGGGAAAACCGACGGGTTCTCTTTTATTAAAAAAAATTCTGTTTAATCCCAATCTTAATAGAAGTTAAAAGGGTTGTATTAGATGTTGAGAGTGTAATGTTGACTGAATTGTTTATGATCACTAACCAATCGATTTAATAATGGTTTATGTAAATTCGCCAGACTAGTTGTGCCAAGGAAGAACAAAACAAAAAAAAATTAAAGTGGATAATGACCCTAAACAGACTTTTGTTATATCTTGTGATTAAATCCCGACTGATATCAATTTTTGGAGACAGAAACAAAATTACCAATATTTGATGTTGAAAGGAAACTGTCTTTATTCTCCATATTATTATTTATCTAATATTATTACTTGATAATATTTAATAAAAATACAATAATAAAAAGAATAGAATTAATAATAATATTAATAATACTAAGTAATAAAAATTATGATATTAATGATATCAGAAATTAAATATATCAAATTTCATACTTATGTATTATATATATACTAACAATATTAACACTAGTACTAATATTTAATATTTATATTAATAATAATAACAATGAAAGTAATAATAATAATAATTTTAGTAATGATAACGATTTTAAATGTACTAAATTTCATTTCTATATATTATCTATTGAGAATAATAATATAGCTAATGCTGATGTTAATATTAAAGGTAATAACAATTTTATTATAACAACTATATTTAATAATTTAGTAATACATATAATAGATTATATAATATTATATAATAATGAGTATAATACATTTTAATAATAATAACTAATAATAATGAAGGTATAACAAGTTACATGTTTCCATTTATATAATAATATTAATAATACAGATATAGGTATTAATAGTAATAAAAGCAGTAATATTATAACATATGTTGAATATTTAATATTTATATATTTATAAGTAATTATTAATAAGAATCACGTATAGTTTCATATATATATATATATATATATATATATATATATATATATATATATATATATATATATATATATATATATATATATATATATATATATATATATATATATATATATATATATTAATAATAGTTGATTATTATTACTTTACATATTTTTTTTTTTTTTACACACAATTGTTCGTGAATCGTCGAGAGCAGTCGAAGGTCAATTGAATATATGAACATTGTTTCAAAAAATTTTAAACTCAACATTACATACTTTGCTTATTCTATCAAAATCATATAAAGATTAAGTTTAAATTTAGTCGAAAATTCCCGGGTCGTCACAAATTGAGTGGTACATTCTTTATAGCATCCATTTCTAAAGATCTCTACCCAATATTTGTACAAGGGACTCGGCCCAAGTTAAAACCAATCGCGGCCCAACATATGAATAATTATGCGGCCCAACATGTAGGAATTAATTAAAAGTGTGTGTGTTTTAATCACTAGCAGCGGCTCATTTTGTTTAAATAATTTAAAAAGATTACGGCCCACAAAATATATAGGAAGTCCACTTGATTAGCTCAAGCACTTCGGCCTATATGATAAAAAAAAAATTATGGTGAACGGGAATCTACTCGTTTTCTTGGATGCCCATTGAGTATGTAAAAAAATTATATATCCACCAACTATTTCATTTTTGTCCCTTCGTTGATTGAGCACTTCCCTCCTTTTGGCTCCATTTAATTGTAATTATAATTACTTTATGTAATCCTATATGATGACAACTTGTAAGCTACCTTTTTACTTGATTAATCATCGTAGTAGCTAAGCATGTAGGTGTAGCAAGTGACGAACTAAATATAAAACAGAAACTGTCCTCATAGCGATGGTTATGGTGGTTTAAGGTGGTGACTTTTGATGGTGATTCTTTGCGAGTAAAAAAATAATAAAAGCGGTTATAACGGTTGGTGATGGGTGGTGGTATCGTTGAAAACTGAAACAAAAGAGAGATATAGTGGAGGTTGTGTGTTCATGGGGTGGTTGATATGGTTGTAACGATAGTGATGGTGGTGGGTTTAGGTGATCCTTGTTGGTGGTGATTTGGTAACCGAAATAGGAAACTGAATTGATGGCAAGTAACAACTAATAGTATCAACACTTAAGTGGGTTTCGGGTTGAGTAGTATCATTCGAACAGGAATAGGAAGTAACACTTGAGAGTTTGTTTCAACAAAAGCACAACAGCAGTTTCAACTATAAAGAGGTGTTCGGTTTTGGGGTTGGGTTACTCGGAATAGAAACACAACGGTTGTAAGTTCGTGTGATGTTTGAATGGTGTGGCTCTCGACCAAAGTGAGCTAGCCGAAGGGTGGTGGTTTGTGGTTATGAAGAAGAAGATTAAATAGTAATGGGTGTAAGGTGGTCGATGTATATGGGATATATATATATATATCTCTAGATGTAGTGTAAATGTATATATAGATATTAAGACTTCAGTGGAAGAAATCAAAAGCAAGACAAACACAGATACCCCACAGTAATCTTATTCATATATAACGGATGGGATTAAATGAAACAAGTGGTCACATAAAACAAATGGATATTGTTATAAGTTGTTTTCAATCACCCTAAATAGAATTATGATACTATATTAATCAAATAAAAAAAACGTGTGAGATGAGAAAAAGTAAGGCTATTTCAATTAATTCATTATGCCGACAGTTGTTCTGGGATTGTGTGTCGTACTCCTTTGTTAAATTAGTGGTGATAAAATTCTTTCAAAAAAATTTCATATTTTCAAATTAAGTATATTTATTTATTTTGGTCATTATGGTATAGAATTCGAGAATTAACAGTTAAATAAAAATGACATTAATTATTCACTCCCATCCCCTAAGTAAAATATAAAAAGTTTTAAAATTCAACATGTAGTTTCTAAACATATTTTTAATAAGCTTATAATTTGTAAATCTCATTTTCGGATCACCGTTTATTTTAAAAAACTCACATAAGTTCAAATTTAAACTTCTCTTAATGATAATCGAACGTCAAACGAGTATTACAATCATTTAATTTATTTTTAATATAATTTATTTTTATAATAATTATTATAATAGCATATTTTATTTTATTTTACAAGGTACATTCTAATAATTAAATCATAAAATATTTCAAATTATATTTCAATCAAATTATTATATATATATTTTTATATTTTCAAATATATGTATCTATTTACAATTAGTTGTTCGTGAATCGTCGGAAACAATTAAAGGTTAAATGAATTCACATAAACAGTTCAAACATTTTGAGATTCAATTAAATAGACTTTGCTTAGCATGTCGAAATCATTCAAAGATTAAGTTTAAAATTGATCGGAAATTCCCGGGTCGTCACAGCACCTACCCGTTAAAGAAATTTCGTCCCGAAATTTGAGTGAGGTGGTCATGGCTAACAATAGAAATGTTTTCATGACGACTATGAGTTGATAAATAGAGTTTTATCATCATTGAGTAATATGGATAAAATAATTCAATTATTCGAAGCGTACGAGTGAAGCTATCATGAAAGAGTGAAATAAGAAGGACATGTTTCATCATAACTTTTGACTAGTCATGGTTGAATTTAGAAAATAAGGTGCATCTTAACTTTTGACAGAGTCAGGGTTGAATTCCAGAATTCAAGGAATTTAAAGAAAATCTTCGAAATCTAAAAGATTTGATTCTTTAGCGAGTAAAGAAATTAAAATCTCTATAATTAAATGCGATCATCTGTCTCGATTGCTTTGTCTGGTATTTCCACTATAAATGAACTTCTTCCGTTCCATTATTTCTCACTACTCCCATTTTCTATACTTTAATTCATACTTTCAAATCCTCAGTCAATATGCTTAATCATGTTTTAATTCTGGATATATTCCTGACATTCATATTGATCATTCTCCTTTTTCATCTACCATCGGAGGAATCTATTTACTTCTACTATTACCTTGGGGTGATACTATTCGTAATTCTCCCGTGTCTTTATATTGTTATTCGTATTATTATTCACGGTTTGTAACCTCCGTGTTGTTATTGGGCTTTATATTTTCTCTTATATTTTGGAGCTCTTTACCTTTTTATTCTCTTCTCGACCTCTAGTAAAGCGAGTAATGGTCCAGAATTCGTAAGTATGAAGTTTCGAATGAACTTAATGTTCTAAATAAGAAGGAACGTAATAGCATGATTTGATTTGTCAATTTACCAAAATCACTAAGAATAGAACTATCAAGAATATAATTTCTTGATACGTTCGGAGATTAAGCAGAATGAAAGAGTTGTGTAACATGTTACATGATGACGTTATGATCTGTGAATCATCACGTTTCATTTAGAAACTCAGCATGACTTACTGTAATATAATCACTTTGATCAAGTGTCATTGTATTTTACTAATTCATGCATCATTTCCCAACATTACTTCAATAACATTCATATTTTAAACTCGAAGTTTACAGAATATAGTAACTAACAGTTTCTATATGATGTAACACTGATATCATGAAGAGATTAATGATTTCAGATAAGAATAGTTATGAAAATATATTCAAAAATATCGAAGATATTTATAATGAAAGATACGATAATATCTTTGAATATCTAAGATCAGAGGATGATGGAGACGATTGTCCGCAAGGGTTTAGAGTAAGGAGCAAGATATTCACTAAAGACTTCAGCAGGCATTGAATCATTTGGATTCTTTGAAGTCAAACTTATTCTTTGTGATTTGTCCACGGTTTCCTTCATAGTTTCGCATAATCCGCTTTTCGGTACTAAATTTTCTATTGAGTGTTTCCAATACTCCATTCTTTATCATCAAACTTTCGACGGTTAAGGTCGTGTACAGTTTTTGCTGCTGTATTCAGCTTTTTTAGAATTTGTGGTATTGATTTGTAGACTGGTTGCTTTTCAGAATTTCAGAATGGAAGATCATAGTTCTAAGAGATAAATGTTATATGTATACATTTAACTGTTGATGTAGAAACGCTGCGAGATTAAAGATGCTGATTGATGCTTCCCGGTATTTGATAGGGCAATCACCGTCGTAAATACTGATGAGTACATGATAGAGTTTTAATGAACAGAGATAATGGTTCATTGGAGAGACTTAAGCTAATGAGTAATGAAGTTGTTGGCAAGTTTACTGCTAATGTGGTGGGATATAAAGGGTTCTCCGGTAACGACGACGAAAGGCGAACTTATATAACAAAGTTATAATAGAGTTTATTCGAATGAAAAGTCGAATTTGATTTGCTTAAGCTGTGACAAAATTGACTACATTGGAAAGGTATTGTAAAGTAATTTTCGGAAATAACAACGCCAAAGGATCTAGCACAAATACGTGTTAAACATTTACTCAGGTTCCGAGTGTTTTCAAGTGCATAACTATATGCATCAATCTTTTCTTCCGTAGCTGAAGTGCGGTTGGTTCATCCTTTCGATTGAGGTGTTTTCAAGAATAATAAAAGGTTTGAACGCAGAGTGTAATCGTCGAGATACAAATGAGATTTAAGTTGAAATCAAGTGGCAAACTTGAAGAAATATTTAGTTTCATATGTTATAATCAATATTTTAATTCATTTTAATTGTCCAATATTATTAATCCACAATCGATAGTCCACAGTTACAGTCCAGTAATTCATATATAGTTTAATATATTATATTCGAATTAATTAATACATATCGTGACCCATATTCGTCTCAGACTCGATCACAACTCAAACTATATATATTATTGTAGAATTTACCTCAACCCTGTATAGAGAACTCTGTGACAACCCGGAAATTTTCAACCAAATTTAAAATTTAATCTTTATATGTTTCCGACACAATAAGCAATATTTGTTAAGTTAAATTTCAAGAATTTTAAACTATGTTCATACATTCATTCAACCTCGACCAAGTTCCAATGATTCAAGAACCATTAAACGAATATGATTATATATGTATATGTGTATATATATTATAACTTGAAACATAAACAAAATATTAGATTAAATACTTTATATGATTGTATCTATTTCAAAATGTTTATCAATGGAATTAGAAGATAAGATCAAATGATTGAATTATCAGATATATTGAATTATGATTACAAGTCTCTTTTGAAAGGCCCACGTTGATTTGAGAAATCTTTTCATTTTAACAATATTCGGAAAATGGTAAAGTGATTTATAAATAAGAACAAATTGTCAATCATTGAGAACTAGACAAAGGATAGTGGAAGATTGAATCTCATAAAGACTCGATTGATCTATTTAGTTTCAAACGTATAAAAACGTTTTCAGTTTAAAAAGAACTGTATTATTAAAACGTATATAACTTTTATAAATATATAGAACCACTTTTGACAACTCATTACTTAACTAGTATGATAAAGATAATGATATTTATATTTTATTTTATTAATATATATATAGCGATTTAAATTAATATTATATATATTTATACGCGTATTATACATACATAGTTTTATACTTTTACTATACTTAAACTTTACCTTTACTTTATTTTTACTTTACTTTAACTTTAATAATTCACTTTAATAATTCATACTTTAATAATTCATACTTTAATAATTCACCTTAATAATTCATACTTTAATAATTCATACTTTAATAATTCACTTTAATAATTCATACTTTAATAATTCACTTTAATAATTCATACTTTAATAATTCACTTTAATAATTCAAAAATCTATTATAAATAGAATTCAATAGGTTTCATTATTTCATAGAAACTTGAAAATATTTTTCTCTAAACTCTCTCAATCGATTTACATATATATATTTACTCCGTATTATTTCAAGATATTATTAGTATACATAAAATATTACGACGGAGTGCTGTCCGAGTGATTTCGAAATTGTTTTTCGAGTGGGATAGGATTAAGGAAATTATGGGTTATAGCTATGGAGGTGATTGAGTATGGTTCATGGGTATGCTCGTGAGGTCAATATAGTGTTTATCATTTCCGTTGCATTTACGTATCTTTCCTGCAATATTGAATCTCAATATTGATACGTGAATACTCATAATTTAACTTTTACATACTAATAGTGTATCCCTGACTAGTGCTCGAGTATTTAGGATTATGCATGCTTGTACTTTTGATATTGCCCTTAGACAGGTTAGGTTGAATCTTGATTTAGTTAGACTTGCGGTTGAGATAAGGTATAAGATATGTATGTCCTTGGAAAGCTAGCAAAAAATTAAGAACTTTTCCTTTAGATATCGAATGGTTTCGATGAACGGATTAGAAGTTATAATCAATTGAATTTTCGATATTTTTATTAAAAATGATTATTATTATCGTCGTTTTTATCGTCGTTCTAGTTTTATCTTATTATTATCATTAATATTATCTTTATCAATAAAAGGAATTTATCATTAAAAATTGTTATTTTTTTTATTACTATCGTTATTATCGTTAAAGTTATAATTAGTATTATTATTATTATCCAATTATTATTATTATTATTATTATTATTATTATTATTATTATTATTATTATTATTATTATTATTATTATTATTGGTATTATTATTATTATTATTATTATATCATTATTAATATATATATCATTATTTAAAAATGGTTATTGTTAATGTTATTATTATTATTACTATATTATCATTAAGATAATTATTAGTATTATCGTTAATAATGTTATAGTAACTATCATTTTTAATATTAGTGTGATTAAAACAAATATTTGTAACACCTAATTATTTTGATTACTATTATTATCATTATTATGAACACGATATAAAAGACGATTAAAAGCTATTAAACGAAACGATTAGGAAATAATGATTAAGAGTATCATGATGAAATTAAAATATTATAAGATATTGATTTAGATAAAATTATCGTTCTTATTATTTTTATCATTACTATTATTATTAAAAGTATCGTTAGTATTAAAACTATCATTTTAACAAAAATTATCATTTTAATAGAAATGTCATTGTTACTATAAAATATCATTATTATTATTATTATTTTAAATAGAATTATTATTTTAAAGATAATATTAAAAATTATCGTAAATATTAAAGTTATCATAATTAGAATTATCGTTTTATCATAATGTCATCTTAGTAATTATAAATATTGATATTTTTATAATAATAATTATTATTACAAAATAATACAACTTTTACTTACAATCATTATAGATATTATTTTATCAAATAAATATGTGATACAAACATATTTTACTACATGTAATAACTTACTTTAATAATACCTATCATATTATCTTTATAATATTAAATGAACCCTATAAAATTTTATTAGTTAATATATATAAAAGTATATTTTATTATATAAATTTAATATAAAATTTTATTTATTAATAAATAAATTATATTATTTACTCTAATAAATCTTTTAAAAATATTTAAAAATGTAAAACGACGATATTTAAACTATATATTAATCATGTATAGATTTTTGGAAATTATTTTGAGTCAAATTTACTTTTGTTGACTTTTGCATATTAGTCTCGAGCATTAGGATTGTGGTACACTATGACTTGACCTAATTTGTTAGACAAATATTGACCAACACATAAATATATATAATTAATTTAGGTTCGTGAATCCGAGGCCAACCTTGCACTTTTTCAATGATGTTATACGTATTTTTACTACGAAATACAGTATGGTGAGTTTCATTTGCCTTTTTACCCTTTATATTTTTGGGCTGAGAATACATGCGCAACTTTTATAACTGTTTTACGAAATAGACACAAATAATCAAAATTACATTATATGGTTGAATTATTGAAATCAAATATGCCCCTTTTTATTAAGTCTGGTAATCTAAGAATTAGGGAACAGACACCCTAATTGACGCGAACTCTAAAGATAGATCTATCGGGCCCAACAAGCCCCATCCAAAGTACCGGATGCTTTAGTACTTCGAAATTTATATCATGTCCGAAGGAGGATCCCGGAATGATGGGGATATTCTTATATGCATATTGTGAATGTCGATTACCAGGTGTTCACCATATGAATGATTATTTTTGTCTCTATGCATGGGACGTATATTTATGAGAACTGGAAATGAAATTCTTGTGGTCTATTAAAATGATGGAAATAAATGATTATGATAAACTAATGAACTCACCAACCTTTTAGTTGACACTTTAAAGCATGTTTATTCTCAGGTGTTAAAGAAATCTTCCGCTATGCATTTGCTCATTTTAAAGATATTACTTGGAGTCTTTCATAGCATATTTCGAAGAACGTTGCATTCGAGTCATTGAGTTCATCAAAGATTATTATTAAATCAATTTATAGTTGGATACTGGATATTATGAAATGGTATGCATGCCTGTCAATTTTCGATGTAAAGAAAGATTGTCTTTTAAAAACGAATGCAATGTTTGTAAAATGTATCATATAGAGGTCAAATACCTCGAAATGTAATCAACTATTGTGAATCGTTTATAATGTATATGAACGGGTCCTTTCAGTTGGTATCAGAGCGGTGGTCTTAGCGAACCAGGTCTGCATTAGTGTGTCTAACTGATAAGTCGATAGGATGCATTAGTGAGTCTGGACTTCGACCGTGTCTGCATGTCAAAAGTTTTGCTTATCATTTTGTGTCAAAAATTAACTACTTATCATCCTCAGAAAATTACCTGGTTATCATTTTTAGTCTAAGACACGTCTTGCTGCATTGATTGCATGAATAGTGTATAGACAAAAATTCATATCTTAGCATATCTGCTAAATCATATCTTATCGTATCTGTTACTTTAAACTTTGTCTGACATATCCCGCAAAGTCCTCCGTAATCTACGAAATCTTTTGATCTATATATATATATATATATATATATATATATATATATATATATATATATATATATATATATATATATATTATATGTAATTAGAATACCATCCGTTAGCCAAAATCATTTCATATCAAAAAAAAAAAATCCTTTATCCAATCGTACGAAATGGAATTCGTCATCAGTTCAAGTCACTCAGATTTCGAAATGGAATCCCATTCAAGCTCCGAAAGCAGTGTGACCGGAATAGATCAACCAATCAGTCATCACCTATTCTGAATGAATTGGGGATGAGTTCGTAGCCTCCTCAATCATTGGAGACAAGAAGAAGGTGATCCCTTCCATCCACCACATTGCCCTCTTGACGAAGAACCTAAAGCACTTACAGGCGAACCTGTCCGAAATACCATATTCTCGCTCATTTCCAGAGTATCTCGTCACGATTATATATTACATCAAATTTTAGATTTTATTTATCCGCTCGTCCGAACCGACAATTGTAACACCCCAGCTTAACATGACCACAATATTGTCCGCTTTGCCCGCAGGCGCACGGCTTTTTCTTGGTGACCACACACGAGAAGCACTTTCCCAGGAGGTCACCCATCCTGGTAGTGCTCTCGCCCGAGCACGCTTAACTGCAGCGTACTCGCACATCTGCTCTGCATGTGGTCCCAAAACGCGTTGTGTCATTTAAGCGTGAGTATTACCTTATAATCCCATGATCACTCATGTCCGTGGGCGATGTGGGATTTGCCTAGGGTGTTACATTCACCCCCCCCCCCTCAGGGACTCATCGTCCTCGATGAGGTTTTCCCCACCACCCCCAACATCACATGAGTGGCTCTGATACCATTCTGTAACACCCCAGCTTAACATGACCACAATATTGTCCGCTTTGCCCGCAGGCGCACGGCTTTTTCTTGGCGACCACACACGAGAAGCACTTTCCCAGGAGGTCACCCATCCTGGTAGTGCTCTCGCCCGAGCACGCTTAACTGCAGCGTACTCGCACATCTGCTCTGCATGTGGTCCCAAAACGCGTTGTGTCATTTAAGCGTGAGTATTACCTTATAATCCCATGATCACTCATGTCCGTGGGCGATGTGGGATTTGCCTAGGGTGTTACATTTGGTGTAATAGAAAAAGTCAACGAGCTTCGCGCTCGGGTAGTGGCTTTGGAGAATATGGTGCAGAGATTACAAACACCAGCAGCAGCATCAGCAGCATAACCAGTACCACCATCATCAACGCCAATAGTACCATTACCACCTCCAACCACAATCGCGTCGTAAACCTCAACTTCACAATCTGTCCCACGAGCATCAACATCATACGCACCATAGATACCAAGGAGTACCAACAACAATAACTGACGAAGTATTAATTCATAACTTCATTGGAGAAACATTCCGCGGCGATTATGTAATCTCTAAAGTCTTAGAGATTATCTAATCTAGCCCTAACCATAAATCAGTTAAGCGAACCAAAATGATAAAAGGAAGTAGAAACCCTGACAAAAATGGTGTGTGATTAACAAGCTAAACTTGCTTTACCAACAGCATCAATAGTACCGTCAGCGTTACCAGCATCGTCAGTACAGTCAACATCCGAATCAACAACACCGATAACATCACAAACTCCGTCAGTTCAAGAATCACCGTGGACATCATTACGAATCAATAATGTGTATATTGTATCAACCAGTTATGAAGAATTAACTCATTCCCTCTGAAGAAATTATATGTATACTATATATATATATATATATATATATATATATATATATATATATATATATATATATATATATATATATATATATATATATATATATATATATATATATATATATATATTTATTTTGAAATAAATCTTTCCGTGCTAAGCTATTGTGTGTGAATCTTAACTACTCGGTTAATTCATATTACAAATATGCAATAATGTACGTCCTTCAGCCACAACTTAACCAACGTTAACTACAATCTCTGTCGCAATTCAACAAATTCCAATTCATAATAAATCAAGTATATATTTGATTTTACACTTTCATCATCGATGTACCCGAAACTTTTCAGATAACATCATTTGTACTTTGCGAAATTCACAAGAATTACACGAACCGAACATCATACATCAACAAATAACGAAGTATTGATTCATAATTTCAATGTCATTAAAGAAATACTGCGTAAAAGTTATGTACTTTTTAAAGCCTTTAGGGATTATTCAATTCTATTTTCAACCGTAAATCAAATGAGTTTAATTTAACATTAACTCATTAAATCTATGTTACATCTGAAGAAAATATACATATATATATTTTCATAAAGACTGTAATAAAATTCTTTTGTACAAAATATTAATTGTGAAATTTTTTTTAACGGGTAGGTAATACCCGAGAGATATATAAATTCACAAATAATATGTTACATTCTTCTAATCTGATTCAGCAAATCATCCATTATACTCCCTACTTTCACAACAATATACATTCTTTTATAGAAATCAAAACAACCATACTCATTCAAAATTTAATTACATATTCTGATTTTGAAATCTCAAAATTCAACTCGAGATATGACCAAAATCATCACTCTTAGATCCTTACATCTTTCACAAGTTATATTTTGACTTCAAAACTGTGTTAGAACATCAAATGTATGTTAACGATTACAATCTGTGTTCAAACCCTTCGAAAATTTCTGAAGACACTTCGAATGATGAGCAATCGAGATGATGATCCAACCACATGTTACCCACAGTTATGTACCCGAAAAACTCTTGAAACCAAAGTAAAAGTTTAAACAACGTATCCTCGTCAGTTTCTTTGGCATTTATTAGCAAAAATAACTTTGCGACTCCTATTCAAAGTAGCCAGTTTTGTCACAGCTCCAGCAAGTCAACTTCCACTTTTCAGTCAGACTAACCTTATTATAACCTTGAGATATACACCATCGTTACCAGGGAACCTTTTACATTCCACCACATTGTTAGCAGATGTACCAACAACTTCATTACCCTTTGACTTTAGCCTCTCCAAAAAGTCATTATAATTATTTATTGAAAACCCATCATTTACTCATTCGCATCTTGTAATGAGAATTGTCATACGAATCATTGGGAATTAGCAATCAGTATTTTGAAATCTCGCAGCATGTCTACGCCAACAGTTATATGTGTATATATAACGTCTATCTTCTGGACTTAATTTGAATGTGAAGTTTCTGAAAAACACTCCGAACTACGAATTGGTTCTCCGAAAATGAAAAAAATACTGATGAAGCAGCAAAAACTATAAATGACTTTAAGCGGTAAAAGCTGGATGATAATGATGAAGTGTGCTGGCAAAGCGCAGAAAAAGAGAAGTTTTGGAACTGGAAAACGGATTGAGCAAAGTAGGAAGGAGGCTGTGGACAAATTACAAAGACTGAACCTGACTTCAAAGGATCCAAATGATTTAGTACCTACTGAAGTCATTAACGAATACCTTGCTCCTGACTCTAAACCCCTGCGGACAATATTCTTCATCATCTTCTGATATTAGAAATTCTAAAATATCATCATATCTTTCATTATAAATATCCTCCATATTTCTGAAGATATTTTCTTAATTTTTCTTATTTGAAATCATTTACCTCTTCGCGCTATCTGTATTACATCATAAAAGAAACTATTTTAGTTTCTAAATTATGAAACATTCAAGTTTAAAATAGGAATATTTTGAAGTAGTGTTGGGAACTGAAGCATGAATTAGTATAATATAATGACACTTGATCAACGTGATTATATTACAGTAAGTCATGCTGAGTTTCTAAATGGAACGTGATGATTCACAGATCATAACATCATCATGTGCCATGTTATACGACTCTTGTATTCTATTTAACTTTTATAATATCAAGAAAATATTTATTGATGATTCGGCCTTTTCCAAGGTATTCTAGTAATTTGACAAGTCAAGATCGTGCCATCACAATTTCCTTCCTAGAACATTAACAATGTTCATTCTAAAATTCATATCTGTGAATTCTGGACCATTACAAGCGGTGCTTAATCACAAGAAGAAGAAACGAAAGGACAAAACTCCGAAATAGAAATTGGGGTATAAATTGCAGCAAATAAAAGAGAGCATTAACTGTGAATGATAATGATTATAGAAGACAGAAGCAGAGACTTTGAAATATAAGGGAACATATAAAGCCCAACGATAAACCAGAAATTATAAACCATATATATCGATGCATATAGCAATATAAAGACACGGGAGAACTAGAAACACTATAAACCCAAGAGTATAGTAGAAGTAAATAGATTCTTCCGGCGGTAGATGAAAAAGAAGAATGACCGATATGAAAGTTAGAAGTATATCGAGAATCAGAACTGGATGGAGCATATTGATGAATACTTTAAAATATGAGTTGAGGGGGGAAGAATAAAAGGTGATGAAACATGACTAGGAACTTAGAAATCAACAGATTTAACTCACACAATGGCGGAATAAGTGAATCAAACCCTCTAGTGAATAGATTAAGTTTTTTTTTGTGATTAATTTAGTCAAACCACAACTAAATCAAGTGTGATTAGATCAACACCTAGAGCTATTATTTACCACCTGGGTGATTTGGACTGAGAGAGAATCGGAGGAGCTCACTAGATCTGAGTGTGTGTAATAAATGAGAGGCTTAACCTAAAATGAAGAACATAAGATTTTATATACCCCTGCTGTTGACTCACCCATACGATTCATTCATCACACGTACGAGTTGGCTTCATCAGCCGTACGGGTGATCACTCACTCGTGTCTTCTCATTTAGGTTGTAAATGTGACTTAGCTCAGCATCAACTGTGCGTATGAGCCTGTCAGCCGTACTAGTGAGGCTTCACTCATACGTCTGACTAAGTCTAACATAGTCAAACATCTAAATCTCGTTCCTGCAGTTCCTGTAACCACATACAAACACGGATAGGATAATAACGAGCAATCATGGTGGCCTGTAAACTGTTGTACCTGCAATGGACGTGGGTAGATGTCTAGGGACTTGCATAAAATGCATCAACAGAAGGTGTGAGTTTAAAAGAAATGAAGGAGGTGAATTTATAAGAAAATCTCTGACAGAACAATTAAAATGGATGATCGCATTTAAAGCGGATCCTAATTCCCTTGATTACTGGAGAGTCAAATCTTATTAAGAAGATTTTCTTCAAATCCCTTGAAATCTGGGAATCAATCATATCTACGTCAAATGATAAGATGAATCTACACTTACTCATTTCACTCTTCTATGGTAGCTTCATTCGTACTCTTCATATAAATGGATTGTTTATCCAAATTATTCGCTGATAATAAAACTCTAATTTTCAGCCCGTATGCATCATGAAAACATACTTATTATCATTCACGACCTTTCCACTCAAATTTCGGGAAGAAATTTCTTTAACGGGTAGGTACTGTGACAACCCGGAAATTTTCAACCAAATTTAAACTTTAATCTTTATATGTTTCCGACACAATAAGCAATATTTGTTAAGTTAAATTTCAAGAATTTTAAACTATGTTCATACATTCATTCAACCTCGACCAAGTTCCAATGATTCACGAACCATTAAACGAATATGATTATATATGTATATGTATATGTGTATATATATTATAACTTGAAACGTAAACAAAATATTAGATTAAATACTTTATATGATTGTATCTGTTTCAAAATGTTTATCAATGGAATTAGAAGATAAGATCAAATGATTGAATTATCAGATATATTGAATTATGATTACAAGTCTCTGTTGAAAGGCCCACGTTGATTTGAGAAATCTTTTCATTTTAACAATATTCGGAAAATGGTAAAGTGATTTATAAATAAGAACAAATTGTCAATCATTGAGAACTAGACAAAGGATAGTGGAAGATTGAATCTCATAAAGACTCGATTGATCTATTTAGTTTCAAACGTACAAAAACGTTTTCAGTTTAAAAAGAACTGTATTATTAAAACGTATATAACTTTTATAAATATATAGAACCACTTTTGACAACTCATTACTTAACTAGTATGATAAAGATAACGATATTTATATTTTATTTTATTAATATATATATAGCGATTTAAATTAATATTATATATATTTATACGCGTATTATACGTACATAGTTTTATATTTTACTATACTTAAATTTTACCTTTACTTTATTTTTACTTTACTTTAACTTTAATAATTCACTTTAATAATTCATACTTTAATAATTCACTTTAATAATTCATACTTTAATAATTCACTTTAATAATTCATACTTTAATAATTCACTTTAATAATTCATACTTTAATAATTCACTTTAATAATTCAAAAATCTATTATAAATAGAATTCAATAGGTTTCATTATTTCATAGAAACTTGAAAATATTTTTCTCTAAACTCTCTCAATCGATTTACATATATATATTTACTCCGTATTATTTCAAGATATTATTAGTATACATAAAATATTACGACGGAGTGCTGTCCGAGTGATTTCGAAATTGTTTTTCGAGTGGGATAGGATTAAGGAAATTATGGGTTATAGCTATGGAGGTGATTGAGTATGGTTCATGGGTATGCTCGTGAGGTCAATATAGTGTTTATCATTTCCGTTGCGTCTACGTACCTTTCCTGCAATATTGAATCTCAATATTGATACGTGAGTACTCATAATTTAACTTTTACATACTAATAGTGTATCCCTGACTAGTGCTCGAGTATTTAGGATTATGCATGCTTGTACTTTTTATATTTCCCTTAGACAGGTTAGGTTGAATCTTGATTTAGTTACACTTGCGGTTGAGATAAGGTATAAGATATGCATGTCCTTGGAAAGCTAGCAAAAAATTAAGAACTTTTCCTTTAGATATCGAATGGTTTCGATGAACGGATTAGAAGTTATAATCAATTGAATTTTCGATATTTTTATTAAAAATGATTATTATTATCATCGTTCTAGTTTTATCTTATTATTATCATTATTATTATCTTTATCAATAAAAGGGATTTATCATTAAAAATTGTTATTTTTTTATTACTATCGTTATTATCGTTAAAGTTATAATTAGAATTATTATTATTATCCAATTATTATTATTATTATTATTATTATTATTGGTATTATTATTATTATTATTATATCATTATTAATATATATATCATTATTTAAAAATGGTTATTGTTATTGTTATTATTATTATTACTATATTATCATTAAGATAATTATTAGTATTATCGTTAATAATGTTATAGTAACTATCATTATTAATATTAGTGTAATTAAAACAAATATTTGTAACACCTAATTATTTTGATTACTATTATTATCATTATTATGAACATGATATAAAAGACGATTAAAAGCTATTAAACGAAACGATTAGGAAATAATGAGTAAGAGTATCATGATGAAATTAAAATATTATAAGATATTGATTTAGATAAAATTATCGTTCTTATTATTTTTATCATTACTATTATTATTAAAAGTATCGTTAGTATTAAAACTATCATTTTAACAAAAATTATCATTTTAATAGAAATGTCATTGTTACTATAAAATATCATTATTATTATTATTATTTTAAATAGAATTATTATTTTAAAGATAATATTAAAAATTATCGTAAATATTAAAGTTATCATAATTAGAATTATCGTTTTATCATAATGTCATCTTAGTAATTATAAATATTGATATTTTTATAATAATAATTATTATTACAAAATAATACAACTTTTACTTACTATCATTATAGATATTATTTTATCAAATAAATATGTGATACAAACATATTTTACTACATGTAATAACTTACTTTAATAATACCTATCATATTATCTTTATAATATTAAATGAACCCTATAAAATTTTATTACTTAATATATATAAAAGTATATTTTATTATATAAATTTAATATAAAATTTTATTTATTAATAAATAAATTATATTATTTACTCTATTAAATCTTTTAAAAATATTTAAAAATGTAAAACGGTGATATTTAAACTATATATTAATCATGTATAGATTTTTGGAAATTATTTTGAGTCAAATTTACTTTTGTTGACTTTTGCATATTAGTCTCGAGCATTAGGATTGTGGTACACTATGACTTGACCTAATTTGTTAGACAAATATTGACCAACACATAAATATATATAATTAATTTAGGTTCGTGAATCCGAGGCCAACCTTGCACTTGTTCAATGATGTTATATGTATTTTTACTACGAAATACAGTATGGTGAGTTTCATTTGCCTTTTTACCCTTTATATTTTTGGGCTGAGAATACATGCGCAACTTTTATAACTTTTTTACGAAATAGACACAAATAATCAAAATTACATTATATGGTTGAATTATCGAAATCGAATATGCCCCTTTTTATTAAGTCTGGTAATCTAAGAATTAGGGAACAGACACCCTAATTGACGCGAACTCTAAAGATAGATCTATCGGGCCCAACAAGCCCCATCCAAAGTACCGGATGCTTTAGTACTTTGAAATTTATATCATGTCCGAAAGAGGATCCCGGAATGATGGGGATATTCTTATATGCATATTGTGAATGTCGGTTACCAGGTGTTCACCATATGAATGATTATTTTTGTCTCTATGCATGGGACGTATATTTATGAGAACTGGAAATGAAATTCTTGTGGTCTATTAAAATGATGGAAATAAATGATTATGATAAACTAATGAACTCACCAACCTTTTGGTTGACACTTTAAAGCATGTTTATTCTCAGGTGTTAAAGAAATCTTCCGCTGTGCATTTGCTCATTTTAAAGATATTACTTGGAGTCTTTCATAGCATATTTCGAAGAACGTTGCATTCGAGTCATTGAGTTCATCAAAGATTATTATTAAATCAATTTATAGTTGGATAGTGGATATTATGAAATGGTATGCATGCCTGTCAATTTTCGATGTAAAGAAAGATTGTCTTTTAAAAACGAATGCAATTTTGTAAAATGTATCATATAGAGGTCAAATACCTCGCAATGTAATCAACTATTGTGAATCGTTTATAATGTATATGAACGGGTCCTTTCAAACTCGATCATTACGGCATATAGAGTGTCTATGGTTATTCCAAATAATATATATAGATGCATCGATATGATATGTCAAAACCTTGTATACGTGTCCCGATATTTAAAGTGCGTAAAATAAATAACAGAAATTAAATGACGATAAATAAAATTGCGAGAATTAAAATTGCGATAAATAAAAAAATGCGATAAATAAATTGCGATAATTAAAATGTAATCAATTAGCTAGGAACAGTTAGCGTGGATTCTTAACAAAATTTCTCATAGTTAATTTTTCTGTTTCTAACAAATTTTATTTTGTCATATGTTTTCTTCATTATGCCACTTGTTGGATTCTGATAGGTCAAAATTCAAATATGAAATTGAATGAAAATGGTTATTCTGCGATGAACGGATAGTAAACGACTGTTGAATCAGCTTCAAAGAATGTACATTGTAACTTATTAATGTGAAATCTGAATATTCCTCGGGTATTACCTACCCGTTAAAATATTTTCACAATTAACACTTTGTACAAAAGAATTTTTAATTACAACCTTTATGAAAACATATATACATATATATTTTCTTCAGATGTAATCATGGATTCATTGACTTATTATGATATTAAACTCATTTGGTTTACCGTTAGAACTAGAATACATAATCTCTAAAACATTTAGAGATTACTTAATCGTTATGAAGAACGAAGATAATCGATGTAGAATGATACGTAGAACGATGATTATACTCGAGGTACAGAATGAGATGTTGAGGCATGGATTGTTGATGGTACTGGTGCTGTTACTGATGGTATTGTTGGTGACGGTGATGTTGCTGAAGCTGGTACATTTTGCACCATATTCTCCAAATTTATTTTTCGAGCGCGAAGTTTGTTGACTTCTTCTATTATTCCGGGGTGATTGTCGGTTGGAACAAGCAAATGAATTCGCCGGTAAGTGTTTCAGGTTCATCGCCAAGAGGTAAATTCGGTTGGTGGAAGGGATCGCCTTCTTCGCGTCTCCATTGATTAAGTCGACTACGATCCCATCAGATGAATTGGGGATGACTGATTGGTTGATTCATTCTGTTGACGCTGATAGGTGAAACTCCATATCGGAATAGCTGTCGGAATCCGAGGAATTCGAACTGGTTGAGGGATTCATCTCGTATGATCAGATGAAGGACTTTCGATAAGAATTAGATTAGAGGATGTAGATTAGTACCCTGCAATACATAATTTACATATGCATATATAATACTAAAATCCCATAAGTTACGGAGGAATCTACGGAAGTTTTCAGGCAAAGTCTACAGTAACAGATATGCTAAGATATGAATTAGCAGATACGCTAAGATACGAATTTTGTCTATACACTATTCATGCAATCATTGCAATAAGATGTGTCTAGACTAAGAATGATAAGCAGGTAATTTCCTAAGGATGATAAACAGATAATTTCCGAAAAAAATGATAAGCAAAACTTTTGACATGCAGACATGGTCGAAGTCCAGACTTACTAATGCATCCTAACGACTATCAGTTAGACACACTAATGCAAGACCTGGTTCACTAAGACCACCGCTCTGATACCAACTAAAATGCCCCGTCCTAATCCATCTGGACGAAGTGTTCAATAGTTGGTCTCGTTGCGATGATCGACTCCAAATAATGTCTTTAAAATGAGCAAATGCACAGCAGAAGATTTCTTTCATACCTGAGAATAAACATGCTTTCAAGTGTCAACCAAAAGGTTGGTGAATTCATAGGTTTAACATAAAACAATAAAATTCAGCATTTTGATAGATTACAAGATTTAAATGCTGCATGGTACAAATGGGCCCGAATCCTATACCCACCTGTAATGTACATGCGATATCTTTTAAATACAGTACACCTTTCTCGTGTACGAAACCATTTTGACAAATCTTTGTAATCGTACACATATCTCGTGTACAAAATATCATACACATAACCTGTGTATAAAATCATTCTCTCGATATATAACATTCATATCAATTGGTGGCAATTATCATGTCCACATAATTCAATGGTGGCAATTATCATGTCCACATAATTCAACGGTGGCAATTATCATGTCCACATAATTCAACAATAATCCGCAGAACTTCTATCTGCATAATAATTCATTCGAGGAATGTTTTGCTTGAGTCTATCTCGTCAAACATTTATAAAAGCATTTCATGTATTCGCAGTTCAAAATATATTTCAAAAGCATTTAACAGAGCAGTTGTAAAAACAGCGCATGTATTCTCAGTCCCAAAAATGTAAAGAGTAAGAGGGAGAAAATGAACTCACATAATGTATTTTGTAGTAAAAATACATATTACGATATTGAACAATGCAGGGTTGGCCTTGGATTCACGAACCTAAATCATTTGTATATATTAATACACATATTCGCAATCGAACAATTTTATATATATATATATATATATACATATATATATATATACATATATATATATACATATACATATATATATATATTAATTTATTAGTTATGTCATTTTTATATTAATAATATGTATATGTTTTCCTATTTTCATTTTATAAATAAAAATATAAATTTTTGTTATGTTATATGCATTAAATATATATATATTTTATATATATCATTTGTTTGAAAAAAAATAGTAATTATAATAATTCTAAAATAATATTACATATGGTAAAATTGTAGTATTTATAATACTTAAGTTTTCTAACAGAGGTAATGATGTTAATGTTTCTATTAGTGATAATACTAATAATGATATTGATGATAATAACTATAAAAATATAAATTTTACTGTTAATAATAGTTATGATAATGATTTTAGTAGTTACATAATAGTAATATTCATGATAGTACTTATAATCATATTAGTGGTAATAATAATAATAATAATAATAATAATAAAAATAATAAGTAACTACCTCAAAGAAGTATCCCCTAAAAAAAATGCCCAAGTCCGGGTTTGAACCCGTGACGTCCCGCTAACCCGATAACAACCTAAACCATTCTTCTGCACATTAGTTTCTGTTTTATCTCACGAACTAAATATACTTAACCTATGTATCTGTTACTTTCTTCTTCCCCATTATGATCATTATCATCCATCCAAATCGTCCTCCTCCTCATCTAATCTATATCATCAACTATTATCATCATCTTAGTTAATCATAAATCCTCATCAAACATCTTGGCAAACTGCACTACAAGTGGAATTGAGTGGTACATTCTTTATAGCTGCCATTTATAAAGATCTCTACACAATATTTGCACAAGGGACTCGGCCCAAGTTAAAACCAATCACGGCCCAACATATGAATAATTATGCGGCCCAACATGTAAGAATTAATTAAAAGTGTGTGTTTTAATCACTAGCAGCGGCTCATTTTGTTTAAATAATTTCAAAAGATTACGGCCCACAAAATATATAGGAAGTCCACTTGATTAGCTCAAGCACTACGGCCTATATAATAAAAACAAATTATGGTGAACGGGAATCTACTCGTTTTCTTGGATGCCCATTGAGTATGTAAAAAAAATTATATATCCACCAACTATTTCATTTTTGTCCCTTCGTTGATTGAGCACTTCCCTCCTTTTGGCTCCATTTAATTGTAATTATAATTACTTTATGTAATCCTATATGATGACAACTTGTAAGCTACCTTTTTACTTGATTAATCATCGTAGTAGCTAAGCATGTAGGTGTAGCAAGTGACGAACCAAATATAAAACAGAAACTGTCATCATAGCGATGGTTATGGTGGTTTAAGGTGGTAACTTTTGATGGTGATTCTTTGCGAGTAAAACAATAATAAAAGCGGTTATAACGGTTGGTGATTGGTGGCGGTATCGTTGAAAACTGAAACAAAAGAGAGATATAGTGGAGGTTGTGTGTTCATGGGGAGGTTGATATGGTTGTAACGATGGTGATGGTGGTGGGTTTAGGTGATCCTTGTTGGTGGTGATTTGGTAACCGAAATAGGAAACTGAATTGATGGCAAGTAATAACTAATAATATCAACACTTAAGTGGGTTTCGGGTTGAGTAGTATCATTCGAACAGGAATAGGAAGTAACACTTGAGAGTTTGTTTCAACAAAAACACAATAGCAGTTTCAACTATAAAGAGGTGTTCGGTTTTGGGGTTGGGTTACTCGGAATAGAAACACAACGGTTGTAAGTTCGTGTGATGTTTGAATGGTGTGGTTCTCGACCAAAGTGAGCTAGCCGAAGGGTGGTGGTTTGTGGTTATGAAGAAGAAGATTAAATAGTAATGGGTGTAAGGTGGTCGATGTATATGGGATATATATATATATCTCTATATGTATTGTAAATGTGTATATAGATATTAAGACTTCAGTGAAAGAAATCAAAAGCAAGACAAACACAGTGATCCCACAGTAATCTTATTCATATATCACGGATGGGATTAAATGAAACAAGTGGTGACATAAAACAAATGGATATTGTTATAAGTTGTTTTCAATCACCCTAAATAGAATTATGATACTATATTAATCAAATAAAAAAAACGTGTGAGATGAGAAAAAGTAAGGCTATTTCAATTAATTCATTATGCCGACAGTTGTTCTGTGATAGTGTGTCGTACTCCGTTGTTAAATTAGTGGTGATAAAAGTCTTTCAAAAAAATTTCATATTTTCAAATTAAGTATATTTATTTATTTTGGTCATTATGGTATAGAATTCGAGCATTAACAGTTAAATAAAAATGACATTAATTATTCACTCCCATCCCCTAAGTAAAATATAAAAAGTTTTAAAATTCAACATATAGTTTCTAAACATATTTTTAATAAGCTTATAATTTGTAAATCTCATTTTCGGATCACCATTTATTTTAAAAAAATCACATAAGTTCAAATTTAAACTTCTCTTAATGATAATCGAACGTCAAACGAGTATTACAATCATTTAATTTATTTTTAATATAATTTATTTTTATAATAATTATTATAATAGCATATTTTATTTTATTTTACAAAGTACATTCTAATAATTAAATCATATAATATTTCAAATTATATTTCAATCAAATTATTATTATTATTATATATATATATATATATATATATATATATATATATATATATATATTTATATTTTCAAATATATGTATTTATTTACAATTAGTTGTTCGTGAATCGTCCAAAATAGTCAAAGGTTAAATGAATTCATATAAACAGTTCAAACATTTTGAGATTCAATTAAATAGACTTTGCTTAGCATGTCGAAATCATTCAAAGATTAAGTTTAAAATTGATCGAAAATTCCCGGGTCGTCACATAAACGATCCAGATTTTTGTAATTGAAATAGGGACACAAGTTGCAGCCGTAAGATAGCTGTTACAACCATTCTTATTTAATAATTCACGTAGTCTAGAAGATAGAAGAGTAATAGCCAGATTTCAATTTGAATTACATCTTGTAACTGTGTTCGTTGGTATACAACTCATGGCATCCAGCAGATTAGCACTACTAAATTATCAAGTGGGACTTCGGTTTAGATGTTGTCGGCAGAAAGAAAGAAAATTAAAGTAAACACGTCACTTTATGAAATCTTTTGTGCAACTTGTTCCACAAATTTATTTGACAAAGCATTATATCTATATTTTATATCCAAGTTGTCTAAACTTTAATAAAGTTAACACTCACCATCGTTATTTGCCTTTTGTAACAGAAACCATAAAATAGTAGCTGTAGCGAGTGGTAGTTCACAACCCAGCGAGTTGCAGGTTGTATGTGTAGTTGAGTGGTGTTTATGGAGGTGGTGGTGTGGTGATTGAAGATGGTGACAGGGTGGTGGTAGCGATGGTTCTTTGTACACGGTTAGGATAGAGTGAGAGATAGATGAGAGAGAGAGGTGCCGTGGCTTATGAATGAAGAAGAAGGTGGTGCGTTGATGTTGTTTATCAAACAGAAACAGAAAAATTTAAGTGGGTCTCGGTTGTGGAGGTGAGTTAACTGTCATAACCCGTCCTTAACCATAAGAACGTGTTAGATAACGTATGATTTCATTGCGAGGTATTGACCTCTATATGCGACATTTTTAAAAGAACAACTGCATATATTTTACATTACAAACCATAACTCTTATTTTAATACAAGCTTTAGACAATAAAAAGATGATTATCGTTTAGCGATAATCTTAGATTTACAAACTTTACATGTGATGATAACAATACGATTTCTAGCATATTTTACATTACAATTCCTCGGATATGCAGTTTTATTTTTGACACAAATATGCATACTCAAGATCTTGCTTAAATTCAACATGTTGCAGCGGAAGCTTTTAGTTATCACCTGAGAATAAACATGCTTAAAACGTCAACATAAAGTTGGTGAGATATAGGTTTAATGCCGGCAGCAATATATATATATATATAGACCACAAGATTTCATATATAAACATTTTAATAAAAATATTCTAAGTGGTTGAGCACTTGGTAACCATACTTAACATTTAATCACGTCGCATATTCCCTTTATTATGAAATCTTACTACACCGTACCAAGTGTAGTCACAAAACGAAGTACTGTGCAACCGTTGAATACTGGTCGTCCAGTACGGTTGGGGTTGTCAGGCCCGATAGATCTATCAACAGGATTCGCGTTACAATACCGCTGTAAATAACAGTTACCAAGCTACAGGGAAGTATGCCAGTGGTACAACTCAACGTAGAATATATTTTTCAGTTACTTGTGTCCATAACGTAAAACATAAAATACATGTATTCGCATCCCGAAATACTTAGAGTTTAAAAGTGGGACTATATACTCACTTTCGTCTTGAAGATATGTAATTTTGACTTGGTCTCCGATTGATATCACGAACCTATCCATATATAATACATCAATACCTTTTCTTTTTAGACAAACGTCACATATATATACTTATAATACTTTTAATACTTTTAATAATTCCTTAGTCCGTAGTTAGCAGTCCGATGTTAGTAATTCAATTTTAATGGTTCATTTTTAGGTGTCTAATAAACCCCCAATGAAATAAATAAAAACCCCCATCGTATATGTATTGGTCGAGATTAATCTTGACCCACGGTACCGGTGTTGTCAAATGACGTGTTGCGTACATAAAGTACCGGTGTTGTCAAATGACGTGTTGCATACAATCATGGGATCTTATGATTAATCTTCTCGTATTGTTTACGGGTGATCCTGAACCATATAAAATTAAATTATGAGTACATATATATAAAATATCATGTTATTTTAAAAAGATGTGATTTATTTAATTTTCTCCAATTATTTTCGTAGCTAAACTAGTCTTAGATATCCGATCTCGTTTTGGTCATAGTTTCTTCGTTACAACTCCGTTTTCGTTGATTCAACTTGCCACTTCCTTGGATCGAGTCCCTCTTTAAGACTATGAACTGTAAATACCTTAGTTTGTATTCGAAATCACAGGTCATAGGTCAAACTTTAGTGAAACTTATGAAGTTAATCATTTTCCATCATGTAAACAACCTTAAATGATTATTTTTCTAAAAATACTTATACTTTGAGTTAAATCATGAAATTTTTATGTGTTATCATATTCATAGTAAAAATCATTTTTCCAGAAAATAAACCTCCAATTCAAAGTTTAAGATGGTTTTTAATTATCCAACCCAAAACAGCCCCCGGTTGCACTCCGACGTCGTAAATTCAGTTTTTAAGGTGTTCTTTGAAAAACCAAGTTATACCTTGTTAAATTAGCATATATTTATGATATATTACAGGTCTTGAAGTATTTTAAAAGTTAAGTGAGAAGGATCTATTTAGTTTGCAAACAAGTTTGAAAACATTCAAACTATGTTCTTGTTGTTAAAATTTTATACCACAAAATAAGATAGCTATATATATATGAATCGAATAAGGTTATGAACAAAGTTACTACCTCAAGTTACTTGTACAAGATTGCTGTAAAATAGAAGTAAAAATCTAGAACCAAAAGAGTGATGGAGTTGGATGAAAGATTGGAAGTAAACTTGTGTTCTTGAAAGGATTCTTGAAGTGTTTTTGTAAGGTTTTTCTTATAGTGTTTAAGTGATGTTTTTATGGCTAGATCTTCATGGATACTAGCTGAATGGTTATGGAGTTTCTTAAGAGTGTGTTTTTGGTTAAAGAAATGAGGTAATAAAATTTGAAAATGGAAGATGTATTTAAGGCCATAAAAACATGATTAATGGAAAAACATGGACAAAATTTCATGTTGTATTTTTATGTAATTAGTCATACTAAACATCAAAAGTAGTTACCTTATACATAAGGAATGAACAAGAGAGTTACCTTATACATAAGGCATGAACAAGGGCTGGTTGTGGTGATTTGATGTGTATATACCAATAGTAAATACGTATAGAAGCTAGGTATGATACGAGTACATATACTCTAGATATACGTATAGAAAATCTTGTGAAAAATGGAATGAGAATTCAAATATAGCTATCTTTTGTGAATACACTTATATTGTTTTATGTATTTAAGTCTTTAAAAGTGATTAAATACATTACATATACGATATATGTATAAACATTATATGTTATAAGTATTTATGTCAAATAACGTTACGTATGGTTATCGTTTTGAAAACTTAAGTTAGTAGTTTCAAAATATACTTATAACTTAATGTTATTAATACAAAATGAGATATTAAAACATCCTTAGATCATGTTAAATATGTATATATACATATATATACACAAACGTATAATTATCATATGTTATATAGTTCGTGATATCATCGGTCAAACTAGACGGTCAAACGATCGAAAAAGTTTAATTTATGTAAATATTAATCTTATAAGTATAGAACGATCGAAAACATAAGTCTCAACAATTTGGATTGCTTATCATGTTGGTAAGGTTTAATTTATGTAAATATTAATCTTATAAGTATAGAACGATCGAAAAAGTGCGGGTCATTACAGTACCTACCCGTTAAATAAATTTCATCCTGAAATTTTAAAATTGTACCTATTTTGCGTCATCGAGAAACAAGTGTGGATACTTTTGTTTCATCTGATCCTCTCGTTCCCAAGTAAACTCGGGACCCCTTCGAGCATTCCAACGAACCTTAACGATCGGTATGTTGCTCTGCTTGAGCTGTTTAACTTCACGGTCCATGATTTCGATTGGTTCTTCGACGAATTGTAGTTTCTCGTCGACATGGATTTCTTCAAGAGGAATGGTGAAATATTCCTTTGCAAGACACTTCTTAAGGTTTGAGACGTGAAAGGTATTATGTACTCCGGCGAGTTGTTGCGGTAACTCGAGTCGATAAGCTACCGGTCCAATGCGTTCGATGATCTTGAACGGGCCTACATATCTTGGGTTCAGTTTACCCCTTTTTCCAAAACGTATTACACCTTTCCATGGTGACACCTTTAACATAACCATGTCACCGATCTGAAACTCTAATGGTTTCCTTCGGACATCGGCGTAGCTCTTTTGGCGACTACGGGCTGTTTTCAATCTCTCCTTGATTTGTACTATCTTTTCAGTAGTTTCATGTATGATCTCGGGACCAGTTAATTGTCGATCTCCTACTTCATTCCAACAGATAGGAGATCTACACTTCCTTCCGTACAATGCTTCGAATGGTGCAGCTTTAATGCTCGCATGATAACTATTATTATACGAGAATTCTGCTAATGGTAGATATTTATCCCATCCGTTTCCAAAATCGATCACACATGCCCTGAGCATGTCTTGAAGAGTCTGAATTGTTCTTTCACTCTGCCCGTCGGTTTGCGGATGATATGCGGTACTCATATCCAAACGAGTTCCTAGTGCCTCCTGTAGTGATTGCCAGAACTTTGAGGTAAATCTACTATCACGATCAGATATAATGGAAATAGGTATTCCATGTCTTGAAACAATTTCCTTTATGTATAATCGTAATAGTTTCTCCATTCTATCCGTTTCCTTTATAGGCAAGAAATGTGCAGATTTGGTGAGACGATCAACTATTACCCAAATGGTGTCATAACCCCAGGCAGTCTTAGGTAATTTTGTGATGAAATCCATGGTAATACCATCCCATTTCCATTCTGAGATTTCTGGTTGTTGAAGTAACCCTGACGGCTTCTGGTGTTCTGCTTTGACCTTAGAACAAGTAAAACACTAACCAACATATGTTGCAACGTCTGTCTTTAAATTAGGCCACCAATAACGTGTCTTAATATCTTGGTACATCTTTCCAACTCCAGGATGTATCGAGTATCTTGTCTTATGTGCCTCGTTCAATATCAACTTCCTTAATCCACCCAACTTCGGTACCCAAATATGATTTGCAAAATATCGAATTCCATCTTCCCGTATAACGAGTTGCTTCTCATACTTCTTCATTATTTCATTTCTTATGTTTTCTTTAGTAAGTGCTTCTCGTTGAACTTCTTTGATTTGTGAGTTGAGATTCATGCGAATTTTTATGTTCATCGCTCGTACTCGAATTGGTTCTCGTTCCTTTCTGCTTAATGCGTCAGCCACCACATTCGCTTTCCCGGGATGATAACGAATTTCACAATCATAGTCGTTTATTAACTCGACCCACCTACGTTGCCTCATGTTCAGCTGTTTCTAATCAAAAATATGTTGAAGGCTTTTATGATCAGTAAACACAGTGCATTTAACTCCATACAAGTAGTGTCTCCACATCTTCAATGCAAACACGACTGCTCCCAATCCAAGATCATGCATCGTATAATTTCGCTCGTGAATCTTCAATTGTCGGGATGCGTATGCAATAACTTTCTTCCGTTGCATAAGAACGCAACCAAAACCTTGTCGCGAAGCGTCACAATATATTTCAAAATCATCGTTCCCTTCTGGTAACGATAAAATAGACGCCGTAGTTAACTTCTTCTTCAGTAATTGAAATGCACTCTCCCGCTCAGAGGTCCATTCATATTTCTTCCCTTTTTGCGTTAACGCTGTCAACGGCTTAGCTATTCGGGAAAAATCTTGAATAAACCTTCTATAATAACCGGCTAAACCCAAAAATTGGCGTATCTGCGTTGGTGTCTTAGGAGTCTCCCATTTTTCAATGGCTTCAATTTTTGCTGGATCAACCTGAATTCCTTTGCTACTAACAACGTGGCCAAGAAATTGCACTTCTTTCAACCAGAAAGCACATTTAGAAAATTTAGCATATAGCTGTTCTTTTCTTAACAACTCTAATATAAACCTTAAATGCTGTTCATGCTCTTGCTCACTCTTGGAATAGATAAGAATATCATCAATGAAAACGATAACAAACTTATCTAAATATGGACTACAAACTCGATTCATGAGGTCCATGAATACAGCTGGCGCATTCGTCAATCCAAACGGCATGACCAAAAATTCGTAATGACCATAACGTGTCCGAAAAGCAGTTTTCGGAATGTCCTCTTCTTTGACACGTAATTGATGATAACCCGATCTTAGGTCGATTTTCGAATAAACACATGATCCTTGCAGTTGATCAAATAAGTCATCAATTCTCGGTAGTGGATACCGATTCTTGATAGTTAACTTATTTAATTCACGATAATCTATACACATCCTAAAAGATCCATCTTTCTTCTTAACAAACAAAATTGGAGCTCCCCACGGTGAAGTGCTTGGTCGTATGAATCCACGGTCTAGTAATTCTTTTAACTGACTTTGAAGTTCTTTTAATTCGGACGGTGTAAGTCTATATGGAGCACGAGCCACTGGTTCAGCTCCTGGTACTAAATCTATTTGAAATTCTACAGATCTAAATGGAGGTAATCCCGGCAACTCTTCCGGAAAAACTTCAGGAAAATCTCTTGCCACAGGCACATCGTTGATGCACTTCTCTTTTTCTTTCTTTTTGACTTTATTAACATGTGCTAGAATAGCATAACATCCCTTTTCTAAACACTTCTTGGCTTTCAAACAGCTAATGAGTTTTAGCTTTGAGTTACCCTTCTCTCCATAAATCATCACCGGCATTTTATCCTTACTAGGAATGCGAATTGCCTTCTTGGCACACACAACTTCAGCTCCTACTTTGGACATCCAGTCCATGCCGACTATTACATCAAAACTTCCTAATTCTACGGGTATTAAGTCAATTTTAAACGTTTCTCCGGCTAAATTTATTTCACAATCACGATAAATTTTATCGGCTTTAATTAGTTTACCATTAGCTAACTCAATCATGTACTTAGCATCTAGAGGTAATGATGAACAATTCAATTTAGTGTAAAAATTTCTACACACGTAACTTCTATCGGCACCAGTATCAAATATAATAGACGCTGATAAGTTATTAATGGTAAACGTACCCGTAACAAGCTCCGGGTCTTCACGTGCCTCTCTAGCATTAATAATAAATGCTCTCCCACGTGCAGGTCCGACATTCTTCTCTGGATTCGGGCACTGGCTCTTATAGTGACCTTGTTTTCCACACCCAAAACAAGTAACGGTAGACAAAGCAGTTCTATTTGCATTGGTGGCAGGAGTCTTGGTACCATTTGTATTTGTAACGAGAGCCCTACAATCTTCAGCAAGATGACCCTGTCGATTACACTTGTTGCATACCACACTACAGTAACCAAAATGATGTTTGTGGCATCGGTTGCATAAAGGACTTTGTCCTTTGTAACCAAAACCTGAACCACTACCCGCACCTTTCGTGGTTTCTTGTTTCTTAAAAGATTGTTGTTGGTTACCTCGATCATAATTTCCATTCCACTTTCTTTTGTTACCCAATACCTTCACATCAGTATTGGATGATTTCTTATCCAAGATGACCTGATCCATTAGCTCGTTTGCCATGGTTATAGCTTCATGAATTATCTTAGGTCTCGATGCTGTAACGTTTGCCTTGACCTTTGTGGGCAAACCATCTTTGTACATTTCAATCTTCCGTTCTTCGGTTGGAACCAATTCAGGACATAGCAAAACTAATTCCATGAATCGCTGATTGTAGTTGGTGATTTCAGTACCAACAACCTTCAGACTTCGTAATTCATCTTCCAACTTCCTAACCTCGTTCCTTGGACAATATTCGTTGATTAACATTGTTTTGAATTCTTCCCATGGAGTATCATAAGCTACATCTCCTCCTACAGCCTTCACATAATTTTTCCACCATGTGAGTGCACTATCTTGTAAAGTGCACGATGCATACTTGGTCATGTCCTTTTCAACACAACCACTGATTTTAAACACAGTCTCCATCTTTTCTATCCACCGGGTTAAACCGATCGGTCCTTCCGTTCCACTGAATGATGAGGGCTTGCAAGCTTGAAACGTCTTGTAGGTGCATCCTACACGAGGATTTGGGTTAACTGCAGCAGCTCTTGCAGCTTCGACCCATAACATTCTGTCATTGACTCGCTGGTTGATGAATTCCTCGACTTCTTGTTCCGTCATTCGATTCAATCGCGCCATTTCCTAATGAAAGAAAATAATTATTCACATGGAATATTATGGATGTAGTGTGTATTTATAGTACATTATAGCTTGTTAATAATATGAACTAGGTATTATTATAAAAGCCTTTTCTTCTTATTAGCATTTTATAATTATATCTAGGGTAGTACCTACCCGTTAATGTTCATACTTAATAGCTTAGTACAGAACCAATTACTACAATCTAAATAATACTTAACCATGGAAAATTATTGCATTTCATACTTCACTATTTTACATATGCTTATCTTACATCGAACATTAAGCAAACCACTCTAATAATATTATACAAAACATTATATGATCCCATGGTTTAATACGGCAGCGCATCGTTTGGTCTATTTTCTAGGACGTTTAGGTTCAAGGAATGGCCTAACGCTTATCCTAGCTGTCTGCCTATATTTTGGCGGTGGGGCTGAAGAACTGGATGACGGGATAGAACGAATAGGTATAGCGGGAATAGGGGTGGTAGTGTTTAGTGGAGTTGGTGCCACATCATCCTCACTAAACTCGGGATTTGAATTTTCTAATTCATTAGCCTTTCGTTTCTTTCCTAATTCGAGCTTGTCTTTCGTAATTTCCTGTATTTCTTCCTCGGGTTCACTTTCCTCCTCGGGTTCACTTTCCTCCTCGGGTTCACTTTCCGGGTTCCCTATAGTTGGTTCATCCGGAATTTGTGAGTCTTCCCCAAAGATATTATTTTCGTCATCGGATAGGTTAATGACTGAAACGCCATCTGAAGATTCTGATTCGGAGTCGCTGAATGTGATAATAAGTTTCGAGCCCGACATCTATCACATAACAACTAACCCATTAGTACTACATAATATTTACATATAAATTTTAACCAACAATGATAAGCAATGGTTTTTAAATCAGACCCGGTCAAAGTCCAGACTTACTAATGTATCCTAACGACTTATCAGTTAGACACACTAATGCAAACCTGGTTCGCTAAGACCACCGCTCTGATACCACATGTCATAACCCGTCCTTAACCATAAGAACGTGTTGGATAACGTATGATTTCATTGCGAGGTATTGACCTCTATATGCGACATTTTTAAAAGAACAACTGCATATATTTTACATTACAAACCATAAATCTTATTTTAATACAAGCTTTAGACAATAAAAAGATGATTATCGTTTAGCGATAATCTTAGACTTACAAACTTTACATGTGATGATAACAATACGATTTCTAGCATATTTTACATTACAATTCCTCGGATATGCAGTTTTATTTTTGACACAAATATGCATACTCAAGATCTTGCTTAAATTCAACATGTTGCAGCGGAAGCTTTTAGTTATCACCTGAGAATAAACATGCTTAAAACGTCAACATAAAGTTGGTGAGATATAGGTTTAATGCCGGCAGCAATATATATATATATACACCACAAGATTTCATATATAAACATTTTAATAAAAATATTCTAAGTGGTTGAGCACTTGGTAACCATACTTAACATTTAATCACGTCGCATATTCCCTTTATTATGAAATCTTACTACACCGTACCAAGTGTAGTCACAAAACGAAGTACTGTGCAACCGTTGAATACTGGTCGTCCAGTCCGGTTGGGGTTGTCAGGCCCGATAGATCTATCAACAGGATTCGCGTTTACAATACCGCTGTAAATAACAGTTACCAAGCTACAGGGAAGTATGCCAGTGGTACAACTCAACGTAGAATATATTTTTCAGTTACTTGTGTCCATAACGTAAAACATAAAATACATGTATTCTCATCCCGAAATACTTAGAGTTTAAAAGTGGGACTATATACTCACTTTCGTCTTGAAGATATGTAATTTTGACTTGGTCTCCGATTGATATCACGAACCTATCCATATATAATATATCAATACCTTTTCTTTTTAGACAAACGTCACATATATATACTTATAATACTTTTAATACTTTTCCGTAGTTAGCAGTCCGATGTTAGTAATTCAATTTTAATGGTTCATTTTTAGGTGTTTAATAAACCCCCAATGAAATAAATAAAAACCCCCATCGTATATGTATTGGTCGAGATTAATCTTGACCCACGGTACCGGTGTTGTCAAATGACGTGTTGCGTACATAAAGTACCGGTGTTGTCAAATGACGTGTTGCGTACAATCATGGGATCTTATGATTAATCTTCTCGTATTGTTTACGGGTGATCCTGAACCATATAAAATTAAATTATGAGTACATATATATAAAATATCATGTTATTTTAAAAAGATGTGATTTATTTAATTTTCTCCAATTATTTTCGTAGCTAAACTAGTCTTAGATATCCGATCTCGTTTTGGTCATAGTTTCTTCGTTACAACTTCGTTTTCGTTGATTCAACTTGCCACTTCCTTGGATCGAGTCCCTCTTTAAGACTATGAACTGTAAATACCTTAGTTTGTATTCGAAATCACAGGTCATAGGTCAAACTTTAGTGAAACTTATGAAGTTAATCATTTTCCATCATGTAAACAACCTTAAATGATTATTTTTCTAAAAATACTTATACTTTGAGTTAAATCATGAAATTTTTATGTGTTATCATATTCATAGTAAAAATCATTTTTCCAGAAAATAAACCTCCAATTCAAAGTTTAAGATGGTTTTTAATTATCCAACCCAAAACAGCCCCCGGTTGCACTCCGACGTCGTAAATTCAGTTTTTAAGGTGTTCTTTGAAAAACCAAGTTATACCTTGTTAAATTAGCATATATTTATGATATATTACAGGTCTTGAAGTATTTTAAAAGTTAAGTGAGAAGGATCTATTTAGTTTGCAAACAAGTTTGAAAACATTCAAACTATGTTCTTGTTGTTAAAATTTTATACCACAAAATAAGATAGCTATATATATATGAATCGAATAAGGTTATGAACAAAGTTACTACCTCAAGTTACTTGGACAAGATTGCTGTAAAAGAGAAGTAAAAATCTAGAACCAAAAGAGTGATGGAGTTGGATGAAAGATTGGAAGTAAACTTGTGTTCTTGAAAGGATTCTTGAAGTGTTTTTGTAAGGTTTTTCTTATAGTGTTTAAGTGATGTTTTTATGGCTAGATCTTCATGGATACTAGCTGAATGGTTATGGAGTTTCTTAAGAGTGTGTTTTTGGTTAAAGAAATGAGGTAATAAAATTTGAAAATGGAAGATGTATTTAAGGCCATAAAAACATGATTAATGGAAAAACATGGACAAAATTTCATGTTGTATTTTTATGTAATTAGTCATACTAAACATCAAAAGTAGTTACCTTATACATAAGGCATGAACAAGAGAGTTACCTTATACATAAGGCATGAACAAGGGCTGGTTGGTGGTGATTTGATGTGTATATACCAATAGTAAATACGTATAAAAGCTAGGTATGATACGAGTACATATACTCTAGATATACGTATAGAAAATCTTGTGAAAAATGGAATGAGAATTCAAATATAGCTATCTTTTGTGAATATACTTATATTGTTTTATGTATTTAAGTCTTTAAAAGTGATTAAATACATTACATATATGATATATGTATAAACATTATATGTTATAAGTATTTATGTCAAATAACGTTACGTATGGTTATCGTTTTGAAAACTTAAGTTAGTAGTTTCAAAATATACTTATAACTTATTGTTATTAATACAAAATGAGATATTAAAACATCCTTAGATCATGTTAAATATGTATATATACATATATATACACAAACGTATAATTATCATATGTTATATAGTTCGTGATATCATCGGTCAAACTAGACGGTCAAACGTTGTGTAAAACTCATTTCAAAAACATAAGTCTCAACAATTTGGATTGCTTATCATGTTGGTAAGGTTTAATTTATGTAAATATTAATCTTATAAGTATAGAACGATCGAAAAAGTGCGGGTCATTACATTAACAAATGATGTCATGCGAGGTGTATATAAAATAGTTTATATTTTACTAGGAAAAACTATTAAATACGATACAATTTTACACAAGATATTTATTTAATTTATAGAATGGATATACTTAAACCTTGCTACAACACTTATAGGCAGTGTACCTAATCGTACAGTAGTGTAGTTTTTAGTAAGTCCGGTTCGTTCCACAGGGAAATCTTTAAACAAAGCTCAACGCTATATTAGTTTACTTTTATAAAAATAAAAATATATATATAAGTAATATTATTATTATAAAGGGGGGTTTTTACCGTTTAATGACCGGTTTGTCGATTTTAAGATTTTAGTCGCAGTTAAAACCTAATGTAAAATATAAAATAAATACAAGACTTAAATTAAAGCGTAAAGTAAATAACGATAATGAAATTGCGAATAATAAAAGTGCGATAAAATAAACTTGCTATAATTAAAAAATACGATAATTAAAAGTGCGATTAAATAACAATAAATAAAAGTGCGATAATTAGAAGTGCAATTAAATATAAAATAAAGGAAATTAAATATGAAATAAAAGAATTATGCTTATTTAAACTTCCGTAATCATGATGTTTGACGTGTTGATTTTAGTTTTATGTCCATGGGTTAATTGTCCTTTGTCCTGGATTATTTAATATGTCCGTCTGGTTTTTGTCCATAACAGTCCATCAGTCATAAATATAAAGTGCAAGTGTCCTCGTCAAATTATTATTATACCCGAAGTTAAATATTCCAACTAATTGGGGATTCGAATTGTAACAAGGTTTTAATACTTTGTTTAATGAATACACCAGGTTATCGACTGCGTGTAAACCAAGGTTTTACTACTTTGTTAACAATTACACCAATTACCCTTGAATGTAATTTCACCCCTGTTTTAATTATTCTAGTGGCTATTAATCCATTCCCGTGTCCGGTTAAATGAACGATTATTCGTACATATAAATACCCCGCCCATCGTGTCCGATCGAGTGTATATGGTAATTTATAGGGACGCCCAATTGTAAATCTTTATATTAACATTAACAAACTTTCATTTAGTTAAACAAATATAAAGCCCATTAATAGCCCATAGTCTAGTTTCCACAAGTGTCGTTCTTTTGTCCAAACCCCAATTATGGTACAAAGCCCAATTACCCAATTTTAGTAATTAGCCCAACATCATGATTACTTCATTTTAAATAAGCATAATAATAACTTAGCTACGAGACATTAATGTAAAAAGGTTGAACATAACTTACAATGATTAAAAATAGCGTAGCGTTACACGGACAGAATTTCGACTTACACCCATTACAACATTCGCTAACATACCCTTATTATTAGGATTTAAAATTAAAATTAAAATTAAAATTAAAATATAAATTATATATATATATTACGTATATATTGAGAGAGAGATAGAAAATAGAATATGAAATTTGATCAGAATTCGGTTTGCTTTATAGCCAGAGTTGAATTTTGGGGCTCCGCGACTCGCGGCAAAATGCTCTTCAAACTCCGCGAGTCGCGGAGATAGTATTTACAGCTCAGTCCTTGGAGTTTTCTCTGCCGACGGTTTTTTTATATACAAATATAATATATATATAATTAATATAATTAATTATATATTATATTATATTTATATACATAGTTAACTTGTAATTTTTAGTCCGTTGCGTCGAGCGTTAAGAGTTGACTCTGGTCCCGGTTCCGGATTTTCGAACGTCCTCGCGTACAATTTAATATCTTGTACTTTGCGTTTTGAATCTTGTACTCTTGTGATTTCGAGACGTTTCTTATCAATAATTGGAACCTTTTTGATTGTCTTTTGTACTTTTGAGCTTTTTGGTCGTTTGCGTCTTCAATTCGTCGAATCTGTCTTTTGTCTTCACCTTTTATTATTTAAACGAATATCACTTGTAAATAGAACAATTGCAACTAAAAGCTTGTCTTTCTTGAGGAATAATGCTATGAAATATATGTTCGTTTTTAGCATTATCAAATATTCCCACACTTGAGCGTTGCTTGTCCTCAAGCAATATTGTCTTGAAATACTCGAATCACTTCTTTATTCTTCACACTTTGTACATCAGTGATTTCTATACGGCGGTATAAACAATGGTAGTAACGATATGGTTTACATTCCCACATGACTATAAAAATTTAGATCCATTAAGGAAATTTGATCTTTATGAAAACATTTGATCTTTTGAAATCTAGTTTTTACCCTAGATAAATTTTCCGGAATAACCCTTTACCGGTGTTTGCAAAATATTTTTGTGGGTTTGGTGGGTTTTAGATTTGAAAATTTTAGCTCAAAACTTGCTGTTTTGTGTCACCCACTTACTAACCTTGTATTTGGAAAGCAACACGTCCAGTTTACTTGTTCCGTATATTACCTTTCGGCAAACTACCGTCCGGTTGTAAAGGAAAGCGTTGAACAAGCAACTGTTAAGGCAATGTCCCGTGACATGCTTTTGATTATGGTCTATAACGTGTTGGACGCAATTACTATCCTTGGTAGGAGCAATAGTAAAGCTCACCCTTATAATTTGTCGGTTTGACACAAGGTCCTGTCTTTGACCATGCTATGCAACCACCGTTCTTACGGTTGACACCCGATTTAGTTCAGGTGACCTAATGAATTCCAGGTGAATTCCTAGGATTTTACGTTCAATGGTAATGAACGCATTGAAAATAGGGTTTTCAGAAAACAAATCGGTTTATAATTTTGATCAAAATATTTTCTCGTTCAAGCTCGAGTTTAGATATCATTGAATTCCATGAGTTTGTAATTCTCAATCTTTAAGGTCAATCTCTAGGATTGAGTAATATCAGTCTTAAAAGCTGATTTTTAATCTTTAAGGAGATTATCCTTTCTGGGGATCTGATTCATTAGTCTTATCAAGCTAATTTGCACGGTGCCTCCCCATTGTACGAGATAAATCCTTCTCATGGTTAGGATAAATCTGACCACTTGGCGACCCTGTTTAATGCTGAGGTCCGTGGATTTCCTGCTGATTTTAGTGATGACTTTTCTAGATTTTTCGTCAACCTACAGCTGGTCTGAACGACAACTTCATGACCTAAATCAAGAAGCGCGTTTCTTTTTCGGAAGACTTTACTTCCTTTTAATGATGGAATTGATTCATCGTGTAGATCCATCTCTTCTTTTCTTTCATTGGGTAAAACAGTTTAGTTTAGTTCAAAGCAAAAGTATTTTCAGTTATTTGTTACAGATATATGTGACATATGTTAAGATAACTTGGTAAATTTTCCCACACTTGGCTTTTACTTTCTTTTTTTATCGTCCTCTATTCCATTTTAAATGAATTTTAACATTTTAGTTTGTTTCTCAATTTATGTCCTTTCCGAGGTAACAATAATTTCGGTGTTAAAACCTAGTTTTATCGTTCATAAATATGTATAAACATGATTTTGAATTCATTTAATTGAAAAATTTTACTAGAATTGGGTAGTCAGTATATAAGACTAGGGCTGTTCTTTTTTATCAGAGAGCACTAGATTCTAATACAACTACTGCTTTACTAGTATTTTTAATAGTAACCAAGTGTATAAAGTAAAAATTTTAAAATTCGAAAGAATTTAACCCCTTCCCACACTTAAGATCTTGCAATACCCTCATTTGCAAGAAATCAGTAACAATTTAAATTATTGAGGGTGATTTGTGTGAAAATGATTAAATTTTTACCAAAGTTTCCAAATATATTGGCGTTTGTTTGCTGAATGATAAATGGTGCACATCATTTGTTCATTCCGTCTTGTTGTTATTTCACATATATTTTGCATCTTGTCGTCAAAATTAGTTGCTTTTGCTGAACTTAATGCCAGTCTTTGAAAATGCGTTGTTTTACCCTGTTGTGTACATAAGATAAACTGCAAACATATATACATATTTTTGAAGTTTGGTATATTACCCCACATTCAAAAATTATTAAAATCTAAAAATAAAAGTTAGATAATTATAAAAATGATTACAATATTAACAAAAATATTAAATGTATCAATAATTACAAATTACAAAATAATAAAAAAATAATAATTAAACTAAGGATGATATTGGTACCAATAGGGGTTCCAGGCATAACCATAAGTGCTATAGAATGCTTCGGCAGGGTCATACGTAGGATATGGTGGCTGCATCTCTATCGACCAAGGAGGGAAGACGGGTTTCGGTGTAGGAATATAGTTTCTACCTATATGTTGGCAATGAGCTATGATCTGGTTCTGATGAACTTGCCAATCTTCAAATGCTCTCTGTCTAGCATTTTCGTATTCCTGAGAAGCTATAAACCTATGCATTTCTTGCATCTCATTTGTAGTGACCCGAACTTTTCCATGTTTATATATATTAATTGAGATTGATATTTACATGATTAAATGTTTCCAACATGTTAAGCAATCAAACTTGTTAAGACTTGATTAATTGAAATATGTTTCATATAGACAATTGACCACCCAAGTTGACCGGTGATTCACGAACGTTAAAACTTGTAAAAACTATACGATGACATATATATGGTTATATATATAGTTAACATGTTTTTATTATAAGTATGTATCTCATTAGGTATTTTAACAATGAGTTATATACATAAAAATGAGACTATTAATTTAAGAAACTCGAAAACGATATATATAACGATTATCGTTATAACAACGTCTTACTAGGTACATATGAATCATATTAAGATATTGATACACTTGGTTAATTATGTTAAATGATAAGTAAATATATTATTAAGTGTATTAACAATGAAATACATATGTAAAAATAAGACTACTAACTTAATGATTTCGAAATGAGACATATATGTAACGATTATCGTTGTAACGACATTTAACTGTATATACATCATACTGAGATATATTATATATCATAATATCATGATAATATAATAATTTAAAATCTCTTTTGATATTATAAACATTGGGTTAACAACATTTAACAAGATCGTTAACCTAAAGGTTTCAAAACAACACTTACATGTAACGACTAACGATGACTTAACGACTCAGTTAAAATGTATATACATGTAGTGTTTTAATATGTATTTATACACTTTTGAAAGACTTCAATACACTTATCAAAATACTTCTACTTAACAAAAATGCTTACAATTACATTCTCGTTCAGTTTCATCAACAATTCTACTTGTATGCACCCGTATTCGTACTCGTACAATACACAGCTTTTAGATGTATGTACTATTGGTATATACACTCCAATGATCAGCTCTTAGCAGCCCATGTGAGTCACCTAACACATGTGGGAACCATCATTTGGCAACTAGCATGAAATATCTCATAAGATTACAAAAATATGAGTAATCATTCATGACTTATTTACATGAAAACAAAATTACATATCCTTTATATCTAATCCATACACCAACGACCAAAAACACCTACAAACACTTTCATTCTTCAATTTTCTTCATCTAATTGAACTCTCTCAAGTTCTATCTTCAAGTTCTAAGTGTTCTTCATAAATTCCAAAAGTTCTAGTTTCATAAAATCAAGAATACTTTCAAGTTTGCTAGCTCACTTCCAATCTTGTAAGGTGATCATCCAACCTCAAGAAATCTTTGTTTCTTACAGTAGGTTATCATTCTAATACAAGGTAATAATCATATTCAAACTTTGGTTCAATTTCTATAACTATAACAATCTTATTTCAAGTGATGATCTTACTTGAACTTGTTTTCGTGTCATGATTTTGCTTCAAGAACTTTGAGCCATCCAAGGATCCATTGAAGCTAGATCCATTTTTCTCTTTTCCAGTAGGTTCATCCAAGGAACTTAAGGTAGTAATGATGTTCATAACATCATTCGATTCATACATATAAAGCTATCTTATTCGAAGGTTTAAACTTGTAATCACTAGAACATAGTTTAGTTAATTCTAAACTTGTTCGCAAACAAAAGTTAATCCTTCTAACTTGACTTTTAAAATCAACTAAACACATGTTCTATATCTATATGATATGCTAACTTAATGATTTAAAACCTGGAAACACGAAAAACACCGTAAAACCGGATTTACGCCGTCGTAGTAACACCGCGGGCTGTTTTGGGTTAGTTAATTAAAAACTATGATAAACTTTGATTTAAAAGTTGTTATTCTGAGAAAATGATTTTTATTATGAACATGAAACTATATCCAAAAATTATGGTTAAACTCAAAGTGGAAGTATGTTTTCTAAAATGGTCATCTAGACGTCGTTCTTTCGACTGAAATGACTACCTTTACAAAAACGACTTGTAACTTATTTTTCCGACTAGAAACCTATACTTTTTTTGTTTAGATTCATAAAATAGAGTTCAATATGAAACCATAGCAATTTGATTCACTCAAAACGGATTTAAAATGAAGAAGTTATGGGTAAAACAAGATTGGATAATTTTTCTCATTTTAGCTACGTGAAAATTGGTAACAAATCTATTCCAACCATAACTTAATCAACTTGTATTATATATTATGTAATCTTGAGATACCATAGACACGTATACAATGTTTCGACCTATCATGTCGACACATCTATATATATTTCGGAACAACCATAGACACTCTATATGTGAATGTTGGAGTTAGCTATACAGGGTTGAGGTTGATTCCAAAATATATATAGTTTGAGTTGTGATCAATACTGAGATACGTATACACTGGGTCGTGGATTGATTCAAGATAATATTTATCAATTTATTTCTGTACATCTAACTGTGGACAACTAGTTGTAGGTTACTAACGAGGACAGCTGACTTAATAAACTTAAAACATCAAAATATATTAAAAGTGTTGTAAATATATTTTGAACATACTTTGATATATATATATGTATATATTGTTATAGGTTCGTGAATCAACCAGTGGCCAAGTCTTACTTCCCGACGAAGTAAAAATCTGTGAAAGTGAGTTATAGTCCCACTTTTAAAATCTAATATTTTTGGGATGAGAATACATGCAGGTTTTATAAATGATTTACAAAATAGACACAAGTACGTGAAACTACATTCTATGGTTGAATTATCGAAATCGAATATGCCCCTTTTTATTAAGTCTGGTAATCTAAGAATTAGGGAACAGACACCCTAATTGACGCGAATCCTAAAGATAGATCTATTGGGCCTAACAAACCCCATCCAAAGTACCGGATGCTTTAGTACTTTGAAATTTATATCATATCCGAAGGGTGTCCCGGAATGATGGGGATATTCTTATATATGCATCTTGTTATTGTCGGTTACCAGGTGTTCACCATATGAATGATTTATATCTCTATGTATGGGATGTGTATTGAAATATGAAATCTTGTGGTCTATTGTTACGATTTGATATATATAGGTTAAACCTATAACTCACCAACATTTTTGTTGACGTTTTAAGCATGTTTATTCTCAGGTGATTATTAAGAGCTTCCGCTGTCGCATACTTAAATAAGGACAAGATTTGGAGTCCATGCTTGTATGATATTGTGTAAAAACTGCATTCAAGAAACTTATTTTGTTGTAACATATTTGTATTGTAAACCATTATGTAATGGTCGTGTGTAAACAGGATATTTTAGATTATCATTATTTGATAATCTACGTAAAGCTTTTTAAACCTTTATTGATGAAATAAAGGTTATGGTTTGTTTAAAAATGAATGCAGTCTTTGAAAAAAACGTCTCATATAGAGGTCAAAACCTCGCAACGAAATCAATTAATATGGAACGTTTTTAATCAATAAGAACGGGACATTTCAGTTGGTATCCGAGCGTTGGTCTTAGAGAACCAGAAAATTTGCATTAGTGTGTCTTATCGAGTTTGTTAGGATGCATTAGTGAGTCTGGACTTCGACCGTGTTTTCTTTAAAAATGATTGCTTAACATTTTTGTTGGAAACTATATATTTTTAACATATGAATATTATGTGATATATTAATCTCTTAACGTGTTTGATATTATGTGATAGATGTCTATCTCTAGAACAAGTCCCATTGACTCACCTAATAATAATGAAGAGTCAAATGTAAATTGGAATGATTTGTGGACTGATTCACAAGTTCCCGAAGAGGAACCGGAAGAAGAGTCGGAACCGGAAGAAGAATCGGAACCGGAAGAAGAATCGGAACCGGATGAAGAAATAGAACCGGTGGGGGAAATAATAAAACGGTTAAGTAAAAGAAAATCCTCAACCAACCGACCAAAGTTAATTATGGTCAATGGTGTTTCCGCCAAGGAAGCAAAATATTGGGAGGATTACCAATTCTCCGATGAATCGGATTCCGACGAGAATTCCGATGATGTTATAGAAATTACCCCAACTGAATTTAAAAAGGCAAAAGAAAATAATAAGGGAAAGGGCATAAAAATAGAGAAATCTAATTCCAACCCCGATGAACTTTATATGTATCGTCAACCCCCGAAGTCCTTAAGTTGTAACAATGACCCGGGAACCTCTAAACCACCAGGTTTTTCTAAACCAATGTGGACAACGACGGCTCGTATTAGGGGAACATCATATATCCCTAGAAACTTGGCAAAACGAACCAAAACCGAAGAAGAAGAAACGAGCGAGTCGGAATAAGATAGTTGTATTCGTGTGGTGTAATATATGGAATATAGTGTTCTTATGCTTTATGATATATGTAAAAATTGCTTGTATTAATAAGTATTTTTTTATGAATCTAACTCTTGTCTATTTTACAGTTTAAAAACACAAAATGGATAGACAACCCAATATTTTAAGAGACCTACCCGGAGACATGATTGATGAAATCTTGTCTAGAGTCGGCCAGAATTCTTCGGCACAACTATTTAAGGCGAGATCAGTTTGTAAGACATTCGAAGAACGTTCCAAAAATGTCTTGGTTTATAAGAGACTTTCGTTTGAAAGATGGGGGATATCACATTGGGAAACCCATAAGTTACGATGTGTTTACTTTGACGCATATATTGCGGGGAACCCAAATGCTATTTTACGCAACGGGTTAAGAAATTATTTTGACTCAATATATCCGAATATTGGACTTCGTGATTTAGAAAAAGCGGCTAACATGCAACATAAAGAAGCATGTTATGCTTACGGATTAGTAATGTTCGCTTCTCACCAAAGTGAGAACAAGAACATCGGGCTACAACTATTAAACAAAACGTTTCCACAAGTGACGGAGTCGGTAATTGGGGTAAGAAATGAGGTTTTTAGATTATTACGGGACTGTTGGACATTACGTAACCCTCGTCCCTTTGATGACGTTACAACACGCTGTCTTATCAACGGCCATAACGGTTATGTTGCACAAGACCAAGGATGGGAAGTAGTCCTAGTAAAACCAGAATGCATGACTTGTTTCTGGACGTATGAATTACGTGTCTTTATTGCCTTTGCTGAACGACTTGTGTACTAGCTAGAATTGTCTTCACAACTATCTTGTATCAAAGTTATTGTGTGCTATATTTCATGCTTTATGTAAAATAAGCGGTATTGTAAGTTTGTAAAATATTGTATAAAAGTTTGAACGCGAAATATTATTATAATCAGTTTTTCATATAGAATTGTAGTAGTTGAATTGTATATTAGCTACTAAGTATGAACTTAACGGGTAGGTACTACCCGAATTTAAACTTATAAAACGCTAATATGAAGAAAAAGCTTTTATAAATGAGTTCATATTATGCTACGAAATACTATTAACTACTCTTAATATTCTGTATGATTAACTTGTTCCATTTAACTATTTTGAAGGAAATGGCACCGACTACTCGACACACCGTGAATATGAATGAAGAGGAATTCCGTACTTTTCTAGCTTCAAACATAGCCGCAGTACAGGCTGCGCTACATACCAACAATAACCTTGGATCTAGCAGTACAGGAAATCATGTAGGATGCACCTACAAAGAATTCACTGCCTGCAAACCTTTGGAATTTGATGGAACCGAAGGACCGATCGGATTGAAACGGTGGACCGAGAAGGTTGAATCGGTGTTTGCCATAAGTAAGTGTACTGAAGAGGACAAAGTGAAGTACGCTACGCATACCTTCACAGGTTCTGCGTTAACATGGTGGAATACCTATCTAGAGCAAGTGGGACAAGATGATGCGTACGCACTACCGTGGTCAGCATTCAAGCACTTGATGAACGAGAAGTACCGTCCCAGAACCGAGGTCAATAAGCTCAAGACAGAACTTAGAGGGTTACGAACCCAAGGATTTGATATTACCACGTACGAAAGACGATTCACAGAATTGTGCCTATTGTGTCCGGGAGCATTCGAAGATGAGGAAGAGAAGATCGACGCGTTTGTGAAAGGATTACCGGAAAGAATCCAAGAAGATATAAGTTCACACGAGCCCGCCTCCATACAACAGGCATGTAGAATGGCTCACAAACTAGTGAACCAGATTGAAGAAAGAATTAAAGAACAGACTGCTGAAGAGGCCAATGTGAAGCAAGTCAAAAGAAAGTGGGAGGAAAACGGTGATAAGAATCACCAATACAACAACAACAGCAATTACAACAATAATCGCAACAATTATCCCAACAATCGCAACATCAATCGCAACTACAACAAACGGCCCAATAACAACAACAACAGCAACTACAACAATCATCCCAACAACAATAATAACCGCAACAACAACAACAATCAGAAGCAACTATGCCAAAGGTGTGAAAAGAATCACTCGGGGTTCTGCACCAAATTTTGCAACAAGTGTAAAAGAAATGGTCATAGCGCGGCGAAGTGTGAGGTCTACGGACCAGGGGTTAATAGAACGAAAGGAACAAATGGTGTCGGAACGAGTAATGGCGGAGCAAGTAGTGTCGGAGCAAGTTATGCCAATGTAGTTTGTTATAAATGTGGAAAACCAGGCCACATTATTAGAAATTGCCCGAACCAGGAGAACACGAATGGACAAGGCCGTGGAAGAGTTTTCAATATTAATGCGGTAGAGGCACAGGAAGACCCGGAGCTTGTTACGGGTACGTTTCTTATTGACAATAAATCTGCTTACGTTTTATTTGATTCGGGTGCGGATAGAAGCTATATGAGTAGAGATTTTTGTGCTAAATTAAGTTGTCCATTGACGCCTTTGGATAGTAAATTTTTACTCGAATTAGCAAATGGTAAATTAATTTCAGCAGATAATATATGTCGGAATCGAGAAATTAAACTGGTTAGCGAAACATTTAAGATTGATTTGATACCAGTAGAGTTAGGGAGTTTTGATGTGATAATCGGTATGGACTGGTTGAAAGAAGTAAAAGCGGAGATCGTTTGTTACAAAAATGCAATTCGCATTATACGAGAAAAAGGAAAACCCTTAATGGTGTACGGAGAAAAGGGCAACACGAAGCTACATCTTATTAGTAATTTGAAGGCACAAAAACTAATAAGAAAAGGTTGCTATGCTGTTCTAGCACACGTCGAGAAAGTACAAACTGAAGAAAAGAGCATCAATGATGTTCCCATTGCAAAAGAATTTCCCGATGTATTCCCGAAAGAATTACCGGGATTACCCCCACATCGATCCGTTGAATTTCAAATAGATCTTGTACCAGGAGCTGCACCAATAGCTCGTGCTCCTTACAGACTCGCACCCAGCGAGATGAAAGAACTGCAAAGCCAATTACAAGAACTTTTAGAGCGTGGTTTCATTCGACCAAGCACATCACCGTGGGGAGCTCCTGTTTTGTTTGTCAAGAAGAAAGATGGTACATTCAGGTTGTGTATCGACTACCGAGAGTTGAACAAACTTACCATCAAGAACCGCTACCCACTACCGAGAATCGACGACTTATTTGATCAACTACAAGGCTCGTCTGTTTATTCAAAGATTGACTTACGTTCCGGGTATCATCAAATGCGGGTGAAAGAAGATGATATTCCAAAGACTGCTTTCAGAACACGTTACGGTCATTACGAGTTTATGGTCATGCCGTTTGGTTTAACTAATGCACCAGCTGTGTTCATGGACCTTATGAACCGAGTGTGTGGACCATACCTTGACAAGTTTGTCATTGTTTTCATTGATGACATACTTATTTACTCAAAGAATGACCAAGAACACGGTGAACATTTGAGAAAGGTGTTAGAAGTATTGAGGAAGGAAGAATTGTACGCTAAGTTTTCAAAGTGTGCATTTTGGTTGGAAGAAGTTCAATTCCTCGGTCACATAGTGAACAAAGAAGGTATTAAGGTGGATCCGGCAAAGATAGAAACTGTTGAAAAGTGGGAAACCCCGAAAACTCCGAAACACATACGCCAGTTTTTAGGACTAGCTGGTTACTACAGAAGGTTCATCCAAGACTTTTCCAGAATAGCAAAACCCTTGACTGCATTAACGCATAAAGGGAAGAAATTTGAATGGAATGATGAACAAGAGAAAGCGTTTCAGTTATTGAAGAAAAAGCTAACTACGGCACCTATATTGTCATTGCCTGAAGGGAATGATGATTTTGTGATTTATTGTGACGCATCAAAGCAAGGTCTCGGTTGTGTATTAATGCAACGAACGAAGGTGATTGCTTATGCGTCTAGACAATTGAAGATTCACGAACAAAATTATACGACGCATGATTTGGAATTAGGCGCGGTTGTTTTTGCATTAAAGACTTGGAGGCACTACTTATATGGGGTCAAAAGTATTATATATACCGACCACAAAAGTCTTCAACACATATTTAATCAGAAACAACTGAATATGAGGCAGCGTAGGTGGATTGAATTATTGAATGATTACGATTTTGAGATTCGTTACCACCCGGGGAAGGCAAATGTGGTAGCCGATGCCTTGAGCAGGAAGGATAGAGAACCCATTCGAGTAAAATCTATGAATATAATGATTCATAATAACATTACTACTCAAATAAAGGAGGCGCAACAAGGAGTTTTAAAAGAGGGAAATTTAAAGGATGAAATACCCAAAGGATCGGAGAAGCATCTTAATATTCGGGAAGACGGAACCCGGTATAGGGCTGAAAGGATTTGGGTACCAAAATTTAGAGATATGAGAGAAATGGTACTTAGAGAAGCTCATAAAACCAGATACTCAATACATCCTGGAACGGGGAAGATGTACAAGGATCTCAAGAAACATTTTTGGTGGCCGGGTATGAAAGCCGATGTTGCTAAATACGTAGGAGAATGTTTGACGTGTTCTAAGGTCAAAGCTGAGCATCAGAAACCATCAGGTCTACTTCAACAACCCGAAATCCCGGAATGGAAATGGGAAAACATTACCATGGATTTCATCACTAAATTGCCAAGGACTGCAAGTGGTTTTGATACTATTTGGGTAATAGTTGATCGTCTCACCAAATCAGCACACTTCCTACCAATAAGAGAAGATGACAAGATGGAGAAGTTAGCACGACTGTATTTGAAGGAAGTCGTCTCCAGACATGGAATACCAATCTCTATTATCTCTGATAGGGATGGCAGATTTATTTCAAGATTCTGGCAGACATTACAGCAAGCATTAGGAACTCGTCTAGACATGAGTACTGCCTATCATCCACAAACTGATGGGCAGAGCGAAAGGACGATACAAACGCTTGAAGACATGCTACGAGCATGTGTTATTGATTTCGGAAACAGTTGGGATCGACATCTACCGTTAGCAGAATTTTCCTACAACAACAGCTACCATTCAAGCATTGAGATGGCGCCGTTTGAAGCACTTTATGGTAGAAAGTGCAGGTCTCCGATTTGTTGGAGTGAGGTGGGGGATAGACAGATTACGGGTCCGGAGATTATACAAGAAACTACCGAGAAGATCATCCAAATTCAACAACGGTTGAAAACCGCCCAAAGTCGACAAAAGAGCTACGCTGACATTAAAAGAAAAGATATAGAATTTGAAATTGGAGAGATGGTCATGCTTAAAGTTTCACCTTGGAAAGGCGTTGTTCGATTTGGTAAACGAGGGAAATTAAATCCAAGGTATATTGGACCATTCAAGATTATTGATCGTGTCGGACCAGTAGCTTACCGACTTGAGTTACCTCAACAACTCGCGGCTGTACATAACACTTTCCACGTATCGAATTTGAAGAAATGTTTTGCTAAAGAAGATCTCACTATTCCGTTAGATGAAATCCAAATCAACGAAAAACTCCAATTCATCGAAGAACCCGTCGAAATAATGGATCGTGAGGTTAAAAGACTTAAGCAAAACAAGATACCAATTGTTAAGGTTCGATGGAATGCTCGTAGAGGACCCGAGTTCACCTGGGAGTGTGAAGATCAGATGAAGAAGAAATACCCTCATCTATTTCCAGAAGACTCGTCAACACCTTCAACAGCTTAAAATTTCGGGACGAAATTTATTTAACGGGTAGGTACTGTAGTGACCCGAACTTTTCCATGTTTATATATATTAATTGAGATTGATATTTACATGATTAAATGTTTCCAACATGTTAAGCAATCAAACTTGTTAAGACTTGATTAATTGAAATATGTTTCATATAGACAATTGACCACCCAAGTTGACCGGTGATTCACGAACGTTAAAACTTGTAAAAACTATACGATGACATATATATGGTTATATATATAGTTAACATGTTTTTATTATAAGTATGTATCTCATTAGGTATTTTAACAATGAGTTATATACATAAAAATGAGACTATTAATTTAAGAAACTCGAAAACGATATATATAACGATTATCGTTATAACAACGTCTTACTAGGTACATATGAATCATATTAAGATATTGATACACTTGGTTAATTATGTTAAATGATAAGTAAATATATTATTAAGTGTATTAACAATGAAATACATATGTAAAAATAAGACTACTAACTTAATGATTTCGAAATGAGACATATATGTAACGATTATCGTTGTAACGACATTTAACTGTATATACATCATACTGAGATATATTATATATCATAATATCATGATAATATAATAATTTAAAATCTCTTTTGATATTATAAACATTGGGTTAACAACATTTAACAAGATCGTTAACCTAAAGGTTTCAAAACAACACTTACATGTAACGACTAACGATGACTTAACGACTCAGTTAAAATGTATATACATGTAGTGTTTTAATATGTATTTATACACTTTTGAAAGACTTCAATACACTTATCAAAATACTTCTACTTAACAAAAATGCTTACAATTACATTCTCGTTCAGTTTCATCAACAATTCTACTTGTATGCACCCGTATTCGTACTCGTACAATACACAGCTTTTAGATGTATGTACTATTGGTATATACACTCCAATGATCAGCTCTTAGCAGCCCATGTGAGTCACCTAACACATGTGGGAACCATCATTTGGCAACTAGCATGAAATATCTCATAAGATTACAAAAATATGAGTAATCATTCATGACTTATTTACATGAAAACAAAATTACATATCCTTTATATCTAATCCATACACCAACGACCAAAAACACCTACAAACACTTTCATTCTTCAATTTTCTTCATCTAATTTAACTCTCTCAAGTTCTATCTTCAAGTTCTAAGTGTTCTTCATAAATTCCAAAAGTTCTAGTTTCATAAAATCAAGAATACTTTCAAGTTTGCTAGCTCACTTCCAATCTTGTAAGGTGATCATCCAACCTCAAGAAATCTTTGTTTCTTACAGTAGGTTATCATTCTAATACAAGGTAATAATCATATTCAAACTTTGGTTCAATTTCTATAACTATAACAATCTTATTTCAAGTGATGATCTTACTTGAACTTGTTTTCGTGTCATGATTTTGCTTCAAGAACTTTGAGCCATCCAAGGATCCATTGAAGCTAGATCCATTTTTCTCTTTTCCAGTAGGTTCATCCAAGGAACTTAAGGTAGTAATGATGTTCATAACATCATTCGATTCATACATATAAAGCTATCTTATTCGAAGGTTTAAACTTGTAATCACTAGAACATAGTTTAGTTAATTCTAAACTTGTTCGCAAACAAAAGTTAATCCTTCTAACTTGACTTTTAAAATAAACTAAACACATGTTCTATATCTATATGATATGCTAACTTAATGATTTAAAACCTGGAAACACGAAAAACACCGTAAAACCGGATTTACGCCGTCGTAGTAACACCGCGGGCTGTTTTGGGTTAGTTAATTAAAAACTATGATAAACTTTGATTTAAAAGTTGTTATTCTGAGAAAATGATTTTTATTATGAACATGAAACTATATCCAAAAATTATGGTTAAACTCAAAGTGGAAGTATGTTTTCTAAAATGGTCATCTAGACGTCGTTCTTTCGACTGAAATGACTACCTTTACAAAAACGACTTGTAACTTATTTTTCCGACTAGAAACCTATACTTTTTTTGTTTAGATTCATAAAATAGAGTTCAATATGAAACCATAGCAATTTGATTCACTCAAAACGGATTTAAAATGAAGAAGTTATGGGTAAAACAAGATTGGATAATTTTTCTCATTTTAGCTACGTGAAAATTGGTAACAAATCTATTCCAACCATAACTTAATCAACTTGTATTATATATTATGTAATCTTGAGATACCATAGACACGTATACAATGTTTCGACCTATCATGTCGACACATCTATATATATTTCGGAACAACCATAGACACTCTATATGTGAATGTTGGAGTTAGCTATACAGGGTTGAGGTTGATTCCAAAATATATATAGTTTGAGTTGTGATCAATACTGAGATACGTATACACTGGGTCGTGGATTGATTCAAGATAATATTTATCAATTTATTTCTGTACATCTAACTGTGGACAACTAGTTGTAGGTTACTAACGAGGACAGCTGACTTAATAAACTTAAAACATCAAATATATTAAAAGTGTTGTAAATATATTTTGAACATACTTTGATATATATATATGTATATATTGTTATAGGTTCGTGAATCAACCAGTGGCCAAGTCTTACTTCCCGACGAAGTAAAAATCTGTGAAAGTGAGTTATAGTCCCACTTTTAAAATCTAATATTTTTGGGATGAGAATACATGCAGGTTTTATAAATGATTTACAAAATAGACACAAGTACGTGAAACTACATTCTATGGTTGAATTATCGAAATCGAATATGCCCCTTTTTATTAAGTCTGGTAATCTAAGAATTAGGGAACAGACACCCTAATTGACGCGAATCCTAAAGATAGATCTATTGGGCCTAACAAACCCCATCCAAAGTACCGGATGCTTTAGTACTTCGAAATTTATATCATATCCGAAGGGTGTCCCGGAATGATGGGGATATTCTTATATATGCATCTTGTTATTGTCGGTTACCAGGTGTTCACCATATGAATGATTTATATCTCTATGTATGGGATGTGTATTGAAATATGAAATCTTGTGGTCTATTGTTACGATTTGATATATATAGGTTAAACCTATAACTCACCAACATTTTTGTTGACGTTTTAAGCATGTTTATTCTCAGGTGATTATTAAGAGCTTCCGCTGTCGCATACTTAAATAAGGACAAGATTTGGAGTCCATGCTTGTATGATATTGTGTAAAAACTGCATTCAAGAAACTTATTTTGTTGTAACATATTTGTATTGTAAACCATTATGTAATGGTCGTGTGTAAACAGGATATTTTAGATTATCATTATTTGATAATCTACGTAAAGCTTTTTAAACCTTTATTGATGAAATAAAGGTTATGGTTTGTTTAAAAATGAATGCAGTCTTTGAAAAAAACGTCTCATATAGAGGTCAAAACCTCGCAACGAAATCAATTAATATGGAACGTTTTTAATCAATAAGAACGGGACATTTCATCATTCCCCCCTCCTACATTACCTTGCTCCTGGTTTCTCTCCACCTGTGGATGTCTACCATGGTATCGTACTGCGGCGTTATTTCGCCGCTTCAAAACTTTCGCACCATGGTATACATTTAAACCTATAGTGTCGCGGGGTTCCGGCTCTTCTAGTAATAATCCCCCCCGACTTATATCCACACCGAGATATTCACCAATCAAAGTAATAAAAATACCACCTCCTATTATGCTATGTGGTCGCATCCCCCGAACCATAGCTGATAAATAATAACCCACACAATATGGTATACTTACAGCGCTCTGTGGGTCTCGAATACACATATGGTAAAACAAATCTTGTTCATTTACTTTTTCTTTGTTCTTACCCCTTTGTGTAATCGAATTAGCTAAAAACCTATGTATCACTCTTAATTCGGCTCTATCTATATCCAAATAAGAGTAGTTTCCCCCTTTGAAACGGTGATGGCTTGTCATTTGACTCCACACACCGTGTGTATCAAAATTCTCATCTATCTTTCTACCGTTTAGTATCAATCCTCTACAATCGGCAGACGCTAACTCCTCAGGCGTATATATACGTAAAGCCTGAGCCATGTCCAGTAAAGACATGTGGCGCATCGAACCGCCTAACAAAAATCTAATAAAAGAACGATCGGTTAAACTAGCTACCCGATCATTCAACTCTATACTACATAACAACTCTTCACACCATACTTTATATACAGGTCTGCGTATGGTGAATAAACATATCCAGTCATTAAAAGAAGAATTACCATACCTCTGTACAAGTAATTCCCTAATTGGCCCGGCCAATTCTACAGCTTCTAAGGGTCCCCATTCTATGACCCTCGGTACCTCAACAACCTTGGAATGAAGAGTATGCAAACCCCGTTGATATTTTGGATAATCTATCCAAAGTCTGTCAAATCTCAGGTTCGGGTGCAACTCTTCCAAATGCATATCGGAAAAGGTCATGACTGGATGAGGTACATCCTGCTTGTAGTAATTATCCACCTCCTGTTGTTCCAAATTCTCGGCAGGAGCATTGCGGGCTTGGGATGAAGATTCACCCCTTTCATTCTGCAAAACACATCAAACACAATTTTTGTGCATCCAAATATGCATTAGTGTCAGCAAAATCATCAATCAAAATAATTACAATGACATTATCAATTTATATCAAACTTAAGCTCATTTTCACATTTTTATCAAATCTACACTTTTTCAAATAAGCATATACGAAAATTTTTGCCAAGTTCATAAGCATTCAACTCAAATAACATGTCAAAATAATCATTACTAGCAATTAAACAAGTCTCGAATGGCATTATCTTTCAAAAATCAAGTTCATGAATTTTAGACTTGAAAAAGTCCACTTTAATTCTCAAAATCATGTTTAGGCTCAAAGTTTTGATCATTTAACTACCTAGACATGTTACACTACTCAATTTAGCAACAATTCATGACAAAAATCGGCCATAACCTGTTTATATCAAAAAGCCCCAAATTGCTCAAGAACACAAACCTTAGATTATTCAAAATTTGAAGTTTAAGCCTTCTAATCATGTTAAACAACATCAATCTAGGTTATACAAGCATAATACATAAACAATTTAAGTCTAATTACACTAAAAAGCATCAAAATCAAATTGGGGAAAAAATAGCTCAAGAACACCAAAATTCGAATTAAATGGTGTTTAGGTGTAGAAATTTACCGTTTTTCTTGAGTAATTCTTAGATAGCATCCTTCTCAACATGATTTTAGCAAAAGATTTGGTGATTAACGGTTAAAAATTGTGATTTTTGGGGTTTTTTCTCGGGTTTTTTCGGGTTTTTTCGCTGTGAAATTCGCAGTGTTTTGTGTGGGAGAGTGAACTGATCGTTCAGCTCTTTATATTTTTTTTCTGTAATTTGGTCCCTCCGCGAGTCGCGGAGGTTTTGTACTTCAAACTCCGCGAGTCGCGGAGTTTGATAAATTTTTTTTTTTTTTTTTTTTATATATAATCAATAACTTATTAAAACAATTAAGTAATTAATTTTAAAATTTTGTTTCCTTTGTTATTTAGGACGAGGTCGTTTCGGATCGATGTCCTAGTCCGTCCCTCGACAAAATTTTAAAATTTGTCTTTTTGTAGCAATTGTTTTAAAAGCTAAGATTTTTGGGTTTTTTCAATGTTTTTGGCATACTCTAATTCAATAAGATTAAAAATAATGATAATAAAAGTTCTCGTCCCTCCCTCGGGTAAAGCAATTTCGGTTCAAAGACCTAGTCTTCAACTTACGACGAATTTTAAAAATCATATTCTTAACTTAATGAGATAAACTAAATTTTTGTTTTTAAATTCACACAACTTAAATATAAAATTCAAAATTAAAAATTAAAAATTCACACCAAACTTGAAATTTGAAATGCATAAAATTAAAATTTCATATTTTAAAAATTAAAAATTCACACCAAACTTAATTTAAAAATTCATATTATAAATTCATACCAAACTTATATTAATTTTTCAAATATTTACAATTTTAAATATATTGTTTTTACAAAGTTTACAATATTAATTTAAGATTTAAATATTAAGATTAAAAACATGGTAAAAATAAAATTAAAAATCTTTTTGTCTTTTTATCCCACTTTAATCAATCAAATATTATCAAAAATATGCGCCCCTCTTTTCGGTAAAGTAATTTCGGTTCCAAGACCTAATTTAACTCATGACGAATTTTTGAAATATTTTGGGTTGATTGATTAAAGATATTTATACCTTAAGAATAAACGTTAAATTTCGCAGTGATGTAATAAATTTTTGAATGATATCAATAATTTCGGTCGCCAAACCTAATTTTATTTAATACCAATTTAATACTTTTTAGCGAACAAATTAGCGTTTATTATCAAAAGGTTAAAAATAAAAATAAAAATAAAAACTGTACAGACATACCTGTGAAATAGATTTCTTAGTTATATGATCTATTCCATTCATAAGATAGTCGGTTTAATTGATTTTCCATGGCTCCAAAGGCGTAACCTCGAGCATTCAGTGTCTTTTCTTCTAAACATATGAACGGTCCGTCTCTGCATAAAGTAACAAATTCGGTATTTGAATAGGTTTGATTATTTGAACATTTACCTCCATGTGACCATTTTCCGCATTTGTGACATCTTTCTAGGTGTCGTGCTCTTCTTTTCTCTGCGGATTTTGATTTTCCTTTACCAAATTGTAACTTATTATCTTCGCATCTGGATTCTTTTCTAACTCCGTCCATTCTTTCTCTGATTACTGATACTAATTCGCTCGGTAGTATATCATTATTTCTTTTAGTGATCAAAGCGTGTAGCATTAGACCATGGTTTAGTTCACAGGCAGTCTTCATTTCGTAAAAACCTAAAAAAAATAAAAATTCAGAATGGGGGGAGAAGACTAGTTCTTTAGGGTCTGCTAGGGAAAGACCATTCGGGTTCCATTTTCGAGAACTACACGAAAACAGACAATCTAACTCTAACAGAAATACATATTATCCTTTAAAGACTTGATTCTCCCCACACTTAGTTAGCTGTGGTATCGAAATTGTGATTAACTTCGTTGTCGACTTCCATCGGACCATGTATGTAATGTTTAACTCTGTGACCATTAACTTTAAATTCAATCCCATTTGAATTTATTAATTCTATCGTTCCGTATGGGAAAACTCTTTTGACTATGAATGGTCCAGACCATCTTGATTTCAATTTTCCAGGAAATAGCTTGAATCGTGAATTGAAAAGAAGAACTCTGTCTCCTTCTTTAAATTCTTTTGAACTTCTGATTCTTTTATCATGCCATTTCGTCGTTCTTTCTTTATAAATTAACGAATTTTCGTATGCTTCATGTCTTAATTCTTCTAATTCATTTAGTTGACTTAATCGTAGACGTCCGGCTTCATGTAAATCAAGATTACATGTCTTCAAAGCCCAAAATGCTTTGTGTTCAATTTCTACTGGAAGATGACATGCTTTTCCATAAACAAGTCTAAAAGGTGTGGTTCCAATTGGAGTTTTGTAGGCTGTTCTAAAAGCCCAGAGTGCATCCTCCAATTTAATGGACCATTCCTTCGGATTTGATCCTACGGTTTTCTCTAGAATACGTTTTAAAGCTCGGTTGGTATTTTCAACTTGTCCACTTGTTTGTGGATGATATGCGGTGGAGATTTTATGAGTTACTCCATATCTTTTAAGAACTTTCTCAAGTTGATTATTACAGAAATGAGTACCCCGATCACTTATTAAAGCTTTCGGTGTTCCAAACCTTGCAAAAAGACGTTTTAAAAAGTTGACTACAACTCGTGCATCGTTAGTTGGGAGAGCTTGTGCTTCCACCCATTTAGATACATAATCAATGGCTACGAGTATATATAGATTATTATGAGATTTTGGAAATGGACCCATAAAGTCAATACCCCAAATGTCAAATACTTCACATACTTGAATGACATTTTGTGGCATTTCATCACGTTGACTTATTTTTCCGGCCCTTTGACATGCATCACAGGATTTGCAAAGAAGGTGTGCGTCTTTGTAAATTGTAGGCCAATAGAATCCAGCTTCATAAACTTTTCTTGCTGTTAGTTGAGGCCCATAATGCCCTCCTGTTGGTCCTGTGTGACAATGGTTTAATATTTTACTGGCTTCATCTCCGAATACACATCGGCGCATTATTCCATCGGGACAACTTTTAAACAGATGTGGATCTTCCCAGAAATAGTGTTTTATATCACTGAAGAATTTCTTTCGTCTTTGGTACGATAATCCTTTTTCAAGGAATCCACAAACTAAGTAGTTTGCATAGTCTGCAAACCATGGGATTTCTTTATAATCTATCTTCAATAGATATATTCATCAGGAAAGTTGTCTTGTATGGCTGATTCATTTAGAACTTCTAATTCGGGATTTTCAAGACGAGAAAGATGATCAGCGGCGAGATTTTCTGCTCCTCTTTTATCTCGGATTTCAATATCAAACTCTTGTAAGAGTAAGATCCAACGGATTAATCTTGGTTTAGCATCTTGTTTTGAAAATAGGTATCTAAGAGCAGAATGGTCGGTATAGACCACCGTTTTTGCTAGAACGAGATATGATCGAAATTTGTCAAAAGCAAAGACAATAGCAAGGAGTTCTTTTTCAGTAGTGGTATAGTTCGTTTGTGCTCCTTGTAATGTCTTACTAGCATAATATATAGGTTGAAATCGTTTTTCAATCCTTTGTCCTAAAACGGCTCCCATTGCAAAATCACTTGCATCGCACATTAGTTCAAATGGTAGATTCCAATTTGGTGTTATCATGATCGGCGCATTAGTGAGTTTTTCTTTAAGAATATTAAAAGATTTGATACACTCATCTAAAAAGATGAATGGCGCATCCTTTTCTAGGAGTTTATTCATAGGAGTGGCAATTTTAGAAAAATCTTTTATAAAACGTCGGTAAAAACCGGCATGCCCTAGAAAACTCCTAACTCCTCTAACATTGGTGGGATGTGGAAGTTTAGCAATTACATCTACTTTAGCTCTATCCACTTCAATTCCTTCTTTTGAAATTTTATGTCCAAGAACGATGCCTTCTTTAACCATGAAATGGCATTTCTCCCAATTAAGTACTAGATTTGATTTTTCGCATCTAATTAGCATTCGTTCCAGATTAACTAGACATGATTTAAATGTATCACCGAAGACTGAAAAGTCATCCATGAATACTTCCATGCATTCTTCTATCATGTCGTGAAAAATCGCCATCATACACCTTTGAAAGGTTGCAGGGGCGTTACAAAGTCCAAATGGCATGCGTTTGTAAGCAAAAGTACCATAAGGGTACGTTAATGTGGTTTTCTCTTGATCTTCGGGTGCTATTGGAATTTGAAAATATCCGGAAAATCCATCTAGAAAACAATAGTAACTATTTCCGGCTAATCTTTCCAACATTTGATCTATGAAAGGTAAGGGAAAGTGATCTTTTCTGGTGGCGTCATTTAATTTTCTATAATCAATACATACACGCCATCCTGTTACAGTCCTAGTAGGAATAAGCTCATTTTTCTCATTTGTGATAACAGTCATGCCACCTTTCTTAGGTACGCATTGAACTGGGCTTACCCATGGACTATCAGAAATTGGATATATCAAACCTGCATCTAGCAGTTTAATAATTTCCTTTTTAACAACATCTTGCATATTAGGATTTAGTCTTCGTTGGCGTTGCACATACGTTTTATGACCTTCTTCCATAAGGATTTTATGTGTGCAATACGAAGGACTTATTCCTTTAATATCATGAATATTCCATGCAATGGCTGGTTTATGAGCTTTCAACACAGAAATGAGTTGTGATTTCTCATTTTCAGTAAGAGAAGACGATATTATTACAGGTAATTCAGATTCACCATGTAAATAAGCGTATTCCAAATGGTTTGGAAGTGGCTTTAACTCTAATTTCGGAGGTTCTTCTATCGATGATTTATATCGATATCTGTCTTCTTCTTTTAGCATTTGAATTTCTTCTGTTGTTGGTTCATATCCATTAGCTATAAGTGTAGCTAACATTTCAGCTTCATCAATTGGTTCATTACCTTCTCCTAAAGAACATTCTCCCGTTCCTTGTAATTCTGGAAATTCTTCTAATAATTCTGCATGTGCATCTATAGTTTGAATATAATAACATGTATCATCTGCAGATTGTGGTTGTTGCATTGCTCTATCAACTGAAAAGGTAACACTCTCATCCTCTATACTTAGGGTCAGTTTCTTACCGAACACGTCTATCATTGCTTTAGCCGTGTTTAAGAATGGTCTTCCTAATATGAGAGGAACTTGAGAATCTTCTTCCATGTCCAAAACAACAAAATCTACTGGAAATACTAAAGTACCAACTTTAACTAGCATGTTCTCCATTATCCCTCTAGGATATTTTATTGATCTATCGGCTAGTTGTATGCTTATTCTGGTTGGTTTTAATTCTCCAAGGTCTAGTTTAGCGTATAGTGAATACGGCATTAGATTTATACTAGCACCTAAGTCTGCCAATGCTTCTATTGAACTAAGACTACCCAGAAAACATGGAATTGTGAAACTTCCTGGATCAGATAGTTTTTCTGGTATCTTATTCAACAGTACTGCTGAACAATTAGCATTCATAGTAACAGCCGAGAGTTCTTCCATTTTCTTTCTATTCGTGATTAGATCTTTCAAGAATTTAGCATATCTTGGCATTCCTGAAATCACATCAATGAAAGGAAGATTTACATTTATCTGTTTAAACATATCCAAGAATTTGGATTGCTCGGCTTCAAGTTTCTCTTTCTTCATTTTACTCGGGTAAGGAAGTGGTGGTTGGTATGGTTTAACATAAGGTTTATCCTTAACTGTGTTATCTTCATTAACCTTTTCAACTACCGGTTCTTTTTCCTTATCTTGATCAGGTTGTGGTTCTTGTGGAGTAGGAATAGTTTCATCAGAAGTTACAGGTATTTCAGGTGGTTTAAGTGTTGTACCACTTCTTGTGGTAATAGCTTTAGCTGTTTCATTCCGGGGGTTAGCATTTGTATCACTAGGTAGACTTCCCGGTTTTCTTTCACCTATTAACCTTGCTAGGTTACTTACTTCTTGTTCCAGATTTTGAATAGAAGCTTGTTGATTTCTAAATACTTGAGCATTTTGTTCATTGGTTTGTTTCTGAGATGTGAAAAACTGTGTTTGAGTTTCAACTAGCTTCGTCATCATATCTTCTAAATTCGGCTTTTTATCATCGGTTTGTTGTTGTGGTTTGTTTTGAAAATTCGGTCTTTGCTGATTGTAAGTATTATTGGATACTTGTTGATTGCTAGGACCTTGTTGGTTGTTGTATGGAATATTTCGATTATAATTCTGGTTTTGATTGTAAATCGGTCTTGGCGGTTGATAATTATTCTGATAATTATTTCCAGGCCTTTGGTTTATGTATGAAATATTCTCTCTTTGTTCCATTGTTAATTCAATACTGAGACAATCTTTTGTCAAATGTAGTCCTCCACACTGCTCACAACTAATTCGTATAGCGTGAATATCTTTAGTCATCTTTTCCATTCGTCTCTCCACATCATCTATCTTTGCCGAAATGGAATCTAAGTCATGACTAGAATCGGCTCTAGTTGCTTTAGATGATCTAATGATATCTTTTTCTTGATGCCACTCATGTGAGTGGGAAGCAGTATTATCAATAATTTTGTAAGCATCAGTTTCGGTTTTCTTCATAATAGAACCACCAGCTGCTATATCTATGTCTTTTCTTGTAGTGATGTCGCATCCTTGGTAGAATATTTGTACTATTTGACAGGTGTCTAAACCATGTTGCGGACATCCTCTTAACAACTTTCCATATCTTGTCCACGCCTCATATAGAGTTTCATTTGGCTTCTGTGTGAACGTAACAATTTCTGCTTGAAGTCTCACGGCTTTAGATGCAGGAAAGAATTGTTTAAGAAATTTGTCAATTAAAACGTCCCATGTATCGATCGCCCCTTCAGGTAACGATTCCAACCAATCTTTGGCTTCTCCCTTTAAAGTCCAGGGAAATAACATGAGATATATCTGTTCATCCTCCACTTCTCGTATTTTAAATAGTGTGCAGATCCTATTAAAGGTACGTAGATGTTCATTTGGATCTTCCTTCGGCGCACCACTAAATTGGCATTGATTAGTCACCATGTGTAGAATTTGTCCTTTGATTTCATAATCTGGCGCATTAATGTCTGGATGAGTAATTGCGTGACCTTGGCCAGTGCGTTTAGCTCTCATTCGGTCTTCCATACTTAAAGGTTCCAGATTCTCCATAATTGAATTTGTTGAATCGGTATCACTAGATGATTCTGATTTGATGGTTCGTTCCTCAACAATCTCTGTTTGAATGATTGGTGGTTCCGGAGGAAAGTTTAATGGTTCAGGATCTACGAACCGTTCCTGAATATTCTCTGGATTCTCAATTGTGAGGTCGGGTTCAAAAAATGGATTATCGGAAATTTGAACTGAAGTACTTGGTCGACTGGATGACGATTCTAAAGAAAAATCAACGGCGGTTATATTTGTTAAACGATGTCTTGATCTAGTTACAGGTGGTGAACGTACAAAAGGTGATGAACGTCTTGCTCGGTGCATTCACAGAATATCCTAGTAGTTTTTAAAAGGAAACAAAAATTATAATAAGTTATCCAATCAATAGACTTTTCTGATTTTGCCCACGTTTCGAATAGCCAAAAGATGCAGCAGAGGGGCAGGATTCGTTTGGTCTCAATATAATTGAGGACTGTTTGGCTCCAATAACCCGGTCCACGTACAAATCCAACTATTACTACGAACCAGAAAATTTTGATGTCTATCAATTTAACCACTTAAAATAAATTTTCGTAATTTTAAGAAATTTAGATAAGAAGTAGAAAAAATTCTAAGTCCTAAAAACTAGAATGGCGAGAAATAAGAGAGAAAGAGAGTTCGTCGAAAAAGGTTGAAAAAGAAAAAAAATGGTTGAAAAATAAAAGGTGACGGAAAAATAAAAGAAACTTATAAAAACTTAAAAATACTTAACTAACCTAACCTTATTACTACAACTAACTTAAAATTATAATCGCAAATTGAAATTATTAATTGTATTGATAATTGATACATAGTAAAAGGTCTAAAAATATTAAAGCTTACAGGAGAAACTAAATCCCAAATAGAAATAACTTAAAAAGAAACTAAAACTTCAAAAGGCGTCGCAAAATTCTAAAGCACCTAAATCTTAGTCTAAAGAAAAAGCACTTAAGGAATTCTACGGCAAAGCCTAAAAATCTAGGAGTAAAAATAACTATAGCAAAAACTAAGTTTAAAATTAAATATGAGCTAAAAATACAAATATTACGTTACAACGATTAAAAAGGTACAAAATATAAAAATATACAAAAAGTTGTAAAAAGTACAATTTTTATAAAAATATTATTTTTATATTATTTATTTAATAAAACTACTAATTTTACAATTTAATAAAACTAATTAATACTAAATACATAAATTAAATAAAAAGTAAAAATAAAAATAAAACTAATAATAATAATAATAATAATTAGGTTAAATAATAATTATAATTAATAATATCCCGTAATTAATGCTGGTTTAGGGCTTCTGTGCGCGTGTCAGATGGTTTTCGCGAGTTGCGGTGATTAATGAGGAAAACCCCGCGAGTCGCGGGGTTCAGAAATTCTGTTGACAGCTTTCAATTTTTACGCGTTTTTCTTTATTTTTTTTTTTTTTATTTTATGTTTTCTGTTTTCTGTTTTTTAATTAAATAAAAGATATTAAAACTTATATTTTTATAAACTAAAATAAAAATAAAGAAACTTATAAAACTTAAATATTTAACAAAATCTTAAAAATACTTAAATTTTTATTGTTTTTTTTTTCTTTTTATATTTTCGAATAATTAAAACGTATTTTTTTTTTACAAAAAAGAATTTTAATAAAAGTTAACTAAAACTCTTTTTTTTTTTTTTTTTTTTATATTAGCGTTGCGCTTCCGGCTTTTAAGATAGTTCCCCTGCAGCGGCGCCAAAAATACTTGATGTCAAAGCAGAGGGGTATAAAATACTATTAAATTTTTGCAGGAAACACTATTAAATACGATATAATTTTACACAAGATATTTATTTAATTTATAGAATGGATATACTTAAACCTTGCTACAACACTTATAGGCAGTGTACCTAATCGTACAGTAGTGTAGTTTTTAGTAAGTCCGGTTCGTTCCACAGGGAAATCTTTAAACAAAGCTCAACGCTATATTGGTTTACTTTTATAAAAATACAAATATATATATAAGTAATATTATTATTATAAAGGGGGGTTTTTACCGTTTAATGACCGGTTTGTCGATTTTAAGATTTTAGTCGCAGTTAAAACCTAATGTAAAATATAAAATAAATACAAGACTTAAATTAAAGCGTAAAGTAAATAGCGATAATGAAATTGCGAATAATAAAAGTGCGATAAAATAAACTTGCGATAATTAAAAAATACGATAATTAAAAGTGCGATTAAATAACAATAAATAAAAGTGCGATAATTAGAAGTGCAATTAAATATAAAATAAAGGAAATTAAATATGAAATAAAAGAATTATGCTTATTTAAACTTCCGTAATCATGATGTTTGACGTGTTGATTTTAGTTTTATGTCCATGGGTTAATTGTCCTTTGTCCTGGATTATTTAATATGTCCGTCTGGTTTTTGTCCATAACAGTCCATCAGTCATAAATATAAAGTGCAAGTGTCCTCGTCAAATTATTATTATACCCGAAGTTAAATATTCCAACTAATTGGGGATTCGAATTGTAACAAGGTTTTAATACTTTGTTTAATGAATACACCAGGTTATCGACTGCGTGTAAACCAAGGTTTTACTACTTTGTTAACAATTACACCAATTACCCTTGAATGTAATTTCACCCCTGTTTTAATTATTCTAGTGGCTATTAATCCATTCCCGTGTCCGGTTAAATGAACGATTATTCGTACATATAAATACCCCGCCCATCGTGTCCGATCGAGTGTATATGGTAATTTATAGGGACGCCCAATTGTAAATCTTTATATTAACATTAACAAACTTTCATTTAGTTAAACAAATATAAAGCCCATTAATAGCCCATAGTCTAGTTTCCACAAGTGTCGTTCTTTTGTCCAAACCCCAATTATGGTACAAAGCCCAATTACCCAATTTTAGTAATTAGCCCAACATCATGATTACTTCATTTTAAATAAGCATAATAATAACTTAGCTACGAGACATTAATGTAAAAAGGTTGAACATAACTTACAATGATTAAAAATAGCGTAGCGTTACACGGACAGAATTTCGACTTACACCCATTACAACATTCGCTAACATACCCTTATTATTAGGATTTAAAATTAAAATTAAAATTAAAATATAAATTATATATATATATTACGTATATATTGAGAGAGAGAGATAGAAAATAGAATATGAAATTTGATCAGAATTCGGTTTGCTTTATAGCCAGAGTTGAATTTTGGGGCTCCGCGACTCGCGGCAAAATGCTCTTCAAACTCCGCGAGTCGCGGAGATAGTATTTACAGCTCAGTCCTTGGAGTTTTCTCTGCCGACGGTTTTTTTATATATAAATATAATATATATATAATTAATATAATTAATTATATATTATATTATATTTATATACATAGTTAACTTGTAATTTTTAGTCCGTTGCGTCGAGCGTTAAGAGTTGACTCTGGTCCCGGTTCCGGATTTTCGAACGTCCTCGCGTACAATTTAATATCTTGTACTTTGCGTTTTGAATCTTGTACTCTTGTGATTTCGAGATGTTTCTTATCAATAATTGGAACCTTTTTGATTGTCTTTTGTACTTTTGAGCTTTTTGGTCGTTTGCGTCTTCAATTCGTCGAATCTGTCTTTTGTCTTCACCTTTTATTATTTAAACGAATATCACTTGTAAATAGAACAATTGCAACTAAAAGCTTGTCTTTCTTGAGGAATAATGCTATGAAATATATGTTCGTTTTTAGCATTATCAACAAACTTGATGGTTTAGGATAGTGAACGATGATGGTACGGTGGCTTCGATGGTGGCTAATCAGTGGTTAAAATGGGGATCATGTACGTGGAGTAATGGTGGTTTCGATTGGTTTTGATAAACAGGAGACAGGAGGAAGCATAGCAATAGTTTTAACGAACATAAAAGTGGTGTAGCAACAATCATGATTTTAGTTATGTGGTTTGTGTTTGTATTTTGAAAGAAACAGAAACATGGGTAGTGTTGATTTAGTGAGGTTCATCTAATAACAAGAAGGTTGTAGGATATGGTGATGATAAACCTCATAAAGGGTTGTTTAATGGTGAGGGTTGCTATGGAACTAGAAACAAAGACCCAGTTCGATCAGTTTGCAGGAATAGAAGGTGAGGTTTAGTGTGGGTTATGTTTGAAGCGACCCGTCCTAATCCATCTAGATGAAGTCCATATCGATTACAAACGATTCACAATAGTTGATTTCATCGCGAGGTACTTGACCTCTATATGATACATTTTGAAAACATTGCATTCATTTTAAAAAGACAAACTTGCTTTACATTGAAAGTTGACGGCATGCATACCATTTCATAATATATCTAACTATAATTGACTTAATAATAATCTTGATGAACTCAACGACTCGAATTCAACGTCTTTTGAAATATGTCATGAATGACTCCAAGTAATGTCTCTAATATGAGCTAATGCACATCGGAAGATTTCTTTCGTACCTGAGAATAAACATGCTTTCAAGTGTCAACCAAAAGGTTGGTGAGTTCATTAGTTTATAATAAACATTCATTTCCATCATTTTAATAGACCACAAGATTTTCATTTTCAGTTCTCATAAATAAACGTCCCATGCATAGAGACAAAAATATCATTCATATGGATTGAACACCTGGTAACCGATATTAACAAGATGCATATAAGAATATCTCCTATCATTCTGGGAAATCCTTCGGACATGATATAAAACAACATCGAAGTACTAAAGCATCCGGTACTTTGGATGGGGTTCGCTAGGCCCAATAGATCTATCTTTAGGATTCGCGTCAATTAGTAGATCAGTTTACTAATTCTTAGGTTACCAAGCAAAAAGGGGCATATTCGGCTTCGATCATTCAACCATATAATGTAGTTTCGATTACTTGTGTCTATTTCGTAAAACATTTATAAAAATTGCGCATGTATTCTCAGCCCAAAAATATATAGGGTAAAAACACAAATGAAACTCACCTATTGTATTTTGTATTAAAAATACATATGACGACAATGAACAAATGTAGGGTTGGCCTCAGATTCACGAACCTATATCATTTGTGTATTCATTAATATATAATCGTAATCGAATAAATATATATATATTATTGTTAATGATATAATTTTTATATTAATAACTTATTTATATATTTCATTATTTGATTAACTGTATTCATTTTGTATATACAATATTAATATAGTTATGTTATGTATATTGAATATACTTTTGTGCTATTACTCTTTTGTTTATAAAATACTAGTTATAATAACTTTAGAATAATTATACTGATAGTAATAAGAATTTTTCATGGTACTAATAATATACATGATAGTATTAATAATAGTTTTTATAAAAATATAGATTTAAAGTAATGATACCTTTAGTAATAATTATATTAATTTTTCAATAATAATCATACTTGTTAATGATATTCATGTTAACGAATGTACTAATATTAATAATAATACTTACGTCAACATTGATAATACTAAAAATTTTAAAATGTTACTAATACTATTATTAACGAAAATACTAGTAAGTTTTATTATTTTCATAATGGTAATATTATTCATAATAATAATAATGATATCAATACTTAAATGATAATATTATTAATGATAAACACATTATTAATATTTAAAAAGAATAATATTAAAAATAATGACATTATTGAAATATACATAATTACGATAATAATAATATTCACAATCTTAATAATAATAATAATTCTAATACTAATAATAACAATAATAATAAAAATCATGTTGATAATAATGTTAATAATTATAATAATAATCATTATAACAATAATAATGGTAATAATAATAATTTGCAATAATAATAATAATAATATCATAATAACAAAAATATATTAAAAGGGCTACCTTAATGAAGTAAGCCTCAAAAAAATAAACGTCCCGGCATGGGCTCGAACTCGTGACCTCCCGCAAACACGCAAACACTTACCACTCAAGCTACTCGGTCTTTCTGTTTTTATACGACCCAGAAATCATTTTAACCCGTATTTCCATTTGTTCCCTAATCTTCTTCTTCAATTCCCACGTCGATCAACACCCAGTATAATCATATACACTAATTACCAATTTTTTTAGAGTGTATATCAGAAACAAAACGTTTATGATGTACGTGGATTATCAAATCAGAACACAAATTAAACAATTTATTCACTGCAGCGTTTTTATGAAAAGCATGAACTCAAACCATGATTTTAATATTGAGAACATTTTAGACGAAATTTATAACATGAAATAGGTTTTAATTCCATTATATAAACTTTACAAATTGTCAATTTAACATGAATTAAAACATATAACACGAATTTGATTAATGAACCCAGTTTGACTTTTTATCTCCATAACTTTGACTTCAAAAATTTGAGTTCGTTAGAATGATTCGAGTTTTGAAACTTTTCAGATAGCTTAGATGAAAGATTTAAAACATAATTGCATTTAAGGAATTTAAAATTCCTTACAGAATCGAGCTATGGTGGGTTGATTCGAAGAACAGGGCAGGCGACGGGTATTCTTCAAGCATTGAGTTAAATTCGAAAATTTTCCAACTATAAAAGGTAATGCAATTTGTTTACTAATAATATGGATCGTCTGGTGTATTTTATCATTGATTTTGATCGGTTTTTAGGACAGTTTGAGGTGATCACAGATTATTCGTTTGGTACACAAAATATATATATAAAGATTATAAAAGCAAGATTTGATGGCTAATTGAATTTGGAAATCTCTGTACAGATTGAGCCTGGTTATACGAATGATAAGGGTGGTTAACTAATTTGTAGATAAAATCAAAAGCTTAAAGAGTGTGGATGAAAACGTACACTGGTTCCATTCTTTTGTAGTTTTATCAAGTTAATATTAATGATTAATATAATTAATAATATTATTTTTAATAATAATAAATAATAATACTAATAATAATATAATTATATTAAGGATAGATAATTTCTGTTAATAATAATAAGAATAATAATATTTATAATAACCAAAATAATACTTAAGAATAATATTAATGTTAATGATGTTTAATAATAAAAATTGTAGCGACCCCTACAAATCGTCAATTGACGGCGTCGACTACTTAGGTCCCGTTGCGTGGTCATAGGTCTTTAACGTGACGTTTGACCAAAGATATGTCGCATTCCTTTCAAAAATAAAGATTGTTTCAAAGTTTACAAGAATTGTTCATCCAAAAGTTACGTTATAAAGTTATAGTTACATGTGAAACCTATGCGACACAGTTTTAAAGAAAGTAAAAAAGACGCTCCATGAAATGCATGTATACTCGACATCCAATGCAAGTATCAAATAATGAGCGGAAGCATGTTTCACATAGCGTTCAAAGACCTGAGAAAAACATAGAAATCTGTCAACGAAAACGTTGGTGAAATCATAGGTTTAAGTAAGTAAGTGAGTAAAAGTAAGTCGAACCACAAGATTTGCAACATTGATAAAATAGTAGTACATTCTAAAAGTTAATATTCACGAGCACCCAATTATCAAGGCTTAACATTCCGTCCGTTGAAACCCATTAATAGTGCTAGAACAACACTGTTTCTCGAAAATACATTTCATCTGTGGACCGTAGCGAACCGTCCGAGATGAGGGTTTGTCAAACCCATATGGACAGACAACATAAGTTCACGCCTACACTTACACACTGCAAGAGTAACTAATGATAATTGAATTGAGGATTTTGTTCTAAACTCGTATGTAGAATGTTTGTTTTCATGTACTTGTGTTTACTTAGTTAAAAGAAGCGTTTATGTTTTCTCATCCCAAAAGTAAGTTCAAAGAGTAAAAAGTGGGACTATGATCTCACCTTGAGTGCAAGAGTAATAAAGTACTTCAACAAGTAAACACGTGCAAAGACAAAGCTAGTCTTGACCTAAACATATAGGTTGTATCAATAACGGTAAACACGATAGGTCAAAGATGTTCAATTAGTCTTATGGCTCGCTACGACTCGATTATAAAGCATGTGAATCAAATTGTCAATTTTCATGCAAGATACAAGTATAGAATCATGTTAGAAAGATTGCATAATCATTTGGTTAAGTTTGACAAAAGTCAAACTTTGGTCGGGTCAAAGTCAACGAAAAAGTCAACGCGTTCGGGTCGGGTCTCGAACTAATTTTTTTTGAGGTTTTTATTCATATATAAGCATGTTAGAACAAGTCTCATGTGAATCGGATGTCCATAGCGTGCCAAACATTTTTCTTATTTTGACCAAGAAGGTCAGAGCCTGGACACGACTTATGCCGCGCCGCAGCCCACATTTGTCGCACCGCGACAATACACGGGAGCTGGTACCTGGCCAGTTTCAAATGTTCAAGTCTTGATCCAAAATTCGTCTTAGCACAAAATGCAAACGTAAACATTTAGAACTCGCACCTTATATCGTTGGAAAGCTCTTTTGATAAGGAACATAACTAAACATGTTTCATCAAACAAAAACATCATTTCCAATAACCGATTTCTCGTCATGTGATCATTTAAAGTCCATTTTCAAGTTTCAAGTTCACAAAATGCATTTTAAGTTTCGAGAATCCGATTCACACATATGATATGCCGTTTTGAAGGTAATGAAACATGCATTACAACTAAACACTAACAATTAACATTTCATGGCATTCAAGCATCAAAAAGTTCATCTCAAGAACGATCAAACCCTAATCAAGAATCACAAAATCATTAATCATGTTTTTGAAGTTTTACAAATCAACCTACACATCAAAATGAAGCTAGTGATACTAGTAACACAATTAAAACATGAACTTTAACAATTTAACAACATTTAATCTTCCAAAATCAAAGATTAAGCAAACCCATTTTCAAGTGTTCAAACTAGTTACTCAAAACAACAAATCGAACAAACAAAACATATATTCATGTTATACACGAGCCATAGACACTAATTAACACTTTTATAATTCAAAAACATCAAGAACACAAAATCTAGTGATTTCAGAAAGTTACCCAAATGAGATGAAATTGGTATCAAGTCGAAGAGGATGAAGAGAGGATTCCAAATATGTAATTTGTTTTGATGTTAGCCTCCAAATCCAAAATTAGATGATGAATCTTGTTTGAGTTCTTGAGAGGAAAATGGAAGTATGAAAAGAGAGAAAGAGAGAAAATGAGAGGAGGAGGTTGAAGGTTTGACTAGTTGACCTAGTCAAATCTTTGGCCTCTTTGCAAGTTTAGTCCCTCTAGTTCAGGTGCGGGTGCGTGAATTAACCAAACGAATTATTTTGAATTACACGAGAGTATGAGAGATGTTATAATCAAATAACAAAAATATTTTAAGAATGTTAGCTAATGGAGGATACGAATCGAGATACTGAGGATATTATTAAAATAAAAAGACGGGCGTTAAAATAATTTAACGGAAAAATGCGGGATGTTACAAAAATGATATTAATATTATTAATGATAATAATTATATTATTTTCTAATAATAATAATAATCATACTAATATTAGTAATAATAAATAATGATATTTATAATAGTAATTATCAAAATGATAATAATAATTTTTAATGATAAAGATAATAATACTCTATAATACTACTATAAGTAATAATTTAGATATAACAAATTATATGTATACTACTTTCAAATCTATATGTCTTATATCAGAATAATAATATTACTATTACAGATATTAATATTAATATTAATAATAATATAGGTAATTATAATGAGATATAACAATTATGTTTAAACTTGTAAATACATTTAATATTTTCTTATTACAATTAATTACTTATATCCTATTTACTAATTACCTAATGTATATGATATTTAATGTTTATATATATATATATATATATATATATATATATATATATGTATATATATATTATGTATTTTACAATATACATGTCATCTTATTTGTATATTGAAGTCATATATATATTTATTTCCATTTCCACTTAATTATCTTTTGTATTTTAATTCACATGATTAAAGTATAGTTTATTAATTTTTAAAATATTATATACATACTTATATTTATATTTGTATATATATGTATACATATTTACATCTAATTGTTCGTTGTTAACACCTATTTCCTTATGAGGTAAGGCTTAGTGTGTCAACACAATACTATAAGTTATCTAGCTTTAGGAGGGCTGAATGTTGCCGATTGATTTTTACCCTTGGGAAATAATCCCTGCAGACTCGGTTCACAAGTGTAGAAACTTGTGGGTTGGCTTAATCAATCTGTCATCCATAGAGCGTCAAAGTGCTAGTCGGATGACTTCTAGTGAGAGAAAGTAGAGAGAGAAAGAGAAGTGAAGTCTCAGTTCTCAAAGTTGTCAGAATGTATGAACTGTGTAAAATGACGACCCAAGGGGTCTATTTATAGTGTCAGATCCACCAGATTGCTTGGGGACACGTGTCAGATGATGATACGTTCTTTTATTCGTAATCCGAAATTTATGCTGAAGGTGGCATTTTTCGGCCAGTGCTTACGCGCTAGGCGGCCTTCAGGGCTTACGTATGATGGAGCAGCCTGTATATCGGAGAACGCTGGACGGACAACTCCTCAGAACTGTTGTTTCCAGCCTTCCTGATGCTACTTTTATGCAACCATTACACCTTTTATGCGTGTATACGATAGGATACACCATTAAGTCCCCCCAGTTTAATGACTTAAGCATTTGAAAATTGATTAAGTTGTTAAACTTGGAATAACGCATGCCAACCAAGTCTTCACATTTTCCTTTTGCATCGGGGAGCACATCACATGCATTAAATGATAGGCGAATTTTACTGACATTATGATGATTGCTTTTTTCACAGCTATAATACCGCACGCGCCTCTAGTTGTAAAAAGGCTTTTCGATGTACTCGCCTTTTTATCTTGTCCTTACACATGTGCGTCTGAAAACAAAACCCCTAAAATCACCACTGATTACAGCTGTTATATCTTTTTGCTTTTTAACCACCATAAACCCTAACCGATCATTTACTTCTACAACTTCCTTCTACAGTATTCATCTTCTTCCATCAATACCTTCTTTACTTCCTGTTTCATTAGAACATTAATGGCAGCCATAAAGGATGTTTCAGCTATTCATAGCAGAGTAAATGAGAAATATCTAGGTGAGCTACTGCAACATTTTCCTAGATTAGCTGGTGTTGAACCAGTGATTCCTGTAATCAATGCCAGAGCCTGCTCACCGCCCCCTGGAAAGGTTACTATTTATGGCCATTCAATTTTCAATTTTTGCTTACGTCTGCCATTTACACCATTCTTCTTAGAAGTTTGCAAGTTTTACGATTTTGCTGTTGGTCAATTCGAACCAGCATCAATTCGAAAGATCTTGATTTTTGAAATGTATTGTCACGCAAGGAATATTGAGCCATCTATTCAGATATTTTGCCATTTGGTACGTATAGCACGCCATGAAAATGGTTGGTTCACATTCAATAAAGTTCATGGATTTCTGAAACCTGCACTTGATCATCCCGACGATAACTGGTATGCTTCATTTATCTTTATTAATGAAGATGCAATTGATAACCAATACTCAGCTACTCGAGTGTGGCGCAAATACTAGCATACCGTATCAGTTACCTTTCCAAAACTCGTTACCATGGAAAACATTTTGTTTAAGAAGATTAAAGCTGAACAAATCAATGACATTAAATATGGGGAACACATGCTTTCACTGACATCCGTAAGCCAAGATTGGGATATCACACAAGGTTATGCTTGTGTCCTTGCTGGGAGAAAGAGTAAGCATTTACTTTTGCTACATATGCTTAATAAGATGCCCTCCTTTATCTATCCAATTAACCACTGTGACCTTTAAACTTTTGCAGAAATTACTCCGCTTACCGCCATGCGGTCATCGTGTTATTCACAGCTTACCTTTACTACTCAGAAAATTATTGACGATACCCCCAAAATAGATGAAGTGAGAGAGGAAGAAGATGAAGAAGAAGAAGAACAAGACATAGGTATGAATCGAGTTGCCTCTAGAGAACGTCGTGCTTCGGGTAATGAGAATGATAACACTGAATTATGTAAAATACCATACCAAAACCTGTACTTGTTTTCTTGTATGCCCAGTACTGGTGGATTTTATAATCCAAACCCTTCCTTATATTTTATGCCACCCTTGAAATGTTGTGAAGCATATTGGAACTCTTTTATAAGTAACAATTTACCTTTATCTCCAACAGCTAGTGCAGCACATCAAGATACTACATTAGTGACTCTTCCGCCTTCCGCCAAGAGGAGAAGAACTGGTCAAATTCCTCTGTCATCCGCTCAACAAAGAGCTGGCCCTAGTTTTTCTCAACAACAAATTACGCTTCCCAATCTTGACACAAATATGCTTTCCTCCCTTTTAAAAGGACCACCACACTCGTACGAAGATTTCATGACTTTTTTGAATGCCATGGTGTGTCCTTCACTAGCCCAATTCTTTAGCAACCTATCTGATGCAGATGCCAAGAAGGTTAAGGCACAAAGTATCATTCTGAACATTGCTTCTGGTTTAAATGACCTTCAACGCCTATCTGACTTGCAAAATAATGAAGTCACTACAAATAAGGAACTATCTGCTGAAAAGGAGAAAGTAGCCAGGACTGACCGAATAGCCACAGTGATAAAGAGGAAATACGAGACAATGAAGAGGCTTTATGATAATAGCAACAATTAGAGGGCGGAGTATAAGGAGCAAATCAAAGAACTATCTTCCAGAGAAAAGCGGCATCTGAGCAAAATTGATGAACTAGTAAAGGAGAATGAAAAATGCTTGGGCAGAATAACATGTTGAAAGAACAGCTTAAAGCCAAAGAGGAGAACGAAAGACGAATGATAGCTGGCATCTCTGCGCTTGTAGAGCGTATCTTTAATTGCCAAGCTCTGTCTCACAGGATACGTGAGTTTGTCCGTCTTGCGAAGTCTGCTGAACGACTAAATTTTTTCAACTTTATGAAAAGAAAACTGCCAGAATTGCCAAATCCAATGCCTGTTGTTATTACATCAAAGATTAATGAAAACACCATAAAAGAAGCTGACGCAGCTGGTGCACTAATAGAAAATATGAAGTTTTCTGATCTTGAAAATCTTTGTAAAAGGCCGGATGTAACAATAGATGACGTATTGAATTATACTCCGCAGGATGAATGAAATACTATTTTTTATACATCTGCTTTTGCATAACGTTTAATATTGTACTTGGTTGTATATATTAGAAATATACTGTAACTTAGTAAGATTGTTGTAGTGAACAATGCACAAGATATTGAGATTGTACTTTACAATCATTATGCGTGTAAATATTGAAATCATATTCTCCGTTATACGCTTTCTATTATAAAACTCATGAGGAAAAGTTATGAATTATTTTCGCCTTTAAATATTTTGCTGGACACCATGGTCCATTTTCCGTTTTGCTATGCATTTTGTGTATATAAGTTGTGTCATGACATTTTTTGTAGATTCGTTTCATCGCTTCGATGCTTTAGTGAGTTCTACATGTCTCACTATCGATACAACCATTTTGAGTATGATTGTACTTCTACCACCGAAAGGCTTTCTTTCTTTCTGCGGGTAGGGATGACACACAGTTATGTGACACCTGGGCTAAAAAATCCTTGGCCGGATAAAACTTATGAAAAATATTGCCATAAGAATAATTGCTATTATTCATATTCTTAAGAAATTTTTACATTTATGACTATATCTCATGCATTTGACAGTTGATCAAGCTGTCCATGCATATAGTGCTACGCATAAAATTTCTTTAAATTAATTGCATTCCAAGCTCTTTCATATTGCTCGCCGGAAGGCGTAGCAAGCATGTATGATCCATTCTGATTTACTTTTGTGACCTTATAAGGTCCTTCCCATTTTGGGGCTAGCTTTCCAAATTTGATTTGCCTGCTTGCCTCATTATCACGTAGTACCAAATCACCTACTTCAAACTGCACATGCTGCACTTTCTTGTTGTAATATTTTTACATTTTATGCTTGTGATCTGCTGGCCGGATGGCGGCCATCAACCTTCTTTCCTCCAACAAGTTGAGATTCTCCCTTAATGCTTCAGAATTAGCCTCAACATCAAATGCCATAATGCGTTGCGTTGGCACACATATTTCAGCCGGTATTACTACCTCTGTTCCATACACTAAACTGAAAGGTGTTTCCCCCGTGCTCCGCTTTGGCGTCGTCCGGTGTGCCCACAATACATTTGGCAGCTCATCCACCCATCCAGTTTGACTCAGACCCAACCGTGCCTTAATGCCAGCAACGATTTCCTTGTTGGTAACCTCCACTTGTCCGTTCGCTTGAGGATGAGCAACAGATGTAAAGTTTTGCTTTATGCCCAGCTCTTCACACCAACTCTGAAATGGATTTTCTGCAAATTGCTTGCCGTTATCGCTGACTATTTCATTTGGCACCCCATAACGGCATACAATATCATGCCAGACAAACTTCTTGACATTTTCTCCTGTGATTTTTGGTAAAGCCTTTGCTTCAACCCATTTCATGAAAAAATTGATCGCTACCACCAAGAACTTAGCATTACCAGTGCTGTTATTGAATGGCCCAACAATATCAATAGCCCACTTACAGAACGGTAAAGCAGATGACACCGGTATCAAGTCATATTTTGGAAGACGCTGAATTGTACTATGCCTCTGACAATTCTCACATGTTTTTATGATTTCTGCGACATCCCGATAAAGGGAAGGCCAAAAATACCCTTGTCGCATGATCCGTGATGCCACAGTACGGAAACCGGAGTGTTGAGAACAAACTCCTTTATGCATTTCTTTGACCACTTTTAATGCTTCATCATCGGTTAAACACCTTAACAATGGACCATTGTATGATTTTCGATAAAGGACACCATTAACAATTTCATACATTGGTGCGGTCACTCTTATTCTTCTTGCTTCCGCCTTATCAACAGGTAACCATCCGTCATGCAAATATCTCAAATACGGAGTCATCCAAGTTTCCTTAGCTCCTTCAACTATTGCAATAATAGGTTTTCCATGTATTGATTTCTCCGTAAGCTCTTCAACCAACACTCGTTTGTGCAAATGATCAAAGGTTAAAGTAGCTAACTTGCTCAAGACGTCAGCTTTTTTGTTCTTATTTCGAGGGATTTGCACGACTTCAAGGTTATCAAATTTCTTTGAAATTACCTCTACCAACTTTACATATTGCCTCATGGATGTATCCCTTGCATCGAACGTTACATTAACCTGCTGGGCGACAATTTGAGAATCAACATATGCTCGTAAATTTGTTATGCCCATTTCTACCGCTATGCGGAGGTCGGAGAGTAATGCCTCATACTCTGCTTCATTGTTTGAAGCATAAAAACAAAATTTCAATGCATAAGTATACTCTTCACCGTCTGGACTGGTTAAAACTAGTCCTGCACCTGTTCCCTCTTCACTGGATGCTCCATCAGTGTGTAACTCCCACTCATGTTGTGATGGTGCCATTTTATTGTCATACTTTTCTTTTTTCATTTGTCTCTAAGAGGAAATCTGCCAAAATTTGTCCTTTAACTGCATTTCGGGGAGCAAAATTGATTTCAGACTCCCCCAACTCGATGACCCATTTTGCTAAACGGCCAGATGATTCTGGACGCTGGAGTATTTGCTTCAATGGTTGATCAGTTAACATTAAAATGGGATGACCTTGAAAATATCTTCGTAAACGTCGTGCAGTATGCACAAGGGCATAAACCATGCGGTGAAGTGGTGGGTAATTTGTTTCACTAAGCTACAACACTTTGCTAACAAAATATATAGGCATTTGCACGCCATTCCGTTCTGCGATTAAGACAGAACTTATTGCTTCCTTTGAGATAGCTAAGTATAAAATTAGGGTTTCCCCCTCTTTTGGTGCTGTTAATGTAGGTAATGTTTTTAGCAACTACTTGACCTCCTGGAATGCATTTTCGGCTTCCGTCGTCCACACAAAATCTTTTTTATTTAAACAGCCCTTTAACACCTTCATGAATGGAAGCGACTTTTCAGCTGCTCTGGAAAAGAATCTTGTTAATGCTGCTAGACATCCATGTAACCGTTGAACATCTTTCTTGATAGTTGGTGACTTCATATCTTCAATTGCTTGAATTTTCTTAGGATTAGCTTTAATACCACGTTCTGTGACAATATGACCTAAGAATTTTCCCTCTTCTACACCAAACGTGCACTTCTTGGGATTTAGTTTCATGTTAATTTTTCACATAGATACAAAAGTTTCCTGTATATCTCGTAACATCTTTTCTTCAGTATGACTTTTGATGACCATGTGGTCACCATAAGCTTCTAAGTTTCGCCCAATTTGATCCTTAAACGCCATATCAATAAGTCATTGATATGTTGCTCCTGCATTCTTCAAACCAAAAGGCATTTTCATGTAACAGAATATGCCTTCCGTCGTGTGAAAAGCCGTTTTGTCTTCATCTTTTAAAGCCATTGGGATTTGATGATATCCCTTAGCTGCATCTAGGAAACATTTGAATCGATATCCTGCCAATGATTCAACCTTCCAATCAATTTCAGGTAAAGAATAAATATCCTTTGGACATGCTTTATTGATATCCGTGAAATCCACACACATCCGCCATGAGTTGTCCGGCTTCCTAACCATGACTGGATTGGCTATCCATGTCTGATATTTGACCTCTCGCAAGATCCCAGCATCCACCAAACTTCGTACCTCATCACGAAGGAATTTGCTTCTTTCTGGCGCCATGCCACGCTTTTTCTGATAAACAGGATGTATGTTGGGATTCACGTTTAGCCTATGCTCTGCAATTTCCCTTGGAACACCGGTCATATCAGACGGTTGCCATGCAAAAACATCTAAATTTGTTGTCAAAATGTTATATAATTTTTCTTTACATTCGGCGGACAACGTGTGCCCAATTATGATTTTCTGATCTGAAAATTTAAGATTCGGTGAAATTGACCCATCATCGTGTATGATTGGCTTAATTACTGCCTTTGTTACTTGAGAACACTCAATTGACTTCTTCCGTTCTGCATATAACGTTGCTACTCCGCCTGGTGTTGGAAACTTCATCATACCATGTACAGTTGATGTTATAGCTCCAAACGTCATTAAAGCAGTTCTTCCCAAAATTATGTTGTACTATGAATTTGCTTTAACCACCAAGAACTCAATGTTGGCTGTACGTCTTAGGGGTGGCTTGTCCAAGGTTACTTCAAGCAGAATACTTCCTTCAGACCAGGACGGCTCACTTGTAAAACTTGCTAACGGCACATATGTTTCCTTCATTTTTTCTTGTACATCTTTGGGAAGTTGTATGAAGCAATGTTGATACATAATGTCTGCTCCAGCTCCTGTGTCAGTGTAAATGTTGCGTATTAAGCAATTAGCAACTCGCGCTTCTATAACCACTGGACCATCGGATGGATTTGTGTTGCACATAGAAGGAAATGATATCAATTGCTCTTCCCAATCTTCTAACACTTCTGCCTTCCTCCGTTGTCCAGCTTTCCATGGATGTATCATGCCCACCTCTATGGGTATGAATTCGTTATCCGCGCTGTCTTTATCAGTGTTTGTGAGATGATTCATCTTAATAATGGATGGCGCCATTGTTAACACCTATTTCCTTATGAGGTAAGGCTTAGTGTGTCAACACAATACTAGAAGTTATCTAGCTTTAGGAGGGCTGAATGTTGCCGATTGATTTTTACCCTTGGGAAATAATCCCTGCAGACCCGGTTCACAAGTGTAGAAACTTGTGGGGTGGCTTAATCAATCTGTCGTCCGTAGAGCGTAAAAGTGCTAGCCGGATGACTTCTAGTGAGAGAAAGTAGAGAGAGAAAGAGAAGTGAAGTCTCAGTTCTCAAAGTTGTCAGAATGTATGAACTGTGTAAAATGATGACCCAAGGGGTCTATTTATAGTGTCAGATCCACCAGATTGCTCGGGGACACGTGTCAGATGATGATACGTTCTGTTATTCGTGATCCGAAATTTATGCTGAAGGTGGCTTTCTACGGCCAGGGCTTATCGTCTAGGCGGACTTCAGGGCTTACACATGATGGAGCAGCCTGTATAGCGGAGAACGCTGGACGGACACCTCCACAGAACTGTTGTTTCCAGCCTTCCTGATGCTACTTTTATGCAACCATTACGCCTTTTATGCGTGTATACGATAGGATACACCATTATTCGTGAATCGTCAAAAATAGGCAAAGGTCAAATGTATACATATAAACACGGTTCAAAGTTTTAGGTTTTCGATATTACAGACTTTGCTTATCGTGTCGGAAACTTATAAAGATCAAGTTTAAATTTGGTCCAAAATTTTCGGGTTGTCACAGTACCTACCCATTAAAGAAATTTCGTCCCGAAATTTGATCGAGGTCGTCATGGCTAACAATAAAACATGTTTTCATGAAGAATATGAGTCGATACTTAGGGTTTTATCATTATTGAGAAATATGGATAAAACAATTCGATTACGCTAAGCGTACGAGTGAAGCTATCACAAAAGAGTGAAATAAGAAATAAAAATATCGCCTTAGCTTTTGACGTAGTCAAGTTTGAATTTCGGAATTCAAGGGATTTAAAAGAAAATCTTGAAAATCTATAAGATCTGATTCTTCGGGATTTATGGAAATTAGGTTCTCTTTAATTAAATGCGAGGATCTGTCCCGATTACTACGTCTGATATTTCCATTATAAATGAACTTCTTCCGTTCCATTATTTTCACCACTCCTATACTAAATTCCCAATTTCAAAAGATTTTGAAAATGCTTAATCCAGTTTTGATTCTTGTCGTTATCCTTACTATTGCAATAATCATTCTGATTTTCCAATTATCACTGGAGGAATATGTTTTCTTCTACTTCGCCCTTGGGGTTATAATGTTTTTAATTCTCCCGTGTCTATATGTTGCGATAAACATTGATGTACATGGTTTGTAATTTCTGTGTTTGTGATCGGCTTTATATTTTCCTTTATTTTTCTGAGCTCCATGCTCTTGTTTTCTTCTTCCGACTCCAAGTCAAGCGAATAATGATCCAAAATTCATTGATATAGAGTTTCGAATGATTATGATGTTCTAAACAGGGTGGAACGTGATAGCACGATTTGATTTTCAAATTTATCAACATTACGGAAGGTAGAACCATCAAGAATACATTTTCTTGATATGTTCAGGAGTTAAGTAGAATGAAAGAGTTATGTAACATGACTCATGATGATGGTATGATCTACTGTGAACCATCATCACGTTTCATTAGAAACTCAGCATGACTTACTGTAATATAATCACGTTGATCAAGTGTCATTATATTATACCAACTCATGCATCAGTTCCCAATATTACTTCAATAACATTCATATTTTTAAGCTCAAAAGTTTACAGAATATAGAAACTAACAGTTTCTATATGACGTAACACTGATAGTACGAAGAGATTAATGATTTCAGATAAGAATAGTTATGAAAATATCTTCAAAAATAAGGAGGATATTTATAATGAAAGATACGATGATATCTTGGAATTTCTAATATCGAAGGATGGTGAAGAAAATTTGTCCGCAAGAGTTTGGATTCAGAAGCAAGATATTCACTAAAGATTTCATCAGAAATAGAATCATCAGGATTCTTAATGTACAAGTTTAGTCCTTGTGATTTGTTCAGAGACTCTTTCGTAGTTTGCTCAATCAGTTTTTCAGTTTCAAACTTTTTCTGAGCTTTGCCAACATACAATTCTTTATTATCAACTTTTGGCTGTTGAGGTCGTTTATAGTTTTTGTTGCTTCATTCAATTTTTCAAAATTCAGAGCATTAATTCGCAGAATGGGTGCTTTTCAAAATTTCAGAATGGAAGATCATAGTTCTAAGAGATAAATGTTATATGGATACATATAACTGTTGATGTGGAAATGTTGCGAGACTCACAATACATATTTACTGATTCTGGGTAATTGGTATGGCAATTCTTGTTACAAGATGCGGATGAGGACATGATGAGACATCAATAGATAAATATAGTGATTTGTCAGAGAGATTTAAACCAAGGAGCAACGAGGTTGTTGGTACTTCTGCTGGTAATATGATGGAATATAAAAGGTTTCCCGGTAACAATAAAAGAGCACGCATATATATCAAAGTTATAATAAGGTTGTTTCGAACAAAAAGTCGAAGTTGACTTGCTGGAGCTATGACAAAATTGGATAATTTGAAAAGGAATTGCAAGGTTATTTTCGGTAATAACAACGCCAAAGGAATTAGCACATATATGTGTTAAACGTTTACTCAGTTTCTGAGTGTTTTTAGGTGTATAACTATATGCATCAATCTTTTCTTCCGTAGATGAAGTGCAGTTGGTTCCTCCTCTCGATTGAGGTGTTTTCAAGGATCATGAAAAAGTTGAACGCAGATTGTGATCATCAAGATACAAATGAAGTTTAAGATGAAATCAAGTGGCAAACTTGAAGAAATGTTTAGTTTCATATGTTATAATCAATATTTTAATTCATTTTAATTGTCCAATATTATTAGTCCACAGTCGATAGTCCACAATTAACAGTCCAATAATTCATATACAATTTAATATATAATATTCGAATTAATTAATACATATCGTGACCCGTGTACATGTCTCAGACTCGATCACAACTCAAACTATATATATTATTGTAGAATCAACCTCAACCCTGTATAGCTAACTCCATCATTACTGCATATAGAGTGTTTATGGTTATTCCAAATAATATATATAGATGCGTCGATATGATATGTCAAAATCTTGTATACGTGTCCCGATATTTAAAGTGCGTAAAAAAATAAATAACAGAAATTAAATGACGATAAATAAAGTGCGTAAAGTAAATAACAGAAATTAAATGACGATAAATAAAATTGCGAGAATATAAATTGCGATAAATAAACTGCGATAAATAAATTGCGATAAAATAAAATGTAATACGGAATTAACAGTTAGCTAGGAACAGTTAGCTAGGATCTTGTTAGCGTGGTTTCTTAACAAAATTTCATATTGTTAATTAGTATGTTTCTAATCAATTTTTATTGTGTCAATTATTTTTTCATTATGCCACTTGTTGGATTCTGATAGGTCAAAATCTAAATATGAAATTGAATAAAACTGGTTATTCTGCGGTGAACGGATGCATATATCTGTGGATGTAAGTAGGATAGTAGATGACTGTTGAATTAGATTCGAAAAATGTACAGTGTAACTTATTAATGTGAAATCTAAATATTCCTCGGGTATTACCTACCCGTTAAAATGTTTTCACGTTAACAGTTTGTACAAAAGAATTTTTAATTACAATCTTTATGAAAATATATATACATATATATTTTCTTCAGATGTAATTATGGATTTAATGAGTCAATATGATATTAAACTCATTTGATTTACCATTAGAACAAGAATATATAATCTCTAAAATATTAGAGATTACATAATCGCCATGTCGAACGAAGATAAATGATGTAGAACGATAAGTAGAATGATGATTATACTCGAGGTACAGAATGAGATATTGAGGCATGGATTGTTGATGGTACTGGTGCTGTTACAGATGGTACTATTGGTGTCGGTGATGTTGTTGAAGCTGGTACGTTTTGCACCCTATTCTCCAAATTAATTACTCGAGCGCGAAGTTCGTTGACTTCTTCTATTATTCCGGGATAATTTTCGGTCGGAATGAGTGAATGAATAAGGTTTAGAATTTTAGATAGAATATAATCGTGGTGAGGTATTCGGGAAATGAGAGTGAAAATGGTGTTTCGGATTGGTTCGCCGGTGAATAATTCAAATTCTTCGCCCAGCGGACAATATGGTGGATGAAAAGGATCGCTTCTTCTTGTCTCCAATGATTAAGTAGACTACGAACCCATCAGATGAATTGGTTGATTCATTCTGGTGACACAGCTTTCAGAGCTTAGGTGAAACTCCATATCGGAATAGCTGTCGGAATTCGAGGAATTCGATCTGGTTGAGGGATTCATCTCGTACGATTAGATGAAGGATTTTCGATAAGAAATAGATTATAGGATGTAGATTAGTACCCTGCAATACATAATTTACGTATGCATATATAATACTAAAATCCCATAAGTTACAGAGGAATCTACGGAAGCTGTCAGGCAAAGTTTATAGTAACATACGCTAAGATATGAATTAACAGATACGCTAAGATATGAATTTTGTCTATACACTATCTATGCAATAGAGGCAGTAAGACGTGTCTAGACTTTAAGGATGATAAACAATTAGTTTTCGACACTAAATGATAAGCAAAACTTTTGACATACAGACACGGTCGAAGTCCAGACCCATTAATGCATCTAAACAACTATCAGTTAGACATACTAATGCAAGACCTGGTTCGCTAAGACCACCGCTCTGATACCAACTGAAGCGACCCGTTCTAATCCATCTGGACGAAGTCCATATCGATTACAAACAATTCACAATACTTGATTTCATCGCGAGGTACATGACCTCTATATGATACATTTTACAAACAATGCATTCGTTTTTAAAAGACAAACTTGCTTTACATCGATAGTTGACGACATGCATACCATTTCATAATATATCTAACTATAATTGACTTAATAATAATCTTGATGAACTCAACGACTCGAATGCAACGTCTTTTGAAATATATCATGAATGACTCCAAGTAATGTCTCTAATATGAGCTAATGCACAGCGGAAGATTTCTTTCGTACATGAGAATAAACATGCTTTCAAGTGTCAACCAAAAGGTTGGTGAGTTCATTAGTTTATCATAAACATTCATTTCCATCATTTTAATAGATCACAAGATTTTCATTTTCAGTTCTCATAAATAAACGTCCCATGCATAGTGAAAAAAATATCATTCATATGGATTGAACACCTGGTAACCGACATTAACAAGATGCATATAAGAATATCCCCTATCATTCCAGGAAATCCTTCGGACATGATATAAAATAACATCGAAGTACTAAAGCATCCGATACTTTGGATGGGATTCGTTAGGCCCAATAGATCTATCTTTAGGATTCGGGTCAATTAGTAGATCGGTTTACTAATTCTTAGGTTACCAAGCAAAAAGGGGCATATTCAGCTTCGATCATTCAACCATATAATGTAGTTTCGATTACTTGTGTCTATTTCGTAAAACATTTATAAAAATTGCGCATGTATTCTCAGCCCAAAAATATAAAGGGTAAAAACACAAATGAAACTCACCTATTGTATTTTGTAGTAAAAATACATATGACGACAATGAACAAATGTAGGGTTAGCCTCAGATTCACGAACCTATATCATTTGTGTATTCATTAATATATAATCGTAATCGAATAAATATATATATATATATATTATTGTTAATGATATAATTTTTATATTAATAACTTATTTATATATTTCATTATTTAATTAACTGTATTCATTTTGTATATACAATATTAATATAGTTATGTTATGTATATTGAATATACTTTTGTGCTATTACTCTTTTGTTTATAAAATACTAGTTATAATAACTTTAGAATAATTATACTGATAGTAATAAGAATTTTTCATGGTACTAATAATATACATGATAGTATTAATAATAGTTTTTATAAAAATATAGATTTAAAGTAATGATACCTTTAGTAATAATTATATTAATTTTTCAATAATAATAGTACTTTTTAATGATATTCATGTTAACGAATGTACTAATATTAATAATAATACTTACGTCAACATTGATAATACTAAAAATTTTAAAATGTTACTAATACTATTATTAACGAAAATACTAGTAAGTTTTATTATTTTCAAAATGGTAATATTATTCATAATAATAATAATGATATCAATACTTAAATGATAATATTATTAATGATAAACACATTATTAATATTTAATAATAATAATATTATCAATAATGACATTATTGAAATATACATAATTACAATAATAATATTCATAATTTAATAATAATAATAATTCTAATGCTAATAATAACAATAATAATAAAAATCATGTTGATAATAATGTTAATAATTATAATAATAATCATTATAACAACAATAATGGTAATAATAATAATTTGTAATAATAATAATAATAATATCATAATAACAAAAATATATTAAAAGGGCTACCTTAATGAAGTAAGCCTTAAAAAAATAAACGTCCCAGTACGGGCTCGAACCCGTGACCTCCCGCAAACACGCAAACCCCCTTACCACTCAAGCTACTCGGTCTTTCTATTTTTATACGACCCAGAAATCATTTTAACCCGTATTTCCATTTGTTCCCTAATCTTCTTCTTCAATTCCCACGTCGATCAACACCCAGTATAATCATATACACTAATTACCAATTTTTTTTAGAGTGTATATCAGAAACAAAATGTTTATGATGTATGTGGATTATCAAATCAGAACACAAATTAAACAATTTCTTCACTGCAGCGTTTTTATGAAAAGTATGAACTCAAACCATGATTTTAATATTGAGAACGTTTTAGACGAAATTTATAACATGAAAAAGGTTTCAATTCCATTCTATAAACTTTACAAATCGTCAATTTAACTTGAATTAAAACATATAACACGAATTTGATTAATGAACCCAGTTTGACTTTTTATCTCCATAACTTTGACTTCAAAAATTTGAGTTCGTTAGAATGATTCGAGTTTTGAAACTTTTCAGATAGCTTAGATGAAAGATTTAAAACATAATTGCATTTAACGCATTTAAAATTCCTTACAGAATCGAGCTATGGTTAACTAATATGGATCGTCTGGTGTATTTTATCATTGATTTTGATCGGTTTTTAGGACAGTTTGAGGTGATCACAGATTATTCGTTTGGTACACAAAATATATATATAGAATATAAAAGCAAGATTTGATTGCTAGTTGAATTTGGAAATCTCTGTACAGATTGAGCCTGATTGTACGAATGATAAGGATGGTTAACTAATTTGCAGATAAAATCAAAAGCTTAAAGAGTGTGGATGAAAACGTACACTGGTTCCATTCTTTTGTAGTTTTATCAAGTTAATATTAATGATTAATATAATAATAATATTACTTTTAATAATAATAAATAATAATACTAATAATAATATAATTATATTAAGGATAGATAATTTTTGTTAGTAATAATAAGAATAATAATATTTATAATAACCAAAATAATACTTATGAATAATATTAATGTTAATGATGTTTAATAATAAAAATGATATTAATATTATTAATGATAATAATTATATTATTTTCTAATAATAATAATCATACTAATATTAGTAATAATAAATAATGATATTTATAATAGTAATTATCAAAATGATAATAATAATTTTTAATGATAAAGATAATAATACTCTATAATACTACTATAAGTAATAATTTAGATATAACAAATTATATGTATACTACTTTCAAATCTATATGTCTTATATCAGAATAATAATATTACTTTTACAGATATTAATATTAATATTAATAATAATATAGGTAATTATAATGAGATATAACAATTATGTTTAAACTTGTAAATACATTTAATATTTTCTTATTACAATTAATTACTTATATCCTATTTACTAATTACCTAATGTATAGGATATTTAATGTTTATATATATATATATATATATATATATATATATATATATATATATATATATATATATATATATATATATATATATATATATATATATATATTATGTATTTTACAATATACATGTCATCTTATTTGTATATTGAAGTCATATATATATTTATTTCCATTTCCACTTAATTATCTTTTGTATTTTAATTCACATGATTAAAGTATACTTTATTAATTTTTAAAATATTATATACATACTTATATTTATATTTGTATATATATGTATACATATTTACATCTAATTGTTCGTGAATCGTCAGAAATAGGCAAAGGTCAAATGTATATATATAAACACAGTTCAAAGTTTTAGGTTTTTGATATTACAGACTTTGGTTATCATGTTGGAAACTTATAAAGATCAAGTTTAAATTTGGTCGAAAATTTTCGGGTCGTCACAGTGTTTGATTATGAAAAGAAGAGGAACGTGTGTGAATATATCTATCTTACATTCATGCATATGCGGACATATAAATATAAATAATATCCTATGTAGGATCTAGGAAAAAAGGAAACCAAGAAACAGTAAACTCAAATAGAAAAGCAGCCTAAAGTTTAACTCTTTCTACCGACAGTTTAGACTGGATATTATATCATGCTCCGTTGTTAAATTAGTGGCAGATAAAAAGGTCTTAGAAAAATCCCAAAATTTTAAATTAAATATATTTATTTATTTTGGTCATTATGGTATAAAATTCAGTCATTAAAAATTACATCAATTGTCCCTCTCATTTATGAGTAAAATATAAAAAGTGTTAAAATTAAATAATTAGATCCTAAATATACTTTTAATAAGCCTATAACTTATATAACTCATTTTCGGATCACCTTTTATTTTAAAATCATATAAGTTCGTTTTTTTAACTGGGTTAATAACCATCAAGATGGTAAACGAGTGCTACGAGCGTTTATTAAATAAATTCAAAATTATATATATTCGATGTACTTTTCATATATAGATAGATTTATAGTAATGTCATGTATTATTTTATTTACACAAATAAACTAACTCATATAAGTTTCTATTTCAAATATATATATATATATATATATATATATATATATATATATATATATATATATATATATATATATATATATATATATATATATTTATTTATTTATTTATTTATTTATTTACAAATAGTGGTTCGTGAATCGTCGGAAACAGTCAAACGATCTTATTAAAATAGTTCGAAAATTTTGAGACTCACCTATACAGACTTTGCTTATCGTGTCGAAATCATATAAAGATTAAGTTTAAATTTGGTCAGAAATTTCTGGGTTGTCACATATACTTAGATTGTTCGATGAAAATCCCAGTTGGAAGTTGTTTAACCTCCAATCCCAGAAAGAAGTGAAGTTCTTCAAGCATGCTCATTTCGAATTTGTTTGTCATGAGTTCAAAAAACTCATAGCACTGAGCGGGGGAAGTGGAACCAAATATGATATCATCAACATAAACTTGAATTAACATGATGTGTTCATTTTGTTTTCTAATGTACAGTGTCATGTCGATGGTTCCACGGGAGAAGCTATTTTTGAGAAGGAAGGCAGTCAAGGTTTCATACCAAGCCCTGGGTGCCTGTTTCAGGCTATAAAGGGCTTTGGACAGGAGATATACATGATTGAGTCATTTGGAATCAACAAAACCTTTAGGTTGACTGACATAAACTTCTTCTTGAAGCACGCCATTCAGGAAAGCAGTTTTGACATCTATTTGATAGACAGTGAACCGCTTGTGAGTAGCATATGATAGGAATAGTAAGATGGCTTCTAGCCGAGCTACAGGAGAAATTGTTTTGTTGTAGTCAATCCCTTCTTGTTGTCTATATCCTTTGGCAACTAGACGTGCTTTGTTGCGAATGACAATGCCGTGAGTGTCCTTCTTATTTTTGAAGATCCACTTGGTATCAATGATGGTTTTACCAGGTGGTCGTGGAACAAGTTCCCATACTTCAAGACAGTCAAATTGATGAATTTCTTCTAGAGCCTCATGAGCTGACTTAGGTTCTACTTTGCTCAGAAAGGCAACAAAGAGACATTAATTGTTGGAGGCACCCCGAGTTTAAACTGGAGTATCTGGATCACCAATGATTTGATGAATTGGGTGATCCATGGTCCATTTGGTAGTGTGCGAAAGTGGGGAATTAGTTTCATTCTCAAGAGGTATCAACATATGAAGAGGATGACGATCCTGTTGGTTCCGTATTGACAGTAGGATATGTAGGATTCTCTTCCCACAGAGGTATGAGTATTTTGACATTTTGATCAATGGTAAGAATGGGAGGAGTTATTTCATTGGAAATAGGAATTTTTGTTTCACTGAGGGAGAAGCTTCACTAGTTTCGAGGGGAGACATCTCAATTATTAGAGTATGAGAGGTGACAGCAGGAGCATTATTTGTAGAAGACACTCATGTGTCAAGGTCATCCAGAAGAAGGAATGTAAATGAATCATTTTCATCGGATGGAGATTCGCCCACGGCAGCGGGAGTGGAAGAACCAATAGTGATTGATTAAGGGGGAATAGTGTGACGACCCGGAAATTTTTGACCAAATTTAAACCTTACCTTTACATGTTTCTGACACGATAAGCACAGTCTGTAATGTTAAGTCTCAAAAATTTTGGAATTATATTTATGTAATCAATTGACCTTTGACTGTGCTCGACGATTCATGAACAATTGTTTGTAAACAACTAATATATATATATATATATATATATATATATATATATATATATATATATATATATATATATATATATATATATATATATATATATATATAAATGTAAGCATTAGAAATTATAAAATGTTACTAACACATTAAAATTAAAAATGTAAAATTTTATACAAAATAAGTTGTTACTAAAATAAACCTATGTATAAATGATTTATATAGTAATTATTATCATATGTATATTGGATTGTATATATAAAAGTTATTATATATAATGATATTACATAATTAATAATATGAGTTCAAATATAGTTATTAATATTATTAATTAGTAATTCATTAATATTAATATTAGTATTAATATCAGTATTATTAAAAGTATTATATAATGCAAAAATATGGAATGTGTTACATTTGATTTATTATATCATTATTAATATTATTATCATCATTGTTAATGTCATTATTATTATATTATAATTTTAGTTGTTATAAATAATATTAATATTATTATTAGATATTATTATTATTATTATTAAGAAATATTATTATTATTATTATTATTATTATTATTATAAATTATTATTATTATTATTAATGTTAATGTTATTATTATTAGAAAATAATACATTTTATTATTAATAACATTAATAATATGATTATTATTCATTATTATTTATTATTATTATTAATATAATTATTATTATTACTATTATATTATTAATAATTAAATTGTATTATATAATCTAGAAATTAAGAAAAGTGGTACGATTCAGTAGAATGTTGTAATCAAACTGTATATAAATTTTGTATCTATCTTTAATTTAGATTCCAAATCGAATTCTGTTCCTAATACCACCAAAATCAGTTAGAAATCTCTTTCTCCTTTTATTTTTTTATTATTTTTTTGGTACCTGATGGATTCCTGACGACTACGATATTGCTATAAAGCTGATCAATTCATGTTGTAATATATATATATACAAATTCCCTTTCACTACCAATAACAATTACAACGATCAATAACTGTTCAATCAGTTAAATTTATCAATTTTTTTTAAAACAACTCGATACTCGGTATATCCATCTCTTATTCTAAATCTTAAAATCAAATCAAACTTCAAAAACTAAAAATGCAGATGTGTTAGGATACGTATAGTTGAACTATATGCAAAATTTCGAAATCTAATTCTTCCAATTGATTACTAATTTCGAAGTCAAAGTATATGAAGAAAAAGTCAACTGAATTTTAATTGATCAAATTCAAAATTTGAAAGTCGTTTCAAGGTCAATTGATCACTTACGTGTATTATACTGATGATTTGAAACAGGTCTCATGAAGAAATCAAAATCTAAAACTCCTTAGATTTTGATTTTCAATTTTTAGTTCAAAATATGAAAAGCGGGTATGTTTTGTTTTTAATATTTTATTTTTTTTTGTTCAAGAAACCAAGATAATTCCATAACTGGATTGTTTCTGAGTCATTTACATGTCCTAAACAAATTTAATTGTTATGATCACTTGGACTCTGGCCATTTGAAATCGTTGAAGGTGAAGAAAAATAGTGAAACAGGATAACAAACGGGTTAAATAAAAACTGGTGGTGTTTTAATTTGGAAATAAATAGCTGGAGCCGAGGTTAAGGGTGTAGCCGAGTTAGCGTGAGGTCTCGGGTTCGAGTCTCGTTAATGGCAAAAAAATTTAAAGGCTTATCTTCAAAGGTTGTACCCTATTTTATTGTTATTATCATTGTTGTTGTTATTATTATCATTATTATTATTATTATTATTATTATTATTATTATTATTATTATTATTATTATTATTATTATTATTATTATTATTACTACTACTATTATTATTATGACTATGGATACAATTATGATTACTGTTATTATTAATATTAAGTATTATTATCTTTATTATCATTAATATTATCATTATAAGTATTATTATTATTAATAACATTATTATTATCATTATTGGTATTGTTATTATTAAAAATTACTATTTTTACAACTATACTATTATTATTATTATCAATCTTACTACTAGTATCATTATTATTATTATTACAACTATATTATTAATAAAAGAATCATTTTTGGTAAAGTTATCATTTTTATTAAAGTTATTATTAAAATTATTATTATTAAAACTATCATTAGTATTATTATTAGAATTATCATAAATTTTATCATAATTAGTATTAATTTTATCATTATTATTATTAGTATTATTAATATATCAAATGAAGATTTTCTATACAAAAATATATTTAGGACATAAAACCTAATCATATTAATACTTTTGTAATAAATGTTAATTATATATATAAAAATAAATATATCTAATTAAGTTGTTAATAAAACACATGATATAAAATAACAAATAAAATCACTAATAATATATATATTTTTGTTCGATTACAATTCTATGTGTTAATATATAAATAAATGATATAGGTTCGTGAATTCGAGGCCAACCCTGCATTGTTCAGTATCGTCGTATGAATATTTTTACTACAAAATATTGTAGAGTGAGTTTCATTACTCCCTTTTTATATATATTTTTGGGACTGAGAATACATGCGTTGATTTTACTAATGTTTTACGAAATAGACACAAGTGATCAAAAACTACATTCTATGGCTGGATTATGAATATTGAATATCACCCCTTTTTAGCTTGGTAACCTAATGATTAGGAAACGGGTATGGTCCCTAATCGACGCGAATCCTAAAGATAGATCCATGGACCTCGACAAGTCCCATCCGGGGTACGGATGCTTTAGTACTTCGAGATTATTATTATTATACAGATGAAAGGTTCTGTTTGGGGATATTCTATGCATTAAAGTTAAGTCGGTTATCAAGCGTTCACCATATGAATGATTTTTAATTCGCGGGTTACGCGTGTTATTTTGTACTCGGGTTACGTGTAAAATTAAATATATGAAATCTTGTGGTCTATTAAAATGATGTAAATGAATGTTTATGATAAACTAATGAACTCACCAACCTTTTGGTTGACACTTGAAAGCATGTTTATTCTCAGGTTTGAAAGAAATATTCCGCTGTGCATTTGCTCATTTTAGAGACATTACTTGGAGTCATACATGACATATTTCAAAAGATGTTTCATTCGAGTCATTGAGTTCAACAAGATTATTAACAAGTCTAATGATGTATCCTATCGTATACACGCATAAAAGGCATAATGGTTGCATAAAAGTAGCGTCAGGAAGGCTGGAAACAACAGTTTTGTGGAGTTATCCGTCCAGCGTTCTCCGTTGTACAGGCTGCTCCGTCATGCGTAAGCCCTAAAGGCCGCCTAGCGCTTAAGCCCTGGCCGGAGAATGCCACCTTCAGCGTAAATTTCGGATCACAAGTAACAGAACGTATCATCATCTGACACATGTCCCCGAGTTATCTGGTGGATCTAACACTATAAATAGACCCCTTGGGTCGTCATTTTACATAGTTCAGACATTCTGACAATTTTGAGAGCTGAGACTTCATTTCTCTTTCTCTCTCTACTTTCTCTTACTAGAAGTCATCCAGCTAGCACTTTTACGCTCTACGAATGACAGATTGATTAAGCCACCCCACAAGTTTCTACACTTGTGAACCGGGTCTGCAGGGATAATTTCTCAAGGGTAAAAATCAATCGGCAACATTCCGCCCTCCTAAAGCTAGATAACTTCTAGTATTTTGTTGACGCACTAAGCCTTACCTCATAAGGAAATAGGTGTTAACAATGAAATGTCCCGTTCTTATTGATTAAAAATGTTCCATATTAATTGATTTCGTTGCGAGGTTTTGACCTCTATATGAGACGTTTTTCAAAGACTGCATTCATTTTTAAAACAAACCATAACCTTTATTTCATAAATAAAGGTTTAAAAAGCTTTACGTAGATTATCAAATAATGATAATCTAAAATATCCTGTTTACACACGACCATTACATAATGGTTTACAATACAAATATGTTACATCGAAATCAGTTTCTTGAATGCAGTTTTTACACAATATCATACAAACATGGACTCCAAATCTTGTCCTTATTTTAGTATGCAACAGCGGAAGCTCTTAATATTCACCTGAGAATAAACATGCTTTAAACGTCAACAAAAATGTTGGTGAGTTATAGGTTTAACCTATATATATCAAATCGTAACAATAGACCACAAGATTTCATATTTCAATACACATCCCATACATAGAGATAAAAAAATCATTCATATGGTGAACACCTGGTAACCGACAATAACAAGATGCATATATAAGAATATCCCCATCATTCCGGGACACCCTCCGGATATGATATAAATTTCGAAGTACTAAAGCATCCGGTACTTTGGATGGGGTTTGTTAGGCCCAATAGATCTATCTTTAGGATTCGCGTCAATTAGGGTGTCTGTTCCCTAATTCTTAGATTACCAGACTTAATAAAAAGGGGCATATTCAATTTCGATAATTCAACCATAGAATGTAGTTTCACGTACTTGTGTCTATTTTGTAAATCATTTATAAAACCTGCATGTATTCTCATCCCAAAAATATTAGATTTTAAAAGTGGGACTATAACTCACTTTCACAGATTTTTACTTCGTCGGGAAGTAAGACTTGGCCACTGGTTGATTCACGAACCTATAACAATATATACATATATATCAAAGTATGTTCAAAATATATTTACAACACTTTTAATATATTTTGATGTTTTAAGTTTATTAAGTCAGCTGTCCTCGTTAGTAATCTACAACTAGTTGTCCACAGTTAAATGTACAGAAATAAATTGATAAATATTATCTTGAATCAATCCACGACCCAGTGTATACGTATCTCAGTATTGATCACAACTCAAACTATATATATTTTGGAATCAACCTCAACCCTGTATAGCTAACTCCAACATTCACATATAGAGTGTCTATGGTTGTTCCGAATATATATAGATGTGTCGACATGATAGGTCGAAACATTGTATATGTGTCTATGGTATCTCAAGATTACATAACATACAATACAAGTTGATTAAGTTATGGTTGGAATAGATTTGTTACCAATTTTCACGTAGCTAAAATGAGAAAAATTATCCAATCTTGTTTTACCCATAACTTCTTCATTTTAAATCCGTTTTGAGTGAATCAAATTGCTATGGTTTCATATTGAACTCTATTTTATGAATCTAAATAGAAAAAGTATAGGTTTATAGTCGGAAAAATAAGTTACAAGTCGTTTTTGTAAAGGTAGTCCTTTCAGTCGAAAGAACGACGTCTAGATGACCATTTTAGAAAACATACTTCCACTTTGAGTTTAACCATAATTTTTGGATATAGTTTCATGTTCATAATAAAAATCATTTTCTCAGAATAACAACTTTTAAATCAAAGTTTATCATAGTTTTTAATTAACTAACCCAAAACAGCCCGCGGTGTTACTACGACGGCGTAAATCCGGTTTTACGGTGTTTTTCGTGTTTCCAGGTTTTAAATCATTAAGTTAGCATATCATATAGATATAGAACATGTGTTTAGTTGATTTTAAAAGTCAAGTTAGAAGGATTAACTTTTGTTTGCGAACAAGTTTAGAATTAACTAAACTATGTTCTAGTGATTACAAGTTTAAACCTTCGAATAAGATAGCTTTATGTATATGAATCGAATGATGTTATGAACATCATTACTACCTTAAGTTCCTTGGATAAACCTACTGGAAAAGAGAAAAATGGATCTAGCTTCAATGGATCCTTGGATGGCTCGAAGTTCTTGAAGCAGAATCATGACACGAAAACAAGTTCAAGTAAGATCATCACTTGAAATAAGATTGTTATAGTTATAGAAATTGAACCAAAGTTTGAATATGATTATTACCTTGTATTATAATGATAACCTACTATAAGAAACAAAGATTTCTTGAGGTTGGATGATCACCTTAAAAGATTGGAAGTGAGCTAGCAAACTTGAAAGTATTCTTGATTTTATGAAACTAGAACTTTTGGAATTTATGAAGAACACTTAGAACTTGAAGATAGAACTTGAGAGAGATCAATTAGATGAAGAAAATTGAAGAATGAAAGTGTTTGTAGGTGTTTTTGGTCGTTGGTGTATGGATTAGATATAAAGGATATGTAATTTTGTTTTCATGTAAATAAGTCATGAATGATTACTCATATTTTTGTAATTTTATGAGATATTTCATGCTAGTTGCCAAATGATGGTTCCCACATGTATTAGGTGACTCACATGGGCTGCTAAGAGCTGATCATTGGAGTGTATATACCAATAGTACATACATCTAAAAGCTGTGTATTGTACGAGTACGAATACGGGTGCATACGAGTAGAATTGTTGATGAAACTGAACGAGGATGTAATTATAAGCATTTTTGTTAAGTAGAAGTATTTTGATAAGTGTATTGAAGTCTTTCAAAAGTGTATAAATACATATTAAAACACTACATGTATATACATTTTAACTGAGTCGTTAAGTCATCGTTAGTCGTTACATGTAAGTGTTGTTTTGAAACCTTTAGGTTAACGATCTTGTTAAATGTTGTTAACCCAATGTTTATAATATCAAATGAGATTTTAAATTATTATATTATCATGATATTATCATGTATGAATATCTCTTAATATGATATATATACATTAAATGTCTTTACAACGATAATCGTTACATATATGTCTCGTTTAAAAATCATTAAGTTAGTAGTCTTGTTTTTACATATGTAGTTCATTGTTAATATACTTTATGATATGTTTTCTTATCATAGTATCATGTTAACTATATATATATATCCATATATATGTCATCATATAGTTTTTACAAGTTTTAACGTTCGTGAATCACCGATCAACTTGGGTGGTCAATTGTCTATATGAAACATATTTCAATTAATCAAGTCTTAACAAGTTTGATTGCTTAACATGTTGGAAACATTTAATCATGTAAATATCAATCTCAATTAATATATATAAACATGGAAAAGTTCGGGTCACTACAGTACCTACCCGTTAAATAAATTTCGTCCCGAAATTTTAAGCTGTTGAAGGTATTGACGAATCTTCTGGAAATAGATGCGGGTATTTATTCTTCATCTGATCTTCACGCTCCCAGGTGAACTCGGGTCCTCTACGAGCATTCCATCGAACCTTAACAATTGGTATCTTGTTTTGCTTAAGTCTTTTAACCTCACGATCCATTATTTCGACGGGTTCTTCGATGAATTGAAGTTTTTCGTTGATTTGGATTTCATCTAATGGAATAGTGAGATCTTCTTTAGCAAAACATTTCTTCAAATTCGAGACGTGGAAAGTGTTATGTACAGCCGCGAGTTGTTGAGGTAACTCAAGTCGGTAAGCTACTGGTCCGACACGATCAATAATCTTGAATGGTCCAATATACCTTGGATTTAATTTCCCTCGTTTACCAAATCGAACAACGCCTTTCCAAGGTGCAACTTTAAGCATGACTATATCTCCAATTTCAAATTCTATATCTTTTCTTTTAATGTCAGCGTAGCTCTTTTGTCGACTTTGGGCGGTTTTCAACCGTTGTTGAATTTGGATGATCTTCTCGGTAGTTTCTTGTATAATCTCCGGACCCGTAATCTGTCTATCCCCCACTTCACTCCAACAAATCGGAGACCTGCACTTTCTACCATAAAGTGCTTCAAACGGCGCCATCTCAATGCTTGAATGGTAGCTGTTGTTGTAGGAAAATTCTGCTAACGGTAGATGTCGATCCCAACTGTTTCCGAAATCAATAACACATGCTCGTAGCATGTCTTCAAGCGTTTGTATCGTCCTTTCGCTCTGCCCATCAGTTTGTGGATGATAGGCAGTACTCATGTCTAGACGAGTTCCTAATGCTTGCTGTAATGTCTGCCAGAATCTTGAAATAAATCTGCCATCCCTATCAGAGATAATAGAGATTGGTATTCCATGTCTGGAGACGACTTCCTTCAAATACAGTCGTGCTAACTTCTCCATCTTGTCATCTTCTCTTATTGGTAGGAAGTGTGCTGATTTGGTGAGACGATCAACTATTACCCAAATAGTATCAAAACCACTTGCAGTCCTTGGCAATTTAGTGATGAAATCCATGGTAATGTTTTCCCATTTCCATTCCGGGATTTCGGGTTGTTGAAGTAGACCTGATGGTTTCTGATGCTCAGCTTTGACCTTAGAACACGTCAAACATTCTCCTACGTATTTAGCAACATCGGCTTTCATACCCGGCCACCAAAAATGTTTCTTGAGATCCTTGTACATCTTCCCCGTTCCAGGATGTATTGAGTATCTGGTTTTATGAGCTTCTCTAAGTACCATTTCTCTCATATCTCCAAATTTTGGTACCCAAATCCTTTCAGCCCTATACCGGGTTCCGTCTTCCCGAATATTAAGATGCTTCTCCGATCCTTTGGGTATTTCATCCTTTAAATTTCCCTCTTTTAAAACTCCTTGTTGCGCCTCCTTTATTTGAGTAGTAATGTTATTATGAATCATTATATTCATAGATTTTACTCGAATGGGTTCTCTGTCCTTCCTGCTCAAGGCATCGGCTACCACATTTGCCTTCCCCGGGTGGTAACGAATCTCAAAGTCGTAATCATTCAATAATTCAATCCACCTACGCTGCCTCATATTCAGTTGTTTCTGATTAAATATGTGTTGAAGACTTTTGTGGTCGGTATATATAATACTTTTGACCCCATATAAGTAGTGCCTCCAAGTCTTTAATGCAAAAACAACCGCGCCTAATTCCAAATCATGCGTCGTATAATTTTGTTCGTGAATCTTCAATTGTCTAGACGCATAAGCAATCACCTTCGTTCGTTGCATTAATACACAACCGAGACCTTGCTTTGATGCATCACAATAAATCACAAAATCATCATTCCCTTCAGGCAATGACAATATAGGTGCCGTAGTTAGCTTTTTCTTCAATAACTGAAACGCTTTCTCTTGTTCATCATTCCATTCATATTTCTTCCCTTTATGCGTTAATGCAGTAAAGGGTTTTGCTATTCTGGAAAAGTCTTGGATGAACCTTCTGTAGTAACCAGCTAGTCCTAAAAACTGGCGTATGTGTTTCGGAGTTTTCGGGGTTTCCCACTTTTCAACAGTTTCTATCTTTGTCGGATCCACCTTAATACCTTCTTTGTTCACTATGTGACCGAGGAATTGAACTTCTTCCAACCAAAATGCACACTTTGAAAACTTAGCGTACAATTCTTCCTTCCTCAATACTTCTAACACCTTTCTCAAATGTTCACCGTGTTCTTGGTCATTCTTTGAGTAAATAAGTATGTCATCAATGAAAATAATGACAAACTTGTCAAGGTATGGTCCACACACTCGGTTCATAAGGTCCATGAACACAGCTGGTGCATTAGTTAAACCAAACGGCATGACCATAAACTCGTAATGACCGTAACGTGTTCTGAAAGCAGTCTTTGGAATATCATCTTCTTTCACCCGCATTTGATGATACCCGGAACGTAAGTCAATCTTTGAATAAACAGACGAGCCTTGTAGTTGATCAAATAAGTCGTCGATTCTCGGTAGTGGGTAGCGGTTCTTGATGGTAAGTTTGTTCAACTCTCGGTAGTCGATACACAACCTGAATGTACCATCTTTCTTCTTGACGAACAAAACAGGAGCTCCCCACGGTGATGTGCTTGGTCGAATGAAACCACGCTCTAAAAGTTCTTGTAATTGGCTTTGCAGTTCTTTCATCTCGCTGGGTGCGAGTCTGTAAGGAGCACGAGCTATTGGTGCAGCTCCTGGTACAAAATCTATTTGAAATTCAACGGATCGATGTGGGGGTAATCCCGGTAATTCTTTCGGAAATACATCGGGAAATTCTTTTGCAATGGGAACATCATTGATGCTCTTTTCTTCAGTTTGTACTTTCTCGACGTGTGCTAGAACAGCATAGCAACCTTTTCTTATTAGTTTTTGTGCCTTCAAATTACTAATAAGATGTAGCTTCGTGTTGCCCTTTTCTCCGTACACCATTAAGGGTTTTCCTTTTTCTCGTATAATGCGAATTCCATTTTTGTAACAAACGATCTCCGCTTTCACTTCTTTCAACCAGTCCATACCGATTATCACATCAAAACTCCCTAACTCTACTGGTATCAAATCAATCTTAAATGTTTCGCTAACCAGTTTAATTTCTCGATTCCGACATATATTATCTGCTGAAATTAATTTACCATTTGCTAATTCGAGTAAAAATTTACTATCCAAAGGCGTCAATGGACAACTTAATTTAGCACAAAAATCTCTACTCATATAGCTTCTATCCGCACCCGAATCAAATAAAACGTAAGCAGATTTATTGTCAATAAGAAACGTACCCGTAACAAGCTCCGGGTCTTCCTGTGCCTCTACCGCATTAATATTGAAAACTCTTCCACGGCCTTGTCCATTCGTGTTCTCCTGGTTCGGGCAATTTCTAACAATGTGGCCTGGTTTTCCACATTTATAACAAACTACATTGGCATAACTTGCTCCGACACTACTTGCTCCGCCATTACTCGTTCCGACACCATTTGTTCCTTTCGTTCTATTAACCCCTGGTCCGTAGACCTCACACTTCGCCGCGCTATGACCATTTCTTTTACACTTGTTGCAAAATTTGGTGCAGAACCCTGAGTGATTCTTTTCACACCTTTGGCATAGCTGCTTCTGATTGTTGTTGTTGTTGCGGTTATTGTTGTTGTTGGGATGATTGTTGTAGTTGCTGTTGTTGTTGTTGTTGTTGTTGTTGTTGGGCCGTTTGTTGTAGTTGCGATTGATGTTGCGATTGTTGGGATAATTGTTGCGATTATTGTTGTAATTGCTGTTGTTGTTGTATTGGTGATTCTTATCACCGTTTTCCTCCCACTTTCTTTTTACTTGCTTCACATTGGCCTCTTCAGCAGTCTGTTCTTTAATTCTTTCTTCAATCTGGTTCACTAGTTTGTGAGCCATTCTACATGCCTGTTGTATGGAGGCGGGCTCGTGTGAACTTATATCTTCTTGGATTCTTTCCGGTAATCCTTTCACAAACGCGTCGATCTTCTCTTCCTCATCTTCGAATGCTCCCGGACACAATAGGCACAATTCTGTGAATCGTCTTTCGTACGTGGTAATATCAAATCCTTGGGTTCGTAACCCTCTAAGTTCTGTCTTGAGCTTATTGACCTCGGTTCTGGGACGGTACTTCTCATTCATCAAGTGCTTGAATGCTGACCACGGTAGTGCGTACGCATCATCTTGTCCCACTTGCTCTAGATAGGTATTCCACCATGTTAACGCAGAACCTGTGAAGGTATGCGTAGCGTACTTCACTTTGTCCTCTTCAGTACACTTACTTATGGCAAACACCGATTCAACCTTCTCGGTCCACCGTTTCAATCCGATCCGTCCTTCGGTTCCATCAAATTCCAAAGGTTTGCAGGCAGTGAATTCTTTGTAGGTGCATCCTACACGATTTCCTGTACTGCTAGATCCAAGGTTATTGTTGGTATGTAGCGCAGCCTGTACTGCGGCTATGTTTGAAGCTAGAAAAGTACGGAATTCCTCTTCATTCATATTCACGGTGTGTCGAGTAGTCGGTGCCATTTCCTTCAAAATAGTTAAATGGAACAAGTTAATCATACAGAATATTAAGAGTAGTTAATAGTATTTCGTAGCATAATATGAACTCATTTATAAAAGCTTTTTCTTCATATTAGCGTTTTATAAGTTTAAATTCGGGTAGTACCTACCCGTTAAGTTCATACTTAGTAGCTAATATACAATTCAACTACTACAATTCTATATGAAAAACTGATTATAATAATATTTCGCGTTCAAACTTTTATACAATATTTTACAAACTTACAATACCGCTTATTTTACATAAAGCATGAAATATTGCACACAATAACTTTGATACAAGATAGTTGTGAAGACAATTCTAGCTAGTACACAAGTCGTTCAGCAAAGGCAATAAAGACACGTAATTCATACGTCCAAAAACAAGTCATGCATTCTGGTTTTACTAGGACTACTTCCCATCCTTGGTCTTGTGCAACATAACCGTTATGGCCGTTGATAAGACAGCGTGTTGTAACGTCATCAAAGGGACGAGGGTTACGTAATGTCCAACAGTCCCGTAATAATCTAAAAACCTCATTTCTTACCCCAATTACCGACTCCGTCACTTGTGGAAACGTTTTGTTTAATAGTTGTAGCCCGATGTTCTTGTTCTCACTTTGGTGAGAAGCGAACATTACTAATCCGTAAGCATAACATGCTTCTTTATGTTGCATGTTAGCCGCTTTTTCTAAATCACGAAGTCCAATATTCGGATATATTGAGTCAAAATAATTTCTTAACCCGTTGCGTAAAATAGCATTTGGGTTCCCCGCAATATATGCGTCAAAGTAAACACATCGTAACTTATGGGTTTCCCAATGTGATATCCCCCATCTTTCAAACGAAAGTCTCTTATAAACCAAGACATTCTTGGAACGTTCTTCGAATGTCTTACAAACTGATCTCGCCTTAAATAGTTGTGCCGAAGAATTCTGGCCGACTCTAGACAAGATTTCATCAATCATGTCTCCGGGTAGGTCTCTTAAAATATTGGGTTGTCTATCCATTTTGTGTTTTTAAACTGTAAAATAGACAAGAGTTAGATTCATAAAAAAATACTTATTAATACAAGCAATTTTTACATATATCATAAAGCATAAGAACACTATATTACATATATTACACCACACGAATACAACTATCTTATTCCGACTCGCTCGTTTCTTCTTCTTCGGTTTTGGTTCGTTTTGCCAAGTTTCTAGGGATATATGATGTTCCCCTAATACGAGCCGTCGTTGTCCACATTGGTTTAGAAAAACCTGGTGGTTTAGAGGTTCCCGGGTCATTGTTACAACTTAAGGACTTCGGGGGTTGACGATACATATAAAGTTCATCGGGGTTGGAATTAGATTTCTCTATTTTTATGCCCTTTCCCTTATTATTTTCTTTTGCCTTTTTAAATTCAGTTGGGGTAATTTCTATAACATCATCGGAATTCTCGTCGGAATCCGATTCATCGGAGAATTGGTAATCCTCCCAATATTTTGCTTCCTTGGCGGAAACACCATTGACCATAATTAACTTTGGTCGGTTGGTTGAGGATTTTCTTTTACTTAACCGTTTTATTATTTCCCCCACCGGTTCTATTTCTTCATCCGGTTCCGATTCTTCTTCCGGTTCCGATTCTTCTTCCGGTTCCGACTCTTCTTCCGGTTCCTCTTCGAGAACTTGTGAATCAGTCCACAAATCATTCCAATTTACATTTGACTCTTCATTATTATTAGGTGAGTCAATGGGACTTGTTCTAGAGGTAGACATCTATCACATAATATCAAACACGTTAAGAGATTAATATATCACATAATATTCATATGTTAAAAATATATAGTTTCCAACAAAAATGTTAAGCAATCATTTTTAAAAAACACGGTCGAAGTCCAGACTCACTAATGCATCCTAACAAACTCGATAAGACACACTAATGCAAATTTTCTGGTTCTCTAAGACCAACGCTCGGATACAAACTGAAATGTCCCGTTCTTATTGATTAAAAACGTTCCATATTAATTGATTTCGTTGCGAGGTTTTGACCTCTATATGAGACGTTTTTCAAAGACTGCATTCATTTTTAAAACAAACCATAACCTTTATTTCATAAATAAAGGTTTAAAAAGCTTTACGTAGATTATCAAATAATGATAATCTAAAATATCCTGTTTACACACGACCATTACATAATGGTTTACAATACAAATATGTTACATCGAAATCAGTTTCTTGAATGCAGTTTTTACACAATATCATACAAACATGGACTCCAAATCTTGTCCTTATTTTAGTATGCAACAGCGGAAGCTCTTAATATTCACCTGAGAATAAACATGCTTTAAACGTCAACAAAAATGTTAGTGAGTTATAGGTTTAACCTATATATATCAAATCGTAACAATAGACCACAAGATTTCATATTTCAATACACATCCCATACATAGAGATAAAAAAATCATTCATATGGTGAACACCTGGTAACCGACAATAACAAGATGCATATATAAGAATATCCCCATCATTCCGGGACACCCTTCGGATATGATATAAATTTCGAAGTACTAAAGCATCCGGTACTTTGGATGGGGTTTGTTAGGCCCAATAGATCTATCTTTAGGATTCGCGTCAATTAGGGTGTCTGTTCCTTAATTCTTAGATTACCAGACTTAATAAAAAGGGGCATATTCAATTTCGATAATTCAACCATAGAATGTAGTTTCACGTACTTGTGTCTATTTTGTAAATCATTTATAAAACCTGCATGTATTCTCATCCCAAAAATATTAGATTTTAAAAGTGGGACTATAACTCACTTTCACAGATTTTTACTTCGTCGGGAAGTAAGACTTGGCCACTGGTTGATTCACGAACCTATAACAATATATACATATATATCAAAGTATGTTCAAAATATATTTACAACACTTTTAATATATTTTGATGTTTTAAGTTTATTAAGTCAGCTGTCCTCGTTAGTAATCTACAACTAGTTGTCCACAGTTAAATGTACAGAAATAAATTGATAAATATTATCTTGAATCAATCCACGACCCAGTGTATACGTATCTCAGTATTGATCACAACTCAAACTATATATATTTTGGAATCAACCTCAACCCTGTATAGCTAACTCCAACATTCACATATAGAGTGTCTATGGTTGTTCCGAATATATATAGATGTGTCGACATGATAGGTCGAAACATTGTATACGTGTCTATGGTATCTCAAGATTACATAACATACAATACAAGTTGATTAAGTTATGGTTGGAATAGATTTGTTACCAATTTTCACGTAGCTAAAATGAGAAAAATTATCCAATCTTGTTTTACCCATAACTTCTTCATTTTAAATCCGTTTTGAGTGAATCAAATTGCTATGGTTTCATATTGAACTCTATTTTATGAATCTAAATAGAAAAAGTATAGGTTTATAGTCGGAAAAATAAGTTACAAGTCGTTTTTGTAAAGGTAGTCCTTTCAGTCGAAAGAACGACGTCTAGATGACCATTTTAGAAAACATACTTCCACTTTGAGTTTAACCATAATTTTTGGATATAGTTTCATGTTCATAATAAAAATCATTTTCTCAGAATAACAACTTTTAAATCAAAGTTTATCATAGTTTTTAATTAACTAACCCAAAACAGCCCGCGGTGTTACTACGACGGCGTAAATCCGGTTTTACGGTGTTTTTCGTGTTTCCAGGTTTTAAATCATTAAGTTAGCATATCATATAGATATAGAACATGTGTTTAGTTGATTTTAAAAGTCAAGTTAGAAGGATTAACTTTTGTTTGCGAACAAGTTTAGAATTAACTAAACTATGTTCTAGTGATTACAAGTTTAAACCTTCGAATAAGATAGCTTTATGTATATGAATCGAATGATGTTATGAACATCATTACTACCTTAAGTTCCTTGGATAAACCTACTGGAAAAGAGAAAAATGGATCTAGCTTCAATGGATCCTTGGATGGCTCGAAGTTCTTGAAGCAGAATCATGACACGAAAACAAGTTCAAGTAAGATCATCACTTGAAATAAGATTGTTATAGTTATAGAAATTGAACCAAAGTTTGAATATGATTATTACCTTGTATTAGAATGATAACCTACTGTAAGAAACAAAGATTTCTTGAGGTTGGATGATCACCTTAAAAGATTGGAAGTGAGCTAGCAAACTTGAAAGTATTCTTGATTTTATGAAACTTGAACTTTTGGAATTTATGAAGAACACTTAGAACTTGAAGATAGAACTTGAGAGAGATCAATTAGATGAAGAAAATTGAAGAATGAAAGTGTTTGTAGGTGTTTTTGGTCGTTGGTGTATGGATTAGATATAAAGGATATGTAATTTTGTTTTCATGTAAATAAGTCATGAATGATTACTCATATTTTTGTAATTTTATGAGATATTTCATGCTAGTTGCCAAATGATGGTTCCCACATGTGTTAGGTGACTCACATGGGCTGCTAAGAGCTGATCATTGGAGTGTATATACCAATAGTACATACATCTAAAAGCTGTGTATTGTACGAGTACGAATACGGGTGCATACGAGTAGAATTGTTGATGAAACTGAACGAGGATGTAATTGTAAGCATTTTTGTTAAGTAGAAGTATTTTGATAAGTGTATTGAAGTCTTTAAAAAATGTATAAATACATATTAAAACACTACATGTATATACATTTTAACTGAGTCGTTAAGTCATCGTTAGTCGTTACATGTAAGTGTTGTTTTGAAACCTTTAGGTTAACGATCTTGTTAAATGTTGTTAACCCAATGTTTATAATATCAAATGAGATTTTAAATTATTATATTATCATGATATTATCATGTATGAATATCTCTTAATATGATATATATACATTAAATGTCTTTACAACGATAATCGTTACATATATGTCTCGTTTAAAAATCATTAAGTTAGTAGTCTTGTTTTTACATATGTAGTTCATTGTTAATATACTTTATGATATGTTTTCTTATCATAGTATCATGTTAACTATATATATATATCCATATATATGTCATCATATAGTTTTTACAAGTTTTAACGTTCGTGAATCACCGATCAACTTGGGTGGTCAATTGTCTATATGAAACGTATTTCAATTAATCAAGTCTTAACAAGTTTGATTGCTTAACATGTTGGAAACATTTAATCATGTAAATATCAATCTCAATTAATATATATAAACATGGAAAAGTTCGGGTCACTACAAACAATGGCGCCATCCACTAATGCAAAGAACACACGAAACGGAAAAGGCACAAAAACAACTGAAGCTCCATTTGTACTTGAAGCAGTCAACAATCCATCAACTGACGACATGATAACTGTTGAAGATGTACCTGTTCCGCCACTAGATGGTACGATTGAAGAAACAGTTGTTGAAACTGCAGAAAGGCTTAAACATTTGGCAACTAATTCAGAGAAAAGGCCAGTAATCGAAGAAACGACAACCAAAAGTGCGGAAAGACTTCCAAATTTTGTTACTAATCCAGAGCGACGACCATTGATGCAACCAAGACGATGTCCATCATTTATACCTTTTCGGCGGATGGCGGATGACAAAGACAAGCAAATCATGAAAAGGCAATCTATATCAAAATACAGGTTATCCAGGCTACTTGACAAGTTGGGTAGTCTTATTGATGATTCTGAGGATGATAATGACCTGAGCTATGATAATAATGACTCTGATGATGAAACTGACAAAGATGAGTTCATGTCCGAGAAGCAGGTGTAGTGACCCGAACTTTTCCATGTTTATATATATATTAAATGAAATTGTTATTTACATGATTAAGTGTTTCCAACATGTTAAGCAATCAAACTTGTTAAGACTTGATTAATTGAAATAGGTTTCATATAGACAATTGACCACCCAAGTTGACCGGTGATTCATGAACGTTAAAACTTGTAAAAACTATATGATGACATATATTGAAATGTCCCGTTCTTATTGATTAAAAACGTTCCATATTAATTGATTTCGTTGCGAGGTTTTGACCTCTATATGAGACGTTTTTCAAAGACTGCATTCATTTTTAAAACAAACCATAACCTTTATTTCATAGATAAAGGTTTTAAAAAGCTATACGTAGATTATCAAATAATGATAATCTAAAATATCCTGTTTACACACGACCATTACATAATGGTTTACAATACAAATATGTTACAACAAAATAAGTTTCTTGAATGCAGTTTTTACACAATATCATACAAGCATGGACTCCAAATCTCGTCGTTATTTAAGTATGCGACAGCGAAAGCTCTTAATAATTACCTGAGAATAAACATGCTTAAAACGTCAACAAAAATGTTTGTGAGTTATAGGTTTAACCTATATATATCAAATCATAATAATAGACCACAAGATTTCATATTTCAATACACATCCCATACATAGAGATAAAAATCATTCATATGGTGAACACCTGGTAACCGACATTAACAAGATGCATATATAAGAATATCCCCATCATTCCGGGACACCCTTCGGATATGATGTAAATTTCGAAGTACTAAAGCATCCGGTACTTTGGATGGGGTTTGTTAGGCCCAATAGATCTATCTTTAGGATTCGCGTCAATTAGGGTGTCTGTTCCCTAATTCTTAGATTACCAGACTTAATAAAAAAGGGCATATTCGATTTTGATAATTCAACCATAGAATGTAGTTTCACGTACTTGTGTCTATTTTGTAAATCATTTATAAAACCTGCATGTATTCTCATCCCAAAAATATTAGATTTTAAAAGTGGGACTATAACTCACTTTCACAGATTTTTGCTTCGTCGGGAAGTAAGACTTGGCCACTGGTTGATTCACGAACCTATAACAATATATACATATATATCAAAGTATGTTCAAAATATATTTACAACACTTTTAATATATTTTGATGTTTTAAGTTTATTAAGTCAGCTGTCCTCGTTAGTAACCTACAACTAGTTGTCCACAGTTAGATGTACATAAATAAATCGATAAATATTATCTTGAATCAATCCACGACCCAGTGTATACGTATCTCAGTATTGATCACAACTCAAACTATATATATTTTGGAATCAAACTCAACCCTGTATAGCTAACTCCAACATTCACATATAGAGTGTCTATGGTTGTTCCAAAATATATATAGATGTGTCGACATGATAGGTCGAGACATTGTATACGTGTCTATGGTATCTTAAGATTACATAATATACAATACAAGTTGATTAAGTTATGGTTGGAATAGATTTGTTACCAATTTTCACGTAGCTAAAATGAGAAAAATTATCCAATCTTGTTTTACCCATAACTTCTTCATTTTAAATCCGTTTTGAGTGAATCAAATTGCTATGGTTTCATATTGAACTCTATTTTATGAATCTAAACAGAAAAAGTATAGGTTTATAGATGGAAAAATAAGTTACAAGTTGTTTTTGTAAAGGTAGTCATTTTAGTCGAAAGAACGACGTCTAGATGACCATTTTAGAAAACATACTTCCACTTTGAGTTTAACCATAATTTTTGGATATAGTTTCATGTTCATAATAAAAATCATTTTCTCAGAATAACAACTTTTAAATCAAAGTTTATCATAGTTTTTAATTAACTAGCCCAAAACAGCCCGCGGTGTTACTACGACGGCGTAAATCCGGTTTTACGGTGTTTTTCGTGTTTCCAGGTTTTAAATCATTAAGTTAGCATATCATATAGATATAGAACATGTGTTTAGTTGATTTTAAAAGTCAAGTTAGAAGGATTAACTTTTGTTTGCGAACAAGTTTAGAATTAACTAAACTATGTTCTAGTGATTACAAGTTTAAACCTTCGAATAAGATAGCTTTATATGTATGAATCGAATGATGTTATGAACATCATTACTACCTTAAGTTCCTTGGATAAACCTACTGTAAAAGAGAAAAATGGATCTAGCTTCAACGAATCCTTGGATGGCTCGAAGTTCTTGAAGCAGAATCATGACACGAAAACAAGTTCAAGTAAGATCATCACTTGAAATAAGATTGTTATAGTTATAGAAATTGAACCAAAGTTTGAATATGATTATTACCTTGTATTAGAATGATAACCTACTGTAAGAAACAAAGATTTCTTGAGGTTGGATGATCACCTTACAAGATTGGAAGTGAGCTAGCAAACTTGAAAGTATTCTTGATTTTATGTAACTAGAACTTGTAGAATATATGAAGAACACTTAGAACTTGAAGATAGAACTTGAGAGAGATCAATTAGATGAAGAAAATTGAAGAATGAAAGTGTTTGTAGGTGTTTTTGGTCGTTGGTGTATGGATTAGATATAAAGGATATGTAATTTTGTTTTCATGTAAATAAGTCATGAATGATTACTCATATTTTTGTAATTTTATGAGATATTTCATGCTAGTTGCCAAATGATTGTTCCCACATGTGTTAGGTGACTCACATGGGCTGCTAAGAGCTGATCATTGGAGTGTATATACCAATAGTACATACATCTAAAAGCTGTGTATTGTACGAGTACGAATACGGGTGCATACGAGTAGAATTGTTGATGAAACTGAACGAGGATGTAATTGTAAGCATTTTTGTTAAGTAGAAGTATTTTGATAAGTTTATTGAAGTCTTTCAAAAGTGTATAAATACATATTAAAACACTACATGTATATACATTTTAACTGAGTCGTTAAGTCATCGTTAGTCGTTACATGTAAGTGTTGTTTTGAAACCTTTAGGTTAACGATCTTGTTAAATGTAGTTAACCCAATATTTATAATATCAAATGAGATTTTAAATTATTATATTATCATGATATTATCATGTATGAATATCTCTTAATATGATATATATACATTAAATGTCTTTACAACGATAATCGTTACATATATGTCTCGTTTAAAAATCATTAAATTAGTAGTCTTGTTTTTACATATGTAGTTCATTGTTAATATACTTAATGATATGTTTACTTATCATAGTATCATGTTAACTATATATATATCCATATATATGTCATCATATAGTTTTTACAAGTTTTAACGTTCGTGAATCACCGGTCAACTTGGGTGGTCAATTGTCTATCTGAAACATATTTCAATTAATCAAGTCTTAACAAGTTTGATTGCTTAACATGTTGGAAACATTTAATCATGTAAATATCAATCTCAATTAATATATATAAACATGGAAAAGTTCGGGTCACTACAGTACCTACCCGTTAAATAAATTTCGTCCCGAAATTTTAAGCTGTTGAAGGTGTTGACGAATCTTCTGGAAATAGATGCAGGTATTTCTTCTTCATTTGATCTTCACGCTCCCAGGTGAACTCGGGTCCTCTACGATCATTCCATCGAACCTTAACAATTGGTATCTTGTTTTGCTTAAGTCTTTTAACCTCACGATCCATTATTTCGACGGGTTCTTCGATGAATTGAAGTTTTTCGTTGATTTGGATTTCATCTAACGAAATAGTGAGATCTTCTTTAGCAAAAAATTTCTTCAAATTCGAGACGTGGAAAGTGTTATGTACCGCCGCGAGTTGTTGAGGTAACTCAAGTCGGTAAGCTACTGGTCCGACACGATCAATAATCTTGAATGGTCCAATATACCTTGGATTTAATTTCCCTCGTTTACCAAATCGAACAACGCCTTTCCAAGGTGAAACTTTAAGCATGACCATCTCTCCAATTTCAAATTCTATATCTTTTCTTTTAATGTCAGCGTAGCTCTTTTGTCGACTTTGGGCGGTTTTCAACCGTTGTTGAATTTGGATGATCTTCTCGGTAGTTTCTTGTATTATCTCTGGACCCATAATCTGTCTATCCCCCACTTCACTCCAACAAATCAGAGACCTGCACTTTCTACCATAAAGTGCTTCAAACGGCGCCATCTCAATGCTTGAATGGTAGCTGTTGTTGTAGGAAAATTCTGCTAACGGTAGATGTCGATCCCAACTGTTTCCGAAATCAATAACACATGCTCGTAGCATGTCTTCAAGCGTTTGTATCATCCTTTCACTCTGCCCATCAGTTTGTGGATGATAGGCAGTACTCATGTCTAGACGAGTTCCTAATGCTTGCTGTAATGTCTGCCAGAATCTTGAAATAAATATGCCATCTCTATCAGAGATAATAGAGATTGGTATTCCATGTCTGGAGACGACTTCCTTCAAATACAGTCGTGCTAACTTCTTCATCTTGTCATCTTCTCTTATTGGCAGGAAGGGTGCTGATTTGGTGAGATGATCAACTATTACCCAAATAGTATCAAAACCACTTGCAGTCCTTGGCAATTTAGTGATGAAATCCATGGTAATGTTTCCCATTTCCATTCTGGGATTTCGGGTTGTTGAAGTAGACCTGATGGTTTCTGATGCTCAGCTTTGACCTTAGAACACGTCAAACATTCTCCTACGTATTTAGCAACATCGGCTTTCATACCCGACCACCAAAAATGTTTCTTGAGATCCTTGTACATCTTCCCCGTTCCAGGATGTATTGAGTATCTAGTTTTATGAGCTTCTCTAAGTACCATTTCTCTCATATCTCCAAATTTTGGTACCCAAATCCTTTCAGCCCTATACCGGGTTCCGTCTTCCCGAATATTAAGATGTTTCTCCGATCCTTTGGGTATTTCATCCTTTAAATTTCCCTTTTTTAAAACTCCTTGTTGCGCCTCCTTTATTTGAGTAGTAAGGTTATTATGAATCATTATATTCATAGATTTTACTCGAATGGGTTCTCTGTCCTTCCTGCTCAAGGCATCGGCTACCACATTTGCCTTCCCCGGGTGGTAACGAATCTCAAAGTCGTAATCATTCAATAATTCAATCCACCTACGCTGCCTCATATTCAGTTGTTTCTGATTAAATATATTCAGTTGTTTCTGATTAAATATGTGTTGAAGACTTTTGTGGTCGGTATATATAATACTTTTAACCCCATATAAGTAGTGCCTCCAAGTCTTTAATGCAAAAACAACTGCGCCTAATTCCAAATCATGCGTCGTATAATTTTGTGCGTGAATCTTCAATTGTCTAGACGCATAAGCAATCACCTTCGTTCGTTGCATTAATACAAAACCGAGACCTTGCTTTGATGCGTCACAATAAATCACAAAATCATCATTCCCTTCAGGCAATGACAATATAGGTGCCGTAGTTAGCTTTTTCTTCAATAACTGAAACGCTTTCTCTTGTTCATCATTCCATTCAAATTTCTTCCCTTTATGCGTTAATGCAGTCAAGGGTTTTGCTATTCTGGAAAAGTCTTGGATGAACCTTCTGTAGTAACCAGCTAGTCCTAAAAACTGGCGTATGTGTTTCGGAGTTTTTGGGGTTTCCCACTTTTCAACAGTTTCTATCTTTGCCGGATCCACCTTAATACCTTCTTTGTTCAATATGTGACCGAGGAATTGAACTTCTTCCAACCAAAATGCACACTTTGAAAACTTAGCGTACAATTCTTCCTTCCTCAATACTTCTAACACCTTTCTCAAATGTTCACCGTGCTCTTGGTCATTCTTTGAGTAAATAAGTATGTCATCAATGAAAACAATGACAAACTTGTCAAGGTATGGTCCACACACTCGGTTCATAAGGTCCATGAACATAGCTGGTGCATTAGTTAAACCAAATGGCATGACCATAAACTCGTAATGACCGTAACGTGTTCTGAAAGCAGTCTTTGGAATATCATCTTCTTTCACCCGCATTTGATGATACCCGGAACGTAAGTCAATCTTTGAATAAACAGACGAGCCTTGTAGTTGATCAAATAAGTCGTCGATTCTCGGTAGTGGGTAGCGATTCTTGATGGTAAGTTTGTTCAACTCTCGGTAGTCGATACACAACCTGAATGTACCATCTTTCTTCTTGACAAACAAAACAGGAGCTCCCCACGGTGATGTGCTTGGTCGAATGAAACCACGCTCTAAAAGTTCTTGTAATTAGCTTTGCAGTTCTTTCATCTCTCTGGGTGCGAGTCTGTAAGGAGCACGAGCTATTGGTGCAGCTCCTGGTACAAGATCTATTTGAAATTCAACGGATCGATGTGGGGGTAATCCCGGTAATTCTTTCGGAAATACATCGGGAAATTCTTTTGCAATGGGAACATCATTGATGCTCTTTTCTTCAGTTTGTACTTTCTCGACGTGTGCTAGAACGGCATAGCAACCTTTTCTTATTAGTTTTTGTGCCTTCAAATTACTAATAAGATGTAGCTTCGTGTTGCCCTTTTCTCCGTACACCATTAAGGGTTTTCCTTTTTCTCGTATAATGCGAATTGCATTTTTGTAACAAACGATCTCTGCTTTCACTTCTTTCAACCAGTCCATACCGATTATCACATCAAAACTCCCTAACTCTACTGGTATCAAATCAATCTTAAATGTTTCACTAACCAGTTTAATTTCTCGATTCCGACATATATTATCTGCTGAAATTAATTTACCATTTGCTAATTCGAGTAAAAATTTACTATCTAAAGGCGTCAATGGACAACTTAATTTAGCACAAAAATCTCTACTCATATAGCTTCTATCCGCACCCGAATCAAATGAAACGTAAGCAGATTTATTGTCAATAAGAAACGTACCCGTAACAAGCTCCGGGTCTTCTTGTGCCTCTGCCGCATTAATATTGAAAACTCTTCCACGGCCTTGTCCATTCGTGTTCTCCTGGTTCGGGCAATTTCTAATAATGTGGCCCGGTTTTCCACATTTATAACAAACTACATTGGCATAACTTGCTCCGCCATTACTCGTTCCAACACCATTTGTTCCTTTCGTTCTATTAACCCCTGGTCCGTAGACTTCACACTTCGCCGCGCTATGACCATTTCTTTTACACTTGTTGCAAAATTTGGTGCAGAACCCCGAGTGATACTTTTCACACCTTTGGCATAGCTGCTTCTGATTGTTGTTGTTATTGCGGTTATTATTGTTGTTGGGATGATTGTTGTAGTTGCTGTTGTTGTTGTTGTTGTTGTTGTTGGGCCGTTTGTTGTAGTTGCGATTGATGTTGCGATTGTTGGGATAATTGTTGCGATTATTGTTGTAATTGTTGTTGTTGTTGTATTGGTAATTCTTATCACCGTTTTCCTCCCACTTTCTTTTGACTTGCTTCACATTGGCCTCTTCAGCAGTCTGTTCTTTAATTCTTTCTTCAATCTGGTTCACTAGTTTGTGAGCCATTCTACATGCCTGTTGTATGGAGGCGGGCTCGTGTGAACTTATATCTTCTTGGATTCTTTCCGGTAATCCTTTCACAAACGCGTCGATCTTCTCTTCCTCATCTTCGAATGCTCCCGGACACAATAGGCACAATTCTGTGAATCGTCTTTCGTACGTGGTAATATCAAATCCTTGGGTTCGTAACCCTCTAAGTTCTGTCTTGAGCTTATTGACCTCGGTTCTGGGACGGTACTTCTCGTTCATCAAGTGCTTGAATGCTGACCACGGTAGTGCGTACGCATCGTCTTATCCCACTTGCTCTAAATAGGTATTCCACCATGTTAACGCAGAACCTGTGAAGGTATGCGTAGCGTACTTCACTTTGTCCTCTTCAGTACACTTACTTATGGCAAACACCGATTCGACCTTCTCGGTCCACCGTTTCAATCCGATCGGTCCTTCGGTTCCATCAAATTCCAAAGGTTTGCAGGCAGTAAATTCTTTGTAGGTGCATCCTACACGATTTCCTGTACTGCTAGATCCAAGGTTATTGTTGGTATGTAGCGCAGCCTGTACTGCGGCTATGTTTGAATCTAGAAAAGTACGGAATTCCTCTTCATTCATATTCACGGTGTGTCGAGTAGTCGGTGCCATTTCCTTCAAAATAGTCAAATGGAACAAGTTAATCATACAGAATATTAAGAGTAGTTAATAGTATTTCGTAGCATAATATGAACTCATTTATAAAAGCTTTTTCTTCATATTAGCGTTTTATAAGTTTAAATTCGGGTAGTACCTACCCGTTAAGTTCATACTTAGTAGCTAATATACAATTCAACTACTACAATTCTATATGAAAAACTGATTATAATAATATTTCACGTTCAAACTTTTACACAATATTTTACAAACTTACAATACCGCTTATTTTACATATAGCATGAAATATAGCACACAATAAATTTGATACAAGATGGTTGTGAAGATAATTCTAGCTAGTGATGGAATTTGACATACTTTTAAAGAAATATGTTCTACATTTTAATAAGTTCATAAAACCAATTTATGAAGATAAAGTAAGCGGAAGCATGCAAGTATCATGTTATATTTCAACCATTTTAAAAGACAAATTCCATAAATATATCAAGTCTTGAAATAATATGCTTACATACAACAAGTGGGTTTAGTATTTTACCTCCTCAAGCTAGTTGAGGGTTGTAACAAGATGATGAAGAAGATGAAGATGAATGGAGCTTCAAAAGTGTGAAACCTCAAGAGATAATACCACAAACTTATCACCAACACCTTAGCCTTTAGTTAGGATTTAATAACACTTGAAATTAGCTTGCAAAAAAAAAATTTGAACACCTCTTTTGCACCCAAAAGTTTCGGCCAGCAAGGAGGAAGGAGTGCAGATTTTTTTTGCTTGTTTAACTTGATAGATGGAAGAGTGTGAAGCATGCATTAAGTGGACTAGTTAGGTTGCATATGTAGAAGCAAAAGGCTTACAAAAGGAGCCAATCACAACCCATGCAACCCACAACCTCCCATGCCACTTAAATGTAATATAAATTTGAATTTTTATAAAACTAACTTTTATAAAAAAAAAATAAACTTATATAATGCTTGCACATTTTATTTATGTGTACATAATTTTATAAAACCCATTTTTATAAAATGTAACATAAAACAATTAATTATTTAACCTTTAATTAATTAATTCTTCTATATATAAATTATTCCATAATTTATATATATAAGTAAATACATCAAGTAATTTTTCTTTAGAAACCATTTTCTAAAATTCAAGTGTCGCGTATTTGTTTAATGATCCAACCGTTAAGATCAAATACGTATAAGGTGTCGGTAAGCTTGTTATTGGGTATGACCCGACTTGGATCATAACATATTAGCCACATTGATTTAATATGTCTCTCGGGCAAATGAAATACCTTCAATCTCCCACTTGCACGAGAAACATAAGAAATTAATGCAAGTGATGGATACCACCTAACGACCGTCCATCACCCCTGATATGTTATGACTTAGTGCCATTCAATAACATCATCCCTTTCGAGTTCCCATCCCGAATATGATTAGGTGAATCTTTCAATATATCCTTTTGTCCTAGATGTCATGTTAAATCCAAGAGATATAGAATGATCACTCTCTTATAGATTTAACTTTATCAGGCCTTAGACATCTAACTCTCAACGAATAAGAGGGACAAATTCCATCTTGACTACATACGTTCTAGACACTACACTTAGTACTATACCTGAAGCCTCCCTTATGAGCTACCTTTTTAGAATAGCGAAGGAAAGAATCAAGGCACAATATTCGGTGAATATCTGAACCCAATATGTGTCTCAGGTCAGAGGATATAATGATATTCTCCTTTACTCAAGATTACATGTGATCAACCACAAAGGCTCCATACAGTAAATCTTGAGAGCGGGTCTTCCAATATTTGTGTCCCACAAATATCTATTAACCTTGGTTGCAACCTTGCCCCACATTCACCATTTGAATGTTGACCAATCCAAGTTCATAATAGTCTAGACCTCACACTTGTTCCCACAAATGTGATCAACTACGGAATTCAGAATAATAGTTTATTCATGGATAAAATATGCAAAATTGGAACATGACTCATAATTAAATTAATACCATAATTATATTAATGAGTTTGAACTAATTCGTTCCGTTACAATACATAAAATAGATCATTTCCAATCACTAGAATATCGAAGCCCTAATGCACAAACATGTCCCTCATGTTTTGGCCCATGTAGAAGCTTCGTGAGTGGATCCGCAACATTTTGATCTGTGTGAACTTTGTGAATACATATCTTTCCCTTTTCAACCTCATCCCTGATGTAGTTGAATCTCCGCTCAATGTGACGAGTCTTTTGATGAGCACGAGGTTCCTTGATTTGAGCAATCGCACCCTCGTTGTCACAAAAGATCTCAAGAGGGTCTTGAATGGAAGGGACCACTCCTAAGTCGTCGATGAATTTCTTCATCCATGCAGCTTCCTGAGCTGCCAGTGAGGCAGCAATGTACTCCGACTCTGTAGTGGATAACGCAACAACCTCCTGTTTCGAACTCTTCCAAGAGACCGCACCACCATTTAACATGAAGACATAATCGGATTGTGATCGAGAGTCATCTCGGTCAGTTTGGAAGCTCGCGTCCACGTAACCTTTTACAGCGAGTTCCTCCTCACCAGACCCATATATTAGAAACATATCCTTAGTTCTCCTAAGGTATTTCAATATACTTTTAACAGCAATCCAATGACTGTTTCCTGGGTTGTTCTGGTATCTACTTGTCAAGCTTAGAGCGCATGACACATCCGGTCTAGTACATATCATTGCATACATGATAGACCCAATAGCAGATGCGTATGGGACTTTCTTCATTCTCTCTTGTTCATCTTTCGTGGTAGGACACTGAGATGAACTGAGAACGGTTCCTCTTTGAATAGGTACCAAACCTTTCTTAGAGTTTTCCATCTTGAACCTTTTCAAGATTTTATCAATGTATGTACTTTGACTTAAACCTATCAATCTCTTGGATCTATTCCTATAGATCCCTATCCCCAATATGTATTGTGCTTCTCCAAGATCCTTAATGGAGAAGCAACTCTTTAGCCAAGTTTTGACTTCTTGCATTGTGGTAATATCATTCCCAAATAATAATATATCATCCACATATAGCACAAGGAACATTATAGAGCTCCTACTAGCCTTCTTGTATACACAAGCTTCATCACCATTTTTAATAAAGCCAAATTTCTTTGCCTCTTCATTAAAACGGTGATTCCACATTCTAGATGCTTGTTTCAATCCGTAGATTGATTTCTTTAACTTGCATACCTTTTTAGGATTTTTCGGATCAACAAAACCTTCGGGCTGTACCATATAGACATCTTCCTCAAGATATCCATTTAGGAAAGCGGTTTTGACATCCATTTGCCATATTTCATAGTCATAGTGAGCAGCTATGGCAAATAATATCCTAATAGACTTTAGCATTGCCACAGGTGAGAAAGTTTCATCATAATCAACCCCTTGAGTTTGAGTGAAACCTTTTGATACAAGTCTAGCTTTATATGTATCCAAGTTTCCATGTATGTCGGTTTTCTTCTTGAAAAGCCATTTGCAATAAACTAGCTTGGAGCTAGGAGGTTGCACAACAAGTTCCCAAACTTGGTTTTCATACATGGATTGCATCTCGGCGTTCATGGCTTCCTGCCATTTGTATTTATCAATCCTTGATAAAGCATCTTCGTAGTTTGTCGGTTCATCCAAATCAACCGTATAGCAACCATCCACGAGAAATCCATATCTCTCAGGAGGATTACTAATTCTACTAGATCTTCGAACGTCTTGTGTATTTTGATCATCCACTTGATCATTTTCAACATCCTCATGTTGAGTACTAGTGCCAACCATTTGTGTATCATCAACTTGATCTTGTACCTCTACAAGATCAATTTTTCTTTCACCATCACCTTCCATAAGGAATTTGGTTTCAAGGAATTCCACCTTTCGAGCAATAAATACATTTTGCTCGGTCGGATCATAGAAATAGTATCCCATATCATCCTTGGGATATCCTATGAAGATAAACTTTGTGGATCGAGCATGTAACTTATTAGCTACATGGCGCTTAGGATAAGCTTCAAATCCCCATACTTTCAAGTATGAAAGAGAGGGAGGTTTTCCAAACCACATCTCATGAGGAGTTCGTTCCACTTTCTTGGTTGGGGCCATATTTAAAATACGAACCGCGGAGCTTAGACAATAACCCCAAAATGATAGAGGTAACGAGCTTCTTGCCATCATAGATCGAACCATATCCATTAGGGTTCGGTTCCTCCTTTCGGAAACTCCATTAAGTTGGGGTGTTCCGGGTGGAGTAAGTTGTGAGATGATCCCACAACTCCTAAGATGATCTTGGAAAGCATCGCTTAGGTATTCACCTCCTCTATCGGTACGAAGTACCTTAATTGTCTTATTGAGTTGATTTTGTACTTCGTTTTGGTATTCTTTGAATGCTTCAAACATTTCGTCCTTGTGTCTTAATAAGTAGACATATCCGAAACGACTAAAGTCATCAATGAAAGTAACAAAGTATCTTTCACCATTCCTTGTCATGGGCTTAAAGGGTCCACACACATCCGAATGTATTAATCCCAATAAGTCTTTAGCCCTTTCATAGGTCCCTTTGAAAGGTGCTTTAGTCATCTTGCCTTGTAAACAAGACTCACATACATCAAACGAATCCATCTCATTTGAAAAAGTCCATTCTTTTGAAGTGTATGCATTCGGTTCTTGTTTATGTGACCAAGGCGACAATGCCATAAGTAGGAATCACTCAAATCCCTTTTGAGTTTCTTGGTGCTTGTATGGTACATTGAGCTACTAGATGATGTGTCATCATGAACCAATTCATAAATTCCATTTGAAGGCGACGCCTTGAAATAGAATACATTATCTAAATAAACATGGATATCATCATTAATAAAATTAACATTAAAACAACATTGTCTCAAACGGGAAACAGAAATAATGTTTCGACATAAGTCGGGTGCATACAAAACATCATTCAAAATAAGTTCCAAGCCACTTGGAAGTTTTAACACAAAGTCTCCTTGAGCTTTCACTTGCACTTTAGCTCCATTCCCCATGAAGAGACTTGATGTTCCCGTTTGCTTGTTACTTCTTTTGAACCCCTGCAAAGAATTGCAAATGTGAGTTCCACATCCAGTGTCTAATACCCATGTATTAGAAGAAGTAATATTAAGCTCTATATATACCATATATATATTACCTGAGGATTGCCCCGCATCCCTCTTTTCCTTCAACTCCTTAAGGTAGACCGGACAATTTCGTTTCCAATGACCCATCTCACCGCAACCGAAACATGGGTCTTCCTTGGGGTTTGCCTTTTCCGCAACCTTTTACTTTTTGTTCTTGTTCTTGGTTGGGGTAACCATCTTCCCCTTTCCCTTGCCTTGATAGGAGGGTCCTTTTCTCTTAGCTACCTTTGGCTTAGAGGTGTTACCTTTGGACCCACCTTGATCGATTGCTAACACGGGTAAAGCCCTTTTACCCATGCTAGTTTCCACCGTTCTAAGCATACCGTGGAGCTCACCTATGCTCTTATCCATCCCATTCATATTGTAATTAATTACAAATTGATCAAACCTTTTTGATAGGGAGTTAAGGATAAGATCGGTGGCTAACTCATTTGATATGTTTAGGTTAAGACGGTTAGCACGATCAATAAGGCTTTTCATCTTAAGGACATAAGATGAAACCGATTGGGTATCGTCCATACGACAAGCATGTAGCGCCCGAACGGTCTCGAAGCGCTCGACACGCGCTTGTTGAAGGAACATCTCCTTCAATTGCGTTATCATGTCGTATGCACTATGATGCTCGAAATCCTTTTGGAGTTCGGGAATCATAGTCCCAAGCATTAGGCATGAGACTTGAAGGGAGTCGTGGCAATACTTATCGTAAAAGGCCATTGCCTCCACATCATCCTCATCCGGTTGATCGGGAATGGGGTCCTCAAGTACATACGCTTTATCCTCTTGTTTGAGGATAATCCGAAGATTGCGGAACCAATCCATAAAGTTGGTATGGTTGAGTTTGTCTTTCTCTAAGAGAGACCTTAATGATAGGTTGTTTAAGTTAATTGGTGCGTTTTGCATGTTGTTGTTGTTATTAGCGGCCATCTACAAAATTCAACAAAGTTCTTTTAAGTATTGATTTTAAATTTAATAAACAATACCCTTTTATATTTCAATTGTTTAATTAAATCTTAGAATCCAACGGTAAATCAAATTTCGGTTAGGTGACCTTTATCTCGTCATTTGATTTAGCTAGGTAGTCATTTATATGACAATTGCAATCCTTTTGCAACTTCTAAGTTATTGGATCATGCAATCCTTTTGCATGGCATATTAATCCCATCAACGCCTATTTGTTCCTCATGCTTCGGTGACCCTAAGTTCATGATTCCCAAATCAAGTCGTCCTACTTGTGTTAACATGTAAAATTAACATGCAAGTGGTTAGGTGACCTTTATCCCACAATCATGTGAATTTTACCTTAACCATATTAGTTTGCTCATAACGGTTAGGTGACCTTTATCCCATTATGAGTTCACTACTATGTTCAAGTGTCCCACAATAGGATGGCGTTTAACTTGTTTTCCTTATTTTAGTTGTTAAGGGATTTTTTAGTCTTTCTTAAATTCTAGTTTAAGAAAACATTTTGCCATACACCAACATGCATTTGATGTATGGTATATAATGAAAAACCTATTTCATGTCATTAGTAAAATAACCAAATTTTACTTGATATAAACCATTTTATATACATTATCATCATGTCCTTAATAACCAATTATTAATGTCCTTTTGCTGTTTTAATTATAACCAATTATAATGTCATTTTTTGCAAGTTGTTCATGTGAACTTGTATCAACCAAACACATACACAAAATCATACAAGCATGCAAAATAAAAGTCCACAATCATGCCAAAGTGGTAAACACTTGTTTAGCCAAAACAAGTGTTACCTAAAGGGTTAAAACCACAAAGTAGGAGATTAACAAATCTCCCACTAACTCTTGCATCCTTATGCTCCATCTTGTAATCTTCTTGAATCTTCACTTTTCTTTTACAAAATATATAACCTAATACATTTTTTTTCTAGAAAAGGAAATTACAACCTAATCTATTTTACATACCAAATAAAATAAATTACATCATAAAATTACAAGATTATTACAAACCAAATGAATGAATAATTATTACAAACCATAAGAATGAATAATCAACCAAATCAAACACAAATCCAACCACAAGGTCAAGGCATGATTGTGAACTAAAACAACAACAAAACTTGGCCAAACTTGAAGCTCCAAACCCATTTTGGGACTCCAAAAATTCGGCCAAAAAGAAACCCCACCCAAAACCCAAAATTTTTACAATCTAGTTTCATGCATGTGGTTAGATTGTAAAGAAAATGGGTTTAAAAGTCATAAACAAGAAGCATATTTCAAAGACCTTGGCTCTAGATACCATTGATGGAATTTGACATACTTTTAAAGAAATATGTTCTACATTTTAATAAGTTCATAAAACCAATTTATGAAGATAAAGTAAGCGGAAGCATGCAAGTATCATGTTATATTTCAACCATTTTAAAAGACAAATTCCATAAATATATCAAGTCTTGAAATAATATGCTTACATACAACAAGTGGGTTTAGTATTTTACCTCCTCAAGCTAGTTGAGGGTTGTAACAAGATGATGAAGAAGATGAAGATGAATGGAGCTTCAAAAGTGTGAAACCTCAAGAGATAATACCCCAAACTTATCACCAACACCTTAGCCTTTAGTTAGGATTTAATAACACTTTAAATTAGCTTGCAAAAAAAAAATTTGAACACCTCTTTTGCACCCAAAAGTTTCGGCCAGCAAGGAGGAAGGAGTGCAGATTTTTTTTGATTGTTTAACTTGATAGATGGAAGAGTGTGAAGCATGCATTAAGTGGACTAGTTAGGTTGCATATGTAGAAGCAAAAGGCTTACAAAAGGAGCCAATCACAACCCATGCAACCCACAACCTCCCATGCCACTTAAATGTAATATAAATTTGAATTTTTATAAAACTAACTTTTATAAAAAAAAATAAACTTATATAATGCTTGCACATTTTATTTATGTGTACATAATTTTATAAAACCCATTTTTATAAAATGTAACATAAAACAATTAATTATTTAACCTTTAAATAATTAATTCTTCTATATATAAATTATTCCATAATTTATATATATAAGTAAATACATCAAGTAATTTTTCTTTAGAAACCATTTTCTAAAATTCAAGTGTCGCGTATTTGTTTAATGATCCAACCGTTAAGATCAAATACATATAAGGTGTCGGTAAGCTTGTTATTGGGTATGACCCGACTTGGATCATAACATATTAGCCACATTGATTTAATATGTCTCTCGGGCATATGAAATACCTTCAATCTCCCACTTGCACGAGAAACATAAGAAATTAATGCAAGTGATGGATACCACCTAACGACCGTCCATCACCCCTGATATGTTATGACTTAGTGCCATTCAATAACATCATCCCTTTCGAGTTCCCATCCCGAATATGATTAGGTGAATCTTTTAATATATCCTTTTGTCCTAGATGTCATGTTAAATCCAAGAGATATAGAATGATCACTCTCTTATAGATTTAACTTTATCAGGCCTTAGACATCTAACTCTCAACGAATAAGAGGGACAAATTCCATCTTGACTACATACGTTCTAGACACTACACTTAGTACTATACCTGAAGCCTCCCTTATGAGCTACCTTTTTAGAATAGCGAAGGAAAGAATCAAGGCACAATATTCGGTGAATATCTGAACCCAATATGTGTCTCAGGTCAGAGGATATAATGATATTCTCCTTTACTCAAGATTACATGTGATCAACCACAAAGGCTCCATACAGTAAATCTTGAGAGCGGGTCTTCCAATATTTGTGTCCCACAAATATCTATGAACCTTGGTTGCAACCTTGCCCCACATTCACCATTGGAATGTTGACCAATCCAAGTTCATAATAGTCTAGACCTCACACTTGTTCCCACAAATGTGATCAACTACGGAATTCAGAATAATAGTTTATTCATGGATAAAATATGCAAAATTGGAACATGACTCATAATTAAATTAATACCATAATTATATTAATTAGTTTGAACTAATTCGTTCCGTTACAATACATAAAATAGATCATTTCCAATCACTAGAATATCGAAGCCCTAATGCACAAACATGTCCCTCATGTTTTGGCCCATGTAGAAGCTTCGTGAGTGGATCCGCAACATTTTGATCTGTGTGAACTTTGTGAATACATATCTTTCCCTTTTCAACCTCATCCCTGATGTAGTTGAATCTCCGCTCAATGTGACGAGTCTTTTGATGAGCACGAGGTTCCTTGATTTGAGCAATCGCACCCTCGTTGTCACAAAAGATCTCAAGAGGGTCCTGAATGGAAGGGACCACTCCTAAGTCGTCGATGAATTTCTTCATCCATGCAGCTTCCTGAGCTGCCAGTGAGGCAGCAATGTACTCCGACTCTGTAGTGGATAACGCAACAACCTCCTGTTTCGAACTCTTCCAAGAGACCGCACCACCATTTAACATGAAGACATAATCGGATTGTGATCGAGAGTCATCTCGGTCAGTTTGGAAGCTCGCGTCCACGTAACCTTTTACAGCGAGTTCCTCCTCACCAGACCCATATATTAGAAACATATCCTTAGTTCTCCTAAGGTATTTCAATATACTTTTAACAGCAATCCAATGACTGTTTCCTGGGTTGTTCTGGTATCTACTTGTCAAGCTTAGAGCGCATGACACATCCGGTCTAGTACATATCATTGCATACATGATAGACCCAATAACAGATGCGTATGGGACTTTCTTCATTCTCTCTTGTTCATCTTTCGTGGTAGGACACTGAGATGAACTGAGAACGGTTCCTCTTTGAATAGGTACCAAACCTTTCTTAGAGTTTTCCATCTTGAACCTTTTCAAGATTTTATCAATGTATGTACTTTGACTTAAACCTATCAATCTCTTGGATCTATTCCTATAGATCCCTATCCCCAATATGTATTGTGCTTCTCCAAGATCCTTAATGGAGAAGCAACTCTTTAGCCAAGTTTTGACTTCTTGCATTGTGGTAATATCATTCCCAAATAATAATATATCATCCACATATAGCACAAGGAACATTATAGAGCTCCTACTAGCCTTCTTGTATACACAAGCTTCATCACCATTTTTAATAAAGCCAAATTTCTTTGCCTCTTCATTAAAACGGTGATTCCACATTCTAGATGCTTGTTTCAATCCGTAGATTGATTTCTTTAACTTGCATACCTTTTTAGGATTTTCCGGATCAACAAAACCTTCGGGCTGTACCATATAGACATCTTCCTCAAGATATCCATTTAGGAAAGCGGTTTTGACATCCATTTGCCATATTTCATAGTCATAGTGAGCAGCTATGGCAAATAATATCCTAATAGACTTTAGCATTGCCACAGGTGAGAAAGTTTCATCATAATCAACCCCTTGAGTTTGAGTGAAACCTTTTGCTACAAGTCTAGCTTTATATGTATCCAAGTTTCCATGTATGTCGGTTTTCTTCTTGAAAAGCCATTTGCAATAAACTAGCTTGGAGCTAGGAGGTTGCACAACAAGTTCCCAAACTTGGTTTTCATACATGGATTGCATCTCGGCGTTCATGGCTTCCTGCCATTTGTATTTATCAATCCTTGATAAAGCATCTTCGTAGTTTGTCGGTTCATCCAAATCAACCGTATAGCAACCATCCACGAGAAATCCATATCTCTCAGGAGGATTACTAATTCTACTAGATCTTCGAACGTCTTGTGTATTTTGATCATCCACTTGATCATTTTCAACATCCTCATGTTGAGTACTAGTGCCAACCATTTGTGTATCATCAACTTGATCTTGTACCTCTACAAGATCAATTTTTCTTTCACCATCACCTTCCATAAGGAATTTGGTTTCAAGGAATTCCACCTTTCGAGCAATAAATACATTTTGCTCGGTCGGATCATAGAAATAGTATCCCATATCATCCTTGGGATATCCTATGAAGATAAACTTTGTGGATCGAGCATGTAACTTATTAGCTACATGGCTCTTAGGATAAATACATTTTGAACACCTCTTTTGCACCCAAAAGTTTCGGCCAGCAAGGAGGAAGGAGTGCAGATTTTTTTGCTTGTTTAACTTAATAGATGGAAGAGTGTGAAGCATGCATTAAGTGGACTAGTTAGGTTGCATATGTAGAAGCAAAAGGCTTACAAAAGGAGCCAATCACAACCCATGCAACCCACAACCTCCCATGCCACTTAAATGTAATATAAATTTGAATTTTTATAAAACTAACTTTTATAAAAAAAATAAACTTATATAATGCTTGCACATTTTATTTATGTGTACATAATTTTATAAAACCCATTTTTATAAAATGTAACATAAAACAATTAATTATTTAACCTTTAAATAATTAATTCTTCTATATATAAATTATTCCATAATTTATATATATAAGTAAATACATCAAGTAATTTTTCTTTAGAAACCATTTTCTAAAATTCAAGTGTCGCGTATTTGTTTAATGATCCAACCGTTAAGATCAAATACGTATAAGGTGTCGGTAAGCTTGTTATTGGGTATGACCCGACTTGGATCATAACATATTAGCCACATTGATTTAATATGTCTCTCGGGCATATGAAATACCTTCAGCTAGTACACAAGTCGTTCAGCAAAGGCAATAAAGACACGTAATTCATACGTCCAGAAACAAGTCATGCATTCTGGTTTTACTAGGATTACTTCCCATCCTTGGTCTTGTGGAACATAACCGTTATGACCGTTGATAAGACAGCGTGTTGTGACGTCGTCAAAGGGGCGAGGGTTACGTAATGTCCAACAGTCCCGTAACAATCTAAAAACCTCATTTCTTACCCCAATTACTGACTCCGTCACTTGTGGGAACGTTTTGTTTAATAGTTGTAGCCCGATGTTCTTGTTCTCACTTTGGTGAGAAGTGAACATTACTAATCCGTAAGCATAACATGCTTCTTTATGTTGCATGTTAGCCGCTTTTTCTAAATCACGAAGTCCAATATTCGGATATATTGAGTCAAAATAATTTCTTAACCCATTGCGTAAAATAGCATTTGTGTTCCCCGCAATATATGCGTCAAAGTAAACACATCGTAACTTATGGATTTCCCAATGTGATATCCCCCATCTTTTGAACGAAAGCCTTTTATAAACCAAGGCATTCTTGGAACGTTCTTCGAATGTCTTACAAACTGATCTCGCCTTAAATAGTTGTGCCGAAGAATTCTGACCGACTCTAGACAAGATTTCATCAATCATGTCTCCGGGTAGGTCTCTTAAAATATTGGGTTGTCTATCCATTTTGTGTTTTTATACTGTAAAATAGACAAGAGTTAGATTCATAAAAAAAATACTTATTAATACAAGCAATTTTTACATATATCATAAAGCATAAGCACACTATATTACATATATTACACCACACGAATACAACTATCTTATCCCGACTCGCTTGTTTCTTCTTCTTCGGTTTTGGTTCGTTTTGCCAAGTTTCTAGGGATATATGATGTTCCCCTAATACGAGCCGTCGTAATCCACATTGGTTTAGAAAAACCTGGTGGTTTAGAGGTTCCCGGGTCATTGTTACAACTTAAGGACTTCGGAGGTTGACGATACATATAAAGTTCATCGGGGTTGGAATTAGATTTCTCTATTTTTATGCCCTTTCCCTTATTATTTTCTTTTGCCTTTTTAAATTCAGTTGGGGTAATTTCTATAACATCATCGGAATTCTCGTCGGAATCCGATTCATCGGAGAATTGATAATCCTCCCAATATTTTGCTTCCTTGGCGGAAACACCATTGACCATAATTAACCTTGGTCGGTTGGTTGAGGATTTTTTTTTACTTAACCGTTTTATTATTTCCCCCACCGGTTCTATTTCTTCATCCGGTTCCGATTCTTCTTCCGGTTCCGATTCTTCTTTCGGTTTCGACTCTTCTTCCGGTTCCTCTTCGGGAACTTGTGAATCAGTCCACGAATCATTCCAATTTACATTTGACTCTTCATTATTATTAGGTTAGTCAATGGGACTTGTTCTAGAGGTAGACATCTATCACATAATATCAAACGCGTTAAGAGATTAATATATCACATAATATTCACATGTTAAAAATATATAGTTTCCAACAAAATTTGTTAAGCAATCATTTTTCAAGTAAACACGGTCGAAGTCCAGACTCACTAATGCATCCTAACAAACTCGATAAGACACACTAATGCAAAATTCTGGTTCTCTAAGACCAACGCTCGGATACCAACTAAAATGTCCCGTTCTTATTGATTAAAAACGTTCCATATTAATTGATTTCGTTGCGAGGTTTTGACCTCTATATGAGACGTTTTTCAAAGACTGCATTCATTTTTAAAACAAACCATAACCTTTATTTCATAGATAAAGGTTTTAAAAAGCTATACGTAGATTATCAAATAATGATAATCTAAAATATCCTGTTTACACACGACCATTACATAATGGTTTACAATACAAATATGTTACAACAAAATAAGTTTCTTGAATGCAGTTTTTACACAATATCATACAAGCATGGACTCCAAATCTCGTCCTTATTTAAGTATGCGACAGCGGAAGCTCTTAATAATCACCTGAGAATAAACATGCTTAAAACGTCAACAAAAATGTTGGTGAGTTATAGGTTTAACCTATATATATCAAATCATAATAATAGACCACAAGATTTCATATTTCAATACACATCCCATACATAGAGATAAAAATCATTTATATGGTGAACACCTGGTAACAGACATTAACAAGATGCATATATAAGAATATCCCCATCATTCCGGGACACCCTTCAGATATGATATAAATTTCGAAGTACTAAAGCATCTGGTACTTTGGATGGGGTTTGTTAGGCCCAATAGATCTATCTTTAAGATTCGCGTCAATTAGGGTGTCTGTTCCCTAATTCTTAGATTACCAGACTTAATAAAAAAGGGCATATTCGATTTTGATAATTCAACCATAGAATGTAGTTTCACGTACTTGTGTCTATTTTGTAAATCATTTATAAAACCTGCATGTATTCTCATCCCAAAAATATTAGATTTTAAAAGTGGGACTATAACTCACTTTCACAGATTTTTACTTCGTCGGGAAGTAAGACTTGGCCACTGGTTGATTCACGAACCTATAACAATATATACATATATATCAAAGCATGTTCAAAATATATTTACAACACTTTTAATATATTTTGATGTTTTAAGTTTATTAAGTCAGCTGTCCTCGTTAGTAACCTACAACTAGTTGTCCACAGTTAGATGTACAGAAATAAATCGATAAATATTATCTTGAATCAATCCACAACCCAGTGTATACGTATCTCAGTATTGATCATAAGTCAAACTATATATATTTTGGAATCAACCTCAACCCTGTATAGCTAACTCCAACATTCACATATAGAGTATCTATGGTTGTTCCGAAATATATATAGATGTGTCGACATGATAGGTCGAAACATTGTATACGTGTCTATGGTATCTCAAGATTACATAATATAAAATACAAGTTGATTAAGTTATGGTTGGAATAGATTTGTTACCAATTTTCACGTAGCTAAAATGAGAAAAATTATCCAATCTTGTTTTACCCATAACTTCTTCATTTTAAATCCGTTTTGAGTGAATCAAATTGCTATGGTTTCATATTGAACTCTATTTTATGAATCTAAACAGAAAAAGTATAGGTTTATGGACGGAAAAATAAGTTACAAGTCGTTTTTGTAAAGGTAGTCATTTCAGTCAAAAGAACGACGTCTAGATGACCATTTTAGAAAACATACTTCCACTTTGAGTTTAACCATAATTTTTCGATATAGTTTCATGTTCATAATAAAAATCATTTTCTCAGAATAACAACTTTTAAATCAAAGTTTATCATAGTTTTTAATTAACTAGCCCAAAACAGCCTGCTGTGTTACTACGACAGCGTAAATCCGGTTTTACGGTGTTTTTCGTGTTTCCGGGTTTTAAATCATTAAGTTAGCATATCATATAGATATAGACCATGTGTTTAGTTGATTTTAAAAGTCAAGTTAGAAGGATTAATTTTTGTTTGCGAACAAGTTTAGAATTAACTAAACTATGTTCTAGTGATTACAAGTTTAAACCTTCAAATAAGATAGCTTTATATGTATGAATCGAATGATGTTATGAACATCATTACTACCTTAAGTTCCTTGGATAAACCTACTGGAAAAGAGAAAAATGGATCTAGCTTCAACGGATCCTTGGATGGCTCGAAGTTCTTGAAGCAGAATCATGACACGAAAACAAGTTCAAGTAAGATCATCACTTGAAATAAGATTGTTATAGTTATAGAAATTGAACCAAAGTTTGAATATGATTATTACCTTGTATTATAATGATAACCTACTGTAAGAAACAAAGATTTCTTGAGGTTGGATGATCACCTTACAAGATTGGAAGTGAGCTAGCAAACTTGAAAGTATTCTTTATTTTAAGTAACTAGAACTTGTAGAATATATGAAGAACACTTAGAACTTGAAGATAGAACTTGAGAGAGATCAATTAGATGAAGAAAATTGAAGAATGAAAGTGTTTGTAGGTGTTTTTGGTCGTTGGTGTATGGATTAGATATAAAGGATATGTAATTTTGTTTTCATGTAAATAAGTCATGAATGATTACTCATATTTTTGTAATTTTATGAGATATTTCATGCTAGTTGCCAAATGATGGTTCCCACATGTGTTAGGTGACTCAAATGGGCTACTAATAGCTGATAATTGGAGTGTATATACCAATACTACATACATCTAAAAGCTGTGTATTGTACGAGTACGAATACGGGTGCATACGAGTAGAATTGTTGATGAAACTGAACGAGGATGTAATTGTAAGCATTTTTGTTAAGTAGAAGTATTTTGATAAGTGTATTTAAGTCTTTCAAAAGTGTATAAATACATATTAAAACACTACAGGTATATACATTTTAACTGAGTCGTTAAGTCATCGTTAGTCGTTACATGTAAGTGTTGTTTTGAAACCTTTAGGTTAACGATCTTGTTAAATGTTGTTAACCCAATATTTATAATATAAAATGAGATTTTAAATTATTATATTATCATGTATGAATATCTCTTAATATGATATATATACATTAAATGTCTTTACAACGATAATCGTTACATATATATCTCGTTTAAAAATCATTAAATTAGTAGTCTTGTTTTTACATATGTAGTTCATTGTTAATATACTTAATGATATGTTTACTTATCATAGTATCATGTTAACTATATATATATCCATATATATGTCATCATATAGTTTTTACAAGTTTTAACGTTCGTGAATCACCGGTCAACTTGGGTGGTCAATTGTCTATATGAAACATATTTCAATTAATCAAGTCTTAACAAGTTTGATTGCTTAACATGTTGGAAACATTTAATCATGTAAATATCAATCTCAATTAATATATATAAACATGGAAAAGTTCGGGTCACTACATATATATGGTTATATATATAGTTAACATGATATTATGATAAGTAAACATATCATTAAGTATATTAACAATGAACTTCATTTGTAAAAACAAGACTACTAACTTAATGATTTTGAAACGAGACATATATGTAACGATTATCGTTGTAACGACATTTAATGTATATATATCATATTAAGAGATATTAGTACATCACAATATCATGATAATATAATAATTTAAAATCTCATTTGATATTATAAACCTTGGGTTAACAACATTTAACAAGATCGTTAACCTAAAGGTTTCAAAACAACACTTACATGTAATGACTAACGATGACTTAACGACTCAGTTAAAATGTATATACATGTAGTGTTTTAATATGTATTCATACACTTTTGAAAGACTTCAAGACACTTATCAAAATACTTCTACTTAACAAAAATGCTTAAAATTACATCCTCGTTCAGTTTCATCAACAATTCTACTCGTATGCACTCGTATTCGTACTCGTATAATACACAGCTTTTAGATGTATGTACTATTGGTATATACACTCCAATGATTAGCTCTTAGCAGCCCATGTGAGTCACCTAACACACATGGGAACCATCATTTGGCAACTAGCATGAAATATCTCATAAAATTACAAAAATATGAGTAATCATTCATGACTTATTTACATGAAAACAAAATTACATATCCTTTATATCTAATCCATACACCAACGACCAAAAACACCTACAAACACTTTCATTCTTCAATTTTCTTCATCTAATTGATCTCTCTCAATTTCTATCTTCAAGTTCTAAGTGTTCTTCATAAATTCTACAAGTTCTAGTTTCATAAAATCAAGAATACTTCCAAGTTTGCTAGCTTACTTCCAATCTTGTAGAGTGATCATCCAACCTCAAGAAATCTTTCTTATTTATAGTAAGATATCTTTCTAATATAAGGTAATACTCATATTCAAACTTTTATTAAATTTATATAACTATAACAATCTTATTTCGAGTGGAAATCTTACTTGAACTTGTTTTCGTGTCATGATTCTACTTCAAGAACTTTCAAGCCATCCAAGATCCTTTGAAGCTAGATCCATTTGTCTCTTTTCCAGTAGGTTTATCCACAAAACTTGAGGTAGTAATGATGTTCATAACATCATTCAATTCATACATATAAAGCTATCTTATTCGAAGGTTTAAACTTGAAATCACTAGAACATAGTTTAGTTAATTCTAAACTTGTTCGCAAACAAAAGTTAATCCTTCTAACTTGACTTTTAAAATCAACTAAACACATGTTCTACATCTATATGATATGCTAACTTAATGATTTAAAACCTGGAAACACGAAAAACACCGTAAAACTGGACATACGCCGTCGTAGTAACACCGCGGGCTGTTTTGGGTTTGATAATTATAAACTATGATAAACTTTGATTTAAAAGTTGTTCTTCTAGGAAAATGATTTTTTTTATGAACATGAAACTATATCCAAAAATCATGGTTAAACTCAAAGTGGAAGTATGTTTTTCAAAATGGTCATCAAGACGTCGTTCTTTCGACTGAAATGACTAACTCTTAGAAAAACGACTTGTAACTTATATTTCCGACTATAAACCTATACTTTTTCTATTTAGATTCATAAAATAGAGTTCAATATGAAACCATATCAATTTGATTCACTCAAAACGGATTTAAAATGAAGAAGTTATGGGTAAAACAAGATTGAATATTTTTTATTTTTGTAGCTACGGGAAATATTAACAATTCTATACAAATCATATCCTAGCTAACTTATATTGTATTATAAATGTATTCTAATATATTATGTAATCTTGGGATACCATAGACATGTATGCAAATGTTTTGACATATCATATCGACCCATGTATACATATTATTTGGAACAACCATAGACACTCTATATGCAGTAATGTTGGAGTTAGCTATACAGGGTTGAGGTTGATTCCAAAAATATATATACTTTGAGTTGTGATCTAGCCTGAGACGTGTATACACTGGGTCGTGGATTGATTCAAGATAATATATATCGATTTATTTCTGTACATGTAACTGTGGATAACTAGTTGTAGGTTACTAACGAGGACAGCTGACTTAATAAACTTAAAACATCAAAATGTATTAAAAGTGTTGTAAATATATTTTGAACATACCTTGATATATATGTACATATTTGTTATAGGTTCGTGAATCGACCAGTGGCCAAGTCTTACTTCCCGACGAAGTAAAAATCTGTGAAAGTGAGTTATAGTCCCACTTTTAAAATCTAATATTTTTGGGATGAGAATACATGCAGGTTTTATAAATGATTTACAAAATAGACACAAGTACGTGAAACTACATTCTATGGTTGAATTATCGAAATCGAATATGCCCCTTTTTATTAAGTCTGGTAATCTTAGAATTAGGGAACAGACACCCTAATTGACGCGAATCCTAAAGATATATCTATTGGGCCTAACAAACCCCATCCAAAGTACCGGATGCTTTAGTACTTGTTAATGTCATATCCGAAGGGTGTCCCGGAATGATGGGGATATTCGTATATATGCATCTTGTTAATGTCGGTTACCAGGTGTTCACCATATGAATTATTTTTATCTCTATGTATGGGATGTATATTGAAATATGAAATCTTGTGGTCTATTGTTACGAATTTGATATATATAGGTTAAACCTATAACTCACCAACATTTTTGTTGACGTTTTAAGCATGTTTATTCTCAGGTGATTATTAAGAGCTTCCGCTGTCGCATACTTAAATAAGGACAAGATTTGGAGTCCATGCTTGTATGATATTGTGTAAAAACTGCATTCAAGAAACTTCTTTCGTTGTAACATATTTGTATTGTAAACCATTATGTAATAGTCGTGTGTAAACAGGATATTTTAGATTATCATTATTTGATAATCTACGTAAAGCTTTTTAAACCTTTATTGATGAAATAAAGGTTATGGTTTGTTTTAAAATGAATGCAGTCTTTGAAAAACGTCTCATATAGAGGTCAAAACCTCACAACGAAATCAATTAATATGGAATGTTTTTAATCAATAAGAATGGGACATTTCAGTTGGTATTAGAGCGTTGGTCTTAGAGAACCAGAATTTTGCATTAGTGTGTCTTATCGAGTTTGTTAGGATGCATTAGTGAGTCTGGACTTCGACCGTGTTTCCTTGAAAAATGATTACTTAACAAATTTTGTTGGAAACTACATATTTTTAACATGTGAATATTATGTGATATATTAATCTCTTAACGTGTTTGATATTATGTGATAGATGTCTACCTCTAGACCAAGTCCCATTGACTCACCTAATAATAATGAAGAGTTAAATGTAAATTGGAATGATTCGTGGACTGATTCACAAGTTCTCGAAGAGGAACCGGAAGAAGAGTCAGAACCGGAAGAAGAATCGAAACCGAAAGAAGAATCGGAACCGGAAGAAGAAATAGAACCAGTGGGGGGAATAATAAAACGGTTAAGTAGAAGAAAATCCTCAACCAACCGACCAAAGTTAATTATGGTCAATGGTGTTTCCGCCAAGGAAGCAAAGTATTGGGAGGATTACCAATTCTCCGATGAATCAGATCCCGACAAGGATTCCGATGATGTTATAGAAGTTACCCCAACACAATTTAATAAGGCAAAAGAGAACAATAAGGGAAAGGGCATAAAAATAGAGAAATTTGATTCCAAACCCGATGAACTTTATATGTATCGTCAACACCTGTATTTCTTAAGTTGTGACAATGACCCGGGAACCTCTAAACCACCAGGTTTTTTTAAACCAATGTGGAAAACGACGGCTCGTATTAGGGGAACATCATATATCCCTAGAAACTTGGCAAAACGAACCAAAACCGAAGAAAAAGAAACGAGCGAGTCGGAATAAGATAGTTGTATTCGTGTGGTGTAATATATGTAATATAGTGTGCTTATGCTTTATGATATATGTAAAAATTGCTTGTATTAATAAGTATTTTTTTATGAATCTAACTCTTGTTTATTTTACCGTATAAAAACACAAAATGGATAGACAACCCAATATTTTAAGAGACCTACCCGGAGACATGATTGATGAAATCTTGTCTAGAGTCGGTCAGAATTCCTCGGCACAACTATTTAAGGCGAGATCAGTTTGTAAGACATTCAAAGAACGTTCCAAGAATGCCTTGGTTTATAAAAGGCTTTCGTTCGAAAGATAGAGGATATCACATTGGGAAATCCATAAGTCACGATGTGTTTACTTTGACGCATATATTGCGGGGAACCCAAATGCTATTTTACGCAACGGGTTAAGAAATTATTTTGACTCAATATATCCGAATATAGGACTTCGTGATTTAGAAAAAGCGGCTAACATGCAACATAAAGAAGCATGTTATGCTTACGGGTTAGTAATGTTCGCTTCTCACCAAAGTGAGAACAAGAACATTGGGCTACAACTATTAAACAAAACGTTCCCACAAGTGACGGAGTCGGTAATTGGGGTAAGAAATGAGGTTTTTAGTTTATTACGAGACTGTTGGTCATTACGTAACCTTCATCCTTTTGACGACGTTACAACACATTGTCTTACTATCGGTCACAACGGTTATGTTCCACAAAACCAAGGATGGGCAGTGGTATTAGTAAAACCAGAATGCATGACTTGTTTCTGGACGTATGAATTACGTGTCTTTATTGCCTTTGCTGAACGCCTTATTTATTAACTAGAATTATCTTCGCAACTACTTTGTATCAAAGTATTATGTGCTATATTTCATGCTATATGTAAAATAACGGTATTGTAAGTTTGCAAGTTATTGTATAAAAGTTTGAATATGATATATTTTTTTTTTTGTTGTGATTAGTTTTTCATATAGAATTGTAGTAGTTGAAATGGTATGTTAGCTACTAAGTATGAACTTAACGGGTAGGTACTACCCGAATTAAAGAGTATAAAATGCTAATATGAAGAAAGAGCTTTTATAAATAAGTTCATATTATGCTACAAAATACTATTGACAACTCTTGATATTCTATATGATTAACTCGTTTCATTTGACTATTTTGAATGAAATGGCACCGACTACTCGACACACCTTGAATATGAGTGAAGAGGAATTTCGTGCCTTTCTTGCTTCAAACATAGCCGCAGTACAGGCCGCGCTACATACCAACAATAACTCTGAATCTAGCAATACAGCTAACGGTGCAAGAAATCGTGTAGGATGCTCCTACAAGGAATTCACTACCTGCAAACCATCAGAATTTGATGGGACCGAAGGACCAATCGGATTGAAACGGTGGACCGAGAAAGTTGAATTGGTCTTTGCCATAAGTAAGTGTGCCGAAGGAGACAAAGTGAAGTACGCTACGCATACCTTCACAGGTATTGCGTTAACATGGTGGAATACCTATCTAGAGCAAGTGGGACAAGATGCTGCTTACGCGCTACCGTGGTCAGCATTCAAGCACTTGATGAACGAGAATTACCGTCCTAGAACCGAGGTCAATAAGCTCAAGTCAGAACTTAGAGGTTACGCACACAGGGATTTGATATTACTTCGTACGAAAGACGATTCACATAATTGTGCCTATTGTGTCCGAGAGCGTTCGAAGATGAGGAAGAGAAGATCGACGAATTTGTGAAAGGGTTACCGGAGAGAATCCAAGAAGATATAAGTTCACACGAGCCTGCCTCCATACAAAAGGCATGTAGAATGGCTCACAAACTAGTGAACCAGATTGAGGGAAGAATTGAAGAACAGGCGGCCAAAGAGGCCAACGTGAAGCTAGTCAAAAGAAAGTGGGAGGAAAAAAATGATAAGAGTCACCAAAACAACAACAACTATCCCAACAATCGCAACTACAACAAACGGCAAAACAACAACAACAACAACTAGAACAATCATTCCAACAACAATAACAACTGCAACAACAACAACAATAATCAGAAGCAGCTATGCCAAAGGTGTGAAAAGTATCACTCGGGGTTCTGCACCAAAATTTGCAACAAGTATAAAAGAAATGGTCATAACGCGGCGAAGTGTGAGGTCTACGGACCAGGGGTTAATAGAACGGAAGGAACAAATGGTGTCAGAACGAGTAATGGCGGAGCAAGTAGTGTCGGAGCAAGCTATGCCAATGTAGTTTGTTATAAATGTGGAAAACCGGGCCACATTATTAGAAATTGCCCGAACCAAGAGAATACGAATGGACAAGGCCGCGGAAGAGTTTTCAATATTAATGCGGCAGAGGCATAGGAAGACCCGGAGCTTGTTACGGGTACGTTTCTTATTGACAATAAATCTGCTTACGTTTTATTTGATTCCGGTGCTGATAGAAGCTATATGAGTAGAGATTTTTGTGCTAAATTAAGTTGTCCATTGACGCCTTTAGATAGTAAATTTTTACTCGAATTAGCAAATGGTAAATTAATTTCAGCAGATAATATATGTCGGAATCGAGAAATTAAACTGGTTAAAGAAATATTTAAGATTGACTTGATACCAGTAGAGTTAGGGAGTTTTGATGTGATAATCGGTATGGACTGGTTGAAAGAAGTGAAAGCAGAGATCGTTTGTTACAAAAATGCAATTCGCATTATACGAGAAAAAGGAAAACCCTTAATGGTGTACGGAGAAAATGGCAACACGAAGCTACATCTTATTAGTAATTTGAAGGCACAAAAACTAATAAGAAAAGGTTACTATGCTGTTCTAGCACACGTTGAGAAAGTACAAACTGAAGAAAAGAGCATCAATGATGTTCCCGTCGCAAAAGAATTTCTCGATGTATTTCCGAAAGAATTACCGGGATTACCCCCACATCGATCCGTTGAATTTCAAATAGATCTTGTACCAGGAGCTGCACCAATAGCTCGTGCTCCTTATAGACTCACACCCAGCTAGATGAAAGAACTGCAAAGCCAATTAGAAGAACTTTTAGAGCGTGGTTTCATTCGACCAAGTACATCACTGTGGGGAGCTCCCGTTTTGTTTGTCAAGAAGAAAGATCGTACATTCAGGTTGCGTATCGACTATCAAGAGTTGAACAAACTTACCATCAAGAACCGCTACCCACTACCGAGAATCGATGACTTATTTGATCAACTACAAGGCTCGTCTGTTTATTCAAAGATTGACTTACGTTCTGGGTATCATCAAATGCGGGTGAAAGAAGATGATATTCCAAAGACTGCTTTCCGAACACGTTACGGTCATTACGATTTTATGGTCATGCCGTTTGGTTTAACTAATGCACCAGCTGTGTTCATGGACCTTATGAACCGAGTGTGTGGACCATACCTTGACAAGTTTGTCATTGTTTTCATTGATGACATACTTATTTACTTAAAGAAAGACCAAGAACACGGTGAACATTTGAGAAAGGTGTTAGAAGTATTGAGGAAGGAAGAATTGTACGCTAAGTTTTCAAAGTGTACATTTTGGTTGGAAGAAGTTCAATTCCTCGGTCACATAGTGAACAAAGAAGGTATTAAGGTGGATCCAGCAAAGATAGAAACTGTTGAAAAGTGGGAAACCCCGAAAACTCCGAAACACATACGCCAGTTTTTAGGACTAGCTGGTTACTACAGAAGGTTCATCCAAGACTTTTCCAGAATAGCAAAACCCTTGACTGCATTAACGCATAAAGGGAAGAAATTTGAATGGAAGGATGAACAAGAGAAAGCGTTTCAGTTATTGAAGAAAAAGCTAACTACGGCATTGCCTGAAGGGAATGATGATTTTGTGATTTATTGTGACGCATCAAAGCAAGGTCTCGGTGGTGTATTAATGCAACGAACGAAGGTGATTGCTTATGCGTCTAGACAATTGAAGATTCACGAACAAAATTATACGACGCTTGATTTGGAATTAGGCGCGGTTGTTTTTGCATTAAAGACTTAGAGGCACTACTTATATGGGGTCAAAAGTATTATATATACCGACCACAAAAGTCTTCAACACATATTTAATCAGAAATAACTGAATATGAGGCAGCGTAGGTGGATTGAATTATTGAATGATTATGACTTTGAGATTCGTTACCACCCGGGGAAGGCAAATGTGGTAGCCGACACCTTGAGCAGGAAGGACAGAGAACCCATTCGAGTAAAATCTATGAATATAATGATTCACAATAACCTTACTACTCAAATAAAGGAGGCGCAACAAGGAGTTTTAAAAGAGGGAAATATAAAGGATGAAATACCCAAAGGATCAGAGAAGAATCTTAATATTCGGGAAGACGAAACCCGGTATAGGGCTGAAAGGATTTGGGTACCAAAATTTGGAGATATGAGAGAAATGGTACTTAGAGAAGCTCATAAAACTAGATACTCAATACATCCTGGAACGGGGAAGATGTACAAGGATCTCAAGAAACATTTTTGGTGGCCGGGTATGAAAGCGGATGTTGCTAAATACATAGGAGAATGTTTGAAGTGTTCTAAGGTCAAAGATGAGCATCAGAAACCATTAGGTCTACTTCAACAACCCAAAATCCCGGAATGGAAATGGGAAAACATTACCATGGATTTCATCACTAAATTGCCAAGGACTGCAAGTGGTTTTGATACTATTTGGGTAATAGTTGATCGTCTCACCAAATCAGCACACTTCCTGCCAATAAGAGAAGATGACAAGATGGAGAAGTTAGCACGACTGTATTTGAAGGAAGTCGTCTCCAGACATGGAATACCAATCTTTATTATCTCTGATAGGGATGGCAAATTTATTTCAAGATTCTAGCAGATATTACAGCAAGCATTAGGAACTCGTCTAGACATGAGTACTGCCTATCATCCACAAACTGATGGGCAGAGTGAAAGGACGATACAAATGCTTGAAGACATGCTACGAGCATGTGTTATTGATTTCGGAAACAGTTGGGATCGACATCCACCATTAGCAGAATTTTCCTACAACAACAGCTACCATTCAAGCATTAAGATGGTGCCGTTTGAAGCACTTTATGGTAGAAAGTTCAGGTCTCCGATTTGTTGGAGTGAAGTGGGGGATAGACAGATTACGGGTCCGGAGATAATACAAGAAACTACCGAGAAGATCATCCAAATTCAACAACGGTTGAAAACCGCCCAAAGTAGACAAAAGAGCTACGCTGACATTAAAAGAAAAGATATAGAATTTGAAATTGGAGAGATGGTCATGCTTAAAGTTGCACCTTGGAAAGGCGTTGTTCGATTTGGTAAACGAGGGAAATTAAATCCAAGGTATATCGGACCATTCAAGATTATTGATCGTGTCGGACCAGTAGCTTACCGACTTGAGTTACCTCAACAACTCGCGGTTGTACATAACACTTTTCACGTCTCGAATTTGAAGAAATGTTTTGCTAAAGAAGATCTCACTATTCCGTTAGATGAAATCCAAATCAACGAAAAACTTCAATTCATCGAAAAACCCGTCGAAATAATGGATCGTGAGGTTAAAAGACTTAAGCAAAACAAGATACCAATTGTTAAGGTTCGATGGAATGATCGTAGAGGACCCGAGTTCACCTGGGAATGAGAAGATCAGATGAAGAAGAAATACCCGCATTTATTTCCAGAAGATACGTCAACACCCCCAACTACTTAAAATTTCGGGACGAAATTTATTTAACGGGTAGGTGCTGTAGTGACCCAAACTTTTCCATGTTTATATATATATTAAATGAAATTGTTATTTACATGATTAAGTGTTTCCAACATGTTAAGCAATCAAACTTGTTAAGACTTGATTAATTGAAATAGGTTTCATATAGACAATTGACCACCCAAGTTGACCGGTGATTCACGAACGTTAAAACTTGTAAAAACTATATGATGACATATATATGGTTATATATATAGTTAACATGATATTATGATAAGTAAATATATCATTAAGTATATTAACAATGAACTTCATTTGTAAAAACAAGACTACTAACTTAATGATTTTGAAACGAGACATATATGTAACGATTATCGTTGTAACGATATTTAATGTGTATATATCATATTAAGAGATATTAGTACATCATAATATCATGATAATATAATAATTTAAAATCTCATTTGATATTATAAACATTGGGTTAACAACATTTAACAAGATCGTTAACCTAAAGGTTTCAAAATAACACTTACATGTAACGACTAATGATGACTTAACGACTCAGTTAAAATGTATATACATGTAGTGTTTTAATATGTATTCAACAATTCTACTCGTATGCACCCGTATTCGTACTCGTACAATACACAGCTTTTAGATGTATGTACTATTGGTATATACACTCTAATGATTAGCTCTTAGCAGCCCATGTGAGTCACCTAACACATGTGGAAACCATCATTTGACAACTAGCATGAAATATCTCATAAAATTACAAAAATATGAGTAATCATTCATGACTTATTTACATGAAAACAAAATTACATATCCTTTATATCTAATCCATACACCAACGACCAAAAACACCTACAAACACTTTCATTCTTCAATTTTCTTCATCTAATTGATCTCTCTCAAGTTCTATCTTCAAGTTCTAAGTGTTCTTCATAAATTCTACAAGTTCTAGTTCATAAAAACAAGAATACTTCCTAGTTTGCTAGCTTACTTCCAATCTTGTAGAGTGATCATCCAACCTCAAGAAATCTTTCTTATTTATAGTAAGATATCTTTCTAATATAAGGGAATACTCATATTCAAACTTTTATTCAATTTCTATAACTATAACAATCTTATTTCGAGTGGAAATCTTACTTGAACTGGTTTTCGTGTCATGATTCTACTTCAAGAACTTTCAAGCCATCCAAGATCCTTTGAAGCTAGTTCCATTTGTCTCTTTTCCAGTAGGTTTATCCATAAAACTTGAGGTAGTAATGATGTTCATAACATCATTCGATTCATACATATAAAGCTATCTTATTCGAAGGTTTAAACTTGAAATCACTAGAACATAGTTTAGTTAATTCTAAACTTGTTCGCAAACAAAAGTTAATCCTTATAACTTGACTTTTAAAATCAACTAAACATGTGTTATATATCTATATGATATGCTAACTTAATGATTTAAAACCTGGAAACACGAAAAACACCGTAAAACTTGACATACGCCGTCGTAGTAACACCGCGGGCTGTTTTGGGTTTGATAATTAAAAACTATGATAAACTTTGATTTAAAAGTTGTTCTTCTGGGAAAATGATTTTTCTTATGAACATGAAACTATATCCAAAAATCATGATTAGACTCAAAGTGGAAGTATGTTTTTCAAAATGGTCATCAAGACGTCGTTCTTTCGACTGAAATGACTACCTCTTACGAAAATGACTTGTAACTTATATTTCTGACAATAAACCTATACTTTTTCTGTTTAGATTCATAAAATAGAGTTCAATATGAAACCATAGCAATTTGATTCACTCAAAACGGATTTAAAATGAAGAAGTTATGGGTAAAACAAGATTGGATATTTTTTATTTTTGTAGCTACGGGAAATATTAACAATTCTATACAAATCATATCCTAGCTAACTTATATTGTATTATACATGTATTCTAATATAATATGTAATCTTGGGATACCATAGACACGTATGCAAATGTTTTGACATATCAAATCGACCATGTATATATATTATTTGGAACAACCATAGACACTCTATATGCAGTAATGCAGTTTTTTGTTCTTTTTACTTTATTTGGAACAACCATAGACACTTTATTTGGTGCCTCAAACCCCACGGTTTTTGGGCAGCTGCAGAATGCAGTTTTTTGTTCTTTTTACTTGATGTATTTTCAAGTCTTGGTTAGCATTTAGTCAAGGAGCATGCTTGTAGAAAACTAGGAAAAGTATGGGCCATTCAATGAAGAATCTATAGCATGCTTCTTAAACTCCCAATGCCACCACAAGGATCATGTTATAATATACATTTATAAAAAAAACTGAATTTACAAAATCAGTTTTTCTTTTTTATATAACATGATTTTATAAAACACATATTATAAACTTGTATATTATTTGTTATGTATATTTTATAAAACCAATTTTATGAAAATGTAACATAACTTAATTAATTATTTAACCTATAAATAATTAAATCCTTGTTATATAAGTTATTCCATAACTTATATATAAACATATCAAGTAATATTTAAGAAAACCATTTTCTTAAAGTTCAAGTGTCGCGTATTTAATCAACGAACCAATCGCCAAGGTTAAATACGAATAAGGTGTCGGTAAGTTTGTTATTGGGTATGACCCGACTTGGATCATAACATGTTAGCCATGTTAATTTAATATGTCTCTCGGGCATACGAAATACCTTCAATCTCCCACTTGCACGAGAAACATAAGAAATTAATGCAAGTGATGGATACAGCCTAACACACCGTCCATCACCCCTAATATGTTATGACTTTGTGCCATTCAATAACATCATCCCTTTCGAGTTCCCATTTCGAATATGATTAGGTGAATCTTTCATTATTTCCTTTCGTCCTAGATGTCATGTTAAATCCAAGAGATACAGAGTGATCACTCTCTTATAGATTTAACTTTTCAGGCCTTAGACATCTGACTCTCAACGAATAAGAGGGACAAATTCCATCTTGACTACATACGTCCTAGATATACACTTTGTAATATACCTGAGTTCTTCCTTATGTACTACCATGTTTCAGAATAGCGAAGGAAAGAATCAAGGCACAGTATTTGGTGAATATCCGAACCCAATATGTATCTCAGGTCAGAGGATACAATGATATTCGCCTTTACTCAAGATTACATGTGATCACCCACAAAGTCTCTATACAGTAATTCTTGAGAGCGGGTCTTCCAATATTTGTTTCCCACAAATATCTATGAACCTTGGTTGCAACCTTGCCCCACATTCAACCTATGAATGTATACCAATCCGAGTTCATAATAGTCTTAACCTCACACTTGTTCCCACAAATGTGATCGACTACAGAAATTTAGAATAATTACTTATTCATGGATGAAATATGCAAAATAGGAACATAACTCAAATAAATTAACACCATAGTTATATTAATGAGTTTGAATAATTTCGTTCCGGTACAATACATAAAATAGATCATATCCAATCACTAGAATATCGAAGCCCTAATGCACAAACATGTCCCTCATGTTTTGGCCCATATAAAAGCTTCGTGAGTGGATCCGCAACATTTTGATCTGTGTGAACTTTGTGAATACATATCTTTCCCTTTTCAACCTCATCCCTGATGTAGTTGAATCTCCGCTCAATGTGACGAGTCTTTTGATGAGCACGAGGTTCCTTGATTTGAGCAATCGCACCCTCGTTGTCACAAAAGATCTCAAGAGGGTCCTGAATGGAAGGGACCACTCCTAAGTCGTCGATGAATTTCTTCATCCATGCAGCTTCCTGAGCTGCCAGTGAGGCGGCAATGTACTCCGACTCTGTAGTGGATAACGCAACAACCTCCTGTTTCGAACTCTTCCAAGAGACCGCACCACCATTTAACATGAAGACATAACCGGATTGTGATCGAGAGTCATCTCGATCAGTTTAGAAACTCGCGTCCACGTAACCTTTTACAGCGAGTTCCTCCTCACCAGACCCATATATTAGAAACATATCCTTAGTCCTCCTAAGGTATTTCAATATGCTTTTAACAGCAATCCAATGACAATTTCCTGGGTTGTTCTGGTATCTACTTGTCAAGCTTAGAGCGCATGACACATCCGGTCTAGTACATATCATTGCATACATGATAGACCCAATAGCAGATGCGTATGGGACTTTCTTCATTCTCTCTTGTTCATCTTTCGTGGTAGGACACTAAGATGAACTGAGAACGGTTCCCTTTTGAATAGGTACCAAACCTCTCTTAGAGTTTTCCATCTTGAACCTTTTCAAGACTTTATCAATGTATGTACTTTGACTTAAATCTATCAATCTCTTGGATCTATTCCTATAGATCCCTATCCCCAATATGTATTGTGCATCTCCAAGATCCTTAATGGAGAAGCAACTCTTTAGCCAAGTTTTGACTCCTTGCATTGTGGTAATATCATTCCCAAATAATAATATATCATCCACATATAGTACAAGGAACATGATAGTGCTCCACTAGCTTTCTTATATACACAAGCTTCATCACCATTTTTAATGAAGCCAAATTTCTCGGCTTCCTCATTAAAACGATGATTCCACATTCTAAATGCTTGTTTCAATCCGTAGATTGACTTCTTTAACTTGCATACCTTTTTAGGATATTTTGGATCAACAAAACCTTCAGGCTGGACCATATAGACATCTTCCATAAGATATCCATTTAGGAAAGCGGTTTTGACATCCATTTGCCATATTTCATAGTCGTAGTGAGCAGCAATGGCAAATAATATCCTAATAGACTTTAGCATTGCCACTGGCGAGAAAGTTTCATCATAATCAACCCCTTGAGTTTGAGTGAAACCTTTTGCTACAAGTCTAGCTTTATATGTATCCAAGTTTCCATGTATGTCGGTTTTCATTTTGAAAAGCCATTTGCAATCAACTAGCTTAGAGCTAGGAGGTTGCTCAACAAGTTCCCACACTTGGTTTTCATACATGGATTGCATCTCGGCGTTCATGGCTTCCTTCCATTTATCTTTATCAATCCTTGATAAAGCATCTTTGTAGTTTGTCGGTTCATCCAAATCAACCGTATAGCAACCATCTATGAGAAACCCATATCTCTCAGGAGGATTGCTAATCCTACCAGATCTACGAATGCCTTGTGTATTTTGATCATCCATTTGATCACTATCAACATTTTCATGTTGAGTGCTAGTGTCAACCAATTGTGTATCATCTACTTGATCTTGAACCTCTTCAAGATCTATCTTCCTTTTACTATTTCCTTCCATTAGGAACTTAGTTTCAAGGAATTCCGCCTTCCGAGCAACAAATACATTCTGCTCGGATGGATAATAGAAATAGTATCCCATATCATCCTTGGGATATCCTATGAAGATACACTTCGTGGATCGAGCATTCAACTTATTAGGGACGTAACGCTTAGGATAAGCTTCACATCCCCATACCTTTAAGTATGATAGAGATGGAGGTTTACCAAACCACATCTCGTGAGGAGTTCGTTCCACTTTCTTGGTTGGGGCCATATTTAAAATACGAGCCGCGGAGCTTAGACAATAACTCCAAAATGATAGAGGCAACGAGCTTCTTGCCATCATAGATCGAACCATATCCATTAGGGTTCGGTTCCTCCTTTCGGAAACTCCATTAAGTTGGGGTGTTCCGGGTGGAGTAAGTTGTGAGATAATCCCACAACTCCTAAGATGATCTTGGAAGGCATCGCTTAGGTATTCACCTCCTCTATCGGTACGAAGTACCTTAATTGTCCTATTGAGTTGATTTTGTACTTCGTTTTGATATTCTTTGAATGCTTCAAACGTTTCGTCCTTGTGTCTTAATAAGTAGACATATCCGAAACGACTAAAGTCATCAATGAAAGTAACAAAGTATCTTTCACCATTCCTAGTCATGGGTTTAAAGGGTCCACATACATTCGAATGTATTAATCCCAATAAATCTTTAGCCCTTTCATAGGTCCCTTTGAAAGGTGCTTTAGTCATCTTGCCTTGTAAACAAGATTCGCATACTTCAAACGAATCCATTTCATTTGATTTCAAAAGTCCATTCTTTTGAAGTGTATGTATTCGGTTCTTGTTTATGTGACCAAGGCGACAATGCCATAAGTAGGAATCACTCAAATCCTTTTTGAGTTTCTTGGTGCTTGTATGGTACATTGAGCTACTAGATGATGTGTCATCATGAACCAATTCATAAATTCCATTTGAAGGTGAAGCCTTGAAATAGAATATATTATCTAAATAAATATGGATATCATCATTAACAAAATTAAGATTAAAACCACATTGTTTCAAACGGGAAATAGAAATAATGTTTCGACATAAGTCGGGTGCATACAAAACATCTTTTAAAATAAGTTCCAAACCACTTGGAAGCTTTAACACAAAGTCTCCTTGAGCCTTCACTTGCACTTTGGCTCCATTACCCATGTAGAGACTTGATGTTCCCGTTTGCTTGCTACTTCTTTTGAACCCCTGCAAAGAATTGCAAATGTGAGTTCCACATCCAGTGTCTAATACCCATGTATTAGAAGAAGTAATGCTAAGCTCTATATATACCATATATATATTACCTGAGGATTGCCCCTCATCCCTCTTCTCCTTCAACTCCTTAAGGTAGACCGGACAATTTCGTTTCCAATGACCTGTCTCACCGCAACCGAAACATGGGTCTTTCTTGGGGTTTGCCTTTTCGGCTACCTTTTGCTTCTTAGCCTTGTTGATGGTTGGGGTAACCATCTTCCCCTTCCCTTTGCCTTGGTAAGCGGGTCCTTTTCTCTTAGCCACCTTTGGCTTAGAGGTCTTACCTTTGGACCCACCTTGATCAATTGTTAACACGGGTAAAGCCCTTTTACCCATGCTAGTTTCGGCCGTTCTAAGCATACCGTGAAGCTCACCTATGCTCTTATCCATCCCATTCATATTGTAATTAATTACAAATTGATCAAACCTTTTTGATAGGGAGTTAAGGATAAGATCGGTGGCTAACTCATTGGATATGTTTAGGTTAAGTCGGTTAGCACGATCGATAAGGCTTTTCATCTTGAGTACATAAGATGAAACCGATTGGGTATCGTCCATACGACAAGCATGAAGCGCCCGAACCGTTTCGAAGCGCTCGACACGCGCTTGTTGGAGAAACATCTCCTTCAATTGCGTTATCATGTCGTATGCACTATGGTGCTCGAAATCCTTTTGGAGTTCGGGTATCATAGTCCCAAGCATTAAGCATGAGACTTGAAGGGAGTCGTGGCAATACTTATCGTAAGAGGCCATTGCCTCCACATCATTCTCATCCGGTTGATCGGGAATGGGGTCCTCAAGCACATACATTTTATCCTCTTGTTTGAGGACAATCCGAAGATTGCGGAACCAATCCATAAAGTTAGTATGGTTGAGTTTGTCTTTCTCTAAGAGAGACCTTAATGATAGGTGGTTTAAGTTAAGTGGTGCGTTTGGAATGTTGTTGTTGTTATTGGCGGCCATCTACAAAATTAACAAAGTTCGTTTAAGTATCGATTTTAATTTAACATTCAATACCCTTTAAATCAAATTGAATTTTTAAATTCTAGAATCCAACGGTAAACCAAATTTCGGTTACGTGACCTTTATCCCGCAACTTGATTTAGCTAGGTAGTCAATAAATGACAATTGCAATCCATTTGCAACTTCTAGAGTATGGGATCATGCAATTCTTTTGCATGTCATATTTATCCCATCAACGCCTATTTGTTTCTCATGCTTCGGTGACCCTAAGTTCATGATTCCCAAATCAAGTCGTCCTACTTGTATAGACTTGTAAATTTAACATACAAGTGGTTAGGTGACCTTTATCCCACAAGCATGCAAAATTTACCTTAATCATATTAGTTTGCTCATAACGGTTAGGTGACCTTTATCCCATCATGAGTTACCTAATACTTTTAAGTGTCACACAATAGGATGGCGTTAAACTTGTTTACCTTGTTAGTAAAAGGGATTTAAGTTTTCATTAATTCTAGTTTGAGAAAACTTTTATGCCATACACCAACATGCATTTAGTGTATGGTTCATTTGAAATCCATTTTCATGTCATGTAATAATGCCAATTACATTACATTGATATAAACCATTTTATATGTGTTTTAATAACCAATTATTATAATCCTATTGCCATTTCAATTTAACCATTTAAATTGTCATTTTGCATGTTGTTAATAATGTGTAATTTAACCAATTAAATTGTAGTTTTGCTTGTTGTTAACTTGTGTAATAACTTGTTGTAATAACATACACAATCCACAATCATACAAGAGATTAAAACAACCACGCATGCAAAACAAATGTTCACAATCAAGCCTTTTGGTGGACATTTTGTTTAGCCGAAAACAAAATTCCACCGGTCAATGGGTAAAACACAAAGTAAGAGGTTTTAACCTCCCACTTAACTTTGCATCCACATGCTCCTTGTGTTCTTCCTTGTGATCTTCATGCATCTTCATCTTGTTACAAAATATATCCTAATACATTTTGTCTAGAAAATGAAAATACAACCTAATCTATTTTACATGCCAAATATAAAATAAATTACATAACCAAAATTAATATTACATACCAAATGAAATAATTAATTTTACAAACCAAATGAATGAATATAACAACCACATGGAAAGATTAACAAATCAACCAAATAAATATTCATTCAAACACAAGGTCTTGGCTATGATTGTGAACATCAATATATCAACAAATATGAACCAAATAGCAAACCCAAAACCACTTTTGGAACCCTCCAAATTCGGCCATAATGAGAAACCCTCCCAAATCCATTAATTTTGCATTTTACTTTCATGCATGTTAGTAGAATGCAAAGTTGATGGGTTTTAAAGACCATATATAAGAAGCATAATCCATAGACTCCGGCTCTAGATACCATTGATGGAATTCAACATAATAACAAGTTTCTCAATGTTAACTTAATCATGAAACCAATTCATTTAGAGTTGTAACAAGCGGAAGCATAATTATTAAGAAAACAAGTTTATATGTTAAACCATTTGTAATTGAATTCCATGTAATATCAAGTCTTGAAATTATGCCTACAAAATTAAGAACAAGAGGAGAAGATTTGCATTTACCTCCTCAAGCTAGTTGAGGGTTGTTTAACACAAGGATATGATGAACAAGTGAGTTAAAGCTCCAAGCTTTTGATCCTCCAACACCACCCCTAAGTTAGCTAGACTTTGTAACCTCAACACTCTTGTTAATCTAGCTTGAAACCCACTTTTATGTACCCAAAATTCTGGACAGCAGCTCTCAAGAAATGATGATGAATGCAAGTTCCAAAAGCATGAAACCTCAAGAGATAATACCCCAAACTATGCACCAACACCCTTACTATTAGTTAGGATTTCTTTGCACTTGAAATTGGCTTGCAAAATGAGCTTGAAGAACTTTATTTGGTGCCTCAAACCCCAAGGTTTTTGGGCAGCTGCAGAATGCAGTTTTTTGTTCTTTTTACTTGATGTATTTTCAAGTCTTGGTTAGCATTTAGTCAAGGAGCATGCTTGTAGAAAACTAGGAAAAGTATGGGCCATTCAATGAAGAATCTATAGCATGCTTCTTAAACTCCCAATGCCACCACAAGGATCATGTTATAATATACATTTATAAAAAAAACTGAATTTACAAAATCAGTTTTTCTTTTTTATATAACATGATTTTATAAAACACATATTATAAACTTGTATATTATTTGTTATGTATATTTTATAAAACCAATTTTATGAAAATGTAACATAACTTAATTAATTATTTAACCTATAAATAATTAAATCCTTGTTATATAAGTTATTCCATAACTTATATATAAACATATCAAGTAATATTTAAGAAAACCATTTTCTTAAAGTTCAAGTGTCGCGTATTTAATCAACGAACCAATCGCCAAGGTTAAATACGAATAAGGTGTCGGTAAGTTTGTTATTGGGTATGACCCGACTTGGATCATAACATGTTAGCCACGTTAATTTAATATGTCTCTCGGGCATACGAAATACCTTCAATTATGTAAAAACTGCATTCAAGAAACTGATTTCGATGTAACATATTTGTATTGTAAACCATTATGTAATGGTCGTGTGTAGACAGGATATTTTAGATTATCATTATTTGATAATCTACGTAAAGCTTTTTAAACCTTTATTTATGAAATAAAGGTTATGGTTTGTTTTAAAAATGAATGCAGTCTTTGAAAAACGTCTCATATAGAGGTCAAAACCTCGCAACGAAATCAATTAATATGGAACGTTTTTAATCAATAAGAACGGGACATTTCAGCAGGCAGTGCTGCTTTCGAATGATATTTTTAAGCATACAGCTCCGGCAAAATATAAGCAATGCTTAGCGCAGCCCGTCGTCCGTGATGTGGCTGTAGATAATTTCTTCGCCCTTATTACTGGAGAGCAAGCTACAAAGCCACCAGCTATGGCAGAATCCACTCAGTGTTTCATTGATCGAATTGCTAACTATTCGTTGCCTAGAAATCTTGGCATACCGGTAATTGGAGTTTATGATGGCACAACGGATCCTGAGGATTTCCTCACCATGTTTGAAGGCGCTATGAGGTTGCAGCATTGGGATGATGAGGTAGCTTGTCATATGTTTCTTATGGTGCTGCAGAAAATGGCAAGGGAATGGTTTGCTAGCTTGCCGCCAAGAAGCATCACTAGTTATTTGGACCTCCGTGCAAAGTTTGTTATGCAGTATCAAAACCTTCGAAGCTGTACTTTGACACATCTTGATGCACATGAGATCACAATGCATCACAATGAATCCTTGAGTAATTTCATGAATCGATACACACTTGAAGCACAGAAGATACCTGATTGTCCAGAATCTCAGCTAGTATCTGGTTTTATTTTTTGTCTGGATCAGCGACGGTTTAGTGCACTTGTTCATGCATTAAGGTATGACTTGCCAAAGACTCTACATCAGGCGTTGGAAGTTGCAGAGAAGCATGTTCGAGCCGGTGAGTGTGGGATGAATAAGTTTGATGGCAGCAGCAGTAGCAAACCGCACAATGGAGGGAGGTACTTTGACAAGAATAAGAGGAGGAATGACAATTCTAATGGTGGATGGAGAGGCAACAACCATCCCAATGATTTTCATCATAATAGAAGGCCAATAGAGAGGCATCCGTTGATAATGTCGCTTACTAAATGAAATGTCCCGTTCTTATTGATTAAAAACGTTCCATATTAATTGATTTCGTTGTGAGGTTTTGACCTCTATATGAGACGTTTTTCAAAGATTGCATTCATTTTTAAAACAAACCATAACCTTTATTTCATAAATAATGGTTTAAAAAGCTTTACGTAGATTATCAAATAATGATAATCTAAAATATCCTGTCTACACACGACCATTACATAATGGTTTAAAATACAAATATGTTACATCGAAATCAGTTTCTTGAATGCAGTTTTTACACAATATCATACAAACATGGACTCCAAATCTTGTCCTTATTTTAGCATGCAACAGCGGAAGCTCTTAGTATTCACATGAGAATAAACATGCTTAAAACGTCAACAAAAATGTTAGTGAGTTATAGGTTTAACCTATATATATATATCAAATCGTAACAATAGACCACAAGATTTCATATTTCAATACACATCACATACATAGAGATAAAAATCATTCATATGGTGAACACCTGCTAACCGACATTAACAAGATGCATATATAAGAATATCCCCATCATTCCGGGACACCCTTCGGATATGATATAAATTTCGAAGTACTAAAGCATTCGGTACTTTGGATGGGGTTTGTTAGGCCCAATAGATCTATCTTTAGGATTCGTGTCAATTAGGGTGTCTGTTCCCTAATTCTTAGATTACCAGACTTAATAAAAAGGGGCATATTCGATTTCGATAATTCAACCATAGAATGTAGTTTCACGTACTTGTGTCTATTTTGTAAATCATTTATAAAACCTACATGTATTCTCATCCCAAAAATATTAGATTTTAAAAGTGGGACTATAACTCACTTTCACAGATTTTTACTTCGTCGGGAAGTAAGACTTGGCCACTGGTTGATTCACGAACCTATAACAATATATACATATATATCAAAGTATGTTCAAAATATATTTATAACACTTTTAATATATTTTGATGTTTTAAGTTTATTAAGTCAGCTATCCTCGTTAGTAACCTACAACTAGTTGTCCACAGTTAGATGTACAGAAATAAATCGATAAATATTATCTTGAATCAATCCACGACCCAGTATATACGTATCTCAGTATTGATCACAACTCAAACTATATATATTTTGGAATCAACCTCAACCCTGTATAGCTAACTCCAACATTTACATATAGAGTGTCTATGGTTGTTCCGAAATATATATAGATGTGTCGACATGATAGGTCGAAACATTGTATACGTGTCTATGGTATCTCAAGATTACATAATATACAATACAAGTTGATTAAGTTATGGTTGGAATAGATTTGTTACTAATTTTCACGTAGCTAAAATGAGAAAAATTATCCAATCTTGTTTTACCCATAACTTCTTCATTTTAAATCCGTTTTGAGTGAATCAAATTGCTATGGTTTCATATTGAACTCTATTTTATGAATCTAAACAGAAAAAGTATAGGTTTATAGTCGTAAAAATAAGTTACAAGTCTTTTTTGTAAAGATAGTCATTTCACTCGAAAGAACGACGTCTAGATAACCATTTTAGAAAACATGCTTCCACTTTGAGTTTAACCATGATTTTTGGATATAGTTTCATGTTCATAATAAAAATCATTTTCTCAGAATAACGACTTTTAAATCAAAGTTTATCATAGTTTTTTAATTAACTAACCCAAAACAGTCCGCGGTGTTACTACGACGGCGTAAATCCGATTTTACGGTTTTTTTCGTGTTTCCAGGTTTTAAATCATTAAGTTAGCATATCATATAGATATAGAACATGTGTTTAGTTTATTTTAAAAGTCAAGTTAGAAGGATTAACTTTTATTTGCGAACAAGTTTAGAATTAACTAAACTATGTTCTAGTGATTACAAGTTTAAACCTTCGAATAAGATAGCTTTATATGTATGAATCGAATGATGTTATGAACATCATTACTACCTCAAGTTCCTTGTATAAACCTACTGGAAATGAGATAAATAGATCTAGCTTCAAAGGATCCTTGGATGACTTGAAAGTTCTTGAAGCAGAATCATGACACGAAAACAATTTCAAGTAAGATTTCCACTCGAAATAAGATTGTTATAGTTATAGAAATTGAATTAAAGTTTGAATATGATTATTACCTTGTATTAGAAAGATAACCTACTGTAAGTAACAAAGGTTTCTTAATCTTGAATGATTACTTGGAATGGATTTAGAAAACTTGGAAGTAAACTTGCAATCTTGGAAGTATTCTTGATTTTATGAAACTAGAACTTTTGGAATTTATGAAGAACACTTAGAACTTGAAGATATAACTTGAGAGAGATCAATTAGATGAAGAAAATTGAAGAATGAAAGTGTTTTTAGGTGTTTTTGGTCGTTGGTGTATGGATTAGATATAAAGGATATGTAATTTTGTTTTCATGTAAATAAGTCATGAATGATTACTCATATTTTTGTAATTTTATGAGATATTTCATGCTAGTTGCCAAATTATGGTTCCCACATGTGTTAGGTGACTCACATGGGCTGCTAAGAGCTGATCATTGGAGTGTATATACTAATAGTACATACATCTAAAAGCTGTGTATTGTACGAGTACGAATACGGGTGCATACGAGTAGAATTGTTGTTGAAACTGAACGAGGATGTAATTGTAAGCATTTTTGTTAGGTAGAAGTATTTTGATAAGTGTCTTGAAGTCTTTCAAAAGTGTATGAATACATATTAAAACACTACATGTATATACATTTTAACTGAGTCGTTAAGTCATCGTTAGTCGTTACATGTAAACGTTGTTTTGAAACCTTTACGTTAACGATCTTGTTGAATGTTGTTAACCCATTGTTTATTATAACAAATGAGATGTTAAATTGTTATATTATCATGATATTATGATATATAATATATCTTAGTATGATATATATGTAGTGACCCGAACTTTTCCATGTTTATATATATTAATTGAGATTGATATTTACATGATTAAATGTTTCCAACATGTTAAGCAATCAAACTTGTTAAGACTTTATTAATTGAAATATGTTTCATATAGACAATTCACCACCCAAGTTGATCGGCGATTCACGAACGTTAAAACTTGTAAAAACGACATGACGATATATATATGGATATACATATGGTTAACATGAGATTATGATAAGTAAGTATCTCCATAAGTATATTAATAATGAGTTATATACATATAAACAAGACTACTAAATGTATATATATCATATTAAGATATATTAATATATCATAATATCATGATAATATAATAATTTAACATCTCATTAGATATAATAAACAATGGGTTAACAACATTAATTGAGATCGTTAACTTAAAGGTTTCAAAACAACACTTACATGTAACGACTAACGATGACTTAATGACTCAGTTAAAATGTATATACATGTAGTGTATTTAGATGTATTAAAATACTTTTGGAAGACTTCAAGACATATATCAAAACACTCATACTTAACGAAAATGGTTACAGTTACTTTTCCATTCTTTTCTTTCATCAAGAATTCTAGTCGTATTCTTACCCGTATTATACACAGCTTCAAAACGTACTTACTATGAGTATATACCAATAGGAACTAGCATGGGATTCCACTCTTGATTATGTCATGTATTACTAATCAATTTTTACTTCTACCATGAGCTAGTCAACTAACTAGAACTCCTTTTAACCCCACTCACCACTCACCAATTACCACTCATCATTCACTCCATTTCACTTCCAATTCTCTTTCTAATTCTCTCTCAACACACACACACTATTATGAACGTATTTTTCCAGTAGTTAATCATCATCTTCATCAAAAATCACTTCAAGAATCAAGCTATAATCATCATAGGAAGAACACTTCAAGAACACTTCAAAAATCCCTTCAAGTTTACTAATTTACTTCCAAGCTTTCTAATCCATTCCAAGTAATCATCTAAGATCAAGAAACCTTTGTTATATACAGTAGGTTATCTTTCTTATTCAAGATAATATTCATATTCAAACTTTGATTCAATTTCTATAACTATAAACTATCTTAATTCGAGTAAAAATCTTACTTGAACTTGTTTTTGTGTCATGATCCTACTTAAGAACTTTCAAGCCATCCAAGATCCTTTGAAGCTAGATCATTTCTTGTCACTTCCAGTAGGTTTACCTACTAAACTTGAGGTAGTAATGATGTTCATAACATCATTCGATTCATATATATAAAACTATCTTATTCGAAGGTTTAAACTCGTAATCACTAGAACATAGTTTAGTTAATTCTAAACTTGTTCGCAAACAAAAGTTAATCCTTCTAACTTGAATTTAAAATTAACTACACACATGTTCTATATCTATATGATATGCTAACTTAATGATTTAAAACCTGGAAACACGAAAAACACCGTAAAATCGGATTTACGCCGTCGTAGTAACACCGCGGGCTGTTTTGGGTTAGTTAATTAAAAACTATGATAAACTTTGATTTAAAAGTTGTTATTCTGAGAAAATGATTTTTATTATGAACATGAAACTATATCCAAAAATTATGGTTAAACTCAAAGTGGAAGTATGTTTTCTAAAATGGTCATCTAGACGTCGTTCTTTCGACTGAAATGACTACCTTTACAAAAACGACTTGTAACTTATTTTTCCGACTATAAACCTATACTTTTCTGTTTAGATTCATAAAATAGAGTTCAATATGAAACCATAGCAATTTGATTCACTCAAAACGGATTTAAAATGAAGAAGTTATGGGTAAAACAAGATTGGATAGTTTTTCTTATTTTAGCTACGTGAAAATTGGTAATAAATCTATTCCAACCATAACTTAATCAACTTGTATTGTATATTATGTAATCTTGAGATACCATAGACACGTATACAATGTTTCTACCTATCATGTCGACACATCTATATATATTTCGAAACAACCATAGACACTCTATATGTGAATGTTGGAGTTAGCTATACAGGGTTGAGGTTGATTCCCAAAATATATATAGTTTGAGTTGTGATCAATACTGAGATACGTATACACTGGGTCGTGGATTGATTCAAGATAATATTTATCGATTTATTTCTGTACATCTAATTGTGGACAACTAGTTGTAGGTTACTAACGAGGACAGCTGACTTAATAAACTTAAAACATCAAAATATATTTAAAGTGTTGTAAATATATTTTAAACATACTTTAATATATATGTATATATTGTTATAGGTTCGTGAATCAACCAGTGGCCAAGTCTTACTTCCCGACGAAGTAAAAATCTGTGAAAGTGAGTTATAGTCCCACTTTTAAAATCTAATATTTTTGGGATGAGAATACATGCAGGTTTTATAAATGATTTACAAAATAGACACAAGTACGTGAAACTACATTCTATGGTTGAATTATCAAAATCGAATATGCCCCTTTTTATTAAGTCTGGTAATCTAAGAATTAGAGAACAGACACCCTAATTGACGCGAATCCTAAAGATAGATCTATTGGGCCTAACAAACCCCATCCAAAGTACCGGATGCTTTAGTACTTCGAAATTTATATCATATCCGAAGGGTGTCCCGGAATGATGGGGGTATTCTTATATATGCATCTTGTTAATGTCGGTTACCATGTGTTCACCATATGAATGATTTTTTATCTCTATGTATGGGATGTGTATTGAAATATGAAATCTTGTGGTCTATTGTTACGATTTGATATATATAGGTTAAACCTATAACTCACCAACATTTTTGTTGACGTTTAAAGCATGTTTATTCTTAGGTGAATACTAAGAGCTTCCGCTGTTGCATACTAAAACTGCATTCAAGAAACTGTTTTTCGATGTAACATATTTGTATTGTAAACCATTATGTAATGGTCGTGTGTAAATAGGATATTTTAGATTATCATTATTTGATAATCTACATAAAGCTTTTTAAACCTTTATTTATGAAATAAAGGTTATGGTTTGTTTTAAAAATGAATGCAGTCTTTGAAAAACGTCTCATATAGAGGTCAAAACCTCGCAACGAAATCAATTAATATGGAACATTTTTAATCAATAAGAACGGGACATTTCAATATATACAGTTAAATGTCGTTACAACGATAATCGTTACATATATGTCTCGTTTAAAAATCATTAAGTTAGTAGTCTTATTTTTACATATGTATTTCATTGTTAATACTCTTAATAATATGTTTACTTATCATTTAACATAATTAACCAAGTGCATCAATATCTTAATATGATTCATATGTACCTAGTAAGACGTTGTTATAACGATAATCATTATATATATCGTTTTCGAGTTTCTTAAATTAATAGTCTCATTTTTATGTATATAACTCATTGTTAAAATACCTAATGAGATACATACTTATAATAAAATCATGTTAACTATATATATAACCATATATATGTCATCGTATAGTTTTTACAAGTTTTAACGTTCGTGAATCACTGGTCAACTTGGGTGGTCAATTGTCTATATGAAACCTATTTCAATTAATCAAGTCTTAACAAGTTTGATTGCTTAACATGTTGGAAACACTTAATAATGTAAATAACAATTTCATTTAATATATATATAAACATGGAAAAGTTCGGGTCACTACAGTACCTACCCGTTAAATAAATTTCGTCCCAAAATTTTAAGCAGTTGGAGGTGTTGACATATCTTCTGGAAATAAATGCGGGTATTTCTTCTTCATCTGATCTTCACGCTCCCAGGTGAACTCGGGTCCTCTACGAGCATTCCATCGAACCTTAACAATCGGTATCTTGTTTTGTTTAAGTCTCTTAACCTCACGATCCATTATTTCGACGGGTTCTTCAATGAATTGAAGTTTTTCATTGATTTGGATTTCGTCCAACGGAATAGTGAGATCTTCTTTAGCAAAACATTTCTTCAAATTAGAGACGTGAAAAGTGTTATGTACAGCCGCGAGTTGTTGAGGTAGCTCCAGTTGGTAAGCTACTGGTCCTACACGATCTATAATCTTGAATGGTCCAATGTACCTTGGATTTAGTTTCCCCCGTTTACCAAATCGAACAACGCCTTTCCAAGGTGAAACCTTAAGCATGACCATTTCTCCAATTTCAAACTCTATATCTTTTCTTTTACTGTCCGCGTAGCTCTTTTGTCGACTCTAGGCGGTTTTCAATCTTTGTTGAATTTGGATGATTTTCTCGGTAGTTTCTTGTATTATCTCCGGACCCGTAATCTGTCTATCCCCCACTTCACTCCAACAAATTGGAGACCTGCACTTTCTACCATAAAGTGCTTCAAACGGCGCCATCTCAATGCTTGAATGGTAGCTGTTGTTGTAGGAAAATTCTGCTAACGGTAGATGTCGATCCCAAATGTTTCCGAAATCAATAACACAAGCTCGTAGCATGTTTTCAAGTGTTTGTATCGTCCTTTCGCTCTGCCCATCAGTTTGTGGATGATAGGCAGTACTCATGTCTAGACGAGTTCCCAATGCTTGCTGTAATGTCTGCCAGAATCTTGAAATAAATCTGCCATCCCTATCAGAGATAATAGAGATTGGTATTCCATGTCTGGAGACGACTTCCTTCAAATACAGTCGTGCTAACTTATCCATCTTGTCATCTTTTCTTATTGGCAGGAAGTGTGCTGACTTGGTGAGATGATCAACTATTACCCAAATAGTATCATAACCACTTGCAGTCCTTGGCAATTTAGTAATGAAATCCATGGTAATGTTTTCCCATTTCCATTCCGGAATTTCAGGTTGTTGTAGTAGACCTGATGGTTTCTGATGTTCAGCTTTGACCTTAGAACACGTCAAACATTCTCCTACATATTTAGCAATATCAGCTTTCATACCTGGCCACCAAAAATGTTTCTTGAGATCCTTGTACATCTTCCCCGTTTCAGGATGTATTGAGTATCTGGTTTTATGAGCTTCTCTAAGTACCATTTCTCTCATATCTCCAAATTTTGGTACCCAAATCCTTTCAGCCCTATACCGGGTTCCGTCTTCCTGAATATTAAGATGCTTCTCCGATCCTTTGGGTATTTCATCCTTTAAATTTCCCTCTTTTAAAACTCCTTGTTGCGCCTCCTTTATTTGAGTAGTAAGGTTAGTGTGAATCATTATATTCATAGATTTTACTCGAATGGGTTCTCTGTCCTTTCTGCTCAAGGCGTCGGCTACCAAATTTGCCTTCCCCGAGTGGTAACGAATCTCAAAGTCGTAATCATTCAACAATTCAATCCACCTACGCTACCTCATATTCAGTTTTTTCTGATTAAATATGTGTTGAAGACTTTTGTGGTCGGTATATATAATACTTTTGACCCCATATAAGTAGTGCCTCCAAGTCTTTAATGCAAAAACAACCGCGCCTAATTCCAAATCATGGGTCATATAATTTTGCTCGTGAATCTTCAATTGTCTAGACGCATAAGCAATCACCTTCGTTCGTTGCATTAATACACAACCGAGACCTTGCTTTGATGCGTCACAATAAATCACAAAATCATCATTCCCTTCAGGCAATGACAATATAGGTGCCGTAGTTAGCTTTTTCTTCAATAATTGAAACGCCTCCTCTTGTTCATCCTTCCATTCAAATTTCTTCCCTTTATGCGTTAATGCAGTCAAGGGTTTTGCTATTTTGGAGAAATCTTGGATGAATCTTCTGTAGTAACCAGCCAATCCTAAATATTGACGTATATGCTTTGAGTTTTTGGAGTTTCCCACTTTTCAACGGTTTCGATCTTTACCGGGTCTACCTGGATACCTTCTTTGTTCACTATGTGACCGAGGAATTGAACTTCTTCCAACCAAAATGCACACTTTGAAAACTTAGTGTACAGTTTTCCTTTCCTCAATACTTCTAGCACTTTTCTCAAATGTTCTTCGTGCTCTTGATCATTCTTTGAGTAAATAAGTATGTCATCGATGAAAACAATGACAAACTTGTCAAGATATGGCCCACACACTCGGTTCATAAGGTCCATGAACACAGCTGGTGCGTTAGTCAATCCAAACGGCATAACCATAAACTCGTAATGACCATAACGCGTCCTAAAAGCAGTTTTTGGAATATCATCCTCCTTTACTCTCATTTGATGATATCCAGAACATAAATCGATCTTCGAATAAACCGACGAGCCTTGTAGTTGATCAAATAAGTCGTCAATTCTCGGCAGTGGATAACGGTTTTTGATGGTAAGTTTGTTCAACTCTCTGTAGTCAATACACAACCTAAATGTACCATCCTTCTTCTTGACAAACAAAACAGGAGCTCCCCATGGTGATGTGCTTAGTCGAATGAAACCACGTTCTAATAGTTCTTGCAGTTGGCTTTGCAGTTCTTTCATCTCGCTGGGTGCGAGTCTATAAGGAGCACGAGCTATTGGTGCAGCTCCTGGTACAAGATCTATTTGAAATTCAACAGATCGATGTGGAGGTAGTCCCGGTAATTCTTTCGGAAATACATCGGGAAATTCTTTTGCGACGGGAACATCATTGATGGTCTTTTCTTCAGTTTGTACTTTCTCAACGTGTGCTAGAACAGCATAGTAACCTTTTCTTATTAGTTTTTGTGCCTTCAAATTACTAATAAGATGTAGCTTCATGTTGCCCTTTTCTCCGTACACCATTAAGGGTTCTCCTTCTTCTCGTACAATGCGAATTGCATTTTTATAACATACGATCTCTGCTTTCACCTTCTTTAGCCAGTCCATGCCAACTATTACATCAAAACTCCCTAACTCTACTGGTATCAAATCAATCTTAAATATTTCACTACCCAGTTTAATTTCTCGATTCCGGCATATATTATCTGCTGAAATTAATTTACCGTTTGCTAATTTGAGTAAAAATTTACTATCCAACGGCGTCAATGGACAACTTAATTTAGCACAAAAATCTCTACTCATATAGCTTCTATCTGCACTCGAATCAAATAAAACGTAAGCAGATTTATTGTCAATAAGAAACGTACCCGTAACAAGCTCCGGGTCTTCCTATGCCTCTGCCGCATTAATATTGAAAACTCTTCCGCGGCCTTGTCCATTCGTGTTCTCTTGGTTCGGGCAATTTCTAATAATGTGGCCCAGTTTTCCACATTTATAATAAACTACATTGGCATAACTTGCTCCGACACTACTTGCTCCACCATTACTCGTTCCGACACCATTTGTTCCTTTCGTTTTGTTAACCCCTGGTCCGTAGACCTCACACTTCGCCGCGCTATGACCATTTCTTTTACACTTGTTGCAAAATTTGGTGCAGAACCCCGAGTGATACTTTTCACACCTTTGGCATAGCTGCTTCTGATTGTTATTGTTGTTGGGTTGTTATTGTTATTGGGATGATTGTTGTAATTGCTGTTGTTGTTGTTGTTGTTGTTGTTGTTGTTGTTGTTGTTGTTGTTGTTGTTGTTGTTGTTGTTGTTGTTGTTGTTGTTGTTGTTGTTGTTGTTGTTGGGCCGTTTGTTGTAATTGCGATTGATGTTGCGATTGTTGGGATAATTGTTGCGATTATTATTGTAATTGATGTTGTTGTTGTATTGGTGATTCTTATCACCGTTTTCCTCCCACTTTCTTTTGACTTGCTTCACATTGGCCTCTTCAGCCGTCTGTTCTTTAATTCTTTCCTCAATCTGGTTCACTAGTTTGTGAGCCATTCTACATGCCTGTTGTATGGAGGCGGGCTAGTGTGAACTTATATCTTCTTGGATTCTTTTCGGTAATCCTTTCACAAACGCGTTGATCTTCTCTTCCTCATCTTCGAACGCTCCCGGACACAATAGGCACAATTCTGTGAATCGTCTTTCGTACGTGGTAATATCAAATCCTTGGGTTCGTAACCCTCTAAGTTCTGTCTTGAGCTTATTGACCTCAGTTCTGGGACGATACTTCTCGTTCATCAAGTGCTTGAATGCTGACCACGGTAGTGCGTACGCATCATCTTGTCCCACTTGCTCTACATAGGTATTCCACCATGTTAACGCAGAACCTGTGAAGGTATGCGTAGCGTACTTCACTTTGTCCTCTTCAGTACCCTTACTTATGGCAAACACCGATTCGACCTTCTCGGTCCACTGTAGTGACCCGAACTTTTCCATGTTTATATATATTAATTGAGATTGATGTTTACATGATTAAATGTTTCCAACATGTTAAGCAATCAAACTTTTTAAGACTTGATTAATTGAAATAGGTTTCATATAGACAATTGACCACCCAAGTTGACCGGTGATTCACGAACGTTAAAACTTGTAAAAAAAAAAAAAAACTATATGATGACATATATATGGTTATATATATAGTTAACATGATCTTATGATAAGTAAACATATCATTAATTATATTAACAATGAACTACATATGTAAAAACAAGACTACTAACTTAATGATTTTGAAACAAGACATATATGTAACGTTTATCGTTGTAACGACATTTAATGTATATATATCATATTAAGAGATATTCGTACATCATAATATCATGATAATATAATAATTTAAAATCTCTTTTGATATTATAAACATTGGGTTAACAACATTTAACAAGATCGTTAACCTAAAGGTTTCAAAACAACACTTACATGTAACGACTAACGATGACTTAACGACTCAGTTAAAATGTATATACATGTAGTGTTTTAATATGTATTTATACACTTTTGAAAGACTTCAATACACTTATCAAAATACTTCTACTTAACAAAAATGCTTACAATTACATTCTCGTTCAGTTTCATCAACAATTCTACTCGTATGCACCCGTATTCGTACTCGTACAATACACAGCTTTTAGATGTATGTACTATTGGTATATACACTCCAATGATCAGCTCTTAGCAGCCCATGTGAGTCACCTAACACATGTGGGAACCATCATTTGGCAACTAGCATGAAATATCTCATAAGATTACAAAAATATGAGTAATCATTCATGACTTATTTACATGAAAACAAAATTACATATCCTTTATATCTAATCCATACACCAACGACCAAAAACACCTACAAACACTTTCATTCTTCAATTTTCTTCATCTAATTGAACTCTCTCAAGTTCTATCTTCAAGTTCTAAGTGTTCTTCATAAATTCCAAAAGTTCTAGTTTCATAAAATCAAGAATACTTTCAAGTTTGCTAGCTCACTTCCAATCTTGTAAGGTGATCATCCAACCTCAAGAAATCTTTGTTTCTTACAGTAGGTTATCATTCTAATACAAGGTAATAATCATATTCAAACTTTGGTTCAATTTCTATAACTATAACAATCTTATTTCAAGTGATGATCTTACTTGAACTTGTTTTCGTGTCATGATTTTGCTTCAAGAACTTTGAGCCATCCAAGGATCCATTGAAGCTAGATCCATTTTTCTCTTTTCCAGTAGGTTCATCCAAGGAACTTAAGGTAGTAATGATGTTCATAACATCATTCGATTCATACATATAAAGCTATCTTATTCGAAGGTTTAAACTTGTAATCACTAGAACATAGTTTAGTTAATTCTAAACTTGTTCGCAAACAAAAGTTAATCCTTCTAACTTGACTTTTAAAATCAACTAAACACATGTTCTATATCTATATGATATGCTAACTTAATGATTTAAAACCTGGAAACACGAAAAACACCGTAAAACCGGATTTACGCCGTCGTAGTAACACCGCGGGCTGTTTTGGGTTAGTTAATTAAAAACTATGATAAACTTTGATTTAAAAGTTGTTATTCTGAGAAAATGATTTTTATTATGAACATGAAACTATATCCAAAAATTATGGTTAAACTCAAAGTGGAAGTATGTTTTCTAAAATGGTCATCTAGACGTCGTTCTTTCGACTGAAATGACTACCTTTACAAAAACGACTTGTAACTTATTTTTCCGACTAGAAACCTATACTTTTTTTGTTTAGATTCATAAAATAGAGTACAATATAAAACCATAGCAATTTGATTCACTCAAAACGGATTTAAAATGAAGAAGTTATGGGTAAAACAAGATTGGATAATTTTTCTCATTTTAGCTACGTGAAAATTGGTAACAAATCTATTCCAACCATAACTTAATCAACTTGTATTATATATTATGTAATCTTGAGATACCATAGACACGTATACAATGTTTCGACCTATCATGTCGACACATCTATATATATTTCGGAACAACCATAGACACTCTATATGTGAATGTTGGAGTTAGCTATACAGGGTTGAGGTTGATTCCAAAATATATCTAGTTTGAGTTGTGATCAATACTGAGATACGTATACACTGGGTCGTGGATTGATTCAAGATAATATTTATCGATTTATTTCTGTACATCTAACTGTGGACAACTAGTTGTAGGTTACTAACGAGGACAGCTGACTTAATAAACTTAAAACATCAAAATATATTAAAAGTGTTGTAAATATATTTTGAACATACTTTGATATATATGTATATATTGTTATAGGTTCGTGAATCAACCAGTGGCCAAGTCTTACTTCCCGACGAAGTAAAAATCTGTGAAAGTGAGTTATAGTCCCACTTTTAAAATCTAATATTTTTGGGATGAGAATACATGCAGGTTTTATAAATGATTTACAAAATAGACACAAGTACGTGAAACTACATTCTATGGTTGAATTATCGAAATCGAATATGCCCCTTTTTATTAAGTCTGGTAATCTAAGAATTAGGGAACAGACACCCTAATTGACGCGAATCCTAAAGATAGATCTATTGGGCCTAACAAACCCCATCCAAAGTACCGGATGCTTTAGTACTTCGAAATTTATATCATATCCGAAGGGTGTCCCGGAATGATGGGGATATTCTTATATATGCATCTTGTTATTGTCGGTTACCAGGTGTTCACCATATGAATGATTTTTATCTCTATGTATGGGATGTGTATTGAAATATGAAATCTTGTGGTCTATTGTTACGATTTGATATATATAGGTTAAACCTATAACTCACCAACATTTTTGTTGACGTTTTAAGCATGTTTATTCTCAGGTAATTATTAAGAGCTTCCGCTGTCGCATACTTAAATAAGGACAAGATTTGGAGTCCATGCTTGTATGATATTGTGTAAAAACTGCATTCAAGAAACTTATTTTGTTGTAACATATTTGTATTGTAAACCATTATGTAATGGTCGTGTGTAAACAGGATATTTTAGATTATCATTATTTGATAATCTACGTAAAGCTTTTTAAACCTTTATTGATGAAATAAAGGTTATGGTTTGTTTTAAAATGAATGCAGTCTTTGAAAAACGTCTCATATAGAGGTCAAAACCTCGCAACGAAATCAATTAATATGGAACGTTTTTAATCAATAAGAACGGGACATTTCAGTTGGTATCCGAGCGTTGGTCTTAGAGAACCAGAAAATTTGCATTAGTGTGTCTTATCGAGTTTGTTAGGATGCATTAGTGAGTCTGGACTTCGACCGTGTTTTCTTTAAAAATGATTGCTTAACATTTTTGTTGGAAACTATATATTTTTAACATATGAATATTATGTGATATATTAATCTCTTAACGTGTTTGATATTATGTGATAGATGTCTACCTCTAGAACAAGTCCCATTGACTCACCTAATAATAATGAAGAGTCAAATGTAAATTGGAATGATTTGTGGACTGATTCACAAGTTCCCGAAGAGGAACCGGAAGAAGAGTCGGAACCGGAAGAAGAATCGGAACCGGAAGAAGAATCAGAACCGGATGAAGAAATAGAACCGGTGGGGGAAATAATAAAACGGTTAAGTAAAAGAAAATCCTCAACCAACCAACCAAAGTTAATTATGGTCAATGGTGTTTCCGCCAAGGAAGCAAAATATTGGGAGGATTACCAATTCTCCGATGAATCGGATTCCGACGAGAATTCCGATGATGTTATAGAAATTACCCCAACTGAATTTAAAAAGGCAAAAGAAAATAATAAGGGAAAGGGCATAAAAATAGAGAAATCTAATTCCAACCCCGATGAACTTTATATGTATCGTCAACCCCCGAAGTCCTTAAGTTGTAACAATGACCCGGGAACCTCTAAACCACCAGGTTTTTCTAAACCAATGTGGACAACGACGGCTCGTATTAGGGGAACATCATATATCCCTAGAAACTTGGCAAAACGAACCAAAACCGAAGAAGAAGAAGAAACGAGTGAGTCGGAATAAGATAGTTGTATTCGTGTGGTGTAATATATGGAATATAGTGTTCTTATGCTTTATGATATATGTAAAAATTGCTTGTATTAATAAGTATTTTTTTTATGAATCTAACTCTTGTCTATTTTACAGTTTAAAAACACAAAATGGATAGACAACCCAATATTTTAAGAGACCTACCCGGAGACATGATTGATGAAATCTTGTCTAGAGTCGGCCAGAATTCTTCGGCACAACTATTTAAGGCGAGATCAGTTTGTAAGACATTCGAAGAACGTTCCAAGAATGTCTTGGTTTATAAGAGACTTTCGTTTGAAAGATGGGGGATATCACATTGGGAAACCCATAAGTTACGATGTGTTTACTTTGACGCATATATTGCGGGGAACCCAAATGCTATTTTACGCAACGGGTTAAGAAATTATTTTGACTCAATATATCCGAATATTGGACTTCGTGATTTAGAAAAAGCGGCTAACATGCAACATAAAGAAGCATGTTATGCTTACGGATTAGTAATGTTCGCTTCTCACCAAAGTGAGAACAAGAACATCGGGCTACAACTATTAAACAAAACGTTTCCACAAGTGACGGAGTCGGTAATTGGGGTAAGAAATGAGGTTTTTAGATTATTACGGGACTGTTGGACATTACGTAACCCTCGTCCCTTTGATGACGTTACAACACGCTGTCTTATCAACGGCCATAACGGTTATGTTGCACAAGACCAAGGATGGGAAGTAGTCCTAGTAAAACCAGAATGCATGACTTGTTTCTGGACGTATGAATTACGTGTCTTTATTGCCTTTGCTGAACGACTTGTGTACTAGCTAGAATTGTCTTCACAACTATCTTGTATCAAAGTTATTGTGTGCTATATTTCATGCTTTATGTAAAATAAGCGGTATTGTAAGTTTGTAAAATATTGTATAAAAGTTTGAACGCGAAATATTATTATAATCAGTTTTTCATATAGAATTGTAGTAGTTGAATTGTATATTAGCTACTAAGTATGAACTTAACGGGTAGGTACTACCCGAATTTAAACTTATAAAACGCTAATATGAAGAAAAAGCTTTTATAAATGAGTTCATATTATGCTACGAAATACTATTAACTACTCTTAATATTCTGTATGATTAACTTGTTCCATTTAACTATTTTGAAGGAAATGGCACCGACTACTCGACACACCGTGAATATGAATGAAGAGGAATTCCGTACTTTTCTAGCTTCAAACATAGCCGCAGTACAGGCTGCGCTACATACCAACAATAACCTTGGATCTAGCAGTACAGGAAATCGTGTAGGATGCACCTACAAAGAATTCACTGCCTGCAAACCTTTGGAATTTGATGGAACCGAAGGACCGATCGGATTGAAATGGTGGACCGAGAAGGTTGAATCGGTGTTTGCCATAAGTAAGTGTACTGAAGAGGACAAAGTAAAGTACGCTACGCATACCTTCACAGGTTCTGCGTTAACATGGTGGAATACCTATCTAGAGCAAGTGGGACAAAACGATGCGTACGCACTACCGTGGTCAGCATTCAAGCACTTGATGAACGAGAAGTATCGTCCCAGAACCGAGGTCAATAAGCTCAAGACAGAACTTAGAGGGTTACGAACCCAAGGATTTGATATTACCACGTACGAAAGACGATTCACAGAATTGTGCCTATTGTGTCCGGGAGCATTCGAAGATGAGGAAGAGAAGATCGACGCGTTTGTGAAAGGATTACCGGAAAGAATCCAAGAAGATATAAGTTCACACGAGCCCGCCTCCATACAACAGGCATGTAGAATGGCTCACAAACTCGTGAACCAGATTGAAGAAAGAATTAAAGAACAGACTGCTGAAGAGGCCAATGTGAAACAAGTCAAAAGAAAGTGGGAGGAAAACGGTGATAAAAATCACCAATACAACAACAACAGCAATTACAACAATAATCGCAACAATTATCCCAACAATCGCAACATCAATCGCAACTACAACAAACGGCCCAACAATAACAACAACAACAACAACAGCAACTACAACAATCATCCCAACAACAATAATAACCGCAACAACAACAACAATCAGAAGCAGCTATGCCAAAGGTGTGAAAAGAATCACTCGGGGTTCTGCACCAAATTTTGCAACAAGTGTAAAAGAAATGGTCATAGCGCGGTGAAGTGTGAGGTCTACGGACCAGGGGTTAATAGAACGAAAGGAACAAATGGTGTCGGAACGAGTAATAGCGGAGCAAGTAGTGTCGGAGCAAGTTATGCCAATGTAGTTTGTTATAAATGTGGAAAACCGGGCCACATTATTAGAAATTGCCCGAACCAGGAGAACACGAATGGACAAGGCCGTGGAAGAGTTTTCAATATTAATGCGGCAGAGGCACAGGAAGACCCGGAGCTTGTTACGGGTACGTTTCTTATTGACAATAAATCTGCTTACGTTTTATTTGATTCGGGTGCGGATAGAAGCTATATGAGTAGAGATTTTTGTGCTAAATTAAGTTGCCCATTGACGCCTTTGGATAGTAAATTTTTACTCGAATTAGCAAATGGTAAATTAATTTCAGCAGATAATATATGTCGGAATCGAGAAATTAAACTGGTTAGCGAAACATTTAAGATTGATTTGATACCAGTAGAGTTAGGGAGTTTTGATGTGATAATCGGTATGGACTGGTTGAAAGAAGTGAAAGCGGAGATCGTTTGTTACAAAAATGCAATTCGCATTATACGAGAAAAAGGAAAACCCTTAATGGTGTACGGAGAAAAGGGCAACACGAAGCTACATCTTATTAGTAATTTGAAGGCACAAAAACTAATAAGAAAAGGTTGCTATGCTGTTCTAGCACACGTCGAGAAAGTACAAACTGAAGAAAAGAGCATCAATGATGTTCCCATTGCAAAAGAATTTCCCGATGTATTTCCGAAAGAATTACCGGGATTACCCCCACATCGATCCGTTGAATTTCAAATAGATCTTGTACCAGGAGCTGCACCAATAGCTCGTGCTCCTTACAGACTCGCACCCAGCGAGATGAAAGAACTGCAAAGCCAATTACAAGAACTTTTAGAGCGTGGTTTCATTCGACCAAGCACATCACCGTGGGGAGCTCCTGTTTTGTTTGTCAAGAAGAAAGATGGTACATTCAGGTTGTGTATCGACTACCGAGAGTTGAACAAACTTACCATCAAGAACCGCTACCCACTACCGAGAATCGACGACTTATTTGATCAACTACAAGGCTCGTCTGTTTATTCAAAGATTGACTTACGTTCCGGGTATCATCAAATGCGGGTGAAAGAAGATGATATTCCAAAGACTGCTTTCAGAACACGTTACGGTCATTACGAGTTTATGGTCATGCCGTTTGGTTTAACTAATGCACCAGCTGTGTTCATGGACCTTATGAACCGAGTGTGTGGACCATACCTTGACAAGTTTGTCATTGTTTTCATTGATGACATACTTATTTACTCAAAGAATGACCAAGAACACGGTGAACATTTGAGAAAGGTGTTAGAAGTATTGAGGAAGGAAGAATTGTACGCTAAGTTTTCAAAGTGTGCATTTTGGTTGGAAGAAGTTCAATTCCTCGGTCACATAGTGAACAAAGAAGGTATTAAGGTGGATCCGGCAAAGATAGAAACTGTTGAAAAGTGGGAAACCCCAAAAACTCCGAAACACATACGCCAGTTTTTAGGACTAGCTGGTTACTACAGAAGGTTCATCCAAGACTTTTCCAGAATAGCAAAACCCTTGACTGCATTAACGCATAAAGGGAAGAAATTTGAATGGAATGATGAACAAGAGAAATCGTTTCAGTTATTGAAGAAAAAGCTAACTACGGCACCTATATTGTCATTGCCTGAAGGGAATGATGATTTTGTGATTTATTGTGACGCATCAAAGCAAGGTCTCGGTTGTGTATTAATGCAACGAACGAAGGTGATTGCTTATGCGTCTAGACAATTGAAGATTCACGAACAAAATTATACGACGCATGATTTGGAATTAGGCGCGGTTGTTTTTGCATTAAAGACTTGGAGGCACTACTTATATGGGGTCAAAAGTATTATATATACCGACCACAAAAGTCTTCAACACATATTTAATCAGAAACAACTGAATATGAGGCAGCGTAGGTGGATTGAATTATTGAATGATTACGATTTTGAGATTCGTTACCACCCGGGGAAGGCAAATGTGGTAGCCGATGCCTTGAGCAGGAAGGATAGAGAACCCATTCGAGTAAAATCTATGAATATAATGATTCATAATAACATTACTACTCAAATAAAGGAGGCGCAACAAGGAGTTTTAAAAGAGGGAAATTTAAAGGATGAAATACCCAAAGGATCGGAGAAGCATCTTAATATTCGGGAAGACGGAACCCGGTATAGGGCTGAAAGGATTTGGGTACCAAAATTTGGAGATATGAGAGAAATGGTACTTAGAGAAGCTCATAAAACCAGATACTCAATACATCCTGGAACGGGGAAGATGTACAAGGATCTCAAGAAACATTTTTGGTGGCCGGGTAAGAAAGCCGATGTTGCTAAATACGTAGGAGAATGTTTGACGTGTTCTAAGGTCAAAGCTGAGCATCAGAAACCATCAGGTCTACTTCAACAACCCGAAATCCCGGAATGGAAATGGGAAAACATTACCATGGATTTCATCACTAAATTGCCAAGGACTGCAAGTGGTTTTGATACTATTTGGGTAATAGTTGATCGTCTCACCAAATCAGCACACTTCCTACCAATAAGAGAAGATGACAAGATGGAGAAGTTAGCACGACTGTATTTGAAGGAAGTCGTCTCCAGACATGGAATACCAATCTCTATTATCTCTGATAGGGATGGCAGATTTATTTCAAGATTCTGGCAGACATTACAGCAAGCATTAGGAACTCGTCTAGACATGAGTACTGCCTATCATCCATAAACTGATGGGCAGAGCGAAAGGACGATACAAACGCTTGAAGACATGCTACGAGCATGTGTTATTGATTTCGGAAACAGTTGGGATCGACATCTACCGTTAGCAGAATTTTCCTACAACAACAGCTACCATTCAAGCATTGAGATGGCGCCGTTTGAAGCACTTTATGGTAGAAAGTGCAGGTCTCCGATTTGTTGGAGTGAGGTGGGGGATAGACAGATTACGGGTCCGGAGATTATACAAGAAACTACCGAGAAGATCATCCAAATTCAACAACGGTTGAAAACCGCCCAAAGTCGACAAAAGAGCTACGCTGACATTAAAAGAAAAGATATAGAATTTGAAATTGGAGAGATGGTCATGCTTAAAGTTTCACCTTGGAAAGGCGTTGTTCGATTTGGTAAACGAGGGAAATTAAATCCAAGGTATATTGGACCATTCAAGATTATTGATCGTGTCGGACCAGTAGCTTACCAACTTGAGTTACCTCAACAACTCGCGGCTGTACATAACACTTTCCACGTCTCGAATTTGAAGAAATGTTTTGCTAAAGAAGATCTCACTATTCCGTTAGATGAAATCCAAATCAACGAAAAACTCCAATTCATCGAAGAACCCGTCGAAATAATGGATCGTGAGGTTAAAAGACTTAAGCAAAACAAGATACCAATTGTTAAGGTTCGATGGAATGCTCGTAGAGGACCCGAGTTCACCTGGGAGCGTGAAGATCAGATGAAGAAGAAATACCCGCATCTATTTCCAGAAGATTCGTCAACACCTTCCACAGCTTAAAATTTCGGGACGAAATTTATTTAACGGGTAGGTACTGTAGTGACCCGAACTTTTCCATGTTTATATATATTAATTGAGATTGATGTTTACATGATTAAATGTTTCCAACATGTTAAGCAATCAAACTTTTTAAGACTTGATTAATTGAAATAGGTTTCATATAGACAATTGACCACCCAAGTTGACCGGTGATTCACGAACGTTAAAACTTGTAAAAAAAAAAAAACTATATGATGACATATATATGGTTATATATATAGTTAACATGATATTATGATAAGTAAACATATCATTAATTATATTAACAATGAACTACATATGTAAAAACAAGACTACTAACTTAATGATTTTGAAACAAGACATATATGTAACGTTTATCGTTGTAACGACATTTAATGTATATATATCATATTAAGAGATATTCGTACATCATAATATCATGATAATATAATAATTTAAAATCTCTTTTGATATTATAAACATTGGGTTAACAACATTTAACAAGATCGTTAACCTAAAGGTTTCAAAACAACACTTACATGTAACGACTAACGATGACTTAACGACTCAGTTAAAATGTATATACATGTAGTGTTTTAATATGTATTTATACACTTTTGAAAGACTTCAATACACTTATCAAAATACTTCTACTTAACAAAAATGCTTACAATTACATTCTCGTTCAGTTTCATCAACAATTCTACTCGTATGCACCCGTATTCGTACTCGTACAATACACAGCTTTTAGATGTATGTACTATTGGTATATACACTCCAATGATCAGCTCTTAGCAGCCCATGTGAGTCACCTAACACATGTGGGAACCATCATTTGGCAACTAGCATGAAATATCTCATAAGATTACAAAAATATGAGTAATCATTCATGACTTATTTACATGAAAACAAAATTACATATCCTTTATATCTAATCCATACACCAACGACCAAAAACACCTACAAACACTTTCATTCTTCAATTTTCTTCATCTAATTGAACTCTCTCAAGTTCTATCTTCAAGTTCTAAGTGTTCTTCATAAATTCCAAAAGTTCTAGTTTCATAAAATCAAGAATACTTTCAAGTTTGCTAGCTCACTTCCAATCTTGTAAGGTGATCATCCAACCTCAAGAAATCTTTGTTTCTTACAGTAGGTTATCATTCTAATACAAGGTAATAATCATATTCAAACTTTGGTTCAATTTCTATAACTATAACAATCTTATTTCAAGTGATGATCTTACTTGAACTTGTTTTCGTGTCATGATTTTGCTTCAAGAACTTTGAGCCATCCAAGGATCCATTGAAGCTAGATCCATTTTTCTCTTTTCCAGTAGGTTCATCCAAGGAACTTAAGGTAGTAATGATGTTCATAACATCATTCGATTCATACATATAAAGCTATCTTATTCGAAGGTTTAAACTTGTAATCACTAGAACATAGTTTAGTTAATTCTAAACTTGTTCGCAAACAAAAGTTAATCCTTCTAACTTGACTTTTAAAATCAACTAAACACATGTTCTATATCTATATGATATGCTAACTTAATAATTTAAAACCTGGAAACACGAAAAACACCGTAAAACCGGATTTACGCCGTCGTAGTAACACCGCGGGCTGTTTTGGGTTAGTTAATTAAAAACTATGATAAACTTTGATTTAAAAGTTGTTATTCTGAGAAAATGATTTTTATTATGAACATGAAACTATATCCAAAAATTATGGTTAAACTCAAAGTGGAAGTATGTTTTCTAAAATGGTCATCTAGACGTCGTTCTTTCGACTGAAATGACTACCTTTACAAAAACGACTTGTAACTTATTTTTCCGACTAGAAACCTATACTTTTTTTGTTTAGATTCATAAAATAGAGTTCAATATGAAACCATAGCAATTTGATTCACTCAAAACGGATTTAAAATGAAGAAGTTATGGGTAAAACAAGATTGGATAATTTTTCTCATTTTAGCTACGTGAAAATTGGTAACAAATCTATTCCAACCATAACTTAATCAACTTGTATTATATATTATGTAATCTTGAGATACCATAGACACGTATACAATGTTTCGACCTATCATGTCGACACATCTATATATATTTCGGAACAACCATAGACACTCTATATGTGAATGTTGGAGTTAGCTATACAGGGTTGAGGTTGATTCCAAAATATATCTAGTTTGAGTTGTGATCAATACTGAGATACGTATACACTGGGTCGTGGATTGATTCAAGATAATATTTATCGATTTATTTCTGTACATCTAACTGTGGACAACTAGTTGTAGGTTACTAACGAGGACAGCTGACTTAATAAACTTAAAACATCAAAATATATTAAAAGTGTTGTAAATATATTTTGAACATACTTTGATATATATGTATATATTGTTATAGGTTCGTGAATCAACCAGTGGCCAAGTCTTACTTCCCGACGAAGTAAAAATCTGTGAAAGTGAGTTATAGTCCCACTTTTAAAATCTAATATTTTTGGGATGAGAATACATGCAGGTTTTATAAATGATTTACAAAATAGACACAAGTACGTGAAACTACATTCTATGGTTGAATTATCGAAATCGAATATGCCCCTTTTTATTAAGTCTGGTAATCTAAGAATTAGGGAACAGACACCCTAATTGACGCGAATCCTAAAGATAGATCTATTGGGCCTAACAAACCCCATCCAAAGTACCGGATGCTTTAGTACTTCGAAATTTATATCATATCCGAAGGGTGTCCCGGAATGATGGGGATATTCTTATATATGCATCTTGTTATTGTCGGTTACCAGGTGTTCACCATATGAATGATTTTTATCTCTATGTATGGGATGTGTATTGAAATATGAAATCTTGTGGTCTATTGTTACGATTTGATATATATAGGTTAAACCTATAACTCACCAACATTTTTGTTGACGTTTTAAGCATGTTTATTCTCAGGTAATTATTAAGAGCTTCCGCTGTCGCATACTTAAATAAGGACAAGATTTGGAGTCCATGCTTGTATGATATTGTGTAAAAACTGCATTCAAGAAACTTATTTTGTTGTAACATATTTGTATTGTAAACCATTATGTAATGGTCGTGTGTAAACAGGATATTTTAGATTATCATTATTTGATAATCTACGTAAAGCTTTTTAAACCTTTATTGATGAAATAAAGGTTATGGTTTGTTTTAAAATGAATGCAGTCTTTGAAAAACGTCTCATATAGAGGTCAAAAGCTCGCAACGAAATCAATTAATATGGAACGTTTTTAATCAATAAGAACGGGACATTTCATCCACCGTTTCAATCCGATCGGTCCTTCGCTTCCATCAAATTCCAAAGGTTTGCAGGCAGTGAATTCTTTGTAGGTGCATCCTACACGATTTCCTGTACTGCTAGATCCAAGGTTATTGTTGGTATGTAGCGCAACCTGTACTGCGGCTATGTTTGAAGCTAGAAAAGTACGGAATTCCTCTTCATTCATATTCACGGTGTGTCGAGTAGTCGGTGCCATTTTCTTCAAAATAGTCAAATGGAACAAGTTAATCATACAGAATATTAAGAGTAGTTAATAGTATTTCGTAGCATAATATGAACTCATTTATAAAAGCTTTTTCTTCATATTAGCGTTTTATAAGTTTAAATTCGGGTAGTACCTACCCGTTAAGTTCATACTTAGTATCTAATATACAATTCAACTACTACAATTCTATATGAAAAACTGATTATAATAATATTTCGCGTTCAAACTTTTATACAATATTTTACAAACTTACAATACCGCTTATTTTACATAAAGCATGAAATATAGCACACAATAACTTTGATACAAGATAGTTGTGAAGATAATTCTAGCTAGTACACAAGTTGTTCAGCAAAGGCAATAAAGACACGTAATTCATACGTCCAGAAACAAGTCATGCATTCTGGTTTTACTAAGACTACTTCCCATCCTTGGTCTTGTAGAACATAACCGTTATGGTCGTTGATAAGACAGCGTGTTGTAACGTCGTCAAAGGGACGAGGTTACGTAATGACCAACAGTCTCGTAATAACCTAAAAACCTCATTTCTTACCCCAATTACCGACTCCGTCACTTGTGGGAACGTTTTGTTTAATAGTTGTAGCCCGATGTTCTTTTTCTCACTTTGGTGAGAAGCGAACATTACTAACCTGTAAGCATAGCATGCTTCTTTATGTTGTATGTTAGCCGCTTTTTCTAAATCATGAAGTCCTATATTCGGATACATTGAGTCAAAATAATTTCTTAACCCGTTGCGTAAAATAGCATTTGGGTTCCCCGCAATATATGCGTCAAAGTAAACACATCGTAACTTATGGGTTTCCCAATGTGATATCCCCCATCTTTCAAAAGAAAGTCTCTTATAAACCAAGACATTCTTGGAACGTTCTTCGAATGTCTTACAAACTGATTTCACCGTAAATAGTTGTGCCGAAGAATTCTGACCGACTCTAGACAAGATTTCATCAATCATGTCTCCGGGTAGGTCTCTTAAAATATTAGGTTGTCTATCCATTTTGTGTTTTTATACTGTAAAATAGACAAGAGTTAGATTCATAAAAAAATACTTATTAATACAAGCAATTTTTACATATATCGTAAAGCATAAGCACACTATATTACATATATTACACCGCACAAATACACTATCTTATTCCGACTCACTCATTTCTTCTTCTTCAGTTTTGGTTCGTTTTGCCAAGTTTCTAGGGATATATGATGTTCCCCTAATACGAGCTGTCGTTTTCCACAACGGTTTAGAAAAACCTGGTGGTTTAGAGGTTCCCGGGTCATTGTTACAACTTAAGGGCTTCGGGGGTTGACGATACATATAAAGTTCATCGGGGTTGGAATTAGATTTCTCTATTTTTATGCCCTTTCCCTTATTATTTTCTTTTGCCTTTTTAAATTCAGTTGGGGTAATTTCTATAACATCATCGGAATTCTCGTCGGAATCCGATTCATCGGAGAATTGGTAATCCTCCCAATATTTTGCTTCCTTGGCGGAAACACCATTGACCATAATTAACCTTGGTCGGTTGGTTAAAGATTTTCTTTTACTTAACCGTTTTATTATTTCCCCCACCGGTTCTATTTCCTCCTCCGGTTCCTCCTCTTCCGGTTCTGATTCTTCTTCCGGTTCTGATTCTTCTTCCGGTTCTTCTTCGGGAACTTGTGAATCAGTCCAATATATATTCGACTCTTCGTTATTATTAGGTGAGTCAATGGGATTTGTGCTAGAGGTAGACATCTATCACACAATATCAAACATGTTAAGAGATTAATATATCACATAATATATACATGTTAATAATATATAGTTTCCAACAAAAATGTTAAGCAATCATTTTTAAAGAAAACACGGTCGAAGTCCAGACTCACTAATGCATCCTAACAAACTCGATAAGACACAATAATGCAAATTTTCTGGTTCTCTAAGACCAACGCTCTGATACCAACTGAAATGTCCCGTTCTTATTGATTAAAAACGTTCCATATTAATTGATTTCGTTGCGAGGTTTTCACCTCTATATTAGACGTTTTTCAAAGACTGCATTCATTTTTAAAACAAACCATAACTTTTAATTCATAAATAAAGGTTTAAAAAGCTTTACGTAGATTATCAAATAATGATAATCTAAAATATCATGTCTACATACGACCATTACATAATGGTTTACAATACAAATATGTTACATCGAAATCAGTTTCTTGAATGCAGTTTTTACACAATATCAAACAAACATGGACTCCAAATCTTGTCTTATTTTAGCATGCAACAGCGAAAGCTCTTAGTGTTCACCTGAGAATAAACATGCTTAAAACGTCAACAAAAATGTTGGTGAGTTATAGGTTTAACCTATATATATATCAAATCGTAACAATAGACCACAAGATTTCATATTTCAATACACATCCCATACATAGAGATAAAAATCATTCATATGGTGAACACCTGGTAACCGACATTAACAAGATGCATATATAAGAATATCCCCATCATTCCAGGACACCCTTCGGATATGATATAAATTTCGAAGTACTAAAGCATCCGGTACTTTGGATGGGGTTTGTTAGGCCCAATAGATATATCTTTAGGATTCGCGTCAATTAGGGTGTCTGTTCCCTAATTCTTAGATTACCAGACTTAATAAAAAGGGGCATATTCGATTTCGATAATTCAACCATAGAATGTAGTTTCACGTACTTGTGTCTATTTTGTAAATCATTTATAAAACCTGCATGTATTCTCATCCCAAAAATATTAGATTTTAAAAGTGGGACTATAACTCACTTTCACAGATTTTTACTTCGTCGGGAAGTAAGACTTGGCCACTGGTTGATTCACGAACCTATAACAATATATACATATATATCAAAGTATGTTCAAAATATATTTATAACACTTTTAATATATTTTGATGTTTTAAGTTTATTAAGTCAGCTGTCCTCGTTAGTAACCTACAACTAGTTGTCCACAGTTAGATGTACAGAAATAAATCGATAAATATTATCTTGAATCAATCCACGACCCAGTATATACGTATCTCAGTATTGATCACAACTCAAACTATATATATTTTGGAATCAACCTCAACCCTGTATAGCTAACTCCAACATTTACATATAGAGTGTCTATGGTTGTTCCGAAATATATATAGATGTGTCGACATGATAGGTCGAAACATTGTATACGTGTCTATGGTATCTCAAGATTACATAATATACAATACAAGTTGATTAAGTTATGGTTGGAATAGATTTGTTACCAATTTTCACGTAGCTAAAATGAGAAAAATTATCCAATCTTGTTTTACCCATAACTTCTTCATTTTAAATCCGTTTTGAGTGAATCAAATTGCTATGGTTTCATATTGAACTCAATTTTATGAATCTAAACAGAAAAAGTATAGGTTTATAGTTGGAAAAATAAGTTACAAGTCGTTTTTGTAAAGGTAGTCATTTCAGTCGAAAGAACGACGTCTAGATGACCATTTTAGAAAACATACTTCCACTTTGAGTTTAACCATGATTTTTGGATATAGTTCCATGTTCATAATAAAAATTATTTTCCCAGAATAACAACTTTTAAATCAAAGTTTATCATAGTTTTTAATTAACTAACCCAAAACAGCCCGCGGTGTTACTACGACGGCGTAAATCCGATTTTACGGTGTTTTTCGTGTTTCCAGGTTTTAAATCATTAAGTTAGCATATCATATAGATATAGAACATGTGTTTAGTTGATTTTAAAAGTCAAGTTAGAAGGATTAACTTTTATTTGCGAACAAGTTTAGAATTAACTAAACTATGTTCTAGTGATTACAAGTTTAAACCTTCGAATAAGATAGCTTTATATGTATGAATCGAATGATGTTATGAACATCATTACTACCTCAAGTTCCTTGGATAAACCTAATGGAAATGAGAAAAATAGATCTAGCTGCAAAGGATCCTTGGATGGCTTGAAAGTTCTTGAAGCAGAATCATGACACGAAAACAATTTCAAGTAAGATTTCCACTCGAAATAAGATTGTTATAGTTATAGAAATTGAATTAAAGTTTGAATATGATTATTACCTTGTATTAGAAAGATAACCTACTGTAAGTAACAAAGATTTCTTAATCTTGGATGATTACTAGGAATGGATTTAGAAAACTTGGAAGTAAACTTGCAATCTTGGAAGTATTCTTGATTTTATGAAACTAGAACTTTTGGAATTTATGAAGAACACTTAGAACTTGAAGATAGAACTTGAGAGAGATCAATTAGATGAAGAAAATTGAAGAATGAAAGTGTTTTTAGGTGTTTTTGGTCGTTGGTGTATGGATTAGATATAAAGGATATGTAATTTTGTTTTCATGTAAATAAGTCATGAATGATTACTCATATTTTTGTAATTTTATGAGATATTTCATGCTAGTTGCCAAATTATGGTTCCCACATATGTTAGGTGACTCACATTGGCTGCTAAGAGCTGATCATTGGAGTGTATATACCAATAGTACATACATCTAAAAGCTGTGTATTGTACGAGTTTGAATACGGGTGCATACGAGTAGAATTCTTGTTGAAACTGAACGAGGATGTATTTGTAAGCATTTTTGTTAAGTAGAAGTATTTTGATAAGTGTCTTGAAGTCTTTCAAAAGTGTATGAATACATATTAAAACACTACATGTATATACATTTAAACTGAGTCGTTAAGTCATCGTTAGTCGTTACATGTAAACGTTGTTTTGAAACCTTTATGTTAACGATGTTGTTGAATGTTGTTAACTCATTGTTTATTATAACAAATGAGATGTTAAATTGTTATATTATCATGATATTATGATATATAATATATCTTAGTATGATATATATACAGTTAAATGTCGTTACAATGATAATCGTTACATATATGTCTCGTTTCGAAATCATTAAGTTAGTAGTCTTATTTTTACATATGTATTTCATTGTTAATACTCTTAATAATATGTTTACTTATCATTTAACATAATTAACCAAGTGTATCAATATCTTAATATGATTCATATGTACCTAGTAAGACGTTGTTATAACGATAATCGTTATATATATCGTTTTCGAGTTTCTTAAATTAATAGTCTCATTTTTATGTATATAACTCATTGTTAAAATACCTAATGAGATACATACTTATAATAAAATCGTGTTAATTATATATATAACCATATATATGTCATCGTATAGTTTTTACAAGTTTTAACGTTCGTGAATCACTGGTCAACTTGGGTCGTCAATTGTCTATATGAAACCTATTTCAATTAATCAAGTCTTAATAAGTTTGATTACTTAATATGTTGGAAACACTTAATCATGTAAATAACAATTTCATTTAATATATATATAAACATGGAAAAGTTCGGGTCACTACTCTAAAACCCCAAAAGCGATTCTTTTCACTGAACCAATCCGGACCACTTTCAATCCGCCGGCACCTATGGAAGAAAGAGAGGGTCCAAAAAGTGAACTGTGGTGTGACTTTCATGAAGCATGGGGTCATGATATAGATAATTGCAAATCCCTGATGAGAGAGATCATCGCAAAGATCAAAGCAGGAGAGGTAAACCACTTGTTACCAGGTAAACAATACAGGAGGAATGATCCTCGTAGGAAATTTGGATGGAAAAGGTATGATGGTGGAAGAGGTCGTCGAGTGAAATGTCCCGTTCTTATTGATTAAAAACGTTCCATATTAATTGATTTCGTTGCGAGGTTTTGACCTCTATATGAGACGTTTTTCAAAGACTGCATTCATTTTTAAAACAAACCATAACCTTTATTTCATAAATAAAGGTTTAAAAAGCTTTACGTAGATTATCAAATAATGATAATCTAAAATATCCTGTTTACACACGACCATTACATAATGGTTTACAATACAAATATGTTACATCGAAATCAGTTTCTTGAATGCAGTTTTTACACAATATCATACAAACATGGACTCCAAATCTTGTCCTTATTTTAGTATGCAACAGCGGAAGCTCTTAATATTCACCTGAGAATAAACATGCTTTAAACGTCAACAAAAATGTTGGTGAGTTATAGGTTTAACCTATATATATCAAATCGTAACAATAGACCACAAGATTTCATATTTCAATACACATCCCATACATAGAGATAAAAATCATTCATATGGTGAACACCTGGTAACCGACATTAACAAGATGCATATATATAAGAATATCCCCATCATTCCGGGACACCCTTCGGATATGATATAAATTTCGAAGTACTAAAGCATCCGGTACTTTGGATGGGGTTTGTTAGGCCCAATAGATCTATCTTTAGGATTCGCGTCAATTAGGGTGTCTGTTCCCAAATTCTTAGATTACCAGACTTAATAAAAAGGGGCATATTCGATTTCGATAATTCAACCATAGAATGTAGTTTCACGTACTTGTGTCTATTTTGTAAATCATTTATAAAACCTGCATGTATTCTCATCCCAAAAATATTAGATTTTAAAAGTGGGACTATAACTCACTTTCACAGATTTTTACTTCGTCGGGAAGTAAGACTTGGCCACTGGTTGATTCACGAACCTATAACAATATATACATATATATCAAAGTATGTTCAAAATATATTTACAACACTTTTAATATATTTTGATGTTTTAAGTTTATTAAGTCAGCTGTCCTCGTTAGTAACCTACAACTAGTTGTCCACAGTTAGATGTACAGAAATAAATCGATAAATATTATCTTGAATCAATCCACGACCCAGTGTATACGTATCTCAGTATTGATCACAACTCAAACTATATATATTTTGGAATCAACCTCAACCCTGTATAGCTAACTCCAACATTCACATATAGAGTGTCTATGGTTGTTCCGAAATATATATAGATGTGTCGACATGATAGGTCGAAACATTGTATACGTGTCTATGGTATCTCAAGATTACATAATATACAATACAAGTTGATTAAGTTATGGTTGGAATAGATTTGTTACCAATTTTCACGTAGCTAAAATGAGAAAAATTATCCAATCTTGTTTTACCCATAACTTCTTCATTTTAAATCCGTTTTGAGTGAATCAAATTGCTATGGTTTCATATTGAACTCTATTTTATGAATCTAAACAGAAAAGTATAGGTTTATAGTCGGAAAAATAAGTTACAAGTCGTTTTTGTAAAGGTAGTCATTTAAGTCGAAAGAACGACGTCTAGATGACCATTTTAGAAAACATACTTCCACTTTGAGTTTAATCATAATTTTTGGATATAGTTTCATGTTCATAATAAAAATCATTTTCTCAGAATAACAACTTTAAAATCAAAGTTTATCATAGTTTTTAATTAACTAACCCAAAACAGCCCGCGGTGTTACTACGACGGCGTAAATCCGGTTTTACGGTGTTTTTCGTGTTTCCAGGTTTTAAATAATTAAGTTAGCATATCATATAGATATTGAACATGTGTTTAGTTGATTTTAAAAGTCAAGTTAGAAGGATTAACTTTTGTTTGCGAACAAGTTTAGAATTAATTAAACTATGTTCTAGTGATTACAAGTTTAAACCTTCGAATAAGATAGCTTTATATGTATGAATCGAATGATGTTATGAACATCATTACTACCTTAAGTTCCTTGGATAAACCTACTGGAAAAGAGAAAAATGGATCTAGCTTCAATGGATCCTTGGATGGCTCGAAGTTCTTGAAGCAGAATCATGACACGAAAACAAGTTCAAGTAAGATCATCACTTGAAATAAGATTGTTATAGTTATAGAAATTGAACCAAAGTTTGAATATGATTATTACCTTGTATTAGAATGATAACCTACTGTAAGAAACAAAGATTTCTTGAGGTTGGATGATCACCTTACAAGATTGGAAGTGAGCTAGCAAACTTGAAAGTATTCTTGATTTTATGAAACTAGAACTTTTGGAATTTATGAAGAACACTTAGAACTTGAAGATAGAACTTGAGAGAGATCAATTAGATGAAGAAAATTGAAGAATGAAAGTTTTTGTAGGTGTTTTTGGTCGTTGGTGTATGGATTAGATATAAAGGATATGTAATTTTGTTTTCATGTAAATAAGTCATGAATGATTACTCATATTTTTGTAATTTTATGAGATATTTCATGCTAGTTGCCAAATGATGGTTCCCACATGTGTTAGGTGACTCACATGGGCTGCTAAGAGCTGATCATTGGAGTGTATATACCAATAGTACATACATCTAAAAGCTGTGTATTGTATGAGTACGAATACGGGTGCATACGAGTAGAATTGTTGATTAAACTAAACGAGGATGTAATTGTAAGCATTTTTGTTAAGTAGAAGTATTTTGATAAGTGTATTGAAGTCTTTCAAAAGTGTATAAATACATATTAAAACACTACATGTATATACATTTTAACTGAGTCGTTAAGTCGTCGTTAGTCGTTACATGTAAGTGTTGTTTTGAAACCTTTAGGTTAACGATCTTGTTAAATGTTGTTAACCCAATGTTTATAATATCAAATGAGATTTTAAATTATTATATTATCATGATATTATCATGTATGAATATCTCTTAATATGATATATATACATTAAATGTCTTTACAACGATAATCGTTACATATATGTCTCGTTTAAGAATCATTAAGTTAGTAGTCTTGTTTTTACATATGTAGTTCATTGTTAATATACTTAATGATATGTTTACTTATCATAGTATCATGTTAACTATATATATATCCATATATATGTCATCATATAGTTTTTACAAGTTTTAACGTTCGTGAATCACCGGTCAACTTGGGTGGTCAATTGTCTATATGAAACATATTTCAATTAATCAAGTCTTAACAAGTTTGATTGCTTAACATGTTGGAAACATTTAATCATGTAAATATCAATCTCAATTAATATATATAAACATGGAAAAGTTCGGGTCACTACAGTACCTACCCGTTAAATAAATTTCGTCCCGAAATTTTAAGCTGTTGAAGGTGTTGACGAATCTTCTGGAAATAGATGCGGGTATTTCTTCTTCATCTGATCTTCATGCTCCCAGGTGAACTCGGGTCCTCTACGAGCATTCCATCGAACCTTAACAATTGGTATCTTGTTTTGCTTAAGTCTTTTAACCTCACGATCCATTATTTCGACGGGTTCTTCGATGAATTGAAGTTTTTCGTTGATTTGGATTTCATCTAACGGAATAGTGAGATCTTCTTTAGCAAAACATTTCTTCAAATTCGAGACGTGGAAAGTGTTATGTACAGCCGCGAGTTGTTGAGGTAACTCAAGTCGGTAAGCTACTGGTCCGACACGATCAATAATCTTGAATGGTCCAATATACCTTGGATTTAATTTCCCTCGTTTACCAAATCGAACAACGCCTTTCCAAGGTGCAACTTTAAGCATGACCATCTCTCCAATTTCAAATTCTATATCTTTTCTTTTAATGTCAGCGTAGCTCTTTTGTCGACTTTGGGCGGTTTTCAACCGTTGTTGAATTTGGATGATCTTCTCGGTAGTTTCTTGTATAATCTCCGGACCCGTAATCTGTCTATCCCCCACTTCACTCCAACAAATCGGAGACCTGCACTTTCTACCATAAAGTGCTTCAAATGGCGCCATCTCAATGCTTGAATGGTAGCTGTTGTTGTAGGAAAATTCTGCTAACGGTAGATGTCGATCCCAACTGTTTCCGAAATCAATAACACATGCTCGTAGCATATCTTCAAGCGTTTGTATCGTCCTTTCGCTCTGCCCATCAGTTTGTGGATGATAGGCAGTACTCATGTCTAGACGAGTTCCTAATGCTTGCTATAATGTCTGCCAGAATCTTGAAATAAATCTGCCATCCCTATCAGAGATAATAGAGATTGGTATTCCATGTCTGGAGACGACTTCCTTCAAATACAGTCGTGCTAACTTCTCCATCTTGTCATCTTCTCTTATTGGTAGGAAGTGTGTGGATTTGGTGAGACGATCAACTATTACCCAAATAGTATCAAAACCACTTGCAGTCCTTGGCAATTTAGTGATGAAATCCATGGTAATGTTTTCCCATTTCCATTCCGGGATTTCGGGTTGTTGAAGTAGACCTGATGGTTTCTGATGCTCAGCTTTGACCTTAGAACACGTCAAACATTCTCCTACGTATTTAGCAACATCGGCTTTCATACCCGGCCACCAAAAATGTTTCTTGAGATCCTTGTACATCTTCCCCGTTCCAGGATGTATTGAGTATCTGGTTTTATGAGCTTCTCTAAGTACCATTTCTCTCATATCTCCAAATTTTGGTACCCAAATCCTTTCAGCCCTATACCGGGTTCCGTCTTCCCGAATATTAAGATGCTTCTCCGATCCTTTGGGTATTTCATCCTTTAAATTTCCCTCTTTTAAAACTCCTTGTTGCGCCTCCTTTATTTGAGTAGTAAGGTTATTATGAATCATTATATTCATAGATTTTACTCGAATGGGTTCTCTGTCCTTCCTGCTCAAGGCATCGGCTACCACATTTGCCTTCCCCGGGTGGTAACGAATCTCAAAGTCATAATCATTCAACAATTCAATCCACCTACGCTGCCTCATATTCAGTTGTTTCTGATTAAATATGTGTTGAAGACTTTTGTGGTCAGTATATATAATACTTTTGACCCCATATAAGTAGTGCCTCCAAGTCTTTAATGCAAAAACAACCGCGCCTAATTCCAAATCATGCGTCGTATAATTTTGCTCGTGAATCTTCAATTGTCTAGATGCATAAGCAATCACCTTCGTTCGTTGCATTAAAACACAACCGAGACCTTGCTTTGATGCGTCACAATAAATCACAAAATCATCATTCCCTTCAGGCAATGACAATATAGGTGCCGTAGTTAGCTTTTTCTTCAATAACTGAAACGCTTTCTCTTGTTCATCCTTCCATTCAAATTTCTTCCCTTTATGCGTTAATGCAGTCAAGGGTTTTGCTATTCTGGAAAAGTCTTGGATGAACCTTCTGTAGTAACCAGCTAGTCCTAAAAACTGGCGCATGTGTTTCGGAGTTTTCGGGGTTTCCCACTTTTCAACAGTTTCTATCTTTGCCGGATCCACCTTAATACCTTCTTTGTTCACTATGTGACCGAGGAATTGAACTTCTTCCAACCAAAATGCACACTTTGAAAACTTAGCGTATAATTCTTCCTTCCTCAATACTTCTAACACCTTTCTCAAATGTTCACCGTGTTCTTGGTCATTCTTTGAGTAAATAAGTATGTCATCAATGAAAACAATGACAAACTTGTCAAGGTATGGTCCACACACTCGGTTCATAAGGTCCATGAACACAGCTGGTGCATTAGTTAAACCAAACGGCATGACCATAAACTCGTAATGACCGTAACGTGTTCTGAAAGCAGTCTTTGGAATATCATCTTCTTTCACCCGCATTTGATGATACCCGGAACGTAAGTCAATCTTTGAATAAACAGACGAGCCTTGTAGTTGATCAAATAAGTCATCGATTCTCGGTAGTGGGTAGGGGTTCTTGATGGTAAGTTTGTTCAACTCTCGGTAGTCGATACACAACCTGAATGTACCATCTTTCTTCTTGACAAACAAAACAGGAGCTCCCCACGGTGATGTGCTTGGTCGAATGAAACCACGCTCTAAAAGTTCTTGTAATTGGCTTTGTAGTTCTTTCATCTCGCTGGGTGCGAGTCTGTAAGGAGCACGAGCTATTGGTGCAGCTCCTGGTACAAGATCTATTTGAAATTCAACGGATCGATGTGGGGGTAATCCCGGTAATTCTTTCGGAAATACATCGGGAAATTCTTTTGCGACGGGAACATCATTGATGCTCTTTTCTTCAGTTTGTACTTTCTCGACGTGTGCTTGAACAGCATAGCAACCTTTTCTTATTAGTTTTTGTGCCTTCAAATTACTAATAAGATGTAGCTTCGTGTTGCCCTTTTCTCCGTACACCATTAAGGGTTTTCCTTTTTCTCGTATAATGCGAATTGCATTTTTGTAACAAACGATCTCCGCTTTCACTTCTTTCAACCAGTCCATACCGATTATCACATCAAAACTCCCTAACTCTACTGGTATCAAATCAATCTTAAATGTTTCGCTAACCAGTTTAATTTCTCGATTCCGACATATATTATCTGCTGAAATTAATTTACCATTTGCTAATTCGAGTAAAAATTTACTATCCAAAGGCGTCAATGGACAACTTAATTTAGCACAAAAATCTCTACTCATATAGCTTCTATCCGCACCCGAATCAAATAAAACGTAAGCAGATTTATTGTCAATAAGAAACGTACCCGTAACAAGCTCCGGGTCTTCCTGTGCCTCTGCCGCATTAATATTGAAAACTCTTCCGCGGCCTTGTCCATTCGTGTTCTCCTGGTTCGGACAATTTCTAATAATGTGGCCCGGTTTTCCACATTTATAACAAACTACATTGGCATAACTTGCTCCGACACTACTTGCTCCGCCATTACTCGTTCCGACACCATTTGTTCCTTTCGTTTTATTAACCCCTGGTCCGTAGACCTCACACTTCGCCGCGCTATGACCATTTCTTTTACACTTGTTGCAAAATTTGGTGCAGAACCCCGAGTGATTCTTTTCACACCTTTGGCATAGCTGCTTCTGATTGTTGTTGTTGTTGCGGTTATTATTGTTGTTGGGATGATTGTTGTAGTTGCTGTTGTTGTTGTTGTTGTTGTTGTTGGGCCGTTTGTTGTAGTTGCGATTGATGTTGCGATTGTTGGGATAATTGTTGCGATTATTGTTGTAATTGCTGTTGTTGTTGTATTGGTGATTCTTATCACCGTTTTCCTCCCACTTTCTTTTGACTTGCTTCACATTGGCCTCTTCAGCAGTCTGTTCTTTAATTCTTTCTTCAATTTGGTTCACGAGTTTGTGAGCCATTCTACATGCCTGTTGTATGGAGGCGGGCTCGTGTGAACTTATATCTTCTTGGATTCTTTCCGGTAATCCTTTCACAAACGCGTCGATCTTCTCTTCCTCATCTTCGAATGCTCCCGGACACAATAGGCACAATTCTGTGAATCGTCTTTCGTACGTGGTAATATCAAATCCTTGGGTTCGTAACCCTCTAAGTTCTGTCTTGAGCTTATTGACCTCGGTTCTGGGACGGTACTTCTCGTTCATCAAGTGCTTGAATGCTGACCACGGTAGTGCGTACGCATCGTCTTGTCCCACTTGCTCTAGATAGGTATTCCACCATGTTAACGTAGAACCTGTGAAGGTATGCGTAGCGTACTTCACTTTGTCCTCTTCAGTACACTTACTTATGGCAAACACCGATTCAACCTTCTCGGTCCACCTTTTCAATCCGATCGGTCCTTCGGTTCCATCAAATTCCAAAGGTTTGCAGGCAGTGAATTCTTTGTAGGTGCATCCTACACGATTTCCTGTACTGCTAGATCCAAGGTTATTGTTGGTATGTAGCGCAGCCTGTACTGCGGCTATGTTTGAAGCTAGAAAAGTACGGAATTCCTCTTCATTCATATTCACGGTGTGTCGAGTAGTCGGTGCCATTTCCTTCAAAATAGTTAAATGGAACAAGTTAATCATACAGAATATTAAGAGTAGTTAATAGTATTTCGTAGCATAATATGAACTCATTTATAAAAGCTTTTTCTTCATATTAGCGTTTTATAAGTTTAAATTAGGGTAGTACCTACCCGTTAAGTTCATACTTAGTAGCTAATATACAATTCAACTACTACAATTCTATATGAAAAACTGATTATAATAATATTTCGCGTTCAAACTTTTATACAATATTTTACAAACTTACAATACCGCTTATTTTACATAAAGCATGAAATATAGCACACAATAACTTTGATACAAGATAGTTGTGAAGATAATTCTAGCTAGTACACAAGTCGTTCAGCAAAGGCAATAAAGACACGTAATTCATACGTCCAGAAACAAGTCATGCATTCTGGTTTTACTAGGACTACTTCCCATCCTTGGTCTTGTGCAACATAACCGTTATGGCCATTGATAAGACAGCGTGTTGTAATGTCGTCAAAGGGACGAGGGTTACGTAATGTCCAATAGTCCCGTAATAATCTAAAAACCTCATTTCTTACCCCAATTACCGACTCCGTCACTTGTGGAAATGTTTTGTTTAATAGTTGTAGCCCGATGTTCTTGTTCTCACTTTGGTGAGAAGCGAACATTACTAATCCGTAAGCATAACATGCTTCTTTATGTTGCATGTTAGCCGCTTTTTCTAAATCACGAAGTCCAATATTCGGATATATTGAGTCAAAATAATTTCTTAACCCGTTGCGTAAAATAGCATTTGGGTTCCCCGCAATATATGCGTCAAAGTAAACACATCGTAACTTATGGGTTTCCCAATGTGATATCCCCCATCTTTCAAACGAAAGTCTCTTATAAACCAAGACATTCTTGGAACGTTCTTCGAATGTCTTACAAACTGATCTCGCCTTAAATAGTTGTGCCGAGGAATTCTGGCCGACTCTAGACAAGATTTCATCAATCATGTCTCCGGGTAGGTCTCTTAAAATATTGGGTTATCTATCCATTTTGTGTTTTTAAACTGTAAAATAGACAAGAGTTAGATTCATAAAAAAATACTTATTAATACAAGCAATTTTTACATATATCATAAAGCATAAGAACACTATATTACATATATTACACCACACGAATACAACTATCTTATTCCGACTCGCTCGTTTCTTCTTCTTCGGTTTTGGTTCGTTTTGCCATGTTTCTAGGGATATATGATGTTCCCCTAATACGAGCCGTCGTTGTCCACATTGGTTTAGAAAAACCTGGTGGTTTAGAGGTTCCCGGGTCATTGTTACAACTTAAGGACTTCGGGGGTTGACGATACATATAAAGTTCATCGGGGTTGGAGTTAGATTTCTCTATTTTTATGCCCTTTCCCTTATTATTTTCTTTTGCCTTTTTAAATTCAGTTGGGGTAATTTCTATAACATCATCGGAATTCTCGTCGGAATCCGATTAATCGGAGAATTGGTAATCCTCCCAATATTTTGCTTCCTTGGCGGAAACACCATTGACCATAATTAACCTTGGTCGGTTGGTTGAGGATTTTCTTTTACTTAACCGTTTTATTATTTCCCCCACCGGTTCTATTTCTTCATCCGGTTCCGATTCTTCTTCCGGTTCCGATTCTTCTTCCGGTTCCGACTCTTCTTCCGGTTCCTCTTCGGGAACTTGTGAATCAGTCCACGAATCATTCCAATTTACATTTGACTCTTCATTATTATTAGGTGAGTCAATGGGACTTGTTCTAGAGGTAGACATCTATCACATAATATCAAACGCGTTAAGAGATTAATATATCACATAATATTCACATGTTAAAAATATATAGTTTCCAACAAAATTTGTTAAGCAATCATTTTTCAAGTAAACACGGTCGAAGTCCAGACTCACTAATGCATCCTAACAAACTCGATAAGACACACTAATGCAAAATTCTGGTTCTCTAAGACCAACGCTCGGATACCAACTGAAATGTCCCGTTCTTATTGATTAAAAACGTTCCATATTAATTGATTTCGTTGCGAGGTTTTGACCTCTATATGAGACGTTTTTCAAAGACTGCATTCATTTTTAAAACAAACCATAACCTTTATTTCATAAATAAAGGTTTAAAAAGCTTTACGTAGATTATCAAATAATGATAATCTAAAATATCCTGTTTACACACGACCATTACATAATGGTTTACAATACAAATATGTTACATCGAAATCAGTTTCTTGAATGCAGTTTTTACACAATATCATACAAACATGGACTCCAAATCTTGTCCTTATTTTAGTATGCAACAGCGGAAGCTCTTAATATTCACCTGAGAATAAACATGCTTTAAACGTCAACAAAAATGTTGGTGAGTTATAGGTTTAACCTATATATATCAAATCGTAACAATAGACCACAAGATTTCATATTTCAATACACATCCCATACATAGAGATAAAAATCATTCATATGGTGAACACCTGGTAACCGACATTAACAAGATGCATATATATAAGAATATCCCCATCATTCCGGGACACCCTTCGGATATGATATAAATTTCGAAGTACTAAAGCATCCGGTACTTTGGATGGGGTTTGTTAGGCCCAATAGATCTATCTTTAGGATTCGCGTCCATTAGGGTGTCTGTTCCCAAATTCTTAGATTACCAGACTTAATAAAAAGGGGCATATTCGATTTCGATAATTCAACCATAGAATGTAGTTTCACGTACTTGTGTCTATTTTGTAAATCATTTATAAAACCTGCATGTATTCTCATCCCAAAAATATTAGATTTTAAAAGTGGGACTATAACTCACTTTCACAGATTTTTACTTCGTCGCGAAGTAAGACTAGGCCACTGGTTGATTCACGAACCTATAACAATATATACATATATATCAAAGTATGTTCAAAATATATTTACAACACTTTTAATATATTTTGATGTTTTAAGTTTATTAAGTCAGCTGTCCTCGTTAGTAACCTACAACTAGTTGTCCACAGTTAGATGTACAGAAATAAATCGATAAATATTATCTTGAATCAATCCACGACCCAGTGTATACGTATCTCAGTATTGATCACAACTCAAACTATATATATTTTGGAATCAACCTCAACCCTGTATAGCTAACTCCAACATTCACATATAGAGTGTCTATGGTTGTTCCGAAATATATATAGATGTGTCGACATGATAGGTCGAAACATTGTATACGTGTCTATGGTATCTCAAGATTACATAATATACAATACAAGTTGATTAAGTTATGGTTGGAATAGATTTGTTACCAATTTTCACGTAGCTAAAATGAGAAAAATTATCCAATCTTGTTTTACCCATAACTTCTTCATTTTAAATCCGTTTTGAGTGAATCAAATTGCTATGGTTTCATATTGAACTCTATTTTATGAATCTAAACAGAAAAGTATAGGTTTATAGTCGGAAAAATAAGTTACAAGTCGTTTTTGTAAAGGTAGTCATTTCAGTCGAAAGAACGACGTCTAGATGACCATTTTAAAAAACATACTTCCACTTTGAGTTTAATCATAATTTTTGGATATAGTTTCATGTTCATAATAAAAATCATTTTCTCAGAATAACAACTTTAAAATCAAAGTTTATCATAGTTTTTAATTAACTAACCCAAAACAGCCCGCGGTGTTACTACGACGGCGTAAATCCGGTTTTACGGTGTTTTTCGTGTTTCCAGGTTTTAAATCATTAAGTTAGCATATCATATAGATATAGAACATGTGTTTAGTTGATTTTAAAAGTCAAGTTAGAATGATTAACTTTTGTTTGCGAACAAGTTTAGAATTAATTAAACTATGTTCTAGTGATTACAAGTTTAAACCTTCGAATAAGATAGCTTTATATGTATGAATCGAATGATGTTATGAACATCATTACTACCTTAAGTTCCTTGGATAAACCTATTGGAAAAGATAAAAATGGATCTAGCTTCAATGGATCCTTGGATGGCTCGAAGTTCTTGAAGCAGAATCATGACACGAAAACAAGTTCAAGTAAGATCATCACTTGAAATAAGATTGTTATAGTTATAGAAATTGAACCAAAGTTTGAATATGATTATTACCTTGTATTAGAATGATAACCTACTGTAAGAAACAAAGATTTCTTGAGGTTGGATGATCACCTTACAAGATTGGAAGTGAGCTAGCAAACTTGAAAGTATTCTTGATTTTATGAAACTAGAACTTTTGGAATTTATGAAGAACACTTAGAACTTGAAGATAGAACTTGAGAGAGATCAATTAGATGAAGAAAATTGAAGAATGAAAGTGTTTGTAGGTGTTTTTGGTCGTTGGTGTATGGATTAGATATAAAGGATATGTAATTTTGTTTTCATGTAAATAAGTCATGAATGATTACTCATATTTTTGTAATTTTATGAGATATTTCATGCTAGTTGCCAAATGATGGTTCCCACATTTGTTAGGTGACTCACATGGGCTGCTAAGAGCTGATCATTGGAGTGTATATACCAATAGTACATACATCTAAAAGCTGTGTATTGTACGAGTACGAATACGGGTGCATACGAGTAGAATTGTTGATGAAACTAAACGAGGATGTAATTGTAAGCATTTTTGTTAAGTAGAAGTATTTTGATAAGTGTATTGAAGTCTTTCAAAAGTGTATAAATACATATTAAAACACTACATGTATATACATTTTAACTGAGTCGTTAAGTCATCGTTAGTCGTTACATGTAAGTGTTGTTTTGAAACCTTTAGGTTAACGATCTTGTTAAATGTTGTTAACCCAATGTTTATAATATTAAATGAGATTTTAAATTATTATATTATCATGATATTATCATGTATGAATATCTCTTAATATGATATATATACATTAAATGTCTTTACAACGATAATCGTTACATATATATCTCGTTTAAAAATCATTAAGTTAGTAGTCTTGTTTTTACATATGTAGTTCATTGTTAATATACTTAATGATATGTTTACTTATCATAGTATCATGTTAACTATATATATATCCATATATATGTCATCATATAGTTTTTACAAGTTTTAACGTTCGTGAATCACCGGTCAACTTGGGTGGTCAATTGTCTATATGAAACATATTTCAATTAATCAAGTCTTAACAAGTTTGATTGCTTAACATGTTGGAAACATTTAATCATGTAAATATCAATCTCGATTAATATATATAAACATGGAAAAGTTCGGGTCACTACATCGAGGAGATAACAGAAGACGGGAAGAGCATGGCGGAGGAGATAATAGAAATCAGTACGGAAACCAGATAATGGAGCGTGAGTCAACTCCAGACGTTGTAAGCAAAATGGTGTGGTTGAATGGAAGTCACTATGATGACGGTGAGCAGTCGGATAACAATGTTGATAGCTGGAGATATGCTCCAATTATTTTTCAACCAATTCAAAATTGGGCTTTGTCCGTTCAGCCAGTGGGCATTTCAGCAGAAATTGCAAACAAGTTCATCAGCCATATTTACACAGATATAGGCAGTGAGGCTGACATCATTTATTGGCATTGTTTTAAGGTTTTTCCAAGGCATGTGCAGGTAAGAGCTAGGCGGACGAGTTTGAAAATTTCAGGGCTAACAGGAGCGCCAGTGAATGCAATGGGAAGAGTTCGTTTGGAGGTCGTTTTGGGAACATTTCCACTATTACAAACTGAAATAATCGATTTCACTATCTTGGATGGTAATTCACGATTCAATGTCCTTTTTGGATGGGCAACGTTGGCAAAGTTTGGAGCGATAACATCAACGGCCCATGCAGAGATCAGATTCCCAACTCCTAACGGGGTAGCCGCCATACACTCATAGTATGTGGCACCAACAAGGGAACGATCCACATTTGCAAGCATACCAGAAGGCAATATGAATCAGAGGAGGAGAAGTCGGTTGTTCACGGAAGATGAGGTTCAGGAGTTTTTCATTCCATAATCAAGTGTTTGGGCCGGACAGCGCTGGGCGCTCGGCGTATGAAGAAACAATTTGTTATCATTTTTTATCAAGAGCAGAATTTATCATTTCAATAAACGCAATTTATTAGCATTTTCTGAAGAGCAACGTGTATCAATTTACTGTAGACCATTGTGGTCATTTTTACAGTTCATGTATTCGCAATAAGCATACAGTAAACATTCATGATGTACGAATTAGGCTTGATCCACCTAAATTCGTCATCAATCATTTATGTATTGCTCAGTGCTGATCAATAAATTTTATATTTTTCTTAAACAAAGTGCTAATCGTGACAAATGTAGAACATTGCATTTATATCCTGCCCACAGAAGGAGTGTATTTTTATACCTCCGATGGCGGAAGCTTTTGTGCCGGCCAGCAAAAGGCACAAGGGATCGCCTAGGAAACATTTAAGTTTTACTAGAACGCACTGAGGCATGATACAAAAATCAGATACTTGTCATGACAAACATTATAAAAAACTTACTTCACAGAACGAAGTTCTATATTTTATATGAAGGCAAAAATATACAGCAATTCTTCCTCATATACGTTATGACGGAAGGCGTATGACGGACAAGTCACTAACTCATAATTAATATTTATGTAATATTTCAACAAATTCTTCCTCATATACTTTATGACGGAAGGCGTAAGGCAGAAAGATTATTTTATAATCACTCTTCAAAGAACACTCCATAACTATTCCTCATCAATTTGATGATGGAAGGCGTGTAACATACTTTAAATATCCTATTAACTGTGTGAAAGCATAATATTTGTAAAGTGGAATTTCAATTTTGCATGTGTTATTCCTTTGACAGGAGTTAACAGTGCACAACATTAAAAAAACGAATTACCTTAAAAATGCTTTGTTTAGTTGTACAATACACAGTTGTACATAAAATTTTATGATATGCTTCGTGCATAGCAGATGCGTTATACATAACAAACATTAAAGTATTTGGTGCAAGCATACAAGCAAGGCATAATCACTACAATAAGCGTATATTTGTGGCATTTAAGTTATCAATGTTTATTACAAACGGTTGCTCATCAAATGGTTAGAAATTTATGAAAATTTAACATTGAGCACATCCTTAGCAGAGGACTCCTCTCTGCTACATACTTCATCATAAACATCTATCTTCAGATTAATCAATCATGTCTCTAGTTTCATCAACCTTCTCCAGGGTTCCAGGAGGCATCAGATTCGTAATAGCAGTGGGGAGAGACGTGTTTGGAGCAAGGCGTCTGGTTAATTTGTCTGTCACATCAGCAATAGCATGGGTGCGTATAGCATCAACATAATCATTGTAGGGATTCCCTACAAGGCTGGATCCAAGCACCTTCGCTATCAAACCCGGTATACCCTTCTTAAGCTCGACAAAATTGCTCTCACCCTTCTCCGCCCTCTGGAGAAGCCCAGCAAACTTTTCCCTTTCTGCAGATAGCTGCTTTTCCAACTCAGCAATCTTCAACTGATCTTCCTCAACCCTTTTCTTTTCAGCAACCACCAACTTATCTTTCTCCTCTTGCAGGTCAGTAGCAGCATCTAGAGCATTTTTTAGCTCAGTCTCCTTAGCTTTTATTGTTTTCTGAGCGTCACTCAAGGCACGCTCAGCATCAGTAGCTCTCTTACGAGCATTTGCACCTTCAGCTATATCTTTACGGGCTAAAGCAAGAATAGACTCCTAATGTTCCTGCAGTTGCAGGACGGACTCCAGCTGATTGGTTAGTAGCAAGTGAGTAGCAGCAGTTGATTCCCTGAGTTGTTCAGAATGGAGAGCGTTTAAATGAGGTTTCAACTCAGGGATATCACAACCCTGCAACAGCAAAATATTATGATTAAATATTGCAAGATTACATAAATAAATTGCAGATACATGCATACAAATGATTTAATCGTTAATACCTAAAGAGCATTTGCAAAACCTTTGCTCTTAGTAGCAGGTTAATCAATGAGTGCCTACAACGTATTAACATGAGCAGGAACTTGTGGCACTTGCACATTTGATGATGTGATAGCAGGGTTGCCAGTGTTGGGAGGAGGAGAACGATAGGAGGCATCGTCCTCCACCCTTTGTTCAAACTCAGATTCATTAAAGGGAGTGAAGTTGTAGTCCGGAGTTTTTAGTGTTTTATCTCCTTTACTCTCACGGTTTTCCTCCGGCACCTGTTCACCGCCCTCAGTAGCCTTCCCTTGGCTATCATCAGATTCTGCTAAACTCACTAACAAGAACAAATTAGCATTATGAACAAACATAACAGTTATAAGCAAAAAACATGTGCATTATCAAGAAAGAGCAGAATGGACATACTTCTTCTGCGTTTCTGCTTTTGGCCCCCCTCTGTACTTTTTACCCTCTTAGAGCCTATGCTCTTCTTCCTTGTCTTTTGGGTTGGAGGGGGTGGGGTTTGTTTCACCCGTAATATCAACCGAACCAGATGTCTGCTGCTCGGCGGTGGTGGTGTCGTCCGCTGTCCGCTCAGTATCTGTCTCTTCAGATCCAGATTCACTGTTCGAGCTCCTAACAACGATTTCTTCCCCCTTTTCAGTAGCAGCAGCATCAGCAGCAGCTTTAGCCTCAGCTATAGCTCTCTCCGCCACTAGCTCTTCAGCCGTTTTGTCACGAGCAGTGACCTCCACGTCATCATCAAGATCAACGGATAAAAGAGCGGAATGAACATGCATCACAGAGTTGGCTGCAAAAATTGAACAGGAACAGCAATATAAGCAAACATGACAAGCAGTAGAAACACATTTATATATATAATAGGATGATCATATCACATCCTACCCTGGTTTTTCTCACGAAGTACTGGCACAGAAGTGCTCGACCATTCTTGACTCACTTTGCATAGCACAAGAATTCCCTCATACCATTCGTATGATCTGGGCGGAAGGCGGAGCTCTTTCAAGCTATTTACTATCCGCTGCTCTGCGACATAAATTTTCACACACTTTCCTACACCAGCATCAATAGCACCCCATTCCCGGACAATGGAGTACTCCTCCGGAATAACAGTCTCATCAACAAAGAAATATTGACTTTTCTAGTCCTTCAAATTTGAAACTCTATTTGTACCAACAAAATGAGTATTTCGCTTACTATCAATTGTAAGCCAGCAGTCACTAATTGTGCGAATTCTAAACAAGGAGATAAAAACTTTAATGCGAGGCTTTATATTAATAGCATTGCAGTACATTTCAAAAAGGATGATTTTTTGAAGGCCATGGGGATGCATCTGACTAAGACATGCCTTATAATATCTAAGAAGATGAAGAGGAAAGTTAGTAAGGGGAACACGGAGGTTGCTGTGAGTAATTTGTAAAGCGTTTAAAGTAATTTTTCCGTCAGGAGGGTTGTCAGCAGTTTGTTTGTTGGTGGGAAGAACGGGGTTGTATTGATTAAGATGGCGGAAGGCAATCTTTAACCCATCTAAGTATTCACTTGTCAATCATGACGCCATCATGCTAACTTCTGGAATGTCAGCGGTATTTGACGAAGAAGGCTTTGCGTGTTCTTGGCCAGTACTTGGAGTAGAAGCCATGATAATACAGTAAAAAGATATCAATAAGAAGAAAATAGCAGAAGGATGAAGTATAACTGACCTTGGAAATATGTTAAACCTTAAAAAGTTGAAAATTGAAGAATGCGATGAAGATTTGGGGAGAAATATGCTTTTCAGATCTTGGCAAAGGTAAAAAAGTTCATCGATGCAATTTTTATGGCCACGATTAAGACACGTGTACGGGTGAGTTTGAACGTGGGGTACGAAATAACACTTTTTACAGCTGGAGGCGCGTGGAGGATCTTAACCGTGCAAAATTAATCATAACAGCGCCAGTAAAATTCGTCTACATTTAATGCCTGTAATGTTTTCCCCGATGCAAGTGGGCAATGAGCAGGCTAGTTTAGCATGCGTAATCAAAAGTTTAATAACTTAAGCATTTTTCAAATGCTTAAGTCATTAAACTGGGGGGACTTAATGGTGTATCCTATCGTATACACGCATAAAAGGCATAATGGTTTCATAAAAGTAGCGTCAGGAAGGCTGAAAACAACAGTTTTGTGGAGTTATCCGTCCAGCGTTCTCCGTTGTACAGGCTGCTCCGTCATGCGTAAGCCCTAAAGGCCGCCTAGCGCGTAAGCCCTGGCTGGAGAACGCCACCTTCAGCGTAAATTTTGGATCACAAGTAACAGAACGTATCATCATCTGACACGTGTCCCCGAACAATCTGGTGGATCTAACACTATAAATAGACCCCTTGGGTCGTCATTTTATATAGTTCAGACATTCTGACAATTTTGAGGGCTGAGACTTCATTTCTCTTTCTCTCTCTACTTTATCTCACTAGAAGTCATCCGGCTAGCACTTTTACGCTTTACGGAAGACAGATTGATTAAGCCACCCCACAAGTTTCTACACTTGTGAACCGGGTCTGCAGGGATAATTTCCCAAGGGTAAAAATCAATCGACAACATTCCGCCCTCCTAAAGCTAGATAACTTCTAGTCTTTTGTTGACCCACTAAGCCTTACCTCATAAGGAAATAGGTGTTAACAAAGTCATTTATAGTTTGGATATATTATGAAATGGTATGCATGTCGTCAACTTTCGATGTAATGAAAGTTTGTCTTTTAAAAACAAATGCAATGTTTGTAAAATGTATCATATAGAGGTCAAGTACCTCGCGATGTAACCAAATGTAATGTATTCGTCCAGAAAGATTAGGACGGGTCATTAAAGTGTAGTGACCCGAACTTTTCCATGTTTATATATATATTAAATGAAATTGTTATTTACATGATTAAGTGTTTCCAACATGTTAAGCAATCAAACTTGTTAAGACTTGATTAATTGAAATAGGTTTCATATAGACAATTTACCACCCAAGTTGACCGGTGATTCACGAACGTTAAAACTTGTAAAAACTATACGATGACATATATATGGTTATATATATAGTTAACATAATTTTATTATAATTATGTATCTCATTAGGTATTTTAACAATAAGTTATATACATAAAAATGAGACTATTAATTTAAGAAACTCGAAAACGATATATATAACGATTATCGTTATAACAACGTCTTACTAGGTACATATGAAACATATTAAGATATTGATACACTTGGTTAATTATGTTAAATGATAAGTAAATATTTTATTAAGTGTATTAACAATGAAATAAATATGTAAAAATAAGACTACTAACTTAATGATTTCGAAACGAGACATATATGTAACGATTATCGTTGTAACGACATTTAACTGTATATATATCATACTAAGATATATTATATATCATAATATCATGATAATATAACAATTTAACATCTCATTTGTTATAATAAACAATGGGTTAACAACATTCAACAAGATCGTTAACCTAAAGGTTTCAAAACAAGATTTACATGTAACGACTAACGATGACTTAACGACTCAGTTAAAATGTATATACATGTAGTGTTTTAATATGTATTCATACACTTTTGAAAGACTTCAAGACACTTATCAAAATACTTCTACTTAACAAAAATGCTTACAATTACATCCTCGTTCAGTTTCATCAACAATTCTACTCGTATGCACCCGTATTCGTACTCGTACAATACACAGCTTTTAGATGTATGTACTATTGGTATATACACTCCAATGATCAGCTCTTAGCAGCCCATGTGAGTCACCTAACACATGTTGGAACCATCATTTGGCAACTAGCATGAAATATCTCATAAAATTACAAAAATATGAGTAATCATTCATGACTTATTTACATGAAAACAAAATTACATATCCTTTATATCTAATCCATACACCAACGACCAAAAACACCTACACACACTTTCATTCTTCAATTTTCTTCATCTAATTGATCTCTCTCAAGTTCTATCTTCAAGTTCTAAGTGTTCTTCATAAATTCCAAAAGTTCTAGTTTCATAAAATCAAGAATACTTCCAAGATTGCAAGTTTACTTCCAAGTTTTCTAAATCCATTCCAAGTAATCATCCAAGATAAAGAAACCTTTGTTACTTACAGTAGGTTATCTTTCTAATACAAGGTAATAATCATATTCAAACTTTAATTCAATTTCTATAACTATAACAATCTTATTTCGAGTGGAAATCTTACTTAAAATTGTTTTCGTGTCATGATTCTGCTTCAAGAACTTTCAAGCCATCCAAGGATCCTTTGAAGCTAGATCTATTTTTCTCATTTCCAGTAGGTTTATCCAAAGAACTTGAGGTAGTAATGATGTTCATAACATCATTCGATTCATACATATAAAGCTATCTTATTCGAAGGTTTAAACTTGTAATCACTAGAACATAGTTTAGTTAATTCTAAACTTGTTCGCAAATAAAAGTTAATCCTTCTAACTTGACTTTTAAAATCAACTAAACACATGTTCTATATCTATTTGATATGCTAACTTAATGATTTAAAACCTGGAAACACGAAAAACACCATAAAACCGGATTTACGCCGTCGTAGTAACACCGCGGGCTATTTTGGGTTAGTTAATTAAAAACTATGATAAACTTTGATTTGAAAGTTGTTATTGTGGGAAAATGATTTTTATTATGAACATGAAACTATATCCAAAAATTATGGTTAAACTCAAAGTGGAAGTATGTTTTCTAAAATGGTCATCTAGACGTCGTTCTTTCGACTGAAATGACTACCTTTACAAAAACGACTTGTAACTTATTTTTCCGACTATAAACCTATACTTTTTCTGTTTAGATTCATAAAATGGAGGTCAATATGAAACCATAGAAATTTGATTCACTCAAAACTGATTTAAAATGAAGAAGTTATGGGTAAAACAAGATTGGATAATTTTTCTCATTTTAGCTACGTGAAAATTGGTAACAAATCTATTCCAACCATAACTTAATCAACTTGTATTGTATATTATGTAATCTTGAGATACGATAGACACGTATACAATATTTCGATCTATCATGTCGACACATCTATATATATTTCGGAACAACCATAGACACTCTATATATGAATGTTGGAGTTAGCTATACAGGGTTGAGGTTGATTCCAAAATATATATAGTTTGAGTTGTGATCAATACTGAGATACGTATACACTGGGTCGTGGATTGATTCAAGATAATATTTATCGATTTATTTCTGTACATCTAACTGTGGACCACTAGTTGTAGGTTACTAACGAGGACAGCTCACTTAATAAACTTAAAACATCAAAATATATTATAAGTGTTGTAAATATATTTTGAACATACTTTGATATATATGTATATATTGTTATAGGTTCGTGAATCAACCAGTGGCCAAGTCTTACTTCCCGACGAAGTAAAAATCTGTGAAAGTGAGTTATAGTCCCACTTTTAAAATCTAATATTTTTGGGATGAGAATACATGCAGGTTTTATAAATGATTTACAAAATAGACACAAGTACGTGAAACTACATTCTATGGTTGAATTATCGAAATCGAATATGCCCCCTTTTATTAAGTCTGGTAATCTAAGAATTAGGGAACAGACACCCTAATTGACGCGAATCCTAAAGATAGATATATTGGGCCTAACAAACCCCATCCAAAGTACCGAATGCTTTAGTACTTCGAAATTTATATCATATCCGAAGGGTGTCCTGGAATGATGGGGATATTCTTATATATGCATCTTGTTAATGTCGGTTACCAGGTGTTCACCATATGGATGATTTTTATCTCTATGTATGGGATGTGTATTGAAATATGAAATCTTGTGGTCTATTGTTACGATTTGATATATATAGGTTAAACCTATAAATCACCAACATTTTTGTTGACGTTTAAAGCATGTTTATTCTCAGGTGAATACTAAGAGCTTCCGCTATTGCATACTAAAATAAGGACAAGATTTGGAGTCCATGTTTGTATGATATTGTGTAAAAACTGCATTCAAGAAACTGATTTCGATGTAACATATTTGTATTGTAAACCATTATGTAATGGTCGTGTGTAAACAGGATATTTTAGATTATCATTTAATCTACATAAAGCTTTTTAAACCTTTATTTATGAAATAAAGGTTATGGTTTGTTTTAAAAATGAATGCAGTCTTTGAAAAACGTCTCATATAGAGGTCAAAACCTCGCAACGAAATCAATTAATATAGAACGTTTTTAATCATTAAGAACGGGACATTTCAGTTGGTATCTGAGCGTTGGTCTTAGAGAACCAGAAAATTTGCATTAGTGTGTCTTATCGAGTTTGTTAGGATGCATTAGTGAGTCTGGACTTCGACCGTGTTTTCTTTAAAAATGATTGCTTAACATTTTTGTTGGAAACTATATATTATTAACATGTATATATTATGTGATATATTAATCTCTTAACATGTTTGATATCGTGTGATAGATGTCTACCTCTAGCACAAATCCCATTGACTCACCTAATAATAACGAAGAGTCGAATATATATTGGACTGATTCACAAGTTCCCGAAGAAGAACCGGAAGAAGAATCAGAATCGGAAGAAGAATCAGAACCGGAAGAGGAGGAACCGGAGGAGGAAATAGAACCTGTGGGGGGAATAATAAAACGGTTAAGTAAAAGAAAATCCTCAACCAACCGACCAAGGTTAATTATGGTCAATGGTGTTTCCACCAAGGAAGCAAAATATTGGGAGGATTACCAATTCTCCGATGAATCGGATTCCGACGAGAATTCCGATGATGTTATAGAAATTACCCCAACTGAATTTAAAAAGGCAAAAGAAAATAATAAGGGAAAGGGCATAAAAATAGAGAAATCTAATTCCAACCCCGATGAACTTTATATGTATCGTCAACCCCCGAAGCCCTTAAGTTGTAACAATGACCCGGGAACCTCTAAACCACCAGGTTTTTCTAAACCGTTGTGGAAAATGACAGCTCGTATTAGGGGAACATCATATATCCCTAGAAACTTGGCAAAACGAACCAAAACTGAAGAAGAAGAAACAAGCGAGTCGGAATAAGATAGTTGTATTCGTGTGGTGTAATATATGTAATATAGTGTGCTTATGCTTTATAATATATGTAAAAATTGCTTGTATTAATAAGTATTTTTTTTATGAATCTAACTCTTGTCTATTTTACAGTATAAAAACACAAAATGGATAGACAATCCAATATTTTAAGAGACCTACCCGGAGACATGATTGATGAAATCTTGTCTAGAGTCGGTCAGAATTCTTCGGCACAACTATTTACGGCGAAATCAGTTTGTAAGACATTCGAAGAACGTTCCAAGAATGTCTTGGTTTATAAGAGACTTTCGTTTGAAAGATGGGCGATATCACATTGGGAAACCCACAAGTTACGATGTGTTTACTTTGACGCATATATTGCGGGGAACCCAAATGCTATTTTACGCAACGGGTTAAGAAATTATTTTGACTCACTGTATCCGAATATAGGACTTCATGATTTAGAAAAAGCGGTTAACATGCAACATAAAGAAGCATGCTATGCTTACGGGTTAGCAATGTTCGCTTCTCACCAAAGTGAGAAAAAGAACATCGGGCTACAACTATTAAACAAAACGTTCCCACAAGTGACGGAGTCGGTAATTGCGGTAAGAAATGAGGTTTTTAGGTTATTACGAGACTGTTGGTCATTACGTAACCCTCATCCCTTTCACGACGTTACAACACGCTGTCTTATCAACGGCCATAACGGTTATGTTCCACAAGACTAAGGATGGGAAGTAGTCCTAGTAAAACCAGAATGCATGACTTGTTTCTGGACGTATGAATTATGTGTCTTTATTGCCTTTGCTGAACGACTTGTTTACTAGCTAGAATTATCTTCACAACTATCTTGTATCAAAGTTATTGTGTACTATATTTCATGCTTTATGTAAAATAAGCGGTATTGTATGTTTGTAAAATATTGTATAAAAGTTTGAACGCGAAATATTATTATAATCAGTTTTTCATATAGAATTGTAGTAGTTGAATTGTATATTAGCTACTAAGTATGAACTTAACGGGTAGGTACTACCCGAATTTAAACTTATAAAACGCTAATATGAAGAAAAAGCTTTTATAAATGAGTTCATATTATGCTACGAAATACTATTAACTACTCTTAATATTCTATATGATTAACTTGTTCCATTTGACTATTTTGAAGGAAATGGCACCGACTACTCGACACACCGTGAATATGAATGAAGAGGAATTCCGTACTTTTCTAGCTTCAAACATAGCCGCAGTACAGGCTGCGCTACATACCAACAATAACCTTGGATCTAGCACTACAGGAAATCATGTAGGATGCACCTACAAAGAATTCACTGCTTACAAACCTTTGGAATTTGATGGAACCGAAGGACCGATCGGATTGAAACGGTGGACCGAGAAGGTCGAATCGGTGTTTGCCATAAGTAAGTGTACTGTAGAGGATAAAGTGAAGTACGCTACGCATACCTTCACAGGTTCTGCGTTAACATGGTGGAATACCTATCTAGAGCAAGTGGGACAAGATGATGCGTACGCACTACCATGGTCAGCATTCAAGCACTTGATGAACGAGAAGTACCGTCCCAGAACCGAGGTCAATAAGCTCAAGACAGAACTTAGAGGGTTACGAACCTAAGGATTTGATATTACCACGTACGAAAGACGATTCACAGAATTATGTCTATTGTGTCCGGGAGCGTTTGAAGATGAGGAAGAGAAGATCGACGCGTTTGTGAAAGGATTACCAGAAAGAATCCAAGAAGATATAAGTTCACACAAAACCGCCTCCATACAACAGGCATGTAGAATGGCTCACAAACTAGTGAACCAGATTGAGGAAAGAATTAAAGAACAGACGGCTGAAGAGGCCAATGTGAAACAAGTCAAAAGAAAGTGGGAGGAAAAGAGGGTTATAAGAATCACCAATACAACAACAACAGCAATTACAATAATAATCTCAACAATTATCCCAACAATCTTAACATCAATCGCAACTACAACAAACGGCCCAACAACAACAACAACAACAACAACAACAACAACAACAACAACAATAGCAACAACAACAACAATAACAAGAGTAACTACAACAATCATCCCAACAACAATAACAACCGCAACAACAACAACAATCAGAAGCAACTATGCCAAAGGTGTGAAAAGTATCACTCGGAGTTCTGCACCAAATTTTGCAACAAGTGTAAAAGAAATGGTCATAGCGCGGCGAAGTGTGAGGTCTACGGACCAGGGGTTAACAAAACGAAAGGAACAAATGGTGTCGGAACGAGTAATGGCAGAGCAAGTAGTGTCGGAGCAAGTTATGCCAATGTAGTTTATTATAAATGTGGAAAACCGGGCCACATTATTAGAAATTACCCGAACCAGGAGAACACGAATGGACAAGGCCGCGGAAGAGTTTTCAATATTAATGCGGCAGAGGCACAGGAAGACCCGGAGCTTGTTACGGGTACGTTTCTTATTGACAATAAATCTGCTTACGTTTTATTGATTCGAGTGCAGATAAAAGCTATATGAGTAGAGATTTTTGTGCTAAATTAAGTTGTCCATTGACGCCGTTTGATAGTTAATTTTTACTCAAATTAGCAAACGGTAAATTAATTTCAGCAGATAATATATGCCGGAATCGAGAAATTAAACTGGGTAGCGAAATATTTAAGATTGATTTGATACCAGTAGAGTTAGGGAGTTTTGATGTAATAGTTGGCATGGACTGGCTGAAGAAGGTGAAAGCAGAGATCGTATGTTATAAAAATGCAATTCGCATTGTACGAGAAGAAGGAGAACCCTTAATGTTGTACGGAGAAAAGGGCAACACGAAGCTACATCTTATTAGTAATTTGAAGGCACAAAAACTAATAAGAAAAGGTTGCTATGCTGTTCTAGCACACGTCGAGAAAGTACAAACCGAAGAAAAGAGCATCAATGATGTTCCCGTCGCAAAAGAATTTCCCGATGTATTTCCGAAAGAATTACCGTGACTACCTCCACATCGATCTAATGAATTTCAAATAGATCTTGTACCAGGAGCTGCACTAATAGCTCGTGCTCCTTATAGACTCGCACCCAGCGAGATGAAAGAACTGCAAAGCCAACTGCAAGAACTATTAGAACGTGGTTTCATTTGACCAAGCACATCACTATGGGGAGCTCCTGTTTTGTTTGTCAAGAAGAAGGATGGTACATTTAGGTTGTGTATTGACTACATAGAGTTGAACAAACTTACCATCAAAAACCGTTATCCACTGCCGAGAATTGACGACTTATTTGATCAACTACAAGGCTCATCGATTTATTCGAAGATCGATTTACGTTTTGGATATCATCAAATGCGAGTAAAGGAGGATGATATTCCAAAAACTGCTTTTAGGACGCGTTATGGTCATTACGAGTTTATGATTATGCCGTTTGGATTGACTAACGCACCAGCTGTGTTCATGGACCTTATGAACCGAGTGTGTGGGCCATATCTTGACAAGTTTGTCATTGTTTTCATCGATGACATACTTATTTACTCAAAGAATGATCAAGAGCATGAAGAACATTTGAGAAAAGTGCTAGAAGTATTGAGGAAAGAAAAACTGTACGTTAAGTTTTCAAAGTGTGCATTTTAGTTGGAAGAAGTTCAATTCCTCGGTCACATAGTGAACAAAGAAGGTATCCAGGTGGACCCGGCAAAGATCGAAACTGGTGAAAAGTGGGAAACCCCAAAAATTCCGAAGCATATACGTCAATTTTTAGGATTGGCTGGTTACTACAGAAGATTCATCCAAGATTTCTCCAAAATAGCAAAACCCTTGACTGCATTAACGCATAAAGGGAAGAAATTTGAATGGAAGGATGAACAAGAGAAGGCGTTTCAATTATTGAAGAAAAAGCTAACTACGGCACCTATATTGTCATTGCCTGAAGGGAATGATGATTTTGTGATTTATTGTGACGAATCAAAGCAGGGTCTCGGTTGTGTATTAATGCAACGGACGAAGGTGATTGCTTATGCGTCTAGACAATTAAAGATTCACGAGCAAAATTATACGACGCATGATTTAGAATTAGGCGCGGTTGTTTTTACATTAAAGACTTGGAGGCACTACTTATATGGGGTCAAAAGTATTATATATGCCGACCACAATAGTCTTCAACACATATTTAATCAGAAACAACTGAATATGAGGCAGCGTAGGTGGATTGAATTGTTGAATGATTACGACTTTGAGATTCGTTACCACCCGGGGAAGGCAAATGTGGTAGCCGACGCCTTGAGCAGAAAGGACAGAGAACCCATTCGAGTAAAATCTATGAATATAATGATTTACACTAACCTTACTACTCAAATAAAGGAGGCGCAACAAGGAGTTTTAAAGGAAGGAAATTTAAAGGATGAAATACCCAAAGGATCGGAGAAGCATCTTAATATTCGGGAAGACGGAACCCGGTATAGGGCTGAAATAATTTGGGTACCAAAATTTAGAGATATGAGAGAAATGGTACTTAGAGAAGCTCATAAAATCAGATACTCAATACATCCTGGAACGGGGAAGATGTACAAGGATCTTAAGAAACATTTTTGGTGGCCAGGTATGAAAGCCAATATTGCTAAATATGTAGGAGAATGTTTGACGTGTTCTAAGGTCAAAGCTGAACATCAAAAACCATCAGGTCTACTACAACAACCTGAAATCCCGGAATGGAAATGGGAAAACATTACCATGGATTTCATTACTAAATTGCCAAGGACTGCAAGTGGTTATGATACTATTTGGGTAATAGTTGATCGTCTCACCAAGTCAGCACACTTCCTGCCAATAAGAGAAGATGACAAGATGGAGAAGTTAGCACGCTTGTATTTGAAGGAAGTCGTCTCCAGACATGGAATACCAATCTCTATTATCTCTGATAGGGATGGCAGATTTATTTCAAGATTCTGGCAGACATTACAACAAGCATTGGGAACTCGTCTAAACATGAGTACTGCCTATCATCCACAAACTGATGGGCAGAGCGAAAGGACGATACAAACGCTTGAAGACATGCTACGAGCTTGTGTTATTGATTTTGGAAACAGTTGGGATCGACATCTACTGTTAGCAGAATTTTCCTACAACAACAGCTACCATTCCAGCATTGAGATGGCGCTGTTTGAAGCACTTTATGGTAGAAAGTGCAGGTCTCCGATTTGTTGGAGTGAAGTGGGGGATAGACAGATTACGGGTCCGGAGATAATACAAGAAACTACCGAGAAAATCATCCAAATTCAACAAAGATTGAAAACCGCCCAGAGTCGACAAAAGAGCTACGCGGACAGTAAAAGAAAAGATATAGAGTTTGAAATTGGAGAAATGGTCATGCTTAAGGTTTCACCTTGGAAAGGCGTTGTTCGATTTGGTAAACGGGGGAAACTAAATCCAAGGTAGTTTGGACCATTCAAGATTATAGATCGTGTCGGACCAGTAGCTTACCAACTGGAGCTACCTCAACAACTCGGTGCTGTACATAACACTTTCCACGTCTCAAATTTGAAGAAATGTTTTGCTAAAGAAGATCTCACTATTCCATTGGACGAAATCCAAATCAATGAAAAACTTCAATTCATTGAAGAACCCGTCGAAATAATGGATCGTGAGGTTAAGAGACTTAAACAAAACAATATACCGATTGTTAAGGTTCGATGGAATGCTCGTAGAGGACCCGAGTTCACCTGGCAGCGCGAAGATCAGATGAAGAAGAAATACCCGCATTTATTTCCAGAAGATACGTCAACACCTCCAACTGCTTAAAATATTGTTATTTACATGATTAAGTGTTTCCAACATGTTAAGCAATCAAACTTGTTAAGACTTGATTAATTGAAATACGTTTCATATAGACAATTGACCACCCAAGTTGACCGGTGATTCACGAACGTTAAAACTTGTAAAAACTATACGATGACATATATATGGTTATATATATAGTTAACATGATTTTATTATAAGTATGTATCTCATTAGGTATTTTAACAATGAGTTATATACATAAAAATGAGACTATTAATTTAAGAAACTCGAAATCGATATATATAAAGATTATCGTTATAACAACGTCTTACTAGGTACATATGAATTATATTAAGATATTGATACACTTGGTTAATTATGTTAAATGATAAGTAAATATATTATTAAGTGTATGAACAATGAAATAGATATGTAAAAATAAGACTACTAACTTAATGATTTCGAAACGTGACATATATGTAACGATTATCGTTGTAACGACATTTAACAGTATATATATCATACTAAGATATATTATATATAATAATATCATGATAATATAACAATTTAACATCTCATTTGTTATAATAAACAATGGGTTAACAACATTCAACAAGATCGTTAACCTAAAGGTTTCAAAACAACATTTACATGTAACGACTAACGATGACTTAACGACTCAGTTAAAATGTATATACATGTAGTGTTTTAATATGTATTCATACACTTTTGAAAGACTTCAAGACACTTATCAAAATACTTCTACTTAACAAAAATGCTTACAATTACATCCTCGTTCAGTTTCATCAACAATTCTACTCGTATGCACCCGTATTCGTACTCGTACAATACACAGCTTTTAGATGTATGTACTATTGGTATATACACTCCAATAATCAGCTCTTAGCAGCCCATGTGAGTCACCTAACACATGTGGGAACCATCATTTGGCAACTAGCATGAAATATCTCATAAAATTACAAAAATATGAGTAATCATTCATGACTTATTTACATAAAAACAAAATTACATATCCTTTATATCTAATCCATACACCAACGACCAAAAATACCTACACACACTTTCCTTCTTCAATTTTCTTCATCTAATTGATCTTTCTCAAGTTCTATCTTCAAGTTCTAAGTGTTCTTCATAAATTCCAAAAGTTCTAGTTTCATAAAATCAATAATACTTCCAAGATTGCAAGTTTACTTCCAAGTTTTCTAAATCCATTCCAATTAATCATCCAAGATCAAGAAACCTTTGTTACTTACAGTAGGTTATCTTTCTAATACAAGGTAATAATCATATTCAAACTTTAATTCAATTTCTATAACTATGACAATCTTATTTCGAGTGGAAATCTTACTTAAAATTGTTTTCGTGTCATGATTCTGCTTCAAGAACTTTCAAGCCATCCAAGGATCCTTTGAAGCTAGATCTATTTTCTCATTTCCAGTAGGTTTATCCAAGGAACTTGAGGTAGTAATAATGTTCATAACATCATTCGATTCATACATATAAAGCTGAGATGACCCGACCCAATCCTCCTGGACGGAGTCATCAACACTTGGTCTCATTGCGATGATCGACTCCAAGTAATGTCCTTAGTATGAGCTAATGCACAGCGGAAGACTTAATTCGTACCTGAGAATAACATGCTTAAAAATGTCAACATAAAGTTGGTGAGATATATAGGTTTGATGCTAGCAGCGTTATAACTATGGACCACAAGATTTAAAGTTTATACATAATACACTCCTCGTGTATAGAAAAGACGTTGAGCACTTGGTAACCATACTTAACATTTAAATCACAGCAGCATACTCTTAAATAAACCCTACACCGTACCAAGTGTAGTAACGAAACGAAGTACTGTGCAACCGTTAAATGCTGGTCGTCCAGCCCGGTTGGGGTTGTCAGGCCCGATAGATCTATCAACAGGATTCGCGTTTACGCTCCTCACGTAAATACTAGCTACCAAGTATAAAGAGATATGCCATGGTACAACTCAACGTAGAATTTATATTTTTGATCACTTGTGTCCATAACGTAAATCATTTATAAAAATAGCGCATGTATTCTCAGCCCAAAATATTTAGAGTTTAAAAAAGGACTATATACTCACCTAATGTATTTTGTAGTAAAAATACATATAACATCATTGAACAATTGTTGGGTTGGCCTCGGATTCACGAACCTATATCAAGTATATATATTAACACATATAATTGTACTCAAATAATTTCACCTATATATTATTTATATATATTTAGTGTTGTAGTTATATAAAATTTATACTCAGATCGCAATTAGAATATATATATTTTATTTATTATATCTTAACTTACATATTATCTATATTTATTCTGTATATATAAAAATAATTAGTGTTTATAGTTATATCAATATATATATACATATATAAATTAGTATTATATTAATAATTTATTATATGTATCAAAAATTATGTTTAATATATGTTTACATGTCTAGTAATAATAATAATAATAATAATAATAATAATAAAAATGATAATAATAATAATAATAATAATAAAATTGTTAGAGAGGCTACCTTAATGTTCAAGCCTAAAAAAATAAACGCCTCTGCTCAGGCTTGAACCCAAGACCTCTCGTTCAACATTCACTCCCCCAACCAACTGTTCTGCTCGCTCATTTCTGTTTTACTATACTCGATTATTTATTTAATATATATGTTACGGTTTATCATCATCATCAATCCTATCATTTTCTTTTTCGGCTCCCATAAAACCGAATCTGGACCTCGTACAGGATCACAGCCCAAAAACAGCCCAACTTGAAGAATCTAGTCCTCGGCCCATCAATACTTTTCCTAAGTCTAAGTTACACAAATCCAAACATATATGTTTTTATGTAAATCGAACAGGGACTTGTGGGGTTCGTTTCTTTCTTGTCATACCCGCACAGAAACACAATTAAGAAAAATAATAGTTACATATCATTAAGAATAATCAAATGATTTGAGGTGGGGTTGTGATTGTCGGCCATCATATGAAAGAGGAAGAAAATACCACACGTTAGCAGTTTTATATTATCACTCATTTTTACAAACTGCATATATAATTTTATAACGGCAGTATGTTAGTGTCTCGAACAAATAACCTTATCTATCATGGGTTGATTAGAGAGTGGTTGGCGATCACGAAAAGAACAGAAATAGAGCGGTAGCGAATTGTAGGTGGTTGTTTGGGTACGTTTCTAGTTCAAACCGAAAGTTATTAGCAGCAGTTATTTACGTCGAGTCGTGATGGTTTTGTAGTGTTCACGAAACAGGAAGTTGTCTGGTTATCATCGTACTCGAACAGAAAAACAACTCTAGTAACTGTAGCATAACAGATGTAAATGGTGGCGAAAGGGTCTGAGTAGTGGTGACCGGATGATGATGGATGGTTCGAATAAAAGAAAACAAACAATGAACAACACTCTCAGACAAAATACAACTCAACGATGGTTATGAGATTGGGATTGGGTCGACTTATGGTAGTGGTAGGGTGGTGGTTTAAGTTAATGATGGTGGTGATTTTAAATGGGTTTCGATTAGTGGGGCTATGGGGTGATTCGAACGGGAATGAAGGTGATGGACATGGTGGAGATGTTGGTTGGTTTAAAGAGGATTGTAACCGGAAAATATGCTTCGATCAATAGAAGTTGCAAGTGGGTGTTGATAGTAGTTGACGTGGTCTAGTAGTGGAGTATGGTGGTTGTAGAAGATGGTGTTGGGTTTTTGGTAATAGAAGAGATAAGTGATGTTTAAATAGGTTGTCGAAAAGAAAGAAGGCAATTGGTGGGATGGTAGTTTGTAGTTCCTAGTGGTGGTAATCGGCTGTAAATAAAGAGAGACCAGTGGCAGCAGCTTAACGAAGCAAGTGAAAATTGTTTTGGGTTTCGGTTGTAGCACAAAGATGGATCGTGGAGAATGCCGAATCAAGAAGAGAAGGAGGAGAGGGAAGGTGGTATATTTGGTTCTTTATATCTAAGTATATATAAATATAGATAGAAGATGGTTGTGAATGAGATTTAAAACAGAAAACACAGAGATCAATATCAATTAAAAACAGTGGGTGCTTTGTCTTGATTGGTGACACAAAATCACGGAAAAATAGAAATCATATTCAATCATTTTGACAACAATCTTATAACTTTAATAATATAATAATAATAATTAGAATAATAATAATAATAATAATAATAATAATAATAACAATAATAATAATAATATTAATAATATTAATATTAATATTAAAATGTATATTAATAATTCATGAGGTAATGGAAGATTGGAAACGTGTAGAGAAAAATCATGCAAAGAAAAACAAGAATCAATCATGTACAATAACTAAACCAATCTAACACAGTAATTCAATTATTAATTTAAGTTTTGATTCAGATTACGGTTAAAGATCAAATCAAATGAAAACATAATTATATATATCTATTTACAAATATTGGTTCGTGAATCGTGGAAATAGTCAAAAGGGTAATTGATTATCCGAATATAGATTTCAAACTTTCTAGACTCAACAATACAGATTTTTCTTATCGTGTCGGAAACATATAAAGTTTAAGGTTTAAATTTGGTCGGAAATTTCCGGGTCGTTACAAAAGCTATCTTATTCGAAGGTTTAAACTTGTAATCACTAGAACATAGTTTAGTTAATTCTAAACTTGTTCGCAAATAAAAGTTAATCCTTCTAACTTGACTTTTAAAATCAAATAAACACATGTTCTATATCTATATGATATGCTAACTTAATGATTTAAAACCTGAAAAAACGAAAAACACCGTAAAACCGGATTTACGCCGTCGTAGTAACACCGCGGGCTGTTTTGGGTTAGTTAATTAAAAACTATGATAAACTTTGATTTAAAATTTGTTATTCTGGGAAAATGATTTTTATTATGAACATGAAACTATATCCAAAAATTATGGTTAAACTCAAAGTGGAAGTATGTTTTCTAAAATGGTCATCTAGACGTCGTTCATTCGACTGAAATGACTACCTTTACAAAAACAACTTGTAACTTATTTTTTGACTATAAACCTATACTTTTTCTGTTTAGATTCATAAAATAGAGTTCAATATGAAACCATAGCAATTTTATTCACTCAAAACTGATTTAAAATGAAGAAGTTATGGGTAAAACAAGATTGGATAATTTTTCTCATTTTAGCTACGTGAAAATTGGTAACAAATCTATTCCAACCATAACTTAATCAACTTGTATTGTATATTATGTAATCTTGAGATACCATAGACACGTATACAATGTTTCGACCTATCATGTCGACAGATCTATATATATTTCGCAACAACCATAGACACTCTATATGTGAATGTTGGAGTTAGCTATACAGGGTTGAGGTTGATTCCAAAATATATATAGTTTGAGTTGTGATCAATACTGAGATACATATACACTGGGTCGTAGATTGATTCAAGATAATATTTATCGACTTATTTATGTACATCTAACTGTGGACAACTAGTTGTACGTTACTAACGAGGACAGCTGACTTAATAAACTTAAAACATCAAAATATATTAAAAGTGTTGTAAATATATATATTAAATGAAATTGTTATTTACATGATTAAGTGTTTCCAACATGTTAAGCAATCAAACTTGTTAAGACTTGATTAAATGAAATAAGTTTCATATAGACAATTGATCACCCAAGTTGACCGGTGATTCACGAACGTTAAAACTTGTAAAAACTATATGATGACATATATATGGATATATATATATAGTTAACATGATATTATGATAAGTAAACATATCATTAAGTATATTAACAATGAACTACATATGTAAAAACAAGACTACTAACTTAATGATTTTGAAACGAGACATATATGTAACGAATATCGTTGTAACGACATTTAATGTATATATATTATATTAAGGGATATTCATACATCATAATATCATGATAATATAATAATTTAAAATCTCATTTGACATTATAAATATTGGGTTAACAACATTTAACAAGATCGTTAACTTAAAGGTTTCAAATCAACATTTACATGTAACGACTAACGATGACTTAACGACTCAGTTAAAATGTATATACATGTAGTGTTTTAATATGTATTCATACACTTTTGAAAGACTTCAAGACACTTATTAAAATACTTCTACTTAACAAAAATTCTTACAATTACATCCTCGTTTAGTTTCAACAACAATTCTACTCGTATGCACCCGTATTCGTACTCGTACAATACACAGCTTTTAGATGTATGTATTATTGGTATATACACTCTAATGATCAGCTCTTAATAGCCCATGTGAGTCACCTAACACATGTGGGAACCATCATTTGGTAACTAGCATGAAATATCTCATAAAATTACAAAAATATGAGTAATCATTCATGACTTATTTACATGAAAACAAAATTACATATCCTTTATATCTAATCCATACACCAACGACAAAAAACACCTACAAACACTTTCATTCTTCAATTTTCTTCATCTAATTGATCTCTCTCAAGTTCTATCTTCAAGTTCTAAGTGTTCTTCATAAATTCCAAAAGTTCTAGTTTCATAAAATCAAAAATACTTCCAAGATTGCAAGTTTACTTCCAAGTTTTCTAAATCCATTTCAAGTAATCATCCAAGATCAAGAAACCTTTGTTATTTACAGTAGGTTATCTTTCTTATACAAGGTAATAATCATATTCAAACTTTAATTCAATTTCTATAACTATAACAACCTTATTTCGAGTGGAAATCTTACTTGAAATTGTTTTCGTGTCATGATTCTGCTTCAAGAACTTTCAAGCCATCCAAGGATCCTTTGAAGCTAGATCTATTTTTCTCATTTCCAATAGGTTTATCCAAGGAACTTGAGGTAGTAATGATGTTGATAACATCATTCGATTCATACATATAAAGCTATCTTATTTGAAGCTTTAAACTTGTAATCACTAGAACATAGTTTAGTTAATTCTAAACTTGTTCGCAAACAAAAGTTAATCCTTCTAACTTGACTTTTAAAATCAACTAAACACGTGTTCTATATCTGTATGATATGCTAACTTAATGATTTAAAACCTGGAAACACGAACAACACTGTAAAACCGGACATACGCCGTCGTAGTAACACCGCGGGCTGTTTTGGGTTAATTAATTAAAAACTATGATAAACTTTGATTTAAAAGTTGTTCTTCTGGGAAAATGATTTTTCTTATGAACATGAAACTATATCCAAAAATCATGGTTAAACTCAAAGTGGAAGTATGTTTTCTAAAACGGTCATCTAGACGTCGTTCTTTCGACTGAAATGACTACCTTTACAAAAACAACTTGTAACTTATATTTCCGACTATAAACCTATACTTTTTCTATATAGATTCATAAAATAGAGTTCAATATGAAACCATAGCAATTTGATTCACTCAAAACGGATTTAAAATGAAGAAGTTATGGGTAAAATTAGATTGGATAATTTTTCTCATTTTAGCTACGTGAAAATTGGTAACAAATCTATTCCAACCATAACTTAATCAACTTGTATTGTATATTATGTAATCTTGAGATACCATAGACACGTATACAATGTTTCGACCTATCATGTCGACACATCTATATATATTTCGGAACAACCATAGACACTCTATATGTGAATGTTGGAGTTAGCTATACAGGGTTGAGGTTGATTCCAAAATATATATAGTTTGAGTTGTGATCAATACTGAGATATGTATACACTGGGTCGTGGATTGATTCAAGATAATATATATCGATTTATTTCTGTACATCTAACTGTGAACAACTAGTTGTAGGTTACTAACGAGGACAGCTGGCTTAATAAACTTAAAACATCAAAATATATTAAAAGTGTTGTAAATATATTTTGAACATACTTTGATATATATGTATATATTGTTATAGGTTCGTGAATCAACCAGTGGCCAAGTCTTACTTCCCGACGAAGTAAAAATCTGTGAAAGTGAGTTATAGTCCCACTTTTAAAATCTAATATTTTTGGGATGAGAATACATTCAGGTTTTATAAATGATTTACAAAATAGACACAAGTACGTGAAACTACATTCTATGGTTGAATTATCGAAATCGAATATGCCCCTTTTTATTAAGTCTGGTAATCTAAGAATTAGGGAACAGACACCCTAATTGACGCGAATCCTAAAGATAAATCTATTGGGCCTAACAAACCCCATCCAAAGTACCGGATGCTTTAGTACTTTGAAATTTATATCATATCCGAACGGTGTCCCGGAATGATGGGGATATTCTTATATATGCATCTTGTTAATGTCGGTTACCAGGTGTTCACCATATGAATGATTTTTATCTCTATGTATGGGATGTGTATTGAAATATGAAATCTTGTGGTCTATTGTTACGATTTGATATATATAGGTTAAACCTATAACTCACCAACATTTTTGTTGACGTTTAAAGCATGTTTATTCTCAGGTGAATACTAAGAGCTTCCGCTGTTGCATACTAAAATAAGGACAAGATTTGGAGTCCATGTTTGTATGATATTGTGTAAAAACTGCATTCAAGAAACTGATTTCGATGTAACATATTTGTATTGTAAACCATTATGTAATGGTCGTGTGTAAACAGGATATTTTAGATTATCATTTAATCTACGTAAAGCTTTTTAAACCTTTATTTATGAAATAAAGGTTATGGTTTGTTTTAAAAATGAATGCAGTCTTTGAAAAACGTCTCATAGAGAGGTCAAAACCTCGCAACGAAATCAATTAATATGGAACGTTTTTAATCAATAAGAACGGGACATTTCATAAAGTTTGTATCAGAGCGGTGGTCTTAGCGAACCAGGTCTTGCATTAGTGTGTCTAACTGATAGATGCTTAGATGCATTAGTGGGTCTGGACTTCGACCGTGTCTGCATGTCAAAAGTTTTGCTTATCATTTCGTGTCGAACATTACCTGTTTATCATTCCTACGTCTAGATATGTCCTACTGCCTTTATTGCATAGATAGTGTATAGACAAATTCATATCTTAGTGTATCTATTACGGTAAACTTTGCCTGATATCTGTGACGACCCAAAAATTTCTGACCAAATTTAAACTTAATCTTTATATAATTCCGACACGATAAGCAAAGTCTGTAATGTTAAGTCTCAAAAATTTTGGAATTATATTTATGTAATCAATTACCCTTTGACTGTGCTCGACGATGTGACGACCCGGAAATTTCCGACTTAATTTAAACTTCATCTTTACATAATTCGACACGATAAGCAAGGTCTGTAATGTTGTGTCTCAAAATAATTAAATTGTTTACATGAATTCAATTACCCTTTGACCATTTTCGACGATTCACGAACAATTGTTTGTAATTAAAAATGTATATACACACATATATATATATATATATATATATATATATATATATATATATATATATATATATATATATATATATATGTATATATATATATATACATATATATATACATATATATATATATATATACATATATATATACATATATATATATATATATATATATATATATATATATATATATATATATATATATATATATATATATATAGATGTAAGTATATATGATAATTGAACATAATAAAAATATAATTTAAAACACAAGAATTTAATAAGTAAAATAAGATATAAATAATTAAGTTGTAATTTAAAATGAATTTATATATATAAATATATGATTCTATATATAATTATCATTATATGTATATCCTAATATATGTTAAAATATGTAAAACTTAATACTTACGTTAACTTATTATGTAATGTATAGATGTATTACCAAAACAATAATATGTAGTATTAAAATATAAGATCTTATTATAGATATAGTTATTATAATAATGTTATTATTAATTTCAATATTAAGAAAAATAATAGTGTTATTAATATTATAAAAATATATGAATTCTATAAATATAAGTTATTATAGTATTATTATTCCTAATATTATTATTAATAACTAGTATTATTGTTATGAATATCATTAATAATTTTATCATTGACAATTTCACCAAAATTATTTTTATGGTTTATTATTATTACTTTTATCATTAAGTATCATTTGATGTTATTATTATTAACACTATTATTATTTATTAGTATCTTCATAGCATTATCAATATTATTATTAGTATCATTAATAGTTCTATTATTAGTATTATATTATCATTATAAGTATTAGTATTACTTTTATGGGTATTATTAATTGTTTTATCATTTATATTATTATTAATTCTGTATTTATTATTATTAGTATTTTATTTTTATTAGTAATATTCTATTATCAGTATTATTATTTATTAATACACTTCATTTATAATTATTATTTATTAATATTTAATAAAACATATAAAGAACTATAATTACGCGAAATTGGAGACAGCTCCTTATCAGATTTTTTATTTTTTTATTTTTTTATTTTTTCTTTGTTACTTCCTGCTTACCCGTGATTTTGTGTCGATAGCAACCTTCACCTAATATCATTCAACAACCAAAAATCGATCCATTATTCAGCACCATTCTCAATTATAATCTCTTCACAGCAGTTTTATATCGAAAATTAAACAAAAATAGAGGAGGAAACAGATACGGTCCCTGTACCTCTACCTTTTCAGCAATCACTTGAATTTGAATCAGTATTTAAAATCTAAAAGTGCAGATGTATCTTAAATCATGTCAGGAATGTTTACTCAAATTTCCAGGTTCCAATTCGTATAATCAAATTCGAATTTGAGGAGTCAAACTTAATTTCTAAAAAGTCAAATATTTTGTTCATCGCTAAATTCGTGAATGTGTTGATGTTTCCTGATCAATTGATGTGATAACCCGTAAATTTCTGGCAAAATTTAAACAACAATCTTTATATGATTTCATTTAACCTCGACTAATTTCGACGATTCAAGAACAATTATTTGTAAATAATTACGCATTAATTTGATATATTAATATTATTATTATTAATATCCTTTTTAAACAAGATATCAATAATTAATATCTTTATTATCGGTATTGTTATTATGAATAAAAAAAAATATTGACAAATATTCTTGGAAAAGTAGTAAATCAATTTGTTTATTTAAAAAAAATATATAAAATAAATCCTTAAAATAAATGATTTTTTTAATAAAATAAATAAATAAATAAATTACTTTTTAATTAAAAATTATAATGGAAAACTACTTTTATTATTTTATTTTGTGCATTATCCCATGACCTAACATTTAATACTTTTGAATTTTAAAATTCCATTAAAAATTAAAATATTTCTTTTTCTTTTATTTATTTTATTCTTTTTACTTAATTTTTTCAAGTATAAATACCCCTCATTTCTCATTCAAACGCACACCAAAATTTCTCTCATTCTCTCTTTGAAGAATTACTACTAGTAAGTATTCTTTTCTTACTTTTTACTTTTTACTTTTTACTTTTTACTTTTTACTTTTTACTATTTACTTCGGTTTATTATTTTTTTTACCGAAATATGTAAATAATGTTATAAATTATATGCAATTAAAATTAAAATAAATAACATGTTATAATTAGTAATATATGTTACTAAAAATTATAAAAGTATTTTTATGAATTAATATATAGGAGTTATAATTAAAATCGAATTAATGAATATATATGTATATACGCACCTAACGTGAAGGTTATAATTAAAGATAGCGTACAAAGACTACAAACATCACTGCTACTTGTGGCCTAGGGTGATCCTTGTTACCATTATGGGACGCTTGTGGATCTCGAATGCCAAGACTTAGATTCTGGTCAAGAGATCCTGGGCCGCTCGGTAACAATAGATCATTCGAGTGACTTGCATGTTAGCGACGAAGTTTGGGCGAGATTGTACAACATCTTTGTTAAGAATTATAACCCGAACATTCTTAAACTAGAAGCTTACTATAAGTGGAAGTTTTTCATAAATATTAGGTTTCCAAAAATAGAAACTTTTGAGAAATAGGAACTTTTCTCGAAAACCGTCACTGTCAATATAGTTGCTATATTAATAAACATACTTTATGTCAAGTTAGACATTAACTAATCAAACGTTATACCTCAAGGTTGATATCCATATCACTTACTTGCTTTACTTTCCTTTTTGCATGTAATACTTTAACTGCTATTTAATGTGAGTTTCATATGATCCCTTTTACTCTTTACATTTTTGGGCTGAGAATACATGCGCTACTTTTATAACTGTTTTTATGAAATGAATACAAATACTAAAACTGATTTTTCATGAGTTTCATATGATCCCTTTTACTCTTTACATTTTTGGGCTGAGAATACATGCGCTACTTTTATAACTGTTTTTATGAAATAAATACAAATACTAAAACTGATTTTTCGTGAGTTTCATATGATCCCTTTTACTCTTTACATTTTTGGGCTGAGAATACATGCGCTACTTTTATAACTGTTTTTATGAAATGAATACAAATACTAAAACTGATTTTTCGTGAGTTTCATATGATCCCTTTTACTCTTTACATTTTTGGGCTGAGAATACATGCGCTACTTTTATAACTGTTTTTATGAAATGAATACAAATACTAAAACTGATTTTTCGTGAGTTTTCATAGCTCCCTTTTTATATATTTTTGGGCTGAGAATACATGCGCAACTTTTATAACTGTTTTACACGTATCAACTATTAAACTGTGATATGTTGGGCTATGACCAGCAAGTCCCCAACCGACAAGTATAAACGATAACTTGTTACGGGGCAAACTTGAAAGTCTAGTCTAAATACAAGTACTAACTATTAAACTGTGATATATTGGGCTATGACCAGTAAGTCCCCAACCGACAAGTATAAACGATAACTTATTACGGGGCAAACTTGAAAGTCTAGTCTAAATATCAGTACCAACTGTTAAAACTATGCTATACCCGGCTATGTCCGACTCAGTCCCTACAGTGATATTTTTAATTGCTGCAGCATTCTTAATTATTGGGGATAGGCCTATCGGGAGTAACGCCCCAGATACATTTGACTAAGTCTTTGTATTACTTGATAATGAAATTAAACGACAAGGACAGAACAACTTGTCACGGGGCAAACAACGTTTAGTCTAAATATCACGCACTGGCATAACTTTTTGATCCTGCGGGAGATCAACTTTTGGATCTTGCGAGATCTACTTTACAAACTAAATCTTGTGATCTAACACTATTACTGAAATCATTATTTATGCCAAACCTATGAACTCACTCAACCTCGTGTTGACTTTTTAAGCATGTTTATTCTCACGTACTTAAATATTGCTTCCGCTGTATATCTACTGCTTTAATGATGATTGCTTGCTATGCTTGGAGTCTTCATTACATATCATATCAATTAAAGACATATTTATCTTCCGCTGCAAAACTCAACAAAACGTCTCATGTAGAGTCGTTCTCGTTTATACAACTATGATTTGATATAATTAGTCACAAATGCCCCATGCCCTATTTGGGGGTGTGACAGATTGGTATCAGAGCTGGTTTAACTGCGTCCAAAGCAACGACCGATTAACGTTCCCAACATTCGGGTTCGGTTAACGGCAACGACTTTGGGTGAGTTAGTCGTAGTGGGGGTTCTCACAGTGTTACCTGTTACGAAGCATTGGCTCTTACTCCTTGCGATCCTTTTATGGTTGGCCAAATAACAGCGGTGACGCGGGCTGTAAAATCAGAGTCTGAGGTACGCTCAGTAGTCACCCTATTTGTAGGAACAGCACTGTTTGGAAATAAATCCCCAATCTGTTGTCACAGATTGGTATCAGAGTAGGTTGTTGTAGAGAACCAGGATTGCATTTTATGTGTGCCTTATACAATTAGGTACCTTAGCAATGTAGGACTACAACTTTCCTTGACCGCAGTGCCTTTACTTGTTGCCTTTAACTGTTAAATGTTACACTATACTTTAGAAACTTTACTTATCTTAGAATGCCGAGCCAACCTAAGAACTCTGATTACTTTCCTAAGTATTATCCAATTACGCCACCGCATTTAAATGCGACATCATGATTTCTGAAATTCTTGACATTCCTATGTCATCTATCATGGTTTTGTGTATTACATATGTATTACATGAAATATTATCCATGATTTTTGAAACTCCTATAATTGTTACTATTCATAATCAAACGTATATAACTCCCTGTTATATCACTTACCTATATGCCTTATACCTTTATGCAACGGTTTGCGAACTGGAAAATGTCATTGGGTTATCACAGTATACGAATTGAAAGTCTTTAATCAAATATTATTAGATTACAAACTTATCATTTTATAATCTCGACACGTCATACTGCCATTATTGGAGTATAGACAAATCATATCTTATCATATCTATCCCAATAGACCTTGTCTACCACTTTTCCTAAATTTCCTCCGTAAATTACGGAAATATTTTTGCTACAAATACGTATTCAAGGAGACGAATATATCATTCAGTATTTAATACCCATTTCATATCAAACCCTATTCCAAACACATAATATGAATTTCTTGAACTCCTCGAGCTCCAATGGCAGCGTAACCGGAACTAACGAACCAATTAGCCATCATCTATTATGGATGAATTGGGGATGGGTTCGTAGCCCACTCAATCAATGGAGGCAAGAAGAAGGTGATCCCTTCCACCAACCGAATTCACCTCTTGGTGAAGAACCTGAAGCACTTACCGGCGAACCAGTCCGTAACACCATTTTCTCTTTTCTTTCCAGGGTATCCCGTCACGAATATATAATATCAAAGATTCTAGATCTTATCCACCCCCTTGTTCCAACCGCCAATCATCCCAGAATAGTAGAAGAAGTCAACGAGCTTCGCGCTCGAGTAGTGGCTCTGGAGAATATGGTGCGAAACCTACGAACACCAGTAGCAGCACCAGCAGTATAACAAGTACCGCCAATACCATCAACATCACCACCAACAGCATCAGCTTCATCAACAACAACATCCGCATCCCACTCAGTACCTCAAATATCAACATCATATGCCCATAGATACCAAGGAATATTAGTAATAATGAGTTAAGATGTATTGACTCATTCTTCGTGAAGAATTATATATGTATACCTTATATATATATATATATGATTTGGAACAATAATAAATCTTGTCGTACTAAGCAATTACGTGTGAATCTCAACTAGTATGTACTATTGGTTGATTCATATCACTAATATGCTATGATGTACACCCTTCGTTAATGACTTAACAATTGTTAATCACTACTTCAACACAATAAACTCCATTTCATAATAAATCAAGTGTAACGATGAATGTATTGATTCATAACTTCATTAGCGAAATATTTTGCGACAATTATGAAATCTCTAAGGTTTTGGAGATTATTTACTCTCGTTCCAAACCGCAAATCAGATGAGTTTAATATATATTAACTCATTAAATTCATGATTATATCTGAAGAATACATATATGAACGTATATATTCATAAAGATTGTAAATTCTGTTGTACAAACTATTTTAACGGGTAGGTAATACCCGAGAAATATTTACATCTCACATTAATACATTGTACATTCTTCAATTTTGATTCATAAATCATTAATTATACGCACTACCTTCAAAATGATACACAATCATCTTCATACAAAATCAATTACACATTCTGAAATTAACTTATCGGAATTCAAGTAAAGCTTTAGCAGGTGTTATCTTCTTAACGATTACTACATTTATGAATTATATTCATTCGTATTCTATGATGAATTATCACATCAAACCACCGAAATTATCATTCATTACTTTTGAAATCAACAACGCCTATTCGTCAACCATTAGATCCGTTGACGATTACAGTCAGCATTTAATCATCTAAAAATAAAATTTCTTGAAACCATTGATAACCGATGATTCAAATATAGATGCATTAAATGCAGAGGAAACATTGTAGAAGGTCTTAAGGGCCAAAAGTTTAATGATAAAGAATGGTATAAGCTCAGATTTCGGACTGGAAAACGGATTGAGCAAAGTATGAAGGAGGCTGTGGATAAATCACAAAGATTAAACCTACCTTCAAAGAATCTAAATGATTCAGTATCTGCTGAGGTCATTAACGAATACCTTGCTCCTGACTCTAAACCTTTACGGACAAATCTTCTTTATCATCCTTCGATCTTAGAAATTCTAAGATATCACCGTATCTTTCGTTATAAATATCCTCTATATTTCTGAAGATATCTTTATAACAATTCTTGTCCGCAATTAATTATCTCTTTGCGATAACTTTATCACATCATAAAGGAAACTATTTTAGTTTCTATATTCAAGTTTAAATTATAAATGTTTTGAAGAAGTGTTGGGAGTTGAAGCATGAGTTAGTAATAATATAATGACGTCAGGCCAATCTGATTATATTACAGTAAGTCATGCTAAATTTTTAATGAAAGATGATGATTCATAGACTTTATAATCATCATTTGCCATGTTACACTACTCTTACATTCTACCTAAATCTCTAAACATATCAAGAACATATTTTCTTGATAGTCCTATCTTTCCGGATATTCTGGTAATTTGACAAATCAAATCGTGCTATTACCTTTCCTTCTGCTTTGTATATTATGATCATTCGAAACTTCATACCTACGAATTTTGGACCGTTACTTTCTTTACGAAAGCATGAAGCTTCGACATATAAGGAAAAATATAAAGCCCTGAAGGTATTTCGTATGCCCGAGAGACATGTTAAATTAATGTGGCCACTATGTTATGATCCAAGTCGGGTCATACCCAATAACAAGCTTACCAACACCTTAATCGTATTTATTCTTAATGAATGGATCATTAAATGAATACGCTACACTTGGATTTTAGAAAATCGGTTTTCTAAAATATTATTACTTGAGATAAATTATTTGGATAATTTATATGATAAGCATTTAATTATTTGCAAGATTAAATAGTTATGTTGTGATACATTTTATAAAAGGGTTTATAAAATATAAGTAACAATGCATGGTATATTATTTAGTAACAAGTTTATAAAAATTAAAAAGTTGCAAATTTTATAAAACCCCTTCATGGGGGACGGTTTTGGAGAGACCAAGGGGTCTCACCCATGCTCTTTTGCTACTTTTGAGATGACACAATATCACATACACATGCTTAATTAATCTACCCATGCTTTGACTCAAGTAATACAAGACTACATGCATTTTCAAACAAGAAAGATATAAGAAAAACACTCTCCCTTTTTGAGCTGCATTCTGGCCGAAAGTTTGGGTAAGAAAATAGAGTTCTTAGGCTTGTTTGAAAGCTTGTTTTCAAGTGTAAATAAATCCTAACCATAGTATTAGGTGTTGGGTAAAGTTTGGGGTATAATCTCTTGAGGTCTCATCATTTTGAGGCTTGCATTCATCATCATTTCCGGGTTGCTGCTGGCTGAATTTTCTCAGCAAATAGAAGAGGTTTCTAGCTTGGTTTTATAAGAGCTTAAGTGTGTTAATCCTAACATAACTTAAGGGTGGTGTTGGTGCATCAAAAGCTTGGAGTTTTCGCACTTACTAAGCTCCATCTTCATCATCCTTTTAACCTCCTATCTTGGAGAAGGTATAACATCTATACTCCCTTGTGTTTTGTAAGTATATTTCACAACTTGATCCTAATTGGGATTTAACTTTAATTGGTTAAAGATTTACAAGTTTTAAAATGGTAATTTTACGCTTCCGCAAAACTTATTTCTTGAATGATTATAAGTATTATGAAACTTGTTAAATCACAACAATGGTATCTAGAGCCGAAGTTGTTGAAATATGCTTCAAGATGGTTATTAAACCTACTATAATTTTGCATTCTATGAACATGCATGAAGTAGAATGTAAAATTTTCGGTTTTGAGTGGTTTGTCATTTTGGCCAAAATCACTTGTGATTCTGTGTTGCCAATCACTTGCGATTCTGTGTTGCCGATCACTTGTGATTCTGTATTTGATTCTGTATTGCAAATCACTTGTGATTCTGTGTTGCAGATCACTTGTGATTATGTGTTTCCAATCACTTGTGATTCTGTATTGCCTATCACTTATGTTGATGATGTTCACAATCTAAGCCTTGACCTTGTGTTTGGTTGCATGCATGGTTGATTGATATTTATTCAATTGGTTTGTAATAATATTTATTCATTTGGCATGTAATAATTCATTTGGTTATGTAATTTATTTTATATTTGTATGTAAAATAGATTAGGTTGTAATTTCATTTTTTAGACAAAATGTATTAGGATATATTTTGTAAAATGATGAAGAATGATGAAGACTTGAAGAACACATGAAGAAGCATTTGGATGCAAGGTTAAGTGGGAGATTTGAAATCTCCTAGTTTGTGTAATTACCCCTTACCCGGTGGCATTTTGTTTTCGGCTAAACAAAATGCTTACCAAAAGGCTTGATTGTGAACATGTTATTTTGCATGCTTGGTTGTTTATTGTATGATTGTGGATTGTATGTATGCTACAAGTTAATCACACAAGTTAACAACAAACTAAAATGACAATTTAATTGGTTAAATTCAAATGGCAAAAGACGTTAATAAATGGTTATTAGGAATTAGAAACGGATTGCACATATAAAATGGTTTATATCAAGTAATTGGCTAAAATTACTAGACTTGAAAATGGATTTCAAATAAACCATACACTAAATGCATGTTGGTGTATGGCATATATGTTTTCTTAAACTAGAATAAAGAAAGCCGAAAATCCCTTTAAAACTAAAACAAGGTAAACAAGTTTAACGCCATCCTTTTGTGGAAACACTTAAAAATATTAGGGAACTCTTAATGAGATAAAGGTCACCTAACCATTATGAGCAAACTAATATGATTGAGGTGAATTTCGCACACTTGTGGGATAAAGGTCGCCTAACCACTAGTATGTTGAATTTACACGTTAGCACAAGTAGGACGACTTGATTTGGGAATCATGAACTTAGGGTCACCGAAGCATGATGAACAAATAGGCGTTGATGGGATAATATGCCATGCAAAAGGATTGCATGATCCCATAACTTAGAAGTTGCAAAAGGATTGCAATTGTCATATAATGACTACCTAGCTGAATCAAATAACGGGATAAAGGTCACCTAACCGAAATTTGATTTACCGTTGGATTCTAATATTTAATAAGTCAATTAATATTTAAAGGGTATTGTTTATTAAATTTAAAACGATACTTAAATGAACTTTGTTAAATTTTGTAGATGGCCGCCAATAACAACAACATGCAAAACGCACCCATTAACTTGAACAACCTATCGTTAAGGTCTCTCCTCGAGAAAGACAAACTCAACCATACGAACTTTATGGATTGGTTCCACAATCTTAGGATTGTCCTCAAACTTGAGGATAAGGCGTATGTGTTGGAAGACCCCATTCCCGATCAACCCGACGAGGATGATATGGAAGGCATGGCTTATTGGGATAAGTATTGCGCCGATTCGGTGCAAGTCGCCTGCCTAATGCTTGGGACTATGATACCCGAACTCCAAAAGGATTTCGAGCATCATACTGCATACGACATGATCACGCAATTGAAGGAGATGTTCCTTCAACAAGCACGTGTCGAGCGCTTCGAGACCGTTCGAGCGCTTCATGCATGTCGTATGGACGACTCCCAATCCGTTTCATCTTATGTCCTTAAGATGAAAAGCCTCATTGATCGTGCAAACCGTCTTAATCTCAACATATCTAATGAGCTAGCCACGGATCTTATCCTAAACTCCTTGTCAAAGAGGTTTGACCAATTTGTAATTAATTACAATATGAATGGGATGGATAAGACCATTGGCGAACTTCATGGCATGCTTAGGACGGCAGAAACTAGCATGGGTAAGAGGGCTTCACCCGTGCTAATGATAAATGATGGTGGGTGATAATGCTAAAAACGAACATATATTTCATAGCATTATTCCTCAAGAAAGACAAGCTTTTAGTTGCAATTGTTCTATTTAAAAGTGATATTCGTTTAAATAATAAAAGGTGAAGACAAAAGACAGATTCGACGAATTGAAGACGCAAACGACCAAAAAGCTCAAAAGTACAAAAGACAATAAAAAAAGGTTCCAATTATTGACAAGAAACGTCTCGAAATTACAAGAGTACAAGATTCAAAACGCAAAGTACAAGATATTAAATTGTACGCAAGGACGTTCGAAAATCTGGAACCGGGACCAGAGTCAACTCTCAACGCTCGACGCAACGGACTAAAAATTACAAGTCAACTATGCACATAAATATAATATAATATTTAAATAATTCTTATAATTATTTAATATATTATATTTATATTTAAAACCGTCGGTAAACAAAGAGCCAAGCTTGTGTGAGCTGTAAAAGTAAACTCCGCGACTCGCGGAGTTTGAAGGCAAAATTGGCCGCGAGTCGCGGACCCCCAAAATGAGAAACTGCCTATAAAGCCAACCGAATTCTGAGCATTTTTCATAATCTTTTTCTTCTTCTCTCATAATACTACGTAAATATTTATATTTATATTTATATTTTAATTTTAATTTTAATTATAATTCTAATAATAAGGGTATGTTAGCGAATATTGTAAGGGTGTAAGTCAAAATTCTGTCCGTGTAACGCTACGCTATTTTTAATCATTGTAAGTTATGTTCAACCTTTTTATATTAATGTCTCGTAGCTAAGTTATTATTATGCTTATTTAATCTGAAGTAATCATGATGTTGGGCTAATTACTAAAATTGGGTAATTGGGCTTTGTACCATAATTGGGGTTTGGACAAAAGAACGACACTTGTGGAAATTAGACTATGAGCTATTAATGGGCTTTATATTTGTTTAACTAAATGATAGTTTGTTAATGTTAATATAAAGATTTACAATTGGGCGTCCCTATAAATTACCATATACACTCAATCGGACACGATGGGTGGGGTATTTATATGTACGAATAATCGTTCATTTAACCGGACACGGGAATGGATTAATAGTCACTAGAATAATTAAAACAGGGGTGAAATTATGTACAAGGACACTTGGTATAATTGATAACAAAATATTAAAACCTTGGGTTACACTCAGTCGACATCCTGGTGTAATTATTAAACAAAGTATTAAAATCTTGTTACAGTTTAAGTCCCCAATTAGTTGGAATATTTAACTTCGGGTATAAGGATAATTTGACGAGGACACTCGCACTTTATATTTATGACTGATGGACTGTTATGGACAAAAACCAGACGGACATATTAAATAATCCAGGACAAAGGACAATTAACCCATGGGCATAAAACTAAAATCAACACGTCAAACATCATGATTACGGAAGTTTAAATAAGCATAATTCTTTTATTTCATATTTAATTTCCTTTATTTTATATTTAATTGCACTTCTAATTATCGCATTTTTTATTTATTGTTATTGTATTTAATTGCACTTTTAATTATCGCAAGTTTATTTTATCGCACTTTTATTAATCGCAATTTCATTATCGTTATTTACTTTATGCTTTAATTTAAGTCTTGTATTTATTTTTAATATTTTACATTTGGTTTTAACTGCGACTAAAGTTTTAAAATCGACAAACCGGTCATTAAATGGTAAAACCCTCCCTTTATAATAATAATATTACTTATATATATATATATTTGTATTTTTATAAAAGTAAACTAATATAGCGTTAAGCTTTGTTTAAAAAGATTCCCTGTGGAACGAACCGGACTTACTAAAAACTACACTACTGTACGATTAGGTACACTGCCTATAAGTGTTGTAGCAAGGTTTAAGTATATCCATTCTATAAATAAATAAATATCTTGTGTAAAATTGTATCGTATTTAATAGTATTTCCTGCTAAATTTAATAGTATTTTATACCACTTCGTTACCACATCAGTGGGTCCAAAGGTAATAACACCTCTAAGCCAAAGGCGGCTAAGAGGAAAGGACCCGCCCATCAAGGCAAGGGAAAGGGGAGGATGGTTACCCCAACCAAAAACAAGAACAAGAAGCAAAAGGTTGCCGGACAAGCAAACCCCAAGGAAGACCCGTGCTTCGGTTGCGGTGAAATGGGTCACTGGAAACGCAACTGCCCGGTCTACCTTAAGGAGTTGAAGGAGAAGAGGGATGCGGGGCAAACCTCAGGTAATATATATATGGTATATATAGAGCATAGTATTACTTCTTCTAATACATGGGTATTAGACACTGGATGTGGAACTTACATTTGCAATTCTTTGCAGGGGTTCAAAAGAAGTAGCAAGCAAGTGGGAACATCAAGTCTCTTTATGGGTAATGGAGCCAAAGTGCAAGTGAAGGCTCAAGGAGACTTTGTATTAAAGCTTCCAAGTGGTTTGGAACTTATTTTGAAAAATGTTTTGTATGCACCGGATTTATGTCTAAACATTATTTCAGTTTCCCGTTTAAAACAATGTGGTTTTTATCTTAATTTTGTTAATGATGATATCCACGTTTATTTAGATAATGTATTCTATTTTAAGGCTTCGCCTTCAAATGGAATTTATGAATTGGTTCATAATGATACATCATCTAGTAGCTCAATATACCATACTAGCACCAAAAAACTCAAAAGGGATTTGAGTGATTCCTACTTATGGCATTGTCGCCTTGGTCACATAAATAAGAATTGAATGCGTACACTTCAAAAGAATGGACTTTTGAAATCAAATGAGATGGACTCGTTTGATGTATGTGAATCTTGTTTACAAGGCAAAATGACTAAATGACCTTTCAAAGGGACCTATGAAAGGGCTAAAGATTTATTGGGATTAATACATTCGGATGTATGTGGACCCTTTAAACCCATGACTAGGAATGGTGAAAGATACTTTGTTACTTTCATTGATGACTTTAGTCGTTTCGGATATGTCTACTTATTAAGACACAAGGACGAAACCTTTGAAGCATTCAAAGAATATCAAAACGAAGTACAAAATCAACTCAACAAGACAATAAATGTACTTCGTACCGATAGAGGAGGTGAATACCTAAGTGATGCTTTCCAAGATCATCTTAGAAGTTGTGGGATTATCTCGCAACTTACTCCACCCGGGACACCACAGCTTAATGGTGTATCCGAAAGGAGGAACCGAACCCTAATGGATATGGTTCGATCTATGATGGCTAGAAGCTCGTTACCTCTATCATTCTGGTGTTATTGTCTATGCTCCACGGCTCGTATTTTAAATATGGCCCCAACCAAGAAAGTGGAACGAACTCCTCATGAGATGTGGTTTGGAAAACCTCCATCTCTATCATACTTAAAGGTATGGGGATGTGAAGCTTATCCTAAGCGTTACGTCCCTAATAAGTTGAATGCTCGATCCACGAAGTGTATCTTCATAGGATATCCCAAGGATGATATGGGATACTATTTCTATGATTCAACCGAGCAAAATGTATTTGTTGCTCGAAAGGCTGAATTCCTTGAAACTAAGTTCCTAATGGAAGGAAATAGTGAAAGGAAGATAGATCTTGAAGAGGTTCAAGATCAAGTAGATGATACACAATTGGTTGACACTAGCACTCAACATGAAAATGTTGGGAATGATCAAATGGATGATCAAAATACACAAGACGTTCGCAAATCTGGTAGGATTAGTAATCCTCCTGAGAGATATGGGTTTCTCATGGATGGTTGCTACTTGGTTGATTTGGATGAACCAACCAACTACCAAGATGCTTTATCAAGGATTGATAAGGATAAATGGCAAGAAGCCATGAACGTTGAGATGCAATCCATGTATGACAACCAAGTTTGGGAACTGGTTGTACAACCTACTGGCTCAAGGCTAGTTGATTGTAAATGGCTTTTCAAAATGAAAACCGACATACATGGAAACTTGGATACATATAAAGCTAGACTTGTAGCAAAAGGTTTCACTCAAACTCAAGGGGTTGACTATGATGAAACTTTTTCGCCAGTGGCAATGCTAAAGTCTATTAGGATATTATTTGCCATTGCTGCTCATTATGATTATGAAATATGGCAAATGGATGTCAAGACCGCTTTCCTAAATGGACATCTTGAGGAAGATGTCTATATGGTTCAGCCTGAGGGTTTTGTTGATCCGAAATATCCTAAAAAGGTATGCAAGTTAAAGAAGTCAATCTACGGATTGAAACAAGCATCTAGAATGTGGAATCATCGTTTTAATGAGGAGGCCGAGAAATTTGGCTTCATTAAAAATGGTGATGAAGCTTGTGTATATAAGAAAGCTAGTGGGAGCACTATCATGTTCCTTGTACTATATGTGGATGATATATTGTTATTTGGAAATGATATTCCGGCAATGCAAGGTGTTAAGACTTGGTTAAGTAAATGCTTCTCCATTAAGGTTCTTGGAGAAGCACAATACGTTTTGGGGATTGGGATCTACAGGGATAGATCTAAGAAACTGATAGGTTTGAATTAAAGTGCATACATTGAAAAGATCTTGAAAAGGTTCAAGATGGAGAACTCTAAGAAAGGTTTGGTACCTATTCAAAGAGGAACGCTCCTTAGTTCATCTCAGTGCCCCACCACGAAAGATGAACAGGAGAGAATGAAGAAAGTCCCATATGCGTCTGCCATTGGGTCAATCATGTATGCAATGATATGCACGAGACCGGATGTGTCATGCGCTCTAAGCCTGACAAGTAGATACCAGAATAACCCAGGCACCAATCATTGGATTGTTGTCAAAAGTATATTGAAATACCTTAGGAGGACTAAGGATATGTAGCTAATATATGGGTCTGGTGAGGAGGAACTCACTGTAAAAGGTTACGTGGACGCGAGTTTCCAAACATATCGAGATGATTCTCGGTCACAGTCCGGTTATGTCTTCACGTTAAATGGAGGTGCGGTCTCTTGGAAGAGTTCAAAACAGGATGTTGTTGCATTATCTACTACAGAGTCGGAGTACATTGCCGCCTCATTGGCAGCTCAGGAAGCTACATGGATGAAGAAATTCATCGACGACTTAGGAGTAGTCCCTTCTATTCAGGACCCTCTTGAGATCTTTTGTGACAACGAGGGTGCGATTGCTCAAATCAAGGAACCTCGTGCTCACCAAAAGACCCGTCACATTGAGCGGAGATTCAACTACATAAGGGATGAAGTTGAAAAGGGAAAGATATGTATTCGCAAAGTTCACACAGATCTTAATATAGCGGATCCTCTCACGAAGCTCTTACATGGATCAAAACATGCAGGACATGTTTGTGCATTAGGGCTTCGATATTCTAGTGATTGGTCATGATCTGTTTTAAGTATTGTAATGGAACGAAATTGTTCAAACTCATTAATATAATTATGGTATAAATTTATTTTGAGTTATGTTCCTATTTTGCATATTTTATCCTTGAATAAGTAATTATTCTAAATTCCGTAGTCGATCACATTTGTGGGAACAAGTGTGCGGTTTAGACTATTATGAACTTGGATTGGTATACATTCACGGGATGAATGTGGGGCAAGGTTGCAACCAAGGTTCATAGATATTTGTGGGACACAAATATTGGAAGACCCACCCTCAAGACCTACTAAATGGAGCCTTTGTGGTTGATCACATGTAATCTTGAGTAAAGGTGAATATCATTGTATCCTCTGACCTGAGATACATATTCGGTTCAGATATTTACCAAGTATTGTACCTTGATTCTTTCCTTCGCTATTCTGAAATATGGTAGTTCATAAGGAAGAGCTCAGGTATAATGCAAGGTATATATTTAGGACGTATGTAGTCAAGATGGAATTTGTCCCTCTTATTCGTTGAGAGTCAGATGTCTAAGGCCTGATAAAGTTAAATCTAGAAGAGAGTGATCACTCTGTATCTCTTGGATATAACATGACATCTAGGACAAAAGGAAATATTGAAAGATTCACCTATTCATATTCGAGATGGGAACTCGAAAGGGATGATGTTATTGAATGGCACAAAGTCATAACATATTGGGGGTGATGGACGGTCGTTAGGTGGTATCCATCACTTGCATTAATTTCTTATGTTTCTCGTGCAAGTGGGAGATTGAAGGTATTTCGTATGCCCGAGAGACATGTTAAATTAATGTGGCCACTATGTTATGATCCAAGTCGGGTCATACCCAATAACAAGCTTACCAACACCTTAATCGTATTTATTCTTAATGAATGGATCATTAAATGAATACGCGACACTTGGATTTTAGAAAATCGGTTTTCTAAAATATTATTACTTGAGATAAATTATTTGGATAATTTATATGATAAGCATTTAATTATTTGCAAGATTAAATAGTTATGTTGTGATACATTTTATAAAAGGGTTTATAAAATATAAGTAACAATGCATGGTATATTATTTAGCAACAAGTTTATAAAAATTAAAAAGTTGCAAATTTTATAAAACCCCTTCATGGGGGACGGTTTTGGAGAGACCAAGGGGTCTCACCCATGCTCTTTTGCTACTTTTGAGATGACACAATATCACATACACATGCTTAATTAATCTACCCATGCTTTGACTCAAGTAATACAAGACTACATGCATTTTCAAACAAGAAAGATATAAGAAAAACACTCTCCCTTTTTGAGCTGCATTCTGGCCGAAATTTTGGGTAAGAAAAGAGAGTTCTTAGGCTTGTTTGAAAGCTTGTTTTCAAGTGTAAATAAATCCTAACCATAGTATTAGGTGTTGGGTAAAGTTTGGGGTATAATCTCTTGAGGTCTTATCATTTTGAGGCTTGCATTCATCATCATTTCCGGGTTGCTGCTGGCTGAATTTTCTCAGCAAATAGAAGAGGTTTCTAGCTTGGTTTTATAAGAGCTTAAGTGTGTTAATCCTAACATAACTTAAGGGTGGTGTTGGTGCATCAAAAGCTTGGAGTTTTCGCACTTACTAAGCTCCATCTTCATCATCCTTTTAACCTCCTATCTTGGAGAAGGTATAACATCTATACTCCCTTGTGTTTTGTAAGTATATTTCACAACTTGATCCTAATTGGGATTTAACTTTAATTGGTTAAAGATTTACAAGTTTTAAAATGGTAATTTTACGCTTCCGCAAAACTTATTTCTTGAATGATTATAAGTATTATGAAACTTGTTAAATTCCAACAAGCCCGATAACAACACTGAAATTAAAACCGTGTATATTAATGCGTATAGTAATATAAAGACACGGGAGAACTAAAAACACAATAAATCCTAGGGCATAATAGAAGTAAACAGACTCCTCTGGTGGGAGTTGGAAAAGAAGGAAGATTGTGGCGACAACCAATATAAGGTCAAGAATAAGAACTGGATTGAGCATATTAACAAATCTTTTGAAAGTATGAATTGAGGAAGAAAGTATAGAAGTGGTGAAGATAACGAAACGGAAGAAGCTAATTTATAGCGAAATTTCAGACACAACAATCGAGGCAATTCACCGCATTTAATCAAAGAAAATCCTAATTTCCGTAATTACCGGAGAATCAAATCTTATAAGGATTATGAAGATTTCTTTAAATCCCTTGAATTCCGGAAATCAACTTTAACTATATCAAAAGTTAAGGCAAACATTTAATTTCCTCTTTTGTGATAGCTTCGTTTATACTCTTTTTATAATCGAATCGTTTTATCCGAATTATTCAAAAGGTGATAAAACCCTATTTTTCAACTCATATTCATCATTCTTGTTGTAAAGAATGACGATCTCTATCAAATTTCATGATTATGATTTTCATGAACTCCTCTCTATTTTGTCTACCCTAATATTGTGGCATAAACGCTCAAGGTTTAAATAAGCTCACTATTATTCATCACACATTTCATGTATATTGAAATGCTTGTATAACGTCATCATCTTTTTCTGAGGAACACCTAATCAATGACACTCTTGTTAAATCCTTTAGATAACCTCCGCATTAATAATAAAATGCACTTCGTAGAATTTATGGATCGTAAGATTTAAATGCTAGAAACAAACAATATCCTATTAGTTGGAATTCACGAAAGGCCCCGAGCATACCTGGGAACGTGAAGACCAAATAAAATGAAAATATCCTCACCTGTTTACAAACAACGCCGACTGATGGCAACAACTAAATTTCGGGACGAAATTTCTATTAACAGGGGGATAATGTGACAACCCGTAAATTTCTGGCAAAATTTAAACAAAAATCTTTATATGATTTCATTTAACCTCGACTAATTCAAACGATTCACGAATAATTATTTGTAAATAATTACGCATTAATTTGATATATTAATATTATTATTATTAATATCCTTTTTAAGCAAGATATCAATAATTAATATCTTTATTATCGGTATTGTTATTATTAATAAAAAAAAATATGGACAAATATTCTTGGAAAAATAGTAAATCAATTTTTTTATTTAAAAAAATATATAAAAAAATCCTTAAAATAAATGATGTTTTTAATAAAATAAATAAATAAATAAATAAATTACTTTTTAATTAAAAATTATAATGGAAAACTACTTTTATTATTTTATTTTGTGCATTATCCCATGACCCAACATTTAATACTTTTGAATTTTAAAATTCCATTAAAAATTAAAATATTTATTTTTCTTTTAATTATTTTATTCTTTTTACCTAATTTTTTCAAGTATAAATACCCCTCATTTCTCATTCAAACTCACACCAAAATTTCTATCATTCTCTCTTTGAAGAATTACTACTAGTAAGTATTCTTTTCTTACTTTTTACTTTTTACTTTTTACTTTTTACTTTTTACTATTTACTTCGTTTATTATTATTTTACCGAAACATGTAAATAATGTTATAAATTATATGCAATTAAAATTAAAATAAATAACATGTTATAATTAGTAATATATGTTACTAAAAATTATAAAAGTATTTTTATGAATTAACATATAGGAGTTATAATTAAAATCGAATTAATGAATATATATGTATATACGCACCTAACGTGAAGGTTATAATTAAAGATAGCGTACAAAGACTACAAACATCACTGCTACTTGTGACCTAGGGTGATCCTTGTTACCATTATGGGACGCTTGTGGATCTCGAATGCCAAGACTTAGATTCTGGTTAAGAGATCCTGGGCCGCTCGGTAACAATAGATCATTCGAGTGACTTGCATGTTAGCGACGAAGTTTGGGTGAGATTGTACAACATCTTTGTTAAGAATTATAACCCGAACATTCTTAAACTAGAAGCTTACTATAAGTGGAAGTTTTTCATAAATAGTAGGTTTCCAAAAATAGAAACTTTTGAGAAATAGGAACTTTTCTCGAAAACCGTCACTGTCAATATAGTTGCTATATTAATAAACATACTTTATGTCAAGTTAGACATTAACTAATCAAACGTTATACCTCAAGGTTGATATCCATATCACTTACTTTCTTTACTTTCCTTCTTGGGTGGAATACTTCAACTGCTATTTAATGTGAGTTTCATATGATCCCTTTTACTCTTTACATTTTTGGGCTGAGAATACATGCGCTACTTTTATAACTGTTTTTATGAAATGAATACAAATACTAAAACTGATTTTTCGTGAGTTTCATATGATCCCTTTTACTCTTTACATTTTTGGGCTGAGAATACATGCGCTACTTTTATAACTGTTTTTATGAAATGAATACAAATACTAAAACTGATTTTTCGTGAGTTTCATATGATCCCTTTTACTCTTTACATTTTTTGGCTGAGAATACATGCGCTACTTTTATAACTGTTTTTATGAAATGAATACAAATACTAAAACTAATTTTTCGTGAGTTTTCATAGCTCCCTTTTTATATATTTTTGGGCTGAGAATACATGCGCAACTTTTATAACTGTTTCACACATATCAACTATTAAACTGTGATATGTTGGGCTATTACCAGCAAGTCCCCAACCAACAAGTATAAACGATAACTTGTTACGGGGCAAACTTGAAAGTCTAGTCTAAATACAAGTACCAACTATTAAACTGTGATATATTGGGCTATGACCAGCAAGTCCCCAACCGACAAGTATAAACGATAACTTGTTACGGGGAAAACTTGAAAGTCTAGTCTAAATATCAGTACCAACTGTTAAAACTATGCTATACCCGGCTATGTCCGACTAAGTCCCTACAGTGATATTTTTAATTGCTGCGGCATTCTTAATTATTGGGGATAGGCCTATCGGGAGTAACGTCCCCGATACATTTGACTAAGTCTTTGTATTATTTGATAATGAAATTAAATGACAAGGACAGAACAACTTGTAACGGGGTAAACAACGTTTAGTCTAAATATCACGCACTGGCATAACTTTTTGATCCTGCGGGAGATCAACTTTTGGATCTTGCGAGATCTACTTTACAAACTAAATCTTGTGATCTAACACTATTACTGAAATCATTATTTATGACAAACCTATGAACTCACTCAACCTCGTGTTGACTTTTTAAGCATGTTTATTCTCAGGTACTTAAATATTGCTTCCGCTGTGTATCTACTGCTTTGATGATGATTGCTTGCTATACTTGGAGTCTTCATTACATATCATATCAATTAAAGACATATTTATCTTCCGCTGCAAAACTCAACAAAACGTCTCATGTAGAGTCGTTCTCGTTTATACAACTATGATTTGATATAATTAGTCACAAATGCCCCAGGCCCTATTTGGGGGTGTGACAATTGATGAATCCAATAGTTTATGGAGGTGATTTGGAAAATAGTTTGTGAAAGAGTCATTATCTAAAAACTCCTAAAAATCAAAAATGAATTTTTTTTTTCTTTCCTATACTCGACGAGCTGCTACTGCAGTGATTTTTTTTTTAATTTTTTTCCTTCTCAATCTATTCCAGGACACATATAGATCGGTTTTATTTTGTTGAAAAGTATTAATTCAAATCACGAATTCCCTGTATGGTTAGTGGGTCTCAGTTTGTTTGATTGTTAGAAGAAGAAGGCGAAGTTGGTACAAGCAGAGGATGGGTTATATAATTTGGGTTGGCATTCAAATCAGAAAAACAATTACGGAGCAATGGTTAAGGAGTGATGTGTACGAACGAGGGGTCGCGAGTTCAAGCCCGGTTCAAGGCATTTTTTTTAAAATGAGTTTTTGAGGTAGTTCTCCATTTTAAAATTTATTATTATTACTATTAATTGTTAATATTATTTTTGTTATTGTTATTATAATTAATACTTGCTAGTATTATTATTAAGCATGGTGAACCTTAGAATTATTGCTATGATTATCATTATTAGTTATTATTATTATTACAAGACTTATAACTATTATTATTAGTGTTATTTGTATAGTTAGTATTATCAGTATGAAAGGTATCAATATGTGAAATCTGTCACTTTTACGAAAATAGGTATTAACATTATTACTACTAATATTACAAAGTATCATTATTAGAATTATCATTTAAACATTAAAATAGGTATTAGTATGATTACTAAAATTACTATTAAAAACTATTATTATTAAAATTATCGTTATTATTAAAAGTAGTATTTCAATAAAAATTATCACTTTATCTTATCATTATTATCATTTTTATTAAAGATATTATTATTACCATCATCATTAATATTAGTATTATAACTATTATTATTATTTTTACTTTAGAAACTATTATATTGCAAACAAAAGAAATTTGTATAAAAATATAATTATTACATAAGTATACTAATATTACTTAATATTGTGTTTAACTAATATAATATCATTTATATTGATATAACGTTAATTAATTTATATATCAAATAAGTAATATAATGTATTATATGTATAATTAAATTTTGTATAAATAATAATCTAAATATATAACAAAGTATATATGAACTTGTTCGATTACGATTATATATTTTAATTTATATACAAATGATATAAGTTCATGAATCCAAGGCCAACCCTACACTTGTTCATTGTCATCATATGTATTTTTACTACAAAATATAGTATGGTGAGTTTCAATTGCCGTTTTACCCTTTATATTTTTGGGCTGAGAATACATGCGCAATTTTTGTAAATGTTTTACGAAATAGACACAAGTAATCGAAACTACATTATATGGATAAATGATCGAAGCCGATATGCCCCTTTTTGCTTGTAACCTAAGAATTAGTAAACCGATCTACTAATTGACGCGAATCCTAAAGATAGATCTATTGGGCCTAACGAACCCCATCCAAAGTACTTGATGCTTTAGTACTTCGATGTTGTTTATATCATGTCTGAAGGATTTCCCGGAATGATAGGGGATATTCTTATATGCATCTTATTAATGTCGGTTACCAGGTGTTCAATCCATATGAATGATTTTTGTCTCTATGCATGGGACGTATATTTATGAGAAATGAAAATCTTGTGGTCTATTAAAATGATGGAAACGATTATTTATGTTAAACTAATGAACTCACCAACCTTTTGGTTGACACTTTAAAGCATGTTCATTCTCAGGTATGAAAGAAATCTTCTGCTGTGCATTAGCTCATTTTAAGGATATTATTTGGAGTCATTCATGGCATATTTCGAAAGACGTTGCATTCGAGTCGTTAAGTTCATCAAGATTATTATTAAGTCAAATATAGTTGGATGTATTATGAAATGGTATGCATAATGTCAACTTTTGATGAAAAGAAAGTTTGTCTTTTAGAAACGAATGCAATGTTTGTAAAATGTATCATATAGAGGTCAAGTACCTCGCGATGAAATCAACTACTGTGAATCGTTTATAATGTATATGAACGGGTCCTTTCAGTTGGTATCAGAGCGGCGGTCTTAGTGAACCAGGTCTTGCATTAGTGTGTCTAACTGATAGTCGTTAGGATGCAATAGTAAGTCTGGACTTCGACCGTGTCTGCATGTCAAAAGTTTTGCTTATCAATTTTGCAGGAAATCGTCTGCTTATCATCCTTACAAAATTACCTGCTTATCATTCTTAGTCTAGACATGTCATACTGCCTCTATTGCATATACAGTGTATAGAAATTTATATCTTAGCAGATCTATTATTGTTACCTTTGCCTGACAGATTCCGTAGATTCCTCCGTAACTTATGGGATTTTAGTATTATATATGCATATGTAAATTATGTATTGCAGGGTACTAATCTACATTCTATAATCTATTTCTTATCAAAAATCCTTCAACTGATTGTACAAGATGAATCCTTTAACTAGTTTAAATTCCTCGGATTTCGACAGCTATTCCGATATGGAGTTTCACCTAAGCTTCTAAAGCAGTGTCACCAGAATGAATCAACCAATCATCCATCCCCAATTCATCTGATGGGTTCGTAGTTGACTTAACCAATGGAGACGCGAAAAAGGCGATCCTTTTCACCAACCGAATTTACTTCTTGACGAAGAACCCGAAGCACTTACCAGTAAACTAGTCTGAAACACCATTTTCACCCTCATTTCCCGAATAACTCGCCATGATTATATTCTATCTAAAATTCTAAACCTTATTCATTCGCTTGTTCCAACCAACAATCATCCCGAAATAATAGACCGGCACCAACAGTACCACCAACAACCCAAGTTTCAACATCACATGCCTCAACATCTCATTCTGTACCTCGAGAATAATCAACGTTCTACATGACGTTCTACATCATTTATTTTCTATCGACGTGATGGTTATGTAACCTCTAATGTTTTAGAGATTATGTACTCTAGTTCTAAACGTAAACCAAATGAGTTTAATATCATATTAACTCATTAAATCCATGATTACATCTGAAGAAAATATATACTTATATATGTTTTCATAAAGATTGTAATTAAAAATTCTTTTGTACAAACTGTTAATGGAGAAATCATTTTAACGGGTAGGTAATACTTGAAGAATATTTAGATTTCACCTTAATAAGTTACACTGTACATTCTTCGAATCTAATTCAACAATCATTTACTATCCTACTTATCCTACTTACATCAACGGATATACGCATCCGTTTACTGCAGAATAACCAGTTTCATTCAATTTCATATTTGGATTTTGATCTATCAGAATCCGACAAGTGGCATAATGAAGAAAACATTGGACAAAATAAAATTTGTTAGAAACAAACAAATTAACTATGAGAAATTTTGTTAAGAATCCACGCTAACAAAATCCTAGCTAACTGTTCCTAGATAACTGATTACATTTTATTTCTCGCATTTTATTTATCGCAATTTAATTATCGCAATTTTATTTATCGTCATTTAATTTCTGTTATTTACTTTACGCATTTTATTTATCGTCATTTAATTTCTGTATTTATTTTACGCACTTTAAATATCGGGACACGTATACAAGGTTTTGACATATCATATCGACGCATATATATATTATTTGGAATAACCATAGACACTCTATATGTAGAATGATCGAGTTCTGTATACAGGGTTGAGGTTGATTCTATAATAATATATATATACTTTGAGTTGTGATTGAGTCTGAGACATGTATACGGGTCACGATACGTATTAATTAATTCAAATATTATATATTAAATTATATATGAATTATTGGACTGTTAACTGTGGACTATCAACTGAGGACTACCAACATTGGACAATTAAAATGAATTAAAATATTGATTATAACATATGAAACTAAATTATTCTTCAAGTTTGCCACTTGATTTCATCTTAAACCTCATTTGTATCTTGATGATTACAATCTGCGTTCAAACCTTTTATGATTCTTGAAACCACCTCAATCGAGAGGATGAACTAACCGCACTTCATCTACGAAAAGAAGAACTTATGCATATAGTTATGCATCTGAAAACCTTCGGAACCTGAGTAAACATTTAACACGTATCTGTGCTAGCTCCTTTGGCGTTGTTATTACCCAAAAATAACTTTGCAATCCCTTTCCAAAGCAGCCAAATTTGTCACAGCTTCAGCAAATCAATTTCGACTTTTCATTCGAATAAGTCTTATTATAACTTTGATATATACGTTTGCCTTTCGTCATCGTTACCGGGGAACCGTTTATATTCCGTCACGTTAGCAGTAAATTTACCAGCAACTTCATTGATTTTTGACTTTCCGAAAAATCATTATATCTATCGAAACCCTATCCGCATCTTATAACGAGAATTACCATACCAATTACCGAGAACTAACAATCTGTACTTTGAAAACTCACAGCATATCTACATCAACAGTTATATGTATAACATTTATCTCTTAGAATTATGATCTTTCATTATGAAATTCTGAAAAGCACTCAAGTCTAAAAATCAATACTCTGAATGTTGAAAAAAAAAGCTTAATGAAGCAGCAGAAACCGTAGACAACCATAAACGACCTTAATCATCGAAAGTTTGATGATAAAGAATAGTATCTTGTAAAAGCTCAGAAAAGTTGGAACTGGAAAACGGATTGAGCTAACCACGAAGGAGACCAAGGACAAATACAAGGACCATACCCTATATTCAAAGAATCTAGGTAATTCTGGATCCGTTGAAATCTTTAGAGAATATCTTGCTCCGAAGTCATGTTAAAATCTTGCGGAAAATTTTCTTCATCAACCTTCAAACTTGGAAATTCCAAAATATCATCATAAATATCTTCGAAATTTTTGAGGATATTTTCATAAATATTCTCGTCCGAAATTATATACCTCTCCGTGCTTCCTGTGTTTCATTATATTGGAAACTTCTGTAAAATCTAAGTGTAATTTATGAATGAATTCTGGAGAAATGAAAAGAAATTGATGCATGAGTTAGTATAATATAATGACACTTGATCAACGTGATTATATTACAGTAAGTCATGCTGAGTTTCTAATGAAACATGATGATTCACAGATTATAACGTCATCATGTGTCATGTCACATAACTCTTTCATTCGGATTAACTTCTGAACATATCAAGAAAATATATTCTCGATAGTTCTATTCTCAGTGATTCTGGTAATTTAACAAATCAAAATCGCGCCATTACGATTTCCTTCTTAGAACATTAACTATGTTTATTCTGAAATTCAAATCTGCGAATTCTGGACCATTACAAATGTTGCTTAACCGTAAGAAGAAGAAACGAAAGGACAAAACTCCGAAATAGAAATTGGGGTATAAATTGCAGCAAATAAAAGAGAGCATTAACTGTGGATGACAATGATTATAGAAGAAAGAAGTAGAGACTTTGAAATATAAGGGAAGATATAAAGCCCAACGACAAACCAGAAATTAAAAACCATATATATCGATTCATATAGCAATATAAAGACACGGGAGAACTAGAAACACTACAAACCCAAGAGTATAGTAGAAGTAGCTAGATTCTTCAGGTGGTAGATGAAAAAGAAGAATGACCGATATGAAAATTAGAAGTATATCGAGAATCAGAACTGAATGGAGCATATTGATGAATACTTTAAAATATGAGTTGAGGGGGAAAGAATAGAAGGTGATGAAACATGACTAGGAACTTAAAAATCAACAGATTTAACTCACACAATGGCGGAATAATTGAATCAAACCCTCTAGTGAATAGGTTAAGCTTTTTGAGATTAATTTAGTCAAACCACAACTAAATCAAGTGTGATTAGATCAACACCTAGATCTACTATACACCACCTGGGTGATTTGGGCTGAGAGAGAATCGGAGGAGCTCATCAGATCTGAGTTTGTGTAACAAATGAGAGGCTTAACCTAAAAAGAAGAACATAAGACTTTATATACCCTACTGTTGACTCACCCGTACGATTCATCCATCACACGTACGAGTTGGCTTCATCCGCTGTACAGGTGATCACTCACTCGTGTCTTCTCATTTAGGTTGTAATTGTGACTTAGCTCAGCATCAACCGTGCGTATGAGCCTGTCAACCGTACGAGTAAGGCTTCACTCGGACATTTGACTAAGTTTAACATAGTCACACATCCAAATCTCATTCCTGCAGTTCCTGTAACCATATACAAACACGGATAGGATAATAACGAGTGATCATGGTGGCCTGTGAACTGTTGTACCTGCAATGGACGTGGGTAGATGTCTAGGGACTTGCATCAAAGGCATCAACATAAGGTGTGAGTTGTAAGGAAATGAAGGAGGTGAATTTATAAGAAAATCTCCGACAGAACAATTAAAATGGACGATCGCATTTAAAGCGAATCGTAATTCCCTTGGTTACCGGAGAATCAAATCTTATTACGAAGATTTTCTTCAAATCCCTTGAAATCTGAAAATCAATCATATCTACGTCAAATGATAAGATGAATCTACACTTACTCATTTCACTCTTCTATGTTAGCTTCATTCGTACTCCTCATATAAATGGATTGTTTATCCAAATTATTCGCTGATGATAAAACTCTAATTTTCAGACCGTATGCATCATGAAAATATACTTATTATCATTCACGACCTTTCCACTCAAATTTTGGGACGAAATTTCTTTAACGGGTAGGTACTGTGACGACCCGGAAATTTCCGACTAAATTTAAACTTAATCTTTACATAATTCGACACGATAAGCAAAGTCTGTAATGTTGAGTCTCAAAATAATTGAACTGTTTACATGAATTCAATTACCCTTTGACCATTCCCGACGATTCACGAACAATTGTTTGTAATTAAAAATGTATATGTATATATATATATATATATATATATATATATATATATATATATATATATATATATATATATGTAAGTATATATGATAATTAAACATAATAAAAATATAATTTAAAACACAAGAATTTAATAAGTAAAATAGGATATAAATAATTAAGTTGTAATTTAAAATGAATCTATATATATAAATATATGATTCTATATATAATTATTATTATTATATGTATATCCTAATATATGTCAAAATATGTAGAACTTAATACTTACGTTAACTTATTATGTAATGTATAGATCTATTACCAAAACAATAATATGTAGTATTAAAATATAAGATCTTATTATAGATATAGTATTTATAATAATGTTATTATTACTTTCAATATTAAGAAAAATAATAGTGTTATTAATATTATAAAAATATATGAATTCTATAAATATAAGTTATTATAGTATTATTATTCCTAATATTATTATCAATAACTAGTATTATTGTTATAAATATCATTAATAATTTTATCATTGACAATTTCACCAAAATTATTTTTATGGTTTATTATTATTACTTTAATCATTAAGTATCATTTGATGTTATTATTATTAACACTATTATTATTTATTAGTATCTTCATAGCATTATCAATATTATTATTAGTATCATTAATAGTTCTATTATTAGTATTATATTATCATTATAAGTATTAGTATTACTTTTATGGATATTATTAATTGTTTTATCATTTATATTATTATTAATTCTGTATTTATTATTATTAGTATTTTATTTTTATTAGTAATATTATATTATCAGTATTATTATTTATTAATACACTTCATTTATAATTATTATTTTTTAATATTTAATATTTAATAAAACATATAAAGAACTATAATTACGTGAAATTGGAGACAGCTCCTTATCAGATTTTTTCTATTTTTATTTTTTTATTTTTTCTTTGTTACTTCCTGCTTAACTGTGATTTTGTGTTGATAGCAAGTTTCACCTAATATCATTCAACAACCAAAAATCGATCCATTATTCAGCACCATTCTCAATTATAATCTCTTCACAGCTTTTTATATCGAAAATTAAACAGAAATAGAGGAGGAAACAGATACGATCCCTGTACCTCTACCTTTTCAGCAATCACTTGAATTTGAATCAGTATTTAAAATCTAAAAGTGCAGATGTATCTTAAATCATGTCAGGAATGTTTACTCAAATTTCCAGGTTCCAATTCGTAAAATCAAATTCGAATTTGAGGAGCCAAACCTAATTTCTAAAAAGTCAAATATTTTGTTCATCGCTAAATTTGTGAATGTGTTGATGTTTCTTGATCAATTGATGAATCCAATAGTTTATGGAGGTGATTTGGAAAATAGTTTGTGAAAGAGTCATTATCTAAAAACTCCTAAAAATCAAAAATGAATTTTTTTTCTTTCCTATACTCGACGAGCTGCTACTGCAGCGATTTTTTTTTTTATTTTTTTTTTCGTTCTCAATCTGTTCCAGGACACATATAGATCGGTTTTATTTTGTTGAAAAGTATTAATTCAAATCACGAATTCCCTGTATGGTTAGTGGGTCTCAGTTTGTTTGATTGTTAGAAGAAGAAGGCGAAGTTGGTACAAGCAGAGGACGGGTTATATAATTTGGGTTGGCATTCAAATTAGAAAAACAATTACGGAGCCATGGTTAAGGAGTGATGTGTGCGAACGAGGGGTCACGAGTTCAAGCCCGGTTCAAGGCATTTTTTTTTTAAAAATGAGTTTTTGAGGTAGTTCTCCATTTTAAAATTTATTATTATTACTATTAATTGTTAATATTATTTTTGTTATTGTTATTATAATTAATACTTGCTAGTATTATTATTAAGCATGGTGAACCTTAGAATTATTGCTATGATTATCATTATTAGTTATTATTATTATTACAAGACTTATAATTATTATTATTAGTGTTATTTGTATAGTTAGTATTATCAGTATGAAAGGTATCAATATGTGAAATCTGTCACTTTTACGAAAATAGGTATTAACATTATTACTACTAATATTACAAAGTATCATTATTAGAATTATCATTTAAACATTAAAATAGGTATTAGTATGATTACTAAAATTACTATTAAAAACTATTATTATTAAAATTATCGTTATTATTAAAAGTAGTATTTCAATAAAAATTATCACTTTTATCTTATCATTAATATCATTTTTATTAAAGATATTATTATTACCATCATCATTAATATTAGTATTATAACTATTATTATTATTATTTTTATTTTAGAAACTATTATATTGCAAACAAAAGAAATTTGTACAAAAATATAATTATTACATAAGTATACTAATATTACTTAATATTGTATTTAACTAACATAATATCATTTATATTGATATAACGTTAATTAATTTATATATCAAATAAGTAATATAATATATTATATGTATTAATTAAATTTTGTATAAATATTAATCTAAATATATAACAAATTATATATAAACTTGTTCGATTACGATTATATATTTTAATTTATATACAAATGATATAGGTTCGTGAATCCAAGGCCAACCCTACACTTGTTCGTTATCGTCATATGTATTTTTACTACAAAATACAGTATGGTGAGTTTCATTTGCCTTTTTACCCTTTATATTTTTGGGCTGAGAATACATGAGCAATTTTTATAAATGTTTTATGAAATAGACACAAGTAATCGAAATTACATTATATGGTTGAATGATCGAAGCCGAATATGCCCCTTTTTGCTTGGTAACCTAAGAATTAGTAAACCGATCTACTAATTGACGCGAATCCTAAAGATAGATCTATTGGGCCTAACGAATCCCATCCAAAGTACCGGATGCTTTAGTACTTCGATGTTGTTTATATCATGTCCGAAGGATTCCCCGGAATGATAGGGGATATTCTTATATGCATCTTGTTAATGTCGGTTACCAGGTGTTCAATCCGTATGAATGATTTTTGTCTCTTTGCATGGGACGTATATTTATGAGAAATGAAAATCTTGTGGTCTATTAAAATGATGGAAACGATTATTTATGTTAAACTAATGAACTCACAACCTTTTGGTTGACACTTTAAAGCATGTTTATTCTCAGGTATGAAAGAAATCTTCCGCTGTGCATTAGCTCATTTTAAGGATATTATTTGGAGTCATTCATGGCATATTTCGAAAGATGTTGCATTCGAGTCGTTGAGTTCATCAAGATTATTATTAAGTCAAATATAGTTGGATGTATTATGAAATGGCATGCATAATGTCAACTTTCGATGAAAAGAAAGTTTGTCTTTTAGAAACGAATGCAATGTTTGTAAAATGTATCATATAGAGGTCAAGTACCTCGCGATGAAATTAACTACTGTGAATCGTTTATAATGTATATGAACGGGTCCTTTCAGACGATTCACAAACAATTATTTGTAAATAAATATGTATATAATTTTTTTTATACTTAACTAGTACTATATGTATATTGTTAACATGTATAAATAATAAATATATATAATTTATATGAAATATTACATAATTAATAAATAATATTAATATATGTAAATACAAGTTAAAATATAATATTACTTTCATTATTAATATTGATATCATTATTATTGTTAATATTATTAATAACATATATATATATATATATATATATATATATATATATATATATATATATATATACACATATATATATATGTGTATATATATATATATATATATATATATATACACATATATATATATGTGTATATATATATATATATATGTGTGTGTGTGTGTGTATCTATACACATATATATATGTGTATATATGTGTGTATATATATATATATATATATATATATATATATATATATATATATATATATATATATATATATATATATATATATATATATATATGGGATTTGACAAGCATAAATTTCTATATCATTATTATTAGTGTTACTCTTATTATAAATATTAATAATATTATTTGTATTATTAATATTATGATTATTATTATATATAGATATAAAGATTTAAAACATGTAACTTGATATTACTGGAATTATTAATAAGTATTATCATTAAGAAGCATTGTTATTGATATACTAGTATTATTATTATAAATAAAACAATTTATTAATTATTAGAAGTATTGATATTATTATCCTCATTATTAATTTTACTATTATTATTATCTGTATAACTATTATTAGTACTAATATACATACATATTTACTAATACAGAACACAATCAGATACATATACATATACAGATGCAAAATACAGTTACATATATAATTAAATGATTATACAGCTATATAACTATCTAAATACTGTAGTGACCCGAATTTTTCCATGTTTATATATATATTAAATGAAATTGTTATTTACATGATTAAGTGTTTCCAACATGTTAATCAATCAAACTTGTTAAGACTTGATTAATTGAAATAGGTTTCATATAGACAATTGACCACCTAAGTTGACCAGTGATTCACGAACGTTAAAACTTGTAAAAACTATATGATGACATGTATTTGGATATATATATATATATATATATATATATATATATATATATATATATATATATATATATATATATATATATATATATATTTAACATGATATTATGATAAGTAAACATATCATTAAGTATATTAACAATGAACTACATATGTAAAAGCAAGACTACTAACTTAATGATTTTGAAACGAGACAGATATGTAACGATTATCGTTGTAACGACATTTAATGTATATATATCATATTAAGAGATATTCATACATCATAATATCATGATAATATAATAATTTAAAATCTCATTTGATATTATAAACAACGGGCTAACAACATTTAACATAATCGTTAACCTAAAGGTTTCAAAACAACACTTACATGTAACGACTAACGATGACTTAACGACTCAGTTAAAATGTATATACATGTAGTTTTTTATTATGTATTCATACACTTTTGAAAGACTTCAAGACACTTATCAAAATACTTCTACTTAACAAAAATGCTTACAATTACATCCTCATTCAGTTTCATCAACAATTCTACTCGTATGCACCCGTATTCGTACTCGTACAATACACAGCTTTTAGATGTATGTACTATTTGTATATACACTCCAATGATCATCTCTTAGCAGCCCATGTGAGTCATCTAACACATGTGGGAACCATCATTTGGCAACTAGCATGAAATATCTCATAAAATTACAAAAATATGAGTAATCATTCATGACTTATTTACATGAAAACAAAATTACATATCCTTTATATCTAATCCATACACCAACGACCAAAAACACCTACAAACACTTTCATTCTTCAATTTTCTTCATCTTATTGATCTCTCTCAAGTTCTATCTTCAAGTTCTAAGTGTTCTTCATAAATTCTACAAGTTCTAGTTTCATAAAATCAAGAATACTTCCAAGTTTGCAAGCTTACTTCCAATCTTGTAGAGTGATCATCCAACCTCAAGAAATCTTTCTTATTTACAGTAAGATATATTTCTAATACAAGGTAATACTCATATTCAAACTTTGATTCAATTTCTATAACTATAACAATCTTATTTTGAGTGGAAATCTTACTTGAACTTGTTTTCGTGTCATGATTCTGCTTCAAGAACTTTCAAGCCATCCAAGGATCCTTTGAAGCTAGATCTATTTTTATCATTTCCAGTAGCTTTATCCAGAAAACTTGAGGTAGTAATGATGTTCATAACATCATTCGATTCATACATATAAAGCTATCTTATTCGAAGGTTTAAACTTGTAATCACTAGAACATAGTTTAGTTAATTCTAAACTTGTTCGCAAACAAAAGTTAATCCTTATAACTTGACTTTTAAAATCAACTAAACACAAGTTCTATATCTATATGATATGCTAACTTAATAATTTAAAACCTGGAAACACGAAGAACACTGTAAAACCGGACATACGCCGTCGTAGTAACACCGCGGGCTGTTTTGGGTTAGTTAATTAAAAACTATGATAAACTTTAATTTAAAAGTTGTTCTTCTGGAAAAATGATTTTTCTTATGAACATGAAACTATATCCAAAAATCATGATTAAACTCAAAGTGGAAGTATGTTTTCTAAAATGGTCATCTAGACGTCGTTCTTTCGACTGAAATGACTACCTTTACAAAAACGACTTGTAACTTATATTTCCGACTATAAACCTATACTTTTTCTGTTTAGATTCATAAAATAGAGTTCAATATGAAACCATAGCAATTTGATTCACTCAAAACGGATATAAAATGAAGAAGTTATGGGTAAAACAAGATTGGATAATTTTTCTTGTTGTAGCAACGTGAAAATTGGTAACAAATCTATATTAATCATATCCTAGCTAACTTATATTGTATTATACATGTTTTCTAATATATTATGTAATCTTGGGATATCATAGACACGTATGCAAATGTTTTGAAATATCATATCGACCCATGTGTATATATTATTTGGAACAACCATAGACACTCTATATGCAGTAATGTGGGAGTTAGCAATACATGGTTGAGGTTGATTCCAAAAATATATATACTTTGAGTTGTGATCTAGCCTGAGACGTGTATACACTGGGTCGTGGATTGATTCAAGATAATATATATCAATTTTTTTCTGTACATCTAACGTTGGACAACTAGTTGTAGGTTACTAAAGAGGACAGCTGACTTAATAAACTTAAAACATCAAAATGCATTAAAAGTGTTGTAAATATATTTTGAATATACTTTGATATATATGTACATATTTGTTATAGGTTCGTGAATCGACCAGTGGCCAAGTCTTACTTCCCGACGAAGTAAAAATCTGTGAAAGTGAGTTTCATTATTCCCTTTTTAAATGCTTTTGCAATATATATTTTTGGAACTGAGAATACATGCGCTGTTTTTATAAATGTTTTACGAAATAGACACAAGTAATCGAAACTACATTATATGGTTGAATGATCAAAGCCGAATATGCCGCTTTTGCTTGGTAACCTAAGAATTAGTAAACCGATCTACTAATTGTCGCGAATCCTAAAGATAGATCTATTGGGCCTAACAAACCCGATCCAAAGTACCGGATGCTTTAGTACTTCGAAATTTATATCATATCCGAAGGGTGTCCCGGAATGATGGGGATATTCTTATATATGCATCTTGTTAATGTCGGTTACCAGGTGTTCACCATATGAATGAATTTTATCTCTATGTATGGGATGTATATTGAAATATGAAATCTTGTGGTCTATTATTATGATTTGATAATATATAGGTTAAACCTATAACTCACCAACATTTTTGTTGACGTTTTAAGCATGTTTATTCTCAGGTGATTATTAAGAGTTTCCGCTGTTGCATACTAAAATAAGGACAAGATTTGGAGTCCATGCTTGTATGATATTATGTAAAAACTGCATTCAAGAAACTTATTTTTGATGTAATATATTCTTATTGTAATGCATTATGTAATGGTCGTGTGTAAACGGTACATTTTAGATTATCATTATTTGATAATCTATGTAATGCTTTTTAAACCTTTATCGATAAAATAAAGGTTATGGTTGTTTTAAAAATGAATGCAGTCTTTGAAAAACGTCTCATATAGAGGTCAAAACCTCGCGACGAAATCAATTAATATGGAACGTTTATAATCAATATGAACGCGACATTTCAGTTGGTATCCGAGCGTTGGTCTTAGAGAACCAGAATTTTGCATTAGTGTGTCTTATCGAGTTTGTTAGGATGCATTAGTGAGTCTGAACTTCGACCGTGTTTATTTGAAAAATGATTGCTTAACAAATTTTGTTGGAAACTATATATTTTTAACATGTGAATATTATGTGATATATTAATCTCTTAACGTGTTTGATATTATGTGATAGATGTCTATATCTAGAACAAGTCCCATTGACTCACCTAATAATAATGAAGAGTCAAATGTAAATTGGAATGATTCGTGGACTGATTCACAAGTTCCCGAAGAGGAACCGGAAGAAGAGTCGGAACCGGAAGAAGAATCGGAATCGGAAGAAGAAATAGAACCAGTGGGGGAAATAATAAAACGGTTAAGTAGAAGAAAATCCTCAACAAACCGACTAAAGTTAAATATGGTCAATGGTGTAGTGACCCGAACTTTTCCATGTTTATATATATATTAATTGAGATTGATATTTACATGATTAAATGTTTCCAACATGTTAAGCAATCAAACTTGTTAAGACTTGATTAATTGAAATATGTTTCATATAGACAATTGACCACCCAAGTTGACCGGTGATTCACGAACGTTAAAACTTGTAAAAACTATATGATGACATATATATGGATATATATAGTTAACATGATACTATGATAAGTAAACATATCATTAAGTATATTAACAATGAACTACATATGTAAAAACAAGACTACTAACTTAATGATTTTTAAATGAGACATATATGTAACGATTATCGTTGTAAAGACATTTAATGTATATATATCATATTAAGAGATATTCATACATGATAATATCATGATAATATAATAATTTAAAATCTCATTTGATATTATAAACATTGGGTTAACAACATTTAACAAGATCGTTAACCTAAAGGTTTCAAAACAACACTTACATGTAACGACTAACGATGACTTAACGACTCAGTTAAAATGTATATACATGTAGTGTTTTAATATGTATTTATACACTTTTTAAAGACTTTAATACACTTATAAAAATACTTCTACTTAACAAAAATGCTTAAAATTACATCCTCGTTCAGTTTCATCAACAATTCTACTCGTATGCACCCGTATTCGTACTCGTACAATACACAGCTTTTAGATATATGTACTATTGGTATATACACTCCAATGATCAGCTCTTAGCAGCCCATGTGAGTCACCTAACACATGTGGGAACCATCATTTGGCAACTAGCATGAAATATCTCATAAAATTACAAAAATATGAGTAATCATTCATGACTTATTTACATGAAAACAAAATTACATATCCTTTATATCTAATCCATACACCAACGACCAAAAACACCTACAAAGACTTTCATTCTTCAATTTTCTTCATCTAATTAATATCTCTCAAGTTCTATCTTCAAGTTCTAAGTGTTCTTCATAAATTCTACAAGTTCTAGTTACATAAAATCAAGAATACTTTCAAGTTTGCTAGCTCACTTCCAATCTTGTAAGGTGATCATCCAACCTCAAGAAATCTTTGTTTCTTACAGTAGGTTATCATTCTAATACAAGGTAATAATCATATTCAAACTTTGGTTCAATTTCTATAACTATAACAATCTTATTTCAAGTGATGATCTTACTTGAACTTGTTTTCGTGTCATGATTCTGCTTCAAGAACTTCGAGCGATCCAAGGATCCGTTAAAGCTAGATCCATTTTTCTATTTTCCAGTAGGTTTATCCAAGGAACTTAAGGTAGTAATGATGTTCATAACATCATTCAATTCATACATATAAAGCTATCTTATTCGAAGGTTTAAACTTGTAATCACTAGAATATAGTTTAGTTAATTCTAAACTTGTTCGCAAACAAAAGTTAATCCTTCTAACTTGACTTTTAAAATCAACTAAACACATGTTCTATATCTATATTATATGCTAACTTAATGATTTAAAACCTGGAAACACGAAAAACACCGTAAAACCGGATTTACGCCGTCGTAGTAACACCGCGGGCTGTTTTGGGTTAGTTAATTAAAAACTATGATAAACTTTGATTTAAAAGTTGTTATTCTGAGAAAATGATTTTTATTATGAACATGAAACTATATCCAAAAATTATGGTTAAAATCAAAGTGGAAGTATGTTTTCTAAAATAGTCATCTAGACGTCGTTCTTTCGACTGAAATGACTACCTTTACAAAAACGACTTGTAACTTATTTTTCCGACTATAAACCTATACTTTTTCTGTTTAGATTCATAAAATAGAGTTCAATATGAAACCATAGCAATTTGATTCACTCAAACGGGATTTAAAATGAAGAAGTTATGGGTAAAACAAGATTGGATAATTTTTCTCATTTTAACTACGTGAAAATTGGTAACAAATCTATTCCAACCATAACTTAATCAACTTGTATTGTATATTATGTAATCTTGAGATACCATAGACACGTATACAATGTTTCGACCTATCATGTCGACACATCTATATATATTTCGGAACAACCATAGACACTCTATATGTGAATGTTGGAGTTAGCTATACAGGGTTGAGGTTGATTCCAAAATATATATAGTTTGAGTTGTGATCAATACTGAGATACGTATACACTGGGTCGTGGATTGATTCAAGATAATATTTATCGATTTATTTCTGTACATCTAACTGTGGACAACTAGTTGTAGGTTACTAACGAGGACAGCTGACTTAATAAACTTAAAACATCAAAATATATTAAAAGTGTTGTAAATATATTTTGAACATACTTTGATATATATGTATATATTGTTATAGGTTCGTGAATCAACCAGTGGCCAAGTCTTACTTCCCGATGAAGTAAAAATCTGTGAAAGTGAGTTATAGTCCCACTTTTAAAATCTAATATTTTTGGGATGAGAATACATGCAGGTTTTATAAATGATTTACAAAATAGACACAAGTACGTGAAACTACATTCTATGGTTGAATTATCGAAATCGAATATGCCCCTTTTTATTAAGTCTGGTAATCTAAGAATTAGGGAACAGACACCCTAATTTGAAATGTCCCGTTCTTATTGATTAAAAACGTTCCATATTAATTGATTTCGTTGCGAGGTTTTGACCTCTATATGAGACGTTTTTCAAAGACTGCATTCATTTTAAAACAAACCATAACCTTTATTTCATCAATAAAGGTTTAAAAAGCTTTACGTAGATTATCAAATAATGATAATCTAAAATATCCTGTTTACACACGACCATTACATAATGGTTTACAATACAAATATGTTACAACAAAATAAGTTTCTTGAATGCAGTTTTTACACAATATCATACAAGCATGGACTCCAAATCTCGTCCTTATTTAAGTATGCGACAGCGGAAGCTCTTAATAATCACCTGAGAATAAACATGCTTAAAACATCAACAAAAATGTTGGTGAGTTATAGGTTTAACCTATATATATCACATCATAATAATAGACCACAAGATTTCATATTTCAATACACATCCCATACATAGAGATAAAAAATCATTCATATGGTGAACACCTGGTAACCGACATTAACAAGATGCATATATAAGAATATCCCCATCATTCGGGGACACCCTTCGGATATGATATAAATCGAAGTACTAAAGCATCCGGTACTTTGGATGGGGCTTGTTGGGCCCGATAGATCTATCTTTAGGATTCGCGTAAATTAGGGTGTCTGTTCCCTAATTCTTAGATTACCAGACTTAATAAAAAGGGGCATATTCGATTTCGATAATTCAACCATAGAATGTAGTTTCACGTACTTGTGTCTATTTTGTAAATCATTTATAAAACCTGCATGTATTCTCATCCCAAAAATATTAGTTTTAAAAGTGGGACTATAACTCACTTTCACAGATTTTTACTTCGTCGGGAAGTAAGACTTGGCCACTGGTTGATTCACGAACCTATAACAATATATACATATATATCAAAGTATGTTCAAAATATATTTACAACACTTTTAATATATTTTGATGTTTTAAGTTTATTAAGTCAGCTGTCCTCGTTAGTAACCTACAACTAGTTGTCCACAGTTAGATGTACAGAAATAAATCGATAAATATTATCTTGAATCAATCCACGACCCAGTGTATACGTATTTCAGTATTGATCACAACTCAAACTATATATATTTTGGAATCAACCTCAACCCTGTATAGCTAACTCCAACATTCACATATAGAGTGTCTATGGTTGTTCCGAAATATATATAGATGTGTCGACATGATAGGTCGAAACATTGTATACGTGTCTATGGTATCTCAAGATTACATAATATACAATACAAGTTGATTAAGTTATGGTTGGAATAGATTTGTTACCAATTTTCACGTAGCTAAAATGAGAAAAATTATCCAATCTTGTTTTACCCATAACTTCTTCATTTTAAATCCGTTTTGAGTGAATCAAATTGCTATGGTTTCATATTGAACTCTATTTTATGAATCTAAACAGAAAATGTATAGGTTTATAGTCGGAAAAATAAGTTACAAGTCATTTTTGTAAAGGTAGTTATTTCAGTCGAAAGAACGACGTCTAGATGACCATTTTAGAAAACATACTTCCACTTTGAGTTTAACAATAATTTTTGGATATAGTTTCATGTTCATAATAAAAATCATTTTCTCAGAATAACAACTTTTAAATCAAAGTTTATCATAGTTTTTAATTAACTAACCCAAAACAGCCCGCGGTGTTACTACGACGGCGTAAATCCGGTTTTACGGTGTTTTTCGTGTTTCCATGTTTTAAATCATTAAGTTAGCATATCATATAGATATAGAACATGTGTTTAGTTTATTTTAAAAGTCAAGTTAGAAGGATTAACTTTTGTTTGCGAACAAGTTTAGAATTAACTAAACTATGTTCTAGTGATTACAAGTTTAAACCTTCGAATAAGATAGCTTTATATGTATGAATCGAATGATGTTATGAAAATCATTACTACCTTAAGTTCCTTGGATAAACCTACTGGAAAAGAGAAAAATAGATTTAGCTTCAACGGATCCTTGGATGGCTCGAAGTTCTTGAAGCAGAATCATGACACGAAAACAAGTTCAAGTAAGATCATCACTTGAAATAAGATTGTTATAGTTATAGAAATTGAACCAAAGTTTGAATATGATTATTACCTTGTATTAGAATGATAACCTACTGTAAGAAACAAAGATTTCTTGAGATTGGATGATCACCTTACAAGATTGGAAGTGAGCTAGCAAACTTGAAAGTATTCTTGATTTTATGAAACTAGAACTTTTGGAATTTATGAAGAACACTTAGAACATGAAGATAGAACTTGAGAGAGATCAATTAGATGAAGAAAATTGAAGAATGAAAGTGTTTGTAGGTGTTTTTGGTCGTTGGTGTATGGATTAGATATAAAGGATATGTAATTTTGTTTTCATGTAAATAAGTCATGAATGATTACTCATATTTTTGTAATTTTATGAGATATTTCATGCTAGTTGCCAAATGATGGTTCCCACATGTGTTAGGTGACTCACATGGGCTGCTAAGAGCTGATCATTGGAGTGTATATACCAATAGTACATACATCTAAAAGCTGTGTATTGTACGAGTACGAATACGGGTGCATACGAGTAGAATTGTTGATGAAACTGAACGAGGATGTAATTGTAAGCATTTTTGTTAAGTAGAAGTATTTTGATAAGTGTATTGAAGTATTTCAAAAGTGTATAAATACATATTAAAACACTACATGTATATACATTTTAACTGAGTCGTTAAGTCATCGTTAGTCGTTACATGTAAGTGTTGTTTTGAAACCTTTAGGTTAACGATCTTGTTAAATGTTGTTAACCCAATGTTTATAATATCAAATGAGATTTTAAATTATTATATTATCATGATATTATCATGTATGAATATCTCTTAATATGATATATATACATTAAATGTCTTTACAACGATAATCGTTACATATATGTCTCGTTTAAAAATCATTAAGTTAGTAGTCTTGTTTTTACATATGTAGTTCATTGTTAATATACTTAATGATATGTTTACTTATCATAGTATCATGTTAACTATATATATATATAGATATATATATATATATATATATATATATATATATATATATATATATATATATATATATATATATATATATATATATCCATATATATGTCATCATATAGTTTTTACAAGTTTTAACGTTCGTGAATCACCGGTCAACTTGGGTGGTCAATTGTCTATATGAAACCTATTTCAATTAATCAAGTCTTAACAAGTTTGATTGATTAACATGTTGGAAACATTTAATCATGTAAATATCAATCTCAATTAATATATATAAACATGGAAAAGTTCGGGTCACTACAGTACCTACCCGTTAAATAAATTTCGTCCTGAAATTTTAAGCTGTTGAAGGTGTTGATGAATCTTCTGGAAATAGATGCGGGTATTTCTTCTTCATCTGATCTTCACCCTCCCAGGTGAACTCGGGTCCTCTACGAGCATTCCATCAAACCTTAACAATTGGTATCTTGTTTTGCTTAAGTCTTTTAACCTCACGATCCATTATTTCGACGGGTTCTTCGATGAATTGAATTTTTCGTTGATTTAGATTTCATCTAACGGAATAGTGAGATCTTCTTTAGCAAAACATTTCTTCAAATTCGAGACGTGGAAAGTGTTATGTACAGCCGCGAGTTATTGAGGTAACTCAAGTCGCTAAGCTACTGGTCCGACACGATCAATAATCTTGAATGGTCCAATATACCTTGGATTTAATTTCCCTCGTTTACCAAATCGAACAACGCCTTTCCAAGGTGCTACTTTAAGCATGACCATCTCTCCAATTTCAAATTCTATATCTTTTCTTTTAATGTCAGCGTAGCTCTTTTGTCGACTTTGGGCGGTTTTCAACCGTTGTTGAATTTGGATGATCTTCTCGGTAGTTTCTTGTATAATCTCCGGACCCGTAATTTGTCTATCCCCCACTTCACTCCAACAAATCGGAGACCTGCACTTTCTACCATAAAGTGCTTCAAACGGCGCCATCTCAATGCTTGAATGGTAGCTGTTGTTGTAGGAAAATTCTGCTAACGGTAGATGTCGATCCCAACTGTTTCCGAAATCAAAAACACATGCTCGTAGCATGTCTTCAAGCATTTGTATCGTCCTTTCGCTCTGCCCATCAGTTTGTGGATGATAGGCAGTACTCATGTCTAGACGAGTTCCTAATGCTTGTTGTATTGTCTGCCAAAATCTTGAATTAAATCTGCCATCCCTATCAGAGATAATAGAGATTGGTATTCCATGTCTGGAGATGACTTCCTTCAAATACAGTCGTGCTAACTTCTCCATCTTGTCATCTTCTCTTATTGGCAGGAAATGTGCTGATTTGGTGAGACGATCAACTATTACCCAAATAGTATCAAAACCACTTGCAGTCCTTGGCAATTTAATGATGAAATCCATGGTAATGTTTTCCCATTTCCATTCCGGGATTTCGGGTTGTTGAAGTAGACCTGATGGTTTCTGATGCTCAGCTTTGACCTTAGAACACATCAAACATTCTCCTACGTATTTAGCAACATCGGCTTTCATACCCGGCCACCAAAAATGTTTCTTGAGATCCTTGTACATCTTCCCCGTTCCAGGATGTATTGAGTATCTGGTTTTATGAGCTTCTCTAAGTACCATTTCTCTCATATCTCCAAATTTTCGTACCCAAATCCTTTCAGCCCTATACCGGGTTTCGTCTTCCCGAATATTAAGTTGCTTCTCCGATCCTTTGGGAATTTCATCCTTTAAATTTCCCTCTTTTAAAACTCCTTGTTGCGCCTCCTTTATTTGAGTAGTAAGGTTATTATGAATCATTATATTCATAGATTTTACTCGAATGGGTTCTCTGTCCTTCCTGCTCAAGGCATCGGCTACCACATTTCCCTTCCCCGGGTGGTAACGAATCTCAAAGTCGTAATCATTCAATAATTCAATCCACCTACGCTGCCTCATATTCAGTTGTTTCTGATTAAATATGTGTTGAAGACTTTTATGGTCGGTATATATAATACTTTTGACCCCATATAAGTAGTGCCTCCAAGTCTTTAATGCAAAAACAACCGCGCCTAATTCCAATTCATGCGTCGTATAACTTTGTTCGTGAATCCTCAATTGTCTAGACGCATAAGCAATCACCTTCGTTCGTTGCATTAATACACAACCGAGACCTTGCTTTGATGCGTCACAATAAATCACAAAATCATCATTCCCTTCAGGCAATGACAATATAGGTGCCGTAGTTAGCTTTTTCTTCAATAACTGAAACGCTTTCTCTTGTTCATCATTCCATTCAAATTTCTTCCCTTTATGCGTTAATGTAGTCAAGGGTTTTGCTATTCTGGAAAAGTCTTGGATGAACCTTCTGTAGTAACCAGCTAGTCCTAAAAACTGGCGTATGTGTTTCGGAGTTTTCGGGGTTTCCCACTTTTCAACAGTTTCTATCTTTGCCGGATCCACCTTAATACCTTCTTTGTTCACTATGTGACCGAGGAATTGAACTTCTTCCAACCAAAATGCACACTTTGAATACTTAGCGTACAATTCTTCCTTCCTCAATACTTCTAACACCTTTCTCAAATGTTCACCGTGTTCTTGGTCATTCTTTGAGTAAATAAGTATGTCATCAATGAAAACAATGACAAACTTGTCAAGGTATGGTCCACACACTCGGTTCATAAGGTCCATGAACACAGCTGGTGCATTCGTTAAACCAAACAGCATGACCATAAACTCGTAATGACCGTAACGTGTTCTGAAAGCAGTCTTTGGAATATCATCTTCTTTCACCCGCATTTGATGATACCCGGAACGTAAGTCAATCTTTGAATAAACAGACGAGCCTTGTAGTTGATCAAATAAGTCGTCGATTCTCGGTAGTGGGTAGCGGTTCTTGATGGTAAGTTTGTTCAACTCTCGGTAGTCGATACACAACCTGAATGTACCATCTTTCTTCTTGACAAACAAAACAGGAGCTCCCCACGGTGATGTGCTTGGTCGAATGAAACCACGCTCTAAAAGTTCTTGTAATTGGCTTTGCAGTTCTTTCATCTCGCTGGGTGCGAGTCTGTAAGGAGCACGAGCTATTGGTGCAGCTCCTGGTACAAGATCTATTTGAAATTCAACGGATCGATGTGGGGGTAATCCTGGTAATTCTTTCGGAAATACATCAGGAAATTCTTTTGCAATGGGAACATCATTGATGCTCTTTTCTTCAGTTTGTACTTTCTCGACGTGTGCTAGAATAGCATAGCAACCTTTTCTTATTAGTTTTTGTGCCTTCAAATTACTAATAAGATGTAGCTTCGTGTTGCCCTTTTCTCCGTACACCATTAAGGGTTTTCCTTTTTCTCGTATAATGCGAATTGCATTTTTGTAACAAACGATCTCTGCTTTCACTTCTTTCAACCAGTCCATACCGATTATCACATCAAAACTCCCCAACTCTACTGGTATCAAATCAATCTTAAATGTTTCGCTAACCAGTTTAATTTCTCGATTCCGACATATATTATCTGCTGTAATTAATTTACCATTTGCTAATTCGAGTAAAAATTTACTATCCAAAGGCGTCAATGGACAACTTAATTTAGCACAAAAATCTCTACTCATATAGCTTCTATCCGCACCCGAATCAAATAAAACGTAAGCAAATTTATTGTCAATAAGAAACGTACCCGTAACAAGCTCCGGGTCTTCCTGTGCCTCTGCCGCATTAATATTGAAAACTCTTCCGCGGCCTTGTCCATTCGTGTTCTCCTGGTTCGGGCAATTTCTAATAATGTGGCCCGGTTTTCCACATTTATAACAAACTATATTGGCATAACTTGCTCCGACACTACTTGCTCCGCCATTACTCGTTCCGACACCATTTGTTCCTTTCGTTCTGTTAACCCCTGGTCCGTAGACCTCACACTTCGCCGCGCTATGACCATTTCTTTTACACTTGTTGCAAAATTTGGTGCAGAACCCCGAGTGATACTTTTCACACCTTTGGCATAGCTGCTTCTGATTGTTGTTGTTGTTGCGTTTATTATTGTTGTTGGGATGATTGTTGTAGTTGTTGTTGTTGTTGTTGTTGTTGTTGTTGTTGTTGTTGGGCCGTTTGTTGTAGTTGCGATTGATGTTGCGATTGTTGGGATAATTGTTGCGATTATTGTTGTAATTGCTGCTGTTGTTGTATTGGTGAATCTTATCACCGTTTTCCTCCCACTTTCTTTTAACTTGCTTCACATTGGCCTCTTCAGCAGTCTGTTCTTTAATTCTTTCTTCAATCTGGTTCACTAGTTTGTGAGCCATTCTACATGCCTGTTGTATGGAGGCGGGCTCGTGTGAACTTATATCTTCTTGGATTCTTTCCGGTAATCCTTTCACAAACACGTCGATCTTCTCTTCCTCATCTTCGAATGCTCCCGGACACAATAGGCACAATTCTGTGAATCGTCTTTCGTACGTGGTAATATCAAATCCTTGGGTTCGTAACCCTCTAAGTTCTGTCTTGAGCTTATTGACCTCGGTTCTGGGACGGTACTTCTCGTTCATCAAGTGCTTGAATGCTGACCACGGTAGTGTGTACACATCGTCTTGTCCCACTTGCTCTAGATAGGTATTCCACCATGTAAACGCAGAACCTGTGAAGGTATGCGTAGCGTACTTCACTTTTTCCTCTTCAGTACACTTACTTATGGCAAACACCGATTCGACCTTCTCGGTCCACCGTTTCAATCCGATCGGTCCTTCGGTTCCATCAAATTCCAAAGGTTTGCAGGCAGTGAATTCTTTGTAGGTGCATCCTACACGATTTCCTGTACTGCTATTTCCAAGGTTATTGTTGGTATGTAGCGCAGCCTGTACTGCGGCTATGTTTGAAGCTACAAAAGTACGGAATTCCTCTTCATTCATATTCACGGTGTGTCGAGTAGTCGGTGCCATTTCCTTCAAAATAGTCAAATGGAACAAGTTAATCATACAGAATATTAAGAGTAGTTAATAGTATTTCGTAGCATAATATGAACTCATTTATAAAAGCTTTTTCTTCATATTAGCGTTTTATAAGTTTAAATTCGGGTAGTACCTACCCGTTAAGTTTATACTTAGTAGCTAATATACAATTCAACTACTACAATTCTATATGAAAAACTGATTATAATAATATTTCGCGTTCAAACTTTTACACAATATTTTACAAACTTACAATACCGCTTATTTTACATATAGCATGAAATATAGCACACAATAAATTTGATACAAGATGGTTGTGAAGATAATTCTAGCTAGTACACAAGTCGTTCAGCAAAGGCAATAAAGACACGTAATTCATACGTCCAGAAACAAGTCATGCATTCTGGTTTTACTAGGATTACTTCCCATCCTTGGTCTTGTGGAACATAACCGTTATGGCCGTTGATAAGACAGCGTGTTGTAACGTCGTCAAAGGGACGAGGGTTACGTAATGTCCAACAGTCCCGTAACAATCTAAAAACCTCATTTCTTACCCCAATTACCGACTCCGTCACTTGTGGGAACGTTTTGTTTAATAGTTGTAGCCCGATGTTCTTGTTCTCACTTTGGTGAGAAGCGAACATTACTAATCCGTAAGCATAACATGCTTCTTTATGTTACATGTTAGCCGCTTTTTCTAAATCACGAAGTCCAATATTCGGATATATTGAGTCAAAATAATTTCTTAACCCATTGCGTAAAATAGCATTTGGGTTCCCCGCAATATATGCGTCAAAGTAAACACATCGTAACTTATGGATTTCCCAATGTGATATCCCCCATCTTTCAAACGAAAGCCTTTTATAAACCAAGGCATTCTTGGAACGTTCTTCGAATGTCTTACAAACTGATCTCGCCTTAAATAGTTGTGCCGAAGAATTCTGACCGACTCTAGACAAGATTTCATCAATCATGTCTCCGGGTAGGTCACTTAAAATATTGGGTTGTCTATCCATTTTGTGTTTTTATACTGTAAAATAGACAAGAGTTAGATTCATAAAAAAAATACTTATTAATACAAGCAATTTTTACATATATCATAAAGCATAAGCACACTATATTACATATATTACACCACACGAATACAACTATCTTATTCCGACTCGCTTGTTTCTTCTTCTTCGGTTTTGGTTCGTTTTGCCAAGTTTCTAGGGATATATGATGTTCCCCTAATACGAGCCGTAATTTTCCACATTGGTTTAGAAAAACCTGGTGGTTTAGAGGTTCTCGGGTCATTGTTACAACTTAAGGACTTCGGGGGTTGACGATACATATAAAGTTCATCGGGGTTGGAATTAGATTTCTCTATTTTTATGCCCTTTCCCTTATTATTTTCTTTTGCCTTTTTAAATTCAGTTGGGGTAATTTCTATAACATCATCGGAATTCTCGTCGGAATCCGATTCATCGGAGAATTGGTAATCCTCCCAATATTTTGCTTCCTTGGCGGAAACACCATTGACCATAATTAACCTTGGTCGGTTGGTTGAGGATTTTCTTTTACTTAACCGTTTTATTATTTCCCCCACCGGTTCTATTTCTTCATCTGGTTCCGATTCTTCTTCCGGTTCCGATTCTTCTTCCGGTTCCGACTCTTCTTCCGGTTCCTCTTCGGGAACTTGTGAATCAGTCCACGAATCATTCCAATTTACATTTGAATCTTCATTATTATTAGGTGAGTCAATGGGTATTTTTCTAGAGGTAGAGATCTATCACATAATATCAAACGCGTTAAGAGATTAATATATCACATAATATTCACATGTTAAAAATATATAGTTTCCAACAAAATTTGTTAAGCAATCATTTTTCAAGTAAACACGGTCGAAGTCCAGACTCACTAATGCATCCTAACAAACTGGATAAGACACACTAATGCAAAATTCTGGTTCTCTAAGACCAACGCTCGGATACCAACTGAAATATCCCGTTCTTATTGATTAAAAACGTTCCATATTAATTGATTTCGTTGCGAGGTTTTGACCTCTATATGAGACGTTTTTCAAAGACTGCATTCATTTTAAAACAAACCATAACCTTTATTTCATCAATAAAGGTTTAAAAAGCTTTACGTAGATTATCAAATAATGATAATCTAAAATATCCTGTTTACACACGACCATTACATAATGGTTTACAATACAAATATGTTACAACAAAATAAGTTTCTTGAATGCAGTTTTTACACAATATCATACAAGCATGGACTCCAAATCTCGTCCTTATTTAAGTATGCGACAGCGGAAGCTCTTAATAATCACCTGAGAATAAACATGCTTAAAACATCAACAAAAATGTTGGTGAGTTATAGGTTTAACCTATATATATCAAATCATAATAATAGACCACAAGTTTTCATATTTCAATACACATCCCATACATAGAGATAAAAAATCATTCATATGGTGAACACCTGGTAACCGACATTAACAAGATGCATATATAAGAATATCCCCATCATTCCGGGACACCCTTCGGATATGATATAAATTTCGAAGTACTAAAGCATCCGGTACTTTGGATGGGGCTTGTTGGGCCCGATAGATCTATCTTTAGGATTCGCGTCAATTAGGGTGTCTGTTCCCTAATTCTTAGATTACCAGACTTAATAAAAAAGGGCATATTCGATTTCGATAATTCAACCATAGAATGTAGTTTCACGTACTTGTGTCTATTTTGTAAATCATTTATAAAACCTGCATGTATTCTCATCCCAAAAATATTAGATTTTAAAAGTGGGACTATAACTCACTTTCACAGATTTTTACTTCGTCGGGAAGTAAGACTTGGCCACTGGTTGATTCACGAACCTATAACAATATATACATATATATCAAAGTATGTTCAAAATATATTTACAACACTTTTAATATATTTTGATGTTTTAAGTTTATTAAGTCAGCTGTCCTCGTTAGTAACCTACAACTAGTTGTCCACAGTTAGATGTTCAGAAATAAATCGATAAATATTATCTTGAATCAATCCACAACCCAGTGTATACGTATTTCAGTATTGATCACAACTCAAACTATATATATTTTGGAATCAACATCAACCCTGTATAGCTAACTCCAACATTCACATATAGAGTGTCTATGGTTGTTCCGAAATATATATAGATGTGTCGACATGATAGGTCGAAACATTGTATACGTGTCTATGGTATCTCAAGATTACATAATATACAATACAAGTTGATTAAGTTATGGTTGGAATAGATTTGTTACCAATTTTCACGTAGCTAAAATGAGAAAAATTATCCAATCTTGTTTTACCCATAACTTCTTCATTTTAAATCCGTTTTGAGTGAATCAAATTGCTATGGTTTCATATTGAACTCTAATTTATGAATCTAAACAGAAAAAGTATAGGTTTATTGTCGGAAAAATAAGTTACAAGTCGTTTTTGTAAAGGTAGTCATTTCAGTCGAAAGAACGACGTCTAGATGACCATTTTAGAAAACATACTTCCACTTTGAGTTTAACAATAATTTTTGGATATAGATTCATGTTCATAATAAAAATCATTTTCTCAGAATAACAACTTTTAAATCAAATTTTATCATAGTTTTTAATTAACTAACTCAAAACAGCCCGCGGTGTTACTACGACGGCGTAAATCCGGTTTTACGGTGTTTTTCGTGTTTCCAGGTTTTAAATCATTAAGTTAGCATATCATATAGATATAGAACATGTGTTTAGTTGATTTTAAAAGTCAAGTTAGAAGGATTAACTTTTGTTTGCGAACAAGTTTAGAATTAACTAAACTATGTTCTAGTGATTACAAGTTTAAACTTTCGAATAAGATAGCTTTATATGTATGAATCGAATGATGTTATGAACATCATTACTACCTTAAGTTCCTTGGATAAACCTACTGGAAAAGAGAAAAATGGATCTAGCTTCAACGGATCCTTGGATGGCTCGAAGTTCTTGAAGCAGAATCATGACACGAAAACAAGTTCAAGTAAGATCATCACTTGAAATAAGATTGTTATAGTTATAGAAATTGAACCAAAGTTTGAATATGATTATTACCTTGTATTAGAATGATAACCTACTGTAAGAAACAAAGATTTCTTGAGGTTGGATGATCACCTTACAAGATTGGAAGTGAGCTAGCAAACTTGAAAGTATTCTTGATTTTATGAAACTAGAACTTTTGGAATTTATGAAGAAAACTTAGAACTTGAAGATAGAACTTGAGAGAGATCAATTAGATGAAGAAAATTGAAGAATGAAAGTGTTTGTAGGTGTTTTTGGTCGTTGGTGTATGGATTAGATATAAAGGATATGTAATTTTGTTTTCATGTAAATAAGTCATGAATGATTACTCATATTTTTGTAATTTTATGAGATATTTCATGCTAGTTGCCAAATGATGGTTCCCACATGTGTTAGGTGACTCACATGGGCTGCTAAGAGCTGATCATTCTAGTGTATATACCAATAGTACATACATCTAAAAGCTGTGTATTGTACGAGTACGAATACGGGTGCATACGAGTAGAATTGTTGATGAAACTGAACGAGGATGTAATTGTAAGCATTTTTGTTAAGTAGAAGTATTTTGATAAGTGTATTGAAGTCTTTCAAAAGTGTATAAATACATATTAAAACACTACATGTATATACATTTTAACTGAGTCTTTAAGTCATCGTTAGTCGTTACATGTAAGTGTTGTTTTGAAACCTTTAGGTTAACGATCTTGTTAAATGTTGTTAACCCAATGTTTATAATATCAAATGAGATTTTAAATTATTATATTATCATGATATTATCATGTATGAATATCTCTTAATATGATATATATACATTAAATGTCTTTACAACGATAATCGTTACATATATGTCTCGTTTAAAAATCATTAAGTTAGTAGTCTTGTTTTTACATATGTAGTTCATTGTTAATATACTTAATGATATGTTTACTTATCATAGTATCATGTTAACTATATATATATCCATATATATGTCATCATATAGTTTTTACAAGTTTTAACGTTCGTGAATCACCGGTCAACTTGGGTGGTCAATTGTCTATATGAAACCTATTTCAATTAATCAAGTCTTAACAAGTTTGATTGATTAACATGTTGGAAACATTTAATCATGTAAATATCAATCTCAATTAATATATATAAACATGGAAAAGTTCGGGTCACTACATAATTGACACGAATCCTAAAGATAGATCTATTGGGCTAACAAACCCCATCCAAAGTACCGGATGCTTTAGTACTTTGAAATTTATATCATATCCGAAGGGTGTCCCGGAATGATGGGGATATTCTTATATATACATCTTGTTAATGTCGGTTACCAGGTGTTCACAATATGAATGATTTTTTATCTCTATGTATGGGATGTGTATTGAAATATGAAATCTTGTGGTCTATTATTATGATTTGATATATATAGGTTAAACCTATAACTCACCAACATTTTTGTTGACGTTTTAAGCATGTTTATTCTCAGGTGATTATTAAGAGCTTTCGCTATCGCATACTTAAATAAGGACGAGATTTGGAGTCCATGCTTGTATGATATTGTGTAAAAACTGCATTCAAGAAACTTATTTTGTTGTAACATATTTGTATTGTAAACCATTATGTAATGGTCGTGTGTAAACAGGATATTTTAGATTATCATTATTTGATAATCTACGTAAAGCTTTTTAAACCTTTATTGATGAAATAAAGGTTATGGTTTGTTTTAAAATGAATGCAGTCTTTGAAAAACGTCTCATATAGAGGTCAAAACCTCGCAACGAAATCAATTAATATGGAACGTTTTTAATCAATAAGAACGGGACATTTCAGTTGGTATCCGAGCGTTGGTCTTAGAGAACCAGAATTTTGCATTAGTGTGTCTTATCGAGTTTGTTAGGATGCATTAGTGAGTCTGGACTTCGACCGTGTTTACTTGAAAAATGATTGCTTAACAAATTTGGTTGGAAACTATATATTTTTAACATGTGAATATTATGTGATATATTAATCTCTTAACGCGTTTGATATTATGTGATAGATGTCTACCTCTAGAACAAGTCCCATTGACTCACCTAATAATAATGAAGAGTCAAATGTAAATTGGAATGATTCGTGGACTGATTCACAAGTTCCCGAAGAGGAACCGGAAGAAGAGTCGGAACCGGAAGAAGAATCGGAACCGGAAGAAGAATCGGAACCGGATGAAGACATAGAACCGGTAGGGGAAATAATAAAACGGTTAAGTAAAAGAAAATCCTCAACCAACCGACCAAGGTTAATTAGGGTCAATGGTGTTTCGGCCAAGGAAGCAAAATATTGGGAGGATTACCAATTCTCCGATGAATCGGATTCCGACGAGAATTCCGATGATGTTATAGAAATTACCCAACTGAATTTAAAAAGGCAAAAGAAAATAATAAGGGAAAGGGCATAAAAATAGAGAAATCTAATTCCAACCCCGATGAACTTTATATGTATCGTCAACCCCCGAAGTCCTTAAGTTGTAACAATGACCCGGGAACCTCTAAACCACCAGGTTTTTCTAAACCAATGTGGAAAACGACGGCTCGTATTAGGGGAACATCATATATCCCTAGAAACTTGGCAAAATGAACCAAAACCGAAGAAGAAGAAACAAGCGAGTCGGAATAAGATAGTTGTATTCGTGTGGTGTAATATATGTAATATAGTGTGCTTATGCGTTATGATATATGTAAAAATTGCTTATATTAATAAGTATTTTTTTTTTATAAATCTAACTCTTGTCTATTTTACAGTATAAAAACACAAGACGGATAGACAACCCAATATTTTAAGAGACCTACCCGGAGACATGATTGATGAAATCTTGTCTAGAGTCGGTCAGAATTCTTCGGCACAACTATTTAAGGCGAGATCAGTTTGTAAGACATTCGAAGAACGTTCCAAGAATGCCTTGGTTTATAAAAGGCTTTTGTTCGAAAGATGGGGGATATCACATTGGGAAATCCATAAGTTACGATGTGTTTACTTTGAAGCATATATTGCGGGGAACCCAAATGCTATTTTACGCAATGGGTTAAGAAATTATTTTGACTCAATATATCCGAATATTGGACTTCGTGGTTTAGAAAAAGCGGCTAACATGCAACATAAAGAAGCATGTTATACTTACGGATTAGTAATGTTCGCTTCTCATCAAAGTGAGAACAAGAACATCGGGCTACAACTATTAAACAAAACATTCCCACAAGTGACGGAGTCGGTAATTGGGGTAAGAAATGAGGTTTTTAGATTGTTACGGGACTGTTGAACATTACGTAACCCTCGTCCCTTTGACGACGTTACAACACGCTTTCTTATCAACGGCCATAACGGTTAAGTTCCACAAGACCAAGGATGGGAAGTAATCCTAGTAAAACCAGAATGCATGACTTGTTTCTGGACGTATGAATTACGTGTTTTTATTGCCTTTGCTGAACGACTTGTGTACTAGCTAGAATTATCTTCACAACCATCTTGTATCAAATTTATTGTGTGCTATATTTCATGCTATATGTAAAATAAGCGGTATTGTAAGTTTGTAAAATATTGTGTAAAAGTTTGAACGCGAAATATTATTATAATCAGTTTTTCATATAGAATTGTAGTAGTTGAATTGTATATTAGCTACTAAGTATGAACTTAACGGGTAGGTACTACCCGAATTTAAACTTATAAAACGCTAATATGAAGAAAAAGTTTTTATAAATGAGTTCATATTATGCTACGAATTACTATTAACTACTCTTAATATTCTGTATGATTAACTTGTTCTATTTGACTATTTTGAAGGAAATGGCACCGACTACTCAACACACCGTGAATATGAATGAAGAGGAATTCCATACTTTTCTAGCTTCAAACATAACCGCAGTACAGGCTGCGCTACATACCAACAATAACCTTGGATCTAGCAGTACATGAAATCGTGTAGGATGCACCTACAAAGAATTCACTGCCTGCAAACCTTTGGAATTTGATGGAACCGAAGGACCGATCGGATTGAAACGGTGGACCGAGAAGGTCAAATCGGTGTTTGCCATAAGTAAGTGTACTAAAGAGGACAAAGTGAAGTACGCTACGCATACCTTCATAGGTTCTGCGTTAACGTGGTGGAATACCTATCTAGAGCAAGTGGGACAAGACGATGCGTACGCACTACCGTGGTCAGCATTCAAGCACTTGATGAACGAGAAGTACCGTCCCAGAACCGAGGTCATTAAGCTCAAGATAGAACTTAGAGGGTTACGAACCCAAGGATTTGATATTATCACGTACGAAAGACGATTCACAGAATTGTGCCTATTGTGTCCGGGAGCATTCGAAGATGAGGAAGAGAAGATCGACGCGTTTGTGAAAGGATTACCGGAAAGAATCCAAGAAGATATAAGTTCACACGAGCCCGCCTCCATACAACAGGCATGTAGAATGGCTCACAAACTAGTGAACCAGATTGAAGAAAGAATTAAAGAACAGACTGCTGAAGAGGCCAATGTGAAGCAAGTCAAAAGAAAGTGGGAGGAAAACGGTGATAAGAATCACCAATACAACAACAACAGCAATTAAAACAATAATCGCAACATTTATCCCAACAATCACAACATCAATCGCAACTACATCAAACGGCCCAACAACAACAACAACAACAACAACAATAACAACAACAACAACTACAACAATCATCCCAACAACAATAATAACTGCAACAACAACAACAATCAGAAGCAGCTATGCCAAAGGTGTGAAAAGTATCACTCGGGGTTCTGCACCAAATTTTGCAACAAGTGTAAAAGAAATGGTCATAGCGCGGCGAAGTGTGAGGTCTACGGACCAGGGGTTAATAGAACGAAAGGAACAAATGGTGTCGGAACGAGTAATGGAGGAGCAAGTAGTGTCGGAGCAAGTTATGCCAATGTAGTTTGTTATAAATGTGGAAAACCGGGCCACATTATTAGAAATTGCCCGAACCAGGAGAACACGAATGGACAAGGCCGCGGAAGAGTTTTCAATATTAATGCGGCAGAGGCACAGGAAGACCTGGAGCTTGTTACGGGTACGTTTTTTATTGACAATAAATCTGCTTACGTTTTATTTGATTCGGGTGCGGATAGAAGCTATATGAGTAGAGATTTTTGTGCTAAATTAAGTTGTCCATTGACGCCTTTAGATATTAAATTTTTACTCGAATTAGCAAATGGTAAATTAATTTCAGCAGATAATATATGTCGGAATCGAGAAATTAAACTGGTTAGCGAAACATTTAAGATTGATTTGATACCAGTAGAGTTAGGGAGTTTTGATGTGATAATCGGTATGGACTGGTTGAAAGAAGTGAAAGCAGAGATCGTTTGTTACAAAAATGCAATTCGCATTATACGAGAAAAAGGAAAACCCTTAATGGTGTACGGAGAAAAGGGCAACACGAAGCTACATCTTATTAGTAATTTGAAGACACAAAAACTAATAAGAAAAGGTTGGTATGCTGTTCTAGCACACGTCGAGAAAGTACAAACTGAAGAAAAGAGCATCAATGATGTTCCCATTGCAAAAGAATTTCCCGATGTATTTCCGAAAGAATTACCGGGATTACCCCCACATCGATCCGTTGAATTTCAAATAGATCTTGTACCAGGAGCTGCACCAATAGCTCGTGCTCCTTACAGATTCGCACCCAGCGAGATGAAAGAACTGCAAAGCCAATTACAAGAACTTTTAGAGCGTGGTTTCATTCGACCAAGCACATCACCGTGGGGAGCTCCTGTTTTGTTTGTCAAGAAGAAAGATGGTACATTCAGGTTGTGTATCGACTACCGAGAGTTGAACAAACTTACCATCAAGAACCGCTACCCACTACCGAGAATCGACGACTTATTTGATCAACTACAAGGCTCGTCTGTTTATTCAAAGATTGACTTACGTTCCGGGTATCATCAAATGCGGGTGAAAGAAGATGATATTCCAAAGACTGCTTTCAGAACACCTTACGGTCATTATGAGTTTATGGTCATGCCGTTTGGTTTAACTAATGCACCAGCTATGTTGATGGACCTTATGAACCAAGTGTGTGGACCATACCTTGACAAGTTTGTCATTGTTTTCATTGATGACATACTTATTTACTCAAAGAATGACCAAGAACACGGTGAACATTTAAGAAAGGTGTTAGAAGTATTGAGGAAGGAAGAATTGTACGCTAAGTTTTCAAAGTGTGCATTTTGGTTGGAAGAAGTTCAATTCCTCGGTCACATAGTGAACAAAGAAGGTATTACGGTGGATCAGGCAAAGATAGAAACTGTTGAAAAGTGGGAAACCCCAAAAACTCCGAAACATATACGCCAGTTTTTAGGACTAGCTGGTTACTACAGAAGGTTCATCCAAGACTTTTCCAGAATAGCAAAACCCTTGACTGCATTAACGCATAAAGGGAAGAAATTTGAATGGAATGATGAACAAGAGAAAGCGTTTCAGTTATTGAAGAAAAAGCTAACTATGGCACCTATATTGTCATTGCCTGAAGGTGAAATGTCCCGTTCTTATTGATTAAAAACGTTCCATATTAATTGATTTCGTTGCGAGGTTTTGACCTCTATATGAGACGTTTTTCAAAGACTGCATTCATTTTTAAAACAAACCATAACCTTTATTTCATAAATAAAGGTTTAAAAAGCTTTACGTAGATTATCAAATAATGATAATCTAAAATATCCTGTTTACACACGACCATTACATAATGGTTTACAATACAAATATGTTACATCGAAATCAGTTTCTTGAATGCAGTTTTTACACAATATCATACAAACATGGACTCCAAATCTTGTCCTTATTTTAGTATGCAACAGCGGAAGCTCTTAATATTCACCTGAGAATAAACATGCTTTAAACGTCAACAAAAATGTTGGTGAGTTATAGGTTTAACCTATATATATCAAATCGTAACAATAGACCACAAGATTTCATATTTCAATACACATCCCATACATAGAGATAAAAATCATTCATATGGTGAACACCTGGTAACCGACAATAACAAGATGCATATATAAGAATATCCCCATCATTCCGGGACACCCTTCGGATATGATATAAATTTCGAAGTACTAAAGCATCCGGTACTTTGGATGGGGTTTGTTAGGCCCAATAGATCTATCTTTAGGATTCGCGTCAATTAGGGTGTCTGTTCCCTAATTCTTAGATTACCAGACTTAATAAAAAAAGGGGCATATTCGATTTCGATAATTCAACCATAGAATGTAGTTTCACGTACTTGTGTCTATTTTGTAAATCATTTATAAAACCTGCATGTATTCTCATCCCAAAAATATTAGATTTTAAAAGTGGGACTATAACTCACTTTCACAGATTTTTACTTCGTCGGGAAGTAAGACTTGGCCACTGGTTGATTCACGAACCTATAACAATATATACATATATATCAAAGTATGTTCAAAATATATTTACAACACTTTTAATATATTTTGATGTTTTAAGTTTATTAAGTCAGCTGTCCTCGTTAGTAACCTACAACTAGTTGTCCACAGTTAGATGTACAGAAATAAATCGATAAATATTATCTTGAATCAATCCACGACCCAGTGTATACGTATCTCAGTATTGATCACAACTCAAACTATATATATTTTGGAATCAACCTCAACCCTGTATAGCTAACTCCAACATTCACATATAGAGTGTCTATGGTTGTTCCGAAATATATATAGATGTGTCGACATGATAGGTCGAAACATTGTATACGTGTCTATGGTATCTCAAGATTACATAATATATAATACAAGTTGATTAAGTTATGGTTGGAATAGATTTGTTACCAATTTTCACGTAGCTAAAATGAGAAAAATTATCCAATCTTGTTTTACCCATAACTTCTTCATTTTAAATCCGTTTTGAGTGAATCAAATTGCTATGGTTTCATATTGAACTCTATTTTATGAATCTAAACAAAAAAAGTATAGGTTTCTAGTCGGAAAAATAAGTTACAAGTCGTTTTTGTAAAGGTAGTCATTTCAGTCGAAAGAACGACGTCTAGATGACCATTTTAGAAAACATACTTCCACTTTGAGTTTAACCATAATTTTTGGATATAGTTTCATGTTCATAATAAAAATCATTTTCTCAGAATAACAACTTTTAAATCAAAGTTTATCATAGTTTTTAATTAACTAACCCAAAACAGCCCGCGGTGTTACTACGACGGCGTAAATCCGGTTTTACGGTGTTTTTCGTGTTTCCAGGTTTTAAATCATTAAGTTAGCATATCATATAGATATAGAACATGTGTTTAGTTGATTTTAAAAGTCAAGTTAGAAGGATTAACTTTTGTTTGCGAACAAGTTTAGAATTAACTAAACTATGTTCTAGTGATTACAAGTTTAAACCTTCGAATAAGATAGCTTTATATGTATGAATCGAATGATGTTATGAACATCATTACTACCTTAAGTTCCTTGGATGAACCTACTGGAAAAGAGAAAAATGGATCTAGCTTCAATGGATCCTTGGATGGCTCAAAGTTCTTGAAGCAAAATCATGACACGAAAACAAGTTCAAGTAAGATCATCACTTGAAATAAGATTGTTATAGTTATAGAAATTGAACCAAAGTTTGAATATGATTATTACCTTGTATTAGAATGATAACCTACTGTAAGAAACAAAGATTTCTTGAGGTTGGATGATCACCTTACAAGATTGGAAGTGAGCTAGCAAACTTGAAAGTATTCTTGATTTTATGAAACTAGAACTTTTAGAATTTATGAAGAACACTTAGAACTTGAAGATAGAACTTGAGAGAGTTCAATTAGATGAAGAAAATTGAAGAATGAAAGTGTTTGTAGGTGTTTTTGGTCGTTGGTGTATGGATTAGATATAAAGGATATGTAATTTTGTTTTCATGTAAATAAGTCATGAATGATTACTCATATTTTTGTAATCTTATGAGATATTTCATGCTAGTTGCCAAATGATGGTTCCCACATGTGTTAGGTGACTCACATGGGCTGCTAAGAGCTGATCATTGGAGTGTATATACCAATAGTACATACATCTAAAAGCTGTGTATTGTACGAGTACGAATACGGGTGCATACGAGTAGAATTGTTGATGAAACTGAACGAGAATGTAATTGTAAGCATTTTTGTTAAGTAGAAGTATTTTGATAAGTGTATTGAAGTCTTTCAAAAGTGTATAAATACATATTAAAACACTACATGTATATACATTTTAACTGAGTCGTTAAGTCATCGTTAGTCGTTACATGTAAGTGTTGTTTTGAAACCTTTAGGTTAACGATCTTGTTAAATGTTGTTAACCCAATGTTTATAATAACAAAAGAGATTTTAAATTATTATATTATCATGATATTATGATGTACGAATATCTCTTAATATGATATATATACATTAAATGTCGTTACAATGATAAACGTTACATATATGTCTCGTTTCAAAATCATTAAGTTAGTAGTCTTGTTTTTACATATGTAGTTCATTGTTAATATAATTAATGATATGTTTACTTATCATAATATCATGTTAACTATATATATAACCATATATATGTCATCATATAGTTTTTTACAAGTTTTAACGTTCGTGAATCACCGGTCAACTTGGGTGGTCAATTGTCTATATGAAACCTATTTCAATTAATCAAGTCTTAACAAGTTTGATTGCTTAACATGTTGGAAACATTTAATCATGTAAACATCAATCTCAATTAATATATATAAACATGGAAAAGTTCGGGTCACTACAGAAGGGAATGATGATTTTGTGATTTATTGTGACGCATCAAAGCAAGGTCTCAGTTGTGTGTTAATGCAACGAACGAAGGTGATTGCTTATGCGTCTAGACAATTGAAGATTCACGAACAAAATTATACGACGCATGATTTGGAATTAGGCGCGGTTGTTTTTGCATTAAAGACTTGGAGGCACTACTTATATGGGGTCAAAAGTATTATATATACCGACCACAAAAGTCTTCAACACATATTTAATCAGAAACAACTGAATATGAGGCAGCGTAGGTGGATTGAATTGTTGAATGATTACGACTTTGAGATTCGTTACCACCCGAGGAAGGCAAATGTGGTAGCCGATGCCTTGAGCAGGAAGGACAGAGAACCCATTTGAGTAAAATCTATGAATATAATGATTCATAATAACCTTACTACTCAAATAAAGGAGGCGCAACAAGGAGTTTTAAAAGAGGGAAATTTAAAGGATGAAATACCCAAAGGATCGGAGAAGCATCTTAATATTCGGGAAGACGGAACCCGGTATAGGGCTGAAAGGATTTGGGTACCAAAATTTGGAGATATGAGAGAAATTGTACTTAGAGAAGCTCATAAAACCAGATACTCAATACATCCTGGAACGGGGAAGATGTACAAGGATCTCAAGAAACATTTTTGGTGGCCGGGTATGAAAGCCGATGTTGCTAAATACGTAGGAGAATGTTTGACGTGTTCTAAGGTCAAAGCTGAGCATCAGAAACCATCATGTCTACTTCAACAACCCGAAATCCCGGAATGGAAATGGGAAAACATTACCATGGATTTCATCACTAAATTGCCAAGGACTGCAAGTGGTTTTGATACTATTTGGGTAATAGTTGATCGTCTCACCAAATCAGCACACTTCCTGCCAATAAGAGAAGATGACAAGATGGAGAAGTTAGCACGACTGTATTTGAAGGATGTCATCTCCAGACATGGAATACCAATCTCTATTATCTCTGATAGGGATGGCAGATTTATTTCAAGATTCTGGCAGACATTACAGCAAGCATTAGGAACTCATCTAGACATGAGTACTGCCTATCATCCACAAACTGATGGGCAGAGCGAAAGGACGATACAAATGCTTGAAGACATGCTACGAGCATGTGTTATTGATTTTGGAAACAGTTGGGATCGACATCTACCGTTAGCAGAATTTTCCTACAACAACAGCTACCATTTAAGTATTGAGATGGCGCCGTTTGAAGCACTTTATGGTAGAAAGTGCAGGTCACCGATTTGTTGGAGTGAAGTGGGGGATAGACAGATTACGGTTCCGGAGATTATACAAGAAACTACCGAGAAGATCATCCAAATTCAACAACGGTTGAAAACCGCCCAAAGTCGACAAAAGAGCTACGCTGACATTAAAAGAAAAGATATAGAATTTGAAATTGGAGAGATGGTCATGCTAAAAGTTGCACCTTGGAAAGGCGTTGTTCGATTTGGTAAATGAGGGAAATTAAATCCAAGGTATATTGGACCATTCAAGATTATTGATCGTGTCGGACCAGTAGCTTACCGACTTGAGTTACCTCAACAACTCGCGTCTATACATAACACTTTCCACGTCTCGAATTTGAAGAAATGTTTTGCTAAAGAAGATCTCACTATTCCGTTAGATGAAATCCAAATCAACGAAAAACTTCAATTCATCGAAGAACCCGTCGAAATAATGGATCGTGAGGTTAAAAGACTTAAGCAAAACAAGATACCAATTGTTAAGGTTCGATGGAATGCTCGTAGAGGACCCGAGTTCACCTGGGAGCGTGAAGATCAGATGAAGAAGAAATACCCACATCTATTTCCAGAAGATTCGTCAACACCTTCAACAGCTTAAAATTTCGGGACGAAATTTATTTAACGGGTAGGTACTGTAGTGACCCAAACTTTTCCATGTTTATATATATTAATTGAGATTGATATTTACATGATTAAATGTTTCCAACATGTTAAGAAATCAAACTTTTTAAGACTTGATTAATTGAAATATGTTTCATATAGACAATTGACCACCCAAGTTGACCGGTGATTCACGAACGTTAAAACTTGTAAAAACTATATGATGACATATATATGGATATATATATAGTTAACATGATACTATGATAAGTAAACATATCATTAAGTATATTAATAATGAACTACATATGTAAAAACAAGACTACTAACTTAATGATTTTTAAACGAGACATATATGTAACGATTATCGTTGTAAAGAGATTTAATGTATATATATCATATTAAGAGATATTCATACATGATAATATCATGATAATATAATAATTTAAAATCTCATTTGATATTATAAACATTGGGTTAACAACATTTAACAAGATCGTTAACCTAAAGGTTTCAAAACAACACTTACATGTAACGACTAACGATGACTTAACGACTCAGTTAAAATGTATATACATGTAGTGTTTTAATATGTATTTATACACTTTTGAAAGACTTCAATACACTTATCAAAATACTTCTACTTAACAAAAATGCTTACAATTACATCCTCGATCAGTTTCATCAACAATTCTACTCGTATGCACCTGTATTCGTACTCGTACAATACACAGCTTTTAGATGTATGTACTATTGGTATATACACTCCAATGATCAGCTCTTAGCAGCCAATGTGAGTCACCTAACACATGTGGGAACCATCATTTGGAAACTAGCATGAAATATCTCATAAAATTACAAAAATATGAGTAATCATTCATGACTTATTTACATGAAAACAAAATTACATATCCTTTATATCTAATCCATACACCAACGACCAAAAAAACCTACAAACACTTTCATTCTTCAATTTTCTTCATCTAATTGATCTCTCTCAAGTTTTATCTTCAAGTTCTAAGTGTTCTTCATAAATTCTACAAGTTCTAGTTACATAAAATCAAGAATACTTTCAAGTTTGCTAGCTCACTTCCAATCTTGTAAGGTGATCATCCAACCTCAAGAAATCTTTGTTTCTTACATTAGGTTATCATTCTAATACAAGGTAATAATCATATTCAAACTTTGGTTCAATTTCTATAACTATAACAATCTTATTTCAAGTGATGATCTTACTTGAACTTGTTTTCGTGTCATGATTCTGCTTCAAGAACTTCGAGCCATCCAAGGATCCGTTGAAGCTAGATCCATTTTTCTCTTTTCTAGTAGGTTTATCCAAGGAACTTAAGGTAGTAATGATGTTCATAACATCATTCAATTCATACATATAAAGCTATCTTATTCGAAGGTTTAAACTTGTAATCACTAGAACATAGTTTAGTTAATTCTAAACTTGTTCGCAAACAAAAGTTAATCCTTCTAAATTGACTTTTAAAATCAACTAAAAACATGTTCTATATCTATATGATATGCTAACTTAATGATTTAAAACCTGGAAACACGAAAAACACCGTAAAACCGGATTTACGCCGTCGTAGTAACACTGCGGGCTGTTTTGGGTTAGTTAATTAAAAACTATGATAAACTTTGATTTAAAAGTTGTTATTCTGAGAAAATGATTTTTATTATGAACATGAAACTATATCCAAAAATTATGGTTAAACTCAAAGTGGAAGTATGTTTTCTAAAATGGTCATCTAGACATCGTTCTTTCGACTAAAATGACTACCTTTACAAAAACGACTTGTATAAAACTATTATTTTTCCGACTATAAACCTATACTTTTTCTATTTAGATTCATAAAATAGAGTTCAATATGAAACCATAGCAATTTGATTCACTCAAAACGGATTTAAAGTGAAGAAGTTATGGGTAAAACAAGATTGGATAATTTTTCTCATTTTAACTACGTGAAAATTGGTAACAAATCAATTCCAACCATAACTTAATCAACTTGTATTGTATATTATGTAATCTTGAGATACCATACACACGTATACAATGTTTCAACCTATCATGTCGACACATCTATATATATTTCGGAACAACCATAGACACTCTATATGTGAATGTTGGAGTTAGCTATACAGGGTTGAGGTTGATTCCAAAATATATATAGTTTGATTTGTGATCAATACTGAGATACGTATACACTGGGTCGTGGATTGATTCAAGATAATATTTATCGATTTATTTCTGTACATCTAACTGTGGACAACTAGTTGTAGGTTACTAACGAGGACAACTGACTTAATAAACTTAAAACATCAAAATATATTAAAAGTGTTGTAAATATATTTTGAACATACTTTGATATATATGTATATATTGTTATAGGTCCGTGAATCAACCAGTGGCCAAGTCTTACTTTCCGACGAAGTAAAAATCTGTGAAAGTGAGTTATAGTCCCACTTTTAAAATCTAATATTTTTGGGATGAGAATACATGCAGGTTTTATAAATGATTTACAAAATAGACACAAGTACGTGAAACTACATTCTATGGTTGAATTATCGAAATCGAATATGCCCCTTTTTATTAAGTCTGGTAATCTAAGAATTAGGGAACAGACATCCTAATTGACGCGAATCCTAAAGATAGATCTATTGGGCCTAACAAACCCCATCCAAAGTACCGGATGCTTTAGTACTTCGAAATTTATATCATATCCGAAGGGTGTCCCGGAATGATGGGGATATTCTTATATATGCATCTTGTTAATGTCGATTACCAGGTGTTCACCATATGAATGATTTTTATCTCTATGTATGGGATGTGTATTGAAATATGAAATCTTGTGGTCTATTATTATGATTTGATATATATAGGTTAAACCTATAACTCACCAACATTTTTGTTGACGTTTTAAGCATGTTTATTCTCAGGTGATTATTAAGAGCTTCCGCTGTCGCATACTTAAATAAGGACGAGATTTGGAGTCCATGCTTGTATGATATTGTGTAAAAACTGCATTCAAGAAACTTATTTTGTTGTAACATATTTGTATTGTAAACCATTATGTAATGGTCGTGTGTAAACGGGATATTTTAGATTATCATTATTTGATAATCTACGTAAAGCTTTTTAAACCTTTATTGATGAAATAAAGGTTATGGTTTGTTTTAAAATGAATGCAGTCTTTGAAAAACGTCTCATATAGAGGTCAAAACCTCGCAACGAAATCAATTAATATGGAACGTTTTTAATCAATAAGAACGGGACATTTCAGTTGGTATCCGAGCGTTGGTCTTAGAGAACCAGAATTCTGCATTAGTGTGTCTTATCGAGTTTGTTAGGATGCATTAGTGAGTCTGGACTTCGACCGTGTTTACTTGAAAAATGATTGCTTAACAAATTTTGTTGGAAACTATATATTTTTAACATGTGAATATTATGTGATATATTAATCTCTTAACACGTTTGATATTATGTGATAATGAAGTCTAGAACAAGTCCCATTGACTCACCTAATAATAATGAAGAGTCAAATGTAAATTGGAATGATTCATGGACTGATTCACAAGTTCCCGAAGAGGAACCGGAAGAAGAGTCGGAACCGGAAGAAGAATCGGAACCGGAAGAAGAATCGGAACCGGATGAAGAAATAGAACCGGCGGGGGAAATAATAAAACGGTTAAGTAAAAGAAAATCCTCAACCAACCGACCAAGGTTAATTATGGTCAATGGTGTTTCCGCCAAGGAAGCAAAATATTGGGAGGATTACCAATTCTTCGATGAATCGGATTCCGACGAGAATTCCGATGATGTTATAGAAATTACCCCAACTGAATTTAAAAAGGCAAAAGAAAATAATAAGGGAAAGGGCATAAAAATAGAGAAATCTAATTCCAACCCCGATGAACTTTATATGTATCGTCAACCCCCGAAGTCCTTAAGTTGTAACAATGACCCGGAACCTCTAAACCACCAGGTTTTTCTAAACCAATGTGGATTACGATGGCTCGTATTAGGGGAACATCATATATCCCTAGAAACTTGGCAAAATGAACCAAAACCGAAGAAGAAGAAATGAGCAAGTCGGAATAGGATAGTCAGAATTCTTCGGCACACCTATTTAAGGCGAGATCAGTTTGTAAGACATTCGAAGAACGTTCCAAGAATGTCTTGGTTTATAAGAGACTTTCGTTTGAAAGATGGGGGATATCACATTGGGAAACCCATAAGTTACGATGTGTTTACTTCGACGCATATATTGCGGGGAACCCAAATGCTATTTTACGCAATGGGTTAAGAAATTATTTTGACTCAATATATCCGAATATTGGACTTCGTGATTTAGAAAAAGCGGCTAACATGCAACATAAAGAAGCATGTTATGCTTACGGATTAGTAATGTTCGCTTCTCACCAAAGTGAGAACAAGAACATCAGGCTACAACTATTAAACATAACGTTCCCACAAGTGACGGAGTCGGTAATTGGGGTAAGAAATGAGGTTTTTAGATTGTTACGGGACTGTTAGACATTACATAACCCTCGTCCCTTTGACGACGTTACAACACGCTGTCTTATCAACGGCCATAACGGTTATGTTCCTCAAGACCAAGGATGGAAAGTAGTCCTAGTAAAACCAGAATGCATGACTTGTTTCTGGACGTATGAATTACGTGTTTTTATTGCCTTTGCTGAACGACTTGTGTACTAGCTAGAATTATCTTCACAACTATCTTGTATCAAAGTTATTGTGTGCTATATTTCATGCTTTATGTAAAATAAGCGGTATTGTAAGTTTGTAAAATATTGTATAAAAGTTTGAACGCGAAATATTATTATAATCAATTTTTCATATAGAATTGTAGTAGTTGAATTGTATATTAGCTACTAAGTATGAACTTAACGGGTAGGTACTACCCAAATTTAAACTTATAAAACGCTAATATGAAGAAAAAGCTTTTATAAATGAGTTCATATTATGCTACGAAATACTATTAACTACTCTTAATATTCTGTATGATTAACTTGTTCCATTTGACTATTTTGAAGGAAATGGCACCGACTACTCGACACACCGTGAATATGAATGAAGAGGAATTCCGTACTTTTCTAGCTTCAAACATAGCCGCAGTACAGGCTGCGCTACATACCAACAATAACCTTGTATCTAGCAGTACAGGAAATCGTGTAGGATGCACCTACAAAGAATTCACTGCCTGCAAACCTTTGGAATTTGATGGAACCGAAGGACCGATCGGATTAAAACGGTGGACCGAGAAGGTCGAATCGGTGTTTGCCATAAGTAAGTGTATTGAAGAGGAAAAAGTGAAGTACGCTACGCATACCTTCACAGGTTCTGTGTTAACATGGTGGAATAGCTATCTAGAGCAAGTGGGACAAGACGATGCGTACGCACTACCGTGGTCAGCATTCAAGCACTTGATGAACGAGAAGTACCATCCCAGAACCGAGGTCAATAAGCTCAAGACAGAACTTAGAGGGTTACGAACCCAAGAATTTGATATTACCACGTACGAAAGATGATTCACAGAATTGTGCCTATTGTGTCCTGGAGCATTCGAAGATGAGGAAGAGAAGATCGACGCGTTTGTGAAAGGATTACCGGAAAGAATCCAAGAAGATATAAGTTCACACGAGCCCGCCTCCATACAACAAGCATGTAGAATGGCTCACAAACTAGTGAACCAGATTGAAGAAAGAATTAAAGAACAGACTGCTGAAGAGGCCAATGTGAAGCAAGTCAAAAGAAAGTGGGAGGAAAACGGTGATAAGAATCACCAATACAACAACAACAGCAATTACAACAATAATCGCAACAATTATCCCAACAATCGCAACATCAATCGCAACTACAACAAACGGCCCAACAACAACAACAACAACAACAGCAACTACAACAATCATCCCAACAACAATAATATCCGCAACAACAACAACAATCAGAAGCAGCTATGCCAAAGGTGTGAAAAGTATCACTCGGGGTTCTGCACCAAATTTTGCAACAAGTGTAAAAGAAATGGTCATAGCGCGGCGAAGTGTGAGGTCTACGGACCAGGGTTAATAGAACGAAAGGAACAAATGGTGTCGGAACGAGTAATGGCAGAGCAAGTAGTGTCGGAGCAAGTTATGCCAATGTAGTTTGTTATAAATGTGGAAAACTGGGCCACATTATTAGAAATTGCCCGAACCAGGAGAACACGAATGGACAAGGCCGCGGAAGAGTTTTCAATATTAATGCGGCAGAGGCACAGGAAGACCTGGAGCTTGTTACGGGTACGTTTTTTATTGACAATAAATCTGCTTACGTTTTATTTGATTCGGGTACGGATAGAAGCTATATGAGTAGAGATTTTTGTGCTAAATTAAGTTGTCCATTGACGCCTTTAGATATTAAATTTTTACTCGAATTAGCAAATGGTAAATTAATTTCAGCAGATAATATATGTCGGAATCGAGAAATTAAACTGGTTAGCGAAACATTTAAGATTGATTTGATACCAGTAGAGTTAGGGAGTTTTGATGTGATAATCGGTATGGACTGGTTGAAAGAAGTGAAAGCAGAGATCGTTTGTTACAAAAATGCAATTCACATTATACGAGAAAAAGGAAAACCCTTAATGGTGTACGGAGAAAAGGGCAACACGAAGCTACATCTTATTAGTAATTTGAAGACACAAAAACTAATAAGAAAAGGTTGGTATGCTGTTCTAGCACACGTCGAGAAAGTACAAACTGAAGAAAAGAGCATCAATGATGTTCCCATTGCAAAAGAATTTCCCGATGTATTTCCGAAAGAATTACCGGGATTACCCCCACATCGATCCGTTGAATTTCAAATAGATCTTGTACCAGGAGCTGCACCAATAGCTCGTGCTCCTTACAGATTCGCACCCAGCGAGATGAAAGAACTGCAAAGCCAATTACAAGAACTTTTAGAGCGTGGTTTCATTCGACCAAGCACATCACCGTGGGGAGCTCCTGTTTTGTTTGTCAAGAAGAAAGATGGTACATTCAGGTTGTGTATCGACTACCGAGAGTTGGACAAACTTACCATCAAGAACCGCTACCCACTATCGAGAATCGACGACTTATTTGATCAACTACAAGGCTCGTCTGTTTATTCAAAGATTGACTTACGTTCCGGGTATCATCAAATGCGGGTGAAAGAAGATGATATTCCAAAGACTGCTTTCAGAACACGTTACGGTCATTACGAGTTTATGGTCATGCCGTTTGGTTTAACTAATGCACCAGCTGTGTTCATGGACCTTATGAACCGAGTGTGTAGACCATACCTTGACAAGTTTGTCATTGTTTTCATTGATGACATACTTATTTACTCAAAGAATGACCAAGAACACGGTGAACATTTGAGAAAGGTGTTAGAAGTATTGAGGAAGGAAGAATTGTACGCTAAGTTTTCAAAGTGTGCATTTTGGTTGGAAGAAGTTCAATTCCTCAGTCACATAGTGAACAAAGAAGGTATTAAGGTGGATCCAGCAAAGATAGAAACTGTTGAAAAGTGGGAAACCCCGAAAACTCCAAAACACATACGCCAGTTTTTAGGACTAGCTGGTTACTACAGAAGGTTCATCCAAGACTTTTCCAGAATAGCAAAACCCTTGACTGCATTAACGCATAAAGGGAAGAAATTTGAATGGAATGATGAACAAGAGAAAGCGTTTCAGTTATTGAAGAAAAAGCTAACTACGGCACCTATATTGTCATTGCCTGAAGGGAATGATGATTTTGTGATTTATTGTGACGCATCAAAGCAAGGTCTCGGTTGTGTATTAATGCAACGAACGAAGGTGATTGCTTATGCGTCTAGACAATTGAAGATTCACGAACAAAATTATACGACGCATGATTTGGAATTAGGCGCAGTTGTTTTTGCATTAAAGACTTGGAGGCACTACTTATATGGGTTAAAAGTATTATATATACCGATCACAAAAGTCTTCAACACATATTTAATCAGAAACAACTGAATATGAGGCAGCGTAGGTGGATTGAATTATTGAATGATTACGACTTTGAGATTCGTTACCACCCGGGGAAGGCAAATGTGGTAGCCGATGCCTTGAGCATGAAGGACAGAGAACCCATTCGAGTAAAATCTATGAATATAATGATTCATAATAACCTTACTACTCAAATAAAGGAGGCGCAACAAGGAGTTTTAAAAGTGGGAAATTTAAAGGATGAAATACCCAAAGGATCGGAGAAGCATCTTAATATTCGGGAAGACGGAACCCGGTATAGGGCTGAAAGGATTTGGGTACCAAAATTTGGAGATATGAGAGAAATGGTACTTAGAGAAGCTCATAAAACCTGATACTCAATACATCCTGGAACGGGGAAGATGTACAAGGATCTCAAGAAACATTTTTGGTGGCCGGGTATGAAAGCCGATGTTTCTAAATACGTAGAAGAATGTTTGACGTGTTCTAAGGTCAAAGCTGAGCATCAGAAACCATCAGGTCTACTTCAACAACCCAAAATCCCGGAATGGAAATGGGAAAACATTACCATTGATTTCATCACTAAATTGCCAAGGACCGCAAGTGGTTTTGAAACTATTTGAGTAATAGTTGATCGTCTCACCAAATCAGCACACTTCCTGCCAATAAGAGAAGATGACAAGATGGAGAAGTTAGCACGACTGTATTTGAAGGAAGTCGTCTCCAGACATGGAATACCAATCTCTATTATCTCTGATAGGGATGGCAGATTTATTTCAAGATTCTGGCAGACATTACAGCAAGCATTAGGAACTCGTCTAGACATGAGTACTGCCTATCATCCACAAACTGATGGGCAGAGCGAAAGGACGATACAAATGCTTGAAGACATGCTACGAGCATGTGTTATTGATTTCGGAAACAGTTGGGATCGACATCTACCGTTAGCAGAATTTTCCTACAACAACAGCTACCATTCAAGCATTGAGATGGCGCCGTTTGAAGCACTTTATGGTAGAAAGTGCAGGTCTCCGATTTGTTAGAGTGAAGTGGGGGATAGACAGATTACGGGTCCGGAGATTATACAAGAAACTACCGAGAAGATCATCCAAATTTAACAACGGTTGAAAACCGCCCAAAGTCGACAAAAGAGCTACGCTGACATTAAAAGAAAAGATATAGAATTTGAAATTGGAGAGATGGTCATGCTTAAAGTTGCACCTTGGAAAGGCGTTGTTCGATTTGGTAAACGAGGGAAATTAAATCAAAGGTATATTGGACCATTCAAGATTATTGATCGTGTCGGACCAGTTGCTTACCGACTTGAGTTACCTCAACAACTCGCGACTGTACATAACACTTTCCACGTCTCGAATTTGAAGAAATGTTTTGCTAAAGAAGATCTCACTATTCCGTTAGATGAGATCCAAATCAACGAAAAACTTCAATTCATCGAAGAACCCGTCGAAATAATGGATCGTGAGGTTAAAAGACTTAAGCAAAACAAGATACCAATTGTTAAGGTTCGATGGAATGCTCGTAGAGGACCCGAGTTCACCTGGGAGCATGAAGATCAGATGAAGAAGAAATACCCGCATCTATTTCCAGAAGATTCGTCAACACCTTCAACAGCTTAAAATTTCGGGACGAAATTTATTTAACGGGTAGGTACTGTAGTGACCCGAACTTTTCCATGTTTATATATATTAATTGAGATTGATATTTACATGATTAAATGTTTCCAACATGTTAAGCAATCAAACTAGTTAAGACTTGATTAATTGAAATAGGTATCATATAGATAATTGACCACCCAAGTTGACCGGTGATTCACGAACGTTAAAACTTGTAAAAACTATATGATGACATATATATGGATATATATATAGTTAACATGATACTATGATAAGTAAACATATCATTAAGTATATTAACAATGAACTACATATGTAAAAACAAGACTACTAACTTAATGATTTTTAAACGAGACATATATGTAACGATTATCGTTGTAAAGACATTTAATGTATATATATCATATTAAGAGATATTCATACATGATAATATCATGATAATATAATAATTTAAAATCTCATTTGATATTATAAATATTGGGTTAACAACATTTAACAAGATCGTTAACTTAAAGGTTTCAAAACAACACTTACATGTAACGACTAACGATGACTTAACGACTCAGTTAAAATGTATATACATGTAGTGTTTTAATATGTATTTATACACTTTTGAAAGACTTCAATACACTTATCAAAATACTTCTACTTAACAAAAATGCTTACAATTACATCCTGGTTCAGTTTCATCAACAATTCTACTCGTATGCACCCGTATTCGTACTCGTACAATACACAGCTTTTAGATGTATGTACTATTGGTATATACACTCCAATGATTAGCTCTTAGCAGCCCATGTGAGTTACCTAACACATATGGGAACCATCATTTGGCAACTAGCATGAAATATCTCATAAAATTACAAAAATATGAGTAATCATTCATGACTTATTTACATGAAAACAAAATTACATATCCTTTATATCTAATCCATACACCAACGACCAAAAACACCTAAAAACACTTTAATTCTACAATTTTCTTCATCTAATTGATCTCTCTCAAGTTCTATCTTCAAGTTCTAAGTGTTCTTCATATATTCTACAAGTTCTAGTTACATAAAATCAAGCATACTTTCAAGTTTGCTAGCTCACTTCCAATCTTGTAAGGTGATCATCCAACCTCAAGAAATCTTTGGTTCTTACAGTAGGTTATCATTCTAATACAAGGTAATAATCATATTCAAACTTTCGTTCAATTTCTATAACTATAACAATCTTATTTCAAGTGATGATCTTACTTGAACTTGTTTTCGTGTCATGATTCTGCTTCAAGAACTTCGAGCCATCCAAGGATCCGTTGAAGCTAGATCCATTTTTCTCTTTTCCAGTAGGTTTATCCAAGGAACTTAAGGTAGTAATGATGTTCATAACATCATTCGATTCATACATATAAAGCTATCTTATTCGAAGGTTTAAACTTGTAATCACTAGAACATAGTTTAGTTAATTCTAAACTTGTTCGCAAACAAAAGTTAATCCTTATCACTTGACTTTTAAAATCAACTAAACACATGTTCTATATCTATATGATATGTTAACTTAATGATTTAAAACCTGGAAACACGAAAAACACTGTAAAACCGGATTTACGCCGTCGTAGTAACACCGCGGGCTGTTTTGGGTTAGTTAATTAAAAACTATGATAAACTTTGATTTAAAAGTTGTTATTCTGAGAAAATGATTGTTATTATGAACATGAAACTATATCCAAAAATTATGGTTAAACTCAAAGTGGAAGTATGTTTTCTAAATTGGTCATCTAGACGTCGTTCTTTCGACTGAAATGACTACCTTTACAAAAACGACTTGTAACTTATTTTTCCGACTGTAAACCTATACTTTTTCTGTTTAGATTCATAAAATAGAGTTCAATATGAAACCATAGCAATTTGATTCACTCAAAACGGATTTAAAATGAAGAAGTTATGGGTAAAACAAGATTGGATAATTTTTCTCATTTTAGCTAAGTGAAAATTGGTAACAAATCTATTCCAACCATAACTTAATCAACTTGTATTGTATATTATGTAATCTTGAGATACCATAGACACGTATACAATGTTTTGACCTATCATGTCGACACATCTATATATATTTCGGAACAACCATAGACACTCTATATGTGAATGTTGGAGTTAGCTATACAGGGTTGAGGTTGATTCCAAAATATATATAGTTTGAGTTGTGATCAATACTGAGATACATATACACTGGGTCGTGGATTGATTCAAGATAATATTTATCGATTTATTTCTGTACATCTAACTGTGGACAACTAGTTGTAGGTTACTAACGAGGACAGTTGACTTAATAAACTTAAAACATCAAAATATATTAAAAGTCTTGTAAATATATTTTGAACATACTTTGATATATATGTATATATTGTTATAGGTTCGTGAATCAACCAGTGGCCAAGTCTTACTTCCCGACGAAGTAAAAATCTGTGAAAGTGAGTTATAGTCCCACTTTTAAAATCTAATATTTTTGGGATGAGAATACATGCAGGTTTTATAAATGATTTACAAAATAGACACAAGTACGTGAAACTACATTCTATGGTTGAATTATCGAAATCGAATATGCCCCTTTTTATTAAGTCTGGTAATCTAAGAATTAGGGAACAGACACCCTAATTGACGCGAATCCTAAAGATAGATCTATTGGGCTTAACAAACCCCATCCAAAGTACCGGATGCTTTAGTACTTCGAAATTTATATCATATCCGAAGGGTGTCCCAGAATGATGGGGATATTCTTATATATGCATCTTGTTAATGTCGGTTACCAGGTGTTCACCATATGAATGATTTTTATCTCTATGTATGGGATGTGTATTGAAATATGAAATCTTGTGGTCTATTATTATGATTTGATATATATAGGTTAAACCTATAACTCACCAACATTTTTGTTGACGTTTTAAGCATGTTTATTCTCAGGTGATTATTAAGAGCTTCCGATGTCGCATACTTAAATAAGGACGAGATTTGGAGTCCATGTGTAGTAACCCGAACTTTTCCATGTTTATATATATTAATTGAGATTGATATTTACATGATTAAATGTTTCCAACATGTTAAGCAATCAAACTTGTTAAGACTTGATTAATTGAAATATGTTTCATATAGACAATTGACCACCCAAGTTGATCGGTGATTCACGAACGTTAAAACTTGTAAAAACTATATGATGACATATATATGGATATATATATATAGTTAACATGATACTATGATAAGAAAACATATCATAAAGTATATTAACAATGAACTACATATGTAAAAACAAGACTACTAACTTAATGATTTTTAAACGAGACATATATGTAACGATTATCGTTATAAAGACATTTAATGTATATATATCATATTAAGAGATATTCATACATGATAATATCATGATAATATAATAATTTAAAATCTCATTTGATATTATAAACATTGGGTTAACAACATTTAACAAGATCGTTAACCTAAAGGTTTCAAAACAACACTTACATGTAACGACTAACGATGACTTAACGACTCAGTTAAAATGTATATACATGTAGTGTTTTAATATGTATTTATACACTTTTGAAAGACTTCAATACACTTATCAAAATACTTCTACTTAACAAAAATGCTTACAATTACATCCTCGTTCAGTTTCATCAACAATTCTACTCGTATGCACCCGTATTCGTACTCGTACAATACACAGCTTTTAGATGTATGTACTATTGGTATATACACTCCAATGATCAGCTCTTAGCAGCCCATGTGAGTCACCTAACACATGTGGGAACCATCATTTGGCAACTAGCATGAAATATCTCATAAAATTACAAAAATATGAGTAATCATTCATGACTTATTTACATGAAAACAAAATTACATATCCTTTATATCTAATCCATACACCAACGACCAAAAACACCTACAAACACTTTCATTCTTCAATTTTCTTCATCTAATTGATCTCTCTCAAGTTCTATCTTCAAGTTCTAAGTGTTCTTCATAAATTCCAAAAGTTCTAGTTTCATAAAATCAAGAATACTTTCAAGTTTGCTAGCTCACTTCCAATCTTGTAAGGTGATCATCCAACCTCAAGAAATCTTTGTTTCTTACAGTAGGTTATCATTCTAATACAAGGTAATAATCATATTCAAACTTTGGTTCAATTTCTATAACTATAACAATCTTATTTCAAGTGATGATCTTACTTGAACTTGTTTTCGTGTCATGATTCTGCTTCAAGAACTTCGAGCCATCCAAGGATCCATTGAAGCTAGATCCATTTTTCTCTTTTCCAGTAGGTTTATCCAAGGAAATTAAGGTAGTAATGATGTTCATAACATCATTCGATTCATACATATAAAGCTATCTTATTCGAAGGTTTAAACTTGTAATCACTAGAACATAGTTTAGTTAATTCTAAACTTGTTCGCAAACAAAAGTTAATCCTTCTAACTTGACTTTTAAAATCAACTAAACACATGTTCTATATCTATATGATATGCTAACTTAATGATTTAAAACCTGGAAACACGAAAAACACCGTAAAACCGGATTTACGCCGTCGTAGTAACACCGCGGGCTGTTTTGGGTTAGTTAATTAAAAACTATGATAAACTTTGATTTAAAAGTTGTTATTCTGAGAAAATGATTTTTATTATGAACATGAAACTATATCCAAAAATTATGGTTAAACTCAAAGTGGAAGTATGTTTTCTAAAATGGTCATCTAGACGTCGTTCTTTCGACTGAAATGACTACCTTTACAAAAACGACTTGTAACTTATTTTTCCGACTATAAACCTATACTTTTTCTGTTTAGATTCATAAAATAGAGTTCAATATGAAATCATAGCAATTTGATTCACTCAAAACGGATTTAAAATGAAGAAGTTATGGGTAAAACAAGATTGGATAATTTTTCTCATTTTAGCTACGTGAAAATTGGTAACAAATCTATTCCAACCATAACTTAATCAACTTGTATTGTATATTATGTAATCTTGAGATACCATAGACACGTATACAATGTTTCGACCTATCATGTCGACACATCTATATATATTTCGGAACAACCATAGACACTCTATATGTGAATGTTGGAGTTAGCTATACAGGGTTGAGGTTGATTCCAAAATATATATAGTTTGAGTTGTGATCAATACTGAGATACGTATACACTGGGTCGTGGATTGATTCAAGATAATATTTATCGATTTATTTCTGTACATCTAACTGTGGACAACTAGTTATAGGTTACTAACGAGGACAGCTGACTTAATAAACTTAAAACATCAAAATATATTAAAAGTGTTGTAAATATATTTTGAACATACTTTAATATATATGTATATATTGTTATAGGTTCGTGAATCAACAGTGGCCAAGTCTTACTTCCCGACGAAGTAAAAATCTGTGAAAGTGAGTTATAGTCCCACTTTTAAAATCTAATATTTTTGGGATGAGAATACATGCAGGTTTTATAAATGATTTACAAAATAGACACAAGTACGTGAAACTACATTCTATGGTTGAATTATCGAAATCGAATATGCCCCTTTTTATTAAGTCTGGTAATCTAAGAATTAGGGAACAGACACCCTAATTGACGCGAATCCTAAAGATAGATCTATTGGGCCTAACAAACCCCATCCAAAGTACCGGATGCTTTAGTACTTCGAAATTTATATCATATCCGAAGGGTGTCCCTGAATGATGGGGATATTCTTATATATGCATCTTGTTATTGTCGGTTACCAGGTGTTCACCATATGAATGATTTTTATCTCTATGTATGGGATGTGTATTGAAATATGAAATCTTGTGGTCTATTGTTACGATTTGATATATATAGGTTAAACCTATAACTCACCAACATTTTTGTTGACGTTTATAGCATGTTTATTCTCAGGTGAATATTAAGAGCTTCCGCTGTTGCATACTAAAATAAGGACAAGATTTGGAGTCCATGTTTGTATGATATTGTGTAAAAACTGCATTCAAGAAACTGATTTCGATGTAACATATTTGTATTGTAAACCATTATGTAATGGTCGTGTGTAAACAGGATATTTTAGATTATCATTATTTGATAATCTACGTAAAGCTTTTTAAACCTTTATTTATGAAATAAAGGTTATGGTTTGTTTTAAAAATGAATGCAGTCTTTGAAAAATGTCTCATATAGAGGTCAAAACCTCGCAACGAAATCAATTAATATGGAACGTTTTTAATCAATAAGAACGGGACATTTCAGTTGGTATCCGAGCGTTGGTCTTAGAGAACCAGAAAATTTGCATTAGTGTGTCTTATCGAGTTTGTTAGGATGCATTAGTGAGTCTGGACTTCGACCGTGTTTTCTTTAAAAATGATTGCTTAACATTTTTGTTGGAAACTATATATTTTTAACATATGAATATTATGTGATATATTAATCTCTTAACGTGTTTGATATTATGTGATAGATGTCTACCTCTAGAACAAGTCCCATTGACTCACCTAATAATAATGAAGAGTCAAATGTAAATTGGAATGATTTGTGGACTGATTCACAAATTCCCGAAGAGGAACCGGAAGAAGAGTCGGAACCGGAAGAAGAATCGGAACCGGATGAAGAAATAGAACCGGTGGGGGAAATAATAAAACGGTTAAGTAAAAGAAAATTCTCAACCAACCGACCAAAGTTAATTATGGTCAATGGTGTTTCCGCCAAAGAAGCAAAATATTGGGAGGATTACCAATTCTCCGATGAATCGGATTCCGACGAGAATTCCGATGATGTTATAGAAATTACCCCAACTGAATTTAAAAAGGCAAAAGAAAATAATAAGGGAAAGGGCATAAAAATAGAGAAATCTAATTCCAACCCCGATGAACTTTATATGTATCGTCAACCCCCGAAGTCCTTAAGTTGTAACAATGACCCGGGAACCTCTAAACCACCAGGTTTTTCTAAACCAATGTGGACAACGACGGCTCGTATTAGAGGAACATCATATATCCCTAGAAACTTGGCAAAACGAACCAAAACCGAAGAAGAAGAAACGAGCGAGTCGGAATAAGATAGTTGTATTCGTGTGGTGTAATATATGTAATATAGTGTTCTTATGTTTTATGATATATGTAAAAATTGCTTGTATTAATAAGTATTTTTTTATGAAACTAACTCTTGTCTATTTTACAGTTTAAAAACACAAAATGGATAGACAACCCAATATTTTAAGAGACCTACCCGGAGACATGATTGATGAAATCTTGTCTAGAGTCGGCCAGAATTCTTCGGCACAACTATTTAAGGCGAGATCAGTTTGTAAGACATTCGAAGAACGTTCCAAGAATGTCTTGGTTTATAAGAGACTTTCGTTTGAAAGATGGGGGATATCACATTGGGAAACCCATAAGTTACGATGTGTTTACTTTGACGCATATATTGCGGGGAACCCAAATGCTATTTTACGCAACGGGTTAAGAAATTATTTTGACTCAATATATCCGAATATTGGACTTCGTGATTTAGAAAAAGCGGCTAACATGCAACATAAAGAAGCATGTTATGCTTACGGATTAGTAATGTTCGCTTCTCACCAAAGTGAGAACAAGAACATCGGGCTACAACTATTAAACAAAACGTTTCCACAAGTGACAGAGTCGGTAATTGGGGTAAGAAATGAGGTTTTTAGATTATTACGGGACTGTTGGACATTACGTAACCCTCGTCCCTTTGATGATGTTACAACACGCTGTCTTATCAACGGCCATAACGGTTATGTTGCACAAGACCAAGGATGGGAAGTAGTCCTAGTAACACCAGAATGCATGACTTGTTTCTGGACGTATGAATTACGTGTCTTTATTGCCTTTGCCGAACGACTTGTGTACTAGCTAGAATTGTCTTCACAACTATCTTGTATCAAAGTTATTGTGTGCTATATTTCATGCTTTATGTAAAATAAGCGGTATTGTAAGTTTGTAAAATATTGTATAAAAGTTTGAACGCGAAATATTATTACAATCAGTTTTTCATATAGAATTGTAGTAGTTGAATTGTATATTAGCTACTAAGTATGAACTTAACGGGTAGGTACTACCCGAATTTAAACTTATAATACGCTAATATGAAGAAAAAGCTTTTATAAATGAGTTCATATTATGCTACAAAATACTATTAACTACTCTTAATATTCTGTATGATTAACTTGTTCCATTTAACTATTTTGAAGGAAATGGCACCGACTACTCGACACACCGTGAATATGAATGAAGAGGAATTCCGTACTTTTCTAGCTTCAAATATAGCCGCAGTACAGGCTGCACTACATACCAACAATAACCTTGGATCTAGCAGTACAGGAAATCGTGTAGGATGCACCTACAAAGAATTCACTGCCTGCAAACCTTTGGAATTTGATGGAACTGAAGGACCGATCGGATTGAAACGGTGGACCGAGAAGGTTGAATCGGTGTTTGCCATAAGTAAGTGTACTGAAGAGGACAAAGTGAAGTACGCTACGCATACCTTCACAGGTTCTGCGTTAACATGGTGGAATACCTATCTAGAGCAAGTGGGACAAGATGATGCGTACGCACTACCGTGGTCAGCATTCAAGCACTTGATGAACGAGAAGTACCGTCCCAGAACCGAGGTCAATAAGCTCAAGACAGAACGTAGAGGGTTACGAACCCAAGGATTTGATATTACCACGTACGAAAGACGATTCACAGAATTGTGCCTATTGTGTCCGGGAGCATTCGAAGATGAGGAAGAGAAGATCGACGCGTTTGTGAAAGGATTACCGGAAAGAATCCAAGAAGATATAAGTTCACACGAGCCCGCCTCCATACAACAGGCATGTAGAATGGCTCACAAACTAGTGAACCAGATTGAAGAAAGAATTAAAGAACAGACTGCTGAAGAGGCCAATGTGAAGCAAGTAAAAAGAAAGTGGGAGGAAAACGGTGATAAGAATCACCAATACAACAACAACAGCAATTACAACAATAATCGCAACAATTATCCCAACAATCGCAACATCAATCGCAACTACAACAAACGGCCCAACAACAACAACAACAACAACAACAACAACAGCAACTACAACAATCATCCCAACAACAATAATAACCGCAACAACAACAACAATCAGAAGCAGCTATGCCAAAGGTGTGAAAAGAATCACTCGGGGTTCTGCACCAAATTTTGCAACAAGTGTAAAAGAAATGGTCATAGCGCGGCGAAGTGTGAGGTCTACGGACCAGGGGTTAATAGAACGAAAGGAACAAATGGTGTCGGAACGAGTAATGGCGGAGCAAGTAGTGTCGGAGCAAGTTATGCCAATGTAGTTTGTTATAAATGTGGAAAACCAGGCCACATTATTAGAAATTGCCCGAACCAGGAGAACACGAATGGACAAGGCCGTGGAAGAGTTTTCAATATTAATGCGGTAGAGGCACAGGAAGACCCGGAGCTTGTTACGGGTACGTTTCTTATTGACAATAAATCTGCTTACGTTTTATTTGATTCGGGTGCGGATAGAAGCTATATGAGTAGAGATTTTTGTGCTAAATTAAGTTGTCCATTGACGCCTTTGGATAGTAAATTTTTACTCGAATTAGCAAATGGTAAATTAATTTCAGCAGATAATATATGTCGAAATCGAGAAATTAAACTGGTTAGCGAAACATTTAAGATTGATTTGATACCAGTAGAGTTAGGGAGTTTTGATGTGATAATCGGTGTGGACTGGTTGAAAGAAGTGAAAGCGGAGATCGTTTGTTACAAAAATGCAATTCGCATTATACGAGAAAAAGGAAAACCCTTAATGGTGTACGGAGAAAAGGGCAACACGAAGCTACATCTTATTAGTAATTTGAAGGCACAAAAACTAATAAGAAAAGGTTGCTATGCTGTTCTAGCACACGTCGAGAAAGTACAAACTGAAGAAAAGAGCATCAATGATGTTCCCATTGCAAAAGAATTTCCTGATGTATTTCCGAAAGAATTACCGGGATTACCCCCACATCGATCCGTTGAATTTCAAATAGATCTTGTACCAGGAGCTGCACCAATAGCTCGTGCTCCTTACAGACTCGCACCCAGCGAGATGAAAGAACTGCAAAGCCAATTACAAGAACTTTTAGAGCGTGGTTTCATTCGACCAAGCACATCACCGTGGGGAGCTCCTGTTTTGTTTGTCAAGAAGAAAGATGGTACATTCAGGTTGTGTATCGACTACCGAGAGTTGAACAAACTTACCATCAAGAACCGCTACCCACTACCGAGAATCGACGACTTATTTGATCAACTACAAGGCTCGTCTGTTTATTCAAAGATTGACTTACGTTCCGGGTATCATCAAATGCGGGTGAAAGAAGATGATATTCCAAAGACTGCTTTCAGAACACGTTACGGTCATTACGAGTTTATGGTCATGCCGTTTGGTTTAACTAATGCACCAGCTGTGTTCGTGGACCTTATGAACCGAGTGTGTGGACCATACCTTGACAAGTTTGTCATTGTTTTCATTGATGACATACTTATTTACTCAAAGAATGACCAAGAACACGGTGAACATTTGAGAAAGGTGTTAGAAGTATTGAGGAAGGAAGAATTGTACGCTAAGTTTTCAAAGTGTGCATTTTGGTTGGAAGAAGTTCAATTCCTCGGTCACATAGTGAACAAAGAAGGTATTAAGGTGGATCCGGCAAAGATAGAAACTGTTGAAAAGTGGGAAACCCCGAAAACTCCGAAACACATACGCCAGTTTTTAGGACTAGCTGGTTACTACAGAAGGTTCATCCAAGACTTTTCCAGAATAGCAAAACCCTTGACTGCATTAACGCATAAAGGGAAGAAATTTGAATGGAATGATGAACAAGAGAAAGCGTTTCAGTTATTGAAGAAAAAGCTAACTACGGCACCTATATTGTCATTGCCTGAAGGGAATGATGATTTTGTGATTTATTGTGATGCATCAAAGCAAGGTCTCGGTTGTGTATTAATGCAACGAACGAAGGTGATTGCTTATGCGTCTAGACAATTGAAGATTCACGAACAAAATTATACGACGCATGATTTGGAATTAGGCGCGGTTGTTTTTGCATTAAAGACTTGGAGGCACTACTTATATGGGGTCAAAAGTATTATATATACCGACCACAAAAGTCTTCAACACATATTTAATCAGAAACAACTGAATATGAGGCAGCGTAGGTGAATTGAATTATTGAATGATTACGACTTTGAGATTCGTTACCACCCGGGGAAGGCAAATGTGGTAGCCGATGCCTTGAGCAGGAAGGACAGAGAACCCATTCGAGTAAAATCTATGAATATAATGATTCATAATAACCTTACTACTCAAATAAAGGAGGCGCAACAAGGAGTTTTAAAAGAGGGAAATTTAAAGGATGAAATACCCAAAGGATCGGAGAAGCATCTTAATATTCGGGAAGACGGAACCCGGTATAGGGCTGAAAGGATTTGGGTACCAAAATTTGGAGATATGAGAGAAATGGTAATTAGAGAAGCTCATAAAACCAGATACTCAATACATCCTGGAACGGGGAAGATGTACAAGGATCTCAAGAAACATTTTTGGTGGCCGGGTATGAAAGCCGATGTTGCTAAATACGTAGGAGAATGTTTGACGTGTTCTAAGGTCAAAGCTGAGCATCAGAAACCATCAGGTCTACTTCAACAACCCGAAATCCCGGAATGGAAATGGGAAAACATTACCATGGATTTCATCACTAAATTGCCAAGGACTGCAAGTGGTTTTGATACTATTTGGGTAATAGTTGATCGTCTCACCAAATCAGCACACTTCCTACCAATAAGAGAAGATGACAAGATGGAGAAGTTAGCACGACTGTATTTGAAGGAAGTCGTCTCCAGACATGGAATACCAATCTCTATTATCTCTGATAGGGATGGCAGATTTATTTCAAGATTCTGGCAGACATTACAGCAAGCATTAGGAACTCGTCTAGACATGAGTACTGCCTATCATCCACAAACTGATGGGCAGAGCGAAAGGACGATACAAACGCTTGAAGACATGCTACGAGCATGTGTTATTGATTTCGGAAACAGTTGGGATCGACATCTACCGTTAGCAGAATTTTCCTACAACAACAGCTACCATTCAAGCATTGAAATGGCGCCGTTTGAAGCACTTTATGGTAGAAAGTGCAGGTCTCCGATTTGTTGGAGTGAAGTGGGGGATAGACAGATTACGGGTCCGGAGATTATACAAGAAACTACCGAGAAGATCATCCAAATTCAACAACGGTTGAAAACCGCCCAAAGTCGACAAAAGAGCTACGCTGACATTAAAAGAAAAGATATAGAATTTGAAATTGGAGAGATGGTCATGCTTAAAGTTGCACCTTGGAAAGGCGTTGTTCGATTTGGTAAACGAGGGAAATTAAATCCAAGGTATATTGGACCATTCAAGATTATTGATCGTGTCGGACCAGTAGCTTACCGACTAGAGTTACCTCAACAACTCGCGGCTGTACATAACACTTTCCACGTCTCGAATTTAAAGAAATGTTTTGCTAAAGAAGATCTCACTATTCCGTTAGATGAAATCCAAATCAACGAAAAACTTCAATTCATCGAAGAACCCGTCGAAATAATGGATCGTGAGGTTAAAAGACTTAAGCAAAACAAGATACCAATTGTTAAGGTTCGATGGAATGCTCGTAGAGGACCCGAGTTCACCTGGGAGCGTGAAGATCAGATGAAGAAGAAATACCCGCATCTATTTCCAGAAGATTCGTCAACACCTTCAACAGCTTAAAATTTCGGGACGAAATTTATTTAACGGGTAGGTACTGTAGTAACCCGAACTTTTCCATGTTTATATATATTAATTGAGATTGATATTTACATGATTAAATGTTTCCAACATGTTAAGCAATCAAACTTGTTAAGACTTGATTAATTGAAATATGTTTCATATAGACAATTGACCACCCAAGTTGATCGGTGATTCACGAACGTTAAAACTTGTAAAAACTATATGATGACATATATATGGATATATATATATAGTTAACATGATACTATGATAAGAAAACATATCATAAAGTATATTAACAATGAACTACATATGTAAAAACAAGACTACTAACTTAATGATTTTTAAACGAGACATATATGTAACGATTATCGTTATAAAGACATTTAATGTATATATATCATATTAAGAGATATTCATACATGATAATATCATGATAATATAATAATTTAAAATCTCATTTGATATTATAAACATTGGGTTAACAACATTTAACAAGATCGTTAACCTAAAGGTTTCAAAACAACACTTACATGTAACGACTAACGATGACTTAACGACTCAGTTAAAATGTATATACATGTAGTGTTTTAATATGTATTTATACACTTTTGAAAGACTTCAATACACTTATCAAAATACTTCTACTTAACAAAAATGCTTACAATTACATCCTCGTTCAGTTTCATCAACAATTCTACTCGTATGCACCCGTATTCGTACTCGTACAATACACAGCTTTTAGATATATGTACTATTGGTATATACACTCCAATGATCAGCTCTTAGCAGCCCATGTGAGTCACCTAACACATGTGGGAACCATCATTTGGCAACTAGCATGAAATATCTCATAAAATTACAAAAATATGAGTAATCATTCATGACTTATTTACATGAAAACAAAATTACATATCCTTTATATCTAATCCATACACCAACGACCAAAAACACCTACAAACACTTTCATTCTTCCATTTTCTTCATCTAATTGATCTCTCTCAAGTTCTATCTTCAAGTTCTAAGTGTTCTTCATAAATTCCAAAAGTTCTAGTTTCATAAAATCAAGAATACTTTCAAGTTTGCTAGCTCACTTCCAATCTTGTAAGGTGATCATCCAACCTCAAGAAATCTTTGTTTCTTACAGTAGGTTATCATTCTAATACAAGGTAATAATCATATTCAAACTTTGGTTCAATTTCTATAACTATAACAATCTTATTTCAAGTGATGATCTTACTTGAACTTGTTTTCGTGTCATGATTCTGCTTCAAGAACTTCGAGCCATCCAAGGATCCATTGAAGCTAGATCCATTTTTCTCTTTTCCAGTAGGTTTATCCAAGGAAATTAAGGTAGTAATGATGTTCATAACATCATTCGATTCATACATATAAAGCTATCTTATTCGAAGGTTTAAACTTGTAATCACTAGAACATAGTTTAGTTAATTCTAAACTTGTTCGCAAACAAAAGTTAATCCTTCTAACTTGACTTTTAAAATCAACTAAACACATGTTCTATATCTATATGATATGCTAACTTAATGATTTAAAACCTGGAAACACGAAAAACACCGTAAAACCGGATTTACGCCGTCGTAGTAACACCGCGGGCTGTTTTGGGTTAGTTAATTAAAAACTATGATAAACTTTGATTTAAAAGTTGTTATTCTAAGAAAATGATTTTTATTATGAACATGAAACTATATCCAAAAATTATGGTTAAACTCAAAGTGGAAGTATGTTTTCTAAAATGGTCATCTAGACGTCGTTCTTTCGACTGAAATGACTACCTTTACAAAAACGACTTGTAACTTATTTTTCCGACTATAAACCTATACTTTTTCTGTTTAGATTCATAAAATAGAGTTCAATATGAAATCATAGCAATTTGATTCACTCAAAACGGATTTAAAATGAAGAAGTTATGGGTAAAACAAGATTGGATAATTTTTCTCATTTTAGCTACGTGAAAATTGGTAACAAATCTATTCCAACCATAACTTAATCAACTTGTATTGTATATTATGTAATCTTGAGATACCATAGACACGTATACAATGTTTCGACCTATCATGTCGACACATCTATATATATTTCGGAACAACCATAGACACTCTATATGTGAATGTTGGAGTTAGCTATACAGGGTTGAGGTTGATTCCAAAATATATATAGTTTGAGTTGTGATCAATACTGAGATACGTATACACTGGGTCGTGGATTGATTCAAGATAATATTTATCGATTTATTTCTGTACATCTAACTGTGGACAACTAGTTATAGGTTACTAACGAGGACAGCTGACTTAATAAACTTAAAACATCAAAATATATTAAAAGTGTTGTAAATATATTTTGAACATACTTTAATATATATGTATATATTGTTATAGGTTCGTGAATCAACAGTGGCCAAGTCTTACTTCCCGACGAAGTAAAAATCTGTGAAAGTGAGTTATAGTCCCACTTTTAAAATCTAATATTTTTGGGATGAGAATACATGCAGGTTTTATAAATGATTTACAAAATAGACACAAGTACGTGAAACTACATTCTATGGTTGAATTATCGAAATCGAATATGCCCCTTTTTATTAAGTCTGGTAATCTAAGAATTAGGGAACAGACACCCTAATTGACGCGAATCCTAAAGATAGATCTATTGGGCCTAACAAACCCCATCCAAAGTACCGGATGCTTTAGTACTTCGAAATTTATATCATATCCGAAGGGTGTCCCGGAATGATGGGGATATTCTTATATATGCATCTTGTTATTGTCGGTTACCAGGTGTTCACCATATGAATGATTTTTATCTCTTTGTATGGGATGTGTATTGAAATATGAAATCTTGTGGTCTATTGTTACGATTTGATATATATAGGTTAAACCTATAACTCACCAACATTTTTGTTGACGTTTATAGCATGTTTATTCTCAGGTGAATATTAAGAGCTTCCGCTGTTGCATACTAAAATAAGGACAAGATTTGGAGTCCATGTTTGTATGATATTGTGTAAAAACTGCATTCAAGAAACTGATTTCGATGTAACATATTTGTATTGTAAACCATTATGTAATGGTCGTGTGTAAACAGGATATTTTAGATTATCATTATTTGATAATCTACGTAAAGCTTTTTAAACCTTTATTTATGAAATAAAGGTTATGGTTTGTTTTAAAAATGAATGCAGTCTTTGAAAAATGTCTCATATAGAGGTCAAAACCTCGCAACGAAATCAATTAATATGGAACGTTTTTAATCAATAAGAACGGGACATTTCACCATGCTTGTATGATATTGTGTAAAAATTGCATTCAAGAAACTTATTTTGTTGTAACATATTTGTATTGTAAACCATTATGTAATGGTCGTGTGTAAACAGGATATTTTAGATTATCATTATTTGATAATCTACGTAAAGCTTTTTAAACCTTTATTGATGAAATAAAGGTTATGGTTTGTTTTAAAATGAATGCAGTCTTTGAAAAATGTCTCATATAGAGGTCAAAACCTCGCAACGAAATCAATTAATATGGAATGTTTTTAATCAATAAGAACGGGACATTTCATCTGTCGCTCTTCTTTTTCATCTGCCTCCAGAAGAATCTATTTACTTCTACTATATTCTTGGTTTTATAGTGTTTTTAGTTCTCCCGTGTCTTTATATTGCTATATGCATTGATATATACGGTTTGTGATTTCTGGGTTGTTGTTGGGTTTTATATCTTCCCTTATATTTCAAAGTCCTTGCTTCTTCTATAATCATTGTCATCCACAGTTAATGCTCTCTTCTATTTGCTATGATTTATACTCCCATTTCTAGTTCGAAGCTTTGTCCTTTCGTTTCTTCTTCTTGCGATTAAGCACCGCTTGTAATGGTCCAGAATTCGCAGATATAAATTTCGGAATGAAAATTGTTAATATTCTAGGAAGGAAATTGTAATGGCACGATCTTGACTTGTCAAATTACCAGAATACCTCAGAAAAGGCCGAATCATCAAGAAATATTTTCTTGATATTTAGAGATCAAAGAGAATACAAGAGTCGTGTAACATAGCACATGATGACGTTATGATCTGTGAATCATCATGTTCCATTTAGAAACTCAGCATGAATTACTGTAATATAATCATGTTGATCAAGTGCCATTATATTATACTAACTCATGCTTCAGCTCCCAACACTTCTTCAAGAATATTCCTATTTTAAACTAGAATGTTTCAGAATTTAGAAACTAAAATAGTTTCTTTTATGATATAATACATATAGCATGAAGAGGTAAATGATTTCAGATAAAAATAATTATAAAAATATCTTCAGAAGTATGGACGATATTTATAATGAAAGATACGATGATATCTTAGAATGTCTAATACCAGAGGATGATGAAGGATATTGTCCGCGGGTGTTTAGAGTCAGGAGCAAGGTATTCGTTAATGACTTTAGCAAGTACTGAATCATTTGGATTCTTTGAAGGCAGGTTCAGCCTTTGTGATTTGTCCACAACCTCTTTCATACTTTGCTCAATCCGTTTTCCAGTTCCAAAGCTTCTCTTTTTCTGAGCTTTGCCAATATACTATCCTTTATCATCCAACTTTTTGCTGTTAAGGTCGTTTACAGTTTTTGCTGCTTCATCAGCATTTTTCAAAATTTCGAGAACTGGTTCGCAGTTTAGGGTGTTTTTCAGAAATTTCGCATTCAAAGAATGTAAGTCTTGGAGGTAGACGTTGTGTGTGTATATGTAATTGTTGATGTAGACATGCTGCGAGGTTTCAAAATACTGATTGCTGATTCTCAATAATTGGTATGACAATTCTTGTTATAAGGTACGAATGAGTATATGATAGGGTTTCGATAATTATAATGATTTTTTTTTTTTGGAAAGTCAAAGATCAGTGAAGTTGTTGGTAAGTTTATTGCTAATGTGGTGAATATAAACGATTCCCCGGTAATGTTGGCAAAAGGGCAACGTATCTATCGAGGTTATAATAAGACTGTTTTGATTGAGAAGTCGAAGTTGACTTGCTGGAGCTGTGACAAAACTGTCTATTTTGAAACGGAATTGAAAAGTTATTTTAGCTAGTAAATGTCAAAGGGTCTAACACGGATACTTGTTGAACTATGACTTGGGTTTTGAGAGTTTTTCAGGTGTATAACTGTGGGTAACATGTGGTTGGATCATCATCTCGATTGTTCCTTAGTTGAAGTTTCTTCAGGAATTTCGAAGGGTTTGAGCACATATTGTAATCGTTAATACATATGATGTTCTAACACAGTTTTGAAGTCAAAGTATAGCTTTGAAAGATATAGGAATCTAAGAGTGATGATACTGGTTATATTTCGAATTGAATTATGCGATTTCAAAATCAGAATATGTAATTGAATTTGAATGAGTATGATTGTTTTGATTTATATGAAAGAATGGATATTGTTGTGAAAGTAGGGAGTATAGTTGATGATTGCTGAATCAGTTTCGAAAAATGTAATATATTAATTGTGAATTTATATATCTCTCGGGTATTACCTACCCGTAAAAAAAAATTTCACAATTAATATTTTGTACAAAATAAGTTTATTACAGTCTTTATGAAAATATATATGTATATTTTCTTTAGATGTAATATAGATTTAATGAGTTAATATTAAATTAAACTCATTTATTTTATGGTTGGAACTAGAATTGAGTAATCCCTAAAACTTTATAAATTGCATAAGTATTTCTTCAATAATATTGAAATTATGAATCATTACTTTCTTATTTGTTGGTTTTCGTGAAATTCTTGTGAACTTTGCAAGGTACGAATGATGTTATTTGAAAAGTTTCGAGTACGTCGATGATGAAAGTGTAAAATCAAACAGATATTCGAATAATACACTTGATTTATTATGAATTAGATTTTTATTGAATTGAGACAGAGATTGTAATTAACGATGGTTAAGTTGCGGACGAAGGACGTACATCATTGCATATTTGTAATATGAATTAACTGAGTAGTTAAGATTCACACATAATAGCTTAGTACGGGAAGATTTATTATGGTTTAAAAATTTATACATATAAAATATACATATAAATCTTTCGATTGGAAATGAGTTAATACTTCATCACTCGTTGATACAATATATTTGTTGTTGATTCATAATGATGTCCACAATGATTCTTGAACTGACAGAGTTTGTGATGTTACAGTGCTGTTGATTCTGACGATACTGATGGCACTGACTGTGTTGATGATGCTACGGTCCTATTGATGCTGTTGGTAAAACAATTCTAGCTTGTAAATCGTACACCATTTTCGATCAAAGTTTCTACTCTACCATCTCCGTTCACTCATCCGATTTACGGTCAGAATTAAATAATCTCTAAGATTTTGGAGATTACATAACTGCCGCAGAGATATCTCTTCAATGAAGTTTATGAATTAATACTTCATCGTTTGTTGTTGTAGATATTCCTGGATATTTACAGGGCGTATGACGTTAATGTTTGAGATACAGATTGTGATGTTGCGGTGTGGGATGTGGATGTTGTTGTTGGTGGTGGTGATGGTACTATTGGTGTTGCTGATGGTGGTACTGTTTATGCTGCTGGTGCTGCTGCTGGTGTTTGTAACCTTTGAACCATATTCTCCAAAGCCACTACCCGAGCGCGAAGCTCGTTGACTTCTTCTATTACACTGGGGTGATTGTCGGTTCGGACGAGCGGATAAATAAAATCTAGAATTTGGTGTAGTATGTAATCGTGACGAGATACTCTAGAAATAAGAGAGAAAATGGTGTTTCGAATAGGTTCGCCGGTAAGTGCTTCAGGTTCTTCGCCAAGAGGGAAATGTGGTGGATGGAAGGGATCACCTTCTTCTTGTCTCCAATGATTAAGGAGGCTACGAACCCATCCCCAATTCATCCAGAATAGAGGATGACTAATTGGTTGATCCATTCCGGTCACACTACTTTCGGAACTTGAGTGGGTTTCCATTTCAGAATCCGAGGGACTTGAACTAATGACGAATTCCATTTCGTACGATTGAATAAAGAATTTTTCGATATGAAATTATTTTCCGGCTATCAGGTGGTATTCTAATTATATAGAGCAAAAGGTTTCGTAGATTACGGAGGATTTACGGAATATGTCAGGCAAAGTTTACAGTAACAGATATGCTAAGATATGAATTAGCAGATACGCTAAGATATGAATTTTGTCTATACACTATTCATGCAATCAATGCAATAAGATGTGTCTAGACTAAGAATGATAAGCAGGTAATTTTCGACAAAAATGATGAGCAAAACTTTTGACATGCAGACACGGTCGAAGTCCAGACTCACTAATGCATCCTAACGACTATCAGTTAGACACACTAATGCAGACCTGGTTCGCTAAGACCACCGCTCTGATACCAACTGAAAGGACTCGTTCATATACATTATAAACGATTCACAATAGTTGATTACATCGCGAGGTATTTGACCTCTATATGATACATTTTACAAACATTGCATTCGTTTTTAAAAGACAAACTTTCTTTACAATGAAAGTTGACGGTATGCACACCATTTCATAATACATCCAACTATAATTGGCTTAATAATAATCTTGATGAACTCAATGACTCGAATGCAACGTCTTTCAAAATATGCCATGAATGACTCCAAGTAATATCCTTAAAATGAGCTAATGCACAGTGGAAGATTTCTTTAATACCTGAGAATAAACATGCTTTAAAGTGTCAACCAAAAGGTTGGTGAGTTCATAGGTTTATCATAACAATCATTTCAATATATTAATAGATCACAAAATTTCCGTTTATAAATATATGTACACTCGCAAGTGTATAAAAGTATTCTATAAGTTGTAGGCACCCGGTAACAAGCCTTAACGTTCATGTTTTACCCTCTGAAGTACACCAGATCAGGTGTGTTTAAAATAACCTCGAAGTACTAAAGCATCCCATAGTCAGGATGGGGTTTGTCAGGCCCAATAGATCTACCTTTAGGATTCGCGCCTACCGTACATAGACAAGTAGTTTAATGTTACCAAGCTAAGGGTATATTTCTGGTTTAAACCAACATAGAATTAGTTTTAGTACTTGTGCTTATTTCATAAACATTTATAAAACAGCGCATGTATTCTCAGCCCAAAAATATATATAAAAAGGGAGTAATGAAACTCATAATACTGTATTTCATAGTAAAAATACATATAACGTCATTTAACAAGTGCAAGGTTGGCCTCGGATTCACGAACGTATCAATATTGAGATTCAATATTGCAGGAAAGTACGTAGATGCAACGGAGATGATAAACACTAGATTGACCTCACGAGCATACCCATGAACCATACCCATCACCTCCATAGCTATAATCCCATAATTTCTTTAGCTTCGACTCATTAAAAAAAACTATTTTGAAATCACTCGGACAGCACTCCGTCGTAATATTTTATGTATACTAATAATATCCTGAAATAATACAGGGCAAATATATATATATATATATATATATATATATATATATATATATATATATATATATATATATAAATCGATTGAGAGAGTTTAGAGAAATATATTTTCAAGTTTCTATGAAATAATGAAACTTATTGAATTCTATTTATAATAGATTTTTGAATTATTAAAGTGAATTATTTAAGTATGAATTATTAAAGTGAATTATTAAAGTATGAATTATTAAAGTGAATTATTAAAGTATAATTATTAAAGTGAATTATTAAAGTGTATTATTAAAGTTAAAGTAAAGTAAAAGTAAAGTAAAGGTAAAGTTAAAGTATAATAAAAGTATAAAAACTATGTATATATAATACGCGTATAAATATATATAATATTAATTTAAATCGTTATATATATTTAATGAAATAAAATATAAATATCGTTATATTTATTATACTGGTTAAGTAATGAGTTGTCAAAAGTGATTCTAGATATTTATAAAAGTTATATACGTTTTAATAATAAAGTTCTTTTTAAACTGAAAACGTCTTTGTACGTTTGAAAATAGATTAATAGAATATTATGAAAATCAATTCTCCACTAACTTTTGTCTAACTTTCGTAAATGACACTTTTTGTTTTTATTTATAAATAGCTTTACAAATTATTCTGAATATCGTTAAGAGGAATAGATTTTCTGAAATCAGAATAGACCTCTCAACAGAGACTTGTAATCATAATTCAATGTTTCTGATAATTCAATCATTTAATATATTTTTTTTAATTTCGTCGAAAATCATATTGAAACAAATACGTTCTTGTAAAGTATTATACGTTTAATACTTTATTAATATTCTCAAGTTATAATATATATATATACATATACATATCTATTTATATATAACGGTTCGTGAATCGTCAGAATTTGGTCGAGGTTATAATGAATGTATGAACACAGTTTAAAATTCTTGAGATTTAACTTAACAAACTTTGCTTATCGTGTCGGAATAATATAAAGATTAAAGTTTAAATTTGGTCGAAAATTTCCGGGTCGTCACAACTATCCCAACAATCGCAACATCAATCGCAACTACAACAAACGGCCCAACAACAACAACAACAATAACAACAACTACAACAATCATCCCAACAACAATAACAACCGCAACAACAACAACAATCAGAAGCAGCTATGCCAAAGGTGTGAAAAGTATCACTCGGGGTTCTGCACCAAATTTTGCAACATGTGTAAAAGAAATGGTCATAGACAAAGTGTGAGGTCTACGGACCAAAGTTTAACTGAACTAAAGGAGCAAATAATGCCGGAACAAGTAATGTCGAAACGAATAGTGTCAGAGCAAGTAATACCAACGCTGTTTGTTATAAATGTGGAAAACCGGGCCACATACTAGAAACTGCCCGAATAAGGGGAATACTAATGGGCAGGGCCGTGGAAGAGTTTTCAATATTAATGCGGCAGAAGCACAGGAAGACCCGGAGCTTGTTACGGGTACATTTCTTATTGACGATAAATCTGCTTATGTTTTATTTGATTCGGGTGCGGATAGAAGCTATATGAGTAGAGAATTTTGTGCTAAATTAAGTTGTCCATTGACGCCTTTGGATAGTAAATTTTTACTCGAATTAGCAAATGGTAAATTAATTTCAGCAGATAATATATGTCAGAATCGAGAAATTAAACTGGTTAGCGAAACATTTAAGATTGATTTGATACCAGTAGAGTTAGGGAGTTTTGATGTGATAATCGGTATGAACTGGTTGAAAGAAGTATGATCGGTCCGCTAGTTCACGCAAATCCGAAGAAGTTATCACGGACGAGCCACATGCAGGGAAACTTGCACAAAAATGCAATTCGCATTATTAATGGTGTACGGAGAAAAGAGCAACGCAAATTAAATCTTATTAGTAACCTGAAGGCAAAAAAAATAATAAGAAAAGGTTGCTATGCTATTCTAGCACGTCGAGAAAGTACAAACTGAAGAAAAGAGCATCAATGATGTTCCCGTCGCAAAAGAATTTCCCGATGTATTTCTGAGAGAATTACCGGGACTACCTCCACATCGATCTGTTGAATTTCAAATAGATCTTGTACCAGGAGCTGTACCAATAGCTCGTGCTCCTTATAGACTCGCACCCAGCGAGATGAAAGAACTGCAAAGCCAACTGCAAGAACTATTAGAACGTGGTTTCATTCGGCCAAGCACATCACCATTGGGAGCTCCTATTTTGTTTGTCAAGAAGAAGGATGGTACATTTAGGTTGTGTATTGACTACAGAGAGTTGAACAAACTTACCATCAAAAACCGTTATCCGCTGCCGAGAATTGACGACTTATTTGATCAACTTCAAGGCTCGTCAGTTTATTCGAAGATCGATTTACGTTCTGGATATCATCAAATGCGAGTAAAGGAGGATGATATTCCAAAAACTACTTTTAGGACGTGTTATGGTCATTACGAGTTTATGGTTATGCCGTTTGGATTGACTAACGCACCAGCTGTGTTCATGGACCTTATGAACCTAGTGTGTGGGCCATATCTTGACAAGTTTGTCATTGTTTTCATCGATGACATACTTATTTACTCAAAGAATGATCAAGAACACGAAGAACATTTGAGAAAAGTGCTAGAAGTATTGAGGAAAGAAAAACTGTACACTAAGTTTTCAAAGTGTGCATTTTGGTTGGAAGAAGTTCAATTCCTCGGTCACATAGTGAACAAAGAATGTATCCAGGTGGACTCGGCAAAGATTAAAATCGTTGAAAAGTGGGAAACCCCAAAAACTCCGAAGCATATACATTAATTTTTAGGATTGGCTGGTTACTACAGAAGATTCATCCAAGATTTCTCCAAAATAGCAAAACTCTTGACTGCATTAACGCATAAAGGGAAGAAATTTGAATGGAAGGATGAACAAGAGAAAGCGTTTCAATTATTGAAGAAAAAGCTAACTACGGCACCTATATTGTCATTGCCTGAAGGGAATGATGAATTTGTGATTTATTGTGACGCATCAAAGCAAGGTCTCGGTTGTGTATTAATGCAACGAACGAAGGTGATTGCTTTTGCATCTAGTCAATTAAAGATTCACGAACAAAATTATACGACGCATGATTTGGAATTAGGCGCGGTTGTTTTTGCATTAAAGACTTGGAGGCACTACTTATATGGGGTCAAAAGTATTATATATACCGACCACAAAAGTCTTCAACACATATTTAATCAGAAACAACGGAATATGAGGCAGCGTAGGTGGATTGAATTGTTGAATGATTACGACTTTGAGATTCGTTACCACCCAGGGAAGGCAAATATGGTAGCTAACGCCTTGAGCAGAAAGGACAGAGAACCCATTCTAGTAAAATCTATGAATATAATGATTCACACTAACCTTACTACACAAATAAAGGAGGCGCAACAAGGAGTTTTAAAAGAGGAAAATTTAAAGGATGAAATACCCAAAAGATCGGAGTAGCATCTTAATATTCAGGAAGACGGAACTCGGCATAGGGCTGAAAGAATTTGGGTACCAAAATTTGGAGATATGAGAGAAATGGTACTTAGAGAAGCTCATAAAACCAGATACTCAATACATCCTGGAACGGGGAAGATGTACAAGGATCTTAAGAAACATTTTTGGTGGCCTGGTATGAAAGCCGATGTTGCTAAATACATAGGAGAATGTTTGACGTGTTCTAAGGTCAAAGCTGAGCATCAGAAACTATCAGGTCTACTTCAACAACCCGAAATTCCGGAATGGAAATGGGAAAACATTACCATGGATTTCATCACTAAATTGCCAAGGACTACAAGTGGTTTTGATACTATTTGGGTAATAGTTGATCGTCTCACCAAATCAGCACACTTCCTGCCAATAAGAGAAGATGACAAGATGGAGAAGTTAGCACGACTGTATTTGAAGGAAGTCGTCTCCAGACATGGAATACCAATCTCTATTATCTCTGATAGGGATGACAGATTTATTTCAAGATTCTGGCAGACATTACAGCAAGCATTAGGAACTCGTCTAGACATGAGTACTGCCTATCATCCACAAACTGATGGACAGAGCGAAAGGACAATACAAACGCTTGAAGACATGCTACGTGTATGTGTTATTGATTTCGGAAATAGTTGGGATCGACATCTACCGTTAGGAGAATTTTCCTACAACAACACCTATCATTCAAGCATTGAGATGGCGCCGTTTGAAGCACTTTATGGTAGAAAGTGCAGGTCTCCGATTTGTTGGAGTGAAGTGGGGGATAGACAGATTACGGGTCCGGAGATAATACAAGAAACTACCGAGAAGATCATCCAGATTCAACAACGGTTGAAAACCGCCCAAAGTCGACAAAAGAGCTACGCTGACATTAAAAAAAAGATATAGAATTTGAAATTGGAGAGATGGTCATGCTTAAAGTTGCACCTTGGAAAGGCGTTGTTCGATTTGGTAAATGAGGGAAATTAAATCCAAGGTATATTGGACCATTCAAGATTATTGATCGTGTCAGAGCAGTAGCTTACCGACTTGAGTTACCTCAACAACTCGCGGCTGTACATAACACTTTCCACGTCTCGAATTTGAAGAAATGTTTTGCTAAAGAAGATCTCACTATTTCGTTAGATGAAATCCAAATCAACGAAAAACTTTAATTCATCGAAGAACCCATCGAAATAATGGATCGTGAGGTTAAAAAACTTAAGCAAAACAAGATACCAATTGTTAAGGTTCGATAGAATGCTCGTAGAGGACCCGAGTTCACCTGGGAATGAGAAGATCAGATGAAGAAGAAATACCCGCATTTATTTCCAAAAGAAACGTCAACACCTCCAACTACTTAAAATTTCGGGACGAAATTTATTTAACGGGTAGGTACTGTAGTGACCCGAACTTTTCCATGTTTATATATATATTAAATGAAATTGTTATTTACATGATTAAGTGTTTCCAACATGTTAAGCAATCAAACTTGTTAAGACTTGATTAATTGAAATAGGTTTCATATAGACAATTGACCACCTAAGTTGACCGGTGATTCACGAACGTTAAAACTTGTAAAAACTATATGATGACATGTATTTGGATATATATATATATATATATATATATATAGTTAACATTATATTATGATAAGTAAACATATCATTAAGTATATTAACAATGAACTACATATGTAAAAGCAAGACTACTAATGTATATGTAACGATTATCGTTAAGTATATTAGAGAGACTACATATGTAACGATTATCGTTGTAACGACATTTAATGTATATATATCATATTAAGAGATATTCATACATCATAATATCATGATAATATAATAATTTAAAATCTCACTTGATATTATAAACATTGGGTTAACAATATTTAACAAGATCGTTAACCTAAAGGTTTCAAAACAACACTTACATGTAACGACTAACGATGACTTAACGACTCAGTTAAAATGTATATACATGTAGTGTTTTAATATGTATTCATACACTTTTGAAAGACTTCAAAACACTTATCAAAATACTTCTACTTAACAAAAATGCTTACAATTACATCCTCGTTCAGTTTCATCAACAATTCTACTCGTATGCACCCATATTCGTACTCGTACAATACACAGCTTTTAGATGTATGTACTATTAGTATATACACTCTAATGATCAGCTCTTAGCAGCCCATGTGAGTCACCTAACACATGTGGGAACCATCATTTGGCAACTAGCATGAAATATCTCATAAATTTACAAAAATACGAGTAATCATTCATGATTTATTTACATGAAAACAAAATTACATATCCTTTATATCTAATCCATACACCAACGACCAAAAACACCTACAAACACTTTAATTCTTCAATTTTCTTCATCTAATTGATCTCTCTCAAGTTCTATCTTTAAGTTCTAAGTGTTCTTCATAAATTCTACAAGTTCTAGTTTCATAAAATCAAGAATACTTCCAAGTTTGCTAGCTTACTTCCAATCTTGTAGAGTGATCATCCAACCTCAAGAAATCTTTCTTATTTACAGTAAGAAATCTTTCTAATACAAGGTAATACTCATATTCAAACTTTGATTCAATTTCTATAACTATAACAATCTTATTTCGAGTGGAAATCTTACTTGAACTTGTTTTCGTGTCATGATACTGCTTCAAGAACTTTCAACCCATCCAAGGATCCTTTGAAGCTAGATTCATTTTTCTCATTTCCAGTAGCTTTATCCAGAAAACTTGAGGTAGTAATGATGCTCATAAAATCATTCGATTCATACATATAAAGCTATCTTATTCGAAGGTTTAAACTTGTAGTCACTAGAACATAGTTTAGTTAATTCTAAACTTGTTCGCAAAAAAAAGTTAATCCTTCTAACTTGACTTTTAAAATCAACTAAACACATGTTCTATATCTATATAATATTCTAACTTAATGATTTAAAACCTGGAAACACGAAGAATACCGGAAAACCGGATTTACGCAGTCGTAGTAACACCGCGGGCTGTTTTGGGTTAGTTAATTAAAAACTATGATAAACTTTGATTTAAAAGTTTTTCTTCTGGGAAAATGATTTTTCTTATGAACATGAAACTATATCCAAAAATCATGATTAAACTCAAAGTGAAAGTATGTTTTCTAAAATGGTCATCTAGACGTCGTTCTTTCGACCGAAATGACTACCTTTACAAAAATGACTTGTAACTTATACTTCCGACTATAAACCTATACTTTTTCTGTTAAGATTCATAAAATAGAGTTCAATATGAAACCATAGCAATTTGATTCACTCAAAACGGATTTAAAATGAAGAAGTTATGGGTAAAACAAGATTGGATAATTTTTCTTGTTGTAGCTACGTGAAAATTGGTAACAAATCTATATTAATCATATCCTAGCTAACTTATATTGTATTATACATGTATTCTAATATATTATGTAATCTTGGGATACCATAGACACGTATGCAAATGTTTTGACATATCATATCGACCCATGTGTATATATTATTTGGAACAACCATAGACACTCTATATGCAGTAATGTGAGAGTTAGCTATACAGGGTTGAGGTTGATTCCAAAAATATATATACTTTGAGTTGTGATCTAGCCTGAGACGTGTATACAATGAGTCATGGATTGATGCAAGATAATATATATCAATTTTTTCTGTACATCTAACGTTGGACAACTAGTTGTAGGTTACTAACGAGGACAGCTGACATAATAAATTTAAAACATCAAAATGTATTAAAAGTGTTGTAAATATATTTTGAATATACTTTGATCTATATGTACATATTTGTTATAGGTTCGTGAATCGACCAGTGGCCAAGTCTTACTTCCCGACGAAGTAAAAATCTGTGAAAGTGAGTTTCATTATTCCCTTTTTAAATGCTTTTGCAATATATATTTTTGGGACAGAGAATACATGCGCTGTTTTTATAAATGTTTTACGAAATAGACACAATTAATCGAAACTACATTATATGGTTGAATGATCGAAGCCGAATATGCCCTTTTGCTTGGTAACCTAAGAATTAGTAAACCGATCTACTAATTGACGCGAATCCTAAAGATAGATCTATTGGGCCTAACAAACCCCATCCAAAGTACCGGATGCTTTAGTACTTCGAAATTTATATCATATCCGAAGGGTGTCCCGGAATGATGGGGATATTCTTATATATGCATCTTGTTAATGTCGGTTACCAGATGTTCACCATATGAATGAATTTTATCTCTATGTATGGGATGTATATTGAAATATGAAATCTTGTGGTCTATTATTATGATTTGATAATATATAGGTTAAACCTATAACTCACCAACATTTTTGTTGACGTTTTAAGCATGTTTATTCTCAGGTGATTATTAAGAGCTTCCGCTGTTGCATACTAAAATAAGGACAAGATTTGGAGTCCATGCTTGTATGATATTATGTAAAAACTGCATTCAAGAAACTTATTTTTGATGTAATATATTCTTATTATAAACCATTATGTAATGGTCGTGTGTAAACGGTACATTTTAGATTATCATTATTTGATAATCTACGTAATGCTTTTTAAACCTTTATCGATAAAATAAAGGTTATGGTTGTTTTAAAAATGAATGCAGTCTTTGAAAAACGTCTCATATAGAGGTCCAACCTCGCAACGAAATCAATTAATATGGAACATTTATAATCAATATGAACGGGACATTTCAAATACGGTATATATACATATAAAAAAATAATTAAATAAATAAATACATACGTAATTAAAATCAGAAAATCCAAAAATCAGTTTGCTTTCATTGTCAAACTTTGTGATGAATCGTTTTAGGATTTCAAGCTGGTATGAATGAATCCATTTAGTCATATGACCAGCCAATTTCTGTTAACCACTTATTCTTATTTTATATATTTCTGTACTATCCACTATTTTCATGTCGACCAAATTTGGGATACAAAATCCATTGAATTGCTTGTATTATTAACAAACTCACTCAGTCATTCCTTATCATTATCAATTAAAACCAATACGACCCTTTCCTGATTAAATTTAAACAAAATATTTGAAGAAAAACAGTCGATATACATGTTCTTCATAAATTCACCAAAACTTCGAATTCGAAACCCATTTTAAATTCTATAAATGCAAAGATGTTAGAAAACTTCCACTCAAACTCTCTGTAAAGTTTCAGTTGTCAATTTTTCTTATTGATTACAAATTTTGGAGTCAAAGTTAAGTTTCAAAAAGTCAAAGCTTTGTGTTCATCATCAAATTCGAATTTTATGTTATGTTTCAAGTTAAATTGAGATTTTCAAAAGCTTATAGGATGGATTTAGAATCTATTTCGTGTTATAATTACAACCTAGAAATATCTAGAATTCAAAATCGTGATAAAGTAAATTATTTTTTTTTTCTTTCACGACAACAGCAACTGCTGTTTGTGTTTTGTTTTATTTTTTTTTATTTTTGATTCAAAATAATAATGGAAGTGTCTGTTTATAGTTTAATGCCCAAACTTAAAAATCTAGTCGTTGTTATGACTGATTCAGTCCCTGGTCGATTGGTATAGTGAAGAAGAAGAGGAAATAGGTAGTTAATTAGATACTAGATATATAGATTTAAGAAAGATATTAAATCAGAAAAAAGTAAACGGCTGGGTGGTTTGAGGGTGCGTTAGGCGAGCGAGAGGTCTCGGTTCGATTTCGACTTGGTGCAATTCTTTTTAAAAATGGCTTTCAAAGGTAGTCTTTATTTATTTTTAAGATGATTATTATTATTATTATTATTATTATTATTATTATTATTATTATTATTATTATTATTATTATTATTATTATTATTATTATTATTATTATTATTATTATTTTTATTATTATTATTATTTTTATTATTATTATTATTATTATTATTATTATTATTATTATTATTATTATTATTATTATTATTATTATTATTTATTATGATAATTATTATTACCCCTAAAATCTAGATGTATGATTAATATTATGATTTATATCATTAAATAGTATAGTTATAATTATCATAGTTATAAGTATTAAAGTTATTATTATTATAAGTATTACTAATTACTAATTACTAATGTTAGTATTATTATTTTTTTAATTCTAGTATTAATATCATTATTAGGATTACGATTATTATTATGAACGTAATGAAATTTATTATCATATTCATTAATATTAGTACTAGTATTATTATATATATTAGAATTATTATTTTGAACATAAGCATTATTATTATTAATATTAGTATTAAAATATTTAAAATTATTATTATTATTATTATTAAGTATTAAGTATTATTACCAAAAATAATTACTACCATCATTACTAAATTTTTCATTTTAATTATCATTATTATAAGATTTATTATTAAAACTATCATTAACAGTAAAGATTAATATTTTTTTATAGTATTTATTACACCATTATATTTATCACTAAAAATTATTAACATTACAATTTTTATTAGTAATATTAATTATTACCAATATTACCATTTTTACCATTACAAATATTATTTTAGTATTATTACAGATACTAGTTTTGACAAACAAATGATATATATATAAATATATTCAACATACATAACTTAAATATATTAATACTTTTTCATATAAAATAAATACATTTAATAAAATAATGAAAAATATATAAGTTAATAATATAAAAATTATATCACTAATAATATATGTATTTATTCGATTACGATTATGTGTGTTAATATATATATATATATACGGATGATATAGGTTCGTGAATCCGAGGCCAACCCTGCATTGTTCAGTTTCGTCATATGTATTTTTACTACAAAATACAGTATTGTGAGTTTCATTTGCCTTTTTACCCTTTATATTTTTGGGCTGAGAATACATGCGCAATTTTTTATAAATGTTTTATAAATGGCCTCTACGAATCGACCAAGTTCCTCTGACTCCGAAGACAGCGTGACGGAAGCGCACCAACCGATCAACTACCGTGATTTCTTTAGAAAGTGGGGATGGGTTCGCGAAATACTTACTCTATGGAGAAATGAAGAAGGTACACCATATCACGAGCTGGACTTACCACCTAACGTCGTAGTGCTCGATCTGCTTACCGGCGAACCTGTTCGCAATACCGTTTTCACTCTTTTCGCACGGATTTTCTGCCTCGAAGGTCGACTCGATGTCATTAAAGATAGTATTCGTCCTCTACTCCCTAATTCTAATCAGATAGGATTGTTAGAAGACGTTAGAAGACTTCGAACTAAATATCAAGAATTGACAAACCTTACGGAAGAATGGGTAGAACTAATTCATAGGCTCGAGCGTAAAGTAGAAACCTTGGAGGTGATGGTGTTCGATTTGGAAGCTAGGCTCGCATCTACTATGCAGGTACCACAAGCAGTACCAACACCAACAGCAACACCACGAGCACCAGCATCATTTCCATCACCACGAACTCCGTAAGCACCACCGACACTGAAGAGTACCGAGAATGATGAATTATGAAATAATAATTCATTACTTTCTGTTCACGATTGAAAGATATATGTATATATATTTATGTATATCTCGAGATCGTAATAAAAATTCTTTTCATATTAACTATGACATGTTAATTTTTTTAACGGGTAGGTAATACCCGAGAATGATAAAAGAAGCTTTAAAGAGCCTCTATCATAATTAATTCACATATGTTATCATTCACATCTTTCATCAATGATTTAACAATCGATATCTATAAATTCATGATTACATCTGAAGAAAATATATATGTAAGTATATTTTCATAAAGATTGTAATTAAAAATTCTTTCATACAAACTGTTAATGGTGAAAATATTTTAACGGGAAGGTAATACCCGAGGAATATTTAGATTTCACATTAATAATTTACACTGCACATTCTTCGAATCTGATTCAACAGTCATTTACTATCCTACTTACATCCACAGATATACGTATTCGTTCACCACAGAATAACCATTTTCATTCAATTTCATATTTGGATTTTGACCTATCAGAATCCAACAAGTGGCATAATGAAGAAAATATTGGACAAAATAAAATTTGTTAGAAACAAACAAATTAACTATGAGAAATTTTTTTGTTAAGAATCCATGCTAACTGTTACTAGCTAACTGTTCCTAGCTAACTGATTACATCTTATTTATCACAATTTATTATCGCAATTTTAATTCTCGCAATTTTAGTTATCGTTATTTAATGTCTGTTATTTATTTTACGCACTTTAAATATCGGGACACGTATACAAGGTTTTGACATATCATATCGACGCATCTATATATATTATTTGGAATAACCATAGACACTCTATATGCAGTAATGCTTGAGTTAGCTATACATGGTTGAGGTTAATTCTACAATAATATATATACTTTGAGTTGTGATCGAGTCTGAGACATGTACACGAGTCACGATACGTATTAATTAATTCAAATATTATATATTAACCTATATATGAATTATTGGACCGTTAACTGTGGACTATCAACTTTGGACTACCAACATTGGACAATTAAAATGAATTAAAATATTGATTATAACATATGAAACTAAACATTTCTTCAAGTTTACCACTTGAGTTCACCTTAAACCTCATTTGTATCTTGACGATTATAATCTGTGTTCAAACCTTTCATATTCTTGAAAACACCTCGATCGAGAGGATGAACCAACCGCACTTCATCTACGGAAGAAAAGATTTATGAACATAGTTATGCACCTGAAAAACTCTCGAAAACTGAGTAAACGTTTAACACGTAGCTATGCTAATTCCTTTAGCATTATTATTACCGAAAATAACTTTGAAACCCCTGTTCAAGATAGCCAGTTTTGTCACAGCTCCAGCAAGTCAACTTCGACTTTTCATTCGAAACAACCTTATTATAACCTTGATATATATGCATGCTCTTTTATTGTTACCGGAGAACCTTTTATATTCCACCATATTACCAGCAGACGTACCAGCAACCTCATTGCTCCTTGGCTTAAATTTATTCGACAAATCACTATATTTATCTATTGAAGTCTTATCACGAACTCATCAGCATCTTGTAACGAGAATTGCCATATCAAGAATCGGGAAATCAGCAATCAGTATTTTGAATCTCGCAGTGTTTCTACATCAAAAGTTATATATACATATAACATTTATCTCTTAGAATTATGATCTCCCATTCTGATACTTTGAACAGTACTCTAGTCTACGAATCAGTTCTTTGAATTTTGAAAAAGCTGATGAAGAAGTGAAAACTGAAGACTGCCTTAACAGTCAAAAGTTTGATAATAAAGAATAGTATGTTGGCAAAGTTCATAAAGGTTTGGAACCGGAAAATGGATTGAGCAAACCATGAAGGAGGCTGTAGACAAATCACAAGGACTAAACCTGCCTTCAAAGAATCCAAATGATTCAGTATCTGCTGAAGTCATTAACGAATACCTTGCTCCTGACTCTAAATCTTTACGGACAAATCTTCTTCATCATTCTTCGATATTAGAAACTCAAAGATGTCATAATATCTTTTCATATAAATATCCTCGATATTTCTGAAGGTATTTTCATAACCATTCTTATCTGAAATCATTTATCTTTTCACGCTATCTATAGTACATCGTATAGAAACTGTCTAGTTTCTATATTCTTTAAACTTTCGAATTTAAAATATGAATGTTTTTGAAGCAATGTTAGGAACTGAAGCATGGGTTAGTATAATATAATGACACTTGATCAACGTGATTATATTACAGTAAGTCATGCTGAGTTTCTAATGGAACGTGATGATTCACAGACCATAACGTTCTCATATGCCATGTCACACGACTCTTACATTCTACTAAATCTTTAAACATATCAGGAACATATTATCTTGATAGTCCTATCTTTTTCCTTGAATTCGGGTAATTTGAAAAATTAAGATCGTGCTATTACAATCTCTCTTAGAACGTTAATCATGTTCATTCAAAACTTCATACCTACGAATTCTGAACCATTATTTGCTTGACTTAAAGTCGGGAAGAGAAAACAAAAGGTATGGAACTCCATAATATAAAGGAAACTAAGAGGGTGGATTTATAGTGAAATATCAGACAAAGTAATTGAAACAGATTATTTCATTTAATCAAAGAAGATCATAATTTCCTTAATTACCAAAGAATAAAATCTTATTACGAAGATTTTCTCCAAATCCCTTGAATTCCAAAAATCGACTGTGACTACGTCAAAAGTTAAATCTCTATCACAATCTTTTGTGATAGCTTCACTCGTACGCTTCAAATAATTGAATTGTTTTATCCATATTACTCAATGATGATAAAACTCTATTTATCAACTCATTTTCGTCATGAAAACATTTTTATTGTTAACCATGACGACCTCGATCAAATTTCGGGGACGAAATTTTTTTAACGGGTAGGTACTGTGACGACCCGGATATTTTCGACCAAATTTAAACCATACCTTTACATGTTTCCGACATGATAAGCAAAGTCTGTAATGTTAAGTCTCAAAAATTTTGGAATTATATTTATGTAATCAATTGACCTTTGACTGTGCTCGACGATTCACGAAAAATTGTTTGTAAACAAATATATATATATATATATATATATATATATATATATATATATATATATATATATATATATATATATATATATATATATATATATATATATATATATATATATATATATATATAATTATAAATGTAAGCATTAGAAATTATAAAATGTTACTAACACATTAAAATTAAAAATGTAAAATATTATACAAAATAAGTTGTTACTAAAATAAATCTATGTATAAATGATTTCTATAGTAATTATTATCATATGTATATTAGATTGTATATATAAAAGTTATTATATAATATATTATATGATATTACATAATTAATAATACGAGTTAAAATATAGTTATTAATATTATTAATTAGTAATTCATTAATATTAATATTAATATTAGTATTAATATCAGTATTATTAAAAGTATTATATAATGCATAAATATGGAATGTGTTACATTTGATTTATTATATAATTATTAATATTATTATCATCATTGTTAATGTCATTATTATTATATTATAATTTTAGTTGTTATAAATAATATTAATATTATTATTATTATTATTATTAAGAACTATTATTATTATTATTATTATTATTATTATTATTATTATTATTATTATTATTATTATTATTATTATTATTATAAATTATTATTATTATTATTAATGTTGATGTTATTATTATTAGAAAATAATACATTTTATTAGTACTAACATTAATAATATGATTATTATTCATTATTATTTATTATTATTATTAATATAATTATTATTATTACTATTATATTATTAATAATTAAATTGTATTATATAATCTATAAATTAAGAAAAGTGGTACGATTCAGTGGAATGTTGTAATCAAACTGTATATAAATTTTGTATCTATCTTTAATTTAGATTCCAAATCGAATTATGTTCCTAATACCACCAAAATTCGTTAGAAATCTCTTTCTCATTTTATTTTTTTATTATTTTTTTTGGTACCTGATGGATTCATGTCGACTACGATATTGCTATAAAGCTGATCAATTCATGTTGTAATATAGATATACAAATTCCCTTTCACTACCAATAACAATTGCAACGATCAATAACTGTTAAATCAATTAAATTTATCAATTTGTTTTAAAACAACTCGATACTCTGTATATCCATCTCTTATTCTATATATCGAAATCAAATCAAACTTCAAAAACTAAAAATGCAGACGTGTTAGGATACGTATAGTTGAACTATCTGCAAAATTTCAAACTCTAATTCTTCCAATTGATTACGAATTTTGAAGTCAAAGTATATGAAGAAAAAGTCAACTGAATTTTAATTGATCAAATTTGAAATTTAAAAGTCGTTAATTAATCACTTACGTGTATTATACTGATGATTTGAAACAGGACTCATGAAGAAATCAAAATCTAAAACTCCTTAGATTTTGATTTTCGATTTTTAGTTCAAAATATGAAAAACGAGTCTGTTTTTGTTTTTAATAAATTTTTTTTTGTTCAAGCAACCAAGATAATTCCATAACTGGATTGTTTCTGAGTCGTTTCCATGTCCTAAACAAATTTAATTGTTATGATCACTTGGACTCTGGCCGATTAAAATCGTTGAAGGTGAAGAAAAATAGTGAAACAGGATAACAAACGGGTTAAATAAAAATTGGTGGTGTTTTAATTCATAAATAAATAGCTGGAGTCATGGTTAAGGGTGTAGCCGGGTTAGCGTGAGGTCTCGGTTTCGAGTCCCGTTAATGGCAAATTTTTTTAAAGGCTTATCTTCAAAGGTTGTACCATATTTTATTATTATTATTATTATTATTATTATTATTATTATTATTATTATTATTATTATTATTATTATTATTATTATTATTACTACTATTATTATTGTTATGACTATGGATACAATTATGATTACTGTTATTATTAATATTAAGTATTATTATCTTTATTATCATTAATATTATCATTATAAGTATTATTATTATTAATAACATTATTATTATTATCATTATTGGTATTGTTATTATTAAAAATTATTATTTTTAAAACTATACTATTATTATTATTATTATCAATCTTACTACTAGTATCATTATTATTATTATTACAACTATATTATTAATAAAAGAATCATTTTTAGTAAAGTTATCATTTTTATTAAAGTTATTATTAAAATTATTATTTTTAAAACTATCATTAGTATTATTATTAGAATTATCATAAACTTTATCATAATTAGTATTATTTTTATGATTATTATTATTAGTATTATTAATATATCAAATGAAGATTTTCTATACAAAAATATATTTAGGACATAAAACCTAATCATATTAATACTTTTGTAATAAATGTTAATTATCTATATAAAAATAAATATATCTAATTAAGTTGTTAGTATAACACATGATATAAAATAACAAGCAAAATCACTAATAATATATATATTTTTGTTCGATTACAATTCTATGTGTTAATATATAAATAAATGATATAGGTTCGTGAATCCGAGGTCAACCCTGCATTGTTCAGTATCGTCGTATGAATATTTTTACTACAAAATATTGTAGAGTGAGTTTCATTACTCCCTTTTTATATATATTTTTGGTACTGAGAATACATGCGCTGATTTTACTAATGTTTTACGAAATAGACACAAGTGATCAAAAACTACATTCTATGGCCGGATTATGAATATTGAATATCACCCCTTTTTAGCTTGGTAACCTAATGATTAGGAAACCGGTATGGCCCCTAGTCGACGCGAATCCTAAAGATAGATCTATGGACCTCGAAAAGTCCCATCCGGGGTACGGATGCTTTAGTACTTCGAGATTTTTATTATTATACAAACGAGAGGTTCTGTTTGGGGATATTCTATGAATTAAAGTTAAGTCGGTTATCAAGCGTTCACCATATGAATGATTTTTAATTCGCGGGTTACGCGTGTTATTTTCTACTCGGGTTACGTGTACAATTAAATATATGAAATCTTGTGGTCTATTAAAATGATGGAAATGAATGTTTATGATAAACTAATGAACTCACCAACCTTTTGGTTGACACTTGAAAGCATGTTTATTCTCAGTTTTGAAAGAAATCTTCCACTGTGCATTTGCTCATTTTAGAGACATTACTTGGAGTCATACATGACATATTTCAAAAGACGTTGCATTCGAGTCATTGAGTTCAACAAAATTATTATCAAGTCATTTATAGTTTGGATATATTATGAAATGGTATGCATGCCGTCAACTTTCGATGTAATGAAAGTTTGTCTTTTAAAAACGAATGCAATGTTTGTAAAATGTATCATATAGAGGTCAAGTATATCACGATGTAACCAAATGTAATGTATTCGTCTAGATGGATTAGGACAGGTCATTAGAAATAGGTTCAGGAGCTACCGCATGAGTTGGTAGGATTGGTGGAATGATGGGTTCAAACAACACATCGAGGTCATCCGAGGTTTCAAGTGTAACATGTCAGAATGGAGATTCAGGTGTAGAAGGATTAAGACCAGGTTGAGAACCATTATGTCCAAGTATCATTTCGGACTTCTCGTCAAACTTAACATCTGTGCTTTCTTTAATGGTACGAGTGGGATGGTTATAGACATGGTAGGCCACGCGATCCTACGAATAGCCAATGAAAATGGCTTCATCACCACGAACATCAAACTTTCCAAGATTGTCCTCATTGTTTAGAACATAGAAAATACACCCTAAGTTGCAAAAGTACTTCACATTGGGTCGACGATCAAAGAGAAGTTCATATAGAGTTTTGTCAAATCGACGATTAATGCTGGAGCGATTTTGAGTGAAGCACGCAGTGTTGACAGCCTCAGCCCAGAGGGATGGAGGTAGCTTGGAGTAAACAAGCATTGTACTTGCTGCTTCAACTAGAGTACGATTTTGTCTTTCAACAACGTCGTTCTATTGTGGAGTACGGGCAGCGGAGGTTTGATGGGTGATACCGGCATGATCAAGATACGAATTGAGTATTGAGTTCTGAAATTCAGTGTCGTTATCAGTTCTGAGAATGCCTACAAGATTATTGGTGGATAGTTGAGTTCTTTTTAAGAAATAAATGATTAATTTGGGAGTTTCAGACTTACTTTTCAAGAATCTGACCCAAGTGTAACATGAGTAATCATCAACTATCACCAGATGTACTTCCGGCCGCCAAGACTGGTGATCATATATATAGGCATATATATATATATATATATATATATATATATATATATATATATATATATATATATATATATATATATATATATATATATATATGTATGTATGTATTTTTCAAGTGCAAAAGGCAATTTAAATGCGAGTACAAACAAAACCGTGGATATGAGTTAGTAGTATACGCGTTGTGCCTAAAACATTGCGAAAGCCCGCAGAAAGAAAGTGTGCAAAGATGTCCCGCATAAACATTGCAGATATGTCGGTGCTGCGCAATCATTGGTTCCGCTGATATTCCAAATGTGACGACCCGAAAATTTCCGACCAAATTTAAACTTAATCTTATTATAATTTCGACACGTTAAGCAAAGTCTGTAAGGTTGAGTCTCAAAAAGTTTGAACTGTTTCATATATTCAATTACCCTTCGACTGTTCTCAACGATTCACGAACAACTATTTGTAAATAGATATGTGTGTATATATATATAAATAATAATTGGAAGTATAATTTGAAATATTGAATGTTATTGTTAAGAAATATGATATTATAATAATTATTATTTAAAACATATCTATATATATATATATACAAGTATATTAAAAAAATAAATAAATAAAAAAATATTAAATGATCCTAATACTCGTTTGATGTTCCGATTGATATTAGAGAAGTTTAATTCGAACTTATATGATTTTAAAATAAACGGTGATCTGAAAATGAGTTTTATAAATTTTAGGTTGTTAATAATATATTTAGAAGATGTTTATTAAATTTTAAAACTTTTTATATTTTACTTAGGGGTTGGGAGTGAATAATTAGCGTAATTTTTATTTAATAATTTATGATAATTTTATACCATAATGACCAAAATAAATAAATATAGTTAATCTAAAAATTTAGGATTTTTCCGAAGACTTTTATCCGCCAATGATGATCAATGAGCACGAATTTCAATCCGTGAATGAAATAGTAAACGACGGCTAGAAATTCATACGTTTATATCTTAAACTATATTATATTTAAAATCCTCTGCATAATTGATTGATTGATATGTGAATTACTGTGTTGATTGTCCTTTATATTCCTTCACTGCAATCAATATATATATATATATATATATATATATATATATATATATATATATATATATATATATATATATATAATATACGTACCATTGTGGTTGTTTCATTTCACATCCCACAAATTGAGAACATAATTAATATTATAACTAATACTGTGTTTGTCCGTGTTTACTTGTTTAGAATATGTAATATGATTACATATATACATAGATACAGATACAGATAATCAAACACTCACTCTTCTTCTTTAAACAACCATCACCTTCCCTACACAAAACCAACATATTCTACTTCTTCTATTTTCTGTATTGGTCGAGAACCTCCTTGGTTCACCACCACAACCACCCTACGTAAACAACCATTTAAGACCCCTTCCAATATCCTTAAACCATGAATATTACTCGATGACCAAAACCCACCACAACCGATACCATCGAATTAACCATCACCTTAAGTCCTCATTAACACACGCTTTATGTCCTGCTGTTACAATCCGTAAGCCACTGAAATGTCCCGTTCTTATTGATTAAAAACGTTCCATATTAATTGATTTCGTTGCGAGGTTTTGACCTCTATATGAGACGTTTTTCAAAGACTGCATTCATTTTAAAACAAACCATAACCTTTATTTCATAAATAAAGGTTTAAAAAGCTTTACGTAGATTATCAAATAATGATAATCTAAAATATCCTGTTTACACATGATCATTACATAATGGTTTAAAATACAAATATGTTACATCAAAATCAGCTTCTTGAATGCAGTTTTTACACAATATCATACAAACATGGACTCTAAATCTTGTCCTTATTTTAGTATGCAACAGCGGAAGCTCTTAGTATTCACCTGAGAATAAACATGCTTTAAACGTCAACAAAAATGTTGGTGAGTTATAGGTTTAACCTATATATATCAAATCATAACAATAGACCACAAGATTTCATATTTCAATACACATCCCATACATAGAGATAAAAAATCATTCATATGGTGAACACCTGGTAACCGACATTAACAAGATGCATATATAAGAATATCCCCATCATTCCGGGACACCCTTCAGATATGATATAAATTTCGAAGTACTAAAGCATCCGGTACTTTGGATGGGGTTTGTTAGGCCCAATAGATCTATCTTTAGGATTCGTGTCAATTAGGGTGTCTGTTCCCTAATTCTTAGATTACCAGACTTAATAAAAAGGGGCATATTCGATTTCGATAATTCAACCATAGAATGTAGTTTCACGTACTTGTGTCTATTTTGTAAATCATTTATAAAACCTGCATGTATTCTCATCCCAAAAATATTAGATTTTAAAAGTGGGACTATAACTCACTTTCACAGATTTTTACTTCGTTGGGAAGTAAGACTTAGCCACTGGTTGATTCACGAACCTATAACAATATATACATATATATCAAAGTATGTTCAAAATATATTTACAACACTTTTAATATATTTTGATGTTTTATGTTTATTAAGTCAGCTGTCCTCGTTAGTAACGTACAACCAGTGTTGTAAATCTCCCGAGATCTCCCCGAGATCTCCCCCGAGATCTCATTTTTAGAAGGCAACCGAGACGAAATGTTCTTCTCCCGAGATTTCTTGGTCAACGGGGTCAAACTTAGTCAAAGTCACGATTTCTCTAATTTTCTTGCTAATTTGTAACATTTTCTTGTAAAATTCGTAATTTCAAAGATTTTCTCACTCATTTCTTGGATATTTTTCTAAAATCTCGTAAAAAACATATATAAATATACATATATTTATGTTTTTATGTATATTTTTATTAGAAAAATTATAAAGTCAATGTAAGTCAACGTCCGAGATCTCCCCGAGATTATTACGAGATGCCGAGATCTCCCTAAAAAAGTCCAAACGAGATCTCCCCGAGATCCGAATTCTCCAACCTTGCGTACAACTAGTTGTCCACAGTTAGATGTACAGAAATAAATCGATAAATATTATCTTGAATCAATCCATGACCCAGTGTATACGTATCTCAGTATTGATCACAACTCAAACTATATATATTTTGGAATCAACCTCAACCCTGTATAGCTAACTCCAACATTCACATATAGAGTGTTTATGGTTGTTCCGAAATATATATAGATGTGTCGACATGATAGGTTGAAACATTGTATACGTGTCTATGGTATCTCAAGATTACATAATATACAATACAAGTTGATTAAGTTATGGTTGGAATAGATTTGTTACCAATTTTCACGTAGCTAAAATGAGAAAAATTATCCAATCTTATTTTACCCATAACTTCTTCATTTTAAATCCGTTTTGAGTGAATCAAATTGCTATGGTTTCATATTGAACTCTATTTTATGAATCTAAATATAAAAAGTATAGGTTTATAGTTGGAAATATAAGTTACAAGTCGTTTTTGTAAAGGTGGTCATTTCAGTCGAAAGAACAACGTCTAGATGACCATTTTAGAAAACATACTTCCACATTGAGTTTAACCATAATTTTTGGATATAGTTTCATGTTCATAATAAAAATCATTTTCCCAGAATAACAACTTTTAATTCAAAGTTTATCATAGTTTTTAATTAACTAACCCAAAATAGCCCGCGGTGTTACTACGACGGCGTATGTCCGGTTTTACAGTGTTCTTTGTGTTTCCAGGTTTTAAATCATTAATTTAGCATATCATACAGATATATAACATGTGTTTAGTTGATTTTAAAAGTCAAGTTAGAAGGAATAACTTTTGTTTGCGAACAAGTTTAGAATTAACTAAACTATGTTCTAGTGATTACAAGTTTAAACCTTCAAATAAAATAGCTTTATATGTATGAATCGAATGATGTTATGAACATCATTACTACCTCAAGTTCCTTGGATAAACCTATTGGAAATGAGAAAAATGGATCTAGCTTCAAAGGATCCTTGGATGGCTTGAAAGTTCTTGAAGCAGAATCATGACACGAAAACAATTTCAAGTAAGATTTCCACTCGAAATAAGATTGTTATAGTTATAAAAATTGAATTAAAGTTTGAATATGATTATTACCTTGTATAAGAAAGATAACCTACTGTAAGTAACAAAGGTTTCTTGATCTTATTAAACTAGAACTTTTGGAATTTATGAAGAACACGTAGAACTTGAAGATAGAACTTGAGAGAGATTAATTAGATGAAGAAAATTGAAGAGTGAAAGTGTTTGTAGGTGTTTTTTGTCGTTGGTGTATGGATTAGATATAATGGATATGTAATTTTGTTTTCATGTAAATAAGTCATGAATGATTACTCATATTTTTGTAATTTTATGAGATATTTCATGCTAGTTGCCAAATGATGGTTCCCACATGTGTTAGGTGACTCACATGGGCTGCTAAGAGCTGATCATTGGAGTGTATATACAAATAGTACATACATCTAAAAGCTGTGTATTGTACGAGTACGAATACGGGTGCATACGAGTAGAATTGTTGATGAAACTAAACGAGGATGTAATTGTAAGAATTTTTGTTAAGTAGAAGTATTTTGATAAGTGTCTTGAAATCTTTCAAAAGTGTATGAATACATATTAAAACACTACGTGTATATACATTTTAACTGAGTCGTTAAGTCATCGTTAGTCGTTACATGTAAATGTTGATTTGAAACCTTTAAGTTAACGATCTTGTTAAATGTTGTTAACCCAATGTTTATAATGTCAAATGAGATTTTAAATTATTATATTATCATGATATTATGATGTATGAATATCTCTTAATATAATATATATACATTAAATGTCGTTACAACGATATTCGTTACATATATGTCTCGTTTCAAAATCATTAAGTTAGTAGTCTTGTTTTTACATATGTAGTTCATTCTTAATATACTTAATGATATGTTTACTTATCATAATATCATGTTAACTATATATATATCCATATATATGTCATCATATAGTTTTTACAAGTTTTACCGTTCGTGAATCACCGGTCAACTTGGGTGATCAATTGTCTATATGAAACTTATTTCATTTAATCAAGTCTTAACAAGTTTGATTGCTTAACATGTTGGAAACACTTAATCATGTAAATAACAATTTCATTTAATATATATATAAACATGAAAAAGTTCGGGTCACTACAGTACCTACCCGTTAAATAAATTTCGTCACGAAATTTTAAGCAGTTGGAGGTGTTGACGTATCTTCTGGAAATAAATGCGGGTATTTCTTCTTCATCTAATCTTCTCGTTCCAGGTGAACTCGGGTCCTCTACGAGCATTCCATCAAACCTTAACAATTGGTATCTTGTTTTGCTTAAGTCTTTTAACCTCACGATCCATTATTTCGATGGGTTCTTCGATGAATTGAAGTTTTTCATTGATTTGGATTTTGTCCAATGGAATAGTGAGATCTTCTTTAGCAAAACATTTCTTCAAATTCGAGACGTGGAAAGTGTTATGTACAGCCGCGAGTTGTTGAGGTAGCTCCAGTTGGTAAGCTACTGGTCCGACACGATCTATAATCTTGAATGGTCCAATGTACCTTGGATTTAGTTTCCCCCGTTTACCAAATCGAACAACGCCTTTCCAAGGTGAAACCTTAAGCATGACCATTTCTCCAATTTCATACTCTATATCTTTTCTTTTACTGTCTGCGTAGCTCTTTTGTCGACTCTGGACGGTTTTCAATCGTTGTTGAATTTGGATGATTTTCTCGGTAGTTTCTTGTATTATCTCCGGACCCGTATTCTGTCTATCCCCCACTTCACTCTAACAAATCGGAGACCTGCACTTTCTATAATAAAGTGCTTCAAACGGCGCCATCTCAATGCTTGAATGGTAGCTATGGTTGTAGGAAAATTCTGCTAACGGTAGATGTCGATCCCAACTGTTTCCAAAATCAATAACACATGCTCGTAGCATGTCTTCAAGCGTTTGTATCGTTCTTTCACTCTGCCCATCAGTTTGTGGATGATAAGCAGTACTCATGTCTAGACGAGTTCCTAATGCTTGTTGTAATGTCTGCCAGAATCTTGAAATAAATCTGCCATCCCTATCAGAGATAATAGAGATTGGTATTCCATGTCTGGAGACGACTTCCTTCAAATACAGTCGTGCTAACTTCTCCATCTTGTCATCTTCTCTTATTGGCAGGAAGTGTGCTGATTTGGTGAGACGATCAACTATTACCCAAATAGTATCAAAACCACTTGCAGTCCTTGGCAATTTAGTGATGAAATCCATGGTAATGTTTTCCCATTTCCATTCCGGGATTTCGGGTTAGTTGAAGTAGGCCTGATGGTTTCTGATGCTCAACTTTGACCTTAGAACACGTCAAACATTCTCCTACATATTTAGCAATATCAGCTTTCATACCTGGCCACCAAAAATGTTTCTTAAGATCCTTGTACATCTTCCCCGTTCCAGGATGTATTGAGTATCGGGTTTTATGAGCTTCTCTAAGTACCATTTCTCTCATATCTCCAAATTTTGGTACCCAAATTCTTTCAGCCCTATACCGGGTTCCGTCTTCCTGAATATTAAGATGCTTCTCCGTTCCTTTGGGTATTTCATCCTTTAAATTTCCCTCGTTTAAAACTCCTTGTTGCGCCTCCTTTATTTGAGTAGTAAGGTTAGTGTGAATCATTATATTCATAGATTTTACTTGAATGGGTTCTCTATCCTTTCTACTCAAGGCGTCGGCTACCACATTTGCCTTCCCCGGGTGGTAACGAATCTCAAAGTCGTAATCATTCAACAATTCAATCCACCTACGCTGCCTCATATTCAGTTGTTTCTGATTAAATATGTGTTGAAGACTTTTGTGGTCGGTATATATAATACTTTTGACCCCATATAAATAGTGCCTCCAAGTCTTTAATGCAAAAACAACCGCGCCTAATTCCAAATCATGCGTCGTATAATTTTGCTCGTGAATCTTCAATTGTCTAGACGCATAAGCAATCACCTTCGTCCGTTGCATTAATACATAACCGAGACCTTGCTTTGATGCGTCACAATAAATCACAAAATTATCATTCCCTTCAGGCAATGACAATATAGGTGCCGTAGTTAGCTTTTTCTTCAATAATTGAAACGCCTTCTCTTGTTCATCCTTCCATTCAAATTTCTTCCCTTTATGCGTTAATGCAGTCAAGGGTTTTGCTATTTTGGAAAAATCTTGGATGAATCTTCTGTAGTAACCAGCCAATCCTAAAAATTGGCGTATATGCTTCGGAGTTTTTGGGGTTTCCCACTTTTCAACTGTTTCGATCTTGCCGGGTTCACCTGGATACCTTCTTTGTTCACTATGTGACCGAAGAATTGAACTTCTTCCAACCAAAATGCACACTTTGAAAACTTAGCATACAATTTTTCTTTCCTCAATACTTCTAGCACTTTTCTCAAATGTTCTTCGTGCTCTTAATCATTCTTTGAGTAAATAAGTATGTCATCGATGAAAACAATGACAAACTTGTCAAGATATGGCCCACACACTCGGTTCATGAGGTCCATGAACACAGCTGGTGCGTTAGTCAACCCAAATGGCATAACCATAAACTCGTAATGACCATAACGCGTCCTAAAAGTAGTTTTCGGAATATCATCCTCCTTTACTCGCATTTAATGATATCCAGAACGTAAATCAATCTTTGAATAAACTGACGAGCCTTTTAGTTGATCAAACAAGTCGTCAATTCTCGGCAGTGGATAACGGTTTTTGATGGTAAGTTTGTTCAACTCTCTGTAGTCAATACACAACCTAAATGTACCATCCTTCTTCTTGACAAACAAAACAGGAGCTCCCAATGGTGACATGCTTGATCGAATGAAACGACATTCTAATAGTTCTTGCAATTGGCTTTGCAGTTCTTGCATCTCACTGGGTGCGAGTCTATAAGGAGCACGAGCTATTGGTGCAGCTCCTGGTATAAGATCTATTTGAAATTCAACAGATCGATGTGGAGGTAGTCCCGGTAATTCTTTCGGAAATACATCGGGAAATTCTTTTGCGACGGGAACATCATTGATGCTCTTTTCTTCAGTTTGTACTTTCTCGACGTGTGCTAGAATAGCATAGCAACCTTTTCATATTAGTTTTTGTGCCTTCAAATTACTAATAAGATGTAGCTTCATGTTGCCCTTTTCTCCGTACACCATTAAGGGTTCTCCTTCTTCTCGTACAATGCGAATTGCATTTTTATAACATACGATCTCTGCTTTCACCTTCTTCAGCCAGTCCATGCCAACTATTACATAAAAACTCCCTAACTCTACTGGTATCAAATCAATCTTAAATATTTCGCTACCCAGTTTAATTTCTCGATTCCGGCATATATTATCTGCTGAAATTAATTTAACGTTTGCTAATTCGAGTAAAAATTTACTATGCAACGGCGTCAATGGACAACTTAATTTAGCACAAAAATCTCTACTCATATAGCTTCTATCCGCACCCGAATCAAATAAAACATAAGCAGATTTATTGTCAATAAGAAATGTACCCGTAACAAGCTCCGGGTCTTCCTGTGCCTCTGCCGCATTGATATTGAAAACTCTTCCGCGGCCTTGTCCATTCGTGTTCTCCTGGTTCAGGCAATTTCTAATAATGTGGCCCGGTTTTTCACATTTATAACAAACTACATTGACATAACTTGCTCTGACACTACTTGCTCCGCCATTACTCGTTCCGACACCATTTGTTCCTTTCGTTCTGTTAACCCCTGGTCCGTAGACCTCACACTTCGTCGCGCTATGACCATTTCTTTTACAATTGTTGCAAAATTTGGTGCAAAACCCCGAGTGATACTTTTCACACCTTTGGCATAGCTGCTTCTGATTATTGTTGTTGTTGCGGATGTTATTGTTGTTGGGATGATTGTTGTAGTTGCTGTTGTTGTTGTTGTTGTTGTTGTTGTTGTTGTTGTTGTTGTTGTTGTTATTGTTGGGCCGTTTGTTGTAGTTGCGATTGATGTTGCGATTGTTGGGATAATTGTTGTGATTATTATTGTAATTGTTGTTGTTGTTGTATTGGTGATTCTTATCACCGTTTTCCTCCCACTTTCTTTTGACTTGCTTCACATTGGCCTCTTCAGCCGTCTGTTCTTTAATTCTTTCCTCAATCTGGTTCACTAGTTTGTGAGCCATTCTACATGCGTATTGTATGGAGGCGGTTTCGTGTGAACTTATATCTTCTTGGATTCTTTCTGGTAATCCTTTCACAAACGCGTCGATCTTCTCTTCCTCATCTTCAAACGCTCCCGGACACAATAGACACAATTCTGTGAATCGTCTTTCGTACGTGGTAATATCAAATCCTTAGGTTCGTAACCCTCTAAGTTCTGTCTTGAGCTTATTGACCTCGGTTCTGGGACGGTACTTCTCGTTCATCAAGTGCTTGAATGCTGACCATGGTAGTGCGTACGCATCATCTTGTCCCACTTGCTCTAGATAGGTATTCCACCATGTTAACGCAGAACCTGTGAAGGTATGCGTAGCGTACTTCAGTTTGTCCTCTACAGTACACTTACTTATGGCAAACACCGATTCGACCCTCTCGGTCCACCGTTTCAATCCGATCGGTCCTTCGGTTCCATCAAATTCCAAAGGTTTGTAGGCAGTGAATTCTTTGTAGGTGCATCCTACATGATTTCCTGTACTGCTAGATCCAAGGTTATTGTTGGTATGTAGCGCAGCCTGTACTGCGGCTATGTTTGAAGCTAGAAAAGTACGGAATTCCTCTTCATTCATATTCACCGTGTGTCGAGTAGTCGGTGCCATTTCCTTCAAAATAGTCAAATGGAACAAGTTAATCATATAGAATATTAAGAGTAGTTAATAGTATTTCGTAGCATAATATGAACTCATTTATAAAAGCTTTTTCTTCATATTAGCGTTTTATAAGTTTAAATTCGGGTAGTACCTACCCGTTAAGTTCATACTTAGTAACTAATATACAATTCAACTACTACAATTCTATATGAAAAAATGATTATAATAATATTTCGCGTTCAAACTTTTATACAATATTTTACAAACTTACAATACCTCTTATTTTACATATAGCATGAAATTATAGCACACAATAACTTTGATACAAGATAGTTGTGAAGATAATTCTAGCTAGTACACAAGTCGTTCAGCAAAGGCAATAAAGACACGCAATTCATACGTCCAGAAATAAGTCATGCATTCTGGTTTTACTAGGACTACTTCCCATCCTTGGTCTTGTGGAACATAACTGTTATGGCCGTTGATAAGACAGCGTGTTGTAACGTCGTCAAAGGGACGAGGGTTACGTAATGTCCAACAGTCCCGTAACAATCTAAAAACCTTGTTTGTCACCCCAACTACTGAGTCCGTTACTTGTGGAAATGTTTTGTTTAATAGTTGTAGCCCGATGTTCTTGTTCTCACTTTGGTGAGAAGCGAACATTACTAACCCGTAAGCATAACATGCTTCTTTATGTTGCATGTTAGCCGCTTTTTCTAAATCATGAAGTCCTATGTTCGGATACATTGAGTCAAAATAATTTCTTAACCCGTTTCGTAAAATAGCACTTGGGTTCCCCGCAATATATACGTCAAAGTAAACACATCGTAACTTATGGGTTTCCCAATGTGATATCCCCCATCTTTCAAACGAAAGTCTCTTATAAACCAAGGCATTCTTGGAACGTTCTTCGAATGTCTTACAAATTGATTTCGCCGTAAATATGATGTTCCCCTAATACTAGCTGTCATTTTCCACAACGGTTTAGAAAAACCTGGTGGTTTAGAGGTTCCCGGGTCATTGTTACAACTTAAGGACTTCGAGGTTTGACGATACATATAAAGTTCATCGGGGTTGGAATTAGATTTCTCTATTTTTATGCCCTTTCCCTTATTATTTTCTTTTGCCTTTTTAAATTCAGTTGGGGTAATTTCTATAACATCATCGGAATTCTTGTAGGAATCCGATTCATCGGAGAATTGGTAATCCTCCCAATATTTTGCTTCCTTGGCGGAAACACCATTGACCATAATTAACCTTGGTCGGTTGGTTGAGGATTTTCTTTTACTTAACCATTTTATTATTTCCCCCACCGGTTCTATTTCCTCCTCCGGTTCCTCCTCTTCCGGTTCTGATTCTTCTTCCGGTTCTGATTCTTCTTCCGGTTCCTCTTCGGGAACTTGTGAATCAGTCCAATATATATTCGACTCTTCGTTATTTTTAGGTGAGTCAATGGGATTTCTGCTAGAGGTAGACATCTATCACACAATATCAAACGTGTTAAGAGATTAATATATCAAATAATATATACATGTTAATAATATATAGTTTCCAACAAAAATGTTAAGCAATCATTTTTAAAGAAAACACAGTCGAAGTCCAGACTCACTAATGCATCCTAACAAACTCAATAAGACACACTAATGCAAATTTTCAAGTTCTCTAAGACCAACACTCCGATACCAACTGAAATGTCCCGTTCTTATTGATTAAAAACGTTCCATATTAATTGATTTCGTTGCGAGGTTTTGACCTCTATATGAGACGTTTTTCAAAGACTGCATTGATTTTAAAACAAACCATAACCTTTATTGCATAAATAAAGGTTTAAAAAGCTTTACGTAGATTATCAAATAATGATAATCTACAATATCCTGTTTACACACGACCATTACATAATGTTTACAATACAAATATGTTACATCGAAATAAGTTTCTTGAATGCAATTTTTTCACAATATCATACAAACATGGACTCCAAATCTCGTCCTTATTTTTGTATGCAACAGCGGAAGCTCTTAGTATTCACCTGAGAATAAACATGCTTTAAACGTCAACAAAAATGTTGGTGAGTTATAGGTTTAACCTATATATATCAAATCGTAACAATAGACCACAAGATTTCATATTTCAATACACATCCCATACATCGAGATAAAAATCATTCATATGGTGAACACCTGGTAACCGACATTAACAAGATGCATATATAAGAATATCCCCATCATTCCGGGACACCCTTCGGATATGATATAAATTTCGAAGTACTAAAGCATCCGGTACTTTGGATGGGGTTTGTTAGGCCCAATAGATCTATCTTTAGGATTCGCGTCAATTAGGGTGTCTGTTCCCTAATTCTTAGATTACCAGACTTAATAAAAAGGGGCATATTCGATTTCGATAATTCAACCATAGAATGTAGTTTCACGTACTTGTGTCTATTTTGTAAATCATTTATAAAACCTGCATGTATTCTCATCCCAAATATATTAGATTTTAAAAGTGGGACTATAACTCACTTTCACAGATTTTTACTTTGTCGGGAAGTAAGACTTGGCCACTGGTTGATTCACGAACCTATAACAATATATACATATATATCAAAGTATGTTCAAAATATATTTACAACACTTTTAATATATTTTGATGTTTTAAGTTTATTAAGTCAGCTGTCCTCGTTAGTAACCTACAACTAGTTGTCCACAGTTAGATGTACAGAAATAAATCGATATATATATTATCTTGAATCAATCCACGACCCAGTGTATACATATCTTAGTATTGATGACAACTCAAACTATATATATTTTGGAATCAACCTCAACCCTGTATAGCTAACTCCAACATTCACATATAGAGTGTCTATGGTTGTTCCGAAATATATATAGATGTGTCGACATGATAGGTCAAAACATTTTATACGTGTCTATGGTATCTCAAGATTACATAATATAAAATACAAGTTGATTAAGTTATGGTTGGAATAGATTTGTTACCAATTTTCACGTAGCTAAAATGAGAAAAATTATCCAATCTTGTTTTACCCATAACTTCTTCATTTTAAATCCGTTTTGAGTGAATAAAATTGCTATGGTTTCATATTGAACTCTATTTTATGAATCTAAACAGAAAAAGTATAGGTTTATAGTCGGAAATATAAGTTACAAGTCATTTTTGTAAAGGTAGTCATTTCAATCGAAAGAACGACGTCTAGATGACCGTTTTAGAAAACATACTTCCACTTTGAGTTTAACCATGATTTTTGGATATAGTTTCATGTTCATAAGAAAAATCATTTTCCCAGAAGAACAACTTTTAAATCAAAGTTTATCATAGTTTTTAATTAATTAACCCAAAACAGCCCGCGGTGTTACTACGACGGCGTATGTCCGATTTTACAGTGTTCTTCGTGTTTCCAGGTTTTAAATCATTAAGTTAGCATATCATATAGATATAGAACATGTATTTAGTTGATTTTAAAAGTCAAGTTAGAAGGATTAACTTTTGTTTGCGAACAAGTTTAGAATTAACTAAACTATGTTCTAGTGATTACAAGTTTAAACCTTCAAATAAGATAGCTTTATATGTATGAATTGAATGATGTTATGAACATCATTACTATCTCAAGTTCCTTGGATAAACCTATTGGAAATGAGAAAAATGGATCTAGCTTCAAAGGATCCTTGGATGGCTTGAAAGTTCTTGAAGCAGAATCATAACACGAAAATAATTTCAAGTAAGATTTCCACTCGAAATAAGATTGTTATAGTTATAGAAATTGAATTAAAGTTTGAATATGATTATTAACTTGTATAAGAAAGATAACCTACTGTAATTAATAAAGGTTTCTTGATCTTGGATGATTACTTGGAATGGATTTAGAAAACTTGGAAGTAAACTTGCAATCTTGGAAGTATTCTTGATTTTATGAAACTAGAACTTTTGGAATTTATGAAGAACACTTAGAACTTGAAGATAGAACTTGAGAGAGATCAATTAGATGAAGAAAATTGAAGAATGAAAGTGTTTGTAGGTGTTTTTGGTCGTTGGTGTATGGATTAGATATAAAGGATATGTAATTTTGTTTTCATGTAAATAAGTCATGAATGATTACTCATATTTTTGTAATTTTATGAGATATTTCATGCTAGTTGCCAAATGATGGTTCCCACATGTGTTAGGTGACTCACATGGGCTGCTAAGAGCTGATCATTGGAGTGTATATACCAATAGTACATACATCTAAAAGCTGTGTATTGTACGAGTACGAATACGGGTGCATACGAGTAGAATTGTTGATGAAACTAAACGAGGATGTAATTGTAAGCATTTTTGTTAAGTAGAAGTATTTTGATAAGTGTCTTGAAGTCTTTCAAAAGTGTATAAATACATATTAAAACACTACATGTATATACATTTTAACTGAGTCGTTAAGTCATCGTTAGTCATTACATGTAAGTGTTGTTTTGAAACCTTGAGGTTAACGATCTTGTTAAATGTTGTTAACCCAATGTTTATAATATAAAATGAGATTTTAAATTATTATATTATCATGATATTATCATATATGGCTATCTCTTAATATGATATATATACATTAAATGTCTTTACAACGATAATCGTTACATATATGTCTCGTTTAAAAATCATTAAGTTAGTAGTCTTGTTTTTACATATGTAGTTCATTGTTAATATACTTTATGATATGTTTACTTATCATAGTATCATGTTAACTATATATATATCCATATATATGTCATCATATAGTTTTTTACAAGTTTTAACGTTCGTGAATCACCGGTCAACTTGGGTGGTCAATTGTCTATATGAAACATATTTCAATTAATCAAGTCTTAACAAGTTTGATTGCTTAACATGTTGGAAACATTTAATCATGTAAATATTAATCTCAATTAATATATATAAACATGGAAAAGTTCGGGTCACTACAAAGACGAACCTTAATTTTATCATTTCGCTCTTTTGCGATAGCTTCACTCATACTCTTCGAGTAATCGAATTGATTTATCCTTATTACTCAATGATGATAAAACTCTATTTATCAACTCGTATTCGTCATGAAAACATTCTTATCGTTAGCCATGATGACCTCGATCAAATTTCGGGACGAAATTTCTTTAACATGTAGATACAGTAATGACCCGGAAATTTTCGACTAATTTTAAACCAAACTCTCGATACGATATAATATTTTTGACACGATAAGAAAAGTCCGTTATGTTGCGTTTCAAAAATTTTGAACTGTTTTCATGAATTCATTTACCCTTCGACTGTTCTCGACGATTCACGAACCACTATCTGTAAATAAATACATATATATTTAAATATATATATTAATTTAAAATAAAAACTTATATGATTTAATTCATTTGTGTAAATAAAATAATATATGATATTACTATAAATCTATATATATATATATATATATATATATATATATATGTATGAAAAGTATACTGAATATATATATATATATATATATATATATATATATATATATATATATATATATATATAGATGATTTAGAATTTATTTAACAAACGCTTGTAGCACTCGTTTGTCATCTTGATAGTTATTAAGCAAGTTAAATTCGAACTTATGTAATTATAAAATAAACGGCGATCCGAAGATGAGTTAGATAAGTTTTAGGCTTATTAAAAATATATTCAGGAGCTAGTTAATAAATTTCAACAATTTTTATATTTTACCCTGGATGGGGAGTGGACAGGGAGTTAATTTTTGTTTAATAATTAATAATTAAATTTTATACCATAATGACCAAGAGAATTAAATATAAGTAATGTAAAAAAATTGGGATTTTTCTGAACACTTTTATTCACCGCTGTTTAACAACGGACTACGAAATACTATTCCTAATAAAACCGTCAGCAGAAAACATCAAATATACCAATTGTAGTTATGCACGTTTTCTTTCTTTTCTTCATTTAATATATATATTGTTATTTGAGTTTTGTAAACATATGAAATATTCAACATGGCACTGTGGGTGTCTGCCTTTACAATTTTAAATAGTACAGAGTACATAGATTTATATATAGATATTTATATCCGTGATTATGAATATGAATGATTTACCCGGCACTGTTTTCACTTTTAATCATCATTCAAATTATATTTTATATATATATATATATATATATATATATATATATATATATATATATATATATACACACACACACACACATTTGATACACATGCAAGGACACATATTACTCTTCATCTTCTGAATATTTGTATTTACCAAATAAACAACCTTGAATCACCACTAGAACTTCCACAACCGAGAGTCACCAAGATAACACCATTATTACCTTCTACTTGTAATAATTATCGAACGCCCCAACATGGTTTCATGCTCACTTTCTTGCTCACCTTCGAACCCTTCTTGCTCACCTTTTGTTTACAAACCGATCACCTTCATCAACCCTCGTCGACCCACCATGATAACCACCACCTTAATCACCATAACCACCATCATCGAACAAAACCATCAACACCATTTGATACCCTGCAATTTCGATTCTCTTTCTTGTTTCATTCGTAAATAACCCAACACCATAGCCCGCTTATATCCCTGATTGAGTCCTCGTTAACTCACCATCATCACAACCATCTAACTATCTCTCTCTTCTCTCTCTCTTCGAAACCCATGTCATTTATTTCTGTTTGTTCAGCTGTAAAACCACCAAAACTCGTCACCATTGTTGCTACTTTTCTTTCTATTTTGTTGTTTAAAACAAAACCACAACACATAACTATTGCTGCTTGAAATGTCCCGTTCATATTGATTATAAACGTTCCATATTAATTGATTTTGTTGCGAGGTTTTGACCTCTATATGAGACGTTTTTCAAAGACTGCATTCATTTTTAAAACAACCATAACCTTTATTTTATCAATAAAGGTTTTAAAAACATTACGTAGATTATCAAATAATGATAATCTAAAATATATTGTTTACACACGACCATTACATAATGGTTTACAATAGAAATATATTACATCGACATATGTTTCTTGAATGCAGTTTTTACACAATATCATACAAACATGGACTCCAAATCTTGTCCTTATTTTAGTATGCAACAGCGGAAGCTCTTAGTATTCACCTGAGAATAAACATGCTTTAAACGTCAACAAAAATGTTGGTGAGTTATAGGTTTAACCTATATATATCAAATCGTAACAATAGACCACAAAATTTCATATTTCAATACACATCCCATACATAGAGATAAAAATCATTCATATGGTGAACACCTGGTAACCGACATTAACAAGATGCATATATAAGAATATCCCCATCATTTCGGGACACCCTTCGGATATGATATAAATTTCGAAGTACTAAAGCATCCGGTACTTTGGATGGGGTTTGTTAGGCCCAATAGATCTATCTTTAGGATTCGTGTCAATTAGGGTGTCTGTTCCCTAATTCTTAGATTACCAGACTTAATAAAAAGGGGCATATTCGATTTCGATAATTCAACCATAGAATGTAGTTTCACGTACTTGTGTCTATTTTGTAAATCATTTATAAAACCTGCATGTATTCTCATCCTAAAAATATTAGATTTTAAAAGTGGGACTATAACTCACTTTCACAGATATTTCCTTCCTCGGAAATAAGACTTGGCCACGGATCGATTCACGAACCTATACAAATATGTACATATATATCAAAGTATGATCAAAATATAATTACAACCATTTTTATTATGTTTTAAAGATTTGAGTGTATTAAGTCAGCTGTCCTCGTTAATAACCTACAACTAGTTGTCCACAGTTAGATGTACAGAAATAAATCGATATATATTATCTTTAATCAATCCACGACCCAGTGTATACAAGTCTCAGGCTAGATCACAACTCAAAGTATATATATTTTTGGAATCAACCTCAACCCTGTATAGCTAACTCCAACATTACTGCATATAGAGTGTCTATGGTTGTTCCAAATGATATATATACATGGGTTGATATGATATGTTAAAACATTTGCATACGTGTCTATGGTATCCCAAGATTACATAATATATTAGAATACATGTATAATACAATATAAGTTAGCTAGGATATAATTTGTATAGATTTATTAAACATTTCCCGTAGCTAAAAAGATCAAAAATATCCAATCTTGTTTTACCCATAACTTCTTCATTTTAAATCCGATTTGAGTGAATCAAATTGCTATGGTTTCATATTGAACTATAATTTAAGAATCCAAACAGAAAAATTATAGTCAGAAATTTAAGTTACATGTCAATTACTAAAGAGGTAGTCATTTTCGTCGAAAGAACGACATCTTGATGACCATTTTGAAAAACATACTTTCACTTTGAGTTTAACCAAGATTTTTGGATATAGGTTCACGTTCATATGAAAAATCATTTTCCCAGAAGAACAACTTTTAAATCAAAGTTTATCATAGTTTTTAATTATCCAAACCAAAACAGCCCCCGGTTTCAGTACGACGGCGTATATTCTATTTTATGGTGTTCATCGTGTTTCCAGGTTTTAAATCATTAAGTTAGCATATCATATAGATATAGAACATGTGTTTAGTTGATTTTAAAAGTCAAGTTAGAAGGATTAACTTTTGTTTGCGAACAAGTTTAGAATTAACTAAACTATGTTCTAGTGATTACAAGTTTAAACCTTCGAATAAGATAGCTTTATATGTATGAATCGAATGATGTTATGAACATCATTACTCTCTCAAGTTTTCTGGATAAAACTACTGGAAATGAGAAAAATGGATCTAGCTTCAAAGGATCCTTGGATGGCTTGAAAGTTCTTGAAGCAGAATCATGACACGAAAACAGTTCAAGTAAGATTTTCACTCGAAATAAGATTGTTATAGTTGTAGAAATTGAATCAAAGTTTGAATATGAATTTTACCTTGAATTAGAAAGATAACCTACTGTAAATAACAAAGGTTCCTTGATCTTAGATGATTACTTAGAATGGATTAGAAAGCTTGGAAGTAGACTTGCAAACTTGGAAGTATTCTTGATTTTTATGAAACTATACTTATGGAATTTATGAAGAACACTTAGAACTTGAAGATGGAATTTAAGAGAGATCAATTAGATGAAGAAAATTGAAGAATGAAAGTGTTTGTAGGTGTTTTTGGTCGTTGGTATATGGATTAGATATAAAGGATATGTAATTTTGTTTTCATGTAAATAAGTCATGAATGATTACTAATATTTTTTTAATTTTATGAGATATTTCATGCTAGTTGCCAAATGATGGTTCCTACAAATGATGGTTCCTACAAATGATGGTTCCTAACACATGTAGGAACCATCATTTGGCAACTAGCATAAAATATCTCATAAAATTACAAAAATATGAGTAATCATTCATGACTTATTTACATGAAAATAAAATTACATATCCTTTATATCTAATCCATACACCAACGACCAAAACACCTACAAACACTTTCATTCTTCAATTTTCTTCATCTAATTGATCTCTCTCAAGCTCTATCTTCAAGTTCTAAGTGTTCTTCATAAATTCCAAAAGTTCTAGTTTCATAAAATCAAGAATACTTCCAAGATTGCAAGTTTACTTCCAAGTTTTCTAAATCCATTCCAAGTAATCATTCAAGATCAAGAAACCTTTGTTACTTACAGTAGGTTATCTTTCTAATACAAGGTAATAATCATATTCAAACTTTAATTCAATTTCTATAACTATAACAATCTTATTTCGAGTGGAAATCTTACTTGAAATTGTTTTCGTGTCATGATTCTGCTTCAAGAACTTTCAAGCCATCCAAGGATCCTTTGAAGCTAGATCTATTTTTATCATTTCCAGTAGTTTTATCCAGAAAACTTGAGATAGTAATGATGTTCATAACATCATTCGATTCATACATATAAAGCTATCTTATTCGAAGGTTTAAACTTGTAATCACTAGAACATAGTTTAGTTAATTCTAAACTTGTTCGCAAACAAAAGTTAATCCTTCTAACTTGACTTTTAAAATCAACTAAACACATGTTCTATATCTATCTGATATGCTAACTTAATGATTTAAAACCTGGAAACACGATGAATACCATAAAATCGAATATACGCCGTCGTAGTGAAACCGGGGGCTGTTTTGGTTTGGATAATTAAAAACTATGATAAACTTTGATTTAAAAGTTGTTCTTCTGGGAAAATGATTTTTCATATGAACATGAACCTATATCCAAAAATCTTGGTTAAACTCAAAGTGAAAGTATGTTTTTCAAAATGGTCATCAAGACGTCGTTCTTTCGACGGAAATGACTACCTTTACAAAAATGACTTGTAACTTATTTTTCCGTCTATAAACCTATAATTTTTCTATTTAGATTCATAAAATAGAGTTCAATATGAAACCATAGCAATTTGATTCACTCAAAACAGATTTAAAATGAAGAAGTTATGGGTAAAACAAGATTGGATAATTTTTCTCATTTTAGCTACGTGAAAATTGGTAACAAATCTATTCCAAACATTACTTAATCAACTTGTATTGTATATTATGTAATCTTTGAAATGTCCCGTTCTTATTGATTAAAAACGTTCCATATTAATTGATTTCGTTGCGAGGTTTTGACCTCTATATGAGACGTTTTTCAAAGACTGCATTCATTTTTAAACAAACCATAAAATTTATTTCATCAATAAAGGTTTAAAAAGCTTTACGTAGATTATCAAATAATGATAATCTAAAATATCCTGTTTACACACGACCATTATATAATGGTTTACAATACAAATATGTTACAACAAAATAAGTTTCTTGAATGCAGTTTTTACACAATATCATACAAGCATGGACTCCAAATCTTGTCCTTATTTAAGTATGCGACAGCGGAAGCTCTTAATAATCACCTGAGAATAAACATGCTTAAAACGTCAACAAAAATGTTGGTGAGTTATAGGTTTAACCTATATATATCAAATCATAATAATAGACCACAAGATTTCATATTTCAATACACATCCCATACATAGAGATAAAAATCATTCATATGGTGAACACCTGGTAACCGACATTAACAAAATGCATATATAAGAATATCCCCATCATTCCGGGACACCCTTCGGATATGATATAAATTTCTAAGTACTAAAGCATCCGGTACTTTGGATGGGGTTTGTTAAGCCCAATAGATCTATCTTTAGGATTCGCGTCAATTAGGGTGTCTGTTCCCTAATTCTTAGATTACCAGACTTAGTAACAAGGGGCATATTCGATTTCAATAATTCAACCATAGAATGTAGTTTCACGTACTTGTGTCTATTTTGTAAATCATTTATAAAACCTGCATGTATTCTCATCCCAAAAATATTAGATTTTAAAAGTGGGACTATAACTCACTTTCACAGATTTTTACTTCGTCGGGAAGTAAGACTTGGCCACTGGTTGATTCACGAACCTATAACAATATATACATATATATCAAAGTATGTTCAAAATATATTTACAACACCTTTAATATATTTTGATGTTTTAAGTTTATTAAGTCAGCTGTCCTCGTTAGTAACCTACAACTAGTTGTCCACAGTTAGATGTACAGAAATAAATCGATAAATATTATCTTGAATCAATCCACGACCCAGTGTATACGTATCTCAGTATTGATCACAACTCAAACTAAATATATTTTGGAATCAACCTCAACCCTGTATAGCTAACTCCAACATTCACATATAGAGTGTCTATGGTTGTTCCGAAATATATATAGATGTGTCGACATGATAGGTCGAAACATTGTATACGTGTCTATGGTATCTCAAGATTACATAATATACAATACAAGTTGATTAAGTTATGGTTGGAATAGATTTGTTACCAATTTTCACGTAGCTAAAATGAGAAAAATTATCCAATCTTGTTTTACCCATAACTTCTTCATTTTAAATCCGTTTTGAGTGAATCAAATTGCTATGGTTTCATATTGAACTCTATTTTATGAATCTAAACAGAAAAAGTATAGGTTTATAGTCGGAAAAATAAGTTACAAGTCGTTCTTGTAAAGGTAGTCATTTCAGTCGAAAGAACGACGTCTAGATGACCATTTTAGAAAACATACTTCCACTTTGAGTTTAACCATAATTTTTGGATATAGTTTCATGTTCATAATAAAAATAATTTTCTCAGAATAACAACTTTTAAATCAAATTTTATCATAGTTTTTAATTAACTAACCCAAAACAGCCCGCGGTGTTACTACGACGGCGTAAATCCGGTTTTACGGTGTTTTTCGTGTTTCCAGGTTTTAAATCATTAAGTTAGCATATCATATAGATATAGAACATGTGTTTAGTTGATTTTAAAAGTCAAGTTAGAAGGATTAACTTTTGTTTGCGAACAAGTTTAGAATTTACTAAACTATGTTCTAGTGATTACAAGTTTAAACCTTCGAATAAGATAGCTTTATATGTATGAATCGAATGATGTTATGAACATCATTACTACCTTAAGTTCCTTGGATAAACCTACTAGAAAAGAGAAAAATGGATCTAGCTTCAATGGATCCTTGGATGGCTCGAAGTTCTTGAAGCAGAATCATGACACGAAAACAAGTTCAAGTAAGATCATCACTTAAAATAAGATTGTTATAGTTATAGAAATTGAACCAAAGTTTGAATATGATTATTACCTTGTATTAGAATGATAACCTACTGTAAGAAACAAAGATTTCTTGAGGTTGGATGATCACCTTACAAGATTGGAAGTGAGCTAGCAAACTTGAAAGTATTCTTGATTTTATGAAACTAGAACTTTTGGAATTTATGAAGAACACTTAGAACTTGAAGATAGAACTTGAGAGAGATCAATTAGATGAAGAAAATTGAAGAATGAAAGTTTTTTTGTAGGTGTTTTTGGTCGTTGGTGTATGGATTAGATATAAAGGATATGTTATTTTGTTTTCATGTAAATAAGTCATGAATGATTACTCATATTTTTGTAATTTTATGAGATATTTCATGCTAGTTGCCAAATGATGGTTCCCACATGTGTTAGGTGACTCACATGGGCTGCTAAGATCTGATCATTGGAGTGTATATACCAATAGTACATACATCTAAAAGCTGTGTATTGTACGAGTACGAATACGGGTGCATACGAGTAGAATTGTTGATGAAACTGAACGAGGATGTAACTGTAAGCATTTTTGTTAAGTAGAAGTATTTTGATAAGTGTATTGAAGTCTTTCAAAAGTGTATAAATACATATTAAAACACTACATGTATATACATTTTAACTGAGTCGTTAAGTCATCGTTAGTCGTTACATGTAAGTGTTGTTTTGAAACTTTTAGGTTAACGATCTTGTTAAATGTTGTTAACCCAATGTTTATAATATCAAATGAGATTTTAAATTATTATATTATCATGATATTATCATGTATGAATATCTCTTAATATGATATATATACATTAAATGTCTTTACAACGATAATCGTTACATATATGTCTCGTTTAAAAATCATTAAGTTAGTAGTCTTGTTTTTACATATGTAGTTCATTGTTAATATACTTAATGATATGTTTACTTATCATAGTATCATGTTAACTATATATATATCCATATATATGTCATCATATAGTTTTTACAAGTTTTAACGTTCGTGAATCACCGGTCAACTTGGGTGGTCAATTGTCTATATGAAACATATTTCAATTAATCAAGTCTTAACAAGTTTGATTGCTTAACATGTTGGAAACATTTAATCATGTAAATATCAATCTCAATTAATATATATAAATATGGAAAAGTTCGGGTCACTACAGTACCTACCCGTTAAATAAATTTCGTCCCGAAATTTTAAGCTGTTGAAGGTGTTGATGAATCTTCTGGAAATAGATGCGGGTATTTCTTCTTCATCTGATCTTCACGCTCCCAGGTGAACTCGGGTCCTCTACGAGCATTCCATCGAACCTTAACAATTGGTATCTTGTTTTGCTTAAGTCTTTTAACCTCACGATCCATTATTTCGACGGGTTCTTCGATTAATTGAAGTTTTTCGTTGATTTGGATTTCATCTAACGGAATAGTGAGATCTTCTTTAGCAAAACATTTCTTCAAATTCGAGACGTGGAAAGTGTTATGTACAGCCGCGAGTTGTTGAGGTAACTCAAGTCGGTAAGCTACTGGTCCGACACGATCAATAATCTTGAATGGTCCAATATACCTTGGATTTAATTTCCCTCGTTTACCAAATCGAACAACGCCTTTCCAAGGTGCAAATTTAAGCATGACCATCTCTCCAATTTCAAATTCTATATCTTTTCTTTTAATGTCAGCGTAGCTCTTTTGTCGACTTTGGGCAGTTTTCAACCGTTGTTGAATTTGGATGATCTTCTCGGTAGTTTCTTGTATAATCTCCGGACCCGTAATCTGTCTATCCCCCACCTCACTCCAACAAATCGAAGACCTGCACTTTCTACCATAAAGTGCTTCAAATGGCGCCATCTCAATGCTTGAATGGTAGCTGTTGTTGTAGGAAAATTCTGCTAACGGTAGATGTCGATCCCAACTGTTTCCGAAATCAATAACACATGCTCGTAGCATGTCTTCAAGCGTTTGTATCGTCCTTTCGCTCTGCCCATCAGTTTGTGGATGATAGGCAGTACTCATGTCTAGACGAGTTCCTAATGCTTGCTGTAATGTCTGCCAGAATCTTGAAATAAATCTGCCATCCCTATCAGAGATAATAGAGATTGGTATTCCATGTCTGGAGACGACTTCCTTCAAATACAGTCGTGCTAACTTCTCCATCTTGTCATCTTCTCTTATTGGTAGGAAGTGTGCTGATTTGGTGAGACGATCAACTATTACCCAAATAGTATCAAAACCACTTGCAGTCCTTGGCAATTTAGTGATGAAATCCATGGTAATGTTTTCCCATTTCCATTCCGGGATTTCGGGTTGTTGAAGTAGACCTGATGGTTTCTGATGCTCAGCTTTGACCTTAGAACACGTCAAACATTCTCCTACGTATTTAGCAACATCGGCTTTCATACCCGGCCACCAAAAATGTTTCTTGAGATCCTTGTACATCTTCCCCGTTCCAGGATGTATTGAGTATCTGGTTTTATGAGCTTCTCTAAGTACCATTTCTCTCATATCTCCAAATTTTGGTACCCAAATCCTTTCAGCCCTATACCGGGTTCCGTCTTCCTGAATATTAAGATGCTTCTCCGATCCTTTGGGTATTTCATCCTTTAAATTTCCCTCTTTTAAAACTCCTTGTTGCGCCTCCTTTATTTGAGTAGTAATGTTATTATGAATCATTATATTCATAGATTTTACTCGAATGGGTTCTCTGTCCTTCCTGCTCAAGGCATCGGCTACCACATTTGCCTTCCCCGGGTGGTAACGAATCTCAAAGTCGTAATCATTCAACAATTTAATCCACCTACGCTGCCTCATATTCAGTTGTTTCTGATTAAATATGTGTTGAAGACTTTTGTGGTCGGTATATATAATACTTTTGACCCCATATAAGTAGTGCCTCCAAGTCTTTAATGCAAAAACAACCGCGCCTAATTCCAAATCATGCGTCGTATAATTTTGTTCGTGAATCTTCAATTGTCTAGACGCATAAGCAATCACCTTCGTTCGTTGCATTAATACACAACCGAGACCTTGCTTTGATGCATCACAATAAATCACAAAATCACCATTCCCTTCAGGCAATGACAATATAGGTGCCGTAGTTAGCTTTTTCTTCAATAACTGAAACGCTTTCTCTTGTTCATCATTCCATTCAAATTTCTTCCCTTTATGCGTTAATGCAGTCAAGGGTTTTGCTATTCTGGAAAAGTCTTGGATGAACCTTCTGTAGTAACCAGCTAGTCCTAAAAACTGGCGTATGTGTTTCGGAGTTTTCGGGGTTTCCCACTTTTCAACAGTTTCTATCTTTGCCGGATCCACCTTAATACCTTCTTTGTTCACTATGTGACCGAGGAATTGAACTTCTTCCAACCAAAATGCACACTTTGAAAACTTAGCGTACAATTCTTCCTTCCTCAACACTTCTAACACCTTTCTCAAATGTTCACCGTGTTCTTGGTCATTCTTTGAGTAAATAAGTATGTCATCAATGAAAACAATGAAAAACTTGTCAAGGTATGGTCCACACACTCGGTTCATAAGGTCCATGAACACAGCTGGTGCATTAGTTAAACCAAACGGCATGACCATAAACTCGTAATGACCGTAACATGTTCTGAAAGCAGTCTTTGGAATATCATCTTCTTTCACCCGCATTTGATGATACCCGGAACGTAAGTCAATCTTTGAATAAACAGACGAGCCTTGTAGTTGATCAAATAAGTCGTCGATTCTCGGTAGTGGGTAGCGATTCTTGATGGTAAGTTTGTTCAACTCTCGGTAGTCGATACACAACCTGAATGTACCATCTTTCTTCTTGACAAACAAAACAGGAGCTCCCCAAGGTGATGTGCTTGGTCGAATGAAACCTCGCTCTAAAAGTTCTTGTAATTGGCTTTGCAGTTCTTTCATCTCACTGGGTGCGAGTCTGTAAGGAGCACGAGCTATTGGTGCAGCTCCTGGTACAAGATCTATTTGAAATTCAACGGATCGATGTGGGGGTAATCCCGGTAATTCTTTCGGAAATACATCGGGAAATTCTTTTGCGATGGGAACATCATTGATGCTCTTTTCTTCAGTTTGTACTTTCTCGACGTGTGCTAGAACAGCATAGCAACCTTTTCTTATTAGTTTTTGTGCCTTCAAATTACTAATAAGATGTAGCTTCGTGTTGCCCTTTTCTCCGTACACCATTAAGGGTTTTCCTTTTTCTCGTATAATGCGAATTGCATTTTTGTAACAAACGATCTCTGCTTTCACTTCTTTCAACCAGTCCATACCGATTATCACATCAAAACTCCCTAACTCTACTGGTATCAAATCAATCTTAAATGTTTCGCTAACCAGTTTAATTTCTCGATTCCGACATATATTATCTGCTGAAATTAATTTACCATTTGCTAATTCGAGTAAAAATTTACTATCCAAAGGCGTCAATGGACAACTTAATTTAGCACAAAAATCTCTACTCATATAGCTTCTATCCGCACCCGAATCAAATAAAACGTAAGCAGATTTATTGTCAATAAGAAACGTACCCGTAACAAGCTCCGGGTCTTCCTGTGCCTCTGCCGCATTAATATTGAAAACTCTTCCGCGGCCTTGTCCATTCGTGTTCTCCTGGTTCGGGCAATTTCTAATAATGTGGCCCGGTTTTCCACATTTATAACAAACTACATTGGCATAGCTTGCTCCGACACTACTTGCTCCGCCATTACTCGTTCCGACACCATTTGTTCCTTTTGTTCTATTAACCCCTGGTCCGTAGACCTCACACTTCACCGCGCTATGACCATTTCTTTTACACTTGTTGCAAAATTTGGTGCAGAACCCCGAGTGATACTTTTTACACCTTTGGCATAGCTGTTTCTGATTATTGTTGTTGTTGCGGTTATTATTGTTGTTGGGATGATTGTTGTAGTTGCTGTTGTTGTTGTTGTTGTTGTTGTTGTTGAGCCATTTGTTGTTGTTGCGATTGATGTTGCGATTGTTGTTGTTGTTGTATTGGTGATTCTTATCACCATTTTCCTCCCACTTTCTTTTGACTTGCTTCACATTGGCCTCTTCAGCAGTCTGTTCTTTAATTCTTTCTTCAATCTGGTTCACTAGTTTGTGAGCCATTCTACATGCCTGTTGTATGGAGGCGGGCTCGTGTGAACTTATATCTTCTTGGATTCTTTCCGATAATCCTTTCACAAACACGTCGATCTTCTCTTCCTCATCTTCGAATGCTCCCGGACACAATAGGCACAATTCTGTGAATCGTCTTTCGTACGTGGTAATATCAAATCCTTGGGTTCGTAACCCTCTAAGTTCTGTCTTGAGCTTATTGACCTCAGTTCTGGGACGGTACTTCTCGTTCATCAAGTGCTTGAATGCTGACCACGGTAGTGCGTACGCATCGTCTTGTCCCACTTGCTCTAGATAGGTATTCCACCATGTTAAAGCAGAACCTGTGAAGGTATGCATAGCGTACTTCACTTTGTCCTCTTCAGTACACTTACTTATGGCAAACACCGATTCGACCTTCTCGGTCCACCGTTTCAATCCGATCGGTCCTTCGGTTCCATCAAATTCCAAAGGTTTGCAGGCAGTGAATTCTTTGTAGGTGCATCCTACACGATTTCCTGTACTGCTAGATCCAAGGTTATTGTTGGTATGTAGCGCAGCCTGTACTGCGGCTATGTTTGAAGCTAGAAAAGTACGGAATTCCTCTTCATTCATATTCACGGTGTGTCGAGTAGTCGGTGCCATTTCCTTCAAAATAGTTAAATGGAACAAGTTAATCATACAGAATATTAAGAGTAGTTAATAGTATTTCGTAGCATAATATGAACTCATTTATAAAAGCTTTTTCTTCATATTAGCGTTTTATAAGTTTAAATTCGGGTAGTACCTACCCGTTAAGTTCATACTTAGTAGCTAATATACAATTCAACTACTACAATTCTATATGAAAAACTGATTATAATAATATTTCGCGTTCAAACTTTTATACAATATTTTACAAACTTACAATACCGCTTATTTTACATAAAGCATGAAATATAGCACACAATAACTTTGATACAAGATAGTTGTGAAGATAATTCTAGCTAATACACAAGTCGTTCAGCAAAGGCAATAAAGACACGTAATTCATACGTCCAGAAACAAGTCATGCATTCTGGTTTTACTAGGACTACTTCCCATCCTTGGTCTTATGCAACATAACCGTTATGGCCGTTGATAAGACAGCGTGTTGTAACGTCGTCAAAGGGACTAGGGTTACGTAATGTCCAACAGTCCCGTAACAATCTAAAAACCTCATTTCTTACCCCAATTACCGACTCCGTCACTTGTGGAAATGTTTTGTTTAATAGTTGTAGCCCGATGTTCTTGTTCTCACTCTGGTGAGAAGCGAACATTACTAATCCGTAAGCATAACATGCTTCTTTATGTTGCATGTTAGCCGCTTTTTCTAAATCACGAAGTCCAATATTCGGATATATTGAGTCAAAATAATTTCTTAACCCGTTGCGTAAAATAGCATTTGGGTTCCCCGCAATATATGCGTCAAAGTAAACACATCGTAACTTATGGGTTTCCCAATGTGATATCCCCCATCTTTCAAACGAAAGTCTCTTATAAACCAAGACATTCTTGGAACGTTCTTCGAATGTCTTTCAAACTGATCTCGCGTTAAATAGTTGTGCTGAGGAATTCTGGCCGACTCTAGACAAGATTTCATCAATCATGTCTCCGGGTAGGTCTCTTAAAATATTGGGCTGTCTATCCATTTTGTGTTTTTAAACTGTAAAATAGACAAGAGTTAGATTCATAAAAAAAATACTTATTAATACAAGCAATTTTTACATATATCATAAAGCATAAGAACACTATATTACATATATTACACCACACGAATACAACTATCTTATTCCGACTCGTTCGTTTCTTCTTCTTCAATTTTTGTTCGTTTTGCCAAGTTGCTAGGGATATATGATGTTCCCCTAATACGAGCCGTCGTTATCCACATTGGTTTAGAAAAACCTGGTGGTTTAGAGGTTCCCGGGTCATTGTTACAACTTAAGGACTTCGGGGGTTGACGATACATATACAGTTCATCGGGGTTGGAATTAGATTTCTATATTTTTATGCCCTTTCCCTTATTATTTTCTTTTGCCTTTTTAAATTCAGTTGGGGTAATTTCTATAACATCATCGGAATTCTCGTCGGAATCTGATTCATCGGAGAATTGGTAATCCTCCCAATATTTTGCTTCCTTGGCGGAAACACCATTGACCATAATTAACCTTGGTCGGTTGGTTGAGGATTTTCTTTTACTTAACCGTTTTATTATTTCCCCCACCGGTTCTATTTCTTCATCCGGTTCCGATTCTTCTTCCGGTTCCGATTCTTCTTCCGGTTCCGACTCTTCTTCCGGTTCCTCTTCGGGAACTTGTGAATCAGTCCACGAATCATTCCAATTTACATTTGACTCTTCATTATTATTAGGTGAGTCAATGGGACTTGTTCTAGAGGTAGACATCTATCACATAATATCAAACGCGTTAAGAGATTAATATATCACATAATATTCACATGTTAAAAATATATAGTTTCCAACAAAATTTGTTAAGCAATCATTTTTCAAGTAAACACGGTCGAAGTCCAGACTCACTAATGCATCCTAACAAACTAGATAAGACACACTAATGCAAAATTCTGGTTCTCTAAGACCATCGCTCGGATACCAACTGAAATAACAGTGGGGACGCATCCCACTCAGTGCCTTCCCAGCTAACCGCCTGGTGACCACTGAGCGTACCTCAGACACTGATTTTACGGCCCGCCTCTCGGCAGTACAGTCAACCCTAATAGGGACCGCGAGGAGTAAGAGCCAATGCTTCATCTCAGGTAACACTGTGAGAACCCCCTCTACGATTAACCCGCTCATAAACGGCATTAAACCAGCTCTGATACCAACTGAAATGTCCCGTTGTTATTGATTAAAAACGTTCCATATTAATTGATTTCGTTGCGAAGTTTTGACCTCTATATGAGAGGTTTTTCAAAGACTGCATTCATTTTTAAACAAACCATAACCTTTATTTCATCAATAAAGGTTTAAAAAGCTTTACGTAGATTATCAAATAATGATAATCTAAAATATCCTGTTTACACACGACCATTACATAATGGTTTACAATACAAATATGTTACAACAAAATAAGTTTCTTGAATGCAGTTTTTACACAATATCATACAAGCATGGACTCCAAATCTTGTCCTTATTTAAGTATGCGACAGCGGAAGCTCTTAATAATCACCTGAGAATAAACATGCTTAAAACGTCAACAAAAATGTTGGTGAGTTATAGGTTTAACCTATATATATCAAATCATAATAATAGACCACAAGATTTCATATTTCAATACACATCCCATACATAGAGATAAAAATCATTCATATGGTGAACACCTGGTAACCGACATTAACAAAATGCATATATAAGAATATCCCCATCATTCCGGGACACCCTTCGGATATGATATAAATTTCGAAGTACTAAAGCATCCGGTACTTTGGATGGGGTTTGTTAAGCCCAATAGTTCTATCTTTAGGATTCGCGTCAATTAGGGTGTCTGTTCCCTAATTCTTAGATTACCAGACTTAATAACAAGGGGCATATTCGATTTCGATAATTCAACCATAGAATGTAGTTTCACGTACTTGTGTCTATTTTGTAAATCATTTATAAAACCTGCATGTATTCTCATCCCAAAAATATTAGATTTTAAAAGTGGGACTATAACTCACTTTCACAGATTTTTACTTCGTCGGGAAGTAAGACTTGGCCACTGGTTGATTCACGAACCTATAACAATATATACATATATATCAAAGTATGTTCAAAATATATTTACAACACTTTTAATATATTTTGATGTTTTAAGTTTATTAAGTCAGCTGTCCTCGTTAGTAACCTACAACTAGTTGTCCACAGTTAGATGTACAGAAATAAATCGATAAATATTATCTTGAATCAATCCACGACCCAGTGTATACGTATCTCAGTATTGATCACAACTCAAACTAAATATATTTTGGAATCAACCTCAACCCTGTATAGCTAACTCCAACATTCACATATAGAGTGTCTATGGTTGTTCCGAAATATATATAGATGTGTCGACATGATAGGTCGAAACATTGTATACATATAGAGTGTCTATCATGTCGACAAATCTATATATATTTCGGAACAACCATAGACACTCTATATGTAAATGTTGGAGTTAGCTATACAGGGTTGAGGTTGATTCCAAAATATATATAGTTTGAGTTATGATCAATACTGAGATACGTATACACTGGGTCGTGGATTAATTCAAGATAATATTTATCGATTTATTTCTGTACATCTAACTGTGGACAACTAGTTGTACGTTACTAACGAGGACAGCTGACTTAATAAACTTAAAACATCAAAATATATTAAAAGTGTTGTAAATATATTTTGAACATACTTTGATATATATGTATATATTGTTATAGGTTCGTGAATCAACCAGTGGCCAAGTCTTACTTCTCGACGAAGTAAAAATCTGTGAAAGTGAGTTATAGTCCCACTTTTAAAATCTAATATTTTTGGGATGAGAATACATGCAGGTTTTGTAAATGATTTACAAAATAGACACAAGTACGTGAAACGACATTCTATGGTTGAATACTCGAAATTGAATATGCCCCTTTTTATTAAGTCTGATAATCTAAGAATTAGGGAACAGACACCCTAATTGACGTGAATCCTAAAGATAGATCTATTGGGCCTAACAAACCCCATCCAAAGTACCGGATGCTTTAGTACTTCGAAATTTATATCATATCCAAAGGGTGTCCCGGAATGATGGGGATATTCTTATATATGCATCTTGTTAATGTCGGTTACCAGGTGTTCACCATATGAATGATTTTTATCTCTATGTATGGGATGTGTATAGAAATATGAAATCTTGTGGTCTATTGTTACGATTTGATATATATAGGTTAAACCTATAACTCACCAACATTTTTGTTGACGTTTAAAGCATGTTTATTCTCAGGTGAATACTAAGAGCTTCCGCTGTTGCATACTAAAATTAGGACAAGATTTGGAGTCCATGTTTGTATGATATTGTGTAAAAACTGCATTCAAGAAACTGATTTCGATGTAACATATTTGTATTGTAAACCATTATGTAATGGTCGTGTGTAAACAGGATATTTTAGATTATCATTATTTGATAATCTACGTAAAGCTTTTTAAACCTTTATTTATGAAATAAAGGTTATGGTTTGTTTTAAAAATGAATGCAGTCTTTGAAAAACGTCTCATATAGAGGTCAAAACCTCGCAACGAAATCAATTAATATGGAACGTTTTTAATCAATAAGAACGGGACATTTCAGTTGGTATCCGAGCGTTGGTCTTAGAGAACCAGAAATTTGCATTAGTGTGTCTTATCGAGTTTGTTAGGATGCATTAGTGAGTCTGGACTTAGACCGTTTTTTCTTTAAAAATGATTGCTTAACATTTTTGTTGGAAACTATATATTATTAACATGTATATATTATGTGATATATTAATCTCTTAACATGTTTGATATTGTGTGATAGATGTCTACCTCTAGCACAAATCCCATTGACTCACCTAATAATAACGAAGAGTCGAATATATATTGGACTGATTCACAAGTTCCCGAAGAAGAACCGGAAGAAGAATCAGAACCGGAAGAAGAATCAGAACCGGAAGAGGAGGAACCGGAGGAGGAAATAGAACCGGTAGGGGAAATAATAAAACAGTTAAGTAAAAGAAAATCCTCAACCAACCGACCAAGGTTAATTATGGTCAATGGTGTTTCCGCCAAGGAAGCAAAATATTGGGAGGATTACCAATTCTCCGATGAATCGGATTCCGACGAGAATTCCGATGATGTTATAGAAATTACCCCAACTGAATTTAAAAAGGCAAAAGAAAATAATAAGTGAAAGGGCATAAAAATAGAGAAATCTAATTCCAACCCCGATGAACTTTATATGTATCGTCAACCCCCGAAGACCTTAAGTTGTAACAATGACCCAGGAACTTCTAAACCACCAGGTTTTTCTAAACCGTTGTGGAAAACGACAGCTCGTATTAGGGGAACATCATATATCCCTAGAAAATTGGCAAAACGAACCAAAACCGAAGAAGAAGAAACGAGCGAGTCGGAATAAGATAGTTGTATTCGTGTGGTGTAATATATGTAATATAGCGTGCTTATGCTTTATGATATATGTAAAAATTGCTTGTATTAATAAGTATTTTTTGTTTTTATGAATCTAACTCTTGTCTATTTTACAGTATAAAAACACAAAATGGATAGACAACCCAATATATTAAGAGACCTACTCGGAGACATGATTGATGAAATCTTTTCTAGAGTCGGTCAGAATTCTTCGGCACAACTATTTACGGCGAAATCAGTTTGTAAGACATTCGAAGAACGTTCCTAGAATGTCTTGGTTTATAAGAGACTTTCGTTTGAAGGATGGGGGATATCACATTGGGAAACCCATAAGTTACGATGTGTTTACTTTGACGCATACATTGCGGGGAACCCAAATGCTATTTTACGCAACGGGTTAAGAAATTATTTTGACTCAATGTATCCGAATATAGGACTTCATGATTTAGAAAAAGCGGCTAACATGCAACATAAAGAAGCATGCTATGCTTACGGGTTAGTAATGTTCGCTTCTCACCAAAGTGAGAAAAAGAACATCGGGCTACAACTATTAAACAAAACGTTCCCACAAGTGACGGAGTCGGTAATTGGGGTAAGAAATGAGGTTTTTAGGTTATTACGAGACTGTTGGTCATTACGTAACCCTCATCCCTTTGATGACGTTACAACACGCTGTCTTATCAACGGCCATAACGGTTATGTTCCACAAGACCAAGGATGGGAAGTAGTCCTAGTAAAACCCGAATGCATGACTTGTTTCTGGACGTATGAATTACGTGTCTTTATTGCCTTTGCTGAACGACTTGTGTACTAGTTAAAATTATCTTCACAACTATCTTGTATCAAAGTTATTGTGTGCTATATTTCATGCTTTATGTAAAATAAGCGGTATTCTAAGTTTGTAAAATATTGTATAAAAGTTTGAACGTGAAATATTATTATAATCAGTTTTTCATATAGAATTGTAGTAGTTGAATTGTATATTAGCTACTAAGTATGAACTTAACAGGTAGGTACTACCCGAATTTAAACTTATAAAATGCTAATATGAAGAAAAAGCTTTTATAAATGAGTTCATATTATGCTATGAAATACTATTAACTACTCTTAATATTCTGTATGATTAACTTGCTCCATTTGACTATTTTGAAGGAAATGGCACCGACTACTCAACACACCATGAATATGAATGAAGAGGAATTCCGTACTTTTCTAGCTTCAAACATAGCCGTAGTACAGGCTGCGCTACATACCAACAATAACCTTGGATCTAGCAGTACAGGAAATCGTGTAGGATGCACCTACAAAGAATTCACTGCCTGCAAACCTTTGGAATTTGATGGAACCGAAGGACCGATCGGATTGAAACGGTGGACCGAGAAGGTCGAATCGGTGTTTGCCATAAGTAAGTGTACTGAAGAGGACAAAGTAAAGTACGCTACGCATACCTTCACAGGTTCTGCGTTAACATGGTGGAATACCTATCTAGAGCAAGTGGGACAAGATGATGCGTACGCACTACCGTGGTCAGCATTCAAGCACTTGATGAACGAGAAGTACCGTCCCATAACCGAGGTCAATAAGCTCAAGACAGAACTTAGAGGATTATGAACCCAAGGATTTGATATTACCACGTACGAAAGACGATTCACAGAATTGTGCCTATTGTGTCCGGGAGCGTTCGAAGATGAGGAAGAGAAGATCGACGCGTTTTATGAAAGGATTACCGGAAAGAATCCAAGAAGATATAAGTTCACACGAGCCCTCCTCCATACAACAGACATGTAGAATGGCTCACAAACTAGTGAACCAGATTGAGGAAAGAATTAAAGAACAGACGGCTGAAGAGGCCAATGTGAAGCAAGTCAAAAGAAAGTGGGAGGAAAACGGTGATAAGAATCACCAATACAACAACAACAGCAATTACAATAATAATCGCAACAATTATCCCAACAATCGCAACATCAATCGCAACTACAACAAACGGCCCAACAACAACAACAACAACAACAACAACAACAGCAACTACAACAATCATCCCAACAAAAATAACAACCGCAACAACAACAACAATCAGAAGCAGCTATGCCAAAGGTGTGAAAAGTATCACTCGGGGTTCTGCACCAAATTTTGCAACAAGTGTAAAAGAAATGGTCATAGCGCGGCGAAGTGTGAGGTCTACGGACCAGGGGTTAACAGAACGAAAGGAACAAATGGTGTCGGAACGAGTAATGGCGGAGCAAGTAGTGTCGGAGCAAGTTATGCCAATGTAGTTTGTTATAAATGTGGAAAACCGGGCCACATTATTAGAAATTTCCCGAACCAGGAGAACACGAATGGACAAGGCCGCGGAAGAGTTTTCAATATTAATGCGGCAGAGGCACAGGAAGACCCAGAGCTTGTTACGGGTACGTTTCTTATTGACAATAAATCTGCTTACGTTTTATCTGATTCGGGTGCGGATAGAAGCTATATGAGTAGAGATTTTTGTGCTAAATTAAGTTTTCCATTGACGCCATTGGATAGTAAATTTTTACTCGAATTAGCAAACGGTAAATTAATTTCAGCAGATAATATATGCCGGAATCGAGAAATTAAACTGGGTAGCGAAATATTTAAGATTGATTTGATACCAGTAGAGTTAGGGAGTTTTGATGTAATAGTTGGCATGGACTGGCTGAAGAAGGTGAAAGCAGAGATCATATTTTATAAAAATGCAATTCGCATTGTACGAGAAGAAGGAGAACCCTTAATGGTGTACGGAGAAAAGGGCAAATGAAGCTACATCTTATTAGTAACTTGAAGGCACAAAAACTAATAAGAAAAGGTTGCTATGCTGTTCTAGCACACGTCGAGAAAGTACAAACTGAAGAAAAGAGCATCAATGATGTTCCCGTCGCAAAATAATTTCCCGATGTATTTCCGAAAGAATTACCGGGACTACCTCCACATCGATCTGTTGAATTTCAAATAGATCTTGTACCAGGAGCTGAACCAATAGCTCGTGCTCCTTATAGACTCGCACCCAGCGAGATGAAAGAACTGCAAAGCCAACTGCAAGAACTATTAGAACGTGGTTTCTTTCGACCAAGCACATCACCATGGGGAGCTCCTGTTTTGTTTGTCAAGAAGAAGGATGGTACATTTTGGTTGTGTATTGACTACAGAGAGTTGAACAAACTTACCATCAAAAACCGTTATCCACTGCCGAGAATTGACGACTTATTTGATCAACTACAAGGCTCGTCGGTTTATTCGAAGATCGATTTATGTTCTGGATATCATCAAATGCGAGTAAAGGAGGATGATATTCCAAAAACTGCTTTTAGGACGCGTTATGGTCATTACGAGTTTATGGTTATGCCGTTTGGATTGACTAATGCACCAGCTGTGTTCATGGACCCTATGAACCGAGTGTGTGGGCCATATCTTGATAAGTTTGTCATTGTTTTCATCGATGACATACTTATTTACTCAAAGAATGATCAATAGCACGAAGAACATTTGAGAAAAGTGCTAGAAGTATTGAGGAAAGAAAAACTGTACGCTAAGTTTTCAAAGTGTGTATTTTGGTTGGAAGAAGTTCAATTCCTCGGTCACATAGTGAACAAAGAAGGTATCCAGGTGGACCCGGCAAAGATCAAAACCGTTGAAAATGGGAAACCCCAAAAACTCCGAAGCATATACGTTAATTTTTAGGATTGGCTGGTTACTACAGAAGATTCATCCAAGATTTCTCCAAAATAGCAAAACCCTTGAATGCATTAACGCATAAAGGGAAGAAATTTGAATGGAAGGATGAACAAGAGAAGGCGTTTCAATTATTGAAGAAAAAGCTAACTACGGCACCTATATTGTCATTGCCTAAAGGGAATGATGATTTTGTGATTTATTGTGACGCATCAAAGCAAGGTTTCGGTTATGTATTAATGCAATGGATGAAGGTGATTGCTTATGCATCTAGACAATTGAAGATTCACGAGCAAAATTATACGACGCATGATTTGGAATTAGGCGCGGTTGTTTTTGCATTAAAGACTTGGAGGCACTACTTATATGGGGTCAAAAGTATTATATATACCGACCAAAAAAGTCTTCAACACATATTTAATCAGAAACAACTGAATATGAGGCAGCGTAGGTGGATTGAATTGTTGAATGAGTACGACTTTGAGATTCGTTACCACCTGGGGAAGGCAAATGTGGTAGCCGACGCCTTGAGCAGAAAGGACAGAGAACCCATTCGAGTAAAATCTATGAATATAATGATTCACACTAACCTTACTACTCAAATAAAGGAGGCGCAACAAGGAGTTTTAAAAGAGGGAAATTTAAAGGTTGAAATACCCAAAGGATCGGAGAAGCATCTTAATATTCGGGAAGACGGAAACTGGTATAAGGCTGAAAGAATTTGGGTACCAAAATTTGGATATATGAGAGAAATGGTACTTAGAGAAGCTCATAAAACCAGATACTCAATACATCCTGGAACGGGGAATATGTACAAGGATCTTAAGAAACATTTTTGGTGGCCAGGTATGAAAGCCGATATTGCTAAATATGTAGGAGAATGTTTGACGTGTTCTAAGGTCAAAGCTGAACATCAGAAACCATCAGGTCTACTACAACAACCTGAAATCCCGGAATGGAAATGGGAAAACATTACCATGGATTTCATTACTAAATTACCAAGGACTGCAAGTGGTTATGATACTATTTGGGTAATAGTTGATCGTCTCGCCAAGTCAGCACACTTCCTGCCAATAAGAGAAGATGACAAGATGGAGAAGTTAGCACGACTGTATTTGAAGGAAGTCGTCTCCAGACATGGAATACCAATCTCTATTATCTCTGATAGGGAAGGCAGATTTATTTCAAGATTCTGGCAGATGAAAGGACCCGTTCATATACATTATAAACGATTCACAATAGTTGATTACATCGCGAGGTATTTGACCTCTATATGATACATTTTACAAACATTACATTTGTTTTTAAAAGACAAACTTTCTTTACATCGAAAATTGACAGGCATGTATACCATTTCATAATATCCACTATTCAACTATAAATTGACTTAATAATAATAATCTTTAATGAACTCAATGACTTGAATGTAACGTTCTTCGAAATATGCCATGAAAGACTCCAATTATTATCTTTAAAATGAGCAAATGCACAGCGGAAGATTTCTTTAATACCTGAGAATAAACATGCTTTAAAGTGTTAACCAAAAGGTTGGTGAGTTCATTAGTTTATCATAATCATTCATTTTCATCATTTTAATAGACCACAAGAATTTCATTTCCAGTTCTCATAAATATACGTCCCATGCATAGAGGCAAAAATCATTCATATGGATTGAACACCTGGTAACCGACATTCACAATATGCATATAAGAATATCCCCATCATTCCGGGATCCTCCTTCGGACATGATATAAATTTCGAAGTACTAAAGCATCCGGTACTTTGGATGGGGTTCGTTAGGCCCAATAGATCTATCTTTAGGATTCGCGTCAATTAGTAGATCGGTTTACTAATTCTTAGGCTACCAAGCAAAAGGGGCATATTCGACTTCGATCATTCACCCATATAATGTAGTTTCAATTACTTGTGTCTATTTCGTAAAATAGTTATAAAAGCGCATGTATTCTCAGTCCCAAAAATATATATTGCAAAAACATTTAAAAAAGGAGCAAATGAAACACACCATACTGTATTTCGTAGTGAAAATACATATAACGTCATTGAACTAGTGCAAGGTTGGCCTCAGATTCACGAACCTAAATTAATTATATATAATTATATGTTGGTCAATATTTGTCTAACAATTAGGTCAGGTCATAGTGTACCACAATCCTAATGCTCTAGACTAATATGCAAAAGTCAACAAAAGTCAATTTGACTCAAAATGATTTCCAAAATTTATACATGATTATAATATATTTTAAATATAGTCGTTTTATATTTTTAAAAGATTTATTATAGTAAATAATATAATTCATTTATTAATAAATAAAATTTTATATTAAAATTTATATAATAAAATATACTTTTATATATATTAAGTAATAAAATTTATAGGGTTCATTTAATATCATAAAGATAATATGATAGGTATTATTAAAGTAATTTATTACACGTAGTAAAATATGTTTGTATTACATATTTATTTGATAAAATAATATCTATAATGTTAGTAAGTAAAAGTTATATTATTTTTTAATAATAATTATTATTATAAAAATATCAATATTTATAATTACTAAGATGATATTATGATAAAACGATAATTCTAATTATGATAACTTTAATATTTACGATAATTTTTAATATTATCTTTAAAATAATAATTCTATTTAAAATGATAATAAAAATGATATTTTATAGTAACAATGACATTTCTATTAAAATGATAATTTTTGTTAAAATGATAATTTTTGTTAAAATGATAGTTTTGATACTAACGATACTTTTAATAATAATAGTAATGATAAAAATAATAAGAACGATAATTTTATCTAAATCAATATCTTATAATATTTTAATTTCATCATGATACTCTTACTCATTTTTTCCTAATCGTTTCGTTTAATAGCTTTTAATCGTCTTTTATATCGTGTTCATAATAATGATAATAATAGTAATCAAAATAATTAGGTGTTACTAATATTAGTTTTAATTACAATAATACTAATAATGAAAATTACTATGACATTATTAACGATAATGATAATATAATAATAATAATAATAACAATAACCATTTTTAAATAATGATATATATATTAATAATGATAATAATAATAATGATAATAATAATAATAATAATAATAATAATAATAATAATAATAATAATAATAATAATAATAATAATTAGATAATAATAATAATAATTAGATAATAAAAATAATAATACTAATTATAACTTTAATGATAATAACGATAGTAATAATAATAAAAAACAATTTTTAATGATAAATCCTTTTATTGATAAAGATAATAATAATAATAATAATAATAATAATAATAATAATAATAATAATAATAATAATAATAATAAGATAAAACTAGAACGACGATAATAACGACGATAATAATAATCATTTTTAATAATAATACAAAAATTTGATGGACTATAACTTCAAATCCGTTCATCGAAATCATTCGATATCTAAATAAAAAGTTCTTAATTTTTTGCTAGCTTTCCAACGACATGCATATCTTATACCTTATCTCAGTCGCATATATAACTAATTCAGGATTCAACATAACCTAACTAAAGGCAATATCAAAAGTACAAACATGCATAATCCTATATACTCGAGCACTAGTCAGGGATACACTATTAGTATGTAAAAGTTAAATTATGAGTACTCACGTATCAATATTGAGATTCAATATTGCAGGAAAGGTACGTAGACGCAACGAAGATGATAAACACTATATTGACCTCATGAGCATACCCATGAACCATACCCAATCACCTCCATAGCTATAACCCATAATTTCCTTAATCCAATCCCACTCGAAAAATAATTTCGAAATCACTCGGACCGCATTCCGACGTAATATTTTATGTATACTAATAATATCTTGAAATAATACGGAGTAAATATATATATGTAAATCGATTGAGAGAGTTTAGAGAAAAATATTTTCAAGTTTCTATGAAATAATGAAACCTATTGAATTCTATTTATAATAGATTTTTGAATTATTAAAGTGAATTATTAAAGTATGAATTATTAAAGTGAATTATTAAAGTATGAATTATTAAAATGAATTATTAAAGTATAAATTATTAAAGTGAATTATTAAAGTATGAATTATTAAAGTAAATTATTAAAATATGAATTATTAAAGTGAATTATTAAAGTATGAATTATTAAAGTGAATTATTAAAGTATGAATTATTAAAGTGAATTATTAAAGTTAAAGTACAGTAAAAATAAAGTAAAGGTAAAGTTTAAGTACAGTAAAAATATAAAACTATGTACGTATAATACGCATATAAATATATATAATATTAATTTAAATCGTTATATATATTTAATAAAATAAAATATAAATATCGTTATCTTTATCATACTGGTTAAGTAATGAGTTGTCAAAAGTGGTTCTAGATATTTATAAAAGTTATATACGTTTTAATAATAAAGTTCTTTTTAAACTGAAAACGTTTTTGTACGTTTGAAACTAAATCAAATAAATATAATAATTTTGTTTTCTAAAACCAAATATATTTTTAAGAATCATTTTGTTTAAAGGTTAAAATAATGGAAATCGTTATATCATAAAACGTTTTAGAAAAGTAGAATCGTATATATTCATAATAGGTTTCAAGTTTTTAAATTACAGTCTGTTGGTGAAGCATGGGATAAAGTTCAAAGGTTAAATAAACGTATGAAATCATCTTAATGAAAAATGTCGAGTTACTTACTTGTCGATTTCCAACATCTAAGTTAGTTACACTTCACGTTCTTACTTATAAATCACTTTACCATTTTCCGAATGTTGTAAAAAAGAATAGATTTCTTAAATCACAGTGGACCTCATAACATAGACCCGTAATCATATCACAATGTATCTCATAAATTAATCATTTGATATTATCTTCTAATTCCATCGATAAACATATTGTAACAAATACGTTCATGTAAAGTATTATACGTTTAATACTTTATTAATATTCTCAAGTTATAATATATATACATATATATACATATTTATTTATATATAACGGTTCGTGAATCGTTGGAATTTGGTTGAGGTTATAATGAATGTATGAACACAATTTAAAATTCTTGAGATTTAACTTAACAAACTTTGCTTATCGTGTTGGAATAATATAAAGATAAAGTTTAAATTTGGTTGGAAATTTCCGGGTTGTCACAGTACCTACCCGTTAAAGAAATTTCGTCCCGAAATTTGAGTGGAAAGGTCGTGAATGATAATAAGTATGTTTTCATGATGCATACAGGCTGAAAATTAGAGTTTTATCATCAGCGAATAATTTGGATAAACAATCCATTTATATGAAGAGTACGAATGAAGCTAACATAGAAGAGTGAAATGAGTAAGTGTAGATTCATCTTATCATTTAACGTAGATATGATTGATTTCCAGATTTCAAGGGATTTGAAGAAAATCTTTGTAATAAGATTTGATTCTCTGGTAACAAAGGGAATTAGGATCCGCTTTAAATGCGATCGTCCATTTTAATTGTTCTGTCGAAGATTTTCTTATAAATTCACCTCCTTCGTTTTCTTACAACTCACACCTTCTGTTGATGCATTTTATGCAAGTCCCTAGACATCTACCCACGTCCATTGCAGGTACAACAGTTTACAGGCCACCATGATCGTTCGTTATTATCATATCCGTGTTTGTATGTGGTTACAGAAACTGCAGAAACGCGATTTGGATGTTTGACTATGTTAGACTTAGTCAGACATCCAAGTGAAGCCTCACTCGTACGGCTGACAGGCTCATACGCACGGTTGATGCTGAGCTAAGTCACAATTACAACCTAAATGAGAAGACACGAGTGAGTGATCACCCGTACGGCTGATGAAGCCAACTCATATGTGTGATGGATGAATCGTACGGGTGAGTCAATAGCAGGGGTATATAAAGTCTTATGTTCTTCATTTTAGGTTAAGCCTCTCATTTGTTACACACACTCAGATCTGGTGAGCTCCTCCGATTCTCTCTCAACCCAAATCACCCAGGTGGTGAATAATAGCTCTAAGTGTTGATCTAATCACAATTGATTTAGTTGTGGTATGACTAAATTAATCCTAAAAAGCTTAACCTATTCACTAGAGGGTTTGATTCACTTATTCCGTCATTGTGTGAGTTAAATCTGTTGATTTCTAAGTTCCTAGTCATGTTTCATCACCTTCTATTCTTTCCCCCTCAACTCATATTTTAAAGTATTCATCAATATGCTCCATCCATTTCTGATTCTCGATATACTTCTAACTTTCATATCGGTCATTCTTCTTTTTCATCTACCGCCAGAAGAATCTATTTACTTCTACTATACTCTTGGGTTTATAGTGTTTCTAGTTCTCCCGTGTCTTTATATTGCTATATGCATCGATATATATGGTTTATAACTTTTGGTTTGTCGTTGGGCTTTATATCTTCCCTTATATTTCAAAGTCTCTGTTTCTATCTTCTATCATCATTGTCATCCACAGTTAATGCTCTCTTTTATTTGCTGCAATTTATACCCCAATTTCTATTTCGAAGTTTTGTCCTTATGTTTCTTCTTCTTGCGATTAAGCACCGCTTGTAATGGTCCAGAATTTGCAGATATGAATTTTGGAATGAACATTGTTAATGTTCTAGGAAGAAAATTGTAATGGCACGATCTTGACTTGTCAAATTACCAGAATACCTCAGAAAAAGCCGAATCATCAAGAAATATTTTCTTGATATTTTAGAGGTTAAATAGAATACAAGAGTCGTATAACATGGCACATGATGATGTTATGATCTGTGAATCATCACGTTCCATTTAGAAACTCAGAATGAATTACTCTAATATAATCACATTGATCAAGTGTCATTATATTATACTAACTCATGCTTCAGTTTCCAACACTACTTCAAAAATATTCATATTTTAAACTCAAAGGTTTACAGAGTATAGGAACTAAACAGTTTCCTTTTTGATGTAATACAGATAGCGCAAAGAGATAAATGATTCCAGATAAGAATAGTTATGGAAATATCTTCAGAAATATGGAGGATATTTATAATGAAAGATACGATGATATCTTAGAATTTCTAATATCAGAGGATGATGAAGTATGTTGTCTGTAAGGGTTTAGTGTCAGGAGCAAGGTATGCGTTAATGACTTCAGCAGACACTAAATCATTTGGATTCTTTGAAGGCAGGTTCAGTCTTTGTGATTTGTCCACAGCCTCCTTCATACTTTGCTCAATCCGTTTTCCAGTTCCAAAACTTCTCTATTTCTGAGCTTTGCTAATACACTAATCTTTATCATCAAACTTTTTACTGCAAAGGTCATTTACAGTTTTTGTTACTTCATCAGCATTTCGAGAACTAGTTCGCGGTTCAGAGTGTTTTTCAGAAACTTCACATTCGAAGTATGTAAGCCTTGGAAATAGACGTTATGTATAACTGTTGGCGTCAACATGCTGTGAGATTTCAAAATACTGATTTCTAATTCCCAATGATTCATATGGAAATTCTCGTTACAAGAGGCAGATGAGTAAATGATGAGGTTTCGATAAATATAATGATTCTTCGGAATGCCCAAGATTAGTGAAGTTGTTGGTAAGTTTATTGCTAATGTGGTGGAATATGAAAGGTTCTCCTGTAACAAAAGGGTAATCACATATATCAAAATTATGATAAGGCTACTCCGAATGAAAAATCGAAGTTGTCTTGCTGGAGCTGTGATATAATTTGCTACTTTGCAAAGGAATTGCAAGGTTATTTTTGCTAATAAATGCCAAAAGATCTGACACAGATATGTGTTGAATTATGACTTTGGTTTCGAGAGCTTTTTAAGTACATAACTGTGGGTAATATGTGGTTGGATCATCATCTCGATTGCTCATTATTTGAAGTGTCTTCAGATATTTTCGAAGGGTTTGAACACAGATTGTAATCGTTTGTATACATTTGATGTTCTAACACACTTTTGAAGTCAAAGTATATCTTTGAAAGATGTAGGAATCTAAAAGTGATGGTACCGGTTATATCTCAAATTGAATTCTGAGATTTTAAAATCAGAATATGTAATTGGGTTTGAATGAGTATGGTTGTTTTGATTTCTATAAAAGAATGTATATTATTGTGAAAGTAGGAAGTATAATTGATAATTTGCTTAATCTGATTCGAAGAATGTAACATATTAATTGTGAATTTATATATATCTCTCGGGTATTACCTACCCGTTAAAAATTTTTTCACAATTAATATTTTGTACATAAGAATTTTATTACAGTCTTTATGAAAATATATATGTATATATTATTCTCAGATGTAACATAGATTTTAATGAGTTAATACTAAATTAAACTCATTCGATTTACGGTTGGAACTAGAATTGAATAATTCCTTGAAGGCTTTAGAGGTTACATAAGTATTTCTTCAATAATATTGAAATTATGAATCAATACTTCGTTATTTGTTGAGATGTGATTGATGGAATTCATCACATAAACAAGTTACAAAACCCATATAGTAGGTATATAAGTTCGTGTATGTATATGAAGCAAGCGGAAGCAATTTTAAGTTTATGCATGTATAGTTTAACCTTTTAAACATGAATTCCATTTATAGATCTAGTCTTGAAAATATACTAAAATGTAAATAGAGCTAGTAAGGGTGTTTATACCTTCTCCAAGTTAGGAGGTAATAATATGGATGAGGATGATGTAGAAGATGAAGATAGCAAGCCTCTAACTTGAAGCCTCAAGCTTGAAATACCCACAAGCATCCAATAATCAACACCACCTTTTATTTGGTTAGGATTTAAACACCAATATGCTAGAAAAATCAAGTGAAGAAAACCTATTTCTTCCTCCCAAAATCGGCCAAGAAGGATGAAGATGAGAGAGTTTTTATTTTGAAAAATGCAAGTAATAATTAGATGTGTGTGTAGTTGGTCAAGCATGCAAGTAGAGTGTGATGTACATTTAATCAAAAGGAGCATGGGGAGGGGTTTTCTTGGAGTCCCAAAACCGCCCCCTTTTCCCTCCCCTTTATTTATTTTTTTTTTTTGTTGAACCTTAATAAAAGCCATGCTTATTTGATTAATACTTGCACATCTTTGTTTTATAAACCTTTTATTAAATGTATTTTATAAGCCACTTATAAAACATTAACACACACATGAGTTTAATCATATAAATAATTAAACTTGCATTTATAATTATCCAAATAATTATTTCAAGCATTTTATCTTTAGAAAACCAATTTCTAAAGTTTAAGTGTCGAATATTAATTTTAAAGATCCAATATTTAAAATAAATACTAAAAGGTGTTGACGGCTTGTTATTGGGTATGACCCGACTTGGATCATAACATGTTAGCCACATTAGTTTAGTATGTCTCTCGGGCATATGAAATACCTTCAATCTCCCACTTGCACGAGAAACATAAGAAATTAATGCAAGTGACGGATACCACCTAACGACCGTCCATCACCCCTAATATGTTATGACTTAGTGCCATTCAATAACATCATCCCTTTCGAGTTCCCATCTCGAATATGATTAGGTGAATCTTTCAATATATCCTTTCGTCCTAGATGTCATGTCAAATCCAAGAGACATAGAATGATCACTCTCTTATAGATCTAACTTTATCAGGCCTTAGACATCTGACTCTCAACGAATAAGAGGGACAAATTCCATCTTGACTACATACGTCCTAGACACTACACTTCGTACCATACCTGAAGCCTCCCTTATGTACTACCATGTTTCAGAATAGCGAAGGAAAGAATCAAGGCACAATATTCGGTGAATGTCTGAATCCAATATGTGTCTCAGGTCTGAGGATATAATGATATTCTCCTTTATTCAAGATTACATGTGATCAACCACAAAGGCTCCATATAGTAAATCTTGAGAGCGGGTCTTCCAATATTTGTGTCCCACAAATATCTATGAACCTTGGTTGCAACCTTGCCCCACATTCACCATTTGAATGTTAACCAATCCAAGTTCATAATAGTCTAGACCTCACACTTGTTCCCACAAATGTGATCAACTACGAAATTTAGAATAATAGTTTATTCATGGATAAAATATGCAAAATTGGAACATGACTCATAATTAAATTAATACCATAATTATATTAATGAGTTTGAACTAATTCGTTCCGATACAATACATAAAATAGATCAATTCCAATCACTAGAATATTGAAGCCCTAATGCACAAACATGTCCCTCATGTTTTGGCCCATGTAAAAGCTTCGTGAGTGGATCCGCAACATTTTGATCTGTGTGAACTTTGTGAATACATATCTTTCTTTTTTCAACCTCATCCCTGATGTAGTTGAATCTCCGCTCAATGTGACGAGTCTTTTGATGAGCACGAGGTTCTTTGATTTGAGCAATCGCACCCTCGTTGTCACAAAAGATTTCAAGAGGGTCATGAATGGAAGGGACCACTCCTAAGTCGTCGATGAATTTCTTCATCCATGCAGCTTCCTGAGCTGCCAGTGAGGCGGCAATATACTCCGACTCTGTAGTGGATAACGCAACAACTTCCTGTTTAGAGCTCTTCCAAGAGACTGCACCACCATTCAACATGAAGACATAACCGGATTGTGATCGAGAGTCATCTCGATCAGTTTGGAAACTCGAGTCCACGTAACCTTTTATAGCGAGTTCCTCCTCACCAGACCCATATATTAGAAACATATCCTTAGTCCTTCTAAGGTATTTCAATATACATTTAACCGCAATCCAATGACTATTTCCTGGGTTATTCTGGTATCTACTTGTCAAGCTTAGAGCGCATGACACATCCGGTCTAGTACATATCATTGCATACATGATAGACCCAATAGCAGATGCGTATGGGACTTTCTTCATTCTCTCTTGTTCATCTTTTGTGGTAGGACACTGAGATGAACTGAGAACGGTTCCCTTTTGAATAGGTACCAAACCTTTGTTAGAGTTTTCCATCTTGAACCTTTTCAAGATTTTATCAATGTATGCACTTTGACTTAAACCTATCAATCTCTTGGACCTATTCCTATAGATCCCAATCCCCAATATGTATTGTGCTTCTCCAAGATCCTTAATGGAGAAGCAACTCTTTAGCCAAGTTTTGACTTCTTGCATTGTGGTGATATCATTTCCAAATAATAATATATCATCCACATATAGCACAAGGAACATTATAGAGCTCCCACTAGCCTTCTTGTATACACAAGCTTCATCACCGTTTTTAATGAAGCCAAATTTCTTTGCCTCTTCATTAAAATGATGATTCCACATTCTAGATGCTTGCTTCAATCCATAGATTGATTTCTTTAACTTGCATACCATTTTAGGATTTTTCGGATCAACAAAACCTTCGGGCTGTACCATATAGACATCTTCCTCAAGATATCCATTTAGGAAAGCGGTTTTGACATCCATTTGCCATATTTCATAGTCATAGTGAGCAGCAATGGCAAATAATATCCTAATAGACTTTAGCATTGCCACAGGCGAGAAAGTTTCATCATAATCAACCCCTTGAGTTTGAGTGAAACCTTTTGCTACAAGTCTAGCTTTGTATGTATCCAAGTTTCCATGTATGTTGGTTTTCTTCTTGAAAAGCCATTTACAATCAACTAGCTTGGAGCTAGGAGGTTGCACAACAAGTTCCCAAACTTGGTTTTCATACATGGATTGCATCTCGGCGTTCATGGCTTCCTGCCATTTATCTTTATCAATTCTTGATAAAGCATCTTTGTAGTTTGTCGGTTCATCCAAATCAACCGTATAGCAACCTTGCACGAGAAACCCATATTCTCGGGAGGATTACTAATCCTACTAGATCTTCGAACGTCTTGTGTACCTTGATCATCCACTTGATCATTTTCAACATCCTCATGTTGAGTACTAGTGCCAACCAATTGTGTATCATCGGCTTGATCTTGTACCTCTACAAGATCTATCTTCCTTTCACCATCACCTTCCATAAGGAACTTGGTTTCAAGGAATTCCGCTTTCCGAGCAACAAATACCGTTTGCTCGGATGGATTATAGAAGTAATATCCCATGTCATCTTTGGGATATCCTATGAAGATACACTTTGTGGATCGAGCATGCAGCTTATTTGCTACATAACGCTTAGGATAAGCTTCACATCCCCATACTTTCAAGTATGAAAGAGAAGGAGGTTTTCCAAACCACATCTCATGAGGAGTTCGTTCCACTTTCTTGGTTGGGGCCATATTTAAAATACGAGCCGCGGAGCTTAGACAATAACCCCAAAATGATAGAGGTAACGAGCTTCTTGCCATCATAGATCGAACCATATCCATTAGGGTTCGGTTCCTCCTTTCGGAAACTCCATTAAGTTGGGATGTTCCGGGTGGAGTAAGTTGTGAGATAATCCCACAACTCCTAAGATGATCTTGGAAGGCATCGCTTAGGTATTCACCTCCTCTATCGGTACGAAGTACCTTAATTGTCCTATTGAGTTGATTTTGTACTTCGTTTTGATATTCTTTGAATGCTTCGAACGTTTCATCCTTGTGTCTTAATAAGTAGACATATCCGAAATGACTAAAGTCATCAATGAAAGTAACAAAGTTTCTTTCACCATTCCTAGTCATGGGTTTAAAGGGTCCACATACATCCGAATGTATTAATCCCAATAAATCCTTAGCCCTTTCATAAGTCCCTTTGAAAGGTGCTTTAGTCATCTTGCCTTGTAAACAAGATTCACATACATCAAACGAATCCATTTCATTTGATTTCAAAAGTCCATTCTTTTGAAGTGTATGCATTCGATTCTTGTTTATGTGACCAAGGCGACAATGCCATAAATAGGAATCACTCAAATTCCTTTTGAGTTTCTTGGTGCTAGTATGGTATATAGAGCTCGATGATGCGTCATCATGAACCAATTCATAAATTCCATTTGAAGGCGAAGCCTTGAAATAGAATACATTATCTTTAGAAACATGAATATCATCATAAATAAAATTAACAACGTAACCACATTGTTTTAAGCGAAAGATAGAAATAATGTTTCTACACAAATCCGGAGCATACAAAACATTTTCTAAAATAAGTTCCAATCCGCTTGGAAGCTTCAAAATAAAATCTCCTTGAGCTTTAACATGCACCTTTGCACCATTGCCCATATAGAGACTTGATGTTCCCGCCTTATGATCACTTCTTTTGAACCCCTGCAAAGAATTGCAAATATGAGTTCCACATCCCGTGTCTAATACCCATGTATTAGAAGAAGTAATACTAAGCTCTATATATACCATATATATATTACCTGAGGTTTGCCCTGCATCCCTCTTATCCTTCAACTCCTTAAGATAGACCGGACAGTTTCGTTTCCAATGACCCATCTCACCGCAACCGAAACATAGGTCTTCCTTGGGGTTTGCCTTCTCGGCTACCTTTTGCTTTTTAGCCTTGTTGATGGTTGGGGTAACCATCTTCCCCTTCCCTTTGCCTTGATAGGCGGGTCCTTTTCTCTTAGCCGCCTTTGACTTAGAGGTGTTACCTTTGGATCCACCTTGATCGATTGCTAACACGGGTAAAGCCCTTTTACCCCTGCTATTTTCCGCCGTTCTAAGCATACCGTGAAGCTCACCTATGCTCTTATCCATCCCATTCATATTGTAATTAATTACAAATTGATCAAACCTTTTTGATAGGGAGTTTAGGATAAGATCGGTGGCTAACTCATTTGAAATGTTTAGGTTGAGACGGTTAGCACGATCGATGAGGCTTTTCATCTTAAGTACATAAGATGAAACCGATTGGGCATCGTCCATACGACAAGCATGTAGCGCCCGAACCGTTTCGAAGCGCTCGACACGCGCTTGTTGGAGGAACATCTCCTTCAATTGCGTTATCATGTCGTATGCACTATGATGCTCGAAATCCTTTTGGAGTTCGGGTATCATAGTCCCAAGCATTAAGCATGAGACTTGAAGGGAGTCGTGGCAATACTTATCGTAAGAGTCCATTGCCTCCACATCATTCTCATCCGGTTGATCGGGAATGGGGTCCTCAAGTACATACGCTTTATCCTCTTGTTTGAGGACAATCCGAAGATTGCGGAACCAATCCATAAAGTTGGTATGGTTGAGTTTGTCTTTCTCTAAGAGAGACCTTAACGATAGGTTGTTCATGTTAAGTGGTGCGTTTTGCATGTTGTTGTTGTTATTAGCGGCCATCTACAAAATTCAACAAAGTCCTTTTAAGTATCGATTTTAAACTTAATAAACAATACCCTTTTAATTTGTTTTATTAAATATTAGAATCCAACGGTAAATCAAATTTCGGTTAGGTGACCTTTATCCCGTCATTTGATTTAGCTAGGTAGTCATAATGACAATTGCAATCCTTTTGCAACTTCTAAGTTATGGGATCATGCAATCCTTTTGCATGGCATATTAATCCCATCAACGCTTATTTGTTCCTCATGCTTCGGTGACCCTAAGTTCATGATTCCCAAATCAAGTCGTCCTACTTGTGTAAACATGTAGACTTAACATATAAGTGGTTAGGTGACCTTTATCCCACATGTATGCGAAGTGTACCTTATTCACATTAGTTCACTCATGACGGTTAGGTGACCTTTATCCCATCAAGAGATTCCTAATATGTCTAAGTGTTTCCACAAAAGGATGGCGTTTAACTTGTTTTACCTTGTTTTAGTAAAAGGGATTTTAAGTTTTCTACATTCTAGTTTTAGAAAACAAAGTGCTATACACCAACATGCATTTGGTGTGTAGTGTTTTATGAAAAACCTATTTTCATGTCCTTTTAGTAAAACCAATTACTAGTTATAAGCCAATTTGTTACCTTTTAAATAAACCATTTTATTTAGGTCTAATAACCAATTATTAGTGCCTTTTGTTATGTTTTATTATAACCATTTATAATGTATTATGCAAGTGTTAACATGTGATAATCTTGTAGCAACCAAACATACAAACATACACAAACATGCATAACAAAATATGTTCACAATCGGGAGCCATTATGGTGGACATTTGTTTAGCCAAAAAAACAAATGTCACCTAAGAGGGTTAACCAAAGTAAGAGATTTTATACAAAATCTCCCACTTAATCTTGTAACTTCATAAGCTCCATCTTGTAATCTTCATCTTGAATCTTCATTTTCATTTTACAAAATTATATCCTAATACAATTTTTCTAGAAAATGAAATAACAACCTACTCTATTTTTACATACCAAAATAGAATGAATTACATCAAAATTACAAGAACAATTACAACTTATTACAAACCAAAATGAATGAATTACAACCATGAATAATAACCAAATCATTCAACCAAACAAACACACGGTCTAGGCTCGATTGTGAACAACAACATAACAACAAATCTTGGCCAAACTTGAAGTCCCAAACCCACTTTTGGGACCCATAAAATTCGGCCAAACCATAGAACCCACCAAAACTCATGATTTTTCCATTCTACTTTCATGCATGTTAGTAGATTGTAAAATAAATGAGTTTTCTAGCCAAAAACAAGAAGCATATTAACAAGACTTTGGCTCTAGATACCATTGATGGAATTCATCACATAAACAAGTTACAAAACCCATATAGTAGGTATATAAGTTCGTGTATGTATATGAAGCAAGCGGAAGCAATTTTAAGTTTATGCATGTATAGTTTAACCTTTTAAACATGAATTCCATTTATAGATCTAGTCTTGAAAATATACTAAAATGTAAATAGAGCTAGTAAGGGTGTTTATACCTTCTCCAAGTTAGGAGGTAATAATATGGATGAGGATGATGTAGAAGATGAAGATAGCAAGCCTCAAACTTGAAGCCTCAAGCTTGAAATACCCACAAGCAACCAATAATCAACACCACCTTTTATTTGGTTAGGATTTAAACACCAATATGCTAGAAAAATCAAGTCAAGAAAACCTATTTCTTCCTCCCAAAATCGGCCAAGAAGGATGAAGATGAGAGAGTTTTTACTTTGAAAAATGCAAGTAATAATTAGATGTGTGTGTAGTTGGTCAAGCATGCAAGTAGAGTGTGATGTACATTTAATCAAAAGGAGCATGGGGAGGGGTTTTCTTGGAGTCCCAAAACCGCCCCCTTTTCCCTCCCCTTTATTTATTTTTTTTTTTTTTGTTGAACCTTAATAAAAGCCATGCTTATTTGATTAATACTTGCACATCTTTGTTTTATAAACCTTTTATAAAATGTATTTTATAAGCCACTTATAAAACATTAACACACACATGAGTTTAATCATATAAATAATTAAACTTTCATTTATAATTATCCAAATAATTATTTCAAGCATTTTATCTTTAGAAAACCAATTTCTAAAGTTTAAGTGTCGAATATTAATTTTAAAGATCCAATCTTTAAAATAAATACTAAAAGGTGTTGACGGCTTGTTATTGGGTATGACCCGACTTGGATCATAACATGTTAGCCACATTAGTTTAGTATGTCTCTCGGCATATGAAATACCTTCAGTGATGTTGGTTTTTGTTAAATTCTTCTGAACTTCGCAAAGTACGAATGATGTTATCTGAAAAGTGTCGGTTACATCAATGATGAAGTGTAAAATCAAATATATACTTGATTTATTAGGAATTGGAATTTGTTGAATTGAAACAGAGATTGTAGTTAACGATGGTTAAGTCGCGGGTGAGGGACGTACATTATTGCATATTTGTAATATGAATTAACCTAGTAGTTAAGATTCACACACAATAGCTTAGCACGGAAAGATTTATTTTTTATTTCAAAATATATATATATATATATATATATATATATATATATATATATATATATATATATATATATATATATATATATATATATATATATATATATAAAATATATATATATAATTTCTTCAGAGGGAATGAGTTAATTCTTCATAACTTGTTGATACAATATACACGTTATTGATTCGTAATGATGTAAACAGTGATTCTTGAACTGACGGAGTTTGTGATGTTATAGGTGTTGTTGATTCTGATGTTGACTGTACTGACGATGCTGGTGACGCTAACGGTACTGTTGATGCTATTGGTAAAACAAGTTTAACTTGTTAATCACACACCATTTTTGTCAGGGTTTCTACTCTTCCTTCTATCATTTTGGTTCGCTTAACTGATTTATGGTTAGGGCTAGATTAGATAATCTCTTAGACTTTAGAGATTATATAATTGCCGCGGAATGTTTCTCTAATGAAGTTATGAATTAATACTTCGTCAGTTATTGTTGTTGATACTCCTTGGTATCTATGGTGCGTATGATGTTGATGCTCGTGGGACAGATTGTGAAGTTGAGGTTTACAACGCGGTTGTGGTTGGAGGTGGTAATGGTACTGTTGGCGTTGATGATGGTGGTACTGGTTATGTTGCTGATGCTGCTGCTGGTGTTTGTAATCTCTGCACCATATTCTCCAAAGCCACTACCCGAGCGCGAAGTTCGTTGACTTCTTCTATTATTCAAGGATGATTGTTGGTCGGAACGAGCGGATAAATAAAATCTAGAATTTGATGTAGTATATAATCGTGACGAGATACCTTGGAAATGAGAGAGAAAATGGTGTCTCGAACAGGTTCGCAGGTAAGTGCTTCAGGTTCTTCGCCAAGAGGGCAATGTGGTGGATGGAAAGGATCGCCTTCTTCTTGTTTCCAATGATTGAGGAGGCTACGAACCCATCCCCAATTCATCCAGAATAGGTGATGACTGATTGGTTGATCCATTCCAGTCACACTGCTTTCAGAGCTTGAGTGAGATTCTATTTCGGAATCCGAGTGACTTGAACTGATGATAAATTCCATTTCGTACGATTGGATAAAGGATTTTTCGATATAAAATAATTTTTTTTGGCTATCGGGTGGTATTCTATTTACATAGGATATCTATATATAGAGATCAAAAGATTTCATAGATTACGGAGGAATTTGCGGGATATGTCAGGCAAAGTTTAAAGTAACAGATACGATAAGATATGATTTAGCAGATACGCTAAGATATAAATTTTGTCTATACAGTACTCATGCAATTAATGTAGGAAGACGTGTCTAGAATAATAATGATAAGCAGGTAATTTCCTATATATGATAAGCAGATGATTTTCGACTAGAAATGATAAGCAAAACTTTTGACATGCAGACATGATCGAAGTCCAGACTCACTAATGCATCCTAACGACTTATCAGTTAGACACACTAATGCAGACCTGGTTCGCTAGGACCACCGCTCTGATACCAACTGAAAGGACCCGTTCATATACATTATAAACGATTCACAATAGTTGATTACATCGCGAGGTATTTGACCTCTATATGATACATTTTACAAACATTGCATTTGTTTTTAAAAGACAAACTTTCTTTACATCGAAAATTGACAGGCATGTATACCATTTCATAATATCCACTATTCAACTATAAATTGACTTAATAATAATAATCTTTAATGAACTCAATGACTTGAATGCAACGTTCTTCGAAATATGCCATGAAAGACTCCAATTATTATCTTTAAAATGAGCAAATGCACAGCGGAAGATTTTCTTTAATACCTGAGAATAAACATGCTTTAAAGTGTCAACCAAAAGGTTGCTGAGTTCATTAGTTTATCATAATCATTCATTTTCATCATTTTAATAGACCACAAGAATTTCATTTCCAGTTCACATAAATATACGTCCCATGCATAGAGACAAAAATCATTCATATAGATTGAACACCTGGTAACCGACATTCACAATATGCATATAAGAATATCCCCATCATCCCGGGATCCTCCTTCAGACATGATATAAATTTCGAAGTACTAAAGCATCCGGTACTTTGGATGGGGTTCGTTAGGCCCAATAGATCTATCTTTAGGATTCGCGTCAATTAGTAGATCGGTTTACTAATTCTTAGGCTACCAAGCAAAAGGGGCATATTCAGCTTCGATCATTCACCCATATAATGTAGTTTCAATTACTTGTGTCTATTTCGTAAAATAGTTAAAAAAGCGCATGTATTCTCAGTCCCAAAAATATATATTGCAAAAACATTTAAAAAAGGAGCAAATGAAACTCACCATACTGTATTTCGTAGTGAAAATACATATAACGTCATTGAACTAGTGCAAGGTTGGCCTCAGATTCATGAACCTAAATTAATTATATATAATTATATGTTGGTCAATATTTGTCTAACAATTAGGTCAGGTCATAGTGTACCACAATCCTAATGCTCGAGACTAATATGCAAAAGTCAACAAAAGTCAATTTGACTCAAAATGATTTCCAAAATTTATACATGATTATAATATATTTTAAATATCGTCGTTTTATATTTTTAAATATTTTTAAAAGATTTATTAGAGTAAATAATATAATTCATTTATTAATAAATAAAATTTTATATTAAAATTTATATAATAAAATATACTTTTATATATATTAAGTAATAAAATTTATAGGGTTCATTTAATATCATAAAGATAATATTGAAATGTCCCGTTCTTATTGATTAAAAACGTTCCATATTAATTGATTTCGTTGCGAGGTTTTGACCTCTATATGAGACGTTTTTCAAAGACTGCATTCATTTTAAAACAAACCATAACCTTTATTTCATCAATAAAGGTTTAAAAAGCTTTACGTAGATTATCAAATAATGTTAATCTAAAATATCCTGTTTACACACGACCATTACATAATGGTTTACAATACAAATATGTTACAACAAAATAAGTTTCTTGAATGCAGTTTTTACACAATATCATACAAGCATGGACTCCAAATCTCATCCTTATTTAAGTATGCGACAACGGAAGCTCTTAATAATCACCTGAGAATAAACATGCTTAAAACGTCAACAAAAATGTTGGTGAGTTATAGGTTTAACCTATATATATCAAATCATAATAATAGACCACAAGATTTCATATTTCAATACACATCCCATACATAGAGATAAAAATCATTCATATGGTGAACACCTGGTAACCGACATTAACAAGATGCATATATAAGAATATCCCCATCATTCCGGGACACCCTTCGGATATGATATAAATTTCGAAGTACTAAAGCATCCGGTACTTTGGATGGGGTTTGTTAGGCCCAATAGATCTATCTTTAGGATTCGCGTCAATTAGGGTGTATGTTCCCTAATTCTTAGATTACCAGACTTAATAAAAAGGGGCATATTCGATTTCGATAATTCAACCATAGAATGTAGTTTCACGTACTTGTGTCTATTTTGTAAATCGTTTATAAAACCTGCATGTATTCTCATCCCAAAAATATTAGATTTTAAAAGTGGGACTATAACTCACTTTCACAGATTTTTACTTCGTCGGGAAGTAAGACTTGGCCACTGGTTGATTCACGAACCTATAACAATATATACATATATATCAAAGTATGCTCAAAATATATTTACAACACTTTTAATATATTTTGATGTTTTAAGTTTATTAAGTCAGCTGTCCTCGTTAGTAACCTACAACTAGTTGTCCACGGTTAGATGTACAGAAACAAATCAATAAATATTATCTTGAATCAATCCACGACCCAGTGTATATGTATCTCAGTATTGATCACAACTCAAACTATATATATTTTGGAATCAACCTCAACCCTGTATAGCTAACTCCAACATTCACATATAGAGTGTCTATGGTTGTCCCGAAATATATATAGATGTGTCGACATGATAGGTCAAAACATTGTATACGTGTCTATGGTATCTCAAGATTACATAATATACAATACAAGTTGATTAAGTTATGGTTGGAATAGATTTGTTACCAATTTTCACGTAGATAAAATGAGAAAAATTATCCAATCTTGTTTTACCCATAACTTCTTCATTTTAAATCCGTTTTGAGTGAATCAAATTGCTATGGTTTCATATTGAACTCTATTTTATGAATATAAACAGAAAAAGTATAGGTTTATAGTCAGAAAAATAAGTTACAAGTCATTTTTGTAAAGGTAGTCATTTCAGTCGAAAGTACGACGTCTAGATGATAATTTTAGAAAGCATACTTCCACTTTGAGTTTAACCATAATTTTTGGATATAGTTTCATGTTCATAATAAAAATCATTTTCTCATAATAACAACTTTTAAATCAAAGTTTATCATAGTTTTTAATTAACTAACCCAAAACAGCCCGCGGTGTTACTACGATGGTGTAAATCCGGTTTTACGGTGTTTTTCGTGTTTCCAGGTTTTAAATTATTAAGTTAGCATATCATATAGATATAGAACATGTGTTTAGTTGATTTTAAAAGTCAAGTTAGAAGGATTAACTTTTGTTTGCGAACAAGTTTAGAATTAACTAAACTATGTTCTAGTGATTACAAGTTTAAACCTTCGAATAAGATAGCTTTATATGTATGAATTGAATGATGTTATGAACATCATTACTACCTTAAGTTCCTTGGATAAACCTACTGGAAATGAGAAAAATGGATCTAGCTTCAACGTATTCTTGGATGGCTCGAAGTTCTTGAAGCAGAATCATGACACGAAAACAAGTTCAAGTAAGATCATCACTTGAAATAAGATTGTTATAGTTATAGAAATTGAACCAAAGTTTGAATATGATTATTACCTTGTATTAGAATGATAACCTACTGTAAGAAACAAAGATTTCTTGAGGTTGGATGATCACCTTACAAGATTGGAAGTGAGCTAGCAAACTTGAAAGTATTCTTGATTTTATGTAACTAGAACTTGTAGAATATATGAAGAACACTTAGAACTTGAAGATAGAACTTGAGAGAGATCAATTAGATGAAGAAAATTGAAGAATGAAAGTGTTTGTAAGTGTTTTTGGTCGTTGGTGTATGGATTAAATATAAAGGATATGTAATTTTGTTTTCATGTAAATAAGTCATGAATGATTACTCATATTTTTGTAATTTTATGAGATATTTCATGCTAGTTGCCAAATGATGGTTCCCACATGTGTTAGGTGACTCACATGGGCTGCTAAGAGCTGATCATTGGAGTGTATATACCAATAGTACATACATCTAAAAGCTGTGTATTGTACGAGTACGAATACGGGTGCATACGAGTAGAATTGTTTATGAAACTGAACGAGGATGTAATTGTAAGAATTTTTGTTAAGTAGAAGTATTTTGATAAGTGTATTGAAGTCTTTAAAAAGTGTATAAATACATATTAAAACACTACATGTATATACATTTTAACTGAGTCGTTAAGTCATCGTTAGTCGTTACATGTAAGTGTTGTTTTGAAACCTTTAGGTTAATGATCTTGTTAAATGTTGTTAACCCAATGTTTATAATACCAAATGAGATTTTAAATTATTATATTATCATGATATTATCATGTATGAATATCTCTTAATATGATATATATACATTAAATGTCTTTACAACGATAATCGTTACATATATGTCTCGTTTAAAAATCATTAAGTTAGTAGTCTTGTTTTTACATATGTAGTTCATTGTTAATATACTTAATGATATGTTTACTTATCATAGTATCATGTTAACTATATATATATATCCATATATATGTCATCATATAGTTTTTACAAGTTTTAACATTCGTGAATCACCGGTCAACTTGGGTGGTCAATTGTCTATATGAAACATATTTCAATTAATCAAGTCTTAAAAAGTTTGATTGCTTAACATGTTGGAAACATTTAATCATGTAAATATCAATCTCAATTAATATATATAAACATGGAAAAGTTTGGGTCACTACAGTACCTACCCGTTAAATAAATTTCGTCCCGAAATTTTAAGCTATTGAAGGTGTTGACGAATCTTCTGGAAATAGATGCGGGTATTTCTTCTTCATCTGATCTTCACACTCCCAGGTGAACTCGAGTCCTCTACGAGCATTCCATCAAACCTTAACAATTGGTATCTTGTTTTGCTTAAGTCTTTTAACCTCACGATCCATTATTTCAACGGGTTCTTCGATGAATTGAAGTTTTTCGTTGATTTGGATTTCATCTAACGGAATAGTGAGATCTTCTTTAGCAAAACATTTCTTCAAATTCGAGACGTGGAAAGTGTTATGTACAGCCGCGAATTGTTGAGGTAACTCAAGTCGGTAAGCTACTGGTCCGACACGATCAATAATCTTGAATGGTCCAATATACCTTGGATTTAATTTCCCTCGTTTACCAAATCGAACAACGCCTTTTCAAGGTGCAACTTTAAGCATGACCATCTCTCCAATTTCAAATTCTATATCTTTTCTTTTAATGTCAGCGTAGCTCTTTTGTCGACTTTGGGCGGTTTTCAACCGTTGTTGAATTTGGATGATCTTCTCGGTAGTTTCTTGTATAATCTCCGGACCCGTAATCTGTCTTTCCCCCACTTCACTCCAACAAATCGGAGACCTACACTTTCTACCATAAAGTGCTTCAAACGGCGCCATCTCAATGCTTGAATGGTAGCTGTTGTTGTAGGAAAATTTTGCTAACGGTAGATGTCGATCCCATCTGTTTCCGAAATCAATAACACATGCTCATAGCATGTCTTCAAGCGTTTGTATTGTCCTTTCGCTCTGCCCATCAGTTTGTGGATGATAGGCAGTACTCATGTCTAGACGAGTTCCTAATGCTTGATGTAATGTCTGCCAGAATCTTGAAATAAATCTGCCATCCCTATCAGAGATAATAGAGATTGGTATTCCAGGTCTGGAGACGACTTCCTTCAAATATAGTCGTGCTAACTTCTCCATATTGTCATCTTCTCTTATTGGCAGGAAGTGTGCTGATTTGGTGAGACGATCAACTATTACCCAAATAGTATCAAAACCACTTGCATTCCTTGGCAATTTAGTGATGAAATCCATGGTAATGTTTTCCCATTTCCATTCCGAGATTTCAGGTTGTTGAAGTAGACCTGATGGTTTCTGACGCTCACCTTCGACCTTAGAACACATCAAACATTCTCCTACGTATTTAGCAACATCGGCTTTCATACCCGGCCACCAAAAATGTTTCTTGAGATCCTTGTACATCTTCCCCGTTCCAGGATGTATTGAGTATCTGGTTTTATAAGCTTCTCTAAGTACCATTTCTCTCATATCTCCAAATTTTGGTACCCAAATCCTTTCAGCCCTATACCGGGTTCCGTCTTCCCGAATATTAAGATGCTTCTCCGATCCTTTGGGTATTTCATCCTTTAAATTTCCCTCTTTTAAAACTCCTTGTTGCGCCTCCTTTATTTGAGTAGTAAGGTTATTATGAATCATTATATTCATAGATTTTACTCGAATGGGTTCTCTGTCCTTCCTGCTCAAGGTATCGGCTACCACATTTGCCTTCCCCGGGTGGTAACGAATCTCAAAGTCGTAATCATTCAATAATTCAATCCACCTACGCTGCCTCATATTCAGTTGTTTCTGATTAAATATGTGTTGAAGACTTTTTTGGTCGGTATATATAATACTTTTGACCCCATATAAGTAGTGCCTCCAAGTCTTTAATGCAAAAACAACCGCGCCTAATTCCAAATCATGCGTCGTATAATTTTGTTCGTGAATCTTCAATTGTCTAGACGCATAAGCAATCACCTTCGTTCGTTGCATTAATACATAACCGAGACCTTGCTTTAATGCATCACAATAAATCATAAAATCATCATTCCCTTCAGGCAATGACAATATAGGTGCCGTAGTTAGCTTTTTCTTCAATAACTGAAACGCTTTCTCTTGTTCATCATTCCATTCAAATTTCTTCCCTTTATGCGTTAATGCAGTCAAGGGTTTTGCTATTCTGGAAAAGTCTTGGATGAACCTTCTGTAGTAACCAGCTAGTCTTAAAAACTGGCGTATGTGTTTCAGAGTTTTCGGGGTTTTCCACTTTTCAACAGTTTCTATCTTTGCTGGATCCACCTTAATACCTTCTTTGTTCACTATGTGACCGAGGAATTGAACTTCTTCCAACCAAAATGCACACTTTGAAAACTTAGCGTACAATTCTTCCTTCCTCAATACTTCTAACACCTTTCTCAAATGTTCACCGTGTTCTTGGTCATTCTTTGAGTAAATAAGTATGTCATCAATGAAAACAATGACAAACTTGTCAAGGTATGGTCTGTAGTGACCCGAACTTTTCCATGTTTATATATATTAATTGAGATTGATATTTACATGATTAAATGTTTCCAACATGTTAAGCAATCAAACTTGTTAAGACTTGATTAATTGAAATATGTTTCATATAGACAATTGACCACCCAAGTTGACCGGTGATTCACGAACGTTAAAACTTATAAAAACTATATGATGACATATATATGGATATATATATAGTTAACATGATACTATGATAAGTAAATATATCATTAAGTATATTAACAATGAACTACATATGTAAAAACAAGACTACTAACTTAATGATTTTTAAACGAGACATATATGTAACGATTATCGTTGTAAAGACATTTAATGTATATATATCATATTAAGAGATATTCATACATGATAATATCATGATAATATAATAATTTAAAATCTCATTTGATATTATAAACATTGGGTTAACAACATTTAACAAGATCGTTAACCTAAAGGTTTCAAAACAATACTTACATGTAACGACTAACGATGACTTAACGACTCATTTAAAATGTATATACATGTAGTGTTTTAATATGTATTTATACACTTTTGAAAGACTTCAATACACTTATCAAAATACTTCTACTTAACAAAAATGCTTACAATTACATCCTCGTTCAGTTTCATCAACAATTCTACTCGTATGCACCCGTATTCGTACTCGTACAATACACAGCTTTTAGATGTATGTACTATTGGTATATACACTCCAATGATCAGCTCTTAGTAGCCCATGTGAGTCACCTAACACATGTGGGAACCATCATTTGGCAACTAGCATGAAATATCTCATAAAATTACAAAAATATGAGTAATCATTCATGACTTATTTACATGAAAACAAAATTACATATCCTTTATATCTAATCCATACACCAACGACCAAAAACACCTACAAACACTTTCATTCTTCAATTTTCTTCATCTAATTGATCTCTCTCAAGTTCTATCTTCAAGTTCTAAGTGTTCTTCATAAATTTCAAAAGTTCTAGTTTCATAAAATCAAGAATACTTTCAAGTTTGCTAGCTCACTTCCAATCTTGTAAGGTGATCATCCAACCTCAAGAAATCTTTGTTTATTACAGTAGGTTATCATTCTAATACAAGGTAATAATCATATTCAAACTTTGGTTCAATTTCTATAACTATAACAATCTTATTTCAAGTGATGATCTTACTTGAACTTGTTTTCGTGTCATGATTCTGCTTCAAGAACTTCGAGCCATCCAAGGATCCATTGAAGCTAGATCCATTTTTCTATTTTCCAGTAGGTTTATCCAAGGAACTTAAGGTAGTAATGATGTTCATAACATCATTTGATTCATACATATAAAGCTATCTTATTCGAAGGTTTAAACTTGTAATCACTAGAACATAGTTTAGTAAATTCTAAACTTGTTCGCAAACAAAAGTTAATCCTTCTAACTTGACTTTTAAAATCAACTAAACACATGTTCTATATCTATATGATATGCTAACTTAATGATTTAAAACCTGGAAACACGAAAAATACCGTAAAACCGGATTTACGCCGTCGTAGTAACACCACGGGATGTTTTGGGTTAGTTAATTAAAAACTATGATAAAATTTGATTTAAAAGTTGTTATTCTGAGAAAATGATTTTTATTATGAACATGAAACTATATCCAAAAATTATGGTTAAACTCAAAGTGGAAGTATGTTTTCTAAAATGGTCATCTAGACGTCGTTCTTTCGACTGAAATGACTACCTTTACAAAAACGACTTGTAGCTTATTTTTCCGACTATAAACCTATACTTTTTCTGTTTAGATTCATAAAATAGAGTTCAATATGAAACCATAGCAATTTGATTCACCCAAAACGGATTTAAAATGAAGAAGTTATGGGTAAAACAAGATTGGATAATTTTTCTCATTTTAGCTACGTGAAAATTGGTAACAAATCTATTCCAACCATAACTTAATCAACTTGTATTGTATATTATGTAATCTTGAGATACCATAGACACGTATACAATGTTTCGACCTATCATGTCGACACATCTATATATATTTCGGAACAACCATAGACACTCTATATGTGAATGTTGGAGTTAGCTATACAGGGTTGAGGTTGATTCCAAAATATATATAGTTTGAGTTGTGATCAATACTGAGATACGTATACACTGGGTCGTGGATTGATTCAAGATAATATTTATCGATTTATTTCTGTACATCTAACTGTGGACAACTAGTTGTAGGTTACTAACGAGGACAACTGACTTAATAAACTTAAAACATCAAGATATATTAAAAGTGTTGTAAATATATTTTGAACATACTTTGATATACATGTATATATTGTTATAGGTTCGTGAATCAACCAGTGGCCAAGTCTTACTTCCCGACGAAGTAAAAAATCTGTGAAAGTGAGTTATAGTCCCACTTTTAAAATCTAATATTTTTGGGATGAGAATACATGCAGGTTTTATAAATGATTTACAAAATAGACACAAGTACGTGAAACTACATTCTATGGTTGAATTATCGAAATCGAATATGCCCCTTTTTATTAAGTCTGGTAATCTAAGAATTAGGGAACAGACACCCTAATTGACGCGAATCCTAAAGATAGATCTATTGGGCCTAACAAACCCCATCCAAAGTACCGGATGCTTTAGTACTTCAAAATTTATATCATATCCGAAGGGTGTCCCGGAATGATGGGGATATTCTTATATATGCATCTTGTTAAGGACGAGATTTGGAGTCCATGCTTGTATGATATTGTGTAAAAACTGCATTCAAGAAACTTATTTTGTTGTAACATATTTGTATTGTAAACCATTATGTAATGGTCGTGTGTAAACATGATATTTTAGATTATCATTATTTGATAATCTACGTAAAGCTTTTTAAAACCTTTATCTATGAAATAAAGGTTATGGTTTGTTTTAAAAATGAATGCAGTCTTTGATAAACGTCTCATATAGAGGTCAAAACCTCGCAACGAAATCAATTAATATGGAACGTTTTTAATCAATAAGAACGGGACATTTCAGTTGGTATCCGAGCGTTGGTCTTAGAGAACCAGAATTTTGCATTAGTGTGTCTTATCGAGTTTGTTAGGATGCATTAGTGAGTCTGGACTTCGACCATGTTTACTTGAAAAATGATTGCTTAACAAATTTTGTTGGAAACTATATATTTTTAACATGTGAATATTATGTGATATATTAATCTCTTAACGCGTTTGATATTATGTGATAGATGTCTACCTCTAGAACAAGTCCCATTGACTCACCTAATAATAATGAAAAGTCAAATGTAAATTGGAATGATTCGTGGACTGATTCACAAGTTCCCGAAGAGGAACCGGAAGAAGAGTCGGAACCGGAAGAAGAATCGGAACCCGAAGAAGAATCGGAACCGGATGAAGAAATAGAACCGGTAGGGGAAATAATAAAATGGTTAAGTAAAAGAAAATCCTCAACCAACCGACCAAGGTTAATTATGGTCAATGGTGTTTCCGTCAAGGAAGCAAAATATTTGGAGGATTGCCAATTCTCCGATGAATCGGATTCCGACGAGAATTCCGATGATGTTATAAAAATTACCCCAACTGAATTTAAAAAGGCAAAAGAAAATAATAAGGGAAAGGGCATAAAAATAGATAAATCTAATTCCAACCCCGATGAACTTTATATGTATCGTCAACCCCCGAAGTCCTTAAGTTGTAACAATGACCCGGGAACCTCTAAACCACCAGGTTTTTCTAAACCAATGTGGATCACGACGGCTCATATTAGGGGAACATCATATATCCCTAGAAACTTGGCAAAACGAACCAAAACCGAAGAAGAAGAAACAAGCGAGTCGGAATAAGATAGTTGTATTCGTGTGGTGTAATATATGTAATATATTGTGCTTATGCTTTATGATATATGTAAAAATTGCTTGTATTAATAAGTATTTTTTTTATGAATCTAACTCTTGTCTATTTTACAGTATAAAAACACAAAATGGATAGACAACCCAATATTTTAAGAGACCTACCCGGAGACATGATTGATAAAATCTTGTCTAGAGTCGGTCAGAATTCTTCGGCACAACTATTTAAGGCGAGATCAGTTTGTAAGACATTCGAAGAACGTTCCAAGAATGCCTTGGTTTATAAAAGGCTTTCGTTCGAAAGATGGGGGATATCACATTGGGAAATCCATAAGTTACGATGTGTTTACTTTGACGCATATATTGCGGGGAACCCAAATGCTATTTTACGCAATGGGTTAAGAAATTATTTTGACTCAATATATCCGAATATTGGACTTCGTGATTTAGAAAAAGCGGCTAACATGTAACATAAAGAAGCATGTTATGCTTACGGATTGGTAATGTTCGCTTCTCACCAAAGTGAGAACAAGAACATCGGGCTACAACTATTAAACAAAACGTTCCCACAAGTGACGGAGTCGGTAATTGGGGTAAGAAATGAGGTTTTTAGATTGTTACGGGACTATTGGACATTACGTAACCCTCGTCCCTTTGACGACATTACAACACGCTGTCTTATCAACGGCCATAACGGTTATGTTCCACAAGACCAAGGATGGGAAGTAATCCTAGTAAAACCAGAATGCATGACTTGTTTCTGGACGTATGAATTACGTGTCTTTATTGCCTTTGCTGAACGACTTGTGTACTAGCTAGAATTATCTTCACAGCCATCTTGTATCAAATTTATTGTGTGCTATATTTCATGCTATATGTAAAATAAGCGGTATTGTAAGTTTGTAAAATATTGTGTAAAAGTTTGAACGCGAAATATTATTATAATCAGTTTTTCATATAGAATTGTAGTAGTTGAATTGTATATTAGCTACTAAGTATGAACTTAACGGGTAGGTACTATCCGAATTTAAACTTATAAAACGCTAATATGAAGAAAAAGCTTTTATAAATGAGTTCATATTATGCTACGAAATACTATTAACTACTCTTAATATTCTGTATGATTAACTTGTTCCATTTAACTATTTTGAAGGAAATGGCACCGACTACTCGACACACCGTGAATATGAATGAAGAGGAATTTCGTAATTTTCTAGCTTCAAACATAGCCGAAGTACAGGCTGCGCTACATACCAACAATAACCTTGGATCTAGCAGTACAGGAAATCGTGTAGGATGCACCTACAAAGAATTCACTGCCTGCAAACCTTTGGAATTTGATGGAACCGAAGGACCGATCGGATTGAAACGGTGGACCGAGAAGGTCGAATCGGTGTTTGCCATAAGTAAGTGTACTTAAGAGGACAAAGTAAAGTATGCTACGCATACCTTCACAGGTTCTGCGTTAACATGGTGGAATACCTATCTAGAGCAAGTGGGACAAGACGATGCGTACGCACTACCGTGGTCAGCATTCAAGCACTTGATGAATGAGAAGTACCGTCCCAGAACCGAGGTCAATAAGCTCAAGACAGAACTTAGAGGGTTACGAACCCAAGGATTTGATATTACCACGTACGAAAGACGATTCACAGAATTGTGCCTATTGTGTCCGGGAGCATTCGAAGATGAGGAAGAGAAGATCGACGCGTTTGTGAAAGGATTACCGGAAAGAATCCAAGAAGATATAAGTTCACACGAGCCCGCCTCCATACAACAGGCATGTAGAATGGCTCACAAACTCGTGAACCAGATTGAAGAAAGAATTAAAGAACAGACTGCTGAAGAGGCCAATGTGAAGCAAGTCAAAAGAAAGTGGGAGGAAAACGGTGATAAGAATCACCAATACAACAACAACAGCAATTACAACAATAATCGCAACAATTATCCCAAGAATCGCAACATCAATCGCAACTACAACAAACGGCCCAACAACAACAACAACAACAGTAACTACAACAATCATCCCAACAACAATAATAACCGCAACAACAACAACAATCAGAAGCAGCTATGCCAAAGGTGTGAAAAGAATCACTCGGGGTTCTGCACCAAATTTTGCAACAAGTGTAAAAGAAATGGTCATAGCGCGGCGAAGTGTGAGGTCTACGGACCAGGGGTTAATAGAACGAAAGGAACAAATGGTGTCGAAACGAGTAATGGCGGAGCAAGTAGTGTCGGAGCAAGTTATGCCAATGTAGTTTGTTATAAATGTGGAAAACCGGGCCACATTATTAGAAATTACCCGAACCAGGAGAACACGAATGGACAAGGCCGTGGAAGAGTTTTCAATATTAATGCGGCAGAGGCACAGGAAGACCCGGAGCTTGTTACGGGTACGTTTCTTATTGACAATAAATCTGCTTACATTTTATTTGATTCGGGTGCGGATAGAAGCTATATGAGTAGAGATTTTTGTGCTAAATTAAGTTGTCCATTGACGCCTTTGGATAGTAAATTTTTACTCGAATTAGCAAATGGTAAATTAATTTCAGCAGATAATATATGTCGGAATCGAGAAATTAAACTGGTTAGCGAAACATTTAAGATTGATTTGATACCAGTAGAGTTAGGGAGTTTTGATGTGATAATTGGTATGGACTGGTTGAAAGAAGTGAAAGCGGAGATCGTTTGTTACAAAAATGCAATTTGCATTATACGAGAAAAAGGAAAACCCTTAATGGTGTACGGAGAAAAGGGCAACACGAAGCTACATCTTATTAGTAATTTGAAGGCACAAAAACTAATAAGAAAAGGTTTCTATGCTGTTCTAGCACACGTCGAGAAAGTACAAACTGAAGAAAAGAGCATCAATGATGTTCCCGTCGCAAAAGAATTTCCTGATGTATTTCCGAAAGAATTACCGGGATTACCCCCACATCGATCCGTTGAATTTCAAATAGATCTTGTACCAGGAGCTGCACCAATAGCTCGTGCTCCTTACAGACTCGCACCCAGCGAGATGAAAGAACTACAAAGCCAATTACAAGAACTTTTAGAGCGTGGTTTCATTCGACCAAGCACATCACCGTGGGGAGCTCCTGTTTTGTTTGTCAAGAAGAAAGATGGTACATTCAGGTTGTGTATCGACTACCGAGAGTTGAACAAACTTACCATCAAGAACCGCTACCCACTACCGAGAATCGATGACTTATTTGATCAACTACAAGGCTCGTCTGTTTATTCAAAGATTGACTTACGTTCCGGGTATCATCAAATGCGGGTGAAAGAAGATGATATTCCAAAGACTGCTTTCAGAACACGTTACGGTCATTACGAGTTTATGGTCATGCCGTTTGGTTTAACTAATGCACCAGCTGTGTTCATGGACCTTATAAACCGAGTGTGTGGACCATACCTTGACAAGTTTGTCATTGTTTTCATTGATGACATACTTATTTACTCAAAGAATGACCAAGAACACGGTGAACATTTGAGAAAGGTGTTAGAAGTATTGAGGAAGGAAGAATTGTACGCTAAGTTTTCAAAGTGTGCATTTTGGTTGGAAGAAGTTCAATTCCTCGGTCACATAGTGAACAAAGAAGGTATTAAGGTGGATCCGGCAAAGATAGAAACTGTTGAAAAGTGGGAAACCCCGAAAACTCCGAAACACATACGCCAGTTTTTAGGACTAGCTGGTTACTACAGAAGGTTCATCCAAGACTTTTCCAGAATAGCAAAACCCTTGACTGCATTAACGCATAAAGGGAAGAAATTTGAATGGAATGATGAACAAGAGAAAGCGTTTCAGTTATTGAAGAAAAAGCTAACTACGGCACCTATATTGTCATTGCCTGAAGGGAATGATGATTTTGTGATTTATTGTGATGCATCAAAGCAAGGTCTCGGTTGTGTATTAATGCAACGAACTAAGGTGATTGCTTATGCGTCTAGACAATTGAAGATTCACGAACAAAATTATACGACGCATGATTTGGAATTAGGCGCGGTTGTTTTTGCATTAAAGACTTGGAGGCACTACTTATATGGGGTCAAAAGTATTATATATACCGACCACAAAATTCTTCAACACATATTTAATCAGAAACAACTGAATATGAGGCAGCGTAGGTGGATTGAATTATTGAATGATTACGACTTTGAGATTCGTTACCACCCGGGGAAGGCAAATGTGGTAGCCGATGCCTTGAGCAGGAAGGACAGAGAACCCATTCGAGTAAAATCTATGAATATAATGATTCATAATAACATTACTACTCAAATAAAGGAGGCGCAACAAGGAGTTTTAAAAGAGGGAAATTTAAAGGATGAAATACCTAAAGGATCGAAGAAGCATCTTAATATTCGGGAAGACGGAACCCGGTATAGGGCTGAAAGGATTTGGGTACCAAAATTTGGAGATATGAGAGAAATGGTACTTAGAGAACTCATAAAACCAGATACTCAATACATCCTGGAACGGGAAAGATGTACAAGGATCTCAAGAAATATTTTTGGTGGCCGGGTATGAAAGCCGATGTTGCTAAATACGTAGGAGAATGTTTGACGTGTTCTAAGGTCAAAGCTGAGCATCAGAAACCATCAGGTCTACTTCAACAACCCGAAATCCCGGAATGGAAATGGGAAAACATGACCATGGATTTCATCACTAAATTGCCAAGGACTGCAAGTGGTTTTGATACTATTTGGGTAATAGTTGATCGTCTCACCAAATCAGCACACTTCCTGCCAATAAGAGAAGATGACAAGATGGAGAAGTTAGCACGACTGTATTTGAAGGAAGTCGTCTCCAGACATGGAATACCAATCTCTATTATCTCTGATAGGGATGGCAGATTTATTTCAAGATTCTGGCAGACATTACAGCAAGCATTAGGAACTCGTCTAGACATGAGTACTACCTATCATCCACAAACTGATGGGCAGAGCGAAAGGACGATACAAACGCTTGAAGACATGCTACGAGCATGTGTTATTGATTTCGAAAACAGTTGGGATCGACATATACCGTTAGCAGAATTTTCCTACAACAACAGCTACCATTCAAGCATTGTGATGGCGCCGTTTGAAGCACTTTTTGGTAGAAAGTGCAGGTCTCTGATTTGTTGGAGTGAAGTGGGGGATAGACAGATTACGGGTCCGGAGATTATACAAGAAACTACCGAGAAGATCATCCAAATTCAACAACGGTTGAAAACCGCCCAAAGTCGACAAAAGAGCTACGCTGACATTAAAAGAAAAGATATAGAATTTGAAATTGGAGAGATGGTCATGCTTAAAGTTGCACCTTGGAAAGGCGTTGTTCGATTTGGTAAACGAGGGAAATTAAATCCAAGGTATATTGGACCATTCAAGATTATTGATCGTGTCGGACTAGTAGCTTACCGACTAGAGTTACCTCAACAACTCGCGGCTGTACATAACACTTTCCACGTCTCGAATTTGAAGAAATGTTTTGCTAAAGAAGATCTCACTATTCCGTTAGATGAAATCCAAATCAACGAAAAACTTCAATTCATCGAAGAACCCGTCGAAATAATGGATCGTGAGGTTAAAAGACTTAAGCAAAACAAGATACCAATTATTAAGGTTCGATGGAATGCTCGTAGAGGACCCGAGTTCACCTGGGAGCGTGAAGATCAGATGAAGAAGAAATACCCGCATCTATTTCCAGAAGATTCGTCAACACCTTCAACAGCTTAAAATTTCGGGACGAAATTTATTTAACGGGTAGGTACTGTAGTGACCTGAACTTTTCCATGTTTATATATTTTAATTGAGATTGATATTTACATGATTAAATGTTTCCAACATGTTAAGCAATCAAACTTGTTAAGACTTGATTAATTGAAATATGTTTCATATAGACAATTGACCACCCAAGTTGACCGGTGATTCACGAACGTTAAAACTTATAAAAACTATATGATGACATATATATGGATATATATATAGTTAACATGATACTATGATAAGTAAATATATCATTAAGTATATTAACAATGAACTACATATGTAAAAACAAGACTACTAACTTAATGATTTTTAAACGAGACATATATGTAACGATTATCGTTGTAAAGACATTTAATGTATATATATATCATATTAGGAGATATTCATACATGATAATATCATGATAATATAATAATTTAAAATCTCATTTGATATTATAAACATTGGGTTAACAACATTTAACAAGATCGTTAACCTAAAGGTTTCAAAACAACACTTACATGTAACGACTAACGATGACTTAACGACTCATTTAAAATGTATATACATGTAGTGTTTTAATATGTATTTATACACTTTTGAAAGACTTCAATACACTTATCAAAATACTTCTACTTAACAAAAATGCTTACAATTACATCCTCGTTCAGTTTCATCAACAATTCTACTCGTATGCACCCGTATTCGTACTCGTACAATACACAGCTTTTAGATGTATGTACTATTGGTATATACACTCCAATGATCAGCTCTTAGCAGCCCATGTGAGTCACCTAACACATGTGGGAACCATCATTTTGCAACTAGCATGAAATATCTCATAAAATTACAAAAATATGAGTAATCATTCATGACTTATTTACATGAAAACAAAATTACATATCCTTTATATCTAATCCATACACCAACGACCAAAAACACCTACAAACACTTTCATTCTTCAATTTTCTTCATCTAATTGATCTCTCTCAAGTTCTATCTTCAAGTTCTAAGTGTTCTTCATAAATTTCAAAAGTTCTAGTTTCATAAAATCAAGAATACTTTCAAGTTTGCTAGCTCACTTCCAATCTTGTAAGGTGATCATCTGTGAAGACCCGTCCTAATCCATCCGGACGAAGTCCATATCGATTATAAACGATTCACAACAGTTGATTACATCGCGAGATACTTGACCTCTATATGATACATTTTACAAACATTGCATTCGTTTTTGAAAAGACAAACTTTCATTACATCGAAAGTTGACAGGCATGCATACCATTTCATAATATATCCAACTATAATTGACTTGATAATAATCTTGATGAACTCGACGACTCGAATGCAACGTCTTTTGAAATATGCCATGAATGACTCCAAGTAATATCTATAAAATGAGCAAATACACAGCGGAAGATTTCTTTCGTACCTGAGAATAAACATGCTTTAAAGTGTCAACCAAAAGGTTGGTGAGTTCATTAGTTTAACTTAAACAATCGTTTCCATCATTTTAATAGACCACAAGATTTCAGATTTCCATTTCTCATAAACATACGTCCCATGCATAGAGACAAAAATATCATTCATATGGATTGAACACCTGGTAACCGACATTAACAATATGCATATATAAGAATATCCCAATCATTCCGGGATCCTCCTTCGGACATGATATAAATTTCGAAGTACTAAAACATCCGGTACTTTGGATGGGGCTTGTTGGGCCCGATAGATCTATCTTTAGGATTCGCGTCAATTAGGGTGTCTGTTCCCTAATTCTTAGATTACCAGACTTAATAAAAAGGGGCATATTCGACTTCGATAATCCAACCATAGAATGTAGTTTCACGTACTTGTGTCAATTTCGTAAAACAGTTATAAAAGTTGCGCATGTATTCTCAGCCCAAAAATATAAAGGGTAAAAAGGCAAATGAAACTCACGATACTGTATTTTGTAGTAAAAATACATATGACGTCATTGAACAATGCAGGGTTGGCCTCGGATTCACGAACCTATATCAATTGTGTATATATTAATACGTATAATGTAAGTTACAATATTTCATTTATTAATATGTATTATTTATATATTATAGTTTTGTAGAATTTATTCTAACCTTTATTTTAAAACGTATACTTATATTATATTTTAAGTTATATTTTATATATATATATATCGATTTTATGTATATATATCTATAATGATTTACGTTTATATAAATAGTGACATTAATATATTTATATACATATATTTGTGGTTAGTATTGTATTTATGAAATTTTATTAGTTTGTTATGTGAATTATTAATACAATCCTAGTATATACCATAAGTATATATATAGTGTACAAAAGATTTATTTGTTAAAATAATAATTTAGATAATAATGATTTACTAATAATAATAATAATTTTATTAATAATGATAATACTAATAGCAAAAAAAAATGAAAATGATAACTGTTAATGATACTAATAATAATAACTCTAAAATAATATTAATACTAATACCATACTTATGTTAATAATAAGGGTTCTAATATTTATAAAATGATAAATGATAATCATAATAATACTAGTAAATATTAATGATGATACTGATAAATATGATATTATTAATTGTAAATGTACTGATGATACTATTATTTATAAACCGGTACAAATTCTAATATTGATGATAATAATATATTTTTATTTCCTTCATAATAATAATAATGATAATCATAATCCTAATGATGATAAAATACTAAAATGATAAGTTTATTACTAATAATAATATTATTAATACCTATCATAATAATAATAGTAATGTCTATAATACTTTCAAATATGATAACAAGTATGATACTAATAATAACAATAACAATAACAATCAAAACAATCACAATAATAATAATAATACTAATAATAATTAATATATAATAACAATAATAAAATTAGAAAAGAAAACTACCTCACATGAAAAGAGTTTCAAAAAAAAAAAAAGAAACTACCGTCCTCTGGACTCGATCTCGTGACCACATGCTCACACGCAAACACTCTCGACCATCCCACCAATTCTGATTCTCTGTACTAATATCGAATTTAAATTTTATATATAAACTGTTTTTCTTCTATTCCTCTTCTTCTCCACAAGTCTCATGGATTCAACAAAACATCAATAACCAAAAAAAAAAAAAAAATCAGGGTTCCTTTTAAAGCTTCAAAACATTACAGAAAAAAAAAATAATTTGGGTTCTAAAATAAAAAAAAAAAACACTAAAGGCCTACTGCAGCGTCGGTTCTTGGAACAAAACAAAAAAAATTGATTTCGTAATAGATAACATTATAGATAATGTTTATAACACGAAATAGTTTTCTAAACATGTATAAAAACTACTGGAATCGTCAATTTGATCAGAAACATATACACGAACGCGAATTTGTCTCAAGAACAATTGTTGACTTTTTTTAAACTAAACTTTGACTTCAAAATTCAAGATCGATATAAAGATTTGAGAGTTGAGATTTTGCAGATAGATTCAAAGAAAGATTTCTAACCTTTCTGCATTTTTAGATTTTGAAACTTTATTCGAAATTGAATTAAGAGAAAAAAAAATTGGAGCGTACAGAGAAGAAGAAAAAAAAAATATCGCTGTGCTCTTTAATCCCATTGGATTTCCTTTTTATTTGATTTGCAATTATACATAATCATTTTGTAATAATAGAGATCGGTTGATAAAAAATGGAGAAAATGTCAACACAGGTTCACGAGTTTGGAGCAGGAAAGAAACAAAAAAAATAATAATAATAGAGATAAAGGATACAGAGGTCAAACGTATAATATAGATCCCTACTGTTTTTTTTAATTAATAATAATAATATATAATAACAATACTATTAATATCTAATAATATTAATAAAATTAATAATAATGATAAATATAATATTAATGATAATAATAATTGTAAAAATGATAATAATAATAATAATAATAATAATAATAATAATAATAATAATAATAATAATAATAATAATAATACCATACTAATTATGATAATATTAATATTTTATCGATAATAATAATATTAGTAATAATAATCTAATTTATACATCCAATTTCATCTTTATATGATATAAAGTGATATTATGAATACAAATATTGATATTTGACGATACAAATAACATTACTACAACAACTATATTTGTATTTAAATTTAATTTATTAATATCATCTATTATTATGTAATATTTAATAATTATGTAATATGTATTGTAACATATACTGAATATTATATATTTATGCATTTTAATATAAATATATTATAATATTTATTTACATACTAATTATATTATACTTATGTATGTAATTATGAAAAATATAAATGTTTTATATATGTAAGTATTATATTTATATATATTTATTAAAATAGTACATTATTTCATCATAGATATATTATAAATTTCTACATATACATAATATAATAATTATGTATAAAATCATATATATATATATAGTTATATTTATGTATATATGTATACTACCATATATATAAAATCATGTTTTAAATGTTGAGTAGATGATTAATTATGTATATTAAACAATTAACTACAAAGTATAACATTGTACATTTAATATTTTGATAACGTTGGTAAAATATGTTTGAATCATTTATATACAATATACTATATATATTCAAAATGAAAATCTTTAGTTATTAAATGTTATCTTTTATAATAACAAAATTACTTAATAGTTCATTAATACTAATATAATTAGTTTTATATATAATTATTTATATTTACATTCTTAGTTACAATTAAAGGTTCGTGAATCGTCGGAAATAGTTAAAGGTCAAATGTTATCATGAAATAGTTCAAACATAATGAGACTCGGTTTAATAGACTTTGCTTATCGAGTCGAATCATATAAGATTATGTTTAAATTTGGTCGGAAATTCCCGGATCATCACAGTACCTACCCGTTAAAGAAATTTCGTCCCGAAATTTGAGTGAGGTCGTCATAGCTAACAATAAATATGTTTTCCTGACGAATATGAGTTGATAACTTGAGTTTTATCATCATTGAGTAATATGGATAAAAATAATTCAATTATTCGAAGAGTGCGAATGAAGCTATTCACAAAAGGATGAAATGAGAAACAAAGATTTGTTTTTAACTTTTGACGTAGTCAGGTTTGAATTTAGAAAATAAGGCGCGTCTTAACTTTTGACATTGCCTTGGTTGAATTCCGGAATTTAAGGGATTTAAAGAAAATCTTGAAGATCTATAAAATCTGATTCTTCGGGATTTATGGAAATTAAGATCTCTTTAATTAAATACGGTGATCTGCCCCGATTACTACGTCTGATATTTCCAGTATAAATTAAGCTCTTCCTTTCCATTATTCTCACCATTCTTATACTTTCTTTCTTAGTTCATATATCCAAAAGATTCTGAAAATGATTAATCCAGTTCTGATCCTTGTCCTCATCCTTACTATCGCAACAATCATTCTCCTTTTCCAACTTCCACCAGAGGAATCTGCTTTCTTCTACTTCGCCCTCGGGATTATAATGTTTTTAATTCTCCCGTGTCTTTATGTTGCGATAAACATTGATATACACGGTTTGTAATTTATGTGTTGTTATCGGACTTTATATTCTCCCTTATATTTCAAAGCTCTATGCTTTTGTTTTCTCTTCCCGACTTCAAGTCAAGCGAATAATGGTCCAGAATTTATAGATATAGAGTTTCGAATGATTATAATGTTCTAAGCATGAAGGAACGTGATAGCACGATTTGATTTTCAAATTTATCAACATCACGGAAGATAGAACCATCAAGAATACATTTTCTTGATTTGTTACGGAGTTAAGTAGGATGAAAGAGTTATGTAACATGGAACATGATGACGTTATGATCTGTGAATCATCACGTTTCATTTAGAAACTCAGCATGACTTACTGTAATATAATCACGTTGATTAAGTGTCATTATATTATACTAACTCATGCATCAGTTCCCATCATTACTACAATAACATTCATATTTTAAGCTTGAAAATTTACAGAATATAGAAACTAACAGTTTCTATATGATGTAATACTGATAGCACGAAAATATTAATGATTTCAGATAAGAATAGTTATAAAAATATCTTCAGAAATATGGAGGATATTTATAATGAAAGGTACGATAATATCTCAGAATATCTAAGATCAGAGGATGATAGAAACTATTGTCTGCAAGGGTTTAGAGTAAGGAGCAAGTTATTCACTATAGACTTTAGCAGACATTGAATTATTTGGATTCTTTGAAGTCAAACTTATTCTTTGTGATTTATCCACGGCTTTCTTCATAGTTTCGCATAATCTGCTTTTCGGTACTATATTTTCTATTGAATGTTTCCAATATATTGATACACAGGAAGCACGAAGAGGTATATAATTTCGGACGAGAATATTTATGAAAATATCCTCAGAAATATCAAAGATATTGATGATGATATTTTGGAATTTCTAAGTTCGACGGTTGATGGAGAAAGATTTTCCGCAAGATTTTAACATGACTTCGGAGCAAGATATTCTCTAAAGATTTCAACGGATCCAGAATTACCTGAATCCTTTGAATATAGGATTTGGTCCTTGTATTTGTCCTTGGTCTTCTTCATGGGTAACTCAATCTGTTTTTCAATACCCAATTTTCTATCGAGCGTTCCTAACACTCCTTTCTTTATCATCAAACTTTTGTCCGTTTAGACCATCTACCATTTTTCTGTTTCCTCTGCATTTAATGCTATGATATCTGAATCATCGGTTATTAATCCGAGGTGGTTTCAGGAGAATTGTGTTTTTAGATGATTAAACGCTGATGGTAATATGATGGAATATGAAAGGTTACCTGGTAACAATAAAAGAGCACGCGTATATATAAACGTTATAATAAGGTTGTTTCGTACGAAAAGTCGAAGTTGACTTGTTGGAGTTGTGACAAAATTGGCTAATTTTGAAAAGGGATCGCAAAGTTGTTTTTGTTAATAAATGCCAAAGGATCTGACGCGGCTACGTGTTGAACTTTTACTCAATTGCCGAGAGTTTCTCAGGTGCATAACTATATGCATAAATCTTTCCTTCCGTAGATGAAGTGCGGTTGATTCATCCTATCGATTGAGGTGTTTTCAAGAATCATGAAAGGTTTGAACGCAGAATGTAATCGTGAAGATACAAATGAGGTTTAAGACGAAATCAAGTGGCAAACTTGAAGAATTGTTTAGTTTCATATGTTATATTCAATATTTTAATTCATTTTAATTGTCCAATGTTATTAGTCCACAGTCGATAGTCCACAGTTGAAAGTGCAATCATTCATATATAGTTTAATATATAATATTTGAATTAATTAATACGTATCGTGACCCGTGTACATGTCTCAGACTCGATCACAACTCAAAGTATATATATTATTATAGAATCAACCTCAACCCTGTATAGAGAAATCGATCATTACTGCATATAGAGTGTCTATGGTGATTCCAAATAATATATATAGATGTGTCGATATGATATGTCAAAACCTTGTATACGTGTCCCGATATTTAAAGTGCGTAAAATAAATAACAGAAATTAAATGACGATAAATAAAGTGCGTAAAGTAAATAACAGAAATTAAATGACAATAAATAAAATTGCGAGAATATAAATTGCGATAAAATAAATTGCGATAAATAAATTGCGATAAATAAAATGTAATACGGAATTAACAGTTAGCTAGGAACAGTTAGCTAGGATTTTGTTAGCGTGGTTTCTTAATAAAATTTAATATTGTTAATTAGTCTGTTTCTAATCAATTTTTATTGTGTCCATTATTTCTTCATTATGCCACTTGTTGGATTCTGATAGGTCAAAATTCAAATATGAAATTGAATTTGAATGAAAATAGTTATTCTTTGGTGAACGGATAAGTATCCCGGTGGTTGTAAATAGGATAGTGAATAACTGTTGAATCAGATTCGAAGAATATACAATGTAACTTATTAATGTGAAATTTAAATATTCCTCGGGTATTACCTACCCGTTAAAATATTTTTATTATTAACAGTTTGTACAAAAGAATTTTTAATTACAATCTTTATGAAAACATATATACATATATATTTTCTTCAGATGTAATCATGAATTTAATGAGTTAACATGATATTAAACTCATTTAGTTTTCAGTTGGAACTAGAATAAATAATCTCTAAAACATTAGAGATTACATAATCACCATGTCGAACGAAGATAACTGATGTAGAATGTCATGTAGAATGATGATTATACTCGAGTTATAGATTGAGATGTTGAGGCATGTGATATTGAAATTTGGGTTGTTGGTGGTACCGTTGGTGCCGGTGATTTGGATGAAGCTGGTACGTTTTGCACCATATTTTCCAAGACTACAACTTATGCGCGAAGTTCGTTAACTTCTTCTATTACACCGGGATGATTGTCGGTTCGGACGAGCGGATGAATGAGGTTTAGAATCTGAGATAGTATATGATCGTGATGAGATACTTTGGAAATGAGAGAGAAAATGGTGTCTCGAACAGGTTCGCCGGTAAACGTTTTAGGTCCATTGTCAAGAGGTGAATTTGGTTAGTGGAAATGATCGCCTTCTTCGCGTTTCCATTGATTAAGTCGACTACGAACCCATCTCCAATTCATTCAGAATAGATGATGGCTAATTGATCGATTCATTCCGGTTACTCTGCTTTCGGAGCTCGAGTGGAAATCCATATCGAAATAGCTGTCGGAATAACTATCGAAATAGCTATCGAAATCAGATGGACTCGAACTGGTTGAGGGATTCATCTCGTACGATCAGATGAAGGATTTTCGATAAGAAATAGATTATAGGATGTAGATTAGTACCCTGCAATACATAATTTACATATGCATATATAATACTAAAATCCCATAAGCTACGGAGGAATCTACGGAAGCTGTCAGGCAAAGGTAACAATAACAGATACGCTAAGATATGAATTTAACTATACACTGTCTATGCAATAAAGGCAGTAAGACGTGTCTTAGACTTTAAGGATGATAAGCAAATAATTTTTCGACACTAAATGATAAGCAAAACTTTTGACATGCAAACACGGTCGAAGTCCAGACTCATTAATGCATTCTAACGACTATCAGTTAGACTCACTAATGCAAGACCTGGTTCGCTAAGACCACCGCTCTGATACCAACTGTGAAGACCCGTCCTAATCCATCCGGACGAAGTCCATATCGATTATAAACGATTCATAACAGTTGATTACATCGCGAGATACTTGACCTCTATATGATACATTTTACAAACATTGCATTCGTTTTTGAAAAGACAAACTTTCATTACATCGAAAGTTGACAGGCACGCATACCATTTCATAATATATCCAACTATAATTGACTTGATAATAATCTTGATGAACTCGACGACTCGAATGCAACGTCTTTTGAAATATGCCATGAATGACTCCAAGTAATATCTATAAAATGAGCAAATACACAGCGGAAGATTTCTTTCGTACCTGAGAATAAACATGCTTTAAAGTGTCAACCAAAAGGTTGGTGAGTTCATTAGTTTAACTTAAACAATCGTTTCCATCATTTTAATAGACCACAAGATTTCAGATTTCCATTTCTCATAAACATACGTCCCATGCATAGAGACAAAAATATCATTCATATGGATTGAACACCTGGTAACCGACATTAACAATATGCATATATAAGAATATCCCAATCATTCCGGGATCCTCCTTCGGACATGATATAAATTTCGAAGTACTAAAACATCCGGTACTTTGGATGGGGCTTGTTGGGCCCGATAGATCTATCTTTAGGATTCGCGTCAATTAGGGTGTCTGTTCCCTAATTCTTAGATTACCAGACTTAATAAAAAGGGGCATATTCGACTTCGATAATCCAACCATAGAATGTAGTTTCACGTACTTGTGTCAATTTCGTAAAACAGTTATAAAAGTTGCGCATGTATTCTCAGCCCAAAAATATAAAGGGTAAAAAGGCAAATGAAACTCACGATACTGTATTTTGTAGTAAAAATACATATGACGTCATTGAACAATGCAGGGTTGGCCTCGGATTCACGAACCTATATCAATTGTGTATATATTAATACGTATAATGTAAGTTACAATATTTCATTTATTAATATGTATTATTTATATATTATAGTTTTGTAGAATTTATTCTAACCTTTATTTTAAAACGTATACTTATATTATATTTTAAGTTATATTTTATATATATATATCGATTTTATGTATATATATCTATAATGATTTACGTTTATATAAATAGTGACATTAATATATTTATATACATATATTTGTGGTTAGTATTGTATTTATGAAATTTTATTAGTTTGTTATGTGAATTATTAATACAATCCTAGTATATACCATAAGTATATATATAGTGTACAAAAGATTTATTTGTTAAAATAATAATTTAGATAATAATAATTTACTAATAATAATAATAATTTTATTAATAATGATAATACTAATAGCAAAAAAAAATGAAAATGATAACTGTTAACTGTGATGACCCGGGAATTTCCGACTAAATTTAAACTTAATCTTTATATAATTTCGACACGATAAGCAAAGACTGTAATGTTGAGTCTCGAAAACTTAGAAACTATGTTCATGTATTCAATTACCCTTCGACCATTACCGACGATTCACGAACAATTGTTGTAAATAAATATGTATATATATATATATATATATATATACATATATAAATGTTAATATATGTAGTAATTTGAAATTATAAAATATAATATAAACATTAGAATTAACTATGTAAAATAAGTTACAAAATAAATAAAAATAATTTAAAATGAATTTATACATATATACATACATATATATGATTTCCATTAATAATTATTAATATATATGTAAAATATATAAATGTTAACTATCCAAATATATTATTATATGGAATAGGTAACACATAAGAAATAAAATATAAAGTTAATATATCATATGTTATTATATAAAGATGTAGTTATTAAATGATATATAAAAATTAATAATATGTAATAATAATATATTAAATTTTATTACAAGTTAAAATATAGTTAGTATATGAATAATGTTATCATTCTATTCCTTATTAATAAAATAAATAATAATATTGATATCAGTATTATGAATGTTATTATACTAATATATTTGATACACTTAAATTATTACCTCATTATACTAATCCTATTGATATCATTATTAATATCATTAATTATAGTAAAGTTATAATTTTAGTTATTATTATTATTATCAATATTTTATTAATTTTATCATTTTTCTTAGTATTATTTTGTTATTAGCATTATTAAAAATTACCATATTATTATTATTATTATTATTATTACTATTATTATTATTATTATTATTATTAATTATTATTAATTAAATAATATTAATTAGAATTGAACGTACGATACAGGATAAGATTTCTGTTTAACTCCACGATCCTTATATATCTGAAATTTGTTTGTTGTCTCTTATTTACGCTACAAACTGGATTCCAATCACAGAAGAGATTAAAAAGTTGTTAACAATCGTTGTCAAGATTTTTATTTTATTTTATTTTCTGTCCTTGTGTATGATTAAATCTATATCCTAATCTTTTATGTAATCAATCAATTTCCTGTGTTAGATTAGTCTTATGAATTTCTTTTATCAACTAACAACTTTACATAACCATCTCCTCCCTTCTTCTTTTTTCCCTTGTGTTTCGGTAGTTGCCACCCTACCAACGTAAACCACCATCACCACCTTTACTAACTATAATTGTTCACTAATTCAAACACTAACCATATAAATATGTCTCTATTCGGCTTAACTTCACAACTACGATTAAGCCATCTTGACCATCAAGTTTGGTCACCATTCCTAACCATTGGCCATTCCACCCTAAACACATTTAATTACCACCTTGACTCAAACAAACACTAGTATACCGGCTACCACCACCCAAGCTCACGGCCATCAACTCCAGTTTATCACCTAAACCACCAACCCATTTAATTACTACAACTACTAATGTTTCTGTCAAAAACTAAAAGAAAAACATGCTACATACCATGTTTTCTGTTTCTATTTTTTAACTAATCGAAATCCATCAAACCACCACACTTTCTAGCTATTTATTGTTGCTTTTGTACGATCCCCTCCTGTTGCTTTCTGTTGCAGTCGAGGTTTACTAAGACTGCCCAAACTATATCTCATATTCTTATTCGAGAAACTCACTTCGGTTAAAGTTTGAAATCAACATCAGTAACACCACCGATCACCTTCAAGACCACCATTAGAACCGTTAACACTTTTGTTAATTTCCTGTCCAAACACCACATGTACAATAAACCATCCCAACGGTTTGTATTTATTTATTTATCTATTTATTTCGATGCCTATCTGCTCGAGTTCCTACTTCTGTTTTACAAGCTCTGTTGAAAGCCAAAAGAAATGATTATATATATTAAAGATGGGTCACAGTTTAATTATATAACAATTTGATTATTGGATTCCAATCTTGGACGACATCTTTCTTTGTTTGTTGGGCAAATGCTCTTCGTGGTAGGCCAAAGGGTCTAGTGGGAAATCATTTTCTTTTGTTCGGTGGACGAATATAGAGGGAGACAAAAGGGAAAAGTCTTGGTTTCTTTTAGGTAGTAATTAATAAATATGTGATGATGATCCATGATTTAAGGAATTAACAATAATGATTGATATGTTTATGATCTATGTATTAAGGTCCTAGTTGGATAAATAATAATACCGAAGGTCCCAAGCCCCATCCATTTATGTTGTCGATTTGCTTATGCTGCTGATAGAATCTTTCTGTTTCAATTAATAAAGATAAACGAATGATGATGATAAACTAAGTCGAGAATGATGGGGTTATAATGATAGATTAAGTTGAAGATGACAATTATGGTGTTGAATAGGTTAATATGATGGTAACGGTTTATAAACGATGAAGACCACGAGTTAATGATGATTGATAAAGTGAAACTTGATATACGATGATATTGAGCTGTGATGATAATTATGATAATGGAACGTGAGGAAGATGATATAAATGATGATAAGATGATGAGGATGTATTGATGAAGGATCGAATGATGATGATGTAAAGTTATGTTGGAGGAAGATGTTAAATGGGTTTTATTTTAAGAAGACTGTAAGTTTGGTTAAATATATTTACGGTAATAATAATAACAGCTAAACAGTAAGCAGATCGATGGTTATGGGTGTTTGTATTAAACGAGGGGTCCTGTGTTCGATTCTCGCCTGCCTCAGTTTTCTTTTTATTTAACAGCAATTTCAGTTACTCAATTCAGGCCCATTGGGCTTGATTCATTAACCTGGGTTTAGTTAGGGGCTCTTGAACTAAATAACAATTTGTTGGGCTATTGCAATTACTTGGGCTTCTTCTTCCTAATGGACTATAATATAGGTATAAATTTTTATTATTATTATTATTGTTAAAATAAGTATTATAATTATTATTACTACTATCAATATTATTATTATTATTATTATTATTATTATTATTATTATTATTATTATTATTATTATTATTATTATTATTATTATTATTATTATTATCATCATGATTTTATCATAATTAGTATTATTATTATCATTATTATTATTGTATTATTAATATATCAAATAAAGATTTTTTTATATAAAAATATATTTAACTTAACTATATTAACAATTACATATATAAAATGAGGATATATAAATAATGAAATTTATAATTATTGAATATATAAATTGCATTACTAATAATAATATATATTTAATCGATTTCGATTATATGTATTAATGAATATACAAATGATATAGGTTCGTGAATCCGAGGTCAACCTTACTTTGTTGTCGTATGCATATTTTTACTACAAAATATCGTACGGTGAGTTTCATTTGATTCCCTTTTACTCTTTACATTTTTGGGACTGAGAATACATGCAAATGCTTTATTAACTGTTTTACAATAATTATATGCGTGAGTTTCATTTACTCCCTTTTTATATATATTTTTGGGCTGAGAATACATGCAAATGTTTTATTAACTGTTTTACAATAATTATATGCGTGAGTTTCATTTGCCTTTTTACCCTTTATATTTTTGGACTGAGAATACATGCGCAACTTTTATAACTGTTTTACGAAATAGACACAAGTAATCGAAATTACATTATATGGTTGAATTATCGAAATAGAATATGCCCCTTTTTATTAAGTCTGGTAATCTAAGAATTATGGAACAGACACCCTAATTGACGCGAATCCTAAAGATAGATCTATTGGGCCTAACAAACCACATCCAAAGTACCGGATGCTTTAGTACTTCAAAATTTATATCATGTCCGAAGGAGGATCCCGGAATGATGGGGATATTCTTATATACATATTGTGAATGTCGGTTACCAGGTGTTCAATCCATATGAATGATATTTTTGTCTCTATGCATGGGACGTATGTTTATGAGAAATGGAAATATGAAATCTTGTGGTCTATTAAAATTATGAAATGATTATTTATGATAAACTAATGAACTCACCAACCTTTTGGTTGACACTTGAAAGCATGTTTATTCTCAGGTACGAAAGAAATCGTCTGCTGTGTATTTGCTCATTTTAAAGATATTACTTGAAGTCATTCATGACATATTTCAAAAGACGTTGCATTCGAGTCACTGAGTTCATCAAGATTATTATTAAGTCAATTATAGTTAGATATATTATGAAATGGTATGCATGCCGTCAACTTTCGATGTAATGAAATATTGTCTTTTCAAAAACGAATGCAATGTTTGTAAAATGTATCATATAGAGGTCAAGTACCTCGCGATGTAATCAACTATTGTGAATCGTTTATAATCGATACGGACTTAGTTCGGATGGATTAGGACGGGTCCTTTCAGTTGGTATCAGAGCGGTGGTCTTAGCGAACCAGGTCTGCATTAGTGTGTATAACTGATAAGTCGTTAGGATGCATTAGTGAGTCTGGACTTCGACCGTGTCTGCATGTCAAAAGTTTTGCTTATCTTTTCGTGTCGAAAATTACTTGCTTATCACTCTTAGTCTAGACACATTTTACTGCCTCTATTGCATAGACAGTGTATAGATGAAAATTCATATCTTAGTGTATCTGCTAATCCATATCTTAGCGTATCTGTTACATAAACTTTGCCTGATATATTTCGTAAATTCCTACGTAATCTACGAAATCTTCTGTTCTATATATAGGTATTCTATGTAATTAGAATATCATTCGATATCCGAAATTCATTTCATTTCGAGAAATCCTTCATTCAGTCGTACGCAATGGAACTCACAATTAGTTCAAATCCCTCGGATTCCGATATGGAGTCCCACTCCAGCTTCGAAAGCAGCGGCACCAGAATGAATCAATCAATCAGTCATTCCCAATTCATCTGATGAGTTCGTAGTCGACTTAATCAATGGAGACGAGAAGAAGACGATACTTCCACCAACCAAATTCACCTCTTGACGATGAACCTGAAGCACTCACTAGCGAACCAATCTGAAACTCCATTTTCACTCTCATTACCCGTATATCTCGCCATGATTATATTATATCTAAAATTCTAAACCTCATTCGTTCGCTCGTTCCGACCGACAATCAACCCGGAATAATAGAAGAAGTTAACGAGCTTCGCACCCGAGTTGTAGCCTAGAAAAGTATGGTGTAAAATGTACCAGCTTCAGCAACATCACTAGCACCAACAGTACCACCACCAACAGCAACATCCGCATCCCACACCTCAACATCACAATCTGTCCCATGAACATCAATATTATACGCATCATAAATACCAAGGAGTACCAACAACAATTAACAATGAAGTATTGAACCATAAGTTCATTAATATTCTGCGAAGAATATGTGGATCCTGATAATTAACGATGAAGTATTGATCCATAACTTCATCAATATTCTGCGAAGAATATGTGGACCCTAATAGTTTTAGAGATTACTTATTCTAGCTCAAATCGAAAATCAAATGAGTCTAATATTATATTGACTCATTAAATCCATAATTACATCTGAAGAAAATACATATGCATATATATATTTTCATAAAGATTATGATTAAAAATTCTTCCGTACAAACTGTTAATGATGAAAATATTTTAACGGGTAGGTAATACCCGAGGAATAACTAGAATTTCACATTAATTAGTTATACTGTACATTCTTCAAATTTGATTCAACAGTCACTTCCTATCCTACTTACATCCATAGATATATGAATCCGTTCACCACAGAATAACCATTTTCATTCAAATTTCATATTTGGATTTTGACCTATCAGAATCCAACAGGTGGCATAATGAAGAAAACATTTGATGGAATAAAATTTGTGAGAAACAAACAAATTAACTATGAGAAATTTTGTTATGAACCCACGCTAACAAAATCCTAGCTAACTGTGGACTAATCAATTGAGGACTACCAACAGTGGATAAGTAAAATGAATTAAAATATTGATTATAACATATGAAACTAAACAAATCTTCAAGTTTGCCACTTGATTTCATCTTAAACCTCATTTGTATCTTGACAATTACAATCTGCATTCAAACCATTAGTGGTTCTTGAAAACACCTCAATCGGGAGGATGAACCAACCGCACTTCATCTACGGAAGAAAAGATTTACGTATATAGTTATGCACCTGAAAAACTCTCGGCAACTGAGTAAAAGTTTAACATGTAGCCGCGTCAGATCCTTTGGCATTTATTAGCAAAAATAACTTTGCGATCCCTTTTCAAGGTAGCCAATTTTGTCACAGCTCCAGCAAATCAACTTCGACTTTTTCATTCGAAGTAGCCTTACTATAATCCTGATATATACGATCACCCTTTTGATACCGGAGAATTCTTTTATATTCCACCATGTTATCAGCAGACATACCAGCAACCTCGTTACTTCTTGGCTTAAATCTCTCGGACAAATCATTATATTTATTCATTAAAACCCTATCATATACTCATCCGCATCTGGTAACGAGAACTGCCATACCAATTACCAGGAATCAGCAATCAGTACTTTGAAAACTCACAGCATATCTACATCAACAGATATATGTATGACATTTATCTCTTAGAATTATGATCTCTCCTTCTGGAATTCTGAAAACCACTCAGTCACAAATCATCGAAAGTTTGACAATCGTAAACGACCATAATCATCGAAAGTTTGACGATAAAGAATAGTATGTTGGAAAAGCTCAGAAAAGTTGGAATTGAAAACGAATTGAGCTAAACACGAAAGAGACCGAGGACAAATACAAGAACCATACCATATATTCAAAGAATCCAGGTAATTCTGGATCCGATGAAACCTTCAAAGAATATCTTGCTCCGAAGTCATGTTAAAATCTTGCAGAAAATCTTTCTCCATCAACCATCGAACTTAGAAATTCCAAAATATCATCATCAATATCTTCGATATTTCTGAGGATATTTTCATAAATATTCTCGTCCGAAATTATATACCTCTTCGTGCTTCCTGTGTATCATTATATTGGAAACATTCAATAGAAAAATTTAGTACCGAAAAGCAGATTATGCGAAACTATGAAGAAAGCCGTGGACAAATCACAAAGAATAAGTTTGACTTCAAAGAATCCAAATGATTCAATGTCTGCTAAAAAGTCTTTAGTGAATATCTTGCTCCTTACTCTAAACCCTTGCAGACAATAGTTTCTATCATCCTCTGATCTTAGATATTCCAAGATATTATCGTATCTTTCATTATAAATATCCTCCATATTTCTGAAGATATTTTTATAACTACTCTTATCTGAAATCATTAATCTCTTCGTATTATCAGTGTTACATCATATAGTAACTGTTAGTTTCTATATTCTGTAAACTTTCGAGCTTAAAATATGAATGTTTTTGAAGTAGTGTTGGAAACTGATGCATGAGTTAGTATAATATAATGACACTTGATCAACGTGATTATATTACAGTAAGTCATGCTGAGTTTCTAAATGGAACATGATGATTCACAGATTATAACGTCATCATGTGCCATGTTACATAACTCTTTCATTCAAATTAACGTCTGAACATATCAAGAAAATATATTCTTGATAGTTCTAATCTCGGTGATTCTGGTAATTCGACAAATCAAATCGTGCCATTACGATTTCCTTCTTATAACATTAACAATGTTCATTCTGAAGTTTATATCTGCGAATTCTGGACCATTACAAGCGGTGTTTAATCGCAAGAAGAAGAAATGAAGGGACACAGCTCCAAAATATAAGAGAAAATATAAAGCCCAATAATAACACGGAGGTTACATACCGTGGATATTAATACGAATAACAATATAAAGACATGGAATAATTAAGAATAGTATTACCCGAAGGTAATAGTAGGAGTAAACAGATTCTTCTGGTGGAAGATTGGAAAGAAGGATGACAGAAATGATGATTTAGAAAACATCAAGGATTAGAACGGGATTAAGCATTTCACAATCTTTTGGATGTATGGACTAAGAAAGAAAGTATAGGAATGGTGAGAATAATGAAACGGAAGAATTTGATTTATAATGGAAAAATCAGACAGAGTAATCGAGGCAGATCACGGTATTTAATTATAGAGATCTTATTTTCCTTATTCGCCGCAGAATCAAATCTTTTAGATTTCAAAAATTTTCGTTAAATCCCTTGAATTCCGGAATTCAACCCTGACTCTGTCAAACATTAAGATAAATCTTTACTTTCCTATTTCACTCTTTGGTGATAACTTCATTCGTACCCTTCGAATAATAGAATTATTTTTATCCATATTACTCAATGATGATAAAACTCAAATTTTCAACTCATATTCGTCATGAAAACATTTTTATTGTTAGCAATGACCACCTCACTCAAATTTCGGGACGAAATTTCTTTAACGGGTAGGTACTGTGATGACCCGGGAATTTCCGACTAAATTTAAACTTAATCTTTATATAATTTCGACACGATAAGCAAAGACTGTAATGTTGAGTCTCGAAAACTTAGAAACTATGTTCATGTATTCAATTACCCTTCGACCATTACCGACGATTCACGAACAATTGTTGTAAATAAATATGTATATATATATATATATACATATATAAATGTTAATATATGTAGTAATTTGAAATTATAAAATATAATATAAACATTAGAATTAACTATGTAAAATAAGTTACAAAATAAATAAAAATAATTTAAAATGAATTTATACATATATACATACATATATATGATTTCCATTAATAATTATTAATATATATGTAAAATATATAAATGTTAACTATCCAAATATATTATTATATGGAATAGGTAACACATAAGAAATAAAATATAAAGTTAATATATCATATGTTATTATATAAAGATGTAGTTATTAAATGATATATAAAAATTAATAATATGTAATAATAATATATTAAATTTTATTACAAGTTAAAATATAGTTAATATATGAATAATGTTATCATTCTATTCCTTATTAATAAAATAAATAATAATATTGATATCAGTATTATGAATGTTATTATACTAATATATTTGATACACTTAAATTATTACCTCATTATACTAATCCTATTGATATCATTATTAATATCATTAATTATAGTAAAGTTATAATTTTAGTTATTATTATTATTATTATCAATATTTTATTAATTTTATCATTTTTCTTAGTATTATTTTGTTATTAGCATTATTAAAAATTACCATATTATTATTATTATTATTATTACTATTATTATTATTATTATTATTATTAATTATTATTAATTAAATAATATTAATTAGAATTGAACGTACGATACAGGATAAGATTTATGTTTAACTCCACGATCCTTATATATCTGAAATTTGTTTGTTGTCTCTTATTTACGCTACAAACTGGATTCCAATCACAGAAGAGATTAAAAAGTTGTTAACAATCGTTGTCAAGATTTTTATTTTATTTTATTTTCTGTCCTTGTGTATGATTAAATCTATATCCTAATCTTTTATGTAATCAATCAATTTCCTGTGTTAGATTAGTCTTATGAATTTCTTTTATCAACTAACAACTTTACATAACCATCTCCTCCCTTCTTCTTTTTTCCCTTGTGTTTCGGTAGTCGCCACCCTACCAACGTAAACCACCATCACCACCTTTACTAACTATAATTGTTCACTAATTCAAACACTAACCATATAAATATGTCTCTATTCGGCTTAACTTCACAACTACGATTAAGCCATCTTGACCATCAAGTTTGGTCACCATTCCTAACCATTGGCCATTCCACCCTAAACACATTTAATTACCACCTTGACTCAAACAAACACTAGTATACCGGCTACCACCACCCAAGCTCACGGCCATCAACTCCAGTTTATCACCTAAACCACCAACCCATTTAATTACTACAACTACTAATGTTTCTGTCAAAAACTAAAAGAAAAACATGCTACATACCATGTTTTCTGTTTCTATTTTTTAACCAATCGAAATCCATCAAACCACCACACTTTCTAGCTATTTATTGTTGCTTTTGTACGATCCCCTCCTGTTGCTTTCTGTTGCAGTCGAGGTTTACTAAGACTGCCCAAACTATATCTCATATTCTTATTCGAGAAACTCACTTCGGTTAAAGTTTGAAATCAACATCAGTAACACCACCGATCACCTTCAAGACCACCATTAGAACCGTTAACACTTTTGTTAATTTCCTGTCCAAACACCACATGTACAATAAACCATCCCAACGGTTTGTATTTATTTATTTATCTATTTATTTCGATGCCTATCTGCTCGAGTTCCTACTTCTGTTTTACAAGCTCCGTTGAAAGCCAAAAGAAATGATTATATATATTAAAGATGGGTCACAGTTTAATTATATAACAATTTGATTATTGGATTCCAATCTTGGACGACATCTTTCTTTGTTTGTTGGGCAAATGCTCTTCGTGGTAGGCCAAAGGGTCTAGTGGGAAATCATTTTCTTTTGTTCGGTGGACGAATATAGAGGGAGACAAAAGGGAAAAGTCTTGGTTTCTTTTAGGTAGTAATTAATAAATATGTGATGATGATCCATGATTTAAGGAATTAACAATAATGATTGATATGTTTATGATCTATGTATTAAGGTCCTAGTTGGATAAATAATAATACCGAAGGTCCCAAGCCCCATCCATTTATGTTGTCGATTTGCTTATGCTGCTGATAGAATCTTTCTGTTTCAATTAATAAAGATAAACGAATGATGATGATAAACTAAGTCGAGAATGATGGGGTTATAATGATAGATTAAGTTGAAGATGACAATTATGGTGTTGAATAGGTTAATATGATGGTAACGGTTTATAAAAGATGAAGACCACGAGTTAATGATGATTGATAAAGTGAAACTTGATATACGATGATATTGAGCTGTGATGATAATTATGATAATGGAACGTGAGGAAGATGATATAAACGATGATAAGATGATGAGGATGTATTGATGAAGGATCGAATGATGATGACGTAAAGTTATGTTGGAGGAAGATGTTAAATGGGTTTTATTTTAAGAAGACTGTAAGTTTGGTTAAATATATTTACGGTAATAATAATAACAGCTAAACAGTAAGCAGATCGATGGTTATGGGTGTTTGTATTAAACGAGGGGTCCTGTGTTCGATTCTCGCCTGCCTCAGTTTTCTTTTTATTTAACAGCAATTTCAGTTACTCAATTCAGGCCCATTGGGCTTGATTCATTAACCTGGGTTTAGTTAGGGGCTCTTGAACTAAATAACAATTTGTTGGGCTATTGCAATTACTTGGGCTTCTTATTCCTAATGGACTATAATATAGGTATAAATTTTTATTATTATTATTATTGTTAAAATAAGTATTATAATTATTATTACTACTATCAATATTATTATTATTATTATTATTATTATTATTATTATTATTATTATTATTATTATTATTATTATTATTATCATGATTTTATCATAATTAGTATTATTATTATCATTATTATTGTATTATTAATATATCAAATAAAGATTTTTTTATATAAAAATATATTTAACTTAACTATATTAACAATTACATATATAAAATGAGGATATATAAATAATGAAATTTATAATTATTGAATATATAAATTGCATTACTAATAATAATATATATTTAATCGATTTCGATTATATGTATTAATGAATATACAAATGATATAGGTTCGTGAATCCGAGGTCAACCTTACTTTGTTGTCGTATGCATATTTTTACTACAAAATATCGTACGGTGAGTTTCATTTGATTCCCTTTTACTCTTTACATTTTTGGGACTGAGAATACATGCAAATGCTTTATTAACTGTTTTACAATAATTATATGCGTGAGTTTCATTTACTCCCTTTTTATATATATTTTTGGGCTGAGAATACATGCAAATGTTTTATTAACTGTTTTACAATAATTATATGCGTGAGTTTCATTTGCCTTTTTACCCTTTATATTTTTGGGCTGAGAATACATGCGCAACTTTTATAACTGTTTTACGAAATAGACACAAGTAATCGAAATTACATTATATGGTTGAATTATCGAAATCGAATATGCCCCTTTTTATTAAGTCTGGTAATCTAAGAATTATGGAACAGACACCCTAATTGACGCGAATCCTAAAGATAGATCTATTGGGCCTAACAAACCACATCCAAAGTACCGGATGCTTTAGTACTTCAAAATTTATATCATGTCCGAAGGAGGATCCCGGAATGATGGGGATATTCTTATATACATATTGTGAATGTCGGTTACCAGGTGTTCAATCCATATGAATGATATTTTTGTCTCTATGCATGGGACGTATGTTTATGAGAAATGGAAATATGAAATCTTGTGGTCTATTAAAATTATGAAATGATTATTTATGATAAACTAATGAACTCACCAACCTTTTGGTTGACACTTGAAAGCATGTTTATTCTCAGGTACGAAAGAAATCGTCTGCTGTGTATTTGCTCATTTTAAAGATATTACTTGAAGTCATTCATGACATATTTCAAAAGACGTTGCATTCGAGTCACTGAGTTCATCAAGATTATTATTAAGTCAATTATAGTTAGATATATTATGAAATGGTATGCATGCCGTCAACTTTCGATGTAATGAAATATTGTCTTTTCAAAAACGAATGCAATGTTTGTAAAATGTATCATATAGAGGTCAAGTACCTCGCGATGTAATCAACTATTGTGAATCGTTTATAATCGATACGGACTTAGTTCGGATGGATTAGGACGGGTCCTTTCATTAATGATACTAATAATAATAACTCTAAAATAATATTAATACTAATACCATACTTATGTTAATAATAAGGGTTCTAATATTTATAAAATGATAAATGATAATCATAATAATACTAGTAAATATTAATGATGATACTGATAAATATGATATTATTAATTGTAAATGTACTGATGATACTATTATTTATAAACCGGTACAAATTCTAATATTGATGATAATAATATATTTTTATTTCCTTCATAATAATAATAATGATAATCATAATCCTAATGATGATAAAATACTAAAATGATAAGTTTATTACTAATAATAATATTATTAATACCTATCATAATAATAATAGTAATGTCTATAATACTTTCAAATATGATAACAAGTATGATACTAATAATAACAATAACAATAACAATCAAAACAATCACAATAATAATAATAATACTAATAATAATTAATATATAATAACAATAATAAAATTAGAAAAGAAAACTACCTCACATGAAAAGAGTTTCAAAAAAAAAAAAGAAACTACCGTCCTCTGGACTCGATCTCGTGACCACATGCTCACACGCAAACACTCTCGACCATCCCACCAATTCTGATTCTCTATACTAATATCGAATTTAAATTTTATATATAAACTGTTTTTCTTCTATTCCTCTTCTTCTCCACAAGTCTCATGGATTCAACAAAACATCAATAACCAAAAAAAAAAAAAAAAAAAATCAGGGTTCCTTTTAAAGCTTCAAAACATTACAGAAAAAAAAAATAATTTGGGTTCTAAAATAAAAAAAAAAAACACTAAAGGCCTACTGCAGCGTCGGTTCTTGGAACAAAACAAAAAAAATTGATTTCGTAATAGATAATATTATAGATAATGTTTATAACACGAAATAGTTTTCTAAACATGTATAAAAACTACTGGAATCGTCAATTTGATCAGAAACATATACACGAACGCGAATTTTTCTCAAGAACAATTGTTGACTTTTTTTAAACTAAACTTTGACTTCAAAATTCAAGATCGATATAAAGATTTGAGAGTTGAGATTTTGCAGATAGATTCAAAGAAAGATTTCTAACCTTTCTGCATTTTTAGATTTTGAAACTTTATTCGAAATTGAATTAAGAGAAAAAAAAATTGGAGCGTGCAGAGAAGAAGAAAAAAAAAATATCGCTGTGCTCTTTAATCCCATTGGATTTCCTTTTTATTTGATTTGCAATTATACATAATCATTTTGTAATAATAGAGATCGGTTGATAAAAAATGGAGAAAATGTCAACACAGGTTCACGAGTTTGGAGCAGGAAAGAAACAAAAAAAATAATAATAATAGAGATAAAGGATACAGAGGTCAAACGTATAATATAGATCCCTACTGTTTTTTTTAATTAATAATAATAATATATAATAACAATACTATTAATATCTAATAATATTAATAAAATTAATAATAATGATAAATATAATATTAATGATAATAATAATTGTAAAAATGATAATAATAATAATAATAATAATAATAATAATAATAATAATAATAATAATAATAATACCATACTAATTATGATAATATTAATATTTTATCGATAATAATAATATTAGTAATAATAATCTAATTTATACATCCAATTTCATCTTTATATGATATAAAGTGATATTATGAATACAAATATTGATATTTGACGATACAAATAACATTACTACAACAACTATATTTGTATTTAAATTTAATTTATTAATATCATCTATTATTATGTAATATTTAATAATTATGTAATATGTATTGTAACATATACTGAATATTATATATTTATACATTTTAATATAAATATATTATAATATTTATTTACATACTAATTATATTATACTTATGTATGTAATTATGAAAAATATAAATGTTTTATATATGTAAGTATTATATTTATATATATTTATTAAAATAGTACATTATTTCATCATAGATATATTATAAATTTCTACATATACATAATATAATAATTATGTATAAAATCATATATATATATATAGTTATATTTATGTATATATGTATACTACCATATATATAAAATCATGTTTTAAATGTTGAGTAGATGATTAATTATGTATATTAAACAATTAACTACAAAGTATAACATTGTACATTTAATATTTTGATAACGTTGGTAAAATATGTTTGAATCATTTATATACAATATACTATATATATTCAAAATGAAAATCTTTAGTTATTAAATGTTATCTTTTATAATAACAAAATTACTTAATAGTTCATTAATACTAATATAATTAGTTTTATATATAATTATTTATATTTACATTCTTAGTTACAATTAAAGGTTCGTGAATCGTCAGAAATAGTTAAAGGTCAAATGTTATCATGAAATAGTTCAAACATAATGAGACTCGGTTTAATAGACTTTGCTTATCGAGTCGAATCATATAAGATTATGTTTAAATTTGGTCGGAAATTCCCGGATCATCACATCATCCAACCTCAAGAAATCTTTGTTTCTTATAGTAGGTTATCATTCTAATACAAGGTAATAATCATATTCAAACTTTGGTTCAATTTCTATAACTATAACAATCTTATTTCAAGTGATGATCTTACTTGAACTTGTTTTCGTGTCATGATTCTGCTTCAAGAACTTCGAGCCATCCAAGGATCCATTGAAGCTAGATCCATTTTTCTCTTTTCCAGTAGGTTTATCCAAGGAACTTAAGGTAGTAATGATGTTCATAACATCATTTGATTCATACATATAAAGCTATCTTATTCGAAGGTTTAAACTTGTAATCACTAGAACATAGTTTAGTTAATTCTAAACTTGTTCGCAAACAAAAGTTAATCCTTCTAACTTGACTTTTAAAATAAACTAAACACATGTTCTATATCTATATGATATGCTAACTTAATGATTTAAAACCTGGAAACACGAAAAACACCGTAAAACCGGATTTACGCCGTCGTAGTAACACCGCGGGCTGTTTTGGGTTAGTTAATTAAAAACTATGATAAACTTTGATTTAAAAGTTGTTATTCTAAGAAAATGATTTTTATTATGAACATGAAACTATATCCAAAAATTATGGTTAAACTCAAAGTGGAAGTATGTTTTCTAAAATGGTCATCTAGACGTCGTTCTTTCGACTGAAATGACTACCTTTACAAAAACGACTTGTAGCTTATTTTTCCGACTATAAACCTATACTTTTTCTGTTTAGATTCATAAAATAGAGTTCAATATGAAACCATAGCAATTTGATTCACCCAAAACGGATTTAAAATGAAGAAGTTATGGGTAAAACAAGATTGGATAATTTTTCTCATTTTAGCTACGTGAAAATTGGTAACAACTCTATTCCAACCATAACTTAATCAACTTGTATTGTATATTATGTAATCTTGAGATACCATAGACACGTATACAATGTTTCGACCTATCATGTCGACACATCTATATATATTTCGGAACAACCATAGACACTCTATATGTGAATGTTGGAGTTAGCTATACAGGGTTGAGGTTGATTCCAAAATATATATAGTTTGAGTTGTGATCAATACTGAGATACGTATACACTGGGTCGTGGATTGATTCAAGATAATATTTATCGATTTATTTCTGTACATCTAACTGTGGACAACTAGTTGTAGGTTACTAACGAGGACAACTGACTTAATAAACTTAAAACATCAAGATATATTAAAAGTGTTGTAAATATATTTTGAACATACTTTGATATACATGTATATATTGTTATAGGTTCGTGAATCAACCAGTGGCCAAGTCTTACTTCCCGACGAAGTAAAAAATCTGTGAAAGTGAGTTATAGTCCCACTTTTAAAATCTAATATTTTTGGGATGAGAATACATGCAGGTTTTATAAATGATTTACAAAATAGACACAAGTACGTGAAACTACATTCTATGGTTGAATTATCGAAATCGAATATGCCCCTTTTTATTAAGTCTGGTAATCTAAGAATTAGGGAACATACACCCTAATTGACGCTAATCCTAAAGATAGATCTATTGGGCCTAACAAACCCCATCTAAAGTACCGGATGCTTTAGTACTTCGAAATTTATATCATATCCGAAGGGTGTCCCGGAATGATGGGGATATTCTTATATATGCATCTTGTTAATGTCGGTTACCAGGTGTTCACCATATGAATGATTTTTATCTCTATGTATGGGATGTGTATTGAAATATGAAATCTTGTGGTCTATTATTATGATTTGATATATATAGGTTAAACCTATAACTCACCAACATTTTTGTTGACGTTTTAAGCATGTTTATTCTCAGGTGATTATTAAGAGCTTCCGCTGTCGCATACTTAAATAAGGACGAGATTTGGAGTCCATACTTGTATGATATTGTGTAAAAACTGCATTCAAGAAACTTATTTTGTTGTAACATATTTGTATTGTAAACCATTATGTAATGGTCGTGTGTAAACAGGATATTTTAGATTATCATTATTTGATAATCTACGTAAAGCTTTTTAAAACCTTTATCTATGAAATAAAGGTTATGGTTTGTTTTAAAAATGAATGCAGTCTTTGAAAAACGTCTCATATAGAGGTCAAAACTTCGCAACGAAATCAATTAATATGGAACGTTTTTAATCAATAAGAACGGGACATTTCATGGTCCAGACACTCGGTTCATAAGGTCCATGAACACAGCTGCTGCATTAGTTAAACCAAACGGCATGACCATAAACTCGTAATGACCGTAACGTGTTCTGAAAGCAGTCTTTGGAATATCATCTTCTTTCACCCGCATTTGATGATACCCGGAACGTAAGTCAATCTTTGAATAAACAGACGAGCCTTGTAGTTGATCAAATAAGTCGTCGATTCTCGGTAGTGGGTAGCGGTTCTTGATGGTAAGTTTGTTCAACTCTCGTTAGTCGATACACAACCTGAATGTACCATCTTTCTTCTTGACAAACAAAACAGGAGCTCCCCACGGTGATGTGCTTGGTCAAATGAAACCACGCTCTAAAAGTTCTTGTAATTTTCTTTGCAGTTCTTTCATCTCGCTGGGTACGAGTCTGTAAGGAGCACGAGCTATTGGTGCAGCTCCTGGTACAAGATCTATTTGAAATTCAACGGATCGATGTGGTGGTAATCCCGGTAATTCTTTCGGAAATACATCGGGAAATTATTTTGCAATGGGAACATCAATGATGCTCTTTTCTTTAGTTTGTACTTTCTCGACGTGTGCTAGAACAGTATAGCAACCTTTCCTTATTAGTTTTTGTGCCTTCAAATTATTAATAAGATGTAGCTTCGTATTGCCCTTTTCTCCGTACACCATTAAGGGTTTTCCTTTTTCTCGTATAATGCGAATTGCATTTTTGTAACAAACGATCTCTGCTTTCACTTCTTTCAACCAGTCCATACCGATTATCACATCAAAACTCCCTAACTCTACTGGTATCAAATCAATCTTAAATGTTTCGCTAACCAGTTTAATTTCTCGATTCCGACATATATTATCTGCTGAAATTAATTTACCATTTGCTAATTCGAGTAAAAATTTACTATCCAAAGGCGTCAATGGACAACTTAATTTGGCACAAAAATCTCTACTCATATAGCTTCTATCCGCACCAGAATCAAATAAAACATAAGCAGATTTATTGTCAATAAGAAACGTACCTGTAACAAGCTCCGGGTCTTCCTGTGCCTCTGCCGCATTAATATTGAAAACTCTTCTGCGGCCTTGTCCATTAGTGTTCTCCTGGTTCGGGCAATTTCTAATAATGTGGCCCGGTTTTCCACATTTATAACAAACTACATTGGCATAACTTGCTCTGACACTACTTGCTCCGCCATTACTCGTTCCGACACCATTTGTTCCTTTCGTTCTATTAACCCCTGGTCCGTACACCTCACACTTCGCCGCGCTATGACCATTTCTTTTACACTTGTTGCAAAATTTGGTGCAGAACCCCGAGTGATACTTTTCACACCTTTAGCATAGCTGCTTCTGATTGTTGTTGTTGTTGTTGCGGTTATTATTGTTGTTGGGATGATTGTTGTAGTTGCTGTTATTGTTGTTGTTGTTGTTGTTGGGCCGTTTGTTGTAGTTGCGATTGATGTTGCGATTGTTGGGATAATTGTTGCGATTATTGTTGTAATTGCTGTTGTTGTTGTATTGGTGATTCTTATCACCGTTTTCCTCCCACTTTCTTTTGACTTGCTTCACATTGGCCTCTTCAGCAGTCTGTTCCTTAATTCTTTCTTCAATCTGGTTCACTAGTTTGTGAGCCATTCTACATGCCTGTTGTATGGAGGCGGGCTCGTGTGAACTTATATCTTCTTGGATTCTTTCCGGTAATCCTTTCACAAACGCGTCGATCTTCTCTTCCTCATCTTCGAATGCTCCCGGACACAATAGGCACAATTCTGTGAATCGTCTTTCATACGTGGTAATATCAAATCCTTGGGTTCGTAACCCTCTAAGTTCTGTCTTGAGCTTATTGACCTCGGTTCTGGGATGGTACTTCTCGTTCATCAAGTGCTTGAATGCTGACCACGATAGTGCGTACGCATCGTCTTGTCCCACTTGCTCTAGATAGGTATTCCACCATGTTAACGCAGAGCCTGTGAAGGTATGCGTAGCGTACTTCACTTTGTCCTCTTCAGTACACTTACTTATGGCACACACCGATTCGACCTTCTCGGTCCACCGTTTCAATCCGATCGGTCATTCGGTTCCATCAAATTCCAAAGGTTTGCAGGCAGTGAATTCTTTGTAGGTGCATCCTACACGATTTCCTGTACTGCTAGATCCAAGGTTATTGTTGGTATGTAGCGCAGCCTGTACTGCGGCTATGTTTGAAGCTAGAAAAGTACGGAATTCCTCTTCATTCATATTCACGGTGTGTCGAGTAGTCGGTGCCATTTCCTTCAAAATAGTCAAATGGAACAAGTTAATCATACAGAATATTAAGAGTAGTTAATAGTATTTCGTAGCATAATATGAGCTCATTTAAAAAAGCTTTTTCTTCATATTAGCATTTTATAAGTTTAAATTCGGGTAGTACCTACCCGTTAAGTTCATACTTAGTAGCTAATATACAATTCAACTACTACAATTCTATATGAAAAACTGATTATAATAATATTTCGCGTTCAAACTTTTACACAATATTTTACAAACTTACAATACCGCTTATTTTACATATAGCATGAAATATAGCACACAATAAATTTGATACAAGATGGTTGTGAAGATAATTCTAGCTAGTACACAAGCCGTTCAGCAAAGGCAATAAAGACACGTAATTCATACGTCCAGAAACAAGTCATGCATTCTGGTTTTACTAGGATTACTTCCCATCCTTGGTCTTGTGGAACATAACCGTTATGGCCGTTGATAAGACAGCGTGTTTTAACGTCGTCAAAGGGACGAGGGTTACGTAATGTCCAACAGTCCCGTAACAATCTAAAAACCTCATTTCTGTAGAGACCCGTCCTAATCCATCCGGACGAAGTCCATATCGATTACAAACGATTCACAACAGTTGATTACATCGCGAGGTAATTGACCTCTATATGATAAATTTTACAAACATTGCATTCGTTTTTAAAAGACAAACTTTCGTTACATCGACAGTTGACAGGCATGTAAAGCATTTCATAATATATCCAAATATAATTGACTTAATAATAATCTTGATGAACTCAACGACTCGAATGCAACATCTTTTGAAATATGTCATGAATGACTCTAAGTAATATCTCTAATATGAGCAAATGCACAGCGGAAGATTTCTTTCGTACCTGAGAATAAACATGCTTTAAAGTGTCAACCAAAAGGTTGGTGAGTTCATTAGTTTATCATAAAGAATCATTTCATAATTTTAATAGACCACAAGATTTCATACTTCCATTTCTCATAATCATACGTCCCATGCATAGAGACAAAAATATCATTCATATGGATTGAACACCTGGTAACCGACATTCACAATATGCATATAAGAATATCCCCATCATTCCGGGATCCTCCTTCGGACATGATATAAATTTCGAAGTACTAAAGCATCCGGTACTTTGGATGGGGCTTGTTGGGCCCGATAGATCTATCTTTAGAGTTCGCGTCAATTAGGGTGTCTGTTCCCTAATTCTTAGATTACCAGACTTAATAAAAAGGGGCATATTCAGTTTCGATCATTCAACCATAGAACGTAATTTCGATTACTTGTGTCTATTTCGTAAAACAGTTATAAAAGTTGCGCATGTATTCTCAGCCCAAAAATATAAAGGGTAAAAAGGTAAATGAAACTCACAATACTGTATTTTGTAGTAAAAATACATATGACGACATTGAACAATGCAGGGTTGGCCTCGGATTCACGAACCTATATCAAGTATTAACACATTATAGTATAAATTAATTAAGTTTATATATTTGTTATGTATTAATTATTCTTATAATATATTATGATACTTATTTGATATTTAATTAATGTTATATCAATAATATTAGTTGAAACATAATTTTATGTAATATTAGTATATTTTATGTAATAATATATTTACATATATATCTTTTGTTTTGTAAAATTAATAATTGTAGAAATACCTAAGGATAATAATAATAATATTAATAATAATAATAATTTTTAAAAGTATAAAACTACCTTAGGAGTCAGTTTTAAAAAAATTGCACCAAGCCGGGCTCGAACCAGAGACCTCTCGCTCACTCATCAACGCCCTTAACCATTCCTCCATTTCAGTTTTTCTGATTTATAATACAAACCCAAATACTTATCTATTACATGTTTCAACCCACTTCATCTTCTTCACCAAAATCTAAACAATCAAACAACTTCATTCTTAATAGTCAATCATCAAAATAGTTTTAGGACTTCTAAACAAACATGAAACAAAAAATAAAAATGTGTTCATGATATAAAAAAAATGAGAAAAAAAAACAAAAAAATCCTACTGCTTGCTAGTAGCCAAGAAAAAAAAAATTTGTTTTCAATTTTGAGTTCGTTTTGGACAATCTTTACAACATGAAACATGTTTCAAATCATTCCTAAAAACTATTGAAATAGTCAATTGAACTTAAAACATCAAAACAAGCTCTAATTTCTCCAAGAACAAAACAATTGACTTTTGACAATTTAACTTTGACTCACAAATTCGAATTCGTTATCAAGAATTGGAACTTGAGATTTTGCAGGAAGTTTAAGTAAATGATTCCTAACAACTCTACATTTTTAGTTTTTGAAATTTGTTTCGAATTCACGTTAGTGTATATCACTGTGAAGAACTCAAGAACTCGAAAATTGATTTTTAGATTAAGTGTTATAGGTTATGATTACAACATGAATTGTGTTGCAAATCATTCCTATAATCTTTATGGATCATAAAATTAACTGGAGATATCAAAACAAACTCGAATTTGATTCAAGAACACTTAGTTGACTTTGAAAACCAAAACTTTGACTCTCAAATTAGAAATTAATAGAAATAATTGAGGATTGAAAACTTATAGATAGTTTAGATAGACGATTCCTAACATGACTGCATTATTACATTTTGAAAATTTGTTCTAAATCAAAATATGGTGAAAAAGATGAATGTACAGAGTGTCGAGCTTATTTTCTGGGTTTTCTTTGTTTTCAACTCAAATTGCAGTTTGTAACTTATATAGAGTGATTAGGTACATGATTTAACAGTTAAATTGATTTCCAATTGATTTGTGAAGTAGACTTGTAACAAACTGGAGACATGAAGTACGTAAATTATTTTCATGTGAAGAAAAAGAAAAAAAATTGATAGTTACTTCTAACAGAATGGGATTCCCTATTTTTATTTTTAATAAATATTAATAGTAAATACCCTAATAATATTAATAATAATTCTAATAAAATAACTAAATAATATCATAAAAATGATAATAAATAAAAATAAGAATTCGTTTAAATCATAAATAAATTTTAATCTTAATTATCTTGTACATTATTTTACATTTTCAATTCAAATGATTATTTTGTATTTTATTAATACAACTTAATATGCACTCTTATATTTATATATGTATATATATTTACATATTTATTTACACACAATTGTTCGTGAATCGTCGGAAATAGTCACAGGTTAAATGAATCTATATAAATACTTCAAACATTTCGAGACTCAACATTACAGGCTTTGCTTATTGTGTTGGAACATATAAAGATTAAGTTTTAATTTGGTCGAAAATTTCCGGGTCGTCACAGTACCTACCCGTTAAAGAAATTTCGTCCCGAAATTTGAGTGGAATGGTCATGGCTGACAATAAGTATGTTTTCATGACGTATCCGAGCTAGAAATTAGAGTTTTATCATCAGTGAGTAATATAGGTAAAAAAAAATTGATTACGCGAAGAGTATAATCGAAGCTATCGCAAGAGAGGGAACTGATGACGTAGTTATGATTGATTTCCGGAATTCATGGGATTTAAAGAAAATCTTCGTAATAAGATTTGGTTCTTCGGCGATATAGGAAATCAGATCTTCTTTGATTAAATGCAATAATCTGTTTCGATTACTCTGTCGGATATTTTACTATAAATCCACTCCCTTCGTTTCCTTATTTTCACAGCTCACACCTTCCATTCTTTCTCCCCTGATTCATATTTTTAAAGCATTCATTAATATGCTCCATCCAGGTCTGATCCTTGATATACTTTTAACTTTCATATCTGTCATTCTTCTCTTTCATCTACCACCGGAGGATTATATTTACTTCTACTATTATCTTGGGGTTATAGTGTTTTTAATTTTCCCGTGCCTTTACGTGGCAATACGTATTGCGGTTTGTAATTTATGTGTTGTTGTCGAGCTTTATATTTTCTTTATATTCAAGAGTTTCATACTTTCGTCTCCTCTTCCCGACTTCAAGTCAAGCGAATAATGGTCCGGAATTCGTAGATATGGATTTTGAAATGAACATAGTTAATGTTCTAGAAGGAAATCGTAATGGCACTATCTTGATTTTTCAAATTACTAGAATATCTGAAAAGATAGAACTATTAAGAATATATGTTGTTGATATACTTGGAGATTGGGTAGAATGTAAGAGTCGTGTAACATGGCACATGATGACGTTATGATCTGTTAATCATCACGTTCCATTAGAAACTCAGCATGACTTACTGTAATATAATCACGTTGATCAAGTGTCATTATATTATACTAACTCATGCATCAGTTCCCAACATTACTTCAATAACATTCATATTTCAAGCTCGAAAGTTTACAGAATATAGAAACTAACAGTTTCTATATGATGTAACACTGATAGCACGAAGAGATTAATGATTTCAGATAAGAATTGTTATGAAAATATTCTCGAAAATATCAAAGATATTTATGATGATATTTTCAGAATTTCTGAGATCGAATGTTGATGAAGAAAATCCTTTCGCAAGGATTTAGAATAAATAAGGAGCAAGATATTCACTAAAGACTTCATCGGAAGCAGAATCATCAGGGTTCTTTATGTACAAGTTTAGTCCTTGTGATTTGCTCAGAGTCTCCTTCATGGTTTGCTCAATTCGTTTTTCAGTACCAAACTTCCTTTTGAGCTTTTCCAGCGTATCTTTTTTTTTTATCAAACTTTTGACTGTTAAAATCATCCATAGTTTTTGTTGCTTCATTCAACTTTTCAAAATTTAGAGCATTAATTCACAGACTGGGTGCTTTTCTGAATTTCAGAATGGAAGATCATAGTTCTAAGAGATAAATGTTATATGGATACATATAACTGTTGATGTGGAAACGTTGCGAGACTCAAAATACAAATTTGCTGATTCCCGGTAATTGGTATGGCAGTTCTCGTTACAAGATGCGGATGAGTATATGATAGGGTTTCAATGAATAAATATAATGATTTGTCAGAGAGATTTAAGCCAAAAAAAACAACGAGGCTGCTGGTACGTCTTCTGGTAATATGGTGGAATATAAAAGAATTCTCCGTTATAAAAAGGATAATTGTATATATCAGGATTATAGTAAGGCTACTTCGAATGAAAAGTCGAAGTTGACTTGCTGGAGCTGTGACAAAATTGGCTACTTTGAAAAGGGATCGCAAAGTTATTTTTGCTAATAAATGCCAAAGGATCTGATGCGGCTACGTGTTAAACTTTTACTCAGTTACCGAGAGTTTCTCAGGTGCATAACTATATGCATAAACCTTTCCTTCCGTAGATGAAGTGCGTTTGATTCATCCTATCGATTGAGGTGTTTTCAAGAATCATGAAAGGTTTGAATGCATATTGTAATCGTCAAGATACAGATGAAGTTTAAGATGAGATCAAGTGGGAAACTTGAAGATATGTTTAGTTTCATATGTTATAATCAATATTTTAATTCATTTTAATTATCCAATGTCGACAGTCCATATTTGATAGTCCACAATTAACAGTCCGATAATACATATATAGCTTAATATATAATATCCGAATTAATTAATACGTATCGGGACCCGTGTACATGTCTCAGACTCGATCACAACTCAAAGTATATATATTATTATAGAATCAACCTCAACCCTGTATAGAGAACTCGATCATTACTGCATATAGAGTGTCTATGGTGATTCCAAATAATATATATAGATGCATCGATATGATATGTCAAAACCTTGTATACGTGTCCCGATATTTAAAGTACGTAAAATAAATAACAGGAATTAAATAACGATAACTAAAGTGCGTAAAGTAAATAACAGAAATTAGATGACAATAAATAAAATTGCGGGAATATAAATTGCGATAATTAAATTGCAATAAATAAAATGCCATAAATAGAATGTAATCAGTTAGCTAGGAACAGTTAGCTGTAACAGTTAGCATGGTTTCTTAACAAAATTCCATATTGTTAATTAGTCTGTTTCTAATCAATTTTTATTGTGTCCATTATTTCTTCATTATGCCACTTGTTGGATTCTGGTAAGTAAAAATCCAAATATGAAATTGAATTTGAATGAAAATGGTTATTCTGTGGTGAACGGATTCGTATATCGATAGATGTAGGTAGGATGGTAATCGACCGTTGAATCAGATTCGAAGACTGTACAATGTAACTTATTAATGTGAAATCTTAAATATTTCTCGGGTATTACCTACCCGTTAAAATATTTTAACCATTAACAGTTTGTACGAAAGAATTTTTAATCACAATCTTTATGAAAATATATTTACATATATATTTTCTTCAGATGTAATTATGGATTTAATGAGTCAATGTGATATTAAACTCATCAGATTTACGATTAGAACTATGATACATAATCTCTAAAACATTAGAGTTTACATAATCGTCATGTCGAACGAAGATAAATGATGTAGAATGATTTGTGGAACGATAATTATACTCGAGGTACAGAATGAGATGTTGAGGCGTGGATTGTTGAAACTTGGGTTGTTGGTATTACTGGTGCCATTGGTGCTAAGGCTGGTGATGTTACTGGTGTTGGTGATACTGTTGATGATTGCAAATTGTATACCGTGCTCTCTAAAGTTAATACTCGAGCTCGGAGTTCTCTAACTTCTTCTACTAACCCGAGTTGTTTATCAATGTGAGGTAGAGGTCGGATATCTTCTCAAGTTCCATTAATGGTAGTTTCAAGACGAAAAATTCTTGCAAATAGGGTATAAACGGTATTGCGAACGGGTTCGCCGGTGAGCGGGTCAAGTACTCCAAGGTTAGGTGGTAGATTTGATTCATGATATGGAGTACCTTCTTCCTTTCTCCATAGGGTGAGTATGTCGCGAACCCATCCCCATTTTCTCCAGTAATCACGGTAGTTGATTTGTAGATGTGCTCCTGTTACGCTGTCTTCGGAGTCAGAGGAACTTGGTCGATTCGTAGAGGCCATCTTAAACGATCTCAGGAAAGATTTTTGGTATGAAGAGTTTAGTGGCATCAATTGATAGTTAGATGGTATTCTCAATGCATAATTTGCATAGATATATATAGTACCAGGATCCCTTAAATTAAGGAGAAATTTACGAGAGATATCAGGCAAGGTCTACAGTAACAGATACACTAAGATATGAATTGTCAGATACGCTAAGATATGAATTTTGTCTATACACTATTCATGCAGTCAATGCAGTAAAATGTGTCTAGACTAAGAATAATGAGTAGGTAATTTCCTAAGGATGATAAGCAGATGTTTTCCGATAAAAATGATAAGCAAAACTTTTGACATGCAGACACGGTCGAAGTCCAGACTCACTAATGCATCCTAACGACTATCAGTTAGGCATGCTAATGCAAGACCTGGTTCGCTAAGACCACCGCTCTGATACCAATTGTAGAGACCCGTCCTAATCCATCTGGACGAAGTCCATATCGATTACAAACGATTCACAATAGTTGATTACATCGCGAGGTAATTGACCTCTATATGATAAATTTTACAAACATTGCATTCGTTTTTAAAAGACACACTTTCGTTACATCGACAGTTGACAGGCATGTAAAGCATTTCATAATATATCCAAATATAATTGACTTAATAATAATCTTGATGAACTCAACGACTCGAATGCAACATCTTTTGAAATATGTCATGAATGACTCCAAGTAATATCTCTAATATGAGCAAATGCACAGCGGAAGATTTCTTTCGTACCTGAGAATAAACATGCTTTAAAGTGTCAACCAAAAGGTTGGTGAGTTCATTAGTTTATCATAAAGAATCATTTCATAATTTTAATAGACCACAAGATTTCATACTTCCATTTCTCATAATCATACGTCCCATGCATAGAGACAAAAATATCATTCATATGGATTGAACACCTGGTAACCGACATTCACAATATGCATATAAGAATATCCCCATCATTCCGGGATCCTCCTTCGGACATGATATAAATTTCGAAGTACTAAAGCATCCGGTACTTTGGATGGGGCTTGTTGGGCCCGATAGATCTATCTTTAGAGTTCGCGTCAATTAGGGTGTCTGTTCCCTAATTCTTAGATTACCAGACTTAATAAAAAGGGGCATATTCAGTTTCGATCATTCAACCATAGAACGTAATTTCGATTACTTGTGTCTATTTCGTAAAACAGTTATAAAAGTTGCGCATGTATTCTCAGCCCAAAAATATAAAGGGTAAAAAGGTAAATAAAACTCACAATACTGTATTTTGTAGTAAAAATACATATGACGACATTGAACAATGCAGGGTTGGCCTCGGATTCACGAACCTATATCAAGTATTAACACATTATAGTATAAATTAATTAAGTTTATATATTTGTTATGTATTAATTATTCTTATAATATATTATGATACTTATTTGATATTTAATTAATGTTATATCAATAATATTAGTTGAAACATAATTTTATGTAATATTAGTATATTTTATGTAATAATATATTTACATATATATCTTTTGTTTTGTAAAATTAATAATTGTAGAAATACCTAAGGATAATAATAATAATATTAATAATAATAATAATTTTTAAAAGTATAAAACTACCTTAGGAGTCAGTTTTAAAAAAATTGCACCAAGCCGGGCTCGAACCCGAGACCTCTCGCTCACTCATCAACGCCCTTAACCATTCCTCCATTTCAGTTTTTCTGATTTATAATACAAACCCAAATACTTATCTATTACATGTTTCAATCCACTTCATCTTCTTCACCAAAATCTAAACAATCAAACAACTTCATTCTTAATAGTCAATCATCAAAATAGTTTTAGGACTTCTAAACAAACATGAAACAAAAAATAAAAATGTGTTCATGATATAAAAAAAATGAGAAAAAAAAATAAAAAAATCCTACTGCTTGCTAGTAGCCAAGAAAAAAAAATGTTTGTTTTCAATTTTGAGTTCGTTTTGGACAATCTTTACAACATGAAACATGTTTCAAATCATTCCTAAAAACTATTGAAATAGTCAATTGAACTTAAAACATCAAAACAAGCTCTAATTTCTCCAAGAACAAAACAGTTGACTTTTGACAATTTAACTTTGACTCGCAAATTCGAATTCGTTATCAAGAATTGGAACTTGAGATTTTGCAGGAAGTTTAAGTAAATGATTCCTAACAACTCTACATTTTTAGTTTTTGAAATTTGTTTCGAATTCACGTTAGTGTATATCACTGTGAAGAACTCAAGAACTCAAAAATTGATTTTTAGATTAAGTGTTATAGGTTATGATTACAACATGAATTGTGTTGCAAATCATTCCTATAATCTTTATGGATCATCAAATTAACTGGAGATATCAAAACAAACTCGAATTTGATTCAAGAACACTTAGTTGACTTTGAAAACCAAAACTTTGACTCTCAAATTAGAAATTAATAGAAATAATTGAGGATTGAAAACTTACAGATAGTTTAGATAGACGATTCCTAACATGACTGCATTATTACATTTTGAAAATTTGTTCTAAATCAAAATATGGTGAAAAAGATGAATGTACAGAGTGTCGAGCTTATTTTCTGGGTTTTCTTTGTTTTCAACTCAAATTGCAGTTTGTAACTTATATAGAGTGATTAGGTACATGATTTAACAGTTAAATTGATTTCCAATTGATTTGTGAAGTAGACTTGTAACAAACTGGAGACATGAAGTACGTAAATTATTTTCATGTGAAGAAAAAGAAAAAAAATTGATAGTTACTTCTAACAGAATGGGATTCCCTATTTTTATTTTTAATAAATATTAATAGTAAATACCCTAATAATATTAATAATAATTCTAATAAAATAACTAAATAATATCATAAAAATGATAATAAATAAAAATAAGAATTCGTTTAAATCATAAATAAATTTTAATCTTAATTATCTTGTACATTATTTTACATTTTCAATTCAAATGATTATTTTGTATTTTATTAATACAACTTAATATGTACTCTTATATTTATATATGTATATATATTTACATATTTATTTACACACAATTGTTCGTGAATCGTCGGAAATAGTCACAGGTTAAATGAATCTATATAAATAGTTCAAACATTTCGAGACTCAACATTACAGGCTTTGCTTATTGTGTTGGAACATATAAAGATTAAGTTTTAATTTGGTCGAAAATTTCCGGGTCGTCACAATTTCTTACCCCAATTACTGACTCCGTCACTTGTGGGAACGTTTTGTTTAATAGTTGTAGCCCGATGTTCTTGTTCTCACTTTGGTGAGAAGTGAATATTACTAATCCGTAAGCATAACATGCTTCTTTATGTTGCATGTTAGCCGCTTTTTCTAAATCACGAAGTCCAATATTCGGATATATTGAGTCAAAATAATTTCTTAACCCATTGCGTAAAATAGCATTTGGGTTCCCCGCAATATATGCGTCAAAGTAAACACATCGTAACTTATGGATTTCCCAATGTGATATCCCCCATCTTTCGAACGAAAGCCTTTTATAAACCAAGGCATTCTTGGAACGTTCTTCGAATGTCTTACAAACTGATCTCGCCTTAAATAGTTGTGCCGAAGAATTCTGACCGACTCTAGACAAGATTTCATCAATCATGTCTCCGGGTAGGTCTCTTAAAATATTGGGTTGTCTATCCATTTTGTGTTTTTAAACTGTAAATAGACAAGAGTTAGATTCAAAAAAAAAAAAATACTTATTAATACAAGCAATTTTTACATATATCATAAAGCACATGCACACTATATTACATATATTACACCACATGAATACAACTATCTTATTCCGACTCGCTTGTTTCTTCTTCTTCGGTTTTGGTTCGTTTTGCCAAGTTTCTAGGGATATATGATGTTCCCCTAATACGAGCCGTCGTTTTCCACATTGGTTTAGAAAAACCTGGTGGTTTAGAGGTTCCCGTGTCATTGTTACAACTTAAGGACTTCGGGGGTTGACGATACATATAAAGTTCATCGGGGTTGGAATTAGATTTCTCTATTTTTATGCCCTTTCCCTTATTATTTTCTTTTGCCTTTTTAAATTCAGTTGGGGTAATTTCTATAACATCATCGGAATTCTCGTCGGAATCCGATTCATCGGAGAATTGGTAATCCTCCCAATATTTTGCTTCCTTGGCGGAAACACCATTGACCATAATTAACCTTGGTCGGTTGGTTGAGGATTTTCTTTTACTTAACCGTTTTATTATTTCCCCCACCGGTTCTATTTCTTCATCCGGTTCCGATTCTTCTTCCGGTTCCGATTCTTCTTCCGGTTCCGACTCTTCTTCCGGTTCCTCTTCGGGAACTTGTGAATCAGTCCACGAATCATTCCAATTTACATTTGACTCTTCATTATTATTAGGTGAGTCAATGGGACTTTTTCTAGAGGTAGACATCTATCACATAATATTAAACGCGTTAAGAGATTAATATATCACATAATATTCACATGTTAAAAATATATAGTTTCCAACAAAATTTGTTAAGCAATCATTTTTCAAGTAAACACGGTCGAAGTCCAGACTCACTAATGCATCCTAACAAACTCGATAAGACACACTAATGCAAAATTCTAGTTCTCTAAGACCAACGCTCGGATACCAACTGAAATGTCCCGTTCTTATTGATTAAAAACGTTCCATATTAATTGATTTCGTTGCGAGGTTTTGACCTCTTTATGAGACGTTTTTCAAAGACTGCATTCATTTTAAAACAAACCATAACCTTTATTTCATCAATAAAGGTTTAAAAAGCTTTACGTAGATTATCAAATAATGATAATCTAAAATATCCTGTTTACACACGACCATTACATAATGGTTTACAATACAAATATGTTACAACAAAATAAGTTTCTTGAATGCAGTTTTTACACAATATCATACAAGCATGGACTCCAAATCTTGTCCTTATTTAAGTATGCGACAGCGGAAGCTCTTAATAATCACCTGAGAATAAACATGCTTAAAACATCAACAAAAATGTTGGTGAGTTATAGGTTTAACCTATATATATCAAATCATAATAATAGACCACAAGATTTCATATTTCAATACACATCCCATACATAGAGATAAAAATCATTCATATGGTGAACACCTGGTAACCGACATTAACAAGATGCATATATAAGAATATCCCCATCATTCCGGGACACCCTTCGGATATGATATAAATTTTGAAGTACTAAAGCATCCGGTACTTTGGATGGGGTTTGTTATGCCCAATAGATCTATCTTTAGGATTCGCGTCAATTAGGGTGTCTGTTCCCTAATTCTTAGATTACCAGACTTAATAAAAAGGGGCATATTCGATTTCGATAATTCAACAATAGAATGTAGTTTGATGTACTTGTGTCTATTTTGTAAATCGTTTATAAAACCTGCATATATTCTCATCCCAAAAATATTAGATTTTAAAAGTGGGACTATAACTCATTTTCACAGATTTTTACTTCGTCGGGAAGTAAGACTTGGCCACTGGTTGATTCATGAACCTATAACAATATATATATATATATATCAAAGTATGTTCAAAATATATTTACAACACTTTTAATATATTTTGATGTTTTAAGTTTATTAAGTCAGCTGTCCTCGTTAGTAACCTACAACTAGTTGTCCACAGTTAGATGTACAGAAATAAATCGATAAATATTATCTTGAATCAATCCACGACCCAGTGTATATGTATCTCAGTATTGATCACAACTCAAACTATATATATTTTGGAATCAACCTCAACCCTGTATAGCTAACTCCAACATTCACATATAGAGTGTCTGTGGTTGTTCCGAAATATATATAGATGTGTCGACATGATAGGTCGAAACATTGTATACGTGTCTATGGTATCTCAAGATTACATAATATACAATACAAGTTGATTAAGTTATGGTTGGAATAGATTTGTTACCAATTTTCACGTAGCTAAAATGAGAAAAATTATCCAATCTTGTTTTACCCATCACTTCTTCATTTTAAATCCGGTTTGAGTGAATCAAATTGCTATGGTTTCATATTGAACTCTATTTTATGAATCTAAACAGAAAAAGTATAAGTTTATAGTCGGAAAAATAAGTTACAAGTCGTTTTTGTAAAGGTAGTCGTTTTAGTCGAAAGAACGACGTCTAGATGACCATTTTAGAAAGCATACTTCCACTTTGAGTTTAACCATAATTTTTGGATATAGTTTCATGTTCATAATAAAAATCATTTTCTCAGAATAACAACTTTTAAATCAAAGTTTATCATAGTTTTTAATTAACTAACCCAAAACAGCCCGCGGTGTTACTACGACGGTGTAAATCCGGTTTTTCGGTGTTTTTCGTGTTTCCAGGTTTTAAATCATTAAGTTAGCATATCATATAGATATAGAATATGTGTTTAGTTGATTTTAAAAGTCAAGTTAGAAGGATTAACTTTTGCTTGCGAACAAGTTTAGAATTAACTAAACTATGTTCTAGTGATTACAAGTTTAAACCTTCGAATAAGATAGCTTTATATGTATGAATTGAATGATGTTATGAACATCATTACTACCTTAAGTTCCTTGGATAAACCTACTGGAAAATAGAAAAATGGATCTAGCTTCAACGGATTCTTGGATGGCTCGAAGTTCTTGAAGCAGAATCATGACACGAAAACAAGTTCAAGTAAGATCATTACTTGAAATAAGATTGTTATAGTTATAGAAATTGAACCAAAGTTTGAATATGATTATTACCTTGTATTAGAATGATAACCTACTGTAAGAAACAAAGATTTCTTGAGGTTGGATGATCACCTTACAAGATTGGAAGTGAGCTAGCAAACTTGAAAGTATTCTTGATTTTATGTAACTAGAACTTGTAGAATATATGAAGAACACTTAGAACTTGAAGATAGAACTTGAGAGAGATCAATTAGATGAAGTAAATTGAAGAATGAAAGTATTTGTAGGTGATTTTGGTCGTTGGTGTATGGATTAGATATAAAGGATATGTAATTTTGTTTTCATGTAAATAAGTCATGAATGATTACTCATATTTTTGTAATTTTATGAGATATTTCATGCTAGTTGCCAAATGATGGTTCTCACATGTGTTAGGTGACTCACATGGGCTGCTAAGAGCTGATCATTGGAGTGTATATACCAATAGTACATACATCTAAAAGCTGTGTATTGTACGAGTACGAATACGGGTGCATACGAGTCGAATTGTTTACTAAACTGAACGAGGATGTAATTGTAAGCATTTTTGTTAAGTAGAAGTATTTTGATAAGTGTATTGAAGTCTTTCAAAAGTGTATAAATACATATTAAAACACTACATGTATATACATTTTAACTGAGCCGTTAAGTCATCGTTAGTCGTTACATGTAAGTGTTGTTTTGAAACCTTTAGGTTAACGATCTTGTTAAATGTTGTTAACCCAATGTTTATAATATCAAATGAGATTTTAAATTATTATATTATCATGATATTATCATGTATGAATATCTCTTAATATGATATATATACATTAAATGTCTTTACAACGATAATCGTTACATATATGTCTCGTTTAAAAATCATTAAGTTAGTAGTCTTGTTTTTACATATGTAGTTCATTGTTAATATACTTAATGATATGTTTACTTATCATAGTATCATGTTAACTATATATATATATATCCATATATATGTCATCATATAGTTTTTACAAGTTTTAACGTTCGTGAATCACCGGTCAACTTGGGTGGTCAATTGTCTATATGAAACATATTTCAATTAATCAAGTCTTAACAAGTTTGATTGCTTAACATGTTGGAAATATTTAATCATGTAAATATCAATCTCAATTAATATATATAAACACGGAAAAGTTCGGGTCACTACAGTACCTACCCGTTAAATAAATTTCGTCCCGAAATTTTAAGCTATTGAAGGTGTTGACGAATCTTCTGGAAATATGAGAGTAATGGTACTTAGAGAAGCTCATAAAACCAGATACTCAATACATCCTGGAACGGGGAAGATGTACAAGGATCTTAAGAAACATTTTTGGTGGCCAGGTATGAAAGCCGATATTGCTAAATATGTAGGAGAATGTTTGACGTGTTCTAAGGTCAAAGCTGAACATCAGAAACCATCAGGTCTACTACAACAACCTGAAATCCCGGAATGGAAATGGGAAAACATTACCATGGATTTCATTACTAAATTACCAAGGACTGCAAGTGGTTATAATACTATTTGGGTAATAGTTGATCGTCTCGCCAAGTCAGCACACTTCCTGCCAATAAGAGAAGATGATAAGATGGAGAAGTTAGCACGACTGTATTTGAAGGAAGTCGTCTCCAGACATGGAATACCAATCTCTATTATCTCTGATAGGGATGGCAGATTTATTTCAAGATTCTGGCAGATGAAAGGACCCGTTCATATACATTATAAACGATTCACAATAGTTGATTACATAGCGAGGTATTTGACCTCTATATGATACATTTTACAAACATTGCATTTGTTTTTAAAAGACAAACTTTCTTTACATCAAAAATTGACAGGCATGTATACCATTTCATAATATCCACTATTCAACTATAAATTGACTTAATAATAATAATCTTTAATGAACTCAATGACTTGAATGCAACGTTCTTCTAAATATGCCATGAAAGACTCCAATTATTATCTTTAAAATGAGCAAATGCACAGCGGAAGATTTCTTTAATACCTGAGAATAAACATGCTTTAAAGTGTTAACCAAAAGGTTGGTGAGTTCATTAGTTTATCATAATCATTCATTTTCATCATTTTAATAGACCACAAGAATTTCATTTCCAGTTCTCATAAATATACGTCCCATGCATAGAGGCAAAAATCATTCATATGGATTGAACACCTGGTAACCGACATTCACAATATGCATATAAGAATATCCCCATCATTCCGGGATCCTCCTTCGGACATGATATAAATTTCGAAGTACTAAAGCATCCAGTACTTTGGATGGGGTTCGTTAGGCCCAATAGGTCTATCTTTAGGATTCGCGTCAATTAGTAGATCGGTTTACTAATTCTTAGGCTACCAAGCAAAAGGGGCATATTCGGCTTCGATCATTCACCCATATAATGTAGTTTCAATTACTTGTGTCTATTTCGTAAAATAGTTATAAAAGCGCATGTATTCTCAGTCCCAAAAATATATATTGCAAAAACATTTAAAAAAGGAGCAAATGAAACTCACCATACTGTATTTCGTAGTGAAAATACATATAACGTCATTGAACTAGTGCAAGGTTGGCCTCAGATTCACGAACCTAAATTAATTATATATAATTATATGTTGGTCAACATTTGTCTAACAATTAGGTCAGGTCATAGTGTACCACAATCCTAATGCTCTAGACTAATATGCAAAAGTCAACAAAAGTCAATTTGACTTAAAATGATTTCCAAAATTTATACATGATTATAATATATTTTAAATATCGTCGTTTTATATTTTTAAATATTTTTAAAAGATTTATTAGAGTAAATAATATAATTCATTTATTAATAAATAAAATTTTATATTAAAATTTATATAATAAAATATACTTTTATATATATTAAGTAATAAAATTTATAGGGTTCATTTAATATCATAAAGATAATATGATAGGTATTATTAAAGTAATTTATTACACGTAGTAAAATATGTTTGTATTACATATTTATTTGATAAAATAATATCTATAATGTTAGTAAGTAAAAGTTGTATTATTTTTTAATAATAATTATTATTATAAAAATATCAATATTTATAATTACTAAGATGATATTATGATAAAACGATAATTCTAATTATGATAACTTTAATATTTACGATAATTTTTAATATTATCTTTAAAATAATAATTCTATTTAAAATGATAATAAAAATGATATTTTATAGTAACAATGACATTTCTATTAAAATGATAATTTTTGTTAAAATGATAATTTTTGTTAAAATGATAGTTTTGATACTAACGATACTTTTAATAATAATAGTAATGATAAAAATAATAAGAACGATAATTTTATCTAAATCAATATCTTATAATATTTTAATTTCATCATGATACTCTTACTCATTATTTCCTAATCGTTTCGTTTAATAGCTTTTAATCGTCTTTTATATCGTGTTCATAATAATGATAATAATAGTAATCAAAATAATTAGGTGTTACTAATATTAGTTTTAATTACAATAATACTAATAATGATAATTACTATGACATTATTAACGATAATGATAATATAATAATAATAATAACAATAACCATTTTTAAATAATGATATATATATTAATAATGATAATAATAATAATGATAATAATAATAATAATAATAATAATAATAATAATAATAATAATAATAATAATTAGATAATAATAATAATAATTAGATAATAAAAATAATAATTCTAATTATAACTTTAATGATAATAACGATAGTAATAATAATTAAAAAAAACAATTTTTAATGATAAATCCTTTTATTGATAAAGATAATAATAATAATAATAATAATAATAATAATAATAATAATAATAATAATAATAATAATAATAATAATAATAATAATAATAATAATAATAATAATAATAATAATAATAATAATAATAATAATAATAATAATATTAATAAGATAAAACTAGAACGACGATAATAACGACGATAATAACGACGATAATAATAATCATTTTTAATAATAATACAAAAATTTGATGGACTATAACTTCAAATCCGTTCATCGAAATCATTCGATATCTAAATAAAAAGTTCTTAATTTTTTGCTAGCTTTCCAACGACATGCATATCTTATACCTTATCTCAGTCGCATATATAACTAATTCAGGATTCAACATAACCTAACTAAAGACAATATCAAAAGTACAAACATGCATAATCCTATATACTCGAGCACTAGTCAGGGATACACTATTAGTATGTAAAAGTTAAATTATGAGTACTCACGTATCAATATTGAGATTCAATATTGCAGGAAAGGTACGTAGACGCAACGAAGATGATAAACACTATATTGACCTCATGAGCATACCCATGAACCATACCCAATCACCTCCATAGCTATAACCCATAATTTCCTTAATCCAATCCCACTCGAAAAATAATTTCGAAATCACTCGGACCGCATTCCGACGTAATATTTTATGTATACTAATAATATCTTGAAATAATACGGAGTAAATATATATATGTAAATCGATTGAGAGAGTTTAGAGAAAAATATTTTCAAGTTTCTATGAAATAATGAAACCTATTGAATTCTATTTATAATAGATTTTTGAATTATTAAAGTGAATTATTAAATTATGAATTATTAAAGTGAATTATTAAAGTATGAATTATTAAAGTGAATTATTAAAGTATGAATTATTAAAGTGAATTATTAAAGTATGAATTATTAAAGTGAATTATTAAAGTTAAAGTAAAGTAAAAATAAAGTAAAGGTAAAGTTTAAGTGCAGTAAAAGTATAAAACTATGTACGTATAATACGCATATAAATATATATAATATTAATTTAAATCGTTATATATATTTAATAAAATAAAATATAAATATCGTTATCTTTATCATACTGGTTAAGTAATGAGTTGTCAAAAGTGATTCTAGATATTTATAAAAGTTATATACGTTTTAATAATAAAGTTCTTTTTAAACTGAAAACATTTTTGTACGTTTGAAACTAAATCAAATAAATATAATAATTTTGTTTTCCAAAACCAAATATATTTTTAAGAATCATTTTGTTTAAAGGTTAAAATAATGGAAATCGTTATATCATAAAATGTTTTAGAAAAGTAGAATCATATATATTCATAATAGGTTTCAAGTTTTTAAATTACAGTCTGTTGGTGAAGCATGGGATAAAGTTCAAAGGTTAAATAAACGTATGAAATCATCTTAATGAAAAATGTCGAGTTACTTACTTGTCGATTTCCAACATCTAAGTTAGTTACACTTCACGTTCTTACTTATAAATCACTTTACCATTTTCCGAATGTTGTAAAAAAGAATAGATTTCTTAAATCACAGTGGACCTCATAACATAGACCCGTAATCATATCACAATGTATCTGATAAATTAATCATTTGATATTATCTTCTAATTCCATCGATAAACATATTGAAACAAATACGTTCATGTAAAGTATTATACGTTTAATACTTTATTAATATTCTCAAGTTATAATATATATACATATATATACATATTTATTTATATATAACGGTTCGTGAATCGTTGGAATTTGGTTGAGGTTATAATGAATGTATGAACACAATTTAAAATTCTTGAGATTTAACTTAACAAACTTTGCTTATCGTGTTGGAATAATATAAAGATAAAGTTTAAATTTGGTTGGAAATTTCCGGGTTGTCACAGCAGATATTACAGCAAGCATTGGGAACTCGTCTAGACATGAGTACTGCCTATCATCCAAAAACTGATGGGCAGAGCGAAAGGACGATACAAACGCTTGAAGACATGCTACGAGCTTGTGTTATTGATTTCGGAAACAGTTGGGATCGACATCTACCGTTAGCAGAATTTTCCTACAACAACAGCTACCATTCAAGCATTGAGATGGCGCCGTTTGAAGCACTTTATGGTAGAAAGTGCAGGTCTCCAATTTGTTGGAGTGAAGTGGGGGATAGACAGATTACGGGTCCGGAGATAATACAAGAAACTACCGAGAAAATCATCCAAATTCAACAAAGATTGAAAACCGCCCAGAGTCGACAAAAGAGCTACGCGGACAGTAAAAGAAAAGATATAGAGTTTGAAATTGGAGAAATGGTCATGCTTAAGGTTTCACCTTGGAAAGGCGTTGTTCGATTTGGTAAACGGGGGAAACTAAATCCAAGGTACATTGGACCATTCAAGATTATAGATCGTGTCGGACCAGTAGCTTACCAACTGGAGCTACCTCAACAACTCACGACTGTACATAACACTTTCCACGTCTCAAATTTGAAGCAATGTGTTGCTAAAGAAGATCTCACTATTCTGTTGGACCAAATCCAAATCATTGAAAAACTTCAATTCATTGAAGAACCCGTCGAAATAATGGATCGTGAGGTTAAGAGACTTAAACAAAACAAGATACCGATTGTTAAGGTTCGATGGAATGCTCGTAGAGGACCCGAGTTCACCTAGGAGCATGAAGATCAGTTGAAGAAGAAATACCCGCATTTATTTCCAGAAGATACGTCAACACCTCCAACTGCTTAAAATTTCGGGACGAAATTTATTTAACGGGTAGGTACTGTAGTGACCCGAACTTTTCCATGTTTATATATATATTAAATGAAATTGTTATTTACATGATTAAGTGTTTCCAACATGTTAAGCAATCAAACTTGTTAAGACTTGATTAATTGAAATAGGTTTCATATAGACAATTGACCACCCAAGTTGACCAGTGATTCACGAACGTTAAAACTAGTAAAAACTATACGATGACATATATATGGTTATATATATAGTTAACATGATTTTATTATAAGTATGTATCTCATTAGGTATTTTAACAATGAGTTATATACATAAAAATGAGACTATTAATTTAAGAAACTCGAAAACGATATATATAACGATTATCGTAATAACAACGTCTTACTAGGTACATATGAATCATATTAAGATATTGATACACTTGGTTAATTATGTTAAATTATAAGTAAATATATTATTAAGTGTATTAACAATGAAATACATATGTAAAAATAAGACTACTAACTTAATGATTTCGAAACGAGACATATATGTAACGATTATCGTTGTAACGACATTTAACTGTATATATATGATACTAAGATATATTATATATCATAATATCATGATAATATAACAATTTAACATCTCATTTGTTATAATAAACAATGGGTTAACAACATTCAACAAGATCGTTAACCTAAAGGTTTCAAAACAACATTTACATGTAACGACTAACGATGACTTAACGACTCAGTTAAAATGTATATACATGTAGTGTTTTAATATGTATTCATACACTTTTGAAAGACTTCAAGACACTTATCAAAATACTTCTACTTAACAAAAATGCTTACAATTACATCCTCGTTCAGTTTCATCAACAATTCTACTCGTATGCACCCGTATTCGTATTCGTACAATATACAGCTTTTAGATGTATGTACTATTGGTTTATATACTCCAATGATTAGCTCTTAGCAGCTCATGTGAGTCACCTAACACATGTGGGAACCATCATTTGGCAACTAGCATGAAATATCTCATAAAATTACAAAAATATGAGTAATCATTCATGACTTATTTACATGAAAACAAAATTACATATCCTTTATATCTAATCCATACACCAACGACTAAAAACACCTACAAACACTTTCATTCTTCAATTTTCTTCATCTAATTGATCTCTCTCAAGCTCTATCTTCAAGCTCTAAGTGTTCTTCATAAATTCCAAAAGTTCTAGTTTCATAAAATCAAGAATACTTCCAAGATTGCAAGTTTACTTCCAAGTTTTCTAAATCCATTCCAAGTAATCATCCAAGATCAAGAAACCTTTGTTACTTACAGTAGGTTATCTTTCTAATACAAGGTAATAATCATATTCAAACTTTAATTCAATTTCTATAACTATAACAATCTTATTTCGAGTGGAAATCTTACTTGAAATTGTTTTCGTGTCATGATTCTGCTTCAAGAACTTTCAAGCCATCCAAGGATCCTTTGAAGCTAGATCTATTTTTCTCATTTCCAGTAGGTTTATCCAAGGAACTTGAGGTAGTAATGATGTTCATAACATCATTCGATTCATACATATAAAGCTATCTTATTCGAAGGTTTAAACTTGTAATCACTAGAACATAGTTTAGTTAATTCTAAACTTGTTCGCAAATAAAAGTTAATCCTTCTAACTTGACTTTTAAAATTAACTAAACACATGTTCTATATCTATATGATATGCTAACTTAATTTTAAAACCTGGAAACACGAAAAACACCGTAAAATCAGATTTACGCCGTCATAGTAACACCGCGAGCTGTTTTGGGTTAGTTAATTAAAAACTATGATAAACTTTGATTTAAAAGTTGTTATTCTGGGAAAATGATTTTTATTATGAACATGAAACTATGTCCAAAAATTATGGTTAAACTCAAAGTGGAAGTATGTTTTCTAAAATGGTCATCTAGACGTCGTTCTTTCGACTGCAATGACCACCTTTACAAAAACGACTTGTAACTTATTTTTCCAACAATAAACCTATACTTTTTCTGTTTAGATTCATAAAATAGAGTTCAATATGAAACCATAGCAATTTGATTCACTCAAAACGGATTTAAAATGAAGAAGTTATGGGTAAAACAAGATTGGATAATTTTTCTCATTTTAGCTACGTGAAAATTGGTAACAAATCTATTCCAACCATAACTTAATCAACTTGTATTGTATATTATGTAATCTTGAGATACCATAGACACGTATACAATGTTTCGAACTATCATGTCGACACATCTATATATATTTCGGAACAACCATAGACACTCTATATGTTGAGATACCATAGACACGTATACAATGTTTCGAACTATCATGTCGACACATCTATATATATTTCGGAACAACCATAGACACTCTATATGTTGAGATACCATAGACACGTATACAATCTTGAGATACCATAGACACGTATACAATGTTTCGAACTATCATGTCGATACCATAGCTATACAGGGTTGAGGTTGATTCCAAAATATATATAGTTTGAGTTGTGATCAATACTGAGATACGTATACACTGGGTCATGGATTGATTCAAGATAATATTTATCGATTTATTTCTGTACATATAACTGTGGACAACTAGTTGTACGTTACTAACGAGGACAGCTGACTTAATAAACTTAAAACATCAAAATATATTAAAAGTGTTGTAAATATATTTTGAACATACTTTGATATATATGTATATATTATTATAGGTTCGTGAATCAACCAGTGGCCAAGTCTTACTTCCCGACGAAGTAAAAATCTGTGAAAGTGAGTTATAGTCCCACTTTTAAAATCTAATATTTTTGGGATGAGAATACATGCAGGTTTTATAAATGATTTACAAAATAGACACAAGTACGTGAAACTACATTCTATGGTTGAATTATCAAAATCGAATATGCCCCTTTTTATTAAGTCTGGTAATCTAAGAATTAGGGAACAGACACCCTAATTGACGCGAATCCTAAAGATAGATCTATTGGGCCTAACAAACCCCATCCAAAGTACCGGATGCTTTAGTACTTCGAAATTTATATCATATCCGAAGGGTGTCCCGGAATGATGGGGATATTCTTATATATGCATCTTGTTAATGTCGGTTACCAGGTGTTCACCATATGAATGATTTTTATCTCTATGTATGGGATGTGTATTGAAATATGAAATTTTGTGGTCTATTGTTACGATTTGATATATATAGGTTAAACCTATAACTCACCAACATTTTTCTTGACGTTTAAAGCATGTTTATTCTCAGGTGAATACTAAGAGCTTCCGCTGTTGCATACTAAAATAAGGACAAGATTTGGAGTCCATGTTTGTATGATATTGTGTAAAAACTACATTCAAGAAACTGATTTTGATGTAACATATTTGTATTGTAAACCATTATGTAATGGTCGTGTGTAAACAGGATATTTTACATTATCATTATTTGATAATCTACGTAAAGCTTTTTAAACCTTTATTTATGAAATAAAGGTTATGGTTTGTTTTAAAAATGAATGCAGTCTTTTTTGAAAAACGTCTCATATAGAGGTCAAAACCTCGCAACGAAATCAATTAATATGGAACGTTTTTAATCAATAAGAACGGGACATTTTAGAAAATAACCGTTATGACCATTGGCTGGGCAGCATGTTGTAATGTCGTCAAAAGGACGAGGGTTTCGTAATGTCCAACAGCCCCGTAATAATCTAAAAACCTTGTTTCTTACCCCAACTACTGAATCCGTCACTTGTGGGAAAGTTTTATTTAAAAGCTGCAATCCGATGTTCTTTTTCTCACTTTGGTAAGAAGCGAACATCACTAACCCATAAGCATAACATGCTTCTTTATGTTGCATGTTAGAAGCTCTTTCTAATTCATGAAATCCTATGTTGGGATATGTTGAGTCAAAATAGGTTCTTAACCCGTAGCGTAAAATTGCATTTGGGTTCCCCGCATTTAACGCTTTAAAGAAAACACGGCGTAACTTAAAGTCTCTCCAATGTGATATACCCCACCTATCAAAGGAGAGCCTTTTATAAACTAAGGCATTTCTAGAAAGTCTTTCAAATGTTTGACAAGTTAATTTCGCCATAACTAAATGTGCTGATGAATTCTGACCAACTCTAGACAAGATTTCGTCAATCATATTCTCTGGTAGGTCTTCTAAAATATTCGGTTGTCTACCCTTAACGTCCATTTTGTTTTTATACTGTAAAATTGATGTCGAACGAGGTGTATATAAAATAGTTATTATTTTACTAGGAAAATACTATTAAATACGATACAATTTTACACAAGATATTTATTTATTTATAGAATGGATATACTTAAACCTTGCTACAACAATTATAGGCAGTGTACCTAATCGTACAGTAGTGTAGTTTTTAGTAAGTCCGGTTCGTTCCACAGGGAAATCTTTAAACAAAGCTCAACGCTATATTAGTTTACTTTTATAAAAATACAAATATATATATAAGTAATATTATTATTATAAAGGGGGGTTTTTACCGTTTAATGACCGGTTTGTCGATTTTAAAACTTTAGTCGCAGTTAAAACCTAATGTAAAAAAAATAAATACAAGACTTTAAATTAAAGCGTAAAGTAAATAACGATAATGAAATTGCGAATAATAAAAATGCGATAAAATAAAATTGCGATAATTAAAAAGTACGATAATTAAAAGTGCGATTAAATAAAATAAATAAAAGTGCGATAATTAGAAGTGCAATTAAATATAAAATAAAGGAAATTAAATATGAAATAAAAGAATTATGCTTATTTAAACTTCCGTAATCATGATGTTTGACGTGTTGATTTTAGTTTTATGCCCATGGGTTAATTGTCCTTTGTCCTGGATTATTTAATATGTCCGTCTGGTTTTTGTCCATAACAGTCCATCAGTCATAAATATAAATTGCAAGTGTCCTTGTCAAATTATTATTATACCCGAAGTTAAATATTCCAACTAATTGGGGATTCGAATTGTAACAAGGTTTTAATACTTTGTTTAATGAATACACCAGGTTATCGACTGCGTGTAAACCAAGGTTTTACTACTTTGTTAACAATTACACCAATTACCCTTGAATGTAATTTCACCCCTGTTTTAATTATTCTAGTGGCTATTAATCCATTCCCGTGTCCGGTTAAATGAACGATTATTCGTACATATAAATACCCCGCCCATCGTGTCCGATCGAGTGTATATGGTAATTTATAGGGACGCCCAATTGTAAATCTTTATATTAACATTAACAAACTTTCATTTAGTTAAACAAATATAAAGCCCATTAATAGCCCATAGTCTAATTTCCACAAGTGTCGTTCTTTTATCCAAACCCCAATTATGGTACAAAGCCCAATTACCCAATTTTAGTAATTAGCCCAACATCATGATTACTTCGTTTTAAATAAGCATAATAATAACTTAGCTACGAGACATTAATATAAAAAGGTTGAACATAACTTACAATGATTAAAAATAGCGTAGCGTTACACGGACAGAATTTCGACTTACACCCTTACAACATTCGCTAACATACCCTTATTATTAGAATTATAATTAAAATTAAAATATAAATTATAAATATAAATATATTTACGTATGAAGAGGAAGAGAAAAAGATGATAAAATTTGATCAGAATTCGGTTGGCTTTATAGCCAGACTTGATTTTTGGGGCTCCGCGACTCGCGGCAAAATGCCCTTCAAACTCCGCGAGTCGCGGAGAGGTATTTACAGCTCACACCCTTGGAGTTTCCTGCTGCCGACGGTTTTTAATATATATATATAATATATATATAATTAATATAATTAATTATATATTATATTATATTTATATACATAGTTAACTTGTAATTTTTAGTCCGTTGCGTCGAGCGTTAAGAGTTGACTCTGGTCCCGGTTCCGGATTTTCGAACGTCCTTGCGTATAATTTAATATCTTGTACTTTGCGTTTTGAATCTTGTACTCTTGTGATTTCGAGACGTTTCTTATCAATAATTGGAACCTTTTTGATTGTCTTTTGTACTTTTGAGCTTTTTGGTCGTTTGCGTCTTCAATTCGTCGAATCTGTCTTTTGTCTTCACCTTTTATTATTTAAACGAATATCACTTGTAAATAGAACAATTGCAACTAAAAGCTTGTCTTTCTTGAGGAATAATGCTATGAAATATATGTTCGTTTTTAGCATTATCAAATATTCCCACACTTGAGCGTTGCTTGTCCTCAAGCAATATCGTCTTGAAATACTAGAATCACTTCTTTATTCTTCACACTTTGTACATCAGTGATTTCTATATGGCGGTATAAACAATGGTAGTAACGATATGGTTTACAGTCCCACATGACTATAAAAATTTAGATCCATTAAGGAAATTGGATCTTTATGAAAACATTTGATCTTTTGAAAATTAAATCTAGTTTTTACCCTAGATAAGTTTTCCGGAATAACCCTTTACCGGTGTTTGCAAAATATTTGTGGGTTTGGTGGGTTTCAGATTTTGAAAATTTTAGCTCAAAACTTGCGGTTTTGTGTCACCCACTTGCTAACCTTGTATTTAGAAAGCAACACGTCCAGTTTACTTGTTCCGTATATTACCTTTCGGCAAACTACCGTCCGGTTGTAAAGGAAAGCGTTGAACAAGCAACTGTTAAGGCAATGTCCCGTGACATGCTTTTGATTATGGTCTATAACGTGTCGGACGCAATTACTATCCTTGGTAGGAGCAATAGTAAAGCTCACCCTTATAATTTTTCGGTCTGGCACAAGGTCCTGTCTTTGACCATGTTATGCAACCACCGTTCTTACGGTTGACACCCGATTTAGTTCAGGTGACCTACTGAATTCCAGGTGAATTCCTAGGATTTTACGTTCAATGGTAATGAACGCATTGAAAATAGGGTTTTCAGAAAACAAATCGGTTTATAATTTTGATCAAAATATTTTCTCGTTTAAGCTCGAGTTTAGATATCATCGAATTCCATGAGTTTGTAATTCTCAATCTTTAAGGTCAATCTCTAGGATTGAGTAATATCAGTCTTAAAAGCTGATTTTTAATCTTTAAGGAGATTATCCTTTCTGGAGATCTGATTCATTAGTCTTATCCAGCTAATTTGCACGGTGCCTCCCCATTGTACGAGATAAATCCTTCTCATGGTTAGGATAAATCTGACCACTTGGCGACCCTGTTTAATGCTGAGGTCCGTGGATTTCCAGCCGATTTTAGAGATGACTTTTCTAGATTTTTCGTCAACCTACAGCTGGTCTGGACGACAACTTCATGACCTAAATCAAGAAGCGCGTGTCTTTTTCGGAAGACTTTACTTCCTTTTAATGATGGAATTGATTCATCGTGTAGATCCATCTTTCTTTCAAATGTATTACAGTAAACCGGGTAAAACTGATTAGTATCGTCCAAAGCAAAAGTACCTGCAATAATCTTGTACAAAAATATGTGATATATGTTTTAAATTGAATAACTTGGTACATTCTTCCCACACTTAGTTTCTTTCTTTGCCTTTTTATTTTCTTTTATTTCATTTTAAATGAATTCAAGCGTTTTAGGGTGTTTCTCAATTTATGTCTTTTTCGAGGTAACGATAATTTCGGTATTATCACCTAGTTTTCACCGTTCATAAATATGTATAAACATGATTTTAAATTCATTTAGTTGAAAATTTTTCAAATTTTCACAAAATTTGGCAAATAAACTAAGTGCAAACCAGAGAGAATTTATAACCCTTCCCCACACTTGAGATCATGCAATGCCCTCATTTGCATGAAATCAGACTATAATTATAAATTCATGAGGGTGATTAGTGTAGAAAAGTGATTAAAAATACCCAGTTTGTAAGCATATTATTTTACATCACATTTGATATTTTGCTTCTTGTCGTCAAAATCAGTAGCTATTGCTGAACTTAATGTTAGTCTTTGAAAGTGCGTTGTTCTACCCTGTTTTGTACATAATATAAAATACAAACATATATATACATTTTTTTTGAAGTTGGGTATATTACCCCACGTTTAAAAATTTATAAAGTCTAATATCTTTTTGGCATACTTTAGATCAATAAAATTAAAAATAATGATAACAAAATTTGTCGTCCCACCCTTGGGTAAAGCAATTTCGGCTTAATGACCTAGTCTTCAACTCACGACGAATTTTAGAAATCATTTTTTCAACTTAATGAATTAAAGTAAATTTTGTTTTTAAATATCACACAAAACTTAAAAGCATATTAATTTCATATAAAACCTAAAAAAAACAAAAAAATTCAGAATGGGGGGAGAAAACTAGTTCTTTAGTGTCTGCTAGCGGAAAAGACCAATCGGATTCCATTCTCGGAACTACACGAGAACAGAACAACTAACTCTAGATAGCATTTTCTTTTTAGAACATTTGAATCTCCCCACACTTAGGTAGCCGTGGTGTCAAAATTGTGATTAACTTTATCGTCAATTTCTCTTGGTCCATAATCAACTTGCATATCCGTGACTTTTTCTTTAAGCCATTGGTCGGATTCCTGTGTAATATCCATAATTTCAACTAGTTTCTCCTTTTCTTTAGGTGATAGATTGGATACTAACCGGTTACATAACTTAAAGTTCCCCTTGGTTCTAGCATCGCGAATCCGTTTAATAAGTTTCTTCATTGAACTATTAATAATGGGATCATTTAATTTCGTATCAACAACGGGGTTCTTTGTTATCATGTCATCATTAGGTGTTACTTCATTTTCCCCACACTTAGGCGTTTTATTATTGCTAAGCACTACCGTTGGAGTTGGTAAAACAACATGGTTATTACCAATCGTTTTTACTGGTTCAACGGTTTTAGTTGGTGGAGATTTAGACTTTCGAATCATAAAGGTGATTGATTTGTTACCACTTTTAAGTGTCATTCTTCCATTTCCTACATCAAATAACGCCCCGGTGGACGCAAAGAATGGTCGACCTAAAATTAGAGGAACGTTTGGGTCCTCTTCTATGTCAATGACAATAAATTCGACTAGAAAGGTTAAATTGCCTACTTGAACGGGTAGGTTGTCAGCAATTCCAACTGGGTGCTTAATGGTTTGATCAAAGAGTCGAACACTCATGTCCGTTGGACTTAACTTACCTACACCTAATCTCTTATATAAGGAAAGAGGCATAACACTTACACTTGCACCTAAATCTGCTAGTGCATCATACATGACACAATCACTAAGTAGACAAGGAACAATAAATTCACCCGGATCACCTACCCTAGGTGGAGGTTTTGGTGGAACTGTCTTCACCGGGTTTATATTTACGGCTTTTGTTTCTTGCACTTTCTTATTCTTTTTCTTCTTCTTCTTTCCAGAGGTATCACAATCTTTATTACCTATCACTTGCTCATACTCAACTCCTTTTCTTGGAAACGGGATGGGTGGTTTGTATGGTGCCACCACTGGCTTTACATACTCGGGTGGTGGTGGTGTAACTTCTTCATTGTTACTCTCATCTAAAACCTTCCCATCTTCTGATGCTGGTTTTTCAGAATTTGTTGAAACCATATTAACATTTTCATTCCGAGAATTTACTTCAGTATTACTCGGTAGCTTTCTTTGTTTCCTTTCACTCATCAATCTAATAAGAGTACCTACTTGTTTTTCTAGATTCAAAATGGAAGCTTGTTGAGTTCTAAATGACTGCTCAAACCTCTCATTCGTTTGGGTTTGAGTTTCAATAAATTGTGTTTGAGATTCAACTAGCTTAAATACCACTTCTTCCAGATTTGACTTCTTCTCGTCGGTTTGTTGTGGTGGTTTATACAAGCCAGGTCTTTGTTGATTGAAAGTGTTGTTTTGAGTTGGTTGGTTATTCGGACCTTGTTGGTTATACGAGTTATTGTCGGGTCCTTTTGGATTGTAAAGAATGTTTTGATTTCGATTGAAGTTTGGCCTTGGTGGTTGATAATTATTCTGATAACTATTTTCCAGCCTTTGGTTCATGTAGACAACATTCTCACGTTGTTCCATCGTTTGTTCAATGTGACAGTCTTTCATTAAGTGTGGTCCACCGCATTGCTCACAACTGATTCGTATTGCATGAATATCTTTATTCATCTTTTCCATTCGTCTTTCGAAAGCATCTATTTTTGCGGAAACGGAATCAAAGTCATGGCTAGAATCGGCTCTAGCCGCTTTAGATGAACGAAAAATATCTTTTTCTTGATGCCACTCATGAGAGTGGGAGGCTGTGTTATCAATAATTTTGTAAGCTTCAGTTGCGGTTTTCTTCATAATGGAACCACCAGCTGTTATGTCGATGTCTTTTCGTGTGGCGATGTCTACGCCTTTATAGAAGATTTGTACTATTTGAAAAGTATCTAATCCGTGTTGAGGACATCCTCTCAACATCCTTCCGAATCTTGTCCACGCTTCATATAGAGTTTCATTTGGCTTTTGCGCGAACGTAACAATTTCTCCTTGAAGTCTCACGGCTTTGGATGCCGGAAAGAATCGTTTAAGAAATTTTTCAACTAAAACATCCCATGTGTCAATCGCCCCTTCAGGTAACGATTCTAACCAATCTTTGGCTTCTCCCTTTAAAGTCCAGGGAAACAACATGAGATAGATCTGCTCATCTTCCACTTCTCGGATTTTGAATAGTGTACAAATTCTTTTAAACGTACGAAGGTGTTCGTTAGGATCTTCATTCGGTGCACCACTGAATTGGCATTGGTTAGTTACCATGTGTAGGATTTGTCCTTTAATTTCATAATCTGGAGCATTAACTTCTGGGTTAATAATGGCGTGACCTTGGCCCGTGCGTGTGGCTCTCATTCGATCTTCCATACTTAGAGGTTCCAGATTTTCCATAATTGAATTTGTTGTATCCGAATCACTAGAGGATTCTGATTTAATGGTTTGTGGCTCAGGAGGAATAATTAGTGGTTCAGGATCTTGGAATTGTCCTTGAATATGCTCCGGGTTCTTAATTGTGAAGTCGGGTTCAAAAAATGGATTATCGGAAATTTGAACTAAAGTACTTGGTCTACTGGATGACGATTCTAAAGAGAAATCAATGGCGGTTATATTTGTTAAATGTCTTGATCTAGTTACAGGTGGTGAACGTACAAAAGGTGGTGAACGTCTTGCTCGGTGCATTCACTGAATATCCTATTAGTTTTTAAAAGGAAAGAAAAATTATAATAAGTTATCCAATTAATAGACTTTTCTGATTTTGCCCACGTTTCGAATAGCCAAAAGATGCAGCAGAGGGGCAGGATTCGTTTGGTCTCAATATAATTGAGGACTGTTTGGCTCCAATAACCCGGTCCACGTACAAATCCAACTATTACTACGAACCAGAAAATTTTGATGTCTATTAATTTAACCACTTAAAATAAATTTTCGTAATTTTAAGAAATTTAGATAAGAAGTAGAATAAAAATCTATGTCCTAAAACTAGAATAGCGAGAAATAAGAGAGAAAAAGAGTGCGTCGGAAAAAAAAAATTGAAAAATAAAAATGGTTGAAAAAAATAAAAGGTCGAAAAATAAGAAAATTGTAGCGCGTCTAAAATTAAAAAGAGATTCTAAACGAAAAACGGGAATTACTTAAAAGGATACTAAAATTTTAACACGGCGTCGCAAAATTTTAAGGCACCTAAATCTTAGTCTAAAGAAAAAGCACTTAAGGGATTTTACGGCAAAGCCTAAAAATCTAAAAGTATAAAAATAACTATGGCAAAACTAAACTTAATACTAAAAGTTGCGACTATAGTCTAAAAATCTAAAGGTAATAAAACTAAAAAAAACATTTTTTTTTTTATAGACAAAATTTTAAAAATATATATATTTTTTTTTAATAATTTTTTTTTTTTTTTTCTTTTTTTTTTTTTTTTTTCGTTTTTTTTTTTTTTTTTTTTTAAATTTTTTAAAAAAAACGATTTTTTTTTTTTACAAATTTTTTTTTTTTTAAAACGAATTTTTTTTTTCTTTTAAAAAAAAACGATTTTTTTTTTTTTACACAAATTTTTTTTTTTTTTTTTTTTTTTAAAACGAAATTTTTTTTTTTTTTTAAAAAAAACGATTTTTTTAAAAAAAACGATTTTTTTTTTTTTTTTTAAAAAAACGATTTTTTTTTTTTAAAAATTAATAATTTTTTTATAATTATAATTTTTTTTTCAAAACTTTTTTTTTTTTAATTCATTTACTATTCATGAATAGTAAATGAAAATAAATTAATTAATTTACTATTCACATGAAAGCGACATGATAGCAATTATTAATTATAAGTTACATAATATACCCCTGAAGTATTTAATAAATACGACTTTTTTTAAAATTTACGTATAAATTTTTGATTCTTAAATATTATTATATTATTATATTCTATTTCAATATTATTATATTATTATATTCTATTTCAATATTATTATATTATTATATTTTATTTCAATATTATTATAATTAAAAATATAGCGTTTTAGCGCTCCCCGGCAGCGGCGCCAAAAATAAACTTGATGTCGAACGAGGTGTATATAAAATAGTTATTATTTTACTAGGAAAATACTATTAAATACGATACAATTTTACACAAGATATTTATTTATTTATAGAATGGATATACTTAAACCTTGCTACAACAATTATAGGCAGTGTACCTAATCGTACAGTAGTGTAGTTTTTAGTAAGTCCGGTTCGTTCCACAGGGAAATCTTTAAACAAAGCTCAACGCTATATTAGTTTACTTTTATAAAAATACAAATATATATATAAGTAATATTATTATTATAAAGGGGGGTTTTTACCGTTTAATGACCGGTTTGTCGATTTTAAAACTTTAGTCGCAGTTAAAACCTAATGTAAAAAAAATAAATACAAGACTTTAAATTAAAGCGTAAAGTAAATAACGATAATGAAATTGCGAATAATAAAAATGCGATAAAATAAAATTGCGATAATTAAAAAGTACGATAATTAAAAGTGCGATTAAATAAAATAAATAAAAGTGCGATAATTAGAAGTGCAATTAAATATAAAATAAAGGAAATTAAATATGAAATAAAAGAATTATGCTTATTTAAACTTCCGTAATCATGATGTTTGACGTGTTGATTTTAGTTTTATGCCCATGGGTTAATTGTCCTTTGTCCTGGATTATTTAATATGTCCGTCTGGTTTTTGTCCATAACAGTCCATCAGTCATAAATATAAATTGCAAGTGTCCTTGTCAAATTATTATTATACCCGAAGTTAAATATTCCAACTAATTGGGGATTCGAATTGTAACAAGGTTTTAATACTTTGTTTAATGAATACACCAGGTTATCGACTGCGTGTAAACCAAGGTTTTACTACTTTGTTAACAATTACACCAATTACCCTTGAATGTAATTTCACCCCTGTTTTAATTATTCTAGTGGCTATTAATCCATTCCCGTGTCCGGTTAAATGAACGATTATTCGTACATATAAATACCCCGCCCATCGTGTCCGATCGAGTGTATATGGTAATTTATAGGGACGCCCAATTGTAAATCTTTATATTAACATTAACAAACTTTCATTTAGTTAAACAAATATAAAGCCCATTAATAGCCCATAGTCTAATTTCCTCAAGTGTCGTTCTTTTATCCAAACCCCAATTATGGTACAAAGCCCAATTACCCAATTTTAGTAATTAGCCCAACATCATGATTACTTCGTTTTAAATAAGCATAATAATAACTTAGCTACGAGACATTAATATAAAAAGGTTGAACATAACTTACAATGATTAAAAATAGCGTAGCGTTACACGGACAGAATTTCGACTTACACCCTTACAACATTCGCTAACATACCCTTATTATTAGAATTATAATTAAAATTAAAATATAAATTATAAATATAAATATATTTACGTATGAAGAGGAAGAGAAAAAGATGATAAAATTTGATCAGAATTCGGTTGGCTTTATAGCCAGACTTGATTTTTGGGGCTCCGCGACTCGCGGCAAAATGCCCTTCAAACTTCGCGAGTCGCGGAGAGGTATTTACAGCTCACACCCTTGGAGTTTCCTGCTGCCGACGGTTTTTAATATATATATATAATTAATATATAATTAATATAATTAATTATATATTATATTATATTTATATACATAGTTAACTTGTAATTTTTAGTCCGTTGCGTCGAGCGTTAAGAGTTGACTCTGGTCCCGGTTCCGGATTTTCGAACGTCCTTGCGTATAATTTAATATCTTGTACTTTGCGTTTTGAATCTTGTACTCTTGTGATTTCGAGACGTTTCTTATCAATAATTGGAACCTTTTTGATTGTCTTTTGTACTTTTGAGCTTTTTGGTCGTTTGCGTCTTCAATTCGTCGAATCTGTCTTTTGTCTTCACCTTTTATTATTTAAACGAATATCACTTGTAAATAGAACAATTGCAACTAAAAGCTTGTCTTTCTTGAGGAATAATGCTATGAAATATATGTTCGTTTTTAGCATTATCAAAAATAGACAAGGATTAGATTCATAATAACAAACAATACAAGAAATTTTTACATAGAACATAAAAGTACAAGCACACTACAATACATTTATTACACAACATGCTCACACCCCTATAATCTGAATCACTGGTTTCTTCTTCTTCAGACTTGGTTCTTTTTCCTAATCTTCTAGGGATATATGATGTTCCTCTAATACGAGTCGTCGTTTTCCACATTGGTTTAGAAAAACCTGGTGGTTTAGAGGTTCCCGGGTTATTGTGACGATATTGAAAATACGGGTGTTGACGGTACATATAAAGTTCATCGGGGTCGGAATCAAATTTCTCTACTTTGATGCCTTTTCCCTTATTATTTTCTTTTGCCTCATTAAATTGGGTCGGGGTAATTTCTATAACATCATCGGAATCCTCATCAGGATCCGATTCATCAGAAAATTGGTAATTTTCACAATATTTTGCTTCCTTAGCGGAAACACCATTGACCATTATTAACTTTGGTCCATTGGTTGAGGATTTTCTTTTATTGGACCGGTTTTTCAGTGGTTCCTACTATTCCCCCCTCCGGAACCTCTTCTTCTTCCGGTTCCTCTTCTTCTGGTTCCTCTTCTTCCGGTTCCTCTTCTTCTAGTTCTTCGGGAACTTGTGAATCTTGCCAATATATATTCGACTCTTCGTTATTATTAGGTGAGTCAATGGGATTTGTGCTAGAGGTAGACATCTATCACAAAATATCAAACATGTTAAGAGATTAATATATCACATAATATTTACATGTTAATAATATATAGTTTCCAACAAAAATGTTAAGCAGTCATTTTTAAAGAAAACACGGTCGAAGTCCAAACTCACTAATGCATCCTAACAAACTCGATAAGACACACTAATGCAAATTTTCTGGTTCTCTAAGACCAACGCTCGGATACCAACTGAAATGTCCCGTTCATATTGATTATAAACGTTCCATATTAATTGATTTCGTTGCGATGTTTTGACCTCTATATGAGACGTTTTTCAAAGACTGCATTCATTTTTAAAACAACCATAACCTTTATTTTATCAATGAAGGTTTTAAAAACATTACGTAGATTATCAAATAATGATAATCTAAAATATACTGTTTACACACGACCATTACATAATGGTTTACAATAGAAATATATTACATCGACATATGTTTCTTGAATGCAGTTTTTACACAATATCATACAAACATGGACTCCAAATCTTGTCCTTATTTTAGTATGCAACAGCTGAAGCTCTTAGTATTCACCTGAGAATAAACATGCTTTAAACGTCAACAAAAATGTTGGTGATTTATCGGTTTAACCTATATATATCAAATCGTAACAATAGACCACAAGATTTCATATTTCAATACACATCCCATACATAGAGATAAAAATCATTCATATGGTGAACACCTGGTAACCGACATTAACAAGATGCATATATAAGAATATCCCCATCATTCCGGGACACCCTTCGGATATGATATAAATTTCGAAGTACTAAAGCATCCAGTACTTTGGATGGGGTTTGTTAGGCCCAATAGATCTATCTTTAAGATTCGCATCAAATAGGGTGTCTGTTCCCTAATTCTTAGATTACCAGACTTAATAAAAAGGGGCATATTCGATTTCGATAATTCAACCATAGAATGTAGTTTCACGTACTTGTGACTATTTTGTAAATCATTTATAAAACCTGCATGTATTCTCATCCCAAAAATATTAGATTTTAAAAGTGGGACTATAACTCACTTTCACAGATATTTCCTTCCTCGGAAATAAGACTTCGCCACGGATCGATTCACGAACCTATACAAATATGTACATATATATAAAATATGATCAAAATATAATTACAACCATTTTTATTATGTTTTAAAGATTTGAGTGTATTAAGTCAGCTGTCCTCGTTAATAACCTACAACTAGTTGTCCACAGTTAGATGTACATAATTAAATCGATATATATTATCTTGAATCAATCTACGACCCAGTGTATACACGTCTCAGGCTAGATCATAACTCAAAGTATATATATTTTTAGAATCAACCTCAACCCTGTATAGCTAACTCCAACATTACTGCATATAGAGTGTCTATGGTTGTTCCAAATAATATATATACATGGGTCGAAATGATATGTCAAAACATTTGCATACGTGTCTATGGTATCCCAAGATTACATAATATATTAGAATACATGTATAATACAATATAAGTTAGCTAGGATATAATTTGTATAGATTTGTTAAACATTTCCCATTGCTAAAAAGATCAAAAATATCCAATCTTGTTTTACCCATAACTTCTTCATTTTAAATCCGTTTTGAGTGAATAAAATTGCTATGATTTCATATTGAACTCTAATTTAAGAATCCAAATAGAAAAAGTATAGGTTTATAGTCAGTAATTTAAGTTACATGTCAATTACTAAAGAGGTAGTCATTTCCGTCGAAAGAACGACATCTTGATGACCATTTTGAAAAACATACTTTCACTTTGAGTTTAACCAAGATTTTTGGATATAGTTTCATGTTCATATGAAAAATCATTTTCCCAGAAGAAAAACTTTTACATCAAAGTTTATCATAGTTTTTAGTTATCCAAACCAAAACAGCCCCCGGTTTCACTACGACGGCGTATATCCGATTTTATGGTGTTCATCGTGTTTCCAGGTTTTAAATCATTAAGTTAGCATATCATATAGATATAGAACATGTGTTTAGTTGATTTTAAAAGTCAAGTTAGAAGGATTAACTTTTTTTTGCGAACAAGTTTAGAATTAACTAAACTATGTTCTAGTGATTACAAGTTTAAACCTTCGAATAAGATAGCTTTATATGTATTAATCGAATGATGTTATGAACATCATTACTACCTCAAGTTTTCTGGATAAAACTACTGGAAATGAGAAAAATGGATCTAGCTTCAAAGGATCCTTGGATGGCTTGAAAGTTCTTGAAGCAGAATCATGACACGAAAACAGTTCAAGTAAGATTTTCACTCGAAATAAGATTGTTATAGTTGTAGAAATTGAATCAAAGTTTGAATATGAATATTACCTTGAATTATAAAGATAACCTACTGTAAATAACAAAGGTTCCTTGATCTTAGATGATTACTTGGAATGGATTAGAAAGTTTGGAAGTAGACTTGCAAACTTGGAAGTATTCTTGATTTTTATGAAACTATACTAATGGAATTTATGAAGAACACTTAGAACTTGAAGTTAGAACTTGAGAAAGATTAATTAGATGAAGAAAATTGAAGAATTAAAGTGTTTGTAGGTGTTTTTGGTCGTTGGTATATGGATTAGATATAAAGGATATGTAATTTTGTTTTCATGTAAATAAGTCATGAATGATTACTAATATTTTTGTAATTTTATGAGATATTTCATGCTAGTTGCCAAATTATGGTTCCCACATGTGTTAGGTGACTCACATGGGCTGCTAAGAGCTGATCGTTGGAGTGTATATACCAATAGTACATACATCTAAAAGCTATGTATTGTACGAGTACGAATACGGGTGCATACGAGTAGAATTGTTGATGAAACTGAACGAGGATGTAATTGTAAGCATTTTTGTTAAGTAGAAGTACTTTGATATGTGTCTTGAAGTCTTTCAAAAGTGTAAGAATACATATCAAAACACAACATGTAAATACATTCTAATGGAGTCGTTAAGTCTTCGTTAGTCGTTACATGTAAGTGTTGTTTTGAACCCTTTAAGTTAACGATCTCAATTAATGTTGTTAACCCAATGTTTATTATATCAAATGAGATGTTAAATTATTATATTATCATGATATTATGATGTATGAATATCTCTTAATATGATATATACATTAAAATATCGTTACAACGATAATCGTTACATATAAGTCTCGTTTCGTAATTCTTGAGTTAGTAGTCTTGTTTTTACATATGTAGTTCATTGTTAAAACACTTCATGATATATTTAAATATCATTTTATCATGTCAAATATAGTGTATCAATATCTTAATATGATACATATATTTAGTAGACGTTATCATAACGATAATCGTTATATATATCATTTCGAGTTTCTTAACTTAGTAATCTCATTTCTTATGTATATCACACATTGTTAATGTACTTAGTGAGATACATACTAATCATAATCTCATGTCAACCATATATATATGTCTATATATACCACAACATTTAGTTTTTACAATTTTGTAACGTTCGTGAATCGCCGGTCAACTTGGGTGATCAATTGTCTATATGAAACTTATTTAATTTAATTAAGTCTTAACAAGTTTGATTGCTTAACACATTGGAAAAATTTAGTCAAGTAAATATCAATCTCAATTAATATATATAAACATAGAAAAGTTCGGGTCACTACAGTACCTACCCGTTAAATAAATTTCGTCCCGAAATTTTAAGCTGTTGAAGGTGTTGACGAATCTTCCGGAAATAGATGCGGGTATGTAACACCCCGCCAAAATCGCCATTGACGCGGATGTTAACTCTGGTCCCAGTGCTCGGTTTGACTTCTAAGTAACAGCAGAGTTCTATAGCGGAAGCAATATATCTAAGTACCTGAGACAAAACATGCTTAAAAGTGTCAACCAAAATGGTTGAGTGAACAACATAGGTTTAATAGTTATAACAAGTTTTCAGACCACAAGATTTAAATAAGCGGTTTAATCAGTCCGGTAATAGTGCTGGTGTATATGATATAGATACTAACCATTAGTTACCCTAAACACATCACGTTCATGTCGTTCATCGTTATTATGTATCCATTGACCAGCGGTCATCCGGATAGAGACGTCACTCTCAATAGCGCTATCACAATAGCTAAGCTTGCCTTTATACGTAGCAATTAACGATATCATGGTAGGGATTAAGCATGAATCAAAGCATGTTAGCAAATAGTTTGAACTGATCAAAATAAACTTTGAGTACTTGTGTCTAAGCGTAAAACAGTTTAAAAGGAAGCATGTGTCTCACCCCAAAGTTATAAAAACAGTTAAGAAATAGTAAAAAGAGGGGCTATGAAGTTTACCTTAATAGCAGATAGATATTCCACGCTAGTTATATGATCGGAGGGTTGAACACGGAGATCTCAACCTAGAGATATTATGTTCGATTAGTTAATGTCTAATAGACATAAAGTTTGTTTATTAATATAGCAAACTATATTAACAGTGACCGTTTTCGAGAAAGTTATATTTATATAAGTGATAATATACTTAGTGTACTTAAGTGTTACTATATAGATAAGTGTATAGGTTATAATAATAATAGTATTATTCTTTAATTAGTCAATTGTTAAGTAATCTCATTGATAAATATACACCTATGTGATATATATTCTTTATTTGTTATTATTATACATGTATATGTTTATAGCTATATGTAAGTGTTATATATGTACATTAGTGTAGAGGTGGTACATATATATACTTATTACTTTTCTTCTTACCAACCCTATATACTTACACAATACACACTCATACACAATACACACGTACATATACATACATATATACACATACATATACACGTATGTATATATCTAAATATATACATAAGCATATACCTACCTATACATATGTACATACATACGTATGCATGCATGCATGTATGTATATAATTATCACTATTACTTCCTAATCAAGACTTTTGCACATAAAATCATTACTTTTATTTACTAACTACTTATTAGTTTAACCCATAACTTTTTATCAATCATAACCTAATAACTTATTAATCATTAACATAAAATCATAACCTTTTTAATCACTATACAAAAACCTACTCAAGCTTGTAATTCCCTTATCATATTACTTATTCAATATTAATCATTTTAATCATGCAGTTTAATCCATATTCATTAATCCATAAACTTTTTATTCATATTCATAACCTAAACTTTTTAATAATCATAATACTTTTAACCTAATCATACTTAATAGTTATCAAATTATTAATACTTCATAATCTTCTTATTAATTCATAACACTTCATGATCAATTCATAATTTCACATGAAATCATAAGCTTTTTATCATAATACTTATAATTATAACTTAAGAGATCAAATGTAGGATTGAATTAGGGTTTTTAAGTATACCTTAGGAGGTTAGAGACCAAGAAAAAGGTGGCGATGGAGACCCAAAATAGAAACGAATTACAGCAGCAAAAACGATCCAAACCGATGGGCTTTGGGACTGTTTTCGTTGCACAGGGACAGCAGGAAACACGCAGCAGGCAGGTCGATCTTTGAGGCTGTGTTGGTCACGAATTTACAGCAATAAACATCAGGTTGTTGGGCTACTTTAGTTCAAAAAATACAGCAGAAACAGGTGCTGCAAGATGTCGATTAAAGGGGCTGTTATGGTAGTTGAATTACAGCAGAAAATAGCTGTAAAAAGGTGGCAAACAGGAGCTGTTTTGATGGCGAATTGCAGCTGAATAATAGCAGGTTAAAGGGAGGTTAATGGGCTGTAAAAGGCTGCAGATGGTGGTCGTATAACAACTGAAAATAGCAGCAATAATATGGCCGTTTTGGGTGATGAATGGGTGACGAATTTGGAACTGTTTTGTAGTCGATAAAAGGGTGATGATGGTGCAGCCAAACTTCCGAAACAAGAAGGGAAGGAGAGGGGTTTGTGTATATTTTTTTTTAGAATGCAATTGTGAATGAGGAAATCAAAAGCTAATGGGTCTTTTTATAGGAGATTAACAAGTTGTAATCACATTAGGATTACTAGGATTTACTTGGTGATAAAGAATGAATTAGGATTAGGATGCAAGTTAGAATTAGAGTAGGATTAGGCTTTGTTACTTAGCAATCAAGTTCCCTTCTCCATTTTATTATTATTTAGCCGATTTATATAATAAGTTTATATTTTTTTTCGGTATTTTAATATTTATTTATATATATTATATATTTTTTTTATTATTTAGGGTACATTTATATAAAATACATTTTATTTAATAATAACATTATTTATAATAGTTTTTAGGGTTTGGATTTAATATTTAATATTTAATATTTAATAGGATTAGGGTTTCGTATTTAATGTATAGGGTTAGGTTTAGGGTTTTAATTATTATTAGAGTTTAAGTATTAATTACCTTATTTATTATACCCGGATAACAACCCTAATACCAATACACAGGATATGACATTGAAAGCCTAAGGGCAATTTGATGAATTCAGAATGGAAAAGTGAGGGTTGTTATAGTACCTCCCCGTTAATTTAACTTCGTCCCGAAGTTTCAGGTAGGCTTCTCGAATGCATCAGCGGGTGAGAATAGATGTGAATATTTCCATTTCATTTGGTCTTCACGTTCCCAGGTATACTCGGGGCCTCTACGTGAATTCCAACGGACTTTAAAAATAGGAATATTGCCCTGTACTAAGCGTTTGAATCTTATGACCCATAACTTATACAGGTTCTTCTATGAAGTGCATTTTATTATCCATGCGGAGGTAATTAAAAGGGATTGTGATATTTTAGTCGTACAAGCATTTCAGTAAGTTGGATACCTGAAATGTGCAACGAACATTACTAAGTTTATTTGAAACCTTGAGCGCTTATGTCGCCATTAGGGCAGACAATCAGAGAGTAGTACTTGGGGATCACAGCCATGAAGTTTGATGCATGACTTGTGTTTGATATGGTTGGTGTTTAGATTTTAATTCCGTAAGATTAACCATAGGCATGATGCCTATGATTTTCAAGGAAGGCGAAAACGAGATGCCAGCCGAGGGGTCATTAATCTGGCTTATATGCAAAGCAATCCATGATTACTAAGATGCCCTAAAAAATGGTCTTGTGGAAAAGATGTTGTCCAATATATTACAATACATGTGAACTTATCCTTGGAAGAAATTTTAGAGGCACACTGTCGAATGTAACTTTATGATTATGATTTGCGTTAGGTCGAAACAGAGGTCGAAACCTGACTAGGATAACATCTAGTTGCAACCCACGAAGAGAGATATTTGGAGTGAACAAATAAATGTCATATACATTTAAGGTAACTCCATTAAAGAAGATAGCGAGGATCATAAATTATATTTCTGATAGGAAACCAGACGAAAGGTATGATCTCTTGATGAGGAAGACGTTCTCACTCAGACGGCGAGTCGATCTATCATTCACTTATGAGTTTAAGTGCGGATGAAAAGAAATATGAATCATTGGCTACAAAGAATAATTTACACCGGGTGAGGAAATATCTGAAAAATGCTTTCTGGTGCCAAAAGATTTTAAATCATAGAATTTATGTTTTACGAGGTTGCTGTGGTTTAGCCGTGAGATATCAGCAGTAAAATCTTCTCAACGGTCAACCTTACAAGGAAAAGTTACTGAGAACATAGAGTTTTAAATGATGAACTCAATGGTAATTTTCGAAGGGAAAGGGGAATTGTGATTACTACGTGGTGTAGAATAATACGAAAAATTTTATATAACCAAGCAATGAAAATTTTTACAGAAGTTCGAGTCGTTTAAGGTAACAATTTAAAAAGGAAACGCAGTTCTTAGTAAAACTAGAGTTATGTACAACATGTACTTTTTTAAGTAAAATATCTTTTGAATAAAAGAATTGATTTGAGAAAAGTGAGAGTAAAATTTTATGTGTACTAGTCAAAATAAATAAAGGTAAATTTTATTTACTTTATTATATAAACATATACGATCTATAAAATTTGCACGAATGGTAGTAAATAAATTTATTTTATAAAATTTCGAGAGGATCGCACAGTAAAATAGTGTGTGTGAAAATTTGGTAAATAAAATTTTCATATTTTGGAGATTACGAGTTGGGAAAAGATTGATGAAGACCGAGTGAATGATTTTTGAAAATTTCGGGAATTTTTAAGCAAAAATGTTATGAGTTAATGAAAACTATTGAATTTAAATGTGATTGATGACTATTATAAGTTCTCGGAATTCAAAATGCTCATGTGTGAAGCTGTTGCTAACAAGTGAGATATGAATGGTAGAGTATGAGAAGGTGACAGTGAATGTGGTGTTTATCTTCGTTTGAATATTCAAATAAAAATCTTGCGAGTGGTTGTCGCATATCTTCGACGGGTTTCCTAATGGGTTTATGAAGATCTACACTAGGAGCGTAATTGCAGATAACAGGAGGCATGCTTCGAAGAAGTTTCGGGGGTGTCACTTCAGTTCACTTAAGAACATGCATCCTTCCCTCCAGCGGAGATGTGATAATTAAGCGCCAAAGATAAAGAGATAAGTTGTTTAAGAAAGAAAGAATGCAAAGCTTTACAGCTTTTATGGCATAGGAGAATTTGTTAATCTACTCATGGATATGAGATAAATAGTTTGGTTGAAACGAGCTATTCGTATATCTTCAAATCAAATGTTGATTAACTTTCATGTAATAACATGAATGGCTTGGAAATTTCTCTTTGATTCACTTTCTATTCCATATGTCATGATATTGGAATTTCTATATGAATTACCGTAATATAATCACGTCGGCCAAGCGTCATTATATTTCACTAATTCATATTTCCATTTCAATATCACTCCACAAGGTCAGGATACGTGATCAAACTTAGATAGTTGACGTAGGAATGTTGAGTCATAAGGGACATCCCTTCGTATGAGTCAAAGAATACTTTGATTCACAATGGCGAAATCGGGTCATAAGATATGTATGGATATGATAACAATCACATATTAGCTGATCCTTCAGAGTCGGGATCATGCAAGATGATAGGGTTTTGGTTTAATATCCTTAGGAAAGGATACATAATGTCAGAAGAGGTAAAAGCAGGAAGTGAGATGAAATAGCAGTATAAAGATCAAAGGAAAAGCGCTTAAAACTAAGGCAGGAAAGGTTATAGTCCTAAAGATTGTTAAGGCACCCACAAAAAGCACACATAGAATGCAATCCTAGTTCTCTATAACAAGCCTTGGCTCTCCTAAATTACATAATGAGATAGGTATGGTGACATTCTATTGTTGGAATACAAGTAAGTCATGGCTCTTATTCTAAGAGTCAGACTTATAAGTATAGTTTCTATAGCAAAGTGTTTCTAAAGATTTTTGAATGGTATAGGAGTTCTAGGCATAACAAATATAAGTGAACTTAATGCACATAATCTAGAATGTAATGTAAATAATCAATGCAAATGAACAACTCGGTTATAGACTAGACTCATTAATGCATCCTAATTATTCATGTTAGTCACACTAATGTAACCTAGTTCCCTATAACCAGAGCTCTGATACCAACTGTAACACCCCGCCAAAATCACCATTGACGCGGATGTTAACTCTGGTCCCAGTGCTCGGTTTGACTTCTAAGTAACAGCAGAGTTCTACAGCGGAAGCAATATATCTAAGTACCTGAGACAAAACATGCTTAAAAGTGTCAACCAAAATGGTTGAGTGAACAACATAGGTTTAATAGTTATAACAAGTTTTCAGACCACAAGATTTAAATAAGCGGTTTAATTAGTCCGGTAATAGTGCTGGTGTATATGATATCGATACTAACCATTAGTTACCCTAAACACATCACGTTCGTGTCGTTCATCGTTATTATGTATCCATTGACCAACGGTCATCCGGATAGAGACGTCACCCTCAATAGCGCTATCACAATAACTAAGCTTGCCTTTATACGTAGCAATTAACGATATCATGGTAGGGATTAAGCATGAATCAAAGCATGTTAGCAAACAGTTTGAACTGATCAAAATAAAGTTTGAGTACTTGTGTCTAAGCATAAAACAGTTTAAAAGGAAGCATGTGTCTCACCCCAAAGTTATAAAAACAGTTAAGAAATAGTAAAAAGAGGGGCTATGAAGTTCACCTTAATAGCAGATAGATATTCCACGCTAGTTATATGATCGGAGGGTTGAACACGGAGATCTCAACCTAGAGATATTATGTTCGATTAGTTAATGTCTAATAGACATAAAGTTTGTTTATTAGTATAGCAAACTATATTAACAGTGACCGTTTTCGAGAAAGTTATATTTATATAAGTGATAATATACTTAGTGTACTTGAGTGTTACTATATAGATAAGTGTATAGGTTATAATAATAATAGTATTATTCTTTAATTAGTCAATTGTTAAGTAATCTCATTGATAAATATACACCTATGTGATATATATTCTTTATTTGTTATTATTATACATGTATATGTTGTAGTGACCCGAACTTTTCGATGTTTATATATATTAATTGAGATTGATATTTACATGATTAAATGTTTCCAACATGTTAAGCAATCAAACTTGTTAAGACTTGATTAATTGAAATATGTTTCATATAGACAATTGACCACCCAAGTTGACCGGTGATTCACGAATGTTAAAACTTGTAAAAACTATATGATGACATATATATGGATATATATATATATAGTTAACATGATACTATGATAAGTAAACATATCATTAAGTATATTAACAATGAACTACATATGTAAAAACAAGACTACTAACTTAATGATTTTTAAACGAGACATATATGTAACGATTATCGTTGTAAAGACATTTAATGTATATATATCATATTAAGAGATATTCATACATGATAATATCATGATAATATAATAATTTAAAATCTCATTTGATATTATAAACATTGGGTTAACAAAATTTAACAAGATCGTTAACCTAAAGGTTTCAAAACAACACTTACATGTAACGACTAACGATGACTTAACGACTCAGTTAAAATGTATATACATGTAGTGTTTTAATATGTATTTATAAACTTTTTGAAAGACTTCAATAGACTTATCAAAATACTTCTACTTAACAAAAATGCTTACAATTACATCCTCGTTCAGTTTCATCAACAATTCTACTCGTATGCACCCGTATTCGTACTCGTACAATACACAACTTTTAGATGTATGTACTTTTGGTATATACACTCCAATGATCAGCTCTTAGTTTCCCATGTGAGTCACCTAACACATGTGGGAACCATCATTTGGCAACTAGCATGAAATATCTCATAAAATTACAAAAATATGAGTAATCATTCATGACTTATTTATATGAAAATAAAATTACATATCCTTTATATCTAATCCATACACCAACGACCAAAAATACCTACAAACACTTTCATTCTTCAATTTTCTTCATCTAATTGATCTCTCTCAAGTTCTATCTTCAAGTTCTAAGTGTTCTTCATATATTCTACAAGTTCTAGTTACATAAAATCAAGAATACTTTCAAGTTTGCTAGCTCACTTCCAATCTTGTAAGGTGATCATCCAACCTCAAGAAATCTTTGTTTCTTACAGTAGGTTATCATTCTAATACAAGGTAATAATCATATTCAAACTTTGGTTCAATTTCTATAACTATAAAAATCTTATTTCAAGTGATGATCTTACTTGAACTTGTTTTCGTGTCATGATTCTGCTTCAAGAACTTCGAGCCATCCAAGGATCCGTTGAAGCTAGATCCATTTTTCTCTTTTCCAGTAGGTTTATCCAAGGAACTTAAGGTAGTAATGATGTTCATAACATCATTCGATTCATACATATAAAGCTATCTTATTCGAAGGTTTAAACTTGTAATCACTAGAACATAGTTTAGTTAATTCTAAACTTGTTCGCAAACAAAAGTTAATCCTTCTAACTTGACTTTTAAAATCAACTAAACACATGTTCTATATCTATATGATATGCTAACTTAATGATTTAAAACCTGGAGACACGAAAAACACCGTAAAACCGGATTTACGCCGTCGTAGTAACACCGCGGGCAGTTTTGGGTTAGTCAATTAAAAACTATGATAAACTATGAGTTAAAAGTTGTTATTCTGATAAAATAATTTTTATTATGAACATGAAACTATATCCAAAAATTATGGTTAAACTCAAAGTGGAAGTATGTTTTCTAAAATGGTCATCTAGACGTCGTTCTTTCGACTGAAATGACTACCTTTACAAAAACGACTTGTAACTTATTTTTCCAACTATAAACCTATACTTTTTCTGTTTAGATTCATAAAATAGAGTTCAATATGAAACCATAGCAATTTGATTCACTCAAAACGGATTTAAAATGAAGAAGTTATGGGTAAAACAAGATTGGATAATTTTTCTCATTTTAGCTACGTGAAAATTGGTAACAAATCTATTCCAACCATAACTTAATCAACTTGTATTGTATATTATGTAATCTTGAGATACCATAGACACGTATACAATGTTTTTACCTATCATGTCGACACATCTATATATATTTTGGAACAACCATAGACACTCTATATGTGAATGTTGGAGTTAGCTATACAGGGTTGAGGTTGATTCCAAAATATATATAGTTTGAGTTGTGATCAATACTGAGATACGTATACACTGGGTCGTGGATTGATTCAAGATAATATTTATCGATTTATTTCTGTACATCTAACTGTGGACAACTAGTTGTAGGTTACTAACGAGGACAGCTGACTTAACAAACTTAAAACATCAAAATATATTAAAAGTGTTGTAAATATATTTTGAACATACTTTGATATATATGTATATATTGTTATAGGTTCGTGAATCAACCAGTGGCCAAGTAATACTTCCCGACGAAGTAAAAATCTGTGAAAGTGAGTTATAGTCCCACTTTTAAAATCTAATATTTTTGGGATGAGAATACATGCAGGTTTTATAAATGATTTACAAAATAGACACAAGTACGTGAAACTACATTCTATGGTTGAATTATCGAAATCGAATATGCGCCTTTTTATTAAGTATGGTAATCGAAGAATTAGGGAACAGACACCCTAATTGACGCGAATCCTAAAGATAGATCTATTGGGCCTAACAAACCCCATCCAAGGTACCGGATGCTTTAGTACTTCGAAATTTATATCATATCCGAAGGGTGTCCCGGAATGATGGGGATATTCTTATATATGCATCTTGTTATTGTCGGTTACCAGGTGTTCACCATATGAATGATTTTTATCTCTATGTATGGGATGTGTATTGAAATATGAAATCTTGTGGTCTATTATTATGATTTGATATATATAAGTTAAACCTATAACTCACCAACATTTTTGTTGATGTTTTAAGCATGTTTATTCTCAGGTGATTATTAAGAGCTTCCGCTATCGCATACTTAAATAAGGACGAGATTTGGAGTCCATGCTTGTATGATATTGTGTAAAAACTGCATTCAAGAAACTTATTTTGTTGTAACATATTTGTATTGTAAACCATTATGTAATGGTCGTGTGTAAACAGGATATTTTAGATTATCATTATTTGATAATCTACGTAAAGCTTTTTAAACCTTTATTGATGAAATAAAGGTAATGGTTTGTTTTAAAATGAATGCAGTCTTTGAAAAACGTCTCATATAGAGGTCAAAACCTCGCAACGAAATCAATTAATATGGAACGTTTTTAATCAATAAGAACGGGACATTTCAGTTGGTATCCGAGCGTTGGTCTTAGAGAACCAGAATTTTGCATTAGTGTATCTTATCGAGTTTGTTAGGATGCATTAGTGAGTCTGGACTTCGACCGTATTTACTTGAAAAATGATTGCTTAACAAATTTTGTTGGAAACTATATATTTTTAACATGTGAATATTATGTGATATATTAAACTCTTAACGCGTTTGATATTATGTGATAGATGTCTACCTCTAGAACAAGTTCCATTGACTCACCTAATAATAATGAAGAGTCAAATGTAAATTGGAATGATTCGTGGACTGATTCACAAGTTCCCGAAGAGGCACCGGAAGAAGAGTCAGAACCGGAAGAAGAATCGGAACCAGAAGAAGAATCGGAACCAGATGAAGAAATAGAACCGGTGGGGGGAAATAATAAAACGGTTAAGTAAAAGAAAATCCTCAACCAACAGACCAAGGTTAATTATGGTCAATGGTGTTTCCGCCAAGGAAGCAAAATATTGGGAGGATTACCAATTCTCCGATGAATCGGATTCCGACGAGAATTCCGATGATGTTATAGAAATTACCCCAACTGAATTTAAAAAGGCAAAAGAAAATAATAAGGGAAAGGGCATAAAAATAGAGAAATCTAATTCCAACCCCGATGAACTTTATATGTATCGTCAACCCCCGAAGTCCTTAAGTTGTAACAATGACCCGGGAACCTCTAAACCACCAGGTTTTTCTAAACCAATGTGGAAAACGACGGCTCATATTAGGGGAACATCATATATCCCTAGAAACTTGGCAAAACGAACCAAAACCGAAGAAGAAGAAACAAGCGAGTCGGAATAAGATAGTTGTATTCGTGTGGTGTAATATATGTAATATAGTGTGCTTATGCTTTATGATATATGTAAAAATTGCTTGTATTAATAAGTATTTTTTTTTATGAATCTAACTCTTGTCTATTTTATAGTATAAAAACACAAAATGGATAGACAACCCAATATTTTAAGAGACCTACCTGGAGACATGATTGATGAAATCTTGTCTAGAGTCGGTCAGAATTCTTCGGCACAACTATTTAAGGCGAGATCAGTTTGTAAGACATTCGAAGAACGTTCCAAGAATGCCTTGGTTTATAAAATGCTTTTGTTCGAAAGATGGAGGATATCACATTGGGAAATCCATAAGTTACGATGTGTTTACTTTGACGCATATATTGCGGGGAACCCAAATGCTATTTTACGCAATGGGTTAAGAAATTATTTTGACTCAATATATCCGAATATTGGACTTTGTGATTTAGAAAAAGCGGCTAACATGCAACATAAAGAAGCATGTTATGCTTACGGATTAGTAATTTTCGCTTCTCACCAAAATGAGAACAAGAACATCGGGCTACAACTATTAAACAAAACGTTCCCACAAGTGACGGAGTCGGTAATTGGGCTAAGAAATGAGGTTTTTAGATTGTTACGGTACTGTTGGACATTACGTAACCCTCGTCCCTTTGACGACGTTACAACACGATGTCTTATCAACGGCCATAATGGTTATGTTCCACAAGACCAAGGATGGGAAGTAATCATAGTAAAACCAGAATGCATGACTTGTTTCTGGACGTATGAATTACGTGTCTTTATTGCCTTTGCTGAACGACTTGTGTACTAGCTAGAATTATCTTCACAACCATCTTGTATCAAATTTATTGTGTGCTATATTTCATGCTATATGTAAAATAAGCGGTATTGTAAGTTTGAAAAATATTGTGTAAAAGTTTGAACGCGAAATATTATTATAATCAGTTTTCATATAGAATTGTAGTAGTTGAATTGTATATTAGCTACTAAGTATGAACTTAACAGGTAGGTACTACCCGAATTTAAACTTATAAAACGCTAATATAAAGAAAAAGCTTTTATAAATGAGTTCATATTATGCTACGAAATACTATTAACTACTCTTAATATTCTGTATGATTAACTTGTTCCATTTGACTATTTTGAAGGAAATGGCACCGACTACTCGACACACCGTGAATATGAATGAAGAGGAATTCCGTACTTTTCTAGCTTCAAACATAGCCGCAGTACAGGCTGCGCTACATACCAACAATAACCTTGGATCTAGCAATACAGGAAATCGTGTAGGATGCACCTACAAAGAATTCACTGCCTGCAAACCTTTGGAATTTGATGGAACCGAAGGACCGATCGGATTGAAACGGTGGACCGAGAAGGTCGAATCGGTGTTTGCCATAAGTAAGTGTACTGAAGAGGACAAAGTGAAGTACGCTACGCATACCTTCACAGGTTCTGCGTAAACATGGTGGAATACCTATCTAGAGCAAGTGGGACAAGACGATGCGTACGCACTACCGTGGTCAGCATTCAATCACTTGATGAACGAGAAATACCGTCCCAGAACCGTGGTCAATAAGCTCAAGACAGAACTTAGAGGGTTAGGAACCCAAGGATTTGATAGTACCATGTACGAAAGACGATTCAAAGAATTGTGCCTATTGTGTCCGGGAGCATTCGAAGATGAGGAAGAGAAGATCGACGCGTTTGTGAAAGGATTACCGGAAAGAATCCAAGAAGATATAAGTTCACACGAGCCCGCCTCCATACAACAGGCATGTAGAATGGCTCACAATCTAGCGAACCAGATTGAAGAAAGAATTAAAGAACAGACTGCTGAAGAGGCCAATGTGAAGCAAGTCAAAAGAAAGTGGGAGGAAAACGGTGATAAGAATCACCAATACAACAACAACAGCAATTACAACAATAATCTCAACAATTATCCCAACAATCGCAACATCAATCGCAACTACAACAAACGGCCCAACAACAACAACAACAACAACAGCAGCAACTACAACAATCATCCCAACAACAATAATAACCGCAACAACAACAACAATCAGAAGCAGCTATGCCAAAGGTGTGAAAAGTATCACTCGGGGTTTTGCACCAAATTTTGCAACAAGTGTAAAAGAAATGGTCATAGCGCGGCGAAGTGTGAGGTCTACGGACCAGGGGTTAATAGAACGAAAGGAACAAATGGTGTCGGAATGAGTAATGGCGGAGCAAGTAGTGTCGGAGCAAGTTATGCCAATGTAGTTTGTTATAAATGTGGAAAACCGGGCCACATTATTAGAAATTGCCCGAACCAGGAGAACACGAATGGACAAGGCCGCGGAAGAGTTTTCAATATTAATGCGGCAGAGGCACAGGAAGACCCGGAGCTTGTTACGTGTACGTTTCTTATTGACAATAAATCTGCTTACGTTTTATTTGATTCGGGTGCGGATAGAAGCTATATGAGTAGAGATTTTTGTGCTAAATTAAGTTATCCATTGACGCCTTTGGATAGTAAATTTTTACTCGAATTAGCAAATGATAAATTAATTTCAGCAGATAATATATGTCGGAATCGAGAAATTAAACTGGTTAGCGAAACATTTAAGATTGATTTGATACCAGTAGAGTTTGGGAGTTTTGATGTGATAATCGGTATGGACTGGTTGAAAGAAGTGAAAGCAGAGATCGTTTGTTACAAAAATGCAATTCGTATTATACGAGAAAAAGGAAAACCTTTAATGGTGTACGGAGAAAAGGGCAACACGAGGCTACATCTTATTAGTAATTTGAAGGCACAAAAACTAATAAGAAAAGGTTGCTATGCTGTTCTAGCACACGTCGAGAAAGTACAAACTGAAGAAAAGAGCATCAATGATGTTCCCATTGCAAAAGAATTTCCCGATGTATTTTCGAAAGAATTACCGGGATTACCCCCACATCGATCCGTTGAATTTCAAATAGATCTTGTACCAGGAGCTGCACCAATAGCTCGTGCTCCTTACAGACTCACACCCAGCGAGATGAAAGAACTGCAAAGCCAATTACAAGAACTTTTAGAGCGTGGTTTCATTCGACCAAGCACATTACCGTGGGGAGCTCCTGTTTTGTTTGTCAAGAAGAAAGATGGTACATTCAGGTTGTGTATCGACTATCGAGAGTTGAACAAACTTACCATCAAGAACCACTACCCACTACCGAGAATCGACGACTTATTTGATCAACTACAAGGCTCGTCTGTTTATTCAAAGATTGAATTACGTTTCGGGTATCATCAAATGCAGGTGAAAGAAGATGATATTCCAAAGACTGCTTTCAGAACACGTTACGGTCATTACGAGTTTATGGTCATGCTGTTTGGTTTAACTAATGCACCAGCTGTGTTCATGGACCTTATGAACCGAGTGTGTGGACCATACCTTGACAAGTTTGTCATTGTTTTCATTGATGACATACTTATTTACTCAAAGAATGACCAAGAACACGGTGAACATTTGAGAAAGGTGTTAGAAGTATTGAGAAAGGAAGAATTGTACGCTAAGTTTTCAAAGTATGCATTTTGGTTGGAAGAAGTTCAATTCCTCGGTCACATAGTGAACAAAGAAGGTATTAAGGTGGATCCGGCAAAGATAGAAACTGTTGAAAAGTGGGAAACCCCGAAAACTCCGAAACACATACGCCAGTTTTTAGGACTAGCTGGTTACTACAGAAGGTTCATCCAAGACTTTTCCAGAATAGCAAAACCCTTGACTGCATTAATGCATAAAGGGAAGAAATTTGAATGGAATGATGAACAAGAGAAAGCGTTTCAGTTATTGAAGAAAAAGCTAACTACGGCACCTATATTGTCATTGCCTGAAGGGAATGATGATTTTGTGATTTATTGTGACGCATCAAAGCAAGGTCTCAGTTGTGTATTAATGCAACGAATGAAGGTGATTGCTTATGCGTCTAGACAATTGAAGATTCACGAACAAAATTATACGACGCATGATTTGGAATTAGGCGCGGTTGCTTTTGCATTAAAGACTTGGAGGCACTACTTATATGGGGTCAAAAGTATTATATATACCGACCACAAAAGTCTTAAACACATATTTAATCAGAAACAACTGAATATGAGGCAGCGTAGGTGGATTGAATAATTGAATGATTACAACTTTGAGATTCGTTACCACCCGGGGAAGGCAAGTGTGGTAGCCGATGCCTTGAGCAGGAAGGATAGAGAACCCATTCGAGTAAAATCTATGAATATAATGATTCATAATAACCTTACTACTCAAATAAAGGAGGTGCAACAAGGCGTTTTAAAAGAGGGAAATTTAAAGGATGAAATACCCAAAGGATTGGAGAAGCATCTTAATATTCGGGAAGACGGAACCCGGTATAGGGCTGAAAGGATTGGGGTACCAAAATTTGGAGATATGAGAGAAATGGTACTTAGAGAAGTTCATAAAACCAGATACTCAATACATCCTGGAACGGGGAAGATGTACAAGGATCTCAAGAAACATTTTTGGTGGCCGGGTATGAAAGCCGATGTTGCTAAATACGTAGGAGAATGTTTGACTGTAACGACCCGCACTTTTTCGATCATACTATACTTATAAGATTAATATTTACATAAATTAAACCTTGCCAACATGATAAGCAATCCAAATTGTCGAGATTTATATTTCCGAAAAGAGTTTTACACAACGTTTGACCGTCTAGTTTGACCGATGATATCACGAACTATACAATATATGATAATTATACGTTTGTGTATATATATATGTATATATACATATTTAACATGATTAATAAATGTTTTAATATCTCATTTTGTATTAATAACAACAAGTTATATGTGTATTTTGAAACTACTAACTTAAGTTTTCAAAACGATAACTATACGTAACGTTATTTGACATAAATACTTAAGACATATAATGTTTATACATATATTGTATAAGTAATGTATTTAATCACTTTTAAAGACTTAAATACATAAAATCATATAAGTGTATTCACAAAAGATAGCTATATTTGAATCCTCATTCCATTTTTCACAAAATTTCTATACGTATACCTAGAGTATTTGTACTCGTATCATACCTAGCTCCTATATGTATTTACTAATAGTAAATACACATCAAAATCACCACCTAACCAGCCATTATTCATGCCCTTAGAGCTAGGTAATTACTTTTGGATGATTACTTGACTAATTAATAAAATTACAAACTAAAAATCTTATCATGTATTACATGATACACGTTTTTTTTAGGTTATAAGTATCACCATTTCTAGTTCATTTTCTAACCTCATTTTTAGTTAAACACACACTCTTTCACAACCCTTAAAACCCTTAATCAATTCAGCAAAGTTTCCAAGAAGATCTAGCTTCAAAAACCATACTAAAACACCATAAGAAAACCATACAAAAACACTTCAAGAAAACCCTCCAAGAACACCAACTTACTTCCAAACTTTCATCCACTTCTATCACTCTTTTGATCCTAGCTTCTTACTCCTCTTTTACAGCAAACTTATCCAAGGAACTTGAGGTAGAATCTATGTTCATAACCTTATTCAATTCATATATATATAGCTATCTTATTTTGTGGTACAAAAGTTTAACAACAAGAACATAGTTTGAATGTTTTCAAACTTGTTTGCAAACTAAATAGATCCTTCTAACTTAACTTTTAAAATACTTCAAGACATGTAACATAACTTATTTATATGTTAATTTAACAAGGTAAAACTTGGTTTTTCAAAGTATAAGTATTTTTGGAAAAATGGTCATTAAATGATTTTGTTGTAACAAAAATGTTTAACTTCATATGTTTCACTAAACTTTCACTTATGCCGTATGATTTTGAATACAAACCAAGGTATTTACAGTTCATAGTCTTAAAGAAGAACTCGATCCAAGAAGATGGCAATTTGAATCAACGAAAACGGACTTGTAACGAAGAAACTATGACCGAAACAAAATTGGCTATCCTAGACATTTTCAACTTCGGGATTCATTGGAAAAATTTACATAAAATCACATACTTCTAAGATAACATGATATTTTATATATATGTACTTATAATTCAATTTTATATGGTTCAGGATCACCCGTAAACAACACGAGAAGATTAATCATAAGATTCCATGATTGTACGCAACACGTCATTTGACAACACCGGTACTTTATGTACGCAACACGTCATTTGACAACACCGGTACCATGGGTCAAGATTAATCTCGACCAATACATATACGATGGGGTTTTATTTATTTCGTTGGGGGTTTTATTTATTTCATTGCGGGTATATTAAACATCTAAAAATGAACCATTAAAATTGAATTACTAACAACGAACTGCTAACTACGGACTAAGGAATTATTCAAAGTATTAAAAGTATAACAAGTATATATTTATAACGTTTGTTTAAAAATGAAAACATATTGATATATTATATATGGATAGGTTCGTGATATCAACCGGAAGACCGAGTCAAATTATTTATATCATCAAGACAAGAGTGAGTATATAGTCCCACTTTTAAACTCTAAATATTTCGGGATGAGAATACATGTATTTTATGTTTTACGATATGGACACAAGTAACTGAAAAATATGTTCTACGTTGAGTTGTACCACTGGCATACTTCCCTGTAGCTTGGTAACTAATATTTACAGCGGTATTGTAAACGCGAATCCTGTTGATAGATCTATCGGGCCTGACAACCCCAACCGGACTGGACGACCAGTATTCAACGGTTGCACAGTACTTTGTTTTGTGACTACACTTGGTACGGTGTAGTAAGATTTCATATTAAAGGGAATATGCGACGTGAAAATGTTAAGTATGGTTACCAAGTGCTCAACCACTTAGAATACTTTTATTAAACTGTTTATATACGAAATCTTGTGGTCTATATATATATTGCTGCCGGCATTAAACCTATATCTCACCAACTTTATGTTGACTTTTTAAAACATGTTTATTCTCAGGTGATTTCTAAAGTTTCCGCTGCATCATGTTGGATCTAACCAGGATCTTGCGTACGCATGTTTGTGTCAAAAATAAAACTGCATATCCGAGATGTTGTATTGTAAAATATGCTAGAAACCGTGTTGTTGTCATCATTTGTAAAGTTTGTAAGTCGAAGATGAAATGTCCCGTTCTTATTGATTGAAAACGTTCCATATTAATTGATTTCGTTGCGAGGTTTTGACCTCTATATGAGACGTTTTCAAAGACTGCATTCATTTTTAAACAAACCATAACCTTTATTTCATCAATAAAGGTTTAAAAAGCTTTACGTAGATTATCAAATAATGATAATCTAAAATATCCTGTTTACACACGACCATTACATAATGGTTTACAATACAAATATGTTACAACAAAATAAGTTTCTTGAATGCAGTTTTTACACAATATCATACAAGCATGGACTCCAAATCTTGTCTTTATTTAAGTATGCGACAGCGGAAGCTCTTAATAATCACCTGAGAATAAACATGCTTAAAACGTCAACAAAAATGTTGGTGAGTTATAGGTTTAACCTATATATATCAAATCGTAACAATAGACCACAAGATTTCATATTTCAATACACATCCCATACATAGAGATAAAAATCATTCATATGGTGAACACCTGGTAACCGACAATAACAAGATGCATATATAAGAATATCCCCATCATTCCGGGACACCCTTCGGATATGATATAAATTTCGAAGTACTAAAGCATCCGGTACTTTGGATGGGGTTTGTTAGGCCCAATAGATCTATCTTTAGGATTCGCGTCAATTAGGGTGTCTGTTCCCTAATTCTTAGATTACCAGACTTAATAAAAAGGGGCATATTCGATTTCGATAATTCAACCATAGAATGTAGTTTCACGTACTTGTGTCTATTTTGTAAATCATTTATAAAACCTGCATGTATTCTCATCCCAAAAATATTAGATTTTAAAAGTGGGACTATAACTCACTTTCACAGATTTTTACTTCGTCGGGAAGTAAGACTTGGCCACTGGTTGATTCACGAACCTATAACAATATATACATATATATCAAAGTATGTTCAAAATATATTTACAACACTTTTAATATATTTTGATGTTTTAAGTTTATTAAGTCAGCTGTCCTCGTTAGTAACCTACAACTAGTTGTCCACAGTTAGATGTACAGAAATAAATCGATAAATATTATCTTGAATCAATCCACGACCCAGTGTATACGTATCTCAGTATTGATCACAACTCAAACTATATATATTTTGGAATCAACCTCAACCCTGTATAGCTAACTCCAACATTCACATATAGAGTGTCTATGGTTGTTCCGAAATATATATAGATGTGTCGACATGATAGGTCGAAACATTATATACGTGTCTATGGTATCTCAAGATTACATAATATATAATACAAGTTGATTAAGTTATGGTTGGAATAGATTTGTTACCAATTTTCACGTAGCTAAAATGAGAAAAATTATCCAATCTTGTTTTACCCATAACTTCTTCATTTTAAATCCGTTTTGAGTGAATCAAATTGCTATGGTTTCATATTGAACTCTATTTTATGAATCTAAACAAAAAAAGTATAGGTTTCTAGTCGGAAAAATAAGTTACAAGTCGTTTTTGTAAAGGTAGTCATTTCAGTCGAAAGAACGACGTCTAGATGACCATTTTAGAAAACATACTTCCACTTTGAGTTTAACCATAATTTTTGGATATAGTTTCATGTTCATAATAAAAATCATTTTCTCAGAATAACAACTTTTAAATCAAAGTTTATCATAGTTTTTAATTAACTAACCCAAAACAGCCCGCGGTGTTACTACGACGGCGTAAATCCGGTTTTACGGTGTTTTTCGTGTTTCCAGGTTTTAAATCATTAAGTTAGCATATCATATAGATATAGAACATGTGTTTAGTTGATTTTAAAAGTCAAGTTAGAAGGATTAACTTTTGTTTGCGAACAAGTTTAGAATTAACTAAACTATGTTCTAGTGATTACAAGTTTAAACCTTCGAATAAGATAGCTTTATATGTATGAATCGAATGATGTTATGAACATCATTACTACCTTAAGTTCCTTGGATGAACCTACTGGAAAAGAGAAAAATGGATCTAGCTTCAATGGATCCTTGGATGGCTCAAAGTTCTTGAAGCAAAATCATGACACGAAAACAAGTTCAAGTAAGATCATCACTTGAAATAAGATTGTTATAGTTATAGAAATTGAACCAAAGTTTGAATATGATTATTACCTTGTATTAGAATGATAAGCTACTGTAAGAAACAAAGATTTCTTGAGGTTGGATGATCACCTTACAAGATTGGAAGTGAGCTAGCAAACTTGAAAGTATTCTTGATTTTATGAACCTAGAACTTTTGGAATTTATGAAGAACACTTAGAACTTGAAGATAGAACTTGAGAGAGTTCAATTAGATGAAGAAAATTGAAGAATGAAAGTGTTTGTAGGTGTTTTTGGTCGTTGGTGTATGGATTAGATATAAAGGATATGTAATTTTGTTTTCATGTAAATAAGTCATGAATGATTACTCATATTTTTGTAATCTTATGAGATATTTCATGCTAGTTGCCAAATGATGGTTCCCACATGTGTTAGGTGACTCACATGGGCTGCTAAGAGCTGATCATTGGAGTGTATATACCAATAGTACATACATCTAAAAGCTGTGTATTGTACGAGTACGAATACGGGTGCATACGAGTAGAATTGTTGATGAAACTGAACGAGAATGTAATTGTAAGCATTTTTGTTAAGTAGAAGTATTTTGATAAGTGTATTGAAGTCTTTCAAAAGTGTATAAATACATATTAAAACACTACATGTATATACATTTTAACTGAGTCGTTAAGTCATCGTTAGTCGTTACATGTAAGTGTTGTTTTGAAACCTTTAGGTTAACGATCTTGTTAAATGTTGTTAACCCAATGTTTATAATATCAAAAGAGATTTTAAATTATTATATTATCATGATATTATGATGTACGAATATCTCTTAATATGATATATATACATTAAATGTCGTTACAACGATAAACGTTACATATATGTCTCGTTTCAAAATCATTAAGTTAGTAGTCTTGTTTTTACATATGTAGTTCATTGTTAATATAATTAATGATATGTTTACTTATCATAATATCATGTTAACTATATATATAACCATATATATGTCATCATATAGTTTTTTTTTTTTACAAGTTTTAACGTTCGTGAATCACCGGTCAACTTGGGTGGTCAATTGTCTATATGAAACCTATTTCAATTAATCAAGTCTTAACAAGTTTGATTGCTTAACATGTTAGAAACATTTAATCATGTAAACATCAATCTCAATTAATATATATAAACATGGAAAAGTTCGGGTCACTACAGTACCTACCCGTTAAATAAATTTCGTCCCGAAATTTTAAGCTGTTGAAGGTGTTGACGAATCTTCTGGAAATAGATGCGGGTATTTCTTCTTCATCTGATCTTCACGCTCCCAGGTGAACTCGGGTCCTCTACGAGCATTCCATCGAACCTTAACAATTGGTATCTTGTTTTGCTTAAGTCTTTTAACCTCACGATCCATTATTTCGACGGGTTCTTCGATGAATTGGAGTTTTTCGTTGATTTGGATTTCATCTAACGGAATAGTGAGATCTTCTTTAGCAAAACATTTCTTCAAATTCGAGACGTGGAAAGTGTTATGTACAGCCGCGAGTTGTTGAGGTAACTCAAGTCGGTAAGCTACTGGTCCGACACGATCAATAATCTTGAATGGTCCAATATACCTTGGATTTAATTTCCCTCGTTTACCAAATCGAACAACGCCTTTCCAAGGTGAAACTTTAAGCATGACCATCTCTCCAATTTCAAATTCTATATCTTTTCTTTTAATGTCAGCGTAGCTCTTTTGTCGACTTTGGGCGGTTTTCAACCGTTGTTGAATTTGGATGATCTTCTCGGTAGTTTCTTGTATAATCTCCGGACCCGTAATCTGTCTATCCCCCACCTCACTCCAACAAATCGGAGACCTGCACTTTCTACCATAAAGTGCTTCAAACGGCGCCATCTCAATGCTTGAATGGTAGCTGTTGTTGTAGGAAAATTCTGCTAACGGTAGATGTCGATCCCAACTGTTTCCGAAATCAATAACACATGCTCGTAGCATGTCTTCAAGCGTTTGTATCGTCCTTTCGCTCTGCCCATCAGTTTGTGGATGATAGGCAGTACTCATGTCTAGACGAGTTCCTAATGCTTGCTGTAATGTCTGCCAGAATCTTGAAATAAATCTGCCATCCCTATCAGAGATAATAGAGATTGGTATTCCATGTCTAGAGACGACTTCCTTCAAATACAGTCGTGCTAACTTCTCCATCTTGTCATCTTCTCTTATTGGTAGGAAGTGTGCTGATTTGGTGAGACGATCAACTATTACCCAAATAGTATCAAAACCACTTGCAGTCCTTGGCAATTTAGTGATGAAATCCATGGTAATGTTTTCCCATTTCCATTCCGGGATTTCGGGTTGTTGAAGTAGACCTGATGGTTTCTGATGCTCAGCTTTGACCTTAGAACACGTCAAACATTCTCCTACGTATTTAGCAACATCGGCTTTCATACCCGGCCACCAAAAATGTTTCTTGAGATCCTTGTACATCTTCCCCGTTCCAGGATGTATTGAGTATCTGGTTTTATGAGCTTCTCTAAGTACCATTTCTCTCATATCTCCAAATTTTGGTACCCAAATCCTTTCAGCCCTATACCGGGTTCCGTCTTCCCGAATAATAAGATGCTTCTCCGATCCTTTGGGTATTTCATCCTTTAAATTTCCCTCTTTTAAAACTCCTTGTTGCGCCTCCTTTATTTGAGTAGTAATGTTATTATGAATCATTATATTCATAGATTTTACTCGAATGGGTTCTCTATCCTTCCTGCTCAAGGCATCGGCTACCACATTTGCCTTCCCCGGGTGGTAACGAATCTCAAAATCGTAATCATTCAATAATTCAATCCACCTACGCTGCCTCATATTCAGTTGTTTCTGATTAAATATGTGTTGAAGACTTTTGTGGTCGGTATATATAATACTTTTGACCCCATATAAGTAGTGCCTCCAAGTCTTTAATGCAAAAACAACCGCGCCTAATTCCAAATCATGCGTCGTATAATTTTGTTCGTGAATCTTCAATTGTCTAGACGCATAAGCAATCACCTTCGTTCGTTGCATTAATACACAACCGAGACCTTGCTTTGATGCGTCACAATAAATCACAAAATCATCATTCCCTTCAGGCAATGACAATATAGGTGCCGTAGTTAGCTTTTTCTTCAGTAACTGAAACGCTTTCTCTTGTTCATCATTCCATTCAAATTTCATCCCTTTATGCGTTAATGCAGTCAAGGGTTTTGCTATTCTGGAAAAGTCTTGGATGAACCTTCTGTAGTAACCAGCTAGTCCTAAAAACTGGCGTATGTGTTTCGGAGTTTTCGGGGTTTCCCACTTTTCAACAGTTTCTATCTTTGCCGGATCCACCTTAATACCTTCTTTGTTCACTATGTGACCGAGGAATTGAACTTCTTCCAACCAAAATGCACACTTTGAAAACTTAGCGTACAATTCTTCCTTCCTCAATACTTCTAACACCTTTCTCAAATGTTCACCGTGTTCTTGGTCATTCTTTGAGTAAATAAGTATGTCATCAATGAAAACAATGACAAACTTGTCAAGGTATGGTCCACACACTCGGTTCATAAGGTCCATGAACACAGCTGGTGCATTAGTTAAACCAAACGGCATGACCATAAACTCGTAATGACCGTAACGTGTTCTGAAAGCAGTCTTTGGAATATCATCTTCTTTCACCCGCATTTGATGATACCCGGAACGTAAGTCAATCTTTGAATAAACAGACGAGCCTTGTAGTTGATCAAATAAGTCGTCGATTCTCGGTAGTGGGTAGCGGTTCTTGATGGTAAGTTTGTTCAACTCTCGGTAGTCGATACACAACCTGAATGTACCATCTTTCTTCTTGACAAACAAAACAGGAGCTCCCCACGGTGATGTGCTTGGTCGAATGAAACCACGCTCTAAAAGTTCTTGTAATTGGCTTTGCAGTTCTTTCATCTCGCTGGGTGCGAGTCTGTAAGGAGCACGAGCTATTGGTGCAGCTCCTGGTACAAGATCTATTTGAAATTCAACGGATCGATGTGGGGGTAATCCCGGTAATTCTTTCGGAAATACATCGGGAAATTCTTTTGCAATGGGAACATCATTGATGCTCTTTTCTTCAGTTTGTACTTTCTCGACGTGTGCTAGAACAGCATAGCAACCTTTTCTTATTAGTTTTTGTGCCTTCAAATTACTAATAAGATGTAGCTTCGTGTTGCCCTTTTCTCCGTACACCATTAAGGGTTTTCCTTTTTCTCGTATAATGCGAATTGCATTTTTGTAACAAACGATCTCCGCTTTCACTTCTTTCAACCAGTCCATACCGATTATCACATCAAAACTCCCTAACTCTACTGGTATCAAATCAATCTTAAATGTTTCGCTAACCAGTTTAATTTCTCGATTCCGACATATATTATCTGCTGAAATTAATTTACCATTTGCTAATTCGAGTAAAAATTTACTATCCAAAGGCGTCAATGGACAACTTAATTTAGCACAAAAATCTCTACTCATATAGCTTCTATCCGCACCCGAATCAAATAAAACGTAAGCAGATTTATTGTCAATAAGAAACGTACCCGTAACAAGCTCCGGGTCTTCCTGTGCCTCTACCGCATTAATATTGAAAACTCTTCCACGGCCTTGTCCATTCGTGTTCTCCTGGTTCGGGCAATTTCTAATAATGTGGCCTGGTTTTCCACATTTATAACAAACTACATTGGCATAACTTGCTCCGACACTACTTGCTCCACCATTACTCGTTCCGACACCATTTGTTCCTTTCGTTCTATTAACCCCTGGTCCGTAGACCTCACACTTCGCCGCGCTATGACCATTTCTTTTACACTTGTTGCAAAATTTGGTGCAGAACCCCGAGTGATTCTTTTCACACCTTTGGCATAGTTGCTTCTGATTGTTGTTGTTGTTGCGGTTATTATTGTTGTTGGGATGATTGTTGTAGTTGCTGTTGTTATTGTTGTTGTTGTTGTTGTTGGGCCGTTTGTTGTAGTTGCGATTGATGTTGCGATTGTTGGGATAATTGTTGCGATTATTGTTGTAATTGATGTTGTTGTTGTATTGGTGATTCTTATCACCGTTTTCCTCCCACTTTCTTTTGACTTGCTTCACATTGGCCTCTTCAGCAGTCTGTTCTTTAATTCTTTCTTCAATCTGGTTCACTAGTTTGTGAGCCATTCTACATGCCTGTTGTATGGAGGCGGGCTCGTGTGAACTTATATCTTCTTGGATTCTTTCCGGTAATCCTTTCACAAACGCGTCGATCTTCTCTTCCTCATCTTCGAATGCTCCCGGACACAATAGGCACAATTCTGTGAATCGTCTTTCGTACGTGGTAATATCAAATCCTTGGGTTCGTAACCCTCTAAGTTCTGTCTTGAGCTTATTGACCTCGGTTCTGGGACGGTACTTCTCGTTCATCAAGTGCTTGAATGCTGACCACGGTAGTGCGTACGCATCATCTTGTCCCACTTGCTCTAGATAGGTATTCCACCATGTTAACGCAGAACCTGTGAAGGTATGCGTAGCGTACTTCACTTTGTCCTCTTCAGTACACTTACTTATGGCAAACACCGATTCAACCTTCTCGGTCCACCGTTTCAATCCGATCGGTCCTTCGGTTCCATCAAATTCCAAAGGTTTGCAGGCAGTGAATTCTTTGTAGGTGCATCCTACACGATTTCCTGTACTGCTAGATCCAAGGTTATTGTTGGTATGTAGCGCAGCCTGTACTGCGGCTATGTTTGAAGCTAGAAAAGTACGGAATTCCTCTTCATTCATATTCACGGTGTGTCGAGTAGTCGGTGCCATTTCCTTCAAAATAGTTAAATGGAACAAGTTAATCATACAGAATATTAAGAGTAGTTAATAGTATTTCATAGCATAATATGAACTCATTTATAAAAGCTTTTTCTTCATATTAGCGTTTTATAAGTTTAAATTCGGATAGTACCTACCCGTTAAGTTCATACTTAGTAGCTAATATACAATTCAACTACTACAATTCTATATGAAAAACTGATTGTAATAATATTTCGCGTTCAAACTTTTATACAATATTTTACAAACTTACAATACCGCTTATTTTACATAAAGCATGAAATATAGCACACAATAACTTTGATACAAGATAGTTGTGAAGACAATTCTAGCTAGTACACAAGTCGTTCGGCAAAGGCAATAAAGACACGTAATTCATACGTCCAGAAACAAGTCATGCATTCTGGTTTTACTAGGACTACTTCCCATCCTTGGTCTTGTGCAACATAACCGTTATGGCCGTTGATAAGACAGCGTGTTGTAACGTCATCAAAGGGACGAGGGTTACGTAATGTCCAACAGTCCCGTAATAATCTAAAAACCTCATTTCTTACCCCAATTACCGACTCCGTCACTTGTGGAAACGTTTTGTTTAATAGTTGTAGCCCGATGTTCTTGTTCTCACTTTGGTGAGAAGCGAACATTACTAATCCGTAAGCATAACATGCTTCTTTATGTTGCATGTTAGCCGCTTTTTCTAAATCACGAAGTCCAATATTCGGATATATTGAGTCAAAATAATTTCTTAACCCGTTGCGTAAAATAGCATTTGGGTTCCCCGCAATATATGCGTCAAAGTAAACACATCGTAACTTATGGGTTTCCCAATGTGATATCCCCCATCTTTCAAACGAAAGTCTCTTATAAACCAAGACATTCTTGGAACGTTCTTCGAATGTCTTACAAACTGATCTCGCCTTAAATAGTTGTGCCGAAGAATTCTGGCCGACTCTAGACAAGATTTCATCAATCATGTCTCCGGGTAGGTCTCTTAAAATATTGGGTTGTCTATCCATTTTGTGTTTTTAAACTGTAAAATAGACAAGAGTTAGATTCATAAAAAAAATACTTATTAATACAAGCAATTTTTACATATATCATAAAGCATAAGAACACTATATTCCATATATTACACCACACGAATACAACTATCTTATTCCGACTCGCTCGTTTCTTCTTCTTCGGTTTTGGTTCGTTTTGCCAAGTTTCTAGGGATATATGATGTTCCCCTAATACGAGCCGTCGTTGTCCACATTGGTTTAGAAAAACCTGGTGGTTTAGAGGTTCCCGGGTCATTGTTACAACTTAAGGACTTCGGGGGTTGACGATACATATAAAGTTCATCGGGGTTGGAATTAGATTTCTCTATTTTTATGCCCTTTCCCTTATTATTTTCTTTTGCCTTTTTAAATTCAGTTGGGGTAATTTCTATAACATCATCGGAATTCTCGTCGAAATCCGATTCATCGGAGAATTGGTAATCCTCCCAATATTTTGCTTCCTTGGCGGAAACACCATTGACCATAATTAACTTTGGTCGGTTGGTTGAGGATTTTCTTTTACTTAACCGTTTTATTATTTCCCCCACCGGTTCTATTTCTTCATCCGGTTCCGATTCTTCTTCCGGTTCCGATTCTTCTTCCGGTTCCGACTCTTCTTCCGGTTCCTCTTCGGGAACTTGTGAATCAGTCCACAAATCATTCCAATTTACATTTGACTCTTCATTATTATTAGGTGAGTCAATGGAACTTGTTCTAGAGGTAGACATCTATCACATAATATCAAACACGTTAAGAGATTAATATATCACATAATATTCATATGTTAAAAATATATAGTTTCCAACAAAAATGTTAAGCAATCATTTTTAAAGAAAACACGGTCGAAGTCCAGACTCACTAATGCATCCTAACAAACTCGATAAGACACACTAATGCAAATTTTCTGGTTCTCTAAGACCAACGCTCTGATACCAACTGAAATGTCCCGTTCTTATTGATTAAAAACGTTCCATATTAATTGATTTCGTTGCGAGGTTTTGACCTCTATATGAGACGTTTTCAAAGACTGCATTCATTTTTAAACAAACCATAACCTTTATTTCATCAATAAAGGTTTAAAAAGCTTTACGTAGATTATCAAATAATGATAATCTAAAATATCCTGTTTACACACGACCATTACATAATGGTTTACAATACAAATATGTTACAACAAAATAAGTTTCTTGAATGCAGTTTTTACACAATATCATACAAGCATGGACTCCAAATCTTGTCTTTATTTAAGTATGCGACAGCGGAAGCTCTTAATAATCACCTGAGAATAAACATGCTTAAAACGTCAACAAAAATGTTGGTGAGTTATAGGTTTAACCTATATATATCAAATCGTAACAATAGACCACAAGATTTCATATTTCAATACACATCCCATACATAGAGATAAAAATCATTCATATGGTGAACACCTGGTAACCGACAATAACAAGATGCATATATAAGAATATCCCCATCATTCCGGGACACCCTTCGGATATGATATAAATTTCGAAGTACTAAAGCATCCGGTACTTTGGATGGGGTTTGTTAGGCCCAATAGATCTATCTTTAGGATTCGCGTCAATTAGGGTGTCTGTTCCCTAATTCTTAGATTACCAGACTTAATAAAAAGGGGCATATTCGATTTCGATAATTCAACCATAGAATGTAGTTTCACGTACTTGTGTCTATTTTGTAAATCATTTATAAAACCTGCATGTATTCTCATCCCAAAAATATTAGATTTTAAAAGTGGGACTATAACTCACTTTCACAGATTTTTACTTCGTCGGGAAGTAAGACTTGGCCACTGGTTGATTCACGAACCTATAACAATATATACATATATATCAAAGTATGTTCAAAATATATTTACAACACTTTTAATATATTTTGATGTTTTAAGTTTATTAAGTCAGCTGTCCTCGTTAGTAACCTACAACTAGTTGTCCACAGTTAGATGTACAGAAATAAATCGATAAATATTATCTTGAATCAATCCACGACCCAGTGTATACGTATCTCAGTATTGATCACAACTCAAACTATATATATTTTGGAATCAACCTCAACCCTGTATAGCTAACTCCAACATTCACATATAGAGTGTCTATGGTTGTTCCGAAATATATATAGATGTGTCGACATGATAGGTCGAAACATTATATACGTGTCTATGGTATCTCAAGATTACATAATATATAATACAAGTTGATTAAGTTATGGTTGGAATAGATTTGTTACCAATTTTCACGTAGCTAAAATGAGAAAAATTATCCAATCTTGTTTTACCCATAACTTCTTCATTTTAAATCCGTTTTGAGTGAATCAAATTGCTATGGTTTCATATTGAACTCTATTTTATGAATCTAAACAAAAAAAGTATAGGTTTCTAGTCGGAAAAATAAGTTACAAGTCGTTTTTGTAAAGGTAGTCATTTCAGTCGAAAGAACGACGTCTAGATGACCATTTTAGAAAACATACTTCCACTTTGAGTTTAACCATAATTTTTGGATATAGTTTCATGTTCATAATAAAAATCATTTTCTCAGAATAACAACTTTTAAATCAAAGTTTATCATAGTTTTTAATTAACTAACCCAAAACAGCCCGCGGTGTTACTACGACGGCGTAAATCCGGTTTTACGGTGTTTTTCGTGTTTCCAGGTTTTAAATCATTAAGTTAGCATATCATATAGATATAGAACATGTGTTTAGTTGATTTTAAAAGTCAAGTTAGAAGGATTAACTTTTGTTTGCGAACAAGTTTAGAATTAACTAAACTATGTTCTAGTGATTACAAGTTTAAACCTTCGAATAAGATAGCTTTATATGTATGAATCGAATGATGTTATGAACATCATTACTACCTTAAGTTCCTTGGATGAACCTACTGGAAAAGAGAAAAATGGATCTAGCTTCAATGGATCCTTGGATGGCTCAAAGTTCTTGAAGCAAAATCATGACACGAAAACAAGTTCAAGTAAGATCATCACTTGAAATAAGATTGTTATAGTTATAGAAATTGAACCAAAGTTTGAATATGATTATTACCTTGTATTAGAATGATAAGCTACTGTAAGAAACAAAGATTTCTTGAGGTTGGATGATCACCTTACAAGATTGGAAGTGAGCTAGCAAACTTGAAAGTATTCTTGATTTTATGAACCTAGAACTTTTGGAATTTATGAAGAACACTTAGAACTTGAAGATAGAACTTGAGAGAGTTCAATTAGATGAAGAAAATTGAAGAATGAAAGTGTTTGTAGGTGTTTTTGGTCGTTGGTGTATGGATTAGATATAAAGGATATGTAATTTTGTTTTCATGTAAATAAGTCATGAATGATTACTCATATTTTTGTAATCTTATGAGATATTTCATGCTAGTTGCCAAATGATGGTTCCCACATGTGTTAGGTGACTCACATGGGCTGCTAAGAGCTGATCATTGGAGTGTATATACCAATAGTACATACATCTAAAAGCTGTGTATTGTACGAGTACGAATACGGGTGCATACGAGTAGAATTGTTGATGAAACTGAACGAGAATGTAATTGTAAGCATTTTTGTTAAGTAGAAGTATTTTGATAAGTGTATTGAAGTCTTTCAAAAGTGTATAAATACATATTAAAACACTACATGTATATACATTTTAACTGAGTCGTTAAGTCATCGTTAGTCGTTACATGTAAGTGTTGTTTTGAAACCTTTAGGTTAACGATCTTGTTAAATGTTGTTAACCCAATGTTTATAATATCAAAAGAGATTTTAAATTATTATATTATCATGATATTATGATGTACGAATATCTCTTAATATGATATATATACATTAAATGTCGTTACAACGATAAACGTTACATATATGTCTCGTTTCAAAATCATTAAGTTAGTAGTCTTGTTTTTACATATGTAGTTCATTGTTAATATAATTAATGATATGTTTACTTATCATAATATCATGTTAACTATATATATAACCATATATATGTCATCATATAGTTTTTTTTTTTTACAAGTTTTAACGTTCGTGAATCACCGGTCAACTTGGGTGGTCAATTGTCTATATGAAACCTATTTCAATTAATCAAGTCTTAACAAGTTTGATTGCTTAACATGTTAGAAACATTTAATCATGTAAACATCAATCTCAATTAATATATATAAACATGGAAAAGTTCGGGTCACTACAGAAGATTATCGCTAAACGTTAATCTTCTTTTTATTGTCTTAAGCTTGTAACAAAAATAATGGTTGTGGTTTGTAATGTATAATATATGCAGTTTTTCTTTTAAAAATGTCTCATATAGAGGTCAATACCTCGCAATGAAATCATACGTTATCTAACGCGTTCTTATGGTTAAGGACGGGTTATGACATGTGGTATCAGAGCGTTGGTCTTAGCGAACCAGGTTTGCATTAGTGTGTCTAACCGAGAAGTCGTTAGGATACATTAGTAAAGTCTGGACTTTGACCGGGTTTGATTTTTAAAAAAAAAAAAAAACCATTGCTTATCACTGTTGGTTAAAATTTATGTGTAAATATTATGTAAGTACTAATGGGTTAGTTGTTGTGTGATAGATGTCGGGCTCGAAACTTATTATCACATTCAGCGACTCCGAATCAGAATCTTCAGATTGTGTTTCAGTCATTAACATATCCGATGACGAAAGTGGTATTTTTGGAGAAGACTCACAATTTCCGGATGAACCACCTATAGAAATATCGGAAAGTGAGCCCGAGGAGGAAAGTGAACCCGAGGAGGAAAGTGAACCCGAGGAAGAAATACAGGAAATTACAAAAGACGAGTTCGAACTAGGAAAGAAACGAAAAGCTAGTGAATTAGAAAATCCAAATCCCGAGTTTAATGAGAATGAAGTGGCACCAATTCCACTCAACACTACCACCCCTATCCCCGCTATTCCTATTAGTGCTATCCCCGCATCTAGTTCTTCGGCTCCTCAGCCAAAACGTAGGGAGACAGCTAGGATTCGCGTTGGGGGATTCCCTGGACATAAATGTTTTGGGAAATAGACCAAATGATGCGCTACCGTATTAAACCATGGAATCACATAATGTTTTGTATAATATTATTAGTGTGGTTTGTTTAAAGTTTGATGTAAGCATATGTAAAATAGCGAAGTATGAAATGCAATAATTTTCCATGGTTAAGTATTATTTAGATTGTAGTAATTAATTCTGTACTAAGCTATTAAGTATGAACATTAACGGGTAGGTACTACCCAAGATATAATTATAAAACGCTAATAAGAAGAAAAGGCTTTTATAATAATACCTGGTTCATATTATTAACAAGCTATAAATGTACTATAAATACACACTACATCTATAATATTCCATGTGAATAATTATTTTCTTTCATTAGGAAATGGCGCGATTGAATCGAATGACGGAACAAGAACTTGAGGAACTCATCAACCAGCGAGTGAACGACAGAATGTTATGGGTTGAAGCTGCAAGAGCTGCTGCAGTTAATCCAAATTCTCGTGTAGGATGCTCCTACAAGACGTTCCAAGCTTGCAAGCCATCATCATTCAGTGGAACGGAAGGACCGATCGGTTTAACCCGATGGATAGAAAAGATGGAGACGGTGTTTAAAATCAGTGGTTGTGATGAAAAAGACATGACCAAGTTTGCATCGTGCACTTTACAAGATAGTGCACTCACATGGTGGAAGAATTATGTGAAGGCGGTAGGAGGAGATGTAGCTTATGATACTCCATGGGAAGAATTCAAAGCGATGATAATCACCGAGTATTGTCCAAGGAATGAGGTTATTAAGTTAGAAGATGAGTTACGAAGTTTGAAGGTGGTTGGTACTGAAATCACCAACTACAATCAGCGATTCATGGAATTGGTTTTACTATGTCCTGAATTGGTTCCAACCGAAGCACGGAAGATTGAAATGTACAAAGGTGGTTTGCCCAAGAAGGTCAAGGCAAACGTTACGGCGTCGAAACCTAAGACAATTCATGAAGCTATAACCATGGCGAACGAGTTAATGGATCAGGTCATTCTGGATAAGAAAGCATTCACTACTGAGGTGAAGGTATCAAGTAACAAAAGGAAGTGGAACGGAAATTATGATCGAGGTTACCAACAACAATCTTTTAAGAAACCAGAAACCCCGAAAGGTGCGGGTAGTGGTTCAGGCTTTGGTTACAAAGGACAAAGTCCTTTATGCAACCGATGTCACAAACATCACTTTGGTTACTGTAGTGTGTTGTGCACTAAATGCAATCGACAGGGTCATCTTGCTGAAGATTGTAAGGCTCTCGTTACAAATGGTAACAAGACTCCTGCTACCAACGCAAATAGAACTGCTTTGGCTAACGTTACTTGTTTTGGATGTGGAAAACAAGGTCATTATAAGAGTCAGTGCCCGAATCCAGAAAAGAATGGCGGACCTGCACGTGGAAGAGCGTTTGTTATTAATGCTAGAGAGGCACGAGAAGACCCGGAGCTTGTTACGGGTACGTTTACCATTAATAACTTATCAGCATCTATTCTATTTGATACTGGCGCCGATAGAAGTTACGTGTGTATAAATTTTTACACTAAATTGAATTGTTCATCATTACCTCTAGATGCTAAGTACTTGATTGAGTTAGCTAATGGTAAACTAATTGAAGCCGATAAAATTTGTCGTGGTTGTGAAATAAATCTAGCCGGAGAAACGTTTAAAATCGACTTAATACCCGTAGAATTAGGAGGTTTTGATGTAATAGTCGGCATGGACTGGATGTCCAAAATAGGAGCGGAAGTTGTTTGTGCCAAGAAGGCAATTCGTATTCCTGGTAAGGATAAAATACCGGTGATGATTTATGGAGAGAAGGGTAATTCAAAGCTAAAACTCATTAGCTGTTTGAAAGCCAAGAAGTGTTTAGAAAAGGGATGTTACGCTATTTTAGCACATGTTAATAAAGTCGAAAAGAAAGAAAAGTGCATCAACGACGTGCCTGTGGCAAGAGATTTTCCTGAAGTTTTTCCGGAAGAATTGCCGGGATTACCTCCATTTAGATCGGTAGAATTTCAAATAGATTTAGTACCAGGAGCTGCACCAGTGGCTCGTGCTCCATATAGACTTGCACCGTCCGAGTTAAAAGAACTTCAAAGTCAGTTAAAAGAATTACTGGACCGTGGATTCATACGACCGAGTACTTCGCCGTGGGGAGCTCCAATTTTGTTTGTTAAGAAGAAAGATGGATCTTTTAGGATGTGTATAGACTATCGTGAATTAAATAAGTTAACTATCAAGAATCGGTATCCACTACCGAGAATTGATGACTTATTTGATCAATTGCAAGGATCATGTGTTTATTCAAAAATCGACTTAAGATCGGGCTATCATCAACTACGCGTCAAAGAAGAGGACATTCCGAAAACTGCTTTTCGGACACGTTATGGTCATTACGAATTTTTGGTCATGCCGTTTGGATTGACAAATGCGCCAGCTGTATTCATGGACCTCATGAATCGAGTTTGTAGTCCGTATTTAGATAAGTTTGTTATCGTTTTCATTGATGATATTCTTATCTATTCCAAGAGTGAGCAAGAGCATGAAGAGCATTTAAGGTTGATATTGGAGTTGTTAAGAAAAGAACAGCTATATGCTAAATTTTCTAAGTGTGCTTTTTGGTTGAAAGAAGTGCAATTTCTTGGCCATGTTGTTAATAGCGAAGGAATTCAGGTTGATCCAGCAAAAACTGAAGCTATTGAAAAATGGGAGACTCCTAATACACCAACGCAGATACGCCAATTTTTGGGTTTAGCCGGTTATTATAGAAGGTTTATTCAAGATTTTTCCCGAATAGCTAAGCCGTTGACAGCGTTAACGCAAAAAGGGAAGAAATATGAATGGACCTCGGAGCAGGAGAACGCATTTCAAATACTGAAGAAGAAGTTAACTACGGCGCCTATATTATCGTTACCAGAAGGGAACGATGATTTTGAAATATATTGTGACGCTTCGCGACAAGGTTTTGGTTGTGTTCTTATGCAACGGAAGAAAGTTATTGCATTTGCATCCCGACAATTGAAGATTCACGAGCGAAATTATACGACGCATGATCTAGAATTGGGAGCAGTCGTGTTTGCATTGAAGATGTGGAGACACTACTTGTATGGGGTTAAATTCACTGTGTTTACTGATCATAAAAGCCTTCAACATATTTTTGATCAGAAACAGCTGAACATGAGACAACGTAGGTGGGTCGAGTTAATAAACGACTATGATTGTGAAATTCGTTATCATCCCGGGAAGGCGAACGTGGTGGCCGATGCTTTAAGTAGAAAGGAACGAGAACCAATTCGAGTACGAGCGATGAACATAAAAATTCGCATGAATCTCAACTCACAAATCAAAGAAGTTCAACGAGAAGCACTTACTAAAGAAAATATAGGAAATGAAATAATGAAGAAGTATGAGAAGCAACTCGTTATGCGGAAAGACGGAATTAGATATTTTGCAAATCGTATTTGGGTACCGAAGTTGGGTGGATTAAGGAAGTTGATATTGAACGAGGCACATAAGACAAGATATTCGATACATCCTGGAGTTGGAAAGATGTACCAAGATCTTAAGACGCATTATTGGTGGCCTAATTTGAAGACAGACGTTGCAACATATGTTGGGGAATGTTTAACTTGTTCCAAAGTCAAAGCAGAACACCAGAAGCCGTCAGGGTTACTTCAACAACCAGAAATTCCAGAATGGAAATGGGACGGTATTACCATGGATTTCATCACGAAGTTACCAAAGACTGCCTGGGGATACGACACCATTTGGGTGATTGTTGATCGTCTCACCAAGTCTGCACATTTCTTACCTATAAAAGAAACGGATAGAATGGAGAAACTATTACGATTGTATATAAAGGAAATTGTTTCAAGGCATGGAATACCTATTTCCATTATATCCGATCGTGATAGTAGATTTACCTCAAAGTTTTGGCAATCACTACAGGAGGCATTAGGAACTCGTTTGGATATGAGTACCGCATATCATCCGCAAACGGACGGGCAGAGTGAAAGAACAATTCAGACTCTTGAAGACATGCTCAGGGCATGTGTGATCGATTTTGGAAACGGATGGGATAAGTATCTACCATTAGCAGAATTCTCGTATAATAATAGTTATCATGCGAGCATTAAAGCTGCACCATTCGAAGCATTGTACGGAAGGAAGTGTAGATCTCCTATCTGTGGAATGAAGTAGGAGATCGACAATTAACTGGTCCCGAGATCATACATGAAACGACTGAGAAGATAGTGCAAATCAAGGAGAGATTAAAAACAGCCCGCAGTCGCCAAAAGAGCTACGCCGATGTCCGAAGGAAACCATTAGAGTTTCAGGTCGGGGACATGGTTATGCTAAAGGTGTCACCTTGGAAAGGTGTGATACGTTTTGGAAAAAGGGGTAAACTGAACCCAAGGTACGTAGGCCCGTTCAAGATCATCAAACGCATTGGACCGGTAGCTTATCGACTCGAGTTACCGCAACAACTCGCCGGAGTACATAATACCTTTCACGTCTCGAACCTTAAGAAGTGTCTTGCAAAGGAAGACCTTACCATTCCTCTTGAAGAAATCCATGTCGACGAGAAACTACAATTCGTCGAAGAACCAATCGAAATCATGGACCGTGAAGTCAAACAGCTCAAACAGAGCAATATACCGATTGTTAAGGTTCGTTGGAATGCTAGAAGAGGTCCCGAGTTTACGTGGGAACGAGAGGATCAAATGAAACAAAAGTATCCACACTTGTTTCTCGATAACGCAAAATAGGTACAATTTTAAAATTTCGGGACGAAATTTATTTAACGGGGAGGTAATGTAACGACCCGCACTTTTTCGATCATACTATACTTATAAGATTAATATTTACATAAATTAAACCTTTCCAACATGATAAGCAATCCAAATTGTCGAGATTTATATTTCCGAAAAGAGTTTTACACAACGTTTGACCGATGATATCACGAACTATACAATATATGATAATTATACGTTTGTGTATATATATATATGTATATATACATATTTAACATGATTAATAAATGTTTTAATATCTCATTTTTTATTAATAACAACAAGTTATATGTGTATTTTGAAACTACTAACTTAAGTTTTCAAAACGATAACTATACGTAACGTTATTTGACATAAATACTTAAGACATATAATGTTTATACATATATTGTATAAGTAATGTATTTAATCACTTTTAAAGACTTAAATACATAAAATCATATAAGTGTATTCACAAAAGATAGCTATATTTGAATCCTCATTCCATTTTTCACAAAATTTCTATACGTATACCTAGAGTATTTGTACTCGTATCATACCTAGCTCCTATATGTATTTACTAATAGTAAATACACATCAAAATCACCACCTAACCAGCCATTATTCATGCCCTTAGAGCTAGGTAATTACTTTTGGATGATTACTTGACTAATTAACAAAATTACAAACTAAAAATCTTATCATGTATTACATGATACACGTTTTTTTTAGGTTATAAGTATCACCATTTCTAGTTCATTTTCTAACCTCATTTTTAGTTAAACACACACTCTTTCACAACCCTTAAAACCCTTAATCAATTCAGCAAAGTTTCCAAGAAGATCTAGCTTCAAAAACCATACTAAAACACCATAAGAAAACCATACAAAAACACTTCAAGAAAACCCTCCAAGAACACCAACTTACTTCCAAACTTTCATCCACTTCTATCACCCTTTTGATCCTAGCTTCTTACTCCTCTTTTACAGCAAACTTATCCAAGGAACTTGAGGTAGAATCTATGTTCATAACCTTATTCAATTCATATATATATAGCTATCTTATTTTGTGGTACAAAAGTTTAACAACAAGAACATAGTTTGAATGTTTTCAAACTTGTTTGCAAACTAAATAGATCCTTCTAACTTAACTTTTAAAATACTTCAAGACATGTAACATAACTTATTTATATGTTAATTTAACAAGGTAAAACTTGGTTTTTCAAAGTATAAGTATTTTTGGAAAAATGGTCATTAAATGATTTTGTTGTAACAAAAATGTTTAACTTCATATGTTTCACTAAACTTTCACTTATGCCGTATGATTTTGAATACAAACCAAGGTATTTACAGTTCATAGTCTTAAAGAAGAACTCGATCCAAGAAGATGGCAATTTGAATCAACGAAAACGGACTTGTAACGAAGAAACTATGACCGAAACAAAATTGGCTATCCTAGACATTTTCAACTTCGGGATTCATTGGAAAAATTTACATAAAATCACATACTTCTAAGATAACATGATATTTTATATATATGTACTTATAATTCAATTTTATATGGTTCAGGATCACCCGTAAACAACACGAGAAGATTAATCATAAGATTACATGATTGTACGCAACACGTCATTTGACAACACCGGTACTTTATGTACGCAACACGTCATTTGACAACACCGGTACCATGGGTCAAGATTAATCTCGACCAATACATATACGATGGGGTTTTATTTATTTCGTTGGGGGTTTTATTTATTTCATTGCAGGTATATTAAACATCTAAAAATGAACCATTAAAATTGAATTACTAACAACGAACTGCTAACTACGGACTAAGGAATTATTCAAAGTATTAAAAGTATAACAAGTATATATTTATAACGTTTGTTTAAAAATGAAAACATATTGATATATTATATATGGATAGGTTCGTGATATCAACCGGAAGACCGAGTCAAATTATTTATATCATCAAGACAAGAGTGAGTATATAGTCCCACTTTTAAACTCTAAATATTTCGGGATGAGAATACATGTATTTTATGTTTTACGATATGGACACAAGTAACTGAAAAATATGTTCTACGTTGAGTTGTACCACTGGCATACTTCCCTGTAGCTTGGTAACTAATATTTACAGCGGTATTGTAAACGCGAATCCTGTTGATAGATCTATCGGGCCTGACAACCCCAACCGGACTGGACGACCAGTATTCAACGGTTGCACAGTACTTTGTTTTGTGACTACACTTGGTACGGTGTAGTAAGATTTCATATTAAAGGGAATATGCGACGTGAAAATGTTAAGTATGGTTACCAAGTGCTCAACCACTTAGAATACTTTTATTAAACTGTTTATATACGAAATCTTGTGGTCTATATATATATTGCTGCCGGCATTAAACCTATATCTCACCAACTTTATGTTGACTTTTTAAAACATGTTTATTCTCAGGTGATTTCTAAAGTTTCCGCTGCATCATGTTGGATCTAACCAGGATCTTGCGTACGCATGTTTGTGTCAAAAATAAAACTGCATATCCGAGATGTTGTATTGTAAAATATGCTAGAAACCGTGTTGTTGTCATCATTTGTAAAGTTTGTAAGTCGAAGATTATCGCTAAACGTTAATCTTCTTTTTATTGTCTTAAGCTTGTAACAAAAATAATGGTTGTGGTTTGTAATGTATAATATATGCAGTTTTTCTTTTAAAAATGTCTCATATAGAGGTCAATACCTCGCAATGAAATCATACGTTATCTAACGCGTTCTTATGGTTAAGGACGGGTTATGACATTGACGTGTTCTAAGGTCAAAAGCTGAGCATCAGAAACCATCAGGTCTACTTCAACAACCCTAAATCCCGGAATGGAAATGGGAAAACATTACCATGGATTTCATCACTAAATTGCCAAGGACTGCAAGTGGTTTTGATACTATTTGGGTAATAGTTGATCGTCTCACCAAATCAGCACACTTCCTGCCAATAAGAGAAGATGACAAGATGGAGAAGTTAGCACGACTGTATTTGAAGGAAGTCGTCTCCAGACATGGAACACCAATCTCTATTATCTCTGATAGGGATGGTAGATTTATTTCAAGATTCTGGCAGACATTACAGCAAGCATTAGGAACTCATCTAGACATGAGTACTGCCTATCATCCACAAACTGATGGGCAGAGCAAAAGGACGATACAAACGCTTGAAGACATGTTACGAGCATGTGTTATTGATTTTGGAAACAGTTGGGATCGACATCTACCGTTAGCAGAATTTTCCTACAACAACAGCTACCATTCAAGCATTGAGATGGCGCCGTCTGAAGCACTTTATGGTAGAAAGTGCAGGTCTCCGATTTGTTGGAGTGAAGTGGGGGATAGACAGATTACGGGTCCGGAGATTATACAAGAAACTACCGAGAAGATCATCCAAATTCAACAACGGTTGAAAACCGCCCAAAGTCGACAAAAAAGCTACGCTGACATTAAAAGAAAAGATATAGAATTTGAAATTGGAGAGATGGTCATGCTTAAATTTGCACCTTGGAAAGGCGTTGTTCGATTTGGTAAACGAGAGAAATTAAATCCAAGGTATATTGGACCATTCAAGATAATTGATCGTGTCGGACCAGTAGCTTACCGACTTGAGTTACCTCAACAACTCGCGGCTGTACATAACACTTTCCATGTCTCGAATTTGAAGAAATGTTTTGCTAAAGAAGATCTCACTATTCCGTTAGATGAAATCCAAATCAACGAAAAACTTCAATTCATCGAAGAACCCGTCGAAATAATGGATCGTGAGGTTAAAAGACTTAAGCAAAACAAGATACCAATTGTTAAGGTTCGATGGAATGCTCGTAGAGGACCCGAGTTCACCTTGGAGCGTGAAGATCAGATGAAGAAGAAATACCCGCATCTATTTCCAGAAGATTCGTCAACACCTTTAACAGCTTAAAATTTCGGGACGAAATTTATTTAACGGGTAGGTACTGTAGTGACCCGAACTTTTCCATGTTTATATATATTAATTGAGATTGATATTTACATGATTAAATGTTTCCAACATTTTAAGCAATCAAACTTGTTAAGACTTGATTAATTGAAATATGTTTCATATAGACAATTGACCACCCAAGTTGACAGGTGATTCACGAACGTTAAAACTTGTAAAAACTATATGATGACATATATATGGATATATATATATATATATATATATATATATATATATATATATATATATATATATATATATATATATATATATATATATATATATATATATATATATATATATATATATATATATATATATATATATAGTTAACATGATACTATGATAAGTAAACATATCATTAAGTATATTAACAATGAACTACATATGTAAAAACAAGACTACTAACTTAATGATTTTTAAACGAGACATATATGTAACGATTATCGTTGTAAAGACATTTAATGTATATATATCATATTAAGAGATATTCATACATGATAATATTATGATAATATAATAATTTAAAATCTCATTTGATATTATAAACATTGGGTTAACAACATTTAACAAGATCGTTAACCTAAAGGTTTCAAAACAACACTTACATGTAACGACTAACGATGACTTAACGACTCAGTTAAAATGTATATACATGTAGTGTTTTAATATGTATTTATACACTTTTTGAAAGACTTCAATAGACTTATCAAAATACTTCTACTTAACAAAAATGCTTAGAATTACATCCTCGTTCAGTTTCATCAACAATTCTACTCGTATGCACCCGTATTCGTACTCGTACAATACACAGCTTTTAGATGTATGTACTATTGGTATATACACTCCAATGATCAGCTCTTAGCAGCCCATGTGAGTCACCTAACACATGTGGGAACCATCATTTGGCAACTAGCATGAAATATCTCATAAAATTACAAAAATATGAGTAATCATTCATGACTTATTTAGATGAAAACAAAATTACATATCCTTTATATCTAATCCATACACCAATGACCAAAAACACCTACAAACACTTTCATTCTTCAATTTTCTTCATCTAATTGATCTCTCTCAAGTTCTATCTTCAAGTTCTAAGTGTTCTTCATATATTCTACAAGTTCTAGTTACATAAAATCAAGAATACTTTCAAGTTTGCTAGCTCACTTCCAATCTTGTAAGGTGATCATCCAACCTCAAGAAATCTTTGTTTCTTACAGTAGTTTATCATTCTAATACAAGGTAATAATCATATTCAAACTTTGGTTCAATTTCTATAACTATAACAATCTTATTTCAAGTGATGATCTTACTTGAACTTGTTTTCGTGTCATGATTCTGCTTCAAGAACTTCGAGCCATCCAAGGATCCGTTGAAGCTAGATCCATTTTTCTCTTTTCCAGTAGGTTTATCCTAGGAACTTAAGGTAGTAATGATGTTCATAACATCATTCGATTCATACATATAAAGCTATCTTATTCGAAGGTTTAAACTTGTAATCACTAGAACATAGTTTAGTTAATTCTAAACTTGTTCGCAAACAAAAGTTAATCCTTCTAACTTGACTTTTAAAATCAACTAAACACATGTTCTATATCTATATGATATGCTAACTTAATGATTTAAAACCTGGAGACACGAAAAACACCGTAAAACCGGATTTACGCCGTCGTAGTAACACCGCGGGCAGTTTTGGGTTAGTTAATTAAAAACTATGATAAACTTTGATTTAAAAGTTGTTATTCTGATAAAATGATTTTTATTATGAACATGAAACTATATCCAAAAATTATGGTTAAACTCAAAGTGGAAGTATGTTTTCTAAAATGGTCATCTAAACGTCGTTCTTTCGACTGAAATGACTACCTTTACAAAAACGACTTGTAACTTATTTTTCCGACTATAAACCTATACTTTTTCAGTTTAGATTCATAAAATAGAGTTCAATATGAAACCATAGCAATTTGATTCACTCAAAACGGATTTAAAATGAAGAAGTTATGGGTAAAACAAGATTGGATAATTTTTTTCATTTTAGCTACGTGAAAATTGGTAACAAATCTATTCCAACCATAACTTAATCAACTTGTATTGTATATTATGTAATCTTGAGATACCATAGACACGTATACAATGTTTCGACCTATCATGTCGACACATCTATATATATTTCGGAACAACCATAGACACTCTATATATGAATGTTGGAGTTAGCTATACAGGGTTGAGGTTGATTCCAAAATATATATAGTTTGAGTTGTGATCAATACTGAGATACGTATACACTGGGTCGTGGATTGATTCAAGATAATATTTATCGATTTATTTCTGTACATCTAACTGTGGACAACTAGTTGTAGGTTACTAACGAGGACAGCTGACTTAATAAACTTAAAACATCAAAATATATTAAAAGTCTTGTAAATATATTTTGAACATACTTTGATATATATGTATATATTGTTATAGGTTCGTGAATCAACCAGTGGCCAAGTCTTACTTCCCGACGAAGTAAAAATCTGTGAAAGTGAGTTATAGTCCCACTTTTAAAATCTAATATTTTTGGGATGAGAATACATGCAGGTTTTATAAATGATTTACAAAATAGACACAAGTACGTGAAACTACATTCTATGGTTGAATTATCGAAATCGAATATGCGCCTTTTTATTAAGTCTGGTAATCTAAGAATTAGGGAACAGACACCCTAATTGACGCAAATTCTAAAGATAGATCTATTGGGCCTAGCAAACCCCATCCAAAGTACCGGATGCTTTAGTACTTCGAAATTTATATCATATCCGAAGGGTGTCCCGGAATGATGGGGATATTCTTATATATGCATCTTGTTAATGTCGGTTACCAGGTGTTCACCATATGAATGATTTTTATCTCTATGTATGGGATGTGTATTGAAATATGAAATCTTGTGGTCTATTATTATGATTTGATATATATAGGTTAAACCTATAACTCACCAACATTTTTGTTGACGTTTTAAGCATGTTTATTCTTAGGTGATTATTAAGAGCTTCCGCTGTCGCATACTTAAATAAGGACGAGATTTGGAGTCCATGCTTGTATGATATTGTGTAAAAACTGCATTCAAGAAACTTATTTTGTTGTAACATATTTGTATTGTATACCATTATGTAATGGTCGTGTGTAAATAGGATATTTTAGATTATCATTATTTGATAATCTACGTAAAGCTTTTTAAACCTTTATTGATGAAATAAAGGTTATGGTTTGTTTTAAAATGAATGCAGTCTTTGAAAAATGTCTCATATAGAGGTCAAAACCTCGCAACGAAATCAATTAATATGGAACGTTTTTAATCAATAAGAACGGGACATTTCATATGTTTAGAGCTACATGTAAGTGTTATATATGTACATTAGTGTAGAGGTGGTACATATATATACTTATTACTTTTCTTCTTACCAACCCTATATACTTACACAATACACACTCATACACAATACACACGTACATATACATACATATTTACACATACATATACACGTATGTATATATCTAAATATATACATAAGCATATACCTACCTATACATATGTACATACATACGTATGCATGCATGCATGCATGTATATAGTTATCACTATTACTTCCTAATCAAGACTTTTGCACATAAAATCATACCTTTATTTACTAACTACTTACTAGTTTAACCCATAACTTTTTATCAATCATAACCTAATAACTTATTAATCATTAACATAAAATCATAACCTTTTTAATCACTATACAAAAACCTACTCAAGCTTGTAATTCCCTTATCATATTACTTATTCAATATTAATCATTTTAATCATACAATTTAATCCATATTCATTAATCCATAAACTTTTTATTCATATTCATAACCTAAACTTTTTAATAATCATAATACTTTTAACCTAATCATAATTAATAGTTATCAAATTATTAATACATCATAATCTTCTTATTAATTCATAACATTTCATGATCAATTCATAATTTCACATGAAATCATAAACTTTTTATCATAATACTTATAATTATAACTTAAGAGATCAAATGTAGGATTGAATTAGGGTTTTTAAGTATACCTTAGGAGGTTAGAGACCAAGAAAAAGGTGGCAATAGAGACCCAAAATAGAAACGAATTACAGCAGCAAAAACGATCCAAACCGATGGGCTTTGGGACTGTTTTCGTTGCACAGGGACAGCAGAAAACACGCAGCAAGCAGGTTGATCTTTGAGGCTGTGTTGGTCACGAATTTGCAGCAATAAACATCAGGTTGTTGGGCTGCTTTGGATCGAAAAATACAGCAGAAACAGGTGCTGCAAGATGTCGATTAAAGGGGCTGTTATGGTAGTCGAATTACAGCAAAAAATAGCTGTAAAAAGGTGGCAAACAGGAGCTGTTTTGATGGCGAATTGCAGCTGAATAATAGCAGGTTAAAGGGAGGTTAATGGGCTGTAAAAGGCTGCAGATGGTGGTCGTATAACAGCTGCAAATAGCAGCAATAATGTGGCCGTTTTGGGTGATGAATGGTTGACGAATTTGGAACTGTTTTGTAGTCGATAAAAGGGTGATGATGGTGCAGCCAAACTTCCGAAAATAAGAAGGGAAAGAGAGGGGTTTGTGTATATTTTTTTTTTAGAATGTAATTGTGAATGAGGAAATCAAAAGCTAATGGGTCTTTTTATAGGAGATTAACAAGTTGTAATCACATTAGGATTACTAGGATTAACTTGGTGATCAAGAATGAATTAGGATTAGGATGCAAGTTAGAATTAGAGTAGGATTAGGCTTTGTTACTTAGCAATCAAGTTCCCTTCTCCATTTTATTATTACTTAGCCGATTTATATAATAAGTTTATATTTTTTTTTCGGTATTTTAATATTTATTTATATATATTATATATTTATTTATTATTTAGGGTACATTTATATAAAATACATTTTATTTAATAATAACATTATTTATAATAGTTTTTAGGGTTTGGATTTAATATTTAATATTTAATAGGATTAGGGTTTCGTATTTAATGTATAGGGTTAGGTTTAGGGTTTTAATTATTATTAGAGTTTAAGTATTAATTACCTTATTTATTATACCCGGATAACAACCCTAATGCCAATACACAGGATATGACATTGAAAGCCTAAGGGCAATTTGATGAATTCAGAATGGAAAAGTGAGGGTTGTTATACGGTATTTCTTCTTCATCTGATCTTCATGCGCCCAGGTGAACTCGGGTCCTCTATGAACATTCCATCGAACCTTAATAATCGGTATCTTGTTTTGCTTAAGTCTCTTAACCTCACGATCCATTATTTCGAAGGGTTCTTCAATGAATTGAAGTTTTTCATTGATTTGGATTTCGTCCAACGGAATAGTGAGATCTTCTTTAGCAAAACATTTCTTTAAATTCGAGACGTGGAAAGTGTTATGTACAGCTACGAGTTGTTGAGGTAGCTCCAGTTGGTAAGCTACTGGTCCGACACGATCTATAATCTTGAATGGTCCAATGTACCCTGGATTTAGTTTCCCCTGTTTACCAAATCGAACAACGCCTTTCCAAGGTGAAACCTTAAGCATGACCATTTCTCCAATTTCAAACTCTATATCTTTTCTTTTACTATCCGCGTAGCTCTTTTGTCGACTCTGTGCGGTTTTCAATCGTTGTTGAATTTGGATGATTTTCTCGGTAGTTTCTTGTATTATCTCCGTACCCGTAATCTGTCTATCTCCCACTTCATTCCAACAAATCGGAGACCTGCACTTTCTACCATAAAGTGCCTCAAACGGCGCCATCTCAATACTAGAATGATAAATGTTGTTGTAGGAAAATTCTGCTAACGGTAGGTGTCGATCCCAGCTGTTTTCGAAATCAATAACACATGCTCGTAGCATGTCTTCAAGCGTTTGTATCGTCCTTTCACTCTGCCCATCAGTTGTGGATGATAGGCAGTACTCATGTCTAGACGAGTCCCCAATGCTTGTTGAACGTCTGCCAGAAACTTGAAACAAATCTACCATCCCTATCAGAGATAATAAAGACGGGTATTCCATGTCTAGAGACAACCTGCTTCAAATACAATCGCGCCAACTTCTCCATTTTGTCATCTTCTCTCATTGGCAGGAAGTGTGCTGACTTGGTGAGACGATCAACTATTACCCAAATAGTATCATAACCACTTGCAGTCCTTGGCAATTTAGTAATGAAATCCAAGGTAATGTTTTCCCATTTCCATTCCAGGATTTCAGGTTGTTGTAGTAGACTTGATGGTTTCTGATGTTCTGCTTTGACCTTAGAACACATCAAACATTCTTCTACATATTTAGCAATATCGACTTTCATACCCGGCCACCAAATGTGTTTCTTGAGATCTTTATACATCTTCCCCGCTCCGGGATGTATTGAATATCTGGTTTTATGTGCTTCTTTAAGTGCCATTTCTCTCACATCTCCAAACCTTGGTACCCAAATTCTATCAGCCCTATATCGGGTTCCGTCTTCCTAAATATTAAGATGTTTCTCTGATCCTTTGGGTATCCCATTCTTCAACTTTCCTTCTTTTACAACCCCCTGTTGCGCATCCTTTATTTGAGTAGTAAGGTTAGTACGAATAATTATATTCATAGTTTTTACCCGTATAGGTTCTCTGTCCTTTCTACTCAAAGCGTCGGCTATCACATTCGCCTTCCCCGGGTGGTATCGAATCTCAAAATCATAATCATTCAACAGTTCAATCCACCTGCGTTGTCTCATATTCAGTTGCTTCTGATTAAATATATATTGGAGACTTTTGTGGTCGGTATATATAATACTTTTGACTCCATATAAATAATGCCTCCAAGTCTTTAATGAAAAAACAGCAGCACCCAATTCCAAATCGTGAGTTGTATAATTTTGCTCGTGAATCTTCAATTGTCTAGACGCATAAGCAATTACCTTCGTTCGTTGCATTAATACACAACCGAGACCTTGCTTTGATGCATCACAATAAATCACAAAATCATCATTCCCTTCAGGCAATGACAATATAGGTGCTGTAGTTAGCTTTTTCTTCAATAACTGAAACGCCTTCTCTTGTTCATCCTTCCATTCAAATTTCTTCCCTTTATGCGTTAATGCAGTCAATGGTTTTGCTATTTTGGAGAAATCTTGGATGAATCTTCTGTAGTAACCATACAATCCTAAAAATTGACGTATATGCTTCGGAGTTTTTGGGGTTTCCCACTTTTCAACGATTTCGATCTTTGCTGGGTCCACCTGGATACCTTCTTTGTTCACTATGTGACCGAGGAATTGAACTTCTTCCAACCAAAATGCACACTTTGAAAACTTAGCGTACAGTTTTTCTTTCCTCAATACTTCTAGCACTTTTCTCAAATGTTCTTCGTGCTCTTGATCATTTTTTGAGTAAATAAGTATGTCATCGATGAAAACAATGACAAACTTGTCAAGATATGGCCCACACACTCGGTTCATAAGGTCCATGAACACAGCTGGTTCGTTAGTCAATCCAAACGGCATAACCATAAAGTCGTAAGGACCATAACGCATCCTAAAAGCAGTTTTTGAAATATCATCCTCCTTTACTCGCATTTGATGATATAAAGAATGTAAATCGATTTTCTAATAAATCAACGAGCCTTGTAGTTGATCAAATAAGTCGTCAATTCTCGGCAGTGGATAACAGTTTTTGATGGTAAGTTTATTCAACTCTCTGTAGTCAATACACAACCTAAATGTACCATCCTTCTTTTTGACAAACAAAACAGGAGCTCCCCAAGGTGATGTGCTTGGTCGAATGAAACCACGTTCTAATAGTTCTTGCAGTTGGCTGTGCAGTTCTTTCATCTCGCTGGGTGAGAGTCTGTAAGGAGCACGAGCTATCGGTGCAGCTCCTGGTACAATATCTATTTGAAATTCAACAGATCGATGTGGAGGTAGTCACGGTAATTCTTTCGGAAATACATCAGGAAATTCTTTTGTGACAGCAACATCATTGATGCTCTTTTCTTTAGTTTAAACTTTCTCGACGTGTGCTAGAATAGCATAGCAACCTTTTCTTATTAGTTTGTGTGCCTTCAAATTACTAATAAGATGTAGCTTCATGTTGCCCTTATCTCCGTACACCATTAAGGGTTCTCCTTCTTCTCGTACAATGTGAATTGCATTTTTGTAACATACAATCTCTGTTTTCATCTCCTTCAGCCAGGCCATGCCAACTATTACATCAAAACTCCCTAACTCTACTGGTATCAAATCAATCTTAAATATTTTGCTACCCAGTTTAATTTCTCGATTCCGGCATATATAATCTGCTGAAATTAATTTACCGTTTGCTAAATCGAGTAAAAATTTACTATCCAACGGCGTCAATGGACGGCGTCAATGGACAACTTAATTTAGCACAAAAATCTCTACTCATATAGCTTCTATCCGCACCCGAATCAAATAAAATGTAAGCAGATTTATTGTCAATAAGAAACGTACCCGTAACAAGTTCCGGGTCTTCCTGTACCTCTGCCGCATTAATATTGAAAACTCTTCCGCGGTCTTATCCATTCGTGTTCTCCTGGTTCGGGCAATTTCTAATAATGTGACCCGGTGTTCCACATTTATAACAAACTACATTGGCATAACTTGCTCCGACACTACTTGCTCCACCATTACTCGTTCCGACACCATTTGTTCCTTTCGTTCTGTTAACCCCTGGTCCGTAGACCTCACACTTCACCGTGCTATGACCATTTCTTTTACACTTGTTGCAAAATTTGGTACAGAACCCTGAGTGATACTTTTCACACCTTTGGCATAGCTGCTTCTGATTGTTGTTGTTGTTGTGGTTGTTATTGTTGTTGGGATGATTGTTGTAGTTGTTGTTACTGTTGTTGTGCCGTTTGTTGTGGTTGCGATTGATGTTGCGATTGTTGGGATAGTTGTTGTTGTTTTGGTGACTCTTATCACCGTTTTCCTCCCACTTTCTTTTAACTAGCTTCACGTTGGCCTCTTCGGCCGCCTGTTCTTTAATTCTTCCCTCAATCTGGTTCACTAGTTTGTGAGCCATTCTACATGCCTTTTGTATGGAGGCAGGCTCGTGTGAACTTATATCTTCTTGGATTCTCTCCGGTAACCCTTTCACAAATGCGTCGAGCTTCTCTTCCTCATCTTCGAATGCTCTCAGACACAATAGGCACAATTCTGTGAATCATCTTTCGTACGAAGTAATATCAAATCCCTGTGTTTGTAACCCTCTAAGTTCGTACGAAGCTTATTGACCTCGGTTCTAGGACAGTACTTCTCGTTCATCAAGTGCTTGAATGCTGACCACGGTAGTGCGGAAGCAGCATCTTGTCCCACTTGCTCTAGATAGGTATTCCACCATGTTAACGCAATATCTGTGAAGGTATGCGTAGCATACTTCACTTTTTCTCCTTCAGCACACTTGCTTATGGCAAACACCGATTTAACTTTCTCGGTCCACCATTTCAATCCGATTGGTCCTTCGGTCCCATCAAATTCTGAAGGTTTGCAGGCAGTGAATTCCTTGTAGGAGCATCCTACACGATTTCTTGCGCCGTTAGCTGTATTGCTAGATTCAGAGTTATTGTTGGTATGTAGCGCGGCCTGTACTGTGGCTATGTTTGAAGCAAGAAAGGCACGAAATTCCTATTCGCTCACATTCAAGGTGTGTCAAGTAGTCGGTGCCATTTCCTTCAAAATAGTCAAATGAAACAAGTTAATCATACAAAATATTAAGAGTAGTCAATAGTATCTCGTAGCATAATATGAACTCATTTATAAAAGCTTTTTCTTCATATTAGCGTTTCATAAGTTTAAATTCGGGTACTACCTACCCGTTAAGTTCATACTTAATAGCTAATATACAATTCAACTACTACAATTCCATATGAAAAACTGATTATAATAATATATCACATACAAATATTCTCCAAACTTACAACTTTGCTATATTACATATAACATGAAATATAGTACACTATGATATAGGACAGTTTTGAAGATAAATCTAGTTAATACGCAAGTTGTTCAGCAAAGGAAATAAAGACACGTAATTCATAAGTCCAGAAACAAGTCATGCATTCTGGTTTTACTAAGACGACTTCCCATCCTTGGTCTTGTGGAAAATAACCATTATGACCATTGGCTAGGCAGCATGTTGTAATGTCGTCAAAAGGACGAGGGTTTCGTAATGTCCAACAGCCCCGTAATAATCTAAAAACCTTGTTTATCACCCCAACTACTGAATCCATCACTTGTGGGAAAGTTTTATTTAAAAGCTGCAATCCAATGTTCTTTTTCTCATTTTGGTAAGAAGCGAACATCACTAACCTGTAAGCATAACATGCTTCTTTATGTTGCATGTTAAAAGCTCTTTCTAATTCACGAAATCCTATGTTGGGATATGTTGAGTCAAAATAGGTTCTTAACCCGTAGCGTAAAATTGCATTTGGGTTCCCCGCATTTAACGCTTTAAAGAAAACACGGCATAACTTAAAGTCTCCCCAATGTGATATACCCCACCTATCAAAGGAGAGCCTTTTATAAACTAAGGCATTTCTGGAAAGTCTTTCAAATGTTTGACAAGTTAATTTTGCCATAACTAAATGTGCTGATGAATTCTGACCGACTCTAGACAAGATTTCGTCAATCATATCCTCTGGTAGGTCTTCTAAAATATTCGGTTGTCTACCCTTAACGTCCATTTTGTTTTTATACTGTAAAATAGACAAGGACTAGATTCGTAATAACAAACAATACAAGCAATTTTTACATAGAACATAAAAGTACAAGCACGCTACAATACATTTATTACACAACATGCTCACACCCCTATAATCTGAATCACTGGTTTCTTCTTCTTCAGACTTGGTTCTTTTTCCTAATCTTCTAGGGATATATGATGTTCCTCTAATACGAGTCGTCGTTTTCCACATTGGTTTAGAAAAACATGGTGGTTTAGAGGTTCCCGGGTTATTGTCACGATATTGAAAATACGGGTGTTGACGGTACATATAAAGTTTATCGGGGTCAGAATCAGATTTCTCTATTTTGATGCCTTTTCCCTTATTATTTTATTTTGACTCATTAAATTGGGTCAGGGTAATTTCTATAACATCATCGGAATCCTCATCAGGATCCGATTCATCGGAAAATTGGTAATTTTCCCAATATTTTGCTTCCTTAGCGGAAACACCATTGACCATTATTAACTTTGGTCCATTGGTTGAGGATTTTCTTTTATTTGACCGGTTTTCTGTGGTTCCTACTATTCCCCCCTCCGGAACCTCTTCTTTTTCTGGCTCCTCTTCTTCTGGTTCCTCTTCTTCGGGTTCCTCTTCTTCCGGTTCCGGTTCCTCTTCTTCCGGTTCTTCGGGAACTTGTGAATCTTGCCAATATATATTCAACTGTTCGTTATTATTAGGTGAGTCAATGGGATTTGTGCTAGAGGTAGACATCTATCACAAAATATCAAACATGTTAAGAGATTAATATATTACATAATATTTACATGTTAATAATATATAGTTTCCAACAAAAATGTTAAGCAATCATTTTTAAAGAAAACACGGTCGAAGTCCAGACTCACTAATGCATCCTAACAAACTCGATAAGACACACTAATGCAAATTTTCTGGTTCTCTAAGACCAATGCTCGGATACCAACTGAAATGTCCCGTTCATATTGATTATAAATGTTCCATATTAATTGATTTCGTTGCGAGGTTTTGACCTCTATATGAGACATTTTTCAAAGACTGCATTCATTTTTAAAACAACCATAACCTTTATTTTATCAATAAAGGTTTTAAAAATATTACGTAGATTATCAAATAATGATAATCTAAAATATACTGTTTACAAACGACCATTACATAATGGTTTACAATAGAAATATATTACATCGACATATGTTTCTTGAATGCAGTTTTTACATAATATCATACAAACATGGACTCCAAATCTTGTCCTTATTTTAGTATGCAACAGCAGAAGCTCTTAGTATTCACCTGAGAATAAACATGCTTTAAACGTCAACAAAAATGTTGGTGAGTTATAGGTTTAACCTATATATATCAAATCATAACAATAGACCACAAGATTTCATATTTCAATACACATCCCATACATAGAGATAAAAATCATTCATATGGTGAACACCTGGTAACCGACATTAATAAGATGCATATATAAGAATATCCCCATCATTCCGGGACACCCTTCGGATATGATATAAATTTCGAAGTACTAAAGCATCCGGTACTTTGGATGGGGTTTGTTAGGCCCAATAGATCTATCTTTAGGATTCGCGTCAATTAGGGTGTATGTTCCCTAATTCTTAGATTACCAGACTTAATAAAAAGGGGCATATTCGATTTCGATAATTCAACCATAGAATGTAGTTTCACGTACTTGTGTCTATTTTGTAAATCATTTATAAAACCTGCATGTATTCTCATCCCAAAAATATTAGATTTTAAAAGTGGGACTATAACTCACTTTCACAGATATTTCCTTCCTCGGAAATAAGACTTGGCCACGGATCGATTCACGAACCTATACAAATATGTACATATATATCAAAGTATGATCAAAATATAATTACAACCATTTTTATTATGTTTTAAAGATTTGAGTGTATTAAGTCAGCTGTCCTCGTTAATAACCTACAACTAGTTATCCACAGTTAGATGTACAGAAATAAATCGATATATATTATCTTAAATCAATCCACGACCCAGTGTATACACGTCTCAGGCTAGATCACAACTTAAAGTATATATATTTTTGGAATCAACCTCAACCCTGTATAGCTAACTCCAACATTACTGCATATAGAGTGTCTATGGTTGTTCCAAATAATATATATACATGGGTCGATATGATATGTCAAAATATTTTCATACGTGTCTATGGTATCCCAAGATTACATAATATATTAGAATACATGTATAATACAATATAAGTTAGCTAGGATATAATTTGCATAGATTTATTAAACATTTCTCGTAGCTAAAAAGATCAAAAATATTCAATCTTGTTTTACCCATAACTTCTTCATTTTAAATCCGTTTTGAGTGAATCAAATTGCTATGGTTTCATATTGAACTCTAATTTAAGAATCCAAACATAAAAAGTATAGGTTTATAGTTAGAAATTTAGGTTACATGTCAATTACTAAAGAGGTAGTCATTTCCGTCGAAAGAACGACATCTTGATGACCATTTTGAAAAACATACTTTCACTTTGAGTTTAACCAAGATTTTTGGATATAGTTTCATGTTCATATGAAAAATCATTTTCCCAGAAGAATAAATTTTAAATCAAAGTTTATCATAGTTTTTAATTATCCAAACCAAAACAGCCCCCGGTTTCACTACGACAGCGTATATCCGATTTTATGGTGTTCATCGTGTTTCCAGGTTTTAAATCATTAAGTTAGCATATCATATAGATATATAACATGTATTTAGTTGATTTTAAAAGTCAAGTTAGAAGGATTAACTTTTGTTTGCGAACAAGTTTAGAATTAACTAAACTATGTTCTAGTGATTACAAGTTTAAACCTTCGAATAAGATAGCTTTATATGTATGAATCGAATGATGTTATGAACATCATTACTACCTCAAGTTTTCTGGATAAAACTACTGGAAATAAGAAAAATGGATCTAGCTTTAAAGGATCCTTGGATGTCTTGAAAGTTCTTGAAGCAGAATCATGACACAAAAACAGTTCAAGTAAGATTTTCACTCGAAATAAGATTGTTATAGTTGTAGAAATTGAATCAAATTTTGAATATGAATATTACCTTGAATTAGAAAGATAACCTACTGTAAATAACAAAGGTTCCTTGATCTTAGATGATTACTTGGAATGGATTTGAAAGCTTGGAAGTAGACTTGCAAACTTGGAAGTATTCTTGATTTTTATGAAACTATACTTATGGAATTTATGAAGAACACTTAGAACTTGAAGATGGAACTTGAGAGAGATCAATTAGATGAAGAAAATTGAAGAATGAAAGTGTTTGTAGGTGTTTTTGGTGGTTGGTATATGGATTAGATATAAAGGATATGTAATTTTGTTTTCATGTAAATAAGTCATGAATGATTACTAATATTTTTGTAATTTTATGAGATATTTCATGCTAGTTGCCAAATGATGGTTCCCACATGTGTTAGGTGTCATAACCTGTCCTTAACTATAAGAACGAGTTAGATAACATATGATTTCATTGCGAGGTATTGACCTCTATATGCGACATTTTTAAAAGAACAACTGCATTTATTTTACATTACAAACCATAACTCTTATATTAATACAAGCTTTAGACAATATAAAGATGATTATCGTTTAGCGATAATCTTAGACTTACAAACTTTACATGTGATGATAACAATACGATTTCTAGTATATTTTACATTACAATTCCTCGGATATGCAGTTTTATTTTTGACACAAATATGCATACTCAAGATCTTGCTTAAATTCAACATGTTGCAGCGGAAGCTTTTAGTTATCACCTGAGAATAGACATGTTTAAAACGTCAACATAAAGTTGGTGAGATATAGGTTTAATGCCGGCAGCGGTATAAATATAGACCACAAGATTTCATATGTAAACATTTTAATAAAAATATTCTAAGTGGTTGAGCACTTGGTAACCATACTTAACATTTAATCACGTCGCATATTCCCTTTATTATGAAATCTTACTACACCGTACCAAGTGTAGTTACGAAACGAAGTACTGTGCAACCGTTGAATACTGGTCGTCCAGTCCGGTTGGGGTTGTCAGGCCCGATAGATCTATCAACAGGATTCGCGTTTACAATACCGCTGTAAATAGTAGTTACCAAGCTACAGGGAAGTATGCCAGTGGTACAACTCAACGTAGAATATATTTTTCAGTTACTTGTGTCCATATCGTAAAACATAAAATACATGTATTCTCATCCCGAAATATTTAGAGTTTAAAAGTGGGACTATATACTCACTTTTGCCTTGAAGATATATATATATTTTGACTTAGTCTCCGGTTGATATCACGAACCTATCCATATATAATATGTCAATATATTTTCATTTTAAACAATCGTCACATATATATACTTATAATACTTTTAATGTCTTCTTAGTCCGTAGTTAGCAATTCAATTTTAATGGTTCATATTTAGGTGTTTAATAAATAAATAAATAAACCCCCATCGAAATAAATAAAACCCCCATCGTATTCGTATTGATTGGGATTAATCTTGACCCATGGTACCGGTGTTGTCAAATGACGTGTTGCGTACATAAAGTACCGGTGTTGTCAAATGACGTGTTGCGTACAATCATGGGATCTTATGATTAATCTTCTCGTATTGTTTATGGGTGATCCTGAAATATATAAAATTAAATTATGAGTACATATATATAAAATATCATGTTATTTTAAAAAGATGTGATTTATTTAATTTTTCTCCAATTATTTTCGTGGCTAAACTAGTCTTGGATATCCGATTTTGTTTTGGTCATAGTTTCTTCGTTACAACTCCGTATTCGTTGGTTCAACTTGCCACTTCCTTGGATCGAGTCCTTCTTTAAGAATATGAACTGTAAATACCTTAGTTTGTATTCAAAATCACAGGTCATAGGTCAAACTTTAGTGAAACTTATGAAGTTGATCATTTTCCATCATGTAAACAACCTTAAATGATTATTTTTCTAAAAATACTTATACTTTGAGTTAAATCATGAAATTTTTATATGTTAACATATTCATAGTAAATATCAATTTTCCAGAAAATAAGCCTCCAATTCAAAGTTCAAAATAGTTTTTAATTATCCAACCCAAAACAGCCCCCGGTTGCACTCCGACGTCGTAAATTCAGTTTTTAAGGTGTTCTTTGAAAAACCAAGTTTTACCTTGTTAAGTTAGCATATATTTATGATATATTACAGGTCTTGAAGTATTTTAAAAGTTAAGTTAGAAGGATCTATTTAGTTTGCAAACAAGTTTGAAAACATTCAAACTATGTTCTTGTTGTTAATATTTTATACCATAAAATAAGATAGCTATATATATATGAATCGAATAAGGTTATGAACAAAGTTACTACCTCAAGTTACTTGGACAAGATTGCTGTAAAAGAGGAGTAAAAACCTAGAACCAAAAGAGTGGTGGAGTTGGATGAAAGATTGGAAGTAAACTTGTGTTTTTGGAAGGATTCTTGAAGTGTTTTTGTAAGGGTTTTATTATGGTGATTAAGTGATGTTTTTAAAGCTAGATCTTCATGGTTGTGAGCTGAGATGGTTAAGGTGTTTAGGGTTCATAAGTGTGTGTGTATTTAGCTAGAGATTTGAGGTAAAAATGAATCAAAAATGGAGTACTCTTAACCCCTTTAAAAACGTGAATAGGGGGGAGAAAAAGACAATTTTCAAGTTTGTAATCTTGTTAATTAGTCATACAATAATACAAAAGTAATTACCTTATACATAAGGCATGAACAAGGGCTGGTTGGTGGTGATTTGATGTGTATATACTAATAGTAAATACGTATAGAAGCTAGGTATGATACGGGTACATATACCTTAGATATACGTATAGAAATCTTGTGAAAAATGGAATGAGAATTCAAATATAGCTATCTTTTGTGAATATACTTATATTGTTTTATGTATTTAAGTCCTTAAAAGTGATTAAATACATTACTTATACGATATATGTATAAACATTATTGGTCATAAGTATTTATGTCAAATAACGTTACGTATGGTTATCGTTTTGAAAACTTAAGTTAGTAGTTTCAAAATATACTTATAACTTATTGTTATTAATACAAAATGAGGTATTAAAACATCCTTAGATCATGTTAAATATGTATATATACATATATATATACACAAACATATAATTATCATATGTTATATAGTTCGTGATATCATCGGTCAAACTAGACGGTCAAACGTTGTGTAAAACTCATTTCAAAAACATAAATCTCAACAATTTGGATTGCTTATCATGTTGGTAAGGTTTAATTTATGTAAATATTAATCTTATAAGTATAGAATGATCGAAAAAGTGCGGGTCATTACAGTACCTACCCGTTAAATAAATTTCGTCCCGAAATTTTAAAATTGTACCTATTTTGCGTCATCGGGAAACAAGTGTGGATACTTTTGTTTCATTTGATCCTCTCGTTCCCAAGTAAACTCGGGACCCCTTCGAGCATTCCAACGAACCTTAACGATCGGTATGTTGCTCTGCTTGAGCCGTTTAACTTCACGATCCATGATTTCGATTGGTTCTTCGATTAATTGTAGTTTCTCGTCGACATGGATTTCTTCAAGAGGAATGGTGAGGTCTTCCTTTACAAGACACTTCTTAAGGTTTGAGACGTGAAAGGTATTATGTACTCCAGCGAGTTGTTGCGGTAACTCGAGTCGATAAGCTACCGGTCCAATGCGTTCGATGATCTTGAACGGGCCTACATACCTTGGGTTTAGTTTACCCCTTTTTCCAAAACGTATTACACCTTTCCAAGGTGACACGTTTAACATAAACATGTCACCGATCTGAAACTCTAATGGTTTCCTTCGAACATCGGCGTAGCTCTTTTGGCGACTACGGGCTGTTTTCAATCTCTCCTTGATTTGTACTATCTTCTCAGTCATTTCGTGTATGATCTCGGGACCAGTTAATTGTCGATCTCCTACTTCATTCCAACAAATAGGAGATCTACACTTCCTTCCGTACAATGCTTCGAATGGCGCAGCTTTAATGCTCGCATGATAACTATTATTATACGAGAATTCTGCTAATGGTAGATATTTATCCCATCCGTTTCCAAAATCGATCACACATGCCCTGAGCATGTCTTCAAGAGTCTGAATTGTTCTTTCACTCTGCCCGTTGGTTTGTGGATGATATGCGGTGCTCATATCCAAACGAGTTCCTAGTGCCTCCTGTAGTGATTGCCAGAACTTTGAGGTAAATCTACTATCACGATCAGATATAATGGAAATAGGTATTCCATGCCTTGAAACTATTTCCTTTATATATAATCGTAATAATTTCTCCATTCTATCTGTTTCCTTTATAGGCAAGAAATGTGCAGATTTGGTAAGACGATCAACAATTACCCAAATGGTGTCGTATCCCCAGGCAGTCTTTGGTAACTTCGTGATGAAATCCATGGTAATACCGTCCCATTTCCATTCTGGAATTTCTGGTTGTTGAAGTAACCCTGACGGCTTCTCGTGTTCTGCTTTGACTTTGGAACAAGTTAAACACTCCCCAACATATGTTGCAACGTCTGTCTTTAAATTAGGCCACCAATAATGTGTCTTAAGATCTTGGTACATCTTTCCAACTCCAGGATGTATCGAATATCTTGTCTTATGTGCCTCGTTCAATATCAACTTCCTTAATCCACCCAACTTCGGTACCCAAATACGATTTGCAAAATATCGAATTCCATCTTCCCGCATAATGAGTTGCTTCTCATACTTCTTCATTATTTCATTTCCTATATTTTCTTTAGTAAGTGCTTCTCGTTGAACTTCTTTGATTTGTGAGTTGAGATTCATGCGAATTTTTATGTTCATCGCTCGTACTCGAATTGGTTCTCGTTCCTTTCTGCTTAGAGCGTCGGCCACCACGTTCGCTTTCCCGGGATGATAACGAATTTCACAATCATAGTCATTTATTAACTCAACCCACCTACGTTGCCTCATGTTCAGCTGTTTTTGATCGAAAATATGTTGAAGGCTTTTATGATCAGTAAACACAGTGCATTTAACCCCATACAAGTAGTGTCTCCATATCTTCAATGCAAACACGACTGCTCCCAGTTCTAGATCATGCGTCGTATAATTCCGCTCGTGAATCTTTAATTGTTGGGATGCGTATGCAATAACTTTCTTCCGTTGCATAAGAACGCAACCAAAACCTTGTCGCGAAGCGTCACAATATATTTCAAAATCATCGTTCCCTTCTGGTAACGATAAAATAGGCGCCGTAGTCAACTTCTTTTTCAGTAATTGAAATGCACTCTCCTGCTCAGAAGTCCATTCATATTTCTTCCCTTTTTGCGTTAACGCTGTCAACGGCTTAGCTATTCGGGAAAAATCTTGAATAAACCTTCTATAATAACCGGCTAAACCCAAAAATTGGCGTATCTGCATTGGTGTCTTAGGAGTCTCCCATTTTTCAATGGCTTCAATTTTTGCTGGATCAACCTGAATTCCTTTGCTACTAACAACGTGGCCAAGAAATTGCACTTCTTTCAACCAAAAAGCACACTTAGAAAATTTAGCATATAGCTGTTCTTTTCTCAACAACTCTAATATCAACCTTAAATGCTGCTCATGCTCTTGCTCACTCTTGGAATAGATAAGAATGTCATCAATGAAAACAATAACAAACTTATCTAAATATGGACTACAAACTCGATTCATGAGGTCCATGAATACAGCTGGCGCATTCGTCAATCCAAACGGCATGACCAAAAATTCGTAATGACCGTAACGTGTCCGAAAAGCAGTTTTCGGTATATCTTCTTCTTTGACACGTAATTGATGATAGCCCGATCTTAGGTCAATTTTCGAGTACACACATGATCCTTGGAGTTGATCAAATAAGTCGTCAATTCTCGGTAGTGGATACCGATTCTTGATAGTTAACTTATTTAATTCACGATAATCTATACACATTCGGAAAGATCCGTCTTTCTTCTTGACGAATAAAATTGGAGCTCCCCACGGTGAAGTACTTGGTCGTATGAATCCACGATCCAGTAATTCTTTTAACTGACTCTGAAGTTCTTTTAACTCGGACGGTGCAAGTCTATATGGAGCACGGGCAACCGGTGCAGCTCCTGGTACAAGATCTATTTGAAATTCTACAGATCTAAATGGAGGTAATCCCGGCAACTCTTCCGGAAATACTTCAGGAAAATCTCTTGCCACAGGCACGTCATTGATGCACTTCTCTTTTTCTTTCTTTTCGACTTTATTAACATGTGCTAAGATAGCATAGCACCCTTTCTTCAAGCACTTTTGAGCTTTCAAATAACTAATGAGTTTTAGCTTTGAGTTACCCTTCTCTCCATAAATCATTACTGGCGTTTTATCCTTACGAGGAATGCGAATTGCCTTCTTGGCGCACACAACTTCAGCTCCTATTTTGGACATCCAGTCCATGCCGACTATTACATCAAAACTTCCTAATTCTACGGGTATCAAATCAATCTTAAATGTTTCTCTGGCTAAATTTATTTTACAATCACGGCAAATTTTATCGGCTTTAATTAGTTTACCATTAGCTAACTCAATCATGTACTTAGCATCTAGAGGTAATGATGAACAATTCAATTTAGCGTGAAAGTCTCTACACACGTAACTTCTATCAGTACCAGTATCAAATATAATAGATGCGAATAAGTTATTAATGGTAAACGTACCCGTAACAAGCTCCGGGTCTTCACACGCCTCTCTAGCATTAATAACAAATGCTCTCCCTCGTGCAGGTCCGATATTCTTCTCTGGATTCGGGCACTGGCTCTTATAATGACCCTGTTTCCCACATCCATAACAAGTTGTAACACCCGAATATTTTATACGCAAGAAATGGATATATACATATATATATGTATATACATGGGCATGGAGATATTAAAGTATGTATAGATATACCTTTATGGTTTGGGTTGCGTGAAAATGCACGTATATATATTAGAACGAGAAGTACGCAGAGTACTTAGTGTACATTGCATGTATGTATAAGTGTATATATGGGTAAAAGGTGATGGATACGCATGCATGCAAGGGTTGTTGGTTTAGGTTCACTTTGGGGTTTCCTAGAAGGGTTTACTTGCGTTAACAAGTCGGGATTAGAGCGTACGAGTGGAACAATGAGACAAGGGTTCGTTTAGACAAAAATGGTAGCAAAACAGCTTATTGTCGCACCGCAACAGAGGCCGTCGCGCCGCGAGAAATCAAGCAAAGATGGGACAGAAGAGGGCTCAAACAGAAGTACCAGTTGCAGTACATTGTCGCGCCGCGACAATTAGGGCCGCGCCGCGACCAGTCTGGGTTCAGACCCGATTTCCAGCTTTTAAAAGGGTGTGTTCAGGGGTAAATCCGTCTTTTCACGTGTGGATCAGATTATAGACTCAAACCTCATCCACTCATCTCATTTAATCATTTTCTTTTTCATTTTTCCTTCCACTTTTCTCTCAAAACATAAAACCCCATTTGATTCAAAGTGTGATTTGGAAGGGAAGAAGTGGGATTCAATCTTTGGCATAGTTGGAAAGTGTGTTCTCCTCGTTCTTGGCTACGTGGTGATACTAGTGGTAAGCTCTAACTCCGAAATTCGTTTTTGTGTTCATCATTCAATTTTAGGGCTTTTGATTGTATGATTCTTAGATGAAACCCATTTAGTTGTTAATTGGAGATTAACACCAATACTCGGGTTTATTGTGATTATTGGCGGGTTTTGGGTTTGGTGTGCAAGATTGAGTTTAAAGGACTTGTTAATGGTGTTTAATCACTAGTGTTAGTGATTATTGAGGTTTTGGTGTTAATTAGGGTTCTTGAAGTTGACTAATTTTGACTAGAGTCAAAATTAGGGTTTTATGATGATTTTGACCCGATTGTGGATTAAGCGAGGTTTATGAACTTAAAATGGATTAAGTTGAAGTGTTAAACCGATTCCAATGTGTTTTGGTGTTAAAACTTGTAAAGGACGAGATTTTGGTCTTAATGGGTCAAAACTAGGGTTTTGGTGTCAAAATGGGCAAGACACGTGTTTAACACTCGTGTTCGAGTTTAATTGGCATATTAGGACCATTATCACTTGTGTTAGTGATTATTGGTTAAGTTTGGGTGCGGTTTGTACTTGGAAGTGCATTTGGGTCAAATTTGCACTAAGTGTCGAATTGGGTTGATTTGTAAGTTTAATTGTGTTGTAATTGTGATAATGGAATAGGTATTTTCCATTGGCGAGTTGCGGTTTACTTGGAAGCTTTCTTCAAGACTTCAAGGTGAGTAATAATATCGTATGTGCATATGTATGTGTAGGATGGGTGCGGGTCGGGTGAAGTGATTCTCGACTATAGAGCTCACTTCACATATAGATGGATTTGATGGACTTTTGTATGAGTCCAATTGGCACGGTTGTGCGTTTTGGTTGACCATCTTTGGCGAAGTACGCGTTCGCGTGTACATTATCACACGTGGTTGTGATGTGGTTGACACAACCCCAATGGCGAAGGGTATAATATTGAGAAGTGAATCGCGTGTGTATTCGGATTCACGATGACGCGTGTGGTTTCGGTCATCTTATTGTATTGTGGAAATGAATCTCGTGTAGTTCGGATTCATGGTGACTCGTGTAGTTCGGTCATCTTATTGAGGTAGTAATCTCGTGTGGTTTCGGATTACTAAGGCTCGTGTAGTTCGGCCAATCTTCATTGTGGTATTTGGTTCTCGGTATTGGGTTAAGGTGTTAACCTTGTTCGTTTATATTGTTATATATTAATGTATTATTGTGTTGTAAGCGTAAGCAAATTATGTTATTCGAGAGATATGTACATATATATACATATATATTGTATACATATAATGTTGTATTGTTGTGTTGTAGCTAACCCTCCGGGTGTAGCTTATTGGCATTGTTCACATCGTTGTTGGCAAACTTATATTTTGTTGATGTATCTTTAGCTCATTGCTTAGTGATCTTACGGTATGCTTAGACTAGCTTGCCTTTATGTTTGGATGCTCCGGTATGCGGTATTTGCTATTTTGTGGCGTGTCCATTTTATGCATATATATGTATGTAGTATATTCTCACTCACTAAGCATTAGCTTACCCTCTCGTTGTTGATATTTTTATAGGTTCGCATGCTTGGCGGCTCGGGTAAGCTTGGGAATTAGAGATCTCGGCTAGGTTGCTTTAGAAGATCTTGCTTTTGGACTCGATTAGGATTTGGGTAGCGTAGTCCCAAATCACCATGCTCGGTTTTGTGTAAACGTAACTAGTCGGGTCATAATGATTATAACCGGTTTACGATTTAATTAATGAACCATTGTATTAAGGAGTTTAAATCATTAATGTATGTTTTAAGTTCGATGAACTTACTTTGATAACAAATACGTTTTGGAATATGTGTAACGGGACATAAAGTATTATTTAACGCGTATTAAAAGGAAAAAATTTTTATGGGCCGGTTTTAATACGGGTTGGGTTGTTTCAAGTGGTATCAGAGCATGGTCTAAGGGATTTAGGCGACTTGAGATAGGTGCCTAGACTTAGACTTTTGTGTATGCTTATTTGCTGCGGGATTTGTAGGAAAGCGGGACGGACGGGAACTTGGTTAGTGCCTTAGCGTGTAGGTGAACTAACTAGGATTTTGGTTTGTGTTGTGATGTTATTCCTTGCGTATGTTATATGTGTAGGAATTTTGTTGTGTTGATTATTATCATCGAGCGAGGCGGTCATTGTACTAACGAGTCGATACGGCGTGCGTGCGTAATAAGAACTTGCAGACCTTATTACGGGTGCAAATCGTGTCTAACGAGTGATGTACGACGAGTGCTTAGCAAGATGGGTCGGGGTTGTGCGTGTTTACTCATACGTTCGTGATCTAATCATTTTGCATTCCTTAGAATGGCGACGGGAAGTGGGATCGATACGAACGACGCAGAGTTTAACGCTAGAGTTGCGGCCGCCGTTGCGGAGCAAATGCGTGGGTTGGAAGAAAGAATGGAAAGGAAGTATTCCGAACTTCAATTTAGTAGTGAAATGGAGCGTTATCTTAAAAGCTTCATGAGGACTAAACCCCCGATGTACGACGGAAAACCGGATCCTTTGGTAAGCACAACTTGGATTTCGGATGTCGAAGGGTGTTTTCGTACTATGGGTTGCCCTCCCGAGAGGAAGACGAGACTCGCTACCAGTTTGTTGCGGGGTAGGGCAAGGGATTGGTTGGATGGTAAGATTGATCTTATCGGTGTTGAGACGTTTATGGCCTTATCGTGGGATGAGTTTAAGGAGGACTTCTTTGAGGAGTTCCGGACTTCGGCCGATTTGTGGGAATTGCGCAATGAATTGCGAAATTTGCGACAAGGATCTATGGATTTGAGTACTCTTAAGGCGACCTTTATGGCAAAAGCTCGTTTTTGTCCGGAGTATTTGGGGAATGATCGATTGTTAATGGGGGATTTCTATCGGACCTTGAATGATGACTTGAAGAGTAAGATTAGCCGAGGCTACGCGAAATCGTTTGCTGAATTGTTCGCCGTGGCTAGAGGTTTCGAGTCTTATACGCGATCAAAGGTGGGTGAACCTTCAAGTGAAAGGAGGGTTGTTTCTTATGGTGCTCCGAGTAAGAGGGCTAAGGGTCCGAGTGTGAGCACGGGTGGTACGCGAGCGGGTATGTCGGATTCTAGTGCGGCTAGATGTTACAATTGTGGCGTGAGGGGTCACAAGTCTTGGGAATGTTCAGTACCAAAGGGTGATGGTATGGTGTGCTTCAATTGCCAAAAAGAAGGACATCGTAAGTCGGAATGTCCCAAGTTAGCGGGGACGGGTGCGGCCAGGAGACGTTAAGGTACGTTTAATTTTGATAAATATGTCTTTTGATTATTTATTAAATGCCGTTTGAGTTTGAGTTGCGTGCCTTTGTTATGCATGTTATGCTATGGGTGACGTTCCTAATGGAAGTACCCTATGTTGATGTTTGATTGAAGGGCGAAGGGCGTAAGACTTGGTGCAACCAAGCATTCCTTAGTATTTGGGAAGTGTTTCTACCAAGCCACGGAAATGGTTTTGGTGTTCGATTGTTAAGCGCGCGTTCTCTAGTGTGTTGAAGATGATGAACCATGGGGTTCGTCGGGTGATTTAAAACCCAAGAGATCGAGTGTTTAAAATCTCGATGTGTGTTGGTAATGGAGTCTTTATGACGCGACATTAGGTGCCTCTTTTATACCTACTAGCGTGGTGTCGACTCCGATTGTGTTGTGGTTACATTGTACTTAGGGCACCGGGAGAAACCCGTAGGTACATGAGTGACTAGGTGAAACTTGACAAACTAAAGCAATTGGATAATTGCGAGGGTATGGTTTGTGTAATCGTGGTACACTTTTCGTTCGAAGTGTTTAAGGATTGATTGAAATCCTTCGTATGCTCAAGGTCGGAGCAAGTTGTGGTGATGGGTCGTGTGTACCCAATTGTTGGTGAAGTCTACCTTTGGTAGCATTGTACGAGTGTACAAGTTGTGATATAGGAACGTGGTTCCAAGTGGGGGAGTCGCACTCCCGCACGAGGAAGTTTTAGTGTGATATTTCGGATGATACTTTTGGTAGATCCGGAAATCTTGTCGAGACCTAGTTTTGGTCGATTTGTGGTAGAGTACGATTTCGGATAAATTGTACTTATGGTTTGGATTGGAATTACCACCGAGGTGGTAATGTGATAAATCTCGTTAAGAGATAATGGTCGTGTTTGGTGAGCAAGGTGAAATCCCTCGGTTAAGGGATGTGTGTGAGTTGGATTCTCTTACAGAGAAGTATGGTTTTGTGCCTATGTTTGATATAGGTGGCTTCTTGCTTGAGTATGGTGAATGGTTAGTATTATCCGTTAGGATTCACTATGGTGTAGCAGAGCGCGATGTTACGCTACTCGTCGTTCGAGGCCAAAAAGGGCGTTGATTGATGAAGCATGACTTTCGGAGTCCGCTGACTTCATCATGGTATTGTGATTAATGAAGCATGACCTTCGGGGTCCGCTAACTTCATTATGGTACGGTTGAGTGATGGAGCATGATCTTTAGGGTCCGCTGACTTCATCACGGGAGTACATGATCGGTGAAGCATGATCTTCGGGTCCGCTGACTTCATCCGGTATTGAGATTGGTGGAGCATGACCTTCGGGGTCCGCTGACTTCATCAAGAGTGTTGTGTTGTGGGACGTGAATATCGGGTTGTTCGTATTCACAATATTTCGGGTTGTACGATTGTCCCTGTTGGTTGGGCTCATAGTTTGAGGTAGTGAATGTCGGGTAGTTCGGATTCACTAAGGCTCGGGTTGTACGGCCATCCTCGGTTATACTATGTGGTGGTGGTAGTGAATATCGGTTTGCGCGTATTCACGAGGACTCGGGTTGTGCGGTCATTTCGTTATGAGATATATGGATTGGGTTGGTGGATTTCGGGTTGTGCGAATTCACTAAGGTTCGGGTTGTTTCGACCATCCTCCATATGTGTTTTGGCTCGGGTTGTTTCAGCCATGTTGAGTTGTGAACTATTGGTTGTTTATATACCAATGGTGGGGTCGTGAGGACCATGTCGTGTTGTGAACTATCGGTTGTTGTATACGCCGATGGTGGGGTCGCGAGGACCATGTTGTGTGATTAGTGATGCGATAGCCGTGTTTCGCTCACATGTTGGTTACGGGTGTGACGATGGTTGATTTCGTACACCTTGGGATTTGCGTTTCCATAGTCGTTTGGACGCTACCGGTTCTAGCCGTGTGATCATGATGTTACGGTAGTTGCGTATTGGTCGTATTGCGCACTACAAGGGATGTTTCACGATTGGTGATATCCGTAAGGATTCGTTTGGTTCGGTCTTCATTGTTTCGGGTTGTAGACCCTAGGATGAGGCTTGGTTGCCTTTAGTGTTGTACTCGGTAATAGTACACTAAGGAATTAATATCTCGGTATGAGATTGGTTGAGTTTCCCGATGTTGGGGAAATGAGCATGGTTTTAGTGCTCGGATTGTGAACTTGTGAAATCGCGAGTGACGATTTAGTTGTAAAAGGCAATTCATTGGAAAGAATTGCTTAGGAAAGTCGGATTGGGACTTAAGTCGAGGACCGTGAGGTGAGGTCCATTTGGTTAAGCGATGAGGATCACGAGGACGTGATCGAGCTTAAGTGGGGGAGAGTTGTAACACCCGAATATTTTATACGCGAGAAATGGATATATACATATATATATGTATATACATGGGCATGGAGATATTAAAGTATGTATAGATATACCTTTATGGTTTGGGTTGCGTGAAAATGCACGTATATATATTAGAACGAGAAGTACGCGGAGTACTTAGTGTACATTGCATGTATGTATAAGTGTATATATGGGTAAAAGGTGATGGATACGCATGCATGCAAGGGTTGTTGGTTTAGGTTCACTTTGGGGTTTCCTAGAAGGGTTTACTTGCGTTAACAAGTCGGGATTAGAGCGTACGAGTGGAACAATGAGACAAGGGTTCGTTTAGACAAAAATGGTAGCAAAACAGCTTATTGTCGCGCCGCAACAGAGGCCGTCGCGCCGCGAGAAATCAAGCAAAGATGGGACAGAAGAGGGCTCAAACAGAAGTACCAGTTGCAGTACATTGTCGCGCCGCGACAATTAGGGCCGCGCCGCGACCAGTCTGGGTTCAGACCCGATTTCCAGCTTTTAAAAGGGTGTGTTCAGGGGTAAATCCGTCTTTTCACGTGTGGATCAGATTATAGACTCAAACCTCATCCACTCATCTCATTTAATCATTTTCTTTTTCATTTTTCCTTCCACTTTTCTCTCAAAACATAAAACCCCATTTGATTCAAAGTGTGATTTGGAAGGGAAGAAGTGGGATTCAATCTTTGGCGTAGTTGGAAAGTGTGTTCTCCTCGTTCTTGGCTACGTGGTGATACTAGTGGTAAGCTCTAACTCCGAAATTCGTTTTTGTGTTCATCATTCAATTTTAGGGCTTTTGATTGTATGATTCTTAGATGAAACCCATTTAGTTGTTAATTGGAGATTAACACCAATACTCAGGTTTATTGTGATTATTGGCGGGTTTTGGGTTTGGTGTGCAAGATTGAGTTTAAAGGACTTGATAATGGTGTTTAATCACTAGTGTTAGTGATTATTGAGGTTTTGGTGTTAATTAGGGTTCTTGAAGTTGACTAATTTTGACTAGAGTCAAAATTAGGGTTTTATGATGATTTTGACCCGATTGTGGATTAAGCGAGGTTTATGAACTTAAAATGGATTAAGTTGAAGTGTTAAACCGATTCCAATGTGTTTTGGTGTTAAAACTTGTAAAGGACGAGATTTTGGTCTTAATGGGTCAAAACTAGGGTTTTGGTGTCAAAATGGGCAAGACACGTGTTTAACACTCGTGTTCGAGTTTAATTGGCATATTAGGACCATTATCACTTGTGTTAGTGATTATTGGTTAAGTTTGGGTGCGGTTTGTACTTGGAAGTGCATTTGGGTCAAATTTGCACTAAGTGTCGAATTGGGTTGATTTGTAAATCCACTCTAAGTGTATTGTTGTAATTGTGATAATGGAATAGGTATTTTCCATTGGCGAGTTGCGGTTTACTTGGAAGCTTTCTTCAAGACTTCAAGGTGAGTGATAATATCCTATGTGCATATGTATGTGTAGGATGGGTGCGGGTCGGGTGAAGTAATTCTCGACTATAGAGCTCACTTCACATATAGATGGATTTGATGGACTTTTGTATGAGTCCAATTGGCACGGTTGTGCATTTTGGTTGACCATCTTTGGCGAAGTACGCGTTCGCGTGTACATTATCACACGTGGTTGTGATGTGGTTGACACAACCCCAATGGCGAAGGGTATAATATTGAGAAGTGAATCGCGTGTGTATTCGGATTCACGATGACGCGTGTGGTTTCGGTCATCTTATTGTATTGTGGAAATGAATCTCGTGTAGTTCGGATTCATGGTGACTCGTGTAGTTCAGTCATCTTATTGAGGTAGTAATCTCGTGTGGTTTCGGATTACTAAGGCTCGTGTAGTTCGGCCAATCTTCATTGTGGTATTTGGTTCTCGGTATTGGGTTAAGGTGTTAACCTTGTTCGTTTATATTGTTATATATTAATGTATTATTGTGTTGTAAGCGTAAGCAAATTATGTTATTCGAGAGATATGTACATATATATACATATATATTGTATACATATAATGTTGTATTGTTGTGTTGTAGCTAACCCTCCGGGTGTAGCTTATTGGCATTGTTCACATCGTTGTTGGCAAACTTATATTTTGTTGATGTATCTTTAGCTCATTGCTTAGTGATCTTACGGTATGCTTAGACTAGCTTGCCTTTATGTTTGGATGCTCCGGTATGCGGTATTTGCTATTTTGTGGCGTGTCCATTTTATGCATATATATGTATGTAGTATATTCTCACTCACTAAGCGTTAGCTTACCCTCTCGTTGTTGATATTTTTATAGGTTCGCATGCTTGGCGGCTCGGGTAAGCTTGGGAATTAGAGATCTCGGCTAGGTTGCTTTAGAAGATCTTGCTTTTGGACTCGATTAGGATTTGGGTAGCGTAGTCCCAAATCACCATGCTCGGTTTTGTGTAAACGTAACTAGTCGGGTCATAATGATTATAACCGGTTTACGATTTAATTAATGAACCATTGTATTGAGGAGTTTAAATCATTAATGTATGTTTTAAGTTCGATGAACTTACTTTGATAACAAATACGTTTTGGAATATGTGTAACTGGACATAAAGTATTATTTAACGCGTATTAAAAGGAAAAAATTTTTATGGGCCGGTTTTAATACGGGTTGGGTTGTTTCACAAGTAACAGTAGCCAAAGCAGTTCTATTTGCATTAGTGGCAGGAGTCTTGGTACCATTTGTATTTGTAACGAGAGCCCTACAATCTTCAGCAAGATGACCCTTTCGATTACATTTGTTGCATACCACATTACAGTAACCAGAGTGATGTTTGTGGCATCGGTTGCATAAAGGATTTTGTCCTTTATAACCAAAGCTTAAACCACTACCCACACCTTGCGTGATTTCTTGTTTCTTAAAAGATTGTTGTTGGTTACCTCGATCATAATTTCCATTCCACTTTCTTTTGTTACCTGATACCTTCACATCAGTATTGGATACTTTCTTATCCATGATGACCTGATCCATTAGCTCGTTTGCCATGGTTATAGCTTCATGAATTGTCTTAGGTTTCGATGCTGTAACATTTTCCTTGACCTTTTTGGGCAAACCATCTTTATACATTTCAATCTTCCGTTCTTCGGTTGGAACCAATTCAGGACATAGCAAAACTAATTCCATGAATCGCTGATTGTAGTTGGTGATTTCAGTACCAACAACCTTCAGGCTTCGTAATTCATCTTCCAACTTCCTAACCTCGTTCCTTGGACAATACTCGTTGATTAACATTGTTTTGAATTCTTCCCAAGGAGTATCATAAGCTACATCTCCTCCTACAGCCTTCACATAATTTTTCCACCACGTGAGTGCACTATCTTGTAAAGTGCACGATGCATACTTGGTCATGTCCTTTTCAACACAACCACTTATTTTAAACACAGTCTCCATCTTTTCTATCCACCGGGTTAAACCGATCGGTCCTTCTGTTCCACTGAATGATGAGGGCTTGCAAGCTTGAAAAGTTTTGTAAGTGCACCCCACACGAGGATTTGGGTTAACTGCAGCACCTCTTGCAGCCTCGACCCATAACATTCTGTCGTTCACTCGCTGATTGATGAGTTCCTGGATTTCTTGTTCCGTCATTCGGTTCAATCGCGCCATATTCTTCTATAAGAATGAAAAGAAAATAATTATTCACATGGAATATTATAGATGTAGTGTATATTTACAGTACATTATAGCTTATTAATAATATGAACCAGGTATTATTATAAAAGCCTTTTCTTCTTATTAGCGTTTTATAATTATATCTAGGGTAGTACCTACCCGTTAATGTCCATACTTAATAGCTTAGTACAGAATCAATTACTACCATCTAAATAATACTTAACCATGGAAAATTATTTCATTTCACACTTCACTATTTTACATATGTTTATCTTACATCGAACATTAAGCAAACCACACTAATAATATTATACAAAACATTATATGATCCCATGGTTTAATACGGCAGCGCATCGTTTGGTCTATTTTCTAAGACGTTTAGGTTCAATGAATCGCCTAACGCTTATCCTAGCTGTCTGCCTATATTTTGGCTGTGGGACTGAAGAACTGGATGCCGGGATAGAACGAATAGGAATAGCGGGAATAGGGGTGGTAGTGTCTAGTGGATTTGGTGCCACATCATCCTTACTAAACTCGGGATTTGAATTTTCTAATTCATTAGCCTTTCGTTTCTTTCCTAGTTCGAACTTGTCTTTTGTAATTTCCTGTATTTCTTCCTCGGGTTCACTTTCCTCCTCGGGTTCACTTTCCTCCTCGGGTTCACTTTCCGGGTTCTCTATAGTCGGTTCATCCGGAATTTGTGAGTCTTCCCCAAAGATATTATTTTCGTCATCGGATAGGTTAATGACTGGAACACCATCTGAAGATTCTGGTTCGGAGTCGTTGAATGTGATAACAAGTTTTGAGCCCGACATCTATCACACAACAACTAACCCATTAGTACTACATAATATTTACATATAAATTTTAACCAACAATGATAAGCAATGGTTTTTAAATCAGACCCGGTCAAAGTCCAGACTTACTAATGTATCCTAACGACCTATCAGTTAGACACACTAATGCAAACCTGATTCGCTAAGACCACCGCTCTGATATCACATGTCATAACTCGTCCTTAACCATAAGAACGAGTTAGATAACGTATGATTTCATTGCGAGGTATTGACCTCTATATGCGACATTTTTAAAAGAACAACTGCATTTATTTTACATTACAAACCATAACTCTTATATTAATACAAGCTTTAGACAATATAAAGATGATTATCGTTTAGCGATAATCTTAGACTTACAAACTTTACATGTGATGATAACAATACGATTTCTAGCATATTTTACATTACAATTTCTCGGATATGCAGTTTTATTTTTGACACAAATATGCATACTCAAGATCTTGCTTAAATTCAACATGTTGCAGCGGAAGCTTTTAGTTATCACCTGAGAATAGACATGTTTAAAACGTCAACATAAAGTTGGTGAGATATAGGTTTAATGCCGGCAGCGGTATAAATATAGACCACAAGATTTCATATGTAAACATTTTAATAAAAATATTCTAAGTGGTTGAGCACTTGGTAACCATACTTAACATTTAATCACGTCGCATATTCCCTTTATTATGAAATCTTACTACACCGTACCAAGTGTAGTCACGAAATGAAGTACTGTGCAACCGTTGAATACTGGTCGTCCAGTCCGGTTGGGGTTGTCAGGCCCGATAGATCTATCAACAGGATTCGCGTTTACAATACCGCTGTAAATAGTAGTTACCAAGCTACAGGGAAGTATGCCAGTGGTACAACTCAACGTAGAATATATTTTTTAGTTACTTGTGTCCATATCGTAAAACATAAAATACATGTATTCTCATCCCGAAATATTTAGAGTTTAAAAGTGGGACTATATACTCACTTTTGCCTTGAAGATATATATATATTTTGACTTAGTCTCCGGTTGATATCACGAACCTATCCATATATAATATGTCAATATATTTTCATTTTAAACAATCGTCACATATATATACTTATAATACTTTTAATGTCTTCTTAGTCCGTAGTTAGCAATTCAATTTTAATGGTTCATATTTAGGTGTTTAATAAATAAATAAATAAACCCCCATCGAAATAAATAAAACCCCCATCGTATTCGTATTGGTCGGGATTAATCTTGACCCATGGTACCGGTGTTGTCAAATGACGTGTTGCGTACATAAAGTACCGGTGTTGTCAAATGACGTGTTGCGTACAATCATGGGATCTTATGATTAATCTTCTCGTATTGTTTATGGGTGATCCTGAAATATATAAAATTAAATTATGAGTACATATATATAAAATATCATGTTATTTTAAAAAGATGTGATTTATTTAATTTTTCTCCAATTATTTTCGTGGCTAAACTAGTCTTGGATATCCGATTTTGTTTTGGTCATAGTTTCTTCGTTACAACTCCGTTTTCGTTGGTTCAACTTGCCACTTCCTTGGATCGAGTCCTTCTTTAAGAATATGAACTGTAAATACCTTAGTTTGTATTCAAAATCATAGGTCTTAGGTCAAACTTTAGTGAAACTTATGAAGTTGATCATTTTCCATCATGTAAACAACCTTAAATGATTATTTTTCTAAAAATACTTATACTTTGAGTTAAATCATGAAATTTTTATGTGTTAACATATTCATAGTAAATATCAATTTTCCAGAAAATAAGCCTCCAATTCAAAGTTCAAAATAGTTTTTAATTATCCAACCCAAAATAGCCCCCGGTTACACTCCGACGTCGTAAATTCAGTTTTTAAGGTGTTCTTTGAAAAACCAAGTTTTACCTTGTTAAGTTAGCATATATTTATGATATATTACAGGTCTTGAAGTATTTTAAAAGTTAAGTTAGAAGGATCTATTTAGTTTGCAAACAAGTTTGAAAACATTCAAACTATGTTCTTGTTGTTAATATTTTATACCATAAAATAAGATAGCTATATATATATGAATCGAATAAGGTTATGAACAAAGTTACTACCTCAAGTTACTTGGACAAGATTGCTGTAAAAGAGGAGTAAAAACCTAGAACCAAAAGAGTGGTGGAGTTGGATGAAAGATTGGAAGTAAACTTGTGTTTTTGGAAGGATTCTTGAAGTGTTTTTGTAAGGGTTTTATTATGGTGATTAAGTGATGTTTTTGAAGCTAGATCTTCATGGTTGTGAGATGAGATGGTTAAGGTGTTTAGGGTTCATAAGTGTGTGTGTATTTAGCTAGAGATTTGAGGTAAAAATGAATCAAAAATGGAGTACTCTTAACCCCTTTAAAAACGTGAATGGGGGGGACACAAAGACAATTTTCAAGTTTGTAATCTTGTTAATTAGTCATACAATAATACAAAAGTAATTACCTTAGACATAAGGCATGAACAAGGGCTGGTTGGTGGTGATTTGATGTGTATATACCAATAGTAAATACGTATAGAAGCTAGGTATGATACGGGTACATATACCGTAGATATACGTATAGAAATCTTGTGAAAAATGGAATGAGAATTCAAATATAGCTATCTTTTGTGAATATACTTATATTGTTTTATGTATTTAAGTCCTTAAAAGTGATTAAATACATTACTTATACGATATATGTATAAACATTATTGGTCATAAGTATTTATGTCAAATAACATTACGTATGGTTATCGTTTTGAAAACTTAAGTTAGTAGTTTCAAAATATACTTATAACTTATTGTTATTAATACAAAATGAGGTATTAAAACATCCTTAGATCATGTTAAATATGTATATATACATATATATACACAAACGTATAATTATCATATGTTATATAGTTCGTGATATCATCGGTCAAACTAGACGGTCAAACGTTGTGTAAAACTCATTTCAAAAACATAAATCTCAACAATTTGGATTGCTTATCATGTTGGTAAGGTTTAATTTATAACAACCCTCACTTTTCGACTTCCGATTTTACTAAAATACCTAGAGTTGTTATATACGAATAAATTTAACGTTGACCGAATAAACGTACGCTTAAAATAAATAATATAATTATAAATATTATAAATAAGATTATGATATATAATATAACATAATTACATCAATGAATATATATATAATATTTATATTACTTTTGTTATTTAGTTAATAGAATATATAATTAACTAAATAATACATAATATTATAACATTTATAAAACTAATAAAAACTATAAATTAATAATCATAAATTTTAATTTTTATAAAAACTAAATATAATAATAATTTTTATATAAAATTCGTATTTAATAATTAAACAAATATAGAAATAAAATGTTAAATGTTCTTAGAAATATATTAAACAATTTCTTTTTTTAGAATTTTATACAAAAAAAAAATCAAAACTATATCTACTTTTAATAAATAAATACAAAAATACAAACTACTTTTTCTTTTAAGATTTACTTTTAATAAAAATACAAACTACTTTTATTTTAAGATTTACTTTTAATAAAAATACAAACTACTTTTTCTTATTTTAACTTTTAAGATTTACTTTTAATAAAAATACAAACTACTTTTTATTATTTTAACTTTTAAGATTTACTTTTAATAAAAATACAAACTACTTTTTCTTATTTTAACTTTTAAGATTTTACTTTTAATAAAAATACAAACTACTTTTTTCTTATTTTAACTTTTATGATTTTACTTTTAATAAAAATACAAACTACTTTTTCTTATTTTAACTTTTAAGATTTTACTTTTAATAAAAATACAAACTACTTTTTCTTATTTTAACTTTTAAGATTTTACTTTTAATAAAAATACAAACTACTTTTTCTTATTTTAACTTTTAAGATTTTACTTTTAATAAAAATACAAACTACTTTTTCTTATTTTAACTTTTATGATTTTACTTTTAATAAAAATACAAACTACTTTTTCTTATTTTAACTTTTAAGATTTTACTTTTAATAAAAATACAAACTAGTTTTTTTCTTATTTTAACTTTTAAGATTTACTTTTAATAAAAATACAAAATAATTTTTCTTATTTTAACTTTTAAGATTTACTTATTTTATTTTAATTTTTTTTTACCTAACATTTTCAACTATAAATACCACATACATTTCTCATTTCAAACTTACACCTTAATCTCTCATTTCTCTCTTAAAGAACTACTTCTAGTTGATATCTCGGTCACTTACTTGCTTTACTTTCCTTTCTTGCGTGGAATACTTCAACTGCTATTTAAGGTGAGTTTCATTTGCTCCCTTTTTATATATATTTTTGGGCTGAGAATACATGCGCTGTTTTATAAATGTTTTACGAAATAGGCACAAGTACTAAAACTAATTCTACGTGGGTTTAAACCAGAAATATACCCCTAGCTTGGTAACATTAAACTACTTGTCTATGTACGGTAGGCGCGAATCCTAAAGATAGATCTATTGGGTCTGACAAACCCCATCCTGACTATGGGATGCTTTAGTACTTCGAGGTTATTTTAAACACACCTGATCTGGTGTACTTCAGAGGGTAAAACATGAACGTTAAGGCTTGTTACCGGGTGCCTACAACTTATAGAATGTTTTTATACACTTGCTAGTGTACGGATATTTATGAAACTGAAATCTTGTGGCCTATTATTATAACGGAAATGATTGATTTTGATAAACTAATGAACTCACCAACCTTTTTGGTTGACACTTTAAGCATGTTTTGTCTCAGGTGACGAATAAGATGATTGCCATGATTGCTACCTGATGAATTGAATGCTGCTACATGGAGTCTTCATTTCATTACATTTACTTTGCATTAAGACTATTATTATTATTTCAGTTTAAATTTGATGTAAAACTTTTAATGCTTCCGCTGTTTTATTAATAAATGTTTTATTCAAAACGTCTCATATAGAGTCGTTCTCGTTTATACAACTGTGATTTGATATAATTAGTCACAAATACCCTAGGCCCTATTTGGGGGTGTGACATAATTTATGTAAATAGTAATCTTATAAGTATAGAATGATCGAAAAAGTGCGGGTCATTACATTAGGTGACTCACATGGGCTGCTAAGAGCTGATCATTAGAGTGTATATACCAATAGTACATACATCTAAAAGCTATATATTGTACGAGTACGAATACGGGTGCATACGAGTAGAATTGTTGATGAAACTGAACGAGGATGTAATTGTAAGCATTTTTGTTAAGTAGAAGTACTTTGATATGTGTCTTGAAGTCTTTCAAAAGTGTAAGAGTACATATCGAAACACAACATGTAAATACATTCTAATGGAGTTGTTAAGTCTTTGTTAGTCGTTACATGTAAGTGTTGTTTTGAAACCTTTAAGTTAACGATCTCAATTAATGTTGTTAACCCAATGTTTATTATATCAAATGAGATGTTAAATTATTATATTATCATGATATTATGATGTATGAATATCTCTTAATATTATATATACATTAAAATATCGTTACAATGATAATCGTTACATATAAGTCTCGTTTCGTAATTCCTCAGATAGTAGTCTTGTTTTTACATATGTAGTTCATTGTTAACACACTTAATGATAAATTTAAATATCATTTTATCATGTTAAATATAGTGTATCAATATCTTAATATGATACATATATATTTAGTAGACGTTATCATAACGATAATCGTTATATATATCATTTCGAGTTTCTTAACTTAGTAATCTCATTTCATAAGTATATCACACATTGTTAATATACTTAGTGAGATACATACTCATCATAATCTCATGTCAACCATATATATATATATATATATATATATATATATATATATATATATATATATATATATATATATCTATATATACCACAACATGTAGTTTTTACAATTTTGTAACGTTCGTGAATCGCAGGTCAACTTTGGTGATCAATTGTCTATATGAAACTTATTTCATTTAATCAAGTCTTAACAAGTTTGATTGCTTAATACGTTGGAAACATTTAGTCATATAAATATCAATCTCAATTAATATATATAAACATGGAAAAGTTCGGGTCACTACACTGCTATTGCTACCAATTTAAATTCTGTTTCTGTTTAGGCCACATACCGCCACAAACTAAACACCACTACAACCTGCTTCTGCCTCGTACCTTTTCCTGCTGCTATAATGTAGAGACCCGAACTTTTCCATGTTTATATATATTAAATGAAATTGTTATTTACATGATTAAGTATTTCCAACATGTTAAGCAATCAAACTTTTTAAGACTTGATTAATTGAAATAGGTTTCATATAGACAATTGACCACCCAAGTTGACCGGTGATTCACGAACGTTAAAACTTGTAAAAACTATATGATGACATATATATGATTATATATATATATTTAACATGATATTATGATAAGTAAGTATCTCATTAGTTATTTTAACAATGAGTTATATATATAAAATTGAGTTTATTGAATTAAGAAACTCGAAACGATATATATAACGATTATCGTTATAACAACGTCTTACTAAATACATATGAATCATATTAAGATATTGATACACTATGTTTAATCATGATAAATGATAAGTAAACATGTCATTAAGTGTATTAACAATGAACTACATATGTAAAAACAAGACTACTAACTTAATGATTTCGAAACGAGACATATATGTATCGATTATCGTTGTAACAACATTTAACTGTATATATATCATACATATTAATATATCATAATATCATGATAATGTAATAATTTAACATCTCATTAGATATAATAAACATTGGGTTAACAACATTTAACATGATCGTTAACTTAAAGGTTTCATATCAACATTTACATGTAACGACTAACGATGACTTAACGACTCAGTTAAAATGTATATACATGTAGTGTTTTAATATGTATTCATATACTTTTGAAAGACTTCAAGACACTTATCAAAGTACTTCTACTTAACAAAAATGCTTACAATTACATTGATAATGCTAAAAACGAACATATATTACATAGCATTATTCCTCAAGAAAGACAAGCTTTTAGTTGCAATTGTTCTATTTACAAGTGATATTCGTTTAAATAATAAAAGGTGAAGACAAAAGACAGATTCGACGAATTGAAGACGCAAACGACTAAAAAGCTCAAAAGTACAAAATACAATCAATGAGGTTCCAATTATTGATAAGAAACATCTCAAAATTACAAGAGTACAAGATTCAAAACAAAAAGTACAAGATATTAAATTATACGCAAGGACGTTCGAAAATCCGGAACCGGGACCAGAGTCAACTCTCAACGCTCGATGCAACGGACTAAAAATTACAAGTCAACTATGCATATGAATATAATATAATATATAATTAATTCTTAAAATTAATATATATATTATATTATATTTAACTAAACGTCGGCAGAAGAAAACAACTAAAAGTGGCTCTCCCCAGCTGGCCATGCGATCGCATGGCCTGGAAGGCATAAATCCATGCAATCGCATGAGCCCCTTTTCCAGATCACAGGCTTATAAAAATCGAGCTTTGGTGCACCATTTATCCATATAATCTATCTCTCTCTCAATATATACGTAATATATATATATATATATATATATATATATATATATATATATATATATATATATATATATATATATATTAATTTTAATTTTAATTTTAATTCTAATAATAAGGGTATGTTAGCGAATGTTGTAAGGGTGTAAGTCAAAATTTTGTCCGTGTAACGCTACGCTATTTTTAATCATTGTAACTTATGTTCAACCTTTTTACATTAATGTCTCGTAGCTAAGTTATTATTATGCTTATTTAATCCGAAGTAATCCTGATGTTGGGCTAAAAATATTAAAATTGGGTAATTGGGCTTTGTACCATAATTGGGGTTTGGACAAAAGAACGACACTTGTGGAAATTAGACTATGGGCTATTAATGGGCTTTATATTTGTTTAACTAAATGATAGTTTGTTAATTTAACTAAATGATAGTTTGTTAATTTTAATATAAAGATTTACAATTGAACGTCCCTATAAATAACCATATACACTCAATCGGACACGATGGGCGGGGTATTTATATGTACGAATAATCGTTCATTTAACCGGACACGGAAATGGATTAATAGCCACTAGAATTATTAAAACAGGGGTGAAATTATGTACAAAGACACTTGGCATAATTGTTAACAAAGTATTAAAACCTTGGGTTACACTCAGTCGACATCCTGGTGTAATTATTAAACAAAGTATTAAAATCTTGTTACAGTTTAAGTCCCCAATTAGTTGGAATATTTGACTTCGGGTATAAGGATAATTTGACGAGGACACTCGCACTATGGACTGTTATGGACAAAAACCAGACGGACATATTAAATAATCCAGGACAAAGGACAATTAACCCATGGGCATAAAACTAAAATTAACACGTCAAACATCATGATTACGGAAGTTTAAATAAGCATAATTCTTTTATTTCATATTTAATTTCCTTTATTTTATATTTAATTGCACTTCTAATTATCGCATTTTTATTTATTGTTATTGTATTTAATTGCACTTTTAATTATCGTACTTTTTAATTATCTCAAGTTTATTTTATCGCACTTTTATTATTCGCAATTTCATTATCGTTATTTACTTTACGCTTTAAATTAAGTCTTTTATTTATTTAATATTTTACATTTGGTTTTAACTACGACTAAAGTTTTAAAATCAACAAACCGGTCATTAAACGGTAAAAACCCCCCTTTATAATAATAATATTACTTATATATATATTTGTTTTTTTATAAATTTAAACTAATATAGCGTTAAGCTTTGTGAAAAAGATTCCCTGTGGAACGAACTGGACTTACTAAAAACTACACTACTGTACGATTAGGTACACTGCCTATAAGTGTTGTAGCAAGGTTTAATTAAGTATATCTATTCAATAAATAAATAAATATCTTGTGTAAAATTGTATCGTATTTAATAGTATTTCCTTGTAAAATTTAATAGTATTTTATACCCCTTAGCTTTGATATCAAGTATTTTTGGCGCCGCTGCCGGGGAATCGCCGAAGCGAAACGCCACACATATAAAAAAAATACGCTTTTGTAAAAATACGGTTTAAATATTCGAAAATATAAAAAGAAAACAAAAATATAAATATTTTTAAGAGTTTGTTAAATATTTAAGTTTTATAAAGTTTCTTTATTTTTATTTTTAAGTTTGTAAAAATATAAATTTTATTTAAATATTTTGTATTTATTTAAAATAGAAAAATCAAAACAGCAAAACAGAAAAAAAAATATAAAAAACATACTCTGCCCGATCACTGTTGCAGCCCAGATCCTGGCCCAATTTCGCAAGCAATGCGATCGCATGGAAAATCAACTAACACCTCATGCGATCGCATGAGGTGATTTGACAGGCCTGGTAACCTCAGCCGCCTGTTTAGGGTTTTAATTAATATATAATTATTATTATTATAACCCTAATTAGGGTTTAATTTTTAATTATTAATTTAGTTTTTATTATTAATTTGTATTATTTAGTTAATTAGTTTAATTAAATTATAAAATTAATAGTTTTATAAAATAAATAATATAAAAATAATATTTTTATAAAAATTGTACTTTTTACAACTTTTAGTATATTTTTATATTTTGTCCCTTTTTAATTGTTTTAGCGTAACTTTTATATTTTTCGCTCGTATTTAGTTTTAAGACATAGTTTTTGCCATAGTTATTTTTATTTCTAGATTTTTAGGATTTGCCGTAAAATCCCTTAAGTGCTTTTTCTTTAGACTAAGATATAGGTGCTTTAGAAATTTGCAACGCCTTTTTAAGTTTTAGTTCCTTTTTAAGATATTGCCATTTGGGATATAGTTTTACTTGTAAACTTTAATATTTTTAGACACCTTTTACCTATGTATCAATTATCATTCCAATTAGTAATCTCAATTTGCGATTATAATTTTAAGTTAGTGATAGTAATAAGGTTGGGTTAGTCGAGTGTTTTTAAGTTCTATAAGTCATTTCTTTTTATTTCTTATTTTCCGACGCCTTTTATTTTTCAACCCTTTTCTTTTCCTTTTTCGACGCGCTCTTTTTCTTTCTTATTTCTCGCTATTCTAGTTTTTAGGACATAGATTTTTATTCTACTTCTTATCTAAATTTCTTAAAATTACGAAAATTTATTTTAAATGGTTAAATTGATAGACATCAAAATTTTCTGGTTCGTAGTAATAGTTGAATTTGTACGTGGACCGGGTTATTGGAGCCAAACAGTCCTCAATTATATTGAGACCAAACGAATCATGCCCCTCTGCTGCATCTTTTGGCTATTCGAAACGTGGGCAAAATCTAAAAAGTCTATTGATTGGATAACTTATATAATTTTTCTTTCCTTTTTAAAACTAATAGGATATTCAGTGAATGCACCGAGTAAGACGTTCACCACTTTTGTACGTTCATCACCTGTAACTAGATCAAGACATGTAGCTAATATTGTCGCCGTTGATAATCCATTTTTTGAACCCGACCTCACAATTGAGAATCCGGAGAATATTCAGGGACGATTCATAGATCCTGAACCATTAAATTTTCCTCCGGAACCACCAATCATTCAAACAGAGATTGTTGAGGAACGAACCATTAAATCAGAATCCTCTAGTGATTCTGATTCAACAAATTCAATTATTGAGAATCTAGAACCTTTAAGTATGGAAGACCGAATGAGAGCTAAACGTACTGGCCAAGGTCACGCAATTACTCATCCAGACATTAATGCGGCAGATTATGAAATCAAAGGACAAATTCTACACATGATGACTAATCAATGCCAATTTAGTGGTGCGCCGAAGGAAGATCCAAATGAACATCTTCGTACCTTTAATAGGATCTGCACTCTATTTAAAATAAGAGAAGTTGAGGATGAACAGATATATCTCATGTTATTTCCCTGGACTTTAAAGGGAGAAGCCAAAGATTGGTTGGAATCATTACCTGAAGGGGCGATTGATACATGGGATGTTTTAGTTGAAAAATTTCTTAAACAATTCTTTCCGGCATCTAAAGCCGTAAGACTTCAAGGAGAAATTGTTACGTTCACACAGAAACCAAATGAAACTCAATATGAGGCGTGAACAAGATTTGGAAAGTTATTAAGAGGATGTCCGCAACATGGTTTAGACACCTGTCAAATAGTACAAATATTCTACCAAGGATGCGACATCACTACAAGAAAAGACATCGATATAGCAGCTGGTGGTTCTATTATGAAGAAAACCGAAACTTATGCTTATAAAATTATTGATAACACTGCTTCCCACTCACATGAGTGGCACCAAAAAAAAGATATCGTTAGATCATCTAAAGCAGCTAGAGCCGATTCTAGCCATGACTTAGATTCCATTTCCGCAAAGATAGATGCTGTGGAGAGACGAATGGAAAAGATGACTAAAGATATCCACTCAATACGAATTTGTTGTGAACAGTGTGGAGGACCACATTTGACAAAAGATTGTCTCAGTATTGAATTAACAATGGAACAAAGAGAGAATATTTCATACATAAACCAAAGGCTTGGAAATAATTATCAGAATAATTATCAACAGCCAAGACCGATTTACAATCAAAATCAGAATTATAACCGAAATATTCCATACAACAACCAACAAGGTCCTAGCAATCAACAAGTATCCAATAATACTTACAACCAGCAAAGACCTAATTTTCAAAACAAACCACAACCCGATGATAAAAAGTCAAATTTAGAAGATATGATGACGAAGCTAGTTGAAACTCAAACGCAGTTTTTCACATCTCAGAAACAAACTAATGAACAAAATGCTCAAGCATTTAGAAATCAACAAGCTTCTATTCAAAATCTTGAACAAGAAGTAAGTAACCTAGCAAGGTTAATAGGTGAAAGAAAATTGGGAAGTTTACCTAGTGATACAAATGCAAACCCCCGGAATGAAACAGCTAAAGCCATTACCACAAGAAGTGGTACAACACTTAAACCACCTGAAATACCTATAACTTCTTATAAAGCTATTCCTACTCTACAAGAACCACAACCTGATCAAGATAAGGAAAAAGAACCGGTAGTTGAAAAGGATAATGAAGATAACACAGTTAAGGCTAAACCTTATGTTAAACCATACCAACCACCATTTCCTTACCCGAGTAAAATGAAGAAAGATAAACTTGAAGCCGAGCAATCCAAATTCTTGGATATGTTTAAACAGATAAATGTAAATCTTCCTTTCATTGATGTGATTTCAGGAATGCCTAGATATGCTAAATTCTTGAAAGATCTGATCACGAATAGAAAGAAAATGGAAGAACTCTCGGCTGTTACTATGAACGCTAATTGTTCAGCAGTGCTGTTGAATAAGATACCAGAAAAATTATCTGATCCAGGAAGTTTCACAATTCCATGTTTTCTGGGTAGTCTTATTTCAATAGAAGCATTTGCAGACTTAGGTGCTAGTATAAATTTAATGCCGTATTCACTATACGCTAAACTAGACCTTGGAGAATTGAAACAAACAAGAATAAGCATACAACTAGTCGATCGATCAATAAAATATCCTAGAGGGATAATGGAGAACATGCTAGTTAAAGTTGGTACTTTAGTATTTCCAGTAGATTTTGTTGTTCTGGACATGGAAGAAGATTCTCAAGTTCCTCTCATATTAGGAAGACCATTCTTAAACACGGCTAAAGCAATGATAGACGTGTTTGGTAAGAAACTGACCCTAAGTATAGAGGATGAGAGTGTTACCTTTTCAGTTGATAGAGCAATGCAACAACCGCAATCTGCAGATGATACATGTTATTATATTCAAACTATAGATTCACATGCAGAATTGTTAGAAGAATTTCCAGAATTACAAGGAACAGGAGAATGTTCTTTAGGAGAAGGAACTAAACCAATTGATGAAGTTGAAATGTTAGCTACACTTATAGCTAATGGATATGAACCAACAACAGAAGAAATTCAAATGCTAAAAGAAGAAGACAGATATCGATATAAATCATCAATAGAAGAACCACCGAAATTAGAGTTAAAGCCACTTCCAAACCATTTGGAATACGCTTATTTACATGGTGAATCTAAATTACCTGTAATAATATCGTCTTCTCTTACTGAAAATGAGAAATCACAACTCATTTCTGTGTTGAAAGCTCATAAACCAGCCATTGCATGGAAGATTCATGATATTAAAGGAATAAGTCCTTCATATTGCACACATAAAATCCTTATGGAAGAAGGTCATAAAACGTATGTGCAACGCCAACGAAGACTAAATCCGAATATGCAAGATGTAGTAAAAAAAGAAATTATTAAACTGCTAGATGCAGGTTTAATTTATCCAATTTCTGATAGTCCATGGGTAAGCCCAGTTCAATGCGTGCCTAAGAAGGGTGGCATGACTGTCATTACAAATGAAAAAAATGAGCTTATTTCTACTAGGACTGTAACAGGATGGCATGTATGTATTAATTATAGAAAATTAAATGACGCCACCAGAAAAGATCACTTTCCCTTACCTTTCATTGATCAAATGTTGGAAAGGCTAGCCGGAAATAGTTACTATTGCTTTCTTGATGGATTTTTCGGATATTTTCAAATTCCAATAGCACCCGAAGACCAAGAGAAAACCACATTCACATGCCCTTATGGTACTTTTGCTTACAAACGCATGCCATTTGGACTTTGCAACGCCCCTGCAACCTTTCAAAGGTGCATGATGGCAATTTTTCACGACATGATAGAAGAATGCATGGAAGTTTTCATGGATGACTTTTCAGTCTTCGGTGATACATTTGAATCATGTCTAGTTAATCTTGAACGAATGCTTATTAGATGCGAACAATCAAATCTAGTACTTAATTGGGAGAAATGTCATTTCATGGTTAAAGAAGGCATCGTTCTTGGTCATAAAATTTCAAAGAAAGGAATTAAAGTGGATAGAGCTAAAGTAGATGTAATTGCTAAACTTCCACATCCCACCAATGTTAGAGGAGTTAGGAGTTTTCTAGGACATGTCGGTTTTTACCGACGTTTCATAAAAGATTTTTCTAAAATTGCCACTCCTATGAATAAACTCCTAGAAAAGAATGCTCCATTCATCTTTTCAGATGAATGTATCAAATCTTTTAATATTCTTAAAGAGAAACTTACTAATGCACCGATCATGATAACACCAAATTGAAATCTACCGTTTGAACTAATGTGCGATGCAAGTGATTTTGCAATGGGAGCCGTTTTAGGACAAAGGATTGAAAAACGATTTCAACCTATATATTATGCTAGTAAGAAGTTACAAGGAGCACAAATGAACTATACAACTACTGAAAAAGAACTCCTTGCTATTGTCTTTGCTTTTGACAAATTTCGATCATATCTCGTTCTAGCAAAAACGGTGGTCTATACCGACCATTCTGCTCTCAGATACCTATTTTCGAAACAAGATGCCAAACCAAGATTAATCTGTTGGATCTTACTCTTACATGAATTTGATATTGAAATCTGAGATAAAAGAGGAGCAGAAAATCTCGCCGCTGATCATCTTTCTCGTCTTGAAAATCCCGAATTAGAAGTTCTAAATGAATCGGCCATACAAGACAACTTTCCTGATGAATATCTATTGAAGATAGATTATAATGAAATTCCATGGTTTGCAGACTATGCAAACTACTTAGTATGTGGATTCCTTGAAAGAGGATTGTCGTACCAAAAATGAAAGAAATTCTTCAGTGATATAAAACACTATTTCTGGGAAGATCCACATCTATTTAAAAGTTGTCCAGATGGAATAATAAGCCGATGTGTATTCGGAGATGAAGCTAGTAAAATTTTAAACCATTGTCACACAGGACCAACAGGAGGGCATTATGGGCCTCAACTAACAGCAAGAAAAGTTTATGATGCTGGATTCTATTGGCCTACAATTTACAAAGACGCACGCCTTCTTTGCAAATCCCGTGATGCTTGTCAAAGGGCCGGAAAAATAAGTCAACGTAATAAAATGCCACAAAATGTCATTCAAGTATGTGAAGTATTTGACATTTGGGGTATTGACTTTATGGGTCCATTTCCAAAATCTCAAAATAATCTCTATATTCTCGTAGCCATTGATTATGTATCTAAATGGGCGAAAGCACAAGCTCTCCCAACTAACGATGCACGAGTTGTAGTCAACTTTTTAAAACGTCTTTTTTCAAGGTTTGGAACACCGAAAGCTTTAATAAGTGATCGGGGAACTCATTTCTGTAATAATCAACTTGAGAAAGTTCTTAAAAGATATGGAGTAACTCATAAAATCTCCACTGCATATCATCCACAAACAAGTGGACAAGTTGAAAATACCAACCGAGCTTTAAAACGTATTCTAGAGAAAACCGTAGGATCAAATCCGAAGGAATGGTCCATTAAATTGGAGGATGCACTCTGGGCTTTTAGAACAGCCTACAAAACTCCAATTGGAACCACACCTTTTAAACTCGTCTACGGAAAAACATGTCATCTTCCAGTAGAAATTGAACACAAAGAATTTTGGGCTTTGAAGACATGTAATCTTGATTTACATGAAGATGGACGTCTACGGTTAAGTCAACTAAACGAATTAGAAGAATTAAGACATGAAGCATACGAAAATTCATTAATCTATAAAGAAAGAACGAAGAAATGGCATGATAAAAGAATCAGAAGTTCAAAAGAATTCAAAGAAGGAGACAGAGTTCTTCTTTTCAATTCACGATTCAAGCTATTTCCTGGAAAATTGAAATCAAGATGGTCTGGACCATTCATAGTCAAAAGAGTTTTCCCATACGGAACGATAGAATTAATAAATTCAAATTGGATTAAATTTAAGGTTAATGGTCACAGAGTTAAACACTACATAGATAGTCCGATGAAATTCGACAACGAAGTTAATCACAATTTCGATACCACAGCTAACTAAGTGTGGGGAGAATCAAGTCTTTAAAGGATAATATGTATTTCTGTTAGAGTTAGATTGTCTGTTTTCGTGTAGTTCTCGAAAATGGAACCCGAATGGTCTTTCCCTAGCAGACCCTAAAGAACTAGTCTTCTCCCCCCATTCTGAATTTTTATTTTTTTTAGAAAATGAAGACTGCCTGTGAACTAAACCATGGTCTAATGCTACACGCTTTGATCACTAAACATAATAATGACACACTTCCGAGTGAAATAGTATCAGTAATCAGAGAAAGATTGGATGGAGAAAGAAAAGAATCCAGATGCGAAGATAATAAGTTACAATTTGGTAAAGGAAAATCAAAATCCACAGCGAAAAGAAGAGCACGACACCTAGAAAGATGTCACAAATGCGGAAAATGGTCACATGGAGGTAAATGTTCAAATAATCAAACCTATTCAAACACCGAATTTGTTACTTTATGCAGAGACGGACCGTTCATATGTTTAGAAGAAAAAACACTGAATGCTCGAGGTTACGCCTATGTAGCCATGGAAAACCAATTAAACCGACTATCTTATGAATGGGATAGATCATATAACTAAGAATACTATCTCACAGGTAAGTCTGTACAGTTTTTATTTTTTATTTTTATTTTTAACCTTTTGATAATAAACGCTAATTTGTTCGCTATAAAGTATTAAATTGGTATTGAATAAAATTAGGTTTGGCGACCGAAATTATTGATATCATACAAAAAATTTATTACATCACTGCGAAATTTAACGTTTATTCTTAAGGTATAAATATCTTTAATCAATCAATCCAAAATATTTCAAAAATTCGTCATGAGTTACATTAGGTCATGGAACAGAAATTACTTTACCGAAAAGAGGGGCGCATATTTTTGATAATATTTGATTGATTAAAGTGGGATAAAAGCCAAAAAGATTTTTAATTATATTTTTACCATGTTTTTAAAATTAATATATAAAACTTAAATTAATATTGCAAACTTTTTAAATTAATATATTTAAAATTGTAAATATTTGAAAAATTAATCTTTTTAATATAATTTTGTATGTATAAAAACAAAAATATAATATAAGTTTGGTGTGAATTTATAATATGAATTTTTATTTAAGTTTGGTGTGAATTTTTAATTTTATGCATATTTTAAATTTAAGTTTGGTGTGAATTTAAAAACAAAAATTTACTTTATTTCGCTAAGTTAAAAATATGATTTTTAAAATTCGTCGTGAGTTGAAGACTAGGTCGTTGAACCGAAATTGCTTTACCCGAGGGAGGGACGAGAACTTTTATTATCATTATTTTTAATCTTATTGAATTAAAGTATGCCAAAAACATTAAAAAAAAAAGCTGAAACACTGTAGCCGGCACCCCATGCGATCGCATGGGGTTTGCACTTGGAACCCATGCGATCGCATGGGGACCAAATGCAGGTCAGACTCAAAACTCCCTGTGAGTTTGTCTTCCTCACCACAACACACACACAAACACGAAACTCTCTCAAAACCTCACCAAATTTCATCATTTTTCCACCGTAATTCGTCATTTTTCTTGCTCTAATCATGCCTAGATTCTCATTCTTCAGCAAAATGGTAAAAATTACACCCTTAAACTTTATAAATTCCTAGTTTTTGTCATTATTACCAATTTTTTACCTAATGCAATTTTGTTAATTTATAGTGTAATTAGTGTTAAATTGTTAGTATTTTATACATGTATAACCTAGATTGATGCTATTTAACATGATTTGAAGCCAAAAACTTCAAAAATTTTAGAAATCTAGCGTTTGTGTTCTTGAGTAATTTGGGGATTTTTGATATAAATAGGTTATGGCCGATTTTTATCATGAATTATTGCTAAATTGAGTAGTGTAACATGTTTAGATAGTTAAATGATCCAAACATTGATTCTAAACATGATTTTTGGAGATTAAAGTGGACTTTTTATGTCCAAAATTCATGAACTTGATTAATTTGATATATTTGCCATTTGAGACTTGTTTAATTATTAGTAATGAATATTTTGACATGTTATTTGAGTTAAAAGCTTATGAACTTTGTATACATTCTCATATTTGCTTATTTGAAAAGTGTAGAATTGTGAAAAATTGTGAAAATGTGTATAAGTTTAATTTTGATTTAACATGTTATAGTGATTGTTTTAAGTTGTTATTTGGCTAACACTAATGCATATTTGGATGCACAAATTTTGTGTTTAATGTGTTTTGCAGAAAGCCGATACTGGGGGTTCAGGAGCATCATCATCTAGACGACCAGCACCAGAACCAGAACCAGAAATGCAACACGAACAAGAACCACAACAGGAACAACAACAACAGCCTGATCAGCATGTACCTTATTATGATCCGGTACAGTTTGTTGATGAATTCATAGTATTCCCAATGAGGCCGCCAGTAGAATTTCCAACGATTCCTGAGCACACACTGCATCCTAATCTGAGATTTGATAGAAGATGGAGAGATTACGAGACATATCAAAGGAACAAATTCAAATTGGTAACAAAAAATGTAGAGGTGCCAAGGGTAATCGATTGGGTTCCTTTGGAAACGGTCCATCTAGCTGACCGTGTTAGATAGCTTTTAGTTCAAAGGTATGGCAGTTCTTCTTTTATAGATTGGGAACGTCTTTTCACCATTCGTAGACCTGTATATAAGGAATGGTGTGTTGAGTTGATGAGTACTGTATCACTTGATACAAATATAGTTAGAATAGATGATAGAAGATTTCTTAGGTTTATCCTTGGCGGTAGGATGTACAGAATGTCCATGCTAGACATGGCCAGGGCCTTACAGATATATACTCCTGGTGAGTTGCTATTACCCGATTGTACAAATTTGATTCATTATGGTGAAAGGGTAGATAGTAACTTTGACGCTGACGCCATTTGGAGGCGTATGTCACATTTTGATGTTTTTACACGAGCAGGAGGACACTCCTATACACATATTGACAGAGCCGAGCTTCGTATTATTCATAGATTTTTGGCTAACTCGATTACACAGAGAGGTCATAATAAAGAAAAAAATTACCTTACATGATTTATTCTACCTAAAGTGTATTCAGGATCCTAGAAGCTTTGTCAATATCCCTTACTGTGTTGCTTTTTATTTATCTAAAATGGTAGAGGGAATGCAGGACGGGAGTATAATAGGAGGAGGTATTTTTTTTACTCTCATTGGAGAGTATTTAGGTATTGATAGGAACCAAGGGGGTCCATTACAGCTTTGTAGAGAATAGGTTGAGCCCTTAGGATTAGGATTGAAGGTTTATGTGGGTGCTAAGGTATTGAAAAGTAGACGTAACCAGGCAGTACCCTATGAGGGATCTCATCCTCAGGTAGAGAGAGGCTCAGACGAGGAAATGGAGGAGGCGGAAGACATTAGGGATGTCTTTCGAGATGCTATTCTTGACGTCCACGTTCGTATAGATGAGGAAGCAATGACGAACGCGGCCAGACATAGTATGTATGAGCAGTGGAACTCCGAGCGAGTATACGAGGATTATAGGTGACGCCAACACGATAGCTGGTTAGTTCATCAGCACCAAATCATGAGCCAGCTATCATATCAGGTACCAAATAACTATGTACCTACTCGACCTGCTCATTTTATGCCACACAGCCCCGATATCCGACCACCCTTTAACCGGTATGACTATAATCAAGCCTATCAGAACACCTATAACCAACAATGGAACCCACCTGACGAGATGAACTGGAACCCATATCCAGACTGATTTAGTTCCATTTGGTTATTTATATGATTTTTATGTTTTTATCTTTTTACTTATTCATGTTTAAACTTATGTTATTGAATATACTTATGTAATCTTTATCATTTTTATGATTATTGTGTACTAATATTTTACATTTAGGATTTGAAAGTGGGATATTAAGTCCCATTTCAAATTGCCATGCATGTTTATATTTGTATGTATGTATATGGTAAATTGTACAAAACAGGGTAAAACAGCGCATTTTCAAAGACTGACATTAAGTTCAGCAAAAGCTACTAATTTTGATGACAAGATAAATGTGATGTAACAACAGACGGAATGGACAAATGATATGTACCATTTATCATTCAGCAAACAAACGCCAATATGTTTGGAAACTTTGGTAAAATTTAATCATTTCTACGCTAATCACCCTCAATAATTTAAATTGTTACTGATTTCTTGCAAATGAGGGCATTGCAAGATCTTAAGTGTGGGAAGGGGTTAAATTCTTTCAGATTTTTAAAATTTTTTATCTTAAACACTTGGTTACCATTAAAAATACTAGTAAAGCAGTAGTTGTATTAGAATCTAGTGCTCTCTGATAATAAAGAACAGCCATAGTCTTATATACTGACTACCCAATTCTAGTAAAATTTTTCAAAATTTTCAATTAAACGAACTCAAAATCATGTTTATACATATTTATGAATGATAAAACTAGGTTTTAACACCGAAATTATTGTTACCTCGGAAAGGACATAAATTGAGAAACAAACCAAAATGCTAGAATTCATTTAAAATGGAATAGAGGACAATAAAAAAGAAAATAAAAGCCAAGTGTGGGAAATTTTCACCAAGTTATTCAAAATTTATATCACATATTTCTGTAACAAATAATTGAAAATACGTTTGTTTTGGACTAAATCAACTATTTTACCCGATGAAAGAAAAGAAGAGATGGATCTACACGATGAATCAATTCCATCATTAAAAGGAAGTAAAGTCTTCCGAAAAAGACACGCGCTTCTTGATTTAGGTCATGAAGTTGTCGTCCAGACCAGCTGTAGGTTGATGAAAAATCTAGAAAAGTCATCTCTAAAATCAGCAGGAAATCCACGGACATCAGCATAAAACAGGGTCACCAAGTGGTCAGATTTATCCTAACCATGAGAAGGATTTATCTCGTACAATGGGGGGCACCGTGCAAATTAGCTTGATAAGACTAATGAATCAGATCCCCAGAAAGGATAATCTCCTTAAAAGATCAAAAATCAGCTTTTAAGACTTATATTACTCAATCCTTGAGATTGACCTTAAAGATTGAGAATTCAACTCATGGAATTCAATGATATCTAAACTCGAGCTTGAACGAGAAAATATTTTGATCAAAAAGTTACAAACCGATTTGTTTTTTAAAAACCTATTTTCAATGCGTTCATTACCATTGAACGTAAAATCCTATGAATTCACCTGGAATTCATTAGGTCACCTGAACCAAATCGGGTGTCAACCGTAAGAACGATGGTTGCATAGTATGGTCAAAGACAGGACCTTGTGCCAGACCGAAAAATTATAAGGGTGAGCTTTACTATTGCTCCTACCAAGGATAGTAATTGCGTCCGACACGTTATAGACCATAATTAAAAGCATGTCAGGGGACATTGCTTTAACAGTTGCTTGTTCAACGCTTTCCTTTACAACCGGACGGTAGTTTACCAAAAGGTAATATACGGAGCAAGTATACTGGACGTGTTGCTTTCCTAATACAAGGTTAGCAAGTGGGTGACACAAAACTGCAAGTTTTGAGCTAAAATTTTCAAATCTGAAACCCACCAAACCCACAAAAATATTTTGCAAACACCGGTGATGGGTTATTCCGGAAAACTTATCTAGGGTAAAAACTAGATTTAATTTTCAAAAGATCAAATGTTTTCATAAAGATCCAAATTCCTTAATGGATATAAATTTTTATAGTCATGTGAGACTGTAAATCATATCGTTACTACCATTGTTTATACCGCCGTATAGAAATCACTGATGTACAAAGTGTGAAGAATAAAGAAATGATTCTAGTATTTCAAGACTATATTGCTTGAGGACAAGCAACGCTCAAGTGTGGAAATATTTGATAATGCTAAAAATGCACATATATTTCATAGCATTATTCCTCAAGAAAGACAAGCTTTTAGTTGCAATTGTTCTATTTACAAGTGATATTCGTTTAAATAATAAAAGGTGAAGACAAAAGACAGATTCGACGAATTGAAGACGCAAACGACCAAAAAGCTCAAAAGTACAAAATACAATCAATGAGGTTCCAATTATTGATAAGAAACGTCTCAAAATTACAAGAGTACAAGATTCAAAACGAAAAGTACAAGATATTAAATTATACGCAAGGACGTTCGAAAATCCGAAACCGGGACCAGAGTCAACTCTCAACGCTCGACGCAACGGACTAAAAATTACAAGTCAACTATGCATATGAATATCATATAATATATAATTAATTCTTAAAATTAATATATATATTATATTATATTTAAATAAACGTCGGCAGAAGAAAACAACTAAAAGTGGCTCTCCCCAGCTGGCCATGCGATCGCATGGCCTGGAAGGCATAAATCCATGCGATCGCATGAGCCCCTTTTCCAGATCACAGGCCTATAAAAATCGAGCTTTGGTGCACCATTTATCCATATAATCTATCTCTCTCTCAATATATACGTAATATATATATATATTTATATTTTAATTTTAATTTTAATTTTAATTCTAATAATAAGGGTATGTTAGCGAATGTTGTAAGGGTGTAAGTCAAAATTCTGTCCGTGTAACGCTACGCTATTTTTAATCATTGTAAGTTATGTTCAACCTTTTTATATTAATGTCTCGTAGCTAAGTTATTATTATGCTTATTTAATTCGAAGTAATCCTGATGTTGGGCTAAAAATATTAAAATTGGGTAATTGGGCTTTGTACCATAATTGGGGTTTGGACAAAAGAACGACACTTGTGGAAATTAGACTATGGGCTATTAATGGGCTTTATATTTGTTTAACTAAATGATAGTTTGTTAATTTTAATATAAAGATTTACAATTGGACGTCCCTATAAATAACCATATACACTCAATCGGACACGATGGGCGGGGTATTTATATGTACGAATAATCGTTCATTTAACCGGACACGGGAATGGATTAATAGCCACTAGAATTATTAAAACAGGGGTGAAATTATGTACAAGGACACTTGGCATAATTGTTAACAAAGTATTAAAACCTTGGGTTACACTCAGTCGACATTCTGGTGTAATTATTAAACAAAGTATTAAAATCTTGTTACAGTTTAAGTCCCCAATTAGTTGGAATATTTGACTTCGGGTATAAGGATAATTTGACGAGGACACTCGCACTTTATATTTATGACTGATGGACTGTTATGGACAAAAACTAGACGGACATATTAAATAATCCAGGACAAAGGACAATTAACCCATGGGCATAAAACTAAAATCAACACGTCAAACATCATGATTACGGAAGTTTAAATAAGCATAATTCTTTTATTTCATATTTAATTTCCTTTATTTTATATTTAATTGCACTTCTAATTATCGCATTTTTATTTATTGTTATTGTATTTAATTGCACTTTTAATTATCGTACTTTTTAATTATCGCAAGTTTATTTTATCGCACTTTTATTATTCGCAATTTCATTATCGTTATTTACTTTACGCTTTAAATTAAGTCTTTTATTTATTTAATATTTTACATTTGGTTTTAACTGCGGCTAAAGTTTTAAAATCGACAAACCGGTCATTAAACGGTAAAAATTCCCCTTTATAATAATAATATTACTTATATATATATATATATATATATATATATATATATATATATATATATATATATATATATTTGTATTTTTATAAATTTAAACTAATATAGCGTTAAGCTTTGTGAAAAAGATTCCCTGTGGAACGAACCGGACTTACTAAAAACTACACTACTGTACGATTAGGTACACTGCCTATAAGTGTTGTAGCAAGGTTTAAGTATATCCATTCAATAAATAAATAAATATCTTTTGTAAAATTGTATCATATTTAATAGTATTTCCTTGTAAAATTTAATAGTATTTTATACCCCTCTGCTTTGACATCAAGTATTTATTGATGACAAACATACTTGATGACAAAATACTATTAAATACTTGAATGACAAAAATACTTGATGTCAAAGCTAAGGGGTATAAAATACTATTAAATTTTACAAGGAAATACTATTAAATACGATACAATTTTACACTAGATATTTATTTATTTATTGAATGGATATACTTAAACCTTGCTACAACACTTATAGGCAGTGTACATAATCGTACAGTAGTGTAGTTTTTAGTAAGTCTGGTTCGTTCCACAGGGAATCTTTTTCACAAAGCTTAATGCTATATTAGTTTAAATTTATAAAAATAAAAATATATATATAAGTAATATTATTATTATAAAGGGGGGTTTTTACCGTTTAATGACCGGTTTGTCGATTTTAAAACTTTAGTCGCAGTTAAAACCAAATGTAAAATATTAAATAAATAAAAGACTTAATTTAAAGCGTAAAGTAAATAACGATAATGAAATTGCGAATAATAAAAGTGCGATAAAATAAACTTGCGATAATTAAAAAGTACGATAATTAAAAGTGCAATTAAATACAATAACAATAAATAAAAATGCGATAATTAGAAGTGCAATTAAATATAAAATAAAGAAAATTAAATATGAAATAAAAGAATTATGCTTATTTAAACTTCCGTAATCATGATGTTTGACGTGTTGATTTTAGTTTTATGCCCATGGGTTAATTGTCCTTTGTCCTGGATTATTTAATATGTCCATCTGGTTTTTGTCCATAACAGTCCATCAGTCATAAATATAAAGTGCGAGTGTCCTCGTCAAATTATCCTTATACCCGAAGTCAAATATTCCAACTAATTGGGGACTTAAACTGTAACAAGATTTTAATACTTTGTTTAATAATTACACCAGGATGTCGACTGAGTGTAACCCAAGGTTTTAATACTTTGTTTACAATTATGCCAAGTGTCCTTGTACATAATTTCACCCCTGTTTTAATAATTCTAGTGGCTATTAATCCATTCCCGTGTCTGGTTAAATGAACGATTATTCGTACATATAAATACCCCGCCCATCGTGTCCGATTGAGTGTATATGGTTATTTATAGGGACTTCCAATTGTAAATCTTTATATTAAAATTAACAAACTATCATTTAGTTAAACAAATATAAATCCCATTAATAGCACATAGTCTAATTTCCACAAGTGTCGTTCTTTTGTCCAAACCCCAATTATGGTACAAAGCCCAATTACCCAATTTTAATATTTTTAGCCCAACATCAGGATTACTTCGGATTAAATAAGCATAATAGTAACTTAGCTACGAGACATTAATGTAAAAAGGTTGAATATAACTTACAATGATTAAAAATAGCGTAGCGTTACACGGACAGAATTTTGACTTACACCCTTACAACATTCGCTAACATACCCTTATTATTAGAATTAAAATTAAAATTAAAATTAATATATATATATATATATATATATATATATATATATATATATATATATATTACGTATATATTGAGAGAGAGATAGATTATATGGATAAATGATGCACCAAAGCTCGATTTTTATAGGCATGTGATCTGGAAAAGGGGCTCATACGATCGCATGGATTTATGCCTTCCAGGCCATGCGATCGCATGGCCAGCTGGGGAGAGCCACTTTTAGTTGTTTTCTTCTGCCGACGTTTATTTAAATATAATATAATATATATATTAATTTTAAGAATTAATTATATATTATATTATATTCATATGCATAGTTGACTTGTAATTTTTAGTCCGTTGCGTTGAGCGTTGAGAGTTGACTCTGGTCCCAGTTCCGGATTTTTGAACGTCCTTGCGTATAATTTAATATCTTGTACTTTTCGTTTTGAATCTTGTACTCTTGTAATTTTGAGACGTTTCTTATCAATAATTGGAACCTCATTGATTATATTTTGTACTTTTGAGCTTTTTGGTCGTTTGTGTCTTCAATTCGTCGAATCTGTCTTTTGTCTTCACCTTTTATTATTTAAACGAATATCACTTGTAAATAGAACAATTGCAACTAAAAGCTTGTCTTTCTTGAGGAATAATGCTATGAAATATATGTTCGTTTTTAGCATTATCAAATATTCCCACACTTGAGCGTTGCTTGTCCTCAAGCAATATAGTCTTGAAATACTAGAATCACTTCTTTATTCTTCACACTTTGTACATCAGTGATTTCTATACGGCGGTATAAACAATGGTAGTAACGATATGGTTTACAGTCTCACATGACTATAAAAATTTAGATCCATTAAGGAAATTGGATCTTTATGAATACATTTGATCTTTTGAAAATTAAATCTAGTTTTTACCCTAGATAAGTTTTCAGGAATAACCCTTCACCGGTGTTTGCAAAATATTTTTGTGGGTTTGGTGGGTTTCAGATTTGAAAATTTTAGCTCAAAACTTGCGGTTTTGTGTCACCCACTTGCTAACCTTGTATTAGGAAAGCAACACGTCCAGTATACTTGCTCCGTATATTACCTTTTGGTAAACTACCGTCCGGTTGTAAATGAAAGCGTTGAACAAGCAACTGTTAAGGCAATGTCCCCTGACATGCTTTTAATTATGGTCTATAACGTGTCGGACGCAATTACTATCCTTGGTAGGAGCAATAGTAAAGCTCACCCTTATAATTTTTTGATCTGGCACAAGGTCCTATCTTTGACCATACTATGCAACCACCGTTCTTACGGTTGACACCCGATTTGGTTCATGTGACCTAATGAATTCCAGGTGAATTCCTAGGATTTTACGTTCAATGGTAATGAACGCATTGAAAATAGGTTTTCAGAAAACTAATCGGTTTGTAACTTTTTGATCAAAATATTTTCTCGTTCAAGCTCGAGTTTAGATATCATTGAATTCCATGAGTTGAATTCTCAATCTTTAAGGTCAATCTCAAGGGTTGAGTAATATCAGTCTTAAAAGCTGATTTTTGATCTTTTAAGGAGATTATCCTTTCTGGGGATCTGATTCATTAGTCTTATCAAGCTAATTTGCACGGTGCCCCCCATTGTACAAGATAAATCATTCTCATGGTTAGGATAAATCTGACCACTTGGTGACCCTGTTTTATGCTGAGGTCCGTGGATTTCCTGCTGATTTTAGAGATGACTTTTCTAGATTTTTCATCAACCTACAGCTGGTCTGGACGACAACTTCATGACCTAAATCAAGAAGCGCGTGTCTTTTTCGGAAGACTTTACTTCCTTTTAATGATGAAATTGATTCATCGTGTAGATCCATCTCTTCTTTTCTTTCATCGGGTAAAATAGTTGATTTAGTCCAAAACAAAAGTATTTTCAATTATTTGTTACAGAAATATGTGATATATATTTTGAATAACTTGGTGAAAATTTCCCACACTTGGCTTTTATTTTCCTTTTTATTGTCCTCTATACCATTTTAAATGAAATCTAGCATTTTGGTTTGTTTCTCAATTTATGTCCTTTCCGAGGTAACAATAATTTCGGTGTTAAAACCTAGTTTTATCATTCATAAATATGTATAAACATGATTTTGAGTTCGTTTAATTGAAAATTTTAAAAATTTTTACTAGAATTGGGTAGTCAGTATATAAGACTAGGATTGTTCTTTATTATCAGAGAGCACTAGATTCTAATACAAATACTGCTTTACTAGTATTTTTAATGGTAACCAAGTGTTTAATATAAAAATTTTTAAAAATCCGAAATAATTTAACCCCTTCCCACACTTAAGATCTTGCAATGCCCTCATTTGCAAGAAATCAGTAACAATTTAAATTATTGAGGGTGATTAGCGTAAAAATGATTAAATTTTACCAAAGTTTCCAAACATATTGGCGTTTGTTTGCTGAATGATAAATGGTACATATCATTTGTCCATTCCGTCTGTTGTTACATCACATTTATCTTGTCGTCAAAATTAGTAGCTTTTGCTGAACTTAATGCCAGTCTTTGAAAATGCGCTGTTTTACCCTGTTTTGTACAATTTACCATATACATACATACAAATATAAACATGCATGGCAATTTGACATGGGACTTAATATCCCACTTTCAAATCCTAAATGTGAAATATTAGTATACAATAATCATAAAAATGATAAAGATTACATAAGTATATTCAATAACATAAGTTTAAACATGAATAAGTAAAAAGATAAAAACATATAAATCATATAAATAACCAAATGGAACTAAATCAGTCTGGATATGGGTTCTAGTTCATCTTGTCAGGTGGGTTCCATTGTTGGTTATAGGTGTTCTGATAGGCTTGATTATAGTCATACTGGTTAAAGGGTGGTCGGATATCGGGGCTGTGTGGCGGAAAATGAGCAGGTCGAGTAGGTACATAGTTATTTGGTACCTGATATGATAGCTTGTTCATGATTTGGTGCTGATGAACTAACCAGCTATCGTGTTGGCGTCGCCTATAATCCTCGTATACTCGCTCGGAGTTCCACTGCTCATACATACTATGTCTGGCCGCGTTCGTCAAGAATAGCATCTCGAAAGACATCCCTAATGTCTTCCGCCTCCTCCATTTCCTCGTCTAAGCCTCTCTCTACCTGAGGATGAGATCCCTCATAGGGTACTGCCTGGTTACGTCTACTTTTCAATACCTTAGCACCCACATAAACTTTCAATCCTAAGGGCTCAACCTGTTCTCTACAAAGCTATAATGGACCCCCTTGGTTCCTATCAACACCTAAATACTCTCCAATGAGAGTAACAAAAATACCTCCTCCTATTATACTCCCGTCCTGCATTCCCTCTACCATTTTAGATAAATAAAAAGCAACACAGTAAGGGATATTGACAAAGCTTCTAGGATCCCGAATACACTTTAGGTAGAATAAATCATGTAAGGTAATTTTTTCTTTATTATGACCTCTCTGTGTAATCGAGTTAGCCCAAAATCTATGAATAATACGAAGCTCGGCTCTGTCAATATGTGTATAGGAGTGTCCTCCTGCTCGTGTAAAAACATCAAAATGTGAAATACGCCAAAAATACTTGATGTCAAAGCAGAGGGGTATAAAATACTATTAAATTTTATAAGAAAATACTATTAAATACGATACAATTTTACAAAAGATATTTATTTATTTATTGAATGGATATACTTAAACCTTGCTACAACACTTATAGGCAGTGTACCTAATCGTACAGTAGTGTAGTTTTTAGTAAGTCCGGTTCGTTCCACTGGGAATCTTTTTCACAAAGCTTAACGCTATATTAGTTTAAATTTATAAAAATACAAATATATATATAAGTAATATTATTATTATAAAGGGGGGTTTTTACCGTTTAATGACCGGTTTGTCGATTTTAAAACTTTAGTCGCAGTTAAAACCAAATGTAAAATATTAAATAAATAAAAGACTTAATTTAAAGTGTAAAGTAAATAACGATAATGAAATTACGAATAATAAAAGTGCGATAAAATAAACTTGCGATAATTAAAAAGTACGATAATTAAAAGTGCAATTAAATACAATAACAATAAATAAAAATGCGATAATTAGAAATGCAATTAAATATAAAATAAAGGAAATTAAATTTGAAATAAAAGAATTATGCTTATTTAAACTTCCGTAATCATGATGTTTGACGTGTTGATTTTAGTTTTATGCCCATGGGTTAATTGTCCTTTGACCTGGATTATTTAATATGTCCGTCTGGTTTTTGTCCATGACAGTCCATCAGTCACAAATATAAAGTGCGAGTGTCCTCGTCAAATTATCCTTATACCCAAAGTCAAATATTCCAACTAATTGGGGACTTAAACTGTAACAAGATTTTAATACTTTGTTTAATAATTACACCAGGATGTCGACTAAGTGTAACCCAAGGTTTTAATACTTTGTTAACAATTATGCCAAGTGTCCTTGTACATAATTTCACCCCTGTTTTAATAATTCTAGTGGCTATTAATCCATTCCCGTGTCCGGTTAAATGAACGATTATTCGTACATATAAATACCCCGCCCATCGTGTCCGATTGAGTGTATATGGTTATTTATAGGGACGTCCAATTGTAAATCTTTATATTAAAATTAACAAACTATCATTTAGTTAAACAAATATAAAGCCCATTAATAGCGCATAGTCTAATTTCCACAAGTGTCGTTCTTTTGTCCAAACCCCAATTATGGTACAAAGCCCAATTACCCAATTTTAATATTTTTAGCCCAACATCAGGATTACTTCGGATTAAATAAGCATAATAATAACTTAGCTACGAGACATTAATGTAAAAAGGTTGAACATAACTTACAATGATTAAAAATAGCGTAGCGTTATACGGATAGAATTTTGACTTACACCCTTACAACATTCGCTAACATACCCTTATTATTAGAATTAAAATTAAAATTAAAATTAAAATATAAATATATATATATATATATATATATATATTACGTATATATTGAGAGAGAGATAGATTATATGGATAAATGGTTGCTTGTTCAACGCTTTCATTTACAACCGGACGGTAGTTTACCAAAAGGTAATATACGGAGCAAGTATACTGGACGTGTTGCTTTCCTAATACAAGGTTAGCAAGTGGGTGACACAAAACCGCAAGTTTTGAGCTAAAATTTTCAAATCTGAAACCCACCAAACCCACAAAAATATTTTGCAAACACCGGTGAAGGGTTATTCCTGAAAACTTATCTAGGGTAAAAACTAGATTTAATTTTCAAAAGATCAAATGTATTCATAAAGATCCAATTTCCTTAATGGATCTAAATTTTTATAGTCATGTGAGACTGTAAACCATATCGTTACTACCATTGTTTATACCGCCGTATAGAAATCACTGATGTATAAAGTGTGAAGAATAAAGAAGTGATTCTAGTATTTCAAGACTATATTGCTTGAGGACAAGCAACGCTCAAGTGTGGGAATATTTGATAATGCTAAAAACGAACATATATTTCATAGCATTATTCCTCAAGAAAGACAAGCTTTTAGTTGTAATTGTTCTATTTACAAGTGATATTCGTTTAAATAATAAAAGGTGAAGACAAAAGACAGATTCGACGAATTGAAGACACAAACGACCAAAAAGCTCAAAAGTACAAAATACAATCAATGAGGTTCCAATTATTGATAAGAAACGTCTCAAAATTACAAAAGTACAAGATTCAAAACGAAAAGTACAAGATATTAAATTATACGCAAGGACGTTCGAAAATCCGGAACTGGGACCAGAGTCAACTCTCAACGCTCGACGCAACGGACTAAAAATTACAAGTCAACTATGCATATGAATATAATATAATATATAATTAATTCTTAAAATTAATATATATATTATATTATATTTAAATAAACGTCGGCAGAAGAAAACAACTAAAAGTGGCTCTCCCCAGCTGGCCATGCGATCGCATGGCCTGGAAGGCATAAATCCATGCGATCGTATGAGCCCCTTTTCCAGATCACATGCCTATAAAAATTGAGCTTTGGTGCACCATTTATCCATATAATCTATCTCTCTCTCAATATATACGTAATATATATATATATATATATATATATATATATATATATATATATATATATATATATATATATTAATTTTAATTTTAATTCTAATAATAAGGGTATGTTAGCGAATGTTGTAAGGGTGTAAGTCAAAATTCTGTCCGTGTAACGCTACGCTATTTTTAATCATTGTAAGTTATATTCAACCTTTTTACATTAATGTCTCGTAGCTAAGTTACTATTATGCTTATTTAATCCGAAGTAATCCTGATGTTGGGCTAAAAATATTAAAATTGGGTAATTGGGCTTTGTACCATAATTGGGGTTTGGACAAAAGAACGACACTTGTGGAAATTAGACTATGGGCTATTAATGGGCTTTATATTTGTTTAACTAAATGATAGTTTGTTAATTTTAATATAAAGATTTATAATTGGAAGTCCCTATAAATAACCATATACACTCAATCGGACACGATGGGCGGGGTATTTATATGTACGAATAATCGTTCATTTAACCAGACACGGGAATGGATTAATAGCCACTAGAATTATTAAAACAGGGGTGAAATTATGTACAAGGACACTTGGCATAATTGTTAACAAAGTATTAAAACCTTGGGTTACACTCAGTCGACATCCTGGTGTAATTATTAAACAAAGTATTAAAATCTTGTTACAGTTTAAGTCCCCAATTAGTTGGAATATTTGACTTCGGGTATAAGGATAGTTTGACGAGGACACTCACAATTTATATTTATGACTGATGGACTGTTATGGACAAAAACCAGACGGACATATTAAATAATCCAGGACAAAGGACAATTAACCCATGGGCATAAAACTAAAATCAACACGTCAAACATCATGATTACGGAAGTTTAAATAAGCATAATTCTTTTATTTCATATTTAATTTCCTTTATTTTATATTTAATTGCACTTCTAATTATCGCATTTTTATTTATTGTTATTGTATTTAATTGCACTTTTAATTATCGTACTTTTTAATTATCGCAAGTTTATTTTATCGCACTTTTATTATTCGCAATTTCATTATCGTTATTTACTTTACGCTTTAAATTAAGTCTTTTATTTATTTAATATTTTACATTTGGTTTTAACTGCGACTAAAGTTTTAAAATCGACAAACCGGTAATTAAACGGTAAAAACCCCCCTTTATAATAATAATATTACTTATATATATATTTTTATTTTTATAAATTTAAACTAATATAGCGTTAAGCTTTGTGAAAAAGATTCCCTGTGGAACGAACCAGACTTACTAAAAACTACACTACTGTACGATTATGTACACTGCCTATAAGTGTTGTAGCAAGGTTTAACTATATCCATTCAATAAATAAATAAATATCTTGTGTAAAATTGTATCGTATTTAATAGTATTTCCTTGTAAAATTTAATAGTATTTTATACCCCTTAGCTTTGACATCAAGTATTTTTGTCATTCAAGTATTTAATAGTATTTTGTCATCAAGTATGTTTGTCATCAATAAATACTTGATGTCAAAGCAGAGGGGTATAAAATACAATTAAATTTTACAAGGAAATACTATTAAATACGATACAATTTTACAAAAGATATTTATTTATTTATTGAATGGATATACTTAAACCTTGCTACAACACTTATAGGCAGTGTACCTAATCGTACAGTAGTGTAGTTTTTAGTAAGTCCGGTTCGTTCCACAGGGAATCTTTTTCACAAAGCTTAACGCTATATTAGTTTAAATTTATAAAAATACAAATATATATATATATATATATATATATATATATATATATATATATATATATATATATATATAAGTAATATTATTATTATAAAGGGGGGTTTTTACCGTTTAATGACCGGTTTGTCGATTTTAAAACTTTAGCCGCAGTTAAAACCAAATGTAAAATATTAAATAAATAAAAGACTTAATTTAAAGCTAAAGTAAATAACGATAATCAAATTGCGAATAATAAAAGTGCGATAAAATAAACTTGCGATAATTAAAAAGTACGATAATTAAAAGTGCAATTAAATACAATAACAATAAATAAAAATGCGATAATTAGAAGTGCAATTAAATATAAAATAAAGGAAATTAAATATGAAATAAAAGAATTATGCTTATTTAAACTTCCGTAATCATGATGTTTGACGTGTTGATTTTAGTTTTATGCCCATGGGTTAATTGTCCTTTGTCCTGGATTATTTAATATGTCCGTCTGGTTTTTGTCCATAACAGTCCATCAGTCATAAATATAAAGTGCGAGTGTCCTCGTCAAATTATCCTTATACCCGAAGTCAAATATTCCAACTAATTGGGGACTTAAACTGTAACAAGATTTTAATACTTTGTTTAATAATTACACCAGAATGTCGACTGAGTGTAACCCAAGGTTTTAATACTTTGTTAACAATTATGCCAAGTGTCCTTGTACATAATTTCACCCCTGTTTTAATAATTCTAGTGGCTATTAATCCATTCCCGTGTCCGGTTAAATGAACGATTATTCGTACATATAAATACCCCGCCCATCGTGTCCGATTGAGTGTATATGGTTATTTATAGGGACGTCCAATTGTAAATCTTTATATTAAAATTAACAAACTATCATTTAGTTAAACAAATATAAAGCCCATTAATAGCCCATAGTCTAATTTCCACAAGTGTCGTTCTTTTGTCCAAAACCCAATTATGGTACAAAGCCCAATTACCCAATTTTAATATTTTTATCCCAACATCAGGATTACTTCGAATTAAATAAGCATAATAATAACTTAGCTACGAGACATTAATATTAAAAGGTTGAACATAACTTACAATGATTAAAAATAGCGTAGCGTTACACGGACAGAATTTTGACTTACACCCTTACAACATTCGCTAACATACCCTTATTATTAGAATTAAAATTAAAATTAAAATTAAAATATAAATATATATATATATATATGACGTATATATTGAGAGAGAGATAGATTATATGGATAAATGGTGCACCAAAGCTCGATTTTTATAGGCCTGTGATCTGGAAAAGGGGCTCATGCGATCGCATGGATTTATGCCTTCCATGCCATGCGATCGCATGGCCAGCTGGGGAGAGCCACTTTTAGATGTTTTCTTCTGCCGACGTTTATTTAAATATAATATAATATATATATTAATTTTAAGAATTAATTATATATTATATTAAATTCATATGCATAGTTGACTTGTAATTTTTAGTCCGTTGCGTCGAGTGTTGAGAGTTGACTCTGGTCCCGGTTCTGAATTTTCGAACGTCCTTGCGTATAATTTAATATCTTGTACTTTTTGTGATGACCCGGGAATTTCCAACCAAATTTAAACTTAATCGTTATAAGTTTCTGACACGATAAGCAAAGTCTGTAATGTTGAGTCTAGAAAATTTTGGAACAGATTACATGAATGCATTTACCCTTTGACTATTACCGACGATTCACGAACCTTATAATGGTAAACAGAAATGTATATACAAACAATTATATATGTAAACAATCATATATAATAAATTAAATATATTAATGAACTGTTATATGATTGGGATATTATGAAAGATAACTTAAAATAACTAGAACTTGTTATTTTAATATATAGGGTAAATTTAATATAAAGGATTTCAAACATAATTGGTCAACGTTAACAAAGTAGTAAATGTACGATGTTATACTTTGAAATTAATTATTTTAATAATTAATATTGATCCAAGTAATACAACTTTAGGCTTAAAAACCTAATCGGTTATATTGTAATGTGAAATATATATATATATATATATATATATATATATATATATATATATATATATATATATATATATATATATATATATATACACATAATTATTACTATATGTATGATGTTAAAATGTATAAATATTGAATATATAATATGTATTATGTAAACATTTAATTTTATAAAGCCAATAGTATATAAAATAAATATATGTAATTACAAGTTAAAATATAATTAATATATTAAAATCTTTATTATTATTTTTTTTCATTGACATAAATAATATTATTAATATCAAAATCAGTATTATTAATAATATCATCTAATATATATGTAAAAATTAATATATTTGATTTGTTGCATTATTACTGTTTTGAACAATATATATATATATAGTTAAGAAATTGTTATATATTATTATTACTAATATTATTATTAATATCAATATAAATAATATTACAATTATCATTATTATAAATTTCAATAAAATTATTATTATGGTTACTTATTATTATTATTATTATTATTTATTTTTTTTTCTTTTCTGTTATTATTATTAATGTTGTACTATTGTTATATTTATGTTATTAATATTATTGTATTGTCACTATTTATAATATTAAAAATAATAATATTATTAATATATTTATTAAATATTAAAATTAATATATAAAAGGTAATTATATAATGTATAACATACAGATATATAATCTAATATATATATTACGCGTACCATTTAATTATTTATATCACTATCAGTCTTTATCTGTTTTTGTTTCTTTATCTGATTCGAATTTTTTTTGTCAATCAATGATGTCCTACAAAACAACCCGTGATCAATTCACTTCAATTATTCCATTCCCTCATAATTATTACAGCTATCGACTCATGAAGATTAAAACAGAAAAATTTTACATAAAAGAAAACCTTATCTCTGTTATGTAACCCACGTTGGCATAATTTGAATTCGAAGGAATCCTCACAAATTAATGATACAGAAGCATTAGGAATCACATATATAAACTACCTGTAAGTTTCTAACTTTCAATTCGCTCCAATTACTCTAAATTTCGAAGTCAAACAATAAGAAGAAAAAGTCAAAGAATTTGTTCTTGGGTAAATTCGAATTTGTTTTGAAATTGTAGATCAAATTGATGAATCAGATAGTTTATATGAATGATTTAGAGTCTCTTTTGTGTTGTAACATTTTTCTAAAACATCACAGAAATCAAAAGTCGATTTATTTATTTTTTCCTTGAACCCATCGCTGTTTACAGCAGCTAATCATGGGCTTTTTTTTTACGGTGATATTAATTTGAAATAACAATTACGAGAGTTTATGAATTGTATTAGGTCCTAAAACTAACTCGTTATATAATTGAATTGCTTCGCTGGTCATCCAAATTACAGGAGGTAGAAGATAAAACAAGAACACATTAAATTACGTGTTATATATAAACTGTTGGGGGTATAAAACAGAATAGCGGGCACAGCCTAGCTGGTTAAGGTGTTGTTTGGATGTTTGAGAGGTCGGGGGTTCAAGCCCATGCATGGGCTATTTTTTTTGGAAATTCATTCTATTAAGATAGTTATCTTCTTTTTATTTTCATTATTTTTCTTACTATTATTATTATTATTATTACCTATTAATATTATTGTTGTGATATTAATTATTACTAGTATCTTAATTGTTAATAATCTAAAAACTAACACTAAAACAAGTATTATTATGATTATTATTATTATCATTATTGTTATTGCTATTATTAATTAAAATTGATTATATATATACTAAAAATTAATATTATAATTATTATTGTTACTAATGTTATTATCATTATCATTACTAGTATTATCATTATAATTAGTACTATCATCACAATTATTATTATAATTATTATCATGATTAATAATATTATTATCATTACTAGGAAAATAATACCACCTATTATCATTATCATTATTATCACAGATCATTATCAAAGTTTGTACAAATAGATATTCGTATATGAAAAGTTCATTACTATGATATTTGTAATACATATCACCATATTATTTTTGTACTAATTAAGTTATATAAGATATCAAATGATATATGAATATATTTTTATCATATAAAAATCCTGATATAAGTTTTTATTTGCAACCTGTTAAAGAAAGATAAATATTAGTATATATAAAATATACAAATTAAATATATTAAATAACATATAATATAACAATCATATTATTAATAATAATAAACTCGTTCGATTACAATTATACGTGTTAATAGTTATGCAAATGATATAGGTTCGTGAATCCGAGGCCAACCCTACACTTGTTCAATGTCGTAATATGTATTTTTACTACAAAATACATTAGGTGAGTTTCATTAATCCCTTTTTAAATACTTTTGCAATATATATTTTTGGGACTAAGAATACATGCGCTGCTTTTATAAATGCTTTACGAAATAGACACAAGTAATCGAAACTACATTCTATGATTGGATTATCTAATCGAATATGCCCTTTTTATTAAGTCTGGTAATCTAAGAATTAGGGAACAGACACCCTAATTGACGCGAACTCTAAAGATAGATCTATCGGGCCCAACAAGCCCCATCCAAAGTACCGGATGCTTTAGTACTTCGAAATTTATATCATGTCCGAAGGAGGATCCCGGAATGATGGGGATATTCTTATTATGCATCATGTTAATGTCGGTTACCAGGTGTTCAATCCATATGAATGATTTTTTATCTCTATGTATGAGATGTGTATTGAAATATGAAATCTTGTGGTCTATTAAAATAATAGAAATGATTGTTATGATAAACTAATGAACTCACCAACCTTTTGGTTGACACTTTAAAGCATGTTTATTCTCAGGTATGAAAGAAATCTTCCGCTGTGCATTTGCTCATTTTAGGGATATTACTGGAGTCATTAATGGTATATTTCAAAAGACGTTGCATTCGAGTCGTTGAGTTCATCAAGATTATTATTAAGTTAATTATAGTTAGATACATTATGAAATGGTATGCATGACGTCAACTTTCATTGTAATGAAAGATTATCTTTTCAAAAACGAATGCAATGTTTGTAAAATGTATCCTATAGAGGTTGAAAGGACCCGTTCATATACATTATAAACGATTCACAATAGTTGATTACATTGCGAGGTATTTGACCTATATATGATATATTTTACAAACATTGCATTCGTTTTTAAAAGACAATCTTTCTTTACATCAAAAATTGACAGGCATGCATACCATTTCATAATATCCACTATCCAACTATAAATTGATTTAATAATAATCTTTGATGAACTCAATTACTCGAATGCAACGTTCTTCGAAATATGCTATGAAAGACTCCAAGTAATATCTTTAAAATGAGCAAATGCACAGCGGAAGATTTCTTTAACACCTGAGAATAAACATGCTTTAAAGTGTCAACCAAAAGGTTGGTGAGTTCATTAGTTTATCATAATCATTTATTTCCATCATTTTAATAGACCACAAGAATTTCATTTCCAGTTCTCATAAATATACGTCCCATGCATAGAGACAAAAAATAATCATTCATATGGTGAACACCTGGTAACCGACATTAACTAGATACATATAAGAATATCCCCTTTCATTCCGGGATCCTCCTTCGGACATGATATAATTTCGAAGTACTAAAGCATCCGGTACTTTGGATGGGGTTTGTTAGGCCCAATAGATCTATCTTTAGGATTCGCGTCAATTAGGGTGTCTGTTCCCTAATTCTTAGATTACCAGACTTAATAAAAAGGGGCATATTCGATTTCGATAATTCAACCATATAATGTAGTTTCAATTACTTGTGTCTATTTCGAAAAACATTTATAAAAATTGCGCATGTATTCTCAGCCCAAAAATATAAAGGGTAAAAAGGCAAATGAAACTCACCATACTGTATTTCGTAGTAAAAATACATATAACGTCATTGAACAAGTGCAAGGTTGGCCTCGGATACACGAACCTAAATTAATTATATATATTTATGTGTTGGTCAATATTTGTCTAACAAATTAGGTCAAGTCATAGTGTACCACAATCCTAATGCTCGAGACTAATATGCAAAAGTCAACAAAAGTAAATTTGACTCAAAATAATTTCCAAAAATTTATACATGATTAATATATAGTTTAAATATCGTCGTTTTATATTTTTAAATATTTTTAAAAGATTTATTAGAGTAAATAATATAATTTATTTATTAATAAATAAAATTTTATATTATATTTATATAATAAAATATACATTTATATATATTAAGTAATAAAATTTATAGGGTTCATTTAATATTATAAAGATAATATGATACGTATTATTAAAGTAAGTTATTACACGTAGTAAAATATGTTTGTATCAAATATTTATTTGATAAAATAATATCTATAATGATAGTAAGTAAAAGTTGTATTATTTTGTAATAATAATTATTATTATAAAAATATCAATATTTATAATTACTAAGATGACATTATGATAAAACGATAATTCTAATTATGATAACTTTAATATTTACGATAATTTTTAATATTATCTTTAAAATAATAATTCTATTTAAAATAATAATAATAATGATATTTTATAGTAACAATGACATTTCTATTAAAATGATAATTTTTGTTAAAATGATAGTTTTAATACTAACGATAATTTTAATAATAATAGTAATGATAAAAATAATAAGAACGATAATTTTATCTAAATCAATAGCTTATAATATTTTAATTTCATCATGATACTCTTACCCATTATTTCCTAATCATTTCGTTTAATAGCTTTTAATCGTCTTTTATATCGTGTTCGTAATAATGATAATAATAGTAATCAAAATAATTAGGTGTTACAAATATTTGTTTTAATTACACTAATATTAATAATGATAGTTACTATAACATTATTAACGATAATACTAATAATTATCTTAATGATAATATAGTAATAATAATAATAACAATAACAATAACTATTTTTAAATAATGATATATATATTAATAATGATAATAATAATAATAATACCAATAATAATAATAATAATAATAATAATAATAATAATAATAATAATAATAATAATAATAATAATAATAATAATAATAATAATAATAATAAAAATTGGATAATAATAATAATACTAATTATAACTTTAACGATAATAACGATAATAATAATAAAAAAAATAACAATTTTTAATGATAAATCCTTTTATTAATAAAGATAATAATAATAATAATAAGAAAAAACTAGAACGACGATAATAACGACGATAATAATAATCATTTTTAATAATAATACAAAAATTCGATGGACTATAACTTCAAATCCGTTCATCGAAATCATTCGATATCTAAATGAAAAGTTCTTAATTTTTCGCTAGCTTTCCAACGACATGCATATATTATACCTTAACTCAGTCGCATATATAACTAATTCAGGATTCAACATAACCTAACTAAAGGCAATATCAAAAGTACAAACATGCATAATCCTATATACTCGAGCACTAGTCAGGGATACACTATTAGTATGTAAAAGTTAAATTATGAGTACTCACGTATCAATATTGAGATTCAATATTGCAGGAAAGGTACGTAGACGCAACGGAGATGATAAACACTATATTGACCTCACGAGCATACCCATGAACCATACCAATCACCTCCATAGCTATAACCCATAATTTCCTTAATCCAATCCCACTCGAAAAACAATTTCAAAATTACTCGGACATCACTCTGACGTAATATTTTATGTATACTAATAATATCTTGAAATAATACGGAGTAAATATATATATGTAAATCGATTGAGAGAGTTTAGAGAAAAATATTTTCAAGTTTCTATGAAATAATGAAACCTATTGAATTCTATTTATAATAGATTTTTGAATTATTAAAGTGAATTATTAAAGTATGAATTATTAAAGTGAATTATTAAAGTATGAATTATTAAAGTGAATTATTAAAGTATGAATTATTAAAGTGAATTATTAAAGTATGAATTATTAAAGTGAATTATTAAAGTTAAAGTAAAGGTAAAGTTTAAGTATAGTAAAAGTATAAAACTATGTACGTATAATACGCGTATAAATATATATAATATTAATTTAAATCGTTATATATATTTAATAAAATAAAATATAAATATCGTTATCTTTATCATACTGGTTAAGTAATGAGTTGTCAAAAGTGGTTCTAGATATTTATAAAAGTTATATACGTTTTAATAATAAAGTTCTTTTTAAACTGAAAACGTTTTTGTACGTTTGAAACTAAATCAAATAAATATAATAATTTTGTTTTCCAAAACCAAATATATTTTTAAGAATCATTTTGTTTAAAGGTTAAAATAATGGACATCGTTATATCATAAAATGTTTTAAAAAAATAGAATCATATATATTCATAATAGGTTTCAAGTTTTTAAATTACAGTTTATTGGTGAAGCACGGGATAAAGTTCAAAGGTTAAATAAACGTATGAAATCATCTTAATGAAAAATGTCGAGTTACTTAACTTGTCGATATCCAACATCTAAGTTATTTACACTTCACGTTCTTACTTATAAATCACTTTACCATTTTCCGAATGTTGTCAAAAAGAATAGATTTCTTAAATCACAGTGGACCTCATAACATAGACCCGTAATCATATCATAATGTATCTGATAAATCAACAATTTGATATTATCTTCTAATTCCATCGATAAACATATTGAAACAAATACGATCATGTAAAGTATTATACATTTAATACTTTATTAATATTCTCAAGTTATAATATATATATACACATATATATACATATTTATTTATATATAACGGTTCGTGAATCGTCTGAATTTGGTCGAGGTTATAATGAATGTATGAACACAATTTAAAATTCTTGAGATTTAACTTAACAAACTTTGCTTATCGTGTCGAAATAATATAAAGATAAAGTTTAAATTTGATTGGAAATTTCCGGGTTGTCACAGAGGTCAAGTACCTCGCGATGTAATCAACTGTTGTGAATCGTTTATAATCGATATGGACTTCGTCCGGATGGATTAGGACGGCTCCTCACAGTTGGTATCAGAGCGGTAGTCGTAGCGAACCAGGTCTTACATTAGTGTGTCTAACTAGTAGTCGTTAGGATGTATTAGTGAGTCTGGACTTCGACCTGGTCTGCATGTCAAAAAGTTTTGCTTATCATTTTGTGTCGAAAATTATCTACTTATCATTCTTAGTCTAGACACGTCTTGCTGCATTGATTGCATGAATAGTGTATAGACAAGATTCATATCTTAGCGTATCTGTTACTGTAAACCTTACCTGGCGTATCCCGTAAATTTCTCCGTAATCTACGAAACCTTTTGTCCTATATATATGGATATTCTATGTAATTAAGAATACCATCCGTTTGCCAGAAAATCATTTCATATCTAAAAATTCTTTATTCAATCGTACGAAATGGAATTCGTCATTAGTTCAAGTCACTCGGATTCCGAAATGGAATCCCACTCAAGCTCCGAAAGTAGTGTGACCGGAATGGATTAACCAATCAGTCATCATCTATTCTGGATGAATTGGGGATGGGTTCGTAGCCTCCTCAATCATTGGAGACAAGAAGAAGGTGATCCTTTCCATCCGCCACATTGCGCTATTGGCGAAGAACCTGAAGCACTTACCGGTGAACCTGTTCGAAACACCATCTTTTCTCTCATTTTCAGAGTATCTAGCCACGATTATATACTATACCAAATTCTAGATTATATTTATCAGCTAGTCCAAACCAAAAATCACCCCGATGTAATAGAAGAAATCAACGAGCTTCGCGCTCGGGTAGTGGCTTTAGAGAATATGGTGCGAAGATTACAAACACCAGCAGCATAACTAGTACCACCACCAAGGTTAACAGTACCATCACCACCACCAACATCCGCATCCCACACCTCAACATCTTAATCTATACCTCGAACATCAACATCATACGCACAACAAATACCAGGGAGTACCAACAGCAATTACCAATGAAGTATTGAACCATAACTTCATTAATATTCTGCGAAGAATATGTGGATCCTAATATTTGTAGAGATTACTTATTCTAGCTTAAATCGAAAATCAAATGAGTCTAACATTATATTGACTCATTAAATCCATGATTACATCTGAAGAAAATATATATGTATATATGTTTTCAAAAAGATTGTAATTAAAAATTCTTTTATACAAACTGTTAATGGTGAAAATATTTTAACGGGTAGGTAATACCCGAGGAATATTTAAATTTCACATTAATAAGTTACACTGTATACTTTTCAAATATGATTCAACAGTTATTCACTATCCTATTTACAACCAGCGAGATACGTATCCGTTCACCAAAGAATAACTATTTTCATTCAAATTCAATTTCATATTTGGATTTTGACCTATCAGAATCCAACAAGTGGCATAATGAAGAAATAATGGACACAATCAAAATTGATTAGAAACAGACTAATTAACAATATTAAATTTTATCAAGAAAACCATGCTAACAAAATCCTAGCTAACTGTTCCTAGGTAACTGTTAATTCCGTATTACATTTTATTTATCGCAATTTAATTATCGCAATTTATTTTATCGCAATTTATATTCTCGCAATTTTATTTATTGTCATTTAATTTCTGTTATTTACTTTACGCACTTTATTTATCGTTATTTAATTTCTATTATTTACTTTACGCACTTTATTTATCGTTATTTAATTTCTGTTATTTATTTTACGCACTTTAAATATCGGGACATGTATACAAGGTTTTGACATATCATATCGACGCATCTATATATATTATTTGGAATCACCATAGACACTCTATATGCAGTAATGATCGAGTTCTCTATACAGGGTTGAGATTGATTCTACAATAATATATATAATTTGAGTTGTGATCGAGTCTGAGACGAATACGGGTCACGATACGTATTAATTAATTCAAATATTATATATTAAACTATATATGAACTATTGAATTGCTAACTGTGGACTACCAACATTGGACAATTAAAATGAATTAAAATATTGATTATAACATATGAAACTAAATAATTCTTCAAGTTTGCCACTTGATCTCATCTTAAACCTCATTGTATCTCGACGATTACAATCTGCGTTCAAACCTGTCATAATTCCTGAAAACACCTCAATCGAGAGGATGAACCAACTGCACTTCATCTACGGAGGGAAAGATTTATGCATATAGTTATGCACCTGAGAAACTCTCGGCAACTGAGTAAAAGTTTAATACGTAGCCACGTTAGATCCTTTGGCATTTATTAGCAAAAATAATTTTGCGATCCCTTTTCAAAGTAGCCAATTTTATCACAGCTCTAGCAAATCAACTTCGATTTTCGTTCGAAACAACCTTATTATAACCTTGATATATATGCGTGCTCTTTTATTGTTACCGGGGAACCTTTTATATTCCATCATATTACCAGCAGACGTACCAGTAACCTCGTTGCTCCTTAGTTTAAATCCCTCCGATAAATCACTATATTTATCTATTGAAGTCTCTTCATGTACTAATCCGCATCTTGTAACGAGAACTGCCATAACAATTACCAAGAATTAGCAATCAGTACATTGAAAACTCACAGCATATCTACATCAACAGTTATATGTATGACATTTATCTCTTAGAATTATGATCTCTCATTCTGAAATTCTGAAAAGCACTCAGTCACAAATCAATACTCTGAATGTTGAAAAAGCTAAATGAAGCAACAGAAACCATAGACAACCGTAAACGGCCTTAATCATCGAAAATTTGATGATAAAGAATAGTATGTTGGAAAAGCTCAGAAAAGTTGGAACTAGAAAACGGATTGAGCTAACCACGAAGGAGACCAAGGACAAATACAAGTACCATACCATATATTCAAAGAATCCAGGTAATTCTGGATCCGTTGAAATCTTTAGAGAATATCTTGCTACAATGTCATGTTAAAATCTTGCGGAAAATCTTTCTCCATCAACCATCGAACCAAGAAATTTCAAAATATCATCATCAATATCTTCGATATTTCTGAGGATATTTTCATAAATATTTTCGTCTGAAATTATATATCTCTTCATGCTTCCTGTGTATCATTATATCGGAAACATTCAATAGAAAATTTAATACCGAAAAGCAGATTATGCGAAACTATGAAGGAAGCAGTGGATAAATAACAAAGAATAAGTTTGACTTCAAAGAATCTAAATGATTCAATGTCTGCTGAAGTCTTTAGCGAATATCTTGCTCCTTACTCTAAACTCTTGCGGACAATACTCTTCATCATCCTCTGATCTTAGAAACTCCAAGATATCATCGTATCTTTCATTATAAATATCCTCCATATTTCTGAAGATATTTTCATAACTATTCTTATCTAAATCTTTAATCTATTAGTGCTATCAGTGTTACATCATATAGAAACTGTTAGTTTCTATATTCTGTAAACTTTCGAGCTTAAAATATGAATGTTATTGAAGTAATGTTGGGAACTGATGCATGAGTTAGTATAATATAATGACACTTGATCAACGTGATTATATTACAGTAAGTCAAGCTGAGTTCTAATGGGACATGATGGTTCACAGTAGATCATACCACCATCATGTGTCATGTTACATAACTCTTTCTTTCTAATTAACTTCTGAACATATCAAGAAAGTATATTCTTGATAGCTCTATTCTCAATGATTCTGGTAATTTGATGAATCAAATCGTGCTATTACGTTTTTTCTTGATTATAACCTTAAATTCATTCAAAACTCCATACTTATAAATTCTAGACCATTACTCGTTTTACTAGAGATCGAGAGGAGATTAAAAAGACGAAGAGCTCCAAAACATAAAGGAAGATATAAAACTCGACAACAACACTGAAATTACAATAATTAAAAATTAAAACATCACGACAATTAAAAAAAAAAGATTACAATCAAACTACTCGTCGTCGATAATTGTCATCTGCAAAGTAGCGTTCACCAGTTATTTCACCATCCGTGAGGTACTCTGGAGACATCGGTATTTCTCTTGATGCCTCAACTGCTGCTTCAGCTGATTCATCGAGGTAACAATAACCCAACGTCTCTTCATCTTCAAGAACCGCATACAAAGAAATGCGTTTACCGCGATCTTCAATGGTATATTTTATAAAGTACCATTGATTATCGGTACACAGAAAACTTGCCCACAATCCGCATCATAATCGTCTTTATAAAGGAACACATACGCGAATTCACACGGAACTTTTTCCTTCAGAAAGGATAGCAAATCTTGTAAACCAACATCACGAATGTCGATATCTTCAAACGAAATACTGTCGCCCCACTCATTTTCCTTCATTTGATTACGGAAATCACCTCCGTAATGAACATCGAATGAAACAATCATTGGGGAAACTGTTAACATTTTGCAGTTTGGGAGTGTTTGATTTTTGATCTTGAGAAAGATGGAAATATAAAAGAAATATATGTTTGAGTGTATAAAATGAAGTATATGGTTGGTGTTTATATAGTGTAAAAGTGACCGTTGGGATAGCCGTTGAAAATTTTTTTTTTTTTTACTAACGGCTAAAAATTTGGGCACGTTTTTGGGCGAAAGTGGACGATGCCCATTGGGACCTCTTTCATGATACTTTCATTCGTGCACTTCGAATAATCGAATTATTTTATCTGTATTATTCAATAATGATAAAACTCTATTTATCTGCTCATATTCGTCATGAAAACATATTTATTGTTAGCCATGACGACCTCACTCAAATTTCGGGACGAAATTTCTTTAACGGGTAGGTACTGTGATGACCCGGGAATTTCCAACCAAATTTAAACTTAATCGTTATAAGTTTTCGACACGATAAGCAAAGTCTGTAATGTTGAGTCTAGAAAATTTTGGAACAGATTACATGAATGCATTTACCCTTTGACTATTACCGACGATTCACGAACCTTATAATGGTAAACAGAAATGTATATACAAACAATTATATATGTAAACAATCATATATAATAAATTAAATATATTAATGAACTGTTATATGATTGGGATATTATGAAAGATAACTTAAAATAACTAGAACTTGTTATTTTAATATATAGGGTAAATTTAATATAAAGGATTTTGAACATAATTGGTCAACGTTAACAAAGTAGTAAATGTACGATGTTATACTTTGAAATTAATTATTTTAATAATTAATATTGATCCAAGTAATACAACTTTAAGCTTAAAAACCTAATCGGTTATATTGTAATGTGAAATATATATATATATATATATATATATATATATATATATATATATATACACACACATAATTATTACTATATGTATGATGTTAAAATGTATAAATATTGAATATATAATATGTATTATGTAAACATTTAATTTTATAAAGCCAATAGTATATAAAATAAATATATGTAATTACAAGTTAAAATATAATTAATATATTAAAATCTTTATTATTTTTTTTTTCATTGACATAAACAATATTATTAATATCAAAATCAGTATTATTAATAATATCATCTAATATATATATGTAAAAATTAATATATTTGATTTGTTGCATTATTAATGTTTTGAACAATATATATATATATATATATATATATATATATATATATATATATATATATATATATATATATATATATATATATATATATATATATATAGTTAAGAAATTGTTATATATTATTATTACTAATATTATTATTAATATCAATATAAATAATATTACAATTATCATTATTATAAATTTCAATAAAATTATTATTATGGTTACTTATTATTATTATTTATTTATTTTTTTCTTTTCTGTTATTATTATTAATGTTGTACTATTGTTATATTTATGTTATTAATATTATTGTATTGACACTATTTATAATATTAAAAATAATAATATTATTAATATATTTATTAAATATTAAAATTAATATATAAAAGGTAATTATATAATGTATAACATACAGATATATAATCTAATATATATATTACGCGTACCATTTAATTATTTATATCACTATCAGTCTTTATCTGTTTTTGTTTCTTTATCTGATTCGAATTTTTTTTGTCAATCAATGATGTCCTACAAAACAACCCGTGATCAATTCACTTCAATTATTCCATTCCCTCATAATTATTACAGCTATCGACTCATGAAGATTAAAACAGAAACATTTTACATAAAAGAAAACCGTATCTCTGTTATGTAACCCACGTTGGCATAATTCGAATTCGAAGGAATCCTCACAAATTAATGATACAGAAGCATTAGGAATCACATATATAAACTACCTGTAAGTTTCTAACTTTCAATTCGCTCTAATTACTCTAAATTTCGAAGTCAAACAATAAGAAGAAAAAGTTAAAGAATTTGTTCTTGGGTAAATTCGAATTTGTTTTGAAATTGTAGACCAAATTGATGAATCAGATAGTTTATATGAATGATTTAGAGTCTCTTTTGTGTTGTAACATTTTTCTAAAACATCACAGAAATCAAAAGTCGATTTATTTATTTTTTCCTGGAACCCATCGCTGTTTACAGCAGCTAATCTTGGGCTTTTATTTTTTTTACGGTGATATTAATTTGAAATAACAATTACGAGAGTTTATGAATTGTATTAGGTCCTAAAACTAACTCGTTATATAATTGAATTGCATCGCTGGTCATCCAAATTACAGGAGGTAGAAGATAAAACAAGAACACATTAAATTACGTGTTATATATAAACTGTTGGGGGTATAAAACAGAATAGCGGGCACATCCCAGGTGGTTAAGGTGTTGTTTGGATGTTTGAGAGGTCAGGGGTTCAAGCCCATGCATGGGCTATTTTTTTTGGAAATTCATTCTATTAAGGTAGTTATCTTCTTTTTATTTTCATTATTTTTCTTACTATTATTATTATTATTATTATTATTATTATTATTATTATTATTATTATTATTATTATTATTATTATTATTATTATTATTATTATTATTATTATTATTATTATTACCTATTAATATTATTGTTGTGATATTAATTATTACTAGTATCTTAATTGTTAATAATCTAAAAACTAACACTAAAACAAGTATTATTATGATTATTATTATTATCGTTATTGTTATTGCTATTATTAATTAAAATTGATTATATATATACTAAAAATTAATATTATAATTATTATTGTTACTAATGTTATTATCATTATCATTACTAGTATTATCATTATAATTAGTACTATCATCACAATTATTATTATAAGTATTATCATGATTAATAATATTATTATCATTACTAGGAAAATAATACCACCTATTATCATTATCATTATTATCACAGATCATTATCAAAGTTTGTACAAATAGATATTTGTATATGAAAAGTTCATTACTATGATATTTGTAATACATATCACCATATTATTTTTGTACTAATTAAGTTATATAAGATATCAAATGATATATGAATATATTTTTATCATATAAAAATCCTGATATAAGTTTTTATTTGCAACCTGTTAAAGAAAGATAAATATTAGTATATATAAAATATACAAATTAAATATATTAAATAACATATAATATAACTATCATATTATTAATAATAATAAACTCATTCGATTACAATTATACGTGTTAATAGTTATGCAAATGATATAGGTTCGTGAATCCGAGGCCAACCCTACACTTGTTCAATGTCGTAATATGTATTTTTACTAAAAAATACATTAGGTGAGTTTCATTAATCCCCTTTTAAATGCTTTTGCAATATATATTTTTGGGACTGAGAATACATGCGCTGCTTTTATAAATGCTTTACGAAATAGACACAAGTAATCGAAACTACATTCTATGGTTGGATTATCTAATCGAATATGCCCTTTTTATTAAGTCTGGTAATCTAAGAATTAGGGAACAGACACCCTAATTGACGCGAACTCTAAAGATAGATCTATCGGGCCCAACAAGCCCCATCCAAAGTACCAGATGCTTTAGTACTTCGAAATTTATATCATGTCCGAAGGAGGATCCCGGAATGATGGGGATATTCTTATTATGCATCTTGTTAATGTCGGTTACCAGGTGTTCAATCCATATGAATGATTTTTTATCTCTATGTATGAGATGTGTATTGAAATATGAAATCGTGTGGTCTATTAAAATAATAGAAATGATTGTTATGATAAACTAATGAACTCACCAATCTTTTGGTTGACACTTTAAAGCATGTTTATTCTCAGGTATGAAAGAAATCTTCCGCTGTGCATTTGCTCATTTTAGGGATATTACTGGAGTCATTAATGGTATATTTCAAAAGACGTTGCATTCGAGTCGTTGAGTTCATCAAGATTATTATTAAATTAATTATAGTTAGATACATTATGAAATGGTATGCATGACGTCAACTTTCATTGTAATGAAAGATTGTCTTTTCAAAAACGAATGCAATGTTTGTAAAATGTATCCTATAGAGGTCAAGTACCTCGCGATGTAATCAACTGTTGTGAATCGTTTATAATCGATATGGACTTCGTCCGGATGGATTAGGACGGGTCCTCACACTTTTCGTTTTGAATCTTGTACTCTTGTAATTTTGAGACGTTTCTTATCAATAATTGGAACCTCATTGATTGTATTTTGTACTTTTGAGCTTTTTGGTCGTTTGCGTCTTCAATTCGTCGAATCTGTCTTTTGTCTTCACCTTTTATTATTTAAACGAATATCACTTGTAAATAGAATAATTGCAACTAAAAGCTTGTCTTTCTTGAGGAATAATGCTATGAAATATATGTTCGTTTTTAGCATTATCATACATCCTCGTTCAGTTTCATCAACAATTCTACTCGTATGCACCCGTATTCGTACTCGTACAATACACAGCTTTTAGATGTATGTACTATTGGTATATACACTCCAATGATTAGCTCTTAGCAGCCCATGTGAGTCATATAACACATGTGGGAACCATCATTTGGCAACTAGCAAGAAATATCTCATAAAATTACAAAAATATTAGTAATCATTCATGACTTATTTACATGTAAACAAAATTACACATCCTTTATATCTAATCCATATACCAACGACCAAAAACACCTACAAACACTTTCAATCTTCAATTTTCTTCATCTAATTGATATCTCTCAAGTTCTATCTTCAAGTTCTAAGTGTTCTTCATAAATTCTATAAGTTCTAGTTTCATAAAATCAAGAATACTTCCAAGTTTGCTAGCTTACTTCCAATCTTGTAAAGTGATCATCCAACCTCAAGAAATCTTTCTTATTTACAGTAAGATATCTTTCTAATACAAGGTAATACTCATATTCAGACTTTGATTCAATTTCTATAACTATAACAATCTTATTTCGAGTGGAAATCTTACTTGAACTTATTTTCGTGTCATGATTCTGCTTCAAGAACTTTCAAGCCATCCAAGGATCCTTTAAAGCTAGATCTATTTTTTTCATTTCTAGTAGGTTTATCCACAAAACCTGAGGTAGAAATGATGTTCATAACATCATTCGATTCATATATATAAAACTACCTTATTCGAAGGTTTAAACTTGAAATCACTATAACATAGTTTAGTTAATTCTAAACTTGTTCGCAAACAAAAGTTAATCCTTCTAACTTGACTTTTAAAATTAACTAAACACGTGTTCTATATCTATATGATATGCTAACTTAATGATTTAAAACCCGAAAACACGAAAAACACCGGACATACGCCGTCGTAGTAATACCGCGGGCTGTTTTGGGTTTGATAATTAAAAACTATGATAAACTTTGATTTAAAAGTTGTTCTTCTGGGAAAATGATTTTTCTTATGAACATGAAACTATATCCAAAAATCATGGTTAAACTCAAAGTGGAAGTATGTTTTTCAAAATGGTCATCAAACCTATACCTTTTCTGTTTAGATTCATAAAATAGAGCTCAATATGAAACCATAGCAATTTGATTCACTCAAAACGGATTTAAAACGAAGAAGTTATGGGTAAAACAAGATTGGATATTTTTTGATTGTTGTAGCTACGGGAAATATTGTAACAATTCTATACAAATCATATCCTAGCTAACTTATATTGTATTATACATGTATTCTAATATATTATGTAATCTTGGGATACCATTGACACGTATGCAAATATTTTGACATATCATATCTACCCATGTATATATATTATTTGGAACAACCATAGACACTCTATATTTAGTAATGTTTGAGTTAGCTATACAGGGTTAAGGTTGATTCCAAAAATATATATACTTTGAGTTGTGATCTAGCCTGAGACGTGTATACACTGGGTCGTGGATTGATTCAAGATAATATATATTAATTTATTTCTGTACATTTAACTATGGACAACTAGTTGTAGGCAGTGTTGTAAATCTCCCGAGATCTCCCGGAGATCTCCTCCGAGATCTCGTTTTTAGAAGGCAACCGAGACGAGATATTCATCTCCCGAGATTTCTCGATCAACGGGGTCAAACTTAGTCAAAGCCATGATTTCTCGATTTTTTTTGCTAATTTGTAAGACTTTCTTGTAAAATTCGTAATTTCTAATATTTTCTCCCTCATTTCTCGGATATTTTTGTAAAATCTCGTATATACGTATATAAATATAAATATAGTTATGTTTTTATGTATATTTTTATTAAAAAAACTATAAAGTCAACGTAAGTCAACGTCCGAGATCTTCCCGAGATTATTCCTAGATGCCGAGATCTCCCTAAAAAGTCCAAACGAGATCTCCCCGAGATCCGAGTTCTCCAACCTTGGTTGTAGGTTACTAACGAGGACAGCTGACTTAATAAACTTAAAACATCAAAATGTATTAAAAGTGTTGTAAATATATTTTGAACATACTTTGATATATATGTACATATTTGTTATAGGTTCGTGAATCGACCAGTGGTAAAGTCTTACTTCCCGACGAAGTAAAAATCTGTGAAAGTGAGTTATAGTCCCACTTTTAAAATCTAATATTTTGGGATGAGAATACATGCAGTCTTATAAATGTTTTACGAAATAGACACAAGTAAATGAAACTACATTATATGGGTGAATGATCGAAGCCGAATATGCCCCTTTTGCTTGATAACCTAAGAATTAGTAAACTGATCTACTAATTGACGTGAATCCTAAAGATAGATCTATTGGGCCTAACGAACCCCATCCAAAGTACCGGATGCTTTAGTACTCCGAATTCGTTTTTATCATGTTCGAAGGATTTCCCGAAATGATAGGGGATATTCTTATATGCATCTTGTTAATGTCGGTTACCAGGTGTTTACCATATGAATGATTTTTATCTCTATGTATGGGATGTATACTGAAATATGAAATCTTGTGGTCTATTATTTTGATTTGATAATATATAGGTTAAACCTATAACTCACCAACATTTTTGTTGACGTTTTAAGCATCTTTATTCTCAGGTGATTATTAAGAGCTTCCGCTGTTGCATACTAAAATAAGGACAAGATTTGGAGTCCATGCTTGTATGATATTATGTAAAAACTGCATTCAAGAAACTTATTTTTGATGTAATATATTCTTATTGTAAACCATTATGTAATTTGTATGATATTTGTGCAAACGGTATATTTTAGATTATCATTATTGATAATATACGTAATGCTTTTTAAACCTTTATAGGTAAAATAAAGGTTATGGTTGTTTTAAAAATGAATGCAGTCTTTTAAAAACGTCTCATATAGAGGTCAAAACCTCGCGACGAAATCAATTAATATGGAACGTTTATAATCAATATGAACGGGACATTTCAGTTGGTATTCGAGCGTTGGTCTTAGAGAACCAGAAATTTGCATTAGTGTGTCTTATCGAGTTTGTTAGGATACATTAGTGAGTCTGGACTTCGACCGTGTTTTCTTTAAAAACGATTGCTTAACACTTTTGTTGGAAACTATATGTTATTAACATGTAAATATTATGTGATATATTAACCTCTTAATGTGTTTGATATTGTGTGATAGATGTCTACCACTAGTACAAATTCCATCGACTCACCTAATAATAATGAAGAGTCGAATATACTTTGGGAAGATTCACAAATTCCCGAAGAGGAATCGGAAGAAGAGAAACCGGAAGAAGAGGAACCAGAAGAGGAGGAACTGGAAGAGGAGGAACCAGAAGAAGAAGAGGTTCCGGAGGAAGAAATATTGATACCTATAGTAAATCGATTAAATAAAAGAAAATCCTCAACCAACGAACCAAAGTTAATAATGGTCAATGGTGTTTCCACCGAGGAAGCAAAATATTGGGAAGATTACCAATTTTCCGATGAATCGGATCCCGATGAGGATTCAGATGATGTTATAGAAATTACCTTGACCCAATTTAATAAAGCGAAAGAAAATAATAAGGGAAAAGGTATAAAAATAGAGAAACCCGATTCCAACCCCGATGAACTTTATATGTATCGGCAACATCCGTATTTCCTAAAATGTAACAATGACCCGGGAACCTCTAAACCACCAGGTTTTTCTAAACCGTTGTTGAAAACAACAGCTCGTATTAGAGGAACACCATATATTCCTAGAAAATTAGTAAAATGAACCAAGTCTGAAGAAGAAGAAACCAGTGATTCAGATTAGAGGGTTGTAATCATGTTGTATATTATATGTATTGTAGTGTGCTTGTACTTTTATGTTCTATGTAAAAAAGATTGTATTGTTTGTTAATTATCTTTTATGAATCTAATCCTTGTCCATTTTACAGTATAAAAACAAAATAGACGTTAAGGGTAGATAACCGAATATTTTAGAAGATCTACCAGAGGATATGATTGAGGAAATCTTGTCTAGAGTCGGTCAGAATTCATCAGCACAATTAATTATGGAAAAATTAACTTGTCAAATATTTGAAAGACTTTCCAGAAATGCCTTAGTTTATAAAAGGCTTTCCTTTGATAGGAGGGGTATATCACATTGGGGAGACCGTAAGTTAAGCCGTATTTTCTTTAAAGCGTTAAATACGGGGAACCCAAATTCAATTTTACGCTACGGGTTAAGAACCTATTTTGACTCAACATATCCCAACATAGGATTTCGTGAATTAGAAAGAGCTTCTAACATGCAACATAAAGAAGCATGTTATGCTTACGGGTTAGTGATGTTCGCTTCTTACCAAAGTGAGAAAAAGAACATCGGATTTCAACTTTTAAATAAAACCTTCCCACAAGTGACCGATTCAGTAGTTGGAGTGAGAAACAAGGTTTTTAGATTATTATGGGGCTGTTGGTGAAATGTCCCGTTCTTATTGATTAAAAACGTTCCATATTAATTGATTTCGTTGCGAGGTTTTGACCTCTATATGAGACGTTTTTCAAAGACTGCATTCATTTTTAAAACAAACCATAACCTTTATTTCATAAATAAAGGTTTAAAAAGCTTTACGTAGATTATCAAATAATGATAATCTAAAATATCCTGTTTACACACGACCATTACATAATGGTTTACAATACAAATATGTTACATCGAAATCAGTTTCTTGAATGCAGTTTTTACACAATATCATACAAACATGGACTCCAAATCTTGTCCTTATTTTAGTATGCAACAGCGGAAGCTCTTAATATTCACCTGAGAATAAACATGCTTTAAACGTCAACAAAAATGTTGGTGAGTTATAGGTTTAACCTATATATATCAAATCGTAACAATAGACCACAAGATTTCATATTTCAATACACATCCCATACATAGAGATAAAAATCATTCATATAGTGAACACCTGGTAACCGACATTAACAAGATGCATAAATAAGAATATCCCCATCATTCCGGGACACCCTTCGGATATGATATAAATTTCGAAGTACTAAAGCATCCGGTACTTTGGATGGGGTTTGTTAGGCCCAATAGATCTATCTTTAGGATCCGCGTCAATTAGGGTGTCTGTTCCCTAATTCTTAGATTACCAGACTTAATAAAAAGGGGCATATTCGATTTCGATAATTCAACCATAGAATGTAGTTTCACGTACTTGTGTCTATTTTGTAAATCATTTATAAAACCTGCATGTATTCTCATCCCAAAAATATTAGATTTTAAAAGTGGGACTATAACTCACTTTCACAGATTTTTACTTCGTCGGGAAGTAAGACTTGGCCACTGTTGATTCACGAACCTATAACAATATATACATATATATTAAAGTATGTTCAAAATATATTTACAACACTTTTAATATATTTTGATGTTTTAAGTTTATTAAGTCAGCTGTCCTCGTTAGTAACCTATAACTAGTTGTCCACAGTTAGATGTACAGAAATAAATCGATAATTATTATCTTGAATCAATCCACGACCCAGTGTATACGTATCTCAGTATTGATCACAACTCAAACTATATATATTTTGGAATCAACCTCAACCCTGTATAGCTAACTCCAACATTCACATATAGAGTGTCTATGGTTGTTCCGAAATATATATAGATGTGTCGACATGATAGGTCGAAACATTGTATACGTGTCTATGGTATCTCAAGATTACATAATATACAATACAAGTTGATTAAGTTATGGTTGGAATAGATTTGTTACCAATTTTCACGTAGCTAAAATGAGAAAAATTATCCAATCTTGTTTTACCCATAACTTCTTCATTTTAAATCCGTTTTGAGTGAATCAAATTGCTATGGTTTCATATTGAACTCTATTTTATGAATCTAAACAAAAAAAGTATAGGTTTATTGTCGGAAAAATAAGTTACAAGTCGTTTTTGTAAAGGTAGTCATTTCAGTCGAAAGAACGACGTCTAGATGACCATTTTAGAAAACATACTTCCACTTTGAGTTTAACCATAATTTTTGGATATAGTTTCATGTTCATAATAAAAATCATTTTCTCAGAATAACAACTTTTAAATCAAAGTTTATCATAGTTTTTAATTAACTAACCCAAAACAGCCCGCGGTGTTACTACGACGGCGTAAATCCGGTTTTACGGTGTTTTTCGTGTTTCCAGGTTTTAAATCATTAAGTTAGCATATCATATAGATATAGAACATGTGTTTAGTTGATTTTAAAAGTCAAGTTAGAAGGATTAACTTTTGTTTGCGAACAAGTTTAGAATTAACTAAACTATGTTCTAGTGATTACAAGTTTAAACCTTCGAATAAGATAGCTTTATATGTATGAATCGAATGATGTTATGAACATCATTACTACCTTAAGTTCCTTGGATAAACCTACTGGAAAAGAGAAAAATGGATCTAGCTTCAATGGATCCTTGGATGGCTCGAAGTTCTTGAAGCAGAATCATGACACGAAAACAAGTTCAAGTAAGATCATCACTTGAAATAAGATTGTTATAGTTATAGAAATTGAACCAAAGTTTGAATATAATTATTACCTTGTATTAGAATGATAACCTACTGTAAGAAACAAAGATTTCTTGAGGTTGGATGATCACCTTACAAGATTGGAAGTGAGCTAGTAAACTTGAAAGTATTCTTGATTTTATGAAACTAGAACTTTTGGAATTTATGAAGAACACTTAGAACTTGAAGATAGAACTTGAGAGAGATCAATTAGATGAAGAAAATTGAAGAATGAAAGTGTTTGTAGGTGTTTTTGGTCGTTGGTGTATGGATTAGATATAAAGGATATGTAATTTTGTTTTCATGTAAATAAGTCATGAATGATTACTCATATTTTTGTAATTTTATGAGATATTTCATGCTAGTTGCCAAATGATGGTTCCCACATATGTTAGGTAACTCACATGGGCTGCTAAGAGCTGATCATTGGAGTGTATATACCAATAGTACATACATCTAAAAGCTGTGTATTGTACGAGTACGAATACAGGTGCATACGAGTAGAATTGTTGATGAAACTGAACGAGGATGTAATTGTAAGCATTTTTGTTAAGTAGAAGTATTTTGATAAGTGTCTTGAAGTCTTTCAAAAGTGTATGAATACATATTAAAACACTACATGTATATACATTTTAACTGAGTCGTTAAGTCATCGTTAGTCGTTACATGTAAATGTTGTTTTGAAACCTTTAGGTTAACGATCTTGTTAAATGTTTTTAACCCAATGTTTATAATATCAAAAGAGATTTTAAATTATTATATTATCATGATATTATGATGTACGAATATCTCTTAATATGATATATATACATTAAATGTCGTTACACCGATAATCGTTACATATATGTCTCGTTTCAAAATCATTAAGTTAGTAGTCTTGTTTTTACATATGTAGTTCATTGTTAATATACTTAATGATATGTTTACTTATCATAATATCATGTTAACTATATATATAACCATATATATGTCATCATATAGTTTTTACAAGTTTTAACGTTCGTGAATCACCGGTCAACTTGGGTGGTCAATTGTCTATATGAAACCTATTTCAATTAATCAAGTCTTAACAAGTTTGATTGCTTAACATGTTGGAAACATTTAATCATGTAAATATCAATCTCAATTAATATATATAAACATGGAAAAGTTCGGGTCACTACAGTACCTACCCGTTAAATAAATTTCGTCCCGAAATTTTAAGCTGTTGAAGGTGTTGACGAATCTTCTGGAAATAGATGCGGGTATTTCTTCTTCATCTGATCTTCACGCTCCCAGGTGAACTCGGGTCCTCTACGAGCATTCCATCGAACCTTAACAATTGGTATCTTGTTTTGCTTAAGTCTTTTAACCTCACGATCCATTATTTCGACGGGTTCTTCGATGAATTGAAGTTTTTCGTTGATTTGGATTTCATCTAACGGAATAGTGAGATCTTCTTTAGCAAAACATTTCTTTAAATTCGAGACGTGGAAAGTGTTATGTACAGCCGCGAGTTGTTGAGGTAACTCTAGTCGGTAAGCTACTGGTCCGACACGATCAATAATCTTGAATGGTCCAATATACCTTGGATTTAATTTCCCTCGTTTACCAAATCGAACAACACCTTTCCAAGGTGCAACTTTAAGCATGACCATCTCTCCAATTTCAAATTCTATATCTTTTCTTTTAATGTCAGCGTAGCTCTTTTGTCGACTTTGGGCGGTTTTCAACCGTTGTTGAATTTGGATGATCTTCTCGGTAGTTTCTTGTATAATCTCCGGACCCGTAATCTGTCTATCCCCCACTTCATTCCAACAAATCGGAGACCTGCACTTTCTACCATAAAGTGCTTCAAACGGCGCCATCTCAATGCTTGAATGGTAGCTGTTGTTGTAGGAAAATTCTGCTAACGGTAGATGTCGATCCCAACTGTTTCCGAAATCAATAACACATGCTCGTAGCATGTCTTCAAGCGTTTGTATCGTCCTTTCACTCTGCCCATCAGTTTGTGGATGATAGGCAGTACTCATGTCTAGACGAGTTCCTAATGCTTGCTGTAATGTCTGCCAGAATCTTGAAATAAATCTGCCATCCCTATCAGAGATAATAGAGATTGGTATTCCATGTCTGGAGATGACTTCCTTCAAATACAGTCGTGCTAACTTCTCCATCTTGTCATGTTCTCTTATTGGCAAGAAGTGTGCTGATTTGGTGAGACGGTCAACTATTACCCAAATAGTATCAAAACCACTTGCAGTCCTTGGCAATTTAGTGATGAAATCCATGGTAATGTTTTCCCATTTCCATTCCGGGATTTCGGGTTGTTGAAGTAGACCTGATGGTTTCTGATGCTCAGCTTTGACCTTAGAACACGTCAAACATTCTCCTACGTATTTAGCAACATCGGCTTTCATACCCGGCCACCAAAAATGTTTCTTGAGATCCTTGTACATCTTCCCCGTTCCAGGATGTATTGAGTATCTGGTTTTATGAGCTTCTCTAAGTACCATTTCTCTCATATCTCCAAATTTTGGTACCCAAATCCTTTCAGCCCTATACCGGGTTCCGTCTTCCCGAATATTAAGATGCTTCTCCGATCCTTTGGGTATTTCATCCTTTAAATTTTCCTCTTTTAAAACTCCTTGTTGCGCCTCCTTTATTTGAGTAGTAATGTTATTATGAATCATTATATTCATAGATTTTACTCGAATGGGTTCTCTGTCCTTCCTGCTCAAGGCATCGGCTACCACATTTGCCTTCTCCGGGTGGTAACGAATCTCAAAGTCGTAATCATTCAATAATTCAATCCACCTACGCTGCCTCATATTCAGTTGTTTCTGATTAAATATGTGTTGAAGACTTTTGTGGTCGGTATATATAATACTTTTGACCCCATATAAGTAGTGCCTCCAAGTCTTTAATGCAAAAACAACCGCGCCTAATTCCAAATCATGCGTCGTATAATTTTGTTCGTGAATCTTCAATTGTCTAGACGCATAAGCAATCACCTTCATTCGTTGCATTAATACACAACCGAGACCTTGCTTTGATGCATCACAATAAATCACAAAATCATCATTCCCTTCAGGCAATGACAATATAGGTGCCGTAGTTAGCTTTTTCTTCAATAACTGAAACGCTTTCTCTTGTTCATCATTCCATTCAAATTTCTTCCCTTTATGCGTTAATGCAGTCAAGGGTTTTGCTATTCTGGAAAAGTCTTGGATGAACCTTCTGTAGTAACCAGCTAGTCCTAAAAACTGGCGTATGTGTTTCGGAGTTTTCGGGGTTTCCCACTTTTCAACAGTGTCTATCTTTGCCGAATCCACCTTAATACCTTCTTTGTTCACTATGTGACCGAGGAATTGAACTTCTTCCAACCAAAATGCACACTTTGAAAACTTAGCGTACAATTCTTCCTTCCTCAATACTTCTAACACCTTTCTCAAATGTTCACCGTGTTCTTGGTCATTCTTTGAGTAAATAAGTATGTCATCAATGAAAACAATGACAAACTTGTCAAGGTATGGTCCACACACTCGGTTCATAAGGTCCATGAACACAGCTGGTGCATTAGTTAAACCAAACGGCATGACCATAAACTCGTAATGACCGTAACGTGTTCTGAAAGCAGTCTTTGGAATATCATCTTCTTTCACCCGCATTTGATGATACCCGGAACGTAAGTCAATCTTTGAATAAACAGACGAGCCTTGTAGTTGATCAAATAAGTCATCGATTCTCGGTAGTGGGTAGCGGTTCTTGATGGTAAGTTTGTTCAACTCTCGGTAGTCGATACACAACCTGAATGTACCATCTTTTTTCTTGACAAACAAAACAGGAGCTCCCCACGGTGATGTGCTTGGTCGAATGAAACCACGCTCTAAAAGTTCTTGTAATTGGCTTTGTAGTTCTTTCATCTCGCTGGGTGCGAGTCTGTAAGGAGCACGAGCTATTGGTGCAGCTCCTGGTACAAGATCTATTTGAAATTCAACGGATCGATGTGGGGGTAATCCCGGTAATTCTTTCGGAAATACATCAGGAAATTCTTTTGCGACGGGAACATCATTGATGCTCTTTTCTTCAGTTTGTACTTTCTCGATGTGTGCTAGAACAGCATAGCAACCTTTTCTTATTAGTTTTTGTGCCTTCAAATTACTAATAAGATGTAGCTTCGTGTTGCCCTTTTCTCCGTACACCATTAAGGGTTTTCCTTTTTCTCGTATAATGCGAATTGCATTTTTGTAACAAACGATCTCCGCTTTCACTTCTTTCAACCAGTCCATAACGATTATCACATCAAAACTTCCTAACTCTACTGGTATCAAATCAATCTTAAATGTTTCGCTAACCAGTTTAATTTCTCGATTCCGACATATATTATCTGCTGAAATTAATTTACCATTTGCTAATTCGAGTAAAAATTTACTATCCAAAGGCGTCAATGGATAACTTAATTTAGCACAAAAATCTCTACTCATATAGCATCTATCCGCACCCGAATCAAATAAAACGTAAGCAGATTTATTGTCAATAAGAAACGTACCCGTAACAAGCTCCGGGTCTTCCTGTGCCTCTGCCGCATTAATATTGAAAACTCTTCCACGGCCTTGTCCATTCGTGTTCTCCTGGTTCGGGCAATTTCTAATAATGTGGCCTGGTTTTCCACATTTATAACAAACTACATTGGCATAACTTGCTCCGACACTACTTGCTCCGCCATTACTCGTTCTGACACCATTTGTTCCTTTCGTTCTATTAACCCCTGGTCCGTAGACCTCACACTTCGCCGCGCTATGACCATTTCTTTTACACTTGTTGCAAAATTTGGTGCAGAACCCCGAGTGATTCTTTTCACACCTTTGGCATAGCTGCTTCTGATTGTTGTTGTTGTTGTTGCGGTTATTATTGTTGTTGGGATGATTGTTGTAGTTGCTGTTGTTGTTGTTGTTGTTGTTGGGCCGTTTGTTGTAGTTGCGATTGATGTTGCGATTGTTGGGATAATTGTTGCGATTATTGTTGTAATTGCTGTTGTTGTTGTATTGGTGATTCTTATCACCGTTTTCCTCCCACTTTCTTTTGACTTGCTTCACATTGGCCTCTTCAGCAGTCTGTTCTTTAATTCTTTCTTCAATTTGGTTCACGAGTTTGTGAGCCATTCTACATGCCTGTTGTATGGAGGCGGGCTCGTGTGAACTTATATCTTCTTGGATTCTTTCCGGTAATCCTTTCACAAACGCGTCGATCTTCTCTTCCTCATCTTCGAATGCTCCCGGACACAATAGGCACAATTCTGTGAATCGTCTTTCGTACGTGGTAATATCAAATCCTTGGGTTCGTAACCCTCTAAGTTCTGTCTTGAGCTTATTGACCTCGGTTCTGGGACGGTACTTCTCGTTCATCAAGTGCTTGAATACTGACCACGGTAGTGCGTACGCATCGTCTTGTCCCACTTGCTCTAGATAGGTATTCCACCATGTTAACGCAGAACCTGTGAAGGTATACGTAGCGTACTTTACTTTGTCCTCTTCGGTACACTTACTTATGGCAAACACCGATTCGACCTTCTCGGTCCACCGTTTCAATCCGATCGGTCCTTCGGTTCCATCAAATTCCAAAGGTTTGCAGGCAGTGAATTCTTTGTAGGTGCATCCTACACGATTTCCTGTACTGCTAGATCCAAGGTTATTGTTGGTATGTAGCGCAGCCTGTACTGCGGCTATGTTTGAAGCTAGAAAAGTACGGAATTCCTCTTCATTCATATTCACGGTGTGTCGAGTAGTCGGTGCCATTTCCTTCAAAATAGTTAAATGGAACAAGTTAATCATACAGAATATTAAGAGTAGTTAATAGTATTTCGTAGCATAATATGAACTCATTTATAAAAGCTTTTTCTTCATATTAGCGTTTTATAAGTTTAAATTCGGGTAGTACCTACCCGTTAAGTTCATACTTAGTAGCTAATATACAATTCAACTACTACAATTCTATATGAAAAACTGATTATAATAATATTTCGCGTTCAAACTTTTATACAATATTTTACAAACTTACAATACCGCTTATTTTACATAAAGCATGAAATATAGCACACAATAACTTTGATACAAGATAGTGGTGAAGACAATTCTAGCTAGTACACAAGTCGTTCAGCAAAGGCAATAAAGACACGTAATTCATACGTCCAGAAACAAGTCATGCATTCTGGTTTTACTAGGACTACTTCCCATCCTTGGTCTTGTGCAACATAACCGTTATGGCCGTTGATAAGACAGCGTGTTGTAACGTCATCAAAGGGACGAGGGTTACGTAATGTCCAACAGTCCCGTAATAATCTAAAAACCTCATTTCTTACCCCAATTACCGACTCCGTCACTTGTGGAAACGTTTTGTTTAATAGTTGTAGCCCGATGTTCTTGTTCTCACTTTGGTGAGAAGCGAACATTACTAATCCGTAAGCATAACATGCTTCTTTATGTTGCATGTTAGCCGCTTTTTCTAAATCACGAAGTCCAATATTTGGATATATTGAGTCAAAATAATTTCTTAACCCGTTGCGTAAAATAGCATTTGGGTTCCCCGCAATATATGCGTCAAAGTAAACACATCGTAACTTATGGGTTTCCCAATGTGATATCCCCCATCTTTCAAACGAAAGTCTCTTATAAACCAAGACATTCTTGGAACGTTCTTCGAATGTCTTACAAACTGATCTCGCCTTAAATAGTTGTGCCGAAGAATTCTGGCCGACTCTAGACAAGATTTCATCAATCATGTCTCCAGGTAGGTCTCTTAAAATATTGGGTTGTCTATCCATTTTGTGTTTTTAAACTGTAAAATAGACAAGAGTTAGATTCATAAAAAAATACTTATTAATACAAGCAATTTTTACATATATCATAAAGCATAAGAACACTATATTACATATATTACACCACACGAATACAACTATCTTATTCCGACTCGCTCGTTTCTTCTTCTTCGATTTTGGTTCGTTTTTCCAAGTTTCTAGGGATATATGATGTTCCCCTAATACGAGCCGTCGTTGTCCACATTGGTTTAGAAAAACCTGGTGGTTTAGAGGTTCCCGGGTCATTGTTACAACTTAAGGACTTCGGGGGTTGACGATACATATAAAGTTCATCGGGGTTGGAATTAGATTTCTCTATTTTTATGCCCTTTCCCTTATTATTTTCTTTTGCCTTTTTAAATTCAGTTGGGGTAATTTCTATAACATCATCGGAATTCTCGTCGGAATCCGATTCATCGGAGAATTGGTAATCCTCCCAATATTTTGCTTCCTTGGCGGAAACACCATTGACCATAATTAACTTTGGTCGGTTGGTTGAGGATTTTCTTTTACTTAACCGTTTTATTATTTCCCCCACCGGTTCTATTTCTTCATCCGGTTCCGATTCTTCTTCCGGTTCCGATTCTTCTTCCGGTTCCGACTCTTCTTCCGGTTCCTCTTCGGGAACTTGTGAATCAGTCCACAAATCATTCCAATTTACATTTGCCTCTTCATTATTATTAGGTGAGTCAATGGGACTTGTTCTAGAGGTAGACATCTATCACATAATATCAAACACGTTAAGAGATTAATATATCACATAATATTCATATGTTAAAAATATATAGTTTCCAACAAAAATGTTAAGCAATCATTTTTAAAGAAAACACGGTCGAAGTCCAGACTCACTAATGCATCCTAACAAACTCGATAAGACACACTAATGCAAATTTTCTGGTTCTCTAAGACCAACGCTCGGATACCAACTGAAATGTCCCGTTCTTATTGATTAAAAACGTTCCATATTAATTGATTTCGTTGCGAGGTTTTGACCTCTATATGAGACGTTTTTCAAAGACTGCATTCATTTTTAAAACAAACCATAACCTTTATTTCATAAATAAAGGTTTAAAAAGCTTTACGTAGATTATCAAATAATGATAATCTAAAATATCCTGTTTACACACGACCATTACATAATGGTTTACAATACAAATATGTTACATCGAAATCAGTTTCTTGAATGCAGTTTTTACACAATATCATACAAACATGGACTCCAAATCTTGTCCTTATTTTAGTATGCAACAGCGGAAGCTCTTAATATTCACCTGAGAATAAACATGCTATAAACGTCAACAAAAATGTTGGTGAGTTATAGGTTTAACCTATATATATCAAATCGTAACAATAGACCACAAGATTTCATATTTCAATACACATCCCATACATAGAGATAAAAATCATTCATATAGTGAACACCTGGTAACCGACATTAACAAGATGCATAAATAAGAATATCCCCATCATTCCGGGACACCCTTCGGATATGATATAAATTTCGAAGTACTAAAGCATCCGGTACTTTGGATGGGGTTTGTTAGGCCCAATAGATCTATCTTTAGGATTCGCGTCAATTAGGGTGTCTGTTCCCTAATTCTTAGATTACCAGACTTAATAAAAAGGGGCATATTCGATTTCGATAATTCAACCATAGAATGTAGTTTCACGTACTTGTTTCTATTTTGTAAATCATTTATAAAACCTGCATGTATTCTCATCCCAAAAATATTAGATTTTAAAAGTGGGACTATAACTCACTTTCACAGATTTTTACTTCGTCGGGAAGTAAGACTTGGCCACTGTTGATTCACAAACCTATAACAATATATACATATATATTAAAGTATGTTCAAAATATATTTACAACACTTTTAATATATTTTGATGTTTTAAGTTTATTAAGTCAGCTGTCCTCGTTAGTAACCTATAACTAGTTGTCCACAGTTAGATGTACAGAAATAAATCGATAATTATTATCTTGAATCAATCCACGACCCAGTGTATACGTATCTCAGTATTGATCACAACTCAAACTATATATATTTTGGAATCAACCTCAACCCTGTATAGCTAACTCCAACATTCACATATAGAGTGTCTATGGTTGTTCCGAAATATATATAGATGTGTCGACATGATAGGTCGAAACATTGTATACGTGTCTATGGTATCTCAAGATTACATAATATACAATACAAGTTGATTAAGTTATGGTTGGAATAGATTTGTTACCAATTTTCACGTAGCTAAAATGAGAAAAATTATCCAATCTTGTTTTACCCATAACTTCTTCATTTTAAATCCGTTTTGAGTGAATCAAATTGCTATGGTTTCATATTGAACTCTATTTTATGAATCTAAACAGAAAAAGTATAGGTTTATAGTCGGAAAAATAAGTTACAAGTCGTTTTTGTAAAGGTAGTCATTTTAGTCGAAAGAACGACGTCTAGATGACCATTTTAGAAAACATACTTCCACTTTGAGTTTAACCATAATTTTTGGATATAGTTTCATGTTCATAATAAAAATCATTTTCTCAGAATAACAACTTTTAAATCAAAGTTTATCATAGTTTTTAATTAACTAACCCAAAACAGCCCGCGGTGTTACTACGACGGCGTAAATCCGGTTTTACGGTGTTTTTCGTGTTTCCAGGTTTTAAATCATTAAGTTAGCATATCATATAGATATAGAACATGTGTTTAGTTGATTTTAAAAGTCAAGTTAGAAGGATTAACTTTTGTTTGCGAACAAGTTTAGAATTAACTAAACTATGTTCTAGTGATTACAAGTTTAAACCTTCGAATAAGATAGCTTTATATGTATGAATCGAATGATGTTATGAACATCATTACTACCTTAAGTTCCTTGGATAAACCTACTGGAAAAGAGAAAAATGGATCTAGCTTCAATGGATCCTTGGATGGCTCGAAGTTCTTGAAGCAGAATCATGACACGAAAACAAGTTCAAGTAAGATCATCACTTGAAATAAGATTGTTATAGTTATAGAAATTGAACCAAAGTTTGAATATGATTATTACCTTGTATTAGAATGATAACCTACTGTAAGAAACAAAGATTTCTTGAGGTTGGATGATCACCTTACAAGATTGGAAGTGAGCTAGCAAACTTGAAAGTATTCTTGATTTTATGAAACTAGAACTTTTGGAATTTATGAAGAACACTTAGAACTTGAAGATAGAACTTGAGAGAGATCAATTAGATGAAGAAAATTGAAGAATGAAAGTGTTTGTAGGTGTTTTTGGTCGTTGGTGTATGGATTAGATATAAAGGATATGTAATTTTGTTTTCATGTAAATAAGTCATGAATGATTACTCATATTTTTGTAATTTTATGAGATATTTCATGCTAGTTGCCAAATGATGGTTCCCACATGTGTTAGGTGACTCACATGGGCTGCTAAGAGCTGATCATTGGAGTTTATATACCAATAGTACATACATCTAAAAGCTGTGTATTGTACGAGTACGAATACAGGTGCATACGAGTAGAATTGTTGATGAAACTGAACGAGGATGTAATTGTAAGCATTTTTGTTAAGTAGAAGTATTTTGATAAGTGTCTTGAAGTCTTTCAAAAGTGTATGAATACATATTAAAACACTACATGTATATACATTTTAACTGAGTCGTTAAGTCATCGTTAGTCGTTACATGTAAATGTTGTTTTGAAACCTTTAGGTTAACGATCTTGTTAAATGTTGTTAACCCAATGTTTATAATATCAAAAGAGATTTTAAATTATTATATTATCATGATATTATGATGTACGAATATCTCTTAATATGATATATATACATTAAATGTCGTTACACCGATAATCGTTACATATATGTCTCGTTTCAAAATCATTAAGTTAGTAGTCTTGTTTTTACATATGTAGTTCATTGTTAATATACTTAATGATATGTTTACTTATCATAATATCATTTTAACTAGATATATAACCATATATATGTCATCATATAGTTTTTACAAGTTTTAACGTTCGTGAATCACCGGTCAACTTGGGTGGTCAATTGTCTATATGAAACCTATTTCAATTAATCAAGTCTTAACAAGTTTGATTGCTTAACATGTTGGAAACATTTAATCATGTAAATATCAATCTCAATTAATATATATAAACATGGAAAAGTTCGGGTCACTACAGTTGGACATTACGAAACCCTCATCCTTTTGACGACATTACAACATGCTGCCTAGCCAATGGTCATAACGGGTATTTTCCACAAGACCAAGGATGGGAAGTCGTCTTAGTAAAACTAGAATTCATGACTTGTTTCCGAACTTATGAACTACGTGTCTTTATTTCCTTTGCAGAAGAACTTGCGTATTAACTAGGTTTATCTTCAAAAACTGTCCTGTATCAAAGTGTACTATATTTCATGTTATATGTAATATAGCGAAGTTGTAAGTTTGAAGAATATTTGTATGTGATATATTATTATAATTAGTTTTTCATATGGAATTGTAGTAGTTGAATTGTATATTAGTTACTAAGTATGAACTTAACGGGTAGGTAGTACCCGAATTTAAACTTATAAAACGCTAATATGAAGAAAAAGCTTTTATAAATGAGTTCATATTATGCTACGAAATACTATTGACTACTCTTAATATTCTGTATGATTAACTCGATTCAGTTGGCTATTTTGAAGGAAATGGCACCGACTACTCGACACACCATGAATATGAGCGAAGAGGAATTTCGTACCTTTCTTGCTGCAAACATAGCCGCAGTACAGGCTGCGCTACATACCAACAATAACTCTGAATCTAGCAATGCAGTTAACGACGCAAGAAATCGTGTAGGATGCTCCTACAAAGAATTCACTGCCTGCAAACCTTTGGAATTTGATGAAACCGAAGGACCAATTGGATTGAAATGGTGGACCGAGAAAGTCGAATCGGTTTTTGCCATAAGTAAGTGTACTGAATAGGACAAAGTTAAGTACGCTACGCATACCTTCACAGGTACTGCATTAATGTGGTGGAACACCTATCTTGAACAGGTAGGACAAAATGCTGCTTACGCACTATCGTGGTCGGCATTCAAGCAATTGATGAACGACCAGTACCGTCCTATAAACGAAGTCAATAAGCTCAAGGTAAAGCTTAGAGAGTTACGAACACAAGGGTTCGACATTACCACCTATGAACGACGATTCACAGAGTTGTGCCTATTGTGTCCGGGAGCGTTCGAAGATGAAGAAGAGAAGATCGACGCGTTTGTAAAATGGTTACCAGTAAGGATTCAAGAAGATGTGAGTTCACACGAGCCCGCTTCCATACAAAAGACAAGTCGAATGGCTCATAAACTCATAAATCAGATTGAGGGAAGAATTAAAGAGAAGGCGGCCGAAGAAGCCAACACGAAACAACTCAAGAGGAAGTGGGAGGAAAACGGTGACAAGAGTCACCAGTACAACAACAATAACAATTACAACCACAATCGCAACAACTATCCCAACAACCGCAACAACAATCACAACAATAACCGCAATCCTAACAATAACTACAACAAACATCCCAACAACAACAACAACTACAACAACTATTTCAACAATAATAACAATCCCAACAACAACCTCAATAACAACAATGGCAACAAAAACCAAAAACAGCCATGTCATAGGTGTGAAGAAAATCATCAGGGGTTTTGTACGACATTTTGCAACAGGTGTAAAAGAAATGGTCATAGCGTGATAAAGTGTGAGGTCTACGGACCAAAATTTTTCAGAACTAATGGAACAAATAGTGTCAGAACAAGCAATGCAGGAACGAATAGTATCGGAGCAAGTAATACCAACACTTTTTGTTATAAATGTCGAAAACCAGGCCACATTATTAGAAATTGCCCGAATCAGGAGAATACTAATGGGCAGGGCCGTGGAAGAGTTTTCAATATTAATGCGGCAGAAGCACAGGAAGACCCGGAGCTTGTTAGGGGTACGTTTCTTATTGATGATAAATCCGCTCATGTTTTATTTGATTCGGGTGCGGATAGAAGCCATATGAGTAGAGAATTTTGTGCTAAATTAAGTTGCCCATTGACGCCTTTGGATAATAAATTTTTACTCGAATTAGCAAATGGTAAATTAATTTCAGCAGATAATATATGTCAGGATAGAGAAATTAAACTGGGTGATGAAACGTTTAAGATTGATTTAATACCAGTTGAGTTAGGGAGTTTTGATGTAATAATTGGCATGGACTGGTTGAAGAAGGTAAGAGCAGAGGTCGTTTGTTACAAAAATGCGATTCGCATTATGCGTGAAAAAGGAAAACCTTTAATGGTGAACGAAGAACAGAACAACGCGAAGTTAAATCTTATTAGTAGTTTGAAGGCGCAAAAACTAATAAGAAAAGGTTGTTACGTCATTCTAGCACACATCGAGGAAGTTAAACCTGAAGAAAAGAACATCAGTGATGTTCCCGTTGTAAAAGAATTTTTCGATGTATTTCCGAAAGAATTACCGGGATTACCCCCACATCGATCCGTTGAATTTCAAATATACCTTGTACCAGGAGTGCACCAATAGCTCGTGCTCCATACAGACTCGCACCCAGTGAAATGAAAGAATTACAAAGTCAGTTACAGGAACTTTTAGATCGTGGTTTGATTCGACCAAGTACATCACCATGGGGAGCTCCTGTTCTGTTTGTCAAGAAGAAAGATGGTACATTCAGGTTGTGTATCGACTACCGAGAGTTGAACAAACTTACCATCAAGAACCGTTACCCATTACCGAGAATCGACTACTTATTTGATCAACTACAAGGCTCGTCGGTTTATTCGAAGATCGATTTATGTTCTGGATATCACCAAATGCGGGTGAAAGAGGATGACATTCCGAAGACTGCTTTTAGGACGCGTTACGGTCATTACCAGTTTATGGTTATGCCGTTTAGATTGACTAACGCACCAGCTGTGTTCATGGATCTCATGAACCGAGTGTGTGGGCCTTATCTTGACAAGTTTGTCATTATTTTCATCGATGACATACTTATTTACTCGAAGAATGATCAAAAGCACGAAGAACATTTAAGAAAAGTGCTAGAGTTGCTGAGAAAAGAAAAACTGTACGCTAAGTTTTCAAAGTGTGCATTTTGGTTGGAAGAAGTTCAATTCCTCGGTCATATTGTGAACAAAGAAGGTATTCAGGTGGATCCAGCAATGATTGAAACCGTTGAAAAGTGAGAAACCCAGAAAACTCTAAAACACATACGCCAATTTTTAGGGCTAGCTGGTTATTACAGGAGATTCACCCAAGATTTTTCTAAAATAGCAAAACCCTTGACTGCATTAACGCATAAAGGGAGGAAATTTGAATGGAAGGATGAACAAGAAAAAATGTTTCAATTATTAAAGAAAAAGTTAACTACGGCACCTATATTGTCATTACCTGAAGGGAATGATGATTTTGTGATATATTGTGACGCCTCAAAGTAAGGTCTAGGTTGTGTATTAATGCAACGAACGAAAGTAATTGCTTATGTGTCTAGACAATTGAAGATTCACGTGCAGAATTATACGACGCATGATTTGGAATTAGGCGCGGTTGTTTTTGCATTAAAGACTTGGAGGTACTGCTTATATGGGGTCAAAAGTATTATATATACTGACCACAAAAGTCTTCAACACATATTTAATCAGAAACTGAAGGTATTTCATATGCCCGAGAGACATAATAAATTAATGTAGCCAATATGTTATGATCCAAGTCGGGTCATACCCAATAACAAGCCAACAACACCTTTTAGTATTCATTTTAACGATTGGATCTTTAAAATTAATACTCGACACTTGAACTTTAGAAATTGGTTTTCTAAAGATAAAATGCTTGAAATAATTATTTGGATAATTATAAATACAAGTTTAATTATTTATATGATTAAACTTATGTGTGTGTTATTATTTTATAAGTGGTTTATAAAATACAATTTTATAAAAGGTTTATAAAATTAAACGGATGTGCAAGTATGTAGTAAATAATGCAAGATTTTTATTTACAAGTTAAAAAAAAGGGGGGGGGGGAGGTGGGTGGCGGTTTTGGGACTTCAAGAAAACCCACCCATGCTTGCTTGGTTAAGTGTATTTACCCTCTTTCAACTAGCATGCTTGCACACTTACACATACACACATAATTACTAGCTTTTAAAAAAAATCAAAACTCTCTCCATTCATCTAGTTTTGGCCGAAATTTTGGGAGGAAGAAAGAGTGTTCTTCATTTGATTTTTACTTGCATTTTGGTGTCCAAATCCTACAAGGGTGTTGATTTGCAAAGGCTTGTGGGTATACAAAGCTTGAGGCTTCAAGTAAGGAGCTTGCTTATTCATCATCTTCTTCATCATCCTCATCATCCTTTTAACCTCCTAACTTGGAGTAGGTATATCCTCTTTACTAGCTCTTTTACTTTGTAAGCATATTTTCTAGACTTGATATGCTTTTGGAATTCATGTTTAAAAGGTTAAACTTCATATTAATTTGTTTATAAATATGCTTCCGCTTAATGTTGAAATCGGGTTTTGACATATATGTTCATGAAACTTGTTTATATGATGAATTCCAACAGAAACAACTGAACATGAGGCAGCGCAGATGGATTGAATTGTTGAATGATTACGACTTTGAGATTCGTTACCACTGATGTCGTAGCGTGGGGGTACGAAATAGTACTATATTTTTACTACGAAATACGTTACAAATTACACAAGTTTTAATTATTTATTTACAAACGGGATATACCTAAACCTTGCTACAACACTATAGGCAGTGTACCTAATCGTAGAGTAGTATAGTTTTTAGTAAGTCCGGTTCGTTCCTCAGGGAGTGGGCTTATTGCACACTATATTTTTAAACAACTATATTTGTATAAAATATATATAATTATATATAATAATATATAAAAGGGGGTTTACCGTTTAATGACCGGTTTGTGGATTTATATTTTAAGCGAAGCGTATAGTAAATGACGATATTTAAATAACAATATAAAATAAATAACAATAATTAAAATGACAATAAATAAAAGTACGAGGAAAAATGAAATAAAATATATTATGCTTATTTAAGCTTCCGTAACCATGATGTTTGATGTGTTGATTTTGGTTTTATGCCCATGGGTTAATTGTCCTTTATCCTAGATTATTTAATATGCCCGTCTGGTTTTTGTCCATAACAGTCCATCAGTCATAAATATAAAGTGCGAGTGTCCTCGTCAAATACCCTTATACCCGAAGTCAAATATTCCAACTAATTGGGAACTTAAACTGTAACAAGGTTTTAATACTTTATTTAATAATTACACCAGGATATCAACTGCGTGTAACCCAAGGTTTTAATACTTTGTTAACAATTATACCAAGTGTCCTTGTATATAATTTCATCCCTGTTTTAATAATTCTAGTGACTATTAACCCATTCTCGTGTCCGGTTAAATGAACGATTATTCGTACATATAAATATCCCGCCCATCGTGTCCGATTGAGTGTATGTGGTTATTTCTAGGTACGTCCAATTGTAAATCTTTATATTAAAATTAAAAAAATATCATTTAGTTAAACAAATATAAAGCTCATTAATAGCCCATAGTCTAATTTCCACAAGTGTCATTCTTTTGTCCAAACCCCAATTATGGTACAAAGCCCAATTACCCCGTCTTTAATATTTAGTCCAACATCATGATTACTTTGGCTCAAATAAGCATAATAATAACTTAAGTATGAGACATTAATTTAAAAAGGAGAACATAGCTTACATTGATTATTTATTGCGTAGTGGTACACGGACAGAGCTCCGACTTTAAAACCCGTAAAAATAACTTTTACATAACCCAAACTAATCTAATATAACACTAATCTATACTATATATATATATATATATATATATATATATATATATATATATATATATATATATATATATATATATATATATATATATATATATATATATATATATATATATATATATATATATATATGTAGTGACCCAAACTTTTCCATGTTTATATATATTAATTGAGATTGATATTTACATGATTAAATGTTTCCAACATGTTAAGCAATCAAACTTCTTAAGACTTTATTAATTGAAATATGTTTCATATAGACAATTGACCACCCAAGTTGACCGGTGATTCACGAACGTTAAAACTTGTAAAAACTATATGATGACATATATATGGATATATATATAGTTAACATGATACTATGATAAGTAAACATATCATTAAGTATATTAACAATGAACTACATATGTAAAAACAAGACTACTAACTTAATGATTTTTAAACGAGACATATATGTAACGATTATCGTTGTAAAGACATTTAATGTATATATATCATATTAAGAGATATTCATACATGATAATATCATGATAATATAATAATTTAAAATCTCATTTGATATTATAAACATTGGGTTAACAACATATAACAAGATAGTTAACCTAAAGGTTTCAAAACAACACTTACATGTAACGACTAACGATGACTTAACGACTCAGTTAAAATGTATATACATGTAGTGTTTTAATATGTATTTATACACTTTTGAAAGACTTCAATACACTTATCAAAATACTTCTACTTAACAAAAATGCTTACAATTACATCCTCGTTCAGTTTCATCAACAATTCTACTCGTATGCACCCGTATTCGTACTCGTACAATACACAGCTTTTAGATTTATGTACTATTGGTATATACACTCCAATGATCAGCTCTTAGCAGCCCATGTGAGTCACCTAACACATGTGGGAACCATCATTTGGCAACTAGCATGAAATATCTCATAAAATTACAAAAATATGAGTAATCATTCATGACTTATTTACATGAAAACAAAATTACATATCCTTTATATCTAATCCATACACCAACGACCAAAAACACCTACAAACACTTTCATTCTTCAATTTTCTTCATCTAATTGATCTCTCTCAAGTTCTATCTTCAAGTTCTAAGTGTTCTTCATATATTCTACAAGTTCTAGTTACATAAAATCAAGAATACTTTCAAGTTTGCTAGCTCACTTCCAATCTTGTAAGGTGATCATCCAACCTCAAGAAATCTTTGTTTCTTACAGTAGGTTATCATTCTAATACAAGGTAATAATCATATTCAAACTTTGGTTCAATTTCTATAACTATAACAATCTTATTTCAAGTGATGATCTTACTTGAACTTGTTTTCGTGTCATGATTCTGCTTCAAGAACTTCGAGCCATCCAAGGATCCGTTGAAGCTAGATCCATTTTTCTCTTTTCCAGTAGGTTTATCCAAGGAACTTAAGGTAGTAATGATGTTCATAACATCATTCGATTCATATATATAAAACTATCTTATTCGAAGGTTTAAACTCGTAATCACTAGAACATAGTTTAGTTAATTCTAAACTTGTTCGCAAACAAAAGTTAATCCTTCTAACTTGACTTTTAAAATTAACTAAACACATGTTCTATATCTATATGATATGCTAACTTAATGATTTAAAACCTGGAAACACGAAAAACACCGTAAAACCGGATTTACGCCGTCGTAGTAACACCGCGGGCTGTTTTGGGTTAGTTAATTAAAAACTATGATAAACTTTTATTTAAAAGTTGTAATTCTGAGAAAATGATTTTTATTATGAACATGAAACTATATCCAAAAATTATGGTTAAACTCAAAGTGGAAGTATGTTTTCTAAAATGGTCATCTAGACGTCGTTCTTTCGACTGAAATGACTACCTTTACAAAAATGACTTGTAACTTATTTTTCCGACTATAAACCTATACTTTTCTGTTTAGATTCATAAAATGGAGTTCAATATGAAACCATAGCAATTTGATTCACTCAAAATAGATTTAAAATGAAGAAGTTATGGGTAAAACAAGATTGGATAATTTTTCTCATTTTAGCTACGTGAAAATTGGTAACAAATCTATTCCAACCATAACTTAATCAACTTGTATTGTATATTATGTAATCTTGAGATACCATAGACACATATACAATGTTTCGACCTATCATGTCGACACATCTATATATATTTCTGAACAACCATAGACACTCTATATGTGAATGTTGGAGTTAGCTATACAGGGTTGAGGTTGATTCCAAAATATATATAGTTTGAGTTGTGATCAATACTGAGATATGTATACACTGGGTCATGGATTGATTCAAAATAATATTTATCGATTTATTTCTGTACATCTAACTGTGGACAACTAGTTATAGGTTACTAACGAGGACAGCTGACTTAATAAACTTAAAACATCAAAATATATTAAAAGTGTTGTAAATATATTTTGAACATACTTTAATATATATGTATATATTGTTATAGGTTCGTGAATCAACAGTGGCCAAGTCTTACTTCCCGACGAAGTAAAAATCTGTGAAAGTGAGTTATAGTCCCACTTTTAAAATCTAATATTTTTGGGATGAGAATACATGCAGGTTTTATAAATGATTTACAAAATAGACACAAGTACGTGAAACTACATTCTATGGTTGAATTATCGAAATCGAATATGCCCCTTTTTATTAAGTATGGTAATCTAAGAATTAGGGAACAGACACCCTAATTGACGCGAATCCTAAAGATAGATCTATTGGGCCTAACAAACCCCATCCAAAGTACCGGATGCTTTAGTACTTCGAAATTTATATCATATCCGAAGGGTGTCCCGGAATGATGGGGATATTCTTATATATGCAACTTGTTAATGTCGATTACTAGGTGTTCACCATATGAATGATTTTTATCTCTATGTATGGGATGTGTATTGAAATATGAAATCTTGTGGTCTATTGTTACGATTTGATACATATAGGTTAAACCTATAACTCACTAACATTTTTGTTGACGTTTAAAGCATGTTTATTCTCAGGTGAATACTAAGAGCTTCCGCTGTTGCATACTAAAATAAGGACAAGATTTGGAGTCCATGTTTGTATGATATTGTGTAAAAACTGCATTCAAGAAACTGATTTCGATGTAACATATTTGTATTGTAAACCATTATGTAATGGTCGTGTGTAAACAGGATATTTTAGATTATCGTTATTTGATAATCTACATAAAGCTTTTAAACCTTTATTTATGAAATAAAGGTTATGGTTTTTTTTAAAAATGAATGCAGTCTTTGAAAAACGTCTAATATAGAGGTCAAAACCTCGCAACGAAATCAATTAATATGGAACGTTTTTAATCAATAAGAACGGGACATTTCAGTTGGTATCCGAGCGTTGGTCTTAGAGAACCAGAAAATTTGCATTAGTGTGTCTTATCGAGTTTGTTAGGATGCATTAGTGAGTCTGGACTTCGACCGTGTTTTCTTTAAAAATGATTGCTTAACATTTTTGTTGGAAACTATATATTTTTAACATATGAATATTATGTGATATATTAATCTCTTAACGTGTTTGATATTATGTGATAGATGTCTACCTCTAGAACAAGTCCCATTGACTCACCTAATAATAATGAAGAGTCAAATGTAAATTGGAATGATTCGTGGACTGATTCACAAGTTCCCGAAGAGGAACCGGAAGAAGAGTCGGAACCGGAAGAAGAGTCGGAACCGGAAGAAGAATCGGAACCGGAAGAAGAATCGGAACCGGTGGGGGAAATAATAAAACGGTTAAGTAAAAGAAAATCCTCAACCAACTGACCAAGGTTAATTATGGTCAATGGTGTTTCCGCCAAGGAAGCAAAATATTGGGAGGATTACCAATTCTCCGATGAATCGGATTCCGACGAGAATTTCGATGATGTTATAGAAATTACCCCAACTGAATTTAAAAAGGCAAAAGAAAATAATAAGGAAAAGGGCATAAAAATAGAGAAATCTAATTCCAACCCCGATGAACTTTATATGTATCGTCAACCCCCGAAGTCCTTAAGTTGTAACAATGACCCGGGAACCTCCAAACCACCAGGTTTTTCTAAACCAATGTGGACAACGATGGCTCGTATTAGGGGAACATCATATATCCCTAGAAACTTGGCAAAACGAACCAAAACCAAAGAAGAAGAAACAAGCGAGTCGGAATAAGATAGTTGTATTCGTGTGGTGTAATATGTGTAATATAGTGTGCTTATGCTGTATGATATATGTAAAAATTGCTTGTATTAATAAGTATTTTTTTTATGAATCTAACTCTTGTCTATTTTACAGTATAAAAACACAAAATGGATAGACAACCCAATATTTTAAGAGACCTACCCGGAGACATGATTGATGAAATCTTGTCTAGAGTCGGTCAGAATTCTTCGGCACAACTATTTAAGGCGAGATCAGTTTGTAAGACATTCGAAGAACGTTCCAAGAATGCCTTGGTTTATAAAAGGCTTTCGTTCGAAAGATGGGGGATATCACATTGGGAAATCTATAAGTTACGATGTGTTTACTTTGACGCATATATTGCGGGGAACCCAAATGCTATTTTAGGCAATGGGTTAAGAAATTATTTTGACTCAATATATCCGAATATTGGACTTCGTGATTTAGAAAAAGCGGCTAACATGCAACATAAAGAAGCATGTTATGCTTACGGATTATTAATGTTCGCTTCTCACCAAAGTGAGAACAAGAACATCGGGATACAACTATTAAACAAAACGTTCCCACAAGTGACGGAGTCGGTAATTGGGGTAAGAAATGAGGTTTTTAGATTGTTACGGGACTGTTGGACATTACGTAACCCTCGTCCATTTGAAGACGTTACAACACACTGTCTTATCAACGGCCATAACGGTTATGTTCCACAAGACCAAGGATGGGAAGTAATCCTAGTAAAACCAGAATGCATGACTTGTTTCTGGACGTATGAATTACGTGTCTTTATTGCCTTTGCTGAACGACTTGTGTACTAGCTAGAATTATCTTCACAACCATCTTGTATCAAATTTATTGTGTGCTATATTTCATGCTATATGTAAAATAAGCGGTATTGTAAGTTTGTAAAATATTGTGTAAAAGTTTGAACGCGAAATATTATTATAATCAGTTTTTCATATAGAATTGTAGTAGTTGAATTGTATATTAGCTACTAAGTATGAACTTAACGGGTAGGTACTACCCGAATTTAAACTTATAAAACGCTAATATGAAGAAAAAGCTTTTATAAATGAGTTCATATTATGCTACGAAATACAGTTAACTACTCTTAATATTCTATATGATTAACTTGTTCCATTTGACTATTTTGAAGGAAATGGCACCGACTACTCGACACACCGTGAATATGAATGAAGAGGAATTCCGTACTTTTCTAGCTTCAAACATAGCCGCAGTACAGGCTGCGCTACATACCAACAATAACCTTGGATCTGGCAGTACAGGAAATCGTGTAGGATGCACCTACAAAGAATTCACTGCCTGCAAACCTTTAGAATTTGATGGAACCGAAGGACCGATCGGATTGAAACGGTGGACCGAGAAGGTCGAATCGGTGTTTGCCATAAGTAAGTGTACTGAAGAGGACAAAGTGAAGTACGCTACGCATACCTTCACAGGTTCTGCATTAACATGGTGGAATACCTATCTAGAGCAAGTGGGACAAGATGATGCGTATGCACTACCGTGGTCAGCATTCAAGCACTTGATGAACGAGAAGTACCGTCCCAGAACCGAGGTCAATAAGCTCAAGACAGAACTTAGAGGGTTACGAACTCAAGGATTTGATATTACCACGTACGAAAGACGATTCACAGAATTGTGCCTATTGTGTCCGGGAGCTTTCGAAGATGAGGAAGAGAAGATCGACGCGTTTGTGAAAGGATTACCGGAAATAATCCAAGAAGATATAAGTTCACACGAGCCCGCCTCCATACAATAGGCATGTAGAATGGCTCACAAACTAGTGAACCAGATTGAAGAAAGAATTAAAGAACAGACTGCTGAAGAGGCCAATGTGAAGCAAGTCAAAAGAAAGTGGGAGGAAAACGGTGATAAGAATCACCAATACAACAACAACAGCAATTACAACAATAATCGGAACAATTATCCCAACAATCGCAACATCAATCGTAACTACAACAAACGACCAAACAATAACAACAACAACAGCAACTACAACAATCATCCCAACAACAATAATAACCGCAACAACAACAACAACAATCAGAAGCAGCTATACCAAAGGTGTGAAAAGTATCACTCGGGGTTCTGCACCAAATTTTGCAACAAGTGTAAAAGAAATGGTCATAGCGCAGCGAAGGGTGAGGTATACGGACCAGGGGTTAACAGAACGAAAGGAACAAATGGTGTTGGAACGAGTAATGGCGGAGCAAGTAGTGTCGGAGCAAGTTATGCCATTGTAGTTTGTTATAAATGTGGAAAACCGGGCCACATTATTAGAAATTGCCTGAACCAGGAGAACACGAATGGACAAGGCCGCGGAAGAGTTTTCAATATTAATGCGGCAGAGGCACAGGAAGACCCGGAGCTTGTTACGGGTACGTTTCTTATTGACAATAAATCTGCTTACGTTTTATTTGATTCGGGTGCGGATAGAAGCTATATGAGTAGAGATTTTTGTGCTAAATTAAGTTATCCATTGACGCCTTTGGATAGTAAATTTTTACTCGAATTAGCAAATGGTAAATTAATTTCAGCAGATAATATATGTCGGAATCGAGAAATTAAACTGGTTAGCGAAACATTTAAGATTGATTTGATACCAGTAGAGTTAGGGAGTTTTGATGTGATAATCGGTATGGACTGGTTGAAAGAAGTGAAAGCAGAGATCATTTGTTACAAAAATGCAATTCGCATTATACGAGAAAAAGGAAAACCCTTAATGGTGTACGGAGAAAAGGGCAACACGAAGCTACATATTATTAGTAATTTGAAGGCACAAAAACTAATAAGAAAAGGTTGCTATGTTGTTCTAGCACACGTCGAGAAAGTACAAACTGAAGAAAAGAGCATCAATGATGTTCCCATTGCAAAAGAATTTCCCGATGTATTTCCGAAAGAATTACCGGGATTACCCCCACAGCGATCCGTTGAATTTCAAATAGATCTTGTACCAGGAGCTGCACCAATAGCTCGTGCTCTTTACAGACTCGCACCCAGCGAGATGAAAGAACTGCAAAGCCAATTACAAGAACTTTTAGAGCGTGGTTTCATTCGACCAAGCACATCACCGTGGGGAGCTCCTGTTTTGTTTGTCAAGAAGAAAGATGGTACATTCAGGTTGTGTATCGACTACCGAGAGTTGAACAAACTTACCATCAAGAACCGCTAACCACTACCGAGAATCGACGACTTATTTGATCAACTACAAGGCTCGTCTGTTTATTCAAAGATTGACTTACGTTCCGGGTATCATCAAATGCGGGTGAAAGAAGATGATATTCCAAAGACTGCTTTCAGAACACGTTACGCTCATTACGAGTTTATGGTCATGCCGTTTGGTTTAACTAATGCACCAGCTGTGTTCATGGACCTTATGAACCGAGTGTGTGGACCATACCTTGACAAGTTTGTCATTGTTTTCATTGATGACATACTTATTTACTCAAAGAATGACCAAGAACACGGTGAACATTTGAGAAAGGTGTTAGAAGTATTGAGGAAGGAAGAATTGTACGCTAAGTTTTCGAAGTGTGCATTTTGGTTGGAAGAAGTTCAATTCCTCGGTCACATAGTGAACAAAGAAGGTATTAAGGTGGATCCGGCAAAGATAGAAACTGTTGAAAAGTGGGAAGCCCCGAAAAATCCGAAACACATACGCCCGTTTTTAGGACTAGCTGGTTACTACAGAAGGTTCATCCAAGACTTTTCCAGAATAGCAAAACCCTTGACTGCATTAACGCATAAAGGGAAGAAATTTGAATGGAATGATGAACAAGAGAAAGCGTTTCAGTTATTGAAGAAAAAGCTAACTACGGCACCTATATTGTCATTGCCTGAAGGGAATGATGATTTTGTGATTTATTGTGACGCATCAAAGAAAGGTCTCGGTTGTGTATTAATGCAACGAACGAAGGTGATTGCTTATGCGTCTAGACAATTGAAGATTCACGAACAAAATTATACGACGCATGATTTGGAATTAGGCGCGGTTGTTTTTGCATTAAAGACTTGGAGACACTACTTATATGGGGTCAAAAGTATTATATATACCGACCACAAAAGTCTTCAACACATATTTAATCAGAAACAACTGAATATGAGGCAGCGTAGGTGGATTGAATTATTGAATGATTATGATTTTGAGATTCGTTACCACCCGGGGAAGGCAAATGTGGTAGCCGATGCCTTGAGCAAGAAGGACAGAGAACCCATTCGAGTAAAATCTATGAATATAATGATTTATAATAACCTTACTACTCAAATAAAGGAGGCGCAACAAGGAGTTTTAAAAGAGGGAAATTTAAAGGATGAAATACCCAAAGGATCGGAGAAGCATCTTAATATTCGGGAAGACGAAACCCGGTATAGGGCTGAAAGGATTTGGGTAACAAAATTTGGAGATATGAGAGAAATGGTACTTAGAGAAGCTCATAAAACCAGATACTCAATACATCCTGGAACGGGGAAGATGTACAAGGATCTCAGGAAATATTTTTGGTGGCTGGGTATGAAAGCCGATGTTGCTAAATACGTAGGAGAATGTTTGACGTGTTCTAAGGTCAAAGCTGAGCATCAGAAACCATCAGGTCTACTTCAACAACCCGAAATCCCAGAATGGAAATGGGAAAACATTACCATGGATTTCATCACTAAATTGCCAAGGACAGCAAGTGGTTTTGATACTATTTGGGTAATAGTTGATCGTCTCACCAAATCAGCACACTTCCTGCCAATAAGAGAAGATGACAAGATGGAGAAGTTAGCACGACTGTATTTGAAGGAAGTCGTCTCCAGACATGGAATACCAATCTCTATTATCTCTGATAGGGATGGCAGATTTATTTCAAGATTCTGGCAGACATTACAGCAAGCATTAGGAACTCGTCTAGACATGAGTACTGCCTATCATCCACAAATTGATGGGCAGAGCGAAAGGATGATACAAACACTTGAAGACATGCTACGAGCATGTGTTATTGATTTCGGAAATAGTTGGGATCGACATCTACCGTTAGCAGAATTTTCCTACAACAACAGCTACCATTCAAGCATTGAGATGGCGCCGTTTGAAGCACTTTATGGTAGAAAGTGCAGGTCTCCGATTTGTTGGAGTGAAGTGGGGGATAGACAGATTACGGGTCTGGAGATTATACAAGAAACTACCGAGAAGATCATCCAAATTCAACAACGGTTGAAAACCGCCCAAAGTCGACAAAAGAGCTATGCTGACATTAAAAGAAAAGATATAGAATTTGAAATTGGAGAGATGGTCATGTTTAAAGTTGCACCTTGGAAAGGCGTTGTTTGATTTGGTAAACGAGGGAAATTAAATCCAAGGTATATTGGACCATTCAAGATTATTGATCGTGTCGGACCAGTAGCTTACCGACTTGAGTTACCTCAACAACTCGCGGCAGTACATAACACTTTCCACGTCTCGAATTTGAAGAAATGTTTTGCTAAAGAAGATCTCACTATTCCGTTAGATGAAATCCAAATCAACGAAAAACTTCAATTCATCGAAGAACCCGTCGAAATAATGGATCGTGAGGTTAAAAGACTTAAGCAAAACAAGATACCAATTGTTAAGGTTAGATGGAATGCTCGTAGAGGACCCGAGTTTACCTGGGAGCATGAAGATCAGATGAAGAAGAAATACCCGCATCTATTTCCAGAAGATTCGTCAACACCTTCAACAGCTTAAAATTTCGGGACGAAATTTATTTAACGGGTAGGTACTGTAGTGACCCGAACTTTTCCATGTTTATATATATTAATTGAGATTGATATTTAGATGATTAAATGTTTCCAACATGTTAAGCAATCAAACTTCTTAAGACTTTATTAATTGAAATATGTTTCATATAGACAATTGACCACCCAAGTTGACCGGTGATTCACGAACGTTAAAACTTGTAAAAACTATATGATGACATATATATGGATATATATATAGTTAACATGATACTATGATAAGTAAACATATCATTAAGTATATTAACAATGAACTACATATGTAAAAACAAGACTACTAACTTAATGATTTTTAAACGAGACATATATGTAACGATTATCGTTGTAAAGACATTTAATGTATATATATATCATATTAAGAGATATTCATACATGATAATATCATGATAATATAATAATTTAAAATCTCATTTGATATTATAAACATTGGGTTAACAACATTTAACAAGATCGTTAACCTAAAGGTTTCAAAACAACACTTACATGTAACGACTAACGATGACTTAACGACTCAGTTAAAATGTATATACATGTAGTGTTTTAATATGTATTTATACACTTTTGAAAGACTTCAATACACTTATCAAAATACTTCTACTTAACAAAAATGCTTACAATTACATCCTCGTTCAGTTTCATCAACAATTCTACTCGTATGCACCCGTATTCGTACTCGTACAATACACAGCTTTTAGATGTATGTACTATTGGTATATACACTCCAATGATCAGCTCTTAGCAGCCCATGTGAGTCACCTAACACATGTGGGAACCATCATTTGGCAACTAGCATGAAATATCTCATAAAATTACAAAAATATGAGTAATCATTCATGACTTATTTACATGAAAACAAAATTACATATCCTTTATATCTAATCCATACACCAACGACCAAAAACACCTACAAACACTTTCATTCTTCAATTTTCTTCATCTAATTGATCTCTCTCAAGTTCTATCTTCAAGTTCTAAGTGTTCTTCATATATTCTACAAGTTCTAGTTACATAAAATCAAGAATACTTTCAAGTTTGCTAGCTCACTTCCAATCTTGTAAGGTGATCATCCAACCTCAAGAAATCTTTGTTTCTTACAGTAGGTTATCATTCTAATACAAGATAATAATCATATTCAAACTTTGGTTCAATTTCTATAACTATAACAATCTTATTTCAAGTGATGATCTTACTTGAACTTGTTTTCGTGTCATGATTCTGCTTCAAGAACTTCGAGCCATCCAAGGATCCGTTGAAGCTAGATCCATTTTTCTATTTTCCAGTAGGTTTATCCAAGGAACTTAAGGTAGTAATGATGTTCATAACATCATTCGATTCATATATATAAAACTATCTTATTCGAAGGTTTAAACTCGTAATCACTAGAACATAGTTTAGTTAATTCTAAACTTGTTCGCAAACAAAAGTTAATCCTTCTAACTTGACTTTTAAAATTAACTAAACACATGTTCTATATCTATATGACATGCTAACTTAATGATTTAAAACCTGGAAACACGAAAAACACCGTAAAACCGGATTTACGCCGTCGTAGTAACACCGCGGGCTGTTTTGGGTTAGTTAATTAAAAACTATGATAAACTTTTATTTAAAAGTTGTAATTCTGAGAAAATGATTTTTATTATGAACATGAAACTATATCCAAAAATTATGGTTAAACTCAAAGTGGAAGTATGTTTTCTAAAATGGTCATCTAGACGTCGTTCTTTCGACTGAAATGACTACCTTTACAAAAACGACTTGTAACTTATTTTTCTGACTATAAACCTATACTTTTCTGTTTAGATTCATAAAATATAGTTCAATATGAAACCATAGCAATTTGATTAACTCAAAACAGATTTAAAATGAAGAAGTTATGGGTATAACAAGATTGGATAATTTTTCTCATTTTAGCTACGTGAAAATTGGTAACAAATCTATTCCAACCATAACTTAATCAACTTGTATTGTATATTATGTAATCTTGAGATACCATAGACACATATACAATGTTTCGACCTATCATGTCGACACATCTATATATATTTCGGAACAACCATAGACACTCTATATGTGAATGTTGGAGTTAGCTATACAGGGTTGAGGTTGATTCCAAAATATATATAGTTTGAGTTGTGATCAATACTGAGATATGTATACACTGGGTCGTGGATTGATTCAAAATAATATTTATCGATTTATTTCTGTACATCTAACTGTGGACAACTAGTTATAGGTTACTAACGAGGACAGCTGACTTAATAAACTTAAAACATCAAAATATATTAAAAGTGTTGTAAATATATTTTGAACATACTTTAATATATATGTATATATTGTTATAGGTTCGTGAATCAACAGTGGCCAAGTCTTACTTCCCGACGAAGTAAAAATCTGTGAAAGTGAGTTATAGTCCCACTTTTAAAATCTAATATTTTTGGGATGAGAATACATGCAGGTTTTATAAATGATTTACAAAATAGACACAAGTACGTGAAACTACATTCTATGGTTGAATTATCGAAATCGAATATGCCCTTTTTATTAAGTCTGGTAATCTAAGAATTAGGGAACAGACACCCTAATTGATGCGAATCCTAAAGATAGATCTATTGGGCCTAACAAACCCCATCCAAAGTACCGGATGCTTTAGTACTTCGAAATTTATATCATATCCGAAGGGTGTCCCGGAATGATGGGGATATTCTTATATATGCAACTTGTTAATGTCGATTACCAGGTGTTGACCATATGAATGATTTTTATCTCTATGTATGGGATGTGTATTGAAATATGAAATCTTGTGGTCTATTGTTACGATTTGATACATATAGGTTAAACCTATAACTCACCAACATTTTTGTTGACGTTTAAAGCATGTTTATTCTCAGGTGAATACTAAGAGCTTCCGCTGTTGCATACTAAAATAAGGACAAGATTTGGAGTCCATGTTTGTATGATATTGTGTAAAAACTGCATTCAAGAAACTGATTTCGATGTAACATATTTGTATTGTAAACCATTATGTAATGGTCGTGTGTAAACAGGATATTTTAGATTATCATTATTTGATAATCTACGTAAAGCTTTTAAACCTTTATTTATGAAATAAAGGTTATGGTTTTTTTTAAAAATGAATGCAGTCTTTGAAAAACGTCTAATATAGAGGTTAAAACCTCGCAACGAAATCAATTAATATGGAACGTTTTTAATCAATAAGAACGGGACATTTCAATATATATATATATATATATATATATATATATATATATATATATATATATATATATATATATATATATATATATATATATATATATATTTATTTATATTATACTACGGAGTATTATTATTATGTTATTTTTACTCACAGAATTCGTGACCTTTTATAGGGATTTCTGATTTTTCAAACTCCGCGAGTCGTGGAGTTTTTGGCCTTCAAACTCCGCGAGTCATGGAGTTTGATTTTCCAGCTCACAAACTTTTGGCTCCTAGCTTGTCGACATAATAAATATATAAATATAAAATATAAATAATTAATATAATTATTTATATATTATATTATATTCTTATGCATAGTAGACTTGTAATTTTTGGTCCATTGCGTCGGGCGTTGATAGTTGGCTCGGGTACCGGTTCTGGATTTTCGAACGTCCTTTCGTATAATTTAATATCTTGTACTTTGCGTTTTGTAACTTGTACTCTTGTTATTTTTAGACGTTTCTCATCAATAAATTGAACCTTTTGAATTGTATCTTGTACATTTGAGCTTTTGGACGTTTGTGTCTTCAAATCTTCGTTTTCGCCTTTTGTCTTCGCACTTATTTATTTAAACAATTACAATGAAAATATAATACAATTACATATGAAAACCTATTATTTAGAAGAGATATTGCTATGAAATATATGTTTCTTTTTAGCCTTATCAAATATCCCCACACTTGAGCGTTGCTTTTCCTCAAGCAATACAGAACTTGAAATAAAAACATACATGAATCACTTTTTTATTTATCACACTTTGTACATTAGTGATTTTGATATGGAGGTATAAACATTGATAGTAACGATAGAACCATGGTTAAAGGTGGGTGTGTCATCCACAGATGCCTCGGGTTTAGGTCAACGACACTTGCAATCAAATAGCCGATTTACTTTCGGTTTCCAAAGAAAAGTGCACATTTGAAAGGCGGTTTACAGTCCCACATGACTATGAAAATGTAGATCCTTAAGGAAATTGGATCTTTATGAAAATATTTGATCTTTTGAAAATTCAATCTAGCTTTTACCCTAGATAAGTTTTCCGAAATAACCCTTCACCGGTGTTTGCAAATTCTTTTTGTGGGTTTAGTGGGTTTAGTGGGTTTCAGATTTGAAAATTTTAGCTCAAAACTTGCGGTTTTGTGTCACCCACTTGCTAACCTTGTATTAGGAAAGCAACACGTCCAGTTTACTTGTCCCATATATTACCTTTCGGCAAACTAAAGTCCGGTTGTAAAGGAAAGCGTTGAACAAGCAACTGTTAAAGCAATGTCCCGTGACTTGCTTTTGATTATGGTCTATAAACATGTCGGATGCTAGTACTATCCTTTGTAGGAGCAATAGTAAAGATCATCCTATAATTTTTTCGGTCTGGCACAAGGTCCTGTCTTTGACCATGCTATGCAACCACCGTTCTTACGGTTGACACCCGATTTAGTTCAGGTGACCTAATGAATTCCAGGTGAATTCCTAGGATTTTACGTTCAATGGTAATGAACGCATTGAAAATAGGTTTTCAGAAAACAAATCGGTTTGTAACTTTTGATGAAAATATTTTATCGTTTAAGCTCGATGAAAGGACCGCAAACTAATCTTCCCGGACGAAGTCTTCAACAATTGGTCCCATTGCGATGGTCGACTCCAAGTAATGTCCTTAACATGAGCTAATGCACAGCGGAAGACTTAATTCGTACCTGAGAATAACATGCTTTAAAAAGTCAACATAAAGTTGGTGAGATATATAGGTTTGATGCTAGCAGCGTTATAACTATGGACCACAAGATTTCATGTTTATACATAATACACTACTCGTGTATGAAAAGTCGTTGAGCACTTGGTAACCATACTTAACATTTAAATCACAACAGCATATTCTTAAATAAACCCTACACCGTACCAAGTGTAGTAACGAAACGAAGTACTGTGCAACCGTTAAAAACTGGTCGTCCAGCCCGGTTGGGGTTGTCAGGCCCAATAGATCTATCAACAGGATTCGCGTTTACGCTTCTCACGTAAATATTAGCTACCAAGTATAAAGAAATATGCCATGGTACAACTCAACGTAGAATTTATTTTGATCACTTGTGTCCATAACGTAAATTATTTATAAAAACAGCGCATGTATTCTCAGCCCAAAAATATTTAAAGTTTAAAAGGGATCTATATACTCACCTAATGTATTTTGTAGTAAAAATACATATAACATCATTGAACACGTGTAGGGTTGACTTCGGATTCACGAACCTATATCATTTATATGTACATTAACACATATACTCGCAATCGGACGAATTTATATATATATATATATATATATATATATATATATATATGTTATTTTAGAATTTTAATAATTTATGTGTTATATTAAAATAGTAAGTTAGGTATATTTATATTATTCATTTTAAATAACTAATTAGTATTTACAATTACTATAGTAAGTTTATTACTATAAATATTCATAAAAATATTTTAATATTATCAATAAGGATAATAATAATAATGATAAAATAATAATAATAATAATAATAATAATAATAATAATCATAATATACTTTTTTTTTTTTAAAGATTTTAATAATAATGGTAGTTTTAACAATAATAATAATAATTATAATAATACTTGAGATGATAACAATGATAATAAAACTAATAATACTTGATACCTAATGTTAATAATAAAAACTACCTTTAATGCTTCCTTAAAAATATAATGTTTTAGACGGGGCTCGAACCCACGACCTCTCATTTAAACTCACACGCCCTTAACCATCCTTCTGTGTCTCATCTTCTTGTATTAATTCGAAATAAACTCTTTATAACCGTTTCGCGTATCCTAATTGAGTTTGGATTTAGGCCCATCTTAGAAAACTGATTCATGGCCCAAACAAATACCTGAATCACAGCCCAAACTAAACACTGGAACTCTCGGCCCAAGTTAATAGGTTTCGTTGTCCAGTTTAATCACAAACCGCCGGAAAAAAAAAATGTATATATATATTTCAGTTATCGAACAGGGGCACAAACAGCATCATCTAATCATCATCGTCATACCCAATTCATCATAACATCATAACCTAAATTATTGATCATCATCATTATTTGTCCACTTGTTTCAATTCATTGTATCCCCTAATTAATCCACTAGCCTAAGTCAAAAGTGGGGTTCGGTCTTTATAAAAAAAAATGGGGAAACAACAAAATTTAGTAGCCATCAACAACAACTCCCATCATTCTCTTTTTCTCTTAAACTTTCATCATTAAAATCGTTTTTCTCCAACTTCTTTTGTGATCATCATCGTTTTCTTAGTAATCATCATAGTAATATTCAATATCACAGTTTCATTATCATAATAATATTGATAGTACTATAAATAATTATACTTCTAACGAGAGGATGTGTAACCGATCGAGAACGAGTATATGATTGAGTGCGTGTTGGGTTTGGTTTGCTTTCAAAGCAGAAACGGTTGATCCGAGCGATAACAAGATCACAATAGGTGAGTTTGATGGTTTAAGGTGGCGATTTAATAATGGTTTGTATGGTAGAAGGTGGCAGTTGTGAGGATTACTCGAGCTGTAGTTGAAGCAACGAGCTGTAGCAGTAAATGGTTAATGGGTGGTGTGAAGATAACATAAAAGAAAAACTAATATACAGGTGGTTCTTTGGACTTGCAAGAGAGAAACGAGAGAAAGGAAGTGATAGTGATTATGGTTTTCGAATCAAGAAGGAAAACTATACAGTAAGTTAAAATGGTGGTTTGCAGGCGGAATATTGATGGATATTTCGATGATGGCAGGTGGGTTTATCATGATAAAAGGTGGTGGTCGAAGGAGAAGTAGAAAGTTGGATGGCGAATAGTTCGTATGATGGTTGGTTTGATTTGAAAACATAAAAGAAGTATGGTGGTGCTTGAGTTGTCATCTAAATATACATGAAAACAATAGTAGTAACGTACATCATCAAGGTGTTTGATTGTGGTTGTGACCGAGCAAGATGGTTTAAATTGGTGATGGTGTCTTGGCTCAAACAAAATTATTCAAAACAGAAAATCAATATGGGATGGTGATTTTAAGTGGTGTTTGAAATTGATGATAAGGTGACAATTGGTGATGAAAGGTCTCGGTTCATCTAAACAGCAAGGAGATTGCAGCTTTTGAGTTCGTTTTGGAGGGTGGTCTCTAATGGGTCTTGATGGTGGTGGGGATAGGATGGTAATGGTTGTCGATGGATTAAAGAAAATAGAAAACGAGAAGAAAATAAAGGTGATCAAGGTGGCGGTTCATAGTGGTGATAGGTGGTTATAGGTGTTGATTTAACGACGAAGAAAAAGAGAGAGATGAAGATGAACTAGAATAACTTTTCACAAGAATGGATTGTTTTTATAGCTCAAGGATGTAGACAGATTCGATTAAACCAGAAAAAAAAAATGACTAAATAAATAAATAAATAAATAGATAAATAAATAAAAATAAGAGAGGACGTTATGTTGTTTTCATTTGGACTTATAAGTGAAAATCGACAAGAAGAATCCCATAAAGTATATCCAAACAAAATCTAATGAAACTTGATTGATACAGCTAAATAATTGATACTTTTCTTATAATTTTTATTTTATTATTTATATTTAATTAATATTATTAACTAATAAATATATCATTTATAAATATATAAATAATTTTATTAATAACAGAAAATAAAAATACTAATAATAATGGTAATAAAAATAATATTAGTCAAAATAATATCAACATTTAGTATTTCAAATTACATTTTCAAATATTATTTATATATATAAACATACATACAAACTATGTACAAATTAATTGTTCGTGAATCGTCAAGCTTGGTCAGAGGGTAACTGATTATCCGAATATAGATTTTGAACTTTCTAGACTCAATTTTACAGATTTTGCTTATCGTGTCGGAAACATATAAAGTTTAAGGTTTAAATTTGGTCGGAAATTTCTGGGTCGTTACAGTACCCACCCGTTAAAGAAATTTCGTCCTCGAAATTTGGTAGAGGTCGTTATGGATAACAATAAGAATGTTTTCATGACGAATATGAGGTAATAATGGAGTTTTATCGTTATTGAGAGATATAGATAAAACGATAAGATCATGTGAAGCGTACGAGTGAAGCTATCACAAAAGAGTAAATAAATATATTCGTTTCAACCGATGATGTAGTTACTATTGACTTCCGGAATTTAAGGAATTTAAAAGAAAATCTTGGAAATCTAAAAGATTTGATTCTTCGGCGAATAAGGAAATTATGATCTTCTTTGATTTAATGCGCCAATCTGTTTCGATTTCTCTGTCGGATATTTCACTATAAATCCACTCCTTTTATTTCTTTATTTCCATATCTCACATCCTATTCTTTCTCCTCAGTTCATATCTTAAAGCATTCTTCAAAATGCTTCATCCCGTTCTGATTCTTGTTACACTTCTAACTTTCATATCTTTCATCCTTCTCTTTCAACTGCCGCCAGAAGGATCTATTCACTTCTATCATTTCCTTGAAATTATAATGTTTTTAATTCTCCCTTGTCTTTATGTTGCAATACGTATTGATATACACGGTTTGTAATTTATGGGGGTTGTTATCGGCTTTTGTATTCTTCATTATTTTTTTCAAAGCCTCATGCTTTTGTTTTCCTTTCCCAACTTCGAGTCAAGCGAGTAATGATCCGGAATTTGTAGGTGTGAATATTTGGAATGAATATAGCTAATGCCTTAATAAAGAAATGGTAACGGCACGATTTTAATTTGTCAAATTACCAGAATTTAGAAGAAGAGGTGGAACTATCAGGAAGATACGTTCTCGATATATTTGAAAATTGGGTAGAATATAAGAGTCGTGTAACATGGCACATGATGATGGTACTGTAAATCATCACATTCCATTAGTAACTTAACATGACTTACTGTAATATAATGAAGTTGATCAAGTTTCATTATATTATACTAATTCATGCATCAGTTCCCAACACTGCTTCAGAACATTACTATTTTAAACTCGAAGGATTTAGAAACTAACACAGTTTCCTTTATATTGTAACACAGATATTACGAAGAGATAGATGATTTCAGATAAGGATAGTTGTGAAAATATCTTCAGAAATATTGAGGATATTTATAATGAAAGATATGATAATATCTTGGAATTTCTATTGTCGAAGGATGATGATGAAGATTGACCCGTAAGGGTTTAGATTCAGAAGCAAGGTGTTTGCTACAGAATCGTCATGATTCTTTATGTACAAGTTTAGTCCTTGTAATTTGTTCAAAGTCTTTTTCACGGTTTGCTCAATCCGGTTTTCAGTACCAAATTTTCTATCGAGCGTTCCTAACACTCCCTCCTTTTATCATTAACTTTTGGTCATTAAGACTGTCTACAACATGCTGCTTTGTCAGCATTTTCAAAGTTAACGAATTTGGGTCATTGGTTTTCAAACCGAGATGATTTTAAGAGATTTGTGTTTTTAGATGATTAAACGCTGATGGTAGTAGGGTGGAATATAAAAGGTTCTCCAGTAACGACGGCGAAAGGATACGTATATATCGAGATTATAATAAAAGTAGTCTTACTGAGAAGTCGAAGTGGAGCTGTGACAAAATCAGCTTCTTGAAAAGGAATTGTGAGGTTGTTTTTGCTAATAAATGATAAGGAATTCGACGCGGATACGTTTTAACTAAAATTTTGGTTTCAAAAGTTTTTTAGGTGCATAATGTATGCATAAATCTTTCTTCCGTAGACGAGGTGCGGCTGGTTCAACTTCTCGATCGAAGTGTTTTCAAGAATCATGAAAAGATTTGAATGTAAATTTTGTAATTGTCAAGATACGAATGGGTTTAAGATAAAATCAAGTGGCAAGCTTGAAGAATTGTTTAGTTTCATATTTCATAATCAACATTTTAATTCATTTTTAATCGTCCAAAGTTAGCAGTCCAATAGTCCGATTGTCCAATAGTACAATAAATTCATATATAAATTAAATATATAATATTCGAATTAATTAATACGTATCGTGACCCGTGTACAAGTCTCAGTGTCGATCACAACTCAAACCATATATATATTTTGGAATCAACTCCAACCCTGTATAGCCAACTCCCATCTTCACATATAGAGTGTCTACGGTTGTTCCGAAATATATATATAGATGGGTCGATATGATAAGTCGAAACCTTGCATACGTGTCCCATTATTTATAGTGCGTAAAAGTAAATAACAGAAATTAAATGACGATAAATAAAATTGCGAGAATGTAAATTGCAGTAAATTAAATGTTAGCCGGGATCAGTTAGCTAGGAACAGTTAGCGTGGATTCCTAATAATATTTCAATTTAATTAATTCGTCTGTTTCTAACAAATTTTATTTTGTCCAATGTTTTCTTCTTTATGCCACTTGTTGGATTCCGATAGGTCAAAATCCGAATATGAAATTTGAATGAAAATGGTTATTCCGGGGTGAGCGGATATGAATATCGGTGGTTGTAAGTAGAATAATAAATGACCGTTGAATCAGATTCGAAGAATGTACAGTGTAACTTGTTAATGTGAATTTTAAATATTCCTTGGGTACTACCCACCCGTTAAAATATTTTCATCATTAACAGTTTGTACGAAAGAATTTTTAATTACGATCTTTATGAAAATATACTTGCATATATATTTTCTTCAGATGTAATTATGAATTTAATGAGTCAATAAGATTTTATAATCATTTAATTTATTGTTAGCACATGATTACATGATCTCTAAAACTTTAGAGATTACATAATTGCCATGTCGGACGAAGGTAAAATGAGGTGGAATGATACGTAAAGCGAAGATAATCGATGTAGATCGATGTGTAGAACGAAGTTCATACTCGAAGTACAGATGGTAATATTGAGGCGTGTGATATTGATATCCGAGATACAGATTACGATGTCGGGGTTTACGACGCGGTTGTGGTTGGGGTAATAAGGGTACTGTCGGCGTTGATGATGGTGGTACGGATTATGCTGCTGGTGCTGCTGCTGGCGTTTGTAACCTCCGCACCATGTTCTCCAAAGCCGTCACACGAGCGCGAAGTTCGTTAACTTCTGCTAGTACATCGGGATGAAATATGGGATAGTATGTAATCGTGATGAGATGCTCGGAAAAGGGGAGAGAAAATGGTTTCTCGAACAGGTTCACCGGTAAGTGCTTTAGGTTCTTTGCTAAAAGGGCAATTTGGTGGATGGAAGGGATCTCCGATGTGAAATGATTTTTGAATATAGGATGATATTCTAACTTCATAGAATATCTATGTATATAGTACTAAAGATTTTGTAGGCTACGGAGGAATTTACGGCATATGTCAGGCAAATCTACAGATGCGCTAAGATAGGAATTATCAGATACGCTAAGATATGAATTTTGTCTATACACTATCGATGCAGTAACTGCAGTAAGACGTGTCTAGACTTATGAATGATAAGCAGGCAATTCCCTAAGGATGATAAGCAGATGGTTTCCGACTAGAAATGATAAGCAAAACTTTTTGACATGTAGGCACGGTCAAAGTCCAGACTCACTAATGTATCCTAACAACTACTAGTCAGACACACTAATGCAAGGCCTGGTTCGCTAAGACCACCGCTCTGATACCAACTGAAAGGACCGCAAACTAATCTTCCCGGACGAAGTCTTCAACAATTGGTCCCATTGCGATGGTCGACTCCAAGTAATGTCCTTAACATGAGCTAATGCATAGCGGAAGACTTAATTCGTACCTGAGAATAACATGCTTTAAAAAGTCAACATAAAGTTGGTGAGATATATAGGTTTGATGCTAGCAGCGTTATAACTATGGACCACAAGATTTCATGTTTATACATAATACACTACTCGTGTATGAAAAGTCGTTGAGCACTTGGTAACCATACTTAACATTTAAATCACAGCAGCATATTCTTAAATAAACCCTACACCGTACCAAGTGTAGTAACGGAACGAAGTACTGTGCAACCGTTAAAAACTGGTCGTCCAGCCCGGTTGGGGTTGTCAGGCCCGATAGATCTATCAACAGGATTCGTGTTTACGCTTCTCACGTAAATATTAGCTACCAAGTATAAAGAAATATGCCATGGTACAACTCAACGTAGAATTTATTTTGATCACTTGTGTCCATAACGTAAATTATTTATAAAAACAGCGCATGTATTCTCAGCCCAAAAATATTTAAAGTTTAAAAGGGATCTATATACTCACCTAATGTATTTTGTAGTAAAAATACATATAACATCATTGAACACGTGTAGGGTTGACTTCGGATTCACGAACCTATATCATTTATATGTACATTAACACATATACTCGCAATCGGACGAATTTATATATATATATATATATATGTTATTTTAGAATTTTAATAATTTATGTGTTATATTAAAATAGTAAGTTAGGTATATTTATATTATTCATTTTAAATAACTAATTAGTATTTACAATTACTATAGTAAGTTTATTACTATAAATATTCATAAAAATATTTTAATATTATCAATAAGGATAATAATAATAATGATAAAATAATAATAATAATAATAATAATCATAATATACTTTTTTTTTTAAAAAAGATTTTAATAATAATGGTAGTTTTAACAATAATAATAATAATTATAATAATACTTGAGATGATAACAATGATAATAAAACTAATAATACTTGATACCTAATGTTAATAATAAAAACTACCTTTAATGCTTCCTTAAAAATATAATGTTTTAGACGGGGCTCGAACCCACGACCTCTCATTTAAACTCACACGCCCTTAACCATCCTTCTGTGTCTCATCTTCTTGTATTAATTCGAAATAAACTCTTTATAACCGTTTCGCGTATCCTAATTGAGTTTGGATTTCGGCCCATCTTAGAAAACTGATTCATGGCCCAAAAAAATACCTGAATCACAGCCCAAACTAAACACTGGAACTCTCGGCCCAAGTTAATAGGTTTCGTTGTCCAGTTTAATCACAAACCGCCGGAAAAAAAAAATGTATATATATATTTCAGTTATCGAACAGGGGCACAAACAGCATCATCTAATCATCATCGTCATACCCAATTCATCATAACATCATAACCTAAATTATTGATCATCATCATTATTTGTCCACTTGTTTCAATTCATTGTATCCCCGAATTAATCCACTAGCCTAAGTCAAAAGTGGGGTTCGGTCTTTATAAAAAAAAATGGGGAAACAACAAAATTTAGTAGCCATCAACAACAACTCCCATCATTCTCTTTTTCTTTTAAACTTTCATCATTAAAATCGTTTTTCTCCAACTTCTTTTTTGATCATCATCGTTTTCTTAGTAATCATCATAGTAATATTCAATATCACAGTTTCATTATCATAATAATATTGATAGTACTATAAATAATTATACTTCTAACGAGAGGATGTGTAACCGATCGAGAACGAGTATATGATTGAGTGCGTGTTGGGTTTGGTTTGCTTTCAAAGCAGAAACGGTTGATCCGAGCGATAACAAGATCACAATAGGTGAGTTTGATGGTTTAAGGTGGCGATTTAATAATGGTTTGTATGGTAGAAGGTGGCAGTTGTGAGGATTACTCGAGCTGTAGTTGAAGCAACGAGCTGTAGCAGTAAATGGTTAATGGGTGGTGTGAAGATAACATAAAAGAAAAACTAATATACAGGTGGTTCTTTGGACTTGCAAGAGAGAAACGAGAGAAAGGAAGTGATAGTGATTATGGTTTTCGAATCAAGAAGGAAAACTATACAGTAAGTTAAAATGGTGGTTTGCAGGCGGAATATTGATGGATATTTCGATGATGGCAGGTGGGTTTATCATGATAAAAGGTGGTGGTCGAAGGAGAAGTAGAAAGTTGGATGGCGAATAGTTCGTATGATGGTTGGTTTGATTTGAAAACATAAAAGAAGTATGGTGGTGCTTGAGTTGTCATCTAAATATACATGAAAACAATAGTAGTAACGTACATCATCAAGGTGTTTGATTGTGGTTGTGACCGAGCAAGATGGTTTAAATTGGTGATGGTGTCTTGGCTCAAACAAAATTATTCAAAACAGAAAATCAATATGGGATGGTGATTTTAAGTGGTGTTTGAAATTGATGATAAGGTGACAATTGGTGATGAAAGGTCTCGGTTCATCTAAACAGCAAGGAGATTGCAGCTTTTGAGTTCGTTTTGGAGGGTGGTCTCTAATGGGTCTTGATGGTGGTGGGGATAGGATGGTAATGGTTGTCGATGGATTAAAGAAAATAGAAAACGAGAAGAAAATAAAGGTGATCAAGGTGGCGGTTCATAGTGGTGATAGGTGGTTATAGGTGTTGATTTAACGACGAAGAAAAAGAGAGAGATGAAGATGAACTAGAATAACTTTTCACAAGAATGGATTGTTTTTATAGCTCAAGGATGTAGACAGATTCGATTAAACCAGAAAAAAAAATGACTAAATAAATAAATAAATAAATAGATAAATAAATAAAAATAAGAGAGGACGTTATGTTGTTTTCATTTGGACTTATAAGTGAAAATCGACAAGAAGAATCCCATAAAGTATATCCAAACAAAATCTAATGAAACTTGATTGATACAGCTAAATAATTGATACTTTTCTTATAATTTTTATTTTATTATTTATATTTAATTAATATTATTAACTAATAAATATATCATTTATAAATATATAAATAATTTTATTAATAACAGAAAATAAAAATACTAATAATAATGGTAATAAAAATAATATTAGTCAAAATAATATCAACATTTAGTATTTCAAATTACATTTTCAAATATTATTTATATATATAAACATACATACAAACTATGTACAAATTAATTGTTCGTGAATCGTCAAGCTTGGTCAGAGGGTAACTGATTATCCGAATATAGATTTTGAACTTTCTAGACTCAATTTTACAGATTTTGCTTATCGTGTCGGAAACATATAAAGTTTAAGGTTTAAATTTGGTCGGAAATTTCTGGGTCGTTACAGTACCCACCCGTTAAAGAAATTTCGTCCTCGAAATTTGGTAGAGGTCGTTATGGATAACAATAAGAATGTTTTCATGACGAATATGAGGTAATAATGGAGTTTTATCGTTATTGAGAGATATAGATAAAACGATTCTATCATGTGAAGCGTACGAGTGAAGCTATCACAAAAGAGTAAATAAATATATTCGTTTCAACCGATGATGTAGTTACTATTGACTTCCGGAATTTAAGGAATTTAAAAGAAAATCTTGGAAATCTAAAAGATTTGATTCTTCGGCGAATAAGGAAATTATGATCTTCTTTGATTTAATGCGCCAATCTGTTTCGATTTCTCTGTCGGATATTTCACTATAAATCCACTCCTTTTATTTCTTTATTTCCATATCTCACATCCTATTCTTTCTCCTCAGTTCATATCTTAAAGCATTCTTCAAAATGCTTCATCCCGTTCTGATTCTTGTTACACTTCTAACTTTCATATCTTTCATCCTTCTCTTTCAACTGCCGCCAGAAGGATCTATTCACTTCTATCATTTCCTTGAAATTATAATGTTTTTAATTCTCCCTTGTCTTTACGTTGCAATACGTATTGATATACACGGTTTGTAATTTCTGGGGGTTGTTATCGGCTTTTGTATTCTTCATTATTTTTTTCAAAGCCTCATGCTTTTGTTTTCCTTTCCCAACTTCGAGTCAAGCGAGTAATGATCCGGAATTTGTAGGTGTGAATATTTGGAATGAATATAGCTAATGCCTTAATAAAGAAATGTTAACGGCACGATTTTAATTTGTCAAATTACCAGAATTTAGAAGAAGAGGTGGAACTATCAGGAAGATACGTTCTCGATATATTTGAAAATTGGGTAGAATATAAGAGTCGTGTAACATGGCACATGATGATGGTACTGTAAATCATCACATTCCATTAGTAACTTAACATGACTTACTGTAATATAATGAAGTTGATCAAGTTTCATTATATTATACTAATTCATGCATCAGTTCCCAACACTGCTTCAGAACATTACTATTTTAAACTCGAAGGATTTAGAAACTAACACAGTTTCCTTTATATTGTAACACAGATATTACGAAGAGATAGATGATTTCAGATAAGGATAGTTGTGAAAATATCTTCAGAAATATTGAGGATATTTATAATGAAAGATATGATAATATCTTGGAATTTCTATTGTCGAAGGATGATGATGAAGATTGACCCGTAAGGGTTTAGATTCAGAAGCAAGGTGTTTGCTACAGAATCGTCATGATTCTTTATGTACAAGTTTAGTCCTTGTAATTTGTTCAAAGTCTTTTTCACGGTTTCCTCAATCCAGTTTTCAGTACCAAATTTTCTATCGAGCGTTCCTAACACTCCCTCCTTTTATCATTAACTTTTGGTCATTAAGACTGTCTACAACATGCTGCTTTGTCAGCATTTTCAAAGTTAACGAATTTGGGTCATTGGTTTTCAAACCGAGATGATTTTAAGAGATTTGTGTTTTTAGATGATTAAACGCTGATGGTAGTAGGGTGGAATATAAAAGGTTCTCCAGTAACGACGGCGAAAGGATACGTATATATCGAGATTATAATAAAAGTAGTCTTACTGAGAAGTCGAAGTGGAGCTGTGACAAAATCAGCTTCTTGAAAAGGAATTGTGAGGTTGTTTTTGCTAATAAATGATAAGGAATTCGACGCGGATACGTTTTAACTAAAATTTTGGTTTCAAAAGTTTTTTAGGTGCATAATGTATGCATAAATCTTTCTTCCGTAGACGAGGTGCGGCTGGTTCAACTTCTCGATCGAAGTGTTTTCAAGAATCATGAAAAGATTTGAATGTAAATTTTGTAATTGTCAAGATACGAATGGGTTTAAGATAAAATCAAGTGGCAAGCTTGAAGAATTGTTTAGTTTCATATTTCATAATCAACATTTTAATTCATTTTTAATCGTCCAAAGTTAGCAGTCCAATAGTCCGATTGTCCAATAGTACAATAAATTCATATATAAATTAAATATATAATATTCGAATTAATTAATACGTATCGTGACCCGTGTACCTGTCTCAGTGTCGATCACAACTCAAACCATATATATATTTTGGAATCAACTCCAACCCTGTATAGCCAACTCCCATCTTCACATATAGAGTGTCTACGGTTGTTCCGAAATATATATATAGATGGGTCGATATGATAAGTCGAAACCTTGCATACGTGTCCCATTATTTATAGTGCGTAAAAGTAAATAACAGAAATTAAATGACGATAAATAAAATTGCGAGAATGTAAATTGCAGTAAATTAAATGTTAGCCGGGATCAGTTAGCTAGGAACAGTTAGCGTGGATTCCTAACAATATTTCAATTTAATTAATTCGTCTGTTTCTAACAAATTTTATTTTGTCCAATGTTTTCTTCTTTATGCCACTTGTTGGATTCCGATAGATCAAAATCCGAATATGAAATTTGAATGAAAATGGTTATTCCGGGGTGAGCGGATATGAATATCGGTGGTCGTAAGTAGAATAATAAATGACAGTTGAATCAGATTCGAAGAATGTACAGTGTAACTTGTTAATGTGAATTTTAAATATTCCTTGGGTACTACCCACCCGTTAAAATATTTTCATCATTAACAGTTTGTACGAAAGAATTTTTAATTACGATCTTTATGAAAATATACTTGCATATATATTTTCTTCAGATGTAATTATGAATTTAATGAGTCAATAAGATTTTATACTCATTTAATTTATTGTTAGCACTTGGTTACATGATCTCTAAAACTTTAGAGATTACATAATTGCCATGTCGGACGAAGGTAAAATGAGGTGGAATGATACGTAAAGCGAAGATAATCGATGTAGATCGATGTGTAGAACGAAGTTCATACTCGAAGTACAGATGGTAATATTGAGGCGTGTGATATTGATATCCGAGATACAGATTACGATGTCGGGGTTTACAACGCGGTTGTGGTTGGGGTAATAAGGGTACTGTCGGCGTTGATGATGGTGGTACGGATTATGCTGCTGGTGCTGCTGCTGGCGTTTGTAACCTCCGCACCATGTTCTCCAAAGCCGTCACACGAGCGCGAAGTTCGTTAACTTCTGCTAGTACATCGGGATGAAATATGGGATAGTATGTAATCGTGATGAGATGCTCGGAAAAGGGGAGAGAAAATGGTTTCTCGAACAGGTTCACCGGTAAGTGCTTTAGGTTCTTTGCTAAAAGGGCAATTTGGTGGATGGAAGGGATCTCCGATGTGAAATGATTTTTGAATATAGGATGATATTCTAACTTCATAGAATATCTATGTATATAGTACTAAAGATTTTGTAGGCTACGGAGGAATTTACGGCATATGTCAGGCAAATCTACAGATGCGCTAAGATAGGAATTATCAGATACGCTAAGATATGAAACTTGATTGATACAGCTAAATAATTGATACTTTTCTTATAATTTTTATTTTATTATTTATATTTAATTAATATTATTAACTAATAAATATATCATTTATAAATATATAAATAATTTTATTAATAACAGAAAATAAAAATACTAATAATAATGGTAATAAAAATAATATTAGTCAAAATAATATCAACATTTAGTATTTCAAATTACATTTTCAAATATTATTTATATATATAAACATACATACAAACTATGTACAAATTAATTGTTCGTGAATCGTCAAGCTTGGTCAGAGGGTAACTGATTATCCGAATATAGATTTTGAACTTTCTAGACTCAATTTTACAGATTTTGCTTATCGTGTCGGAAACATATAAAGTTTAAGGTTTAAATTTGGTCGGAAATTTCTGGGTCGTTACACTCGAGTTTAGATATCATTGAATTCCATGAGTTTGAATTCTCAATCTTTAAGGTCAATCTCAAGGATTGAGTAATATCAGTCTTAGCAGCTGATTTTTGATCTTTTAAGGAGATTATCCTTTCTGGGGATCTGATTCATTAGTATTATCAAGCTAATTTGCACGGTGCCCCCCATTGTACGAGATAAATCCTTCTCATGGTTAGGATAAATCTGACCACTTGGCGACCCTGTTTGATGCTGAAGTCCGTGGATTTCCTGCTGATTTTAGAGATGACTTTTCTAGATTTTTCGTCAACCTACAGCTGGTCTGGACGACAACTTCATGACCTAAATCAAGAAGCGCGTTTCTTTTTCGAAAGACTTTACTTCCTTTTAATGATGGAATTGATTCATCGTGTAGATCCATCTTTTCTTTCAAATATATTACAGTAAATCTGGTAAAACTGATTAAAATCGTCCAAAACAAAAGTACCTGCAATAACTTTACAGAAACATGTGATAGATAGTTTTTAATTGAATAACTTGGTACATTCTCCCCACACTTAGTTTCTTTCTTTGCCTTTTTATTCTCCTTTATTCCATTTTAAATGAATTCAATCGTTTTAGGGTGTTTCTCAATTTATGTCCTTTCCGAGGTAACGATAATTTTGGTATTAACACCTAGTTTTCATCGTTCATAAATATGTATAAACATGATTTTGACTTCATTTAGTTGAAAATTTTTCAAATTTTCACAAAATTTGGAAAATAAACTAAGTGCAAACCCGAGAGAATTTATAACCCTTCCCCACACTTGAGATCATGCAATACCCTCATTTGCATGAAATCAGACTATAATTATAAATTCATGAGGGTAATTAGTGTAGAAAAGTAATTAAAAATATCCAGTTTGTAATTACAAAGCTCGTCGAATGATAGAAGGCGCGCCTCATCGTTCATTCCTTCTTGTTTTATCACACATATTTTTCTTCAAAAACGGTTGCTTTTTTGAACTGTTTGCTAATCTTTAAAAATGCGTCTTTTACCCTAATTTATTATGCATGTTTATTAACGAGTTATGCACTAACCCGAACCCCTAATTTAACGTTAAGTGGGGTTAAACTTCCCCACACTTAGCTGACAACATGTGAAGTCAGTAGAATAAGTTCCACGAATTAAAATAGTGAGCCAGTTATTTACATCTCGGGTGGTGTATAATATATCAATGGGTTTAAAGTTTAGACTCACCCGATCGTCACTACTTAATTCTTTTTTAAGTGTAGCTTTTAGTAAATGGATATGCCTCTTTTCTGGTTCTTGGTCAAATGGATCGATATATACCGACATACTTATTTCTATAGGGTGGACAATTCCTAATATTTCCTTCCTTTTATTCTCGGGATTAAAGGTTTCACCTCTATTACCCAATTGGGTAAAATCCGAGGTGTCAATATCTATTACAGCTCGTTGTTCATCTTCGGTAGATGACTCATCTATTGAGAATATTGGGTTGGAAGGTTGTGGAATAGTGAATTTCGGGATCGAAGTAGATTCTTCTTCATTAACGGTACTTATCGGTCCCACTATTTTGGTCTCGGGGGTAAAATTTTCAACGTTATCGTTTTTCCAAGAGTACCAATGTGTCACCCTTACTTCTTCTTCATTCATTGATTGGTCGATGATTTCGTCGGTAGAGGCTAATGTGTCGATATGTTGTGAAATTGGTAAAACTGAATAAAAAGTATCATCGGGATAGTTGGTGATTTCGGAGCTCTCTAATTCATCAAAATTCGATGATATGAGATTTTCTTGTACAATACTCCTCAGATCAACAGGTGTGTAGTCTGATAGAGTTTCAGCTTGCCGGTTTACAAACTCTCTCATTTGTTCATTTTGAGCATTGAGTTCTTCGAGTTTGATTTTCATATTGTCTAATAAATTTTCAGACACGTAATTTTCCTCGTCTACTGGTTGTTGAGTTTGGAAATATTCTTGGGAATAATCCCAATTTGAATTGTATTCTTCATAATCATTCCATTCAGGTTCCATGGATGCGTAATTTTCCATAGGAACGTAATAATAACATTCCCATGTTGAATGATAATCTCCACAGATTTCACAACCAGTTATTGTTTCGTCATTCGTGATCCAAGATTGACCGAACGAATTGTCATCAACACTCGGTTGAGAGTATTGATTCCGTATGTCGTAAAGAGTTTCCAAAATATCTTCGAGACTTTTCATAATGCGCTTATTACCAAATTTTAATTATCCTATTAGTTATAGATATAAAAATTATATAAGTTATCAAATTAATAGACTTTTCTGCTTTTGCTCACGTTTCGAATAGCCAATAGATGCAGCAGGGAGCCAGAACCCTTTAAATCGGAAGCTCACAACTCAGCCACTAACAAATCCAACTATTACTACGAAGCAGAAAATTTGGATGTCTATCAATTTAACCGCTTAAAATAATTTTTCGTTTGGAATTTTAGAGAAGAAGTAGAGAAAATTTCTAAGTCCTAAAAACTAGCGTGTCGAGAAATAAGAAAGAAAAAGATTGCGCGTCGAAAAATGTCGAAAAATAAAAGGTTGAAAAATAAAAAGAAAGTAGCGCGTCGTAACTTAAAAGGTACTAAAAACTAAAAAAATTAAAAGTTGCGTCTAAAAATATTAAAGCTTACAAGTAAAACTATATCCCAAATGGCAATAACTTAAAAAGGTATTAAAACTTAAAAAGGCGTCGCAAAATTCTAAAGCACCTAAATCTTAGTCTAAAGAAAAAGCACTTAAGGGATTTTATGGCAAAGCCTAAATCTATAAATAAAAATAAAAAGCTACGGCAAAACTAAACTTAACACTAGCTACGAACGATAAATATACAATATTACGATTAAACGATTAAAAAGATACAAAATATAAAAATAAAATTAAAGTTGTAAAAATTATAATTTTTATAAAAATATTATTTTTATCCTATTTATTTTATAAAAGTATTAATTTATATATATATTTAATAATACTAATTAATATTTAAAATACAAATTAATTTAAAAACTAAAACTAAATATTAATATTAAATATAAACCTAATTAAGTTTTAATAATAATAATTAAATTATACTCGTAATAAATGCCAAATTAGGGTTTTGGGTGCATCTGTCAGGACGGCTCCGCGAGTCGTGGAGTTTTAAGCCTGCAAACTCCGCGAGTCGTGGAGTTTGCATTTTTGGTTTTTTTTTTAAATTTTATATTGTTTTTTAAAATGATATATAAATATATTTATACAAAAATAAATTAAAAATCTAGCGTTTCGCCAAGTTCCCCAGCAGCGGCGCCAAAAACTTGATGTCGTAGCGTGGGGGTACGAAATAGTACTATATTTTTACTACGAAATACGTTACAAATTACACAAGTTTTAATTATTTATTTACAAATGGGATATACCTAAACCTTGCTACAACACTATAGGCAGTGTACCTAATCGTAGAGTAGTATAGTTTTTAGTAAGTTCGGTTCGTTCCACAGGGAGCGGGCTTATTGCACACTATATTTTTAAACAACTATATTTGTATAAAATATATATAATTATATATAATAATATATAAAAGGGGGTTTACCGTTTAATGACCGGTTTGTCGATTTATATTTTAAGCGAAGCGTATAGTAAATGACGATATTTAAATAACAATATAAAATAAATAACAATAATTAAAATGACAATAAATAAAAGTACTAGGAAAAATGAAATAAAATATATTATGCTTATTTAAGCTTCCGTAACCATAATGTTTGACGTGTTGATTTTGGTTTTATGCCCATGGGTTAATTGTCCTTTATCCTGGATTATTTAATATGCCCGTCTGGTTTTTGTCCATAACAGTCCATCAGTCATAAATATAAAGTGTGAGTGTCCTCGTCAAATTATCCTTATACCCGAAGTCAAATATTCCAACTAATTGGGGGCTTAAACTGTAACAAGATTTTAATACTTTATTTAATAATTACACCAGGATATCAACTGCGTGTAACCCAAGGTTTTAATACTTTTTTAACAATTACACCAAGTGTCATTGTATATAATTTCACCCCTGTTTTAATAATTCTAGTGACTATTAATCCATTCCCGTGTCTGGTTAAATGAACGATTATTCGTACAAATAAATATCCCGCCCATCGTGTCCGATTGAGTGTATGTGGTTATTTCTAGGTACGTCCAATTGTAAATCTTTATATTAAAATTAACAAACTATCATTTAGTTAAACAAATATAAAGCTCATTAATAGCCCATAGTCTAATTTCCACAAGTGTCATTCTTTTGTCCAAACCCCAATTATGGTACAAAGCCCAATTACCCCGTCTTTAATATTTAGTCCAACATCATGATTACTTTGGCTCAAATAAGCATAATAATAACTTAAGTATGAGACATTAATTTAAAAAGGAGAACATAGCTTACATTGATTATTTATCGCGTAGTGGTACACGGACAGAGCTCCGACTTTAAAACCCGTAAAAATAACTTTTACATAACCCAAACTAATCTAATATAACACTAATCTATACTATATATATATATATATATATATATATATATATATATATATATATATATATATATATATATATATATATATATATATATATATATTTATTTATTTATATTATACTACGGAGTATTATTATTATTATGTTATTTTTACTCGCAGAATTCGTGACCTTTTATAGGGATTTCTGATTTTTCAAACTCCGCGAGTCGTGAAATTTGATTTTCCAGCTCACAAACTTTTGGCTCCGAGCTTGTCGACATAATAAATATATAAATATAAAATATAAATAATTAATATAATTATTTATATATTATATTATATTCTTGTGCATAGTAGACTTGTAATTTTTGGTCCATTGCGTCGAGCGTTGATAGTTGGCTCGGGTACCGGTTCTGGATTTTCGAACGTCCTTTCGTATAATTTAATATCTTGTACTTTGCGTTTTGTAACTTGTACTCTTGTCATTTTAGATGTTTCTCATCAATAAATTGAACCTTTTGAATTGTATCGTGTACATTTGAGCTTTTTGGAGGTTTGTGTCTTCAAATCTTCGTTTTCGCCTTTTGTCTTAGCACTTATTTATTTAAACAATTACAATAAAAATATAATATAATTACATATGTGTAACGACCCGCACTTTTTCGATCATACTATACTTATAAGATTAATATTTACATAAATTAAACCTTGCCAACATGATAAGCAATCCAAATTGTCGAGATTTATATTTCCGAAAAGAATTTTACACAACGTTTGACCGTCTAGTTTGACCAATGATATCACGAACTATACAATATATGATAATTATACGTTTGTGTATATATATGTATATATACATATTTAACATGATTAATGAATGTTTTAATACCTCATTTTATATTAATAACAACAAGTTATAAGTATATTTTGAAACTACTAACTTAAGTTTTCAAAATTATAACAATACGTAACGTTATTTGACTTAAATACTTAAGACTTATAATGTTTATACATATATCGTATAAGTAATGTATTTAATCACTTTTAGGAACTTAAATACATAAAACCATATAAGTGTATTCACAAAAGATAGCTATATTTGAATCCTCATTCCATTTTTCACAAAATTTCTATACGTATATTTAGAGTATTTGTACTCGTATCATACCTAGCTCCTATACGTATTTACTAATAGTAAATACACATCAAAATCACCACCTAACCAGCCATTATTCATGCCCTTAGAGCTAGGTAATTACTTTTGAATCATTGCAAGACTAATTACAAAAATACAAACTAGAATTTTGTCATGTTATCCTTAAAGATCACATTTTTAGGAGTATATATGTATCATCATTTTTGATTCATTTTTACTTCAATCTCTTAACTAAAAACACACACTCTTTCTTACTCTCTAAACTCCATAACAATCCAGCAAAGTTCCATAAAGATCTAGCTTCAAAAACCATACTAAAACACCATAAGAAAACCATACAAAAACACTTCAAGAAAACCCTCCAAGAACACCAACTTACTTCCAATCTTTCATCCACTTCTATCACCCTTTTGATTCTAGCTTCTTACTCCTCTTTTACAGCAAACTTATCCAAGGAACTTGAGGTAGTAACTATGTTCATAACCTTATTCGATTCATATATATATAGCTATCTTATTTTGTGGTACAAAAGTTTAACAACAAGAACATAGTTTGAATGTTTTCAAACTTGTTTGCAAACTAAATAGATCCTTCTAACTTAACTTTTAAAATACTTCAAGACCTGTAATATAACTTATGTATATGCTAATTTAACAAGGTAAAACTTGGTTTTTCAAAGTATAAGTATTTTTTAGAAAAATGGTCATTAAATGATTTTGTTGTAACAAAAATGTTTAACTTCATATGTTTCACTAATGTTTCACTTATGCCGTATGATTTTGAATACAAACCAAGGTATTTACAGTTCATAGTCTTAAAGAAGAACTCGATCCAAGAAGATGGCAATTTGAATCAACGAAAACGGATTTGTAACGAAGAAACTATGACCGAAACAAAATTGGTTATCCTAGATCATTTCAACTACGGGATCAATTGGAAAAAAATGATATAAATCACATATTTCTAAGATAACATGATATTTTATATATATGTACTTATAATTCAATTTTATATGGTTCAGGATCACCCGTAAACAATACGAGAAGATTAATCATAAGATCCCATGATTGTACGCAACACGTCATTTGACAACACCGGTACCATGGGTCAAGATTAATCTCGACCAATACATATACGATGGGGTTTTATTGATTTCATTGGGGGTTTTATTTATTTCATTGCGGGTATATTAAACATCTAAAAATGAACCATTAAAATTGAATTACTAACATCGGACTGCTAACTACGGACTAAGGAATTATTCAAAGTATTAAAAGTATAACAAGTATATATTTATAACGTTTGTTTAAAAATGAAAACATATTGATATATTATATATGGATAGGTTCGTGATATCAACCGGAAGACCGAGTCAAAATATATATATCATCAAGACAAGAGTGAGTATATAGTCCCACTTTTAAACTCTAAATATTTCGGGATGAGAATACATGTATTTTATGTTTTACGATATGGACACAAGTAACTGAAAAATATGTTCTACGTTGAGTTGTACCACTGGCATACTTCCCTGTAGCTTGGTAACTAATATTTACAGCGGTATTGTAAACGCGAATCCTGTTGATAGATCTATCGGGCCTGACAACCCCAATCGGACTGGACGACCAGTATTCAACGGTTGCACAGTACTTCGTTTTGTGACTACACTTGGTACGGTGTAGTAAGATTTCATATTAAAGGGAATATGCGACGTGAAAATGTTAAGTATGGTTACCAAGTGCTCAACCACTTAGAATATTTTTATTGAAATGTTTATATACGAAATCTTGTGGTCTATATATATATATATTGCTGCGCACTAAACCTATATCTCACCAACTTTATGTTGACGTTTTTAAACATGTTTATTCTCAGGTGATAATTAAAGCTTCCGCTGCATTATGTTGAATCTAAGCAGGATCATGCGTACTCATATTTGTGTCAAAAATAAAACTGCATATCCGAGGACGTGTGTTGTAAAATATGCTAGAAATCGTGTTGTTATTATCATTTGTAAAGTTTGTAAGTCGAAGATTATCGTTAAACGATAATCATCTTTTTATTGTCTAAAGCTTGTATCAAAAATAATGGTTTGGTTTGTAATGTATAATATATGCAGTTTTCCTTTTTAAAAATGTCGCATATAGAGGTCAATACCTCGCAATGAAATCATACGTTATCTAACACGTTCTTATGGTTAAGGACGGGTTATGACATGTGGTATCAGAGCGTTGGTCTTAGCGAACCAGGTCTGCATTAGTGTGTCTAACCGAGAAGCCGTTAGGATACATTAGTAAGTCTGGACTTTGACCGGGTCTGATTTAAAAAAAAAAAAAAAAAAAAACCATTGCTTATCACTGTTGGTTAAAATTTATATGTAAATATTATATAAGTACTAATGGGTTAGTTGTTGTGTGATAGATGTCGAGCTCAAAAATTGTTATCACAATCAACGACTCCGAATCAGAATCTTCAGATGGCGTTCCAGTCATTAACCTGTCCGATGACGAAAATGATATCCTTGGGGAAGACTCACAATTTCCGGATGAACCAACTATAGAAATATCGGAAAGTGAACCCGAGGAGGAAAGTGAACCCGAGGAGGAAAGTGAACCCGAGGAGGAAAGTGAACCCGAGGAGGAAAGTGAACCCGAGGAAGAAATACAGGAAATTACAAAAGACGAGTTCGAACTAGGAAAGAAACGAAAGGCTAATGAATTAGAAAATCCAAATCCCGAGTTTAATGAGAATGATGTGGCACCAATTCCACTCAACACTACCACCCCTATCCCCGCTATTCCTATTCGTTCTGTCCCGGCATCCAGTTCTTCAGTCCCACAGCCAAAATATAGGCAGACAGTTAGGATAAGCGTTAAGCAAATCTTTGTGTCTAAACGTCCTAGAAAATAGATCAAACGATGCGCTGCTGTGTCAAACCATGGAACCGAATAATGTTTTGTATAATATTAATAGTGTGGTTTGCTTAATGTTCGATGTAAGATAAGCATATGTAAAATATTGAAGTATGAAATGCAATAATTTTCCATGGTTAAGTATTATTTAGATTGTAGTAATTGATTCTGTACTAAGCTATTAAGTATGAACATTAACGGGTAGGTACTACCCAAGATATAATTATAAAATGCTAATAAGAAGAAAAGGCTTTTATAATAATACCTGGTTCATATTATTAACAAGCTATAAATGTACTATAAATACACACTACATCTATAATAATCCATGTGAATAATTATTTTCTTTCATTAGGAAATGGCACGATTGAATCGAATGACGGAACAAGAACTCGAGGAACTCATCAACCAGCGAGTGAACGACAGAATGTTATGGGTTGAGGCTGCAAGAGCTGCTGCAGTTAATCCAAATCCTCGTGTAGGATGCTCCTACAAGACGTTTCAAGCTTGCAAGCCATCATCATTCAGTGGAACGGAAGGACCTATCGGTTTAACCCGATGGATAGAAAAGATGGAGACGGTGTTCAAAATCAGCGGTTGTGATGAAAAAGACATGACCAAGTTTGCATCGTGCACTTTACAAGATAGTGCACTTACATGGTGGAAGAATTATGTGAAGGCGGTAGGAGGAGATGTAGCTTATGATACTCCATGGGAAGAATTCAAAGCAATGATAATCACCGAGTATTGTCCAAGGAATGAGGTTATTAAGTTAGAAGATGAGTTACGAAGTTTGAAGGTGGTTGGTACTGAAATCACCAACTACAACCAGCGATTCATGGAATTAGTTTTGCTATGTCCTGAATTGGTTCCAACCGAAGCACGGAAGATTGAAATGTACAAAGGTGGTTTGCCCAAAAAGGTCAAGGCAAACGTTACAGCATCGAAACCTAAGACAATTCATGAAGCTATAACCATGGCAAACGAGCTAATGGATCAGGTCATTTTGGACAAGAAAGCATTCAATACTGAGGTGAAGGTATTGGGGAACAAGAAAAAGTGGAATGGAGGTTATGATCAAGGTAACCAACAACAACCTTATAAGAAACAAGAAACCACGAAAGGTGCGGGTAGCGGTTCAGGCTTTGGTTACAAAGGACAAAGTCCTTTATGCAACCGTTGTCACAAACATCATTTTGGTTACTGTAGTGTGTTGTGCACTAAATGCAATAGACAGGGACATCTTGCTGAAGATTGTAAGGCTCTCGTTACAAATGCAAATGGTAACAAGACTCCTGCCACCAACGCAAATAGAACTGCTTTGGCTAACATTACTTGTTTTGGGTGTGGAAAACAAGGTCACTATAAGAGCCAGTGCCCGAATCCAGAGAAGAATATCGGACCTGCACGTGGGAGAGCATTTGTTATTAATGCTAGAGAGGCATGTGAAGACCCGGAGCTTGTTACGGGTACGTTTACCATTAATAACTTATCCGCATCTATTATATTTGATACTGGTGCTGATAGAAGTTACGTGTGTAGAGACTTTCACGCTAAATTGAATTGTTCATCATTACCTCTAGATGCTAAGTACTTGATTGAGTTAGCTAATGGTAAGCTAATTAAAGCCGATAAAATTTGTCGTGATTGTGAAATAAATCTAGCTGGAGAAACGTTTAAAATCGACTTAATACCCGTAGAATTAGGAGGTTTTGATGTAATAGTCGGCATGGACTGGATGTCCAAAATAGGAGCGGAAGTTGTTTGTGCTAAGAAGGCAATTCGTATTCCTGGTAAGGATAAAATACCGGTGATGATTTATGGAGAGAAGGGTAATTCAAAGCTAAAACTCATTAGCTGTTTGAAAGCCAAGAAGTGTTTAGAAAAGGGATGTTACGCTATTTTAGCACATGTTAATAAAATCGAAAAGAAAGGAAAGTGCATCAACGACGTGCCTGTGGCAAGAGATTTTCCTGAAGTTTTTCCGGAAGAATTGCCGGGATTACCTCCATTTAGATCGGTAGAATTTCAAATAGATTTAGTACCAGGAGCTGCACCAGTGGCTCGTGCTCCATATAGACTTGCACCGTCCGAGTTAAAAGAACTTCAAAGTCAGTTAAAAGAATTACTGGACCGTGGATTCATACGACCGAGTACTTCACCGTGGGGAGCTCTAATTTTGTTTGTTAAGAAGAAAGATGGATCTTTTAGGATGTGTATAGACTATCGTGAATTAAATAAGTTAACTATCAAGAATCGGTATCCACTACCGAGAATTGATGACTTATTTGATCAATTGCAAGGATCATGTGTTTATTCAAAAATCGACTTAAGATCGGGCTATCATCAACTACGCGTTAAAGAAGAGGACATTCCGAAAACTGCTTTTCGGACACGTTATGGTCATTATGAATTTTTGGTTATGCCGTTTGGATTGACGAATGCGCCAGCTGTATTCATGGACCTCATGAATCGAGTTTGTAGTCCGTATTTAGATAAGTTTGTTATCGTTTTCATTGATGATATTCTTATCTATTCCAAGAGTGAGCAAGAGCATGAAGAGCATTTAAGGTTGATACTGGAGTTGTTGAGAAAAGAACAACTTTATGCTAAATTTTCTAAGTGTGCTTTCTGGTTGAAAGAAGTACAATTTCTTGGCCACGTTGTTAGTAGCAAAGGAATTCAGGTTGATCCAGCAAAAATTGAAGCCATTGAAAAATGGGAGACTCCTAAGACACCAACGCAGATACGCCAATTTTTGGGTTTAGCCGGTTATTATAGAAGGTTTATTCAAGATTTTTCTCGAATAGCTAAGCCGTTGACAGCGTTAACGCAAAAAGGGAAGAAATACGAATGGACCTCGGAGCAGGAGAACGCATTTCAATTATTGAAGAAGAAGCTAACTACGGCGCCTATTTTATCGTTACCTGAAGGGAACGATGATTTTGAAATATATTGTGACGCTTCGCGACAAGGTTTTGGTTGTGTTCTTATGCAACGGAAGAAAGTTATTGCATTCGCATCCCGACAATTGAAGATTCACGAGCGAAATTATACGACGCATGATCTAGAATTGGGAGCAGTCGTGTTTGCATTGAAGATGTGGAGACACTACTTGTATGGGGTTAAATTCACTGTGTTTACTGATCATAAAAGCCTTCAACATATTTTTGATCAGAAACAATTGAACATGAGGCAACGTAGGTGGGTCGAGTTAATAAACGACTATGATTGTGAAATTCGTTATCATCCCGGGAAGGCGAATGTGGTGGCTGATGCTTTAAGCAGAAAAGAACGAGAACCAATTCGAGTTCGAGCAATGAACATAAAAATTCGCATGAATCTCAACTCACAAATCAAAGAAGTTCAACGAGAAGCACTTACTAAAGAAAATATAGGAAATGAAATAATGAAGAAGTATGCGAAGCAACTCGTTATGCGGGAAGATGGAATTCGATATTTTGCAAATCGTATTTGGGTACCGAAGTTGGGTGGATTAAGGAAGTTGATATTGAACGAGGCACATAAGACAAGATATTCGATACATCCTGGAGTTGGAAAGATGTACCAAGATCTTAAGACGCATTATTGGTGGCCTAATTTAAAAACAGACGTTGCAACATATGTTGGGGAGTGTTTAACTTGTTCCAAGGTTAAAGCAGAACACCAGAAGCCGTCAGGGTTACTTCAACAACCAGAAATTCCAGAATGGAAATGGGACGGTATTACCATGGATTTCATCACGAAGTTACCAAAGACTGCCTGGGGATACGACACCATTTGGGTGATTGTTGATCGTCTCACCAAGTCTGCACATTTATTGCCTATAAAGGAAACGGATAGAATGGAGAAACTATTACGATTGTATATAAAGGAAGTTGTTTCAAGGCATGGAATACCTATTTCCATTATATCCGATCGTGATAGTAGATTTACCTCAAAATTCTGGCAATCACTACAGGAGGCACTAGGAACTCGGTTGGATATGAGTACCGCATATCATCCACAAACCGATGGACAGAGTGAAAGAACGATTCAGACTCTCGAAGACATGCTCAGGGCATGTGTGATCGATTTTGGAAACGGATGGGATAAATATCTACCGTTAGCAGAATTCTCGTATAATAATAGTTATCATGCGAGCATTGGAGCTGCGCCATTCGAAGCATTGTACGGAAGGAAGTGTAGATCTCCTATCTGTTGGAATGAAGTAGGAGATCGACATTTAACTGGTCCCGAGATCATACATGAAACGACTGAGAAGATAGTGCAAATCAAGGAGAGATTGAAAACAGCCCGTAGTCGCCAAAAGAGCTACGCCGATGTTCGAAGGAAACCATTAGAGTTTCAGGTCGGGGACATGGTTATGCTAAAGGTGTCACCTTGGAAAGGTGTAATACGTTTCGGCAAAAGGGGTAAACTGAACCCAAGGTACGTAGGCCCGTTCAAGATCATCGAACGCATTGGACCGGTAGCTTATCGACTCGAGTTACCGCAACAACTCGCTGGAGTACATAATACCTTTCACGTCTCAAACCTGAAGAAGTGTCTTGCAAAGGAAGACCTCACCATTCCTCTTGAAGAAATTCATGTCGACGAGAAACTACAATTCGTCGAAGAACCAATCGAAATCATGGACCGTGAAGTTAAACAGCTCAAACAGAGTAATATACCGATTGTTAAGGTTCGTTGGAATGCTAGAAGAGGTCCCGAGTTTACTTGGGAACGAGAGGATCAGATGAAACGAAAGTATCCACATTTGTTTCTCGATGACGCAAAATAGGTACAATTTTAAAATTTCGGGACGAAATTTATTTAACGGGGAGGTAATGTAACGACCCGCACTTTTTCGATCATACTATACTTATAAGATTAATATTTACATAAATTAAACCTTGCCAACATGATAAGCAATCCAAATTGTCGAGATTTATATTTCCGAAAAGAATTTTACACAACGTTTGACCGTCTAGTTTGACCAATGATATCACGAACTATACAATATATGATAATTATACGTTTGTGTATATATATGTATATATACATATTTAACATGATTAATGAATGTTTTAATACCTCATTTTATATTAATAACAACAAGTTATAAGTATATTTTGAAACTACTAACTTAAGTTTTCAAAATGATAACAATACGTAACGTTATTTGACTTAAATACTTAAGACTTATAATGTTTATACATATATCGTATAAGTAATGTATTTAATCACTTTTAGGAACTTAAATACATAAAACCATATAAGTGTATTCACAAAAGATAGCTATATTTGAATCCTCATTCCATTTTTCACAAAATTTCTATACGTATATTTAGAGTATTTGTACTCGTATCATACCTAGCTCCTATACGTATTTACTAATAGTAAATACACATCAAAATCACCACCTAACCAGCCATTATTCATGCCCTTAGAGCTAGGTAATTACTTTTGAATCATTGCAAGACTAATTACAAAAATACAAACTAGAATTTTGTCATGTTATCCTTAAAGATCACATTTTTAGGAGTATATATGTATCATCATTTTTGATTCATTTTTACTTCAATCTCTTAACTAAAAACACACACTCTTTCTTACTCTCTAAACTCCATAACAATCCAGCAAAGTTCCATAAAGATCTAGCTTCAAAAACCATACTAAAACACCATAAGAAAACCATACAAAAACACTTCAAGAAAACCCTCCAAGAACACCAACTTACTTCCAATCTTTCATCCACTTCTATCACCCTTTTGATTCTAGCTTCTTACTCCTCTTTTACAGCAAACTTATCCAAGGAACTTGAGGTAGTAACTATGTTCATAACCTTATTCGATTCATATATATATAGCTATCTTATTTTGTGGTACAAAAGTTTAACAACAAGAACATAGTTTGAATGTTTTCAAACTTGTTTGCAAACTAAATAGATCCTTCTAACTTAACTTTTAAAATACTTCAAGACCTGTAATATAACTTATGTATATGCTAATTTAACAAGGTAAAACTTGGTTTTTCAAAGTATAAGTATTTTTTAGAAAAATGGTCATTAAATGATTTTGTTGTAACAAAAATGTTTAACTTCATATGTTTCACTAATGTTTCACTTATGCCGTATGATTTTGAATACAAACCAAGGTATTTACAGTTCATAGTCTTAAAGAAGAACTCGATCCAAGAAGATGGCAATTTGAATCAACGAAAACGGATTTGTAACGAAGAAACTATGACCGAAACAAAATTGGTTATCCTAGATCATTTCAACTACGGGATCAATTGGAAAAAAATGATATAAATCACATATTTCTAAGATAACATGATATTTTATATATATGTACTTATAATTCAATTTTATATGGTTCAGGATCACCCGTAAACAATACGAGAAGATTAATCATAAGATCCCATGATTGTACGCAACACGTCATTTGACAACACCGGTACCATGGGTCAAGATTAATCTCGACCAATACATATACGATGGGGTTTTATTGATTTCGTTGGGGGTTTTATTTATTTCATTGCGGGTATATTAAACATCTAAAAATGAACCATTAAAATTGAATTACTAACATCGGACTGCTAACTACGGACTAAGGAATTATTCAAAGTATTAAAAGTATAACAAGTATATATTTATAACGTTTGTTTAAAAATGAAAACATATTGATATATTATATATGGATAGGTTCGTGATATCAACCGGAAGACCGAGTCAAAATATATATATCATCAAGACAAGAGTGAGTATATAGTCCCACTTTTAAACTCTAAATATTTCGGGATGAGAATACATGTATTTTATGTTTTACGATATGGACACAAGTAACTGAAAAATATGTTCTACGTTGAGTTGTACCACTGGCATACTTCCCTGTAGCTTGGTAACTAATATTTACAGCGGTATTGTAAACGCGAATCCTGTTGATAGATCTATCGGGCCTGACAACCCCAATCGGACTGGACGACCAGTATTCAACGGTTGCACAGTACTTCGTTTTGTGACTACACTTGGTACGGTGTAGTAAGATTTCATATTAAAGGGAATATGCGACGTGAAAATGTTAAGTATGGTTACCAAGTGCTCAACCACTTAGAATATTTTTATTGAAATGTTTATATACGAAATCTTGTGGTCTATATATATATATTGCTGCGCACTAAACCTATATCTCACCAACTTTATGTTGACGTTTTTAAACATGTTTATTCTCAGGTGATAATTAAAGCTTCCGCTGCATTATGTTGAATCTAAGCAGGATCATGCGTACTCATATTTGTGTCAAAAATAAAACTGCATATCCGAGGACGTGTGTTGTAAAATATGCTAGAAATCGTGTTGTTATTATCATTTGTAAAGTTTGTAAGTCGAAGATTATCGTTAAACGATAATCATCTTTTTATTGTCTAAAGCTTGTATCAAAAATAATGGTTTGATTTGTAATGTATAATATATGCAGTTTTCCTTTTTAAAAATGTCGCATATAGAGGTCAATACCTCGCAATGAAATCATACGTTATCTAACACGTTCTTATGGTTAAGGACGGGTTATGACAATATGAAAACCTATTATTTAGAAGGGATATTGCTATGAAATATATGTTCCTTTTTAGCCTTATCAACCACCCAGGGAAGGCAAATGTGGTAGCCGACGCCTTGACCAGAAAGGACAGAGAATCCATTCTAGTAAAAGCTATGAATATAATGATTCACACTAATGTTACTACTCAAATAAAGGAGGCACAACAAGGAGTTTTAAAAGAGGGAAATTTAAAGGATGAAATACCCAAAGGATCGGAGAAGCATCTTAATATTCAGGAAGACGGAACCCGGTATAGGACTGAAAGGATTGGGGTACCAAAATTTGGAGATATGAGAGAAATGGTACTTAGAGTGAAATGTCCCGTTCTTATTGATTAAAAACGTTCCATATTAATTGATTTCGTTGCGAGGTTTTGACCTCTATATGAGACGTTTTTCAAAGACTGCATTCATTTTTAAAACAAACCATAACCTTTATTTCATAAATAAAGGTTTAAAAAGCTTTACGTAGATTATCAAATAATGATAATCTAAAATATCCTGTTTACACACGACCATTACATAATGGTTTACAATACAAATATGTTACATCGAAATTAGTTTCTTGAATGCAGTTTTTACACAATATCATACAAACATGGACTCCAAATCTTGTCCTTATTTTAGTATGCAACAGCGGAAGCTCTTAGTATTCACCTGAGAATAAACATGCTTTAAATGTCAACAAAAATGTTGGTGAGTTATAGGTTTAACCTATATATATCAAATCGTAACAATAGACCACAAGATTTCATATTTCAATACACATCCCATACATAGAGATAAAAATCATTCATATGGTGAACACCTGGTAACCGACAATAACAAGATGCATATATAAGAATATCCCCATCATTCCGGGACACCCTTCAGATATGATATAAATTTCGAAGTACTAAAGCATCCGGTACTTTGGATGGGGTTTGTTAGGCCCAATAGATCTATCTTTAGGATTCGCGTCAATTAGGGTGTCTGTTCCCTAATTCTTAGATTACCAGACTTAATAAAAAGGGGCATATTCGATTTCGATAATTCAACCATAGAATGTAGTTTCACGTACTTGTGTCTATTTTGTAAATCATTTATAAAACCTGCATGTATTCTCATCCCAAAAATATTAGATTTTAAAAGTGGGACTATAACTCACTTTCACAGATTTTTTACTTCGTCGGGAAGTAAGACTTGGCCACTAGTTGATTCACGAACCTATAACAATATATACATATATATCAAAGTATGTTCAAAATATATTTACAATACTTTTAATATATTTTGATGTTTTAAGTTTATTAAGTCAGCTGTCCTCGTTAGTAACCTACAACTAGTTGTCCACAGTTAGATGTACAGAAATAAATCAATAAATATTATCTTGAATAAATCCACGACCCAGTGTATACGTATCTCAGTATTGATCACAACTCAAACTATATATATTTTGGAATCAACCTCAACCCTGTATAGCTAACTCCAACATTCACATATAGAGTGTCTATGGTTGTTCCGAAATATATATAGATGTGTCGACATGATAGGTCGAAACATTGTATACGTGTCTATGGTATCTCAAGATTACATAATATACAATACACGTTGATTAAGTTATGGTTGGAATAGATTTGTTACCAATTTTCACGTAGCTAAAATGAGAAAAATTATCCAATCTTGTTTTACCCATAACTTCTTCATTTTAAATCCGTTTTGAGTGAATCAAATTGCTATGGTTTCATATTGAACTCTATTTTATGAATCTAAACAGAAAAAGAATAGGTTTATAGTCGGAAAAATAAGTTACAAGTCGTTTTTGTAAAGGTAGTCATTTCAGTCGAAAGAACGACGTCTAGATGACCATTTTAGAAAACATACTTCCACTTTGAGTTTAACCATAATTTTTGGATATAGTTTCATGTTCATAATAAAAATCATTTTCTCAGAATAACAACTTTTAAATCAAAGTTTATCATAGTTTTTAATTAACTAACCCAAAACAGCCCGCGGTGTTACTATGACGGCGTAAATCCGGTTTTACGGTGTTTTTCGTGTTTCCAGGTTTTAAATCATTAAGTTAGCATATCATATAGATATAGAACATGTGTTTAGTTGATTTTAAAAGTCAAGTTAGAAGGATTAACTTTTGTTTGCGAACAAGTTTAGAATTAACTAAACTATGTTCTAGTGATTACAAGTTTAAACCTTCGAATAAGATAGCTTTATATGTATGAATCGAATGATGTTATGAACATCATTACTACCTTAATTTCCTTGGATAAACCTACTGTAAAAGAGAAAAATGGATCTAGCTTCAACGGATCCTTGGATGGCTCGAAGTTCTTGAAGCAGAATCATGACACGAAAACAAGTTCAAGTAAGATCATCACTTGAAATAAGATTGTTATAGTTATAGAAATTGAACCAAAGTTTGAATATGATTATTACCTTGTATTAGAATGATAACCTACTGTAAGAAACAAAGATTTCTTGAGGTTGGATGATCACCTTACAAGATTGGAAGTGAGCTAGCAAACTTGAAAGTATTCTTGATTTTATGAAACTAGAACTTTTGAAATTTATGAAGAACACTTAGAACTTGAAGATAGAACTTGAGAGAGATCAATTAGATGAAGAAAATTGAAGAATGAAAGTGTTTGTAGGTGTTTTTGGTCGTTGGTGTATGGATTAGATATAAAGGATATGTAATTTTGTTTTCATGTAAATAAGTCATGAATGATTACTCATATTTTTGTAATTTTATGAGATATTTCATGCTAGTTGCCAAATGATGGTTCCCACATGTGTTAGGTGACTCACATGGGCTGCTAAGAGCTGATCATTGGAGTGTATATACCAATAGTACATACATCGAAAAGCTGTGTATTGTACGAGTAAGAATACGGGTGCATACGAGTAGAATTGTTGATGAAACTGAACGAGGATGTAATTGTAAGCATTTTTGTTAAGTAGAAGTATTTTGATAAGTGTATTGAAGTCTTTCAAAAGTGTATAAATACATATTAAAACACTACATGTATATACATTTTAACTGAGTCGTTAAGTCATCGTTAGTCGTTACATGTAAATGTTGTTTTGAAACCTTTAGGTTAACGATCTTGTTAAATGTTGTTAACCCAATGTTTATAATATCAAAAGAGATTTTAAATTATTATATTATCATGATATTATGATGTACGAATATCTCTTAATATGATATATATACATTAAATGTCGTTACAACGATAATCGTTACATATATGTCTCGTTTCAAAATCATTAAGTTAGTAGTCTTGTTTTTACATATGTAGTTCATTGTTAATATACTTAATGATATGTTTAATTATCATAATATAATGTTAACTATATATATAACCATATATATGTCATCATATAGTTTTTACAAGTTTTAACGTTCGTGAATCACCGGTCAACTTGGGTGGTCAATTGTCTATATGAAACCTATTTCAATTAATCAAGTCTTAACAAGTTTGATTGCTTAACATGTTGGAAACATTTAATCATGTAAATATCAATCTCAATTAATATATATAAACATGGAAAAGTTCGGGTCACTACATAGAGAAGCTCATAAAACCAGATACTCAATACATCCTAGAACGGGGAAGATGTACAAGGATCTCAAGAAACATTTTTGGTGGATGGGTATGAAAGCCGATGTTGCTAAATACGTAGGAGAATTTTTGACGTGTTCTAAGGTCAAAGCTGAGAATTAGAAACCATCAGGTCTACTTCAACAACCCGAAATCCCGAAATGGAAATGGGAAAACATTACCATGGATTTCATTACTAAATTGCCAAGGACTGTAAGTAGTTTTGATACTCTTTGGGTAATAGTTGATCGTCTCACCAAATCTGCACACTTCCTGCCAATAAGAGAAGATGACAAGATGGAGAAGTTAGCACGACTGTATTTGAAGGAAGTCGTCTTCAGACATTGAATACCAATCTCTATTATCTCTGATAAGGATGGCAGATTTATTTCAAGATTCTGGCAGACATTACAGCAAGCATTAGGAACTCGTCTAGACATGAGTACTGCCTATCATCCACAAACTGATGGGCAGAGTGAAAGGACAATACAAACGCTTGAATACATGCTACAAGTATGTGTTATTGATTTCGAAAACAGTTGGGATCGACATCTACCATTAGCAGAATTTTCCTACAACAACAGATACCATTCAAGCATTGAGATGGCGCCGTTTGAAGCACTTTATGGTAGAAAGTGCAGGTCTCCAATTTGTTGCAGTGAAGTGGGGGATAGACAGATTACGGGTCCGGAGATAATACAAGAAACTACCGAGAAGATCATCCAAATTCAACAACGGTTGAAAACCGCCCAAAGTCGACAAAAGAGCTACGCTGACATTAAAAGAAAAGATATAGAATTTGAAATTGGAGAGGTGGTCATGCTTAAGGTTGCACCTTGGAAAGGTGTTGTTCGATTTGGTAAACGAGGGAAATTAAATCCAAGGTATATAGGACTATTCAAGATTATTAATCGTGTCGGACCAGTAGCTTACCGACTTGAATTACCACAACAACTCGCAGCTGTACATAACACTTTCCACGTCTCAAATTTAAAGAAATGTTTTGCTAAAGAAGATCTCACTATTCCATTAGACGAAATCCAAATCAACGAAAAACTTCAATTCCTCGAAGAACCCGTCGAAACAATGGATCGTGAGGTTAAAAGACTTAAGCAAAACAAGATACTAATTATTAAGGTTTGATGGAATGCTCGTAGAGGACCCGAGTTCACCTGGGAATTAGAAGATTAGATGAAGAAGAAGTACCCGCACTTATTTCCAGAAGATATGTCAACACCTCCAACTGCTTAAAATTTCGGGACGAAATTTATTTAACGGGTAGGTACTGTAGTGACCCGAACTTTTCCATGTTTATATATATTAAATGAAATTGTTATTTACATGATTAAGTGTTTCCAACATGTTAAGCAATCAAACTTGTTAAAACTTGATTAATTGAAATAGGTTTCATATAGACAATTGACCACCCAAGTTGACCGGTGATTCACGAACGTTAAAACTTGTAAAAACTATATGATGACATATATATGATTATATATATAGTTAACATGATATTATGATAAGTAAGTATCTCATTAGGTAATTTAACAATGAGTTATATACATAAAATTGAGTTTATTGAATTAAGAAACTCGAAACGATATATATAACGATTATCGTTATAACAACGTCTTACTAAATACATATGAATCATATTAAGATATTGATACACTATGTTTAATCATGATAAATGATAAGTAAACATGTCATTAAGTGTATTAACAATGAACTACATATGTAAAAACAAGACTACTAACTTAATGATTTCGAAACGAGACATATATGTAACGATTATCGTTGTAGCAACATTTAACTATATATATATATCATACTAAGATATATTAATATATCATATTATCATGATAATGTAATAATTTAACATCTCATTATATATAATAAATATTGGGTTAACAACATTTAACATGATCGTTAACTTAAAGGTTTCAAATCAACATTTACATGTAACGACTAACGATGACTTAACGACTCAGTTAAAATGTATATACATGTAGTGTTTTAATATGTATTCATATACTTTTGAAAGACTTCAAGACACTTATCAAAACACTTCTACTTAACAAAAATGCTTACAATTACATCCTCGTTCAGTTTCATCAACAATTCTACTCGTATGCACCCGTATTCGTACTCGTACAATATACAACTTTTAGATGTATGTAATATTGGTATATACACTCCAATGATCAGCTCTTAGCAGCCCATGTGAGTTACCTAACACATGTGAGAACCATCATTTGGCAACTAGCATGAAATATCTCATAAAATTACAAAAATATTAGTAATCATTCATGACTTATTTACATGTAAACAAAATTACACATCCTTTATATCTAATCTATATACCAATGACCAAAAACACCTAAAAACACTTTCATTCTTCAATTTTATTCATCTAATTGATCTCTCTCAAGTTCTATCTTCAAGTTCTAAGTGTTCTTCATAAATTCTATAAGTTTTAGTTTCATAAAATCAAGAATACTTCCAAGTTTGCTAGCTTACTTCCAATCTTTGAAAGTGATCATCCAACCTCAAGAAATCTTTCTTATTTACAGTAATATATCTTTCTAATATAAGGTAATACTCATATTCAAATTTTGATTCAATTTCTATAACTATAACAATCTTATTTCGAGTGAAAATCTTACTTGAACTTGTTTTCGTGTCATGATTCTGCTTCAAGAACTTTCAAGCCATCCAAGGATCCTTTGAATCTAGATCTATTTTTCTCATTTCCAATAGGTTTATCCACAAAACCTGAGGTAGTAATAATGTTCATAACATCATTCGATTCATATATATAAAACTACCTTATTCGAAGGTTTAAACTTGAAATCACTAGAACATAGTTTAGTTAATTCTAAACTTATTCGCAAACAAAAAATAATCCTTCTAACTTGACTTTTAAAATCAACTAAACACATGTTCTATATCTATATTATATGCTAACTTAATGATTTAAAACCTGGAAACACGAAAAACACCGGACATACGCCGTCGTAGTAACACCGCGGGCTGTTTTGGGTTTGATAATTAAAAACTATGATAAACTTTGATTTAAAAGTTTTTCTTCTGTGAAAATGATTTTTCTTATGAACATGAAACTATATCCAAAAATCATGGTTAAACTCAAAGTGGAAGTATGTTTTTCAAAATGGTCATCAAGACGTCGTTCTTTCGACTGAAATGACTACCTCTTACAAAAATGACTTGTAACTTATATTTCCGACTATAAACCTATACTTTTTCTATTTAGATTCATAAAATAGAGTTCAATATGAAACCATAGAAATTTGATTCACTCAAAACAGATTTAAAACGAAGAAGTTATGGGTAAAACAAGATTGGATATTTTTTGATTGTTGTAGCTACGTGAAATATTGTAACAATTCTATACAAATCATATCCTAGCTAACTTATATTGTATTATACATGTATTCTAATATATTATGTAATCTTGGGATACCATAGACACGTATGTAAATGTTTTGACATATCATATCGACCCATGTATATATTATTTGGAACAACCATAGACACTCTATTTGCAGTAATGTTTGAGTTAGCTATACAGGGTTGAGGTTGATTCCAAAAATATATATACTTTGAGTTGTGATCTAGCCTGAGACGTGTATACACTGGGTCGTGGATTAATTCAAGATAATATATATCAATTTATTTCTGTACATTTAACTATGGACAACTAGTTGTAGGTTACTAACGAGGACAACTGACTTAATAAACTTAAAACATCAACATGTATTAAAAGTGTTGTAAATATATTTTGAACATACTTTGATACATATGTACATATTTGTTATAGGTTCGTGAATCGACCAGTGGCCAAGTCTTACTTCCCGACGAAGTAAAAATCTATGAAAGTGAGTTATAGTCCCACTTTTAAAATCTAATATTTTGGGATGAGAATACATGCAGTCTTATAAATGTTTTAAGAAATAGACACAAGTAAATGAAACTACATTATATGGGTGAGTGATCGAAGCCGAATATGCCCCTTTTCCTTGGTAATCTAAGAATTAGTAAATTGATCTACTAATTGACGCGAATCCTAAAGATAGATCTATTGGGCCTAACGAACCCCATCCAAAGTACCGGATGCTTTAGTACTTCGAATTCATTTTTATCATGTCCGAAGGATTTTTCGGAATGATAGGGGATATTCTTATATGCATCTTGTTAATGTCGGTTACCAGGTGTTCACCATATGAATGATTGTTATCTCTATGTATGGGATGTATATTGAAATATGAAATCATGTGATCTATTATTATGATTTGATAATATATAGGTTAAACTTATAACTCACCAACATTTTTGTTGACGTTTTAAGCATGGTTATTCTCAGGTGATTATTAAGAGCTTCCGCTGTTGTATACTAAAATAAGGACAAGATTTGGAGTCCATGCTTGTATGATATTATGTAAAAAATGCATTCAAGAAACTTATTTTTGATGTAATATATTCTTATTGTAAACCATTATGTAATGATCGTGTGTAAACGGTATATTTTAGATTATCATTATTTGATATTCTACGTAATGCTTTTTAAACCTTTATAGATAAAATAAAGGTTATGGTTGTTTTAAAAATGAATGCAGTCTTTGAAAAACGTCTCATATAGAGGTCAAAACCTCGCGACGAAATCAATTAATATGGAACGTTTATAATCAATATCAACGGGACATTTCAGTTGGTATCCGAGCGTTGGTCTTAGAGAACCAGAAATTTGCATTAGTGTGTCTTATTGAGTTTGTTAGGATACATTAGTGAGTCTGGACTTCCACCGTGTTTTCTTTAAAAACGATTGCTTAACACTTTACTATATGTTATTAACATGTAAATATTATATGATATATTAACCTCTTAATGTGTTTGATATTGTGTGATAGATGTCTACCACTAGTACAAATTCCATCAACTCACCTAATAATAATGAAGAGTCGAATATACTTTGGGAAGATTCACAAATTCCCGAAGAGGAACCGGAAGAAGAGGAACCAGAAGAGGAGGAATCGGAAGAGGAGGAACCGGAAGAAGAAGAGGTTCCGGAGGAAGAAATATTGATACCTATAGTAAATCGATTAAATAAAAGAAAATCCTCAACCAACGGACCAAAGTTAATAATGGTAATGGTGTTTCCACCGAGGAAGCAAAATATTGAGAAGATTACCAATTTTCCGATGAATCGAATCCCGATGAGGATTCCGATGATGTTATAGAAATTACCTCGACCCAATTTAATAAAGCGAAAGAAAATAATAAGGGAAAAGGTATAAAAATAGAGAAACCCGATTCCAACCCCGATGAACTTTATATGTATCGGCAACATCCGTATTTCCTAAAATGTAACAATGACCCGGGAACCTCTAAACCACCAGGTTTTTCTAAACCATTGTAAAAAATGACGGCTCGTATTAGAGGAACACCATATATTCCGAAGAAGAAGAAACCAGTGATTCAGATTAGAGGGTTGTAATCATGTTGTATATTATATGTATTGTAGTGTTCTTGTACTTTTATGTTCTATGTAAAAATTGCTTGTATTGTTTGTTAATTATCTTTTATGAATCTAATCCTTGTCTATTTTACAGTATAAAAACAAAATGGACGTTAAGGGTAGACAACCGAATATTTTAGAAGATCTACCAGAGGATATGATTGAGGAAATCTTGTCTAGAGTCGGTCAGAATTTATCAGCACAATTAATTATGGCAAAATTAACTTGTCAAACATTTGAAAGACTTTTCAGAAATGCCTTAGTTTATAAAAGTCTTTCCTTTGATAGGTGGGGTATATCACATTGGGGAGACCGTAAGTTACGCCGTGTTTTGTTTAAAGTGTTAAATGCGGGGAACCCAAATGCAATTTTATGCTACGGGTTAAGAACCTATGTTGACTCAACATATCCCAACATAGGATTTCGTGAATTAGAAAGAGCTTCTAACATGCAACATAAAGAAGCATGTTATGCTTACGGGTTAGTGGTGTTCGCTTCTTACCAAAGTGAGAAAAAGAACATCGGATTGCAACTTTTAAATAAAACCTTCCCACAAGTGACGGATTCAGTAGTTGGGGTGAGAAACAAGGTTTTTAGATTATTACAGAGCTGTTGGACATTACGAAACCCTCGTCCTTTTGACGACATTACAACATGCTGCCTAGCCAATGGTCATAACGGTTATTTTCCACAAGACCAAGGATGGGAAGTCGTCTTAGTAAAACCAGAATGCATGACTTGTTTCTGGACTTATGAACTACGTGTCTTTATTTCCTTTGCTGAACAACTTGCTTATTAACTAGGTTTATCTTCAAAAACTGTCCTGTATCAAAGTATATTATATTTCATGTTATATGTAATATAGCGAAGTTGTAAGTTTGAAGAATATTTGTATGTGATATATTATTATAATTAGTTTTTTATATGGAATTGTAGTAGTTGAATTGTATATTAGCTACTAAGTATGAACTTAATGTGACGACCCAGAAATTTCCGACCAAATTTAAACTTCGTCTTTATATAATTCCGACACGATAAGCAAAGTTTGTAATGTTAAGTCTTGAAAGTTTTAAAATCTATATTCATGTCATCAATTACCCTTTGACTGTTCTCGACGATTCACGAACAATTGTTTATAATTAAATATGTATATTATTTAAATGTAATGATTATAATTTAAACATTAGAATTAAACATGTAAAATAATATACAGAATAATTTAGTTGATAGTAAAAATGAATCTATATATATTATATATGATTTCTATATATAATTATGTAATATAGATATAGTGTATAATTATACAACTATACATAATTAGTAAATATTACATAAGTAATGAATTGTAAAATAAATATATTAAATACAACTACAAGTTAAGAATATAATGGTAATAACAAATTATATTATTATTATTAATTTTATTATTATTAATATCATTATTAGTAATATTAACAAATGATAAATATTAAAATCTTAACAAATCTAAGGTTATGATTATCAAAATAAATACTTAAATATAAATATTACTATATGAATGATTAAAATTAATACTTAGTTGTAATTTGAATATTATTTGATATCACGATTAATATTATTATTATTATTATTAATATTATTACTTTTATAATTATAATTACCATTGTTGATATTAAAGTCGTTATTAGTATTACCATATAAATAATACGATTTATCATTAATATTGTTAATGATAATTATTATTTTTGTTAATGTTGTTACTAATTATTTTTGTAATTATTAATATTATTAATCTATTTATTTATTTATTTATTAAAATTAGATATGTAAAAATGGTATATGTAGATTTAGCAAATCTTAAGTTGTTGTAAGTCTTTGTCTATTTGTTGGAGATGGCTTAAAAGTCATATAATCAGATTCCACCTTTTCAGAAAAGCCAAAATCTGTTATAAATCAACATCCATTCTTTCTAATTATTTATTTAGTTATTATATTTTTTTGTTACCTGTAATCACAAACCGAGACCCACACTTGTATAAAATCGAATAATTCAGGTAATTAAACTCAGTCATCCAAATTCCTTTCCATTAACAAAAGCAATTATAACAATTAATATATGTTTCAATCTGTTAATTTAAACAGGATATTCATAAACATCCCGTTTTTCTCTGTTTTATATCATCTAATCAAAAGCTTGATTCTCAAATTAATTTCAAAATCTATTGGTGAGGATTTGTTAGGAATCCTCCAAGAAAACTCTCTGCAAAAATCTCACATTCCAATTCATTATATTAATCGAGAATTTTCGAGTCAAAGTTAATTGATAAAAAGTCAATCGAATGTTCTTTGAACAAATTCGTGTTATATGTTCTAGTTCCAGTTAAATTGACAATTTATAAAGTTTTTAAACGTGATTTGGAACCCAATTTGTGTTAAAAGTTTTATCTAAAATTTTCTCAAATCCACAATCAATTTTTTTTTGTTTACCAACGTCGAGCAGCCCTGCTGCTTCTGTTTGTTTTTTTTTTATTATTTTTTTATTTCGATTGATTAGAAACCCAGCTGTGAATTATTAATGTTGATTGTTTATAAGTCTTACTGAATTAAAGATTCGTTATTTCGATTCCTAGGCGACTTATTTGGTGAGGTTAAAGAAGATATAGAATCAGAAGGAAGTAAACGAATATTATGGTTATGGGTTGGGATTATTTCAGAAATGGAGCAACAGCTCAATGGTTTATGTGTGTGTCGAGATAGCGGGAGGTCCAAGGTCGAGTCTGGACAGGAGCGAATTTTTTTTTAAAGGCTTTTTATTGAGGTAGTTATTTACTCAATCATTATTATTATCATTATAATTATTATTATGTTATTATTATTATTATTTGTTATTATTATTATTGTTATGTTATTATTATTATTGTTATGTTATTATTATTATTATTGTTATGTCATTATTATTATTATTATTAGTATTGGTTAATACTTATCATTATGATTATAATTAATAATATTGTTATTATGATTATTATTATTACAATTTTATGAATTATACTAATATCATTATCAATATCAAATATTATTATTATTTAGTATTATCGTTATTTTTATCATTACTATTAAATAGAATCATTCTTAATATTATCAGTTACTATAAATATTAGTAATACCACTATTATTATTAAAATTACCATACTAAATATTAATATCATTATTATGGTTATGATTAGTATTATTATTAATATTATAAAAATAATACAATTTTCATAAATATTAGTATTATTATCCATTTATAAATATTAGAACTATTGTTAGTAACATAGGTACATTAGTAATAATATTATCATCATTTTTATAATTACCAATATTAACTTAGTATAATCAAAATTACTGTTTTGATAAACAAAAGATGTATGTAAATAAAAAGATATTTAGTGCATATAACATAATAAAAGTTATATTTACATTACATATAGGTATGTGTTAATCGTATTAACAAATTGTATATAAATAATCATATATAATAAAGTAAGTGTTCTTAATATAATATTAATCAGACAATTATATTTCTATATAAAATATAATTTAAAATATAATATATATATATATATACATATATATATAAATACATATATATATATATACATATATATATATATACATATATATATATATACATATATATATATATATGTATATATATTTGTTCGATTTAAATTATGTGTATTAATAAATAAACAAATGATATAGGTTCGTGAATTCGAGGCCAACCTTTCATTGTTCAGTTGATCAATATAGTCATATGTATTTTTACTACAAAATACATTAGGTGAGTTTCATTATTCCCTTTTTAAATGCTTTTGCAATATATATTTTTGGGACTGAGAATACATGCAAATGCTTTATTAACTGTTTTACAATATTTATATGCGTGAGTTTCATTTGCCTTTTTACCCTTTATATTTTTGGGCTGAGAATACATGCGCAATTTTTATAAAAGTTTTACGAAATAGACACAAGTACTCGAAACTACATTATATGGTTGAATTATCGAAATCGAATATTCCCCTTTTTATTAATTCTGGTAATCTAAGAATTAGGGAACAGACACCCTAATTGACCGTGTCTGCATTAGTGAGTCTAACTGATAAGACGTTAGGATGCATTAGTGAGTCTGGACTTCGACCGTGTCTGCATGCCAAAAGTTTTGCTTATCACTTTTGCCGGAAATCATCTGCTTATCATCCTTAGGAAATTACCTGCTCATTATTCTTAGTCTAGAAATGCTTTACTGCATTGACTGCATGAATAGTGTATAGACAAAATTCATATCTTAGCGTATCTGACAATTCATATCTTAGCGTATCTGACAATTCATATCTTTGTGTATCTGTTACTGTAGACCTTGCCTGATATCTCTCATAAATTTCTCCTTAATTTAAGGGATCCTGGTACTATATATATCTATGTAAATTATGCATTGAGAATACCATCCAACTATCAATTACTGTCATTAAACTCTTCATATCAAAAATCTTTCCTGAGATCGCGTAAGATGGCCTCTACGAATCGACCAAGTTCCTCTGACTCCGAAGACAGCGTGACAGGAGCACACCAATCAATCAACTATCGTGATTACTGGAGAAAATGGGGGTGGGTTCGCGACATACTCACCCTATGGAGAAGGGAAGAAGGTACTCCATATCATGAATCGAATCTACCACCTAACCTTGGAGTACTCGACCCGCTCACCGGCGAACCTGTTCGCAACACCGTTTATACTCTTTTTGATAGAATTTTTCGTCTTGAGACTACCATTAATGGAACTAGAGAAGATATCCAATCTCTACCCCACACTGATAACCAACCAGGGTTAGTAGAATAAGTTAAAGAACTCCGAGCTCGAGTGTTAACTTTAGAGAGCACGATACACAGTTTGCAAGCACCAGCAGTATCACCAACACCAGTCACATCACCAACCTTAGCACCAACAGCACTAGTACCACCAACAACAACATCCACATCACCAGCTTCGATATCTCATTCTATACCTCGAGTATAATCATCGTTCTACATGACGTTCTACATCATTTATCTTCGTTCGACATGATGATTATGTAAACTCTAATGTTTTAGAGATTATATATTCTTGTTCAAATGGTAAAACAAATGAGTTTAATATCATATTGACTCATTAAATCCATGATTACATCTGAAGAAAATATATATATATATTTTCATAAAGATTATAATTAAAAATTCTTTCTTACAAACTGTTAATGGTGAAAATATATTAACGGGTAGGTAATACCTGAGGAATATTTAGATTTCACATTACTAAGTTACACTGTACATTCTTTGAATCTAATTCAACCATTTACTATCCTACTTACATCCACCGATAAACAAATCCGATCACCACATAATAACCACAGTCATCCAATTTCATGTTTGGATTTTGATTTATCAGAATCCAACAAGTGGCATAACGAAGAAAATAATTGACACAATAAAATTTGTTAGAAACAAACAAATTAACTATGAGGAATTTTGTTAAGAATCCACGCTAATTGTTCCTAGCTAACTGATTATATTTTATTTATCGCAATTTACATTTTCGCAATTTTATTTATCGTCATTTAATTTTCTGTTATTTATTTTATGCACTTTATTTATCGTCATTTAATTTATCTTATTTATTTTTACGCACTTTAAATATCGGGACACGTATACAAGGTTTTGACATATCATATCGACGCATCTATATATATTATTTGGAATCACCATAGACACTCTATATGCAGTAATGATCGAGTTCTCTATACAGGGTTGAGGTTGATTCTACAATAATATATATAGTTTGAGTTGTGATCGAGTCTGAGACGTATACGGGTCACGATACATATTAATTCGAATATTATATATATAATTATATATGAATTATTCAATTGCTAACTGTGGACTATCAATTGAGGACTATCAACATTGGAAAAATTAAAATGAATTAAAATATTGATTATAACATATGAAACTAAACAATTCTTCAAGTTTGCCACTTGATTTCATTTTTAAACCTCATTTGTATCTTGACGATTACAATCTGCGTTCAAACCTTTCATGATTCTTGAAAGTACCTCAACTGTGAGGATGAACCAACCACAACTTCATCTACGAAAGGAAGGATTTATGCACATAGATATGCACCTGGAAAACACTTGGAACCTGAGTAAACATTTAACACATATCTGTGCTAACTCCTTGGCGTTATTATTACCGAAAGTAACTTTACAATCTCTCTTCAAATTAGCCAATTTTGTCACAGCTCCAACAAGTCAACTTCAATTTTTCGTTCGAAACAACCTTATTATAACCCTGATATAAGAGTTACTTTTCGTCATCAATACCGGAAAACCATTTATATCTCACTACATTAGCAGCAAATTTACCAGCAACATCATTGATCTTTGACCTTATGAAAAGTTATTATATTCATTGAAATCCTATCATCTACTCATTTGCATCCGATAAAGAGAATTGCCGTACCAAATACTGAGAATTAGCAATCAGTACTTTGAAAACGCACAGCATATCTACATCAACAGTTATATGTATAACTGTTATCTTCTAGAATTATGGTCTTTTATTCTGAAATTAAGAACATCACTCAGTCTACAAATCAATACTTTGAATGTTGAAAAAGTTGAATGAAGCAGCAGAAACTGTAGACAACCGCAAACGACCTTAGTCGTCGAAAGTTTAATGATAAAGAATAATATGTCAGAAAAGCTCAGAAACGTTGGAACTGGAAAACGGATAGAGTTAACCATGGAGGAGACTAAGGACAAATACAAGGACCATACCCTATATTCAAAGAATCCAGATAATTTTGGATCTGTTGAAATCTTTAGAGAATATCTTGCTCCGAAGTCATCTTAAAATCTTGCGTAAAATCTTTCTCCATCAACCATCGAACTTAGAAATTCCAAAATATCATCATCAATATCTTCGATATTTCTGAGGATATTTTCATACATATCCTCTTCCGAAATTATATACCTCTTCGTGCTTCCTGTGTATTATTATATTGGAAACATTCAATAGAAAATTTAGTACCGAAAAGCAGATTATGCGAAACTATGAAGAAAGCCGTGGACAAATTACAAAGAATAAGTTTGACTTCAAAGAATCCAAATGATTCAATATCTGCTAAAGTCTTTAATGAATATCTTGATTCTTACTCTAAACCCTTGCAGACAATAGTTTCTATCATCCTATTATCTTAGATATTCCGAGATATTATCGTATCTTTCATTATAAATATCCTCCATATTTCTGGAGATATTTTTATAACTATTCTTATCTGAAATCATTAATCTCTTCGTGCTATCAGTATTACATCATATAGAAACTGTTAGTTTCTATATTCTGTAAACTTTCGAGCTTAAAATATGAATGTTATTGAAGTAATGTTGGGAACTGATGCATGAGTTAGTATAATATAATGACACTTGATCAACGTGATTATATTACAGTAAGTCATGCCGAGTTTCTAATGGAACGTGATGATTCACAGATCATATCGTCATCACGTGCCATGTTATATAACTTTTTCATTCTAATTAACTTCTGAACATATTAAGAAAATATATTCTTGATAGCTCTATTCTCAATGATTCTGGTAATTTGACGAATCAAATCGTGCTATTACGTTTTTTCTTGATTATAACATTAAATTCATTCGAAACTCCATACTTACAAATTCTAGACCATTACTCGCTTTACTAGAGATCGAGAGGAGATTAAAAAGACGAAGAGCTCTGAAACATAAAGGAAGATATAAAACTCGACAACAACACTGAAATTACAATAATTAAAAATTAAAACATCACGACAATTAAAAATTAAAATATTACAATCAAACTACTCGTCGTCGTCAATTGTCATCTGCAAAGTAGCGTTCACCCGTCATTTCACCATCCGTGAGGTACTCTGGAGACATCGGTATTTCTCTTGATGCCTCAACTGCTACTTCAGCTGATTCATCGAGGTAACGATAACCCAACGTCTCTTCATCTTCAAGAACCACATACAAAGAAATGCGTTTACCGCTATCTCCAATGGTATCTTTTATAAAGTACCATTGATCATCGGTACATAGAAAACTTGCCCTACAATCCGAATCATAATCATCTTTATAAAAGAACACAGACGTGAATTCACACGGAATTTTTTCCTTCAGAAAGGATAGCAAGTCTTGTAAAACAACATCACGAATGTCGATATCTTCAAACGAAATACTGTCGCCCCACTTATATTCCTTCATTTGATTACGGAAATCACCTCCGTAATGAACATCGAATGGAACAATCATTGGGGGAAGTGTTAACATTTTCGCAGTTTGGGAGTGTTTGATTTTGATTTTGAGAAAGGTGGAAATATAAAAGAAATATATGTTTGAGTGTATAAAATGAAGTATATGATTGGTGTTTTTATAGTGTAAAAGTGACCGTTGGGATAGCCGTTGGAATTTTTTTTATTTTATTTTACTAACGGCTAAAAATTTGGGCAAGTTTTTGGGCGAAGGTGGACGATGCCCGTTGGGACCTCTCTCATGATAGTTTCATTCGTACTCTTCAAATAATCGAATTATTTTTATCTGTATTATTCAAATAATGATAAAACTCTATTTATCAGCTCATATTCGTCAGGAAAACATATTTATTGTTAGACATGACGACCTCACTCAAATTTCAGGACGAAATTTCTTTAACGGGTAGGTACTGTGACGACCCGGGAATTTCCGACCAAATTTAAACTTCATCTTTATATAATTCTGACACAATAAGCAAAGTTTGTAATGTTAAGTCTTGAAAGTTTTAAAATCTATATTCATGTCATCAATTACCCTTTGACTGTTCTCGACGATTCACGAACAATTGTTTATAATTAAATATGTAAATTATTTAAATGTAATGATTATAATTTAAACATTAGAATTAAACATGTAAAATAATATACAGAATAATTTAGTTGATAGTAAAAATGAATCTATATATATAATATATGATTTCTATATATAATTATTTAATATAGAATATAGATATAGTGTATAATTATACAACTATACATAATTAGTAAATATTACATAAGTAATGACTTGTAAAATAAATATATTAAATACAACTACAAGTTAAGAATATAATGGTAATAACAAATTATATTATTATTATTATTAATTTATTATTATTAATATCATTATTAGTAATATTAACAAATGATAAATATTAAAATCTTAACAAATCTAAGGTTATGATTATCAAAATAAATACTTAAATATAAATATTACTATATGAATGATTAAAATTAATACTTAGTTGTAATTTGAATATTATTTGATATCACGATTAATATTATTATTATTAATAATATTATTACTTTTATAATTATAATTACCATTGTTGATATTAAAGTCGTTATTAGTATTACCATATAAATAATACAATTTATCATTAATATTGTTAATGATAATTATTATTTTTGTTAATGTTGTTATTAATTATTTTTGTAATTATTAATATTATTAATCTATTTATTTATTTATTTATTAAAATCAGATATGTAAAAATGGTATATGTAGATTTAGCAAATCTTAAGTTGTTGTAAGTCTTTGTCTATTTGTTGGAGATGGCTTAAAAGTCATATAATTAGATTCCACCTTTTCAGAAAAGCCAAAATTTGTTATAAATCAACATCCATTCTTTCTAATTATTTATTTAGTTATTATTATTTTTTTGTTACCTTTAATCACAAACCGAGACCCACACTTGTATAAAATCGAATAATTCAGGTAATTAAACTCAGTCATCTAAATTCCTTTCCATTAACAAAAGCAATTATAACAATTAATATCTGTTTCATTCTGTTAATTTAAACAGGATATTCATAAACAGCCCGTTTTTCTCTGTTTTATATCATCTAATCAAAAGCTTGATTCTCAAATTAATTTCAAAATCTATTAGTGAGGATTTGTTAGGAATCCTCCAAGAAAACTCTCTTCAAAAATCTCACATTCCAATTCATTATATTAATCGAGAATTTTCGAGTCAAAGTTAATTGATAAAAAGTCAACCGAATGTTCTTTGAACAAATTCGTGTTATATGTTCTAGTTCCAGTTAAATTGACAATTTATAAAGTTTTTAAACTTGATTTGGAACCCAATTTGTGTTAAAAGTTTTATCTAAAATTTTCTCAAATCCACAATCAATTTTTTTTTCTTCTTTACCAGCGTCGAGCAGCCCTGCTGCTTCTGTTTGTTTTTTTATTATTTTTTTATATTTTTTTATTTCGATTGATTAGAAACCCAGCTGTGAATTATTAATGTTGATTGTTTATAAGACTTACTGAATTAAAGATTCGTTATTTCGATTCCTGGGCGACTTATTTGGTGAGGTTAAAGAAGATATAGAATCAGAAGGAAGTAAACGAATATTATGGTTATAGGTTGGGATTATTTCAGAAATGGAGCAACAGCTCAATGGTTTATGTGTGTGTCGAGATAGCGGGAGGTCCAAGGTTCGAGTCTGGGCATGAGCGAATTTTTTTTTAAAGGCTTTTTATTAAGGTAGTTATTTACTCATTCATTATTATTATCATTATAATTATTATTATGTTATTATTATTATTATTTGTTATTATTATTATTGTTATGTTATTATTATTATTATTGTTATGTTATTATTATTATTATTGTTATGTCATTATTATTATTATTATTAGTATTGGTTAATACTTATCATTATGATTATAATTAATAATATTGTTATTATGATGATTATTATTACAATTTTATGAATTATACTAATATCATTATCAATATCAAATATTATTATTATTTAGTATTATCGTTATTTTTATCATTACTATTAAATAGAATCATTCTTAATATTATCAGTTACTATAAATATTACTAATACCACTATTATTATTAAAATTACCATACTAAATATTAATATCATTATTATGGTTATAATTAGTTTTATTTTTAATATTATAAAAATAATACAATTTTCATAAATATTAGTATTATTATCCATTTATAAATATTAGAACTATTGTTAGTAACATAGGTACATTAGTAATAATATTATCATCATTTTTATAATTACCAATATTAACTTAGTATAATCAAAATTACTGTTTTGATAAACAAAAGATGTATGTAAATAAAAAGATATTTAGTGCATATAACATAATAAAAGTTATATTTACATTACATATAGGTATGTGTTAATCGTATTAACAAATTGTATATAAATAATCATATATAATAAAGTAAGTGTTCTTAATATAATATTAATCAGACAAATATATTTATATATAAAATATAATTTAAAATATAATATAATATATATATATATATATATATATATATATATATATATATATATATATATATATATATATATATATATATATATATATATATATGTATATGTATATATATTTGTTCGATTTAAATTATGTGTATTAATAAATAAACAAATGATATAGGTTCGTGAATCCGAGGCCAACCTTGCATTGTTCAGTTGATCAATATAGTCATATGTATTTTTACTACAAAATACATTAGGTGAGTTTCATTATTCCCTTTTTAAATGCTTTTACAATATATATTTTTGGGACTGAGAATACATGCAAATGCTTTATTAACTGTTTTACAATATTTATATGTGTTAGTTTCATTTACCTTTTTACCCTTTATATTTTTGGGCTGAGAATACATGCGCAATTTTTATAAAAGTTTTACGAAATAGACACAAGTAATCGAAACTACATTATATGGTTGAATTATCGAAATCGAATATGCCCCTTTTTATTAAGTCTGGTAATCTAAGAATTAGGGAACAGACACCATAATTGACGTGAATCCTAAAGATAGATCTATCGGGCCCAACAAGCCCCATCCAAAGTACCGGATGCTTTAGTACTTCGAAATTTATATCTTGTCCGAAGGAGGATCCCGGAATGATGGGGATATTCTTATATATATATATATATATATATATATATATATATATATATATATATATATATATATATATATATATATTGTGAATGTCGATTACCAGGTGTTAAATCCATATGAATGATATTTTCGTCTCTATGCATGGGACATATATTTATGAGAAATGAAAATATGAAATCTTGTGGTCTATTAAAATTATGAAATAATTATTTATGCTAAACTAATGAACTCAGCAATCTTTTGGTTGACACTTGAAAGCATGTTTATTCTCAGGTACGAAAGAAATCTTCCGCTGTGCATTTGATCATTTTAAAGATATTACTTGGAGTCATTCATGACATATTTCAAAAGACGTTGCATTCGAGTCGTTAAGTTTATCACGATCATTATTAAGTCAATTATAGTTGGATATATTATGAAATGGTTTGCATGTCTGTCAACTTTAGATGTAATGAAAGATTGTCTTTTCAAAACGAATGAAATGTTTGTAAAATGTATCATATAGAGGTCAAGTACCTCGCGATGTAATCCACTGTTGTGAATCGTTTATAATCGATATGGACTTCGTCCGGATGGATTAGGACGGGTCATTTCACTTAACGGATAGGTAGTACCCGAATTTAAACTTATAAAACGCTAATATGAAGAAAAAGCTTTTATAAATGAGTTCATATTATGCTACGAAGTACTATTGACTACTCTTAATATTCTGTATGATTAACTCGATTCAGTTGGCTATTTTGAAGGAAATGGCACCGACTACTCGACACACCATGAATATGAGCGAAGAGGAATTTCGTACCTTTCTTGCTGCAAACATAGCCGCAGTACAGGCTGCACTACATACCAACAATAACTCTGAATCTACCAATGCAGCTAACGGCGCAAGAAATCGTGTAGGATGCTCCTACAAAGAATTCACTGCCTGCAAACCTTTGGAATTTGATGGAACCGAATGACCAATTGGATTGAAACGGTGGACCGAGAAAGTCGAATCGGTGTTTGCCATAAGTAAGTGTACTGAAGAGGACAAAGTTAAGTACGCTACACATACCTTCACAGGTACTGCGTTAACGTGGTGAAACACCTATCTTGAACAGGTAGGACAAAATGCTGCTTACGCACTACCGTGGTCGGCATTCAAGCAATTGATGAACGAGCAGTACCGTCCTAGAAACGAAGTCAATAAGCTCAAGGTAGAGCTTAGAGAGTTACGAACATAAGAGTTTGACATTACCATGTATGAACGATGATTCACAGAGTTGTGCCTATTGTGTCCAGGAGCGTTCAAAGATGAAGAAGAGAAGATCGACGCGTTTGTAAAAGGGTTACTAGTAAGGATTCAAGAAGATGTGAGTTCACACGAGCCCGCATCCATACAAAAGGCAACTCGAATGGCTCATAAACTCATAAATCAGATTGAGGGAAGAATTAAAGAGCAGGCGGCCGAAGAAGCCAACACGAAATAACTCAAGAGGAAGTGGGAGGAAAACGGTGATAAGAGTCACCAGTACAACAACAATAACAATTACAACCACAATCGCAACAACTATCCCAACAACCGCAACAACAATCGCAACAATAACCGCAATCCTACCAATAACTACAACAAACATCCTAACAACAAAAACAACTACAACAACCGTTTCAACAACAATAACAATCCTAACAACAACCTCAATAACAACAATGGCAATAAAAACCAAAAACAGCCGTGTCATAGGTGTGAAGAAAATCATCAGGGGTTTTGCACGACATTTTGCAACAGGTGTAAAAGAAATGGTCATAGCGCGATAAAGTGTGAGGTCTACGGACCAATGTTTAACAGAACTAATGGAACAAATAGTATCGGAACAAGCAATGAAGGAACGAATAGTGTCGGAGCAAGTAATACCAACACTGTTTGTTATAAATGTGGAAAACCAGGCCACATTATTAGAAATTTCCCGAATCAGGGGAATACTAATGGGCAGGGCCGTGGAAGAGTTTTCAATATTAATGCGGCAGAAGCACAGGAAGACCCGGAGTTTGTTACGGGTACGTTTCTTATTGACGATAAATCTGCTTATGTTTTATTTGATTCGGGTGCGGATAGAAGCTATATGAGTAGAGAATTTTGTGCTAAATTAAGTTGCCCATTGACGCCTTTGGATAATAAATTTTTACTCGAATTAGCAAATGGTAAATTAATTTCAGCAGATAATATATGTCGGGATAGAGAAATTAAACTGGGTGATGAAACGTTTAAGATTGATTTAATACTAGTCGAGTTAGGGAGTTTTGATGTAATAATTGGCATGGACTGGTTGAAGAAGGTAAGAGCAGAGGTCGTTTGTTACAAAAATGCGATTCGCATTATGCGTGAAAAAGGAAAACCTTTAATGGTGTACGGAGAAAAGAACAACGCGAAGTTAAATCTTATTAGTAGTTTAAAGGCGCAAAAACTAATAAGAAAAGGTTGTTACATCATTCTAGCACACATTGAGGAAGTTAAACCTGAAGAAAAGAACATCAGTGATGTTCCCGTCGTAAAAGAATTTTCCGATGTATTTCTGAAAGAATTACCGGGATTACCCCCACATCGATCCGTTTAATTTCAAATAGACCTTGTACCAGGAGCTACACCAATAGCTCGTGCTCCATACAGACTCGCACCCAGTGAAATGAAAGAATTACAAAGTCAGTTACAGGAACTTTTAGAGCGTGGTTTCATTCGACCAAGTACATCACCATGGAGAGCTCCTGTTCTGTTTGTCAAGAAGAAAGATGGTACATTCAGGTTGTGTATCGACTACCGAGAGTTGAACAAACTTACCATCAAGAACCGTTGTCCATTACCGAGAATCGACGACTTATTTAATCAATTACAAGGCTCGTTGGTTTATTCGAAGATCGATTTACGTTCTGGATATCACCAAATGCGGGTGAAAGAGGATGACATTCCGAAGACTGCTTTTAGGACGCGTTACGGTCATTACGAGTTTATGGTTATGCCGTTTGGATTGACTAATGCACCAGCTGTGTTCATGGACCTCATGAACCGAGTGTGTGGGCCATATCTTGACAAGTTTGTCATTTTTTTCATCGATCACATACTTGTTTACTCGAAGAATGATCAAGAGCACGAAGAACATTTAAGAAAAGTGCTAGAGTTACTGAGAAAAGAAAAACTGTACGCTAAGTTTTCAAAGTGTGCATTTTGGTTGAAAGAAGTTCAATTCCTCGGTCATATAGTGAACAAAGAAGGTATTCAGGTGGATCCAGCAAAGATTGAAACCGTTGAAACGTGGGAAACCCCGAAAACTCCGAAACACATACGCCAATTTTTAGGGCTAGCTGGTTATTACAGGAGATTCATCCAAGATTTTTCTAAAATAGCAAAACCCTTGAATGCATTAACGCATAAAGGGGGGAAATTTGAATGGAAGGATGAACAAAAAAAAGCGTTTCAATTGTTGAAGAAAAAGTTAACTACGACACCTATATTGTCATTACCTGAAGGGAATGATGATTTTGTGATATATTGTGATGCCTCAAAGCAAGGTCTCAGTTGTGTATTAATACAATGAACGAAAGTAATTGCTTATGCGTCTAGACAATTGAAGATTCACGAGCAGAATTATACGACGCATGATTTGGAATTAGGCGCGGTTGTTTTTGCATTAAAGACTTGGAGGCACTACTTATACGGGGTCAAAAGTATTATATATACCGACCACAAAAGTCTTCAACACATATTTAATCAGAAACAACTGAACATGAGGCAGCGCAGATGGATTGAATTATTGAATGATTACAACTTTGAGATTCGTTACCACCCAGGGAAGGCAAATGTGGTAGCCGACACCTTGAGCAGAAAGGACAGAGAACCCATTCGAGTAAAAGCTATGAATATAATGATTCACACTAACCTTACTACTCAAATAAAGGAGACGCAACAAGGAGTTTTAAAAGAGGGAAATTTAAAGGATGAAATACCCAAAGGATCGGAGAAGCATCTTAATATTCGGGAAGACGGAACCCGGTATAGGGCTGAAAGGATTTGGGTACCAAAATTTAGAGATATGAGAGAAATGATACTTAGAGAAGCTCATAAAACCAGATACTCAATACATCCTGGAACGGGGAAGATGTACAAGGATCTGAAGAAACATTTTTGGTGGTCGGGTATGAAAGCCGATGTTGCTAAATAAGTAGGAGAATGTTTGATGTGTTCTAAGGTCAAAGTTGAGCATCAGTGAAAGTACCTGTTCATATACATTATTTACGATTCGCAATAGTTCATTACATCGCGAGGTATTTGACCTCTATATGATACGATTTACAAACATTGCATTCGTTTTTAAAAGACAAACTTTCTTTACATAAAAAATTGACTTCATGCATACCATTTCATATTACATCCAACTATAATTGACTTAATATTAATCTTGATGAACTCAACGACTCGAATGCAACGTCTTTCAAAGTATGTAATGAATGACTCCAGGTAATATCCTTAAAATGAGCTAATGCACTGTGACGACCCGGAAATTTCCGACCAAATTTAAACTTAACCTTTATATGTTTACGACACGATAAGCAAAGTCTGTAATGTTAAGTCTCAAAATGTTGGAATTATATTAACCTTTGACTGTGCTCGACGATTCACGAACAATTATTTGTAAATAAATATCTATATATATAATATATAAATATAAATATAAGAATATATAACATTATAATTCTTTAATAAATTGAAATGTAACAACTAGGATAATTCAGTTACTGTTAAAATATATATATATATATATATATATATATATATATATATATATATATATATATATATATATATATATATACAATTTGATATGAAAAAGTTATTATTATTAAGATTACTATATTCATTTTATTTTTATTATTATTATTTATAAAAATTGTCATTATTATTATTAATGTTTTTAGAGTATTATTTTTATCATTTATTTATTACTATAAGAATCTTTATCAAAAATATTATTATTATTAATATAAATATAATTATTATTAATTAGTTTTATTAATATTATTATTAATAATAATTATATAATCTATAAAATCAAGAACAAGAATCTGATTCAGTTTCAAGTACCCATCTTGCTACAGTCAATTTTTGTTTCATGTCTCATACAGATCCAAATTCAGTTAGCACTCCATATCACTTTGTATTTTTTTTTTGGTACGAATGATTGAACCTGTCTATTGTTCTTGGCTATAAAACCACCAAACTACTCACCTTAATATATATGAACCATTCAAACGTTTCATCATCACTGTCAATTACCATTTCAAATTACTCCAATTCATTGGATTAAATTAAACTGTTTATTTTTATTTTTTTCTCAACAACTCGTACCTCTGCTTCATATTTTTTTTTTCAAAACTCGAAATAGAATGAATGGTGGAAATCTGGAATTGCAGAGTCATTAGGAATCATACATGTAAACTTTCTTCAAAATTTCAGCTTCCAAATCTTTAAAACGAATTCGAATTGTAGAGTCAAAGTTCATAAGGAAAAAGTCAACTGTTTTTGTTCTTGGAGAAATTTGAATTCGTTTGGTAATTTCAAGTTCAATTAACGATTTCTAGAGTTTCAAGTAAAGATTTTAGACTATATTCGTATTATAACTTTTGTCTAAAACTTTCGCAAAATGAAAATCAATTTTTTTTTAATAGCAGTGACTCAGCGTTTTTTTTATTTATATATATATATTTTTTTTTTCGATCCCAAGTATCACATATTTAACGTTTATGTTGACATTAAAGCTTAAAACTAAATTGAAAATTCGTTTTGAACTTGAGTTAAATTGTTTGGATTCATTGAAGAAGATGAAGATAATGGGTGTAGGAAAATACGTTTTATATTTAATTGTATCTGTTACAAGACAGAAAAACTTAGGTGGCAGATTGGTTAGGAGTTGTGTTGAGGAATGAGAGGTCGCAGGTTCAATCCCTGCTGTGCTACATTTATTTTTTTTTAAAAAGGAAGAACCAGAATTGCTGATTTGGCCGAGAAGTTACTTCTGTTGGGCCGTGGGTTTGCAGTTGGGCCGAAAGCTATTATCCTCTGTTGGTCCGTGAGGTTTAAACGTGAGTTGGGCTTTTAGTTGAGTCAAGGGATACATGATAAAAAGAATTATTCGGGTAATAAACACAGAAAAACAAAATGGCTCAAATGGTTTGAGAGGAAGGCGTGTTATCGAGAGGTCTTGGGTTCGAGTCCGGTCCAAGGCTATTCTTTTTAGAAAAGCTTTTCATGAGGGTATACCTTTCTTTTCATTTTATTATTATTATCATTGATATCATTAATTATTGTTAATTGTTATTTGTAATATTAGAAAAGGAATTATTATTAGTGTTAATACAACTAGTATTACTACGATTATTATTACTATTATTATTTCTACTAATATAAGGTATTTATAAAAGTTATCATTTATTAACTTTATCAAGTATTGTGGATATTATCATTATTATTAGTATTAGTATGATTATAGTTATAATTAAGAATATTGTTATTATTATTATTATTATTATTATTATTATTATTATTATTATTATTATTATTATTATTATTATTATTTTTAATATTATTTTATTATTATTATTAATATTATTATTATTATTATTATTATTATTATTATTATTAGTATTAATACAAATAATTATATTTATATAAAAAATACATTACTAGAACGTTAAAATCACATATTCCTATAATTTTATTATTAACAAGATAGTAACTAAGCTATATATATGAAATATATCAATTAATATATACATAAATATATTTTTTATATATATAAACCCTAATATAAATTATTATTATTAATATGTTATAATGAAAGATAAACACTAATTAAATCAAATAGATAAATCAAATATATCTATATCTATACCTATATAACAACTAATTTAACAAGTATATTATTAAAAATAATATATAGATTTATTCGAATATGAGTATATGTTTTAATATATATACAAATGATATAGGTTCGTGAATCCGAGGCCAACTCTGCATTGTTCTGTCGTTCAATATAGTCATATGTATTTTTACTACAAAATACATTAGGTGAGTTTCATTATTCCCTTTTTATATATATTTTGGGCTGAGAATACATGCAATGTTTTATTAACTGTTTTAAATATTTATATGCGTGAGTTTCATTTGACCTTTTTACTCATTACATTTTTGGGCTGAGAATACATGCAAATGCTTTATTAACTGTTTTACAATATTTATATGTGTAAGTTTCATTATTCCCTTTTTAAATGCTTTCGCAATATATATTTTTGGGACTGAGAATACATGCGCTGTTTTTATAACTGTTTTACGAAATAGACACAAGTAATCAAAACTACATTATATGGTTGAATGATCGAAATCGAATATGCCCCTTTTTATTAAGTCTGGTAATCTAAGAATTAGGGAACAGACACCCTAATTGACGCGAACTCTAAAGATAGATCTATCGGGCCCAACAAGCCCCATCCAAAGTACCGGATGCTTTAGTACTTCGAAATTTAAATCATGTCCGAAGGAGTATCCCGGAATGATGGGGATATTCTTAAATGCATATTGTGAATGTCGGTTACCAGGTGTTCAAACCATATGAATGATATTTTGTCTCTATGCATGGGACGTTTATTTATGAGAACTGGAAATGAAATCTTGTGGTCTATTAAATTATTGAAAAGATTGTTATGTTAAACTAATAAACTCACCAACCGTTTGGTTGACACTTGAAAGCATGTTTATTCTCAGGTATTAAAGAAATCTTCCGCTGTGCATTTGCTCATTTAAGAGATATTACTTTGAGTCATTCAGGACATATTTCAAAAGATGTTGCATTCGAGTCATTGAGTTTATCAAGATTATTATCAAGTCAATTATAGTTGGATATATTATGAAATGATATGCATACCGTCAACTTTCGATGTAAAGCAAGTTTGTCTTTTAAAAATGAATGCAATGTTTGTAAAATGTATTATATAGAGGTCAAATACCTCGCGATGTAATCAACTATTATGAATCGTTTATAATTGATTTGGACTTCGTCTGGATGGATTAGGACGGGTCGTTAGAGTTGGTATCAGAGCGGTGGTCTTAGCAAACTAGGTCTTGCATTAGTGTGTCTAACTGATAGTTGTTTAGATGCATTAGTGAGTCCGGACTTTGACCGTGTCTGCATGTCAAAAGTTTTGCTTATCATTTCATGTCGAAAATTATCTGCTTATCATTCTTAGTCTAGACACATCTTACTGCATTGATTGTATGAATCGTGTATAGACAAAATTCATATCTTAGGGTATCTGATAATTCATATCTTAGCGTATCTGTTACTGTAGACCTTGCCTGACAGATTTCGTAGAGTCCTCCGTAATTTATGAGATTTTTGTATTTTATATGCATATGTAAATTATGTATTGCAGGATACTAATCTACATCCTATAATCTATTTCTTATCGAAAATCCTTCATCTAATCATACGAGATGAACCCCTCAACCAGTTCGAGTCCCTCAGATTCCGATAGCTATTCCGATAGTTATTCCGACAGTTATTACGATATGGATGTTCACCTGAGCTCCGAAAGCATGCGTCACTAGAATGAATCAACCAATCAACCATCCCCAATTTATCTGATGAGTTCGTAGTCGACTTAATCAATGGAGACAAGAAGAAGGTGATCCTTTCCATCAACCGAAATCACCTCTTGGCGATGAACCTGAAGCACTTACCGGCTAACCTATTCGAAACACCATTTTCTCTCTCATTCCCAGAGTACCTCGTCACGATTAAATACTATCTCAAATTCTAAACCTTATTCATCTGCTCGTTCCGACCGACAATCATCCCGGAATAATAGAAGAAGTTAGCGAACTTCGCGCTCGAGTAATCAATTTGGAGAATATGGTGCAAAATCTACCAGCTTCAGCAACATCACCGGCACCAACAGTATCACCAACATCAATACCAGTACCACCAACAACCCAAGTATCAACAATCCATGCCTCAACATCTCATTCTATATCTCGAGTATAATCATCGTTCTACATCAATTACCTTCATTCGACATGGCGATTATATAATCTTCAATGTTTTAAAGATTATATATTCTTGTTCTAATGGTAAATCAAATGAGTTTAATATCATATTGACTCATTAAATCCATGATTACATCTGAAGAAAATATATAGGTATATATATGTTTTCATAAAGATTGTAATTAAAAATTCTTTCGTACAAACTGTTAATGGTGAAAATATTTTAACGGGTAGGTAATACCTGAGGAATATATAGATTTCACTTTAATAAGTTACACTGTACATTCGACGAAGCTGATTCAACAGTCATTTACTATCCTACTTACAACCACCGATATACGTATTCGTTCACCGCAGAATAACCCTTTTCATTCAATTTCATATTTAGATTTTGATCTATCAAAATCCAACAAGTGGTATAATGAAGAAATAATGGACACAATAAAAATTCATTAGAAACAGACTAATTGACAATACGAAATTTTGTTAAGAAACCACGCTAACAAAATCCTAGCTAACTGTTCCTAGCTAACTGTTAATTCCATATTACATTTTAATTATCGCAATCTAATTATCGCAATTTATTTTATCGCAATTTACATTCTCGCAATTTTATTTATCGTCATTTAATTTCTGTTATTTATTTTACGCACTTTAAATATCTGGACACGTATACAAAGTTTTGACATATCATATCGACCCATCTATATATATTATTTGGAATAACCATGGACACTCTATATGCAGTAATGCGGGAGTTAGCTATACAGGGTTGAGGTTATTCTACAATAATATATATAGTTTGAGTTGTGATCGAGTCTGAGACATGTACACGGGCCACGATACATATTAATTAATTCGAATATTATAGATTAAACTATATATGAATTGCTGTACTACAAACTGTGGACTATCGACTGTGGACTAATGACACTGGACAATTAAAATGAATTAAAATATTGATTATAACATATGAAACTAAACATTTCTTCAAGTTTGCCACTTGATTTCATCTTAAACCTCATTTGTATCTTGACGATTACAATCTGCGATTCAAACCTTTCATAATTCTTGAAAACACTTCAATCGATAGGATGAATCAACCGCACTTCATCTTCGGAAAGAAAGATTGATGCGTATAGTTATGCACCTGAAAACTCTCGGAAACTGAGTAAACGTTTAACGCGTAGCTGTGTTAAATCCTTTAGTGTTATTATTACCGAAAATAACTTTGCAATCCCTTTCCAAATTAGCCAATTTCGTCACAGCTCCAACAAGTCAACTTCGACTTTTTGTTCGAAACAACCTTATTTTAACCTTGATATATATGTGTGCTCTCCTATTGTTACTGGGAAACCTTTTATATTCCACCATATTATCAGTAGACGTACCGCAACCTCATTGCTCCTTGACTTAAATCCCTCCGAAAAATCACTATATTTATCTATTGAAGTCTCGTCATGTACTCATCCGCATCTTGTAACGAGAACTGCCATAACAATTACCAGGAATCAGCAATCAGTACTTTAAAAACTCACAACATATCTACATCAACAGTTATATGTATGACATTTATCTCTTAGAATTATGATCTCTCATTCTGAAATTCTGAAAAGCAATCAGTCACAAATCAATACTCTGAATGTTGAAAAAGTTGAATGAAGCAACAGAAACCATAGAAAACCATAAACGACCTTAATCATCGAAAGTTTGATGATAAAGAATAGTATGTTGGAAAAGCTCAGAAAAGTTAAAACTAGAAAACGGATTGAGCTAACCACGAAGGAAACCAAAGGCAAATACAAGGACCATACTATATATTCAAAGAATCCAGGTAATTCTGGATCCGATGAAACCTTCAACAAATATCTTGCTCCGTACTCATGTTAAAATCTTGCGGAAAATCTTTTTCATCAACCATCGAACTTAGAAATTCCAAAAATATCATCATCAATATCTTCGATATTTCTGAGGATATTTTCATAAATATTCTCGTCCGAAATTATATACCTCTTCGTGCTTCCTGCGTATCATTATATTGGAAACATTCAATAGAAGATTTAGTACCGAAAAGCAGATTATGCGAAACTATGAAGAAAGCCGTGGACAAATCACAAAGGATAAGTTTGACTTCAAAGAATCCAAATGATTCAATGTTTGCTAAAGTCTTTAGTGAATATCTTGCTCCTTACTCTAAACCCTTGTGGACAATAGTTTCTATCATCCTCTGATCTTAGATATTCCGAGATATTATCGTATCTTTCATTATAAATATCCTCGATATTTCTGAATATATTTTCATAACTAATCTTATCTGAAATCATTAATCTCTTCGTGCTATCAGTATTACATCATATAGAAACTGTTAGTTTCTATATTCTGTAAACCTTCAAGTTGAAATTATGAATGATTTTGAAGTAGTGTTGGAAATTGATGCATGAGTTAGTATAATATAATGACACTTGATCAACGTGATTATATTACAGTAAGTCATGCTGAGTTTCTAAATGGAACATGATGATTCACAGATTATAACATCATCATGTGTCATGTTACATAACTCGTTCATTCTGATTAACTTCTGAACATATCAAGAAACTATATTCGTGATAGTTCTATTGTCAGTGATTTTGGTAATTTGACAAATCAAATCGTGCTATTACGTTTTTTCTTATTTAGAACATTAAGTTCATTCGAAACTTCATACTTATGAATTCTGGACCATTACTCGCTTTACCAGAGTTTGAGAGAGAATAAAAAGGCAAAGAACTCCAGAATATAAAAGAAAATATAAAGCCCAATAACAATACGAAGATTACAAACCGTGGATATTAATACGGATAGCAATATAAAGACACGGTATATTAAGCATAGTATCACCCCAAGGTAATAGTAGAAGTAAACGGATTCATCTGATGGAAGATTGAAAAGAAGGATGACAGAAATGATAATTAGGAAAAATATTAGGGATTAGAGCTGGACTAAGCATTTTCACAATCTTTTAGATGTATGAACTAAGTAAGAAAGTATAGGAATTGTGAGAATAATAGAACATTAGAGTTTAATTTATAATGGAAATATTAGACAAAGAAATTTAGGCAGATAACCGCATTTAATTAGAGAGATTCTAATTTCCTTATTCGCCGAAGAATCAAATCTTTTAGATTTCAAAGATTTTCTTTAAATCCCTTGAATTCCGGAATTCAACCAAGACTACGTCAAAAGTTAAATCTCTATCGCAATCTTTTGTGACAGCTTCATTCGTACTCTTCGAAAAATCGAATCGTTTTATTTATATTACTCATCAGTAATAAAACTCTATTTTTATCAGCTCATATTCGTCAGGAAAACACTGTTATTGTTAGCCATGATGATCCCACTCAAATTTCGGGACAAAATTTCTTTAACGGGTAGGTACTGTGACGACCCAGAAATTTCCGACCAAATTTAAACTTAACCTTTATATGTTTACGACACGATAAGCAAAGTCTGTAATGTTAAGTCTCAAAATGTTGGAATTATATTAACCTTTGACTGTGCTCGACGATTCACGAACAATTATTTGTAAATAAATATCTTTATATATAATATATAAATATAAATATAAGAATATATAACATTATAATACTTTAATAAATTGAAAGGTAATAACTAGGATAATTCAGTTACTGTTAAAATATATACAATTTGATATGAAAAAGTTATTATTATTAAGATAACTATATTCATTTTATTTTTATTATTATTATTTATAAAAATTGTCATTATTATTATTAATGTTTTTAGAGTATTATTTTTATCATTTATTTATTACTATAAGAATCTTTATCAAAAATATTATTATTATTAATATAAATATAATTATTATTAATTAGTTTTATTAATATTATTATTAATAATAATTATATAATCTATAAAATCAAGAACAAGAATCTGATTCAGTTTCAAGTACCCATATTGCTACAGTCAATTTTTGTTTCATGTCTCATACAGATCCAAATTCAGTTAGCACTCCATATCACTTTGTATTTTTTTTTTGGTACGAATGATTGAACCTGTCTATTGTTCTTGGCTATAAAACCACCAAACTACTTACCTTAATATATATGAACCATTCAAACGTTTCATCATCACTGTCAATTACCATTTCAAATTACTCCAATTCATTGGATTAAATTAAACTGTTTATTTTTATTTTTTTTCTCAACAGCTCGTACCTCTGCTTCATATTTTTTTTTCAAAACTCGAAATCGAATGAATGATGGAAATCTGGAATTGCAGAGTCATTAGGAATCATACATGTAAACTTTCTTCAAAATTTCATCTTCCAAATCTTTAAAACGAATTCGAATTGTAGAGTCAAAGTTCATAAGGAAAAAGTCAACTGTTTTTGTTCTTGGAGAAATTCGAATTCGTTTGGTAATTACAAGTTCAATTAACGATTTCTATAGTTTCAAGTAAAGATTTTAGACTATATTCGTATTATAACTTTTGTCTAAAACTTTCGCAAAATGAAAATCAAATTTTTTATTTTTTTAATAGCAGCGACTCAGCGTTTTTTTATTTATTTATATATATATATATATATATATATATATATATATATATATATATATATATATATATATATATATATATATATATATATATATATATATATATATTTTTTCGATCCCAAGTATCACATATTTAACGTTTATGTTGACATTAAAGCTTAAAACTAAATTGTAAATTCGTTTTGAACTTGAGTTAAATTGTTTGGATTCATTGAAGAAGATGAAGATAATGGGTGTAGGAAAATACGTTTTATATTTAATTGTATCTGTTACAAGACAGAAAAACATAGGTGGCAGATTGGTTAGGAGTTGTGTTGAGGAATGAGAGGTCGCAGGTTCAATCCCTGCTGTGCCATATTTATTTTTTTTTTAAAAAGGAAAAACCAGAATTGCTGATTGGGCCAAGAATTTACTTCTGTTGGGCCGTGGGTTTGCAGTTGGGCCGAAAGCTACTATCCTCTGTTGGGCTGTGAGGTTTAAACGTGAGTTGGGCTTTTAGTTGAGTCAAGGGATACATGATAAAAAGAATTATTCGGGTAATAAACACAGAAAAACAAAATGGCTCAAATGGTTTGAGAGGAAGGCGTGTTATCGAGAGGTCTTGGGTTCGAGTCCGGTCCAAGGCTATTCTTTTTAGAAAAGCTTTTCATGAGGGTATACCTTTCTTTTCATTTTATTATTATTATCATTATTATCATTGATATCATTAATTATTGTTAATTGTTATTTGTAATATTAGAAAAGGAATTATTATTAGTGTTAATACAACTAGTATTACTACTATTATTATTACTATTATTATTATTACTAATATAAGGTATTTATAAAAGTTATCATTTATTAACTTTATCAAGTATTGTGGATATTATCATTATTATTAGTATTAGTATGATTATATTTATAATTAAGAATATTGTTATTATTATTATTATTATTATTATATTATTATTATTATTATTATTATTATTATTATTATTATTATTATTAATATTATTATTATTATTAATATTATTTTATTATTATTATTATTATTATTAATATTATTATTATTATTATTATTATTATTATTATTATTATTATTATTATTATTAATACAAATAATTATATTTATATAAAAAATACATTACTAGAACGTTAAAATCACATATTCCTATAATTTTATTATTAACAAGATAGTAACTAAGCTATATATATGAAATATATCAATTAATATATACATAAATATATTTTTTTTATATATAAACCCTAATATAAATTATTATTATTAATATGTTATAATGAAAGATAAACACTAATTAAATCAAATAGATAAATCAAATATATCTATATCTATACCTATATAACAACTAATTTAACAAGTATATTATTAAAAATAATATATAGATTTATTCGAATATGAGTATATGTTTTAATATATATACAAATGATATAGGTTCGTGAATCCGAGGCCAACTCTGTATTGTTCTGTCGTTCAATATAGTCATATGTATTTTTACTACAAAATACATTAGGTGAGTTTCATTATTCCCTTTTTATATACATTTTGGGCTGAGAATACATGCAATGTTTTATTAACTGTTTTAAAATATTTATATGCGTGAGTTTCATTTGCCCTTTTTACTCATTACATTTTTGGGCTGAGAATACATGCAAATGCTTTATTAACTGTTTTACAATATTTATATGCGTGAGTTTCATTATTCCCTTTTTAAATGCTTTCGCAATATATATTTTTGGGACTGAGAATACATGCGCTGTTTTTATAACTGTTTTACGAAATAAACACAAGTAATCAAAACCACATTATATGGTTGAATGATCAAAATCGAATATGCCCCTTTTTATTAAGTCTGGTAATCTAAGAATTAGGGAACAGACACCCTAATTGACGCGAACTCTAAAGATAGATCTATCGGGCCCAACTAGCCCCATTCAAAGTACCGGATGCTTTAGTACTTCAAAATTTATATCATGTCCGAAGGAGGATCCCGGAATGATGAGGATATTCTTAAATGCATATTGTGAATGTCGGTTACCAGGTGTTCAAACCATATGAATGATATTTTGTCTCTATGCATGGGACGTTTATTTATGAGATCTGGAAATGAAATCTTGTGGTCTATTAAATTATTGAAAAGATTGTTATGTTAAACTAATGAACTCACCAACCGTTTGGTTGACAATTGAAAGCATGTTTATTCTCAGGTATTAAAGAAATCTTCCGCTGTGCATTTGCTCATTTTAGAGATATTACTTGGAGTCATTCAGGACATATTTCAAAAGACGTTGCATTCGAGTCATTGAGTTTATCAAGATTATTATCAAGTCAATTATAGTTGGATATATTATGAAATGATATGCATGCCATCAACTTTCGATGTAATTGCAAGTTTGTCTTTTAAAAACGAATGCAATGTTTGTAAAATGTATCATATAGAGGTCAAATACCTCGCGATGTAATCAACTATTATGAATCATTTGTAATCGATTTGGACTTTGTCTGGATGGATTAGGACGGGTCGTTAGATGCACAGCGGAAGATTTCTTTAATACCTGAGAATAAACATGCTTTAAAGTGTCAACCAAAAGGTTAGTGAGTTCATTAGTTTATCATAATCAATCATTTCCGTAATAGTAATAGACCACAAGATTTCAGTTTCCATAAATATCCGTACACTCGCAAGTGTATAAAAGTATTCTATAAGTTGTTGAGCGCTTCGGTAACCATACATAACAATTAATGTGGCATATTCCCTTTATTATGAAATCTCCCTACACGGTACCAAGTGTAGTAAAAATGAAGTACTATGCAACCGTTTAAGATACTAGAGCGACTAGCCCGGTTGGGGTTGTCAAACCCGATAGATCTATCAATAGGATTCACACTTACATGCTCTTACAACATGTAAATATTAGTTACCAAGCTGTTAGGGAAAAATATGCAAAGTGGTACAACTCAACGTAGAATATGTTTTTAGTACTTGTGTCCATTTTGTAAAACAGTTATAAAACAGTGCATGTATTCTCAGCCCAAAAATATATATAAAATGGGAGTAATGAAACTCACAATAATGTATTTTGTAGCAATTATGTATATGACGGCACTGAACAAGTGCAGGGTTTGTCCCGGATTCACGAACGTATCAATATTGTGATTCAATATTGCAGGAAAGTACGTAGACGCAACGAAAATGATAAATGTTAGGTTGACCTCACGAGCAATACCCTCGATCAATACCCATAACCTCCATAGCTACAACCCATAATTTCCTTAGCTCTATCCCGTTTGAAAACTTATTTTGAAATCGTCTGAATATAACTCCGTCGTAGTATTTTATGTATACTAATAATATCTTGAAATAATACAAAGAAAATATATATATATAATTCGATTGAGAGAGTTTAGAGAAATATATTTTCAAGTTTCTATTAAATAATGAAACCTATTGAATTCTATTTATAATAGATTTTTGAATTATTAAAGTGAATTATTAAAGTATGAATTATTAAAGTATGAATTATTAAAGTGAATTATTAAAGTATGAATTATTAAAGTAAATTATTAAAGTGAATTATTAAAGTATGAATTATTAAAGTGAATTATTAAAGTATGAATTAGTAAAGTTAAAGTAAAGTAAAATTAAAGTAAAGGTAAAATTAAAGTATAGTAAAAGTATAAAACTATGTACGTATAATATGCGTATAAATATATATAATATTAATTTAAATCGTTATATATATTTACTAAAATAAAATATAAATATCGTTATCTTTATCATACTGGTTAAGTAATGAGTTGTCAAAAATGGTTCTAGATATTTATAAAAGATATATACGTTTTAATAATAAAGTTCTTTTTAAACTGAAAATGTTTTTTGTACTTTTGAAACTAAATCAAATAAATATGATAATTTTGTTTTCCAAAACTAAATATATTTAAGAATCATTTTGTTAAAAGGTTAAAATAATGGAAATCGTTATATCATAAAACATTTTAGAAAAGTAGAATTATATATATTCATAATAGGTTTCAAGTTTTTAAATTACAGTCTATTGGTGAAGCATGAGATAAAGTCCAAAGGTTAAATAAACGTATGAAATCATCTTAATGAAAAATGTCGAGTTAATTAACTTGTCGATATCCAACATCTAAGTTATTTACACTCCACGTTCTTATTTTCATATTAAATAAAATGAAAGTTAACATAGTTATCTTATCAAGGTCACGAGGAAAATATTATAAAACATGCCTTGGAAATTAAACAGGAATTTCAACTAATCCTTGTCTAGTTCCCGTTAATTGACACATTTGTTCTTACTTATAAATCACTTTACCGTTTTCCGAATGTTGTCAAAAAGAATAGATTTCTTAAATCACAGTGGACCTCATAACATAGGCCCATAATCATATCATAATGTATCTAATAATTCAATCATTTGATATTATCTCTTAATTCTGTCGATAAATATATCGAAACAAACACGTTCATGTAAAGTATCATATATCTAATACTTTGTTAATGTTTTCAGTTAATATTATATATTATATATACATATCTATATACTCATAATTGTTCGTGAATCGTGGAACACGGTCAAAGGGTAATTGATTACATGAATGTAGTTCCAAACTTTTTGAGATTCAACATTACAAATTCTGCTTATCGTGTCGGAAACATATAAAGGTTAAGTTTAAATTTGGTCGGAAATTTCTGGGTCGTCACAATCAGAAACCATCAGGTCTACTTCAACAACCCGAAATCCCGGAATGGAAATGGGAAAACATTACCATGGATTTCATCACTAAATTGCCAAGGACTGCAAGTGGTTTTGATACTATTTGGGTAATAGTTGATTATCTCACCAAATCTGTACACTTCCTGCCAATAAGAGAAGATGACAAAATGGAGAAGTTAGCACGACTGTATTTGAAGGAAGTCGTCTCTAGACATTGAATACCAATCTCTATTATCTCTGATAGGGATGGCAGATTTATTTTAAGATTCTGGCAGACATTACAGCAAACATTAGGAACTCGTCTAGACATGAGTACTGCCTATCATCCACAAACTGATGGGTAGAGCGAAAGGACGATACAAACGCTTGAAGACATGCTACGAGCATGTGTTATTGATTTCAGAAACAGTTGGGATCGACATTTACCATTAGCAGAATTTTCCTACAACAACAGATACCATTCAAGCATTGAGATGGCGCCGTTTGAAGCACTTTATGGTAGAAAGTGCAGGTCTCTGATTTGTTAGAGTGAAGTGGGGGATAGATAGATTACGGGTTCGGAGATAATACAAGAAACTACCGAGAAGATCATCCAAATTCAACAACGGTTGAAAACCGCCCAAAGTCGACAAAAGAGCTACGCCGACATTAAAAGAATAGATATAGAATTTGAAATTGGAGAGATGTTCATGCTTAAGGTTGCACCTTGGAAAGGCGTTGTTTGATTTGGTAAACGAAGGAAATTAAATCCAAGGTATATAGGACCATTCAAGATTATTGATCGTGTCGGACCAGTAGCTTACCGACTTGAATTACCACAACAACTCGCGGCTGTACATAACACTTTCCACGTCTCAAATTTGAAGAAATGTTTTGCTAAAGAAGATCTCACTATTCCGTTAGACGAAATCTAAATCAACGAAAAACTTCAATTCGTCGAAGAACCCGTCAAAATAATGGATCGTGAGGTTAAAAGACTTAAGCAAAACAAGATACTAATTGTTAAAGTTTGATGGAATGCTCGTAGAGGACCCGAGTTCACCTGGGAACGAGAAGATTAGATGAAGAAGAAATACCCGGACTTATTTCCAGAAGATACGTAAACACCTCCAACTGCTTAAAATTTCGGGACGAAATTTATTTAACGGGTAGGTACTGTAGTGACCCGAACTTTTCCATGTTTATATATATTAAATTAAATTGTTATTTACATGATTAAGTGTTTCCAACATGTTAAGCAATCAAACTTGTTAAGACTTGATTAATTAAAATATGTTTCATATACACAATTGACCACCCAAGTTGACCGGTGATTCACGAACGTTAAAACTTGTAAAAACTATATGATGACATATATATGATTATATATATAGTTAACATGATATTATGATAAGTAAGTATCTCATTAGGTATTTTAACAATGAGTTATATACATAAAATTGAGTTTATTGAATTAAGAAACTCGAAACGATATATATAACGATTATCGTTATAACAACGTCTTACTAAATACATATGAATCATATTAAGATATTGATACACTATGTTTAAGCATGATAAATGATAAGTAAACATGTCATTAAGTATATTAACAATGAACTACATATGTAAAAACAAGACTACTAACTTAATGATTTCAAAACGAGACATATATGTAACGATTATCGTTGTAGCAACATTTACCTATATATATATATATATATATATATATATATATATATATATATATATATATATATATATATATATATATATATATATATATATATCATACTAAGATATATTAATATATCATAATATCATGATAATGTAATAATTTAACATATCATTAGATATAATAAACATTGGGTTAACAACATTTAACATGATCGTTAACTTAAAGGTTTCAAATCAACATTTACATGTAACGACTAACGATGACTTAACGACTCAGTTAAAATGTATATACATGTAGTGTTTTAATATGTATTCATATACTTTTTAAAGACTTCAATACACTTATCAAAATACTTCTACTTAACAAAAATTCTTACAATTACATCCTCGTTCAGTTTCATCAACAATTCTACTCGTATACAGCCGTATTCGTACTCGTACAACACACAACTTTTATATGTATGTACTATTGGTATATACACTCTAATGATCAGCTCTTAGTAGCCCATGTGAGTCACCTAACACATGTGGGAACCATCATTTGGCAACTAGCATGAAATATCTCATAAAATTACAAAAATATTTGTAATCATTCATGACGTATTTACATGTAAACAAAATTACACATCCTTTATATCTAATCCATATACCAACGACCAAAAACACCTACAAACACTTTCATTCTTCAATTTTCTTCATCTAATTGATCTCTCTCAAGTTCTATCTTCAAGTTCTATGTGTTCTTCATAAATTCTATAAGTTCTAGTTTCATAAAATCAAGAATACTTCCAAGTTTGCTAGCTTACTTCCAATCTTGTAAATTGATCATCCAACCTCAAGAAATCTTTCTTATTTACAATAAGATATCTTCCTAATATAAAGTAATACTCATATTCAAACTTTAATTCAATTTCTATAACTATAACAATCTTATTTCGAGTGAAAATCTTACTTGAACTTGTTTTCGTGTCATGACTCTGCTTCAAGAACTTTCAAGCCATCCAAGGATCCTTTAAAACTAGATCTATTTTTCTCATTTCCAGTAGGTTTATCCACAAAACCTAAGGTAGTAATGATGTTCATAACATCATTCGATTCATATATATAAAACTACCTTATTCGAAGGTTTAAACTTGAAATCACTTGAACATAGTTTAGTTAATTCTAAACTTGTTCGCAAACAAAAGTTAATACTTCTAACTTGACTTTTAAAATCAATTAAACACATCTTATATATCTATATGATATGCTAACTTAATGATTTAAAACCTGAAAACACGAAAAACACCGTAAAACCGGACATACGCCGTCGTAGTAACACCGCGGGCTGTTTTGGGTTTGATAATTAAAAACTATGATAAACTTTGATTTAAAAGTTATTCTTCTGGGAAAATGATTTTTCTTATGAACATGAAACTATATCCAAAAATCATGGTTAAACTCAAAGTGGAAGTATGTTTTTCAAAATGGTCATCAAGACGTCGTTCTTTCGACTGAAATGACTACCTCTTACAAAAATGACTTGTAACTTATATTTCTGACTATAAACCTATAACTTTTTCTATTTATATTCATAAAATAAAGTTCAATATGAAACCATAGCAATTTGATTCACTCAAAAACGGATTTAAAACGAAGAAGTTATGGGTAAAACAAGATTGGATATTTTTTGATTGTTGTAGCTACGGGAAATATTGTAATAAATCTATACAAATCATATCCTAGCTAACTTATATTGTATTATACATGTATTCTAATATATTATATAATCTTGGGATACCATAGACACGTATGTAAATGTTTTGACATATCATATCGACCCATGTATATATATTATTTGGAACAACCATAGACACTCTATATGCAGTAATATTTGAGTTAGCTATACAGGGTTGAGGTTGATTCCAAAAATATATATACTTTGAGTTGTGATCTAGCCTGAGACGTGTATACACTGGGCCATGGATTGATTCAAGATAATATATATCAATTTATTTCTGTACATTTAACTATGGACAACTAGTTGTAGGTTACTAACGAGGACAGCTGACTTAATAAATTTAAAACATCAAAATGTATTAAAAGTGTTGTAAATATATTTTGAACATACTTTGATATATATGTACATATTTGTTATAGGTTCGTGAATCGACCAGTGGCCAAGTCTTACTTCCCGACGCAGTAAAAATTCTGTGAAAGTGAGTTATAGTCCCACTTTTAAAATCTTATATTTTGGGATGAGAATACATGCAGTTTTATAAATGTTTTACAAAATAGACACAAGTAAATGAAACTACATTATATGGTTGAATGATCGAAGCCGAATATGCCCCTTTTGCTTGGTAATGTAAGAATTAGTAAATCGATCTACTAATTGACACGAATCCTAAAGATAGATCTATTGGGCCTAACGAACCCCATCCAAAGTACCGGATGATTTAGTACTTCGAATTCGTTTTTATCATGTCCGAAGGATTTCTCGGAATGATAGGGGATATTCTTATATGCATCTTGTTAATGTTGGCTAACAGGTGTTCATCATATGAATGATTTTTATCTCTATGTATGGGATGTATATTGAAATATAAAATCTTGTGGTCTATTATTATGATTTGATAATATATAGTTTAAACCTATAACTCACCAACATTTTTGTTGACGTTTTAAGCATGTTTATTCTCAGGTGATTTTTAAGAGCTTCCGCTGTTGCATACTAAAATAAGGACAAGATTTGGAGTCCATGCTTGTATGATATTATGTAAAAACTGCATTCAAGAAACTTATTTTTGATGTAATATATTCATATTGTAAACCATTATGTAATGTTCGTGTGTAAACGGTATATTTTAGATTATCATTATTTGATAATCTACGTAATGCTTTTTAAACCTTTATAGATAAAATAAAGGTTATGGTTGTTTTAAAAATGAATGTAGTCTTTGAAAAACGTCTCATATAGAGGTCAAAACCTCGCGACGAAATCAATTAATAGGGAACGTTTATAATCAATATGAATGGGACATTTCATATAAACCTTGGATGTTTCTATGGTAACCTTTATATTTCCATCTATATCGCTTGTTTGTTGTACTTACATAACCGTCACCTTAAAATCCTACATCAACCATTTAATCACCAATGTAAAACCCACATCAAACAACCAATATTTTTTCCTTCTTCTCGATATCATGACTGCTACAGCAGTCATTTTTATTTTTATTTTTTTCTATTACAACACGCCTTTTCTCTTTTCCTTTTTCTTTTGGCCGACACTTTGTAAACACCACTTGGACGTGGACCCATTTTCCCAACATATAACCGTAAAAGGGCTTCTTCATTTTACTAATTGGGCTCAAGAAAACTAATCGGGTTTCTGTTAAAGGGCTGTAATTGGGTTTCTTATGTATTGATAGATTGGACCACTCCTTGCTAACCCATCAATTTTTGTTTTTGATTCTTGATCGGTGACAACCCAAACACACACACAATAATGATGGTGAAGAAAAGATGAACTGTTATGATGATGTTACATTGATAATGATCGATGATGTTGTGTTAGTGATGATTGTGAGATGTTGATACGTGAAGTTTTGTTGATGATGATGATAGATGATAAACAATTTCATACATATTATATATATAATCGAACGAAATAAAACAGAAATGGAAGTGTAGAGGAATGGTTAAGGGTGTTGTCGTTAAGCGAGAGGTCGCGGGTTCGAGCCCTGCTCGAGGTTTTTTATTTTTAGGAAAGCTTTAAAGGTAGTTTTTATTATTATTATTATTATTATTATTATTATTATTATTATTATTATTATTATTATTATTATTATTATTATTATTATTATTATTATTATTATTATTATTATTATTATCATTATTATATATCAATATCAATATTACCAAAAATAATTATGTTATGAAAATAAAAGTTTTAAAGATATTATTAAGGTTGTAAGTATGTTTTTAATCTAATTAACAAAGTTTATATAAAAAATTCATATATAACATGTTAGATGTCATACCCCGTCCTAATCCATCTGGACGAAGTCACCAACATCTGGTCCCATTGCGATGATCGACTCCAAATAATGTCTTTAAAATGATCAAATGCACAACGAAAAATTTCTTTCATACCTGAGAATAAATGAAAGGATCCGTTCATATACATTATAAACGATTCACAACAGTTGATTACATCGCGAGGTATTTGACCTCTATATGATACATTTTACAAACATTGCATTCGTTTTTAAAAGACAAACTTTCTTTACATCAAAAATTGACGGCATGCATACCATTTCATATTACATCCAACTATAATTGACTTAATATTAATCTTGAAGAACTCAACGACTCGAATGCAACGTCTTTCAAAGTATGTCATGAATGACTCCAAGTAATATCCTTAAAATGAGCTAATGCACAGCGGAAGATTTCTTTAATACCTGAGAATAAACATGCTTTTGACGTTATATGTATAACTTTTGACGTAAAATTGTCGCGAAATTCAAAATACTGATTGCTAATTTCCAGTAGTTGGTGTGACAATTATTGTTACAGGATGTAGGTGAGTACATGATGGGGTTTTAATGAATAAGTATAGTGGATTTTCGGAGAGGCTTAAGTCGAAGGTTAATGAAGTTGTTGATAAGTTTACTGCTAATGTGGCGAGATATGAAAGGTTCTCCGGTAACAATGATGAAGCGGTAATTGTTATAATAAGGTTTATTCGTATAAACAAATGAAGGTGATTTGCTGGAGCTGTGACAAAACTGTCTATTTTGGAAAGAGATTGAAAAATTATATTTGGTAATAAATATCAAAGGATCTGACACGGATACGTGTTAAACTATAACTTTGGTTTCGAGAGCTTTTCAGATGTATGACAGTGGGTAATATGTGGTTGGATCATCATCTCGCATGTCTTTAGAAATTTTGAAGTGTTTGAACACATATTGTAATTGTTAATATACATATGATGTTCTATGATTTTGAATGATACAAATATTTTTTGTGAGTTCCATGAATAGAAATGAGGTTCTAGGACAGTTTTGAAGTCAAAGTATAGTTTTGAAAGATGTAGGAATCTAAGAGTGATGATTTCGGTTATATCTTGAATCGAATTCTGAGATTTCAAAATCAGAATATGTAATTAGATTTTGAATGAGTATGGTTGTTTTGATTTCTATAAAAGAATGTATATTGTTGTGAAAGTAGGGAGTATAATGGATGATTTGCTGAATCAGATTCGAAGAATGTAACATATTAATTGTGAATTTATATATCTCTCGGGTATTACCTACCCGTTTAAAAAAAATTTCACAATTAATATTTTGTACAAAAGAATTTTATTACAGTCTTTATGGAAATATATATGTGTATATTTCTTCAGATGTAATATTGATTTAATGAGTTAATATTAAATTAAACTCATTTAATTTATGGTTAAGGCTAGGATAGATAATTTCTAAACTTTAGAAATTACATAATCGCCGTAGAATGTTTCCCCAATGAAGTTATGAATCAATACTTCATCGTTGTGGTATTCCTTGGTATCTACATGGCGTATGACGTCGATGCTCGTAGGACAGATTGTGAAGTTGAGGTTTGCGATGCGGTTGTTGTTGGTGGTGGTAATGGTACTGTTGATGTTGTTGATGGTGGTACTGGTTATGCTGCTGGTGTTTGTAACCTTTGCACCATATTCTCCAAAGCCACTACCCGAGCGCGAAGCTCGTTGACTTCTTCTATTACACCGGGGTGATTGTCGGTTCGGACGAGCGGATAAATAAGATCTAGAATTTGGTGTAGTATACAATTATGACGAGATACTCTGGAAATGAGAGAGAAAATGGTGTTTCGGACAGGTTCGCCGGTAAGTGCTTCAGGTTCATTGCCAAGAGGGCAATGTGGTGGATGAAAGGGATCGCCTTCTTCTTGTCTCCAATGGTTAAGTAGATTACGAACCCATCCCCAATTCATCCAGAATAGATGATGGCTAATTGGTTGATCCATTCCGGTCACACTGCTTTCGGAGCTCATGTGGAAATCCATATCGGCATAGCTGTCGGAATCCGAGGAACTCGAACTGGTTGAGGGATCCATCTTGTATGATCAGGGAAAGAATTTTTTGGTATGAAATAGATTATAGAATTTAGATTTGGTATTCTTCAATACATAATTTACATATGTATATATAATACCAAAATCCCATAAATTACGGAGGAATCTTTGAAAGATGTCAGTCAAAGTTCACAGTAACAGATATGCTAAGATAAGAATTCGTCTATACATTATTATGCAATAAATGTAGGAAAACGCGTCTAGACTTAAAAATGATAAGCAGGTAATTTCCTAAGGATGGTAAGTAGATGATTTCCGACTAAAAATGATAAGCAAAACTTTTGACATGCAGACACGGTCGAAGTCCAGACTCACTAATGCATCTTAACAACTATCAGTTAGACACACTAATGCAAGACCTGGTTCGCTAAGACCACCGCTCTGATACCAACTGAAAGGATCCGTTCATATACATTATAAACGATTCACAACAGTTGATTACATCGCGAGGTATTTGACCTCTATATGATACGTTTTACAAACATTGCATTCGTTTTTAAAAGACAAACTTTCTTTACATCAAAAATTGACGGCATGCATACCATTTCATATTACATCCAACTATAATTGACTTAATATTAATCTTGAAGAACTCAACGACTCGAATGCAACGTCTTTCAAAGTATGTCATGAATGACTCCAAGTAATATCCTTAAAATGAGCTAATGCACAGCGGAAGATTTCTTTAATACCTGAGAATAAACATGCTTTAAAGTGTCAACCAAAAGGTTGGTAAGTTCATTAGTTTATCATAATCAATCATTTCCTTAATAGTAATAGACCACAAGATTTCAGTTTCTATAAATATCCGTACACTCGCAAGTGTATAAAAGTATTCTATAAGTTGTAGGCACCCGGTAACAAGCCTTAACGTTCATGTTTTACCCTTTGAAGTACACCAGATCAGGTGTGTTTAAAATAACCTCGAAGTACTAAAGCATCCCATAGTCAGGATGAGGTTTGTCAGGCCCAATAGATCTATCTTTAGGATTCGCGCCTACCGTACATAGACAAGTAGTTTAATGTTACCAAGCTAAGGGTATATTTCTGGTTTAAACCCACATAGAATTAGTTTTAGTACTTGTGCCTATTTCGTAAAACATTTATAAAACAGCGCATGTATTCTCAGCCCAAAAATATATATAAAAAGGGAGTAATGAAACTCACAATACTGTATTTCGTAGCAATTATGTATATGACGGCACTGAACAAGTGCAGGGTTTGTCTCGGATTCACGAACCTATATTAAGTATATATATTTATATGTTGGTCAATATCTGTGTAACAATTTAGGTCAAGTCGTAGTGTATCACAATCCTAATGCTCGAGACCGACATGCAAAAGTCAACAAAAGTCAACTTGACCCAAAATGACTTCCAAAATCTATACATGTTTATTATATAACTTATATATAGTAGTTTTATATATTTAAATATATTTATCAGATCTTATTATACTAAATAATACAAGTCATTTATTAATAAATAAAAATTTATATTAAAATTCATATATGATAAAAATATACTTTTATATATCTCAAGTAATAAAATTTATAAAATTCACTTAATATCATAAAAATATAGTGGTATGTATTATTAATGTACTTACATTACGTGTGGTAAAAATATCTTTGTACGCATATTTATTTGATAAAATAATATTGATAATAATGATAATGATAAAAATAATAAAATGATAGTTTCAATAAAAATATTAATTTTTAGTAATAAAGATAATTTTAGCAATAACATCAACTGATAACAGTTATAATAATCGTTTTAATAATAATATTAAAATTAATGATAATTCAGTTGACCATATCTTTTAATCCGTTCATCGAAACCACACGATTTCTAAATGAAAAGTTATTAATTTTTTCTTCAGCTTTTCAACGACATGCATATCATATAACTTATCTCAGTAGCATATGTATCAAATTCGTGATTTATCATAAACTATTTAACGACGAAACTAAGCATACAAACATGCATAATCATATATACTCGAGCACTAGTCAGGGATACACTATTAATATATAAAAGATAAGATATGAATGCTCACGTATCAATATTGTGATTCAATATTGCAGGAAAGTACGTAGACACAACGAAAATGATAAACGTTAGGTTGACCTCACGAGCAATACCCTCGATCAATACCCATAACCTTCATAGCTATAACCCATAATTTCCTTAGCTCTATCCCATTTGAAAACTTATTTTGAAATCTTCTGAATATAACTCCGTCGTAGTATTTTATGTATACTAATAATATCTTGAAATAATACTAAGTAAATATATATATATATATATATATATATATATATATATATATATATATATATATATATATATATATATATATATATATATATGTAATTCGATTGAGAGAGTTTAGAAAAATATATTTTCAAGTTTCTATGAAATAATGAAATCTATTGAATTCTATTTATAATAGATTTTTGAATTATTAAAGTGAATTATTAAAGTATGAATTATTAAAGTGAATTATTAAAGTATGAATTATTGAAGTGAATTATTAAAGTATGAATTATTAAAGTGAATTATTAAAGTTAAAGTAAAGTAAAAGTAAAGTAAAGGTAAAGTTAAAGTATAGTAAAAGTATAAACTATGTACATATAATACGCGTATAAAAAAATATATATAATATTAATTTAAATCATTTTATATATTTAATAAAATAAAATATAAATATCGTTATCTTTATCATACTGGTTAAGTATTGAGTTGTCAAAAAGAATAGATTTCTTAAATCACAGTGGACCTCATAACATAGGCCCGTAATCATATCATAATGTATCTGATAATTCAATTATTTGATATTATCTCTTAATTCTGTCGATAAATATATTGATACAAATATGTTCATGTAAAGTATCATATATCTAATACTTTGTTAATGTTTTCAGTTAATATTATATATTATATATACATATCTATATACACATAATTGTTCGTGAATCGTCGAACACGGTCAAAGGGTAATTGATTACGTGAATGTAGTTCCAAACTTTTTGAGATTCAACATTACAAATTCTGCTTATCGTGTCGGAAACATATAAAGGTTAAGTTTAAATTTGGTCGGAAATTTCCGGGTCGTCACAATAAACATGCTTTCAAGTGTCAACCAAAAGGTTGGTGAGTTCATAGGTTTATCATAAAAAAATAAAATTCATCATTTTGATAGACCACAAGATTTAAATCCTGCATGGTACAAATGGGCCCGAATTCTATACCCATCTGTAATGTACATGCGATCTCTTTTAAATACAGTACACCTTTCTCGTGTACGAAATCATCTTTCATAAATCTTAGTATCCGTACACATATCTTGTGCACAAAAATAACATACACATAACCTGTGTATAAAATCATTCTCTCGATACATAACATTCACTTTTCATTGCTTTCATAGCTTGGCTTGGTAACCGACCTTAACATATAATGCGCATAATAGTATCCCTAAAATTGAACATCTCGTCTGTATAATAATCATGTAAACTTCGAAGTACTAAACACCATGCCCACTAGCCCTTCCGTCTAGTGAACATTCTGGGTGGGGGTGTTAAACCCGGTAGCTACCTTTAGGATTCGCGTCAATTAGGCGTGCACTACTTCTCAAAATTAGTGATGTTCCCTAATTCTTAGGTTACCAAGCAATAATAATCAGGGGAAAAATATTCATATCAATTGTGGTAATTATCACGTCCACATAATTCAATGGTGGTAATTATCACGTCCACATAATTCATTCGAGGAATGTTTTGCTTGTGTCTATCTAGTTAAACATTTATAAAAGTATTTCATGTATTCGCAGTTCAAAATGTATTTCAAAAGCATTCAATAAAGCAGTTGTAAAAGTAGCGCATGTATTCTCAGTCCCAAAAATGTAAAGAGTAAAAGGGAATCAAATGAACTCATAATACGATATTTTGTAGTAAAAATATGCATATAATGGAACTGAACAATGCAGGGTTGGCCTCGGATTCACGAACCTCATATAAGTAGTCCTTAGAAAAATGCCCAAGTTCGGGTTTGAACCCGCGACGTCCTGCTAACCCGATAACACCACAAACATGGAATCATTTCTATTTTCCTATCAGCGACAACATCATCATCTTAAACATCAATATTTATACCATTTTCATTTCGATAACTATCATAAACTTATTTCTAGTCATCATCGCTTACTTATAAACATCAGTTCCTGTGACGACCCGGAAATTTCCGACCAAATTTAAACTTAACCTTTATATGTTTCTGACACGATAAGCAGAATTTGTAATATTGAATCTCAAAAAGTTTGGAACTACATTCATGTAATCAATTACCCTTTGACCGTGTTCGACGATTCACGAACAATTATGTGTATATAGATATGTATATATAATATATAATATTAACTGAAAATATTAACAAAGTATTAGATATATGATACTTTACATAAACATATTTGTTTCGATATATTTATCGACAGAATTAAGAGATAATATCAAATGATTGAATTATCAGATACATTATGATATGATTACGGACCTATGTTATGAGGTCCACTGTAATTTAAGAAATATATTTTTTTTGACAACTCATTACTTAACCAGTATGATAAAGATAACGATATTTATATTTTATTTTATTAAATATATATATATATATATATATATATATATATATATATATATATATATATATATATATATATATATAACGATTTAAATTAATATTATATATATTTTTATACGCGTATTATACGTACATAGTTTTATACTTTTACTATACTTTAACTTTACCTTTACTTTACTTTTACTTTACTTTAACTTTAATAATTCATACTTTAATAATTTACTTTAATAATTCATACTTTAATAATTCACTTTAATAATTCATACTTTAATAATTCACTTTAATAATTCATACTTTAATAATTTACTTTAATAATTCATACTTTAATAATTCACTTTAATAATTCATACTTTAATAATTCATTTTAATAATTCATACTTTAATAATTCACTTTAATAATTCATACTTTAATAATTCACTTTAATAATTCAAAAACCTATTATAAATAGAATTCAATAGATTTCATTATTTCATAGAAACTTGAAAATATATTTCTCTAAACTCTCTCGATCGAATTACATATATATATATATATATATATATATATATATATATATATATATATATATATATATATATATATATATATATATATATATATATATATATATATATATATTTACTTAGTACTATTTCAAGATATTATTAGTATACATAAAATACTACGACGGAGTTATATTCAGACAATTTCAAAATAAGTTTTCAAATGGGATATAGCTAAGGAAATTATGGGTTATAGCTATGAAGGTTATGGGTATTGATCGAGGGTATTGCTCGTGAGGTCAACCTAACGTTTATCATTTTCGTTGCGTCTACGTACTTTCCTGCAATATTGAATCACAATATTGATACGTGAGCATTCATATCTTATCTTTTATATATTAATAGTGTATCCCTGACTAGTGCTCGAGTATATATGATTATGCATGTTTGTATGCTTAGTTTCGTCGTTAGATAGTTTATGATAAATCACAAATTTGATACATATGCTACTGAGATAAGTTATATGATATGCATGTCGTTGAAAAGCTGAAGAAAAAATTAATAACTTTTCATTTAGAAATCGTGTGGTTTCGATGAACGGATTAAAAGATATGGTCAATTGAATTATCATTAATTTTAATATTATTATTAAAATGATTGTTATAACTGTTATCAGTTGATGTTATTACTAAAATTATCTTTATTACTAAAAATTAATATTTTTATTGAAACTAACATTTTATTATTTTTATCATTATTATTATTATCAATATTATTTTATCAAATAAATATGCGTACAAAGATATTTTTACCACACGTAATGTAATTACATTAATAATACATACCACTATATTTTTATGATATTAAGTGAATTTTATAAATTTTATTATTTAAGATATATAAAAGTATATTTTTATCATATATGAATTTTAATATAAATTTTTATTTATTAATAAATGACTTGTATTATTTAGTATAATAAGATCTGATAAATATATTTAAATATATAAAACTACTATATATAAGTTATATAATAAACATGTATAGATTTTGGAAGTCATTTTGGGTCAAGTTGACTTTTGTTGACTTTTGCATGTCGGTCTCGAGCATTAGGATTGTGATACACTACGACTTGACCTAAATTGTTAGACAGATATTGACCAACATATAAATATATATACTTAATATAGGTTCGTGAATCCGAGACAAACACTGCACTTGTTCAGTGCCGTCATATACATAATTGCTACGAAATACAGTATTGTGAGTTTCATTTGCTCCCTTTTTATATATATTTTTGGGCTGAGAATACATGCGCTGATTTATAAATGTTTTACGAAATAGGCACAAGTACTAAAACTAATTCTATGTGGGTTTAAACCATAAATATACCCTTAGCTTGGTAACATTAAACTACTTGTTTATGTACTGTAGGCGCGAATCCTAAAGATAGATCTATTGGGTCTGACAAACCCCATCCTGACTATGGGATGCTTTAGTAATTCGAGGTTATTTTAAACACACCTGATCTGGTGTACTTCAGAGGGTAAAACATGAATGTTAAGGCTTGTTACCGGGTGCCTACAACTTATAGAATACTTTTATACACTTGCGAGTGTACGGATATTTATAGAAACTGAAATCTTGTGATCTATTACTATTACGGAAATGATGGATTATGATAAACTAATGAACTCACCAACCTTTTGGTTAACACTTTAAAGCATGTTTATTCTCAGGTATTATAGAAATCTTCCGCTGTGCATTAGCTCATTTTAAGGATATTACTTGGAGTCATTCAAGACATACTTTGAAAGACGTTGCATTCGAGTCGTTGAGTTCATCAAGATTAATATTAAGTCAATTATAGTTGGATGTAATATGAAATGGTATGCATGCCGTCAATTTTTGATGTAAAGAAAGTTTGTCTTTTAAAAACGAATGCAATGTTTGTAAAACGTATCATATAGAGGTCAAATACCTCGCGATATAATCAACTATTGTGAATCGTTTATAATGTATATGAACGGGTCCTTTCAGTTGGTATCAGAGCGGTGGTCTTAGCGAACCAGGTCTTGCATTAGTGTGTCTAACTGATAGTTGTTAAGATGCATTAGTGAGTCTGGACTTTGACCGTGTCTGCATGTCAAAAGTTTTGCTTATCATTTTTAGTCGGAAATCATCTACTTACCATCCTTAGGAAATTACCTGCTTATCATTCTTAAGTCTAGAAGCGTTTTCCTACATTTATTGCATAATAGTGTATAGACGAATTCTTATCTTAGCATATCTGTTACTGTGAACTTTGACTGACATCTTTCAAAGATTCCTCCGTAATTTATGGGATTTTGGTATTATATATACATATGTAAATTATATATTGAAGAATACCAAATCTAAATTCTACAATCTATTTCATACCAAAAAAATTCTTTCCCTGATCATACAAGATGGATCCCTCAACCAGTTCGAGTTCCTCGAATTCCGACAGCTATGCCGATATGGATTTCCACATGAGCTCTGAAAGCAGCGTGATCGGAATGGATCAACCAATTAGCCATCATCTATTTTGGATGAATTGGGGATGGGTTCGTAATCTACTTAACCATTGGAGACAAGAAGAAGGTGATCCCTTTCATCCACCACATTGCCCGCTTGGCAATGAACCTGAAGCACTTACCGGCTAACCTGTCCGAAACACCATTTTCTCTCTCATTTCCAGAGTATCTCATCATGATTATATACTACACCAAATTCTAGATCTTATTTATTCGCTCTTCCGAACCGACAATCACCCCGGTGTAATAGAAAAAGTCAACGAGCTTTGCGCTCGGGTAGTGGCTTTGGTGAATATGGCGCAAAGGTTACAAACACCAGCAGTAGCACCATCAGCATAACCAGTACCACCATCAATAACATCAACAGTACCATTACCACCACCAACAACAACCGCATCGCAAACCTCAACTTCACAATCTGTCCCACGAGCATCGACGTCATACGCCATGTAGATACCAAGGAATACCATAACGATGAAGTATTGATTCATAACTTCATTGGGGAAACATTCTACGGTGATTATGTAATTTCTAAAGTTTAGAAATTATCTATCCTAGCCTTAACCATAAATCAAATGAGTCTAATTTAATATTAACTCATTAAATCAATATTACATCTGAAGAAATATACACATATATATTTCCATAAAGACTGTAATAAAATTCTTTTGTACAAAATATTAATTGTGAATTTTTTTTTAACGGGTAGGTAATACCCGAGAGATATATAAATTCACAATTAATATGTTACATTCTTCGAATCTGATTCAGCAAATCATCCATTATACTCCCTACTTTCACAACAATATACATTCTTTTATAGAAATCAAAACAACCATACTCATTCAAAATCTAATTACATATTCTGATTTTGAAATCTCAGAATTCGATTCAAGATATAACCGAAATCATCACTCTTAGATTCCTACATCTTTCAAAACTATACTTTGGCTTCAAAACTGTCCTAGAACCTCATTTCTATTCATGGAACTCACAAAAATATTTGTGTCATTCAAAATCTTAGAACATCATATGTATATTAACAATTACAATATGTGTTCAAACACTTCGAAATTCCTAAAGACATGCGAGATGATGATCCAACCCCATATTACCCACTGTCATGCATCTGAAAAGCTCTTGAAACCAAAGTTATAGTTTAACACGTATCCATGTCAGATCCTTTGATATTTATTACCAAATATAATTTTTCAATCTCTTTCCAAAATAGACAGTTTTGTCACAGCTCCAGCAAATCACCTTCATTTGTTTATATGAATAAACCTTATTATAACAATTACCCCTTCATCATTGTTACCGGGGAACCTTTCATATCTCGCCACATTAGCAGTAAACTAATCAACAACTTCATTAACCTTCGACTTAAGCCTCTCTGAAAAGCCACTATACTTATTCATTAAAACCACATCATGTACTCACCTACATCCTGTAACAATAATTGTCACACCAACTATTGGGAATTAGCAATCAGTATTTTGAATTTCGCGACAATTTTACGTCAAAAGTTATACATATAACGTCTATCTCCTAGACTTACATACTTCAAATGTGAATTTTCTGAAAAACATCCCAAACTATGAACTAGTTCTCCGAAATTGAAAAAATGCTGATGAAGCAGCAAAAACTGTAAACGACTTTAACAGTCAAAAGTTTGATGATAAAGAATAGTATGGTGGTAAAGCTGAGAAAAAGAGAAGGTTTGAAACTGGAAAACGGATTGAGCAGACCATGAAGGAGGCTGTGGACAAATCACAAATACTAAACCTGCCTTCAAAGGATCCAAATGATTCAGTGTCTACTGAAATCGTTAGCAAACACCTTACTTCTTATTCTAAACCTTCACAGAAAAATCTTCTTCATCATCCATATTATCGTATCTTTTATTATAATATCTTCGATATTCCTGAAAATATTTTCACAACTATTCTTATCTGATATCTTTTATCTCTTCGCAATATCTGCGTTACAACATAAAAAGAAACTGTGTTAGTTTCTAAATTTAAAAAAAAAATTGAATTTAAAATAGGAATGTTTTTGAAGTAGTGTTGGGAACTGAAGCATGAGTTAGTATAATATAATAACACTTGATCAACGTGATTATATTACAGTAAGTCATGCTGAGTTTCTAATGGAACGTGATGATTCACAGAACATACCGTCATCATGTACTGTTTACACGACTCTTAGATTCTACCCAATTTTCAAACATATTAAGAACATATCATCTTGATAGCTCTATATTTTCGGATATTCTGGTAATTTGCCAAATCAAGATCGTGCCATTATGATTTTCTTCTTGGAACATTAACTATGTTCATCCAAAAATTCATATCTACGAATTCTGGACTATTATCCGCTTGACTTAAGATCGGGAAGAGAAAACGAAAGCATGAAGCTCTGAAATATAATGGAGAATATAAAGCCCGATAACAACCCCGAAATTACAAACCATGTATATAAATGCATATAGCAATATAAAGACACAGGAGAATGAAAAACACAATAACCCCAAGGTAATGGTAGAAGAAAATAACTTCCTCCAGTGGTAGATGAAAAAGAAGAATGACAGATATGAAAGTTAAAAGTATATCAAGAATCAATACTGGATGAAGCATATTAACGAATGCTTTAAAGTATGAATTGGGGAGAAAGACTAGAAGGTGTGAGCTGTGGAAATAAAGAAACGAAGGGGGTGGAATTATAGTAAAATATCAGACAGAGAAATCGAGACAGATTATCGCATTTAATCAAAGAAGATCCTGATTTCCTTAATCGCCGAAGAACCAAATCTTATTGCAAAGATTTTCTTTAAATCCCATGAATTCCGGAAATCAATCATAACTACGTCATCGGTTAAAACGAATATACGTTTACTCATTTCACTCTCTTGCGATAGCTTCACTTATACTCTTTGCGTAATCAAATTGTTTTATATATATTACTCAATGATGATAAAACTCTATTTATCAACTCATATTCGTCATGAAAATATTTTAATAGTTAGCCATGACGACCTCGATCAAATTTCGGGACGAAATTTCTTTAACGGGTAGGTACTGTGACGACCCGGAAATTTCCGACCAAATTTAAACTTAACCTTTATATGTTTCTGACACGATAAGCAGAATTTGTAATGTTGAATCTCAAAAAGTTTGGAACTACATTCATGTAATCAATTACCCTTTGACCGTGTTCGACGATTCACGAACAATTATGTGTATATAGATATGTATATATAATATATAATATTAACTGAAAACATTAACAAAGTATTAGATATATGATACTTTACATAAACATATTTTTTTCGATATATTTATCGACAGAATTAAGAGATAATATCAAATGATTGAATTATCAGATACATTATGATATGATTACGGGCCTATGTTATGAGGTCCACTGTGATTTAAGAAATCTATTTTTTTGACAACTCATTACTTAACCAGTATGATAAAGATAACGATATTTATATTTTATTTTATTATATATATATATATATATATATATATATATATATATATATATATATATATATATATATATATATATATATATATATAATGATTTAAATTAATATTATATATATTTTTATATGCGTATTATACGTATATAGTTTTATACTTTTACTATACTTTAACTTTACCTTTACTTTACTTTACTTTTACTTTACTTTAACTTTAATAATTCATACTTTAATAATTCACTTTAATAATTCATACTTTAATAATTCACTTTAATAATTCATACTTTAATAATTCACTTTAATAATTCATACTTTAATAATTCACTTTAATAATTTATACTTTAATAATTCACTTTAATAATTCAAAAATCTATTATAAATAGAATTTAATAGATTTCATTATTTCATAGAAACTTGAAAATATATTTCTCTAAACTCTCTCGATCGAATTACATATATATATATATATATATATATATATATATATATATATATATATATATATATATATATATATATATATATATATATATATATATATATATTTACTTAGTACTATTTCAAGATATTATTAGTATACATAAAATACTACGACGGAGTTATATTCAGACGATTTCAAAATAAGTTTTCAAATGGGATATAGCTAAGGAAATTATGGGTTATAGCTATGAAGGTTATGGGTATTGATCGAGGGTATTGCTCGTGAGGTCAACCTAACGTTTATCATTTTCGTTGCGTCTACGTACTTTCCTGCAATATTGAATCACAATATTGATACGTGAGCATTCATATCTTATCTTTTATATATTAATAGTGTATCCCTGACTAGTGCTCGAGTATATATGATTATGCATGTTTGTATGCTTAGTTTCGTCGTTAAATAGTTTATGATAAATCACAAATTTGATACATATGCTACTGAGATAAGTTATATGATATGCATGTCGTTGAAAATCTGAAGAAAAAATTAATAACTTTTCATTTAGAAATCGTGTGGTTTCGATGAACGGATTAAAAGATATGGTCAATTGAATTATCATTAATTTTAATATTATTATTAAAACGATTGTTATAACTGTTATCAGTTGATGTTATTACTAAAATTATCTTTATTACTAAAAATTAATATTTTTATTGAAACTATCATTTTATTATTTTTATCATTATTATTATTATCAATATTATTTTATCAAATAAATATGCATACAAAGATATTTTTACCACACGTAATGTAATTACATTAATAATACATACCACTATATTTTTATGATATTAAGTGAATTTTATAAATTTTATTATTTGAGATATATAAAAGTATATTTTTATCATATATGAATTTTAATATAAATTTTTATTTATTAATAAATGACTTGTATTATTTAGTATAATAAGATCTGATAAATATATTTAAATATATAAAACTACTATATATAAGTTATATAATAAACATGTATAGATTTTGGAAGTCATTTTGGGTCAAGTTGACTTTTGTTGACTTTTGCATGTCGGTCTCGAGCATTAGGATTGTGATACACTATGACTTGACCTAAATTGTTAGACAGATATTGACCAACATATAAATATATATACTTAATATAGGTTCGTGAATCCGAGACAAACACTGCACTTGTTCAGTGCCGTCATATACATAATTGCTACGAAATACAGTATTGTGAGTTTCATTTGCTCCCTTTTTATATATATTTTTGGGCTGAGAATACATGCGCTGATTTATAAATGTTTTACGAAATAGGCACAAGTACTAAAACTAATTCTATGTGGGTTTAAACCATAAATATACCCTTAGCATGGTAACATTAAACTACTTGTCTATGTACGGTAGGCGCGAATCCTAAAGATAGATCTATTGGGTCTGACAAACCCCATCCTGACTATGGGATGCTTTAGTACTTCGAGGTTATTTTAAACACACCTGATCTGGTGTACTTCAGAGGGTAAAACATGAATGTTAAGGCTTGTTACCGGGTGCCTACAACTTATAGAATACTTTTATATACTTGCGAGTGTACGGATATTTATAGAAACTGAAATCTTGTGGTCTATTACTATTACGGAAATGATGGATTATGATAAACTAATGAACTCACCAACCTTTTGGTTGACACTTTAAAGCATGTTTATTCTCAGGTATTAAAGAAATCTTCCGCTGTGCATTAGCTCATTTTAAGGATATTACTTGGAGTCATTCAAGACATACTTTGAAAGACGTTGCATTCGAGTCGTTGAGTTCATCAAGATTAATATTAAGTCAATTATAGTTGGATGTAATATGAAATGGTATGCATGCCGTCAATTTTTGATGTAAAGAAAGTTTGTCTTTTAAAAACGAATGCAATGTTTGTAAAACGTATCATATAGATGTCAAATACCTTGCGATGTAATCAACTATTGTGAATCGTTTATAATGTATATGAACGGGTCCTTTAAGTTCCATTAATAATTCACCACCATTATCACGATATCATTTCATGATCATTATCACTATCTCCTCTATTCTATCATCATCATTATTTTAATATCATCTTCATAATCATAATCATCATGCATCGTTGCCATAACCATAATCATCTATCGATTATTATCATCATAATGATACACCGTATAACTTCATCGTACGCAGAATATCATTATCATCACCTGGATAATGATTCATCATCTTTATTATCAAAGCTTCACTAACATCACCATGATTATCTAATAAACTCTAACATCTTAACATACAATCAGAATCATGATTCGCTGTCATCATCGTCATCCTCCATTCACATATATCATCATCTTTACCACAAACTTATCATCATCGATTTCTTGTGTCATCATCATCATATAATTATTTATTTGCTATGTTTGTTTGGATGAAAAAAAAAACACGCATACTAGAATTGTTAACGTGGCTTCACCCATCTATTCTTTAAACTTCTCGGCCCAAATAAACCAAACATAAGCCCAACAAATAATAGTTTCACAACTTAATTAGGGTGCACGTGAAATAAAAAGTTTGGCCATCGGTTTAAAGCAACAGACAAGCAACGATTAAAATAAATTAAGTGGTTATCTGTTTAGAATTTTTGTCGGCCATATCAAAGAAACAATCATCTTCTCTTTCAAATTACCCATGAACACTTTGAAGTATGATTGTGAGTGTGTGTGTTCCATTTGATCAGTAGAAACAAACATGAAAAGAATCAACAAGTAGGCAGTCAAACGATTTGCAAGTTTGTCGATGGATTTGTTGTTCGAATAAAACAGAAAACAAAAAGTATAGCAGCTGCGACGGAACAGGTATGTAGCAGTGATTAATAGCAAGTTGCGGTTTGGTTCTAATTGGAAAAGTATAGCAGCGACAGTTTAAGTTATAGCAGCTGTAGCAACGAAAAAGAAATAGAAAAGTTGCAGGTGGAGGGTGGCGGTCTTTGTGGAGGCGATGGTAAATGAGGATGGTTATAAGACGGTGTTTGAATCATAATAGAGATAGATAGATGGTGGTTGAACTAAGGTGTCTGGTTGGTTGCAAAAAAAATACATCAGGAACATCAGAGAAGGAAAAGAAAAATAAATGAGTTGCGTTTGGGTTTTATCTTCGACTAACCACGACCAGGGTAGCATCAATAACATTACAAATATCAGTTTTATTATCATTGGTTTGGCTTGGTGTTTACCTAACAGTAACAAGAAAATAAATAGTAATATTTGACGCAAGATGTGGTGGTTAGGTGGTGATGGGTTTCGTTCTTTTGTTAAACCGAAGATGGTGATTGTAGCGACCCGACAAAATCGTCATTGACGGCGCCGTCTACTTAGGTCCCGTTACGTGGTCATAAGTCTTTAAAACAACGTTTGACCAAAAGATATGTCGCATTCATTTCAAATGTAAAGATTGTTCAAAGTTTACAAGAATAGTTCCACCACAAGTTACGTTACAAAGTTATAAGTACAAATGAAACTTATACGACACAATTTAAAAGTAGCCAAAAGACGCTCCATGTAGGCATATATACTCGACATCCAATGCAAGTATCAAAATAAAGAGCGGAAGCATGTATTATGTATCGTTCAAGGACCTGAGAAAAACATAGAAATCTGTCAATGAAAACGTTGGTGAAATCATAGGTTTAAGTAAGTAAGTACAAGTGAACCACAAGATTTGCAACAATGAGATAATAGTAATACATTCCCAAAGTTTGTTTCACGAGCACCCAATTATCAATGCTTAACATTCCTTCCATAGAACCCCATCACAATAGTGTTAGAACATACACTGTTTCTCGAAAATACATTTCATTCGTAAACGGCAGCGAACCGTTTGAATGAGGGTTTGTCAAACCCATATGGCCATATAACATAAGTTCTCGCTTACACCCGGCAAGTGTAACTAATGATAATCGAATTGAGGATTTTTGTTCAAACTCGTATGTAGAATGTTTGTTTTCCTGTACTTGTGTTCACTTAGTAAAAAGAAACGTTTATGTTTTCTCATCCCAAATGTAAGTGCAAAAGAGTAAAAGTGGGACTATGATCTCACCTTGAGTGCACGAGTAGTAAAGTACTTCAACAAGTAAACGTGTGCAAAGAACAATGCTAGTCTTGACCTAAACAATAGGTTGTATCAATAACGGTAAACACGATAGGTCAAAGATGTTCAATTAGTCCTACGGCTCGTTACGACTCGATTATGTAGCATGTGAAATCAAATTGTCAAGTTTCATGCAAGATACAAGTATAGAAACAAGTTAGGAAGGTTGCATAATCATTTGGTTAAGTTTGACAAAAATCAAACTTTGGTCGGTCAAAGTCAACGAAAAAGTCAACACGTTCGGGTCGGGTCCCGAACTATTTTTCTGAGGTTTTTAATCATGTATGAGCATGTTAGAACAAGTTACATGTGAATCGGAGGTCCATAGCATAGCAAACATTTTCCGTAAAATGATCAGCGAAGACAGAGCCTGTCAGTGTATCTGGACGGCGTCCAGATTGTCTGGACGGCGTCCAGTATTGAAGGCCTGGACGGCGTCCAAAAATACTGGACGGCGTCCAAGTCTGAAGGGCTGGACGGCGTCCAAGAATCTGGACGGCGTCCAGATCTGTATCCAGGCCCTGTTTTGCTGCAACAAAGAAATGCACGAACCAAAACTCAAACAATCCCAATTTATGACCCGCAAACAATCAAAACATGTATCCCATATCGTCGAGAAGGTATTTTGACAAAGGATACAACTAACCACATATCATCAATCGAGTTTATCATTTACAATAACCGAATTCTCGTCAAGTGATTATTTAGAGTTCGTTTTCCAAGTTTCAAGTTCACAAATTCATTTCATGATTCGGTAGTCCAATCTACACATACGATATGCCGTTTCGAAGGTAATTAAACGTACATTGCAACTAAACACTTACTAACAACATTAACAAGCATTCAATGCATCAAAAGTTCATTTTAAGGTTCATCAAACCCTAATTAAGAATCACAAAATCAATAATCATGTTAACGCAAGGTTTTCATATCATCCAACATACCAAAACGAAACTAACGATGCTAGTAACACTTTTAACTCAATGGGTTTAACATCTAACAACATTTAATCAATCAAAATCAAAGATTAAACTAACCCATTTCAAGTGTTCATGCTAGTTACACCAAATAACAAGATCGAGCATACAAATTACATACACGACATCACAATGAGCCATAGACACTAACTAACACCATTTCAAGTCAAAAACACGAATTTAGAGAAATCTAGAATTTTAGAAATGTTACCCAAACGATATGAAGTTGGTACCAAAATGAAGAGGATGAAGAGAGGATCACGAATATGTAATTTATTTTGTTGTAAGCCTCCTAGATCGAATTTAGATGATGATTGAATGAATTTGGTAAATGTGTGTGTGTTCTTGCTAGAGAGAAAGAGAGAGAGATGGAGATGATTGAATGGTGGTGATTGGGGTGGACTAGTTGACCTAGTCAACTAGTTTGCCCCGTGTCAATTTTAGTCCCTCAAGTTTGAATCGGGTGCGTGAATTACCTAATCGAGATAATTTAAAACGCGTATTAACGAAAGATGTTATAAATATATAACGGACTTTAAAATAGTTAAATGGAAAGTAACCGGAAAAAGGCGGGATGTTACAGTGATAGTTGTGTGGGTGTTATAGGCCAACAATGGTTATTCGAGGGTGATGTTTTAATGGTCATCGATTAGCAACAAAAGACTAGACATAGAAGGGAAGGAAGGGTGAAGGTAGCTCGGAATTGGTGGAGGATTGAAGTTTGTGTTTCTTTACTCACACATGTAACCATTGAAGTGACCCGTCCTAATTCATCCGGACGAAGTCCATATCGATTATAAACGATTCACAATAGTTGATTACATCGCGAGGTATTTGACCTCTATATGATACATTTTACAAACATTGCATTCGTTTTTAAAAGAAAAACTTTCTTTTCATCGAAAGTTGACATTATGCATACTATTTCATAATACATCCAACTAAATTTGACTTAATAATAATCTTGATGAACTCAACGACTCGAATGCAACGTCTTTTGAAATATGTCATGAATGACTCCAAGTAATATCTCTAAAATGAGCAATTACACAGCGGAAGATTTCTTCCGTACCTGAGAATAAACATGCTTTAAAGTGTCAACCAAAAGGTTGGTGAGTTCATTAGTTTAATATAAATAATCATTTCCATCATTTTAATAGACCACGAGAATTTCATATTTCCATTTCTCATAAACATACGTCCCATGCATAGAGATAAAAATATCATTCATATGGATTGAACACCTGGTAACCGACATTCACAATATGAATATAAGAATATCCCCATCATTCCGGGATCCTCCTTCGGACATGATATAAATTTCGAAGTACTAAAGCATCCGGTACTTTGGATGGGGCATGTTGGGCCCGATAGATCTATCTTTAGGATTCGCGTCAATTAGGGTGTCTGTTCCCTAATTCTTAGATTACCAGACTAAAAAGGGGCATATTCGGTTTAATAATTCAACCATAGAATGTAGTTTTAAGTACTTGTGTCTATTACGTCAAACATTTATAAAAGCAGCGCATGTATTCTCAGTCCCAAAAATATATATTGCAAAAGCATTTAAAAAGGGAGTAATGAAACTCACCTAATGTATTTTGTAGTAAAAATACATATGACTATATTGAACAATTCAGGGTTAGCCTCGAATTCACGAACCTATATCATTTGTATATATATTAAAACATATACTCATAATCGAATAATTATAACTTTATGTAATTAATTTGTATATATATTTGATAATGATTATCATCTATTTAGTTATATATATATATATATATATATATATATATATATATATATATATATATATATATATATATATATATTAAAAATACTTAATTTATTATATACGGATATTTATATAAAGATTGTTAATCTAATTAATTGTAATAATAATAGTTATATATACGGATAGTTATATATATATATATATATATATATATATATATATATATATATATATATATATATATAAGTATACTACATATAAGTATACTTATATGTAGTATACTTATAAGTATATTTTACAAAGATAATAATGGTTGCTGTATATAAAAAGTTGTATTTAATTATATTGATATGAAGATTACTAATAATATCATTAATAATACTTAATGACGTTACTTAATTAAAATGATAATAATATTAGTCAAAGCAATTACGTTAACATAATGATAATAATAATAATAATAATAATAATAATAATAATAATAATAATAATAATAATAATAATAATAATACATTTATTAGTAGTTAATAAATATAATAATAATAATAGTAATAACAATATTTTTAGTTATAACTTTAATTGTAATAATAATAGTGATAAATGATACCTAATACTTATTAGTAATAATAATAATAATGTTTGTAACACTAACAATAATAACAACAAAAATGACAATACCAATTATAATAACAATTTCAATAATCATAGCAATAATAATAATAATGATAATAAATAATAATAATAATAATATAATTTATAATAGCAACGATAATAATAAAAAAATAAAAAAATTTGATTACTACCTTAAAGGCATTAAAGGCTCAAAGAAAATATAGCAACATGCCTAAGCCGGGACTCGAACCCGTGACCTCTCGCTCACACTTCCAACACTCAGCCACTCCTCCACTTTCGTTTCTCTGATAATAAGCACAACATAAATATATATAAATCGTATTTCTTTCTGTTTTCCTTTATCTCCTCCTTCTCTAAACTGATCAACGGGTAGTGGTAACTGGTAACATCCATCATTAAACCTTGCGGTTTTATTTAAAATATAAATGAAACAGAACATTCCATGAGAAGGTGTAATTAAATCAGTACGAAAAAAATATAAAAAAATAAAAAGAAGAACATCGCTGCTGTTCGACGGTAATGGAAGAAAAAAAATTAAAATTGAATTCGAAATCGTTTTAGACAAAACTCAAAACATGAAATAAGTTTCTATACACTTCTAAAATCTTTATCAACCATCAATTGAATCAGAAATGCTAAAACCAATTCGAATTTAACATTAAACAAATTCTTTGACTTTTCAATTTTAAAGTTTGACCTTGAAATTCCAACTCAATATAAGAAATTGAAATTTGTAATTTTACAGATAGTTTAAGCAAATTATTCCTAACAGAACCCCATCTTTACATTTTGGAATCTCACTCGAATTCGAAGTTTAAAGAAAAATAAGAACAACAAAGGTAGCGGCCTGAAAAATAAAAATAAAAATAAATAATTCGGTGTTGATTCAACTGAATATTGTAACTGTTATAACAGGTGGAGGACTCGTACGATATTATTCACAATGAAAGGTAATCGATAATTGATTGAAGATTGTTTGAAGGGATGCTTGGGTCGACAATGGATCACAAGCAGGTTGTTCACAGACTAAACAGAAAGGAGAGAAATAATAGATAATATCTGGTTTTGTGATCTGTATTAAATTACGCATATATATATATCTGTATATTATATTTTATATTTAATATATATTAATAATTAATATATTAATAACAATAATACAATTAATAATAATAATAATAATTAATAAAACTAATTTTTATCTGATTTAAAAATGCTAATATATAAATATTATTTAATTATTAATAATATGACATAACTTGTTATTAATTATAAAAGTACAAATAAATAATAATAATAATATTGATAATAATAAAAGAAAATGATAATTTGATAATATGATAATTTTATCAATAACAATAATGATAAATATGATAATACTAATAATAACAATATAGCATATTACATGTATCAAATCTGTTATTAATAATAATAATGAAAGTATTAATAATTTTAATATATTAATTATATTCAAACTTGTAATCTAATATAATACCATTTATTATTTATGTAAGATTATGTTATATAATGACATTTAATGAACAGTTAAAATTTATATATTCTATATATGTATTTAATAGAAATCATATTTAGTTTCATAATAACGTATACAGAAAATTTAATATTTACATAATCCTATATTAGTATGTAATTGTGTTTGCATATAAGTTACATGTAAATATGAATACATTAATAATGTTTTATTTACATAATCATTATATATCCATTTACTATATTACAATATTATATTATTTCGTAATAGAAATATATATTAAAAGTTTCAACACATAATATTTATATCTCCTATATATATGTATATTAAAATATATATATAATGATAGTTATCTATAGAAATCATATACATGTATATATATGTATGTATATATATATATATATATATATATATATATATATATATATATATATATATATATATATATATATATATATAAACTCATTTTAATTTACACTTAGTTATTTTGTATCCTTTATATATTTAATTCAAATGTTTAAATTCTACTTTATAATTTCAAATTATTATATGTATATATATATATATATATATATATATATATATATATATATATATATATATATATATATATATACATATTTATTTGCAAACTATGGTTCGTGAATCGTCGGAGATGGTCAAAGTCAAATGCATTCATGGAAATAGTTCAAATATTATAAGACTCGGTTTAATAGACTTTGCTTATCATGTCGAAATCATATAAGATTAAGTTTAAATTTGTTTGGAAATTCCCGGGTCATCACAGTACCTACCCGTTAAAGAAATTTCGTCCCGAAATTTGAGTGAGGTGGTCATGGCTAACAATAAAAATGTTTTCATGACGAATATGAGTTGATAAATTGAGTTTTATCATCATTGAGTAATATCGATAAAAATAATTCGATTATTCGAAGAGTACGAATGAAATTATCACTAAAGAGTGAAATAGGAAAGTAAAGATTCATCTTAACTTTTGACAGAGTCAGGGTTGAATTCCGGAATTCAAGGATTTAAAGAAAAATCTTCGAAATCTGAAAGATTTGATTCTTCGACGAGTAAGGAAATTAAGATCTCTATAATTAAATACGGTGATCTTCCTTGATTACTCTGTCTGATATTTCTACTACAAATTAAGCTCTTCCGTTCCATTATTCTCACCATTTCTATACTTTCTTTCTTAGTTCATACATCCAAAAGATTGTGAAAATGCTTAATCCAGTTTTAATCCTTGATATTTTTCTAATTATCATTTCTGTCATCCTTCTTTTCAATCTTCCACCAGAAAAATCTGTTAACTTTTAATATAACCTTAGGGTGATACTATTCTTAATTATGTAGTGTCTTTATATTGCTATTCCTATTAATACCCACGGTTTGTAACTTCCGTATTGTTATTGAGCTTTGTATTTTCTCTTATATTTTGGAGCTCTTTGGCTTTTTATTATCCTCCCGACCTCTAGTAAAGCGAGTAACGGTCCAGAATCTGTAAGTATGGAATTTCGAATGAACTTTATGTCCTATATACGAAAGAACATAATAGCACGATTTGATTTGCCAAATTATCAAAATTACTGAGAATAGAACTATCAAGAATATATTTTCTTGATATGTTCAGAAGTTAAGCAGAATGAAAGAGTTATGTACCATGGCACGTGGTGACGTTATAATCAGTGAATCATCACATTCTATTAAAACTCAGCATGACTTACTGTAATATAATCACGTTGATCAAGTGTCATTTTATTATACTAACTCATGTATCAGTTCCCAACATTGCTTCAATAACATTCATATTTTAAGCTTGAAAGTTTACAGAATATAGAAACTAACAGTTTCTATATGATGTAACACTAATAGCACGAAGAGATTAATAATTTCGGACGAGAATATTTTTGAAAATATCTACAGAACTATTGAAGATATTTATGATGATATTTTGGAATTTGTAAGTTCGATGGTTGATGAAGAAAGATTTTCCGCAAGATTTTTAACATGACTTTGGAGCAAGATATTCTCTAACGATTTCATCAGATCCAGAATTACCAAGATTCTTTGAATATAGGGTTTGGTCTTTGTATTTGTCCTTGGTCTCCTTCGTAGTTAGCTCAATTCGTTTTCCAGTTCTAATTTTTCTGAGCTTTTCTGACGTACTATTCTCTATCATCAAACTTCCGACGGTTAAGGTCGTTTACGGTTATCTACAGTTTCTACTGCTTCATTCAGCTTTTTCAAAATTCAGAGTATTAATTCGCAGACTGTGTACTTTTCAGAATTTCAGAATGGAAGGTCATAGTTCTAAGAGATAAATGTTATATGGATACATATAACTGTTGATGTGGAAATGTTGCGAGACTCAAAATACAGATTTGCTGATTCCCTGTAATTGGTATGGCAATTCTTGTTACAAGATGCGGATGAGTATATGATGAAACTTCAATAGATAAATATAGTGATTTGCTGGAGGGATTTAAACCAAGGAGCGACGAGGTTACTGGTACATCTGCTGGTAATATAGTGGAATATAAAAGGTTCTCTAGTAACAATAAAAGAGCATGCATATAAATCAAGGTGATAATATGGTTGTTTCAGATGAAAAGTCGAAGTTGACTGGCTGGAGCTGTGACAAAATTGGTTAATTTGGAAAAGGAGTTGCAAAGTTATTTTCGGTAATAACAACGCCAGAGGAGCTAGCACATATACGTGTTAAACGTTTACTCAGGTTCCGAGTATTTTCAAGTGCATAACTATATGTATCAATCTTTTCTTCCGTAGATGAAGTGCGGTTGGTTCATCCTCTCGATTGAAGTGTTTTTAAGAATTATGAAATGTTTGAACGCAGATTGTAATCGTCAAGATACAAATGAGGTTTAAGATGTAATTAAGTGACAAACTTGAAGAATTGTTTAGTTTCATATGTTATAATCAATATTTTAATTCATTTTAATTGTCCAAAGTTATTAGTCCACAGTCGATAGTCCATAGTTGATAGTCCAATAATTCATATATAGTTTAATATATAATATTCGAATTAATTAATACGTATCGTGACCCGTATACGTCTCAGACTCGATCACAACTCAAACTATATATATTATTATAGAATCAACCTCAACCCTGTATAACTAACTCCCGCATTACTGCATATAGAGTATCTATGGTTATTCCAAATAATATATATAGATGGGTCGATATGATATGTCAAAACCTTGTATACATGTCCCGATATTTAAAGTGCATAAAATAATTAACAGAAATTAGATGACGATAAATAAAGTGCGTAAAGTAGATAACAGAATTTAAATGACGATACATAAAATTGCGATAATTAAATTGCGATAAATAAACTACGATAAATAAAATGTAATCAGTTAGCTAGGAACAGTTAGCTAGGATTTTGTTAGCGTGGATCTTAACAAAATTTCAATTAGTTAATTCGTTTGTTTCTAATAAATTTTATTTTGTCCAATGTTTTCTTCATTATGCCACTTGTTGGATTATGATAAATCAAAATCCAAATATGAAATTGAATAAAAATAGTTATTCTGTGGTGAACGGATTCATATCTCTGTGGATGTAAATAGGATAGTAAATGACTGTTGAATCAGGTTGGAAGATTGTACAGTATACCATGTTAATATAAAAGCTAAATATTTCCTCGGGTATTACCTACCCGTTAAAATATTTTCACCATTAACAGTTTGTAAAAAAGAATTTTTAATTACAATCTTTATGAAAATATATATACATATATATTTTCTTCAGATATAATTATGGATTTAATGAGTCAAAATGATATTAAACTCATTTAATTTATCGTTAGAACTAGAATACATAATCTCTAAAACATTAGAGATTACATAATTACCATTTAGAATGATGTAGAACGATACGTAGAATGAAGATTATACTCGAGGTACAGAATGAGATGTTGAGGTATGGATTGTTGATGGTACTGGTGCTGTTACTGATGGTACTGTTGATGTCGGTGATGTTGCTGAAGCTAGTAAGTTTGCACCATATTTTCCAAAACTTTTACTCGAGCATGAAGTTCGCTGACTTCTTGTATTACTCCTGGATGATTTTGTCGGTCGGAACGAGCAGATGAATAAGGTTTAGAATTGTGGATAGAATATAATCGTGTCGAGCTACTCTAGAAATGAGGCTGAAATTGGTGTTTCGGATAGGTTCGTCGATAAGTGCTTCGGGTTCTTCACCAAGAGGTGAATTTGGTTGGTGGAAGGGATCGCCTTCTTCGCGTCTCCATTGATTAAGTTGACTACGAACCTATTAGATGAATTGAGGATAGATGATTGGTTGATTCATTCTAGTGACACCGCTTTCGGAGCTTAGGTGAATATCCATGTCGGGATACCTGTCGGAATAACTATCGGAATAGCTATCGGAATCCGAGGAATTCGAACTGATTGAGGGATTCATCTCGTACGATCAGATGAAGGATTTTCGATAAGAAATAGATTATAAGATGTAGATTAGTACCCTGCAATACATAATTTACATATGCATATATAATACTAAAATCCCATAAGTTATGGAGGAATCTACGGAAGCTGTCAGGCAAAGTATACAGTAACAGATATGCTAAGATATGAATTAGCAGATACGCTAAGATACGAATTTTATCTATACACTATTCATGCAATCATTGCAGTAAGATGTGTCTAGAATAGGAATGATAAGCAGGTAACTTTCTAAGGATGATAAGCAGATGATTTTCGACTAGAAATGATAAGCAAAACTTTTGACATGCAGACACAGTCGAAGTCCAGACTCACTACTGCATCCTAACAACTATCAGTTAGACATACTAATGCAAGACCTGGTTCTCTAAGACCGCCGCTCTGATACCAAATGAAGCGACCCGTCGTAATCCATCCGGACGAAGTCCATATCGATTATAAACGATTCACAATAGTTGATTACATCGCTAGGTATTTGACCTCTATATGATACATTTTACAAACATTGCATTCGTTTTTAAAAGACAAACTTTCTTTTCATCGAAAGTTGATATTATGCATACTATTTCATAATACATCCAACTAAATTTGACTTAATAATAATCTTGATGAACTCAACGACTCGAATGCAACGTCTTTTGAAATATGTCATGAATGACTCCAAGTAATATCTCTAAAATGAGCAATTACACAGCGGAAGATTTCTTTCGTACCTGAGAATAAACATGCTTTAAAGTGTCAACTAAAAGGTTGGTGAGTTCATTAGTTTAACATAAATAATCATTTTCATCATTTTAATAGACCACAAGAATTTCATATTTCCATTTCTTATAAACATACGTCCCATGCATAGAGACAAAAATATCATTCATATGGATTGAACACCTGGTAACCGCCATTCACAATATGCATATAAGAATATCCCCATCATTACGGGATCCTCCTTCGGACATGATATAAATTTAGAAGTACTAAAGCATCCGGTACTTTGGATGGGGCTTGTTGGGCCCGATAGATCTATCTTTAGGATTCGCGTCAATTAGGGTGTCTGTTCCCTAATTCTTAGATTACCAGACTAAAAAGGGGCATATTCGGTTTAATAATTCAACCATAGAATGTAGTTTTAAGTATTTGTGTCTATTACGTCAAACATTTATAAAAGCAGCGCATGTATTCTCAGTCCCAAAAATATATATTGCAAAAGCATTTAAAAAGGGAGTAATGAAACTCACCTAATGTATTTTGTAGTAAAAATACATATGACTATATTGAACAATGCAGGGTTGGCCTCGGATTCACGAACCTATATCATTTGTATATATATATTAAAACATATACTCATAATCGAATAATTATAACTTTATGTAATTAATTTGTATATAGATTTGATAATGATTATCATCTATTTAGTTTTATATATATATATATATATATATATATATATATATATATATATATATATATATATATATATATATATATATTAAAAATACTTAATTTATTATATATGGATATTTATATAAAGATTGTTAATCTAATTAATTTATACTTATATGTAGTATACTTATAAGTATATTTTACATAGATAATAATGATAATAAATAATAATAATAATAATGATAATAAATAATAATAATAATAATATAATTTATAATAGCAATGATAATAAAAAAAATTAAAAATTTGATTACTACCTTAAAGGCATTAAAGGCCCAAAGAAAATATAGCGACACGCCCAAGCCGGGACTCGAACCCGTGACCTCTCGCTCACACTTCCAACACTCAGCCAGTCCTCCACTTTCCTTTCTCTGATAATAAGCACAACATAAATATATATAAATCGTATTTCTTTCTGTTTTCCTTTATCTCTTCCTTCTCTAAACTGATCAACGGGTAGTGGTAACTGGTAACATCCATCATTAAACCTTGTGGTTTTATTTAAAATATAAATGAAACAGAACATTCCATGAGAAGGTATAATTAAATCAATACGAAAAAAATATAAAAAAATATAAAGAAGAACATCGCTGCTGTTCGACGGTAATGGAAGAAAAAAAATTATAATTGAATTCGAGATCGTTTTAGACAAAACTCAAAACATGAAATAAGTTTCTATACACTTCTAAAATCTTTATCAACCATCAATTGAATCAGAAATGCTAAAACCAATTCGAATTTAACATTAAACAAATTCTTTGACTTTTCAATTTTAAAGTTTGACCTTGAAATTCCAACTCAATATAAGAAATTGAAATTTGTAATTTTACAGATAGTTTAAGCAAATTATTCCTAACAGAACCCCATCTTTACATTTTGGAATCTCACTCGAATTCGAAGTTTAAATAAAAATAAGAACAACAAAGGTAGCGGCCTGAAAAATAAAAATAAAAATAAATAATTCGGTGTTGATTCAACTGAATATTGTAACTGTTTTAACAGGTGGAGGACTCGTACGATATTATTCACAATGAAAGGTAATCGATAATTGATTAAAGATTTTTTGAAGGGATGCTTGGGTCGACAATGGATCACGAGCTGGTTGTTCACAGACTAAACAGAAAGGAGAGAAATAATAGATAATATCTAGTTTTGTGATCTGTATTAAATTACGCATATATATATCTGTATATTATATTTTATATTTAATATATATTAATAATTAATATATTAATAACAATAATACAATTAATAATAATAATAATAATAATAATAATAATAATTAATAAAACTAATTTTTATCTGATTTAAAAATGCTAATATATAAAAATAATTTAATTATTACTAATATGACATAACTTGTTATTAATTATAAAAGTACTAATAAATAATAATAATAATATTGATAATAATAAAAGAAAATGATAATTTGATAATATGATAATTTTATCAATAACAATAATGATAAATATGATAATACTAATAATAATAATATAGCATATTACATGTATCAAATTTGTTATTAATAATAATGATGAAAGTATTAATAATTTTAATGTATTAATTATATTTAAACTTGTAATCTAATATAATACCATTTATTATTGACAAAATTTCATTCCTCGTCCTTGAACTTTACATCAAATTTGACTCCATGTCCTTTTTCTTTTTTTTTGTGCATTCCTCGTCCCTAATGTATCACAATTCTGCATCCCTCGTCCTCCCGTCTAGATTCTGTCAATTTCAGACGTTTGTTCAGTCATGTGCAAAGCATGTGAAATGTCCCGTTCTTATTGATTAAAAACGTTCCATATTAATTGATTTCGTTGCGAGGTTTTGACCTCTATATGAGACGTTTTTCAAAGACTGCATTCATTTTTAAAACAAACCATAACCTTTATTTCATAAATAAAGGTTTAAAAAGCTTTACGTAGATTATCAAATAATGATAATCTAAAATATCCTGTTTACACATGACCATTACATAATGGTTTACAATACAAATATGTTACAACAAAATAAGTTTCTTGAATGCAGTTTTTACACAATATCATACAAGCATGGACTCCAAATCTTGTCCTTATTTTAGTATGCAACAGCGGAAGCTCTTAATATTCACCTGAGAATAAACATGCTTTAAACGTCAAAAAAATGTTGGTGAGTTATAGGTTTAACCTATATATATATATCAAATCGTAACAATAGACCACAAGATTTCATATTTCAATACACATCCCATACATAGAGATAAAAATCATTCATATGGTGAACACCTGGTAACCGACATTAACAAGATGCATATATAAGAATATCCCCATCATTCCGGGACACCCTTCGGATATGATATAACTTTCGAAGTACTAAAGCATCCGGTACTTTGGATGAGGTTTGTTAGGCCCAATAGATCTATCTTTAGGATTCGCGTCAATTAGGGTGTCTGTTCCCTAATTCTTAGATTACCAGACTTAATAAAAAGGGGCATATTCGATTTCGATAATTCAACCATAGAATGTAGTTTCACGTACTTGTGTCTATTTTGTAAATCATTTATAAAACCTACATGTATTCTCATCCCAAAAATATTAGATTTTAAAAGTGGGACTATAACTCACTTTCACAGATTTTTTCTTCGTCGGGAAGTAAGACTTGGTCACTGGTTGATTCACGAACCTATAACAATATATACATATATATCAAAGTACGTTCAAAATATATTTACAACACATTTAATATATTTTGATGTTTTAAGTTTATTAAGTCAGCTGTCCTCGTTAGTAACCTACAACTAGTTGTCCACAGTTAGATATACAGAAATAAATCGATAAATATTATCTTGAATCAATCCACGACCCAGTGTATACGTATTCTCAGTATTGATCACAACTCAAACTATACATATTATGGAATCAACCTCAACCCTGTATAGCTAACTCCAACATTCACATATAGAGTGTCTATGGTTGTTCCGAAATATATATAAATGTGTCGACATGATAGGTCGAAACATTATATACGTGTCTATGGTATCTCAAGATTACATAATATACAATACAAGTTGATTAAGTTATGGTTGGAATAGATTTGTTACCAATTTTCACGTAGCTAAAATGAGAAAAATTGTCCAAACTTGTTTTACCCATAACTTCTTCATTTTAAATCCGTTTTGAGTGAATCAACTTGCTATGGTTTCATATTGAACTCTATTTTATGAATATAAACAGAAAAAGTATTGGTTTATAGTTGGAAAAATAAGTTACAAGTTGTTTTTGTAAAGGTAGTCATTTCAGTCGAAAGAACGACGTCTAGATGACCATTTTAGAAAACATACTTCCACTTTGAGTTTAACCATAATTTTTGGATATAGTTTCATGTTCATAATAAAAATTATTTTCTCAGAATAACAACTTTTAAATCAAAGTTTATCATAGTTTTTAATTAACTAACCCAAAACAGCCCGCGGTGTTACTACGACGGCGTAAATCCGGTTTTACGGTGTTTTTTGTGTTTCCAGGTTTTAAATCATTAAGTTAGCATATCATATAGATATAGAACATGTGTTTAGTTAATTTTAAAAGTCAAGTTAGAAGGATTAACTTTTGTTTGCGAACAAGTTTAGAATTAACTAAACTATGTTCTAGTGATTACGAGTTTAAACCTTCGAATAAGATAGTTTTATATATATGAATCGAATGATGTTATGAACATCATTACTACCTCAAGTTTAGTAGGTAAACCTACTGGAAGTGACAAGAAATGATCTAGCTTCAAAGGATATTGGATGGCTTGAAAGTTCTTGAAGTAGGATCATGACACAAAAACAAGTTCAAGTACGATTTTTACTCGAATTAAGATAGTTTATAGTTATAGAAATTGAATCAAAGTTTGAATATGAATATTACCTTGAATAAGAAAGATAACCTACTGTATATAACAAAGGTTTCTTGATCTTAGATGATTACTTGGAATTGATTAGAAAGCTTGGAAGTAAATTAGTAAACTTGAAGGGATTTTTGAAGTGTTCTTGAAGTGTTCTTACTATGATGATTATAACTTGATTCTTGAAGTGATTTTTGATGAAAATGATGATTAACTACTGGAAAAATACGTTCATAATAGTGTGTGTGTGTTGAGAGAGAATTAGAAGGAGAATTAGAAGTGAAATGGAGTGAATGATGAGTGGTAATTGGTGAGTGGTGAGTGGGGTTAAAAGGAGTTATAGTTAGTTGACTAGCTCATGGTAGAAGTTAAAATTGATTAGTCATACATGACATAATCAAGAGTGGAATCCCATGCTAGTTTCTATTGGTATATACCCATAGTAAGTACGTTTTGAAGCTGTGTATAATACGGGTAAGAATACGACTAGAATTCTTGATGAAAGAAAAGAATGGGAAAGTAACTGTAACCATTTTCGTTAAGTATGAGTGTTTTGATATATGTCTTGAAGTCTTCCAAAAGTATTTTAATACATCTAAATACACTACATGTATATACATTTTAACTGAGTCGTTAAGTCATCGTTAGTCGTTACATGTAAGTGTTGTTTTGAAACCTTTAAGTTAACGATCTCAATTAATGTTGTTAACCCATTGTTTATTATATCTAATGAGATGTTAAATTATTATATTATCATGATATTATGATATATTAATATATCTTAATATGATATATATACATTTAAATGTCGTTACAACGATAATCGTTACATATATGTCTCGTTTCGAAATCCTTAAGTTAGTAGTCTTGTTTATATGTATATAACTCATTGTTAATATACTTATGGAGATACTTACTTATCATAATCTCATGTTAACCATATGTATATCCATATATATATCGTCATGTCGTTTTTACAAGTTTTAATGTTCGTGAATCGCCGGTCAACTTGGGTGGTCAATTGTCTATATGAAACATATTTCAATTAATCAAGTCTTAACAAGTTTGATTGCTTAACATGTTGGAAACATTTAATCATGTAAATATCAATCTCAATTAATATATATATAAACATGGAAAAGTTCGGGTCACTACAGTACCTACCCGTTAAATAAATTTCGTCCCGAAATTTTAAGCTGTTGAAGGTGTTGACGAATCTTCTGGAAATAGATGCAGGTATTTCTTCTTCATCTGATCTTCACGCTCCCAGGTGAACTCGGGTCCTCTACGAGCATTCCATCGAACCTTAACAATTGGTATCTTGTTTTGCTTAAGTATTTTAACCTCACGATCCATTATTTCGACGGGTTCTTCGATGAATTGGAGTTTTTCGTTGATTTGGATTTCATCTAAAGGAATAGTGAGATCTTCTTTAGCAAAACATTTCTTCAAATTCGAGACGTGGAAAGTGTTATGTACAGCCGCGAGTTGTTGAGGTAACTCAAGTAGGTAAGCTACTGGTCCGACACGATCAATAATCTTGAATGGTCCAATATACCTTGGATTTAATTTCCCTCGTTTACCAAATCGAACAACGCCTTTCCAAGGTGCAACTTTAAGCATGACCATCTCTCCAATTTCAAATTCTATATCTTTTCTTTTAATGTCAGCGTAGCTCTTTTGTCGACTTTGGGCGGTTTTCAACCGTTGTTGAATTTGGATGATCTTCTCGGTAGTTTCTTGTATAATCTCCGGACCCGTAATCTGTCTATCCCCCACTTCACTCCAACAAATCGGAGACCTGCACTTTCTACCATAAAGTGCTTCAAACGGCGCCATCTCAATGCTTGAATGGTAGCTGTTGTTGTAGGAAAATTCTGCTAACGATAGATGTCGATCCCAACTGTTTCCGAAATCAATAACACATGCTCGTAGCATGTCTTCAAGCGTTTGTATCGTCCTTTTGCTCTGCCCATCAGTTTGTGGATGATAGGCAGTACTCATGTCTAGACGAGTTCCTAATGCTTGCTGTAATGTCTGCCAGAATCTTCAAATAAATCTGCCATCCCTATCAGAGATAATAGAGATTGGTATTCCATGTCTGGAGACGACTTCCTTCAAATACAGTCGTGCTAACTTCTCCATCTTGTCATCTTCTCTTATTGGCAGGAAGTGTGCTGATTTGGTGAGACGATCAACTATTACCCAAATAGTATCAAAACCACTTGCAGTCCTTGGCAATTTAGTGATGAAATCTATGGTAATGTTTTCCCATTTCCATTCTGGGATTTCGGGTTGTTGAAGTAGACCTGATTGTTTCTGATGCTCAGCTTTGACCTTAGAACACGTCAAACATTCTCCTACGTATTTAGTAACATCGGCTTTCATACCCGGCTACCAAAAATGTTTCTTGAGATCCTTGTACATCTTCCCCGTTCCAGGATGTATTGAGTATCTAGTTTTATGAGCTTCTCTAAGTACCATTTCTCTCATATCTCCAAATTTTGGTACCCAAATCCTTTCAGCCCTATACCGGGTTCCGTCTTCCCGAATATTAAGATGCTGCTCCGATCCTTTGGGTATTTCATCCTTTAAATTTCCTTCTTTTAAAACTCCTTGTTGCGCCTCCTTTATTTGAGTAGTAAGGTTATTATGAATCATTATATTCATAGATTTTACTCGAATGGGTTCTCTGTCCTTCCTGCTCAAGGCATCGGCTACCACATTTGCCTTCCCCGGGTGGTAACGAATCTCAAAGTCATAATCATTCAACAATTCAATCCACCTACGCTGCCTCATATTCAGTTGTTTCTGATTAAATATGTGTTGAAGACTTTTGTGGTCGATATATATAATACTTTTGACCCCATATAAGTAGTGCCTCCAAGTCTTTAATGCAAAAACAACCGCGCCTAATTCCAAATCATGCGTCGTATAATTTTGCTCGTGAATCTCCAATTGTCTAGACGCATAAGCAATCACCTTCGTTCGTTGCATTAATACACAACCGAGACCTTGCTTTGATGCGTCACAATAAATCACAAAATCATCATTGTAACGACCCGACCAAAACCGTTATTGACGGCGCCGTTAACTTAGGTCCCGTTGCGTGGTCGTAGTCCCTATATGAGACTCGTTTGACCAAAATTATGTCGCATTCATTTGAAAGGTACAAGACTTGCAAGTTTAGTTTACAAAACCGTTCGACAACAAGTCTAAGTTTACAAAAGTCATAAAGTATAAATGAAATAACTTGCGACATAATATAAGTTGAAAAACACAGTTGCTATAAATAGCGTAAGTATGTAAACAAAAGTTTGAATCCAAAAGTGCTATCCCTAGCGTATGTATGTATGTATGCTTGACCCCAAGTAAGAAATCAGAGTGTATGCATGTATGCTCGACTCCAAGCAAGTATGAGTGTACGCGGAAGCATGTATCAAATAGCCAAGTATGAACCTGAGAAACATATAGAAAACTGTCAACGAAAAACGTTGGTGAAATCATAGGTGTTTGTAATAAACGTTGTTTTTGAACCACAAGATTTAGTATTCCCATAGTTGATTATCAAAATCGTTTGCATTCCAAAAGTATTGTTCGCGAGCACCCAATTATCAAGACTTAACGTTTCCTTCCATAGAACCCCATCACAATAGTGTTAGAACATACACTGTTTCCCGAAAATATATTTCATCCGTAGACGGTAGCGAACCGTCCGTAATGAGGGTTTGTCAAACCCGTATGGCCACACAATATAAGTTCTCGCTTACACCCTGCAAGTGTAACTAATGATAATCGAATTGAGGATTTTTGTTCTAACTCGCTGTGGAATGTTTGTTTTCCTTGTACTTGTGTTCAAAGTATAAAAGTAAGTAGTACAAAATGTAACAAAGTATATGTTTCTCAGCCCACAATTTAAAGTATAAAAAGTTGTTGAAAAGGTGGGACTATGATCTCACCTCGAGTGCACGAGTATAAAAGTACTTCACAAAGTAACGTATGCATGAAAGTTGCTTAGCCTTGACCTAAACAAGTAAGTTGTGTCAATTAACCGGTTACGACACAAAGTCGGGTGAAATGTGTTCAATTAGTCCTATGGCTCGTTACGACTCGATTAAGTATAGCATGTGAATCACGTTGTCAAGTTTCATACAAGAAACAAGTATAAAAGCATGTTAGAATTGATTGTATAAAAGTTTGGTTAAGTTTGACTAAAAGTCAAACTTGGTCAAAGTCAATGAAAAAGTCAACGCGTTCGGGTCGGGTCCCGAACTATTTTTCTATGCTAAATATTCATATACAAGTATATTAAAACAAGTTTCATGTGAATCGGAGGTCGATAGCTAGTCAAACATTTCGCGTGAAATGGGACAAAGTGGGCAGAATCTGGCCAGGCCAGATTGCGCGCCGCGCGGGGAAGGGGCGCGCCGCGCCACCCTCTGTGCAGGCATTTTTCTGTTTTTCAAAGTATGCACGAGCTAAAACCAAATAACCACATCTTATGATCCGCAAACAATTAGAACATGTATCTTATATCATCGGAAAGGTAATTTGACGAGGAAAACACCTAGACACATTCCATCAAGAAATTCAACACTTACAACAACCCAAAACCGCATTAAACGTTCATAATCAAAGTTTCAAATTCGTAAAACGTATTTTATGATTCGGGAATCCAATTTACACATACGATATGCCGTTTTGAAGGTAATGAAGCATACATTACAACTAAACACTTACTAATAACATTTCATGGCATTCGAAACATCAAAAGCTCGTTTTAAGTCTATCAAACCCTAACCAAATCCGCAAAAATCAATATTCATGTTTTTGAAGTTTTCTTAATCAACCTACGCATCAAAACGAAGCTAGTGATACTAGTAACACAATTAAAACATGCACTTTAACAATCTAACAACATTAACTCATCCAAAATCAAAGATTTAGCACACCCATTTCAAATGTTCAAACTAGTTACTCAAAACAACGAATCGAGCAAGCAAAACATATATTCATGTTATACACGAGCCATAGACACTAACTAACACCATTTCAAGTCAAAAACACGAATTTATAGAAATCTAGAGTTTTTAGAAAGTTACCCAAAATCGGTGTGGTTAGTATCAAATCGTAGAGAATGATGAGAGGATCAAGAATATGTAGTCGGATTTGTTGTGAGCTTCCAAGATTGGATTTAGATGATGATTTAGTGAAGTTGGGAGAAATGGAGTTCTTGAGCTAGAGAGAAAAAGGAGGTGAAGATGGATGGAAATGAATGGATGAGAATGGTGGGTTGACTAGTTGACCTAGTCAACTAGTTTGCCCACTTGACAACTTCGGTCCCTCAAGTTTCAAAGCGGGTGCGGGAATTAACCGATCGAATATTTTTAAAACGCAAGTTAACGAGAGATGTTATAATTAAATGACGGAATTATTATGAACGTTAGTCAACGGAAACTACGAATTTAAATACGAAAGATTATGTTTTTTAAAAAAAAAAGACGGTGTTAAAATTAAATTTAACGGAAAAACGCGGGATGTTACATTATCCACACCTCAAAAGAAATTTCGTCCCGAAATTTAGTTGGAAGTAGTAGTTGTTGAATCTTCCTCGAGATCTTGTGTTGTCAATTCTACGAATGAGGGAGAAGTACGTTCTAGGGTATTTCAACGAATTTTGACGGTCGGGATCATATGTTGTTTTAAGGTTTGGCTTCACGATTTATGGTTTCAACCGGTCCTCCTAGGAAGTGAGGGTTATCGTCGATAGTGAGTTCATCAAAGGAGATAACAAGTTCTCGTTTCGCAAAACACGTCTTTGAGTTGATACATCGAATGTAGGATAAACGGAGACCCAAAATGAGTCGGAAAAGTCTAAACGGCTAGCTACGGGTCCAAAACACCCCAAGAATTTAAAGGATCAAAATATCGCGGATTTAGCTTCCTACGTTTTCCCGAAACGGATTGCACCTTTTCCAAGGTGCGACTCTTAACGTGATGCGGTTTTTCCACGTGGAATTTGAAATGTTTACGTCTAACATCGGCGTAGCTCTTGGTGATTACGAGTCGCGTAGGGTTTTACCTGAATATGAATAACTTTTCTCGGTTGCTCATGAATAACCTCGGCCCCGGTGAATTGATCATAGTTTACTTGGTTTCGACAAAAAGGAGGATGACGTTTCCGGTCACATGTGGTTTCAAAAGGTGTGACGTTAAAACTCGAATGAAAATCATTGTAGTACGAGGATTCGGTTTAAGGAAAATACTTTTCTCAAGTAAATTTGAAGTTGGTAATACAAATTCGTATTATGGTTTTCAAGACTTAAATCGTATGTTTGTTCGGTCCGTCGGGTTATGGTTGATGTGCGGTACTCATGTCTAAACGTGGTCCCGAGACTTTTTGTGAGGCACTCCAAAATCTAGAAGTGAAACGAGGATCTCGGTCCGAAACGGAGTACATTCCGTAAGGTATATTTGGACAAGTTTGTTAGGACAAGTTTCTCAAGAAAATTCGCGTCGCGAAAGATTTATCAGTTTCCAAAAACGTTCGTCGGGGCAAGTTCTCATCGGTTTCTGAAAGAAAAACGTTCGTCGGAACTATTCACCCTCGAGGTGAATACTTGTATGACGTGAAGAGTCGCTCTCCATTGAGAATTTAGAATAAGGACCTCCTGAACCGGAAGTACGAGGGTGATGCAAAAGAAGTTCCCGTCCCGATGTGTGCATAACGAGTAAATTGTAGTTAGTCAATAAGACTGCGCGAGGACGAGCTAGTATACCCGTGTGACATATGGTTGAAGTCGAATGGAATCGGTAATTCATTCGGAAGCATAATATAATTTGACAATAATTGAAGGTGTGTCCCCGGTATGGTTGTTATAAATATTCTCGGAGTTTTCGGATGTCCAAACATGAAAAGATGAAGTCATGTACATGGCACATGGTGGTGTTTAGGTTGATCGAGTCTAACCACCATCACGCGTCACTAGAACTTTGGTATGTCTTACCGTAATATAACCACGTTGATCGAGTGTCGTTATATTACGCTAACTCATACCTCCATTCCCACATCACTCTATAGATTCAAGTTCGTGTCATTGCGAAAATCTAAAATGAACAAAATGTAACGACGTCTCAAACGTGACTCGTATTAAATCGAAATAGTTTCCACAACTCTAAAGAAGCGTTTCCCCGCGGGAAGTGCATAAATGATTGTTAACGTCAAATCGGTTCGATTCAAACAATAATGTATTTAGGTATGAAAAGAGTAACGAGTCATGATAACGAGTAGCACGCAACCGTAGTGATAAATGTTGATGACGATACTCACCTAGAGTAGTGATGGTAGTAACACCAAAAAGTAGATAGTAAGAAACACCAGTGGGAAACCGATAGTAAGTTGAAACAGTGGCAAATAACAATCCGGGAGACAGAGTTCCCGAACAAGTGTGACTAATGAAGTCGTCGTCATCCATACGTGTATGAATCATGAATTTACGTGTGTTACCAAAAAGTGGCGGAATACGAGTTCGTATGATGAAGGTTGGGTACCATTAAAAAAGTTTGCCTAAGAATGATTCAAGTATAATGCACAAGTAGTCAAGTAAGTGCTATCTATAGCAATGTATGTCAGAATGCAAATGCTAACTATCCGGTTGTAGTCTAGACTCACTAATGCGTCCTAACGACTCTGTTAGACACACTAATGCACGTCCTAGTTCCCTACAACCAACGCTCTGATACCACTTGTAACGACCCGACCAAAACCGTTATTGACGGCGCCGTTAACTTAGGTCCCGTTGCGTGGTCGTAGTCCCTATATGAGACTCGTTTGACCAAAATTATGTCGCATTCATTTGAAAGGTACAAGACTTGCAAGTTTAGTTTACAAAACCGTTCGACAACAAGTCTAAGTTTACAAAAGTCATAAAGTATAAATGAAATAACTTGCGACATAATATAAGTTGAAAAACACAGTTGCTATAAATAGCGTAAGTATGTAAACAAAAGTTTGAATCCAAAAGTGCTATCCCTAGCGTATGTATGTATGTATGCTTGACCCCAAGCAAGAAATCAGAGTGTATGCATGTATGCTCGACTCCAAGCAAGTATGAGTGTACGCGGAAGCATGTATCAAATAGCCAAGTATGAACCTGAGAAACATATAGAAAACTGTCAACGAAAAACGTTGGTGAAATCATAGGTGTTTGTAATAAACGTTGTTTTTGAACCACAAGATTTAGTATTCCCATAGTTGATTATCAAAATCGTTTGCATTCCAAAAGTATTGTTCGCGAGCACCCAATTATCAAGACTTAACGTTTCCTTCCATAGAACCCCATCACAATAGTGTTAGAACATACACTGTTTCCCGAAAATATATTTCATCCGTAGACGGTAGCGAACCGTCCGTAATGAGGGTTTGTCAAACCCGTATGGCCACACAATATAAGTTCTCGCTTACACCCTGCAAGTGTAACTAATGATAATCGAATTGAGGATTTTTGTTCTAACTCGCTGTGGAATGTTTGTTTTCCTTGTACTTGTGTTCAAAGTATAAAAGTAAGTAGTACAAAATGTAACAAAGTATATGTTTCTCAGCCCACAATTTAAAGTATAAAAAGTTGTTGAAAAGGTGGGACTATGATCTCACCTCGAGTGCACGAGTATAAAAGTACTTCACAAAGTAACGTATGCATGAAAGTTGCTTAGCCTTGACCTAAACAAGTAAGTTGTGTCAATTAACCGGTTACGACACAAAGTCGGGTGAAATGTGTTCAATTAGTCCTATGGCTCGTTACGACTCGATTAAGTATAGCATGTGAATCACGTTGTCAAGTTTCATACAAGAAACCAGTATAAAAGCATGTTAGAATTGATTGTATAAAAGTTTGGTTAAGTTTGACTAAAAGTCAAACTTGGTCAAAGTCAACGAAAAAGTCAACGCGTTCGGGTCGGGTCCCGAACTATTTTTCTATGCTAAATATTCATATACAAGTATATTAAAACAAGTTTCATGTGAATCGGAGGTCGATAGCTAGTCAAACATTTCGCGTGAAATGGGACAAAGTGGGCAGAATCTGGCCAGGCCAGATTGCGCGCCGCGCGGGGAAGGGGCGCGCCGCGCCACCCTCTGTGCAGGCATTTTTCTGTTTTTCAAAGTATGCACGAGCTAAAACCAAATAACCACATCTTATGATCCGCAAACAATTAGAACATGTATCTTATATCATCGGAAAGGTAATTTGACGAGGAAAACACCTAGACACATTCCATCAAGAAATTCAACACTTACAACAACCCAAAACCGCATTAAACGTTCATAATCAAAGTTTCAAGTTCGTAAAACGTATTTTATGATTCGGGAATCCAATTTACACATACGATATGCCGTTTTGAAGGTAATGAAGCATACATTACAACTAAACACTTACTAATAACATTTCATGGCATTCGAAACATCAAAAGCTCGTTTTAAGTCTATCAAACCCTAACCAAATCCGCAAAAATCAATATTCATGTTTTTGAAGTTTCCTTAATCAACCTACGCATCAAAACGAAGCTAGTGATACTAGTAACACAATTAAAACATGCACTTTAACAATCTAACAACATTAACTCATCCAAAATCAAAGATTTAGCACACCCATTTCAAATGTTCAAACTAGTTACTCAAAACAACGAATCGAGCAAGCAAAACATATATTCATGTTATACACGAGCCATAGACACTAACTAACACCATTTCAAGTCAAAAACACGAATTTATAGAAATCTAGAGTTTTTAGAAAGTTACCCAAAATCGGTGTGGTTAGTATCAAATCGTAGAGAATGATGAGAGGATCAAGAATATGTAGTCGGATTTGTTGTGAGCTTCCAAGATTGGATTTAGATGATGATTTAGTGAAGTTGGGAGAAATGGAGTTCTTGAGCTAGAGAGAAAAAGGAGGTGAAGATGGATGGAAATGAATGGATGAGAATGGTGGGTTGACTAGTTGACCTAGTCAACTAGTTTGCCCACTTGACAACTTCGGTCCCTCAAGTTTCAAAGCGGGTGCAGGAATTAACCGATCGAATATTTTTAAAACGCAAGTTAACGAGAGCTGTTATAATTAAATGACGGAATTATTATGAACGTTAGTCAACGGAAACTACGAATTTAAATACGAAAGATTATGTTTTTAAAAAAAAAAGACGGTGTTAAAATTAAATTTAACGGAAAAACGCGGGATGTTACAATCATTCCCTTCAGGCAATGACAATATAGGTGCCGTAGTTAGCTTTTTCTTCAATAACTGAAACGCTTTCTCTTGTTCATCCTTCCATTCAAATTTCTTCCCTTTATGCGTTAATGCAGTCAAGGGTTTTGCTATTCTGGAAAAGTCTTGGATGAACCTTCTGTAGTAACCAGCTAGTCCTAAAAACTGGCGTATGTGTTTCGGAGTTTTCGGGGTTTCCCACTTTTCAACAGTTTCTATCTTTGCCGGATCCACCTTAATACCTTTTTTGTTCACTATGTGACCGAGGAATTGAACTTCTTCCAACCAAAATGCACACTTTGAAAATTTAGCGTACAATTCTTCCTTCCTCAATACTTCTAACACCTTTCTCAAATGTTCACTGTGTTCTTGGTCATTCTTTGAGTAAATAAGTATGTCATCAATGAAAACAATGACAAACTTGTCAAGGTATGGTCCACACACTCAGTTCATAAGGTCCATGAACACAGCTGGTGCATTAGTTAAACCAAATGGCATGACCATAAACTCGTAATGACCGTAACGTGTTCTGAAAGCAGTCTTTGGAATATCATCTTCTTTCACCCGCATTTGATGATACCCGGAACGTAAGTCAATCTTTGAATAAACAGACGAGCCTTGTAGTTGATCAAATAAGTCGTCGATTCTCGGTAGTGGGTAGCGGTTCTTGATGGTAGGTTTGTTCAACTCTCGGTAGTCGATACACAATCTGAATGTACCATCTTTCTTCTTGACAAACAAACAGGAGCTCCCCACGGTGATGTGCTTGGTCGAATGAAACCATGCTCTAAAAGTTCTTGTAATTGGCTTTGCAGTTCTTTCATCTCGCTGGGTGCGAGTCTGTAAGGAGCACGAGCTATTGGTGCAGCTCCTGGTACAAGATCTATTTGAAATTCAACGCATCGATGTGGGGGTAATCCCGGTAATTCTTTCGGAAATACATCGGGAAATTCTTTTGCGACGGGAACATCATTGATGCTCTTTTCTTCAGTTTGTACTTTCTCGACGTGTGCTAGGACAGTATAGCAACCTTTTCTTATTAGTTTTTGTGCCTTCAAATTACTAATAAGATGTAGCTTCGTGTTACCCTTTTCTCTGTACACCATTAAGGGTTTTCCTTTTTCTCGTATAATGCGAATTGCATTTTTGTAACAAACGATCTCTGCTTTCACTTCTTTCAACCAGTCCATACCGATTATCACATCAAAACTCCCTAACTCTACTGGTATCAAGTCAATCTTAAATGTTTCACTAACCAGTTTAATTTCTCGATTCCGACATATATTATCTGCTGAAATTAATTTACCATTTGCTAATTCGAGTAAAAATTTACTATCTAAAGGCGTCAATGGACAACTTAATTTAGCACAAAAATCTCTACTCATATAGCTTCTATCCGCACCCGAATCAAATAAAACGTAAGCAGATTTATTGTCAATAAGAAACGTACCTGTAACAAGCTCTGGGTCTTCCTGTGCCTCTGCCGCATTAATATTGAAAACTCTTCCGCAGCCTTGTCCATTCGTGTTCTCCTGGTTCGGGCAATTTCTAATAATGTGGCCTGGTTTTCCACATTTATAACAAACTACATTGGCATGACTTGCTCCGACACTACTTGCTCCGCCATTACTCGTTCCGACACCATTTGTTCCTTTCGTTCTATTAACCCCTGGTCCGTAGACCTCACACTTCGCCGCGCTATGACCGTTTCTTTTACACTTGTTGCAAAATTTGGTGCAGAACCCCGATTGATACTTTTCACACCTTTCGCATAGCTGCTTGTGATTGTTGTTGTTGTTGCGGTTATTATTGTTGTTGGGATGATTGTTGTTGTTGTTGTTGTTGTTGTTGTTGTTGTTGTTGTTGTTGTTGTTGTTGTTGTTGTTGTTGTTGTTGTTGTTGGGCCGTTTGTTGTAGTTGCGATTGATGTTGCGATTGTTGGGATAATTGTTGCGATTATTGTTGTAATTGCTGTTGTTGTTGTATTGGTGATTCTTATCACCGTTTTCCTCCCACTTTCTTTTGACTTGCTTCACATTGGCCTCTTCAGCAGTCTGTTCTTTAATTCTTTCTTCAATCTGGTTCACTAGTTTGTGAGCCATTCTACATGCCTGTTGTATGGAGGCGGACTCGTGTGAACTTCTATCTTCTTGGATTCTTTCCGGTAATCCTTTCACAAACGCGTCGATCTTCTCTTCCTCATCTTCGAATGCTCCCAGACACAATAGGCACAATTCTGTGAATCGTCTTTCGTACGTGGTAATATCAAATCCTTGGGTTCGTAACCCTCTAAGTTCTGTCTTGAGCTTATTGACTTCGGTTCTGGGACGGTACTTCTCGTTCATCAAGTGCTTGAATGCTGACCACGGTAGTGCGTACGCATCGTCTTGTCCCACTTGCTCTAGATAGGTATTCCACCATGTTAACGCAGAACCTGTGAAGGTATGCGTAGCGTACTTTACTTTGTCCTCTTCAGTACACTTACTTATGGTAAACACCGATTCGACCTTCTCGGTCCACCGTTTCAATCCGATTGGTCCTTCGGTTCCATCAAATTCCAAAGGTTTGCAGACAGTGAATTCTTTGTAGGTGCATCCTACACGATTTCCTGTACTACTAGATCCAAGGTTATTGTTGGTATGTAGCGCAGCCTGTACTGCGGCTATGTTTGAAGCTAGAAAAGTACGGAATTCCTCTTCATTCATATTCACGGTGTGTCGAGTAGTCGGTGCCATTTCCTTCAAAATAGTCAAATGGAACAAGTTAATCATACAGAATATTAAGAGTAGTTAATAGTATTTCGTAGCATAATATGAACTCATTTATAAAAGCTTTTTCTTCATATTAGCGTTTTATAAGTGTAAATTCGGGTAGTACCTACCCGTTAAGTTCATACTTAGTAGCTAATATACAATTCAACTACTACAATTCTATATGAAAAACTGATTATAATAATATTTCGCGTTCAAACTTTTACACAATATTTTACAAACTTACAATACCGCTTATTTTACATATAGCATGAAATATAGCACACAATAAATTTGATACAAGATGGTTGTGAAGATAATTCTAGCTAGTACACAAGTCGTTCAGCAAAGGCAATAAAGACACGTAATTCATACGTCCAGAAACAAGTCATGCATTCTGGTTTTACTAGGATTACTTCCCATCCTTGGTCTTGTGGAACATAACCGTTATGGCTGTTGATAAGACAGCGTGTTGTAACGTCGTCAAAGGGACGAGGGTTACGTAATGTCCAACAGTCCCGTAACAATCTAAAAACCTCATTTCTTACCCCAATTACCGACTCCGTCACTTGTGGGAACGTTTTGTTTAATAGTTGTAGCCCGATGTTCTTCTTCTCACTTTGGTGAGAAGCGAACATTACTAATCCGTAAGCATAACATGCTTCTTTATGTTGCATGTTAGCCGCTTTTTCTAAATCACGAAGTCCAATATTCGGATATATTGAGTCAAAATAATTTCTTAACCCATTGCGTAAAATAGCATTTGGGTTCCCCGCAATATATGCGTCAAAGTAAACACATCGTAACTTATGGATTTTCCAATGTGATATCCCCCATCTTTCGAACGAAATCCTTTTATAAACCAAGGCATTCTTGGAACGTTCTTCGAATGTCTTACAAACTGATCTCGCCTTAAATAGTTGTGCCGAAGAATTCTGACCGACTCTAGACAAGATTTCATCAATCATGTCTCCGGGTAGGTCTCTTAAAATATTGGGTTGTCTATCCATTTTGTGTTTTTATACTGTAAAATAGACAAGAGTTAGATTCATAAAAAAAATACTTATTAATACAAGCAATTTTTACATATATCATAAAGCATAAGCACACTATATTACTTATATTACACCACACGAATACAACTATCTTATTCCGACTCGCATGTTTCTTCTTCTTCGGTTTTGGTTCGTTTTGCCAAGTTTCTAGGGATATATGATGTTCCCCTAATACGAGCCGTCGTTTTCCACATTGGTTTAGAAAAACCTGGTGGTTTAGAGGTTCCTGGGTCATTGTTACAACTTAAGGACTTCGGGGGTTGACGATACATATAAAGTTCATCGGGGTTGGAATTAGATTTCTCTATTTTTATGCCCTTTCCCTTATTATTTTCTTTTGCCTTTTTAAATTCAGTTGGGGTAATTTCTATAACATCATCGGAATTCTCGTCGGAATCCGATTCATCAGAGAATTGGTAATCCTCCCAATATTTTGCTTCCTTGGCGGAAACACCATTGACCATAATTAACCTTGGTCGGTTGGTTGAGGATTTTCTTTTACTTAACCGTTTTATTATTTCCCCCACTGGTTCTATTTCTTCATCCGGTTCCGATTCTTCTTCCGGTTCCGATTCTTCTTCCGGTTCCGACTCTTCTTCCGGTTCCTCTTCGGGAACTTGTGAATCAGTCCACGAATCATTCCAATTTACATTTGACTCTTCATTATTATTAGGTGAGTCAATGGGACTTGTTCTAGAGGTAGACATCTATCACATAATATCAAACGCGTTAAGAGATTAATATATCACATAATATTCACATGTTAAAAATATATAGTTTCCAACATAATTTGTTAAGCAATCATTTTTCAAGTAAACACGGTCGAAGTCCAGACTCACTAATGCATCCTAACAAACTAGATAAGACACACTAATGCAAAATTCTGGTTCTCTAAGAACAACGCTCTGATACCAACTGAAATGTCCCGTTCTTATTGATTAAAAACGTTCCATATTAATTGATTTCGTTGCGAGGTTTTGACCTCTATATGAGACGTTTTTCAAAGACTGCATTCATTTTTAAAACAAACCATAACCTTTATTTCATAAATAAAGGTTTAAAAAGCTTTACGTAGATTATCAAATAATGATAATCTAAAATATCCTGTTTACACATGACCATTACATAATGGTTTACAATACAAATATGTTACAACAAAATAAGTTTCTTGAATGCAGTTTTTACACAATATCATACAAGCATGGACTCCAAATCTTGTCCTTATTTTAGTATGCAACAGCGGAAGCTCTTAATATTCACCTGAGAATAAACATACTTTAAACGTCAACAAAAATGTTGGTGAGTTATAGGTTTAACCTATATATATATATATATCAAATCGCAACAATAGACTACAAGATTTCATATTTCAATACACATCCCATACATAGAGATAAAAATCATTCATATGGTGAACACCTGGTAACCGACATTAACAAGATGCATATATAAGAATATCCCCATCATTCCGGGACACCCTTCGGATATGATATAACTTTCGAAGTACTAAAGCATCCGGTACTTTGGATGAGGTTTGTTAGGCCCAATAGATCTATCTTTAGGATTCGCGTCAATTAGGGTGTCTGTTCCCTAATTCTTAGATTACCAGACTTAATAAAAAGGGGCATATTCGATTTCGATAATTCAACCATAGAATGTAGTTTCACGTACTTCTGTCTATTTTGTAAATCATTTATAAAACCTGCATGTATTCTCATCCTAAAAATATTAGATTTTAAAAGTGGGACTATAACTCACTTTCACAGATTTTTACTTCATCGGGAAGTAAGACTTGGTCACTGGTTGATTCACAAACCTATAACAATATATACATATATATCAAAGTATGTTCAAAATATATTTACAACACTTTTAATATATTTTGATGTTTTAAGTTTATTAAGTCAGCTATCCTCGTTAGTAATCTACAACTAGTTGTCCACAGTTAGATATACAGAAATAAATCGATAAATATTATCTTGAATCAATCCACGACCCAGTGTATACGTATTCTCAGTATTGATCACAACTCAAACTATACATATTTTGGAATCAACCTCAACCCTGTATAGCTAACTCCAACATTCACATATAGAGTGTCTATGGGTGTTCCGAAATATATATAGATGTGTCGACATGATAGGTCGAAACATTGTATATGTGTCTATGGTATCTCAAGATTACATAATATACAATACAAGTTGATTAAGTTATGGTTGGAATAGATTTGTTACCAATTTTCACGTTGCTAAAATGAGAAAAATTATCCAATCTTGTTTTACCCATAACTTCTTCATTTTAAATCCGTTTTGAGTGAATCAACTTGCTATGGTTTCATATTGAACTCTATTTTATGAATATAAACAGAAAAAGTATAGGTTTATAGTTGGAAAAATAAGTTACAAGTCGTTTTTGTAAAGGTAGTCATTTCAGTCGAAAGAACGACGTCTAGATGACCATTTTAGAAAACATACTTCCACTTTGAGTTTAACCATAATTTTTGGATATAGTTTCATGTTCATAATAAAAATCATTTTCTCAGAATAACAACTTTTAAATCAAAGTTTATCATAGTTTTTAATTAACTAACCCAAAACAGCCCGCGGTGTTACTACGACGGCGTAAATCCGGTTTTACGGTGTTTTTCATGTTTCCAGGTTTTAAATCATTAAGTTAGCATATCATATAGATATAGAACATGTGTTTAGTTAATTTTAAAAGTCAAGTTAGAAGGATTAACTTTTGTTTGCGAACAAGTTTAGAATTAACTAAACTATGTTCTAGTGATTACGAGTTTAAACCTTCGAATAAGATAGTTTTATATATATGAATCGAATGATGTTATGAACATCATTACTACCTCAAGTTTAGTAGTTAAACCTACTGGAAATGACAAGAAATGATCTAGCTTCAAAGGATCTTGGATGGCTTGAAAGTTCTTGAAGTAGGATCATGACACAAAAACAAGTTCAAGTAAGATTTTTACTCGAATTAAGATAGTTTATAGTTATAGAAATTGAATCAAAGTTTGAATATGAATATTACCTTGAATAAGAAAGATAACCTACTGTATATAACAAAGGTTTCTTGATCTTAGATGATTACTTGGAATGGATTAGAAAGCTTGGAAGTAAATTAGTAAACTTGAAGGGATTTTTGAAGTGTTCTTGAAGTGTTCTTACTATGATGATTATAGCTTGATTCTTGAAGTGATTTTTGATGAAAATGATGATTAACTACTGGAAAAATACGTTCATAATAGTGTGTGTGTGTGTTGAGAGAGAATTAGAAAGAGAATTAGAAGTGAAATGGAGTGAATGATGAGTGGTAATTGGTGAGTGGTGAGTGGGGTTAAAAGGAGTTCTAGTTAGTTGACTAGCTCATGGTAGAAGTTAAAATTGATTAGTCATACATGACATAATCAAGAGTGGAATCCCATGCTAGTTCCTATTGGTATATAACCATAGTAAGTACGTTTTGAAAATGTGTATAATACGGGTAAGAATACGACTAGAATTCTTGATGAAAGAAAAGAATGGGAAAGTAACTGTAACCATTTTCGTTAAGTATGAGTGTTTTGATATATGTCTTGAAGTCTTCCAAAAGTATTTTAATACATCTAAATACACTACATGTATATACATTTTAACTGAGTCGTTAAGTCATCGTTAGTCGTTACATGTAAGTGTTGTTTTGAAACCTTTAAGTTAACGATCTCAATTAATGTTGTTAACCCATTGTTTATTATATCTAATGAGATGTTAAATTATTATATTATCATGATATTATGATATATTAATATATCTTAATATGATATATATACATTTAAATGTCGTTACAACGATAATCGTTACATATATGTCTCGTTTCGAAATCCTTAAGTTAGTAGTCTTGTTTATATGTATATAACTCATTGTTAATATACTTATGGAGATACTTACTTATCATAATCTCATTTTAACCATATGTATATCCATATATATATCGTCATGTCGTTTTTACAAGTTTTAACGTTCGTGAATCGCCGGTCAACTTGGGTGGTCAATTGTCTATATGAAACATATTTCAATTAATCAAGTCTTAACAAGTTTGATTGCTTAACATGTTGGAAACATTTAATCATGTAAATATCAATCTCAATTAATATATATAAACATGGAAAAGTTCGGGTCACTACACCCACCTGTAATGTACATGCGATATCTTTTAAATACAGTACACCTTTTTCGTGTAAAAAATCATCTTTCATAAATTTTAGTAATCGTACACATATCTCGTGCACAAAAATAACATACACATAACCTGTGTATGTTATGTGTATGTTATTTTTGTGCACGAGATATGTGTACGATTACTAAAATTTATGAAAGATGATTTTTTACACGAAAAAGGTGTACTGTATTTAAAAGATATCGCATGTACATTACAGGTGGGTGTAGTGACCCGAACTTTTCCATGTTTATATATATTAATTGAGATTGATATTTACATGATTAAATGTTTCCAACATGTTAAGCAATCAAACTTGTTAAGACTTGATTAATTGAAATATGTTTCATATAGACAATTGACAACCCAAGTTGACCGGCGATTCACGAACGTTAAAACTTGTAAAAACGACATGACGATATATATATATGGATATAGATATGGTTAACATGATATTATGATAAGTTAATATCTCCATAAGTATATTAACAATGAGTTATATACATATAAACAAGACTACTAACTTAAGGATTTCGAAACGAGACATATATGTAACGATTATCGTTGTAACGACATTTAAATGTATATATATCATATTAAGATATATTAATATATCATAATATCATGATAATATAATAATTTAACATCTCATTAGATATAATAAACAATGGGTTAACAACATTAATTGAGATCGTTAACTTAAAGGTTTCAAAACAACACTTACATGTAACGACTAACGATGACTTAACGACTCAGTTAAAATGTATATACATGTAGTGTATTTAGATGTATTAAAATACTTTTGGAAGACTTCAAGACATATATCAAAACACTCATACTTAACGAAAATGGTTACAGTTACTTTCCCATTCTTTTCTTTCATCAAGAATTCTAGTCGTATTCTTACCCGTATTATACACAGCTTCAAAACGTACTTACTATGGGTATATACCAATAGGAACTAGCATGGGATTCTACTCTTGATTATGTCATGTATGACTAATCAATTTTAACTTCTACCATGAGCTAGTCAACTAACTAGAACTCCTTTTAACCCCACTCACCACTCACCAATTACCACTCATCATTCACTCCATTTCACTTCCAATTCTCTTTCTAATTCTCTCTCAACACACACACACTATTATGAACGTATTTTTCCAGTAGTTAATCATCATCTTCATCAAAAATCACTTCAAGAATCAAGCTATAATCATCATAGGAAGAACACTTCAAGAACACTTCAAAAATCCCTTCAAGTTTACTAATTTACTTCCAAGCTTTCTAATCCATTCCAAGTAATCATCTAAGATCAAGAAACCTTTGTTATATACAGTAGGTTATCTTTCTTATTCAAGGTAATATTCATATTCAAACTTTGATTCAATTTCTATAACTATAAACTATCTTAATTCGAGTAAAAATCTTACTTGAACTTGTTTTTGTGTCATGATCCTACTTCAAGAACTTTCAAGCCATCCAAGATCCTTTGAAGCTAGATCATTTCTTGTCACTTCCAGTAGGTTTACCTACTAAACTTGAGGTAGTAATGATGTTCATAACATCATTCGATTCATATATATAAAACTATCTTATTTGAAGGTTTAAACTCGTAATCACTAGAACATAGTTTAGTTAATTCTAAACTTGTTCGCAAACAAAAGTTAATCCTTCTAACTTGACTTTTAAAATTAACTAAACACATGTTCTATATCTATATGATATGCTAACTTAATGATTTAAAACCTGGAAACACGAAAAACACCGTAAAATCGGATTTACGCCGTCGTAGTAACACCGCGGGCTGTTTTGGGTTAGTTAATTAAAAACTATGATAAACTTTGATTTAAAAGTTGTTATTCTGAGAAAATGATGTTTATTATGAACATGAAACTATATCCAAAAATTATGGTTAAACTCAAAGTGGAAGTATTTTTTCTAAAATGGTCATCTAGACGTCGTTCTTTAGACTAAAATGACTACCTTTACAAAAACGACTTGTAACTTATTTTTCCGACTATAAACCTATACTTTTTCTGTTTAGATTCATAAAATAGAGTTCAATATGAAACCATAGCAATTTGATTCACTCGAAACGGATTTAAAATGAAGAAGTTATGGGTAAAACAAGATTGGATAATTTTTCTCATTTTAGCTACGTGAAAATTGGTAACAAATCTATTCCAACCATAACTTAATCAACTTGTATTGTATATTATGTAATCTTGAGATACCATAGACAAGTATACAATGTTTCGACCTATCATGTCGACACATCTATATATATTTCGGAACAACCATAGACACTCTATATGTGAATGTTGGAGTTAGCTATACAGGGTTGAGGTTGATTCCAAAATATATATAGTTTGAGTTGTGATCAATACTGAGATACGTATACACTGGGTCGTGGATTGATTCAAGATAATATTTATCGATTTATTTCTGTACATCTAACTGTGGACAACTAGTTGTAGGTTACTAACGAGGACAGCTTACTTAATAAACTTAAAACATCAAAATATATTAAAAGTGTTGTAAATATATTTTAAACATACTTTGATATATATGTATATATTGTTATAGGTTCGTGAATCAACCAGTGGCCAAGTCTTACTTCCCGACGAAGTAAAAATCTGTGAAAGTGAGTTATAGTCCCACTTTTAAAATCTAATATTTTTGGAATGAGAATACATGTAGGTTTTATAAATGATTTACAAAATAGACACAAGTACGTGAAACTACATTCTATGGTTGAATTATCGAAATCGAATATGCCCCTTTTTATTAAGTCTGGTAATCTAAGAATTAGGGAACAGACACCCTAATTGACGCGAATCCTAAAGATAGATCTATTGGGCCTAACAAACCCCATCCAAAGTACCGGATGCTTTAGTACTTCGAAATTTATATCATATCCGAAGGGTGTCCCGGAATGATGGGGATATTCTTATATATGCATCTTGTTAATGTCGGTTTCCAGGTGTTCACCATATGAATGAATTTTTATCTCTATGTATGAGATGTGTAGTGAAATATGAAATCTTGTGGTCTATTTTTACGATTTGATATATATAGGTTAAACCTATAACTCACCAACATTTTTTTTGACGTTTAAAGCATGTTTATTCTCAGGTGAATATTAAGAGCTTCCGCTGTTGCATAATGAAATAAGGACAAGATTTGGAGTCCATGTTTGTATGATATTGTGTAAAAACTGCATTCAAGAAACTGATTTCGATGTAACATATTTGTATTGTAAACCATTATGTAATGGTCGTGTGTAAATATGATATTTTAGATTATCATTATTTGATAATCTACGTAAAGCTTTTTAAACCTTTATTTATGAAATAAAGGTTATGGTTTGTTTTAAAAATGAATGCAGTCTTTGAAAAACGTCTCATATAGAGGTCAAAACCTCGCAACGAAATCAATTAACATGGAACGTTTTTAATCAATAAGAACGGGACATTTCAGTTGGTATCAGAGCGTTGGTCTTAGAGAACCAGAATTTTGTATTAGTGTATCTTATCAGGTTTGTTAGGATGCATTAGTGAGTCTGGACTTCGACCGTGTTTACTTGAAAAATGATTGCTTAACAAATTTTGTTGGAAACTATATATTTTTAACATGTGAATATTATGTGATATATTAATCTCTTAACGCGTTTGATATTATGTGATAGATGTCTACCTCTAGAACAAGTCCCATTGACTCACCTAATAATAATGAAGAGTCAAATGTAAATTGGAATGATTCGTGGACTGATTCACAAGTTCCCGAAGAGGAACCGGCAGAAGAGTCGGAACCAGAAGAAGAATCGGAACTGGAAGAAGAATCGGAACCGGATGAAGAAATAGAACCGGTGGGGGAAATAATAAAACGGTTAAGTAAAAGAAAATCCTCAACCAACCGACCAAGGTTAATTATGGTCAATGGTGTTTCCGCTAAGGAAGCAAAATATTGGGAGGATTACCAGTTCTCCGATGAATCGGATTCTGACGAGAATTCCGATGATGTTATAGAAATTACCCCAACTGAATTTAAAAAGGCAAAAGAAAATAATAAGGGAAAGGGCATAAAAATAGAGAAATCTAATTCCAACCCCGATGAACTTTATATGTATCGTCAACCCCCGAAGTCCTTAAGTTGTAACAATGACCCGGGAACCTCTAAACCACCAGGTTTTTCTAAACCAATGTGGAAAACGACGGCTCGTATTAGGGGAACATCATATATCCCTAGAAACTTGGCAAAACGAACCAAAACCGAAGAAGAAGAAACAAGCGAGTCGGAATAAGATAGTTGTATTCGTGTGGTATAATATATGTAATATAGTGTGCTTATGCTTTATGATATATGTAAAAATTGCTTGTATAAATAAGTATTTTTTTATGAATCTTACTCTTGTCTATTTTACAGTATAAAAACACAAAATGGATAGACAACCCAATATTTTAAGAGACCTACCCGGAGACATGATTGATGAAATCTTGTCTAGAGTCGGTCAGAATTCTTCGGCACAACTATTTAAGGCGAGATCAGTTTGTAAGACATTCGAAGAACGTTCCAAGAATGCCTTAGTTTATAAAAGGCTTTCGTTCGAAAGATGGTGGATATCACATTGGGAAATCCATAAGTTACGATGTGTTTACTTTGACGCATATATTGCGGGGAACCCAAATGCTATTTTACGCAATGGGTTAAGAAATTATTTTGATTCAATATATCCGAATATTGGACTTCGTGATTTAGAAAAAGCGGCTAACATGCAACATAAAGAAGCATGTTATGCTTACGGATTAGTAATGTTCGCTTCTCACCAAAGTGAGAACAAGAACATCGGCCTACAACTATTAAACAAAACGTTCCCACAAGTGACGGAGTCGGTAATTAGGGTAAGAAATGAGGTTTTTAGATTGTTACGGGACTGTTGGACATTACGTAACCCTCGTCCCTTTGACGACGTTACAACACGCTGTCTTATCAACGGCCATAACGGTTATGTTCCACAAGACCAAGGATGGGAAGTAGTCCTAGTAAAACCAGAATGCATGACTTGTTTCCGGACGTATGAATTACGTGTCTTTATTGCCTTTACTGAACGACTTGTGTACTAGCTAGAATTATCTTCACAACTATCTTGTATCAAAGTTATTGTGTGCTATATTTCATGCTTTATGTAAAATAAGCGGTATTGTAAGTTTGTAAAATATTGTATAAAAGTTTGAACGCGAAATATTATTATAATCAGTTTTTCATATAGAATTGTAGTAGTTGAATTGTATATTAGCTACTAAGTATGAACTTAACGGGTAGGTACTACCCAAATTTAAACTTATAAAACGCTAATATGAAGAAAAAGCTTTTATAAATGAGTTCATATTATGCTACGAAATACTATTAACTACTCTTGATATTCTGTATGATTAACTTGTTCCATTTGACTATTTTGAAGTAAATGGCACCGACTACTCGACAGACCGTGAATATGAATGAAGAGAAATTCCGTACTTTTCTAGCTTCAAACATAGCCGCAGTACAGGCTGCGCTACATACCAACAATAACCTTGGATCTAGCAGTACAGGAAATCGTGTAGGATGCACCTACAAAGAATTCACTGCCTGCAAACCTTTGGAATTTGATGGAACCGAAGGACCGATCGGATTGAAACGGTGGACCGAGAAGGTCGAATCGGTGTTTGCCATAAGTAAGTGTACTGAAGAGGACAAAGTAAAGTACGCTACGCATACCTTGACAGGTTCTGCGTTAACATGGTGGAATACCTATCTAGAGCAAGTGGGACAAGACGATGCGTACGCACTACCGTGGTCAGCATTCAAGCACTTGATGAACGAGAAGTACCGTCCCAGAACCGAGGTCAATAGGCTCAAGATAGAACTTAGAGGGTTATGAACCCAAGGATTTGATATTACCACGTACGAAAGACGATTCACAAAATTGTGCCTATTGTGTCCGGGAGCATTCGAAGATGAGGAAGAGAAGATTGACGCGTTTGTGAAAGGATTACCGGAAAGAATCCAAGAAGATATAAGTTCACACGAGCCCGCCTCCATACAACAGACATGTAGAATGGCTCACAAACTAGTCAACCAGATTGAAGAAAGAATTAAAGAACAGACTGCTGAAGAGGCCAATGTGAAGCAAGTCAAAAGAAAGTGGGAGGAAAAAGGTGATAAGAATCACCAATACAACAACAACAGCAATTACAACAATAATCGCAACAATTATCCCAACAATCGCAACATCAATCGCAACTACAACAAACGGCCCAACAACAACAACAACAACAGCAACAACAACAACAAAAGCAACTACAACAATCATCCTAACAACAATAATAACCGCAACAACAACAACAATCAGAAGCAGCTATGCCAAAGGTGTGAAAAGTATCACTCGGGGTTCTGCACCAAATTTTGCAACAAGTGTAAAAGAAATGGTCATAGCGCGGCGAAGTGTGAGGTCTACGGACCAGGGGTTAATAGAACGAAATGAACAAATGGTGTCGGAACGAGTAATGGCGGAGCAAGTAGTGTCGGAGCAAGTTATGCCAATGTAGTTTGTTATAAATGTGGAAAACTGGGCCACATTATTAGAAATTGCCCGAACCAGGAGAACACGAATGGACAAGGCCGCGGAAGAGTTTTCAATATTAATGCGGCAGAGGCACAGGAAGACCCGGAGCTTGTTACGGGTACGTTTCTTATTGATAATAAATCTACTTACGTTTTATTTGATTCGGGTGCGGATAGAAGCTATATGAGTAGAGATTTTTGTGCTAAATTAAGTTGTCAATTGACGCCTTTGGATAGTAAATTTTTACTCGAATTAGCAAATGGTAAATTAATTTCAGCAGATAATATATGTCGGAATCGAGAAATTAAACTGGTTAGCGAAACATTTAAGATTGACTTGATACCAGTAGAGTTAGGGAGTTTTGATGTGATAATCGGTATGGACTAGTTGAAAGAAGTGAAAGCAGAGATCGTTTGTTACAAAAATGCAATTCGCATTATACGAGAAAAAGGAAAACCCTTAATGGTGTACGGAGAAAAGGGCAACACGAAGCTACATCTTATTAGTAATTTGAAGGCACAAAAACTAATAAGAAAAGGTTGCTATGCTGTTCTAGCACACGTCGAGAAAGTACAAACTGAAGAAAAGAGCATCAATGATGTTCCCATTGCAAAAGAATTTCCCGATGTATTTCCGAAAGAATTACCAGGATTACCCCCACATCGATCCGTTAAATTTCAAATAGATCTTGTACCAGGAGCTGCACCAATAGCTCGTGCTCCTTACAGACTCGCACCCAGCGAGATGAAAGAACTGCAAATCCAATTACAAGAACTTTTAGAGCGTGGTTTCATTCGACCAAGCACATCACCGTGGGGAGCTCATGTTTTGTTTGTCAAGAAGAAAGATGGTACATTCAGGTTGTGTATCGACTACCGAGAGTTGAACAAACTTACCATCAAGAACCGCTACCCACTACCGAGAATCGATGACTTATTTGATTAACTACAAGGCTCGTCTGTTTATTCAAAGATTGACTTACGTTCCGGGTATCATCAAATGCGGGTGAAAGAAGATGATATTCCAAAGACTGCTTTCAGAACACGTTACGGTCATTATGAGTTTATGGTCATGCCATTTGGTTTAACTAATGCACCAGCTGTGTTCATGGACCTTATGAACCGAGTGTGTGGACCATACCTTGACAAGTTTGTCATTGTTTTCATTGATGACATACTTATTTACTCAAAGAATGACCAAGAACACGGTGAACATTTGAGAAAGGTGTTAGAAGTATTGAGGAAGGAAGAATTGTACGCTAAGTTTTCAAAGTGTGCATTTTGGTTGGAAGAAGTTCAATTCCTCGGTCACATAGTGAACAAAGAAGGTATTAAGGTGGATCCGGCAAAGATAGAAACTGTTGAAAAGTGGGAAACCCCGAAAACTCCGAAACACATACGCCAGTTTTTAGGACTAGCTGGTTACTACAGAAGGTTCATCCAAGACTTTTCCAGAATAGCAAAACCCTTGACTGCATTAACGCATAAAGGGAAGAAATTTGAATGGAATGATGAACAAGAGAAAGCGTTTCAGTTATTAAAGAAAAAGCTAACTACGGCACCTATATTGTCATTGCCTGAAGGGAATGATGATTTTGTGATTTATTGTGACGCATCAAAGCAAGGTCTCGGTTGTGTATTAATGCAACGAACGAAGGTGATTGCTTATGCATCTAGACAATTGAAGATTCACGAACAAAATTATACGACGCATGATTTGGAATTAGGCGCGGTTGTTTTTGCATTAAAGACTTGGAGGCACTACTTATATGGTGCCAAAAGTATTATATATACCGACCACAAAAGTCTTCAACACATATTTAATCAGAAACAACTGAATTTGAGGCAGCGTAGGTGGATTGAATTATTGAATGATTACGACTTTGAGATTCGTTACCACCCGGGGAAGGCAAATGTGGTAGCCGATGCCTTGAGCAGGAAGGACAGAGAACCCATTCGAGTAAAATCTATGAATATAATGATTCATAATAACCTTACTACTCAAATAAAGGAGGCGCAACAAAGAGTTTTAAAAGAAGGAAATTTAAAGGATGAAATACCCAAAGGATCGGAGCAGCATCTTAATATTCGGGAAGACGAAACCCGGTATAGGGCTGAAAGGATTTGGGTACCAAAATTTGGAGATATGAGAGAAATGGTACTTAGAGAAGCTCATAAAACCAGATACTCAATACATCCTAGAACGGGGAAGATGTACAAGGATCTCAAGAAACATTTTTGGTGGCCGGGTATGAAAGCCGATGTTGCTAAATACGTAGGAGAATGTTTGACGTGTTCTAAGGTCAAAGCTGAGCATCAGAAACCATTAGGTCTACTTCAACAACCCGAAATCCCGGAATGGAAATGGGAAAACATTACCATGGATTTCATCACTAAATTGCCAAGGACTGCAAGTGGTTTTGATACTATTTGGGTAATAGTTAATCGTCTCAACAAATCAGCACATTTTCTGCCAATAAGAGAAGATGACAAGATGGAGAAGTTAGCACGACTGTATTTGAAGGAAGTCGTCTCCAGACATGGAATACCAATCTCTATTATCTCTGATAGGGATGGCAGATTTATTTCAAGATTCTGGCAGACATTACAGCAAGCATTAGGAACTCGTCTAGACATGAGTACTGCCTATCATCTACAAACTAATGGGCAGAGCGAAAGGACAATACAAACGCTTGAAGACATGCTACGAGCATGTGTTATTGATTTCGGAAACAGTTGGGATCGACATCTACCATTAGCAGAATTTTCCTACAACAACAACTACCATTCAAGAATTGAGATGGCGCCGTTTGAAGCACTTTATGGTAGAAAGTGCAGGTCTCTGATTTGTTGGAGTGAAGTGGGGGATAGACAGATTACGGGTCCAGAGATTATACAAGAAACTACCGAGAAGATCATCCAAATTCAACAACGGTTGAAAACCGCCCAAAGTCGACAAAAGAGCTACGCTGACATTAAAAGAAAAGATATAGAATTTGAAATTGGAGAGATGGTCATGCTTAAAGTTGCACCTTGGAAAGGCGTTGTTCGCTTTGGTAAACGATGGAAATTAAATCCAAGGTATATTGGACCATTCAAGATTGTTGATCGTGTCGGACCAGTAGCTTACCGACTTGAGTTACCTCAACAACTCGCTGCTGTACATAACACTTTCCACGTCTCGAATTTGAAGAAATGTTTTGCTAAAGAAGATCTCACTATTCCGTTAGATGAAATCCAAATCAACGAAAAACTTCAATTCATCGAAAAACCCGTCGAAATAATGGATCGTGAGGTTAAAAGACTTAAGCAAAACAAGATACCAATTGTTAAGGTTCGATGGAATGCTCGTAGAGGACTCGAGTTCACCTGGGAGCGTGAAGATCAGATGAAGAAGAAATACCCGCATCTATTTCCAGAAGATTCGTCAACACCTTCAACAGCTTAAAATTTCGGGACGAAATTTATTTAACGGGTAGGTACTGTAGTGACCCGAACTTTTCCATGTTTATATATATTAATTGAGATTGATATTTACATGATTAAATGTTTCCAACATGTTAAGCAATCAAACTTGTTAAGACTTGATTAATTGAAATATGTTTCATATAGACAATTGACCACCCAAGTTGACCGGCGATTCACGAACGTTAAAACTTGTAAAAACGACATGATGATATATATATGGATATACATATGGTTAACATGAGATTATGATAAGTAAGTATCTCCATAAGTATATTAACAATGAGTTATATACATATAAACAAGACTACTAACTTAAGGATTTCGAAACGAGACATATATGTAACGCTTATCGTTGTAACGACATTTAAATGTATATATATCATATTAAGATATATTAATATAGCATAATATCATGATAATATAATAATTTAACATCTCATTAGATATAATAAACAATGGGTTAACAACATTAATTGAGATCGTTAACTTAAAGGTTTCAAAACAACACTTACATGTAACGACTAACGATGACTTAACGACTCAGTTAAAATGTATATACATGTAGTGTATTTAGATGTATTAAAATACTTTTGGAAGACTTCAAGACATATATCAAAACACTCATACTTAACGAAAATGGTTACAGTTACTTTCCCATTCTTTTCTTTCATCAAGAATTCTAGTCGTATTCTTACCCGTATTATACACAGCTTCAAAACGTACTTACTATGGGTATATACCAATAGGAACTAGCATGGGATTCCACTCTTGATTATGTCATGTATGACTAATCAATTTTAACTTCTACCATGAGCTAGTCAACTAACTAGAACTCCTTTTAACCCCACTCACCACTCACCAATTACCACTCATCATTCACTCCATTTCACTTCCAATTCTCTTTCTAATTCTCTCTCAACACACACACACTATTATGAACGTATTTTTCCAGTAGTTAATCATCATCTTCATCAAAAATCACTTCAAGAATCAAGCTATAATCATCATAGGAAGAACACTTCAAGAACACTTCAAAAATCCCTTCAAGTTTACTAATTTACTTCCAAGCTTTCTAATCCATTCCAAGTAATCATCTAAGATCAAGAAACCTTTGTTATATACAGTAGGTTATCTTTCTTATTTAAGGTAATATTCATATTCAAACTTTGATTCAATTTCTATAACTATAAACTATCTTAATTCGAGTAAAAATCTTACTTGAACTTGTTTTTGTGTCATGATCCTACTTCAAGAACTTTCAAGCCATCCAAGATCCTTTGAAGCTAGATCATTTCTTGCGACTTCCAGTAGGTTTACCTACTAAACTTGAGGTAGTAATGATGTTCATAACATCATTCGATTCATATATATAAAACTATCTTATTCGAAGGTTTAAACTCGTAATCACTAGAACATAGTTTAGTTAATTCTAAATTTGTTCGCAAAAAAAAGTTAATCCTTCTAACTTGACTTTTAAAATTAACTAAACACATGTTCTATATCTATATGATATGCTAACTTAATGATTTAAAACCTGGAAACACGAAAAACACCGTAAAACCGGATTTACGCCGTCGTAGTAACACCGCGGGCTGTTTTGGGTTAGTTAATTAAAAACTATGATAAACTTTGATTTAAAAGTTGTTATTCTGAGAAAATGATGTTTATTATGAACATGAAACTATATCCAAAAATTATGGTTAAACTCAAAGTGGAAGTATTTTTTCTAAAATGGTCATCTAGACGTCGTTCTTTCGACTGAAATGACTACCTTTACAAAAACGACTTGTAACTTATTTTTCCGACTATAAACCTATACCTTTTCTGTTTTGATTCATAAAATAGAGTTCAATATGAAACCATAGCAATTTGATTCACTCGAAACGGATTTAAAATGAAGAAGTTATGGGTAAAACAAGATTGGATAATTTTTCTCATTTTAGCTACGTGAAAATTGGTAACAAATCTATTCCAACCATAACTTAATCAACTTGTATTGTATATTATGTAATCTTGAGATACCATAGACACGTATACAATGTTTCGACCTATCATGTCGACACATCTATATATATTTCGGAACAACCATACACACTCTATATGTGAATGTTGGAGTTAGCTATACAGGGTTGAGGTTGATTCCAAAATATATATAGTTTGAGTTGTGATCAATACTGAGATACGTATACACTGGGTCGTGGATTGATTCAAGATAATATTTATCGATTTATTTCTGTACATCTAACTGTGGACAACTAGTTGTAGGTTACTAACGAGGACAGCTGACTTAATAAACTTAAAACATCAAAATATATTAAAAGTGTTGTAAATATATTTTAAACATACTTTGATATATATGTATATATTGTTATAGGTTCGTGAATCAACCAGTGGCCAAGTCTTACTTCCCGACGAAGTAAAAATCTGTGAAAGTGAGTTATAGTCCCACTTTTAAAATCTAATATTTTTGGGATGAGAATACATGCAGGTTTTATAAATGATTTACAAAATAGACACAAGTACGTGAAACTACATTCTATGGTTGAATTATCGAAATCGAATATGCCCCTTTTTATTAAGTCTGGTAATCTAAGAATTAGGGAACAAACACCCTAATTGACGCGAATCCTAAAGATAGATCTATTGGGCCTAACAAACCCCATCCAAAGTACCGGATGCTTTAGTACTTTGAAATTTATATCATATCCGAAGGGTATCCCGGAATGATGGGGATATTCTTATATATGCATCTTGTTAATGTCGGTTACCAGGTGTTCACCATATGAATGAATTTTTATCTCTATGTATGGGATGTGTAGTGAAATATGAAATCTTGTGGTCTATTGTTACGATTTGATATATATAGGTTAAACCTATAACTCACCAGCATTTTTGTTGACGTTTAAAGCATGTTTATTCTCAGGTGAATATTAAGAGCTTCCGCTATTGCATACTAAAATAAGGACAAGATTTGGAGTCCATGTTTGTATGATATTGTGTAAAAACTGCATTCAAGAAACTGATTTCGATGTAACATATTTGTATTGTAAACCATTATGTAATGGTCGTGTGTAAACAGGATATTTTAGATTATCATTATTTGATAATCTACGTAAAGCTTTTTAAACCTTTATTTCTATGGTTTGTTTTAAAAATGAATGCAGTCTTTGAAAAACGTCTCATATAGAGGTCAAAACCTCGCAACGAAATCAATTAATATGGAACGTTTTTAATCAATAAGAATGGGACATTTCAGTGGGTATAGGATTCGGGCCCATTTGTACCATGCAGGATTTAAATCTTGTGGTCTATCAAAATGATGAATTTTATTATTGTATGATAAACCTATGAACTCACCAACCTTTTGGTTGACACTTGAAAGCATGTTTATTCTTAGGTATGAAAGAAATCTTCCGTTGTGCATTTTCTCATATTAGAGATATTACTTGCAGTCATTCATGACATATTTCAAAAGACGTTGCATTCGCGTCGATGAGTTCATCAAGATTATTTTTAAGTCAATTATAGTTGGATATATTACGAAGTGGTATGCATACCGTCAACTTTCGATGTAATGAAAGATTGTCTTTTCAAAAACGAATGCAATGTTTGTAAAATGTATCATATAGAGGTCAAGTACCTCGCGATGTAACCAAATGTAATGTATTCGTCCAGATGGATTATGACGGGTCACTACACTAATCATATAATATATATAAATATATATATATTATATATATATATATATATATATATATATATATATATATATATATGTATATATATATATTAATATAACTAAATGTATAAATATTAATTATTTTAAATATATATACAAAATAAATATATATAACATATAATTTAAGGTATAATATATATATAACTAAAGTACATGTTTTAAAAAGAATGTAGTATAAAACTCCATATAACTACAAACACATAAACATTATATAATTAATAAATGAAATTATGTGGTTTCCATTATATGTTTTAATAGATATATAATTGAATATAGGTTCGTGAATCCGAGGCCAACCCTACATTTGTTCAGTGTTGTCATATGTATTTTTACTACAAAATACAGTATGGTGAGTTTCATTACTCCCTTTTTAAATGCTTTTGCAATATATATTTTTGGGACAGAGAATACATGCGCTGCTTTTATAAATGTTTTACGAAATAGACACAAGTAATCGAAACTACATTATATGGTTAAATGATCGAAGCCGAATATGTCCCTTTTGCTTGGTAGCCTAAGAATTAGTAAACCGATCTACTAATTGACGCGAATCCCAAAGATATATCTATTGGGTCTAACAAACCCCATTCAAAGTACCGGATGCTTTAGTACTTCGATGTTGTTTTATCATGTCTGATGGATGTCCCGGAATGATAGGGGATATTCTTTTATGCATCTTGTTAATGTCGGTTACCAGGTGTTCAATCCATATGAATGATTTTTGTCTCTATGCATGGGACGTATATTTACGAGAAATGAAAATGAAAATCTTGTGGTCTATTAAAATGATGAAAATGAATGTTTATGATAAACTAATGAACTCACCAACCTTTTGTTTGACACTTGAAAGCATGTTTATTCTCAGGTTTGAAAGAAATCTTCCGCTGTGCATTTGCTCATTTTAGAGATATTACTTAGAGTCATTCATGGCATATTTCAAAAGACGTTGCATTCGAGTTGTTGAGTTCAACATTATTATTATTAAGTCATTGATAGTTTGGATATATTATGAAAGGGTATGCATGCCTGTCAACTTTTGATGAAATGAAAGTTTGTTTTTGAAAAACGAATGCAACGTTTGTAAAATGTATCATATAGAGTACAAGTACCTCGCGATGTAACCAAATGTAATGTGTTCGTCCAGATGGATTAGGACGGGTCGTTATAGGTGGTATCAGAGCGGTGGTCTTAGCGAACCAGGTCTTGCATTAGTGTGTCTAACTGTTAGTTGTTTAGATGCATTAGTGGGTCTGGACTTTGACCGTGTCTGCATGTCAAAAGTTTTGCTTATCATTTTGTGTCGAAAATCATCTACTTATCATCCTTTGAAAATTACCTGCTTATCATTCTTAGTCTAGACACTTCTTATTGCATTGATTGCATGAATAGTGTAGAGACAAAATGAATATCTTAGCGTATTTGTTACTGTAGACTTTGTCTGACACGTTTCCTTAATTTCCTCCGTAATCTACGGGATCTTCTGTAATATACATAGATATTCTATGTAATTAGAATATCATCCGATATCCGAAAATCATTTCATATCAAAAAATCCTTTGCCTAACCGTGCAAGATAAATTCTGCAACCAGTTCAAGTTCGTCGGATTTCGATAACTATTCTGATATGGATTTTCACTCGAGCTCCGAAAGCAGTGTAATCGGAATGGATCAACCGATTAGCCATCATCTATTCTGGATGAATTGGGGCTAGGTTCGTAGCCTCCTCAATCATTGGAGACAAGAAGAAAGTGATTCTTTTCATCCACCACATTGCCCTCTTGGCGAAGAACCTGAAGCACTTACCGTCGAACCTGTCCGAAATACCATTTTCTCTCTCATTTCCAGAGTATCTCATCACGATTATATACTATACCAAATTCTAGATCATATTTATCCGCTCGTCCGAACCAACAATCACCCAGGTGTAATAGAAGAAGTCAACGAGCTTCGCGCTCGGGTAGTGGCTTTGGAGAATATGGTGCAAAGGTTACAAACACCAGCAGCAACACCAACAGCATAACCAGTACCACCATCATCAACGCCAACAGTAGCATTACCACCTCGAACAACAACCGCATCGCAAACTTCAACTTCACAATCTGTCACACGAACATCAACGTCGTACGTACCATAGATACCAAGGAGTACTAATAAGAATCAATGATGAAGTATTGATTCATAACTTCATTGGAGAACTATTAGGCGGCGATTATGTAATCTCTAAAGTCTTAAAGATTATTTATTCTAGCTCAAACCGAAAAGCAAATGAGATTAATATCATATTAATTCATTAAATCCATGATTACATCTGAAGAAAATATATATGTACACATGTTTTCATAAAGATTGAAAAAAAAAAATTCTTTTGTATAAACTGTTAATGGTGAAAATATTTTAACGGGTAGGTAATACCCGAGGAATATTTAAATTTCACATTAATAAGTTACACTGTACATTCTTTGAATCTGATTCAACAGTCATTTACTATCCTACTTACATCCACAGATATACGAATCCGTTCACCGCAGAATAACCATTTTCATTCAATTTCATATTTGGATTTTGACTTATCAGAATCCAACAAGTGGCATAATGAAGAAAATATTGGACAAAAATAAAATTTGTTAGAAACAGACCAATTAACTAGGAGAAATTTTGTTAAGAATCTACGCTAATAAAATCCTAGCTAACTGTTCCTAGCTAACTGATTACATTTTATTTATCGCAATTTAATTATCGCAATTTATATTCTCGCAATTTTATTTATCGTCATTTAATTTCTGTCATTTATTTTACGCACTTTAAATATCGGGACACGTATACAAGGTTTTGACATATCATATCGACGCATCTATATATATTATTTGGAATAACCATAGACACTCTATATGTAGTAATGCTTGAGTTAGCTATACAGAGTTGAGGTTGATTCTAAATAATATATATACTTTGAGTTGTGATCGAGTCTAAGACGTACACGGGTCACGATACATATTAATTAATTCGAATATTATATATTAAACTATACATGAATTATTGGACTGTTAACTGTGGACTATAGACTGTGGACTAATAACATTGGACAATTAAAATGAATTAAAATACTGATTACAACATATGAAACTAAATAATTCTTCAAGTTTGTAACTTGATTTCATCTTAAACCTTATTTGTATCTTGACGATTACAATCTGCGTTCAAATCTTTCATGATTCTTGAAAACACCTCAATCGAGAGGATGAACCAACCGCACTTCATCTACGGAAGAAAAGATTGATGCATATAGTTATGCACCTAAAAACACTCGGAACCTAAGTAAACGTTTAACACGTATCTGTGCTAACTCCTTTGACGTTGTTAATACCGAAAATAACTTTACAATCCCTCTTCAAATTAGTCAAAGTTTGTAACGACCCGTCGAAATCGTCATTGACGGCGCCGTTAACTTAGGTCTCGTTGCGTGGTCATAGTCCCTATATGAGACACGTTTGACCAAAATTATGTCGCATTCATTTGAAACGTGCATGACTTGAAAAGTTTAGTTTACCAAACGGATCGACAACAAGTTTAAGTTTACTAAAGTAGTGATCTATAAATGAAATAACTATAAATAGCGTATGCATATAATCAATATGTTTAAGTTTGAATCCAAAAGTGCTATCGCTAGCGTATGCATGTATGCTTGACTCCAAGCAAGTAATCAAAGTGTGCGGAAGCATGTATCAAGTTGCCAAGTATGAACCTGAGAAAACATATAGAAAACTGTCAACGAAAAATGTTGGTGAAATCATAGGTGGTAAACGTTGTTTTTGAACCACAAGATTTTTGTATTTCCTTAACGTTGATTATCTAAATCGTTTGCATTCCAAAAGTTTGTTCGCGAGCACCCAATTATCAAGACTTAACGTTTCCTTCCATAGAACCCCATCACAATAGTGTTAGAACATACACTATTTCTCGAAAATATATTTCATCCGTAGAAGGTAGCGAACCGTCCGTAATGAGGGTTTGTCAAACCCGTATGGCCACACAATATAAGCTCTCGCTTACACCCTACAAGTGTAACTAATGATAATCGAATTGAGGATTTTTGTTCTAACTCGCTGTGGAATGTTTATTTCCTTGTACTTGTGTTCAAAGTATAAAAGTATGTAGTATTAAAACTGTATATGTTTCTCATCCCATGATTTAAAAGTATAAAAGTTATTGAAAGATGGGACTATGATCTCACCTCGAGTGCACGAGTATAAATGTACTTCACAAAGTAAACGTGTGCATGAAAGTTTCTTAGTCTTGACCTAAACAAGTAAGTTGTATCAATTAACCGGTTACGACACAAGGTCGGGCGAAATGTGTTCGATTAGTCCTATGGCTAGTTACGACTCGAATAGTATAGCATGTGAATCACGTTGTCAAGTTTCATGCAAGAATCAAGTATAAAATAAGATTTGAACGGTTGCATAAGTGTTTGGTTAAGTTTGACTAAAAGTCAAACTCGGTCAAGTCAAAGTCAACGAAAAAGTCAACACATTCGGGTCGGGTCCCGAACTATTTTTAAATGGTTTTTAATCATATATAAGCATGTTAGAACAAGTTACACGTGAATCGGAGGTGCGTAGCGTAGCAAACATTTTCTAAATTTTGACCATGTAGGTCAGAACCCAAACACGGCAAATGCCGCGCCACGACCAAGGAGGGCCGCGCCGTGACATTTAACGTGATCTGGTGCCTGGTCAGTTTCAATTGTTCAAGTCAAAATTAACTCTTCAATTTACCACAATTCACAAACCGTAAACACTTAGAACACGTATCTTATATCATTGGAAAGGTAATTTGACGATGAACACAACTAAACACTTTTCATCAAGCAAAAACATCAATTATAATAACCGAAATCTCGTCAAGTGATCAATAAAGGTTTATTTTCAAAGTTTCAAGTTCATCAAATGCATTTTAAGTTTCGGGAATCCAATTCACACATATGATATGCCGTTTTGAAGGTAATGAAACATACATTAAAACTAAACACTTATCAATAACATTAACAAGCATTCAATGCATCAAAAGTTCGTTTTAAAGCTATAAAACCCTAACCAAACTTCATAAACTCATTAATCATGTTCTTGAAGTTTTCTAAATCAACATATGCATCAAAACGAGGCTAGTGATACTAGTAACACAATTAAAACATGAAGTTTAACAATTTAACAACATTAACTCATCCAAAATCAAAGATTAAGCACACCCATTTCAAATGTTCAAACTAGTTACTCAAAACAACGAATCGAGCCAACAAAACATATATTCATGTTATACACGAGCCATAGACATTAACTAACACCATTTTAAGTCAAAAACATGAATTTAGAGAAATCTAGAATTTTAGAAATGTTACCCAAATGAGATGAAATTGGTACCAAAACATAGAGGATGAAGAGAGGATCACGAATATGTAACTTGTTTTGATGTTTGCTTCTTGATTCGGGTTTAGATGATGATTCTTTGTGAAGATCAAAAAGATGTAAAAATGGAAGTATTAGTTGAAAGAAAAATGGAAAAGAGAAAAAAAAAGAATTAAATGAATCGAGGAGGTAAAGTGGTTGACTAGTTGACCTAGTTACCACTTTGCCCTCTTGACAACATTGGTCCCTCAAGTTTCAAAGCGGGTGCGGGATTTTACCGAACGAATATTTTAAACACGCGAGAGTAAACGGAATGTGTTATAATCCAATAACGGAAATATTAAGAACATTAGTTAACGAAAGGTACGAATTTAGATAACGAAAGATATTATTAAAAAAAAGATAGTGTTAAAAATAAATTTAACGAAAAAACGCGGGATGTTACATTACCTACACCTTAAAGGAAATTTCGTCCTGAAATTTAGTTGGAAGTAGTAGTTGTCGTTTCTTCTTCGAAACCTTGCGTTGCAAATTCTACGGATATGTGAAGGTACTTCCTTGGGCATTTCAACGAACTTTGACAGTCGGGACTTTACGTCATTTTAGAGTTTGATTTCGCGAGTCAATATTTCAACCGGTTCCCCTAGGAAGGGAAATTTGTCATTGATAGTAAGCTCATCAAAAAGGATAAGAAGTTCTTGCTTTGCAAGACACGCCTTAAGTTTTATACGTGGAATGTAGGATGAACGGAGACTCAAATGAGTCGAAAAATCTAAATGGCTAGCAACGGGTCCAAAACGCCCCAAGATTTTAAAAGGATCAAAGTATCACGGATAGAGCTTTCTACGTTTCTCAAAATGGATTACACCTCCTCAAGGTGCGACTTTTAACGTTACGCGGTTTCCCACTTGGAATTTGAAATGTTTACGTCTAACATCGGTGTAGCTCTTTTGGCGACTACGGGCCGTCTTGAGCTTTTCTTGGAATTGAATAATTTTCCGGTTGTTTCATGAATGAGTTCGGGTCCGGTGGTTCGCTTGTCACCTACTTCGGTTCAACAATGTAAGAAAACGACAATTGCGGCTATACGGGTCCTCGAAAAGTGTAACGTTAATACTCGAATGAAAATTATTGTAGTAAGAGAATTCAGCTAAAGGCAACTACTTTTCTCAAGTAAATTTGAAGTTCATAACGCAAATTCGTATTACGGTTTCCAAAGTTTGAATCGTATGTTTGCTCAGTCCGTCGGGTTGTGGTTGATGTGTTGTACTCATGTTTAAACGTGGTCCCGAGGCTTTTTGTAAGGCACCCCGAAATCTAGAAGTGAAACGAGCACCTCGATCCAAAATGAGGTACATTTCTATAAGGTATATTTGAACAAGTTTGTTAGGACTTGAAAACGTTTGTTGGAACGAGTTTCTGTTTCTCAAGAATTTCGCGCCGCGGAAGATTTATCGGTTTCTGAAAAACGTTCGTTAGGAACATTCCCCCTCGTGGCAAATACTAGTATAACGTGAAGAGTCTCTCCCTCCATTGAGAATTTAGATAGAAAATTTCCTGAATCAAAAGTATGAGTGTGATGCGAGAGAAATTTCCGCCTCGATGTGAGCATAACAAGTATATTGTAGTTCATCGATAAAACTGTGCGAAAACGAGATAGTATACACGTGTAACATACGTTTGAAGTTGAAAGAATTTTTCATTCATTCGGAAGCATAAATATGGTTCGACAATAATCGGCGATGTGTCCCGGGTATGGTTGTTATCAGTATTCTCGGAGTTGTCGGATGTTCAAACTAGAAAAAAAAATGAAGTCATGTACATGGCACATGGTGGTGATTAGGTTGATCGAGTCCAATCACCATCATGAGTCATTAGAACTTTGGTATGACTTACTGTAATATATGTGAAGACCTGTCCTAATCCATCCGGACGAAGTCCATATCGATTATGAACGATTCAAAACAGTTGATTACATCGCGACGTACTTGACCTCTATATGATACATTTTACAAACATTGCATTCGTTTTTGAAAAGACAATCTTTCATTACATTAAAAGTTGACGGTAGGCATACTATTTCATAATATATGTAACTATAATTGACTTTAAATAATCTTGATGAACTCAACGACTCGAATGCAACGTCATTTGAAATATGTCATGAATGACTTCAAGTAAGGTCTCTAATATGAGCAAATGCACAACGGAAGATTTCTTTCATACCTGAGAATAAACATGCTTCAAAGTGTCAACCAAAAGGTTGGTGAGTTCATTATTCTAACATAAATAATCATTTCATAAATTAAATAGACCACAAGATTTCATATTTCCATTTCTTAAAAACATACGTCCCATGCATAGAGACAAAAATATCATTCATATAGATTGAACACCTGGTAATCGACATTCACAATATATATATAAGAATATCCCCATCATTCCGGGATCCTCCTTTCGGACATGATATAAATTTCGAAGTACTAATACATCTGGTACTTTGGATGGGGCTTGTTGGGCCCGATAGATCTATCCTTAGAGTTCGCGTCAATTAGGGTGTCTGTTCCCTAATTCTTAGATTACCAGACTATATAGGGGCATATTCGATTCGATCATTCAACCATACAATGTAGTTTCGATTACTTGTGTCTATTTCGTAAAATAGTTATAAAAACAGCGCATGTATTCTCAGTCCCAAATATTTATATTGCAAAAGCATTTAAAAAGGGAATAATGAAACTCACACATATAAATATTGTAAAATAGTTAATAAAGCATTTGCATGAATTCTCAGCACAGAAATGTAAAGAGTAAAAGGGAGCAAATGAAACTCACCTAATGTATTTTGTAGTAAAAATACATATGACGACATTGAACAAGAATAGGGTTGGCCTCGGATTCACGAACCTATATCATTTGTATATTTATATTAAAACATGTAATCGTAACAGAATAAATTTATTTATTGTATCTTTAATTTATATATATTATGTATGTTTAATTTGTGTATATATTCAAAATAGTTAATATTTACATAGTTTGTTAATATCTATTTTTATATACATACATGTCTAATGTTATATTTAAAAATTGATAGTTTGTTATTTGTAAGTATTTATATAATTGATATTAGTAGGTTTGATAAATATAGTTAAGTTTGTGTTAAATATATATTTATACAAATAGCTTTCGCTAGAGAATTTAATAATTATGATAATATTAATATTAATAATAATAATATTGATATTATATAATAATAATAATGATAGTGATGATAATTATGTTAATAAAAATAACGATATTAATAATGATAGTAATACTAAGCTTTATAACAATGGCAACAATATTTACGATGATTGTAGTAATTCTTTTAAATCATAAATCAATTAAAATATTAATCATTTCCATAATAACATTTATACTCGATTTTTATATTCATAAGTTTAACAATATTATTAAAACTTTTATAATCATGGTCATAGTAATCATAATTTTCGTATTTAGTTTCTAAACTAATGTTTGTAGTTTCTTATAACTTATTTTATAGCCAACTCATAACTTTTACATGAATTCTTATAATCATTTCCTAAAATCTTTATTATGTCATCTTTTATTCTATACTAATGTTATCAACATGTTAAATATCCTTTTAGTTATAATGATGCTAGCAATACTAATAAAATTATAATAATACCAATAATAATCATTTTGGTTTTGATAATACTAGTAAAAAAAATTTGATAATATCCTAAGTTATGTTAATAATAATAATAATTAATAATACAAACCTTTAGTAACCCTTATAATATATGTATCTAAGATATTCATAATCATAATTACTATAATAATAATAATAATAATAATAATAATAATAATAATCATAGTGATAACAATATTAATAAACATAATAATAATGATATTAAATTATACCTTAATAGCACTAAAAAGAAGGGGACTGTCAAGGACGGGACTCGAACCCACGACCTCCTGAATACCCGCCAACACCTTGAACCATTGGGCTGTTGCCCGTTTTTCTGATTTTATTAGTAACCCGTTTATATTTATTTAGACATTTATGTTATCCCTTCTTCTTCTAAAACCATCGCCCACTGAACAAATCCCAGATTCACAATTAAGCTCCAATCGACTTCCGAATAGTTTTAGGACTCTCAACACTAAATAATTATCCTATATCAATTCTTATATAAATTGGAAACGAGTAAAAAAAATAAAAAAAAATAACAAGCTGTGCACCGTCGCTGTTTGAATAAGAAAAAAAAATATTGTTTTCGATTTCTAGAGGGTATTAGCCAGAGATCATAACACGAAATACGTTACAATTTAATATTAAAAACCATTGAAAACATCAATTTAACTCAAATCGAAACAGAAAAATCGAATTTGGCTCAAGAATAAAAGTTGACTTTTTGAAACATAAACTTTGACTCGTAATTTCGAATTCGTTTTTAGGAAATGGAACGTATAATTTTGTAGAAAGTTTAAGTGGGTGATTCCTAACACTTCTGCAATATTAGATTTTGTAAATTGATTCAATTTCGAATTTTGGCTAAAAAGGTTCAAGAACAGGGTTAATGAAAGTGTTTGATAAAATCTTGGTTCCTTTTTCTCCAATTACAGTATAATATATCTATAACGTGGTAATAATTAATTGAGTTTGTCTTGTAGGGTTGATTGAAATCAATAGAAAACAACAACAGACAGGGAGAATCAGATTACGAAGAAAAAAAATAAAGCAATTTGGTAAACAAACAAAATTAGTTAACTGACTCCCTTAAATTCTTATATATATATAATTTTTATTATTAATTAGTAAATATATTAATAATAATAATAATAATAATAATACTAATTAACAATAATTATATTAATAATAATGGTAATAATTTTAATAGTAATGATAATATTAATTATCAAAATAATAACAATAATGGAATTAATAATAATAATAAAATTAATAATAAAGATATTAATTTCAATAATTCTAATAACTAATAATTAATAATCAAATAATTTAATAGTAATACTAATAATAATAATAATTATAAAGATGATAATAACAATATTATTGATAAAAAAAAATGGTTATTAAGGATAAAGACAATAACAATATCTAATGATATTACAAGTAACAATTAATATATAACAAGTTACACGTGTCAAATTTTATATCTATGTCTTTTTATATAATCTTATTGATAATACTAATATAATTGTTAATATTGAAAGTAATAATAATATTACTATAACAACTATAATTTAACTTATAATTAAACTTATTATACTAAATATTAATATTATATATTATTAATTATGTAATATATATATATATATATATATATATACACACACTAACATACATTGATTAATTAACATTCCAACATTAATATATATAATTCATATATATATATATATATATATATATATATATATATATATATATATATATATATATATATATATTACAACTTAATAATTCTATATATTATTTTATATTTTTAATTCAATTGATTAAAGTGTACTTTATTAATTTAAAAATTATATATACAATTATATTTATATTTACATTTATCTATATATAAATACATATTTATTTACACACAATTGTTCGTGAATCGTCGGGAATGGTCAAAAGGTCAAATGGTATCATGAAATATTTCCAAAACTTTTGAGACTCAATGTTACAGACTTTGCTTATCGTGTCAGAAACATATAAAAATTAAGTTTAAATTTGGTCGGAAATTCCCAGGTCATCACAGTACCTACCCGTTAAAGAAATTTCGTCCCGAAATTTGAGTGAGGTGGTCATGGTTAACAATAAAATTGTTTTCATGACGAATATGAGTTGATAAATAGAGTTTTATCATCATTGAATAATATGGATAAAGCAATTCGATTATTCGAAGAGCACGAATGAAGATATCATAAAGAGTGAGATGAATAAATAAAGTTTCGTCTTAACTTTTGACGTTGTCTTGGTTGAATTCCAGAATTCAAGGGATTTAATGAAAATCTTCGAAATCTAAAAGATTTGATTCTTCGACGAGTAAGGAAATTAAGATCTCTCGAATTAAATACGGTGATCTGCTTTGATTACTCTGTCTGATATTTCCATTATAAATTAAACTCTTCCGTTCTATTATTCTCACCCTTCCTATACTTTCCTTCTTGTTTCATACATCTAAAAGATTCTGAAAATGCTTAATCCAGTTCTAATCCTTGTCCTCATCCTTATTATCACAACAATCATTCTCCTTTTCCAACTTCCACCAGAGGAATCTATTTTCTTCTACTTCGCCCTCGGGATTATAATGTTTTTAATTCTCCCGTGTCTTTATGTTGCGATAAACATTGATATACACGGTTTGTAATTTATGTGTTGTTATCGGGCTTTATATTTTCCCTTATATTTCAAAGTTCTATGCTTTTATTTTCTCTTCCCGACTTCAAGTCAAGCGATTAATGGTCCAGAATTTGTAGATATAGAGTCTCGATTGATTATAATGTTCTAAGCAGGAAGGAACGTGATAGCACGATTTGATTTTCAAATTTATCAACATCACGGAAGATAGAACCATCAAGAATACATTTTCTTGATTTGTTCCGGAGTTAAGTAGGATGAAAGAGTTATGTAACATGGCACATGATGATGTTATGATCTGTGAATCATCACGTTCCATTTAGAAACTCAGCATGACTTACTGTAATATAATCACATTGATCAAGTTTCATTATATTATACTAACTCATGCATCAGTTCCCAACATTAATTCAATAACATTCATATTTTAAGCTCAAAAGTTTACAGAATATAGAAACTAATAGTTTCTATATGATGTAACACTGATATCATGAAGAGATTAATGATTTCAGATAAGAATACTTATGAAAATATCTTCAGAAATATGGAGGATATTTATAATGAAAGATACGATAATATCTTGGAATTTCTAAGACCGGAGGATGATGAAGAATATTGTCCGCAATAGTTTAGAGTAAGGAGCAAGATATTCGCTAAAGACTTTAGCAGATATTGAATCATTTGGATTCTTTGAAGTCAAACTTATTCTTTGTGATTTGTCCACGGCTTTCTTCCTAGTTTCGCATAATCTGCTTTTCGGTACTAAATTTTTCTATTGAATATTTCCAACATAATGATACACAGGAAGCACGAGGAGGTATATAATTTCGGACGAGAATATTTATGAAAATATCCTCAGGAGTATCGAAGATATTGATGATGATATTTTTTTTTTTTGAATTTCTAAGTTCGATGGTTGATGGAGAAAGATTTTCCGCAAGATTTTAACATAACTTCGGAGCAAGATATTCTCTAAAGATTTCAACGGATTTAGAATTATCTGGATTCTTTGAATATAGGGTATGGTCCTTGTATTTGTCCTTGGTCTCCTTCATGGTTAACTCTATCCGTTTTCCAATTCCAACATTTCTGAGCTTTTCCAACATATTATTCTTTATCATCATACTTCCGATGATTATGGTCATTTACGGTTATCTACAGTTTCTGCTGCTTCATTTAGCTTTTTCAACATTCAGAGTATTGATTTGTGACTGAGTGCTTTTCAGAATTTCAGAATGAGAGATCATAATTCTAAGAGATAAATGTCATATATATAACTGTTGGTGTAGATATGCTGTGAGTTTTCAAAGTACTGATTGCTGATTCCCGGTAATTATTATGGTAGTTCTCGTTACAAGATGCGGATGAGTATATGATAGGGTTTCAATGAAGAAATATAATGATTTATCGGAGAGATTTAAACCAAAAAGCAACGAGGTTGCTGGTACTCCTGCTAGTAATATGGTAAAATATGGAAGGTTCCCTGGTAACAATAAAAGAACATACATAATAATCAAGGTGATAATAAGGTTGTTTCGAACGAAAAGTAGAAGTTGATTTGCTGAAGCTGTGACAAAATTTGCTACTTTGAAAAGAGATCGCAAAGTTATTTTTGCTAATAAATGCCAAAGGATCTGACGCGGCTACGTGTTAAACTTTTACTCAGTTGCCGAGAGTTTCCAGGTGCATAACTAAATGTATAAATCTTTCCCTTCGTATGTGAAGTGCGGTTGGTTCATCCTATCGATTGAGGTGTTTTCAAGAATTATGAAAGTTTCGAACGCAGATTGAAATCGTCAAGATACAAATGAGGTTTAAAATGAGATCAAGTGGAAAACTTGAAGAATTGTTTTATTTCATATGTTATAATCAATATTTTAATTCATTTTAATTGTCCAATGTTGGTAGTCCACAGTTGATAGTCCATAGTTAACAATTCAATAATTCATATATAGTTTAGTATATAATACTCGAATTAATTAATACGTATCGTGACCCGTATTCGTCTCAGACTCGATCACAACTCAAAGTATATACATTATTATAGAATCAACCTCAACCATGTATAGAGAACTCGGTCATTACTGCATATAGAGTGTCTATGGTGATTCCAAATAATATATATAGATGCGTCGATATGATATGTCAAAACCTTGTATACGTGTCCCGATATTTAAAGTGCGTAAAATAAATAACAGAAATTTAAATAACGATAAATGAAGTGTGTAAAGTAAATAGCAGAAATTTAATGACAATAAATAAAATTGCGAGAATGTAAATTGCGATAAAATAAATTGCGATAAATAAAATGTAATCAGTTAGCTAGGAACAGTTAGCTCCGATTTTGTTAGCGTGGATTCTTAACAAAATTTCTCATAGTTAATTTGTTTGTTTCTAACAAATTTTATTTTGTCCAATGTTTTCTTCATTATGCCACTTGTCGGATTCTGATAGGTCAAAATCCAAATATGAAATTGAATGAAAATGGTTATTCTGTGAGGAACAGATTCGTATAGCTGTGATTGTAAGTAAGATAGTAAATGAATGTTGAATCATATTCGAAGAATGTACAATGTAACTTATTAATGTGAAATCTAAATATTCCTCGGGTATTACCTACCCGTTAAAATATTTTCACCATTAACAGTTTGTATAATAAAAATTTTAATTACAATCTTTATGAAAACATATATACATATATATTTTCTTAAGACGTAATTATGGATTTAATGAGTCAATGTGATTTTAAACTCATCAAATTTATGGCTAGAACTAGAGTATATAATCTTTAAAATATTAGAGATTATACAATCACCATGAAGGACGAAGATAATTTATGTAGATCGGTTCGTAAAACGATTCGTAGAACGATGATTATGCTTGAGGTATAGGTTGTGAGGTTGAGATGTGTGATGATGTTGTTGTTGTTGGTACTCCTTAGTATCCATGGTGCGTATGACGTTGATGTTTGAGGTATAGATTAAGATGTTGAGGTGTGGGATGCGGATGTTGATGGTGGTGGTGTTGATGGTATTGTTGACATTGGTGGTGGTACTGGTTATGCTGCTGGTGCTGGTGTTGGTGTTTGTAACCTTCGCACCATATTCTCTAAAGCCACTACCTGAGCGCGAAGCTCGTTGATTTCTTCTATTACACCGGGGTGATTTTTGGTTCGGACTAGCGGATAAATATAATCTACAATTTGGTATAGTATATAATCGTGGCGAGATACTCTGGAAATGAGAGAAAAGATGGTGTTTCGAACAGGTTCACCGGTAAGTGCTTCGGGTTCTTCGCCAATAGGGCAATGTGGCGGATGGAAAGGATTACCTTCTTCTTGTCTCCAATGATTGAGGAGACTACAAACCCATCCCCAATTCATCCAGAATAGATGATGACTGATTTGTTGATCCATTCCGGTCACACTGCTTTCGGAGCTTGAGTGGGATTCCATTTCGGAATCCGAGTGACTTGAACTAATGACGAATTCCATTTCGTACGATTGAATAAAGAATTTTTAAATATGAAATGATTTTCTGGCTAACCGATGGTATTCTTAATTACATAGAATATCCATATATATAGAACAAAAGGCTTCGTAGATTACGGAGGGATTTACGGGATACGCCGGGTAAGATTTACAGTAACAGATACGCTAAGATATGAATCTTGTCTATACACTATTCATGCAATCAATGCAGCAAGACGTGTCTAGACTAAGAATGATAAGTAGATAATTTTCTAAGGATGATAAGCAGATGATTTCCGACTAGAAATGATAAGCAAAACTTTTGACATGCAGACACGGTCAAAATCCAGACTCACTAATGCCTCCTAACGACTTATCAGTTAGACACACTAATGCAGACCTGGTTCGCTAAGACCTCTGCTCTGATACCAACTGTGAAGACCCGTCCTAATCCATCCGGACAAAGTCCATATCGATTATGAACGATTCAAAACAGTTGATTACATCGCGAGGTACTTGACCTCTATATGATACATTTTACAAACATTGCATTCGTTTTTGAAAAGACAATCTTTCATTACATCGAAAGTTGACGATAGGCATACTATTTCATAATATATGTAACTATAATTGACTTTAAATAATCTTGATGAACTCAACGACTCGAATGCAACGTCATTTGAAATATGTCATGAATGACTTCAAGTAAGGTCTCTAATATGAGCAAATGCACAGCGGAAGATTTCTTTCATACCTGAGAATAAACATGCTTCAAAGTGTCAACCAAAAGGTTGGTGAGTTCATTAGTCTAACATAAATAATCATTTCATAAATTAAATAGACTACAAGATTTCATATTTCCATTTCTTAAAAACATACGTCCCATGCATAGAGACAAAAATATCATTCATATGGATTGAACACCTGGTAATCGACATTCACAATATATATATATAATAATATCCCCATCATTCCGGGATCCTCCTTCGGACATGATATAAATTTCGAAGTACTAAAGCATCCGGTACTTTGGATGGGGCTTGTTGGGCCCGATAGATCTATCTTTAGAGTTCGCGTCAATTAGGGTGTCTGTTCCCTAATTCTTAGATTACCAGACTATATAGGGGCATATTCGATTCGATCATTCAACCATACAATGTAGTTTCGATTACTTGTGTTTATTTCGTAAAACAGTTATAAAAACAGCGCATGTATTCTCAGTCCCAAAAATATATATTGCAAAAGCATTTAAAAAGGGAATAATGAAACTCACACATATAAATATTGTAAAACAGTTAATAAAGCATTTGCATGTATTCTCAGCCCAGAAATGTAAAGAGTAAAAGGGAGCAAATGAAACTCACCTAATGTATTTTGTAGTAAAAATACATATGACGACATTGAACAAGAATAGAGTTGGCCTCGGATTCACGAACCTATATCATTTGTATATTTATATTAAAACATGTAATCGTAACAGAATAAATTTATTTATTGTATCTTTAATTTATATATATTATGTATGTTTAATTTGTGTATATATTCATAATAGTTAATATTTACATAGTTTGTTAATATCTATTTTTATATACATACATGTCTAATGTTATATTTAAAAATCGATAGTTTGTTATTTGTAAGTATTTATATAATTGATATTAGTAGGTTTGATAAATATAGGTAAGTTTGTGTTAAATATATATTTATACAAATAGCTTTCGCTTGAGAATTTAATAATTATGATAATATTAATATTAGTACTAATAATATTGATATTATATAATAATAATGATGATAGTGATGATAATAATGTTAATAAAAATAACGATATTAATAATGATAGTAATACTAAGCTTTATAACAATGGCAACAATATTTACGATGATTGTAGTAATTCTTTTAAATCATAAATCAATTAAAATATTAATCATTTCCATAATAACATTTATACTCAATTTTTATATTCATAAGTTTAACAATATTATTAAAACTTTTATAATCATGGTCATAGTAATCATAATTTTCGTATTTAGTTTCTAAACTAATGTTTGTGGTTTCTTATAACTTATTTTATAGCCAACTCATAAATTTTACATGAATTCTTATAATCATTTCCTAAAATCTCTATTATGTCATCTTTTATTCTATACTAATGTTATCAACATGTTAAATATCCTTTTAGTTATAATGATGCTAGCAATACTAATAAAATTATAATAATACCAATAATAATCATTTTGGTATTGATAATACTAGTAAAAAAAATGATAATATCCTAAGTTATGTTAATAATAATAAAAATTAATAATACAAACCTTTAGTAACCCTTATAATATATGTATCTAAGATATTCATAATAATAATTACTATAATACTAATAATAATAATAATAATCATAGTGATAACAATATTAATAAACATAATAATAATGATATTAAATTATACCTTAATAGCACTAAAAAGAAGGGGACTGTCCAGGACGGGACTCGAACCCACGACCTCCTGAATACCCGCCAACACCTTGAACCATTGGGCTGTTGCCCGTTTTTCTAATTTTATTAGTAATCCTTTTATATTTATTTAAACATTTATGTTATCCCTTCTTCTTCTAAAACCATCGCCCACTGAACAAATCCCAGATTCACAATTAAGCTCCAATCGACTTCCGAATAGTTTTAGGACTCTCAACACTAAATAATTATCCTATATCAATTCTTATATAAATTGAAAATGAGTAAAAAAAAAAAAAAAACAAGCTGTGTACCGTCGCTGTTTGAATAAGAAAAAAATAATATTGTTTTCGATTTCTAGAGGGTATTAGCCAGAGATCATAACACGAAATACGTTACAATTCAATATTAAAAACCATTGAAAACATCAATTTAACTCAAATCAAAACAGAAAAATCGAATTTGGCTCAAGAACAAAAGTTGACTTTTTGAAACATAAACTTTGACTCGTAATTTTGAACTCGTTTTTAGGAATTGGAACGTATAATTTTGTAGAAAGTTTAAGTGGGTGATTCCTAACACTTCTGCAATATTAGATTTTGTAAATTGATTCAATTTCGAATTTTGGCTAAAAAGGTTCAAGAACAGGGTTAATGAAAGTGTTTGATAAAATCTTGGTTCCTTCTTCTCCAATTACAGTATGATATATCTATAACGTGGTAATAATTAATTGAGTTTGTCTTGTAGGGTTGATTGAAATCAATAGAAAACAACAACAGACAGGGAGAATCAGATTACGAAGAAAAAAAATAAAGCAATTTGGTAAACAAACAAAATTAGTTAACTGACTCCCTTAGATTTTTATATATATATAATTTTTATTATTAATTAATAAATATATTAATAATAATAATAATAATAATAATAATAATAATAATAATAATAATAATACTAATTAACAATAATTATATTAATAATAATGGTAGTAATTTTAATAGTAATGATAATATTAATTATCAAAATAATAACAATAATGGAATTAATAATAATAATAAAATTAATAATAAAGATATTAATTTCAATAATTCTAATAACTAATAATTAATAATCAAATAATTTAATAGTAATACTAATAATAATAATAATAATTATAAAGATGATAATAACAATATTATTGATAAAAAAAATGGTTATTAAGGATAAAGACAATAACAATATCTAATGATATTACAAGTAACAATTAATATATAACAAGTTACACGTGTCAAATTTTATATCTATGTCTTTTTATATAATCATATTAATAATACTAATATAATTGTTAATATTGAAAGTAATAATAATATTACTATAACAACTATAATTTAACTTATAATTAAACTTATTATACTAAATATTAATATTATATATTATTAATTATTAATTATGTAATACATATATATATATATATATATATATATATATATATATATATATACTAACATACATTGATTAATTAACATTCCAACATTAATATATATAATTCATATATATATATATTCATTTTTATTACAACTTAATAATTCTATATATTATTTTATATTTTTAATTCAATTGATTAAAGTGTACTTTATTAATTTAAAAATTATATATACACTTATATTTATATTTACATTTATCTATATATAAATACATATTTATTTACACACAATTGTTAATGAATCGTCGGGAATGGTCAAAAAGTCAAATGGTATCAGGAAATATTTCCAAAACTTTCGAGACTCAATGTTACAGACTTTGCTTATCGTGTCAGAAACATATAAAAATTAAGTTTAAATTTGGTCGGAAATTCCCGGGTCATCACAATATAAACACGTTGATCGAGTGTCATTATATTACGATAACTCATACCTCCATTCCCACATCACTCCATAGATTCAAGTTCGTATAATCGTGAACTTTTAAAATGAACAAAGTGTAACGACGTCTCTAACATGACTCGTATTGAATCGAAAGAATTAGTACAACTCTAAAGAAGCGTTCCCCGAGGGAAGTGTATAAATGATTGTTCATGTCAATGCGATTCAAGTCAAACAATAATGTATTCCAGTACGAGAAGTGTAACAAATCATGATAACGAATAGTACGCGACCGTAGTGATAAATAGTGATGACGATAATCACCTAGAGTAGTGGGGGTAGTAACAAGAAGTGGTAGATAGTAAGGAACACCGGTGTGACAGTGATAGTAAGTTGAAACGGTGGCGAATAACAATCTGGGAGACAGAGTTTCCAAACAAGTGTGACTAATGAAGTCGTCGTCATCCTTACGCGTATGAATCTTGAATTTACGTGTGTTACCAGAAAGTGGCAGAATACGGATTCGTATGATGAAAGTTTGGTACCATTAAAAATTTGCCTAAAAATGATTCAAGTATAATGCACAAGTAGTCAAGTAAGTGCTATCTATAGCAAATGTATGTCAGAATGCAATGGCTAACTATCCGGTTGTAGTCTAGATTCACTAATGCGTCCTAACGACTCTGTCAGACACACTAATGCATATCCTAGTTCCCTACAACCAACGCTCTGATACCATCTGTAATGACCCGTCGAAATCGTCATTGACGGCGCCGTTAACTTAGGTCCCGTTGCGTGGTCATAGTCCCTATATGAGACACGTTTGACCAAAATTATGTCGCATTCATTTGAAACGTGCATGACTTGCAAAGTTTAGTTTACCAAACGGATCGACAACAAGTTTAAGTTTACAAAAGTAGTGATGTATAAATGAAATAACTTGCGACATAATAAGTTTAAAATCACAGTCGCTATAAATAGCGTATGCATATAATCAATATGTTTAAGTTCGAATCCAATAGTGCTATCGCTAGCGTATGCATGTATGCTTGAATTCAAGCAAGTAATCAAAGTGTGCGGAAGCATGTATCAAGTAGCCAAGTATGAACCTGAAAAAACATATAGAAAACTGTCAACGAAAAACATTGGTGAAATCATAGGTGTTTATAAACGTTGTTTTTGAACCACAAGATTTTTGTATTTCCTTAACATTGATTATCTAAATTGTTTGTATTCCAAAAGTTTGTTCGCGAGCACCCAATTATCAAGTCTTAACGTTTCCTTCCACAGAACCCCATCACAATAGTGTTAGAACATACACTGTTTCTCGAAAATATATTTCATCCGTAGACGGTAGTGAACCGTCCGTAATGAGGGTTTGTCAAACCCGTATGGCCACACAATATAAGCTCTCGCTTACACCCTGCAAGTGTAACTAATGATAATCGAATTGAGGATTTTTGTTCTAACTCGCTGTGGAATGTTTGTTTCCTTATACTTGTGTTCAAAGTATAAAAGTATGTAGTATTAAAACTGTATATGTTTCTCATCCCATGATTTAAAAGTATAAAAGTTTTTGAAAGATGGGACTATGATCTCACCTCGAGTGCACGAGTATAAATGTACTTCACAAAGTAAGTGTGTGCATGAAAGTTGCTTAGTCTTGACCTAAACACGTAAGTTGTATCAATTAACCGGTTACGACACAAGGTCGGGCGAAATGTGTTCGATTAGTCATATGGAAAAACGCGGGATGTTACAAAGTTGTCACAGCTCCAGCAAATCAACTTCGACTTTCATTCTGATTAGTCTTATTATAACCTTAATATATAAGTTTGCCTTCGTCATCATTACCGGGGAACCTTTTATATTTCGCCACATTAGCAGTAAACTTACCAACAACTCCATTAATCTTTGACTTTCTGAAAAATCGTTATATTCATTGAAACCCTATCATGTACTCATCTACATCCTGTAACGAGAATTGCCATACCAATTAACAGAAATCAGCAATCAGTATTTTGAATTCCACAGTGTTTCTACATCAACAGTTATAAGTATAAATATAACATTTATCTCTTAGAATTATGATCTCCCATTCTGAAATTTTGAAAAGCACCCAGTCTAGGAATCAATACTCCAAATTTTGAAAAATGCTGATGAAGCAGCAAAAATTGTAAATGATCTTAACAGTCAAAAGTTTGATGATAAAGAATAGTGTGTTGGCAAAGCTTAGAAAAAGTTTGGAACTTAAAAACAGATTGAGCAAACGATGAAGGAGACTAAGAACAAATACAAGGACCAAACCCTGTATTTAAAGAATCCCGATGATTCTGTTTCTGAGGAAATATTTAGCGAACACTTTACTCCTTAATCGCTCTATATCATTGTGAATGAATTTCTTCATCACACTATGATTAAAAAAAAAATTCTAAGATATTATCGTATCTTTCATTATAAATATCCTCGACACTTCTGAAAATAATTTCATAACTATTATTATCAGAAGTCATTTATCCCTTCGCGATATCAGCGTTACATCAGAATGGAAACTGTTTTAGTTTCTAAATTCTGAAATATTCGAATTTAAAATATGAATGTTTTTGAAGTAGTGTTGGGAACTGAAGCATGAGTTATTATAATATAATGACACTTGATCAACGTGATTATATTACAGTAAGTCATGTTGAGTTTCTATGGAACGTGATGATTCACAGATCATAACGTCATCATGTGCCATGTTACATAACTCTTTCATTCTATTTAACTTCTGAACATATCAAGAAAGTATATTCTTGATAGTTCTATTCTCAGTGATTCTGGTAATTTGACAAATCAAATCGTGTTATTATGTTCTTTCTTATTTAGAACATTAAGTTCATTCAAAACTCCATACTTATGATTTTTGGACCATTACTCGTTTTATTAGAGGTCGAGAAGAGAATAAAAAGGCAAAGAGATCCAAAATATAAGAGAAAATATAAAGCCTAAAACAACACGGAGGTTACAAACTGTGGATATTAATACGAATAGCAATATAAGGACATGGTAGAATTAAGAATAGTATCACCCCAAGGTAATAGTAAAATTAAACAGATTTTTCTGGTGGAAGATTTAAAAGAAGGATGAAAGAATTGGTAATTAAGAAAATATCAAGGATTAGAACGGGATTAAGCATTTTTGCAATCTTTTGGATGTATGAACTAAGGAGGAAAGTATAGGAATGGTGAGGATAATGGAACGGAAGAGTTTAATTTATAATGGAAATATCAGACAGAGTAATCAAGGCAGATTACCGTATTTAATTATAGAGATCTTAATTTCATTATTCGCCGAAGAATCAAATCTTTTAGATTTCAAAGATTTTCTTTAAATCCATTGAAGTCTAGAAATTAACCGAATCAACGTCAAAAGATATGACAAAACTTTATTTACTCATTTCACTCTTTTGTGATAGCTTAATTCGTACTCTTCGAATAATCGAATTATTTTATCCATATTACTCAATGATGATAAAATTCTATTTATCAACTCATATTCATCATGAAAACATTTTTATTGTTAGTCATGACCACCTCACTCAAATTTCGGGACGAAATTTCTTTAACGGGTAGGTACTGTGACGACCCGAAAATTTCCGACCAAATTTAAACTTAATCTTATTATAATTCCAACACGTTAAGCAAAGTCTGTAAGGTTGAGTCTTAAAAAGTTTGAACTGTTTCTTATATTCAATTACCCTTCGACTGTTCTCAACGATTCACGAACAACTATTTGTAAATAGATATGTGTGTATATATATAAATAATAATTAGAAGTATAATTTGAAATATTGAATGTTATTGTTAAGAAATATGATATTATAATAATTATTATTTAAAACATATATATATATATATATATATATATATATATATATATATATATATATATATATATAATAAATATTAAATGATCGTAATACTCGTTTGATGTTCTGATTGATATTAGAGAAGTTTAATTCGAACTTATATGATTTTAAAATAAACGGTGATCCGAAAATGAGTTTTATAAATTTTAGGCTTGTTAATAATATATTTAGAAGATGTTTATTAAATTTTAAAACTTTTTATATTTTACTTAGGGGTTGGAAGTGAATAATTAATGTAATTTTTATTTTATAATTTATGATTGAATTTTATACCATAATGACCAAACTAAATAAATATAGCTAATCAAAAATTTAGGATTTTTCCGAAGACTTTTATCCACCACTGATGATCAATGAGCATGAATTTCAATCCGTGAATGAAATAGTAGACGATGGCTAGAAATTCACACGTTTATATCTTAAACTATATTATATTTAAAATCCTGTGCATAATTGATTGATTGATATGTGAATTACTGTCTTGATTGTCCTTTATATTCCTTCACTACATTATATATAATATATATACGTACCATTGTGGTTGTTTCATTTCACATCCCACAAATTGAGAACGTAATTAATATTATAACTAATACTGTGTTTGTCCGTGTTTACTTGTTTAGAATATGTAATATGATTACATATATACATAGATACAGATATAGATAATCAAACACTCACTCTTCTTCTTTAAACAACCATCACCTTCCCTACACAAAACCAACATATTCTACTTCTTCTATTTTCTATATTGGCCGAGAACCTCCTTGGCTCACCACCACAACCACCCTACGTAAACCACCATTTAAGACCCCTTCCAATCTCCTTCCACCATGAATATTACTCAATGACCAAAACCCACCACAACCGCTACCATCGAATTAACCATCACCTTAAGTCCTCATCAACACACGCTTTATGTCCTGTTGTTGCAATCCGAAAGCCACCACCACTAAAATGCATATCTGCTGCTGCTATATAATGCTTCTGTATACTATTATAGTCGACCACAACCACCACGACCTCGCCTCTCAAACACTATCTCTCTATCTTTTATTCTATCCAAGAACCACTACCGTCAACAACCAAAGTGTTCCCAATAATATTCATCGATCACCATCACAACCATTGCAAACCCAGCTGATGTTTTCGATACAAGAATTACAACAAAAACATCCATGATGTTGCTGCTATGACTTTTTATTTCAATCTCATACCTATTACGATTACAAGGCTAAATCGAACCTCTTCGGTTTAGATGTCGAAAACCGCCATAAACCCATACGCATTACTCTCACCCATTTAAATGTTATTACAATTCAATGTGTCTGTTTCCTAACCATTCAAGAACATCATCTATTCATCTTTCCTTATTTCATGAAACAACCATCAACTCCATCATAACCCATCTTGTTTCGTTACCATAGTATTTCTATATTCCTGTTCTTTTAAACCTTTATGTTTGGAACTTGGGAAACAACTGGTCGAGCTTAATATCATTTCATATAGAAGCAATAATTATATATCAAGTGTATAATGCAGCGTAGGGTATATTTCCCTTTTTCTTTCCAGCTGGTATTTTTTCCTTATTCATTATGATGGAAGATGACATGGGGGTGGGGTTAATGAAAGTGCCATTATTGATTAAATATTGAATCTTAGTAGAATGATGATGTAGTGCATAATTAAGATAGATGAGGAATGTGATAATAATAAAAATGATGCATAAATAATCGATGATGATGGTTATGTTTAAAGGATGATGAACGGATGCTGTTAATAATAATAATACATGGTGATTCGATGATAATGGTGATAATCGTGGATCAAGATAATAATATGATGATATGGTGTTTTAAGTTAAGGAGATAACCAAACAGATATTAAGAGTTAAAACGATTTAATGGGTGACTTATTAAGAGAAGTTGTTGGACTACCACGTTTCGGTTGGGCTGAGGAGTAACGTTTCTGTTGGGCAGATTTTATTGGGTTTAAACAATTGCTTGGGCCGTTTTGTGGATCCACTCAACAAGACAGAAATATAACGGGTTTAAATATAAATGGGTTATATATATTAAACAGAAAAACAGCAAATGGAGCCATGGTTAGAGTGTGTTTGTGTTATACGAGAGGTTGCGAGTTCGAGCCCTGCTTGAGGCATTTTATTTTTAGGAAAGCTTTAAAGGTAGTTTTTATTATTATTATTATCCTTATTATCCTTATTATTATTGTTATTGTTATTGTTATTGTTATTGTTATTGTTATTGTTATTGTTATTGTTATTGTTATTGTTATTGTTATTGTTATTGTTATTGTTATTGTTATTGTTATTGTTATTGTTATTGTTATTGTTATTGTTATTATTAGTAGTATTATAACTATTATTATTACTATTACTAATACATGTATTAGGTATCATTTATTATTATTTTTATGATTATGGTTACAATTATGACTATTATTAGTATTATTATTAAGTATCAAGTATTATTATCTTTATTATCATTACAATTATTATTTCAAGTATTATTATTATTATTATTAAAAAAACATTATTATTATTATTATCATTATTAGTATTGTTATTATTAAAAATTATTATTTTTACAACTATAATATTATTAATATCATTTTTACTACAAGTATCATTATTATTATTATTATTACAATGATATCATTATTAAAAGAATCATTTTTTTTTTTTGTAAAAATATCATTAAAATTATCATATTAAAAAAATAATATTTTTATTATTACTATCATTATTATTATTATATTACAACAATAAAGATTTTGTACATAAAATATACTTATTATATATACTATAATTTTATTAATATTTTATATAACTATATATCAAATATATTAACATTTTTATATAAATGTATACATATAACAAACTATTTATATATATATATATATATATATATATATATATATATATATATATATATATATATATATATATATATATATATATATATATATATATATATATATATAACTAAAGTACATGTTTTAAAAAGAATGTAGTATAAAACTCCATATAACTACAAACACATAAACATTATATGATTAATAAATGAAATTATATGATTTCCATTATATGTTTTAATAGATATATAATTGAATATAGGTTCGTGAATCCGAGGCCAACCCTACATTTGTTCAGTGTTGTCATATGTATTTTTACTACAAAATACAGTATGGTGAGTTTCATTACTCCCTTTTTAAATGCTTTTGTAATATATATTTTTGGGACTAAGAATACGTGCGCTGCTTTTATAAATGTTTTACGAAATAGACACAATTAATCGAAACTACATTATATGGTTGAATGAGCGAAGCCGAATATGCCCCTTTTGCTTGGTAGCCTAAGAATTAGTAAACCGATCTACTAATTGATGCGAATCCTAAAGATATTGTCACGACCCGAAAAATTTTGACTAATTTTAACCAAACTCTCGTTATGATATTATATTTTTGACAAGATAAGCCAAGTCTGTTAGGTTGAGTCTCAAAAATTTTAAACTATTTCATATATTCAATTGATATTCGACCATTCCCGACGATTCACGAACAATTACTTGTAAATAAATGTCTATATGTATATATATATATATATATATATATATATATATATATATATATATATATATATATATATATATATATATATATATATATGTATGTGTGTGTGTGTGTGTGTATATATGATAATTTGAAATAAAATACTATTTAATTATTAGAATTAAAGATGTAAAATATTATATGAAATAATAAAATTGTTAATAAAATGGGTCTATATATATAATGTATATTAAATGAAATTATTAAATGATTGTAACCCTCGTTGATCATTAGATTATTATTTAGATAAACTTAATTCCAACTTATGTGATTTTAAAAAGATAAACGATGATCCATAATTAAGATATATAAAATTTGGGATCATTAAAAATATTTTTACTTTGAAGAGTTGAGTTTTAGTACTCCGTATATATTACTTGGAATTAAAAATAAATTATAGACGAACCTTTTTGATCAGGTTTCAAACAGGTAATGAATGAAATAATTAAATATAGTCAATCTAAAAATTTGAGATTTTTAGGAACACTTTTATACACTAACTATTTAGCAATGGACACGATATAGCCATCGGTGATAAAACTGTCGGTAATAAACTTACAAATATTATGATGGCTTTTATGTTGAACACGTTTAACTAATTTATTTATATTGTAATTATTATTATATTATTAATTATTAAATATTAGTGTGGTTGTTATCTGTGTTCCCCACTCAAATTGTACAAGTTGAAAACCAAACTAATAGACAAAGTGCATATCTCATATTTATGTAAATTATATTATCATATCTTTGTTAGTTAGCTGTAAATATCTGCTCCTATTATGATTGGAAGATTATTATATTCTCCTAAATTAAGACATGTGTATTGGTGTATATATATGTAACGAGATTATCAGTGAAAAACATCAAGAAAATTTCTCCTTTACAAAACTTACCATCTTCCCAATCCCATCTTCGACCGCCATCCATCTCACCCTTCATCGGTTACCATCCTTCAAACACCATCACCCACCCCTACCGTCAACACACACCACAACACAAGCCACCATCGAAACCACTTTTCACCATTATCTTAAACCCACTTCGATTAAAATTTAAAACGAACACCAATAACACCAATAACCCACGAGTAATGATCCGGCTTTCTGTTCTGATTATTAACATGAATCGAACACCTCATTCTTTATATCAAACAACCATCACAACACCCCCTTCATCACCTTCCTCGTCAATTTTTTTCTGCTTCGATATAACGACCCCAAAAACCACCCTAAACAATCACCTACAACCAACCCATCACCACAGCAGTCCACGCTGCTGTTGCTACAGGTTTCTCTTCATGTTTTTGTTTCGAAAGGAGCATTAAACCGGAACTGTTACTGATCGAAATGCAAACTACTACTTATGTTTTGTTGCTCGACACCCATCAAACAACCACCACCTTCATTGCAATCACCACCTATGAAACCTATTTAAAAACTCAACGAAATCAACCTGCAACTTCTGCTACTAGGATTCCTTTTTCACTGCTACTGTTTCTATAAAAATTAAACGCGAAGAAATGAGCCATGAGGATGATTATGACATTAAAAAAAAAAATTTAAAACGAGAAAGTGATAAATTTTATAAGACAAAGACAATCGTTAAGCTAGTGGGGCATTATACCAATCAAATGGCCGACCAAACTGGGAAGAAAGTGGGAATTCTTTTCCAAGAGTGAAACAAAACTTAATTTTAGCTAGATTTGGGAATCAGTTGGGTCGAATTCATTTTAGTTTAGGTATTGGGCTGTAAAAATTTCCTTGATGTAATTTGGGCCGAGTTTTGCTTTGATGTTGGGCCGAGGATTTAATTAATTGTTGGGCCATATACTTGTGTCTTCTAAACCGAGACCCAAAATAATCAGATTATAAGTTAAGGAAATCATGAAGTTAAAATAATAATTGATACATGAAGATATTGACGAGTACGTGATTTTGAAATCACGAAGTAGATCATGATGATATGATGATGATCATGATGGTGTAGAGATGAGATTATTATGTTGTACGATGACAAAAACTAGTATGGTAATGATAGATGACCGAGACGAATAATGGTTATGATCATGATAAAGATTAGGATTATGATTATGTTAATGAGTTATGAAAATAATGATCGAGATGATGATATGTACATGAGGGTGATCGAGGGTTATGAAGTCGTTAATGATACAATGATGAAAATAGGAATAAGATTATGATTATGACTAGGAATAGGATCGATCGTATTTAGAGGGAAGAAGAAGGAAGAAAATGGAGACAGATAAATAAAATGGGTTAGCGGGACGTCGTGGGTTCAAACCCGGACTTGAGCATTTTTGTTAAGGACTATTTCTTTGAGGTAGTTTACTTATTACTTATTATTATTATCATTATTATTGTTATTATTATTATTATTATTATTATTATTATTATTATTATTATTATTATTATTATCATTAACATTAAAATTAATATTTTAATTGAAATCATAACTATCATTATTTTTATCATTATTACTACTAGTATTACTAATATATCAAATAAAGATTTTTCTATATAAAATATATTATTAACATAAAACATAACAATATTAAGATTTTGTAATAAATACGAGTTATCTATTTAATGTATATAAAAATAAATATATCTAATTAAGTATTAATGAATCATATAATTTATTAAAATAACAAGTATATCAATAATAATATAGAAATTTGTTCGATTACCATTATGTGTGTTAATATATATATATATATATATATAAATAATATAGGTTCATGAATCCGAGGCCAACCCTGCATTGTTCAATATCGTCATATGTATTTTTACTATAAAATACAGTATAGTGGGTTTCATTTGCTCCCTTTTTAATTGCTTTTGCAATATATATTTTTGGGCTGAGAATACATGTGCTGCTTTTATAAATGTTTACAAAATAGACACAAGTACTTAAAAATATATTCTACGTTGAGTTGTACCACTGGCATATTTCCCTAATAGCTTGGTAACTACTATTTACATGTGGTATTGTAAACACGAATCCTGTTGATAGATCTATCGGGCCTGACAACCCCAATCGGGCTGGACGACCAGTATTCAACGGTTGCACAGTACTTCGTTTTGGTGACTACACTTGGTACGGTGTAGTGAGATTTCATAATAAAGGGAATATGCGACGTTGATTAAATGTTAAGTATGGTTACCAAGTGCTCAACCACTTAGAATATGATTATTAAAAACGTTTATACATATATGAAATCTTGTGGTCTATGAATATATTGAAATGATTGTTATGATAAATCTATGAACTCACCAACTTTTTAGTTGACACTTTTAAGCATGTTTATTCTCAGGTACGAATTAAGTCTTCCGCTGTGCATTTGCTCATTTTAAGGACATTACTTGGAGTCGATCATCGCAATGGGACCAAATGTTGATGACTTCATCCAGGTGGATAAGGACGGGTCTTCACAGGTGGTATCAGAGCGGTGGTCTTAGCGAACCAGGTCTTGCATTAGTGTGTCTGACTGATAGTTGATTAGATGCATTAGTGAGTCTGAACTTCGACCGTGTCTACATGTCAAAAGTTTTGCTTATCATTCCGTGTCGAAAATTTCCTGCTTATCATTTTTAGGGAATCACTTGCTTATCATACTTAATCTAGACATGTCTTACTGCCTGAATTGCATGAATAGTGTATAGACAAAATTTATATCTTAGCGTATCTGCTAATTCATATCTTAGCATATCTGTTACTGTAAACTTTGCCTAACATATTCCGTAGATTCCTCCGTAACTTATGGGATTTTAATATTATATATGCATATGTAAATTATGTATTGCAGGGTACTAATCTACATCCTATAATCTATTTCTTATCGAAAATCCTTCATCTGTTCGTACGAGATGAATCCCTCAACCAGTTCGAATTCTTCGGATTCCGACAGCTATTCTAATATGGAGTTTCACCTAAGCTCCGAAAGTAGTGTCACCAGAATGAATCAACCAATCATCCATCCCCAATTCATCTGATGGGTTCGTTGTTGACTTAATCAATGGAGAAGCGCAGAAGGCGATCCCTTCCACTAACCGAATTCACCGTTTGATGAAGAACCTGAAGCACTTACCGGCGAACCTGTTCGTAACACCATTTTCAGCCTCAGTTCCAGAGTAGTTCGACACGATTATATTCTATCCACAATTCTGAACCTTATTCATCCGCTCGTTTCGACCGACAATCATCCCGGAATAATAGAAGAAGTCAACGAATTTCGCGCTCGAGTAAATCAATTGGGAGAATATGGTGCAAAATTTACCAGCTTCAGCAACATCACCGACACCAACAGTACCATCAGTAACAGCACCAGTACCATCAACAATCCATGCCTCAACATCTCATTCTGTACCTCGAGCATAATCTTCGTTTTACACTTTGTTCTACGTCGATTAATTTTCATTCTACGAATCGTTCTATATCATTTATCTTCACGGAACATGGCGATTATGTAATCTCTAAAGTCTTAGAGATTAGCTATTCTAACTCAAACCGAAAAGCAAATGAGATTAATATCATATTAATTTATTAAATCCATGATTAAATCTGAAGAAAATATATATGTAAGTATATTTTCATAAAGATTGTAATTAAAAATTCTTTCATACAAACTGTTAATTTTAAAAATATTTTAACGGGTAGGTAATACCCGAGGAATATTCAGATTTCACATTAATAAGTATACTGTACATTCTTCCAAATCTAATTCAATAGTCATTTACGATCCTATTTACAACCACCGATATACGTATCCGTTCACCACAGAATAACCATTTTCATTCAATTTCATATTTGGATTTTGATCTATCAGAATCCAACAAGTGGCATAATGAAGAAAACACTGGACAAAATAAAACTTGTTAGAAACAAACAAATTAACTACGAGAAAAAGGTTGTTAAGAATCCGCGCTAACTATTCCTAGCTAATTGTTCCTAGCTAACTGATTACATTTTATTTATCTCAATTTATTTATCGCAATTTACATTCTCGCAATTTTATTTATCGTCATTTAATTTCTGTTATTTACTTTACGCACTTTATTTATCGTCATTTAATTTCTGTTATTTATTTTTACGTTCAAATATCGGGACACGTATACAAGGTTTTGACATATCATATCGACGCATCTATATATTATTTGGAATAACCATAGACACTCTATATGTAGTAATGCGGGAGTTAACTATTCAGGGTTGAGGTTGATTCTATAATAATATATATAGTTTGAGTTGTGATCGAGTCTGAGACGTATACGGGTCACGAACCGTATTAATTAATTCGAATATTATATTTTAAACTATATATGAATTATTGGACTGTTAACTGTGGACTATCGACTTCGGACTAATAATATTGGACAATTAAAATGAATTAAAATATTGATTATAACATATGAAACTAAACATTTCTTCAAGTTTGCGACTTGATTTCATCTTAAACCTCATTTGAATCTTGACGATTCCAATTCATGTTCAAATCTTTCATGATTCTTGAAAACACATCGATCGAGAGGATGAACCAACCGCACTTCATCTACGAAAGGAAAGATTTATGCTTATAGTTATGCACCTGAAAAACCCTCGGAAACTGAGTAAACGTTCAAGACGTAGCTGTGCTAATTCCTTTAGTGTTATTATTACCCAAAATAATTTGGTAATCCCTTTCAAAGTAGCAAATTTTGTCACAGCTCCAGCAGGTCAACTCCGACTTTTCATCCGAAACAACCTTATTATAACTTTGATATATATGCGTGCTCATTTATTGTTACCGGGAAATCTTTTATATTCCACCATATTACCATCAGCGTTTAATCATCTAAAAACACAATTCTCCAGAGACCACCTCGGTTTGATAACCGATGACCCAGATCCGTTAACTTTGAAAAGGCTGACGAAGCAGCATGTTGTAGATGGTCTTAATGGCCAAAAGTTGATGATAAAGAAGGAAGTGTTAGGAACGCTTGATAGAAAATTTGGTACTGAAAATCGGATTGAGCACACCATGAAGGAGACCAAGGATAAATACAAGGACTAAACCCTATATTCAAAGAATCCAGGTAATTCTGGATCCGATGAAATCTTTAGAATATCTTGCTCCAAACTCATGTTAAAATCTTGCGGAAAAATTTTTCTTTATCAACCTTCGAACTTAGAAATTCCAAAATATCATCATAAAATAACTTCGATATTTCTGAGGATATTTTCATAAATATTCTTGTCCGAAATTATCTACCTCTTTGTATTTCTGTATTCCATTATATTGGAAACTTCTGTAAAATCTAAATATAAATTATGAAGGAATTGTGGAGAAGTGTTAGGAACTGAAGCATGAGTTAGTATAATATAATGCGCTTGGCCAATGTGATTATATTACAGTAAGTTATGCTGAAATTTCTAATGGAACGTGATGATTCACAAACAATATCGTCATCATGTGCCATGTTACACGACTCTTTCATTCTACTTAATTTCTAAGCATACCACGGAAATATTTCTTTGATATTTCTGTTCTTCCGTAATTCCAACAGTCTGCTAATAAATCGTGCTATTACATTCACTTCTGATTAGAAGATTTCCTTAAATTTCTTGAATTCCGGAAATCCACCATGACTATGTCAAAAGTTAAATCTCTATCTCGATCTTTTGTGATAACTCCATTTATACGCTTCAAGTAATCAAATTGTTTTATCTATATTACTCAATGATGATAAAACTCTATTTATCAATTCATATTCGTCATAAAAACATTTTTATAGTTAGCCATGACGACCTCGATCAAATTTCGGGACGAAATTTCTTTAACGGGTAGGTACTGTCACGACCCGGAAAATTTCGACTAAATTTAAACCAAACTCTCATTATGATATTATATTTTTGACAAGATAAGCCAAGTCTGTTAGGTTGAGTCTCAAAAATTTTAAACAATTTCATATATTCAATTGATATTCGACCATTCCCTACGATTCACGAACAATTACTTGTAAATAAATGTGTATATGTATATATATATATATATATATATATATATGTGCGTGTGTGTGTGTGTGTATATGATAATTTGAAATAAAATACGATTTAATTATTAGAATTAAAGATGTAAAATATTATATGAAATAATAAAATTGTTAATAAAATGGGTCTATATATATAATGTATATTAAATGAAATTATTAAATGATTGTAACCCTCGTTGATCATTCGATTATTATTTAGATAAACTTAATTCCAACTTATGTGATTTTAAAAAGATAAACGATGATCCATAATTAAGATATATAAAATTTGGTATCATTAAAAATATTTTTACTTTGAAGAGTTGAGTTTTAGTACTCCGTATATATTACTTGGAATTAAAAATAAATTATAGACGTACCTTTTTGATCAGGTTTCAAATAGGTAATGAATGAAATAATTAAATATAGTCAATCCAAAAATTTGAGATTTTTAGGAACACTTTTATACACTAACTGTTTAGCAATGGACACGATATAGCCATCGGTGATAAAACTGTCGGTAATAAACTTACAAATATTATGATGGCTTTTCTGTTGAACACGTTTAACTAATTTATTTATATTATAATTATAATTATATTATTAAATATTAAATATTAATGTGGTTGTTATCTGTGTTCCCCACTCAAATTGTACAAGTTGAAAACCAAACTAATAGACAAAGTGCATATCTCATATTTATGTAAATTATATTATCATATCTTTGTTAGTTAGCTGTAAATATCTGCTCCTATTATGATTGGAAGATTATTATATTCTCCTAAATTAAGACATGTGTATTGGTGTATATATATGTAACGAGATTATCAATGAAAAACATCAAGAAAATTTCTCCTTTACAAAACTTACCATCTTCCCAATCCCATCTTCGACCGCCATCCATCTTACCCTTTATCGGTCACCATCCTTCGAACACCATCACCCACCCCTACCGTCGACACACACCACCACACAAGCCACCATCGAAACCACTTTTCACCATTATCTTAAACCCACTTCGATTAAAATTTAAAACGAACAACAATAACACCAATAACCCACGAGTAATGATCCGGCTTTCTGTTCTGATTATTAACATGAATCGAACACCTCATTCTTTATATCAAACAACCATAACAACACCCCCTTCATCACCTTTCTCGTCAATTTTTTTTCTTCTTCGATATAACGACCCCAAAAACCACCCTAAACAATCACCTACAACCAACCCATCACCACAGCAGTCCACGCTGCAGTTGCTACAGGTTTCTCTTCATGTTTCTGGTTCGAAAAGAGCATTAAACCGGAACTGTTACTGATGGAAATGCAAACTGCTACTTTTGTTTTGTTGCTCGACACCCATCAAACAACCACCACCTTCATTGCAATCACCGCCTATGAAACCCATTTAAAAACTCAACGAAATCAACCTGCAACTGGTGCTACTAGGATTCCTTTTTCACTGCTACTGTTTCTATAAAAATTAAACGCGAAGAAATGAGCCATGAGGATGATTATGACGTTAAAAAAAAAATTTAAAAAAGAGAAAGTGATAAATTTTATAAGACAAAGACAATGGTTAAGCTAGTGGGGCATTATACCAATCAAATGGCCGACCAAACTGGGAAGAAAGTGGGAATTCTTTTCCAAGAATGAAACAAAACTTAATTTTAGCTAGATTTGGGAATCAGTTGGGCCGAATTCATTTTAGTTTAGGTATTGGGCCATAAAAATTTCCTTGATGTAATTTGGGCCGAGTTTTTCTTTGATGTTGGGCCGAGGATTTAGTTAGTTGTTGGGCCATATACTTGTGTCTTCTAAACCGAGACCCAAAATAATCAGATTATAAGTTAAGGAAATCATGAAGTTAAAATAATAATTGATACATGAAGATATTGACGAGTACGTGATTTTGAAATCACGAAGTAGATCATGATGATATGATGATGATCATGATGGTGTAGAGATAAGATTATTATGTTGTACGATGATGAAAACTAGTATGGTAATGATAGATGACCGAGACGAATAATGGTTATGATCATGATAAAGATTAGGATTATGATTATGTTAATGAGTTATGAAAATAATGATTGAGATGATGATATGTACATGAGGGTGATCGAGGGTTATGAAGTCGTTAATGATACAATGATGAAAATAGGAATAAGATATTGATTATGACTAGGAATAGGATCGATCGTATTTAGAGGGAAGAAGAAGGAAGAAAATGGAGACAGATAAATAAAATGGGTTAGCGGGACGTCGCGGGTTCAAACCCGGACTTGAGCATTTTTGTTAAGGACTATTTCTTTGAGGTAGTTTACTTATTACTCATTATTATTATTATTATTATTATTATTATTATTATTATTATTATTATTATTATTATTATTATTATTATTATTATTATTATTATTATTATTATTATTATTATTATCATTAACATTAAAATTAATATTTTAATTGAAATCATAACTATCATTATTTTTATCATTATTACTACTAGTATTACTAATATATCAAATAAAGATTTTTCTATATAAAATATATTATTAACATAAAACATAACAATATTAAGATTTTGTAATAAATACGAGTTATCTATTTAATGTATATAAAAATAAATATATCTAATTAAGTATTAATGAATCATATAATTTATTAAAATAACAAGTATATCAATAATAATATAGAAATTTGTTCGATTACCATTATGTGTGTTAATATATATATATAAATAATATAGTTTCGTGAATCCGAGGCCAACCCTGCATTGTTCAATATCGTCATATGTATTTTTACTATAAAATACAGTATGGTGAGTTTCATTTGCTCCCTTTTTAATTGCTTTTGCAATATATATTTTTGGGCTGAGAATACATGCGCTGCTTTTATAAATGTTTACAAAATAGACACAAGTACTTAAAAATATATTCTACGTTGAGTTGTACCACTGGCATATTTCCCTAATAGCTTGGTAACTACTATTTACATGTGGTATTGTAAACCCGAATCCTGTTGATAGATCTATCGGGCCTGACAACCCCAACCGGGCTGGACGACCAGTATTCAACGGTTGCACAGTACTTCGTTTTGGTGACTACACTTGGTACGGTGTAGTGAGATTTCATAATAAAGGGAATATGCGACGTTGATTAAATGTTAAGTATGGTTACCAAGTGCTCAACCACTTAGAATATGATTATTAAAAACGTTTATACATATATGAAATCTTGTGGTCTATGAATATATTGAAATGATTGTTATGATAAATCTATGAACTCACCAAACTTTTGGTTGACACTTTTAAGCATGTTTATTCTCAGGTACGAATTAAGTCTTCCGCTGTGCATTTGCTCATTTTAAGGACATTACTTGGAGTCGATCATCGCAATGGGACCAAATGTTGATGACTTCATTCAGGTGGATAAGGACGGGTCTTCACAGATATATCTATTGGGCCTAACAAACGCTATCCAAAGTACCGAATGCTTTAGTACTTCGATGTTGTTTTATCATGTTCAATGGATGTCCCGAAATGATAGGGGATATTCTTATATGCATCTTGTTAATGTTGAAATGTCCCGTTCTTATTGATTAAAAACGTTCCATATTAATTGATTTCGTTGCGAGGTTTTGACCTCTATATGAGACGTTTTTCAAAGACTGCATTCATTTTTAAAACAAACCATAACTTTTATTTCGTAAATAAAGGTTTAAAAAGCTTTACATAGATTATCAAATAATGATAATCTAAAATATCCTGTTTACACACGACCATTACATAATGGTTTACAATACAAATATGTTACATCGAAATCAGTTTCTTGAATGCAGTTTTTACACAATATCATACAAACATGGACTCCAAATCTTGTCCTTATTTTAGTATGCAACAGCGGAAGCTCTTAGTATTCACCTGAGAATAAACATGCTTTAAACGTCAACAAAAATGTTGGTGAGTTATAGGTTTAACCTATATATATCAAATCGTAACAATAGACCACAAGTTTTCATATTTCAATACACATCCCATACATAGAGATAAAAATCATTCTTATATTGAACACCTGGTAACCGACATTAACAAGATGCATATATAAGAATATCCCCATCATTCCGGGACACCCTTCGGATATGATATAAATTTCGAAGTACTAAAGCATCCGGTACTTTGGATGGGGTTTGTTAGGCCCAATAGATCTATCTTTAGGATTCGCGTCAATTAGGGTGTCTGTTCCCTAATTCTTAGATTACCAGACTTAATAAAAAGGGGCATATTCGATTTCGATAATTCAACCATAGAATGTAGTTTCATGTACTTGTGTCTATTTTGTAAATCATTTATAAAACCTGCATGTATTCTCATCCCAAAAATATTAGATTTTAAAAGTGGGACTATAACTCACTTTTACAGATTTTTACTTCGTCGGGAAGTAAGACTTGGCCACTGGTTGATTCACGAACCTATAATAATATATACATATATATCAAAGTATGTTCAAAATATATTTACAACACTTTTAATATATTTTGATGTTTTTAGTTTATTAAGTCAGCTGTCCTCGTTAGTAACCTACAACTAGTTGTCCACAGTTAGATGTACAGAAATAAATCGATAAATATTATCTTAAATCAATCCACGACCCAGTGTATATGTATCTCAGTATTGATCACAACTCAAACTATATATATTTTGGAATCAACCTCAACCCTGTATTGCTAACTCCAACATTCACATATAGAGTGTCTATGGTTGTTCCGAATTATATATAGATGTGTCGACATGATAGGTCGAAACATTGTATACGTGTCTATGGCATCTCAAGATTACATAATATACAATACAAGTTGATTAAGTTATGATTGGAATAGATTTGTTACCAATTTTCACGTAGCTAAAATGAGAAAAATTAGCCAATCTTGTTTTACCCATAACTTCTTCATTTTAAATCCGTTTTGAGTGAATCAAATTGCTATGGTTTCATATTGAACTCTATTTTATGAATCTAAACAGAAAAATTATAGGTTTATAGTCAGAAAAATAATTTACAAGTCGTTTTTGTAAAGGTAGTCATTTCAGTCGAAAGAACGACGTCTAGATGACCATTTTAGAAAACATACTTCCACTTTGAGTTTAACTATAATTTTTGGATATAGTTTCATGTTCATAATAAAAATCATTTTCCCAGAATAACAACTTTTAAATCAAAGTTTATCATAGTTTTTAGTTAACAAACCCAAAACAGCCCGCGGTGTTACTACGACGGCGTAAATCCTGGTTTACGGTGTTTTTCCTGTTTCCAGGTTTTAAATCATTAAGTTAGCATATCATATAGATATAGAACATGTGTTTAGTTTATTTTAAAAGTCTAGTTAGAAGGATTAACTTTTATTTGCGAACAAGTTTAGAATTAACTAAACTATGTTCTAGTGATTACAAGTTTAAACCTTCGAATAACATAGCTTTATATGTATGAATCGAATGATGTTAAGAACATCATTACTACCTCAAGTTCCTTGGATAAACCTACTGGAAATGAAAAAAATAGATCTAGCTTCAAAGGATCCTTGGATGGCTTGAAAGTTCTTGAAGCAGAATCATGACACGAAAACAATTTCAAATAAGATTTTCACTCGAAATAAGATTGTTATAGTTATAGAAATTGAATTAAAGTTTGAATATGATTATTAACTTGTATTATAAATATAACCTACTGTAAGTAACAAAGGTTTCTTGATCTTGGATGATTACTTGGAACGGATTTAGAAAACTTGGAAGTAAACTTGCAATCTTGGAAGTATTCTTGATTTTATGAAACTAGAACTTTTGGAATTTATGAAGAACACTTAGAACTTGAAGATAGAACTTGAGAGAGATCAATTAGATGAAGAAAATTGAAGAATGAAAGTGTTTGTAGGTGTTTTTGGTCGTTGGTGTATGTATTAGATATAAAGAATATGTAATTTTGTTTTCATGTAAATAAGTCATGAATGATTACTCATATTTTTGTAATTTTATGAGATATTTCATGCTAGTTGCCAAATGATGGTTCCCACATGTGTTAGGTGACTCACATGGACTGCTAAGAGCTGATCATTGGAGTGTATATACCAATAGTACATACATCTAAAAGCTGTGTATTGTACGACTACGAATACGGGTGCATACGAGTAGAATTGTTGATGAAACTGAACGAGGATGTAATTGTAAGCATTTTTGTTAAGTAGAAGTATTTTGATAAGTGTCTTGATGTCTTTCAAAAGTGTATGAATACATATTAAAACACTACATGTATATACATTTTAACTGAGTCGTTAAGTCATCGTTAGTCATTACATGTAAATGTTGTTTTGAAACCTTTAGGTTAACGATCTTGTTGAATGTTGTTAACCCATTGTTTATTATAACAAATGAGATGTTAAATTGTTATAATATCATGATATTATGATATATAATATATCTTAGTATGATATATATACAGTTAAATGTCGTTGCAACTATAATCGTTACATATATGTCTCGTTTCGAAATCATTAAGTTAGTAGTCTTATTTTTACATATGTATTTCATTGTTAATACACTTAATAATATATTTACTTATCATTTAACATAAATAACCAAGTGTATCAATATATTAATATGATTCATATGTACCTAGTAAGACGTTCTTATAACGATAATCGTTATATATATCGTTTTCGAGTTTCTTAAATTAATAGTCTCATTTTTATGTATATTACTCATTGTTAAAATACCTAATGAGATACATACTTACAATAAAATCATGTTAACTATATATATAACCATATATATGTCATCGTATAGTTTTTACAAGTTTTAACGTTCGTGAATCACTGGTCAACTTGGGTGGTTAATTGTCTATATGAAACCTATTTCAATTAATCAAGTCTTAACAAGTTTGATTGCTTAACATGTTGGAAACACTTAATCATGTAAATAACAATTTCATTTAATATATATATATAAACATGAAAAATTCGGGTCACTATAGTACCTACCCGTTAAATAAATTTCGTCCCGAAATTTTAAGCAGTTGGAGGTGTTGACGTATCTTCTGGAAATAAATGCGGGTATTTCTTCTTCATCTGATCTTCACGCTCCCAGGTGAACTCGGGTCCTCTACGAGCATTCCATCAAACCTTAACAATCGTTATCTTGTTTTGTTTAAGTCTCTTAACCTCACGATCCATTATTTCGACGGGTTCTTCAATGAATTGAAGTTTTTCATTGATTTGGATTTCGTTCAACGGAATAGTGAGATCTTCTTTAGAAAAATATTTCTTCAAATTTGAGACGTGGAAAGTGTTATGTACAGCCGCGATTTGTTGAGGCAGCTCCAGTTGGTAAGCTACTGGTCCGACACGATCTATAATCTTGAATGGTCCAATGTACCTTGGATTTAGTTTCCCCCGTTTACCAAATCGAACAACGCCTTTCCAAGGTGAAACCTTAAGCATGACCATTTCTCCAATTTCAAACTCTATATCTTTTCTTTTACTGTCCGCGTAGCTCTTTTGTCGACTCTGGGCGGTTTTCAATCTTTGTTAAATTTGGATGATTTTCTCGGTAGTTTCTTGTATTATCTCCGGACCCGTAATCTGTCTATCCCCCACTTCACTCCAACAAATCGGAGACCTGCACTTTCTACCATAAAGTGCTTCAAACGGCGCCATCTCAATGCTTGAATGGTAGCTATTATTGTAGGAAAATTCTGCTAATGGTAGATGTCGATCCCAACTATTTCCGAAATCAATAACACAAGCTCGTAGCATGTCTTCAAGCGTTTGTATCGTCCTTTTGCTCTTCCCATCAGTTTGTGGATGATAGGCAGTACTCATGTCTAGACGAGTTCCCAATGCTTGCTGTAATGTCTGTCAGAATCTTGAAATAAATCTGCCATCCCTATCGGAGATAATAGAGATTGGTATTCCATGTCTGGAGACGACTTCCTTCAAATACAGTCGTGCTAACTTCTCCATCTTGTCATCTTCTCTTATTGGCAGGAAGTGTGCTGACTTGGTGAGATGATCAACTATTACCCAAATAGTATCATAACCACTTGCAGTCCTTGGCAATTTAGTAATGAAATCCATGGTAATGTTTTCCCATTTCCATTTCGGGATTTCAGGTTGTTGTAGTAGACCTGATGGTGTCTGATGTTCAGCTTTGACCTTAGAACACGTCAAACATTCTCCTACATATTTAGCAATATCGGCTTTCAAACCTGGCCACCAAAACTTTTTCTTAAGATCCTTGTACATCTTCCCCGTTCCAGGATGTATTGAGTATCTGGTTTTATGAGCTTCTCTAAGTACCATTTCTCTCATATCTCTAAATTTTGGTACCCAAATTCTTTCAGCCCTATACCGGGTTCCGTCTTCTCGAATATTAAGATGCTTCTCCGATCCTTTGGGTATTTCATCCTTTAAATTTCCCTCTTTTAAAACTCCTTGTTGCGCCTCCTTTATTTGAGTAGTAAGGTTAGTGTGAATCATTATATTCATAGATTTTACTCGAATGGGTTCTCTGTCCTTTCTGCTCAAGGCGTCGGCTACCACATTTGCCTTCCCCGGGTGGTAACGAATCTCAAAGTCATAATCATTCAACAATTCAATCCACCTACGCTGCCTCATATTCAGTTGTTTCTAATTAAATATGTGTTGAAGACTTTTGTGGTCAGTATATATAATACTTTTGACCCCATATAAGTAGTGCCTCCAAGTCTTTAATGCAAAAACAACCGTGCCTAATTTCAAATCATGCGTCGTATAATTTTGCTCGTGAATCTTCAATTGTCTAGACGCATAAGCAATCACTTTCATCCATTGCATTTATACACAACCGAGACCTTGCTTTGATGCATCACAATAAATCACAAAATCATCATTCCCTTTAAGCAATGACAATATAGGTGCCGTAGTTAGCTTTTCCTTCAATAATTGAAACGCCTTCTCTTGTTCATCCTTCCATTCAAATTTCTTCCCTTTATGCGTTAATGCAGTCAAGGGTTTTGCTATTTTGGAGAAATCTTGGATGAATCTTCTATAGTAACCAGCCAATCCTAAAAATTGACGTATATGCTTCGGAGTTTTTGGGTTTTCCCACTTTTCAACGGTTTCGATCTTTACCGGGTCCACCTGGATACCTTCTTTGTTCACTATGTGACCGAGGAATTGAACTTCTTCCAACTAAAATGCACACTTTGAAAACTTAGCGTACAGTTTTTCTTTCCTCAATACTTCTAGCACTTTTCTCAAATGTTCTTCGTGCTCTTGATCATTCTTTGAATAAATAAGTATGTCATCGATGAAAACAATGACAAACTTGTCAGGATATGGCCCACACACTCGGTTCATAAGGTCCATGAACACAGCTGGTGCGTTAGTCAATCCAAATGGCATAACCATAAACTCGTACTGACCATAACGCGTCCTAAAAGCAGTTTTTGGAATATCATCCTCCTTTACTCGCATTTGATGATATCCAGAACGTAAATCGATCTTCGAATAAACTGACGAGCCTTGTAGTTGATCAAATAAGTCGTCAATTCTCAGCAGTGGATAACGGTTTTTGATGGTAAGTTTGTTCAACTCTCTGTAGTCAATACACAACCTAAATGTACCATCCTTCTTCTTGACAAACAAAACAGGAGCTCCCCATGGTGATGTGCTTGGTCGAATGAAACCACGTTCTAATAGTTCTTGCAGTTGGCTTTGCAGTTCTTTCACCTCGCTGGGTGCAAGTCTATAAGGAGCACGAGCTATTGGTGCAGCTCTTGGTACAAGATCTATTTGAAATTCAACAGATCGATATGGAGGTAGTCCCGGTAATTCTTTCGGAAATACATCGGGAAATTCTTTTGCGACGGGAACATCATTGATGCTCTTTTCTTCAGTTTGTACTTTCTCGACGTGTGCTAGAACAGCATAGCAACCTTTTCTTATTAGTTTTTGTGCCTTCAAATTACTAATAAGATGTAGCTACATGTTGCCCTTTTCTCCGTACACCATTAAGGGTTCTCCTTCTTCTCGTACAATGCGAATTGCATTTTTATAACATACGATCTCTGCTTTCACCTTCTTCAGCCAGTCCATGCCAACTATTACATCAAAACTCCCTAACTCTACTGGTATCAAATCAATCTTAAATATTTCGCTACCCAGTTTAATTTCTCGATTCCGGCATATATTATCTGCTGAAATTAATTTACCGTTTGCTAATTCGAGTAAAAATTTACTATCCAATGGCGTCAATGGACAACTTAATTTAGCACAAAAATCTCTACTCATATAGCTTCTATCCGCACCCGAATCAAATAAAACGTAAGCAGATTTATTGTCAATAAGAAACGTACCCGTAACAAGCTCCGGGTCTTCTTGTGCCTCTGCCGCATTCATATTGAAAACTCTTCTGCTGCCTCATCCATTCGTGTTCTCCTGGTTCAGGTAATATCTAATAATGTGGCCCGGTTTTCCACGTTTATAACAAACTACATTGGCATAACTTGCTCCGACACTACTTGCTCTGCCATTACTCGTTCCGACACCATTTGTTCCTTTCGTTCTGTTAACCCCTGGTCCGTAGACCTCACACTTCGCCGCGCTATGACCATTTATTTTACACTTGTTGCAAAATTTGGTGCAGAATCCCGAGTGATACTTTTCACACCTTTGGCATAGCTGCTTCTGATTGTTCTTGTTGTTACGGTTGTTATTGTTGTTGGGATGATTGTTGTAGTTGTGGTTGTTGTTGTTGTTGTGGTTGTTGTTGTTGGGCCGTTTGTTGTAGTTGCGATTGATGTTGTGATTGTTGGGATAATTGTTGCGATTATTATTGTAATTGCTGTTGTTGTTGTATTGGTGATTCTTATCACCATTTTCCTCCCACTTTCTTTTGACTTGCTTCACATTGGCCTCTTCAGCCATCTGTTCTTTAATTCTTTCCTCAATCTGGTTCACTAGTTTGTTAGCCATTCTACATGCCTGTTGTATGGAGGCGGGCTCGTGTGAACTTATATCTTCTTGGATTCTTTTCGGTAATCCTTTCACAAACGCGTCGATCTTCTCTTCCTCATCTTCGAACGCTCCCGGACACAATAGGCACAATTCTGTGAATCGTCTTTCGTACGTGGTAATATCAAATCCTTGGGTTCGTAACCCTCTAAGTTCTGTCTTGAGCTTATTGACCTCGGTTCTGGGACGGTACTTCTCGTTCATCAAGTGCTTGAATGCTGACCACGGTAGTGCGTACGCATCATCTTGTCCCACTTGCTCTAGATAGGTATTCCACCATGTTAGCGCAGAACCTGTGAAGGTATGCATAGCGTACTTCACTTTGTCCTCTTCAGTACACTTACTTATGGCAAACACCGATTCGACCTTCTCGGTCCACCATTTCAATCTAATCGGTCCTTCGGTTCCTTCAAATTCCAAAGGTTTGCAGGCAGTGAATTCTTTGTAGGTGCATCCTACATGATTTCATGTACTGCTAGATCCAAGGTTATTGTTGGTATGTAGCGCAGCCTGTACTGCGGCTATGTTTGAAGCTAGAAAAGTACGAAATTCATATTCACGGTGTGTCGAGTATTCGGTGCCATTTCCTTCAAAATAGTCAAATGGAACAACTTAATCATACAGAATATTAAGAGTAGTTAATAGTATTTCGTAGCATAATATGAACTCATTTATAAAAGCTTTTTCTTCATATTAGCATTTTATAAGTTTAAATTCGGGTAGTACCTACCCGTTAAGTTCATACTTAGTAGCTAATATACAATTCAACTACTACAATTCTATATGAAAAACTGATTATAATAATATTTCGCGTTCAAACTTTTATACAATATTTTACAAACTTACAATACCGCTTATTTTACATAAAGCATGAAATATAGCACACAATAACTTTGATACAAGATAATTGTGAAGATAATTCTAGCTAGTACACAAGTCGTTCAGCAAAGGCAATAAAGACATGTAATTCATACGTCCAGAAACAAGTCATGCATTCTGGTTTTACTAGGACTACTTCCCATCCTTGGTCTTGTGGAACATAACCGTTATGGCCGTTGATAAGACAGCGTGTTGTAACGTCGTCAAAGGGACAAGGGTTACGTAATGACCAACAGTCTCGTAATAACCTAAAAACCTCATTTCTTACCCCAATTACCGACTCCCTCAATTGTGGGAACGTTTTGTTTAATAGTTGTAGCCCGATGTTCTTTTTCTCACTTTGGTGAGAAGCGAACATTACTAACCCGTAAGCATAGCATGCTTCTTTATGTTGCATGTTAGCCGCTTTTTCTAAATCATGAAGTCCTATATTCGGATACATTGATTCAAAATAATTTCTTAACCCGTTGCGTAAAATAGCATTTGGGTTTCCCGCAATATATGCGTCAAAGTAAACACATCGTAACTTATGGGTTTCCCAATGTGATATCCCCCATCTTTCAAACGAAAGTCTCTTATAAACCAAGACATTCTTGGAACGTTCTTCGAATGTTTTACAAACTGATTTCGCCGTAAATAGTTGTGCCGAAGAATTCTGACCGACTCTAGACAAGATTTCATCAATCATGTCTCCGGGTAGGTCTCTTAAAATATTGGGTTGTCTATCCATTTTGTGTTTTTATACTGTAAAATAGACAAGAGTTAGATTCATAAAAAAAATACTTATTAAGACAAGCAATTTTTAAATATATCATAAAGCATAAGCATACTATATTACATATATTACACCACACGAATACAACTATCGTATTCCGACTCGCTCGTTTCTTCTTCTTCAGTTTTGGTTCGTTTTGCCAAGTTTCTAGGGATATATGATGTTCCCCTAATACGAGCTGTCGTTTTCCACAACGGTTTAGAAAAACCTGGTGGTTTAGAGGTTCCCGGATCATTGTTACAACTTAAGGGCTTTGGGGGTTGACGATACATATAAAGTTCATCGGGGTTGGAATTAGATTTCTCTATTTTTATGCCCTTTCCCTTATTATTTTCTTTTGCCTTTTTAAATTCAGTTGGGGTAATTTCTATAACATCATCGGAATTCTCATCGGAATCCGATTCATCGGAGAATTGGTAATCCTCCCAATATTTTGCTTCCTTGGCGGAAACACCATTGACCATAATTAACCTTGGTCGGTTGGTTGAGGATTTTCTTTTACTTAACCGTTTTATTATTTCCCCCACCGGTTCTATTTCCTCATCTGGTTCCTCCTCTTCCGGTTCTGATTCTTCTTCCGGTTCTGATTCTTCTTCCGGTTCTTCTTCGGGAACTTATGAATCAGTCCAATATATATTCGACTCTTCGTTATTATTAGGTGAGTCAATGGGATTTGTGCTAGAGGTAGACATCTATCACACAATATCAAACATGTTAAGAGATTAATATATCACATAATATATACATGTTAATAATATATAGTTTCCAACAAAAATGTTAAGCAATCATTTTTAAAGAAAACACGGTCGAAGTCCAGACTCACTAATGCATCCTAACAAACTCGATAAGACACACTAATGCAAATTTTCTGGTTCTCTAAGACCAACGCTCGGATACCAACTGAAATGTCCCGTTCTTATTGATTAAAAACGTTCCATATCAATTGATTTCGTTGCGAGGTTTTGACCTCTATATGAGACATTTTTCAAAGACTGCATTCATTTTTAAAACAAACCAAAACCTTTATTTCATAAATAAAGGTTTAAAAAGCTTTACGTAGATTATCAAATAATGATAATCTAAAATATCCTGTTTACACACGACCATTACATAATGGTTTACAATACAAATATGTTACATCGAAATCAGTTTCTTGAATGCAGTTTTTACACAATATCATACAAACATGGACTCCAAATCTTGTCCTTATTTTAGTATGCAACAGCGGAAGCTCTTAGTATTCACCTGAGAATAAACATGCTTTAAATGTCAACAAAAATGTTGGTGAGTTATAGGTTTAACCTATATATATCAAATCGTAACAATAGACCACAAGATTTCATATTTCAATACACATCCCATACATAGAGATAAAAATCATTCATATGGTGAACACCTGGTAACCGACATTAACAAGATGCATATATAAGAATATCCCCATCATTCCGGGACACCCTTCGGATATGATATAAATTTCGAAGTACTAAAGCATCCGGTACTTTGGATGGGGTTTGTTAGGCCCAATAGATCTATCTTTAGGATTCGCGTCAATTAGGGTGTCTGTTCCCTAATTCTTAGATTACCATACTTAATAAAAAGGGGCATATTCGATTTCAATAATTCAACCATAGAATGTAGTTTCACGTACTTGTGTCTATTTTGTAAATCATTTATAAAACCTGCATGTATTCTCATCCCAAAAATATTAGATTTTAAAAGTGGGACTATAACTCACTTTCACAGATTTTTACTTCGTCGGGAAGTAAGACTTGGCCACTGGTTGATTCACGAACCTATAACAATATATACATATATATCAAAGTATGTTCAAAATATATTTACAACACTTTTAATATATTTTGATGTTTTAAGTTTATTAAGTCAGCTGTCCTCGTTAGTAACCTACAACTAGTTGTCCACAGTTAGATGTACAGAAATAAATCGATAAATATTATCTTGAATCAATCCACGACCCAGTGTATACGTATCTCAGTATTGATCACAACTCAAACTATATATATTTTGGAATCAACCTCAACCCTGTATAGCTAACTCCAACATTCACATATAGAGTGTCTATGGTTGTTCCGAAATATATATAGATGTGTCGACATGATAGGTCGAAACATTGTATACGTGTCTATGGTATCTCAAGATTACATAATATACAATACAAGTTGATTAAGTTATGGTTGGAATAGATTTGTTACCAATTTTCACGTAGCTAAAATGAGAAAAATTATCCAATCTTGTTTTATCCATAACTTCTTCATTTTAAATCCGTTTTGAGTGAATCAAATTGCTATGGTTTCATATTGAACTCTATTTTATGAATCTAAACAGAAAAATTATAGGTTTATAGTCGGAAAAATAAGTTACAAGTCGTTTTTGTAAAGGTAGTCATTTCAGTCGAAAGAACGACGTCTAGATAACCATTTTAGAAAACATACTTTCACTTTGAGTTTAACCATAATTTTTGGATATAATTTCATGTTCATAATAAAAATCATTTTTCCAGAATAACAACTTTTAAATCAAAGTTTATCATAGTTTTTAATTAACTAACCCAAAACAGCCCGCGGTGTTACTACGACGGCGTAAATCCGGGTTTACGTTGTTTTTCGTGTTTCCAGGTTTTAAATCATTAAGTTAGCATATCATATAGATATAGAACATGTGTTTAGTTTATTTTTAAATTCAAGTTAGAAGGATTAACTTTTATTTGCGAACAAGTTTAGAATTAACTAAACTATGTTCTAGTGATTACAAGTTTAAACCTTCGAATAAGATAGCTTTATATGTATGAATCGAATGATGTTAAGAACATCATTACTACCTCAAGTTCCTTGGATAAACCTATGGGAAATGAGAAAAATAGATCTAGCTTCAAAGGATCCTTGATTGGCTTGAAAGTTCTTGAAGCAGAATCATGACACGAAAACAATTTCAAGTAAGATTTCCACTCGAAATAAGATTGTTATAGTTATAGAAATTGAATTAAAGTTTGAATATGATTATTACCTTGTATTAGAAAGATAACCAACTATAAGTAACAAAGGTTTCTTGATCTTGGATGATTACTTGGAATGGATTTAGAAAACTTGGAAGTAAACTTGCAATCTTGGAAGTATTCTTGATTTTATGAAACTAGAACTTTTAGAATTTATGAAGAACACTTAGAACTTGAATATAGAACTTGAGAGAGATCAATTAGGTGAAGAAAATTGAAGAATTAAAGTGTTTGTAGGTGTTTTTGGTCGTTGGTGTATGGATTAGATATAAAGGATATGTAATTTTGTTTTCATGTAAATAAGTCATGAATGATTACTCATATTTTTGTAATTTTATGAGATATTTCATGCTAGTTGCCAAATGATGGTTCCCACATGTGTTAGGTGACTCACATGGGCTGCTAAGAGCTGATTATTGGAGTGTATATACTAATAGTACATACATCTAAAAGCTGTGTATTGTACGAGTACGAATACGGGTGCATACGAGTAGAATTGTTGATGAAACTGAACGAGTATGTAATTGTAACCATTTTTGTTAAGTAGAAGTATTTTGATAAGTGTCTTTAAGTCTTTCAAAAGTGTATGAATACATATTAAAATACTACAGGTATATACATTTTATCTGAGTCGTTAAGTCATCGTTAGTTGTTACATGTAAGTGTTGTTTTGAAACCTTTAGGTTACCGATCTTGTTAAGTGTTGTTAACCCAATGTTTATAATATCAAATGAGATTTTAAATTATTATATTATCATGATATTATGATGCGTAAATATCTCTTAATATGATATATATACATTAAATGTCGTTACAACGATAATCGTTACATATATGTCTCGTTTCAAAATCATTAAGTTAGTAGTCTTGTTTTTACATATGTAGTTCATTGTTAATATACTTAATGATATGTTTACTTATCATAATATCATGTTAACTATATATATATATCCATATATATGTCATCATATAGTTTTTACAAGTTTTAACGTTCGTGAATCACCGGTCAACTTGGGTGGTCAATTGTCTATATGAAACCTATTTCAATTAATCAAGTCTTAACAAGTTTGATTGCTTAACATGTTGGAAATACTTAATCATGTAAATAACAATTTCATTTAATATATATATAACCATGGAAAAGTTCGGGTCACTACACATATTCCTTTAAATTACGATTGGTCGCTTAATGACACATTGTCGCGAAAGCAGTAATTAATCATAAATAGCAATGATTTGATTGAAGACACACATAATCGCAGTGCGTTTGGATCGCCTGTGATGCTTTTAAAGAAGGAGAAACATTCAAAGGTCCAGCGCTAACTTTCTGATAATTCAGAGAGTGATCCAGAAATTATGGAAGTTACACGAGTAAAGCACAAAAGGCCTGGAACGCTAATTCCACGATATTTTGGAGAAGGTGAAACTTCGCAAGCTATGGAAAAGGAGAATGCACATATATTTTTAACTGACATGTTCAGAAAGATTGCGTCGAAATATATGTAGCATAAATTTGATCAACCTGATGTTATTCGGAAAATGATTGAAAGATACTGCACAGAAGCAAAAGAAACGCGAACGAAAACAGCAACAGAAATAACTTTGGTGACCGACAAGTTCGTCCCGCATATTTTTGATTATCCAATAATGACACCGCCAATCGTGCATGCAACTTTGAGCGTGTATTCAAGCTAAACAGATCCGCTAGATTTCTTGTAGCGGTTCGTGTAACATCTCGCCTTTTTCGTTTACTTTTCCGTTTAATTATTTAAAGTCCGTTATATGTTTATAACACCTCCCGTTAATACGCATTTTAAATTATCTCTTTTAGGTAATTCACGCACCCGATTAAAACTTGAGGGGCCAATCTTGCCATGTGACCAAACTTTTTACTAGGTCAAAGTGGTCAAACCACTCCCATCCATTCATCTTTTTCATTTTCATTTTCCCTTTTCTCTTCATACTTTCCATTTTTCTTTCAATTCTCCAAACAAAAGAATCATCATCTAAATCCAAGCTAGCGGGTGTCTCACAAAACAAATTACATATTTGGAATCCTTGTAACTTCCTCTTCGATTCCACACCGATTTCATCAAGTTTGGGTAACTTTCTAAAATCACTAGATTTTGTGTTCTTGATGTTTTTAACTTATAAATTTGGTAATTAGTGTCTATGGCTCAAGTCTAACATGAATATATGATTTATATGTTCGGTTTTGTTATTTGAAGTAACTAGCATGAACATAAACTTTGGTGTGTTTGATTTGCTGATTTGGTTGTTTGAATGATGTTAAATGTTATAAATGCATGTATTAAATGTGTTCCTAACATCACTAGCTTCAATTTGATGTGTAGGTTGTTTTAGAAAACTTCATAAACATGAATAGTGATTTTGATGTTGTTGGTTAGGGTTTGATAGAATTGAATGTGAACATTTAATGCATTGAAAGCCATGAATTATTGTTAGTAAGTAGTTAGTTGTATTGTATGCTTGATTATCTACAAAACGGCGTATTTTATGTATGCATTAAATGCCTGAATCATAAATGTGCACTTGTAAAATTTGAAGCATTAAATGTGTGCATTGATTGATCATTTGATTTGAAAAGTTGATTATTGCAATTAATGTTTTCGGTTGGTGAAATGTGTTTAGTTGGGTTCCTTGTCAAATTACCTTTCCAACGATATAAGATGCGTGTCATAAGTGTCTACGGTTTGTGATTTGTATTTGATCGAAGTTCCGAAAAAGACTTGAACAATTGAATCTAACCACGCAACAGCACACGTTAAGTGTCGCGGCGCGACATCCCTTGGTCGCGGCGTGGCATTTGCCGCGTCCAGGTTCTGACCTCATTGGTCAAAATATGAAAAATGTTTGGCATGCTATGGACCTCCGATTCACATGAGACTTGTTCTAACATGCTTATATATGAATAAAAACCTCAGAAAAATAGTTCGGGACCCGACCCGAACGTGTTGACTTTTTCGTTGACTTCGACCGACCGAAGTTTGACTTTTTGTCAAACTTAACCAAATGATTATGCAATCTTTCTAACATGATCCTATACTTGTATCTTGCATTAAACATGACAATTTGATTTACATGCTACATAATCGAGTCGTATTAAGCCATAGGACTAATTGGACATCTTTGACCTATCGTGTTTACCGTTATTGATACGACCTATTTGTTTAGGTCAAGACTAGCATTGTTCTTTGCACACGTTACTTGTCGAAGTACTTATTTGCTCTTGCGCTCAAGGTGAGATCATAGTCCCACTTTTACTCTTTTGAACTTACATTTGGGATGAGAAAACATAAACATTTCTTTTTAACTAAGTGAACATAAGTAGAGGAAAACAAACATTCTACATATGAGTTTAGAACAAAATCCTCAATTCGATTATCATTAGTTACTCTTGCAGTGTGTAATTGTAGGCGTGAACTTATGTTGTATGGCCATATGGGTTTGACAAACCCTCATCTTGGACGGTTCGCTACCGTCTACGGATGAAATATATTTTCGAGAAACAGTGTTGTTCTAGCACTATTAATGGGGTTCAACGGACGGAATGTTAAGCCTTGATAATTGGGTGCTCGTGAATATTAACTTTTAGAATGTATTACTATTTTATCAATGTGCAAATCTTGTGGTTTGACTTACATTTACTCACTTACCTATTTAAACCTATGATTTCACCAACGTTTTCGTTGAGAGATTTCCCTATGTTTTTCTCAGGTCCTTAATCATTAGGTGATACATGCTTCCGCACATTCTTTTTGATACTTGCTTTGGATGTCGAGTATACTTGCATATGTGGAGCGTCATTTGACTACTTTAAACTGTGTCGCACGTGTTTCATTTGTACTTTAAACATCGTTATGTACTAATTATGGAAACTACTTTTGTAAACTTTGAAACATCCACACTTATGAAATGAATGCGACATATTTTCGGTCAAACTTTGTCTTAAAGACTTATGACCATGTAATGGGACCTACGTAGACGGCGCCGTCAAACATGATTTGGTCGGATCGCTACAGATGGTATCAGAGCATTGGTTGAAGGGATTTAGAGTTCATTGGTGTCGACCCCGAGTCATAGGGTACATTGGTGAGTCTAGACTACAACCGGCATATAGACTTGACGTATTAATTACTTGACTACTTGTGCATTTATACTCGAACTCTCCTACTCATATCTATTCTTATTCTACCTTAATCTCACGTTGACTAATTTGATTGACACGCCACCTTGACTATATGAAGTAATGTTGAATGCACATATGAATTAGGGTAATATAATTTCCGGGATTATATTACGGTGACTCATATGAACGTTCCGATATTATGACATAAAGAATTTAAGGCGAGTCAAGAAAAATTTTCTCTCTATCTTTATTCCATATCACGGTTAGTATTATTTAGAATACTAACCAACGGTATTCTTTTGTTTTGAAGGAACAATGCCTCCTCGCCATGTGCCACACCGTGAAACTCCCGAACAAGCACTACAACGAATGGTGGCCACCACCATAGAGGCGGCCATGGCCGGTCACTCCTCCATCAAGCAACTACAACAACAACACCTTCACCAAAAAGCCTTTCACCAACGACGGTAAAAAAGGTTATGCCGGAACTCAACCTTTTTGCAACAAATGTCACAAGCACCACTCAAGTGAATGCGGCAAGCTAATTTACCACCAGTGCAAAGGATTTAGTCATAAGGCCAACAATTGCACAAGTGTTGCCCCCGTCGCTCGAAAGGGGACCAATCCTCTAAAAACGGTCACTTGTTATGAATGTGGCAAAACGGGCCATTATAGGAACGAATGCCCGAAGAAGAAGGCCAACCCCAACACACGAGGCCGAGCCTTCAACATTAACACCGAGGAAGCCCGGGATGACAATGAACTAGTCACGGGTACATTTCTTCTCAACAACACTTATGTTACATGTTTATTTGATTCGGGTGCCGATAAATGCTTTGTATCCAAGACTTTGACTCATTCTTTTAGCACTCCACCACTTCCACTAGATACCACTTATACCATTGAAGTGGCCAACGGGAGACTATTGAGTGCCGATGTAGTGACCCGAACTTTTCCATGTTTATATATATTAATTGAGATTGATGTTTACATGATTAAATGTTTCCAACATGTTAAGCAATCAAACTTGTTAAGACTTGATTAATTGAAATAGGTTTCATATAGACAATTGACCACCCAAGTTGACCGGTGATTCACGAACGTTAAAACTTGTAAAAACTATATGATGACATATATATGGATATATATATATAGTTAACATGATACTATGATAAGAAAACATATCATAAAGTATATTAACAATGAACTACATATGTAAAAACAAGACTACTAACTTAATGATTTTTAAACGAGACATATATGTAACGATTATCGTTGTAAAGACATTTAATGTATATATATCATATTAAGAGATATTCATACATGATAATATCATGATAATATAATAATTTAAAATCTCATTTGATATTATAAACATTGAGTTAACAACATTTAACAAGATCGTTAACCTAAAGGTTTCAAAACAACACTTACATGTAACGACTAACGATGACTTAACGACTCAGTTAAAATGTATATACATGTAGTGTTTTAATATGTATTTATACACTTTTGAAAGACTTCAATACACTTATCAAAATACTTCTACTTAACAAAAATGCTTACAATTACATCCTCGTTCAGTTTCATCAACAATTCTACTCGTATGCACCCGTATTCGTACTCGTACAATACACAGCTTTTAGATGTATGTACTATTGGTATATACACTCCAATGATCAGTTCTTAGCAGCCCATGTGAGTCACCTAACACATGTGGGAACCATCATTTGGCAACTAGCATGAAATATCTCATAAAATTACAAAAATATGAGTAATCATTCATGACTTATTTACATGAAAACAAAATTACATATCCTTTATATCTAATCCATACACCAACGACCAAAAACACCTACAAACACTTTCATTCTTCAATTTTCTTCATCTAATTGATCTCTCTCAAGTTCTATCTTCAAGTTCTAAGTGTTCTTCATAAATTCCAAAAGTTCTAGTTTCATAAAATCAAGAATACTTTCAAGTTTGCTAGCTCACTTCCAATCTTGTAAGGTGATCATCCAACCTCAAGAAATCTTTGTTTCTTACAGTAGGTTATCATTCTAATACAAGGTAATAATCATATTCAAACTTTGGTTCAATTTCTATAACTATAACAATCTTATTTCAAGTGATGATCTTACTTGAACTTGTTTTCGTGTCATGATTCTGCTTCAAGAACTTCGAGCCATCCAAGGATCCATTGAAGCTAGATCCATTTTTCTCTTTTCCAGTAGGTTTATCCAAGGAAATTAAGGTAGTAATGATGTTCATAACATCATTCGATTCATACATATAAAGCTATCTTATTCGAAGGTTTAAACTTGTAATCACTAGAACATAGTTTAGTTAATTCTAAACTTGTTCGCAAACAAAAGTTAATCCTTCTAACTTGACTTTTAAAATCAACTAAACACATGTTCTATATCTATATGATATGCTAACTTAATGATTTAAAACCTGGAAACACGAAAAACACCGTAAAACCGGATTTACGCCGTCGTAGTAACACCGCGGGCTGTTTTGGGTTAGTTAATTAAAAACTATGATAAACTTTGATTTAAAAGTTGTTATTCTGAGAAAATGATTTTTATTATGAACATGAAACTATATCCAAAAATTATGGTTAAACTCAAAGTGGAAGTATGTTTTCTAAAATGGTCATCTAGACGTCGTTCTTTCGACTGAAATGACTACCTTTACAAAAACGACTTGTAACTTATTTTTCCGACTAGAAACCTATACTTTTTTTGTTTAGATTCATAAAATAGAGTTCAATATAAAACCATAGCAATTTGATTCACTCAAAACGGATTTAAAATGAAGAAGTTATGGGTAAAACAAGATTGGATAATTTTTCTCATTTTAGCTACGTGAAAATTGGTAACAAATCTATTCCAACCATAACTTAATCAACTTGTATTATATATTATGTAATCTTGAGATACCATAGACACGTATACAATGTTTCGACCTATCATGTCGACACATCTATATATATTTCGGAACAACCATAGACACTCTATATGTGAATGTTGGAGTTAGCTATACAGGGTTGAGGTTGATTCCAAAATATATATAGTTTGAGTTGTGATCAATACTGAGATACGTATACACTGGGTCGTGGATTGATTCAAGATAATATTTATTGATTTATTTCTGTACATCTAACTGTGGACAACTAGTTGTAGGTTACTAACGAGGACAGCTGACTTAATAAACTTAAAACATCAAAATATATTAAAAGTGTTGTAAATATATTTTGAACATACTTTGATATATATGTATATATTGTTATAGGTTCGTGAATCAACCAGTGGCCAAGTCTTACTTCCCGACGAAGTAAAAATCTGTGAAAGTGAGTTATAGTCCCACTTTTAAAATCTAATATTTTTGGGATGAGAATACATGCAGGTTTTATAAATGATTTACAAAATAGACACAAGTACGTGAAACTACATTCTATGGTTGAATTATCGAAATCGAATATGCCCCTTTTTATTAAGTCTGGTAATCTAAGAATTAGGGAACAGACACCCTAATTGACGCGAATCCTAAAGATAGATCTATTGGGCCTAACAAACCCCATCCAAAGTACCGGATGTTTAGTACTTCGAAATTTATATCATATCCGAAGGGTGTCCCGGAATGATGGGGATATTCTTATATATGCATCTTGTTATTGTCGGTTACCAGGTGTTCACCATATGAATGATTTTTATCTCTATGTATGGGATGTGTATTGAAATATGAAATCTTGTGGTCTATTGTTACGATTTGATATATATAGGTTAAACCTATAACTCACCAACATTTTTGTTGACGTTTTAAGCATGTTTATTCTCAGGTGATTATTAAGAGCTTCCGCTGTGTCATACTTAAATAAGGACAAGATTTGGAGTCCATACTTGTATGATATTGTGTAAAAACTGCATTCAAGAAACTTATTTTGTTGTAACATATTTGTATTGTAAACCATTATGTAATGGTCGTGTGTAAACAGGATATTTTAGATTATCATTATTTGATAATCTACGTAAAGCTTTTTAAACCTTTATTGATGAAATAAAGGTTATGGTTTGTTTAAAAATGAATGCAGTCTTTGAAAAACGTCTCATATAGAGGTCAAAACCTCGCAACGAAATCAATTAATATGGAACGTTTTTAATCAATAAGAACGGGACATTTCAGTTGGTATCCGAGCGTTGGTCTTAGAGAACCAGAAAATTTGCATTAGTGTGTCTTATCGAGTTTGTTAGGATGCATTAGTGAGTCTGGACTTCGACCGTGTTTTCTTTAAAAATGATTGCTTAACATTTTTGTTGGAAACTATATATTTTTAACATATGAATATTATGTGATATATTAATCTCTTAACTCGTTTGATATTATGTGATAGATGTCTACCTCTAGAACAAGTCCCATTGACTCACCTAATAATAATGAAGAGTCAAATGTAAATTGGAATGATTTGTGGACTGATTCACAAGTTCCCGAAGAGGAACCGGAAGAAGAGTCGGAACCGGAAGAAGAATCGGAACCGGAAGAAGAATCGGAACCGGATGAAGAAATAGAACCGGTGGGGGAAATAATAAAACGGTTAAGTAAAAGAAAATCCTCAACCAACCGACCAAAGTTAATTATGGTCAATGGTGTTTCCGCCAAGGAAGCAAAATATTGGGAGGATTACCAATTCTCCGATGAATCGGATTCCGACGAGAATTCCGATGATGTTATAGAAATTACCCCAACTGAATTTAAAAAGGCAAAAGAAAATAATAAGGGAAAGGGCATAAAAATAGAGAAATCTAATTCCAACCCCGATGAACTTTATATGTATCGTCAACCCCCGAAGTCCTTAAGTTGTAACAATGACCCGGGAACCTCTAAACCACCAGGTTTTTCTAAACCAATGTGGACAACGACGGCTCGTATTAGGGGAACATCATATATCCCTAGAAACTTGGCAAAACGAACCAAAACCGAAGAAGAAGAAACGAGCGAGTCGGAATAAGATAGTTGTATTCGTGTGGTGTAATATATGGAATATAGTGTTCTTATGCTTTATGATATATGTAAAAATTGCTTGTATTAATAAGTATTTTTTTTATGAATCTAACTCTTGTCTATTTTATAGTTTAAAAACACAAAATGGATAGACAACCCAATATTTTAAGAGACCTACCCGGAGACATGATTGATGAAATCTTGTCTAGAGTCGGCCAGAATTCTTCGGCACAACTATTTAAGGCGAGATCAGTTTGTAAGACATTCAAAGAACGTTCCAAGAATGTCTTGGTTTATAAGAGACTTTCGTTTGAAAGATGGGGGATATCACATTGGGAAACCCATAAGTTACGATGTGTTTACTTTGACGCATATATTGCGGGGAACCCAAATGCTATTTTACGCAACGGGTTAAGAAATTATTTTGACTCAATATATCCGAATATTGGACTTCGTGATTTAGAAAAAGCGGCTAACATGCAACATAAAGAAGCATGTTATGCTTACGGATTAGTAATGTTCGCTTCTCACCAAAGTGAGAACAAGAACATCGGGCTACAACTATTAAACAAAACGTTTCCACAAGTGACGGAGTCGGTAATTGGGGTAAGAAATGAGGTTTTTAGATTATTACGGGACTGTTGGACATTACGTAACCCTCGTCCCTTTGATGACGTTACAACACGCTGTCTTATCAACGGCCATAACGGTTATGTTGCACAAGACCAAGGATGGGAAGTAGTCCTAGTAAAACCAGAATGCATGACTTGTTTCTGGACGTATGAATTACGTGTCTTTATTGCCTTTGCTGAACGACTTGTGTACTAGCTAGAATTGTCTTCACAACTATCTTGTATCAAAGTTATTGTGTGCTATATTTCATGCTTTATGTAAAATAAGCGGTATTGTAAGTTTGTAAAATATTGTATAAAAGTTTGAACGCGAAATATTATTATAATCAGTTTTTCATATAGAATTGTAGTAGTTGAATTGTATATTAGCTACTAAGTATGAACTTAACGGGTAGGTACTACCCGAATTTAAACTTATAAAACGCTAATATGAAGAAAAAGCTTTTATAAATGAGTTCATATTATGCTACGAAATACTATTAACTACTCTTAATATTCTGTATGATTAACTTGTTCCATTTAACTATTTTGAAGGAAATGGCACCGACTACTCGACACACCGTGAATATGAATGAAGAGGAATTCCGTACTTTTCTAGCTTCAAACATAGCCGCAGTACAGGCTGCGCTACATACCAACAATAACCTTGGATCTAGCAGTACAGGAAATCGTGTAGGATGCACCTACAAAGAATTCACTGCCTGCAAACCTTTGGAATTTGATGGAACCGAAGGACCGATCGGATTGAAACGGTGGACCGAGAAGGTTGAATCGGTGTTTGCCATAAGTAAGTGTACTGAAGAGGACAAAGTGAAGTACGCTACGCATACCTTCACAGGTTCTGCGTTAACATGGTGGAATACCTATCTAGAGCAAGTGGGACAAGATGATGCGTACGCACTACCGTGGTCAGCATTCAAGCACTTGATGAACGAGAAGTACCGTCCCAGAACCGAGGTCAATAAGCTCAAGACAGAACTTAGAGGGTTACGAAACCAAGGATTTGATATTACCACGTACGAAAGACGATTCACAGAATTGTGCCTATTGTGTCCGGGAGCATTCGAAGATGAGGAAGAGAAGATCGACGCGTTTGTGAAGGATTACCGGAAAGAATCCAAGAAGATATAAGTTCACACGAGCCCGCCTCCATACAACAGGCATGTAGAATGGCTCACAAACTAGTGAACCAGATTGAAGAAAGAATTAAAGAACAGACTGCTGAAGAGGCCAATGTGAAGCAAGTCAAAAGAAAGTGGGAGGAAAACGGTGATAAGAATCACCAATACAACAACAACAGCAATTACAACAATAATCGCAACAATTATCCCAACAATCGCAACATCAATCGCAACTACAACAAACGGCCCAACAACAACAACAACAACAACAGCAACTACAACAATCATCCCAACAACAATAATAACCGCAACAACAACAACAATCAGAAGCAACTATGCCAAAGGTGTGAAAAGAATCACTCGGGGTTCTGCACCAAATTTTGCAACAAGTGTAAAAGAAATGGTCATAGCGCGGCGAAGTGTGAGGTCTACGGACCAGGGGTTAATAGAACTAAAGGAACAAATGGTGTCGGAACGAGTAATGGCGGAGCAAGTAGTGTCGGAGCAAGTTATGCCAATGTAGTTTGTTATAAATGTGGAAAACCAGGCCACATTATTAGAAATTGCCCGAACCAGGAGAACACGAATGGACAAGGCCGTGGAAGAGTTTTCAATATTAATGCGGTAGAGGCACAGGAAGACCCGGAGCTTGTTACGGGTACGTTTCTTATTGACAATAAATCTGCTTACGTTTTATTTGATTCGGGTGTGGATAGAAGCTATATGAGTAGAGATTTTTGTGCTAAATTAAGTCGTCCATTGACGCCTTTGGATAGTAAATTTTTACTCGAATTAGCAAATGGTAAATTAATTTCAGCAGATAATATATGTCGGAATCGAGAAATTAAACTGGTTAGCGAAACATTTAAGATTGATTTGATACCAGTAGAGTTAGGGAGTTTTGATGTGATAATCGGTATGGACTGGTTGAAAGAAGTGAAAGCGGAGATCGTTTGTTACAAAAATGCAATTCGCATTATACGAGAAAAAGGAAAACCCTTAATGGTGTACGGAGAAAAGGGCAACACGAAGCTACATCTTATTAGTAATTTGAAGGCACAAAAACTAATAAGAAAAGGTTGCTATGCTGTTCTAGCACACGTCGAGAAAGTACAAACTGAAGAAAAGAGCATCAATGATGTTCCCATTGCAAAAGAATTTCCCGATGTATTTCCGAAAGAATTACCGGGATTACCCCCACATCGATCCGTTGAATTTCAAATAGATCTTGTACCAGGAGCTGCACCAATAGCTCGTGCTCCTTACAGACTCGCACCCAGCGAGATGAAAGAACTGCAAAGCCAATTACAAGAACTTTTAGAGCGTGGTTTCATTCGACCAAGCACATCACCGTGGGGAGCTCCTGTTTTGTTTGTCAAGAAGAAAGATGGTACATTCAGGTTGTGTATCGACTACCGAGAGTTGAACAAACTTACCATCAAGAACCGCTACCCACTACCGAGAATCGACGACTTATTTGATCAACTACAAGGCTCGTCTGTTTATTCAAAGATTGACTTACGTTCCGGGTATCATCAAATGCGGATGAAAGAAGATGATATTCCAAAGACTGCTTTCAGAACACGTTACGGTCATTACGAGTTTATGGTCATGCCGTTTGGTTTAACTAATGCACCAGCTGTGTTCATGGACCTTATGAACCGAGTGTGTGGACCATACCTTGACAAGTTTGTCATTGTTTTCATTGATGACATACTTATTTACTCAAAGAATGACCAAGAACACGGTGAACATTTGAGAAAGGTGTTAGAAGTATTGAGGAAGGAAGAATTGTACGCTAAGTTTTCAAAGTGTGCATTTTGGTTGGAAGAAGTTCAATTCCTCGGTCACATAGTGAACAAAGAAGGTATTAAGGTGGATCCGGCAAAGATAGAAACTGTTGAAAAGTGGGAAACCCCGAAAACTCCGAAACACATACGCCAGTTTTTAGGACTAGCTGGTTACTACAGAAGGTTCATCCAAGACTTTTCCAGAATAGCAAAACCCTTGACTGCATTAACGCATAAAGGGAAGAAATTTGAATGGAATGATGAACAAGAGAAAGCGTTTCAGTTATTGAAGAAAAAGCTAACTACGGCACCTATATTGTCATTGCCTGAAGGGAATGATGATTTTGTGATTTATTGTGATGCATCAAAGCAAGGTCTCGGTTGTGTATTAATGCAACGAACGAAGGTGATTGCTTATGCGTCTAGACAATTGAAGATTCACGAACAAAATTATACGACGCATGATTTGGAATTAGGCGCGGTTGTTTTTGCATTAAAGACTTGGAGGCACTACTTATATGGGGTCAAAAGTATTATATATACCGACCACAAAAGTCTTCAACACATATTTAATCAGAAACAACTGAATATGAGGCAGCGTAGGTGGATTGAATTATTGAATGATTACGATTTTGAGATTCGTTACCACCCGGGGAAGGCAAATGTGGTAGCCGATGCCTTGAGCAGGAAGGATAGAGAACCCATTCGAGTAAAATCTATGAATATAATGATTCATAATAACATTACTACTCAAATAAAGGAGGCGCAACAAGGAGTTTTAAAAGAGGGAAATTTAAAGGATGAAATACCCAAAGGATCGGAGAAGCATCTTAATATTCGGGAAGACGGAACCCGGTATAGGGCTGAAAGGATTTGGGTACCAAAATTTGGAGATATGAGAGAAATGGTACTTAGAGAAGCTCATAAAACCAGATACTCAATACATCCTGGAACGGGGAAGATGTACAAGGATCTCAAGAAACATTTTTGGTGGCCGGGTATGAAAGCCGATGTTGCTAAATACGTAGGAGAATGTTTGACGTGTTCTAAGGTCAAAGCTGAGCATCAGAAACCATCAGGTCTACTTCAACAACCCGAAATCCCGGAATGGAAATGGGAAAACATTACCATGGATTTCATCACTAAATTGCCAAGGACTGCAAGTGGTTTTGATACTATTTGGGTAATAGTTGATCGTCTCACCAAATCAGCACACTTCCTACCAATAAGAGAAGATGACAAGATGGAGAAGTTAGCACGACTGTATTTGAAGGAAGTCGTCTCCAGACATGGAATACCAATCTCTATTATCTCTGATAGGGATGGCAGATTTATTTCAAGATTCTGGCAGACATTACAGCAAGCATTAGGAACTCGTCTAGACATGAGTACTGCCTATCATCCACAAACTGATGGGCAGAGCGAAAGGACAATACAAACGCTTGAAGACATGCTACGAGCATGTGTTATTGATTTCGGAAACAGTTGGGATCGACATCTACCGTTAGCAGAATTTTCCTACAACAACAGCTACCATTCAAGCATTGAGATGGCGCCGTTTGAAGCACTTTATGGTAGAAAGTGCAGGTCTCCGATTTGTTGGAGTGAGGTGGGGGATAGACAGATTACGGGTCCGGAAATTATACAAGAAACTACCGAGAAGATCATCCAAATTCAACAACGGTTGAAAACCGCCCAAAGTCGACAAAAGAGCTACGCTGACATTAAAAGAAAAGATATAGAATTTGAAATTGGAGAGATGGTCATGCTTAAAGTTTCACCTTGGAAAGGCGTTGTTCGATTTGGTAAGCGAGGGAAATTAAATCCAAGGTATATTGGACCATTCAAGATTATTGATCGTGTCGGACCAGTAGCTTACCGACTTGAGTTACCTCAACAACTCGCGGCTGTACATAACACTTTCCACGTCTCGAATTTGAAGAAATGTTTTGCTAAAGAAGATCTCACTATTCCGTTAGATGAAATCCAAATCAACGAAAAACTCCAATTCATCGAAGAACCCGTCGAAATAATGGATCGTGAGGTTAAAAGACTTAAGCAAAACAAGATACCAATTGTTAAGGTTCGATGGAATGCTCGTAGAGGACCCGAGTTCACCTGGGAGCGTGAAGATCAGATGAAGAAGAAATACCCGCATCTATTTCCAGAAGATTCGTCAACACCTTCAACAGCTTAAAATTTCGGGACGAAATTTATTTAACGGGTAGGTACTGTAGTGACCCGAACTTTTCCATGTTTATATATATTAATTGAGATTGATGTTTACATGATTAAATGTTTCCAACATGTTAAGCAATCAAACTTGTTAAGACTTGATTAATTGAAATAGGTTTCATATAGACAATTGACCACCCAAGTTGACCGGTGATTCACGAACGTTAAAACTTGTAAAAACTATATGATGACATATATATGGATATATATATATATAGTTAACATGATACTATGATAAGAAAACATATCATAAAGTATATTAACAATGAACTACATATGTAAAAACAAGACTACTAACTTAATGATTTTTAAACGAGACATATATGTAACGATTATCGTTGTAAAGACATTTAATGTATATATATCATATTAAGAGATATTCATACATGATAATATCATGATAATATAATAATTTAAAATCTCATTTGATATTATAAACATTGAGTTAACAACATTTAACAAGATCGTTAACCTAAAGGTTTCAAAACAACACTTACATGTAACGACTAACGATGACTTAACGACTCAGTTAAAATGTATATACATGTAGTGTTTTAATATGTATTTATACACTTTTGAAAGACTTCAATACACTTATCAAAATACTTCTACTTAACAAAAATGCTTACAATTACATCCTCGTTCAGTTTCATCAACAATTCTACTCGTATGCACCCGTATTCGTACTCGTACAATACACAGCTTTTAGATGTATGTACTATTGGTATATACACTCCAATGATCAGTTCTTAGCAGCCCATGTGAGTCACCTAACACATGTGGGAACCATCATTTGGCAACTAGCATGAAATATCTCATAAAATTACAAAAATATGAGTAATCATTCATGACTTATTTACATGAAAACAAAATTACATATCCTTTATATCTAATCCATACACCAACGACCAAAAACACCTACAAACACTTTCATTCTTCAATTTTCTTCATCTAATTGATCTCTCTCAAGTTCTATCTTCAAGTTCTAAGTGTTCTTCATAAATTCCAAAAGTTCTAGTTTCATAAAATCAAGAATACTTTCAAGTTTGCTAGCTCACTTCCAATCTTGTAAGGTGATCATCCAACCTCAAGAAATCTTTGTTTCTTACAGTAGGTTATCATTCTAATACAAGGTAATAATCATATTCAAACTTTGGTTCAATTTCTATAACTATAACAATCTTATTTCAAGTGATGATCTTACTTGAACTTGTTTTCGTGTCATGATTCTGCTTCAAGAACTTCGAGCCATCCAAGGATCCATTGAAGCTAGATCCATTTTTCTCTTTTCCAGTAGATTTATCCAAGGAAATTAAGGTAGTAATGATGTTCATAACATCATTCGATTCATACATATAAAGCTATCTTATTCGAAGGTTTAAACTTGTAATCACTAGAACATAGTTTAGTTAATTCTAAACTTGTTCGCAAACAAAAGTTAATCCTTCTAACTTGACTTTTAAAATCAACTAAACACATGTTCTATATCTATATGATATGCTAACTTAATGATTTAAAACCTGGAAACACGAAAAACACCGTAAAACCGGATTTACGCCGTCGTAGTAACACCGCGGGCTGTTTTGGGTTAGTTAATTAAAAACTATGATAAACTTTGATTTAAAAGTTGTTATTCTGAGAAAATGATTTTTATTATGAACATGAAACTATATCCAAAAATTATGGTTAAACTCAAAGTGGAAGTATGTTTTCTAAAATGGTCATCTAGACGTCGTTCTTTCGACTGAAATGACTACCTTTACAAAAACGACTTGTAACTTATTTTTCCGACTAGAAACCTATACTTTTTTTGTTTAGATTCATAAAATAGAGTTCAATATGAAACCATAGCAATTTGATTCACTCAAAACGGATTTAAAATGAAGAAGTTATGGGTAAAACAAGATTGGATAATTTTTCTCATTTTAGCTACGTGAAAATTGGTAACAAATCTATTCCAACCATAACTTAATCAACTTGTATTATATATTATGTAATCTTGAGATACCATAGACACGTATACAATGTTTCGACCTATCATGTCAACACATCTATATATATTTCGGAACAACCATAGACACTCTATATGTGAATGTTGGAGTTAGCTATACAGGGTTGAGGTTGATTCCAAAATATATATAGTTTGAGTTGTGATCAATACTGAGATACGTATACACTGGGTCGTGGATTGATTCAAGATAATATTTATTGATTTATTTCTGTACATCTAACTGTGGACAACTAGTTGTAGGTTACTAACGAGGACAGCTGACTTAATAAACTTAAAACATCAAAATATATTAAAAGTGTTGTAAATATATTTTGAACATACTTTGATATATATGTATATATTGTTATAGGTTCGTGAATCAACCAGTGGCCAAGTCTTACTTCCCGACGAAGTAAAAATCTGTGAAAGTGAGTTATAGTCCCACTTTTAAAATCTAATATTTTTGGGATGAGAATACATGCAGGTTTTATAAATGATTTACAAAATAGACACAAGTACGTGAAACTACATTCTATGGTTGAATTATCGAAATCGAATATGCCCCTTTTTATTAAGTCTGGTAATCTAAGAATTAGGGAACAGACACCCTAATTGACGCGAATCCTAAAGATAGATCTATTGGGCCTAACAAACCCCATCCAAAGTACCGGATGCTTTAGTACTTCGAAATTTATATCATATCCGAAGGGTGTCCCGGAATGATGGGGATATTCTTATATATGCATCTTGTTATTGTCGGTTACCAGGTGTTCACCATATGAATGATTTTTATCTCTATGTATGGGATGTGTATTGAAATATGAAATCTTGTGGTCTATTGTTACGATTTGATATATATAGGTTAAACCTATAACTCACCAACATTTTTGTTGACGTTTTAAGCATGTTTATTCTCAGGTGATTATTAAGAGCTTCCGCTGTGTCATACTTAAATAAGGACAAGATTTGGAGTCCATACTTGTATGATATTGTGTAAAAACTGCATTCAAGAAACTTATTTTGTTGTAACATATTTGTATTGTAAACCATTATGTAATGGTCGTGTGTAAACAGGATATTTTAGATTATCATTATTTGATAATCTACGTAAAGCTTTTTAAACCTTTATTGATGAAATAAAGGTTATGGTTTGTTTAAAAATGAATGCAGTCTTTGAAAAACGTCTCATATAGAGGTCAAAACCTCGCAACGAAATCAATTAATATGGAACGTTTTTAATCAATAAGAACGGGACATTTCAGCCGACACATATTACCGGGGGTGTACGTTAAATATTTTTGGTAATGAGTTAGAAATTGACTTGATACCCATGGAACTAGGAAGCTTCGATGTAATAATTGGTATGAATTAGTTAGCCAAAATGAAATCTCACATCCTTTGTGATCTTAACGCAATCCTAATTCCTATGGAGAACGGCGAACCTTTGATCGTCTATGGCGATAAGAGTTGCAGCGGACTCAACCTCGTTTCATGCATTAAAGTTAGAAAACTACTCCGTAAGGGTTGTTTTGCGATCCTTGCTCACGTTAAGAAAGTCGAGTCCGATGAGAAGCATATCGATGATGTGCCAATTGTTAGTGACTTTTCCGATGTATTTCCCGACGAATTGCCGGGTCTTCCACCTCATCGACCGGTTGAATTCCAAATCGATCTTATTCCAGGAGCTGCACCCATAGCACGTGCACCATAGAGACTCACTCCATCCGAAATGAAAGAAATGCAAAGTCAAATCCAAGAACTACTTGATCGTGGTTTTATCCAACCTAACCATTCACCTTGGGGCGCTCCGATTTTGTTTGTTAAAAAGAAGGACGGATCCCTACGAATGTGCATTGATTATCGTGAACTAAACAAATTGACGGTTAAGAACCGATATCCTCTTCCTCGCATTGATGACCTCTTTGATCAACAACAAGGGTCTTGTGTATATTCAAAAATCGATCTCCGCTCGGGTTATCATCAATTAAGGGTTAAGGGGTAAGATGTCTCCAAAACCGCTTTTTGAACTCATTATGGTAGTTATGAATTCCTTGTCATGCCATTTGGTCTCACTAACGCACCGGCGGTGTTCATGGATCTTATGAACCGCGTGTGCAAACCGTATCTTGACAAATTCGTTATCGTATTCATCGATGACATCTTGGTCTATTCTAAAAGCGAAGAAGAACATGAACAACATCTCCGACTTGTGCTTAAACTTTTAAGACAAGAACGACTCTATGCCAAATTCTCCAAGTGTGAATTTTGGTTGAAGGAAGTTCAATTTCTTGGTCACGTTGTAAGTGACCAAGGTATTAAAGTCGATCCATCAAAAATTGAAGCCGTTAGTAAATGGGAGACTACTACTACTCCTACTCACATTCGTCAATTCTTGGGTCTCTCCGGATACTATCGTAGATTCATCAAAGATTTCTCTTTGTTTGCTCGTCCTCTAACCGCGTTAACTCATAAAGGAAGAGAATTCGTTTGGGCAACCGAACAAGAATTCGCATTTCAAATCTAGAAAACGAAGCTAACCACCGCTCCTATCTTATCACTTCCTGAAGGCAACGATGATTTTGTTGTGTATTTCGACGCCTCGAAACATGGTTTTGGGTGTGTGTTGATGCAACGAACGAAAGTCATTTCTTATGCTTCTCGACAACTCAAAATTCATGAACGAAACTACACGACACATGATCTCGAACTCGGAGCCGTTGTCTTCGCACTTAAAATGTGGAGACACTATCTTTATGGAACCAAGAGTACTATCTTCACCGATCACAAAAGCCTCCAACACATCTTTGATCAAAAGCAACTAAACATGAGACAACGAAGGTGGATTGAAACCTTAAACGATTACAATTGCGAGCTTCGTTACCATCCCGGGAAGGCAAACGTAGTAGCTGATGCCTTAAGTTGAAAAGAAAGAGCGGTGCCTCTTCGTGTCCGAGCTTTAAACATCACCATCCACACCAACCTTAATAGCTAAATTTGGGTAGCCTAAGATGAGGCTCTCAAGGATGAAAACGTTTCACACGAGCTCTTGAACATTCTCGTCTCTCGATTTGAAATTAGGGAGACCGGACTCTGATATTTCACCGGAAGGATTTGGGTGCCTAGATATGGGGACCTACGAAACCTTATTTTAGATGAAGCCCATAAGTCACGATACTCGATTCACCCCGGTGCCAATAAGATGTACCACGACCTTAAAGAACAATATTGGTGGCCGAACATCAAAAAGGACATAGCTACTTATGTTGCCAAGTGTTTGACATGTTCCAAAGTCAAAGCCAAACACCAAAGACCGTCCGAGTTACTTCAACAACCCGAAATCCCGCAATGGAAGTGAGAAAGAATAACGATGGACTTTATCACCAAGTTACCAAAGACAACGGGCAGTTATGATACCATTTGGGTTATTGTTGACCGTCTCACCAAATCTGCACACTTTCTCGCCATGAAGGAGACCGACAAAATGGAGAAACTTGCACAACTTTACATCAAGGAGATCGTAGCCCGACACGGTATAACTTTATCGATTATCTCCGATCGAGATGGCCGTTTTGTTTCTAGATTTTGGCATACCTTGCAAGAAGCGTTGGGAACGCGTTTAGACATGAGCACCGTATATCACCCTCAAACTGATGGACAAAGCGAATGCACAATTCAAACCTTGGAGGACATGTTACGAGCTTGTGTTGTCAATTTTGGAAAAGCTTGGGACAAGCACTTACCTCTCGCCGAGTTCTCTTACAATAATAGTTATCACGCGAGTATAAAATCCGCACCTTTTGAAGCGTTATATGGTCGAAAATGTCGTTCACCTCTTTGTTGGGCTGACGTAGGTGACGTACAAATCCCCGGACCCGAACTCATTCACGAAACCACCGAGAAGATCGTACAAATCCGAGATAGGCTTCGGACGGCCCGGAGTCGTCAAAAGTGCTACACCGACAAAAGATGCAATGACCTCGAATTTCAAGTCGGTGACCGAGTAATGTTAAAAGTCGCACCTTGGAAAGGTGTAATCCGTTTTGGGAAATGCGGGAAGCTAAATCCGCGGTATATTGGTCCTTTCGAAATCTTGGAGCGTATTGGAACCGTTGCTTATCGTTTAGATCTCCCGCCTCAATTGAACTCCGTTCATCCTACCTTCCGTGTATCTAACTTGAAAAAGTGTCTTGCCGAACCCGATATCGTCATCCCTCTCGAGGAACTTACTATTGATGACAAACTTCATTTTGTGGAGGAACCGGTTGAAATTGTGGACACCTCTGTCAAGACATTGAAACAAAGCCGAATTCTGATTGTTAAAGTCCGTTGGTACGCCAAAAGAGGACCCGAGTTTACTTGGGAAAGGCAAGATCAAATGCGAAGGAAATACCCTCATCTATTCCAGGTTCCAGAAACGCAAGATTCCGAGGAAGAAACAACGACTACTGAAAGGACCCGTCCTAATCCATTCGGACAAAGTCCACATCGATTATAAACGATTCACAATAGTTGATTACATCGCGCGGTATTTGACCTCTATATGATACATTTTACAAACATTGCATTCGTTTTTAAAAGACATACTTTCATTACATCGAAAGTTGACGGCATGCATACCATTTCATAATATATCTAACTATAATTGACTTAATAATAATCTTAATGAACTCAACAACTCGAATGCAACGTCTTTCGAAATATGCCATGAATGACTCCAAGTAATATCTATAAAATGAGCAATTGCACAGCGGAAGATTTCTTTCGTACCTGAGAATAAACATGCTTTAAAGTGTCAACCAAAAGGTTGGTGAGTTCATTAGTTTAACATAAATAATCATTTCCATCATTTTAATAGACCACAAGATTTCATTTTTAGTTCTCATAAATATATGTCCCATGCATAGAGACAAAAATAATCATTCATATGGATTGAACACCTGGTAACCGACATTCACAATATGTATATAAGAATATCCCCATCATTCCGGGATCCTCCTTCAGACATGATATAAATTTCGAAGTACTAAAGCATCCGGTACTTTGGATGGGGCTTGTTGAGCCCAATAGATCTATCTTTAGAGTTCGCGTCAATTAGGGTGTCTGTTTCCTAATTCTTAGATTACCAGACTTAATAGAAAGGGGCATATTCGATTTCGATCATTCAACCATATAATGTAGTTTCAATTACTTGTGTCTATTTCGTAAAACAGTTATAAAAACAGGAACAAAAAAAAGATCTCGCCATCAGCTCGACTAAGAGTTCCGAATCAAAAAAGTCAACTGAACTTTACTGAGTTCTATTTGAACTACTCCTTGCTCCTGCCCTTTCCTCTTTCTATCCGGCTAGAGAGTGGGATAGATGGCTTTATCCTTTCTCGCATGTATTCTCAGTCCCAAAAATATATATTGCAAAAGCATTTAAAAAGGGAGTAATGGAACTCACACATATAAATACTGTAAAATAGTTAATAAAACATTTGCATGTATTCTCAGCCCAAAAATGTAAAGAGTAAAAAGGGAGCAAATGAAACTCACACATATAAATATTGTAAAACAGTTAATAAAGCATTTGCATGTATTCGCAGTTCAAAATATATTTCAAAAGCATTTAATAAAGCAGTTGTAAAAACAGCGCATGTATTCTCAGTATCAAAAATGTAAAGAGTAAAAGGGAATCAAATGAACTCACCTAATGTATTTTGTAGTAAAAATACATATGACTATATTGAACAATGCAGGGTTGGCCTTGGATTCAGGAACCTATAACATTTGTATATTTATTAATATACATAGTTGTAATCGAACAATATATATATAAATTTATTAGTTATATACTTTTTATATTAATAATATATATATGTTTCATATATTTATTTTGTTATATAATATTTTACTTTTCGTTATGTCATATGTATTAAATATATTCTTATATATGTATATATTATTTGTTTGTTAAAAATAGTAATATTAAAATTATAAAAATCAATAATAATTTTATGAGTAATACTATCGAAAATAATAATTTGTATTATGATATTAATAATAATACTAATAATACTTAGTGATAGTAATAATGATAACAATATTGATCATATTAATAATCATGTTACAATGGTTAGTAATAATAATAATAATTAACCTAATGATAACAATAATCAATAATAACAATAACAATAATAATAATAATAATAATAATAATAGAAATCCTAATAATATAAAGTTATACCTTTGTAGCATTAAAAAGAGTAAAATTTCCCGAGACAGGACTAGGTTATGAGATGATGATGGTGATAAATTTATGATGATGAGTTAGAATGATGTTAGATGATTATGAAAGTGGTTATGATTTTATGTGATAATGAAGATCACGAAAATGATAACGAAGATGACGATCAAGAGGAAGAATGAGTTAATACATCTTAACTCATTATTACTAATATTCCTTGGTATATATGGGGCGTATGATGTTGATATCCGAGGTACCGAGTGTGATGTTGAGGCGTGGGATTTCAGTAGACACTGAATCATTTGGATCCTTTGAAGGCAGGTTTAGTCGATCCCACGACCTCCCGCTACCACGACACCACACTAAACCAGCTGAGCCAAACCATTTTTCTGATTAGATTATGGACCCAATACCATTTAACCCGTATTTCTTGTGTTTTTATATTTCAAATCCAATAATTAACTAGACTTAGCCCACTCAACATTTACACGGCCCAATATTTAATTTAACGAGTCCAACAAGGAAAGCCTTCCATAAGCCCACTAACATGTTATAGTTAAACCTATTCGATGGGTTTTTTTTGTTGTGTGGTTCGGTGTTTGACAGAAGAAAAAACAAAAATACAGCTCGATCATCAACAACTTATCACCATAAGTCTCCAGCTACCATCATCTCACATCATCGACACCCTTTAGAGAAAAAAAATAAAGAATTCGGCTCCACCATGTATCATCCCACTAATATAATTTAATTTCATTACTCAAGCTTCTTTTGTCTGCCATAAACTTATCATTGTCCCACATCTCAATCTTAATAAAATATAAGGAAACGTCCCACTTGAAAACATTATCATACCATGTATATTCCTATTTACATCCAAATTATTGTAACAGAATGCATGGTCCCAAATCTCGGCCCATATAAATGTATTAAAGATCCCGAATGCAAAGTTAAAACACTCATTGCCAAAAAGGATTCAACGCATGCAAAGTTCCAATATTAGTTTAATTGTAAGTGGTGTGGTTGTCTGCCATTAGGTTTTACTTGTCCCACAAATATTCTTTTCTCACATGCTTATGGTAATCGAAATTATATAATAGCAGTTTTACAAAAGACATTAAAAAGAAACAGCAAAATACAATCGAAGTTTTGAGAATGAAAAAGGTGGTCTTCGTTAGGGGTGATCGGTGATGAAGATGGTGAAGGTTGTGACGGTTTGAAGGTGTTAAGGTGATGATTTATGTGATTGTTGATGATCTCGTTTAACTTTCGTGGATGTTTGTTCTTGGTGATATTTAAATGGGTTTATAGTGGTTGTGAAGGTGGAGGTGGTAGCTGTGGCTGCAGGTGGTTTCTATCATTACAGCAGCAATTTATGATCGTACGTGGTGGTAGTGATGGAAGAATAGTAGTAGTGTACCTGCAATAGTGGCGGATGTAACAGCAGGAGTTGTAATAATTATACCCGATGTTAATGGTGGTGATTGGTGACGATTCCTGGTGGTTGTATGGAGATTATAATGTTGAGTTGTGGGGATTTCGATATTAACAGAAAACAGAAGTCATAGCAGCATGTGGTAATGGGTTGGTGGTTGTTTAAAGAGTGGTAGATGGTTACTTGTTTCATATAATAGAAAACGAAAGAGTGAAAAGAAAAAAAAATATATACGAGTGATGATGGTGGTGATCGATTGTTTTGTAATGAGATTAGGTCGACAGCCCTTATTAATTGGACAAAGAAGAATGATTAAGTATTCATAACAAAAATAAAGTTGATAAGGACTTGCAACAGATTTTGGCTTGGTTCATATGGTTTTAGCACTAATTGGTACGATAGATTTAGACAGCTAACTATTTCAGAGACAGAAACAATCAATTAGAAATAGGAGAAAAGGAAAAGCTGAAAATAGATTGAGATGGCTAACTGCATTTGTTAGCATCTACATTTTCTTATTAAACATAATATTATATAAAGATATTAATAATAATAATAATAATAATAGATTTAATAATAATAATAATATTAACAATACTAATAATAAGGTAATAATAATAACAATATTGTTAATTTTGTTAAGTTTCATATTCATTAATAATGGTGATTATAATTATAAAAGTAATAATATTAATAATAATAATAGTATTAATCATATTATCTAATAATATCTAAATTACAACTAAATAATAATTTTTTTTTAATGATTCTTATAGTAATATTTATATTTTAAGTATTTATTTTGATAATCATACCATTAAATTTATTTAAAAATTTAATATTTAATATTTATTAATATTACTATTATTGATATTATTGAAAATAGAAATGGTAATATTTGTCATAACAGTTATATTTTTAACTTGTAGTTACATTTAATATATTAAGGTTACACTTCATTACTTATGTAATGTTTACTAATTACATAATATACAATTTAATATTTATACCTTATATATATATATATATATACACATTCATTTACACACAATTGTTCGTGAATCGTCGGACATAGTCAAAGGGTGTTTGATTACATGAATATAGATTTCAAAACTTTCAAGACTCAACATTACATATTTTACTTATCGTGTCGGAAACATATAAAGATTAAAGTTTAAATTTGATCAGAAATTTTCAGGTCATCACAGTACCTACCCGTTAAAGAAATTTCGTCCCGAAATTTGAGTGAGGTGGTCATGGTTAACAATAAATATGATTTCATGACGCATCTGAGTTGATCAATTGAGTTTTATCAGTATTGAGTAATTTGGATAAAACAATTCGATTATTCGAAGAGTACGAGTGAAGCTAACACAAAAGAGTGAAATGAGGAAAATAAAGTTTCGTCATATCTTTTGACGCAGATAGGGTTGAATTTAGAAAAATAAAGTGCGTCTTAGCTTTTGACGTTGTCTTAGTTGAATTCCGGAATTCAAGGGATTTAAAAGAAAATCTTGAAAATCTATAAGATCTGATTCTTCGGGATTTATGGAAAATAAGATCTCTATCATTAAATGTGATCATCTGTCTCGATTTCTCTGTCTGGTATTTTCACTATAAATGAACTTCTTCCGTTCTATTACTTCTCACCACTTCCAATTTCTATATTTTAATTCATACTTTCAATTCATCAGTAAATATGCTTCATCCAGTTTTAATCCTTGTCCTTATCCTTACTATCGCAACAATTATTCTCCTTTTCCAACTACCACCGGAGGAATCTGTTTTCTTCTACTTCGCCCTTGGGGTTATAATGTTTTTAATTCTCCCATGTCTTTATGTTGCGATAAACATTGATATGCACAGTTTGTAATTCCTGTGTTTATGATCAGTTTTCTATTTCCTTTTATTTTCCAGAGCTCCATGCTCTTGTTTTCTCTTCCCGACTCCAAGTCAAGCGAATAATGGTCCAGAATTCTTATATATAGAGTTTCGAATGATTATAATGTTCTAAGTAGGGTGGAACGTGATAGCACGATTTGATTTTCAAATTTATCAAAATTACAGAAGATAGAATCATCAAGAATACATTTTCTTGATATGTTCCGAAGTTAAGTAGAATGAAAGAGTTATGTAACATGGCACATGATGACGTTAAGATCAGTGAATCATCACGTTCCATTAGAAACTCAGCATGACTTACTGTAATATAATCACGTTGATCAAGTGTCATTATATTATACTAACTCATGCATCAGTTCCCAACACTACTTCAAAACATTCGTATTTTAAACTCGAAAGTTTACAGAATATAGAAAACTAACAGTTTCTATATGATGTAACACTGATAGCACGAAGAGATTAATGATTTCAGATTTGATTAGTTATGAAAATATCTTCAGAAATATGGAGGATATTTATAATGAAAGATACGATGATATCTTGGAATTTCTAATATCGATGGATGATGAAGAAGATTTATCCGTAAGGGTTTAGATTCGGAAGCAAGGTATTCGCTAAAGATTTCATCAGAAACAGAATCATTTGGATTCTTTGAAGTCAGACTTATTCTTTGTGATTTGTCCACGGCTTTCTTCATAGTTTCGCATAATCTGCTTTTCGGTACTAAATTTTCTATTGAATGTTTCCAATATAATGATACCCAGGAAGCACGAAGAGGTATATACTTTCGGACGAGAATATTTATGAAAATATCCTCAGAAATATCGAAGATATTGATGATGATATTTTGGAATTTCTAAGTTCAACGGTTGATAGAGAAAAAATTTTCCGTAAAAATTTAACATGACTTCGGAGCAAGATATTCTCTAAAGATTTCAACGGATCCAGAATTACCTGAATCCTTTGAATATAGGGTTTGGTTCTTGTATCTCCTTCATGGGTAGCTTAATCTGTTTTTCAATACCCAATTTTCTATCGAGCGTTCCTAACACTCCTTTCTTTATCATCAAACTTTTGGTTGTTTAGGACATCTACCATTTTTTTTCTGTTTCCTCTGCATTTAATGCTGTGATATCTGAATCATCGGTTATTAATCCGAGGTGGTTTCAGGAAAATTGTGTTTTTAGATGATTAAACGCTGATGGTAATATGGTGGAATATGAAAGGTTCCCTGGTAACAATAAAAGGGCATACATATAAATCAAGGTGATAATAAGGTTGTTTCGAACGAAAAGTCGAAGTTGATTTGTTGGAGCTGTGACAAAATTTGATACTTTCAAAGGAATTACCAAGTTACTTTGGGTAATAATAACACTAAAGGAATTAGCACAACTATGTGTTAAACGTTTACTCAGCTTTCGAGAGTTTTCTTAGGTGCATAACTATATGCATAAATCTTTTCTTCCGTAGATGAAGTGCGGTTGATTCATCCTATCGATTGAGGTGTTTTCAAGAATTATGAAAGGTTTGAATGCAGATTGTAATCGTCAAGATACTAATGAAGTTTAGAATGAAATCAAGTGGCAAACTTGAAGAATCGTTTAGTTTCATATGTTATAATCAATATTTTAATTCATTTTAATTGTCCAAAGTGGGTAGTCCACAGTTAGCAATCCACAATTACTAATTCAATAATTCATATACAGTTTATAATATTCGAATTAATTAATATGTATCGTGACCCGTGTACATGTCTCAGACTCGATCACAATTCAAAGTATATATATTATTTGAGAATCAACCTCAACCCTGTATAGAGAACTCGGTCATTACTACATATAGAGTGTCTATGGTGATTCCAAATAATATATATAGATGTGTCGATATGATATGTCAACACCTTGTATACGTGTCCCGATATTTAAAGTGCGTAAAATAAATAACAGAAATTAAATAACAACAAATAAAGTGCGTAAAGTAAATAACAGAAATTAAATGACTATAAATAAAATTGCAAGAATGTAAATTGCGATAATTAAATTGCGATAAATAAAATGTAATACGGAATTAACACTTAGCTAGGAACAGTTAGCTGGAAACAGTTAGCGTGGATTCTTAACAAAATTTCTCATAGTTAATTTGTTTGTTTCTAACAAATTTTATTTTGTCAAATGTTTTCTTCATTATGCCACTTGTTGGATTCTGATAAATCAAAATCCAAATATGCAATTGAATGCATATGGTTATTCTGTGGTGAACGGATTCGTATAGCTGTGGATGTAAGTAGGATAGTAAATGATCGTTGAATCAAATTCGAAGAATGTACAGTGTAAGTTATTAATGTAAAATTTAAATATTCCTCGGGTATTACCTACCCGTTAAAATATTTTCACCATTAACAGTTTGTACAAAAGAATTTTTAATTACAATCTTTTTGAAAACATATATACATATATATTTTCTTCAGATGTAGTCATGGATTTAATGAGTCAATATGATATCAAACTCATTTGATTTATCGTTAAAACAAGAATATATAATCTCTAACATATTAGAGATTACATAATCACCTTGTCGAACGAAGATAAATGAGGTAGAACGATACGTAGAACGAAGATCATACTCGAAGTACAGATGGTGATATTGAGGCATGGATTGTTGATGGTACTGATGTTGTTATTTGTGGTACTACTGGTGCCAGTGATGTTGCTGAAGCTGGTACGTTTTGCACCATATTTTACAAGGCTACAACTCGGGCGCGAAGCTCGTTGACTTCTTCTATTATACCAGGATGATTGTCGGTTCGGACGAGCGGATGAATGAGGTTTAGATTCTAAGATAGTATATAATCGTGACGAGATACTCTGGGAATGAATATGATAATGGTGTTTCGAATAGCTTCGCCGGTAAGTGCTTCCGGTTCTTTGCCTAGAGTGCAGGTTGGTGGGTGGAAAGGATCGACTTTTTCTCGTCTCCATCGATTAAGTCGACTACTAACCCATCAGATGAATTGAGGATGACTAATAGATTGATTCATTCTGGTGACACCGTTTTCGGAGCATGTCGGAATAGTTGTCGGAATAACTATCGGATTAGCTATCGGGATCTGAGGGACTCGTACTGGTTGAGGGATTCATCTCATACGATCAGATGAAGGATTTTCGATAAGAAATAGATTATAGGATGTAGATTAGTACCCTGTAATACATAATTTATATATGCATATATAACACTAAAATCCCATAAGTTACGGAGGAATCTACGGAAGCTGTCAGGCAAAGGTAACAATAACAGATATGCTAAGATATGAATTTTGTCTATACACTATTCATGCAGTCAATGCAGTAAAACGTGTATAGACTAAGAATGATAAGCATGTAATTTCCTAAGGATGATAAACAGATGTTTCCCGACAAAAATGATAAGCAAAACTTTTGACATGCAGACACGGTCGAAGTCCAGACTTACTAATGCATCCTAACGACTATTAGGTAGACACACTAATGCAAGACCGGGTTCACTAAGACCACCGCTCTGATACCAACTGAAAGGACCCGTCCTAATCCATTCGGACAAAGTCCACATCGATTATAAACGATTCACAATAGTTGATTACATCGCGGGGTATTTGACCTCTATATGATACATTTTACAAACATTGCATTCGTTTTTAAAAGACATACTTTCATTACATCAAAAGTTGACGGCATGCATACCATTTCATAATATATCTAACTATAATTGACTTAATAATAATCTTAATGAACTCAACAACTCGAATGCAACGTCTTTCGAAATATGCCATGAATAACTCCAAGTAATATCTATAAAATGAGCAATTGCACAGCGGAAGATTTCTTTCGTACCTGAGAATAAACATGCTTTAAAGTGTCAACCAAAAGGTTAGTGAGTTCATTAGTTTAACATAAATAATCATTTCCTTCATTTTAATAGACCACAAGATTTCATTTTCAGTTCTCATAAATATACGTCCCATGCATAGAGACAAAAATAATCATTCATATGGATTGAACACCTGGTAACCGACATTCACAATATGTATATAAGAATATCCCCATCATTCCGGGATCCTCCTTCGGACATGATATAAATTTCGAAGTACTAAAGCATCTGGTACTTTGGATGGGGCTTGTTGAGCCCAATAGATCTATCTTTAGAGTTCGCGTCAATTAGGGTGTATGTTCCCTAATTCTTAGATTACCAGACTTAATAGAAAGGGACATATTCGATTTCGATCATTCAACCATATAATGTAGTTTCAATTACTTGTGTCTATTTTGTAAAACAGTTATAAAAACAGCGCATGTATTCTCAGTCCCAAAAATATATATTGCAAAAGCATTTAAAAAGGGAGTAATGGAACTCACACATATAAATATTGTAAAATAGTTAATAAAGCATTTGCATGTATTCTCAGCCCAAAAATGTAAAGAGTAAAAAGGGAGCAAATGAAACTCACACATATAAATATTGTAAAACAGTTAATAAAGCATTTGCATGTATTCGCAGTTCAAAATATATTTCAAAAGCATTTAATAAAGCAGTTGTAAAAACAGCGCATGTATTCTCAGTCCCAAAAATGTAAAGAGTAAAAGGGAATCAAATGAACTCACCTAATGTATTTTGTAGTAAAAATACATATGACTATATTGAACAATGCAGGGTTGGCCTTGGATTCACGAACCTATAACATTTGTATATTTATTAATATACATAGTTGTAATCGAACAATATATATATAAATTTATTAGTTATATACTTTTTATATTAATAATATATATATGTTTCATATATTTATTTTGTTATATAATATTTTACTTTTCGTTATGTCATATGTATTAAATATATTTTTATATATGTATATATTATTTGTTTGTTAAAAATAGTAATATTAAAATTATAAAAATCAATAATAATTTTATGAGTAATACTATTGAAAATAATAATTTGTATTATGATATTAATAATAATACTAATAATACTTAGTGATAGTAATAATGATAACAATATTGATCATATTAATAATCATGTTACAATGGTTAGTAATAATAATAATAATTAACCTAATGATAACAATAATCAATAATAACAATAATAATAATAATAATAATAATAATAATAATAGAAATCCTAATAATATAAAGTTATACCTTTGTAGCATTAAAAAGAGTAAAATTGCCCGAGACAGGACTCGATCCCACGACCTCCCGCTACCACGATACCACACCAAACCAGCTGAGCCAAACCATTTTTCTAATTAGATTATGGACCCAATACCATTTAACCCGTATTTCTCGTGTTTTTATATTTCAAATCCAATAATCAACTAGACTTAGCCCACTCAACATTTACACGGCCTAATATTTAATTTAACGAGTCCAACAAGGAAAGCCTTCCATAAGCCCACTAACATGTTATAGTTAAACCTATTCGATGGGTTTTTTGTTGTTGTGTGGTTCGGTATTTGACAGAATAAAAAACAAAAATACAGCTCGATCATCAACAACTTATCACCATAAGTCTCCAGCTACCATCATCTCACATCATCGACACCCTTTAGAGAAAAAAAATAAAGAATTCGGCTCCACCATGTATCATCCCACTAATATAATTTAATTTCATTACTCAAGCTTCTTTTGTCTGCCATAAACTTATCATTGTCCCACATCTCAATCTTAATAAAATATAAGGAAACGTCCCACTTGAAAACATTATCATACCATGTATATTCCTATTTACGTCCAAATTATTGTAACAGAATGCATGGTCCCAAATCTCGGCCCATATAAATGTATTAAAGATCCCGAATGCAAAGTTAAAACACTCATTGCCAAAAAGGATTCAACGCATGGAAAGTTCCAATATTAGTTTAATTGTAAGTGGTGTGGTTTTTTGCCATTAGGTTTTACTTGTCCCACAAATATTCTTTTCTCACATGCTTATGGTAATCGAAATTATATAATAGCAGTTTTACAAAAGACATTAAAAAGAAACAGCAAAATACAATCGAAGTTTTGAGAATGAAAAAGGTGGTCTTCGTTAGGGGTGATCGGTGATGAAGATGGTGAAGGTTGTGACGGTTTAAAGGTGTTAAGGTGATGATTTATGTGATTGTTGATGATCTCGTTTAACTTTCGTGGATGTTTGTTCTTGGTGATATTTAAATGGGTTTATAGTGGTTGTGAAGGTGGCGGTGGTAGCCGTGGCTGCAGGTGGTTTCTATCATTACAGCTTCAATTTATGATCATACGTGGTGGTAGTGATGGAAGAATAGTAGTAGTGTACCTGCAATAGTGGCGGATGTAACAGCAGGAGTTGTAATAATTATACCCGATGTTAATGGTGGTGATTGGTGACGATTCCTGGTGGTTGTATGGAGATTATAATGTTGAGTTGTGGGGATTTCGATATTAACAGAAAACAGAAGTCATAGCAGCATGTGGTGATGGGTTGGTGGTTGTTTAAAGAGTGGTAGATGGTTACTTGTTTCATATAATAGAAAACGAAAGAGTGAAAAGAAAAAAAATATATACGAGTGATGATGGTGGTGATCGATTGTTTTGTAATGAGATTAGGTCGACAGCCCTTATTAATTGGACAAAGAAGAATGATTAAGTATTCATAACAAAAATAAAGTTGATAAGGACTTGCAACAGATTTTGGCTTGGTTCATATGGTTTTAGCACTAATTGGTACGATAGATTTAGACAGCTAACTATTTCAGAGACAGAAACAATCAATTAGAAATAGGAGAAAAGGAAAAGCTGAAAATAGATTGAGATGGCTAACTGCATTTGTTAGCATCTACATTTTCTTATTAAACATAATATTATATAAAGATATTAATAATAATAATAATAATAGATTTAATAATAATAATATTAACAATACTAATAATAAGGTAATAATAATAACAATATTGTTAATTTTGTTAAGTTTCATATTCATTAATAATGGTGATTATAATTATAAAAGTAATAATATTAATAATAATAATAGTATTAATCATATTATCTAATAATATCTAAATTACAACTAAATAATAAATTTTTTTAATGATTCTTATAGTAATATTTATATTTTAAGTATTTATTTTGATAATCATACCATTAAATTTATTTAAAAATTTAATATTTAATATTTATTAATATTACTATTATTGATATTATTGAAAATAGAAATGGTAATATTTTTCATAACAGTTATATTTTTAACTTGTAGTTACATTTAATATATTAAGGTTACACTTCATTACTTATGTAATGTTTACTAATTACATAATATACAATTTAATATTTATACCTTATATATATATATACACATTCATTTACACACAATTGTTCGTGAATCGTCGGACATAGTCAAAGGGTGTTTGATTACATGAATATAGATTTCAAAACTTTCAAGACTCAACATTACATATTTTACTTATCGTGTCGGAAACATATAAAGATTAAAGTTTAAATTTGAACAGAAATTTCCGGGTCATCACAACTACTACGCCTACTTAAATTTCGGGACGAAATTTCTTTTAAGGAGTAGGTAATGTAACATCCCGCCTTTTTTCATTTACTTTTCTGTTTAATTATTTAAAGTCCGTTATATGTTTATAACACCTCCCGTTAATACGCGTTTTAAATTATCTCGTTTAGGTAATTCACGCACCCGATTAAAACTTAAGGGACCAATCTTGCCATGTGACCAAACTTTTGACTAGGTCAAAGTGCTCAAACCACTCCCATCCATTCATCTTTTTCATTTTCATTTTTCCTTTTCTCTTCATACTTTCCATTTTTCTTTCAATTCTCCAAACAAAAGAATCATCATCTAAATCCAAGCTATCGGGTGTCTCACAAAACAAATTACATATTTGGAATCCTTTCAACTTCCTCTTCGATTCCATACCGATTTCATCAAGTTTGGGTAACTTTCTAAAATCACTAGATTTTGTGTTCTTGATGTTTTTAACTTATAAAGTTGTTAATTAGTGTCTATGGCTTAAGTCTAACATGAATATATGATTTATATGTTCGATTTTGTTATTTGAAGTAACTAGCATGAACATAAACTTTGGTGTGTTTGATTTGGTGATTTGGTTGTTTGAATGATGTTAAATGTTATAAATGCATGTATTAAATGTGTTCCTAACATCACTAGCTTCAATTTGTTGTGTAGGTTGTTTTAGAAAACTTCATAAACATGATTAGTGATTTTGATGTTGTTGGTTAGGGTTTGATAGAATTGAATGTGAACATTTAATGCATTGAAAGCCATGAATTACTGTTAGTAAGTAGTTAGTTGTATTGTATGCTTGATTATCTACAAAACGGCGTGTTTTATGTATGCATTAAATGCCCGAATCATAAATGTGCACTTGTAAAATTTGAAGCATTAAATGTGTGCATTGATTGATCATTTGATTTGAAAAGTCGATTATTGCAATTAATGTTTTCGATTGGTGAAATGTGTTTAGTTGGGTTCCTTGTCAAATTACCTTTCCAACGATATAAGATGCGTGTCATAAGTGTCTACGGTTTGTGATTTGTGTTTGATCGAAGTTCGGAAAAAGACTTGAACAATTGAAACTAACCAGGCACCAGCACACGTTAAGTGTCGCGGCGCGGCATTTGCCGCGTCCAGGTTCTGACCACCTTGGTCAAAATACAAAAAATGTTTGGCACGCTATGGACCTCCGATTCGCATGAGACTTGTTCTAACATGCTTATATATGAATAAAAACCTCAGAAAAATAGTTCGGTGTGACAACCCGGAAATTTCCAACCAAATTTAAACTTTAATCTTTATATGTTTCCGACACGATAAGCAATATTTGTTAAGTTAAATTTCAAGAATTTTAAACTATGTTCATACATTCATTCAACCTCGACCAAGTTCCAACGATTCACGAACCATTAAACGAATATGATTATATATGTATATGTGTATATATATTATAACTTGAAACGTAAATAAAATATTAGATTAAATACTTTATATGATTGTATCTGTTTCAAAATGTTTATCAATGGAATTAGAAGATAAGATCAAATGATTGAATTATCAGATATAGTAAATTATGATTACAAGTCTCTGTTGAAAGGCCCACGTTGATTTGAGAAATCTTTTCATTTTAACAATATTCAGAAAATGGTAAAGTGATTTATAAATAAGAACAAATTGTCAATCATTGAGAACTAGACAAAGGATAGTGGAAGATTGAATCTCATAAAGACTCAATTGATCTATTTAGTTTCAAACGTACAAAAACGTTTTCAGTTTAAAAAGAACTTTATTATTAAAACGTATATAACTTTTATAAATATCTACAACCACTTTTGACAACTCATTACTTAACTAGTATGATAAAGATAACGATATTTATATTTTATTTTATGAAATATATATAACGATTTAAATTAATATTATATATATTTATACGCGTATTATACGTACATAGTTTTATACTTTTACTATACTTAAACTTTACCTTTACTTTATTTTTATTTTACTTTAACTTTAATAATTCACTTTAATAATTCATACTTTAATAATTAACTTTAATAATTCATACTTTAATAATTCACTTTAATAATTCATACTTTAATAATTCATACTTTAATAATTCACTTTAATAATTCAAAAATCTATTATAAATAGAATTCAATAGATTTCATTATTTCATAGAAACTTGAAAATATTTTTCTCTAAACTCTCTCAATCGATTTACATATATATATTTACTCCGTATTATTTCAAGATATTATTAGTATACATAAAATATTACGACGGAGTACTGTCCGAGTGATTTCGAAATTGTTTTTCGAGTGGGATAAGATTAAGGAAATTATGGGTTATAGCTATGGAGGTGATTGAGTATGGTTCATGGGTATGCTCATGAGGTCAATATAGTGTTTATCATTTCCGTTGCGTCTACGTACCTTTCCTGCAATATTTAATCTCAATATTGATACGTGAGTACTCATAATTTAACTTTTACATACTAATAGTGTATCCCTGACTAGTGCTCGAGTATTTAGGATTATGCATGCTTGTACTTTTGATATTGCCCTTAGACAGGTTAGGTTGAATCTTGAATTAGTTACACTTGCGGTTGAGATAAGGTATAAGATATGCATGTTCTTGGAAAGCTAGCGAAAAATTAAGAACTTTTCCTTTAGATATCGAATAGTTTCGATGAACGGATTAGAAGTTATAATCAATTGAATTTTCGATATTTTTATTAAAAATGATTATTATTATCGTCGTTTTTATCGTCGTTCTAGTTTTATCTTATTATTATCATTATTATTATCTTTATCAATAAAAGAGATTTATCATTAAAAATTATTATTTTTTTTATTATTACAATCGTTATTATCGTTAAAGTTATAATTAGTATTATTATTATTATCCAATTATTATTATTATTATTATTATTATTATTATTATTATTATTATTATTATTATTATTATTATTATTATTATTATTATTATTATTATTATTATTATTATCATTATTAATATATATATCATTATTTAAAAATGGTTATTGTTATTGTTATTATTATTATTACTATATTATCATTAAGATAATTATTAGTATTATCGTTAATAATGTTATAGTAACTATCATTATTAATATTAGTGTAATTAAAACAAATATTTGTAACACCTAATTATTTTGATTACTATTATTATCATTATTATGAACACGATATAAAAGACGATTAAAAGCTATTAAACAAAACGATTAGGAAATAATGAGTAAGAGTATCATGATGAAATTAAAATATTATAAGATATTGATTTAGATAAAATTATCGTTCTTATTATTTTTATCATTACTATTATTATTAAAAGTATCGTTAGTATTAAAACTATCATTTTAACAAAAATTATCATTTTAATAGAAATGTCATTGTTACTATAAAATATCATTATTATTATTATTTTAAATAGAATTATTATTTTAAAGATAATATTAAAAATTATCGTAAATATTAAAGTTATCATAATTAGAATTATCGTTTTATCATAATGTCATCTTAGTAATTATAAATATTGATATTTTTATAATAATAATTATTATTACAAAATAATACAACTTTTACTTACTATCATTATAGATATTATTTTATCAAATAAATATGTGATACAAACATATTTTACTACGTGTAATAACTTACTTTAATAATACCTATCATATTATCTTTATGATATTAAATGAACCCTATAAATTTTATTACTTAATATATATAAAAGTATATTTTATTATATAAATTTAATATAAAATTTTATTTATTAATAAATAAATTATATTATTTACTCTAATAAATCTTTTAAAAATATTTAAAAATATAAAATGACGATATTTAAACTATATATTAATCATGTATAGATTTTTAGAAATTATTTTGAGTCAAATTTACTTTTGTTGACTTTTGCATATTAGTCTCGAGCATTAGGATTGTGGTACACTATGACTTGACCTAATTTGTTAGACAAATATTGACCAACACATAAATATATAATTAATTTAGGTTCGTGAATCCGAGGCCAACCTTGCACTTGTTCAATGACGTTATATGTATTTTTACTACGAAATACAGTATGGTGAGTTTCATTTGCCTTTTTACCCTTTATATTTTTGGGACTGAGAATACATGCGCTTTTATAAATGTTTGATGAAATAGACACAAGTAATTGAAACTACATTCTATGGTTGAATTATCGAAATCGAATATGCCCCTTTTTATTAAAGTCTGGTAATCTAAGAATTAGGGAACAGACACCCTAATTGACGCGAATCCTAAAGATAGATCTATTGGGCCTAACAAACCCCATCCAAAGTACCGGATGCTTTAGTACTTCGAAATTTATATCATGTCCGAAAGAGGATCCCGGAATGATAGGGGATATTCTTATATGTATCTAGTTAATGTCAGTTACCAGGTGTTCACCATATGAATGATTATTTTTGTCTCTATGCATGGGACGTATATTTATGAGAACTGGAAATGAAATTCTTGTGGTCTATTAAAATGATGGAAATAAATGATTATGATAAACTAATGAACTCACCAACCTTTTGGTTGACACTTTAAAGCATGTTTATTCTCAGGTGTTAAAGAAATCTTTCGCTGTGCATTTGCTCATTTTAAAGATATTACTTGGAGTCTTTCATCGTATATTTCGAAGAACATTGCATTCGAGTCATTGAGTTCATCAAAGATTATTATTAAATCAATTTATAGTTGGATAGTGGATATTATGAAATGGTATGCATGCCTGTCAATTTTTGATGTAAAGAAAGTTTGTCTTTTAAAAATGAATGCAATGTTTGTAAAATGTATCATATAGAGGTCAAATACCTCGCAATGTAATCAACTATTGTGAATCGTTTATAATGTATATGAACGGGTCCTTTCAGTTGGTATCAGAGCGGTGGTCTTAGCGAACCAGGTCTACATTAGTGTGTCTAACAGATAAGTCGATCGGATGCATTAGTGAGTCTGGACTTCGACCGTGTCTGCATGTCAAAAGTTTTGCTTATCATTTTGTGTCGAAAATTAACTACTTATCATCCTCAGGAAATTACCTGCTTATCATTTTTAGTCTAAGTCATGTCTTGCTACATTGATTGCATGAATAGTGTATGGACAAAAATTCATATCTTAGCATATCTGCTAAATCATATCTTATAGTATCTGTTACTTTAAACTTTGCCTGACATATCCCGCAAAGTCCTCCGTAATCTACGAAATCTTTTGATCTATATATATATATATATATATATATATATATATATATATATATATATATATATATATATATATATATATATATATATATATATATTCTATGTAATTAGAATACCATCCGTTAGCCAAAATCATTTCATATCGAGAAAAAAAAAATTCTTTATCCAATCGTACGGAATGGAATTCGTCATCAGTTCAAGTCACTCAGATTCCGAAATGGAATCCCATTCAAGCTCCGAAAGCAGTGTGACCGAAATAGATCAACCAATCAGTCATCACCTATTCTGGATGAATTGGGGATGAGTTCGTAGCCTCCTCAATCATTGGAGACAGGAAGAAGGTGATCCCTTCCATCCACCACATTGCCCTCTTGACGAAGAACCTGAAGCACTTACAGGCGAACCTGTCCGAAACACCATGTTCTTGCTCATTTCCAGAGTATCTCGTCACGATTATATATTACATCAAATTTTAGATTTTATTTATCCGCTCGTCCGAACCGACAATAACCCCGGTGTAATAGAAGAAGTCAACGAGCTTCGCGCTCGGGTAGTGGCTTTGGAGAATATGGTGCAGAGATTACAAACACCAGCAGCAGCATCAGCAGCATAACCAGTACCACCATCATCAACGCCAACAGTACCATTACCACCTCCAACCACAACCGCGTCGTAAACCTCAACTTCACAATCTGTCCCACGAGCATCAACATTGTACGCACCATAGATACCAAGGAGTACCAACAACAATAACTGACGAAGTATTAATTCATAACTTCATTGGAGAAACATTCTGCGGCGATTATGTAATCTCTAAAGTCTTAGAGATTATCTAATCTAGTCCTAACCATAAATCAGTTAAGCGAACCAAAATGATAGAAGGAAGAGTAGAAACCTTGACACAAATGGTGTGTGATTAACAAGCTAAACTTGCTTTACCAACAGCATCAACAGTACTGTCAGCGTTACCAGCATCGTCAGTACAGTCAACATCCGAATCAACAACACCGATAACATCACAAACTCCATCAGTTCAAGAATCACTGTGGACATCATTACGAATCAATAACGTGTATATTGTATCAACGAGTTATGAAGAACTAACTCATTCCCTCTGAAGAAATTATATGTATATTATATATATATATATATATATTTTGAAATAAATCTTTCCGTGCTAAGCTATTGTGTGTGAATCTTAACTACTCGGTTAATTCATATTACAAATATGCAATAATGTACGTCCTTTGGCCGCAACTTAACCAGCGTTAACTACAATCTCTGTCGCAATTCAACAAATTCCAATTCATAATAAATCAAGTATATATTTGATTTTACACTTTCATCATCGATGTACCCGAAACTTTTCAGATAACATCATTCGTACTTTGCGAAATTCACAAGAATTCCACGAACCGAACATCATACATCAACAAATAACGAAGTATTGATTCATAATTTTAATGTCATTAAAGAAATACTGCGTAAAAGTTATGTACTTTTTAAAGACTTTAGGGATTATTCAATTCTAGTTTCAACCGTAAATCAAATGAGTTTAATTTAACATTAACTCATTAAATCTATGTTACATCTGAAGAAAATATACATATATATATTTTCATAAAGACAGTAATAAAATTCTTTTGTACAAAATATTAATTGTGAAATTTTTTTTTAACGGGTAGGTAATACCCGAGAGATATATAAATTCACAATTAATATATTACATTCTTCGAATTTGATTCAGCAAATCATCCATTATACTCCCTACTTTCACAACAATATACATTCTTTTATAGAAATCAAAACAATCATACTCATTCAAAATTTAATTACATATTCTGATTTTGAAATCTCAAAATTCAACTTGAGATATGACCAAAATCATCACTCTTAGATCCTTACATCTTTCACAAGCTATATTTTGACTTCAAAGTGATGTTAGAACATCAAATGTATGTTAACGATTACAATTTGTGTTCAAACCCTTCGAAAATTTCTGAAGACACTTCGAATGATGAGCAATCGAGATGATGATCCAACCACATGTTACCCACATTTATGTACCCGAAAAACTCTTGAAACCAAAGTAAAAGTTTAAACAACGTATCCGCGTCAGATTTTTTGGCATTTATTAGCAAAAATAACTTTGCGACTCCTATTAAAAGTAGCCAGTTTTGTCACAGCTCCAGCAAGTCAACTTCGATTTTTCAGTCAGACTAACCTTATTATAACCTTGAGATATACACCATCGTTACCAGGGAACCTTTTACATTCCACCACATTATTAGCAGATGTACCAACAACTTCATTACCCTTTGACTTTAGCCTCTCCAAAAAGTCATTATAATTATTCATTGAAACCCCATCATTTACTCATTCGCATCTTGTAATGAGAATTGCCATACGAATCATTGGGAATTAGCAATCAGTATTTTGAAATCTCGCAGCATGTCTACGCCAACAGTTATATGTGTATACATAACGTCTATCTTCTGGACTTAATTTGAATGTGAAGTTTTTGAAAAACACTCCGAACTACGAATTGGTTCTCCGAAAATGAAAAAAATGCTGATGAAGCAGCAAAAACTATAAACGACTTTAAACGGTAAAAGCTGGATGATAATGATGAAGTGTGCTGGCAAAGCGCAGAAAAAGAGAAGTTTTGGAACTGGAAAACGGATTGAGCAAAGTAGGAAGGAGGCTGTGGAAAAATTACAAAGACTGAACCTGACTTCAAAGGATCCAAATGATTCAGTACCTGCTGAAGTCATTAACGAATACCTTTCTCCTGACTCTAAACCCCCGCGGACAATATTCTTCATCATCCTCTGATATTAGAAATTCTAAAATATCATCATATCTTTCATTATAAATATCCTCCATGTTTCTGAAGATATTTTCTTAATTTTTCTTATTTGAAATCATTTACCTCTTCGGGCTATCTGTATTACATCATAAAAGAAACTATTTTAGTTTCTAAATTCTGAAACATTCAAGTTTAAAATAGGAATATTTTGAAGTAGTGTTGGGAACTGAAGCATAAATTAGTATAATATAATGACACTTGATCAATGTGATTATATTACAGTAAGTCATGCTGAGTTTCTAAATGAAACGTGATGATTCACAGATCATAACATCATCATGTGCCATGTTATACGACTCTTGTATTCTATTTAACCTCTAAAATATAAAGAAAATATTTCTTGATGATTCGGCCTTTTCCAAGGTATTCTAGTAATTTGACAAGTCAAGATTGTGCCATCACAATTTCCTTGCTAGAACATTAACAATGTTCATTCTAAAATTCATATCTGTGAATTCTGGACCATTACAAGCAGTGCTTAATCGCAAGAAGAAGAAACGAAAGGACAAAACTCCGAAATAGAAATTGGGTATAAATTGCAGCAAATAAAAGAGAGCATTAACTGTGAATGATAATGATTATAGAAGACAGAAGCAGAGACTTTGAAATATAAGGGAACATATAAAGCCCAACGACAAACCAGAAATTATAAACCATATATATCGATGCATATAACAATATAAAGACACGGGAGAAGTAGAAACACTATAAACCCAAGAGTATAGTAGAAGTAAATAGATTCTTCCGGCGGTAGATGAAAAAGAAGAATGACCGATATGAAAGTTAGAAGTATATCGAGAATCAGAACTGGATGGAGCATATTGATGAATACTTTAAAATATGAGTTGAGGGGGAAAGAATAGAAGGTGATGAAACATGACTAGGAACTTAGAAATCAACAGATTTAACTCACACAATGGCGGAATAAGTGAATCAAACCCTCTAGTGAATCGGTTAAGTTTTTTTTTTTTATTAATTTAGTCAAACCATAACTAAATCAAGTGTGATTAGATCAACACCTAGAGCTATTATTCACCACCTGGGTGATTTGGACTGAGAGAGAATCGGAGGAGCTCACTAGATCTGAGTGTGTATAACAAATGAGAGGCTTAACCTAAAATGAAGAACATAAGACTTTATATTCCCCTGCTGTTGACTCACCCATACGATTCATTCATTACACGTACGAGTTGGCTTCATCAGTCGTACGGGTGATCACTCACTAGTGTCTTCTCATTTAGGTTGTAATTGTGACTTAGCTCAGCATCAACCGTGCGTATGAGCCTGTCAGCCGTACTAGTGAGGCTTCACTCGTACGTCTGACTAAGTCTAACATAGTCAAACATCTAAATCTCGCTCCTGCAGTTCCTGTAACCACATACAAACACGGATAGGATAATAACGAGCAATCATGGTGGCCTGTAAACTGTTGTACCTGCAATGGACGTGGGTAGATGTCTAGGGACTTGCATAAAATGCATCAACAGAAGGTGTGAGTTGTAAGGAAACGAAGGAGGTGAATTTATAAGAAAATCTCCAACAGAACAATTAAAATGGACGATCGCATTTAAAGCGGATCCTAATTCCATTGATTACCGGAGAGTCAAATCTTATTAAGAAGATTTTCTTCAAATCCCTTAAAATCTGGGAATCAATCATATCTACATCAAATGATAAGATGAATCTACACTTACTCATTTCACTCTTCTATTTTAGCTTCATTCGTACTCTTCATATAAATGGATTGTTTATCCAAATTATTCGCTGATGATAAAACTCTAATTTTCAGCCCGTATGCATCATGAAAACATACTTATTATCATTCACGACCTTTCCACTCAAATTTCGGGACGAAATTTCTTTAACGGGTAGGTACTGTGACAACCCGGAAATTTCCAACCAAATTTAAACTTTAATCTTTATATGTTTCCGACACGATAAGCAATATTTGTTAAGTTAAATTTCAAGAATTTTAAACTATGTTCATACATTCATTCAACCTCGACCAAGTTCCAACGATTCACGAACCATTAAACGAATATGATTATATATGTATATGTGTATATATATTATAACTTGAAACGTAAATAAAATATTAGATTAAATACTTTATATGATTGTATCTGTTTCAAAATGTTTATCAATGGAATTAGAAGATAAGATCAAATGATTGAATTATCAGATATAGTAAATTATGATTACAAGTCTCTGTTGAAAGGCCCACGTTGATTTGAGAAATCTTTTTATTTTAACAATATTCGGAAAATGGTAAAGTGATTTATAAATAAGAACAAATTGTCAATCATTGAGAACTAGACAAAGGATAGTGGAAGATTGAATCTCATAAAGACTCAATTGATCTATTTAGTTTCAAACGTACAAAAACGTTTTCAGTTTAAAAAGAACTTTATTATTAAAACGTATATAACTTTTATAAATATCTACAACCACTTTTGACAACTCATTACTTAACTAGTATGATAAAGATAACGATATTTATATTTTATTTTATTAAATATATATAATGATTTAAATTAATATTATATATATTTATACGCGTATTATACGTACATAGTTTTATACTTTTACTATACTTAAACTTTACCTTTACTTTATTTTTACTTTACTTTAACTTTAATAATTCACTTTAATAATTCATACTTTAATAATTAACTTTAATAATTCATACTTTAATAATTCACTTTAATAATTCATACTTTAATAATTCACTTTAATAATTCATACTTTAATAATTCACTTTAATAATTCAAAAATCTATTATAAATAGAATTCAATAGATTTCATTATTTCATAGAAACTTGAAAATATTTTTCTCTAAACTCTCTCAATCGATTTACATATATATATTTACTCTGTATTATTTCAAGATATTATTAGTATACATAAAATATTACGACGGAGTACTGTCCGAGTGATTTCGAAATTGTTTTTCGAGTGGGATAAGATTAAGGAAATTATGGGTTATAGCTATGGAGGTGATTGAGTATGGTTCATGGGTATGCTCATGAGGTCAATATAGTGTTTATCATTTCCGTTGCGTCTACGTACCTTTCCTGCAATATTGAATCTCAATATTGATACGTGAGTACTCATAATTTAACTTTTACATACTAATAGTGTATCCCTGACTAGTGCTCGAGTATTTAGGATTATGCATGCTTGTACTTTTGATATTGCCCTTAGACAGGTTAGGTTGAATCTTGAATTAGTTACACTTGCGGTTGAGATAAGGTATAAGATATGCATGTCCTTGGAAAGCTAGCGAAAAATTAAGAACTTTTCCTTTAGATATCGAATAGTTTCGATGAACGGATTAGAAGTTATAATCAATTGAATTTTCGATATTTTTATTAAAAATGATTATTATTATCGTCGTTTTTATCGTCGTTCTAGTTTTATCTTATTATTATCATTATTATTATCTTTATCAATAAAAGAGATTTATCATTAAAATTTTTTTTTTTTTTTATTATTACTATCGTTATTATCGTTAAAGTTATAATTAGTATTATTATTATTATCCAATTATTATTATTATTATTATTATTATTATTATTATTATTATTATTATTATTATTATCATTATTAATATATATATCATTATTTAAAAATGGTTATTGTTATTGTTATTATTATTATTACTATATTATCATTAAGATAATTATTAGTATTATCGTTAATAATGTTATAGTAACTATCATTATTAATATTAGTGTAATTAAAACAAATATTTGTAACACCTAATTATTTTGATTACTATTATTATCATTATTATGAACACGATATAAAAGACGATTAAAAGCTATTAAACGAAACGATTAGGAAATAATGAGTAAGAGTATCATGATGAAATTAAAATATTATAAGATATTGATTTAGATAAAATTATCGTTCTTATTATTTTTATCATTACTATTATTATTAAAAGTATCGTTAGTATTAAAACTATCATTTTAACAAAAATTATCATTTTAATAGAAATGTCATTGTTACTATAAAATATCATTATTATTATTATTTTAAATAGAATTATTATTTTAAAGATAATATTAAAAATTATCTTTAATATTAAAGTTATCATAATTAGAATTATCGTTTTATCATAATGTCATCTTAGTAATTATAAATATTGATATTTTTATAATAATAATTATTATTACAAAATAATACAACTTTTACTTACTATCATTATAGATATTATTTTATCAAATAAATATGTGATACAAACATATTTTACTACGTGTAATAACTTACTTTAATAATACCTATCATATTATCTTTATGATATTAAATGAACCCTATAAATTTTATTACTTAATATATATAAAAGTATATTTTATTATATAAATTTAATATAAAATTTTATTTATTAATAAATAAATTATATTATTTACTCTAATAAATCTTTTAAAAATATTTAAAAATATAAAATGACGATATTTAAACTATATATTAATCATGTATAGATTTTTAGAAATTATTTTGAGTCAAATTTACTTTTGTTGACTTTTGCATATTAGTCTCGAGCATTAGGATTGTGGTACACTATGACTTGACCTAATTTGTTAGACAAATATTGACCAACACATAAATATATAATTAATTTAGGTTCGTGAATCCGAGGCCAACCTTGCACTTGTTCAATGACGTTATATGTATTTTTACTACGAAATACAGTATGGTGAGTTTCATTTGCCTTTTTACCCTTTATATTTTTGGGACTGAGAATACATGCGCTTTTATAAATGTTTGATGAAATAGACACAAGTAATTGAAACTACATTCTATGGTTGAATTATCGAAATCGAATATGCCCCTTTTTATTAAAGTCTGGTAATCTAAGAATTAGGGAATAGACACCCTAATTGACGCGAATCCTAAAGATAGATCTATTGGGCCTAACAAACCCCATCCAAAGTACCGGATGCTTTAGTACTTCGAAATTTATATCATGTCTGAAGGAGGATCCCGGAATGATAGGGGATATTCTTATATGTATCTAGTTAATGTCAGTTACCAGGTGTTCACCATATGAATGATTATTTTTGTCTCTATGCATGGGACGTATATTTATGAGAACTGGAAATGAAATTCTTGTGGTCTATTAAAATGATGGAAATAAATGATTATGATAAACTAATGAACTCACCAACCTTTTGGTTGACACTTTAAAGCATGTTTATTCTCAGTTGTTAAAGAAATCTTTCGCTGTGCATTTGCTCATTTTAAAGATATTACTTGGAGTCTTTCATCGTATATTTCGAAGAACGTTGCATTCGAGTCATTGAGTTCATCAAAGATTATTATTAAATCAATTTATAGTTGGATAGTGGATATTATGAAATGGTATGCATGCCTGTCAATTTTCGATGTAAAGAAAGTTTGTCTTTTAAAAATGAATGCAATGTTTGTAAAATGTTTCATATAGAGGTCAAATACCTGCCAATGTAATCAACTATTGTGAATCGTTTATAATGTATATGAACGGGTCCTTTCAGTCGGGACCCGACCCGAACGTGTTGACTTTTTCGTTGACTTTGACCGACCAAAGTTTGACTTTTTATCAAACTTAACCAAATGATTATGCAATCTTTCTAACATGATCCTATACTTGTATCTTGCATGAAACTTGACAATTTGATTCACATGCTACACAATCGAGTCGTATTGAGCCATAGGACTAATTGGACATCTTTGACCTATCGTGTTTACCGTTATTGATACGACCTATTTGTTTAGGTCAAGACTAGCATTGTTCTTTGCACACATTACTTGTCGAAGTACTTATTTTCTCTTGCGCTCAAGGTGAGATCATAGTCCCACTTTTACTCTTTTGAACTTACATTTGGGATGAGAAAACATAAACATTTCTTTTTAACTAAGTGAACACAAGTAGAGGAAAACAAACATTCTACATACGAGTTTACAACAAAATCCTCAATTCGATTATCATTAGTTACTCTAGTAGTGTGTAAGTGTAGGCGTGAACTTATGTTGTATGGCCATATGGGTTTGACAAACCCTCATCTCGGACGGTTCGCTACCGTCTACGGATGAAATATATTTTCGAGAAACAGTGTTGTTCTAGCACTATTAAATATGGGTTCAACGGATGGAATGTTAAGCCTTGATAATTGGGTGCTCGTGAATATTAACTTTTAGAATGTATTACTATTTTATCAATGTGCAAATCTTGTGGTTCTACTTACATTTACTTACTTACCTATTTAAACCTATGATTTCACCAACGTTTTCATTGACAAATTTCCCTATGTTTTTCTCAGGTCCTTGATCATTAGGTGATACATGCTTCCGCACATTCTTTTTGATACTTGCTTTGGATGTCGAGTATACTTGCATATGTGGAGCGTCTTTTGACTACTTTAAACTGTGTCGCACGTGTTTCATTTGTACTTTAAACATCGTTATGTACTAGTTATGGAAACTACTTTTGTAAACTTTGAAACATCCACACTTATGAAATGAATGCGACATATTTTCGGTCATACTTTGTCTTAAAGACTTATGACCATGTAATGGGACCTACGTAGACGGCGCTGTCAGACATGATTTGGTCGGGTCGCTACAGTTCGAGGGAGTCGTGAATACGTACAATTGGGACGATCCTGTTACATGCAGAGTTTTCCCTATGGTCTTGCAAGGTTTAGCGTGGGAGTGGTTACACAATTTAAGCGTGCGTAGTATTGCATGCTTCATTGATCTGCGCGAGAAATTTTTGCTGCAGTTTCAAAATTTATTGCCACAAAAGAAGACGCACATTGAGTGCCATGACATCAAATAAGGCTTCAAAGAAACGCTAGGTGGCTTGCTAACGCGCTATGTTTATGAATGTCAGAAAATACCAAACCTGCATGAAGATCAAAAAATCTTTGGGTTTGTCCACGCAATTAATCTGCGGAAACATCCCACTTTAGTGTGGAGATTGCGTAGAGACATCCTGCAACCTTCGCAAAGGTTATGCAAGAGACTTATGATTACATTCGATGTGGTGAAGATGGTAACATTACCCAAAACTGCAATTGGGGTAAAGAAAGGAGTTGGCATGATGATCATGACTCTTATCGTGATGGCAATCAAGATAACTATCGTGATAATAGCCGCGAATCAGGATATCACCGAAGAAATAATAATGGAGGGTATCAGCTCAATGACAGATAGCACAACAATGGTGATAATGGCAATAAGGGATATCATAACCGTGATTATAATACAACAAGAAAATAGAGCAATGATTCGTTTGGCATATATCAGGTATTGTCAAAGACGCCAAAAGAAATTTTGCTGCAGGAAAGGATTGCGAAAACATTTCCAGATCCACCCCCGCTTTCAGAGAACAACAGACGTGACAAGTCTAAATTTTGTGTTTTTCATGACAATTATGGTAACGACACAAATAGATGTCGCAATCTAGTGGAGCTAACTGCGGATGCTACAACACAGGGCAAATTGGATCATTTTTTGAATGATAAAGCGTCAAATTCCACAGACGCAATGATTGTGCCAAGTTTGACCAACACACCAAAGACGCCAAATGTCAGCGCAAATGTTCAACAAGAGAGAAAGGTTCCTGCTGTAAAATATTTGGGCACAAAGGTGGTTGGGAAGAAAGAAAATTTGTAGGAAATCAAGGTAATTAACATGGTTCAGATAAGTAATGTGGCGCAGAAGCGCAATGCTAAAGAAACTCTAGACAAATGGCAATTTGCACCAATAACATTTCCACCAGTGCAAGATTGCGAATTGTCTGATGAGCCAATAATTATTTCATGTAAGATTGCGGACTCAGAGATTATAATAAGAAAGGTGCACATTGATACCGGGAGCAGTGTTGATGTTATGTATGAACAATGCTTCAACAAGTTGCCAGAAAACATCAAGGCAAAACTGCTACCAACCGCAGTGTCACTTTCTTGATTTTCTGGCGAGGCAACATGGCGCTTGGGGCAATTAGAATTATGTATTGAATTGGCTAATGAGGTAGATGCAAGACGTGCGCGAAAGACAAAATTAAACTTGTATGTCATGCGTTCCACTTCACGCTTCAACATTCTACTAGGGCACACTGCACTATGCAAACTCGGTGTGATCTCATTGACAATTCATGGAATGGTTAAATTTGCAACATGCAAGGGAATTGCAACTGTTACATCCGCAGAGTTTGAGCCAGTTTGTGCTCAAAATCACTGCGTAGGAAAACATAGGATTTGAAGGTCATCAAGTCGTGACTAACTGCGTCATTTCAAGGCACGGTGATAACGGTTTAAGCAAGACTGTGAATCAGTTGGCAATAGAAATACATCGCGCAACACAAAAACCAGTTTCCCCTGTAATGAGTAATAAAGGTATGTTTTGTGACAATCCGGAAATTTCCGACCAAATTTAAACTTAATCTTTATATGTTTTCAACAAGATAAGCAAAGTCTGTAATATTGAGCCTCAAAATTTTTGAATTGTTTACATGAGTTCAAATACCCTTTGACTATTTCCAATGATTCATGAACAATTTATTTATAAATAAATATGTAATTAAATATATATATATATATATATATATACATATAAATATATATAGATGTAAGTATATATGATGATTACAAATTTTAAAATATGGTTTGAACATTTAAATTAAATATACAAATTATGATATAAAATAATTAAGTGTAATTTAAAATAAATATATATAAAAAAATATATGATTACTATAAATAATATTACATGTATATAGTAACATATATAATGTTCAAACATGTTACTATATAAAATAAGTAATATACGATTAATGAAAAATAAGGTTAGTACATTATAAGTAAAAGTATAATGTTATATCAAAATTATGATCATTACTTCATTATCATCATTAATGTTAATGTTAATATTAGTATTTGTATTATTAGTAATATTATATCTAATATAAAATAAGTTTGATATGTGTAAGTCGATATATTATTACTAATATTGTTACTATCATTTATAATATTAAATTTTTTTCTTTAGTGTTAGATATATTATTATCAATAAATAATATATAGATATGAAAATTGATATATATATATATATATATATATATATATATATATATATATATATATATATATATATATATATATATAAGTTGATATAGTATTATTATAATTAGTATTATTAATATTATTATTAATAATAATAATATTATAAATGTTATAGTAATTGTCATCTTTAGCATTAGTAATGATATTATTATTATGACTATTACATTATGAATTTGTATTGTTAATAATTATATTAAGAGTATTATTATTATAATTATAATTATTAATAAGATTTATTATAAAATATAAATATAAAAAAATATACAGATATATAAATACTGATATACATCAGATATATATATAGATAAATACTAATACGGTATATATGTACTCAGATATAAATTAATATATATTTAAATACGGTACATAAATAAATAAATAAATAAATAAATAGATAAGAACGTATTTTGTTTCCTATCATTGTCTTTACTGCTTAATTTGTCTGTTAACTTTAAACACTCGAATCAATTAGCATCAACAAGGACAGAAGCAGTTAACCATCGACTTCTGATTCTTTTTATTTTTATTTTTTCTGTCCTTGATTAAAACTACAGAATAATGAATTAGTTGTAAAAATATCAATCAGTTTAATAGTTAGTGGTAACAATTAACTTTACATTATCAAACCCCAATCATAAACACCCTTACCAGTCATTAATTAAACGAAAATCACACATAAAAATGGAAGAACCAAGTCGTACCCTGTTCTTGAGTTCATTTTGTTCAAACCTTAATTTCGAAATCAATTTCAAAAAGTAATAATGCAGCTTGTTTAGGAATCAGGTAAGTAAACTATCTGTAAAATATTATCTTCCAATTCATCTTATTTAATCTAAATTTTCAAGTCAAAGTTTTAACTCAAAAAGTCAAAGATTTTGTTCATCTCAAAATTGGAAGTCTGATTGATGTTTCTGATGCAATTAACGATTCAAAAAGTTTATAGGAAGCATTTACTATGTAATTCATGTTGTAATGTTTATCTAAAACATTTTAAAATTTGAAATTCGATTTGGGTTTCTTTGTGTTCTTGACAGTGTTCAAACAAAAGATCAAATGTGAATCTTAATTCAAAGTCTTTAAATGCCGCTGTGATTGAAATATTTAACTCAAACTATCTGAAAAATGTTAAACTTCAATTCTTGATAACGAGCTCGAATTTTTGGAGTCAAAGTTATTGTTTTAAAAGTCAAACAGAAGTTCTTCGATAAATTAGTATTAGCTGTTACTTTTAAAACTTAATTGAGAATTCCAGAAGTTTAAAGGAACGATTTGAAACATGTTTCATGTTACAATTTTGAGCTAAAACAACCTAGAAATAAAAATCATGATTTATGTTTCATTTTTCCATTTTATCGAACTTGTACAACTTATTTTATTATTTATGTTAACTGAGATTGTTAAACTTCAATTATATGATGTTTGGAATTGGGTTTAAAAATTAAAACGAACAAAAATTTGAATTTAGGATTGATGCTGGTCGACTAGTATTCTGATGAAGAAGAAATAGGGAAATTAAGAAACAGGTTATATAAATTAGAGTTGGATATTAATCAGAAACTGGGCAACAGTCCAACGGTTTAGAGTGTTTCGGTTTAGCTAGAGGTCTCGGGTTCGAGCCCGGTTGATGGCAATTTTTTTTGTGGAAAAGCTTTTAAGGTAGTTCATTTTCAAATTTATTATTATTATTTTCATTATTATTATTATTATTATTATTATTATTATTATTATTATTATTATTATTATTATTACAAATATTATTATTATTATTGAGATTATTATTATTATTATTATTACTGTTATTATTGGTATTATCTTAATTATAAGTGTTATAACTACTATTATTATTATTAGTCTTATAAGTATTATTAATATAGTTATTATTGTTAATTTTATCAATTAAGTATTATTACTACTACTATTATTATTATTATTATTATTATTATTATTATTATTATTATTATTATTATTATTATTATTATTAATATTACACTTATCATTTTTGTTATTATTAATATTATCATCAAGTAATAATTTTTTATTAGTATTAGTATTATTGATAAGTATTTTGAATAATAGTTATTATTAATATTACCGCTAATATAAGTAGTAGTTAACAACTATTATTATCGTTATCATAACTTTAGTTACATTTATAATTATTGTTGTTATTATTACTATTATTATTTATATAAATACTTACAAATAACAAATTATGGATTTTTAAATATAACATTAAACAAGTATGGATACATTAATATAACTATATAAATATTAAACATTTTAAATATAAACACAAACTAAACATATAATATATAAATTAAGATATAATCAATTGTTCGATTGCAATTATTAATATATACAAATGATATAGGTTCGTGAATCCGAGGCCAACCCTGCATTGTTCAGTTGTTAAATATCGTCATATGTATTTTTACTACAAAATACAGTACGGTGAGTTTCATTTGCTCCCTTTTTAATTGCTTTTGAAATATATATTTTTGGGTTTAGAATACATGCGATGTTTTTATAAATGCTTTACGAAATAGAGACAAGTGATTAAAAATGATATTCTGCGGATTGATGTGCTAGGTAATTTAGTTACATGTTATAAGAGCATGTAAGCGCGAATCCTAAAGATAGATCTATTGGGCCTAACGAACCCCATCCAAATTACCGGATGCTTTAGTACTTCGATGTTGTTTTATCATGTCCGAAGGATTTCCCGGAATGATAGGGGATATTCTTATATGCATCTTGTTAATGTCGGTTACGAGGTGTTCACCATATGAATGATTATTTTTGTCTCTATACATGGGACGTATATTTATGAGAACTGAAAATGAAATTCTTGTGGTCTATTAAAATGATGGAAATGATTATTTATGTTAAACTAATGAACTCACCAACCTTTTGGTTGACACTTTAAAGCATGCTTATTCCCAGGTATGAAAGAAATCTTCCGCTGTGCGTTTGCTCATCTTAGAGATATTACTTGAAGTCATTCATGACATATTTCAAAATACGTTGCATTCGAGTCGTTGAGTTAATCAAGATTTTTATTAAGTCAATTATAGTTAGATATGTTATGAAATGGTATGCATGCCGTCAACCTTCGATGTAAAGAAATTTGTCTTTTCAAAAACGAATGCAATGTTTGTAAAATGTATCATATAGAGGTCAAGTACCTCGCGGTGTAATCAACTGTTGTGAATCGTTTGTAATCGATATGGACTTCGTCCAGATGGATTAGGATGGGTCTTTACATGTTTACAACAACTTTTGTGCGTAACATGCGTTCGTGTACATCGGGTTTGCGCAGACTAAATCAAATGGATCAAGCAGATGATCCATTTTATGCGGAAAATATGATTGAGATTGAAAAATCAGATTAGCGAGCTTCAGTATTCAAAATGTTGCTAAGCAATGATGGTGAACTTCAGCATTTTATTACACCAACCATGTGAGTTGGTGTGTTACTAAAAGCATCAACGCAATATTAGAAATACTTGTAAGAAAGTTGTGCTAAGAGCACGTTTATTGTATAAAGTTTCATTTTGTATTGATATAAGAATGTTGTGCTAAGAGCACGTTTGTGGTATAACTTTTTAAATATTTAAGGCAATTTTTAGCAGAATGCTATTGCATAATTATCTTATGATCACTTTGCGTATAAAGGCGCAGTAATATTTAATAGCGATGGAAAAGCCCGCTATGTTGGAACAAATAAGTACAATTAAGTGCTTGCGAAATGATGGGAACTTTATATATATATATATATATATATATATATATATATATATATATATATATATATACATATATATATATATATATATATACTGAATTCCTAAGTTGTGAATTTTCCTAACTTATATGCTTCGCAATAACATATTTGGCGTATTATAAACGCAGTAATTTACCCAAGGATCGTTTTGGCAGACTTGGAAGATTCGTAAGATATATTGATTAAACAATTAAAAGATTGTTTCGCAGAAGTAAATATTTATTATGTGCACAATAATAAATGTTGAAATTGCAAAGGACAAGTCTAGCGATTACGAATATAAATTGGAACAAAGCGCTATATAAATAAAACAGTTGCAACTGAGATATACAAAAGAGAGTCTTTATTAATACGCAAAATAATTACGTCAAAATGATCGCACAACGTTACAAAAGTAGATGCATATATATGCGCAGTTAATAACAAAAGAACTGCAAAAAACTTTGAAATTTTAATTTGATAATGTCTTCTGCAGTTATGTCTTCTCTGTGGCTAATTTCCAAAAGCGCGGGAATATCAATATTTTCAATTTCCTCTGCGCATTGATTATATGCCTCACAAGCATCTTCAAGTGGGCATATTTCTTTTCGCACCGCTTCGAGTATTGGTGTTCTAATATTGGTAACCTTCAGCAAAAGTTCTAAGAATTCACATCGCGTAAGAATATTTGAGGCCTGTACGTAGTTGCGAAACTTTTTGGTAACAGGCGCCGAATCCATGATTTTTTTACTTAAGTCAGGTAAGTGCTTGACTAGCTTGATGAATTGCTCTTCTGCGCACTCAGTGTCTTCAGTTGGATGAGGAATTACGGCATAAAATTGAGCGCTGGCTTCTTGCGTTTCTTTTAAAATAGTTTGCGTCTTTTCAAGATCCCAAGCTAGCTGCAGTTTATCTTGCTCAAGTTGGAAAATTTTTGATCGCAAAACTTCATTAGACGCTTTTTAAGTGCCAAGTGCTGCTAGAGTAGCTTCGCGGCGTCTGACGCCATCAACCAGAGAACAGACAAAATTAAAGCAATTTTGTATACTTGCATTTTCCGCAGCTAGGTTGCTAAGTTTTCGATACTCATTATGCACATCTTGTGGTATTGCATCTTGCAAATGCTTAAGCTGATCTGCAGCCGCATCATCGCTAACATTTAAGCTGAAATGTCCCGTTCTTATTGATTAAAAACGTTCCATATTAATTGATTTCGTTGCGAGGTTTTGACCTCTATATGAGACGTTTTTCAAAGACTGCATTCATTTTTAAAACAAACCATAACCTTTATTTCATAGATAAAGGTTTTAAAAAAAACTTTACGTAGATTATCAAATAATGATAATCTAAAATATCCTGTTTAAACACGACCATTACATAATGGTTTACAATACAAATATGTTACAACAAAATAAGTTTCTTGAATGCAGTTTTTACACAATATCATACAAGCATGGACTCCAAATCTCGTCCTTATTTAAGTATGCGACAGCGGAAGCTCTTAATAATCACCTGAGAATAAACATGCTTAAAACGTCAACAAAAATGTTGGTGAGTTATAGGTTTAACCTATATATATCAAATCATAATAATAGACCACAAGATTTCATATTTCAATACACATCCCATACATAGAGATAAAAATCATTCATATGATGAACACCTGGTAACCGACATTAACAAGATGCATATATAAGAATATCCCCATCATTCCGGGACACCCTTCGGATATGATATAAATTTCGAAGTACTAAAGCATCCAGTACTTTGGATGGGGTTTGTTAGGCCCAATAGATCTATCTTTAGGATTCGCGTCAATTAGGGTGTCTGTTCCCTAATTCTTAGATTACCAGACTTAATAAAAAGGGGCATATTCGATTTCGATAATTCAACCATAGAATGTAGTTTCACATACTTGTGTCTATTTTGTAAATCATTTATAAAACCTGCATGTATTCTCATCCCAAAAATATTAGATTTTAAAAGTGGGACTATAACTCACTTTCACAGATTTTTACTTCGTCGGGAAGTAAGACTTGGCCACTGGTTGATTCACGAACCTATAACAATATATACATGTATATCAAAGTATGTTCAAAATATATTTACAACACTTTTAATATATTTTGATGTTTTAAGTTTATTAAGTCAGCTGTCCTCGTTAGTAACCTACAACTAGTTGTCCACAGTTAGATGTACAGAAATAAATCGATAAATATTATCTTGAATCAATCCACGACCCAGTGTATACGTATCTCAGTATTGATCACAACTCAAACTATATATATTTTGGAATCAACCTCAACCCTGTATAGCTAACTCCAACATTCACATATAGAGTGTCTATGGTTGTTCCGAAATATATATAGATGTGTCGACATGATAGGTCGAAACATTGTATACGTGTCTCTGGTATCTCAAGATTACATAATATACAATACAAGTTGATTAAGTTATGGTTGGAATAGATTTGTTACCAATTTTCACGTAGCTAAAATGAGAAAAATTATCCAATCTTGTTTTACCCATAACTTCTTCATTTTAAATCCGTTTTGAGTGAATCAAATTGCTATGGTTTCATATTGAACTCTATTTTATGAATCTAAATAGAAAAAGTATAGGTTTATAGTCGGAAAAATAAGTTACAAGTCGTTTTTGTAAAGGTAGTCATTTCAGTCGAAAGAACGACGTCTAGATGACCATTTTAGAAAACATACTTCCACTTTGAGTTTAACCATAATTTTTGGATATAGTTTCATGTTCATAATAAAAATCATTTACTCAGAATAACAACTTTTAAATCAAAGTTTATCATAGTTTTTAATTAACTAACCCAAAACAGCCCGCGGTGTTACTACGACAGCGTAAATACGGTTTTACGGTGTTTTTCGTGTTTCCAGGTTTTAAATCATTACGTTAGCATATCATATAGATATAGAACATGTGTTTAGTTGATTTTAAAAGTCAAGTTAGAAGGATTGACTTTTGTTTGCGAACAAGTTTAGAATTAACTAAACTATGTTCTAGTGATTACAAGTTTCAATCTTCGAATAAGATAGCTTTATATGTATGAATCGAATGATGTTATGAATATCATTACTACCTTAAGTTCCTTGGATAAACCTACTGGAAAAGAGAAAAATGGATCTAGCTTCAATGGATCCTTGGATGGCTCGAAGTTCTTGAAGCAGAATCATGACACGAAAACAAGTTCAAGTAAGATCATCACTTGAAATAAGATTGTTATAGTTATAGAAATTGAACCAAAGTTTGAATATGATTATTACCTTGTATTAGAATGATAACCTACTGTAAGAAACAAAGATTTCTTGAGGTTGGATGATCACCTTACAAGATTGGAAGTGAGCTAGCAAACTTGAAAGTATTCTTGATTTTATGAAACTAGAACTTTTGGAATTTATGAAGAACACTTAGAACTTGAAGATAGAACTTGAGAGAGATCAATTAGATGAAGAAAATTGAAGAATGAAGGTGTTTGTAGGTGTTTTTGGTCGTTGGTGTATGGATTAGATATAAAGGATATGTAATTTTGTTTTCATGTAAATAAGTCATGAATGATTACTCATATTTTTGTAATTTTATGAGATATTTCATGCTAGTTGCCAAATGATGGTTCCCACATGTGTTAGGTGACTCATATGGGCTGCTAAGAGCTGATCATTGGAGTGTATATACCAATAGTACATACATCTAAAAGCTGTGTATTGTACGAGTACGAATACGGGTGCATACGAGTAGAATTGTTGATGAAACTGAACGAGGATGTAATTGTAAGCATTTTTGTTAAGTAGAAGTATTTTGATAAGTGTATTGAAGTCTTTCAAAAGTGTATAAATACATATTAAAACACTACATGTATATACATTTTAACTGAGTCGTTAAGTCATCGTTAGTCGTTACATGTAAGTGTTGTTTTGAAACCTTTAGGTTAACGATCTTGTTAAATGTTGTTAACCCAATGTTTATAATATCAAATGAGATTTTAAATTATTATATTATCATGATATTATCATGTACGAATATCTCTTAATATGATATATATACATTAAATGTCTTTACAACGATAATCATTACATATATGTCTCGTTTAAAAATCATTAAGTTAGTAGTCTTGTTTTTACATATGTAGTTCATTGTTAATATACTTAATGATATGTTTACTTATCATAGTATCATGTTAACTAGATATATATATCCATATATATGTCATCATATAGTTTTTACAAGTTTTAACGTTCGTGAATCACCGGTCAACTTGGGTGGTCAATTGTCTATATGAAACATATTTCAATTAATCAAGTCTTAACAAGTTTGATTGCTTAACATGTTGGAAACATTTAATCATGTAAATATCAATCTCAATTAATATATATAAACATGGAAAAGTTCGGGTCACTACAGTACCTACCCGTTAAATAAATTTCGTCCCGAAATTTTAAGCTGTTGAAGGTGTTGACGAATCTTCTGGAAATAGATGCGGGTATTTCTTCTTCATCTGATCTTCATGCTCCCAGGTGAACTCGGGTCCTCTACGAGCATTCCATCGAACCTTAACAATTGGTATCTTGTTTTGCTTAAGTCTTTTAACCTCACGATCCATTATTTCGACGGGTTCTTCGATGAATTGAAGTTTTTCGTTGATTTGGATTTCATCTAACGGAATAGTGAGATCTTATTTAGCAAAACATTTCTTCAAATTCGAGACGTGGAAAGTGTTATGTACAGCCGCGAGTTGTTGAGGTAACTCTAGTCGGTAAGCTACTGGACCGACACGATCAATAATCTTGAATGGTCCAATATACCTTGGATTTAATTTCCCTCGTTTACCAAATTGAACAACGCCTTTCCAAGGTGCAACTTTAAGCATGACCATCTCTCCAATTTCAAATTCTATATCTTTTCTTTTAATGTCAGCGTAGCTCTTTTGTCGACTTTGGGCGGTTTTCAACCGTTGTTGAATTTGGATGATCTTCTCGGTAGTTTCTTGTATAATCTCTGGACCCGTAATCTGTCTATCCCCCACTTCACTCCAACAAATCGGAGACCTGCACTTTCTACCATAAAGTGCTTCAAACGGCGCCATCTCAATGCTTGAATGGTAGCTGTTGTTGTAGGAAAATTCTGCTAACGGTAGATGTCGATCCCAACTGTTTCCGAAATCAATAACACATGCTCGTAGCATGTCTTCAAGCGTTTGTATCGTCCTTTCGCTCTGCCCATCAGTTTGTGGATGATAGGCAGTACTCATGTCTAGACGAGTTCCTAATGCTTGCTGTAATGTCTGCCAGAATCTTGAAATAAATCTGCCATCCCTATCAGAGATAATAGAGATTGGTATTCCATGTCTCGAGACGACTTCCTTCAAATACAGTCTTGCTAACTTCTCCATCTTGTCATCTTCTCTTATTGGCAGGAAGTGTGCTGATTTGGTGAGACGATCAACTATTACCCAAATAGTATCAAAACCACTTGCAGTCCTTGGCAATTTAGTGATGAAATCCATGGTAATGTTTTCCCATTTTCATTCCGGGATTTCGGGTTGTTGAAGTAGACCTGATGGTTTCTGATGCTCAGCTTTGACCTTAGAACACGTCAAACATTCTCCTACGTATTTAGCAACATCAGCTTTCATACCCAGCCACCAAAAATGTTTCTTGAGATCCTTGTACATCTTCCCCGTTCCAGGATGTATTGAGTATCTGGTTTTATGAGCTTCTCTAAGTACCATTTCTCTCATATCTCCAAATTTTGGTACCCAAATCCTTTCAGCCCTATACCGGGTTCCGTCTTCCCGAATATTAAGATGCTTCTCCGATCCTTTGGGTATTTCATCCTTTAAATTTCCCTCTTTTAAAACTCCTTGTTGCGCCTCCTTTATTTGAGTAGTAATGTTATTATGAATCATTATATTCATAGATTTTACTCGAATGGGTTCTCTGTCCTTCCTGCTCAAGGCATCGGCTACCACATTTGCCTTCCCCGGGTGGTAACGAATCTCAAAGTCGTAATCATTCAATAATTCAATCCACCTACGCTGCCTCATATTCAGTTGTTTCTGATTAAATATGTGTTGAAGACTTTTGTGGTCGGTATATATAATACTTTTGACCCCATATAAGTAGTGCCTCCAAGTCTTTAATGCAAAAACAACCGCGCCTAATTCCAAATCATGCGTCGTATAATTTTGTTCGTGAATCTTCAATTGTCTAGACGCATAAGCAATCACCTTCGTTCGTTGCATTAATACACAACCGAGACCTTGCATTGATGCATCACAATAAATCACAAAATCATCATTCCCTTCAGGCAATGACAATATAGGTGCCGTAGTTAGCTTTTTCTTCAATAACTGAAACGCTTTCTCTTGTTCATCATTCCATTCAAATTTCTTCCCTTTATGCGTTAATGCAGTCAAGGGTTTTGCTATTCTGGAAAAGTCTTGGATGAACCTTCTGTAGTAACCAGCTAGTCCTAAAAACTGGCGTATGTGTTTCGGAGTTTTCGGGGTTTCCCACTTTTCAACAGTTTCTATCTTTGCCGGATCCACCTTAATACCTTCTTTGTTCACTATGTGACCGAGGAATTGAACTTCTTCCAACCAAAATGCACACTTTGAAAACTTAGCGTACAATTCTTCCTTCCTCAATACTTCTAACACCTTTCTCAAATATTCACCGTGTTCTTGGTCATTCTTTGAGTAAATAAGTATGTCATCAATGAAAACAATGACAAACTTGTCAAGGTATGGTCCACACACTCGGTTCATAAGGTCCATGAACACAGCTGGTGCATTAGTTAAACCAAACAGCATGACCATAAACTCGTAATGACCGTAACGTGTTCTGAAAGCAGTCTTTGGAATATCATCTTCTTTCACCCGCATTTGATGATACCCGGAACGTAAGTCAATCTTTGAATAAACAGACGAGCCTTGTAGTTGATCAAATAAGTCATCGATTCTCGGTAGTGGGTAGCGGTTCTTGATGGTAAGTTTGTTCAACTCTCGGTAGTCGATACACAACCTGAATGTACCATCTTTCTTCTTGACAAACAAAACAGGAGCTCCCCACGGTGATGTGCTTGGTCGAATGAAACCACGCTCTAAAAGTTCTTGTAATTGGCTTTGTAGTTCTTTCATCTCGCTGGGTGCGAGTCTGTAAGGAGCACGAGCTATTGGTGCAGCTCCTGGTACAAGATCTATTTGAAATTCAACGGATCGATGTGGGGGTAATCCCGGTAATTCTTTCGGAAATATATCAGGAAATTCTTTTGCGACGGGAACATCATTGATGCTCTTTTCTTCAGTTTGTACTTTCTCGACGTGTGCTAGAACAGCATAGCAACCTTTTCTTATTAGTTTTTGTGCCTTCAAATTACTAATAAGATGTAGCTTCGTGTTGCCCTTTTCTCCGTACACCATTAAGGGTTTTCCTTTTTCTCATATAATGCGAATTGCATTTTTGTAACAAACGATCTCCGCTTTCACTTCTTTCAACCAGTCCATACCGATTATCACATCAAAACTCCCTAACTCTACTGGTATCAAATCAATCTTAAATGTTTCGCTAACCAGTTTAATTTCTCGATTCCGACATATATTATCTGCTGAAATTAATTTACCATTTGCTAATTCGAGTAAAAATTTACTATCAAAAGGCGTCAATGGACAACTTAATTTAGCACAAAAATCTCTACTCATATAGCTTCTATCCGCACCCGAATCAAATAAAACGTAAGCAGATTTATTGTTAATAAGAAACGTACCCGTAACAAGCTCCGGGTCTTCCTGTGCCTCTGCCGCATTAATATTGAAAACTCTTCCACGACCTTGTCCATTCGTGTTCTCCTGGTTCGGGCAATTTCTAATAATGTGGCCCGGTTTTCCACATTTATAACAAACTACATTGGCATAACTTGCTCCGACACTACTTGCTCCGCCATTACTCGTTCCGACACCATTTGTTCCTTTCGTTCTATTAAGCCCTGGTCCGTAGACCTCACACTTCGCCGTGCTATGACCATTTCTTTTACACTTGTTGCAAAATTTGGTGCAGAACCCCGAGTGATTCTTTTCACACCTTTGGCATAGCTGCTTCTGATTGTTGTTGTTGTTGTTGTGGTTATTATTGTTGTTGGGATGATTGTTGTAGTTGCTGTTGTTGTTGTTGTTGTTGTTGTTTTTGGGCCGTTTGTTGTAGTTGCGATTGATGTTGCGATTGTTGGGATAATTGTTGCGATTATTGTTGTAATTTCTGTTGTTGTTGTATTGGTGATTCTTATCACCGTTTTCCTCTCACTTTCTTTTAACTTGCTTCACATTGGCCTCTTCAGCAGTCTATTCTTTAATTCTTTCTTCAATCTGGTTCACGAGTTTGTGAGCCATTCTACATGCCTGTTGTATGGAGGCGGGCTCGTGTGAACTTATATCTTCTTGGATTCTTTCCGGTAATCCTTTCACAAACGCGTCGATCTTCTCTTCCTCATCTTCGAATGCTCCCGGACACAATAGGCACAATTCTGTGAATCGTCTTTCGTACGTGGTAATATCAAATCCTTGGGTTCGTAACCCTCTAAGTTCTGTCTTGAGCTTATTGACCTCGGTTCTGGGACGGTACTTCTCGTTCATCAAGTGCTTGAATGCTGACCACGGTAGTGCGTACGCATCATCTTGTCCCACTTGCTCTAGATAGGTATTCCACCATGTTAACGCAGAACCTGTGAAGGTATGCGTAGCGTACTTTACTTTGTCCTCTTCAGTACACTTACTTATGGCAAACACCGACTCGACCTTCTCGGTCCACCGTTTCAATCCGATCGGTCCTTCGGTTCCATCAAATTCCAAAGGTTTGCAGGCAGTGAATTCTTTGTAGGTGCATCCTACACGATTTCCTGTACTGCTAGATCCAAGGTTATTGTTGGTATGTAGCGCAGCCTGTACTGCGGCTATGTTTGAAGCTAAAAAGTACGGAATTCCTCTTCATTCATATTCACGGTGTGTCGAGTAGTCGGTGCCATTTCCTTCAAAATAGTTAAATGGAACAAGTTAATCATACAGAATATTAAGAGTAGTTAATAGTATTTCGTAGCATAATATGAACTCATTTATAAAAGCTTTTTCTTCATATTAGCGTTTTATAAGTTTAAATTCGGGTAGTACCTACCCGTTAAGTTCATACTTAGTAGCTAATATACAATTCAACTACTACAATTCTATATGAAAAACTGATTATAATAATATTTCGCGTTCAAACTTTTACACAATATTTTACAAACTTACAATACCGCTTATTTTACATATAGCATGAAATATAGCACACAATAAATTTGATACAAGATGGTTGTGAAGATAATTCTAGCTAGTACACAAGTCGTTCAGCAAAGGCAATAAAGACACGTAATTCATACGTCCAGAAACAAGTCATGCATTCTGGTTTTACTAGGATTACTTCCCATCCTTGGTCTTGTGGAACATAACCGTTATGGTCGTTGATAAGACAGCGTGTTGTAACGTCGTCAAAGGGACGAGGGTTACGTAATGTCCAACAGTCCCGTAACAATCTAAATACCTCATTTCTTACCCCAATTACCGACTCCGTCACTTGTGGGAACGTTTTGTTTAATAGTTGTAGCCCGATGTTCTTGTTCTCACTTTGGTGAGAAGCGAACATTACTAATCCGTAAGCATAACATGCTTCTTTATGTTGCATGTTAGCCGCTTTTTCTAAATCACGAAGTCCAATATTCGGATATATTGAGTCAAAATAATTTCTTAACCCATTGCGTAAAATAGCATTTGGGTTCCCCGCAATATATGCTTCAAAGTAAACACATCGTAACTTATGGATTTTCCAATGTGATATCCCCCATCTTTCGAACGAAAGCCTTTTATAAACCAAGGCGTTCTTGGAACGTTCTTCGAATGTCTTACAAACTGATCTCACCTTAAATAGTTGTGCCGAAGAATTCTGACCGACTCTAGACAAGATTTCATCAATCATGTCTCCGGGTAGGTCTCTTAAAATATTGGGTTATCTATCCATTTTGTGTTTTTATACTGTAAAATAGACAAGAGTTAGATTCATAAAAAAAATACTTATTAATACAAGCAATTTTTACATATATCATAAAGCATAAGCACACTATATTACATATATTACACCACACGAATACAACTATCTTATTCCGACTCGCTTGTTTCTTCTTCTTCTTCGGTTTTGGTTCGTTTTGCCAAGTTTCTAGGGATATATGATGTTCCCCTAATACGAGCCGTCGTGATCCATATTGGTTTAGAAAAACCTGGTGGTTTAGAGGTTCCCGGGTCATTGTTACAACTTAAGGACTTCGGGGGTTGACGATACATATAAAGTTCATCGGGGTTGGAATTAGATTTCTCTATTTTTATGCCCTTTCCCTTATTATTTTCTTTTGCCTTTTTAAATTCAGTTGGGGTAATTTCTATAACATCATCGGAATTCTCGTCGGAATCCGATTCATCGGAGAATTGGTAATCCTCCCAATATTTTGCTTCCTTGGCGGAAACACCATTGACCATAATTAACCTTGGTCGGTTGGTTGAGGATTTTCTTTTACTTAACCGTTTTATTATTTCCCCCACCGGTTCTATTTCTTCATCCGGTTCCGATTCTTCTTCCGGTTCCGACTCTTCTTCCGGTTCCTCTTCGGGAACTTGTGAATCAGTCCACGAATCATTCCAATTTACATTTGACTCTTCATTATTATTAGGTGAGTCAATGGGACTTGTTCTAGAGGTAGACATCTATCACATAATATCAAACGCGTTAAGAGATTAATATATCACATAATATTCACATGTTAAAAAATATATAGTTTCCAACAAAATTTGTTAAGCAATCATTTTTCAAGTAAACACGGTCGAAGTCCAGACTCACTAATGCATCCTAACAAACTCGATAAAACACACTAATGCAAAATTCTGGTTCTCTAAGACCAACGCTCGGATACCAACTGAAATGTCCCGTTCTTATTGATTAAAAATGTTCCATATTAATTGATTTCGTTGCGAGGTTTTGACCTCTATATGAGACGTTTTTCAAAGACTGCATTCATTTTTAAAACAAACCATAACCTTTATTTCATAGATAAAGGTTTTAAAAAAACTTTACGTAGATTATCAAATAATGATAATCTAAAATATGCTGTTTAAACACGACCATTACATAATGGTTTACAATACAAATATGTTACAACAAAATAAGTTTCTTGAATGCAGTTTTTACACAATATCATACAAGCATGGACTCCAAATCTCGTCCTTATTTAAGTATGCGACAGCGGAAGCTCTTAATAATCACCTGAGAATAAACATGCTTAAAACGTCAACAAAAATGTTGGTGAGTTATAGGTTTAACCTATATATATCAAATCATAATAATAGACCACAAGATTTCATATTTCAATACACATCCCATACATAGAGATAAAAATCATTCATATGGTGAACACCTGGTAACCGACATTAACAAGATGCATATATAAGAATATCCCCATCATTCCGGGACACCCTTCGGATATGATATAAATTTCGAAGTACTAAAGCATCTGGTACTTTGGATGGGGTTTGTTAGGCCCAATAGATTTATCTTTAGGATTCGCGTCAATTAGGGTGTCTGTTCCCTAATTCTTAGATTACCAGACTTAATAAAAAGGGGCATATTCGATTTCGATAATTCAACCATAGAATGTAGTTTCACGTACTTGTGTCTATTTTGTAAATCATTTATAAAACCTGCATGTATTCTCATCCCAAAAATATTAGATTTTAAAAGTGGGACTATAACTCACTTTCACAGATTTTTACTTCGTCGGGAAGTAAGACTTGGCCACTGGTTGATTCACGAACCTATAACAATATATACATGTATATCAAAGTATGTTCAAAATATATTTACAACACTTTTAATATATTTTGATGTTTTAAGTTTATTAAGTCAGCTGTCCTCGTTAGTAACCTACAACTAGTTGTCCACAGTTAGATGTACAGAAATAAATCGATAAATATTATCTTGAATCAATCCACGACCCAGTGTATACGTATCTCAGTATTGATCACAACTCAAACTATATATATTTTGGAATCAACCTCAACCCTGTATAGCTAACTCCAACATTCACATATAGAGTGTCTATGGTTGTTCCGAAATATATATAGATGTGTCGACATGATAGGTCGAAACATTGTATACGTGTCTATGGTATCTCAAGATTACATAATATACAATACAAGTTGATTAAGTTATGGTTGGAATAGATTTGTTACCAATTTTCACGTAGCTAAAATGAGAAAAATTATCCAATCTTGTTTTATCCATAACTTCTTCATTTTAAATCCGTTTTGAGTGAATCAAATTGCTATGGTTTCATATTGAACTCTATTTTATGAATCTAAATAGAAAAAGTATAGGTTTATAGTCGGAAAAATAAGTTACAAGTCGTTTTTGTAAAGGTAGTCATTTCAGTCGAAAGAACGACGTCTAGATGACCATTTTAGAAAACATACTTCCACTTTGAGTTTAACCATAATTTTTGGATATAGTTTCATGTTCATAATAAAAATCATTTACTCAGAATAACAACTTTTAAATCAAAGTTTATCATAGTTTTTAATTAACTAACCCAAAACAGCCCGCGGTGTTACTACGACGGCGTAAATCCGGTTTTACGGTGTTTTTCGTGTTTTCAGGTTTTAAATAATTAAGTTAGCATATCATATAGATATAGAACATGTGTTTAGTTGATTTTAAAAGTCAAGTTAGAAGGATTAACTTTTGTTTGCGAACAAGTTTAGAATTAACTAAACTATGTTCTAGTGATTACAAGTTTCAACCTTCGAATAAGATAGCTTTATATGTATGAATCGAATGATGTTATGAATATCATTACTACCTTAAGTTCCTTGGATAAACCTACTGGAAAAGAGAAAAATGGATCTAGCTTCAATGGATCCTTGGATGGCTCGAAGTTCTTGAAGCAGAATCATGACACGAAAACAAGTTCAAGTAAGATCATCACTTGAAATAAGATTGTTATAGTTATAGAAATTGAACCAAAGTTTGAATATGATTATTACCTTGTATTAGAATGATAACCTACTGTAAGAAACAAAGATTTCTTGAGGTTGGATGATCACCTTACAAGATTGGAAGTGAGCTAGCAAACTTGAAAGTATTCTTGATTTTATGAAACTAGAACTTTTGGAATTTATGAAGAACACTTAGAACTTGAAGATAGAACTTGAGAGAGATCAATTAGATGAAGAAAATTGAAGAATGAAAGTGTTTGTAGGTGTTTTTGGTCGTTGGTGTATGGATTAGATATAAAGGATATGTAATTTTGTTTTCATGTAAATAAGTCATGAATGATTACTCATATTTTTGTAATTTTATGAGATATTTCATGCTAGTTGCCAAATGATGGTTCCCACATGTGTTAGGTGACTCACATGGGCTGCTAAGAGCTGATCATTGGAGTGTATATACCAATAGTACATACATCTAAAAGCTGTGTATTGTACGAGTACGAATACGGGTGCATACGAGTAGAATTGTTGATGAAACTGAACGAGGATGTAATTGTAAGCATTTTTGTTAAGTAGAAGTATTTTGATAAGTGTATTGAAGTCTTTCAAAAGTGTATAAATACATATTAAAACACTACATGTATATACATTTTAACTGAGTCGTTAGGTCATCGTTAGTCGTTACATGTAAGTGTTGTTTTGAAACCTTTAGGTTAACGATCTTGTTAAATGTTGTTAACCCAATGTTTATAATATCAAATGAGATTTTAAATTATTATATTATCATGATATTAACATGTACGAATATCTCTTAATATGATATATATACATTAAATGTCTTTACAACGATAATCGTTACATATATGTCTCGTTTCAAAATCATTAAGTTAGTAGTCTTGTTTTTACATATGTAGTTCATTGTTAATATACTTAATGATATGTTTACTTATCATAGTATCATGTTAACTATATATATATATATCCATATATATGTCATCATATATTTTTTTCAAGTTTTAACGTTCGTGAATCACCGGTCAACTTGGGTGGTCAATTGTCTATATGAAACATATTTCAATTAATCAAGTCTTAACAAGTTTGATTGCTTAACATGTTAGAAACATTTAATCATGTAAATATCAATCTCAATTAATATATATAAACATGGAAAAGTTCGGGTCACTACATAAGTTTGCCATAAAATTATCAATGTGAACTGATTTGATGGGATTAAACGGTGATGAGAAAATGTATTGAAATTGTGGATCACTAAACTCTTTAAAAGGAAGTTCATGACCAATGAATGGTTCTTCATCTGTTTCTTCTGTATCCGCAGTTAGATCAACAAGATCTTCTACAATATAAAAGATATAAAATTTAGTTGGCGCAACATAAAATGGAAAGTAACATAGCGTATTTATGACGCGAAAATATAACATACTTTTGTCTTTGCCTTTTCTGGACACTTCCTCTGCAATAGGAGTAATGCGTGGAAGTTTTCGCCTACTTTCTTGGGCTGACGGAGCACTTATGCTGCTACTTTTTCGTTTCCTGTAACGACCCGGAAATTTCCGATCAAATTCAAACTTAAATCTTATGCGATATCCACAAGATAAGCAAAGTCTGTAATATTGAGTTACAAAATTTTAAAACAGTTTACATGAATTCATTTAACCTTTGACTATTCTCGACGACTCACGATACGATTGCTTGTAAATGAATATGCATATATTTAAACAATATATATATATATATATATATATATATATATATATATATATATATATATATATTTGTATATAATAATATGAAATTAGTATATATATAGTAATTGATATAATTAATTTTGTAAAAATAATAATAATATATAAAAAGTATCTATATATAAATAAAATATATATAATATATATTTTGTAATTTTGAAGTTATTTATTAAGCAAAGGTAACGCTCAATTTTCATTCGATTGAATGTAAGCGAGTTAAAAAGAAACTTATGTGATTTTAAAATAAACGGTGATCCAAAAATGAGTTTTATAAATTATAAGCTTATTAATAATACATTTAGAAGTTATTTGTTAAATTTTAAAATTTTTTATATTTTACTTGGGGTTGGGAGTGAATAATTAATGTAAAATTTATTTAATAATTAATGATCAAATTTTATACCATAATGACCAAAATAAATAAATATAGTTAATTTAAAAATATGGGATTTTTCCGAAGACTTTTATCAGCCTCTGATTAACAACGGTGTACGAAATCTAGTCCGTGAGAGAAATAGTAAACCAATAATACATGACTGCTAAACTGCTTATGATATTTAATTTAAGATTACTATTTTTCATGTGAGTGTACGTTCTTTTTCTTTTGATTTATTTAACATTCTTTTGATTTATTTCTTTGTCCTACATGTACTACTCATTATTATTGTTTTTGAATTTGGAGACTTGTGATTTACCACTACTACCTGTCTTCTACTACTACTCATCATTTTAATAAATATATGTAAACTATATCAAGATCATCACCAACGAGCTGCATTTTTTTATTCTCCTTTTACTTCCATAACTAATTAAACACACAAAAACTAGCATCGATTCATGGAGTTCATCTTCTAGTCAACCACCATAACAATATGTCTATCCACCATATTTCTCTTATTCTTCACAATCTACTTCATCAACAACCACCAATACCACTCTCACCAAACCATCTCAACTTGCACATCCTATAACCCGAACTACTGATGATCGAAGTTATATCACCATCATCAAGTTTTGGCCACTACTGTTGGTTCTACTTCACATGATCAACAAACCAAACCCGAAACCCAATCCAATATCACCAACGGGCACCACCTTAAACCTCCAACACCCACCATGATCCACCACCCTCATCTACTATCTTAATCGAACCACCAACACCATGAACCCGACATTACCACCAAGAGCAACACCCACTTAATATTACTAACTGCTGCTATACTTAATTGTTTCTTGTTTTCCTGAAGTAAAACAATACCCAAAACAATTTCCTTGTTGCTTACTGTATCGACCACCATATATATTACAACCCATTAACCCTCAAACGTGAGATGTATAATTAACCCAACTCAAACCATTTACTGCCTGCATACTGTTTCTGGTTATGGTTCATCCAACAAACAAACTATTTTTTTTATTTATTTGTTGAACACCCACATACATGTAATATACATACACATACTATATACCATCAACCACCACAAAAACCGTCACCACCTCAATTCACTTTTCTTCTTCGGTTCATCAATCCCTCTCATCACCACCTCATCATCACCATCAAGCCGATACTACTGCTTGTTTCTGCCTTCAGTTTAAGATAATGATGGATGTTAACGATGAACCGAAAGCCATGGTTAATAATGGTTAAAACTGGAGTTGTTCTGATCATCTCCATAAAACCACGACTAAGTTGCTGCTGCTACTAGCTTGTGCTATCTGTTAATGATCGAATAAAAGCAAGGAAACAATCGAAAACTGGAGGAAAGATGATGATTATAATTGATAAACTATAGGTAGAACCAACGATAATTTAAAGATCAAATTGAGAAAAAGAGAAAACATGCTGGGTGGGTATGTGGCTTTCCAGCTGTGGACGGCTGTTATAAAAAAAAAGAAATAGATATATACACCGAATCCTTAATATGCTTTATTCCTAGTTATCGGATTCCTATATTAACATTTGGGCCGAAGCTTTTATTTTGCCATTGGGCTTTGTGATTAATTAGGTTGTAATAGACCAATTTGACTTGGGCCGAGTGTTGGTTAAGCAGTTGGGCTTGGGAACCTGCTTTTGGGCTGAAAGAAGCTGAGGAAGGACGGGTTATAGTAATTAGATTAGGTATTAATTCAGAAAAGAATCAGGCAGAGAGATGGTTAAGGGTGTTTGGTTTAGCCGAGAGGTCTCGGGTTCGATCCCGGGCTATGGCGTTTATTTCCTTTTAAGCTTGCTTTAAAGGTAGATTTCTTTTTATTATTATTATTATTATTACTAACATTATTATTATTATTATTATTATCATTTACATAATTCTTATTATATTTATTATTATTATTATTATTATTATTATTATTATTATTAACATTATTTTATCAAATAAATATTAGATACATAAAAATATATTTGATACATAATATAATTTTATTAGTATTACATAAGATTATAGAATGAACATATTAACATTAATTATATAAATATTACCTATAACAAATTACTGATTTTCAACATAATACTAACTACTTGTATACATATATTAATATAACTATATGTAAAAATATTAATTATTTTACAAAATAAATATATGTAACACATAATTGAAGATTGAAGATTGAAGATATATATATATATCTTAAATAGAATAGAATTGAGTATGATTATTATATAATTAAAATACTTAAATAAATATCATATAATTAATAAATGAAATTATTTGATTAAATGTTTTAATACATATATGAATGATATAGGTTCGTGAATTCGAGGCCAACCCTGCATTGTTCAGTTTCGTCGTATGAATATTTTTACTACAAAATATCATATTGTGAGTTTCATTACTCCCCTTTTAAATGCTTTTGCAATATATATTTTTGGGACTGAGAATACATGCGCTTTTTAAATGTTTTATGAAATAGACACAAGTAATCGAAACTACATTATATGGTTGAATGGATCGAAGCTGAATATGCCCCTTTAGTCTTGTAATCTAAGAATTAGGGAACATCACTAATTTTGAGAATTAGTGCACCCCTAATTGGTACGAATCCTAAAGATAGATCTATTGGGCCCAACAAACCCCATCCGCTGTAGCGGATGCTTTAGTACTTCGAGTTTTTATATCATGTCTGAAGGATGTCCCGGAATGATGGGGGTATTCTTATATGCATCTTGTTAATGTCGATTATCAGGTGTTCAATCCATATGAATGATTATTTTTGTCTCTATGCATGGGACGTATTTTTTTATGAGAAATGGAAATGAAAATCTTGTGGTCTATTAAAATGATGAAAAAAATTGATTATGATAAACTAATGAACTCACCAACCTTTTGGTTGACACTTTAAAGCATGTTTATTCTCAGGTATGAAAGAAATCTTCCGCTGTGCATTTGCTCATTTTAGAGATATTACTTGGAGTCATTCATGACATATTTCAAAAGACGTTGCATTCGAGTCGTTGAGTTTATCAAGAATATTACTAAGTCGTTTATAGTTGGATATATTATAAAATGGTATGCATGCCTGTCAACTTTCGATGAAATGAAAGTTTGTCTTTTAAAAACGAATGCAATGTTTGTAAAATGCATCATATAGAGGTCAAATACCTCGCGATGTAACCAAATGTAATGTATTCATCCAGATGGATTCAACGGGTCATTATAGGTGGTATCAGAGCGGTTGTCTTAGCGAACCAGGTCTTGCATTAGTGTGTCTAACTGATAGTTGTTTAGATGCATTAGTAGGTCTGGACTTTGACTGTGTCTGCATGTCAAACATTTTGCTTATCATTTCGTGTCGGAAATTACCTGCTTATCATTCTTAGTCTAGACACATCTTACTGCATTGATTGCATGAATAGTGTATAGACAAGATTCACATCTTAGCGTATCTGCTAATTCATATCTTAGCGTATTTGTTACTGTAAACTTTGCCTGACATATTCCGTAAATTCCTCCATAAACTACGAAATCTTTTGTTCTATATATACGGATATTCTATGTAATTAGAATATCGTCCGATAGCTAGAAATCATTTCATATCAAGAATCCTTTATTCAGTCGTACGAAATGGAACTCGTCACTAGTTCAAGTTCCTCGGATTCCGACAGCTATTCCGATATAGAAACACACTTGAGCTCCGACAGCAGTATAACCGGAATGAATCAACAAATCAGTCATCACCAATTCTGGATGAATTAGGGATGGGTTTTTAGTCTACTAGATCATTGGAGACAAGAAGAAGGTGATCCCTTCCATCCACCAATTTTCCCTCTTGGCGAAGAACCTGAAGCACTTACCGACGAACCTATCCGAAACACCATTTTCAGCCTCATTTCCAGGGTAACTCGTCACGATTATATTCTATCCACAATTCTAAACCTTATTCAATCGCTCGTTCCGACTGACAATCATCCTGGAGTAATGGAAGAAGTCAACGAACTTCGCGCTCGAGTAAACAATTTGGAAAACGTGGTGCAAAACCTACGGGCTTCAGTAACAGCACCGGCAACAACAACATCTGCAGCACAAGCCTCAACACTACACGCCTCAAACTCACAGTCTGTATCTCCAGCATAATCATCATATTACATGATGTCCTACATCGATTATCTTCGTTCTACATGACGTTCTACATCATTTATCTTCGTTCGACATGGCGAATATGTAATCTCTAATGTTTTAGAGATTAAATATTTTTTTAATGGTAAATCATATGAGTTTAATATCATATTAACTCATTAAATCCATGGTTACATCTGAAGAAAATATATATGTAAGTATATTTTCATAAAGAAGGTAATTAAAAAAAATTCTTTTGTACAAACTGTTAATGGTGAAAATATTTTAACGGGTAGGTAATACCCGAGGAATATTTAAATTTCACATTAATAAGTTACACTGTACATTCTTCGAATCTGATTCAACAGTCATTTAATATCCTACTTACATCCACATATATACGTATCTGTTCACCGCATAATAACCATTTTCATTCAATTTCATATTTCGATTTTGACCTATCAGAATCCAACAAGTGGCATAATGAAGAAAATATTGAAAAAAATAAAATTTGTTAGAAACAAACAAATTAACTATGAGAAATTTTATTAAGAATTCACGCTAATAAAATCCTAGCTAACTATTCCTAGCTAACTGTTAATTCCTATTTACATTTATTTATCGCAATTTATTTATCGCAATTTTAATTCTCACAATTTTAATTATCATCATTTAATTTCTGTTATTTATTTTTATGCACTTTAAATATCGAGACACGTATACAATGTTTTGACATATCATATCGACGTCATCTATATATATTATTTGGAATAACCATAGACACTCTATATGCAGTAATGATCGAGTTCTCTATACAGGGTTGAGGTTGATTCTAAAATAATATATATACATTGAGTTGTGATCGAGTCTGAGACATGTATATAACGGGTCATGACATGTATTAATTAATTCGAATATTATATATTAAACTATATATGAATTATTGAATTACTAATTGTGGACTGATAACTCTGGACTGCCAACAATGGATAATTAAAATAAATTAAATTATTGATTATAACATATGAAACTAAACATTTCTTCAAGTTTGCCACTTGATTTCATCTTAAAACCCATTTGTATCTTGACGATTAGAATCTATGTTCAAACCTTTCATGAGTCTTGAAAACACCTCAATCGAGAGGATGAACCAACTGCACTTCATCTATGGAAGGAAATGTTTATGCATATAGTTATGTACCTAAAAAACACTCGGAAGCTGAGTAAACATTTAACACGTATCTGTGCTAGCTCCTTTGAAATTGTTATTACCGAAGATAACTATGCAATTCCTTTTCAAATTAGCCAATTTTGTCACAGCTCCAGCAAATCAACTTCGATTTTCATTCGGATTAAAATTATTATAACCTTGATATATAAGTTTGCCTTTCATCATCGTTACCAAGGAATCGTTTATATCTCACCACATTAGCATTAAACTTCTCAGCAACTTCATTTGATCTTTGACTTTCCGAAAAACCATTATATTTATTGAAACCCTATCATATACTCATCTGCATCTTGTTATGAGAATTACCATACCAAATACCGGGAGGCATCAATCGATAATCTCGAAATTCTCAGCGATTCTACGACAACAATTATATATATATATATATATATATATATATATATATATATATATATATATATATATATATATATATATATATATATATATATATATATATATATATATATATATATATATATATATATATATATATATCACTTCTATCTCCTGAATTTATGAACTTCAATTCTGAATTTCTGAAACGCGCTTTAGCCTATGAATCAGTTTTTCTGAGTTTTGAAAAGCTGATGAAGCAGTTAAAACTGAAGATTGCCTTAACAGTCAAAAGTTTGACGATAAAAAAAATGGAGTATTGAAAAAGCTCAAAGATTTTGATACTGAAAAAATAAAAAATAAAAAATAAAAAATGAATTGAGCAAACCGTGAAGGAGACTCTGAACAAATCACAAGGGCTAAACTTGTACATAGAGAATCCAGATGATTCTGTTTCTGATGAAATCTTTAACAAATACCATGCTCCTTACTCTAGACCGTTGTGGACGATATTCTTCATCATCTTCTGATCTTAGATATTCTAAGATATCATCGTATCTTTCATTATAAATATCCTCCATATTTCTGAAGATATTTTCATAACTATTCTTATCTGAAATCATTAATCTCTTCGCGCTATCAGTGTTACAACATATAAGAAACTGTTAGTTTCTATATTCTGTACACTTTTGAGTTTAAACTATGAATGTTTTTGAAGTAGTGTTGGATATTGATGCATGAGTTAGTATAATATAATGACACTTGATCAACGTGATTATATTACAGTAAGTCATGCTGAGTTTCTAATGGAACGTGATGATTCACAGACCCTACCGTCATCATGTATCATGTTACATGACTCTTACATTCTATCTAAAATATAAACATATCAAGAATATAATTTCTTGATAAGTTCTATCTTTCCTCTGAATTCTGGTAATTTAACCAATCAAGATCGTGCTATTACAATTTCTCTCTCTCAACATTAATTATGTTCATTCGAAACTTCATACCTACGAGTTCTGGACCTTTATTCACTTGACTTAAAGTTGGGAAGAGAAAACAAAAGTACGGAACTCCAAAATATAAAGGAAACCAAGAGGGTGGATTTATAGTGAAATATCAAACAGAGCAATCAAGACAGATCATCGCATTTAACCAAAGAGGACTCTAATTTCCTTAATTACTGAAGAATAAAATCTTATTACGAAGATTTTCTCTAAATCCCTTGAATTCCAGAATTCAACCCTGACTACGTCAAAAGTTACATCTCTATATCAATCTTTTGTGACAGCTTCACTTATACGCTTCACATAATCGAATCGTTCAGTCTATATTAATTAATAATGATAAAACTTTATTTATCAACCCGTATGCGTCATGAAAACATACCTATTGTCAGCCATGACCATCCCAATCAAATTTCGGGACGAAATTTCTTTAACGGATAGGTACTGTGATGACCCGAAAATTTCCGATCAAATTCAAACTTAAATCTTATGTGATAAAACTTTATTGTATCCCGAACTTTTCCATGTTTATATATATATTAAATGAAATTTATATTTACATGATTAAATATTTTCAACATGTTAAGCAATCAAACTTGTTAAGACTTGATTAATAAAAATAGGTTTCATATAGACAATTGACCACCCAAATTGACCGGCGATTCACGAACGTTACAAATTCGTAAAAACTAAATGATGTTATATATATAGACATATATATGGTTAACATGAGATTATGATAAGTAAGTATCTCACTAAGTATATTAACAATGAGTGTTATACATAAAAATGAGTTTATTGAATTAAGAAACTCGAAACGATATATATAAAGATTATCGTTATAACAACGTTTTACTAAATACATATGAATCATTAAACATGATAAATGATAAGTAAACATATCACTAAGTGTATTAACAATGAACTACATATGTAAAAACAAGACTACTAACTTAAGGATTTTGAAACGAGACATATATGTAACGATTATCGTTGTAAAGACATTTAAATGTATATATATCGTATTAAGATATATTAATACATCATAATATCATGATAATGTAATAATTTAATATCTCATTAGATATAATAAACAATGGGTTAATAATATTTAACAAGATCGTTAACTTAAAGGTTTCAAAACAACACTTACATGTAACGACTAACGATGACTTAACGACTCAGTTAAAATGTATATACATGTAGTGTTTTAATATGTATTCATACACTTTTGAAAGACTTCAAGACACTTATCAAAGTACTTTTACTTAACAAAAATACTTACAATTACATCCTCATTCATTTTCATCAACAATTCTACTCGTATGCACTCGTATTTGTACTCGTACAATACCCAGCTTCTAAATGTATTTATTATTGGTATATACACTCTAATGATCAGCTCTTAGCAGCCCTTGTGAGTCACCTAACACATGTGGGAATCATCATTTAACATCTATCAAGAAATATCTAACAAAACAACAAACTAATGGAGCCTATATTGACTCCATACTTCACATGAGCTAGGCACACCACAAACACATTTTGATTTCAATTTTCATGCATTAAACTACTCTCTCTCAAGTGTTCTTCCATTGTTCTAAGTGTTCTTCATCATCTTCATCAAAATCTAGCTCAATCTAGTTAATAAATCCATACATAAACCAAGTTACAAAACAACTACTCAAGAACACACCAACAACACTTCCAAGTTTGCTAGCTTACTTCCAATCTTGCAAATCCGTTTTGAGTGATCATCCAAACTCAAGAAATCTTTCTTATTTACAGTAAGATATCTTTTTAATACAAGGTAATACTCATATTCAAACTATGATTCAATTTCTATAACTATAACAATCTTATTTCGAGTGGAAATCTTACTTGAACTTGTTTTCGTGTCATGATTCTACTTCAAGAACTTTCAAGCCATCCAAGGATCCTTTGAAGCTAGATCTATTTTTATCATTTCCAGTAGGTTTATCCATAAAACTTGAGGTATTAATGATGTTCATAACATCATTCGAATCATATATATAAAACTATCTTATTCGAAGGTTTAAACTTGTAATCACTAGAACATAGTTTAGTTAATTCTAAACTTGTTCGCAAAAAAAAAGTTAATCCTTCTAACTTTACTTTTAAAATCAACTAAAAACATGTTCTATATCTATATGATATGCTAACTTAATGATTTAAAACCTGGAAACACGAAAAACACCGTAAAACCGGACATACGCCGTTGTAGTAACACCGCGGGCTGTTTTGGGTTAGTTAATTAAAAACTATGATAAAATTTGATTTAAAAGTTGTTATTTTGGGAAAATGATTTTTCTTATGAACACGAAACTATATCCAAAAATCATGGTTAAACTCAAAGTGGAAGTATGTTTTTCAAAATGGTCATCAAGACGTCGTTCTTTCGACTGAAATGACTACCTCTTACAATATTGACTTATAACCTGTATTTCTGACTATAAACTTATACTTTTCCTGTTTAGTTTCATAAATTTCAATTCATTATGAAATCATAGCAACTTAAATCACTCAAAATGGATTTAAAACGAAGAAATTATAGGTAAAACAAGATTGGATAATTTTGCTTGTTGTAGCTACGTGAAATTTGTAACAAATCTATACAAATCATAACTTAACTAACTTATATTGTATTATACATGTATTCTAACATATATTATGTAATCTTGGGATACCATAGACACGAATACAATGTTTTGACATATCATATCGACCCATCTATATATATATATTTCGGAACAACCATAGACACTCTATATGCAGTAATGCATGAGTTAGCTATACAGGGTTGAGGTTGATTCCAAAATAATATATATACTTTGAGTTATGATCGAGTATGAGACGTGTAGATACTGGGTCGTAGATTGATTCGAGATAATATATATTGCTTTATTTCTGTACATCTAACTGTGAACAACTAGTTGTAGGTTACTAACGAGGACTGCTGACTTAACAAACTCAAATCATTAAAACGTAATAAAGATGTTGTAAATATATTTTGAGCATACATTGATATATATATGTACATATTTGTTATAGGTTCGTGAATCGACCAGTGGCCAAGTCTTACTTCCCGACGAAGTAAAAATCTGTGAAAGTAAGTTATAGTCCCACTTTTAAAAATTTAATATTTTTGGGATGAGAATACATGCAGTTTTATAAATGTTTTATGAAATAGACACAAGTAATCAAAACTACATTATATGGGTGAATGATCGAAGCCGAATATGCCCCTTTTTGCTTGGTAGCCTAAGAATTAGGTAACTGGCCCCTAATTGACGCGAATCCTAAAGATAGATCTATTGGGCCTAACAAACCCCATCCAAAGTACCAGATGCTTTAGTACTTTGAATTCGTTTTTATCATGTTCGAAGGATGTCTCGGAATGATGGGGATATTCTTATATGCATCTTGTTAATGTCAGTTACCAGGTGTTCACCATATGAATGATTTTTATCTCTATGTATGGGATGTGTATTGAAATATGAAATTTTTTGGTCTATTATTACGATTTGATATATATAGGTTAAACCTATAACTCACCAACATTTTTGTTGACGTTTAAAACATGTTTATTCTCAGGTGATTATTAAGAGCTTCCGCTGTTGCATGCTAAAATATGGACAAGATTTGGTGTTAGCATGCTTGTATAATATTGTTTAAAACTGCATTCGAGATTTACGTTGTTGTAACATATTAATATTGTAAACCAATATGTATTGGCCGTGTGTAAGTGTGATATTTTTAGATTATCATTTCTTGATAATCTAGGTGGTGTCCTTTTAACCTTGTCAATAAAATAAAGGTTATAGTTTGTTTTAAAAACGAATGCAGTCTTTGAAAAACGTCTCATATAGAGGTCAAAACCTCGTAAAGAAATCAATTAATATGAAACGTTTATAATCGATATGAACGGGACATTTCAGTTGGTGTGACGACCTGGGAATTTTCGATCAAATTCAAACTTAAATCTTATGTGATTTCCACAAGATAAGCAAAGTCTGTAATATTGAGTTACAAAATTTTGAAACTGTTTACATGAATTCATTTAACCTTTGACTATTCCCGTCGACTCACGATACGATTGCTTGTAAATGAATATGCATATATATATATATATATATATATATATATATATATATATATATATATATATATATATATATATATATATATATATATATATATATATATATATATATATATATGTATATAATAATATGAAATAAGTATATATAGTAATTGATATAATTAATTTTATAAAAATAATAATAATATATAAAAAGTATCTATATATAAATAAAAAATATATATAATATATATTTTGTAATTTCGAAGTTATTTATTAAGCAAAGGTAACGCTCAATTTTCATTCGATTGAATGTAAACAAGTTAAAAAGAAACTTATGTGATTTTAAAATAAACGGTGATCCAAAAATGAGTTTTATGAATTATAAGCTTATTAATAATACATTTAGAAGTTATTTGTTAAATTTTAAAAAATTTTATATTTTACTTGGGGTTGGGAGTGAATAATTAATGTAAAATTTATTTAATAATTAATGATCGAATTTTATACCATAATGACCAAAATAAATAAATATAGTTAATTTAAAAATATGGGATTTTTCCGAAAACTTTTACCCGCCTCTGATTAACAACAGTGTACGAAATCTAGTCCGTGAGAGAAATAGTAAACCAATAATACATGGTTGCTAAACTACTTATGATATTTAATTTGAGATTACTGTTTTTCAAGTGAGTGTACGTTCTTTTTCTTTTTATTTATTTAACTTTCTTTTGATTTATTCCTTTGTCCTACATGTATTACTCTTTATTATTGTTTTTGAATTTAGAGACTTGTGATTTACCACTACTACCTGTCTTCTACTACTACTCATTATTTTAATAAATATATGTAAACTAGATCAAGATCATCACCAACGAGCTGCATTCTTTTATTCTCCTTTTACTTCCATAACTAATTAAACACACAAAAACTAGCATCGATTCATGGAGTTCATCTTCTAGTCAACCACCGTAACAATATGTCTATCGACTGTAGTTCTCTTATTCTTCACGATCTTCTTCATCAACAACCACCAGTACCACTCTCACCAAACCATCTCAACTTGCACATCCTATAACTCGAACTACTGATGATCGAAGTTATATCACCATCATCAAGTTTCGGCCACCACTGTTGGTTCTACTTCGCATGATCAACAACCCAAACCCGAAACCCAATCCAATATCACCAACGGGCACCACCTTAAACCTCCAACACCCACCATGATCCACCACCCTCATCTACTATGTTAATCGAACCACCATCACCATGAACCCGACATCACCACCAAGAGCAACACCCACTTAATATTACTAACTGCTGCTATACTAAATTGTTTCCTGTTTTCCTGAAGTAAAACAACACCCAAAACAATTTCCTTGTTGCTTACTGTATCGACCACCATATACATTACAACCCATTAACCCTCAAATGTGAGATGTATAATTAACCCAACTCAAACCATTTACTTCCTGCGTACTGTTTTTGGTTATGGTTTATCCAACATACAAACTATTTTTTTATTTATTTATTGAACACCCACATACATGTAATATACATACACATACTATATGAAAGGACCTGTTCATACCGATTATAAATGATTCACGATAGTTGATTTCATTACGAGGTACTTGACCTCTAAATGATACATTTTACAAACATTGCATTCTTTTTTAAAAGACAAACTTTCTTTACATCGAAAGTTGACGACATGCATACCATTTCATACTACATCCAACTATAATTGACTTAATAATAATCTTGATGAACTCAACGACTCGAATGCAATGTCTTTTGATATATGTCATGAATGAATCCAAGTAATATCTCTAAAATGAGCAAATGCACAGCGAAAGATTTCTTTCATACCTGAGAATAAACATGCTTAAAAGTGTCAACCAAAAGGTTGGTGAGTTCAAAAGTTTGTTACAAACAGTAAAATTAATCATTTTGATAGACCACAAGATTCAAATACAGTACACCTATCTCGTGTACAAAACCACTTTTCATAATGCTTAGCAGAGTAGGTTCGTATCCTTTTCTCACCCGTAGGTTGCCTCGCGATTTTAAATAAACCGTACACATATCTCGTGCACAAAAAATAATACACATAACCTGTGTATAAAAATCATTCTCTCGATACATAACATTCACTTTACTTTCATTGCTCAGCTTGGTAACCAACCTTAACATATAATGCACATCAATAATTTCCCCAAAACAGAACATCTCGTCTGTATAATATATAAACTTCGAAGTACTAAACACCACGCTCACTAGCTCTTCCGGTTAGTGAACATTCTGGTGGGGGTGTTAAACCCGGTATCTACCTTTAGGATTCGCGTGAATTAGGGCCATACCCGATTCTAATTCTTAGGTTACCAAGCAATAATAATCAGGGGAAAAATATTCACATCAATTGGTGGCAATTATCATGTCCACATAATTCAATAATAATCCACAGAACTTCTGTCTGCATAATAATTCATTCGAGGAATGTTTTGCTTGTGTCTATCTCGTCAAACATTTATAAAAGCATTTCATGTATTCGCAGTTCAAAAATATATTTCAAAAGCATTTAATAAAGCAGTTGTAAAAACAGCGCATGTATTCTCAGTCCCAAAAATATAAAGAGTAAAAGGGAGCAAATGAACTCACCATACTGTATTTTGTAGTAAAAATACATATGACGTCATTGAACAATTATAGGGTTGGCCTCGGATTCACGAACCTATATCAGTTATATATATATATATATATATATATATATATATATATATATATATATATATATATATATATATATATATATATATATATATATATATATATATATATATATATATATATATATATATATATATATATATATATATATATATATATATATTAAAACATATACTTGTAACCAAACAAATATATACATATATATATTATTATTAGTGATGTAATTAATAACTTATATATTTCATTATTAAATATATTTATTTTATATATAAAAATATTAATATATGTAGCGACCCGACAAAATCGTCATTGACGGCGCCGTTAACTTAGGTCCCGTTGCGTGGTCATAGTCCCTATATAAGACTCGTTTGACCAAAGTTATGTCGCATTCATTTGAAACGTACAAGACTTACAATATCCTCTACAAAGTTTAGTTTACAAGACAATTCGACAACAAGTCTAAGTTTACAAAAGTTGTAAAGTATAAATGAAATAACTTGCGACATAATATAAGTTGAAAATCACAGTTGCTATGAATAGCGTAAGTATGTAAACAAAAGTTTGAATCCAAAGGTGCTATCACTAGCGTATATATGTATGTATGCTTGACCCCAAGCAAGTATGAGTGTACGCGGAAGCATGTATCAAATAGCCAAGTATGAACCTGAGAAACATATAGAAAACTGTCAACGAAAAACGTTGGTGAAATCATAGGTGTATTTGTAAACATTGTTTTTGAACCACAAGATTTTGTATTTCCATAACGTTGATTATCTAAATCGTTTGCATTCCAAAAGTATTGTTCGCGAGCACCCAATTATCAAGACTTAACGTTTCCTTCCATAGAACCCCATCACAATAGTGTTAGAACATACACTGTTTCTCAAAAATATATTTCATCCGCATAATGGTAGCGAACCGTTCGAATGAGGGTTTGTCAAACCCGTATGGCCATACAATATAAGTTCTCGCTTACACCCTGCAAGTGTAATTAATGATAATCGAATTGAGGATTTTTGTTCTAACTCGCTGTGGAATGTTTGTTTCCTCGTACTTGTGTTCAAAGTTTAAAAGTAAGTAGTACAGAATGTAATAAAGTATATGTTTCTCAGCCCACAATTTAAAAGTATAAAAAGTTGTTGAAAAGGTGGGACTATTATCTCACCTCGAGTGCACGAGTATAAAAGTACTTCACAAAGTAAACGTATGCATGATAGTTGCTTAGCCTTGACCTAAATAAGTAAGTTGTATCAGTTAACCGGTTACGACACAAGGTCGGGCGAAATGTGTTCAATTAGTCCTATGGCTCGTTACGACTCGAATGTATAGCATGTGAATCACGTTGTCAAGTTTCATGCAAGAATCAAGTATAAAAGAAGATTAGAACGATTGCATGAGTGTTTGGTTAAGTTTGACTAAAAGTCAAACGTTGGTCAAAGTCAACGAAAAAGTCAACACGTTCGGGTCGGGTCCCGAACTATTTTTCTAAGGTTTTTATTCATATATAAGCATGTTAGAACAAGTCTCATGTGAATCGGAGGTCCATAGTGTGCCAAACATTTTTCTTATTTTGACCAAGGAGGTCAGAACCTGAACACGGATTAGGCCGCGCCGCGACCCAGGATTGCCGCGCCGCGGCGATCAACGGGTGCTGGTACCTGGTCAGTCTCAATTGTCCAAGTCTCAAATCAAACTTCATTTTCACATAAATCACAAACCGTAAAATCTTACGACACGCATTTTATATCGTTGGAAAGCTCTTTTAACGAGGAATACAACTAACTACCTTTCACCAAGCAAAAACATCAATTACGATAACCGAAATCTCGTCAAGTGATCAATAAAGGTTTATTTTTAAAGTTTCAAGTTCATCAAATGCATTTTAAGTTTCGGGAATCCAATTCACACATATGATATGCCGTTTTGAAGGTAATGAAACATACATTACAGCTAAACACTTACTAATAACATTTCATGGCATTCGAAACATCAAAAGCTCATTTTAATTCTATCAAACCCTAACCAAAATCCACAAAAATCAATATTCATGTTTTTGAAGTTTTCTTAATCAACCTACGCATCAAAACGAAGCTAGTGATACTAGTAACACAATTAAAACATGAACTTTAACAATTTAACAACACTAACTCATCCAAAATCAAAGATTAAGCACACCCATTTCAAATGTTCAAACTAGTTACTCAAAACAACGAATCGAGCAAACAAAACATATATTCATGTTATACACGAGCCATAGACACTAACTAACACCATTTCAATTCAAAAACACAAATTTAGAGAAGTCTAGAGTTTTAGAAATGTTACCCAAATGAGATGAAATTGGTACCAAAATGTAGAGGATGAAGAGAGGATTACGAAAATGTAATTTGTTTTGATGTTTGCCTCTTCATCCGGATTTAGATGATGATTTTTGTGAGTTGGGTGTTTAAGTTCAAAAATGGAAGATGAGAAAGGAGAGAAAGAGATGAGGAGCTGAGTGGAAGTGAATGGGTAGATGAGGTGGGTTGACTAGTTGACCTAGTCAACTAGTTTGCCCACTTGGCAACCTCGGTCCCTCAAGTTTCAAAGCGGGTTCGGGAATTAACCAAACGAATATTTTAAAAACGCTCGAGTAAACGAGTGATGTTATAATTAAATATCGGAAATATTATGAATGCTAGTCAACGGAAACTAGGAATTTAAATAACGAAAGATATTATTAAAAAAAGATAGTGTTAAAAATAAATTTAACGGAAAAACGCGGGATGTTACATTACCTATACCTTAAAAGAAATTTCGTCCCGAAATTTAGTTAGAAGTAGTAGTTGTTGTTTCTCCCTCTAGATCTTGCGTTGTAAATTCTACGGATATGTGAAGGTACTTCCTTGGGCATTTCAACGAACTTTGACAATCGGGATTTTACGTTGGTTTAAAGTTTGGTTTCACGATTTATAGTTTCAACCAGTCCTCCTAGGAAGTGAAGTTTATCATTGATAGTAAGTTCATCGAAGAGGATAACAAGTTCTTGTTTCGCAAAACACACCTTTAAGTTTGATACACAGAATGTAGGATGAACGGAATTTGTTTGAGTCGGAAGTTCGAAACGGTAAGCAACGGGCACAACACGCCCCAAGATTTCAAAATGACTAAAAATATCGCGGATTTAGCTTTCTACATTTCCAAAACGGGCTACACCTTTTCAAGGTGCGACTTTTGACGTTACGCGGTTTCCCACTTGGAATTTGAAATGTTTACGTCTAACATCGGTGTAGCTCCTTTGGCGACTACGGGCCGTCTTGAGCCTTTCTTGGAATTGAAAATTTTTTCGGTTGTTTCATGAATGAGTTCGGGTCCGGTGGTTCGCTTGTCACCTACTTCGGTTCAAAAATTTAAGAAAATGACATTTACGGCTATACGGGTCCTCGAAAAGTGTGACGTTAATACTCGAATGAAAATTATTGTAGTAAGAGAATTCGGCTAAAGGCAACTACTTTTCTCAAGTAAATTTGAAGTTGATAACGCAAATTCGTATTACGGTTTCCAAACTTTGAATCGTATGTTTGCTCGGTCCGTCGGGTTGTGGTTGATGTGTTGAACTCATGTTTAAACGTGGTCTCGAGGCTTTTTGTAAGGCACCCCGAAATCTAGAAGTGAAACGAGGATCTCGATCCGAAACGAAGTATATCTCCTTTAGAAATTTTAAACAAGTTTGTTAGGACTTGAAAACATTTGTTGGAAGAAGTTTCTGTTTCTCAAGAATTTTCGCCGCGAAAGATTTATTGGTTTCTAAAAACGTTCGTTAGGACTATTCACCCTCGTGGTGAATATTAGTATAACGTGAAGAGTCTCTCCCTCCAAATGAGAATTTAGAATAAAGATTTCCTTATACATAAGTGCGAGTGTAAGGCGAGAGAGGTTTCCGCCTCGTGTGAGCATACCAAGCATTTTGTAGTTCGTCGATACAATTGTGCGAAAACGAGATAGTATACACGTATAGCATATGGTTGAAGTCGAAGGAATTTGTCATTCATTCGGAAGCATAAGTATGGTTCGATAATAATCGAAGATGTGTCCCGGGTATGTTGTTATCAGTATTCTCGGAGTTGTCGGATGTTCAAAAAAGAAAAATGAAGTCATGTACATGGCACATGGTGGTGATTAGGTTGATCGAGTCCAATCACCATCACGTGTAACTAGAAATTTGGTGTGAATTACCGTAATATAACCACGTTGATCGAGTGTCGTTATATTACGCTAACTCATACCTCCATCCCCACATCACTCCATAGATTCAGGTTCGTTTAATCGTGAAATTTTAAAATGAACAAAGCATAGCGACATCACCAACGTGACTCGTATTAAATAGCAAGAATTAGTGCAACTCTGAAGAAAGCGTTTCCCGAGGGAAGTGTATAAATGATTGTTCACGTCAATGCGGTTCAAGTCAAATGATAATGTATTTCGGTGCGAGAAGTGTAACGAATCATGATAACGAATAGTACACAACCGTAGTGTTAAGTATTGATGACGATACTCACCTGGAGTAGTGATAGTAGTAACAAGAAGTGGTAGATAGTAAGGAACACCGGTGTGACACCGATAGTAAGTTGAAACGGTGGCGAATAACAATCTGGGAGACAGAGTTCCCGAACAAGTGTGACTAATGAAGTCGTTGTCATCCTTACGCGCATGAATCTCGAATTTACGTGTGTTACCAGGAAGTGGCAGAATACGGATTCGTATGATGAAAGTTTGGTACCATTATGGAGTTCACCTAAGAAAGATTCAATTATATATGCACAAGTAGTCAAGTAAGTGCTATCTATAGAAAATGCAAGTCAGGATGCAATGATTAACTATCCGATTGTAGTCTAGATTCACTAATGTGTCCTAACGACTCTGTCAGACACACTAATGCACATCCTAGTTCCCTACAACCAACGCTCTGATACCATCTGTAGCGACCCGACAAAATCGTCATTGACGGCGCCGTTAACTTAGGTCCCGTTCCATGGTCATAGTCTCTATATGAGACTCGTTTGACCAAAGTTATGTCACATTCATTTGAAACGTACAAGACTTACAAAGTTTAGTTTACAAGACAATTCGACAACAAGTCTAAGTTTACAAAAGTTGTAAAGTATAAATGAAATAACTTGTGACATAATATAAGTTGAAAATCACAGTTGCTATGAATAGCGTAAGTATGTAAAAAAAAGTTTGAATCCAAAGGTGCTATCACTAGCGTATGTATGTATGTATGCTTGACCCCAAGCAAGTATGAGTGTACGCGGAAGCATGTATCAAATAGCCAAGTATGAACCTGAGAAATATATAGAAAACTGTCAACGAAAAACGTTGGTGAAATCATAGGTGTATTTGTAAATGTTGTTTTTGAACCACAAGATTTTGTATTTCCATAACGTTGATTATCTAAATCGTTTGCATTCCAAAAGTATTGTTCGCGAGCACCCAATTATCAAAACTTAACGTTTCCTTCCATAGAACCCCATCACAATAGTGTTAGAACATACACTGTTTCTCAAAAATATATTTCATCCGCATAACTGTAGCGAACCGTCCGAATGAGGGTTTGTCAAACCCGTATGGCCACACAATATAAGTTCTCACTTACACCCTGCAAATGTAACTAATGATAATCGAATTGAGGATTTTTGTTCTAACTCGCTGTGGAATGTTTGTTTCCTCGTACTTGTGTTCAAAGTATAAAAGTAAGTAGTACAGAATGTAATAAAGTATATGTTTCTCAGCCCACAATTTAAATGTATAAAAAGTTGTTGAAAAGGTGGAACTATGATCTCACCTCGAGTGCACGAGTATAAAAGTACTTCACAAAGTAAACGTGTGCATGATAGTTGCTTAGCCTTGACCTAAACAAGTAAGTTGTATCAATTAACCGGTTACGACACAAGGTCGGGCGAAATGTGTTCAATTAGTCCTATGGCTCGTTACGACTTGAATGTATAGCATGTGAATCATGTTGTCAAGTTTCATGCAAGAATCAAGTATAAAAGAAGATTAGAACGATTGCATGAGTGTTTGATTAAGTTTGACTAGAAGTCAAAATTTGGTCAAAGTCAACGAAAAGGTCAACACGTTCGGGTCTGGTCCCGAACTATTTTTCTAAGGTTTTTATTCATATATAAGCATGTTAGAACAAGTCTCATGTGAATCGGAGGTCCATAGCGTACCAAACATTTTTCTTATTTTGACCAAGGAGGTCAGAACCTGAACATCGCTTAGGCCGCGCCGCGACCCAGGATTGCCGCGCCGCGGCGATCAACGGGTGCTGGTACCTGGTCATTCTCAATTGTCCAAGTCTCAAATCAAACTTCATTTTCACATAAATCACAAACCGTAAACTCTTACGACACGCATTTTATATCGTTGGAAAGCTCTTTTGACAAGGAATACAACTACTAACTACCTTTCACCAAGCAAAAACATCAATTACGATAACCGAAATCTCGTCAAGTGATCAATAAAGGTTTATTTTCAAAGTTTCAAGTTCATCAAATGCATTTTAAGTTTCGGGAATCCAATTCACACATATGATATGCCGTTTTGAAGGTAATGAAACATACATTACAACTAAACACTTACTAATAACATTTCATGGCATTCGAAACATCAAAAGCTCGTTTTAAGTCTATCAAACCCTAACCAAAATCCACAAAAATCAATATTCATGTTTTTGAAGTTTTCTTAATCAACATACGCATCAAAACGAAGCTAGTGATACTAGTAACACAATTAAAACATGAACTTTAACAATTTAACAACATTAACTCATCCAAAATCAAAGATTAAGCACACCCATTTCAAATGTTTAAACTAGTTACTCAAAACAACGAATCGAGCAAACAAAACATATATTCATGTTATACACGAGCCATAGACACTAACTAACACCATTTCAAGTCAAAAACACGAATTTAGAGAAATCTAGAGTTTTAGAAATGTTCCCCAAATGAGATGAAATTGGTACCAAAATGTAGAGGATGAAGAGAGGATCACGAAAATGTAATTTGTTTTGATGTTTACCTCTTGATCCGGATTTAGATGATGATTTTTGTGAGTTGGGTGTTTAAGTTCAAAAATGGAAGATGAGAAAGGAGAGAAAGAGATGAGGAGGTGAGTGGAAGTGAATGGGTAGATGAGGTGGGTTGACTAGTTGACCTAGTCAACTAGTCTGCCCACTTGGCAACCTCGGTCCCTCAAGTTTCAAAGCAGGTGTGGGAATTAACCAAACGAATATTTTAAAAACGCTCGAGTAAACGAGTGATGTTATAATTAAATAACGGAAATATTATGAATGCTAGTCAACGGAAACTAGGAACTTAAAAAACGAAAGATATTATTAAAAAAAGATAGTTTTAAAAATAAATTTAACGGAAAAATGCGGGATGTTACAATATAGTTAAGTTATGTATTTTAGATATATTTTTATATGAAGATCATGTGATTGTGAAGTTAATAATTATAATAATACTAATATAATAATGATACTATATAATAATAATGATAAAAGTGATAATAATAATAATGTTAATACTAATAATAACGACAATACTAATAATATTAATATTAATTCTAATAATGATAATGATAATGATAATGATAATGATAATGATGGTAATGATAATAATGATAATACTAATAGTAATAATAATATTAATAGTCATAAAAAATCTTCGGTTTTAAATTTCTAAACTTATAATTATAATTTCCCAAAATTCTAATACATAGTCACATTTAAAAATATAAATAATAATTGTTGTAGTATTGACATTTTCAAAATTCTATATCATCTTTTTATTAACTCCTTATAATAAATAATGGTTATAGTATTAGCATGTTTAAAAATAATAATAATATAATAATAATAATAATAATAATAATAATAATAATAATAATAATAATAATAATAATAATAATAATAATAATAATAATAATAATAATAATAATAAGGTTAGAAAGACTACCGTTAACGTATAAGGCTTTAAAAAAAATAAATACCCCGGCAGGGCTCGAACTTGCGACCTCCCGTTCGCAGACTCTCGCTCTAACCACTGAGCCATTTTGCAATTTTCTGATTATAACACCATTTAATTGTTTATAACCCGTTTCTCTTTTAGCTTGGCCAATCCTTTGGCCCAACAACAACAACTCTAGATTAATTCTGGCCCAACAGACAAATTAAATCCAAGTCCAGTACACAAATTGGGTTACCAAGTTCATTTGTACTCCGTATATGTTTCAGTTGTCGGTCATCAAAAGTGGATCGAGCAACAGAAGTGAAACACAGAGAAAAGCTTCACGATTTAGGGATTCTTTACTTCATCAACAGATCAATCAACCAAAAAAAAATCACAAATATTTAATAGGTCATCGATTCATTATCATCATCGTTCAAAGTTATCATCAGTCTTCATCATCGTCGCTAATCGTCAGCCCTCATCGGTAAATATGATTCTAGTAAGTAATCAATTCAGTGATTTTCTCTTAATTTCTTTAATATCTCTATACTTTCTGTGTACATATTTATTCGAACAAGAGCATCAATTTATGATGTTCTTGGTGTATTGATGATGGTAATCGAAAAGAACAGATGAAATTGTTCGAAAATTTTGAAATTATTTGGGTCTGATCGAAACAACATAAGGACGGGCAGCAGTAAATCATGGATTCCAGGTTTGAATGATTTATCAATTAGAATAAAAAAAATATAGAGATTTTTAATAGTGTTTTCTTGGTATTTTGGGTTATGGAGAAGATGGTTTTGCAGGTCATGATTCTAATGGTTGTTATAGGTTTTATAATCTAATATGGGTGTCGATCTCCTAATAATTTTTGAGGATATCTGAAAAGTAATATGATAATGAAAGTACTTAGAATATGAATATTACTTGATGTCTTGTTGAAATTTACCCTGGACAGAAACATGTGTCATGCTGTATTCTTGGTGGTTTTGTGTAACATAGGAAACGTACATAGCAGTAGAACAACTTGATCAAAATACGGGCCTGCATCGTAGCAACTGGTGTTGGTATCGATCAAACAGGAAGTAACTTGAAAGGACCCATTCATATACATTATAAACGATTCACAATAGTTGATTACATTGCGAGGTATTTGACCTCTATATGATACATTTTACAAACATTGCATTCGTTTTTAAAAGACAATCTTTCTTTACATCGAAAATTGACAGGCATGCATACCATTTCATAATATCCACTATCCAACTATAAATTGATTTAATAATAATCTTTGATGAACTCAATGACTCGAATGCAACGTTCTTCGAAATATGCTATGAAAGACTCCAAGAAATATCTTTAAAATGAGCAAATGCACAGCGGAAGATTTCTTTAACACCTGAGAATAAACATGCTTTAAAGTGTCAACCAAAAGGTTGGTGAGTTCATTAGTTTATCATAATCATTTATTTCCATCATTTTAATAGACCACAAGAATTTCATTTCCAGTTCTCATAAATATACGTCCCATGCATAGAGACAAAAATAATCATTCATATGGTTAACACCTGGTAACCGACATTAACTAGATACATATAAGAATATCCCCTATCATTCCGGGATCCTCCTTCGGACATGATATAAATTTCGAAGTACTAAAGCATCCGGTACTTTGAATGGGGTTTGTTAGGCCCAATAGATCTATCTTTAGGATTCGCGTCAATTAGGGTGTCTGTTCCCTAATTCTTAGATTACCAGACTTTAATAAAAAGAGGCATATTCGATTTCGATAATTCCACCATAGAATGTAGTTTCAATTACTTGTGTCTATTTTGTCAAACATTTATAAAAGCGCATGTATTCTCAGTCCCAAAAATATAAAGGGTAAAAAGGCAAATGAAACTCACCATACTGTATTTCGTAGTAAAAATACATATAACGTCATTGAACAAGTGCAAGGTTGGCCTCGGATTCACGAACCTAAATTAATTATATATATTTATGTGTTGGTCAATATTTGTCTAGCAAATTAGGTCAAGTCATAGTGTACCACAATCCTAATGCTCGAGACTAATATGCAAAAGTCAACAAAAGTAGATTTGACTCAAAATAATTTCCAAAAATCTATACATGATTAATATGTAGTTTAAATATCGTTGTTTTATATTTTTTAATATTTTTAAAAGATTTATTAGAGTAAATAATATAATTTATTTATTAATAAATAAAATTTTATATTAAATTTATATAATAAAATATACTTTTATATATATTAAGTAATAAAATTTATAGGGTTCATTTAATATCATAAAGATAATATGATAGGTATTATTAAAGTAAGTTATTACACGTAGTAAAATATGTTTGTATCACATATTTATTTTATAAAATAATATCTATAATGATAGTAAGTAAAAGTTGTATTATTTTGTAATAATAATTATTATTATAAAAATATCAATATTTATAATTACTAAGATGACGTTATGTTAAAACGATAATTCTAATTATGATAACTTTAATATTTACGATAATTTTTAATATTATCTTTAAAATAATAATTCTATTTAAAATAATAATAATAATGATATTTTATAGTAACAATGACATTTCTATTAAAATGATAATTTTTGTTAAAATGATAGTTTTAATACTAACGATACTTTTAATAATAATAGTAATGATAAAAATAATAAGAACGATAATTTTATCTAAATCAATATCTTATAATATTTTAATTTCATCATGATACTCTTACCCATTATTTCCTAATCGTTTCGTTTAATAGCTTTTAATCGTCTCTTATATCGTGTTCTTAATAATGATAATAATAGTAATCAAAATAATTAGGTGTTACAAATATTTGTTTTAATTACACTAATATTAATAATGATAGTTACTATAACATTATTAACGATAATACTAATAATTATCTTAATGATAATATAGTAATAATGATAGTTACAATAACCATTTTTAAATAATGATATATATATTAATAATGATAATAATAATAATAATAATAATAATAATAATACCAATAATAATAATAATAATAATAATAATAATAATAATAATAATAATAATAATAATAATAATAATAATAATAATAATAATAATAATAATAATAATAATAATAATTGGATAATAATAATAATACTAATTATAACGTTAACGATAATAACGATAGTAATAATATAAAAAAAAATAACAATTTTTAATGATAAATCCCTTTTATTGATAAAGATAATAATAATGATAATAATAAGATAAAACTAGAACGACGATAAAAACGACGATAATAATAATCATTTTTAATAAAAATATCGAAAATTCAATTGATTATAACTTCTAATCCGTTCATCGAAGCCATTCGATATCTAAAGGAAAAGTTCTTACTTTTTCGCTAGCTTTCCAAGGACATGCATATCTTATACCTTATCTCAACCGCAAGTGTAACTAATTCAACATTCAACCTAACCTGTCTAATGGCAATATCAAAAGTACAAGCATGCATAATCCTAAATACTCGAGCACTAGTTAGGGATACACTATTAGTTTGTAAAAGTTAAATTATGAGTACTCACGTATCAATATTGAGATTCAATATTGCAGGAAAGGTACGTAGACGCAACAGAAATGATAAACACTATATTGACCTCACGAGCATACCCATGAATCATACTCAATCACCTCCATAGCTATAACCCATAATTTCCTTAATCCTATCCCACTCGAAAAATAATTTCGAAATCACTCGGACAGCACTCCGTCGTAATATTTTATGTATACTAATAATATCTTGAAATAATACGGAGTAAATATATATATGTAAATCGATTGAGAGAGTTTAGAGAAAAATATTTTCAAGTTTCTATGAAATAATGAAACCTATTGAATTCTATTTATAATAGATTTTTGAATTATTAAAGTGAATTATTAAAGTATGAATTATTAAAGTGAATTATTAAAGTGAATTATTAAAGTATGAATTATTAAAGTGAATTATTAAAGTATGAATTATTAAAGTGAATTATTAAAGTATGAATTATTAAAGTGAATTATTAAAGTATGAATTATTAAAGTGAATTATTAAAGTTAAAGTAAAGTAAAGGTAAAGTTTAAGTATAGTAAAAGTATAAAACTATGTACGTATAATACGCGTATAAATATATAATATTAATTTAAATCGTTATATATATTTAATAAAATAAAATATAAATATCGTTATCTTTATCATACTAGTTAAGTAATGAGTTGTCAAAAGTGGTTGTAGATATTTATAAAAGTTATATACGTTTTAATAATAAAGTTCTTTTTAAACTTAAAACGGTTTTGTACGTTTGAAACTAAATAGATCAATCGAGTCTTTATGAGATTCAATCTTCCACTATCCTTTGTCTAGTTCTCAATGATTGACAATTTGTTCTTATTTATAAATCACTTTACCATTTTCCGAATATTGTTAAAATGGAAAGATTTCTCAAATCAACGTGGGCCTTTCAACAGAGACTTGTAATCATAATTCAATATATCTGATAATTCAATCATTTAATCTTATCTTCTAATTCCATTGATAAACATTTTGAAACAGATACAATCATATAAAGTATTTAATCTAATATTTTGTTTACGTTTCAAGTTATAATATATATACACATATACATATATAATCATATTCGTTTAATGGTTCGTGAATCGTTGGAACTTGGTCGAGGTTGAATGAATGTATGAACATAGTTTAAAATTCTTGAAATTTAACTTAACAAATATTGCTTATCGTGTCGGAAACATATAAAGATTAAAGTTTAAATTTGGTTGAAAATTTCCGGGTTGTCACAGTACCTACCCGTTAAAGAAATTTCGTCCCGAAATTTGAGTGGAAAGGTCGTGAATGATAATAAGTATGTTTTCATGATGCATACGGGCTGAAAATTAGAGTTTTATCGTCAGCGAATAATTTGGATAAACAATCCATTTATATGAAGAGTACGAATGAAGCTAACATAGAAGAGTGAAATGAGTAAGTGTAGATTCATCTTATCATTTGACGTAGATATGATTGATTCCCAGATTTCAAGGGATTTAAAGAAAATCTTCTTAATAAGATTTGACTCTCCGGTAATCAAGGGAATTAGGATCCGCTTTAAATGCGATCGTCCATTTTAATTGTTCTGTCGGAGGTTTTCTTATAAATTCACCTCCTTCGTTTCCTTACAACTCACACCTTCTGTTGATGCATTTTATGCAAGTCCCTAGACATCTACCCACGTCCATTGCAGGTACAACAGTTTATAGGCCACCATGATTGCTCGTTATTATCATATCCATGTTTGTATGTGGTTACAGGAAGTGCAGGAATGAGATTTAGATGTTTGACTATGTTAGACTTAGTCAGATGTACGAGTGAAGCCTCACTAGTACGGCTGACAGGCTCATACGCACGGTTGATGCTGAGCTAAGTCACAATTACAACCTAAATGAGAAGACACGAGTGAGTGATCACCCGTACTGCTGATGAAGCCAACTCGTACGTGTGATGAATGAATCGTATGGGTGAGTCAACATCAGGGGTATATAAAGTCTTATGTTCTTCATTTTAGGTTAAGCCTCTCATTTGTTACACACACTCAGATCTAGTGAGCTCCTCCGATTTTCTCTCAGTCCAAATCACCCAGGTGGTGAATAATAGCTCTAGGTGTTGATCTAATCACACTTGATTTAGTTGTGGTTTGACTAAATTAATCAAAAAAAACTTAACCTATTCACTAGAGGGTTTGATTCACTTATTCCGCCATTGTGTGAGTTAAATTTGTTAATTTCTAAGTTCCTAGTCATGTTTCATCACCTTCTATTCTTTTCCCCTCAACTCATATTTTAAAGTATTCATCAATATGCTCCATCCAGTTCTGATTCTCGATATGCTTCTAACTTTTATATTGGTCATTCTTCTTTTTCATCTACCGCCGGAAGAATCTATTTACTTCTACTATACTCTTGGGTTTATAGTGTTTCTAGTTCTCTCGTGTCTTTATATTGCTATATGCATCGATATATATGGTTTATAATTTCTGGTTTATCGTTGGGCTTTATATGTTCCCTTATATTTCAAAGTCTTTGCTTCTGTCTTCTATAATCATTATCATTCACAGTTAATGCTCTCTTTTATTTGCTGCAATTTATACCCCAATTTCTATTTCGGAGTTTTGTCCTTTTGTTTCTTCTTCTTGCGATTAAGTACCGCTTGTAATGGTCCAGAATTCACAGATATGAATTTCGGAATGAACATTGTTAATGTTCTAGGAAGGAAATTATGATGGCACGATCTTGACTTGTCAAATTACTAGAATACCTTGGAAAAGGCCGAATCATCAAGAAATATTTTCTTGATATTTTAGAGGTTAAATAGAATACAATAGTCGTATAACATGGCACATGATGATATTATGATCTGTGAATCATCACGTTCCATTTAGAAACTCAGCATGACTTACTGTAATATAATCACGTTGATCAAGTGTCATTATATTATACTAATTCATGCTTCATTTCCCAACACTACTTCAAAATATTCCTATTTTAAACTTGAATGTTTCAGAATTTAGAAACTAAAATAGTTTCTTTTATGATGTAATACAGATAGTGCGAAGAGGTAAATGATTTCAAATAAGAAAAATTAAGAAAATATCTTCAGAAATATGGAGGATATTTATAATGAAAGATATGATGATATTTTAGAATTTCTAATATCAGAGGATGATAAAGAATATTGTCCGCAGGGGTTTAGAGTCAGGAGCAAGGTATTCGTTAATGACTTCAGCAGGTACTGAATCATTTGGATCCTTTGAAGTCAGGTTCAGTCTTTGTAATTTGTCCAAAGCCTCCTTCCTACTTTGCTCAATCCGTTTTCCAGTTCCAAAACTTCTCTTTTTCTGCGCTTTGCCAGCACACTTCATCATTATCATCCATCTTTTACCGTTTAAAGTCGTTTTTATTTTTTGCTGCTTCATCAGCATTTTTTCCATTTTCGGAGAACCAATTCTTAGTTCGGAGTGTTTTTCAGAAACTTCACATTCAAATTAAGTCCAGAAGATAGACGTTATATATACACATATAACTGTTGGCGTAGACATGCTGCGAGATTTCAAAATACTGATTGCTAATTCCCAATGATTCGTATGGCAATTCTCATTACAAGATGCGAATGAGTAAATGATGGGGTTTCAATAAATAATTATAATGACTTTTTGGAGAGGCTAAAGTCAAAGGGTAATGAAGTTGTTGGTACATCTGCTAATAATGTGGTGGAATGTAAAAGGTTCCCTGGTAACGATGGTGTATATCTTAAGGTTATAATAAGGTTAGTCTGACTGAAAAGTTGAAGTTGACTAGCTGGAGCTGTGACAAAACTGGCTACTTTGAATAGGAGTTGCAAAGTTATTTTTGCTAATAAATGCCAAAGAGATGCGGATACATTGTTTAAACTTTTACTTTGGTTTCAAGAGTTTTTCGGGTACATAACTGTGGGTAACATGTGGTTGGATCATCATCTCGATTGCTCATCATTCGAAGTGTCTTCAGAAATTTTTGAAGGGTTTGAACACAGATTGTAATTGTTAACATACATTTGATGTTCTAACATAGTTTTGAAGTCAAAATATAGCTTGTGAAAGATGTAAGGATCTAAGAGTGATGATTTTGGTCATATTTCGAGTTGAATTTTGAGATTTCAAAACCAGAATATGTAATTAAATTTTGAATGAGTATGGTTGTTTTGATTTCTATAAAAGAATGTATATTGTTGTGAAAGTAGGGAGTATAATGGATGATTTGCTGAATCAGATTCGAAGAATGTAATATATTATTTGTGAATTTATATATCTCTCGGGTATTACCTACCCGTTAAAAAAATTTCACAATTAATATTTTGTACAAAAGAATTTTATTACAGTCTTTATGAAAATATATATATGTATATTTTCTTCAGATGTAACATAGATTTAATGAGTTAATGTTAAATTAAACTCATTTGATTTACAGTTGAAACTAGAATTTAATAATCCCTAAAGGCTTTAAAAAGTACATAACTTTTACGCAGTTTTTCTTTAATGACATTGAAATTATGAATCAATACTTCGTTATTTATTGATGTATGATGTTCGGTTCGTGGAATTCTTGTGAATTTCGCAAAGTACGAATAATGTTATCTGAAAAGTTTCGGGTACATCGATGATGAAAGTGTTAAATCAAATATATACTTGATTTATTATGAATTGGAATGTGTTGAATTGCGATAGAGATTGTAGTTAACGCTGGTTAAGTTGCGACCGAAGGACGTACATTATTGCATATTTGTAATATGAATTAACCGAGTAGTTAAGATTCACACACAATAGTTTAGCACGGAAAGATTTATTTCAAAATATATATATATATATATAATATACATATAATTTCTTCAGAGGGAATGAGTTAATTCTTCATAACTCGTTGATACAATATACACGTTATTGATTCGTAATGATGTCCACAGTGATTCTTGAACTGACGGAGTTTGTGATGTTATCGGTGTTGTTGATTCGGATGTTGACTGTACTGACGATGCTGGTAACTCTGACGGTACTGCTGATGCTGTTGGTAAAGCAAGTTTAGCTTGTTAATCACACACCATTTTTGTCAGGGTTTCTACTCTTCCTTCTATCATTTTTGGTTCGCTTAACTGATTTATGGTTAGGGCTAGATTAGATAATCTCTAAGACTTTAGAGATTACATAATCGCCGCGGAATGTTTCTCCAATGAAGTTATGAATTAATACTTCGTCAGTTATTGTTGTTGGTACTCCTTGGTATCTATGGTGCGTATGACGTTGATGCTCATGGAACAGATTGTGAAGTTGAGGTTTTCGACGCGGTTGTGGTTGGAGGTGGTAATGGTACTGTTGGCGTTGATGATGGTGGTACTGGTTATGCTGCTGATGCTGTTGCTGGTGTTTGTAATCTCTGCACCATATTCTCCAAAGCCACTACCCTAGCGCGAAGCTCGTTGACTTCTTCTATTACACCGGGGTGATTGTCGGTTCGGACGATCGGATAAATAAAATCTAAAATTTGATGTAATATATTATCGTGACGAGATACTCTGGAAATGAGCGAGAACATGGTGTTTCGGACAGGTTCGCCGGTAAGTGCTTCAGGTTCTTCGTCAAGAGGGCAATGTGGTGGATGAAAGGGATCACCTTCTTCTTGTCTTCAATGATTGAGGAGGCTACGAACCCATCCCCAATTCATCCAGAATAGGTGATGACTGATTGGTTGATCTATTCCGGTCACACTGCTTTCGGAGCTTGAATGGGATTCCATTTCGGAATCTGAGTGACTTGAACTGATGACGAATTCCATTTCGTACGATTGGATAAAGGATTTTTTTTTCTTTTCGATATGAAATGATTTTGGCTAACGGATGGTATTCTAATTACATAGAATATATATATATATATATATATATATATATATATATATATATATATATATATATATATATATATATATATATATATATATATATATATAGATCAAAAGATTCCGTAGATTACGGAGGACTTTGCGGGATATGTCAGGCAAAGGTTAAAGTAACAGATACGATAAGATATGATTTAGCAGATATGCTAAGATATGAATTTTTGTCTATACACTATTCATGCAATCAATGCAGCAAGACGTGTCTTAGACTAAAAATGATAAGCAGGTAATTTCCTGAGGATGATAAGTAGTTAATTTTCGACACAAAATGATAAGCAAAACTTTTGACATGCAGACACGGTCATAGTCCAGACTCACTAATGCATCTTATCGACTTATCAGTTAGACACACTAATGCAGACCTGGTTCGCTAAGACCACCGCTCTGATACCAACTGAAAGGACCCGTTCATATACATTATAAACGATTCACAATAGTTGATTACATTGCGAGGTATTTGACCTCTATATGATACATTTTACAAACATTGCATTCGTTTTTAAAAGACAATCTTTCTTTACATCGAAAATTGACAGGCATGCATACCATTTCATAATATCCACTATCCAACTATAAATTGATTTAATAATAATCTTTGATGAACTCAATGACTCGAATGCAACGTTCTTCGAAATATGCTATGAAAGACTCCAAGAAATATCTTTAAAATGAGCAAATGCACAGCGGAAGATTTCTTTAACACCTGAGAATAAACATGCTTTAAAGTGTCAACCAAAAGGTTGGTGAGTTCATTAGTTTATCATAATCATTTATTTCCATCATTTTAATAGACCACAAGAATTTCATTTCCAGTTCTCATAAATATACGTCCCATGCATAGAGACAAAAATAATCATTCATATGGTGAACACCTGGTAACCGACATTAACTAGATACATATAAGAATATCCCCTATCATTCCGGGATCCTCCTTCGGACATGATATAAATTTCGAAGTACTAAAGCATCCGGTACTTTGGATGGGGTTTGTTAGGCCCAATAGATCTATCTTTAGGATTCGCGTCAATTAGGGTGTCTGTTCCCTAATTCTTAGATTACCAGACTTTAATAAAAAGAGGCATATTCGATTTCGATAATTCAACCATAGAATGTAGTTTCAATTACTTGTGTCTATTTTGTCAAACATTTATAAAAGCGCATGTATTCTCAGTCCCAAAAATATAAAGGGTAAAAAGGCAAATGAAACTCACCATATTGTATTTCGTAGTAAAAATACATATAACGTCATTGAACAAGTGCAAGGTTGGCCTCGGATTCACGAACCTAAATTAATTATATATATTTATGTGTTGGTCAATATTTGTCTAACAAATTAGGTCAAGTCATAGTGTACCACAATCCTAATGCTCGAGACTAATATGCAAAAGTCAACAAAAGTAAATTTGACTCAAAATAATTTCCAAAAATCTATACATGATTAATATGTAGTTTAAATATCGTTGTTTTATATTTTTTAATATTTTTAAAAGATTTATTAGAGTAAATAATATAATTTATTTATTAATAAATAAAATTTTATATTAAATTTATATAATAAAATATACTTTTATATATATTAAGTAATAAAATTTATAGGGTTCATTTAATATCATAAAGATAATATGATAGGTATTATTAAAGTAAGTTATTACACGTAGTAAAATATGTTTGTATCACATATTTATTTTATAAAATAATATCTATAATGATAGTAAGTAAAAGTTGTATTATTTTGTAATAATAATTATTATTATAAAAATATCAATATTTATAATTACTAAGATGACGTTATGTTAAAACGATAATTCTAATTATGATAACTTTAATATTTACGATAATTTTTAATATTATCTTTAAAATAATAATTCTATTTAAAATAATAATAATAATAATGATATTTTATAGTAACAATGACATTTCTATTAAAATGATAATTTTTGTTAAAATGATAGTTTTAATACTAACGATACTTTTAATAATAATAGTAATGATAAAAATAATAAGAACGATAATTTTATCTAAATCAATATCTTATAATATTTTAATTTCATCATGATACTCTTACCCATTATTTCCTAATCGTTTCGTTTAATAGCTTTTAATCGTCTTTTATATCGTGTTCTTAATAATGATAATAATAGTAATCAAAATAATTAGGTGTTACAAATATTTGTTTTAATTACACTAATATTAATAATGATAGTTACTATAACATTATTAACGATAATACTAATAATTATCTTAATGATAATATAGTAATAATAATAATAACAATAACAATAACCATTTTTAAATAATGATATATATATTAATAATGATAATAATAATAATAATAATAATAATAATACCAATAATAATAATAATAATAATAATAATAATAATAATAATAATAATTGGATAATAATAATAATACTAATTATAACGTTAACGATAATAACGATAGTAATAATAAAAAAAAATAACAATTTTTAATGATAAATCCCTTTTATTGATAAAGATAATAATAATGATAATAATAAGATAAAACTAGAACGACGATAAAAACGACGATAATAATAATCATTTTTAATAAAAATATCGAAAATTCAATTGATTATAACTTCTAATCCGTTCATCGAAGCCATTCGATATCTAAAGGAAAAGTTCTTACTTTTTCGCTAGCTTTCCAAGGACATGCATATCTTATACCTTATCTCAACCGCAAGTGTAACTAATTCAACATTCAACCTAACCTGTCTAATGGCAATATCAAAAGTACAAGCATGCATAATCCTAAATACTCGAGCACTAGTTAGGGATACACTATTAGTATGTAAAAGTTAAATTATGAGTACTCACGTATCAATATTGAGATTCAATATTGCAGGAAAGGTACGTAGACGCAACGTAAATGATAAACACTATATTGACCTCACGAGCATACCCATGAATCATACTCAATCACCTCCATAGCTATAACCCATAATTTCCTTAATCCTATCCCACTCGAAAAACAATTTCGAAATCACTCGGACAGCACTCCGTCGTAATATTTTATGTATACTAATAATATCTTGAAATAATACGGAGTAAATATATATGTAAATCGATTGAGAGAGTTTAGAGAAAAATATTTTCAAGTTTCTATGAAATAATGAAACCTATTGAATTCTATTTATAATAGATTTTTGAATTATTAAAGTGAATTATTAAAGTATGAATTATTAAAGTGAATTATTAAAGTATGAATTATTAAAGTGAATTATTAAAGTATGAATTATTAAAGTGAATTATTAAAGTATGAATTATTAAAGTGAATTATTAAAGTTAAAGTAAATTAAAAATAAAGTAAAGGTAAAGTTTAAGTATAGTAAAAGTATAAAACTATGTACGTATAATACACGTATAAATATATAATATTAATTTAAATCGTTATATATATTTAATAAAATAAAATATAAATATCGTTATCTTTATCATACTAGTTAAGTAATGAGTTGACAAAAGTGGTTGTAGATATTTATAAAAGTTATATACGTTTTAATAATGAAGTTCTTTTTAAACTGAAAACGGTTTTGTACGTTTGAAACTAAATAGATCAATCGAGTCTTTATGAGATTCAATCTTCCACTATCCTTTGTCTAGTTCTCAATGATTGACAATTTGTTCTTATTTATAAATCACTTTACCATTTTCCGAATATTGTTAAAATGGAAAGATTTCTCAAATCAACGTGGGCCTTTCAACAGAGACTTGTAATCATAATTCAATATATCTGATAATTCAATCATTTAATCTTATCTTCTAATTCCATTGATAAATATTTTGAAACAGATACAATCATATAAAGTATTTAATCTAATATTTTGTTTACGTTTCAAGTTATAATATATATACACATATACATATATAATCATATTCGTTTAATGGTTCGTGAATCGTTGGAACTTGGTCGAGGTTGAATGAATGTATGAACATAGTTTAAAATTCTTGAAATTTAACTTAACAAATATTGCTTATCGTGTCGGAAACATATAAAGATTAAAGTTTAAATTTTGTTAAAAATTTCCGGGTTGTCACATAACTGCAGTAGTTGTAGTAGGTAATGATAGTGGTGTTCTTTGATAATTGTTCCCTGTGACGACCCGGAAATTTCTGACCAAATTTAAACTTGATCTTAACATGGTCTCGACCCGATAAGAAAAGTCTATTAAACTGAATCTCAAAAACTTTGAGCAGTGTTCATGTATACATTTAACCGTTGACTAATCCCGACGATTCACGAACAGTAGTTTACGATTAGATAAGCATATATATATATATATACATATGACATTACGAAAAACAATTACAAAATATTAATTGATATACTATAAGATAATTGTATCAATACATGATTAATATATTTAACTACTCGAAAATTAAAACATAATTATAAATCTATATTAGTTAATTTTATATATATATATATATATATATATATATATATATATATATATATATATATATATATATATATATACACCTGGTTGCTTAAAATGATTACTGACTATTTTATATTAAACTAAAATTTATAAATATTAATATACAAGATATCTTATTATGTGATATATAAGTAGCAATATATAATGTTAATACATTAATCTTAAGTATGAAATAAAATATAGTTGTCTTATTAACACTAATATCATCATATGTATATTATTATCAATATTAGTATTATTGATATAATTATTATAAATATAGATATTAAAAATTTTAATAAAGGTTATGATAATAAAAATAATAATGATAGATATAAATATTATTAGGAGAATAATTAAAACTATAATTTACATTTAAAATAAATTATCTAGCATTAGTAATACTTATCATATTTTTTTTAATAATATTATTATTATAAAATTCACCAAAATTATTACTATTGTAACTTATTATTAGTATTAATATTATTATTATTAATTATTATTGATATTATTATTATTTGTATTTAAATTTAAATTATAGTAAATATAATTATAACTAGTAATTATTAATAAAAAAGGTATAAAGTCTTATGCTTGAATCCAAATCAGTTCAAGATAATCATCAAACTGTATCATGCTTTGTTTCTATCCCCAATCTGTTATGTATCATTTTCAGTCATACAAATCCAATCACCTTTACAGCTTAAAATTTTGGTTATTAAGTCCTTGATTGAATTGATCTTGTCTCTAATTTGTTAAACGTCTTGATCAACTCAGAATACAAACAAAAGGAATTACTGCATCTAATATTCGATTATTATTTGTACATAACTCAACCTTACACCAATATCTTCATCTTTCTATATCTTCTCCATCTCTCTCGTAATCTTGGAAAACTATCACAATTTTTTTTACGATAACCATCTCCACCTTCGGTTCATTTGAACATCACCCATCATAAACCGTCATTCACCCTACCACCTTATTTCTTCTTGTTTTCGAATCAAAACAAACAATCATCGATCCCAAAATTTCACATCACAAAACCACTGCTTTATATATATATATATATATATATATATATATATATATATATATATATATATATATATATATATATATATATACATATATTTTTTTTGTGTACCTTCAATCAACAACCATTTATCTATTAATCTTCATCACCACTTTTCTCCATCCTCACCTTCACCGTTATCCAAGAACACCCGCCACCACCTTCATGCAACCACAATTCATCAAGACCATTCATCGTACCACCAATCACCCAAATGCTACCATTCGATGACTTATTAACTGCAAATACTCCTGCTGCTGTACAAATCAAAAACCATCAAGAAGGAGGATGAGAGGAGGATGAGAACCGTGGTCTTTTTAAGTTCGTTATCTTATTTGCAATTGAAGGGGGTAAATAAATAATGATGATGATTACATGTTGCTTCCTTTATTCTATTGGCCGACACTCTATTATAACAAACAACTCCACTTGTTATATAATTCTATATTATCGGATGAGGGCTGCAATGTAATTGGATTAAATATTTTCAAATCAATAGGGTTTATTAAAGAGTAAAAACCATTCATGAATCCAGAGAATGATCAGGCTTAATATAAATCGTATGGGCTATTGTTGGGCCATTTACTTATCACTTATACCCTTCATTGTGGGCTGCTTTGTTGGATAAACTGAGCGATGTTCCAATTATATTTTTGGGCCTTGGAACAACGTACCACACACTGCTTGGCTCGATCGTATTCATCCTCATCTTATTTTATGGATGTAGCGTGAATCATAGATGATTGTTATGTTAATAATCGATGGTAATGTGATAGATTAAGAGGATGGTATATATATGATGAAGGATCGATAAAATAATAAATTATGATCATAATTATGATCAAGTAATGAGAATGATTATGTTTATGATAATGAAGTTATTAATGATAAAGATGATTATGAAGGAGATGTGTTAAGCTGAGAAGAATAGCTTACGATGATGAATGGGGTTCTGTGAAATTTCCAATCGATTAATGTGTAGGAGAGGTAGAAACAGAAAGAATACGGGATTAATAAATAATGGGGATGATATTAAACAGATTAATAGAGACGGAGGAGTGGTCATGGGTGTTAGCAGGTTAGCGGGACGTCTAGGGTTTGAGCCTGGTATGAGTCAGTTTTTTTAGAAAGCGTGGGAATGTATATTTGATTACCAAAAATTATTATTATATATCACTCATTATTATTATTATGATTATAGTAATTATAATTATTATTAACATTGTTATTAATAATATTACTATCATCACTAGTTATAATTATCACTTATTATTATTATTAATTAAAATTATCATTTATTAAAAATTAACATTAGTAGTAAAAATTATTATTTTGACATTATTATTATTATTATCACTAAAAGTATCTTTTAAAATTTACATATTTATTAAAAGTATTATATTAGTAAAAATTACCATTTTTATTAAAATTGGCACTTTTATTAAAAATCATTATTACTATTATTATCATTATTGGTAGTATCATTATTTTTACTATTATAAGTATTATCATATTTATTATTATTATTTTAACAAATAAACATTTCTATGAATATACATATTATAAGATAATAATATAATTATGTATGAAAACATTAAGACATTGTAGTACATAATATATAAAAATAAATATATTCAAACTAATAACTAATATAACTTGAAATTTAGTTGTTTGATTACAAGTATATGTGTTAATATATATACTTGATATAGGTTCGTGAATCAGAGGCCAACCCTGCTTTGTTCAATATAGTCATATGTATTTTTACTACAAAATACAGTATGGTGAGTTCATTTGATTCCATTTTTCTCTTTACATTTTTGGGACTGAGAATACATGCGCTACTTTTACAACTGCTTTATTAAATGCTTTTGAAATACATTTTAAACTGCGAATACATGAAATGCTTTTATAAATGTTTGACGAGATAGACACAAGTAAAACATTCCTCGAATGAATTATGTGGACGTGATAATTGCCACCATTGAATTATGTGGACGTGATAATTGCCACAATTGATATGAATATTTTTCCCCTGATTATTATTGCTTGGTAACCTAAGAATTAGGGAACATCACTAATTTTGAGAATTAGTGCACGCCTAATTGACGTGAATCCTAAAGGTAGCTATTGGGTTTAACACCCCCACCCAGAATGTTCATTAGACGGAAGGGCTAGTGGGCGTGGTGTTTAGTACTTCGAAGTTTATATGATTATTATACAGATGAGATGTTCTGTTTTGGGGATATTATTGATGCGCATTATATGTTAAGGTCGGTTACCAAGCCATGCTATGAAAGAAATGAAAAGTGAATGTTATGTATCGAGAGAATGATTTTATACACAGGTTATGTGTATGTTATTTTTGTGCACAAGATATGTGTACGGTTACTAAGATTTATGAAAGATGATTTCGTACACGAAAAAGATGTACTGTATTTAAAAGATATCACATGTACATTACATGTGGGTATAGGATTCGGGCCCATTTGTACCATGCAGCATTTAAATCTTGTGGTCTATCAAAATTGATGAATTTTACTGTTTAATGATAAACTTATGAACTCACCAATCTTTTGGTTGACACTTTAAAGCATGTTTATTCTCAGGTACGAAAGAAATCTTCCGCTGTGCATTTGCTCATATTACATGGAGTCGTTCATGGCATATAAAGGTCAGAACCTCGCAATGGGACCAACTTGTGATGACCCGGGAATTTCCGATCAAATTTAAATTTGAATCTTATTTGATTTCGACACGATAAGCAAAGTCTGTAATGTTGAGTCTCGAAAACTTTGGAACTATGTTCATATATTCATTTGACCTTTTGACTAGTTTCGACGATTCACGAACAATTATTTGTAAATAAATATGTATATATATATATATATATATATATATATATATATATATATATATATATATATATATATATATATATATATATATATATAAAGGTTAGTATATATAATTAATTTGAAATTATAAAATATAATTTAAACATTAAAAATTAAATATGTAAAATAAAACATAAAATCATTAAGTTATACTTAAAAGGAATTTATATTAAAAAAATATAATTTCTGTAGATAATTACTATTATATGTTTATGATAATATAAATAAAATTACTAAGTAATGAATATTCAATATGATTAATAATATAAGTAATGATACAAGTATAAAATACATGTATGAATATAGTTGTTATATAAATATTGTTATTCCAATAATGATATCAATATTAGCGTTATTAATATTATTTAAATATAATCTAATGATATGAATTTGATATAGATAGATTGATATAGTATTATTATTATTAATAATAATAAGTATTATTAACATTATTGTTATTAACAATATTATTGTTATACATTATTATCATTAATAACAATATTAATATTTTTACTATTACATTTGCACTATGAATAATATTATTATCTATTATTATTATAATTATTATTATTTATTATTAGTATTATTATTATTTATTATTATTAACATAATTATTATTATTATTATATTTATTGGTTATTAATTAATATTAATATAAAATCAATATTTTCGTACGAGTTGTTATGTGTATCAATCTAACTATTCTAAATTAGATTTCTTGTCTCTAAGATTGATTTCCAATTGACTTTAACTAGTTAAATCCAAAAACATGAAATCTTTTAATCATCTAATTTTGTTGCTTTTGCCTTATGTAGTATATATTTATACATATATATTCATGACTAAAAAAAAAACAGAACCATCATCCACTACCTCCATTAAATAATTACAATTACCATACCAACTACAATAACTCTTCCTTCTTCATCCTTCTTCAATTCTGTTACTTGCGTAATTTCGATACCAAGAGAAAACCATCGAGACACTATTATATTTGTTGATGCCATCGAACCCTTGCTCACTACTACTTCTATTGCTCATTATCGCCAACAATCCCTTGTACTTGCTTTCCATTTCCTTTCCTGATCCATCCCAAGCTAAGACCCCCTTGTTCATGACCATTCACCACCACTCAGGCCGCCATTATCACTATCACAAAACCTGGCAACTCCTGCAAGATTCATTAATTTCTGTATAACAGGCCGAATCAATAAAGCATTCAGAACTTGTAATACATATACATACGCTGATCCAAATCTATACTCTTACCTCATCAAAACATATACACAAACCAACTCACTCTCATTCATCAACCTTATTCTTCGATAAACATATTTGAGTGTTCTTCCAATAGATTTCTTGCTAATCACTTACTCAATACCTACTTATTCCTTCTTCTGTTTCCATTCTCAATCAAGCTATATATATATAAGCTATTTTAATTATGTTCAATTAAACCCAACCCACCTCAATCACCACAGTTACAGTTTTGCTATTTTCTTATTTCATTAGTGAATTACCCAAACCGCCACCCCACCATCACAAACCCACAACCTGTTGCATTAGTTTCTGTGTTGCACACAATAACAAATTACCTGGTAACTGCTACTTCTGTCGGTCCGATTCTATGTCCATTTTTTTTCCTGGTTAAATCAACATCTCAATGCAATCAACTATCGACACCATAGTTTACTGATACATTACTGCTACACTCCTGTTTCATTCAGGGACCTTCCTTATCATTATACCTGCAACATAACCGAAAACATGGCAACTATTGTGGTACGTTTTCTGTTCCTGATTGGAACAAAATATCAAACCAACCTTAACTACTATCATTCATATCTATTCAGAAACCAACAAGAACTATAATAAAAAAAAAATTCATTACTTAATCATTGTTATGTTCAATTTCCAACCAAAACCTATAACCATCTTCAATGAACCCTTACTTGCTCCTGCTACAACCAAGAATGTACCCTAATTACTATTATAGTTTCAGTTTTGGTTTAAACTTGGAATCCATGATTATTGCTAGTTTCGAATAAATATGTATACGGAAAATTTAAAGAGATTTAAGAAATTAAGAGAATATCATTTAATCGATTACTTACCTAAGTCAATTGGTTGCCGGTTACTTGATCAATTAATTGGGGATAACGATTAACGATGAATGATTATTGATGATGATGATGATGATGATGATGAAATCGAAGACCTGTAATTGAAGATGGTTATTTGATCGATTAATCGATGGATCGATTGAGGAACCGAAGGTCCCATGAACTATGATTTATTCTGTTTTTTTTACTTCTGTTTCCTTCGATCTGTTTGAGCCGAAAACGGAATCCCCAAATTCCCTTATTTAGGTATAAATATAATACAATTATAATAATAATTATTATTATTATTATTATTATTATTATTATTATTATTATTATTATTATTATTATTATTACTATTATATTATATTATTCTAATTCTTATTATTATTATTATTATTATTATTATTATTATTATTATTATTATTATTATTATTATTATTATTAATGTTATTATAATTTTTAAAATTATTGTTATTATAAGTATTGTATGACAAATAATACTAATATCATCATTGTTATTATTAATATGTATTATTAAGATTTATTATTATTAAGAGTTATTATTATTTCATTATTATTACTATTATTATTATTATTAGTATTAACAATATTTTTATATTTTAACATTTTTATTATTATTATTATCATTATTATTAATATATATCATTATTTTATTATTATAAGTATTATTAATTTTATTACCATTACTATATAATATCAAAATATTTTAATAAATATTTATAGAAGTAAACTCACTATAGTAATAGTAAATACTAATTAGTTATTTAAAATGAATAATATAAATATATCTAACTCACTATTTAATATAACAAGTTATGGATTTTTAATATTAATGAAGCTACATAATAATAATTATTTTAAGTATATATATAAAGTAAGTATATAGGACATATAATTTAAGATATAATATATATATTTGTTCGATTACAATTATGTGTGTTAATATATATACTTGATATAGGTTCGTGAATCCGAGGCCAACCCTGCATTGTTCAATGTCGTCATATGTATTTTTACTACAAAATACAGTATAGTGAGTTTATTTGCTCCCTTTTACTCTTTACATTTTTGGGACTGAGAATACATGCGCTGCTTTTATAACTGTTTTACGAAATAGACACAAGTATCTAAAATTACATTCTATGGCTGGATTATTAAATCGAATATGCCCCTTTTTTAGTCTGGTAATCTAAGAATTAGGGAACAGACACCCTAATTGATGCGAACTCTAAAGATAGATCTATCGGGCCCAACAAGCCCCATCCAAAGTACCAGATGCTTTAGTACTTCGAAATTTATATCATGTCCGAAGGAGGATCCCGGAATGATGGGGATATTCTTATATGCATATTGTGAATGTCGGTTACCAGGTGTTCAATCCATATGAATGATATGTTTGTCTCTATGCATGGGACGTATGTTTATGAGAAGTGGAAATATGAAATCTTGTGGTCTATTAAATTGATGGAAATGACTATTTATGTTAAACTAATGAACTCACCAACCTTTTGGTTGACACTTTAAAGCATGTTTATTCTTAGGTATGAAAGAAATCTTCCGCTGTGCATTTGCTCATATTATATGGAGCCATTTATGGCATATTTCAAAAGACATTGCATTCGAGTCGTTGAGTTCATCAAGATTATTATTAAGTCATTTATAGTTTGATATATTATGAAAGGGAATGCCTGCCATCAACTTTCGATGTAATGAAAGATTGTCTTTTCAAAAACGAATGCAATGTTTGTAAAATGTATCATATAGAGGTCAAGTATCTCGCGATGTAATCAACTGTTCTGAATCGTGTATAATCGATATGGACTTTGTCCGGATGGATTAGGACGGGTCCTTTCACAACTGTTGAAGACTTCGTCCAGATGGATTAGGACGGGTTACTACAGGTGGTATCAGAGCGGTGGTCGTAGTGAACCAGGTCTTGCATTAGTGTGTCTAACTAGTAGTCGTTAGGATGCATTAGTGAGTCTGGACTTCGACCGTGTCTGCATGTCAAAAGTTTTGCTTATCATTTAGTGTCAAAAATTATTTGCTTATCATCCTTAAAGTCTAGACATGTCTTACTGCCTCTATTGCATAGACAGTGTATAGATAAATTCATATCTTAGCGTATCTGTTATTGTTACCTTTGCCTGACAGCTTCCGTAGATTCCTTCGTAACTTATGGGATTTTAGTATTATATATGCATATATAAATTATGTATTGCAGGGTACTAATCTACATCCTATAATCTATTTCTTATCGAAAATCCTTCATCTGATCGTACGAGATGAATCCCTCAACTAGTTCGAGTCCCTCAGATTCCAATAGCTATTCCTATAGTTATTTCGACAGCTATTCCGACATGGATATTCACCTAAACTCCGGAAGCAGCATCACTAGAATGAATCAACCAATCAGTCATCCCCAATTCATCTGATGGTTTCGTGATCGACTTAATCAGTGGAGACGCGAAGAAGGCGATCCCTTCCACTAGCTGAATTTACCTCTTGGTGATGAACATGAAGCATTTACTGACGAACCCATTCGAAACAACATTTTCACACTAATTTCCAGGGTAGTTCGTCACGATTATATTCTATCCATAATCCTAACCCTTATTCATGTGATGACCCGGGAATTTCCGATCAAATTTAAACTTAATCTTCATACGAATTTGACACGTTAAGCAAAGTTTGTAATGTTGAGTCTTGAAAACTTTGGAACAGTTACAGGAATGCATTTGCCCTTTTGACCATTCCCGACGATTCACGAACAATTAAATTTAAAATTTATGTGTATATATATATACATACATATATATAATATTTGAAAATATAATTTTAAATATTATATGTTGTTGTTATTACAAATAATTTTGTAAAATAAAATTAAATAGGATATTATAATTATTAATATTTAAAAAGTATCTGGATAAATAAATAAAGTGTATTGAATATATATATATATATATATATATATATATATATATATATATATATATATATATATATATATATATATATATATATGAAAATTTATACAATTAGAATTGTTATTATTATTACTAAATGTTATTGTCATCATTATTAATACTATTAATATCATTATCATTTTTAATAACAGTATAGTTATAACTAGTAGTAAATTTTAATTTTTGTTAATATGATTTATATTATTATCAGATGTTATTATTAAAAATTATTACAACTATTATTATTGAAAAACAACTTGTATTATTATTATTAATATAATTATTATTATTATTATTAATATTATAAATAGCATTATTAGTGGCAATTATCATTATATTTTTTTATGGTTATTATTATTGTTATTATTTTTATTAATTGTATTGAAAGTATTATTAATAATATATTTAAATTTATTATTAATATTAATTAATATATCAGATAAATAATACCGGATCCATATCACTTCAACATCCACTGTTTTGATTTTTGGTTTCTTTTTTAAATTCGTTATATAACAGTATAAATGGTACAAATCGGTAATAAATTAATATAGGAATCAGTATCCATCTTCCTACTTTTTTCTTTTATTTTTTTGTTTGATTCCCTTATTAGATTTACTTGTCTGAATTTGTTATATGTCGTAATCGAAATTCAAATCATCTCTATTATCTTAACATACTAAATTACTATCAGTCAATGTTACTACCTCATTTACAAGTCGAAAAGAAACACAGAAAACAGTTATATATCACGACATCCCTGTTCTTAAACCCTTTTTACCAAAATTTCGATTTAGAACTCCATTTGAAAATCCATAAACGTAGAGATATTAGGAATCATACGTTCAATCTTTCTGCAAAGTTTCAGCTCCCAATTCCTCAAATTGAGTAAGAATTTCGAAGTCAAAGTTTTTGATTTAAAAAGTCAAACATTTGTTTTTGATAAAATTCGAACACGTTTTTAAGTTTTGAGTTTAATTAACAATCCATAAAGTTTCTAGGAACGATTTGGAAACTATTCTGTGTAGGAAATGAAGTCTAAAACACTTTCAATTGTCAAATTAATCTTTGAGTTTATATTTTTTTTCGTGACACAGCAGGCCTTTTATTTCTTTATACATTTTTTTTTCATTCTCTCAATATTTATAAACTATAGCACATCTGTATCTATTTCAATTGCCAACTCAATTCATGTGAATCATCACTATGTTTTCATTCGGGTCTGTGAAATTTTGTGGAGAAGAAGAAAAATATGAAGAACAAGTAATACGGGTTATATAAAATTAGATTCTATTTTAAATCAGAAATGAAAGCAGCAGCGTAAGGGTTGAAGGTGTTGGCGTATTACGAGAGGTCGCAGGTTCAATCCCTGTTGTGCCACAATTTTTTTTTTAAAAAGAAGAACTAGAATTGCTGTTGGGCCGAGAATTTATTTCTGTTGGGCCATGAGTTTGCAATTGGGCCGAAAGCTATTATCCTCTGTTGGGCCGTGAGGTTTAAACGTTGAGTTGGGCTTCTAGTTGAGTCAAGGGATACCTGATAAAAAGAATTATTCGGGTAATAAAAACAGAAAAACAAAATGGCTCAAATGGTTTGAGAGGAAGGCGTGATATCGAGAGGTCTTGGGTTCGAGTCCGGTCCAAGGCTATTTTTTTAGAAAAGCTTTTCATGAGGGTATACCTTTCTTTTCATTTTATTATTATTCTCATTATTATCATTGATATCATTAGTTATTTTTATTTGTAATATTAGAAAAGGAATTATTATTAGTGTTAATACAACTAGTACTACTATTGTTATTATTACTAATATAAGTGTATTTATAAAAGCTATCATTTATTAACATTATCAAGTATTGTGGATAGTATCATTATTATTAGTATGATTATAGTTATAATTAAGAATATTGTTATTATTATTATTATTATTATTATTATTATTATTATTATTATTATTATTATTATTATTATTATTATTATTAGTATTAATACAAATAATTATGTTTAAATAAAAATACATTACTAGAACGTTAAAATCACATATTACTATAATTTTATTATTATCAAGATAGTAACTAAGCTATATATATGAAATATATAAATTAATATATACATATATATATATTTTTTATATATAAACCCTAATATAAATTATTATTATTAATATGTTATAATGAAAGATAAACACTAATTAAATCAAATAGATAAATCAAATATATCTATATCTATACCTATACCTATATAACAAATAATTTAACAAGTATATTATTAAAAATAATATATAGATTTATTCGAATACAAGTATATATTTTAATATATATATATACAAATGATATAGGTTCGTGAATCTGAGGCCAACCCTACATTGTTCAGTTGTTCAATATATTCATATGTATTTTTACTACAAAATACATTAGGTGAGTTTCATTTGCCTTTTTACCCTTTATATTTTTGGGCTGAGAATACATGCGCAATTTTTATAAATGTTTTACGAAATAGACACAAGTAATCGAAACTACATTATATGGTTGAATTATCGAAATCGAATATGCCCCTTTTTATTAAGTCTGGTAATCTAAGAATTAGGGAACAGACACCCTAATTGACGCGAATCCTAAAGATAGATCTATTGGGCCTAACAAACCCCATCCAAAGTACCGGATGCTTTAGTACTTCGAAATTTATATCATATCCGAAGGGTGTCCCGGAATGATAGGGGATATTCTTATATGCATCTTGTTAATGTCGGTTACCAGGTGTTCAATCCATATGAATGATTATTTTTGTCTCTATGTATGGGACGTATATTCATGAGAAATGAAAATCTTGTGGTCTATTAAAATGATGGAAATGATTATTTATGCTAAACTGATGAACTCACCAACCTTTTTGGTTGACACTTTAAAGCATGTTTATTCTTAGGTACGAAAGAAATCTTCTACTGTGCATTTGCTCATTTTCGAAATATTACTTGGAGTCATTCATGGCATATTTCAAAAGACGTTGCATTCGAGTCGTCAAATTCATCAAGATTATTATTAAGTCAATTATAGTTGGATATATTATGAAATGCTATGCATGTCGTCAACTTTTGTTGTAAAGAAAGATTGTCTTTTAAAATTGAATGCAATGCTTGTAAGATGTATCATATAGAGGTCAAGTACCTCGCGATGTAATCAACTATTGTGAATCGTTTATAATCGATATGGACTTCGTCCGGATGGATTAGGACAGGTCGCTACAGTTGGTATCAGAGCGGTGGTCTTAGCGAACCAGTTCTGCATTAGTGTGTATAACTGATAAATCGTTAGGATGCATTAGTGAGTCTGGACTTCGACCGTGTCTGCATTTCAAAAGTTTTGCTTATCATTAGTGTCAAAAATTATTTGCTTATCATCCTTAAAGTCTAGACACATCTTACTACCTCTATTGCATAGACAGTGTATAGATAAATTCATATCTTAGCGTATCTGTTATTGTTACCTTTGCCTGACAGCTTTCGTAGATTCCTCCGTAACTTATGGGATTTTAGTATTATATATGCATATGTAAACTATGTATTCCAGGGTACTAATCTATATCCTATAATCTATTCCTTATCGAAAATCCTTTACTCTATCTTACGAAATGGAACTCGCCACAAGTTCAAGTCCCTCAGATTCCGATATGGAGTTTCACCTAAACTCCGAAAGCAGTGTCACCAGAATGAATCAACCAATCAGCCATCCCCAATTCATCTGATGGGTTCGTAGTCGACTTAATCAATAGAGACGCGAGGAAGGCGATCCTTTTCACCAACCAAATTTACCTCTTGACGATGAACCTAAAACACTTACTGACGAACCTATTCGAAACACCATTCTCACATTCATTGCCAGAGTATCTTGCCATGATTATATTCTATCTAAAATTCTAAACCTTATTCATCCGTTTGTTCCAACCGCCAATCATCCCGGAGTAATCGAAGAAGTCAACTAACTTCGTGCTCGAGTAATTAATTTGGAGAATATGGTGCAAAATTTACCAGCTTCAACAACATCCCCGGAACTAACAGTACCATCAGTAACAGCACCAGTACCATCAACAATTCATGCCTCAACATCTCATTCTGTACCTCGAGTATAATCATCGTTGTACATATCGTTCTACATCGATTATCTTCGCTCGACATGGCGATTATGAAATTTCTAAAGTTTTAGAGATTATGTAATCTAGTTCTAACGATAAATCAAATGAGTTTAATATCATATTGACTCATTAAATCCATGATTACATCTGAAAAAAATATATATGTATATATATTTTTTCATAAATATTGTAATAAAAAAAATTTGTTTCCTACAAACTATTAATGGTGAAAATACTTTAACGGGTAGGTAATACCCGAGGAATATTTAGATTTCACATTAATAAGTACACTGTACACTCTTCAAATCTGATTCAGCAGTCATTCACTATCCTTCTTACATCCATAGATATACGTATCCGTTCATCACAGAGTAATCATTTTCATTCAATTTCATAATTGAATTTTGACTTATCAGAATCCAACAAGTGGCATAAAGAAGAAAACATTGGACAAAATAAAATTTGTTAGAAACAAACAAATTAACTATGACGAATTTTGTTAAGAATCCACGCTAACTGTTCCTAGCTAATTAATCCTAGCTAACTGTTCCTAGCTAACTGTTAATTCTGTATTACATTTTATTTATCGCAATTTATTTATCGCATTTTAATTCTCACAATTTTATTTATCGTCATTTAATTTCTGTTATTTATTTTACGCACTTTACATATCGGGACACATATACAAGGTTTTGATATATCATATCGACACATCTATATATATTATTTGGAATCACCATAGACACTCTATATGCAGTAATGATCGAGTTCTCTATACAGGGTTGAGGTTGATTCTCAAATAATATATATACTTTGAGTTGTGATCGAGTCTGAGACATGTACACGGGTCACGATACGTATTAATTAATTCGAATATTATATATTAAATTATATATGAATTATTGGACTATCAATTGTGGACTATCGACTGTGGACTGATAACATTGGGCAATTAAAATGAATTAAAATATTGAATATAAAATATGAAACTAAACATTTCTTCAAGTTTGCCACTTGATTTCATCCTAAACCTCATTTGTATCTTAACGATTACAATCTGCGTTCAAACCTTTCATAATTCTTGAAAACACCTTAATTGAGAGGATGAACCAACCACACTTCATCTACAGAAGAAAAGATGGATGCATATAATTATGCACCTGAAAACACTCGGAACCTGAGTAAACGTTTAACACGTATCTGTCCTAGATCCTTTGGCATTGTTATTACCGAAAATAACATTGCAATTCTTTTTCAAAATAGCCAGTTTTGTCACAGCTTCAGCAAGTCAACTTCAAGTTTTTATCCGGATTTGTCTTATTATAACCTTGATATATAAGTTTGCTTTTTGTCATCGTTACCGGGGAACCGTTTGTATTCCACCACATTAGCAGTAAACTTACCAGCAACCTCGTTACTTCTTGACTTAAGTCACTATGATAAATCATTATATTTATTCATTGAAACTCTATCATATACTCATCAGCATCTTGTAACGAGAACTGACATACCAATTACCGGGAATCAGCAATCAGTACTTTGAAAAGTCATAACATATCTACATCAATAGTTATATATATAACATCTATCTCTTAGAACTATGATCTTTTATTCTGAAATTCTGAAAAGCACCCAGTCTGCGAATTAATACTCTGAATTTTTAAAAGTTGAATGAAGCAACAAAAAATTTGTAAACCTCAACAGCCAAAAGTTGATGATAAAGAATTGTATGTTGGCAAAGCTCAGAAAAAGTTTGAAACTGAAAAACTGATTGAGCAAACTACGAAGGAGTCTCTGAACAAATCACAAGGACTAAACTTGTACATTAAGAATCCTGATGATACTGTTTCTGATGAAATCTTTAGCAAATACCTTGCCTCTGACTCCAAACTCTTGCGGACAAATTTTCTTCACCATCCTTCGATATTAGAAATTCCAAGATATCATCGTATTTTTCATAATAAATATCCTCCATATTTCTGAGGATGTTTTCATAACTATTCTTATCTGAAATCATTAATCTCTTCGTGCTGTCAGTGTTACATCATATAGAAACTGTTAGTTTCTATATTCTGTAAACTTTCGAGCTTAAAATACGAATGTTATTGAAGTAATATTGGGAACTGATGCATGAGTTAGTATAATATAATGACACTTGATCAACGTGATTATATTACATTAATTCATGCCGAGTTTCTAAATGGAACGTGATGATTCACAGATCATAACATCATCATGTGCCATGTTACACGACTCTTACGTTCTGTTTAATCTATAAACATATCAAGAACATATTTTTCTTAATAGTCCTATCTTTCCTTGAATTCTGGTAATTTGACAAGTCAAATTGTGCTATTACCATTTCTTTCTTAGAACATTAACGATGTTCATTCTGAAACTTATATATACGAATTCTGGACCATTACAAGAGATGCCCAATCGTAAGAAGAAGAAACGAAGGGACAAAGCTTCGAAATAGAAATTGGAGTATAAATGGCAGTAAATAGGGGGAAGTATTAACTGGGGATGACAATGATTATAGAAAACAGAAGCAAGAACTTCGAAGTATAAGAGGAGATATAAAGCCCGATAACAACACATAAATTACAAGCCATGTATATCAATGTTTATAGCAACATAAAGACACGTTAGGATTAAAAGCACTATAACCCCAAGGGGCAAAGTAGAAGTAAGCAGATTCCTCTGGTGGAAGTTGGAAAAGGAGAATGATGGTTGTGATAGTAAGGATAAGGACAAAGATCAGAACTGAATTTAGCATTTTCATAAACTTTTGAATATGGGAATTGGGTATAGGAATGGTAAAAGTAACGGAATGGAAGAAGTTAATTTATAGTGAAATATCTGATAGAAAAATCGAGGCAGATCACTGTATTTAATTATAGAGATCTTAATCTCTTTATTCCCCGAAAAATCAAATCCCTTAGATTTCAAAGATTTTCTTTAAATCCCTGGAATTTCAGAAATCCACCGTGACTACGTCAAAAAGTTAAAGCTCTATCTCAATCTTTGTAACAGCTTCACTCGTACGCTTTACATAATCAAATCGTTTTATCTATAATACTCAATAATGATAAAACTCTATTTATCAACTCATATTCGTCACGAAAACATTCTTATTGTTAGCCATGACGACCTCACTCAAATTTCGGGACAAAATTTCTTTAATGGGTAGGTACTGTGATGACCCGGGAATTTCCGATCAAATTTAAACTTAATCTTAATACGAATTCGACACGTTAAGCAAAGTTTGTAATGTTGAGTCTTGAAAACTTTGGAACAGTTACATGAATGTATTTGCCCTTTTGACCATTCCCGACGATTCACGAACAATTAAATTTAAAATTTATGTGTATATATATATATATATATATATATATATATATATAATTGAAAATATAATTTTAAATATTATATGTTGTTGTTATTAAAAATAATTATGTAAAATAAAATGAAATAGGATATTATAATTATTAGTATTTAAAAAGTATCTGTATTGAATATATATATATATATATATATATATATATATATATATATATATATATATATACATATGAAAATTTATACAATTAGAATTGTTATTATTATTACTAAATGTTATTATCATCATTATTAATACTATTAATATCATTATCATTGTTAATAACAGTATAGTTATAACTAGTAGTAAATTTTAATTTTTGTTAATATGATTTATATTATTGTCAGATGTTATTATTAAAAATTATTACAACTATTATTATTGAAAAACAACTTGTATTATTATTATTAATATAATTATTATTATTAATATTATAAATAGCATTATTAGTGGCAATTATCATTATATTTTTTTTATGGTTATTATTATTGTTATTATTTTTATTAATTGTATTGAAAGTATTATTAATAATATATTTAAATTTATTATTAATATTAATTAATATATCAAATAAATAATACCGGATCCATATCACTTCATCATCCAGTGTTTTGATTTTTGGTTTCTTGTTTAAATTCGTTATATAACAGTATAAATGGTAGAAATCAGTAATAAATTAATATAGGAATCAGTATCCATCTTCCTACTTTTTTCTTTTATTTTTTTATTTGATTCCCTTATTAGATTTACTTGTCTGAATTTGTTATATGTCGTAATCGAAATTCAAATCATCTCTATTATCTTAACATACTAAGTTACTATCAGTCAATGTTACTACCTCATTTACAAGTCGAAAAGAAACACAGAAAACAGTTATATATCACGACATCCCTGTTCTTAAACCTTTTTTACCAAAATTTCGATTTAGAACTCCATTTGAAAATCCATAAACGCAGAGATGTTAGGAATCATACGTTCAATCTTTCTGCAAAGTTTCAGCTCCCAATTCCTCAAATTGAGTAAGAATTTCGAAGTCAAAGTTTTTGATTTAAAAAGTTAAACATTTGTTTTTGATAAAATTCGAACACGTTTTTATGTTTTGAGTTTAATTAACAATCCAGAAAGTTTCTAGGAACGATTTGGAAACTATTCTGTATAGGAAATGAAGTCTAAAACACTTTCAATTGTCAAATTAATCCTTGAGTTTATATTTTTTTTCGTGACACAGCAGGCCTTTTATTTCTTTATATTAATTTTTTTTCATTCTCTCAATCTTTATAAACTATAGCACGTCTGTATCTATTTCAATTGCCAACTCAATTCATCTGAATCATCACTATGTTTTCATTCAGCTCTGTGTAATTTTGTGGAGAAGAAGAAAAATAGGAAGAACAAGTAATACGGGTTATATAAAATTAGATTCTGTTTTAAATCAGAAATGAAAGCAGCAGCGTGAGGGTTGAGGGTGTTGGCGTATTACGAGAGGTCGCAGGTTCAATCCCTGCTGTGCCACTTTTTTTTCTAAAAAAAAAGAAGAACCATAATTGCTGTTGGGCCGAGAATTTATTTCTGTTGGGCCGTGGGTTTGCAGTTGGGCCGAAAGCTATTATCCTCTGTTGGGTCGTGAGGTTTAAACGTTGAGTTGGGCTTCTAGTTGAGTCAAGGGATACATGATAAAAAGAATTATTCGGGTAATAAAAATAGAAAAACAAAATGGTTCAAATGGTTTGAGAGGAAGGCGTGATATCGAGAGGTCTTAGGTTCGAGTCCGGTCCAAGGCTATTTTTTTAGAAAAGCTTTTCATGAGGGTATATCTTTCTTTTCATTTTATTATTATTATCATTATTATCATTGATATCATTAGTTATTGTTATTTGTAATATTAGAAAAGGAATTATTACTAGTGTTAATACAACTAGTACTACTATTATTATTATTCCTAATATAAGTGTATTTATAAAAGCTATCATTTATTAACATTATCAAGTATTGTTGATATTATCATTATTATTTGTATGATTATAGTTATAATTAAGAATATTGTTGTTATTATTATTATTATTATTATTATTATTATTATTATTATTATTATTATTATTAGTATTAATACAAATAATTATGTTTATATAAAAATACATTACTAGAACGTTAAAATCACATATCACTATAATTTTATTATTATCAAGATAGTAACTAAGCTATATATATGAAATATATCAATTAATATATACATATATATATATATATATATATATATATATATATATATATATATATATATATATATATATATATATATATATATATATATATATATATATATATATATATATATATATATATATATATATATATATATATTTTATATATAAACCCTAATATAAATTATTATCATTAATATGTTATAATGAAAGATAAACACTAATTAAATCAAATAGATAAATCAAATATATCTATATCTATACCTATATAACAAATAATTTAACAAGTATATTATTAAAAATAATATATAGATTTATTCGAATACAAGTATATGTTTTAATATATATACAGATGATATAGGTTCGTGAATCCGAGGCCAACCCTGCATTGTTCAGTTGTTCAATATAGTCATATGTATTTTACTACAAAATACATTAGGTGAGTTTCATTTACCTTTTTACCCTTTATATTTTTGGGCTGAGAATACATGCGCAATTTTTATAAATGTTTTACGAAATAGACACAAGTAATCGAAACTACATTATATGTTTGAATTATCGAAATCGAATTTGCCCCTTTTTATTAAGTTTGGTAATCTAAGAATTAGGGAACAGACACCCTAATTGACGCGAATCCTAAAGATAGATCTATTGGGCCTAACAAACCCCATCCAAAGTGCCAGATGCTTTAGTACTTTGAAATTTATATCATATCCGAAGGGTGTCCCAGAATGATAGGGGATATTCTTATATGCATCTTGTTAATGTCGGTTACCAGGTGTTCAATCCATATGAATGATTATTTTTTTCTCTATGTATGGGACGTGTATTCATGAGAAATGAAAATCTTGTGGTCTATTAAAATGATGGAAATGATTATTTATGCTAAACTGATGAACTCACCAACCTTTTTGGTTGACACTTTAAAGCATGTTTATTCTCAGGTACGAAAGAAATCTTCCGCAGTGCATTTGCTCATTTTTGAAATATTACTTGGAGTCATTCATGGCATATTTCAAAAGACGTTGCATTCGAGTCGTCAAATTCATCAAGATTATTATTAAGTCAATTATAGTTGGATATATTATGAAATGCTATGCATGTCGTCAACTTTTGTTGTAAAGAAAGATTGTCTTTTAAAATTGAATGCAATGCTTGTAAGATGTATCATATAGAGGTCAAGTACCTCGCGATGTAATCAACTGTTGTGAATCGTTTATAATCGATATGTACTTCGTCCGGATGGATTAGGACGGGTCACTACAATTCAATCGCTCATTCCTACCGACAATCATTCCGGAGTAATAAGTCAACGAACTTCGCGCCCGAATTGTAGCCTTAGAAAATATGGTGCAAAACGTACCAGCTTCAACAACATCAACAACACCAACAGTACCACCAACATCAATACCAGTACCACAACAACTCAAGTTTCAACATCACACGCCACAACATCTCATTATGTACCTCGAGCATAATCATCGTTCTACGAATCATTCTACATCATTTATCTTCGTTCGACATAGCGATTATGTAATCTCTAATGTTTTAGAGATTATATTTTCTTGTTCTAACGGTAAATCAAATGAGTTTAATATCATATTGACTCATTAAATCCATGATTACATCTGAAGAAAATATATAGGTATATATATTCTTTCATAAAGATTGTAATTAAAATTCTTTCATACAAAGTGTTAATTGTGAAAATATTTTAACGGGTAGGTAATACCCGAGGAATATTTAGTTTTCACATTAATAAGTTACACTGTACATTCTTCGAATCTGATTCAACGGTCATTTACTATCCTATTTACAACCACCGAGATACGAATTCGTTCACCGCAGAATAACCATTTTTCATTCAATTTCATATTTAGATTTTGACCTATCAGAATCCAACAAGTGGCATAATGAAGAAAAACATTGGACAAAATAAAATTTGTTAGAAACAAACAAATTAACTATGAGAAATTTTGTTAAGAATCCACGCTAACTGTTCCTAGCTAACTGTTAATTCCGTATTACCTTTCATTTATCACAATTTATTTATCGCAATTTATTTATCGCATTTTATTTATCGCAATTTTAAATTCTCGCAATTTTGTTTATCGTCATTTAATTTCTGTTATTTTTTTTACGCACTTTAAATATCGGGACACGTATACACGGTTTTGACATATCATATCGACGCATCTATATATATTATTTGGAATAACCATAGACACTCTATATGCAGTAATGCTGAAGTTAGCTATACAGGGTTGAGGTTGATTCTACAATAATATATATAGTTTGAGTTGAGATCGAGTATGAGACATGTATACGGGTCACGATACGTATTAATTAATTCGAATATTATATATTAAACTATATATGAATTATTGGACTGTTACTTTGGACTATCGACTGTGGACTAATAACATTGGACAATTAAAATAAATTAAAATATTGATTATAACATATGAAACTAAACATTTCTTCAAGTTTGCCACTTGATTTCATCTTAAACCTCATTTGTATCGTGACGATTACAATCTGCGTTCAAACCTTTCATGATTCTTGAAAATACCTCAGTCGAGAGAATGAACCAACCGCACTTCATCTACGGAAGAAAAGATTTATAAATATAGGTTATGCACCTGAAAACACTCGGAACCTGAGTAAACGTTTAACGCGTAGCTGTGCTAATTCCTTTAGCGTTATTATTGCAAAAAATAACTTCGCAACTCCTGTTCGAGATAGCCAATTTTGTAACAGCTCCAGCAAGTCAACTTCGACTTTTCATTCGAAAAAACCCTATTATAACCTTGATATATATGCGTGCTCTTTTATTGTTACAGGGGAACCATTTATATTCCACCATATTACCAGCAGACGTACCAGCAACCTCGTTACTTCTTGACTTAAATCTCTGTGATAAATCATTATATTTATTCATTGAAACCTTATCATATACTCATCCGCATCTTGTAACGAGAACTGACATACCAATTACCGGGAATCAGCAATCAGTACTTTGAAAACTCACAGCATATCTACATCAACAGTTATATGTATAACATTCATCTCTTAGAATTATGATCTTTCATTCTGAAATTCTGAAAAGCACTCAAGCTACAAATCCATACTCTGAATGTTGAAAAAAAGGAATGAAGCAGCAGAAACCGTAGACAACCGTAAATGACCTTAATCATCGGAAGTTTGATGATAAAGAATAGTATGTTGGAAAAGCTCAGAAAAGTTGGAACTGGAAAACGGATTGAGCTAAACACGAAGGAGACCAAGGACAAATACAAGGACCATACCCTATATTCAAAGAATCCAGGTAATTCTGGATCCGATGAAATCTTTAGAGAATATCTTGCTCCGAAGTCATGTTAAAATCTTGCGAAAAATTTTTCTTCATCAACCTTCGAACTTAGAAATTCCAAAATATCATCATAAAATATCTTCGATATTTCTGAGGATATTTTCATAAATATTCTTGTCCGAAATTATCTACCTCTTCGTGTTTTCTGTATTTCATTATATTGGAAACTTCTGTAAAAATCTAAGTATAAATTATGAATGAATTGTGGAGAAGTGTTGGGAATTGAAGCATGGGTTAGTATAATATAATGACGCCTGGCCAACGTGATTATATTAAAGTAAGTCATGCTGAGTTTCTAATGAAACATGATGATGGTTCATAGTAGATCACACCCTCATCATGTACCATGTTACATAACTCTTTCATTCTACTTAACCACTGAACATATCAAGAAAATATTTTCTTGATAGTTCCATCCTCAGGTATTCTGGTAATCTGATAAATCAAATCGTACTAATACAGTCCTTTCTGTTTAGAATATATTATAATCATTCGAAACTCCATACTTATGAATTCTGAACCATTACTCGCTTCACTAGAGGTCAAGAAGAGAATAAAAAGGCAAAGAGCTCTGAAACATAAGGGAAGATATAAAACTCGACAACAACACAGAAATTACAAACCGTGTACATCAATACGTATAGCCGTATAAAGACACGGGAGAATTAGAAATACTATAACCCCAAGGTAATAATAGAAGTGAATAGAATCCTCCGGTGGTAAATGGAAAAGAAGAATGACAGATACGATAGTCAGAATAAGAACAAGGATCAGAACTGGATTAAGCATTTTCAAAATCTTTGGAAATCTGAAATAAGAAAGAAAAGTATAGAATTGGTGAAAATAATGGAAACGGAAGAAGTTAATTTATAATAGAAATATCCGATAGAGCAAATCGAGATAGATGACTGCATTGAATTAAAGAGATCCTAATCTCCTTGACTCCCAAAGAATAAGATCTTAGAGATTTCCAAGATTTCCTTTTTATCCCTTAAATTTCGGAATTCAACCAAGACAACGTCAAAAGTTAAGACGCACCTTATTTTCTAAATTCAAACGTGACTACGTCAAAAGTTAAGGCAAAACTTTATTTTCTTATTCCTTTATTTTGTGATAGCTTCAGCCGTACGCTTCGAGTAATCGAATTATTTTATCTATGATACTCAATATTGATAAAATCCTATTTTTAACTTGTACTCATCATGAAAACATTTTTATTGTTATCCATGACAACCACACTCAAATTTCGGGACAAAATTTCTTTAACGGGTATGTACTGTGACGACCCAGAAATTTCTGACCAAATTTAAACTTGATCTTAACATGGTCTCGACACGATAAGCAAAGTCTATTAAACTGAATCTCAAAAACTTTGAGCAGTGTTCATGTATACATTTAACCTTTGACTAATCCCGACGATTCACGAACAGTAGTTTATGATTAAATAAGCATATATATATATATATATATATATATATATATATATATATATATATATATATATATATATATATATATATATATATATATATATATATATATATACATATGACATTATGCAAAACAATTACAAAATATTAATTGATATAGTATAAGATAATTGTTTCAATACATGATTAATATATTTAACTACTCAATATTTAAAACATAATTATAAATCTATATTAGTTAATTATATATATATATATATATATATATATATATATATATATATATATATATATATATATATATATATATATATATACCTGGTTGCAGAATATGATTACTGCTATTTTATATTAAACTAAAATGTATAAATATTAATATACAAGATATCTTATTTTGTGATATATAAGTAGCAATATATAATGTTAATACATTAAACTTAAGTATGAATTAAAATATAGTTGTCTTATTAACACTAATATCATCATATGTATATTATTGTCAATATTAGTATTATTGATATAATTATTATAAATATAGATATTAAAAATTTTAATAAAGGTTATGATAATAAAAATAATAATGATAAATATAAATATTATTAGGAGAATAATTAAAACTATAATTTACATTTAAAATAAATTATCTACCATTAGTAATACTTATCATATATATTTTTTTAATAATATTATTATTATAAAATTCACCAAAATTATTACTATTGTAACTTATTATTAGTATTAATATTATTATTATTAATTATTATTGATATTATTATTATTTGTATTTATATTTAAATTATAGTAAATATAATTATAATTAGTAATTATTAATAAAAATGGTATAAAGTCGTATGCTTGAATCCAAATCAGTTCAAGATAATCATCAAACTATATCATGCTTTGTTTCTATCCCCAATCTGTTACGTATCATTTTCAGTCATACAAATCCAATCACCTTTACAGCTTAAAATTTTGGTTATTAAGTCCTTGATTGAATTGATCCTGTCTCCAATTTGTGAAATGTCTGGATCAACTCAGAATACAAACAAAAGGAATTACTGCATCTAATATTCGATTATTATTTGTACATAACTCAACCTTACACCAATATCTTCATCTTTCTATATCTTCTCCATCTCTCTCGTAATCTGGGAAAACTATCACAATTTTTTTTACGATAACCATCACCACCTTCGGTTCATTTGAACATCACCCATCATAAACCGTCATTCACCCTACCACCTTATTTCTTCTTGTTTTCGAATCAAAAAAAATCATCGATCCCAAAATTTCACATCACAAAACCACTGCTTTATATATATATATATATACAGATATTTTTTTTTTTGTGTACCTTCAATCAACAACCATTTATCTATTAATCTTCATCACCACTTTTCTCCATCCTCACCTTCACAGTCATCCAAGAACACCCGCCACCACCTTCATGCAACCACAATTCATCAAGACCATTCATCGTACCACCAATCACCCAAATGCTACCATTCGATGACTTATTAACTGCAAATACTCATGCTGCTATACAAATCGAAAACCACTAAGAAGGAGGATGAGAACCGTGGTCTTTTTAAGTTCATTAATTTATTTGCAATTGAAGTGGGTAAATAAATAATGATGATGATTACATGTTATATAATACTATATTATCGAATGAGGGCTGCAATGTAATTGGATTAAATATTTTCAAATCAATAGGGTTTATTAAAGAGTAAAAACCGTTCATGAATCCAGAGAATGATCATGCTTAATATAAATTGTATAGGCTGTTGTTGGGCCATTTACTTATCACTTATACCCTTCATTATGGGCTGCTTTATTGGATAAACTGAGCTATGTTCCGATTATATTTTTGGGCCTTGGAACAACGTACCACACACTGCCTGGCTCGATCGTATTCATCCTCATCTTATTTTATGGAGGTAGCGTGAATCATAGATGATTGTTATGTTGATAATCGATGGTAATGTGATAGATTAAGATGATGGTATATATATGATGAAGGATCGATAAAATAATAAATTATAATCATAATTATGATCGAGTAATGAGAATGATTATGTTTATGATAATGAAGTTATTAATGATAAAGATGATTATGAAGGAGATGTGTTAATCTGAGAAAAATAGCTTACGATGATGAATGGGGTTCTGGGAAATTTCCAATCGATTAATGTGTAGGAGAGGTAGAAACAGAAAGAATACGGGATTAATAAATAATGGGGATGATATTAAACAGATAAACAGAGATGGAGGAGTGGTCATGTGTGTTAGTAGGTTAGCGGGATGTCTAGGGTTCGAGCCTGGTATGAGTCAGTTTTTTTTAGAAAGCTTGGGAAGGTATATTTGATTACCAAAAATTATTATTATATATCACTTATTATTATTATTATGATTATAGTAATTATAATTATTATTAACATTATTATTAATAATATTACTATCATCACTAGTTATTATTATCACTTATTATTATTATTAATTAAAATTATCATTTATTTAAAATTAACATTAGTAGTAAAAATTATTATTTTGACATTATTATTATTATTATCACTAAAAGTATCATTTAAAATTTACATATTTATTAAAAGTATTATATTAGTAAAAATTACCATTTTTATTAAAATTGGCACTTTTATTAAAAATTATTATTACTATTATTATCATTATTGGTAGTATCATTATTTTTACTATTATAAGTATTATCATATTTATTATTATTATTTTAACAAATAAACATTTCTATGAATATACATATTATAAGATAATAATATCATTATGTATGAAAACATTAAGACATTGTAGTACATAATATATAAAAATAAATATATTCAAACTAATAACTAATATAACATGAAATTTAGTTGTTTGATTACAAGTATATGTGTTAATATATATACTTGATATAGGTTCGTGAATCCGAAGCCAACCCTGCTTTGTTCAATATAGTCATATGTATTTTTACTACAAAATACAGTATGGTGAGTTCATTTGATTCTGATAAGGCTAAAAAGGAACATATATTTCATAACATTATCCCCCAAGAAAGACAAGATTTTAGTTGCAATTGTTCCATATTCAAGTAATATTCGTTTATATTAAATAAGTGCGAAGACAAAAGGCGAAAATGAAGATTTGAAGACGGAAAGGTCCAAAATGCTCAAATGTACAAGATACAATTAAAATGGTTCAAATTATTGATGAGGAACGTCTAAAAATAACAAGAGTACAAGTTACGAAACGCAAAGTACACGATATAAAATAGTACGCAAGGACGTCCGAAAATCCGGAACCGGGACCCGAGCCAAGAAGAAACGCCCGACGCAATGGACCAAAAATATCTAGTCTACTATGCACATAAATATAATATAATATATAAATAATTATTAAAATTATTTATATTTTATATATATTTAATAAATATGTCGACGAACAAGAAGACAAAAGATATGTGAGCTGTCCAGCGTGGCCATGCGAGTCGCATGGCAAATAGGCATAAACCCATGCGAGTCGCATGAGGATCAGAATCAGGCCTGGTCTATAAATTTGCCAGTTTTCGTTCGTTTTTACCACACACCACACACATAATAATAATAATACTCTGTAATAAATAAATATATATAATATATATAGTATAGTGTAGTTTTATATTAGATTAGTTCGGGTTATGTAAAGGTTATTTTACGGGTTTTCAAGTCGGAGCTCTGTCCGTGTAACACTACGCGATAAATAATCAATGTAAGCTATGTTCTTCTTTTTAAATTAATGTCTCGTACTTAAGTTATTATTATGCTTATTTGAGCCAAAGTAATCATGATGTTGGACTAAATATTAAAGACGGGGTTATTGGGCTTTGTACCTTAATTGGGGTTTGGACAAAAGAACGACACTTGTGGAAATTAGACTATGGGCTATTAATGGGCTTTATATTTGTTTAACTAAATGAAAGTTTGTTAATGTTAATATAAAGATTTACAATTGGGCGTCCCTATAAATTACCATATACACTCGATCGGACACGATGGGCGGGGTATTTATATGTACGAATAATCGTTCATTTAACCGGACACGGGAATGGATTAATAGCCACTAGAATAATTAAAACAGGGGTGAAATTACATTCAAGGGTAATTGGTGTAATTGTTAACAAAGTAGTAAAACCTTGGTTTACAGGCAGTCGATAACCTGGTGTATTCATTAAACAAAGTATTAAAACCTTGTTACAATTCGAATCCCCAATTAGTTGGAATATTTAACTTCGGGTATAATAATAATTTGACGAGGACACTTGCACTTTATATTTATGACTGATGGACTGTTATGGACGAAAACCAGACGGACATATTAAATAATCCAGGACAAAGGACAATTAACCCATGGGCATAAAACTAAAATCAACACGTCAAACATCATGATTACGGAAGTTTAAATAAGCATAATTCTTTTATTTCATATTTAATTTCCTTTATTTTATATTTAATTGCACTTCTAATTATCGCATTTTTATTTATTGTTATTTAATCGCACTTTTAATTATCGTACTTTTTAATTATCGCAATTTTATTTTATCGCATTTTTATTATTCGCAATTTCATTATCGTTATTTACTTTACGCTTTAATTTAAGTCTTGTATTTATTTTATATTTTACATTAGGTTTTAACTGCGACTAAAATCTTAAAATCGACAAACCGGTCATTAAACGGTAAAACCCCCACTTTTATATATTATTATATATATATTTATATATTTTTGTACAAATATAATTATATAAAAATAAGTGTTTCATAAGCCCGTCTCCCTGTGGAACGAACCGGACTTACTAAAAACTATACTACTCCGCGACTAGGTACACTGCCTATTGTGTTGTAGCAAGGTTTTGGTATATCCCACTCGATAAATAAATAATTAAAACTTGTCATAATTTGTAGCATTCCGTATTAAAAATATAGTATATTTCGTAACCCCACGCTACCACATCAAGTTTTTGGCGCCGCTGCCGGGGAGTCGGCGAAATATTTATTTACATTTTTAGAAAAAACAATATAAAATCTAAAAAAAAAAAAATTAATAAGTAATCGGGCCAAGGTACTGTAGCAGCCCAACTTTTGGCCTGGATCCGAACACCATGCGAGTCGCATGATATTTCAACTGAACCCCATGCGAGTCGCATGAGGTCTTCTGACAGGCCACCTTTCTACCCTAATTTCGCATTTATTACGGATTTTATTATTATTATTATTATAAACCCTAATCTATTTATTATTATTATATTTCAGTTTTTAATTAGTTATTATTACTTATAATTAGTTTTATTTTATTTAAAATTAATACTTTTATAATATAAATATAAAAATAATATTTTTATAAAAATATATAATTTTATCAACTTTTTATTTTCCTTTATATTTTGTATCTTTTATTTATTTTTAGCGTAATTTTTGTATTTTTATCATTCGTGCTTAGTTTTAAGTCTAGTTTTTGCCGTAGTTTCATTTTTATTTCTAGAATTTTTAGGCATTGCCGTAAAATTCCTTAAGTGCTTATTCCTTAGACTAAGATTTAGGTGCTTTAGAATTTTGCGACGCCGTTTTTCGCTTTAGTTTTAAATAGATTTTAGTGCCTTTAAGTAATTGCGGATTTCCTATAGAATTGCTTCTAAGCCTTAATACCTTTAGGCACAACTTTTTAGATTTAGTTTTTAGACTTTTAAGTTCCGACGTTTTATTTTCTTATTTTTATTTTTCGACGCCTATTTTTCTACCTTTTTATTTTTTCGACACTTTTCGACGTGCAATCTATTTCTTTCTTATTTCTCGACGCTTTAGTTTTCTAGGACTTAGAAATTTTCTCTACTTCTTATCTAATTCTCAAAACGGAAAGAAAAATTATTTAAGCGGTTAAGTTAATGGACGTTGACATTTTTCTGGTTCGTAGTAATAGTTGTATTTGTTAGTGGCTAGTTGTGGGCTTCCGATTTAAAGGGTCCTGGCTACCTGCTGCATCTTTTGGCTATTCGAAACGTGGGCAAAAATCAGAAAAGTCTATTAATTGGACAACTTATATAAGTTTTTCTATTTTTATAACTAATAGGATCATTTGTGAATGTAGCTAAAATTTGGCCGTCGCAATAAAATGGAAAATTTTGAAAACAAGGCCTTGGAAACTCTTTTTGAACTCCAAAATCAATTAAATCAATACTCTCAACCGAGTGTTGATGACAATTCGTTCAGTCAATCTTGGATCACAAATGACGAAACAATAACTGGTTGTGAAATCTGTGGAGATTATCACTCAACATGGGAATGTTATTATTACGTTCCTATGGAAAATTACGTACCCACAGAACCTGAATGGAACGATTATGAAGAACGCAATTCAAACTGGGATTATTCCCAAGAATATATCCAAACTCAACAACCAGAAGACGAGGAAAATTACGTGTCCGAAAATTCTTTAGACAATATGAAAATCAAACTCGAAGAACTTGATGCTCAAAAGGAACAAATGAGAGAGTTTGTAAACCGGCAAGCTAAAACTCTATCAGATTACACACCTGTTGATCTGAGGAGTCGTGTGCAAGAAAATCTCAAATCATCGAATTTTGATGAATTCGGGAGCTCCGAAATCACCAACTATCCCGATGATACTTTTTATTCAGTCTTACCAAATTCACAACATATCGACACATTAGCCTCTACCGACGAAATAATCAATCCATCAATGGAGGATGAAGAAGAAGAAAGGGTGACAAATTGGTACTCTTGGGAAAACGATAACGTTGAAAATTTTACCCCCGAGGCCAAACCGAACTTTACCATCCCACAACTTCCTAACCCAATATTCTCAATAGACGAGTCATCTACTGAAGATGAACCACGAGCTGTAATAGATAATGACACCTCGGATTTCACCCAATTGGGTAATAGAGGTGAAAACTTTAATCCCGAGAATAAACGGAAGGACACTTTTGGAATTGACCACCCTATAGATATAAGTATGTCGGTGTATATCGATCCATTTGACCAAGAACCAGAAAAGAGACATATCCATTTACTAAAAGCTACACTTAAAAAAGAATTAAGTAGTGACGATCGGGTGAGTCTAAACTTTAAACCCATTGATATATTATACACCACCCGAGATGCAAATAACTGGCTCACTATTTTAATTCGTGGAACTTATTCCACCGATTTCACATGTCGTCAGCTAAGTGTGGGGAAGTCTAACCCCACTTAACGTTAAATTAGGGGTTCGGGTTAGTGCATAACTCGTTAATAAACATGCATAATAAATTAGGGTAAAAGATGCATTTTCAAAGATTAGCAAACAGTTCAGAAAAGCAACCATTTTTGAAGAAAAACATGTGTGATAATACAAGAAGGAATGAACGATGAGGCGCGCCATCTATCATTCGTCGAGCTTTGTAAGTACAAACTAGGTATTCTTAATCACTTTTCTACACTAGTCACCCTCATGAATTTATAATTAGAGTCTGATTTCATGCAAATGAGGGCATTGCATGATCTCAAGTGTGGGGAAGGGTTATAAATTCTCTCGGGTTTACACTTGGTTTATTTGCCAAATTTTGTGAAAATTTGAAAAATTTTCAACTAAATAAATTTAAAATCATGTTTATACATATTTATGAACGATGAAAACTAGGTGTTAATACCGAAATTATCGTTACCTAGAAAAGGACATAAATTGAGAAACAACCCAAAACGCTTGAATTCATTTAAAATGGAATAAAGGAAAATAACAAGGCAAAGAAAGAAACTAAGTGTGGGGAGAATATACCAAGTTATTAAAAACTATCTATCATATGTTTCTGTAAAGTTATTGCAGGTGTTTTTGTTTTGGACTAAATTAACTGTTTTACCCAATTTACTGTAATGAAAGATGGATCTACACGATGAATCAATTCCATCATTAAAAGGAAGTAAAGTCTTCCGAAAAAGACACGCGCTTCTTGATTTAGGTCATGAAGTTGTCGTCCAGACCAGCTGTAGGTTGACGAAAAATCTAGAAAAGTCATCACTAAAATCGGCTGGAAATCCACGGACCTCAGCATCAAACAGGGTCGCCAAGTGGTTAGATTTATCCTAACCATGAGAAGGATTTATCTCGTACAATGGGGGGGCACCGTGCAAATTAGCTTGATAAGACTAATGAATCAGATCCCCAGAAAGGATAATCTCCTTTAAAGATTAAAAATCAGCTTTTAAGCCTGATATTACTCAATCCTAGAGATTGACCCTAAAGATTGAGAATTACAAACTCATGGAATTCAATGATATCTAGACTCGAGCTTGAACGAGAAAATATTTTGATCAAAAATACAAACCGATTTGTTTTCTGAAAACCCATTTTCAATGCGTTCATTACCATTGAACGTAAAATCCTAGGAATTCACCTGGAATTCGTTAGGTCACCTGAACCAAATCGGGTGTCAACCGTAAGAACGGTGGTTGCATAGCATGGTCGGAGACAGGACCTTGTGCCAGACCGAAAAATCATAGGATGATCTTTACTATTGCTCCTACCAAGGATAGTACTAGCATCCGACACGTAATTAGACCATGAACAAATGCATGTCATTAGACATTGCCTTAACAGTTTCTTGTTCATCGCTTTCCTTTACAACCGGACGGTAGTTTATCGAAAGGTAATATACGGAACAAGTAAACTGGATGTATGCTTTCCGATACCGGGATAGCAGTGGATTACACGAGCCTAAATGTTTTTAGCCAAAATATTGATCCACAAATATATTTTACAACACCAATGGTGGGTTAAATCAGAAAACTTGTCTAGGGTAAAATCTAGCTTGAATTTTCAAAAGATCAAATGTTTTCATAAAGATCCAATTTCCTTAAGGATCTACATTTTTATAGTCATGTGGGACTGTAAACCGCCTTTCAAATGTGCACTTTGCTTTGGAAACCGAAAGTAAATCGGCTATTTGATTGCAAGTGTCGTTGACCTAAACCCGAGGCAACTGTGGATGACACACCCACCTTTAAACCACATCGTTACTATCATTGTTTATACCGCCATATCAAAATCACTAATGTATAAAGTGTGAAGAATAAAGAAGTGATTTGTGTGATGTATTATATTATTTCAAGACTGTATTGCTTGAGGACAAGCAACGCTCAAGTGTGGGGATATTGATAAGGCTAAAAAGGAACATATATTTCATAACATTATCCCCCAAGAAAGACAAGATTTTAGTTGCAATTGTTCCATATTCAAGTAATATTCGTTTATATTAAATAAGTGCGAAGACAAAAGGCGAAAATGAAGATTTGAAGACGGAAAGGTCCAAAATGCTCAAATGTACAAGATACAATTAAAATGGTTCAAATTATTGATGAGGAACGTCTAAAAATAACAAGAGTACAAGTTACGAAACGCAAAGTACACGATATAAAATAGTACGCAAGGACGTCCGAAAATCCGGAACCGGGACCCGAGCCAAGAAGAAACGCCCGACGCAATGGACCAAAAATATCTAGTCTACTATGCACATAAATATAATATAATATATAAATAATTATTAAAATTATTTATATTTTATATATATTTAATAAATATGTCGACGAACAAGAAGACAAAAGATATGTGAGCTGTCCAGCGTGGCCATGCGAGTCGCATGGCAAATAGGCATAAACCCATGCGAGTCGCATGAGGATTAGAATCAGGCCTGGTCTATAAATTTGCCAGTTTTCGTTCGTTTTTACCACACACCACACACATAATAATAATAATACTCTGTAATAAATAAATATATATAATATATATAGTATAGTGTAGTTTTATATTAGATTAGTTCGGGTTATGTAAAGGTTATTTTACGGGTTTTCAAGTCGGAGCTCTGTCCGTGTAACACTACGCGATAAATAATCAATGTAAGCTATGTTCTTCTTTTTAAATTAATGTCTCGTACTTAAGTTATTATTATGCTTATTTGAGCCAAAGTAATCATGATGTTGGACTAAATATTAAAGACGGGGTTATTGGGCTTTGTACCTTAATTGGGGTTTGGACAAAAGAACGACACTTGTGGAAATTAGACTATGGGCTATTAATGGGCTTTATATTTGTTTAACTAAATGAAAGTTTGTTAATGTTAATATAAAGATTTACAATTGGGCGTCCCTATAAATTACCATATACACTCGATCGGACACGATGGGCGGGGTATTTATATGTACGAATAATCGTTCATTTAACCGGACACGGGAATGGATTAATAGCCACTAGAATAATTAAAACAGGGGTGAAATTACATTCAAGGGTAATTGGTGTAATTGTTAACAAAGTAGTAAAACCTTGGTTTACACGCAGTCGATAACCTGGTGTATTCATTAAACAAAGTATTAAAACCTTGTTACAATTCGAATCCCCAATTAGTTGGAATATTTAACTTCGGGTATAATAATAATTTGACGAGGACACTTGCACTTTATATTTATGACTGATGGACTGTTATGGACGAAAACCAGACGGACATATTAAATAATCCAGGACAAAGGACAATTAACCCATGGGCATAAAACTAAAATCAACACGTCAAACATCATGATTACGGAAGTTTAAATAAGCATAATTCTTTTATTTCATATTTAATTTCCTTTATTTTATATTTAATTGCACTTCTAATTATCGCATTTTTATTTATTGTTATTTAATCGCACTTTTAATTATCGTACTTTTTAATTATCGCAATTTTATTTTATCGCATTTTTATTATTCGCAATTTCATTATCGTTATTTACTTTACGCTTTAATTTAAGTCTTGTATTTATTTTATATTTTACATTAGGTTTTAACTGCGACTAAAATCTTAAAATCGACAAACCGGTCATTAAACGGTAAAACCCCCACTTTTATATATTATTATATATATATTTATATATTTTTGTACAAATATAATTATATAAAAATAAGTGTTTCATAAGCCCGTCTCCCTGTGGAACGAACCGGACTTACTAAAAACTATACTACTCCGCGACTAGGTACACTGCCTATTGTGTTGTAGCAAGGTTTTGGTATATCCCACTCGATAAATAAATAATTAAAACTTGTCATAATTTGTAGCATTCCGTATTAAAAATATAGTATATTTCGTAACCCCACGCTACCACATCAGATTCCCTTTTTCTATTTACATTTTTGGAACTGAGAATACATGCGCTACTTTTAAACTGCTTTATTAAATGCTTTTGAAATACATTTTGAACTGCGAATACATGAAATGCTTTTATAAATGTTTGACGAGATAGACACAAGCAAAACATTCCTCGAATGAATTATGTGGACATGATAATTGCCACCATTGAATTATGTGGACGTGATAATTGCCACAATTGATATGAATATTTTTCTCCTAATTATTATTGCTCGGTAACCTAAGAATTAGGAAACATCACTAATTTTGAGAATTAGTGCACGCCTAATTGACGCGAATCATAAAGGTAGCTACCGGGTTTAACACCCTCACCCAGAATGTTCACTAGACGGAAGGGCTTGTGGGCGTGGTGTTTAGTGCTTCGAAGTTTATATGATTATTATACAGACGAGATGTTCTATTTTGGGGATATTATTGATGCGCATTATATGTTAAGGTCGGTTACCAAGCCAAGCTATGAAAGAAATGAAAAGTGAATGTTATGTATCGAGAGAATGATTTTATACACAGGTTATGTGTATGTTATTTTTGTGCACAAGATATGTGTACGGTTACTAAGATTTATGAAAGATGATTTCGTACACGAAAAAGGTGTACTGTATTTAAAAGATATCACATGTACATTATAGGTGGGTATAGGATTCGGGTCCATTTGTACCATGCAGCATTTAAATCTTGTGGTCTATCAAAATTGATGAATTTTACTGTTTAATGACAAACTTATGAACTCACCAACCTTTTGGTTGACACTTTAAAGCATGTTTATTCTCAGGTACGAAAGAAATCTTCCGCTGTGCATTTGCTCATATTACATGGAGTCGTTCATGGCATATAGAGGTCAGAACCTCGCAATGGGACCAACTGTTGAAGACTTCATCCAGATGGATTAGCACGGGTCACTACAATCCTAGCTGCAGAAAACAGAATATGCATATGGTGGTGAAAGTTGTTGAATGAGGGGATGGAGGATGGTAGTTGTGAGGTGTTAGTAGGTGGTGGTTTTCATAGTTAAAGCTTGTAAGTTGGTGATTTGAGATGGTTAAGGGGGTGAGGGTTTACAGTTCATTTTCATCATAGAATAGATGAAGTATCAACAGATGAGTTTGTTTAACATCACACTATGAGAATGTAATACAGGTTCTTTAGGTGGCGTGAACAACTAGTATACTATGGAGTAGTTGGTATATGTGTTGTAATATTTAAGGCTATAAATAACCTTTGTCATTTTGTTTTACTTTCTGTTATTGCATAATAGTATATCTGTGAGTTTGAGATTTGTAGTTAATTGGGATTGTGATTCTACAGGTTACATGATGAAGAAGAGAACCCAACGTGAAACAAAGTGATCCAAGGTGGGTTTGGACAGGATAAAAAAAGCAGCAGAAGGTGTGATGGTTTTGTTTCATTGTAACAGAGAACAATAAATTATGGTAGAAGTGGTGGTGGTTTGCAGGCTGCAATAGTGATGGGTGATGGCAGTTGTTGGGGTTTGAACATGGTGGTGATGTATAGGTGATTACTAGTGGGTTTTGTGATGGTTTCATAGGTGACGGTTTATGGTGGCCGTCGGTTGAAAGGGTGCGGGTGTTCATGGTGATGAGGGTGATAGAAAATAGAGGAGATAAGGGTGATGGTTTCGGTTGGAGCCTCTGGTCGACAGAGAGAAGAAAAAACACAAGTGACTCAAGTTTGCAAAGATCATTTGTTTAGATATAATATAATAAATGTGCTGGTGGAGCAAAGGTATGAGAAAATGAAAGGAACCAAAAAAAAAGAAAAAAAGAAGTGGGTTTGTTAGTTTGTGATGTTAATCTATCTGTATATGTTTATGTAATGTATTGTGTGTAATATAATATATATATATATATATATATATATATATATATATATATATATATATATATATATATATATATATATATATATATATATATATATATATATATATATATATATATATATATATATATATATATTAGATTAGTTAGTAGATTAACTTAGTGGGAGATAAAAGAGTACCAATTATCATCTAATTTTTATAGTGCCAATAGTAAAGTTATTTTTAAATAGGATGTTAGTTTGATTTGATAGGAAACAGAATGAAATAAAGATTCTGATTGATTTGTTAGATAGTGAAGGTGGTGATTGACTTTTGAGGTCACGAGCAAAATAAAAAAGAACATAAAGGTAAGTAGGATAGTGATATGAAACTGATTATCACACGTTTTATAACTCTGCTTTCATATATTGTACGTAATATTAATATTAATGATTAATAAATATATTAATAATAATATTATTAGTAAAAATAATAATAGTAATACTAATATTATAATAATGATAATAATATTATTATAAATGATAATGATAATACTGATAATAATAATAATAATTATTTTGATAATAATTATAATAATTTAAATGATAATTTTTGTAATAATATTGATGATAATAATAAAAATGAAAATATAATAATAATACTAATGATAGTAACACTAATAATAATGATACAACTGATATTACTATATATTTATACATATTACCTACAAGCAATTGTTCGTGAATCGTCGGAAGCAGTCGAAGGTCAAATGAATTCATGAAAACAGTTCAAAAAACTTTTTTTATTTTTTTTAAACGCAACATTACAGGCTTTGCTTAAAATGTTACATCGTATCGAAAGTTTGATTTAAAATTGGTCGAAATTTTCCGGGTCGTCACACTATATACCATCAACCACCATAAAAACCGTCACCACCTCAATTCACTTTTCCTCTTCGGTTCATCAATCCCTCTCATCACCACCTCATCATCACCATCAAGCCGCTACTACTGCTTGTTTTTCCTTCAGTTTAAGATAATGATGGACGTTAACGTTGAACCGAAAGCCATGGTTAATAATGGTCAAAACTGGAGTTGTTCTGATCACCTCCATAAAACCACAAATAAGTTGTTGCTGCTACTAGTTTGTGATATCTGTTAATGATCGAACAAAAGCAAGGAAACAATCGAAATCTGGAGGAAAGATGATGATTATAATTGATAAACGATAGGTAGAACCAACGATAATTTAAAGATCAAATTGAGAAAAAGAGAAAACATGCTTGGTGGGTATGTGGCTTTCCAGCTATGGACGGCTGTTATAAAAAGAAAAAAGAAATAGATATATACACCGAATACTTAATATGCTTTATTCCTAGTTATCGGATTCTTATATTAACATTTGGGCTAAAGCTTTTATTTTGCCATTGGGCTTTGTGATCAATTAGGTTGTAAAAGACTAATTTGACTTGGGTCGAGTGTTGGTTAAGCAGTTTGGCTTGGGAACCTGCTTTTGGGCCGAAAGAAGCTGAGGAAGGACGGGTTATAGTAATCAGATTAGGTATTAATTCAGAAAAGAATCAGGTAGAGAGATGGTTAAGGGTGTTTGGTTTAGCCGAGAGGTCTCGGGTTCGATCCCGGGCTATGGCATTTATTTCCTTTTAAGCTTGCTTTAAAGGTAGATTTCTTTTATTATTATTATTATTACTAACATTATTATTATTATTATTATCATTTACATGATTCTTATTATATTTATTATTATTATTATTATTATTATTATTATTATTATTATTATTATTATTATTATTATTAACATTATTTTATCAAATAAATATTAGATACATAAAAATATATTTGATACATAATATAATTTTATTAGTATTACATAAGATTATAGAATGAACATATTAACATTAATTATATAAATATTACCTATAACAAATTACTGATTTTCAACATAATACTAACTACTTGTATACATATATTAATATAACTATATGTAAAAATATTAATTATTTTACAAAATAAATATATGTAACACATAATTGAAGATATATATATATATATATATATATATATATATATATATATATATATATATATATATATATATATATATATATATATATATATATATATATATATATATATATATCTTAAATAGAATTGAAATGGAATTATTTGATTATATGTTTTAATACATATTTGAATGATATAGGTTCGTGAATCCGAGGCCAACCCTGCATTGTTCAGTATCGTCGTATGAATATTTTTATTACAAAATATCGTATTGTGAGTTTCATTACTCCCTTTTAAATGCTTTTGCAATATATATTTTGGGACTGAGAATACATGTGCTTTTTAAATGTTTTACGATATAGAAACAAGTAATCGAAACTACATTATATGGGTGAATGGATCAAAGTCGAATATGCCCATTTTAGCCTGGTAATCTAAGAATTAGGGAACATCACTAATTTTGAGAATTAGTGCACCCTTAATTGACGCGAATCCTAAAGTAGATCTATTGGTCCCAACAAACCCCATCCGTTGTAGCGGATGCTTTAGTACTTCGAGTTGTTATATAATGTCCGAAGGATGTCCCGGAATGATGGGGATATTCTTATATGCATCTTGTTAATGTTGATTATCTGGTGTTTAATCCATATGAATGATTATTTTTGTCTCTATGCATGGGACGTAATTTTTTATGAGAAATGAAAATGAAAATCTTGTGGTCTATTAAAATGATGAAAAAGATTGATTATGATAAACTAATGAACTCACCAACCTTTTGGTTGACACTTTAAAGCATGTTTATTCTCAGGTGTGAAAGAAATCTTCCGCTGTGCATTTCCTCATTTTAGAGATATTACTTGGAGTCATTCATGACATATTTCAAAAGATGTTGCATTCGAGTCGTTGAGTTTATCAATAATATTATTAAGTCATTTATAGTTGGATATATTATGAAATGGTATGCATGCCTGTCAACTTTCGATGAAATGAAAGTTTGTCTTTTAAAAACGAATGCAATGTTTGTAAAATGTATCATATAGAGGTCAATTACCTCGCGATGTAACCAAATGTAATGTATTCATCCAGATGGATTAGGACGGGTCGTTATATTTGCCTTCTGGAATGGTTAGCATATTCAGAACTGGTTCTTCAATATCTGCGGTAGAGCTGCTACCTTCTTTGGGACGGGAAACCGCTTTGCAACGTATTTCATCCTCTAGCACCATCAAATCATAAAGAAAGATCTCTGAAAGAAATAGAAAGTGTTAGAATCTAATATGCAAAAATGCATAAGTTTTGTGCGAAAATAACGATGCGATAAATACCTCTATTGGTTGCATCATAAAGGCTGACATTGTAATTATTCCATGGCCACTACACGAAAACTCGTCCCAGATACAGTGGAATATGGCTGTATTGGCGAACTACCAAGTGTACGTTTTTGACTTCGGCCAATAGTTTTTAACCGAGCTCATCAAGGTCATTGCGTTCATGTGATCTTTGATTAAGATCCATTGTCCAGCAGCGAAGGTTTTGATAATTGCGCAGTGCTTCAGCTTTAATAAAAAAGAATGATTTGCGCCAATTTCCAATAGACGCCTTTGGAGTTGTAATTACGCCACTGTGTGACTTAAAAGTAAACCATCCGCATCGGTTGGTGTGATTGTATTAAAGTTGCGAAACACATGAAGTAAGGGTTGCTCATTGAACGCCCTGCAATACATTTCAAATAAAACAATTTTAGCAACTGCGTAGGGGTGCAATTGGGCGATGGCGATGCTGTACGAATCGCAGACGCCCAAAAAGAAGTCGGTTGGTGGAAATCTTAGATTTCCTTGAAACATAGATGTTTCATAGACTGCAATCATCCATTCAGGAAGATTGTTAGCTCTCTCATTCTCAGTAGGAGCAATTGGCATGAACTGATCCAATAGCAGATAGTTAATTTTCAATCGCTCGATCTTCTCATCTGTCATATACGATGCGAATTTATCTACAGTGATAGCGGAAGAAGACTGAGGAGTAGAAGGAGAAGCCATTGGTGATATATGCAAAGATTGAAATTAAAAATAAGTAAGGAGATGATGAATATAGAGTGTGAATGATAAGCGTCAAGAAGATAAAGTGTTCATTTGTGTGAGTAATGCTTTAATAGAAAGGTGAATGCGAATGAGTAAAGTGAAACTGAATTAAAACAGATCCTATTTATACTTCTAATTGAAGGGATCAAGGCTATTCGCAATGATTATAATCAACGGCTATAATTCTGCTGCAATTCATCAACGGCTAGAAAAGAGCCGTCAGATCACGCTGATGGGATACGCATTATTTGTCAAACGCATTATTTATGTGCGTAACGGACTAAAATTTTGCGGAACATTTGAGAAACACATTTTAAACTACATTTTTTAGAGTTTATTATGTTATATTTTATGCGAAAATATAAAACAAAACTTGGGAGGACTTGATCATATATATAGGCATATATATGTATTTTTCAAGTGCGAAAGGCAATTTAAATGCGAGTACAAATAGAACCACGGATATGAGTTAGCATTATACGCGCTGCGCCTAAAACATTGCGGAATCCCACAGAAAGAAAGTGTGTGAAGATGTCCCGCACAAACATTGCGGATATGTCGTTGTTGCGCATCATTGGTTCGGGAAATATTCCAAACCTATAAATAGGGAGCTTGGCCTCTCATTTTAGGTTGTTGATTATGTGCAATTGCTAAGATTTTTATGGTTCACTTGTGAATATGCCAAGCCTTAATCATAATCAAGCCAAGGTATTGCAATCAAGACCGAGACATGGTGATTGATGTAGTGACCCGAACTATTCCATGTTTATATATATTAATTGAGATTGATATTTACATGATTAAATGTTTCCAACATGTTAAGCAATCAAACTTGTTAAGACTTGATTAATTGAAATAGGTTTCATATAGACAATTGACCACCCAAGTTGACCGGTGATTCACGAACGTTAAAACTTGTAAAAACTATATGATGACATATATATGGTTATATATATAGTTAACATGATATTATGATAAGTAAACATATCATTAATTATATTAACAATGAACTACATATGTAAAAACAAGACTACTAACTTAATGATTTTGAAACGAGACATATACGTAACGATTATCGTTGTAACTACATTTAATGTATATATATCATATTAAGAGATATTCGTACATCATAATATCATGATAATATAATAATTTAAAATATCTTTTGATATTATAAACATTGGGTTAACAACATTTAACAAGATCGTTAACCTAAAGGTTTCAAAACAACATTTACATGTAACGACTAACGATGACTTAACGACTCAGTTAAAATGTATATACATGTAGTGTTTTAATATGTATTCATACACTTTTGAAAGACTTCAAGAAACTTATCAAAATACTTCTACTTAACAAAAATGCTTACAATTACATCCTCGTTCAGTTTCATCAACAATTCTACTCGTATGCACCCGTATTCGTACTCGTACAATACACAGCTTTTAGATGTATGTACTATTGGTATATACACTCCAATGATCAGCTCTTAGCAGCCCATGTGAGTCACCTAACACATGTTGGAACCATCATTTGGCAACTAGCATGAAATATCTCATAAAATTACAAAAATATGAGTAATCATTCATGACTTATTTACATGAAAACAAAATAACATATCCTTTATATCTAATCCATACACCAACGACCAAAAACACCTACAAACACTTTCATTCTTCAATTTTCTTCATCTAATTGATCTCTCTCAAGTTCTATCTTCAAGTTTTAAGTGTTCTTCATAAATTCCAAAAGTTCTAGTTTCATAAAATCAAGAATACTTTCAAGTTTTCTAGCTCACTTCCAATCTTGTAAGGTGATCATCCAACCTCAAGAAATCTTTGTTTCTTACAGTAGGTTATCATTCTAATACAAGGTAATAATCATATTCAAACTTTGGTTCAATTTCTATAACTATAACAATCTTATTTTAAGTGATGATCTTACTTGAACTTGTTTTCGTGTCATGATTCTGCTTCAAGAACTTCGAGCCATCCAAGGATCCATTGAAGCTAGATCCATTTTTCTTTTTTCCAGTAGGTTTATCCAAGGAACTTAAGGTAGTAATGATGTTCATAACATCATTCGATTCATACATATAAAGCTATCTTATTCGAAGGTTTAAACTTGTAATCACTAGAACATAGTTTAGTGAATTCTAAACTTGTTCGCAAACAAAAGTTAATCCTTCTAACTTGACTTTTAAAATCAACTAAACACATGTTCTATATCTATATGATATGCTAACTTAATGATTTAAAACCTGGAAACACGAAAAACACCGTAAAACCGGATTTACGCCGTCGTAGTAACACCGCGGGCTGTTTTGGGTTAGTTAATTAAAAACTATGATAAACTTTGATTTAAAAGTTGTTATTCTGAGAAAATGATTTTTATTATGAACATGAAACTATATCCAAAAATTATGGTTAAACTCAAAGTGGAAGTATGTTTTCTAAAATGGTCATCTAGACGTCGTTCTTTCGACTGAAATGACTACCTTTATAAAAACGACTTGTAACTTATTTTCCCGACTATAAACCTATACTTTTTCTGTTTAGATTCATAAAATAGAGTTCAATATGAAACTATAGCAATTTGATTCACTCAAAACGGATTTAAAATGAAGAAGTTATGGGTAAAACAAGATTGGATAATTTTTCTCATTTTAGCTACGTGAAAATTGGTAACAAATCTATTCCAACCATAACTTAATCAACTTGTATTGTATATTATGTAATCTTGAGATACCATAGACACGTATACAATGTTTCGACCTATCATGTCGACACATCTATATATATTTCGGAACAACCATAGACACTCTATATGTGAATGTTGGAGTTAGCTATACAGGGTTGAGGTTGATTCCAAAATATATATAGTTTGAGTTGTGATCAATACTGAGATACGTATACACTGGGTCGTGGATTGATTCACGATAATATTTATCGATTTATTTCTGTACATCTAACTGTGGACAACTAGTTGTAGGTTACTAACGAGGACAGCTGACTTAATAAACTTAAAACATCAAAATATATTAAAAGTGTTGTAAATATATTTTGAACATACTTTGATATATATGTATATATTGTTATAGGTTCGTGAATCAACCAGTGACCAAATCTTACTTCCCGACGAAGTAAAAATCTGTGAAAGTGAGTTATAGTCCCACTTTTAAAATCTAATATTTTTGGGATGAGAATACATGCAGGTTTTATAAATGATTTACAAAATAGACACAAGTACGTGAAACTACATTCTATGGTTGAATTATCGAAATCGAATATGCCCCTTTTTATTAAGTCTGGTAATCTAAGAATTAGGGAACAGACACCCTAATTGACGCGAATCCTAAAGATAGATCTATTGGGCCTAACAAACCCCATCCAAAGTACCGGATGCTTTAGTACTTCGAAATTTATATCATATCCGAAGGGTGTCCCGGAATGATGGGGATATTCTTATATATGCATCTTGTTATTGTCGGTTACCAGGTGTTCACCATATGAATGATTTTTATCTCTATGTATGGGATGTGTATTGAAATATGAAATCTTGTGGTCTATTGTTACGATTTGATATATATAGGTTAAACCTATAACTCACCAACATTTTTGTTGACGTTTAAAGCATGTTTATTCTCAGGTGAATATTAAGAGCTTCCGCTGTTGCATACTAAAATAAGGACAAGATTTGGAGTCCATATTTGTATGATATTGTGTAAAAACTGCATTCAAGAAACTGATTTCGATGTAACATATTTGTATTGTAAACCATTATGTAATGGTCGTGTGTAAACAGGATATTTTAGATTATCATTATTTGATAATCTACGTAAAGCTTTTTAAACCTTTAATTATGAAATAAAGGTTATGGTTTGTTTTAAAAATGAATGCAGTCTTTGAAAAACGTCTCATATAGAGGTCAAAACCTCGCAACGAAATCAATTAATATGGAACGTTTTTAATCAATAAGAACGGGACATTTCAGTTGGTATCAGAGCGTTGGTCTTAGAGAACCAGAAAATTTGCATTAGTGTGTCTTATCGAGTTTGTTAGGATGCATTAGTGAGTCTGGACTTCGACCGTGTTTTCTTTAAAAATGATTGCTTAACATTTTTGTTGGAAACTATATATTTTTAACATATGAATATTATGTGATATATTAATCTCTTAACGTGTTTGATATTATGTGATAGATGTCTACCTCTAGAACAAGTCCCATTAACTCACCTAATAATAATGAAGAGTCAAATGTAAATTGGAATGATTCGTGGACTGATTCACAAGTTCCCGAAGAGGAACCGGAAGAAGAGTCGGAACCGGAAGAAGAATCGGAACCGGAAGAAGAATCGGAACCGGATGAAGAAATAGAACCGGTGGGGGAAATAATAAAACGGTTAAGTAAAAGAAAATCCTCAACCAACCGACCAAGGTTAATTATGGTCAATGGTGTTTCCGCCAAGGAAGCAAAATATTGGGAGGATTACCAATTCTCCGATGAATCGGATTCCGACGAGAATTCCGATGATGTTATAGAAATTACCCCAACTGAATTTAAAAAGGCAAAAGAAAATAATAAGGGAAAGGGCATAAAAATAGAGAAATCTAATTCCAACCCCGATGAACTTTATATGTATCGTCAACCCCCGAAGTCCTTAAGTTGTAACAATGACCCGGGAACCTCTAAACCACCAGGTTTTTCTAAACCAATGTGGATCACGACGGCTCGTATTAGGGGAACATCATATGTCCCTAGAAACTTGGCAAAACGAACTAAAACCGAAGAAGAAGAAATTGTAATATATGTAATATAGTGTGCTTATGCTTTATGATATATGTAAAAATTGCTTGTATTAATAAGTATTTTTTTTTATGAATCTAACTCTTGTCTATTTTACAGTATAAAAACACAAAATGGATAGACAACCCAATATTTTAAGAGACCTACCCGGAGACATGATTGATGAAATCTTGTCTAGAGTCGGTCAGAATTCTTCGGCACAACTATTTAAGGCGAGATCAGTTTGTAAGACATTCGAAGAACGTTCCAAGAATGTCTTGGTTTATAAGAGACTTTCGTTTGAAAGATGGGAGATATCACATTGGGAAACCAATAAGTTACGATGTGTTTACTTTGACGCATATATTGCGGGGAACCCAAATGCTATTTTACGCAATGGGTTAAGAAATTATTTTGACTCAATATATCCGAATATTGGACTTCGTGATTTAGAAAAAGCGGCTAACATGCAACATAAAGAAGCATGTTATGCTTACGGATTAGTAATGTTCGCTTCTCACCAAAGTGAGAACAAGAACATCGGGCTACAACTATTAAACAAAACGTTCCCACAAGTGACGGAGTCGGTAATTGGGGTAAGAAATGAGGTTTTTAGATTGTTACGGGACTGTTGGACATTACGTAACCCTCGTCCCTTTGACGACGTTACAACACGCTGTCTTATCAACGGCCATAACGGTTATGTTCCACAAGACCAAGGATGGGAAGTAGTCCTAGTAAAACCAGAATGCATGACTTGTTTCTGGACGTATGAATTACGTGTCTTTATTGTCTTTGCTGAACGACTTGTGTACTAGCTAGAATTATCTTCACAACCATCTTGTATCAAATTTATTGTGTGCTATATTTCATGCTATATGTAAAATAAACGGTATTGTAAGTTTGTAAAATATTGTGTAAAAGTTTGAACGCGAAATATTATTATAATCAGTTTTTCATATAGAATTGTAGTAGTTGAATTGTATATTAGCTACTAAGTATGAACTTAACGGGTAGGTACTACCCGAATTTAAACTTATAAAACGCTAATATGAAGAAAAAGCTTTTATAAATGAGTTCATATTATGCTACGAAATACTATTAACTACTCTTAATATTCTGTATGATTAACTTGTTCCATTTAACTATTTTGAAGGAAATGGCACCGACTACTCGACACACCGTGAATATGAATGAAGAGGAATTCCGTACTTTTCTAGCTTCAAACATAGCCGCAGTACAGGCTGCGCTACATACCAACAATAACCTTGGATCTAGCAGTACAGGAAATCGTGTAGGATGCACCTACAAAGAATTCACTGCCTGCAAACCTTTGGAATTTGATGGAACCGAAGGACCGATCGGATTGAAACGGTGGACCGAGAAGGTTGAATCGGTGTTTGCCATAAGTAAGTGTACTGAAGAGGAAAAAGTGAAGTACGCTACGCATACCTTCACAGGTTCTGCGTTAACATGGTGGAATACCTATCTAGAGCAAGTGGGACAAGATGATGCGTACGCACTACCGTGGTCAGCATTCAAGCACTTGATGAACGAGAAGTACCGTCCCAGAACCGAGGTCAATAAGCTCAAGACAGAACTTAGAGGGTTACGAACCCAAGGATTTGATATTACCACGTACGAAAGACGATTCACAGAATTGTGCCTATTGTGTCCGGGAGCATTCGAAGATGAGGAAGAGAAGATCGACGCGTTTGTGAAAGGATTACCGGAAAGAATCCAAGAAGATATAAGTTCACACGAGCCCGCCTCCATACAACAGGCATGTAGAATGGCTCACAAACTAGTGAACCAGATTGAAGAAAGAATTAAAGAACAGACTGCTGAAGAGGCCAATGTGAAGCAAGTCAAAAGAAAGTGGGAGGAAAACGGTGATAAGAATCACCAATACAACAACAACAGCAATTACAACAATAATCGCAACAATTATCCCAACAATCGCAACATCAATCGCAACTACAACAAACGGCCCAACAACAACAACAACAACAACAACAGCAACTACAACAATCATCCCAACAACAATAATAACCGCAACAACAACAACAATCAGAAGCAGCTATGCCAAAGGTGTGAAAAGAATCACTCGGGGTTCTGCACCAAATTTTGCAACAAGTGTAAAAGAAATGGTCATAGCGCGGCGAAGTGTGAGGTCTACGGACCAGGGGTTAATAGAACGAAAGGAACAAATGGTGTCGGAACGAGTAATGGCGGAGCAAGTAGTGTCGGAGCAAGTTATGCCAATGTAGTTTGTTATAAATGTGGAAAACCAGGCCACATTATTAGAAATTGCCCGAACCAGGAGAACACGAATGGACAAGGCCGTGGAAGAGTTTTCAATATTAATGCGGTAGAGGCACAGGAAGACCCGGAGCTTGTTACGGGTACGTTTCTTATTGACAATAAATCTGCTTATGTTTTATTTGATTCGGGTGCGGATAGAAGCTATATGAGTAGAGATTTTTGTGCTAAATTAAGTTGTCCATTGACGCCTTTGGATAGTAAATTTTTACTCGAATTAGCAAATGGTAAATTAATTTCAGCAGATAATATATGTCGGAATCGAGAAATTAAACTGGTTAGCGAAACATTTAAGATTGATTTGATACCAGTAGAGTTAGGGAGTTTTGATGTGATAATCGGTATGGACTGGTTGAAAGAAGTGAAAGCGGAGATCGTTTGTTACAAAAATGCAATTCGCATTATACGAGAAAAGGGAAAACCCTTAATGGTGTACGGAGAAAAGGGCAACACGAAGCTACATCTTATTAGTAATTTGAAGGCACAAAAACTAATAAGAAAAGGTTGCTATGCTGTTCTAGCACACGTCGAGAAAGTACAAACTGAAGAAAAGAGCATCAATGATGTTCCCATTGCAAAAGAATTTCCCGATGTATTTCCGAAAGAATTACCGGGATTACCCCCACAACGATCCGTTGAATTTCAAATAGATCTTGTACCAGGAGCTGCACCAATAGCTCGTGCTCCTTACAGACTCGCACCCAGCGAGATGAAAGAACTGCAAAGCCAATTACAAGAACTTTTAGAGCGTGGTTTCATTCGACCAAGCACATCACCGTGGGGAGCTCCTGTTTTGTTTGTCAAGAAGAAAGATGGTACATTCAGGTTGTGTATCGACTACCGAGAGTTGAACAAACTTACCATCAAGAACCGCTACCCACTACCGAGAATCGACGACTTATTTGATCAACTACAAGGCTCGTCTGTTTATTCAAAGATTGACTTACGTTCCGGGTATCATCAAATGCGGGTGAAAGAAGATGATATTCCAAAGACTGCTTTCAGAACACGTTACGGTCATTACGAGTTTATGGTCATGCCATTTGGTTTAACTAATGCACCAGCTGTGTTCATGGACCTTATGAACCGAGTGTGTGGACCATACCTTGACAAGTTTGTCATTGTTTTCATTGATGACATACTTATTTACTCAAAGAATGACCAAGAACACGGTGAACATTTGAGAAAGGTGTTAGAAGTATTGAGGAAGGAAGAATTGTACGCTAAGTTTTCAAAGTGTGCATTTTGGTTGGAAGAAGTTCAATTCCTCGGTCACATAGTGAACAAAGAAGGTATTAAGGTGGATCCGGCAAAGATAGAAACTGTTGAAAAGTGGGAAACCCCGAAAACTCCGAAACACATACGCCAGTTTTTAGGACTAGCTGGTTACTACAGAAGGTTCATCCAAGACTTTTCCAGAATAGCAAAACCCTTGACTGCATTAACGCATAAAGGGAAGAAATTTGAATGGAATGATGAACAAGAGAAAGCGTTTCAGTTATTGAAGAAAAAGCTAACTACGGCACCTATATTGTCATTGCCTGAAGGGAATGATGATTTTGTGATTTATTGTGACGCATCAAAGCAAGGTCTCGGTTGTGTATTAATGCAACGAACGAAGGTGATTGCTTATGCGTCTAGACAATTGAAGATTCACGAACAAAATTATACGACGCATGATTTGGAATTAGGCGCAGTTGTTTTTGCATTAAAGACTTGGAGGCACTACTTATATGGGGTTAAAAGTATTATATATACCGACCACAAAAGTCTTCAACACATATTTAATCAGAAACAACTGAATATGAGGCAGCGTAGGTGGATTGAATTATTGAATGATTACGACTTTGAGATTCGTTACCACCCGGGAAAGGCAAATGTGGTAGCCGATGCCTTGAGCAGGAAGGACAGAGAACCCATTCGAGTAAAATCTATGAATATAATGATTCATAATAACCTTACTACTCAAATAAAGGAGGCGCAACAAGGAGTTTTAAAAGAGGGAAATTTAAAGGATGAAATACCCAAAGGATCGGAGAAGCATCTTAATATTCGAGAAGACGGAACCCGGTATAGGGCTGAAAGGATTTGGGTACCAAAATTTGGAGATATGAGAGAAATGGTACTTAGAGAAGCTCATAAAACCAGATACTCAATACATCCTGGAACGGGAAAGATGTACAAGGATCTCAAGAAACATTTTTGGTGGCCGGGTATGAATGCCGATGTTGCTAAATACGTAGGAGAATGTTTGACGTGTTCTAAGGTCAAAGCTGAGCATCAGAAACCATCAGGTCTACTTCAACAATCCGAAATCCCGGAATGGAAATGGGAAAACATTACCATGGATTTCATCACTAAATTACCAAGGACTGCAAGTGGTTTTGATACTATTTGGGTAATAGTTGATCGTCTCACCAAATCAGCACACTTCCTACCAATAATAGAAGATGATAAGATGGAGAAGTTAGCACGACTGTATTTGAAGGAAGTCGTCTCCAGACATGGAATACCAATCTCTATTATCTCTGATAGGGATGGCAGATTTATTTCAAGATTCTGGCAGACATTACAGCAAGCATTAGGAACTCGTCTAGACATGAGTACTGCCTATCATCCACAAACTGATGGGCAGAGCGAAAGGACGATACAAATGCTTGAAGACATGCTACGAGCATGTGTTATTGATTTCGGAAACAGTTGGGATCGACATCTACCATTAGCAGAATTTTCGTACAACAACAGCTACCATTCAAGCATTGAGATGGCGCCGTTTGAAGCACTTTATGGTAGAAAGTGCAGGTCTCCGATTTGTTGGAGTGAAGTGGGGGATAGACAGATTACGGGTCCGGAGATTATACAAGAAACTACCGAGAAGATCATCCAAATTCAACAACGGTTGAAAACCGCCCAAAGTCGACAAAAGAGCTACGCTGACATTAAAAGAAAAGATATAGAATTTGAAATTGGAGAGATGGTCATGCTTAAAGTTGCACCTTGGAAAGGCGTTGTTCGATTTGGTAAACGAGGGAAATTAAATCCAAGGTATATTGGACCATTCAAGATTATTGATCGTGTTGGACCAGTAGCTTACCGACTTGAGTTACCTCAACAACTCGCGGCTGTACATAACACTTTCCACGTCTCGAATTTGAAGAAATGTTTTGCTAAAGAAGATCTCACTATTCCGTTAGATGAAATCCAAATCAACGAAAAACTTCAATTCATCGAAGAACCCGTCGAAATAATGGATCGTGAGGTTAAAAGACTTAAGCAAAACAAGATACCAATTGTTAAGGTTCGATGGAATGCTCGTAGAGGACCTGAGTTCACCTGGGAGCATGAAGATCAGATGAAGAAGAAATACCCGCATCTATTTCCAGAAGATTCGTCAACACCTTCAACAGCTTAAAATTTCGGGACGAAATTTATTTAACGGGTAGGTACTGTAGTGACCCGAACTATTCCATGTTTATATATATTAATTGAGATTGATATTTACATGATTAAATGTTTCCAACATGTTAAGCAATCAAACTTGTTAAGACTTGATTAATTGAAATAGGTTTCATATAGACAATTGACCACCCAAGTTGACCGGTGATTCACGAACGTTAAAACTTGTAAAAACTATATGATGATATATATATGGTTATATATATAGTTAACATGATATTATGATAAGTAAACATATCATTAATTATATTAACAATGAACTACATATGTAAAAACAAGACTACTAACTTAATGATTTTGAAACGAGACATATACGTAACGATTATCGTTGTAACGACATTTAATGTATATATATCATATTAAGAGATATTCGTACATCATAATATCATGATAATATAATAATTTAAAATATCTTTTGATATTATAAACATTGGGTTAACAACATTTAACAAGATCGTTAACCTAAAGGTTTCAAAACAACATTTACATGTAACGACTAACGATGACTTAACGACTCAGTTAAAATGTATATACATGTAGTGTTTTAATATGTATTCATACACTTTTGAAAGACTTCAAGAAACTTATCAAAATACTTCTACTTAACAAAAATGCTTACAATTACATCCTCGTTCAGTTTCATCAACAATTCTACTCGTATGCACCCGTATTCGTACTCGTACAATACACAGCTTTTAGATGTATCTACTATTGGTATATACACTCCAATGATCAGCTCTTAGCAGCCCATGTGAGTCACCTAACACATGTGGGAACCATCATTTGGCAACTAGCATGAAATATCTCATAAAATTACAAAAATATGAGTAATCATTCATGACTTATTTACATGAAAACAAAATAACATATCCTTTATATCTAATCCATACACCAACGACCAAAAACACCTACAAACACTTTCATTCTTCAATTTTCTTCATCTAATTGATCTCTCTCAAGTTCTATCTTCAAGTTTTAAGTGTTCTTCATAAATTCCAAAAGTTCTAGTTTCATAAAATCAAGAATACTTTCAAGTTTGCTAGCTCACTTCCAATCTTGTAAGGTGATCATCCAACCTCAAGAAATCTTTGTTTCTTACAGTAGGTTATCATTCTAATACAAGGTAATAATCATATTCAAACTTTGGTTCAATTTCTATAACTATAACAATCTTATTTTAAGTGATGATCTTACTTGAACTTGTTTTCGTGTCATGATTCTGCTTCAAGAACTTCGAGCCATCCAAGGATCCATTGAAGCTAGATCCATTTTTCTCTTTTCCAGTAGGTTTATCCAAGGAACTTAAGGTAGTAATTGTATTCATAACATCATTCGATTCATACATATAAAGCTATCTTATTCGAAGGTTTAAACTTGTAATCACTAGAACATAGTTTAGTGAATTCTAAACTTGTTCGCAAACAAAAGTTAATCCTTCTAACTTGACTTTTAAAATCAACTAAACACATGTTCTATATCTATATGATATGCTAACTTAATGATTTAAAACCTGGAAACACGAAAAACACCGTAAAACCGGATTTACGCCGTCGTAGTAACACTGCGGGCTGTTTTGGGTTAGTTAATTAAAAACTATGATAAACTTTGATTTAAAAGTTGTTATTCTGAGAAAATGATTTTTATTATGAACATGAAACTATATCCAAAAATTATGGTTAAACTCAAAGTGGAAGTATGTTTTCTAAAATGGTCATCTAGACGTCGTTCTTTCGACTGAAATGACTACCTTTATAAAAATGAATTGTAACTTATTTAAAATGAAGAAGTTATGGGTAAAACAAGATTGGATAATTTGAAACCATAGCAATTTGATTCACTCAAAACGGATTTAAAATGAAGAAGTTATGGGTAAAACAAGATTGGATAATTTTTCTCATTTTAGCTACGTGAAAATTGGTAACAAATCTATTCCAACCATAACTTAATCAACTTGTATTGTATATTATGTAATCTTGAGATACCATAGACACGTATACAATGTTTCGACCTATCATGTCGACACATCTATATATATTTCGGAACAACCATAGACACTCTATATGTGAATGTTGGAGTTAGCTATACAGGGTTGAGGTTGATTCCAAAATATATATAGTTTGAGTTGTGATCAATACTGAGATACGTATACACTGGGTCGTGGATTGATTCAAGATAATATTTATCGATTTATTTCTGTACATCTAACTGTGGACAACTAGTTGTAGGTTACTAACGAGGACAGCTGACTTAATAAACTTAAAACATCAAAATATATTAAAAGTGTTGTAAATATATTTTGAACATACTTTGATATATATGTATATATTGTTATAGGTTCGTGAATCAACCAGTGACCAAATCTTACTTCCCGACGAAGTAAAAATCTGTGAAAGTGAGTTATAGTCCCACTTTTAAAATCTAATATTTTTGGGATGAGAATACATGCAGGTTTTATAAATGATTTACAAAATAGACACAAGTACGTGAAACTACATTCTATGGTTGAATTATCGAAATCGAATATTCCCCTTTTTATTAAGTCTGGTAATCTAAGAATTAGGGAACAGACACCCTAATTGACCCGAATCCTAAAGATAGATCTATTGGGCCTAACAAACCCCATCCAAAGTACCGGATGCTTTAGTACTTCGAAATTTATATCATATCCGAAGGGTGTCCCGGAATGATGGGGATATTCTTATATATGCATCTTGTTATTGTCGGTTACCAGGTGTTCACCATATGAATGATTTTTATCTCTATGTATGGGATGTGTATTGAAATATGAAATCTTGTGGTCTATTGTTACGATTTGATATATATAGGTTAAACCTATAACTCACCAACATTTTTGTTGACGTTTAAAGCATGTTTATTCTCAGGTGAATATTAAGAGCTTCCGCTGTTGCATACTAAAATAAGGACAAGATTTGGAGTCCATATTTGTATGATATTGTGTAAAAACTGCATTCAAGAAACTGATTTCGATGTAACATATTTGTATTGTAAACCATTATGTAATGGTCGTGTGTAAACAGGATATTTTAGATTATCATTATTTGATAATCTACGTAAAGCTTTTTAAACCTTTAATTATGAAATAAAGGTTATGGTTTGTTTTAAAAATGAATGCAGTCTTTGAAAAACGTCTCATATAGAGGTCAAAACATCGCAACGAAATCAATTAATATGGAACGTTTTTAATCAATAAGAACGGGACATTTCAATTGATCACTTGAACCTAAGTGAAAAACGATTATAAGGTCCCAAAAACATTATCAACACCATCTTCCACCCCTCATTGCACTCAACTCCTAAATTAGATCGTAACATCTAATTTAGGATTGATCAACTAGAGACACGCATTAGTCCACAGAGATCCATATGCAGCATTTGTAATGGACTGGTGGTGTTATGTTCGGTTTTTGATTTGTGGGAGGATTTATGAATCTTTCTCATTTTACAGGCAGGACAAACGTGGGCGGAGTCGAATGAGATAAGTGGAACACTGTCAACAAGATTATTGGAAACTAATTTGTTGAGGTTCTGAGTATGCAGGTGTGACATTCGGTGATGCCACAGCCATGAGGTTTCGGAAGAAGCTTTTGAAACCAAGCAAAGGGGCTGTGGATTTGATGACATGTTTTTCATAGCCAAAGTATAGAGGGTGGATTCACGTTTTCTTACAAGAAGATCGTCGCCCTTCATGGTTTGTACACAACACATGGATCTTTCAAAGATCACACGGAGATCACTGTCGCAGAATTGACTAACGCTAAAGAGACGGCATCCAAGACCTCTCACATAGGACACGTCTTGGTGGTTACACCGTTTAACACATAATCTTCATGTCCTTTAATTGTTGCTATTTCATCATTTCCAAAGCGAATGGTACCTAAGAACTTGTCGACATAGTTTGTCAACATGGATTTATCACCAGTCGTGTGTCTGGAGCAACCTGAATCCAAATACCAAACACACGCTGGGATAACTGAAGGTATTTCGTATGCCCGAGAGACATATAAAATTAATGTGGCTAAGGTGTTATGATCCAAGTCGGGTCATACCCAATAACAAGCTTACTGACACCTTATATGTATTTAATCTTGACGATTGGTTCGTTAAATAAATACGTGACACTTGGATTTTAGAAAATGGGTTTTCTAAATATAATCACTTGAGTTAAGTTATTTGGATAACTTATATCCTATGGATTTAAATTGTTTATAGGAGTAAACAATTTACATTGTGTAATATTTATAAAAGGGTTTATAAATATACAAGTAACAAATAAATACTAGCACAAATATTACAAGTTTTATAAAAATACTAATCTTTTATAAAACAAAGTGGTGGTGGCGGTTTGCATAGCCCAAGGAAGACCAACATGTGCTTGTGTTGTTACTTTTAATATGACATAATTCTCAAGTGTATGCATGCTCACTTTAACCAAGCCTTTTGACTCATTTCAAGAATGCAAGTGGAGGACACAATATTATTCTTTTGGGAGAGTGCTGGCCCATTTTCAATCAGCCTTTTTGCTGAGATTCTGGCCGAAATTATGGGTGAACAAAAGGTGGTTTCAAGCTTGGTCACTTCAATGTACAATATGTATATGAACCAAGACTTGTGAGGTTAAAAGACATGCATTTTAATACATATAAAACCACTTGTAATCAGCTCATTTTTCAGCTCTTTTTCTGTTGAATCTGGCCGTGAGTTTTAGGTAGGAAGAAAGGGTTCTTCATGTAGTATTGCAAGCTCATATGTAGTGTCAATAAATCCTAACCAAATTGCATGGTGTTAGTAATCAAAGCTTGGGGTATACTACACTTGAGGCTTCAAGTTAGAAGCTTTTAAGTCATCAAATATCATCACTAATTCACTGCAGCTGCTGGTCGGTTTTAACAAGCAAACAAAAAGGGGTTTCAAGTTAGTTTTAAGGTGAATAAGGTTAAGTAAGACTCAAGGGTGTTTTGGTGTCTTGTTTGGTCATCTTCTTCATCATCATTCATGACTTATAGCAGCCCTTAAACTTGTTTTAAGGAGGTATTAAACTCTTCCTTTCTTGTTCATTAGTAAGCATTATTTCATAACTTGATCCAAGATGGGATTTAGCTTTAATTAATTTAAAGATAACAAGTTAAATTAGTAATTTCACGCTTCCTTTTTATAATGATTCTTAAATGGTTTTAAGAGTTTTAAACTTGTTAAATCCCAACAATGGTATCCGAGACGAAGTTGATGAAATATGCTTCAAGAAGTTGTTTTAAACCCATTATATTTGCATTCTATAAACATGCATTAATTTAGAATGCAAAAATCAAAGGGTTTGGGTGGGTTTGATGAGGAGGCCGAATTGTTTGAGTCCCAAAAATGGGTTTGGGCTCTTCCATTTAGTTCATATTTGGTTGCATATTGTTGTTCACCATCTATGCCTTGACCTTGTGTTTGGTTGAATGTTTGAATGAATTGTATGATTCATATGGTTTGTAATATTATTCATTCATATGGCTTGTAATATTATTCATTTGGCATGTAATAATTCATTCATAAGGCTATGTAATTTATTTTATATTTGGTATGTAAAATAGATTAGGTTGTATTTTCATTTTCTAGATAAAAATGTATTAGGATACATATTTTGTAAAATGAAGATACAAGATGATGAAGACTTGAAGAACACAAGGAGCATTTGGATGCAAGGTTAAGTGGGAGATTGGAAATCTCTTGCTTTGTGTTAAAACCCCTTAACCGGTGGCATTTGTTTTCGGCTAAACAAATGTCCACCAAAATGGCTAGATTGTGAACACACTTATTTTGCATGTGTGGTTGTTTGTATGATTATTGTTTTGTATGTTTGGTTGATACAATTAATCACAAGATAAAAACAAACAAAACGACAATTTAATTGGTTAAATTAGACGTACTAAGTACATGCAAAACGGCAATTTAAATGGTTAAATTAAAATAGCAACCAAAAACCTTAATAAATGGTTATTAAGAACAAGAAAAGGATAACGTATATAAAATGGTTTATATCAAGTAATTGGCTCAATTACAAGACATGAAATTGGTTTTTCATAAGTACCATACACTAAATGCATGTTGGTGTATGGCATAAAAGTTTTCTCAAACTAGAATTAACGAAAACTTAAAATCCCTTTTACAAACAAGGCAACAAGTTTAACGCCATCCTTTTGTGTGACACTTAGGCATATTAGGGAACTCATGATGTCATAACCCGTCCTTAACCATAAGAACGTGTTAGATAACGTATGATTTCATTGCGAGGTATTGACCTCTATATGCGACATTTTTTTTAAAAAGGAAAACTGCATATATTATACATTACAAACCAAACCATTATTTTTGTTACAAGCTTTAGACAATAAAAAGATGATTATCGTTTAACGATAATCTTCGACTTACAAACTTTACAAATGATAATAACAACACGATTTCTAGCATATTTTACAACACACGTCCTCGGATATGCAGTTTTATTTTTGACACAAATATGAGTACGCATGATCCTGCTTAGATTCAACATAATGCAGCGGAAGCTTTAATTATCACCTGAGAATAAACATGTTTAAAAACGTCAACATAAAGTTGGTGAGATATAGGTTTAGTGCGCAGCAATATATATATATAGACCACAAGATTTCGTATATAAACATTTCAATAAAAATATTCTAAGTGGTTGAGCACTTGGTAACCATACTTAACATTTTCACGTCGCATATTCCCTTTAATATGAAATCTTACTACACCGTACCAAGTGTAGTCACAAAACGAAGTACTGTGCAACCGTTGAATACTGGTCGTCCAGTCCGGTTGGGGTTGTCAGGCCCGATAGATCTATCAACAGGATTCGCGTTTACAATACCGCTGTAAATATTAGTTACCAAGCTACAGGGAAGTATGCCAGTGGTACAACTCAACGTAGAACATATTTTTCAGTTACTTGTGTCCATATCGTAAAACATAAAATACATGTATTCTCATCCCGAAATATTTAGAGTTTAAAAGTGGGACTATATACTCACTCTTGTCTTGATGATATAAATAATTTGACTCGGTCTTCCGGTTGATATCACGAACCTATCCATATATAATATATCAATATGTTTTCATTTTAAAACAAACGTTATATATATATATACTTGTTATACTTTTAATATTTTGAATATTTCCTTAGTCCGTAGTTAGCATTCCGATGTTAGTAATTCAATTTTTAATGGTTCATTTTTAGATGTTTAATATACCCGCAATAAACAAAACCCCCAACGAAATAAATAAAACCCCATCGTATATGTATTGGTCGAGATTAATCTTGACCCATGGTACCGGTGTTGTCAAATGACGTGTTGCGTACATAAAGTACCGGTGTTGTCAAATGACGTGTTGCGTACAATCATGGGATCTTATGATTAATCTTCTCGTGTTGTTTACGGGTGATCCTGAACCATATAAAATTGAATTATAAGTACATATATATAAAATATCATGTTATCTTAGAAATATGTGATTTATATCATTTTTTTCCAATTGATCCCGTAGTTGAAATGATCTAGGATAACCAATTTTGTTTCGGTCATAGTTTCTTCGTTACAAATCCGTTTTCGTTGATTCAAATTGCCATCTTCTTGGATCGAGTTCTTCTTTAAGACTATGAACTGTAAATACCTTGGTTTGTATTCAAAATCATACGGCATAAGTGAAACATTAGTGAAACATATGAAGTTAAACATTTTTGTTACAACAAAATCATTTAATGACCATTTTTCTAAAAATACTTATACTTTGAAAAACCAAGTTTTACCTTGTTAAATTAACATATAAATAAGTTATGTTACATGTCTTGAAGTATTTTAAAAGTTAAGTTAGAAGGATCTACTTAGTTTGCAAACAAGTTTGAAAACATTCAAACTATGTTCTTGTTGTTAAACTTTTGTACCACAAAATAAGATAGCTATATATATATGAATTGAATAAGGTTATGAACATAGATTCTACCTCAAGTTCCTTGGATAAGTTTGCTGTAAAAGAGGAGTAAGAAGCTAGAATCAAAAGGGTGATAGAAGTGGATGAAAGATTGGAAGTAAGTTGGTGTTCTTGGAAGGTTTTCTTGAAGTGTTTTTGTATGGTTTTCTTATGGTGTTTTAGTATGGTTTTTGAAGCTAGATCTTTATGGAACTTTGCTGGATTGTTATGGAGTTTAGAGAGTAAGAAAGAGTGTGTGTTTTTAGTTAAGAGATTGAAGTAAAAATGAATCAAAAATGATGATACATATATACTCCTAAAAATGTGATCTTTAAGGATAACATGACAAAATTCTAGTTTGTATTTTTGTAATTAGTCTTGCAATGATTCAAAAGTAATTACCTAGCTCTAAGGGCATGAATAATGGCTGGTTAGGTGGTGATTTTGATGTGTATTTACTATTAGTAAATACGTATAGGAGCTAGGTATGATACGAGTACAAATACTCTAAATATACGTATAGAAATTTTGTGAAAAATGGAATGAGGATTCAAATATAGCTATCTTTTGTGAATACACTTATATGATTTTATGTATTTAAGTTCTTAAAAGTGATTAAATACATTACTTATACAATATATGTATAAACATTATATGTCTTAAGTATTTATGTCAAATAACGTTACGTATAGTTATCGTTTTGAAAACTTAAGTTAGTAGTTTCAAAATACACATATAACTTGTTGTTATTAATATAAAATGAGGTATTAAAACATTCTTTAATCATGTTAAATATATATATATACATATATATACACAAACGTATAATTATCACATATTGTATGGTTCGTGATATCATCGGTCAAACTAGACGGTCAAACGTTGTGTAAAACTCTTTTCGGAAATATCAGTCTCAACAATTTGGATTGCTTATCAAGTTGGTAATGTTTAATTTATGTAAATATCAATCTTATAAGTATAGAACGATCGAAAAAGTGCGGGTCGTTACATTACCTCCCCGTTAAATAAATTTCGTCCCGAAATTTTAAAATTGTACCTATTTTGCGTCATCGAGAAACAAGTGTGGATACTTTTGCTTCATCTGATCCTCTCGTTCCCAAGTAAACTCGGGACCTCTTCTAGCATTCCAACGAACCTTAACAATCGGTATATTACTCTGTTTGAGCTGTTTAACTTCACGGTCCATGATTTCGATTGGTTCTTCGACGAATTGTAGTTTCTCGTCGACATGAATTTCTTCAAGAGGAATGGTGAGGTCTTCCTTTGCAAGACACTTCTTCAGGTTTGAGACGTGAAAGGTATTATGTACTCCAGCGAGTTGTTGCGGTAACTCGAGTCGATAAGCTACCGGTCCAATGCGTTCGATGATCTTGAATGGGCCTACGTACCTTGGGTTTAGTTTACCCCTTTTGCCGAAACGTATCACACCTTTCCAAGGTGACACCTTTAGCATAACCATGTCCCCGACTTGAAACTCTAATGGTTTCCTTCGGACATCGGCGTAGCTCTTTTGGCGACTGCGGGCTGTTTTCAATCTCTCCTTGATTTGCACTATCTTCTCAGTCGTTTCATGTATGATCTCGGGACCAGTTAATTGTCGATCTCCTACTTCATTCCAACAGATAGGAGATCTACACTTCCTTCCGTACAATGCTTCGAATGGCGCAGCTCCAATGCTCGCATGATAACTATTATTATACGAGAATTCTGCTAACGGTAGGTATTTATCCCATCCGTTTCCAAAATCGATCACACATGCCCTGAGCATGTCTTCGAGAGTCTGAATCGTTCTCTCACTCTGTCCATCGGTTTGTGGATGATATGCGGTACTCATATCCAACCGAGTTCCTAGTGCCTCCTGTAGTGATTGCCAGAATTTTGAGGTAAATCTACTATCACGATCGGATATAATGGAAATAGGTATTCCATGCCTTGAAACAACTTCCTTTATATACAATCGTAATAGTTTCTCCATTCTATCCGTTTCCTTTATAGGTAAGAAATGTGCAGACTTGGTGAGACGATCAACAATCACCCAAATGGTGTCGTATCCCCAGGCAGTCTTTGGTAACTTTGTGATGAAATCCATGGTAATACCATCCCATTTCCATTCTGGGATTTCTGGTTGTTGAAGTAACCCTGACGGCTTCTGGTGTTCTGCTTTGACCTTAGAACAAGTTAAACACTCCCCAACATATGTTGCAACGTCTGTTTTTAAATTAGGCCACCAATAATGCGTCTTAAGATCTTGGTACATCTTTCCAACTCCAGGATGTATCGAATATCTTGTCTTATGTGCCTCGTTCAATATCAACTTCCTTAATCCACCCAACTTCGGTACCCAAATACGATTTGCAAAATATCGAATTCCATCTTCCCGCATAACGAGTTGCTTCTCATACTTCTTCATTATTTCATTTCCTATATTTTCTTTAGTAAGTGCTTCTCGTTGAACTTCTTTGATTTGTGAGTTGAGATTCATGCGAATTTTTATGTTCATCGCTCGTACTCGAATTGGTTCTCGTTCCTTTCTGCTTAGTGCGTCAGCCACCACATTCGCTTTCCCGGGATGATAACGAATTTCACAATCATAGTCGTTTATTAACTCGACCCACCTACGTTGCCTCATGTTCAATTGTTTCTGATCAAAAATATGTTGAAGGCTTTTATGATCAGTAAACACAGTGAATTTAACCCCATACAAGTAGTGTCTCCACATCTTCAATGCAAACACGACTGCTCCCAATTCTAGATCATGCGTCGTATAATTTCGCTCGTGAATCTTCAATTGTCGGGATGCGAATGCAATAACTTTCTTCCGTTGCATAAAAACACAACCAAAACCTTGTCGCGAAGCGTCACAATATATTTCAAAATCATCGTTCCCTTCAGGTAACGATAAAATAGGCGCCGTAGTTAACTTCTTCTTCAATAATTGAAATGCGTTCTCCTGCTCCGAGGTCCATTCGTATTTCTTCCCTTTTTGCGTTAATGCTGTCAACGGCTTAGCTATTCGAGAAAAATCTTGAATAAACCTTCTATAATAACCGGCTAAACCCAAAAATTGGCGTATCTGCATTGGTGTCTTAGGAGTCTCCCATTTTTCAATGGCTTCAATTTTTACTGGATCAACCTGAATTCCTTTGCTACTAACAACGTGGCCAAGAAATTGTACTTCTTTCAACCAGAAAGCACACTTAGAAAATTTAGCATAAAGTTGTTCTTTTCTCAACAACTCCAGTATCAACCTTAAATGCTCTTCATGCTCTTGCTCACTCTTGGAATAGATAAGAATATCATCAATGAAAACGATAACAAACTTATCTAAATACGGACTACAAACTCGATTCATGAGGTCCATGAATACAGCTGGCGCATTCGTCAATCCAAACGGCATAACCAAAAATTCGTAATGACCATAACGTGTCCGAAAAGCAGTTTTCGGAATGTCCTCTTCTTTGACGCGTAGTTGATGATAGCCCGATCTTAAGTCGATTTTCGAATACACACATGATCCTTGCAATTGATCAAATAAGTCATCAATTCTCGGTAGTGGATACCGATTCTTGATAGTTAACTTATTTAATTCACGATAGTCTATACACATCCTAAAAGATCCATCTTTCTTCTTAACAAACAAAATTGGAGCTCCCCACGGTGAAGTACTCGGTCGTATGAATCCACGGTCCAGTAATTCTTTTAACTGACTTTGAAGTTCTTTTAACTCGGACGGTGCAAGTCTATATGGAGCACAAGCCACTGGTGCAGCTCCTGGTACTAAATCTATTTGAAATTCTACCGATCTAAATGGAGGTAATCCCGGCAATTCTTCCGGAAAAACTTCAAGAAAATCTCTTGCCACAGGCACGTCGTTGATGCACTTTTCTTTCTTTTCGACTTTATTAACATGTGCTAAAATAGCGTAACATCCCTTTTCTAAACACTTCTTGGCTTTCAAACAGCTAATGAGTTTTAGCTTTGAATTACCCTTCTCTCCATAAATCATCACAGGCATTTTATCCTTACCAGGAATACGAATTGCCTTCTTGGCACAAACAACTTCCGCTCCTATTTTGGACATCCAGTCCATGCCGACTATTACATCAAAACCTCCTAATTCTACGGGTATTAAGTCGATTTTAAACGTTTCTCCGGCTAAATTTATTTCACAATCACGACAAATTTTATCGGCTTCAATTAGTTTACCATTAGCTAACTCAATCAAGTACTTAGCATCTAAAGGTAATGATGAACAATTCAATTTAGTGTAAAAATTTATACACACGTAACTTCTATCGGCGCCAGTATCAAATAAAATAGATGCTGATAAGTTATTAATGGTAAACGTACCCGTAACAAGTTCCGGGTCTTCTCGTGCCTCTCTAGCATTAATAACAAACGCTCTTCCACGTGCAGGTCCGCCATTCTGATTCGGGCACTGACTCTTATAGTGACCTTGTTTTCCACAACCAAAACAAGTAATGGTAGCCAAAGCAGTTCTATTTGCGTTGGTGGCAGGAGTCTTGTTGCCATTTGTAACGAGAGCCTTACAATCTTCCGCAAGATGACCTTGTCGATTACACTTGGTGCATAACACACTACAGTAACCAAAGTGATGTTTGTGGCAACGGTTGCATAAAGGACTTTGTCCTTTATAACCAAAACCTGAACCACTACTCGCACCTTGCGTGTTTTCTTGTTTCTTAAAAGATTGTTGTTGGTTACCTCGATCATAATTTCCATTCCACTTTCTTTTGTTACCTGATACCTTCACATCAGTATTGGATACTTTCTTATCCATGATGACCTGATCCATTAGCTCGTTTGCCATGGTTATAGCTTCATGAATTGTCTTAGGTTTCGATGCTGTAACATTTGCCTTGACCTTTTTGGGCAAACCAGCTTTGTACATTTCAATCTTCCGTTCTTCGGTTGGAACCAATTCAGGACATAGCAAAACTAATTCCATGAATCGCTGGTTGTAGTTGGTGATTTCAGTACCAACCACCTTCAAACTTCGTAACTCATCTTCTAACTTAATAACCTCATTCCTTGGACAATACTCGGTGATTATCATTGCTTTGAATTCTTCCCATGGAGTATCATAAGCTACATCTCCTCCTACCGCCTTCACATAATTCTTCCACCATGTGAGTGCACTATCTTGTAAAGTGCACGATGCAAACTTGGTCATGTCTTTTTCATCACAACCACTGATTTTAAACACCGTCTCCATCTTTTCTATCCATCGGGTTAAACCGATCGGCCCTTCCGTTCCACTGAATGATGAAGGCTTGCAAGCTTGAAACGTCTTGTAGGAGCATCCTACACGAGGATTTGGATTAACTGCAGCAGCTCTTGCAGCCTCAACCCATAACATTCTGTCGTTCACTCGCTGGTTGATGAAGTCCTCGACTTCTTGTTCCGTCATTCGATTCAATCGCGCCATTTCCTAATGAAAGAAAATAATTATTCACATGGATTATTATAGATGTAGTGTGTATTTATAGTACATTATAGCTTATTAATAATATGAACTAGGTATTATTATAAAAGCCTTTTCTTCTTATTAGCGTTTTATAATTATATCTTGGGTAGTACCTACCCGTTAATGTTCATACTTAATAGCTTAGTACAGAATCAATTACTACAATCTAAATAATACTTAACCATGGAAAATTATTGCATTTCATACTTCAATATTTTACATATGCTTATCTTACATCGAACATTAAGCAAACCACACTATTAATATTATACAAAACATTATTCGATTCCATGGTTTGACACAGCAGCGCATCGTTTGATCTATTTTCTAGGACGTTTAGACACAAAGATTTGCTTAACGCTTATCCTAACTGTCTGCCTATATTTTGGCTGTGGGACTGAAGAACTGGATGCCGGGACAGAACGAATAGGAATAGCGGGGATAGGGGTGGTAGTGTTGAGTGGAATTGGTGCCACATCATTCTCATTAAACTCGGGATTTGGATTTTCTAATTCATTAGCCTTTCGTTTCTTTCCTAGTTCGAACTCGTCTTTTGTAATTTCCTGTATTTCTTCCTCGGGTTCACTTTCCTCCTCGGGTTCACTTTCCTCCTCGGGTTCACTTTCCTCCTCGGGTTCACTTTCCGGGTTCTCTATAGTTGGTTCATCCGGAATTTGTGAGTCTTCCCCAAGGATATCATTTTCGTCATCGGACAGGTTAATGACTGGAACGCCATCTGAAGATTCTGATTCGGAGTCGTTGATTGTGATAACAATTTTTGAGCTCGACATCTATCACACAACAACTAACCCATTAGTACTTATATAATATTTACATATAAATTTTAACCAACAGTGATAAGCAATGGTTTTTTTTTTTAAATCAGACCCGGTCAAAGTCCAGACTTTACTAATGTATCCTAACGACTTATCAGTTAGACACACTAATGCAAACCTGGTTCGCTAAGACCACCGCTCTGATACCACATGTCATAACCCGTCCTTAACCATAAGAACGTGTTAGATAACGTATGATTTCATTGCGAGGTATTGACCTCTATATGCGACATTTTTTTTAAAAAGGAAAACTGCATATATTATACATTACAAACCAAACCATTATTTTTGTTACAAGCTTTAGACAATAAAAAGATGATTATCGTTTAACGATAATCTTCGACTTACAAACTTTACAAATGATAATAACAACACGATTTCTAGCATATTTTACAACACACGTCCTCGGATATGCAGTTTTATTTTTGACACAAATATGAGTACGCATGATCCTGCTTAGATTCAACATAATGCAGCGGAAGCTTTAATTATCACCTGAGAATAAACATGTTTAAAAACGTCAACATAAAGTTGGTGAGATATAGGTTTAGTGCGCAGCAATATATATATATAGACCACAAGATTTCGTATATAAACATTTCAATAAAAATATTCTAAGTGGTTGAGCACTTGGTAACCATACTTAACATTTTCACGTCGCATATTCCCTTTAATATGAAATCTTACTACACCGTACCAAGTGTAGTCACAAAACGAAGTACTGTGCAACCGTTGAATACTGGTCGTCCAGTCCGGTTGGGGTTGTCAGGCCCGATAGATCTATCAACAGGATTCGCGTTTACAATACCGCTGTAAATATTAGTTACCAAGCTACAGGGAAGTATGCCAGTGGTACAACTCAACGTAGAACATATTTTTCAGTTACTTGTGTCCATATCGTAAAACATAAAATACATGTATTCTCATCCCGAAATATTTAGAGTTTAAAAGTGGGACTATATACTCACTCTTGTCTTGATGATATAAATAATTTGACTCGGTCTTCCGGTTGATATCACGAACCTATCCATATATAATATATCAATATGTTTTCATTTTAAAACAAACGTTATATATATATATACTTGTTATACTTTTAATATTTTGAATATTTCCTTAGTCCGTAGTTAGCATTCCGATGTTAGTAATTCAATTTTTAATGGTTCATTTTTAGATGTTTAATATACCCGCAATAAACAAAACCCCCAACGAAATAAATAAAACCCCATCGTATATGTATTGGTCGAGATTAATCTTGACCCATGGTACCGGTGTTGTCAAATGACGTGTTGCGTACATAAAGTACCGGTGTTGTCAAATGACGTGTTGCGTACAATCATGGGATCTTATGATTAATCTTCTCGTGTTGTTTACGGGTGATCCTGAACCATATAAAATTGAATTATAAGTACATATATATAAAATATCATGTTATCTTAGAAATATGTGATTTATATCATTTTTTTCCAATTGATCCCGTAGTTGAAATGATCTAGGATAACCAATTTTGTTTCGGTCATAGTTTCTTCGTTACAAATCCGTTTTCGTTGATTCAAATTGCCATCTTCTTGGATCGAGTTCTTCTTTAAGACTATGAACTGTAAATACCTTGGTTTGTATTCAAAATCATACGGCATAAGTGAAACATTAGTGAAACATATGAAGTTAAACATTTTTGTTACAACAAAATCATTTAATGACCATTTTTCTAAAAATACTTATACTTTGAAAAACCAAGTTTTACCTTGTTAAATTAACATATAAATAAGTTATGTTACATGTCTTGAAGTATTTTAAAAGTTAAGTTAGAAGGATCTACTTAGTTTGCAAACAAGTTTGAAAACATTCAAACTATGTTCTTGTTGTTAAACTTTTGTACCACAAAATAAGATAGCTATATATATATGAATTGAATAAGGTTATGAACATAGATTCTACCTCAAGTTCCTTGGATAAGTTTGCTGTAAAAGAGGAGTAAGAAGCTAGAATCAAAAGGGTGATAGAAGTGGATGAAAGATTGGAAGTAAGTTGGTGTTCTTGGAAGGTTTTCTTGAAGTGTTTTTGTATGGTTTTCTTATGGTGTTTTAGTATGGTTTTTGAAGCTAGATCTTTATGGAACTTTGCTGGATTGTTATGGAGTTTAGAGAGTAAGAAAGAGTGTGTGTTTTTAGTTAAGAGATTGAAGTAAAAATGAATCAAAAATGATGATACATATATACTCCTAAAAATGTGATCTTTAAGGATAACATGACAAAATTCTAGTTTGTATTTTTGTAATTAGTCTTGCAATGATTCAAAAGTAATTACCTAGCTCTAAGGGCATGAATAATGGCTGGTTAGGTGGTGATTTTGATGTGTATTTACTATTAGTAAATACGTATAGGAGCTAGGTATGATACGAGTACAAATACTCTAAATATACGTATAGAAATTTTGTGAAAAATGGAATGAGGATTCAAATATAGCTATCTTTTGTGAATACACTTATATGATTTTATGTATTTAAGTTCTTAAAAGTGATTAAATACATTACTTATACAATATATGTATAAACATTATATGTCTTAAGTATTTATGTCAAATAACGTTACGTATAGTTATCGTTTTGAAAACTTAAGTTAGTAGTTTCAAAATACACATATAACTTGTTGTTATTAATATAAAATGAGGTATTAAAACATTCTTTAATCATGTTAAATATATATATATACATATATATACACAAACGTATAATTATCACATATTGTATGGTTCGTGATATCATCGGTCAAACTAGACGGTCAAACGTTGTGTAAAACTCTTTTCGGAAATATCAGTCTCAACAATTTGGATTGCTTATCAAGTTGGTAATGTTTAATTTATGTAAATATCAATCTTATAAGTATAGAACGATCGAAAAATTGCGGGTCGTTACACATGATGGGATAAAGGTCACCTAACCATTATGAGCAAACTATTATGATTAAGGTAAATTTTGCATGCTTGTGGGATAAAGGTCACCTAACCGCTTGTATGTTAAATTTACACGCTTATGCAAGTAGGACGACTTGATTTGGGAATCATGAACTTAGGGTCACCGAAGCATGAGGAACAAATAGGCGTTGATGGGATAAATATGCCATGCAAAAGGATTGCATGATCCCATACATTAGAAGTTGCAAAAGGATTGCAATTGTCATGGAATGACTACCTAGCTAAATCAAATAACGGGATAAAGGTCACCTAACTGAAATTTGGTTTACCGTTGGATTCTAAAATTTAACATGGATCAATTAAACTAAAAGGGTATTGATTGTTAAATTAAAATTAATACTTAAACGAACTTTGTTAAATTTTGTAGATGGCCGCCAATAACAACAACATTCCAAACACACCAATCAACTTTAATAACCCATCATTGAGGTCCATCCTCGAAAAAGAAAATAACTCCCAATCCGTTTCATCTAATGTACTAAATATGAAAAGCCTCATTGATCGATTACACCGTCTCAATAGTCCCGTGTCTAATGAATTAACCACGGACCTTATCCTCAACTCTTTGTCAAAAAGGTTTGACACATGTGTGTTGAATTACAGCATGAATGATTGGGATAAGAGCATTGACGAATTACATGTCATGCTAAGGACGGATGAATCAAGCATGGGTAAAAAGGCTTCACCCATGCTCACGATCAAAGAAGGTGGATCCAAGAATGAATCCTCTTCTAAGCCAAAGGTGGCTAAGAAGAAAGGACCCACCTATAAGGGCAAAGGAAAAGGGAAGATGGTTGCCCCAACCAACAACACTAAATGGCAAAAGGTTGCCAGACAAGCATACCCCAAGAAAGATCCGTGCTTTGGTTGCCGTGTGATGGGTCACTAGAAACGCAACTGCCCGGTCTACCTAAAGGAGTTGAAAACAAAGAGGGATGCAGGGCAAACCTCAGGTAATGTATATATGGAATACATTGAGCTTAGTATTACTTCTTATAATACATGGGTATTAGACACAGGATGTGGAACTCATATTTGTAATTCATTGCAAGGGTTCAAAAGAAGTAAACTAAATGCGGGAACAAAAGTCTCTACACGGGAAATGGTGCAAAGTTGCACGTAAAAGCTCAAGGAGACTTTATGTTAAAGCTTTAAACTGGATTGGAGCTAATATTGAAAATGTTTTGTATGCACTTTTGTTGACACAAAACATTATTTCAGTTTCCCGTTTAAGACAATATGATTTCAATCTTAATTTTATTAATGATGATATTCATGTTTCTTTAAATGATATGTTCTATCTTAAGGCTTCGCCTTTAAATGGTATTAATGAATTGGTTCATAATGACACATCATTTAATAGCTCAATGTTCCATGCAAACACCAAGAAACTCAAAAGGGATTTGAGTGATTCCTATTTATGGCATTGTCGCCTTGGTAACATAAACAAGAATCGAATGCATACACTTTAAAAGAATGGTCTTTTAAAATCAAGTGAGCTTGATTCATTTGATTTATGTGAATCTTGTTTACAATGCAAAATGACCAAAGCACCTTTCAAATGGACTTATGAAAGTGCTAAGGACTTATTGGGATTAATACATTTGGATGTATGTGGACCCTTTAAGTCCATGACTAGGAATGGTGAAGGATACTTCATTACTTTCATTGATAACTTCATTCGTTTATGATATGTCTACTTATTAAGACACAAGGACGAAACATTTGAAGCATTCAAAGTATATCAAAATGAAGTACTTAATCAACTCAAAAATATATATTTTAGGGTTATTGTCTATGCTACGCGGCTCGTATTTTAAATATGGCCCCAACCAAGAAAGTGGAACGAACACCTCATGAGATATGGTTTGGTAAACCTCCATCTCTATCATACTTAAAGGTATGGGGATGTGAAGCTTATCCTAAGCGTTACGTCCCTAATAAGTTGAATGCTCGATCCACGAAGTGTATCTTCATAGGATATCCCAAGGATGATATGGGATATTATTTCTATGATCCATCCGAGCAGAATATATTTGTTGCTCGGAAGGCTGAATTCCTTGAAACTAAGTTCCTTCTGGAAGGAAATAGTGAAAGGAAGATAGATCTTGAAGAGGTTCAAGATCAAGGAAATGATACACAATTGGTTAACACTAGCACTCAACATGAAAATGTTGAGAATGATCAAATGAATGATCAAAGTATACAAAACGTTCGTAGATCTGGTAGGATTAGTAATCCTCCTGAGAGATTTGGATTCTCATGGATGGTTGCTATGTGATTCATTTGGATGAACCAGCGAACTACCAAGATACTTTATCACAGATTGATAAGGATAAATGGCAGGAAGCCATGAACGTTGAGATGCAATCCATGTATGACAACCAAGTTTGGGAATTGGTTACACAACCTACTAACTCTAAGTTAGTTGATTGTAAATGGCTTTTCAAGGAGAAAACCAACATACATGGAAACTTGGATACATACAAGGCTAGACTTATAGCAAGAGGTTTCACTCAAACTCAAGGAATTGACTGTGATGAAACTTTTTTTAAAACCCGTGGTGATCCTAAAGTCTATTAGGATATTATTTACCATTGCTTCTCATTATGATTTTATGATATGGCAAATAGATGTCAAAACTGCTTTACTAAATGGATATCTTAAGGAAGATGTCTATATGGTTCAGCCTAAAGGTTTTGTTGATCTGAAATATCCGAATAAAGTATACAAGTTAAATAAAAATCAATCTACGGATTGAAACAAGCATTGATAATGTGAAATCATCGTTTTAATGAGGAAGTCAAGAAATTTGGCTTCATTAATAATGGTGATGAAGCTTGTGTATACAAGAAAGCTAGTGGGAGTACTGTCATGTTCCTCGTACTATGTGTGGATCATATATTATTATTTGGAAATGATATTCCACAAATGCAAGAAGTTAAGACTTGGCTAAGTAGCTGTTTCTCCATTAATGATATTGGAGAAGCAAAATACATTTTGGGGATTGGGATCTACAGGGATAGATCCAAGAAATTGATAGGTTTGAATCAAAGTGCATACAATGAAAAGGCTTGAAAAGGTTCAAGAAGAAAAACTTTAAGAAAGGTTTGATACCTTTCAAAGAGGAGCGGTTCTCAATTCATCTCAGTGCCCCACCACGAAAGATGAACAGGAAAACATAAAAATGTCCCATATGCGTGTGCTATTGGGTCAATCATGTACGCGATAATATGCACTAGATCGGATGTGTCATGCGCTCTTAGCACGACAAGTAGATACCAGAATAACCCGGTAAATAGTCATGGGACTGCGGTTAAAAGTATATTGAAATGCCTTAGAAGGACTAAGGATATGTTTCATATATACGGGTCTGGTGAGGAGGAACTCGCTGTAAAAGGTTACATGGACGCGAGCTTCCAAACTGAAGGTGTGATCTCTTGGAAGAGTTATAAATAGAATGTTGTTGCTTTATCCACTACAGAATCAGAATACATCGCCGTCTCATTGGCAGCTAAGGAAGCTGCATGGATGAAGAAATTCATCGACGACTTAGGAGTGGTCCCTTCCATTCAGAACCCTCTTGAGATCTTTTGTGATAACGAGGGTGTGATTGCTCAAATCAAGGAACCTCGTGCTCACCAAAGGACCCATCACATTGAGCGGAGTTTCAACTACATAAGGGATGAAGTTGAAAAGGGAAAGATATGTATTCGCAAAGTTCACACAGATCTTAACATAGCGGATCCACTCACGAAGCTCTTACATGGAGCAAAGCATGAAGGACATGTTTGTGCATTAGGGCTTCGATATTCTAGTGATTGGTCATGATCTGTTTTAAGTGTTGTAACGGAACGAACTGGTTCAAACTCATTAATATAATTATGGTTTAATTTATTTTGAGTTAAGCTCCAATTTTGCATATTTAATCCATGAATAAGCTATTATTCTAAATTCCGTAGTCAATCACATTTGTGGGAATGAGTGTGAGGTTTAGACTATTATGAACTTGGATTGGTATACATTCACGGCATGAATGTGGGGCAGGGTTGCTACCAAGGTTCATAGATATTTGTGGGATACAAATATTGGAAGACCCGCTCTCAAGATTTACTATATGGAGCCTTTGTGGTTGATCACATGTAATCTTGAGTAAAGGCGAATATCATATTATCCTCTGACCTGAGATACATATTGGGTCCTAATATTCACCGAGTATTATGCCTTGATTCTTTCCTTCGCTATTCTGAAATATGGTAGTACATAAGGAAGAGCTCAGGTATAATGCAAAGTATGTATCTAGGACGTATGTAGTCAAGATGGAATTTGTCCCTCTTATTCATTGAGAGTCAGATGTTTAAGGCCTGATAAAGTTAAATCTATAAGAGAGTGGTCACTCTGTATCTCTTGGATTTGACATGACATCTAGGATGAAAAGATATAATGAAAGATTCACCTAAATATATCAGTTCGAGTAGGGAACTCGAAAGGGATGATGTTATTGAATGGCACAAAGTCATAACATATTAGGGGTGATGGACGGTGTGTTAGGCTGTACCCATCACTTGCATTAATTTCTTATGTTTCTCGTACAAGTGGGAGATTGAAGGTATTTCGTATGCCCGAGAGACATATAAAATTAATGTGGCTAAGGTGTTATGATCCAAGTCGGGTCATACCCAATAACAAGCTTACTGACACCTTATATGTATTTAATCTTGACGATTGGTTCGTTAAATAAATACGTGACACTTGGATTTTAGAAAATGGGTTTTCTAAATATAATCACTTGAGTTAAGTTATTTGGATAACTTATATCCTATGGATTTAAATTGTTTATAGGAGTAAACAATTTACATTGTGTAATATTTATAAAAGGGTTTATAAATATACAAGTAACAAATAAATACTAGCACAAATATTACAAGTTTTATAAAAATACTAATCTTTTATAAAACAAAGTGGTGGTGGCGGTTTGCATAGCCTAAGGAAGACCAACATGTGCTTGTGTTGTTACTTTTAATATGACATAATTCTCAAGTGTATGCATGCTCACTTTAACCAAGCCTTTTGACTCATTTCAAGAATGCAAGTGGAGGACACAATATTATTCTTTTGGGAGAGTGCTGGCCCATTTTCAATCAGCCTTTTTGCTGAGATTCTGGCCGAAATTATGGGTGAACAAAAGGTGGTTTCAAGCTTGGTCACTTCAATGTACAATATGTATATGAACCAAGACTTGTGAGGTTAAAAGACATGCATTTTAATACATATAAAACCACTTGTAATCAGCTCATTTTTTCAGCTCTTTTTCTGTTGAATCTGGCCGTGAGTTTTAGGTAGGAAGAAAGGGTTCTTCATGTAGTATTGCAAGCTCATATGTAGTGTCAAATAAATCCTAACCAAATTGCATGGTGTTAGTAATCAAAGCTTGGGGTATACTACACTTGAGGCTTCAAGTTAGAAGCTTTTAAGTCATCAAACATCATCACTAATTCACTGCAGCTGCTGGTCGGTTTTAACAAGCAAACAAAAAGGGGTTTCAAGTTAGTTTTAAGGTGAATAAGGTTAAGTAAGACTCAAGGGTGTTTTGGTGTCTTGTTTGGTCATCTTCTTCATCATCATTCATGACTTATAGCAGCCCTTAAACTTGTTTTAAGGAGGTATTAAACTCTTCCTTTCTTGTTCATTAGTAAGCATTATTTCATAACTTGATCCAAGATGGGATTTAGCTTTAATTAATTTAAAGATAACAAGTTAAATTAGTAATTTCACGCTTCCTTTTTATAATGATTCTTAAATGGTTTTAAGAGTTTTAAACTTGTTAAATCCCAACAATAACCTGTAAAACAGAGTTAAGCACACATTTTAGGTACCCCAGTTATCTCGGGTTCCTTATTTTAAGACAGTTTCAAAGAATTTAGAACATTAAGTCCATCAGATGGTTCATTCAATAAAGTCTGAACATTCATTACAACACACGAATCATGGTTTTAGTGACCAAAATACAGACGTCTATTACATCTAATACATTTTAATGAACCTGACTGAGAAGCAAGACTTGAAGATGCTTGGACTATTTCAGTCTTGGGTTTCCACACTTTCAAAATGTTTGTTTTGGTTTAGGTCCTGTGGAATTTAAAACACCAAATTTAGACTCGGATTGGAAATGATTCATGTTGTGAAAATGACCTAAAATGTATTAGATGTAATACCACTGTTGTAGGTTTCTGATGATTTTAGGGTTTTGTATCAATGACCTACCACTGTTGCTCCGAGAAGAGTTAGAGTGGTTGGTATTTCTGTTGATGAAAGTGTTCCTTGAACCACCCCTCTTTCCTAGGATAGACGGTGCAGGGTGGTTTTGAAATTTTCTTACTGAGTAGTCATACCCACCCTGTTCTTGGATTATTCTTCGTATAAGGTTGTTTGGCTTTCTCAGCAAGGTCGCGAAAGATGGTGGTTTGGGATCGGCACCTCTTTTCGTAACAATCATTTCTATTCAAGAGCCAACATTGGGGTTCTTTAATATGGTGACAGCTGGGGTGACAGGTTTCCCTTGAGTTCACTATAGTAGTGTAGGGAAAACCTTGGCGGTGTGGGGGAAGAACTCGTTGAGAATAAGTTGGTACCCATGGTACAAATTTCTATTTCAGTGGTTGAATTTCCATTTGGAGTAAAGAGTTTTGTTAGAACTAAGAGTTACCGACGGACCAAAAACTTTTTCAGCATTTTCATTGTCACGTTTCATTAAAACTTTTACTTGTAAATCAATGGTGTCCTTTCAAATAAGTTCAACATGTTTTCTAGAGCCTTTTAGTTCAAGTTTTAATTCAACGATTTCTTCCATTAGTGTATCAATGAGGGTATTTGATGATCCTTCAGTGAAGGAGTCATTCATTGGACTTGGTTGTGGGTCTCATGAGATTGAGGTCTTTGAGATCATTTCACAGAAAGTAGTCGCTTGACTGGCAATCTGCTTCTCAAGTTTATGCACATCGCATACGAGTCTGTCATTGGTGGACTCACTGAGTGAGATTTGGTGTAGCAAGGCTTATCATTTTAAATTTAAGTTCATTGTCAAAAGATTTTCATTTTATTTTCATCAAGTTCCTTTTCTAAACTGATGATGTTTTTTTCAAAGACCAAAGTTGGTAAATAAATAATACGCTTTTGACCTTCTGAACGTTCATTCTCATTAAACATATCGAGTGTACTCTCATGTGAAAATGAATTTTTCTTTTTCAAACAAAGAGCATTGATTTTTCATAGATTAGAGCAATTTCTCGTTTAATTTTGGCTGATCTTTTAGCCAATGCCTCATCAATCTCACTATTTAATGCAAATGTGAGTCGTGCGGGTAGGCCAATCTTTAAGTATCTACTATCATACAGACAGGGTTCAGCTTTGGCCATATTGGTCAGAGTAAGGGGATTTTCAAATCCTAATCCTTTATTCTCACAGAAGGAATCCTTTGGTCGATATTTGAACAGAGTTTGATTAGAGATGTGACCAGGTAATACAACCTTAGACTATTCGGTTCTATACAGTTTTTCTTCAAATTGACCTAGGCGAGTTTGAAGCTCTAGGTTATTTGCAGCTCGTTTAGAACATTCAGAGGTTTTCTTAGCAAGGTCACACAAAGGTTCTCTTATCTTTTGCTCTAAGGTATCTAGAAGAGTTTTCTTAGAGTCAGTGAGTTTCTTAATTTCTTTCTATGCATTGTCAATTTTCTCACTAAGAACTTCATTCCTTAACTTAAAGTCTGTTTTTTCTATGCGTAGAGGTTTCACACTAGATTCTAGCTCTTTTAGTTATGCTACCTTTTCAGCTAGATCATTTTGAAGGTTCAGGTATGCATTGTTTGACACTTTGATTTTCAGTTCAGCTTTTAACCTATGGTTCTCATTTTGTAGTCCACTAATTTGACTAGCAAAAGATCTAAGGTCTCTACTCATTTCAGCAAAGTTGTCAATATACATATCAGGCAGTTCAGGAAACACTCTATCTTGACTACTAGGGACATGTTCAGTTCTAATGGGGACATTTAGTTTGACAGGTGGGTCAGTGTGTTGAGCACTAGGTGTTTTAGAAGGAGCATGTAGTTCATCAGATATAAATTCAGAATTGTTATGTACACATTTAGAATATTCATGAGTTACATCAGTGTAAAGTTGTACCTCTTCCTCAACATCAGAAGAAATGTGATCAGGTGCACGGAACATGTTGGTTAGGTTGACCACATTGGCATGTTCTGGCTCCTGTTCACTGTCTGACCAGTTTAGCCAAACATCATCCGAGGCTTTGAGAACCTTCCCCTTTTCAGCATCTTGTGCGAGTAACATCTTTTTCTTGTGGTACTCAGCATCTTTTCGTTTGGGTAGTCTGCATTCTCTTGCAAAGTGACCTATTTTACCACATTTGAAACACACATTATCGGAGTCCTTATTTACAGGGACTCGGTACTGGGTAGTTGAGGTTTCAGGCCTTTTGTAGTACAAGGAGCTGGATGAAGTTCGGTTGTAGTTGTTTTTGCTGAACTGCCAGATGATCTCCTGAGACATAGCTGCTTGCTGAACATTGTGGCAGGTTTGACAAGATCTCAATGTTCTTCATCAACATCAGAGTATGTGTCTTCATCGGATGACATGGTTTGCTTTACTTTGAGTGATTTGGAGCGGCTGGGAATAGCTTTGCTAGAGCTTTTGTTCACATATAGAGCCAGTGGGTCATTGGTTCCAGCAGGGTTTGTTTTGGAGTCTTGGACAGCTTGAACATCAGCTTGGTGGTTGATTAGTTTACCAATGACTTCATGAATGTTGTACCTCTTGGTGTTCTTAGCAGCACGGAAGTTATTTCCATATGGTGTCCATGTTGCATTAAACTTTTTCAGGAATTTCATGTTCAACTCCTGGTTTTCTTTGTTCACTCCCACCTTTTTCAGCTAATTAATTACTTCACAGAAGCATTTGTAGCAGTCTTTCAGCAGTTCATCAGGCTTCTAGTGATAATCCTCATACTGAGCGAGAGCAATGTCAAGTTTTGTTTGGTCGGATTGGCTGTATCCTTCCTGTTGACGAGTGATTTCTTCTAGAAGTTTCTTTCCAGATTTCAGGGAGCTGCCGGATTTGTACATGTCATGGGGAAGAGCTTGCATGATGAATGTCCTTGAGTCAACTTCGGCTTGCGCTCGCTTGTCTTCTTCACCCTAGAGTTGATAGGGTTTCAGGGGCACACCAGTTTTAGGGTGAGGAAAGACCTTTGGGCCATTAAGATATGAGTCCTATAGATTCTTGGTTTGTTCTCCCTTTCTATCAATAAAGTTGTCAAATCTTCCTTTCCATTCGTCGAACAGTCCCTCGAACAGCATTGGTGGATGGGTATCCGAGCCCACGACCAAAGCATCACGGTTTGCAGTTGCCATCTTAACTAAGAATGGAAACAGAGTGGTGCAAGAGAGTAGAGGTTTAAATGAGATTGTCAGGTTAAGATTTTGAGCATTAAGAATCAAGGATTTCGAGCAGTGAAATTAGGGTTTTGGTGTAAAACCACCTTTGTGGAACAAAGTGGTTTTCGAGCAAAGCCAAATTTCAAAAGAGTCAATGTTTTCGAGCAAGGTTTAGTTTTCGGATAGGAAAACAGTTGATTTATGAAAAGGGAATTTTTCAAGCAGGACAGGTATTCGAGCAATACTTAGATTTCGAGCAAGCAAGATATTCGAGCACTAGTATAGTTTTCGTGCAGACAAAGTATTCGAGCAGTACCTAGGTTTTCGAGCAAGTAAAGTATTCGAGCACAATCCTAGTACTAGAACAGTGACTTAGTTATAGAGCAGTTAAGTATTCGAGCAATGAATTAATTTTCGAGCACACAAAACTAGGGTTTCAAACAAAACCAAGCCTTTAAAACAAGGTGGTTTTCGAGCAAAACCAAGTTTTCTAACAGCCAAGTTTTCGAGCACTAAAGGATAAAAGTCAAGGTTTTCAAGTAAGTTTTGAGTAGTCTGGGGATTTCGTGCACGATTTTCGTGCAACCTGGGGTTTTCGAACAAGGTTTTTGTGCAAAGTAAATGACAGTTTTTTAGACACTTTTTAAAATTTAGACATTGTTTTAGGGCAAATGTCCAAGATTTCACACTGTTTTCGAGCAAAAGTCTCAGATTTTAAACTGTTTTCGAGCATTGGACACGTTTTCGAGCAAAAGTCTCAAATTTCACACGTTTTTAACTGAGATGTTTAAATCTTAATAGTTAAACTTTGACTTCTTCGATTAAAAATGAGCTAGCACGTTAGTTCTTACAAGAAAGTACAAGGCTTATGCACAAAAGGACAAGTCCTTTGTCCTTTATGCCATAAATTAAGGGATTATGTCAAGAACATGTCCTTTTCAAGCTAAAACCTATAGGTTAAAAGGGATTCAGTGGGTATTATCCACAAGTTCAAAGTTTGGAGCCAAAATCTCAGTTAACAAGTCAACAAAGTGGGTCACAGTCTTAAGATATTCGAGCAAATCACTTAGGGTTTTACTGTTATCAGTGAACCCTAAGAGGTTTTTGAGCGAGTTTGAACCTAGATAGGGGTTTTCGAGCAAGCTGTCTGTGACAAAAACACAAGTTTTTCTATGTTGAAGACTGAATTAAACAAGATTTGATGGCAAACTCTCTATGAAGCAAGTAGATTTAACATCTTTTAAGCATCCTTAACACATATAGAGCAATTTTGTACAAGCAAACTTCGATTAAACCATGTTTTAAGCATCAAAAAGTTAAGAAACCAAGCATAGCAGCAGAAACATGTTCTTCATACATGAATATGAACTAAATACAAATTTTAACAGACAACATCATGTATGCCAGCCATTATTAACATATACATCGATTTTTAAGAGATAATAGCAGGTTAATTTACTCCAAAACACTTCTCAAAGTCAACATATCATAGATAGATTCAAGTTTTTCATACATAAACCATTACAAACTACAATTTTCTAGCTTAGATTCAATTTTATTCAAGCAAAATTAACAGATTATAAGCATGTAGGTTCGTTGTATTTGACAAAACATGCAGAAAAATGATATACAAGTCGAGTTATCATGATACCTAAACCGAAGAACACATAACACTTCAAAACACGAATCAAGAGGCTTCAATCCTTGGATCTACAAACAAGATAGCAAGTCCCGTTCTGATACCAATTGTTCGTCTCTTTAGAAGCAATACTGATCAGTTTCTTAGTGGTTATGTGGGTTAGAGTATTAGTTAAGCATGAACACAAGAGAAAAAGTAAGATAAGAGTGAAAGTGTAAATGGGATAACTGGTTGAATAAGTTATGGGGAGGTTGTTTATATATGACAACCTCCCTAGTTACAAAAGTTACACTTACATAACCATGGTAATTAAGTTAAATACAATACAGTAAATATAAAATGTACGCCACTAAACTATTACATAAACTAATGTCAACAATAGGCAGTACAGAAAAATAAAAGATAATGGAAAGACATACAAAGAGGTGCACTTACCAGACTTCTTCTTTTTCTTGTGGGACTTTTCCCTACTCTTATCTGCATGCTTGCACTTCTTCTTCTTATGGGACAAAGCGCCCTGGTCGGCCGGATCCCCTTGGCCAACAACAGGAGGAACAGGAACCCTAGTATTATGTTCGCTGGACTCTACATCTGTGTATGGAAACCCCTCCTCCTTAGAGTGTGCGCCACCATCGGGCGCATGTGACTCGACGCCAGAAGGAGGAACATTTCCACCCGTGCCGGTGGCAGGGATAACATCTCCCTCTGTCTGGAGACCCTCCTCCTCCTCGCCTTCATGGGTGGCAGTAATCTCATCGAGGTTCTCATCCTTGATCACAGTAAGGATCGACATCACTACAAAACAGACACAAAAAAAGTTAACACGCGCAGTAAGTGAAAAGCTAAACTATAAATTATAAATAGCATGTGTTCTCCATCGTATCCTGCCCTTTGTACATCAGCACTGGTGCGACGACAGGATGAGTGCACACTTGACCAACACGCAAGATGTGTGACGACCCAGGAAATTCCGACTAAATTTAAACTTAATCTTTATATGATTTCGATACGATAAGCAAAGTATGTAATGTTGAGTCTAGAAAATTTTGAAACGATGTTCATATATTTAATTGACCTTCGACTGCTCTCAACGATTCACGAACAATTAATTATAAATAGATATGTGTGTATGTATATATATATATAAATAATAATTCAAAATATAATTTGAAGTATTATATATTGTTGTTATTAAAAATTAATAAAATAAAAATAGGATATAATAATAATTATTATTTAAAATATATCTCTATATATAAATAAAGTATATTAAAAATAAATATTAAATGATTGTAATACTCGTTTGATGTTTCAACTGATAATAAACGAGTTAAAAAGGAACTTATATGATTTTAAAATAAACGGTGATTCAAAAATGAGTTCTATAAATTTTAGGCTTATTAAAAATGTATTTAGAAACTATTTGTTAGGTTTTAACACTTTTTATATTTTACCCATAAATGAGAGGGACTGTTGATGTGATTTTTATTTAATAAATTAATGATCGAATTTTATATCATAATGACTGAAATAAATAAATATAATTATTGTAAAAATTTAAGAATTTTTTGAAGACTTTTATTTCGCCACTGATTTAACAACGGAGTACGAAAGACTATCCCTAATTTCTGTCGGCAGAAAGAAACAATTCAATGACTGCTGCATTTGAAATATCTATTCGAATACTATTTAGGTTACTGTGATTAATTGAAATTTGTTTTGTTACTATGCTCGTTTTATTATTCTCACACATTCTTCCAATCTCAGATTTAAGCTATTTACTATATTATTATTACTTTATGCGATTGTTATTGTTATCAATATCAATTATAGAATCATATCCGTGAATCAAGCATAATAATATTGATAAGATTATTAATGTGCTTGTTAGTTACTTTTCATGTCAACTAAACTGAATATATAGATACATATTACATATGCATACACCATACAACATGAAATGTCCCATTCTTATTGATTAAAAATGTTCCATATTAATTGATTTTGTTGCGAGGTTTTGACCTCTATATGAGACGTTTTTCAAAGACTGCATTCATTTTAAAATAAACCATAACCTTTATTTCATCAATAAAGGTTTAAAAAGCTTTACGTAGATTATCAAATAATGATAATCTAAAATATCCTGTTTACACACTGTAGTGACCCAAACTTTTCCATGTATATATATATTAATTGAGATTGATATTTACATGATTAAATGTTTCCAACATGTTAAGCAATCAAACTTGTTAAGACTTGATTAATTGAAATATGTTTCATATAGACAATTGACCACCCAAGTTGACTGGTGATTCACGAACGTTAAAACTTGTAAAAACTATATGATGACATATATATGGATATATATATAGTTAACATGATACTATGATAAGTAAACATATCATTAAGTATATTAACAATGAACTACATATGTAAAAACAAGACTACTAACTTAATGATTTTTAAACGAGACATATATGTAACGATTATCGTTGTAAAGACATTTAATGTATATATATCATATTAAGAGATATTCATACATGATAATATCATGATAATATAATAATTTAAAATCTCATTTTATATTATAAACATTGGGTTAACAACATTTAATAAGATCGTTAACCTAAAGGTTTCAAAACAACACTTACATGTAACGACTGACGATGACTTAACGACTTAGTTAAAATGTATATACATGTAGTGTTTTAATATGTATTTACACACTTTTGAAAGACTTCAATAAACTTATCAAAATACTTCTACTTAACAAAAATGCTTACAATTACATCCTCGTTCAGTTTCATCAACAATTCTACTCGTATGCACCCGTATTCGTACTCGTACAATACACAGCTTTTAGATGTATGTACTATTGGTATATACACTCCAATGATCAGCTCTTAGCAGCCCATGTGAGTCACCTAACACATGTGGGAACCATCATTTGGCAACTAGCATGAAATATCTCATAAAATTACAAAAATATGAGTAATCATTCATGACTTATTTACATGAAAAAAAATTACATATCCTTTATATCTAATCCATACACCAATGACCAAAAACACCTACAAACACTTTCATTCTTCAATTTTATTCATCTAATTGATCTCTCTCAAGTTCTATCTTCAAGTTCTAAGTGTTCTTCATATATTCTACAAGTTCTAGTTACATAAAATCAAGAATACTTTCAAGTTTGCTAGCTCACTTCCAATCTTGTAAGGTGATCATCCAACCTCAAGAAATCTTTGTTTCTTACAGTAGGTTATCATTCTAATACAAGGTAATAATCATATTCAAACTTTGGTTCAATTTCTATAACTATAACAATCTTATTTCAAGTGATGATCTTACTTGAACTTGTTTTCGTGTCATGATTCTGCTTCAAGAACTTCGAGCCATCCAAGGATCCGTTGAACCTAGATCCATTTTTATCTTTTCCAGTAGGTTTATCCAAGGAACTTAAGGTAGTAATGATGTTCATAACTGAAATGTCCCGTTCTTATTGATTAAAAACGTTCCATATTAATTGATTTCGTTGCGAGGTTTTGACCTCTATATGAGACGTTTTTCAAAGACTGCATTCATTTTAAAACAAACCATAACCTTTATTTCATCAATAAAGGTTTAAAAAGCTTTACGTAGATTATCAAATAATGATAATCTAAAATATCCTGTTTACACACGACCATTACATAATGGTTTACAATACAAATATGTTACAACAAAATAAGTTTCTTTAATGCAGTTTTTACACAATATCATACAAGCATGGACTCCAAATCTCGTCCTTATTTAAGTATGCGACAGCGGAAGCTCTTAATAATCACCTGAGAATAAACATGCTTAAAACGTCAACAAAAATGTTGGTGAGTTATAGGTTTAACCTATATATATCAAATCATAATAATAGACCACAAGATTTCATATTTCAATACACATCCCATACATAGAGATAAAAATCATTCATATGGTGAACACCTGGTAACCGACATTAACAAGATGCATATATAAGAATATCCCCATCATTCCGGGACACCTTTCGGATATGATATAAATTTCGAAGTACTAAATCATCCGGTACTTTGGAAGGGGTTTGTTAGGCCCAATAGATCTATCTTTAGGATTCGCGTCAATTAGGGTGTCTGTTCCCTCATTCTTAGATTACCAGACTTAATAAAAAGGGGCATATTCGATTTCGATAATTCAACCATAGAATGTAGTTTCACGTACTTGTGTCTATTTTGTAAATCATTTATAAAACCTGCATGTATTCTCATCCCAAAAATATTAGATTTTAAAAGTGGGACTATAACTCACTTTCACAGATTTTTACTTCGTCGGGAAGTAAGACTTGTCCACTGGTTGATTCACGAACCTATAACAATATATACATATATATCAAAGTATGTTCAAAATATATTTACAACACTTTTAATATATTTTGATGTTTTAAGTTTATTAAGTCAGCTGTCCTCGTTAGTAACCTACAACTAGTTGTCCACAGTTAGATGTACAGAAATAAATTGATAAATATTATCTTGAATCAATCCATGACCCAGTGTATACGTATCTCAGTATTGATCACAACTCAAACTATATATATTTTGGAATCAACCTCAACCCTGTATAGCTAACTCCAACATTCACATATAGAGTGTCTATGGTTGTTCCGAAATATATATAGATGTGTCGACATGATAGGTCGAAACATTGTATATGTGTCTATGGTATCTCAAGATTACATAATATACAATACAAGTTGATTAAGTTATAGTTGGAATAGATTTGTTACCAATTTTCACGTAGCTAAAATGAGAAAAATTATCCAATCTTGTTTTACCCATAACTTCTTCATTTTAAATCCGTTTTGAGTGAATCAAATTGCTATGGTTTCATATTGAACTCTATTTTATGAATCTAAATATAAAAAGTATAGGTTTATAGTCGGAAAAATAAGTTACAAGTCGTTTTTGTAAAGGTAGTCATTTCAGTCGAAAGAACGACGTCTAGATGACCATTTTAGAAAACATACTTCCACTTTGAGTTTAACCATAATTTTTGGATATAGTTTCATGTTCATAATAAAAATCATTTTCCCAGAATAACAACTTTTAAATCAAAGTTTATCATAGTTTTTAATTAACTAACCCAAAACAGCCCGCGGTGTTACTACGACGGCGTAAATCCAGTTTTACGGTGTTTTTCGTGTTTCCAGGTTTTAAATCATTAAGTAAGCATATCATATAGATATAGAACATGTGTTTAGTTGATTTTAAAAGTCAAGTTAGAAGGATTAACTTTTGTTTGCGAACAAGTTTAGAATTAACTAAACTATGTTCTAGTGATTACAAGTTTAAACCTTCGAATAAGATAGCTTTATATGTATGAATTGAATGATGTTATGAACATCATTACTACCTTAAGTTCCTTGGATAAACCTACTGGAAAAGAGAAAAATGGATCTAGCTTCAATGGATCCTTGGATGGCTCGAAATTCTTGAAGCAGAATCATGACACGAAAACAAGTTCAAGTAAGATCATCACTTGAAATAAGATTGTTATAGTTATAGAAATTGAACCAAAGTTTGAATATGATTATTACCTTGTATTAGAATGATAATCTACTGTAAGAAACAAAGATTTCTTGAGGTTGGATGATCACCTTACAAGATTGGAAGTGAGCTAGCAAACTTGAAAGTATTCTTGATTTTATGAAACTAGAACTTTTGGAATTTATGAAGAACACTTAGAACTTGAAGATAGAACTTGAGAGAGATCAATTAGATGAAGAAAATTGAAGAATGAAAGTGTTTGTAGGTGTTTTTGGTCGTTGGTGTATGGATTAGATATAAAGGATATGTAATTTTGTTTTCATGTAAATAAGTCATGAATGATTACTCATATTTTTGTAATTTTATGAGATATTTCATGCTAGTTGCCAAATGATGGTTCCCACATGTTTTAGGTGACTCACATGGGCTGCTAAGAGCTGATCATTGGAGTGTATATACCAATAGTACATACATCTAAAAGCTGTGTATTGTACGAGTACGAATACGGGTGCATACGAGTAGAATTGTTGATGAAACTAAACGAGGATGTAATTGTAAGCATTTTTGTTAAGTAGAAGTATTTTGATAAGTGTATTGAAGTCTTTCAAAAGTGTATAAATACATATTAAAACACTACATGTATATAAATTTTAACTGAGTCGTTAAGTCATCGTTAGTCGTTACATGTAAGTATTGTTTTGAAACCTTTTGGTTAACGATCTTGTTAAATGTTGTTAACACAATGTTTATAATATCAAATGAGATTTTAAATTATTATATTATCATGATATTATGATGTACGAATATCTCTTAATATGATATATATACATTAAATGTCGTTACAACGATAATCGTTACATATATGTCTCGTTTCAAAATCATTAAGTTAGTAGTCTTGTTTTTACATATGTAGTTCATTGTTAATATACTTAATGATATGTTTACTTATCATAGTATCATGTTAACTATATATATATCCATATATATGTCATCATATAGTTTTTACAAGTTTTAACGTTCGTGAATCAACGGTCAACTTGGGTGGTCAATTGTCTATATGAAACATATTTCAATTAATCAAGTCTTAACAAGTTTGATTGCTTAACATGTTGGAAACATTTAATCATGTAAATATCAATCTCAATTAATATATATAAACATGGAAAAGTTCGGGTCACTACAATAACATCATTCGATTCATACATATAAAGCTATCTTATTCGAAGGTTTAAACTTGTAATCACTAGAACATAGTTTAGTTAATTCTAAACTTGTTAGCAAACAAAAGTTAATCCTTCTAACTTGACTTTTAAAATCAACTAAACACATGTTCTATATCTATATGATATGCTAACTTAATGATTTAAAACCTGGAAACACGAAAAACACCGTAAAACCGGATTTACACCGTCGTAGTAACACCGCGGGCTGTTTTGGGTTAGTTAATTAAAAACTATGATAAACTTTGATTTAAAAGTTGTTATTCTGAGAAAATGATTTTTATTATGAACATGAAACTATATCCAAAAATTATGGTTAAACTCAATGTGGAAGTATGTTTTCTAAAATGGTCATCTAGACGTCGTTCTTTCGACTGAAATGACTACCTTTACAAAAACGACTTGTAACTTATTTTTCTGACTATAAACCTATAATTTTTCTATTTAGATTCATAAAATAGAGTTCAATATGAAACCATAGCAATTTGATTCACTCAAAACGGATTTAAAATGAAGAAGTTATGGGTAAAACAAGATTGGATAATTTTTCTCATTTTAGCTACGTGAAAATTGGTAACAAATCTATTCCAATCATAACTTAATCAACTTGTATTGTATATTATGTAATCTTGAGATACCATAGACACGTATACAATGTTTCGACCTATCATGTCGACACATCTATATATATTTCGGAACAACCATATACACTCTATATGTGAATGTTGGAGTTAGCTATACAGGGTTGAGGCTGATTCCAAAATATATATAGTTTGAGTTGTGATCAATACTGAGATACGTATACACTGGGTCGTGGATTGATTCAAGATAATATTTATCGATTTATTTCTGTACATCTAACTGTGAACAACTAGTTGTAGGTTACTAACGAGGACAGCTGACTTAATAAACTTAAAACATCAAAATATATTAAAAGTGTTGTAAATATATTTTGAACATACTTTGATATATATGTATATATTGTTATAGGTTCGTGAATCAACCAGTGGCCAAGTCTTACTTCCCGACGAAGTAAAAATCTGTGAAAGTGAGTTATAGTCCTACTTTTAAAATCTAATATTTTTGGGATGAGAATACATGCACGTTTTATAAATGATTTACAAAATAGACACAAGTACGTGAAACTACATTCTATGGTTGAATTATCGAAATCGAATATGCCCTTTTTTATTAAGTCTGGTAATCTAAGAATTAGGGAACATACACCCTAATTGACGCGAATCCTAAAGATAGATCTATTGGGCCTAACAAACCCCATCCAAAGTACCGGATGCTTTAGTACTTTGAAATTTATATCATATCCGAAGGGTGTCCCGGAATGATGGGGATATTCTTATATATGCATCTTGTTAATGTCGGTTACCAGGTGTTCACCATATGAATGATTTTTATCTCTATGTATGGGATGTGTATTGAAATATGAAATCTTGTGGTCTATTATTATGATTTGATATATATAGGTTAAACCTATAACTCACCAACAATTTTGTTGACGTTTTAAGTATGTTTATTCTCAGGTGATTATTAAGAGCTTCCGCTGTCGCATACTTAAATAAGGATGAGATTTGGAGTCCATGCTTGTATGATATTGTGTAAAAACTGCATTCAAGAAACTTATTTTGTTGTAACATATTTGTATTGTAAACCATTATGTAATGGTCGTGTGTAAACAGGATATTTTAGATTATCATTATTTGATAATCTACGTAAAGCTTTTTAAAACCTTTATCTATGAAATAAAGGTTATGGTTTGTTTTAAAAATGAATGCAGTCTTTGAAAAACGTCTCATATAGAGGTCAAAACCTCGCAACGAAATCAATTAATATGGAACGTTTTTAATCAATAAGAACGGGACATTTCAGTTGGTATCAGAGCGTTGGTCTTAGAGAACCAGAATTTTGCATTAGTGTGTCTTATCGAGTTTGTTAGGATGCATTAGTGAGTCTGGACTTCGACCGTGTTTACTTGAAAAATGATTGCTTAACAAATTTTGTTGGAAACTATATATTTTTAACATGTGAATATTATGTGATATATTAATCTCTTAACGCGTTTGATATTATGTGATAGATGTCTACCTCTAGAACAAGTCCCATTGACTCACCAAATAATAATGAAGAGTCAAATGTAAATTGGAATGATTCGTGGACTGATTCACAAGTTCCCGAAGAGGAACCGGAAGAAGAGTCGGAATCGGAAGAAGAATCGGAACCGGAAGAAGAATCGGAACCGGATGAAGAAATAGAACCGGTGGGGGAAATAATAAAACGGTTAAGTAAAAGAAAATCCTCAACCAACCGACCAAGGTTAATTATTGTCAATGGTGTTTCCGCCAAGGAAGCAAAATATTTAAAAAGGCAAAAGAAAATAATATGGGAAAGGGCATAAAAATAGAGAAATCTAATTCCAACCCCGATGAACTTTATATGTATCATCAACCCCCGAAGTCCTTAAGTTGTAACAATGACCCGGGAACCTCTAAACCACCAGGTTTTTCTAAACCAATGTGGAAAACTACGGCTCGTATTAGGGGAACATCATATATCCCTAGAAACTTGACAAAACGAACCAAAACCGAAGAAGAAGAAACAAGCGAGTTGGAATAAGATAGTTGTATTCGTGTGGTGTAATATATGTAATATAATGTGCTTATGCTTTATGATATATGTAAAAATTGCTTGTATTAATAAGTATTTTTTTTATGAATCTAACTCTTGTCTATTTTACAGTATAAAAACACAAAATGGATAGACAACCCAATATTTTAAGAGACCTACCCGGAGACATGATTGATGAAATCTTGTCTAGAGTCGGTCAGAATTCTTCGGCACAACTATTTAAGGCGAGATCAGTTTGTAAGACATTCGAAGAACGTTCCAAGAATGCCTTGGTTTATAAAAGACTTTCGTTCGAAAGATGGGGGATATCACATTGGGAAATCCATAAGTTACGATGTGTTTACATTGACGCATATATTGCGGGGAACCCAAATGCTATTTTACGCAATGGGTTAAGAAATTATTTTGACTCAATATATCCGAATATTGGACTTCGTGATTTAGAAAAAAATGGCTAACATGCAACATAAAGAAGCATGTTATGCTTACGGATTAGTAATGTTCGCTTCTCACCAAAGTGAGAACAAGAACATCAGGCTACAACTATTAAACAAAACGTTTCCGCAAGTGACGGAGTCGGTAATTGGGGTAAGAAATGAGGTTTTTAGATTGTTACGGGACTGTTGGACATTACGTAACCCTCGTCCCTTTGACGACGTTACAACACGCTGTCTTATCAACGGCCATAACGGTTATGTTCCACAAGACCAAGGATGAGAAGTAATTGAAATGTCTCGTTCTTATTGATTAAAAACGTTCCATATTAATTGATTTCGTTGCGAGGTTTTGACCTCTATATGAGACGTTTTTCAAAGACTGCATTCATTTTTAAAACAAACCATAACCTTTATTTCATAGATAAAGGTTTTAAAAAGCTTTACGTAGATTATCAAATAATGATAATCTAAAATATCCTGTTTACACACGACCATTACATAATGGTTTACAATACAAATATGTTACAACAAAATAAGTTTCTTGAATGCAGTTTTTACACAATATCATACAAGTATGGACTCCAAATCTCGTCCTTATTTAAGTATGCGACAGCGGAAGCTCTTAATAATCACCTGAGAATAAACATGCTTAAAACGTCAACAAAAATGTTGGTGAGTTATAGGTTTAACCTATATATATCAAATCATAATAATAGACCACAAGATTTCATATTTCAATACACATCCCATACATAGAGATAAAAAAATCATTCATATGGTGAACACCTGGTAACCGACATTAACAAGATGCATATATAAGAATATCCCCATCATTCCGGGACACCCTTCGGATATGATATAAATTTCGAAGTACTAAAGCATCCGGTTCTTTGGATGGGGTTTGTTAGGCCCAATAGATCTATCTTTAGGATTCGCGTCAATTAGGGTGTCTGTTCCCTAATTCATAGATTACCAGACTTAATAAAAAGGGGCATATTCGATTTCGATAATTCAACCATAGAATGTAGTTTCACGTACTTGTGTCTATTTTGTAAATCATTTATAAAACCTGCATGTATTCTCATCCCAAAAATATTAGATTTTAAAAGTGGGACTATAACTCACTTTCACAGATTTTTACTTCGTCGGGAAGTAAGACTTGGCCACTGGTTGATTCACGAACCTATAACAATATATACATATATATCAAAGTATGTTCAAAATATATTTACAACACTTTTAATATATTTTGATGTTTTAAGTTTATTAAGTCAGCTGTCCTCGTTAGTAACCTACAACTAGTTGTCCATAGTTAGATGTACATAAATAAATCGATAAATATTATCTTGAATCAATCCACGACCCAGTGTATACGTATCTCAGTATTGATCACAACTCAAACTATATATATTTTGGAATCAACCTCAACCCTGTATAGCTAACTCCAACATTCACATATAGAGTGTCTATGGTTGTTCCGAAATATATATAGATGTGTCGACATGATAGGTCGAAACATTGTATACGTGTCTATGGTATCTCAAGATTACATAATATACAATACAAGTTGATTAAGTTATGGTTGGAATAGATTTGTTACCAATTTTCACGTAGCTAAAATGAGAAACATTATCCAATCTTGTTTTACCCATAACTTCTTCATTTTAAATCCGTTTTGAGTGAATCAAATTGCTATGGTTTCATATTGAACTCTATTTTATGAATCTAAATAGAAAAGTATAGGTTTATAGTCGGAAAAATAAGTTACAAGTCATTTTTGTAAAGGTAGTCATTTCAGTCGAAAGAACGACGTCTAGATGACCATTTTAGAAAACATACTTCCACTTTGAGTTTAACCATAATTTATGGATATAGTTTCATGTTCATAATAAAAATCATTTTCTCAGAATAACAACTTTTAAATCAAAGTTTATCATAGTTTTTAATTAATTAACCCAAAACAGCCCGCGGTGTTACTACGACGGCGTAAATCCGGTTTTACGGTGTTTTCGTGTTTCCAGGTTTTAAATCATTAATTTAGCATATCATATAGATATAGAACATGTGTTTAGTTGATTTTAAAAGTCAAGTTAGAAGGATTAACTTTTGTTTGCGAACAAGTTTAGAATTAACTAAACTATGTTCTAGTGATTACAAGTTTAAACCTTCGAATAAGATAGCTTTATATGTATGAATCGAATGATGTTATGAACATCATTACTACCTTAAGTTCCTTGGATGAACCTACTTGAAATGAGAAAAATGGATCTAGCTTTAACGGATCCTTGGATGGCTCGAAGTTCTTGAAGCAGAATCATGACACGAAAACAAGTTCAAGTAAGATCATCACTTGAAATAAGATTGTTATAGTTATAGAAATTGAACCAAAGTTTGAATATGATTATTACCTTGTATTAGAATGATAACCTACTGTAAGAAACAAAGATTTCTTGAGGTTGGATGATCACCTTACAAGATTGGAAGTGAGCTAGCAAACTTGAAAGTATTCTTGATTTTATGAAACTAGAACTTTTGGAATTTATGAAGAACACTTAGAACTTGAAGATAGAACTTGAGAGAGATCAATTAGATGAAGAAAATTGAAGAATGAAAGTGTTTGTAGGTGTTTTTGGTCGTTGGTGTATGGATTAGATATAAAGGATATGTAATTTTGTTTTCATGTAAATAAGTCATGAATGATTACTCATATTTTTGTAATTTTATGAGATATTTCATGCTAGTTGCCAAATGATGGTTCCCACATGTGTTAGGTGACTCACATGGGCTGCTAAGAGCTGATCATTGGAGTGTATATACCAATAGTACATACATCTAAAAGCTGTGTATTGTACGAGTACGAATACGGGTGCATACGAGTAGAATTGTTGATGAAACTGAACGAGGATGTAATTGTAAGCATTTTTGTTAAGTAGAAGTATTTTGATAAGTGTCTTGAAGTCTTTCAAAAGTGTATGAATACATATTAAAACACTACATGTATATACATTTTAACTGAGTCGTTAAGTCATCGTTAGTCGTTACATGTAAATGTTGTTTTGAAACCTTTAGGTTAACGATCTTGTTAAATGTTGTTAACCCAATGTTTATAATATCAAAAGAGATTTTAAATTATTATATTATCATGATATTATGATGTACGAATATCTCTTAATATGATATATATACATTAAATGTCGTTACAACGATAATCGTTACATATATGTCTCGTTTCAAAATCATTAAGTTAGTAGTCTTGTTTTTACATATGTAGTTCATTGTTAATATACTTAATGATATGTTTACAAATCATAATATCATGTTAACTATATATATAACCATATATATGTCATCATATAGTTTTTACAAATTTTAACGTTCGTGAATCACCGGTCAACTTGGGTGGTCAATTGTCTATATGAAACCTATTTCAATTAATCAAGTCTTAACAAGTTTGATTGCTTAACATGTTGGAAACATTTAATCATGTAAATATCAATCTCAATTAATATATATAAACATGGAAAAGTTCGGGTCACTACAGTACCTACCCGTTAAATAAATTTCGTCCCGAAATTTTAAGCTGTTGAAGGTGTTGACGAATCTTCTGGAAATAGATGCGGGTATTTCTTCTTCATCTGATCTTCACGCTCCCAGGTGAACTCGGGTCCTCTACGAGCATTCCATCGAACCTTAACAATTGGTATCTTGTTTTGCTTAAGTCTTTTAACCTCACGATCCATTATTTCGACGGGTTCTTCGATGAATTGAAGTTTTTCGTTGATTTGGATTTCATCTAACGGAATAGTGAGATCTTCTTTAGCAAAACATTTCTTCAAATTCGAGACGTGGAAAGTGTTATGTACAGCCACGAGTTGTTGAGGTAACTCAAGTCGGTAAGCTACTGGTCCGACACGATCAATAATCTTGAATGGTCCAATATACCTTGGATTTAATTTCCCTCGTTTACCAAATCGAACAACGCCTTTCCAAGGTGCAACTATAAGCATGACCATCTCTCCAATTTCAAATTCTATATCTTTTCTTTTAATGTCAGCGTAGCTCTTTTGTCGACTTTGAGCGGTTTTCAACCGTTGTTGAATTTGGATGATCTTCTCGGTAGTTTCTTGTATAATCTCCGGACCCGTAATCTGTCTATCCCCCACTTCACTCCAACAAATCGGAGACCTGCACTTTCTACAATAAAGTGCTTCAAACGGCGCCATCTCAATGCTTGAATGGTAGCTGTTGTTGTAGGAAAATTCTGCTAATGGTAGATGTCGATCCCAACTGTTTCCGAAATCAATAACACATGCTCGTAGCATGTCTTCAAGCGTTTGTATCGTCCTTTCGCTCTGCCCATTAGTTTGTGGATGATAGGCAGTACTCATGTCTAGACGAGTTCCCAATGCTTGCTGTAATGTCTGCCAGAATCTTGAAATAAATCTGCCATCCCTATCAGAGATAATAGAGATTGGTATTCAATGTCTGGAGATGACTTCCTTCAAATACAGTCGTGCTAACTTCTCCATCTTGTCATCTTCTCTTATTGGCAAGAAGTGTGCTGATTTGGTGAGACGATCAACTATTACCCAAATAGTATCAAAACCACTTGCAGTCCTTGGCAATTTAGTGAAGAAATCCATGGTAATGTTTCCCATTTCCATTCCGGGATTTCGGGTTGTTGAAGTAGACCTGATGGTTTCTGATGCTCAGCTTTGACCTTAGAACACGTCAAACATTCTCCTACGTATTTAGCAACATCGACTTTCATACCCGGCCACCAAAAATGTTTCTTGAGATCCTTGTACATCTTCCCCGTTCCAGGATGTATTGAGTATCTGGTTTTATGAGCTTCTCTAAGTACCATTTCTCTCATATCTCCAAATTTTGGTACCCAAATCCTTTCAGCCCTATACCGGGTTCCGTCTTCCCGAATATTAAGATGTTTCTCCGATCCTTTGGGTATTTCATCCTTTAAATTTCCCTCTTTTAAAACTCCTTGTTGCGCCTCCTTTATTTGAGTAGTAAGGTTATTATGAATCATTATATTCATAGATTTTACTCGAATGGGTTCTCTGTCCTTCCTGCTCAAGGCATCGGCTACCACATTTGCCTTCCCCGGGTGGTAACGAATCTCAAAGTCGTAATCATTCAATAATTCAATCCACCTACGCTGCCTCATATTCAGTTGTTTCTGATTAAATATGTGTTGAAGACTTTTGTGGTCGGTATATATAATACTTTTGACCCCATATAAGTAGTGCCTCCAAGTCTTTAATGCAAAAACAACCGCGCCTAATTCTAAATCATGCGTCGTATTGTTTTGTTCGTGAATCTTCAATTGTCTAGACGCATAAGCAATCACCTTCGTTCGTTGCATTAATACACAACCGAGACCTTGCTTTGATGCGTCACAATAAATCACAAAATCATCATTCCCTTCAGGAAATGACAATATAGGTGCCGTAGTTAGATTTTTCTTCAATAACTGAAACGCTTTCTCTTGTTCATCCTTCCATTCATATTTCTTCCCTTTATGCGTTAATGCAGTCAAGGGTTTTGCTATTCTGGAAAAGTCTTGGATGAACCTTCTGTAGTAACCAGCTAGTCCTAAAAACTGGCGTATGTGTTTCGGAGTTTTCGGGGTTTCCCACTTTTCAACAGTTTCTATCTTTGCCGGATCCACCTTAATACCTTCTTTGTTCACTATGTGACCGAGGAATTGAACTTCTTCCAACCAAAATGCACACTTTGAAAACTTAGCGTACAATTCTTCCTTCCTCAATACTTCTAACACCTTTCTCAAATGTTCACCGTGTTCTTGGTCATTCTTTGAGTAAATAAGTATGTCATCAATGAAAACAATGACAAACTTGTCAAGGTATGGTCCACACACTCGGTTCATAACGTCCATGAACACAGCTGGGGCATTAGTTAAACCAAACGGCATGACCATAAACTCGTAATGACCGTAACGTGTTCTGAAAGCAGTCTTTGGAATATCATCTTCTTTCACCCGCATTTGATGATACCCGGAACGTAAGTCAATCTTTGAATAAACAGACGAGCCTTGTAGTTGATCAAATAAGTCGTCGATTCTCGGTAGTGGGTAGCGGTTCTTGATGGTAAGTTTGTTCAACTCTCGGTAGTCGATACACAACCTGCATGTACCATCTTTCTTCTTGACAAACAAAACAGGAGCTCCCCACGGTGATGTGCTTGGTTGAATGAAACCACGCTCTAAAAGTTCTTGTAATTGGCTTTGCAGTTCTTTCATCTCGCTGGGTGCGAGTCTGTAAGGAACACGAGCGATTGGTGCAGCTCCTGGTACAAGATCTATTTGAAATTCAACGGATCGATGTGGGGGTAATCCCGGTAATTCTTTCGGAAATACATCGGGAAATTCTTTTGCAATGGGAACATCATTGATGCTCTTTTCTTCAGTTTGTACTTTCTCGACGTGTGCTAGAACAGCATAGCAACCTTTTCTTATTAGTTTTTGTGCCTTCAAATTACTAATAAGATGTAGCTTCGTGTTGCCCTTTTCTCCGTACACCATTAAGGGTTTTCCTTTTTCTCGTATAATGCGAATTGCATTTTTGTAACAAACGATCTCTGCTTTCACTTCTTTCAACCAGTCCATACCGATTATCACATCAAAACTCCCTAACTCTACTGGTATCAAATCAATCTTAAATGTTTCGCTAACCAGATTAATTTCTCGATTCCGACATATATTATCTGCTGAAATTAATTTACCATTTGCTAATTCGAGTAAAAATTTACTATCCAAAGGCGTCAATGGACAACTTAATTTAGCACAAAAATCTCTACTCATATAGCTTCTATCCGCACCCGAATCAAATAAAACGTAAGCAGATTTATTGTCAATAAGAAACGTACCCGTAACAAGCTCCGGGTCTTCCTGTGCCTCTGCCGCATTAATATTGAAAACTCTTCCGCGGCCTTGTCCATTCGTGTTCTCCTGGTTCGGGCAATTTCTAATAATGTGGCCCGGTTTTCCACATTTATAACAAACTACATTGGCATAACTTGCTCCGACACTACTTACTCCGCCATTACTCGTTCCGACACCATTTGTTCCTTTCGTTCTATTAACCCCTGGTCCGTAGACCTCACACTTCGCCGCACTATGACCATTTCTTTTACACTTGTTGCAAAATTTGGTGCAGAACCCCGAGTGATACTTTTCACACCTTTGGCATAGCTGCTTCTGATTGTTGTTGTTGTTGCGGTTATTATTGTTGTTGGGATGATTGTTGTAGTTGCTGTTGCTGTTGTTGTTGTTGTTGTTATTGTTGGGCCGTTTGTTGTAGTTGCGATTGATGTTGCGATTGTTGGGATAATTGTTGCGATTATTGTTGTAATTGCTGCTGTTGTTGTATTGGTGATTCTTATCACCATTTTCCTCCCACTTTCTTTTGACTTGCTTCACATTGGCCTCTTCAGCAGTCTGTTCTTTAATTCTTTCTTCAATCTGGTTCACTAGTTTGTGAGCCATTCTACATGCCTGTTGTATAGAGGCGGGCTCGTGTGAACTTATATCTTCTTGGATTCTTTCCGGTAATCCTTTCACAAATGCGTCGATCTTCTCTTCCTCATCTTCGAATGCTCCCGGACATAATAGGCACAATTCTGTGAATCGTCTTTCGTACGTGGTAATATCAAATCCTTGGGTTCGTAACCCTCTAAGTTCTGTCTTGAGCTTATTGACCTCGGTTCTGGGACGGTACTTCTCGTTCATCAAGTGCTTGAATGCTGACCACGGTAGTGCGTACGCATCATCTTGTCCCACTTGCTCTAGATAGGTATTCCACCATGTTAACGCAGAACCTGTGAAGGTATGCGTAGCGTACTTCACTTTGTCCTCTTCAGTACACTTACTTATGGCAAACACCGATTCGACCTTCTCGGTCCACCGTTTCAATCCGATCGGTCCTTCGGTTCCATCAAATTCCAAAGGTTTGCAGGCAGTGAATTCTTTGTAGGTGCATCCTACACGATTTCCTGTACTGCTAGATCCAAGGTTATTGTTGGTATGTAGCGCAGCCTGTACTGCGGCTATGTTTGAAGCTAGAAAAGTACGGAATTCCTCTTCATTCATTTTCACAGTGTGTCGAGTAGTCGGTGCCATTTCCTTCAAAATAGTCAAATGGAACAAGTTAATCATACAGAATATTAAGAGTAGTTAATAGTATTTCGTAGCATAATATGAACTCATTTATAAAAGCTTTTTCTTCATATTAGCGTTTTATAAGTTTAAATTCGGGTAGTACCTACCCGTTAAGTTCATACTTAGTAGCTAATATACAATTCAACTACTACAATTCTATATGAAAAACTGATTATAATAATATTTCGCGTTCAAACTTTTATACAATATTTTACAAACTTACAATACCGCTTATTTTACATAAAGCTTAAAATATAGCACACAATAACTTTGATACAAGATAGTTGTGAAGATAATTCTAGCTAGTACACAAGTCGTTCAGCAAAGGCAATAAAGACACGTAATTCATACGTCCAGAAACAAGTCATGCATTCTGGTTTTACTAGGACTACTTCCCATCCTTGGTCTTGTGCAACATAACCGTTATGGCCGTTTATAAGACAGCGTGTTGTAACGTCGTCAAAGGGACGAGGGTTACGTAATGTCCAACAGTCCCGTAATAATCTAAAAACCTCATTTCTTACCCCAATTACCGACTCCGTCACTTGTTGAAACGTTTTGTTTAATAGTTGTAGCCCGATGTTCTTGTTCTCACTTTGGTGAGAAGCGAACATTACTAATCCGTAAGCATAACATGCTTCTTTATGTTGCATGTTAGCCGCTTTTTCTAAATTACGAAGTCCAATATTCGGATATATTGAGTCAAAATAATTTCTTAACCCGTTGCGTAAAATATCATTTGGGTTCCCCGCAATATATGCGTCAAAGTAAACACATCGTAACTTATGGGTTTCCCAATGTGATATCCCCTATCTTTCAAACGAAAGTCTCTTATAAACCAAGACATTCTTGGAACGTTCTTCGAATGTCTTACAAACTGATCTCGCCTTAAATAGTTGTGCCGAGGAATTCTGGCCGACTCTAGACAAGATTTCATCAATCATGTCTCCGGGTAGGTCTCTTAAAATTTTGGGTTGTCTATCCATTTTGTGTTTTTAAACTGTAAAATAGACAAGAGTTAGATTCATAAAAAAATACTTATTAATACAAGCAATTTTTACATATTTCATAAAGCATAAGAACACTATATTACATATATTACACCACACGAATACAACTATCTTATTCCGACTCGCTCGTTTCTTCTTCTTCGGTTTTGGTTCGTTTTGCCAAGTTTCTAGGGATATATGATGTTCCCCTAATACGAGCCGTAATTTTCCACATTGGTTTAGAAAAACCCGGTGGTTTAGAGGTTCCCGGGTCATTGTTAAAACTTAAGGACTTCGGGGGTTGACGATACATATAAAGTTCATCGAGGTTGGAATTAGATTTCTCTATTTTTATGCCCTTTCCCTTATTATTTTCTTTTGCCTTTTTAAATTCAGTTGGGGTAATTTCTATAACATCATCGGAATTCTCGTCGGAATCTGATTCATCGGAGAATTGGTAATCCTCCCAATATTTTGCTTCCTTGGCGGAAACACCATTGACCATAATTAACCTTGGTCGGTTGGTTGAGGATTTTATTTTACTTAACCGTTTTATTATTTCCCCCACCGGTTCTATTTCTTCATCCGGTTCCGATTCTTCTTCCGGTTCCGATTCTTCTTCCGGTTCCGACTCTTCTTCCGGTTCCTCTTCGGGAACTTGTGAATCAGTCCACGAATCATTCCAATTTACATTTGACTCTTCATTATTATTAGGTGAGTCAATAGGACTTGTTCTAGAGGTAGACATCTATCACATAATATCAAACGCGTTAAGAGATTAATATATCACATAATATTCACATGTTAAAAATATATAGTTTCCAACAAAATTTGTTAAGCAATCATTTTTCAAGTAAACACGGTCGAAGTCCAGACTCACTAATGCATCCTAACAAACTCGATAAGACACACTAATGCAAATTTTCTGGTTCTCTAAGACCAACGCTCGGATACCAACTGAAATGTCCCGTTCTTATTGATTAAAAATGTTCCATATTAATTGATTTCGTTTCGAGGTTTTGACCTCTATATGAGACGTTTTTCAAAGACTGCATTCATTTTTAAAACAAACCATAACCTTTATTTCATAGATAAAGGTTTTAAAAAGCTTTACGTAGATTATCAAATAATGATAATCTAAAATATCCTGTTTACACACGACCATTACATAATGGTTTACAATACAAATATGTTACAACAAAATAAGTTTCTTGAATGCAGTTTTTACACAATATCATACAAGTATGGACTCCAAATCTCGTCCTTATTTAAGTATGCGACAGCGGAAGCTCTTAATAATCACCTAAGAATAAACATGCTTAAAACGTTTAACAAAAATGTTGGTGAGTTATAGGTTTAACCTATATATATCAAATCATAATAATAGACCACAAGATTTCATATTTCAATACACATCCCATACATAGAGATAAAAAAATCATTCATATGGTGAACACCTGGTAACCGACATTAACAAGATGCATATATAAGAATATCCCCATCATTCCGGGACACCCTTCGGATATGATATAAATTTCGAAGTACTAAAGCATCTGGTTCTTTGGATGGGGTTTGTTAGGCCCAATAGATCTATCTTTAGGATTCGCGTCAATTAGGGTGTCTGTTCCCTAATTCATAGATTACCAGACTTAATAAAAAGGGGCATATTCGATTTCGATAATTCAACCATAGAATGTAGTTTCACGTACTTGTGTCTATTTTGTAAATCATTTATAAAACCTGCATGTATTCTCATCCCAAAAATATTAGATTTTAAAAGTGGGACTATAACTCACTTTCACAGATTTTTACTTCGTCGGGAAGTAAGACTTGGCCACTGGTTGATTCACGAACCTATAACAATATATACATATATATCAAAGTATGTTCAAAATATATTTACAACACTTTTAATATATTTTGATGTTTTAAGTTTATTAAGTCAGCTGTCCTCGTTAGTAACCTACAACTAGTTGTCCACAGTTAGATGTACATAAAAAAATCGATAAATATTATCTTGAATCAATCCACGACCCAGTGTATACGTATCTCAGTATTGATCACAACTCAAACTATATATATTTTGGAATCAACCTCAACCCTGTATAGCTAACTCCAACATTCACATATAGAGTGTCTATGGTTGTTCCGAAATATATATAGATGTGTCGACATGATAGGTCGAAACATTGTATACGTGTCTATGGTATCTCAAGATTACATAATATACAATACAAGTTGATTAAGTTATGGTTGGAATAGATTTGTTACCAATTTTCACGTAGCTAAAATGAGAAACATTATCCAATCTTGTTTTACCCATAACTTCTTCATTTTAAATCCGTTTTGAGTGAATCAAATTGCTATGGTTTCATATTGAACTCTATTTTATGAATCTAAACAGAAAAGTATAGGTTTATAGTCGGAAAAATAAGTTACAAGTCATTTTTGTAAAGGTAGTCATTTCAGTCGAAAGAACGACGTCTAGATGACCATTTTAGAAAACATACTTCCACTTTGAGTTTAACCATAATTTTTGGATATAGTTTCATGTTCATAATAAAAATCATTTTCTCAGAATAACAACTTTTAAATCAAAGTTTATCATAGTTTTTAATTAACTAACCCAAAACAGCCCGCGGTGTTACTACGACGGCGTAAATCCGGTTTTATGGTGTTTTCGTGTTTCCAGGTTTTAAATCATTAATTTAGCATATCATATAGATATAGAACATGTGTTTAGTTGATTTTAAAAGTCAAGTTAGAAGGATTAACTTTTGTTTGCGAACAAGTTTAGAATTAACTAAACTATGTTCTAGTGATTACAAGTTTAAACCTTCGAATAAGATAGCTTTATATGTATGAATCGAATGATGTTATGAACATCATTACTACCTTAAGTTCCTTGGATGAACCTAATGGAAAAGAGAAAAATGGAACTAGCTTTAAAGGATCCTTGGATGGCTCGAAGTTCTTGAAGCAGAATCATGACACGAAAACAAGTTCAAGTAAGATCATCACTTGAAATAAGATTGTTATAGTTATAGAAATTGAACCAAAGTTTGAATATGATTATTACCTTGTATTAGAATGATAACCTACTGTAAGAAACAAAGATTTCTTGAGGTTGGATGATCACCTTACAAGATTGGAAGTGAGCTAGCAAACTTGAAAGTATTCTTGATTTTATGAAACTAGAACTTTTGGAATTTATGAAGAACACTTAGAACTTGAAGATAGAACTTGAGAGAGATTAATTAGATAAAGAAAATTGAAGAATGAAAGTGTTTGTAGGTGTTTTTGGTCGTTGGTGTATGGATTAGATATAAAGGATATGTAATTTTGTTTTCATGTAAATAAGTCATGAATGATTACTCATATTTTTGTAATTTTATGAGATATTTCATGCTAATTGCCAAATGATGGTTCCTACATGTGTTAGGTGACTCACATGGGCTGCTAAGAGCTGATCATTAGAGTGTATATACCAATAGTACATACATCTAAAAGCTGTGTATTGTACGAGTACGAATACGGGTGCATACGAGTAGAATTGTTGATGAAACTGAACGAGGATTTAATTGTAAGCATTTTTGTTAAGTAGAAGTATTTTGATAAGTGTCTTGAAGTCTTTCAAAAGTGTATGAATACATATTAAAACACTACATGTATATACATTTTAACTGAGTCGTTAAGTCATCGTTAGTCGTTACATGTATATGTTGTTTTGAAACCTTTAGGTTAACGATCTTGTTAAATGTTGTTAACCCAATGTTTATAATATCAAAAGAGATTTTAAATTATTATATTATCATGATATTATGATGTACGAATATCTCTTAATATGATATATATACATTAAATGTCGTTACAACGATAATCGTTACATATATGTCTCGTTTCAAAATCATTAAGTTAGTAGTCTTATTTTTACATATGTAGTTCATTGTTAATATACTTAATGATATGTTTACATATCATAATATCATGTTAACTATATATATAACCATATATATGTCATTATATAGTTTTTACAAGTTTTAACGTTCGTGAATCACCGGTCAACTTGGGTGGTCAATTGTCTATATGAAACCTATTTCAATTAATCAAGTCTTAACAAGTTTGATTGCTTAACATGTTGGAAACATTTAATCATGTAAATATCAATCTCAATTAATATATATAAACATGGAAAAGTTCGGGTCACTACAGTAATCCTAGTAAAACCAGAATGCATGACTTATTTCTGGACGTATGAATTACGTGTCTTTATTGCCTTTGCTGAACGACTTGTGTACTAGCTAGAATTATCTTCACAACCATCTTGTATCAAATTTATTGTGTGCTATATTTCATGCTATATGTAAAATAAGCGGTATTGTAAGTTTGTAAAATATTGTGTAAAAGTTTGAACGCGAAATATTATTATAATCAGTTTTTCATATAGAATTGTAGTAGTTGAATTGTATATTAGCTACTAAGTATGAACTTAACGGGTAGGTACTACCCGAATTTAAACTTATAAAACGCTAATATGAAGAACAAGCTTTTATAAATGAGTTCATATTATGCTACGAAATACTATTAACTACTCTTAATATTCTGTAGGATTAACTTGTTCCATTTGACTATTTTGAAGGAAATGGCACCGACTACTAGACACACCGTGAATATGAATGAAGAGGAATTCCGTACTTTTCTAGCTTCAAACATAGCCGTAGTACAGGCTGCGCTACATACCAACAATAACCTTGGATCTAGCAGTACAGAAAATCGTGTAGGATGCACCTACAAAGAATTCACTGCCTGCAAACCTTTGTAATTTGATGGAACTGAAGGACCGATCGGATTGAAACGGTGGACCGAGAAGGTCGAATCGGTGTTTGCCATAAGTAAGTGTACTGAAGAGGACAAAGTGAAGTACGCTACGCATACCTTCACAGGTTCTATGTTAACATGGTGGAATACCTATCTAGAGCAAGTGGGACAAGACGATGCGTACGCACTACCGTGATCAGCATTCAAGCACTTGATGAACGAGAAGTACCGTCCCAGAACTGAGGTCAATAAGCTCAAGACAGAACTTAGAGGGTTACGAACCCAAGGATTTGATATTATCACGTATGAAAGACGATTCACAGAATTGTGCCTATTGTGTCCGGGAGCATTCGAAGATGAGGAAGAGAAGATCGACGCGTTTGTGAAAGGATTACCGGAAAGAATCCAAGAATATATAAGTTCACACGAGCCCGCCTCCATACAACAGGCATGTAGAATGGCTCACAAACTAGTGAACCAGATTGAAGAAAGAATTAAAGAACAGACTGCTGAAGAGGCCAATGTGAAGCAAGTCAAAAGAAAGTGGGAGGAAAACGGTGATAAGAATCACCAATACAACAACAACAGCAATTACAACAATAATCGCAACAATTATCCCAACAATCGCAACATCAATCGCAACTACAACAAACGGCCCAACAACAACAACAACAACAACAACAACAACAACAACTACAACAATCATCCCAACAACAATAATAACCGCAACAATAACAACAATCAGAAGCAGCTATGCCAAAGGTGTGAAAAGTATCACTCGGGGTTCTGCACCAAATTTTACAACAAGTGTAAAAGAAATGGTCATAGCGTGGCGAAGTGTGAGGTCTACGGACCAGGGGTTAATAGAACGAAAGGAACAAATGGTGTCGGAACGAGTAATGTCGGAGCAAGTAGTGTCAGAGCAAGTTATGCCAATGTAGTTTGTTATAAATGTGGAAAACCGGGCCACATTATTAGAAATTGCCCGAACCAGGAGAACACGAATGGACAAGGCCGCGGAAGAGTTTTCAATATTAAGGCGGCAGAGGCATAGGAAGACCCGGAGCTTGTTACGGGTACGTTTCTTATTGACAATAAATCTGCTTACGTTTTATTTGATTCGGGTGTGGATAGAAGCTATATGAGTAGAGATTTTTGTGCTAAATTAAGTTGTCCATTGACGCCTTTGGATAGTAAATTTTTACTCGAATTAGCAAATGGTAAATTAATTTCAGCAGATAATATATGTCGGAATCGAGAAATTAAACTGGTTAGCGAAACATTTAAGATTGATTTGATACCAGTAGAGTTAGGGAGTTTTGATGTGATAATCGGTATGGACTGGTTGAAAGAAGTGAAAGCAGAGATCGTTTGTTACAAAAATGAAATTCGCATTATACGAGAAAAAGGAAAACCCTTAATGGTGTACGGAGAAAAGGGCAACACGAAGCTACATCTTATTAGTAATTTGAAGGCACAAAAACTAATAAGAAAAGGTTGCTATGCTGTTCTAGCACACGTCGAGAAAGTACAAACTGAAGAAAAGAGCATCAATGATGTTCCCATTAAAAAAGAATTTCCCGATGTATTTCCGAAAGAATTACCGGGATTACCCCCACATCGATCCGTTGAATTTCAAATAGATCTTGTACCAGGAGCTGCACCAATAGCTCGTGCTCCTTACAGACTCGCACCCAGCGAGATGAAAGAACTGCAAAGCCAATTACAAGAACTTTTAGAGCGTGGTTTCATTCGACCAAGCACATCACCATGGGGAGCTCCTGTTTTGTTTGTCAAGAAGAAAGATGGTACATTCAGGTTGTGTATCGACTACTGAGAGTTGAACAAACTTACCATCAAGAACCGCTACCCACTACCGAGAATCGACGACTTATTTGATCAACTCCAAGGCTCGTCTGTTTATTCAAAGATTGACTTACGTTCCGGGTATCATCAAATGCGGGTGAAAGAAGATGATATTCTAAAGACTGCTTTCAGAACACGTTACGGTCATTACGAGTTTATGGTCATGCCGTTTGGTTTAACTAATGCACCAGCTGTGTTCATGGACCTTATGAACCGAGTGTGTGGACCATACCTTGACAAGTTTGTCATTGTTTTCATTGATGACAAACTTATTTACTCAAAGAATGACCAAGAACACGGTGAACATTTGAGAAAGGTGTTAGAAGTATTGAGGAAGGAAGAATTGTGCGCTAAGTTTTCAAAGTGTGCATTTTGGTTGGAAGAAGTTCAATTCCTCGGTCACATAGTGAACAAAGAAGGTATTAAGGTGGATCCGGCAAAGATAGAAACTGTTGAAAAATGGGAAACCCCGAAAACTCCGAAACACATACGCCAGTATTTAGGACTAGCTGGTTACTACAGAAGGTTCATCCAAGACTTTTCCAGAATAGCAAAACCCTTGACTGCATTAACGCATAAAGGGAAGAAATTTGAATGGAATGATGAATAAGAGAAAGCGTTTCAGTTATTGAAGAAAAAGCTAACCACGGCACCTATATTGTCATTTCCTGAAGGGAATGATGATTTTGTGATTTATTGTGACGCATCAAAGCAAGGTCTCAGTTGTGTATTAATGCAATGAACGAAGGTGATTGCTTATGCGTCTAGACAATTGAAGATTCACGAACAAAATTATACGACGCATGATTTGGAATTAGGCGCGGTTGTTTTTGCATTAAAGACTTGGAGGCACTACTTATATGGGATCAAAAGTATTATATATACCGACCACAAAAGTCTTTAACACATATTTAATCAGAAACAACTGAATATGAGGCAGCGTAGGTGGATTGAATTATTGAATGATTATGACTTTGAGATTCGTTACCACCCGGGGAAGGCAAATGTGGTAGCCGATGCCTTGAGCAGGAAGGACAGAGAACCCATTCGAGTAAAATCTATGAATATAATGATTCATAATAACCTTACTACTCAAATAAAGGAGGCGCAACAAGGAGTTTTAAAAAGGGGAAATTTAAAGGATGAAATACCCAAAGGATCGGAGAAGCATCTTAATATTCGGGAAGACGGAACCCGGTATAGGGCTGAAAGGATTTGGGTACCAAAATTTGGAGATATGAGAGAAATGGTACTTAGAGAAGCTCATAAAACCAGATACTCAATACATCCTAGAACGGGGAAGATGTACAAGGATCTCAAGAAACATTTTTGGTGGCCGGGTATGAAAGCCGATGTTGCTAAATATGTAGGAGAATGTTTGACGTGTTCTAAGGTCAAAGCTGAGCATCAGAAACCATCAGGTCTACTTCAACAACCCGAAATCCCGGAATGGAAATGGGAAAACATTACCATGGATTTCATCACTAAATTGCCAAGGACTGCAAGTGGTTTTGATACTATTTGGGTAATAGTTGATCGTCTCACCAAATCAGCACACTTCCTGCCAATAAGAGAAGATGACAAGATGGAGAAGTTAGCACGACTGTATTTGAAGGAAGTCGTCTCCAGATATGGAATACCAATCTCTATTATCTCTGATAGGGATGGCAGATTTATTTCAAGATTCTGGCAGACATTACAGCAAGCATTAGGAACTCGTCTAGACATGAGTACTGCCTATCATCCACAAACTGATGGGCAGAGCGAAAGGACGATACAAACGCTTGAAGACATGCTACGAGCATGTGTTATTGATTTCGGAAACAGTTAGGATCGACATCTACCGTTAGCAGAATTTTCCTACAACAACAACTACCATTCAAGTATTGAGATGGCTCCATTTGAAGCACTTTATGGTAGAAAGTGCAGGTCTCCGATTTGTTGGAGTAAAGTGGGGGATAGACAGATTATGGGTCCGGAGATTATACAAGAAACTACCGAGAAGATCATCCAAATTCAACAACGGTTGAAAACCGCCCAAAGTCGACAAAAGAGCTACGCTTACATTAAAAGAAAAGATATAGAATTTGAAATTGGAGAGATGGTTGTAGCGACCCCGACAAATCGTCAAGTGACGGCGTCGGCTACGTGGGTCCCATTACCTGATTATAAGTCTTTAAGATAACGTTTGACCAAAATATGTCGCCTTCATTTCAAAATAAAGATTGTTTCAAAGTTTACAAGAATTGTTCAACCAAAAGTTAAGTTACAACGTTATAAGTACGATTGAAGTCTAGGCGACACGGTCTAAAGTAAAGTCAAAAGACGCTCCATGAAAAGCATGTATACTCGACATCCAATGCAAGTATCAAATAATGAGCGGAAGCATGTATCACATATCGTGCAAGACCTGAGAAAAACATAGAAATCTGTCAACGAAAACGTTGGTGAAATCATAGGTTTAGTAAGTAAATTGTATTGAACCACAAGGTTCTTTAAGAATTGCTCAACCAGAATCGTTCACATTCCAAAATAGTATTTGTATCACGAGCACCCAATTATCAAGGCTTAACCGAATCTTCCCTCTGAATTTTGAATTTAGTGTTAGAACTTACACTATACATTGTTGAAATTATATTTCATTCACTAACGGTAGCGAACCGTCTGAATGAGGGTTTGTTAAACCCGTATGGCCACACAACATAATTACACGCTTACACTTACACCCTGCAAGTGGAACTAATGATAATTGGATTGAGGACTTTTGTTCAAACTCGTATGCATCTTTGTATTCGTATTTGTTCACAATGTAAAAGCATGAAAAGTAAATAAGTATGAAATGTATGTGTTTCTCAGCCCACGATGTAAAGAATAAAAGTGATTGAAAAAGTGGGACTATGATCTCACCTTGAGTGCAAGAGTTAATAAAGTACTTCAACAAGTAGACGCGTGCAAAGACAAAGCTAGTCTTGACCTAAACATATAGGTTATATCAATAACGGTAAACACAAACGGTCAAAGATGTTCAATTAGTCCTATGGCTCGTTACGACTCGATTATATTAGCATGTGAATCAAATTGTCAAGTTTCATGCAAGATACTAGTAAATAATCATGTTAGAAAGGTTGCATAAGTATTTGGTTAAGTTTGACAAAAAGTCAAACTTGGTCAAAGTCAACGAAAAGTCAACACGTTCGGGTCGGGTCCCGAACTATTTTTCTAAGCTTAGAAGTAATATATGAGCATGTTGGCCAAGTTACATGTTAATCGGAGGTGCGTAGCATAGCAAACATTTTTCGAAATTTGACAAAATAGGTCAGAATCTGACCACGGCATATGCCGCGCCGCGGCCAGATGTGTCGCGCCGCGACATAACACGTGGTCTGGCACCTGGTCAGTTTCAAGGTTCAAGTCTTGGTCAAAACTTCAAATAACCATAAAACGCAAACCGTAAACAACTAGAAGACGTATCTTATACCGTTGGAAAGCTCTTTTGACAAGGAACACAACTAAGCACTTATCATCAAACGACAACATCATTTACAATAGCCGAAAACTCATCAAGTGATCATTAAACGTTCATTTCAAGGTTTCAAGTTCATCCAATGCAATTTGAGTTTCGGGAAACCAATTCACACATATGATATGCCGTTTTGAAGGTAATGGAGCATACATTACAACTAAACACTAACAATTAACATTCCATGGCATTCAAGCATCCAAAAATTCATGTCAAGAACCATCAAACCCTAGTCAAGAATCACAAAATCATTAATCATGTTTTTTGAAGTTTTACAAATCAACCTACACATCAAAATGAAGCTAGTGATACTAGTAACACAATTAAAACATGCACTTTAACAATCTAACAACATTAACTCATCCAAAATCAAGGATTAAGCACACCCATCTCAAGTTCATGCTAGTTACTCCAAAAACAACAAATCGAGCAAACCAAACATATATTCATGTTAGACTCGAGCCATAGACACTAACTAACACCATTTCAAATCAAAAACACGAATTTAGAGAAATCTAGAGTTTTAGAAATGTTACCCAAACGAGATGAAGTTGGTATCAAATTGTAGAGGATGAAGAGAGGATTCCAAATATGTAATCGGATTTGTTGTGAGCTTCCAAGATCAAAATTAGATGATGAATTTGTGTTTGTGTTCTTGAGAGAAAAGGAAGAAAGAAAAAGAGGAAGAAGATGGTGAAATGAAGTGTGTGGTGGTGAGGAGTCACTAGTTAGCCAAGTTTACCCGAGTGGCGAGATTAGTCCCTCAAGTTTGTTGTCGGGTGCGGGAAATAACCAAACGACTATTTTTAAAACGCAAGTTAACGAGAGATGTTATAATCGAGTAACGGGATTATCATGAACACTAGTTAACGAAAGATACAAATTTGAATAGCGAAAGATATTATATAAAAAAAAAAGACGGTGTTAAAATAAATTTAACGGAAAATCACGGGATGTTACATTATCCACACCTCAAAAGAAATTTCGTCCCGAAATTTAGTTGGAAGTAATAGTCGATGTCTCTTACTCGAGACTTAGAGTAGTAACTCTACGAATGAGTGAAGGTACTTTCTTGGACATTCCACGAATCCGGATAGTCGGGGTGTTACGTTGTATTGAGGTTCGATTTCACGATCCATGATTTCAACCAGTTTTCCCATGAAGAGGAGTTTGTCATCAATAGTTGGTGCATCTAGAAGGATTGCACATTCCTGTTCCGCATGACACGTTTCTAAGTTTGTTACACGAAATGTAGGATAAACGGAAACTTAATTGAGTCGGAAGTTCTAAACGGTAGGAAGCGGTTCCAATACGCTCCAAGGTTTCAAAAGGTTCAATATTGCGGTTATAACCTTCCTCGATTTCCCAAAATGGATTACACCTTTCCAAGGTGCGGGTTCTCAATATCACGCGGTTACACACTGGGATTTTGTGAGGTTTTCATCTAAGTTTGGTATAACTCTTCTGGCGACAATGGGTTGTCTCGAGCCCTTCTCGGACTTGAACGATCTCAATTGTTGTTTCTTGATGGAGTTCAGATTTCGGTGGTTGATGCTTTGGTTAAATGAACAGGGGTATGACATTAGCGGTCATATAGGGTTTCGGAAAATGCGCGTGAACACACGAGTGGTAACTACTGTTGTAAGAGTGATCTACTAAAGGTGACAATACGAGTTTGTGACATGTCTTTCCAAGACGTAAATCGTTCGTTTGCTCGGTTCGTCAGTTTGTGGGAGATACGCGGTACATGTGTCTAAGCGGGTCTCCAAGGTTCCTTGTAAAACTAGAAGTGAAACGAGTATTTCAATACGGAATAATTGACAAGGATACACTGTGTTGGAATAGAATCTCTTAAGATACGTTTGAACAAGTTAGTTAGGGTTCGAAAAAAAAATGTTCGTTAGGACTATTCACCCTCGTGGCGAATACTTATGTAATATGAGGAGTTTCTCTATCCATGGAGAAATGTTACAAGGAGTTTCTTTAAACGGAAAAGCGAACGGTAAAGATAGTAGTGAAATGAGGACTTAGAATAGGATGAGTTTACATCTCGAGATTGCCATAACGTGCCTCTAGTTGTCAAATGTTGAAGTCTGAAAGAGAAACGAGGTAGTACACGTAGTTGTATAGTTCGGGGTTGAATAATAGTTGACCGATTATCAGAAACACAAGGGCGTTAAGTCAAAGAAGAGTGAAGTATCGTTGGATTGTGTGCTATCTTAAATTCCAGTAATATCAGACGGTGACGGTGAAATAACAGAGGTATGTAGTGTGGTACATGATGACGAGAAGATTGATCGGATCCACAATTTAGTATTCGGATTCTTCGTGTAAAATAACGAATTTTAGTTATGTTGATTTTTGAGTCGAGAGAGTATGCCTTTCGGCGTTCAAATAGAAATATTTCCATGTTCGAGTTCCATCTGTTGCTATACGATTTTAACTAGAAATGTTGGTGTGAAGAATCACGTTCAAGGCTCGAACACGGAGAGGTTTATAGTTTTTCCTTAGTGAGTTAACGAGTTTAAAAGTCGGGTAACACGAGAAAAGTCAGAAATGAATCTTCGGTGATAACAGGCGAGTTCTAAGATTTTACGAATACAAGTCTGAGTTGAGAGAGTTTCATGATCACGTGTGGCTTGATTTCGAGATTGATTGTAATGCCTTGACCATTAACATCATGGTCTAGAAAATTTGACTTCGTTTAACAGAAATTCTCACTCGGAGAATTTGGTATAGAGTTGCTCTTTTCTCAAAAGTTCGAGCGTAAGATGGTGATGTTGTTCGTTTTCCTTCTTTACCTAAATAAGTTAAGACGTCATCTATAAATACGATAACAGATTTGTCTAGATAAGTTGCATACGTGATTTAGGAGGTTCATGAATACGGACGGAGTCCTAAATAAATCAAACGGTACTAAGAGAGATTTACAACTAACGTTGCGAGTTCGGAAATGGCTTAGGAGACATCGTCTCACTTAACCCCCAATTGATGATAACCGGAACTGAGGTCGTTTTGGAATACACACGGGATTCATGCAAGAAATCATGAGGTCATGGATGCGAGGGAGAGGGTATCGGTTTCCAACCGAAAATTACTCAGTTCACAATAATCTATACAAGATGATGGGGTTTTTTTTTTTTTTTTTTTTTTTTTTTTTTTTTTTTACGAATAGGTTTCGAGCTCCCTAGTTCTATAGGTGTCAAGTCAAAAGTCTTAACGTATATCCTCCAATAAAATTTATAGGCACACAATATTTTCCGTTGGTCACTTAAATCGTCTAAGTAGTATCTAGGGGAAAAAGTGGAATGTAAAGAGCACGAGTCAAAGACTTGTTTATAAAATGTCTAACGGTAACCGAATCGAATAAACATGAAACGTGAGAATTTCGAGGAGAAACATACCCGTGACTAGTCCATCGTCGTCTCGGGCATCCTAGGCGTTGATGTTGAAAGTTTAACGGCGTGCGTTGGGGTTGATTTTCTTATTTGGGCACGCACTCCTAAAATGACCCGGTTGGCCACATTCAAAACAAACACCCGTCTTGGGTGCATTGGGCTCCTTTTGAGCGACGGGAGCGGTATTCCTACAATCGTGGGCTACATGGCCACTTCTTTGACACTTCAAGCAAAAAGGTTTGCCACATTCACCTAAATGATGTTTGTAGCACTCGTTACAATACGGTAGGTGTCCGGTATAACCTTTCTTGTCGTTGGGGATGAAGGGCTTTTTGGCGGGGTTGTTGTAATTGCTTGATTGGGGGGCTTCCCATTTTCTTTTGTTGTCACCCGATTTATCCTCGGCTTTAGGTGCCGGCACTTCAATTTCGTCCACTGTTTCAATCAATTGGCGGGCCATATTCAAAGCCTCTTGGTGGTTAGCGGGTTTGGATGACATTACTCCTTGTTTGATGCTCTTGGGGAGACTATCCATGTAAAGTTCAACCCTTAAAGATTCGGGGTTCACAAGATTTGGGCACATTAAAGCAAGTTCGGAGAATCGTTGATTATATGCCTTTAGGTCATTCCCGACCGCTTTTAAAGTTCTTAGTTCGTGTTCGAGCTTACGGGTCTCTTCGCGCGGGAAGTATTCGGTGATCATCTTTTTCTTTAAGTCGGCCCATGAGAGTGTGTGGGCTTCATTGATACCCACCGACAGCACATACGTATTCCACCATGTGAGGGCGATACCGGCAAAAGTGTGGGTGGAATATTTGACTTTGTCTTGGTCCCGACAACCGCTTATGCTAAAAACGGCTTCTGTTTGCTCAAACCATCGGGTGAGCACAACCGGTCCTCCGGTCCCATCGAAGGTGTGAGGTTTGCACCCCATGAAAGTTTTGTAGGAGCAACCCTCGTTTGAATTACCGGCTCCATGGTTATTGTGGTTGTGGTTGTTATTGATGTCGGAGGAGATACTAGCCATAGCCGCACCTATGGCGGCGGCTATCATGCGTTGAAAAACTTGTTCGGAAGTTTCATTACGTGGCCCGCGACGGGGAGGCATTGTTCCTTCAAGACACAAGAATATCGTTGATTAGTATTCTCAATAATACTAATCATGATATGGAATGATGATGTAGAGAAAATTTTCCTTGACTCGCCTTAAATTCTTTATGTCATAATGTCGGAACGTCCATGTGAATCACCGTAATATAATCCCGGAAATTATATTACCCTGATTCTCATGTGCATTTAACATTACTTCATAAAGTCAAGGTGGCGCGTCAACAAAATTTATTAACGTAAGATCAAGATCGAATACAAGTTAGATATGATAGAAGAGTTCGAGTATAAATGCACAAATAGTGAAGTAATTCCTACTGCAGTCTATATGCCGGTTGTAGTCTAGATTCACCTATGTACCCTATGACTCGGGGTGGACACAAATGAACTCTAAATCCCTACAACCAAGGCTCTGATACCACCTGTAGCGACCCCGACAAATCGTCAAGTGACGGCGTCGGCTACGTGGGTCCCATTACCTGATTATAAGTCTTTAAGATAACGTTTGACCAAAATATGTCGCCTTCATTTCAAAATAAAGATTGTTTCAAAGTTTACAAGAATTGTTCAACCAAAAGTTAAGTTACAACGTTATAAGTACGATTGAAGTCTAGGCGACACGGTCTAAAGTAAAGTCAAAAGACGCTCCATGAAAAGCATGTATACTCGACATCCAATGCAAGTATCAAATAATGAGTGGAAGCATGTATCACATATCGTGCAAGACCTGAGAAAAACATAGAAATCTGTCAACGAAAACGTTGGTGAAATCATAGGTTTAGTAAGTAAATTGTATTGAACCACAAGGTTCTTTAAGAATTGCTCAACCAGAATCGTTCACATTCCAAAATAGTATTTGTATCACGAGCACCCAATTATCAAGGCTTAACCGAATCTTCCCTCTGAATTTTGAATTTAGTGTTAGAACTTACACTATACATTGTTGAAATTATATTTCATTCACTAACGGTAGCGAACCGTCTGAATGAGGGTTTGTTAAACCCGTATGGCCACACAACATAATTACACGCTTACACTTACACCCTGCAAGTGGAACTAATGATAATTGGATTGAGGACTTTTGTTCAAACTCGTATGCATCTTTGTATTCGTATTTGTTCACAATGTAAAAGCATGAAAAGTAAATAAGTATGAAATGTATGTGTTTCTCAGCCCACGATGTAAAGAATAAAAGTGATTGAAAAAGTGGGACTATGATCTCACCTTGAGTGCAAGAGTTAATAAAGTACTTCAACAAGTAGACGCGTGCAAAGACAAAGCTAGTCTTGACCTAAACATATAGGTTATATCAATAACGGTAAACACAAACGGTCAAAGATGTTCAATTAGTCCTATGGCTCGTTACGACTCGATTATATTAGCATGTGAATCAAATTGTCAAGTTTCATGCAAGATACTAGTAAATAATCATGTTAGAAAGGTTGCATAAGTATTTGGTTAAGTTTGACAAAAAGTCAAACTTGGTCAAAGTCAACGAAAAGTCAACACGTTCGGGTCGGGTCCCGAACTATTTTTCTAAGCTTAGAAGTAATATATGAGCATGTTGGCCAAGTTACATGTTAATCGGAGGTGCGTAGCATAGCAAACATTTTTCGAAATTTGACAAAATAGGTCAGAATCTGACCACGGCATATGCCGCGCCGCGGCCAGATGTGTCGCGCCGCGACATAACACGTGGTCTGGCACCTGGTCAGTTTCAAGGTTCAAGTCTTGGTCAAAACTTCAAATAACCATAAAACGCAAACCGTAAACAACTAGAAGACGTATCTTATACCGTTGGAAAGCTTTTTTGACAAGGAACACAACTAAGCACTTATCATCAAACGACAACATCATTTACAATAGCCGAAAACTCATCAAGTGATCATTAAACGTTCATTTCAAGGTTTCAAGTTCATCCAATGCAATTTGAGTTTCGGGAAACCAATTCACACATATGATATGCCGTTTTGAAGGTAATGGAGCATACATTACAACTAAACACTAACAATTAACATTCCATGGCATTCAAGCATCCAAAAATTCATGTCAAGAACCATCAAACCCTAGTCAAGAATCACAAAATCATTAATCATGTTTTTTGAAGTTTTACAAATCAACCTACACATCAAAATGAAGCTAGTGATACTAGTAACACAATTAAAACATGCACTTTAACAATCTAACAACATTAACTCATCCAAAATCAAGGATTAAGCACACCCATCTCAAGTTCATGCTAGTTACTCCAAAAACAACAAATCGAGCAAACCAAACATATATTCATGTTAGACTCGAGCCATAGACACTAACTAACACCATTTCAAATCAAAAACACGAATTTAGAGAAATCTAGAGTTTTAGAAATGTTACCCAAACGAGATGAAGTTGGTATCAAATTGTAGAGGATGAAGAGAGGATTCCAAATATGTAATCGGATTTGTTGTGAGCTTCCAAGATCAAAATTAGATGATGAATTTGTGTTTGTGTTCTTGAGAGAAAAGGAAGAAAGAAAAAGAGGAAGAAGATGGTGAAATGAAGTGTGTGGTGGTGAGGAGTCACTAGTTAGCCAAGTTTACCCGAGTGGCGAGATTAGTCCCTCAAGTTTGTTGTCGGGTGCGGGAAATAACCAAACGACTATTTTTAAAACGCAAGTTAACGAGAGATGTTATAATCGAGTAACGGGATTATCATGAACACTAGTTAACGAAAGATACAAATTTGAATAGCGAAAGATATTATATAAAAAAAAAAGACGGTGTTAAAATAAATTTAACGGAAAATCACGGGATGTTACAATGGTCATGCTTAAAGTTGCACCTTGGAAAGGCTTTGTTCGATTTGGTAAATGAGGGAAATTAAATCCAAGGTATATTGGACCATTCAAGATTATTGATCGTGTCGGACCAGTAGCTTACCGACTTGAGTTACCTCAACAACTCGCGGCTGTACATAAAACTTTCCACGTCTCGAATTTGAAGAAATTTTTTGCTAAAGAAGATCTCACTCTTCCGTTAGATGAAATCCAAATCAACGAAAAACTTCAATTCATTGAAGAACCCGTCGAAATAATGGATCGTGAGGTTAAAAGACTTAAGCAAAACAAGATACCAATTTTTAAGGTTCGATGGAATGCTCGTAGAGGACCCGAGTTCACCTGGGAGCGTGAAGACCAGATGAAGAAGAAATACCCGCATCTATTTCCAGAAGATTCGTCAACACCTTCAACAGCTTAAAATTTCGGGACGAAATTTATTTAACGGGTAGGTACTGTAGTGACCCGAACTTTTCCATGTATATATATATTAATTGAGATTGATATTTACATGATTAAATGTTTCCAACATGTTAAGCAATCAAACTTGTTAAGACTTGATTAATTGCAATATGTTTCATATAGACAATTGACCACCCAAGTTGACTGGTGATTCACGAACGTTAAAACTTGTAAAAACTATATGATGACATATATATGGATATTTATAATTAACATGATACTATGATAAGTAAACATATCATTAAGTATATTAACAATGAACTACATATGTAAAAATAAGACTACTAACTTAATGATTTTTAAACGAGACATATATGTAACGATTATCGTTGTAAAGACATTTAATGTATATATATCATATTAAGAGATATTCATACATGATAATATAATAATTTAAAATCTCATTTTATATTATAAACATTGGGTTAACAACATTTAACAAGATCGTTAACCTAAAGGTTTCAAAACAACACTTACATGTAACGACTAACGATGACTTAACGATTCAGTTAAAATGTATATACATGTAGTGTTTTAATATGTATTTACACACTTTTGAAAGACTTCAATACACTTATCAAAATACTTCTACTTAACAAAAATGCTTACAATTACATCCTCATTCAGTTTCATCAACAATTCTACTCGTATGCATCCGTATTCCTACTCGTACAATACACAGCTTTTAGATGTATGTACTATTGGTATATACACTCCAATAATTAGCTCTTAGCAGCCCATGTGAGTCACCTAAAACATGTGGGAACCATCATTTGGCAACTAGCATGAAATATCTCATAAAATTACAAAAATATGAGTAATCATTCATGACTTATTTACATGAAAACAAAATTACATATCCTTTATATCTAATCCATACACCAACGACCAAAAACACCTACAAACACTTTCATTCTTCAATTTTCTTCATCTAATTGATCTCTCTCAAGTTCTATCTTCAAGTTCTAAGTGTTCTTCATATATTCTACAAGTTCTAGTTACATAAAATCAAGAATACTTTCAAGTTTGCTAGCTCACTTCCAATCTTGTAAGGTGATCATCCAACCTCAAGAAATCTTTGTTTCTTACAGTAGGTTATCATTCTAATACAAGGTAATAATCATATTCAAACTTTGGTTCAATTTCTATAACTATAACAATCTTATTTCAAGTGATGATCTTACTTGAACTTGTTTTCGTGTCATGATTCTGCTTCAAGAACTTCGAGCCATCCAAGGATCCGTTGAAGCTAGATCCATTTTTATCTTTTCCAGTAGGTTTATCCAAGGAACTTAAGGTAGTAATGATGTTCATAACATCATTCGATTCATACATATAAAGCTATCTTATTCGAAGGTTTAAACTTGTAATCACTAGAACATAGTTTAGTTAATTCTAAACTTGTTCGCAAACAAAAGTTAATCCTTCTAACTTGACTTTAAAAATCAACTAAACACATGTTCTATATCTATATGATATGCTAACTTAATGATTTAAAACCTGGAAACACGAAAAACACCGTAAAACCGGATTTACGCCGTCGTAGTAACACCGCGGGCTGTTTTGGGTTAGTTAATTAAAAACTATGATAAACTTTGATTTAAAAGTTGTTATTCTGAGAAAATGATTTTTATTATGAACATGAAAGTATATCCAAAAATTATGGTTAAACTCAAAGTGGAAGTATGTTTTCTAAAATGGTCATCTAGACGTCGTTCTTTCGACTTAAATGACTACCTTTACAAAAACGACTTGTAACTTATTTTTCCGACTATAAACCTATACTTTTTCTGTTTAGATTCATAAAATAGAGTTCAATATGAAACCATAGCAATTTGATTCACTCAAAACGGATTTAAAATGAAGAAGTTATGGGTAAAACAAGATTGGATAATTTTTCTCATTTTAGCTACGTGAAAATTGGTAACAAATCTATTCCAATCATAACTTAATCAACTTGTATTGTATATTATGTAATCTTGAGATACCATAGACACGTATACAATGTTTCGACCTATCATGTCGACACATCTATATATATTTCGGAACAACCATTGACACTCTATATGTGAATGTTGGAGTTAGCTATACAGGGTTGAGGTTGATTCCAAAATATATATAGTTTGAGTTATGATCAATACTGAGATACGTATACACTGGGTCATGGATTGATTCAAGATAATATTTATCGATTTATTTCTGTATATCTAACTGTGGACAACTAGTTGTAGGTTACTAACGAGGACAGCTGACTTAATAAACTTAAAACATCAAAATATATTAAAAGTGTTGTAAATATATTTTGAACATACTTTGATATATATGTATATATTGTTATAGGTTCGTGAATCAACCAGTGGCCAAGTCTTACTTCCCAACGAAGTAAAAATCTATGAAAGTGAGTTATAGTCCCACTTTTAAAATCTAATATTTTTGGGATGAGAATACATGCAGGTTTTATAAATGATTTACAAAATAGACACAAGTACGTGAAACTACATTCTATGGTTGAATTATCGAAATCGAATATGCCCTTTTTTATTAAGTCTGATAATCTAAGAATTAGGGAACAGACACCCTAATTGACGCGAATCCTAAAGATAGATCTATTGGGCCTAACAAACCCCATCCAAAGTACCGGATGCTTTAGTACTTCGAAATTTATATCATATCCGAAGGGTGTCCCGGAATGATGGGGATATTCTTATATATGCATCTTGTTAATGTCGGTTACCAGGTGTTCACCATATGAATGATTTTTATCTCTATGTATGGGATGTGTATTGAAATATGAAATCTTGTGGTCTATTATTATGATTTGATATATATAGGTTAAACCTATAACTCACCAACAATTTTGTTGACGTTTTAAGCATGTTTATTCTCAGGTGATTATTAAGAGCTTCCGCTGTCGCATACTTAAATAAGGACGAGATTTGGAGTCCATGCTTGTATGATATTGTGTAAAAACTGCATTCAAGAAACTTATTTTGTTGTAACATATTTGTATTGTAAACCATTATGTAATGGTCGTGTGTAAACAGGATATTTTAGATTATCATTATTTGATAATCTACGTAAAGCTTTTTAAAACCTTTATCTATGAAATAAAGGTTATGGTTTGTTTTAAAAATGAATGCAGTCTTTGAAAAACGTCTCATATAGAGGTCAAAACCTCGCAACGAAATCAATTAATATGGAACGTTTTTAATCAATAAGAACGGGACATTTCACACACGACCATTACATAATGGTTTACAATACAAATATGTTACAACAAAATAAGTTTCTTGAATGCAGTTTTTACACAATATCATACAAGCATGGACTCCAAATCTCGTCCTTATTTAAGTATGCGACAGCGGAAGCTCTTAATAATCACCTGAGAATAAACATGCTTAAAACGTCAACAAAAATGTTGGTGAGTTATAGGTTTAACCTATATATATCAAATCATAATAATAGACCACAAGATTTCATATTTCAATACGCATCCCATACATAGAGATAAAAATCATTCATATGGTGAACACCTGGTAACCGACATTAACAAGATGCATATATAAGAATATCCCCATCATTCCGGGACACCCTTCGGATATGATATAAATTTCGAAGTACTAAAGCATCTGGTACTTTGGATGGGGTTTGTTAGGCCCAATAGATCTATCTTTAGGATTCGCGTCAATTAGGGTGTCTGTTCCCTAATTCTTAGATTACCAGACTTAATAAAAAGGGGCATATTCGATTTTGATAATTCAACCATAGAATGTAGTTTCACGTACTTGTGTCTATTTTGTAAATCATTTATAAAACCTGCATGTATTCTCATCCCAAAAATATTAGATTTTAAAAGTGGGACTATAACTCACTTTCACATATTTTTACTTCGTCGGGAAGTAAGACTTGGCCACTGGTTGATTCACGAACCTATAACAATATATACATATATATCAAAGTATGTTCAAAATATATTTACAACACTTTTAATATATTTTGATATTTTAAGTTTATTAAGTCAGCTGTCCTCGTTAGTAACCTACAACTAGTTGTCCACAGTTAGATGTACAGAAATAAATCGATAAATATTATCTTAAATCAATCCACGACCCAGTGTATACGTATCTCAGTATTGATCACAACTCAAACTATATATATTTTGGAATCAACCTCAACCCTGTATAGCTAACTCCAACATTCACATATAGAGTGTCTATGGTTGTTCCGAAATATATATAGATGTGTCGACATGATAGGTCGAAACATTGTATACGTGTCTATGGTATCTCAAGATTACATAATATACAATACAAGTTGATTAAGTTATGGTTGGAATAGATTTGTTACCAATTTTCACGTAGCAAAATGAGAAAAATTATCCAATCTTGTTTTACCTATAACTTCTTCATTTTAAATCCGTTTTGAGTGAATCAAATTGCTATGGTTTCATATTGAACTCTATTTTATGAATCTAAACAGAAAAAGTATAGGTTTATAGTCGGAAAAATAAGTTACAAGTCATTTTTGTAAAGGTAGTCATTTCAGTCGAAAGAACGACGTCTAGATGACCATTTTAGAAAACATACTTCCACTTTGAGTTTAACCATAATTTTTGGATATAGTTTCATGTTCATAATAAAAATAATTTTCTCAGAATAACAACTTTTAAATCAAAGTTTATCATAGTTTTTAATTAACTAACCCAAAACAGCCCGCGGTGTAACTACGACGGCGTAAATCCGGTTTTACGGTGTTTTTCGTGTTTCCAGGTTTTAAATCATTAAGTTAGCATATCATATAGATATAGAACATGTGTTTAGTTGATTTTAAAAGTCAAGTTAAAAGGATTAACTTTTGTTTGCGAACAAGTTTAGAATTAACTAAACTATGTTCTAGTGATTACAAGTTTAAACCTTCGAATAAGATAGTTTTATATGTATGAATCGAATGATGTTATGAACATCATTACTACCTTAAGTTCCTTGGATAAACCTAATGGAAAAGAGAAAAATGGATCTAGCTTCAACGGATCCTTGGATGGCTCGAAGTTCTTGAAGCAGAATCATGACACGAAAACAAGTTCAAGTAAGATCATCACTTGAAATAAGATTGTTATAGTTATAGAAATTGAACCAAAGTTTGAATATGATTATTACCTTGTATTAGAATGATAACCTACTGTAAGAAACAAAGATTTCTTGAGGTTGGATGATCACCTTACAAGATTGGAAGTGAGCTAGCAAACTTGAAAGTATTCTTGATTTTATGTAACTAGAACTTGTAGAATATATGAAGAACACTTAGAACTTGAAGATAGAACTTGAGAGAGATCAATTAGATGAAGAAAATTGAAGAATGAAAGTGTTTGTAGGTGTTTTTGGTCGTTGGTGTATGGATTAGATATAAAGGATATGTAATTTTGTTTTCATGTAAATAAGTCATGAATGATTACTCATATTTTTGTAATTTTATGAGATATTTCATGCTAGTTGCCAAATGATGGTTCTCACATGTGTTAGGTAACTCACATGGGCTGCTAAGAGCTGATCATTGGAGTGTATATACCAATAGTACATACATCTAAAAGCTGTGTATTGTACGAGTACGAATACGGGTGCATACGAGTAGAATTGCTGATGAAACTGAACGAGGATGTAATTGTAAGCATTTTTGTTAAGTAGAAGTATTTTGATGAGTGTATTGAAGTCTTTCAAAAGTGTATAAATACATATTAAAACACTACATGTATATACATTTTAACTGAGTCGTTAAGTCATCGTTAGTCGTTACATGTAAGTGTTGTTTTGAAACCTTTAGGTTAACGATCTTGTTAAATGTTGTTAACCCAATGTTTATAATATCAAATGAGATTTTTAAATTATTATATTATCATGATATTATCATGTATGAATATCTCTTAATATGATATATATACATTAAATGTCTTTACAACGATAATCGTTACATATATGTCTCGTTTAAAAATCATTAAGTTAGTAGTCATGTTTTTACATATGTAGTTCGTTGTTAATATACTTAATGATATGTTTACTTATCATAGTATCATGTTAACTATATATATATCCATATATATGTCATCATATAGTTTTTACAAGTTTTAACGTTCGTGAATCACCGGTCAACTTGGGTGGTCAATTGTCTATATGAAACATATTTCAATTAATCAAGTCTTAACAACTTTGATTGCTTAACATGTTGGAAACATTTAATAATGTAAATATCAATCTCAATTAATATATACAAACATGGAAAAGTTCGGGTCACTACAGTACCTACCCGTTAAATAAATTTCGTCCCGAAATTTTAAGCTGTTGAAGGTGTTGACGAATCTTCTGGAAATAGATGCGGGTATTTCTTCTTCATCTGATCTTCACGCTCCCAGGTGAACTCGGGTCCTCTACGAGCATTCCATTGAACCTTAACAATTGGTATCTTATTTTGCTTAAGTCTTTTAACCTCAAGATCCATTATTTCGACGGGTTCTTCGATGAATTGAAGTTTTTCGTTGATTTGGATTTCATCTAATGGAATAGTGAGATCTTCTTTAGCAAAACATTTCTTTAAATTCGAGACGTGAAAAGTGTTATGTATAGCCGCGAGTTGTTGAGGTAACTCAAGTCGGTAAGCTACTGGTCCGACACGATCAATAATCTTGAATGGTCCAATATACCTTGGATTTAATTTTCCTCGTTTACCAAATCGAACAACGCCATTCCAAGGTGCAACTTTAAGCATGACCATCTCTCCAATTTCAAATTCTATATCTTTTCTTTTAATGTAAGCGTAGCTCTTTTGTCGACTTTGGGCGGTTTTCAACCGTTGTTGAATTTGGATGATCTTCTCGGTAGTTTCTTGTATAATCTCCGGACCCGTAATCTATCTATCCCCCACTTCACTCCAACAAATCGGAGACCTGGACTTTCTACCATAAAGTGCTTCAAACGGCGCCATCTCAATGCTTGAATAGTAGCTGTTGTTGTAGGAAAATTTTGCTAACGGTAGATGTCGATCCCAACTGTTTCCGAAATCAATAACACATGCTCGTAGCATGTCTTCAAGTGTTTGTATCGTCCTTTCGCTCTACCCATCAGTTTGTGGATGATAGGCAGTACTCATGTCTAGACGAGTTCCTAATGCTTGCTGTAATGTCTGCCAGAATCTTGAAATAAATCTGCCATCCCTATCAGAGATAATAGAGATTGGTATTCCATGTCTAGAGACGACTTCCTTCAAATACAGTCATGCTAACTTCTCCATCTTATCATCTTCTCTTATTGGCAGGAAGTGTGCTGATTTGGTGAGACGATCAACTATTACCCAAATAGTGATGAAATCCATGGTAATGTTTTCCCATTTCCATTCCGGGATTTCGGGTTGTTGAAGTAGACCTGATGGTTTCTGATGCTCAGCTTTGACCTTAGAACACGTCAAACATTCTCCTACGTATTTAGCAACATCGGCTTTCATACCCGGCTACCAAAAATGTTTCTTGAGATCCTTGTACATCTTCCCCGTTCCAGGATGTATTGAGTATCTGGTTTTATGAGCTTCTCTAAGTACCATTTCTCTCATATCTCCAAATTTTGGTACCCAAATTCTTTCAGCCCTATACCGGGTTCCGTCTTCCCGAATATTAAGATGCTTCTCCGATCCTTTGGGTATTTCATCCTTTAAATTTCCCTCTTTTAAAACTCCTTGTTGCGCCTCCTTTATTTGAGTAGTAAGGTTATTAAGAATCATTATATTCATAGATTTTACTCGAATGGGTTCTCTGTCCTTCCTACTCAAGGCATCGGCTACCACATTTGCCTTCCCCGGGTGGTAACGAATCTCAAAGTCGTAATCATTCAACAATTCAATCCACCTACGCTGCCTCATATTCAGTTGTTTCTGATTAAATATGTGTTGAAGACTTTTGTGGTCGGTATATATAATACTTTTGACCCCATATAAGTAGTGCCTCCAAGTCTTTAATGCAAAAACAACCGCACCTAATTCCAAATCATGCGTCGTATAATTTTGTTCGTGAATCTTCAATTGTCTAGACGCATAAGCAATCACCTTCGTTCGTTGCATTAATACACAACCGAGACCTTGCTTTGATGCGTCACAATAAATCACAAAATCATCATTCCCTTCAGGCAATGACAATATAGGTGCCGTAGTTAGCTTTTTCTTCAATAACTGAAACGCTTTCTCTTGTTCATCATTCCATTCAAATTTCTTCCCTTTATGCGTTAATGCAGTCAAGGTTTTTGCTATTCTGGAAAAGTCTTGGATGAACCTTCTATAGTAACCAGCTAGTCCTAAAAACTGGCGTATGTGTTTTGGAGTTTTCGGGGTTTCCCACTTTTCAACAGTTTCTATCTTTGCCGGATCCACCTTAATACCTTCTTTGTTCAATATGTGACCGAGGAATTGAACTTCTTCCAACCAAAATGCACACTTTGAAAACTTAGCGTACAATTCTTCCTTCCTCAATACTTCTAACACCTTTCTCAAATGTTCACCGTGTTCTTGGTCATTCTTTGAGTAAATAAGTATGTCATCAATGAAATTAATGACAAACTTGTCAAGGTATGGTCCACAAACTCGGTTCATAAGGTCCATGAACACAGCTGGTGCATTAGTTAAACCAAACGGCATGACCATAAACTCGTAATGATCGTAACGTGTTCTGAAAGCAGTCTTTGGAATATCATCTTCTTTCACCCGCATTTGATGATACCCGGAACGTAAGTCAATCTTTGAATAAATAGACGAGCCTTGTAGTTGATCAAATAAGTCGTCGATTCTCGGTAGTGGGTAGTGGTTCTTGATGGTAAGTTTGTTCAACTCTCGGTAGTCGATACACAACCTGAATGTGCCATCTTTCTTATTGACAAACAAAACAGGAGCTCCCCACGGTGATGTGCTTGGTCGAATGAAACCACGCTCTAAAAGTTCTTGTAATTGGCTTTGCAGTTCTTTCATCTCGCTGGGTGCGAGTCTGTAAGGAGCACGAGCTATTGGTGCAGCTCCTGGTACAAGATCTATTTGAAATTCAACGGATCGATGTGGGGGTAATCCTGGTAATTCTTTCGGAAATACATCGGGAAATTCTTTTGCGATGGGAACATCATTGATGCTCTTTTCTTCAGTTTGTACTTTCACGACGTGTGCTAGAACAGCATAGCAACCTTTTCTTATTAGTTTTTGTGCCTTCAAATTACTAATAAGATGTAGCTTCGTGTTGCCCTTTTCTCCGTACACCATTAAGGGTTTTCCTTTTTCTCGTATAATGCGAATTGCATTTTTGTAACAAACGATCTCTGCTTTCACTTCTTTCAACCAGTCCATACCGATTATCACATCAAAACTCCCTAACTCTACTGGTATCAAATCAATCTTAAATGTTTCGCTAACCAGTTTAATTTCTCGATTTCGACATATATTATCTGCTGAAATTAATCTACCATTTGCTAATTCAAGTAAAAATTTACTATCCAAAGGCTTCAATGGACAACTTAATTTAGCACAAAAATCTCTACTCATATAGCTTCTATCCGCACCCGAATCAAATAAAACGTAAGCAGATTTATTGTCAATAAGAAACGTACCTGTAACAAGCTCCGGGTCTTCCTGTGCCTCTGCCGCATTAATATTGAAAACTCTTCAACGGCCTTGTCCATTCGTGTTATCCTGGTTCGGGCAATTTCTAATAATGTGGCCCGGTTTTCCACATTTATAACAAACTACATTGGCATAACTTGTTGTTGTTGTTGTTGTTGTTGTTGTTGGGCCGTTTGTTGTACTTGCGATTGATGTTGCGATTGTTGGAATAACTGTTGTTGTTGTATTGGTGATTCTTATCACGGTTTTCCTCCCACTTTCTTTTGACTTGCTTCACATTGGCCTCTTCAGCAGTCTGTTCTTTAATTCTTTCTTCAATCTGGTTCACTAGTTTGTGAGCCATTCTACATGCCTGTTGTATGGAGGCGGGCTCGTGTGAACTTATATCTTCTTGGATTCTTTCCGGTAATCCTTTCACAAACGAATCGATCTTCTCTTCCTCATCTTCGAATGCTCCCGGACATAATAGGCACAATTCTGTGAATCGTATTTCGTACGTGGTAATATCAAATCCTTGGGTTCGTAACCCTCTAAGTTCTGTCTTGAGCTTATTGACCTCGGTTCCGGGACGGTACTTCTCGTTCATCAAGTGCTTGAATGCTGACCACGGTAGTGCGTACGCATCGTCTTGTCCCACTTGCTCTAGATAGGTATTCCACCATGTTAACGCAGAACCTGTGAAGGTATGCATAGCGTACTTCACTTTGTCCTCTTCAGTACACTTACTTATGGCAAACACCGATTCGACCTTCTCGGTCCACCGTTTCAATCCGATCGGTCCTTCGGTTCCATCAAATTCCAAAGGTTTGCAGGCAGTGAATTCTTTGTAGGTGCATCCTACACGATTTCCTGTACTGCTATGTAATGACCCGGAAATTTCCGATCAAATTTAAACTTTAATCTTTATATGTTCCCGACACGATAAGCAAAATCTGTAATGTTGAGTCTAGAAAGTTTGAAATCTATATTCGGATAATCAGTTACCCTTTGACCAAGCCTGACGATTCACGAACATTTATGTGTATATACAATATATACTTATTAATTGATAACGTTAACAAGGTATTAGATATGTAATATTTGGTTTTGATATAAGATTACTATAGTTATCGGTGAGAGTAAAAGATAATAGAATTTTATAAATATCTGAAACCACTTTTGTCAAAATTATTAACGAGTCATTTCAATACGAATAAAGATTTTTAACGCTATCTTAAAAGTTAGAATTTTTTTTAGAAACCTTTTGACAAATTGTAAATGTTAACGGTCCGTGATTTTAATAAAAAAATAAATATTTAAATAAAACGTGTTCATTAAATATATATTTATGTATTTTACGAAATGACTAAATATAATATTTAACTAAATATAAAACGTTTTGAAATTAAATATACTTGGTTAATTAATGAGAGTGTGATTTATATAAGTAAATGACCACAACACTCAAAAGATTAAGTTACACTTTGAGTGGGTTAGTTTTTAATTAATTTAAGTCTAGTTATTGATAAAGGTACATGTCACAAAACGTTTAAATTAAAATAAAATATTTTGACAAACATCGAGACTTTGATTTATAGAAGGAAATGACCACAACGCTCAATTTTATAGGTTACATTTTTCATAAAGTAAATCTTTGATAAATAAATCAAATTATTATTAAAGGTACACGTCACGTAACGTAAAAGGCTAGTTTTCTAAACGTACGAAAGTGCGCTCGAAAAACTGAAAGTGGTACATGAGTCGTGAGACACGACCGTGTCATTTTTGTAAAAATTATATTTTTACCATAACCGTAAATATAATATAATATATAATTAATTGTATAGATTAAATAATAATTTATATATAATATATTAAATAAACATGGTGCCTAAGTGTAATACGTAAAATGAATTGGCTAAGAATTTTTACACGTTTTTTTTTTTTTTTATTTCATATGGGATGTAAATGCCACAAATCACGGACACCTTATGTAGTTGGTGAGATAACTTTTCTATAAATATGGAACGTACCCGGTTTTTGATCTTTTCATCTATCTCGATCTCACTCTCTCTAAATATACATATACATACTTACTTATTATTTATTTTTTTATTATTATTATCATTATTATTATCATTATTATTATTATTATTATTATTATTATTAGGAGCGATATTATTAGTAATATACATAAAATACTATGACGAGGTCATACGCGTGTTATTTTTCAAAACTGGTTTTCGAGTGAGTCAAGGCTAAGGAGGTTATGGGATATTGATTTGGAGGTTATGGAAATGATTCGAGGGTTTTGCTCGTGAGTCAATTTAGTGTTTATCATCTCCGTTGCGATCTACGTTCTTTCCTGCAATATTGAATCTCAATATTGATACGTGAGCACTCATAACTTAATTTTTATATATTAGTAGTGTATCCTTGACTAGTGCACGAGTATTTCGGATCATGCATGATTGTATATTTAATATTGTCAAAATATATTTTAGGATAGATTCTGAATTAGATACTCATGCGGTTGAGATAAGGTATATGATATGCATGTTTTTGGAAAGGTGGCAAAAAACTATAAACTTTTCATTTAGATATCGAATGGATTTGACGGACGGATTAGAAGTTATAGTCAACTGAATTTTTGTATTAATTATTAAAAATGATTATTTTTACTATTACGTTGTCGTTAAAATCATCGTTATTATTATTTGATTATTATCATCATCATTATTATTATTATTATGATTATTAACAATTAAAAATAATTAATATTTTTATCAAAAACTATCAAATTATTATTTTGATCGTTGTTATTATTAAAACTATCAATTTATTTTTATTAACATTAAAATTATCATTTTTATTAAATGTATTATTTTAATGGAAATATTATTATTATTATAAAATATTAACTTATCATTTTAGTATATTTTTATATAAAGTTTTATTAATTAATAAATGAATTATATTTTACTCTAATAAATTTTGTAAAAATATTTAAAAATATAAAATAACGATATTTAAGCATGTGTAAATTTTGGAAATCATTTTGAGTCAAATTCATTTTTTTAACTGTTGCATATTAGTCTCGAGCATTAGAATTGAGGTACACTACGACTTGACCTTAATTGTTAAACAGATATTAACCAATATATAAATATATATAATTAATTTAGGTTCGTGAATCCGAGGCCAACCTTGCACTTGTTAAATGACGTTATATGTATTTTTACTACGAAATAGAGTATGGTGAGTTTCATTACTCCCTTTTTATATATATTTTTGGGCTGAGAATACATGCGCTGTTTTATAAATGTTTTACGAAATAGGCACAAGTACTAAAACTAATTCTATGTGGGTTTAAACCAGAAATATACCCTTAGCTTGGTAACATTAAACTACTTGTCTATGTACGGTAGGCGCGAATCCTAAAGATAGATCTATTGGGCCTGATAAACCCCATCCTGACTATGGGATGCTTTAGTACTTCGAGGTTATTTTAAACACACCTGATCTGGTGTACTTCAGAGGGTAAAACATGAACGTTAAGGCTTGTTACCGGGTGCCTACAACTTATAGAATACTTTTATACACTTACGAGTGTACATATATTTATAAACGGAAATCTTGTGGTCTATTAATATATTGAAATGATTGTTATGATAAACCTATGAACTCACCAACCTTTTGGTTGACACTTTAAAGCATGTTTATTCTCAGGTATTAAAGAAATCTTCCGCTGTGCATTAGCTCATTTTAAGGATATTACTTGGAGTCATTCATGGCATATTTTGAAAGACGTTGCATTCGAGTCATTAAGTTCATCAAGATTATTATTAAGCCAATTATAGTTGGATGTATTATGAAATGGTGTGCATGCTGTCAACTTTCGTTGTAAAGAAAGTTTGTCTTTTAAAAACGAATGCAATGTTTGTAAAAAGTATCATATAGAGGTCAAATACCTCGCGATGTAATCAACTATTGTGAATCGTTTATAATATATATGAACGGGTCCTTTCAGTTGGTATCAGAGCGGTGTTCTTAGCGAACCAGGTCTGCGTTAGTGTGTCTAACTGGTAAGTTGTTAGAATACATTAGCGAGTCTGGACTTCGACCGTGTCTGCATGTCAAAAGTTTTGCTTATCAATTCTAGTCGAAAATTATCTGCTTATCATCCTTAAATCTAGACACGTCTTACTGCATTTAGTGCATCGATAGTGTAAAGACAAAATTCATATCTTAGCATATCTGTTATTGTTACCTTTGTCTGACATCTTTTCAAAGATCCTCCGTAATTTATGGGATTTTGGTATTATATATATATACATATGTAAATTATGTATTGAAGAATACCAAATCTAACTCCTACAATCTATTCCATACTAAAAATTCATTTCCCCAACTATACAAGATGGATTTCGCATCCAGTTCGAATTCCTCAGACTCCGACAGCTACGCCAATATGGATTTTCAATCGAGCTCCGAAGGCAGCGTCACCGGAATGGATCAACCAATTTCCCATCATCTATTTTGGATGAATTGGGGATGGGTTCGTAATATACTAAATCACTGGAGACGAGAAGAAGGGGATCCATTCCATCCACCAAATTGTTCACTTGGTGATGAACCTGAAGCACTTACCGGCGAACCTGTTCGAGAAACCATTTTCTCTCTCATCTCTAGAGTATCTCGTCACGATTATATACTATCCCATATTTTGAATCTTATTTATCCGCTCGCTCCAACCGTCAATCATCTCGGTGTAATAACAGAAGTTAACGAACTTCGCGCTCGCGTGACGGCTTTGGAGAACATGGTGCGAAGGTTACAAACACCAGCATCAGCACCAGCAGCATAATCAGTACCACCATCATCAACCGCCGACAGTACCCTTATCACCCCAATCACAACCGTGTCATAAACCTCAACATCACAAACTGTACCTCGGATATCAACATCACACGCCTCAATATCACCATCTGTACTTCGAGTATGATCTTCGTTCTACATATCGTTCTACCTCATTTGTCTTCGCTCGAAATGATGATTATGTAATCTCTAATGTTTTAGAGACCATGTAATCAAGTACTAACGATAAATCAAATGAGTTTAATATCTTATTGACTCATTACATCCATGATTACATCTGAAGAAAATATATATGCAAGTATATTTTCATAAAGATTGTAATTAAAAATTCTTTCGTACAAACTATTAATGATGAAAATATTTTAACGGGTAGGTAGTACCCGAGGAATATTTAGATTTCACATTAATAAGTTACACTGTACATTCTTCGATTCTGATTCAACGGTCATTTATTATCCTACTTACAACTACCGATATACGTATCCGTTCACCACAAAATAACCATTTCCATTCAACTTTTATAATTGGATTTTGACCTATCAGAATCCAACAAGTGGCATAACGAAGAAAACATTGGACAAAATAAAAAAAAAAGTGTTAGAAACAAACAAATTAACTATGATAAATTTTGTTAAGATTCCACGCTAACTGTTCCTAGCTAACTGTTCCTAGCTAACTGGTTACATTTTATTTATCGCAATTTAATTATCGCAATTTTATTTTTCGTCATTTAATTTCTGTTATTTACTTTTACGCACTTTAATCGGGATACATGTACACAATACGTCAGATTAGTTCTGAGACAATACGTTGTACACGGGTCATGATATATATTTATTTATTTTACGCACTTTAAATAACGGGACACGTATACAAGGTTTCGACCTATCATATCGACCCATCTATATATATATTTCGGAACAACCATAGACACTCTATATGTGAATGTTGGAGTTGGCTATACAGGGTTGAGGTTGATTCCAAAATATATATATGGTTTGAGTTGTGATCAATACTGAGACCGGTACACGGGTCACGATACGTATTAATTAATTCAAATATTATATATTAAATTATATATGAAATTATTGGACTATTGGACAATTGGACTATTGGACTGCTAACTTTGGACAATTAAAATAAATTAAAATATTGATTATAACATATGAAACTAAACAATTCTTCAAGTTTGCCACTTGATTTCGTCTTAAACCTCATTTGAATCTCGACGATTACAATCCGCGTTCAAATCTTCATAATCCTTGAAAATACCTCAATCGAGAAGTTGAATCAACCGCACTTCATCTACGGAAGAAAATATTTATGCACCTGCAAAACTCTTGAACCCAAAGTCATAGTTTAACCCATAACCGCGTCGGAATTCTTTAGCATTTATTAGCAAAAACAACCTTATGACTCTTATTCAAAGTAGCCAATTTTGTCACAGCTCCAACAAGCCAACTTCGACTCTTCGTTCAAATTAACCTTATTATAACCTTGATATATACGTTGTCTTTTCGCCATCGTTACTGGAGAATCTTTTATATTCCACCATATTACCATCAGCGTTTAATCATCTAAAAACACAATTCTCCTGAAACTACCTCGGTTTGATAACCGATGACCCAGATCCGTTAACTTTGAAAATGCTGACGAAGCAGCATGTTGTAGATGGTCTTAATAGCCAAAAGTTGATGACAAAGAAGGAAGTGTTAGGAACACTCAATAGAAAATTTAGCACCGAAAAGTGGATTATGCGAAACTATGAAGGAAACCGTGAACAAATCACAAAGAATAAGTTTGACTCCAAAGAATACAAATGATTCAGTGTCTGTTGAAACCGTTAGTAAGAACCCTACTCCTTATTCTAAACCTTTCCAGATGATATTCTTCTTCATCATCTTATCTTAGATATTATAAGATAACATCGTATCTTTCATTATAAATATCCTCAATATTTCTGAAGATATTTTCACAACTATTCTTATCTGAGATCATGTATCTCTCCGTAATATCTGCGTTACAATATAAAAGAAACTGTGTTAGTTTCTAAAATCTGAAACCTCCGAGTTTAAAATACGAATGTTTTGAAGTAGTGTTGGGAACTGAAGCATGAATTAGTATAATATAATGACACTTAATCAACGTCATTATATTACAGTAAGTCATGTTGAGTTTCTAATGGAATGTGATGATTCACAGTACCATTATCATGTGCCATTTACACGGCTCTTACATTCTATCTAAATTCTAAAAATATCAAGAAAATATTTCTTGATGATTTGGTCTTTTCCAGGGTATTCTGGTAATTTAAAAAATCAAAATCGTGCCATTACCATTTCTTTCTTCGAACATTAGCTATGTTCATTTCGAATTTCATACCTACAAATTTTGGATCATTGCTCGCTTGACTCGAGGACGGGAAGAAGAAACGAAGGGACAAAGCCCCAAAATAGAAATTGGAGTATAAATTGCAGCAAATAGGAGAGAGCATTAACTGTGGATGACAATGATTATAGAAGACAGAAGCAGGGACATCGAAGTATAAGGGAAGATATAAAACCCAACAACCACCCAGAAATTACAAACCATGTATATCAATACGTATTGCAACGTAAAGACACGGGAGAATTAAAAACATTATAATTCCAAGGAAATAACAGAAGTGAATAGATTCTTCTGGCGGCAGATGGAAGAGAAGAATGAAAGATATGAAAGTTAGAAGTATAACAAGAATCAGAATGGGATGAAGCATTAAGGTATGAATTAAAGGAGAAAGGATAGAAATGTGAGTTATGGAAGTAAGGAAGGGAAGGAGGTGGATTTTTAGTAAAATATCCGACATAGGAATCAAAACAGATTGCCACATTAAATCAAAGAAGATCCTGATCGCCGAAGAACCAAATCTTAGTACGTAAGATTTTCTTTAAATCCCTTAAATCCCAGAAATTAATAGTAACTATGTCATCGGTTGAAACGAATATATTTATTTACTCATTTCACTATTTTGTGATAGCTTCACTCGTACGCTTCACATGATCGAATCGTTTTATCTATATCTCTCAATAATGATAAAACTCCATTACTACCTTATATTCGTCATGAAAACATTCCTACTGTTATCTATGACGACCTCTATCAAATTTCGGGGACGAAATTTCTTTAACGGGTAGGTACTGTAATGACCCGGAAATTTCCGATCAAATTTAAACTTTAATCTTTATATGTTCCCGACACGATAAGCAAAATCTGTAATGTTGAGTCTAGAAAGTTTGAAATCTATATTCGGATAATCAGTTACCCTTTGACCAAGCCTGACGATTCACGAACATTTATGTGTATATACAATATATACTTATTAATTGATAACGTTAACAAGGTATTAGATATGTAATATTTGGTTTTGATATAAGATTACTATAGTTATCGGTGAGAGTAAAAGATAATAGAATTTTATAAATATCTGAAACCACTTTTGTCAAAATTATTAACGAGTCATTTCAATAAGAATAAAGATTTTTAACGCTATCTTAAAAGTTAGAATTTTTTTTAGAAACCTTTTGACAAATTGTAAATGTTAACGGTCCGTGATTTTAATAAAAAAATAAATATTTAAATAAAACGTGTTCATTAAATATATATTTATGTATTTTACGAAATGACTAAATATAATATTTAACTAAATATAAAACGTTTTGAAATTAAATATACTTGGTTAATTAATGAGAGTGTGATTTATATAAGTAAATAACCACAACACTCAAAAGATTAAGTTACACTTTGAGTGGGTTAGTTTTTAATTAATTTAAGTCTAGTTATTGATAAAGGTACATGTCACAAAACGTTTAAATTAAAATAAAATATTTTGACAAACATCGAGACTTTGATTTATAGAAGGAAATGACCACAACGCTCAATTTTATAGGTTACATTTTTCATAAAGTAAATCTTTGATAAATAAATCAAATTATTATTAAAGGTACACGTCACGTAACGTAAAAGGCTAGTTTTCTAAACGTACGAAAGTGCGCTCGAAAAACTGAAAGTGGTACATGAGTCGTGAGACCACGACCGTGTCATTTTTGTAAAAATTATATTTTTACCATAACCGTAAATATAATATAATATATAATTAATTAATTGTATAGATTAAATAATAATTTATATATAATATATTAAATAAACATGGTGCCTAAGTGTAATACGTAAAATGAAGTGGCTAAGAATTTTTACACGTTTTTTTTTTTTTTTTTTTTTATTTCATATGGGATGTAAATGCCACAAATCACGGACACCTTATGTAGTTGGTGAGATAACTTTTCTATAAATATGGAACGTACCCGGTTTTTGATCTTTTCATCTATCTCGATCTCACTCTCTCTAAATATACATATACATACTTACTTATTATTTATTTTTTTATTATTATTATCATTATTATTATCATTATTATTATTATTATTATTATTATTATTATTATTAGGAGCGATATTATTAGTAATATACATAAAATACTATGACGAGGTCATACGCGTGTTATTTTTCAAAACTGGTTTTCTAGTGAGTCAAGGCTAAGGAGGTTATGGGATATTGATTTGGAGGTTATGGGTATGATTCGAGGGTTTTGCTCGTGAGTCAATTTAGTGTTTATCATCTCCGTTGCGATCTACGTTCTTTCCTGCAATATTGAATCTCAATATTGATACGTAAGCACTCATAACTTAATTTTTATATATTAGTAGTGTATCCTTGACTAGTGCACGAGTATTTCGGATCATGCATGATTGTATATTTAATATTGTTAAAATATATTTTAGGATAGATTCTGAATTAGATACTCATGCGGTTGAGATAAGGTATATGATATGCATGTTTTTGGAAAGGTGGCAAAAAACTATAAACTTTTCATTTAGATATCGAATGGATTTGACAGACGGATTAGAAGTTATAGTCAACTGAATTTTTGTATTAATTATTAAAAATGATTATTTTTACTATTACGTTGTCATTAAAATCATCGTTATTATTATTTGATTATTATCATCATTATTATTATTATTATTATGATTATTAACAATTAAAAATAATTAATATTTTTATCAAAAACTATCAAATTATTATTTTGATCGTTGTTATTATTAAAACTATCAATTTATTTTTATTAACATTAAAATTATCATTTTTATTAAATGTATTATTTTAATGGAAATATTATTATTATTATAAAATATTAACTTATCATTTTAGTATATTTTTATATAAAGTTTTATTAATTAATAAATGAATTATATTTTACTCTAATAAATTTTGTAAAAATATTTAAAAATATAAAATAACGATATTTAAGCATGTGTAAATTTTGGAAATCATTTTGAGTCAAATTCATTTTTTTAACTGTTGCATATTAGTCTCGAGCATTAGAATTGAGGTACACTACGACTTGACCTTAATTGTTAAACAGATATTAACCAATTTATAAATATATATAATTAATTTAGGTTCGTGAATCCGAGGCCAACCTTGCACTTGTTAAATGACGTTATATGTATTTTTACTACGAAATACAGTATGGTGAGTTTCATTACTCCATTTTTATATATATTTTTGGGCTGAGAATACATGCGCTGTTTTATAAATGTTTTACGAAATAGGCACAAGTACTAAAACTAATTCTATGTGGGTTTAAACCAGAAATATACCCTTAGCTTGGTAACATTAAACTACTTGTCTATGTACGGTAGGCGCGAATCCTAAAGATAGATCTATTGGGCCTGACAAACCTCATCCTGACTATGGGATGCTTTAGTACATCGAGGTTATTTTAAACACACCTGATCTGGTGTACTTCAGAGGGTAAAACATGAACGTTAAGGCTTGTTACCGGGTGCCTACAACTTATAGAATACTTTTATACACTTGCGAGTGTACATATATTTATAAACGGAAATCTTGTGGTCTATTAATATATTGAAATGATTGTTATGATAAACCTATGAACTCACCAACCTTTTGGTTGACACTTTAAAGCATGTTTATTCTCAGGTATTAAAGAAATCTTCTGCTGTGCATTAGCTCATTTTAAGGATATTACTTGGAGTCATTCATGGCATATTTTGAAAGACGTTGCATTCGAGTCATTTAGTTCATCAAGATTATTATTAAGCCAATTATAGTTGGATGTATTATGAAATGGTGTGCATGCTGTCAACTTTCGTTGTAAAGAAAGTTTGTCTTTTAAAAACGAATGCAATGTTTGTAAAAAGTATCATATAGAGGTCAAATACCTCGCGATGTAATCAACTATTGTTAATCGTTTATAATATATATGAACGGGTCCTTTCATGCTAGATCCAAGGTTATTGTTAGTATGTAGCACAGCCTGTACTGCAGCTATGTTCGAAGCTAGAAAAGTACGGAATTCCTCTTCATTCATATTCACGGTGTGTAGAGTAGTCGGTGCCATTTCCTTCAAAATATTCAAATGGAACAAGTTAATCATACAGAATATTAAGAGTAGTTAATAGTATTTCGTAGCATAATATGAACTCATTTATAAAAGCTTTTTCTTCATATTAGCGTTTTATAAGTTTAAATTCGGGTAGTACCTACCCGTTAAGTTCATACTTAGTAGCTAATATACAATTCAACTACTATAATTCTATATGAGAAACTGATTATAATAATATTTCGGGTTCAAACTTTTACACAATATTTTACAAACTTACAATACCGCTTTTTTACATATAGCATGAAATATAGCACACAATAAATTTGATACAAGATGGTTGTGAAGATAATTCTAGCTAGTACACAAATCGTTCAGCAAAGGCAATAAAGACACGTAATTCATACGTCCAGAAACAAGTCATGCATTCTGGTTTTACTAGGATTACTTCCCATCCTTGGTCTTGTGGAACATAACCGTTATGGCCGTTGATAAGACAACGTGTTGTAACGTCGTCAAAGGGACGAGGGTTACGTAATGTCCAACAGTCCCGTAACAATCTAAAAACCTTATTTCTTACCCCAATTACCGACTCCGTCACTTGTGGGAACGTTTTGTTTAATAGTTGTAGCCCGATGTTCTTGTTCTCACTTTGGTGAGAAGCGAACATTACTAATCCGTAAGCATAACATGCTTCTTTATGTTGCATGTTAGCCGCTTTTTCTAAATCACGAAGTCCAATATTCGGATATATTGAGTCAAAATAATTTCTTAACCCATTGCGTAAAATAGCATTTGGGTTCCCAGCAATATATGCGTCAAAGTAAACACATCGTAACTTATGGATTTCCCAATGTGATATCCTCCATCTTTCGAATGAAATCCTTTTATAAACCAAGGCGTTCTTGGAACGTTCTTCGAATGTCTTACAAACTGATCTCGCCTTAAATAGTTGTGCCGAAGAATTCTGACCGACTCTAGACAAGATTTCATCAATCATGTCTCCGGGTAGGTCTCTTAAAATATTGGGTTGTCTATCCATTTTGTGTTTTTATACTGTAAAATAGACAAGAGTTAGATTCATAAAAAAAAATACTTATTAATACAAGCAATTTTTACATATATCATAAAGCATAAGTACACTATATTACATATATTACACCACACGAATACAACTATCTTATTCCGACTCGCTTGTTTCTTCTTCTTCGGTTTTAGTTCGTTTTGCCAAGTTTCTAGGGATATATGATGTTCCCCTAATACGAGCCGTCATTTTCCACATTGGTTTAGAAAAACCTGGTGGTTTAGAGGTTCCCGGGTCATTGTTACAACTTAAGGACTTCGGGGGTTGACGATACATATAAAGTTCATCGGGGTTGGAATTAGATTTCTCTATTTTTATGCCCTTTCCCTTATTATTTTCTTTTGCCTTTTTATATTCAGTTGGGGTAATTTCAATAACATCATCAGAATTCTCGTCGGAATCCGATTCATCGGAGAATTGGTAATCCTCCCAATATTTTGCTTCCTTGGCGAAAACACCATTGACCATAATTAACCTTGGTCGGTTGGTTGAGGATTTTATTTTACTTAACCGTTTTATTATTTCCCCCACCGGTTCTATTTCTTCATCCGGTTCCGATTCTTCTTCCGGTTCCGATTCTTCTTCCGGTTCCGACTCTTCTTCCGGTTCCTCTTCGGGAACTTGTGAATCAGTCCACGAATCATTCCAATTTACATTTGACTCTTCATTATTATTAGGTGAGTCAATGGGACTTGTTCTAGAGGTAGACATCTATCACATAATATCAAACGCGTTAAGAGATTAATATATCACATAATATTCACATGTTTAAAATATATAGTTTCCAACAAAATTTGTTAAGCAATCATTTTTCAAGTAAACACGGTCGAAGTCCAGACTCACTAATGCATCCTAACAAACTCGATAAGACACACTAATGCAAAATTCTGGTTCTCTAAGACCAACGCTCGGATACCAACTGAAATGTCCCGTTCTTATTGATTAAAAACGTTCCATATTAATTGATTTCGTTGCGAGGTTTTGACCTCTATATGAGACTTTTTTCAAAGACTGCATTCATTTTAAAACAAACCATAACCTTTATTTCATCAATAAAGGTTTAAAAAGCTTTACGTAGATTATCAAATAATGATAATCTAAAATATCTTGTTTACACACGACCATTACATAATGGTTTACAATACAAATATGTTACAACAAAATAAGTTTCTTGAATGCAGTTTTTACACAATATCATACAAGCATGGACTCCAAATCTCGTCCTTATTTAAGTATGCGACAGCGGAAGCTCTTAATAATCACCTGAGAATAAACATGCTTAAAACGTCAACAAAAATGTTGGTGAGTTATAGGTTTAACCTATATATATCAAATCATAATAATAGACCACAAGATTTCATATTTCAATACACATCCCATACATAGAGATAAAAATCATTCATATGGTGAACACCTGGTAAACGACATTAACAAGATGCATATATAAGAATATCCCCATCATTCCGGGACACCCTTTGGATATGATATAAATTTCGAAGTACTAAAGCATCCGGTACTTTGGATGGGGTTTGTTAGGCCCAATAGATCTATCTTTAGGATTCGCGTCAATTAGGGTGTTTGTTCCCTAATTCTTAGATTACCAGACTTAATAAAAAGGGGCATATTCGATTTTGATAATTCAACCATAGAATGTAGTTTCACGTACTTGTGTCTATTTTGTAAATCATTTATAAAACCTGCATGTATTCTCATCCCAAAAATATTAGATTTTAAAAGTGGGACTATAACTCACTTTCACAGATTTTTACTTCGTCGGGAAGTAAGACTTGGCCACTGGTTGATTCACGAACCTATAACAATATATACATATATATCAAAGTATGTTCAAAATATATTTACAACACTTTTAATATATTTTGATGTTTTAAGTTTATTAAGTCAGCTGTCCTCGTTAGTAACCTACAACTAGTTGTCCACAGTTAGATGTACAGAAATAAATCGATAAATACTATCTTGAATCAATCCACGACCTAGTGTATACGTATCTCAGTATTGATCACAACTCAAACTATATATATTTTGGAATCAACCTCAACCCTGTATAGCTAACTCCAACATTCACATATAGAGTGTCTATGGTTGTTCCGAAATATATATAGATGTGTCGACATGATAGGTCAAAACATTGTATACGTGTCTATGGTATCTCAAGATTACAAAATATACAATACAAGTTGATTAAGTTATGGTTGGAATAGATTTGTTACCAATTTTCACGTAGCAAAATGAGAAAAATTATCCAATCTTGTTTTACCCATAACTTCTTCATTTTAAATCCGTTTTGAGTGAATCAAATTGCTATGGTTTCATATTGAACTCTATTTTATGAATCTAAACAGAAAAAGTATAGGTTTATTGTTGGAAAAATAAGTTACAAGTCATTTTTGTAAAGGTAGTCATTTCAGTCAAAAGAACGACGTCTAGATGACCATTTTAGAAAACATACTTCCACTTTGAGTTTAACCATAATTTTTGGATATAGTTTCATGTTCATAATAAAAATCATTTTCTCAGAATAACAACTTTTAAATCAAAGTTTATCATAGTTTTTAATTAACTAACCCAAAACAGCCCGCGGTGTAACTACGACGGCGTAAATCCGGTTTTACGGTGTTTTTCGTGTTTCCAGGTTTTAAATCATTAAGTTAGCATATCATATAGATATAGAACATGTGTTTAGTTGATTTTAAAAGTCAAGTTAGAAGGATTAACTTTTATTTGCGAACAAGTTTAGAATTAACTAAATTATGTTCTAGTGATTACAAGTTTAAACCTTCGAATAAGATAGCTTTATATGTATGAATCGAATGATGTTATGAACATCATTACTACCTTAAGTTCCTTGGATAAACCTACTGGAAAATAGAAAAATGGATCTAGCTTCAACGGATCCTTGGATGGCTCGAAGTTCTTGAAGCAGAATCATGACACGAAAACAAGTTCAAGTAAGATCATCACTTGAAATAAGATTGTTATAGTTATAGAAATTGAACCAAAGTTTGAATATGATTATTACCTTGTATTAGAATGATAACCTACTGTAAGAAACAAAGATTTCTTGAGGTTGGATGATCACCTTACAAGATTGGAAGTGAGCTAGCAAACTTGAAAGTATTCTTGATTTTATGTAACTAGAACTTGTAGAATATATGAAGAACACTTAGAACTTGAAGATAGAACTTGAGAGAGATCAATTAGATGAATAAAATTGAAGAATGAAAGTGTTTGTAGGTGTTTTTGGTCGTTGGTGTATGGATTAGATATAAAGGATATGTAATTTTGTTTTCATGTAAATAAGTCATGAATGATTACTCATATTTTTGTAATTTTATGAGATATTTCATGCTAGTTGTCAAATGATGGTTCCCACATGTGTTAGGTGACTCACATGGGCTGCTAAGAGCTGATCATTGGAGTGTATATACCAATAGTACATATATCTAAAAGCTGTGTATTGTACGAGTACGAATACGGGTGCATACGAGTAGAATTGCTGATGAAACTGAACGAGGATGTAATTGTAAGCATTTTTGTTAAGTAGAAGTATTTTGATAAGTGTATTGAAGTCTTTCAAAAGTGTATAAATACATATTAAAACACTACATGTATATACATTTTAACTGAGTCGTTAAGTCATCGTTAGTCGTTACATGTAAGTGTTGTTTTGAAACCTTTAGGTTAACGATCTTGTTAAATGTTGTTAACCCAATGTTTATAATATCAAATGGGATTTTTAAATTATTATATTATCATGATATTATCATGTATGAATATCTCTTAATATGATATATATACATTAAATGTCTTTACAACGATAATCGTTACATATATGTCTCGTTTAAAAATCATTAAGTTAGTAGTCTTGTTTTTACATATGTAGTTCATTGTTAATATACTTAATGATATGTTTACTTATCATAGTATCATGTTAACTATATATATATCCATATATATGTCATCATATAGTTTTTACAAGTTTTAACGTTCGTGAATCACCGGTCAACTTGGGTGGTCAATTGTCTATATGAAACATATTTCAATTAATCAAGTCTTAACAAGTTTGATTGCTTAACATGTTGGAAATATTTAATCATGTAAATATCAATCTCAATTAATATATATAAACATGGAAAAGTTCGGGTCACTACACAACACCCATAACCAATCTCTCTTTTCTTTTAATTTTTTTGTCTATCTATTATTTGAAACTCATCATCCTCCACTAGTTGTAAGCTGCACTTCCTTTGTTGTTTAGATAAATCAAGAACCTTGATTGAATCATTACTATTCGATCATCACCCCGGTCAAGCTCACTCACCACCATAACCGTTTCCTTGTTTCGTTTGTGAACCACCACCTTGTCTTCTTACCCACCGATCACCACCACAACCGTTAACATATGAGTGTTTCTGTTTTGAAACCAAAATCAACCATAGACATCATCATTCACTGGTAAGCTACTTCTATCTTCTATTTAATTCTGTCCGAGACCCAAAACCACCATCAATTTCTGTTTCTTTTCGTGAGCACACCAACACCATCGATTACCATAACTTTCCCACCATTAACAACCATCTACCACTCTCCTTGTTGATTGTTCGAACCCACAAATCCAATATCCTCATCCTCGTTAATCCTCCTGTGCAAACGTACGAGAACCATTAAAACCACCACCCAAAACAACACCCAGAAGCTGCTACAGTACGTGAACCTGTAACTATTGCTATACCTATGATCAATTTTTTTTTTAAATGCAAGACCAAACTCACATGTACAGCTACTGTTCGAGTACAACTACTTGTCTAATTATTGTTCCACGAAACCTACTTGTTTTCTGTTCAAATTCGAGAACAAACACACCATCATTTATCACTGAAACCCTTCATTATTGAGCTGTTAAAATAAAACCCATATTGCTACGGTTGTGTTTCTATTTTCTGTTTCCTATTCGGTAAAGACCCTACAAATTCAACCCAATGATTCACTACTAGTTTAGTTTCTGTTTTCTGTTTTCTATTCCGACCACAACCATCACCGAACACCATGGAAGTAATAACCTGCAACTCCTCTTGTTTTCTATTCGACCAACATGAAACCGGAACAGACGTTGCTTAATTTTTCTGTTAAACCTTCCTGCTACTCGCCTTTTCTGTCTTCCTATTTTAATGATGATGAAAAAGATAATTATGATAAAGGATGATTGAATCACTGTGATTCTATAATGACAGGTAGATAAAGACAATGACTTGAACTATTATCGAGTGTTCATGGGGTAGTTCGAAAAAGAAGAGTGTTTTTTTTATGGCCGACATATAACTGTTGCATCGGTTATATTCTTTTCCCTTCTCCCAACACCGAAACACTTTATGTAATGCAACCTGAGCCAAGTAAAGTTAGACTACTAATTAAGAATTGAAGTGAACGATGGCCTGCTGCAAACCCAATTATTTTTTTTTGTTTTTCTTTCCGTTCATTCTATTCATGCGTCTGTTCAAACTGAATCACCAACCCAACAATTTTTTGTGTTTGACTTATTGGGCCAATCTATTTGATAATGTACTGGTATTGGGCTCGTGAGGCATCATGGGCCACGAACTTGCAAACTCTATCTGGTTAATTGATTAAGCTTAGAACAATCACGCGATATTATTTTTCTTTTCTTTTCTTGATGAGTAACGATGATGGTGTTAATGGCATAATGATGTATGATATTAGATGATCAGTGAAGTAATTACATGATCTATGACAAACGGTGTGATGATATATGAAGAAGATGATGGGGTAAGGTTTTAAGATTTATGTTATACGATGAAAAAGAAAAATGATGATGATAATTTGAAACAGAAACCATCACATTGCCACACCTTTTGATCATTGTTACAGTCCCTGCTGCTATTGTTTTATAGAAACATAAGACGATTAGGTTATAATTGTTTCTGTTTCCAGTCGAATTATTTTGGGGAAGAATAAGAGAAAAGGAAAAACGAGTTAATTAGTTTTGATTGGTAAAATAAAACAGAAAGATAGATCAGCTCAACTGGTTAAGGATGTTTGTGTTTAATTGAGAGGTCGTGGGTTCGAGCTCGGGTAGTGGCGTATTTTTTTATGAGCTTGTTTTCTTCAAAGGTTGTATTCTAAAATTATTATTATTATTATTATTATTATTATTATTATTATTATTATTATTATTATTATTATTATTATTATTATTATTATTATTATTATTATTATTATTATTATTATTATTATTATTATTAAGTATTATTATTAATATTATTCTTCATTATCATTATTATTATCATTATTATTATTAATATTACTACTAATATTACTATTATTATTAAAATCAATATTTTTCTAAAATATATTTTTCTTACATATAACATGAGTACACTAATAGTACAAATATTATATTTTAATATAATAACTAATATATTATTAATATAATGTTAATTAACTTATATATATCATAAGTATATATATGTACATATATATTAAAAGTATTAATAGAATTATAGATAAAGATATTAATAATCATATATTATAAACCAGTTGATTAACATATGTACTAAAATACATACTTGATATAGGTTCGTGAATCCGAGGCAACCCTACAATTGTTCAATGAAGTCATATGTATTTTTACTACGAAATACAGTATTGTGAGTTTCATTTGCTTCCTTTTTAAATGCTTTTGCAATATATATTTTTGGGACTGAGAATACATGCGCTACTTTTATAAATGTTTTACGAAATAGACACAAGTGATCGAAATTACATTATATGGTTTAATCGTTATACCGGATATCGCCCCTTGTTGAACTTGGTAACCTAAGAATTGGTGTTTATTATAATTGCCACCAATTGACGCGAATCCTAAAGATAGATTTATGGGCGTTGACCAGCCTCAGTCAGAGAATTTGAACTGTTTTAGTACTTCGATTTTATTTTTGGGGATATTCTAGATGCATTTTGTTAATGTTGGTTACCAGGTGTTCAATCCATATGAATGATTTTTATGCGTGATGTTTATGAGAATTGGAAATATGAAATCTTGTAGTCTATTAAAATTATGGAAATGATTGATTTCGATAAACTAATGAACTCACCAACCTTTTGGTAGACATTTGAAAGTATGTTTATTCTCAGGTATGAAAGAAATCTTCCGCTGTGCATTTGCTCATTTTAGAGATATTACTTGGAACCATTCATGACATATTTCAAAAGACGTTGCATTTGAGTCATTGAGTTCATCAAGATTATTATTAAGTCAATTATAGTTGGATATATTATGAAATGGTATGCATGCTGTCAATTTTCGATGAAATGAAAGTTTGTCTTTTAAAAACGAATGCGATGTTTGTAAAATGTATCATATAGAGGTCAAGTACCTCGCGATGTAACTAAATGTAATGTATTCGTCCAGACGGATTAGGACGGGTCATTAGAGTTGGTATCAGAGCGATGGTCTTAGCGAACCAGGTCTTACATTAGTGTGTCTAACTGATAGTTGTTTAGATGCATTAGTGAGTCTGGACTTCGACCGTGTCTGCATGTAAAAAGTTTTGCTTATCATTTCGTTTCAAAAAGCATCTACTTATCATCCTTAGGAAATTACCTGCTTATCATTCCTAGTCTAGACACATCTTACTGCATTGATTGCATGAATAGTGTAAAGACAAATCTATATCTTAGCGTATCTGTTACTGTAGACTTTATCTGACACGTTTCGTTAATTTCCTCCGTAATCTACTGGATCTTCTGTACTATATTAGATATTCTATATTGATAATGCTAAAAACGAACATATATTTCATAGCATTATTCCTCAAGAAAGACAAGCTTTTAGTTGCAATTGTTCTATTTACAAGTGATATTCATTTAAATAATAAAAGGTGAAGACAAAAGACAGATTCGACGAATTGAAGACGCAAACGACCAAAAAGCTCAAAAGTACAAAATACAATCAAAGAGGTTCCAATTATTGATAAGAAACGTCTCGAAATTACAAGAGTACAAGATTCAAAACGCAAAGTACAAGATATTAAATTGTACGCAAGGACGTTCGAAAATCCGAAACCGGGACATGAGTCAACTCTCAACGCTCGACGCAACGGACTAAAAATTACAAGTTAACTATGTATATAAATATAATATAATATATAATTAATTATATTAAATATATATATATTATATTTATAAATAAATCGTCGGCAAGAAAGACTCCAAAAGCTGGTGAGCTGTATTTACAAACTCCGCGACTCGCGGAGTTTGAAGGCCAAAAGTGTAGTGACCTGAACTTTTCCATGTTTATATATATTAATTGAGATTGATATTTACATGATTAAATGTTTCCAACATGTTAAGCAATCAAACTTGTTAAGACTTGATTAATTGAAATATGTTTCATATAGACAATTGACCACCCAAGTTGACCGGTGATTCACGAACGTTAAAACTTGTAAAAACTATATGATGACATATATATGGATATATATATAGTTAACATGATACTATGATAAGTAAATATATCATTATGTATATTAACAATGAACTACATATGCAAAAACAAGACTACTAACTTAATGATTTTTAAACGAGACATATATGTAACGATTATCGTTGTAAAGACATTTAATGTATATATATCATATTAAGAGATATTCATACATGATAATATCATGATAATATAATAATTTAAAATCTCATTTGATATTATAAACATTGGGTTAACAACATTTAACAAGATCGTTAACCTAAAGGTTTCAAAACAACACTTACATGTAACGACTAACGATGACTTAACGACTCAGTTAAAATGTATATACATGTAGTTTTTTAATATGTATTTATACACTTTTGAAAGACTTCAATACACTTATCAAAATACTTCTACTTAACAAAAATGCTTACAATTACATCCTCGTTCAGTTTCATCAACAATTCTACTCGTATGCACCCGTATTCGTACTCGTACAATACACAGCTTTTAGATGTATGTACAATTGGTATATACACTCCAATTATCAGCTCTTAGCAGCCCATGTGAGTCACCTAACACATGTGGGAACCATCATTTGGCAACTAGCATGAAATATCTCATAAAATTACAAAAATATGAGTAATCATTCATGACTTATTTACATGAAAACAAAATTGCATATCCTTTATATCTAATCCAAACACCAACGACCAAAAACACCTACAAACACTTTCATTCTTCAATTTTATTCATCTAATTGATCTCTCTCAAGTTCTATCTTCAAGTTCTAAGTGTTCTTCATAAATTCCAAAAGTTCTAGTTTCATAAAATCAAGAATACTTTCAAGTTTGCTAGCTCACTTCCAATCTTGTAAGGTGATCATCCAACCTCAAGAAATCTTTGTTTCTTACAGTAGGTTATCATTCTAATACAAGGTAATAATCATATTCAAACTTTGGTTCAATTTCTATAACTATAACAATCTTATTTCAAGTGATGATCTTACTTGAACTTGTTTTCGTGTCATGATTCTGCTTCAAGAACTTCGAGCCATCCAAGGATCCATTGAAGCTAGATCCATTTTTCTCTTTTCCAGTAGGTTTATCCAAGGAACTTAAGGTAGTAATGATGTTCATAACATCATTCGATTCATACATATAAAGCTATCTTATTCGAAGGTTTAAACTTGTAATCACTAGAACATAGTTTAGTTAATTCTAAACTTGTTCGCAAACAAAAGTTAATCCTTCTAACTTGACTTTTAAAATCAACTAAACACATGTTCTATATCTATATGATATGCTAACTTAAGGATTTAAAACCAGGAAACACGAAAAATACCGTAAAACCGGATTTACGCCGTCGTAGTAACACCGCGGGCTGTTTTGGGTTAGTTAATTAAAAACTATGATAAACTTTGATTTAAAAGTTTTTATTCTGAGAAAATGATTTTTATTATGAACATGAAACTATATCCAAAAATTATGGTTAAACTCAAAGTGGAAGTATGTTTTCTAAAATGGTCATCTAGACGTCGTTCTTTCGACTGAAATGACTACCTTTACAAAAACGACTTGTAACTTATTTTTCCGACTTTATAAACCTATACATTTTCTATTTATATTCATAAAATAAAGTTCAATATGAAACCATAGCAATTTGATTCACTCAAAACGGATTTAAAATGAAGAAGTTATGGGTAAAACAAGATTGGATAATTTTTCTCATTTTAGCTACGTGAAAATTGGTAACAAATCTATTCCAACCATAACTTAACCAACTTGTATTGTATATTATGTAATCTTGAGATACCATAGACACGTATACAATGTTTCGACCTATCATGTCGACACATCTATATATATTTCGGAACAACCATAGACACTCTATATGTGAATGTTGGAGTTAGCTATACAGGGTTGAGGTTGATTCCAAAATATATATAGTTTGAGTTGTGATCAATACTGAGATACGTATACACTGGGTCGTGGATTGATTCAAGATAATATTTATCGATTTATTTCTGTACATCTAACTGTGGACAACTAGTTGTAGGTTACTAACGAGGACAGCTGACTTAATAAACTTAAAACATCAAAATATATTAAAAGTGTTGCAAATATATTTTGAACATACTTTGATGTATATGTATATATTGTTATAGGTTCGTGAATCAACCAGTGGCCAAGTCTTACTTCCCGACGAAGTAAAAATCTGTGAAACTGAGTTATAGTCCCACTTTTAAAATCTAATATTTTTGGGATGAGAATACATGCAGGTTTTATAAATGATTTACAAAATAGACACAAGTACGTGAAACTACATTCTATGGTTGAATTATCGAAATTGAATATGCCCCTTTTTATTAAGTCTGGTAATCTAAGAATTAGGGAACAGACACCCTAATTGACGCGAATCCTAAAGATAGATCTATTGGGCCTAACAAACCCCATCCAAAGTACCGGCTGCTTTAGTACTTCGAAATTTATATCATATCCGAAGGGTGTCTCGGAATGATGGGGATATTCTTATATATGCATCTTGTTAATGTCGGTTACCAGGTGTTCACCATATGAATGATTTTTATCTCTATGTATGGGATGTGTATTGAAATATGAAATCTTGTGGTCTATTATTATAATTTGATATATATAGGTTAAACCTATAACTCACCAACATTTTTGTTGACGTTTTAAGCATGTTTATTCTCAGGTGATTATTAAGAGCTTCCGCTGTCGCATACTTAAATAAGGACGAGATTTGGAGTCCATGCTTGTATGATATTGTGTAAAAACTGCATTCAAAAAACTTATTTTGTTGTAACATATTTGTATTATAAACCATTATGTAATGGTCGTGTGTAAACAGGATATTTTAGATTATCATTATTTGATAATCTACGTAAAGCTTTTTAAACCTTTATTGATGAAATAAAGGTTATGGTTTGTTTTAAAATGAATGCAGTCTTTGAAAAACGTCTCATATAGAGGTCAAAACCTCGCAACGAAATCAATTAATATGGAACGTTTTTAATCAATAAGAACGGGACATTTCAGTTGGTATCAGAGCGTTGGTCTTAGAGAACCAGAATTTTGCATTAGTGTGTCTTATCGAGTTTGTTAGGATGCATTAGTGAGTCTGGACTTCGACCGTGTTTACTTGAAAAATGATTGCTTAACAAATTTTGTTGGAAACTATATATTTTTAACATGTGAATATTATGTGATATATTAATCTCTTAACGCGTTTGATATTATGTGATAGATGTCTACCTCTAGAACAAGTCCCATTGACTCACCTAATAATAATGAAGAGTCAAATGTAAATTAGAATGATTCGTGGACTGATTCACAAGTTCCCGAAGAGGAACCGGAAGAAGAGTCGGAACCGGAAGAAGAATCGGAACCGGAAGAAGAATCGGAACCGGATGAAGAAATAGAACCGGTGGGGGAAATAATAAAACGGTTAAGTAAAAGAAAATCCTCAACCAGCCGACCAAGGTTAATTATGGTCAATGGTGTTTCCGCCAAGGAAGCAAAATATTGGGAGGAATACCAATTCTCCGATGAATCGGATTCCGACGAGAATTCCGATGATGTTATAGAAATTACCCCAACTGAATTTAAAAAGGCAAAAGAAAATAATAAGGGAAAGGGCATAAAAATAGAGAAATCTAATTCCAACCCCGATGAACTTTATATGTATCGTCAACCCCCGAAGTCCTTAAGTTGTAACAATGACCCGGGAACCTCTAAACCACCAGGTTTTTCTAAACCAATGTGGATAACGACGGCTCGTATTAGGGGAAAATCATATATCCCTAGAAACTTGGAAAAACGAACCAAAACCGAAGAAGAAGAAACAAGCGAGTCGGAATAAGATAGTTGTATTCGTGTGGTGTAATATATGTAATATAGTGTGCTTATGCTTTATGATATATGTAAAAATTGCTTGTATTAATAAGTATTTTTTTTTATGAATATAACTCTTGTCTATTTTACAGTATAAAAACATAAAATGGATAGACAACCCAATATTTTAAGAGATCTACCCGGAGACATGATTGATGAAATCTTGTCTAGAGTAGGTCAGAATTCTTCGGCACAACTATTTAAGGCGAGATCAGTTTGTAAGACATTCGAAGAACGTTCCAAGAATGTCTTGGTTTATAAGAGACTTTCGTTTGAAAGATGGGGGATATCACATTGGGAAACCTATAAGTTACGATGTGTTTACTTTGACGCATATATTGCGGGGAACCCAAATGCTATTTTACGCAACGGGTTAAGAAATTATTTTGACTCAATGTATCCGAATATAGGACTTCATGATTTAGAAAAAGCGGCTAACATGCAACATAAAGAAGCATGCTATGCTTACGGGTTAGTAATGTTCGCTTCTCACCAAAGTGAGAAAAAGAACATCGGGCTACAGCTATTAAACAAAACGTTCCCACAAGTGACAGAGTCGGTAATTGGGGTAAGAAATGAGGTTTTTAGATTGTTACGGGACTGTTGGACATTACGTAACCCTCGTCCCTTTGACGACGTTACAACACGATGTCTTATCAACGGCCATAACGGTTATGTTCCACAAGACCAAGGATGGGAAGTAATCCTAGTAAAACCAGAATGCATGACTTGTTTCTGGACGTATGAATTACGTGTCTTTATTGCCTTTGCTGAACGACTTGTGTACTAGCTAGAATTATCTTCACAACCATCTTGTATCAAATTTATTGTGTGCTATATTTCATGCTATATGTAAAATAAGCGGTATTGTAAGTTTGTAAAATATTGTGTAAAAGTTTGAACGCGAAATATTATTATAATCAGTTTTTCATATAGAATTGTAGTAGTTGAATTGTATATTAGCTACTAAGTATGAACTTAACGGGTAGGTACTACCTGAATTTAAACTTATAAAACGCTAATATGAAGAAAAAGCTTTTATAAATGAGTTCATATTATGCTACGAAATACTATTAACTACTCTTAATATTCTGTATGATTAACTTGTTCCATTTAACTATTTTGAAGGAAATGGCACCGACTACTCGACACACCGTGAATATGAATGAAGAGGAATTCCGTACTTTTCTAGCTTCAAACATAGCCGCAGTATAGGCTGCGCTACATACCAACAATAACCTTGGATCTAGCAGTACAGGAAATCGTGTAGGATGCACCTAAAAAGAATTCACTGCCTGCAAACCTTTGGAATTTGATGGAACCGAAGGACCGATCGGATTGAAACGGTGGACCGAGAAGGTTGAATCGGTGTTTGCCATAAGTAAGTGTACTGAAGAGGACAAAGTGAAGTACGCTACGCATACCTTCACAGGTTCTGCGTTAACATGGTGGAATACCTATCTAGAGCAAGTGGGACAAGATGATGCGTATGCACTACCGTGGTCCGCATTCAAGCACTTGATGAACGAGAAGTACCGTCCCAGAACTGAGGTCAATAAGCTCAAGACAGAACTTAGAGGGTTACGAACCCAAGGATTTGATATTACCACGTACGAAAGACGATTCACAGAATTGTGCCTATTGTGTCCGGGAGCATTCGAAGATGAGGAAGAGAAGATCGACGCGTTTGTGAAAGGATTACCGGAAAGAATCCAAGAAGATATAAGTTCACACGAGCCCGCCTCCATACAACAGGCATGTAGAATGGCTCACAAACTAGTGAACCAGATTGAAGAAAGAATTAAAGAACAGACTGCTGAAGAGGCCAATGTGAAGCAAGTCAAAAGAAAGTGGGAGGAAAACGGTGATAAGAATCACCAATACAACAACAACAGCAATTATAACAATAATCGCAACAACTATCCTAACAATCGCAACATCAATCGCAACTACAATAAACGGCCCAACAACAACAACAACAACCACAACAATCATCTTAACAACAATAATAACCGCAACAACAACAACAATCAGAAGCAGCTATGCCAAAGGTGTGAAAAGTATCACTCGGGGTTCTGCACCAAATTTTGCAACAAGTGTAAAAGAAATGGTCATAGTGCGGCGAAGTGTGATGTCTACGGACCAGGGGTTAACAGAACGAAAGGAACAAATGGTGTCGGAACGAGTAATGGCGGAGCAAGTAGTGTCAGAGCAAGTTATGCCAATGTAGTTTGTTATAAATGTGGAAAACCGGGCCACATTATTAGAAATTGCCCGAACCAGGAGAACACGAATGGACAAGGCCGCGGAAGAGTTTTCAATATTAATGCGGCAGAGGCACAGGAAGACCCGGAGCTTGTTACGGGTACGTTTCTTATTGACAATAAATCTGCTTACGTTTTATTTGATTCGGGTGCGGATAGAAGCTATATGAGTAGAGATTTTTGTGCTAAATTAAGTTGTCCATTGACGCCTTTGGATAGTAAATTTTTACTCGAATTAGCAAATGGTAAATTAATTTCAGCAGATAATATATGTCGGAATCGAGAAATTAAACTGGTTAGCGAAACATTTAAGATTGATTTGATACCAGTAGAGTTAGGGAGTTTTGATGTGATATTCGGTATGGACTGGTTGAAAGAAGTGAAAGCCGAGATCGTTTGTTACAAAAATGCAATTCGCATTATACGAGAAAAAGGAAAACCCTTAATGGTGTACGGAGAAAAGGGCAACACGAAGCTACATCTTATTAGTAATTTGAAGGCACAAAAACTAATAAGAAAAGGTTGCTATGCTGTTCTAGCACACGTCGAGAAAGTACAAACTGAAGAAAAGAGCATCAATGATGTTCCCATTGCAAAAGAATTTCCCGATGTATTTCCGAAAGAATTACCGGGATTACCCCCACATCGATCCGTTGAATTTCAAATAGATCTTGTACCAGGAGCTGCACCAATAGCTCGTGCTCCTTACAGACTCGCACCCAGCGAGATGAAAGAACTGCAAAGCCAATTACAAGAACTTTTAGAGCGTGGTTTCATTCGACCAAGCACATCACCGTGGGGAGCTCCTGTTTTGTTTGTCAAGAAGAAAGATGGTACATTCAGGTTGTGTATCGACTACCGAGAGTTGAACAAACTTACCATCAAGAACCGCTACCCACTACCGAGAATTGACGACTTATTCGATCAACTACAAGGCTCGTCTGTTTATTCAAAGATTGACTTACGTTCCGGGTATCATCAAATGCGGGTGAAAGAAGATGATATTCCAAAGACTGCTTTCAGAACACGTTACGGTCATTACGAGTTTATGGTCATGCCGTTTGGTTTAACTAATGCACCAGCTGTGTTCATGGACCTTATGAACCGAGTGTGTGGACCTTACCTTGACAAGTTTGTCATTGTTTTCATTGACGACATACTTATTTACTCAAAGAATGACCAAGAACACGGTGAACATTTGAGAAAGGTGTTAGAAGTATTGAGGAAGGAAGAATTGTACGCTAAGTTTTCAAAGTGCGCATTTTGGTTGGAAGAAGTTCAATTCCTCGGTCACATAGTGAACAAAGAAGGTATTAAGGTGGATCCGGCAAAGATAGAAACTGTTGAAAAGTGGGAAACCCCGAAAACTCCGAAACACATACGCCAGTTTTTAGGACTAGCTGGTTACTACAGAAGGTTCATCCAAGACTTTTCCAGAATAGCAAAACCCTTGACTGCATTAACGCATAAAGGGAAGAAATTTGAATGGAATGATGAACAAGAGAAAGCGTTTCAGTTATTGAAGAAAAAGCTAACTACGACACCTATATTGTCATTGCCTGAAGGGAATGATGATTTTGTGATTTATTGTGATGCATCAAAGAAAGGTCTCGGTTGTGTATTAATGCAACGAACGAAGGTGATTGCTTATGCGTCTAGACAATTGAAGATTCACGAACAAAATTATACGACGCATGATTTGGAATTAGGCGCGGTTGTTTTTGCATTAAAGACTTGGAGGCACTACTTATATGGGGTCAAAAGTATTATATATACCGACCACAAAAGTCTTCAATACATATTTAATCAGAAACAACTGAATATGAGGCAGCGTAGGTGGATTGAATTATTGAATGATTACAACTTTGAGATTCGTTACCACCCGGGGAAGGCAAATGTGGTAGCCGATGCCTTGAGCAGGAAGGACAGAGAACCCATTCGAGTAAAATCTATGAATATAATGATTCATAATAACATTACTACTCAAAAAAAGGAGGCGCAACAAGGAGTTTTAAAAGAGGGAAATTTAAAGGATGAAATACCCAAAGGATCGGAGAAGTATCTTAATATTCGGGAAGACGGAACCCGGTATAGGACTGAAAGGATTTGGGTACCAAAATTTGGAGATATGAGAGAAATGGTACTTAGAGAAGCTCATAAAACCAGATACTCAATACATCCTGGAACGGGGAAGATGTACAAGGATCTCAAGAAACATTTTTGGTGGCCGGGTATGAAAGCCGATGTTGCTAAATACGTAGGAGAATGTTTGACGTGTTCTAAGGTCAAAGCTGAGCATCAGAAACCATCAGGTCTACTTCAACAACCCGAAATCCCGGAATGGAAATGGGAAAATATTACCATGGATTTCATCACTAAATTGCCAAGGACTGCAAGTAGTTTTGATACTATTTGGGTAATAGTTGATCGTCTCACCAAATCAGCACACTTCCTACCAATAAGAGAAGATGACAAGATGGAGAAGTTAGCACAACTGTATTTGAAGGAAGTCGTCTCCAGACATGGAATACCAATCTCTATTATCTCTGATAGGGATGGCAGATTTATTTCAAGATTCTGGCAGACATTACAGCAAGCATTAGGAACTCGTCTAGACATGAGTACTGCCTATCATCCACAAACTGATGGGCAGAGCGAAAGGACGATACAAATGCTTGAAGACATGCTACGAGCATGTGTTATTGATTTCGGAAACAGTTGGGATCGACATCTACCGTTAGCAGAATTTTCCTACAACAACAGCTACCATTCAAGCGTTGAGATGGCACCGTTTGAAGCACTTTATGGTAGAAAGTGCAGGTCTCCAATTTGTTGGAGTGAAGTGGGGGATAGACAGATTACGGGTTCGGAGATTATACAAGAAACTACCGAGAAGATCATCCAAATTCAACAACGGTTGAAAACCGCCCAAAGTCAACAAAAGAGCTACGCTGACATTAAAAGAAAAGATATAGAATTTGAAATTGGAGAGATGGTCATGCTTAAAGTTGCACCTTGGAAAGGCGTTGTTCGATTTGGTAAACGAGGGAAATTAAATCCAAGGTATATTGGACCATTCAAGATTATTGATCGTGTCGGACCAGTAGCTTACCGACTTGAGTTACCTCAACAACTCACGGCTGTACATAACACTTTCCACGTCTCGAATTTGAAGAAATGTTTTGCTAAAGAAGATCTCACTATTCCGTTAGATGAAATCCAAATCAACGAAAAACTTCAATTCATCGAAGAACCCGTCGAAATAATGGATCGTGAGGTTAAAAGACTTAAGCAAAACAAGATACCAATTGTTAAGGTTCAATGGAATGCTCGTAGAGGACCCAAGTTCACCTGGGAGCGTGAAGATCAGATGAAGAAGAAATACCCGCATCTATTTCCAGAAGATTCGTCAACACCTTCAACAGCTTAAAATTTCGGGACGAAATTTATTTAACGGGTTGGTACTGTAGTGACCTGAACTTTTCCATGTTTATATATATTAATTGAGATTGATATTTACATGATTAAATGTTTCCAACATGTTAAGCAATCAAACTTGTTAAGACTTGATTAATTGAAATATGTTTCATATAGACAATTGACCACCCAAGTTGACCGGTGATTCACGAACGTTAAAACTTGTAAAAACTATATGATGACATATATATGGATATATATATAGTTAACATGATACTATGATAAGTAAATATATCATTAAGTATATTAACAATGAACTACATATGCAAAAACAAGACTACTAACTTAATGATTTTTAAACGAGACATATATGTAACGATTATCGTTGTAAAGACATTTAATGTATATATATCATATTAAGAGATATTCATACATGATAATATCATGATAATATAATAATTTAAAATCTCATTTGATATTATAAACATTGGGTTAACAACATTTAACAAGATCGTTAACCTAAAGGTTTCAAAACAACACTTACATGTAACGACTAACGATGACTTAACGACTCAGTTAAAAGGTATATACATGTAGTGTTTTAATATGTATTTATACACTTTTGAAAGACTTCAATACACTTATCAAAATACTTCTACTTAACAAAAATGCTTACAATTACATCCTCGTTCAGTTTCATCAACAATTCTACTCGTATGCACCCGTATTCGTACTCGTACAATACACAGCTTTTAGATGTATGTACTATTGGTATATACACTTCAATGATCAGCTCTTAGCAGCCCATGTGAGTCACCTAACACATGTGGGAACCATCATTTGGCAACTAGCATGAAATATCTCATAAAATTACAAAAATATGAGTAATCATTCATGACTTATTTACATGAAAACAAAATTACATATCCTTTATATCTAATCCAAACAACAACGACCAAAAACACCTACAAACACTTTCATTCTTCAATTTTCTTCATCTAATTGATCTCTCTCAAGTTCTATCTTCAAGTTCTAAGTGTTCTTCATAAATTCCAAAAGTTCTAGTTTCATAAAATCAAGAATACTTTCAAGTTTGCTAGCTCACTTCCAATCTTGTAAGGTGATCATCCAACCTCAAGAAATCTTTGTTTCTTACAGTAGGTTATCATTCTAATACAAGGTAATAATTATATTCAAACTTTGGTTCAATTTCTATAACTATAACAATCTTATTTCAAGTGATGATCTTACTTGAACTTGTTTTCGTGTCATGATTCTGCTTCAAGAACTTCGAGCCATCCAAGGATCCATTGAAGCTAGATCCATTTTTATCTTTTCCAGTAGGTTTATCCAAGGAACTTAAGGTAGTAATGATGTTCATAACATCATTCGATTCATACATATAAAGCTATCTTATTCGAAGGTTTAAACTTGTAATCACTAGAACATAGTTTAGTTAATTCTAAACTTGTTCGCAAACAAAAGTTAATCCTTCTAACTTGAATTTTAAAATCAACTAAACACATGTTCTATATCTATATGATATGCTAACTTAATGATTTAAAACCAGGAAACACGAAAAACACCGTAAAACCGGATTTACGCCGTCGTAGTAACACCGCGGGCTGTTTTGGGTTAGTTAATTAAAAACTATGATAAACTTTGATTTAAAAGTTGTTATTCTGAGAAAATGATTTTTATTATGAACATGAAACTATATCCAAAAATTATGGTTAAACTCAAAGTGGAAGTATGTTTTCTAAAATGGTCATCTAGACGTCGTTCTTTCGACTGAAATGACTACCTTTACAAAAACGACTTGTAACTTATTTTTCCGACTATAAACCTATACATTTTCTATTTATATTCATAAAATAGAGTTCAATATGAAACCATAGCAATTTGATTCACTCAAAACGGATTTAAAATGAAGAAGTTATGGGTAAAACAAGATTGGATAATTTTTCTCATTTTAGCTACGTGAAAATTGGTAACAAATCTATTCCAACCATAACTTAACCAACTTGTATTGTATATTATGTAATCTTGAGATACCATAGACACGTATACAATGTTTTGACCTATCATGTCGACACATCTATATATATTTCGGAACAACCATAGACACTCTATATGTGAATGTTGGAGTTAGCTATACAGGGTTGAGGTTGATTCCAAAATATATATAGTTTGAGTTGTGATCAATACTGAGATACGTATACACTGGGTCGTGGATTGATTCAAGATAATATTTATCGATTTATTTCTGTACATCTAACTGTGGACAACTAGTTGTAGGTTACTAACGAGGACAGCTGACTTAATAAACTTAAAACATCAAAATATATTAAAAGTGTTGCAAATATATTTTGAACATACTTTGATGTATATGTATATATTGTTATAGGTTCGTGAATCAACCAGTGGCCAAGTCTTACTTCCCGACGAAGTAAAAATCTGTGAAACTGAGTTATAGTCCCACTTTTAAAATCTAATATTTTTGGGATGAGAATACATGCAGGTTTTATAATTGATTTATAAAATAGACACAAGTACGTGAAACTACATTCTATGGTTGAATTATCAAAATTGAATATGCCCCTTTTTATTAAGTCTGGTAATCTAAGAATTAGGGAACAGACACCCTAATTGACGCGAATCCTAAAGATAGATCTATTGGGCCTAACAAACCCCATCCAAAGTACCGGATGCTTTAGTACTTCGAAATTTATATCATATCCGAAGGGTGTCCCGGAATGATGGGGATATTCTTATATATGCATCTTGTTAATGTCGGTTACCAGGTGTTCACCATATGAATGATTTTTATCTCTATGTATGGGATGTGTATTGAAATATGAAATCTTGTGGTCTATTATTATGATTTGATATATATAGGTTAAACCTATAACTCACCAACATTTTTGTTGACGTTTTAAGCATGTTTATTCTCAGGTGATTATTAAGAGCTTCCGCTGTCGCATACTTAAATAAGGACGAGATTTGGAGTCCATGCTTGTATGATATTGTGTAAAAACTGCATTCAAGAAACTTATTTTGTTGTAACATATTTGTATTGTAAACCATTATGTAATGATCGTGTGTAAACAGGATATTTTAGATTATCATTATTTGATAATCTACATAAAGCTTTTTAAACCTTTATTGATGAAATAAAGGTTATGGTTTGTTTTAAAATGAATGCAGTCTTTGAAAAACGTCTCATATAGAGGTCAAAACCTCGCAACGAAATCAATTAATATGGAACGTTTTTAATCAATAAGAACGGGACATTTCAAAAAGGGCCGCGAGTCGCGGAGCCCCAATTTCTGAAACTCCCTATAAAGCTCACGCATTCTGATCGTAAAAAAAAACATATATATCTATCTCTCTCAATATATACGTAAAAATATATATATAATTTATATTTTAATTTTAATTTTAATTTTTAATCCTAATAATAAGGGTATGTTAGCGAATATTGTAAGGGTGTAAGTCGAAATTCTGTCCGTGTAACGCTACGCTATTTTTAATCATTGTAAGTTATGTTCAACCTTTTTAATTTAATGTCTCGTAGCTAAGTTATTATTATGCTTATTTAATCCGAAGTAATCATGATGTTGGGCTAATTACTAAAATTGGGTAATCGGGCTTTGTACCATAATTGGGGTTTGGATAAAAGAACGACACTTGTGGAAATTAAACTATGGGCTATTAATGGGTTTTATATTAACTAAACAATACCTTGTTAATTTAATATACAAACTTATAATTCGATGTTTTTATATATAACCACATACGCTTGACTGGGTACGGTGGGCGGGATATCTATAAATACCAATAATTATTCATTTTACCGGATACGGAACTGGATTAATAGTTAATAGACTTGTTGAAACAGGGGTGAATTACATTCAAGGGTAATTGGTGTAATTATTAACAAAGTAGTAAAACCTTGGTTTACACGCAGTCGATAACCTAGTGTATTCATTAAAAAAAGTATTAAAACCTTGTTACAATTCGAATCCCCAATTAGTTGGAATATTTGACTTCGGGAATAAGAATAATTTGACGAAGGCTTTCGCTCTTTATATTTATGACTGATGGACTATTATGGACAAAATCCGTATGGACATATTAAATAATCCAGGACAAAGGACAATTAACCCATGGGCATAAAACTAAAATCAACACGTCAAACATCATGATTACGGAAGTTTAAATAAGCATAATTCTTTTATTTCATATTTAATTTCCTTTATTTTATATTTAATTGCACTTCTAATTATCGCATTTTTATTGTTATTTTATTTAATTGCACTTTTAATTATCGTACTTTTTAATTATCGCAAGTTTATTTTATCGCACTTTTATTATTCGCAATTTCATTATCGTTATTTACTTTACGCTTTAATTTAAGTCTTGTATTTATTTTTAATATTTTATATTTGGTTTTAACTGCGACTAAAGTTTTAAAATCGACAAACCGGTCATTAAACGGTAAAAACCCCCCTTTATAATAATAATATTACTTATATATATATTTGTATTTTTATAAAAGTAAACTAATATAGCGTTAAGCTTTGTTTAAAAAGATTCCCTGTGGAACGAACCGGACTTACTAAAAACTACACTACTGTACGATTAGGTACACTGCCTATAAGTGTTGTAGCAAGGTTTAAGTATATCCATTCTCTAAATAAATAAATATCTTGTGTAAAATTGTATCGTATTTAATAGTATTTCCTGTAAAAATATAAGCTATTTTATATACTACTCTGCTGCCACATCAAGTATTTTTGGCGCCGCTACCGGGGAATCTTTTAAAAGCCGAAAGCGCAACGCTAATAAAAAAAATATTTTTCTTTTACTTTTATTAAAATTCGTTTTTATAAAAGTACGTTTTAAATATTCGAAAATATAAAAAGAAAAACAAAAATTTATATATTTTTAAGAGTTTGTTAAAAGTTTTATAAGTTTCTTTATTTTTATTTTAGTTTATAAAAATATAAGTTTTATTTAAATATCTTTTATTTATATAAAAACAGAAAATTAGAAAACATAAAAAAAAAAAAACGTCGAATTAAAACTGTACCAGAGTTGAAAACTGGAACCCCGCGAGTCGCGCGGTTTGATGCTTTGAATACCGCAAGTTGCGGAGACCGTCTGACACAGCTGACCAGAACCCTAATCAGGCATTAATTACGGAGTATTATTAATTATTATTAATTAATTTGTATTAGGGTTAAATATTTAATTAATTTAGTATTTAATTTAAGTTTTAATTAATTTATGTATTTAGTTTAATTAGTTTAATTAAATTGTAAAATTAATAGTTTTAATAAATAAATAATATAAAAATAATATTTTTATAAAAATTGTACTTTTTACAACTTTTTGTATATTTTTATATTTTGTCCCTTTTTAATTGTTTTAGCGTAATATTTGTATTTTTAGCTCATATTTAGTTTTAAACTTAGTTTTTGCCATAGTTATCTTTACTTCTAGATTTTTGGGCTTTGCCGTAAAATCCCTCAAGTGCTTTTTCTTTAGACTAAGATTTAGGTGCTTTATAGTTTTGCGACGCCTTTTTAAGTTTTAGTTTCTTTTTAAGTTATTTCCATTTGGGATATAGTTTTCCCTGTAAGCTTTAATATTTTTAGACGACTTTTACCTATGTATCAATTATCATTCCAATTAGTAATCTCAATTTGCGATTATAATTTTAAGTTAGTTGTAGTAATAAGGTTAGGTTAGTCAAGTGTTTTTAAGTTTTATAAGTTTCTTTTATTTTTCCGTCACCTTTTATGTTTTAACCATTTTTCTTTTTCGACCTTTTCCGACGAACTCTTTTTCTTTCTTATTTCTCGCTATTCTAGTTTTAGGACATAGATTTTTATTCTACTTCTTATCTAAATTTCTTAAAATTACGAAAATTTATTTTAAGTGGTTAAATTGATAGACATCAAAATTTTCTGGTTCGTAGTAATAGTTGGATTTGTACGTGGACCGGGTTATTGGAGCCAAACAGTCCTCAATTATATTGAGACCAAACGAATCCTGCCCCTCTGCTGCATCTTTTGGCTATTCGAAACGTGGGCAAAATCAGAAAAGTCTATTGATTGGATAACTTATTATAATTTTTCTTTCCTTTTAAAAACTAATAGGATATTCAGTGAATGCACCGAGCAAGACGTTCACCACCTTTTGTACGTTCACCACATGTAACTAGATCAAGACATTTAGCAATTATTACTGCCGTTGATTTTTCTTTAGAATCGTCATCCAGTCGACCAAGTACTCCAGTTCAAATTTCCGATAATCCATTTTTTGAACCCGACCTCACAATTGAGAATCCGGAGAATATTCAGGAACGATTCGTAGATCCTGAACCACTAAATTTTCCTCCGGAACCACCAATCATTCAAACAGAGATTGTTGAGGAACGAACCATTAAATCAGAATCCTCTAGTGATTCCGATTCAACAAATTCAATTATGGAGAATCTGGAACCTTTAAGTATGGAAGACCGAATGAGAGCTAAACGCACTGGCCAAGGTCATGCAATTACTCATCCAGACATTAATGCGCCAGATTATGAAATCAAAGGACAAATTCTACACATGGTGACTAATCAATGCCAATTTAGTGTTGCGCCGAAGGAAGATCTAAATGAACATTTACGTACCTTTAATAGGATCTGCACACTATTTAAAATCCGAGAAGTAGAGGATGAACATATATATCTCATGTTATTTCCCTGGACTTTAAAGGGAGAAGCCAAAGATTGGTTGGAATCGTTACCTGAAGGGGCGATTGATACATGGGACGTTTTAGTTGAAAAATTTCTTAAACAATTCTTTCCTGAATCTAAAGCCGTAAGACTTCAAGCAGAAATTGTTACGTTCACACAGAAGCAAAATGAAACTCTATATGAGGCGTGGACAAGATATGGAAAGTTATTAAGAGGATGTCCGCAACATGGTTTAGACACCTGTCAAATAGTACAAATATTCTACCAAAGATGCGACATCACTACAAGGAAAGACATAGATATAGCAGCTGGTGGTTCTATTATGAAGAAAACCGAAACTGATGCTTACAAAATTATTGATAACACTGCTTCCCACTCACATGAGTGGTACCAAGAAAAAGATATCGTTAGATCATCTAAAGCAGCTAGAGCCGATTCTAGCCATGACTTAGATTCCATTTCCACAAAGATAGATGCTGTCGAGAGACGAATGGAAAAGATGACTAAGGATATTCACTCAATACGAATTAGTTGTGAGCAGTGTGGAGGACCACATTTGACAAAAGATTGTCTCTGTGAAGACCCGTCCTAATCCATCCGGACGAAGTCCATATCGATTATAAACGATTCACAACAGTTGATTACATCGCGAGATACTTGACCTCTATATGATACATTTTACAAACATTGCATTCGTTTTTGAAAAGACAAACTTTCATTACATCGAAAGTTGACAGGCATGCATACCATTTCATAATATATCCAACTATAATTGACTTGATAATAATCTTGATGAACTCGACGACTCGAATGCAACGTCTTTTGAAATATGCCATGAATGACTCCAAGTAATATCTATAAAATGAGCAAATACACAGCGGAAGATTTCTTTCGTACCTGAGAATAAACATGCTTTAAAGTGTCAACCAAAAGGTTGGTGAGTTCATTAGTTTAACTTAAACAATCGTTTCCATCATTTTAATAGACCACAAGATTACAGATTTCCATTTCTCATAAACATACATCCCATGCATAGAGACAAAAATATCATTCATATGGATTGAACACCTGGTAACCGACATTAACAATATGCATATATAAGAATATCCCCATCATTCCGGGATCCTCCTTCGGACATGATATAAATTTCGAAGTACTAAAACATCCGGTACTTTGGATGGGGCTTGTTGGGCCCGATAGATCTATCTTTAGGATTCGCGTCAATTAGGGTGTCTGTTCCCTAATTCTTAGATTACCAGACTTAATAAAAAGGGGCATATTCGACTTCGATAATCCAACCATAAAATGTAGTTTGACGTACTTGTGTCAATTTCGTAAAACAGTTATAAAAGTTGCGCATGTATTCTCAGCCCAAAAATATAAAGGGTAAAAAGGAAAATGAAACTCACGATACTGTATTTTGTAGTAAAAATACATATGACGTCATTGAACAATGCAGGGTTGGCCTCGGAATCACGAACCTATATCAATTGTGTATATATTAATACGTATAATGTAAGTTACAAAATTTCATTTATTAATATGTATTATTTATATATTATAGTTTTGTAGAATTTATTCTAACCTTTATTTTAAAACGTATACTTATATTATATTTTAAGTTATATTTTATATATATATCGATTTTATGTATATATATCTATAATGATTTACGTTTATATAAATAGTGACATTAATATATTTATATACATATATTTGTGGTTAGTATTGTATTTATGAAATTTTATTAGTTTGTTATGTGAATTATTAATACAATCCTAGTATATACCATAAGTATATATATAGTGTACAAAAGATTTATTTGTTAAAATAATAATTTAGATAATAATGATTTACTAATAATAATAATAATTTTATTAATAATGATAATACTAATAGCAAAAAAAATGAAAATGATAACTGTTAATGATACTAATAATAATAACTCTAAAATAATATTAATACTAATACCATACTTATGTTAATAATAAGGGTTCTAATATTTATAAAATGATAAATGATACTCATAATAATACTAGTAAATATTAATGATGATACTGATAAATATGATATTATTAATTGTAAATGTACTGATGATACTATTATTTATAAACCGGTACAAATTCTAATATTGATGATAATAATATATTTTTATTTCCTTAATAATAATAATAATGATAATCATAATCATAATCCTAATGATGATAAAATACTAAAATGATAAGTTTATTACTAATAATAATATTCTTAATACCTATCATAATAATAATAGTAATGTCTATAATACTTTCAAATATGATAACAAGTATGATACTAATAATAACAATAACAATAACAATCAAAACAATCACAATAATAATAATAATATTAATAATAATTAATATATAATAACAATAATAAAATTAGAAAAGAAAATTACCTCACATGAAAAGAGTTTCAAAAAAAAGAAACTGCCGTCCTCTGGACTCGATCTCGTGACCACATGCTCACACGCAAACACTCTCGACCATCCCACCAATTCTGATTCTCTGTACTAATATCGAATTTAAATTTTATATATAAACTGTTTTTCTTCTATTCCTCTTCTTCTCCACAAGTCTCATGGATTCAACAAAACATCAATAACCAAAAAAAAAAAAAAAAAATCGGGGTTCCCTTTAAAGCTTCAAAACATTACAGAAAAAATAATAATTTGGGTTCTAAAATAAAAAAAAAACACTAAAGGCCTACTGCAGCGTCGGTTCTTGGAACAAAACAAAAAAAATTGATTTCGTAATAGATAACATTATAGATAATGTTTATAACACGAAATAGTTTTCTAAACATGTATAAAAACTACTGGAATCGTCAATTTGATCAGAAACATATACACGAACGCGAATTTATCTCAAGAACAATTGTTGACTTTTTTTAAACTAAACTTTGACTTCAAAATTCAAGATCGATATAAAGATTTGAGAGTTGAGATTTTGCAGATAGATTCAAAGAAAGATTTCTAACCTTTCTGCATTTTTAGATTTTGAAACTTTATTCGAAATTGAATTAAGAGAAAAAAAAATTGGAGCGTGCAGAGAAGAAGAAAAAAAAAATATCGATGTGCTCTTTAATCCCATTGGATTTCCTTTTTATTTGATTTTCAATTATACATAATCATTTTGTAATAATAGAGATCGGTTGATAAAAAATGGAGAAAATGTCAACACAGGTTCACGAGTTTGGAGCAGGAAAGAAAGAAAAAAATAATAATAATAGAGATAAATGATACAGAGGTCAAGCGTATAATATAGATCCCTACTGTTTTTTTTAATTAATAATAATAATATATAATAACAATACTATTATTATCTAATAATATTAATAAAATTAATAATAATGATAAATATAATATTAATGATAATAATAATTGTAAAAATGATAATAATAATAATAATAATAATAATAATAATAATAATAATAATAATAATAATAATAATAATAATAATAATAATAATAATAATAATACCATACTAATTATGATAATATTAATATTTTATTGATAATAATAATATTAGTAATAATAATCTAATTTATACATCCAATTTCATCTTTATATGATATAAAGTGATATTATGAATACAAATATTGATATTTGACGATACAAATAACATTACTACAACAACTATATTTGTATTTAAATTTAATTTATTAATATCATCTATTATTATGTAATATTTAATAATTATGTAATATGTATTGTAACATATACTGAATATTATATATTTATGCATTTTAATATAAATATATTATAATATTTATTTACATACTAATTATATTATACTTATGTATGTAATTATGAAAAATATAAATGTTTTATATATGTAAGTATTATATATATTTATTAAAATAGTACATTATTTCATCATAGATATATTATAAATTTCTACATATACATAATATAATAATTATGTATAAAATCATATATATATAGTTATATTTATGTATATATGTATACTACCATATATATAAAATCATGTTTTAAATGTTGAGTAGATGATTAATTATGTATATTAAACAATTAACTACAAAGTATAACATTGTACATTTAATATTTTGATAACGTTGGTAGAATATGTTTGAATCATTTATATACAATATACTATATATATTCAAAATGAAAATCTTTAGTTATTAAATGTTATCTTTTATAATAACAAAATTACTTAATAGTTCATTAATACTAATATAATTAGTTTTATATATAATTATTTATATTTACATTCTTAGTTACAATTAAAGGTTCGTGAATCGTCAGAAATAGTTAAAGGTCAAATGTTATCATGAAATAGTTCAAACATAATGAGACTCAGTTTAATAGACTTTGCTTATCGAGTCGAATCATATAAGATTATGTTTAAATTTGGTCGGAAATTCCCGGGTCATCACAGTCTCAGTATTGAATTAACAATGGAACAAAGAGAGAATATTTCATACATAAACCAAAGGCCTGGAAATAATTATCAGAATAATTATCAACCGCCAAGACCGATTTACAATCAAAACCAGAATTATAACCGAAATATTCCATACAAAAACCAACAAGGTCCTAGCAATCAACAAGTATCCAATAATACTTACAATCAGCAAAGACCTAATTTTCAAAACAAACCACCACAACAAACCGATGATAAAAAGCCGAATTTAGAAGATATAATGACGAAGCTAGTTGAAACTCAAACGCAGTTTTTCACATCTCAGAAACAAACCAATGAACAAAATGCTCAAGCATTTAGAAATCAACAAGCTTCTATTCAAAATCTGGAACAAGAAGTAAGTAACCTAGCAAGGTTAATAGGTGAAAGAAAACCGGGAAGTCTACCTAGTGATACAAATGCGAACCCCCGGAATGAAACAGCTAAAGCCATTACCACAACAAGTGGTACAACACTTAAACCACCTGAAATACCTGTAACTTCTGATGAAGCTATTCCTACTCCACAAGAACCACAACCTAATCAAGATAAGGAAAAAAAACCGGTAGTTGAAAAGGTTAATGAAGATAACACAGTTAAGGCTAAACCTTATGTTAAACCATACCAACCACCACTTCCTTACCCGAGTAAAATGAAGAAAGAAAAACTTGAAGCCGAGCAATCCAAATTCTTGGATATGTTTAAACAGATAAATGTAAATCTTCCTTTCATTGATGTGATTTCAGGAATGCCTAGATATGCTAAATTCTTGAAAGATCTAATCTCAAATAGAAAGAAAATGGAAGAACTCTCAGCTGTTACCATGAATGCTAATTGATCCAGGAAGTTTCACAATTCCATGTTTTCTGGGTAGTCTTAGTTCAATAGAAGCATTGGCAGACTTAGGTGCTAGTATAAATCTAATGCCATATTCACTATACGCTAAACTAGACCTTGGAGAATTGAAACCAACCAGAATAAGCATACAACTAGCCGATAGATCAATAAAATATCCTAGAGGGATAATGGAGAACATGCTAGTTAAAGTTGGTACTTTAGTATTTCCAGTAGATTTTGTTGTTTTAGACATGGAAAAAGATTCTCAAGTTCCTCTCATATTAGGAAGACCATTCTTAAACACGGCTAAAGCAATGATAGACGTGTTCGGTAAGAAATTGACCCTAAGTATAGAGGACGAGAGTGTTACCTTTTCAGTTGATAGAGAAATGCAACAACCGCAATCTGCAGATGACACATATTATTATATTCAAACTATAGATGCACATGCAGAATTATTAGAAGAATTTCCAGAATTACAAGGAACAGGAGAATGTTCTTTAGGAGAAGGTAATGAACCAATTGATGAAGCTGAAATGTTAGCTACACTTATAGCTAATGGATATGAACCAACAACAGAAGAAATTCAAATGCTAAAAGAAGAAGACAGATATCGATACAAATCATCGATAGAAGAACCTCCGAAATTAGAGTTAAAGCCACTTCCAAACCATTTGGAATACGCTTATTTACATGCTGAATCTGAATTACCTGTAATAATATCATCTTCTCTTACTGAAAATGAGAAATCACAACTCATTTCTATGTTGAAAGCTCATAAACCAGCCATTGCATGGAAAATTCATGATATTAAAGGAATAAGTCCTTCGTATTGCACACATAAAATCCTTATGGAAGAAGGTCATAAAACGTATGTACAACGCCAACGAAGACTAAATCCTAATATGCAAGATGTAGTTAAGAAAGAGATTATTAAACTGCCAGATGCAGGTTTGATATATCCAATTTCTGATAGTCCATGGGTAAGCCCAGTTCAATGCGTGCCTAAGAAGGGTGGCATGACTGTCATTACAAATGAGAAAAATGAGCTTATTCCTACTAGGACTGTAACAGGATGGCGTGTGTGTATTGATTATAGAAAATTAAATGACGCCACTAGAAAAGATCATTTTCCCTTACCTTTCATTGATCAAATGTTGGAAAGATTAGCCAGAAATAGTTACTATTGTTTTCTAGATGGATTTTCCGGATATTTTCAAATTCCAATAGCACCCGAAGATCAAGAGAAAACCACATTCACGTGCCCTTATGGTACTTTTGCTTACAAACGCATGCCATTTGGACTTTGTAACGCCCCTGCAACCTTTCAAAGGTGTATGATGGCAATTTTTCACGACATGATAGAAGAATGCATGGAAGTTTTCATGGATGACTTTTCAGTCTTCGGTGATACATTTGAATCATGTCTAGTTAATATGGAACGAATGCTTATTAGATGCGAACAGTCAAATCTAGTACTTAATTGGGAGAAATGCCATTTCATGGTTAAAGAAGGCATCGTTCTTGGTCATAAAATTTCAAAAGAAGGAATTGAAGTGGATAGAGCTAAAGTAGATGTAATTGCTAAACTTCCACATCCCACAAATGTTAGAGGAGTTAGGAGTTTTCTAGGGCATGCCGGTTTTTACCGACGTTTCATAAAAGATTTTTCTAAAATTGCCACTCCTATGAATAAACTCCTAGAAAAAGATGCTCCATTCATCTTTTTAGATGAGTGTATCAAATCTTTTAATATTCTTAAAGAGAAACTCACTAATGCGCCGATCATGATAACACCAAATTGGAATCTACCATTTGAACTAATGTGCGATGCAAGTGATTTTGCAATGGGATCCGTTTTAGGACAAAGGATTGAAAAACGATTTCAACCTATATATTATGCTAGTAAGACGTTACAAGGAGCACAAACGAACTATACAACTACTGAAAAAGAACTCCTTGCTATTGTCTTTGCTTTTGATAAATTTCGATCATATCTCGTTCTAGCAAAAACGGTGGTCTATACCGACCATTCTGCTCTTAGATACCTATTTTCAAAACAAGATGCTAAACCATGATTAATCCGTTGGATCTTACTCTTACAAGAGTTTGATATTGAAATCCGAGATAAAAGAGGAGCAGAAAATCTCGCCGCTGATCATCTTTCTCGTCTTGAAAATCCTGAATTAGAAGTTCTAAATGAATCGGCCATACAAGACAACTTTTCTGATGAATATCTATTGAAGATAGATTATAAAGAAATTCCATGGTTTGCAGACTATGCAAACTACTTAGTATGTGGATTCCTTGAAAAAGGATTATCGTACCAAAGACAATTCTTCAGTGATATAAAACACTATTTCTGGGAAGATCCACATCTGTTTAAAAGTTGTCCTGATGGAATAATACGCCGATGTGTATTTGGAGATGAAGCTATTAAAATATTAAACCATTGTCACACAGGACCAACAGGAGGGCATTATGGGCCTCAACTAACAGCAAGAAAAGTTTATGATGCTGGATTCTATTGGCCTACAATTTATAAAGACGCACACCTTCTTTGCAAATCATGTGATGCTTGTCAAAGGGCCGGAAAAATAAGTCAACGTGATGAAATGCCACAAAATGTCATCCAAGTATGTGAAGTATTTGACATTTGGGGTATTGACTTTATGGGTCCATTTCCAAAATCTCATAATAATCTCTATATTCTTGTAGCCATTGATTATGTATCTAAATGGGCGGAAGCACAAGCTCTCCCAACTAACGATGCACGAGTTGTAGTCAACTTTTTAAAACGTCTTTTTGCAAGGTTTGGAACACCGAAAGCTTTAATAAGTGATCGGAGTACTCATTTCTGTAATAATCAACTTGAGAAAGTTCTTAAAAGATATGGAGTAACTCATAAAATCTCCACCGCATATCATCCACAAACAAGTGGACAAGTTGAAAATACCAACCGAGCTTTAAAACGTATTCTGGGCTTTTAGAACAGCCTACAAAACTCCAATTGGAACCACACCTTTTAGACTTGTTTATGGAAAAGCATGTCATCTTCTAGTAGAAATTGAACACAAAGCATTTTGGGCTTTGAAGACATGTAATCTTGATTTACATGAAGCCGGACGTCTACGATTAAGTCAACTAAACGAATTAGAAGAATTAAGACATGAAGCATACGAAAATTCGTTAATCTATAAAGAAAGAACGAAGAAATGGCATGATAAAAGAATCAGAAGTTCAAAAGAATTTAAGGAAGGAGACAGAGTTCTTCTTTTCAATTCACGATTCAAGCTATTTCCTGGAAAATTGAAATCAAGATGGTCTGGACCATTCATAGTCAAATGAGTTTTCCCATACGGAACGATAGAATTAATAAATTCAAATGGGATTGAATTTAAAGTTAATGGTCACATAGTTAAACATTACATACATGGTCCGATGGAAGTTGACAATGAAGTTAATCATAATTTCACCACCCAAGAAAACTTTCAAAATGAAAACATAAATATGTTATCAACAACATATGAAAAATCAAAACTGGAATATAGGGAGGATTCAAATTTGAGTGATGAAGAAGAATTCCTATACAAACCTCCCATTCCAAGAAACGAAGAAAAATGTGAACAAGAAATTCAAATAGAAATGAAAGAATCAAGGAAAGAACACCCGAAAAAAGTTTGCAAACCAACTCGACTTACTAAAGCAGGAGACCCGGGTGAATTTATCATTTCTTGCTTACTTAATGATGGTGCTGTATATAATGGACTCGAAGATTTATGAGCAAGTGCAAATATTATGCCTCTTTCCTTATACAAAAGATTAGGCATGGGTAAATTAAAACCAACCAAAATAGGTGTTCAATCATTTGACCAAACCATTAAACACCCGGTTGGAATAGCAAATAATTTACTTGTTAACGTGGGAAGTTTGACCTTTGTTGCAAACTTCATAGTGATTAATATGGAGGAAAACCTTGATATTCCTCTAATTCTAGGTCGCCCATTTTTAGCAACCACCGAGGCATTCATTGATGTAAGAGAAGGTAGAATGACACTTAGGGATGGTGATACATCGATCACCTTTGTGAACCAAAAGTTTAGATCTCCACAAACAAAAACTGTTAGACCAATAAAAACGCATAAGTGTGGGGAAGATGAAGAAACACTAAAAGATGATCCAATCACAAAGAATGCCGCTGATGATACGAAATTAGATGAACCCATTTTTAACAGTTCAACGAAGAAACTTTATAAACGGATTCACGATGCTAAGATTAAAGGAAACTTTAAGTTATATAACCGATTAATATCCAATTTATCGTCAAAAGAAAAGGCAGTGTTAGTTGAATTTGTGAAAGTTACGGAGGAAATCAACAAATGGATTGAAGTAAAAGTCAAAAATATACAAGTTGTTGATGATTCAATTGAAAATAATGTTAATCACAATTTCAACTAAGTATAGGGGGTTTATGTATTTCTGTTAGAGTTAGATTGTCTGTTTTCGTGTAGTTCTCGAAAATGGAACCCGAATGGTCTTTCCCTAGCAGACCCTAAAGAACTAGTCTTCTCCCCCCATTCTGAATTTTTATTTTTTTAGGAAATGAAGACTGCCTGTGAACTAAACCATGGTCTAATGCTACACGCTTTGATCACTAAACGTAATAATGACACACTACCGAGTGAAATAGTATCAGTAATCAGAGAAAGAATGGACGGAGTTAGAAAAGAATCCAGATGCGAAGATAATAAGTTACAATTTGGTAAAGGAAAATCAAAATCCGCAGCGAAAAGAAGAGCACGACACCTAGAAAGATGTCACAAATGCGGAAAATGGTCACATGGAGGTAAATGTTCAAATAATCAAACCTATTCAAACACCGAATTTGTTACTTTATGCAGAGACGGACCGTTCATATGTTTAGAAGAAAAGACACTGAATGCTCGAGGTTACGCCTATGTAGCTATGGAAAACCAATTAAACCGACTATCTTATGAATGGGATAGATCATATAACTAAGAAATCTATTTCACAGGTATGTCTGTACAGTTTTTATTTTATTTTTTTATTTTTAACCTTTTGATAATAAACGCTAATTTGTTCGCTATAAAGTATTAAATTGGTATTGAATAAAATTAGGTTTGGCGACCGAAATTATTGATATCATTCAAAAATTTATTACATCACTTCAAAATTTAACGTTTATTCTTAAGGTATAAATATCTTTAATCAATCAACCCAAAATATTTCAAAAATTCGTCATGAGTTAAATTAGGTCTTGGAACCGAAATTACTTTACCGAAAAGAGGGGCGCATATTTTTGATAATATTTGATTAATTAAAGTGGGATAAAAAGCCAAAAAGATTTTTAATTTTATTTTTACCATGTTTTTAAAATTAATATATAAATCTTAAATTAATATTGTAAACTTCGTAAAATCAATATTTTTAAAATTGTAAATATTTAAAAAATTAATATAAGTTTGGTGTGAATTTATAATATGAATTTTTAAATTAATTTTGGTGTGAATTTATAATATGAATTTTTAAATTAAGTTTGGTGTGAATTTTTAATTTTTAAATATGAATTTTTAATTTTATGAATTTCAAATTTTAAGTTTGGTGTGAATTTTTAATATTAATTTTGAATTTTATATTTAAATTGTGTGAATTTAAAAACAAAAATTTACTTTATCTCATTAAGTTAAAAATATGATTTTTAAAATTCGTCGTAAGTTGAAGACTAGGTCTTTGAACCGAAATTGCTTTACCCGAGGGAGGGATGAGAACTTTTATTATCATTATTTTTAATCTTATTGAATTAAAGTATGCCAAAAACATTAAAAAACCCAAAAATCTTAGCTTTTAAAACAATCGCTACAAAAAGACAAATTTTAAAATTTTGTCGAAGGACGGACTAGGACATCGATCCGAAACGACCTCTTCCTAAATAACAAGGGAAACAAAATTTTAAAATTAATTACTTAATTGTTTTAATTAATATAAGATGTTAAAAAAAAAAGCAAACTCCGCGACTCGCGGAGTTTGAAGGCCCAAACACCGCGAGTCGTGGGAGGATCGGATTACAGAAAAAAATAAAGAGCTGCAACAGCTCAGTCCCAACCCAAAACAAAGAAAAATACTGCGAAAACTCTCCGAAAAAACTCGAAAAATACACCCCAAAATCACAATTTTTAACCGTTAATCATCAAATCTTTTACTAAAATCATGTTGAGAAGGATGCTATCTAGGAATTACTCAAGAAAAACGGTAAATTTCTACACCTAAACACCATTTAATCCGAAAATTAGTGTTCTTGAGCAATTTTTTCCCCAATTTGATTTTGATGCTTTTTAGTGTAATTATGCTTAAATTGTTTATGTATTATGCTTGTATAACCTAGATTGATGCTGTTTAACATGATTAGAAGCCTTAAACTTCAAATTTTGAATAATCTAGGGTTTGTGTTCTTGAGCAAATTTGGGACTTTTTGATATAAACAGGTTATGGCCGATTTTTGTCATGAATTGTTGCTAAATTAAGTAGTGTAACATGTTTAGGTAGTTAAATGATCCAAACTTTGAGCCTAAACATGATTTTGAGAATTAAAGTGGACTTTTTCAAGTCTAAAAATTCATGAACTTGATTTTTGAGAGATAATGCCATTTGAAACTTGTTTAATTGCTAGTAATGATTATTTTGACATGTTATTTGAGTTGAATGCTTATGAACTTGGCGAACATTTTCGTATATGCTTATTTGAAAAAGTGTAGATTTGATAAAAATGTGAAAATGAGCTTAAGTTTGATATAAATTGATCATGTCATTGTAATTATTTTGATTGATGATTTTGCTGACACTAATGCATATTTGGATGCACAAAAATTGTGTTTGATGTGTTTTGCAGACTGAAAGGGGTGAATCTTCATCCCAAGCCCGCAATGCCCCTGCTGAGAATGCGGAACAACAGGAGGTGGATAATTACTATAAGCAGGATATACCTCATCCAGTCATGACATTTTCTGATATGCACTTGGAAGATTTGCACCCGAACCTGAGATTTGACAGACTTTGGATAGATTATCCAAAATACCAAAGGGGTTTGCATACTCTTCATTCTAAAGTTGTTGAGGTACCGAGGGTCATAGAATGGGGACCCTTAGAAGCTGTAGAATTGTCCGGGCTAATTAGAGAATTACTTGTACAGAGGTATGGTAATTCTACTTTTAATGACTTGGTACGTTTATTTACCATGCGTAGACCTGTATATAAAGTATGGTGTAAAGAATTGTTGTGTCGAATAGAGTTGAATGATCGGGTAGCTAGTTTAACCGATCGATCTTTTATTAGAATTTTGTTAGGAGGTTCGATGCGCCACATGTCTTTACTAGACATGGCTTAGGCTTTACGTATATATACGCCTGAGGAGTTAGCATCTGCCGATTGTAGAGGGTTGATACTAAATGGTAGAAAGATAGATGAAAATTTTGATACACACGATGTGTGGAGTCAAATGACAAGCCATCACCATTTCAAAGGGGGAAATTACTCTTATTTGGATATAGATAGAGCTGAATTAAGAGTGATTCATAGGTTTTTAGCTAATTCGATTACACAAAGAGGTAAGAACAAGGAAAAGGTAAATGAACAGGATTTGTTTTACCATATGTGTATTCGAGACCCACAAAGCGCTGTAAGTATACCGTATTGTGTGGGTTATTATTTATCAGCTATGGTTAGGGGAATGAGACCGCATAGCATAATAGGAGGTGGTATTTTTATTACTTTGATTGCTGAATATCTCGGTGTGGATATAAGTCGGGGGGATTATTAGTAGAAGAACCAGAACCCCGCGATACTATAGGTTTAAATGTATACCATGGTGCGAAAGTTTTGAAGAGGCGAAATAACGTCGCAGTACAATACCATGGTAGACATCCACAGGTTGAGAGAAACCAACAGCAAGGTAATGTAGGAGGGGGGAATGAAATGCAAGAAATGCAAAGGTTTATAGCTTTACAGGAGTACGAAAATGCTAGACAGAGAGCATTTGAAGATTGGAAAGTTCATCAGAACCAAATCATAGCTCATTGCCAACATATAGGTAGAAACTATATTCCTACACCAAAACCCATATTCCCTCCCTGGTCTATAGAGATGCAACCACCGTATCCTACGTATAACCCTGCCGAAGCATTCTATAGCACCTATGGTTATGCTTGGAACCCCTATTGGTACCAGTATCATCCCTAGTCTACTTAGTTTTTTTTTTATTTTGTAATTTGTAATGATTGATACGTTTAATACTTATGTTAATATTGTAATAGTTGTTATAATTTTCTAACTTTTATTCTTAGATTTTAATAATTTTTGAATGTGGGGTAATATACCAAACTTCAAAAATATGTATATATGTTTGCAGTTTATCTTATGTAGACAACAGGGTAAAACAACGCATTTTCAAAGACTGGCATTAAGTTCAGCAAAAGCAACTAATTTTGACGACAAGATGCAAAATATATGTGAAATAACAACAAGACGGAATGAACAAATGATGTGCACCATTTATCATTCAGCAAACAAACACCAATATATTTGGAAACTTTGGTAAAAATTTAATCATTTTCACACAAATCACCCTCAATAATTTAAATTGTTACTGATTTCTTGCAAATGAGGGCATTGCAAGATCTTAAGTGTGGGAAGGGGTTAAATTCTTTCGGATTTTAAAATTTTTACTTTATACACTTGGTTACCATTAGAAATAATAGTAAAGTAATAGTTGTATTAGAATCTAGTGCTCTCTGATAATAAAGAACAGCCCTAGTCTTATATACTGACTACCCAATTCTAGTAAAAATTTTCAAAATTTTCAATTAAATGAACTCAAAATCATGTTTATACATATTTATGAACGATAAAACTAGGTTTTAACACCGAAATTATTGTTACCTCAGAAAGGACATAAATTGAGAAACAAACCAAAATGTTAAAATTCATTTAAAATGGAATAGAGGACGATAAAAAGGAAAGTAAAAGCCAAGTGTGGGAAAATTTACCAAGTTATCTTAAACATATGTCACATATTTTTATACAAATAACTGAAAATACTTTTGCTTTGAACTAAACTAAACTGTTTTACCTGATTTACTGTAAGAAAGATGGATCTACACGATGAATCAATTCCATCATTAAAAGGAAGTAAAGTCTTCCGAAAAAGAAACGCGCTTCTTGATTTAGGTCACGAAGTTGTCGTCCAGACCAGCTGTAGGTTGACGAAAAATCTAGAAAAGTCATCACTAAAATCAGCAGGAAATCCACGGACCTCAGCATTAAACAGGGTCGCCAAGTGGTCAGATTTATCCTAACCATGAGAAGGATTTATCTAGTACAATGGGGGGGCACCATGCAAATTAGCTGGATAAGACTAATGAATCAGATCCCCAGAAAGGATAATCTCCTTAAAAGATCAAAAATCAGCTTTTAAGCCTGATAATACTCAATCCTTGAGATTGACCTTAAAGATTGAGAATTACAAACTCATGGAATTCAATGATATCTAAACTCAAGCTTGAACGAGAAAATATTTTGATCAAAATTACAAACCGATTTGTTTTCTGAAACCCCTATTTTCAATACGTTCATTACCATTGAACGTAAAATCCTAGGAATTCACCTGAAATTCATTAGGTCACCTGAAGCAAATCGAGTGTCAACCGTAAGAACGGTGGTTGCATAGTGGTCAAAGACAGGACCTTGTGCCAGACCAAAAAATCATAAGGGTAAGCTTTACTATTGCTCCTACCAAGGATAGTAATTGCGTCCGACACGTTATAGACCATAATTAAAAGCATGTCAGGGGACATTGCCTTAACAGTTGCTTGTTCAACGCTTTCCTTTACAACCGGACGGTAGTTTACCGAAAGGTAATATACGGGACAAGTAAACTGGACGTGTTGCTTTCCAAATACAAGGTTAGCAAGTGGGTGACACAAAACCGCAAGTTTTGAGCTAAAATTTTCAAATCTGAAACCCACCAAACTCACAAAAATATTTTGCAAACACCGGTAAAGGGTTATTCCGGAAAACTTATCTAGGGTAAAAACTAGATTTAATTTTCAAAAGATCAAATGTTTTCATAAAGATCCAATTTCCTTAATGGATCTAAATTTTTATAGTCATGTGGGACTGTAAACCATATCGTTACTACCATTGTTTATACCGCCGTATAGAAATCACTGATGTACAAAGTGTGAAGAATAAAGAAGTGATTCTAGTATTTCAAGACGATATTGCTTGAGGATAAGCAACGCTCAAGTGTGGGAATATTTGATAATGCTAAAAACGAACATATATTTCATAGCATTATTCCTCAAGAAAGACAAGCTTTTAGTTGCAATTGTTCTATTTACAAGTGATATTCGTTTAAATAATAAAAGGTGAAGACAAAAGACAGATTCGACGAATTGAAGATGCAAACGACCAAAAAGCTCAAAAGTACAAAATACAATCAAAGAGGTTCCAATTATTGATAAGAAACGTCTCGAAATTACAAGAGTACAAGATTCAAAACGCAAAGTACAAGATATTAAATTGTACGCAAGGACGTTCGAAAATCCGGAACCGGGACATGAGTCAACTCTCAACGCTCGACGCAACGGACTAAAAATTATAAGTTAACTATGTATATAAATATAATATAATATATAATTAATTATATTAATTATATATATATATATATATATTATATTTATAAATAAATCGTCGGCAAGAAAGACTCCAAAAGCTGGTGAGCTGTATTTACAAACTCCGCGACTCGCGGAGTTTGAAGGCCAAAAGGGCCGCGAGTCGCGGAGCCCCAATTTCTGAAACTCCCTATAAAGCTCGCGCATTCTGATCGTAAAAAAAAACATATATATCTATCTCTCTCAATATATACGTAAAAATATATATATAATTTATATTTTAATTTTAATTTTAATTTTTAATCCTAATAATAAGGTATGTTAGCGAATATTGTAAGGGTGTAAGTCGAAATTCTGTCCGTGTAACGCTACGCTATTTTTAATCATTGTAAGTTATGTTCAACCTTTTTAATTTAATGTCTCGTAGCTAAGTTATTATTATGCTTATTTAATCCGAAGTAATCATGATGTTGGGCTAATTACTAAAATTGGGTAATTGGGCTTTGTACCATAATTGGGGTTTGGATAAAAGAACGACACTTGTGGAAATTAGACTATGGGCTATTAATGGGTTTTATATTAACTAAACAATACCTTGTTAATTTAATATACAAACTTATAATTCGACGTTTTTATATATAACCACATACGCTTGACTGGGTACGGTGGGCGGGATATCTATAAATACCAATAATTATTCATTTTACCGGATACGGAACTGGATTAATAGTTAATAGACTTGTTGAAACAGGGGTGAATTACATTCAAGGGTAATTGGTGTAATTGTTAACAAAGTAGTAAAACCTTGGTTTACACGCAGTCGATAACCTAGTGTATTCATTAAACAAAGTATTAAAATCTTGTTACAATTCGAATCCCCAATTAGTTGGAATATTTGACTTCGGGAATAAGAATAATTTGACGAAGGCTTTCGCTCTTTATATTTATGACTGATGGACTATTATGGACAAAATCCGTATGGACATATTAAATAATCCAGGACAAAGGACAATTAACCCATGGGCATAAAACTAAAATCAACACGTCAAACATCATGATTACGGAAGTTTAAATAAGCATAATTCTTTTATTTCATATTTAATTTCCTTTATTTTATATTTAATTGCACTTCTAATTATCGCATTTTTATTGTTATTTTATTTAATTGCACTTTTAATTATCGTACTTTTTAATTATCGCAAGTTTATTTTATCGCACTTTTATTATTCGCAATTTCATTATCGTTATTTACTTTACGCTTTAATTTAAGTCTTGTATTTTTTTTTATATTTTATATTTGGTTTTAACTGCGACTAAAGTTTTAAAATCGACAAACCGGTCATTAAACGGTAAAAACCCCCCTTTATAATAATAATATTACTTATATATATATTTGTATTTTTATAAAAGTAAACTAATATAGCGTTAAGCTTTGTTTAAAAAGATTCCCTGTGGAACGAACCGGACTTACTAAAAACTACACTACTGTACGATTAGGTAAACTGCCTATAAGTGTTGTAGCAAGGTTTAAGTATATCCATTCTCTAAATAAATAAATATCTTGTGTAAAATTGTATCGTATTTAATAGTATTTCCTGTAAAAATATAAGCTATTTTATATACTACTCTGCTGCCACATCATATATAATTAGAATATTATCCGATAACCGAAAATCATTTCATATCGAAAATCCTCTAACTGATCATAAGAGATGGATCCTACACCTAGCTTGGATTCCATTAGTTCCAGAAGCAATTTTGAGATGCGTATTGACGTAGACTCTGAAGTCAATGAACCCGAAGTGTCTCCATGGTTTAGCTATTTTTATTTCTGGAGTAGATGGGGGTGGGTCAGAGACTTACTCACTCGATGGAGAAATGAAGAAGGCGAGCCCTACCGCGAACCAAACTTACCTCCTAACATCGAAGAAAACGATGTACTCACCGGTGAACCTATGCGCAACACTGTATTCACCCTTCTTGCTAAAGTTTTCCACATCGAAGGTCGCATTACTGCAATCTCAGAAAATATTCAACCTCTACTTTCGAATACCAATCGAAGGGGAATATTAGAAGAAGTTAGGGAACTTCGAATTAATAATCAAGATCTATCGAATCAGATGAGTGGATGGATAGAAATGATAGAGTGTAGGATAGAAACCCTGACAAGAATGGTGCGTGATTTACAAGCTATACTTACTACACCAACATCATCACCAACAACACTTGTAGCACCGACAGCAACAGTACCGCCATCAGCTACACCAGCAGCATAACCAGTACCAACAACAACAACATCATCACACGTCTCAATCTCGCAATCTATACCTCAAGCATAATCATCGTTCTACGTATCATTCTACATCAATTATCTTCGTTCTTCATGGCGATTATGTAATCTCTAATGTTTTAGAGATTATGTACTCTAGTTCTAGCCGTAAATTTGATGAGTTTAATATCACATTGACTCATTAAATCCATGATTACGTCTGAAGAAAATATATATGTATATATGTTTTCATAAAGATTGTAATTAAAATTTTTATTGTACAAACTGTTAATGGTGAAAATATTTTAACGGGTAGGTAATACCCGAGGAATATTTAGATTTCGCATTAATAAGTTACACTGTACATTCTTCGAATCTAATTCAACAGTCATTTACTATCCTACTTACAACCACAGCTATACGAATCCGTTCACCACAGAATAACCATTTTCATTCAATTTCATAATTGGATTTTGACCTATCAGAATCTAACAAGTGGCATAATGAAGAAAACATTGGACAAAATAAAATTTGTTAGAAACAAACAAGTTAACTATGAGAAATTCTGTTAAGAATCCACGCTAACAAAATCCTAGCTAACTGTTCCTAGCTAACTATTAATTCCTTATTACATTTAATTATCGCAATTTTAATTCTTGCAATTTTATTTTATTTATCGTCATTTAATTTTTGTTATTTATTTTACGCACTTTATTTATCGTCATTTAAATACCATTATTTACGCATTTTAAATATTGGGACACGTATACAATATTTTGACATATCATATTGATGCATCTATATATATTATTTGGAATAATCATATACACTCTATATGCAGTAATGATCGAGTTAGCTATACAGGGTTGAGGTTGATTTTATAATAATATATATACTTTGAGTTATGATCGAGTCTGAGACATGTACATGGGTCACGATACGTATTAATTAATTCGAATATTATATATTAAGCTATATATGAATTATTGGACTGTTAACTGTGGACTATCAACTGTGGACTACTAACATTGGACAATTAAAATGAATTAAAAATATTGATTATAACATATGAAACTAAACATTTCTTCAAGTTTGCCACTTGATTTCATCTTAAACCTCATTTGAATCTTGATGATTACAATCTGCGTTCAAACAGTTCAAACATTTCTTGATTCTTGAAAACACCTCAATCGAGAGGATGAACCAACCGCACTTCATCTATGGAAGGAAAGATTTATGCATATAGTACTGCACCTGAAAAACTCTCGGAAACTGAGTAAACGTTTAACACGTAACTGTGCTAGCTCCTTTGGCGTTGTTACTACCGAAAATAACCGTGCAATCCCTTTCCAAATTAGCCGATTTTGTCACAGCTCCAGCAAGCCAACTTCAACTTTTCGTTTGAAACAACCTTATTAACACCTTGATATATAGGTGTGCTCTTTTATTGTTATCGGGGAACCTTTCATATTCCACCATATTAGCAATAAACTTATCGACAACTTCACTGATCTTTGACTTTCCGAAAAAAAATCAATATGTTTATCGAAACTCCATCATTTACTCATCCTCCTCTTGTAATAAGAAATTTTCATGCCACTTACTGGGAATCAGCAATCAGTATTTTGAAAATCTCGCAGCATGTATACGCCAACAGTTATATGTATACATACAACATATATCTCCTGGACTTATATACCTTGAATGTGAAGCTTCTGAAAAACACCCTGAACTGCGAACTAGTTCTCGAAATGCTGATGGAGCAGCAAAAACTATAAACGACCTCAACAGTAAAAATGTTTGATGATAAAGAATAGTGTGTTAGTAAAGCTCAGAAAAAGGGCAGATTTGGAACTGGAAAATGGATTGAGCAAAGTATGAAAGAAGCTGTAGACAAATCACAAAGACTGAACCTGCCTTCAAAGAATCCAAATGATTCAGTATCTGCTGAAGTCATTAACAAATACCTTGCTCCTGAATCTAAACCATTGCGGACAATATTCTTCATCATCCATCAATATTAGAAATTCTAAGATATCATCATATCTTTCATTAAAAATATCCTCTATATTTCTGAAGATATTCTCATAACTATTTTTATCTGAAATCATTTATCTCTTCGCGCTATCAACGTTACATCATATAAGAAACTGTTAGTTTCTATATTATGTAAACCTTTGAGTTTAAAATATGAATGTTTTTGAAGTAGTGTTATGAGTTAATATAATATAATGACACTTGATCAACGTGATTATATGATAGTAAGTCTTGCTGAGTTTCTAAATGGAACGTGATGATTCACAGATCATAACGTCATCATGTGCCATGATACACGACCTTTGTATTTTGCTTAACCTCTAAACATATCAAGAAAGTATTTTTCTTGATGATTCGGTCTTTTCTGGTAATTTGACAAATCAAGATCGTGCCATTACGATTTCCTTCTTAGAACATTAACTATGTTCATTCCAAATTTCATATCTACAAATTCTGGATCATTATTCGCTTGACTTAGAGTCGAGAAGAAAATAAAAAGGTAAAGAGCTCCAAAATATAAGAGAAAATATAAAGCCCAATAACAACACGAAGGTTACAAACTGTGGATATTAATACGAATAGCAATATAAAGACACGGTATAATTAAGAATAGTATCACCCCAAGGTAATAGTAGAAGTAAACAGATTTTTCTGGTGAAAGATTGAAAAGAAGGATGACAGAAATGATAATTACAAAAACATCAAGGATTAGAACTGGATTAAGCATTTTTATAATCTTTTAGATGTATGAACTAAAAAAGAAAGTATAGGAATGATGAGAATAATGGAACGGGAAAGTTTAATTTATAATGGAAATATCCGACAGAGTTTTCGAGGCAGAACACCGTATTTAATTATAGAGATCCTAATTTCCTTAATTTTCGAAGAATCAAATCTTTTATAGATTTCAAAGAATTTCTCTAAATTCCTTGAATTCTGAAAATCAACCATATCTACGTCAAATATTAAGACGAACTTTTATTACCTCATCTCACTCTTTTGTGATAGCTTCATTCGTGCTCTTCGAATAAACGAATTGTTTTATCCGTATTACTCAATGATGATAAAACCCTATTTACCAACTCATATTCATCATAAAAATATTTTTATTGTTAGCTATGACGACCACACTCAAATTTCTGGACAAAATTTCTTTAACGGGTAGGTACTGTGACGACCCGAGAAATTCTGACTAAATTTAAACTTAATCTTTATATGATTTCGATACGGTAAGTAAAGTATGTAATGTTGAGTCTAGAAAATTTTGAAACGATGTTCATATATTTAATTGACCTTCGACTGCTCTCGACGATTCACGAATAATTAATTGTAAATAGATATGTGTGTATGTATATATATAAATAATAATTCAAAATATAATTTGAAGTATTATATATTGTTGTTATTAAAAATTAATAAAATAAAAATAGGAAATTATAATAATTATTATTTAAAATATATCTCTATATATAAATAAAGTATATTAAAAATAAATATTAAATGATTGTAATACTCATTTGATGTTTCGATTGATAATAAACGAGTTAAAAAGGAACTTATATGATTTTAAAATAAACGGTGATTCGAAAATGAGTTCTATAAATTTTAGACTTATTAAAAATTTATTTAGGAACTATTTGTTTGGTTTTAACACTTTTTATATTTTACCCATAAATGAGAGGGACAGTTGATGTAATTTTTATTTAATAAATTAATGATCGAATTTTATATCATAATGACTGAAATAAATAAATTTAATTATTGTAAAAATTTAAGAATTTTTCGAAGACTTTTATTTCGCCACTGATTTAACAACGGAGTATGAAAGACTATCCCTAATTTCTGTTAGCAGAAAGATACAATTCAATGATTGCTGCATTTGAAATATCTATTCCAATACTATTTAGGTTACTGTGATTAATTGAAATTTGTTTTGTACTATGCTCGTTTTATTATCCTCACATGTTCCTCCAATCTCATATTTAAGCTATTTACTATATTATTATTACTTTATGCGATTGTTGTTGTTATCAATATCAATTATGGATTCATATCCGTGAATCAAGCATAATATGATTGATAAGATTATTACTGTGCTTGTTAGTTACTTTTCATGTCAACTAAACTAAATATATAGATACATATTACATATGCATACACCATACAACACCCATAACCAATCTCTCTTTTCTTTTAATTTTTTTGTCTATCTGTTATTTGAAACTCATCATCCACCACGAGTTGTAAGCTACAATTCCTTTATTGTTTAGATAAATCAAGAACCTTGATTGAATCATTACTATTCGATCATCACCCCGGTCAAGCTTACTCACCACCATAACTGTTTCCTTGTTTCGTTTGTGAACCACCACCTTGTCTTCTTACCCACCGTTAACATATGAGTGTTTCTGTTTTGAAACCAAAATCAACCATAGACATCATCATTCACTGGTAAGCTACTTCTATCTTCTATTTAATTCTGTCCGAGACCAAAAACCACCATCAATTTCTGTTTCTTTTCGTGAGCACACCAACACCATGGATTACCATAACCTTCGCACCATTAACAATCATCTACCACTCTCCTTGTTGATTGTTCGAACCCAAAAATCCAATATCCTCATCCTCATTAATCCTCCTGTGCAAACATACGAGAACCATTGAAACCACCACCCAAAACAACACCCAGAAGCTGCTACAGTACGTGAACCTGTAACTATTGCTATACCTATGATCAATTTTTTTTAAACGTAAGACCAAACGCACCTGTACAGCTGCTGTTCGAGTACAACTAGTCTAATTATTGTTCCACGAAACCTACTTGTTTTCTGTTCAGATTCGAGAACAAACACACCATCGTCTATCACTAAAACCCTTCATGATTGAGCTATTAAAACGAAACCCATATTGCTACGGTTGTGTTTCTATTTTCTGTTTCCTATTCGGTCAAGACCCTAAAAATTCAACCCAATGATTCACTACTGGTTTAGTTTCTGTTTTCTATTTTCTATTCCGACCACAACCATCACCGAACACCATGGAAGTAATAACCTGCAACTCCTCTTGTTTTATATTCGACCAACATGAAACTGGAACAGACGTTGCTCAATTTTTCTGTTAAACCTTCCTGCTACTCGCCTTTTCTGTCTTCCTATTTTAATGATGATGAAAAAGATAATTATGATAAAGGATGATTGAATCACTGTGATTCTATAACGACAGGTAGATAAAGACAATGACTTGAACTATTATCGAGTGTTCATGGGGTAGTTCGAAAAAGAAGAGTGTTTTTTTTATGGCCGACTTATAACTGTTGCATCGGTTATATTCTTTTCGCTTCTCCCAACACCGAAACACTTTATGCAATGTAACATGGGCCAAGTAAAGTTGGACTGCTAATTAAGAATTGAAGTGAACGATGGCCTGCTGCAAACCCAATCGTTTTTTTTCTTTTTCTTTTCGTTCATTCTATTCATGCGTCTGTTCAAACTGAATCACCAACCCAACAATTTTTTGTGTTGGACTTATTGGGCCAATCTATTTTATAATGTACTGGTATTGGGCTCGTGAGGCATCATGGGCCACAAACTTGCAAACTCTATCTGGTTAATCTATTAAGCTTAGAACAATCACGCGATATTATTTTTCTTTTCTCTTCTTGATGAGTAACGATGATGGTGTTAATGACATAATGATGTATGATATTAGATGATCAGTGAAGTAATTACGTGATTTATGACAAAAGGTGTGATGATATATGAAGAAGATGATGGGGTAAGGTTTTAAGATTTATGTTATACGATGAAAAAGAAAAATGATGATGATAATTCGAAACAGAAACCATCACATTGCCACACCTTTTGATCATTGTTACAGTCCCTGCTGCTATTGTTTTATAGAAAGATAATATGATTAGGTTATGATTGTTTCTGTTTCCAGTCGAATTATTTTGGGGAAGAAGAAGAGAAAAGGAAAAACGAGTTATTTAGTTTTGATTGGTAAAATAAAACAGAAAGATAGATCAGATCAACTGGTTAAGGGTGTTTGTGTTTAATTGAGAGGTCGTGGGTTCGAGCCCGGGCAGTGGCGTATTTTTTTTAGGAGCTTATTTTCTTCAAAGGTTGTATTCTAAAATTATTATTACTATTATCATTACTATTATTATTATTACTATTATTATTATTATTATTATTATTATTATTATTATTATTATTATTATTATTATTATTATTATTATTAAGTATTATTATTAATATTATTCTTCATTATCATTATTATTATCATTATTATTATTAATATTACTACTAATATTGCTATTATTATTACAATAAATATTTTTCTAAAATATATTTTTCTTACATATAACATGAGTACACCAATATTACAAATATTATATTTTAATTTAATAACTAATATATTATTAATATAACGTTAATTAACTTATATATATCATAAATATATATATGTACATATATATTAAAAGTATTAATAGAATTATAGATAAAGATATTAATAATCATATATTATAAACCAGTTGATTAACATATGTACTAAAATACATACTTGATATAGGTTCGTGAATCCGAGGCCAACCCTACAATTGTTCAATGACGTCATATGTATTTTTACTACGAAATACAGTATTGTGAGTTTCATTTGCTCCCTTTTTAAATGCTTTTGCAATATATATTTTTGGGACTGAGAATACATGAACTGCTTTTATAAATGTTTTACGAAATAGACACAAGTGATCGAAATTACATTCTATGGTTTAATCGTTATACTGGATATCGCCCCTTGTTGAACTTGGTAACCTAAGAATTGGTGTTTATTGAAATGTCCCGTTCATATTGATTATAAACATTCCATATTAATTGATTTCGTCGTGAGGTTTTGACCTATATATGAGACGTTTTTCAAAGACTGCATTCATTTTTAAAACAACCATAACCTTTATTTTATCTATAAAGGTTTAAAAAGCATTATGTAGATTATCAAATAATGATAATCTAAAATATACTGTTTACACACGACCATTACATAATGGTTTACAATAAGAATATATTACATCAAAAATAAGTTTCTTGAATGTAGTTTTTACATAATATCATACAAGCATGGACTCCAAATCTTGTCCTTATTTTAGTATGCAACAGCGGAAGCTCTTAATAATCACCTGAGAATAAACATGCTTAAAACGTCAATAAAAATGTTGGTGAGTTATAGGTTTAACCTATATATTATCAAAACATAATAATAGACCACAAGATTTCATATTTCAATATACATCCCATACATAGAGATAAAAATCATTCATATGGTGAATACCTGGTAACCGACATTATCAAGATGCATATAAGAATATCCCCTATCATTCCGGGAAATCCTTCGGACATGATAACAACGAATTCGAAGTACTAAAGCATCCGGTACTTTGGATTGGGTTCGTTAGGCCCAATAGATCTTGAAGGTATTTCGTATGCCCGAGAGACATATTAAATTAATGTGGCTAATATGTTTTGATCCAAGTCGGGTCATACCCAATAACAAGCTTACCGACACCTTATTCGTATTTGATCTTAGCGAATGGATCATTGATTAAATACGCAACACTTGAACTTTAAGAAAAATGGTTTTCTGAAAGATTACTTAATGTGTGTATGTAAATTATGGAATAATTTATATAACAAGAGTTTAAATTATTTATGGGTTAAATAATTGATTTTGTTATGTTGCACTTTATAAAGTTTGGTTTTATAAAATGTAAATGTACATAACAAATATATAAATGTGGAAGTATTATGAAGAGTTTTATAAAATAATCTAATTCTTTTATAAAACTTATTTTATAATACTTGAAAGAGAAAGTGGCCTTGGAGTTGAAGTTCTCATGCTTTTGGCTTGGAATCTTTCACCCATGCTTTCTCAATTTCCATATGTATTCATCTTGACTCTTGTAGTAACCAATACATGCAACTTAGACTTCAAAATTCTGCACAAAAACCCCTCAAAAACTGCTGTAAGGCCGTGGCCCTTTTGGAGCAAAAGAGAGGTTCTAATTTGATTTTTGCAAGTTGATTTTCAAGTGTAACTAAATCCTAACCAATTACAAAGGTGTTGGGGTCATTGCTTGTGGGTATTACACACTTGAGGCTTCAAGTTAGAAGCTCATTCTTCATCATCTTCTTCATCATTTACTAGCAAGCTTGGAGTAGGTATAATCTCTTTACTTGCTTGTAGTTTGTAAGTATATATCACAACTTGATCCTAATTGGGATTTAACTTTAATTGGTTAAAGTTTAACAAGTCTAAAATTGGTAATTAACATGCTTCCGCTTTCTTAATTCTTAAAATGGTTTAAGTATATTATGAACTTGTTAAATCCCAACAATGGTATCTAGAGCCGAAGTTGTTGAAATATGCTTCGAGATGGTTATTAAACCCACTATAATTTTGCATTCTATGAACATGCATGAAGTAGAATGTAAAATTTTGGGTTTTGGGTGGTTGTCATTTTGGCCAAAATCACTTGTGATTCTGCATTCTGTACTGCCAATCACTTGTGATTCTGTACAACCAATCACTTGTGATTCTGTACTGCCAATCACTTGTGATTCTGTGTTGCCGATCACTTGTGATTCTGTATTGCCAATCACTTGTGATTCTGTGTTGCAGATCACTTGTGATTCTGTGTTTCCAATCACTTGTGATTCTGTATTGCCTATCACTTATGTTGATGATGTTCACAATCTAAGCCTTGACCTTGTGTTTGGTTGCATGCATGGTTGATTGATATTTATTCAATTGGTTTGTAATAATATTTATTCATTTGGCATGTTATAATTCATTTGGTTATGTAATTTATTTTATATTTGGTATGTAAAATAGATTAGGTTGTAATTTCATTTTTTTTAGACAAAATGTATTAGGATATATTTTGTAAAATGATGAAGAATGATGAAGACTTGAAGAACACATGAAGAAGCATTTGGATGCAAGGTTAAGTGGGAGATTTGAAATCTCCTACTTTGTGTAATTACCCCTTATCCGGTGGCATTTGTTTTCGGCTAAACAAATGTCTACCAACAATGGCTTGATTGTGAACATATTTGTTTTGCATGCATGGTTGTTTATTGTATGATTGTGGATTGTATGTTTGTATGCTACAAGTTAATCACACAAGTTAACAACAAGCAAAATGGAAATTTAATTGGTTAAATTATACATTAATTAACGACCAGCAAAACGACAATTTAATTGGTTGAATTAAAAATGGCTAAAAGGACATTAATAAACGGTTATTAAGATCATGATTAGGATCATATATATAAAATGGTTTATAGACATGAAATTGCCTTTTCATAATGAACTATACACCAAATGCATGTTGGTGTATGGCAAATGTTTTCTTAAACTAGAATTTATGAAAACTTAAAATCCCTTAACTAAAACAAGGTAAACAAGTTAAACGCCATCCTTTTGTGGAAACACTTAGACATATTAGGAATCTCTTGATGGGATAAAGGTCACCTAACCGTCATGAGTGAACTAATATGAATAAGGTACACTTCGCATACATGTGGGATAAAGGTCACCTAACCACTTGTATGTTAAGTCTACATGTTTACACAAGTAGGACGACTTGATTTAGGAATCATGAACTTAGGGTCACCGAAGCATGAGGAACAAATAGGCGTTGATGGGATAAATATGCCATGCAAAAGGATTGCATGATCCCATAACTTAGATGTTGCAAAAGGATTGCAATTGTCACATAAATGACTACCTAGCTAAATCAAATAACGGGATAAAGGTCACCTAACCGAAATTTGATTTACCGTTGGATTCTAAGATTTAATAAAACAATTAAAAATAAAAGGGTATTGTTTATTAAATTTAAAATCGATACTTAAAAGGACTTTGTTAAATTTTGTAGATGGCCGCAAATAACAACAACATGCAAAATGCACCACTTAACCTAAACAACCTGTCATTAAGGTCTCTCCTCGAGAAAGACAAACTCAACCATACGAACTTTATGGATTGGTTCCGAAATCTTAGGATTGTCCTCAAACTTGAGGACAAAGCGTATGTGTTGGAGGACCCTATTCCCGACCAACCGGATGAGGAAGATATAGAGGGCATGGCTTATTATGACAAGTATTGCGCCGATTCGGTGCAAGTCGCTTGTCTAATGCTTGGGACTATGATACCCGAACTCCAAAAGGATTTCGAACATCATAGTGCATATGACATGATTACGCAATTGAAGGAGATGTTCCTTCAACAAGCACGTGTCGAGCGCTTCGAAACGGTTTGAGCGCTACATGCATGTCGTATGGATGACACCCAATCCGTCTCCTCTTATGTCCTCAAAATGAAGAGCCTTATTGATCGTGCTAACCGTCTTAACCTAAACATATCAAATGAGTTAGCCACCGATCTTATCCTTAATTCCCTATCAAAAAGGTTTGATCAATTTGTAATTAATTACAATATGAATGGGATGGATAAGAGCATAGGTGAGCTTCACGGTATGCTTAGAACGGCAGAAACTAGCATGGGTAAAAGGTCTTTACCTGTGTTAGCAATCGATCAAGGTGGGTCCAAAGGTAACACCTCTAAGCCAAAGGTGGCTAAGAGAAAAGGACCCGCCTATCAAGGCAAAGGGAAGGGGAAGATGGTTACCCCAACCATCAACAAGGCCAAGAAGCAAAAGGTCATCGAGAAGGCAAACCCCAAGGAAGACCCATGTTTCGGTTGCGGTGAGATGGGTCATTGGAAACGAAACTGTCCGGTCTACCTTAAGGAGTTGAAGGACAAGAGGGATGCAGGGCAAACCTCAGGTAATATATATATGGTATATATAGAGCTAAGTATTACTTCCTCTAATACATGGGTATTAGACACTGGATGTGGAACTCATATTTGCAATTCTTTGCAGGGGTTCAAAAGAAGTGATCATAAGGCGGGAACATCAAGTCTCTATATGGGCAATGGTGCAAAGGTGCATGTTAAAGCTCAAGTAGATTTTATTTTGAAGCTTCCAAGCGGATTGGAACTTATTTTAGAAAATGTTTTGTATGCTCCGGATTTGTGTAGAAACATTATTTCTATTTCTCGCTTAAAACAATGTGGTTACATTGTTAATTTTATTGATGATGATATTCATGTTTCTAAAGATAATGTATTCTATTTCAAGGCTTCGCCTTCAAATGGAATTTATGAATTGGTTCATGATGACACATCATCTAGTAGCTCAATGTACCATACAAGCACCAAGAAACTCAAAAGGGATTTGAGTGATTCCTACTTATGGCATTGTCGCCTTGGTCACATAAACAAGAACCGAATACATACACTTCAAAAGAATGGACTTTTGAAATCAAATGAAATGGATTCGTTTGAAGTATGTGAATCTTGTTTACAAGGCAAGATGACTAAAGCACCTTTCAAAGGGACCTATGAAAGGGCTAAAGATTTATTGGGATTAATACATTCGGATGTATGTGGACCCTTTAAACCCATGACTAGGAAAGGTGAAAGATACTTTGTTACTTTCATTGATGACTTTAGTCGTTTCGGATATGTCTACTTATTAAGACACAAGGACGAAACATTTGAAGCATTCAAAGAATATCAAAACGAAGTACAAAATCAACTCAATAAGACAATTAAGGTACTACGTACCGATAGAGGAGGTGAATACCTAAGCGATGCCTTCCAAGATCATCTTAGGAGTTGTGGGATTATCTCACAACTTACTCCACCCGGAACACCCCAACTTAATGGAGTTTCCGAAAGGAGGAACCGAACCCTAATGGATATGGTTCGATCTATGATGGCAAGAAGCTCGTTGCCTCTATCATTTTGGGGTTATTATCTAAGCTCCACGGCTCGTATTTTAAATATGGCCCCAACCAAGAAGGTGGAACGAACTCCTCATGAGACGTGGTTTGGAAAACCTCCTTCTCTTTCATACTTGAAAGTATGGGGATGTGAAGCTTATCCTAAGCGTTATGTAGCAAATAAGCTACATGCTCGATCCACAAAGTGTATCTTCATAGGATATCCCAAAGATGACATGGGATATTACTTCTATGATCCATCCGAGCAAACCGTATTTGTTGCTCGGAAAGCGGAATTCCTTGAAACCAAGTTCCTTATGGAAGGTGATGGTGAAAGGAAGATAGATCTTGTAGAGGTACAAGATCAAGCCGATGATACACAATTGGTTAACACTAGTACTCAACATGAGGATGTTGAAAATGATCAAGTGGATGATCAAGGTACACAAGACGTTCGAAGATCTAGTAGGATTAGTAATCCTCCCGAGAGATATGGGTTTCTCGTGGAAGGTTGCTATACGGTTGATTTGGATGAACCGACAAACTACAAAGATGCTTTATCAAGAATTGATAAAGATAAATGGCAGGAAGCCATGAACGCCGAGATGCAATCCATGTATGAAAACCAAGTTTGGGAACTTGTTGTGCAACCTCCTAGCTCCAAGATAGTTGATTGCAAATGGCTCTTCAAGAAGAAAACCGACATACATGGAAACTTGGATACATACAAAGCTAGACTTGTAGCAAAAGGTTTCACTCAAACTCAAGGGGTTGATTATGATGAAACTTTCTCGCCAGTGGCAATGCTAAAGTCTATTAGGATATTATTTGCCATTGCTGCTCACTATGACTATGAAATATGGCAAATGGATGTCAAAACCGCTTTCCTAAATGGATATCTTGAGGAAGATGTCTATATGGTACAGCCCGAAGGTTTTGTTGATCCGAAAAATCCTAAAAAGGTATGCAAGTTGAAGAAATCAATCTACGGATTGAAACAAGCATCTAGAATGTGGAATCATCGCTTTAATGAAGAGGCAAAGAAATTTGGATTCATTAAAAATGGTGATGAAGCTTGTGTGTACAAGAAGGCTAGTGGGAGCTCTATAATGTTCCTTGTGCTATATGTGGCTGATATATTATTATTTGGGAATGATATTACCACAATGAAAGGAGTCAAAACTTGGCTAAAGAGTTGCTTCTCCATTAAGGATCTTGGAGACGCACAATACATATTGGGGATAGGGATCTATAGGAATAGATCCAAGAGATTGATAGGTTTAAGTCAAAGTACATACATTGATAAAATCTTGAAAAGGTTCAAGATGGAAAACTCTAAGAAAGGTTTGGTACCTATTCAAAGAGGAACCGTTCTCAATTCATCTCAGTGTCCAACCACGAAAGATGAACAAGAGAGAATGAAGAAAGTCCCATACGCATCTGCTATTGGGTCTATCATGTATGCGATGATATGTACTAGACCGGATGTGTCATGCGCTCTAAGCTTGACAAGTAGATACCAGAATAACCCAGGAAACAGTCATTGGATTGCTGTTAAAAGTATATTGAAATACCTTAGGAGAACTAAGGATATGTTTCTAATATATGGGTCTGGTGAGGTGGAACTCGCCGTAAAAGGTTACGTGGACGCGAGTTTCCAAACTGATCGAGATGACTCTCGATCACAATCCGGTTATGTCTTCATGTTAAATGGTGGTGCGGTCTCTTGGAAGAGTTCGAAACAGGAGGTTGTTGCGTTATCCACTACAGAGTCGGAGTACATTGCCGCCTCACTGGCAGCTCAGGAAGCTGCATGGATGAAGAAATTCATCGACGACTTAGGAGTGGTCCCTTCCATTCAGGACCCTCTTGAGATCTTTTGTGACAACGAGGGTGCGATTGCTCAAATCAAGGAACCTCGTGCTCATCAAAAGACTCGTCACATTGAGCGGAGATTCAACTACATCAGAGATGAGGTTGAAAAGGGAAAGATATGTATTCACAAAGTTCACACAGATCATAATGTTGCGGATCCACTCACGAAGCTTTTACATGGGCCAAAACATGAGGGACATGTTTGTGCGTTAGGGCTTCGATATTCTAGTGATTGGAATTGATCTACTTTATGTATTGTAATGGAACGAATTAGTTCAAACTCATTAATATAATTATGGTATTAATTTAATTATGAGTCATGTTCCAATTTAGCATATTTCATCCATGAATAAACTATTATTCTAAATTCCGTAGTTGATCACATTTGTGGGAACAAGTGTGAGGTTTAGACTATTATGAACTCGGATTGGTATACATTCATAGGTTGAATGTGGGGCAAGGTTGCAACCAAGGTTCATAGATATTTGTGGGAAACAAATATTGGAAGACCCGCTCTCAAGAATTACTGTATAGAACTTTTGTGGTTGATCACATGTAATCTTGAGTAAAGGAGAATATCATTGTATCCTCTGACCTGAGATACATATTGGGTTCTGACATTCACCGAGTATTATGCCTTGATTCTTTCCTTCGCTATTCTGAAACATGGTAGTACATAAGGAAGAACTCAGGTATATTACAAAGTGTATATCTAGGACGTATGTAGTCAAGATGGAATTTGTCCCTCTTATTCGTTGAGAGTCAGATGTCTAAGGCCTGAAAAGTTAAATCTATAAGAGAGTGATCACTCTGTATCTCTTGGATTTAACATGACATCTAGGACGAAAGGAAATAATGAAAGATTCACCTAATCATATTCGAAATGGGAACTCGAAAGGGATGATGTTATTGAATGGCACAAAGTCATAACATATTAGGGGTGATGGACAGTGTGTTAGGCTGTATCCATCACTTGCATTAATTTCTTATGTTTCTCGTGCAAGTGGGAGATTGAAGGTATTTCGTATGCCCGAGAGACATATTAAATTAATGTGGCTAATATGTTTTGATCCAAGTCGGGTCATACCCAATAACAAGCTTACCGACACCTTATTCGTATTTGATCTTAGCGAATGGATCATTGATTAAATACGCAACACTTGAACTTTAAGAAAAATGGTTTTCTGAAAGATTACTTAATGTGTGTATGTAAATTATGGAATAATTTATATAACAAGAGTTTAAATTATTTATGGGTTAAATAATTGATTTTGTTATGTTGCACTTTATAAAGTTTGGTTTTATAAAATGTAAATGTACATAACAAATATATAAATGTGGAAGTATTATGAAGAGTTTTATAAAATAATCTAATTCTTTTATAAAACTTATTTTATAATACTTGAAAGAGAAAGTGGCCTTGGAGTTGAAGTTCTCATGCTTTTGTCTTGGAATCTTTCACCCATGCTTTCTCAATTTCCATATGTATTCATCTTGACTCTTGTAGTAACCAATACATGCAACTTAGACTTCAAAATTCTGCACAAAAACCCCTCAAAAACTGCTGTAAGGCCGTGGCCCTTTTGGAGCAAAAGAGAGGTTCTAATTTGATTTTTGCAAGTTGATTTTCAAGTGTAACTAAATCCTAACCAATTACAAAGGTGTTGGGGTCATTGCTTGTGGGAATTACATACTTGAGGCTTCAAGTTAGAAGCTCATTCATCATCATCTTCTTCATCATTTACTAGCAAGCTTGGAGTAGGTATAATCTCTTTACTTGCTTGTAGTTTGTAAGTATATATCACAACTTGATCCTAATTGGGATTTAACTTTAATTGGTTAAAGTTTAACAAGTCTAAAATTGGTAATTAACATGCTTCCGCTTTCTTAATTCTTAAAATGGTTTAAGTATATTATGAACTTGTTAAATCCCAACAGATCTATCTTTAGGATTCGCGTCAATTAGTAGACCGATTTACTAATTCTTAGGCTACCAAGCAAAAGGGGCATATTCAGCTTCGATCATTCACCCATATAATGTAGTTTCATTTACTTGTGTCTATTTCGTAAAACATTTATAAAACTGCATGTATTCTCATCCCAAAATATTAGATTTTAAAAAGGGACTATAACTCACTTTCACAGACTTTTACTTCGTCGGGAGTAAGACTTGGCCACTGGTCGATTCACGAATCTATAACAAATATATATATATATATATATATATATATATATATATATATATATATATATATATATATATATATATATATATATATATATATATATATATATATATATATATCAAAGTATGTTCAAAATATATTTACAACATTTTTAATACATTTTGATATTTTAAGTTTATTAAGTCAGCTGTCCTCGTTAGTAACCTACAACTAGTTGTCCACAGTTAGATGTAAAAAAATAAATTGATATATATTATCTTGAATCAATCCATGACCCAGTGTATACATGTCTCAGGCTAGATCACAACTCAAAGTATATATATTTTTGAAATCAACCTCAACCCTGTATAGCTAACTCAAACATTACTGCATATAGAGTGTCTATAGTTGTTCCAAATAATATATATACATGGGTCGATATGATATGTCAAAACATTTGCATACGTGTCTATGGTATCCCAAGATTACATAATATATTAGAATACATGTATAATACAATATAAGTTAGCTAGGATATGATTTGTATAGAATTGTTACAATATTTCTCGTAGCTACAACAATCAAAAAATATCCAATCTTATTTTACCCATAACTTCTTCGTTTTAAATCCATTTTGAGTGAATCAAATTGCTATGATTTCATATTAAACTATATTTTATGAATATAAACAGAAAAAGTATAGGTTTATAGTCGAAAATATAAGTTACAAGTTGTTTTTGTAAGAGGTAGTCATTTCAGTCGAAAGAACGACGTCTTGATAACCATTTTGAAAAACATACTTCCACTTTGAGTTTAACCATGATTTTTGGATATAGTTTCATGTTCATAAGAAAAATCATTTTCCCATAAGAATAACTTTTAAATCAAAGTTTATCATAGTTTTTAATTATCAAACCCAAAACAGCCCGCGGTGTTACTACGACGGCGTATGTCCGGTTTTACGGTGTTTTTTGTGTTTTCAGGTTTTAAATCATTAAGTTAGCATATCATATAGATATAGAACATGTGTTTAGTTGATTTTAAAAGTCAAGTTAGAAGGATTAACTTTTGTTTGCGAACAAGTTTAGAATTAACTAAACTATGTTCTAGTGATTTCAACTTTAAACCTTCGAATAAGGTAGTTATATATATATGAATCAAATGATGTTATGAACATCATTACTACCTCAGGTTTTGTGGATAAACCTACTAGAAATGAGAAAAATAGATCTAGCTTCGAAGGATCCTTGGATGGCTTGAAAGTTCTTGAAGCAGAATCATGACACGAAAACAAGTTCAAGTAAGATTTTCACTCGAAATTAGATTGTTATAGTTATAGAAATTGAATCAAAGTTTGAATATGAGTATTACCTTGTATTTGAAAGATATCTTACTATAAATAAGAAAGATTTTTTGAGGTTGGATGATCACTTTACAAGATTGGAAGTAAGCTAGCAAACTTGGAAGTATTCTTGATTTTTTGAAACTAGAACTTAAAGAATTTATGAAGAACACTTAGAACTTGAAGATAGAACTTGAGAGAGATCAATTAGATGAATAAAATTGAAGAATGAAAGTGTTTGTAGGTGTTTTTGGTCATTGGTATATGGATTAGATATAAAGGATGTGTAATTTTGTTTACATGTAAATAAGTCATGAATGATTACTAATATTTTTGTAATTTTATGAGATATTTCATGCTAGTTTCCAAATTATGGTTCCCACATGTGTTAGGTGACTCACATGGGCTGCTAAGAGCTAATTATTGGAGTGTGTATACCAATAGTACATACATCTAAAAGCTGTGTATTGTACGAGTACGAATACAGGTGCATACGAGTAGAATTGTTGATGAAACTGAACGAGGATATAATTGTAAGCATTTTTGTTAAGCAGAAGTATTTTGATAAGTGTCTCGAAGTCTTTAAAAAGTGTATGAATACATATTAAAACACTACATGTATATACATTTTAACTGAGTCGTTAAGTCATCGTTAGTCGTTACATGTAAATGTTGTTTTGAAACCTTTAGGTTAACGATCTTGTGAAATGTTGTTAACCCATTGTTTATTATATCTAAAGAGATGTTAAATTATTAAATTATCATGATATTATGATATATTAATATATCTTAGTATGATATATATACAGTTAAATGTTGTTACAACGATAATCGTTACATATATGTCTCGTTTAGAAATCATTAAGTTAGTAGCCTTGTTTTTACATATGTAGTTCATTGTTAATACACTTAATGACATGTTTACTTATCATTTATCATGATTAAACATAGTGTAACAATATCTTAATATGATTCATATGTATTTAGTTAGACGTTGTTATAACGATAATCGTTATATATATCGTTTCGAGTTTCTTAATTCAATAAACTCAATTTTATATATATAACTCATTGTTAAAATTTCTAATGAGATACTTACTTATCATAATATCATGTTAACCATATATATAATCCTATATATGTCATCATATAGTTTTTACAAGTTTTAACGTTCGTGAATCACCAGTCAACTTGGGTGGTCAATTGTCTATATGAAACCTATTTCAATTAATCAAGTCTTAACAAGTTTGATTGCTTAACATGTTGGAAATACTTAATCATGTAAATAAAAATTTCATTTAATATATATAAACATGGAAAAGTTCGGGTCACTACAGTACCTACCCGTTAAATAAATTTCGTCCCAAAATTTTAAGGAGTTGGAGGTGTTGACGTATCTTCTGGAAATAAGTGCGGGTATTTCTTATTCATCTGATCTTCTCATTCCCAGGTGAACTCGGGTCCTCTACGAGCATTCCATCGAACTTTAACAATTCGTATCTTGTTTTGCTTAAGTCTTTTAACCTCACGATCTATTATTTCGACGGGTTCTTCGACGAATTGAAGTTTTTCGTTGATTTGGATTTCGTCTAACAGAATAGTGAGATCTTCTTTAGCAAACAATTTCTTCAAATTTAACATGTGGAAAGTGTTATGTACAGCCGCGAGTTGTTGTGGCAATTCAAGTCGGTAAGCTACTGGTCCGACACGATCAATAATCTTGAATGGTCCTATATACCTTGGATTTAATTTCCCTCATTTACCAAATCGATCAACACCTTTCCAAGGTGCAACCTTAAGCATGACCATCTCTCTAATTTCAAATTCTATATCTTTTCTTTTAATGTCGGCGTAGCTCTTTTGTCGACTTTGGGCGGTTTTCAACCGTTGTTGAATTTGGATGATCTTCTCGGTAGTTTCTTATATTATCTCCGGACCGGTAATCTGTCTATCCCCCACTTCACTCCAACAAATCAAAGACCTGCACTTTCTACTATAAAGTGCTTCAAACGGCGCCATCTCAATGCTTGAATGGTAGCTGTTGTTGTAGGAAAATTCTGCTAATAGTAGATGTCGATCCCAACTGTTTCCGAAATCAATAACACATGCTTGTCCTTTCCCTCTGCCCAGCAGTTTGTGGATGATAGGTAGTACTCATGTCTACATGAGTTCCTAATACTTGCTGTAATGTCTGCCAGAATCTTGAAATAAATCTGTCATCCCTATCAGAGATAATAGAGATTGGTATTCCATGTCTGGAGACGACTTCTTTCAAATACAGTCGTGCTAACTTCTCCATCTTGTCATCTTCTCTTATTGGCAGGAAGTGTGCTAATTTGGTGAGATGATCAACTATTACCCAAATAGTATCAAAACCACTTGCAGTCTTTGGCAATTTAGTGATGAAATCCATGGTAATGTTTTCCCATTTCCATCCGGGATTTCGGGTTGTTGAAGTAGACCTGATGGTTTTTGATGCTCAACTTTGACCTTAGAACACATCACACATTCTCCTACATATTTAGCAACATCGGCTTTCATACCCGGCCACCAAAAATGATTCTTGAGATCCTTGTACATCTTCCCCGTTCCAGGATGTATTGAGTATCTGGTTTTATGAGCGTCTCTAAGTACCATTTCTCTCATATCTCCAAATTTTGGTACCCAAATCCTTTCAGCCCTATACCGGGTTCTGTCTTCTCGAATATTAAGATGCTTCTCCGATCCTTTGGGTATTTTATCCTTTAAATTTCCCTCTTTTAAAACTCCTTGTTGCGCCTCCTTTATTTAAGTAGTAAGGTTAGTGTGAATCATTATATTCATAGCTTTTATTCGAATGGGTTCTCTGTCATTTCTGCTCAAGGCGTCGGCTACCACATTTGCCTTTCCCGGGTGATAACGAATCTCAAAGTCGTAATCATTCAACAATTCAATCCATCTGCGCTGCCTCATGTTCAGTTGTTTCTGATTAAATATGTGTTAAAGACTTTTGTGGTCGGTATATATAGTACTTCTGACCCCATATAAGTAGTGCCTCCAAGTCTTTAATGCAAAAAAAACCGCGCCTAATTCCAAATCATGCGTCGTATAATTCTGCTCGTGAATCTTTAATTGTCTAGATGCATAAGCAATTACTTTCGTTCGTTGCATTAATACACAATCGAGACCTTGCTTTGAGGCATCACAATATATCATAAAATCATCATTCCCTTCAGGTAATGACAATAAAGGTGCCGTAGTTAACTTTTTCTTCAACAATTGAAAAGCTTTTTCTTATTCATCCTTCCATTCAAATTTCCTCCCTTTATGCGTTAATGCAGTCAAGGGTTTTGCTATTTTGGAAAAATCTTGGATGAATCTCCTGTAATAACCAGCTAGCCCTAAAAATTGGCGTATGTGTTTCGGAGTTTTCGGGGTTTTCCACTTTTCAACGGTTTCAATCTTTGCTGGATCCACCTGAATACCTTCTTTGCTCACTATATGACCGAGGAATTGAACTTCTTCCAACCAAAATACACACTTTGAAAACTTAGCGTATAGTTTTTCTTTTCTCAGCAACTCTAGCGCTTTTCTCAAATGTTCTTCGTGCTCTTGATCATTCTTCGAGTAAATAAGTATGTCTTCGATGAAAACAATGACAAACTTGTCAAGATATGGCCCACACACTCGGTTCATGAGGTCCATGAACACAGCTGGTGCGTTAGTCAATCCAAACGGCATAACCATAAACTCGCAATGACCGTAACGCGTCCTAAAAGCAGTCTTCGGAATGTCATCCTCTTTCACCCGCATTTGGTGATATTCTGTGACGACCCGGAAATTTCTGACCAAATTTAAACTTTAATCTTTATATTATTCAGACACGATAAGAAAAGTTTGTTAAGTTAAATCTCAAGAATTTTAAACTGTGTTCATACATTCATTATAACCTCGACCAAATTCCGACGATTCACGAACTGTTATATATAAATAGATATGTATATGTATATATATATATTATAACTTGAGAATATTAACAAAGTATTAAAAGTATAATACTTTACACGAATGTATTTGTTTCAATATGATTTTCGACAAAAAAATATATTAAATGATTGAATTATCAGAAACATTGAATTATGATTACAAGTCTCTGTTGAGAGGTCCACTATGATTTGAGAAAATCTATTCCTCTTAACGATATTCAGAATAATTTGTAAAGCTATTTATAAATAAAAACAAAAAGTGTCATTTACGAAAGTTAGACAAAAGTTAGTGGAGAATTGGTTTCCATAATATTCTATTAATCTATTTTCAAACGTACAAAGACGTTTTCAGTTTAAAAAGAACTTTATTATTAAAATGTATATAACTTTTATAAATATCTAGAATCACTTTTGACAACTCATTACTTAACCAGTATAATAAATATAACGATATTTATATTTTATTTCATTAAATATATATAACGATTTAAATTAATATTATATATATTTATACGCGTATTATACATACATAGTTCTTATAGTTTTACTATACTTTAACTTTACCTTTACTTTACTTTTACTTTACTTTTACTTTACTTTAACTTTAATAATTCATACTTGAATAATTCACTTTAATAATTCATACTTTTATAATTCACTTTAATAATTCATACTTTAATAATTCATACTTTAATAATTCACTTTAATAATTCACTTTAATAATTCATACTTTAATAATTCACTTTTATAATTCAAATATCTATTATAAATAGAATTCAATAGGTTTCATTATTTCATAGAAACTTGAAAATATATTTCTCTAAACTCTCTCAATTTATATATATATATATATATATATATATATATATACATATATATATATATATATATATATATATATATTTGCTCTGTATTATTTCAAGATATTATTAGTATACATAAAATATTACGACGGAGTGTTGTCCTAGTGATTTCAAAATAGTTTTTTTGAATGAGTCGAAGCTAAGGAAATTATGGGTTATAGCTATGGAGGTGATGGGTATGGTTCATGGGTATGCTCGTGAGGTCAATCTAGTGTTTATCATCTTCGTTGCGTCTACGTACTTTCCTGCAATATTGAATCTCAATATTGATACGTTCGTGAATCCGAGGCCAACCTTGCACTTATTAAATGACGTTATATGTATTTTTACTACGAAATACAGTATTGTGAGTTTCATTTGCTCCTTTTTATATATAATTTTGGGACTGAGAATACATGCGCTGTTTTTATTAATGTTTTACGAAATAGGCACAAGTACTAAAACTAATTCTACATGGGTTTAAATCAGAAATATACCCTTAGCTTGGTAACATTAAACTACTTGTCTATGTACGGTAGGCTCGAATCCTAAAGATAGATCTATTGGGGCCTGACAAACCCCATCCTGACTATGGGATGCTTTAGTACTTCGAGGTTATTTTAAACACACCTGATCTGGTGTACTTCAGAGGGTAAAACATGAACGTTAAGGCTTGTTACCGGGTGCCTACAACTTATAGAATACTTTTATACACTTGCGAGTGTACATATATTTATAAATGGAAATCTTGTGGTCTATTAATATATTGAAATGATTGTTATGATAAACCTATGAACTCACCAACCTTTTGGTTGACATTTTAAAGCATGTTTATTCTCAGGTATTAAAGAAATCTTCCGCTGTGCATTAGCTCATTTTAAGGATATTACTTGGAGTCATTCATGGCATATTTTGAAAGACGTTGCATTCGAGTTATTGAGTTCATCAAGATTATTATTAAGCCAATTATAGTTGGATGTATTATGAAATGGTGTGCATGCCGTCAACTTTCGTTGTAAAGAAAGTTTGTCTTTTAAAAACGAATGCAATGTTTGTAAAATGTATCATATAGAGGTCAAATACCTCGCAATGTAATCAACTGTTGTGAATCATTTATAATGTATATGAACGGGTCCTTTCGGTTGGTATCAGAGCGGTGGTCTTGGCGAACCAGGTCTGCATTAGTGTGTCTAACTGATAGTCGTTAGGATGCATTAGTGAGTCTGGACTTCAACCGTGTCTGCATTTCAAAAGTTTTGCTCATCATTCTTGTCGAAAATTACCTGCTTATCATTCTTAGTCTAGATACATCTTATTGCATTGATTGCATGAATAGTGTATAGACAAAATTCATATCTTAGCGTATCTGCTAATTCATATCTTAGCGTATCTGTTACTGTAAACTTTGCCTGACATATTCCGTAAATTCCTCCGTAATCTACGAAACCTTTTGCTCTATATAATTAGAATACCACCCGATAGCCAGAAAATCATTTCATATCAAAAAATTCTTTATTCAATCGTACAAAATGGAATTCGTCATTAGTTCAAGTCCCTCGGATTCCGAAATGGAATCCCACTCAAGTTCCGAAAGCAGTGTGACCGGAATGGATCAACCAATTAGTCATCATCTATTCTGGATGAATTAGGGATGGGTTCGTAGTCTCCTTAATCATTGGAGACAAGAAGAAGGTGATCCCTTCCATCCACCACATTGCCCTCTTGGCGAAGAACCTGAAGCGCTTATCGGCGAACCTATCTGAAACACCATTTTCTCTCTTATTTCTAGAGTATCTCGTCATGATTACATACTACACCAAATTCTAGATTTTATTTATCCGCTCGTCCGAACCGACAATCACCCCGGTGTAATAGAAGAAGTCAACGAGCTTCGCGCTCGGGTAGTGGCTTTGGAGAATATGGTGCAAAGGTTACAAACACCAGCAGCAGCACCAGCAGCATAAACAGTACCACCATCAGCAACACCAACAGTACCATCACCACCACCAACAACAACATCCACATCCCACACCGCAACATCACAATATGTATCTCAAACATCAACGTCATACGCCCTGTAAATATCCAGGAATATCAACAACAACAAACGATGAAGTATTAATTCATAAACTTCATTGAAGAGATATCTCTGCTGCAGTTATGTAATCTCCAAAATCTTAGAGATTATTTAATTCTGACCGTAAATTGGATGAGTGAACGGAGATGGTAGAGTAGAAACTTTGATCAAAAATGGTGTACAATTTACAAGCTAGAATTGTTTTACCAACAGCATCAACAGGACCGTAGCATCATCAACACAGTCAGTGCCGTCAGTATCGTCAGAATCAACAGCACCTGTAACATCACAAACTCTGTCAGTTCAAGAATCATTGTGGACATCATTACGAATCAACAACAAATATATTGTATCAACGAGTTATGAAGTATTATCTCATTTCCAATCGAAAGATTTATATGTATATTTTATATGTATAAATTTTTAAACCATAACAAATTTTCCCGTACTAAGCTATTATGTGTGAATCTTAACTACTCAGTTAATTCATATTACAAATATGCAATGATGTACGTCCTTCGTCCGCAACTTAACCATCGTTAATTAAAATCTCTGTCTCAATTCAATAAAAAATCCAATTTATAATAAATCAAGTGTATTATTCGAATATATGTTTGATTTTACGCTTTCATCATCGATGTACTCGAAACTTTTCAAATAACATCATTCGTACCTTGCGAAGTTCACAAGAATTTCACGAAAACCAACAAATAACAAAGTAATGATTCATAATTTCAATATTATTGAAGAAATACTTATGCAATTTATAACGTTTTAGGGATTACTCAATTCTAGTTCCAACCATAAAACAAATGAGTTTAATTTAATATTAACTCATTAAATCTATATTACATCTAAAGAAAATATACACATATATTTTCATAAAGACTGTAATAAACTTCTTTTGTACAAAATATTAATTGTGAAATTTTTTTTAACGGATAGGTAATACCCGAGAGATATATAAATTCACAATTAATATACTACATTTTTTGAAACTGATTCAACAATCATCAACTATACTCCCTACTTTCACAAAAATATCCATTCTTTCATATAAATCAAAACAATCATACTCATTCAAATTCAATTACATATTCTGATTTTGAAATCGCATAATTCAATTTGAAATATAACCAGTATCATCACTCTTAGATTCCTATATCTTTCAAAGCTATACTTTGACTTCAAAACTGTGTTAGAACATCATATGTATTAACGATTACAATATGTGCTCAAACCCTTCGAAATTACTGAAGACACTTCAACTAAGGAACAATCGAGATGATGATCCAACCACATGTTACCCACAGTTACACACCTGAAAAACTCTCAAAACCCAAGTCATAGTTCGACACGTATCCGTGTTAGACCCTTTGGCATTTACTAGCTAAAATAACTTTTCAATTCCGTTTCAAAATAGACAATTTTGTCACAGCTCCAGCAAGTCATCTTCGACTTCTCAATCAAAACAGTCTTATTATAACCTCGATAGATACATTGCCCTTTCGCCAACGTTACCGGGGAATCGTTTATATTCACCACATTAGCAATAAACTTACCAACAACTTCATTGCTCTTTGACTTTCCAAAAAAAAAATCATTATAATTATCGAAACCCTATCATATACTCATTCGTACCTTATAACAAGAATTGCCATACCAATTATTGAGAATTAGCAATCAGTATTTTGAAACCTCGCAGCATGTCTACATCAACAATTACATATACACACAACGTCTACCTCCAAGACTTACATTCTTTGAATGAGAAATTTCTGAAAAACACCCTAAACTGCGAACCAGTTCTCTAAATTTTGAAAAATGCTGATGAAGCAGCAAAAACTGTAAACGACCTTAACAGTAAAAAGTTGGATGATATAGGATAGTATATTGGCAAAGCTCAGAAAAAGAGAAGCTTTGGAACTGGAAAACAGATTGAGCAAAGTATGAATGAGGCTGTGGACAAATCACAAAGGCTGAACCTGCCTTCAAAGAATTCAAATGATTCAGTACTTGCTGAAGTCATTAACGAATACCTTGCTCCTGACTCTAAACCCTTGCGGACAATATCCTTCATCATCCTCTGATATTAGACATTCTAAGATATCATCGTATCTTTCATTATAAATATCATCCATACTTTTGAAGATATTTTTATAATTATTCTTATCTGAAATCATTTACCTCTTCGCGCTATCTGTATTATATCATAAAAGAAACTATTTTAGTTTCTAAATTCTGAAACATTCGAGTTTAAAATAGGAATATTCTTGAAGAAGTGTTGGGAGCTGAAGCATGAGTTAGTATAATATAATGACACTTGATCAACGTGATTATATTACAGTAATTCATGCTGAGTTTCTAAATGAAACATGATGATTCACAGATCATAACGTCATCATGTGCTATGTTACACGACTCTTGTATTCTCTTTGATCTCTAAATATCAAGAAAATATTTCTTGATGATTCGGCCTTTTCCGAGGTATTCTGGTAATTTGACAAGTCAAGATCGTGTCATTACAATTTCCTTCCTAGAACATTAACAATGTTCATTCCGAAATTTATATCTGCGAATTCTGGACCATTACAAGCGGTGCTTAATCGCAAGAAGAAGAAACGGAAGGACAAAGCTTCGAACTAGAAATGGGAGTATAAATCATAGAAAATAGAAGAGAGCATTAACTGTGGATGACAATGATTATTGAAGAAGCAAGGACTTTGAAATATAAGGGAAGATATAAAACCCAACAACAACCCAGAAATCACAAACTGTATATATCAATGCATATAGCAATATAAAGACACGGGAGAACTAAAAACACTATAAAACTAAGAGTATAGTAGAAGTAAATAGATTCTTCCGGAGGCAGATGAAAAAGAAGAGCGACAGATATGAAAGTGAGGAGTATATCAAGAATCAGCACTGGATGAAGCATATTGACAAATACTTTAAAATATGAGTTGAGAACGTGTGAGTTGTAAGAAAACAAATGAGGTGGATTTATAGTGAAATATCCGACAGAGAAATCAAAATGGATTATCGCGTTAATTCGAAGAGGATCATAATTTCCTTAATCGCCGAATAATCAAATCCAATATAGATTACAAAGATTTTCTTTTCGGAGATCAATCGTGATGACGTCAAAAGATACGACAAATCACTATTATCTTATTGTAGTGACCCGAACTTTTCCATGTTTATATATATTAATTGAGATTGATATTTACATGATTAAATGTTTCCAACATGTTAAGCAATCAAACTTGTTAAGACTTGATTAATTGAAATATGTTTCATATAGACAATTGACCACCCAAGTTGACCGGTGATTCACGAACGTTAAAACTTGTAAAAACTATATGATGACATATATATGGATATATATATATATATTTAACATGATACTATGATAAGTAAACATATCATTAAGTATATTAACAATGAACTTCATATGTAAAAACAAGACTACTAACTTAATGATTTTTAAACGAGACATATATGTAACGATTATCGTAGTAAAGACATTTAATGGATATATATCATATTAAGAGATATTCATACATGATAATATCATGATAATATAATAATTTAAAATCTCATTTGATATTATAAACATTGGGTTAACAACATTTAACAAGATCGTTAACCTAAAGGTTTCAAAACAACACTTACATGTAACGACTAACGATGACTTAACGACTCAGTTAAAATGTATATACATGTAGTGTTTTAATATGTATTTATACACTTTTGAAAGACTTCAATACACTTATCAAAATACTTCTACTTAACAAAAATGCTTACAATTACATCCTCGTTCAGTTTCATCAACAATTCTACTCGTATGCACCCGTATTCGTACTCGTACAATACACAGCTTTTAGATGTATGTACTATTGGTATATACACTCCAATGATTAGCTCTTAGCAGCCCATGTGAGTCTGGGAACCATCATTTGGAATCTAGCATGAAATATCTCATAAAATTACAAAAATATGAGTAATCATTCATGACTTATTTACATGAAAACAAAATTACATATCCTTTATATCTAATCCATACACCAACGACCAAAAACACCTACAAACACTTTCATTCTTCAATTTTCTTCATCTAATTGATCTCTCTCAAGTTCTATCTTCAAGTTCTAAGTGTTCTTCATAAATTCCAAAAGTTCTAGTTTCATAAAATCAAGAATACTTTCAAGTTTGCTAGCTCACTTCCAATCTTGTAAGGTGATCATCCAACCTCAAGAAATATTTGTTTCTGACAGTAGGTTATCATTCTAATACAAGGTAATAATCATATTCAAACTTTGGTTCAATTTCTATAACTATAACAATCTTATTTCAAGTGATGATCTTACTTGAACTTGTTTTCGTGTCATGATTCTGCTTCAAGAACTTCGAGCCATCCAAGGATCCATTGAAGCTAGATCCATTTTTCTCTTTTCCAGTAGGTTTATCCAAGGAACGTAAGGTAGTAATGATGTTCATAACATCATTCGATTCATACATATAAAGCTATCTTATTCGAAGGTTTAAACTTGTAATCACTAGAACATAGTTTAGTTAATTCTAAACTTGTTCGCAAACAAAAGTTAATCCTTCTAACTTGACTTTTAAAATCAACTAAACACATGTTCTATATCTATATGATATGCTAACTTAATGATTTAAAACCTGGAAACACGAAAAACACCGTAAAACCGGATTTACGCCGTCGTAGTAACACCGCGGGCTGTTTTGGGTTAGTTAATTAAAAACTATGATAAACTTTGATTTAAAAGTTTTTCTTCTGAGAAAATGATTTTTATTATGAACATGAAACTATATCCAAAAATTATGGTTAAACTCAAAGTGGAAGTATGATTTCTAAAATGGTCATCTAGACGTCGTTCTTTCGACTGAAATGACTACCTTTACAAAAACGACTTGTAACTTATTTTTTCGACAATAAACGTATACTTTTTCTGTTTAGATTCATAAAATAGAGTTCAATATGAAACCATAGCAATTTGATTCACTCAAAACGGATTTAAAATGAAGAAGTTATGGGTAAAACAAGATTGGATAATTTTTCTCATTTTAGCTACGTGAAAATTGGTAACAAATCTATTCCAACCATAACTTAATCAACTTGTATTGTATATTATGTAATCTTGAGATACCATAGACACGTATACAATGTTTCGACCTATCATGTCGACACATCTATATATATTTCGGAACAACCATAGACACTCTATATGTGAATGTTGGAGTTAGCTATACAGGGTTGAGGTTGATTCCAAAATATATATAGTTTCAGTTGTGGTCAATACTGAGATACGTATACACTGGGTCGTGGATTGATTCAAGATAATATTTATCGATTTATTTCTGTACATCTAACTGTGGACAACTAGTTGTAGGTTACTAACGAGGACAGCTGACTTAATAAACTTAAAACATCAAAATATATTAAAAGTGTTGTAAATATATTTTGAACATACTTTGATATACATGTATATATTGTTATAGGTTCGTGAATCAACCAGTGGCCAAGTCTTACGTCCCGACGAAGTAAAAATCTGTGAAAGTGAGTTACAGTCCCACTTTTAAAATCTAATATTTTTGGGATGAGAATACATGCAGGTTTTATAAATGATTTACAAAATAGACACAAGTACGTGAAACTACATTCTATGGTTGAATTATCGAAATCGAATATGCCCCTTTTTATTAAGTCTGGTAATCTATGAATTAGGGAACAGACACCCTAATTGACGCGAATCCTAAAGATAGATCTATTGGGCCTAACAAACCCCATCCAAAGTACCAGATGCTTTAGTACTTCGAAATTTATATCATATCCGAAGGGTGTCCCGGAATGATGGGGATATTCTTATATATGCATCTTGTTAATGTCGGTTACCAGGTGTTCACCATATGAATGATTTTTATCTCTATGTATGGGATGTGTATTGAAATATGAAATCTTGTGGTCTATTATTATGATTTGATATATATAGGTTAAACCTATAACTCACCAACATTTTTGTTGACGTTTTAAGCATGTTTATTCTCAGGTGATTATTAAGAGCTTCCGCTGTCGCATACTTAAATAAGGACGAGATTTGGAGTCCATGCTTGTATGATATTGTGTAAAAACTGCATTCAAGAACCTTATTTTGTTGTAACATATTTGTATTGTAAACCATTATGTAATGGTCGTGTGTAAACAGGATATTTTAGATTATCATTATTTGATAATCTACGTTAAGCTTTTTAAAACCTTTATCTATGAAATAAAGGTTATGGTTTGTTTTAAAAATGAATGCAGTCTTTGAAAAATGTCTCATATAGAGGTCAAAACCTCGCAACGAAATCAATTAATATGGAACGTTTTTAATCAATAAGAACGGGACATTTCACTTATTGCATTCATTTACGATAACTTCACTCATACGCTTCGAGTAATTGAATTATTTTATCCATTCTTCTTGAACATGATAAAACTCTATAATCGTTATAATAACATTCTCATTGTTAGTCATGAAGACCTCTATCAAATTTCGGGGACGAAATTTCTTTAACGGGTAGGTACTGTGACGACCCGGAAATTTCCGACCAAATTTAAACTTTAATCTTTATATTATTCAGACACGATAAGCAAAGTTTGTTAAGTTAAATCTCAAGAATTTTAAACTGTGTTCATACATTCATTATAACCTCGACCAAATTTCGACGATTCACGAACCGTTATATATAAATAGATATGTATATGTATATATATATTATAACTTGAGAATATTAATAAAGTATTAAACGTATAATACTTTACACGAACGTATTTGTTTCAATATGATTTTCGACGAAAAAAAATATATTAAATGATTGAATTATCAGAAACATTGAATTATGATTACAAGTCTCTGTTGAAAGGTCCACTATGATTTGAGAAAATCTATTCCTCTTAACGATATTCAGAATAATTTGTAAAGCTATTTATAAATAAAAACAAAAAGTGTCATTTACCAAAGTTAGACAAAAGTTAGTGGAGAATTGGTTTCCATAATATTCTATTAATCTATTTTCAAACGTACAAAGACGTTTTCAGTTTAAAAAGAACTTTATTATTTAAACGTATATAACTTTTATAAATATCTAGAATCACTTTTGATAACTCATTACTTAACCAGTATAATAAATATAACGATATTTATATTTTATTTCATTAAATATATATAACGATTTAAATTAATATTATATATATTTATACGCGTATTATACATACATAGTTTTTTATACTTTTACTATACTTTAACTTTACCTTTACTTTACTTTTACTTTACTTTAACTTTAATAATTCATACTTTAATAATTCACTTTAATAATTCATACTTTAATAATTCACTTTAATAATTCATACTTTAATAATTCACGTTAATAATTCATACTTTAATAATTCACTTTAATAATTCATACTTTAATAATTCACTTTTATAATTCAAAAATCTATTATAAATAGAATTCAATAGGTTTCATTATTTCATAGAAACTTGAAAATATATTTCTCTAAACTCTCTCAATTGATATATATATATATATATATATATATATATATATATATATATATATATATATATATATATATATATATATATTGCTCTGTATTATTCAAGATATTATTAGTATACAGAAAATATTACGACGGAGTGCTGTCCGAGTGATTTCAAAATAGTTTTTTTGAATGAGTCGAAGCTAAGGAAATTATGGGTTATAGCTATGGAGGTGATGGGTATGGTTCATGGGTATGCTCGTGAGGTCAATCTAGTGTTTATCATCTCCGTTGCGTCTACGTACTTTCCTGCAATATTGAATCTCAATATTGATACGTTCGTGAATCCGAGGCCAACCTTGCACTTATTAAATGACGTTATATGTATTTTTACTACGAAATACAGTATTGTGAGTTTCATTTGCTCCTTTTTATATATAATTTTGGGACTGAGAATACATGCGCTGTTTTTACTAATGTTTTACAAAATAGGCACAAGTACTAAAACTAATTCTACGTGGGTTTAAACCAGAAATATACCCTTAGCATGGTAACATTAAACTACTTGTCTATGTACGGTAGGCGCGAATCCTAAAGATAGATCTATTGGGCCTGACAAACCCCATCCTGACTTTGGGATGCTTTAGTACTTTGAGGTTATTTTAAACACACCTGATCTGGTGTACTTCAGAGGGTAAAACATGAAAGTTAAGGCTTGTTATCGGGTGCGTACAACTTATAGAATACTTTTATACACTTGCGAGTGTACATATATTTATAAACGGAAATCTTGTGGTCTATTAATATATTGAAATGATTGTTATGATAAACCTATGAACTCACCAACCTTTTGGTTGACATTTTAAAGCATGTTTATTCTCAGGTATTAAAGAAATCTTTCGCTGTGCATTAGCTCATTTTAAGGATATTACTTGGAGTCATTCATGGCATATTTTAAAAGACGTTGCATTCGAGTCATTGAGTTCATCAAGATTATTATTAAGCAAATTATAGTTGGATGTATTATGAAATGGTGTGCATGCCGTCAACTTTCGTTGTAAAGAAAGTTTGTCTTTTAAAAACTAATGCAATGTTTGTAAAATGTATCATATAGAGGTCAAATACCTCGCGATGTAATCAACTATTGTGAATGGTTTATAATGTATATGAACGGGTCCTTACATATTCAGAACGTAAATCGATCTTTGAATAAACCGACGAGCCTTGTAGTTGATCAAATAAGTCTTCAATTCTCGGTAATGGGTAACGGTTCTTGATGGTAATTTTGTTCAACTCGCGGTAGTCGATACACAACCTGAATGTACCATATTTCTTCTTGACAAACAGAACAGGAGCTCCCCGTGGTGATGTACTTGGTCAAATGAAACCACGCTCTAAAAGTTCCTATAACGGACTTTGTAATTCTTTCATTTTGCTGGGTGCAAGTCTGTATGGAGCACGAGCTATTGGTCTAGCTCCTGGTACAAGGTCTATTTGAAATTCAACAGATCGATGTGGAGGTAATCTCGGTAATTCTTTCGAAAATACATCAGAAAATTCTTTTGCGACGGGAACATCACTGATGTTATTTTCTTCAGGTTTAACTTCCTCGATGTGTGTTAGAATGACGTAACAACCTTTTCTTATTAGTTTGTGCGCCTTCAAACTACTAATAAGATTTAACTTCGCGTTGTTCTTTTCTCCGTACACCATTAAAGGTTTTCCTTTTTCACGCATAATGCGAATCGCATTTTTGTAACAAACGACCTCTGCTCTTACCTTCTTCAACCAGTCCATGCAAATTATTACATCAAAACTCCCTGACTGGACTGGTATTAAATCAATCTTAAACGTTTCATCATCTAGTTTAATTTCTCTATCCCGACATATATTATATGCTGAAATGAATTTACCATTTGCTAATTCTAGTAAAAATTTATTATCCAAAGGCGTCAATGGGTAACTTAATTTAGCACAAAATTCTCTACTCATATAGCTTCTATCCGCACCCGAATCAAATAAAACATAAGCAGATTTATCGTCAATAATAAACGTACCCGTAACAAGCTCCGGGTCTTCCTGTGCTTCTGCCGCATTAATATTGAAAACTCTTCCACGGCCCTGCCCATTAGTATTCCCCTGATTCGGGAAATTTCTAATAATGTGGCCTGGTTTTCCACATTTATAACAAACAGCGTTGGTATTACTTGCTCTGACACTATTCGTTCCAGCATTACTTGTTCCGACACTATTTGTTCCTTTAGTTCTGTTAAATTTTGGTCCGTAGACCTCACACTTTATCGCGCTATGACCATTTCTTTTACACCTGTTGCAAAATGTCGTGCAAAACCCCTGATGATTTTCTTCACACCTATGACATGGCTGTTTTTTGGTTTTTGTTGCCGTTGTTGTTATTGAGGTTGTTATTGGGATTGTTATTGTTGTTGAAACGGTTGTTGTAGTTGTTGTTTTTGTTGGGATGTTGGTTGTAGTTATTGTTAGGATTGCGGTTATTGTTGCGGTTGTTTTTGCGGTTGTTGGGATAGTTGTTGCGATTGTGCTTGTAATTGTTATTGTTGTTGTACTGGTGACTCTTGTCACCGTTTTCCTCCCACTTCCTCTTGAGTTGTTTCGTGTTGGCTTCTTCGTCCGCCTGCTCTTTAATTCTTCCCTCAATCTGATTTATGAGTTTATGAGCCATTCGACTTGCCTTAGGTATGGAAGCGGGCTTGTGTGAACTCACATCTTCTTGAATCCTTTCTGGTAACCCTTTTACAAACGCATCGATCTTCTCTTCCTCATCTTCGAATGCTCCCGGACACAATAGGCATAACTCTGTGAATCACCGTTCATACGTGGTAATGTCGAACCCTTGTGTTCGTAACTCTCTAAGCTCTACCTTGAGCTTATTGACTTCGTTTCTAGGACGGTACTGCTCGTTCATCAATTGCTTGAATGCCGACCACGGTAGTGCGTAAGCAGCATTTTGTCCTACCTATTCAAGATAGGTGTTCCACCACGTTAATGCAGTACCTGTGAAGGTATGCATAGCGTACTTAACTTTGACCTCTTCAGTACACTTACTTATGGCAAACACCGATCTGACTTTCTCGGTTCACCGTTTCAATCCAATTGGTCCTTCGGTTCCATCAAATTCCAAAGGTTTGCAGGCAGTGAATTCTTTGTAGGAGCATCCTACACGATTTCTCGCGTTGTTAGCTGCAATGCTAGATTCAGAGTTATTGTTGGTATGTAGCGCAGCCTGTACTACGACTATGTTTGCAGCAAGAAAGGTACGAAATTCCTCTTTGCTCATATTCATGGTGTGTCGAGTAGTCGGTGCCATTTCCTTCAAAATAGCCAACTGAATCGAGTTAATCATACAGAATATTAAAGGTAGTCAATAGTATTTCGTAGCATAATATGAACTCATTTATAAAAGCTTTTTCTTCATATTAGCGTTTTATAAGTTTAAATTCGGGTACTACCTACCCGTTAAGTTCATACTTATTAGCTAATATACAATTCAACTACTACAATTCAATATGAAAAACTGATTATAATAATATATCACATAAAAATTGTAACGACCCAGAAATTTTTGATCAAATTTAAACTTAATCTTTATATAATTCTGACATGATAAGTGAAGTCTGTAAGGTTGAATCTCAAAAAGTTTGAACTATTTCATATATTCAATTGACCTTCGACTGCTCTCGACGATTCACGAACAATTAATTGTAAGTAGATATGTTTGTATGTATATATGAATAATAATTCGAAATATAATTTGAAGTATTATATGTTGTTGTTATAAAAAAATTAATAAAATAAAAATAGGATATTATAATAATTATTATTTAAAATATATCTATATATAATTGAAGTAGATTAAAAATATATATGTGATTTTAATTTATTTTGTAAACAACATTAACGCTCAATTGTCATATCGATATTATTAGTATTAATATCATTACTAACACTATTATTAACAATTATTATTATTATCATTGTTCATAAAAATTTATTGAAATAATTATTGTTATTAATATTAACAATATTATTATTAATATAATTAGTAATTATTAGTATAAAATAGAAAATATAAAAATAAATAATTATGAGTGAATTTTGTTAGGGATCACAATCAATTTCATTTTTCTGCCATTATGTTTTACTCATGATCTATTATCGACAAACAGAGATATACATTTTTTTTCACATGTGCTTTTCTTTTCATTACTTTATTACTAGTTTGTTATATGTTCAATCAACCTTAAAAGATATCATCAACACAATATCCACTATCTATTATAATTCCATATACATTACATTACTTATACATACAGAGGAAAAACATGTTCTTGTGCCTCACCTACATTACACCTTGTTCAACACCATTGAGCTACTGAGTGTTTCAATAATCGAACCAAATATCAAGCTGCTAGATATATTTTTCCCACATTTTAATCTTAATGATTACTTATTATTAAAATAAAAGTTATTTTGTTTGTTTGTTTTGTTTTCTTCATCCACTGAATCTAATATATATAATATACATATTATTTTTGTTTTGTGTCGACCACTTACAATGAATTTGTTTCCTTTTTGTTTGAATCATTAGTGATGTTTCTATATTTATATTATATATATATATATATATATATATATATATATATATATATATATATATATATATATATATATATATATATCATATATTTCATATTTCATATCTCTTTCTATATTATACCTACACATATACATCATGGGAGAAAATATGAACCATCTATCTATTTCCATTCCATTTTCGGCTGCAACCTTGAAACCCATCACCTAGCTTAATCTATCATCACATCAACCACCATAAACCATCTTATAATCACCACCTTATACCACCAAGAAACAATTACTGTGAATAACCACGGTCTCTCACTCTATATATGTTTCTCTCTCTCACTCCATCGTGAACAACCATGACGACCATAACAACCATGGATTGTTTTACTGCAACAAAAGTTATTTTCATGTTTTCCCGTTCAAAACACAAACCCAATCACCTGTTAAAAACACATCACCCTAACCGACACCCATGAACCATCTCTCTATCCTCACTCTCGTCTTTTTCTCTTCTTCCTTGTTCAAAAAGCACCAACAAACCGGCCACCAGAATTGTTTTCTGTGTTCCAGCCATAATCCACCTCAATCGGCCACATGTTACTACTGCACATTTTTTTTCTTCTTCTTCTTTCTTTTCCCTATGACCGACAACTCCTAAATAAAACCAATAAAACCTGCTGTTATTCATTTATTAAAACAGGCTGGTATTGCAGCTGAAAAACCGCCATACATCCATCACCCTTATCATCTCTCTATCACTAAATCTCTTTCCTTTCTGATTTGAAAACTGAAAACAAGCTGTAGACACCGTTTTCGTTCGCTACCGCTGCTGATGTGGACTACCATGAACCACCATCAAGATCACCATTAACGGACCTACCGTTGCATTTCTCTTTTCTTCCTTTCTATTAATTTTTTTTTTATCTCAAACCACCCCATCAATAAAGTCGCTGCTGTTGTGACATCACTGCTACCCGTTTGATTATATTGAAGTGGACTATATTTTATCAATAATAAATGGTGAGCTGTAAGTTAAAAACTAAAATGATTCAGTGATCGATGAGCTGTACAACACAATGGAGACTTTTTATTTTTTTTTACCGAAATAATACTCCATATAATATACAGATTAAGTTAACAGGCTTAAAACTTTTGGATTGTTGGGTTCTTAAAATGATTTATCATGTTGGGCTTCGGTTTTAACTAGGGAAATTGGGCTGAACATTTTATTTGGGTGTTTCTATATGGATCATTTTGTTTTGGGCCGAGACCCAATTTTGAATAAGGTAAAATTGTTACTGAATGTCATTAGGGTATTGTTGGATATAGTGATTTTATGAAACGAGAAACATGGATGAGAATGATAATTTATACAATGATTATGATATAATCACAATGAAGATGAACCCGTAAATAATGATGATGATGATGGTAATTAGATGATGATGATAATCATTATGAAAAAGAAGTAGAAACGGTTAAATAGGCTATATATTTTAGGCTGTGGGTTAAAACAGAAGTGAGAAGCAGAGCAAACGGTTGGGCGTGTATCGATTAAACGAGAGGTCTCGGGTTCGAACCCGAGCCAAGGCGTTATTTTTAGTTTTTCCCATTTGCGATAGTTATTTATTTATTTTATGATTATTATTATTATTATTATTATTATTATTATTATTATTATTATTATTATTATTATTATTATTATTATTATTATTATTATTATTACTATTATTATTATTATTATTATTATTATTATTATTATTATTATTATTATTATTATTATTATTATTATTATTATTATTATTATTATTATTATTATTATTATTATAATCAAAAACAACTTTTTTACCTATTATTACTAATATTATTTTACCAAATAAATATTAGTTATATAAAATATATTTAGTAACATAACTACATTAATATTTTCATAATAAATACTAACTATTTACTTAAAGTATGTAAAATAAATATAGATAATTTAGTTATTAATGAAACATACAAATTACTAAAATAACAATTAATAATAATACATAACTTGCTCGATTACGAATATATGTTTTAATATATATATATATATATATATATATATATATATATATATATATATATATATATATATATATATATATATACGAATGATATAGGTTCGTGAATCCGAGGCCAACCCTGCATTGTTCAATATAGTCATATGTATTTTTAATACAAAATACATTAGGTGAGTTTCATTTGCTTCCTTTTTAATTGCTTTTACAATATATATTTTTGGGCTGAGAATACATGCGCTGTTTTATAAATGTTTTATGAAATAGGCACAAGCACTAAAACTAATTCTACGTGGGTTTAAACCAGAAATATACCCTTAGCTTGGTAACATTAAACTACTTGTCTATGTACGGTAGGCGCGAATCCTAAAGATAGATCTATTAGGCCTGACAAACCCCATCCTGACTATGGGATGATTTAGTACTTCGAGGTTATTTTAAACACACCTGATCTGGTGTACTTCAGAGGGTAAAACATGAACGTTAAGGCTTGTTACCGGGTGCCTACAAATTATAGAATACTTTTATACACTTGCGAGTTTACATATATTTATAAACGGAAATCTTGTGGTCTATTGATATATTGAAATGATTGTTATGATAAACCTATGAACTCACCAACCTTTTGGTTGACATTTTTAAGCATGTTTATTCTCAGGTATGAAAGAAATCTTCCGCTGTGCATTTTCTCATATTACATGGAGTCATTCATGGCATATTTAAGTCAGTACCTCGCAATGAAACCAAATGTTGAAGACTTCGTCCATGAGGATTAGGAAGGGTCATCACAAGTGGTATCAGAGCTGGTTTAATGCCATTTATTAGCGGGTTAATCGTAGAGGGGGTTCTCACAGTGTTACCTGTGATGAAGCATTGGCTCTTACTCCTCGCGGTCCCTATTAGGGTTGGCTGTACATTGTCGAGAGGTGGGCCGTAAAATCAGTTTCTGAGGTACGCTCAGTGGTCACCAGGCGGTTTGCTGGGAAGGCACTGAGTGGGATGTGTCCCCAACTGTATCACAGGTGGTATCAGAGCGGTGGTCTTAGCGAACCAGGTCTTGCATTAGTGTGTCTAACTGATAGTTGTTTAGATGCATTAGTGGGTCTGGACTTCGACCGTGTCTGCATGTCAAAAGTTTTGCTTATCATTTCGTGTCAAAAATTACCTGCTTATCATTCTTAAGGATTCACTTGCTTATCATTCTTAGTATAGACTTGCTTATCATTCTTAGTCTAGACACATCCTACTGCATTGATTGCATGAATAGTGTATAGAAAAATTCATATCTTAGCATATCTGCTAATCCATATCTTAGCGTATCTGTTACTGTAGACTTTATCTGACATGTCTCCCTAATTTCCTCCGTAATCTACGGGATCTTCTGTACTATACATAGATATTCTATGTAATTAGAATATCATCCGATATTCGAAAATCATTTCATAAAATCCTTTACCTAACCGTGCAAGATGAATTCCGCAACTAGTTCAAGTTCGTCGGATGCCTAAAACTATTCCGATATGGATTTTCACTCAAGCTCCGAAAGCAGTGTGACCGGAATGGACAAACCAATCAGTCATCATCTATTCTGGATGAATTGGGGCTAGGTTCGTAGCCTTCTCAATCATTGGAGACAAGAAGAAGGTGATCCTTTTCATCCACCACATTGCCCTCTTGGCGAAGAACCTGTATGAAACACCATTTTCTCTCTCATTTCCAGAGTATCTCATCATGATTATATATTATACCAAATTCTAGATCATATTTATCCGCTCGTCCGAACCGACAATCACCCCGGTGTAATAGAAGAAGTCAACGAGCTTCGCGCTCGGGTAGTGGCTTTTCAGAATATGGTGCAAAGGTTACAAACACCAGCAGCAGCACCAGCAGCATAACCAGTACCACCATCATCAACGCCAACAGTACCATTACCACCACCAACAACAACCGCATCGCAAATCTCAACCTCACAATCTGTCACACGAAATCAACATCATATGCATCATAGATACCAAGGAGTACCAACAACAATGAACGATGGCATAAAAGTTTTCTCCGACTAGAAATAATGAAAACTTAAAATCCCTTTAACAAACAAGGCAAACAAGTTAAACGCCATCCTTTTGTGCAAACACTTAAAAATATTAGGGAACTCTTAATGGGATAAAGGTCACCTAACCGTTATGAGAAAACTAATATAATTGAGGTGAATTTTGCACACTTGTGGGATAAAGGTCACCTAACCACTAGTATGTTGAATTTTCACGTTAGCACAAGTAGGACGACTTGATTTGGGAATCAAGAACTTAGGGTCACCGAAGCATGATGAACAAATAGGCGTTGATGGGATAATATGCCATGCAAAAGGATTGCATGATCCCATAACTTAGAAGTTGCAAAAGGATTGCAATTGTCATATAATGACTACCTAGCTGAATCAAATAACGGGATAAAGGTCACCTAACCGAAATTTGATTTACCGTTGGATTCTAATATTTAATAAGTCAATTAATATTTAAAGGGTATTGTTTATTAATGTAAAGACCCGTCCTTATCCATCCGGACGATATCTTCAACATTTGGTCCCATTCCGATGATCGACTCCGAGTAAGGTCCTTAACATGAGCAAATGCACAGCGGAAGACATAATTTATACCTGAGAATAACATGCTTTAAAATGTCAACATAAAGTTGGTGAGATATATAGGTTTGATGCTAGCAGCGATATAACGATGGACCACAAGATTTCATATATAAACATTTTAATAATAATATTCTAAGTGGTTGAGCACTTGGTAACCATACTTAACAATTAATCACGTCGCATATTCCCTTTAATATGAAATCTTACTACACTGTACCAAGTGTAGTCACGAAACGAAGTACTGTGCAACCGTTGAATACTGGTCGTCCAGTCCGGTTGGGGTTGTCAGGCCCGATAGATCTATCAACAGGATTCGCGTTTACAATACCGCTGTAAATATTAGTTACCAAGCTACAGGGAAGTATGCCAGTGGTACAACTCAACGTAGAATATATTTTCAGTTACTTGTGTCCATAACGTAAAACATTTATAAAAAAAAACAGCGCATGTATTCTCAGCCCAAAAATATTCAGAGTTTAAAAGGGGACTATATACTCACCTAATGTATTTTGTAGTAAAAATACATATAACACCATTGGTAAATTATAAGGTTGGCCTTCGATTCACGAACCTATATCATTTATATATATTAACACACATAATAGTCATCAAACAAATTTATATATATGTAACTTTATTAGTTATATCATTTTTATATTAATAACCTACATGTTTTATATATTCATTTTATAAAAATATTAATTTTATTATGTTATATGTAATAAATATATTTTTGTATATATTTATATATCGTTTGTTTTGTTAAAATTATAATAATAATACTAAAATGATATTAGTAATGATAAAAATAATAATAACAATAATAATAATAATAAGTAAGCTACCTCAATGAATAGTCCTTAAAATGCCCAAGTCCGGGTTTGAACCCGCAACCTCCCGCTAATCCAAACATCCTTAATCATTCCTCCGTTCTTGATTAGTTTAATTCAATACCCACAATAATTATTTTTATCCATTCTTTGTTCCAATCTTCTTCGTAAATTCATTATCATTATCATCTATATTTCTATGATCATTATTTACTTATATCATTATCTAATATCATTATCTTGATCACAATTACCATTTACTATCATCAACCTCATCATCATATTATTCTATCTTCATCAACATAACATAAACCACATCATCATTACTTAATCACAACTATATTCTTATCCTTCTCATCTCATCGTGATCACGTAAACTATCATAATTATCAACGTGATTTCTTCATTGTACATCGTCATCCTCACCCTTATCATTAGTTTTACAATTTCAAATTAGCATAACCATTTCATCACAGGTTGTTATCCTCACTCTTCATCATTTCGTTTCCATCATCTCCAATTTGGTTTCGTACAGCTTATTTATTTGAATGACGAGTGGGTTTTTAACAGGCCAATAAGGTTTAGATAGTTGGGCCTAGGTATACTTGCACAAATTAAATAAGCCCAACAAAAGATACAGAAATCTTTTACTGCCCAAATCATTTTGTAACCCATCGAATAAAAGAATCTGGAAAACACTTCGGCTAGGGACAAAAGAGGGGAACCGACGTGCCAGCCATACAATCCACTAATCAGTGGATTCAACTTTAGTTGTTTTTATAGTAGTTGATTTGTATGCATAATTCATGCCATTAGTAATTGTCGGTTGATAAGGGAACAAAGACAAGATATATAATCACCTTCATTCCATATAACTCTGCGGTGGTATTAGTTTTTGAGGGTTGGTGGTTTTCGAAAACAGAAAGAAAGGAGGAGGACAATTAGCGAGCAGTAGGGGTTAACGGTTGTGATGAGGTGGCGATTGAACAAGAAGGGTAATAGCAATATAGTGTACCGATGGTGGAAGATGGTGAGGTTAATGGGTTTACGATGTGGTGCTCTCGATTGTGCAGGAGGTGGTGGAGTGGTTATATGATTCGAACAAGAAACAGAAAAGTGGAACCGATGGATTTCAAGTTCATGGCTCGATATCATTACAAGCCCAACACGATTTTTATCTTTAAATGGCCCAAATGGAACAACCAAATCACGACCCCATCTTTAAAACTAAATCACGGTCCCAAAATAAAATGCGTGCACTAAAAAGATTTGGTTTAATAAAAGAATAAGGAATTGTAAACAAAATCAATCAAGTTGTGGTAGTCTCTATCAATCACTTTAGCAACAGTAATGAATCAAAAGTTGTTTGTTTGAGGCCATCCATTCGAAATAATTAAAGTAAAAGCAAGTTCTTGATGTGTATGTGTATGGGTTATATATATATATACGGTTTTTGCTTTGGTTTGTGGAGTTAATAAAGTCAAGTAATGGCAGCGATGGTTGTGGTTTAAATGGAAATAGAAACGTAACAGTTACAAAGTTGGTGGTGGTGATTCTTAGTTGGAGATGATGGTACGTGCAACAGTAGAAACGAGTTCTGCATTCGTATTAATTATGGTGGTGATTTCGGTTGAATAAGAAAGACGAAAAAAAAACAAAATGATTGATGGAGGTGATCTAGGTGGTGACCGATGGTGTTCTCGGTGGTTATAGTGGTGGCTCACAGTTTGAAGTGTGGGTGGTGAAGATGGAGGCTTAGGGTGGCCGGAGATGATGATTAAAAGGTGACGGGTTGTGGTGGACTATGGTGGTTCTTGGTGGTGTTTTAAGGTGTTTGAAAATAGAAGTAGAAGTGGTTCATGTTGGTGTTCGAATTAGAAGAAGCAACAGGTAACAAATATCAATCAATGATCATAGGCTCTTGTGTAGGTGGGTTTGCGAAGAGAAAGGAAGATGGAGGTTGCTGTGAAGGTGGCGGATGGTGGCGGTATGGGTGATGAGTTCAAGGTGAAGGTCGATTGTTGTTGACGGGTTAATGGGTGTCGAATGAAGGTGGTGTCGGGTGGTGCATGGTGAAGCTACGGTGGAGTTTTTTTTTTTTTTGGTGATAAGAAATAGAAGAAAGAGAGACAGATATAAAAGAGATACAAGGATTTATAATTGATAATTGATTAAAAGAAAGCAGAGATAATCGATTCATATATAATGAATATGTGTGAGTCGACATCTGCTCACAGGCAAACAGAAAGGCAGAAGCAAACAAGAAAAATTAAACTGATTAAGATGGTGAAACAGAATATATACACGCGTGATTAACTTGTCCATATATATATTATTGTTTTTAATATTAAATATTACTAATTAATAAATAAGATTACAAATATGTAAATAATAATAACACAGATAATATAATTAATAATAATAAAAATAGATAGATAAATAATAATAATATTAATGATAAAAATAATTAATAATATCAATAAAAAGAAATTACTACTAATAATATTTATATTGATAGTTAAATTTATATATACCATAATAGTAATGATAGTAATAATAATAATATTAATAATAGACGATAATTTTTATATATGTATACACCTGTACATATTTATTTACAAACAATGTTCATGAATCGTCAGACATGGTCAAGGGTAACTGATTATCCGGATATAGATTTTAAACTTTCTAGACTCAACAATACAGATTTTTGCTTATCGTGTTGGAAACCTAGAGAATAAAGTTTAAATTTGGTCGGAAATTTCCGGGTCGTTACAGTACCCACCTATTAAAGAAATTTCGTCCCCGAAATTTGGTAGAGGTTGTCATAAATAACAATAGGAATGTTTTCATGACGAATATGAGGTAATAATAGAGTTTTATCATTATTGGAAGATACGGATAAAACGATTCGATCATGTGAAGCACACGAGTGAAGCTATCACAAAGGAATGAAATGAGTGAATATGGAATTGTTTTAACCGATGACGTGGTTAGGATAAATTTCTGGAATTTAAGGGATCTAAAGAAAATCTTACGTAATAAGATTTGGTTCTTCGGCGATCAAGATCTTCTTTGAGTTAATGCAGCAAATCTATTTTGATTTCTTTGTCGGATATTTTACTATAAAACTACCCCCTTCGTTTCCTTATTTCCATATCCCACATCTCCTACTTTTTCTCCTCTATTTCATACCTTAAGGTATTCTTTAAAATGCTTCATCCCGTTTTGATTTTTGTTATACTTCTAACTTTCATATCTTTCATTCTTCTTTTTTTTTATCTGCCGCCAGAAGAATCTATTCACTTTTATGATTTCCTTGGAATTATAATGTTTCTAATTCTCCCGTGTCTTTACGTTGCAATACGTATTGATATACACGGTTTGTAATTTCTGGGTGGTTGTTGGGTTTTATATTTTCACTTATATTTTGATGTTCCTACTTATGTCTTCTATAATCATTGTCATCCATAGTTAATGCTTTCTCCCATTTGTTGCGATCTATACCCCAATTTCTACTTCGAAGCTTCATCCTTTCGTTTCCTCTTCTTGCGTTTAAGCGTCTCTTGTAATGGTCCGAAATTCGTAGGTAGGAGATTTGAAATGAACCTAGCTAATGCTCTAAGAAAGAAAGGGTATTGGCTAAATTTTGATTTGTTAAATTACCAGAATACCCTGGAAAAGATAGAGCTATCAAGACAATATGTTCTTAATTCGTTTGGGAATTGGACAGAATGTAAGAGCCGTGTAAAATGGCACATGATGACGGTGCTGTGAATCATCACATTCCATTAGAAACTTTACATGACTTACTGTAATATAATGAAGTTGATCAAGTTTCATTATATTATACTAATTCATGTATCAGTTCCCAACACTACTTCAAAACATTCATATTTTAATTTCGAAGGTTTCAGAATTTAGAAACTAACACAGTTTCTTTTATTTTATAACGCAGATATTACGAAGAGATACATAATCGCAGTTAGGAATAGTTGCGAAAATATCTCCAAAAATATGGAGAATATGTATAACGAAAGGTATGAAGATATCTTATAATATCTAAGATAAGATGATGGTGATGAATATCATCTTGAAAAGTTTAGAATAAGGAGTAGAGTTCTTACTAACGGTTTCAACAGGCACGGAATCGTTTGGATTCTTTGAAGTCAGGTTTAGTTTTCATGATTTGTTCACTACCTCCTTCATACTTTGCTCAATCCGTTTTCCAGTTCTAAACCTTCTCTTTTTCTCAGCTTTACCACCTTACTATTCTTTGTCATCAAACTTTTGACTGTTAAAGTCGTTTATGATTTTTGCTGCTTCATCAGCATTCCAAGAACTACTTCACAGTTCAGGGTATTTTTCAGAAACTTCATATTCGAAGTATGATATTCTTAGGGATAAATGTTTTAGGTATGACTGAAGAAGTTCTGCGAGATTTTCAAAATACTGATTGCGGATTCTACCAAAGAGATAACGAGCTGCTGATGATGTTGTAGAATATAAAAGGTTCTCTGGTACGACGGCAAAAGGACAGGGTATAAATATCGAGGTTATAATAGGAGTAGTCTCACTGAGAAGTCGAAGTGGAGCTGTGACAAAATTAGCTTCCTGAAAAGAAATTGTAGGGTTGTTTTTGCTAATAAATGGCAAAAGATTCAACACAGTATGTGTTAAACTATGAATTTAGGTTCGGGAGTTTTTCAGGTACATAAATCTTTTCTTCCGTAGATGAAATGCGATTGGTTCGTCTTTCCGATCGAGGTGTTTTCAAGAATCATGAAAAATTTGAATGAGGAGTATAATTATCGAAGTACAAATGAGGTTTAGGATGAAATCAAGTGGCAAACTTGAAGAATTGTTTAGTTTCATATGTTATAATCAGCATTTTAACTCATTTTAATCGTCCCAAAGTTAGCAGTCCGATAGTCCGATTGTCCAATGGTTCAATAAATTCATATATAAATTAGATATATATTATATTTGAATTACATAATACGTATCGTGACCCGTGTACCGGTCTCGGTGTCGATCACAACTCAAAGTATATATATATTTTGGAATCAACTCTGACCCTGTATAGCCAACTCCCACCTTCACATATAGAGTGTCTATGGTTGTTCCAAAATATATATATAGATGGGTCGATATGATAAGTCGAAACCTTGCATACGTGTCCCGTTATTTATAGTGCGTAAAAGTAAATAACAGAAATTAAATGACGGTAAATAAAATTGCGAGAATGTAAAATTGCGATAAATTAAACGTTAATCAGTTAGCTGGGAACAGTTAGCCGGAACAGTTAGCGTGGATTCCTAACAATATTTCAATTTAGTTAATTCGTCTGTTTCTAACAAATTTTATTTTATCCAATGTTTTCTTCTTTATGCCACTTGTTGGATTCTGATAGGTAAAAATCCGAATATGAAATTTGAATGAAAATGGTTATTCTGTGATGAACGGATACGTATATCGATAGTTGTAAGTAGGATAGTATATGATCGTTGAATCAGATTCGAAGAATGTAAAGTGTAACTTATTAATGTGAATTTTAAATATTCCTCGGGTACTACCCACCCGTTAAAATATTTTCATCATTAACAGTTTGTACGAAAGAATTTTTAATTACAATCTTTATGAAAATACACTTGCATATATATTTTCTTCAGATGTAATCATGGATTTAATGAGTCAATAAGATATTAAACTCATTTGATTTACCATTAATACTAGATTACATAATCTCTAAAACTTTAGAAATTACATAATTGCCATGTCGAGCGAAGATAATCGATATAGAACGATTCGTAGAACGATGATTATACTCGAGGTGCAGAATGAGATGGTGAGGCATGGATTGTTGAAACTTGGGTTATTGGTGGTACTGGTACCGTTGGTGCTGAAGCTGGTGATGTTACTGGTGTTGGTGATACTGCTGGTGCTTGCAAATTGTGTACCGTGCTCTCTAAAGTTAACACTCGAGCTCGGAGTTCTTTAACTTCTTCTACTAACCCTGGTTGGTTATCAGTGTGAGGTAAAGGTCGGATATCTTCTCTAGTTCCGTTAATGGTAGCCTCAAGACGAAAAATTCTTGCAAAAAGGGTATAAACGGTGTTGCGAACAGGTTCGCCGGTGAGCGGGTCGAGCACTCCGACGTTAGGTGGTAAGTTCGGCTCGTGATATGGAGTACCTTCTTCATTTCTCCATAGGGTAAGTATTTCGCGAACCCATCCCCACTTTCTAAAGAAATCACGATAGTTGATCGGTTGGTGCGCTCCCGTCACGCTATCTTCGGAGTCAGAAGAACTTGGTCGATTCGTAGAGGCCATCGTACGCGATCACAGAAAAGATTTTTGGTATGAAAAGCTTAGTGACAGCAAATAATAGTTGGATGGTATTCTCAATGCATAATATGCATAGATATATATAGTACCAGGATCCCTTAAATTACGGAGAAATTTACGGAAGATATTAAGCAAAGTCTATCGTAATAGATACGCTAAGATATAAATTTGTCTATACACTATCTATGCAATAAAGGCAGTAAGGCATGTCTAGACTTAAGAATGGTAAGCAGGCAATTCCCTAAGGATGATAAGTAGATGATTTCCGACTAGAAATGATAAGCAAAACTTTTGACATGTAGACACGGTCAAAGTCCAGACTCATTAATGTATCCTAACAACTACTAGTCAGACACACTAATGCAAGACCTGGTTCGCTAAGACCAAAGCTCTGATACCACCTGTAAAGACCCGTCCTTATCCATCCGGACGATATCTTCAACATTTGGTCCCATTGCGATGATCGACTCCGAGTAAGGTCCTTAACATGAGCAAATGCACAGCGGAAGACATAATTTATACCTGAGAATAACATGCTTTAAAATGTCAACATAAAGTTGGTGAGATATATAGGTTTGATGCTAGCAGCGATATAACGATGGACCACAAGATTTCATATATAAACATTTTAATAATAATATTCTAAGTGGTTGAGCACTTGGTAACCATACTTAACAATTAATCACGTCGCATATTCCCTTTAATATGAAATCTTACTACACTGTACCAAGTGTAGTCACGAAATGAAGTACTGTGCAACCGTTGAATACTGGTCGTCCAGTCCGGTTGGGGTTGTCAGGCCCGATAGATCTATCAACAGGATTCGCGTTTACAATACCGCTGTAAATATTAGTTACCAAGCTACAGGGAAGTATGCCAGTGGTACAACTCAACGTAGAATATATTTTCAGTTACTTGTGTCCATAACGTAAAACATTTATAAAAAAAAACAGCGCATGTATTCTCAGCCCAAAAATATTCAGAGTTTAAAAGGGGACTATATACTCACCTAATGTATTTTGTAGTAAAAATACATATAACACCATTGGTAAATTATAAGGTTGGCCTTCGATTCACGAACCTATATCATTTATATATATTAACACACATAATAGTCATCAAACAAATTTATATATATGTAACTTTATTAGTTATATCATTTTTATATTAATAACCTACATGTTTTATATATTCATTTTATAAAAATATTAATTTTATTATGTTATATGTAATAAATATATTTTTGTATATATTTATATATCGTTTGTTTTGTTAAAATTATAATAATAATACTAAAATGATATTAGTAATGATAAAAATAATAATAACAATAATAATAATAATAAGTAAGCTACCTCAATGAATAGTCCTTAAAATGCCCAAGTCCGGGTTTGAACCCGCAACCTCCCGCTAATCCAAACATCCTTAATCATTCCTCCGTTCTTGATTAGTTTAATTCAATACCCACAATAATTATTTTTATCCATTCTTTGTTCCAATCTTCTTCGTAAATTCATTATCATTATCATCTATATTTCTATGATCATTATTTACTTATATCATTATCTAATATCATTATCTTGATCACAATTACCATTTACTATCATCAACCTCATCATCATATTATTCTATCTTCATCAACATAACATAAACCACATCATCATTACTTAATCACAACTATATTCTTATCCTTCTCATCTCATCGTGATCACGTAAACTATCATAATTATCAACGTGATTTCTTCATTGTACATCGTCATCCTCACCCTTATCATTAGTTTTACAATTTCAAATTATCATAACCATTTCATCACTGGTTGTTATCCTCACTCTTCATCATTTCGTTTCCATCATCTCCAATTTGGTTTCGTACAGCTTATTTATTTGAATGACGAGTGGGTTTTTAACAGGCCAATAAGGTTTAGATAGTTGGGCCTAGGTATACTTGCACAAATTAAATAAGCCCAACAAAAGATACAGAAATCTTTTACTGCCCAAATCATTTTGTAACCCATCGAATAAAAGAATCTGGAAAACACTTCGGCTAGGGACAAAAGAGGGGAACCGACGTGCCAGCCATACAATCCACTAATCAGTGGATTCAACTTTAGTTGTTTTTATAGTAGTTGATTTGTATGCATAATTCATGCCATTAGTAATTGTCGGTTGATAAGGGAACAAAGACAAGATATATAATCACCTTCATTCCATATAACTCTGCGGTGGTATTAGTTTTTGAGGGTTGGTGGTTTTCGAAAACAGAAAGAAAGGAGGAGGACAATTAGCGAGCAGTAGGGGTTAACGGTTGTGATGAGGTGGCGATTGAACAAGAAGGGTAATAGCAATATAGTGTACTGATGGTGGAAGATGGTGAGGTTAATGGGTTTACGATGTGGTGCTCTCGATTGTGCAGGAGGTGGTGGAGTGGTTATATGATTCGAACAAGAAACAGAAAAGTGGAACCGATGGATTTCAAGTTCATGGCTCGATATCATTACAAGCCCAACACGATTTTTATCTTTAAATGGCCCAAATGGAACAACCAAATCACGACCCCATCTTTAAAACTAAATCACGGTCCCAAAATAAAATGCGTGCACTAAAAAGATTTGGTTTAATAAAAGAATAAGGAATTGTAAACAAAATCAATCAAGTTGTGGTAGTCTCTATCAATCACTTTAGCAACAGTAATGAATCAAAAGTTGTTTGTTTGAGGCCATCCATTCGAAATAATTAAAGTAAAAGCAAGTTCTTGATGTGTATGTGTATGGGTTATATATATATATACGGTTTTTGCTTTGGTTTGTGGAGTTAATAAAGTCAAGTAATGGCAGCGATGGTTGTGGTTTAAATGGAAATAGAAACGTAACAGTTACAAAGTTGGTGGTGGTGATTCTTAGTTGGAGATGATGGTACGTGCAACAGTAGAAACGAGTTCTGCATTCGTATTAATTATGGTGGTGATTTCGGTTGAATAAGAAAGACGAAAAAAAAAAACAAAATGATTGATGGAGGTGATCTAGGTGGTGACCGATGGTGTTCTCGGTGGTTATAGTGGTGGCTCACAGTTTGAAGTGTGGGTGGTGAAGATGGAGGCTTAGGGTGGCCGGAGATGATGATTAAAAGGTGACGGGTTGTGGTGGACTATGGTGGTTCTTGGTGGTGTTTTAAGGTGTTTGAAAATAGAAGTAGAAGTGGTTCATGTTGGTGTTCGAATTAGAAGAAGCAACAGGTAACAAATATCAATCAATGATCATAGGCTCTTGTGTAGGTGGGTTTGCGAAGAGAAAGGAAGATGGAGGTTGCTGTGAAGGTGGCGGATGGTGGCGGTATGGGTGATGAGTTCAAGGTGAAGGTCGATTGTTGTTGACGGGTTAATGGGTGTCGAATGAAGGTGGTGTCGGGTGGTGCATGGTGAAGCTACGGTGGAGTTTTTTTTTTTTTTGGTGATAAGAAATAGAAGAAAGAGAGACAGATATAAAAGAGATACAAGGATTTATAATTGATAATTGATTAAAAGAAAGCAGAGATAATCGATTCATATATAATGAATATGTGTGAGTCGACATCTGCTCACAGGCAAACAGAAAGGCAGAAGCAAACAAGAAAAATTAAACTGATTAAGATGGTGAAACAAAATATATACACGCGTGATTAACTTGTCCATATATATATTATTGTTTTTAATATTAAATATTACTAATTAATAAATAAGATTACAAATATGTAAATAATAATAACACAGATAATATAATTAATAATAATAAAAATAGATAGATAAATAATAATAATATTAATGATAAAAATAATTAATAATATCAATAAAAAGAAATTACTACTAATAATATTTATATTGATAGTTAAATTTATATATACCATAATAGTAATGATAGTAATAATAATAATATTAATAATAGACGATAATTTTTATATATGTATACACCTGTACATATTTATTTACAAACAATGTTCATGAATCGTCAGACATGGTCAAGGGTAACTGATTATCCGGATATAGATTTTAAACTTTCTAGACTCAACAATACAGATTTTTGCTTATCGTGTTGGAAACCTAGAGAATAAAGTTTAAATTTGGTCGGAAATTTCCGGGTCGTTACAATTAAATTTAAAACGATACTTAAATGAACTTTGTTAAATTTTGTAGATGGCCGCCAATAACAGCAACATGCAAAACACACCTATTAACCTGAACAACCTATCGTTAAGGTCTCTCCTCGAGAAAGACAAACTCAACCATACGAACTTTATGGATTGGTTCCGCAATCTTAGGATTGTCCTCAAACTCGAGGATAAAGTGTATGTGTTGGAAGAACCCATTCCCGATCAACCCGACGAGGATGATACGGAAGGCATGGCTTATTGGGATAAGTATTGCGCCGATTCGGTGCAAGTCGCCTGCCTAATGCTTGGGACTATGATACCCGAACTCCAAAAGGATTTCGAGCATCATACTGCATACGACATGATCACGTAATTGAAGGAGATGTTCCTTCAACAAGCACGTGTTGAGCGCTTCGAGACCGTTCGAGCGCTTCATGCATGTCGTATGGACGACTCCCAATCCGTTTCATCTTATGTCCTTAAGATGAAAAGCCTCATTGATCGCGCAAACCATCTTAATCTCAACATATCTAATGAGCTAGCCACGGATCTTATCCTAAACTCCTTGTCAAAGAGGTTTGACCAATTTGTAATTAATTACAATATGAATGGGATGGATAAGACCATTGGCGAACTTCATGGCATGCTTAAGACGGCGGAAACTAGCATAGGTAAGAGGGCTTCACCCGTGCTAATGGTCAATGATGGTGGGTCCAACGGTAATAATACCTCTACGCGAAAGGCGGCTAAGAGGAAAGGACCCGACCATCAAGGCAAGGGAAAGGGGAAGATGGTTACCTCAACCAAAAACAAGAACAAGAAGCAAAATGTTGGCGGACAAGCAAACCCCAAGGAAGACCCGTACTTCGGTTGCGGTGAAATGGGTCACTGGAAACGCAACTACCCGATCTACCTTAAGGAGTTGAAGGAGAAGAGGGATGCGGGGCAAACCTCAGGTAATATATATATGGTATATATAGAGCTTAGTATTACTTTTTCTAATACATGGGTATTAGACACTGGATGTGGAACTCACATTTGCAATTCTTTGCAGGGGTTCAAAAGAAGTAGCAAGCAAGCGGGAACATCAAGTCTCTTTATGGGTAATGGAGCCAAAGTGCAAGTGAAGGCTCAAGGAGACTTTGTATTAAAGCTTCCAAGTGGTTTAGAACTTATTTTGAACAATGTTTTGTATGCACCGGATTTATGTCGAAACATTATTTCAGTTTCCCGTTTAAAACAATGTGGTTTTTATCTTAATTTTGTTAATGATGATATCCACGTTTATTTAGATAATGTATTCTATTTTAAGGCTTCGCCTTCAAATGGAATTTATGAATTGGTTCATGATGATACATCATCTAGTAGCTCAATATACCATACTAGCACCAAGAAACTCAAAAGGGATTTGAGTGATTCCTACTTATGGCATTGTCGCCTTGGTCACATAAACAAGAATCGAATGCGTACACTTCAAAAGAATGGACTTTTGAAATCAAATGAGATGGACTCGTTTGATGTATGTGAATCTTGTTTACAAGGCAAAATGACTAAATCACCTTTCAAAGGGACCTATGAAAGGGCTAAAGATTTATTGGGATTAATACATTCGGATGTATGTGGACCCTTTAAACCCATGACTAGGAATGGTGAAAGATACTTTGTTACTTTCATTGATGACTTTAGTCATTTCGGATATGTCTACTTATTAAGACACAAGGACGAAACCTTTGAAGCATTCAAAGATTATCAAAACGAAGTACAAAATCAACTCAACAAGACAATAAAGGTACTTCGTACCGATAGAGGAGGTGAATACCTAAGTGATGCTTTTCAAGATCATCTTAGAAGTTGTGGGATTATCTCGCAACTTACTCCACCTGAGACACCACAGCTTAATGGTGTATCCGAAAGGAGGAACGGAACCCTAATGGATATGGTTCGATCTATGATGGCTAGAAGCTCGTTACCTCTATCATTCTGGGGTTATTGTCTATGCTCCGCGGCTCGTATTCTAAATATGGCCCCAACCAAGAAACTGGAACGAACTCCTCATGAGATGTGGTTTGGAAAACCTCCATCTCTATCATACTTAAAGGTATGGGGATGTGAAGCTTATCCTAAGCGTTACGTCCCTAATAAGTTGAATGATCGATCCACGAAGTGTATCTTCATAGGATATCCCAAGGATGATATGGGATATTATTTCTATGATCCATCCGAGCAGAATGTATTTGTTGCTCGAAAGGCTGAATTCCTTGAAACTAAGTTCCTAATGGAAGATAATAGTAAAAGAAAGGTAGATCTTGAGGAGGTTCAAGATGAATTGGATGATACACAATTGGTTGACACTAGCACTCAACATGAAAATGTTGAGAATGATCAAATGGATGATCAAAATACACAAGACGTTCGCAGATCTGGTAGGATTAGTAATCCTCCTGAGAGATATGGGTTTCTCATGGATGGTTGCTATGTGGTTGATTTGGATGAACCAACCAACTATCAAGATGCTTTATCAAGGATTGATAAAGATAAATGGCAGGAAGCCATGAATGAAATGTCCCGTTCTTATTGATTAAAAACGTTCCATATTAATTGATTTCGTTGCGAGGTTTTGACCTCTATATGAGACGTTTTTCAAAGACTGCATTCATTTTTAAAACAAACCATAACCTTTATTTCATAAATAAAGGTTTAAAAAGCTTTACGTAGATTATCAAATAATGATAATCTAAAATATCCTGTTTACACACGACCATTACATAATGGTTTACAATACAAATATGTTACATCGAAATCAGTTTCTTGAATGCACTTTTTACACAATATCATACAAACATGGACTCCAAATCTTGTCCTTATTTTAGTATGCAACAGCGGAAGCTCTTAGTATTCACCTGAGAATAAACATGCTTTAAACGTCAACAAACATGTTGGTGAGTTATAGGTTTAACCTATATATATATATATATATATATATATATATATATATATATCAAATCGTAACAATAAACCACAAGATTTCATATTTCAATACACATCCCATACATAGAGATAAAAATCATTCATATGGTGAACACCTGGTAACCGACATTAACAAGATGCATATATAAGAATATCCCCATCATTCCGGGACACCCTTCGGATATGATATAAATTTCAAAGTACTAAAGCATCTGGTACTTTGGATGGGGTTTGTTAGGCCCAATAGATCTATCTTTAGGATTCGCGTCAATTAGGGTGTCTGTTCCCTAATTCTTAGATTACCAGACTTAATAAAAAGGGGCATATTCTATTTTGATAATTCAACCATAGAATGTAGTTTCACGTACTTGTGTCTATTTTGTAAATCATTTATAAAACCTGCATGTATTCTCATCCCAAAATATTAGATTTTAAAAGTGGGACTATAACTCACTTTCACAGATTTTTACTTCGTCGGGAAGTAAGACTTGGCCACTGGTTGATTCACGAACCTATAACAATATATACATATATATCAAAGTATGTTCAAAATATATTTACAACACTTTTAGTATATTTTGATGTTTTAAGTTTATTAAGTCAGCTGTCCTCGTTAGTAACCTACAACTAGTTGTCCACAGTTAGATGTACAGAAATAAATCGATAAATATTATCTTGAATCAATCCACGACCCAGTGTATACGTATCTCAGTATTGATCACAACTCAAACTATATATATTTTGGAATCAACCTCAACCCTGTATAGCTAACTCCAACATTCACATATAGAGTGTCTATGGTTGTTTCGAAATATATATAGATGTGTCGACATGATAGGTCGAAAAATTGTATACGTGTCTATGGTATCTCAAGATTACATAATATACAATACAAGTTGATTAAGTTATGGTTGGAATAGATTTGTTACCAATTTTCACGTAGCTAAAATGAGAAAAATTATCCAATCTTGTTTTACCCATAACTTCTTCATTTTAAATCCGTTTTGAGTGAATCAAATTGCTATGGTTTCATATTGAACTCTATTTTATGAATCTAAACAGAAAAAGTATAGGTTTATAGTCAGAAAAATAAGTTACAAGTCGTTTTTGTAAAGGTAGTCATTTCAGTCGAAAGAACGACGTCTAGATGACCATTTTAGAAAACATACTTCCACTTTGAGTTTAACCATAATTTTTGGATATAATTTCATGTTCATAATAACAATCATTTTCTCAGAATAACAACTTTTAAATCAAAGTTTATCATAGTTTTTAATTAACTAACCCAAAACAGCCCGCGGTGTTACTACGACGGCGTAAATCCGGTTTTACGGTGTTTTTCGTGTTTCCAGGTTTTAAATCATTAAGTTAGCATATAATATAGATATATAACGTGTGTTTAGTTGATTTTAAAAGTTAAGTTAGAAGGATTAACTTTTGTTTGCGAACAAGTTTAGAATTAACTAAACTATTTTCTAGTGATTACAAGTTTAAACCTTCGAATAAGATAGCTTTATATGTATGAATCGAATGATGTTATGAACATCATTACTACCTTAAGTTCCTTGGATAAACCTACTGGAAAAGAGAAAAATGGATCTAGCTTCAACGGATCCTTGGATGGCTCGAAGTTCTTGAAGCAGAATCATGACACGAAAACAAGTTCAAGTAAGATCATCACTTGAAATAAGATTGTTATAGTTATAGAAATTGAACCAAAATTTGAATATGATTATTACCTTGTATTAGAATGATAACCAACTGTAAGAAACAAAGATTTCTTGAGGTTGGATGATCACCTTACAAGATTGGAAGTGAGCTAGTAAACTTGAAAGTATTCTTGATTTTATGTAACTAGAACTTGTAGAATAACTGAAGAACACTTAGAACTTGAAGATAGAACTTGAGAGAGATCAATTAGATGAAGAAAATTGAAGAATGAAAGTGTTTGTAGGTGTTTTTGGTCGTTGGTGTATGGATTAGATATAAAGGATATGTAATTTTGTTTTCATGTAAATAAGTCATGAATGATTACTCATATTTTTGTAATTTTATGAAATATTTCATGCTAGTTGCCAAATGATGGTTCCCACATTTGTTAGGTGACTCACATGGGCTGATAAGAGCTGATCATTGGAGTGTATATACCAATAGTACATACATCTAAAAGCTGTGTATTGTACGAGTACGAATACGGGTGCATACGAGTAGAATTGTTGATGAAACTGAACGAGGATGTAATTGTAAGCATTTTTGTTAAGTAGAAGTATTTCGATAAGTGTATTGAAGTCTTTCAAAAGTTCATAAATACATATTAAAACACTACATGTATAAATATTTTAACTGAGTCGTTAAGTCATCGTTAGTCGTTACATGTAAGTGTTGTTTTGAAACCTTTAGGTTAACGATCTTGTTAAATGTTGTTAACCCAATGTTTATAATATCAAATGAGATTTTAAATTATTATATTATCATGATATTATCATCTATGAATATCTCTTAATATGATATATATACATTAAATGTCTTTACAACGATAATCGTTACATATATGTCTCGTTTAAAAATCATTAAGTTAGTAGTCTTGTTTTTACATATGTAGTTCATTATTAATATAATTAATGATATGTTTACTTATCACAGTATCATGTTAACTATATATATATCCATATATAGGTCATCATATAGTTTTTACAAGTTTTAACGTTCGTGAATCACCGGTCAACTTGGGTGGTCAATTGTCTATATGAAACATATTTCAATTAATCAAGTCTTAACAAGTTTGATTGCTTAACATGTTGGAAACATTTAATCATGTAAATATCAATCTCAATTAATATATATAAACATGGAAAAGTTCGGGTCACTATAGAAATAGAAATAGATGCGGGTATTTCTTCTTCATCTGATCTTCACGCTCCCAGGTGAACTCGGGTCCTCTACAAGCATTCCATTGAACCTTAACAATTGGTATCTTGTTTTGCTTAAGTCTTTTAACCTGACGATCCATTATTTCGACGGGTTCTTCGATGAATTGAAGTTTTTCGTTGATTTGGATTTCATCTAACAGAATAGTGAGATCTTCTTTAGCAAAACATTTCTTCAAATTCGAGACGTGGAAAGTGTTATGTACAGCCGCGAGTTGTTGAGGTAACTCAAGTCGGTAAGCTACTGGTCCGACACGATCAATAATCTTGAATGGTCCAATATACCTTGGATTTAATTTCCCTCGTTTACCAAATCGAACAACGCCTTTCCAAGGTGCAACTTTAAGCATGACCATCTCTCCAATTTCAAATTCTATATCTTTTCTTTTAATGTCAGCGTAGCTCTTTTGTCGACTTTGGGTAGTTTTCAACCGTTGTTGAATTTGGATGATCTTCTCGGTAGCTTCTTGTATTATCTCTGGACCCGTAATCTGTCTATCCCCCACTTCACTCCAACAAATCGGAGACCTGCACTTTCTACCATAAAGTGCTTCAAAAGGCACCATCTCAATGCTTGAATGGTAGCTGTTGTTGTAGGAAAATTCTGCTAACGGTAGATGTCGATCCCAACTATTTCCGAAATCAATAACACATGCTCGTAACATGTCTTTAAGCGTTTGTATTGTCCTTTCACTCTGCCCATCAGTTTGTGGATGATAGGCAGTACTCATGTCTAGACGAGTTCCTAATGCTTGCTGTAATGTCTGCCAGAATCTTAAAATAAATCTGCCATCCCTATCAGAGATAATAGAGATTGGTATTCCATGTCTGGAGATGACTTCCTTCAAATACAGTCATGCTAACTTCTCCATCTTGTCATCTTCTCTTATTGGCAGGAAGTGTGCCGATTTGGTGAGATGATCAACTATTACCCAAATAGTATCAAAACCACTTGCAGTCCTTGGTAATTTAGTGATGAAATCTATGATAATGTTTTCCCATTTCCATTCCGGGATTTTGGGTTGTTGAAGTAGACCTGATGGTTTCTGATGCTCAGCTTTGACCTTAGAACACGTCAAACACTCTCCTACGTATTTAGCAACATCGGCTTTCATACCCGGCCACCAAAAATGTTTCTTGAGATCCTTGTACATCTTCCCCGTTCCAGGATGTATTGAGTATCTGGTTTTATGAGCTTCTCTAAGTACCATTTCTCTCATATCTCCAAATTTTGGTACCCAAATCCTTTCAGCCCTATACCGGGTTCCGTCTTCCCGAATATTAAGATGCTTCTCCGATCCTTTGGGTATTTCATCCTTTAAATTTCTCTCTTTTAAAATTCCTTGTTGCGCCTCCTTTATTTGAGTAGTAAGGTTAGTGTGAATCATTATATTCATAGATTTTACTCGAATGGGTTCTCTGTCCTTCCTGCTCAAGGCATCGGCTACCACATTTGCCTTCCCCGGGCAGTAACGAATCTCAAAGTCGTAATCATTCAACAATTCAATCCACCTACGCTGCCTCATATTCAGTTGTTTCTGATTAAATATGTGTTGAAGACTTTTGTGGTCGGTATATATAATACTTTTGACCCCATATAAGTAGTGCCTCCAAGTCTTTAATGCAAAAACAACCGCGCCTAATTCCAAATCATGCGTCGTATAATTTTGCTCGTGAATCTTCAATTGTCTAGACGCATAAGCAATCACCTTCGTTCGTTACAATAATACACAACCGAGACCTTGCTTTGATGCGTCACAATAAATTACAAAATCATCATTCCCTTCAGGCAATGACAATATAGGTGCCGTAGTTAGCTTTTTCTTCAATAACTGAAACGCTTTCTCTTGTTCATCCTTCCATTCAAATTTCTTCCCTTTATGCGTTAATGCAGTCAAGGGTTTTGCTATTCTGGAAAAGTCTTGGATGAACCTTCTGTAGTAACCAGCTAGTCCTAAAAACTGGCGTATGTGTTTCGGAGTTTTCGGGGTTTTCCACTTTTCAACAGTTTCTATCTTTGCCGGATCCACCTTAATACCTTTTTTGTTCACTATGTGACCGAGGAATTGAACTTCTTCCAACCAAAATGCACACTTTGAAAATTTAGCGTACAATTCTTCCTTCCTCAATACTTCTAACACCTTTCTCAAATGTTCACCGTGTTCTTGGTCATTCTTTGAGTAAATAAGTATGTCATCAATGAAAATAACGACAAACTTGTCAAGGTATGGTCCACACACTCGGTTCATAAGGTCCATGAACACAGCAGGTGCATTAGTTAAACCAAACAGCATGACCATAAACTCGTAATGACCGTAAAGTGTTCTGAAAGCAGTCTTTGGAATATCATCTTCTTTCACCCGCATTTGATGATACCCGAAACGTAAGTCAATCTTTGAATAAACAGACAAGCCTTGTAGTTGATCAAATAAGTCGTCGATTGTCGGTAGTGGGTAGCGGTTCTTGATGGTAAGTTTGTTCAACTCTCGGTAGTCGATACACAACCTGAATGTACCATCTTTCTTCTTGACAAATAAAACAGGAGCTCCCCACGGTGATGTGCTTGGTCGAATGAAACCACGCTCTAAAAGTTCTTGTAATTGGCTTTGCAGTTCTTTCATCTCGCTGGGTGCGAGTCTATAAGGAGCACGAGCTATTGGTGCAGCTCCTGGTACAAGATCTATTTGAAATTCAACGGATCGATGTGGGGGTAATCCCGGTAATTCTTTCGAAAATACATCAGGAAATTCTTTTGCAATGGGAACATCATTGATGCTCTTTTCTTCAGTTTGTACTTTCTCGACGTGTGCTAGAACAGCATAGAAACCTTTTCTTATTAGTTTTTGTGCCTTCAAATTACTAATAAGATGTAGCTTCGTGTTGCCCTTTTCTCCGTACACCATTAAGGGTTTTCCTTTTTCTCGTATAATGCGAATTGAATTTTGTAACAAACGATCTCTGCTTTCACTTCTTTCAACCAGTCCATACCGATTATCACATCAAAACTCCCTAACTCTACTGGTATCAAATCAATCTTAAATGTTTCGCCAACCAGTTTAATTTCTCGATTCCGACATATATTATCTGCTAAAATTAATTTACCATTTTCTAATTCGAGTAAAAATTTACTATCCAAAGGCGTCAATGGACAACTTAATTTAGCACAAAAATCTCTACTCATATAGCTTCTATCCGCACCCGAATCAAATAAAACGTAAGCAGATTTATTGTCAATAAGAAACGTACCCGTAACAAGCTCCGGGTCTTCCTGTGCCACTGCCGCATTAATATTGAAAACTCTTCCGCGGCCTTGTCCATTCGTGTTCTCCTGGTTCGGGCAATTTCTAATAATATGGCCCGGTTTTCCACATTTATAACAAACTACATTGGCATAACTTGCTCCGACACTACTTGCTCCACCATTACTCGTTCCGACATCATTTGTTCCTTTCGTTCTATTAACCCCTGGTCCGTAGACCTCACACTTCACCGCGCTATGACCATTTCTTTTACACTTGTTGCAAAATTTGGTGCAGAACCCCGAGTGATACTTTTCACACCTTTGGCATAGCTGCTTCTGATTGTTGTTATTGTTGCGGTTATTATTGTTGTTGGGATGATTGTTGTAGTTGCTGTTGTTGTTGTTATTGTTATTGTTGTTGGGCCGTTTGTTGTAGTTGCGATTGATGTTGCGATTGTTGGGATAATTGTTGCGATTATTGTTGTAATTGCTGTTGTTGTTGTATTGGTGATTCTTATCACTGTTTTCCTCCCACTTTCTTTTGACTTGCTTCACATTGGCCTCTTCAGCAGTCTGTTCTTTAATTCTTTCTTCAATCTGGTTCACTAGTTTGTGAGCCATTCTACATGCCTGTTGTATGGAGGCGGGCTCGTGTGAACTTATATCTTCTTGGATTCTTTCCGGTAATCCTTTCACAAACGCGTCGATCTTCTCTTCCTCATCTTCGAATGCTCCCGGACACAATAGGCACAATTCTGTGAATCGTCTTTCGTATGTGGTAATATCAAATCCTTGGGTTCGTAACTCTCTAAGTTCTGTATTGAGCTTATTGACCTCGGTTCTGGGACGGTACTTCTCGTTCATCAAGTGCTTGAATGCTGACCACTGTAGTGCGTACGCATCGTCTTGTCCCACTTGCTCTAGATAGGTATTCCACCATGTTAACGCAGAACCTGTGAAGGTATGCGTAGCGTACTTCACTTTGTCCTCTTCAGTACACTTACTTATGGCAAACACCGATTCGACCTTCTCGGTCCACCGTTTCAATCCGATCTGTCCTTCGGTTCCATCAAATTCCAAAGGTTTGCAGGCAGTGAATTCTTTGTAGGTGCATCCTACACGATTTCCTGTACTGCTAGATCCAAGGTTATTGTTGGTATGTAGCACAGCCTGTATTGCAGCTATGTTTGAAGCTAGAAAAGTACGGAATTCCTCTTCATTCATATTCACGGTGTGTCGAGTAGTCGGTGCCATATCCTTCAAAATAGTCAAATGGAACAAGTTAATCATACAGAATATTAAGAGTAGTTAATAGTATTTCGTAGCATAATATGAACTCATTTATAAAAGTTTTTTCTTCATATTAGCGTTTTATAAGTTTAAATTCGGGTAGTACCTACCCGTTAAGTTCATACTTAGTAGCTAATATACAATTCAACTACTACAATTCTATATGAAAAACTAATTATAATAATATTTCGCGTTCAAACTTTTACACAATATTTTACAAACTTACAATACCGCTTATTTTACATATAGCATGAAATATAGCACACAATAAATTTGATACAAGATGGTTGTGAAGATAATTCTAGCTAGTACACAAGTCGTTCAGCAAAGGCAATAAAGACACGTAATTCATACGTCCAGAAACAAGTCATGCATTCTGGTTTTACTAGGATTACTTCTCATCCTTGGTCTTGTGGAACATAACCGTTATGGCCGTAGATAAGACAGCATGTTGTATCGTCAAAGGGACGAGGGTTAAGTAATGTCCAACAGTCCCGTAACAATCTAAAAACCTCATTTCTTACCCCAATTACCGACTCCGTCACTTGTGGGAATGTTTTGTTTAATAGTTGTAGCTCGATGTTCTTGTTCTCACTTTGGTGAGAAGCGAACATTACTTATCCATAAGCATAACATGCTTCTTTATGTTTCATGTTAGCCGCTTTTTCTAAATCACGAAGTCCAATATTCGGATATATTGAGTTAAAATAATTTCTTAACCCATTGCGTAAAATAGCATTTGGGTTTCCCGCAATACATGCGTCCAAGTAAACACATCGTAACTTATGGATTTCCCAATGTGATATCCCCCATCTTTCGAACGAAAGCCTTTTATAAACCAAGGCATTCTTGGAACGTTCTTCGAATGTCTTGCAAACTGATCTCGCCTTAAATAGTTGTGCCGAAGAATTCTGACCGACTCTAGACAAGATTTCATCAATCATGTCTCCGGGTAGGTCTCTTAAAATATTGGGTTGTCTATCCATTTTGTGTTTTTAAACTGTAAAATAGACAAGAGTTAGATTCATAAAAAAATACTTATTAATACAAGCAATTTTTACATATATATCATAAAGCATAAGCACACTATATTACATATATTTAACCACAAGAATACAACTATCTTATTCCGACTCGCTCGTTTCTTCTTGTTCGGTTTTGGTTCGTTTTGCCAAGTTTCTAGGGATATATGATGTTCCCCTAATTCCGACTCGCTCGTTTCTTCTTGTTCGGTTTTGGTCGTTGTCCACATTGGTTTATAAAAACCTGGTGGTTTAGAGGTTCCCGGGTCATTGTTACAACTTAAGGACTTCGGGGGTTGACGATACATATAAAGTTCATCGGGGTGGAAATTAGATTTCTCTATTTTTATGCCCTTTCCCTTATTATTTTCTTTTGCCTTTTTAAATTCAGTTGTGGTAATTTCTATAACATCATCGGAATTCTCGTCGAAATCCGATTCATCGGAGAATTGGTAATCCTCCCAATATTTTGCTTCCTTGGCGGAAACACCATTGACCATAATTGACCTTGGTCGGTTGGTTGAGGATTTTATTTTACTTAACCATTTTATTATTTCCCCCACCGGTTCTATTTCTTCATCCGGTTCCGATTCTTCTTCCGGTTCCGATTCTTCTTCCGGTTCCGACTCTTCTTCCGGTTCCTCTTCGGGAACTTGTGAATTAGTCCACGAATCATTCCAATTTACATTTGACTCTTCATTATTATTAGGTGAGTCAATGGGACTTGTTCCAGAGGTACACATCTATCACACAATATCAAACATGTTAAGAGATTAATATATCACATAATATATACATGTTAATAATATATAGTTTCCAACAAAAATGTTAAGCAATCATTTTTAAAGAAAACACGGTCGAAGTCCAGACTCACTAATGCATCCTAACAAACTCGATAAGACACACTAATGCAAATTTTCTGGTTCTCTAAGACCAATGCTCGGATACCAACTGAAATGTCCCGTTCTTATTGATTAAAAACGTTCCATATTAATTGATTTCGTTGCGAGGTTTTGACCTCTATATGAGACGTTTTTCGAAGACTGCATTCATTTTTAAAACAAACCATAACCTTTATTTCATAAATAAAGGTTTAAAAAGCTTTACGTAGATTATCAAATAATGATAATCTAAAATATCCTGTTTACACACGACCATTACATAATGGTTTACAATACAAATATGTTACATCGAAATCAGTTTCTTGAATGCACTTTTTACACAATATCATACAAACATGGACTCCAAATCTTGTCCTTATTTTAGTATGCAACAGCGGAAGCTCTTAGTATTCACCTGAGAATAAACATGCTTTAAACGTCAACAAAAATGTTGGTGAGTTATAGGTTTAACCTATATATATATATCAAATCGTAACAATAGACCACAAGATTTCATATTTCAATACACATCCCATACATAGAGATAAAAATCATTCATATGGTGAACACCTGGTAACCGACATTAACAAGATGCATATATAAGAATATCCCCATCATTCCGGGACACCCTTCGGATATGATATAAATTTCTAAGTACTAAAGCATCCGGTACTTTGGATGGGGTTTGTTAGGCCTAATAGATCTATCTTTAGGATTCGCGTCAATTAGGGTGTCTGTTCCCTAATTCTTAGATTACCAGACTTATTAAAAAGGGGCATATTCTATTTTGATAATTCAACCATAGAATGTAGTTTCACGTACTTGTGTCTATTTTGTAAATCATTTATAAAACCTGCATGTATTCTCATCCCAAAATATTAGATTTTAAAAGTGGGACTATAACTCACTTTCACAGATTTTTACTTCGTCGGGAAGTAAGACTTGGCCACTGGTTGATTCACGAACCTATAACAATATATACATATATATCAAAGTATGTTCAAAATATATTTACAATACTTTTAGTATATTTTGATGTTTTAAGTTTATTAAGTCAGCTGGCCTCGTTAGTAACCTACAACTAGTTGTCCACAGTTAGATGTACAGAAATAAATCGATAAATATTATCTTGAATCAATCCATGACCCAGTGTATACGTATCTCAGTATTGATCACAACTCAAACTATATATATTTTGGAATCAACCTCAACCATGTATAGCTAACTCCAACATTCACATATAGAGTGTCTATGGTTGTTCCGAAATATATATAGATGTGTCGACATGATAGGTCGAAATATTGTATACGTGTCTATGGTATCTCAAGATTATATAATATACAATACAAGTTGATTAAGTTATGGTTGGAATAGATTTGTTACCAATTTTCACGTAGCTAAAATGAGAAAAATTATCCAATCTTGTTTTACCCATAACTTCTTCATTTTAAATCCATTTTGAGTGAATCAAATTGCTATGGTTTCATATTGAACTATATTTTATGAATCTAAACAGAAAAAGTATAGTTTTATTGTCAGAAAAATAAGTTACAAGTCGTTTTTGTAAAGGTAGTCATTTCAGTCGAAAGAACGACGTCTAGATGACCATTTTAGAAAACATACTTCCACTTTGAGTTTAACCATAATTTTTGGATATAGTTTCATGTTCATAATAACAATCATTTTCTCAGAATAAGAACTTTTAAATCAAAGTTTATCATAGTTTTTAATTAACTAACCCAAAACAGCTCGCGGTGTTACTACGACGGCGTAAATCCGGTTTTACGGTGTTTTTCGTGTTTCCAGGTTTTAAATCATTAAGTTAGCATATCATATAGATATAGAACATGTATTTAGTTGATTTTAAAAGTCAAGTTAGAAGGATTAACTTTTGTTTGCGAACAAGTTTAGAATTAACTAAACTATGTTCTAGTGATTACAAGTTTAAACCTTCGAATAAGATAGCTTTATATGTAGGAATCGGATGATGTTATGAACATCATTACTACCTTAAGTTCCTTGGATAAACCTACTGTAAAATAGAAAAATGGATCTAGCTTCAACGGATCCTTGGATGGCTCAAAGTTCTTGAAGCAGAATCATGACACGAAAACAAGTTCAAGTAAGATCATCACTTGAAATAAGATTGTTATAGTTATAGAAATTGAACCAAAGTTTGAATATGATTATTACCTTGTATTAGAATGATAACCTACTGTAAGAAACAAAGATTTCTTGAGGTTGGATGATCACCTTACAAGATTGGAAGTGAGCTAGCAAACTTGAAAGTATTCTTGATTTTATGTAACTAGAACTTGTAGAATATATGAAGAACACTTAGAACTTGAAGATAGAACTTGAGAGAGATCAATTAGATGAAGAAAATTGAAGAATGAAAGTGTTTGTAGGTGTTTTTGGTCGTTGGTGTATGGATTAGATATAAAGGATATGTAATTTTGTTTTCATGTAAATAAGTCATGAATGATTACTCATATTTTTGAAATTTTATGAGATATTTCATGCTAGTTGCTAAATGATGGTTCCCACATGTGTTAGGTGACTCACATGGCTGCTAAGAGCTGATCATTGGAGTGTATATACCAATAGTACATACATCTAAAAGCTGTGTATTGTACGAGTACGAATACGGGTGCATACGAGTAGAATTGTTGATGAAACTGAACGAGGATGTAATTGTAAGCATTTTTGTTAAGTAGAAGTATTTTGATAGGTGTATTGAAGTCTTTCAAAAGTGTATAAATACATAATAAAACACTACATGTATAAACATTTTAACTGAGTCGTTAAGTCATCGTTAGTCGTTACATGTAAGTGTTGTTTTGAAACCTTTTGGTTAACGATCTTGTTAAATGTTGTTAACCTAATGTTTATAATATCAAATGAGATTTTAAATTATTATATTATCATGATATTATCATGTATGAATATCTCTTATTATGATATATATACATTAAATGTCTTTACAACGATAATCGTTACATATATATCTCGTTTAAAAATCATTAAGTTAGTAGTCTTGTTTTTACATATGTAGTTCATTGTTAATATACTTAATGATATGTTTACTTATCATAGTATCATGTTAACTATATATATATCCATATATATGTCATCATATAGTTTTTACAAGTTTTAACGTTCGTGAATCACCGGTCAACTTGGGTGGTCAATTGTCTATATGAAATATATTTCAATTAATCAAGTCTTAACAAGTTTGATTGCTTAACATGTTGGAAACATTTAATCATGTAAATATCAATCTCCATTAATATATATAAACATGGAAAAGTTCAGGTCACTACAATGAACGCTGAGATGCAATCCATGTATGACAACCAAGTTTGGGAACTTATTGCGCAACCTCCTGGCTCTAGGCTAGTTGATTGTAAATGGGTTTTCAAAATGAAAACCGACATACATGGAAACTTGGATACATATAAAGCTAGACTTGTAGCAAAACGTTTCACTCAAACTCAAGGGTTTGACTATGATGAAACTTTTTCGCCTGTGGCAATGCTAAAGTCTATTAGGATATTACTTGCCATTGCGGCTCATTATGATTATGAAATATGGCAGATGGATGTCAAGACCGCTTTCCTAAATGGACATCTTAAGGAAGATGTCTATATGGTTCAGCCTGAAGGTTTTGTGGATCCGAAATATCCTAATAAGGTATGTAAGTTAAAGAAATCAATCTACGGATTGAAACAAGCATCCAGAATGTAGAATTATCGTTTTAATGAGGAGGACAAGAAATTTGGCTTCATTAAAAATGGTGATGAAGCTTGTGTATACAAGAAGGCTAGTAGGAGCACTATCATGTTCCTTGTACTATATGTGGATGATATATTGTTATTTGGAAATGATATTCCGGCAATGGAAGGTGTTAAAACTTGGCTAAGTAAATGCTTCTCTATTAAGGATCTTGGAGAAGCACAATACGTTTTGGGGATTGGGATCTACAGGGATAGATCCAAGAAACTGATAGGTTTGAATCAAAGTACATACATTGAAAAGATCTTGAAAAGGTTCAAGATGGACAACTCTAAGAAAGGTTTGGTACCTATTCAAACAGGAAGGCCTCTCAGTTCATCTCAGTGTCCTACCACGAAAGATGAACAAGAGAGAATGAAGAAAGTCCCATACGCATCTGCTATTGGGTCAATCATTTATGCAATGATATGCACTAGACCAGATGTGTCATGCTGTTAAAAGTATATTGAAATACCTTAGGAGGACTAAGGATATGTTTCTAATATATGGGTCTGGTGAGGAGGAACTCGCTGTAAAAGGTTACGTGGATGCGAGTTTCCAAACTGATCGAGATGATTCTCGATCACAATCCGGTTATGTCTTCACGTTAAATGGAGGTGCAGTCTCTTGGAAGAGTTCAAAACATGATGTTGTTGCTTTATCCACTACAGAGTCGGAGTACATCGCCGCATCATTGGCAGCTCAGGAAGCTGCATGGATGAAGAAATTCATCGACGACTTAGGAGTAGTCCCTTCCATTCAGGACCCTCTTGAGATCTTTTGTGACAACGAGGGTGCGATTGCTCAAATCAAGGAATCTCGTGCTCACCAAAAGACCCGTCACATTGAGCGGAGATTCAAATACATAAGGGATGAAGTTGAAAAGGGAAAGATATGTATTCGCAAAGTTCACACAGATCTTAATATAGCAGATCCTCTCACGAAGCTCTTACATGGATCAAAACATGAAGGACATGTTTGTGCATTAGGGCTTCGATATTCTAGTGATTGGTCATGATCTGTTTTAAGTATTGTAATGGAACAAAATTATTCAAACTCATTAATATAATTATGGTATTAATTTATTTTGAGTTATGTTCCTATTTTGCATATTTTATCCATGAATAAGTAATTATTCTAAATTCCGTAGTCGATCACATTTGTGGGAGCAAATGTGAGGTTTAGACTATTATGAACTCGGATTGGTATACATTCACGGGATGAATGTGGTGCAAGGTTGCAACCAAGGTTCATAGATATTTGTGGGATACAAATATTGGAAGACCCGCCCTCAAGACTTACTAAATGGAGCCTTTATGGTTGATCACATGTAATCTTGAGTAAAGGCGAATATCATTGTATCCTCTGACCTGAGATACATATTGGGTTCTGATATTTACCAAGTATTGTACCTTGATTCTTTCCTTCGCTACTCTGAAATATGGTAGTTCACAAGGAAGAGCTCAGGCATAATGCAAGGTACATATTTAGGACGTATGTAGTCAAGATGGAATTTGTCCCTCTTGTTCGTTGAGAGTCAGATGTCTAAGGCCTGATAAAGTTAACTCTAAAAGAGAGTGATCGCTCTGTGTCTCTTGGATTTAACATGACATCTAGGACGAAAGGATATAATGAAAGATTCACCTATTCATATTCGAGATGGGAACTTGAAAGGGATGATGTTATTGAATTGCACAAAGTCATAACATATTGGGGGTGATGGACGGTCGTTAGGTGGTATCCATCACTTGCATTAATTTCTTATGTTTCTCGTGCAAGTGGGAGATTGAAGGTATTTCGTATGCCCGAGTGACATATTAAATTAATGTGGCTAGTATGTTATGATCCAAGTCGGGTCATACCCAATAACAAACTTACCGACACCTTAAAACGTATTTAGTCTTGACGATTGGGTCATTAAATAAATACACGACACTTGAACTTTAGAAAATCGGTTTTCTAAAATATGATCACTTGAGATAAATTATTTGGATAATTTATATATAATTGTTTATAGGTTTAAATGATTATGTTGTGTTATATTTTATAAAAATGTTTATAAAATGTGAAAGTAACAAAATAAATACATGTTTATATATATATATATGTATCAAGTTTATGTATATATATATATAACATTATTTATAAAAAGAGTGTGCAGAATTTTTTGGTCTTCAAGACAATATCCCATGCTCATTTGTTACTTCCAACTCACACACAACTTTAGAGGTGCATGTTATTTACTTGAACCAAAGCTTGACCACTTCACTTAAGTGTTTCTTGATATTTTAACTTGTAAAAAAAAAAACTGGACAGCTTCTTTCTGCCTTGCTGCTGCCGTGAGCTTTCTTGAGGGAAAGAGAGTTCATTTCTTTTCTTTTTTTGCAAGCTAATTCTAGTGTCATAAAATCCTAACTATTGCATAAGGTGTTGGTGAAGAGTTTGGGGTATTATCTCTTGAGGTTTAATTGCTTTGAAGCTCCATTAATCAACATCATCTTCACCATCTTCTTGCAACTAAGAAAACGACCCTCAACTAGCTTGAGGAGGTACATTTCTTATCTTCTCATCTTATTTGTGAACATATCTTTAAAGACTTGATATTAATATGGAATTCAATCAAAATGGTTTAATATAAACACTTGTTTATAAATGAAATAATGCTTCCGCTTGACTTTACACTCATAAAATTGGTTTTGTGATTATATAAACATTATGAACTTGTTGTTGTGTTGAATTCAATCATATATACCAATAGTACATACATCTAAAAGCTGTGTATTGTACGAGTACGAATACGGGTGCATACGAGTAGAATTGTTGATGAAACTGAACGAGGATGTAATTGTAAGCATTTTTGTTAAGTAGAAGTATTTTGATAAGTGTCTTGAAGTCTTTCAAAAGTGTATGAATAAATATTAAAACACTACATGTATATACATTTTTACTGAGTCGTTAAGTCATCGTAAGTCGTTACATGTAAGTGTTGTTTTGAAACCTTTAGGTTAACGATCTTGTTAAATGTTGTTAACCCATTGTTTATTAAATCAAATGAGATATTAAATTATTACATTATCATGATATCATGATGTATTAATATATCTTAATATGATATATATACATTAAATGTCGTTACAACGATAATCGTTACATATATGTCTCGTTTCAAAATCATTAAGTTAGTAGTCTTGTTTTTACATATGTAGTTCATTGTTAATATACTTAATGATATGTTTACTTATCATAATATCATTTTAACTATATATATATCCATATATATGTCATCATATAGTTTTTTCAAGTTTTAACGTTCGTGAATCGCCGGTCAACTTGGGTGGTCAATTGTCTATATGAAACCTATTTCAATTAATCAAGTCTTAACAAGTTTGATTGCATAACATGTTGGAAACATTTAATCATGTAAATATCAATTTCATTTAATATATAAAAACATGGAAAAGTTTGGGTCACTACAGTACCTACCCGTTAAATCAATTTCGTCCCGAAATTTTTAGCTGTTGAAAGTGTTGACGAATCTTCTGGAAATAGATGCGGGTATTTCTTCTTCATCTGATCTTCACGCTCGCAGATGAACTCGGGTCCTCTACAAGCATTCCATCGAACCTTAACAATCGGTATCTTGTTTTGTTTAAGTCTCTTAACCTCACGATCCATTATATCGACGGGTTCTTCAATGAATTGAAGTTTTTCATTGATTTGGATTTCGTCCAACGGAATACTGAGATCTTCTTTAGCAAAACATTTCTTCAAATTCGAGACGTGGAAAGTGTTATGTACATTCGCAAGTTGTTGAGGTTACTCAAGTCGGTAAGCTACTGGTCCGACACGATCAATAATCTTGAATGGTCCAATATACCTTGGATTTAATTTCCCCCATTTACCAAATCGAACAACACCTTTCCAAGGTGCAACCTTAAGCATTACCATTTCTCCAATTTCAATTTCTATGTCTTTTCTTTTAATGTAGGCGTAGCTCTTTTGTCGACTTTGGGCGATTTTCAACCGTTGTTGAATTTAGATGATCTTCTCGGTAGTTTTTTGTATTATATCCGGAACCGTAATCTATCTATCCCCCACTTCACTCCAACAAATTGGAGACCAGCACTTTCTACCATAAAGTGCTTCAAACGGCGCCATCTCAATGCTTGAATGATAGCTGTTGTTGTAGGAAAATTCTGCTAACGGTAGATGTCGATCCCAACTGTTTCCGAAATCAATAACACATGATCGTAGCATTTCTTCAAGCATTTGTATCGTCCTTTCGCTCTGCCCATCAGTTTGTGGATGATAGGCAGTACTCATGTCTAGACGAGTTCCTAATGCTTGCTGTAATGTCTGCCAGAATCTTGAAATAAATCTGCCATCCCTATCAGAGATAATAGAGATTGGTATTCCATGTCTGGAGACGACTTCCTTCAAATACAGTCATGCTAACTTCTCCATCTTGTCATCTTCTCTTATTGGAAGAAAGTATGCTGACTTGGTGAGATGATCAACTATTACCCAAATAGTATCATAACCACTTGCAGTCTTTGGCAATTTAGTTATGAAATCCATGGTAATGTTTTCCCATTTCCATTCCGGGATTTCAGGTTATTGTCGTAGACCTGATGGTTTCTGATGTTCAGCTTTGACCTTAGAACACGTCAAACATTCTCCTACATATTTAGCAATATCGGCTTTCATACCTGGCCATCAAAAATGTTTCTTAAGATCCTTGTACATCTTCCCCGTTCCAGGATATATTGAGTATCTAGTTTTATGAGCTTCTCTAAGTACCATTTCTCTCATATCTCCAAATTTTGGTACCCAAATTCTTTCAGCCCTATACCGGGTTCCGTCTTCCCGAATATTAAGATTCTTCTCCGATCCTTTGGGTATTTCATCCTTTAAATTTCCCTCTTTTAAAACTCCTTGTTGTGCCTCCTTTATTTGAGTAGTAAGGTTAGTGTGAATCATTATATTCATATATTTTACTCGAATGGGTTCTCTGTCCTTTCTGCTCAAGGCGTCGGCTACCACATTTGCCTTCCCCGGGTGGTAACGAATCTCAAAGTCGTAATAATTCAACAATTCAATCCACCTACGCTGCCTCATATTCAGTTGTTTCTGATTAAATATGTGTTGAAGACTTTTGTGGTCGGTATATATAATACTTTTGACCCCATATAAGTAGTGCCTCCAAGTCTTTAATGCAAAAACAATCGCGCCTAATTCCAAATCATGCGTCTTATAATTTTACTCGTGAATCTTCAATTGTCTAGACGCATAAGAAATCACCTTCGTCTGTTGCATTAATACACAACCGAGACCTTGCTTTGATGCGTCACAATAAATCACAAAATCATCATTCCCTTCAGGCAATGACAATATAGGTGCCGTAGTTAGCTTTTTATTCAATAATTGAAACGCCTTCTCTTGTTCATCCTTCCATTCAAATTTCTTCCCTTTATGCGTTAATGCAGTCAAGGGTTTTGCTATTTTGGAGAAATCTTGGATGAATCTTCTGTAGTAACCAGCCAATCCTAAAAATTGACGTATATGCTTAGGAGTTTTTGGGGTTTCCTACTTTTCAACGGTTTCGATCTTTTCCGGGTCCACCTAGATACCTTCTTTGTTCACTATGTGACCGAGGAATTGAAATTTTCCAACCAAAATGCACACTTTGAAAACTTAGCGTACAGTTTTTCTTTCCTCAATACTTCTAGCACTTTTCTTAAATGTTCTTTGTGCTCTTGATCATTCTTTGAGTAAATAAGTATGTCATCGATGAAAACAATGACAAACTTGTCAAGATATGGCCCACACACTCGGTTCATAAGGTCCATGGACACAGCTGGTGCGTTAGTCAATCCAAACGGCATAACCATAAACTCGTAATGACCATAACGCGTTCTAAAAGCAGTTTTTGGAATATCATCCTCCTTTACTCGCATTTAATGATATCTAGAACGTAAATCGATCTTCAAATAAACCGACGAGCCTTGTAGTTGATCAAATAAGTCGTCAATTCTCGGCAGTGGATAACGGTTTTTGATGGTAAGTTTGTTCAACTCTCTGTAGTCAATACACAACCTAAATGTACCATCCTTCTTCATGACAAACAAAACGGGAGCTCCCCATGGTGATGTGCTTGGTCGAATGAAACCACGTTCTAATAGTTCTTGCAGTTGGCTTTGCAGTTCTTTCATCTCGTTGGGTGCGAGTCTATAAGGAGCATGAGCTATCGGTGCAGCTCCTGGTACAAGATCTATTTGAAATTCAACAGATCGATGTGGAGGTAATCCCGGTAATTCTTTCGGAAATACATCGGGAAATTCTTTTGCGATGGGAACATCATTGATGCTCTTTTCTTCAGTTTGTACTTTCTCGACGTGTGCTAGAACAGCATAGCAACCTCTTCTTATTAGTTTTTGTTCCTTCAAATTACTAATAAGATGTAGCTTCGTGTTGCCCTTTTCTCCGTATACCATTAAGGGTTTTCCTTCTTCTCGTACAATGCGAATTGCATTTTTATAACATAAGATCTCTGCTTTCACCTTCTTTAGCCAGTCCATGCCAACTATTACATCAAAACTCCCTAACTCTACGGGTATCAAATCAATCTTAAATATTTCCCTACCCAGTTTAATTTCTCAATTCCGGCATATATAATCTGCTGAAATTAATTTACCGTTTGCTAATTCGAGTAAAAATTTACTATCCAACGGCGTCAATGGACAACTTAATTTAGCACAAAAATCTCTACTCATATAGCTTCTATCCGCACCCGAATCAAATAAAACGTAAGCAGATTTATTGTCAATAAGAAATGTACCCGTAACAAGCTTCGGGTCTTTCTGTGCCTCTGCCGCATTAATATTGAAAACTCTTCCACGGCCTTGTCCATTCGTGTTCTCCTGGTTCGGGAAATTTCTAATAATGTGGCCTGGTTTTCCACATTTATAACAAACTACATTGGCATAACTTGCTCCGACACTACTTGCTCCGCCATTACTCGTTCCGACACCATTTATTCCTTTAATTCTATTAACCCCTGGTCCGTAGACCTCACACTTCGCCGCGCTATGACAATTTCTTTTACACTTGTTGCAAAATTTGGTGCAGAACCCCGAGTGATACTTTTCAGACCTTTGGCATAGCTGCTTCTGATTGTTGTTGTTATTGCGATTGTTATTGTTGTTGGGATGATTGTTGTAGTTGCTGTTGTTGTTGTTGTTGTTGTTGTTGTTGGGCCGTTTGTTGTAGTTGCGATTGATGTTGGGATTGTTGGGATAGTTGTTGCGATTATTGTTGTAATTGCTGTTGTTGTTGTATTGGTGATTCTTATCACCATTTTCCTCCCACTTTCTTTTGACTTGCTTCACATTGGCCTCTTCAGCCGCCTGTTCTTTAATTCTTTCCTCAATCTGGTTCACCAGTTTGTGATCCATTCTACATGCCTGTTGTATGGAGGCAGGCTCGTGTGAACTTATATCTTCTTGAATTCTTTCCGGTAATCCTTTCACAAACGCGTTGATCTTCTCTTCCTCATCTTCAAACGCTCTCGGACACAATAGGCACAATTCTGTGAATCGTCTTTCGTACGTGGTAATATCAAATCCTTGGGTTCGTAACCCTCTAAGTTCTGTCTTGAGCTTATTGACCTCGGTTCTGGGATTGTACTTCTCGTTCATCAAGTGCTTGAATGCTGACCACGGTAGTGCGTAAGCATCATCTTGTCCCACTTGCTCTAGATAGGTATTCCACCATGTTAACGCAGTACCTGTGAAGGTATACGTAGTGTACTTCACTTTGTCCTCTTCAGTACACTTACTTATGGCAAACACCGATTCGACCTTCTCGGTCCACCGTTTCAATCCGATCGGTCCTTCGGTTCCATCAAATTCCAAAGGTTTGCAGGCAGTGAATTCTTTGTAGGTGCATCCTACACGATTTCTTGCGCCGTTAGCTGCATTGCTAGATTCAGAGTTATTGTTGGTGTGTAGCGCAGCCTGTACTGCGGCTATGTTTGAAGCAAGAAAGGCACGAAATTCCTCTTCGCTCATATTCAAGGTGTGTCGAGTAGTCGGTGCCATTTCCTTTAAAATAGTCGAATGAAATGAGTTAATCATATAGAATATCAAGAGTAGTCAATAGTATTTTGTAGCGTAATATGAACTTATTTATAAAAGCTCTTTCTACATATTAGCGTTTTATACTCTTTAATTTAGGTAGTACCTACCCGTTAAGTTCATACTTAGTAGCTAACATACCATTTCAACTACTACAATTCTATATGAAAAACTAATCACAAAAAAAAAATATCATATTCAAACCTTTATACAATAACTTGCAAACTTACAATACCACTTTTTTTTTTTTACATATAGCATGAAATACAGCACATAAAACTTTGATACAAAGTAGTTGCTAAGATAATTCTAGTTAATAAATAAGGCGTTCAACAAAGGCAATAAAGACACATAATTCATACGTCCAGAAACAAGTCATGCATTCTAGTTTTACTAATACCACTTCCCATCCTTGGTTTTGTGGAACATAACCGTTGTGACCGATAGTAAGACAATGTGTTGTAACGTCGTCAAAAGGATGAAGGTTACGTAATGACCAACAGTCTCGTAATAACCTAAAAACCTCATTTCTTACCCCAATTACCGACTCCGTCACTTGTGGGAATGTTTTGTTTAATAGTTGTAGCCCGATGTTCTTGTTCTCACTTTGGTGAGAAGCGAACATTACTAACCCGTAAGCATAACATGCTTCTTTATGTAGCATGTTAGCCGCTTTTTCTAAATCACGAAGTCCTATATTCGGATATATTGAGTCAAAATAATTTCTTAACCCGTTGCATAAAATAGCATTTGGGTTCCCCGCAATATATGCGTCAAAGTAAACACATCGTAACTTATGGATTTCCCAATGTGATATCCCCCATCTTTTGAACGAAAGCCTTTTATAAATCAAGGCATTCTTGGAACATTCTTCGAATGTCTTACAAACTGATCTCGCCTTAAATAGTTGTGCCGAGAAATTCTGACCGACTCTAGACAAGATTTCATCAATCATGTCTCCGTGTAGGTCTCTTAAAATATTGGGTTGTCTATCCATTTTGTGTTTTTATACTGTAAAATAGACAAGAGTTAGATTCATAAAAAAATACTTATTAATACAAGCAATTTTTACATATATCATAAAGCATAAGCACACTATATTACATATATTACACCACACGAATACAACTATCTTATTCCGACTCGCTCGTTTCTTCTTCTTCGGTTTTGGTTCGTTTTGCCAAGTTTCTAGGGATATATGATGTTCCCCTAATACGAGCCGTCGTTTTCCACATTGGTTTAGAAAAACCTGGTGGTTTAGAGGTTCCCGGGTTATTGTCACAACTTAAGAAATACGGGTGTTGATGATACATATAAAGTTCATCGTGTTTGGAAACAAATTTCTCTATTTTTATGCCCTTTCCCTTATTGTTCTCTTTTGCCTTATTAAATTTTGTTGGGGTAATTTCTATAACATCATCGGAATCCTTGTCGGGATCTGATTCATCGGAGAATTGGTAATCCTCCCAATACTTTGCTTCCTTGGCGGAAACACCATTGACCATAATTAACTTTGGTCGGTTGGTTGAGGATTTTCTTCTACTTAACCGTTTTATTATTTCCCCCACTGCTTCTATTTCTTCTTCCGGTACCGATTCTTCTTCCAGTTCTGACTCTTCTTCCGGTTCCTCTTCGGGAACTTGTGAATCAGTCCACGAATCATTCCAATTTACATTTGACTCTTCATTATTATTAGGTGAGTCAATGGGACTTGTTCTAGAGGTAGACATCTATCACATAATATCAAACACGTTAAGAGATTAATATATCACATAATATTCACATGTTAAAAATATATAGTTTCCAACAAAAATGTTAAGCAATCATTTTTAAAGAAAACACGGTCGAAGTCCAGACTCACTAATGCATCCTAACAAACTCGATAAGACACACTAATGCAAATTTTCTGGTTCTCTAAGACCAACGCTCGGATACCAACTGAAATATAGTTGGGGACAACCACCGTCCCACCCAGTGCCTTCCCAGCTAATCGCCTGTTGACCACTGAGTGTACCTCAGATACAGATTTTAGGGCCTGCCTCTCGGCTACTGCCAACCCTCGTAAGGGATCGCAAGGAGTAAGAGGCAATGGTTCGTCACAGGTAACACTGTGAGAACCTCCTTTACGACTAACCCACCACACATGGACGACGTTATACCAGCTCTGATACCAACTGAAATGTCCGGTTCATATTGATTATAAACGTTCCATATTAATTGATTTCGTTGCGAGGTATTGACCGCTATGTGAGATGTTTTTCAAAGACTGCATTCATTTTTAAAACAACCATAACCTTTATTTAATCAATAAAGGTTTCAAAAGCAATACGTAGATTATCAAATAATGATAATCTAAAATATACTGTTTACATACGACCATTACATAATGGTTTACAATGAAAATATATTACATCGACATATGTTTCTTGAATGCAGTTTTTACATAATATCATACAAACATGGACTCCAAATCTTGTCCTTATTTTAGTATGCAACAGCGAAAGCTCTTAATATTCACCTGAGAATAAACATGCTTTAAACGTCAACAAAAATGTTGGTGAGTTATAGGTTTAACATATATATATATATCAAATCATAACAATAGACCACAAGATTTCATATTTCAATATACATCCCATACATAGAGATAAAAATCATTCATATGGTGAATACCTGGTAACCGACATTAACAAGATGCATATATAAGAATATCCCCATTATTCCGGGAAACCCTTCGGATATGATATAAATTTCGAAGTACTAAAGCATCTGGTACTTTGGATGGGGTTTGTCAGGCCTAATAGATCTATCTTTAGGATTCGCGTCAATTAGAGTGTCTGTTCCCTAATTCTTAGATTACCAGACTTAATAAAAAGGGGCATATTCGATTTCGATAATTCAATCATAGAATGTAGTTTCACGTACTTGTGTCTATTTTGTAAATCAATTATAAAACCTGCATGTATTCTCATCCCAAAAATATTAGATTTTAAAAGTGGGACTATAACTCACTTTCACAGATTTTTACTTCGTCGGGAAGTAAGACTTGGCCACTGGTCGATTCATGAACCTATAACAAATATGTACATATATATCAAAGTATATTCAAAATATATTTACAACACTTTTAATATATTTTGATGTTTTAAGTTTATTAAGTCAGCTGTCCTCGTTAGTAACCTACAACTAGTTGTCCAACGTTAGATGTACAGAAAAAAATTGATATATATTTTCTTGAATCAATCCACGACCTAGTGTATACACGTCTCAGGCTAGATCACAACTCATAGTATATATATTTTTGGAATCAACCTCAACCCAGTATAGCTAACTCCCACATTACTGCATATAGAGTGTCTATGGTTGTTCCAAATAATATATACACATGGGTCGATATGATATGTCAAAACATTTGCATACGTGTCTATGGTATCCCAAGATTACATAATATATTAGAATACATGTATAGTACAATATAAGTTAGCTAGGATATGATTAATATAGATTTGTTACCAATTTTCACGTTGCTACAACAAAAAAAATTATCCAATCTTGTTTTACCCATAACTTCTTCATTTTAAATCCGTTTTGAGTGAATCAAATTGCTATGGTCTCATATTGAACTCTATTTTATGAATCCAAACAGACAAATTATAGGTTTATAGTCAGAAATATAAGTTACAAGTCATTTTTGTAAAGGTAGTCATTTCAGTCGAAAGAACGACGTCTAGATGACCATTTTAGAAAACATACTTCCACTTTGAGTTTAACCATGATTTTTGGATATAGTTTCATGTTCATAAGAAAAATCATTTTTCCAGAAGAACAACTTTTAAATCAAAGTTTATCATAATTTTTAATTAACTAACCCAAAACAGCCCGCGGTGTTACTACGACGGCATATGTCCGGTTTTACAGTGTTCTTCGTGTTTCTAGGTTTTAAATCATTAAGTTAGCATATCATATAGATATAGAACATGTGTTTAGTTGATTTTAAAAGTCAAGTTAGAAAGATTAACTTTTGTTTGCGAACAAGTTTAGAATTAACTAAACTATGTTCTAGTGATTACAAGTTTAAACCTTCGAATAAGATAGCTTTATATGTATGAATCGAATGATGTAATGAACAACATTACTATCTCAAGTTTTCTGGATAAAGCTAGTGGAAATGAGAAAAATGGATCTAGCTTCAAAGGATCCTTGGATGGCTTGAAAGTTCTTGAAGCAGAATCATGACACGAAAACAAGTTCAAGTAAGATTTCCACTCGAAATAAGATTGTTATAGTTATAGAAATTGAATCAAAGTTTGAATATGAGTATTACCTTGTATTAGAAAGATATCTTACTGTAAATAATAAAGATTTCTTGAGGTTGGATTGAAATGTCCCGTTCATATTGATTATAAACGTTCCATAGTAATTGATTTCGTTGTGAGGTTTTGACTTCTATATGAGACGTTTTTCAAAGACTGCATTCATTTTTAAAACAACCATAACCTTTATTTTATCAATAAAGGTTTCAAAAGCATTACGTAGATTATCAAATAATGATAATCTAAAATATACTGTTTACACACGACCATTACATAATGGTTTACAATAGAAATATATTACATCGACATTTGTTTCTTGAATGCAATTTTTACATAATATCATACAAACATGGACTCCAAATCTTGTCCTTATTTTAGTATGCAACTGCGGAAGCTCTTAATATTCACCTGAGAATAAACATGCTTTAAACGTCAACAATAATGTTGGTGAGTTATAGGTTTAACCTATATATATCAAATCGTAACAATAGACCACAAGATTTCATATTTCAATATACATCCCATACATAGAGATAAAAATCATTCATATGGTGAACACCTGGTAACCGACATTAACAAGATGCATATATAAGAATATCCCCATCATTCCGGGACACCCTTCGGATATGATATAAATTTCGAAGTACAAAAGCATCCGGTACTTTGGATGGGGTTTGTTAGGCCCAATACATCTATCTTTAGGATTCGCGTCAATTAGGGTGTCTGTTCCCTAATTCTTAGATTACCAGACTTAATAAAAAGGGGCATATTCGATTTCGATAATTCAACCATAGAATGTAGTTTCACGTACTTGTGTCTATTTTGTAAATCATTTATAAAACCTGCATGTATTCTCATCCCAAAAATATTAGATTTTAAAAGTGGGACTATAACTCACTTTCACAGATTTTTACTTCGTCGGAAAGTAAGACTTGGCCACTTGTCGATTCACGAACCTATAACAAATATGTACATATATATCAAAGTATATTCAAATTATATTTACAACACTTTTAATATATTTTGATATTTTAAGTTTATTAATTCAGCTGTCCTCGTTAGTTACCTACAACTAGTTGTCCAACGTTAGATGTACAGAAAAAAATTGATATATATTATCTTGAATCAATCCACGACCCAGTGTATACACGTCTCAGGCTAGATCACAACTCAAATTATATATATTTTTGGAATCAACCTCAACCCTGTATAGCTAACTCCCACATTACTGCATATAGAGTGTCTATGGTTGTTCCAAATAATATATACACATGGGTCGATATGATATGTCAAAACATTTGCATACGTGTCTATGGTATCCCAAGATTACATAATATATTAGAATACATGTATAGTACAATATAAGTTAGCTAGGATATGATTAATATAGATTTGTTACCAATTTTCACGTTGCTACAACAAGAAAAATTATCCAATCTTGTTTTACCCATAACTTCTTCATTTTAAATCCGTTTTGAGTGAATCAAATTGCTATGGTTTCATATTGAACTCTATTTTATGAATCTAAACAGAAAAATTATAGGTTTATAGTCAGAAATATAAGTTACAAGTCATTTTTGTAAAGGTAGTCATTTTAGTCGAAAGAACGACGTCTAGATGACCATTTTAGAAAACATACTTCCACTTTGAGTTTAACCATGATTTTTGGATATAGTTTCATGTTCATAAGAAAAATCATTTTTCCAGAAGAACAACTTTTAAATCAAAGTTTATCATAATTTTTAATTAACTAACCCAAAACAGCCCGCGGTGTTACTACGACGGCGTATGTCCGGTTTTACAGTGTTCTTCGTGTTTCCAGGTTTTAAATCATTAAGTTAGCATATCATATAGATATAGAACATGTGTTTAGTTGATTTTAAAAGTCAAGTTAGAAGGATTAACTTTTGTTTGCGAACAAGTTTAGAATTAACTAAACTATGTTCTAGTGATTACAAGTTTAAACCTTCGAATAAGATAGCTTTATATGTATGAATCGAATGATGTTATGAACAACATTACTATCTCAAGTTTTCTGGATAAAGCTACCGGAAATGAGAAAAATGGATCTAGCTTCAAAGGATCCTTGGATGGCATGAAAGTTCTTGAAGCAGAATCATGACACGAAAACAAGTTCAAGTAAGATTTCCACTCGAAATAAGATTGTTATAGTTATAAAAATTGAATCAAAGTTTGAATATGAGTATTACCTTGTATTAGAAAGATATCTTACTGTAAATAATAAAGATTTCTTGAGGTTGGATTGAAATGTCCCGTTCATATTGATTATAAACGTTCCATATTAATTGATTTCGTTGCGAGGTTTTGACTTCTATATGAGACATTTTTCAAAGACTGCATTCATTTTTAAAACAACCATAACCTTTATTTTATCAATAAAGGTTTCAAAAGCATTACGTAGATTATCAAATAATGATAATCTAAAATATACTGTTTACACACGACCATTACATAATGGTTTACAATAGAAATATATTACATCGGCATATGTTTCTTGAATGCAGTTTTTACATAATATCATACAAACATGGACTCCAAATCTTGTCCTTATTTTAGTATGCAACAGCGAAAGCTCTTAATATTCACCTGAGAATAAACATGCTTTAAACGTCAAAAAAAATGTTGGTGAGTTATAGGTTTAACCTATATATATCAAATCGTAACAATAGACCACAAGATTTCGTATTTCAATATACATCCCATACATAGAGATAAAAATCATTCATATGGTGAACACCTGGTAACCGACATTAACAAGATGCATATATAAGAATATCCCCATCATTCTGGGACACCCTTCGGATATGATATAAATTTCGAAGTACTAAAGCATCCATTACTTTGGATGGGGTTTGTTAGGCCCAATAGATCTATCTTTAGGATTCGCGTCAATTAGGGTGTCTGTTCCCTAATTCTTAGATTACCAGACTTAATAAAAAGGGGCATATTCGATTTCGATAATTCAACCATAGAATGTAGTTTCACGTACTTGTGTCTATTTTGTAAATCATTTATAAAACCTGCATGTATTCTCATCCCAAAAATATTAGATTTTAAAAGTGGGACTATAACTCACTTTCACAGATTTTTACTTCGTCGGAAAGTAAGACTTGGTCACTTGTCGATTCACGAACCTATAACAAATATGTACATATATATCAAAGTATATTCAAAATATATTTACAACACTTTTAATACATTTTGATGTTTTAAATTTATTAATTCAGCTGTCCTCGTTAGTAACCTACAACTAGTTGTCCAACGTTAGATGTACAGAAAAAAATTTATATATATTATCTTGAATCAATCCACGACCCAGTGTATACACGTCTCAGGCTAGATCACAACTCAAAGTATATATATTTTTGGAATCAACCTCAACCCTGTAAAGCTAACTCCCACATTACTGCATATAAAGTGTCTATGGTTGTTCCAAATAATATATACACATGGGTCGATATGATATGTCAAAACATTTGCATACGTGTCTATGGTATCCCAAGATTACATAATATATTAGAAAACATGTATAGTACAATATAAGTTAGCTAGGATATGATTAATATAGATTTGTTACCAATTTTCACGTTGCTACAACAAGAAAAATTATCCAATCTTGTTTTACTCATAACTTCTTCATTTTAAATCCGTTTTTTAGTGAATCAAATTGATATGGTTTCATATTGAACTCTATTTTATGAATCTAAACAGAAAAAGTATAGGTTTATAGTCAGAAATATAAGTTACAAGTCATTTTTGTAAAGGTAGTCATTTCAGTCGAAAGAACGACGTCTAGATGACCATTTTAGAAAACATACTTCCACTTTGAGTTTAACCATAATTTTTGGATATAGTTTCATGTTCATAAGAAAAATCATTTTTCCAGAAGAACAACTTTTAAATCAAAGTTTATCATAATTTTTAATTAACTAACCCAAAACAGCCCGCGGTGTTACTACGACGGCGTATGTCCGGTTTTACAGTGTTCTTCGTGTTTCCAGGTTTTAAATCATTAAGTTAGCATATCATATAGATATAGAACATGTGTTTAGTTGATTTTAAAATTAAAGTTAGAAGGATTAACTTTTGTTTGCGAACAAGTTTAGAATTAACTAAACTATGTTCTAGTGATTACAAGTTTAAACCTTCGAATAAGATAGCTTTATATGTATGAATCGAATGATGTTATGAACATCATTACTACCTCAAGTTTTCTGGATAAAGCTACTGGAAATGAGAAAAATGGACCTAGCTTCAAAGGATCCTTGGATGGCTTGAAAGTTCTTGAAGCAGAATCATGACACGAAAACAAGTTCAAGTAAGATTTCCACTCGAAATAAGATTGTTATAGTTATAGAAATTGAATCAAAGTTTGAATATGATTATTACCTTGTATTAGAAAGATATCTTACTGTAAATAATAAAGATTTCTTGAGGTTGGATTGAAATGTCCCGTTCATATTGATTATAAACGTTCCATATTAATTGCTTTCGTTGCGAGGTTTTGACCTCTATATGAGACGTTTTTCAAAGACTGCATTCATTTTTAAAACAACCATAACCTTTATTTTATCAATAAAGGTTTCAAAAGCATTACGTAGATTATAAAATAATGATAATCTAAAATATAATATTTACACACGACCATTACATAATGGTTTACAATAGAAATATATTACATCGACATATGTTTCTTGAATGCAGTTTTTACATAATATCATACAAACATTGACTCCAAATCTTGTCCTTATTTTAGTATGCAACAGCGGAAGCTCTTAATATTCACCTGAGAATAAACATGCTTTAAACGTCAACAAAAATGTTGGTGAGTTATAGGTTTAACCTATATATATCAAATCGTAACAATAGACCACAAGATTTCGTATTTCAATATACATCCCATACATAGAGATAAAAATTATTCATATGGTGAACACCTGGTAACCAACATTAACGATATGCATATATAAGAATGTCCCCATCATTCCAGGACACCCTTCGGATATGATATAAATTTCGAAGTACTAAAGCATCCGGTACTTTGGATGGGGTTTGTTAGGCCCAATAGATCTATCTTTAGGATTCGCGTCAATTAGGGTGTCTGTTCCCTAATTCTTAGATTACCAGACTTAATAAAAAGGGGCATATTCGATTTCGATAATTCAACCATAGAATGTAGTTTCACGTACTTGTATCTATTTTGTAAATCATTTATAAAACCTGCATGTATTCGCATCCCAAAAATATTAGATTTTAAAAGTGGGACTATAACTCACTTTCACAGATTTTTACTTCGTCGGGAAGCAAGACTTGGCCACTGGTTGATTCACGAACCTATAACAAATATGTACATATATATCAAAGTATATTCAAAATATATTTACAACACTTTTAATACATTTTGATGTTTTAAGTTTATTAAGTCAGCTGTCCTCGTTAGTAACCTACAACTAGTTGTCCAACGTTGGATGTACAGAAAAAAATTGATATATATATTATCTTGAATCAATCCACAACCCAGTGTATACACGTCTTAGGCTAGATCACAACTCAAAGTATATATATTTTTGGAATCAACCTCAACCCTGTATAGCTAACTCCCACATTACTGTATATAGAGTGTCTATGGTTGTTCCAAATAATATATACACATGGGTCGATATGATATGTCAAACATTTGCATACGTGTCTAAGGTATCCCAAGATTACATTACATATTAGAATACATGTATAGTACAATATAAGTTAGCTAGGATATGATTAATATAGATTTGTTACCAATTTTCACGTTGCTACAACAAGAAAAATTATCCAATCTTGTTTTACCCATAACTTCTTCATTTTAAATCCGTTTTGAGTGAATCAAATTGCTATGGTTTCATATTGAACTCTATTTTATGAATCTAAACATAAAAATTATATGTTTATAGTCGAAAATATAAGTTACAAGTCGTTTTTGTAAAGGTAGTCATTTCAGTCGAAGGAACTACGTCTAGATGACCATTTTAGAAAACATACTTTCACTTTGAGTTTAACCATGATTTTTGGATATAGTTTCATGTTCATAAGAAAAATCATTTTCACAGAAGAACAACTTTTAAATCAAAGTTTATCATAGTTTTTAATTAACTAACCGAAAACAGCCCGCGGTGTTACTACGACGGCGTAAATCCGGTTTTACGCTGTTTTTCGTGTTTTCAGGTTTTAAATCATTAAGTTAGAATATCATATAGATATAGAATATGTGTTTATTTGATTTTAAAAGTCAAGTTAGAAGGATTAACTTTTGTTTGCGAACAAGTTTAGAATTAACTAAACTATGTTCTAGTGATTACAAGTTTAAACCTTCGAATAAGATAGCTTTATATGTATGAATCGAATGATATTATGAACATTATTACTACCTCAAGTTTTCTGGATAAAGCTACTGGAAATGAGAAAAATGGATCTAGCTTCAACGGATCCTTGGATGGCTCGAAGTTCTTGAAGCAGAATCATGACACGAAAACAAGTTCAAGTAAGATCATCACTTGAAATAAGATTGTTATAGTTATAGAAATTGAACCAAAGTTTTAATATGATTATTACCTTGTATTAGAATGATAACCTACTGTAAGAAACAAAGATTTCTTGAGGTTGGATGATCACCTTACAAGATTGGAAGTGAGCTAGCACACTTGAAAGTATTCTTGATTTTATGTAACTAGAACTTGTAGAATATATGAAGAACACTTTGAACTTGAAGATAGAACTTGAGAGAGATCAATTAGATGAAGAAAATTGAAGAATGAAAGTGTTTGTAGGTGTTTTTGGTCGTTGGTGTATGGATTAGATATAAAGGATATGTAATTTTGTTTTCATGTAAATAAGTCATGAATGATTACTCATATTTTTGTAATTTTATGAGATATTTCATGCTAGTTGCCAAATGATGGTTCCCACATGTGTTAGGTGACTCACATGGGCTGCTAAGAGCTGATCATTGGAGTGTATATACCAATAGTACATACATCTAAAAGCTGTGTATTGTACGAGTACGAATACGGGTGCATACGAGTAGAATTGTTGATGAAACTGAACGAGGATGTAATTGTAAGTATTTTTGTTAAGTAGAAGTATTTTGATAAGTATCTTGAATTCTTTCAAAAGTGTATGAATACATATTAAAACACTACATGTATATACATTTTAACTTAGTCGTTAAGTCATCGTTAGTCGTTACATGTAAGTGTTGTTTTGAAACCTTTAGGTTAACGATCTTGTTAAATGTTGTTAACCCAATGTTTATAATATCAAATGAGATTTTAAATTATTATATTATCATGATATTATGATGTACAAATATCTCTTAATATAATATATATACATTAAATGTCGTTACAACGATAATCGTTACATATATGTCTCGTTTCAAAATCATTAAGTTAGTAGTCTTGTTTTTACATATGTAGTTCATTATTAATATACTTAATGATATGTTTACTTATCATAATATCATGTTAACTATATATATAACCATATATACGTCATCATATAGTTTTTACAAGTTTTAACGTTCGTGAATCACCGGTCAACTTGGGTGGTCAATTGTCTATATGAAACCTATTTCAATTAATCAAGTCTTATCAAGTTTGATTGCTTAATATGTTGGAAACACTTAATCATGTAAATAAAAATTTCATTTAATATATATATAAACATGGAAAAGTTCGGGTCACTACAGTACCTACCAGTTAAATAAATTTCGTCCCGAAATTTTAAGCAGTTGGAGGTGTTGACGTATCTTCTGGAAATAAATGCGGGTATTTCTTCTTCATCTGATCTTCTCGTTCCAAGGTGAACTCGGGTCCTCTACGAGCATTCCATCGAACCTTAACAATCGGTATCTTGTTTTGTTTAAGTCTCTTAACCTTACGATCCATTATTTCAACGGGTTCTTCAATGAATTGAAGTTTTTCATTGACTTAGATTTCGTCCAACGGAATAGTGAGATCTTCTTTAGCAAAACATTTCTTCAAATTCGAGACTTGGAAAGTGTTATGTACAGCCGCGAGTTGTTGAGGTAACTCAAGTCGGTAAGCTACTGGTCCGACACGATCAATAATCTTGAATGGTCCAATATACCTTGGATTTAATTTCCCTCGTTTACCAAATCGAACAACACCTTTCCAAGGTGCAACTTTAAGCATGACCATCTCTCCAATTTCAAATTCTATATCTTTTCTTTTAATGTCAGCATAGCTCTTTTTTCGACTATGGGCGGTTTTCAACTGTTGTTGAATTTGGATGATCTTCTCAGTAGTTTCTTGTAATATCTCCGGACCCGTAATCTGTCTATCCCCCACTTCACTCCAATAAATCGGAGACCTGCACTTTCTACCATAAAGTGCTTCAAACGGCGCCATCTCAATGCTTGAATGGTAGCTGTTGTTGTAGGAAAATTCTGCTAACGGTAGATGTCGATCCCAACTGTTTCTGAAATCAATAACACATGCTCGTAGCATGTCTTCAAGCATTTGTATCATCCTTTCGCTCTGCCCATCAGTTTGTGGATGATAGCAGTACTCATGTCTAGACGAGTTCCTAATGCGTGCTGTAATGTCTGCCAGAATCTTGAAATAAATCTGCCATCCCTATCAGAGATAATAGAGATTGGTATTCCATGTCTGGAGACGACTTCCATCAAATACAGTCGTGCTAACTTCTCCATCTTGTCATCTTCTCTTATTGGCAGGAAGTGTGCTGATTTGGTGAGACGATCAACTATTACCCAAATAGTATCAAAACCACTTGCAGTCCTTGGCAATTTAGTGATGAAATTCATGGTAATGTTTTCCCATTTCCATTCCGGGATTTCGGGTTGTTGAAGTAGACCTGATGGTTTCTGATGCTCAGCTTTGACCTTAGAACACGTCAAACATTCTCCTATGTATTTAACAACATCGGCTTTCATACCCGGCCACCAAAAATGTTTCTTGACATCCTTGTACATCTTCCCCGTTCCAAGATGTATCGAGTATCTGGTTTTATGAGCTTCTCTAAGTACCATTTCTCTCATATCTCCAAATTTTGGTACCCAAATCCTTTCAGCCCTATACCGGGTTCCATCTTCTCGAATATTAAGATGCTTCTCCGATCCTTTGGGTATTTCATTCTTTAAATTTCCCTATTTTAAAACTCCTTGTTGCGCCTCCTTTATTTGAGTAGTAAGGTTATTGTGAATCATTATATTCATTAATTTTACTCGAATGGGTTCTCTGTCCTTTCTACTCAAGGCGTCAGCTATCACATTTGCCTTCCCCAGGTGGTAACGAATCTCAAAGTCGTAATCATTCAACAATTCAATCCACCTACGCTGCCTCATGTTCAGTTGTTTCTGATTAAATATGTGTTGAAGACTTTTGTGGTCGGTATATATAATACTTTTGACCCCATATAAGTAGTGCCTCCAAGTCTTTAATGCAAAAACAACCGCGCCTAATTCCAAATCATGCGTCGTATAATTTTGCTCGTAAATCTTCAATTGTCTAGACGCATAAGAAATCACCTTCGTCTGTTGCATTAATACACAACCGAGACCTTGCTTTGAGGCGTCACAATATATCACAAAATCATCATTCCCTTCAGGCAATGACAATATAGGTGCCGTAGTTAGCTTTTTCTTCAATAACTGAAACGCCTTCTCTTGTTCATCCTTCCATTCAAATTTCTTCCATTTATGCGTTAATGCAGTCAAGGGTTTTGCTATTTTGGAGAAATCTTAGATGAATCTTCTGTAATAACCAGCCAATCCTAAAAATTGACGTATATGCTTCGGAGTTTTTGGGGTTTCCCACTTTTCAACAGTTTCGATCTTTGCCGGGTCTACCTGGATACCTTCTTTGTTCACTATGTGACCGAGGAATTGAAATTTTCCAACCAAAATGCACACTTTGAAAACTTAGTCTACAGTTTTTCTTTCCTCAATACTTCTAGCACTTTTCTCAAATGTTCTTCCTGCTCTTGATCATTCTTTGAGTAAATAAATATGTCATCGATGAAAACAATGACAAGCTTGTCAATATATGGCCCACACACGGTCCATGAACACAGCTGGTGTGTTAGTCAATCCAAACGGCATAACCATAAACTCGTAATGACCATAACGCGTCCTAAAAGCAGTTTTTGGAATATCATCCTCCTTTACTCACATTTGATGATATCCAGAACGTAAATCGATCTTCGAATAAATCGACGAGCCTTGTAGTTGATCAAATAAGTCGTCAATTCTCGGCAGTGGATAACGGTTTTTGATGGTAAGTTTGTTCAACTCTCTGTAGTCAATACACAACCTAAATGTACCATCTTTCTTCTTGACAAACAAAACAGGTGCTCCCCATGGTGATGTGCTTGGTCGAATGAAACCACATTCTAATAGTTCTTGTAATTAGCTTTGCAGTTCTTTCATCTCGCTGGGTGCGAGTCTGTAAGGAGCACGAGCTATTGGTGCAGCTCCTGGTACAAGATCTATTTGAAATTCAACAGATCGATGTGGGGGTAATCCCGGTAATTCTTTCGGAAATACATCAGGAAATTCTTTTGCGACGGGAACATCATTGATGCTCTTTTCTTCAGTTTGTACTTTCTTGACGTGTGCTAGAACAGCATAGCAACCTTTTCTTATTAGTTTTTGTGCCTTCAAATTACTAATAAGATGTAGCTTCGTGTTGCCCTTTTCCCCGTACACCATTGAGGGTTCTCCTTCTTCTCGTACAATGCGAATTGCATTTTTATAACATACGATCTCTGCTTTCACCTTCTTCAGCCAGTCCATGCCAACTATTACATCAAAACTCCCTAACTCTACTGGTATCAAATCAATCTTAAATATTTCGCTACCCTATTTAATTTCTCGATTCCGGCATATATAATCTGCTGAAATTAATTTACCGTTTGCTAATTTGAGTAAAAATTTACTATCCAACGGCGTCAATGGACAACTTAATTTAGCACAAAAATCTCTACTCATATAGCTTCTATCCACACCCGAATCAAATAAAATGTAAGAAGATTTAATGTCAATAAGAAACGTACCCGTAACAAGCTCCGGGTCTACCTGTGCCTCTGCCGCATTAATATTGAAAACTCTTCTGCGGCCTTGTCCATTCGTGTTCTCCTGGTTCGGGCAATTTCTAATAATGTGGCCCAGTTTTCCACATTTATAACAAACTACATTGGCATAACTTGCTCCGACACTACTTGCTTCGCCATTACTCGTTCCAACACCATTTGTTTCTTTCGTTCTAATAACCCCTGGTCCGTAGACCTCACACTTTGCCGCGCTATGACCATTTATTTTACACTTGTTGCAAAATTTGGTGCAGAACCCCGAGTGATACTTTTCACACCTTTGGCATAGCTGCTTCTGATTGTTGTTGTTGTTGTGGTTATTATTGTTGTTGGGATGATTGTTGTAGTTGTTGTTGTTGTTGTTGTTGTTGTTGTTGTTGTTGTTGTTATTGTTGGGCCGTTTGTTGTAGTTGCGATTGATGTTGCGATTGTTGGGATAATTGTTGCAATTATTGTTGTAATTGCTGTTGTTGTTATATTGGTGATTCTTATCACCGTTTTTCTCCCACTTTCTTTTGACTTGCTTCACATTGGCCTCTTCAGCAGTCTGTTCTTTAATTCTTTCTTTAATCTGGTTCACTAGTTTGTGAGCCATTCTGCATGCCTGTTGTATGGAGGCGGGCTTGTGTGAACTTATATCTTCTTGGATTCTTTCCGGTAATCCTTTCACAGATGCGTCGATCTTCTCTTCCTCATCTTCGAATGCTCCCAGACACAATAGGCATAATTCTGTGAATCGTCATTCGTACGTGGTAATATCAAATCCTTGGGTTCGTAACCCTCTAAGTTCTATCTTGAGCTTATTGACCTCGGTTCTGGGACGGTACTTCTCGTTCATCAAGTGCTTGAATGCTGACCATGGTAGTGCGTAAGCATCATCTTGTCCCACTTGCTCTAGATAGGTATTCCACCATGTTAACGTAGAACCTGTGAAGGTATGCGTAGCGTACTTCACTTTGTCCTCTTCAGTACACTTACTTATGGCAAACACCGATTTCCTGTACTGCTAGATCCAAGGTTATTTTTGGTATGTAGCGCAGCCTGTACTGCGGCTATGTTTGAAGCAAGAAAGGCACGAAATTCCTCTTCGCTCATATTCAAGGTGTGTCGAGTAGTCGGTGCCATTTCCTTCAAAATAATCAAATGAAATGAGTTAATCATATAGAATATCAAGAGTAGTCAATAGTATTTCATAGCGTAATATGAACTTATTTATAAAAGCTCTTTCTACATATTAGCGTTTTATACTCTTTAATTCGGGTAGTACCTACCCGTTAAGTTCATACTTAGTAGCTAACATACCATTTCAACTACTACAATTCTATATGAAAAACTAATCACAAAAAAAAATATCATATTCAAACCTTTATACAATAACTTGCAAACTTACAATACCGCTTTTTTTTACATATAGCATGAAGTATAGCATATAAAACTTTGATACAAAGTAGTTGCGAAGATAATTCTAGTTAATAAATAAGGCGTTCAGCAAAGGCAATAAAGACACGTAATTCATACGTCCAGAAACAAGTCATGCATTCTGATTTTACTAATACCACTTCCCATCCTTCGTTTTGTGGAACATAACCGTTGTGACCGATAGTAAGACAATGTGTTGTAACGTCGTCAAAAGGATGAAGGTTACGTAATGACCAACAGTCTCGTAATAACCTAAAAACCTCATTTCTTACCCCAATTACCGACTCCGTCACTTGTGGGAACGTTTTGTTTAATAGTTGTAGCCCGATGTTCTTGTTCTCACTTTGGTGAGAAGCGAACATTACTAACCCGTAAGCATAACATGCTTCTTTATGTTGCATGTTAGCTAGTTTTTCTAAATCACGAAGTCCTATATTCGGATATATTGAGTCAAAATAATATCTTAACCCGTTGCGTAAAATAGCATTTGGGTTCCCCGCAATATATGCGTCAAAGTAAACACATCGTAACTTATGGATTTCCCAATGTGATATCCCCCATCTTTCGAACGAAAGCCTTTTATAAATCAAGGAATTCTTGGAACGTTCTTCAAATGTCTTACAAACTGATCTCACCTTAAATAGTTGTGCCGAGAAATTCTGACCGACTCTAGACAAGATTTCATCAATCATGTCTCCGGGTAGGTCTCTTAAAATATTGGGTTGTCTATCCATTTTGTGTTTTTATACTGTAAAATAGACAAAAGTTAGATTCATAAAAAAAATTACTTATTAATACAAGCAATTTTTGCATATATCATAAAGTATAAGCACACTATATTACATATATTACACCACACGAATACAACTATCTTATTCCGACTCGCTCGTTTGTTCTTCTTCGGTTTTGGTTCGTTTTGCCAAGTTTCTAGGGATATATGATGTTCCCCTAATACGAGCCGTCGTTTTCCACATTGGTTTAGAAAAACCTGGTGGTTTAGAGGTTCCTGGGTTATTGTCACAACTTAAGAAATACAGGTGTTGACGATACATATAAAGTTCATCGGGTTTGGAATCAAATTTCTCTATTTTTATGCCCTTTCTCTTATTGTTCTCTTTTGCCTTATTAAATTGTGTTGGGGTAATTTCTATAACATCATCAGAATCCTTGTCGGGATCCGATTCATCGGAGAATTGGTAATCCTCCCAATACTTTGCTTCCTTGGCGGAAACACCATTGACCATAATTAACTTTGGTCAGTTGGTTGAGGATTTTTTTCTACTTAACCGTTTTATTATTTCCCCCACTGGTTGTATTTCTTCTTCCGGTTCCGATTCTTCTTCCGGTTGAAGGTATTTCGTATGCCCGAGAGACATATTAAATTAACATTGGTAATATGTTTTGATCCAAGTCGGGTCATACCCAATAACAAGCTTACCGACACCTTATTCGTATTTGATATTAGCGGTTGGATCGTTGATTAAATACGCGACACTTGAACTTTAAGAAAAATGGTTTCCTAAATAACACTTGATATGTGTATATATATAAATCATGGAATGATTTATATAATAAGGATTTAATTATTTATAGGTTAAATAATTAATTATGTTATGTTGCATTTTATAAAATTGGTTTTATAAAATAAATTATACATAACAAATGGTATGGAATTTTATTAGTTTTATAAATAATGTAAACATAATTTATAAAATGCAAGTTTATAAAATTTGTTTTATAAAAATTTAATTTTACAAAACAAGTTTATAAAAGATGCAAGTTTATAAATTATGTCAAGTATTATTTTATAAAAGGATGGGAGTGGCCTTGGAATTGGATGAAGCATGCTAGAGATTCCATCTTGGTCAAAGAGAATTCCCATTCCATATACATGCAAGACTAGACTCTTTGAAAAGACACTTGCATTAAAACATATCAAGTTAGTTAGCAAAAATTCTGCTCCCTTTTGGTGTTTGCTGGCCGTGACCTTCCAAGCCAAGAAGTGGGTTCATTTTCCTTTTTGCAAGCTTATTTTCAAGTATAAATTAAATTCTAACCAAAGTACAAGGTGTTGGTGCAAGGTTTGGGGTATTATCTCTTGAGGTTTCATTGCTTTGGAGCTCCATTCATCATCATCATCTTCATTACTCACTACCTAGCTTGGAGAAGGTATAAACTCCTTTCTTACTTGTAGTTTGTAAGTATTTTTCACAACTTGATCCTAATTGGGATTTAACTTTAAATGGTTAAATATTAACAAGTTCAATTGGTAATATTTTCATGCTTCCGCTTTAATTTGATTCATAAAATGTTTTAAACATTTTGGAACTTGTTAAATCCCAACAATGGTATCTAGAGACGAAGTTGTTGAAATATGCTTCGAGATGATTATCAAACTCACTATATATTTCGCATTTTATGTACATGCATGATTGTAAAATGCAAAATATTTATGGTTTTGGGTGGGTTTATTATATGGCCGAATTTATGGAGTTCCAAAAGTGGGTTTTGGTTCTTCCATTTGGTTCATACTTGGTTGTATGTTAAAGTTCACAATCTAAGCCTTGACCTTGTGTTTGGTTGCATGCATGGTTGATTTATATTTATTCAATTGGTTTGTAATAATATTTATTCATTTGGCATGTAATAATTCATTTGGTTATTTATTTATTTTTTTTATTTGGTATGTAAAATAGATTAGGTTGTAAGTTCATTTTTTAGACAAAATGTATTAGGATATATTTTGTAAAATGATGAAGATGATGAAGACTTGAAGAACACAAGAAGATTGTATTTGGATACAAGATTTAGTGGGAGATGTAAAATCTCCTACTTTGTGATTTGACCCATTAACCGGTGGCATTTTGTTTTCGGCTAAACAAAATGCCTACCAAAAGGCTTGATTGTAAACATATTATTTTGCATGCGTGGTTGTTTTATATGATTATGGATTGTATGTTTGTATGCTACAAATACATCACACAAATTAACAACTAGCTAAAATGGAAGTTTAATTGGTTAAATTTAACATTATTAACACATGCAAAACTACAATTTAATTGGTTAAATTGAAATGGCAAAAGACGTTAATAAATGGTTATTAAGAACTAGAAACGGATTGCACATATAAAATGGTTTATATCAAAGTAATAAAATTGGCATTGTTACATGACATAAAAATGGATTTTCATAAGAACCATACACTAACTGCATGTTGGTGTATGGCATAAAAGTTTTCTCAAACTAGAAATAATGAAAACTTAAAATCCCTTTAACAAACAAGGTAAACAAGTTAAACGCCATCCTTTTATGTGACACTTAGACATATTAAGGAACTCATGATGGGATAAAGGTCACCTAACCATCATGAACAAACTAATATGATTAAGGTGAAATTCGCATGCATGTGGGATAAAGGTCACCTAACCACTTGTATGTTAAGTTTACACGTTTACACAAGTAGGACGACTTGATTTGGAAATCATGAACTTAGGGTCACCGAAGCATGATGAACATATAGGCGTTGATGCGATAATATACCATGCAAAAGGATTGCATGATTCCATAACTTAGAAGTTGCAAAAGGATTGCAATTGTCATATAATGACTACCTAGCTAAATCAAATGACGGGATAAAGGTCACCTAACCGAAATTTGGTTTACCGTTGGATTCTAATATTTAATAAATATCAAATTAGATTTAAAGGGTATTGATTGTTAAATTAAAATTGATACTTAAACAACTTTGTTAAATTTTGTAGATGGCCGCCAATAACAACAACAACAACATTCCAAACACACCAATCAACTTTAACAACCTATCGTTGAGGTCAATCCTCGAAAAGGAAAAACTCAACCATACAAACTTCATGGATTGGTTCCGCAATCTAAGAATTGTCCTCAAATTAGAGGATATGGCGTATGTGAAAGGACCCGTCCTAATCCATCTGGACGAAGTCATCAACATTTGGTCCCATTGCGATGATCGGCTCCAAGTAATGTCCTTATATTGAACAAATGCACAGCGGAAGACTTAATTCGTACCTGAGAATAAACATGCTTTAAAGTGTCAACCAAAAGGTTGGTGAGTTCATAGGTTTATCATAACAATCATTTCAATATGTTAATAGACCACAAGATTTCATAATCATAAACATAATACACTCGAAAGTGTATGTAAAGCATTCTAAGTGGTTGAGCACTTGGTAACCATACTTAACATTTAATCAACGTTGCATATTCCCTTTATTATGAAATCTCACTACACCGTACCAAGTGTAGTCACCAATACGAAGTACTGTGCAACCGTTGAATACTGGTCATCCAGTCCGGTTGGGGTTGTCAGGCCCGATAGATCTATCAACAGGATTCGCGTTTACAATACCCATGTAAATAGTAGTTACCGAGCTACAGGGAAATATGCCAGTGGTACAACTCAACGTATAATATATTTTTAAGTACTTGTGTCTATTTTGTAAACATTTATAAAAGCAGCGCATGTATTCTCAGCCCAAAAATATATATTGCAAAAGCAATTAAAAAGGGAGCAAATGAAACTCACTTTTGCCTTGAAGGTATTTAATTCGACTTGGTCTCCGATAGATATCACGAACCTAACCATATATATAATATATCAACATATTTTCTTTTTAAGTAATCGTTACATATATATATATACTTTTAATACTTTTAATATTTTCTTAGTCCGTAGTTAGCAGTCCGATGTTAGTGGTCCACAATTAGTTGCTTAAATAAAATAAATGAAGACCCCATCGTATTTGTATTGATCAGAATTAATCTCGACCCATGGTACCATGTTGTCAAATGACGTGTTGCGTACATAAAGTACCGTGTTGTCAAATGACGTGTTGCGTACAATCATGAGGTCTTATGATTAATCTTCTCGCGTTGTTTACGGGTGGTCCTGAAATATATAAAATCAAATCATAAGTAATTATATATAAAATATCATATTAATTAGAAAATATATGATTAATTTACTTTTTCTCCAAATATTTTCGTAGCTAAACTAGCTTCGGATACCCAATCTTGTTTTAGTCGTAGTTTCTTCATTACAACTCCGTTTTTGTTGGTTCAACTTGCCATTTCCTGGGATCGAGTCAAATTTTAAGAATATGAACTTAAAATACCTTAGTTTGTATTCGAAATCATAGGTTATTGGTCAAACTTTGGTGAAACTTATGAAAGTGATCATTTTCCATCATAAAAACAACATTTAATGATCATTTTTCTAAAAATACTTACACTTTGAGTTAAACCATGATATTTTTATGTGTTAACATATTCATAAGAAATATCATTTTTCTAGAACATGAACTTCCAATTCAAAGTTCAAGATGGTTTTTAATTATCCAACCCAAAACAGCTCCCGGTTGCACTCTGACGACGTTGATTCAGTTTTTAAGATGTTCTTTGTAAAACCAAGTTATATCTTGTTAGGTTAGCATATCATTATGATATATTACAGGTCTTAAAGTATTTTAAAAGTCAAGTTAGAAGGATCTATTTAGTTTGCGAACAAGTTTGAAATCATTCAAACTATGTTCTTGTTGTTAAAATTTTATACCACAAAATAAGATAGCTATATGAATATGAATTGAATAAGATTATGAACAAGGTTACTACCTCAAGTTACTTGGACAAAGTTATTGCAAAAGATAAGAAATAATCTTGGAATCAAAGAGTGATGGAGTTAGATCAAAAGGTTGGAAGTAAACTTCTTCAAATGGGTGGTTATTTTGATATGTTCTTGAAAAAGTTTTCTTATGGTGTTTAAGGCTTGTAATTGAAGCTAAATGATGGAGAAAATGCTTGGAGATGATCAAGTATGAAGTTAGGAGTATTTTGAGAGATAAATGAGGGTGTAGATATGAGAAAATGGAGTGAAGAAATGGTGTTCATTTATAAAAACGTTTTTAGTTTATAAAGAAAGAAAAGGATTCCTAATTTTGTTTTCTTACTAATAATTCATACTACTTGACAAATCCTAGTTACCTCATATCTAGGGTAGTAATAATGTTGATTAGGATGTTGATTTGATGTGTATATACCAATAGTAAATACGTATAGAAGCTGGATATGATACGGTTACATATACCCTAGATATACGTATAGAAATCTTGAGGAAACGAAACGAGAATTCAAATATAGCTATCTTTTGTGAATATACTTATATTGTTTTATATATTTAAGTCCTTAAAAAGTGATTAAATACATTATATATACGATACATGTATAAGCATTATAGATTATAAGTATATATATAAAAGAATGTTACGTATAGTTATCGTTTTGAAAACTTAAGTTAGTAGTTTCAAAATATACTTATAACTCATTGTCATTAGTACACAATGAGATGTTAAACCATCCTTAAATCATGTTAAATATATATAAATACATATATATACACAAACGTATAATTATCGTATGTTATATAGTTCGTGATATCATCGGTCATATTGGACGGTCAAACATTGTGTAAAACTCCTTTCAAAAACACAAGTCTCAACAATTCGGATTGCTTATCATGTTGGTATGGTTTAATTTATGTAAATATTAATCTCATAAGTATAATTTGGTCGGAAAATTCCGGGTCATTACAGTACCTACCCGTTAAAGAAATTTCGTCCCCGAAATTTGATAGAGGTTGTTATGGATAACAATAAGAAGGTTTTCATGACAAATATAAGGTGATAATGGAGTTTTATCATCATTGAGTAATGTAGATAAAACGATTCGATTATGCGAAGAATATAAATGAGACTATCGTAAAAGAGTGAGATGAGTAAAATATATTCGTCTTAACCGATGACGTAGTTATGATTGATTTCCGGGATTTAAGGGATTTAAAGAGAATCTTACGTAATAAGATTTGGTTCTTTGGTGATTAAGGAAATTAGGATCTTCTTTGATTATATGCAATAATCTGTTTCGATTTCTCTGTCGGATATTTCACTATAACTTCACCCCTTCGTTTCCTTATTTTCCACGACTCACACCTTCTATTCTTTCTCCCTTGATTCTTACTTTAAAGCATTCATCAATATGCTCCATCCAGTCCTGATTCTTGATATACTCCTAATTTTTATATCTGTCATTCTTTTTTTTCATCTACCACCAGAAGAATCTATTTACTTCTACTATACTCTTGTGTTTATAGTGTTTCTAATTCTCCCGTGTCTCTATATTGCTATCTGCATCGATATACACGGTTTGTAATTTCGGGGTTATTATCGGAGTTTATATTCTTCATTATTTTTCGGAGCTTCATGCTTTCGTTTTCTCTTCCCGACTTCGAGTCAAGCGAGTAATGGTTCGGAATTCGTAGATATGAAATTCAGAATGAACATAGCTAATGCTCTAAGAAGAAAATGGTAATAGAACGATTTTGATTTGTTAAATTACCATAATACCCTGGAGATGACCGAGTCATCCAGAAAAATATTCTCTTGATATGTTTAGAGATTAGATAGAATGTAAGAGTCGTGTAAATGGCACATGATGACGGTCCTGTGAATCATCATGCTTCATTAGAAACTCAGCATGACTTACTGTAATATAATGACATTGATCAAGTGTCATTATATTATACTAATCCATGCTTCAGTTCCCAACACTACTTCAAAACATTCATATTTTAAAATCGAAGGTTTCAGAATTTAGAAACTAACACAGTTTCTTTTATGTTGCAGATATTACGGAGAGATAAATGATCTCAGATAAGAATAGTTGTGAAAATATCGCCAGAAATATGGAGGATATTTATAATAGAACATACGAGAATATCTTAGAATTTCTAATATCAATGGATGATGAAGAAGATTTGTCTGTGAAGGTTTTGAATGAGAATTAAGATGTTTGCTAACGATTTCAGCAGGCACAGAATCATTTGGATTCTTTGAAGGCAAACTTATTCTTTGTGATTTGTCCACGGCTTTCTTCATAGTTTCGCATAATCCGCTTTTCGGTACTAAATTTTCTATCGAGCGTTCCTAACACTCCTTTCTTTATCATCAAACTTTTGGCCATTAAGATCATCTACAACATGCCGCTTCGTCAGCATTTTCAAAGTTAACTGATCTGGGTCATCGGTTATCAAACCGAGGTAGTTTCAGGAGAATTGTGTTTTTAGAATGATTAATTGCTGATGGTAATATTGTGGAATATAAAAGGTTCCCCAGTAACAATAAAGAGTACGCATATATATCGAGATTGTAATAAAGTTGTTTCGGATGAAAAAACGGAGTTGACTTACTGGAGCTGTGACAAAATTAGCTACTTTGAAAAGGGATTGCAAAATGATCTTCGGTAATAACAATGTCAAAGGAACTAGAATAGATACGTGTCAAACGTTTACTCTGTTTCCGAGGGTTTTTCAGGTGCATAACTATATGCATCAATCTTTTCTTCCGTAGATGAAGTGCGGTTGGTTTATCCTTTCGATTGAGTTGTTTTTAAGAATCATGATAGATTTGAACACTGATTGTAATCGTCGAGATACAATGAGGTTTAAGATGAAATCAAGTGGCAATCTTGAAGAAATGTTTAGTTTCATATGTTATAATCAATATTTTAATTCATTTTAATTGTCCAATGTCATTAGTCCACAGTCGATAGTCCACAGTAATAGTCCAATAATTCATATATAGTTTAATATATAATATACGAATTAATTAATACGTGTCGTGACCAGTATACGTCTCAGACTCGATCACAACTCAAACTATATATATTATTGTAGAATCAACCTCAATCCTGTATAGAGAACTCGATCATTACTGCATATAGAGTGTCTATGGTGATTCCAAATAATATATATAGATGCGTCGATATGATATGTCAAAACATTGTATACGTGTCCCGATATTTAAAGTGCGTAAAATAATTACAGAAATTAAATGACGATAAATAAAAGTGCGATAATTAAATTGCGATAAATAAACTGCGATAAATAAAATGTAATCAGTTAGCTAGGAACAGTTAGCTGGAATAGTTAGCGTGGATTCTTAACAAAATTTTTCATAGTTAATTTGTTTGTTTTCTAACAGATTTTATTTTGTCATATGTTTTCTTCATATGCCACTTGTTGGATTCTGGGAAGTCAAAATCCAAATATGAAATTGAATGAAAATGGTTATTCTGCGGTGAACGGATACGTATATCGGTGGTTGTAAGTAGGATAGTAGATGACTGTTGAATCAGCTTCGACGAATGTACAATGTAACTTATTAAGATGAAATCTAATTATTCCTCGGGTATTACCTACCCGTTAAAAAAAAATTCACCATTAATATTTTGTACAAAAGAAATTTTAATTACAATCTTTATGAAAACATATATACATATATATTTTCTTCAGATGAAATCATGAATTTAATGAGTTAATATGATATTAATCTCATTTGCTTTTCGGTTTGAGCTAGAATAAGAAATCTCTAAAACTTTTTAAAACCACATATTCTTCACAGAATAAGAAATCTCTAAAACTTTTTGAAACCACATATATATTTTCTTCGCAGAATAACAACTACTAGTTAGACACACTAATGTAAGACCTGGTTCGCTACAACCACCGCTCTGATACCAACTGAAAGGACCCGTCCTAATCCACCTGGATGAAGTCATCAACATTTGGTCCCATTGCGATGATCGGCTCCAAGTAATGTCCTTATATTGAGCAAATGCACAGCGGAAGACTTAATTCGTACCTGAGAATAAACATGCTTTAAAGTGTCAACCAAAAGGTTGGTGAGTTCATACGTTTATCATAACAATCATTTCAATATGTTAATAGACCACAAAATTTCATAATCATAAACATAATACACTCGAAAGTGTATGTAAAGCATTCTAAGTGGTTGAGCACTTGGTAACCATACTTAACATTTAATCAACGTCGCATATTCCCTTTATTATGAAATCTCACTACACCGTACCAAGCGTAGTCACCAATACGAAGTACTGTGCAACCGTTGAATACTGGTCGTCCAGTCCGGTTGGGGTTGTCAGGCCCGATAGATCTATCAACAGGATTCGCGTTTACAATACCCATGTAAATAGTAGTTACCGAGCTACAGGGAAATATACCAGTGGTACAACTCAACGTAGAATATATTTTTAAGTACTTGTGTCTATTTTGTAAACATTTATAAAAGCAGCGCATGTATTCTCAGCCCAAAAATATATATTGCAAAAGCAATTAAAAAGGGAGCAAATGAAACTCACTTTTGCCTTGAAGGTATTTAATTCGACTTGGTCTCCGATAGATATCACGAACCTAACCATATATATAATATATCAACATATTTTTTTTTAAGTAATCGTTACATATATGTATACTTTTAATACTTTTAATATTTTCTTAGTCCGTAGTTAGCAGTCCGATGTTAGTGGTCCACAATTAGTTGCTTAAATAAAATAAATAAAGACCCCATCGTATTCGTATTGATCAGAATTAATCTCGACCCATGGTACCATGTTGTCAAATGACGTGTTGCGTACATAAAGTACCGTGTTGTCAAATGACGTGTTGCGTACAATCATGAGGTCTTATGATTAATCTTCTCGTGTTGTTTACGGGTGGTCCTGAAATATATAAAATCAAATCATAAGTAATTATATATAAAATATCATATTAATTATAAAATATATGATTAATTTACTTTTTCTCCAAATATTTTCGTAGCTAAACTAGCTTCGGATACCCAATCTTGTTTTAGTCGTAGTTTCTTCATTACAACTCCGTTTTTGTTGGTTCAACTTGCCACTTCCTTGGATCGAGTCAAATTTTAAGAATATGAACTGAAAATACCTTAGTTTGTATTCGAAATCATAGGTTATAGGTCAAACTTTGGTGAAACTTATGAAAGTGATCATTTTCCATCATAAAAACAACATTTAATGATCATTTTTCTAAAAATACTTACACTTTGGGTTAAACCATGAAATTTTTATGTGTTAACATATTCATAAGAAATATCATTTTTCTAGAACATGAACTTCCAATTCAAAGTTCAAGATGGTTTTTAATTATCCAACCCAAAACAGCTCCCGGTTGCACTCTGACGACGTAGATTCAGTTTTTAAGATGTTCTTTGTAAAACCAAGTTATATCTTGTTAGGTTAGCATATCATTATGATATATTACAGGTCTTAAAGTGTTTTAAAAGTCAAGTTAGAAGGATCTATTTAGTTTGCGAACAAGTTTGAAATCATTCAAACTATGTTCTTGTTGTTAAAATTTTATACCACAAAATAAGATAGCTATATGAATATGAATTGAATAAGATTATGAACAAGGTTACTACCTCAAGTTACTTGGATAAAGTTATTGCAAAAGATAAGAAATAATCTTGGAATCAAGGAGTGGTGGAGTTAGATCAAAAGGTTGGAAGTAAACTTCTTCAAATGGGTGGTTATTTTGATATGTTTTTGAAAGAGTTTTCTTATGGTGTTTAAGGCTTGTAATTGAAGCTAAATGATAGGGAAAATGCTTGGAGATGATCAAGTATGAATTTAGGAGTATTTTGAGAGATAAATGAGGGTGTAGATATGAGAAAATGGAGTGAAGAAATGGTATTCATTTATAAAAACGTTTTTAGTTTATAAAGAAAGAAAAGGATTCCTAATTTTGTTTTCTTACTAATAATTCATACTACTTGACAAATCCTAGTTACCTCATATCTAGGGTAGTAATAATGTTGATTAGGATGTTGATTTGATGTGTATATACTAATAGTAAATATGTATAGAAGCTGGATATGATACGGTTACATATACCCTAGATATACGTATAGAAATCTTGAGGAAACGAAATGAGAATTCAAATATAGCTATCTTTTGTGAATATACTTATATTGTTTTATGTATTTAAGTCCTTAAAAAGTGATTAAATACATTATATATACGATACATGTATAAGCATTATAGATTATAAGTATATATATCAAAGAATGTTACGTATAGTTATCGTTTTGAAAACTTAAGTTAGTAGTTTCAAAATATACTTATAACTCATTGTCATTAGTACACAATGAGATGTTAAACCATCCTTAAATCATGTTAAATATATATAAATACATATATATACACAAACGTATAATTATCGTATGTTATATAGTTCGTGATATCATCGGTCATATTGGACAGTCAAACGTTGTGTAAAACTCCTTTAAAAAACACAAGTCTCAACAATTCAGATTGCTTATCATGTTGGTATGGTTTAATTTATGTAAATATTAATCTCATAAGTATAATTTGGTCAGAAAATTCCTGGTCATTACAGTACCTACCCGTTAAAGAAATTTCGTCCCCGAAATTTGATAGAGGTTATTATGGATAACAATAAGAAGGTTTTCATGACAAATATAAGGTGATAATGGAGTTTTATCATCATTGAGTAATGTAGATAAAATGATTCGATTATGCGAAGAATATAAATGAGACTATATGAGTAAAATATATTCGTCTTAACCGATGACGTAGTTATGATTGATTTCCGGGATTTAAGGGATTTAAAGAGAATCTTACGTAATAAGATTTGGTTCTTTGGTGATTAAGGAAATTAGGATCTTCTTTGATTATATGCAATAATCTGTTTCGATTGCTCTGTCGGATATTTCACTATAACTTCACCCCTTCGTTTCCTTATTTTCCACGACTCACACCTTCTATTCTTTCTCCCTTGATTCTTACTTTAAAGCATTCATCAATATGCTCCATCCAGTCCTGATTCTTGATATACTCCTAATTTTTATATCTGTCATTCTTCTTTTTCATCTACCACCAAAAGAATCTATTTACTTCTACTATACTCTTGTGTTTATAGTGTTTCTAATTCTCCCGTGTCTCTATATTGCTATCTGCATCGATATACACGGTTTGTAATTTCGAGGTTATTATCGGAGTTTATATTCTTCATTATTTTTCGGAGCTTCATGCTTTCATTTTCTCTTCCCGACTTCGAGTCAAGCGAGTAATGGTTCGGAATTCGTAGATATGAAATTCAGAATGAACATAGCTAATGCTCTAAGAAAAAAATGGTAATAGAACGATTTTGATTTGTTAAATTACCAGAATACCCTGGAGATGACCGAGTCATCCAGAAAAATATTCTCTTGATATGTTTAGAGATTAGATAGAATGTAAGACTCATGTAAATGGCGCATGATGACGGTCCTGTGAATCATCATGCTTCATTAGAAACTCAGCATGACTTACTGTAATATAATGACATTGATCAAGTGTCATTATATTATACTAATCCATGCTTCAGTTCCCAACACTACTTTAAAACATTCATATTTTAAACTCGAAGGTTTCAGAATTTAGAAACTAACACAGTTTCTTTTATGTTGCAGATATTACGGAGAGATAAATGATCTCAGATAAGAATAGTTGTGAAAATATCGCCAGAAATATGGAGGATATTTATAATAGAACATACGAGAATATCTTAGAATTTCTAATATCAATGGATGATGAAGAAGATTTGTCTGTGAAGGTTTTGAATGAGAAATAAGATGTTTGCTAACGATTTCAGCAGGTACAGAATCATTTGGATTCTTTGAAGGCAAACTTATTCTTTGTGATTTGTCCACGGCTTTCTTCATAGTTTCGCATAATCCGCTTTTCGGTACTAAATTTTCTATCGAGCGTTCCTAACACTCCTTTCTTTATCATCAAACTTTTGGCCATTAAGATCATCTACAACATGCCGCTTCGTCAGCATTTTCAAAGTTCACTGATCTGGGTCATCGGTTATCAAACCGAGGTAGTTTCAGGAGAATTGTGTTTTTAGAATGATTAATCGCTGATGGTAATATTGTGGAATATAAAAGGTTCCCCAGTAACAATAAAGAGTACGCATATATATCGCGGTTGTAATAAAGTTGTTTCGGATGAAAAGTCGGAGTTGACTTACTGGAGCTGTGACAAAATTAGCTACTTTGGAAAGGGATTGCAAAACGATCTTCGGTAATAACAATGTCAAAGGAACTAGAACAGATACGTGTCAAATGTTTACTCAGTTTTTGAGGGTTTTTCAGGTGCATAACTATATGCATCAATCTTTTCTTCCGTAGATGAAGTGCGGTTGGTTTATCCTTTCGATTGAGTTGTTTTTAAGAATCATGATAGATTTGAACGCTGATTGTAATCGTCGAGATACAATGAGGTTTAAGATGAAATCAAGTGGCAATCTTGAAGAAATGTTTAGTTTCATATGTTATAATCAATATTTTAATTCATTTTAATTGTCCAATGTCATTAGTCCACAGTCGATAGTCCACAGTAACAGTCCAATAATTCATATATAGTTTAATATATAATATACGAATTAATTAATACGTGTCGTGACCCGTATACATCTCAGACTCGATCACAACTCAAACTATATATATTATTGTAGAATCAACCTCAATCCTGTATAGAGAACTCAATCATTACTGCATATAGAGTGTCTATGGTGATTCCAAATAATATATATAGATGCGTCGATATGATATGTCAAAACATTGTATACGTGTCCCGATATTTAAAGTGCGTAAAATAATTACAGAAATTAAATGACGATAAATAAAAGTGCGATAATTAAATTGCGATAAATAAACTGCGATAAATAAAATGTAATCAGTTAGCTAGGAACAGTTAGCTGGAATAGTTAGCGTGGATTCTTAACAAAATTTTTCATAGTTAATTTGTTTGTTTCTAATAGATTTTATTTTGTCATATGTTTTCTTCATATGCCACTTGTTGGATTCTGGGAAGTCAAAATCCAAATATGAAATTGAATGAAAATGGTTATTCTGCGGTGAACGGATACGTATATCGGTGGTTGTAAGTAGGATAGTAGATGACTGTTGAATCAGCTTCGACGAATGTAAAATGTAACTTATTAAGATGAAATCTAATTATTCCTCGGGTATTACCTACCCGTTAAAAAAATTTCACCATTAATATTTTGTACAAAAGAACTTTTAACTACAATCTTTATGAAAACATATATACATATATATTTTCTTCAGATGAAATCATGAATTTAATGAGTTAATATGATATTAATCTCATTTGCTTTTCGGTTTGAGCTAGAATAAGAAATCTCTAAAACTTTTGGAAACCACATATTCTTCGCAGAATATCAATGAAGTTATGGATCAATACTTCATCGTTCATTATTGTTGGTACTCCTTGGTATCAATGGTGCGTATGATGTTGATGTTTGTGGGACAGATTATGATGTCGAGACCTATGATGCGGATGTTGTTTGTTAGTGGTGATGATGGTATTGTTGATGTTATTGATGGTGGTGCTGATTATGCTGCTGGTGCTGCTGCTGGTGTTTGCAACCTTCGCACCATGTTCTCCAAAGCCGTTACGCGAGCGCGAAATTCGTTAACTTCTGCTAGTACACCGGGATGATTGGTGGTTGGAGCGAGCGAATGAACAAGATTTGTAATATGGGATAGTATATAATCGTGACGAGATACTCTAGAAATGAGAGAGAAAATGGTGTTTCGAATAGGTTCGCCGGTAAGTGCTTCAGGTTCATCGCCAAGAGGGCAATTTGGTGGACGGAATGGATCACCTTCTTCTTGTCTTCAGTGATTTAGTATATTACGAACCCATCCCCAATTCATCCAGAATAGATGATGGGAAATTGGTTGATCCATTCCGATGACGCTGCTTTCGGAACCCGAATGGAAATTCATATCGGCATAACTGTCGGAATCTGAAGAATTCGAACTAGTTGCGGAATCCATCTTGTATAATGGGAAAAATGAATTTTTGGTATGGAATAGATTATAGGAGTTAGATTTCGTACTCTTCAATACATAATTTACATATGTATATATAATACCAAAATCCCGTAAATTACGGAGAATCTTTGAAAAGATATCAGTCAAAGTTCGCAATAACAGATATGCTAAGATAAGAATTCGTCTATACACTATCAATGCAGTAAATGCAGTAAAACGTGTCTAGACTTATGAATGATAAGCAGGTAATTTCCTAAGGATGATAACCAGATGATTTCCGACTATAAATGATAAGCAAAACTTTTGACATGTAGACACGGTCGAAGTCCAGACTCATTAATGAATCCTAACAACTACTAGTTAGACACACTAATGCAAGACCTGGTTCGCTACGACCACCGCTCTGATACCAACTGAAAGGACCCGTCCTAATCCACCTGGATGAAGTCATCAACATTTGGTCCCATTGCGATAATCGGCTCCAAGTAATGTCCTTATATTGAGCAAATGCACAGCGGAAGACTTAATTCGTACCTGAGAATAAACATGCTTTAACGTGTCAACCAAAAGGTTGGTGAGTTCATAGGTTTATCATAACAATAATTTCAATATGTTAATAGACCACAAGATTTCATAATCATAAACATAATACACTCGAAAGTGTATGTAAAGCATTCTAAGTGGTTGAGCACTTGGTAACCATACTTAACATTTAATTAACGTCGCATATTCCCTTTATTATGAAATCTCACTACACCGTAACAAGTGTAGTCACCAATACGAAGTACTGTGCAACTGTTGAATACTGGTCGTCCAGTCCGGTTGGGGTTGTCAGGCTCGATAGATCTATCAACAGGATTCACGTTTACAATACCCATGTAAATAGTAGTTACCGAGCTACAGGGAAATATGCCAGTGGTACAACTCAACGTATAATATATTTTTAAGTACTTGTGTCTATTTTGTAAACATTTATAAAAGCAGCGCATGTATTCTCAGCCCAAAAATATATATTGCAAAAGCAATTAAAAAGGGAGCAAATGAAACTCACTTTTGCCTTGAAGGTATTTAATTCGACTTGGTCTCCGATAGATATCACGAACCTAACCATATATATAATATATCAACATATTTTATTTTTAAGTAATCGTTACATATATATATACTTTTAATACTTTTAATATTTTCTTAGTCCGTAGTTAGCAGTCCGATGTTAGTGGTCCACAATTAGTTGCTTAAATAAAATAAATGAAGACCCCATCGTATTCGTATTGATCAGAATTAATCTTGACCCATGGTACCATGTTGTCAAATGACGTGTTGCGTACATAAAGTACCGTGTTGTCAAATGACGTGTTGCGTACAATCATGAGGTCTTATGATTAATCTTCTCGTGTTGTTTACGGGTGGTCCTGAAATATATAAAATCAAATCATAAGTAATTATATATAAAATATCATATTAATTAGAAAATATATGATTAATTTACTTTTTCTCCAAATATTTTCGTAGCTAAACTAGCTTCAGATACCCAATCTTGTTTTAGTCGTAGTTTCTTCATTACAACTCCGTTTTTGTTGGTTCAACTTGCCACTTCCTTGGATCGAGTCAAATTTTAAGAATATGAACTTAAAATACCTTAGTTTGTATTCAAAATCATAGGTTATAGGTCAAACTTTGGTGAAACTTATGAAAGTGATCATTTTCCATCATAAAAACAACATTTAATGATCATTTTTCTAAAAATACTTACACTTTGAGTTAAACCATGAAATTTTTATGTGTTAACATATTCATAAGAAATATCATTTTTCCAGAACATGAACTTCCAATTTAAAGTTCAAGATGGTTTTTAATTATCCAACCCAAAACAGCTCCCGGTTGCACTCTGACGACGTAGATTCAGTTTTTAAGATGTTCTTTGTAAAACCAAGTTATATCTTGTTAGGTTAGCATATCATTATGATATATTACAGGTCTTAAAGTGTTTTAAAAGTCAAGTTAGAAGGATCTATTTAGTTTGCGAACAAGTTTGAAATCATTCAAACTATGTTCTTGTTGTTAAAATTTTATACCACAAAATAAGATAGCTATATGAATATGAATTGAATAAGATTATGAACAAGGTTACTACCTCAAGTTACTTGGACAAAGTTATTGCAAAAGATAAGAAATAATCTTGGAATCAAAGAGTGGTGGAGTTAGATCAAAAGGTTGGAAGTAAACTTCTTCAAATGGGTGGTTATTTTGATATGTTCTTGAAAGAGTTTTCTTATGGTGTTTATGAAAGGACCCGTCCTAATCCATCTGGACGAAGTCTTCAACAGCTGGTCCCATTGCGAGGTTCTGACCTCTATATGCCATGTACGACTCCATGTAATATGAGCAAATGCACAGCGAAAGATTTCTTTCATACCTGAGAATAAACATGCTTTAAAGTGTCAACCAAAAGGTTTGTGAGTTCATAAGTTTATCATAAACAATAAAATTCATCATTTTGATAGACCACAAGATTTAAATCCTGCATGGTACAAATGGGCCCGAATCCTATACCCACCTGTAATGTACATGCGATATCTTTTAAATACAGTACACCTTTCTTGTGTACGAAATCATCTTTCATAAATCTTAGTAACCGTACACGTATCTTGTGCACAAAAATAACATACACATAACCTGTGTATAAAATCATTCTCTCGATACATAACATTCATATCAAATGGTGGCAATTATCATGTCCACATAATTCAATGGTGGCAATTATCATGTCCACATAATTCAATGGTGGCAATTATCATGTCCACATAATTCAACAATAATCCGCAGAACTTCTGTCTGCATAATAATTCATTCGAGGAATGTTTTGCTTGTGTCTATCTCGTCTAACATTTATAAACGCATTTCATGTATTCGCAGTTCAAAATATATTTCAAAAGCATTTAATAAAACAGTTGTAAAAACAGCGCATGTATTCTCAGTCCCAAAAATATAAAGAGTAAAAGGGAGCAAATGAAACTTACGCATATAAATATTGTAAAACAGTTAATAAAGCATTTTGCATGTATTCTCAGCCCAAAAATGTAATGAGTAAAAAGGGAGCAAATGAACTCACCTAATGTATTTTGTAGTAAAAATACATATGACTATATTGGACAATGCAGGGTTGGCCTCGGATTCACGAACCTATATCATTCATATGTATATTAATACATATATTCTTAATCAAATAAATTTATATATTATATCTTAAATTATATATCTTATATATTTAATTTATATATATTTAAAATAGTTAATACTTATATAGTTTAATATTAAATTAAAAACAAATAATTTGTAATATGTAAATATTTATATAAATAATCTTAATATATATAATTATATGAAATATTAGGGTAGTTGTAACAAATATACTCTTTTATGGAAAATAAAATATATTGTTAATATAAAAGTAATAATGATAATAATAATAATAAATAAAAAAACTTATTTTATTTTACAATAATAATAATAGTTATTATGATACTAATATTGATAATATAAAAATAATAACATTAATGTCAAAATAATAATAATAATTTTACTAATAATGATAATAGTAATGATATTAATACTAATAATACTTATTTTAATAATAATAATGATATTAATGATAATAATAATAATAATAATATAATAATACTTATAATACTTAATGCTAATACTTATTATGAATGATAATAATATTAATCATATAACAACTATAATTAATAATAATAACAATAATAATAAAAATAAAAACAATAGTAATAACTACCTTAATAGGAAGAGCTTTAAAAAAATAAATAAACTGTCTGCGCCCAAGCTTGAACCCCTGACCTCTCGCTAACACACAAACACTCTAAACCACTCCGCTATTACTTCATCTGTGATCTAATACCCAACTAAATATTGTATCTCGTGTTTTTTTCCATTTCGGCCCAGCAAGAAATACTTAATCAAGTCCAATGGGCTTGACTTGAGTCTGTTTATTTAAATAGGAAAAAAAAATTTAGCAGACCAAGATTGAACACAGGACCTCTCGTTTACACACAAACACCCAGAACCACTCCACCATTATCGTTTTTCTATAATTATTAGTATCATAATTAAAATTAACCCGATACATAGTCTCCCTTTTCATCTTCTTCAAGGTAACTCTCATAATCATCTCATTCCTCACAAACTCATCGTACATAACTGTCATCATTCGTTTTCTTCATCTTCATCGTTATGCCTCATCATAGTCGTCACGTTCCTCATCATTTACATTTTTCTATTCACAGAATCATTTCATCATGATCATCTCCTTCATTTATACTCGTAATATGAACATCACGGTATCATCGTTCTTCCTCACTATTTATCATCATTATACTAACCGTACCTCATCATAGTCGTTGTTTTTAAAACAAAACTAGCTGTAGCAGCTCATGGGTGCAAACTGGAATGCTAGAACAGCTGTAGCTGTTCGATTATAAACAGAAATAGAGTTGCAGTAACCCTTTTTAATTGTGCAACATTTATTGAGAGCTGGAAATTGAATAGAACAGAAAACATTAAGTGAGAGAGAGAGAGAATGATAGAGAGAGGAGAGAAAGGTGGTTGTCGACGGCTACATCAATCAGAAAACCACGAGGTGGCGGTGACGAGATTATAATGGGTGGTGATGGATTGGTGTGGTGGGTTGATGAATACGGTTGAAGGTGGTTGATCGTGTAGGAAGCTAGATGGTGGTGATGGAGAGGTTCACGATGGGTTGTGATGATGGCGATTTATGGTTGTGCCGGGTTGTTCATGGTGGTTGTGCAGGGTGGTGATAGGGTGGTCGTGGGAGGTGAAGGTGGTGGCTCGTAAGTGAGGGATTGATTTGGTGGCCGGTTAAATAAAACCCTGGGTAGTTCATGGTGGTTCTATGGTGATGGTGGTGGTTCAGATGGAGAAGTTAGAAATGGGTGTTTGGTTTTCTTTTATGCAGAACCTATATCTACATACATATATATTTATAGTAATATTATAAATAATTTAATAATAATAATTAATAATAATATATATAATAAAAAATCAAAAGAAAGCGTGCACCTACAACAGTAAACAACAGTATAGCCATCTTAAATTTTGGTTGTTTCTACCGACAGTTTTCTCCCGCAGTGCTATACCGTGGTTTATTGCTAAACAGTTAACGTATAAAAGTGTTCCTAAAAATCCCAAATTTTTATATTAAATATATTTAATTATTTCACTCATTAACTGTTTGAAACCTGATCAAAAAGGTTCGGTAATTATTTATTTTATGTACCAAATAACACGTACAGAGTACTAAAATTTAAACTAAAAAGATAAAAATATTTTTGACAAATCTAAAATCTTCGTAATCAATTTATAGTCCAACTTTTATTTTAATCCTTCATGAACACGTACAATATCTATATTAAAACTAACAAAACATCAACCGAGTGTTACCGATGTTTGCCAATTAAGCTCGAAATCATTCATTTTCTATTTACTCTCTCTTCTCTCTCTCTCTATATATATAATCAATTTTAAATAACAAGTTTTATCACATAAATATATATTATATATTTTTAAACAAATAGATTTAATATTATTTTATATATTTCCAAGTAGTATTTATATACACATTTATATACACACACATATATATGTATTTATTTACAAATATTAGTTCGTGAATCGTCGTAAATAGTCACAGGTTAATTGATATAATTTAAACAGTTTAAAATTTTTGAGACTCAACATTACAGACTTTTATTATCGTCTCGAATCCATATAAAGATTAAGTTTAAATTTGGTCGGAAATTTTCGGGTCATGACAGTACCTACCCGTTAAAGAAATTTCGTCCCGAAATTTGATTGAGGTCGTCATGGCTAACAATAAGAATGTCTTTTATGACGAATATGAGTTGATAAATAGAGTTTTATCACTATTGAGTAATTGGGATAAAATAATTCGGTTACTCGAATAGTATGAGTGAAGCCATCGCAAAAGAGTGAAATGAGGTAATAAATATTAGTCTTGACTTTTGACGTAGTCACAGTTATTTTCTGAAATTCAAGGAATTTAAAGAAAATCTTCGAAATCTATAAAAGATTTGATTTTTCGGTAATTAAGGAATTAGTATCCTATATAATTGAATGCGGTAATCTGTCTCGATTACTACGTCTGACATTTTGTTATAAATCAACCTCTTTCGTTCCATTCTTTTCACCGTTCCTTTACTCAATTCATATTTCCAAAAGATTCTGGAAATGCTTAATCTAGTTCTAATACTTTGTATTTTCCTGACTATCGCTTCTGTCATTCTTCTCTTTCATTTATCACCAGAGGAATCTGTTTACTTCTATGATTACCTTGGGGTTATAATATTTTTAATTCTCCCGTGTCTTTACTTTGCGATGCGTATTGATATACACGGTTTGTAATTTCGGTGTTGTTGTCGGGCTTTATATTTTCTATTATATTTAGTAGTTTCATGCGTTTGTTTTCTCTTCCCGACTTCAAGTCAAGCGAATAATGATCCAGAATTCATAGATATAGAGTTTCGAATGATCATAATGTTCTAAGCATGAAGGATCGTAATAGCACGATTTGATTTGGTAAATTACCAGAATCACCGAGGATAGAACTATCAAGAATATATTTTCTTGATATGTTCGGAGGTTAAGTAGAATGGAAGAGTTATGTAACATGGTACATAGTGACGGTAAGATCTGTGAACCATCATCATGTTCCATTAGAAATTCAGCATGACTTACTGTAATATAATCACGTTGGCCAAGTGCATTATATTATACTAACACATGCTTCAATTCCCAACACTACTCCAGAAACCATTCATAATTCATACTTAGATTTTACAGAAGTTTCCAATATAATGGAATACAGAAAACACGAAGAGGTAGATAATTTCGGACAAGAATATTTATGAAAATATCCTCAGAAATATCGAAGATATTTATGATGATATTTTGGAATTTTCAAGTTCGAAAGTTGATAAGGAAAAATTTTCCGCAAGATTTTAACGTGGGTACGGAGCAAGATATTCTCTAAAGATTTCATCGGATCCAGATTTATCTGGGTACTTTGAATATAGGGTTTGGTTTTTGTATTTGTCCTTGGTCTCCTTTATGGTTTGCTCAATCCGTTTTTCAGTACCAAATTTTCTATCGAGTATTCCCACGCCCCATTCTTTTATCATCACTTTTGGTCATTAAGACCATTTACTACAGGCTGCTTCGTCAGCATTTTTTAAAGTTAACGGATCTGGGTCATCGGTTATTAAACCGAGGGGTTTTAAGAGAATTGTGTTTTTAGATGATTAAACGCTGATGGTAGTAGGGTGGAATATAAAAGATTTTTCGGTAACGAAGGTGAAAAGACAACGTATATATCAAGGTTATAATAAGGTTATTCCGACTGAAAAGTCGAAGTTGACTTGCTGGAGCTGTGAAAAAAATTGGCTACTTTGGAAAGGGATTGCAAAACGATCTTCGGTAATAACAATGTCAAAGGAACTAGAACAGATACGTGTCAAACGTTTACTCAGTTTCCGAGGGTTTTTCAGGTGCATAACTATATGCATCAATCTTTTCTTCCGTAGATGAAATGCGGTTGGTTTATCCTCTCGATTGAGGTATTTTTAAGAATCATGATAGATTTGAACGCTGATTGTAATCGTCGAGATACAATGAGGTTTAAGATGAAATCAAGTGGCAAACTTGAAGAATTGTTTAGTTGCATATGTTATAATCAATATTTTAATTCATTTTAATTGTCCAATGTTAGCAGTCCAATAGTCCAATTTATTCATATATAATTTAATATATAATATTCGAATTAATTAATACGTATTGTGACCCGTGTACTGGTCTCAGTATTGATCACAACTCAAACCATATATATATTTTGGAATCAACCTCAACCCTGTATAGCCAACTCCAACATTCACATATAGAGTGTCTATGGTTGTTCCAAAATATATATATAGATGGGTCGATATGATAGGTCGAAACCTTGTATACGTGTCCCGTTTTAAAGTGCGTAAAAGTAAATAACAGAAATTAAATGACGATAAATAAAATTGCGAGAATGTAAATTGCGATAAATAAAATGTAACCAGTTAGCTAGGAACAGTTAGCTAGGAACAGTTAGCATGGATTCTTAACAAAATTCTTCTCATAGTTAAATTGTTTGTTTCTAACAAGTTTTATTTTGTTCAATGTTTTCTTCATTATGCCACTTGTTGAATTCTGATAGATCAAAATCCAAATATGAAATTGAATGAAAATGGTTTTTCTGCGGTGAACGGATTCGTATCTTTGTGGATGTAAGTAGGATAGTAAATGACTGTTGAATAGATTTGAAGAATGTACAGTGTAACTTATTAATGTGAAACCCAAATATTCCTCGGGTATTACCTACCTGTTAAAATATTTTCATCATTAACAGTTGGTACAAAAGAATTTTTAACTACAATCTTTATGAAAATATACATACATATATATTTTCTTCAGATGTAATCATGGATTTAATGAGTCAATATAAGATATTAAACTCATTTGATTTACCGTTAATACTAGATTACATAATTTCTAAAACTTTAGAAATTACCTAATCGCCATGTCGAGCAAAGATAATCGATGTAGAACGATATGTAGAATGAAGATAAAGTAGATAGAACGATACGTAGGACGATGATTAGGCTCGAGGTACAGAATGAGATGTTGAGGCGTGTGATGTTGAAACTTGGGTTGTTGGTGGTACTGGTGTCGATGTTAGTGTCGGTGATGCTGCTGGTGCTGGTAAGTTTTGCACCATATTCTCCAACTCCACGACTCGATCGCGAAGTTCATTGACTTCTTCTATTATTCCGGGATGATTGCCGGTCAGAACAAGCAGATGAATAAGGTTTAGAATTGTGGATAGAATATAATCGTGGCGAGATATTCGCGTAACGAGAGTGAAAATGGTGTTTCGAACTGATTCGCCGGTAAGTGATTCAGGTTCTTCACCAAAAGGTGAATTCGGTTGGTGGAAGGGATCGCCTTCTTCTCGTCTCCAATGATTGAGTAGACTATGAACCCATCAGATGAATCGGGGATGACTGATTAATTGATTCATTATAGTGACACTGCTTTCAAAGCTTAGGTGAAACTCCATATCGGAATAGCTGTCGGAATAACTATCGAAATAGCTATCGGAATTCGAGGGACTCGAACTGGTTGAGGGATTCATCTCGTACGATCAGGTGAAGGATTTTCGATAAGAAATAGATTATAGGATGTAGATTAATACCCTGCAATAAATAAATTTACATATGCATATATAATACTAAAATCCCATAAGTTACGGAGAAATCTACGAAAGCTGCCAGGCAAAGTCTACAGTAACAGATACGCTAAGATATGAATTTGGTCTATACGCTGTCTATGCAATAGAGGCAGTAAGACATGTCTAGACTAAGAATGATAAGAAGGTAATTTCCTAAGGATGATAAACAGATGATTTCCGACTAGAAATGATAAGCAAAACTTTTGACATGCAGACACGGTCGAAGTCCAGACTCACTAATGCATCTAAACAACTATCAGTTAGACACACTATTACAAGACCTGGTTCGCTAAGACTACCGCTCTGATACCAACTGAAAGGACCCGTCCTAATCCATCTGGACGAAGTCTTCAACAGCTGGTCCCATTGCGAGGTTCTGACCTCTATATGCCATGTACGACTCCATGTAATATGAGCAAATGCACAGCGGAAGATTTCTTTCATACCTGAGAATAAACATGCTTTAAAGTGTCAACCAAAAGGTTGTTGAGTTCATAAGTTTATCATAAACAATAAAATTCATCATTTTGATAGACCACAAGATTTAAATCCTGCATGGTACAAATGGGCCCGAATCCTATACCCACCTGTAATGTACATGCGATATCTTTTAAATACAGTACACCTTTCTTGTGTATGAAATCATCTTTCATAAATCTTAGTAATCGTACACGTATCTTGTGCACAAAAATAACATACACATTACCTGTGTATAAAATCATTCTCTCGATACATAACATTCATATCAAATGGTGGCAATTATCATGTCCACATAATTCAATGGTGGCAATTATCATGTCCACATAATTCAATGTTGGCAATTATCATGTCCATATAATTCAACAATAATCCGCAGAACTTCTGTCTGCATAATAATTCATTCGAGGAATGTTTTGCTTGTGTCTATCTCGTCTAACATTTATAAAAGCATTTCATGTATTCGCAGTTCAAAATATATTTCAAAAGCATTTAATAAAACAGTTGTAAAAATAGCGCATGTATTCTCAGTCCCAAAAATATAAAGAGTAAAAGGGAGCAAATGAAACTTACGCATATAAATATTGTAAAACAGTTAATAAAGCATTTTGCATGTATTCTCAGCCCAAAAATGTAATGAGTAAAAAGGGAGCAAATGAACTCACCTAATGTATTTTGTAGTAAAAATACATATGACTATATTGGACAATGCAGGGTTGGCCTCGGATTCACGAACCTATATCATTCATATGTATATTAATACATATATTCTTAGTCAAATAAATTTATATATTATATCTTAAATTATATATCTTATATATTTAATTTATATATATTTAAAATAGTTAATACTTATATAGTTTAATATTATATTAAAAACAAATAATTTGTAATATGTAAATATTTATATAAATAATCTTAATATATATATAATTATATGAAATATTAGGGTAGTTGTAACAAATATACTCTTTTATGGAAAATATATTGTTAATATAAAAGTAATAATGATAATAATAATAATAATAAATAAAAAAATCTTATTTTATTTTACAATAATAATAATAGTTATTATGATACTAATATTGATAATATAAAAATAATAACATTAATGTCAAAATAATAATAATAATTTTACTAATAATGATAATAGTAATGATATTAATACTAATAATACTTATTTTAATAATAATAATGATATTAATGATAATAATAATAATAATAATATAATAATAATACTTATAATACTTAATGCTAATACTTATTATGAATGATAATAATATTAATCATATAACAACTATAATTAATAATAATAACAATAATAATAAAAATAAAAACAATAGTAATAACTACCTTAATAGGAAGAGCTTTAAAAAAATAAATAAACTGTCTGCGCCCAAGCTTGAACCCCTGACCTCTCGCTAACACACAAACACTCTAAACCACTCCACTATTACTTCATCTGTGATCTAATACCCAACTAAATATTTTATCTCGTGTTTTTTTCCATTTCGGCCCAGCAAGAAATACTTAATCAAGTCCAATGGGCTTGACTTGAGTCTGTTTATTTAAATAGGAAAAAAAATGTAGCAGACCAAGATTGAACACAGGACCTCTCGTTTACACACAAACACCCAGAACCACTCCACCATTATCGTTTTTCTATAATTATTACTATCATAATTAAAATTAACCCGATACATAGTCTCCCTTTTCATCTTCTTCAAGGTAACTCTCATAATCATCTCATTCCTCACAAACTCATCGTACATAACTGTCATCATTCATTTTCTTCATCTTCATCGTTATGCCTCATCATAGTCGTCACGTTCCTCATCGTTTACATTTTTCTATTCACAGAATCATTTCATCATGATCATCTCCTTCATTTATACTCGTAATATCAACATCACGGTATCATCGTTCTTCCTCACTATTTATCATCATTATACTAACCGTACCTCATCATAGTCGTTGTTTTTAAAACAAAACTAGCTGTAGCAGCTCGTGGGTGCAAACAGGAATGCTGGAATAGCTGTAGCTGTTCGATTATAAACAGAAATAGAGTTGCAGCAACCCTTTTTAATTGTGCAACATTTATTGAGAGCTGGAAATTGAATAGAACAGAAAACATTAAGTGAGAGAGAGAGAGAATGATAGAGAGAGGGGAGAAAGGTGGTTGTCGACGGCTACATCAATCAGAAAACCACGAGGTGGCGGTGACGAGATTATAATGGGTGGTGATGGATTGGTGTGGTGGGTTGATGAATACGGTTGAAGGTGGTTGATCGTGTAGGAAGCTAGATGGTGGTGATGGAGAGGTTCACGATGGGTTGTGATGATGGCGATTTATGGTTATGTCGGGTTGTTCATGGTGGTTGTGCAGGATGGTGATAGGGTGGTCGTGGGAGATGAAGGTGGTGGCTCGTAAGTGAGGGATTGAGTTGGTGGCCGGTTAAATAAAACCCTGGGTAGTTCATGGTGGTTCTATGGTGATGGTGGTGGTTCAGATGGAGAAGTTAGAAATGGGTGTTTGGTTTTCTTTTATGCAGAACCTATATCTACATACATATATATTTATAGTAATATTATAAATAATTTAATAATAATAATTAATAATAATATATATAATAAAAAATCAAAAGAAAGCGTGCACCTACAACAGTAAACAACAGTATAGCCATCTTAAATTTTGGTTGTTTCTACCGACAGTTTTCTCCCGCAGTGCTATACCGTGGTTTATTGCTAAACAGTTAACGTATAAAAGTGTTTCTAAAAATCCCAAATTTTTATATTAAATATATTTAATTATTTCACTCATTAACTGTTTGAAACCTGATCAAAAAGGTTCGGTAATTATTTATTTTATGTACCAAATAACACGTACAGAGTACTAAAATTTAAACTAAAAAGATAAAAATATTTTTGACAAATCTAAAATCTTCGTAATCAATTTATAGTCCAACTTTTATTTTAATCCTTCATGAACACGTACAATATCTATATTAAAACTAACAAAACATCAACCGAGTGTTACCGATGTTTGCCAATTAAGCTCGAAATCATTCATTTTCTATTTACTCTCTCTCTCTCTCTATATATATATATATATATATAATCAATTTTAAATAACAAGTTTTATCACGTAAATATATATTATATATTTTTAAACAAATAGATTTAATATTATTTTATATATTTCTAAGTAGTATTTATATACACATTTATATACACACACATATATATGTATTTATTTACAAATATTAGTTCGTGAATCGTCATAAATAGTCACAGGTTAATTGATATAATTTAAACAGTTTAAAATTTTTGAGACTCAACATTACAGACTTTGATTATCGTCTCGAATCCATATAAAGATTAAGTTTAAATTTGGTCGGAAATTTTCGGGTCATAATAGTTTAAGGCTTGTAATTGAAGCTAAATGATGGGGAAAATGCTTGGAGATGATCAAGTATGAAGTTAGGAGTATTTTGAGAGATAAATGAGGGTGTAGATATGAGAAAATGGAGTGAAGAAATGGTGTTCATTTATAAAAACGTTTTTAGTTTATAAAGAAAGAAAAGGATTCCTAATTTTGTTTTCTTACTAATAATTCATACTACTTGACAAATCCTAGTTAACTCATATCTAGGGCAGTAATAATGTTGATTAGGATGTTGATTTGATATGTATATACCAATAGTAAATACGTATAGAAGCTGGATATGATACGGTTACATATACCCTAAATATACGTATAGAAATCTTGAGGAAACGAAACGAGAATTCAAATATAGCTATCTTTTGTGAATATACTTATATTGTTTTATGTATTTAAGTCCTTAAAAAGTGATTAAATACATTATATATACGATACATGTATAAGCATTATAGATTATAAGTATATATATCAAAGAATGTTACGTATAGTTATCGTTTTGAAAAACTTAAGTTAGTAGTTTCAAAATATACTTATAAGTCATTGTCATTAGTACACAATGAGATGTTAAACCATCCTTAAATCATGTTAAATATATATAAATACATATATATACACAAACGTATAATTATCGTATGTTATATAGTTCGTGATATCATCTGTCATATTGGACGGTCAAACGTTGTGTAAAACTCCTTTCAAAAACACAAGTCTCAACAATTCGGATTGCTTATCATGTTGGTATGGTTTAATTTATGTAAATATTAATCTCATAAGTATAATTTGGTCGGAAAATTCCGGGTCATTAAAGTATGTGTTGGAAGACCCCATTCCCGATCAACCGGACGAGGATGATACGGAAGGCATGGCTTATTGGGAGAAATATTGCACCGATTCGGTGCAAGTTTCTTGCCTCATGCTTGGGACTATGATACCCGAACTCCAAAAGGACTTCGAGCATCATAGTGCATATGACATGATCACACAGTTGAAGGAGATGTTCTTTCAACAAGCTCGTGTCGAGCGCTTTGAAACGGTCCGAGCGCTTCATGCATGTCGGATGGACGACTCCCAATCCGTTTCATCTTATGTTCTTAAGATGAAAAGCCTAATTGATCGAGCGAACCGTCTAAACTGCAATGTGTCTAATGAATTAGCCACAGACCTTATCCTTAACTCCTTGTCAAAGAGGTTTGACACATTTGTAATGAATTACAATATGAATGGATGGGATAAGAGCATTGGCGAATTACACGCCATGCTTAAGACGGCCGAAGCGAGCATGGGTAAAAGGGCTTCACCCATGTTTATGATCAATGAAGGTGGATCCAAAGGCAATAACACTTCTAAGCCGAAGGCGGCTAAGAGGAAAGGACCCGCCTACCAAGGCAAGGGCAAGGGAAATGGGAAGATGGTTACCCCAACCAACAACAAGAAGCAAAAGGTTGCCGGTAAAGCTAACCCCAAGGAAGATCCGTGCTTCGGTTGCGGTGAAATGGGTTACTGGAAACACAACTTCCCAGTCTACCTAAAGGAGTTGAAGGAAAAGAGGGATGCAGGGCAATCCTCGGGTAATGTATATATGGTATACATTGAGCTTAGTATTACTTCTTCTAATACATGGGTATTAGACACAGGATGTGGAACTCATATTTGCAATTCTTTGCAGGGGTTCAAAAGAAGTGATCAACATGCGGGAACAACAAGTCTCTTCATGGGAAATGGAGCAAGGGTGCAAGTGAAAGCTCAAGGAGACTTTGTTTTAAAGCTACCAAGTGGTTTGGAGCTTGTTTCGAAAAATGTTTTGTATGCACCCAATTTATCGCGAAACATTATTTCTGTATCCCGTTTGAAACAATATGGTTTTAATCTTAATTTCATTAATGATGATATCCATGTTTCTTTACATGAAGTGTTCTATTTTAAGGCTTCGCCTTCGAATGGTATTTATGAATTGGTTCATGATGACACATCATACAATAGCTCAATATACCATGCAAACACCAAGAAACTCAAAAGGAATTTGAGTGATTCTTACTTATGGCATTGTCGCCTTGGTCACATAAACAAGAACCGAATCCATTCACTTCAAAAGAATGGACTTTTGAAATCAAATGAACTAGACTCCTTTGATGTATGTGAGTCTTGTTTACAAGCCAAAATGACTAAAGCACCTTTCAAAGGGACCTATGAAAGGGCTAAGGACTTACTGGGATTAATACATTCAGATATACTTCGTTACTTTCATTGATGACTTCAGTCATTTTGGATATGTCTACTTGTTAAGACATAAGGACGAAACTTTTGAAGCATTCAAAGAGTATCAAAACGAAGTACAAAATCAACTCAATAAGACAATCAAGGTACTTTGTACCGATAGAGGAGGTGAATACCTAAGCGATGCTTTCCAAGATCATCTTAGAAGTTGTGGGATTATCTCGCAACTCACTCCTCCTGAAACACCCCAACTGAATGGATTTTCCGAAAGGAGGAACCGAACCCTAATAGATATGGTTCGATCTATGATGGCTAGAAGCTCGTTACCTCTATCATTTTGGGGTTATTGTCTATGATCCGCGGATCGTATTTTAAATATGGCCCCAACCAAGAAAGTGGAACGAACACCTCATGCGATGTGGTTTGGAAAACCTCCATCTCTATCATACTTAAAGGTATGGGGATGTGAAGCTTATCCTAAGTGTTACATCCCTAATAAGTTGAATGCTCGATCCACGAAGTGTATCTTCATAGGATACCCCAAGGATGATATAGGATATTATTTCTATGATCCAACCGAGCAAAATGTATTTGTTGCTCGAAAAGCTGAATTCCTTGAAACTAAGTTCCTAATGGAAGGAAATAGTGAAAGGAAGATAGATCTTGAAGAGGTTCAAGATTGAGTAGATGATATACAATTGGTTGACACTAGCACTCAACATGAAAATGTTGAGAATGGTCAAATGGATGATCAAAATACACAAGACGTTCGCAGATCTGGTAGGATTAGTAATCCTCCTGAGAGATATGGGTTTCTCATGGATGGTTGCTATGTAGTTGATTTGGATGAACCAATAAACTACCAAGATGCTTTATCAAGGATTGATAAGGATAAATGGCAGGAAGCCATGAACGCTGAGATGCAATCCATGTATGACAACCAAGTTTGGGAACATGTTGCACAACCAGCTAGCTCAAGGCTAGTTGATGGTAAATGGCTTTTCAAAATGAAAACCGACATACATGGAAACTTGGATACATATAAAGCTAGACTTGTAGCAAAAGGTTTCACTCAAACTCAAGGGGTTGACTATGATGAAACTTTTTCGCCTGGGGCAATGCTAAAGTCTATTAGGATATTATTTGCCATTGCTGCTCATTATGATTATGAAATATGGCAAATGGATGTCAACACCGCTTTCCTAAATGGATATCTTGTGGAAGATGTCTATATGGTTCAGCCTGAAGGTTTTGTTGATCCGAAATATCCTAAAAAGGTATGCAAGTTAAGGAAGTCAATCTACGGATTGAAACAAGCATCTAGAATGTGGAATCATCGTTTTAATAAGGAGGCCAAGAAATTTGGCTTAATTAAAAATGGTGATGAAGCTTGTGTATATAAGAAAGCTAGTGGGAGCACTATCATGTTCCTTGTACTATATGTGGATGATATATTGTTATTTGGAAATGATATTCCGGAAATGCAAGGAGTTAAAACTTGGCTAAGTAAATGCTTCTCTATTAAGGATCTTGGAGAAGCACAATACGTTTTGGGGATTGGGATCTACAGGAATAGATCCAAGAAACTGATAGGTTTGAATCAAAGTGCATACATTGAAAAGGTCTTGAAAAGGTTCAAGATGCAGAACTCTAAGAGTGGTTTGGTACCCATTCAAAGAGGAACGCCACTCAGTTCATCTTAGTGTCCTACCACGAAAGATGAACAAGAGAGAATGAAGAGAGTCCTGTATGCATCTGCTATTGGATCAATCATGTATGCAATGATATGCACTAGACCGAATGTGTCATGCGCTCTTAGCTTGACAAGTAGATACCAGAACAACCCAGGTAACAGCCATTGGATCGCCGTTAAAAGTATATTGAAATACCTTAGGAGGACTAAGGATATGTTTCTAATATATGGGTCTGGTAAGAAGGAACTCGCTGTAAAAGGTTACGTGGACGCGAGTTTCCAAACTGATTGAGATGATTCTCGGTCACAATCCGGTTATGTCTTCACGTTAAATGGAGGTGCGGTCTCTTGGAAGAGTTCTAAACAGGATGTTGTTGCCTTATCCACTACAGAATTGGAGTACATTGCCGCCTCATTGGCAGCTCAGGAAGCTGCATGGATGAAGAAATTCATCGACGACTTAGGAGTAGTCCCTTCCATTCAGGACCCTCTTGAGATCTTTTGTGACAATGAAGGTGCGATTGCTCAAATCAAGGAACCTCGTGCTCACCAAAAGACCCGTCACATTGAGTGGAGATTCAACTACATAAGGGATGAAGTTGAAAAGGGAAAGATATGTATTTGCAAAGTTCACACAGATCTTAATATAGCGGATCCCCTCACGAAGCTCTTACATGGAGCAAAACATGCAGGACATGTTTATGCATTAAGGCTTCGATATTCTAGTGATTGGTCATGATCTGTTTTAAGTATTGTAACAGAACGAAATTGTTCAAACTCATTAATATAATTATGGTGTTAATTTATTTTGAGTTATGTTCCTATTTTGCATATTTTATCCATGAATAAGTAATTATTCTAAATTCCGTAGTCGATCACATTTGTGGGAGCAAATGTGAGGTTTAGACAATTATGAACTCGGATTGGTATACATTCACGGGATGAATATGGTGCAAGGTTACAACCAAGGTTCATAGATATTTGTGGGATACAAATATTGGAAGACCCGCCCTCAAGACTTACTAAATGGAGCCTTTGTGGTTGATCACATGTAATCTTGAGTAAAGGCGAATATCATTGTATCCTCTGACCTGAGATACATATTGGGTTCGGATATTTACCAAGTATTGTGCCTTGATTCTTTCCTTCACTATTCTGAAACATGGTAGTTCACAAGGAAGAGCTCAGGCATAATGCAAGGTACATATTTAGGACGTATGTAGTCAAGATGGAATTTGTCCCTCTTATTCGTTGAGAGTAAGATGTCTAAGGCCTGATAAAGTTAAATCTAAAAGAGAGTGATCGCTCTGTGTCTCTTGGATTCAACATGACATCTAGGACGAAAGGATGTAATGAAAAGATTCACCTATTCATATTCGAGATGGGAACTCGAAAGTAATGATGTTATAGAATGGCAAAAGTCATAACATATTGGGGGTGATGGACGGTTGTTAGGTGGTATCCATCACTTGCATTAATTTCTTATGTTTCTCGTGCAAGTGGGAGATTGAAGGTATTTCGTATGCCCGAGAGACATATTAAATTAACGTGGCTAATACGTTTTGATCCAAGTCGGGTCATACCCAATAACAAGCTTACCGACACCTTATTCGTATTTGATTTTAGCGGTTGGATCGTTGATTAAATACGCGACACTTGAACTTTAAGAAAAATGGTTTCTTAAATAACACTTGATATGTATATATATAAATCATGGAATGATTTATATAATAAGGATTTAATTATTTATAGGTTAAATAATTAATTATGTTATGTTGCATTTTATAAAATTGGTTTTATAAAATAAATTATACATACCAAATGGTATGGAATTTTATTAGTTTTATAATTAATGTAAACATAATTTATAAAATGCAAGTTTATAAAATTTGTTTTATAAAAATTTAATTTTACAAAACAAGTTTATAAAAGATGCAAGTTTATAAATTATGTCAAGTATTATTTTATAAAAGGATGGGAATGGCCTTGGAATTGGATGAAGCATGCTAGAGATTCCATCTTGGTCCAAGATAATTCCCATTCCATATACATGCAAGACTAGACTCTTTGAAAAGACACATGCATTAAATCATATCAAGTTAGTTAGAAAAAATTCTGCTCCCTTTTGGTGCTTGCTGGCCGTGACCTTCCAAGACAAGAAGAGGGTTCATTTTCTTTTTTGCAAGCTTATTTTCAAGTGTAAATTAAATCCTAACCAAAGTACAAGGTGTTGGTGCAAGGTTTGGGGTATTATCTCTTGAGGTTTCATTATTTTGGAGCTCCATTCATCATCATCATCTTCATCACTCACAACCTAGCTTGGAGAAGGTATAAACTCCTTTCTTACTTGTAGTTTGTAAGTATGTTTCACAACTTGATCCTAATTGAGATTTAACTTTAAATGGTTAAAGATTAACAAGTTCAATTGGTAATATTTTCATGCTTCCGCTTTAATTTGATTCATAAAATGTTTTAAACATTTTGGAACTTGTTAAATCCCAACACCGGTTCCGATTCTTCTTCCGGTTCAGACTCTTCTTCCGGTTCCTCTTCGAGAACTTGTGAATCAGTCCACGAATCATTCCAATTTACATTTGACTCTTCATTATTATTAGGTGAGTCAATGGGACTTGTTCTAGAGGTAGACATCTATCACATAATATCAAACGCGTTAAGAGATTAATCTATCACATAATATTCACATGTTAAAAATATATAGTTTCCAACAAAATTTGTTAAGCAATCGTTTTTCAAGTAAACACGGTCGAAGTCCAGACTCACTAATGCATCCTAACAAACTCGATAAGACACACTAATGCAAAATTCTAGTTCTCAAAGACCAACGCTCGGATACCAACTGAAATGTCCCGTTCATATTGATTATAAACATTCCATATTAATTGATTTCGTTGCGAGGTTTTGACCTCTATATGAGACGTTTTTCAAAGACTGCATTCATTTTTAAAACAACCGTAACCTTTATTTTATCAATAAAGGTTTCAAAAGTATTACGTAGATTATCAAATAATGATAATCTAAAATATACTGTTTACACACGACCATTACATAATGGTTTACAATAGAAATATATTACATCGACATATGTTTCTTGAATGCAGTTTTTACATAATATCATACAAACATGGACTCCAAATCTTGTCCTTGTTTTAGTATGCAACAGCGGAAGCTCTGAATATTCACCTGAGAATAAACATGCTTTAAACATCAACAAAAATGTTGGTGAGTTATAGGTTTAACCTATATATATCAAATCGTAACAATAGACCACAAGATTTCGTATTTCAATATACATCCCATACATAGAGATAAAAATCATTCATATGGTGAACACCTGGTAACCGACATTAACAAGATGCATATATAAGAATATCCCCATCATTCCGGGACACCCTTCGGATATGATATAAATTTCGAAGTACTAAAGCATTCGGTACTTTGGATGGGGTTTGTTAGGCCCAATAGATCTATCTTTAGGATTCGCATCAATTAGGGTGTTTGTTCCCTAATTCTTAGAATACCAGACTTAATAAAAAGGGACATATTCGATTTCGATAATTCAACCATAGAATGTAGTTTCACGTACTTGTGTCTATTTTGTAAATCATTTATAAAACCTGCATGTATTCTCATCCCAAAAATATTAGATTTTAAAAGTGGGACTATAACTCACTTTCACAAATATGTACATATATATCAAAGTATATTCAAAATATATTTACAACACTTTTAATACATTTTGATGTTTTAAGTTTATTAAGTCAGCTGTCCTCGTTAGTAACCTATAACTAGTTGTCCAACGTTAGATGTACAGAAAAAAATTGATATATATTATCTTGAATCAATCCACGACCCAGTGTATACACGTTTCAGGCCAGATCACAACTCAAAGTATATATATTTTTAGAATCAACCTCAACCCTGTATAGCTAACTCCCACATTACTACATATAGAGTGTCTATGGTTGTTCCAAATAATATATACACATGGGTCTATATGATATGTCAAAACATTTGCATACGTGTCTATGGTATCCCAATATTACATAATATATTAGAATACATGTATAATACAATATAAGTTAGCTAGGATATGATTAATATAGATTTGTTACCAATTTTCACGTTGCTACAACAAGAAAAATTATCCAATCTTGTTTTACCCATAACTTCTTCATTTTAAATCCGTTTTGAGTGAATCAAATTGCTATTGTTTCATATTGAACTCTATTTTTTGAATCTAAATAGAAAAAGTATAGGTTTATAGTTGGAAATATAAGTTACAAGTCGTTTTTGTAAAGGTAGTCATTTCAATCGAAAGAACGACATCTAGATGACCATTTTAGAAAACATACTTCCACTTTGAGTTTAACCATGATTTTTGGATATAGTTTCATGTTCATAAGAAAAATCATTTTCCCAGAAGAACAACTTTTAAATCAAAGTTTATCATAGTTTTTAATTAACTAACCCAAAACTGCCCACGGTGTTACTACGACGGCGTAAATCCGGTTTTACGGTGTTTTTCGTGTTTTCAGGTTTTAAATCATTAAATTAGCATATCATATAGATATAGAACATGTGTTTAGTTGATTTTAAAAGTCAAGTTAGAAGGATTAACTTTTGTTTGCGAACAAGTTTAGAATTAACTAAACTATGTTCTAGTGATTACAAGTTTAAACCTTCGAATAAGATAGCTTTATATGTATGAATCGAATGATGTTATGAACATCATTACTACCTCAAGTTTTCTGGATAAAGCTACTGGAAATGAGAAAAATGGATCTAGCTTCAACGGATCCTTGGATGGCTCGAAGTTCTTGAAGCAGAATCATGACACGAAAACAAGTTCAAGTAAGATCATCACTTGAAATAAGATTGTTATAGTTATAGAAATTGAACCAAAGTTTGAATATGATTATTACCTTTTATTAGAATGATAACCTACTGTAAGAAACAAAGATTTATTGAGGTTGGATGATCACCTTACAAGATTGGAAGTGAGCTAGCAAACTTGAAAGTATTCTTGATTTATGTAACTAGAACTTGTAGAATTTATGAAGAACACTTAGAACTTGAAGTTAGAACTTGAGAGAGATCAATTAGATGAATAAAATTGAAGAATGAAATTGTTTGTAGGTGTTTTTGGTCGTTGTTGTATGGATTAGATATAAAGGATATGTAATTTTGTTTTCATGTAAATAAGTCATGAATGATTACTCATATTTTTGTAATTTTATGAGATATTTCATGCTAGTTGCCAAATGATGGTTCCCATATGTGTTAGGTAACTCACATGGGCTGCTAAGAGCTGATCATTGGAGTGTATATACCAATAGTACATACATCTAAAAGCTGTGTATTGTACGAGTACGAATACGGGTGCATACGAGTAGAATTGTTGATGAAACTGAACGAGGATGTAATTGTAAGCATTTTTGTTAAGTAGAAGTATTTTGATAAGTGTTTTGAAGTCTTTCAAAAGTGTATGAATACATATTAAAACAATACATGTATATACATTTTAACTGAGTCGTTAAGTCATCGTTAGTCGTTACATGTAAGTGTTGTTTTGAAACCTTTAGGTTAACGATCTTGTTAAATGTTGTTAACCCAATATTTATAATATCAAATGAGATTTTAAATTACTATATTATCATGATATTATGATGTACAAATATCTCTTAATATGATATATATACATTAAATGTCGTTACAACGATAATCGTTAAATATATGTCTCGTTTCAAAATCATTAAGTTAGTAGTCTTGTTTTTACATATGTAGTTCATTATTAATATACTTAACGATATGTTTACTTATCATAATATCATGTTAACTATATATATAACCATATATATGTCATCATATAGTTTTTACAAGTTTTAACGTTCGTGAATCACCGGTCAACTTGGGTGGTCAATTGTCTATATGAAACCTATTTCAATTAATCAAGTCTTAACAAGTTTGATTGCTTAATATGTTGGAAACACTTAATCATGTAAATAAAAATTTCATTTAATATATATATAAACATGGAAAAGTTCGGGTCACTACATGGATGATCACTCTACAAGATTGGAAGTAAGCGAGCAAACTTGGAAGTATTCTTGATTTTATGAAACTAGAACTTGTAGAATTTATGAAGAACACTTAGAACTTGAAGATAGAACTTGAGAGAGATTAATTAGATGAAGAAAATTAAAGAATGAAAGTGTTTGTAGGTGTTTTTGGTCGTTGGTATATGGATTAGATATAAAGGATGTGTAATTTTATTTACATGTAAATAAGTCATGAATGATTACTCATATTTTAGTAATTTTATGAGATATTTCATGCTAGTTGCCAAATGATGGTTCCCACATGTGTTAGGTGACTCACATGGGCTGCTAAGAGCTGATTATTGGAGTGTATATACTGAAAGGACCCGTTCATATACATTATAAACGATTCACAATAGTTGATTACATTGCGAGGTATTTGACCTCTATATGATACATTTTACAAACATTGCATTTGTTTTTAAAAGACAAACTTTCTTTACATCGAAAATTGACATGCATGCATACCATTTCATAATATCCACTATCCAACTATAAATTGATTTAATAATAATCTTTGATGAACTCAATGACTCGAATGCAACGTTCTTCGAAATATGCTATGAAAGACTCCAAGTAATATCTTTAAAATGAGCAAATGTACAGCGAAAGATTTATTTAACACCTGAGAATAAACATGCTTTAAAGTGTCAACCAAAAGGTTGGTGAGTTCATTAGTTTATCATAATCATTTATTTCCATCATTTTAATAGACCACAAGAATTTCATTTCCAGTTCTCATAAATATACGTCCCATGCATAGAGACAAAAATAATCATTCATATGGTGAACACCTGGTAACCGACATTAACTAGATACATATAAGAATATCCCCTATCATTCCGGGATCCTCCTTCGGACATGATATAAATATCGAAGTACTAAAGCATCCGGTACTTTGGATGGGGTTTGTTAGGCCCAATAGATCTATCTTTAAGATTCGCGTCAATTAGGGTGTCTGTTCCCTAATTCTTAGATTACCAGACTTTAATAAAAAAAGGGCATATTCGATTTCGATAATTCAACCATAGAATGTAGTTTCAATTACTTGTGTCTATTTCGTCAAACATTTATAAAAGCGCATGTATTCTCAGTCCCAAAAATATAAAGGGTAAAAAGGTAAATGAAACTCACCATACTGTATTTCGTAGTAAAAATACATATAACGTCATTGAACAAGTGCAAGGTTGGCCTCGGATTCATGAACCTAAATTAATTATATATATTTATGTGTTGGTCAATATTTGTCTAACAAATTAGGTCAAGTCATAGTGTACCACAATCCTAATGCTCGAGACTAATATGCAAAAGTCAACAAAAGTAAATTTGACTCAAAATAATTTCCAAAAATCTATACATGATTAATATATAGTTTAAATATCGTCGTTTTATATTTTTAAATATTTTTAAAAGATTTATTAGAGTAAATAATATAATTTATTTATTAATAAATAAAATTTTATATTAAAGTTATATAATGTAGTGACCCGAACTTTTCCATGTTTATATATATTAATTGAGATTGATATTTACATGATTAAATGTTTCCAACATGTTAAGCAATCAAACTTGTTAAGACTTGATTAATTGAAATATGTTTCATATAGACAATTGACCACCCAAGTTGACCGGTGATTCACGAACGTTAAAACTTGTAAAAACTATATGATGACATATATATGGATATATATATATATATATAGTTAACATGATACTATGATAAGTAAACATATCATTAAGTATATTAACAATGAACTACATATGTAAAAACAAGACTACTAACTTAATGATTTTTAAACGAGACATATATGTAACGATTATCGTTGTAAAGACATTTAATGTATATATATCATATTAAGAGATATTCATACATGATAATATCATGATAATATAATAATTTAAAATCTCATTTGATATTATAAACATTGGGTTAACAACATTTAACAAGATCGTTAACCTAAGGGTTTCAAAACAACATTTACATGTAACGACTAACGATGACTTAACGACTCAGTTAAAATGTATATACATGTAGTGTTTTAATATGTATTTATACACTTTTGAAAGACTTCAATACACTTATCAAAATACTTCTACTTAACAAAAATGCTTACAATTACATCCTCGTTCAGTTTCATCAACAATTCTACTCGTATGCACCCGTATTCGTACTCGTACAATACACAGCTTTTAGATGTATGTACTATTGGTATATACACTCCAATGATAAGCTCTTAGCAGCCCATGTGAGTCACCTAACACATGTGGGAACCATCATTTGGCAACTAGCATGAAATATCTCATAAAATTACAAAAATATGAGTAATCATTCATGACTTATTTACATGAAAACAAAATTACATATCCTTTATATCTAATCCATACACCAACGACCAAAAACACCTACAAACACTTTCATTCTTCAATTTTCTTCATCTAATTGATCTCTCTCAAGTTCTATCTTCAAGTTCTAAGTGTTCTTCATAAATTCCAAAAGTTCTAGTTTCATAAAATCAAGAATACTTTCAAGTTTGCTAGCTCACTTCCAATCTTGTAAGGTGATCATCCAACCTCAAGAAATCTTTGTTTCTTACAGTAGGTTATCATTCTAATACAAGGTAATAATCATATTCAAACTTTGGTTCAATTTCTATAACTATAACAATCTTATTTCAAGTGATGATCTTACTTGAACTTGTTTTCGTGTCATGATTCTGCTTCAAGAACTTCGAGCCATCCAAGGATTCATTGAAGCTAGATCCATTTTTCTCTTTTCCAGTAGGTTTATCCAAGGAACTTAAGGTAGTAATGATGTTCATAACATCATTCAATTCATACATATAAAGCTATCTTATTCGAAGGTTTAAACTTGTAATCACTAGAACATAGTTTAGTTAATTCTAAACTTGTTCGCAAACAAAATTTAATCCTTCTAACTTGACTTTTAAAATCAACTAAACACATGTTCTATATCTATATGATATGCTAACTTAATGATTTAAAACCTGGAAACACGAAAAACACCGTAAAACCGGATTTACGCCGTCGTAGTAACACCGCGGGCTGTTTTGGGTTAGTTAATTAAAAACTATGATAAACTTTGATTTAAAAGTTGTTATTCTGAGAAAATGATTTTTATTATGAACATGAAACTATATCCAAAAATTATGGTTAAACTCAAAGTGGAAGTATGTTTTCTAAAATGGTCATCTAGACGTCGTTCTTTCGACTAAAATGACTACCTTTACAAAAACGACTTGTAACTTATTTTTCCGACTATAAACCTATACTTTTTCTGTTTAGATTCATAAAATAGAGTTCAATATGAAACCATAGCAATTTGATTCACTCAAAACGGATTTAAAATGAAGAAGTTATGGGTAAAACAAGATTGGATAATTTTTCTCATTTTAGCTACGTGAAAATTGGTAACAAATCTATTCCAACCATAACTTAATCAACTTGTATTGTATATTATGTAATCTTGAGATACCATAGACACGTATACAATGTTTCGACCTATCATGTCGACACATCTATATATATTTCGGAACAACCATAGACACTCTATATGTGAATGTTGGAGTTAGCTATACAGGGTTGAGGTTGATTCCAAAATATATATAGTTTGAGTTGTGATCAATACTGAGATACGTATACACTGGGTCGTGGATTGATTCAAGATAATATTTATCGATTTATTTCTGTACATCTAACTGTGGACAACTAGTTGTAGGTTACTAACGAGGACAGCTGACTTAATAAACTTAAAACATCAAAATATATTAAAAGTGTTGTAAATATATTTTGAACATACTTTGATATATATATGTATATATTGTTATAGGTTCGTGAATCAACCAGTGGCCAAGTCTTACTTCCCGACGAAGTAAAAATCTGTGAAAGTGAGTTATAGTCCCACTTTTAAAATCTAATATTTTTGGGATGAGAATACATGCAGGTTTTATAAATGATTTACAAAATAGACACAAGTACGTGAAACTACATTCTATGGTTGAATTATCGAAATCGAATATGCCCCTTTTTATTAAGTCTGGTAATCTAAGAATTAGGGAACAGACACCCTAATTGACGCGAATCCTAAAGATAGATCTATTGGGCTTAACAAACCCCATCCAAAGTACCGGATGCTTTAGTACTTCGAAATTTATATCATATCCGAAGGGTGTCCCGGAATGATGGGGATATTCTTATATATGCATCTTGTTAATGTCGGTTACCAGGTGTTCACCATATGAATGATTTTTATCTCTATGTATGGGATGTGTATTGAAATATGAAATCTTGTGGTCTATTGTTACGATTTGATATATATATAGGTTAAACCTATAACTCACCAACATTTTTGTTGACGTTTAAAGCATGTTTATTCTCAGGTGAATATTAAGAGCTTCCGCTGTTGCATACTAAAATAAGGACAAGATTTGGAGTCCATGTTTGTATGATATTGTGTAAAAACTGCATTCAAGAAACTGATTTCGATGTAACATATTTGTATTGTAAACCATTATGTAATGGTCATGTGTAAACAGGATATTTTAGATTATCATTATTTGATAATCTACGTAAAGCTTTTTAAACCTTTATTTATGAAATAAAGGTTATGGTTTGTTTTAAAAATGAATGCAGTCTTTGAAAAACGTCTCATATAGAGGTCAAAACCTCGCAACGAAATCAATTAATATGGAACGTTTTTAATCAATAAGAACGGGACATTTCATATAATAAAATATACTTTTATATATATTAAGTAATAAAATTTATAGGGTTCATTTAATATCATAAAGATAATATGATAGGTATTATTAAAGTAAGTTATTACACGTAGTAAAATATGTTTGTATCACATATTTATTTGATAAAATAATATCTATAATGATAGTAAGTAAAAGTTGTATTATTTTGTATTAATAATTATTATTATAAAAATATCAATATTTATAATTACTAAGATGACATTATGATAAAACGATAATTCTAATTATGATAACTTTAATATTTACGATAATTTTTAATATTATCTTTAAAATAATAATTCTATTTAAAATAATAATAATAATTATATTTTATAGTAACAATGACATTTCTATTAAAATGATAATTTTTGTTAAAATGATAGTTTTAATACTAACGATACTTTTAATAATAATAGTAATGATAAAAATAATAAGAACGATAATTTTATCTAAATCAATATCTTATAATATTTCAATTTCATCATGATACTCTTACTCATTATTTCCTAATCGTTTCGTTTAATAGCTTTTAATCGTCTTTTATATCGTGTTCATAATAATGATAATAATAGTAATCAAAATAATTAGGTGTTACAAATATTTGTTTTAATTACACTAATATTAATAATGATAATTACTATAACATTATTAACGATAATACTAATAATTATCTTAATGATAATATAGTAATAATAATAATAACAATAACAATAACCATTTTTAAATAATGATATATATATTAATAATGATAATAATCATAATAATACTAATAATAATAATAATAATAATAATAATAATAATTGGATAATAATAATAATACTAATTATAACTTTAACGATAATAACAATAGTAATAATAAAAAAATAACAATTTTTAATGATAAATCCCTTTTATTGATAAAGATAATAATAATGATAATAATAAGATAAAACTAGAACGACGATAAAAACGATGATAATAATAATCATTTTTAATAAAAATATCGAAAATTCAATTGATTATAACTTCTAATCCGTTCATCGAAACCATTCGATATTTAAAGGAAAAGTTCTTAATTTTTTGCTAGCTTTCCAAGGACATGCATATCTTATACCTTATCTCAACCGCAAGTGTAACTAATTCAAGATTCAACCTAACCTGTCTAAGGGCAATATCAAAAGTACAAGCATGCATAATCCTAAATACTCGAGCACTAGTCAGAGATACACTATTAGTATGTAAAAGTTAAATTATGAGTACTCGTGTATCAATATTGAGATTCAATATTGCAGGAAAGGTACGTAGACGCAACAGAAATGATAAACACTATATTGACCTCACGAGCATACCCATGAACCATAATCAATCACCTTCATAGCTATAACCCATAATTTCCTTATACCTATCTTACTCGAAAAACAATTTCGAAATCACTCGGACAGCACTCCGTCGAAATATTTTATGTATACTAATAATATCTTGAAATAATACGGAGTAAATATATATATGTAAATCGATTGAGAGAGTTTAGAGAAAAATATTTTCAAGTTTCTATGAAATAATGAAACCTATTGAATTCTATTTATAATAGATTTTTGAATTATTAAAGTGAATTATTAAAGTATGAATTATTAAAGTAAATTATTAAAGTATGAATTATTAAAGTGAATTATTAAAGTTAAAGTAAAGTAAAAATAAAGTAAAGATAAAGTTTAAGTATAGTAAAAGTATAAAACTATGTTCATATAATACGCGTATAAATATATATAATATTAATTTAAATCGTTATATATATTTAATAAAATAAAATATAAATATCGTTATCTTTATCATACTAGTTAAGTAATGAGTTGTCAAAAGTGGTTCTAGATATTTATAAAAGTTATATACGTTTTAATAATAAAGTTCTTTTTAAACTGAAAATGTTTTTGTACGTTTGAAACTAAATAGATCAATCGAGTCTTTATGAGATTCAATCTTCCACTATCCTTTGTCTAGTTCTCAATGATTGACAATTTGTTCTTATTTATAAATCACATTACCATTTTCCGAATATTGTTAAAATGGAAATATTTCTCAAATCAACGTGGGCCTTTCAACAGAGACTTGTAATCATAATTGAATATATCTGATAATTCAATCATTTAATCTTATCTTCTAATTCCATTGATAAACATTTTGAAACAGATACAATCATATAAAGTATTTAATCTAATATTTTGTTTACGTTTCAAGTTATAATATATATACACATATACATATATAATCATATTCATTTAATGGTTCGTGAATCGTTGGAACTTGGTCGAGGTTGAATGAATGTAGGAACATAGTTTAAAATTCTTGAAATTTGACTTAACAAATATTGCTTATCGTGTCGGAAACATATAAAGATTAAAGTTTAAATTTGGTTGGAAATTTCCGGTGTCGGAAACATATAAAGAATAAAGTTTAAATTTGGTTGGAAATTTCCGGGTTGTCACATATACCAATAGTACATACATCTAAAAGCTGTGTATTTTACGAGTACGAATACGGGTGCATACGAGTAGAATTGTTGATGAAACTGAACGGGGATGTAATTGTAAGCATTTTTGTTAAGTAGAAGTATTTTTATAAGTATCTTGAAGTCTTTCAAAAGTGTATGAATACATATTAAAACACTACATGTATATACATTTTAACTGAGTCGTTAAGTCATCGTTAGTCGTTACATGTAAGTGTTGTTTTGAAACCTTTAGGTTAACGATCTTGTTAAATGTTGTTAACCCATTGTTTATTAAATCAAATGAGATGTTAAATTATTACATTATCATGATATCATGATGTATTAATATATCTTAATATGATATATATACATTAAATGTCGTTACAACGATAATCGTTACATATATGTCTCGTTTCAAAATCATTAAGTTAGTAGTCTTGTTTTTACATATGTAGTTCATTGTTAATACACTTAATGACATGTTTACTTATCATTTATCATGATTAAACATAGTGTAACAATATATTAATATGATTCATATGTATTTAGTAAGACGTTGTTATAACGATAATCGTTATATATATCGTTTCGAGTTTCTTAATTCAATAAACTCAATTTTATGTATATAACTCATTGTTAAAATTCCTAATGATATGCTTACTTATCATAACATCATGTTAACTATATATATAATCATATATATGTCATCATATAGTTTTTACAAGTTTTAACGTTCGTGAATCACCGGTCAACTTGGGTGGTCAATTGTCTATATGAAACCTATTTCAATTTATCAAGTCTAAACAAGTTTAATTGCTTAACATGTTGGAAACACTTAATCATGTAAATAACAATTTCATTTAATATATATAAACATGGAAAAGTTCGGGTCACTACATTTATTATAACTACCACCAATTGACGCGAATCCTAAAGATAGATCTATGGGCCTTGACCAGCCCCAGTCAGAGAATTTGAACTGCTTTAGTACTTCGATTTTATTTTTGGGGATATTCTATATGCATTTTGTTAATGTCGGTTACCAGGTGTTCAATCCATATGAATGATTTTTATGCGTGATGTTTATGAGAATAGGAAATATGAAATCTTGTGGTCTATTAAAATTATGGAAATGATTGATTTCGATAAACTAATGAACTCACCAACCTTTTGGTTGACATTTGAAAGTATGTTTGTTCTCAGGTATGAAAGAAATCTTCCGCTGTGCATTTGCTCATTTTAGAGATATTACTTGGAACCATTCATGACATATTTCAAAAGACGTTGCTTTCTAGTCGTTGAATTCATCAAGATTATTATTAAGTCAATTATAGTTGGATATATTATGAAATGGTATGCATGCCGTCAATTTTTGATGAAATGAAAGTTTTTATTTTAAAAACGAATGCAATGTTTGTAAAATGTATCATATAGAGGTCAAGTACCTCGTGATGTAACCAAATGTAATGTATTCGTCCAGACGGATTAGGACTTGTCACTAGAAGATGTCGGTCGCGTATGTGCGCATGGGGAGTTATTTGCCTTTGAACACATTAAATATGTGCTCCTCATCGGGTGTCAGGGCGGGCTTATCGTTCAAGTCCTGGTTTACACCAGAGTGCCATGCACGCACATTTGCGCAAGAGCTGGGTGAAATGTCCCGTTCTTATTGATTAAAAACGTTCCATATTAATTGATTTCGTTGCGAGGTTTTGACCTCTATATGAGACGTTTTTCAAAGACTGCATTCATTTTAAAACAAACCATAACCTTTATTTCATCAATAAAGGTTTAAAAAGCTTTACGTAGATTATCAAATAATGATAATCTAAAATATCCTGTGTACACACGACCATTACATAATGGTTTACAATACAAATATGTTACAAAAAAATAAGTTTCTTGAATGCAGTTTTTACACAATATCATACAAGCATGGACTCCAAATCTCGTCCTTATTTAATTATGCGACAGCGGAAGCTCTTAATAATCACCTGAGAATAAACATGCTTAAAACGTCAACAAAAATGTTGGTGAGTTATAGGTTTAACCTATATATATATATATATATATCAAATCATAATAATAGACCACAAGATTTCATATTTCAATACACATCCCATACATAGAGATAAAAATCATTCATATGGTGAACACCTGGTAACCGACATTAACAAGATGCATATATAAGAATATCCCCATCATTCCGGGACACCCTTCGGATATGATATAAATTTCGAAGTACTAAAGCATCCGGTACTTTGGATGGGGTTTGTTAAGCCCAATAGATCTATCTTTAGGATTCGCGTCAATTAGAGTGTCTGTTCCCTAATTCTTAGATTACCAGACTTAAATAAAAGGGGCATATTCGATTTCGATAATTCAACAATAGAATGTAGTTTTACGTACTTGTGTCTATTTTGTAAATCATTTATAAAACCTGCATGTATTCTCATCCCAAAAATATTAGATTTTAAAAGTGGGACTATAACTCACTTTCACAGATTTTTACTTCGTCGAGAGGTAAGACTTGGCCACTGGTTGATTCACGAACCTATAAAAATATATACATATATATCAAAGTATGTTCAAAATATATTTACAACACTTTTAATATATTTTGATGTTTTAAGTTTATTAAGTCAGCTGTCCTCGTTAGTAACCTACAACTAGTTGTCCACAGTTAGATATACAGAAATAAATCGATAAATATTATCTTTAATCAATCCACGACCCAGTGTATACGTATCTCAGTATTGATCACAACTCAAACTATACATATTTTGGAATCAACCTCAACCCTGTATATCTAACTCCAACATTCACATATAGAGTGTCTATGGTTGTTCCGAAATATATATAGATGTGTCGACATGATAGGTCGAAACATTGTATACGTGTCTATGGTATCTCAAGATTACATAATATAAAATACAAGTTGATTAAGTTATGGTTGGAATATATTTGTTACCAATTTTCACGTAGCTAAAATGAGAAAAATTATCCAATCTTGTTTTACCCATAACTTCTTCATTTTAAATCCGTTTTGAGTGAATCAAATTGCTATGGTTTCATATTGAACTCTATTTTATGAATCTAAACAGAAAAAGTATAGGTTTATAGTCGGAAAAATAAGTTACAAGTCATTTTTGTAAAGGTAGTCATTTCAGTCGAAAGAACGACGTCTAGATGACCATTTTAGAAAACATACTTTCACTTTGAGTTTAACCATAACTTTTGGATATAGTTTCATGTTCATAATAAAAATCATTTTCTCAGAATAACAACTTTTAAATCAAAGTTTATCATAGTTTTTAATTAACTAACCCAAAACAGCCCGCTGTGTTACTACGACGGCGTAAATCCGGTTTTACGGTGTTTTTCGTGTTTCCAGGTTTTAAATCATTAAGTTAGCATATCATATAGATATAGAACATGTGTTTAGTTGATTTTAAAAGTCAATTTAGAAGGATTAACTTTTGTTTGCGAACAAGTTTAGAATTAACTAAACTATGTTCTAGTGATTACAAGTTTAAACCTTCGAATAAGATAGCTTTATATATATGAATCGAATGATGTTATGAACATCATTACTACCTTAAGTTCCTTGGATAAACCTACTGGAAAATAGAAAAATGGATCTAGCTTCAACGGATCCTTGGATGGCTCGAAGTTCTTGAAGCAGAATCATGACACGAAAACAAGTTCAAGTATGATCATCACTTGAAATAAGATTGTTATAGTTATAGAAATTGAACCAAAGTTTGAATATGATTATTACCTTGTATTAGAATGATAACCTACTGTAAGAAACAAAGATTTCTTGAGGTTGGATGATCACCTTACAAGATTGGATGTGAGCTAGCAAACTTGAAAGTATTCTTGATTTTATGTAACTAGAACTTGTAGAATATATGAAGAACACTTAGAACTTGAAGATAGAACTTGAGAGAGATCAATTAGATGAATAAAATTGAAGAATGAAAGTATTTGTAGGTGTTTTTGGTCGTTGGTGTATGGATTAGATATAAAGGATATGTAATTTTGTTTTCATGTAAATAAGTCATGAATGATTACTCATATTTTTGTAATTTTATGAGATATTTCATGCTAGTTGCCAAATGATGGTTCCCACATGTGTTAGGTGACTCACATGGGCTGCTAAGAGCTGATCATTGGAGTGTATATACCAATATTACATACATCTAAAAGCTGTGTATTGTACGAGTACGAATACGGGTGCATACGAGTAGAATTGTTGATGAAACTGAACGAGGATGTAATTGTAAGCATTTTTGTTAAGTAGAAGTATTTTGATAAGTGTATTGAAGTCTTTAAAAAGTGTATAAATACATATTTAAACACTACATGTATATACATTTTAACTGAGTCGTTAAGTCATCGTTAGTCGTTACATGTAAGTGTTGTTTTGAAACCTTTAGGTTAACGATCTTGTTAAATGTTGTTAACCCAATGTTTATAATATCAAATGAGATTTTAAATTATTATATTATCATGATATTATCATGTATGAATATCTCTTAATATGATATATATACATTAAATGTCTTTACAACGATAATCGTTACATATATGTCTCGTTTAAAAATCATTAAGTTAGTAGTCTTGTTTTTACATATGTAGTTCATTGTTAATATACTTAATGATATGTTTACTTATCATAGTATCATGTTAACTATATATATATATATCCATATATATGTCATCATATAGTTTTTACAAGTTTTAACGTTCGTGAATCACCGGTCAACTTGGGTGGTCAATTGTCTATATGAAACATATTTCAATTAATCAAGTCTTAACAAGTTTGATTGCTTAACATGTTGGAAACATTTAATCATGTAAATATCAATCTCAATTAATATATATAAACATGGAAAAGTTCGGGTCACTACACTGGGGATAAAAGAGTTGTCAACATAGACGAAAGAATTCTTCCACTTTTCGCGCATGCCTGCCTTCGTGCGCTAAGAAAAATTCACGCGCTCTCGAAACATAAATCAGCCATTCTCATGTGGCTGGTAAGAATAGACGTTCTTAAACAGGTTCACAGTAGGGGCAAAGTTTCGCGCCCTACACCACATCTCAAAGAGAGATAGTTTACATGCACCATATGGGTGGAGCTGCCCAACGCCAATGCAAAAATGGTGAGGAACAGATAGGAAGAAGGGGGTAGGTGGATAGCGAAGGTTTCCGTATTGCATCACCTTCTAGTATATAGCTACTTTGTTGGTATAAGGATCATTGGCATGTTGTCTGTTACTAAGGGGAATAGGGTTTAAAGAACGAAGAGGAGGATAATCCTCCATAATCTTCTCTAAATCTTGGCGAGTGATCACAAAGGAGATCTCCTCGACGTTCTTACTTTCAGGAATAGAGGAAGAATAAGACATGACTTTTTATAAGAAAGAAAGGGGGGAAAGAAAGCTCTAACCTGATGGTCGTTAAAGAAGAAAGCGAAGGAAGTTTAAAAAGTGTCGGATCAATTGCCCAAGGGAAGGAAGAAGAAGGTGTATAGGTGGTAAAAGATTTCATGAAGAAGTTAATGTGGGTATTTATAGAAAAAATTTGAATGGAAAGCGTGGAAAGAGGGAAAACGCGTCACAGCGGTACACGGGTCACAAATCTAACGGGGAAAAACTGACAGGCTACAGTAATCGTGTAAGGGTGACAGTTGAGTTGACAGTCTCCCACGTGTGATAGACTGACAAGCCGTAAAAACCTCCCTAGCATTAAATGCACTTCTTTAGTGCACTATGTGTCATAATTAGAGTTCTACATTGATATGCTACTTACATGCGGCCGAAACAGACAGTTTTATTCGTACGGTGTCGTTTGGCCGCAGGATGTCCGATTCAGTTGATCAAGGTTGCAAACAGTGGTTTTATTTATTTATATTATGCGGGGGCCTAAATTTACCTTTTACTTTCTAAGATGTAGAAGGTGTAAGTTAACCTAGTGTCGTGTTTTTTTAAAGGATTAATGAATTGAAAATCAAGTGGATAATTGTCTTTTATTTAAATTACCTAGATAAAGGATAGTAGTTGGTTTAAGCTAAAAGTCCTAAATGCGGAAAATAAATAACTGGAAGGATATCCGGAGTATGCAGATCAGGGAAATGTTGACCAAGATATCAGTGTTAGGTAAGGGAAAGGTAATTATGCTTATGTTAAGACTATGCTTGGAATGATGTAGATCTGGTTGGATGAGCCAATTACACAGACCTACTTGTCTCTAAACTCTCGGAGTTCTCTTTGAGCAGTGAGAAGTATGTCACTTGGTTGTATAATTGAAAGGTAGCTATACCTCGGAGGTTATCCTCAGTAAAGTACTGGGTTTATTAGTGAGTTGAGCTCTAATCCTAACCCTCATTATCATTTTAGTTAACTGAATAATAATGTGTCGTGTTGATTGAACACTGATCACAAACGGAAGGAGTCCATCGATTTAAGTTGGCAAAACCTTAAATGAAAACTAACAACCATTCCATCATACTAATGAGATCATATCAGTTCAAGCATTATACAGCATTACAGTTGATATATTAAAAGTAAAGCAGATAGAAACCTAATAAATACCTAAACAGTTGATATGACTAAGTCCTAAGGTAAGAACATGCAATAGGCTTGAGTCATACAGTGAAGGAACTAACTAGATCTTAACAGCTCCTAAGAAGTCTCTTTGGAACAGTCAATGGGCATACTAGGTCATTCATGTCTCAATTCTTAAGTTCCATGTCCTAAAAGCGCATTAAATGCCTCTCAGGAGTTCATAGAATCTTCAGATACAGTATAACCAGGGGTCTTAATCCTATGAAGTAGCTAATTTCATATAGGTGGATAATGGTGTATCCTATCGTATACACATATAAAGGAATAATATTAACATGAAATTAGCATCAGGAACACTGAGAACAACGGTTTTGTGAAACTGTTCGTTTAGCGTTCTCCGCTGTGCAGGCTGCCTCCGTCATGCATAAACCCTGAAGGCCGCCTAGCGCTTAAGCCCTGACCGGAGAGTGTCACATCAAGCGCAAATATCGCATCACGAATAACAAAACCCGGCATCATCTGACACGTGTCCCCGAGCATTCCGGTGGATCTACCACTATAAATAGACCCCTTGGGTGGTCATTTTAGACATTCAGACACTCTGATAACTTGTGACCAGAGATTTCACCTTTCTCTCTCACATAGTACTTTCTCTAACTAGAAGTGATCCGGCTAGTAGCTCAACACTCAACGGACAAAGATTGATGAAGCCACCCCACAGATTTCTATATCTGTGTACCGAGTTTGCAGGGATTATTTCCCGAGGGTAAACTGTGATGACCCGGAAATTTCTGATCAAATTTAAAACTTAATCTTTATATGGTTTCTACACGATAAGCAAAGTCTGTAAAGTTGAGTCTTAAAATTTTGAACTATATTCATGAGATCATTTGACTTTTGACTGTGCTCGACAATTCACGAACAATTGTGTGTAAGTGTATATATATATATATATATATATATATATATATATATATATATATATATATATATATATAAATATAAACAAAAGTGTAATATTTTCAATTAATAAATTACACCTTAATCATTGGAATTAAAAATGTAAAACAATTATTTAGTTGTTATTAAAATATATACATATATATATATATATATATATATATATATATATATATATATATATATATATATATATATATATATATATATATATAATATTTTGAATAAATGGATACACTTCAATTAATTTGAATTAAAAATATAAAATAATAAAAAGAATAATTTTGTATAATTAAAATGAATATAAAAAAACATATACATGATATTATTATGAATTTATATGTATATATATGATTTCTATTAATAATTATTATTATATTGTAATATATATAAAATATAAAAAATATAAATATTCTATACCCAGTAAATGTTAGCATAGGGTATATAATATAAGTATATAGTTAACAAGATATAACAACAAACTTACTTGCAAATAAAAATATAATTGCTACATGTTTATTACTTTTAATATTAATAGTAATACCAGTATTAATAATATTATTATATATAACATATAGATATGAAATTTGTTATGTAAAAATTGTTATATCATTATTATTATTATGGTTATTATTTTTAACATTAAAATTAATAGTTTAATTGAAATTATAACTATCATTATTATTATTATTATTATTATTATTATTATTAAATGTATTACTATTACTATCTTATAAATAATATTATAATCATTATTAATATAATTATTATTAATTAGTATCATTAGTATTATTATTACTAAAAAGATCATCATTTTTTTTAAATTATTATCTTCATTATCTTAAATACTTTTATCATTATATTTATAGTTATTATTAACATTATCCCTATCAGTAACATTATTATTATTAATGTATTACTATAAACATTATTATTAATAATTAATATTATCAGTATTATTATCATTTTTTTATTTTACTAGTAATAGGATTATTAATATTATTATATTTACATTTGTTTATAAAAAAAATTTATAAAATAAATAAAACGAGTTCTATAATTGATTCAGTTTCCTTTCATGATCATACTAATCCGATTTTTGTTTCAAGTCTCAAAAACTGAATCTAATTTCATATAGAACCAAATTCTGTTATAAATCCATATCAATTTTTCTTATTTATTTCTGTTCTTGTCAACTTGATTGAATTATTTATACTGACCTCCATTGCTAGAAAATAACATGGAATCAATAATATCTACCACACCATGTGTTACTCACTCCCTATAATTCGTCTTCTGCAAATAAAAACTGAAAAATAGGAAAAAAATTTATAAAACCCAGACCATTTCCCCTGTTCTTGTTTCATTTAATCAACACCTCCAATACGAGTCAAATTTTAAAATGTAATAAAGCATTCTTGTTAGGAATCATCCAAGAAAACTTCCTGTAAAATCTTAGCTTTCAATTCTTGCTATCGATTTCCAATTTTTGAGTTAAAGTATAAATTTTAAAAAGTCAACAATTGTTCTTCAGTTAAATTCGAAAGTTTTGTTATGAATTAAGGGAAATTGAGGATTGATAAAGTTTTTTAGAAGGGATTTAAAGTCTTTTTCATGTTATAATTACGATCCAAAAGAGTCTAGATTTTAAATTTGATGATGGAGTGTTCTTCGTGAAACTTTGATGTTGTTGCTGTTTTATTTTTATTTTTTTGTCTGTTAAACATGAACAAACCAGGTTCGATTAATTTTGTTTCTAATTCAAGTTTTAAACCAAACTTAAAATAATTGTTATGGTAGTAAGATCATCGATCGAGCTGTGTATTGAATGAGAAGGGAAAATAGAAAATAGAAAGCAACGGTTATAAAGATTAAGTTAGGATATAATTCAGATAAACAGACGACAGATGGATGTTTGAGGGGTTTTGGGTTTAAATGAGAGGTCGAGGGTTCGAGCCCGGGCGTGGGCAGCTATTTTCATTGAGACTCTTGAGAGGTAGTTTCCTATTTGTTATTATTATTAATATTATTATTATTATTATTATTATTATTATTATTATTATTATTATTATTATTATTATTATTATTATTATTATTATTATCATTATTATTATTATTGTTATTATTATTATTATTATAATTAATTAACAATATTATCATCGCTATTAGTATTGTTATTAATATTATCATAAATCGTAACCTTAATAATAATATAATGATATTGTATACAAATGAAATGTTTTATGTTCTGATTATGATCATAAATATACTAAAATGAGCATATGGATATAAAAGGTTATAAAACTATTCACACCGTGCATAGAAGTATATGTATATAAAAGATTAGGAATACCTATATTATTGTGAAAATGATTAAAATTATCATTTTTATTATGTTATTATTATTTTTCATCAAATATTAGTATTAGTATTATTTATAAGCATTAGTATTATTATTAACATAGTTATAATTATTATTACCATTATGATCATTATTAATAGTATTATAAGTATTATTATTATAAATATCACGATTATTATTAGTAAAAGTATTATTACTATAGATATTATGGTTATTATTATTATTACTATTATTATTATCATTATTACAAAAAAAAATATTATTATTATTAAACTTATCTTTTTATTAAAATGATTATTATCATTAAAATGTCATTATTATTATTATTAGTATTAACATTACTTTTATTTTTAACATTATTATTATTATTATCATTACTATTGTTTTATCATTACTTTTATTAATAATATTGTTATCAAAATTATTATTACCAATATCATTACCAAACCTAATTATTATTAGTGTTATTATTATCATAAAAAGATACAACTTGTTATTTATAATTATTAATATTATTTTACCAAATAAATACTAGTTATATAAACACACATAACATAACAAATTATGGATGTTTAATAATACTAATCATATATATACATTATTAAAACTATATAAATATTAATTATATTTAATATATATATATATATATATATATACGAATTAAAACTATATAACATATAAATTATGATATAATATATAGATTTATTCAATTACAATTATATGTGTTAATAGATATACAATTGATATAGGTTCGTGAATTCGACGTCAACCCTGCATTTTTCAGTTTCGTCATATGTATTTTTACTACAAAATACAGTATAGTGAGTTTCATTTGCTCCCTTTTTAAATGCTTTTGCAATATATATTTTTGGGACTGAGAATACATGCGCTGCTTTTATAAATGTTTTACGAAATAGACATGAGTAATCGAAACTACATTCTATGGTTGGATTATCGAATCGAATATGCCCCTTTTTAGCTGAGTAGCCTAAGAATTTAGGGAAATGGCCCCTAATTGATGCGAATCCTAAAGATAGATCTATGGACCTTGACACGTCTCATTCGGGTTACGAATGCTTTAGTACTTCGATTATCATGTCCGATGAGAGTCCCGAAATGATGGGGATATTCTATATGCATCCTGTTAGTTCGGTTATCAAGCGTTTATCATAGAATGATTTTTATCTCTATGCCGTGCGAAATGCCTGATATGAGATTATGTTTATGAGAAATAGAAATGAAAATCTTGTGGTCTATTAAATTATGGAAATGATTGATTACGATAAACTAATAAACTCACCAACCTTTTGGTTGACATTTTAAAGCATGTTTATTCTCAGGTATGAAAGAAATCCTCCGCTGTGCATTTGCTCATTTTAGAGATATTACTTGGAGTCATTCATGACATATTTCAAAAGACATTGCATTCAAGTCGTTGAGTTCAATAAAGATTATTATGACAGATTAGGTCAATTATTGTTGGATATATTATGAAATGGTATGCATGCCGTCAACTTTCGATGTAATGAAAGTTTGTCTTTTAAAAACGAATGCAATATTTGAAAAATGTATCATATAGAGGTTAAGTACCTCGCAATAGAATCAACTATTGTGAATCGTTTATAATCGGTATGAATGGGTCTTTCAGTTGGTATCAGAGCGGTGGTCTTAGCGAACCAGGTCTTACATTAGTGTGTCTAACTAGTAGTTGTTAGGATGCATTAATGAGTCTGGACTTCGACCGTATCTGCATTTCAAAAGTTTTTCTTATCATTTCTAGTCGGAAATCATATGCTTATCATTCTTAGGAAATTACCTGCTTATCATTGTTAGTCTAGACACATCTTACTGCATTGATTGCATGAATAGTGTATAGATAAATTCATATCTTAGCGTATCTGCTAATCCATATCTTAGCGTATATGTTACTGTAGACTTTATCTGACACGTTTCCTTAATTCCCTCCATAATCTACGGGATCTTTTGTAATATGTATAGGTATTCTATGTAATTAGAATATCATCCGATATCCGAAAATCATTTCATATTGAAAAACCCTTTACTCAATCATACGAAATGGAACTTGCCACTAGTTCAAGTTCCTCGGAATCTGATAGCTATTCCAATATGGAAACACACTTGAGCTCCAAAAGCAGTATAACCGGAATGGATCAACAAATCAGTCTCACCAATTCTGGATGAACTGGGAATGGGTTTGTAGTCGACTTAATCAATGGAGACGCGAAGAAGGCGATCCCTTCCACTAACCGAATTCACCTCTTGGTGAAGAACCTGAAGCACTTACCGGAGAACCTGTCTGAAACACCATATTCACCCTCATTACCAGGATATCCTACAACGATTGTATGATATCCCAAATTCTGAACCTTATTCATCCGCTCGTTTCAACCGTCAATCATTTCGAGGTAATAGAAGAAGTCAACGAACTTTGCGCTCGAGTAATTAATTTGGAGAATATGGTGCAAAACTTACCAGCTTCAGCAACATCACTGGCACCAACAGTACCACCAACAACCCAAGTTTCAACATCATATGCCTCAACATCTCATTCTGTACCTCGAGTATAATCATCGTTCTACATGACGTTCTACATCATTTATCTTCGTTCGTCATGATGGATATGTAACCTCTAATGTTTTAGAGATTATGTACTCTAGTTCTAACCGTAAACCAAATGAGTTTAATATCATATTAACTCATTAAATCCATGATTACATCTGAAGAAAATATATATGTATATATGTTTTCATAAAGATTGTAATTAAAAATTCTTTTGTACAAACTGTTAATGGTGAAAATATTTTAACGGGTACGTAATACCCGAGGAATATTTGGATTTCACCTTAATAAGTTACACTGTACATTCTTCGAAGCTGATTCAATAGTCATTTACTATCCTACTTACAACCACCGATATACGTATCTGTTCACCGCAGAATAACCATTTTCATTCAATTTCATATTTGGATTTTTACCTATCAGAATCCAACAAGTGGCATAATGAAGAAAATATTTGACAAAATAAAATTTGTTAGAAACAGACAAATTAACTATGAGGAATTTTGTTAAGAATCCACGCTAGCAAAATCCTAGCTAATTGTTCCTAGCTAACTGTTAATTCCGTATTATTTTTTATTTATCGCAATTTATTTATCGTAATTTTAATTCTCGCAATTTTATTTATCGTCATTTAAATTCTGTTATTTATTTTACGCACTTTAAATATCGTCGTATAAATCGGGACACATATACAATGTTTTGACATATCATATTGATATCATCTATATATATTATTTGGAATAACCATAGACACTCTATATGCTATAATGCTCGAGTTCGCTATACAGGGTTGAGGTTGATTCTTAAATAATATATATACTTTGAGTTGTGATCGAGTCTGAGACATGTATACAATGGGTCACGATACGTATTAATTAATTCGAATATTATAATTATTAACTGTGGACTACTAACATTGGATAATTAAAATGAATAAAAATATTGATTATAATATATGAAACTAAACATTTCTTTAAGTTTGCCACTTGATTTTATCTTAAACCTCATTTGTATCTTGACGATTACAATCCGCGTTCATGAAATGTCCCGTTCTTATTGATTAAAAACGTTCCATATTAATTGATTTCGTTGCGAGGTTTTGACCTCTATATGAGACGTTTTTCAAAGACTGCATTCATTTTTAAACAAACCATAACCTTTATTTCATCAATAAAGGTTTAAAAAGCTTTACGTAGATTATCAAATAATGATAATCTAAAATATCCTGTTTACACACGACCATTACATAATGGTTTACAATACAAATATGTTACAACAAAATAAGTTTCTTGAATGCAGTTTTTACACAATATCATACAAGCATGGACTCCAAATCTAGTCCTTATTTAAGTATGCAACAGCGGAAGCTCTTAATAATCACCTGAGAATAAACATGCTTAAAACGTCAACAAAAATGTTGGTGAGTTATAGGTTTAACCTATATATATCAAATCGTAACAATAGACCACAAGATTTCATATTTCAATACACATCCCATACATAGAGATAAAAATCATTCATATGGTGAACACCTGGTAACCGACAATAACAAGATGCATATATAAGAATATCCCCATCATTCCGGGACACCCTTCGGATATGATATAAATTTCGAAGTACTAAAGCATCCGGTACTTTGGATGGGGTTTGTTAGGCCCAATAGATCTATCTTTAGGATTCGCGTCAATTAGGGTGTCTGTTCCCTAATTCTTAGATTACCAGACTTAATAAAAAGGGGCATATTCGATTTCGATAATTCAACCATAGAATGTAGTTTCACGTACTTGTGTCTATTTTGTAAATCATTTATAAAACCTGCATGTATTCTCATCCCAAAAATATTAGATTTTTAAAAGTGGGACTATAACTCACTTTCACAGATTTTTACTTCGTCGGGAAGTAAGACTTGGCCACTGGTTGATTCACGAACCTATAACAATATATACATATATATCAAAGTATGTTCAAAATATATTTACAACACTTTTAATATATTTTGATGTTTTAAGTTTATTAAGTCAGCTGTCCTCGTTAGTAACCTACAACTAGTTGTCCACAGTTAGATGTACAGAAATAAATTGATAAATATTATCTTGAATCAATCCACGACCCAGTGTATACGTATCTCAGTATTGATCACAACTCAAACTATATATATTTTGGAATCAACCTCAACCCTGTATAGCTAACTCCAACATTCACATATAGAGTGTCTATGGTTGTTCCGAAATATATATAGATGTGTCGACATGATAGGTCGAAACATTGTATACGTGTCTATGGTATCTCAAGATTACATAATATATAATACAAGTTGATTAAGTTATGGTTGGAATAGATTTGTTACCAATTTTCACGTAGCTAAAATGAGAAAAATTATCCAATCTTGTTTTACCCATAACTTCTTCATTTTAAATCCGTTTTGAGTGAATCAAATTGCTATGGTTTCATATTGAACTCTATTTTATGAATCTAAACAAAAAAAATATAGGTTTCTAGTCGGAAAAATAAGTTACAAGTCATTTTTGTAAAGGTAGTCATTTCAGTCGAAAGAACGACGTCTAGATGACCATTTTAGAAAACATACTTCCACTTTGAGTTTAACCATAATTTTTGGATATAGTTTCATGTTCATAATAAAAATCATTTTCTTAGAATAACAACTTTTAAATCAAAGTTTATCATAGTTTTTAATTAACTAACCCAAAACAGCCCGCGGTGTTACTACGACGGCGTAAATCCGGTTTTACGGTGTTTTTCGTGTTTCCAGGTTTTAAATCATTAAGTTAGCATATCATATAGATATAGAACATGTGTTTAGTTGATTTTAAAAGTCAAGTTAGAAGGATTAACTTTTGTTTGCGAACAAGTTTAGAATTAACTAAACTATGTTCTAGTGATTACAAGTTTAAACCTTCGAATAAGATAGCTTTATATGTATGAATCGAATGATGTTATGAACATCATTACTACCTTAAGTTCCTTGGATGAACCTACTGGAAAAGAGAAAAATGGATCTAGCTTCAATGGATCCTTGGATGGCTCAAAGTTCTTGAAGCAAAATCATGACACGAAAACAAGTTCAAGTAAGATCATCACTTGAAATAAGATTGTTATAGTTATAGAAATTGAACCAAAGTTTGAATATGATTATTACCTTGTATTAGAATGATAACCTACTGTAAGAAACAAAGATTTCTTGAGGTTGGATGATCACCTTACAAGATTGGAAGTGAGCTAGCAAACTTGAAAGTATTCTTGATTTTATGAAACTAGAACTTTTGGAATTTATGAAGAACACTTAGAACTTGAAGATAGAACTTGAGAGAGTTCAATTAGATGAAGAAAATTGAAGAATGAAAGTGTTTGTAGGTGTTTTTGGTCGTTGGTGTATGGATTAGATATAAAGGATATGTAATTTTGTTTTCATGTAAATAAGTCATGAATGATTACTCATATTTTTGTAATCTTATTAGATATTTCATGCTAGTTGCCAAATGATGGTTCCCACATGTGTTAGGTGACTCACATGGGCTGCTAAGAGCTGATCATTGGAGTGTATATACCAATAGTACATACATCTAAAAGCTGTGTATTGTACGAGTACGAATACGGGTGCATACGAGTAGAATTGTTGATGAAACTGAACGAGAATGTAATTGTAAGCATTTTTGTTAAGTAGAAGTATTTTGATAAGTGTATTGAAGTCTTTCAAAAGTGTATAAATACATATTAAAACACTACATGTATATACATTTTAACTGAGTCGTTAAGTCATCGTTAGTCGTTACATGTAAGTGTTGTTTTGAAACCTTTAGGTTAACGATCTTGTTAAATGTTGTTAACCCAATGTTTATAATATCAAAAGAGATTTTAAATTATTATATTATCATGATATTATGATGTACGAATATCTCTTAATATGATATATATACATTAAATGTCGTTACAACGATAAACGTTACATATATGTCTCGTTTCAAAATCATTAAGTTAGTAGTCTTGTTTTTACATATGTAGTTCATTGTTAATATAATTAATGATATGTTTACTTATCATAATATCATGTTAACTATATATTAACCATATATATGTCATCATATAGTTTTTTTACAAGTTTTAACGTTCGTGAATCACCGGTCAACTTGGGTGGTCAATTGTCTATATGAAACCTATTTCAATTAATCAAGTCTTAACAAATTTGATTGCTTAACATGTTGGAAACATTTAATCATGTAAACATCAATCTCAATTAATATATATAAACATGGAATAGTTCAGGTCACTACAGTACCTACCCGTTAAATAAATTTCGTCCCGAAATTTTAAGCTGTTGAAGGTGTTGACGAATCTTCTGGAAATAGATGCGGGTATTTCTTCTTCATCTGATCTTCACGCTCCCAGGTGAACTCGGGTCCTCTACGAGCATTCCATCGAACCTTAACAATTGGTATCTTGTTTTGCTTAAGTCTTTTAACCTCACGATCCATTATTTCGACGGGTTCTTCGATGAATTGGAGTTTTTCGTTGATTTGGATTTCATCTAACGGAATAGTGAGATCTTTTTTTAGCAAAACATTTCTTCAAATTCGAGACGTGGAAAGTGTTATGTACAGCCGCGAGTTGTTGAGGTAACTCAAGTCGGTAAGCTACTGGTCCGACACGATCAATAATCTTGAATGGTCCAATATACCTTGGATTTAATTTCCCTCGTTTACCAAATCGAACAACGCCTTTCCAAGGTGAAACTTTAAGCATGACCATCTCTCCAATTTCAAATTCTATATCTTTTCTTTTAATGTCAGCGTAGCTCTTTTGTCGACTTTGGGCGGTTTTCAACCGTTGTTGAATTTGGATGATCTTCTCGGTAGTTTCTTGTATAATCTCCGGACCCGTAATCTGTCTATCCCCCACCTCACTCCAACAAATCGGAGACCTGCACTTTCTACCATAAAGTGCTTCAAACGGCGCCATCTCAATGCTTGAATGGTAGCTGTTGTTGTAGGAAAATTCTGCTAACGGTAGATGTCGATCCCAACTGTTTTCGAAATCAATAACACATGCTCGTAGCATGTCTTCAAGCGTTTGTATCGTCCTTTCGCTCTGCCCATCAGTTTGTGGATGATAGGCAGTACTCATGTCTAGACGAGTTCCTAATGCTTGCTGTAATGTCTGCCAGAATCTTGAAATAAATCTGCCATCCCTATCAGAGATAATAGAGATTGGTATTCCATGTCTGGAGATGACTTCCTTCAAATACAGTCGTGCTAACTTCTCCATCTTGTCATCTTCTCTTATTGGTAGGAAGTGTGCTGATTTGGTGAGACGATCAACTATTACCCAAATAGTATCAAAACCACTTGCAGTCCTTGGCAATTTAGTGATGAAATCCATGGTAATGTTTTCCCATTTCCATTCCGGGATTTCGGGTTGTTGAAGTAGACCTGATGGTTTCTGATGCTCAGCTTTGACCTTAGAACACGTCAAACATTCTCCTACGTATTTAGCAACATCGGCTTTCATACCCGGCCACCAAAAATGTTTCTTGAGATCCTTGTACATCTTCCCCGTTCCAGGATGTATTGAGTATCTGGTTCTATGAGCTTCTCTAAGTACCATTTCTCTCATATCTCCAAATTTTGGTACCCAAATCCTTTCAGCCCTATACCGGGTTCCGTCTTCCCGAATATTAAGATGCTTCTCCGATCCTTTGGGTATTTCATCCTTTAAATTTCCCTCTTTTAAAACTCCTTGTTGCGCCTCCTTTATTTGAGTAGTAATGTTATTATGAATCATTATATTCATAGATTTTACTCGAATGGGTTCTCTATCCTTCCTGCTCAAGGCATCGGCTACCACATTTGCCTTCCCCGGGTGGTAACGAATCTCAAAATCGTAATCATTCAATAATTCAATCCACCTACGCTGCCTCATATTCAGTTGTTTCTGATTAAATATGTGTTGAAGACTTTTGTGGTCGGTATATATAATACTTTTGACCCCATATAAGTAGTGCCTCCAAGTCTTTAATGCAAAAACAACCGCGCCTAATTCCAAATCATGCGTCGTATAATTTTGTTCGTGAATCTTCAATTGTCTAGACGCATAAGCAATCACCTTCGTTCGTTGCATTAATACACAACCGAGACCTTGCTTTGATGCGTCACAATAAATCACAAAATCATCATTCCCTTCAGGCAATGACAATATAGGTGCCGTAGTTAGCTTTTTCTTCAATAACTGAAACGCTTTCTCTTGTTCATCATTCCATTCAAATTTCTTCCCTTTATGCGTTAATGCAGTCAAGGGTTTTGCTATTCTGGAAAAGTCTTGGATGAACCTTCTGTAGTAACCAGCTAGTCCTAAAAACTGGCGTATGTGTTTCGGAGTTTTCGGGGTTTCCCACTTTTCAACAGTTTCTATCTTTGCCGGATCCACCTTAATACCTTCTTTGTTCACTATGTGACCGAGGAATTGAACTTCTTCCAACCAAAATGCACACTTTGAAAACTTAGCGTACAATTCTTCCTTCCTCAATACTTCTAACACCTTTCTCAAATGTTCACCGTGTTCTTGGTCATTCTTTGAGTAAATAAGTATGTCATCAATGAAAACAATGACAAACTTGTCAAGGTATGGTCCACACACTCGGTTCATAAGGTCCATGAACACAGCTGGTGCATTAGTTAAACCAAACGGCATGACCATAAACTTGTAATGACCGTAACGTGTTCTGAAAGCAGTCTTTGGAATATCATCTTCTTTCACCCGCATTTGATGATACCCGGAACGTAAGTCAATCTTTGAATAAACAGACGAGCCTTGTAGTTGATCAAATAAGTCGTCGATTCTCGGTAGTGGGTAGCGGTTCTTGATGGTAAGTTTGTTCAACTCTCGGTAGTCGATACACAACCTGAATGTACCATCTTTCTTCTTGACAAACAAAACAGGAGCTCCCCACGGTGATGTGCTTGGTCGAATGAAACCACGCTCTAAAAGTTCTTGTAATTGGCTTTGTAGTTCTTTCATCTCGCTGGGTGCGAGTCTGTAAGGAGCACGAGCTATTGGTGCAGCTCCTGGTACAAGATCTATTTGAAATTCAACGGATCGATGTGAGGGTAATCCCGGTAATTCTTTCGGAAATACATCAGGAAATTCTTTTGCGACGGGAACATCATTGATGCTCTTTTCTTCAGTTTGTACTTTCTCGACGTGTGCTAGAACAGCATAGCAACCTTTTCTTATTAGTTTTTGTGCCTTCAAATTACTAATAAGATGTAGCTTCGTGTTGCCCTTTTCTCCGTACACCATTAAGGGTTTTCCTTTTTCTCGTATAATGCGAATTGCATTTTTGTAACAAACGATCTCCGCTTTCACTTCTTTCAACCAGTCCATACCGATTATCACATCAAAACTCCCTAACTCTACTGGTATCAAATCAATCTTAAATGTTTCGTTAACCAGTTTAATTTCTCGATTCCGACATATATTATCTGCTGAAATTAATTTACCATTTGCTAATTCGAGTAAAAATTTACTATCCAAAGGCGTCAATGGACAACTTAATTTAGCACAAAAATCTCTACTCATATAGCTTCTATCCGCACCCGAATCAAATAAAACGTAAGCAGATTTATTGTCAATAAGAAACGTACCCGTAACAAGCTCCGGGTCTTCCTGTGCCTCTACCGCATTAATATTAAAAACTCTTCCACGGCCTTGTCCATTCGTGTTCTCCTGGTTCGGGCAATTTCTAATAATGTGGCCTGGTTTTCCACATTTATAACAAACTACATTGGCATAACTTGCTCCGACACTACTTGCTCCGCCATTACTCGTTCCGACACCATTTGTTCCTTTCGTTCTATTAACCCCTGGTCCGTAGACCTCACACTTCGTCGCGCTATGACCATTTCTTTTACACTTGTTGCAAAATTTGGTGCAGAACCCCGAGTGATTCTTTTCACACCTTTGGCATAGTTGCTTCTGATTGTTGTTGTTGTTGCGGTTATTATTGTTGTTGGGATGATTGTTGTAGTTGTTGTTGTTGTTGTTGTTGTTGTTGTTGGGCCGTTTGTTGTAGTTGCGATTGATGTTGCGATTGTTGGGATAATTGTTGCGATTATTGTTGTAATTGCTGTTGTTGTTGTATTGGTGATTCTTATCACCGTTTTCCTCCCACTTTCTTTTGACTTGCTTCACATTGGCCTCTTCAGCAGTCTGTTCTTTAATTCTTTCTTCAATCTGGTTCACTAGTTTGTGAGCCATTCTACATGCCTGTTGTATGGAGGCGGGCTCGTGTGAACTTATATCTTCTTGGATTCTTTCCGGTAATCCTTTCACAAACGCGTCGATCTTCTCTTCCTCATCTTCGAATGCTCCCGGACACAATAGGCACAATTCTGTGAATCGTCTTTCGTACGTGGTAATATCAAATCCTTGGGTTCGTAACCCTCTAAGTTCTGTCTTGAGCTTATTGACCTCGGTTCTGGGACGGTACTTCTCGTTCATCAAGTGCTTGAATGCTGACCACTGTAGTGCGTACGCATCAACTTGTCCCACTTGCTCTAGATAGGTATTCCACCATGTTAACGCAGAACCTGTGAAGGTATGCATAGCGTACTTTACTTTGTCCTCTTCAGTACACTTACTTATGGCAAACACCGATTCGACCTTCTCGGTCCACCGTTTCAATCCGATCGGTCCTTCGGTTCCATCAAATTCCAAAGGTTTGCAGGCAGTGAATTCTTTGTAGGTGCATCCTACACGATTTCCTGTACTGCTAGATCCAAGGTTATTGTTGGTATGTAGCGCAGCCTGTACTGCGGCTATGTTTGAAGCTAGAAAAGTACGGAATTCCTCTTCATTCATATTCACGGTGTGTCGAGTAGTCGGTGCCATTTCCTTCAAAATAGTTAAATGGAACAAGTTAATCATACAGAATATTAAGAGTAGTTAATAGTATTTCGTAGCATAATATGAACTCATTTATAAAAGCTTTTTCTTCATATTAGCGTTTTATAAGTTTAAATTCGGGTAGTACCTACCCGTTAAGTTCATACTTAGTAGCTAATATACAATTCAACTACTACAATTCTATATGAAAAACTGATTATAATAATATTTCGCGTTCAAACTTTTATACAATATTTTACAAACTTACAATACCGCTTATTTTACATAAAGCATGAAATATAGCACACAATAACTTTGATACAAGATAGTTGTGAAGACAATTCTAGCTAGTACACAAGTCGTTCAGCAAAGGCAATAAAGACACGTAATTCATACGTCCAGAAACAAGTCATGCATTCTGGTTTTACTAGGACTACTTCCCATCCTTGGTCTTGTGCAACATAACCGTTATGGCCGTTGATAAGACAGCGTGTTGTAACGTCATCAAAGGGACGAGGGTTACATAATGTCCAACAGTCCCGTAATAATCTAAAAACCTCATTTCTTACCCCAATTACCGACTCCGTCACTTGTGGAAACGTTTTGTTTAATAGTTGTAGCCCGATGTTCTTGTTCTCACTTTGGTGAGAAGCGAACATTACTAATCCGTAAGCATAACATGCTTCTTTATGTTGCATGTTAGCCGCTTTTTCTAAATCACGAAGTCCAATATTCGGATATATTGAGTCAAAATAATTTCTTAACCCGTTGCGTAAAATAGCATTTGGGTTCCCCGCAATATATGCGTCAAAGTAAACACATCGTAACTTATGGGTTTCCCAATGTGATATCCCCCATCTTTCAAACGAAAGTCTCTTATAAACCAAGACATTCTTGGAACGTTCTTCGAATGTCTTACAAACTGATCTCGCCTTAAATAGTTGTGCCGAAGAATTCTGGCCGACTCTAGACAAGATTTCATCAATCATGTCTCCGGGTAGGTCTCTTAAAATATTGGGTTGTCTATCCATTTTGTGTTTTTAAACTGTAAAATAGACAAGAGTTAGATTCATAAAAAAAATACTTATTAATACAAGCAATTTTTACATATATCATAAAGCATAAGAACACTATATTCCATATATTACACCACACAAATACAACTATCTTATTCCGACTCGCTCGTTTCTTCTTCTTCGGTTTTGGTTCGTTTTGCCAAGTTTCTAGGGATATATGATGTTCCCCTAATACGAGCCGTCGTTGTCCACATTGGTTTAGAAAAACCTGGTGGTTTAGAGGTTCCCGGGTCATTGTTACAACTTAAGGACTTCGGGGGTTGACGATACATATAAAGTTCATCGGGGTTGGAATTAGATTTCTCTATTTTTATGCCCTTTCCCTTATTATTTTCTTTTGCCTTTTTAAATTCAGTTGGGGTAATTTCTATAACATCATCGGAATTCTCGTCGGAATCCGATTCATCGGAGAATTGGTAATCCTCCCAATATTTTGCTTCCTTGGCGGAAACACCATTGACCATAATTAACTTTGGTCGGTTGGTTGAGGATTTTCTTTTACTTAACCGTTTTATTATTTCCCCCACCGGTTCTATTTCTTCATCCGGTTCCGATTCTTCTTCCGGTTCCGATTCTTCTTCCGGTTCCGACTCTTCTTCCGGTTCCTCTTCGGGAACTTGTGAATCAGTCCACAAATCATTCCAATTTACATTTGACTCTTCATTATTATTAGGTGAGTCAATGGGACTTGTTCTAGAGGTAGACATCTATCACATAATATCAAACACGTTAAGAGATTAATATATCACATAATATTCATATGTTAAAAATATATAGTTTCCAACAAAAATGTTAAGCAATCATTTTTAAAGAAAACACGGTCGAAGTCCAGACTCACTAATGCATCCTAACAAACTCGATAAGACACACTAATGCAAATTTTCTGGTTCTCTAAGACCAACGCTCGGATACCAACTGAAATGTCCCGTTCTTATTGATTAAAAACGTTCCATATTAATTGATTTCGTTGCGAGGTTTTGACCTCTATATGAGACGTTTTTCAAAGACTGCATTCATTTTTAAACAAACCATAACCTTTATTTCATCAATAAAGGTTTAAAAAGCTTTACGTAGATTATCAAATAATGATAATCTAAAATATCCTGTTTACACACGACCATTACATAATGGTTTACAATACAAATATGTTACAACAAAATAAGTTTCTTGAATGCAGTTTTTACACAATATCATACAAGCATGGACTCCAAATCTAGTCCTTATTTAAGTATGCAACAGCGGAAGCTCTTAATAATCACCTGAGAATAAACATGCTTAAAACGTCAACAAAAATGTTGGTGAGTTATAGGTTTAACCTATATATATCAAATCGTAACAATAGACCACAAGATTTCATATTTCAATACACATCCCATACATAGAGATAAAAATCATTCATATGGTGAACACCTGGTAACCGACAATAACAAGATGCATATATAAGAATATCCCCATCATTCCGGGACACCCTTCGGATATGATATAAATTTCGAAGTACTAAAGCATCCGGTACTTTGGATGGGGTTTGTTAGGCCCAATAGATCTATCTTTAGGATTCGCGTCAATTAGGGTGTCTGTTCCCTAATTCTTAGATTACCAGACTTAATAAAAAGGGGCATATTCGATTTCGATAATTCAACCATAGAATGTAGTTTCACGTACTTGTGTCTATTTTGTAAATCATTTATAAAACCTGCATGTATTCTCATCCCAAAAATATTAGATTTTTAAAAGTGGGACTATAACTCACTTTCACAGATTTTTACTTCGTCGGGAAGTAAGACTTGGCCACTGGTTGATTCACGAACCTATAACAATATATACATATATATCAAAGTATGTTCAAAATATATTTACAACACTTTTAATATATTTTGATGTTTTAAGTTTATTAAGTCAGCTGTCCTCGTTAGTAACCTACAACTAGTTGTCCACAGTTAGATGTACAGAAATAAATTGATAAATATTATCTTGAATCAATCCACGACCCAGTGTATACGTATCTCAGTATTGATCACAACTCAAACTATATATATTTTGGAATCAACCTCAACCCTGTATAGCTAACTCCAACATTCACATATAGAGTGTCTATGGTTGTTCCGAAATATATATAGATGTGTCGACATGATAGGTCGAAACATTGTATACGTGTCTATGGTATCTCAAGATTACATAATATATAATACAAGTTGATTAAGTTATGGTTGGAATAGATTTGTTACCAATTTTCACGTAGCTAAAATGAGAAAAATTATCCAATCTTGTTTTACCCATAACTTCTTCATTTTAAATCCGTTTTGAGTGAATCAAATTGCTATGGTTTCATATTGAACTCTATTTTATGAATCTAAACAAAAAAAATATAGGTTTCTAGTCGGAAAAATAAGTTACAAGTCATTTTTGTAAAGGTAGTCATTTCAGTCGAAAGAACGACGTCTAGATGACCATTTTAGAAAACATACTTCCACTTTGAGTTTAACCATAATTTTTGGATATAGTTTCATGTTCATAATAAAAATCATTTTCTTAGAATAACAACTTTTAAATCAAAGTTTATCATAGTTTTTAATTAACTAACCCAAAACAGCCCGCGGTGTTACTACGACGGCGTAAATCCGGTTTTACGGTGTTTTTCGTGTTTCCAGGTTTTAAATCATTAAGTTAGCATATCATATAGATATAGAACATGTGTTTAGTTGATTTTAAAAGTCAAGTTAGAAGGATTAACTTTTGTTTGCGAACAAGTTTAGAATTAACTAAACTATGTTCTAGTGATTACAAGTTTAAACCTTCGAATAAGATAGCTTTATATGTATGAATCGAATGATGTTATGAACATCATTACTACCTTAAGTTCCTTGGATGAACCTACTGGAAAAGAGAAAAATGGATCTAGCTTCAATGGATCCTTGGATGGCTCAAAGTTCTTGAAGCAAAATCATGACACGAAAACAAGTTCAAGTAAGATCATCACTTGAAATAAGATTGTTATAGTTATAGAAATTGAACCAAAGTTTGAATATGATTATTACCTTGTATTAGAATGATAACCTACTGTAAGAAACAAAGATTTCTTGAGGTTGGATGATCACCTTACAAGATTGGAAGTGAGCTAGCAAACTTGAAAGTATTCTTGATTTTATGAAACTAGAACTTTTGGAATTTATGAAGAACACTTAGAACTTGAAGATAGAACTTGAGAGAGTTCAATTAGATGAAGAAAATTGAAGAATGAAAGTGTTTGTAGGTGTTTTTGGTCGTTGGTGTATGGATTAGATATAAAGGATATGTAATTTTGTTTTCATGTAAATAAGTCATGAATGATTACTCATATTTTTGTAATCTTATTAGATATTTCATGCTAGTTGCCAAATGATGGTTCCCACATGTGTTAGGTGACTCACATGGGCTGCTAAGAGCTGATCATTGGAGTGTATATACCAATAGTACATACATCTAAAAGCTGTGTATTGTACGAGTACGAATACGGGTGCATACGAGTAGAATTGTTGATGAAACTGAACGAGAATGTAATTGTAAGCATTTTTGTTAAGTAGAAGTATTTTGATAAGTGTATTGAAGTCTTTCAAAAGTGTATAAATACATATTAAAACACTACATGTATATACATTTTAACTGAGTCGTTAAGTCATCGTTAGTCGTTACATGTAAGTGTTGTTTTGAAACCTTTAGGTTAACGATCTTGTTAAATGTTGTTAACCCAATGTTTATAATATCAAAAGAGATTTTAAATTATTATATTATCATGATATTATGATGTACGAATATCTCTTAATATGATATATATACATTAAATGTCGTTACAACGATAAACGTTACATATATGTCTCGTTTCAAAATCATTAAGTTAGTAGTCTTGTTTTTACATATGTAGTTCATTGTTAATATAATTAATGATATGTTTACTTATCATAATATCATGTTAACTATATATTAACCATATATATGTCATCATATAGTTTTTTTACAAGTTTTAACGTTCGTGAATCACCGGTCAACTTGGGTGGTCAATTGTCTATATGAAACCTATTTCAATTAATCAAGTCTTAACAAATTTGATTGCTTAACATGTTGGAAACATTTAATCATGTAAACATCAATCTCAATTAATATATATAAACATGGAATAGTTCAGGTCACTACAGTTCAAACCTTTCATGATTCTTAAAAACACCTCAATCGAGAGGATGAACCAACCGCACTTCATCTACGGAAGAAAAAATTGATGCATATAGTTATGCACCTGAAAACACTCAGAACCTGAGTAAATATTTAATACGAATCTGTGTTAATTCCTTTAGCATTATTATTACCCAAAATAACTTGGTAAATCCCTTTCAAAGTAGCGAATTTTGTTACAGCTCCAGCAAGTCAACTTCGACTTTTCAATCGTATTAGTCTTATTATAACCCTAATGTATATGCCTGCTCTTTTGTTGTTACCAAAGGAACCTTTTATATTCCACCATATTACCAGCAGACGTACCAGCAACCTCGTTACTCTTTGGCTTAAATCTCTCCGACAAATCACCATATTTATCTATTGAATCCTTATCATGAACTCATCGGCATCTTGTAGCAATAATTACCATACCAAATACCGGGAGGCATCAATCGATAATCTCAAATTTCGCAGCGATTCTACGACAACAATTATATATATATATATATATATATATATATATATATATATATATATATATATATATATATATATATATATATATATATATATATATATATATATATATATATATATTGTGACGACCCGGAAATTTCTGACCAAATTTAAACTTTAATCTTTATATTATTCCGACACGATAAGCAAAGTTTGTTAAGTTAAATCTCAAGAATTTTAAACTGTGTTCATACATTCATTATAACCTCGACCAAATTCCGACGATTCACCAACCGTTATATATAAATAGATATGTTATGTATATATATATTATAACTTGAGAATATTAATAAAGTATTAAACGTATAATACTTTTCACGAACGTATTTGTTTCAATATGATTTTCCACGAAATTAAAAAAAATATATATATTAAATGATTGAATTATCAGAAACATTGAATTATGATTACAAGTCTCTGTTGAGAGGTCCACTATGATTTGAGAAAATCTATTCCTCTTAACGATATTCAGAATAATTTGTAAATCTATTTATAAATAAAAACAAAAAGTGTCATTTACGAAAGTTAGACAAAAGTTAGTGGAGAATTGGTTTCCATAATATTCTATTAATCTATTTTCAAACGTACAAAAACGTTTTCAGTTTAAAAAAAACTTTATTATTAAAATTTTATAAATATCTAGTATCACTTTTGACAACTCATTACTTAACCAGTATAATAAATATAACGATATTTATATTTTATTTCATTAAATATATATAACTATTTAAATTAATATTATATATATTTATAAGCGTATTATACATACATAGTTTTTATACTTTTACTATACTTTAACTTTACCTTTACTTTACTTTTACTTTACTTTAACTTTAATAATTCACTTTAATAATTCATACTTTAATAATTCATACTTTAGTAATTCACTTTAATAATTCATACTTTAATAATTCACTTTAATAATTCACTTTAATAATTCATACTTTAATAATTCACTTTAATAATTCATACTTTAATAATTGACTTTAATAATTCATACTTTAATAATTCACTTTAATAATTCATACTTTAATAATTCACTTTAATAATTCAAAAATCTATTATAAATAGAATTCAATAGGTTTCATTATTTCATAGAAACTTGAAAATATATTTCTCTAAACTCTCTCAATCGATTTACATATATATATATATATATATATATATATATATATATATATATATATATATATATATATATATATATATATATATATATATATGTATATATATATGTATATATATATATGTATATATATATATATATTTGCTCTGTATTATTTCAAGATATTATTAGTATACATAAAATATTACGACGGAGTGATGTCCGAGTGATTTTAAAATAGTTTTTTTGAATGAGTCGAAGCTAAGGAAATTATGGGTTATAGCTATGGAAGTGATAGGTATGGTTCATGGGTATGCTCGTGAGGTTAATCTAGTGTTTATCATCTTCGTTGCGTCTACGTACTTTCCTGCAATATTGATTCTCAATATTGATACGTTCGTGAATCCGAGGCTAACCTTGCACTTGTTAAATGACGTTATATGTATTTTTACTACGAAATACAGTATTGTGAGTTTCATTTGCTCCCTTTTATATATATTTTTTGGGACTGAGAATACATGCGCTGTTTTTATAAATGTTTTACGAAATAGGCACAAGTACTAAAACTAATTCTACGTGGGTTTAAACAAGAAATATACCCTTAGCTTGGTAACATTAAACTACTTGTCTATGTACGGTAGGCGCGAATCCTAAAGATAGATCTATTGGGCCTGACAAACCCCATCCTGACTAGAGGATGCTTTAGTACTTCGAGGTTATTTTAAACACACCTGATTTGGTGTACTTCAGAGGGTAAAACATGAACGTTAAGGCTTGTTACCGGGTGCCTACAACTTATAGAATAATTTTATACACTTGCGAGTGTACATATATTTATAAACGAAAATCTTGTGGTCTATTATTATATTGAAATGATTGTTATGATAAACCTATGAACTCACCAACCTTTTGGTTGACACTTTAAAGCATGTTTATTCTCAGGTATTAAAGAAATCTTCCGCTGTGCATTAACTCATTTTAAGGATATTACTTGGAGTCATTCATGGCATATTTTGAAAGACGTTGCATTCAAGTTATTGAGTTCATCAAGATTATTATTAAGTCAATTATAGTTGGATGTATTATGAAATGGTGTGCATACCATCAATTTTTGTTGTAAAGAAAGTTTGTCTTTTAAAAACGAATGCAATGTTTGTAAAATGTATCATATAGAGGTCAAATACCTCGCGATGTAATCAACTATTGTGAATCGTTTATAATGTATATGAACGGGTCCTTTCATATATATATATATATATATATATATATATATATATATATATATATATATATATATATATATATATATATATATATATATATATATATATATATATATATATATATATATATATATATATATATATATATATATATAACTTCTATCTCTTGGATTTACGAACTTCAATTCTGAATTTCTGAAAAGCGCTTTAGCATATGAATCAGTTTTCTGAGTTTGGAAAAAGCTGAGGAAGCAGCAAAAACTGAAGACTACCTTAACAGTCAAAAGTTGACGATAAATAATGGGGTGTTGAAAAAGCTCAAAGATTTTGATACTAAATGAATTGAGCAAACCATGAAGAAGACTCTGAACAAATTACAAGGACTAAACTTGTATTTAAAGAATCTTGATGATTCTGTTTCTGATGAAATCTTTGACGAATACCTTACTCCTTAATCGCTCTAAATCATTGTGAATGAATTTCTTCATCACAATTTGAATCAAAAATTGTAAGATATTATCGTATCTTTCATTGAAAATATCCTCAATATTTTTGAAGGTATCTTCATAAATATTCTTGTCTGATATTATTTATCTCTCCGCTCTATCTGTGTTATATCATAAAAGAAACTGTTTTAGTTTCTAAATTTCTGAAAAATTCAAACGTAAATTATGAATGTTTTTGAAGTAATGTTGGGGAACTGAAGCATGAGCTGGTATAATATAATGACACTTGATCAACGTGATTATATTACAGTAAGTCATGCTGAGTTTCGAATGGAACATGATGATTCACAGATTACAACGTCATCATGTGCCATGTTATACAACTCTTACATTCTATATAGTTTATAAACATATCAAGAACATATTTTCTTGATAGTCTTATCTTTTCCCTTGAATTCTGGTAATTTGACAAGTCAGATTGTGCTATTACCATTTCTTTCTTAGAACATTAACTCTGTTTATTCCGAAATTCATATCTACGAATTCTAGACCATTATTCGCTTGACTTAATGTCGGGAAGAGAAAATAAAAGCATGGAACTCCGAAATATAAGGGAGAATATAAACACATAAATTACAAACCGTGTACATCAATGTTTATCGCAACATAAAGACACGGGAGAATTAAAAACACTATAACTCCAAGGGCGAAGTAGAAGTAAATAGATTCCTCCGGTGAAAGTTGGAAAAGGAGAATGATTATTGCGATAGTCAGGATAAGGACAAGGATCAGAACTGGATTAAGCATTTTCACAATCTTTTAAATTTGGGAATTTAGTATAGGAGTGGTAAAAGTAATGGAACGGAAGAAGTTAATTTATAGCGAAATATCTGATAAAGAAATCAAGACAAATCTCTGCATTTAATTAGAGAGATCCTAATTTCCTTAATTTCTGAAGAATCGAATTTTATTACAAAGATTTACTTTAAATTCCTTAAATTCCAGAAAATTCACTGTGACTACGTCAAAAGTTAAATCTCTATCTCCATCACTTGTGATAGCTTCACTCATACACTTCGAGTAATCGAGTCATTTTATCCACATTACTTTATGGTAATAAAATCCAATTTTATCAACTCATATTCGTCATGAAGACATTATTATTGTCAGCCATGACGATCCCAATCAAATTTTGGGACGAAATTTCTTTAACGGGTAGGTACTGTGATGACACGAAAATTTCCGACCAAATTTAAAACTTAATCTTTATATGGTTTCGACACGATAAGCAAAGTCTGTAAAGTTGAGTCTTAAAATTTTGAACTATATTCATGATATCATTTGACCTTCGATTGTGCTCGACGATTCACGAACATTTGTGTGTAAATATATATATATATATATATATATATATATATATATATATATATATATATATATATATATATATATATATATATATATATATATATATATATATATATATATATATATATAAATGTAATATTTTCAATTAATAAATTACACCTTAATCATTGGAATTAAAAATGTAAAACAATTATTTAGTTGTTATTAAAATATATATATATATATATATATATATATATATATATATATATATATATATATATATATATATATATATATATATATATATGAATATATGAATATAATAATATATATAATATTTTGAATAAATAGATACACTTCAATTAATTTGAATTAAAAATATAAAATAATAAAAAGAATGATTTTGTATAATTAAAATGAATATATATAAACATATACATGATATTATTATGAATTTATATGTATATATATGATTTCTATTAATAATTATTATTATATTATAATATATATAAAATATAAAATATATAAATATTCTATACCCAATAAATGTTAGCATAGGGTATATAATATAAGTATATAGTTAATAAGATATAACATCAAACTTACTTGCAAATAAAAATATAATTGCTACATGTTTATTACTTTCAATATTAATTGCAATACCAGTATTAATAATATTATTATATATAACATATAGATATGAAATTTGTTATGTAAAAATTGTTATATCATTATTATTATGGTTATTATTATTAACATTAAAATTAATAGTTTAATTGAAATTATAACTATCATTATTATTATTATTTTTAAATGTATTACTATTACTATCTTATAAATAATATTATTATCATTATTAATATAATTATTATTAATTAGTATCATTAGTATTATTATTACTAAAAAGATCATCATTTTTTTAAATTATTATCTTCATTATCTTAAATACTTTTATCATTATCTTTATAGTTATTATTAACATTATCCTTATCCGTAACATTATTATTATTAATGTATTACTATAAACATTATTATTAAATTATTAATAATTAATATTATCAGTATTATTATCATTGTTTTATATTACTAGTAATAGGATTATTAATATTATTATATTTACATTTGTTTATAAAAAAATTTATAAAATAAATAAAACGAGTTCTATAATTGATTCAGTTTCCTTTCATGATCATACTATTCCGATTTTTGTTTCTAGTCTCAAAAACCGAATCTAATTTCATATAGAACCAAATTCTGTTATAAATCCATATCAATTTTTCTTATTTATTTCTGTTCTTGTCGGGTTGATTGAATTATTTGTACTGACCTCCATTGCTAGAAAATAACATGGAATCAATAATATCTACCACACCATGTGTTACTCACTCCCTATAATTCGTCCTCTGCAAATAAAACTGAAAAACATAAATTTTTTTATAAAACCTAGACCGTTTCCCTGTTCTTGTTTCATTTAATCAACACCTCCAATACGAGTCAAATATCAAAATGTAATAAAGCATTCTTGTTAGGAATCCTCCAAGAAAACTTCCTGTAAAATCATAGCTTCCAATTCTTGCTATCGATTTCCAATTTTTGAGTCAAAGTATTAATTTTAAAAAGTCAACAATTGTTCTTCGGTTAAATTTGAAAGTCTTTTTATGAATTAAGGGAAATTGAGGGTTGATAAAGTTTTTTAAAAGGGATTTAAAGTCTTTTTCATGTTATAATTACGATCCAAATGAGTCTAGATTTTAAATTTGATGATGGAGTGTTCTTCGTGAAACTTTGATGCTGTTGCTGTTTTAATTTTTTTTTCTGTCTATTAAACATGAACAAACCAGGTCCGATTAATTTTGTTTCTAATTCAAGTTTTAAACCAAACTTAAAATAATTGTTATGGTAGTAAGATCATCGATCGAGCTTTGTATTGAAGGAGAAAGGAAAATAGAAAACAGAAAGCAACGGTTATAAAGATTAAGTTAGGATATAATTCAGATAAACAGATGACAGATGGATGGTTGAGGGGTTTTGTAGTGACCCGAACTTTTCCATGTTTATATATATTAATTGAGATTGATGTTTACATGATTAAATGTTTCCAACATGTTAAGCAATCAAACTTGTTAAGACTTGATTAATTGAAATAGGTTTCATATAGACAATTGACCACCCAAGTTGACCGGTGATTCACGAACGTTAAAACTTGTAAAAAACTATATGATGACATATATATGGTTATATATATAGTTAACATGATATTATGATAAGTAAACATATCATTAATTATATTAACAATGAACTACATATGTAAAAACAAGACTACTAACTTAATGATTTTGAAACGAGACATATATGTAACGTTTATCGTTGTAACGACATTTAATGTATATATATCATATTAAGAGATATTCGTACATCATAATATCATGATAATATAATAATTTGAAATCTCTTTTGATATTATAAACATTGGGTTAACAACATTTAACAAGATCGTTAACCTAAAGGTTTCAAAACAACACTTACATGTAACGACTAACGATGACTTAACGACTCAGTTAAAATGTATATACATGTAGTGTTTTAATATGTATTTATACACTTTTGAAAGACTTCAATACACTTATCAAAATACTTCTACTTAACAAAAATGCTTACAATTACATTCTCGTTCAGTTTCATCAACAATTCTACTCGTATGCACCCGTATTCGTACTCGTACAATACACAGCTTTTAGATGTATGTACTATTGGTATATACACTCCAATGATCAGCTCTTAGCAGCCCATGTGAGTCACCTAACACATGTGGGAACCATCATTTGGCAACTAGCATGAAATATCTCATAAGATTACAAAAATATGAGTAATCATTCATGACTTATTTACATGAAAACAAAATTACATATCCTTTATATCTAATCCATACACCAACGACCAAAAACACCTACAAACACTTTCATTCTTCAATTTTCTTCATCTAATTGAACTCTCTCAAGTTCTATCTTCAAGTTCTAAGTGTTCTTCATAAATTCCAAAAGTTCTAGTTTCATAAAATCAAGAATACTTTCAAGTTTGCTAGCTCACTTCCAATCTTGTAAGGTGATCATCCAACCTCAAGAAATCTTTGTTTCTTACAGTAGGTTATCATTCTAATACAAGGTAATAATCATATTCAAACTTTGGTTCAATTTCTATAACTATAACAATCTTATTTCAAGTGATGATCTTACTTGAACTTGTTTTCGTGTCATGATTTTGCTTCAAGAACTTTGAGCCATCCAAGGATCCATTGAAGCTAGATCCATTTTTCTCTTTTCCAGTAGGTTCATCCAAGGAACTTAAGGTAGTAATGATGTTCATAACATCATTCGATTCATACATATAAAGCTATCTTATTCGAAGGTTTAAACTTGTAATCACTAGAACATAGTTTAGTTAATTCTAAACTTGTTCGCAAACAAAAGTTAATCCTTCTAACTTGACTTTTAAAATCAACTAAACACATGTTCTATATCTATATGATATGCTAACTTAATGATTTAAAACCTGGAAACACGAAAAACACCGTAAAACCGGATTTACGCCGTCGTAGTAACACCGCGGGCTGTTTTGGGTTAGTTAATTAAAAACTATGATAAACTTTGATTTAAAAGTTGTTATTCTGAGAAAATGATTTTTATTATGAACATGAAACTATATCCAAAAATTATGGTTAAACTCAAAGTGGAAGTATGTTTTCCAAAATGGTCATCTAGACGTCGTTCTTTCGACTGAAATGACTACCTTTACAAAAACGACTTGTAACTTATTTTTCCGACTAGAAACCTATACTTTTTTTGTTTAGATTCACAAAATAGATTTCAATATGAAACCATAGCAATTTGATTCACTCAAAACGGATTTAAAATGAAGAAGTTATGGGTAAAACAAGATTGGATAATTTTTCTCATTTTAGCTACGTGAAAATTGGTAACAAATCTATTCCAACCATAACTTAATCAACTTGTATTATATATTATGTAATCTTGAGATACCATAGACACGTATACAATGTTTCGACCTATCATTTCGACACATCTATATATATTTCGGAACAACCATAGACACTCTATATGTGAATGTTGGAGTTAGCTATACAGGGTTGAGGTTGATTCCAAAATATATATAGTTTGAGTTGTGATCAATACTGAGATACGTATACACTGGGTCGTGGATTGATTCAAGATAATATTTATCGATTTATTTCTGTACATCTAACTGTGGACAACTAGTTGTAGGTTACTAACGAGGACAGCTGACTTAATAAACTTAAAACATCAAAATATATTAAAAGTGTTGTAAATATATTTTGAACATACTTTGATATATATGTATATATTGTTATAGGTTCGTGAATCAACCAGTGGCCAAGTCTTACTTCCCGACGAAGTAAAAATCTGTGAATGTGAGTTATAGTCCCACTTTTAAAATCTAATATTTTTGGGATGAGAATACATGCAGGTTTTATAAATGATTTACAAAATAGACACAAGTACGTGAAACTACATTCTATGGTTGAATTATCGAAATCGAATATGCCCCTTTTTATTAAGTCTGTTAATCTAAGAATTAGGGAACAGACACCCTAATTGACGCGAATCCTAAAGATAGATCTATTGGGCCTAACAAACCCCATCCAAAGTACCGGATGCTTTAGTACTTCGAAATTTATATCATATCCGAAGGGTGTCCCGGAATGATGGGGATATTCTTATATATGCATCTTGTTATTGTCGGTTACCAGGTGTTCACCATATGAATGATTTTTATCTCTATGTATGGGATGTGTATTGAAATATGAAATCTTGTGGTCTATTATTATGATTTGATATATATAGGTTAAACCTATAACTCACCAACATTTTTGTTGACGTTTTAAGCATGTTTATTCTCAGGTGATTATTAAGAGCTTCCGCTGTCGCATACTTTAATAAGGACGAGATTTGGAGTCCATGCTTGTATGATATTGTGTAAAAACTGCATTCAAGAAACTTATTTTGTTGTAACATATTTGTATTGTAAACCATTATGTAATGGTCGTGTGTAAACGGGATATTTTAGATTATCATTATTTGATAATCTACGTAAAGCTTTTTAAACCTTTATTGATGAAATAAAGGTTATGGTTTGTTTTAAAATGAATGCAGTCTTTGAAAAACGTCTCATATAGAGGTCAAAACCTCGCAACGAAATCAATTAATATGGAACGTTTTTAATCAATAAGAACGGGACATTTCAGTTGGTATCCGAGCGTTGGTCTTAGAGAACCAGAAAATTTGCATTAGTGTGTCTTATCGAGTTTGTTAGGATGCATTAGTGAGTCTGGACTTCGACCGTGTTTTCTTTAAAAATGATTGCTTAACATTTTTGTTGGAAACTATATATTTTTAACATATGAATATTATGTGATATATTAATCTCTTAACGTGTTTGATATTATGTGATAGATGTCTACCTCTAGAACAAGTCCCATTGACTCACCTAATAATAATGAAGAGTCAAATGTAAATTGGAATGATTTGTGGACTAATTCACAAGTTCCCGAAGAGGAACCGGAAGAAGAGTCGGAACCGGAAGAAGAATCGGAACCGGAAGAAGAATCGAAACCGGATGAAGAAATAGAACCGGTGGGGGAAATAATAAAACGGTTAAGTAAAAGAAAATCCTCAACCAACCGACCAAAGTTAATTATGGTCAATGGTGTTTCCGCCAAGGAAGCAAAATATTGGGAGGATTACCAATTCTCCGATGAATCGGATTTCGACGAGAATTCCGATGATGTTATAGAAATTACCCCAACTGAATTTAAAAAGGCAAAAGAAAATAATAAGGGAAAGGGCATAAAAATAGAGAAATCTAATTCCAACCCCGATGAACTTTATATGTATCGTCAACCCCCGAAGTCCTTAAGTTGTAACAATGACCCGGGAACCTCTAAACCACCAGGTTTTTCTAAACCAATGTGGACAACGACGGCTCGTATTAGGGGAACATCATATATCCCTAGAAACTTGGCAAAACGAACCAAAACCGAAGAAGAAGAAACGAGCGAGTCGGAATAAGATAGTTGTATTCGTGTGGTGTAATATATGGAATATAGTGTTCTTATGCTTTATGATATATGTAAAAATTGCTTGTTATAAGTATTTTTTTTATGAATCTAACTCTTGTCTATTTTACAGTTTAAAAACACAAAATGGATAGACAACCCAATATTTTAAGAGACCTACCCGGAGACATGATTGATGAAATCTTGTCTAGAGTCGGCCAGAATTCTTCGGCACAACTATTTAAGGCGAGATCAGTTTGTAAGACATTCGAAGAACGTTCCAAGAATGTCTTGGTTTATAAGAGACTTTCGTTTGAAAGATGGGGGATATCACATTGGGAAACCCATAAGTTACGATGTGTTTACTTTGACGCATATATTGCGGGGAACCCAAATGCTATTTTACGCAACGGGTTAAGAAATTATTTTGACTCAATATATCCGAATATTGGACTTCGTGATTTAGAAAAAGCGGCTAACATGCAACATAAAGAAGCATGTTATGCTTACGGATTAGTAATGTTCGCTTCTCACCAAAGTGAGAACAAGAACATCGGGCTACAACCATTAAACAAAATGTTTCCACAAGTGACGGAGTCGGTAATTGGGGTAAGAAATGAGGTTTTTAGATTATTACGGGACTGTTGGACATTACGTAACCCTCGTCCCTTTGATGACGTTACAACACGCTGTCTTATCAACGGCCATAACGGTTATGTTGCACAAGACCAAGGATGGGAAGTAGTCCTAGTAAAACCAGAATGCATGACTTGTTTCTGGACGTATGAATTACGTGTCTTTATTGCCTTTGCCGAACGACTTGTGTACTAGCTAGAATTGTCTTCACAACTATCTTGTATCAAAGTTATTGTGTGCTATATTTCATGCTTTATGTAAAATAAGCGGTATTGTAAGTTTGTAAAATATTGTATAAAAGTTTGAACGCGAAATATTATTACAATCAGTTTTTCATATAGAATTGTAGTAGTTGAATTGTATATTAGCTACTAAGTATGAACTTAACGGGTAGGTACTACCCGAATTTAAACTTATAAAACGCTAATATGAAGAAAAAGCTTTTATAAATGAGTTCATATTATGCTACGAAATACTATTAACTACTCTTAATATTCTGTATGATTAACTTGTTCCATTTAACTATTTTGAAGGAAATGGCACCGACTACTCGACACACCGTGAATATGAATGAAGAGGAATTCCGTACTTTTCTAGCTTCAAACATAGCCGCAGTACAGGCTGCGCTACATACCAACAATAACCTTGGATCTAGCAGTACAGGAAATCGTGTAGGATGCACCTACAAAGAATTCACTGCCTGCAAACCTTTGGAATTTGATGGAACCGAAGGACCGATCGGATTGAAACGGTGGACCGAGAAGGTTGAATCGGTGTTTGCCATAAGTAAGTGTACTGAAGAGGACAAAGTGAAGTACGCTACGCATACCTTCACAGGTTCTGCGTTAACATGGTGGAATACCTATCTAGAGCAAGTGGGACAAGATGATGCGTATGCACTACCGTGGTCAGCATTCAAGCACTTGATGAACGAGAAGTACCGTCCCAGAACCGAGGTCAATAAGCTCAAGACAGAACTTAGAGGGTTACGAACCCAAGGATTTGATATTACCACGTACGAAAGACGATTCACAGAATTGTGCCTATTGTGTCCGGGAGCATTCGAAGATGAGGAAGAGAAGATCGACGCGTTTGTGAAAGGATTACCGGAAAGAATCCAAGAAGATATAAGTTCACACGAGCCCGCCTCCATACAACAGGCATGTAGAATGGCTCACAAACTAGTGAACCAGATTGAAGAAAGAATTAAAGAACAGACTGCTGAAGAGGCCAATGTGAAGCAAGTCAAAAGAAAGTGGGAGGAAAACGGTGATAAGAATCACCAATACAACAACAACAGCAATTACAACAATAATCGCAACAATTATCCCAACAATCGCAACATCAATCGCAACTACAACAAACGGCCCAACAACAACAACCACAACAACAACAGCAACTACAACAATCATCCCAACAACAATAATAACCGCAACAACAACAACAATCAGAAGCAACTATGCCAAAGGTGTGAAAAGAATCACTCGGGGTTCTGCACCAAATTTTGCAACAAGTGTAAAAGAAATGGTCATAGCGCGGCGAAGTGTGAGGTCTACGGACCAGGGGTTAATAGAACGAAAGGAACAAATGGTGTCGGAACGAGTAATGGCGGAGCAAGTAGTGTCGGAGCAAGTTATGCCAATGTAGTTTGTTATAAATGTGGAAAACCAGGCCACATTATTAGAAATTGCCCGAACCAGGAGAACACGAATGGACAAGGCCGTGGAAGAGTTTTCAATATTAATACGGTAGAGGCACAGGAAGACCCGGAGCTTGTTACGGGTACGTTTCTTATTGACAATAAATCTGCTTACGTTTTATTTGATTCGGGTGCGGATAGAAGCTATATGAGTAGAGATTTTTGTGCTAAATTAAGTTGTCCATTGACGCCTTTGGATAGTAAATTTTTACTCGAATTAGCAAATGGTAAATTAATTTCAGCAGATAATATATGTCGGAATCGAGAAATTAAACTGGTTAGCGAAACATTTAAGATTGATTTGATACCAGTAGAGTTAGGGAGTTTTGATGTGATAATCGGTATGGACTGGTTGAAAGAAGTGAAAGCGGAGATCGTTTGTTACAAAAATGCAATTCGCATTATACGAGAAAAAGGAAAACCCTTAATGGTGTACGGAGAAAAGGGCAACACGAAGCTACATCTTATTAGTAATTTGAAGGCACAAAAACTAATAAGAAAAGGTTGCTATGCTGTTCTAGCACACGTCGAGAAAGTACAAACTGAAGAAAAGAGCATCAATGATGTTCCCATTGCAAAAGAATTTCCCGATGTATTTCCGAAAGAATTACCGGGATTACCCCCACATCGATCCGTTGAATTTCAAATAGATCTTGTACCAGGAGCTGCACCAATAGCTCGTGCTCCTTACAGACTCGCACCCAGCGAGATGAAAGAACTGCAAAGCCAATTACAAGAACTTTTAGAGCGTGGTTTCATTCGACCAAGCACATCACCGTGGGGAGCTCCTGTTTTGTTTGTCAAGAAGAAAGATGGTACATTCAGGTTGTGTATCGACTACCGAGAGTTGAACAAACTTACCATCAAGAACCGCTACCCACTACCGAGAATCGACAACTTATTTGATCAACTACAAGGCTCGTCTGTTTATTCAAAGATTGACTTACGTTCCGGGTATCATCAAATGCGGGTGAAAGAAGATGATATTCCAAAGACTGCTTTCAGAACACGTTACGGTCATTACGAGTTTATGGTCATGCCGTTTGGTTTAACTAATGCACCAGCTGTGTTCATGGACCTTATGAACCGAGTGTGTGGACCATACCTTGACAAGTTTGTCATTGTTTTCATTGATGACATACTTATTTACTCAAAGAATGACCAAGAACACGGTGAACATTTGAGAAAGGTGTTAGAAGTATTGAGGAAGGAAGAATTGTACGCTAAGTTTTCAAAGTGTGCATTTTGGTTGGAAGAAGTTCAATTCCTCGGTCACATAGTGAACAAAGAAGGTATTAAGGTGGATCCGGCAAAGATAGAAACTGTTGAAAAGTGGGAAACCCCGAAAACTCCGAAACACATACGCCAGTTTTTAGGACTAGCTGGTTACTACAGAAGGTTCATCCAAGACTTTTCCAGAATAGCAAAACCCTTGACTGCATTAACGCATAAAGGGAAGAAATTTGAATGGAATGATGAACAAGAGAAAGCGTTTCAGTTATTGAAGAAAAAGCTAACTACGGCACCTATATTGTCATTGCCTGAAGGGAATGATGATTTTGTGATTTATTGTGACGCATCAAAGCAAGGTCTCGGTTGTGTATTAATGCAACGAACGAAGGTGATTGCTTATGCGTCTAGACAATTGAAGATTCACGAACAAAATTATACGACGCATGATTTGGAATTAGGCGCGGTTGTTTTTGCATTAAAGACTTGGAGGCACTACTTATATGGGGTCAAAAGTATTATATATACCGACCACAAAAGTCTTCAACACATATTTAATCAGAAACAACTGAATATGAGGCAGCGTAGGTGGATTGAATTATTGAATGATTACGATTTTGAGATTCGTTACCACCCGGGGAAGGCAAATGTGGTAGCCGATGCCTTGAGCAGGAAGGATAGAGAACCCATTCGAGTAAAATCTATGAATATAATGATTCATAATAACATTACTACTCAAATAAAGGAGGCGCAACAAGGAGTTTTAAAAGAGGGAAATTTAAAGGATGAAATACCCAAAGGATCGGAGAAGCATCTTAATATTCGGGAAGACGGAACCCGGTATAGGGCTGAAAGGATTTGGGTACCAAAATTTGGAGATATGAGAGAAATGGTACTTAGAGAAGCTCATAAAACCAGATACTCAATACATCCTGGAACGGGGAAGATGTACAAGGATCTCAAGAAACATTTTTGGTGGCCGGGTATGAAAGCCAATGTTGCTAAATACGTAGGAGAATGTTTGACGTGTTCTAAGGTCAAAGCTGAGCATCAGAAACCATCAGGTCTACTTCAACAACCTGAAATCCCGGAATGGAAATGGGAAAACATTACCATGGATTTCATCACTAAATTGCCAAGGACTGCAAGTGGTTTTGATACTATTTGGGTAATAGTTGATCATCTCACCAAATCAGCACACTTCCTACCAATAAGAGAAGATGACAAGATGGAGAAGTTAGCACGACTGTATTTGAAGGAAGTCGTCTCCAGACATGGAATACCAATCTCTATTATCTCTGATAGGGATGGCAGATTTATTTCAAGATTCTGGCAGACATTACAGCAAGCATTAGGAACTCGTCTAGACATGAGTACTGCCTATCATCCACAAACTGATGGGCAGAGCAAAAGGACGATACAAACGCTTGAAGACATGCTACGAGCATGTGTTATTGATTTCGGAAACAGTTGGGATCGACATCTACCGTTAGCAGAATTTTCCTACAACAACAGCTACCATTCAAGCATTGAGATGGCGCCGTTTGAAGCACTTTATGGTAGAAAGTGCAGGTCTCCGATTTGTTGGAGTGAGGTGGGGGATAGACAGATTACGGGTCCGGAGATTATACAAGAAACTACCGAGAAGATCATCCAAATTCAACAACGGTTGAAAACCGCCCAAAGTCGACAAAAGAGCTACGCTGACATTAAAAGAAAAGATATAGAATTTGAAATTGGAGAGATGGTCATGCTTAAAGTTTCACCTTGGAAAGGCGTTGTTCGATTTGGTAAACGAGGGAAATTAAATCCAAGGTATATTGGACCATTCAAGATTATTGATCGTGTCGGACCAGTAGCTTACCGACTTGAGTTACCTCAACAACTCGCGGCTGTACATAACACTTTCCACGTCTCGAATTTGAAGAAATGTTTTGCTAAAGAAGATCTCACTATTCCGTTAGATGAAATCCAAATCAACGAAAAACTCCAATTCATCGAAGAACCCGTCGAAATAATGGATCGTGAGGTTAAAAGACTTAAGCAAAACAAGATACCAATTGTTAAGGTTCGATGGAATGCTCGTAGAGGACCCGAGTTCACCTGGGAGCGTGAAGATCAGATGAAGAAGAAATACCCGCATCTATTTCCAGAAGATTCGTCAACACCTTCAACAGCTTAAAATTTCGGGACGAAATTTATTTAACGGGTAGGTACTGTAGTGACCCGAACTTTTCCATGTTTATATATATTAATTGAGATTGATGTTTACATGATTAAATGTTTCCAACATGTTAAGCAATCAAACTTGTTAAGACTTGATTAATTGAAATAGGTTTCATATAGACAATTGACCACCCAAGTTGACCGGTGATTCACGAACGTTAAAACTTGTAAAAAACTATATGATGACATATATATGGTTATATATATAGTTAACATGATATTATGATAAGTAAACATATCATTAATTATATTAACAATGAACTACATATGTAAAAACAAGACTACTAACTTAATGATTTTGAAACGAGACATATATGTAACGTTTATCGTTGTAACGACATTTAATGTATATATATCATATTAAGAGATATTCGTACATCATAATATCATGATAATATAATAATTTGAAATCTCTTTTGATATTATAAACATTGGGTTAACAACATTTAACAAGATCGTTAACCTAAAGGTTTCAAAACAACACTTACATGTAACGACTAACGATGACTTAACGACTCAGTTAAAATGTATATACATGTAGTGTTTTAATATGTATTTATACACTTTTGAAAGACTTCAATACACTTATCAAAATACTTCTACTTAACAAAAATGCTTACAATTACATTCTCGTTCAGTTTCATCAACAATTCTACTCGTATGCACCCGTATTCGTACTCGTACAATACACAGCTTTTAGATGTATGTACTATTGGTATATACACTCCAATGATCAGCTCTTAGCAGCCCATGTGAGTCACCTAACACATGTGGGAACCATCATTTGGCAACTAGCATGAAATATCTCATAAGATTACAAAAATATGAGTAATCATTCATGACTTATTTACATGAAAACAAAATTACATATCCTTTATATCTAATCCATACACCAACGACCAAAAACACCTACAAACACTTTCATTCTTCAATTTTCTTCATCTAATTGAACTCTCTCAAGTTCTATCTTCAAGTTCTAAGTGTTCTTCATAAATTCCAAAAGTTCTAGTTTCATAAAATCAAGAATACTTTCAAGTTTGCTAGCTCACTTCCAATCTTGTAAGGTGATCATCCAACCTCAAGAAATCTTTGTTTCTTACAGTAGGTTATCATTCTAATACAAGGTAATAATCATATTCAAACTTTGGTTCAATTTCTATAACTATAACAATCTTATTTCAAGTGATGATCTTACTTGAACTTGTTTTCGTGTCATGATTTTGCTTCAAGAACTTTGAGCCATCCAAGGATCCATTGAAGCTAGATCCATTTTTCTCTTTTCCAGTAGGTTCATCCAAGGAACTTAAGGTAGTAATGATGTTCATAACATCATTCGATTCATACATATAAAGCTATCTTATTCGAAGGTTTAAACTTGTAATCACTAGAACATAGTTTAGTTAATTCTAAACTTGTTCGCAAACAAAAGTTAATCCTTCTAACTTGACTTTTAAAATCAACTAAACACATGTTCTATATCTATATGATATGCTAACTTAATGATTTAAAACCTGGAAACACGAAAAACACCGTAAAACCGGATTTACGCCGTCGTAGTAACACCGCGGGCTGTTTTGGGTTAGTTAATTAAAAACTATGATAAACTTTGATTTAAAAGTTGTTATTCTGAGAAAATGATTTTTATTATGAACATGAAACTATATCCAAAAATTATGGTTAAACTCAAAGTGGAAGTATGTTTTCTAAAATGGTCATCTAGACGTCGTTCTTTCGACTGAAATGACTACCTTTACAAAAACGACTTGTAACTTATTTTTCCGACTAGAAACCTATACTTTTTTTGTTTAGATTCATAAAATAGATTTCAATATGAAACCATAGCAATTTGATTCACTCAAAACGGATTTAAAATGAAGAAGTTATGGGTAAAACAAGATTGGATAATTTTTCTCATTTTAGCTACGTGAAAATTGGTAACAAATCTATTCCAACCATAACTTAATCAACTTGTATTATATATTATGTAATCTTGAGATACCATAGACACGTATACAATGTTTCGACCTATCATTTCGACACATCTATATATATTTCGGAACAACCATAGACACTCTATATGTGAATGTTGGAGTTAGCTATACAGGGTTGAGGTTGATTCCAAAATATATATAGTTTGAGTTGTGATCAATACTGAGATACGTATACACTGGGTCGTGGATTGATTCAAGATAATATTTATCGATTTATTTCTGTACATCTAACTGTGGACAACTAGTTGTAGGTTACTAACGAGGACAGCTGACTTAATAAACTTAAAACATCAAAATATATTAAAAGTGTTGTAAATATATTTTGAACATACTTTGATATATATGTATATATTGTTATAGGTTCGTGAATCAACCAGTGGCCAAGTCTTACTTCCCGACGAAGTAAAAATCTGTGAATGTGAGTTATAGTCCCACTTTTAAAATCTAATATTTTTGGGATGAGAATACATGCAGGTTTTATAAATGATTTACAAAATAGACACAAGTACGTGAAACTACATTCTATGGTTGAATTATCGAAATCGAATATGCCCCTTTTTATTAAGTCTGGTAATCTAAGAATTAGGGAACAGACACCCTAATTGACGCGAATCCTAAAGATAGATCTATTGGGCCTAACAAACCCCATCCAAAGTACCGGATGCTTTAGTACTTCGAAATTTATATCATATCCGAAGGGTGTCCCGGAATGATGGGGATATTCTTATATATGCATCTTGTTATTGTCGGTTACCAGGTGTTCACCATATGAATGATTTTTATCTCTATGTATGGGATGTGTATTGAAATATGAAATCTTGTGGTCTATTATTATGATTTGATATATATAGGTTAAACCTATAACTCACCAACATTTTTGTTGACGTTTTAAGCATGTTTATTCTCAGGTGATTATTAAGAGCTTCCGCTGTCGCATACTTAAATAAGGACGAGATTTGGAGTCCATGCTTGTATGATATTGTGTAAAAACTGCATTCAAGAAACTTATTTTGTTGTAACATATTTGTATTGTAAACCATTATGTAATGGTCGTGTGTAAACGGAATATTTTAGATTATCATTATTTGATAATCTACGTAAAGCTTTTTAAACCTTTATTGATGAAATAAAGGTTATGGTTTGTTTTAAAATGAATGCAGTCTTTGAAAAACGTCTCATATAGAGGTCAAAACCTCGCAACGAAATCAATTAATATGGAACGTTTTTAATCAATAAGAACGGGACATTTCAGGTTTTGGGTTTAAACGAGAGGTTGAGGGTTCGAGCCCGGGCGTGGGCAACTATTTTTTTTAGACTCTTGAGAGGTAGTTTCCTGTTTGTTATTATTATTATTATTATTATTATATTATTATTATTATTATTATTATTATTATTATTATTATTATTATTATTATTATTATTATTATTATTATTATTATCATTATTATTATTATTATTATGATTATTATTATTATTATTATTATTATTATTATTATAATAATCAATTAACAATATTATCATCGCTATTAGTATTGTTATTAATATTATCATAAATCGTAACCTTAATAATAGTATAATGATATTGTATAAAAATGAAATGTTTTATGTTATGATTATGATCATAAATATACTAAAATGAGCATATGGATATAAAAGGTTATAAAACTATTAACACGTTGCATAGAAATATATGTATATAAAAGATTAGGAATACCGATATTATTGTGGAAACGATTAAAATTATCATTTTTATTATGTTATTATTATTTTTCATCAAATATTAGTATTAGTATCATTTATAAGCATTAGTATTATTATTAACACAGTTATAATTATTATTACCATTATGATCATTATTAATATTATTATAAGTATTATTATTATTATTATTAATATCACGATTATTATTAGTAAAGTATTATTACTATAGATATTATGGTTATTATTATTATTACTATTATTATTATCATTATTACAAAAAACTACGTTATTATTATTAAACTTATCTTTTTATTAAAATGATTATTATCATTAAAAGTGTCATTATTATTATTATTAGTATCAACATTACTTTTATTTTTAACATTATTATTATTATCATCATTACTATTGTTTTATCATTACTTTTATTAATAATATTGTTATCAAAATTATTATTACCAATATCATTACCAAACCTAATTATTATTAGTGTGATTATTATCATAAAAAGATACAACTTGTTATTTATAATTATTAATATTATTTTACCAAATAAATACTAGTTATATAAATACACATAACATAACAAATTATGGATGTTTAATAATACTAATCATATATATATATATACATTATTAAAACTATATAAATATTAATTATATTAAATATATATATACGAATTAAAACTATATAACATATAAATTTTGATATAATATATAGATTTATTCAATTACAATTATATGTGTTAACAGATATACAATTGATATAAGTTCGTGAATCCGACGTCAACCCTGCATTGTTCAGTTTCGTCATATGTATTTTTAATACAAAAATACAGTATAGTGAGTTTCATTTGCTCCCTTTTTAAATGCTTTTGCAATTGCAATATATATTATTGGGACTGAGAATACTTGCGCTGCTTTTATAAATGTTTTACGAAATAGACACAAGTAATCGAAACTACATTCTATGGTTGGATTATCGAATCGAATATGCCCCTTTTTAGCTTGGTAGCCTAAGAATTTAGGGAAAATGGCCCCTAATTGACGTGAATCCTAAAGATAGATCTATGGACCTTGACACGTCCCATTCGGGTTACGAATGCTTTAGTACTTTGATTATCATGTCCGATGAGAGTCCCAGAATGATGGGGATATTCTATATGCATCCTGTTAGTTCGGTTATCAAGCGTTCACCATATGAATGATTTTTATCTCTATGCCGTGCGAAATGCCTGATATGAGATTATGTTTATGAGAAATGGAAATGAAAATCTTGTGGTCTATTAAATTATGGAAATGATTGATTACGATAAACTAATGAACTTACCAACCTTTCGGTTAACACTTTAAAGCATGTTTATTCTCAGGTATGAAAGAAATCCTCCGCTGTGCATTTGCTCATTTTAGAGATATTACTTGGAGTCTGTAACGACCCGGAAATTTCCGACCAAATTTAAACCTTAAACCCTATATGTTTCCGACACGATAAGCAAAAACCCTAATGTTGAGTCTAGAAAGTCTGAAATCTATATTTGGATAATCAGTTACCCTTTGACCAAGCCTGACGATTTACGAACATTTATGTGTATATGTGTTATATATTTATTTATAGTAAACGATAACAAAGTATTAGATATACAATATTAGGTTTCGATATAAGAATACTATATTCATCGGCGAGAGTAAAAGATATTAAGATTTTATAAATATTTGAAACTGTTTTTGTCAAACTATTAACGAGTCATTTTAATAAAATAAAAGTTTTAATGTTTTCTTAAAAGTCGGAATTCTTCTAGAACCTTTTGACAAATTTCAAATGAGAACGGTCCGTGTTTTTACTAAAAATAAATAGTTAAATAAAATGTATTTACTAAATATATATTTGTGTATTTTACAAAACGACTAAATATATTTCAAAGGTTTTCGATTTAAAAACATACTTTGGAAAATAACTAGATTTTGATTTATACAAGTAAATGACCACAACACTCAAAAGATTAAGTTACACTTTGAGTGCGTTAGTTTTTAATTAATTTAAGTCTAGTTATTGATAAAGGTACATGTCACGTAACGTAAAAGGCTAGTTTTCTAAACGTACGAAAGTGCGCCCGAAAAACCGAAAGTGGTACATAAGTCGTGAGACCACGACCGTGTCATTTTAGTAAAAATTATATTTTTACCATAAATGTAAATATAATATAATATTTAATTAATTGAATAAATTAAATATATTATAAAAATCTAAACATGTAATGTTAAGTTGTTTTCTTTTTTACGTGTCCATGTTGTTTGCCGCAAATTGCGGTTCATATATTTTTTTTTATTTTTTATTTTATTATCACTTTGAAATTTTGAAATTAGTGGGTCCAGAATGAGTCTATAAAAGCCCAACGTTTTGTGCACTCGGTTTATCCTTAAACAATTTAAATATATTACTCCGTAGGCAATCAGAGAACAGATAACATTACTCCATATTATTTATTTCTATTATTAATCATATTCATAATTATATTATGATTTCTATTATCAAAATCAATATGATTATTATTATCCTAATAGTGGGATTAAAAGTAATATTATTAGTATTATTACACAAAAAATTACTATGACGGGGCTCTGTCCAAGTGTTCCAAAACTAATTTCAAGAGATGGATAGAATTAAGGAAATTATGGGTTGTAGCTAAGGAGATTATGGATATGGATCGGGGGTTTTGCTCGTGAGCTAAACTAAAATGTATCGCCTTCGGAGTGTTTATATATCTATCCTACAATATTGAATCGCAATATTGATACGTGAGCACTCTAAACTTAATTTTTATTTACTTTTAGTGTGTCCCTGACTAGTGCTCGAGAATTTAGGATCAAGCATGTTTATTTACTTATTTTTGTCAAAATATACATTAGGATAGAATCTGAATTAGCTACTCCTGCGGTTAAGATAAGATATATGAATTATATGTTTTTGGAAAGGTGGCGAAATACTATAAACTTTTCATTTAGATGTCAAATGGATTCGACGGACGGATTTAAAGTTATAGCCAATTGAACTTCTGTACAAATTTTTAAAAATGAATATTTTTATTTTTACGTCGTCGTTAAAATCGTTATTATTATTTGATTATTATTATTATTTATTATTATCAAAATATTATTATGATTATTATTATCTAAAAACATTTAATATTTTAATCCAAAAACTATTAAATTAACATTTGATCATTATTATTGTCAACTTATAATTCTTATTATTATTAACATAAAAGTTATAATTTTTAACAAAATTATTATTTTTTTTAATGAAAATATTAATATTATTATTATTATGATTATGATTATCATTATTAAAACAAATAATATTTTTATTAAAAATTATCAAATTATTATATTTGATCAATAAAACTGTTAAATTATTATTATTAATATATTTATTAGAAGTATTATTTTAATGAAATTATTATATAGTAATTTATCATTTTGGTATTTTTTAAATAAAGTTTATTTAACAATAAATAAGTTATATTATTTACTAAATGAATTTTGACGATATTTAACTATATTTAATCATGCATAAAATTTTTGAAAATCATTTTAAGTTAAACCGATTTTTATTAACTTTTACATTTTAGTCTCGAGCATTAGGATTGAGGTACACTGTAAATTGACTTTATTTGTTAAATAGATGTTAACCAATATATAAATATATATAATTAATTAGGTTCGTGAATCGAAGGCCAACCTTATAAGTTACAAATGGTGTTATATGTATTTTTACTACAAAATACATTAGGTGAGTATATAGTCCCTTTTAAACTCTAAATATTTTTGGGCTGAGAATACATGCGCTGTTTTTATAAATGATTTACGTTATGGACACAAGTGATCAAAAATAAATTCTACGTTGAGTTGTACCATGGCATATCTCTTTATACTTGGTAACTGCTAATTACGTGAGGAGCGTAAACGCGAATCCTGTTGATAGATCTATCGGGCTGACATCCCCAACCGGGCTGGATGACCAGCATTTAACGGTTGCACAGTACTTCGTTTCGTTACTACACTTTGGTACGGTGTAGGGTTTATTTAAGAGTATGCTGCTGTGGCTTTTAGTTAAGTATGGTTACCAAGTGCTCAACGTCTTTTCATACACGAGGAGTGTATTATGTATAAACTTTAAATCTTGTGGTCCATGGATTGTTATAACGCTGCTAGCATCAAACCTATATATCTCACCAACTTTATGTTGACATTTTAAAGCATGTTATTCTCAGGTACGAATTAAGTCTTCCGCTGTGCATTAGCTCATATTAAGGATACTAGTTGGGACCATTTAAGCCATGATACAAGAACGTTGCATTCGAGTCATTGAAGATCATTAAAGACTATTATTAAGTAAACGACAGATTAGGTCATTTGGATATTGTGAAATATTAGACAAACATATCAATTTTTGATGTAATGATAGATTGCCTTTTAAATGCAACGTTTGTAAAATGTATCATATAGAGGTCAAGTACCTCGCGATGTTATCAACTGTTGTAACTCGTTTGTAATCAATATGGACATCGTCCGGTTGATTAGTTTCGGATTCTTACAGTTGGTATCAGAGCGTTGGTCTTAGCGAACCAGGTCTGCATTAGTGTGTCTAACTGGTAAGTTGTTAGGATACATTAGTGAGTCTGGACTTCGACCGTACCTGCATGTCAAAAAGTTTTGCTTATCATTTCTAGTCGGAAACTATCTGCTTATCATCCTTAGGAAAATTTCCTGCTTATCATTCTTAAGTCTAGACACGTCTTACTGCATTTAGTGCATCGATAGTGTATAGACGAAATTCATATCTTAGCATATCTGATAAATTCATATCTTAGCGTATCTTAGACTTGCTTGACATATGCTGTAAATTCCCTTGAAGTCTACGAAATCTTTAGTATCATATATATAGATATTCTATATAGTTAGAATATTATCCGACATCCAAAAATCATTTCATATCGAAGATTCTTTCCGTTCATCAAATTGTCCTTTTGGCAATGAACCCGAAACGCTTACCGACAAACCTGTTCGAGAAACCATTTTCTCTTTTCTTTTCTGAGTATCTCGTCACAATTATATACTATCCTATATTTCTAATCTTACTCACCCGCTCGTTTCAATCGTCAATCATCCCGACATAATATAAGAAGTTAACGAACTACGTGCTAGAGTAATGGTTTTGGAGAACTTGGTGCGAAGGTTACAAACACCAGCGGCAGCACCGGCAGCATAACCAGTACCTCCAGTAACATCAACATCGCAATCTTCAGTACCAGCACCATCAACAGCATCACTATCATCAACGTCAATGGTATCCTTATCACCCTCAAACCACAACCACGTCATAAATCTCAACGTCACAAATTACACCTTGAGTATAATCACCGTACTACGTATCGCCCTATTCATTTTATTTCCGTTCTACATATCGTTCTACATCGAATATCTTCGATTTATATACCATTCTACCCCATTACCTTCGTTCAATATGGTGACTAAGTAATCTCTAATGTTTTAGAGATTATGTAATCTAGTATTAACGATAAATCAAATGAGTTTAATATCTTATTGACTCATTAAATCCATGATTACATCCGATGAAAATATATATGCAAGTATATTTTCATAAAGATTGTAATTAAAAATTCTTTTGTACAAACTGTTAATGATGAAAATATTTTAACGGGTGGGTAGTACCCGAGGAATATTTAGAATTCACATTAATAAGTTACACTGTACATTCTTCGAATCTGATTCAACGATTATCTATTATCCTACTTACAACCACCGATATTCGCATCCGCTCACCTCAGAATAACCATTTTCATTCAAATTTCATATTTGGATTTTGACCTATCAGAATCCAACAAGTGGCATAACGAAGAAAACATTGGACAAAAATAAAAAGTGTTAGAAACAAACGAATTAATTAATTGAAATTGTGATAGGATTACACGCTAACTATTCCGGCTAACTGTTCCCAGCTAACTAATTAACATTTAATTTATCGCAATTTACATTCTCGCAATTTTAATTTCTGCACTGTACATACTGTCGGGACACATGTGCAACAATACGTCGGATTAATTCTGAGACAACACGTTGTATAATGGGTCATGATATATATTTATTTATTTTACTCACTTTATATAACGGGACACGTATACAAGGTTTCGACTTATCATATTGACCCATCTATATATATATTTCGGAACAACCATAGACACTCTATATGTGAAGGTGGGAGTTGGCTATACAGGGTCGGAGTTGATTCCAAAATATATATATACTTTGAGTTGTGATCGACACTGAGACCGGTACACGGGTAACGATACGTATTAATTAATTCGAATATTATATATTTAATTTATATATGAAATTATTGGACCATTGGACAATCGGACTATTGGACTGCTAACTTTGGACAATTAAATGAATTAAAATGTTGATTATAACATATGAAACTAAACAATTCTTCAAGTTTGCCACTTGATTTCATTCTAAACCTCATTGTATCTCGACAATCATAATCTTCGTTCAAATCTTTTCATGATTCTTGAAAACACCTCGATCGAGAAGTTGAACCAGCCGCACCTCGTCTACGGAAGAAAGATTTATGCACCTGAAAAACTTTCGAATCCAAATTTATAGTTTAACACATATCGTGTTGAATCCTTTGCCATTTATTAGCAAAAACAACCCTACAATTTCTTTTCAGGAAGCTAATTATGTCACAGCTCCACTTCGACTTCTCAGTGAGACTACTCCTATTATAATCTCAATATTTATACCTTGTCCTTTCGCCGTCGTTACCGGAGAACCTTTTATATTTCACAACATCATCAGCAGACGTACCAGCAACTCGTTATCTCTTTGGCGAAATCCGCAATCAGTATTTTGAAAATCTTGTAGAAATTCTCCCAGTTATACCGAAAAAGTCTATCCCTAAGAATTATATATTTTGAATGTTTAGTTTCTGAAAAACATCCTGGACTATGAAGTAGTTCTTGAAATGCTGATGAAGCAGCAAAAACCGTAAACGACCTTAATAGTCAAAAGTTTACGATGAAGTACAGCATGTTGGAAAAACCCAGAAAAAAAAGAGAAGTGTTGAAACTGAAAAACGGATTGAGCAAAGTATGAAGGAGACCGTAGACAAATCATGAAAACTAAACCCGACTTCAAAGAATCCAAATGATTCAGTGCCTGCTGAAATCGTTAGTAAGAACCCTACTCCTTATTCTAAACCTTTTTCAGATGATATTCTTCATCAACATCTTATCTTAGATATTATAAGATATCTTCATATCTTCCGTTATACATATTCTCCATATTGTTGGAGACATTTTCACAACTATCTTTATCTGAAATCATTTATCACTCCATAACATCTGCGTTACAATATAAAAGAAACTGTGTTAGTTTCTAAATTCTGAAACCCCCGAGTTTAAAATAGGAATGTTCAGAAGCAGTGTTGCGAACTGATGCATGAATTAGTATAATATAATGAAACTTGATCAACTTCATTATATTACAGTAAGTCATGTTAAGTTTCTAATGGAATGTGATGATTCACAGTACTATCATCATGTGACATGTTACACGGCTTTTACATTCTATATAAATTCTAAAAATATCAAGAAAATATTTCTTGATAATTCGATCTTTTCCAGAATATTCTGGTAATTTGACAAACCAAAATCGTGTCATTACCATTCCTTTCTGAGAGCATTAGCTATGTTCATTCCAAATTTCATACCTACGAATTCCGGACCATTACAAAAGATGCTTAGTTGAAAAGGAGGAAAAGAAAAAGAATGAAGCTCCGAAATAGAAATTAGAGTATAAATCGCAGCAAATGGAAGAGAGTATTAACTGTGGATGATAATGATTATAGAAAACAAAAGCAAGGACATCGAAGTATAAGGGAAGATATAAAACCCAATAATCACTCAGAAACTACAAACCGTGTATATCAATACGTATTGCGACGTAAAGACACGGGAGAATAAGAAACATTATAATTCCAAGGAAATCATAAAAGTGAATAGATTCTTCTGGCGGCAAATGAAAAAGAAGAATGAAAGATATGAAGGTTAGAAGTATAATAATAATCAGGATTGGATGGAGCATATTAAGAATGAGTAGAGGAAGAAAGAATAAAAGGTGTGGAGAATAAGGAAAACGAAGGGGGTGGATTTATAGCAATATATCTGACAGAGGAATCAGAACAGATTATTGCATTAATCAAAGAAGATTTTGATTTCCTAAATCACCGCAGAACTAGATTCTATTACGAAGACTTTCTTTCCGTAAATTCCAGAAATCAATCATAACTACATCATCGGTTAAAACAATTTCATATTTACCCATTTCACTCTTTTGTGATAGCTTCACTCGTACGCTTCACATGATCGAATCGTTTTATCCATATCTTCCAATAATGATAAAACTCTATTATTACCTCATATTCGTCATGAAAACATTCCTATTGTTATTTATGACAACCTCTACCAAATTTCGGGGACGAAATTTTTTTAACGGGTGGGTACTGTAACGACCCGGAAATTTCCGACCAAATTTAAACCTTAAACCCTATATGTTTCCGACACGATAAGCAAAAACCCTAATGTTAAGTCTAGAAAGTCTGAAATCTATATTTGGATAATCAGTTACCCTTTGACCAAGCCTGACGATTCACGAACATTTATGTGTATATGTGTTATATATTTATTTGTAGTAAACGATAACAAAGTATTAGATATACAATATTAGGTTTCGATATAAGAATACTATATTCATCGGCGAGAGTAAAAGATATTAAGATTTTATAAATATTTGAAACTGTTTTTGTCAAACTATTAACGAGTCATTTTAATAAAATAAAAGTTTTAATGTTTTCTTAAAAGTCGGAATTCTTCTAGAACCTTTTGACAAATTTCAAATGATAACGGTCCGTGTTTTTACTAAAAATAAATAGTTAAATAAAATGTATTTACTAAATATATATTTGTGTATTTTACAAAACGACTAAATATATTTCAAACGTTTTCGATTTAAAAACATACTTTGGAAAATAACTAGATTTTGATTTATACAAGTAAATGACCACAACACTCAAAAGATTAAGTTACACTTTGAGTGGGTTAGTTTTTAATTAATTTAAGTCTAGTTATTGATAAAGGTACACGTCACGTAACGTAAAAGGCTAGTTTTCTAAACGTACGAAAGTGCGCCCGAAAAACCGAAAGTGGTACATAAGTCGTGAGACCACGACCGTGTCATTTTAGTAAAAATTATATTTTTACCATAAATGTAAATATAATATAATATTTAATTAATTGAATAAATTAAATATATTATAAAAATCTAAACATGTAATGTTAAGTTGTTTTCTTTTTTACGTGTCCATGTTGTTTGCCGCAAATTGCGGTTCATATATATATTTTTTTTTTATTATCACTTTGAAATTTTGAAATTAGTGGGTCCAGAATGAGTCTATAAAAGCCCAACGTTTTGTGCACTCGGTTTATCCTTAAACAATTTAAATATATTACTCCGTAGGCAATCAGAGAACAGATAACATTACTCCATATTATTTATTTCTATTATTAATCATATTCATAATTATATTATGATTTCTATTATCAAAATCAATATGATTATTATTATCCTAATAGTGGGATTAAAAGTAATATTATTAGTATTATTACACAAAAAATTACTATGACGGGGCTCTGTCCAAGTGTTCCAAAACTAATTTCAAGAGATGGATAGAATTAAGGAAATTATGGGTTGTAGCTAAGGAGATTATGGATATGGATCGGGGGTTTTGCTCGTGAGCTAAACTAAAATTTATCGCCTTCGGAGTGTTTATATATCTATCCTACAATATTGAATCGCAATATTGATACGTGAGCACTCTAAACTTAATTTTTATTTACTTTTAGTGTGTCCCTGACTAGTGCTCGAGAATTTAGGATCAAGCATGTTTATTTACTTATTTTTGTCAAAATATACATTAGGATAGAATCTGAATTAGCTACTCCTGCGGTTAAGATAAGATATATGAATTATATGTTTTTGGAAAGGTGGCGAAAAACTATAAACTTTTCATTTAGATGTCAAATGGATTCGACGGACGGATTTAAAGTTATAGCCAATTGAACTTCTGTACAAATTTTTAAAAATGAATATTTTTATTTTTACGTCGTCGTTAAAATCGTTATTATTATTTGATTTATACAAGTATTTATTATTATCAAAATATTATTATGATTATTATTATCTAAAAACATTTAATATTTTAATCCAAAAACTATTAAATTACCATTTGATCATTATTATTGTCAACTTATAATTCTTATTATTATTAACATAAAAGTTATAATTTTTAACAAAAGTATTATTTTTTTTAATGAAAATATTAATATTATTATTATTATGATTATTATTATTAAAACAAATAATATTTTTATTAAAAATTATCAAATTATTATATTTGATCAATAAAACTGTTAAATTATTATTATTAATATATTTATTAGAAGTATTATTTTAATGAAATTATTATTTAGTAATTTATCATTTTGGTATTTTTTAAATAAAGTTTATTTAACAATAAATAAGTTATATTAGTTACTAAATGAATTTTGACGATATTTAACTATATTTAATCATGCATAAAATTTTTGAAAATCATTTTAAGTTAAACCGATTTTTATTAACTTTTACATTTTAGTCTCGAGCATTAGGATTGAGGTACACTGTAAATTGACTTTATTTGTTAAATAGATGTTAACCAATATATAAATATATATAATTAATTAGGTTCGTAAATCGAAGGCCAACCTTATAAGTTACAAATGGTGTTATATGTATTTTTACTACAAAATACATTAGGTGAGTATATAGTCCCTTTTAAACTCTAAATATTTTTGGGCTGAGAATACATGCGCTGTTTTTATAAATGATTTACGTTATGGACACAAGTGATCAAAAATAAATTCTACGTTGAGTTGTACCATGGCATATCTCTTTATACTTGGTAACTGCTAATTACGTGAGGAGCGTAAACGCGAATCCTGTTGATAGATCTATCGGGCTGACATCCCCAACCGGGCTGGACGACCAGCATTTAACGGTTGCACAGTACTTCGTTTCGTTACTACACTTTGGTACGGTGTAGGGTTTATTTAAGAGTATGCTACTGTGGCTTTTAGTTAAGTATGGTTACCAAGTGCTCAACGTCTTTTCATACACGAGGAGTGTATTATGTATAAACTTTAAATCTTGTGGTCCATGGATTGTTATAACGCTGCTAGCATCAAACCTATATATCTCACCAACTTTATGTTGACATTTTAAAGCATGTTATTCTCAGGTACGAATTAAGTCTTCCGCTGTGCATTAGCTCATATTAAGGATACTAGTTGGGACCATTTAAGCCATGATACAAGAACGTTGCATTCGAGTCATTGAAGATCATTAAAGACTATTATTAAGTAAACGATAGATTAGGTCATTTGGATATTGTGAAATATTAGACGAACATATCAATTTTTGATGTAATGATAGATTGCCTTTTAAATGCAACGTTTGTAAAATGTATCATATAGAGGTCAAGTACATCGCGATGTTATCAACTGTTGTAACTCGTTTGTAATCAATATGGACATCGTCCGGATGATTAGTTTCGGATTCTTACAGAGTCATTCATGACATATTTCAAAAGACGTTGCATTCAAGTCGTTGAGTTTAATAAAGATTATTATGACAGATTAGGTCAATTATTATTGGATATATTATGAAATGGTATGCATGCCGTTAACTTTCAATGTAATGAAAGTTTGTCTTTTAAAAACGAATGCAATGTTTGAAAAATGTATCGTATAGAGGTCAAGTACCTCGCAATGAAATCAACTATTGTGAATCGTTTATAATCGGTATGAACGGGTCCTTTCATAAACATGAATCGGTAACACTCCCCCATTCATAGCTAGATACTTCTAGTATTGTGCTGGTACACTAAGCCTTACCTCATAAGTAAATAGGTATCAACAATGGCGCCATCCACTAATGCTAAGAACACGCGGAATGGAAAAGGAACAAAAACAACTGAAGCCCCATCCATAAGCGTACTCGAAACATTCAACAATCCATTAACTGAAGGCGTGGTAACTTATCCATTAATGCCTGAAGAAGATGTACCTGTTCAGCCACCGGAAGGCACGATTAAAGAAACAATAGCTGAAACTATAGAAAGGCTTAAACACTTGGCCACTAATCCAGGGAAAAGGGCAGTAATCGAAGACACAGCAACCAAAAGTGCAGAAAGGCTTCACAATTTCGTTACTAATCCAGAGAAGCGACCATTGATGCAGCTGCGACGATGTGCACCATTTACATCTTTTCGACGGACGACGGATGCTAAAAATAAGCAAATCATGAAGAAGCAATCTATATCAAAGTACAAGTTATCCAGAATACTTGACAAGTTGGGCAGTCTTATTGATGATTCTGAAGATGATAATGAATTGAGCTATATTGGCATTGATTCTAAAGAAGAGAATGATGAGAAGGAGGAGTTCATGTCTGAGAAGAAAGTAGTGTTACTTTTAAACGGAATACTTAAGCAGACAGCTCCGACAAAGTATAAGCAACGCTTAGCGCAGCCCGCCGTCCGTGCTGTGGCTGTAGATAATTTTTTCGCTCTAATTACTGGAGAGCAAGCTACAAAGCCACCAGCTATGGTTGAATCCATGCTTTATTGATCGAATTGCTAACTATCCGTTACCCAAAAATCTTGGCATACCTGCAATTGGAGTATATGATGGTACTACAGATCCTGAAGATTTTCTTACCATGTTTGAAGGTGCAATGAGGTTGCAGAATTGGGATGATGAAGTAGCCTGTCATATGTTTCCCATGGTGTTGTAGAAAATGGCAAGAGAATGGTTTGCTAGTTTACCGTCAAGAAGTATAACAACTTATTTGGACCTTCGTGCAAAGTTTGTTATGATGTATCAAAATATTCATAGCTACACTTTGACACATCTTGATGCACATGAAATAACAATGCATCATAATGAATCCTTGAGTAATTTCATGAAGAGATACACGCTTGAAGCACAAAAAATACCTGATTGTCTGGAGTCGCAACTAGTATCTGGTTTTATTTTCTGTTTGGATCAGCGAAGGTGTAGTGCACTTGTTTATACGTTAAGGCATGACTTGCCGAAAACTCTGCACCAGGCATTGGAAGTTGGACAAAAGCATGTCTGAGCTGGCGAGTGAGTGTGATGACCCGGGAATTTTCGACCAAATTTAAACTTAATCTTTATATGTTCTCGACACGATAAGCAAAGTCTATAATGTTGAGTCTCGAAAACTTTGAACTGTGTTCATGTATGCATTTACCCTTTGACCATTTTCGATGATTTACGAACAATTAGTTGTAAATAATTTCATATATATTTATGTATATATATAAATAATAATTTGAAATATTATTTGATATAATATATGATTTAATTTTGAGAAATAAATATATAAAATAATATGAGATATAATGAAAACTATTATTTCAATTATATATATATATATATATATACATATATATATATATGTATATAAATACTACTTGTAAATATATAAAAATAATATTAAATCTATTTGTTTAAAAAAAATATAAAACATATATTATATAGAGAGAGAAAATGAAATATGAATGATTTCGAGCTTAATTAGTAAATGTCAGTAACACTCGATTGACGTTTTGTTAGTTTTAATATAGATATAATACATGTTCATGAGGAATTAAAATAAAAGTTAGACTGTAATTGATTACGAAGATTTTAGATTTGTTAAATATATTTTTACCTTTTTAAGTTTAAATATTAGTACTCCGTACATATAAATTGGAACAGAAAATAAATAATTATCGAATCTTTTTGATCAGGTTTCAAACCGTTAATGAGGGAAATAATTAAATATATTTAATCTAAAATTTTTGGATTTTTAGGGACACTTTTATACATTAAATGTTTAGCAATGGACACGATATAGCCTTCCGTGAAGAAGTGTCGGCAGAAGAAAATTCACATGTACACATTACTGTTTCAATCATTCACTTGTTATTTAATATAATATAATTATTATTAATAATAAATGTTATATATAATACATAACATATATCTTTATAGATGTGAGTGAGTAACAAAGAGAGGGAGAGAAGGAAACCACCGGCTACCAGACTCGACCACCACCAGTCACCACCGGAGCATCACTTCGGCATACACCACACGCCACCACCTTCTACAATTAAACCACCTTCAAACCATCATCATCACCTTAATATTTGAAAGTGTTTCAATTTTTTTGTTGTTGTTTGTTCTTGTCGTGATCAACCAAAACCACCATTGTCACCATCACTTTGAGAAACCACCACCATCATGATCCACCCTAATCATAACAACAACCAGCATTACCACCGTAAGTCCACCATCACCTCACTATATTTTTTTTTCTTTTCCCTTTCCTTCTTGATCGTTCCCGTTTTTATTTTTGTTTCCTTTTCCTACTGCCGCTCAAATTCTATTTCTGTTAATTCCCGATCGAACAAACACAGGCCGGTACAAAACAACCGTAAACCACCACCCGCCATTTTTCTTTCTCTCTCTTCGCTAAACGGACTGCTGCTGCAGTGCTCTTCCCGTTTCTGTTTTTATTAAAACAACGAAGTAAATGATGATGTTTAGGTACGATGGTGATGGAGGAGGGAGAAGATGAACAATGGAGATTGGTTGATGATGATGACGATGGGTTATGATACAATGATGATGATGATAACGGATGGTATGATGATAAAGATGATGGTTGATGTTGATAAATAACGATGATTATAATATGATTAGGAAACGGTGATGATAGATGATGATAATACTTTGATGAAAGCGATATCACGATGAATATGAGGCGTGAATGTTTGATGATGATGATTGATGATAATACCGAATGATGATGATGATAAACAGCCCTATGTAATAAAGAATTAAATGTTTTATGTATCTCAGAAAGTTTAGGATAGAGGTGTGGTTTGGCGTGGTGTTTGTTTAACGAGAAGTCCCTGGTTCGAACCTTGGCATAGACAAATGTATTTTATTTTTGCTGGGCTGTTGGCAAAGATGGGGAATTGGGTCACTGGTCGACGAGTTAATCAAATGAAGAAGGTGAAACAGAAAAGGGGTTATATAAATTCAGGTTCTAACAATTTCGGAAAAACAAAGATAGAGGAGTGGTGTTGAGTGTTTCGGGTGGGCGTGAGGTCTCGGGTTCGAGTCCGGTCTCCGACAGTTTAATTATTTTAAAGGCTACAAGGGTATAATTTAACATTATTATTATTATTATTATTATTATTATTATTATTATTATTATTATTATTATTATTATTATTATTATTATTATTATTATTATTATTATTATTATTATTATTATTATTATTATTATTATTATTATCATTATTATTATTGTTATTATTAATATTATAAATTATTGTTGTTGTTAATTGTTATTATTATTAATTTCATTAATATGTTTATTCAAATAATTAAAAGTATTATTATTAGGTTTATTACTAGTATAACCATTATTATTATTAACATGATTAGGATTATTAATATTATTATCATTAATATTACAAATTTGTATCACTTTATAAATATTAGTAATATCAATATGGTTATAATTACTAATATTATCAATACTAATATTATTGTTATTGTAGTATTATTATTATTATATTATTATTATTAGTATTAATACAAATGTCCTAAATATTGATATCGTTTTAGTATTAGCCTTAAGTATTATTATTATTGTTATTATCATTATTATGTTTATTACTAGTAATATGAGTATAATTACTAATAATATTATCTTTATTAATAATATAAATATTGGTAATGTATTATTAAACTTATTTTTATTATCATTAGTTGTAAAATGGATAGTTTTATATAAAAATACAATACAACGATAATAAAATTCATATACCACTACACTATTATTATTAGAATGATAATTACTAATATATATATATAAAAGGTATCAATTAATACGTAAATATATATTGCTATCATATATAAACTCTAATATATATTTTTGTAACATATTATTATGAATGGTAAAATATTAGTTATAATTATATATAAACTAAATATATTAAATTGATCTAAATAACAAATGATTAAACAAGTACATTATTTATAATAATTTATATAAACTTGCTCGATTACAATTATGTGTATTAATATATATACAAATGATATAGGTTCGTGAATCCGAGGTCAACCCTGCATTGTTCAATGTCGTCATATGTATTTTTACTACAAAATACAGTATTGTGAGTTTCATTTGCCTTTTTACCCTTTATATTTTTGGGCTGAGAATACATGCGCTACTTTTATATCTGTTTTACGAAATAGACACAAGTAATTGAAATTACATTATATGGTTGAATGATCGAAACTGAATATGCCCCTTTTTAGTCTGGTAATCTAAGAATTAGGGAACAGACACCCTAATTGACGCGAACTCTAAAGATAGATCTATCGGGCCCAACAAGCCCCATCCAAAGTACCGGATGATTTAGTACTTCGAAATTTATATCATGTCCGAAGGAGGATCCCGGAATGATGGGGATATTCTTATATACATATTGTAAATGTCGGTTACCAGGTGTTCAATCCATATGAATGATATTTTTTTTGTCTCTATGTATGGGACGTATGTTTATGAGAAATGGAAATATGAAATCTTGTGGTCTATTAAAATTATGAAATAATTATTTATGTTAAACTAATGAACTCACCAACCTTTTGGTTGACACTTTAAAGCATGTTCATTCTCAGGTACGAAAGAAATCTTCCGCTGTGCATTTGCTCATCTTAGAGATATTATTTGGAGTCATTCATGACATATTTCAAAAGACATTGCATTCGAGTCGTTGAGTTCATCAAGATTATTATTAAGTCAATTATAGTTAGATATATTATGAAATGGTATGTCTGCCGTCAACTTTTGATGTAATGAAAGATTGTCTTTTAAAAAACGAATGCAATGTTTGTAAAATGTATCAAATAGAGGTCAAGTACCTCGTGATGTAATCAACTGTTGTGAATTGTTTATATTCGATATGGACTTCGTCTGGATGGATTAGGACGGGTCAATTTTAGTTGGTATCAGAGTGGTGGTCTTAGCGAACCAGGTCTTGCATTAGTATGTCTGACTGATAGTCGTTAAGATGCATTAGTGAGTCTGGACTTCGACCGTATCTGCATGTCAAAAGTTTTGCTAATCATTTCTAGTCGGAAATCATCAGTTTATCATCCTTAAGAAATTACCTGCTTATCATTCTTAGTCTAGACACATCTTACTGCATTGATTGCATAAATAGTGTATAGACAAAACTCATATCTTAGCGTATCCGCTAATTCATATCTTAGCATATCTATTACTGTAAACTCTGCCTGACATACTCCGTATATTCCTCCGTAACTTATGGGATTTTATTATTATATAGGCATATGTAACTTATGTATTGCAGGGTACTAATCTACATCCTATAATCTGTTTCTTATCGAAATCCTTTTAGCTGATCATACGAGATGAATCCCTCAACCAGTTCGAGTCCCTCAGATTTCGATAGCTATTCTGATAGTTATTCCGACAGCTATTCCGATATAGATTTCCACTCGAACTCCGAAATTAGTATAACCAGAATGAATAAACCAATCAGCCATCCCCAATTCATCTGATGGATTCGTAGTCGACTTAATCAATGGAGACGCGAAGAAGGCGATCCCTTCCACCAATCGAATTCACCTCTTGACAATGAAACTGAAACGTTTATTGGCGAACCTGTTCGAGACACCATTTTCTCTCTCATTTCTAAAGTATCTCATCACGATCATATACTATCTCAGATTCTAAACCTCATTCATCCACTCGTCCGAACCGACAATCATCCCGGTGTAATAGAAGAAGTTAAAGAACTTCGCGCACGAGTTGTAGTCTTAGAAAATATGGTGCAAAATGTACCAGCTTTAGCAACATCACCGGCACCAACAGTACCACCAGTAACAGCACCAGTACCATCAACAATCCATGCCTCAACATCTCATCCTATATCTCGAGCATAATCATCGTTCTACCTGACGTTCTATATCATTTATCTTCGTTCTATATGACGATTATGTAATCTCTAAGGTTTTAGAGATTATATATTCGTATTCTAACGGTAAATCAAATGAGTTTAATATCATATTGACTCATTAAATCCATGATTACATCTGAAGAAAATATATATGTATATATTTTCATAAAGATTGTAATTAAAAATTCTTTCGTACAAACTGTTAATGGTGAAAATATTTTAACGGGTAGGTAATACCCTAGGAATATTTAGATTTCACATTAATAAGTTACACTGTACAATCTTCGAATCTGATTCAACAGTCATTCACTATCTTACTTACATCCACAGATATACGAATCCGTTCACCGCAGAATAACCATTTTCATCCAATTTCATATTTGGATTTTGATTTATCAGAATTCAACAAGTGGCATAATGAAGAAAACATTTGGCAAAATAAAATTTGTTAGAAACAAACAAATTAACTATGAGAAATTTTGTTAAGAATCCACGCTAACTGTTCCTAGCTAATTGTTCCTAGCTAACTTATTACATTTTATTTATCGCAATTTACATTCTCGTAATTTTATTTATCGTCAGTTAATTTCTGTTATTTACTTTACTCATTTTATTTATCGTCATTTATTTTCTGTTATTTATTTTACGCACTTTAAATATCGGGACACATATACAAGGTTTTGACATATCATATCGACGCATCTATATATATTATTTGGAATCACCATAGACACTCTATATGCAGTAATGATCGAGTTCTCTATACAGGGTTGAGGTTGATTCTATAATAATATATATACTTTAAGTTGTGATCGAGTCTGAGACGTATACGGGTCACGACACGTATTAATTAATTTGAATATAATATATTAAACTATATATGAATTATTGGACTATTATTAGTGGACTATCGACTGTGGACTAATAACATTGGACAATTAAGATGAATTAAAATATTGATTATAACATATGAAACTAAACAATTCTTCAAGTTTGCCGCTTGATTTCATCTTAAACCTCGTTTAAATCTTGACAATTACAATCTGCGTTCAAACCTTTCATGATTCTTGAAAACTCCTCAATCGAGAGGATGAACCAACCGCACTTTATTTACGGAAGGAAAGATTTATGCATATAGTTATGCACCTGAAAACCCTCGGAACATGAGTAAACGTTTAACACGTGTCTGTGTTAGCTCCTTTGGCATTTTTATTACCGAAAATAACATTGCAAATCTTTGTCAAATTAGCCAATTTTATCACAGCTTCAACAAATCAATTTCAACTTCCATTCGAATTAGCCTTATTATAACCTCGATATATAAGTTTGCCTGTCGTCATCGTTACCGGAGAACCGTTTATATTTCACCACAGTAGCAGTAAAATTACCATCAACTTCAATGAATTTGGACTTTCTGAAAAATCATTATATTCATTGAAACCCCATCTTGTATTCATCTATACTCTGTAACAATAATTGCCATATCAATTACCGGGAAGCAACAATCAGTATTTTGAATCACGTAGCATTTCTACATCAATATATGTATACATATAACAATTATCTCCTAGAATTACGATCTTCAATTCTGAAATTTTGAAAAGGCACCCAGTTTACGAATTGATACTCTGAATGTTGAAAAAGCTGAATGAAGCGGCAGAAACTGTAGGAAACCGTAAACGACCTTAGTCATCGGAAGTTTAATGATAAAGAATAATATGTTAGAAAAGCTCAGAAATGTTGGAACTGGAAAACGGATAGAGTTAACCATGAAGGAGACCAAGGACAAATACAAGGACTAAACCCTATATTCAAAGGATTCAGGTAATTCTGGATCCGTTGAAATCTTTAGAGAATACCTTGCTTCGAAGTCATGTTAAAATCTTGCGGAAAATCTTTCTCCATCAACCATCGAACTTAGAAATTCTAAAATATCATCATCAATATCTTCGATATTTCTGAGGATATTTTCATACATATTCTCGTCCAAAACTATATACCTCCTCGTGTTTCCTGTGTATCATTATATTGGAAACATTCAATAGAAAATTTAGTACCTAAAAGCGGATTATGCGAAACTATGAAGGAAGCCGTGGACAAATCACAAAGAATAAGTTTGACTTCAAAGAATCCAAATGATTCAATGCCTGCTAAAATCTTTAGAGAATATCTTGCTCTTTACTCTAAACCCTTGTGGACAGTAGTTTCTATCATCCTCTGATCTTAGATATTCCAAAATATTATCGTATCTTTAGTTATAAATATCCTCGATATTTCTGAATATATTTTCATAACTAATCTTACCTGAAATCATTAATCTCTTCGTGCTATCAGTATTACATCATATAGAAACTATTAGTTTCTATATTTTGTAAAATTTCGAGCTTAAAATATGAATGTTATTGAAGTAATGTTGAGAAATGATGCATGAGTTAGTATAATATAATGACACTTGATCAACGTGATTATATCACAGTAAGTCATGCTGAGTTTATAATGGGACGTGACGATTCACAGATCCTAACGTCATCACATGCCATGTTACATAACTCTTTCATTCTACTTAACTTCTGAACATATCAAGAAAATATATTCTTGATAGTTCTATTCTCAGTGATTCTGAAAATTTGACAAATCAAATCATGCTAATACGTTCTTTCTTGTTTAAGAACATGATGTTCATTCGAAACTCCATACTTATGAATTCTGGACCGTTACTCGCTTTACTAGAGGTCTAGAAAATAATAAAAAGGCAAGGAGCTCCAAAATATAAGAGAAAATATAAAGCCCAATAACAACACGGGAGTTACAAACCGTAGATATTAATACGAATAGAAATATAAAGACATGGTATAATTAAGAATATTATCACCCCAAGGTAATAGTAGAAGTAATCAGATTCTTCTGGTGGAAGATTGAAAAGAAGGATGACAGAAAACATAATTAGAAAAATATCAAGGATTAGAACCGGATTGAGCATTTTCACAATCTTTTGGATGTATGAACTAAGAAAGAAAGTATAAGAATGGTGAGAATAATGGAATGGAAGAGTTTAATTTATAATAGGAATATCAGACAGAGTAATCAAGGCAGATCACCGTATTTAATTATAGAGATCTTAATTTCTTTATTCGCCGAAGAATCAAATCTTTTAGATTTCGAAGATTTTTTTTGAAATACCTTGAATTCCGGAATTTAACCAGGATTAGTAAAGAGCTATGATGAAACTTGTCTATCTCATTTCACTATTAAGTGAGAGCTTCACTCGTACTCTTCGAATAATTGAATTATTTTATCTTTAGTACTCAATGATGATAAAACTCTATTTATCAAATCATATTCGTCATGAAAACATTTTTATTGTTAGCAATGACCACCTCACTCAAATTTCGGGACGAAATTTCTTTAACAGGTAGGTACTGTGATGACCCGGGAATTTTCGACCAAATTTAAACTTAATCTTTATATGTTCTCGACACGATAAGCAAAGTCTATAATGTTGAGTCTCGAAAACTTTGAACTGTGTTCATGTATGCATTTACCCTTTGACCATTCTCGATGATTCACGAACAATTAGTTATAAATAATTTCATATATATTTATGTATATATATAAATAATAATTTGAAATATTATTACATATAATATATGATTTAATTTTGAGAAATAAATATATAAAATAATATGAGATATAATGAAAACTATTATTTCAATTATATATATGTATATGTATATATATATATATATATATATATATATATATATATATAAATACTACTTGTAAATATGTAAAAATAATATTAAAACTATTTGTTTAAAAAAATATAAAACATATATTATGTGGTAAAACTTGTTATTTAAAAATTAATTATATATTTAGAGAGAGAAAATGAAATATGAATGATTTCGAGCTTAATTAGTAAACGTCAGTAACACTCGGTTGACGTTTTGTTAGTTTTAATATAGATATAATACATGTTCATGAGGAATTAAAATAAAAGTTGGACTGTAAATTGATTACGAAGATTTTAGTTTGTTAAATATATTTTTACCTTTTTAAGTTTAAATATTAGTACTCCGTACATATAAATTGGAACAGAAGATAAATAATTATCGAATCTTTTTGATCAGGTTTCAAACCGTTAATGAGTGAAATAATTAAATATATTTAATCTAAAAATTTGGGATTTTTAGGGACACTTTTATACATTAAATGTTTAGCAATGGACACGATATAGCCTTCCGTGAAGAAGTGTCGGCAGACGAAAATTTACATGTACACATTACTGTTTCAATCATTCACTTGTTATTTAATATAATATAATTATTATTAATAATAAATGTTATATATAATACATAACATATATCTTTATAGATGTGAGTGAGTAACAAAGAGAGGGAGAGAAGGAAACCACCGGCTACCAGACTCGGCCACCACCAGTCACCACCGGAGCATCACTCCGGCATACACCACACGCCACCACCTTCTACAATTAAACCACCTTCAAACCATCATCATCACCTTAATATTTGAAAGTGTTTCATTTTTTTTGTTGTTGTTTGTTATTGTCGTGATCAACCAAAACCACCATTGTCACCATCACTTTGAGAAACCACCACCATCATGATCCACCCTAATCATAACAACAACCATCATCACGACCGTAAGTCCACCATCACCTCACTATATTTTTTTTTCTTTTCCCTTTCCTTCTTGATCGTTCCCGTTTTTATTTTTGTGTCTTTTTCCTACTGCCGCTGCTACAGCAACAAATTCTATTTCTGTTAATGCCCGATCGAACAAACACAGGCCGGTGCAAAACAACCGTAAACCACCACCCGCCATTTTTCTTTCTCTCTCTTTGCTAAACGGACTGCTGCTGCAGTGCTCTTCCCGTTTTTGTTTTTATTAAAACAACGAAGTAAATGATGATGTTTAGGTACGATGGTGACGGAGGAGGGAGAAGATGAACAATGGAGATTGGTTGATGATGATGACGATGGGTTATGATACAATGATGATGATGATAACGGATGGTATGATGATAAAGATGATGGTTGATGTTGATAAATAACAATGATTAAAATATGATTAGGAAACGGTGACGATAGATGATGATAATACATTGATGAAGGCGATATCACGATGAATATGAGGCATGAATGTTTGATGATGATGATTGATGATAATACCGAATGATGATGATGATAAACAGCCCTATGTAATAAAGAATTAAATGTTTTATGTATCTCAGAAATTTTAGGATAGAGGTGTGGTTTGGCGTGGTGTTTGTTTAACGAGAAGTCCCTGGTTCGAACCTTGGCATAGACAAATGTATTTTTTTTTTTTGCTGGGCTGTTGGCAAAGATGGGGAATTGGGTCACTGGTCAACGAGTTAATCAAATGAAGAAGGTGAAACAGAAAAGGGGTTATATAAATTCAGCTTCTAACAATTTTGGAAAAACAAAGATAGAGGAGTGGTGTTGAGTGTTTCGGGTGGGCGTGAGGTCTCGGGTTCGAGTCCGGTCTCCGACAGTTTAATTGTTTTTAAGGCTACAAAGGTATAATTTAACATTATTATTATTATTATTATTATTATTATTATTATTATTATTATTATTATTATTATTATTATTATTATTATTATTATTATTATTATCATTATTATTATTGTTATTATTAATATTATAAATTATTGTTGTTGTTAATTGTTATTATTATTAATTTCATTAATATGTTTATTCGAATAATTAAAAGTATTATTATTAGGGTTATTACTAGTATAACCATTATTATTATTATTAACATGATTAGGATTATTAATATTATTATCATTAATATTACAAATTTGTATCACTTTATAAATATTAGTATTATCAATATGGTTATAATTACTAATATTATCAATACTAATATTATCGTTATTGTAGTATTATTATTATTATATTATTATTATTATTAATACAAATGTCATGAATATTGATATCGTTTTAGTATTAGCCTTAAGTATTATTATTATTGTTATTATCATTATTATGTTTATTACTAGTAATATGAGTATAATTACTAATAATATTATCTTTATTAATAATATAAATATTGGTAATGTATTATTAAACTTATTTTTATTATCATTAGTTGTAAAATGGATAGTTTTATATAAAAATACAATACAACGATAATAAAATTCATATACCACTACACTATTATTATTAGAATGATAATTACTAATCTATATATATATAAGGTATCAATTAATACGTAAATATATATTGCTATCATATATAAACTCTAATATATATTTTTGTAACATATTATTATGAATGGTAAAATATTAGTTATAATTATATATAAACTAAATATATTAAATTGATCTAAATAACAAATGATTAAAGAAGTACATTATTTATGATAATTTATATAAACTTGCTCGATTTCAATTATGTGTATTAATATATATACAAATGATATAGGTTCGTGAATCTGAGGTCAACCCTGCATTGTTCAATGTCGTCATATGTATTTTTACTACAAAATACAGTATTGTGAGTTTCATTTGCCTTTTTACCCTTTATATTTTTGGGCTGAGAATACATGCGCTACTTTTATATCTGTTTTACGAAATAGACACAAGTAATTGAAACTACATTATATGGTTGAATGATCGAAAATGAATATGCCCCTTTTTAGTCTGGTAATCTAAGAATTAGGGAATAGACACCCTAATTGACGCGAACTCTAAAGATAGATCTATCGAGCCCAACAAGCCCCATCCAAAGTACCGGATGCTTTAGTACTTCGAATTTATATCATGTCTGAAGGAGGATCCCGGAATGATGAGGACCAAGCAAGTTTGATAGTAACAACAGCAGTACCAAACTGCATAACGGAGGACGGTACTTTGACCGAAACCAAAGGAGAAATGACAATTCCAATGGCGGATGGAGAGGCAACAATCATCCCAATGATTTTCATCATAACAGGAGGCCCTTAGAGAGACATCCGTTGATAATGGCATTAACCAAAACTCCTAAGGAGATTCTTTTCACTGAACCTATCCGGACTGCTTTCAATCCTCCAGCACATATGGAAGAAAGAGATGGCCCAAGAAGTGAACTATGGTGTGACTTTCATGAGGCGTGGGGTCATGACACAGATAATTGCAAATCTTTGATGAGGGAAATCATTGCAAAGATCAAGGCAGGGGAGTTAAATCACTTGATGCCAAGAAAATAATACATAAGAAATGATCCTCGAAAGAAATTAGCATGGCAGAAAAATGATGGTGGAAGAGGACGTCGGGGTGAGAATGAAATGTCCCGTTCTTATTGATTAAAAACGTTCCATATTAATTGATTTCGTTGCGAGGTTTTGACCTCTATATGAGACGTTTTTCAAAGACTGCATTCATTTTTAAACAAACCATAACCTTTATTTCATCAATAAAGGTTTAAAAAGCTTTACGTAGATTATCAAATAATGATAATCTAATATATCCTGTTTACACACGACCATTACATAATGGTTTACAATACAAATATGTTACAACAAAATAAGTTTCTTGAATGCAGTTTTTACACAATATCATACAAGCATGGACTCCAAATCTTGTCCTTATTTAAGTATGCGACAGCGGAAGCTCTTAATAATCACCTGAGAATAAACATGCTTAAAACGTCAACAAAAATGTTGGTGAGTTATAGGTTTAACCTATATATATCAAATCGTAACAATAGACCACAAGATTTCATATTTCAATACACATCCCATACATAGAGATAAAAATCATTCATATGGTGAACACCTGGTAACCGACAATAACAAGATGCATATATAAGAATATCCCCATCATTCCGGGACACCCTTCGGATATGATATAAATTTCGAAGTACTAAAGCATCCGGTACTTTGGATGGGGTTTGTTAGGCCCAATAGATCTATCTTTAGGATTCGCGTCAATTAGGGTGTCTGTTCCCTAATTCTTAGATTACCAGACTTAATAAAAAGGGGCATATTCGATTTCGATAATTCAACCATAGAATGTAGTTTCACGTACTTGTGTCTATTTTGTAAATCATTTATAAAACCTGCATGTATTCTCATCCCAAAAATATTAGATTTTAAAAGTGGGACTATAACTCACTTTCACAGATTTTTACTTCGTCGGGAAGTAAGACTTGGCCACTGGTTGATTCACGAACCTATAACAATATATACATATATATCAAAGTATGTTCAAAATATATTTACAACACTTTTAATATATTTTGATGTTTTAAGTTTATTAAGTCAGCTGTCCTCGTTAGTAACCTACAACTAGTTGTCCACAGTTAGATGTACAGAAATAAATCGATAAATATTATCTTGAATCAATCCACGACCCAGTGTATACGTATCTCAGTATTGATCACAACTCAAACTATATATATTTTGGAATCAACCTCAACCCTGTATAGCTAACTCCAACATTCACATATAGAGTGTCTATGGTTGTTCCGAAATATATATAGATGTGTCGACATGATAGGTCGAAACATTGTATACGTGTCTATGGTATCTCAAGATTACATAATATATAATACAAGTTGATTAAGTTATGGTTGGAATAGATTTGTTACCAATTTTCACGTAACTAAAATGAGAAAAATTATCCAATCTTGTTTTACCCATAACTTCTTCATTTTAAATCCGTTTTGAGTGAATCAAATTGCTATGGTTTCATATTGAACTCTATTTTATGAATCTAAACAAAAAAGTATAGGTTTCTAGTCGGAAAAATAAGTTACAAGTCGTTTTTGTAAAGGTAGTCATTTCAGTCGAAAGAACGACGTCTAGATGACCATTTTAGAAAACATACTTCCACTTTGAGTTTAACCATAATTTTTGGATATAGTTTCATGTTCATAATAAAAATCATTTTCTCAGAATAACAACTTTTAAATCAAAGTTTATCATAGTTTTTAATTAACTAACCCAAAACAGCCCGCGGTGTTACTACGACGGCGTAAATCCGGTTTTACGGTGTTTTTCGTGTTTCCAGGTTTTAAATCATTAAGTTAGCATATCATATAGATATAGAACATGTGTTTAGTTGATTTTAAAAGTCAAGTTAGAAGGATTAACTTTTGTTTGCGAACAAGTTTAGAATTAACTAAACTATGTTCTAGTGATTACAAGTTTAAACCTTCGAATAAGATAGCTTTATATGTATGAATCGAATGATGTTATGAACATCATTACTACCTTAAGTTCCTTGGATGAACCTACTGGAAAAGAGAAAAATGGATCTAGCTTCAATGGATCCTTGGATGGCTCAAAGTTCTTGAAGCAAAATCATGACACGAAAACAAGTTCAAGTAAGATCATCACTTGAAATAAGATTGTTATAGTTATAGAAATTGAACCAAAGTTTGAATATGATTATTACCTTGTATTAGAATGATAACCTACTGTAAGAAACAAAGATTTCTTGAGGTTGGATGATCACCTTACAAGATTGGAAGTGAGCTAGCAAACTTGAAAGTATTCTTGATTTTATGAAACTAGAACTTTTGGAATTTATGAAGAACACTTAGAACTTGAAGATAGAACTTGAGAGAGTTCAATTAGATGAAGAAAATTGAAGAATGAAAGTGTTTGTAGGTGTTTTTGGTCGTTGGTGTATGGATTAGATATAAAGGATATGTAATTTTGTTTTCATGTAAATAAGTCATGAATGATTACTCATATTTTTGTAATCTTATGAGATATTTCATGCTAGTTGCCAAATGATGGTTCCCACATGTGTTAGGTGACTCACATGGGCTGCTAAGAGCTGATCATTGGAGTGTATATACCAATAGTACATACATCTAAAAGCTGTGTATTGTACGAGTACGAATACGGGTGCATACGAGTAGAATTGTTGATGAAACTGAACGAGAATGTAATTGTAAGCATTTTTGTTAAGTAGAAGTATTTTGATAAGTGTATTGAAGTCTTTCAAAAGTGTATAAATACATATTAAAACACTACATGTATATACATTTTAACTGAGTCGTTAAGTCATCGTTAGTCGTTACATGTAAGTGTTGTTTTGAAACCTTTAGGTTAACGATCTTGTTAAATGTTGTTAACCCAATGTTTATAATAACAAAAGAGATTTTAAATTATTATATTATCATGATATTATGATGTACGAATATCTCTTAATATGATATATATACATTAAATGTCGTTACAACGATAAACGTTACATATATGTCTCGTTTCAAAATCATTAAGTTAGTAGTCTTGTTTTTACATATGCAGTTCATTGTTAATATAATTAATGATATGTTTACTTATCATAATATCATGTTAACTATATATATAACCATATATATGTCATCATATAGTTTTTTTACAAGTTTTAACGTTCGTGAATCACCGGTCAACTTGGGTGGTCAATTGTCTATATGAAACATATTTCAATTAATCAAGTCTTAACAAGTTTGATTGCTTAACATGTTGGAAACATTTAATCATGTAAACATCAATCTCAATTAATATATATAAACATGGAAAAGTTCGGGTCACTACAGTACCTACCCGTTAAATAAATTTCGTCCCGAAATTTTAAGCTGTTGAAGGTGTTGACGAATCTTCTGGAAATAGATGCGGGTATTTCTTCTTCATCTGATCTTCACGCTCCCAGGTGAACTCGGGTCCTCTACGAGCATTCCATCGAACCTTAACAATTGGTATCTTGTTTTGCTTAAGTCTTTTAACCTCACGATCCATTATTTCGACGGGTTCTTCGATGAATTGGAGTTTTTCGTTGATTTGGATTTCATCTAACGGAATAGTGAGATCTTCTTTAGCAAAACATTTCTTCAAATTCGAGACGTGGAAAGTGTTATGTACAGCCGCGAGTTGTTGAGGTAACTCAAGTCGGTAAGCTACTGGTCCGACACGATCAATAATCTTGAATGGTCCAATATACCTTGGATTTAATTTCCCTCGTTTACCAAATCGAACAACGCCTTTCCAAGGTGAAACTTTAAGCATGACCATCTCTCCAATTTTAAATTCTATATCTTTTCTTTTAATGTCAGCGTAGCTCTTTTGTCGACTTTGGGCGGTTTTCAACCGTTGTTGAATTTGGATGATCTTCTCGGTAGTTTCTTGTATAATCTCCGGACCCGTAATCTGTCTATCCCCCACCTTACTCCAACAAATCGGAGACCTGCACTTTCTACCATAAAGTGCTTCAAACGGCGCCATCTCAATGCTTGAATGGTAGCTGTTGTTGTAGGAAAATTCTGCTAACGGTAGATGTCGATCCCAACTGTTTCCGAAATCAATAACACATGCTCGTAGCATGTCTTCAAGCGTTTGTATCGTCCTTTCGCTCTGCCCATCAGTTTGTGGATGATAGGCAGTACTCATGTCTAGACGAGTTCCTAATGCTTGCTGTAATGTCTGCCAGAATCTTGAAATAAATCTGCCATCCCTATCAGAGATAATAGAGATTGGTATTCCATGTCTGGAGACGACTTCCTTCAAATACAGTCGTGCTAACTTCTCCATCTTGTCATCTTCTCTTATTGGTAGGAAGTGTGCTGATTTGGTGAGACGATCAACTATTACCCAAATAGTATCAAAACCACTTGCAGTCCTTGGCAATTTAGTGATGAAATCCATGGTAATGTTTTCCCATTTCCATTCCGGGATTTCGGGTTGTTGAAGTAGACCTGATGGTTTCTGATGCTCAGCTTTGACCTTAGAACACGTCAAACATTCTCCTACGTATTTAGCAACATCGGCTTTCATACCCGGCCACCAAAAATGTTTCTTGAGATCCTTGTACATCTTCCCCGTTCCAGGATGTATTGAGTATCTGGTTTTATGAGCTTCTCTAAGTACCATTTCTCTCATATCTCCAAATTTTGGTACCCAAATCCTTTCAGCCCTATACCGGGTTCCGTCTTCCCGAATATTAAGATGCTTCTCCGATCCTTTGGGTATTTCATCCTTTAAATTTCCCTCTTTTAAAACTCCTTGTTGCGCCTCCTTTATTTGAGTAGTAATGTTATTATGAATCATTATATTCATAGATTTTACTCGAATGGGTTCTCTATCCTTTCTGCTCAAGGCATCGGCTACCACATTTGCCTTCCCCGGGTGGTAACGAATCTCAAAATCGTAATCATTCAATAATTCGATCCACCTACGCTGCCTCATATTCAGTTGTTTCTGATTAAATATGTGTTGAAGACTTTTGTGGTCGGTATATATAATACTTTTGACCCCATATAAGTAGTGCCTCCAAGTCTTTAATGCAAAAACAACCGCGCCTAATTCCAAATCATGCGTCGTATAATTTTGTTCGTGAATCTTCAATTGTCTAGACGCATAAGCAATCACCTTCGTTCGTTGCATTAATACACAACCGAGACCTTGCTTTGATGCGTCACAATAAATCACAAAATCATCATTCCCTTCAGGCAATGACAATATAGGTGCCGTAGTTAGCTTTTTCTTCAATAACTGAAACGCTTTCTCTTGTTCATCATTCCATTCAAATTTCTTCCCTTTATGCGTTAATGCAGTCAAGGGTTTTGCTATTCTGGAAAAGTCTTGGATGAACCTTCTGTAGTAACCAGCTAGTCCTAAAAACTGGCGTATGTGTTTCGGAGTTTTCGGGGTTTCCCACTTTTCAACAGTTTCTATCTTTGCCGGATCCACCTTAATACCTTCTTTGTTCACTATGTGACCGAGGAATTGAACTTCTTCCAACCAAAATGCACACTTTGAAAACTTAGCGTACAATTCTTCCTTCCTCAATACTTCTAACACTTTTCTCAAATGTTCACCGTGTTCTTGGTCATTCTTTGAGTAAATAAGTATGTCATCAATGAAAACAATGACAAACTTGTCAAGGTATGGTCCACACACTCTGTTCATAAGGTCCATGAACACAGCTGGTGCATTAGTTAAACCAAACGGCATGACCATAAACTCGTAATGACCGTAACGTGTTCTGAAAGCAGTCTTTGGAATATCATCTTCTTTCACCCGCATTTGATGATACCCGGAACGTAAGTCAATCTTTGAATAAACAGACGAGCCTTGTAGTTGATCAAATAAGTCGTCGATTCTCGGTAGTGGGTAGCGGTTCTTGATGGTAAGTTTGTTCAACTCTCGGTAGTCGATACACAACCTGAATGTACCATCTTTCTTCTTGACAAACAAAACAGGAGCTCCCCACGGTGATGTGCTTGGTCGAATGAAACCACGCTCTAAAAGTTCTTGTAATTGGCTTTGCAGTTCTTTCATCTCGCTGGGTGCGAGTCTGTAAGGAGCACGAGCTATTGGTGCAGCTCCTGGTACAAGATCTATTTGAAATTCAACGGATCGATGTGGGGGTAATCCCGGTAATTCTTTCGGAAATACATCGGGAAATTCTTTTGCAATGGGAACATCATTGATGCTCTTTTCTTCAGTTTGTACTTTCTCGACGTGTGCTAGAACAGCATAGCAACCTTTTCTTATTAGTTTTTGTGCCTTCAAATTACTAATAAGATGTAGCTTCGTGTTGCCCTTTTCTCCGTACACCATTAAGGGTTTTCCTTTTTCTCGTATAATGCGAATTGCATTTTTGTAACAAACGATCTCTGCTTTTACTTCTTTCAACCAGTCCATACCGATTATCACATCAAAACTCCCTAACTCTACTGGTATCAAATCAATCTTAAATGTTTCGCTAACCAGTTTAATTTCTCGATTCCGACATATATTATCTGCTGAAATTAATTTACCATTTGCTAATTCGAGTAAAAATTTACTATCCAAAGGCATCAATGGACAACTTAATTTAGCACAAAAATCTCTACTCATATAGCTTCTATCCGCACCCGAATCAAATAAAACGTAAGCAGATTTATTGTCAATAAGAAACGTACCCGTAACAAGCTCCGGGTCTTCCTGTGCCTCTGCCGCATTAATATTGAAAACTCTTCCGCGGCCTTGTCCATTCGTGTTCTCCTGGTTCGGGCAATTTCTAATAATGTGGCCTGGTTTTCCACATTTATAACAAACTACATTGGCATAACTTGCTCCGACACTACTTGCTCCGCCATTACTCGTTCCGACACCATTTGTTCCTTTCGTTCTATTAACCCCTGGTCCGTAGACCTCACACTTCGCCGCGCTATGACCATTTCTTTTACACTTGTTGCAAAATTTGGTGCAGAACCCCGAGTGATTCTTTTCACACCTTTGGCATAGTTGCTTCTGATTGTTGTTGTTGTTGCGGTTATTATTGTTGTTGGGATGATTGTTGTAGTTGCTGTTGTTGTTGTTGTTGCTGTTGTTGTTGTTGTTGTTGGGCCGTTTGTTGTAGTTGCGATTGATGTTGCGATTGTTGGGATAATTGTTGCGATTATTGTTGTAATTGCTGTTGTTGTTGTATTGGCGATTCTTATCACCGTTTTCCTCCCACTTTCTTTTGACTTGCTTCACATTGGCCTCTTCAGCAGTCTGTTCTTTAATTCTTTCTTCAATCTGGTTCACTAGTTTGTGAGCCATTCTACATGCCTGTTGTATGGAGGCGGGCTCGTGTGAACTTATATCTTCTTGGATTCTTTCCGGTAATCCTTTCACAAACGCGTCGATCTTCTCTTCCTCATCTTCGAATGCTCCCGGACACAATAGGCACAATTCTGTGAATCGTCTTTCGTACGTGGTAATATCAAATCCTTGGGTTCGTAACCCTCTAAGTTCTGTCTTGAGCTTATTGACCTCGGTTCTGGGACGGTACTTCTCGTTCATCAAGTGCTTGAATGCTGACCACGGTAGTGCGTACGCATCATCTTGTCCCACTTGCTCTAGATAGGTATTCCACCATGTTAACGCAGAACCTGTGAAGGTATGCGTAGCGTACTTCACTTTGTCCTCTTCAGTACACTTACTTATGGCAAACACCGATTCAAACTTCTCGGTCCACCGTTTCAATCCGATCGGTCCTTCGGTTCCATCAAATTCCAAAGGTTTGCAGGCAGTGAATTCTTTGTAGGTGCATCCTACACGATTTCCTGTACTGCTAGATCCAAGGTTATTGTTGGTATGTAGCGCAGCCTGTACTGCGGCTATGTTTGAAGCTAGAAAAGTACGGAATTCCTCTTCATTCATATTCACGGTGTGTCGAGTAGTCGGTGCCATTTCCTTCAAAATAGTTAAATGGAACAAGTTAATCATACAGAATATTAAGAGTAGTTAATAGTATTTCGTAGCATAATATGAACTCATTTATAAAAGCTTTTTCTTCATATTAGCGTTTTATAAGTTTAAATTCGGGTAGTACCTACCCGTTAAGTTCATACTTAGTAGCTAATATACAATTCAACTACTACAATTCTATATGAAAAACTGATTATAATAATATTTCGCGTTCAAACTTTTATACAATATTTTACAAACTTACAATACCGCTTATTTTACATAAAGCAAGAAATATAGCACACAATAACTTTGATACAAGATAGTTGTGAAGACAATTCTAGCTAGTACACAAGTCGTTCAGCAAAGGCAATAAATACACGTAATTCATACGTCCAGAAACAAGTCATGCATTCTGGTTTTACTAGGACTACTTCCCATCCTTGGTCTTGTGCAACATAACCGTTATGGCCGTTGATAAGACAGCGTGTTGTAACGTCATCAAAGGGACGAGGGTTACGTAATGTCCAACAGTCCCGTAATAATCTAAAAACCTCATTTCTTACCCCAATTACCGACTCCGTCACTTGTGGAAACGTTTTGTTTAATAGTTGTAGCCCGATGTTCTTGTTCTCACTTTGGTGAGAAGCGAACATTACTAATCCGTAAGCATAACATGCTTCTTTATGTTGCATGTTAGCCGCTTTTTCTAAATCACGAAGTCCAATATTCGGATATATTGAGTCAAAATAATTTCTTAACCCGTTGCGTAAAATAGCATTTGGGTTCCCCGCAATATATGCGTCAAAGTAAACACATCGTAACTTATGGGTTTCCCAATGTGATATCCCCCATCTTTCAAACGAAAGTCTCTTATAAACCAAGACATTCTTGGAACGTTCTTCGAATGTCTTACAAACTGATCTCGCCTTAAATAGTTGTGCCGAAGAATTCTGGCCGACTCTAGACAAGATTTCATCAATCATGTCTCCGGGTAGGTCTCTTAAAATATTGGGTTGTCTATCCATTTTGTATTTTTAAACTGTAAAATAGACAAGAGTTAGATTCATAAAAAAAAATACTTATTAATACAAGCAATTTTTACATATATCATAAAGCATAAGAACACTATATTCCATATATTACACCACACGAATACAACTATCTTATTCCGACTCGCTCGTTTCTTCTTCTTCGGTTTTGGTTCGTTTTGCCAAGTTTCTAGGGATATATGATGTTCCCCTAATACGAACCGTCGTTGTCCACATTGGTTTAGAAAAACCTGGTGGTTTAGAGGTTCTCGGGTCATTGTTACAACTTAAGGACTTCGGGGGTTGACGATACATATAAAGTTCATCGGGGTTGGAATTAGATTTCTCTATTTTTATGCCCTTTCCCTTATTATTTTCTTTTGCCTTTTTAAATTCAGTTGGGGTAATTTCTATAACATCATCGGAATTCTCGTCGGAATCCGATTCATCGGAGAATTGGTAATCCTCCCAATATTTTGCTTCCTTGGCGGAAACACCATTGACCATAATTAACTTTGGTCGGTTGGTTGAGGATTTTCTTTTACTTAACCGTTTTATTATTTCCCCCACCGGTTCCGATTCTTCTTCCGGTTCCGATTCTTCTTCCGGTTCCGACTCTTCTTCCGGTTCCGACTCTTCTTCCGGTTCCTCTTCGGGAACTTGTGAATCAGTCCACAAATTATTCCAATTTACATTTGACTCTTCATTATTATTAGGTGAGTCAATGGGACTTGTTCTAGAGGTAGACATCTATCACATAATATCAAACACGTTAAGAGATTAATATATCACATAATATTCATATGTTAAAAATATATAGTTTCCAACAAAAATGTTAAGCAATCATTTTTAAAGAAAACACGGTCGAAGTCCAGACTCACTAATGCATCCTAACAAACTCGATAAGACACACTAATGCAAATTTTCTGGTTCTCTAAGACCAACGCTCTGATACCAACTGAAATGTCCCGTTCTTATTGATTAAAAACGTTCCATATTAATTGATTTCGTTGCGAGGTTTTGACCTCTATATGAGACGTTTTTCAAAGACTGCATTCATTTTTAAACAAACCATAACCTTTATTTCATCAATAAAGGTTTAAAAAGCTTTACGTAGATTATCAAATAATGATAATCTAATATATCCTGTTTACACACGACCATTACATAATGGTTTACAATACAAATATGTTACAACAAAATAAGTTTCTTGAATGCAGTTTTTACACAATATCATACAAGCATGGACTCCAAATCTTGTCCTTATTTAAGTATGCGACAGCGGAAGCTCTTAATAATCACCTGAGAATAAACATGCTTAAAACGTCAACAAAAATGTTGGTGAGTTATAGGTTTAACCTATATATATCAAATCGTAACAATAGACCACAAGATTTCATATTTCAATACACATCCCATACATAGAGATAAAAATCATTCATATGGTGAACACCTGGTAACTGACAATAACAAGATGCATATATAAGAATATCCCCATCATTCCGGGACACCCTTCGGATATGATATAAATTTCGAAGTACTAAAGCATCCGGTACTTTGGATGGGGTTTGTTAGGCCCAATAGATCTATCTTTAGGATTCGCGTCAATTAGGGTGTCTGTTCCCTAATTCTTAGATTACCAGACTTAATAAAAAGGGGCATATTCGATTTCGATAATTCAACCATAGAATGTAGTTTCACGTACTTGTGTCTATTTTGTAAATCATTTATAAAACCTGCATGTATTCTCATCCCAAAAATATTAGATTTTAAAAGTGGGACTATAACTCACTTTCACAGATTTTTACTTCGTCGGGAAGTAAGACTTGGCCACTGGTTGATTCACGAACCTATAACAATATATACATATATATCAAAGTATGTTCAAAATATATTTACAACACTTTTAATATATTTTGATGTTTTAAGTTTATTAAGTCAGCTGTCCTCGTTAGTAACCTACAACTAGTTGTCCACAGTTAGATGTACAGAAATAAATCGATAAATATTATCTTGAATCAATCCACGACCCAGTGTATACGTATCTCAGTATTGATCACAACTCAAACTATATATATTTTGGAATCAACCTCAACCCTGTATAGCTAACTCCAACATTCACATATAGAGTGTCTATGGTTGTTCCGAAATATATATAGATGTGTCGACATGATAGGTCGAAACATTGTATACGTGTCTATGGTATCTCAAGATTACATAATATATAATACAAGTTGATTAAGTTATGGTTGGAATAGATTTGTTACCAATTTTCACGTAACTAAAATGAGAAAAATTATCCAATCTTGTTTTACCCATAACTTCTTCATTTTAAATCCGTTTTGAGTGAATCAAATTGCTATGGTTTCATATTGAACTCTATTTTATGAATCTAAACAAAAAAGTATAGGTTTCTAGTCGGAAAAATAAGTTACAAGTCGTTTTTGTAAAGGTAGTCATTTCAGTCGAAAGAACGACGTCTAGATGACCATTTTAGAAAACATACTTCCACTTTGAGTTTAACCATAATTTTTGGATATAGTTTCATGTTCATAATAAAAATCATTTTCTCAGAATAACAACTTTTAAATCAAAGTTTATCATAGTTTTTAATTAACTAACCCAAAACAGCCCGCGGTGTTACTACGACGGCGTAAATCCGGTTTTACGGTGTTTTTCGTGTTTCCAGGTTTTAAATCATTAAGTTAGCATATCATATAGATATAGAACATGTGTTTAGTTGATTTTAAAAGTCAAGTTAGAAGGATTAACTTTTGTTTGCGAACAAGTTTAGAATTAACTAAACTATGTTCTAGTGATTACAAGTTTAAACCTTCGAATAAGATAGCTTTATATGTATGAATCGAATGATGTTATGAACATCATTACTACCTTAAGTTCCTTGGATGAACCTACTGGAAAAGAGAAAAATGGATCTAGCTTCAATGGATCCTTGGATGGCTCAAAGTTCTTGAAGCAAAATCATGACACGAAAACAAGTTCAAGTAAGATCATCACTTGAAATAAGATTGTTATAGTTATAGAAATTGAACCAAAGTTTGAATATGATTATTACCTTGTATTAGAATGATAACCTACTGTAAGAAACAAAGATTTCTTGAGGTTGGATGATCACCTTACAAGATTGGAAGTGAGCTAGCAAACTTGAAAGTATTCTTGATTTTATGAAACTAGAACTTTTGGAATTTATGAAGAACACTTAGAACTTGAAGATAGAACTTGAGAGAGTTCAATTAGATGAAGAAAATTGAAGAATGAAAGTGTTTGTAGGTGTTTTTGGTCGTTGGTGTATGGATTAGATATAAAGGATATGTAATTTTGTTTTCATGTAAATAAGTCATGAATGATTACTCATATTTTTGTAATCTTATGAGATATTTCATGCTAGTTGCCAAATGATGGTTCCCACATGTGTTAGGTGACTCACATGGGCTGCTAAGAGCTGATCATTGGAGTGTATATACCAATAGTACATACATCTAAAAGCTGTGTATTGTACGAGTACGAATACGGGTGCATACGAGTAGAATTGTTGATGAAACTGAACGAGAATGTAATTGTAAGCATTTTTGTTAAGTAGAAGTATTTTGATAAGTGTATTGAAGTCTTTCAAAAGTGTATAAATACATATTAAAACACTACATGTATATACATTTTAACTGAGTCGTTAAGTCATCGTTAGTCGTTACATGTAAGTGTTGTTTTGAAACCTTTAGGTTAACGATCTTGTTAAATGTTGTTAACCCAATGTTTATAATAACAAAAGAGATTTTAAATTATTATATTATCATGATATTATGATGTACGAATATCTCTTAATATGATATATATACATTAAATGTCGTTACAACGATAAACGTTACATATATGTCTCGTTTCAAAATCATTAAGTTAGTAGTCTTGTTTTTACATATGTAGTTCATTGTTAATATAATTAATGATATGTTTACTTATCATAATATCATGTTAACTATATATATAACCATATATATGTCATCATATAGTTTTTTTACAAGTTTTAACGTTCGTGAATCACCGGTCAACTTGGGTGGTCAATTGTCTATATGAAACATATTTCAATTAATCAAGTCTTAACAAGTTTGATTGCTTAACATGTTGGAAACATTTAATCATGTAAACATCAATCTCAATTAATATATATAAACATGGAAAAGTTCGGGTCACTACAGAGAATAGAAGAAGGGAAGAGCATGGCAGAAGAGAAAACCGAAACCAATACGGAGAGCGTGAACCAACTCCAGACGTGGTAATTAAAATGGTGTGGTTCAATGATAGTCGTTATGAAGACGGTGAGTGTAGCGACCCCGACAAATCGTCAAGTGACGGCGTCGGCTACGTGGGTCCCATTACCTGATTATAAGTCTTTAAGATAACGTTTGACCAAAATATGTCGCCTTCATTTCAAAATAAAGATTGTTTCAAAGTTTACAAGAATTGTTCCACCACAAGTTACGATACAAAGTTTTAAGTACAAATGAAACTTATGCGACACAATTTAAAAGTATTCAAAAGACACTCCATGTATGCATATATACTCGACATCCAATGCAAGTATCAAAATAATGAGCGGAAGCATGTATCATGTATCGTTCAAGGACCTGAGAAAAACATAGAAATCTGTCAACGAAAACGTTGGTGAAATCATAGGTTTAAGTAAGTAAGTACAAGTGAACCACAAGATTTGCATCAATGAAATAATAGTAATACATTCCAAAAGTTTGTTTCACGAGCACCCAATTATCAAAGCTTAACATTCCTTCCATTGTATACCCCATCACTTAGTGCTAGAACAAACACTGATTCTCGAAAATATATTTCATCCGTAGACGGTAGCGAACCGTCAAAGATGAGGGTTGTCAACCCATATGGCCATATAACATAAGTTCTCACTTACACCCGGCAAGTGTAACTAATGATAATCGAATTGAGGATTTTGTTCTAAACTCGTATGTTGAATGTTTGTTTTCCCGTTCTTGTGTTCACTTAGTTCAAAAGAATCGTTTATGTTTTCTCATCCCAATATAAGTTCAAAAAGAGTAAAAGTGGGACTATGATCTCACCTTGAGTGCAAGAGTTAATAAAGTACTTCAACAAGTAGACGCGTGCAAAGACAAAGCTAGTCTTGACCTAAACATATAGGTTGTATCAATAACGGTAAACACAAACGGTCAAAGATGTTCAATTAGTCCTATGGCTCGTTACGACTCGATTATTTAGCATGTGAAATCAAATTGTCAAGTTTCATGCAAGATACAAGTATATAAACAAGTTAGGAAGGTTGCAAAATCATTTGGTTAAGTTTGACAAAAAGTCAAAATTTGGTCGGTGAAAGTCAACGAAAAAGTCAACACGTTCGGGTCGTGTCCCGAACTATTTTTTTGAGGTTTTTAATCATGTATGAGCATGCTAGGACAAGTTACATGTGAATCGGAGGTGCGTAGCATAGCAAACATTATTCGAAAATTGACCAAGTTGGACAGACCCAAACGGCGCGCCGCGCGGGTATATGGCGCGCCGCGCGGGTACCTGTGCAGAGAATTCTGGCAGTTTTTAAGTTTTATGCACGAACCTAACTTCAAACAATCACCATTTATGATCCGCAAACAGTCAAGACAAGTATCTTATACCGTTGGGAAGGTAATTTGACGAGGAAAACAACTAAACACATTTCATCAATCAATCTACCTATTACAACAACCAAAACCGCATCTAATGCTTAACATTAACCGCATACAAGTTCATAAATGCAATTCAATGATTCGGGCAACCTATTTACATGAATGATATGCCGTTTCGAAGGTAATCAAGCATACAATCCAACTAAACACTTACCAATAATAATCCATGGCATTCAATGCATCAAAAGTCCATTTCAAGTTCATCAACCCTAACCCAAATTCACCAAAATCAATAATCAAGTTCATGAAGTTTTCTAAGGCAACCTACACATCAAATTGAAGCTAGTGATGCTAGTAACACAATTAAAACATCAACTTTTAACATCTAACAACATATGATCATCCAAAATTCAAGAACAACACACCAAAATTCAAGTTCATGCTAGTTACACTAAAACAACGAGATCGAGCATATAAATCATATATTCATGTTAGACTTGAGCCATAGACACTAATTAACACTTTTATAAGTTAAAAACATCAAGAACACAAAATCTAGTGATTTTAGAAAGTTACCCAAATTTGATGAAATCGGTATGGAATCGAAGAGGAGATCACGAGGAGTTCAAATATGTAATTTATTTGGTTGCTAGCTCCCTAATCCGGATTTAGATGATGAATGAATGAATTTGGAAATTGGGTGTGTTCTTGCTAGAGAGAAAGAGAGAGAGAGTGAGAGGTGGTTGAATGGTGGTAATTGGGGTGGACTAGTTGACCTAGTCAACTAGTTTGCCCCGTGTCAATTTTAGTCCCTCGAGTTTAGAAGCGGGTGCGGGATTTAACCGATCGAATATTTTTAAAACGCAAGTTAACGAGAGGTGTTATAATTAAATGACGGAATTATTATGAACGTTAGTCAACGGAAACTACGAATTTAAATAACGAAAGGTATTATAAAAAAAAAAGACGGGCGTTAAAATAATTTAACGGAAAAACGCGGGATGTTACATTATCCACACCTCAAAAGAAATTTCGTCCCGAAATTTAGTTGGAAGTAATAGTCGATGTCTCTTACTCGAGACTTAGTGTAGTAACTCTACGAATGATTGAAGGTACTTTCTTGGACATTCCACGAATCCGGATAGTCGGGGTGTTACGTTGTATTAGGGCTTGGTTTTACGATCCACAAGTTCAGCCGGTTTTTCCTATGAGGAGGAGTTTATCATCAATAGTTGGTGTATCTAGAAGGATTGCACGTTCCTGTTCCGCAGGACACGTTTCTAAGTTTGTTACACGAAATGTAGGGTAAACGGAAACTTAATTGTGTCGGAAGTTCTAAATGATAGGAAGCGGTTCCAATACGCCCCAAGGTTTCAAAAGGTTCGATATTGCGGATATAGCCTTTCTCGATTTCCCAAAATGGATTACACCTTTCCAAGGTGCGGTTTCTCAATATTACGCGGTTACACACTGGGATTTGTGAGGTTTTCATCTAAGTTTGGTATGACTCTTTTGGGCGACTACGGGTCGTCTCGAGCCCTTCTCGGACTTAGATTATCTCAATTGTTGTTTCTTGGATGAGTTAAGATTCGGTGTTTTGTTTGCCACATGCTTTGGTCCAACGAATAGGGGTATGACATTAGCGGTCATATAGGGTTTCGGAAAGTGCGTGTGAACACACGAGTGGTAACTACTGTTGTAAGAGGGATATACTAAAAGCGACCATGCAAGTTTGAAACATGTCTTTCGAAGACGTAAATCGTTCGTTTGTTCGGTTCGTCTGTTTGTGGGTGGTACGCGGTACTCATGTCTAAGCGGGTCTCCAAGGTTTCTTGTAAAACTAGAAGTGAAACGAGTATTTCGATACGGAATAATTGACAAAGATACACCGTGTTGGAATAGAATCTCTTAGGATATGTTTGAACAAGTCAGTTAGGGTTCGAAAAATGTTCGTTAGGACTATTCACCCTCGTGGCGAATACTAATGTAATATGAGGAATTTCCCTATCCATGGAGAAATGTTACAAGGAGTTTCTTTAAACAGAAATGCGAGCGATAAAGATAGGAGTGAAATGAGGACTTAGAATAGGATGAGCTTGCATCTCGAGGTTGCCATAACGTGCCTCTAGTTGTCAAAAAAAAATGAAGTCTGAAAGAGAAACAAGATAGTACACGTAATTGTATAGTTCGGGGTTGAATAATGGTTGGAAGATTATCAGTGACGCAAGGGCGTTAAGTCAAAGAAGAGTGAAGTATCGTTGGATTGTGTGTTATCTTAAATTCCAGTAATATTAGACGGTGACGGTGAAATAACAGAGGTAGGTAGTGTGGTACGGGATGACGAGAAAATTGATCGGATCCACAATTTAGTATTCGAATTCTTCGTGCAAAATAACGAATTTTAGTTATGTTGATTTTTGAGACGAGAGAGTATGCCGTTCGGCGTTCAAGTAGAAATATTTCCATGTTTGAGTTCCATCTAGTGCTATACGAATTTAGCTAGGAAGGTTGGTGTGAAGAATCACGTTCAAGGCTCAGACATGAAGAGGTTTAAAGTTTTCCTTAGTGAGTTAACGAGTTTAAAAGTCGTGTAACACGAGAAAAGTCAGAAATGAATCTTCGGTAAAAATAGACGAGATCTAAGATTTTACGAATACAAGTCTGAGTTGGGAGAGTTTCCTGATTACATGTGGCTTGATTTCGAGATTGATTGTAATGCCTTGACCCTTAACATCATGGTCTAGAAAATTGGACTTCGTTCAACAGAAATTCTCACTCGGAGAATTTGGTATAAAGTTGCTCTTTTCTCAAAAGTTCGAGCGTAAGATGGTGATGTTGTTCGTTTTCCTTCTTTACTTAAATAGGTTAAGATGTCATCTATAAATACGATAACAGATTTGTCTAGATAAGTTGCATACGTGGTTTAGGAGGTTCATGAATACGGACGGAGTCCTAAATAAATCAAACGGTACTAATAGAGATTTACAACTAACGTTGTGAGTTCGGAAATGGCTTAGGAGACATCGTCTCCCTTAACCCCCAATTGGTGATAACCGGAACGGAGGTCGATTTGGAATACACACGAGTTTCACGTAAATAATCATGAGGTCATGGATACGAGGAAGTGGGTATCGGTTTCCAACCGAAAATTATTTAGTTCACAAAAACCCATACATAATTGTAGGAAAGAAAGAAGAAAAAAAAAAATTTCTCCTTAACGAATAGGTTTTGAGCTCCTTAGTTCTATAGGTGTCAAGTCATAATTCTTAACGTATATCCTCTGATAAAATTTATAGGCACACAATATATTCCGTTGGTCACTAAAATTGCCTAAGTAGTGTCTAGGGAAAAAGTGGAGTGCAAAGAGCACGAGTCAAAGACTTGGTTATAAAACGTCTAATGGTAATGAAATCGAATAAGTATGAAGTATACGGTTTGTTGTGAAGAAACGTACCCGTCACTAGTCCATCGTCGTTCCGGGCATCCTAGGTGTCGATGTTGAAGGTTCAACGGCGTGCGTTGGGGTTGATTTTCTTATTTGGGTACACATTCCTAAAATGACCCAGTTGGCCACATTCGAAGCAAGCACCCGTTCTGTGTGCGTTGGGCATCTTTCGAGCGACGGGTCCTTGGCGCCGGTGGTGAAACCTGCCACATCCTTCAAAGTGATGCTTGTGGCATTCGTTACAAAAAGGTAGTTTTCCGGCATAGCTTTTCTTGTCGTTGGAGGTAAAAGGCTTCTTGGCGGGGTTGTTGTTATTGTTGTGGTTGCTTGATTGAGAGGCTTCCCATGTTCTTTTGTTGTTACTCGGGTGGTTCTCGACCATTGGTGCCGGTGCTTCCATTTCATTCACCGTTTCTAAGGCTTGGCGGGCCATTGTTAAAGCCTCTTGTAGGTTAGTGGGTTGAGATGTCATTACCTTGTGTTGAATGCTCTTAGGGAGGCCATCCATGTAAAGTTCGACTCTTAGGGATTCGGGAGTCATGAGATTTGGACACATCGAGACTAGTTCGGTAAACCGTTGATTATAAGCTTCGAGGTCATTTCCGACCGTTTTTAAATTCCTTAGACCCTGTTCGAGCCTTCGAGTCTCGTCGCGCGGGAAGTATTCGGTGATCATTCTTTCTCTTAATTCGGTCCAAGAGAGTGTGTGGGCTTCATCGCTTCCCACCAATTGTACATACGTGTTCCACCACGAGAGAGCAATGCCGGTGAAGGTGAGGGTGGAAAACTTGACCTTATCTTGAACTCGACAACCGCTTGTGTTAAAAACGGTCTCCATTTGTTCAAACCATCGGGTGAGAGTAACCGGTCCTCCGGTCCCATCGAAAGTGGGAGGATTGTACTTCATGAAGTTCTTGTAGGAGCAACCTTCGATTGAATTACCGGCTCCATGATTGTTGTTGTTAGAAAAGTGATCGGCTACGGCCGTACCCACGGCGGTGGTTATCATTCGTTGAAGAGCTTGTTCTAGAGTTTCGAGAGGAGTATTGTGTTGACCTTGGTGAGCCATTGTTCCTTCATGAGACAAGAATATCGTTGGTTAGTATTTTCAACAATACTAACCGGAGTATGGAAATAGGATAGAGAGGAAATTTTTCCCTGACTCGCCTTAAATTCTTTACGTCATAATGTCGGAACGTCCATGTGAATCACCGTAATATAATCCCGGAAATTATATTACCCTGATTCTCATGTGCATTTAACATTACTTCATAAAGTCAAGGTGGCGCATCAACAAAATTTATCAACGTAAGATCAAGATCGAATACGAGTTAGTTATGATAGAAGAGTTCGAGTATAAATGCACAATTAGTCAAATAATTCCTACTTCAGTCTATATGCCGGTTGTAGTCTAGATTCACCTATGTACCCTATGACTCGGGGTGGACACAAATGAACTCTAAATCCCTACAACCAAGGCTCTGATACCACTTGTAGCGACCCCGACAAATCGTCAAGTGACGGCGTCGGCTATGTGGGTCCCATTACCTGATTATAAGTCTTTAAGATAACGTTTGACCAAAATATGTCGCCTTCATTTCAAAATAAAGATTGTTTCAAAGTTTACAAGAATTGTTCCACCACAAGTTACGATACAAAGTTTTAAGTACAAATGAAACTTATGCGACACAATTTAAAAGTATTCAAAAGACGCTCCATGTATGCATATATACTCGACATCCAATGCAAGTATCAAAATAATGAGCGGAAGCATGTATCATGTATCGTTCAAGGACCTGAGAAAAACATAGAAATCTGTCAACGAAAACGTTGGTGAAATCATAGGTTTAAGTAAGTAAGTACAAGTGAACCACAAGATTTGCATCAATGAAATAATAGTAATACATTCCAAAAGTTTGTTTCACGAGCACCCAATTATCAAAGCTTAACATTCCTTCCATTGTATACCCCATCACTTAGTGCTAGAACAAACACTGATTCTCGAAAATATATTTCATCCGTAGACGGTAGCGAACCGTCAAAGATGAGGGTTGTCAACCCATATGGCCATATAACATAAGTTCTCGCTTACACCCGGCAAGTGTAACTAATGATAATCGAATTGAGGATTTTGTTCTAAACTCGTATGTAGAATGTTTGTTTTCCCATTCTTGTGTTCACTTAGTTCAAAAGAATCGTTTATGTTTTCTCATCCCAATATAAGTTCAAAAAGAGTAAAAGTGGGACTATGATCTCACCTTGAGTGCAAGAGTTAATAAAGTACTTCAACAAGTAGACGCGTGCAAAGACAAAGCTAGTCTTGACCTAAACATATAGGTTGTATCAATAACGGTAAACACAAACGGTCAAAGATGTTCAATTAGTCCTATGGCTCGTTACGACTCGATTATTTAGCATGTGAAATCAAATTGTCAAGTTTCATGCAAGATACAGTATATAAACAAGTTAGGAAGGTTGCAAAATCATTTGGTTAAGTTTGACAAAAAGTCAAACTTTGGTCGGTCAAAGTCAACGAAAAAGTCAACACGTTCGGGTCGTGTCCCGAACTATTTTTCTGAGGTTTTTAATCATGTATGAGCATGCTAGGACAAGTTACATGTGAATCGGAGGTGCGTAGCATAGCAAACATTATTCGAAAATTGACCAAGTTGGACAGACCCAAACGGCGCGCCGCGCGGGTATATGGCGCGCCGCGCGGGTACCTGTGCAGAGAATTCTGGCAGTTTTTAAGTTTTATGCACGAACCTAACTTCAAACAATCACCATTTATGATCCGCAAACAGTCAAGACAAGTATCTTATACCGTTGGGAAGGTAATTTGACGAGGAAAACAACTAAACACATTTCATCAATCAATCTACCTATTACAACAACCAAAACCGCATCTAATGCTTAACATTAACCGCATACAAGTTCATAAATGCAATTCAATGATTCGGGCAACCAATTTACATGAATGATATGCCGTTCCGAAGGTAATCAAGCATACAATCCAACTAAACACTTACCAATAATAATCCATGGCATTCAATGCATCAAAAGTCCATTTCAAGTTCATCAACCCTAACCCAAATTCACCAAAATCAATAATCAAGTTCATGAAGTTTTCTAAGGCAACCTACACATCAAATTGAAGCTAGTGATGCTAGTAACACAATTAAAACATCAACTTTTAACATCTAACAACATATGATCATCCAAAATTCAAGAACAACACACCAAAATTCAAGTTCATGCTAGTTACACTAAAACAACGAGATCGAGCATATAAATCATATATTCATGTTAGACTTGAGCCATAGACACTAATTAACACTTTTATAAGTTAAAAACATCAAGAACACAAAATCTAGTGATTTTAGAAAGTTACCCAAATTTGATGAAATCGGTATGGAATCGAAGAGGAGATCACGAGGAGTTCAAATATGTAATTTATTTGGTTGCTAGCTCCCTAATCCGGATTTAGATGATGAATGAATGAATTTGGAAATTGGGTGTGTTCTTGCTAGAGAGAAAGAGAGAGAGAGTGAGAGGTGGTTGAATGGTGGTAATTGGGGTGGACTAGTTGACCTAGTCAACTAGTTTGCCCCGTGTCAATTTTAGTCCCTCGAGTTTAGAAGCGGGTGCGGGATTTAACCGATCGAATATTTTTAAAACGCAAGTTAACGAGAGGTGTTATAATTAAATGACGGAATTATTATGAACGTTAGTCAACGGAAACTACGAATTTAAATAACGAAAGGTATTATAAAAAAAAAGACGGGCGTTAAAATAATTTAACGGAAAAACGCGGGATGTTACAGTGAGCAGTCAAACAACAATGTTGAAAGCTGGAGACATGCTCCAATCATTTTCTAACCAATTCAAAATTGGACTTTATCCGTCCAGCCAATGGTCATATCAGCAGAAATTGCAAACAAGTTCATCAGCCGTATCTACATGGATACAGGCAGCGAAGAAGACATCATCTATTGGCATTGTTTGAGAACTTTCCTAAGGCATGTATAGGATAGGGCTAGGCGGACAAGTTTGAGGGTTTTAGGATTGACAGGAACACCGGTGAATGCCATGGGGCGAATTCGTTTAGAGGTTGTTATGGGAACATTCCCATTGCTGAGAACTGAAACAATTGATTTTACTATTTTTGAAGGCACTTCTCGGTTTAATGTCCTTTTCGGAAGGACAGCCTTGGCAAAGTTTGGAGCAATTACATCCACTGCTCATGCAGAAATCAGATTTCCAACTCCTAACGGAGTAGCTGCCATACATTCACAGTATGTAGCCCCAACTAGGGAACGATCCACATTTGCAAATTTGCCAAAAGACAGAGTAAATCAGAGAAGGCGTAATCGATTGTTCAGAGATGATGAAGTTCAAGAGTTTTTTATACCGTAATCAACTATTCAGGACAGATAGCGCTATGCGATTGGCGTATGAAGAGCAAATTTTAGCATTTTATGAAGAACAAATTCTATATTTTATTGTACACCATTGTAGTTATGCTACAATGCATATGTTTACAACAACATGCATTAAACTTTCATAATGTACTAGTTAGGCCTGATCCACCTAAATTCATAATGAATTGTTTATGTACTGCGCACTATCCATCAATAAAATTTTATCTTTTTCTTATGCAAAGTTCTGCCTGTGACAAATGTAAAACATTGCATTTATATCATGCCCATAGAAGGAGAGTATTTTTATACTTCCGATGGTGGATGCTCTTGTGCTGGCCAGCAAAAGGCACAAGGGATCGGCTAGAAAACGTTAAGGTTTTACTAGAACACACCGAGGCAAAAGGAAAAATTAGATACTTGTCATGACAAACATTATAAAGACTAACTTCACAAAACGAAAGAAGTTCTTATACTATATGAAGGCAAAAATATTTCACAACTCTTCCTCATAAACTTTATGACGGAAAGCATATGGCGGAAAGGTTATTACTTCATAACTACTCTTCAAAAATACTTCATACCCATTCCTCATTAATTGCATGACGGAAAGCATAAAATGGACTCTAATGTCCTGCAAATTATTTGAAGGCATGATATTTGCAAAGTATAATTTCAATATTTTGTATATTGTTAATTCGGAAGAAATTAACAATGCAAAGCATCTTCATAAGAATTACATCAAACACTTTCCAGTATGTCTTATGAAGATATGCAATGCACAATCATACATAGAGAATTTATCATATGCTTGGTGCACAGCAGATCTATTTTTTAGCAATAAAAATTCAAGTATTTGGAATAAGCATAAAGATAAACATAATCATAAGAAGGGCATGTATTTGAAGCATAGAAAACAGATAAATTTATTACAAACATTGTTAATAAGCTGATTATAGAGTTCATGAAAATTTAACACCAAGAACGTCCTTGGCGGACAATTCTTCCCTATTACACACATCATCAAAGATATCAATCTTGAGGTTTATCAGCTTGTCCCTTGTCTCATTGACTCTCTCCAAGGTTCCGGGACGCATCAGGTTAGCAATGGCAGGAGAAAGAGGTTGGTTTGGGGCAAGGCGTTTGGTTACCTTGTCGGTAACAACAGAAATGGAATGAGTGACCATAGCATCAACATAATCATTGTAAGGAAAATTAACCTCACCGGTATCCCTTTCTATTAACTTTAGCTATTACACCCAGTATCCCTTTCTTCAGCTAAGCAAAATTAACCTCACCGGCCTCCGCCCTACGGAGAAGTTCATCAGCCTTTTCTTTCTCAGCATTTAAGTTTTACTTCAAGGCATTCAGCTGACTCTCCAGTTCACTAACCTTCAACATCAACTTGTCCTCCTCAACCTTCTTCCTCTCAATTTCCACCACTTTCTCCTTCTCCTCTCGCAGGATAACAGCAACATCTTGAGCACCTTTTAACTCAGCTTCTTTAGCCTTCAAAGCTTCTTGAGTGTTGCTTAAAGCACGTTCAGCTTCAGTAGCTCTTTTGCGAGCATTTGCACATTCAGCCCTTTCAGTACGGGCTATTTCAATAATGGACTCTTGATGCTTCTGTAATTGTAGAGAAGATCGTAGGTGGTTCATCAACAACACAGTAGATGTAGTGACCCGAACTTTTCCATGTTTATATATATTAATTGAGATTGATATTTACATGATTAAATGTTTCCAACATATTAAGCAATCAAACTTGTTAAGACTTGATTAATTGAAATAGGTTTCATATAGACAATTGACCACCCAAGTTGACCGGTGATTCACGAACGTTAAAACTTGTAAAAACTATATGATGACATATATATGGTTATATATATAGTTAACATTATATTATGATAATTAAACATATCATTAAGTATATTAACAATGAACTACATATGTAAAAACAAGACTACTAACTTAATGATTTTGAAACGAGACATATATGTAATGATTATCGTTGTAACGACATTTAATGTATATATATCATATTAAGAGATATTCATACATCATAATGAAGGTATTTCGTATGCCTGAGAGACATATTAAATTAACGTGGCTAACATGTTATGATCCAAGTCGGGTCATACCCAATAACAAACTTACCGACACCTTATTCATATTTAACCTTGGCGATTGGTTCGTTGATTAAATACGCGACACTTGAACTTTAAGAAAATGGTTTTCTTAAATATTACTTGATATGTTTATATATAAGTTATGGAATAACTTATATAACAAGGATTTAATTATTTATAAGTTAAATAATTAATTAAGTTATGTTACATTTTCATAAAATTGGTTTTATAAAATATACATAACAAATAATATACAAGTTTATAATATGTGTTTTATAAAATCATGTTATATAAAAAAGAAAAACTAATTTTGTAAATTCAGTTTTTTTTTATAAATGTATATTATAACATGATCCTTGTGGTGGCATTGGGAGTTTAAGAAGCATGCTATAGATTCTTCATTGAATGGCCCATACTTTTCCTAGTTTTTCTACAAGCATGCTCCTTGACTAAATGCTAACCAAGACTTGAAAATACATCAAGTAAAAAGAACAAAAAACTGCATTCTGCAGCTGCCCAAAACCGTGGGGTTTGAGGCACCAAATAAAGTTCTTCAAGCTCATTTTGCAAGCCAATTTCAAGTGCAAAGAAATCCTAACTAATAGTAAGGGTGTTGGTGCATAGTTTGGGGTATTATCTCTTGAGGTTTCATGCTTTTGGAACTTGCATTCATCATCATTTCTTGAGAGCTGCTGTCCAGAATTTTGGGTACATAAAAGTGGGTTTCAAGCTAGATTAACAAGAGTGTTGAGGTTACAAAGTCTAGCTAACTTAGGGGTGGTGTTGGAGGATCAAAAGCTTGGAGCTTTAACTCACTTGTTCATCATATCCTTGTGTTAAACAACCCTCAACTAGCTTGAGGAGGTAAATGCAAATCTTCTCCTCTTGTTCTTAAATTTGTAGGCATAATTTCAAGACTTGATATTACATGGAATTCAATTACAAATGGTTTAACATATAAACTTGTTTTCTTAATAATTATGCTTCCGCTTGTTACAACTCTAAATGAATTGGTTTCATGATTAAGTTAACATTGAGAAACTTGTTATTATGTTGAATTCCATCAATGGTATCTAGAGCCGGAGTCTATGGATTATGCTTCTTATATATGGTCTTTAAAACCCATCAACTTTGCATTCTACTAACATGCATGAAAGTAAAATGCAAAATTAATGGATTTGGGAGGGTTTCTCATTATGGCCGAATTTGGAGGGTTCCAAAAGTGGTTTTGGGTTTGCTATTTGGTTCATATTTGTTGATATATTGATGTTCACAATCATAGCCAAGACCTTGTGTTTGAATGAATATTTATTTGGTTGATTTGTTAATCTTTCCATGTGGTTGTTATATTCATTCATTTGGTTTGTAAAATTAATTATTTCATTTGGTATGTAATATTAATTTTGGTTATGTAATTTATTTTATATTTGGCATGTAAAATAGATTAGGTTGTATTTTCATTTTCTAGACAAAATGTATTAGGATATATTTTGTAACAAGATGAAGATGCATGAAGATCACAAGGAAGAACACAAGGAGCATGTGGATGCAAAGTTAAGTGGGAGGTTAAAACCTCTTACTTTGTGTTTTACCCATTGACCGGTGGCATTTTGTTTTCGGCTAAACAAAATGTCCACCAAAAGGCTTGATTGTGAACATTTGTTTTGCATGCGTGGTTGTTTTAATCTCTTGTATGATTGTGGATTGTGTATGTTATTACAACAAGTTATTACACAAGTTAACAACAAGCAAAACTACAATTTAATTGGTTAAATTACACATTATTAACAACATGCAAAATGACAATTTAAATGGTTAAATTGAAATGGCAATAGGATTATAATAATTGGTTATTAAAACACATATAAAATGGTTTATATCAATGTAATGTAATTGGCATTATTACATGACATGAAAATGGATTTCAAATGAACCATACACTAAATGCATGTTGGTGTATGGCATAAAAGTTTTCTCAAACTAGAATTAATGAAAACTTAAATCCCTTTTACTAACAAGGTAAACAAGTTTAACGCCATCCTATTGTGTGACACTTAAAAGTATTAGGTAACTCATGATGGGATAAAGGTCACCTAACCGTTATGAGCAAACTAATATGATTAAGGTAAATTTTGCATGCTTGTGGGATAAAGGTCACCTAACCACTTGTATGTTAAATTTACAAGTCTATACAAGTAGGACGACTTGATTTGGGAATCATGAACTTAGGGTCACCGAAGCATGAGAAACAAATAGGCGTTGATGGGATAAATATGCCATGCAAAAGGATTGCATGATCCCATACTATAGAAGTTGCAAATGGATTGCAATTGTCATTTATTGACTACCTAGCTAAATCAAATTGCGAGATAAAGGTCACCTAACCGAAATTTGGTTTACCGTTGGATTCTAGAATTTAATAATTCAATTTGATTTAAAGGGTATTGAATGTTAAATTAAAATCGATACTTAAACGAACTTTGTTAATTTTGTAGATGGCCGCCAATAACAACAACAACATTCCAAACGCACCACTTAACTTAAACCACCTATCATTAAGGTCTCTCTTAGAGAAAGACAAACTCAACCATACTAACTTTATGGATTGGTGTAACGACCCGCACTTTTTCGATCATACTATACTTATAAGATTAATATTTACATAAATTAAACCTTGCCAACATGATAAGCAATCCAAATTGTCGAGACTTATATTTCCGAAAAGAGTTTTACACAACGTTTGACCGTCTAGTTTGACCGATGATATCACGAACTATACAATATATGATAATTATACGTTTGTGTATATAAATGTATATATACATATTTAACATGATTAATAAATGTTTTAATATCTCATTTTGTATTAATAACAACAAGTTATATGTGTATTTTGAAACTACTAACTTAAGTTTTCAAAACGATAACTATACGTAACGTTATTTGACATAAATACTTAAGACATATAATGTTTATACATATATTGTATAAGTAATGTATTTAATCACTTTTAAAGACTTAAATACATAAAACCATATAAGTGTATTCACAAAAGATAGCTATATTTGAATCCTCATTTCATTTTTCACAAAATTTCTATACGTATACCTAGAGTATTTGTACTCGTATCATACCAAGCTCCTATACGTATTTACTAATAGTAAATACACATCAAAATCACCACCTAACCAGCCATTATTCATGCCATGAGGGCTAGGTAATTGAACTTGGATGCAAATAAGACTAGATACATAAAATGATAGCTTGAATTTTTGTCTCCATGCCCCCCCATTCACGTTTTTTTTAGCTATATATGTATCATCATTTTCTTTCATTTTAACTCCAAATTTCTTAAGATAAACACACACTCTCTCTTCACTCTTAACCTCCATAAACATTCAGCAAGAAACCTTGAAGATCTAGCTTCAAAAACCATACTAAAACACCATAAGAAAACCATACAAAAACACTTCAAGAAAACCCTCCAAGAACACCAACTTACTTCCAAACTTTCATCCACTTCTATCACCCTTTTGATTCTAGCTTCTTACTCCTCTTTTACAGCAAACTTATCCAAGGAACTTGAGGTAGAATCTATGTTCATAACCTTATTCGATTCATATATATATAGCTATCTTATTTTGTGGTACAAAAGTTTAACAACAAGAACATAGTTTGAATGTTTTCAAACTTGTTTGCAAACTAAATAGATCCTTCTAACTTAACTTTTAAAATACTTCAAGACATGTAACATAACTTATTTATATGTTAATTTAACAAGGTAAAACTTGGTTTTTCAAAGTATAAGTATTTTTGGAAAAATGGTCATTAAATGATTTTGTTGTAACAAAAATGTTTAACTTCATATGTTTCACTAAACTTTCACCTATGCCGTATGATTTTGAATACAAACCAAGGTATTTACAGTTCATAGTCTTAAAGAAGAACTCGATCCAAGAAGATGGCAATTTGAATCAACGAAAACGGACTTGTAACGAAGAAACTATGACCGAAACAAAATTGGTTATCCTAGACTTTTTCAACTTCGGGATTCATTGGAAAAATTTACATAAAATCACATCTTTATAAGATAACATGATATTTTATATATATGTACTCATAATTCAATTTCATATGGTTCAGGATCACCCGTAAACAATACGAGAAGATTAATCATAAGATCCCATGATTGTACGCAACACGTCATTTGACAACACCGGTACTTTATGTACGCAACACGTCATTTGACAACACCGGTACCATGGGTCAAGATTAATCTCGACCAATACATATACGATGGGGTTTTATTTATTTCGTTGGGGGTTTTGTTTATTGCGGGTATATTAAACATCTAAAAATGAACCATTAAAATTGAATTACTAACATCGGAATGCTAACTACGGACTAAGGAAATATTCAAAATATTAAAAGTATAACAAGTATATATATATATAACGTTTGTTTTAAAATGAAAACATATTGATATATTATAGGTTCGTGATATCAACCGGAAGACCGAGTCAAAATATATATATCATCAAGACAAGGGTGAGTATATAGTCCCACTTTTAAACTCTAAATATTTCGGGATGAGAATACATGTATTTTATGTTTTACGATATGGACACAAGTAACTGAAAAATATATTCTACGTTGAGTTGTACCACTGGCATACTTCCCTGTAGCTTGGTAACTATTATTTACAGCGGTATTGTAAACGCGAATCCTGTTGATAGATCTATCGGGCCTGACAACCCCAACCGGACTGGACGACCAGTATTCAACGGTTGCACAGTACTTCGTTTTGTGACTACACTTGGTACGGTGTAGTAAGATTTCATATTAAAGGGAATATGCGACGTGAAAATGTTAAGTATGGTTACCAAGTGCTCAACCACTTAGAATACTTTTATTAAACTGTTTATATACGAAATCTTGTGGTCTATATATATATTGCTGCCGGCATTAAACCTATATCTCACCAACTTTATGTTGACCTTTTTAAAACATGTCTATTCTCAGGTGATTTCTAAAGCTTCCGCTGCATCATGTTGGATCTAACCAGGATCTTGCGTACGCATGTTTGTGTCAAAAATAAAACTGCATATCCGAGATGTTGTACTGTAAAATATGCTAGAAACCGTGTTGTTGTCATCATTTGTAAAGTTTGTAAGTCGAAGATTATCGCTAAACGTTAATCTTCTTTTTATTGTCTTAAGCTTGTAACAAAAATAATGGTTATGGTTTGCAATGTATAATATATGCAGTTTTCTTTCAAAAATGTCTCATATAGAGGTCAATACCTCGCAATGAAATCATACGTTATCTAACGCGTTCTTATGGTTAAGGACGGGTTATGACATGTGGTATCAGAGCGTTGGTCTTAGCGAACCAGGTTTGCATTAGTGTGTCTAACCAAGAAGTCGTTAGGATACATTAGTAAAGTCTGGACTTTGACCGGGTCTGATTTTAAAAAACCATTGCTTATCACTGTTGGTTAAAAATTTATATGTAAATATTATGTAAGTACTAATGGGTTAGTTGTTATGTGATAGATGTCGGGCTCGAAACTTATTATCACATTCAGCGACTCCGAATCAGAACCTTCAGATTGTGTTTCAGTCATTAACATATCCGATGACGAAAGTGGTATTTTTGGGGAAGACTCACAATTTCCGGATGAACCAACTATAGAAATATCGGAAAGTGAACCCGAGGAGGAAAGTGAACCCGAAGAGGAAAGTGAACCCGAGGAAATTACGAAAGAAAAATATAATCAAGGAAAGAAACGAAAAGCTAGTGAATTAGAAAATCCAAATCCCGAGTTTAATGAGAATGATGTGGCACCAATTCCACTCAACACTACCACCCCTATCCCCGCTATTCCTATTAGTGCTATCCCCGCATCTAGTTCTTCGGCACCTCAGCCAAAACGTAGGGAGACAGCTAGGATTCGCGTTGGGGGATTCCCTGGACATAAATGTTTTGGGAAATAGACCAAATGATGCGCTGCCGTATTAAACCATGGAATCACATAATGTTTTGTATAATATTATTAGTGTGGTTTGTTTAAAGTTTGATGTAAGCATATGTAAAATAGCGAAGTATGAAATGCAATAATTTTCCATGGTTAAGTATTATTTAGATTGTAGTAATTGATTCTGTACTAAGCTATTAAGTATGAACATTAACGGGTAGGTACTACCCAAGATATAATTATAAAACGCTAATAAGAAGAAAAGGCTTTTATAATAATACCTGGTTCATATTATTAACAAGCTATAAATGTACTATAAATACACACTACATCTATAATATTCCATGTGAATAATTATTTTCTTTCATTAGGAAATGGCGCGATTGAATCGAATGACGGAACAAGAACTCGAGGAACTCATCAACCAGCGAGTGAACGACAGAATGTTATGGGTTGAGGCTGCAAGAGCTGCTGCAGTTAACCCAAATCCTCGTGTAGGATGCTCCTACAAGACGTTTCAAGCTTGCAAGCCCTCATCATTCAGTGGAACGGAAGGACCGATCGGTTTAACCCGATGGATAGAAAAGATGGAGACGGTGTTTAAAATCAGTGGTTGTGATGAAAAAGACATGACCAAGTTTGCATCGTGCACTTTACAAGATAGTGCACTCACATGGTGGAAGAATTATGTGAAGGCGGTAGGAGGAGATGTAGCTTATGATACTCCATGGGAAGAATTCAAAGCAATGATAATCACCGAGTATTGTCCAAGGAATGAGGTTATTAAGTTAGAAGATGAGTTACGAAGTTTGAAGGTGGTTGGTACTGAAATCACCAACTACAATCAGCGATTCATGGAATTGGTTTTACTATGTCCTGAATTGGTTCCAACCGAAGCACGGAAGATTGAAATGTACAAAGGTGGTTTGCCCAGAAAGGTCAAGGCAAACGTTACGGCGTCGAAACCTAAGACAATTCATGAAGCTATAACCATGGCGAACGAGTTAATGGATCAGGTCATTCTGGATAAGAAAGCATTCACTACTGAGGTGAAGGTATCGAGTAACAAAAGGAAGTGGAACGGAAATTATGATCGAGGTTACCAACAGCAATCTTTTAAGAAACCAGAAACCCCGAAAGGTGCGGGTAGCGGTTCAGGCTTTGGTTACAAAGGACAAAGTCCTTTATGCAACCGTTGTCACAAACATCATTTTGGTTACTGTAGTGTGTTGTGCACTAAATGCAATAGACAGGGACATCTTGCTGAAGATTGTAAGGCTCTCGTTACAAATGCAAATGGTAACAAGACTCCTGCCACCAACGCAAATAGAACTGCTTTGGCTAACATTACTTGTTTTGGGTGTGGAAAACAAGGTCACTATAAGAGCCAGTGCCCGAATCAGAATGGCGAACCTGCACGTGGAAGAGCGTTTGTTATTAATGCTAGAGAGGCACGAGAAGACCCGGAGCTTGTTACGGGTACGTTTACCATTAATAACTTATCAGCATCTATTTTATTTGATACTGGCGCCGATAGAAGTTACGTGTGTATAAATTTTTACACTAAATTGAATTGTCCATCATTACCTCTAGATGCTGAGTACTTGATTGAGTTAGCTAATGGTAAACTAATTAAAGCCGATAAAATTTGTCGTGATTGTGAAATAAATCTAGCCGGAGAAACGTTTAAAATCGACTTAATACCCGTAGAATTAGGAGGTTTTGATGTAATAGTCGGCATGGACTGGATGTCCAAAATAGGAGCGGAAGTTGTTTGTGCCAAGAAGGCAATTCGTATTCCTGGTAAGGATAAAATGCCGGTGATGATTTATGGAGAGAAGGGTAATTCAAAGCTAAAACTCATTAGCTGTTTGAAAGCCAAGAAGTGTTTAGAAAAGGGATGTTACGCTATTTTAGCACATGTTAATAAAGTCGAAAAGAAAGAAAAGTGCATCAACGACGTGCCTGTGGCAAGAGATTTTCCTGAAGTTTTTCCGGAAGAATTGCCGGGATTACCTCCATTTAGATCGGTAGAATTTCAAATAGATTTAGTACCAGGAGCTGCACCAGTGGCTCGTGCTCCATATAGACTTGCACCGTCCGAGTTAAAAGAACTTCAAAGTCAGTTAAAAGAATTACTGGACCGTGGATTCATACGACCGAGTACTTCACCATGGGGAGCTCCAATTTTGTTTGTTAAGAAGAAAGATGGATCTTTTAGGATGTGTATAGACTATCGTGAATTAAATAAGTTAACTATCAAGAATCGGTATCCACTACCGAGAATTGATGACTTATTTGATCAATTGCAAGGATCATGTGTTTATTCAAAAATCGACTTAAGATCGGGCTATCATCAACTACGCGTCAAAGAAGAGGACATTCCGAAAACTGCTTTTCGGACACGTTATGGTCATTACGAATTTTTGGTTATGCCGTTTGGATTGACGAATGCGCCAGCTGTATTCATGGACCTCATGAATCGAGTTTGTAGTCCGTATTTAGATAAGTTTGTTATCGTTTTCATTGATGATATTCTTATCTATTCCAAGAGTGAGCAAGAGCATGAAGAGCATTTAAGGTTGATACTGGAGTTGTTGAGAAAAGAACAACTTTATGCTAAATTTTCTAAGTGTGTTTTCTGGTTGAAAGAAGTGCAATTTCTTGGTCACGTTGTTAATAGCGAAGGAATTCAGGTTGATCCAGCAAAAACTGAAGCTATTGAAAAATGGGAGACTCCTAAGACACCAACGCAGATACGCCAATTTTTGGGTTTAGCCGGTTATTATAGAAGGTTTATTCAAGATTTTTCCCGAATAGCTAAGCCGTTGACAGCGTTAACGCAAAAAGGGAAGAAATATGAATGGACCTCGGAGCAGGAGAACGCATTTCAAATACTGAAGAAAAAGTTAACTACGGCGCCTATATTATCGTTACCAGAAGGGAACGATGATTTCGAAATATATTGTGACGCTTCGCGACAAGGTTTTGGTTGTGTTCTTATGCAACGAAAGAAAGTAATTGCATTCGCATCCCGACAATTGAAGATTCACGAGCGAAATTATACGACGCATGATCTAGAATTGGGAGCAGTCGTGTTTGCATTGAAGATGTGGAGACATTACTTGTATGGGGTTAAATTCACTGTGTTTACTGATCATAAAAGCCTTCAACATATTTTTGATCAGAAACAATTGAACATGAGGCAACGTAGGTGGGTCGAGTTAATAAACGACTATGATTGTGAAATTCGTTATCATCCCGGGAAGGCAAACGTGGTGGCTGATGCTTTAAGCAGAAAAGAACGAGAACCAATTCGAGTTCGAGCAATGAACATAAAAATTCGTATGAATCTCAACTCACAAATCAAAGAAGTTCAACGAGAAGCACTCAATGAAGAAAACATAAAGAATGAAATAATGAAAAAGTACGAGAAACAACTTGTTGTATGGGAAGATGGAATTCGGTATTTTGCAAATCGTATTTGGGTACCGAAGTTGGGTGGATTAAGGAAGTTGATATTGAACGAGGCACATAAGACAAGATACTCGATACATCCTGGAGTTGGAAAGATGTATCAAGATCTTAAGACACGTTATTGGTGGCCTAATTTAAAAACAGACGTTGCAACATATGTTGGGGAGTGTTTAACTTGTTCCAAGGTTAAAGCAGAACACCAAAAGCCGTCAGGGTTACTTCAACAACCAGAAATCCCAGAATGGAAATGGGATGGTATTACCATGGATTTCATCACGAAGTTACCAAAGACTGCCTGGGGATACGACACCATTTGGGTGATTGTTGATCGTCTCACCAAGTCTGCACATTTCTTGCCTATAAAGGAAACGGATAGAATGGAGAAACTATTACGATTGTATATAAAGGAAGTTGTTTCAAGGCATGGGATACCTATTTCCATTATATCCGATCGTGATAGTAGATTTACCTCAAAGTTTTGGCAATCACTACAGGAGGCACTAGGAACTCGTTTGGATATGAGCACCGCATATCATCCGCAAACCGACGGGCAGAGTGAAAGGACAATTCAGACTCTCGAGGACATGCTCAGGGCATGTGTGATTGATTTTGGAAACGGATGGGATAAATATCTACCGTTAGCAGAATTCTCGTATAATAATAGTTATCATGCGAGCATTGGAGCTGCGCCATTCGAAGCATTGTACGGAAGGAAGTGTAGATCTCCTATCTGTTGGAATGAAGTAGGAGATCGACATTTAACTGGCCCCGAGATCATACACGAAACGACCGAGAAGATAGTACAAATCAAGGAGAGATTGAAAACAGCCCGTAGTCGCCAAAAGAGCTACGCCGATGTCCGAAGGAAATCATTAGAGTTTCAGGTCGGGGACATGGTTATGCTAAAGGTGTCACCTTGGAAAGGTGTGATACGTTTCGGCAAAAGGGGTAAACTAAACCCAAGGTACGTAGGCCCGTTCAAGATCATCGAACGCATTGGACCGGTAGCTTATCGACTCGAGTTACCGCAACAACTCGCCGGAGTACATAATACCTTTCACGTCTCAAACCTTAAGAAGTGTCTTGCAAAGGAAGACCTCACCATTCCTCTTGAAGAAATCCATGTCGACGAGAAACTACAATTCGTCGAAGAACCAATTGAAATCATGGACCGTGAAGTTAAACAGCTCAAACAGAGCAATATACCGATTGTTAAGGTTCGTTGGAATGCTAGAAGAGGTCCCGAGTTTACTTGGGAACGAGAGGATCAGATGAAGCAAAAGTATCCACACTTGTTTCTCGATGACGCAAAATAGGTACAATTTTAAAATTTCGGGACGAAATTTATTTAACGGGGAGGTAATGTAACGACCCGCACTTTTTCGATCATACTATACTTATAAGATTAATATTTACATAAATTAAACCTTGCCAACATGATAAGCAATCCAAATTGTCGAGACTTATATTTCCGAAAAGAGTTTTACACAACGTTTGACCGTCTAGTTTGACCGATGATATCACGAACTATACAATATATGATAATTATACGTTTGTGTATATAAATGTATATATACATATTTAACATGATTAATAAATGTTTTAATATCTCATTTTGTATTAATAACAACAAGTTATATGTGTATTTTGAAACTACTAACTTAAGTTTTCAAAACGATAACTATACGTAACGTTATTTGACATAAATACTTAAGACATATAATGTTTATACATATATTGTATAAGTAATGTATTTAATCACTTTTAAAGACTTAAATACATAAAACCATATAAGTGTATTCACAAAAGATAGCTATATTTGAATCCTCATTTCATTTTTCACAAAATTTCTATACGTATACCTAGAGTATTTGTACTCGTATCATACCAAGCTCCTATACGTATTTACTAATAGTAAATACACATCAAAATCACCACCTAACCAGCCATTATTCATGCCATGAGGGCTAGGTAATTGAACTTGGATGCAAATAAGACTAGATACATAAAATGATAGCTTGAATTTTTGTCTCCATGCCCCCCCATTCACGTTTTTTTTAGCTATATATGTATCATCATTTTCTTTCATTTTAACTCCAAATTTCTTAAGATAAACACACACTCTCTCTTCACTCTTAACCTCCATAAACATTCAGCAAGAAACCTTGAAGATCTAGCTTCAAAAACCATACTAAAACACCATAAGAAAACCATACAAAAACACTTCAAGAAAACCCTCCAAGAACACCAACTTACTTCCAAACTTTCATCCACTTCTATCACCCTTTTGATTCTAGCTTCTTACTCCTCTTTTACAGCAAACTTATCCAAGGAACTTGAGGTAGAATCTATGTTCATAACCTTATTCGATTCATATATATATAGCTATCTTATTTTGTGGTACAAAAGTTTAACAACAAGAACATAGTTTGAATATTTTCAAACTTGTTTGCAAACTAAATAGATCCTTCTAACTTAACTTTTAAAATACTTCAAGACATGTAACATAACTTATTTATATGTTAATTTAACAAGGTAAAACTTGGTTTTTCAAAGTATAAGTATTTTTGGAAAAATGGTCATTAAATGATTTTGTTGTAACAAAAATGTTTAACTTCATATGTTTCACTAAACTTTCACCTATGCCGTATGATTTTGAATACAAACCAAGGTATTTACAGTTCATAGTCTTAAAGAAGAACTCGATCCAAGAAGATGGCAATTTGAATCAACGAAAACGGACTTGTAACGAAGAAACTATGACCGAAACAAAATTGGTTATCCTAGACTTTTTCAACTTCGGGATTCATTGGAAAAATTTACATAAAATCACATCTTTATAAGATAACATGATATTTTATATATATGTACTCATAATTCAATTTCATATGGTTCAGGATCACCCGTAAACAATACGAGAAGATTAATCATAAGATCCCATGATTGTACGCAACACGTCATTTGACAACACCGGTACTTTATGTACGCAACACGTCATTTGACAACACCGGTACCATGGGTCAAGATTAATCTCGACCAATACATATACGATGGGGTTTTATTTATTTCGTTGGGGGTTTTGTTTATTGCGGGTATATTAAACATCTAAAAATGAACCATTAAAATTGAATTACTAACATCGGAATGCTAACTACGGACTAAGGAAATATTCAAAATATTAAAAGTATAACAAGTATATATATATATATAACGTTTGTTTTAAAATGAAAACATATTGATATATTATAGGTTCGTGATATCAACCGGAAGACCGAGTCAAAATATATATATCATCAAGACAAGGGTGAGTATATAGTCCCACTTTTAAACTCTAAATATTTCGGGATGAGAATACATGTATTTTATGTTTTACGATATGGACACAAGTAACTGAAAAATATATTCTACGTTGAGTTGTACCACTGGCATACTTCCCTGTAGCTTGGTAACTATTATTTACAGCGGTATTGTAAACGCGAATCCTGTTGATAGATCTATCGGGCCTGACAACCCCAACCGGACTGGACGACCAGTATTCAACGGTTGCACAGTACTTCGTTTTGTGACTACACTTGGTACGGTGTAGTAAGATTTCATATTAAAGGGAATATGCGACGTGAAAATGTTAAGTATGGTTACCAAGTGCTCAACCACTTAGAATACTTTTATTAAACTGTTTATATACGAAATCTTGTGGTCTATATATATATTGCTGCCGGCATTAAACCTATATCTCACCAACTTTATGTTGACCTTTTTAAAACATGTCTATTCTCAGGTGATTTCTAAAGCTTCCGCTGCATCATGTTGGATCTAACCAGGATCTTGCGTACGCATGTTTGTGTCAAAAATAAAACTGCATATCCGAGATGTTGTACTGTAAAATATGCTAGAAACCGTGTTGTTGTCATCATTTGTAAAGTTTGTAAGTCGAAGATTATCGCTAAACGTTAATCTTCTTTTTATTGTCTTAAGCTTGTAACAAAAATAATGGTTATGGTTTGCAATGTATAATATATGCAGTTTTCTTTCAAAAATGTCTCATATAGAGGTCAATACCTCGCAATGAAATCATACGTTATCTAACGCGTTCTTATGGTTAAGGACGGGTTATGACAATTGGTTCCGCAATCTTCGGATTGTCCTCAAACAAGAGGATAAAATGTATGTGCTTGAGGACCCCATTCTCGATCAACCGGATGAGAATGATGTGGAGGCAATGGCCTCTTACGATAAGTATTGCCACGACTCCCTTCAAGTCTCATGCTTAATGCTTGGGACTATGATACCCGAACTCCAAAAGGATTTCGAGCACCATAGTGCATACGACATGATAACGCAATTGAAGGAGATGTTTCTCCAACAAGCGCGTGTCGAGCGCTTCGAAACGGTTCGGGCGCTTCATGCTTGTCGTATGGACGATACCCAATCGGTTTCATCTTATGTACTCAAGATGAAAAGCCTTATCGATCGTGCTAACCGACTTAACCTAAACATATCCAATGAGTTAGCCACCGATCTTATCCTTAACTCCCTATCAAAAAGGTTTGATCAATTTGTAATTAATTACAATATGAATGGGATGGATAAGAGCATAGGTGAGCTTCACGGTATGCTTAGAACGGCCGAAACTAGCATGGGTAAAAGGGCTTTACCCGTGTTAACAATTGATCAAGGTGGGTCCAAAGGTAAGACCTCTAAGCCAAAGGTGGCTAAGAGAAAAGGACCCGCTTACCAAGGCAAAGGGAAGGGGAAGATGGTTACCCCAACCATCAACAAGGCTAAGAAGCAAAAGGTAGCCGAAAAGGCAAACCCCAAGGAAGACCAATGTTTCGGTTGCGGTGAGACAGGTCATTGGAAACGAAACTGTCCGGTCTACCTTAAGGAGTTGAAGGAGAAGAGGGATGCGGGGCAATCCTCAGGTAATATATATATGGTATATATAGAGCTTAGCATTACTTCTTCTAATACATGGGTATTAGACACTGGATGTGGAACTCACATTTGCAATTCTTTGCAGGGGTTCAAAAGAAGTAGCAAGCAAACGGGAACATCAAGTCTCTACATGGGTAATGGAGCCAAAGTGCAAGTGAAGGCTCAAGGAGACTTTGTGTTAAAGTTTCCAAGTGGTTTGTAACTTATTTTGAAAGATGTTTTGTATGCACCCGACTTATGTCGAAACATTATTTCTATTTCCCGTTTGAAACAATGTGGTTTTAATCTTAATTTTGTTAATGATGATATCCATATTTATTTAGATAATATATTCTATTTCAAGGCTTCACCTTCAAATGGAATTTATGAATTGGTTCATGATGACACATCATCTAGTAGCTCAATGTACCATACAAGCACCAAGAAACTCAAAAAGGATTTGAGTGATTCCTACTTATGGCATTGTCGCCTTGGTCACATAAACAAGAACCGAATACATACACTTCAAAAGAATGGACTTTTGAAATCAAATGAAATGGATTCGTTTGAAGTATGCGAATCTTGTTTACAAGGCAAGATGACTAAAGCACCTTTCAAAGGGACCTATGAAAGGGCTAAAGATTTATTGGGATTAATACATTCGGATGTATGTGGACCCTTTAAACCCATGACTAGGAATGGTGAAAGATACTTTGTTACTTTCATTGATGACTTTAGTCGTTTCGGATATGTCTACTTATTAAGACACAAGGACGAAACGTTTGAAGCATTCAAAGAATATCAAAACGAAGTACAAAATCAACTCAATAGGACAATTAAGGTACTTCGTACCGATAGAGGAGGTGAATACCTAAGCGATGCCTTCCAAGATCATCTTAGGAGTTGTGGGATTATCTCACAACTTACTCCACCCGGAACACCCCAACTTAATGGAGTTTCCAAAAGGAGGAACCGAACCCTAATGGATATGGTTCGATCTATGATGGCAAGAAGCTCATTGCCTCTATCATTTTGGGGTTATTGTCTAAGCTCCGCGGCTCGTATTTTAAATATGGCCCCAACCAAGAAAGTGGAACGAACTCCTCACGAGATGTGGTTTGGTAAACCTCCATCTCTATCATACTTAAAGGTATGGGGATGTGAAGCTTATCCTAAGCGTTACGTCCCTAATAAGTTGAATGCTCGATCCACGAAGTGTATCTTCATAGGATATCCCAAGGATGATATGGGATACTATTTCTATGATCCATCCGAGCAGAATGTATTTGTTGCTCGGAAGGCGGAATTCCTTGAAACTAAGTTCCTAATGGAAGGAAATAGTGAAAGGAAGATAGATCTTGAAGAGGCTCAAGATCAAGTAGATGATACACAATTGGTTGACACTAGCACTCAACATGAAAATGTTGATAGTGATCAAATGGATGATCAAAATACACAAGGCATTCGTAGATCTGGTAGGATTAGCAATCCTCCTGAGAGATATGGGTTTCTCATAGATGGTTGCTATACGGTTGATTTGGATGAACCGACAAACTACAAAGATGCTTTATCAAGGATTGATAAAGATAAATGGCAGGAAGCCATGAACGCCGAGATGCAATCCATGTATGAAAACCAAGTGTGGGAACTTGTTGAGCAACCTCCTAGCTCTAAGCTAGTTGATTGCAAATGGCTTTTCAAAATGAAAACCGACATACATGGAAACTTGGATACATATAAAGCTAGACTTGTAGCAAAAGGTTTCACTCAAACTCAAGGGGTTGATTATGATGAAACTTTCTCGCCAGTGGCAATGCTAAAGTCTATTAGGATATTATTTGCCATTGCTGCTCACTACGACTATGAAATATGGCAAATGGATGTCAAAACCGCTTTCCTAAATGGATATCTTATGGAAGATGTCTATATGGTCCAGCCTGAAGGTTTTGTTGATCCAAAATATCCTAAAAAGGTATGCAAGTTAAAGAAGTCAATCTACGGATTGAAACAAGCATCTAGAATGTGGAATCATCGTTTTAATGAGGAAGCCGAGAAATTTGGCTTCATTAAAAATGGTGATGAAGCTTGTGTATATAAGAAAGCTAGTGGGAGCACTATCATGTTCCTTGTACTATATGTGGATGATATATTATTATTTGGGAATGATATTACCACAATGCAAGGAGTCAAAACTTGGCTAAAGAGTTGCTTCTCCATTAAGGATCTTGGAGATGCACAATACATATTGGGGATAGGGATCTATAGGAATAGATCCAAGAGATTGATAGGTTTAAGTCAAAGTACATACATTGATAAAGTCTTGAAAAGGTTCAAGATGGAAAACTCTAAGAGAGGTTTGGTACCTATTCAAAAGGGAACCGTTCTCAGTTCATCTCAGTGTCCTACCACGAAAGATGAACAAGAGAGAATGAAGAAAGTCCCATACGCATCTGCTATTGGGTCTATCATGTATGCAATGATATGTACTAGACCGGATGTGTCATGCGCTCTAAGCTTGACAAGTAGATACCAGAACAACCCAGGAAATTGTCATTGGATTGCTGTTAAAAGCATATTGAAATACCTTAGGAGGACTAAGGATATGTTTCTAATATATGGGTCTGGTGAGGAGGAACTCGCTGTAAAAGGTTACGTGGACGCGAGTTTCCAAACTGATCGAGATGACTCTCGATCACAATCCGGTTATGTCTTCATGTTAAATGGTGGTGCGGTCTCTTGGAAGAGTTCGAAACAGGAGGTTGTTGCGTTATCCACTACAGAGTCGGAGTACATTGCCGCCTCACTGGCAGCTCAGGAAGCTGCATGGATGAAGAAATTCATCGACGACTTAGGAGTGGTCCCTTCCATTCAGGACCCTCTTGAGATCTTTTGTGACAACGAGGGTGCGATTGCTCAAATCAAGGAACCTTGTGCTCATCAAAAGACTCGTCACATTGAGCGGAGATTCAACTACATCAGGGATGAGGTTGAAAAGGGAAAGATATGTATTCACAAAGTTCACACAGATCAAAATGTTGCGGATCCACTCACGAAGCTTTTATATGGGCCAAAACATGAGGGACATGTTTGTGCATTAGGGCTTCGATATTCTAGTGATTGGATATGATCTATTTTATGTATTGTACCGGAACGAAATTATTCAAACTCATTAATATAACTATGGTGTTAATTTATTTGAGTTATGTTCCTATTTTGCATATTTCATCCATGAATAAGTAATTATTCTAAATTTCCGTAGTCGATCACATTTGTGGGAACAAGTGTGAGGTTAAGACTATTATGAACTCGGATTGGTATACATTCATAGGTTGAATGTGGGGCAAGGTTGCAACCAAGGTTCATAGATATTTGTGGGAAACAAATATTGGAAGACCCGCTCTCAAGAATTACTGTATAGAGCCTTTGTGGGTGATCACATGTAATCTTGAGTAAAGGCGAATATCATTGTATCCTCTGACCTGAGATACATATTGGGTTCGGATATTCACCAAATACTGTGCCTTGATTCTTTCCTTCGCTATTCTGAAACATGGTAGTACATAAGGAAGAACTCAGGTATATTACAAAGAGTATATCTAGGACGTATGTAGTCAAGATGGAATTTGTCCCTCTTATTCGTTGAGAGTCAGATGTCTAAGGCCTGAAAAGTTAAATCTATAAGAGAGTGATCACTCTGTATCTCTTGGATTTAACATGACATCTAGGACGAAAGGAAATAATGAAAGATTCACCTAATCATATTCGAAATGGGAACTCGAAAGGGATGATGTTATTGAATGGCACAAAGTCATAACATATTAGGGGTGATGGACGGTGTGTTAGGCTGTATCCATCACTTGCATTAATTTCTTATGTTTCTCGTGCAAGTGGGAGATTGAAGGTATTTCGTATGCCCGAGAGACATATTAAATTAACGTGGCTAACATGTTATGATCCAAGTCGGGTCATACCCAATAACAAACTTACCGACACCTTATTCGTATTTAACCTTGGCGATTGGTTCGTTGATTAAATACGCGACACTTGAACTTTAAGAAAATGGTTTTCTTAAATATTACTTGATATGTTTATATATAAGTTATGGAATAACTTATATAACAAGGATTTAATTATTTATAGGTTAAATAATTAATTAAGTTATGTTACATTTTCATAAAATTGGTTTTATAAAATATACATAACAAATAATATACAAGTTTATAATATGTGTTTTATAAAATCATGTTATATAAAAAAGAAAAACTGATTTTGTAAATTCAGTTTTTTTTTTTATAAATGTATATTATAACATGATCCTTGTGGTGGCATTGGGAGTTTAAGAAGCATGCTATAGATTCTTCATTGAATGGCCCATACTTTTCCTAGTTTTTCTACAAGCATGCTCCTTGACTAAATGCTAACCAAGACTTGAAAATACATCAAGTAAAAAGAACAAAAAACTGCATTCTGCAGCTGCCCAAAACCGTGGGGTTTGAGGCACCAAATAAAGTTCTTCAAGCTCATTTTGCAAGCCAATTTCAAGTGCAAAGAAATCCTAACTAATAGTAAGGGTGTTGGTGCATAGTTTGGGGTATTATCTCTTGAGGTTTCATGCTTTTGGAACTTGCATTCATCATCATTTCTTGAGAGCTGCTGTCCAGAATTTTGGGTACATAAAAGTGGGTTTCAAGCTAGATTAACAAGAGTGTTGAGGTTACAAAGTCTAGCTAACTTAGGGGTGGTGTTGGAGGATCAAAAGCTTGGAGCTTTAACTCACTTGTTCATCATATCCTTGTGTTAAACAACCCTCAACTAGCTTGAGGAGGTAAATGCAAATCTTCTCCTCTTGTTCTTAAATTTGTAGGCATAATTTCAAGACTTGATATTACATGGAATTCAATTACAAATGGTTTAACATATAAACTTGTTTTCTTAATAATTATGCTTCCGCTTGTTACAACTCTAAATGAATTGGTTTCATGATTAAGTTAACATTGAGAAACTTGTTATTATGTTGAATTCCATCACATAATATCATGATAATATAATAATTTAAAATCTCTTTTGATATTATAAACATTGGGTTAACAACATTTAACAAGATCGTTAACCTAAAGGTTTCAAAACAACATTTACATGTAACGACTAACGATGACTTAACGACTCAGTTAAAATGTATATACATGTAGTGTTTTAATATGTATTTATACACTTTTGAAAGACTTCAATACACTTATCAAAATACTTCTACTTAACAAAAATGCTTACAATTACATCCTCGTTCAGTTTCATCAACAATTCTACTCGTATGCACCCGTATTCGTACTCGTACAATACACAGCTTTTAGATGTATGTACTATTGGTATATACACTCCAATGATCAGCTCTTAGCAGCCCATGTGAGTCACCTAACACATGTGGGAACCATCATTTGGAAACTAGCATGAAATATCTCATAAAATTACAAAAATATGAGTAATCATTCATGACTTATTTACATGAAAACAAAATTACATATCCTTTATATCTAATCCATACACCAACGACCAAAAACACCTACAAACACTTTCATTCTTCAATTTTCTTCATCTAATTGATCTCTCTCAAGTTCTATCTTCAAGTTCTAAGTGTTCTTCATAAATTTCAAAAGTTCTAGTTTCATAAAATCAAGAATACTTTCAAGTTTGCTAGCTCACTTCCAATCTTGTAAGGTGATCATCCAACCTCAAGAAATCTTTGTTTCTTACAGTAGGTTATCATTCTAATACAAGGTAATAATCATATTCAAACTTTGGTTCAATTTCTATAACTATAACAATCTTATTTCAAGTGATGATCTTACTTGAACTTGTTTTCGTGTCATGATTCTGCTTCAAGAACTTCGAGCCATCCAAGGATCCGTTGAAGCTAGATCCATTTTTCTCTTTTACAGTAGGTTTATCCAAGGAAATTAAGGTAGTAATGATGTTCATAACATCATTCGATTCATACATATAAAGCTATCTTATTCGAAGGTTTAAACTTGTAATCACTAGAACATAGTTTAGTTAATTCTAAACTTGTTCGCAAACAAAAGTTAATCCTTCTAACTTGACTTTTAAAATCAACTAAACACATGTTCTATATCTATATGATATGCTAACTTAATGATTTAAAACCTGGAAACACGAAAAACACCGTAAAACCGGATTTACGCCGTCGTAGTAACACCGCGGGCTGTTTTGGGTTAGTTAATTAAAAACTATGATAAACTTTGATTTAAAAGTTGTTATTCTGAGAAAATGATTTTTATTATGAACATGAAACTATATCCAAAAATTATGGTTAAACTCAAAGTGGAAGTATGTTTTCTAAAATGGTCATCTAGACGTCGTTCTTTCGACTAAATGACTACCTTTACAAAAACGACTTGTAACTTATTTTTCCGACTATAAACCTATACTTTTTCTGTTTAGATTCATAAAATAGAGTTCAATATGAAACCATAGCAATCTGATTCACTCAAAACGGATTTAAAATGAAGAAGTTATGGGTAAAACAAGATTGGATAATTTTTCTCATTTTAGCTACGTGAAAATTGGTAACAAATCTATTCCAACCATAACTTAATCAACTTGTATTGTATATTATGTAATCTTGAGACACCATAGACACGTATACAATGTTTCGACCTATCATGTCGACACATCTATATATATTTCGGAACAACCATAGACACTCTATATGTGAATGTTGGAGTTAGCTATACAGGGTTGAGGTTGATTCCAAAATATATATAGTTTGAGTTGTGATCAATACTGAGATACGTATACACTGGGTCGTGGATTGATTCAAGATAATATTTATTGATTTATTTCTGTGCATCTAACTGTGGACAACTAGTTGTAGGTTACTAACGAGGACAGCTGACTTAATAAACTTAAAACATCAAAATATATTAAAAGTATTGTAAATATATTTTGAACATACTTTGATATTTATGTATATATTGTTATAGGTTCGTGAATCAACCAGTGGCCAAGTCTTACTTCCCGACGAAGTAAAAAATCTGTGAAAGTGAGTTATAGTCCCACTTTTAAAATCTAATATTTTTGGGATGAGAATACATGCAGGTTTTATAAATGATTTACAAAATAGACACAAGTACGTGAAACTACATTCTATGGTTGAATTATCGAAATCGAATATGCCCCTTTTTATTAAGTCTGGTAATCTAAGAATTAGGGAACAGACACCCTAATTGACGCGAATCCTAAAGATAGATCTATTGGGCCTAACAAACCCCATCCAAAGTACCGGATGCTTTAGTACTTCGAAATTTATATCATATCCGAAGGGTGTCCCGGAATGATGGGGATATTCTTATATATGCATCTTGTTATTGTCGGTTACCAGGTGTTCACCATATGAATGATTTTTATCTCTATGTATGGGATGTGTATTGAAATATGAAATCTTGTAGTCTATTGTTACGATTTGATATATATAGGTTAAACCTATAACTCACCAACATTTTTGTTGTCATTTAAAGCATGTTTATTCTCAGGTGAATACTAAGAGCTTCCGCTGTTGCATACTAAAATAAGGACAAGATTTGGAGTCCATGTTTGTATGATATTGTGTAAAAACTGCATTCAAGAAACTAATTTCGATGTAACATATTTGTATTGTAAACCATTATGTAATGGTCGTGTGTAAACAGGATATTTTAGATTATCATTATTTGATAATCTACGTAAAGTTTTTTAAACCTTTATTTATGAAATAAAGGTTATGGTTTGTTTTAAAAATGAATGCAGTCTTTGAAAAACGTCTCATATAGAGGAACGTTTTTAAATCAATTAATATGGAACGTTTTTAATCAATAAGAACGGGACATTTCAGTTGGTATCCGAGCGTTGGTCTTAGAGAACCAGAATTTTGCATTAGTGTGTCTTATCGAGTTTGTTAGGATGCATTAGTGAGTCTGGACTTCGACCGTGTTTACTTGAAAAATGACTGCTTAACAAATTTTGTTGGAAACTATATATTTTTAACATGTGAATATTATGTGATATATTAATCTCTTAACGCGTTTGATATTATGTGATAGATGTCTACCTCTAGAACAAGTCCCATTTACTCACCTAATAATAATGAAGAGTCAAATGTAAATTGGAATGATTCGTGGACTGATTCACAAGTTCCCGAAGAGGAACCGGAAGAAGAGTCGGAACCGGAAGAAGAATCGGAACCGGAAGAAGAATCGGAACCAGATGAAGAAATAGAACCGGTGGGGGAAATAATAAAACGGTTAAGTAAAAGAAAATCCTCAACCAACCGACCAAGGTTAATTATGGTCAATGGTGTTTCCGCCAAGGAAGCAAAATATTGGGAGGATTACCAATTCTCCGATGAATCGGATTCCGACGAGAATTCCGATGATGTTATAGAAATTACCCCAACTGAATTTAAAAAGGCAAAAGAAAATAATAAGGGAAAGGGCATAAAAATAGAGAAATCTAATTCCAACCCCGATGAACTTTATATGTATCGTCAACGCCCGAAGTCCTTAAGTTGTAACAATGACCCGGGAACCTCTAAACCACCAGGTTTTTCTAAACCAATGTGGACAACGACGGCTCGTATTAGGGGAACATCATATATCCCTAGAAACTTGGCAAAACGAACCAAAACCGAAGAAGAGACCTACCCGGAGACATGATTGATGAAATCTTGTCTAGAGTCGGCCAGAATTCCTCGGCACAACTATTTAAGGCGAGATCAGTTTGTAAGACATTCGAAGAACGTTCCAAGAATGTCTTGGTTTATAAGAGACTTTCGTTTGAAAGATGGGGGATATCACATTGGGAAACCCATAAGTTACGATGTGTTTACTTTGATGCATATATTGCGGGGAACCCAAATGCTATTTTACGCAACGGGTTAAGAAATTATTTTGACTCAATATATCCGAATATTGGACTTCGTGATTTAGAAAAAGCGGCTAACATGCAACATAAAGAAGCATGTTATGCTTACGGATTAGTAATGTTCGCTTCTCACCAAAGTGAGAACAAGAACATCGGGCTACAACTATTAAACAAAACGTTTCCACAAGTGACGGAGTCGGTAATTGGGGTAAGAAATGAGGTTTTTAGATTATTACGGGACTGTTGGACATTACGTAACCCTCGTCCCTTTGACGACGTTACAACACGCTGTCTTATCAACGGCCATAACGGTTATGTTGCACAAGACCAAGGATGGGAAGTAGTCCTAGTAAAACCAGAATGCATGACTTGTTTCTGGACGTATGAATTACGTGTCTTTATTGCCTTTGCTGAACGACTTGTGTACTAGCTAGAATTATCTTCACAACTATCTTGTATCAAAGCTATTGTGTGCTATATTTCATGCTTTATGTAAAATAAGCGGTATTGTAAGTTTGTAAAATATTGTATAAAAGTTTGAACGCAAAATATTATTATAATCAGTTTTTCATATAGAATTGTAGTAGTTGAATTGTATATTAGCTACTAAGTATGAACTTAACGGGTAGGTACTACCCGAATTTAAACTTATAAAACGCTAATATGAAGAAAAAGCTTTTATAAATGAGTTCATATTATGCTACGAAATACTATTAACTACTCTTAATATTCTGTATGATTAACTTGTTCCATTTAACTATTTTGAAGGAAATGGCACCGACTACTCGACACACCGTGAATATGAATGAAGAGGAATTCCGTACTTTTCTAGCTTCAAACATAGCTGCAGTACAGGCTGCGCTACATACCAACAATAACCTTGGATCTAGCAGTACAGGAAATCGTGTAGGATGCACCTACAAAGAATTCACTGCCTGCAAACCTTTGGAATTTGATGGAACCGAAGGACCGATCGGATTGAAACGGTGGACCGAGAAGGTCGAATCGGTGTTTGCCATAAGTAAGTGTACTGAAGAGGACAAAGTAAAGTACGCTACGCATACCTTCACAGGTTCTGCGTTAACATGGTGGAATACCTATCTAGAGCAGGTGGGACAAGACGATGCGTACGCACTACCGTGGTCAGCATTCAAGCACTTGATGAACGAGAAGTACCGTCCCAGAACCGAGGTCAATAAGCTCAAGACAGAACTTAGAGGGTTACGAACCCAAGGATTTGATATTACCACGTACGAAAGACGATTCACAGAATTGTGCGTATTGTGTCCGGGAGCATTCGAAGATGAGGAAGAGAAGATCGACGCGTTTGTGAAAGGATTACCGGAAAGAATCCAAGAAGATATAAGTTCACACGAGGCCGCCTCCATACAACAGGCATGTAGAATGGCTCACAAACTCGTGAACCAAATTGAAGAAAGAATTAAAGAACAGACTGCTGAAGAGGCCAATGTGAAGCAAGTCAAAAGAAAGTGGGAGGAAAACGGTGATAAGAATCACCAATACAACAACAACAGCAATTACAACAATAATCGCAACAATTATCCCAACAATCGCAACATCAATCGCAACTACAACAAACGGCCCAACAACAACAACAACAACAACAACAGCAACTACAACAATCATCCCAACAACAATAATAACCGCAACAACAACAACAATCAGAAGCAGCTATGCCAAAGGTGTGAAGAGAATCACTCGGGGTTCTGCACCAAATTTTGCAACAAGTGTAAAAGAAATGGTCATAGCGCGGCGAAGTGTGAGGTCTACGGACCAGGGGTTAATAGAACGAAAGGAACAAATGGTGTCAGAACGAGTAATGGCGGAGCAAGTAGTGTCGGAGCAAGTTATGCCAATGTAGTTTGTTATAAATGTGGAAAACCGGGCCACATTATTAGAAATTGCCCGAACCAGGAGAATACGAATGGACAAGGCCGTGGAAGAGTTTTCAATATTAATGCGGCAGAGGCACAGGAAGACCCGGAGCTTGTTACGGGTACGTTTCTTATTGACAATAAATCTGCTTACGTTTTATTTGATTCGGGTGCGGATAGAAGCTATATGAGTAGAGATTTTTGTGCTAAATTAAGTTATCCATTGACGCCTTTGGATAGTAAATTTTTACTCGAATTAGCAAATGGTAAATTAATTTCAGCAGATAATATATGTCGGAATCGAGAAATTAAACTGGTTAGCGAAACATTTAAGATTGATTTGATACCAGTAGAGTTAGGGAGTTTTGATGTGATAATCGGTATGGACTGGTTGAAAGAAGTGAAAGCGGAGATCGTTTGTTACAAAAATGCAATTCGCATTATACGAGAAAAAGGAAAACCCTTAATGGTGTACGGAGAAAAGGGCAACACGAAGCTACATCTTATTAGTAATTTGAAGGCACAAAAACTAATAAGAAAAGGTTGCTATGCTGTTCTAGCACACGTCGAGAAAGTACAAACTGAAGAAAAGAGCATCAATGATGTTCCCGTCGCAAAAGAATTTCCTGATGTATTTCCGAAAGAATTACCGGGATTACCGCCACATCGATCCGTTGAATTTCAAATAGATCTTGTACCAGGAGCTGCACCAATAGCTCGTGCTCCTTACAGACTCGCACCCAGCGAGATGAAAGAACTACAAAGCCAATTACAAGAACTTTTAGAGCGTGGTTTCATTCGACCAAGCACGTCACCGTGGGGAGCTCCTGTTTTGTTTGTCAAGAAGAAAGATGGTACATTCAGGTTGTGTATCGACTACCGAGAGTTGAACAAACTTACCATCAAGAACCGCTACCCACTACCGAGAATCGATGACTTATTTGATCAACTACAAGGCTCGTCTGTTTATTCAAAGATTGACTTACGTTCCGGGTATCATCAAATGCAGGTGAAAGAAGATGATATTCCAAAGACTGCTTTCAGAACACGTTACGGTCATTACGAGTTTATGGTCATGCCGTTTGGCTTAACTAATGCACCAGCTGTGTTCATGGACCTTATGAACCGAGTGTGTGGACCATACCTTGAAAAGTTTGTCATTGTTTTCATTGATGACATACTTATTTACTCAAAGAATGACCAAGAACACGGTGAACATTTGAGAAAGGTGTTAGAAGTATTGAGGAAGGAAGAATTGTACGCTAAGTTTTCGAAGTGTGCATTTTGGTTGGAAGAAGTTCAATTCCTCGGTCACATAGTGAACAAAGAAGGTATTAAGGTGGATCCGGCAAAGATAGAAACTGTTGAAAAGTGGGAAACCCCGAAAACTCCGAAACACATACGCCAGTTTTTAGGACTAGCTGGTTACTACAGAAGGTTCATCCAAGACTTTTCCAGAATAGCAAAACCCTTGACTGCATTAACGCATAAAGGGAAGAAATTTGAATGGAATGATGAACAAGAGAAAGCGTTTCAGTTATTGAAGAAAAAGCTAACTACGGCACCTATATTGTCATTGCCTGAAGGGAATGATGATTTTGTGATTTATTGTGATGCATCAAAGCAAGGTCTCGGTTGTGTATTAATGCAACGAACGAAGGTGATTGCTTATGCGTCTAGACAATTGAAGATTCACGAACAAAATTATACGACGCATGATTTGGAATTAGGCGCGGTTGTTTTTGCATTAAAGACTTGGAGGCACTACTTATATGGGGTCAAAAGTATTATATATACCAACCACAAAAGTCTTCAACACATATTTAATCAGAAACAACTGAATATGAGGCAGCGTAGGTGGATTGAATTATTGAATGATTACGACTTTAAGATTCGTTACCACCCGGGGAAGGCAAATGTGGTAGCCGATGCCTTGAGCAGGAAGGACAGAGAACCCATTCGAGTAAAATCTATGAATATAATGATTCATAATAACATTACTACTCAAATAAAGGAGACGCAACAAGGAGTTTTAAAAGAGGGAAATTTAAAGGATGAAATACCCAAAGGATCGGAGAAGCATCTTAATATTCGGGAAGACGGAACCCGGTATAGGGCTGAAAGGATTTGGGTACCAAAATTTGGAGATATGAGAGAAATGGTACTTAGAGAAGCTCATAAAACCAGATACTCAATACATCCTGGAACGGGGAAGATGTACAAGGATCTCAAGAAACATTTTTGGTGGCCGGGTATGAAAGCCGATGTTGCTAAATACATAGGAGAATGTTTGACGTGTTCTAAGGTCAAAGCTGAGCATCAGAAACCATCAGGTCTACTTCAACAACCCGAAATCCCGGAATGGAAATGGGAAAACATTACCATGGATTTCATCACTAAATTGCCAAGGACTGCAAGTGGTTTTGATACTATTTGGGTAATAGTTGACCGTCTCACCAAATCAGCACACTTCTTGCCAATAAGAGAAGATGACAAGATGGAGAAGTTAGCACGACTGTATTTGAAGGAAGTCATCTCCAGACATGGAATACCAATCTCTATTATCTCTGATAGGGATGGCAGATTTATTTCAAGATTCTGGCAGACATTACAGCAAGCATTAGGAACTCGTCTAGACATGAGTACTGCCTATCATCCACAAACTGATGGGCAGAGCGAAAGGACGATACAAATGCTTGAAGACATGCTACGAGCATGTGTTATTGATTTCGGAAACAGTTGGGATCGACATTTACCGTTAGCAGAATTTTCCTACAACAACAGCTACCATTCAAGCATTGAGATGGCGCCGTTTGAAGCACTTTATGGTAGAAAGTGCAGGTCTCCGATTTGTTGGAGTGAAGTGGGGGATAGACAGATTACGGGTCCGGAGATTATACAAGAAACTACCGAGAAGATCATCCAAATTCAACAACGGTTGAAAACCGCCCAAAGTCGACAAAAGAGCTACGCTGACATTAAAAGAAAAGATATAGAATTTGAAATTGGAGAGATGGTCATGCTTAAAGTTGCACCTTGGAAAGGCGTTGTTCGATTTGGTAAACGAGGGAAATTAAATCCAAGGTATATTGGACCATTCAAGATTATTGATCGTGTCGGACCAGTAGCTTACCGACTAGAGTTACCTCAACAACTCGCGGCTGTACATAACACTTTCCACATCTCGAATTTAAAGAAATGTTTTGCTAAATAAGATCTCACTATTCCGTTAAATGAAATCCAAATCAACGAAAAACTTCAATTCATCGAAGAACCCGTCGAAATAATGGATCGTGAGGTTAAAAGACTTAAGCAAAACAAGATACCAATTGTTAAGGTTCGATGGAATGCTCGTAGAGGACCCGAGTTCACCTGGGAGCGTGAAGATCAGATGAAGAAGAAATACCCGCATCTATTTCCAGAAGATTCGTCAACACCTTCAACAGCTTAAAATTTCGGGACGAAATTTATTTAACGGGTAGGTACTGTAGTGACCCGAACTTTTCCATGTTTATATATATTAATTGAGATTGATATTTACATGATTAAATGTTTCCAACATGTTAAGCAATCAAACTTGTTAAGACTTAATTAATTGAAATAGGTTTCATATAGACAATTGACCACCCAAGTTGACCGGTGATTCACGAACGTTAAAACTTGTAAAAACTATATGATGACATATATATGGTTATATATATAGTTAACATTATATTATGATATTTAAACATATCATTAAGTATATTAACAATGAACTACATATGTAAAAACAAGACTACTAACTTAATGATTTTAAAACGAGACATATATGTAACGATTATCGTTGTAACGACATTTAATGTATATATCATATTAAGAGATATTCGTACATCATAATATCATGATAATATAATAATTTAAAATCTCTTTTGATATTATAAACATTGGGTTAACAACATTTAACAAGATCGTTAACCTAAAGGTTTCAAAACAACATTTACATGTAACGACTAACGATGACTTAACGACTCAGTTAAAATGTATATACATGTAGTGTTTTAATATGTATTTATACACTTTTGAAAGACTTCAATACACTTATCAAAATACTTCTACTTAACAAAAATGCTTACAATTACATCCTCGTTCAGTTTCATCAACAATTCTACTCGTATGCACCCGTATTCGTACTCGTACAATACACAGCTTTTAGATGTATGTACTATTGGTATATACACTCCAATGATCAGCTCTTAGCAGCCCATGTGAGTCACCTAACACATGTGGGAACCATCATTTGGCAACTAGCATGAAATATCTCATAAAATTACAAAAATATGAGTAATCATTCATGACTTATTTACATGAAAACAAAATTACATATCCTTTATATCTAATCCATACACCAACGACCAAAAACACCTACAAACACTTTCATTCTTCAATTTTCTTCATCTAATTGATCTCTCTCAAGTTCTATCTTCAAGTTCTAAGTGTTCTTCATAAATTTCAAAAGTTCTAGTTTCATAAAATCAAGAATACTTTCAAGTTTGCTAGCTCACTTCCAATCTTGTAAGGTGATCATCCAACCTCAACAAATCTTTGTTTCTTACAGTAGGTTATCATTCTAATACAAGGTAATAATCATATTCAAACTTTGGTTCAATTTCTATAACTATAACAATCTTATTTCAAGTGATGATCTTACTTGAACTTGTTTTCGTGTCATGATTCTGCTTCAAGAACTTCGAGCCATCCAAGGATCCGTTGAAGCTAGATCCATTTTTCTCTTTTACAGTAGGTTTATCCAAGGAAATTAAGGTAGTAATGATGTTCATAACATCATTCGATTCATACATATAAAGCTATCTTATTCGAAGGTTTAAAGTTGTAATCACTAGAACATAGTTTAGTTAATTCTAAACTTGTTCGCAAACAAAAGTTAATCCTTCTAACTTGACTTTTAAAATCAACTAAACACATGTTATATATCTATATGATATGCTAACTTAATGATTTAAAACCTGGAAACACGAAAAACACCGTAAAACCGGATTTACGCCGTCGTAGTAACACCGCGGGCTGTTTTGGGTTAGTTAATTAAAAACTATGATAAACTTTGATTTAAAAGTTGTTATTCTGAGAAAATGATTTTTATTATGAACATGAAACTATATTCAAAAATTATGGTTAAACTCAAAGTGGAAGTATGTTTTCTAAAATGGTCATCTAGACGTCGTTCTTTCGACTGAAATGACTACCTTTACAAAAACGACTTGTAACTTATTTTTCCGACTATAAACCTATACTTTTTCTATTTAGATTCATAAAATAGAGTTCAATATGAAACCATAGCAATTTGATTCACTCAAAACGGATTTAAAATGAAGAAGTTATGGGTAAAACAAGATTGGATAATTTTTCTCATTTTAGCTACGTGAAAATTGGTAACAAATCTATTCCAACCATAACTTAATCAACTTGTATTGTATATTATGTAATCTTGAGATACCATAGACACGTATACAATGTTTCGACCTATCATGTCGACACATCTATATATATTTCGGAACAACCATAGACACTCTATATGTGAATGTTGGAGTTAGCTATACAGGGTTGAGGTTGATTCCAAAATATATATAGTTTGAGTTGTGATCAATACTGAGATACGTATACACTGGGTCGTGGATTGATTCAAGATAATATTTATTGATTTATTTCTGTACATCTAACTGTGGACAACTAGTTGTAGGTTACTAACGAGGACAGCTGACTTAATAAAGTTAAAACATCAAAATATATTAAAAGTATTGTAAATATATTTTGAACATACTTTGATATATATGTATATATTGTTATAGGTTCGTGAATCAACCAGTGGCCAAGTCTTACTTCCCGACGAAGTAAAAAATCTGTGAAAGTGAGTTATAGTCCCACTTTTAAAATCTAATATTTTTGGGATGAGAATACATGCAGGTTTTATAAATGATTTACAAAATAGACACAAGTACGTGAAACTACATTCTATGGTTGAATTATCGAAATCGAATATGCCCCTTTTTATTAAGTCTGGTAATCTAAGAATTAGGGGACAGACACCCTAATTGACGCGAATCCTAAAGATAGATCTATTGGGCCTAACAAACCCCATCCAAAGTACCGGATGCTTTAGTACTTCGAAATTTATATCATATCCGAAGGGTGTCCCGGAATGATGGGGAAATTCTTATATATGCATCTTGTTATTGTCGGTTACCAGGTGTTCACCATATGAATGATTTTTATCTCTATGTATGGGATGTGTATTGAAATATGAAATCTTGTGGTCTATTGTTACGATTTGATATATATAGGTTAAACCTATAACTCACCAACATTTTTGTTGACATTTAAAGCATGTTTATTCTCAGGTGAATACTAAGAGCTTCCGCTGTTGCATACTAAAATAAGGACAAGATTTGGAGTCCATGTTTGTATGATATTGTGTAAAAACTGCATTCAAGAAACTAATTTCGATTTGGAGTCCATGTTTGTATGATATTGTGTAAAAACTGCATTCAAGAAACTAATTTCGATGTAACATATTTGTATTGTAAACCATTATGTAATGGTCGTGTGTAAACAGGATATTTTAGATTATCATTATTTGATAATCTACGTAAAGCTTTTTAAACCTTTATTTATGAAATAAAGGTTATGGTTTGTTTTAAAAATGAATGCAGTCTTTAAAAAACGTCTCATATAGAGGTCAAAACCTCGCAACGAAATCAATTAATATGGAACGTTTTTAATCAATAAGAACGGGACATTTCAGTTGGTATCCGAGCGGTTGATTCCCTAAGTTGTTCAGAACGGAGAGTAGTGAAGTGAGGATTTAGCTCAGGAACAGCACAACCCTACAAAAGAAGAACGTTATGATCAATATCAACAATTCATGTAAATAAAATGCAAGCACATACATACAAATTGTTTTATCATTGATACCTGAAGTAGAGTCAAGAAATCTGTACAATTAGTGGCAGGGTTATCAATAAAAGCCTGCAACGCGCTCACATGAGCAGGGGTTGGTGGTTCTAGAAAATTTGTGGATGTGATAGCAGGGATAATGGTAGTGGGGGGTGGAGAATGATAGGAGGAGTCGCCTTCCGGCCTCAGCTCCTGAAATTCAGTTTCATCAAATGGAGTAAAATTCCGATCAGGAGTTTTTAGAATTTCCTCCCCTTGACTTTCTAGGATCTCCTATGTCCTCCGCTCACCGCCTTCAACAGTCTTTCCTTGGCTATCATCAGAATCTATTAAACGTACTAACATAGCAAATAAGTTAGCATTATAAACAGACATAACAGTTATGAACAAAGATACATGACATATCAAGAAAAAGCAATATTGGCATACTTCTTCGGCATTTTGGCTTAGGGCTCCCCTCAACATTTTTTGCTCTCTTAGAGCTTCTACCCTTCTTGGGTGTCTTTTTGATTACAGGAGGGCTCGGGAGCATTTCACCAGTAATATCAATCGAGCCAGTTGTTTCCTGCTCGGCAGTGGTGTTCTCTGTGGTCCGCTCATGTCACGACCCGGAAAATTTCGACTAATTTTGAACCAAACTCTCGATACGATCTAATATCTTTAGCACGATAAGCAAAGTCTGATAATCTGAGTCTCAAAATTTTTGAACTGTTTCTTATATTTAATTGACCTTCGAGTGTTCCCAATGATTCACGAACCATTGCTTGTAAATATGTGAATATATATATATAAATTTGTGTATATATAAATACATGTATAATATATAATAACATGAACATTAATAAATTATTATATAAATTTATTGTTATAAATAAATAGGTAAAATAAAATACATGATAATAACAACTACTATTTTATATATAATATATGTATATTTCTAGTATATATATTTTGTTTAATTATTTAATATATATTTAATTGCGTAGCAAATTTTGTTATTTAAAACTGTTTATACATATACATAGTGTATATTAAATATAATTAATTTTGAGCTTAAATGATAAATGTCAGTAACTTTTGGTTGACGTTTAATTATTTTTAAAATAGGTCTAATATATATATATGAAATTTTAAAATAAATGTTGGTCTAAAATTTGATTAAAAAGATAATAGTTTTGATAAATATTTTTTTACCTTTTCAATCTAAGTTTTTGTACTCCGTACATATAAATTGGAACATAAAATAAATAATCATTGAATTTTTTTGATCAGGTTTCAAACACTTAATGAGTGAAATAATTAAATATATTTAATTTAAAAGTTTGGGATTTTTAGGAACACTTTTATACATTAACTGTTTAGTAATGGGCACGATATAATACTTTATGAGGAAAGTGTTGGTAGAATGATCCATAGTACATGGCTGCTATACTATTTGTAAATATCAATTGATCATATGCACGTTTCTTTCATTCATAAAGTTGCATTGAAATTTAAAAAAAGGGTGACTATGATGTTTATGCATGTGAGAAATAAATTAATACATATCTATCTCTGTTTTATTTTTATCACAGCACATCACTAGCTTTCTATACTAGCCTACTACATTTTACTGTTTTCTTTGATCATCTCAATAATAGATATATGCATCGAATATATATATACATATTACTCCTTCATGGCATGGACACACATACAACTTGTTATCATTCTCCTTCTATGCTACTAGACTACCCTTCTGATTGTACTAACCTTCTGCCCAACACCACCAAGACTATCACCTTTATAATCTATTTGGGTTTCTGTTTCCATTTAACTCGTAAACCCACTACTACACTCTTGAAACAAACCACTATGATTGAAACATGTATCCGTTGTATCTATCTTTGTTTCGAACAGACTCAAAAGCGAACATCAACACCCTTGTTCACTATTTTCCGTTTTCTTTGATCACTAACATCACCATTTACGACTTCTTTACAAGAGTACTGCAGCCTTTGCCTTGTCGATCACCAACGTAAACCATGAACACACCTGCACCTCGTAAACGATTATTGGCTACTCCTGTTCTGATCTATACTCGACCCAAATTAAATCAACACTTCATCACCTCATTTGAAGCACCACCACTACCATTTCTGCTTCTTGTTTCTTCGTTAACCTATCACCATAACCATCATGGAACCACCCCTCAAGAACACCCAAGAGCTACTGTTTTAACTTGTCATCAACACCACTACAACCTCCGTTGAATGCTACTGTTGTTCGGAGACCCAACCCACTTGAATTACTATTACTTCTATTCGAAAACATCATACAACCCATCAAATACACTACAATTTTCCTCCATTTACAACTCAATTGGAAACCACAAACCTGCAACTACATAATTGCTACTACTATTCATCGTCTTGTTCAACCCAAACCCACTCTGCAACTCATTCTAATTTCTATATTTATTTTTATTTTATTCGAAACCCTAATCATAACAACAACTATCATCACCACCGCAAGACCCTAAACACTCATTGCTGCTTTTACGTGTTTCTGTCTCGATTAAAGAAACTACAGCTGTAGCTACTATTCTATCTCTTGTTGTCAAACTTGAACACAAACCAAGCACCATCGTGGTGCTACTATCTTGCTACTGCTACAGTTGTGATCCCTTTTCCGTTTATTTTTTTAATAAGAATGAAGATGATTGGGATGCAAACAATGAAGTGAGTCACGAGGTTGTTGATCATAATATCACATTTCCTTTTCTTGTTCCTTAAGTGGCAGACAAACCCCACAACATCTCACAATCAATCGAGCTTCTTTACAATTAAATTGATATTGGATCAGGTAGCTTAATGATGGTTGCATTGGGCTATCATGATTCTATTTTTATATTTGGGCCGTAAAACTTTGTTGGGCCGGAGACTTGTTGGATCACGAATTTCAAACTTATATGTTTCTGTTTTCTTATTCAACGATAACACACACATACACATTATTTAAATGACGATGATGATCATGATGTATATGATGATGACGAAATGAAATATGGTGATCTCGATGGAGATTTTTGGTTATGTATGTGTATGATTTGATGATGATTCAAGATGATTATGATTGTTTTTGCTTGGGTCGATTAGATGATTGAAGAGGAAAAAGATCACAGTTAAAGGGGTTAATAGATTTAATTTAGGAGTTAGATCAGAAAAGTTGAGACAGTTAGATGGTTTGGAGCGTTGATGGTTAACCGAGAGGTCTCGGGTTCGAGCCCGGGCTGGGATAATTTATTTTTTTTTAGCCATATTCCTTTATAAGGTAGTATACTACTCTAATTAATATTATTCTTATATAAGTAATATGGTTATGGTTATTAGTATTAATATTGTTAATATTATGATTAGTAATAATAAGTATTATTAAGTATCATTTTAAAATTCTTATTCTTATTATTATTATTATTATTATTATTATTATTATTATTATTATTATTATTATTATTATTATTATTATTATTATTATTATTAGTGTTATTGTTACTATTATTATTAATATTAAGTATTAAGTATTAAGTATTATTATAAAAAAATATTATTTTCATTATTATTGTTATTAAACTTATCATTTTACTAAAAAAAAAAATTTCATTTTTATTAAAGTCATTATTTTTATCATTATTATTAAGAGTATCATTTTTATAAAAACTATCATCTTTGTTATCTTTACTATTATTATTATAAAATAAAACAATTTATTAGTTATTATTATCAATATTATTTTATCAAATAATTGTTAGTTATGTAAAACTATCTTTACTACAACTAAAATAACTATATTAAAATTTATATTAATAAATATAATTAATTAAGTTATTAATAAAACACCTAATTAAAATAACAATTAAATCACTAATAATATATAAATTTGTTCGACTATCATTATATGTGTTAACATATATAAATGATATAGGTTCGTGAATCCGAGGACAACCTTGCATTGTGTATTATATTGTCATATGTATTTTTACTACAAAATACAATATGGTGAGTTTCATTTGCTCCCTTTTTAATTTCTTTTGTAATATATATTTTTGGGCTGATAATATATGCGATGCTTTTATAAATGTTTACGAGATAGACACAAGTACTTAAAATATATTCTAAGTTGAGTTGTACCACCCTGCATATCTTCCCTAATAGCTTGGTAACTACTATTTACATGTGGTATTGTAAACGTGAATCCTGTTGATAGATCTATCGGGCCTGACGACCCCAACCGGACTGGACGACCAGTATTCAACGGTTGCACAGTACTTCGTTTTGTAGGCTACACTTGGTACGGTGTAGTGAGATTTCATAATAAAGGGAATATGCGACGTTGATTAAAAGTTAAGTATGGTTACCAAGTGCTCAACCACTTAGAATATTTTTATTAAAACGTTTGTGTATATGAAATTTTGTGGTCTATTTAGATATTGAAATGATTGTTATGATAAATCTATGAACTCACCAACCTTTTGGTTGACACTTTTAAGCATGTTTATTCTCAGGTATGAAAGAAACCTTCCGCTGTGCATTTGCTCAATCGTAGGATATTACATGGAGTCATTCATGGCATATTTAGGTTAGCACCTCGCTATGGGACCAGATGTTGAAGACTTTGTCCAGGTGGATTAGGACGGGTCATCACAGGTGGTATCAGAGCATTGGTCCTAGTGAACCAGGTCTTGCATTAGTGTGTCTAACTGATAGTTGTTAGGATGCATTAGCGAGTCTGGACTTCGACCTTAGTTGCATATTATAAGTATTGTTTATCATTCCTAGTGGAAAAATTTCCTTCTTAGCATTCCTAAGTTTAGACACGTCTTACTACCTTTATTGCATAGATAATGTATAGACAGATTCATATCTTAGCATATCTGTTACTATAACCTTTGCCTGACAACTTTCGAAGATTCCTCCGTGACTTATGGGATTCTAGTATTGTATATACATATGTAAGTTATGTATTGAAGCATACCAAACTAAATCCTATAATCTATTTCCTATCGAAAATACTTTATCTGATCGTGCAAGATGAAACTCACCACTAGTTAAATCCCTCGGAATCCGATATGGAGTCCCACTCCAGCCCCAGAAGCAGCGTCACCAGAATGAATCAATCAATCAGTCATCCTCAATTTATCTGATGGGTTCGTAGTCGATTTAACCAATGGAGACAAGAAGAAGGCGATCTTTTCCACCCACCAACCTGCACTCTCGGCGAAGAACCTGAAGCACTTACCGGTGACCCTATCCGAAACACCATTTTTAGCCTCATCTCCAGGGTAACTCATCACGATTATCTTCTATCTAAAATTCTAAACCTTATTCATCCGCTCGTTTCGACCGACAATCATCCCGGAATAATAGAAGAAGTCAACGAGCTTCGCGCTCGAGTAGTGGCTTTGGAGAATATGGTGCAAAACTTAACAGCTCCATCAACATCACCGGCACCAATAGTACCACCCACATCGACACCAGTACCACCAGCAACCCAAGTTTCAACATCACATGCCTCAACATCTCATTCTGTACCTTGAGCGTAATCATCATTCTACGTATCGTTCTATCTACTTTATCTTCGTTCTACATGGCGATTATGTAATTTCTAAAGTTTTAGAGATTATGTAATCTAGTATTATCGATAAATCAAATGAGATTAAAGTGGTATTAACTCATTAAATCCATGATTACATCTGAAGAAAATATATATGTATATATGTTTTCATAAAGATTGTAATTAAAAATTATTTCGTACAAACTATTAATGATGAAAATATTTTAACGGGTAGGTAATACCCGAGGAATATTTGGGTTTCACATTAATAAGTTACACTGTACATTCTTCAAATCCGATTCAACAGTCATTTACTATCCTACTTACATCCACCGATATACGTATCCGTTCACCGCATACTAACCCTTTTCATTCAATTTCATATTTGAATTTTGACTTATCAAAATCTAACAAGTGGCATAATGAAGAAAACATTTGACAAAATAAAATTTGTTAGAAACAAACGAATTAACTAATTGAAATTTTGTTAAGAATCCACGCTAACTGTTCCAGCTAACTGTTCCTAGCTAACTGATTACATTTTATTTATCGCAATTTAATTATCGTAATTTTATTTATCGTCATTTAATTTCTGTTATTTACTTTACGCATTTACTTTATCGTCATTTAATTTCTGTTATTTATTTTACGCACTTTAAATAACGGGACACGTATACAAGGTTTCGACCTATCATATCGACCCATCTATATATATATTTCGGAACAACCATAGACACTCTATATGTGAATGTTGGAGTTGGCTATACAGGGTTGAGGTTGATTCCAAAATATATATATGGTTTGAGTTGTGATCAATACTGAGACCGGTACACGGGTCACGATACGTATTAAATAATTCGAATATTATATATTAAACTATATATGAACTATTGGACTATTGGACTCTGGGACTATCAACATTGGACAATTAAAAAAGAATTAAAATATTGATTATAACATATGAAACTAAACAATTCTTCAAGTTTGCCACTTGATTTCATCTTAAACCTCATTTGTATCTTGACAATTCCAATCCGTGTTCAAATCTTTCATGATTCTTGAAAACATCTCAATCGAGAAGATGAACCAACCACACATCATCTACGGAAGAAAAGATCTATGCATATAGTTATACACCTGAAAAACTCTTGAAACCTGAGTAAAGGTTTAAAACGTATATGCGTTAGCTCCTTTGGCGATGTTACTATCGAAAAATACTTTGCAATCCCTTTCCAGAATAGCCAAATTTTATCACAGCTCCAGTAAGACAGCTTCAACTTTTCACTCAAAACAACCTTATTATAACCTTTATATATATATGCGTACTATTTTATCGTTACCGGAGAACCTTTCATATTCCACCATACTACCATCAGCATTTAAACATCTCAAAACGCAATTCTCCTGAAAACACCTCGGTTTAATAACCGATGACCTAGATCCGTTAACTTTAAAAATGCTGACGAAGCAGCATGTAGTAAATGGTCTTAATGGCCAAAAGTTTGATGATAAAGAATGGAATATTGGAAACTTCTGTAAAGTCTAAGTATAAATTATGAATGAATTGTGGAGAAGTGTTGGGAACTGAAGCATGAGTTAGTATAATATAATGAGCTTGGCCAACGTGATTATATTACAGTAAGTCATGCTAAATTTCTAATGTAACGTGATGATGATTCACATAACTTATCATCATCATGTGCCATGTTACACGACTCTATCATTCTACTTAATTTCTAAGCATATCACGGAAATATTACCTTGATGTTTCTGTTCTTCCGTAATTCCAACAGTTTGCTAATAAATCGTGCTATTTCATTTTCTTTCTGATTAGAAGATTTTCTTTAAATTCCTTGAATTCTGAAAATCAACCTTGACTATGTCAGAAGTTAAGACGAACCTCTAATCATTTCATTTCACACTTTTGTGATAGCTTCACTCGTATGATTCGCATGATCGAATCGTTTTATCCATATTAATCAAAAATGATAAAACACTATTCATATTCGTCATGAAAAACATCTTTTATTGTCAACCATGACGATCTCTATCAAATTTCGGGACGAAATTTCTTTAACGGGTAGGTACTGTCACGACCCATAAAATTTCGACTAATTTTGAACCAAACTCTCGATACGATCTAATATCTTTAACACGATAAGCAAAGTCTGATAATCTGAGTCTCAAAATTTTTGAACTGTTTCTTATATTCAATTGACCTTCGAGTGTTCCCAAGGATTCACGAACCATTGCTTGTAAATATGTGAATATATATATAAATTTGTGTATATATAAATACATGTATAATATATAATAACATGAACATTAATAAATTATTATATAAATTTATTGTTATAAATAAGTAGGTAAAATAAAATACATGATAATAACAACTACTATTTTATATATAATATATGTATATTTCTAGTATATATATTTTGTTTAATTATTTAATATATATTTAATTGCGTAGCAAATTTTGTTATTTAAAACTGTTTATACATATACATAGTGTATATTAAATATAATTAATTTTGAGCTTAAATGATAAATGTCAGTAACTTTCGGTTGACGTTTAATTATTTTTAAAATAGGTCTAATATATATATATGAAATTTTAAAATAAATGTTGGTCTAAAATTTGATTAAAAAGATAATAGTTTTGATAAATATTTTTTTACCTTTTTAATCTAAGTTTTTGTACTCCGTACATATAAATTGGAACAGAAAATAAATAATCATTGAATTTTTTTGATCAGGTTTCAAACAGTTAATGAGTGAAATAATTAAATATATTTAATTTAAAAGTTTGGGATTTTTAGGAACACTTTTATACATTAACTGTTTAGTAATGGGCACGATATAACACTTTATGAGGAAAGTGTCGGTAGAATGATCCATAGTACATGGCTGCTATACTATTTGTAAATATCAATTGATCATATGCACGTTTCTTTCATTCATAAAGTTGCATTGAAATTTAAAAAAAGGGTGACTATGATGTTTATGCATGTGAGAAATAAATTAATACATATCTATCTCTATTTTATTTTTATCACAGCACATCACTAGCTTTCTATACTAGCCTACTACATTTTACTGTTTTCTTTGATCATCTCAATAATAGATATATGCATCGAATATATATATACATATTACTCCTTCATGGCATGGACACACATACAACTTGTTATCATTCTCCTTCTATGCTACTAGACTACCCTTTTGATTCTACTAACCTTCTGCCCAACACCACCAAGACTATCACCTTTATAATCTATTTGGGTTTCTGTTTCCATTTAACTCGTAAACCCACTACTACACTCTTGAAACAAACCACTATGATTGAAACATGTATCTGTTGTATCTATCTTTGTTTCGAACAGACTCAAAAGCCAACATCAACACCCTTGTTCACTATTTTCCGTTTTCTTTGATCACTAACATCACCATTTACGACTTCTTTACAAGAGTACTGCTGCCTTTGCCTTGTCGATCACCAACGTAAACCATGAACACCTGCACCTCGTAAACGATTGTTGGCTACTCCTGTTCTGATCTATACTCGACCCAAATTAAATCAACACTTCATCACCTCATTTGAAGCACCACCACTACCATTTCTGCTTCTTGTTTCTTCGTTAACCTATCACCACAACCATCATGGAACTACCCCTCAAGAACACCCAAGAGCTACTGTTTTAACTTGTCATCAACACCACTACAACCTCCGTTGGATGCTACTGTTGTTCGGAGACCCAACCCACTTGAATTACTATTTCTATTCGAAAACATCATACAACCCATCGAATACACTACAATTTTCCTCCATTTACAACTCAATTGGAAACCACAAACTTGCAACTACATAATTGCTACTACTATTCATCGTCTTGTTCAACCCAAACCCACCCTGCAACTCATTCTAATTTCTATATTTATTTTTATTTTATTCGAAACCCTAATCATAACAACAACTATCATCACCACCGCAAGACCCTAAACACTCATTGCTGCTTTTACGTGTTTCTGTCTCGATTAAAGAAGCTACAGCTGTAGCTACTGTTCTATCTCTTGTTGTCAAACTCGAACACAAACCAAGCACCATCGTGGTGCTACTATCTTGCTACTGCTACAGTTGTGATCCCTTTTCCGTTTATTTTTTTAATAAGAATGATGATGATTGGGATGCAAACAATGAAGTGAGTCACGAGGTTGTTGATGATAATTTCACATTTCCTTTTCTTGTTCCTTAAGTGGCAGACAAACCCCACAACATCTCACAATCAATAGAGCTTTTTTACAATTAAATTGATATTGGATCAGGTAGCTTAATGATGGTTGCATTGGGCTATCATGATTCTAGTTTTATATTTGGGCCGTAAAACTTTGTTGGGCCGGAGACTTGTTGGATCACGAATTTCAAACTTATATGTTTCTGTTTTCTTATTCAACGATAACACACACATACACATTATTTAAATGACGATGATGATCATGATGTATATGATGATGACGAAATGAAATATGGTGATCTCGATGGAGATTTTAGGTTATGTATGTGTATGATTTGATGATGATTCAAGATGATTATGATTGTTTTTGCTTGGGTCGATTAGATGATTGAAGAGGAAAAAGATCACAGTTAAAGGGGTTAATAGATTTAATTTAGGAGTTAGATCAGAAAAGTTGAGACAGTTAGATGGTTTGGAGTGTTGATGGTTAACCGAGAGGTCTCGGGTTCGAGCCCGGGCTGGGATAATTTAATTTTTTTTAGCCATATTACTTTAAAAGGTAGTATACTACTCTAATTAATATTATTCTTATATAAGTAATATGGTTATTGTGAAGACCCGTCCTAATCCATCCGGACGAAGTCCATATCGATTATAAACGATTCACAACAGTTGATTACATCGCGAGATACTTGACCTCTATATGATACATTTTACAAACATTGCATTCGTTTTTGAAAAGACAAACTTTCATTACATCGAAAGTTGACAGGCATGCATACCATTTCATAATATATCCAACTATAATTGACTTGATAATAATCTTGATGAACTCGACGACTCGAATGCAACGTCTTTTGAAATATGCCATGAATGACTCCAAGTAATATCTATAAAATGAGCAAATACACAGCGGAAGATTTCTTTCGTACCTGAGAATAAACATGCTTTAAAGTGTCAACCAAAAGGTTGGTGAGTTCATTAGTTTAACTTAAACAATCGTTTCCATCATTTTAATAGACCACAAGATTTCAGATTTCCATTTCTCATAAACATACGTCCCATGCATAGAGACAAAAATATCATTCATATGGATTGAACACCTGGTAACCGACATTAACAATATGCATATATAAGAATATCCCCATCATTCCGGGATCCTCCTTCGGACATGATATAAATTTCGAAGTACTAAAACATCCGGTACTTTGGATGGGGCTTGTTGGGCCCGATAGATCTATCTTTAGGATTCGCGTCAATTAGGGTGTCTGTTCCCTAATTCTTAGATTACCAGACTTAATAAAAAGGGACATATTCGACTTCGATAATCCAACCATAAAATGTAGTTTCACGTACTTGTGTCAATTTCGTAAAACAGTTATAAAAGTTGCGCATGTATTCTCAGCCCAAAAATATAAAGGGTAAAAAGGCAAATGAAACTCACGATACTGTATTTTGTAGTAAAAATACATATGACGTCATTGAACAATGCAGGGTTGGCCTCGGATTCACGAACCTATATCAATTGTGTATATATTAATACGTATAATGTAAGTTACAAAATTTCATTTATTAATATGTATTATTTATATATTATAGTTTTGTAGAATTTATTCTAACCTTTATTTTAAAACGTATACTTATATTATATTTTAAGTTATATTTTATATATATATCGATTTTATGTATATATATCTATAATGATTTTCGTTTATATAAATAGTGACATTAATATATTTATATACATATATTTGTGGTTAGTATTGTATTTATGAAATTTTATTAGTTTGTTATGTGAATTATTAATACAATCCTAGTATATACCATAAGTATATATATAGTGTACAAAAGATTTATTTGTTAAAATAATAATTTAGATAATAATGATTTACTAATAATAATAATAATTTTATTAATAATGATAATACTAATAGCAAAAAAAAATGAAAATGATAACTGTTAATGATACTAATAATAATAACTCTAAAATAATATTAATACTAATACCATACTTATGTTAATAATAAGGTTCTAATATTTATAAAATGATAAATGATAATCATAATAATACTAGTAAATATTAATGATGATACTGATAAATATGATATTATTAATTGTAAATGTACTGATGATACTATTATTTATAAACCGGTACAAATTCTAATATTGATGATAATAATATATTTTTATTTCCTTCTGATAATAATATATTTTTATTTCCTTCATAATAATAATAATAATGATAATCATAATCATAATCCTAATGATGATAAAATACTAAAATGATAAGTTTATTACTAATAATAATATTATTAATACCTATCAGAATAATAATAGTAATGTCTATAATACTTTCAAATATGATAACAAGTATGATACTAATAATAACAATAACAATTACAATCAAAACAATCACAATAATAATAATAATACTAATAATAATTAATATATAATAACAATAATAAAATTAGAAAAGAAAACTACCTCACATGAAAAGAGTTTCAAAAAAAAAAAGAAACTACCGTCCTCTGGACTCGATCTCGTGACCACATGCTCACACGCAAACACTCTCGACCATCCCACCAATTCTGATTCTCTGTACTAATATCGAATTTAAATTTTATATATAAACTGTTTTTCTTCTATTCCTCTTCTTCTCCACAAGTCTCATGGATTCAACAAAACATCAATAACCAAAAAAAAAAAAAAAATCAGGGTTCCTTTTAAAGCTTCAAAACATTACAGAAAAAATAATAATTTGGGTTCTAAAATAAAAAAAAATAAAAACACTAAAGGCCTACTGCAGCGTCGGTTCTTGGAACAAAACAAAAAAAATTGATTTCGTAATAGATAACATTATAGATAATGTTTATAACACGAAATAGTTTTCTAAACATGTATAAAAACTACTGGAATCGTCAATTTGATCAGAAACATATACACGAACGCGAATTTGTCTCAAGAACAATTGTTGACTTTTTTTAAACTAAACTTTGACTTCAAAATTCAAGATCGATATAAAGATTTGAGAGTTGAGATTTTGCAGATAGATTCAAAGAAAGATTTCTAACCTTTCTGCATTTTTAGATTTTGAAACTTTATTCGAAATTGAATTAAGAGAAAAAAAAATTGGAGCGTGCAGAGAAGAAGAAAAAAAAAATATCGCTGTGCTCTTTAATCCCATTGAATTTCCTTTTTATTTGATTTGCAATTATACATAATCATTTTGTAATAATAGAGATCGGTTGATAAAAAATGGAGAAAATGTCAACACAGGTTCACGAGTTTGGAGCAGGAAAGAAACAAAAAAAATAATAATAATAGAGATAAAGGATACAGAGGTCAAGCGTATAATATAGATCCCTACTGTTTTTTTTAATTAATAATAATAATATATAATAACAATACTATTAATATCTAATAATATTAATAAAATTAATAATAATGATAAATATAATATTAATGATAATAATAATTGTAAAAATAATAATAATAATAATAATAATAATAATAATAATACCATACTAATTATGATAATATTAATATTTTATCGATAATAATAATATTAGTAATAATAATCTAATTTATACATCCAATTTCATCTTTATATGATATAAAGTGATATTATGAATACAAATATTGATATTTGACGATACAAATAACATTACTACAACAACTATATTTGTATTTAAATTTAATTTATTAATATCATCTATTATTATGTAATATTTAATAATTATGTAATATGTATTGTAACATATACTGAATATTATATATTTATGCATTTTAATATAAATATATTATAATATTTATTTACATACTAATTATATTATACTTATGTATGTAATTATGAAAAATATAAATGTTTTATATATGTAAGTATTATATATATTTATTAAAATAGTACATTATTTCATCATAGATATATTATAAATTTCTACATATACATAATATAATAATTATGTATAAAATCATATATATATATAGTTATATTTATGTATATATGTATACTACCATATATATAAAATCATGTTTTAAATGTTGAGTAGATGATTAATTATGTATATTAAACAATTAACTACAAAGTATAACATTGTACATTTAATATTTTGATAACGTTGGTAAAATATGTTTGAATCATTTATATACAATATACTATATATATTCAAAATGAAAATCTTTAGTTATTAAAGGTTATCTTTTATAATAACAAAATTACTTAATAGTTCATTAATACTAATATAATTAGTTTTATATATAATTATTTATATTTACATTCTTAGTTACAATTAAAGGTTCGTGAATCGTCGAAAATAGTTAAAGGTCAAATGTTATCATGAAATAGTTCAAACATAATGAGACTCGGTTTAATAGACTTTGCTTATCGAGTCGAATCATATAAGATTATGTTTAAATTTGTTCAGAAATTCCCGGGTCATCACAGTACCTACCCGTTAAAGAAATTTCGTCCCGAAATTTGAGTGAGGTCGTCATAGCTAACAATAAATATGTTTTCCTGACGAATATGAGTTGATAACTTGAGTTTTATCATCATTGAGTAATATGGATAAAAATAATTCAATTATTCGAAGAGTGCGAATGAAGCTATTCACAAAAGGATGAAATGAGAAACAAAGATTTGTTTTTAACTTTTGACGTAGTCAGGTTTGAATTTAGAAAATAAGGCGCGTCTTAACTTTTGACATTGCCTTGGTTGAATTCCGGAATTTAAGGGATTTAAAGAAAATCTTGAAGATCTATAAAATCTGATTCTTCGGGATTTATGGAAATTAAGATCTCTTTAATTAAATACGGTGATCTGCCCCGATTACTACGTCTGATATTTCTAGTATAAATTAAGCTCTTCCTTTCCATTATTCTCACCATTCTTATACTTTCTTTCTTAGTTCATACATCCAAAAGATTCTGAAAATGATTAATCCAGTTCTGATCCTTGTCCTCATCCTTACTATCGCAACAATCATTCTCCTTTTCCAACTTCCACCAGAGGAATCTGCTTTCTTCTACTTCGCCCTCGGGATTATAATGTTTTTAATTCTCCCGTGTCTTTATGTTGCGATAAACATTGATATACACGGTTTGTAATTTATGTGTTGTTATCGGACTTTATATTCTCCCTTATATTTCAAAGCTCTATGCTTTTGTTTTCTCTTCCCGACTTCAAGTCAAGCGAATAATGGTCCAGAATTTATAGATATAGAGTTTCGAATGATTATAATGTTCTAAGCATGAAGGAACGTGATAGCACGATTTGATTTTCAAATTTATCAACATCACGGAAGATAGAACCATCAAGAATACATTTTCTTGATTTGTTACGGAGTTAAGTAGGATGAAAGAGTTATGTAACATGGCACATGATGACGTTATGATCTGTGAATCATCACGTTTCATTTAGAAACTCAGCATGACTTACTGTAATATAATCACGTTGATCAAGTGTCATTATATTATACTAACTCATGCATCAGTTCCCATCATTACTACAATAACATTCATATTTTAAGCTTGAAAATTTACAGAATATAGAAACTAACAGTTTCTATATGATGTAATACTGATAGCACGAAAAGATTAATGATTTCAGATAAGAATAGTTATAAAAATATCTCCAGAAATATGGAGGATATTTATAATGAAAGGTACGATAATATCTCAGAATATCTAAAGATCAGAGGATGATAGAAACTATTGTCTGCAAGGGTTTAGAGTAAGGAGCAAGTTATTCACTATAGACTTTAGCAGACATTGAATTATTTGGATTCTTTGAAGTCAAACTTATTCTTTGTGATTTATCCACGGCTTTCTTCATAGTTTCGCATAATCTGCTTTTCGGTACTATATTTTCTATTGAATGTTTCCAATATATTGATACACAGGAAGCACGAAGAGGTATATAATTTCGGACGAGAATATTTATGAAAATATCCTCAGAAATATCAAAGATATTGATGATGATATTTTGGAATTTCTAAGTTCGACGGTTGATGGAGAAAGATTTTCAGCAAGATTTTAACATGACTTCGGAGCAAGATATTCTCTAAAGATTTCAACGGATCCAGAATTACCTGAATCCTTTGAATATAGGATTTGGTCCTTGTATTTGTCCTTGGTCTCCTTCATGGGTAACTCAATCTGTTTTTCAATACCCAATTTTCTATCGAGCGTTCCTAACACTCCTTTCTTTATCATCAAACTTTTGTCCGTTTAGACCATCTACCATTTTTCTGTTTCCTCTGCATTTAATGCTATGATATCTGAATCATCGGTTATTAATCCGAGGTGGTTTCAGGAGAATTGTGTTTTTAGATGATTAAACGCTGATGGTAATATGATGGAATATGAAAGGTTACCTGGTAACAATAAAAGAGCACGCGTATATATAAACGTTATAATAAGGTTGTTTCGTACGAAAAGTCGAAGTTGACTTGTTGGAGTTGTGACAAAATTGGCTAATTTTGAAAAGGGATCGCAAAGTTGTTTTTGTTAATAAATGCCAAAGGATCTGACGCGGCTACGTGTTGAACTTTTACTCAATTGCCGAGAGTTTCTCAGGTGCATAACTATATGCATAAATCTTTCCTTCCGTAGATGAAGTGCGGTTGATTCATCCTATCGATTGAGGTGTTTTCAAGAATCATGAAAGGTTTGAACGCAGAATGTAATCGTGAAGATACAAATGAGGTTTAAGACGAAATCAAGTGGCAAACTTGAAGAATTGTTTAGTTTCATATGTTATATTCAATATTTTAATTCATTTTAATTGTCCAATGTTATTAGTCCACAGTCGATAGTCCACAGTTGACAGTGCAATCATTCATATATAGTTTAATATATAATATTTGAATTAATTAATACGTATCGTGACCCGTGTACATGTCTCAGACTCGATCACAACTCAAAGTATATATATTATTATAGAATCAACCTCAACCCTGTATAGAGAACTCGATCATTACTGCATATAGAGTGTCTATGGTGATTCCAAATAATATATATAGATGTGTCGATATGATATGTCAAAACCTTGTATACGTGTCCCGATATTTAAAGTGCGTAAAATAAATAACAGAAATTAAATGACGATAAATAAAGTGCGTAAAGTAAATAACAGAAATTAAATGACAATAAATAAAATTGCGAGAATATAAATTGCGATAAAATAAATTGCGATAAATAAATTGCGATAAATAAAATGTAATACGGAATTAACAGTTAGCTAGGAACAGTTAGCTAGGATTTTGTTAGCGTGGTTTCTTAATAAAATTTAATATTGTTAATTAGTCTGTTTCTAATCAATTTTTATTGTGTCCATTATTTCTTCATTATGCCACTTGTTGGATTCTGATAGGTCAAAATTCAAATATGAAATTGAATTTGAATGAAAATAGTTATTCTTTGGTGAACGGATAAGTATCCCGGTGGTTGTAAATAGGATAGTGAATAACTGTTGAATCAGATTCGAAGAATATACAGTGTAACTTATTAATGTGAAATTTAAATATTTCTCGGGTATTACCTACCCGTTAAAATATTTTTATTATTAACAGTTTGTACAAAAGAATTTTTAATTACAATCTTTATGAAAACATATATACATATATATTTTCTTTAGATGTAATCATGAATTTAATGAGTTAACATGATATTAAACTCATTTAGTTTTCAGTTGGAACTAGAATAAATAATCTCTAAAACATTAGAGATTACATAATCACCATGTCGAACGAAGATAACTGATGTAGAATGTCATGTAGAATGATGATTATACTCGAGGTATAGATTGAGATGTTGAGGCATGTGATATTGAAATTTGGGTTGTTGGTGGTACCGTTGGTGCCGGTGATTTGGATGAAGCTGGTACGTTTTGCACCATATTTTCCAAGACTACAACTTATGCGCGAAGTTCGTTAACTTCTTCTATTACACCGGGATGATTGTCGGTTCGGACGAGCGGATGAATGAGGTTTAGAATCTGAGATAGTATATGATCGTGATGAGATACTTTGGAAATGAGAGAGAAAATGGTGTCTCGAACAGGTTCGCCGGTAAACGTTTTAGGTCCATTGTCAAGAGGTGAATTTGGTTAGTGGAAATGATCGCCTTCTTCGCGTTTCCATTGATTAAGTCGACTACGAACCCATCTCCAATTCATTCAGAATAGATGATGGCTAATTGATCGATTCATTCCGGTTACTCTGCTTTCGGAGCTCGAGTGGAAATCCATATCGAAATAGCTGTCGGAATAACTATCGAAATAGCTATCGAAATCAGATGGACTCGAACTGGTTGAGGGATTCATCTCGTACGATCAGATGAAGGATTTTCGATAAGAAATAGATTATAGGATGTAGATTAGTACCCTGCAATACATAATTTACATATGCATATATAATACTAAAATCCCATAAGCTACGGAGGAATCTACGGAAGCTGTCAGGCAAAGGTAACAATAACAGATACGCTAAGATATGAATTTAACTATACACTGTCTATGCAATAAAGGCAGTAAGACGTGTCTTAGACTTTAAGGATGATAAGCAAATAATTTTTCGACACTAAATGATAAGCAAAACTTTTGACATGCAAACACGGTCGAAGTCCAGACTCATTAATGCATTCTAACGACTATCAGTTAGACTCACTAATGCAAGACCTGGTTCGCTAAGACCACCGCTCTGATACCAACTGTGAAGACCCGTCCTAATCCATCCGGACGAAGTCCATATCGATTATAAACGATTCACAACAGTTGATTACATCGCGAGATACTTGACCTCTATATGATACATTTTACAAACATTGCATTCGTTTTTGAAAAGACAAACTTTCATTACATCGAAAGTTGACAGGCATGCATACCATTTCATAATATATCCAACTATAATTGACTTGATAATAATCTTGATGAACTCGACGACTCGAATGCAACGTCTTTTGAAATATGCCATGAATGACTCCAAGTAATATCTATAAAATGAGCAAATACACAGCGGAAGATTTCTTTCGTACCTGAGAATAAACATGCTTTAAAGTGTCAACCAAAAGGTTGGTGAGTTCATTAGTTTAACTTAAACAATCGTTTCCATCATTTTAATAGACCACAAGATTTCAGATTTCCATTTCTCATAAACATACGTCCCATGCATAGAGACAAAAATATCATTCATATGGATTGAACACCTGGTAACCGACATTAACAATATGCATATATAAGAATATCCCCATCATTCCGGGATCCTCCTTCGGACATGATATAAATTTCGAAGTACTAAAACATCCGGTACTTTGGATGGGGCTTGTTGGGCCCGATAGATCTATCTTTAGGATTCGCGTCAATTAGGGTGTCTGTTCCCTAATTCTTAGATTACCAGACTTAATAAAAAGGGGCATATTCGACTTCGATAATCCAACCATAAAATGTAGTTTCACGTACTTGTGTCAATTTCGTAAAACAGTTATAAAAGTTGCGCATGTATTCTCAGCCCAAAAATATAAAGGGTAAAAAGGCAAATGAAACTCACGATACTGTATTTTGTAGTAAAAATACATATGACGTCATTGAACAATGCAGGGTTGGCCTCGGATTCACGAACCTATATCAATTGTGTATATATTAATACGTATAATGTAAGTTACAAAATTTCATTTATTAATATGTATTATTTATATATTATAGTTTTGTAGAATTTATTCTAACCTTTATTTTAAAACGTATACTTATATTATATTTTAAGTTATATTTTATATATATATCGATTTTATGTATATATATCTATAATGATTTTCGTTTATATAAATAGTGACATTAATATATTTATATACATATATTTGTGGTTAGTATTGTATTTATGAAATTTTATTAGTTTGTTATGTGAATTATTAATACAATCCTAGTATATACCATAAGTATATATATAGTGTACAAAAGATTTATTTGTTAAAATAATAATTTAGATAATAATGATTTACTAATAATAATAATAATTTTATTAATAATGATAATACTAATAGCAAAAAAAAATGAAAATGATAACTGTTAATGATACTAATAATAATAACTCTAAAATAATATTAATACTAATACCATACTTATGTTAATAATAAGGTTCTAATATTTATAAAATGATAAATGATAATCATAATAATACTAGTAAATATTAATGATGATACTGATAAATATGATATTATTAATTGTAAATGTACTGATGATACTATTATTTATAAACCGGTACAAATTCTAATATTGATGATAATAATATATTTTTATTTCCTTCTGATAATAATATATTTTTATTTCCTTCATAATAATAATAATAATGATAATCATAATCATAATCCTAATGATGATAAAATACTAAAATGATAAGTTTATTACTAATAATAATATTATTAATACCTATCAGAATAATAATAGTAATGTCTATAATACTTTCAAATATGATAACAAGTATGATACTAATAATAACAATAACAATAACAATCAAAACAATCACAATAATAATAATAATACTAATAATAATTAATATATAATAACAATAATAAAATTAGAAAAGAAAACTACCTCACATGAAAAGAGTTTCAAAAAAAAAAGAAACTACCGTCCTCTGGACTCGATCTCGTGACCACATGCTCACACGCAAACACTCTCGACCATCCCACCAATTCTGATTCTCTGTACTAATATCGAATTTAAATTTTATATATAAACTGTTTTTCTTCTATTCCTCTTCTTCTCCACAAGTCTCATGGATTCAACAAAACATCAATAACCAAAAAAAAAAAAAAAATCAGGGTTCCTTTTAAAGCTTCAAAACATTACAGAAAAAATAATAATTTGGGTTCTAAAATAAAAAAAATAAAAACACTAAAGGCCTACTGCAGCGTCGGTTCTTGGAACAAAACAAAAAAAATTGATTTCGTAATAGATAACATTATAGATAATGTTTATAACACGAAATAGTTTTCTAAACATGTATAAAAACTACTGGAATCGTCAATTTGATCAGAAACATATACACGAACGCGAATTTGTCTCAAGAACAATTGTTGACTTTTTTTAAACTAAACTTTGACTTCAAAATTCAAGATCGATATAAAGATTTGAGAGTTGAGATTTTGCAGATAGATTCAAAGAAAGATTTCTAACCTTTCTGCATTTTTAGATTTTGAAACTTTATTCGAAATTGAATTAAGAGAAAAAGAAATTGGAGCGTGCAGAGAAGAAGAAAAAAAAAATATCGCTGTGCTCTTTAATCCCATTGAATTTCCTTTTTATTTGATTTGCAATTATACATAATCATTTTGTAATAATAGAGATCGGTTGATAAAAAATGGAGAAAATGTCAACACAGGTTCACGAGTTTGGAGCAGGAAAGAAACAAAAAAAATAATAATAATAGAGATAAAGGATACAGAGGTCAAGCGTATAATATAGATCCCTACTGTTTTTTTTAATTAATAATAATAATATATAATAACAATACTATTAATATCTAATAATATTAATAAAATTAATAATAATGATAAATATAATATTAATGATAATAATAATTGTAAAAATAATAATAATAATAATAATAATAATAATAATAATAATAATAATAATAATACCATACTAATTATGATAATATTAATATTTTATCGATAATAATAATATTAGTAATAATAATCTAATTTATACATCCAATTTCATCTTTATATGATATAAAGTGATATTATGAATACAAATATTGATATTTGACGATACAAATAACATTACTACAACAACTATATTTGTATTTAAATTTAATTTATTAATATCATCTATTATTATGTAATATTTAATAATTATGTAATATGTATTGTAACATATACTGAATATTATATATTTATGCATTTTAATATAAATATATTATAATATTTATTTACATACTAATTATATTATACTTATGTATGTAATTATGAAAAATATAAATGTTTTATATATGTAAGTATTATATATATTTATTAAAATAGTACATTATTTCATCATAGATATATTATAAATTTCTACATATACATAATATAATAATTATGTATAAAATCATATATATATATAGTTATATTTATGTATATATGTATACTACCATATATATAAAATCATGTTTTAAATGTTGAGTAGATGATTAATTATGTATATTAAACAATTAACTACAAAGTATAACATTGTACATTTAATATTTTGATAACGTTGGTAAAATATGTTTGAATCATTTATATACAATATACTATATATATTCAAAATGAAAATCTTTAGTTATTAAAGGTTATCTTTTATAATAACAAAATTACTTAATAGTTCATTAATACTAATATAATTAGTTTTATATATAATTATTTATATTTACATTCTTAGTTACAATTAAAGGTTCGTGAATCGTCGAAAATAGTTAAAGGTCAAATGTTATCATGAAATAGTTCAAACATAATGAGACTCGGTTTAATAGACTTTGCTTATCGAGTCGAATCATATAAGATTATGTTTAAATTTGGTCGGAAATTCCCGGGTCATCACAGTTATGGTTATTAGTATTAATATTGTTAATATTATGATTAGTAATAATAAGTATTATTAAGTATCATTTTAAAATTCTTATTATTATTATTATTATTATTATTATTATTATTATTATTATTATTATTATTATTATTATTATTAGTGTTATTGTTACTATTATTATTAACATTAAGTATTAAGTATTATTATAAAAAAAAATATTATTTTCATTATTATTGTTATTAAACTTATCATTTTACTAAAAAAAAAAATTTCATTTTTATTAAAGTCATTATTTTTATCATTATTATTAAGAGTATCATTTTTATAAAAACTATCATCTTTGTTATCATTACTATTATTATTATAAAATAAAACAATTTATTATTTATTATTATCAATATTATTTTATCAAATAATTGTTAGTTATGTAAAACTATCTTTACTACAACTAAAATAACTATATTAAAATTTATATTAATAAATATAATTAATTAAGTTATTAATAAAACACCTAATTAAAATAACAATTAAATCACTAATAATATATAAATTTGTTCGACTATCATTATATGTGTTAACATATATAAATGATATAGGTTCGTGAATCCGAGGACAACCTTGCATTGTGTATTATATTGTCATATGTATTTTTACTACAAAATACAATATGGTGAGTTTCATTTGCTCCCTTTTTAATTGATTTTGTAATACATATTTTTGGGCTGAGAATACATGCGATGCTTTTATAAATGTTTACGAGATAGACACAAGTACTTAAAATATATTCTACGTTGAGTTGTACCACCCTACATATCTTCCCTAATAGCTTGGTAACTACTATTTACATGTGGTATTGTAAACGCGAATCCTGTTGATAGATCTATCGGGCCTGACGACCCCAACCGGACTGGACGACCAGTATTCAACGGTTGCACAGTACTTCGTTTTGTAGGCTACACTTGGTACGGTGTAGTGAGATTTCATAATAAAGGGAATATGCGACGTTGATTAAAAGTTAAGTATGGTTACCAAGTGCTCAACCACTTAGAATATTTTTATTAAAACGTTTGTGTATATGAAATTTTGTGGTCTATTTAGATATTGAAATGATTGTTATGATAAACCTATGAACTCACCAACCTTTTAGTTGACACTTTTAAGCATGTTTATTCTCAGGTATGAAAGAAACCTTCCGCTGTGCATTTGCTCAATCGTAGGATATTACATGGAGTCATTCATGGTATATTTAGGTCAGCACCTCGCTATGGGACCAGATGTTGAAGACTTTGTCCAGGTGGATTAGGACGGGTCATCACAGCTCAGAATCAGAATCAGACTCGATGCTTTCTCCCTCTTTTTCAACATTGGCAGCAGCAGCAGCAGCTTTAGCCTCAGCTTCAATCCTTTCTGCCTCTAGCTCGGCAGGAGTTTTATCACGGGCGGTGACCTCAACGTCATCCTCAAGATCTAGAGACAGGATAGCAGAGCGGACAAGCATCTCGGTTTGTTCTGCAATAATTAAACAAAGGCAAATACAATAATATAAGCAATAATGGTATAAAATAGACAGACATATATATGTATTAGGAGGATCATAGCACATCCTACCCTGGTTCTTCTGGCAGAGTACTGGCATAGAAGTACTTGGCCATTCTTGGCTTACTTTGCACAACACAAGAATCCCCTCATACTTCTCGTATGATCTGGGCAGAAGGCGAAGTTCTTTAAGATGGTTTACTATTTGCTTTTCTGCGGCGGATATCGAGACAGCCTTTCCTACGCCAGCATCTATAGACTTCCATTTACAGACAACGGAATACGCTTCCGGAATAACCCCCTCATCAACAAAGAAAAATGGACTCTTCCAGCCTTTTAAGTTTGACACTTTATTAATGCCAATGAAATGTGTTTTTGGTTTGTTGTCAATGGTGAGCTAGCATTGGCTAATTGTTCGAATTCTAAAAAGAGAAATAAAAACTTTAAGGCGTGGCTTTATATTGGAGGCATTGCAATACATTTCAAAAAGAATAATTTTTTGAAGACCATGGGGATGGATTTGGCTCAGGCAGGCTCTAAAATATCGGAGGATGCGGAGAAGAAATTTTGTAATGGGAACACGGAGATTGCTGTGGGTAAGTTGTAACGCGTATAAGGTAATTTTACCAGCAGGAGGTTTGTTGGCCCTTTGGCTAGTAGAAGGAAGAATAGGGTTGTATTGATTTAAATGATGAAAGGCAATCTTTAAACCATCAAAGTGGCTCTCAAATAGTGATGATGCAATCGTATTAACTTCAGGAAGGTCAGTTATTTCTGAAGTGGAAAGCTGTACGTTTTCTTGGCCAGTACTCGACACAGAAGCCATGGTAATAATATGAACAGGAAAAGTGAACAAGAAATAACAGTGAGATGAAGTGTAACTAACCTTGAAAGATGAAAAACCTTAAAAAGTTGAAAATAGAGCTTAAATAAAGCGATGAAGATTTGTGCAGAAATATGCTTTTTGGATCTTGAACAAAGGTAAAAAAGTGAAGGTAAAAGGTTATGGCAGTTTATATAGAAATTCATCAATGCATTTTTTATGAGCATGATCGTGACACGTGTATGGACGAGTGTAAAAGTTGAGTATGAAGGAACGCTTTTTATAGCTGTACGCGCGTGGAGTGTTTCAACCATTTAAAAACAATCATCACAAAGTCAGTAAATTTCATCTTTCATTATTATCTATAACATTTTCCCCGATGCAAATAGGAAATGAGAAGACTTGCTTGGGAAATGTTAGAAAAAGTTTAACAACTTAACCTTTTTTTCAAACGTTTAAGTCATGTTGAACGATGATTATGCTCGAGGTATAGATTGCGATGTTGAGGCGTGTGATGTTGAAACTTGGGTTGTTGGTGGTACCGGTGTTGATGTTGGTAGTACTGTTGGTGCCGGTGATGTTGTTGAAGCTGGTAAGTTTTGCACCATATTCTCCAAATTGATTACTCGAGCGCGAAGCTCGTTGACTTCTTCCATTACTCCAGAATGATTGTCGGTCGAATCGAGTGGATGAATAAGGTTAAGAATAGTGGATAGAATATAATCGTGTCAAGCTACCCTGGAAATGAGACTGAAAATGGTGTTTCAGATAGGTTCGCCGGTAAGTGCTTCATGTTCATCGCCAAGAGGTAAATTCGGTTGGTGGAAGGGATTGCCTTCTTCGCGTCTCCATTGATTAAGTCGATCATGAACCCATCCCCAATTCATCCAGAATTGAAGATGACTAATCGGTTGATCCATTCCGGTTACACTGCTTTCGGAGCTCAGGTGGATATCCATATCTGAATAGTTGTCGGAATCCGAGGAATTTGAACTAGTTGCGAGTTCCATCTCATATGATTGAGTAAAGGATTTTTCGATATGAAATGATTTCCGAATATTGGATGGTATTCAAACTACATAGAATATCTATATATATAGTACTAAAGATTTCATAGACTACGTATGAATTTACGGCATATGTTGTAGTGACCCGAACTTTTCCATGTTTATATATATTAAATGAAATTGTTATTTACATGATTAAGTGTTTCCAACATGTTAATCAATCAAACTTGTTAAGACTTGATTAATTGAAATAGGTTTCATATAGACAATTGACCACACAAGTTGACCGGCGATTCAAGAACGTTAAAACTTGTAAAAACTATATGATGACATATATATGATTATATATATAGTTCACATGATATTATGATAAGCAAGTATCTCATTAGGTATTTTAACAATGAGTTATATACATAAAATTGAGTTTATTGAATTAAGAAACTCGAAACGGTATATATAACGATTATCATTATAACAACGTCTTACTAAATACATATGAATCATATTAAGATATTTATACACTATGTTTAATCATGATAAATGATAAGTAAACATGTCATTAAGTGTATTAACAATGAACTACATATGTAAAAACAAGACTACTAACTTAATGATTTCGAAATGAGACATATATGTAACGATTATCGTTGTAACATCATTTAACTGTATATATATCATACGAAGTTATATTAATATATAATAATATCATGATAATGTAATAATTTAACATCTCATTAGATATAATAAACATTGGGTTAACAACATTTAACATGATCGTTAACTTAAAGGTTTCAAATCAACATTTACATGTAACGACTAACGATGACTTAACGACTCAGTTAAAAAGTATATGCATGTAGTGTTTTAATATGTATTCATACACTTTTGAAAGACTTCAAGACACTTATCAAAATACTTCTACGTAACAAAAATGCTTACAATTACATCCTCGTTCAGTTTCATCAACAATTCTACTCGTATGCACCCGTATTCGTATTCGTACAATACACAGCTTTTAGATGTATGTACTATTGGTATATACACTCCAATGATCAGCTCGTAGCAGACTATGTGAGTCACCTAACACATGTGGGAACCATCATTTGGAAACTAGCATGAAATATCTCATAAAATTATAAAAATATTAGTAATCATTCATGACTTATTTACATGTAAACAAAATTACACATCCTTTATATCTAATCCATATACCATCGACCAAAAACACCTACAAACACTTTCATTCTTCAACTTTATTCATCTAATTGATCTCTCTCAAGTTCTATCTTGAAGTTTTAAGTGTTCTTCATAAATTCTATAAGTTCTAGTTTCATAAAATCAAGAATACTTCCAAGTTTGCTAGCTTACTTCCAATCTTGTAAAGTGATCATCCAACCTCAAGAAATATTTCTTATTTACAGTAAGATATCTTTCTAATACAAGGTAATACTCATATTCAAACTTTGATTCAATTTCTATAACTATAACAATCTTATTTCGAGTGGAAATCTTACTTGAACTTGTTTTCGTGTCATGTTTCTGCTTCAAGAACTTTCAAGCCATCCAAGGATCCTTTGAAGCTAGACCCATTTCTCTCATTTCCAGTAGGTTTATCCACAAAACTTGAGGTAGTAATGATGTTCATAACATCATTCGATTCATATATATAAAACTACCTTATTCGAAGGTTTAAACTTGAAATCACTAGAACATAGTTTAGTTAATTCTAAACTTGTTCGCAAACAAAAGTTAATCCTTATAACTTAACTTTTAAAATCAACTAAACACATGTTCTATATCTATATGATATGCTAACTTAATGATTTAAAACCTGGAAACACGAAAAACAACGTAAAACCGAACATACGCCGTCGTAGTAACACCGCGGGCTGTTTTGGGTTTGATAATTAAAAACTATGATAAACTTTGATTTGAAATTTGTTCTTCTGGGAAAATGATTTTTCTTATGAACATGAAACTATATCCAAAAATCATGGTTAAACTCAAAGTGAAAGTATGTTTTTCAAAATGGTCATCAAGACGTCGTTCTTTCGACTGAAATGACTACCTCTTAAAAAAATGACTTGTAACTTATATTTCTGACTATAAACCTATACTTTTCGTTTAGATTCATAAAATAGAGTTCAATATGAAACCATAGCAATTTGATTTACTCAAAACGGATTTAAAACGAAAAAGTTATGGGTAAAATAAAATTGGATATTTTTTGATTGTTGTAGCTACGGGAAATATTGTAATAATTCTATACAAATCATATCCTAGCTAACTTATATTGTATTATACATGTATTCTAATATATTATGTAATCTTGGGATACCATAGACACGTATGCAAATGTTTTGACATATCATATCGACCCATGTATATATATTATTTGGAACAACTATAGACACTCTATATGCAGTAATGTTGGAGTTAGCTATACAGGGTTGAGGTTGATTCCAAAAATATATATACTTTAAGTTGTGATCTAGCCTGAGACATGTATACACTGGGTCGTGAATTGATTCAAGATAATATATATCAATATATTTCTGTACATTTAACTATGGACAACTAGTTGTAGGTTACTAACGAGGACAGCTGACTTAATAAACTTAAAACATCAAAATGTATTAAAAGTGTTGTAAATATATTTTGAACATACTTTGATATATATGTACATATTTGTTATAGGTTCGTGAATCGACCAGTGGCCAAGTCTTACTTCCCGACGAAGTAAAAAATCTGTGAAAGTGAGTTATAGTCCCACTTTTAAAATCTAATATTTTGGGATGAGAATACATGCAGTTTTATAAATGTTTTACGAAATAGACACAAGTAAATGAAACTACATTATATGGGTGAATGATCGAAGCCGAATATGCCCCTTTTGCTTGGTAACCTAAGAATTAGTAAACCGGTCTACTAATTGACGCGAATCCTAAAGATAGATCTATTGGGCCTAACAAACCCCATCCAAAGTACTGGATGCTTTAGTACTTCAAATTCGTTTTTATCATGTCCGAAGGATTTCCCGGAATGATAGGGGATATTCTTATATGCATCTTGTTAATGTCGGTTACCAGGTGTTCATTATATGAATGATTTTTATCTCTATGTATGAGATGTATATTGAAATATGAAATCTTATGGTCTATTATTATGATTTGATAATATATAGGTTAAACCTATAACTCACCAATATTTTTGTTGACGTCTTAAGCATGTTTATTCTCAGGTGATTATTAAGAGCTTCCGCTGTTGCATACTAAAATAAAGACAAGATTTGGAGTCCATGCTTGTATGATATTATGTAAAAACTGCAATCAAGAAAATTATTTTTGATGTAATATATTCTTATTGTAAACCATTATGTAATTGTCGTGTGTAAACGGTATATTTTAGATTATCATTATTTGATAATCTAATTAATGCTTTTTAAACCTTTATAGATAAAATAAAGGTTATGGTTGTTTTAAAAATGAATGCAGTATTTTGAAAACGTCTAATATAGATGTCAAAATCTCGTGACAAAATCAATTAATTTGGAACGTTTATAATCAATATGAACGGGACATTTCAGTTGGTATTCGAGCATTGGTCTTAGAGAACTAGAAATTTGCATTAGTGTGTCTTATCGAGTTTGTTAGGATACATTAGTGAGTCTGGACTTCGACAGTGTTTTCTTTTAAAATGATTGCTTAACACTTTTGTTGGAAACTATATGTTATTAATATGTAAATATTATGTGATATATTAACCTCTTAATGTGTTTGATATTGTGTGATAGATGTCTACCACTAGTACAAATTCCATCAACTCACCTAATAATAATGAAGAGTCGAATATACTTTGGGAAGATACACAAATTCCCGAAGAGGAACCGGAAGAAGATGAACCAGAAGAAGAGGAACCAGAAGAGGAGGAACTGGAAGAGGAGGAACCGGAAGAAGAAGAGGTTCCGGAGGAAGAAATATTGATACCTATAGTAAATCGATTAAATAAAAGAAAATTCTCAACCAACGGACCAAAGTTAATAATGGTCAATGGTGTTTCCACCGAGGAACCAAAATATTGGGAAGATTACCAATTTTCCGATGAATCGGATCCCGATGAGGATTTCGATGATGTTATAGAAATTACCTTGACCCAATTTAATAAAGTGAAAGAAAATAATAAGGGAAAAGGTATAAAAATAGAGAAACCCGATTCCAACCCTGATGAACTTTATATGTATTGGCAACATCCGTATTTCCTAAAATGTAACAATGACCCGGGAACCTCTAAACCACCAGGTTTTTCTAAACCATTGTGGAAAATGACGGCTCGTATTAGAGGAACACAATATATTCCTAGAAAATTAGGAAAACAAACCAAGTCCGAAGAAGAAGAAACTAGTGATTCAGATTAGAGGGTTGTAATCATGTTGTGTATTATATGTATTATAGTGTGCTTGTACTTTTATGTTCTATGTAAAAATTGCTTGTATTGTTTGTTAATAATCTTTTACGAATCTAATCCTTGTCTATTTTACAGTATAAAAACAAAATGGACGTTAAAGGTAGACAATCGAATATTTTAGAAGATCTACTAGAGGATATGATTGAGGGAATCTTGTCTAGAGTCGGTCAGAATTCATCAGCACAATTAATTATGGCAAAATTAACTTGTCAAACATTTGAAAGACTTTCTAGAAATGCCTTAGTTTATAAAAGTCTTTCCTTTGATAGGTGGGGTATATCACATTGGGGAGACCGTAAGTTATGCCGTATTTTCTTTAAAGCATTAAATGCGAGGAATCCAAATGCAATTTTATGCTACGGGTTAAGAACCTATTTTGACTCAACATATCTCAACATAGGATTTTGTGAATTAGAAAGAGCTTCTAACATGCAACATAAAGAAGCATGTTATGCTTACGGGTTAGTGATGTTCGCTTCTTACCAAAGTGAGAAAAAGAACATCGGATTGCAACTTTTAAATAAAACCTTCCCACAAGTGACAGATTCAGTAGTTGGGGTGAGAAACAAGGTTTTTATATTATTACGGGGCTGTTGGACATTACGAAACCCTCGTCCTTTTGACGACATTACAACATGCTGCCTAGCCAATGGTCATAACGGTTATTTTCCACAAGACCAAGGATGGGAAGTCATCTTAGTAAAACCAGAATGCATGACTTGTTTCTGGACTTATGAATTACGTGTCTTTATTTCCTTTACTGAACAACTTGCGTATTAACTAGATTTATCTTCAAAACTGTCATGTATCAAAGTGTACTATATTTCATGTTATATGTAATATAGCGATGTTGTAAGTTTGAAGAATATTTATATGTGATATATTATTATAATCAGTTTTTCATATGGAATTGTAGTAGTTGAATTGTATATTAGCTACTAAGTATGAACTTAACGGGTAAGTAGTACCCGAATTTAAACTTATAAAATGCTAATATGAAGAAAAAGATTTTATAAATGAGTTCATATTATGCTACGAAATACTATTGACTACTCTTAATATTCAGTATGATTAACTCGATTCAGTTGGCTATTTTGAAGGAAATGGCACCGACTACTCGACACACCATGAATATGAGCGAAGAGGAATTTCGTACCTTTTTTGCTGCAAACATAGTCACAGTACAGGCTGCGCTACATACCAACAATAACTCTGAATCTAGCAATGCAGCTAACGGTGCAAGAAATCGTGTAGGATGCTACTACAAAGAATTCACTGCCTGCAAACCTTTGGAATTTAATGGAACTGAAGGACTAATTGGATTGAAACGGTGGACCGAGAAAGTCGAATCGGTGTTTGCCATAAGTAAGTGTACTGAAGAGGACAAAGTTAAGTACGCTATGCATACCTTCACAGGTACTGCGTTAACGTGGTGGAACACCTATCTTGAACAGGTAGGACAAAATGTTGCTTACGCACTACCGTGGTCGGCATTCAAGCAATTGATGAACGAGCAGTACCGTCCTAGAAACGAAGTTAATAAGCTCAAGGTAGAGCTTAGAGAGTTACGAACACAAGGGTTCGACATTATCACGTATGAACGATGATTCACAGAGTTGTGCCTATTGTGTCCGGGAGCGTTCGAAGATGAAGAAGAGAAGATCAACGCGTTTGTTAAAGGGTTACCAGTAAGGATTCAAGAAGATGTGAGTTCACATGAGCCCGCTTCTATACAGAAGGCAGGTCGAATGGCTCATAAACTCATAAATCAGATTGAGGGAAGAATTAAAGAGCAGGTGGCCGAAGAAGCTAACACGAAACAACTCAAGAGGAAGTGGGAGGAAAATGGTGACAAGAGTCACCAGTACAACAACAACAACAATTACAACCACAATTGCAACAACTATCCCAACAACCGCAACAACAATCACAACAATTACCACAATCCTAACAATAACTACAACAAACATCCCAACAACAACAACTACAACAACTGTTTCAACAACAATAATAACCCCAACAACAACCTCAATAACAACAACGGCAACAAAAACTGTAAGACCCAACTATTACATAAGGTATTTATGGTGTACGATACGTGTATGAAGTGTACGAAGCACGTACATGTTCCTTGCTCGAACGTCAAAGAAAACTGGACGTTGTCTGAAGTGACAAGGTGTGTACGTATCTTTTCAACCCCAAATAAAATTTGAGTTGACATTTCAAAGCCTTGCCATTAGAAAGAAAATCTTATTACGTTTCCAATGATATTTGATTCATTGAAAATGGAGTTATGGTCAAAAAGTTATGGACAAAACAAGAAACTGAAAACTGACCTGAAGGTTGGAGCGGCGCTCCACCTTATGGAGCGGCTCTCCGATCCCGTCTGATGCAATTTTCAGTTTTTTTAAAAGGTTTAAATGAGGGGTACTTTGGTCTTTTCACTAGGGTCAGTTTGGGGTCATCAAAACTGATCCATTGATCATTTTGGATCACATTTCACTCATCAAACCCTAGAGTGAGAAACCCAATTTAAGTGAGAGAAAGCTCCATTTGGAGAAGAAGAATTTTGATTCGGGTCAAATCTCAAGTATTAAAGTTGTTCTACTCGTCAACGGCATCATTTTAGCGGTATTGGTAAGTTCCAACTCCGAGTTTCATTGTTTGATTTGAGATTCAATGTTAAGGTTTTGAGATTGTTAGTTGTAAAATCCATTTAGTTGATGAAGAGGGTTTATGGAAACTTGCTATTTTGATATTTGGCGGGTTTTGGGTTGGTTAATGATTTAACCATGTTTAAGACTTGTAAATGGTGTATAATCACTAGTATTAGTGATTATTGATGTTTTGGAGACAATTAGGGTTCTTGTGGTTGACTAATTTTGACTAAAGTCAAAATTAGTGTTTGTTGATGATTATGACCCAGTTGTCGATTTAATAAGGTTTATAAACTTAAAATGGATTAAGTTGAAGCATAGAACCTAGTTAATTATGTTTTGGTGTCAAAACTTGCTAATGGCGCGATGTTGATTCCTTATGGGTCAAAATTAGGGTTTAAGTGTCATTTTGGGCAAGATAGGTGTTTAACACCTATGATTGGGTTTAATTGGCATATTAGGACCATTCTCACTTGTGTTAGTGATTATTGGTTAGTTTGGGCACGGTTTATGCTTGAAAGTGCATTTGGGTCGAAATTGCACTAGTTGTCAATTTGGGTTGATTTGTATATCCACCCTAATTGTGTTACTTGTTATGTGATAAATGGAATAGGTACATTCCATCGGCGATTGCGGATTATTCGGTGGCATTCTTCAAGGCGACAAGGTGAGTGTTAATATCCTATGTGCATATGTATGTGTAGGATGGGTGCAGGTCGGGTGAAGTGATTTTCGGTCATAGAGCTCACTTCACATATAGGTGGATTGATGGACTTGTGTATAGGTCCAATTGGCATGGTTGTACGTTTTGGTTGACCACCTTTGACGAGGTGCACACTTTGTGTGTCCATTATCACATGGGCGGGTGATGTGGATTATATAACCCCAATGGCGAAGGGTTAATATTGTGAGTGGAATGATTATGCGTTCATGTTTATGGCGTATTTGTTTGTGGATGTTATGGTAGCATCGAGTGTAAACCACGAGCCGGTAGCACTATAAAATAAGATGTGAACCACGAGCCGGTAGCATCGAGTGTGAACCACGAGCCGGTAGCACTATAAAATAAGATGTGAACCACGAGCCGGCAGCATCTAGTGTGAACCACGAGCCGATAGCACTATAAAATGAGGCATGAACCACGAGCCGGTAGCGTCGAAGTGTGAACCACGAGGCGGTAGCACTATAAAAGAGTATGACTCAAATGCGTATGGTGTGAACCACGAGCCGGTAGCACCATAGCGTTTATGGTTAACCATATTGTGTTTGTGATTGTTTAGCATGTTAAATATTGTATACGTATAATGTTGTATTGTTGTGATGTAGCTAACCCTCCGGGTATAGCTTATTGGCATTTGTTCACATTGTCGTTGGTGAACTTACTCGTTGTTGATGTTGTTAGCTTGTTGCTTAGTGATCGTACGGTATGCTTAGATTAGCTTGCCTTTATGCTTGGATGCTTCGGTATGCGTTATTTGATTATTTGTGTGGCATGTCCATTATATGTATATATATGTATTTAGTATATTCTCACTCACTAAGCGTTAGCTTACCCTCTCGTTGTTTACATTTTTATTGATTTGCTTGGATGCGGCGGCTCGGGTAAGCGTGGGAACTAGTGGACTCGCGTAGTTGCTTTAGAAGGCTTGCTATTGGATTTGATTAGGATTGGGTAGCGTATCCCCAATTGAAATGTCCCGTTCTTATTGATTAAAAACGTTCCATATTAATTGATTTCGTTGCGAGGTTTTAACCTCTATATGAGACGTTTTTCAAAGACTGCATTCATTTTAAAACAAACCATAACCTTTATTTCATCAATAAAGGTTTAAAAAGCTTTACGTAGATTATCAAATAATGATAATCTAAAATATCCTGTTTACACACGACCATTACATAATGGTTTACAATACAAATATGTTACAACAAAATAAGTTTCTTGAATGCAGTTTTTACACAATATCATACAAGCATGGACTCCAAATCTCGTCCTTATTTAAGTATGCGACAGCGGAAGCTCTTAATAATCACCTGAGAATAAACATGCTTAAAACGTCAACAAAAATGTTGGTGAGTTATAGGTTTAACCTATATATATCAAATCATAATAATAGACCACAAGATTTCATATTTCAATACACATCCCATACATAGAGATAAAAATCATTCATATGGTGAACACCTGGTAACTGACATTAACAAGATGCATATATAAGAATATCCCCATCATTCCGGGACACCCTTCGGATATGATATAAATTTCGAAGTACTAAAGCATCCGGTACTTTGGATGGGGTTTGTTAGGCCCAATAGATCTATCTTTAGGATTCATGTCAATTAGGGTGTCTGTTCCCTAATTCTTAGATTACCAGACTTAATAAAAAGGGGAATATTCGATTTTGATAATTCAACCATAGAATGTAGTTTCACGTACTTGTGTCTATTTTGTAAATCATTTATAAAACCTGCATGTATTCTCATCCCAAAAATATTAGATTTTAAAAGTGGGACTATAACTCACTTTCACAGATTTTTACTTCATCGGGAAGTAAGACTTGGCCACTGGTTGATTCACGAACCTATAACAATATATACATATATATCAAAGTATGTTCAAAATATATTTACAACACTTTTAATATATTTTGATGTTTTAAGTTTATTAAGTCAGCTGTCCTCGTTAGTAACCTACAACTAGTTGTCCACAGTTAGATGTACAGAAATAAATCGATAAATATTATCTTGAATCAATCCACGACCCAGTGTATACGTATCTCAGTATTGATCACAACTCAAACTATATATATTTTGGAATCAACCTCAACCCTGTATAGCTAACTCCAACATTCACATATAGAGTGTCTATGGTTGTTCCAAAATATATATAGATGTGTCGACATGATAGGTCGAAACATTGTATACGTGTCTATGGTATCTCAAGATTACATAATATACAATACAAGTTGATTAAGTTATGGTTGGAATAGATTTGTTACCAATTTTCACGTAGCTAAAATGAGAAAAATTATCCAATCTTGTTTTACCCATAACTTCTTCATTTTAAATCCGTTTTGAGTGAATAAAATTGCTATGGTTTCATATTGAACTCTATTTTATGAATATAAACAGAAAAAGTATAGGTTTATAGTCAGAAAAATAAGTTACAAGTCGTTTTTGTAAAGGTAGTCATTTCAGTCGAAAGAACGACGTCTAGATGACCATTTTAGAAAACATACTTCCACTTTGAGTTTAACCATAATTTTTGGATATAGTTTCATGTTAATAATAAAAATCATTTTCCTAGAAAAACAACTTTTAAATCAAAGTTTATCATAGTTTTTAATTAACTAACCCAAAACAGCCCGCGGTGTTACTACGACGGCGTAAATCCAGTTTTACGGTGTTTTTCGTGTTTCCAGGTTTTAAATCATTAAGTTAGCATATCATATAGATATAGAACATGTGTTTAGTTGATTTTAAAATTCAAGTTAGAAGTATTAACTTTTGTTTGCGAACAAGTTTAGAATTAACTAAACTATGTTCTAGTGATTACAAGTTTAAACCTTCGAATAAGATAGCTTTATATATATGAATTGAATGATGTTATGAACATCATTACTACCTTAAGTTCCTTGGATAAACCTACTGGAAAAGAGAAAAATGCATCTAGCTTCAACGGATCCTTGGATGGCTCGAAGTTCTTGAAGCAGAATCATGACACGAAAACAAGTTCAAGTAAGATCATCACTTGAAATAAGATTGTTATAGTTATAGAAATTGAACCAAAGTTTGAATATGATTATTACCTTGTATTAGAATGATAACCTACTGTAAGAAATAAAGATTTCTTGAGGTTGGATGATCACCTTACAAGATTGGAAGTGAGCTAGCAAACTTGAAAGTATTCTTAATTTTATGTAACTAGAACTTGTAGAATATATGAAGAACACTTAGAACTTGAAGATAGAACTTGAGAGAGATCAATTAGATGAAGAAAATTGAATAATGAAAGTGTTTGTAGGTGATTTTGGTCATTGGTGTATGGATTAGATATAAAGGATATGTAATTTTGTTTTCATGTAAATAAGTCATGAATGATTACTCATATTTTTGTAATTTTATGAGATATTTCATGCTAGTTGCCAAATGATGGTTCCCACATGTGTTAGGTGACTCACATGGGCTGCTAAGAGCTGATCATTGGAGTGTATATACCAATAGTACATACATCTAAAAGTTGTGTATTGTACGAGTACGAATACGGGTGCATACGAGTAGAATTGTTGATGAAACTGAACGAGGATGTAATTGTAAGCATTTTTGTTAAGTAGAAGTATTTTGATAAGTGTATTGAAGTCTTTCAAAAGTGTATAAATATATATTAAAACACTACATGTATATACATTTTAACTGAGTCGTTAAGTCATCGTTAGTCGTTACATGTAAGTGTTGTTTTGAAACCTTTAGGTTAACGATCTTGTTAAATGTTGTTAACCCAATGTTTATAATATAAAATGAGATTTTTAAATTATTATATTATCATGATATTATCATGTATGAATATCTCTTAATATGATATATATATACATTAAATGTCTTTACAACGATAATCGTTACATATATGTCTCGTTTAAAAATCATTAAGTTAGTAGTCTTGTTTTTACATATGTAGTTCATTGTTAATATACTTAATGATATGTTTACTTATCATAGTATCATGTTAACTATATATATATCCATATATATGTCATCATATAGTTTTTACAAGTTTTAACGTTCGTGAATCACCGGTCAACTTGGGTTGTCAATTGTCTATATGAAACATATTTCAATTAATCAAGTCTTAACAAGTTTGATTGCTTAACATGTTGGAAACATTTAATCATGTAAATATCAATCTCAATTAATATATATAAACATGGAAAAGTTCGGGTCACTACAGTACCTACCCGTTAAATAAATTTCGTCCTGAAATTTTAAGCTGTTGAAGGTGTTGACGAATCTTTTGGAAATAGATGCGGGTATTTCTTCTTCATCTGATCTTCACGCTCCCAGGTGAACTCGGGTCCTCTACGAGCATTCCATCGAACCTTAACAATTGGTATCTTGTTTTTCTTAAGTCTTTTAACCTCACGATCCATTATTTCGACGGGTTCTTCGATGAATTGAAGTTTTTCGTTGATTTGGATTTCATCTAACGGAATAGTGAGATCTTCTTTAGCAAAACATTTCTTAAAATTCGAGACGTGGAAAGTGTTATGTACAGCCACGAGTTGTTGAGGTAACTCAAGTCGGTAAGCTACTGGTCCGACACGATCAATAATCTTGAATGGTCCAATATACCTTGGATTTAATTTCCCTTGTTTACCAAATCGAACAACGCCTTTCCAAAGTGCAACTTTAAGCATGACCATCTCTCCAATTTCAAATTCTATATCTTTTCTTTTAATGTCAGCGTAGTTCTTTTGTCGACTTTGGGTGGTTTTAACCGTTGTTGAATTTGGATGATCTTCTCGTTAGTTTCTTGTATAATCCCCGGACCCGTAATCTGTCTATCCCCCACTTCACTCCAACAAATCAGAGACCTGCACTTTCTACCATAAAGTGCTTTAAACGGCGCCATCTCAATGCTTGAATGGTAGCTGTTGTTGTAGGAAAATTCTGCTAACGGTAGATGTCGATCCCAACTGTTTCCGAAATCAATAACACATGCTCGTAGCATGTCTTCAAGCATTTGTATCGTCCTTTCGCTCTGCCCATCAGTTTGTGGATGATAGGCAGTACTCATGTCTAGACGAGTTCCTAATGCTTGCTGTAATGTCTGCCAGAATCTTGAAATAAATCTGCCATCCCTATCAGAGATAATAGAGATTGGTATTCCATGTCTGGAGACGACTTCCTTCAAATACAGTCGTGCTAACTTCTCCATCTTGTCATCTTCTCTTATTGGCAGGAAGTGTGGTGATTTGGTGAGACGATCAACTATTACCCAAATAGTATCAAAACCACTTGCAGTCCTTGGCAATTTAGTGATGAAATCCATGGTAATGTTTTCCCATTTCCATTCCGGGATTTCGGGTTGTTGAAGTAGACCTGATGGTTTCTGATGCTCAGCTTTGACCTTAGAACACGTCAAACATTCTCCTACGTATTTAGCAACATCGGCTTTCATACCCGGCCACCAAAAATGTTTCTTGAGATCCTTGTACATCTTCCCCGTTCCAGGATGTATTGAGTATCTGGTTTTATGAGCTTCTCTAAGTACTATTTCTCTCATATCTCCAAATTTTGGTACCCAACTCCTTTCAGCCCTATACCGGGTTCCGTCTTCCCGAATATTAAGATGCTTCTCCGATCCTTTGGGTATTTCATCCTTTAAATTTCCATCTTTTAAAACTCCTTGTTGTGCCTCCTTTATTTGAGTAGTAAGGTTATTATGAATCATTATATTCATAGATTTTACTCGAATGGGTTCTCTGTCCTTCCTGCTCAAGGCATCGGCTACCACATTTGCCTTCCCCGGGTGGTAACGAATCTCAAAGTCGTAATCATTCAATAATTCAATCCACCTACGCTGCCTCATATTCAGTTGTTTCTGATTAAATATGTGTTGAAGACTTTTGTGGTCGGTATATATATAATGCTTTTGACCCCATATAAGTAGTGCCTCCAAGTCTTTAATGCAAAAACAACCGCGCCTAATTCCAAATCATGCGTCGTATAATTTTGTTCGGGAATCTTCAATTGTCTAGACGCATAAGCAATCACCTTCGTTCGTTGCATTAATACACAACCGAGACCTTGCTTTGATGCGTCACAATAAATCACAAAATCATCATTCCCTTCAGGCAATGACAATATAGGTGCCGTAGTTAGCTTTTTCTTCAATAACTGAAACGCTTTCTCTTGTTCATCATTCCATTTAAATTTCTTCCCTTTATGCGTTAATGCAGTCAAGGGTTTTGCTATTCTGGAAAAGTCTTGGATGAACCTTCTGTAGTAACCAGCTAGTCCTAAAAACTGGCGTATGTGTTTCGGAGTTTTCGGGGTTTCCCACTTTTCAACAGTTTCTATCTTTGCCGGATCCACCTTAATACCTTCTTTGTTCACTATGTGACCGAGGAATTGAACTTCTTCCAACCAAAATGAACACTTTGAAAACTTAGCGTACAATTCTTCCTTCCTCAATACTTCTAACACCTTTCTCAAATGTTCACCGTGTTCTTGGTCATTCTTTGAGTAAATAAGTATGTCATCAATGAAAACAATGACAAACTTGTCAAGGTATGGTTCACACACTCGGTTCATAAGGTCTATGAACACAGCTGGTGCATTAGTTAAACCAAATGGCATGACCATAAACTCGTAATGACCGTAACGTGTTCTGAAAGCAGTCTTTGGAATATCATCTTCTTTCACCCGCATTTGATGATACCCGGAACGTAAGTCAATCTTTGAATAAACAGACGAGCCTTGTAGTTGATCAAATAAATCGTCTATTCTCGGTAGTGGGTAGCGGTTCTTGATGGTAAGTTTGTTCAACTCTCGGTAGTCGATACACAACCTGAATGTACCATCTTTCTTCTTAACAAACAAAACAGGAGCTCCCCACGGTGATGTTCTTGGTCGAATGAAAACACGCTCTAAAAGTTCTTGTAATTGGCTTTGCAGTTCTTTCATCTCACTGGGTGCGAGTCTGTAAGGAGCACGAGCTATTGGTGCAGCTCCTGGTACAAGATCTATTTTAAATTCAACGGATCGATGTGGGGGTAATCCCGGTAATTCTTTCGGAAATACATCGGGAAATTCTTTTGCAATGGAAACATCATTGATGCTCTTTTCTTCAGTTTGTACTTTCTCGACGTGTGCTAGAACAGCATAGCAACCTTTTCTTATTAGTTTTTGTGCCTTCAAATTACTAATAAGATGTAGCTTCGTGTTGCCCTTTTCTCCGTACACCATTAAGGGTTTTCCTTTTTCTCGTATAATGCGAATTACATTTTTGTAACAAACGATCTCTGATTTCACTTCTTTCAACCAGTCCATACCGATTATCACATCAAAACTCCTTAACTCTACTGGTATCAAATCAATCTTAAATGTTTCACTAACCAGTTTAATTTCTCGATTCCGACATATATTATCTGCTGAAATTAATTTACCATTTGCTAATTCGAGTAAAAATTTACTATCCAAAGGCGTCAATGGACAACTTAATTTAGCACAAAAATCTCTACTCATATAGCTTCTATCCGCACCCGAATCAAATAAAATTTAAGCAGATTTATTGTCAATAAGAAACGTACCCGTAACAAGCTCTGGGTCTTCCTGTGCCTCTGCCGCATTAATATTGAAAACTCTTCCGCGGCCTTGTCCATTCGTGTTCTCCTGGTTCGGGCAATTTCTAATAATGTGGCCCGGTTTCCACATTTATAACAAACTACATTGGCATAACTTGCTCCGACACTAATTACTCCGCCATTACTCGTTCCGACACCATTTGTTCCTTTCGTTCTATTAACCCCTGGTCCGTAGACCTCACACTTCACCGCGCTATGACCATTTCTTTTACACTTGTTGCATAGCTGCTTCTGATTGTTGTTGTTGTTGCGGTTATTATTGTTGTTGGGATGATTGTTGTTGTTGCTGCTGTTGTTGTTGTTGTTGTTGTTGTTGTTGTTGTTGTTGTTGTTCTTGTTGTTGTTGTTGTTGTTGTTGTTGTTGGGCCGTTTGTTGTAGTTGCGATTGATGTTGCGATTGTTGGGATAATTGTTGCGATTATTATTGTAATTGCTGTTGTTGTTGTATTGGTGATTCTTATCACCGTTTTCCTCCCACTTTCTTTTGACTTGCTTTACATTGGCCTCTTCAGCAGTCTGTTCTTTAATTCTTTCTTCAATCTGGTTCACTAGTTTGTGAGCCATTCTACATGCCTGTTGTATGGAGGCGGGCTCGTGTGAACTTATATCTTCTTGGATTCTTTCCGGTAATCCTTTCATAAACGCGTCGATCTTCTCTTCCTCATCTTCGAATGCTCCCGGACACAAATGACACAATTCTGTGAATCGTCTTTCGTACGTGGTAATATCAAATCCTTGGGTTCGTAACCCTCTAAGTTCTGTCTTGAGCTTATTGACCTCGGTTCTGGGACGGTACTTCTCGTTCATCAAGTGCTTGAATGCTGACCACGGTAGTGCATACGCATCGTCTTGTCCCACTTGCTCTAGATAGGTATTCCACCATGTTAACGCAGAACCTGTGAAGGTATGCGTAGCGTACTTCACTTTGTCCTCTTCAGTACACTTACTTATGGCAAACACCGATTCGACCTTCTCGGTCCACCGTTTCAATCTGATCGGTCCTTCTGTTCCATCAAATTCCAAAGGTTTGCAGGCAGTGAATTCTTTGTAGGTGCATCCTACACGATTTCCTGTACTGCTAGATCCAAGGTTATTGTTGGTATGTAGCGCAGCCTGTACTGCGGCTATGTTTGAAGCTAGAAAAGTACGGAATTCCTCTTCATTCATATTCACGGTGTGTCGAGTAGTCGGTGCCATTTCCTTCAAAATAGTCAAATGGAACAAGTTAATCATACAGAATATTAAGAGTAGTTAATAGTATTTCGTAGCATAATATGAACTCATTTATAAAAGCTTTTTCTTCATATTAGCGTTTTATAAGTTTAAATTCGGGTAGTACCTACCCGTTAAGTTCATACTTAGTAGCTAATATACAATTCAACTACTACAATTCTATATGAAAAACTGATTATAATAATATTTCGCGTTCAAACTTTTACACAATATTTTACAAACTTACAATACCGCTTATTTTACATATAGCATGAAATATAGCACACAATAAATTTGATACAAGATGGTTGTGAAGATAATTCTAGCTAGTACACAAGTCGTTCAGCAAAGGCAATAAAGACACGTAATTCATACGTCCAGAAACAAGTCATGCATTCTGGTTTTACTAGGATTACTTCCCATCCTTGGTCTTGTGGAACATAACCATTATGGCCATTGATAAGACAGCGTGTTGTAACGTCGTCAAAGGGACGAGGGTTACGTAATGTCCAACAGTCCCGTAACAATCTAAAAACCTCATTTCTTACCCCAATTACCGACTCCGTCACTTGTGGGAACGTTTTGTTTAATAGTTGTAGCCCGATGTTCTTGTTCTCACTTTGGTGAAAAGTGAACATTACTAATCCATCAGCATAACATGCTTCTTTATGTTGCATGTTAGCCACTTTTTCTAAATCACGAAGTCCAATATTCGGATATATTGAGTCAAAATAATTTCTTAACCCATTGCGTAAAATAGCATTTGGGTTCCCCGCAATATATGCGTCAAAGTAAACACATCGTAACTTATGGATTTCCCAATGTGATATCCCCCATCTTTCGAACGAAAGCCTTTTATAAACCAAGGCATTCTTGGAACGTTCTTCGAATGTATTACAAACTGATCTCGCCTTAAATAGTTGTGCCGAAGAATTCTGACCGACTCTAGACAAGATTTCATCAATCATGTCTCCTGGTAGGTCTCTTAAAATATTGGGTTGTCTATCCATTTTGTGTTTTTATACTGTAAAATAGACAAGAGTTAGATTCATAAAAAAAATACTTATTAATACAAGCAATTTTTACATATATCATAAAGCATAAGCACACTATATTACATATATTACACCACACGAATACAACTATCTTATTCCGACTCACTTGTTTCTTCTTCTTCGATTTTGGTTCGTTTTGCCAAGTTTCTAGGGATATATGATGTTCCCCTAATACGAGCCGTCGTTTTCCACATTGGTTTAGAAAAACCTGGTGGTTTAGAGGTTCCCGGGTCATTGTTACAACTTAAGGACTTCGGGGGTTGACGATACATATAAAATTCATCGGGGTTGGAATTAGATTTCTCTATTTTTATGCCCTTTCCCTTATTATTTTCTTTTGCCTTTTTAAATTCAGTTGGGGTAATTTCTATAACATCATCGGAATTCTCGTCGAAATTCGATTCATCGGAGAATTGGTAATCCTCCCAATATTTTGCTTCCTTGGCGGAAACACCATTGACCATAATTAACCTTTGAAATGACCCGTTCATATACATTATAAACGATTCATAATAGTTGATTACATCGCAAGGTATTTGACCTCTATATGATACATTTTACAAACATTACATTCGTTTTTAAAAGACAAACTTTCTTTACAACGAAAGTTGACGGCATGCATACCATTTCATAATACATCCAACTATAATTGACTTAAAAATAATCTTGATGAACTCAATGACTCGAATGCAACGTCTTTCAAAATATGCCAAGTAATATCCTTAAAATGAGCTAATGCACAACGGAAGTTTTCTTTAATACCTGAGAATAAACATGCTTTAAAGTGTCAACCAAAAGGTTGGTGAGTTCATAGGTTTATCATAACAATCATTTCAATATATTAATAGACCACAAGATTTCCGTTTATAAATATATGTACACTCGCAAGTGTATAAAACCGTTCTGCTTATGTTGAGGCCTCAGTAACCAACCTTAACAATAATATAATAAGTCATCTTCGCAAAGATGGATACGTACACTCGCAAGTGTATATATAATCCTCGAAGTACTAAACATCCGTCCACTAGCTCTTATGTCTAGTGCAGCCTACGGGATGGGGGTGTTAAGCCCGATAGATCTATCTTTAGGATTCGCGCTCACATGCTCTTATAACATGTAACTAAATTACCTAGCACATCAATCCGCAGAATTATCATTTTTGATCACTTGTCTCTTTCGTAAAGCATTTATAAAAGCAGCGCATGTATTCTCAGCCCAAAAATATATATTGTAAAAGCAATTAAAAAGGGAGCAAATGAAACTCACCATACTGTATTTCGTAGTAAAAATACATATAACGTCATTTAACAAGTGCAAGGTTGGCCTCGGATTCACGAACGTATCAATATTGAGATTCAATATTGCAGGAAAGTACGTAGACGCAACGGAGATGATAAACACTAGATTGACCTCACCAGCATACCCATGAACCATACCCATCACCTCAATAGCTATAACCCATAATTTCCTTAGCTTCGACTCATTCAAAAAACTATTTTGAAATCACTCGGACATCACTCCGTCGTAATATTTTATGTATACTAATAATATCTTGAAATAATACAGAGCAATTATATATATATATATATATATATATATATATATATATATATATATATATATATATATATATATATATATATATATATATATATATATATATATATATATATATATGTAAATCGATTGAGAGAGTTTAGAGAAATATATTTTCAAGTTTCTATGAAATAATGAAACCTATTGAATTCTATTTATAATAGATTTTTGAATTATTAAAGTGAATTATTAAAGTATGAATTATTAAAGTGAATTATTAAAGTATGAATTATTAAAGTGAATTATTAAAGTATGAATTATTAAAGTGAATTATTAAAGTATAAATTATTAAAGTGAATTATTAAAGTATGAATTATTAAAGTGAATTATTAAAGTATGAATTATTAAAGTGAATTATTAAAGTTAAAGTAAAGTAAAAGTAAAGTAAAGGTAAAGTTAAAGTATAGTAAAAGTATAAAAACTATGTATGTATAATACGCGTATAAATATATATAATATTAATTTAAATCGTTATATATATTTAATGAAATAAAATATAAATATCATTATATTTATTATACTGGTTAAGTAATGAGTTGTCAAAAGTGATTCTAGATATTTATAAAAGTTATATATATTTTAATAATAAAGTTCTTTTTAAACTGAAAACGTTTTTGTACGTTTGAAAATAGATTAATAGAATATAATGGAAACCAATTCTCCACTAACTTTTGTCTAACTTTCGTAAATGACACTTTTTGTTTTTATTTATAAATAGCTTTACAAATTATTCCGAATATCGTTAAAAGGAATAGATTTTCTCAATCATAGTGGACCTCTCAACAGAGACTTGTAATCATAATTCAATGTTTCTGATAATTCAAGCATTTAATATTTTTTTTTTAATTTCGTCGATAATCATATTGAAACAAATACGTTCATGTAAAGCATTATACGTTTAAATACTTTTTTGACATTTTCAATTTATAATATATACACATATACATACATATTCATATATGTTCATTTAATGGTTCGTGAATCATTTGAATTTGGTCGAGGTTTAAATGAATGTATAAACATAGTTTAAAATCCTTGAGATTTAACTTAACAAACATTGCTTATCGTGTCAGGATAATATAAAGATAAAGTTTAAATTTAGTCGGAAATTTCTGGGTCGTCACAGTACCTACCCGTTAAAGAAATTTCGTCCCCGAAATTTGATAGAGGTCGTCATGACTAACAATGAGAATGTTATTATGACGATTATAAAGTTTTATCATGTCTAAGAAGTATGGATAAAATAATTCGATTACTCGAAGCGTATGAGGGAAGTTATCGTAAATGAAGGAAATAAGATTATAGTGATTCGTCATATCTTTTGACGTCATCACAATTGATCTGCGAATTTAAAGAAAATCTTTGTAATCTATGTTGGATTTGATGCTTCGGTGATTAAGGAGATTATGATTCTCTTCGAATTAATACGATAATCCATCTTGATTTCTCTGTCGGGTATTTCACTATAAATCCACCTCCTTCGTTTCCTTACAACTCACACCTTCTATTCTTTCTCCCTCAACTCATATTTTAAAGTATTTGTCAATATACTTCATCCAGTACTGATTCTCGATATACTCCTCACTTTCATATCTGTCATTCTTCTTTTTCATCTGCCTCCGGAAGAATCTATTTACTTCTACTATACTCTTGGTTTTATAGTGTTTTTAGTTCTCCCGTGTCTTTATATTGCTATATGCATTGATATATACGGTTTGTGATTTCTGGGTTGTTGTTGGGTTTTATATCTTCCCTTATATTTCAAAGTCCTTGCTTCTTCTATAATCATTGTCATCCACAGTTAATGCTCTCTTCTATTTGCTATGATTTATACTCCCATTTCTAGTTCAGAGCTTTGTCCTTTCGTTTCTTCTTCTTGCGATTAAGCACCGCTTGTAAAGGTCCAGAATTCGCAGATATAAATTTCGGAATGAACATTGTTAATGATCTAGGAAGGAAATTGTAATGACACGATCTTGATTTGTTAATTTACCAAAATACCCCGAAAAGACCGAATCATCAAGAAAATATATTCTTGATATTTTTAGAGATTAAATAGAATACAAGAGTCGTGTAACATAGCACATGATGACGTTATGATCTGTGAATCATCATATTCCATTTAGAAACTCAGCATGAATTACTGTAATATAATCACGTTGATCAAGTGTCATTATATTATACTAACTCATGCTTCAGCTCCCAACACTTCTTCAAGAATATTCCAATTTTAAACTCGAATGTTTCAGAATTTAGAAACTAAAATAGTTTCCTTTATGATATAATACAGATAGCGCGAAGAGGTAAATGATTTCAGATAAGAATAATTATAAAAATATCTTCAGAAGTATGGATGATATTTATAATGAAAGATACGATGATATCTTAGAATGTCTAATATCAGAGGATGATGAAGGATATTGTCCGCAGGGGTTTAGAGTTAGGAGCAAGGTATTCGTTAATGACTTCAGCAAGTAATGAATCATTTGGATCCTTTGAAGGCAGGTTCAGCCTTTATGATTTGTCCACAGCCTCCTTCATACTTTGCTCAATCCGTTTTCCAGTTCTAAAGCTTCTCTTTTTCTGAGCTTTGCCAATATACTATCCTTTATAATCCAACTTTTTACTATTAAGGTCGTTTACAGTTTTTGTTGCTTCATCAGCATTTTTCAAAATTTCGAGAACTGGTTCGCAGTTTAGGGTGTTTTTCAGAAATTTCTCATTCAAAGAATGTAAGCCTTGGAGGTAGACGTTGTGTGTATATGTAATTATTGATGTAGACATGCTGCGAGGTTTCAAAATACTGATTGCTGATTCTCAATAATTGGTATGGCAATTCTTGTTATAAGGTACGAATAAATATATGATAGGGTTTCGATAATTATAATGATTTTTTTTTTTGGAAAGTCAAAGATCAGTGAAGTTGTTGGTAAGTTTATTGCTAATGTGGTGAATATAAATGATTCCCCGGTAACGTTGGCGAAAGGGCAACGTATCTATCGAGGTTATAATAAGACTAGTCCGACTGAAAAGTCGAAGTTGTCTTGCTGGAGCTGTGACAAAACTGTCTACTTTGAAAAAGAATTGAAAAGTCATTTTAGCTAATAAATGCCAAAGGGTCTGACACGGATACGCGTTGAACTATAACTTTGGCTTCGAGAGCTTTTTTGGTACATAAATGTGGGTAATATGTGGTTGGATCATCATCTCGATTGTTCATTGTTTGAAGTGTCTTCGAAAACTTCGGAGAGTTTGAACACAGTTTGTAATCGTTAATATACATATGATGTTCTAACACAGTTTTGAAGTCAAAGTATAGCTTTGAAAGATGTAGGAATCTAAGAGTGATGTCTTCTATTAAATCATGACTTGGATTTTGATTTGTCAAAATCAGAATGCGTAATCAAATTTGGGTGAGAATGGTTGTTTTGATTACTATACAAGAATGTATATTGTTGTGAGATTTTGGGAGTATAGTTGATGATTTGCTTAATCAGATTCGAAAAATGTAACATATTAATTGTGAATTTATATATCTCTCGGGTATTACCTACCCGTTAAAATTTTTTTTTCACAATTAATATTTTGTACAACAGAATTTTATTACAGTCTTTATGAAAATATATATGTGCATATTTTCTTCAGATGTAACATAGATTTAATGAGTTAATATTAAATTAAATTCATTTGATTTACGGTTGAAACTAGAACTGAATAATCCCTAAAGACTTTAGAAATTACATAACTTCTACGGAGTATTTATTCAATAAAATTGAAATTATGAATTAATACTTCGTTATTTGTTGGTGTTTGTAACCCTTGCACCATATTCTCTAAAGCCACTACTCGAGTGCGAAGCACGTTGACTTCTTCTGTTACACCGGGGTGATTGTCGGTTCGGACGAGCGGATAAATAAAATCTAGAATTTGATGTAGTATATAATCATGACGAGATACTCTGAAAATGAGAGAGCAAATGGTGGATGGAAGGGATCAGGTTCATCGCCAAGAGGGCAATGTGGTGGATGGAAGGGATCACCTTCTTCTTGTCTCCAATTATTGAGGAGGCTACGAACCTATCCCCAATTCATCCAGAATAGATGATGGCTAATTGGTTGATCCATTCCGGTCACACTGCTTTCAGAGCTTGAGTGAGATTCCATATCGGAATTCGAGGGACTTGAACTAATGACGAATTCCATTTCGTTCGATTGAATAAAGGATTTTTCGATATGAAATGATTTTTCGGCTATCGGGTGGTATTCTAATTACATAGAATATCTATATATATAGCGCAAAAGATTTCGTAGATTACGGAGGAATTTACGGAATATGTCAGGCAAAATTTACAGTAACAGATACGTTAAGATATGAATTAGCAGATACGCTAAGATATGAATTTTGTCTATACACTATTCATGCAATCAATGCAAAAAGATGTGTCTAGACTAAGAATGATAAGCAAGTAATTTCTGACAAGAATGATGAGCAAAACTTTTGACATGCAGACACGGTCGAAGTCCAGACTCACTAATGCATCCTAACGACTATCAGTTAGACACACTAATGCAGACCTGGTTCGCTAAGACCACCGCTCTGATACCAACTGAAATGACCCGTTCATATACATTATAAACGATTCATAATAGGTGATTACATCGCAAGGTATTTGACCTCTATATGATACATTTTACAAACATTACACTCGTTTTTAAAAGACAAACTTTCTTTACAACGAAAGTTGACGGCATGCATACCATTTCATAATACATCCAAATATAATTGACTTAAAAATAATCTTGATGAACTCAATGACTCGAATGCAACGTCTTTCAAAATATCCTTAAAATGAGCTAATGCACAGCGGAAGATTTCTTTAATACCTGAGAATAAACATGCTTTAAAGTGTCAACCAAAAGGTTGGTGAGTTCATAGGTTTATCATAACAATCATTTCAATATATTAATAGACCACAAGATTTCCGTTTATAAATATATGTACACTCGCAAGTGTATAAAACCGTTCTGCTTATGTTGAGGCCTCAGTAACCAACCTTAACAATAATATAATAAGTCATCTTCGCAAAGATGGATACGTACACTCGCAAGTGTATATATAATCCTCGAAGTACTAAACATCCGTCCACTAGCTCTTATGTCTAGTGCAGCCTACAGGATGGGGGTGTTAAGCCCGATAGATCTATCTTTAGGATTCGCGCTCACATGCTCTTATAACATGTAACTAAATTACCTAGCACATCAATCCGCAGAATTATCATTTTTGATCACTTGTCTCTATTTCGTAAAGCATTTATAAAAGCAGCGCATGTATTCTCAGCCCAAAAATATATATTGTAAAAGCAATTAAAAAGGGAGCAAATGAAACTCACCATACTGTATTTCGTAGTAAAAATACATATAACGTCATTTAACAAGTGCAAGGTTGGCCTCGAATTCACGAACGTATCAATATTGAGATTCAATATTGCAGGAAAGTACGTAGACGCAACGGAGATGATAAACACTAGATTGACCTCACGAGCATACCCATGAACCATACCCATCACCTCCATAGCTATAACCCATAATTTCCTTAGCTTCGACTCATTCAAAAAACTATTTTGAAATCACTCGGACATCACTCCGTCGTAATATTTTATGTATACTAATAATATCTTGAAATAATACAGAGCAAATATATATATATATATATATATATATATATATATATATATATATATATATATATATATATATATATATATATATATATATATATATATATATATATATATATATGTATGTAAATCGATTGAGAGAGTTTAGAGAAATATATTTTCAAGTTTCTATGAAATAATGAAACCTATTGAATTCTATTTATAATAGATTTTTGAATTATTAAAGTGAATTATTAAAGTATGAATTATTAAAGTGAATTATTAAAGTATGAATTATTAAAGTGAATTATTAAAGTATGAATTATTAAAGTGAATTATTAAAGTATGAATTATTAAAGTGAATTATTAAAGTATGAATTATTAAAGTGAATTATTAAAGTTAAAGTAAAGTAAAAGTAAAGTAAAGGTAAAGTTAAAGTATAGTAAAAGTATAAAAACTATGTATGTATAATACGCGTATAAATATATATAATATTAATTTAAATCGTTATATATATTTAATGAAATAAAATATAAATATCATTATATTTATTATACTGGTTAAGTAATGAGTTGTCAAAAGTGATTCTAGATATTTATAAAAGTTATATATATTTTAATAATAAAGTTCTTTTTAAACTGAAAACGTTTTTGTACGTTTGAAAATAGATTAATAGAATATTATGGAAACCAATTCTCCACTAACTTTTGTCTAACTTTCGTAAATGACACTTTTTGTTTTTATTTATAAATAGCTTTACAAATTATTCCGAATATCATTAAAAGGAATAGATTTTCTCAATCATAGTGGACCTCTCAACAGAGACTTGTAATCATAATTTAATGTTTCTGATAATTCAAGCATTTAATATTTTTTTTTTTTAATTTCGTCGATAATCATATTGAAACAAATACGTTCATGTAAAGTATTATACGTTTAAATACTTTTTTGACATTTTCAATTTATAATATATACACATATACATACATATTCATATATGTTCATTTAATGGTTCGTGAATCATTGGAATTTGGTCGAGGTTTAAATGAATGTATAAACATAGTTTAAAATCCTTGAGATTTAACTTAACAAACATTGCTTATCGTGTCAGAATAATATAAAGATAAAGTTTAAATTTAGTCGGAAATTTCTGGGTCGTCACAACCTTGGTCGGTTGGTTGAGGATTTTCTTTTACTTAACCGTTTTATTATTTCCCCCACCGGTTCTATTTCTTCATCCGGTTCCGATTCTTCTTCCGGTTCCGATTCTTCTTCCGGTTCCGACTCTTCTTCCGGTTCCTCTTCGGGAACTTGTGAATCAGTCCACGAATCATTCTAATTTACATTTGACTCTTCATTATTATTAGGTGAGTCAATGAGACTTGTTCTAGAGGTAGACATCTATCACATAATATCAAACGCGTTAAGAGATTAATATATCACATAATATTCACATGTTAAAAATATATAGTTTCCAACAAAATTTGTTAAGCAATCATTTTTCAAGTAAACACGGTCGAAGTCCAGACTCACTAATGCATCCTAACAAACTCGATAAGACACACTAATGCAAAATTCTAGTTCTCTAAAACCAACGCTCGGATACCAACTGAAATGTCCCGTTCTTATTGATTAAAAACGTTCCATTTTAATTGATTTCGTTGCGAGGTTTTGACCTCTATGTGAGACGTTTTTCAAAGACTGCATTCATTTTAAAACAAACCATAACCTTTATTTCATCAATAAAGGTTTAAAAAGCTTTACGTAGATTATCAAATAATGATAATCTAAAATATCCTGTTTACACACGACCATTACATAATGGTTTATATTACAAATATGTTACAACAAAATAAGTTTCTTGAATGCAGTTTTTACACAATATCATACAAGCATGGACTCCAAATCTCGTCCTTATTTAAGTATGCGACAGCGGAAGCTCTTAATAATCACCTGAGAATAAACATGCTTAAAACGTCAACAAAAATGTTGGTGAGTTATAGGTTTAACCTATATATATCAAATCATAATAATAGACCACAAGATTTCATATTTCAATACACATCCCATACATAGAGATAAAAATCATTCATATGGTGAACACCTGGTAACCGACATTAACAAGATGCATATATAAGAATATCCCCATCATTCCGGGACACCCTTCGGATATGATATAAATTTCGAAGTACTAAAGCATCCGGTACTTTGGATGGGGTTTGTTAGGCCCAATAGATCTATCTTTAGGATTCGTGTCAATTAGGGTGTATGTTCCCTAATTCTTAGATTACCAGACTTAATAAAAAGGGGCATATTAGATTTCGATAATTCAACCATAGAATGTAGTTTCACGTACTTGTGTCTATTTTGTAAATCATTTATAAAACCTGCATGTATTCTCATCCCAAAAATATTAGATTTTAAAAGTGGGACTATAACTCACTTTCACAGATTTTTCTTCGTCGGAAAGTAAGACTTGGCCACTGGTTGATTCACGAACCTATAACAATATATACATATATATCAAAGTATGTTCAAAATATATTTACAACACTTTTAATATATTTTGATATTTTAAGTTTATTAAGTCAGCTGTCCTCGTTAGTAACCTACAACTAGTTGTCCACAGTTAGATGTACAGAAATAAATCGATAAATATTATCTTGAATCAATCCACAACCCAGTGTATACGTATCTCAGTATTGATCACAACTCAAACTATATATATTTTGGAATCAACCTCAACCCTGTATAGCTAACTCCAACATTCACATATAGAGTGTCTATGGTTGTTCCGAAATATATATAGATGTGTCGACATGATAGGTCGAAACATTGTATACGTGTCTATGGTATCTCAAGATTACATAATATACAATACAAGATGATTAAGTTATGGTTGGAATAGATTTGTTACCAATTTTCACGTAGCTAAAATGAGAAAAATTATCCAATCTTGTTTTACCCATAACTTCTTCATTTTAAATCCGTTTTGAGTGAATCAAATTGCTATGGTTTCATATTGAACTCTATTTTATGAATCTAAATAGAAAAAGTATAGGTTTATAGTCAGAAAAATAAGTTACAAGTCATTTTTTTAAAGGTAGTCATTTCAGTCGAAAGAACGACGTCTAGATGACCATTTTAGAAAACATACTTCCACTTTGAGTTTAACCATAATTTTTGGATATAGTTTCATGTTCATAATAAAAATCATTTTCTCAGAATAACAACTTTTAAATCAAAGTTTATCATAGTGTTTAATTAACTAACCCAAAACAGCCCGCGGTGTTACTACGACGGCGTAAATCCGGTTTTACGGTGTTTTTCGTGTTTCCAGGTTTTAAATCATTAAGTTAACATATCATATAGATATAGAACATGTGTTTAGTTGATTTTAAAATTCAAGTTAGAAGGATTAACTTTTGTTTGCGAACAAGTTTAGAATTAACTAAACTATGTTCTAGTGATTACAAGTTTAAACCTTCGAATAAGATAGCTTTATATATATGAATCGAATGATGTTATGAACATCATTACTACCTTAAGTTCCTTGGATAAACCTATTGGAAAATAAAAAAATAGATCTAGCTTCAACGGATCCTTGGATGGCTCGAAGTTCTTGAAGCAGAATCATGACACGAAAACAAGTTCAAGTAAGATCATCACTTGAAATAAGATTGTTATAGTTATAGAAATTGAACCAAAGTTTGAATATGATTATTATCTTGTATTAGAATGATAACCTACTGTAAGAAATAAAGATTTCTTGAGGTTGGATGATCACCTTACAAGATTGGAAGTGAGCTAGCAAACTTGAAAGTATTCTTGATTTTATGTAACTAGAACTTGTAGAATATATGAAGAACACTTAGAACTTGAAGATAGAACTTGAGAGATATCAATTAGATGAAGAAAATTGAAGAATGAAAGTGTTTGTAGGTGTGTTTGGTCGTTGGTGTATGGATTAGATATAAAGGATATGTAATTTTGTTTTCATGTAAATAAGTCATGAATGATTACTCATATTTTTATAATTTTATGAGATATTTCATGCTAGTTGCCAAATGATAGTTACCACATGTGTTAGGTGACTCACATGGGCTGCTAAGAGCTGATCATTGGAGTGTATATATGTGACGACCCGGAAATTTTCGACTAAATTTAAACTTTATCTTTATATTATTCTGACACGTTAAGCAATGTTTGTTAAGTTAAACCTCAAGGATTTTAAACTATGTGTATACATTCATTTAAACCTCGACCAAATTCCAATGATTCACGAACCATTAAATGAACATATATGAATATGTATGTATATGTGTATATGTTATAAATTGAAAATGTCAACAAAGTATTTAAATGTATAATGCTTTATATGAACGTATTTGTTTCAATATGATTATCGACGAAATTAAAAAAATATATATTAAATGATTGAATTATCAGAAACATTGAATTATGATTACAAGTCTCTGTTGAGAGGTCCACTATGATTTGAGAAAATCTATTCCTCTTAACGATATTCGGAATAATTTGTAAAGCTATTTATAAATAAAAATAAAAAGTGTCATTTACGAAAGTTAGACAAAAGCTAGTGGAAAATTGGTTTCCATAATATTCTATTAATCTATTTTCAAACGTACAAAAACATTTTCAGTTTAAAAAGAACTTTATTATTAAAACGTATATAACTTTTATAAATATCTAGAATCACTTTTGACAACTCATTACTTAACCAGTATAATAAATATAACGATATTTATATTTTATTTCATTAAATATATATAACGATTTAAATTAATATTATATATATATTTATACGCGTATTATACATACATAGTTTTTATACTTTTACTATACTTTAACTTTACCTTTACTTTACTTTTAATTTACTTTAACTTTAATAATTCACTTTAATAATTCATACTTTAATAATTCACTTTAATAATTCATACTTTAATAATTCACTTTAATAATTCATACTTTAATAATTCACTTTAATAATTCATACTTTAATAATTCACTTTAATAATTCATACTTTAATAATTCACTTTAATAATTCAAAAATCTATTATAAATAGAATTCAATAGGTTTCATTATTTCATAGAAACTTGAAAATATATTTCTCTAAACTCTCTCAATCGATTTATATATATATATATATATATTTGCTCTTTATTATTTCAAGATATTATTAGTATACATAAAATATTACGACGGAGTGATGTCCGAGTGATTTCAAAATAGTTTTTTGAATGAGTCGAAGCTAAGGAAATTATGGGTTATAGCTATGGAGGTGATGGGTATGGTTCTTGAGTATGCTCGTGAGGTCAATCTAGTGTTTATCATCTCCGTTGCGTCTACGTACTTTCCTGCAATATTGAATCTCAATATTGATACGTTCGTGAATCCGTGGCCAACCTTGCACTTGTTAAATGACGTTATATGTATTTTTGCTACGAAATACAGTATGGTGAGTTTTCATAACTCCCTTTTTAAATGCTTTTGCATTATATATTTTTGGGCTGAGAATACATGCATATTTTATAACTGTTTTACGAAATAGGCACAAGTACTAAAACTAATTCTACGTGGGTTTAAACCAGAAATATCCCCTTATATTGGTAACTATAACTACTGGTGTATGACTGGTAGGCGCAAATCCTAAAGATAGATCTATTGGGCTTGACAAACCCCATCCTGACTATGGGATGCTTTAGTACTTCGAGGTTTATATAACACACCTGATTCGGTGTACTTTCAGAGGGTAAAACATGAACGTTAAGGCTTGTTACCCAGTGCCTACAACTTATAGAATACTTTTATACACTTACGAGTGTACATATATTTATAAACGAAAATCTTGTGGTCTATTAATATATTGAAATGATTGTTATGATAAACCTATGAACTCACCAACCTTTTGGTTGACACTTTAAAGCATGTTTATTCTCGGGTATTAAAGAAATCTTCCGCTGTGCATTAGCTCATTTTAAGGATATTACTTGGAGTCATTCATGGCATATTTTGAAAGACGTTGCATTCGAGTCATTGAGTTCATCAAGATTATTATTATGTCAATTATAGTTGGATGTATTATCAAATGGTGTGCATGCCGTCAACTTTCGTTGTAAAGAAAGTTTGTCTTTTAAAAATGAATGCAATGTTTGTAAAATGTATCATATAGAGGTCAAATACCTCGCGATGTAATCAACTATTGTGAATCGTTTATAATATATATGAACGGGTCCTTTCAGTTGGTATCAGAGCGGTGGTCTTAGCGAACCAGGTATGTATTAGTGTGTCTAACTGATAGTCGTTAGGATGCATTAGTGAGCCTGGACTTCGACCGTGTCTGCATGTCAAAAGTTTTGCTTATCATTTTTGTCGGAATTGCCTGCTTATCATTCTTAGTCTAGACACGTCTTACTGCATTGATTGCATAAATAGTGTATAGACAAAATACATATCTTAGCGTATCTGCTAATCCATATCTTAGCGTATCTGTTACTGTAAACTTTGCCTGACATATCACGTAAATTCCTCCGTAATCTACGAAATCTTTTGCGCTATATATATAGATATTCTATGTAATTAGAATACCACCCGATAGCCGAAAAATCATTTCATATCGAAAAATCCTTTATTCAATCGAACGAAATGGAATTCGTCATTAGTTCAAGTCCCTCGAATTCCGATATGGAATCCCACTCAAACTCCGAAAGCAGTGTAACCGGAATGGATCAACCAATTAGCCATCATCTATTCTAGATGAATTGGGGATAGGTTCGTAGCCTCCTCAATAATTGGAGACAAGAAGAAGGTGATCCCTTCCATCCACCACATTGCCCTCTTGGCGATGAACCTGAAGCACTTACCGGCGAACCGGTCCAAAACACCATTTTCTCTCTCATTTCCAGAGTATCTCGTCACGATTATATACTACATTAAATTCTAGATTTTATTTATCCGCTCGTTCGAACCGACAATCACCCCGGTGTAATAGAAGAAGTCAACATGCTTCGCGCTTGAGTAGTGGCTTTAGAGAATATGGTGCAAGGGTTACAAACACCAACAAATAACGAAGTATTAATTCATAATTTCAATTTTATTGAATAAATACTCCGTAAAAGTTATGTAATTTCTAAAGTCTTTAGGGATTATTCAGCTCTAGTTTCAACCGTAAATCAAATGAGTTTAATTTAATATTAACTCATTAAATCTATGTTACATATGAAGAAAATATGCACATATATATTTTCATAAAGACTGTAATAATATTCTGTTGTACAAAATATTAATTGTGAAAATTTTTTTAACGGGTAGGTAATACCCGAGAGATATATAAATTCACAATTAATATGTTACATTTTTCGAATCTGATTAAGCAAATCATCAACTATACTCCCAAAATCTCACAACAATATACATTCTTGTATAGTAATCAAAACAACCATTCTCACCCAAATTTGATTACGCATTCTGATTTTGACAAATCAAAATCCAAGTCATGATTTAACAGAAGACATCACTCTTAGATTCCTACATCTTTCAAAGCTATACTTTGGCTTCAAAACTGTGTTAGAACATCATATGTATATTAACGATTACAAACTGTGTTCAAACTCTCCGAAGTTTTCAAAGACACTTCAAACAATGAACAATCGAGATGATGATCCAACCACATATTACCCACATTTATGTACCTAAAAAGCTCTCGAAGCCAAAGTCATAGTTCGACGCGTATCAGTGTCAGACCCTTTGGCATTTATTAGCTAAAATGACTTTTCAATTCCTTTTCAAAGTAGACAGTTTTGTCACAGCTCCAGCAAGTCAACTTCGACTTTTCAGTCGGACTAGTCTTATTATAACCTCGATAGATACGTTGCCCTTTCGTCATCGTTACTGGGGACCTTTCATATCTCGCCACCTTAGCAATAAACTTACCAACAACTTCAATTATCTTTGACTTTTCGAAAAATCATTATATTTATTGAAATCACATCATTTACTCATTTGCATCTTGTAACGAGAATTGTCATACGAATCATCGAAAAATAGTAACCAGTATTTTGAAATCTCGCAGCATGTCTACGCCAACAGTTATATGTGTACGTAAAACGTCTATCTCCTGGACTTACATACTTTGAATGTGAAGTTCTGAAAAATATTTTGAACTGCAAACTAGTTCTTGAAATGCTGACGAAGCATCAAAAACTGTAAACGATCTTAACAGTAAAAAAGTTTGATGACAAAGAATAGTAAGGTGGTAAAGCTGAGAAAAAGAGAAGGTTTGGAACTGAAAAACGGATTGAACAGACTATGAAGGAGGCTGTGGACAAATCACAAAGACTAAATCTGCCTTCAAAGAATCCAAATGATTCAGTGCCTGCTAAAGTCATTAACGAATACCTTACTCTTTATTCTAAACCTTTACAGAAAAATCTTCATCATCATCCATCAATATTAAAAATTCTAAGATATTATCATATCTTTCATTATAAATATCCACGATATTTCTGAAGATATTTTCACAACTAATCTTATCTGAAGTCATTTATCTCTTTGCGCTATCAGTGTTACATCATATAAGAAACTATTAGTTTCTATATTCTATAAACTTTCGAGTTTAAATTATGAATGTTTTGAAGTAGTGTTGGGAACTGAAGCATGAGTTAGTATAATATAATGACACTTGATCAACGTGATTATATTACAGTAAGTCATGCTGAGTTTCTAATGGGACATGACAATTCACAGACCATGCCGTCATCATGTTCCATGTTACACGACTCTTGTATTCTATTTAATCTCTAAAAATATCAAGAATATATTTTCTTGATGATTCGGTCTTTTCAGGGTATTCTAGTAAATTAATAATCAAGATCGTGCCATTACCATTTCCTTCTTAGAACATTAACTATGTTCATTCTGAAATTCATATCTGCGAATACTGGACCATTACAAACGTTGCTTAATCGCAAGAAGAAGAAACGAAAGGACAAAACTCCAAAATAGAAATTGGAGTATAAATCGTAGCAAATAGAAGGGAGCATTAACTGTAGATGTCAATGATTATAGAAGACAAAAGCAGGGGCTTTGAAATATAAGGGAAGATATAAAACCCAACAACCACCCAAAAATTATAAACCGTATATATATCGATACATATAGCAATATAAAGACACGAAAGAACTAAAAACACTATAAAACCGAGAGTATAGTAGAAGTAAATAGATTCTTCCGGAGGCAGATGAAAAAGAAGAACGACAGATATGAAAGTGAGGAGTATATCGAGAATCAGTACTGAATGAAGCATATTGACAAATGCTTTAAAATATGAGTTGAGGGAGAGAGAATAGAAGGTGTGAGTTGTAAGAAAACCAAGGAGGTGGATTTATATTGAAATACCCGACAGAGAAATCAAGATGGATTATCGTATTAATTCAAAGAGAATCATAATCTCCTTAATCACCGAAGCATCAAATTCAACATAGATTACAAAGATTTTTCTTTAAATTCGGAGATCAATTGTGATGATGTCAAAAGATATGACCAATCACTATAATCTTATTTCCTTCATTTATGATAACTTCCCTCATACGCTTCGAGTAATCGAATTATTTTATCCATACTTCTTAGACATGATAAAACTTCATAATCATTACATCATAATAACATTCTCATTGTTAGCCATAACGACCTCTATCAAATTTCGGGGACGAAATTTCTTTAACGGGTAGGTACTGTGACGACCCGGAAATTTTCGACTAAATTTAAACTTTATCTTTATATTATTCTGACACGATAAGCAATGTTTGTTAAGTTAAACCTCAAGGATTTTAAACTATGTGTATACATTCATTTAAACCTCGACCAAATTCTAATGATTCACGAACCATTAAATGAACATATATGAATATGTATGTATATGTGTATATGTTATAAATTGAAAATGTCAACAAAGTATTTAAATGTATAATGCTTTATATGAACGTATTTGTTTCAATATGATTATCGACGAAATTAAAAAAATATATATTAAATGATTGAATTATCAGAAACATTGAATTATGATTACAAGTCTCTGTTGAGAGGTCCACTATGATTTGAGAAAATCTATTCCTCTTAACGATATTCGGAATAATTTGTAAAGCTATTTATAAATAAAAATAAAAAGTGTCATTTACGAAAGTTAGACAAAAGCTAGTGGAAAATTGGTTTCCATAATATTCTATTAATCTATTTTCAAACGTACAAAAACATTTTCAGTTTAAAAAGAACTTTATTATTAAAACGTATATAACTTTTATAAATATCTAGAATCACTTTTGACAACTCATTACTTAACCAGTATAATAAATATAACGATATTTATATTTTATTTCATTAAATATATATAATGATTTAAATTAATATTATATATATTTATACGCGTATTATACATACATAGTTTTTATACTTTTACTATACTTTAACTTTACCTTTACTTTACTTTTACTTTACTTTAACTTTAATAATTCACTTTAATAATTCATACTTTAATAATTCACTTTAATAATTCATACTTTAAAAATTCAATTTAATAATTCATACTTTAATAATTCACTTTAATAATTAATACTTTAATAATTCACTTTAATAATTCATACTTTAATAATTCACTTTAATAATTCATACTTTAATAATTCACTTTAATAATTCATACTTTAACAATTCACTTTAATAATTCAAAAATCTATTATAAATAGAATTCAATAGGTTTCATTATTTCATAGAAACTTGAAAATATATTTCTCTAAACTCTCTCAATCGATTTATATATATATATATATTTGCTCTGTATTATTTCAAGATATTATTAGTATACATAAAATATTACGACGGAGTGATGTCCGAGTGATTTCAAAATAGTTTTTTGAATGAGTCGAAGCTAAGGAAATTATGGGTTATAGCTATGGAGGTTTTGGGTATGGTTCATGGGTATGCTCGTGAGGTCAATCTAGTGTTTATCATCTCCGTTGCGTCTACGTACTTTCCTGCAATATTGAATCTCAATATTGATACGTTCGTGAATCCGAGGCCAACCTTGCACTTGTTAAATGACGTTATATGTATTTTTACTACGAAATACAGTATGGTAAGTTTTCATAGCTCCCTTTTTAAATGCTTTTGCATTATATATTTTTGGGCTGAGAATACATGCATATTTTATAACTGTTTTACGAAATAGGCACAAGTACTAAAACTAATTCTACGTGGGTTTAAACCAGAAATATCCCCTTAGCTTGGTAACTATAACTACTGGTGTATGACTAGTAGGCGCAAATCCTAAAGATAGATCTATTGGGCCTGACAAACCCCATCCTGACTATGGGATGCTTTAGTACTTCGAGGTTTATATAACACACCTGATTCGGTGTACTTTCAGAGGGTAAAACATGAACGTTAAGGCTTGTTACCGAGAGCCTACAACTTATAGAATACTTTTATACACTTGCGAGTGTACATATATTTATAAATGAAAATCTTGTGGTCTATTAATATATTGAAATGATTGTTATGATAAACCTATGAACTCACCAACCTTTTGGTTGACACTTTAAAGCATGTTTATTCTCAGGTATTAAAGAAATCTTCCGCTGTGCATTAGCTCATTTTAAGGATATTACTTGGAGTCATTCATGGCATATTTTGAAAGACGTTGCATTCGAGTCATTGAGTTCATCAAGATTATTATTATGTCAATTATAGTTGGATGTATTATCAAATGGTGTGCATGCCGTCAACTTTCGTTGTAAAGAAAGTTTGTCTTTTAAAAACGAATGCAATGTTTGTAAAATGTATCATATAGAGGTCAAATACCTCGCGATGTAATCAACTATTGTGAATCGTTTATAATATATATGAACGGGTCCTTTCAATATACCAATAGTACATACATCTAAAAGTTGTGTATTGTACGAGTACGAATACGGGTGCATACGAGTAGAATTGTTGATGAAACTGAACGAGGATGTAATTGTAAGAATTTTTGTTAAGTAGAAGTATTTTGATAAGTGTATTGAAGTCTTTCAAATGTGTATAAATACATATTAAAACACTACATGTATATACATTTTAACTGAGTCGTTAAGTCATCGTTAGTCGTTACATGTAAGTGTTGTTTTGAAACCTTTATGTTAACGATCTTGTTAAATGTTGTTAACCCAATGTTTATAATATCAAATGAGATTTTTAAATTATTATATTATCATGATATTATCATGTATGAATATCTCTTAATATGATATATATATACATTAAATGTCTTTACAACGATAATCGTTACATATATGTCTCGTTTAAAAATCATTAAGTTAGTAGTCTTGTTTTTACATATGTAGTTCATTGTTAATATATTTAATGATATGTTTACTATATATATATATATATATATATATATATATATATATATATATATATATATATATATATATATATATATATATATATATATATATATATATATATATATATATAGTATCATAGTATCATGTTAACTTATCATAGTATCATGTTAACTATATATATATATCCATATATATGTCATCATATAGTTTTTACAAGTTTTAACGTTCGTGAATCACCGGTCAACTTGGGTGGTCAATTGTCTATATGAATCATATTTCAATTAATCAAGTCTTAACAAGTTTGATTGCTTAACATGTTGGAAACATTTAATCATGTAAATATCAATCTCAATTAATATATATAAACATGGAAAAGTTCGGGTCACTACACCAATCGCCATGCTCGGCTTTATTTTGTGTTAAAAATCATGTGCTTGAAAACTTGTATTTTGTACGAAAGTCGTAAAACGGCCGATGTGGGCCCGGTCTCGTAAAACTCATTTTATTATTGGAACGTGTTAGTTTTAACTAATATAAAATGTTGTGAAAGGTGTTTGGTCTAAAAGTGTCGGGAAGTAAGAGATCTTTTTCGCAAAAAAGGAAAAGTTGGACAGGCCGTTTTGGCGCGCCGCGCAGGTCAGTGGCACGCCGCGCCACTATGCTGTACAAAAATATTTTTTTTATTTGCATATTTCGATTGCATATGGGTTGGGTTGTTACAAAAACCAAAAACAGCCATGTCATAGGTGTGAAGAAAATCATCAGGGGTTTTGCCCGACATTTTGCAACAGTTGTAAAAGAAATGGTCATAGCGCGACAAAGTGTGAGGTCCACGGACCAAAGTTTAACAGAACTAAAGGAACAAATAATGTCGGAACAAGTAATGCCGAAACGAATAGTGTCGGAGCAAGTAATACCAACGCTGTTTGTTATAAATGTGGAAAACCAGACCACATTATTAGAAATTGCCCGAATCAGGGGAATACTAATGGGTAGGGCTGTGGAAGAGTTTTCAATATTAATGCGGCAGAAGCACAGGAAGACCCGGAGCTTGTTACGGGTACGTTTATTATTTACGATAAATATGCTTATGTTTTATTTGATTCGGGTGCGGATAGAAGCTATATAAGTAGAGAATTTTGTGCTAAATTAAGTTGCCCATTGACGCCTTTGGATAATAAATTTTTACTCAAATTAGCAAATGGTAAATTAATTTCAGCAGATAATATATGTCAGGATAGAGAAATTAAACTGGGTGATGAAACGTTTAAGATTGATTTAATACCAGTCGAGTTAGGGAGTTTTGATATAATAATTGGCATGGACTGGTTGAAGAAGGTAAGCGCAGAGGTCGTTTGTTACAAAAATGCGATTCGCATTATGCGTGAAAAAGGAAAACCTTTAATGGTGTACGGAGAAAAGAACAACGCGAAGTTAAATCTTATTAGTAGTTTGAAGGCGCAAAAACTAATAAAAAAGGTTGTTACATCATTCTAGCACACATCGAGGAAGTTAAACCTGAAGAAAAGAACATCAGTGATGTTCCCATCGCAAAAGAATTTTTCGATGTATTTTCGAAATAATTACTGGGATTACTGTAGTGACCCGAAATTTTTCATGTTTATATATATATTAAATGAAATTGTTATTTACATGATTAAGTGTTTCCAACATGTTAAGCAATCAAACTTGTTAAGACTTGATTAATTGAAATAGGTTTCATATAGACAATTGACCACCCAAGTTGACCGGTGATTCACGAACGTTAAAACTTGTAAAAACTATACGATGACATATATATGGTTATTTATATAGTTAAGATGATTTTATTATAAGTATGTATCTCATTAGGTATTTTAACAATGAGTTATATACATAAAAATGAGACTATTAATTTAAGAAACTCGAAAACGATATATATAACGATTATCGTTATAACAACGTCTTACTAGGTACATATGAATCATATTAAGATATTGATACACTTGGTTAATTATTTTAAATGATAATTAAATATATTATTAAGTGTATTAACAATTAAATACATATGTAAAAATAAGACTACTAACTTAATGATTTCGAAACGAGACATATATGTAACGATTATCATTGTAACGACATTTAACTGTATATATATCATACTAAGATATATTATATATCATAATATCATGATAATATAACAATTTAACATCTCATTTGTTATAATAAATAATGGGTTAACAACATTCAACAAGATCGTTAACCTAAAGGTTTCAAAACAACATTTACATGTAACGACTAACGATGACTTAACGACTCAGTTAAAATGTATATACATGTAGTGTTTTAATATGTATTCATACACTTTTGAAAGACTTCAAGACACTTATCAAAATACTTCTACTTAACAAAAATGCTTACAATTACATCCTCGTTCAGTTTCATCAACAATTCTACTCGTATGCACCCGTATTCGTACTCGTACAATACATAGCTTTTAGATGTATGTACTATTGGTATATACACTCCAATGATTAGCTATTAGCAGCCTATGTGAGTCACCTAACACATGTGGGAACCATCATTTGGCAACTAGCATAAAATATCTCATAAAATTACAAAAATATGAGTAATCAAAATTACATGAAAACAAAATTACATATCCTTTATATCTAATCCATACACCAACGACCAAAAACACCTACAAACATTTTCATTCTTCAATTTTCTTCATCTAATTGATCTCTCCCAAGTTCTATCTTCAAGTTCTAAGTGTTCTTCATAAATTCCAAATGTTCTAGTTTCATAAAATCAAGAATACTTCCAAGATTGCAAGTTTACTTCCAAGTTTTCTAAATCCATTCTAAGTAATCATCCAACATCAAGAAACCTTTGTTACTTACAGTAAGTTATCTTTCTAATACAAGGTAATAATCATATTCAAACTTTAATTCAATTTCTATAACTATAACAATCTTATTTCGAGTGGAAATCTTACTTGAAATTGTTTTCGTGTTATGATTCTGCTTCAAGAACTTTCAAGCCATCCAAGGATCCTTTGAATCTAGATCTATTTTTCTTATTTCCAGTAGGTTTATCCAAGGAACTTGAGGTAGTAATGATGTTCATAAAATCATTCTATTCATACATATAAAGCTATCTTATTCGAAGGTTTAAACTTGTAATCACTAGAACATAGTTTAGTTAATTCTAAACTTGTTCGCAAATAAAAGTTAATCCTTCTAACTTGACTTTTAAAATCAAATAAACACATGTTATATATCTATATGATATGCTAACTTAATGATTTAAAACCTGAAAACACGAAAAACACCGTAAAACCGGATTTACGCCGTCGTAGTAACACCGCGGGCTGTTTTGGGTTAGTTAATTAAAAACTATGATAAACTCTGATTCAAAAGTTGTTATTCTGTGAAAATTATTTTTATTATGAACATGAAACTATATCCAAAAATTATGGTTAAACTCAAAGTGGAAGTACGTTTTCTAAAATGGTCATCTAGACGTCGTTCTTTCGACTGAAATGACTACCTTTACAAAAATGACTTGTAACTTATTTTTCCGACTATAAACCTATACTTTTTCTGTTTAGATTCATAAAATAGAGTTCAATATGAAACCATAGCAATTTGATTCACTCAAAACGGATTTAAAATGAAGAAGTTATGGGTAAAACAAGATTGGATAATTTTTCTCATTTTAGCTACGTGAAAATTGGTAACAAATCTATTCCAACCATAACTTAATCAACTTGTATTGTATATTATGTAATCTTGAGATACCATAGACACGTATACAATGTTTCGACCTATCATATCAACACATCTATATATATTTCGGAACAACCATAGACACTCTATATGTGAATGTTGGAGTTAGCTATACAAGGTTGAGGTTGATTCCAAAATATATATAGTTTAAGTTGTGATCAATACTGAGATACGTATACACTGGGTCATGGATTGATTCAAGATAATATTTATCGATTTATTTCTGTACATCTAACTGTGGACAACTAGTTGTAGGTTACTAACGAGGACAGCTGACTTAATAAACTTAAAACATCAAAATATATTAAAAGTGTTGTAAATATATTTTGAACATACTTTGATATATATGTATATATTGTTATAGGTTCGTGAATCAACCAGTGACCAAGTCTTACTTCACGACGAAGTAAAAATCTGTGAAAGTAAGTTATAGTCCCACTTTTAAAATCTAATATTTTTGGGATGAGAATACATGCAGGTTTTATAAATGATTTACAAAATAGACAAAAGTACGTGAAAATACATTCTATGGTTGAATTATCGAAATCGAATATGCCCCTTTTTATTAAGTCTGGTAATCTAAGAATTAGGGAACAGACACCCTAATTGACGCGAATCCTAAAGATAGATCTATTGGGCCTAACAAACCCCATCCAAAGTACCGGATGCTTTAGTACTTCGAAATTTATATCATATCCGAAGGGTGTCCCGGAATGATGGGGAATTCTTATATATGCATCTTGTTAATGTCGATTACCAGGTGTTCACCATATGAATGATTTTTATCTCTATGTATGGGATGTGTATTGAAATATGAAATCTTGTGGTCTATTGTTACGATTTGATATATATAGGTTAAACCTATAACTCACCAACATTTTTGTTGACGTTTAAAGTATGTTTATTCTCAGGTGAATACTAAGAGCTTCCGCTGTTGCATACTAAAATAAGGACAAGATTTGGAGTCCATGTTTGTATGATATTGTGTAAAAACTGCATTCAAGAAACTGTTTTTGATGTAATGTATTTGTATTGTAAACCATTATGTAATGGTCGTGTGTAAACAGGATATTTTAGATTATCATTATTTGATAATCTACGTAAAGCTTTTTAAACCTTTATTTATGAAATAAAGGTTATGGTTTGTTTTAAAAATAAATGCAGTCTTTGAAAAACGTCTCATATAGAGGTCAAAACCTCGCAACGAAATCAATTAATATAGAACGTTTTTAATCAATAAGAACTGGACATTTCAGTTGGTATCCGAGCGTTGGTCTTAGAGAACCAGAAAATTTGCATTAGTGTGTCTTATCGAGTTTGTTAGGATGCATTAGTGAGTCTGGACTTCGACCGTGTTTTCTTTAAAAATGATTGCTTAACATTTTTGTTGGAAACTATATATTATTAACATGTATATATTATGTGATATATTAATCTCTTAACATGTTTGATATTGTGTGATAGATGTCTACCTCTAGCACAAATCCCATTGACTCACCTAATAATAACGAAGAGTCGAATATATATTGGACTGATTCACAAGTTCCCGAAGAAGAACCGAAAGAAGAATCAGAACCGGAAGAAGAATCAGAACCGGAAGAGGAGGAACCAGGGGAGGAAATAGAACTGGTGGGGGAAATAATAAAACGGTTAAGTAAAAGAAAATCCTCAACCAACCGACCAAGGTTAATTATGGTCAATGGTGTTTCCGCCAAGGAAGCAAAATATTGGGAGGATTAACAATTCTCCGATGAATCGGATTCCGACGAGAATTTCGATGATGTTATAGAAATTACCCCAACTGAATTTAAAAAGGCAAAAGAAAATAATAAGGGAAAGGGCATAAAAATAGAGAAATCTAATTCCAACCCCAATGAACTTTATACGTATCGTCAACCCCCGAAGCCCTTAAGTTGTAACAATGACCCGGGAACCTCTAAACCACCAGGTTTTTCTAAACCGTTGTGGAAAACGACAGCTCGTATTAGGGGAACATCATATATCCCTAGAAACTTGGCAAAACGAACCAAAACCGAAGAAGAAGAAACGAGCGAGTCGGAATAAGATAGTTGTATTCGTGTGGTGTAATATATGTAATATAGTGTGCTTATGCTTTATGATATATGTAAAAATTGCTTGTATTAATAAGTATTTTTTTTTTATGAATCTAACTCTTGTTTATTTTACAGTATAAAAACACAAAATGGATAGACAACCCAATATTTTAAGAGACCTACCCGGAGACATGATTGATGAAATCTTGTCTAGAGTCGGTCAGAATTCTTCGGCACAACTATTTACGGTGAAATCAGTTTGTAAGACATTCGAAGAACGTTCCAAGAATGTCATGGTTTATAAGAGACTTTCGTTTGAAAGATGGGGGATATCACATTGGGAAACCCATAAGTTACGATGTGTTTACTTTGACGCATATATTGCGGGGAACCCAAATGCTATTTTACGCAACGGGTTAAGAAATTATTTTGACTCAATGTATCCGAATATAGGACTTCATGATTTAGAAAAAGCGGATAACATGCAACATAAAGAAGCATGCTATGCTTATGGGTTAGTAATGTTCGCTTCTCACCAAAGTGAGAAAAAGAACATCGGGCTACAACTATTAAACAAAACGTTCCCACAAGTGACGGAGTCGGTAATTGGGGTAAGAAATGAGGTTTTTAGGTTATTACGAGATTGTTGGTCATTACGTAACCCTCGTCCCTTTGATGACGTTACAACATGTTGTCTTATCAACAGCCATAACGGTTATGTTCCACAAGACCAAGGATGGGAAGTAGTCCTAGTAAAACCAGAATGCATGACTTGTTTCTGGACGTATGAATTACGTGTCTTTATTGCCTTTGCTGAACGACTTGTGTACTAGCTAGAATTATCTTCACAACTATCTTGTATCAAAGTTATTGTGTGCTATTTTTCATGCTTTATGTAAAATAAGCGGTATTGTAAGTTTGTATAATATTGTATAAAAGTTTGAACGCGAAATATTATTATAATCAGTTTTTCATATAGAATTGTAGTAGTTGAATTGTATATTAGCTACTAAGTATGAACTTAACGGGTAGGTACTACCCGAATTTAAACTTATAAAACGCTAATATGAAGAAAAAGCTTTTATAAATGAGTTCATATTACGCTACGAAATACTATTAACTACTCTTAATATTCTGTATGATTAACTTGTTCCATTTGACTATTTTGAAGGAAATGGCACCGACTACTCGACACACTGTGAATATGAATGAAGAGGAATTCCGTACTTTTCTAGCTTCAAACATAGCCGCAGTACAGGCTGCGCTACATACCAACAATAACCTTGGATCTAGCAGTACAGGAAATCGTGTAGGATGCACCTACAAAGAATTTACTGCCTGCAAACCTTTGGAATTTGATGGAACTGAAGGACCGATCGGATTGAAACGGTGGACCGAGAAGTTCGAATCGGTGTTTGCCATAAGTAAGTGTACTGAAGAGTACAAAGTGAAGTAGGCTACGCATACCTTCACAGGTCCTGCGTTAACATGGTGGAATACCTATCTAGAGCAAGTGGGACAAGATGATGCGTACGCACTACCGTGGTCAGCATTCAAGCACTTGATGAATGAGAAGTACCGTCCTAGGACCGAGGTCAATAAGCTCAAGACAGAACTTAGAGGGTTACGAACCCAAGGATTTGATATTACCACGTACGAAAGACGATTCACAGAATTGTGCCTATTGTGTCCGGGAGCATTCGAAGATGAGGAAGAGAAGATCGACGCGTTTGTGAAAGAATTACCAGAAAGAATCCAAGAAGATATAAGTTCACACGAGCCCGCCTCCATACAATAGGCATGTAGAATGGCTCATAAACTAGTGAACCAGATTGAGGAAAGAATTAAAGAACAGACGGCTGAAGAGGCCAATATGAAGCAAGTTAAAAGAAAGTGGGAGGAAAACGGTGATAAGAATCACCAATACAACAACAACAGAAATTACAATAACAATCGCAACAATTATCCCAACAATCGCAACATCAATCGCAACTACAACAAACGGCCCAACAACAACAACAACAACAACAACAACAACAACAACAACTACAACAATCATCCCAATAACAATAACAACCGCAACAACAACAACAATCAGAAGCAGCTATGCCAAAGGTGTGAAAAGTATCACTCGGGGTTCTGCACCAAATTTTGCAACAAGTGTAAAAGAAATGGTCATAGCGCGGCGAAGTGTGAGGTCTACGGACCAGGGGTTAACAGAACGAAAGGAACAAATGGTGTCGGAACGAGTAATGGCAGAGCAAGTAGTGTCGGAGAAAGTTATGCCAATGTAGTTTGTTATAAATGTGGAAAACCGGGCCACATTATTAGAAATTGCCCGAACCAGGAGAACACGAATGGACAAGGCCGCGGAAGAGTTTTCAATATTAATGCGGAAGAGGCACAGGAAGACCCGGAGCTTATTACGGGTACGTTTCTTATTGACAATAAATCTGCTTACTTTTTATTTGATTCGGGTGCGGATAGAAGCTATATGAGTAGAGATTTTTGTGCTAAATTAAGTTGTCCATTGACGCCGTTGGATAGTAAATTTTTACTCGAATTAGCAAATGGTAAATTAATTTCAGCAGATAATATATGCCGGAATCGAGAAATTAAACTGGGTAGCGAAATATTTAAGATTGAATTGATACCAGTAGAGTTAGGGAGTTTTGATGTAATAGTTGGCATGGACTGGCTGAAGAAGGTGAAAGCAGAGATCGTATGTTATAAAAATGCAATTCGCATTGTACGAGAAGAAGGAGAACCCTTAATGGTGTACGGAGAAAAGGGCAACATGAAGCTACATCTTATTAGTAATTTGAAGGCACAAAAACTAATAAGAAAAGGTTGCTATGCTGTTCTAGCACACGTCGAGAAAGTACAAACTAAAGAAAAGAGCATCAATGATGTTCCCGTCGCAAAAGAATTTCCCGATGTATTTCCGAAAGAATTACCGGGACTACCTCCACATCGATCTGTTGAATTTCAAATAGATCTTGTACCAGGAGACCAATAGCTCGTGCTCCTTATAGACTCGCACCCAGCGAGATGAAAGAACTGAAAGCCAACTGTAAGAACTATTAGAACGTGGTTTCATTCGACCAAGCACATCACCATGGGGAGCTCCTATTTTGTTTGTCAAGAAGAAGGATGGTACATTTAGGTTGTGTATTAACTACAGAGAGTTGAACAAACTTACCATCAAAAACCGTTATCCACTGCCGTGAATTGACGACTTATTTGATCAACTACAAGGCTCGTCGGTTTATTCGAAGATCGATTTACGTTCTGGATATCATCAAATGCGAGTAAAGGAGGATGATATTCCAAAAACTACTTTTAGGACGCGTTATGGTCATTACGAGTTTATGGTTATGCCGTTTGGATTGACTAACGCACCAGCTGTGTTCATGGACCTTATGAACTGAGTGTGTGGGCCATATCTTGACAAGTTTGTCATTGTTTTCATCGATGACATACTTATTTACTCAAAGAATGATCAAGAGCACCAAGAACATTTGAGAAAAGTGCTAGAAGTATTGAGGAAAGAAAAACTGTACGCTAAGTTTTCAAAGTGTGCATTTTGGTTGGAAGAAGTTCAATTCCTCGGTCACATAGTGAACAAAGAAGGTATCCAGGTGGACCCGGCAAAGATTGAAACCGTTGAAAAGTGGGAAACCCCAAAAACTCCGAAGCATATACGTCAATTTTTAGGATTGGCTGGTTACTACAGAAGATTCATCCAAGATTTCTCCAAAATAGCAAAACCCTTGACTGCATTAACGCATAAAGGGAAGAAATTTGAATGGAAGGATGAACAAGAGAAGGCGTTTCAATTATTGAAGAAAAAGCTAACTACGGCACCTATATTGTCATTGCCTGAAGGGAATGATGATTTTATGATTTATTATGACACATCAAAGTATGACGCATCAAAGCAAGGTCTCGGTTGTGTATTAATGCAACGGACGAAGGTGATTGCTTATGCGTCTAGACAATTGAAGATTCACGAGCAAAATTATACGACGCATGATTTGGAATTAGGTGCGGTTGTTTTTGCATTAAAGACTTAGAGGCACTACTTATATGGGGTCAAAAGTATTATATATACCGACCACAAAAGTCTTCAACACATATTTAATCAGAAACAACTGAATATGAGGCAGCGTAGGTGGATTGAATTGTTGAATGATTATGACTTTGAGATTCGTTACCACCCGGGGAAGGCAAATGTGGTAGCCGACGCCTTGAGCAGAAAGGACAGAGAACCCATTCGAGTAAAATCTATGAATATAATGATTCACACTAACCTTACTACTCAAATAAAGGAGGCGAAACAAGGAGTTTTAAAAGAGGGAAATTTAAAGGATGAAATACCCAAAGGATCGGAGAAGCATCTTAATATTCGGGAAGACAGAACCCGGTATAGGGCTGAAATAATTTGGGTACCAAAATTTGGAGATATGAGAGAAATGGTACTTAGAGAAGCTCATAAAACCAGATACTCAATACATCCTGGAACGGGGAAGATGTACAAGGATCTTAAGAAATATTTTTGGTAGCCAGGTATGAAAGCCGATATTGCTAAATATGTAGGAGAATGTTTGACGTGTTCTAAGGTCAAAGCTGAACATCAGAAACCATCAGGTCTACTACAACAACCTGAAATCCCGGAATGGAAATGGAAAAACATTACCATGGATTTCATTACTAAATTGCCAAGGATTGCAAGTGGTTATGATACTATTTGGGTAATAGTTGATCGTCTCACCAAGTCAGCACACTTCCTGCCAATAAGAGAGGATGACAATATGGAGAAGTTAGCACGACTGTATTTGAAGGAAGTCATCTCCAGACATGGAATACCAATCTCTATTATCTCTGATAGGGATGGCAGATTTATTTCAAGATTCTGGCAGACATTACAGCAAGCATTGGGAACTCGTCTAGACATGAGTACTGCCTATCATCCACAAACTGATGGGCAGAGCGAAAGGACGATACAAACGCTTGAAGACATGCAACGAGCTTGTGTTATTGATTTCGGAAACAGTTGGGATCGACATCTACCGTTAGCAGAATTTTCCTACAACAACAGCTACCATTCAAGCATTGAGATGGCGCCGTTTGAATCACTTTATGGTAGAAAGTGCAGGTCTCCAATTTTTTGGAGTGAAGTGGGGGATAGACAGATTACGGGTCCGGAGATAATACAAGAAACTACCGAGAAAATCATCCAAATTCAACAAATATTGAAAACCGCCCAGAGTCGACAAAAGAGCTACGCAGACAGTAAAAGAAAAGATATAGAGTTTGAAATTAGAGAAATGGTCATGCTTAAGGTTTCACCTTGGAAAGGCGTTGTTCGATTTGGTAAACGGGGGAAACTAAATCCAAGGTACATTGGACCATTCAAGATTATAGATCGTGTCGGACCAGTAGCTTACCAACTGGAGCTACCTCAACAACTCGCGGCTGTACATAACACTTTCCACGTCTCAAATTTGAAGAAATGTTTTGCTAAAGAAGATCTCACTATTCCGTTGGACGAAATCTAAATCAATGAAAAACTTCAATTCATTGAAGAACCCGTCGAAATAATGGATCGTGAGGTTAAGAGACTTAAACAAAACAAGATACCGATTGTTAAGGTTCGATGGAATGCTCGTAGAGGACCCGAGTTCACCTGGGAGCGTGAAGATCAAATGAAGAAGAAATACCCGCATTTATTTCCAGAAGATACGTCAATACCTCCAACTCCTTAAAATTTCGAGACGAATTTTGTTTAACGGGTAGGTACTGTAGTGACCCGAACTTTTCCATGTTTATATATATATTAAACGAAATTGTTATTTACATGATTAAGTATTTCCAACATGTTAAGCAATCAAACTTGTTAAGACTTGATTAACTGAAATAGGTTTCATATAGACAATTGACCACCCAAGTTGACCGGTGATTCACGAACGTTAAAACTTGTAAAAACTATACGATGACATATATATGGTTATATATATAGTTAAGATGATTTTATTATAAGTATGTATCTCATTAGGTATTTTAACAATGAGTTATATACATAAAAATGAGACTATTAATTTAAGAAACTCGAAAACGATATATATAACGATTATCGTTATAACAACGTCTTACAAGGTACATATGAATCATATTAATATATTGATACACTTGGTTAATTATGTTAAATAATAAGTAAATATATTATTAAGTGTATTAACAATGAAATACATATGTAAAAATAAGAATACTAACTTAATGATTTCGAAACGAGACATATATGTAACGATTATCGTTGTAACGACATTTAACTGTATATATATCATACTAAGATATATTATATATCATAATATCATGATAATATAACAATTTAACATCTCATTTGTTATACTAAATAATGGGTTAACAACATTCAACAAGATCGTTAACCTAAAGGTTTCAAAACAACATTTACATGTAACGACTAACGATGACTTAACGACTCAGTTAAAATGTATATACATGTAGTGTTTTAATATGTATTCATACACTTTTGAAAGACTTCAAGACACTTATAAAAATACTTCTACTTAACAAAAATGCTTACAATTACATCCTCGTTCAGTTTCATCAACAATTCTACTCAAATGCACCCGTATTCGTACTCGTACAATACACAGCTTTTAGATGTATGTACTATTGGTATATACACTCCAATGATCAGCTCTTAACAGCCTATGTGAGTCACCTAACATATGTGGGAACCATCATTTGGAAACTAGCATAAAATATCTCATAAAATTACAAAAATATGAGTAATCATTCATGACTTATTTACATGAAAACAAAATTACATATCCTTTATATCTAATCCATACACCAATGACCAAAAACACCTACAAACACTTTCATTCTTCAATTTTCTTCATATAATTGATCTCTCCCAAGTTCTATCTTCAAGTTCTAAGTGTTCTTCATAAATTCCAAAAGTTCTAGTTTCATAAAATCAAGAATACTTCCAAGATTGCAAGTTTACTTCCAAGTTTTCTAAATCCATTCCAAGTAATCATCCAAGATCAAGAAACCTTTGTTACTTACAGCAGGTTATCTTTCTAATACAAGGTAATAATCATATTCAAACTTTAATTCAATTTCTATAACTATAACAATCTTATTTCGAGTGGAAATCTTACTTGAAATTGTTTTCGTGTCATGATTCTGCTTCAAGAACTTTCAAGCCATCCAAGGATCCTTTGAATCTAGATCTATTTTTCTCATTTCCAGTAGGTTTATTCAAGGAACTTGATGTAGTAATGATGTTCATAACATCATTCTATTCATACATATAAAGCTATCTTATTCGAAGGTTTAAACTTGTAATCACTAGAACATAGTTTAGTTAATTCTAAACTTGTTCGCAAATAAAAGTTAATCCTTCTAACTTGACTTTTAAAATCAACTAAACACATGTTCTATATCTATATGATATGCTAACTTAATGATTTAAAACCTGGAAACACGAAAAACACCGTAAAACCGGATGACGTAAATCCGGTTTTACTACGATGACGTAAATCCGGTGTTACTACGATGACGTAAATCCGGTTTTACGGTGTTTTTCGTGTTTCCAGGTTTTAAATCATTAAGTTAGCATATCATATAGATATAGAACATGTGTTTAGTTGATTTTAAAAGTCAAGTTAGAAGGATTAACTTTTATTTGTGAACAAGTTTAGAATTAACTAAACTATGTTCTAGTGATTACAAGTTTAAACCTTCGAATAAGATAGCTTTATATGTATGAATCGAATGATGTTATGGACATCATTACTACCTCAAGTTCCTTGGATAAACCTACTGGAAATGAGAAAAATAGATCTAGCTTCAAAGGATCCTTGGATGGCTTGAAAGTTCTTGAAGCAGAATCATGACACGAAAACAATTTTAAGTAAGTTTTCCACTCGTAATAAGATTGTTATAGTTATAGAAATTGAATTAAAGTTTGAATATGATTATTACCTTGTATTAGAAAGATAACCTACTATAAGTAACAAAGGTTTCTTGATCTTGTATGATTACTTGGAATGGATTTAGAAAACTTGGAAGTAAACTTGCAATCTTTGAAGTATTCTTGAATTTATGAAACTAGAACTTTTGGAATTTATGAAGAACACTTAGAACTTGAAGATAGAACTTGAGAGAGATCAATTATATGAAGAAAATTGAAGAATGAAAGTGTTTGTAGGTGTTTTTGGTCGTTGGTGTATGGATTAGATATAAAGGATATGTAATTTTGTTTTCATGTAAATAAGTCATGAATGATTACTCATATTTTTGTAATTTTATGAGATACTTCATGCTAGTTGCCAAATGATGGTTCCCACATGTGTTAGGTGACTCACATGGGCTGCTAAGAGCTGATCATTGGAGTATATATACCAATATTACATACATCTAAAAGCTGTGTATTGTACGAGTATAAATACTGGTGCATACGAGTAGAATTGTTGATGAAACTGAACGAGGATGTAATTGTAAGCATTTTTGTTAAGTAGAAGTATTTTGATAAGTGTCTTGAAGTCTTTCAAAAGTGTATGAATACATATTAAAACACTACATGTATATACATTTTAACTGAGTCGTTAAGTCATCGTTAGTCGTTACATGTAAATGTTGTTTTGAAACCTTTAGGTTAATGATCTTGTTGAATGTTGTTAACCCATTGTTTATTATAACAAATGAGATGTTAAATTGTTATATTATCATGATATTATGATATATAATATATCTTAGTATGATATATATACAGTTAAATGTCGTTACAACGATAATCGTTACATATATGTCTCGTTTCGAAATCATTAAGTTAGTAGTCTTATTTTTACATATGTATTTCATTGTTAATACACTTAATAATATATTTACTTATCATTTAACATAATTAACCAAGTGTATCAATATCTTAATATGATTCATATGTACCTAGTAAGACGTTGTTATAACGATAATCGTTATTTATATCGTTTTCGAGTTTCTTAAATTAATAGTCTCATTTTTATGTATATAACTCATTGTTAAAATACCTAATGAGATACATACTTATAATAAAATCATTTTAACTATATATATAATCATATATATGTCATCGTATAGTTTTTACAAGTTTTAACGTTCGTGAATCACCGGTCAACTTGGGTGGTGAATTGTCTATATGAAACCTATTTCAATTAATTAAGTCTTAACAAGTTTGATTGCTTAACATGTTGGAAACACTTAATCATGTAAATAACAATTTCATTTAATATATATATTAACATGGAAAAGTTCGGGTCACTACAGTACCTACCCGTTAAATAAATTTCGTCCCAAAATTTTAAGCAGTTGGAGGTGTTGACGTATCTTCTGGAAATAAATGCGGGTATTTCTTCTTCATCTGATCTTCACGCTCCTAGGTGAACTCGGGTCCTCTACGAGCATTCCATCGAACCTTAACAATCGGTATTGATGATGTAGCGTGAGGGTACGAAATAGTATTATTTTTACTAGGAAATACTACAAAATATGACACAAGTTTTATTAATTTACGGATGGGATATACCTAAACCTTGCTACAACACTATAGGCAGTGTACCTAATCGTAGATGTGATGACCCGGGAATTTCCAACCAAATTTAAACTTAAATCATGTTTGATTTCGACCACGATAAGCAAAGTCTATAACATTGAATCTTAAAACTTTTGAACTGTTTCATGTATTCATTTACCCTTTGAATTTTCCCGACGATTCACGAACAATTATTTGTAATTAGATATGTAAATATGTATATATATGTGTGTCTAATAAATTGTGAAATGTAAACAAAACTTTGAACGTTTTGATTGATATGAAAATAAGTTATGAAATTATTATATGACTTAAAAACGTTAACAAAGTATTTGATAGATAATACTTTACATAAACGTATTAGTTTCAATATATGTTTATCAACAGAAATTAAAAAGATAACATCTAATAATTAAATTATCAGATACATTATGATATGATTACGGGTCTCTGTTGTGAGGTCCACGCTAATTTGGGAAATATTTCCATTTTAACAATATGCGGAATAATTGGTAATGTAATGTACATGTGAGAACAAAGTGTCACTTAACGAGAGTTAGACAAAAGTTAGTGGAAATTACTGTTTGATTTCCAAATCATACTTTACGATATTTTTTTCTTTTTTTTTCGTGACTTTGTTAAGATAACTATTTTAGCTTTCAATTTACTTAATATGAATGCGAGAACGTGGTGTAACTTAGATGTCAGGTACCGACAAGTTAAGTAAACTAATATTTTACATTAAGATACAAAATAATTAAATGTATCTTAAAATGAAGCCATATAAAATTATATATATATATATATATATATATATATATATATATATATATATATATATATATATATATATATATATATATATATATATATATGTGTGTGTGTGTGTGTGTGTGTTTTGTAATAACTAAATCAATATATGTTATTATATATATATAAGTAATACTTAAATATCACCTAATTAATAATAGGTAAGATTATTATATATTAAACTTAAATTAGAAGTTGTTATAGTAATATTATTATTATTTTCAATATTAATATCAAAATTAGTATTATCGATATTATATAGATGTGATATTGGTTATATAATATTAATGTATTATTATAATTAGTAATATTATTATTAATATTATTGTTGTAAATTTTATATGTTATTATTATTATCATTAATAATAATAATATTATTATTACTAGTATATTATTATAACATTTTATTATTATTTATAAACTAAGAGTATTATTATTATAGATTTAATTATTAATGAGATTGATTATTATATATATAAGTACAGTTATGGAGATATATAGATATATTATCTAGATAGATATATACAGATTATAACATGGATATATATGGATATATATACATATATTACGGATCAAAATATATCACTTTCAACTTTATATTTATTTTTTTTTCTTCTCTCCTATACAACCTGTGATATATTCGATTCCATCAATCCCTAAATTTCTACTGCAATCATTCAAACACCTACATCATCCACTTATTGATTCCTTGCTGAGTAATTAGGAAATTAAAAATCGAAAATGGAATTTAATTTGAAGAGAAGCTGAACTCGTTCCCTGTTCTTATTCTTTTTAGCAAAATTTTGAATTTGAACGATTTGTCAAAATCCAGAAATGTCACTGGGTTAGGAATCAACCATTTGAACTACCTGTAAGTTTTCAAATTATAACTCATTCGATTAGCTTCAAATTTCGAAGTCAAAGTTGAAAACCAAAAAGTCAACTGTTTTGCTCATCCAAAAATTCGAACTTATTGTGATGTTTTAGGATCAATTAATGATCCAGAAAGTTTCTAGGAATGAAATACCACCTAATTCATGTTATAATTTATATCTAAAACAATCTAGATTTTTAAATTGGATCTTGAGTTCATGTTCTTGAAAAAGTGAAACAATCATTTATCAAATTCAAATAAAACTTCCAAATGTAAAAATGCAATTGTACTTGGAATCATCTTCTCAAAGTATCTGCAAATTCTCTTGTTCTAATTCCTTAAATTGAAGTCGAATTTTGAAGTCAAAGTTTTTACATTTAAAAGTCAACTTTTATTCTTGAATCAAATTCGATTTTTCGGTTTCGATTTGAGTTGAATTGATGATTCCACTACATTATATTGATGATTTAAAATATATTTCTTTTAGACATCAAGGTCTCAAAATGCCCTAAACTAGAATTCATTTTTTTTTTTGCTGCTCGTCGAACAGCAGTATATGCTGCTGTCTTTTTTTTATTTTTTTTTTCTTATCTGGTTAAACGCATTCAACATAGTTAAACGGTTTTAATTTTAATACAAGTTATAAATAAATCAGATAACTCAGATATATGGATATTAAATTGATTTTTGGTCAATGGATTTTGAGGATGGAGGAGGAAGAACAAAGCAGTTAATGGAACGAGTTTAAGTTAAATTGGGATAGGATCACTTCAGGAAAAACAGAAACGGAGAAGTGGTGATGAGTGTTTTAGGGGAGCGGGAGGTCACGGGTTCAAGTCCCGTCATGGGCATTTCGTTTTTAGAAGAGATTTTAAAGAAAGAGGGGTATACACTTTTACATTTTTATGTTATTCATTGTTATTATCATCACTGTTATTATTATGAATGTTGTTGTTGTTATTATTATCAATTAATGTTATTAATATACGTTATTATTAATATCACTTAATGACTAATAATTATCATTATTATTATTACTATTATTAATATAAATATTAGTTACCATTTATTATAAGTAACATAATTATAATTACAATTATGGTTATTATTATTAATATTATTATTACTAATATTATTACCATTAGTGGTATTATTATTAAGTAGTATTACTATTACTAAAAATATAATTAGTAATAAGATGGTTATTGTTATTAAGTACTAGAAATTTTTATCCAAAGTATTATTTTACTATTATTAAAATGATCATTATTGTTATTAGCAGTATTATCTATAAATAATTATGATTACTAAAATAAAAAGTTTTAATAACATTGTTAAGGTTATAGGTATAAAACTAAAGATTTTATATATTTAAATTACATAACGTACCTATATTAATATATTTACATATATAAAATGAAAAATATATATATATATATATATATATATATATATATATATAATGAAGCTTATAAATTATTAATATAACAAATATATCATTAATAATAAATAAATTCATTCGATTACAAGTATATGTGTTAATATATATATGCATAATATAGGTTCGTGAATCCGAGGCCATCCTTACACTTGTTCAATGTCGTCATATGTATTTTTACTACAAAATACATTAGGTGAGTTTCATTTGCCTTTTTACCCTTTATATTTTTGGGACTGAGAATACATTCGCTGCTTTTATAAATGTTTTACGAAATGGACACTAGTGATCGAAACTACATTCTATGGTTGGATTATCTAATCGAATATGCCCCTTTTTATTAAGTCTGGTAATCTAAGAATTAGGGAACAGACACCCTAATTGACGCGAACTCTGAAGATAGATCTATCGGGCCCAACAAGCCCCATCCAAAGTACCGGATTCTTTAGTACTTCGAAATTTATATCATGTCCGAAGGAGGATCCCGGAATGATGGGGATATTCTTATATGTATATTGTGAATGTCGGTTACCAGGTGTTCAATCCATATGAATGATATTTTTGTCTCTATGCATGGGACGTATGTTTATGAGAAATAGAAATATGAAATCTTGTGGTCTATTAAAATTATTAAATGATTATTTATGTTAAACTAATGAACTCACCAACCTTTTGGTTGACACTTTAAAGCATGTTTATTCTCAGGTATGAAAGAAATCTTCCGCTGTGCATTTGTTCATCTTAGAGATATTACTTGGAGTCATTCACGACATATTTTAAAAGACGTTGCATTCGAGTCATTGAGTTCATCAAGATTATTATTAAGTCAATTATAGTTAGATATATTATGAAATGGTATGCATGCCGTCAACTTTCGATGTATTGAAAGATTGTCTTTTTAAAAACGAATGCAATGTTTGTAAAATGTATCATATAGAGGTCAAGTACCTCGCGATGTAATCAACTGTTATGAATCTTTTATAATCGATATGGAATTCGTCCGGATGGATTAGGACGGGTCCTTTCAGTTGGTATCAGAGCGATGGTCTTAGCGAACCAGGTCTTGCATTAGTGTGTCTAACTGATAGTTGTTAAGATGTATTAGTGAGTCTGGACTTCGACCGTGTCTGCATGTCAAAAGTTTTGCTTATCATTTCGTGTCGAAAATCATCTACTTATCATCCTTATGAAATTACCTGCTTATCATTCCTAGTCTAGACACATATTACTGCATTGATTGCATGAATAGTGTATAGATAAATTCATATCTTAGCGTATCTGTTATTGTTACCTTTGCCTGATAATTTTCGTAGATTCCTACGAAACTTATGGAGATTTTAGTATTATATATGCGTATGTAAATTATGTATTGCAGGGTACTAATCTACATTCTATAATCAATTTCTTATCGAAAATCCTTCATCTGATCGTACGAGATGAATCCCTCAACCAGTTCGAATACCTCGGATTTCGACAGCTATTCCGATATGGAGGTTCACCTAAGCTCCAAAAGCAGTGTTACTAGAATGAATCAACCAATCATCCATCCCCAATTCATCTGATGGGTTCGTAGTCGACTTAACCGATTGAGACGAGAAGAAGGCGATGCCTTCCACCCACCAACCTGCACTCTTGGCGAAGAACCTGAAGCAGTCACTGGCGAACCAATCCGAAACACTATTTTCTCTCACATTACCTGAATATCTCGCCATATTTATATTCTATCCAAAATTCTAAACTTTATTCATCCGCTCGTTCCAACCGAAAATCATCCTGGAGTAATAAGTCAACGAACTTCGCGCTCGAATAATTAATTCGGAGAACATGGTGCAAAATGTACCAGCTTCAGCAACATCACCGGCACCAACAGTACCATCAGTAACAGCACCAGTACCATCAACAATCCATGCTTCAATATCACTATCTGTACTTCGAGTATGATCTTCGTTCTACATATCATCCTACCTCATTTATCTTCGTTCGACATGGCGAATATGTAATCTCTAAAGTTTTAGAGATTATTTATTCTAGTTCCAACCGAAAATCGAATGAGTTTAATATCATATTAACTCATTAAATCCATGAATACATCTGAAGAAAATATAGATGTAGATATGTTTTCATAAAGATGGTAATTAAAAATTCTCTTGTACAAACTGTTAATGGTGAAATTATTTTAACGGGTAGGTAATACCCGAGGAATATTTAAATTTCACATTAATAAGTTACATTGTACGTTCTTCGAATCTGTTTCAACAGTCATATACTATCCTACTTACATCCACCGATATACAAATCCGTTCACCACAGAATAACCATATTCATCCAATTTCATAGTTGGATTTTGATTTATCAGAATCCAACAAGTGGCATAATGAAGAAAACATTTGACAAAAATAAAATTTGTTAGAAACAAACAAATTAACTATGAGAAATTTTGTTAAGAATCCACGCTAACTGTTCCTAAATAATTGTTCCCAGCTAACTGATTACACTTTATTTATCGCAATTTAATTATCACAATTTACATTCTCGCAATTTTATTTATCGTCATTTAATTTCTGTTATTTACTTTACGCACTTTATTTATCGTCATTTAATTTCTGTTATTTATTTTTACGCACTTTAAATATCGGGACACGTATACAAGGTTTTGACATATCATATCGACCCATCTATATATATTATTTGGAATAACCATAGACACTCTATATGCAGTAATGCGGGAGTTAGCTATACAGGGTTGAGGTTGATTCTATAATAATATATATACTTTGAGTTGTGATCGAGTCTGAGACGTATACGGGTCACGACACGTATTAATTAATTCGAATATTATATGTTAAATTATATATGAATATGAATTATTGGACTGTCAACTATGGACTATCGACTGTGGACTAATAACATTGGACAATTAAAAATGAATTAAAATATTGATTCATTTCTTCAATTTTGCCACTTGATTTCGTCTTAAACACGATTTGTATCTTCACGATTACATTCTGCGTTCAAACCTTTCATGATTCTTGAAAACACCTCAATCGAGAGGATGAACCAACCGCACTTCATTTATGGGAGAAAAGATTGATGCATATAGTTATGCACCTGAAAACACACGGAACCTGAGTAAACGTTTAACACGTAGCTGTGCTAATTCCTTTAGCGTTATTATTACCGAAAATAACTTTGCATCTGCTGTTCGAGATAGCCAGTTTTGTCACAGCTCCAGCAAGACAACTTCGACTTTCCGTACGATACAACCTTATTATAACGTTGATATATACGCGTGCTCTTTTATTATTACCAGGGAACCTTTCATATTCCACCATATTACCATCAGCGTTTAATCATCTAAAAACACAATTTTCCTGAAACCACCTCGGATTAATAACCGATGATTCAGATATCATAGCATTAAATACATAGAGAAAAAAAAAATGGTAGATGGTCTAAACGACCAAAAGTTTGATGATAAAGAAAGGAGTGTTAGGAACGCTCGATAGAAAATTGGGTATTGAAAAACAGATTGAGCTACCCATGAAGGAGACCAAGGATAAATACAAGGACCAAAACCTATATTCAAAGGATTCAGGTAATTCTGGATCCGTTGAAATCTTTAGAGAATATCTTGCTCCGAAGTCATGATAAAATCTTGCGAAAAATCATTCTCCATCAACCATCGAACTTAGAAATTCCAAAATATCATCATCAATATCTTCGATATTTCAGAGGATATTTTTATAAATATTCTCGTCCGAACTTATATACCTCCTCGTGCTTCCTGTGTATCATTATATTGGAAACATTCAATAGAAAATTTAGTACCGAAAAGCAGATTATGCGAAACTAGGAAGAAAGCCGTGGACAAATCACAAAGAATAAGTTTGACTTCAAAGAATTCAAATGATTCAATATCTGCTGAAGTCTTTAGCGAATATCTTACTCCTTACTCTAAACCCTCGCGGACAATAGTTTCCATCATCCTCTAATCTTAGATATTCAAAGATATTATCGTATCTGTCGTTATAAATATCCTCGATATTTCTGAATATATTTTCATAACTAATCTTATTTGAAATCATTAATCTCTTCGTACTATCAGTGTTATATCATATAGAAACTGTTAGTTTCTATATTCTGTAAACTTTCGAGCTTAAAATATGAATGTTATTGAAGTAATGTTGGGAACTGATGCATAAGTTAGTATAATATAATGACACTTGATCAACGTGATTATATTACAGTAAGTCATGCTGAGTTTCTAAATGGGACATGATGGTTCACAGATTATAACGTCATCATGTGCCATGATACATAACTCTGTCATTCTGTTTAACTTCTGAACAAATCAAGAAAACATATTCTTGATAGTTCTATTCTCAGTGATTATGATGAATTTAAAAATCAAATTGTGCTATCATGTTCTTTCTTGTTTAGAACATTAAGTTCATTTGAAACTCCATACTTACGAATTCGGGACCGTTACTCGCCTTACTAGAGATCGAGAAGACAATAAAGAGGCAAAGAGATCCAAAATATAAGAGAAAAATATAAAGCCCAATAACAACCTGAAGATTACAGACCGTGAATATTAATACGAATAGCAATATAGAGACACGGTATAATTAAGAATAGTATCACCCCAAGGTAATAGTAGAAGTAACCAGGTTCTTCTAGAGGAAGATTGAAAAGAAGGATGACAGAAATGAGAATTAGGAAAATATCAAAGATTAGAATGAGATTAAGCATTATCACAATCTTCTGGATGTATGAACTAAGGAAGAAAGTATAGGAATGGTGAGGTTAATGGAACGGAAGAGTTTAATTGATAATGGAAATATCAGACAGAGTAATGAGGTAGAACACCATATTTAATTATAGAGATCTTAATTTCCTTACTCGCCGAAGAATCAAATCTTTTAGATTTCGAAGATTTTCTTTAAATCCCTTGAATTCCGGAATTCAATCACGACTACGTCAAAAGTTATGGAAAAATCTCCATTTCTTCACCTCGATCTTTTGTGATGACTTTATTCATACGCTTCGATTAGTTGAATCATTTTATCCATATTATTCAATAATAATAAAACTCTATTTATCAACTCATATTCGTCATGAAAACATTTTTATTGTTAACCATGACCACCTCACTCAAATTTCGGGACGAAATTTCTTTAACGGGTAGGTACTGTGATGACCCGGGAATTTCCAACCAAATTTAAACTTAAATCATGTTTGATTTCGACCACGATAAGCAAAGTCTATAACATTGAATCTTAAAACTTTTGAACTGTTTCATGTATTCATTTACCCTTTGAATTTTCCCGATGATTCACGAACAATTATTTGTAATTAGATATGTAAATATGTATATATATGTGTGTCTAATAAATTGTGAAATGTAAACAAAACTTTGAACGTTTTGATTGATATGAAAATAAGTTATGAAATTATTATATAACTTAAAAACGTTAACAAAGTATTTGATAGATAATACTTTACATAAACGTATTAGTTTCAATATATGTTTATCAACAGAAATTAAAAAGATAACATCTAATAATTAAATTATCAGATACATTATGATATGATTACGGGTCTCTGTTGTGAGGTCCACGCTAATTTGGGAAATATTTCCATTTTAACAATATGCGGAATAATTGGTAATGTAATGTACATGTGAGAACAAAGTGTCACTTAACGAGAGTTAGACAAAAGTTAGTGGAAATTACTGTTTGATTTCCAAATCATACTTTACGATATTTTTTTCTTTTTTTTTCGTGACTTTGTTAAGATAACTATTTTAGCTTTCAATTTACTTAATATGAATGCGAGAACGTGGTGTAACTTAGATGTCAGGTACCGACAAGTTAAGTAAACTAATATTTTACATTAAGATACAAAATAATTAAATGTATCTTAAAATGAAGCCATATAAAATTATATATAATTCTTATGTGTAACTATTATTTTATATATATATATATATATATATATATATATATATATATAAATAAATATATATATATATATATATATATATATATATATATATATATATATATATATATATATGTGTGTGTGTGTGTTTTGTAATAACTAAATCAATATATGTTATTATATATATATAAGTAATACTTAAATATCACATAATTAATAATAGGTAAGATTATTATATATTAAACTTAAATTATAAGTTGTTATAGTAATATTATTATTATTTTCAATATTAATATCAAAATTAGTATTATCGATATTATATAGATGTGATATTGGTTATATAATATTAATGTATTATTATAATTATTAATATTATTATTAATATTATTGTTGTAAATTTTATATGTTATTATTATTATCATTAATAATAATAATAATATTATTATTACTAGTATATTATTATAACATTTTATTATTATTTATAAACTAAGAGTATTATTATTATAGATTTAATTATTAATGAGATTGATTATTATATATATAAGTACAGTTATGGAGATATATAGATATATTATCTAGATAGATATATACAGATTATAACATGGATATATATGGATATATATACATATATTACGGATCAAAATATATCACTTTCAACTTTATATTTATTTTTTTTTTCTTCTCTCCTATACAACCTGTGATATATTCGATTCCATCAATCCCTAAATTTCTACTGCAATCATTCAAACACCTACATCATCCACTTATTGATTCCTTGCTGAGTAATTAGGAAATTAAAAATCGAAAATGGAATTTAATTTGAAGAGAAGCTGAACCCGTTCCCTGTTCTTATTCTTTTTAGCAAAATTTTGAATTTGAACGATTTGTCAAAATCCAGAAATGTCACTGGGTTAGGAATCAACCATTTGAACTACCTGTAAGTTTTCAAATTCTAACTCATTCGATTAGCTTCAAATTTCGAAGTCAAAGTTGAAAACCAAAAAGTCAACTGTTTTGCTCATCCAAAAATTCGAACTTATTGTGATGTTTTAGGATCAATTAATGATCCAGAAAGTTTCTAGGAATGAAATACCACCTAATTCATGTTATAATTTATATCTAAAACAATCTAGATTTTTAAATTGGATCTTGAGTTCATGTTCTTGAAAAAGTGAAACAATCATTTATCAAATTCAAATAAAACTTCCAAATGTAAAAATGCAATTGTACTTGGAATCATCTTCTCAAAGTATCTGCAAATTCTCTTGTTCTAATTCCTTAAATTGAAGTCGAATTTTGAAGTCAAAGTTTTTACATTTAAAAGTCAACTTTTATTCTTGAATCAAATTCGATTTTTCGGTTTCGATTTGAGTTGAATTGATGATTCCACTACATTATATTGATGATTTAAAATATATTTCTTTTAGACATCAAGGTCTCAAAATGCCCTAAACTCGAATTCATTTTTTTTTATGCTCGTCGAACAGCAGTATATGCTGCTGTCTTTTTTTTATTTTTTTTTCTTATCTGGTTAAACGCATTCAACATAGTTAAACGGTTTTAATTTTAATACAAGTTATAAATAAATCAGATAACTCAGATATATGGATATTAAATTGATTTTTGGTCAATGGATTTTGAGGATGGAGGAGGAAGAACAAAGCAGTTAATGGAACGGGTTTAAGTTAAATTGGGATAGGATCACTTCAGGAAAAACAGAAACGGAGAAGTGGTGATGAGTGTTTTAGGGGAGCGGGAGGTCACGGGTTCAAGTCCCGTCATGGGCATTTCGTTTTTAGAAGAGATTTTAAAGAAAGAGGGGTATACACTTTTACATTTTTATGTTATTCATTGTTATTATCATCACTGTTATTATTTTGAATGTTGTTGTTGTTATTATTATCAATTAATGTTATTAATATACGTTATTATTAATATCACTTAATGACTAATAATTATCATTATTATTATTATTACTATTATTAATATAAATATTAGTTACCATTTATTATAAGTAACATAATTATAATTACAATTATGGTTATTATTAGTAATATTATTATTAATAATATTATTACCATTAGTGGTATTATTATTAAGTAGTATTACTATTACTAAAAATATAATTAGTAATAAGATGGTTATTGTTATTAAGTACTAGAAATTTTTATCCAAAGTATTATTTTACTATTATTAAAATGATCATTATTGTTATTAGCAGTATTATCTATAAATAATTATGATTACTAAAATAAAAAGTTTTAATAACATTGTTAAGGTTATAGGTATAAAACTAAAGATTTTATATATTTAAATTACATAACGTAACTATATTAATATATTTACATATATAAAATGAAAATATATATATATATATATATATATATATATATATATATATATATATATATAAATAATGAAGCTTATAAATTATTAATATAACAAATATATCATTAATAATAAATAAATTCATTCGATTACAAGTATATGTGTTAATATATATATGAATAATATAGGTTCGTGAATCCGAGGCCATCCTTACACTTGTTCAATGTCGTCATATGTATTTTTACTACAAAATACATTAGGTGAGTTTCATTTGCCTTTTTACCCTTTATATTTTTGGGACTGAGAATACATGCGCTGCTTTTATAAATGTTTTACGAAATGGACACGAGTGATCGAAACTACATTCTATGGTTGGATTATCTAATCGAATATGCCCCTTTTTATTAAGTCTGCTAATCTAAGAATTAGGGAACAGACACCCTAATTGACGCGAACTCTAAAGATAGATCTATCAGGCCCAACAAGCCCCATCCAAAGTACCAGATGCTTTAGTACTTCGAAATTTATATCATGTCCGAAGGAGGATCCCGGAATGATGGGGATATTCTTATATGTATATTGTGAATGTCGGTTACCAGGTGTTCAATCCATATGAATGATATTTTTGTCTCTATGCATGGGACGTATGTTTATGAGAAATAGAAATATGAAATCTTGTGGTCTATTAAAATTATTAAATAATTATTTATGTTAAACTAATGAACTCACCAACCTTTTGGTTGACACTTTAAAGCATGTTTATTCTCAGGTATGAAAGAAATCTTCTGCTGTGCATTTGTTCATCTTAGAGATATTACTTGGAGTCATTCACGACATATTTTAAAAGACGTTGCATTCAAGTCGTTGAGTTCATCAAGATTATTATTAAGTCAATTATAGTTAGATATATTATGAAATGGTATGCATGCCGTCAACTTTCGATGTATTGAAAGATTGTCTTTTTAAAAACGAATGCAATGTTTGTAAAATGTATCATATAGAGGTCAAGTACCTCGCGATGTAATCAACTGTTATGAATCTTTTATAATCGATATGGAATTCGTCCGGATGGATTAGGACGGGTCCTTTCAGTAGAGTAGTGTAGTTTTTAGTATGTCCAGTTCGTTCCACAGGGAGCTAGTGATTACGTACTATATTTTTATAAAACTATATTTATATAAATATATATATATAAGTAGTAATATTATTATAAAAGGGGGGTTTTTACCGTTTAATGACCGGTTTGTCGATTTTATATTTTTAAGCGTAAAGATAAATGACAATAATTAAAGTGCGTAAAATAAATAAATGACGATAAATAAAATAACAATAAATAAAATTGCGATATAATATGAAATAAAAGGATTATGCTTATTTAAACTTTCGTAATCATGATGTTTGACGTTTTGATTTTAATTAATTGTTACTCGGGTTAATTGTCCTTTGTCCTGGTTTATTTGATACCTATCTGGTTTTTGTCCATAATAGTCCATCGGTCATAAATATAAAGTGCGAGTGTCCTCGTCAAATTACCCTTATACCCGAAGTCAAATATTCCAACTAATTAAGGATTTAAACTGTGGCGCAGTTATCACTTCTGTCAACAATTACACCAGTTATCACTGTATGTAATCCACCCCTGTTTTTATTAGATATGAATATTAATTTACCCACTTGATCAGTTTGAATAATCAATTACCCAACCCGAATAACTAATTAAATGATTATAATAGGACAACGTTACTAAATAGGAGAACCATAATCATTATTAATTATTAGGTTAATTAATTTGAAGATAGGTTCGACAGACTCCAATGAGTTGTCACTCAATTAGACAATACCCCCCATCTATTAATAGTCAATAGTCCAATTTCCACAAGTGTCAGTCTTTTGCCCAAACTTTAATTATGGTAAAAAGTTCAATAACCCCGTCTTAATATTTTAGCCCAACATCACGATTACTTCGGCTCAAATAAGCATAATAATAACTTAGTTACGAGACATTAAATTAAAAAGGAAGAACATAGCTTACAGTGATGATTAATCGCGTAGCGTTGCAAGGACAGAATTTCGACTTAAAACCCGTAAAATATTTCTTACAATAACCCAACTAAACCATAACTTTATTATTAAAATTAACTTATATTAAAATTATAATATAAATATATATTACATATTACAGAAGAGAGAAAGAAATATGAAGAAAGGTGTAGTTTTTCATTACTCCGTAAATTCCATTTTATAGGCAATTGGTGATTTGAAATTTTCACTTATGACCCCTTAACTATGCTCAATTAACAACTTTTTATTATTTATTATTATTCTTATTATGAATTATTTAAATATTATATTATATTCTTGAGCATAGTTAACTTGTAATTTTAGCTCCGTTGCGTCGAGCGTTGAAAGTTGGTTCATGTCTCGGTTCCGGATTTTCTAACGCCTTTTTGTATAATTTAATATCTTGTACTTTGCATTTTGCGGCTTGTACTTTTGTAATTTTGAGACGTTTTTCATCAATATATTGAACCACTTGGAGTGTAACTTGTACGTTTGACCATTTTGGACGTTTTGGTCTTTCAAATCTTCGTTTTTGTCTTTAAATCTTCATTTTCGAGCGATTTGCGTTTTTCGTCTTCTCACTTATTTATTTAACTATTACAACTAAAAATAAGGAAATTACATTTAAAAACTTTACATATTGGAACGATATTGCTACTAAATATATGTTCATTTGGAGCACTATCAAATATCCCCACACTTGAACGTTGCTTGTCCTCAAGCAATACAGTCTTAAAACAATATAATACATCACACGAGTCACTTCTTTATCCTTCACACTTTGTACATCAGTGATTTTGATATAGCGGTATAAACAATGACAGTAACGATGGTTAAAGGTGGGTGTGTCATCCACAGTTGCCTCAGGTTTAGGTCAACGACACTTGCAATCAAATAGCCGATTTACTTTCGGTTTCCAAAGCAAAGTGCACATTTGAAAGGTGGTTTACAGTCCCACATGACTATGAAAATGTAGATCCTTAAGGAAATTGGATCTTTATGAAAACATTTGATCTTTTTGAAAATTTAATCTAGCTTTTACCCTAGATAAGTTTTCCGGAATAACCCTTCACCGGTGTTTGCAAAATATTTTTTTGTGGGTTGTGTGGGTTTCAGATTTGAAAATTTTAGCTCAACACTTGTGGTTTTGTGTTACCCACTTGCTAACCTTGTATTGGGAAAGCAACACGTCCAGTTTACTTGTTCCGTATATTATCTTTCGGTAAACTACCGTCCGGTTGTAAAGGAAAGCGATGAACAAGAAACTGTTAAGGTAATGTCTAATGACATGCATATGATTATGGTCTTAAAACGTGTCGGATGCTAGTACTATCCTTTGTAGGAGCAATAGTAAAGATCATCCTATGATTTTTCAGTCTGGCACAAGGTCCTGTCTCCGACCATGCTATGCAACCACCGTTTCTTACGGTTGACACCCGATTTGGTTTAGGTGACCTAATGAATTCTGATGAATTCTCAGGATTTTACGTTCAATGGTAATGAACGCATTGAAAATAGGTTTTCAGAAAACAAATCGGTTTTATTTTTGATCAAAATATTTTCTCGTTCAAGCTCGAATTTAGATATCATTGAATTCCATGAGTTTGTAATTCTCAATCTTTAAGGTCAATCTCTAGGATTGAGTAATATCAGTCTTAAAAGCTGATTTTTGATCTTTAAGGAGATTATCCTTTCTGGGGATTTGATTCATTAGTCTTATCAAGCTAATTTGCACGGTGCCCCCCCATTATGCGAGATAAATCCTTCTCATGGTTAGGATAAATCTGACCACATGGCGACCCTGTTTGATGCTGAGGTCCGTGGATTTCCTGCTGATTTTAGAGATGACTTTTCTAGATTTTTCGTCAACCTACAGCTGGTCTGAACGACAACTTCATGACCTAAATCAAGAAGCGCGTTTCTTTTTCGGAAGACTTTACTTCCTTTTAATGATGGAATTGATTCATCGTGTAGATCCATCTTTCTTACAGTAAATCAGGTAAACCAGTTAATTTAGTCCAAAGTAAAAGCACCTGCAATAACTTTACAAAAACATGTGATAGATAGTTTTTAATTGAATAACTTGGTACATTCTCCCCACACTTGGCTTTTTTCATGCGTCTTTTTATATCTTAATAAATAAATTCAAGCATTTTAGTTGTTTCTCAATTTATGTCCTTTCCGAGATAACAATAATTTCGGCATTAACACCTAGTTTTATCGTTCATAAATATGTATAAACATGATTTTGAATTCATTTAGTTAAAAAATTTTAAAATTTTCATAATATTTAGAAAATAAGCCAAGTATAAACCCGAGAGAATTTATAACCCTTCCCCACACTTGAGATCATGCAATGCCCTCATTTGCATGAAATCAGACTATAATTATAAATTCATGAGGGTGATTAGTGTAGGAAAGTGATTAAAAATACCCAGTTTGTAATTACAAAGCTCGTCGAATGATAGATGGCGCGCCTCATCGTTGATTCCTTCATTTATTATATCACATTTGTTGTTTTGCATCTTGTCGTCAAAATCAGTAGCTTTTGCTGAACTTAATGTTAGTCTTTGAAAGTGCGTTGTTTTACCCTGTTGTTTACATGATAAAATACAAACATATATACATATTTTTAAAGTTGGGTATATTACCCCACGTTCAAAAATTTATAAAATCAAATATTTTTTTTTGCATACTTTAAATCAATAAAATTAAAAATAATGATGACAAAATTTTTTGCCCCGCCCTCGGGTAAAGTAATTTCGGCTCAACGACCTAGTCTTCAACTCATGACGAATTTTAGAAATCATTTTTTTTTCAACTTAATGAAATAAATTAAATTTTTGTTTTTAAATTCACACAAAACTTAAAAAGAAAACATATTAATTTCATATAAAACCTAAAAAATAAAAAAATTCAGAATGGGGGGAGAAAACTAGTTCTTTAGTGTCTGCTAGTGGAAAAGACCAATCGGATTCCATTCTCGGAACAACACGAGAACAGAACAACTAACTCCAAACAGCATTTTCTTTTTAGAATATTTGAATCTCCTCATACTTAGGTAGATGTGATGTCGAAATTGTGATTAACTTCATCGTCAATTTCTCTTGGACCATAATCAACTTGCATATCTGTGACTTTTGCTTTAAGCCAGTGACCAGCTTTTTCCGTAATATCCACAAATTCAACTAGCTTCGCCTTTTCTTTAGGCGACAGATTGGATACTAACTGGTTATATAACTTAAAGTTTCCCTTACTTTTAGCATCAATAACCCGTTTAAAAAGTTTCTTCATTGAACTGTTAATAACGGGGTCATTTAATTTCGTATCAACTATGGGGTTCTTTATTATCAAGTCATCATTAGGTGTTACTTCATTTTCCCCACACTTAGGCGTTCTATTATTGTTAAGCATTACCGTTGGAGTTGGTAAAACAACATGGTTCTTACCAATCGTTTTTGTTGGTTCAACGATTTTGGTTTGTGGATATTTAGACTTTCGAATCATAAAGGTGATCGATTTCTCATCATTACTAAGTGTCACTCTACCCTTTCTTACATCAAATAACGCCCCGGTGGACGCTAAGAATGGTCGACCTAAAATTAGAGGAACGTTTGAGTCCTCTTCTATGTCAATGACAATGAATTTGACTAGAAAGGTTAAATTACCTACTTGAACGGGTAGGTTGTCAGTAATTCCAACTGGGTGCTTAATGGTTTGATCAAGGAGTCGAACACTCATATCCGTTGGAGTTAACTCACCTACACCTAATCTCTTATATAATGAAAGAGGCATAACACTCACACTTGAACCTAAATCTGCTAGTGCATCATACATGACACAGTCACTAAGTAGACAAGGAACAATAAATTCACCCGGATCACCTACCCTAGGTGGAGGATTTGGTGGAACTGTCTTCACCGGGTTTACTTCTACTGTTTTTGTTTCTTGCACTTTTTTATTCTTCTTCTTCTTCTTTCCAGAGGTATCACAAACTTTATTACCTATTACTTGCTCATACTCAACTCCTTTTCTTGGAAACGGGATGGGTGGTCTGTATGGTGCCACCACTGGCTTTACATACTCGGGTGGTGGTGGTGGTGGTGTAACTTCTTCATTGTTACTTACATCTAAAATCTCCCCATCTTCTGATGCTGGTTTTTCAGAATTTGTTGAAACCATATTAACATTTTCATTCGTAGGATTTACTTCAGTATTACTCGGTAGCTTTCCTTGTTTCCTTTCACTCATCAATCTAACAAGAGTACCTACTTGTTTTTCTAGATTCAAAATAGAAGCTTGTTGAGTTCTAAATGACTGATCAAACCTCTCATTCGTTTGACTTTGAGTTTCAATAAATTGTGTTTGAGATTCAACTAGCTTAAATACCACTTCTTCCAGATTTGACTTCTTCTCGTCGGTTTGTTGTGGTGGTTTATATAAGCAAGGTCTTTGTTGATTGAAAGTGTTGTTTTGAGTTGGTTGGTTATTCGTACCTTGTTGGTTGTACGAGTTATTGTTGGTTCCATTTGGATTGTAAAGAATGTTTTGATTTCGATTGAAGTTTGGCCTTGGCGGTTGATAATTATTCTGATAACTATTTTCCAGCCTTTGGTTCATGTAGACAACATTCTCACGTTGTTCCATCGTTTGTTCAATGTGACAGTCTTTCATTAAGTGTGGTCCACCGCATTGCTCACAACTGATTCGTATTGCGTGAATATCTTTATTCATCTTTTCCATTCGTCTCTCGAAAGCATCTATTTTTGCGAAAACGGAATCAAATTTATGGCTAGAATCGGCTCTAGCCGCTTTAGATGAACGATATATATCTTTCTCTTGGTGCCACTCATGAGAGTGGGAGGCTGTGTTATCAATAATTTTGTAAGCTTCAGTTGCGGTTTTCTTCATAATGGAACCACCAGCTGTTATGTCGATGTCTTTTCGTGTAGCAACGTTGACACCTTGGTAGAATATTTGTACTATTTGATAAGTGTCTAAACCGTGTTGAGGACATCCTCTCAACAACTTTCTAAATCTTGTCCACGCCTCATATAGAGTTTCATTTGACTTTTGTGTGAACGTAACAATTTCTCCTTGAAGTCTCACGGCTTTAGATGCCGGAAAGAATCTTTTAAGAAATTTCTCAACTAAAACATCACATGTGTCAATCGCCCCTTCAGGTAACGATTCTAACCAATCTTTGGCTTCTCCCTTTAAAGTCCAGGGAAACAACATGAGATAGATCTGTTCATCCTCAACTTCTCGGATTTTAAATAGTGTACAGATCCTATTAAACGTACGAAGATGTTCGTTTGGATCTTCCTTCGGCGCACCACTATATTGGCACTGATTAGTTACCATGTGCAGGATTTGTCCTTTGATTTCATAATCTGGCGCATTAATGTCTGGCTTAATAATGGCATGACCTTGGCCCGTGCGTGTGGCTCTCATTCGGTCTTCCATACTTAGAGGTTCCAGATTTTCTATAATTGAATTTGTTGAATACGAATCACTAGAAGATTCTGATTTAATGGTTTGTGGTTCAGGAGGAATGATTAGTGGTTCAGGATCTTGGAATTGTCCTTGAATATTCTCCGGATTCTCAATTGTGAGGTCGGGTTCAAAAGATGGATTATCGAAAATTTGAGTTGGAGTTCTTGGTCGACTAGATGATGATTCTAAAGAAAAATCAACGGCGACAATATTGGCTAGATGTCTTGATCGAGTTATAGGTGGTGAACGTATGAAAGGTGGTGAACGTTTTACTCGGTGCATTCACTGAATATCCTATTAGTTTTTAAAAGGAAAGAAAAATTATATAAGTTATCCAATTAATAGACTTTTCTGATTTTGCCCACGTTTCGAATAGCCAAAAGATGCAGCAGAGGGGCAGGATTCGTTTGGTCTCAATATAATTGAGTACTGTTTGGCTCCAATAACCCGGTCCACGTACAAATCCAACTATTACTACGAACCAGAAAATTTTGATGTCTATCAATTTAACCACTTAAAATAATTTTCGTAATTTTAAGAAATTTAGATAAGAAGTAGAATAAAAATCTATGTCCTAAAATTAGAATAGCGAGAAATAAGAAAGAAAAAAAAAACGCGTCGAAAAAGGTCGAAAAATAAAAGGTCGAAAAATAGGCGTCGAAAAATAAAAATAAGAAAGTAGCGCGAAAAACGGCGTCGCAAAATTCTAAAGCACATAAATCTTAGTCTAAGGAATAAGCACTTAAGGGATTTTACGGCAAACCTAAAAATTGTAGAAATAAAAATAACTATGGCAAAACTAATTTTAATACTAAAAATTGTAACTAGAGTCTAAAAATCTAAAGGTAATAAAAAAAATATTTTTTTTTAATTTTTTTTATATTTCGTTTTTTAAGGATTTTAAAATTTTTTTTTAAAAAAATAAATTTTTTTTTATATATATTTTTTTAAAACTTTTTTTTAAAATTTTTTTTCTTTAAAAAAACGATTTTTTTTACAAATTTTTTTTTTTAAACGAATTTTTTTTAAAAAAAACGATTTTTTTTTAAAAAAAAACGATTTTTTTTACACAATTTTTTTTTTAAAACGAAAAATTTTTTTTCTTTAAAAAAACGATTTTTTTTACCCACTTTTTTTTTAAGGAATTAATAATTTTTTTTATTATTATTATTATTTTTTCAAAACTTTTTTTTTAACTCATTTACTATTCATGAATAGTAAATGAAAAGAAATTAATTAATTTACTATTCACATGAAAGCGATATGATAGAAATTATTAATTGCAAGTTACATAATATACCCCTGAAATATTTAATAAATACGATTTTTTAAAACTTTTACGATTGAAAATAGTAAAGGAAAGAAATTAATTAATTTACTATTCACATGAAAGCGACATTGTAGAAATTATTAATTATAAGTTACATAATATACCCCTGAAATATGTAATAAATACGACTTTTTAAAACTTTTAAAACTTTTACGTATCAAATTTGATTCTAAAATATTATTATATTATTATATTTTATTTCAATATTATTATATTATTATATTTATTAAATTATTATATTTAAATTAATATATCTTTAATCAATCAAAAACTAAAAAAAAAAAACTTAAATACCCCGTGAAAACACAAAAAGTGTCCCCGAAATTACTTTTTTTTATAACTATATTTTTACAGATATAAATTTAAAATATAGCGTTTTAGCGCTCCCCGGCAGCGGAGCCAAAAACTTGATGATGTAGCGTGAGGGTACGAAATAGTATTATTTTTACTAGGAAATACTACAAAATATGACACAAGTTTTATTAATTTACGGATGGGATATACCTAAACCTTGCTACAACACTATAGGCAGTGTACCTAATCGTAGAGTAGTGTAGTTTTTAGTAAGTCCGGTTCGTTCCACAGGGAACTAGTGATTACGTACTATATTTTTATAAAACTATATTTATATAAATATATATATATATAAGTAGTAATATTATTATAAAAGGGGGTTTTTACCGTTTAATGACCGGTTTGTCGATTTTATATTTTTAAGCGTAAAGATAAATGACAATAATTAAAGTGCGTAAAATAAATAAATGACGATAAATAAAATAACAATAAATAAAATTGTGATAGAATATGAAATAAAAGGATTATGCTTATTTAAACTTTCGTAATCATGATGTTTGACGTTTTGATTTTAATTAATTGTTACTCGGGTTAATTGTCCTTTGTCCTGGTTTATTTGATACCTATCTGGTTTTTGTCCATAATAGTCCATCAATCATAAATATAAAGTGCGAGTGTCCTCGTCAAATTACCCTTATACCCGAAGTCAAATATTCTAACTAATTAAGGATTTAAACTGTGACGCAGTTATCACTTCTGTCAACAATTACACCAGTTATCACTGTATGTAATCCACCACTGTTTTGATTAGATATGAATATTAATTTACCCACTTGATAAGTTTGAATAATCAATTACCCAACCCGAATAATTAATTAAATGATTATAATAGTACAACGTCACTAAATAGGAGAACCATAATCATTATTAATTATTAGGTTAATTAATTTGAAGATAGGTTCGACAGACTCCAATGAGTTGTCACTCAATTAGACAATACCCCCCATCTATTAATAGTCAATAGTCCAATTTCCACAAGTGTCGGTCTTTTGCCCAAACCTTAATTATGGTACAAGGTTCAATAACCCCGTCTTAATATTTTAGCCCAACATCACGATTACTTCGGCTCAAATAAGCATAATAATAACTTAGTTACGAGACATTAAATTAAAAAGGAAGAACATAGCTTACAGTGATGATTAATCGCGTAGCGTTGCAAGGACAGAATTTTGACTTAAAACCCGTAAAATATTTCTTACAATAACCCAACTAAACCATAACTTTATTATTAAAATTAACTTATATTAAAATTATAATATAAATATATATTACATATTACAGAAGAGAGAAAGAAATATGAAGAAAGGTGTATTTTTTCATTACTCCGTGAATTCCATTTTATAGGCAATTGGTGATTTGAAATTTTCACTTATGACCCCTTAACTATGCTCAATTAACAACTTTTTATTATTTATTATTATTCTTATTATGAATTATTTAAATATTATATTATATTCTTGAGCATAGTTAACTTGTAATTTTAGCTCCGTTGCGTCGAGCGTTGAAAGTTGGTTCATGTCTCGGTTCCGGATTTTCTAACGCCTTTTCGTATAATTTAATATCTTGTACTTTGTATTTTGCGGCTTGTACTTTTGTAATTTTGAGACGTTTTTCATCAATATATTGAACCACTTGGAGTGTAACTTGTACGTTTGACCATTTTGGACGTTTTGGTCTTTCAAATCTTCTTTTTTGTCTTTAAATCTTCATTTTCGAGCGATTTGCGTTTTTCGTCTTCGCACTTATTTATTTAACTATTACAACTAAAAATAAGGAAATTACATTTAAAAACTTTACATATTGGAACGATATTGCTACTAAATATATGTTCATTTGGAGCACTATCAGGTATCTTGTTTTGTTTAAGTCTCTTAACCTCACGATCCATTATTTCGACGGGTTCTTCAATGAATTGAAGTTTTTCATTGATTTGGATTTCGTCCAATGGAATAGTGAGATCTTCTTTAGCAAAACATATCTTCAAATTTGAGACGTGGAAAGTGTTATGTACAGCCGCGAGTTGTTGAGGTAGCTCCAGTTGGTAAGCTACTGGTCCGACACGATCTATAATCTTGAATGGTCCAATGTACCTTGGATTTAGTTTCCCCTATTTACCAATTCGAACAACGCCTTTCCAAGGTGAAACCTTAAGCATGACCATTTCTCCAATTTCAAACTCTATATCTTTTCTTTTACTGTCCGCGTAGCTCTTTTGTCGACTCTGGGCGGTTTTCAATCTTTGTTGAATTTGGATGGTTTTCTCGGTAGTTTCTTGTATTATCTCCGGACCCGTAATCTGTCTATCCCCCTCACTCCAAAAAATCGGAGACCTGTACTTTCTACCATAAAGTGCTTCAAACGGCGCCATCTCAATGCTTGAATGGTAGCTGTTGTTGTAGGAAAATTCTGCTAACGGTAGATGTCGATCCCAACTATTTCCGAAATCAATAACACAAGCTCGTAGCATGTCTTCAAGCGTTTGTATCGTTCTTTCACTCTGCCCATCAGTTTGTGGATGATAGGCAGTACTCATGTCTAGACGAGTTCCCAATGCTTGCTGTAATGTCTGCCAGAATCTTGAAATAAATCTGCCATCCCTATCAGAGATAATAGAGATTGGTATTCCATGTCTGGAGACGACTTCCTTCAAATGCAGTCGTGCTAACTTCTCCATCTTGTCATCTTCTCTTATTGGCAGGAAGTGTGCTGAATTGGTGAGACGATCAACTATTACCCAAATAGTATCATAACCACTTGCAGTCCTTGGCAATTTAGTAATGAAATCCATGGTAATGTTTTCCCATTTCCATTCCGGGATTTCAGGTTGTTGTAGTAGACCTGATGGTTTCTGATGTTTAGCTTTGACCTTAGAACACGTCAAACATTCTCCTACATATTTAGCAATATCGGCTTTCATACCTGGCCACCAAAAATGTTTCTTAAGATCCTTGTACATCTTCCCCGTTCCAGGATGTATTATGTATATGGTTTTATGAGCTTCTCTAAGTACCATTTCTCTCATATCTCCAAATTTTGGTACCCAAATTCTTTCAGCCCTATACCGGGTTCCGTCTTCCCGAATATTAAGATGCTTCTCCAATCCTTTGGGTATTTCATCCTTTAAATTTCCTTCTTTTAAAACTCCTTGTTGCGCCTCCTTTATTTGAGTAGTAAGGTTAGTGTGAATCATTATATTCATAGATTTTACTCGAATGGGTTCTCTGTCCTTTCTGCTCAAGGCGTCGGCTACCACATTTGCCTTCCCCGGGTGGTAACGAATCTCAAAGTCGTAATCATTCAACAATTCAATCCACCTACGCTGCCTCATATTCAGTTGTTTCTGATTAAATATGTGTTGAAGACTTTTGTGGTCGGTATATATAATACTTTTGACCCCATATAAGTAGTGCCTCCAAGTATTTAATGCAAAAACAACCGCACCTAATTCCAAATCATGCGTCGTATAATTTTGCTCGTGAATCTTCAATTGTCTAGACGCATAAGCAATCACCTTCGTCCGTTGCATTAATACACAACCGAGACCTTGCTTTGATGCGTCACAATAAATCACAAAATCATCATTCCCTTCAGGCAATGACAATATAGGTGCCGTAGTTAGCTTTTTCTTCAATAATTGAAACGCCTTCTCTTGTTCATCCTTCCATTCAAATTTCTTCCCTTTATGCGTTAATGCAGTCAAGGGTTTTGCTATTTTGGAGAAATCTTGGATGAATCTTCTGTAGTAACCAGCCAATCCTAAAAATTGACGTATATGCTTCGGAGTTTTTGGGGTTTTCCACTTTTCAACGGTTTCGATCTTTGCCGGGTCCACCTGGATACCTTCTTTGTTCACTATGTGACCGAGGAATTGAACTTCTTCCAACCAAAATGCACACTTTGAAAACTTAGCGTACAGTTTTTCTTTCCTCAATACTTCTAGCACTTTTCTCAAATGTTCTTCATGCTCTTGATCATTCTTTGAGTAAATAAGTATGTCATCGATGAAAACAATGACAAACTTGTCAAGATATGGCCCACACACTCGGTTCATAAGGTCCATGAACACAGCTGGTGCGTTAGTCAATCCAAACGGCATAACCATAAACTCGTAATGACCATAACGCGTCCTAAAAGCAGTTTTTGGAATATCATCCTCCTTTACTCGCATTTGATGATATCCAGAACGTAAATCGATCTTCGAATAAATTGACGAGCCTTGTAGTTGATCTAATAAGTCGTCAATTCTCGGCAGTGGATAACGGTTTTTTATGGTAAGTTTGTTCAACTCTCTGTAGTCAATACACAACCTAAATGTACCATCCTTCTTCTTGACAAACAAAACATAAGCTCCCCATGGTGATGTGCTTGGTCGAATGAAACCACGTTCGAATAGTTCTTGCAGTTGGCTTTGCAGTTCTTTCATCTCGCTGGGTGCGAGTCTATAAGGAGCACGAGCTATTGGTGCAGCTCCTGGTACAAGATCTATTTGAAATTCAACAGATCGATGTGGAGGTAGTCCCAGTAATTCTTTCGGAAATACATCGGGAAATTCTTTTGCGACGGGAACATCATTGATGCTCTTTTCTTCGGTTTGTACTTTCTCGACGTGTGCTAGAACAGCATAGCAACCTTTTCTTATTAGTTTTTGTGCCTTCAAATTACTAATAAGATGTAGCTTCATGTTGCCCTTTTCTCCGTACACCATTAAGGGTTCTCCTTCTTCTCGTACAATGCGAATTGCATTTTTATAACATACAATCTCTGCTTTCACCTTCTTCAGCCAGTCCATGCCAACTATTACATCAAAAATCCCTAACTCTACTGGTATCAAATCAATCTTAAATATTTCGCTACCCATTTTAATTTCTCGATTCCGGCATATATTATCTGCTGAAATTAATTTACCGTTTGCTAAATCGAGTAAAAATTTACTATCCAACGGCGTCAATTGACAACTTAATTTAGCACAAAAATCTCTACTCATATAGCTTCTATCCGCACCCGAATCAAATAAAACGTAAGAAGATTTATTGTCAATAAGAAACGTACCCGTAACAAGCTCCGGGTCTTCCTGTGCCTCTGCCGCATTAATATTGAAAACTCTTCCGCGGCCTTGTCCATTCGTGTTCTCCTGGTTCGGGCAATTTCTAATAATGTGGCCCAGTTTTCCACATTTATAACAAACTACATTGGCATAACTTGCTCCGACACTACTTGCTCCACCATTACTCGTTCCGACACCATTTGTTCCTTTCGTTCTGTTAACCCCTGGTCCGTAGACCTCACACTTCGCCGCGCTATGACCATTTCTTTTACACTTGTTGAAAAATTTGGTGCAGAACCCCGAGTGATACTTTTCACACCTTTGGTATAGCTGCTTCTGATTGTTGTTGTTGTTGCGGATGTTATTATTGTTGGGATGATTGTTGTAGTTGTTGTTGTTGTTGTTGTTGTTGTTGTTGTTGTTGTTGTTGTTGTTGGGCCGTTTGTTGTAGTTGTGATTGATGTTACGATTGTTGGGATAATTGTTGCGATTATTATTGTAATTGCTGTTGTTGTTGTATTGGTGATTCTTATCACCGTTTTCCTCCCACTTTCTTTTGACTTGCTTCACATTGGCCTCTTCAGCCGTCTGTTCTTTAATTCTTTCCTCAATCTGGTTCACTAGTTTGTAAGCCATTCTACATGCCTGTTGTATGGAGGCGGGCTCGTGTGAAATTATATCTTCTTGGATTCTTTCCGGTAATCCTTTCACAAATGCGTTGATCTTCTCTTCCTCATCTTCTAATGCTCCCGGACACAATAGGCACAATTCTGTGAATCGTCTTTCGTACGTGGTAATATCAAATCCTTGGGTTCGTAACCCTCTAAGTTATGTCTTGAGCGTATTGACCTCGGTTCTGGGACGGTACTTCTCGTTCATCAAGTGCTTGAATGATGACCACGGTAGTGCGTACGCATCATCTTGTCCCACTTGCTCTAGATAGGTATTCCACCATGTTAACGCAGAACCTGTGAAGGTATGCGTAGCGTACTTCACTTTGTCCTCTTCAGTACACTGACTTATGGCAAACACCGATTCGACCTTCTCGGTCCACCGTTTCAATCCGATCGGTCCTTCGGTTCCATCAAATTCCAAAGGTTTGCAGGCAGTGAATTCTTTGTAGGTGCATCCTACGCGATTTCCTGTACTGCTAGATCCAAGGTTATTGTTGGTATGTAGCGCAGCCTGTACTGCGGCTATGTTTGAAGCTAGAAAAGTACGGAATTCCTCTTCATTCATATTCTCGGTGTGTCGAGTAGTCGGTGCCATTTCCTTCAAAATAGTCAAATGGAACAAGTTAATCATACAGAATATTAAGAGTAGTTAATAGTATTTCGTAGCATAATATGAACTCATTTATAAAAGCTTTTTCTTCATATTAGCATTTTATAAGTTTAAATTCGGGTAGTACCTACCCGTTAAGTTCATACTTAGTAGCTAATATACAATTCAACTACTACAATTCTATATGAAAAACTGATTATAATAATATTTCGCGTTCAAACTTTTATACAATATTTTACAAACTTACAATACCGCTTATTTTACATAAAGCATTAAATATAGCACACAATAACTTTGATACAAGATAGTTGTGAAGATAATTCTAGCTAGTACACAAGTCGTTCAGCAAAGGCAATAAAGACACGTAATTCATACGTCCAGAAACAAGTCATGCATTCTGATTTTACTAGGACTACATCCCATCCTTGGTCTTGTGGAACATAACCGTTATGGCCGTTGATAAGACAGCGTGTTGTAACGTCGTCAAAGGGACGAGGGTTATGTAATGACCAACAGTCTCGTAATAACCTAAAAACCTCATTTTTTACCCCAATTACCGACTCCGTCACTTGTGGGAATGTTTTGTTTAATAGTTGTAGCCCGATGTTCTTTTTCTCACTTTGGTGAGAAGCGAACATTACTAACCCGTAAGCATAGCATGCTTCTTTATGTTGCATGTTAGCCGCTTTTTCTAAATCATGAAGTCCTATATTCGGATACAGTGAGTCAAAATAATTTCTTAACCCGTTGCGTAAAATAGCATTTGGGTTCCCCGCAATATATACGTCAAAGTAAACACATCGTAACTTATGGGTTTCCCAATGTGATATCCCCCATCTTTCAAACGAAAGTCTCTTATAAACCAAGACATTCTTGGAACGTTCTTCGAATGTCTTACAAACTGATTTCGCCGTAAATAGTTGTGCCGAAGAATTCTGACCGACTCTAGACAAGATTTCATCAATTATGTCTCCGGATAGGTCTCTTAAAATATTGGGTTGTCTATCCATTTTGTGTTTTTATACTGTAAAATAGACAAGAGTTAGATTCATAAAAAAAAAAATACTTATTAATACAAGAAATTTTTACATATATCATAAAGCATAAGCACACTATATTACATATATTACACCACACGAATACAACTATCTTATTCCGACTCGCTCGTTTCTTCTTCTTCAGTTTTGGTTCGTTTTGCCAAGTTTCTAGGGATATATGATGTTCCCCTAATACGAGCTGTCGTTTTCCACAACGGTTTAGAAAAACCTGGTGGTTTAGAGGTTCCCGAGTCATTGTTACAACTTAAGGGCTTCGGGGGTTGACGATACATATAAAGTTCATCGGGGTTGGAATTAGATTTCTCTATTTTTATGCCCTTTCCCTTATTATTTTCTTTTGCCTTTTTAAATTCAGTTGGGGTAATTTCTATAACATCATCGGAATTCTCGTCGGAATTCGATTCATCGGAGAATTGGTAATCCTCCCAATATTTTGCTTCCTTGGCGGAAACACCATAGACCATAATTAACCTTGGTCGGTTGGTTGAGGATTTTCTTTTACTTAACCGTTTTATTATTTCCTCCGCCGGTTCTATTTCCTCCTCTGGTTCCTCCTCTTCCGGTTCTGATTCTTCTTCCGGTTCTGATTATTCTTCCGGTTCTTCTTCGGGAACTTGTGAATCAGTCCAATATATATTCGACTCTTCGTTATTATTAGGTGAGTCAATGGGATTTGTGCTAGAGGTAGACATCTATCACACAATATCAAACATGTTAAGAGATTAATATATCACATAATATATACATGTTAATAATATATAATTTCCAACAAAAATGTTAAGCAATCATTTTTAAAGAAAACACGGTCGAAGTCCAGACTCACTAATGCATCCTAACAAACTCGATAAGACACACGAATACAAATTTTCTGGTTCTCTAAGACCAACGTTCGGATACCAACTGAAATGTCCCGTTCTTATTGATTAAAAACGTTCCATATTAATTGATTTCGTTGCGAGGTTTTGACCTCTATATGAGACGTTTTTCAAAGACTGCATTCATTTTTAAAACAAACCATAACCTTTATTTCATAAATAAAGGTTTAAAAAGCTTTACGTAGATTAAATGATAATCTAAAATATCCTTTTTACACACGACCATTACATAATGGTTTACAATACAAATATGTTACATCGCAATCAGTTTTGAGTGAATCAAATTGCTATGGTTTCATATTGAACTCTATTTATGAATCTAAACAGAAAAAGTATAGGTTTATAGTCAGAAAAATAAGTTACAAGTCGTTTTTGTAAAGGTAGTCATTTCAGTCGAAAGAACGACGTCTAGATGACCATTTTAGAAAACATACTTCCACTTTGAGTTTAACCATAATTTTTGGATATAGTTTCATGTTCATAATAAAAATCATTTTCCCAGAACAACAACTTTTAAATCAAAGTTTATCTTAGTTTTTAATTAACTAACCCAAAACAGCCCGCGGTGTTACTACGACGGCGTAAATCCAGTTTTACGTTATTTTTTGTGTTTCCAGGTTTTAAATCATTAAGTTAGCATATCATATAGATATAGAACATGTGTTTAGTTGATTTTGAAAGTCAAGTTAGAAGGATTAACTTTTAATTGCGAACAAGTTTAGAATTAACTAAACTATGTTCTAGTGATTACAAGTTTAAACCTTCGAATAAGATAGCTTTATATGTATGAATCGAATGATGTTATGAACATCATTACTACCTCAAGTTCCTTGGATAAACTGACTGGAAATGAGAAAAATAGATCTAGCTTCAAAGGATCCTTGGATGGCTTGAAAGTTCTTAAAGCAGAATCATGACACGAAAACAATTTTAAGTAAGATTTCCACTCGAAATAAGATTTTTATAGTTATAGAAATTGAATTAAAGTTTGAATATGATTATTACCTTGTATTAGAAAGATAACATACTGTAAGTAACAAAGGTTTCTTGATCTTGGATGATTACTTGGAATGGATTTAGAAAACTTGGAAGTAAACTTGCAATCTTGGAAGTATTCTTAATTTTATGAAACTAGAAATTTTGGAATTTATGAAGAACACATAGAACATGAAAATAGAACTTGAGAGAGATCAATTAGATGAATAAAATTGAAGAATGAAAGCATTTGTAGGTGTTTTGGTCATTGGTGTATGGATTAGATATAAAGGATATGTAATTTTGTTTTCATGTAAATAAGTCATGAATGATTACTCATATTTTTGTAATTTTATGAGATATTTCATGCTAGTTGCCAAATGATGGTTCCCACATGTGTTAGGTGACTCACATGGGCTGCTAAGAGCTGATCATTGGAGTGTATATACCAATAGTACATACATCTAAAAGCTGTGTATTGTACGAGTACGAATACGGGTGCATACGAGTAGAATTGTTGATGAAACTGAACGAGGATGTAATTGTAATCATTTTTGTTAAGTAGAAGTATTTTGATAAGTGTCTTGAAGTCTTTCAAAATTGTATGAATACATATTAAAACACTACATGTATATACATTTTAACTAAGTCGTTAAGTCATCGTTAGTCGTTATATGTAAATGTTGTTTTGAAACCTTTAGGTTAACGATCTTGTTGAATGTTGTTAACCCATTGTTTATTATAACAAATGAGATGTTAAATTGTTATATTATCATGATATTATGATATATAATATATCTTAGTATGATATATATACAGTTAAATGTCGTTACAACGATAATCGTTACATATATGTCTCGTTTCGAAATCATTAAGTTAGTAGTCTTATTTTTACATATGTATTTCATTGTTAATACACTTAATAATATATTTACTTATCATTTAACATAATTAACCAAGTGTATAAATATCTTAATATGATTCATATGTACCTAGTAAGACGTTGTTATAACGATAATCGTTATATATATCGTTTTTGAGTTTCTTAAATTAATAGTCTCATTTTTATGTATATAATGAAATGTCCCATTCTTATTGATTAAAAACGTTCCATATTAATTGATTTCGTTGCGAGGTTTTGACCTCTATATGAGACGTTTTTCAAAGACTGCATTCATTTTAAAATAAACCATAACCTTTATTTCATCAATAAAGGTTTAAAAAACTTTACGTAGATTATCAAATAATGATAATCTAAAATATCCTATTTACACACGACCATTACATAATGGTTTACAATACAAATATGTTACAACAAAATAAGTTTCTTGAATGCAGTTTTTACACAATATCATACAAGCATGGACTCCAAATCTCGTCCTTATTTAAGTTTGCGACAGCGGAAGCTCTTAATAATCACCTGAGAATAAACATGCTTAAAACGTCAACAAAAATGTTGGTGAGTTATAGGTTTAACCTATATATATCAAATCATAATAATAGACCACAAGATTTCATATTTCAATACACATCCCATACATAGAGATAAAAATCATTCATATGGTGAACACCTGGTAACCGACATTAACAAGATGCATATATAAGAATATCCCCATCATTCCGGGACACCCTTCGGATATGATATAAATTTCGAAGTACTAAAGCATCCGGTACTTTGGATGGGGTTTGTTAGGCCCAATAGATCTATCTTTAGGATTCGCGTCAATTAGGGTGTCTGTTCCCTAATTTTTAGATTACCAGACTTAATAAAAAGGGGCATATTCGATTTCGATAATTCAACCATAGAATGTAGTTTCACGTACTTGTGTCTATTTTGTAAATCATTTATAAAACCTGCATGTATTCTCATCCCAAAAATATTAGATTTTAAAAGTGGGACTATAACTCACTTTCACAGAGTTTTACTTCGTCGGGAAGTAAGACTTAGCCACTGGTTGATTCACGAACCTATAACAATATATACATATATATCAAAGTATGTTCAAAATATATTTACAACACTTTTAATATATTTTGATGTTTTAAGTTTATTAAGTCAGCTGTCCTCGTTAGCAACCTACCACTAGTTGTCCACAGTTAGATGTACATAAATAAATCGATAAATATTATCTTGAATCAATCCACGACACAGTGTATACGTATGTCAGTATTGATCACAACTCAAACTATATATATTTTGGAATCAACCTCAACCCTGTATAGCTAACTCCAACATTCACATATATAGTGTCTATGGCTGTTCCGAAATATATATAGATGTGTCGACATGATAGGTCGAAACATTGTATACGTGTCTATGGTATCTCAAGATTACATAATATACAATACAAGTTGATTAAGTTATGGTTGGAATAGATTTGTTACCAATTTTCACGTAGCTAAAATGAGAAAAATTATCCAATCTTGTTTTACCCATAACTTCTTCATTTTAAATCCGTTTTGAGTGAATCAAATTGTTATGGTTTCATATTGAATTCTATTTTATGAATCTAAACAGAAAAAGTATAGGTTTATAGTCGGAAAAATAAGTTACAAGTCATTTTTGTAAAGGTAGTCATTTCAGTCGAAAGAACGACGTCTAGATGACCATTTTAGAAAACATACTTCCACTTTGAGTTTAACCATAATTTTTGGATATAGTTTCATGTTCATAATAAAAATCATTTTCTCAGAATAACAACTTTTAAATCAAAGTTTATCATAGTTTTTAATTAACTAACCCAAAACAGCCCGCGGTCTTACTACGACGGCATAAATCCGGTTTTACGGTGTTTTTCGTGTTTCCAGGTTTTAAATCATTAAGTTAGCATATCATATAGATATAGAACATGTGTTTAGTTGATTTTAAAAGTCAAGTTAGAAGGATTAACTTTTGTTTGCGAATAAGTTTAGAATTAACTAAACTATGTTCTAGTGATTACAAGTTTAAACCTTCGAATAAGATAGCTTTATATGTATGAATCGAATGATGTTATGAACATCATTACTACCTTAAGTTCCTTGGATAAACCTACTGGAAAATAAAAAAATGGATCTAGCTTCAACGGATCCTTGGATGGCTCGAAGTTCTTGAAGCAGAATCATGACACGAAAACAACTTCAAGTAAGATTATCACTTGAAATAAGATTGTTATAGTTATAGAAATTGAACCAAAGTTTGAATATGATTATTACCTTGTATTAGAATGATAACCTACTGTAAGAAACAAAGATTTCTTGAGGTTGGATGATCACCTTACAAGATTGGAAGTGAGCTAGCAAACTTGAAAGTATTCTTGATTTTATGTAACTAGAACTTGTAGAATTTATGAAGAACACTTAGAACTTGAAGATAGAACTTGAGAGAGATCAATTAGATGAAGAAAATTGAAGAATGAAAGTGTTTGTAGGTGTTTTTGGTCGTTGGTGTATGGATTAGATATAAAGGATATGTAATTTTGTTTTCATGTAAATAAGTCATGAATGATTACTCATATTTTTGTAATTTTATGAGATATTTCATGCTAGTTGCCAAATGATGGTTCCCACATGTGTTAGGTGACTCACATGGGCTGCTAAGAGCTGATCATTGGAGTGTATATACCAATAGTGAAATGTCCCGTTCTTATTGATTAAAAACGTTCCATATTAATTGATTTCGTTGCGAGGTTTTGACCTCTATATGAGACGTTTTTCAAAGACTGCATTCATTTTAAAACAAAACATAACCTTTATTTCATCAATAAAGGTTTAAAAAGCTTTACGTAGATTATCAAATAATGATAATCTAAAATATCCTGTTTACACACGACCATTACATAATGGTTTACAATACAAATATGTTACAACAAAATAAGTTTCTTGAATGCAGTTTTTACACAATATCATACAAGCATGGACTCCAAATCTTGTCCTTATTTAAGTATGCGACAGCGGAAGCTCTTAATAATCACCTGAGAATAAACATGCTTAAAACGTCAACAAAAATGTTGGTGAGTTATAGGTTTAACCTATATATATCAAATCATAATAATAGACCACAAGATTTCATATTTCAATACACATCCCATACATAGAGATAAAAATCATTCATATGGTGAACACCTGGTAACCGACAATAACAAGATGCATATATAAGAATATCCCCATCATTCCGGGACACCCTTCGGATATGATATAAATTTCGAAGTACTAAAGCATCCGGTACTTTGGATGGGGTTTGTTAGGCCCAATAGATCTATCTTTAGGATTCGCGTCAATTAGGGTGTCTGTTCCCTAATTCTTAGATTACCAGACTTAATAAAAAGGGGCATATTCGATTTCGATAATTCAACCATAGAATGTAATTTCACGTACTTGTGTCTATTTTGTAAATCATTTATAAAACCTGCATGTATTCTCATCCCAAAAATATTAGATTTTAAAAGTGGGACTATAACTCACTTTCACAGATTTTTACTTCGTCGGGAAGTAAGACTTGGCCACTGGTTGATTCACGAACCTATAACAATATATACATATATATCAAAGTATGTTCAAAATATATTTACAACACTTTTAATATATTTTGATGTTTTAAGTTTATTAAGTCAGCTGTCCTCGTTAGTAACCTACAACTAGTTGTCCACAGTTAGATGTACAGAAATAAATTGATAAATATTATCTTGAATCAATCCACGACCCAGTGTATACATATCTCAGTATTGATCACAACTCAAACTATATATATTTTGGAATCAACCTCAACCCTGTATAGCTAACTCCAACATTCACATATAGAGTGTCTATGGTTGTTCCGAAATATATATAGATGTGTCGACATGATAGGTCGAAACATTGTATACGTGTCTATGGTATCTCAAGATTACATAATATACAATACAAGTTGATTAAGTTATGGTTGGAATAGATTTGTTACCAATTTTCACGTAGCTAAAATGAGAAAAATTATCCAATCTTGTTTTACCCATAACTTCTTCATTTTAAATCCGTTTTGAGTGAATCAAATTGCTATGGTTTCATATTGAACTCTATTTTATGAATCTAAACAGAAAAAGTATAGGTTTATAGTCGGAAAAATAAGTTACAAGTTGTTTTTGTAAAGGTAGTCATTTCAGTCGAAAGAACGACGTCTAGATGACCATTTTAGAAAACATACTTCCACTTTGAGTTTAACCATAATTTTTGGATATAGTTTCATGTTCATAATAAAAATCATTTTCTCAGAATAACAACTTTTAAATCAAATTTTATCATAGTTTTTAATTAACTAACCCAAAACAGCCCGCGGTGTTACTACGACGGCGTAAATCCGGTTTTACGGTGTTTTTCGTGTTTCCAGGTTTTAAATCATTAAGTTAGCATATCATATAGATATAGAACATGTGTTTAGTTGATTTTAAAAGTCAAGTTAGAAGGATTAACTTTTGTTTGCGAACAAGTTTAGAATTAACTAAACTATGTTCTAGTGATTACAAGTTTAAACCTTCGAATAAGATAGCTTTATATGTATGAATCGAATGATGTTATGAACATCATTACTACCTTAAGTTCCTTGGATAAACCTACTGGAAAAGAGAAAAATGGATCTAGCTTCAACGGATCCTTGGATGGCTCGAAGTTCTTGAAGCAGAATCATGACACGAAAACAAGTTCAAGTAAGATCATCACTTGAAATAAGATTGTTATAGTTATAGAAATTGAACCAAAGTTTGAATATGATTATTACCTTGTATTAGAATGATAACCTACTGTAAGAAACAAAGATTTCTTGAGGTTGGATGATCACCTTACAAGATTGGAAGTGAGCTAGCAAACTTGAAAGTATTCTTGATTTTATGTAACTAGAACTTGTAAAATATATGAAGAACACTTAGAACTTGAAGATAGAACTTGAGAGAGATCAATTAGATGAAGAAAATTGAAGAATGAAAGTGTTTGTAGGTGTTTTTGGTCGTTGGTGTATGGATTAGATATAAAGGATATGTAATTTTGTTTTCATGTAAATAAGTCATGAATGATTACTCATATTTTTGTAATTTTATGAGATATTTCATGCTAGTTGCCAAATGATGGTTCCCACATGTGTTAGGTGACTCACATGGGCTGCTAAGAGCTGATCATTGGAGTGTATATACCAATAGTACATACATCTAAAAGCTGTGTATTGTACGAGTACGAATACGGGTGCATACGAGTAGAATTGTTGATGAAACTGAACGAGGATGTAATTGTAAGCATTTTTGTTAAGTAGAAGTATTTTGATAAGTGTCTTGAAGTCTTTCAAAAGTGTATGAATACATATTAAAACACTACATGTATATACATTTTAACTGAGTCGTTAAGTCATCGTTAGTCGTTACATGTAAATGTTGTTTTGAAACCTTTAGGTTAATGATCTTGTTGAATGTTGTTAACCCTTTGTTTATTATAACAAATGAGATGTTAAATTGTTATATTATCATGATATTATGATATATAATATATCTCAATATGATGTATATACAGTTAAATGTCGTTACAACGATAATCGTTACATATATGTCTCGTTTCGAAATCATTAAGTTAGTAGTCTTATTTTTACATATGTATTTCATTGTTAATACACTTAATAATATATTTACTTATCATTTAACATAATTAACCAAGTGTATCAATATCTTAATATGATTCATATGTACCTAGTAAGACGTTGTTATAACGATAATCGTTATATATATCGTTTTCGAGTTTCTTAAATTAATAGTCTCATTTTTATGTATATAACTCATTGTTAAAATACCTAATGAGATACATACTTATAATAAAAACATGTTAACTATATATATAACCATATATATGTCATCATATAGTTTTTACAAGTTTTAACGTTCGTGAATTACCGGTCAACTTGGGTGGTCAATTGTCTATATGAAACATATTTCAATTAATCAAGTCTTAACAAGTTTGATTGCTTAACATGTTGGAAACATTTAATCATGTAAATATCAATCTCAATTAATATATATAAACATGGAAAAGTTCGGGTCACTACAGTACCTACCCGTTAAATAAATTTCGTCCCGAAATTTTAAGCTGTTGAAGGTGTTGACGAATCTTCTGGAAATAGATGCGGGTATTTCTTCTTCATCTGATCTTCACGCTCCCAGGTGAACTCGGGTCCTCTACGAGCATTCCATCGAACCTTAACAATTGGTATCTTGTTTTGCTTAAGTCTTTTAACCTCACGATCCATTATTTCGACGGGTTCTTCGATGAATTGAAGTTTTTCGTTGATTTGGATTTCATCTAACGGAATAGTGAGATCTTCTTTAGCAAAACATTTCTTCAAATTCGAGACGTGGAAAGTGTTATGTACAGCCACGAGTTGTTGAGGTAACTCAAGTCGGTAAGCTACTGGTCCGACACGATCAATAATCTTGAATGGTCCAATATACCTTGGATTTAATTTCCCTCGTTTACCAAATCGAACAACGCCTTTCCAAGGTGCAACTTTAAGCATGACCATCTCTCCAATTTCAAATTCTATATCTTTTCTTTTAATGTCAGCGTAGCTCTTTTGTCGACTTTGGGCAGTTTTCAACCGTTGTTGAATTTGGATGATCTTCTCGGTAGTTTCTTGTATAATCTCCGGACCCGTAATATGTCTATCCCCCACTTCACTCCAACAAATCGGAGACCTGCACTTTCTACCATAAAGTGCTTCAAACGGTGCCATCTCAATGCTTGAATGGTAGCTGTTGTTGTAGGAAAATTCTGCCAACGGTAGATGTCGATCCCAACTGTTTCCAAAATCAATAACACATGCTCGTAGCATGTCTTCAAGCGTTTGTATCGTCCTTTCGCTCTGCCCATCGGTTTGTGGATGATAGGCAGTACTCATGTCTAGACGAGTTCCTAATGCTTGCTGTAATGTCTGCCAGAATCTTGAAATAAATCTGCCATCCCTATCAGAGATAATAGAGATTGGTATTCCATGTCTGGAGACGACTTCCTTCAAATACAGTCGTGCTAACTTCTCCATCTTGTCATCTTCTCTTATTGGCAGGAAGTGTGCTGATTTGGTGAGACGATCAACTATTACCCAAATAGTATCAAAACCACTTGCAGTCCTTGGCAATTTAGTGATGAAATCCATGGTAATGTTTTCCCATTTCCATTCCGGGATTTCGGGTTGTTGAAGTAGACCTGATGGTTTCTGATGCTCAGCTTTGACCTTAGAACACGTCAAACATTCTCCTACATATTTAGCAACATCGGCTTTCATACCCGGCCACCAAAAATGTTTCTTGAGATCCTTGTACATCTTCCCCGTTCCAGGATGTATTGAGTATCTGGTTTTATGAGCTTCTCTAAGTACCATTTCTCTCATATCTCCAAATTTTGGTACCCAAATCCTTTCAGCCCTATACCGGGTTCCGTCTTCCCGAATATTAAGATGCTTCTCCGATCCTTTGGGTATTTCATCCTTTAAATTTCCCTCTTTTAAAACTCCTTGTTGCGCCTCCTTTATTTGAGTAGTAAGGTTATTATGAATCATTATATTCATAGATTTTACTCGAATGGGTTCTCTGTCCTTCCTGCTCAAGGCATCGGCTACCACATTTGCCTTCCCCGGGTGGTAACGAATCTCAAAGTCGTAATCATTTAATAATTCAATCCACCTACGCTGCCTCATATTCAGTTGTTTCTGATTAAATATGTGTTGAAGACTTTTGTGGTCGGTATATATAATACTTTTGACCCCATATAAGTAGTGCCTCCAAGTCTTTAATGCAAAAACAACCGCGCCTAATTCCAAATCATGCGTCGTATAATTTTGTTCGTGAATCTTCAATTGTCTAGACGCATAAGCAATCACCTTCGTTCGTTGCATTAATACACAACCGAGACCTTGCTTTGATGCATCACAATAAATCACAAAATCATCATTCCCTTCAGGCAATGACAATATAGGTGCCGTAGTTAGCTTTTTCTTCAATAACTGAAACGCTTTCTCTTGTTCATCATTCCATTCAAATTTCTTCCCTTTATGCGTTAATGCAGTCAAGGGTTTTGCTATTCTGGAAAAGTCTTGGATGAACCTTCTGTAGTAACCAGCTAGTCCTAAAAACTGGCGTATGTGTTTCGGAGTTTTCGGGGTTTCCCACTTTTCAACAGTTTCTATCTTTGCCGGATCCACCTTAATACCTTCTTTGTTCACTATGTGACCGAGGAATTGAACTTCTTCCAACCAAAATGCACACTTTGAAAACTTAGCGTACAATTCTTCCTTCCTCAATACTTCTAACACCTTTCTCAAATGTTCACCGTGTTCTTGGTCATTCTTTGAGTAAATAAGTATGTCATCAATGAAAACAATGACAAACTTGTCAAGGTATGGTCCACACACTCGGTTCATAAGGTCCATGAACACAGCTGGTGCATTAGTTAAACCAAACGGCATGACCATAAACTCGTAATGACCGTAACGTGTTCTGAAAGCAGTCTTTGGAATATCATCTTCTTTCACCCGCATTTGATGATACCCGGAACGTAAGTCAATCTTTGAATAAACAGACGAGCCTTGTAGTTGATCAAATAAGTCGTCGATTCTCGGTAGTGGGTAGCGGTTCTTGATGGTAAGTTTGTTCAACTCTCGGTAGTCGATACACAACCTGAATGTACCATCTTTCTTCTTGACAAACAAAACAGGAGCTCCCCACGGTGATGTGCTTGGTCGAATGAAACCACGCTCTAAAAGTTCTTGTAATTGGCTTTGCAGTTCTTTCATCTCGCTGGGTGCGAGTCTGTAAGGAGCACGAGCTATTGGTGCAGCTCCTGGTACAAGATCTATTTGAAATTCAACGGATCGATGTGGGGGTAATCCCGGTAATTCTTTCAGAAATACATCGGGAAATTCTTTTGCAATGGGAACATCATTGATGCTCTTTTCTTCAGTTTGTACTTTCTCGACGTGTGCTAGAACAGCATAGCAACCTTTTCTTATTAGTTTTTGTGCCTTCAAATTACTAATAAGATGTAGCTTCGTGTTGCCCTTTTCTCCGTACACCATTAAGGGTTTTCCTTTTTCTCGTATAATGCGAATTGCATTTTTGTAACAAACGATCTCCGCTTTCACTTCTTTCAACCAGTCCATACCGATTATCACATCAAAACTCCCTAACTCTACTGGTATCAAATCAATCTTAAATGTTTCGCTAACCAGTTTAATTTCTCGATTCCGACATATATTATCTGCTGAAATTAATTTACCATTTGCTAATTCGAGTAAAAATTTACTATCCAAAGGCGTCAATGGACAACTTAATTTAGCACAAAAATCTCTACTCATATAGCTTCTATCCGCACCCGAATCAAATAAAACGTAAGCAGATTTATTGTCAATAAGAAACGTACCCGTAACAAGCTCCGGGTCTTCCTGTGCCTCTACCGCATTAATATTGAAAACTCTTCCACGGCCTTGTCCATTCGTGTTCTCCTGGTTCGGGCAATTTCTAATAATGTGGCCTGGTTTTCCACATTTATAACAAACTACATTGGCATAACTTGCTCCGACACTACTTGCTCCGCCATTACTTGTTCCGACACCATTTGTTCCTTTCGTTCTATTAACCCCTGGTCCATAGACCTCACACTTCGCCGCGCTATGACCATTTCTTTTACACTTGTTGCAAAATTTGGTGCAGAACCCCGAGTGATTCTTTTCACACCTTTGGCATAGCTGCTTCTGATTGTTGTTGTTGTTGCGGTTATTATTGTTGTTGGGATGATTGTTGTAGTTGCTGTTGTTGTTGTTGTTGTTGTTGTTGGGCCGTTTGTTGTAGTTGCGATTGATGTTGCGATTGTTGGGATAATTGTTGCGATTATTGTTGTAATTGCTGTTGTTGTTGTATTGGTGATTCTTATCACCGTTTTCCTCCCACTTTCTTTTGACTTGCTTCACATTGGCCTCTTCAGCAGTCTGTTCTTTAATTCTTTCTTCAATCTGGTTCACTAGTTTGTGAGCCATTCTACATGCCTGTTGTATGGAGGCGGGCTCGTGTGAACTTATATCTTCTTGGATTCTTTCCGGTAATCCTTTCACAAACGCGTCGATCTTCTCTTCCTCATCTTCGAATGCTCCCGGACACAATAGGCACAATTCTGTGAATCGTCTTTCGTACATGGTAATATCAAATCCTTGGGTTCGTAACCCTCTAAGTTCTGTCTTGAGCTTATTGACCTCGGTTCTGGGACGGTACTTCTCGTTCATCAAGTGCTTGAATGCTGACCACGGTAGTGCGTACGCATCATCTTGTCCCACTTGCTCTAGATAGGTATTCCACCATGTTAACGCAGAACCTGTGAAGGTATGCGTAGCGTACTTCACTTTGTCCTCTTCAGTACACTTACTTATGGCAAACACCGATTCAACCTTCTCGGTCCACCGTTTCAATCCGATCGGTCCTTCGGTTCCATCAAATTCCAAAGGTTTGCAGGCAGTGAATTCTTTGTAGGTGCATCCTACACGATTTCCTGTACTGCTAGATCCAAGGTTATTGTTGGTATGTAGCGCAGCCTGTACTGCGGCTATGTTTGAAGCTAGAAAAGTACGGAATTCCTCTTCATTCATATTCACGGTGTGTCGAGTAGTCGGTGACATTTCCTTCAAAATAGTTAAATGGAACAAGTTAATCATACAGAATATTAAGAGTAGTTAATAGTATTTCGTAGCATAATATGAACTCATTTATAAAAGCTTTTTCTTCATATTAGCGTTTTATAAGTTTAAATTCGGGTAGTACCTACCCGTTAAGTTCATACTTAGTAGCTAATATACAATTCAACTACTACAATTCTATATGAAAAACTGATTATAATAATATTTCGCGTTCAAACTTTTATACAATATTTTACAAACTTACAATACCGCTTATTTTACATAAAGCATGAAATATAGCACACATTAACTTTGATACAAGATAGTTGTGAAGACAATTCTAGCTAGTACACAAGTCGTTCAGCAAAGGCAATAAAGACACGTAATTCATACGTCCAGAAACAAGTCATGCATTCTGGTTTTACTAGGACTACTTCCCATCCTTGGTCTTGTGCAACATAACCGTTATGGCCGTTGATAAGACAGCGTGTTGTAACGTCATCAAAGGGACGAGGGTTACGTAATGTCCAACAGTCCCGTAATAATCTAAAAACCTCATTTCTTACCCCAATTACCGACTCCGTCACTTGTGGAAACGTTTTGTTTAATAGTTGTAGCCCGATGTTCTTGTTCTCACTTTGGTGAGAAGCGAACATTACTAATCCGTAAGCATAACATGCTTCTTTATGTTGCATGTTAGCCGCTTTTTCTAAATCACGAAGTCCAATATTCGGATATATTGAGTCAAAATAATTTCTTAACCCGTTGCGTAAAATAGCATTTGGGTTCCCCGCAATATATGCGTCAAAGTAAACACATCGTAACTTATGGGTTTCCCAATGTGATATCCCCCATCTTTCAAACGAAAGTCTCTTATAAACCAAGACATTCTTGGAACGTTCTTCGAATGTCTTACAAACTGATCTCGCCTTAAATAGTTGTGCCGAAGAATTCTGGCCGACTCTAGACAAGATTTCATCAATCATGTCTCCGGGTAGGTCTCTTAAAATATTGGGTTGTCTATCCATTTTGTGTTTTTAAACTGTAAAATAGACAAGAGTTAGATTCATAAAAAAAATACTTATTAATACAAGCAATTTTTACATATATCATAAAGCATAAGAACACTATATTACATATATTACACCACACGAATACAACTATCTTATTCCGACTCGCTCGTTTCTTCTTCTTCGGTTTTGGTTCGTTTTGCCAAGTTTCTAGGGATATATGATGTTCCCCTAATACGAGCCGTCGTTGTCCACATTGGTTTAGAAAAACCTGGTGGTTTAGAGGTTCCCGGGTCATTGTTACAACTTAAGGACTTCGGGGGTTGACGATACATATAAAGTTCATCGGGGTTGGAATTAGATTTCTCTATTTTTATGCCCTTTCCCTTATTATTTTCTTTTGCCTTTTTAAATTCAGTTGGGGTAATTTCTATAACATCATCGGAATTCTCGTCGGAATCCGATTCATCGGAGAATTGGTAATCCTCCCAATATTTTGCTTCCTTGGCGGAAACACCATTGACCATAATTAACTTTGGTCGGTTGGTTGAGGATTTTCTTTTACTTAACCGTTTTATTATTTCCCCCACCGGTTCTATTTCTTCATCCGGTTCCGATTCTTCTTCCGGTTCCGATTCTTCTTCCGGTTCCGACTCTTCTTCCGGTTCCTCTTCGGGAACTTGTGAATCAGTCCACAAATCATTCCAATTTACATTTGACTCTTCATTATTATTAGGTGAGTCAATGGGACTTGTTCTAGAGGTAGACATCTATCACATAATATCAAACACGTTAAGAGATTAATATATCACATAATATTCATATGTTAAAAATATATAGTTTCCAACAAAAATGTTAAGCAATCATTTTTAAAGAAAACACGGTCGAAGTCCAGACTTACTAATGCATCCTAACAAACTCGATAAGACACACTAATGCAAATTTTCTGGTTCTCTAAGACCAACGCTCTGATACCAACTGAAATGTCCCGTTCTTATTGATTAAAAACGTTCCATATTAATTGATTTCGTTGCGAGGTTTTGACCTCTATATGAGACGTTTTTCAAAGACTGCATTCATTTTAAAACAAAACATAACCTTTATTTCATCAATAAAGGTTTAAAAAGCTTTACGTAGATTATCAAATAATGATAATCTAAAATATCCTGTTTACACACGACCATTACATAATGGTTTACAATACAAATATGTTACAACAAAATAAGTTTCTTGAATGCAGTTTTTACACAATATCATACAAGCATGGACTCCAAATCTTGTCCTTATTTAAGTATGCGACAGCGGAAGCTCTTAATAATCACCTGAGAATAAACATGCTTAAAACGTCAACAAAAATGTTGGTGAGTTATAGGTTTAACCTATATGTATCAAATCATAATAATAGACCACAAGATTTCATATTTCAATACACATCCCATACATAGAGATAAAAATCATTCATATGGTGAACACCTGGTAACCGACAATAACAAGATGCATATATAAGAATATCCCCATCATTCCGGGACACCCTTCGGATATGATATAAATTTCGAAGTACTAAAGCATCCGGTACTTTGGATGGGGTTTGTTAGGCCCAATAGATCTATCTTTAGGATTCGCGTCAATTAGGGTGTCTGTTCCCTAATTCTTAGATTACCAGACTTAATAAAAAGGGGCATATTCGATTTCGATAATTCAACCATAGAATGTAATTTCACGTACTTGTGTCTATTTTGTAAATCATTTATAAAACCTGCATGTATTCTCATCCCAAAAATATTAGATTTTAAAAGTGGGACTATAACTCACTTTCACAGATTTTTACTTCGTCGGGAAGTAAGACTTGGCCACTGGTTGATTCACGAACCTATAACAATATATACATATATATCAAAGTATGTTCAAAATATATTTACAACACTTTTAATATATTTTGATGTTTTAAGTTTATTAAGTCAGCTGTCCTCGTTAGTAACCTACAACTAGTTGTCCACAGTTAGATGTACAGAAATAAATTGATAAATATTATCTTGAATCAATCCACGACCCAGTGTATACATATCTCAGTATTGATCACAACTCAAACTATATATTTTTTGGAATCAACCTCAACCCTGTATAGCTAACTCCAACATTCACATATAGAGTGTCTATGGTTGTTCCGAAATATATATAGATGTGTCGACATGATAGGTCGAAACATTGTATACGTGTCTATGGTATCTCAAGATTACATAATATACAATACAAGTTGATTAAGTTATGGTTGGAATAGATTTGTTACCAATTTTCACGTAGCTAAAATGAGAAAAATTATCCAATCTTGTTTTACCCATAACTTCTTCATTTTAAATCCGTTTTGAGTGAATCAAATTGCTATGGTTTCATATTGAACTCTATTTTATGAATCTAAACAGAAAAAGTATAGGTTTATAGTCGGAAAAATAAGTTACAAGTTGTTTTTGTAAAGGTAGTCATTTCAGTCGAAAGAACGACGTCTAGATGACCATTTTAGAAAACATACTTCCACTTTGAGTTTAACCATAATTTTTGGATATAGTTTCATGTTCATAATAAAAATCATTTTCTCAGAATAACAACTTTTAAATCAAATTTTATCATAGTTTTTAATTAACTAACCCAAAACAGCCCGCGGTGTTACTACGACGGCGTAAATCCGGTTTTACGGTGTTTTTCGTGTTTCCAGGTTTTAAATCATTAAGTTAGCATATCATATAGATATAGAACATGTGTTTAGTTGATTTTAAAAGTCAAGTTAGAAGGATTAACTTTTGTTTGCGAACAAGTTTAGAATTAACTAAACTATGTTCTAGTGATTACAAGTTTAAACCTTCGAATAAGATAGCTTTATATGTATGAATCGAATGATGTTATGAACATCATTACTACCTTAAGTTCCTTGGATAAACCTACTGGAAAAGAGAAAAATGGATCTAGCTTCAACGGATCCTTGGATGGCTCGAAGTTCTTGAAGCAGAATCATGACACGAAAACAAGTTCAAGTAAGATCATCACTTGAAATAAGATTGTTATAGTTATAGAAATTGAACCAAAGTTTGAATATGATTATTACCTTGTATTAGAATGATAACCTACTGTAAGAAACAAAGATTTCTTGAGGTTGGATGATCACCTTACAAGATTGGAAGTGAGCTAGCAAACTTGAAAGTATTCTTGATTTTATGTAACTAGAACTTGTAAAATATATGAAGAACACTTAGAACTTGAAGATAGAACTTGAGAGAGATCAATTAGATGAAGAAAATTGAAGAATGAAAGTGTTTGTAGGTGTTTTTGGTCGTTGGTGTATGGATTAGATATAAAGGATATGTAATTTTGTTTTCATGTAAATAAGTCATGAATGATTACTCATATTTTTGTAATTTTATGAGATATTTCATGCTAGTTGCCAAATGATGGTTCCCACATGTGTTAGGTGACTCACATGGGCTGCTAAGAGCTGATCATTGGAGTGTATATACCAATAGTACATACATCTAAAAGCTGTGTATTGTACGAGTACGAATACGGGTGCATACGAGTAGAATTGTTGATGAAACTGAACGAGGATGTAATTGTAAGCATTTTTGTTAAGTAGAAGTATTTTGATAAGTGTCTTGAAGTCTTTCAAAAGTGTATGAATACATATTAAAACACTACATGTATATACATTTTAACTGAGTCGTTAAGTCATCGTTAGTCGTTACATGTAAATGTTGTTTTGAAACCTTTAGGTTAATGATCTTGTTGAATGTTGTTAACCCTTTGTTTATTATAACAAATGAGATGTTAAATTGTTATATTATCATGATATTATGATATATAATATATCTCAATATGATGTATATACAGTTAAATGTCGTTACAACGATAATCGTTACATATATGTCTCGTTTCGAAATCATTAAGTTAGTAGTCTTATTTTTACATATGTATTTCATTGTTAATACACTTAATAATATATTTACTTATCATTTAACATAATTAACCAAGTGTATCAATATCTTAATATGATTCATATGTACCTAGTAAGACGTTGTTATAACGATAATCGTTATATATATCGTTTTCGAGTTTCTTAAATTAATAGTCTCATTTTTATGTATATAACTCATTGTTAAAATACCTAATGAGATACATACTTATAATAAAAACATGTTAACTATATATATAACCATATATATGTCATCGTATAGTTTTTACAAGTTTTAACGTTCGTGAATTACCGGTCAACTTGGGTGGTCAATTGTCTATATGAAACATATTTCAATTAATCAAGTCTTAACAAGTTTGATTGCTTAACATGTTGGAAACATTTAATCATGTAAATATCAATCTCAATTAATATATATAAACATGGAAAAGTTCGGGTCACTACAAATAGTACATACATCTAAAAGCTGTGTATTGTACGAGTACGAATACGGGTGCATACGAGTAGAATTGTTGATGAAACTGAACGAGGATGTAATTGTAATCATTTTTGTTAAGTAGAAGTATTTTGATAAGTGTATTGAAGTCTTTCAAAAATTTATAAATACATATTAAAACACTACATGTATATACATTTTAACTGAGTCGTTAAGTCATCGTTAGTCGTTACATGTAAGTGTTGTTTTGAAACCTTTAGGTTAACGATCTTGTTAAATGTTGTTAATCCAATGTTTATAATATCAAATGAGATTTTAAATTATTATATTATCATGATATTATCATGTATGAATATCTCTTAATATGATATATATACATTAAATGTCTTTACAACGATAATCGTTACATATATGTCTCGTTTAAAAATCATTAAGTTAGTAGTCTTGTTTTTACATATGTAGTTCATTGTTAATATACTTAATGATATGTTTACTTATCATAGTATCATGTTAACTATATATATATATCCATATATATGTCATCATATAGTTTTTACAAGTTTTAACGTTCGTGAATCACCGGTCAACTTGGGTGGTAAATTGTCTATATGAAACATATTTCAATTAATCAAGTCTTAACAAGTTTGATTGCTTAACATGTTGGAAACATTTAATCATGTAAATATCAATCTCAATTAATATATATAAACATGGAAAAGTTCGGGTCACTACAGTACCTACCCGTTAAATATATTTCGTCCTGAAATTTTAAGCTGTTGAAGGTGTTGACGAATCTTCTGGAAATAGATGCGGGTATTTCTTCTTCATCTGATCTTCACGCTCCCAGGTGAACTCGGGTCCTCTACAAGCATTCCATCGAACCTTAACAATTGGTATCTTGTTTTGCTTAAGTCTTTTAACCTCACGATCCATTATTTCGACGGGTTCTTCGATGAATTGGAGTTTTTCGTTGATTTGGATTTCATCTAATGGAATATTGAGATCTTCTTTAGCAAAACATTTATTCAAATTCGAGACGTGGAAAGTGTTATGTACAGTCGCGAGTTGTTGAGGTAACTCAAGTCGGTAAGCTACTGGTCCGACACGATCAATAATCTTGAATGGTCCAATATACCATGGATTTAATTTCCCTCATTTACCAAATCGAACAACGCCTTTCCAAAGTGCAACTTTAAGCATGACCATCTCTCCAATTTCAAATTCTATATCTTTTCTTTTAATGTCAGCGTAGCTCTTTTGTCGACTTTGGGCGGTTTTAAACCGTTGTTGAATTTGGATGATCTTCTCGGTAGTTTCTTGTATAATCTCCGGACCCGTAATCTGTCTATCCCCCACTTCACTCCAACAAATCGGAGACCTGCACTTTCTACCATAAAGTGCTTCAAACGGCGCCATCTCAATGCTTGAATGGTAGCTGTTGTGGTAGGAAAATTCTGCTAACGGTAGATGTCGATCCCAACTGTTTCCGAAATCAATAACACATGCTCGTAGCATGTCTTCAAGCGTTTGTATCGTCCTTTCGCTCTGTCCATCAGTTTGTGGAAGATAGGCAGTACTCATGTCTAGACGAGTTCCTAATGCTTGCTGTAATGTCTGCCAGAATCTTGAAATAAATCTTCCATCCCTATCAGAGATAATAGAGATTGGTATTCCATGTCTGGAGATGACTTCCTTCAAATACAGTCGTGCTAACTTCTCCATCTTGTCATCTTCTCTTATTGGCAGGAAGTGTGCTGATTTGGTGAGACGATCAACTATTACCCAAATAGTATCAAAACCACTTGCAGTCCTTGGCAATTTAGTGATGAAATCCATGGTAATGTTTTCCCATTTCCATTCCGGGATTTCGGGGTGTTGAAGTAGACCTGATGGTTTCTGATGCTCAGCTTTGACCTTAGAACACGTCAAACATTCTCCTACATATTTAGCAACATCGACTTTCATACTCGGCCAAAAAAATTTTCTTGAGATCCTTGTACATCTTCCCCGTTCCAGGATGTATTGAGTATCTGGTTTTATGAGCTTCTCTAAGTACCATTTCTCTCATATCTCTAAATTTTGGTACCCAAATCCTTTCAGCCCTATACCGGGTTCCGTCTTCCCGAATATTAAGATGCTTCTCTGATCCTTTGGGTATTTCATCCTTTAAATTTCTCTCTTTTAAAACTCCTTGTTGTGCCTCCTTTATTTGAGTAGTAAGGTTATTATGAATCATTATATTCATAGATTTTACTCGAATGGGTTCTCTGTCCTTCCTGCTCAAGGCATCGGCTACCACATTTGCCTTCCCCGGGTGGTAACGAATCTCAAAATCGTAATCATTCAACAATTCAATCCACCTACGCTGCCTCATATTCAGTTGTTTCTGATTAAATATGTGTTGAAGACTTTTGTGGTCGGTATATATAATACTTTTGACCCCATATAAGTAGTGCCTCCAAGTCTTTAATGCAAAAACAACCGCGCCTTATTCTAAATCATGCGTCATATAATTTTGTTCGTGAATCTTCAATTGTCTAGACGCATAAGCAATCACCTTCGTTTCGTTGCATTAATACACAACCGAGACCTTTCTTTGATGCGTCACAATAAATCACAAAATCATCATTCCCTTCAGGCAATGACAATATAGGTGCCGTAGTTAGCTTTTTCTTCAATAACTGAAACGCTTTCTCTTGTTCATCATTCCATTCAAGTTTCTTCCCTTTATGCGTTAATGCAGTCAAGGGTTTTACTATTCTGGAAAAGTCTTGGATGAACCTTCTGTAGTAACCAGCTAGTCCTAAAAACTGGCGTATGTGTTTCGGAGTTTTTGGCGTTTCCCACTTTTCAACAGTTTCTATCTTTGCCGGATCCACCTTAATACCTTCTTTGTTCACTATGTGACCGAGGAACTGAACTTCTTCCAACCAAAATGCACACTTTGAAAACTTAGCGTACAATTCTTCCTTCCTCAATACTTCTAACACCTTTCTCAAATGTTCACCGTGTTCTTGGTCATTCTTTGAGTAAATAAGTATTTCATCAATGAAAACAATGACAAACTTGTCAAGGTATGGTCCACACACTCGGTTCATAAGGTCCATGAACACAGCTGGTGCATTAGTTAAACCTAACGGCATGACCATAAACTCGTAATGACCGTAACGTGTTCTAAAAGCAGTCTTTGGAATATCATCTTCTTTCACCCGCATTTGATGATACCCGGAACGTAAGTCAATCTTTGAATAAACAGACGAGCCTTGTAGTTGATCAAATAAGTCGTCGATTCTCGGTAGTGGGTAGCGGTTCTTGATGGTAAGTTTGTTCAACTCTCGGTAGTCGATACACAACCTGAATGTACCATCTTTCTTCTTGACAAACAAAACAGGAGCTCCCCACGGTGATGTGCTTGGTCGAATGAAACCACGCTCTAAAAGTTCTTGTAATTGGCTTTGCAGTTCTTTCATCTCGCTGGGTGCGAGTCTGTAAGGAGCACGAGCTATTGGTGTAGCTCCTGGTACAAGATCTATTTGAGATTCAACGGATCGATGTGGGGGTAATCCCGGTAATTCTTTCGAAAATACATCGGAAAATTCTTTTGCAATGGGAACATCATTGATGCTCTTTTCTTCAGTTTGTACTTTCTCGACGTGTGTTAGAACAGCATAGCAACCTTTTCTTATTAGTTTTTGTGCCTTCAAATTACTAATCTTTTTGTGCCTTCAAATTACTAATAAGATGTAGCTTCGTGTTACCCTTTTCTCCGTACACCATTAAGGGTTTTCCTTTTTCTCGTATAATGCGAATTGCATTTTTGTAACAAACGATCTCTGCTTTCACTTCTTTCAACCAGTTCATACCGATTATCACATCAAAACTCCCTAACTCTACTGGTATCAAATCAATCTTAAATGTTTCGCTAACCAGTTTAATTTCTCGATTCCGACATATATTATCTGCTGAAATTAATTTACCATTTGCTAATTCGAGTAAAAATTTACTATCCAAAGGCGTTAATGGACAACTTAATTTAGCACAAAAATCTCTACTCATATAGCTTCTATCCGCACCCGAATCAAATAAAACGTAAGCAGATTTATTGTCAATAAGAAACGTACCCGTAACAAGCTCCGGGTCTTCCTGTGCCTCTGCCACATTAATATTGAAAACTCTTCCGCGGCCTTGTCCATTCGTGTTCTCCTAGTTCGGACAATTTCTAATAATGTGGCCCGGTTTTCCACATTTATAACAAACTACATTGGCATAACTTGCTCCGACACTACTTGCTCCGCCATTACTCATTCCGACACCATTTGTTCCTTTCGTTCTATTAACCCCTGGTTCGTAGACCTTACACTTCGCCGCGCTATGACCATTTCTTTTGCACTTGTTGCAAAATTTGGTGCAGAACCCCGAGTGATACTTTTCACACCTTTGGCATAGCTGCTTCTGATTGTTGTTGTTGCGGTAATTATTGTTGTTCGGATGATTGTTGTAGTTGCTGTTGTTGTTGTTGTTGTTGTTGTTGAGCCGTTTGTTGTAGTTGCCATTGATGTTGCGATTGTTGGGATAATTGTTGCGATTATTGTTGTAATTGCTGTTATTGTTGTATTGGTGATTCTTATCACTGTTTTTCTCCCACTTTCTTTTGACTTGCTTCACATTGGCCTCTTCAGCAGTCTGTTCTTTAATTCTTTCTTCAATCTGGTTCACTAGTTTGTGAGCCATTCTACATGCCTGTTGTATGGAGGCGGGCTCGTGTGAACTTATATCTTCTTGGATTCTTTCCGATAATCCTTTCACAAACGCGTCGATCTTCTCTTCCTCATCTTCGAATGCTCCCGGACACAATAGGCACAATTCTGTGAATCGTCTTTCGTACGTGGTAATATCAAATCCTTGGGTTCGTAACCCTCTAAGTTCTGTCTTGAGCTTATTGACCTCGGTTCTGGGACGGTACTTCTCGTTCATCAAGTGCTTGAATGCTGACCATGGTAGTGCGTACGCATCGTCTTGTCCCACTTGCTCTAGATAGGTATTCCACCATGTTAATGCAGAACCTGTGAAGGTATGCGTAGCGTACTTCACTTTGTCCTCTTCAGTACACTTACTTATGGCAAACATCGATTCGACCTTCTCGGTCCACCGTTTCAATCCGATCGGTCCTTCGGTTCCATCAAATTCCAAAGGTTTGCAGGCAATGAATTCTTTGTAGGTGCATCCTACACGATTTCCTGTACTGCCAGATCCAAGGTTATTGTTGGTATGTAGCGCAGCCTGTACTGCGGCTATGTTTGAAGCTAGAAAAGTACGGAATTCCTCTTCATTCATAATCACGGTGTGTCGATTAGTCGGGGCCATTTCCTTCAAAATAGTCAAATGGAACAAGTTAATCATACAGAATATTAAGAGTAGTTAATAGTATTTCGTAGCATAATATGAACTCATTTATAAAAGCTTTTTCTTCATATTAGCGTTTTATAAGTTTAAATTCGGGTAGTACCTACCCGTTAAGTTCATACTTAGTAGCTAATATACAATTCAGCTACTACAATTCTATATGAAAAACTGATTATAATAATATTTCGCGTTCAAACTTTTACACAATATTTTACAAACTTACAATACCGCTTATTTTACATATAGCATGAAATATAAGACACAATAAATTTGATATAAGATGGTTGTGAAGATAATTCTAGCTAGTACACAAGTCGTTCAGCAAAGGCAATAAAGACACGTAATTCATACGTCCAGAAACAAGTCATGCATTCTGGTTTTACTAGGATTACTTCCCATCCTTGGTCTTGTGGAACATAACCGTTATGGCCGTTGATAAGACAGCGTGTTGTAACGTCGTCAAAGGGACGAGGGTTACGTAATGTCCAACAGTCCCGTAACAATCTAAAAACCTCATTTCTTACCCCAATTACCGACTCCGTCACTTGTGGGAACATTTCGTTTAATAGTTGTAGCCCGATGTTCTTGTTCTCACTTTGGTGAGAAGCGAACATTACTAATCTGTAAGCATAACATGCTTCTTTATGTTGCATGTTAGTTACTTTTTCTAAATCACGAAGTACAATATTCGGATATATTGAGTCAAAATAATTTCTTAACCCATTGCGTAAAATAGCATTTGGGTTCCCCGCAATATATGCGTCAAAGTAAACACATCGTAACTTATGGATTTCCCAATGTGATATCCCCCATCTTTCGAACGAAAGCCTTTTATAAACCAAGGCATTCTTGGAACGTTCTTCGAATGTCTTGCAAACTGATCTCGCCTTAAATAGTTATGCCGAGGAATTCTGACCGACTCTAGACAAGATTTCATCAATCATGTCTCCGGGTAGGTCTCTTAAAATATTGGGTTGTCTATCCATTTTGTGTTTTTATACTGTAAAATAGACAAGAGTTAGATTCTTAAAAAAATACTTATTAATACAAGCAATTTTTACATATATCATAAAGCATAAGCACACTATATTACATATATTACACCACACGAATACAACTATCTTATTCCGACTCGCTCGTTTCTTCTTGTTCGGTTTTGGTTCATTTTGCCAAGTTTCTAGGGATATATGATGTTCCCCTAATACGAGCCGTCGTTGTCCACATTAGTTTAGAAAAACCTGGTGGTTTAGAGGTTCTCGGGTCATTGTTACAACTTAAGGACTTCGGGGGTTGACGATACATATAAAGTTCATCGGGGTTGGAATTAGATTTCTCTATTTTTATGCCCTTTCCCTTATTATTTTCTTTTGCCTTTTTAAATTCAGTTGGGGTAATTTCTATAACATCATCGGAATTCTCGTCGGAATCTGATTCATCGGAGAATTGGTAATCCTCCCAATATTTTGCTTCCTTGGCGGAAACACCATTGACCATAATTAACCTTGGTCGGTTGGTTGAGGATTCTCTTTTACTTAACCGTTTTATTATTTCCCCCAACGGTTCTATTTCTTCTTCCGGTTCCGATTCTTCTTCCGGTTCCGATTCTTCTTCCGGTTCCGACTCTTTTTCCGGTTCCGACTCTTCTTCCGGTTCCTCTTCGGGAACTTGTGAATCAGTCCACGAATCATTCCAATTTACATTTGACTCTTCATTATTATTAGGTGAGTAAATGGGACTTGTTCTAGAGGTAGACATCTATCACATAATATCAAACATGTTAAGAGATTAATATATCACATAATATTCATATGTTAAAAATATATAGTTTCCAACAAAAATGTTAAGCAATCATTTTTAAAGAAAACACGGTCGAAGTCCAGACTCACTAATGCATCCTAACAAACTCGATAAGACACACTAATGCAAATTTTCTGGTTCTCTAAGATCAACGCTCGGATACCAACTGAAATGTCCCGTTCTTATTGATTAAAAACGTTCCATATTAATTGATTTCGTTGCGAGTTTTTGACCTCTATATGAGACGTTTTTCAAAGACTGCATTCATTTTAAAACAAACCATAACCTTTATTTCATCAATAAAGGTTTAAAAAGCTTTACGTAGATTATCAAATAATGATAATCTAAAATATCATGTTTACACACGACCATTACATAATGGTTTACAATACAAATATGTTACAACAAAATAAGTTTCTTGAATGCAGTTTTTACACAATATCATACAAGCATGGACTCCAAATCTCGTCCTTATTTAAGTATGCAACAGCGGAAGCTCTTAATAATCACCCGAGAATAAACATGCTTAAAACGTCAACAAAAATGTTGGTGAGTTATAGGTTTAACCTATATATATCAAATCATAATAATAGACCACAAGATTTCATATTTCAATACACATCCCATACATAGAGATAAAAATCATTCATATGGTGAACACCTGGTAACCGACATTAACAAGATGCATATATAAGAATATCCCCATCATTCCGGGACACCCTTCGGATATGATATAAATTTCGAAGTACTAAAGCATCCGGTACTTTGGATGGGGTTTGTTAGGCCCAATAGATCTATCTTTAGGATTCGCGTCAATTAGGGTGTCTGTTCCCTAATTCTTAGATTACCAGACTTAATAAAAAGGGGCATATTCGATTTCGATAATTCAACCATAGAATGTAGTTTCACGTACTTGTGTCTATTTTGTAAATCATTTATAAAACCTGCATGTATTCTCATCCCAAAAATATTAGATTTTAAAAGTGGGACTATAACTCACTTTCACAGATTTTTTACTTCGTCGGGAAGTAAGACTTGGCCACTGGTTGATTCACGAACCTATAACAATATATACATATATATCAAAGTATGTTCAAAATATATTTACAACACTTTTAATATATTTTGATGTTTTAAGTTTATTAAGTCAGCTGTCCTCGTTAATAACCTACAACTAGTTGTCCACAGTTAGATGTACAGAAATAAATCGATAAATATTATCTTGAATCAATCCACGACCCAGTGTATACGTATCTCAGTATTGATCACAACTCAAACTATATATATTTTGGAATCAACCTCAACCCTGTATAGCTAACTCCAACATTCACATATAGAGTGTCTATGGTTGTTCCGAAATATATATAGATGTGTCGACATGATAGGTCGAAACATTATATACGTGTCTATGGTATCTCAAGATTACATAATATACAATACAAGTTGATTAAGTTATGGTTGGAATAGATTTGTTACCAATTTTCACGTAGCTAAAATGAGAAAAATTATCCAATCTTGTTTTACCCATAACTTCTTCATTTTAAATCCGTTTTGAGTGAATCAAATTGTTATGGTTTCATATTGAACTCTATTTTTTGAATCTAAACAGAAAAAGTATAGGTTTATAGTCGGAAAAATAAGTTACAAGTCATTTTTGTAAAGGTAGTCATTTCAGGCGAAAGAACGACGTCTAGATGACCATTTTAGAAAACATACTTCCACTTTGAGTTTAACCATAATTTTTGGATATAGTTTCATGTTCATAATAAAAATCATTTTCTCAGAATAACAACTTTTAAATCAAAGTTTATCATAGTTTTTAATTAACTAACCCAAAACAGCCCGCGGTGTTACTACGACGGCGTAAATACGATTTTACGGTGTTTTTCGTGTTTCCAGGTTTTAAATCATTAAGTTAGCATATCATATAGATATAGAACATGTGTTTAGTTGATTTTAAAAGTCAAGTTATAAGGATTAACTTTTGTTTGCGAACAAGTTTAGAATTAACTAAACTATGTTCTAGTGATTACAAGTTTAAACCTTCGAATAAGATAGCTTTATATGTATGAATCGAATGATGTTATGAACATCATTACTACCTTAAGTTCCTTGGATAAACCTACTGGAAAAGAGAAAAATAGATCTAGCTTCAACGGATCCTTGGATGGCTCGAAGTTCTTGAAGCAGAATCATGACACGAAAATAAGTTCAAGTAAGATTATCACTTGAAATAAGATTGTTACAGTTATAGAAATTGAACCAAAGTTTGAATATGATTATTACCTTGTATTAGAATGATAACCTACTGTAAGAAACAAAGATTTCTTGAGGTTGGATGATCACCTTACAAGATTGGAAGTGAGCTAGCAAACTTGAAAGTATTCTTGATTTTATGTAACTAGAACTTGTAGAATTTATGAAGAACACTTAGAACTTGAAGATAGAACTTGAGAGAGATCAATTAGATGAAGAAAATTGAAGAATGAAAGTGTTTGTAGGTGTTTTTGGTCGTTGGTGTATGGATTAGATATAAAGGATATGTAATTTTGTTTTCATGTAAATAAGTCATGAATGATTACTCATATTTTTGTAATTTTATGAGATATTTCATTCTAGTTGCCAAATGATGGTTCCCACATGTGTTAGGTGACTCACATGGGCTGCTAAGAGCTAATCATTGGAGTGTATATACCAATAGTACATACATCTAAAAGCTGTGTATTGTACGAGTACGAATACAGGTGCATACGAGTAGAATTGTTGATGAAACTGAACGAGGATGTAATTGTAACCATTTTTGTTAAGTAGAAGTATTTTGATAAGTGTATTGAAGTCTTTCAAAAGTTTATAAATACATATTAAAACACTACATGTATATACATTTTAACTGAGTCGTTAAGTCATCGTTAGTCGTTACATGTAAGTGTTGTTTTGAAACCTTTAGGTTAACGATCTTGTTAAATGTTTTTAACCCAATGTTTATAATATCAAATGAGATTTTAAATTATTATATTATCATGATATTATCATGTATGAATATCTCTTAATATGATATATATACATTAAATGTCTTTACAACGATAATCGTTACATATATGTCTCGTTTAAAAATCATTAAGTTAGTAGTCTTGTTTTTACATACGTAGTTCATTGTTAATATACTTAATGATACGTTTAATTATCATAGTATCATGTTAACTATATATATATATCCATATATATGTCATCATACAGTTTTTACAAGTTTAACGTTCGTGAATCACCGGTCAACTTGGGTGGTCAATTGTCTATATGAAACATATTTCAATTAATCAAGTCTTAACAAGTTTGATTGCTTAACATGTTGGAAACATTTAATCATGTAAATATCAATCTCAATTAATATATATAAACATGGAAAAGTTCGGGTCACTACATATAACTCATTGTTAAAATACCTAATGATGTTAACTATATATATATATAACCATATTTATGTCATCGTATAGTTTTTACAAGTTTTAACGTTCGTGAATCACCGGTCAACTTGGGTGATCAATTGTCTATATGAAACCTATTTCAATTAATCAAGTCTTAACAAGTTTGATTGCTTAACATGTTGGAAACACTTAATCATGTAAATAACAATTTCATTTAATATATATATATATATATATATATATATATATATATATATATATATATATATATATATATATATATATATATATATATATATAACATGGAAATGTTCGGGTCACTACAAGTTTTAAGTCATATTATTATATAATAAGTTATATTATATTTATTTATTAATGACTTATTATTCATTTGTAAATCATACTTATAATAAAGTATTAATAGTTACATTATAATTATTCATTATTAATGTATTACTATGGTTAGTATGATTAATTATTATTAACTTTTAATTATTATATAATAACTAAAGTATTTTAATAAGTTATAATATAAGTATTTATTAATAATGTATTATTATTTTTATTAACTTATATTATAAACATTATACTTATTATTTATCTCCTTAAATTCATTTTTAATTACAATAAATACCAAATAAATATAAATAAAATTTTTATAAATTTATTTAGGTATTTTAAACTGTGAAAAATCTTATAAAATAAATATATCTCATTTTTATATTTTATTTCCCATTTTTATTTTTATATATATCCAATTTATATAATTCAAGGTTAATTAGGTAATAAATATTAAATTGAATCAATTAAATAATTTTATATTTTTTATAGGTTTTATATTCTGTAAATATGTTAGAAAAATTATAAATTCGAATTTTATATAAATATATTGTTTATTCAATATTTTCTTATCATTTACTCTTTAAATTCGGCCTATAATTGAATAAATAAGATAAATTACTTTAAAATTAATTTTTATAATTTTTACAGTGTCTATACATCCTAATGATTATATAAAAATTTTATATTATCAGATTTAATACACTTTTTGTAACGTCCTCCCAATAGGGTCTGGAAGGAACGTCACTAATATCAAAACATACCAACATATTATAATAAACGAGAACAATACTAAATGATGAATTTAACTTTAATGAGTACGCAGCGGAAAATGAAATGTCGTTACAATGACAGGAATAACAATATCGTAAATGTTCACATACAGAAGTAATAAATGAGATATCTCTTGATCCTATGTCCAAGTAGCATCACATAAGCGGTAAGTATAAGAGCTTGAATCAAACAACACCTGAGACAAAACATGCTAAAGTGTCAACCAAAAAGGTTGAGTAAAGTTCATAGGTTTAACAAAAAGTTTGTCGTTGTTTTAGACCACAAGATTTAATTTGTAAAGTTGATCTCCCGCAGGATCAAAAAGTTATGCCAGTGCGTGATATTTAGGCTAAACGTTCAAGTTTTTCCCCATGACAAGTTGTGTTTGTCCTTGTCGGTTTAATTTCATTATTAAGTAATACAATGACTTGGTCAAATGTATCGGGGACGTTACTCCCGATAGGCCTACCCCCAATAATTAAGCATGCCGCAGCAATTAAAAATATCACTGTAGGGACTTAGTTGGACATAGCCGGGTATAGCATAGTTTAACAGTTGGGTACTTGTGTCTAAAGTGTAAAAAGTAAAAACAGCATGTGTCTCACCCCAAGTAAAAGTAAGTAAGTTTGCTAGCAATAAAGAGGGGCTATGAATTCACCTTAGTAAGTAGAGAGAGAGTTATTCCTCAGAATAAAGAGTTGAACGAGTGAGCAGGAAAGTTAACCTATTGACATTTAAGAGTAGTTAAGTGTTTTGCCCATGTTTAAGTTTAGGTATGTGTTTGTTTTACTAAGTTTCTATTCGTAGTAAGTTACTATTTTTATAAAGTTTCTATTTTTAGAAAGTTTCTTATTTTACTAAGTTTCTATGACTAGAGAGTTTCTACTTTTATCAGTGTTTTCCATTTTAGGATACTTGCCGTATTAGATAAGCTTCCAATCACCCCTTTCCCTTCGAATGGCTAATTTAGATCTAGGGGCTTGAGCCATAGGACCCTTTAAATCGGAAATCCAAACCCTCTGCCTAGAATCTCATAGAAACCATTCGTCAAGAAAGTTCGAAGATCTATACATCTCTAATACATATCCCAAAATGTTTTTAAGTTACAATATAAGTAGTAGGTTATAGGTGTTAGTAATAGTAATAGTGTATACATGTTATTTATTTTATTTTTAATTGCATATAATTTATAACATTATTTACATGTTTCGGTAAAAATAATAACCGAAGTAAAAAGTAAAAAGTAAAAAGTAAAAAGAAAATAAAAAGTAAGTAAAGAATACTTACTAGTAGTAATTCTTCAAAGAGAGAATGAGAGAAATTTTGGTGTGAGTTTGAATGAGAAATGAGGGGTATTTATACTTGAAAAAATTAGGTAAAAAGAATAAAATAATTAAAAGAAAAAGAAATATTTAATTCTTAATGGGATTTTAAAATTAAAAAGTATTAAATGTTAGGTCATGGGATAATGCACAAAATAAAATAATAAAAGTAGTTTTTCTATTACAATTTTTAATTAAAAAGTAATTTATTTATTTATTTATTTATTTATTTTTTTCATTTATTTTAAGGATTTTTTTATATAAATAAACAAATTGATTTAATGCTTTTCCAAGAATATTTTTCAATAATATTTTATTTTATTTTTTTATTTAATTAATAAATACAAATTTTGCATAAAAATAATAAATAATTTGGTATTTTGTATTTTTAATAATAATTATGATTTTAATTATTAAACTATAGTTTTAGTAAGTTTGTAAATATTATTACATTTATATATAATTAGATTTATTATATAGTTAAATATATAATACATTAACTAAATAATAAAAGTGATACAAAGTTTATATACTTAGTTAAATTATGTCAAATTATATAAATTAATAATATATTATTTATTTAAGCGTACATTGTTGACTAAAAACTACTATTCGGTCAATATTTAATTGTATATAACAACCCTTAATACATGTAGTCAGACATATAACCCTAGGGTTAATTCAGTAAATTTAGAAGTCGAAAAGTGAGGGTTGTTACAGTACCTCCCCGTTAATAAAAACATCGTCCCGAAGTTTTAGGTAGACTTCTCGGATGCATCAGCGGTTGAGAAGAGATGGGGATATTTCTGTTTCATTTGGTCTTCACGTTCCCAGGTATACTCGGGGCCACGTCGTGAATTCCAACGGATCTTAACAATAGGTATGGTGCTTTGTTTTAAGCGTTTAGCAGATCGGTCCATGACTTCTACGGGTTCCTCTATGAAGTGCATTTTATCATCAATGCGAATGTCATCCAAAGGAATAATGAGAGTGTCATCAGCGAGACACTTTTTAAGATTCGAGACATGAAATACGTTGTGTACGCTGCTAAGTTCAGCAGGTAATTCTAATCGATAAGCCACGGGTCCGATCCTTTCAGTAATCTTGAAGGGTCCAACAAAACGCGGACTTAGTGTGCTTCGTTTACCAAAACGAACGACGCCTTTCCAAGGGGATACTTTCAACATGACTTTGTCACAAACTTGGAATTCCAAATCTTTCCGACTTTTATTAGCATAGCTCTTCTGTCGACTGCGGGCAGTTTCTATTCGTTTCTTAATCTAAACTATCTTTTCAGTTGTCTCGTGTATGATTTCAGGACCAGTTAACTGTCTGTACCCTAATTCATCCCAGCACAGTAGGGATCTACATTTTCATCCGTATAAGGCCTCAAAAGGTGCAGCCTTAATACTTGAGTGGTAACTATTATTGTAAGAGAATTCAACCAAAGGAAAATGTCTATCCCAGCCTTTGCCGAAGTCGATAACATAAGCGCGAAGCATATCTTCCAATGTTTGAATGGTTCATTCACTTTGACCATCTGTTTGCGGATGATAAGCAGTACTCATGTCGAGTTGAGTTCCAAGAGCAGATTGAAAGGATTTCCAGAATCTGGAAGTGAATCTACTGTCGCGATCGGATATGATTGATATAGGAACACCATGACGAGAGACAATTTCTTTGATATACAGTTGTGACAATCTCTCCATCTTGTCGGTCTCCTTGATCGGTAAAAAATGAGCAGATTTAGTAAGACGATCTACTATGACCCATATAGTATCATTGCCACTAGAAGTCTTGGGCAATTTAGTAATATAGTCCATAGCGATACATTCCCACTTCCACTGCGGAATATCGGGTTGTGTCAACAGACCAGAAGGCTTTTGATGTTCAGCCTTGATTTTCAAACAAGTGAGACACTTACTAACATAAGTAGCAATGTCGGCTTTCATATTAGGCCACCAGTAGAATTCCTTCACATCGTGGTACATCTTACTGGAACCCGGATGAATAGAATACCTAGTCTTATGCGCTTCATCCAAGACTAGTTCACGGAGATTACCGAAGCGAGGAACCCAAATTCTGTTGCCAAAGTACCGTGTACCATTAGCTTTCACTTGGAGTTGGTTCTCGAAACCGATAGGTCCTTCACCTTCGATAAGTGTTGGTTTAATAGCTTCCAGTTGAGCTTCGCAGATTCGTGATATAAGATTTGATTTGATTTTTCAGGTTTAAGGCACGAACACGTTTAACATCGTCTTTTCGACTGAGGGCATCGGCAACTACGTTTGCCTTGCCAGGATGATATTCCATCTTACTGTCATAATCGTTCAATAACTCGATCCATCGGCTTTGCCTCATATTCAGCTGTTTTTGATCAAAGATGTGTCGAAGACTTTTATGGTCAGTGTACACCGTAAACTGGGTACCATATAGATAATCTCTCCATATCTTTAATGCAAATACCACGGCACCTAACTCAAGGTCGTGTGTGGTATAGTTCTCCTCGTGTTTCTTCAACTGTCTAGATGCGTAGGCAATAACCTTTTCACGTTGCATTAAAACACAACCAAAGCCTTGCTTTGAGGCATCACAGTAAACAACAAAATCGTCAGTACCTTCAGGTAAAGATAGAATCGGGGCTGTGGTCAACTTCTCTTTCAGAATCTTGAAAGCAGATTCCTGTTCTTCGGACCACTCAAACTTCTTCCCTTTTTGAGTCAGCTTCGTAAGAGGTTTGGCAAGAAGGGAAAAATCCTTTATGAATCTCCGATAATAACCGGCAAGTCCCAAAAATTGACGAATATGCTTCGCAGTCTTTGGTATCTCCCAGTTCTGGATAGCGGTAATCTTAGCTGGATCGACATGTATTCCATTACTGTCAACAACGTGTCCGAGGAATTGTACAGTTTTGAGCCAAAACTCGCACTTAGAAAACTTAGCGTAGAGTTGTTCCTTTCGTAAGAGTTCAAGAATCACGCGCAGATGTTGCTCATGTTCCTTCTCACTCTTGGAGTAGATCAAAATGTCATTAATGAAAACAATGACAAATTTATCGAGATAAGGTTTGCAGACACGGTTCATGAGATCCATGAAAACGGCAGGAGCATTGGTCAAACCAAAAGGCATGACACAGAATTCATAGTGCCCATAACGAGTGCGAAAAGCAGTCTTAGGAATATCAGATTCCTTGACTCTAAGTTGGTGATATCCGGACCTCTAATCAATCTTTGAATAAACAATTGACCCTTGAAGTTGGTCGAATAGATCATCAATACGTGGCAACGGATAACGGTTCTTGATAGTAAGCTTGTTAAGTTCGCGGTAATCAATGCACATCCTTAACGTACCATCCTTCTTTTTAACAAATAGAATAGGAGCTCCCCATGGGGACGAGCTTGGACGAATGACACCTTTATCCAATAGTTCTTGGAGCTGGTTGGAAAGTTCCTTCATTTCGGAAGGTGCTAAACGGTATGGTGCTTTAGCAATAGGAGCAGCACCGAGAGCTAAATCAATTTGAAATTCAACTTGTCGAGGAGGTGGAAGACCAGGAAGATCTTCGGGAAACACATCGGGAAAGTCTTTAACCACTGGTACATCTTCAATACACTTCTCTTTCGATTCGATCATCTTAACGTGGGCTAGAATAGCTGGATAACCTTTCATAAGATGTTTGCGGGTTTTAATACATGAGATAATGTTGAGATTGGAACCACTCTTTTCACCTTGGATGATAAGAGTCTCTCCATTTCCCAATGGAACATGAACGGTTTTATCGTAACACATGATGGCAGCTCTCAATGGACGTAACCAATCCATTCTAACTACGACATCAAAACCTCCGAGTTCGACCGGCAAAACGTCTATCTTAAATTCTTTATTGGCTAAGATTAGATTGCAGTTTTTATAGATCTTATCGACTTTCATGATCTTTCCATTGGCTACTTCTACTAATCGTTTAGTTTCTAAGGGTTGAGGCTTTTCAGTGAATAAAGGGCAAAATTCACTAGACACGTATCTTTTGTCGGCTTGCAAAGAGTCATTTTGTTCGCTTGATGAAAATTAGACATTCTAACATTAGGAAAGAGACTTTGATTAGCATTTTAAGCCAAGATTATCAAAGCAAGGTTGTTAAGATTATAAGGTAATCCTAAGTGCTTTAAGTCTAAGGCAGGAAAGGTTATAGTTTCCTAGATTGCTAAGGCACCCTAGCTAACACATAAGGCATACACAAAAATGCAATCCTGGTTCTCTATAACAGCCTGGTTATGCTCTGATACCAATCTGTAATACAGTGGGGACGCATCCCACTCAGTGCCTTCCCAGCTAACCGCCTGGTGACCACTTAGCGTACCTCAGACACTGATTTTACGGCCCGCCTCTAGCAACGTACAGCCAACCCTAATAGAGACCGCGAGGAGTAAGAGCCAATGCTTCGTCAAAGGTAGCACTGTGAGAACCCCCTCTACGATTAACCCGCTCATAAACGGCATTAAACCAGCTCTGATACCGATCCGTAACGTCCTCCCAATAGGGTCTGGAAGGAACGTCACTAATATCAAAACATACCAACATATTATAATAAACGAGAACAATACTAAATGATGAATTTAACTTTAATGAGTAAGTAGCGGAAAATGAAATGTCGTTACAATGACAGGAATAACAATATCGTAAATGTTCACATGCAGAAGTAATAAATGAGATATCTCTTGATCCTATGTCCAAGTCGCATCACATAAGCGGTAAGTATAAGAGCTTGAATCAAACAACACCTGAGACAAAACATGCTAAAGTGTCAACCAAAAAGGTTGAGTGAAGTTCATAGGTTTAATAAAAAGTTTGTCGTTGTTTTAGACCACAAGATTTAGTTTGTAAAGTTGATCTCCCGCAGGATCAAAAAGTTATGCCAGTGCGTGATATTTAGACTAAACGTTCAAGTTTTGCCCCACGACAAGTTGTATTTGTCCTTGTCGGTTTAATTTCATTATTAAGTAATACAATGACTTGGTCAAATGTATCGGGGACGTTACTCCCGATAGGCCTACCCCTAATAATTAAGCATGCCGCAGCAATTAAAAATATCATTGTAGGGACTTAGTCGGACATAGCCGGGTATAGCATACTTTAACAGTTGGGTACTTGTGTCTAAAGTGTAAAAAGTAAAAACAGCATGTGTCTCACCCCAAGTAAAAGTAAGTAAGTTTGCTAGCAATAAAGAGGGGCTATGAATTCACCTTAGTAAGTAGAGAGAGAGTTATTCCTCGGAATAAAGAGTTGAATGAGTGAGCAGGAAAGTTAACCTATTGACATTTAAGAGTAGTTAAGTGTTTTGCCCATGTTTAAGTTTAAGTATGTGTTTGTTTTACTAAGTTTCTATTCCTAGTAAGTTACTATTTTTATAAAGTTTCCATTTTTAGAAAGTTTCTTATTTTACTAAGTTTCTATGACTAGAGAGTTTCTACTTTTATCAGTGTTTTCCATTTTAGGATACTTGCCGTATTAGATAAGCTTCCAATCACCCTGTTCCCTTCGAATGGCTAATTTAGATCTAAGGGCTTGAGCCATAGGACCCTTTAAATCGGAAATCCAAACCCTCTGCCTAGAATCTCATAGAAACCATTCGTCAAGAAAGTTCGAAGATCTATACATCTCTAATACATATCCCAAAATGTTTTTAAGTTACAATATAAGTAGTAGGTTATAGGTGCTAGTAATAGTAATAGTGTATACATGTTATTTATTTTATTTTTAATTGCATATAATTTATAACATTATTTACATGTTTCGGTAAAAATAATAACCGAAGTAAAAAGTAAAAAGTAAAAAAAATAAAAAGTAAGAAAAGAATACTTACTAGTAGTAATTCTTCAAAGAGAGAATGAGAGAAATTTTGGTGTGAGTTTGAATGAGAAATGAGGGGTATTTATACTTGAAAAAATTAGGTAAAAAGAATAAAACAATTAAAAGAAAAAAATATTTAATTCTTAATGGGATTTTAAAATTAAAAAGTATTAAATGTTAGGTCATGGGATAATGCACAAAATAAAATAATAAAAGTAGTTTTTCCATTACAATTTTTAATTAAAAAGTAATTTATTTATTTATTTATTTATTTTTTTTCATTTATTTTAAGGATTTTTTTATATAAATAAACAAATTGATTTAATGCTTTTCCAAGAATATTTGTCAATAATATTTTATTTTTATTTTTTTTATTTAATTAATAAATACAAATTTTGCATAAAATAATAAATAATTTGGTATTTTGTATTTTTAATAATAATTATGATTTTAATTATTAAACTATAGTTTTAGTAAGTTTGTAAATATTATTACATTTATACATAATTAGATTTATTATATAGTTAAATATATTATACATTAACTAAATAATAAAAGTGATACAAAGTTTATATACTTAGTTAAATTATGTCAAATTATATAAATTAATAATATATTATTTATTTAAGCGTACATTGTTGACTAAAAATTACTATTCGGTCAATATTTAATTATATATAATAACCCTTAATACATGTAGTCAGACATATAACCCTAGGGTTAATTCAGTAAATTTAGAAGTCGAAAAGTGAGGGTTGTTACACTTTTGTATTTATTTTGTATTATTTTTCTTTTCCTCTCGGTTAATAATTAAACACAAACAAATGTACATTAAATACTAAACTGCCTATTTATTTATTTTTTATAATTTTCGCAGCTTTTTCCAAGTATAATAATCTCAGAAAAAAATTTATAATTATTTTTCTTTCTGTTTAATATTTATTACGAATTTTGCATAGTTTTGTGTTTAATTAATAGGTAATTCGTATTTAAATATGGATAATATTCCAAAACATGTTATAATATTCTTTTTATAAGTGCTACTACTGTTATAAATAATTTCTAAACAAAAATAACTGCTGTGAATATTTTTATTCCATTTAAATTCGTTTTTATACATTAATTTGATTCGGTAACTATTAAAATGCAGAATAACTATATAAAATGTTATAATAATTAATTTTTCTCTTCCAATAATTTTTATATATCATATAACCTCTGTAAAAAATTATTATAACTGATTATTATTATTTATAAAATTTAATTTCTATTTTTACAAGGTATTCAATATATATACTCATTAAATACATAATAATTAGTATTTAAATACTTATAAAATCTACAAAATTATTTTGATTACTATTACATCGTATTAATATTTAAGAACCTGTAAGAATTATTTTTATCAATTATATACATTTATTTATTATTTAACTCAAATATACTCGTATATATCTAACAAAATTCGTTTTTAATTGTATTTTAAATATAAACCGAATATATAATTCATAAAAATAAATTTTATACATACTAGAATACTTAACATTAATTATAGTATGTTCATATAAATTTTAACATTGTATTTTAATTTATTATCAAATAAAAATGCAATCGGCTAATAAAAAAATAATAAAAAGAACCGTAACAAAAAAAAATTTGTTGGATAGAGATATACCTCAAAGTGCCGTGATATTTCTTGAGAGGATATTTTTTTTTTGTGAGTGTGAATGATAAAAATTAGATGTGTAGATAACTAGTATTTATAGAATAATATTTGACAAATTAAATAAAAGGAAGATAATAAATTTTTTTAAATGAACCGTGGGATTTTGCTAAAATCTTCGAATCATTTTTTTGAATTAGTTAAATTAGGAATGTAGTCTTTTTTCTAGTTTAAATACATTAGGACTAAGTAAAAAAATAAAAACAAGATTTATCTCTTTTTTTTTTCTTTTAACTCTCGGCCGAATATATATTAGGTGTATACATTTTTTTTTTTGTAGATAAGATTAGGATTATTCTAGAATTTTAGTATTTCAATTTTTTTTTTCTAATTTTTAAATACGAATTTAATATATTTTTATTTATATTTTTGGTATTTAATAATATTAAACTTTTATTTCTATATTATTAACTTATACTTTTTATTATTTATAATTGGGCCACATTACTTATCATATAAATTTTTGTTACTAAGTTAGTTATGTAGTACTTTACTTATTAACAAGTTATTATAGATTACATATATTCATAGTATTAAAAGTTCATGTATTAAATTAATATTAGAATTAGGGTTTATATAATGAGTTACTATTTAGGGTTAGGGTTTTGAATAATTAGGATTCATAGTATTAAATGCTAATTAGGGTTAGGGTTTATTATTAAATGTGTTAGGGTTTCGTATTAATAATTAGGGTTAGTGTTTATTTATTACGAGAAGTTAATATCTCTTTTCATTTATTATCCGGATAACAACCCTAATGATACAAGACACAAAAACCCCAATGGAAAATTAGGAAATTCAAAATGGAAAAATGTGGGTTGTTATAGTACCTCCCCGTTAATTTAAACTTCGTCCCGAATTTTCAGGAAGACTCCTCCGATGCATCAGTGGTTGGAAAAAGATGAGGATATTTCCGCTTCATCTGGTCTTTACGTTCCCAGGTATACTCGGGGCCTCTTCGTGAATTCCAGCGGATCTTAACAATAGGAATGGTACTTTGTTTCAAGCCTTTAACCTCACGATCCATAACCTCTATCGGTTCTTCAACGAAATACATTTTATCATCAATGCGGATATCATCTAATGGAATAACAAGTGTGTCATCAGCAAGACACTTTTTAAGATTCGAGACATGAAATACATCATGTACATTATTAAGCTCAGAGGGTAATTCTAATCGATACGCCACATGACCAATTCTTTCAGTAATCTTGAAAGGTCCAACAAATCGTGGGCTAAGTTTACTTCTCTTGCCAAAACGGACAACGCCCTTCCAAGGAGATACTTTCAACATGACCTTATCACCGACTTGGAATTCTATATCTTTCCGATTACTATTAGCATAGCTTTTCTGTCGGCTACGGGCAGTTTCTAATCGTTTCTTAATCTGAAAGATCTTTTCTGTAGTTTCATGTATGATTTCAGGACCAGTTAACTGTCTATCTTCAAGTTCATCCCAGTACAGTGGAGATCTACATTTTCGCCCGTATAAAGCCTCAAATGGTGCAGCCTTAATACTTGAGTGATAGCTGTTATTGTAAGAAAACTCAGCCAAAGGCAAATGTCTATCCCATCCTTTGCCAAAATCGATAACACAAGCACGTAGCATATCTTCCAACGTTTGGATGATTCGTTCACTTTGACCATCGGTTTGCGGATGATAAGCAGTACTCATGTCGAGTTGAGTTCCAAGTGCAGATTGTAGAGATTTCCAGAATCTGGAAATGAATCGACTGTCGCGGTCAGAAATTATAGAGATAGGTACTCCATGACGGGAGACGACCTCTTTAATGTATAGTTGTGACAATCTCTCCATCTTGTCAGTTTCCTTCATTGGTAAGAAATGTGCAGATTTAGTAAGACGATCCACTATGACCCAAATAGTATCATTGCCACTAGAAGTCTGAAATGTCCCGTTCTTATTGATTAAAAACGTTCCATATTAATTGATTTCGTTGCGAGGTTTTGACCTCTATATGAGACGTTTTTCAAAGACTGCATTCATTTTTAAAACAAACCATAACCTTTATTTCATAAATAAAGGTTTAAAAAGCTTTACGTAGATTATCAAATAATGATAATCTAAAATATCCTGTTTACACACGACCATTACATAATGGTTTACAATACAAATATATTACATCGAAATCAGTTTCTTGAATGCAGTTTTTACACAATATCATACAAACATGGACTCCAAATCTTGTCCTCATTTTAGTATGCAACAGCGGAAGCTCTTAGTATTCACCTGAGAATAAACATGCTTTAAACGTCAACAAAAATGTTGGTGAGTTATAGGTTTAACCTATATATATCAAATCGTAACAATAGACCACAAGATTTCATATTTCAATACACATCCCATACATAGAGATAAAAATCATTCATATGGTGAACACCTGGTAACCGACATTAACAAGATGCATATATAAGAATATCCCCATCATTCCGGGACACCCTTCGGATATGATATAAATTTCGAAGTACTAAAGCATCCGGTACTTTGGATGAGGTTTGTTAGGCCCAATAGATCTATCTTTAGGATTCGCGTCAATTAGGGTGTCTGTTCCCTAATTCTTAGATTACCAGACTTAATAAAAAGGGGCATATTCGATTTCGATAATTCAACCATAGAATGTAGTTTCACGTACTTGTGTCTATTTTGTAAATCATTTATAAAACCTGCATGTATTCTCATCCCAAAAATATTAGATTTTAAAAGTGGGACTATAACTCACTTTCACAGATTTTTACTTCGTCGGGAAGTAAGACTTGGCCACTGGTTGATTCACGAACCTATAACAATATATACATATATATCAAAGTATGTTTAAAATATATTTACAACACTTTTAATATATTTTGATGTTTTAAGTTTATTAAGTCAGCTGTCCTCGTTAGTAACCTACAACTAGTTGTCTACAGTTAGATGTACAGAAATAAATCGATAAATATTATCTTGAATCAATCCACGACCCAGTGTATACGTATCTCAGTATTGATCACAACTCAAACTATATATATTTTGGAATCAACCTCAACCCTGTATAGCTAACTCCAACATTCACATATAGAGTGTCTATGGTTGTTCCGAAATATATATAGATGTGTCGACATGATAGGTCGAAACATTGTATACGTGTCTATGGTATCTCAAGATTACATAATATATAATACAAGTTGATTAAGTTATGGTTGGAATAGATTTGTTACCAATTTTTACGTAGCTAAAATGAGAAAAATTATCCAATCTTGTTTTACCCATAACTTCTTCATTTTAAATCCGTTTTGAGTGAATCAAATTACTATGGTTTCATATTGAACTCTATTTTATGAATCAAAGTATAGGTTTATAGTCCGAAAAATAAGTTACAAGTCGTTTTTGTAAAGGTAGTCATTTCAGTCGAAAGAACGACGTCTAGATGACCATTTTAGAAAACATACTTCCACTTTGAGTTTAACCATAATTTTTGGATATAGTTTCATGTTCATAATAAAAATCATTTTCTCAGAATAACAACTTTTAAATCAAAGTTTATCATAGTTTTTAATTAACTAACCCAAAACAGCCCGCGGTGTTACTACGACGGCGTAAATCCGGTTTTACGGTGTTTTTCGTGTTTCCAGGTTTTAAATCATTAAGTTAGCATATAATATAGATATAGAACATGTGTGTAGTTACTTTTAAATGTCAAGTTAGAAGGATTAACTTTTGTTTGCGAACAAGTTTAGAATTAACTAAACTATGTTCTAGTGATTACGAGTTTAAACCTTCGAATAAGATAGTTTTATATATATGAATCGAATGATGTTATGAACATCATTACTACCTCAAGTTTAGTAGGTAAACCTACTAAAAGTGACAAGAAATGATCTAGCTTCAAAGGATCTTGGATGGCTTGAAAGTTCTTGAAGTAGGATCATAACACAAAAACAAGTTCAAGTAAGATTTTTACTCGAATTAAGATAGTTTATAGTTATAGAAATTGAATCAAAGTTTGAATATGAATATTACCTTGAATAAGAAAGATAACCTACTGTATATAACAGAGGTTTCTTGATCTTAGATGATTACTTGGAATGGATTAGAAAGCTTGGAAGTAAATTAGTAAACTTGAAGGGATTTTTGAAGTGTTCTTGAAGTGTTCTTCCTATGATGATTATAGCTTGATTCTTGAAGTGATTTTTGATGAAGATGATGATTAACTACTGTAAAAATACGTTCATAATAGTGTGTGTGTGTTGAGAGAGAATTAGAAAGAGAATTGGAAGTGAAATGGAGTGAATGATGAGTGGTAATTGGTGAGTGGTGAGTGGGGTTAAAAGGAGTTCTAGTTAGTTGACTAGCTCATGGTAGAAGTTAAAATTGATTAATCATACATGACATAATTAAGAGTGGAATCCCATGCTAGTTCCTATTGGTATATACTCATAGTAAGTACGTTTTGAAGCTGTGTATAATAAGGGTAAGAATACGACTAGAATTCTTGATGAAAGAAAAGAATGGAAAAGTAACTGTAACCATTTTCGTTAAGTATGAGTGTTTTGATATATGTCTTGAAGTCTTTCAAAAGTATTTTAATACATCTAAATACACTACATGTATATACATTTTAACTGAGTCGTTAAGTCATCGTTAGTCGTTACATGTAAGTGTTGTTTTGAAACCTTTAAGTTAACGATCTCAATTAATGTTGTTAACCCATTGTTTATTATATCTAATGAGATGTTAAATTATTATATTATCATGATATTATGATATATTAATATATCTTAATATGATATATATACATTTAAATGTCGTTACAACGATAATCGTTACATATATGTCTCGTTTCGAAATCCTTAAGTTAGTAGTCTTGTTTATATGTATATAACTCATTGTTAATATACTTATGGAGATACTTACTTATCATAATCTCATGTTAACCATATGTATATCCATATATATATCGTCATGTCATTTTTACAAGTTTTAACGTTCGTGAATCGCCGGTCAACTTGGGTGGTCAATTGTCTATATGAAACATATTTCAATTAATCAAGTCTTAACAAGTTTGATTTCTTAGCATGTTGGAAACATTTAATCATGTAAATATCAATCTCAATTAATATATATAAACATGGAAAAGTTCGGGTCACTACAGTACCTACCCGTTAAATAAATTTCGTCCCGAAATTTTAAGCTGTTGAAGGTGTTGACGAATCTTCTGGAAATAGATGTGGGTATTTCTTCTTCATCTGATCTTCATGCTCCCAGGTGAACTCGAGTCCTCTACGAGCATTCCATCGAACCTTAACAATTGGTATCTTGTTTTTCTTAAGTCTTTTAACCTCACGATCCATTATTTCGACGGGTTCTTCGATGAATTGAAGTTTTTCGTTGATTTGGATTTCATCTAACGGAATAGTGAGATCTTCTTTAGCAAAACATTTCTTCAAATTCGAGACGTGGAAAGTGTTATGTACAGTCGCGAGTTGTTGAGGTAACTCAAGTCGGTAAGCTACTGGTCCAACACGATCAATAATCTTGAATGGTCCAATATACCTTGGATTTAATTTCCCTCGTTTACCAAATCGAACAACGCCTTTCCAAGGTGCAACTTTAAGCATGACCATCTCTCCAATTTCAAATTCTATATCTTTTCTTTTAATGTCAGCGTAGCTCTTTTGTCGACTTTGGGCGGTTTTCAACCGTTGTTGAATTTGGATGATCTTCTCGGTAGTTTCTTGTATAATCTCCGGACCCGTAATCTGTCTATCCCCCACTTCACTCCAACAAATCGGAGACCTGCACTTTCTACCATAAAGTGCTTCAAACGGCGCCATCTCAATGCTTGAATGGTAGCTGTTGTTGTAGGAAAATTCTGCTAACGGTAGATGTCGATCCCAACTGTTTCCGAAATCAATAACACATGCTCGTAGCATGTCTTCAAGCGTTTTATCGTCCTTTCGCTCTGCCCATCAGTTTGTGGATGATAGGCAGTACTCATGTCTAGACGAGTTCCTAATGCTTGCTGTAATGTCTGCCAGAATCTTGAAATAAATCTGCCATCCCTATCAGAGATAATAGAGATTGGTATTCCATGTCTGGAGACGACTTCCTTCAAATACAGTCGTGCTAACTTCTCCATCTTGTCATCTTCTCTTATTGGCAGGAAATGTGCTGATTTGGTGAGACGATCAACTATTACCCAAATAGTATCAAAACCACTTGCAGTCCTTGGCAATTTAGTGATGAAATCCATGGTAATGTTTTCCCATTTCCATTCCGGGATTTCGGGTTGTTGAAGTAGACCTGATGGTTTCTGATGCTCAGCTTTGACCTTAGAACACGTCAAACATTCTCCTACGTATTTAGCAACATCGGCTTTCATACCCGGCCACCAAAAATATTTCCTGAGATCCGTGTACATCTTCCCCGTTCCAGGATGTATTGAGTATCTGGTTTTATGAGCTTCTCTAAGTACCATTTCTCTCATATCTCCAAATTTTGGTACCCAAATCCTTTCAGCCCTATACCGGGTTCCGTCTTCCCGAATATTAAGATGTTTCTCCGATCCTTTGGGTATTTCATCCTTTAAATTTCCCTCTTTTAAAACTCCTTGTTGCGCCTCCTTTATTTGAGTAGTAAGGTTATTATGAATCATTATATTCATAGATTTTACTCGAATGGGTTCTCTGTCCTTCCTGCTCAAGGCATCGGCTACCACATTTGCCTTCCCCGGGTGGTAACGAATCTCAAAGTCATAATCATTCAATAATTCAATCCACCTACGCTGCCTCATATTCAATTGTTTCTGATTAAATATGTGTTGAAGACTTTTGTGGTCGGTATATATAATACTTTTGACCCCATATAAGTAGTGCCTCCAAGTCTTTAATGCAAAAACAACCGCGCCTAGTTCCAAATCATGCATCGTATAATTTTGTTCGTGAATCTTCAATTGTCTAGACGCATAAGCAATCACCTTCGTTCGTTGCATTAATACACAACCGAGACCTTGCTTTGATGCGTCACAATAAATCACAAAATCATCATTCCCTTCAGGCAATGACAATATAGGTGCCGTAGTTAGCTTTTTCTTCAATAACTGAAACGCTTTCTCTTGTTCATCATTCCATTCAAATTTCTTCCCTTTATGCGTTAATGCAGTCAAGGGTTTTGCTATTCTGGAAAAGTCTTGGATGAACCTTCTGTAGTAACCAGCTAGTCCTAAAAACTGGCGTATGTGTTTCGGAGTTTTCGGGGTTTCCCACTTTTCAACAGTTTCTATCTTTGCCGGATCCACCTTAATACCTTCTTTGTTCACTATGTGACCGAGGAATTGAACTTCTTCCAACCAAAATGCACACTTTGAAAACTTAGCGTACAATTCTTCCTTCCTCAATACTTCAAACACCTTTCTCAAATGTTCACCGTGTTCTTGGTCATTCTTTGAGTAAATAAGTATGTCATCAATGAAAACAATGACAAACTTGTCAAGGTATGGTCCACACACTCGGTTCATAAGGTCCATGAACATAGCTGGTGCATTAGTTAAACCAAACGGCATGACCATAAACTCGTAATGACCGTAACGTGTTCTGAAAGCAGTCTTTGGAATATCATCTTCTTTCACCCGCATTTGATGATACCCGGAACGTAAGTCAATCTTTGAATAAACAGACGAGCCTTGTAGTTGATCAAATAAGTCGTCGATTCTCGGTAGTGGGTAGCGGTTCTTGATGGTAAGTTTGTTCAACTCTCGGTAGTCGATACACAACCTGAATGTACCATCTTTCTTCTTGACAAACAAAACAGGAGCTCCCCACGGTGATGTGCTTGGTCAAATGAAACCACGCTCTAAAAGTTCTTGTAATTGGCTTTGCAGTTCTTTCATCTCACTGGGTGCGAGTCTGTAAGGAGCACGAGCTACTGGTGCAGCTCCTGGTACAAGATCTATTTGAAATTCAACGGATCGATGTGGGGGTAATCCCGGTAATTCTTTCGGAAATACATCGGGAAATTCTTTTGCAATGGGAACATCATTGATGCTCTTTTCTTCAGTTTGTACTTTCTCGACGTGTGCTAGAACAGCATAGCAACCTTTTCTTATTAGTTTTTGTGCCTTCAAATTACTAATAAGATGTAGCTTCGTGTTGCCCTTTTCTCCGTACACCATTAAGGGTTTTCCTTTTTCTCGTATAATGCGAATTGCATTTTTGTAACAAACGATCTCTGCTTTCACTTCTTTCAACCAGTACATACTGATTATCACATCAAAACTCCCTAACTCTACTGGTATCAAATCAATCTTAAATGTTTCGCTAACCAGTTTAATTTCTCGATTCCGACATATATTATCTGCTGAAATTAATTTACCATTTGCTAATTCGAGTAGAAATTTACTATCCAAAGGCGTCAATGGACAACTTAATTTAGCACAAAAATCTCTACTCATATAGCTTCTATCCGCACCCGAATCAAATAAAACGTAAGCAGATTTATTGTCAATAAAAAACGTACCCGTAACAAGCTCCGGGTCTTCCTGTGCCTCGGCCGCATTAATATTGAAAACTCTTCCGCGGCCTTGTCCATTCGTGTTCTCCTGGTTCGGGCAATTTCTAATAATGTAGCCTGGTTTTCCACATTTATAACAAACTACATTGGCATAACTTGCTCCGACACTACTTGCTCCGCCATTACTCGTTCCAACACCATTTGTTCCTTCAGTTCTATTAACCCCTGGTCCGTAGACCTCACACTTCATCGCGCTATGACCATTTCTTTTACACTTGTTGCAAAATTTGGTGCAGAACCCCGAGTGATACTTTTCACACCTTTGGCATAGCTGCTTCTGATTGTTGTTGTTGTTGCGGTTATTATTGTTATTGGGATGATTGTTGTAGTTGTTGTTGTTGTTGTTGTTGTTGTTGTTGTTGTTGTTGTTATTGTTGAGCCGTTTGTTGTAGTTGCGATTGATGTTGCGATTGTTGGGATAATTGTTGCGATTATTGTTGTAATTGCTGTTGTTGTTGTATTGGTGATTCTTATCACCGTTTTCCTCCCACTTTCTTTTGACTTGCTTCACATTGGCCTCTTCGGCAGTCTGTTCTTTAATTCTTTCTTCAATCTGGTTCACTAGTTTGTGAGCCATTCTACATGCCTGTTGTATGGAGGCGGGCTCGTGTGAACTTATATCTTCTTGGATTCTTTCCGGTAATCCTTTCACAAACGCGTCGATCTTCTCTTCCTCATCTTCGAATGCTCCCGGACACAATAGGCACAATTCTGTGAATCGTCTTTCGTACGTGGTAATATCAAATCCTTGGGTTCGTAACCCTCTAAGTTCTGTCTTGAGCTTATTGACCTCGGTTCTGGGACGGTACTTCTCGTTCATCAAGTGCTTGAATGCTGACCACGGTAGTGCGTACGCATCATCTTGTCCCACTTGCTCTAGATAGGTATTCCACCATGTTAACGCAGAACCTGTGAAGGTATGCGTAGCGTACTTCACTTTGTCCTCTTCAGTACACTTACTTATGGCAAACACCGATTCGACCTTCTCGGTCCACCGTTTCAATCCGATCGGTCCTTCGGTTCCATCAAATTCCAAAGGTTTGCAGGCAGTGAATTCTTTGTAGGTGCATCCTACACGATTTCCTGTACTGCCAGATCCAAGGTTATTGTTGGTATGTAGCACAGCCTGTACTGCGGCTATGTTTGAAGCTAGAAAAGTACGGAATTCCTCTTCATTCATATTCACGGTGTGTCGAGTAGTCGGTGCCATTTCCTTCAAAATAGTCAAATGGAACAAGTTAATCATACAGAATATTAAGAGTAGTTAATAGTATTTCGTAGCATAATATGAACTCATTTATAAAAGCTTTTTCTTTATATTAGCATTTTATAAGTTTAAATTCGGGTAGTACCTACCCATTAAGTTCATACTTAGTAGCTAATATACAATTCAACTACTACAATTCTATATGAAAAACTGATTGTAATAATATTTCGCGTTCAAACTTTTATACAATATTTTACAAACTTACAATACCGCTTATTTTACATAAAGCATGAAATATAGCACACAATAACTTTGATACAAGATAGTTGTGAAGATAATTCTAGCTAGTACACAAGTCGTTCAGCAAAGGCAATAAAGACACGTAATTCATACGTCCAGCAACAAGTCATGCATTCTGGTTTTACTAGGACTACTTCCCATCCTTGGTCTTGTGGAACATAACCGTTATGGCCGTTGATAAGACAGCGTGTTGTAACGTCGTCAAAGGGACTAGGGTTACGTAATGACCAACAGTCTCGTAATAACCTAAAAACCTCATTTCTTACCCCAATTACCGACTCCGTCACTTGTGGGAACGTTTTGTTTAATAGTTGTAGCCCGATGTTCTTGTTCTCACTTTGGTGAGAAGCGAACATTACTAACCCGTAAGCATAACATGCTTCTTTATGTTGCATGTTAGCCACTTTTTCTAAATCACGAAGTCCTATATTCGGATATACTGAGTCAAAATAATTTCTTAACCCGTTGCGTAAAATAGCATTTGGGTTCCCCGCAATATATGCGTCAAAGTAAACACATCGTAACTTATGGATTTACCAATGTGATATCCCCCATCTTTCAAACGAAAGCCTTTTATAAACCAAGGCATTCTTGGAACGTTCTTTGAATGTCTTACAAACTGATCTCGCCTTAAATAGTTGTGCCAAGGAATTCTGACCGACTCTAGACAAGATTTCATCAATCATGTCTCCGGGTAGGTCTCTTAAAATATTGGGTTGTCTATCCATTTTGTGTTTTTATACTGTAAAATAGACAAGAGTTAGATTCATAAAAAAATACTTATTAATACAAGCAATTTTTACATATATCATAAAGCATAAGCACACTATATTACATATATTACACCACACGAATACAACTATCTTATTCCGACTCGCTCGTTTCTTCTTGTTCGGTTTTGGTTCATTTTTCCAAGTTTCTAGGGATATATGATGTTCCCCTAATACGAGCCGTCGTTGTCCACATTGGTTTAGAAAAACCTGGTGGTTTAGAGGTTCCCGGGTCATTGTTACAACTTAAGGACTTCGGGGGTTGACGATACATATAAAGTTCATCGGGGTTGGAATTAGATTTCTCTATTTTTATGCCCTTTCCCTTATTATTTTCTTTTGCCTTTTTAAATTCAGTTGGGGTAATTTCTATAACATCATCGGAATTCTCGTCAGAATCCGATTCATCGGAGAATTGGTAATCCTCCCAATATTTTGCTTCCTTGGCGGAAACACCATTGACCATAATTAATCTTGGTCGGTTGGTTGAGGATTCTCTTTTACTTAACCGTTTAATTATTTCCCCCACCGGTTCTATTTCTTCTTTTTCCGGTTCCGATTCTTCTTCTGGTTCCGACTCTTCTTCCGGTTCCGACTCTTCTTCCGGTTCCTCTTCGGGAACTTGTGAATCAGTCCACGAATCATTCCAATTTACATTTGACTCTTCATTATTATTAGGTGAGTCAATGGGACTTGTTCTAGAGGTAGACATCTATCACATAATATCAAACACGTTAAGAGATTAATATATCACATAATATTCATATGTTAAAAATATATAGTTTTCAACAAAAATGTAAAGCAATCATTTTTAAAGAAAACACGGTCGAAGTCCAGACTCACTAATGCATCCTAACAAACTCGATAAGACACACTAATGCAAATTTTCTGGTTCTCTAAGACCAACGCTCGGATACCAACTGAAATGTCCCGTTCTTATTGATTAAAAACGTTCTATATTAATTGATTTCGTTGCGAGGTTTTGACCTCTATATGAGACGTTTTTCAAAGACTGCATTCATTTTTAAAACAAACCATAACCTTTATTTCATAAATAAAGGTTTAAAAAGCTTTACGTAGATTATCAAATAATGATAATCTAAAATATCCTGTTTACACACGACCATTACATAATGGTTTACAATACAAATATGTTACATCGAAATCAGTTTCTTGAATGCAGTTTTTACACAATATCATACAAACATGGACTCCAAATCTTGTCCTCATTTTAGTATGCAACAGCGGAAGCTCTTAGTATTCACCTGAGAATAAACATGCTTTAAACGTCAACAAAAATGTTGGTGAGTTATAGGTTTAACCTATATATATCAAATCGTAACAATAGACCACAAGATTTCATATTTCAATACACATCCCATACATAGAGATAAAAATCATTCATATGGTGAACACCTGGTAACCGACATTAACAAGATGCATATATAAGAATATCCCCATCATTCCGGGACACCCTTCGGATATGATATAAATTTCGAAGTACTAAAGCATCCGGTACTTTGGATGGGGTTTGTTAGGCCCAATAGATCTATCTTTAGGATTCGCGTCAATTAGGGTGTCTGTTCCCTAATTCTTAGATTACCAGACTTAATAAAAAGGGGCATATTCGATTTCGATAATTCAACCATAGAATGTAGTTTCACGTACTTGTGTCTATTTTGTAAATCATTTATAAAACCTGCATGTATTCTCATCCCAAAAATATTAGATTTTAAAAGTGGGACTATAACTCACTTTCACAGATTTTTACTTCGTCGGGAAGTAAGACTTGGCCACTGGTTGATTCACGAACCTATAACAATATATACATATATATCAAAGTATGTTTAAAATATATTTACAACACTTTTAATATATTTTGATGTTTTAAGTTTATTAAGTCAGCTGTCCTCGTTAGTAACCTACAACTAGTTGTCTACAGTTAGATGTACAGAAATAAATCGATAAATATTATCTTGAATCAATCCACGACCCAGTGTATACGTATCTCAGTATTGATCACAACTCAAACTATATATATTTTGGAATCAACCTCAACCCTGTATAGCTAACTCCAACATTCACATATAGAGTGTCTATGGTTGTTCCGAAATATATATAGATGTGTCGACATGATAGGTCGAAACGTTGTATACGTGTCTATGGTATCTCAACATTACATAATATACAATACAAGTTGATTAAGTTATGGTTGGAATAGATTTGTTACCAATTTTCACGTAGCTAAAATGAGAAAAATTATCCAATCTTGTTTTACCCATAACTTCTTCATTTTAAATCCGTTTTGAGTGAATCAAATTGCTATGGTTTCATATTGAACTCTATTTTATGAATCTAAACATAAAATTATAGGTTTATAGTCGGAAAAATAAGTTACAAGTCGTTTTTGTAAAGGTAGTCATTTCAGTCGAAAGAACGACGTCTAGATGACCATTTTAGAAAACATACTTCCACTTTGAGTTTAACCATAATTTTTGGATATAGTTTCATGTTCATAATAAAAATCATTTTCTCAGAATAACAACTTTTAAATCAAAGTTTATCATAGTTTTTAATTAACTAACCCAAAACAGCCCGCGGTGTTACTACGACGGCGTAAATCCGGTTTTACGGTGTTTTTCGTGTTTCCAGGTTTTAAATCATTAAGTTAGCATATCATATAGATATAGAACATGTGTGTAGTTAATTTTAAAAGTCAAGTTAGAAGGATTAACTTTTGTTTGCGAACAAGTTTAGAATTAACTAAACTATGTTCTAGTGATTACGAGTTTAAACCTTCGAATAAGATAGTTTTATATATATGAATCGAATGATGTTATGAACATCATTACTACCTCAAGTTTAGTAGGTAAACCTACTGGAAGTGACAAGAAATGATCTAGCTTCAAAGGATCCTGGATGGCTTGAAAGTTCTTGAAGTAGGATCATGACACAAAAACAAGTTCAAGTAAGATTTTTACACGAATTAAGATAGTTTATAGTTATAGAAATTGAATCAAAGTTTGAATATGATTATTACCTTGAATAAGAAAGATAACCTACTGTATATAACAAAGGTTTCTTGATCTTAGATGATTACTTGGAATGGATTAGAAAGCTTGGAAGTAAATTAGTAAACTTGAAGGGATTTTTGAAGTGTTCTTGAAGTGTTCTTCCTATGATGATTATAGCTTGATTCTTGAAGTGATTTTTGATGAAGATGATGATTAACTACTGGAAAAATACGTTCATAATAGTGTGTGTGTGTTGAGAGAGAATTAGAAAGAGAATTGAAAGTGAAATGGAGTGAATGATGAGTGGTAATTGGTGAGTGGTGAGTGGGGTTAAAAGGAGTTCTAGTTAGTTGAATAGCTCATGGTAGAAGTTAAAATTGATTAGTCATACATGAAATAATCAAGAGTAGAATCACATGCTAGTTCCTATTGGTATATACTCATAGTAAGTACGTTTTGAAGCTGTGTATAATACGGGTAAGAATACGACTAGAATTCTTGATGAAAGAAAAGAATGGAAAAGTAACTGTAACCATTTTCGTTAAGTATGAGTGTTTTGATATATGTCTTGAAGTCTTCCAAAAGTACTTTAATACATCTAAATACACTACATGTATATACATTTTAACTGAGTCGTTAAGTCATCGTTAGTCGTTACATGTAAGTGTTGTTTTGAAACCTTTAAGTTAACGATCTCAATTAATGTTGTTAACCCATTGTTTATTATATCTAATGAGATGTTAAATTATTATATTATCATGATATTATGATATATTAATATATCTTAATATGATATATATACATTTAAATGTCGTTACAACGATAATCGTTACATATATGTCTCGTTTCGAAATCCTTAAGTTAGTAGTCTTGTTTATATGTATATAATTCATTGTTAATATACTTATGGAGATACTTACTTATCATAATCTCATGTTAACCATATGTATATCCATATATATATCGTCATGTCGTTTTTACAAGTTTTAACGTTCGTGAATCGCCGGTCAACTTGGGTGGTCAATTGTCTATATGAAACATATTTCAATTAATCAAGTTTTAACAAGTTTGATTGCTTAGCATGTTGAAAACATTTAATCATGTAAATATCAATCTCAATTAATATATATAAACATGGAAAAGTTTGGGTCACTACAAAGTCTTGGGCAACTTAGTGATAAAATCCATAGTGATGCATTCCCACTTCCACTGCGGAATATCCGGTTGTTGAAGTAAACCAGATGGCTTCTGATGCTCGGCTTTGACTTTCAAACAAGTCAAACACTTACTAACATACATAGCAATGTCTGATTTCAGGTTAGGCCACCAATAAAACTCTTTCACATCATGATACATTTTACTAGAGCCTTGGTGAATAGAATATCTAGTCTTATGTGCTTCATCCAAGACTAGTTCTCGTATGTTTCCAAAAACTGGGACCCAGATTCGGCCACTGAAATAACGTGTTCCATTTCCCTTGGTTTCAAACTTCTTTTCTAGACCTTTAAGTCCCTACAGTTGGACATTCTCCTCTTTCAATGCCTCAAGTTGTGCCTCATGGATTTGAGATGTAAGATTAGTACGAATACGCACATTCAAAGCTCGGACTCGGATTGTTTTGGCACGATCCTTTCTACTAAGGGCATCGGCTACTACATTTGCCTTTCCAGGATGATATTTAAGCTCACAGTCGTAGTCATTTAACAACTCGATCCAACGCCTTTGCCTCATGTTTAGCTGTTTCTGGTCAAAAATATGTTGAAGACTTTTATGATCGGTAAACACCGTGATTCTAACCCCATAGAGGTAATGTCTCCACATCTTCAATGCAAATACCACAGCTCCTAACTCCAAGTCGTGTGTGGTATAGTTCTTCTCATGTTTCTTCAACTGTCTAGATACATAGGCGATAACCTTTTTACGTTGCATCAGAACACATCCGAAACCTTGATTTGAGGCATCGCAATAGACTACAAAATCGTCAGTGCCCTCGGGTAATGATAGAATCGGGGCTGTGGTCAATTTATCCTTTAGAATCTTGAAAGCAGATTCCTGTTCCTCGGACCACTCGAATTTCTTCCCCTTGTGAGTGAGCTTGGTGAGAGGTTTGGCTATAAGAGAAAAGTCTTTGATAAACCTTCGGTAATAACCAGCAAGTCCCAAAAATTGACGAATATGCTTCGCACTTCTAGGTACTTCCCAGTTCTGGATAGCGGTGATTTTTGCAGGATCGACATGTATTCCATTACTATCAACTACATGCCCGACGAATTGTACGGTTCTCAACCAAAATTCACACTTGGAGAATTTGGCGTACAGCTATTCCTTCTTTAAGAGTTCTAGAATTAATCGCAGATGTTGCTCATGCTCTTTCTCGCTCTTAGAATAGATTAAGATATCATCGATGAAAACGATCACGAATTTGTCAAGATAAGGTTTGCATACACGGTTCATAAGATCCATGAATACAGCAGGAGCATTAGTTAATCCAAAAGGCATGACAAGAAACTCATAGTGTCCATAACGAGTTCGAAAAGCAGTCTTAGAAACATCAGCTTCCTTGATCCTCAATTGATGATAACCCGACCTAAGATCAATCTTTGAATAGACACTTGAACCCTGTAATTGGTCAAACAGATCATCAATACGTGGAAGTGGGTAATGGTTCTTAATGGTCAGCTTGTTGAGTTCACGATAATCAATACACATTCTCAACGTGCCATCTTTCTTTTTAACAAAGAGAACGGGTGCTCCCCACGGAGACGAACTAGGACGAATGAAACCCTTGTCTAAGAGTTACTGGAGTTGGTTGGATAATTCCTTCATCTATGATGGAGCTAATCGGTATGGTGCCTTTGCAATAGGTGCAGCACTGGGAGTCAAGTCAATCTGAAACTCAACTTGTCTTTGGGGTGGAAGACCAGGGAGTTCCTCAGGAAACACTTCAGGAAAGTCTCTAACTATCGGTACATCTTCAACTCGTTTCTCATCCGGTTTGACTTCCTTTACATGAGCTAGAATGGCTTGGTACCCTTTCATTAGGTACTTGCGGGTTTTGATACATGAAATGAGGTTAAGTTTCGAACCACTCTTTTCTCCTTGAATGATTAAGGTTTCATCATTCTCAAGGGGAATGTTAATGGTTTTATCGAAGCACATAATTCTCGCCTTTATTGGGGATAACCAATCCATCCCTACAACTACATCAAAGCTTCCCAACTCGACTGGCAACAAATCTATCTTAAAGTGTTTGTCTGCTAGAACCAGATCAAAATTTTTATAAACACTATCTACTTTCATAAGTTTACCATTTGCTACTTCTACAAGACGCTTAATTTCTAAGGCTTGCGGTTTTTCAGTGAATAAGACACAAAATTCAGTAGACAGATAACTTCTATCAGCACCAGAATCAAATAGAACAGTAGCGTAGAAGTTGTTAACAAGGAACGTACCCGTTATCACTTCATCATCATCACGGGCTTCTTCAGTAGTCATGACAAAAGTCCTGCCTTTAGCATTACCAGCATCAGTTTTCTTCTTTGGACAGTTAGGCTTGATATGACCTTTTTCCCCACAACCATAACAGGTAGGGACATAGGCCTTTGCGGCTGAAGCTGTAGCAGCAGGAAGTCTACAGTTTTTGGCAAGATGACCTGTTTTCTTGCAGTTGGCGCACGGTACCATACATCTCCCATAGTGGTTTTTCTCACATCGGTTACATCTAGGTTTCCCATCAGCTGGCTTCTTACCTGAGTTCTGGCTGGGACTATTACTCTGATTGTCAAACTTTCTTTTGTTATCCCCTGTCTTTACCTCAGCTGGTTTACTAATTGCCTTCTTTCTTCTAGCAGCCATAACTAAATCTTGGGCTAACAGCATAACACCCTCGATAGTTTCCTTACCAGCAGATATAACATTCCCCTGGATATCAGAAGGTAAACCCTCAACATACTTTTCTATCATCTTGTATAAGGGGGTTACTATAGATGGACACAAGGATGCTAGTTCCAGAAAACGATGATTGTATGACTCTATGTCATCATTCTTTACCACGTGCCCATAGAATTCGGCCTCCAATTTCTGGACCTGATTCCTAGGACAGTACTTATCGGTCATCATTCCTTTGACGGTATCCCATGGAGTAGCGTTAGCAACATCAATCCCCACAGTTTGGCAATGGGCATTCCACCAGGTCAGAGCACTCCCAGAAAGGGTGTGGGTGGCATACTTAACACGATCAGCTTCTAAACAGTTGCTAATGCGAAACACGGATTCAAGTTTCTCAAACCAACGAATCAATTCGATTGGTCCTTCAGTTCCGTTATAAGATGTAGGCTTGCAATCCATAAAATTTTTGTAGGAGCAAGTAACATTGTGGGGCGGAGCTTGAACAGCACCACCGCCTTGAGCTGCAGCGAGTAGCTGCTAAAATTGCTCTGCAGTTAAGGTATAAGTTGGAGTAGCTGGAGCTCGTGGGCGAACCATTTCCTTCAAGAGACATAGACAAATCGAGTTAGATGAATAGAGTGGTAATGTCTAAACATTTTATGACAGGTGATCATTAAGTTCATATAACACTTGTAGTAATAAATTCAAGGCAAGTCATTAATACACATAACAACTTTTATTAATAAGTTCTAGAGGAAAATCCTCTTTATTACACTGAACTGAAAAAGGGAAATACGCGGGCAAAGCCGTTACAATCAACTATGAATTTAAAATTAACAACTAAGGAATGGAAAAACATGGATAGATATCCTAGTAGACATGACTCCTACTTAGGATCGGGACCCTTCTTCTTTTTGTCCATGAGAGAGTTTTGGGCATCTTTCATGAACTTCTCCACTTTGTCATTCTTTTCCTTCTGCTTATCATCAAGGTACTCAAGGTTGTTATAGAAGTTATCAACCCTACCTCCGAGCACGTTGAGATGGTAGTCCATCATAGCAAACCGATTATCGATACGGGTTCTCTCCACTTTCATTTTAGCCTCCATGTCCTTTTCCAAATAAGCCATGGACTGTTTTCCCCATCGTGTACCACGTTCCTCGTCAGCCTTTACCTTCAAGATCTCTTCTCTCAACCCCTTCAAGTTGTTTTGAACAAGCTTCTCTAATCTCTCAGTTTGAGTGGCAAAGGAGTCTATTATGATCTCTTTCAAGACCTTGTTCTCTTTCTCCAAACTGTTTAAACGAACTTCAATTCGTGCAACATGGCGACGTAAAGCTTTCTTACACTTTTCATTACTGCGCTGAAGGTTTATGAGATCACATTTGTTCAGCACATGTTCCATGTTATTAAAGAATGGTGAGCTAGCCCTTTTTGATGGACTGGCTTCATCAGCAGTAGCAGTTTCTAGTTGCTTTCTTTTTAGAGATGCCTCCTTAGGAGTGGGCTCTTCTTCAGGCTCATAGTCTGAGAAGTCACTGTCGTAGTTTGGGAGACTTTTGTAAGCTTCCCACTCAGGAGTACTCATTGGCTTATACTTTGGTAAATCAGCAGAGTTTGCGGAGTCATTAGAGTGTGGTGGAGTAGCTGGAGAGTACTTAGGAGAGTTAACTGAGTTTCCTGACTGGCTCGACAATCTAAGAAAGAAATAAAGGATGTAAGTATAAGCAGATAACACGTAAATGTGTTAATTAAAAGCACTAAGGTTAAGGAGAGGTATAGTCCTACATTGCTAAGGTACCTATTTGTATAAGGCACACATAAAATGCAATCCTGGTTCTCTATACTCAACCTGGCTCTGATACCAATCTGTCACACCACCAAATAGGACCGGGGGTATTTGTGACCAATTTTATCAAAACAAGTATTGTACATAAACGAGAATGACTCTATATGAGACGTTTTATAAAAGTAAACTTCTTTATTTACAGCGGAAGTAAATATTGTCTTTACATTGAAATAACAATGTATTAAATGAAACTAAAATAAATGATGATATTATGCAGACTCCATGTAAAGCTAGCAATCCACATTATCAGCAGCTTAATTACCTGAGACAAAACATGTTTTAAAAAGTCAACACAAAGGTTGAGTGATATCATAGGTTTATAATTATTCATGAATTGTTAAGACCACAAGATTTCAATAAAATAGACTGACATTCATCATATCAATCTTTAAAATATATGCCGAATTGTAATATCGAGACTAAACGGTAACCCCAAGGCTCTTTCTGGCCCCAAATCATTATTATGTGTCCACAACCATAGGTTAATGGACAGAGGCGTTACCCTCAACAGCGCTATTCATAATAAGTAAGCTCACTAAACATAGCAATTAACGATATTACTCTAAGGGGAATTTAATATGACTTAAGCATATAACATGGCATTTAAGATTTTGTACTTGTGTCTAACATGTAAAACATTTAAAAGATAGCATGTGTCTCACCCCAATATATATAAAAACAGTAAAAGAAAATGGGGCTATGAAATCACCTTAAATAGCACAGAAGAGATATTCCACAAATGAGAGGATTGAACGGACGAACGTGATCGAGATCTCAACCTAGAGATAGAATGCACGATCAGATATTTTCTAATGGACATAAGTATGGTAACTATACTAATGATAATGGTTTTCTAAAAGAGTTCTATTTTCAAAAAGTTACTATTTTTGGAAAGTTTCCATTTATAGTAAGTTTCCAAATTTAGGAAGTTCGGGTTATAATCTTTCTTAAGATGTTGTACAACTTTACTCAAACTTCGTTGCTATCAAATAAGTCAGAAATGACCAGATGTAACCAGGAGCTCAGGACTCTTGACCAGAATCTAAGTCATGGCATTCGAGATCCACAAGCTTACTCATAGATGGCAACCTAGACATCATTCACTTACGACTGTAAGTAGCGGTGAAATTCGCATGACTTGTACGTTATCTCTTGATTAACCTTCACTTTAGTTTTAAGTCATATTATTATATAATAAGCTATATTATATTTATTTATTAATGACTTATTATTCATTTTTAAATCATACTTATAATAAAGTATTAATAGTTACATTATAATTATTCATTATTAATGTATTACTATGGTTAGTATGATTAATTATTATATAATAAATAAATTATTTTAATAAGTTATAATATAAGTATTTATTAATAATGTATTATTATTTTTATTAACTTATATTATAAACATTATACTTATTATTTATCTCCTTAAATTCATTTTTAATTACAATAAATACCAAATAAATATAAATAAAATTTTTATAAGTTTATTTAGGTATTTTAAACTGTGAAAAATCTTATAAAATAAATATATCTTGTTTTTATATTTTATTTCCCATTTTTATTTTTATATATATCCAATTTATATAATTCAAGATTAATTAGGTAATAAATATTAAATCGAATCAACTAAATAATTTTATATTTTTTATAGGTTCTATATTCTGTAAATATGTTATAAAAATTATAAATTCGAATTTTATATAAATATATTGTTTATTCAATATTTTCTTATCATTTACTCTTTAAATTTGGCCTATAATTGAATAAATAAGATAAATTACTTTAAAATTAACTTTTATAATTTTTACAGTGTCTATACATCCTAATGATTATATAAAAATTTTATATTATCAGATTTAATACACTTTTGTATTTATTTTGTATTTCTTTTTCTTTTCCTCTCGGTTAACAATTAAACACAAAGAAATGTACATTAAATACTAAACAGCCTGTTTATTTATTTTTTATAATTTTCGCAGCTTTTTCCAAGTATAATAATCTCAGAAAAAAATTTATAATTATTTTTCTTTCTGTTTAATATTTATTACGAATTTCGCATAGTTTTGTGTTTAATTAATACGTAATTCGTATTTAAATATGGATAATATTCCAAAACTTGTTATAATATTCTTTTCATAAGTGCTACTACTGTTATAAATAATTTCTAAACAAAAATAACTGATGTGAATATTTTTATTCCATTTAAATTCGTTTTTATACATTAATTTGATTCGGTAACTATTAAAATGCAGAATAAATATATAAAATGCTATAATAATTAATTTTTCTCTTCCAATAATTTTTATATATCATATAACCTCTGTAAAAAATTATTATAACCGATTATTATTATTTATAAAATTTAATTTCTATTTTTACAAGGTATTGAATATATATACTCATTAAATACATAATAATTAGTATTTAAATACTTATAAAATCTACAAAATTATTTTGAGTACTATTACATCGTATTAATATTTAAGAACCTGTAAGAATTATTTTTATCAATTATATATATTTATTTATTAATTAACTCAAATATACTCGTATATATCTAACAAAATTCGTTTTTAATTGTATTTTAAATATAAACCGAATATATAATTCATAAAAATAAATTTTATACATACTGGAATACTTAACATTAATTATAGTATGTTCATATAAATTTTAACATTGTATTTTAATTTATTATCAAATAAAAATGCAATCGGCTAATAAAAAAAATAATAAAAAGAACCGTAACAAAAAAAAAGTTGTTGGATAGAGATACACCTCAAAGTGCCGTGATATTTCTTGAGAGGATTTTTTTTTTTGTAAGTGTGAATGATAAAAATTAGATGTGTAGATAACTAGTATTTATAGAATAATATTTGACAAATTAAATAAAAGGAAGATAATAAATTTTTTTAAATGAACCGTGGGATTTTGCTAAAATCTTGGGATCATTTTTTTGAATTAGTTAAATTAGGAATGTAGTCTTTTTTCTAGTTTAAATACATTAGGACTAAGTAAAAAAATAAAAACAAGATTTATCTCTTTTTTTTTCTTTTAACTCTCGGCTGAATATATATTAGGTGTATACATTTTTTTTTTGTAGATAAGATTATGATTATTCTAGAATTTTAGTATTTCAAATATTTTTTTTTTCTAATTTTTAAATACGAATTTAATATATTTTTATTTATATTTTTGGTATTTAATAATATTAAACTTTTATTTCTATATTATTAACTTATACTTTTTATTATTTATAATTAGGCCACATTACTTATCATATAAATTTTTGTTACTAAGTTAGTTATGTAGTACTTTACTTATTAACAAATTATTATAGATTACATATATTCATAGTATTAAAAGTTCATGTATTAAATTAATATTAGAATTAGGGTTTATATAATGAGTTACTATTTAGGGTTAGGGTTTTGAATAATTAGGATTCATCGTATTAAATGCTAATTAGGGTTAGGGTTTATTATTAAATGTGTTAGGGTTTCGTATTAATAATTAGGGTTAGTGTTTATTTATTACGAGAAGTTAATATCTCTTTTCATTTATTATCCGGATAACAACCCTAATGATACAAGACACAAAAACCTCAAGGGTAAATTAGGAAATTCAAAATATAATAATGTGGGTTGTTATAGAAACCCCGAAAACTCCGAAACACATACGCCAATTTTCAGGGCTAGCTGGTTATTACAGGAGATTCATCCAAGATTTCTCTAAAATAGCAAAACCCTTGACTACATTAACGCATAAAGGGAGGAAATTTGAATGGAAGGATGAACAAGAAAAAGCGTTTCAATTGTTGAAGAAAAAGTTAACCACGGCACCTATATTGTCATTACCTGAAGGGAATGATGATTTTGTGATATATTGTGACGCCTCAAAGCAAGGTCTCGGTTGTGTATTAATGCAACGAATGAAAGTAATTGCTTATGCATCTAGACAATTAAAGATTCACGAGCAGAATTATACGATGCATGATTTGGAATTAGGCACGGTTGTTTTTGCATTAAATACTTGGAGGCACTACTTATATGGGGTCAAAAGTATTATATATACCGACCACAAAAGTCTTCAACACATATTTAATCAGAAACAACTGAACATGAGGCAGCGCAGATGGATTGAATTGTTGAATGATTATGACTTTGAGATTCGTTACCATCCAGGGAAGGCAAATGTGGTAGAAGACGCCTTGAGCAGAAAGGACAAAGAACCCATTCGTGTAAAATCTATGAATATAATGATTCACACTAACCTTACTACTCAAATAAAGGAGGCGCAACAAGGAGTTTTAAAAGAGGGAAACTTAAAGGATGAAATACCCAAAGGATCGGAGAAGCATCTTAATATTCAGGAAGATGAAACCCGGTTTAGGGCTGAAAGAATTTGGGTACCAAAATTTGTAGATATGAGAGAAATGGTACTTAGAGAAGCTCATAAAACCAGACACTCAATACATCCTGGAACGGGGAAGATGTACAAGGATCTCAAGAAACATTTTTGGTGGCCAGGTATGAAAGCTGATGTTGCTAAATACGTAGGGGAATGTTTGACGTGTTCTAAGGTTAAAGCGGAGCATCAGAAACCATCAGGTCTACTTCAACAGCCCAAAATCCCGGAATGGAAATGAGAAAACATTATTTGAAGATGGAGAAGTTGATTGTCCAAAATCCCGGAATGATAAGAGAAGATGACAAGATGGAGAAGTTAGCATGACTGTATTTGAAGGAAGTCGTCTCCAGACATGGAATAGCAATCTCTATTATCTCTGATAGGGATGGAAAATTTATTTCAAGATTCTGGCAGACATTACAGCAAGCATTAGGAACTCGTCTAGACATGAGTACTGCCTATCATCCACAAATTGATGGGCAGAGCGAAAGGATGATACAAATGCTTGAAGACATGCTACGAGCATATGTTATTGATTTAGAAGACAGTTGGGATCGACATCTACCGTTATCAGAATTTTCCTACAACAACAGCTACCATTAAAGCATTGAGATGGCGCCGTTTGAAGCACTTTATGGTAGAAAGTGCAGGTCTCCTATTTGTTGGAGTGAAGTGGGGGATAGACAGATTACGGGTCCAGAGATAATACAAGAAACTACCGAGAAGATCATCCAAATTTAACAACGGTTGAAAACTGCCCAAAGTCGACAAAAGAGCTACGCCGACATTAAAAGAAAAGATATAGAATTTGAAATTGGAGAAATGGTCATGCTTAAGGTTGCACCTCGGAAAGGCGTTGTTTGATTTGGTAAATGAGGGAAATTAAATCCAAGGTATATAGGACCATTCAAGATTATTGATCGTGTCGGACCAGTAGCTTACCGACTTGAATTACCACAACAACTCGCAGCTGTACATAACACTTTCCACGTCTCAAATTTGAAGAAATGTTTTACTAAAGAAGATCTCACTATTCCATTAGACGAAATCCAAATCAACGAAAAACTTCAATTCGTCGAAGAACCCGTCGAAATAATGGATCGTGAGGTTAAAAGACTTAAGCAAAACAAGATACCAATTGTTAAAGTTCGATGGAATGCTCGTAGAGGACCTGAGTTCACCTGGGAATGAGAAGATCAGATGAAGAAGAAATACCCGCACTTATTTCCAGAAGATACGTCAACACCTCCAACTGCTTAAAATTTCGGGATGAAATTTATTTAACGGGTAGGTACTGTAGTGACCCGAACTTTTCCATGTTTATATATATTAAATGAAATTGTTATTTACATGATTAAGTGTTTCCAACATGTTAAGAAATCAAAATTTTTAAGACTTGATTAATTGAAATAGGTTTCATATAGACAATTGACCACCCAAGTTGACCGGTGATTCACGAACGTTAAAACTTGTAAAAACTATATGATGATATATACATGATTATATATATAGTTAACATGATATTATGATAAGTAAGTATCTCATTAGGTATTTTAACAATGAGTTATATACATAAAATTGAGTTTATTGAATTAAGAAACTCGAAACGGTATATATAACGATTATCGTTATAACAACGTCTTACTAAATACATATGAATCATATTAAGATATTGATACACTATGTTTAATCATGATAAATTATAATTAAACATGTCATTAAGTGTATTAACAATGAACTACATATGTAAAAACAAGACTACTAACTTAATGATTTCGAAACGAGACACATATGTAACGATTATCGTTGTAACAACATTTAACTGTATATATATCATACTAAGATATATTAATATATCATAATATCATGATAATGTAATAATTTAACATCTCATTAAATATAATAAACATTGGGTTAACAACATTTAACATGATTGTTAACTTAAAGGTTTCAAATCAACATTTACATGTAACGACTAACGATGACTTAACGACTCAGTTAAAATGTATATATATGTAGTGTTTTAATATGTATTCATACACTTTTTAAAGACTTCAAGATTTATTATTAAAATACTTCTACTTAACAAAAATGCTTACAATTACATCCTCGTTCAGTTTCATCAACAATTCTACTCGTATGCACCCGTATTCATACTCGTACAATACACAGCTTTTAGATATATGTACTATTGGTATATACACTCCAATGATCAGTTCTTAGTAGCCCATGTGAGTCACCTAACATATGTGGGAACCATCATTTGGCAACTAGCATGAAATATCTCATAAAATTATAAAAATATTAGTAATCATTCATGACTTATTTACATGTAAACAAAATTACACATCCTTTATATCTAATCCATATACCAACTACTAAAAGCACCTACAAACACTTTCATTCTTTAATTTTCTTCATCTAATTGATCTCTCTCAAATTCTATCTTCAAGTTCTAAGTGTTCTTCATAAATTCTATAAGTTCTAGTTTCATAAAATCAAGAATACTTCCAAGTTTGCTAGCTTACTTCCAATCTTGTAAAGTGATCATCCAACCTCAAGAAATATTTCTTATTTACAGTAAGATATATTTTTAATACAGGGTAATACTCATATTCAAACTTTGATTCAATTTCTAAAACTATAACAATCTTATTTCGAGTGGAAATCTTACTTGAACTTGTTTTCGTGTTATGATTCTGCTTCAAGAACTTTCAAGCCATCCAAGGATCCTTTGAAGCTAGATCTATTTCTCTCATTTCCAGTAGGTTTATCCACAAAACCTGAGGTAGTAATGATGTTCATAACATCATTCGATTCATATATATAAAACTACCTTATTTGAAGGTTTAAACTTAAAATCACTAGAACATAGTTTAGTTAATTGTAAACTTGTTCGCAAATAAAAGTTAATCCTTCTAACTTGACTTTTAAAATCAACTAAACACATGTTATATATCTATATGATATGCTAACTTAATGATTTAAAACCTGGAAACACGAAAAACACCGTAAAACCGGACATACGCCGTCGTAGTAACACCGCGGGCGGTTTTGGGTTTGATAATTAAAAACTATGATAAACTTTGATTTAAAAGTTGTTCTTCTGGGAAAATGATTTTTCTTATGAACATGAAGCTATATCTAAAAATCATAGTTAAACTCAAAGTGGAAGTATGTTTTTCAAAATGGTCATCAAGACGTCGTTCTTTCGACTGAAATGACTACCTCTTACAAAAATGACTTCTAACTTATATTTCTGACTATAAACCTATACTTTTAATATTTAGATTCATAAAATAGAGTTCAATATGAAACCATAGCAATTTGATTCACTCAAAACAGATTTAAAACGAAGAAGTTATGGGTAAAACAAGATTGGATATTTTTTGATTGTTGTAGCTACGGGAAATATTGTAATAATTCTATACAAATCATATCCTAGCTAACTTATATTGTATTATACATGTATTCTAATATATTATGTAATCTTGGGATACCATAGACACGTATGCAAATGTTTTGACATATCATATCGACCCATGTATATATATTATTTGGAACAACTATAGACACTCTATATGCAGTAATGTTGGAGTTAGCTATACAGGGTTGAGGTTGATTCCAAAAATATATATACTTTGAGTTGTGATCTAGCATGAGACGTGTATACACTGGGTCATGGATTAATTCAAGATAATATATATCAATTTATTTCTATACATTTAACTATGGACAACTAGTTATAGGTTACTAACGAGGACATCTGACTTAATAAACTTAAAACATCAAAATGTATTAAAAGTGTTGTAAATATATTTTGAACATACTTTGATATATATGTACATATTTGTTATAGGTTCGTGAATCGACCAGTGGCCAAGTCTTACTTCCCGACGAAGTAAAAATCTGTGAAAGTGAGTTATAGTCCCACTTTTAAAATCTAATATTTTGGGATGAGAATACATGCAGTTTTATAAATGTTTTACGAAATAGACACAAGTAAATGAAACTACATTATATGGGTGAATGATCGAAGCCGAATATGCCCCTTTTGCTTGGTAACCTAAGAATTAGTAAAACGATCTACTAATTGATGCGAATCCTAAAGATAGATCTATTGGGCCTAACGAAGCCCATCCAAAGTACCGGATGCTTTAGTACTTCGAATTCGTTTTTATCATGTCCGAAGGATTTCCCGAAATGATAAGGGATATTCTTATATGCATCTTGTTAATGTTGGTTACCAGGTGTTCACCATATGAATGATTTTTATCTCTATGTATGGGATGTATATTGAAATATGAAATCTTGTGATCTATTATTATGATTTGATAATATATAGGTTAAACCTATAACTCACCAACATTTTTGTTGACGTTTAAAGCATGTTTATTCTCAGGTGATTATTAAGAGCTTCCGCTGTTGCATACTAAAATAAGGACAAGATTTGGAGTCCATGCTTGTATGATAATATGTAAAAACTGCATTCAAGAAACTTATTTTTGATGTAATATATTCTTATTGTAAACCATTATGTAATGGTCGTGTGTAAACGGTATATTTTAGATTATCATTATTGGATAATCTACATAATGCTTTTTAAACATTTATAGATAAAATAAAGGTTATGGTTGTTTTAAAAATGAATGCAGTCTTTGAAAAACGTCTCATATAGAGGTCAAAACCTTACGACGAAATCAGTTAATATGGAACATTTATAATCAATATGAACGGGACATTTCATATGTCAGGCAAGTCTACAGTAACAGATGCGCTAAGATATGAATTATCAGATACGCTAAGATATGAATGTTGTCTATACACTATTCATGCAGTCAATGCAGTAAAACGTGTCTAGACTAAGAATGATAAGCAGGTAATTTCTTAAGGATGATAAGCAGGTAATTTTTGACACGAAATGATAAGCAAAACTTTTGACATGCAGACACGGTCGAAGTCCAGACCCACTAATGCATCTAAACAACTATCAGTTAGACACACTAATTCAAGACCTGGTTCGCTAAGACTACCGCTCAGATACCACATGAGACTCATGTGGGGACAACCACCGTCCCACCCAGTGCCTTAACTATCCGGCGACCAGTGAGTGTACCTCAGATACTGATTTTAGGGCCCGCCTCTCGGCTTCTGCCAACCCTCGTAAGGGATCGCAAGAAGTAAGAGCCAATGCTTCACCACAATTCACACTGTGAGAACCTCCTTTACGACTAACCCGCCACACATGGACGTGGTTATACCAGCTCTGATACCATATGTAAAGACCCTTCCTAATCCATCTGGACGAATACATTACATTTGGTTACATAGCGAGGTACTTGACCTCTATATGATACATTTTACAAACATTGCATTCGTTTTTAAAAGAAAAACTTTCTTCACATCGAAAGTTGACGGCAAGCATACCATTTCATAATATATCCAACTATAATTGACTTAATAATAATCTTAATGAACTCAACGACTCGAATGCAACGTCTTTTGAAATATGTCATGAATGACTCCACGTAATATCTCTAAAATGAGCAAATGCGCAGCGGAAGATTTCTTTCATACATGAGAATAAACATGGTTTAAAGTGTCAACCAAAAGGTTGGTGAGTTAATTAGTTTATCATAAACAATCATTTCCAATAATATAATAGACCACAAGATTTCATTTCCATTTCTCATAAATATACGTCCCATACATAGAGACAAAAATCATTCATATGGATTGAACACCTGATAATCGACATTAACAAGATGCATATAGAATATCCCCATCATTCCGGGACACCCATCGGATATGATAAATTTTGAAGTACTAAAGCATTCCAAATTCCAGAATGGGGGTTGTTAGTTCCCGTAGATCTACCTTTAAGATGTGCGTCAATTAGGGGCCAGTTCCCTAATTCTTAAATTACCAGGCTAAAAGGGGCATTTTCGGCTTCGATCCATTCAACCATATAATGTAGTTTTAATTACTTGTGTCTATTTCGTCAAATATTTATTAAAGCGGCGCATGTATTCTTAGTCCCAAAAATATAAATTGCAAAAGCATTTAAAAAGGTAGCAAATGAAACTCCAATACGATATTTTGTAGTAAAAATATTCATACGACGATACTGAACAATGCAGGGTTGGCCACGGATTCACGAACCTATATCAAGTATATATATTAACACATATCACATTTAATCAACTAAGTTTATTTATATTATATAATGTATTAAGATTAATATCTTTATATATATATGATTACCTTAATACATATAATATGTTTTAATATATATATATATATATGATATATATAATTTAATAAATGTTATTTCAATATAAATAATAATATATTAGTTAATATATTAAAAACATATTAGTATGTAATATTAGTATACTTGTAATGTATTTTTATATAAATATCTTTTGTTTGTCAAAATAATAATTATGATAATACTAATAATAATAATACTAATAATGAGATTTAATAATGATATTGATAATAATAATTTTGATAATAATAACATTAGTCATTTTATTTGTAGTAATAATAATACTGATAATAATAATATTAATATTAATAAAATAGTAATGATAATACTAATACTTATTTTAGTAATAATGATAATGATAATAATATTATTGATATTAATAATAATAGTATAGTTGTAGTAGTAATAATAATAATAATAATAATAATAATAATAATAATAATAATAATAATAATAATAATAATAATAATAATAATAATAATAATAATAATAATAATAATAATAATAATAATAATAATAATAATAATAATAATAATAATAATGATAAGAAAGACTACCTCAAAGAGTTTTAAAAAAAAAAATGCCCAAGTCCGGGTTTGAACCCGCGACCTTCCGCTTACCCACAAACACTCTAAACCATCTGAGCTAATATGTTTTTCTAATTTAATCTGGATTGAAATTTATATAACCCTTCTATTGGTCTGTCCTCCTTCTTCGTAGTTAAAAAAGAATAAAACAGTAATCTGCAGCAGCCTAGGTTCGAACTCAGGACCTCTTGTCTAACCAACACCCACCAAGCCATTGAACTGTCTGATACTTTCTGACATTATTATTACACTAAATATTTTTAACCCGTATAAACCTGCCTTCATCTTCTTCATGATGTCACCATTATCATGTATCATCACCATCGAATTATTACCAACATCATCGTATCATAAAACAACTAAAATCATAACCTATCTCTCATCATCTTCGAATCTCATCATCATTTATATCATCTTCATAATTCGATTATATCATTGGTCACCCCGTCATCTCACAAAACATAAATGTAAATCATCAAATTCAAAATTCTTTAGCCTAAATTTATGGCCTATAAGCTAGATTATCATCCCATTTCATTTTAGATATATTATATATCTTATGAAATACTAGTTGGAAGTGGGGTTCAATCAAAAACACTTTACCTAATTATTAAAAAATTTATACGTCCCTTTATCTATCCAATTTGTCTGCCATCAAATGCCACCATATTCCCTATGCCAACTTTTGAAAGAAAAAAAAACGTCGTGTATTATATAATAGTATCAAGTTGTCTAAACCTTTAAGCTTGTGAGCCAAATAACTCATCTTATTACTTTAAATTACGCAGCACCTTTCTTGCTGTACAAAAATAGAAAAAGAAACGAAGTGGGTTTGGTTAAGGTGTTTGTCTTCTTCACGTCAACATCAGGAAAAATAAGAAGAAAACAAATATTTTGTTTCTATGGTTGTATGGTGGTGATGGAAAGTGATATGAGTGGTGACTTTGGTGGTGTTTTCGAGTGGCAGAAGGTAACCTGAGCAACAGCAGTAACAGGTTGTTTGATGACGAAATGAAATAGAATATAGGAAAAGAAAACAACTGTATCGAGTATTATTATGATGGTGCTTCAACACCCAAGTGGATTTCGTACACGAAGAAATTTGCTATCGGTTTTGTGGTGGTACCGGTGGTGTGGTTTAAGGTGATGAAGGTGGTCGTGGTTGAGGTGGTGGATAATTGGTGGGTTGTGGTTCGTAGGTGGATTACGATGGTGCAAGGTGGTTCTTTGAACGAAATAGGAAGGGAGAACAAAAATGAAGAAACACAAAGTGATGGTCTTGTGTGATTATTTGGGTAGTAACAGGAAGCAGAAAACAGTTATAATAATGATGGGTTCGTGATCTTATGATGGTTCTTGGCTTGCGTTGGCAAATGAAACATGAATCAGAAGTATAGAAAACTCAAGTGGTGGTGGTTTAGGTGTCACGGTGGTGCTGCAAACAAAACAGAAAATTTGAAAGTTATAATGGTGTTCGAAGGAAGCAACGATAGAAAAAAAAACAAGGTGACATTAGTAGTTGTAATATTTGGGTTGGGATTGTTTTTTCAAACGGAAATTGTAAACTGATTGCAGCAGCTGTTTGCGAAAGAAACACGGTTGCAGTAGTTTATGGGTAGTGGTCATAGTGATCAAAGGTGATAGGATTGTTTTGGGATGTTATTGGTTATAGGGTGAAGGATGATGAACAACGGTTTTTAGTGGTGATGATATGGTTTGATTGAGCATGTAATACAAGCATGATGGTGGCGGTTGTAGATGCATGTTTGTGGGTTGTGATGGTTCGTACAAACATAACCAAAATAAGATAGTGGTAGCAAGAACCCGGTTCACTTGTATAGAACATAAAACTAAGTAAAGATGATGAGGGTGGTTGTGTTTTAGTTATCTCCTGCAATGAATGTGTATATATTTTATATATACACCGTGACTCTTTATTGTGAGGAAGACACAAAAAACAGTAATTACAATTATAATCATCCAATCAAACACAGTACACATTCAATTAACACATTCAGTCAATATGATGTCTTGATTCAATCACGGACATTTTATCAACTAATTGATAACAGAAATATATATTAATATTAATATTATAATAATAAAATAATATATAATAAAAAAACGTGAGGAAAAGAGAAGTAGCCGCCACCATTTTTAAAATTATGTGCTGACAGTTTTCACAGAGTGCTATATCGTGTCCATTGCTAAACAGTTAAAATATAAAAGGGTTCCTAAAAATCCCAAATTTTTAGATTAACTATATTTATTTATTTTAGTCATTATGGTATAAAATTCGATCATTAATTTGTTAAATAAAAATTACATCAACTGTCCCTCTCAATTATGGGTAAAATATAAAAAAAATGTTAAAATTTAATAACTAGATCCTAAATACATTTTTAGTAAGCCTAAAATTTATAGAACTCATTTTCGAATCACCGTTTATTTTAAAATCATATAAGTTTGATTTTAACTTGCTTAATATCAATCGAAAATCAAACGAGTATTACAATTATTTAATATTTATTTTTAATATACTTTTATTTATATATAGATATGTTTTTAAGTAATTATTATAATATCATATTTCATAACAACAATATTTTAAATTATTGTTCCAATTATTATATATATATATATATATATATATATATATATATATATATATATATATATATATATACACACACACACACACATATCTATTCACAAATAGTTTGTAACATCCCAACCCGTAAGACAAACGATCACACGGAAATATCAATTAAAATTTTTTTTGTTGCTGGAACAGCATATGGTGCGGCGCGCCAAAGTGGCCTGTCCAAAAAGTCATGAAATGCGAAAATGTTTGACCATTCCCGACGTATTTAGACAAAACGATTTTAACCATACATTAATATATGTAGAACTAACACGTTCCATTAATAAAATTAGTTTTACGAAGACCGGGCCCACATCGGCGGTTTTACGACTTTCGTATGAAAATACAAGTTTTCAACCACATGATTTGTAATACAAAATAAAGGCCGAGCATGGCGATTGGGGATACGCTACCCAATCCTAATCAATCCAAAAGCAAGCCTTCTAAAGCAACTACGCAAGTCCACTAGTCCCCGCTTACCCGAGCCTCCGCATCCATGCAATCTATATAAAAAGTCAACAACGAGAGGGTAAGCTAACGCATAGTGAATGATAACATACTACATGCATATATATGTATAAAATGGACACGCCACACAAATATCAAATATCGCATACCGAAGCATCCAAGCATAAAGGCAAGCTAGTCTAAGCATACCGTAACATCACTAAGCAACAAGCTAACAATAAATAAAGTGAATTCACCAACGACGATGTGAACAACGCCAATAAGCCACACCCGGAGGGTTAGCTACATCACAACAATTCATTAATATAAACAACATTATACGTATACAATATATATATATATATATATATATATATATATATATATATATATATATATATATATATAAATATCTCGAATAGCATAATTGCTTACGCTTACATCACAATAACCATGGTTAACCAAATCTTCGCAAGGGAATGACTTCGCGAAACAAGTCATCGATGTTCATAACATTCTTTAGTATACTTAACACCTCGTATCACAAAACCCTAGGGTGGCACCTTAACACCTCGGTACTTCACCCCGAGTGTGGCATCTTAACACCTCGATGCTTCACTCATTATTTTACGGAGTGGTGTCTTAACACCTCGACACTACACCCCTAGGTGGCATCTTAACACCTCGATGCTTCACCCTGAGTGGCATCTTAACACCTCGATGCTTCACCCGTCAATTACTTAGAGTGGCATCTTAACACCTCGATGCTTCACTCCGAGTGGCGTCTTAACACCTCGACACTTCACTCATCACGTGAAACGTGGTGTCTTAACACCTCGACACTACACATTTCATGCTACCACAAATAGATATATTATATACCTACACATATAATTATTCCACTCACTATATTAACCATTCGTCATTGGGGTTATATAAGTCCACATCACACGCCCATGTGATAACGTACACACAAAGTGTGCACCTCGCCAAAGTGATCAACCAAAATGCACAACCGTGCCAATTGGACCTATACACAAGTCCAAAAATTCCACCTATACGAGAAGCGAGCTCTACAAGCGAGAACCCCTTCACCCGACCCGCACCCATCCTACACATACATATGCATATAGGATATTAACACTCACATTGTCGCCTTGAAGAATGCTACCGAATAATCCTCAATCGCCGATGAAATGTACCTAATCCATTTATCACATAACAAGTAACACAATTAGGGTGGATATACAAATCAACCCAAATTGACAACTAGTGCAATTTCGACCCAAATGCACTTCCAAGCACAAACCGCGCCCAAACTAGCCAATAATCACTAACACAAGTGAGAATGGTCCTAATATGCCAATCAAACCCAATCATAGGTGTTAAACACCTATCTTGCCCAAAATGACACTTAAACCCTAATTTGACCCATAAGAAGTCAATATCACGCCATTAGCAAGTTTTGACACCAAAACATATTTAACTCGGTTCTATGCTTTAACTTAATCCATTTTAAGTTTATAAACCTTATTAAATCGACAATTGGGTTATAATCATCACCAAACCCTAATCTTTGACTCTAGTCAAAGTTAGTCAACCAAACATACCCAAAAGAGTTTCAACACTACTAGAATCTCTAATACTAGAGATTACACACTACATACAAGCCTTAAACATGGTTAAATTATTAACCAACCCTAAACCCACCAACATCAACAATAACTAGTTACAACTATCCATTTCACCTCCTAAATGGGTTTTATAACTAACTAGTTCAAAACCCTAAACTTGAATATCAAATTACAATGATGAAGTTCGGAGTTTGAACTTACCAATACCGCCAAAATGATGCCGTTGACGAGTAGAACAACTTTAATACCCGAGGTTTGACCCAAAACACCCTTCTTCTTCTCCAATTGGAGCTCTCTCTCTCTCTAAAACTCTCCTCTCACTCTAGGGTTTGAAGATGAGAGTGTTTGATGAGTGAAAATGAGCTCCAATGGAGTTCTAGATCAGTTTTGGTGACCCTAAATCGACCCTAAATGAAAAGACCAAAGTACCCCTCATTTAAGCCTTTTAAAAACGCTGAAAATTGCATCAGACGGGTTCGGCGCGACGCGCCGAAAGGTGGAGCGCCGCTCCAACCTACAGGTCAGTTTTCAGAAACTTGTTTTGGCCATAACTTTTTGACCGTAGCTCCGTTTTCGATGAATCAAATATCATTGGAAACGTAATAAGATTTCCTTTCCAATGGTAACGCTTTGAAACATTAACATAAACTTTAGTTGGGGTTGAAATGATACGTACACACCTTGCCACTTCAGACAACGTCCAATTTCCTTCGGCGTACGAGCAAGCAACACGTACACTTCATACACGCATCGTACACCATAAATACATTATGTACAATAAATATTTGGGTCTTACAACTCTCACCCACTTAAAATCGATCACGTCCTCGTGATCTTCTCCACTTAACCAATTCGGAACTACTCAACGGCCCTCAATCCTAAGTTCCAATCCGAACTTTCCTAGACAATTCTTCCCAATGAATCACCTTTAACAACTAAAATCGTCACCCGCAATTTATCAAAACCACCATCCGAGCACTAAAACCTGCTCTTTTCCCCATATCGGGAAAAACTCAACCAATCTCGTACCGAGATATCAACTCCTTAGCGTACCTTTACCGAGGACAACGCTAAAAGTGACCAAGTTTCAACCTAAAGTCAACGATCTGAACGTTGAAGATCGAACCACATGAATCCTTACGGATTACACTTACCACTAAACATCCTTTGTAGTGCGCAATACAACCAATACGCCACTATCCTAACATCATAAACAACGGCTAATACCAAAAGCGCCCAAAATGACTATGGCTACGCTAAACCTAAGGTGTACAAAATTGACTATTGTCACACCCGTAACAACATGTGAGCGAAACACGGCTATCGCCTCACTAATCCCACGACGTGGTCCTCACGACCCCACTCTCGAAGTATAAAACCACCAATAGATCACACATTCAACAATCATGAAGACTGGCCGAAAACTACACACATCAAAGATAGTCAACATCTGTGACTCTTCTTACACACATACTTGGTCAACGTAAACTCCTCTCGAACGGCATACCATTTCTACGCTAACCATTATGGAGAACAATACAAGTAACCCTCTAATCACCTCATGGTTACACCCGACTTGGTTAAGCCTCCACACCAAAACAATTAACCCGAACTCGTTAGTCAAACACACTTGGTCAACCCGCCTCGATCAACACCTATCACCTAATTGATTAACCCGACTTGTTTAAGTCAAACTTAGTTGGTCAACCCGACTCGGTCAACACCTAACATCTAATTGATTAACCCGACCCGGTTAGTCAAACTCACTTGGTTAACCCGCCTCGATCAACACCTAACATCTAATTAATTAACCCGACTCGGTTAGTCAAACTCGCTTGGTTAACCCACCTCGGTCAAACCTCTAACGACAAATGGTTAACCCAACTTGGTTAGTCAAACGCATTCGGTCAATACCTACCATCAAATTGATTAACCCGACTCGGTTAGTCAAATACCCTAGGTCAACCAGACTCGGTCAATGCCTATCATCTAATTGATTAACCCGACCCGGTTAGTCAGACTCACTTGGTTAACCCGCCTCGGTCAACACCTAACATCTAATTAATTAACCCGACTCGGTTAGTCAAACTGCAATGGACTAACTCGACCTAGCTAGTCACTACATCACACTAGAATACCTTCGTGCAAGAGTATAAACTCCCCCACCTAGAACTCCGTTCCGTAAACACATCGTCAAAATAATAGCATCCCATGGAATGGCCACTCATCAACATACACAACCAATATCCTCATTGGTCATAGTCCTCGAATTCTCACGAATTCGTCTCCAACAATAGCTCCCTACGATAAACACATGCTCAATCTCACGGAAAGAGTGACCACTAATCCGACAACTAATGCGCCAATCGCATTATCATAACTCCTAAAAGAAAGACGAGGCTCACCCGTCTTGCATCTCTTAATAAGCACGTCAACAAACCTTGCTCCAACCTTGAGCATACGAAGGATTTCGGATTATCCTTTGCTACTTCAACCGAAGCACTTACCGAACCATACGGGTATTACTCTAGCAATCATCGAGTTGCTATCGCTTGTAACTTTCACACCGCCACTCAAACACCTAAGGGTTTTCTTGCCGGTACCCTATGCTCAATGTAACCGTAACACCATCGGAGTCGAATACCATGCTAGTAGGTATGAAAGAGGCACATAACGTTGCATCCCGTAGACTCCATTAACAACATTCATCTAGATCAAACACTTGATCTCAGGGGTTTCATCCACCCGACGAACCTCATGGATCATCAACTTCAACACGAAAGCGAACACGCTCTAACATCCTAATACTACTACAATCGCCTAACATACGTGTAACTCTAGCATTAAACTCAGTGTTTTTCGTCTCGATCCCATTTCCCGTCGCCATTCTAAGGAATGCAAAGCTATTAGATCACGAACGTATAAAGCACACACACAATACCACCCCATCTTGCTAAACACTCGTCGTACATCACTTGCTAGACACGATTTGCACCCGTAATAAGGTTTGCAAGTCCTTATTACGCATACACATCGTATCGACTCGTTAGTACAACGACCGCCTCTCTTGATGATATATGCAACCGCAAACACAAATAAAACATAACACAAGAATCATTATCACATCACAATAGCATATTAATAATATCCGCATTACTAATATAAATGTTAGTCAACCTATAATCAAGGCACTAACTAAACCCATTCCGACCCGTAATCCTACAAGTCCCGCAACAAATTTAGCACACACAAAAGTCTAAGTCTAGGCACCTATCTCAAGTCACCTAAATCCCTTAGACCATGCTCTGATACCACTTGTAACATCCCAACCCGTAATACAAACGATCACACGGAAATATCAATAAATTTTTTTTTTGCTGGAACAGCATATGGCGCGGCGCGCCAAAGTGGCCTGTCCAAAAAGTCATTAAATGCGAAAATGTTTGACCACTTTCCGACGTATTTAGACAAAACGATTTTAACCATACATTAATAAAATTAGTTTTACGAAGACCGGGCCCACATCGGCCATTTTACGACTTTCGTACAAAAATACAAGTTTTCAACCACATGATTTGTAATACAAAATAAAGGCCAAGCATGGCGATTGGGGATACGCTACCCAATCCTAATCAATTACTTAGAGTGGCATCTTAACACCTCGATGCTTCACTCCGAGTGGCGTCTTAACACCTCGACACTTTACTCGTCACGTGAAACGTGGTGTCTTAACACCTCGACACTACACATTTCGCGCTACCACAAATAGATATATTATATACCTACACATATAATTATTCCACTCACTATATTAACCCTTCGTCATTGGGGTTATATAAGTCCACATCACACGCCCATGTGATAACGTACACACAAAGTGTGCACCTCGCCAAAGTGGTCAACCAAAACGCACAACCGTGCCAATTGGACCTATACACAAGTCCAACAATTCCACCTATACGAGAAGCGAGCTCTACAAGCGAGAACCCCTTCACCCGACCCGCACCCATCCTACACATACATATGCATATAGGATATTAACACTCACCTTGTCGCCTTGAAGAATGCTACCGAATAATCCGCAATCGCCGATGAAATGTACCTAATCCATTTATCACATAACAAGTAACACAATTAGGGTGGATATACAAATCAACCCAACTTGACAACTAGTGCAATTTCGACCCAAATGCACTTCCAAGCACAAACCGCGCCCAAACTAGACAATAATCACTAACACAAGTGAGAATGGTCCTAATATGCCAATCAAACCCAATCATAGGTGTTAAACACCTATCTTGCCCAAAATGACACTTAAACCCTAACTTGACCCATAAGAAGTCAATATCACGCCATTAGCAAGTTTTGACATCAAAACATATTTAACTCGGTTCTATTATTCAACTTAATCCATTTTAAGTTTATAAACCTTATTAAATCGACAATTGGGTTATAATCATCACCAAACCCTAATCTTTAACTCTAGTCAAAGTTAGTCAACCAAACATACCCAAAAGAGTTTCAACACTACTAGAATCACTAATACTAGAGATTACACACTACATACAAGCCTTAAACATGGTTAAATCATTAACCAACCCTAAACCCACCAACATCAACAATAACTAGTTACAATTACCCGTTTCACCTCCTAAATGGGTTTTATAACTAACTAGTTCAAAACCCTAAACTTTAATATCAAATTACAAAGATGAAGTTCGGAGTTTGAACTTACCAATACCGCAAAACTGATGCCGTTGACGAGTAGAACAACTTTAATACCCGAGGTTTGACCCGAAACACCCTTCTTCTTCTCCAATTGGAGCTCTCTCTCTAAAACTCTCCTCTCACTCTAGGGTTTGAAGATGAGAGTGTTTGATGAGTGAAAATGAGCTCCAATGGAGTTCTAGATCAGTTTTGGTGACCCTAAACCGACCCTAAATGAAAAGACCAAAGTACGCCTCATTTAAGCCTTTTAAAAAGGCTGAAGATTGCATCAGACGGGTTCGGCGCTCCGCGCCGAAAGGTGGAGCGCCGCTCCAACCTACAGGTCAGTTTTCAGAAACTTGTTTTGGCCATAACTTTTTGACCGTAGCTCCGTTTTCGATGAATCAAATATCGTTGGAAATGTAATAAGATTTCCTTTAAAATGGTAAGGCTTTGATACATCAACACAAACTTTATTTGTGGTTGAAAAGATACGTACACACCTTGCCACTTCAGACAACGTCCAGTTTCCTTTGGCGTTTGAGCAAGCAACACGTACACTTCATACATGCATCGTACACCATAAATACATTATGTACAATAAATATTTGGATCTTACATAGTTGTTCGTGAATCATCGAGAACAGTCGAATGGTAATTACATATATGAAATAGTTTAACATTTTTGAGACTCAACATTACAGACTTTACTAATCGTTTCGAAATCATATATAAAGATTAAGTTTTAATTTAGTCGGAAATCTCCGGGTCGTCACACCATCTACATCTGCATCGTCTGCACCGCCTGCACCACCTGCCTCGCCAGCATCCCCCGTCGTCGAGGAACTGACGAGGGAAGTGCATGCCCTCCGTGCTTGGGTAACTGAGCTCGAGGACCAGGGGTCCCACCTGATGGACATCATTTACCTACCTTCACCTTAGGACTGTTGTATTAGGTTTCTATATATATTCTGTTAGCCGTTTCCTGTTTTTCCATTCATGTATTGTAAGAACCTTGTACTGTTTTTCCAATTTCGACTTATTTTGAACCAAACTCTCGATACGATTTAATATTTTTGACACGATAAGAAAAGTCTGTTAGGTTGAGTCTCAAAAATTTTGAACTGTTTCATATATTCAATTGACCTTCGACCATTTTCGATTATTTCACGAACAACTATCGATAAATATATATATATATATATATATATATATATATATATATATATATATATATATATATATATATATATATATATATATATATGTATATATATATACTAATTTGAAATATAATTAGAAGTAATACGCTAATATGTGATTTGAATATTAGAATTAAATATGTAAAATGACAAACGATATATTAAAATTGTTATTTAAAATGAATCTATATATATATATATATATATATATATATATATATATATATATATATATATATATATATATATATATATATTAAAAATAAATATTAAATGATTGTAATACTCGTTTGATGTTCCGATTGATATTAAGTGAAATGTCCCGTTCATATTGATTATAAACGTTCCATATTAATTGATTTCGTTGCGAGTTTTTGACCTCTATATGAGACGTTTTTCAAAGACTGTATTCGTTTTTAAAAACAAACCATAACCTTTATTTTATCGACAAGGTTAAAAGGACACCACCTAGATTATCCAGAAATGATAATCTAAAAATATCACACTTACACACTACCAATACATATTAGTTTACAATATTAATATGTTACACCAAAATAAATCTCGAATGTAGTTTTAAACAATATTATACAAGCAGCTGACACCAAATCTTGTCCATATTTTAACATGCAATAGCGGAAGCTCTTAATAATCACCTGAGAATAAACATGCTTTAAACGTCAACAAAAATATTGGTGAGTTATAGGTTTAACCTATATATTTATCAAATCGTAATAATAGACCACAAGATTTCATATTTCAATATACATCCCATACATAGAGATAAAAATCATTCATATGGTGAACACCTGGCAACTGACCTTAACAAGATGCATATAGAATATCCCCATCATTCCGGGACACCCATCGGACATGAAAAAATCGAAGTGCTAAAGCATTCCAAATTCCAGAATGGGGCTTGTTGGGCCCAATAGATCTATCTTTAGGATTCGCGTCAATTTGGAGGTCTGTTCCCAAATTCTTAGGCTACCAAGCTAAAAAGGGGCATATTCGGATTCGATCATTCACCCATATAATGTAGTTTCATTTACTTGTGTCTATTTCGTAAAAAATTTATAAAATTGCATGTATTCTCATCCCAAAATATTATATTTTAAAAGTGGGACTATAACTCACTTTCACAGATTTTTTACTTCGTCGGGAAGTAAGACTTGGCCACTGGTTGATTCACGAACCTATAATAAATATGTACATATATATCAAAGTATGTTCAAAATATATTTACAACATTTTTAATATGTTTTAATGTTTTAAGTTTATTAAGTCTGTTGTTCTCGTTAGTAACCTACAACTAGTTATCTACAGTTAGATGTACAGAAATAAATCAATATATATTATCTTGAATCAATCCATGACCCAGTGTATACACGTCTCAGGCTAGATCAAAACTCAAAGTATATATAATTTTGGAATCAACCTCAACCCTGTATAGCTAACTCAAACATTACTGCATATAGAGTGTCTATGGTTGTTCCAAATAATATATATACATGGGTCGATATGATATGTCAAAACATTTGCATACGTGTCTATGGTATCCCAAGATTACATAATATATTAGAATACATGTATAGTACAATATGAGTTAGCTAGGATATAATTAATATAGATTTGTTACCAACTTTCACGTAGTTACCACAAGCAAAAATATCCAATCTTGTTTTACCCATAACTTCTTCGTTTTAAATCCGTTTTGAGTGACTCAAGTTGCTATGGTTTCATATTGAACTTAAGTTTATGAATTTAAACAGAAAAAGTATAAGTTTATAGTCGGAAATACAGGTTATAAGTCATTTTTATAAATGTAGTCATTTCAGTCGAAAGAACGACGTCTAGATGACCATTTTGGAAAACATACTTCCACTTTGAGTTTAACCATGATTTTTGGATATAGTTTCATGTTCATAAGAAAACTCATTTTCCCAGAATAACAACTTTTAAATCAAAGTTTATCATAGTTTTTAATTAACTAACCCAAAACAGCCCGCGATGTTACTACGACGGCGTATATCCAGTTTTACGGTGTTTTTCGTGTTTCAGGTTTTAAATGTCATACCCCGTCCTAATCCGTCCGGACGAAGTCACCAACATCTGGTTCCATTGCGATGATCGACTCCAAATAATGTCTTTACAATGAGCAAATGCACAGCGGAAGATTTTTTAATACCTGAGAATAAACATGCTTTCAAGTGTCAACCAAAAGGTTGGTGAGTTCATAGGTTTATCATAAAACAATAAAATTCATCATTTTGATAGACCACAAGATTTAAATCCTGCATGGTACAAATGGGCCCGAATCCTATACCCACCTGTAATGTACATGCGATATCTTTTAAATACAGTACACCTTTCTCGTGTACGAAATCATCTTTCATAAATCTTAGTAACCGTACACATATTTCGTGCACAAAAATAACATACACATAACCTGTGTATAAAATCATTCTCTCGATACATAACATTCATATCAATTGGTGGCAATTATCATGTCTACATAATTCAATGGTGGCAATTATCATGTCCACATAATTCAACGGTGGCAATTATCATGTCCACATAATTCAACAATAATCCGCAGAACTTCTGTCTGCATAATAATTCATTCGAGGAATGTTTTTCTTGTGTCTATCTCGTCAAACATTTATCAAAGCATTTCATGTATTCGCAGTTCAAAATATATTTCAAAAGTATTTAATAAAGCAGTTGTAAAAACAGCGCATGTATTCTCAGTCCCAAAAATGTAAAGAGTAAAAGGGATCAAATGAAACTCACAATATAATATTTTGTAGTAAAAATATTCATACGACGATACTGAACAATACAGGGTTGGCCTCGGATTCACGAACCTATATCATTTGTTTATTTATTAATACACATAAGTGAAATCGATCAATATATATAAATTTATTAGTTATATAATTTTTATATTAAAAATATATATATGTTCCATATATTCATTTTGTATATGAAAAGATTAATTTGGTTATGTTATGTGTATTACATATATATATATATATATATATATATATATATATATATATATATATATATATATATATATATATATATATATATATCGTTTGTTTGTTAAAATATAATAATTATAATGATACCATAATATTATTTGTAATGGTAAAAATGATAATAATGATAATACCTAATGTTACTAATAAAAATATTAAAGTTAATAACTTTGTTAATAATAATATTGATGATAATTTTTGATTATAAATCACATAATGATAATTCTAATAATAATACTAATGATAGTTTTAAAAAAAATGATAATTTTAATAGTTATGATAATAATAGTTCTTATATTCATAATGATAATAATGTTAATGATAATAATAATACTTATCTTAATAATAATAATAATGATATGATAATAATAATAATAATAGTAAAAGACTACAACATTTGCAGACGAGTTAAAAAAAATGTGTCATTGCCCGGGCTCGAACTCGAGACCTCTCGTTCAACATAAACACCCCTAGCCGTTACTCTGTCTTTCTTTTTCTCATTATATACGCAGCCTAATCTATTTAACCCAATTCAAAATCGACCTTAGTGATTTACAATTAAAAATCCAAGGGAAGCCCATTTATATAAAAGTGTTAGTAGTCCTTTAACATAACCCAATACTTGATAGGCCCAAAAGACAATCTTGTACATTAAAGTCCAAGAACTAACCCAGAACTAGAAGTCGATGACTATTGATCTTGGTGTTGGGTTTGTGTCGAGCAGTAGCAACAAATCAAATCGTCATCACCACATAAAATCACGATCACAATATCATCATTAGTATCATTAAAACATTATCATAGCAACGAATATCATCATATTCGTTTTTGTAACATAACCCGAATTGAGTGGTAACAGAAAGGAGTTTTTCAGAAATTCGTTTGATCGTGGTGTTTTGTTACAAGCACAACATGGAGTAGCTATTTAACCGACCATTCTTTCAACAGTATACCAACTCGATCATTAGCAATACTAGTAGGCCAGCCCCTTTTTCTTTGTTATATAAAATATGATCCGTTCAACTCTTTTATATATATATATATATATATATATATATATATATATATATATATATATATATATATATATATATATATATATATATATATATATATATATATATTATCAATAAAATAACGGAAGTGGGGATACAATAATAGTATCGATAGTGCATTTTTTGTGAATTGGATAGTGACATCGGATGGACATATAGGTTGTACTATAGGCATCAAAAATAGTTTAGTTGATGTTATTATTAGATGAGTTATGCGAATTATAAATGTTGTAGATATCAACTTGAACAGCGATTGTAGCAATATGGGTTTGATAATGGTTTATGTGGGGTAATCGTTTAGAAAGTAGAAGCAGGAAAAGAAAATGCAGCAGCCTTTTTTTCGATTGAATATGGTGTGAGTTTGGTGAACATGGTTGGTTGTTTGATTAAGTAAGAAAACAGAAAAAAAATAAAAAAGTGTAGTAGTGATGGTAATCGGATGGTGGTTGTAAATGAAAGCAAAATAGAAGGATATATGGTGGGTTTTTGAATCGAAATTTAGTAGATATAAGGTGGTTAAATTGGTGGTTCATGATTTTGAGTGTGAAAACTGGTAGAGGCTGTGAAGATGGCTTCATGGTGGCCGGTGGTGGCGGATAGAGGTGAAGAAGAGGAGGGTTGTGATGATAATTTAATGAAGGTGCAGGTGACGTTTATAACAGAAAATATAAGCATAAATAGCAAAATAGGATCGAGCAGTAGAAGTAATATGGGTTTGATTTTGACAGAATAGTAGCAACATCTTATACAACTAGAAAAAAGAGCATTTGGGTTTGAGCTGATCGGAATAGGAAGAAAAGAAAAAAAAATACTCGAGAAGCATCCTTTTGGCTTTGGGTTTCGACCAGAAACAGTGAAGCAGAAGTAGGAGAGGTTAGTTGATTTCATGGTGGTTATCTTGACTGGCTAACACGATGGTTAGTGGTTTGGTATGATGAAGGTGTTAGTTTGAACCGTTGATGATGGTGATTATGATGTTGCTCGATCAAAACAGAAAAACTGGAATAATTGATAGTGATGGTTTAAGTGTTTCAAGTGGTGGTTGCTGATGGTTTCCAAGGTGTTTAGCTCATAAGTATCTAGCATAATAGGGGTTGACAGAAGATGATGATTTTTGTTTTCATAAATGGTTGTAAGTGCATACATGTGTTTATATGTATAATATGATTTAGACTATGGGTAATCAACTCTATAATATCTTTTTAATTTCAACGATTGAAATCAGTACATTCCAAAGCTACACAATTTGATTAGTTACCCTACTTGAATTATTGATATATTTCACTAGCTTTTTCTATATGTGGACATTACACATAGCCACAATTTTCAAAAAGAGAACTGCTTTTTAAAACGTTTCCACCCAAATTTCCCGTTAACAACAAAAATATGTATAGTAACATTTAATTAATTATTCACGTGAATGAACAATTAACTGTCTCTCGGGCGACATATATTTTTGGGTATTATTTCGTACTCTATTGTTAATCAGTGGCGGACAACTTATTCAGAAAAATCCCAAATTTTTAAATTAACTATATTTATTTATTTTGATCATTATGGTATAAAATTCGATCCTTAATTTATTAAATAAAAATTACATCAATTGTCCCGCTCGATTCTGGGTGAAATATAAAAAGTGCTAAAATTTAATAACTAGATCCTAAATACATTTTTAGTAAGCCTAAAATTTATAGAACTCATTTTCGGATCACCATTTATTTTAAAATTATAAGTTCATTTTTAATTTGATTAATAACTTATCAAAATGACAAACGAGTGCTACGAGCGTTTATTAAATAAATTCTAAATCATACATATTCAATATACATTTCATATATATATAGATTTATAGTAATATCATATACTATTTTATGTACACAAAAGATCATATAAGTTTCTATTTCAAATTGATATATATATATTTAAATATATATGTATTTATTTACAGATAGTGGTTTGTAAATCGTCGGAAAGAGCCAAAGGTTAAATGAATGTATGACAATAGTTCAATGATTTTGAAATTCAATTTAATAGACTTTGCTTATCATGTCGAAACCATATAGATATTAAGTTTAAATTTGGTCGAAAATTTCCAGGTCGTCAGATTAAATCATTAAGTTAGCATATCATATAGATATAGAACATGTCTTTAGTTGATTTTAAAAGTCAGGTTAGAAGGATTAACTTTTGTTTGCAAACAAGTTTAGAATTAACAAAACTATGTTCTAGTGATTTCAAGTTTAAACCTTCGAATAAGGTAGTTTTATATATATGAATCGAATGATGTTATGAACATCATTACTACCTCAAGTTTTGTGGATAAACCTACTAGAAATGAGAAAAATAGATCTAGCTTCAAAGGATACTTGGATGGCTTGAAAGTTCTTGAAGCAAAATCATGACACGAAAACAAGGTCAAGTAAGATTTCCACTCGAAATAAGATTGTTAAAGTTATAGAAATGGAATCAAAGTTTGAATATGAGTATTACCTTATATTAGAAAGATATCTTACTATAAATAAGAAAGATTTCTTGAGTTTAGATGATCACTCAAAGTGTATTTGCAAGATTGGAAGTAAGCTAGCAAACTTGGAAGTGTTATTGGTGTGTTCTTGAGTAGTTGTTTTATAACTTGGTTTATGTATGGATTTATGAACTAGATTGAGCTAGATTTTGTTGAAGATGATGAAGAACACTTAGAACAAAGGAAGATAACTTGAGAGAGAGAGAGTAATTTGATTCAAGAAAATTGCAAAGTGAATGTGTTTGTGAGCTCTCAAAATCACGTGAATGTGTAGTCTCCATATAGGCTCCATTAGTTTGTAATTTTGTGAGATATTTCATGCTAGATGTTAAATTATGGTTCCCATATGGTTAGGTGACTCACATGGGCTGCTAAGAGCTAATCATTGGAGTGTATATACTAATAGTAAATACATTTAGAAGCTGTGTATTGTACGAGTACAAATACGAGTGCATACGAGTATAATTGTTGATGAAAATGAATGAGGATGTAATTGTAAGCATTTTTGTTCAGTAGAAGTACTTTGATAAGTGTCTTAAAGTCTTTCAAAAGTGTTTAAATACATATTAAAACACTACATGTATATACATTTTAACTGAGTCGTTAAGTCATCGTTAGTCGTTACATGTAAATGTTGTTTTGAAACCTTTAGGTTAACGATCTTGTTAAATGTTGTTAACCCATTGTTTATTATATCTAAAGAGATGTTAAATTATTACATTATCATGATATTATGATGTATTAATATATCTTAATATGATATATATACATTTAAAAGTTGTTACAACGATAATCGTTACATATATACCCCGTTTCGAAATCCTTAAGTTAGTAGTCTTTTTTTTACATATGTAGTTCATTGTTAATATACTTAATGATATGTTTACTTATCAAAATATCATTTTAACTATATATATATATCCATATATATGACATCATATAGTTTTTACAAGTTTTAACGTTCGTGAATCACCGGTCAACTTGGGTGGTCAATTGTCTATATGAAACCTATTTCAATTAATCAAGTCTTAACACGTTTGATTGCTTAACATGTTGGAAACACTTAATCATGTAAATATCAATTTCATTTAATATATATAAAAATGGAAAAGTTCGGGTCACTACAGTATCTACCCGTTAAATAAATTTCGTCCCGAAATTTTAAGCAGTTGTGGGTGTTGACGTATCTTCTGGAAATAAATGCGGGTATTTCTTCTTCATCTGATCTTCTCGTTCCCAGGTGAACTCAGGTCCTCTACGAGCATTCCATCGAACCTTAACAATTGGTATCTTGTTTTGCTTAAGTCTTTTAACCTCACGATCCATTATTTCGACGGGTTCTTCGATGAATTGAAGTTTTTTGTTGATTTAGATTTCATCTAACAGAAAAGTGAGATCTTCTTTAGCAAAAAACTTCTTCAAATTCGAGACGTGGAAAGTGTTATGTACAGCCACGAGTTGTTGAGGTAACTCAAGTCAGTAGGCTGCTCTTCCGACACGATCAATAATCTTGAATGGTCCAATATACCTTGGATTTAATTTCCCCCGTTTACCAACTCGAACAACGCCTTTCCAAGGTGTGACTTTAAGCATGACCATTTCTCCAATTTCAAATTCTATATCTTTTCTTTTAATGTCAGCGTAGCTCTTTTGTCGACTTTGGGCGGTTTTCAACCGTTGTTGAATTTGGATGATCTTCTCGGTAGTTTCTTGTATTATCTCCGGACCCGTAATCTGTCTATCCCCCACTTCACTCCAACAAATCGGAGATCTGCACTTTCTACCATAAAGTGCTTCAAACGGGGCCATCTCAATGCTTGAATGGTAGCTGTTGTTGTAGGAAAATTCTGCAAATGGTAGGTGTTGATCCCAACTGTTTTCGAAATCAATAACACATGCTCGTAGCATGTCTTCAAGTGTTTGTATCGTCCTTTCGCTCTGGCCATCAGTTTGTGGATGATAGGTAGTGCTCATGTCTAGACGAGTTCCTAATGCTTGCTGTAATGTCTGCTAGAATCTTGAAATAAATCTGCCATCCCTATCAGAGATAATAGAGATTGGTATTCCATGTCTGGAGATGACTTCCTTCAAATACAGTCGTGCTAACTTCTCCATCTTGTCATCTTCTCTTATTGGCAGGAAGTATGCTGATTTGGTGAGACGATCAACTATTACCCAAATAGTATCAAATGTAGTGACCCGAACTTTTCCGAACCTTTCTATGATTATATGTTTAATGAAAACTATATTTACATGATTAAATGTTTCCAACATGTTAAGCAATCAAACTTGTTAAGACTTGGTTAATTGAAACGAAAATTTTGTAAACGTCTGATTACCCAGTTTGACCAATGATTCATGAGCGCTATAAGTTGTATATGACATGATGATACATAAATGAATAAATATATATGTTTAACATGATATAATGATCATCAAGTATCTCATTAAAAATAGTAACAATAAGTTATATACTTAAAAAGGAGACTATTGACGTATGAAACTCGAAACGATACATATAACGATTATCGTTATAACCACGTCTTACTAAATATATATGAAGCATATTAATACATTGTTATATTATATATAACATGATAATATGATAATTAAATATATCATTAAGTGTATTAACAATGAACTACATAAGTAAAAACAAGACTACTAACTTAAGGATTTCGAAACGAGACATATATGTAACGATTATCATTGTAACGACATTTAAATGTATATATCATATTAAGATATATTAATATATCATAATATCATGATAATATAATAATTTAAAATCTCATTTGATATTAGAAACTTTGGGTTAACAACATTTAACAAGATCGTTAACCTAAAGGTCTCAAAACAACACTTATATGTAACGACTAACGATGACTTAACGACTCAGTTAAAATGTATATACATGTAGTGTTTTAATATGTATTCATACACTTTTGAAAGACTTTAAGACACTTATCAAAATACTTACTTAACAAAAATTCTTATAATTACATCCTCGTTCAGTTTCATCAACAATTCTACTCGTATGCACCCGTATTCGTACTCGTACAATACACAACTTTTAGATGTATGTACTATTGGTATATACACTCCAATGATCAGATCTTAGCAGCCCATGTGTGTCACCTAACACATGTGGGAACCATCATTTGGCAACTAGCATGAAATATCTCATAAAATTACAAAAATATGAGTAATCATTCATGACTTATTTACATGAAAACAAAATTACATATCCTTTATATCTAATCCATACACCAACGACCAAAAACACCTACAAACACTTTCATTCTTCAATTTTCTTCATCTAATTGATCTCTCTCAAGATCAAACTTCAAGTTCTAAGTGTTCTTCATAAATTCTACAAGTTCTAGTTACATAAAATCAAGAATACTTTCAAGTTTGCTAGCTCACTTCCAATCTTGTAAGGTGATCATCCAACCTCAAGAAATCTTTGTTTCTTATAGTAGGTTATCATTATAATACAAGGTAATAATCATATTCAAACTTTGGTTCAATTTCTATAACTATAACAATCTTATTTCAAGTGATGATCTTACTTGAACTTGTTTTCGTGTCATGATTCTGCTTCAAGAACTTCGAGCCATCCAAGGATCCGTTGAAGCTAGATCCATTTTTCACTTTTCCAGTAGGTTTATCCAAGGAACTTAAGGTAGTAATGATGTTCATAACATCATTCGATTCATACATAAAAAGCTATCATATTCGAAGTGGTAAACTAGTAATCACTAGAACATAGTTTAGTTAATTCTAAACTTGTTCGCAAATAAAGTTAATCCTTCTAACTACACTTTTAAAATCAACTATACACATGATCTATATCTATATGATATGCTAACTTAATGATTTAAAACCCGAAAACACGATAAACACCATAAAATCAGATTTACGTCGTCGTAGTTACAACCGGGGCTATTTTGGTTTGGATAATTAAAAACTATGAAAAACTTTGATTTAAAAGCTATACTTCTGGGAAAATGATTTTTCTTATGAACATGAAACCATATCCAAAAATCATGGTTAAACTCAAAGTGAAAGTATATTTTTCAAAACAGTCATCAAGATGTCGTTCTTTCGACGGAAATGACCACCTCTTTCAAAAACGACTTGTAACTTGTATTTCCGACTATAAACCTATACCTTTTATGTTTAGTTTCATAAATTCAAGTTCAATACGAAACCATGGCCGCTTAAATCACTCAAAACGGATTAGAAACGAAGAAATGGAGAGCAAAACAAAATTGGTAAAAACTACTCATTTTAGCTACGTGAAAATTGGTAACAAATCTATTCCAACCAAAACTTAATCAACTTGTATTGTATATTATGTAATCTTGAGATACCATAGACACGTATACAATGTTTCGACCTATCATGTCGACACATCTATATATATTTCGAAACAACCATAGATACTCTATATGTGAATGTTGGAGTTAGCTATACAGGGTTAAGGTTGATTCCAAAATATATATAGTTTGAGTTGTGATCAATACTGAGATAATATATATCTATTTATTTCTGTACATCTAACTGTGGACAACTAGTTGTTGGTTACTAACGAGGACAGCTGACTTAATAAACTTAAAACATCAAAATGTATTAAAAGTGTTGTAAATATATTTTGAACATACTTTGATATATATGTACATATTTGTTATAGGTTCGTGAATTGACCAGTGGTCAAGTCTTACTTCCCGACGAAGTAAAAAATCTGTGAAAGTGAGTTTCATTACTCCCTTTTTATATATATTTTTGGGACTGAGAATACATGCGCTGCTTTTATAAATGTTTTACGATATAGACCCAAGTAATCGAAACTACATTCTATGGTTGAATTATCAAAGTCGAATATGCCCCTTTTTATTAAGTCTGGTAATCTAAGAATTAGGGAACAGACACCCTAATTGACGCGAATCCTAAAGATATATCTATTGGGCCTAACAAACCCCATCCAAAGTACCGGATGCTTTAGTACTTTGAAATTTATATCATATCCGAAGGGTGTCCCGGAATGATGGGGATATTCTTAAATATGCATCTTGTTAATGTCGGTTACCAGGTGTTCACCATATGAATGATTTTTATCTCTATGTATGGGATGTGTATTGAAATATGAAATATTGTGGTCTATTATTATGATTTGATAATATATAGGTTAAACCTATAACTCACCAACATTTTTGTTGACGTTTTAAGTATGTTTATTCTCAGGTGATTATTAAGAGCTTCCGCTGTCGCATACTTAAATAAGGACGAGATTTGGAGTCCATGCTTGTATGATATTGTGTAAAAACTGCATTCAAGAAACTTATTTCGTTGTAACATATTTGTATTGTAAACCATTATGTAATGGTCGCGTGTAAACGGGATATTTTAGATTATCATTATTAGATAATCTACGTAAAGCTTTTTAAACCTTTATTGATGAAATAAATGTTATGGTTTGTTTTAAAATGAATCGAGTCTTTGAAAAACGTCTCATATAGAGGTCAAAACCTCGCAACGAAATCAATTAATATGGAACGTTTTTAATCAATAAGAACGGGACATTTCATCAAAATCACTTGCAGTCCTTGACAATTTAGTGATGGAATCCATGGTAATATTTTCCCATTTCAATTCCGGGATTTCGGGTTGTTGAAGTAGACCTGATGGTTTCTGATGCTCAGCTTTGACCTTAGAACACGTCAAACATTCTCCTACGTATTTAGCAACATCGACTTTCATACTCGGCCACCAAAAATGTTTCTTAAGATCCTTGTACATCTTTCCTGTTCCAGGATGTATTGAGTATCTGGTTTTATGAGCTTCTCTAAGTACCATTTCTCTCATATCGCCAAATTTTGGTACCCAAATTCTTTCAGCCCTATACTGGGTTCCGTCTTCCTGAATATTAAGATGCTTCTCCGATCCTTTAGGTATTTCATCCCTTAAGTTTCCCTCTTTTACAACTCCTTGTTGCGCCTCCTTTATTTGAGTAGTAAGGTTAGTGTGAATCATTATATTCATAACTTTTACACGAATGGGTTCTCTGTCCTTTCTGCTCAAGGCGTCGGCTACAACATTTGCCTTCCTCGGGTGGTAAAGAATCTCAAAGTCGTAATCATTCAATAATTCAATCCACCTGCACTGCCTCATGTTCAGTTGTTTCTGATTAAATATGTGTTGAAGACTTTTGTGGTCGGTATATATAATACTTTTGACCCCATATAAGTAGTGCCTCCAAGTCTTTAATGCAAAAACAACCGCGCCTAATTCCAAATCATGCGTCGTATAATTCTACCCGTGAATCTTCAATTTTCTAGACGCATAAGTAATTACTTTCGTTCATTGCATTAATACACAACCGAGACCTTGCTTTGAGGGGTCACAATATATCATAAAATCATCATTCCCTTCAGGTAATGACAATATATGTGTCGTAGTTAACTTTTTCTTCAACAATTGAAACGCTTTCTCTTTTTCATCTTTCCATTCAAATTTCTTCCCTTTATGTGTTAATGCAGTCAAGGGTTTTGCTATTTTGGAAAAATCTTGGATGAATCTTCTGTAGTAACTAGCTAGTCCTAAAAATTGGCGTATATGTTTCGGAGTTTTCAGGGTTTCCCACTTTTCAACGGTTTCAATCTTTGATGGATCCACCTGAATACCTTATTTGTTCACTATATGACCGAGGAATTGGACTTCTTCCAACCAAAATGCACACTTTGAAAACTTAGCGTACAGTTTTTCTTTCCTTAACAACTCTCGCACTTTTCTCAAATGTTCTTAGTGCTCTTGGTTATTCTTCGAGTAAATAAGTATGTCATCGATGAAAACAACGACAAACTTGTCAAGATATGGCCCACACACTCGGTTCATGAGATCCATGAACACAACTGGTGCGTTAGTCAATCCAAACGGCATAAACATAAACTCATAATGATCGTAACGCATCCTAAAAACAGTATTCGGAATGTCATCCTCCTTCACCCGCATTTGGTGATATCCAGAACGTAAATCGATCTTCGAATAAATCGACGAGCCTTGTAGTGATCAAATAAGTCGTCGATTCTCGGTAATGGGTAACGGTTCTTGATGGTAAGTTTGTTCAACTCTCAGTAGTCGATACACAACCTAAATGTACCATCCTTCTTCTTGACAAACAAAACAAGAGCTCCCCGCGGTGATGTGCTTGGTCGAATGAAACCACGCTCTAAAAGTTCCTGTAACTGACTTTGTAATTCTTTCATTTCGCGGGGTGCGAGTCTGTATAGAGCACGAGCTATTGGTGTAGTTCCTGGTACAAGGTCTATTTGAAATTCAATGGATCGATGTGGGTGTAATCCCGGTAATTCTTTCAGAAATACATCGTGAAATTCTTTTGTGACGAGAACATCACTGATGTTCTTTTCTTCAGGTTTAACTTCCATGATGTGTGCTAGAATGACGTAACAACCTTTTCTTATTAATTTTTGCGCCTTCAAACTACTAATAAGATTTAATTTCGCATTGTTCTTTTCTCCGTACACCATTAAAGATTTTCCTTTTTCACGCATAATGCGAATCGCATTTTTGTAACAGACGACCTCTGCTCTCACCTTTTTCAACCAGTCCATGCCAATTATTACATCAAAACTCCCTAACTCGACTGGTATTAAATCAATTTTAAACGTTTCATTCCCCAGTTTAATTTCTCTATCCCGACATATATTATCTGCTAAAATTAATTTACCGTTTGCTAATTCGAGTAAAAATTTACTATCCAAAGGTGTCAATGGGCAACTTAATTTATCACACAAATCTCTACTCATATAGCTTCTATCTGCACCCGAATCAAATAAAACATAAGAAGATTTATTGTCAATAAGAAACGTACCCGTAACAAGCTTCGGGTCTTCCTGTGCTTCTGCCGTATTAATATTGTAAACTCTTCCGCGGCCCTGCCCATTAGTATTCCCCGGATTCGGGCAATTACTTCTAATGTGGCCCGGTTTTCCACATCTATAACAAACAAAGGCGGCATTACTTGTTTCAACACTATTTGTCCCTTTAGTTCTTTTAAACTTTAGTCCATAGACCTCACACTTTCTCGCACCATGGCCAGTTCTTTTACACTTTGTGCAAAATATCATGCAGAACTCATTCTGGTGGTACTCTTCACACCTTTGGCATTTTTGGTTTTTGTTGTCGTTGTTGTTATTGCGGTTCTTGTTGGGATTGTTATTGTTGTTAGAACGGTTGTTATAGTTGTAGTTATTGTTAGGATTACGATTATTGTTGCGATTGTTGTTGCGGTTGTTGGGATAGTTGCTGCGATTGCGGTTGTAATTGTTATTGTTGTTGTACTGGTGATTCTTGTCACCGTTTTCCTCTCACTTCCTCTTGAGTTGTTTCGTATTGGCTTCTTCGACCGCCTGCTCTTTAATTCTTCCCTCAATCTGATTTATGAGTTTATGAGCCATTCGACTTGCCTTTTGTATGGAAGCGGGCTCGTGTGAACTCACATCTTCTTGAATCCTTACTGGTAACCCTTTTACAAACGCGTCGATCTTCTCTTCTTCATCTTCGAATGCTCCCGAACACAATAGGCACAACTCTGTGAATCGTCGTTCATATGTGGTAATGTCGAACCCTTGTGTTCATAACTCTCTAAGTTATACCTTGAGCTTATTGACTTCGTTTCTAGGATGGTACTGCTCGTTCATCAATTGCTTGAATGCCGACCACGGTAGTGCGTAAGCTGCATTTTGTCCTACCTGTTCAAGATAGGTGTTCCACCATGTTAATGCAGTACCTGTGAAGGTATGCGTAGCGTACTTAACTTTGTCCTCTTCAGTACACTTACTTATGGCAAACACCGATTCGACCTTCTCGGTCCACCGTTTCAATCCAATTGGTCCTTCGATTCCATCAAATTCCAAGGGTTTGCAAGCAGTGAATTCTTTATAGGAGCATCCTACACGATTACTTGTGAAATTATTTCCACTGCTAGATCCAGAGTTATTGTTATTTTGCATCGCAGTCTGTACTGTGGCTCGGTTATGTTCGCAGCAAGGAAAACACGGAAATCTTCCTCACTCATGTTCAAGTTCTGACGAGTCTTCGGTGTCATTTCCTTCAAAAATAGCCCAAAAGAATTAAGTTAATCATATAGAATTTTAAGAGTAGTCAATAGTATTTCGTAGCATAGTATGAACTCATTTATAAAAGCTTTTTCTTCATATTAGCGTTTTATAGTTTTAATTCGGGTAGTACCTACCCATTAAGTTTATACTTAGTAGCTAATATACAATTCAACTACTACAATTCTATATGAAAAACTGATTATAATAATATTTCACGTTCAAATTTTATACAAAATATTACAAACTTACAATACCACTATTATACATATAGGATGAAATATATCACATAATAACTTTGCTACCCGGCAGCTATAAAGGCAATTCTAGTAAATACGCAAGTTGTTCAGAAAAAGAAATAAAGACACGTAATTCATAAGTCCATAAACAAGTCATGCATTCTGGTTTTACTAAGACGACTTCCCATCCTTGGTCTTGTGGAAAGTAACCGTTATGACCATTGGCTAGGCAGCATGTTGTAATGTCGTCAAAAGGACGAGGGTTTCGTAATGTCCAACAGCCCCGTAATAATCTAAAAACCTTGTTTCTCACCCCAACTACTGAATCCGTCACTTGTGGGAAGGTTTTATTTAAAAATTATCACCCGATGTTCTTTTTCTCACTTTGGTAAGAAGCGAACATCAATAACCTGTAAGTATAACATGCTTCTTTATGTTGCATGTTAGAAGCTCTATCTAACTCACGAAATCCTATGTTGGGATATGTTAAGTAAAAAAAGGTTCTTAACCCGCAGCGTAAAATTGCATTTGGGTTCCCCGTATTTAACGCTTTAAAGAAAACACGGCGTAAGTTACAGTCTCCCCAATGTGATATACCCCACCTATCAAATGAAAACATTTTATAAACTAAGGCATTTCTAGAAAGTCTTTCAAATGTTTGACAAGTTAATTTCGCCATAACTAAATGTGATGATGAATTCTGACCGACTCTAGACAAGATCTCCTCAATCATATCCTCTGGTAGGTCTTCTAAAATATTCGGTTGTCTACCCTTAACGTCCATTTTGTTTTTATACTGTAAAATAGACAAGGATTATATTCGTAAAAGATAATTAACAAACAATACAATAAATTTTTACATACAACATAAAAGTACAAGCACACAACAATACATATAATACACAACATGATTACAACTCTCTAATCTGAATCACTGGTTTCTTCTTCTTCGGACTTGGTTCGTTTTCCTAATTTTCTAGGGATATATGGTTTTCCTCTAATACGAGTCGTCTTTTTCCACAATGGTTTAGAAAAACCTGGTGATTTTGAGGTTCCCGGGTTATTGTTACAATTTAGGAAATACGGATGTTGCTGATATATATAAAGTTCATCGGGGTTGAAATCAGGTTTCTCTATTTTTATACTTTTTCCCTTATTATTTTCTTTTGCTTTATTAAATTGAGTCGAGGTAATTTCTATAACATCATTGGAATCCTCATCGGGATCCGATTCATCAGAAAATTGGTAATCTTCCTAATATTTTGCTTCCTCGGTGGAAACACCATTGACCATTTTTAACTTTGGTCCGTTGGTTGAGGATTTTCTTTTATTTAATCGATTTACTGTAGGTATCAATATTTTTTCCTCCGGAACCTCTTCTTCTTTCGGTTCCTCCTCTTCTGGTTCCTCTTCTTCCGGTTCCTCCTCTTTCGGTTCCTCCTCTTCCGGTTCCTCTTCGGGAATTTGTGAATCTTCCCAAAGTATATTCGACTCTTCAATATTATTAGGTGAGTCGATGGGATTTGTACTAGTGGTAGACATCTATCACACAATATTAAACACATTAAGAGGTTAATATATCACATAATAATTACATGTTAATAATATATAGTTTCCAACAAAAGTGTTAAGCAATCATTTTTAAAGAAAACACGGTCGAAGTCCAGACTCACTAATGTAACCTAACAAACTTGATAAGACACACTAATGCAAATTTCTGGTTCTCTAAGACCAACTCTCGGATACCAACTGAAATGTCCCGTTCATATTGATTATAAACGTTCCATATTAATTGATTTAGTTGCGAGGTTTTGACCTCTATATGAGACGTTTTTCAAAGACTGCATTCGTTTTTAAAAACAAACCATAACCTTTATTTTATCGATAAGGTTAAAAGGACACCACCTAGATTATCCAGAAATGATAATCTAAAAATATCACACTTACACACTACCAATACATATTGGTTTACAATATTAATATGTTACACCAAAATAAATCTCGAATGCAGTTTTAAACAATATTATACAAACATGCTGACACTAAATCTTGTCCATATTTTAGCATGTAACAGCGGAAGCTCTTAATAATCACCTGAGAATAAACATGCTTTAAACGTCAACAAAAATGTTGGTGAGTTGTAGGTTAAACCTATATATTTATCAAATCGTAATAATAGACCACAAGATTTCATATTTCAATATACATCCCATACATAAAGATAAAAATCATTCATATGGTGAACACCTGTAACTGACCTTAACAAGATGCATATAGAATATCCCCATCATTCTGGGACACCCATCGGACATGATAAAATCGAAGTACTGAAGCATTCCAAATTCCAGAATGGGGCTTGTTGGGCTCAATAGATCTATCTTTAGGATTCGCGTCAATTTGGAGGTCTGTTCCCAAATTCTTATGCTACTAAGCTAAAAAGGGGCATATTCGGCTTCGATCATTCATACATATAATGTAGTTTCATTTACTTGTGTCTATTTCGTAAAACATTTATAAAATTGCTTGTATTCTCATCCTAAAATATTATATTTTAAAAGTGGGACTATAACTCACTTTCACAGATTTTTTACTTCGTCGGGAAGTAAGACTTGGCCACTGGTTGATTCACGAACCTATAACAAATATGTTGTAATGTCACGTTCATATTGAATATAAACGTTCCATATTAATTGATTTCGTCGCGAGGTTTTGACCTCTATATGAGACGTTTTTCAAAGACTGCATTCGATTTTAAAACAAACCATAACCTTTAAAATATTACGACGATTATCAAATAATGATAATCTAAAATATAGCGTTTTTCACACGACCATTACATAATGGTTTACAATAATATTACACATCAACATAAGTCTTCGAATGCAGTTTTTAACCAATATTATACAAGCATGGACTCCAAATCTTGTCCTTAATTTAATATGCAACAGCGGAAGCTCTTAATAATCACCTGAGAATAAACATGCTTAAAACGTCAACAAAATTGTTGGTGAGATATAGGTTTAACCTACATATTATTAAATCATAATAATAAACCACAAGATTTCATTTTTATAACACATCTCTTATCAGGCATTTCGCGAACTGCATAGAGATAAAAATCATTCATATGTTGAACACCTGGTAACCGACCTTAACTTAATGCATAGAATATCCCCAAAACAGAACCTCTCGTCTGTATAATAATCTCGAAGTACTAAACCCTCCATAACCTGAATGGGGTTGTTAAGCCCAATAGATCTATCTTTAGGATTCGCGTCAATTAGGGGCCATTTCCCAAATTCTTAGGCTACCAGACTTGAAGGGCGATATTCGGTTTAATAATCCAACCATAGAATGTAGTTTTGCTTACTTGTGTCTATTTTGTAAAACATTTATAAAGCTGCATGTATTCTCATCCCAAAATATTAGATTTTAAAAGTGGGACTATAACTTACTTTCACAGATTTTTACTTCGTTGGGAAGCAAGACTTGGCTACTGGTCGATTCACGAACCTATAACAAATATGTACATATATATCAAAGCATGTTCAAAATATATTTACAACATTTTTTAATACGTTTTAATGTTTTAAATATTTTCAGTCAGCTGTCCTCGTTAGTAACCTACAACTAGTTGTCCATAGTTAGATGTACAGAAATAAATTGATATATATTATCTTGACCCAATCCACGACCCAGTGTATACACGTCTCAGGCTAGATCACAACTCATAGTATATATATTTTTGGAATCAACCTCAACCCTTGTATAGCTAACTCCAACATTACTGCATATAGAGTGTCTATGGTTGTTCCAAATAATATATATAGATGGGTCAATATGATATGTCAAAACATTTGCATACGTGTCAATGGTATCCCAAGATTACATAATATATTAGAATACATGTATAATACAATATAAGTTAGCTAGAATATGATTTGTATTGATTTGTTACCAATTTTCACGTAGCTACAACAAGTAAAAATATCCAATCTTGTTTTACCCATAACTTCTTCGTTTTAAATCCGTTTTGAGTGAATTCAATTGCTATGGTTTCATATTGAACTTAAGTTTATGAATCTATACAGAAAAAGTATAAGTTTATAGACGGAAATACAGGTTACAAGTCATTTTTGTAAAGGTAGTTATATCAGTCGAAAGAACGACGTCTAGATGACCATTTTGGAAAACATACTTCCATTTTGAGTTTAATCATGATTTTTGGATATAGTTTCATGTTCATAAGAAAAATCATTTTCTCAGAAGAATAACCTTTAAATCAAAGTTTATCATAGTTTTTAATTAACTAACCCAAAACAGCCCGCGGTGTTACTACGACGGCGTATATCCAGTTTTACGGTGTTTTTTGTGTTTTCAGGTTTTAAATCATTAAGTTAGCATATCATATAGATATAGAACATATGTTTAGTTGATTTTAAAAGTCAAGTTAGAAGGATTAACTTTTGTTTGCGAACAAGTTTAGAATTAACTAAACTATGTTCTAGTGATTACAAGTTTAAACCCTCGAATAAGGTAGTTTTATATATATGAATCGAATAATGTTATGAACATCATTACTACCTTAGGTTTTATGGATAAACCCATTGGAAATGAGAAAAATATATCTAGCTTCAAAGGATCCTTGGATGGATTGAAAGTTCTTGAAGCAGAATCATGACACGAAAACAAGTTCAAGTAAGATTTCCACTCGAAATAAGATTGTTAGAGTTATAGAAATTGAATCAAAGTTTGAATATGAGTATTACCTTGTATTAGAAAGATATCTTACTGTAAATAAGAAAGATTTCTTGAGGTTGGATGATCACTTTACAAGATTGGAAGTAAGCTAGCAAACTTGGAAGTATTCTTGATTTTATGAAACTAGAACTTATAGAATTTATGAAGAACACTTAGAACTTGAAGATAGAACTTGAGAGAGATCAATTTGATGAAGAAAATAGATGAATTAAAGTGTTTATAGGTGTTTTTGGTCGTTGGTATATGGACTATATATAAAGGATGTGTAATTTTGTTTACATGTAAATAAGTCATGAATGATTACAAATGATGGTTTCCACATGTGTTAGTTGACTCACATGGGATGCTAAGAGCTGATTATTAGAGTGTATATACCAATAATACATACATCTAAAAGCTGTGTATTGTACGAGTACGAATACGGGTGCATACGAGTAGAATTATTGATGAAACTGAACTAGGATGTAATTGTCAGCATTTTTGTTAAGTAGAAGTATTTTGATAAGTGTCTTAAAGTCTTTAAAAAGTGTATATATACATATTAAAACACTACATGTATATACATTTTAACTGAGTCGTTAAGTCATCGTTAGTCGTTACATGTAAATGTTGTTTTGAAGCCTTTAGGTTAACGATCCTGTTAAGTGTTGTTAGCCCATTGTTTATTATATCAAATGAGATGTTAAATTATTACATTATCATGATATTATGATATATTAATATATCTTAATATGATATATATATATACAATTAAATGTCGTTACAACGATAATCGTTACATATATGTCTCGTTTCGAAATCATTAAGTTAATAGTCTTGTTTTTACATATGTAGTTCATTGTTAATATACTTAATGATATGTTTACTTATCATAATACCATGTTAACTATATTTATATCCATATATATGACATCATATAGTTTTTACAATTTTTAACATTCGTGAATCACCAGTCAACTTGGGTGGTCAATTGTCTATATAAAACCTATTTCAATTAATCAAGTCTTAACAAGTCTGATTGCTTAACATGTTGGAAACACTTAATCATATAAACATCAATTTCATTTAATATATATAACCATGGAAAAGTTCGGGTCACTAGATATGTACATATATATCAAAGTATGTTCAAAATATATTTACAACATTTTTAATATGTTTTAATGTTTTAAGTTTATTAAGTCAGCTGTGCTTATTAGTAATCTACAACTAGTTGTCCACAGTTAGATGTATAGAAATACATCGATATATATATTATCTTGAATCAATCCACGACCCAGTGTATACACGTCCCAGGATAGATCACAACTCAAAGTATATATATTTTTGAAATTAACCTCAACCCTGTATAGCTAACTCAAACATTATTGCATATAGAGTGTCTATGGTTGTTCCAAATAATATATATACATGGGTCGATATGATATATCAAAATATTTGCATACGTGTCTATGGTATCCCAAGATTACATAATATATTAGAATACATGTATAATACAATATGAGTTAGCTAGGATATGATTAATATAGATTTGTTACCAACTTTTACGTAGTTACAACAAGCAAAAATATCCAATTTTGTTTTACCCATAACTTCTTCGTTTTAAATCCGTTTTGAGTGATTCAAGTTGCTATGGTTTCATATTGAACTTAAGTTTATGAATCTAAATAGAAAAAGTATAAGTTTATAGTCAAAAATACAGGTTACAAGTCATATTTGTAAAGGTAGTCATTTCAGTCGAAAGAACGACGTCTAGATGACCATTTTGGAAAACATACTTCCACTTTGAGTTTAACCATGATTTTTGGATATAGATTCATGTTCATAAGAAAAATCATTTTCTCAGAAGAACAAATTTTAAATCAAAGTTTATCATAGTGTTTAATTAACTAACCCAAAACAGCCCGCGGTGATACTACGACGACGTATATCCAGTTTTACGGTATTTTTCGTGTTTTCAGGTTTTAAATCATTAAGTTAGCATATCATATAGATATATAAAATGTGTTTAGTTGATTTTAAAAGTCAAGTTAGAAGGATTAACTTTTGTTTGAGAACAAGTTTAGAATTAATTAAACTATGTTCTAGTAATTTCAAGTTTAAACCTTCGAATAAGGTAGTTTTATATATATGAATCGAATGATGTTATGAACATCATTACTACCTCAAGTTTTGTGGATAAACCTACTAAAAATGAAAAAAAAATAGATCTAGCTTCAAAGGATCCTTGGATGGCTTGAAAGTTCTTGAAGCAAAATCATGACACGAAAACAAGTTCAAGTAAGATTTTCACTCGAAATAAGATTGTTAAAGTTATAGAATTTGAATCAAAGATTGAATATGAGTATTACCTTATATTAGAAAGATATCTTACTGTAAATAAGAAAGATTTCTTGAGGTTGGATGATCACTCAAAGTGGATTTGCAAGATTGGAAGTAAGCTAGCAAACTTGGAAGTGTTGTTGGTGTGTTCTTGAGTAGTTGTTTTATAACTTGGTTTATGTATGGATTTATGAACTAGACTGAGCTAGATTTTGTTGAAGATGATGAAGACCACTTAGAACAAAGGAAGAACACTTGATAGAGAATAATCTGATACAAGAAAATTGCAAAGTGAATGTGTTTGTGAGCTCTCAAAATCACGTGAATGTGTAGTCTCCATATAGGCTCCATTAGTTTGTAATTGTGTGAGATATTTCATGCTAGATGTTAAATGATGGTTCCCACATGGTTAGGTAACTCACATGGGCTGCTAAGAGCTGATCATTGGAGTGTATATATCAATAGTAAATACATTTAGAAACTGTGTATTGTACGAGTACAAATACGAGTGTGTACGAGTAGAATTGTTGATGAAAATGAATGAGGATGTAATTGTAAGCATTTTTGTTAAGTAGAAGTACTTTAATAAGTGTCTTGAAGTCTTTCAAAAGTTTATAAATACATATTAAAACACTACATGTATATATATTTTAACTGAGTCGTTAAGTCATCGTTAGTCGTTACATGTAATTGTTGTTTTGAAACCTTTAGGTTAACGATCTTGTTAAATCTTATTAACCTATTGTTTCTTATATCTAAAGAGATGTTAAATTATTACATTATCATGATATTATGATGTATTAATATATCTTAATATGATATATATACATTTAAATGTTGTTACAACGATAATCGTTACATATATGCCTCGTTTCGAAATCCTTAAGTTAGTAGTCTTGTTTTTACATATGTAGTTCATTGTTAATATACTTAATGATATCTTTACTTATCATAATATCATGTTAACTATATATATATATATATATCCATATATATGACATCATATAGTTTTTACAAGTTTTAACGTTCGTGATTCACTGGTCAACTTGGGTGGTCAATTATCTATATAAAACCTATTTCAATTAATCAAGTCTTAACAAGTTTGATTGCTTAACATGTTGGAAACAATTAATCATGTAAATATCAATTTCATTTAATATATATAAACATGGAAACGTTCGGGTCACTATATTAAGCAAGTCTAAATCCGAACTTATATAATTTTTTAAAAGTAATCGGTGATTTAAAAATGAGTTATACGATTTTTTAGGCTTAGTAAATATGTATTTAGGAGCTACTCGTTAAACTATAAAACTTTTTATATTTTACCCGGGTTCGGGCGTGGGCAGTTGAGTTAATTTTTATTGAATAATTAATGATCAAATTTTATACCATATTGATTGAAATAATTAAAGATAATTACTATAAAAATTTGGTATTTTTCTGAGAACTTTTATCCATCGCTAATTATCAACGGGACACGATATACTACCCGAATTAAAAGAAAAACCGTCGGTAGTTAAAAGCCAAAGGAAGGACTGCTTGAATGTTGATAGTGCACATGTGTGATTCTTTTAAAATATATTAGTATTATTATTAACTTTCACTGTATATGATTTTGTTTTCTTATCCTTTAATTACCATCTATCAATCTATCTAATCTCTATATGTATAATATATATACATGCCTGCAGAGAGTTAGATATATCATCACCACCACTACATAACTCGTTTCTACTTCTACAATTTCCTTTCTTTAGTCAACCCACATATTCATGTAACTAAGCTCCATGGTATTTTTCTCCTATCTCCAGATATATATATTTTCATATAGTACTGCACGTTTCCATATATTTAAATCTCTAATCTTTTAACCAAGTATGTAAAGACACACACACCCTCTTTCTGTGATACTCAATTTCTTTTGTGGTTGATGTTACACAATGAAGACACCACAGACTCAAACCAAACTCAAACGTAAGTTTTGTTGCTTCTTGTTTTCGTTTCCTGCTTTCTTCGATTATAAAAACATCATCATCTTCATCAACCTCCCGAACACCCTAACCTGGAACTCATATGTTACTTAATGTTTTCTGTCCATACACCTTTCGTTTGGTTACAAAACTCGTTACCCACATAAACACCACCACCCACTTCAAACCGTTGAACCATCTATACCCACAACGTACCACCTTCACACCACCATCATCATCTATGTTTAACATTCACCATCTCGATTCCACCTTCATCCATCACAACCACTAACCACCATTTCTATTCTCTCTCACTCTACTCTCTCTCTCCTTCTTTCTTATTTTTCATAAAACCCAAGATCAAACCCACAACTATTCCATGCTACTCATGGCTTGTTCATTTGCCCGTAACCCAACCAACACCATCACATCATTCTACTGCTGCTATATGTTTCTACCAGGCTGCTGCTATGGCCTACTGCTATGCTTCGATTTTCTGTTTAATAACAAAACCCATTAGCTGCTGTTTTCTTTTCCTTCTGTTCGAACAGCTACCAAAAACAAGGACCACTATAGGATGCAAAATTAATCATCATCTTATTAAAATACTAGTAATAATGATCATCGTGGGGTCTTGTAACATACTCTTGTTTATTTGTTTATTCGACTTTTGGAGCTGCTACCTTTCTTTATTTTGGCCGAAAGCTACCAAATAGAATTCCCACTTGATTATTTAAATAAGTTACTTTGTTTGTTGTGGGTTAAGGATATCAAACCCATAAGTCCACTTGTGTTTATAAAGGTAAATGATGATGTTTAAATTAGATTATAGGATGTTTAGTTAAGATGTTGATGAAGTAAGAAACTCAAAATGATAATCGCTGGTTATGATTCAAGATAAATGACGATTTGATTGTGATTTTATGTGAATCTTGAAGTTGATGATGTAATTAAGGATTATACAAAATTATGATGATAATAAGAACGGTCATGAAGATGTACGCTGACTATATTTATATTGATGATGAAATGAAAAATGATTCATGAGATGATTATGATCATGACGTATGATGATGGTACACGGATGATGGTGATATATTGATCATGATAATGACGATTATGATTACCAAATGGTATGATGATGATACGATCCTAGTATACTTGATTGCAATCACGTATTATTGTTGCTTCTACTTTTAACTGGCATTTGAATTGATTACCAAACTAAACCCACAAAAGTGATTTTTAGATCGAACTATGTTATTGGATTTGTGAATACTTGGGCTTAGGAAATTGGTATTGGGTCGTATTCCAATTTGTTCTTCTATTGGGCCGAACCTATCACACATTTATTTCAATTAAATTGGTAATAATATTATGAAGATTAGATTAGTGATTAGGCTAGGATTATGATGCGAGAACGATATCATGATAATGATTATGATAAAGAAAAGATGATGGTTACGGTATTAGGATATTGATAGTGATACTGATTATGATTAGATGATGATTAGGGATATGGTAATATGATGATGATGAAATGATAATGATGATCACATGATGATGTTTGGGATTAGGTTTTGATAACAATGATAACGGGTTAGATGATAGTGAGGATTATAAAGCGGTGGGTATAATAATCATGGTGATGATCATATTATGATGATGATCGGGTTCATGATGGGTTATATAAATATATATCTGAGTTTAATCAAAAAAGAGAGGTTAGAGGAGTGGTTAAGGATGTTATTGGGTTAGCGGGACATCGTGGGTTCAAACCTGGACTTGGACATTTTTTTAAGGGCTACTCCTTTGAGGTAGTTATTACTAATACACTTATTATTATTATTTTTATTATTAATATTATTATTATCATTACTTTTATTATTGTTATTATTTTTACTACCATTAGTATTATTAATTATCATTATTATTATTATTATTATTACAAATATAAAGATTATAGATACAAATATTATTATGAAAATGATTAAGTTATAATTTAAAATGAATTATTAATATTATTATTTTTATCATCATTTTAGTATCATTATAATAATTATTTTAGCAAACAAATGATATATATATATATATATATATATATATATATATATATATATATATATATATATATATATATATATAAATATATTTATTATTTATATATCATAGTATATACTATTATAAAATGTTATTATTATTTAAGTTACATAATATATATATATATATATATATATATATATATATATATATATATATATATACATTATATAAATTTTAATTAAAATACTTTAATAAGAATTTGATATATAAACTTGTTTAATTATTATTATATTTGTTAATATATATAATTGATATAGGTTTGTGAATCCGAGGCCAACCCTGCATTGTTCATTTCTGTCGTATGCATATTTTTACTACAAAATATCGTATAGTGAGTTTCATTACTCCCTTTTTATATATATTTTTTGGACTGAGAATGCATGCGCTGCTTTTATAACTGTTTTACGAAATAGACACAAGTACTTGAAACTACATTCTATGGTTGAATTATTATACCGGATATCACCCTTTTAGCTTGGTAGCCTAAGAATTAGGGAACAGACCCCCTAATTGACGCGAATCCCGAAGATAGATCTATGGGCCTAACGAACCCCATCCAGGTTATGGATGCTTTAGTACTTCGATTTTATATACAGATGAGTGTAGCTGTATATTTAGGGATATTCTAGATGCATTTGTTAATGTCGGTTACCAGGTGTTCACCATATGAATGATTTTTAATTCGCAGGTTATGCGTACTATTTTGTACTCGGGTTACGTGTACAATAAAATATCCGAAATCTTGTGGTTTATTAAAATGATGAAAATGAATGATTATGATAAACTAATGAACTCACCAACCTTTTGGTTGACACTTGAAAGCATGTTTATTCTCAGGTATGAAAGAAATCTTCTGTTGTGCATTTTATCATTTTAAGGACATTACTTGGAGTCGATCATCGCAATGGGACCAAATGTTGATGACTTCATCCAGATGGATTAGGACGGGGTATGACATGTGGTATCAGAGCGGTGGTCTTAGCGAACCAGGTCATACATTAGTGTGTCTAACTGATAGTCGTTAGGATGCATTATTGAGTCTGGACTTCGAACTTAGCTGCATATTATAAGTTTTGTTTATCATTCCTAGTGGAAAATTACCTGCTTATTATTCCTAAGTCTAGACACATCTTACTGCATTTATTTCATAGATAGTGTATAGACAGATTCATATCTTAGCATATCTGTTACTATAAACTTTATTTGACAGCTTTCGAAGATTCCTCCGTAATCTATGGGATTTTGGTATTATATATACATAAGTAAATTATGTATTGAAGGATACCAATCTAAGTCCTATAATCTATTTCATATCGAAATTCATTTCCCTAATCGTACAAGATGGATTCCGCAACTAGTTCGAGTCCCTCGGATTTCGATAGCTATTCTGACAGCTACTTTGATATGAATATCCACTTGAGCTCCGAAAGCAGCATAACCGAAATGAATCAACCAATTAGCCATCACCTATTCTGGATGAAATGGGGATGGGTTCTTAGTCGAATTAATCAATGGAGATGAGAAGAAGGAGATTTTTTTCCACCAACCGAATTCACCTCTTGGCGAAGAACCTGAAGCACTTACCGGCAAACCAGTCTGAAACACCATTTTTACTCTCATTTCCAGAGTATCTCATCATGATTATATAAAATCTCAAATTCTAAACCTTATTCATCCGCTCGTTCCAACAGCCAATCATCCCGGTGTAATAAAAGAAGTCAACGAGCTTCGAGCCCGAGTAATGGCCTTGGAGAATATGGTACAAAACTTACAAACACCAGCAGCATCACTGACGACAACTGTACCACCAACAACACAAGCCTCAACACTAGTAGCCTCAACATCACAATCTATACCTCGAGCATAATCTTCGTTCTACATATTATTCTACATCGATTATCTTCGTTCTACGTATCGTTCTACATCATTATCTTCGTTATACAAGGCGATCATGTAACCTCTAATGTTTTAGAGATTATGTATTCTAGTTCTAACGGTAAATCAAATGAGATTAATATCATATTGACTCATTAAATCCATGATTACATCTGAAGAAAATATATATGTATATATATTTTCATAAATATTGTAATTAACAGTTCTTTTGTACAAACTATTAATGATGAGAATATTTTAACGGGTAGGTAATACCCTAGAAATATTTAGATCTCACATTAACATGTTACACTGTACATTCTTCAAAATCCGATTCAACAGTCATTTACTATCCAACTTACAACCACATATATACGTATCCGTTCATCCACGAATAACCATTTTCATCCCAATTCAATTTCATATACAAATTTTTACCAATCATAATCAAAATCAAGATTTGACAAGTGGCATAATGAAGAAAATAATGGACAAAATAAAATTTATTAGTAACCAACTATGTAAAAATTTAAATTCCATACTAACCAAATCTAGCTAACTATTCCTATATCCGTTAGGACTATTTCCTTATTACATTTTATTTATTGTCATTTTAATTAACGAAATTAATTATTGCAATTTTAATACTCCCAATTTTATTTATCGGCATTTAAATACTGTTATTTATTTTATGCACTTTAAATATCGTCATTTAAATACTGTCATAATATACTAGAATTGGTTAATCCCGAGACAATATATAATTTTGATTAATTAGATTATATATTGAACTATTGTACTATAGGACTATATTTGAACTACTAACAATGGACTACTAACATTTGGACAATTAAAAAGGTATTAAAATATTGATTATAACATATGAAACTAAACATTTCTTCAAGTTTGCCACTTGATTCAATCTTAAACATCATTTATATCTTAATGATTACGATCTGCATTCAAATGCTTCGAAATTCTTGAAACACCTCGGACTGATAACCAATGATTTAGTTATGATAACTTTGAATGTTGATGAAGCAGCAAAACTGTTGATGGTCTTAATGGATAAAAGCTTGATACTAAAGAATGGTGTGTTGAAAAGGCTCAAATTTAAGACTGAAAAATGGATTGAGCAAATAATGAAGGAGACCGAAGACAAATACAAGGACCAAACCCTATATTCAAAGAATCCAAATAATTCTGTATCCGATGAAATCTTTAGAGAATATCTTGCTCCGTACTTATGTTAAATCTTGTGGAAAAATCTTTCTTCATCAACCTTCGATCTTAGAAATTTTGAAAATATCATCATAAATATCATCGATATTTCTGAGGATATTTTCATAAATATTCTTGTTCGAAATTATTTATCTCTTCGTGCTATCCGTGTTATATCATAAAGGAAACTATTTTAGTTTCTAAATTTCTTTAGAATTCGAGTTTGAATTATGAATGGTTTCTGGAGAAATGTTGGGAATTGAAGCATGAGTTAATATAATATAATGATGCCCGGACAACATGATTATATTACAGTAAGTCATGCTGAATTTCTAATGGAACGTGATGATGGTTCACAGATCATACCCTAATCATGTAGTGACCCGAACTTTTCCATGTTTATATATATTAAATGAAATTGATATTTATATGATTAAGTGTTTCCAACATGTTAAGTAATCAAACTTGTTAAGACGTGATTAATTAAAATAGGTTTCATATAGACAATTGACCACCCAAGTTGACCGGTGATTCACGAACGTTAAAACTTGTAAAAATTATATGATGACATATATATGATTATATATATAGTTAACATGATATTATGATAAGTAAGTATCTCATTAGGTATTTTAACAATGAGTTATATACATAAGATTGAGTTTATTGAATTAAGAAACTCGAAACGATATATATAACGATTATCGTTATAACAACGTCTTACTAAATACATATGAATCATATTAAGATATTGATACACTATGTTTAATCATGATAAATGATAAGTAAACATGTCATTAAGTGTATTAACAATGAACTACATATGTAAAAACAAGACTACTAACTTAATGATTTCGAAATGAGACATATATGTAACGATTATCGTTGTAACAACATTTAACTGTATATATATCATACTAAGATATATTAATATATCATAATATCATGATAATGTAATAATTTAACATCTCTTTAGATATAATAAACAATGGGTTAAAAACATTTAACAAGATCGTTAACCTAAAGGTTTCAAAACAAGATATACATGTATTTACTAACGATGACTTAACGACTCAGTTAAAATGTATATACATGTAGTGTTTTAATATGTATTCATACACTTTTGAAAGACTTCAAGACACTTATCAATGTACTTCTACTTAACAAAAATGCTTACAATTACATCCTCATTCAGTTTCATTAACAATTCTACTCGTATGCACCCGTATTCGTACTCATACAATACCTAGCTTCTAAATGTATTTACTATTGGTATATACACTCCAATGATCAGCTCTTACTAGCCCATGTGATTCACCTAACACATGTAGGAACCATCATTTGGCAACTAGCATGAAATATCTCATAAAATTACAAAAATATTAGTAATCATTCATGACTTATTTACATGTGAACAAAATTACACATCCTTTATATCTAATCCATATACCAACGACTAAAAACACCTACAAACACTTTCATTCTTCAATTTTCTTCATCTAATTGATCTCTCTCAAGTTCTATCTTCAAGTTCTAAGTGTTCTTCATAAATTCTATAAGTTCTAGTTTCATAAAATCAAGAATACTTCCAAGTTTGATAGTTACTTCCAATCTTGTAAAGTGATCATCCAACCTCAAGAAATCTTTCTTATTTATAGTAAGATATCTTTCTAATACAAGGTAATACTCGTATTCAAACTTTGATTCAATTTCTATAACTATAACAATCTTATTTCGAGTGGAAATCTTACTTGAACTTGTTTTCGTGTCATGATTCTGCTTCAATAACTTTCAAGCCATCCAAGGATCCTTTGAAGCTAGATCTACTTTTCTCATTTCCAGTAGGTTTATCCACAAAAAATGAGGTAGTAATGATGTTCATAACATCATTCGATTCATATATATAAAACTACCTTATTCGAAGGTTTAAACTTGAAATCACTAGAACATAGTTTAGTTAATTCTAAACTTGTTCGCAAACAAAAGTTAATCCTTCTAACTTGACTTTTAAAATCAACTAAACACATGTTCTATATCTATATGATATGCTAACTTAATGATTTAAAACCTGGAAACACGAAAAACACCGTAAAACCGGACATACGCCGTCGTAGTAACACCGCGGGCTGTTTTGGGTTTGATAATTAAAAAATATGATAAACTTTGATTTAAAAGTTTTTCTTCTGAGAAAATGATTTTTCTTATGAACATGAAACTATATCCAAAAATTATGGTTAAACTCAAAGTGGAAGTATATTTTTCGACTGAAATGACTACCTCTTACAAAAACAACTTGTAACTTATATTTCCGACTATAAACCTATACTTTTTTTGTTTAGATTCATAAAATATAGTTCAATATGAAACCATAGCAATTTGATTCACTCAAAACGGATTTAAAACGAAGAAGTTATGGGTAAAACAAGATTGGATATTTTTTTATTGTTGTAGCTACGGGAAATATTGTAACAATTCTATGCAAATCATATCTTAGCTAACTTGTATTGTATTATACATATATTCTCATATATTATGTAATCTTGGGATACCATAGACATGTATGCAAATGTTTTGACATATCATATCGACCCATCTATATATATTATTTGAAACAACCATAGACACTCTATATGCAGTAATGTTGGAGTTAGCTATACAGGGTTGAGGTTGATTCCAAAAATATATATACTTTGAGTTGTGATCTTGCCTGAGACGTGTATACACTGGGTCATGGATTGGTTCAAGATAATATATATCAATTTATTTTTTGTACATCTAACTATGGACAACTAGTTGTAGGTTACTAACGAGGACAGCTGACTTAATAAACTTAAAACAATAAGACGTATTAAAAATGTTGTAAATATATTTTGAACATACTTTGATATATATATATATATACATATTTGTTATAGGTTCGTGAATCGACCAGTGGCCAAATCTTACTTCCCGACGAAGTAAAAATCTGTGAAAGTGAGTTATAGTCCCACTTTTAAAATCTAATATTTTGGGATGAGAATACATGCAAATTTATAAATGTTTTACGAAATAGACACAAGTAAATGAAACTACTTTATATGGGTGAATGATCGAAGCCGAATATGCCCCTTTTAGCTTGATAGCCTAAGAATTTGGGAACAGACCCCAAATTGACGCGAATCCTAAAGATAGATCTATCGAGCCCAACAAGCCCCATTCTGGAATTTGAAATGCTTTAGTACTTCAAAATTATCATGTCTGATGGGTGTCCCGGAATGATGGGGATATTCTATATGCATCTTGTTAATGTCGGTTACCAGGTGTTCACCGTATGAATGATTTTTATCTCTATGTAAGGGAAGTATTGAAATATGAAATCTTGTGGTCTATTATTTTGATTGATAAATATATAGGTTAAACCAATAACTCACCAACATTTTTGTTGACGTTTAAAGCATGTTTATTCTCAGGTGATTATTAAGAGCTTCCGCTGTTGCATACTAAAATAAGGACAAGATTTGGAGTCCATGCTTGTATGATATTATGTAAAAACTGCATTCAAGAAACTTATTTTTGATGTAATATATTCTTATTGTAAACCATTATGTAATAGTCGTGTGTAAACGGTATATTTTAGATTATCATTATTTGATAATCTACGTAATGCTTTTTAAACCTTTATCGATAAAATAAAGGTTATGGTTGTTTTAAAAATGAATGCAGTCTTTGAAAAACGTCTCATATAGAGGTCAAAACCTCGCGACGAAATCAATTAATATGGAACGTTTATAATCAATATGAACGGGACATTTCAGTTGGTATCCGAACGTTGGTCTTAGAGAACCAGAAATTTGCATTAGTGTGTCTTATTGAGTTTGTTAGGATACATTAGTGAGTCTGGACTTCGACTGTGTTTTCTTTAAAAACGATTGCTTAACACTTTTGTTGGTAACTATATATTATTAACATGTAAATATTATGTGATATATTAACCTCTTAATGTGTTTGATATTGTGTGATATATGTCTACCACTAGTACAAATCCCATCGACTCACCTAATAATAATGAAGAGTCGAATATAATTTGGGAAGATTCACAAATTCCCGAAGAGGAACCGGAAGAAGAGGAACCGGAAGAAGAGGAATCGGAAGAAGAGGAATCAGAAGAGGAGGAACTGGAAGAGGAGGATCCGGATGAAGAAGAGGTTCCGGAGGATGAAATTTTGATGAAATGTCCCGTTCATATTGATTATAAATGTTCCATATTAATTGATTTCGTTGCGAGGTTTTGACCTCTATATGAGACGTGTTTCAAAGACTGCATTCATTTTTAAAACAACCATAACCTTTATTTTATCAATAAAGGTTTTAAAAACATTACGTAGATTATCAAATAATGATAATCTAAAATATACTGTTTACACACGACCATTACATAATGGTTTACAATAGAAATATATTACATCGACATATGTTTCTTGAATGCAGTTTTTACATAATATCATACAAACATGGACTCCAAATCTTGTCCTTATTTTAGTATGCAACAGCGGAAGCTCTTAGTATTCACCTGAGAATAAACATGCTTTAAACGTCAACAAAAATGTTGGTGAGTTATAGGTTTAACCTATATATATCAAATCGTAACAATAGACCACAAGATTTCATATTTCAATACACATCCCATACATAGAGATAAAAATCATTCATATGGTGAACACCTGGTAACCGATATTAACAAGATGCATATGTAAGAATATCCCCATCATTCCAGGACACCCTTCGGATATTATATAAATTTTGAAGTACTAAAGCATCCGGTACTTTGGATGGGGTTTGTTAGGCCCAATAGATCTATCTTTAGGATTCGCGTCAATTAGGGTGTCTGTTCCCTAATTCTTAGATTACCAGACTTAATACAAAGGGGCATATTCGATTTCGATAATTCAACCATAGAATGTAGTTTAACGTACTTGTGTCTATTTTGTAAATCATTTATAAAACCTGCATGTATTCTCATCCCAAAAATACTAGATTTTAAAAGTGGGACTATAACTCACTTTCACAGATATTTCCTTTCTCGGAAATAAGACTTGGCCACGGATCGATTCACGAACCTATACAAATATGTACATATATATCAAAGTATGATCAAAATATAATTACAACTATTTTTATTATATTTTAAAGATTTGAGTGTATTAAGTCAGCTGTCCTCGTTAGTAACCTACAACTAGTTGTCCACAGTTAGATGTACAGAAATAAATCGATATATATTATATTGAATCAATCCACGACCCAGTGTATACATGTATCAGGCTAGATCACAACTCAAAGTATATATATTTTTGGAATCAACCTCAACCCTGTATAGCTAACTCCAACATTACTGCATATAGAGTGTCTATGGTTGTTCCAAATAATATATATACATGGGTCGATATGATATGTCAAAACATTTGCATACGTGTCTATGGTATCCCAAGATTACATAATATATTAGAATACATGTATAATACAATATAAGTTAGCTAGGATATGATTTGTATAGCTAAAATAATCAAAAAATATCCAATCTTGTTTTACCCATAACTTCTTCATTTTAAATCCGTTTTGAGTGAATCCAATTGCTATGGTTTCATATTGAACTTCAGTTTATGAATCTATACAGAAAAAGTATAAGTTTATAGTCGGAATTACAGGTTACAAGTCATTTTTGTAAAGGTAGTCTTTTCAGTTGAAAGAACGACGTCTAGATGACCATTTTGGAAAACATACTTCCACTTTGAGTTTAACCATGATTTTTGAATATAGTTTCATGTTCATATGAAAAATCATTTTCAAAGAAGAACAATTTTTAAATCAAAGTTTATCATAGTTTTTAATTAACTAACCCAAAACAGCCCGCGGTGTTACAACAACGGCGTATATCCGGTTTTACGGTGTTTTTCGTGTTTTCCGGTTTTAAATCATTAAGTTAGCATATCATATAGATATATAACATGTGTTTAGTTGATTTTAAAAGTCAAGTTAGAAGGATTAACTTTTTTTTGCGAACAAGTTTAGAATTAACTAAACTATGTTCTAGTGATTACAAGTTTAAACCTTCGAATAAGATAGCTTTATATGTATGAATCGCATGATGTTATGAACATCATTACTACCTCAAGTTTTCTGGATAAAGCTACTGGAAATGAGAAAAATGGATCTAGCTTTAAAGCGTCCTTGGATGGCTTGAAAGTTCTTGAAGCAGAATCATGACACGAAAACAAGTTCAAGTAAGATTTTCACTCGAAATAAGATTGTTATAGTTGTAGAAATTGAATCAAAGTTTGAATATGAATATTACCTTGAATTAGAAAGATAACCTATAGTAAATAACAAAGATTCATTGATCTTAGATGATTACTTGGAATGGATTAGAAATCTTGGAAGTAGACTTGCAAACTTGGAAGTATTCTTGATTTTTATGAAACTATACTTATGAAATTTATGAAGAACACTTAGAACTTGAAGATGGAACTTGAGAGAGATCAATTAGATGAAGAAAATTGAAGAATGAAAGTGTTTGTAGGTGTTTTTGGTCTTTGGTATATGGATTAGATATAAAAGATATGTAATTTTGTTTTCATGTAAATAAGACATGAATGATAACTAATATTTTTGTAATTTTATGAGATATTTCATGCTAGTTTCCAAATGATGGTTCCCACATATGTTAGGTAACTCACATGGGCTGCTAAGAGCTGATAATTGGAGTGTATATACCAATAGTACATACATCTAAAAGCTGTGTATTGTACGAGTACGAATACGGGTGCATACGAGTAGAATTGTTGATGAAACTGAACTTGGATGTAATTGTACGAATTTTTGTTAAGTAGAAGTACTTTGATATGTGTCTTGAAGTCTTTCAAAATTGTATGAATACATATTAAAACACTACATGTATATACATTTTAACTGAGTCGTTAAGTCATCGTTAGTCGTTACAAGTAAATGTTGCTTTGAAACCTTTAAGTTAACGATCTTGTTATATGTTGTTAACCCAATGTTTATTATATCTAATGAGATGTTAAATTATTATATTATCATGATATTATGATATATTAATATATCTTAATATGATATATATATACATTTAAATGTCGTTACAACGATAATCGTTACATATAAGACTCGTTTCGTAATTCTTGAGTTAGTAGTCTTGTTTTTACATATGTAGTTCATTGTTAACACACTTAATGATATATTTAAATATCATTTTATCATGTTAAATATAGTGTATCAATATCTTAATATGATACATATGTATTTAGTAGATGTTATCATAACGATAATCGTTATATATATCATTTCGAGTTTCTTAACTTAGTAATCTCATTTCTTATGTATATCACACATTGTTAATATACTTAGTGAGATACTTACTCATCATAATCTTATATATATATATATATATATATATATATATATATATATATATATATATATATATATATATATATATATATATATATATATATATATATATATATATATATATATATATATGTCTATATATATACCATAACATGTAGTTTTTACAATTTTGTAACGTTCGTGAATCGCCGGTCAACTTGGGTGATCAATTATCTATATGAAACTTATTTCATTTAATCAAGTCTTAACAAGTTTGATTGCTTAACATGTTGGAAACGTTTAATCATGTAGATAATAATTTCATTTAATATATATAAACATGGAAAAGTTCAGGTCACTACAGTACCTACCCGTTAAATAAATTTCGTCACTAAATTTTAAGCAGTTGGAGGTGTTGATGAATATTCTGGAAATAGATGCGGGTATTTCTTCTTCATCTGATCTTCTCATTCCCAGGTGAACTCGGGTCCTTTACGAGCATTCCATTGAACATTAACAATTGGTATCTTGTTTTGCTTAAGTCTTTTAACCTCACGGTCCATTATTTCGACGGGTTCTTCGATGAATTGAAGTTTTTCATTGATTTGGATTTCATCTAATGGAATAGTGAGATCTTCTTTAGCAAAACATTTCTTCAAATTTGAGATGTGGAAAGTGTTATGTACAGCCGCGAGTTGTTGAGGTAACTCAAGTCGGTAAGCTACTGGTCCGACACGATCAATAATCTTGAATGGTCCAATATACCTTGGATTTAATTTCCCTCGTTTGTCAAATCGAACAACGCCTTTCCAAGGTGCAACTTTAAGCATGACCATCTCTCCAATTTCAAATTCTATATCTTTTCTTTTAATGTCGGCGTAACTCTTTTGTCAACTTTGGGCGATTTTCAGCCGTTGTTGAATTTGGATGATCTTCTCGGTAGTTTCTTGTATTTTCTCCGGACCCGTAATCTGTCTATCCCCCACTTCACTCCAACAAATCTGAGACCTGCACTTTCTGCCATAAAGTGCTTCAAACGGCGCCATCTCATGCTTGAATGGTAGCTGTTGTTGTAGGAAAATTCTGCTAACGGTAGATGTCGATCCCAACTATTTCCGAAATCAATAACACATGCTCGTAGCATGTCTTCAAGCGTTTGTATCGTCCTTTTGCTCTACCCATCAGTTTGTGGATGATATGCAGTACTCATGTCTAGACGAGTTCCTAATGCTTGCTGTAATGTCTGCCAGAATCTTAAAATAAATCTGCCATCCCTATCAGAGATAATAGAGATTGGTATTCCATGTCTGGAGACGACTTCCTTTAAATACAGTCGTGCTAACTTCTCCATCTTGTCATCTTCTCTTATTGACAGGAAGTGTGCTGATTTGGTGAGACAATCAACTATTACCCAAATAGTATCAAAACCACTTGCAGTCCTTGGCAATTAAGTGATGAAATCCATGGTAATGTTTTCCCATTTCCATTCCGGGATTTTGGGTTGTTGAAGTAGACCTGATGGTTTCTGATGCTCCGCTTTAACCTTAGAACACGTCAAACATTCCCCTACGTATTTAGCAATATCGGCTTTCATACCCGGCCACCAAAAGTGTTTCTTGAGATCCTTGTACATCTTCCCCGTTCCAGGATGTATTGAGTATCTGGTTTTATGAGCTTCTCTAAGTACCATTTCTCTCATATCTCCAAATTTTGGTACCCAAATTCTTTCAGCCCTATACCGGGTTCCGTCTTCCCGAATATCAAGATGCTTCTCCGATCCTTTAGGTATTTCATCCTTTAAATTTCCCTCTTTTAAAACTCCTTGTTGCGCCTCCTTTATTTGAGTAGTAAGGTTATTGTGAATCATTATATTCATAGATTTTACTCGAATGGGTTCTCTGTCCTTCCTGCTCAAGGCGTCAGCTACCACATTTGCCTTCCCCGGGTGGTAACGAATCTCAAAGTCGTAATCATTCAACAATTCAATCCACCTACGCTGCCTCATATTCAGTTGTTTCTGATTAAATATGTGTTGAAGACTTTTGTGGTCGGTATATATAATACTTTTAACCCCATATAAGTAGTGCCTCCAAGTCTTTAATGCAAAAACAACCGCGCCTAATTCCAAACCATGCGTCGTATAATTTTGTTCGTGAATCTTCAATTGTCTAGACACATAAGCAATTACTTTCATTCGTTGCATTAATACACAACCGAGACCTTGCTTTGAGGCATCACAATATATCACAAAATCATCATTCCCTTCAGGTAATGACAATATAGGTGCCGTAGTTAACTTTTTCTTCAATAACTGAAACGCTTTCTCTTGTTCATCCTTCCATTCAAATTTCTTCCCCTTATGCGTTAATGCAGTCAAGGGTTTTGCTATTCTGGAAAAGTCTTGGATGAACCTTATGTATTAACCAGCTAGTCCTAAAAACTGGCCTTATGTGTTTCGGAGTTTTCGGGGTTTCCCACTTTTCAACAGTTTCTATCTTTGCCGGATCCACCTTAATACCTTCTTTGTTCACTATGTGACCGAGGAATTGAACTTCTTCCAACCAAAATGCACACTTTGAAAACTTAGCGTACAATTCTTCCTTCCTCAATACTTCTAACACCTTTCTCAAATGTTCACCGTGTTCTTGGTCATTCTTTGAGTAAATAAGTATGTCATCAATGAAAACAATGACAAACTTGTCAAGGTATGGTCCACACACTCGGTTCATAAGGTCCATGAACACAGCTGGTGCATTAGTTAAACCAAACGGCATGACCATAAACTCGTAATGACCGTAACGTGTTCTGAAAGCAGTCTTTGGAATATCATCTTCTTTCACCCGCATTTGATGATACCCGGAACGTAAGTCAATCTTTGAATAAACAGACGAGCCTTGTAGTTGATCAAATAAGTCGACGATTCTCGGTAGTAGATAGTGGTTCTTTATGGTAAGTTTGTTCAACTCTCGGTAGTCGATACACAACCTGAATGTAACATCTTTCTTCTTGACAAACAAAACAGGAGCTCCCCACGGTGATGTGCTTGGTCGAATGAAACCACGCTCTAAAAGTTCTTGTAATTGGCTCTGAAGTTCCTTCATTTCAATAGGTGCGAGTCTGTATGGAGCACGAGCTATTGGTGCAGCTCCCGGTACAAGGTCTATTTGAAATTCAACGGATCGGTGTGGAGGTAGTCCCGGTAATTCTTTCGGAAATACATCGGGAAATTCTTTTGCGACAGAAATATCATTGATGTTCTTTTCTTCGGAATTGACTTTCTCGACGTGTGCTAGCATAGCATAGCAACCTTTTCTTATTAGTTTTTGTGCCTTCAGGTTACTAATAAGATTTAAATTTGCATTGCTCTTTTCTCCGTACATCATTAAGGGTTTTCCTTTTTCTCGTATAATGTAAATTGCATTTTTGTAACAAACGATCTCTGCTTTCACTTCTTTCAACCAGTCCATACCGATTATCACATCAAAAGTCCCTAACTCTACTGGTATCAAGTCAATCTTAAATGTTTCGCTAACCAGTTTAATTTCTCGATTCCGACATATATTATCTGCTGAAATTAATTTACCATTTGCTAATTCGAGTAAAAATTTACTATCTAAAGGCGTCAATGGGCAACTTAATTTAGCACAAAATTCTCTACTCATATAGCTTCTATCCGCACCCGAATCAAATAAAACATAAGCAGATTTATCATCAATAAGAAACGTACCCGTAACAAGCTCCGGGTCTTCCTGTGCCTCTGCCGCATTAATATTGAAAACTCTTCCGCGGCCTTGTCCATTCGTGTTCTCCTGGTTCGGGAAATTTCTAATAATGTGGTCCAGTTTTCCACATTTATAACAAACTACATTGGCATAACTTGCTCCGAAACTACTTGCTCCGCCATTACTCTTTCTAACACCATTTGTTCCTTTCGTTCTATTAACCCCTGGTCCGTAGACCTCACACTTCACCGCGCTATGACCATTTCTTTTGCACTTGTTGCAAAATTTGGTGCAGAACCCTGAGTGATACTTTTCACACCTTTGGCATAGCTGCTTCTGATTGTTGTTGTTGTTATGGTTGTTATTGTTGTTGGGATGATTGTTGTAGTTGTTGTTGTTGTTGTTGTTGTTGTTGTTGTTGTGCCGTTTGTTATAGTTGCAATTGATGTTGCAATTTTTGGGATAGTTGTTGTTGTTTTGGTGACTCTTATCACCGTTTTCCTCCCACTTTCTTTTGACTAACTTCACGTTGGCCTCTTCGGTCGCCTGTTCTTTAATTCTTCCCTCAATCTGGTTCACTAGTTTATGAGCCATTCCACATGCCTTTTGTATGGAGGCAGACTCGTGTGAACTTATATCTTCTTGGATTCTCTCCGGTAACCCTTTCACAAATGCTTCGATCTTCTCTTCCTCATCTTCGAACACTCTCGGACACAATAGGCACAATTCTGTGAATCGTCTTTCGAACGAAGTAATATCGAATCCCTGTGTTCGTAACCCTCTAAGTTCTGACTTGAGCTTATTGACCTCGGTTCTGGGACGGTACTTCTCGTTCATCAAGTGCTTAAATGCAGACCATGGTAGCGCGTAAGCAACATCTTGTCCCACTTGCTCTAGATAGGTATTCCACCATGTTAACGCACTACCTGTGAAGGTATACGTAGCGTACTTCACTTTGTCTCCTTCAGCACACTTACTTATGGGAAACACCGATTCAACTTTCTCGGTCCACCGTTTCAATCCGATTGGTCCTTCGGTCCCATCAAATTCTGAAGGTTTGCAGGTAGTGAATTCCTTGTAGGAGCATCCTACACGATTTCTTGCACCGTTAGCTGTATTGCTAGATTCAGAGTTATTGTTGGTATGTAGCGCGGCCTGTACTGCGGCTATGTTTGAAGCAAGAAAGGCACGAAATTCCTCTTCGCTCATATTCAAGGTGTGTCAGGTAGTCGGTGCCATTTCCTTCAAAATAGTCAAATGAAACAATTTAATCATACAAAATATTAAGAGTAGTCAATAGTATCTCGTAGCATAATATGAACTCATTTATAAAAGCTTTTTCTTCATATTAGCGTTTTATAAGTTTAAATTCGGGTACTACCTACCCGTTAAGTTCATACTTAGTAGCTAATATACAATTTAACTACTACAATTCCATATGAAAAACTGATTATAATAATATATCACATACAAATATTTGATACAAATATTCTTCAAACTTACAACTTCGCTATATTACATATAACATGAAATATAGTACACTATGATACAGGACAGTTTTGAAGATAAATCTAGTTAATACGCAAGTTCTTCAGCAAAGGAAATAAAGACACGTAATTCATAAGTCCAGAAACAAGTCATGCATTCTGGTTTTACTAAGACGACTTCCCATCCTTGGTCTTATGGAAAATAACCGTTATGACCATTAGCTAGGCCCGTAATGTCGTCAAAAAGACGAGGGTTTCGTAATGTCCAACAGCCCCGTAATAATCTAAAAACCTTGTTTCTCACCCCAACTACTGAATCCGTCACTTGTGGGAAAATTTTATTTAAAAGTTGCAATCCGATGTTCTTTTTCTCACTTTGGTAAAAAGCGAACATCACTAACTCGTAAGCATAACATGCTTCTTTATGTTGCATGTTAGAAGCTCTTTCTAATTCAGGAAATCCTATGTTGGGATATGTTGAGTCAAAATAGGTTCTTAACCCGTAGCGTAAAATTGCATTTGGGTTCCCCGCATTTAACTCTTTAAAGAAAACACAACGTAACTTAAAGTCTCCCCAATGTGATATACCCCACCTATCAAAGGAAAGCCTTTTATAAACTAAGGCATTTCTGGAAAGTCTTTCAAATGTTTGACAAGTTAATTTCACCATAACTAAATGTGCTGATGAATTCTGACCGACTCTAGACAAGATTTCCTCAATTATATCCTCTGGTAAGTCTTCTAAAATATTCGGTTGTCTACTCTTAGCGTCCATTTTGTTTTTATACTGTAAAATAGATAAGGATTAGATTCGTAATAACAAACAATACAAGCAATTTTTACATAGAACATAAAAGTACAAGCACACTACAATACATTTATTACACAACATGCTCACACCCCTCTAATTTGAATCACTGGTTTCTTCTTCTTCGGACTTGGTTCTTTTTCCTAATCTTTTAGGGATATATGATGTTCCTCTAATACGAGTCGTCGATTTCCACATTGGTTTAGAAAAACCTGGTGGTTTAGAGGTTCCCGGGTTATTGTCACGATATTGAAAATACGGGTGTTGACGGTACATATAAAGTTCATCGGGGTCGGAATCAGATTTCTCTATTTTGATACCTTTTCCCTTATTATTTTATTTTGCCTCATTAAATTGGGTCGGGGTAATTTGTATAACATCATCAGAATCCTCATCAGGATCCGATTCATCGGAAAATTGGTAATTTTCCCAATATTTTGCTTCCTTAGCGGAAACACCATTGACCATTATTAACTTTGGTCCATTGGTTAAGGATTTTCTTTTATTTGACCAGTTTTTTGTGGTTCCTACTATTCCCCCCTCCAGAACCTCTTCTTCTTCTGGTTCCTCTTCTTCCGGTTCCGTTTCTTCTTCCGGTTCTTCGGGAACTTGTGAATCTTGCCAATATATATTCAACTCTTCGTTATTATTAGGTGAGTCAATGGGATTTGTGCTAGAGGTAGACATCTATCACACAATATCAAACATGTTAAGAGATTAATATATCACATAATATTTACATGTTAATAATATATAGTTTCCAACAAAAATGTTAAGCAATCATTTTTAAAGAAAACACGGTCGAAGTCCAGACTCACTAATGCATCCTAAAAAACTCGATAAGACACACTAATGCAAATTTTCTAGTTCTCTAAGACCAATGCTCGGATACCAACTGAAATGTCCCGTTCATATTGATTATAAATGTTCCATATTAATTGATTTCGTTGCGAGGTTTTGACCTCTATATGAGACGTTTTTCAAAGACTGCATTCATTTTTAAAACAACCATAACCTTTATTTTATCAATAAAGGTTTTAAAAACATTACGTAGATTATCAAATAATGATAATCTAAAATATACTGTTTACACACGACCATTACATAATGGTTTACAATAGAAATATATTACATCGACATATGTTTCTTGAATGCAGTTTTTACACAATATCATACAAACATGAACTCCAAATAATGTCCTTATTTTAGTATGCAACAGCGAAAGCTCTTAGTATTCGCCTGAGAATAAACATGCTTTAAACGTAAACAAAAATGTTGGTGAGTTATAGGTTTAACCTATATATATCAAATCGTAACAATAGACCACAAGATTTCTTATTTCAATACACATCCCATACATAGAGATAAAAATCATTCATATGGTGAAATCCTGGTAACCGATATTAACAAGATGCATATGTAAGAATATCCCCATCATTCCGGGACACCCTTCGGATATGATATAAATTTCGAAGTACTAAAGCATCCGGTACTTTGGATGGGGTTTGTTAGGCCCAATAGATCTATCTTTAGGATTCGCGTCAATTAGGGTGTCTATTCCCTAATTCCTAGATTACCAGACTTAATAAAAAGGGGCATATTCGATTTCGATAATTCAACCATAGAATGTAGTTTCATGTACTTGTGTCTATTTTGTAAATCATTTATAAAACCTGCATGTATTCTCATCCCAAAAATATTAGATTTTAAAAGTGGGACTATAACTCACTTTCACAGATATTTCCTTCCTCGGAAATAAGACTTGACCACGGATCGATTCACGAACCTATGCAAATATGTACATATATATCAAAGTATGATCAAAATATAATTACAACTATTTTTATTAGGTTTTATAGATTTGAGTGTATTAAGTCAGCTGTCCTCGTTAGTAACCTACAACTAGTTGTCCACAGTTAGATGTACAGAAATAAATCGATATATATTATCTTGAATCAATCTACGACCCAGTGTATACATGTCTCAGGCGAGATCACAACTCAAAGTATATATAATTTTGGAATCAACCTCAATCCTGTATAGCTAACTCCAACATTACTGCATATAGAGTGTCTATGGTTGTTCCAAATAATATATATACATGGGTCTATATGATATGTCAAAATATTTGCATACGTGTCTATGGTATCCCAAGATTACATAATATATTAGAATACATGTATAATACAATATAAGTTAGCTAGGATTTTATTTGTATAGATTTGTTAAACATTTCCCGTAGCTAAAATAATCAAAAAATATCCAATCTTGTTTTACCCATAACTTCTTCATTTAAATCCGTTTTGAGTGAATCCAATTGCTATGGTTTCATATTAAACTTAAGTTTATGAATCTATACAGAAAAAGTATAAGTTTATCGTAGGAATTACAGGTTATAAGTCGTTTTTGTAAAGGTAGTCATTTTCAGTCGAAAGAACGACGTCTAGATGACCATTTTGGAAAACATACTTCCACTTTGAGTTTAACCATGATTTTTGGATATAGTTTCATGTTCATAAGAAAAATCATTTTCCCAGAAGAACAATTTTTAAATCAAATTTTATCATAGTTTTTAATTAACTAACCCAAACCAGCCCGCGGTGTTACTACAACGGCATATAGAACATGTGTGTAATGACCCGGACTTTTTCGATCGTTCTATACTTATAAGATTAATATTTACATAAATTAAACCTTACCAACATGATAAGCAATCCAAATTGTTGAGATTTATGTTTTTAAAAAGAGTTTTACACAACGTTTGACCGTCTAGTTTGACCGATGATATCACGAACTATATAACATATGATAATTATACGTTTGTGTATATATATGTATATATACATATTTAACATGATCCAAGGATGTTTTAATACCTCATTTTGTATTAATAACAATAAGTTATAAGTATATTTTGAAACTACTAACTTAAGTTTTCAAAACGATAACCATACGTAACGTCATTTGACATAAATACTTATGACCTATAATGTTTATACATATATCGTATATATAATGTATTTAATCACTTTTTAAGGACTTAAATACATAAAACCATATAAGTATATTCACAAAAGATAGCTATATTTGAATCCTCATTCCATTTTTCACAAGATTTCTATACGTATATCTACGGTATATGTACTCGTATCATACCTAGCTTCTATACGTATTTACTATTGGTATATACACATCAAATTACCACCAACCAACCCTTGTTCATGCCCTAGGTATAAGGTAATTGGAATTTGGAAGCTTATTGACTAATTACATAAGATAACAAACTAAAATCTTGTCATGAACACCTTAGTTCCACGTTTTCTATAAGCTTCATGGGCACTTCATTTTGATTCAAATTTCTACATCATTTCTTAGTTAAACACACACTCTTTCATAACCCTTAAACACCTTAACCATCTCAGCCTATCACCATGAAAATCTAGCTTCAAGAACATCACTTAAACACCATAAGAAAACCCTTACAAAAACACTTCAAGAATCCTTCCAAAAACACAAGTTTACTTCCAATCTTTCATCCAACTCCACCACTCTTTTGGTTCTAGGTTTTTACTCCTCTTTTACAGAAATCTTGTCCAAGTAACTTGAGGTAGTAACTTTGTTCATAACCTTATTCGATTCATATATATATAGCTATCTTATTTTATGGTATACAATTTTAACAACAAGAACATAGTTTGAATGATTTCAAACTTGTTTGCAAACTAAATAGATCCTTCTAACTTAACTTTTAAAATACTTCAAGACCTGTAATATATCATAAATATATTCTAATTTAACAAGGTATAACTTGGTTTTTCAAAGAACACCTTAAAAACTGTTTTTACGACGTCGGAGTGCAACCGGGGGCTGTTTTGGGTTGGATAATTAAAAACTATTTTGAACCTTGAATTGGAGGTTTATTTTCTGGGAAAATGATATTTACTATGAATATGATAACACATAAAAATTTCATGATTTAACTCAAAGTATAAGTATTTTTAGAAAAATAATCATTTAATGTTGTTTACATAAGGGAAAATGATTAACTTCATAAGTTTCACCAAAGTTTGACCTATGACCTGTGATTTCGAATACAAACTAAGGTATTTACAGTTCATAGTCTTAAAGAAGAACTCGATCCAAGGAAGTGGCAAGTTGAACCAACGAAAACGGAGTTGTAACGAAGAAACTATGACCAAAACAAGATCGGATATCCAAAACTAGTTTAGCCACGAAAATAATTGGAGAAAAATTAAATGAATCACATCTTTCTAAAATAACATGATATTTTATATATATGTACTCATAATTTAATTTTATATATTTCAGGACCACCCGTAAACAATACGAGAAGATTAATCATAAGATCCCATGATTGTGCGCAACACGTCATTTGACAACACCGGTACTTTATGTACGCAACACGTCATTTGACAACACCGGTACCGTGGGTCAAGATTAATCCCGACCAATAAAAATATGATGGGGTTTTATTTATTTCGATGGGGGTTTTATTTATTTATTAAACACCTAAATATGAACCATTAAAATTGAATTACTAACATCGGACTGATAACTACGGACTAAGAAATTATTAAAAGTATTAAAAGTATAATAAGTATATATATGTGACGATTGTTTAAAATGAAAATATATTGATAAATTATATATGGATAGGTTCGTGATATCAATCGGAGACCAAGTCAAAATATATATATCTTCAAGGCAAAAGTGAGTATATAGTCCCACTTTTAAACTCTAAGTATTTCGGGATGAGAATACATGTATTTTATGTTTTACGTTATGGACACAAGTAACTGAAAAATATATTCTACGTTGAGTTGTACCACTGGCATACTTCCCTGTAGCTTGGTAACTATTATTTACAGCGGTATTGTAAACGCGAATCCTGTTGATAGATCTATCGGGCCTGACAACCCCAACCGGACTGGACGACCAGTATTCAACGGTTGCACAGTACTTCGTTTCGTGACTACACTTGGTACTGTGTAGTAAGATTTCATAATAAAGGGAATATGCGACGTGATTAAATGTTAAGTATGGTTACCAAGTGCTCAACCACTTAGAATATTTTTATTAAAATGTTTGAAAGGACCCGTTCATATACATTATAAACGATTCACAATAGTTGATTACATTGCGAGGTATTTGACCTCTATATTATACTTTTTACAAACATTGCATTCGTTTTTAAAAGACAATCTTTCTTTACATCGAAAATTGACAGGCATGCATACCATTTCATAATATCCACTATCCAACTATAAATTGATTTAATAATAATCTTTTATGAACTCAATGACTCGAATGCAACGTTCTTCGAAATATGCTATGAAAGACTCCAAGTAATATCTTTAAAATGAGCAAATGTACAGCGGAAGATTTCTTTAACACCTGAGAATAAACATGCTTTAAAGTGTCAACCAAAAGGTTGGTGAGTTCATTAGTTTATCATAATCATTTATTTCTATCATTTTAATAGACCACGAGAATTTCATTTCCAGTTCTCATAAATATACGTCCCATGCATAGAGACAAAAATAATCATTCATATGGTGAACACCTGGTAACCGACATTAACAATATGCATATAAGAATATCCCCTATCATTCCGGGATCCTCCTTCGGACATGATATAAATTTCGAAGTACTAAAGCATCCGGTACTTTGGATGGGGTTTGTTAGGCCCAATAGATCTATCTTTAGGATTCGCGTCAATTAGGGTGTCTGTTCCCTAATTCTTAGATTACCAGACTTTAATAAAAAGGGGCATATTCGATTTCGATAATTCAACCATAGAATGTAGTTTCAATTACTTGTGTCTATTTCGTCATACATTTATAAAAGCGCATGTATTCTCAGTCCCAAAAATATAAAGGGTAAAAAGGCAAATGAAACTCACCATACTGTATTTCGTAGTAAAAATACATATAACGTCATTGAACAAGTGCAAGGTTGGCCTCGGATTCACGAACCTATATTAATTATATGTATTTATATGTTGGTCAATATTTGTATAGCAATTTAGGTCAGGTCATAGTGTAATCCTATCCTATAGCTCGAGTCTGACTCTACAGTATAGTAACATGTTATATTACTCATGCTCAATTAAGATTCTAGTAAAAGGTGACGTGTGAAACAACGTAACACAAATGGTTTCATATTCATAAAATAGTTAACAGGAAAAGTCAAAGTTCAAAGTCAAAAGTCAAAGGTTAAAGTCAAAAGTCAAAGGTCAAAGTAAAAATGAGGTCGCATGCAAATATATAATAACTTATACAAAAATGATTTTCGGTCAAACATGACTAAACGGGCCACTTCAGCTATTTTTAGAAAAATTATCGGAACTCCGATTGATAAACGGCCAAAGATAAAAGTTACACATTACCAAAAAGATTAAGCATAAATATTACAGAAGTAAACTAAACCTAGACAACTCGTAGTTGCCAACGCGTTTTCGGCGTTTCAAAGTTAATTTTTCAGCTTTAATAAATTTACAAAAGTGACCGAGTAGCCTACTTTGGAGATTTTCAGAAAATTCCTCAAAACTCGTATTGACAAACGGTCAAAGCCTGCAAATTCTCGTTACCACAAAGATATAACATGATTTTTGGCAAGAGTAAACACATATCAGGCCAACCATGACAACTGATACAAAACTGACATTTTTAAATAAAAAAGTTTCAGCTCTTTTTAGAATTTTAAAATGTGATCAAACCGTCAACTTTGATGATTTTTAGAAAAATCGTCGAGACTCGCATTGACAAACGGCCAGAGTCGTTTGTTAGACCTTACAGCAAAGAATTCAGTGGTATTTTGTTTTATATATGAAACAACGCAGATCAGCGAGAATTTCAGTTCCCGTTTCGACATTTCATCAAAATTTGCAAAACTTCTTTTGTCCATAACTTGACAACCGTTCAACGAAACGAGACGTGCTCTATATGAAAATTCATCTACTCGACGAGTAGAATCCAAATAACCACTTTTTATAACCCAGAAAATTAGTTCACTAATTATCATCAGCAATTTTAATTACGAAATTAATTATCCAATTTGTTTATTTCATAACTTTCTAACCGTTACTTGGATTCAAGTGATTCTTAAACCAAAATTCAACTATTTTTCGCTAGCTTTCCAACAACATGCATATCTTATACCTTATCTCAATCGTATATGTAACTAATTCAGGAATCAAACATAACCTATCTAATGGCAATATCAAAAGTACAAGCATGCATAATCCTATATACTCGAGCACTAGTCAGGGATACACTATTAGTATGTAAAAATTAAATTATGAGTACTCACATATCAATATTGAGATTCAATATTGCAGGAAAGGTACGTAAACGCAACGGAGATGATAAACACTATATTGACCTCACGAGCATACCCATTAATCATACTCAATCACCTCCATAGCTATAACCCATAATTTCCTTAATCCTATCCCACTCGAAAAAACAACTTCAAAATCACTCGGACAGCACTCCGTCGTAATATTTTATGTATACTAATAATATCTTGAGCTAATACGGAGTAAATATATATATGTAAATCGATTGAGAGAGTTTAGAGAAAACTATTTTCAAGTTTCTATGAAATAATGAAACCTATTGAATTCTATTTATAATAGATTTTTGAATTATTAAAGTGAATTATTAAAGTATGAATTATTAAAGTGAATTATTAAAGTATGAATTATTAAAGTGAATTATTAAAGTATGAATTATTAAAGTGAATTATTAAAGTATGAATTATTAAAGTGAATTATTAAAGTATGAATTACTAAAGTTAAAGTAAAGTAAAAATAAAGTAAAGGTAAAGTTTAAGTATAGTAAAAGTATAAAACTATGTACGTATAATACGCGTATAAATATATATAATATTAATTTAAATCGTTATATATATTTAATAAAATAAAATATAAATATCGTTATCTTTATCATACTAGTTAAGTAATGAGTTGTCAAAAGTGGTTCTAGATATTTATAAAAGTTATATACGTTTTAATAATAAAGTTCTTTTTAAACTAAAAACGTTTTTGTACGTTTGAAACTAAATAGATCAATCGAGTCTTTATGAGATTCAATCTTCCACTATCCTTTGTCTAGTTCTCAATGATTGACAATTTGTTCATATTTATAAATTACTTTACCATTTTCCGAATATTGTTAAAATGAAAAGATTTCTCAAATCAACGTGGGCCTTTCAACAGAGACTTGTAATCATAATTCAATATATCTGATAATTCAATCATTTGATCTTATCTTCTAATTCCATTGATAAACATTTTGAAACAGATACAATCATATAAAGTATTTAATCTAATATTTTGTTTACGTTTCAAGTTATAATATATATACACATATACATATATAATCACATTCGTTTAATGGTTCGTAAATCGTTGGAACTTGGTCGAGGTTGAATGAATGTATGAACATAGTTTAAAATTCTTGAAATTTAACTTAACAAATATTGCTTATCGTGTCGGAAACATATAAAGATTAAAGTTTAAATTTGGTTGGAAATTTTCGGGTTGTCACAGTACCTACCCGTTAAAGAAATTTCGTCCCGAAATTTTAGTGGAAAAGTCATGAATGATAATAAGTATGTTTTCATGATGCATACGGGCTGAAAATTAGAGTTTTATCATCAGCGAATACTTTGGATAAACAATCCATTTATATGAAGAGTACGAATGAAGGTAACATAGAAGAGTAAAATGAGTAAGTGTAGATTCATCTTATCATTTGATGTAGATATGATTGATTCCCAGATTTTAAAGGATTTGAAGAAAATCTTCTTAATAAGATTTGACTCTCCGGTAATCAAGGGAATTAGGATCCGCTTTAAATGCGATCGTCCATTTTAATTGTTCTGTCAGAGATTTTCTTATAAATTCACCTCCTTCGTTTCCTTACAACTCACACCATCTGTTGATGCATTTTATGCAAGTCCCTAGACATCTACCCACGTCCATTGCAGGTACAACAGTCTACAGGCCACCATGATTGCTCGTTATTATCCTATCCGTGTTTGTATGTGGTTACAGAAACTGCAGGAACGAGATTTAGATGTTTGACTATGTTAGACTTAGTCAGACGTACGAGTGAAGCCTCACTAGTACGGCTGACAGGCTCATACGCATGGTTGATGCTGAGCTAAGTCACAATTACAACCTAAATGATAAGACACGAGTGAGTGATCACCTGTACAGTTGATGAAGTCAACTCGTACGTGTGATGAATGAATCGTATGGGTGTGTCAACAGCAGGGGTATATAAAGTCTTATGTTCTTCATTTTAGGTTAAGCCTCTCATTTGTTACACACACTCAAATCTAGTGAGCTCCTTCGATTCTCTCTCAGTCCAAATCACCCAGGTGGTGAATAATAGCTCTAGGTGTTGATCTAATCACACTTGATTTAGTTGTGGTTTGACTAAATTAATCAAAAAAAACTTAACCTATTCACTAGAGGGTTTGATTCACTTATTCTGCCATTGTGTGAGTTAAATCTGTTGATTTCTAAGTTCCTAGTCATGTTTCATCACCTTCTATTCTTTCCCCCTCAACTCATATTTTAAAGTATTCATCAATATGCTCCATCCAGTTCTGATTCTCGATATACTTCTAACTTTCATATCGGTCATTCTTCTTTTTTTCATCTACCGCTGGAAGAATCTATTAACTTTTACTATACTCTTGGGTTTATAGTGTTCCTAGTTTTCCCGTGTCTTTATATTGCTATATGCATCGATATATATGGTTTATAATTTCTGGTTTGTCGTTGGGCTTTATATGTTCCCTTATATTTCAAAGTCTCTGCTTCTGTCTTCTATAATCATTATCATTCACAGTTAATGCTCTCTTTTATTTGCTGCAATTTATACCCCAATTTCTATTTCGGAGTTTTGTCCTTTCGTTTCTTCTTCTTGCGATTAAGCACCGCTTGTAATGGTCCAGAATTCACAGATATGAATTTCGAAATGAACATTGTTAATGTTCTAGGAAGGAAATTGTGATGGCACGATCTTGACTTGTCAAATTACTAAAATACCTTGGAAAAGGCCGAATCATCAAGAAATATTTTCTTGATATTTTAGAGGTTAAATAGAATACAAGAGCCGTATAACATGGCACATGATGATGTTATGATCTGTGAATCATCACGTTCCATTTAGAAACTCAGCATGACTTACTGTAATATAATCACATTGATCAAGTGTCATTATATTATACTAATTCATGCTTCAGTCCCAACACTACTTCAAAATATTCCTATTTTAAACTTGAATGTTTCAGAATTTAGAAACTAAAATAGTTTCTTTTATGATGTAATACAGATAGCGCGAAGAGGTAAATGATTTCAAATAAGAAAAATTAAGAAAATATCTTCAGAAATATGGAGGATATTTATAATGAAAGATATGATGATATTTTAGAATTTCTAATATCAGAGGATGATGAAGAATATTGTCCGCAGGGGTTTAGAGTCAGGAGCAAGGTATTCGTTAATGACTTCAGCAGATACTGAATTATTTAGATCCTTTGAAGTCAGGTTCAGTCTTTGTAATTTGTCCACAGCCTCCTTCCTACTTTGCTCAATCCGTTTTCCAGTTCCAAGACTTCTCTTTTTCTGCGCTTTGCCAGCACACCTATTCATTATCATCAAACTTTTACTGTTAAGGTCGTTTATAGTTTTTTTGCTGCTTCATCAGTATTTTTCCATTTTCGGAGAACCAATTCGTAGTTCGAAGTGTTTTTCAGAATCTTCACATTCAAATTAAGTCAAGAAGATAGACGTTATATATACACATATAACTGTTGGCATAGACATGCTGCGAGATTTCAAAATACTGATTGCTAATTCCCAATGATTCGTATGGAAATTCTCATTACAAGATGCGAATGAGTAAATGATGGGGTTTCAATGAATAATTATAATGACTTTTTGGAGAGGCTAAAGTCAAAGGGTAATGAAGTTCTTGATACATCTGTTAATAATGTGGTGGAATGTAAAAGGTTCCCTGGTAACGATGGTGTATATCTCAAGGTTATAATAAGGTTAGTCTGACTGAAAAGTCGAAGTTGACTTGCTGGAGCTGTGACAAAACTGGCTACTTTGAATAGGAGTCGCAAAGTTATTTTTGCTAATAAATGCTAAAGAATCTGACGCGGATACGTTGTTTAAACTTTTACTTTGGTTTCAAGAGTTTTTCGGGTACATAACTGTGGGTAACATGTGGTTGGATCATCATCTCGATTGCTCATCATTCGAAGTGTCTTCAGAAATTTTCGAAGGGTTTGAACACAAATTGTAATCGTTAACATACATTTGATGTTCTAACACAGTTTTGAAGTCAAAATATAGCTTGTGAAAGATGTAAGGATCTAAGAGTGATGATTTTGGTCATATCTCAAGTTGAATTTTGAGATTTCAAAATCAGAATATGTAATTAAATTTTGAATGAGTATGGTTGTTTTGATTTCTATAAAAGAATGTATATTGTTGTGAAAGTAGGGAGTATAATGGATGATTTGCTGAATCAGATTCGAAGAATGTAATATATTAATTGTGAATTTATATATCTCTTGGGTATTACCTACCCGTTAAAAAAAATTTCACAATTAATATTTTGTACAAAAGAATTTTATTACATTCTTTATGAAAATATATATATGTATATTTTCTTCAGATGTAACATAGATTTAATGAGTTAATGTTAAATTAAACTCATTTGATTTACGGTTGAAACTAGAATTGAATAATCCCTAAAGGCTTTAAAAAGTACATAACTTTTACGCAGTATTTCTTTAATGACATTGAAATTATGAATCAATACTTCGTTATTTGTTGATGTATGATGTTCGGTTCGTGGAATTCTTGTGAATTTCGCAAAGTACGAATGATGTTATCTGAAAAGTTTCGGGTACATCGATGATGAAAGTGTAAAATCAAATATATACTTGATTTATTATGAATTGGAATTTGTTGAATTGCGACAGAGATTGTAGTTAACGCTGGATAAGTTGCGGCCGAAGGACGTACATTATTGCATATTTGTAATATGAATTAACCGAGTAGTTAAGATTCACACACAATAGCTTAGCACGGGAAGATTTATTTTTATTTCAAAATAAATAAAATATACATATAATTTCTTCAAAGGGAATGAGTTAATTCTTCATAACTCGTTGATACAATATACGGGTTATTGATTCGTAATGATGTCCATAGTGATTCTTGAGCTGACGGAGTTTGTGATGTTATAGGTGTTGTTGATTCTGATGTTGACTGTACTGATGATGCTGGTGACACTGACGGTACTGTTGATGCTGTTGGTAAAACAAGTTTAGCTTGTTAATCACACACCATTTTTGTCAGGGTTTCTACTCTTCCTTCTATCATTTTGGTTCGCTTAACTGATTTATGGTTAGGGCTAGATTAGATAATCTCTAAGACTTTAGAGATTACATAATCTGCGCGGAATGTTTCTCCAATGAAGTTATGAATTAACACTTCGTCTGTTATTGTTGTTGGTTTTCCTTGGTATCTACAGGGCGTATGACATTGGTGCTCGTGGGACAGAGTGTAAAGTTGAGGTTTACGACGTGGTTGTGGTTGGGGTGGTAATGGTACTATTGGCGTTGATGATGGTGTTACTGGTTATGCTGCTGATGCTGCTGCTGGTGTTTGTAATCTCTGCACCATATTCTCCAAAGCCACTACCCGAGCGCGAAGCTCGTTGACTTCTTCTATTACACCGGGGTGATTGTCGGTTCGGACGAGCGGATAAATAAAATCTAAAATTTGATGTAATATATAATCGTGACGAGATACTCTGGAAATGAGCGAGAAAATGGTGTTTCGGACAGGTTCGCCGGTAAGTGCTTCAGGTTCTTCGTCAAGAGGGCAATGTGGTGGATGGAAGGGATCACCCTCTTCTTGTCTCCAATGATCGAGGAGGCTACGAACCCATCCCCAATTCATCCAGAATAGGTGATGACTGATTGGTTGATCTATTCCGGTCACACTGCTTTCGGAGCTGGAGTGGGATTCCATTTCGAAATCCGAGGAACTTGAATTAATGATGAATTCCATTTCGTACGATTGAATAAGGATTTTTTTTTTTTTCGATATGAAATGATTTTTGGTTATCAGATGGTATTCTAATTACATAGAATATCCATATATATAGAACAAAAGATTTCGTAAATTACGGAGGAATTTACGGGATATATCAGGAAACGTTTACAGTAATAGATACGATAAGATATGATTTAGCAGATACGCTAAGATATGAATTTTTGTCTATACACTATTCATGCAATCAATGCAGCAAGACGTGGCTTAGACTAAAAATGATAAGCAGGTAATTTCTTGAGGATGATAAGTAGTTAATTTTTGACACAAAATGATAAGCAAAACTATTGACATGCAGACACGGTCGAAGTCCAGACTCACTAATGCATCCTATCGACTTATCTGTTAGACACACTAATGCAGACCTGGTTCGCTAAGACCACCGCTCTGATACCAACTGAAAGGACCCGTTCATATACATTATAAACGATTCACAATAGTTGATTACATTGCGAGGTATTTGACCTCTATATTATACTTTTTACAAACATTGCATTCGTTTTTAAAAGACAATCTTTCTTTACATCGAAAATTGACAGGCATGCATACCATTTCATAATATCCACTATCCAACTATAAATTGATTTAATAATAATCTTTTATGAACTCAATGACTCGAATGCAACGTTCTTCGAAATATGCTATGAAAGACTCCAAGTAATATCTTTAAAATGAGCAAATGTACAGCGGAAGATTTCTTTAACACCTGAGAATAAACATGCTTTAAAGTGTCAACCAAAAGGTTGGTGAGTTCATTAGTTTATCATAATCATTTATTTCTATCATTTTAATAGACCACGAGAATTTCATTTCCAGTTCTCATAAATATACGTCCCATGCATAGAGACAAAAATAATCATTCATATGGTGAACACCTGGTAACCGACATTAACAATATGCATATAAGAATATCCCCTATCATTCCGGGATCCTCCTTCGGACATGATATAAATTTCGAAGTACTAAAGCATCCGGTACTTTGGATGGGGTTTGTTAGGCCCAATAGATCTATCTTTAGGATTCGCGTCAATTAGGGTGTCTGTTCCCTAATTCTTAGATTACCAGACTTTAATAAAAAGGGGCATATTCGATTTCGATAATTCAACCATAGAATGTAGTTTCAATTACTTGTGTCTATTTCGTCATACATTTATAAAAGCGCATGTATTCTCAGTCCCAAAAATATAAAGGGTAAAAAGGCAAATGAAACTCACCATACTGTATTTCGTAGTAAAAATACATATAACGTCATTGAACAAGTGCAAGGTTGGCCTCGGATTCACGAACCTATATTAATTATATGTATTTATATGTTGGTCAATATTTGTATAGCAATTTAGGTCAGGTCATAGTGTAATCCTATCCTATAGCTCGAGTCTGACTCTACAGTATAGTAACATGTTATATTACTCATGCTCAATTAAGATTCTAGTAAAAGGTGACGTGTGAAACAACGTAACACAAATGGTTTCATATTCATAAAATAGTTAACAGGAAAAGTCAAAGTTCAAAGTCAAAAGTCAAAGGTTAAAGTCAAAAGTCAAAGGTCAAAGTAAAAATGAGGTCGCATGCAAATATATAATAACTTATACAAAAATGATTTTCGGTCAAACATGACTAAACGGGCCACTTCAGCTATTTTTAGAAAAATTATCGGAACTCCGATTGATAAACGGCCAAAGATAAAAGTTACACATTACCAAAAAGATTAAGCATAAATATTACAGAAGTAAACTAAACCTAGACAACTCGTAGTTGCCAACGCGTTTTCGGCGTTTCAAAGTTAATTTTTCAGCTTTAATAAATTTACAAAAGTGACCGAGTAGCCTACTTTGGAGATTTTCAGAAAATTCCTCAAAACTCGTATTGACAAACGGTCAAAGCCTGCAAATTCTCGTTACCACAAAGATATAACATGATTTTTGGCAAGAGTAAACACATATCAGGCCAACCATGACAACTGATACAAAACTGACATTTTTAAATAAAAAAGTTTCAGCTCTTTTTAGAATTTTAAAATGTGATCAAACCGTCAACTTTGATGATTTTTAGAAAAATCGTCGAGACTCGCATTGACAAACGGCCAGAGTCGTTTGTTAGACCTTACAGCAAAGAATTCAGTGGTATTTTGTTTTATATATGAAACAACGCAGATCAGCGAGAATTTCAGTTCCCGTTTCGACATTTCATCAAAATTTGCAAAACTTCTTTTGTCCATAACTTGACAACCGTTCAACGAAACGAGACGTGCTCTATATGAAAATTCATCTACTCGACGAGTAGAATCCAAATAACCACTTTTTATAACCCAGAAAATTAGTTCACTAATTATCATCAGCAATTTTAATTACGAAATTAATTATCCAATTTGTTTATTTCATAACTTTCTAACCGTTACTTGGATTCAAGTGATTCTTAAACCAAAATTCAACTATTTTTCGCTAGCTTTCCAACGACATGCATATCTTATACCTTATCTCAATCGTATATGTAACTAATTCAGGAATCAAACATAACCTATCTAATGGCAATATCAAAAGTACAAGCATGCATAATCCTATATACTCGAGCACTAGTCAGGGATACACTATTAGTATGTAAAAATTAAATTATGAGTACTCACATATCAATATTGAGATTCAATATTGCAGGAAAGGTACGTAAACGCAACGGAGATGATAAACACTATATTGACCTCACGAGCATACCCATTAATCATACTCAATCACCTCCATAGCTATAACCCATAATTTCCTTAATCCTATCCCACTCGAAAAAACAACTTCAAAATCACTCGGACAGCACTCCGTCGTAATATTTTATGTATACTAATAATATCTTGAGCTAATACGGAGTAAATATATATATGTAAATCGATTGAGAGAGTTTAGAGAAAACTATTTTCAAGTTTCTATGAAATAATGAAACCTATTGAATTCTATTTATAATAGATTTTTGAATTATTAAAGTGAATTATTAAAGTATGAATTATTAAAGTGAATTATTAAAGTATGAATTATTAAAGTGAATTATTAAAGTATGAATTATTAAAGTGAATTATTAAAGTATGAATTATTAAAGTGAATTATTAAAGTATGAATTACTAAAGTTAAAGTAAAGTAAAAATAAAGTAAAGGTAAAGTTTAAGTATAGTAAAAGTATAAAACTATGTACGTATAATACGCGTATAAATATATATAATATTAATTTAAATCGTTATATATATTTAATAAAATAAAATATAAATATCGTTATCTTTATCATACTAGTTAAGTAATGAGTTGTCAAAAGTGGTTCTAGATATTTATAAAAGTTATATACGTTTTAATAATAAAGTTCTTTTTAAACTAAAAACGTTTTTGTACGTTTGAAACTAAATAGATCAATCGAGTCTTTATGAGATTCAATCTTCCACTATCCTTTGTCTAGTTCTCAATGATTGACAATTTGTTCATATTTATAAATTACTTTACCATTTTCCGAATATTGTTAAAATGAAAAGATTTCTCAAATCAACGTGGGCCTTTCAACAGAGACTTGTAATCATAATTCAATATATCTGATAATTCAATCATTTGATCTTATCTTCTAATTCCATTGATAAACATTTTGAAACAGATACAATCATATAAAGTATTTAATCTAATATTTTGTTTACGTTTCAAGTTATAATATATATACACATATACATATATAATCACATTCGTTTAATGGTTCGTAAATCGTTGGAACTTGGTCGAGGTTGAATGAATGTATGAACATAGTTTAAAATTCTTGAAATTTAACTTAACAAATATTGCTTATCGTGTCGGAAACATATAAAGATTAAAGTTTAAATTTGGTTGGAAATTTTCGGGTTGTCACAATGTTTACATATGAAATCTTGTGGTCTATATTTATACCGCTGCCGGCATTAAACCTATATCTCACCAACTTTATGTTGACGTTTTAAACATGTCTATTCTCAGGTGATAACTAAAAGCTTCCGCTGCAACATGTTGAATTTAAGCAAGATCTTGAGTATGCATATTTGTGTCAAAAATAAAACTGCATATCGGAGGATTTGTAATGTAAAATATGTTGGAAATCGTATTGTTATCATCACATGTAAAGTTTGTAAGTCTAAGATTATCGCTAAACGATAATCATCTTTTTATTGTCTAAAGCTTGTATTAAAATAAGAGTTATGGTTTGTAATGTAAAATAAATGCAGTTGTTCTTTTAAAAATGTCGCATATAGAGCTCAATACCTCGCAATGAAATCATACGTTATCTAACTCGTCCTTATGGTTAAGGACGGGTTATGACAATGTGTTTAGTTGATTTTAAAAGTCAAGTTAGAAGGATTAACTTTTGTTTACGAACAAGTTTAGAATTAACTAAACTATGTTCTAGTGATTACAAGTTTAAACCTTCGAATAAGATAGCTTTATATGTATGAATCGAATTATGTTATGAACATCATTACTACCTCAAGTTTTCTGGATGAATCTACTGGAAATGAGAAAAATGGATCTAGCTTCAAAGGATCCTTGGATGGTTTGAAAGTTCCTGAAGCAGAATCATGACACGAAAAAAAGTTCAAGTAAGATTTTCACTCGAAATAAGATTGTTATAGTTGTAGAAATTTAATCAAAGTTTGATTATGAATATTAACTTGAATTAGAAAGATAACCTACTATAAATAACAAAGGTTCCTTGATCTTAGATGATTACTTGGAATGGATTAGAAAGCTTAGAAGTAGACTTGCAAACTTGGAAGTATTCTTGATTTTTATGAAATTATACTTATGGAATTTATGAAGAACACTTAGAACTTGAAGATGGAACTTGAGGGAGATCAATTAGATGAAGAAAATTGAAGAATGAAAGTATTTTTAGGTGTTTTTGGTCGTTGGTATATGGATTAGATATAAAGGATATGTAATTTTGTTTTCATGTAAATAAGTCATGAATGATTACTAATATTTTTGTAATTTTATGAGATATTTCATGCTAGTTGCCAAATGATGGTTTCCACATGTGTTAGGTGACTCACATAGGCTGCTAAAAGCTGATCATTGGAGTGTATATACCAATAGTACATACATCTAAAAGCTGTGTATTGTACGAGTACGAATATGGGTGCATACGAGTAGAATTGTTGATGAAACTGAACGATGATGTAATTGTAAGCATTTTTGTTAAGTAGAAGTACTTTGATATATGTCTTGAAGTCTTTCAAAAGTGTATGAATACATATTAAAACACTACATGTATATACATTTTAACTGAGTTGTTAAGTCATCGTTAGTCGTTACATGTAAATGTTGTTTTGAAACCTTTAAGTTAACGATCTTGTTAAATGTTGTTAACCCAATGTTTATTATATCTAATGAGATGTTAAATTATTATATTATCATGATATTATGATATATTAATATATCTTAATATGATATATATACATTTAAATGTCGTTACAACGATAATCGTTACATATAAGTCTCGTTTCGTAATTCTTGAGTTAGTAGTCTTGTTTTTACATATGTAGTTCATTGTTAACACACTTAATGATATATTTAAATATCATTTTATCATGTTAAATATAGTGTATCAATATCTTAATATGATACATATGTATTTAGTAGATGTTATCATAACGATAATCGTTATATATATCATTTCGAGTTTCTTAACTTAGTAATCTCATTTCTTATGTATATCACACATTGTTAATATACTTAGTGAGATACTTACTCATCATAATCTTATGTTAACCATATATATATATGTCTATATATATACCACAACATGTAATTTTTACAATTTTGTAACGTTCGTGAATCGCCGGTCAACTTGGGTGATCAATTGTCTATATGAAACTTATTTCATTTAATCAAGTCTTAACAAGTTTGATTGCTTAACATGTTGGAAACATTTAATCATGTAGATAACAATTTCATTTAATATATATAAACATGGAAAAGTTCGGGTCACTACATTTGATACCTACAGTAAATCGATTAAATAAAAGAAAATCATCAACCAACGGACCAAAGTTAAAAATGGTCAATGGTGTTTCCGCTGAGGAAACAAAATATTGGGAAGATTACCAATTTTCCGATGAAGCGGATCCTGATGAGGATTCCGATGATGTTATAGAAATTACCTCGACCCAATTTAATATGGCAAAAGAAAATAATAAGGGAAAAGGCATAAAAATAGAGAAACCTGATTCCAACCCCGATGAACTTTATATGTATCAGCAACGTCCGTATTTCATAAATTTAACAATAACCCGGGAACCTCTAAACCACCAGGTTTTTCTAAACCATTGTGGAAAATGACGGCTCGTATTAGAGGAACATCATATATCCCTAGAAAATTAGGAAAACGAACCAAGTCCGAAGAAGAAGAAACCAGTAATTTAGATTAGAGGGTTGTAATCATGTTATGTATTATATGTATTGTAGTGTGCTTGTACTTTTATGTTCTATGTAAAAATTGCTTGTATTGTTTGTTAATTATCTTTTACGAATCTAATCCTTGTCTTTTTTACAGTATAAAAACACAAAATGGACGTTAAGGATAGACAACCAAAAATTTTAGAAGACCTACCAGGAGATGTGATTGATGAAATCTTGTCTAGAGTAGGGCAGAATTCATCAGCACAATTAGTTACGGAAAAATTAGTTTGTCAAACGTTTGAAAGACATTCCAGGCATGCCTTAGTATATAAAAGGCTTTCCTTTGAAAGATGGGGTATATCACATTGGGGAGACTTTAAGTTACGCCAAGTTTTCTTTAAGGAATTTAGTCCGGGAAACCCAGATGCAATTTTACGCTACGGGTTATGAACCTATTTTGACTCAACATATCCCAACATAGGATTTCGTGAATTAGAAAGAGCTTCTAACATGCAACATAAAGAAGCATGTTATGCTTACGGGTTAGTGATGTTCGCTTCTTACCAAAGTGAGAAAAAGAACATCGGATTGCAACTTTTAAATAAAACCTTCCCACAAGTGACGGATTTCGTAGTTGGGGTGAAAAACAAGGTTTTTAGATTATTACGGGGTTGTTGGAAATTACGAAACCCTCGTCCTTTTGACGACATTACAACTTGCTGCCTAGCCAATGGTCAAAACGGGTTATTTTCCACAAGACCAAGGATGGGAAGTCGTCTTAGTAAAACCAGAATGCATGACTTGTTTCTGGACTTATGAATTACGTGTCTTTATTTCCTTTGCTGAACAACTTGCGTATTAACTAGATTTATCTTCAAAACTGTCCTGTATCAAAGTGTACTATATTTCATGTTATATGTAATATAGCGATGTTGTAAGTTTGAAGAATATTTATAAGTGATATATTATTATAATCAGTTTTTCATACGGAATTGTAGTAGTTGAATTGTATATTAGCTACTAAGTATGAACTTAACGGATAGGTAGTACCCGAATTTAAACTTATAAAACGCTAATATGAAGAAAAAGCTTTTATAAATGAGTTCATATTATGCTACAAAATACTATTGACTACTCTTAATATTCTGTATGATTATTCAGTTGGCTATTTTGAAGGAAATGGCACCGGCGACTCGTCAAAATTTGAACATGATTGAGGAAGACTTTCGTGTTTTCCTTGCAGTAAACATAGCCGCAGTACAGGCTGCGATGCAAAATAACAATAACTCTGGATCTAGCAGTGGAACTAATTCCACAAGAATTAGTGTCGGGTGCTCCTACAAAGAATTCACTGCCTGCAAACCTTTGGAATTTGATGGAACCGAAGGACCAATTGGATTGAAATGGTGGACCGAGAATGTCGAATCGGTGTTTGCCATAAGTAAGTATACTGAAGAGGACAAAGTTAAGTACGCTACACATACCTTCACAGGTACTGCGTTAACGTGGTGGAACACCTATCTTGAACAGGTAGGACAAAATGCTGCTTACGCACTACCGTGGTCGGCATTCAAGCAATTGATGAACGAGTAGTACCGTCCTAGAAACGAAGTCAATAAGCTCAAGGCAGAACTTAGAGAGTTACGAACAAAAGGGTTCGATATTACCACATATGAACGACGATTCACAGAGTTGTGCCTATTGTGTCCGGGAGCGTTCGAAGATGAAGAAGAGAAGATCGACGCGTTTGTAAAAGGGTTACTAGTAAGGATTCAAGAAGATGTGAGTTCACACGAGCCCGCTTCTATACAGAAGGCAAGTCGAATGGCTCATAAACTCATAAATCAGATTGAGGGAAGAATTAAAGAGCAGGCGGCTGAAGAAGCCAACATGAAACAACTCAAGAGGAAGTGGGAGGAAAACGGTGACAAGAGTCACCAGAACAACAACAACAGCAATTACAACCACAATCGTAACAACTATCCCAACAACCGTAACAACAATAGCAACAATAACCGTAATCCTAATAATAACTACAACAAACATCCAAACAACAATAACAACTACAACAACCGTTCCAACAACAATAACAATCTCAACAACAACCTCAATAACAACAACGGCAACAAAAACCAAAAATGCCAAAGGTGTGAAGAGTACCACCAGAATGGGTTCTGCACGACATTTTGCACCAAGTGTAAAAGAACTGGCCATGGTGCAAAAAAGTGTGAGGTCTACGGACCAAAGTTTAACTAAACTAAAGGAACAAATAGTGGCGAAACAAGTAATGTTGCCTTTGTTTGTTATGGATGTGGAAAAACGGGCCACATTAGAAGTAATTGCCCGAATCAGGGGAATACTAATGGGCAGGGCCGCGTAAGAGTTTTCAATATTAATACGGCTGAAGCGCAGGAAGACCCGGAGCTTGTTACGGGTATGTTTCTTATTGATAATAAATCTGCTTATGTTTTATTTCATTCAGGTGCGGATAGAAGCTATATGAGTAGAGATTTTTGTGCTAAGTTAAGTTGCCCATTGACGCCTTTGGATAGTAAATTTTTACTCGAATTAGCAAACGGTAAATTAATTTCAGCAGATAATATATGTCGGGATAGAGAAATTAAACTGCGGGATGAAACGTTTAAAATTGATTTAATACCAGTCTAGTTAGGGAGTTTTGATGTAATAATTAGCATGGATTGGCTGAAAAAGGTGAGAGCAGAGGTCGTTTGTTACAAAAATGCGATTCGCATTATGCGTGAAAAGGGAAAACCTTTAATGGTGTACAGAGAAAAGAACAACACGAAATTAAATCTTATTAGTAGTTTGAAGGCGCAAAAACTAATAAGAAAAAGTTGTTACGTCATTCTAGCACACATCGAGGAAGTTAAACCTGAAGAAAAGAACATCAGTGATGTTCCCGTCACAAAAGAATTTCCCGATGTATTTCCGAAAGAATTATCGGGATTACCCCCACATCGATCCGTTGAATTTCAAATAGACCTTGTACCAGGAGCTGCACCAATAGCTCATGCTCCATACAGACTCGCACCCAGCGAAATGAAAGAATTACAAAGTCAATTACAGGAACTTTTAGTGCGTGGTTTCATTCGACCAAGTACATCACCATGGGGAGCTCATGTTCTATTTGTCAAGAAGAAAGATGGTACATTCAGGTTGTGTATCGACTACCGAGAGTTGGACAAACTAACCATCAAGAACCGCTACCCACTACCGAGAATCGACGACTTATTTGATCAACTACAAGGCTCGTCAGTTTATTCGAAGATTGATTTATGTTCTTGGTATCATCAAATGCGGGTGAAGGAGGATGATATTCCAAAGACTGTTTTAGGACGCGTTACGGTCATTATGAGTTTATTGTTATGCCGTTTGGGTTGACTAACGCACCAGCTGTGTTCATGGACCTCATGAACCGAGTGTGTGGACCATACCTTGACAAGTTTGTCATTGTTTTCATCGATGACATACTTATTTACTCAAAGAATGACCAAGAGCACGAAGAACATTTGAGAAAAGTGCTAGAGTTGCTGAGAAAAGAAAAATTGTACGCTAAGTTTTCAAAGTGTGCATTTTGGTTGGAAGAAGTTCAATTCCTCGGTCATATAGTGAACAAAAAAGGTTTTCAGGTGGATCCAGCAAAGATTGAAACCGTTGAAAAGATGGAAACCCCGAAAACTCCGAAACACATACGCCAATTTTTAGGGCTAGCTGGTTATTACAGGAGATTCATCCAAGATTTTTCCAAAATAGCAAAACCCTTGACTGCATTAACGCATAAAGGGAGGAAATTTGAATGGAAGGATGAACAAGAAAAAGCGTTTCAATTATTGAAGAAAAAGTTAACTACGGCACCTATATTGTCATTACCTGAAGGGAATGATGATTTTGTGATATATTGTGACGCCTCAAAACAAGGTCTCGGTTGTGTATTAATGCAATGAACGAAGGTAATTGCTTATGCGTCTAGACAATTGAAGATTCACGAGCAGAATTATACGACGCATGATTTGGAATTAGGCGAGGTTGTTTTTGCATTAAAGACTTGGAGGCACTACTTATATGGGGTCAAAAGTATTATATATACTGACCACAAAAGTTTTTAACACATATTTAATCAGAAACAACTGAACATGAGGCAGCGCAGATGGATTGAATTGTTGAATGATTACGACTTTGAGATTCGTTACCACCCGGGGAAGGCAAATGTGGTAGCCGACGCTTTGAGCAGAAAGGACAGGGAACCTATTTGAGTAAAAGCTATGAATATAATGATTCACACTAACCTTACTACTCAAATAAATTAGGTGCAACAAGAAGTTTTAAAAGAGGGAAACTTAAGGGATGAAATACCCAAAGGATCGGAGAAGCATCTTAATATTTAGGAAGACGAAACCCGATATAGGGATGAAAGAATTTGGGTACCAAAATTTGGAGATATGAGAGAAATGGTACTTAGAGAAGCTCATAAAACCAGATACTCAATACATCCTGGAACGGGAAAGATGTACAAGTATCTTAAGAAACATTTTTGGTGGCCAGGTATGAAAGCCGATGTTGCTAAATACGTAGGGGAATGTTTGACGTGTTCTAAGGTCAAAGTTGAGCATCAGAAACCATCAGGTCTACTTCAATAACCTAAAATCCCGGAATGAAAATGGGAAAACATTACCATGGATTTCATCACTAAATTGCCAAGGACTGCAAGTGGTTTTGATACTATTTAGGTAATAGTTGATCGTCTCACCAAATCAGCACACTTCCTGCCAATAAGAGAAGATGAAAAGATGGAGAAGTTAGCAGGACTGTATTTGAAGGAAGTCGTCTCCAGACATGGAATACCAATCTCTATTATCTCTGATAGGTATGGCAGATTTATTTCAAGATTCTGGCAGACATTACAGTAAGCATTAGGAACTCGTCTAGACATGAGTACTGCCTATCATCCACAAATTGATGGGCAGAGCAAAAGGATGATACAAACGCTTGAAGACATGCTACGAGCATGTGTTATTCATTTCGGAAACAGTTGCGATCGACATCTACCGTTAGCAGAATTTTCCTACAACAACAGCTACTATTCAAGCATTGAGATGGCGCAGTTTGAAGCACTTTATGGTAGAAAGTGCAGGTCTCCGATTTGTTGAAGTGAAGTAGGGGATAGACAGATTACGGGTCCAGAGATAATACAAGAAACTACCGAGAAGATCATCCAAATTCAACAACGGTTGAAAACTGCCCAAAGTCGACAAAAGAGCTACGCTGACATTAAAAGAAAAGATATAGAATTTGAAATTGGAGAAATGGTCATGCCTAAAGTTGCACCTTGGAAAGGCGTTGTTCGATTTGGTAAACGAGGGAAATTAAATCCAAGGTATATTGGACCATTCAAGGTTATTGATCGTCTCGGACCAGTAGCTTACCGACTTGAGTTACCTCAACAACTCGCGGCTGCACATAACACTTTCTATGTCTCGAATTTAAAGAAATGTTTTGCTAAAGAAGATCTCACTATTCCGTTAGACGAAATCCAAATCAACAAAAAACTTCAATTCATCGAAGAACCCGTCGAAATAATGGATCGTGAGGTTAAAAGACTTAAGCAAAACAAGATACCAATTATTAAGGTTCGATGGAATTCTCGTAGAGGACCCGAGTTCACCTGGGAATGAGAAGATCAAATGAAAAAGAAATACCCGCACTTATTTTATGAAGATACGTCAACACCTCCAACTGCTTAAAATTTCGGGATGAAATTTATTTAACGGGTAGGTACTGTAGTGACCCAAACTTTTCCATGTTTATATATATTAAATGAATTTGATATTTATATGATTAAGTGTTTCCAACATGTTAAGCAATCAAACTTATTAAGACGTGATTAATTGAAATAGGTTTCATATAGACAATTGACCACCCAAGTTGACCGGTGATTCACGAACGTTAAAACTTGTAAAAACTATATGATGACATATATATGATTATATATATAGTTAATATGATATTATGATAAGTAAGTATCTCATTAGGTATTTTAACAATGAGTTATATACATAAGATTGAGTTTATTGAATTAAGAAACTCGAAACGATATATATAACGATTATCGTTATAACAACGTCTTACTAAATACATATGAATCATATTAAGATATTGATACACTATGTTTAATCATGATAAATGATAAGTAAACATGTCATTAAGTGTATTAACAACGAACTACATATGTAAAAACAAGACTACTAACTTAATGATTTCGAAACGAGACATATATGTAACGATTATCGTTGTAACAACATTTAACTCTATATATATCATACTAATATATATTAATATATCATAATATCATGATAATGTAATAATTTAACATTTCTTTAGATATAATAAACAATGGGTTAACAACATTTAACAAGATCGTTAACCTAAAGGTTTCAAAACAACATATACATGTAACGAGTAACGATGACTTAACGACTCAGTTAAAATGTATATACATGTAGTGTTTTAATATGTATTCATACACTTTTGAAAGACTTCAAGACACTTATCCATGTACTTCTACTTAACAAAAATACTTACAATTACATCCTCGTTCAGTTTCATCAACAATTCTACTCGTATGCACCCGTATTCGTACTCGTACAATACCTAGCTTCTAAATGTATTTATTATTGGTATATACACTCCAATGATAAGCTCTTAGCTGCCCATGTGAGTCACCTAACACATGTGGGAACCATTATTTGGCAACTAGCATGAAATATCTCATAAAATTACAAAAATATTAGTAATCATTCATGACTTATTTACATGTAAACAAAATTACACATCGTTTATATCTAATCCATATACTAACGACCAAAAATACCTAAAAACATTTTCATTCTTCAATTTTCTTCATCTAATTGATCTCTCTCAAGTTCTATCTTCAAGTTCTAAGTGTTCTTCATAAATTCTATAAGTTCTAGTTTCATAAAATCAAGAATACTTCCAAGTTTGCTATCTTACTTCCAATCTTGTAAAGTGATCATCTAACCTCAAGAAATCTTTCTTATTTACAGTAAGATATCTTTCTAATACAAGGTAATACTCATATTTAAACTTTGATTCAATTTCTATAACTATAACAATCTTATTTCGAGTGGAAATATTACTTAAACTTGTTTTCGTGTCATGATTCTGCTTCAAGAACTTTCAAGCCATCCAAGGATCCTTTGAAGCTAGATCTACTTTTCTCATTTCTAGTAGGTTTATCCACAAAACTTGAGGTAGTAATGATGTTCATAACATCATTCGATTCATATATATAAAACTACCTTATTCGAAGGTTTAAACTTGAAATCACTAGAACATAGTTTAATTAATTCTAAACTTGTTCGCAAACAAAAGTTAGTCCTTCTAACTTGACTTTTAAAATCAACTAAACACATTTTCTATATCTATATGATATGCTAACTTAATGATTTAAAACCTGGAAACACGAAAAACACCGTAAAACCGGACATACGCCATCGTAGTAACACTGCGAGCTGTTTTGGGTTTGATAATTAAAAAATATGATAATCTTTGATTTAAAAGTTTTTCTTCTGGGAAAATGATTTTTCTTATGAACATGAAACTATATCCAAAAAACATGGTTTTTCAAAATGGTCATCAAGACGTCATTCTTTCGACTGAAATGACTACCTCTTACAAAAACGACTTGTAACTTATATTTCCGAATATAAACCTATACTTTTTCTGTTTAGATTCATAAAATAGAGTTCAATATGAAACCATAGCAATTTGATTCACTCAAAACGGATTTAAAACGAAGAAGTTATGGGTAAAACAAGATTGGATATTTTTTATTGTTGTAGCTACGGGAAATATTGTAACAATTCTATGCAAATCATATCCTAGCTAACTTGTATTGTATTATACATGTATTCTAATATATTATGTAATCTTGGGATACCATAGACACGTATTCAAATGTTTTGACATATCATATCGACCCATATATATATATTATTTGGAACAAACATAGACACTCTATATGCAGTAATGTTGGAGTTAGCTATACAGGGTTGAGGTTGATTCCAAAAATATATATACTTTGAGTTGTGATCTAGCCTGAGACGTGTATACACTGGGTCATGGATTGGGTCAAGATAATATATATCAATTTATTTTTTGTACATCTAACTATGGACAACTAGTTGTAGGTTACTAACGATGACAGCTGACTTAATAAACTTAAAACATTAAAACGTATTAAAAATATTATAAATATATTTTGAACATACTTTGATATATATGTACATATTTGTTATAGGTTCGTGAATCGACCAGTGGCCAATTCTTACGTCCCGACGAAGTAAAAATCTGTGAAAGTGAGTTATAGTCCCACTTTTAAAATCTAATATTTTGGAATGAGAATACATGCAAATTTATAAATGTTTTACGAAATAGACACAAGTAAATGAAACTACTTTATATGGGTGAATGATCGAAGCCGAATATGCCCCTTTTTAGCTTGGTAGCCTAAGAATTTGGGAACAGACCCCCAAATTGACGCGAATCCTAAAGATAGATCTATCGGGCCCAACAAGCCCCATTCTGGAAATTGGAATGCTTTAGTACTTCGAAATTATCATGTACGATGGGTGTCCCGGAATGATGGGGATATTCTATATGCATCTTGTTAATGTCAGTTACCAGGTGTTCACCGTATGAATGATTTTTATCTCTATGTATGGGATGTATTGAAATATGAAATCTTGTGGTCTATTATTTTGATTTGATAATATATAGGTTAAACCTATAACTCACCAACATTTTTGTTGACGTTTAAAGCATGTTTATTCTCAGGTGATTATTAAGAGCTTCCGCTATTGCATAGTAAAATAAGGACAAGATTTGGAGTCCACGCTTGTATGATTTTATGTAAAAACTGCATTCAAGAAACTTATTTTTGATGTAATATATTCTTATTGTAAACCATTATGTAATGGTCGTGTGTAAACGGTATATTTTAGATTATCATTATTTGATAATCTACGTAATGCTTTTTAAACCTTTATCGATAAAATAAAGGTTATGGTTGTTTTAAAAATGAATGCAGTCTTTGAAAAACGTCTCATATAGAGGTCAAAACCTCGCGACGAAATCAATTAATATGGAACGTTTATAATCAATATGAACGGGACATTTCACATCATGTGTCATGTTACATAACTCTTTCATTCTACTTAATCTCTAAGCATATCACGAAAATATTTCCTTGGTATTTCTGTTTTTCTGTAATTCCAACAGTTTATTAATAAATTGTGCTATTACATTTTCTTTATGATTAGAAGATTTCTTTATATTCCTTGAAATCCAGAAATCCACCGTGACTACGTTAAAAGTTAAATCTCTATCTCAATCTTTTGTGACAGCTTCACTCGTACGCTTCACATAATTAAATCGTTTTATCTATATTGATCAAAAATGATAAAACTCTATTTATCAACTCATATTCGTCATGAAAACATTTTTATTATTAGCCATGACGACCACACACAAATTTCGGGATGAAATTTCTTTAACGGGTAGGTACTGTGACGACCCGGAAAATTTCGACTTATTTTGTACCAAACACTCGATACGATTTAATATTTTTGACACGATAAGAAAAGTCTGTTAGGTTGAGTCTCAAAAATTTTGAACTGTTTCATATATTCAATTGACCTTCGGCCATTTCCGATGATTCATGAACAACTATCGGTAAATAGATACATATATATTTAAATATATATATATATATATATATATATATATATATATATATATATATATATACTAACTTGAAATATAATTGGAATTAATATGCTAATATGTGATTTGAATATTAGAATTAAATATGTAAAATAACAAACAATATATTAAAATTGTTATTTAAAATGAATCTATATATATATAAATATATATAGAATATATTAAAAATAAATATTAAATTATTGTAATACTCGTTTGATGTTCCGATTGATATTAAGCAAGTCTAAATCCGAACTTATATAATTTTTTAAAAGTAATCGGTGATTTAAAAATGAGTTATATGATTTTTTAGGCTTAGTAAATATGTATTTAGGAGCTACTCTTTAAACTATAAAACTTTTTATATTTTACCCGGGTTCGGGCGTGGGCAGTTGAGTTAATTTTTATTGAATAATTAATGACCAAATTTTATAACATAATGACTGAAATAATTAAATATAATTACTATAAAAAATTTGGTATTTTTCTGAGAACTTTTATCCGTCGCTAATTATCAACGGGACACGATATACTACCCGAATTAAAATAAAAACCGTCAGTAGTTAAAAACCAAAGGAAGGACTGCTTGAATGTTGATAGTGCACATGTGTGATTCTTTTAAAATATATTAGTATTATTATTAACTTTCACTGTATATGATTTTGTTTTCTTTTCCTTTAATCACCATCTATCAATCTATCTAATCTCTATATGTATATTATATATACATGCCGGCAGAGAGTTAGACATATCATCACCACCACTACATAACTCATTTCTACTTCTACAATTTCCTTTCTTTAGTCAACCCACACATTCATGTAACTAAGCTCCATGGTATTTTTCTCCTATCTCTAGATATATATATTTTCATATAGTACTGCACGTTTCCATATATTTAAATTTCTAATCTTTTAACCAAGTATGTAAAGACACACACCCCCTCTTTATGTGATACTCGATTTCTTTTGTGGTTGATGTTACACAATGAAGACACCACAGACTCAAACCAAACTCAAACGTAAGTTTTGTTGCTTCTTGTTTTCGTTTCCTGCTTTCTTCGATTATAAAAACATCATCATCTTCATCAACCTCACGAACACCCTAACCTGCAACTCATATGTTACTTAATGTTTTCTGTCCATACACCTTTCGTTTGGTTACAAAACTCGTTACCCACATAAACACCACCATCCACCTCAAACCGTTGAACCATCTACACCTACAACGTACCACCTTCACACCACCATCATCATCTCTGTTTAACATTCACCATGTCGATTCCACCTTCATCCATCACAACCACTAACCACCATTTCTATTCTCTCTCACTCTACTCTCTCTCTCTCTCCTTTTTTCTTATTTTTCATAAAACCCAAGATCAAACCCACAACTATTCCATGCTACTCACTGCTTGTTCAGTTGCCCATAACCCAACCAACACCATCACATCATTCTACCACTGCTATATGTTTCTACCAGGCTGCGGTTATGGCCTACTGTTATGCTTCAATTTTCTGTTTAATAATGAAACCCATTAGCTGCAGTTTTCTTTTCCTTCTGTTCGAACAGCTACCAAAAAGAAGGACCACTATAGGATCCAAAATTAATCATCATCTTATTAATATACTAGTAATAATGATCATTGTGGGGTCTTGTAACATACTCTTGTTTATTTATTCGACTTTTGGAGCTGCTACCTTTCTTTATTTTGGCCAAAAGCTACCAAATAGAATTCCCACTTGATTATTTAAATAAGTTACTTTGTTTGTTGTTGGTCAAGGATATCAAACCCATAAGTCCACTTGTGTTTATAAAGGTAAATGATGATGTTTAAATTAGATTATAGGATGTTTAGTTAAGATGATGATTAAGTAAGAAACTCACAATGATAATCGCTGGTTATGATTCGAGATAAATGACGATTTGATTGTGATTTTATGTGAATCTTGAAGATGATGATGTAATTAAGGATGATACAAAATAATGATGATAATAAGAACGGTCATGAAGATGTACGCTGACTATATTGATATTGATGATGAAATGAAAAATGATTCATGAGATGATTATGATCATGATGTATGATGATGGTGCACAGATGATGGTGATATATTGATCATGATAATGACGATTATGATTACCAAATGGTATGATGATGATACGATCCTAGTATACTTGATTGCAATCACGTATTATTGTTGCTTCTACTTTCAACTGCCATTTGAATTGATTACCAAACTAAACCCACAAAAGTGATTTTTGGATCGAACAATGTTATTGGATTTGTGAATACTTGGGCTTAGGAAATTGGTATTGGGTCGTGTTCCAATTTGTTCTTCTATTGGGCCGAACCTATCACACATTTATTTCAATTAAATTGGTAATAATATTATGAAGATTAGATTAGTGATTAGGTTAGGATTATGTTGTGAGAACGATATCATGATAATGATTATGATAAAGAAAAGATGATGGTTACGGTATTAGGATATTGATAATGATAGTGATTATGATTAGATGATGATTAGGATTATGGTAATATGATGATGATGAAATGATAATGATGATCACATGATGATGTTTGGGATTACGTTTTGATAACAATGATAACGGGTTAGATGATAGTGAGGATTATAAAGCGGTGGGTATAATAATCATGGTGATGATCATATTATGATGATGATCGGGTTCATGATGGGTTATATAAATATAAATCTGAGTTTAATCAGAAAAGCGAGGTTAGAGGAGTGGTTAAGGATATTATCGGGTTAGCGGGACGTCGCGGGTTCAAACCCGGACTTGGGCATTTTTTTTAAGGGCTACTCCTTTGAGGTAGTTATTACTATTACTCTTATTATTATTATTTTTATTATTAATATTATTATTATCATTAATTTTATTATTGTTATTATTTTTACTACCATTAGTATTATTAATTATCATTATTATTATTATTATGATTACAAATATAAAGATTATAGATACAAATATTATTATCAAAATGATTAAGTTATAATTTAAAATGAATTATTAATATTATTATTATTATCATTATTTTAGTATCATTATAATAATTATTTTAACAAACAAATGATATTTATATATAAATATATTTATTATATATATATCATAGTATATACTATTATAAAATGTTATTATTATTTAAGTTACATAATATATATATATATATATATATTATATATATATATATATATATATATATATATATATATATATATATATATATATATATATATATTAATACATTATATAAATTTTAATTAAAATACTTTAATAAGAATCTGATATATAAACTTGTTTAATTATTATTATATGTTTTAATATATATAATTGATATAGGTTCGTGAATCCGAGGCCAACCCTGCATTGTTCAGTTCTGTCGTATGCATAATTTTACTACAAAATATCGTATAGTGAGTTTCATTACTCCCTTTTTATATATATTTTTGGGACTGAGAATACATGCGCTGCTTTTATAACTGTTTTACGAAATAGACACAAGTACTTGAAACTACATTCTATGGTTGAATTATTATACCGGATATCACCCTTTTAGCTTGGTAGCCTAAGAATTAGGGAACAGACCCCCTAATTGACGCGAATCCTGAAGATAGATCTATGGGCCTAACTAACCCCATACAGGTTATGGATGCTTTAGTACTTAGATTTTATATACAGATGAGTGTACCTGTATATTTGGGGATATTCTAGATGCATTTGTTAATGTCGGTTACAGGTGTTCACCATATGAATGATTTTTAATTCGCAGGTTATGCATACTATTTTGAACTCGAGTTACGTGTACAATAAAATATTTGAAATCTTGTGGTCTATTAAAATGATGAAAATGAATGATTATGATAAACTAATGAACTCACCAACCTTTTGGTTGACACTTGAAAGCATGTTGATTCTCAGGTATGAAAGAAATCTTCCGCTGTGCATTTGCTCATTTTAATGACATTACTTGGAATCGATCATCGCAATGGGACCAAATGTTGATGACTTTGTCCAGATGGATTAGGACGGGGTATGACACTGTTGCCTTATTCTATGACGTTATCGTTGTTGGTTGATGGATTTATACTGGGGTCAAAACTTTTGTTTGGAAGATCGATGGCCAACGGAATAGGTCCGCGAGAAATGCCTACTACAGAACAGATCGAGGAGATGATAGTTGCTCAAGTAGCCGCGGCTATAACAAATGCCAACCCTTCCCCATCTCCACCGGCTAACCTAGCTATTTAGAACGGGTGTACTTATAAGGAATTCCATAGTTGCAAGCCTCACAATTTCAGCGGAACAGAAGGGCCAGTTGGGCTGACGAGATGGTTCAAGCAGTTGGAGTCTGTGTTCCGTGTGAGCAACTGCTCCGAAGGGAATAAGACCAAGTTCGCATCTTGTACGCTGTCAGATGGCACTTTGACTTAGTGGAATACATTCGCCCAGGCTCAGGGAATCGACGAAGCTAACGCAACATCCTGGGAGGATTTTAAGAAGGCTATGATCGAGGAGTACTGCTCCAGAACCGAGATTCAGAAAATGGAAGCGAAGTTTTGGGAACTGGAGGTTGTAGTAACTGACCTTGATGGCTATAACCTAAGGTACTTGGAGTTGGCGTTGATGTGCCCCACAATGGTTACGCCTGAGTTTAAGTGAATGGAGTGGTATCTGTGGGGACTCCCCAAGGACATTTAAGGAAATGTCACTTCATCGAAACCAGCAAATGTCCCGGAAGCTATGCGCATGGCGCACACCCTGATGAATCAGATTTCCCGCCAAGATCCGGAGAAGGTGAAATCGGAATCGAGAGCTAGTAATGGGAAACGTAAGTGGGACGGAGTCAAGGGAAAAGGTTTTGACCAGAACCCTGCTAAGAGGCATGAGAATTTTAAGGGAAACAACGACTGGAGGACTCCTAGCCCTAATCCTAACTACAAAGGCACCCATCCTCAGTGTAAGAGATGCTACAAGCATCACACTGGGTACTGCACCGTAGTGTGTGAGAAGTGAAAAAGGACTGGACACGTCGACAGAGACTGTAAGGTCAGCACCCCAGCTGCGAGGACAAACCTTACTGGACCAAGGAAGTGTTTTGAATGCGGTCGGCAGGGCCACTTCAAGAATGAATGTCCGAACAAGAAGAAGGATGGCAGGCCAGCACGTGGAAGACTCTTCAACATGAACACTAGAGACGCCCGTGAAGATCCTGACTTAGTCACAGGTACATTCACTATCAATAACCTAGTAGCTTCTGTCTTGTTTGATACTGGTGCCGATAGGAGTTATGTATGTAGACACTTTTTCTCTAAGATAGATTGGTCGTTATTTCCTTTGGACGAGAGCATTCCTGTCGAGGTAGCCAATGTAAAACTAGAAAAAGTTGACCAGATTGGCCGAGGAGGTATTATTAACTTAGCTGGAGTGGATTTCGAGATTGATTTGAAACCCATCAAGTTGGGAAGCTTTGATGTGATTGTCGGTATGGACTGGCTGTCCAAGGTAAGATCCGAAGTTATCTGTGGAGAGAAGATTCTTCGCATACCTCATGAAGATGGAGAGCCACTGATTGTTTACGGAGAGAGATGTAGCCCGACGCTGAACCTTATTAGTTGCATGAAGGCACAAAAGGTTATGAAGAAGGGGCATTTTTCTATTCTGGCGCATGTGAAGAAGCTAGAAGCTGAAGAGAAGAGCGTGGATGATGTGTGCATTGTGAACGAATTTCTCGACGTCTTTTCAAAAGAGTTACCTAGATTACCGCCGCTGAGATCAGTAGAGTTCCAGATCGATTTAGTGTCGGGAGCTGCACCCGTAGCTCACGCACCTTATCGACTAGCACCTTTCGAATTGCAAGAGTTGCAGAGTCAACTGCAGGAATTGCTAGACCGTGGATTTATTCGGCCGAGTTCATCGCCTTGGGGCGCACCTGTTTTGTTCGTGAAGAAGAAGGACGGATCTTTCCGCATGTGTATTGATTATCGTGAGCTAAACAAGTTGACGATTAAGAATTGGTATCCCCTTCCCAGAATCGATGATCTTTTTGACCCGCTGCAAGGATCCAGCGTTTACTACAAGATCGATTTGCGATCAGTTTTTTACCAGTTGAGGGTGAAGGAGAGCGATGTGATGAAGACTGCGTTCAGAACCCGTTATGGTCATTATGAGTTTCTTCTGTTGCCATTCGGTTTAACTAACACACCTGCCGTATTTATTAATCTCATGAATCGAGTATGCAAACCGTACTTAGACAAGTTCATCATCGTCTTCATAGATGATATCCTCGTCTATTCCCGAAGTGAAGCAGAACATGTGCAACATCTTCGACTAGTGTTGGAGCTCTTGAGACAAAAGCAATTCTATGCCAAATTTTCCAAGTGTGGGTTTTGGTTGAAGGAGGTCCAATTTCTTGGTCATATCGTGAGTGAACAGGGTATCAAGGTCGATCCCGCAAATATCAAAGTTATCAGCAAGTGGGAAACTGTCACGACCCTACTTTTTCCGTTATCTTTTATCGTTAATTATTTAACGACCGTTAACTATTAATTGTGCTACGTCATTTCTATGACCTATATTATTATATTAATAATAATATATTAATTATTAAGTGCTATGTGAATAATTGTATTCATATTTTAATTTATACGTTTCTACGTGTCGCGGATTTCTATCCGGCGAATCTTTTCGGTTTTCAAACCAACGGTCACGTTTTTGGGATATTTAAATCCTAATTATTTTAAATATGATATTTTAAGATCATATTATTATATATAGTATTTATATTTATTTTTCGTCGCGCGTTTGTTATCTTTTCGAATTTTTAATCGCGTAAGCGTGTTTTCGCATTTCGGGTTTTGTTCGGGCTTTCGGGGCACAAGGAAGTTAACATTTGTCAAGATTGGACCCATGGGGCAAACCCCCTTGCCTTGTTCGGCCAATCCATCAAGGGAGGGAGTATACTCCCCTGATTTTTCTTTTTCCATTTTATTTTTACAATTCACAAAATTATCAAAACCTAATTCTCTAATTTTTGCTCTCCTCTCCCTCCTCCCTCTTTTGGCCGTCGCACACCACCTCCCCAACATCATCATCTTCATCAATTTTTGTTACTTGGATCAAGGATTAATTTACACCAACGCGTTCCTTGTTCCGTTCTCTACGCGATTATACTTCTCGTTTCTTGATTAGGGTATAAACCCTAACCCTAGATCTTTTAATTTTTCATTATATTTCTGTATTTTGATTATATATTAATAGTATGATGATTACTTGTTGTTGTAATGGTGTTTGTATGCATAGAATTACTCATAAACATATGTTTTCGGTTTGATTTAATTGGGACAGCAGCTTTTTCGTGTGTTTCTACTATTGTGACTGATATAAAAGTTAAAATAAAGTATCTAGATGAGTTCCTCTCATAAGAAATTAATTTTAGACTCCAGATTCATGTCGTTTCGATTCCCGGAGCCCTAGATATGATCAAAGTGGTGTTTTGTTAAGATTGAAATGTGATTTTGGTATGAACCAGGTTTAGTCCAACTTTGTGACCATATTTGTTGACTTTAGGGTGTGTTAGTGTGTTAGGACTGATGGTGGGGCGAACTTTCATGTTCGGGTCATCTCAATCCGAGCCACGAATCACCCGTTACGTCTAAAACACGTTTTTGATTGAATTGAAGTTTCAAGTAGTGTATTGGCTGTATATCATGACTTGTGGGCTGTTCATGGTGTGTTCTTGAGTATACCAAAGTGTCGGGTGGTTTGATTACGCGGAGATATATGTAAGGCTCGCCGAAAACCGACACCGGGGGCTCAGGATACGACCTGATGAACTTTTGATTTAAAACTTTTGACTAATTATTAAACTTATGATATAATTAATGGATTTCATTATTATTTAATTACTTATGATAAAAAAGTAATTATTATTATTTACAACTTATGATATATTTATCATATCATTTAATTAATACTTATGATTTAATTAACATTTTAATTAAACATATGATTAATAATACTTCATTATTAATGGAAAATACTTATGATAAGTATTAAACTTACATTATGAGATTACTATAATAAGACTTATAATAAGGATTAATTAATTATTTAATTATTATAAGTCTTAGTTATTATTTAATTATAATTTAATTATTAAATAGTTATGATTTAATAATTATAATTAGAAACTTATGATATGATTAATAATTCATTATTAATTAATAATACTTATGATATGATTTAAAAATTATTATTAATTAATAATACTTATATTATGACTAACATTTAATTAATTAATTAAATACTTATGTTATATAAATTATATCATTTAAACTTATATTAACTTTAATAATTCATTTTATTTTAATTAAAACTTATGTTATGTCATAATTAGACATGTTTAACTTTAATAAACGTTATAACTTACATTATTATTACAACTTACACTTTTAATATTAACGTTGACTTTGTTTGACCAAGGTTGACTTTTGAATTGACTTTCGGTTGACTTTGACTTTCAGTTGACTTTTGTTGACTTTCTAATTAAGAAAACTTTCCTAACTTATAAACTTTCCTAAAATAGCAACTTTCTAAATTTGAAAACTTTCCAAAAATAGAAACTTTCCAAAAATAGAAACTTTCCAAAAATAGAAACTTTCCAAAAATGGAAACCTGCTAAAAATAGAAACCTGCTAAAAATAGAAAGTGTGTGTCCGTAAGCTATTCCAATCAAACCGATGCATATTGAGTATTGTTCTATGACTATTTGCAAAATGTACAATAGCTATCATACTAAGACTTGACCTAAGTTAGTTATTTATATCGACCTGCTTTATTTATAGGTCGGCATTGTGATCATTCCTGATCACTGTACTCATTTGCTGTTCGCTTAATTGTGTTGGTTACTTCGTTACTAATAAGGTGAGTTATAGTCCCGTTTTTACATACTTTTCAAAGTATATTTTTGGGATGTGATTACATGCATTTTATTTCACGTTTAGACACAAGTGACAATTAAATTTAAATTTAAATTATTCATTATGTGTTGGACAAAAATATTCCCTAGTCTGGTAACTGTAATCATTGGTTTCTACCGGTGAGCGCGAATCCTACGGATAGATCTATCGGGTTTGACAATCCCATTTTGAGCTAGTCGCGCTAGCAATTTATAATCGGAATGTTTAGTAATTCGTATTTTGTTGTAGATACACTGTCCAGTGTATATTTTTATTGTGTTTGGCAAGGGTAAATAAAGGGTTAAGTGGTTACCAGGTGGCTCATTGATAATGGAATAATGTTTAATGTTTTCTAACATTTTTAAATCTTGTGGTCTAAAGATTATTCAATTGTTTAAACCTATAATTCACTCAACCTTTGTGTTGACAATTTACTCGCATGTTTTCACAGGTAATTGAGTTTATGTGATGCTTCCGTTGTGTTTAGAAGAGTCTGCATGCATTTGGGCAGATTTTTATGAAACAATTTATGAAACTTTGGCTTGCATTCGGTTTTTGAATAATTAATACTTGTGGGTTGTTGACAATGTTTTGTGTCAACTTTAGATTATTAATATGTTGGGTTACTTTTAAACTACATATTTTGGTATGCTTTCCTTTTTGGGAAATTTTTGAAATAAAAGAATGCAATGTCGTTTGTTAAATTCATTTAAGTTCGATCAAGTTGTGGGACCAAGTGACGGAGCCGTTAAGTGTTTTGACGGGGCCATCACAGAAACCCTCACTACTCCTACTCATATCCGCCAATTCTTAGGTCTTGCCGGTTATTACCAAAGATTCATCAAAGGTTTCTCTTTGATTGTGCGTACTTTGACTGCGTTAACTCATAAAGGGAAGAAGTTAGTTTAGGAACCCGAGCAAGAGTCGGCATTTCAAACCCTGAAGCAGAAGTTAACCACCGCACCTATCCTATCCCTTCTCGAAGGCAGTGATAACTTTGTTGTGTACTGTAATGCCTCCCGACAAGGTTTTAGGTGTGTACTGATGCAACAGAAGAAGGTCATTGCTTATGCCTCCCGAAAACTGAAGGTTCACGAGCGAAACTATACTACGCACAATCTCGAGCTTGGAGTTGTCGTCTTTGCGCTAAAACTGTGGAGACATTACATGTATGGAACCAAGAGTACTATCTTCACCGACCACAAAAGCCTCCAACACATATTCGACTAGAAGCAGCTGAACATGAGACAGCGACGGTGGATCGAGATACTGAACGACTACTGTGACGACCCGGAAATTTTCGATCAAATTTAAACTTAATCTTTATGTAATTCCGACACGATGAGCAAAGTCTGTAATGTTGAGTCTTAAAATTCTTTGAACTGTTTACATAGAATCATTTAACCTTTAACAATTCCCGACGATTCACGAACAATACTTTATGATTATATATATATATATATATATATATATATATATATATATATATATATATATATATATATATATATATATATATATATATATATATATATCATATGCATAATTATTATTATATATTGTAATATATATAAAATGTATAAGGATTAAATATTATTTTGTAAAAATAATCAAAATTATAAAATTGTTATGAATAATTAATTATTAATATTAATTATTAAAAGTTTACAAGATTGTTCTCCTATTTTCCCCACTCAAAGATTTCATACATGACATAGGTACAAATCAATGTAGACAATTAAGTTTCACATGATTTCATTTAGATTTACTGTTTTCTTTTTACAAACGATGACATTCAGAGTAATATATTCAAATATATAATGCACCACATGCATTTAATCCATTACACAACAAAATTCATTACTTTTTCTGTTTCATTTCACTATCAATATCAATATATATTCAACGTTACTGTATTAATTTTGTCTTCTTAACTTTAAATTATACGGAGTAATATAAATATATATGTATTACCCATTCGTTCATTCATCACCAAGAACCCACTTAGAAAACATCTTTTTGCTTCTTAAACTTTTGTCAAGCTCCACAAACAAACCAATTGATTGCTACTAGTTGCTGTATTCTATATAATCATCACCAACATCCACCATCTAATCTAATCTATATCTATATCTATATATATAGTATATACATATACAAATGCAGAGGAAAAATGATCGACCCAAGATCACCACCATACCTTCACCTCTCTCTCTTCACATCTCTCACTCTTACATTTTTTTTTTGTTTTGTTCCGGTTACCAACAGCCCAAAACCCTTCTTCTACAACTCAAACCGAGACCATTTGTTTCCCAGTTACAATTTGAAGTGTAAACTAATTGTATCTTGTTCGATTGCATCAACTCACCACCTTTGATAATCATCATCATTTTCATCGATGCCATCATCAGACTCTCACCATTTTTTTTTATCAAAACCCACCTTCACCGCCATCTCTTCATTAAACCGGTAGTCACCACCATGTATCCTCTCTACACCGAAGCATCACTTTTGAATCACCATAACAACCGTCATCCTCAAATTCTCCTCATCACCTTCATCCAATCACCACCCCATTCGCCACCTTGAAACCCACTTTTATCAAACCATCGAAAACCATAAAACCATTGCAAACCTTATTATTATTTTTCTGTTGAAATTGAAATATATCACCTTCTTGTTTCTGGAAATTTGCGGTCATAGTTACTAGACAAGAATCTAGCCGATTTATATAGCACCATATTTCTTTTAGTCGAGCAATTTAAGGTGAGATTTAAATACATTAAACATGTTTTTAAATAAAAGTGGGATTTGATTAAGCATGGTGGCCAACAATTTTTTTTACAAATAACCCCACATCACCCACTTAGTTTTAGAAGTATAATAATACATGTGGGACGGTTAGAATTTTATGGCCGACAAAAGTTATTATGATCATGATGATACGATGGGATATATGTTGAAGATGAAGCGTATAGATGATGATGATAATTAATCACCTTGATGAGGCCGATAACCAACCCAAGACCTTGCTGCAGCTACCCTTTCATTTCTTTTATTTCACGAAGACAAACTGTAATCTAAAACCCAATAAGTAACGAGCCCAACTGTTTTCTTCAAGGGTCTATATTGCTGTTGAAATTACACGGTCCAACTAAATTTTCTATTGGCCCCAAATTGCTCAAGGTTGATTATTGTCGGATACTAATGCTAAATAAATTACAAATGGGTAATTTAGTTACATATGCTCCAAATAAGTCACAAAACCTATATGGTTCACGATGATGTGATGATCGAATATAATTAATGATAAACGAGCGAGGAGGGTGATGTTAAAGTGACGATAAGATTAGATAATGATGGTCATGGTAATATTGATATAGATGAAACACGGTGATATATGTATGATGTTAGTGGTGATAATGATCTCTTGAGTTGATTATGGTAATACGAAGATTGATGATAGGTATAATGATGATAAATGAAATGAATTGTGATGATGAGGATAAATGATAAAACGGGTTCTTTCATATGTTAAATAAATAATCGAGTGAATTATAACAAGCAAGTTATGAGTGGTTTAGTGGTTTGGGAGAAAAATGGTTTCAAGAGGTCATGGGTTTGAGCCATGGCTAGCGCGTTTATTTTTTTTAAAGAAGCTTGATAACCTAAGGTAGTTTCATTTTTTAATATTAATATTATTATTATTATTATTATTATTATTATTATTATTATTATTATTATTATTATTATTATTATTATAAGTATTAACATATAACATTTTATTTATTAATATTATCATTATTATTAGTATTATAAGAATTTTCATTTTTATTAACAATATCATTATTTTTGACATTATTATTATTATTTACTACTAGTATCATTATAAATATTAAAATTATTATCATAAACATAAGTATTATTAATAAATCATTAGTTGTAATAAAATGGTTAAAAGTATTATTATTATTATTATCATTATCATTATTATATGTATTAATAAATATACATAATTGATATAGGTTCGTGAATCCGAGGCCAACCTTATACTTGATCAATGATGTTATATGTATTTTTACTACAAAATACATTAGGTGAGTATATAGTCCCTTTTAAACTCTAAATATTTTGGGATGAGAATACATGCATTTTATGATTTACGTTATGGACACAAGTGATCAAAATAAATTCTATGTTGAGTTGTACCATGGCATATTTCTTTATACTTGGTGGCTATTATTTACATGAGAAATGTAAACGCGAATCCTGTTGATAGATCTATCGGGCCTGACAACCCCAACCGGGCTGGACGACCAGTTTTCAACGGTTGCACAGTACTTCGTTTCTGTATACTACATTTGGTACGGTGTAGCGATTATTTAAGGATATGCTGCGATGATTTAAATGTTAAGTATGGTTACCAAGTGCTCAACTACTTTTACATACACTTGCGAGTGTATTATGTTTAATCATATGAAATCTTGTGGTCCATAGTTATAACGCTGTTAGCATCAAACCTATATCTCACCAACTTTATGTTGACGTTTTAAAGCATGTTATTCTCAGGTACGAATTAAGTCTTCCGCTGTGCATTTGCTCATATTAAGGACATTACTTGGAGTCGATCGTCGCAATGGAACCAAATGTTGATGACTTCGTCCAGGTGGATAAGGACGGGTCTTTACAGTTGGTATCAGAGCGGTGGTCTTAGTGAACCAGGTCTTGCATTAGTGTGTCTAACTGATAGTTATTTAGATGCATTAGTGAGTCTGGACTTTGACCGTGTCTGCATGTCAAAAGTTTTGCTTATCATTTAGTGTCGAAAAATTATTTGCTTATCATCCTTAAAGTCTAGACACGTCTTACTGCCCCTATTGCATAGACAGTGTATAGATAAAATTCATATCTTAGCGTATCTGTTATTGTTACCTTTGTATGACAATTTCCGTAGATTTCTCCGTAACTTATGGGATTTTAGTATTATATATGCATATGTAAATTATGTATTGCAGGGTACTAATCTACATCCTATAATCTATTTCTTATCGAAAAATCCTTCATCTGATCGTACGAGATGAATCCTGTAACCAGTTCGAGTCCCTCAAATTCCGATAGCTATTCCGATAGTTATTCCGACAACTATTCCGACATAGATGTTCACCTAAGCTCCAAAAAATAGCGTCATCGGCATGAATCAAACAATCAGCCATTATCGATTCATCTGATGGGTTTGTAGTCGATTTAATTAATGGAAACGCGCAGAAGGTAATCCCTTCCACCAACCGAATTCACCTCTTGACAATGAACCTGAAGCTTTTACCGGCGAACCTGTTCGAGACACCATTTTCAGTCTCATTTCCAGGGTAACTCGACAAAATTATATTCTATCCACAATTCTGAACCTTATTCATCCGCTCGTTCCGACCGACAATCATCCTGGAGTAATAAGTCAACGAACTTCGCGCTCGAATAATCAATTCAGAGAATATGGTGCAAAATGTACCAGCTTCAGCAACATCACCGGCACCAGCTGTACCATCAATAACAGCACCAGTACCATCAACAATCCATGCTTCAATATCATCATCTATACTTTGAGTATGATCTTCGTTCTACGTATCGTTCTACCTCATTTATCTTCGTTCGATATAACGAATATGTAATCTCTAAAGTTTTAGAGATTATTTATTCTAGTTCCAACTGAAAAGCAAATGAGTTTAATATCATATTAACTCATTAAATCCATGAATACATCTGAAGAAAATATATATGTATATATGTTTTCATAAAGATTGTAAGTAAAAATTCTCTTGTACAAACTGTTAATGGTGAAAATATTTTAACGGGTAGGTAATACCCGAGGAATATTTAAATTTCACATTAATAAATTACATTGTACGTTCTTCGAATCTGTTTCAACAAGTCATATACTATCCTACTTACATCTATCGATATACAAATCCGTTCACCACAGAATAACCATATTCATCCAATTACATATTTGGATTTTGATCTATCAGAATCCATCAAGTGGCATAACGAAGAAATAATGGACACAATAAAAATTGATTAGAAACAGAGTAATTAACAATATGAAATTCTATTAAGAATCCACACTAAAAAAATCCTAGCTAACTGTTCCTAGCTAACTGTTAATTCCGTATTACCATTTAATTATCGCAATTTATTTATCGCAGTTTATTTATCGCAATTTATATTCTTGCAATTTTATTTATCGTCATTTAATTTCTGTTATTTACTTTACGCACTTTATTATTCATCATTTAAATTTATGTTATTTATTTTTACGCACTTTAAATATCGGGACACGTGTACAAGGTTTTGACATATCATATCGACCCATCTATATATATTATTTGGAATAACCATAGACACTCTATATGCAGTAATGCGGGAGTTAGCTATACATGGTTGAGGTTGATTCTATAATAATATATATACTTTGAGTTGTGATCGAGTCTGAGACGTATACGGGTCACGATACGTATTAATTAATTTGAATATTATATACTAAATTATATATGAATTATTGGACTGTCAACTGTGGACTATCGACTGTGGACTAATAACATTGGACAATTAAAATGAATTAAAATATTGAATATAACATATGAAACTAAACATTTCTTCAAGTTGCCACTTGATTTCATCTTAAACCTCATTTGTATCTTGACGATTACAATCTGCGTTCAAACCTTTCATGATTCTTGAAAACACCTCAATCGTTAGGATGAATCAACCGCACTTCATTAACGAAAGGAAAGATTTATGCATATAGTTATGCACCTGAGAAACTCTCGGCAACCGAGTAAAAGTTAAACACGTAGCCGCGTCAGATCCTTTGACATTTATTAGCAAAAATAACTTTGCGATCCCTTTTCAAAGTAGCCAATTTTGTCACAGCTCCAGCAAGACAACTTCGACTTTTCATTCTAAACAACCTTATTATAACCTTGATATATATGTGCGCTCATTTATTATTACCAGAGAACCTTTTATATTCCACCATATTACCATCAGCGTTTAATCATCTAAAAACACAATCCTCCTGAAACCACCTCGAATTGATAACCGATGATTCAGATATCGTAGCATTAAATGCAGAGGAAACAGAAAAATTGTAGATGATCTAAACGGCAAAAAGTTTGATGATAAAGAAGGGAGTGTTAGGAACGCTCGATAAAAAATTTTAGTACTGAAAAATATATTGAGCAAACCATGAAGGAGACCAAGGCCAAATACAAGGACTATGCCATATATTCAAAGAATCCAGGTAATTCTGGATCCGATGAAACCTTCAACGAATATCTTGCTCCGTAATCATGTTAAAATCTTACGGAAAATATTTCTTCATCAACCATCGAACTTAGAAATTCCAAAATATCATCATAAATATCTTCGATATTTTTGAAGATATTTTCATAAATATTCTTGTCCGAAATTATTTATCTCTTCGTACTATCTATGTTACATCATAAAGGAAACTACTTTAGTTTCTAATTTTCTTTAAAATTCGAGTTTGAATTATGAATGATTTTGAAGTAGTGTTGGAAATTGATGCATGAGTTAGTATAATATAATGACACTTGATCAACGTGATTATATTACAGTAAGTCATGCTGAGTTTCTAATAGAATGTGATGATTCACATATCATATCATCATCATGTGTCATGTTACATTACTCTTTCATTCTGCTTAACTTCTAAACATATCAAGAAAATATATTCTTGATAGTTCTATTCTCAGTGATTCTGGTAATTTGACAAATCAAATCGTGCTATTACGTTCTTTCTTGTTTAGAACATTAAGTTCATTCGAAACTCCATACTTACGAATTCTGGACCGTTACTCGCTTTACTAGAGGTCAAGAAGAGAATAAAAAGGCAAAGAGCTCCAAAATATAAGAGAAGATATAAAGCTCAATAACAATACGGAGGTTACAAATCGTGGATATTAATACGAATAGCAATATAAATACACGGTATAATTAAGAATAGTATCACCCCAATGGCGATGTAGAAGAAAACAGATTCCTTCGGTGGAAGTGGGAAAAGAAGAATGATTGTTGCAATGGTAAGGATAAGGACAAAGATTAGAACTGGGTTAAGCAATTTCATAATCTTTTGAAAGTGGGAATTGGGTATAGTAATGGTAAAAGTAATGGAACGGAAGAAGTTCATTTATAATGAAAATACCAGACAAAGTAATCGAGACAGATGATCGCATTTAATTATAGAGATCTTAATTTCCTCATTCGCCGAAGAATCAAATCTTTTAGATTTCCAAAGATTTTCTTTTAAATCCCTTAAATTCCGGAAATCAACTATGACTATGTCACCGGTTAAGTCGAACCTGCATTCACTCATTCCACGTTTTTGTGATAGCTTCATTCGTACTCTTCGAATACTCGAATTATTTCATCCTTATGGTAATAAAACTCTAAAATTATCAACCCATAATCGTCATGAAAATATTTTTATTGTTATCCATGACTACCTCACTCAAATTTCGGGACGAAATTTCTTTAACGGGTAGGTACTGTGACGACCCGGAAATTTTCGATCAAATTTAAACTTAATCTTTATGTAATTCCGACACGATGAGCAAAGTCTGTAATGTTGAGTCTTAAAATTCTTTGAACTGTTTACATAGAATCATTTAACCTTTGACAATTCCCGACGATTCACGAACAATACTTTATGATTATATATATATATATATATATATATATATATATATATATATATATATATATATATATATATATATATATATATATATATATATATATCATATGCATAATTATTATTATATATTGTAATATATATAAAATGTATAAGGATTAAATATTATTTTGTAAAAATAATCAAAATTATAAAATTGTTATGAATAATTAATTATTAATATTAATTATTAAAAGTTTACAAGATTGTTCTCCTATTTTCCCTACTCAAAGATTTCATACATGACATAGGTACAAATCAATGTAGACAATTAAGTTTCACATGATTTCATTTAGATTTACTGTTTTCTTTTTACAAACGATGACATTCAGAGTAATATATTCAAATATATAATGCACCACATGCATTTAATCCATTACACAACAAAATTCATTACTTTTTCTGTTTCATTTCACTATCAATATCAATATATATTCAACGTTACTGTATTAATTTTGTCTTCTTAACTTTAAATTATACTGAGTAATATAAATATATATGTATTACCCATTCGTTCATTCATCACCAAGAACCCACTTAGAAAACATCTTTTTGCTTCTTAAACTTTTGTCAAGCTCCACAAACAAACCAATTGATTGCTACTAGTTGCTGTATTCTATATAATCATCACCAACATCCACCATCTAATCTAATCTATATCTATATCTATATATATAGTATATACATATACAAATGCAGAGGAAAAATGATCGACCCAAGATCACCACCATACCTTCACCTCTCTCTCTTCACATCTCTCACTCTTACATTTTTTTTTGTTTTGTTCCGGTTACCAACAGCCCAAAACCCTTCTTCTACAACTCAAACCGAGATCATTTGTTTCCCAGTTACAATTTGAAGTGTAAACTAATTGTATCTTGTTCGATTGCAACAACTCACCACCTTTGATAATCATCATCATTTTCATCGATGCCATCATCAGACTCTCACTATTTTTTTATCAAAACCCACCTTCACCGCCATCTCTTCATTAAACCGGTAGTCACCACCATGTATCCTCTCTACACCGAAGCATCACTTTTGAATCACCATAACAACCGTCATCCTCAAATTCTCCTCATCACCTTCATCCAATCACCACCCCATTCGCCACCTTGAAACCCACTTTTATCAAACCATCGAAAACCATAAAACCATTGCAAACCTTATTATTATTTTTCTGTTGAAATTGAAATATATCACCTTCTTGTTTCTGGAAATTTGCGGTCATAGTTACTAGACAAGAATCTAGCCGATTTATATAGCACCATATTTCTTTTAGTCGAGCAATTTAAGGTGAGATTTAAATACATTAAACATGTTTTTAAATAAAAGTGGGATTTGATTAAGCATGGTGGCCAACAATTTTTTTTACAAATAACCCCACATCACCCACTTAGTTTTAGAAGTATAATAATACATGTGGGACGGTTAGAATTTTATGGCCGACAAAAGTTATTATGATCATGATGATACGATGGGATATATGTTGAAGATGAAGCGTATAGATGATGATGATAATTAATCACCTTGATGAGGCCGATAACCAACCCAAGACCTTGCTGCAGCTACCCTTTCATTTCTTTTATTTCACGAAGACAAACTGTAATCTAAAACCCAATAAGTAACGAGCCCAACTGTTTTCTTCAAGGGTCTATATTGCTGTTGAAATTACACGGTCCAACTAAATTTTCTATTGGCCCCAAATTGCTCAAGGTTGATTATTGTCGGATACTAATGCTAAATAAATTACAAATGGGTAATTTAGTTACATATGCTCCAAATAAGTCACAAAACCTATATGGTTCACGATGATGTGATGATCGAATATAATTAATGATAAACGAGCGAGGAGGGTGATGTTAAAGTGACGATAAGATTAGATAATGATGGTCATGGTAATATTGATATAGATGAAACACGGTGATATATGTATGATGTTAGTGGTGATAATGATCTCTTGAGTTGATTATGGTAATACGAAGATTGATGATAGGTATAATGATGATAAATGAAATGAATTGTGATGATGAGGATAAATGATAAAACGGGTTCTTTCATATGTTAAATAAATAATCGAGTGAATTATAACAAGCAAGTTATGAGTGGTTTAGTGGTTTGGGAGAAAAATGGTTTCAAGAGGTCACGGGTTTGAGACATGGCTAGCGCGTTTATTTTTTTTTAAAGAAGCTTGATAACCTAAGGTAGTTTCATTTTTTAATATTAATATTATTATTATTATTATTATTATTATTATTATTATTATTATTATTATTATTATTATTATAAGTATTAACATATAACATTTTATTTATTAATATTATCATTATTATTAGTATTATAAGAATTTTCATTTTTATTAACAATATCATTATTTTTGACATTATTATTATTATTTACTACTAGTATCATTATAAATATTAAAATTATTATCATAAACATAAGTATTATTAATAAATCATTAGTTGTAATAAAATGGTTAAAAGTATTATTATTACTATTATCATTATCATTATTATATGTATTAATAAATATACATAATTGATATAGGTTCGTGAATCCGAGGCCAACCTTATACTTGATCAATGATGTTATATGTATTTTTACTACAAAATACATTAGGTGAGTATATAGTCCCTTTTAAACTCTAAATATTTTGGGATGAGAATACATGCATTTTATGATTTACGTTATGGACACAAGTGATCAAAATAAATTCTATGTTGAGTTGTACCATGGCATATTTCTTTATACTTGGTGGCTATTATTTACATGAGAAATGTAAACGCGAATCCTGTTGATAGATCTATCGGGCCTGACAACCCCAACCGGGCTGGATGACCAGTTTTCAACGGTTGCACAGTACTTCGTTTCTGTATACTACATTTGGTACGGTGTAGCGATTATTTAAGGATATGCTGCGATGATTTAAATGTTAAGTATGGTTACCAAGTGCTCAACTACTTTTACATACACTTGCGAGTGTATTATGTTTAATCATATGAAATCTTGTGGTCCATAGTTATAACGCTGTTAGCATCAAACCTATATCTCACCAACTTTATGTTGACGTTTTAAAGCATGTTATTCTCAGGTACGAATTAAGTCTTCCGCTGTGCATTTGCTCATATTAAGGACATTACTTGGAGTCGATCGTCGCAATGGAACCAAATGTTGATGACTTCGTCCAGGTGGATAAGGACGGGTCTTTACAACTACGATTGTGAACTTCGTTACCATCCTGGCAAGGAAAATATTGTAGCTGACGCATTGAGCCGAAAGGAGAGAGTGGTACCACTTCATGTCTGTGCGCTTAACATCACCATTCAGACCAATCTCAATAGCTAGATTCGCGTAGCTCAAGATGCGGCTCTCAAAGAGGAGAATATTTCTCATGAGCATCTGAACATTCTCGCCTCTCGATTCGAGGTTAAGGAGATTGGACTCCGATACTTTGTCAAAAGAATTTGGGTACCTAGTTATGGGGATCTACGGAGCCTTATTCTAGACGAGGCCCACAACTCGAGGTATTCGATTCATCCAGGAGCTGGCAAGATGTACCACGATCTGAAGGAGCAGTATTGGTGGCCGAACCTGAAGAGGGATGTTGCTACGTATGTTGGAAAATGTTTAACTTGTTCCAAGATTAAAGCAGAACATCAGAAGCCGTCCAGATTACTTCTACAACCGGAGTTCCCGCAATGGAAGTGGGATGGAATAACGATGGACTTCATCACGAAGCTATCGAAGATGGTATGCGGTTATGATACCATATGGGTTATCGTTGACCTACTTACCAATTCTGCATACTTTCTAGCTATGATGGAAAACGATACGATGGAGAGACTGTCGCAGCTATACATAAAGGAAGTTGTATCTCACCACGGTGTACCCTTATCAATTATTTCAGATCGGGATACCCATTTTGCTTCTAGATTTTGGCGTTCGTTGCAAGAAGCTTTGGGAACACGCTTAGATATGAGTACCGCGTATCACCCGCAAATTGACACACAAAGCGAGCGCGCAATCCAAACCCCGTAGGACATGCTGCGTGCTTCTGTAATTGATTTCAGAAAGGCTTAGGAGAAGCATTTACCACTAGCCGAATTCTCTTACAACAATAGCTATCACGCGAGCATTAAGGCTGCACCATTCGAAGCTTTATATGAAATGTCCCGTTCATATTGATTATAAACGTTCCATATTAATTGATTTCGTCTCGAGGTTTTGACCTCTATATGAGACGTTTTTCAAAGACTGCATTCATTTTTAAAACAACCATAACCTTTATTTTATCGATAAAGGTTTAAAAAGCATTGCGTAGATTATCAAATAATGATAATCTAAAATATACCGTTTACACACGACCATTACATAATGGTTTACAATAAGAATATATTACATCAAAATAAGTTTCTTGAATGCAGTTTTTACATAATATCATACAAGCATTGACTCCAAATCTTGTCCTTATTTTAGTATGCAACAGCGGAAGCTCATAATAATCACCTGAGAATAAACATGCTTAAAACGTCAACAAAAATGTTGGTGAGTTATAGGTTTAACCTATATATTATCAAATCATAATAATAGACCACAAGATTTCATATTTCAACATACATCCCATACATAGAGATAAAATTCATTCATATGGTGAACACTTGGTAACCGACATTAACAAGATGCATAAAAGAATATCCCCTATCATTTCGGGAAATCCTTCGGACATGATAAAAAACAACAGCGAAGTACTAAAGCATCCGGTACTTTGGATGGGGTTCGTTAGGCCCAATAGATCTATCTTTAGGATTCACGTTAATTAGTAGATCGGTTTACTAATTCTTAAGTTACCAAGCAAAAGGGGCATATTCGGTTTCGATCATTCACCCATATAATGTAGTTTCATTTACTTGTGTCTATTTCGTAAAACATTTATAAAACTGCATGTATTCTCAGCCCAAAATATTAGTTTTTAAAAGTGGGACTATAACTCACTTTCACAGATTTTTACTTTGTCGGGAAGTAAGACTTGGCCACTGGTCGATTCACGAACCTATAACAAATATGTACATATTTATCAAAGTATGTTCAAAATATATTTACAACATTTTTAATACGTTTTAATGTTTTAAGTTTATTAAGTCAGCTGTCCTCGTTAGTAACCTACAACTAGTTGTCCACAATTAGATGTACAGAAATAAATCGATATATATTATCTTGAATCAATCCACGACCCAGTGTATACACGTCTTAGGCTAGATCACAACTCAAAGTATATATATTTTTGGAATCAACCTCAACCCTGTATAGCTAACTCCAACATTACTGCATATAGAGTGTCTATGGTTGTTCCAAATAATATATATACATGGGTCGATATGATATGTCAAAACATTTGCATACGTGTCTATGGTATCCCAAGATTACATTAGAATACATGTATAATACAATATAAGTTAGCTAGGTCGATATGATTTGTATAGAATTGTTACAATATTTCCCGTAGCTACAACAATCAAAAAATATCCAATCTTGTTTTACCCATAACTTCTTCGTTTTAAATCCGATTTGAGTGAATCAAATTGCTATGGTTTCATATTGAACTCTACTTTAAGAATCTAAACATAAAAAGTATAGGTTTATAGTCGGAAAAATAAGTTACAAGTTGTTTTTGTAAAGGTAGTCATTTCAGTCGAAAGAACGACGTCTAGATGACCATTTTGGAAAACATACTTCCACTTTGAGTTTAACCATGATTTTTGGATATAGTTTCATGTTCATAAGAAAAATCATTTTCCCAGAAGAATAACTTTTAAATCAAAGTTTATCATAGTTTTTAATTAACTAACCCAAAACAGCCCGCGGTGTTACTACGACGGCGTATATCCGGTTTTATGGTGTTTTTCGTGTTTTCCAGTTTTAAATCATTAAGTTAGCATATCATATAGATATAGAACATGTGTTTAGTTGATTTTAAAAGTCAAGTTAGAAGGATTAACTTTTTTATGCGAACAAGTTTAGAATTAAATTAACTATGTTCTACTGATTACATGTTCAAATCTTCGAATAAGATAGTTTTATATGTATGAATCGAATGATGTAATGAACATCATTACTACCTCAAGTTTAGTAGGTAAACCTACTGTAAGTGATAAGAAATAATCTAGCTTCAAAGGATCTTGGATGGCTTGAAAGTTCTTGAAGTATAATCATGACACGAAAACAAGTTCAAGTAAGATTATCACTCGAATTAAGATAGTTATAGTTTTAGGAATTGAATCAAAGTTTGTATATGAGTATTACCTTGATTTGGAATGATATCTTACTATAAACAACAAGGATTTTTTGAGGTTGGATGATCAATTTACAAGATTGAAAGTGAGCTAGTAAACTTGGAAGTATTCTTGATTTTATGAAACTAGACCTTCTAGAATTTATGAAGAACACTTAGAACTTGAAGATGGAACTTGAGAGAGATCAATTAGATGAAGAAAATTGAAGAATGAAAGTGTTTTTAGGTGTTTTTGGTCGTTGGTATATGGATTAGATATAAAGGATATGTAATTTTGTTTTCATGTAAATAAGTCATGAATGATTACTAATATTTTTGTAATTTTATAAGATATTTCATGTTAGTTGCCAAATGATGGTTCCTACATGTCTTAGGTGACTCACATGGGCTGCTAAGAGCTGATCATTGGAGTGTATATACCAATAGTACATACATCTAAAAGCTATGTATTGTACGAGTACGAATACGGGTGCATACGAGTAGAATTGTTGATGAAACTGAATGAGGATGTAATTGTAAGCATTTTTGTTAAGTAGAAGTATTTTGATAAGTGTATTCAAGTCTTTTAAAAGTGTATGAATACATATTAAAACACTACATGTATATACATTTTAACTGAGTCGTTAAGTCATCGTTAGTCGTTACATGTAAATGTTGATTTGAAACCTTTAAGTTAACGATCTTGTTAAATGTTGTTAACCCAATGTTTATTATATCTAATGAGATGTTAAATTATTATATTATCATGATATTATGATATATTAATATATCTTAATATATATACATTTAAATGTCGGTACAACGATAATCGTTACATATATGTCTCGTTTCGAAATCCTTAAGTTAGTAGTCTTGTTTTTACATATGTACTTCATTGTTAATATACATAATGACATGTTTATTTATCATTTATCATGATTAAACATAGTGTAACAATATCTTAATATGATTCATATGTAATTAGTAAGACGTTGTTATAACGATAATCGTTATATATATATATATATCGTTTCGAGTTTCTTAATTCAATAAGCACAATTTTATGTATATAACTCATTGTTAAAATACCTAATGAGATACTTACTTATCATAATATCATGTTAATTATATATATAATCATATATATGTCATCATATAGTTTTTACAAGTTTTAGCGTTCGTGAATCACCGGTCAACTTGGGTGGTCAATTGTCTATATGAAACCTATTTCAGTTAATCAAGTCTTAACAAGTTTGATTGCTTGACATGTTGGAAACACTAAATCATGTAAATATCAATTTCATTTAATATATATAAACATGGAGAAGTTCGGGTCACTACAGTACCTACCCGTTAAATAAATTTCGTCCTGAAATTTTAAGCAGTTGGAGGTGTTGACGTATCTTCTGGAAATAAGTACGGGTATTTCTTCTTCATCTGATCTTCTTGTTCCCAGGTGAACTCGGGTCTTCTATGAGCATTCCATCAAAGCTTAACAATTGGTATCTTGTTTTGTTTAAGTCTTTTAACCTCACGATCCATTATTTCGACGGGTTCTTCGATGAATTGAAGTTTTTTGTTGATTTGGATTTCGTCTAACGGAATAGTGAGATCTTTTTTAGCAAGATATTTCTTCAAATTCGAGACGTGGAAAGTGTTATGTACAGCCGCGAGTTGTTGAGGTAACTCAAGTCGGTAAGCTACTGGTCCGACACGATCAATAATCTTGAATGGTCCAATATACCTTGGATTTAATTTCCCTCTTTTACCAAGTCGAACAACGCCTTTCCAAGGTGCAACCTTAAGCATGACCATCTCTCCAATTTCAAATTCTATATCTTTTCTTTTAATGTCGGCGTAGCTCTTTTGTCGACTTTGGGCGGTTTTCAACCGTTGTTGAATTTGGATGATCTTCTCGGTAGTTTCTTGTATTATCTCCGAACCCGTAATCTGTCTATCCCCCACTTCACTCCAACAAATCAGAGACCTGCACTTTCTACCATAAAGTGCTTCAAACGGCGCCATCTCAATGCTTGAATGGTAGCTATTGTTGTAGGAAAATTCTGCTAACGGTAGATGTCGATCCCAACTGTTTCCAAAATCAATAACACATGCTCGTAGCATGTCTTCAAGCGTTTGTATCGTCCTTTCGCTCTGCCCATCAGTTTGTGGATGATAGGCAGTACTCATGTCTAGACGAGTTCCTAATGCTTGCTGTAATGTCTGCCAGAATCTTGGTATTCCATGTCTGGAGACGACTTCCTTCAAATACAGTCGTGCTAACTTCTCCATCTTGTCATCTTCTCTTATTGGCAGGAAGTGTGCTGATTTGGTGAGACGAACAACTATTACCCAAATAGTATCAAAACCACTTGCAGTCCTTGGCAATTTAGTGATGAAATCCATGGTAATGTTTTCCCATTTCCATTCCGGGATTTCGGGTTGTTGAAGTAGACCTGATGGTTTCTGATGCTCCGCTTTGACTTTAGAACACGTCAAATATTTCCCTACGTATTTAACAACATCGGCTTTCATACCTGACCACCAAAAATGTTTCTTGAGATCCTTGTACATCTTCCCCGTTCCTGGATGTATTGAGTATCCGGTTTTATGAGCTTCTCTAAGTACCATTTCTCTCATATCTCCAAATTTTGGTACCCAAATCCTTTCTGCCCTATACCGGGTTCCATCTTCCCGAATATTAAGATGCTTCTCCGATCCTTTGGGTATTTCATCCTTTAAATTTCCCTCTTTTAAAACTCCTTGTTGCGCCTCCTTTATTTGAGTAGTAAGGTTAGTGTGAATCATTATATTCATTGCTTTTACTCGAATGAGTTCTCTGTCCTTTCTGCTCAAGGCGTCGGCTACCACATTTGCCTTCCTCGGGTGATAACGAATCTCAAAGTCGTAATCATTCAATAATTCAATCCATCTGCGCTGCCTCATGTTCAGTTGTTTCTGATTAAATATCTGTTGAAGACTTTTGTGGTCGGTATATATAATACTTTTGACCCCATATAAGTAGTGCCTCTAAGTCTTTAATGCAAAAACAACTGCGCCTAATTCCAAATCATGCGTCGTATAATTCTGCTCGTGAATCCTCAATTGTCTAGACGCATAAGCAATTACTTTCGTTCGTTGCATTAATACACAACCGAGACCTTGCTTTGAGGCATCACAATATATCACAAAATCATCATTCCCTTCAGGTAATGACAATATAGGTGCCGTAGTTAACTTTTTCTTTAACAATTGAAATGCTTTCTCTTGTTCATCTTTCCATTCAAATTTCTTCCCTTTATGCGTTAATGCAGTCAAGGGTTTTGCAATTCTGGAAAAGTCTTGGATGAACCTTCTGTAGTAACCAGCTAGTCCTAAAAACTGACATATGTGTTTCGGAGTTTTTGGGGTTTCCTACTTTTCAACGGTTTCAATCTTTGCTGGATCCACCCGAATACCTTCTTTGTTCACTATGTGACCGAGGAATTGAACTTCTTCCAACCAAAATGCACATTTTGAAAACTTAGCGTACAGTTTTTCTTTTCTCAGCAACTCTAGCACTTTTTTCAAATGTTCTTCGTGCTCTTGATCATTCTTCGAGTAAATAAGTATGTCATCGATGAAAACAATGATAAACTTGTGAAAATATGGCCCACACACTCAGTTCATGAGGTCCATGAACACAGCTGGTGAATTAGTCAATCCAAACGGCATAACCATAAACTCATAATGACCGTAACACGTCCTAAAAGCAGTCTTTGGAATATCATCCTCCTTCACCCGCATTTGATGATATCCAGAACGTAAATCGAGCTTTGAATAAATAGACGAGCCTTGTAGTTGATCAAATAAGTCATCGATTCTTGGTAGTGGGTAACGGTTCTTGATGGTAAGTTTGTTCAACTCTCGGTACTCGATACACAACCTGAATGTACCATCTTTCTTCTTGACAAACAAAACAGGATCTCCCCATGGTGATGTGCTTGGTCGAATGAAACCACGCTCTAAAAGTTCCTGTAACTGACTTTGTAATTCTTTCATTTCGCTGGGTGCGAGTCTGTATGGAGCACGAGCTATTGGTGCAGCTCCTGGTACAAGGTCTATTTGAAATTCAACGGATCGATGTGGGGGTAATCCCGGTAATTCTTTCAGAAATACATCGGGAAATTCTTTTGTGACGGGAACATCACTGATGTTCTTTTCTTCAGGTTTAACTTCCTCGATGTGTGCTAGAATGATGTAACAACCTTTTCTTATTAGTTTTTGCGCCTTTAAACTACTAATAAGATTTAATTTCGCGTTGTTCTTTTCTCCGTACACCATTAAAGGTTTTTCTTTTTCACGCAAAATGCGAAATGCGTTTTTGTAACAAATGACCTCTGTTCTCACCTTCTTCAACTAGTACATGCCAATTATTACATCAAAACTCCCTAACTCGACTGGTATTAAATCAATCTTAAATGTTTCATCACCCATTTTAATTTCTCTATCCCGACATATATTATCTGCTGAAATTAAATTACCATTTGCTAATTCGAGTAACAATTTATTATCCAAAGGCGTCAATGGGCAACTTAATTTAGCACAAAATTCTCTACTCATATAGCATCTATCCGCACCCGAATCAAATAAAACATAAGCAGATTTATCATCAATAAGAAACGTACCCGTAACAAGCTCCGGGTCTTCCTGTGCTTCTGCCGCATTAATATTGAAAACTCTTCCACGGCCCTGCCCATTAGTATTCCCCTGATTCGGGAAATTTCTAATAATGTGGCCCGGTTTTCCACATTTATAACAAACAGCGTTGGTATTACTTGCTCCGACACTATTCGTTTCAGCATTACTTATTCTGACATTATTTGTTCCTTTAGTTCTGTTAAACTTTGGTCCGTAGACCTCACACTTTGTCGCGCTATGACCATTTCTTTTACACCTATTGCAAAATGTCGTGCAAAACCCCTGATGATTTTCTTCACACCTATGACATGGCTGTTTTTGGTTTTTGATACCGTTGTTGTTATTGAGGTTTTTGCTGGGATTGTTATTGTTGTTGAAACGGTTGTTGTAGTTGTTGTTATTGTTGGGATGTTTGTTGTAGTTATTGTTAGGATTGCGGTTATTGTTGCGATTGTTGTTGTGGTTGTTGGGATAGTTGTTGCGATTGTGGTTGTAATTATTGTTGTTGTTGTTGTACTGGTGACTCTTGTCATCGTTTTCCTCCCACTTCCTCTTGAGTTGTTTCGTGTTGGCTTCTTCGGCCGCCTGCTCTTTAATTCTTCCCTCAATCTGATTTATGAGTTTATGAATTCGACTTGCCTTCTGTATAGAAACGGGCTCGTGTGAACTCACATCTTCTTGAATCCTTACTGGTAACCCTTTTACAAACGCGTCGATCTTCTCTTCTTCATCTTCGAATGTTCCCGGACATAATAGGCAAAACTCTGTGAATCGTCGTTCATATGTGTTAACGTCGAACCCTTGTGTTCGTAACTCTTTAAGTTCTGCCTTGAGTTTATTGACTTCGTTTCTAGGACGGTACTGCTCGTTCATCAATTGCTTGAATGCCGACCACAGTAGTGTGTAAGCAGCATTTTATCCTACCTGTTCAAGATAGGTGTTCCACCACGTTAACACAGTACCTGTGAAGGTATGCATAGCGTACTTAACTTTGTCCTCTTCAGTACACTTACTTATGGCAAACACCAATTAGACTTTCTCGGTCCACCATTTCAATCCAATTGGTCCTTCGGTTCCATCAAATTCCAAAGGTTTGCAGGCAGTGAATTCTTTGTAGGAGCATCCTACACGATTTCTTGCGCCGTTAGCTGCATTGCTAGATTCAAAGTTATTGTTGGTATGTAGCGCAGCCTGTACTGCGGCTATGTTTGCAGCAAGAAAGGTACGAAATTCCTCTTCGCTCATATTCATGGTGTGTCGAGTAGTCGGTGCCATTTCCTTCAAAATAGCCAACTGAATCGAGTTAATCATACAGAATATTAAGAGTAGTCAATAGTATTTCGTAGCATAATATGAACTCATTTATAAAGCTTTTTCTTCATATTAGCATTTTATAAGTTTAAATTCGGGTACTACCTACCCGTTAAGTTCATACTTAGTAGCTAATATACAATTCAACTACTACAATTCTATATGAAAAAATGATTATAATAATATATCACATACAAATATTCTTCAAACTTACAACTTCGCTATATTATATATAACATGAAATATAGTACACTATGATACAGGACAGTTTTGAAGATAAATCTAGTTAATACGCAAGTTGTTCAGCAAAGGAAATAAAGACACGTAATTCATAAGTCCATAAACAAGTCATGCATTCTGGTTTTACTAAGACGACTTCCCATCCTTGGTCTTGTGGAAAATAACCGTTATGACCATTGGCTAGGCAGCATGTTGTAATGTCGTTAAAAGGACGAGGGTTTCGTAATGCCCAACAGCCCCGTAATAATCTAAGAACCTTGTTTCTCACCCCAACTACTGAATCCGTCACTTGTGGGAAGGTTTTATTTAAAAGTTGCAATCCAATGTTCTTTTCCTCACTTTGGTAAGAAGCGAACATCACTAACCCATAAGCATAACATGCTTCTTTATGTTGCATGTGTAGTGACCCGAACTTTTCCATGTTTATATATATTAATTGAGATTGATATTTACATGACTAAATGTTTCCAACGTGTTAAGCAATCAAACTTGTTAAGACTTGATTAAATGAAATAAGTTTCATATAGACAATTGATCACCCATATTGACCGGCGATTCACGAACGTTACAAAATTGTACCATTCAAGATTCACGAAATTAAATCCAAGGTATATTGGACCATTCAAGATTATTGATCGTGTCGGACCAGTAGCTTACCAACTTGAGTTACCTCAATAATTCGCGGCTGTACATAACACTTTCCACGTCTCGAATTTGAAGAAATGTTTTGCTAAAGAAGATCTCACTATTCCGTTAAATGAAATCCAAATCAACGAAAAACATCAATTCATCGAAGAACCCGTCGAAATAATGGATCGTGAGGTTAAAAGACTTAAGCAAAACAAGATACCAATTGTTAAGGTTTGATGAAATGCTCGTAGAGGACCCGAGTTCACCTGGGAATGAGAAGATCAGATGAAGAAAAAGTACCCGCACTTATTTCCAGAAGATACGTCAACACCTTCAACAGCTTAAAATTTCGGGACGAAATTTATTTAACGGGTAGGTACTGTAGTGACCCGAACTTTTCCATGTTTATATATATTAATTGAGATTGATATTTACATGACTAAATGTTTCCAACATGTTATGCAATCAAACTTGTTAAGACTTGATTAAATGAAATAAGTTTCATATAGACAATTGATCACCCATGTTGACCGGCTATTCACGAACGTTACAAAATTGTAAAAACTACATGTTGTGGTATATATATAGACATATATATATGGTTGACATAAGATTATGATGAGTAAGTATCACACTAAGTATATTAACAATGTGTGATATACATAAGAAATGAGATTACTAAGTTAAGAAACTCGAAATGATATATATAACGATTATCGTTATGATAACGTCTACTAAATACATATGCATCATATTAAGATATTGATACACTATATTTAACATGATAAAATGATATTTAACTATATCATTAAGTGTGTTAACAATAAACTACATATGTAAAAACAAGACTACTAACCCAAGAATTACGAAACGAGACTTATATGTAAAGATTATTGTTGTAACGATATTTTAATGTATATATCATATTAAGAGATATTCATACATCATAATATCATGATAATATAATAATTTAACATCTCATTTGATATAATAAACATTGGGTTAACAACATTAATTGAGATCGTTAACTTAAAGGTTTCAAAACAACACTTACATGTAACGACTAACGAAGACTTAAGGACTCCATTAGAATGTATATACATGTTGTGTTTTGATACGTATTCTTACACTTTTGAAAGACTTCAAGACACATATCAAAATACTTCTACTTAACAATAATGCTTACAATTACATCCTCGTTCAGTTTCATCAACAATTCTACTCGTATGCACCCGTATTCGTACTCGTACAATACACAGCTTTTAGATGTATGTACTATTGGCATATACACTCCTGTGATCAGCTCTTAGCAGCCTATGTGAGTCACCTAACACATGTAGGAACCATCATTTGGCAACTAGCATGAAATATCTCATAAAATTACAAAAATATGAGTAATCATTCATGACTTATTTACATGAAAACAAAATTACACATCCTTTATATCTAATCCATATACCAATGACCAAAAACACCTACAAACACTTTCATTCTTCAATTTTCTTCATCTAAGTGATCTCTCTCAAGTTCTATCTTCAAGTTCTAAGTGTTCTTCATAAATTCTATAAGTTTTAGTTTCATAAATCAAGAATACTTCCAAGTTTGCTAGCTTACTTTCAATCTTGTAAAGTGATCATCCAAATTCAAGAAATCTTTCTTATTTACAGTAAGATATCTTTCTAATATAAGGTAATACTCATATTCAAACTTTGATTCAATTTCTATAACTATAACAATCTTATTTCGAGTGGAAATCTTACTTGAACTTGTTTTCGTGCCATGATTCTGCTTCAAGAACTTTCAAGCCATCCAAGGATCCTTTGAAGCTAGATCTATTTTTTCTCATTTCCAGTAGGTTTATCCACAAAACCTGAGGAAGTAATGATGTTCATAACATCATTCGATTCATATATATAAAACTACCTTATTCGAAGGTTTAAACTTGAAATCACTAGAACATAGTTTAGTTAATTCTAAACTTGTTCGTAAACAAAAGTTAATCCTTCTAACTTGACTTTTAAAATCAACTAAACACATGTTCTATATCTATATGATATGCTAACTTAATGATTTAAAACCGGAAAACACGAAAAATGCCCGGATATACGCCGTTGTAGTAACACCACGGGCTGTTTTGGGTTAGTTAATTAAAAACTATGATAAACTTTGATTTAAAAGTTGTTCTTCTGGGAAAATGATTTTTCTTTTGAACATGAAACTATATCCAAAAATCATGGTTAAACTCAAAGTGGAAGTATGTTTTCCAAAATGGTCATCTAGACGTCGTTCTTTCGACTGAAATGACTACCTTTACAAAAATGACTTGTAACCTGTAATACCGACTATAAACTTATACTTTTTCTGTATAGTTTCATAAATTTAAGTTCAATATGAAACCATAGCAATTGGATTCACTCAAAACGGATTTAAAACGAAGAAGTTATTGGTAAAACAAGATTGGTTATTTTTGCTTGTTGTAGCTACGTGAAAATTGGTAACAAATCTATATTAATCATATCCTAGCTAACTTATATTGTATTATACATGTATTCTAATATATTATGTAATCTTGGGATACCATAGACACGTATGCAAATGTTTTGACATACCATATCGACCCATCTATATATATTATTTGAAACAACCATAGACACTCTATATGCAGTAATGTCGGAGTTAGCTATACAGGGTTGAGGTTGATTACAAAAATATATATAGTTTGAGTTGTGATCTAGCCTGAGACGTGTATACACTGGGTCGTGGATTGATTCAAGATAATATATATCGATTTATTTATGTACATCTGATATATATGTACATATTTGTTATAGGTTCGTGAATCGACCAGTGGCTAAGTCTTACTTCTCGGCGAAGTAAAAATCTGTGAAAGTGAGTTATAGTCCCACTTTTAAAATCTAATATTTTGGGATAAGAATACATGCAGTTTTATAAATGTTTTACGAAATAGACACAAGTAAATGAAACTACATTATATGGGTGAATGATCGAAGCCGAATATGCCCCTTTTGGTTGGTAGCCTAAGAATTAGTAAACCGATCTACTAATTGACGTGAATCCTAAAGATAGATCTATTGGGCCTAACGAACTCCATCCAAAGTACCGGATGCTTTACTACTTCGAATTCGTTTTTATCATGTCTAGAGGATTTCCCGGAATGATAGGGGATATTCTTATATGCATCTTGTTAATGCCGGTTACCAGGTGTTCACCATATGAATGATTTTTATCTCTATGTATGGGATGTATATTGAAATATGAAATCTTGTGGTCTATTATTATGATTTGATAATATATATGTTAAACCTATAACTCACCAACATTTTTGTTGATGTTTTAAGCATGTTTATTCTCATGTGATTATTAAGAGCTTCCGCTGTTGCATACTAAAATAAGAACAAGATTTGGAGTCCATGCTTGTATGATATTATGTAAAAACTGCATTCAAGAAACTTATTTTTGATGTAATATATTCTTATTGTAAACCATTATGTAATGGTCGTGTGTAAACGGTATATTTTAGATTATCATTATTTGATAATCTACGTAATGCTTTTTAAACCTTTATCGATAAAATAAAGGTTATGGTTGTTTTAAAAATGAATGCAGTCTTTGAAAAACGTCTCATGTAGAGGTCAAAACCTCGCGACAAAATTAATTAATATGGAACGTTTATAATCAATATGAACGGGACATTTCAGTTGGTATCCGAGCGTTGGTCTTAGAGAACAAGAAAATTGCATTAGTGTGTCTTACCAAGTTTGTTAGGATGCATTAGTGAGTCTGGACTTCGACCGTGTTTTTCTTCAAAAATGATTGCTTAACATTTTTTTTGTTGGAAACTATATATTATTAACATGTAAATATTATGTGATATATTAATCTCTTAACGTGTTTGATATTGTGTGATAGATGTCTACCTCTAGTATAAATCCCATTGATTCACCTAATAGTAATGAAGAGTCGAATATATTTTGGGAAGATTCACAAATTCCCGAAGAGGAACTGGAAGAGGAGGAACCAGAAGAGGAGGAACCAGAAGAGGATGAATCAGAAGAGGAGGAACCAGAAGAAGAAGAGGTTCCAGAGGAAGAAATATTGATACCTATAGTAAATCAATTAAATAAAAGAAAATCCTCAACCAACGGACCAAAGTTAATAATGGTCAATGGTGTTTCCGCCGAGGAAGCAAAATATTGGGAAGATTACCAATTTTCCGATGAATCGGATCCCGATGAGGATTCCGATGATGTTATAGAAATTACCTCGACCCAATTTAAGAAAGCGAAAGAAAATAATAAGGGAAAAGGTATAAAAATAGAGAAACCCGATTCCAACCCCGATGAACTTTATATGTATCGACAACATCCGTATTTCCTAAAATGTAACAATGAACCGCGAACCTCTAAATCACCAGGTTTCTCTAAACCATTATGGAAAACGACGGCTCGTATTAGAGGAACACCATATATTCCTAGAAAATTAGGAAAACAAACCAAGTCCGAAGAAGAAGAAACCAGTGATTCAGATTAGAGGGTTGTAATCATATTGTGTATTATATGTATTGTAGTGTGCTTATACTTTTATGTTCTATGTAAAAATTGCTTGTATTGTTTGTTAATTATCTTTTACGAATCTAATCCTTGTCTATTTTACAGTATAAAAACAAAATAGACGTTAAGGGTAGACAACCGAATACTTTAGAAGACCTACCAGAGGATATGATTGAGGAAATCTTGTCTAGAGTTGGCCAGAATTCATCAGCACATTTAGTTATGGCGAAATTAACTTGTCAAACATTTAAAAGACTTTCCAGAAATGCCTTAGTTTATAAAAGGCTTTCCTTTGATAGGTGGGGTATATCACACTGGGGAGACCGTAAGTTATGCCGTGTTTTCTTTAAAGCATTAAATGCGGGGAACCCGAATGCAATTTTATGCTACGGGTTAAGGACCTATTTTGACTCAACATATCCCAGCATAGGATTTCAAAAATTAGAAAGAGCTTCTAACATGCAACATAAAGAAGCATGTTATGCTTACGGGTTAGTGATGTTCGCTTCTTACCAAAGTGAGAAAAAGAACATCGAATTGCAACTTTTAAATAAGACCTTCCCACAAGTGACTGATTCAGTAGTTGGGGTGAGAATCAAGGCTTTTAGATTATTACGGGGCTGTTGGACATTACGAAACCCTCGTCCTTTTGACGACATTACAATGTAGAGACCCGTCCTAATCCATCCGGAAAAAGTCCATATCGATTATAAACGATTCACAACAGTTGATTACATCGCGAGGTACTTAACCTCTATATGATACATTTTACAAACATTGCATTCGTTTTTGAAAAGACAATCTTTCATTACATCGAAAGTTGATAACATGCATACCATTTCGTAATATATCTTACTATAAATGACTTAATAATAATCCTGATGAACTCAACGACCCGAATGCAACGTCTTTTGAAATATGTCATGAATGACTCCAAGTAATATCTCTAAGATGAGCAAATGCACAGCGGAAGATTTCTTTCGTACCTGAGAATAAACATGCTTTAAAGTGTCAACCAAAAGGTTGGTGAGTTCATTAGTTTAACTTAAACAATCATTTCCATCATTTTAATAGACCACAAGATTTCATATTTCCATTTCTCATAAACATACGTCCCATGCATAGAGACAAAAATATCATTCATATGGATTGAACACCTGGTAACCGACATTCACAATATGCATATAAGAATATCCCCATCATTCCGGGATCCTCCTTCGAACATGATATATATTTCGAAGTACTAAAGCATCCGGTTCTTTGGATGGGGCTTGTTGGGCCCGATAGATCTATCTTTAGAGTTCGCTTCAATTAGGGTGTCTGTTCCCTAATTCTTAGATTACCAAACTATATAAAAAGGGCAATATTCGATTAGATAATCCAACCATAGAATGTAGTTTCGATTACTTGTGTCTATTTCGTAAAACAGTTATAAAAGCAGCGCATGTATTCTCAGTCCCAAAAATATATATTGCAAAAGCATTTAAAAAGGGATTAATGAAACTCACCGTATTGTATTTTGTAGTAAAAATACATATAACGACATTGACCAACAAAACAATGCAAGGTTGGCCTCGGATTCACGAACCTATATCAATTTGTATATCTATTAAAACATATAATAGAAATTACATAATTTCATTTATATATTATTTATATATCTGTAGTTATATAGGATTTATTAAATTCCATTTTAAAACATATACTTTGTTTTTACATATTATTTCTTTGATTATATATCATATATATTTACTTTGTATATATTTAAAATAATTATTATTTATTCATTTAGTTATATATATATATTAACACATATAATCATAACTGAACAAATTTACTTATTATACCTTTAATTTATATATTATGTATGTTCAATTTGTGTATATATTCATAATAGTTAATATTTATATAGTTATATTAATATATCTATATTTATATACATACTTGTTTAATGTTATATTTAAAAATCGATAATTTGTTATTTGTATATATTTATATAAATAATATTAATAGGTTTGATATATATAGTTATATGAAATTTTAATATAATTATAGTATATGTAACAAATATACTTTATGTACAAAATATTTATTTGTTTTAAAAAAAAACGATAGTTTTGATATTAATGATTTACTAATAATAATAATACAACTTTATTAATATTAATAATACTAATAATCATAATAAGAATATTGTTAACAATGATACTTATGTTAATGATAATAATACTAGTATTTATAAAAATGATACTAATACCAATATTAGTGAAAATAATAACTATTTGCATCATTTTCTTAATAATACTAATACTATTCATCGTTTCTAAGTTTACATAATAATAATGATAATACTTATATTAGTTGTCCATAATATCATAATAATAATTATAATAACAATACTCTTAATTTTAACTATGATCATAATAATAATGATAACTAATGATATTAATGATAATTATAATACTAATAATACTTATAATACTAGTAATGATACTAATATTAATATTATAACTTATAAAATGATACATGTATTAGTTTTTAATGAACAAATAATAAATTTTATGATTTTTATAGAAATTATAATAATATTCATAATCATAATAATAACAATGATATTAATACTAATAATAATGCTAATACATAATAATAATTTCAATCAATAATAATAATAATAATAACAATAACAATAACAATAACAATCTATAATAACAATGATAATAATAATATAACAATAATAATAATAATAATAATAATAATAATAATAATAATAATAATAATAATAATAATAATAATAATAATAATATTATTATTATTAATAATAATAATAATAATAATAATAATAATAATAATAATAATAATAATAATAATAATAATAATAATAATAATAATAATAATAATAATAATATAATAATAATAATAATAATAATAATAATAATAATAATAATAGTGGAAATAAATATAAGAAGTTATACCCTTTGAATAGCTTTTATAAAAAGATTGCCCAAGACGGGTCTCGAACACAAGACCACTTGCTACCCCATCACCAACACCCAACCATTACGCTGCAATGCATTTTTTGATTTATAACCCATTTAGGTTTATTTAACCCATTTCTGTTTTCCCTCAATCCTCTTCTTCTCCCCAAGATAAAAATCGATCAGAGATCCAAATTAATCAACAACTAGTTACTTAATAAATTATAGTATTTGAAATTGATATAGAACCGTTTATTGATTAACTAAATTGATTAAAACAACAGGAAATTAAAATAAAAAATTTGTATCAGATGATGAAGAACACGATATGAACTCCAACCTCAAAATCGACTCTTTTGGGTGTTTTAGCTCACGATTTCAAAATGAACTATGTCTTAAATCCTTCCTATAAACTTTCACAGTCATCAATTTAACTTGAAACTTAAAAATGAATTCGAATTTTGTGAAGATCAAAACGTTTGACTTTTATTTCAAAATCTTTGACCCTAAAATTCGTAGTTGATAAAAAGAATTGGAACACGAAATTTTGAAGAAAGATCATTTGAAATATTCCTAACAAAACCTCATTAATACTTTTTGAATTTAATTTCAAATTCGAGCATTTTAAAAAATAAAACAGGAGCAGAGCAGGTATCGGTTCTTCTCTTTATTTTTTTTTTTTAAATAAACAACTGCATAAATGAAAGTTATATTGATATGGGGAAGTTATATGATTCATTTAACACCAAAGTGGATCGATTTATATGGAAACCTTGTAGGTAATTATAATTATTCGACCAGAGTAAAAAAAATAAAAGGACAGAAAACAAATAAAATAAAAATACAAGAAGAAAAGGATTTGTAACTGATTTTGGTTTCTTATGCTGATTGAATCTGTATTGATAACACTTTTAGAGACAAAAACAAAAAGATAACATAGTACTATAAGAACGTGAACTGAATTGATCACTTCCTTACATTTTATAAATATAATATATATAATTAATATTAATAGTTAGTAAATATAATTATAATAATAATACTTTTAATAATAATTATTAAACATAAATATGTTAATAACAATACTACTACTAATAATAATAAAATTAATGATAATAAAAATATTAATAATAATTATAACAAAATAATACTAATATTAATCATAATATCAAAAATTATAACTTTACTACTAGTTATAATAATAATGATATTAACAATGATAACAATAATATTAATAAATATAACAATTCACATGTATCAACTTTTATATCTATATAATATAATAACACTCATAATCATGATATTATTATTATTATTAATATCTATTTTAATGATAAAAAAATTATAATAATTATATTTTTAACTTGTATTATATATTATCTATTACATAATATTATATATAATATGACAACCTTTATTAAATATTTATTATTTATGAATTATCTATATATTATAATATACATATAATAATAATTATTCATAGAAATCGTATATATGTATATATAGATTCATTTTAAATTTACACAATGGTTCGTGAATCGTCGGGAATAGTCAAGGTCAACTGTATACATGAACACAGTTCAAAGTTTTTGAGACTTCAGAATTACAGACTTTGCTTATAGTATCGAAATCAAATAAGATTCAAGTTTAAATTTGGTCGAAAATTCCCGGGTCATCACAGTACCTACCCGTTAAAGAAATTTCGTTCCGAAATTTGAGTGAGGTCGTCATGGCTAACAATAAATATATTTTCCTGACAAATATGAGCTGATAAAATAGAGTTTTATCATTATTAAATAATACAGATAAAATAATTTAATTATTCGAAGAGCACAAATGAAAATGAGAAACAAAGATTTGTTTTTAACTTTTGACGTGGTCAGGTTTGAATTCCGGAATTCAAAGGATTTAAAAGAAAATCTTGAAGATCTATAAGATCTGATTCTTCGGGATTTATGGAAATTAAGATCTCTTTAATTAAATACGTTGATCTGCCCCGATTACTACGTCTGATATTTCCTTTATAAATTTACCTCTTCCGTTCCATTTGTTTTCACCACTTCTATACTCAATTTCCAATTTCAAAAGATTTATGAAAATGCTTAACCCTGTTCTGATCCTTGTTCTTATTCTAACTATCGCAATGATCGTTCTTCTTTTCCAACTACCACCTGAAGAATCTGTTTATTTCTATTATGCTCTAGGGATTATTGTACTTATAATCCTCCCGTGTCTTTATATTGTTATACGTACTGATATCCACGGTTTGTAATTTCGGTGCTGTCATTGGGCTTTATATTTTCTCTTATATTTTGGATCTCTTTGCCTTTTTATTATCCTCCCGTCCTCTAGTAAAGCGAGTAACGGTCCAGAATTCGTAAGTATGGAATTTCGAATAAACATCGTGTTCTAAATAAGAACTAATGTATTAGCACGATTTGATTTATCAAATTACCAGAATCACTGAGAATAGAACTATCAAGAAAATACTTTCTTGATATGTTCAGAAGTTAAGCATAATGAAAGAGTTACGTAACATGGCACGTGATGACGTTAGGATCTGTGAATCATCACGTCCCATTAGAAACACAGCATGACTTACTGTAACATAATCACGTTGATCAAGTGTCATTATATTATATTAACTAATGCATCAGTTCCCAACATTACTTCAATAACATTCATATTTTAAGCTCTAAAGTTTACAGAATATAGAAACTAACAGTTTCTATATAATGTAATACTGATAGCACGAAGAGATTAATGATTTCAGATAAGATTAGTCATGAAAATATATTCAGAAATATCGAGGATATTTATAATGAAAGATACGATAATATCTCGGAATATCTAAGATCAGAGGATGATAGAAACTATTGTCTGCAAGGGTTTAGAGTAAGGAGCAAGATATTCATTAAAGACTTTAGCAAACATTGAACATTTGGATTCTTTGAAGTCAAACTTATTCTTTGTGATTTGTCCACGGCTTTCTTCATAGTTTCGCATAATCTTCTTTTCGGTACTAAATTTTCTATTGAATGTTTCCAATATAATGATATACAGGAAGCACGAGGAGGTATATAATTTTGGACGAGAATATTTATGAAAATATCCTCAGAAATATCGAAAATATTGATGATGATATTTTGGAATTTCTAAGTTCAATGGTTGATGGAGAAAGATTTTTCCGCAAGATTTTAACATGACTTCGGGGCAAGATATTCTCTAAAGACTTCAACGGATTCAGAATTATCTGGATTCTTTGAATATAGGGTATGGTCCTTGTATTTATCCTTGGTCTCCTTCTTGATTAGCTCAATCCGTTTTCCAATTCCAACTTTTCTGAGCTTTTCCAACATACTATTCTTTATCATCAAACTTTCGATGATTATTGTCGTTTACGGTTGTCTATGGTTTCTGCTGCTTCATTCAGCTTTTTCAACATTCAGAGTATTGATTTGTGACTGAGTGCTTTTCAGAATTCCAGAAGGAGAGATCATAATTTTAAGAGATAAATGTCATACATATAACTGTTGATGTAGATATGCTGTGAGTTTTCAAAGTACTGATTGCTGATTCCTGGTAATTGGTATGGCAGTTCGCGTTACAAGATGCGGATGAGTATATGATAGGGTTTCAATGAATAAATATAATGATTTGTCAGAGAGATTTAAGCCAAGAAGTAACGAGGTTGCTGGTACGTCTGCTGGTGATATGGTGGAATATAAAAGAATTCTCCGGTATCAAAAGGGTAATTGTATATATCAGGATTATATTAAGGCTACTTCGAATGAAAAGTCGAAGTTGACTTGCTGGAGCTGTGACAAAATTGGCTACCTTGAAAAGGGATCGCAAAGTTATTTTTGCTAATAAATGCCAAAGGATCTGACGCGGCTACGTGTTAAACTTTTACTCAGTTGCCGAGAGTTTTTCAGGTGCATAACTATATGCATAAATATTTCCTTCCGTAGATGAAGTGCGGTTGATTCATCCTATCGATTGAGGTGTTTTCAAGAATCATGAAAGGTTTGAACACAGATTTGTAATTGTCAAGATACAAATGAGGTTTAAGATGAAATCAAGTGGCAAACTTGAAGAATTTGTTTAGTTTCATATGTTATAATCAATATCTTATTTCATTTTTAATTGTCCAATCTTATTAGTCCGCAGTCGATAGTCCACAGTTGACAGTCAAATAATTCATATATAGTTTAATATATAATATTCGAATTAATTACTAAATATCGTGACCCGTATACATGTCTCAGACTCGATCACAATTCAAATTATATATATTATTGTAGAATCAACCTCAACCCTGTATAGAGAACTCGTTCATTACTGCATATAGAGTGTCTATGGTTATTCCAAATAATATATATAAATGCGTCGATATGATATGTCAAAACCTTGTATACATGTCCCGATATTTAAAGTGCGTAACAATAAATAACAGAAATTTAAATGACGAATAATAAAGTGCGTAAAGTAAATAACAGAAATTAAATGACGATAAATAAAATTGCGAGAATATAAATTGCGATAAATAAACTGCGATAAATAAATTGCGATAATTAAATGGTAATACGGAATTAACAGTTAGCTAGGAACAGTTAGCTAGGATTTTGTTAGCGTGGATTCTTAATAGAATTTCATATTGTTAAATAATCTGTTTCTAATCAATTTTTATTGTGTCCATTATTTCTTCGTTATGCCACTTGATGGATTCTGATAGATCAAAATCCAAATATGTAATTGGATGAATATGGTTATTCTGTGGTGAACGGATTTGTATATCAGTGGATATAAGTAGGATAGTATATGACTTGTTGAAACAGATTCGAAGAACGTACAATGTAACTTATTAATTTGAAATTTAAATAGTCCTCGGGTATTACCTACCCGTTAAAATATTTTCACCATTAACAGTTTGTACAAGAGAATTTTTAATTACAATCTTTATGAAAATATACTTGTATATATATTTTCTTTAGATGCAATCATGGATTTAATGAGTTAATATGATATTAAACTCATTTGATTTACGTTAGAACAAGAATATATAATCTCTAAAACATTAGAGATTACATATTCGCCATGTCGAACGAAGATAAACGATGTAGAACGATTCGTAGAACGATAATTATACTCGTGGTACAGAATGAGATGTTGAGGCGTGTGATGTTGAAACTTAGGTTGTTGGTGGTACTGGTATTGATGTTGGTGGTACTGTTGGTGTTGGTGATGTTGCTGAAGCTGGTACGTTTTGCACCATATTTTCTAAGACTACAACTCGAGCGCGAAGCTCGTTGACTTATTATATTATTCCGTTATGATTGTCGGTAGAAACGAGCGAATGAATAAGGTTGGGGATTTTGGATATCATATAATCATTGCGAGATATCCTGGAAATGAGGGTAAATATGGTGTTTCGGACTGGTTCGCTGATAAGTGTTTCAGGTTCATCGTCAAAAAGTAAATTCGGTTGGTGAGAAGGATCGCCTTCTTCGCATCTCCATTGATTAAGTCGACTACGAACTCACCAGATTAATTAGGGATGGATGATTGGTTGATTCATTCTGATGACAATGCTTTCGGAGCTTAGGTGAAACTCCATATCGGAATAACTGTCGGAATCCGAGAAATTCGAACTAGTTGAGGGATTCATCTTGTACGATCAGATGAAGGATTTTCGATAAGAAATAGATTATATGATGTAGATTAGTACCCTACAATATATAATTTACATATGCATATATAATACTAAAATCCCATATGTTACGGAAGAATCTACGGAAGCTGTCAGGCAAAGGTAACACTAACAGATACGCTAAGATATGAATTTATCTATACACTGTCTATGCAACAGAGGCAGTAAGACATGTCCAGACTAAGAATAATAAGCAGATAATTTCCTAAGGATGATAAGCAGATGATTTCCGACACGAAATGATAAGAAAAACTTTTGACATGCAGACACGGTCGAAGTCCAGACTCACTAAAGCATCTAAACAACTATCAGTTAGACACACTAAGGCAAGACCTGGTTCACTAAGACCACCGCTCTGATACCAACTGTAGAGACCCGTCCTAATCCATCCGAATGAAGTCCATATTGATTATAAACGATTCACAACAGTTGATTACATCGCGAGGTACTTGACCTCTATATGATACATTTTACAAACATTGCATTCGTTTTTGAAAAGACAATCTTTCATTACATCAAAAGTTGACAACATGCATACCATTTCGTAATATATCTTACTATAAATGAATTAATAATAATGTTGATGAACTCAACGACTCGAATGCAACGTCTTTTGAAATATGTCATGAATGACTCCAAGTAATATCTCTAAGATGAGCAAATGCACAGCAGAAGATTTCTTTCGTACCTGAGAATAAACATGCTTTAAAGTGTCAACCAAAAGGTTGGTGAGTTCATTAGTTTAACTTAAACAATCGTTTCCATCATTTTAATAGACCACAAGATTTCATATTTCCATTTCTCATAAACATACGTCCCATGCATAGAGACAAAAATATCATTCATATGGATTGAACACCTGTAACCGACATTCACAATATGCATATAAGAATATCCCCATCATTCCGGGATCCTCCTTCAGACATGATACATATTTCGAAGTACTAAAGCATCCGGTACTTTGGATGGGGCTTGTTGGGCTCGATAGATCTATCTTTAGAGTTCGCGTCAATTAGGGTGTCTGTTCCCTAATTCTTAGATTACCAGACTATATAAAAAGGGCAATATTCGATTAGATAATCCAACCATAGAATGTAGTTTCGATTACTTGTGTCTATTTCGTAAAACAGTTATAAAAGCAGCGCATGTATTCTCAGTCCCAAAAATATATATTACAAAAGCATTTAAAAAGGGATTAATGAAACTCACCGTATTGTATTTTGTAGTAAAAATACATATAACGACATTGACCAACAAAACAATGCAAGGTTGGCCTCGGATTCACGAACCTATATCAATTTGTATATCTATTAAAACATATAATAGAAATTACATAATTTCATTTATATATTATTTATATATCTGTAGTTATATAGGATTTATTAAATTCCATTTTAAAACATATACTTTGTTTTTACATATTATTTCTTAGATTATATTTTATTAAATATTTACTTTGTATATATTTAAAATAATTATTATTTATTCATTTAGTTATATATATATTAACACATATAATCATAACTGAACAAATTTACTTATTATACCTTTAATTTATATATTATGTATGTTCAATTTGTGTATATATTCATAATAGTTAATATTTATATAGTTATATTAATATATCTATATTTATATACATACTTGTTTAATGTGATATTTAAAAATCGATAATTTGTTATTTGTATATATTTATATAAATAATATTAATAGGTTTGATATATATAGTTATATGAAATTTTAATATAATTATAGTATATGTAACAAATATACTTTATGTACAAAATATTTATTTGTTTTAAAAAAACGATAGTTTTGATATTAATGATTTACTAATAATAATAATACAACTTTATTAATATTAATAATACTAATAATCATAATAAGAATATTGTTAACAATGATACTTATGTTAATGATAATAATAATACCAGTATTTATAAAAATGATACTAATACCAATATTAGTGAAAATAATAACTATTTGCATCATTTTCTTAATAATACTAATACTAATCATCGTTTCTAAGTTTACATAATAATAATGATAATACTTATATTAGTTGTCCATAATATCATAATAATAATTATAATAACAATACTCATAATTTTAACTATGATAATAATAATAATGATAACTAATGATATTAATGATAATTATAATACTAATAATACTTATAATACTAGTAATGATACTAATATTAATATTATAACTTATAAAATGATACAAGTATTAGTTTTTAATGAACAAATAATAAATTTTATGATTTTTATAGAAATTATAATAATATTCATAATATTCATAATCATAATAATAACATTGATATTAATACTAATAATAATGCTAATACATAATAATAATTTCAATCAATAATAATAATAATAACAATAACAATAACAATAACAATCTATAATAACAATAATAATAATAACATAACAATAATAATAATAATAATAATAATAATAATAATAATAATAATAATAATAATAATAATAATAATAATATTAATAATAATAATAATAATAATAATAATAATAATAATAATAATAATAATAATAATAATAATAATGGAAATAAATATAAGAAGTTATACCCTTTGAATAGCTTTTATAAAAAGATTGCCCAAGACGGGTCTCGAACCCAAGACCACTTGCTACCCCATCACCAACACCCAACCATTACGCTGCAATGCATTTTCTGATTTATAACCCATTTTGGTTTATTTAACCCATTTCTGTTTTTCCTCAATCCTCTTCTTCTCCCCAAGATAAAAATCCATCAGAGATCCAAATTAATCAACAACTAGTTACTTAATAAATTATAGTATTTGAAATTGATATAGAATCGTTTATTGATTAACTAAATTGATTAAAACAACAGGAAATTAAAATAAAAAATTTGTATCAGATGATGAAGAACACGATATGAACTCCAACCTCGAAATTGACTCTTTTAGGTGTTTTAGCTCACGATTTCAAAATGAACTATGTCTTAAATCCTTCCTATAAACTTTCACAGTCATCAATTTAACTTGAAACTTAAAAATGAATTCGAATTTGGTGAAGATCAAAACGTTTGACTTTTATTTCAAAATCTTTGACCTTAAAATTCGTAGTTGATAAAAAGAATTGGAACACAAAATTTTTGCAGAAAGATCATTTGAAATATTCCTAACAAAACCTCATTAATACTTTTTGAATTTAATTTCAAATTCGAGCATTTTAAAAAATAAAACAGGAGCAGAGCAGGTATCAGTTCTTGAAAGGACCCGTCCTAATCCACCTGGACGAAGTCATCAAAATTTGGTCCCATTGCGATGATCGACTCCAATTAATGTCCTTAAAACGAGCAAATGCACAGCGGAAGACTTAATTCGTACCTGAGAATAAACATGCTTAAAAGTGTCAACCAAACGGTTGGTGAGTTCATAGGTTTATCATAACAATCTTTTTAATATATTAATAGACCACAAGATTTCATAATCATAAACATAATACACTCGCAAGTGTATGTAAAGCATTCTAAGCGGTTGAGCACTTGGTAACCATACTTAACTATTAATCAACGTTGCATATTCCCTTTATTATGAAATCTCACTACACTATACCAAGTGTAGCCTACAAAACGAAGTACTGTGCAACCTTTGAATACTGGTCGTCCAGTCCGGTTGGGGTTGTCAGGCCCGATAGATCTATCAACAGGATTTGCATTTACAATACCACATGTAAATAGTAGTTACCAAGCTACAGGGAAGTATGCCAGTGGTACAACTCAACGTAGAATATATTTTTAAGTACTTGTGTCTATTTCGTAAACATTTATAAAAGCAGCGCATGTATTCTCAGCCCAAAAATATATATTGCAAAAGAAATTAAAAAGGGAGCAAATGAAACTCACCATACTGTATTTTGTAGTAAAAATACATAGAACGACATTGAACAAGTATAGGGTTGGCCTCGGATTCACGAACCTATGTTAAGTATATATATTAACACATAAAATGGTAATCGAACAAATTTATATATTATTAGTGATTTAATTGTTATTTTAATTGAATTTTTCATTAATAACCTTATTAATTATATTTATTAATATTTATTATAAATGTATTAATATAGTTATGTGATGTGTAGTAAATATAGTTTTATATAACTAATAATTATTTGATAAAATAATATTGATAATAATAATAACTAAAAGTTGTTTTATTTTACAATAATAATAATAATAATAGTTATTATGATAATAATATTGATAATATAAAAATAATAATATTAATTTCAAAATAATGATAATGATAGTAATAATAATATTTATGATAAATATAATAATCTTTCTAATAATGATAATAATAATAATAATGATGATACTTTTAATATAAATGATAGTTTTTTGTAATAAAATGATACTAATAATAATAATAATACTTTCACTAACAATAATAATTATAAATTACTACGTTAAGAGTAATAAATAAACTTCCCAAAAATGAAACTGCCACTGTTGCATGGACTCGAACCCAAGACCTCTCATTCCCCAACCAAACACCCAACCATTCCTCTGTTTCTTATTATTTGTTTTAATTTATCTGTTATACTTATTTAATCTGTATTATTCGTGCTGCTTTCTTTTATTTCCATCGTCAATTATCATCATCCTACTTCATCATCTATTATCTCTTCACATACTTGTCGTCCTCAACAAAATAAAAGTACGATATCACAGCAGAAGGAAGTCGATAGTCAACAATAGATAACCGAGTGGAGTTTGGGCTGATTTAGAACTGATTTTACAGTAAGTGTGTAATGGGCTTCGGCCTAATAGAAAGCATAAACTAAAACAGGCCCAAACGAAAAATAATTACTCACTCAAAACCCAATAGGAGGAAACAGTCCAGCCGTGTAAGAAAGAAAAACGTCGGTGTTTAAATTGTGGGGTTCGTGGTATGTTTGGTTGTATAACAGATCAATTAGCTGTCCCTTTTTGTGGTGGGTTCCATGTCGACAGGGAAAAGGGAAACAGATACAAAAACGCATCATCATCTTTATCTAATTACTTTCATCATCATCGAAAGAAATAAAAATTTCACCATCATCATTATTGTCGTTTAACCTCATCGTAGTATCAGTGGAATAGCAGCGGTTAAAGCAGGTGATCGAAATAAAAATTGTGGTGGTGGTTCGATGATTGCAGCTGGGTAGGAATAGAAAAGAATATGTTGTAGTAGCATAAAATAACAACAAAAATGGGTTTTGATGGTAGTGGAGATGGAGAGTGGTGGTGTTGGTCTGGGTTTTTCGACAACAGTGGTAAACCATAAGAGAGGTTTTTAACGAGAAACAGAAATAAAAGCAAGGTATTAGCAACAGACCCACAACAGCCATATTCGAATTTTGGTCTGTTTGTTTTGGAACAGAAACAGTAATATCGCAGGTGGCTTTTAAGTGGGTGGTGGTAGACTGTAGGGTGACGGTTGTGGAGCAGTAGTAGGCGGAGGTGGTGATTAAATATCGTGGTGGTGATGGCCACGGTTGTAGAGTTGCATTTAACAGAAGAAACAACTTCGAAAATGGAAGTGATGGTGATCTATGTTTGAATCAAAACAGAAATACGACTGTGTGATATGTTTGATGATGATTATCGAATCATGGAAGAACCGAGGGTGGTAGTTGTAGGGTGTGTCACGAAAGGAAACAACAAGATCAAGGAGAAAATGATAAATGGGTTTCTTGTTTTGGGTTGTTCGATAGTAGTAAGAAAATAATAAAAACAAAGATGGTGGTAAGGTGTTGAATGGTGATGGGTGGTTGTTTATGTGAGTTCCAATGGTGGTTGTTGTTTGATGATAATCAAAAACGGCAAGCATATAGGCGATGGTTGCGATGTTGTTCACAAGGATGAGAAGAAAAGAACATGGAAGGTGATGATTGTGGTTTAGTAGCATCAAAACTATCATTGGTGTAATTAATGATTATAGAGTTGTGATGGTAGAAGATTCGGAGAAGGGTTAATTCACAGAACATGAAAGAAGAAAGAATGAAGGTTGAGTTGTTTGTTCTAAATATATCTCAAATGTATATGTATGTATATATATAAATTGAGAATTTAGATTGTGGAAAAGAACAAGAAAAGAAACAGTAGGTGAGGTTGATTATTTTACTAATTATCTATAATAATTTGATCTTATTCCGAACGTAGTGGTTGATTTCCTCAACCAAACCAAATTGACAGAATAATAAAAAAAATAAAAGCATGGTACGAATTTGGATATAACTTCTAACTAAATCAGATAGGGTCAAAATTTAGGAAAACGATTTGTATCACTTTAAGAGACAAGAAACAAAATTCGTAACAGAATGATGGGTAAGTTTCACGGATTCAATTCCTACTCCATGATTTTTATATATGATAATAGTAGTTAGTAATATATTTTGTAAATAATAATAATAATCCTTTTAATGTTATAAAATAATAATAATATTAATACCAAAATAATACTAGTAAAATTAATAATAATGATAGAAGTAATAAAGATTATGGAGTTGATAATTTTTAAATAAAAATAGAAATTTTTAGTAGCAATATTAATAATATTCATAATAATACAAAAATCAAAATTTTTCTATTATATATATATATATATATATATATAAAAAAATATAATAAAGATATAACAAATTAAAGACATTTTATATCCATAAATTATATAACAATATGCTGATATTAATATTAATATTCATAATATTAATGTGAGTTATAATACTAATATTTTTAATATAACATTTATATATACTTTTCTGTTTATAATTAAAAGTTCGTGAATCATCGAGAATGGTCGAAAGTCAAATGAATACATAAACACAGTTCAAAACTTTTGAGACTCACCATTACATACTTTGTTTATCTCGTCAAAATATAATATCGTATCGAGAGTTTGGTTTAAAATTAGTCAGAATTTTCCGGGTCGTGACAGTACCTACCCGTTAAAGAATTTCGTCCCGAAATTTGAGTGAGGTCGTCATGACTAACAATAAAATTGTTTTTATGACGAATATGAGTTGATAAATAGAAGTTTATCATTATTGAGTAATATAGATAAAACAATTCGATTACGCAAAGAGTATAAATGAAGCTATCACAAAAGATTGAGATAGAGATTTAACTTTTGACGTAATCATGGTGGATTTTCGGAATTCATGGAATTTAAGGAAATCTTCTTTTCAGAACGAAAATGAAATAGCAACGATTTATTAGCAAACTGTTGGAATTATGGTAAGGATAAAAATATCAAGAGAATATTTTCTTGATATGTTTAGAGGTTAAATAGAATGAAAGAGTTATGTAACATGGCACCTGATGACGTTAGGATCTGTGAATCATCAAGTTCCATTAGAAACTCAGCATGACTTACTATAATATAATCACGTTGGCCAAGCGTCATTATAGTATACTAACCTATGCATCAGTTTTCAACACTTCTCCACAATTCATTCATAATTCATACTCAGATTTTACAGAAGTTTCCAATATAATGGAATACAGAAAACACGAAGAGGTAGATAATTTCGGAGAAGAATATTTATGAAAATATTCTCAAAAATATCAAAGATATTTTGATGATATTTTGGAATTTCTAAGTTCGAAGGTTGATGAAGAAAAATTTTCTGCAAAATTTAACATGACTTCGGATCAAGATATTCTCTAAAGATTTCATCGGATCCAGAATTACCTGGATTCTTTGAATATAAGGTTTGGTCCTTGTATTTGTCCTTGGTCTCCTTCATGGTGTGCTCAATCAAATTTTAAGTACCAAATTTTCTATCGAGCGCTCCTAACACTTCATTCTTTATCATCAACTTTTGGCCATTAAGACCATCTACAACATGCTTCTTCGTCAGCATTTTCAAAGTTAACGGATCTGGTTCATCGGTTATCAAATCGAGATGTTTTTAGGAGAATTGTGTTTTTAGATGATTAAACGCTGGTTGTAGTATGGTTGAATATAAAAGGTTCCCCGGTAACAATAAAAGAACATGCATATATAACAAGGTTATAATAAGGTTGTTTTGAACGAAAAATTGGAGTTGTATTGCTGGAGCTGTGACAAAATTTGCTACTTTGAAAGGGATTACCAAATTTTTTGGGTAATAATAATGCTAAATAAACTATCAAAGCTATGAGTTAAATGTTTACTCAGATTCCGAATGTTTTCAGGTGCATAACTATATGCATCAATCTTTTCTTCCGTAGATAAAATGCGGCTGGTTCATCCTCTCGATCGAGGTGTTTTCATGAATCATAAAAGATTTGAACACAGATTGTAATCATTAAGATACAATTGAGGTTTAAGATGAAATCAAGTGGCAAACTTGAAGTATTGTTTAGTTTCTTATGTTATAATCAATATTTTAATTCATTTTAAGTGTCCAATGTTATTGGTCCACAGTCGATAGTCCACAGTTAACAGTCAAGTAATTCATATATAGTTTATTATATTATATTCGAATTAATTAATACGTGTCGTGACCCGTATACGTCTCAGACTCGATCACAACTCAAAGTATATATATTATTATAGAATCAACCTCAACCTTGTATAGAGAACTCGATCATTACTGCATATAGAGTGTCTATGGTGATTCCAAATAATATATATAGATGCGTCGATATGATATATCAAAACCTTGTATACATGTCCTGATATTTAAAGTGAGTAAAATAAATACAGAAATTAAATGACGATAAATAAAATGCGTAAAGTAAATAACAGAAATTAAATGACGATAAATAAAATTGCGAGAATGTAAATTGCGATAATTAAATTGCGATAAATAAAGTGTAATCAGTTAGCTAGGAACAATTAGCTAGGAACAATTAGCGTGAATTCTTAACAAAATTTCTCATAGTTAATTTGTTTGTTTCTAACAAATTTTATTTTGTCAAATATTTCCTTCATTAAGCCACTTGATTTTTGATGATCAAAATCCAAATATGAAATTGGATGAATATGATTATTCTGCGGTAAATGGATACGTATATCTGTAGATGTAAACAGGATAGTAAATGATTGTTGAATCAGATTTGAAAGAATGTACAGTGTAACTTATTAATGTGAAATCTAAATATTCCTCGGGTATTACCTACCCGTTAAAATATTTTCACCATTAACAATTTGTACAAAAGAATTATTAATTACATTCTTTATGAAAACATATATACATATATATTTTCTTCAGATGTAATCATGGATTTAATGAGTCAATAAGATATTAAACTCATTTGATTTATCGTTAATACTAGATTACATAATCTCTAAAACTTTAGAAATTACGTAATCGCCATGTCGAGTGAAGATAATCGACGTAGAACGATATGTAGAACGATGATTATACTCTAGGTACAGAATGAGATGTCGAAGCTGGTGACGCGGATGTTGTTGTTGGTGGTACTAGTGCTGTTGGTGTTGAGGCTGGTGATGTTACTGGTGTTGGTGATACTGATGTTGGTGGTACTGTTAGTGCCGGTGATGCTGCTGGTGCTTGTAAGTTTTGAACCATATTCTCCAAGGTTAGCACTCGAGCTCGAAGTTCTTTAACTTCTTCTACTAACCCTGGTTGGTTATCAGTGTGAGGTAGAGATCGGATATCTTCTCTAGTTCCGTTAATGGTAGTCTCAAGACGAAAAATTCTCGTAAAAAGGGTATAAACGGTGTTGCGAACAGGTTCACCGGTGAGCGGGTCGAGTACTCCATGGTTAGGTGGTAGATTCGGTTCATGATATGGAGTACCTTCTTCCCTTCTCCATATGGTGAGTATGTCGCGAACCCACCCCCATCTTCTCCAGTAATCACGGTAGTTGATTGGTTGGTGTGCTCCCGTCACACTATCTTCGGAGTCAAAGGAACTTGGACGATTCGTAGAGGCCATCTTTCGCGATCACAAAAAAATATTTTTGGTATGAAACATTTAGTGACAGCAACTGATAGTTGGATGGTATTCTCAATGCATAATATGCATAGATATATATATATAGTACCAGAATTCCTTAAATTACGGAGAAATTTACGGGAGATATCAGGCAAAGTTTATCGTAATAAATACGCTAAGATATGAATTAGCAGATACGCTAAGATATGGATTTGTCGGTACACTATCTATGCAATAAAGGCAGTGGGACGTGTCTAGATTTAGAAAGATAAGCAGGTAATTTTCGACACGAAATGATAAGCAAAACTTTTGACATGCAGACACGGTCGATGTCCAGACCCGCTAATGCATCTAAACAACTATCAGCTAGACACACTAATGCAAGACCTGGTTTGATAAGACCAACGCTCTGATACCAACTGAAAGGACCCGTCCTAATCCACCTGGACGAAGTCATCAACATTTGGTCCCATTGTGATGATCGACTCCAATTAATGTCCTTAAAACGAGCAAATGCACAGCGGAAGACTTAATTCGTACCTGAGAATAAACATGCTTAAAAGTGTCAACCAAACGGTTGGTGAGTTCATAGGTTTATCATAACAATCTTTTTAATATATTAATAGACCACAAGATTTCATAATCATAAACATAATACACTCGCAAGTGTATGTAAAGCATTCTAAGTGGTTGAGCACTTGGTAACCATACTTAACTATTAATCAACGTCGCATATTCCCTTTATTATGAAATCTCAGTACACTATACCAAGTGTAGCCTACAAAACGAAGTACTGTACAACCGTTGAATACTGGTCGTCCAGTCCGGTTGGGGTTGTCAGGCACGATAGATCTATCAACAGGATTCGCGTTTACAATACCACATGTAAATAGTAGTTACCAAGCTACAGGGAAGTATGCCAGTGGTACAACTCAACGTAGAATATATTTTTAAGTACTTGTGTCTATTTCCTAAACATTTATAAAAGCAGCGCATGTATTCTCAGCCCAAAAATATATATTGCAAAAGAAATTAAAAAGGGAGCAAATGAAACTCACCATACTGTATTTTGTAGTAAAAATACATAGAACGACATTGAACAAGTATAGGGTTGGCCTCGGATTCACGAACCTATGTTAAGTATATATATTAACACATAAAATGGTAATCGAACAAATTTATATATTATTAGTGATTTAATTGTTATTTTAATTGAATTTTTCATTAATAACCTTATTAATTATATTTATTAATATTTATTATAAAGGTATTAATATAGTTATGTGATGTGTAGTAAATATAGTTTTATATAACTAATAATTATTTGATAAAATAATATTGATAATAATAATAACTAAAATTTGTTTTATTTTACAATAATAATAATAATAATAGTTAGTATGATAATAATATTGATAATATGAAAATAATAATATTAATTTCAAAATAATGATAATGATAGTAATAATAATAATTTTGATAAATATAATAATCTTTCTAATAATGATAATAATAATAATAATAATGATGATACTTTTAATATAAATGATAGTTTTTTGTAATAAAATGATACTAATAATAATAATAATACTTTCACTAACAATAATAATTATAAATTACTACCTTAAGAGTAATAAATAAACTTCCCAAAAATGAAACTGCCACTGTTGCATGGACTCGAACCCAAGACCTCTCATTCCCTAACCAAACACCCAACCATTCCTCTGTTTCTTATTATTTGTTTTAATTTATCTGTTATACTTATTTAATCTGTATTATTCGTGCTGCTTTCTTTTATTTCCATCGTCAATTATCATCATCCTACTTCATCATCTATTATCTCTTTACATACTTGTCGTCCTCAACAAAATAAAAGTACGATATCACAGCAGAAGGAAGTCGATAGTCAACAATAGCTAACCGAGTGGAGTTTGGGATGATTTAGAACTGATTTTACAGTAAATGTGTAATGGGCTTCGGCCTAATAGAAAGCATAAACTAAAATAGGCCCAAACGAAAAACAATTACTCACTCAAAACCCAATAGGAGGAAACAGTATAGCCGTGTAAGAAAGAAAAATGTCGGTGTTTAAATTGTGGGGTTCGTGATATGTTTGGTTGTATAACAGATCAATTAGATGTCCCTTTTTGTGGTGGGTTCCATGTCGACAGGGAAAAGGGAAACAGATACAAAAACGCATCATCATCTTTATCTAATTACTTTCATCATCATCGAAAAGAAATAAAAATTTCACCGTCATCATTATTGTCGTTTAACCTCATCGTAGTATCAGTGGAATAGCAGCGGTTAAAGCAGGTGATCGAAATAAAAATTGTGGTGGTGGTTCGATGATTGCAGCTGGGTAGGAATAGAAAAGAATATGTTGTAGTAGCATAAAATAACAACAAAAATGGGTTTTGATGGTAGTGGAGATGGAGAGTGGTGGTGTTGGTTTGGGTTTTCCGACAACAGTGGTAAACCATAAGAGAGGTTTTTAACGAGAAACAGAAATAAAAGCAAGGTATTAGCAACAGACCCACAACAGCCATATTCGAATTTTGGACTGTTTGTTTTCAAACAGAAACAGTAATATCGCAGGTGGCTTTTAAGTGGGTGGTGGTAGACTGTAGGGTGATGGTTGTGGAGCAGTAATAGGCGGAGGTGGTGATTAAATATCGTGGTGGTGATGGCCACGGTTGTAGAGTTGCATTTGATAGAAGAAACAACTTCGAAAATGGAAGTGATGGTGATCTATGTTTGAATCAAAACAGAAGTACGACCGTGTGATATGTTTGATGATGATTATCGAATCATGGAAGAACCGAGGGTGGTGGTTGTAGGGTGTGTCACGAAAGGAAACAACAAGATAAAGGAGAAAATGATAAATGGGTTTCTTGTTTTGGGTTGTTCGATAGTAGTAAGAAAATAATAATAACAAAAATGGTGGTAAGGTGTTGAATGGTGATGGGTGGTTGTTTATGTGAGTTCCAATGGTGGTTGTTGTTTGATGATAATCAAAAATGGCAAGCATATAGGCGATGGTTGTGATGTTGTTCACAAGGATGAGAAGAAAAGAACATGGAAGGTGATGATTGTGGTTTAGTAGCATCAAAACTATCATTGGTGTAATTAATGATTATAGAGTGGTGATGGTAGAAGATTCGAAGAAGGGTTAATTCACAGAACATGAAAGAAGAAAGAATGAAGGTTGAGTTGTTTGTTCTAAATATATCTCAAATGTATATGTATGTATATATATAAATTGAGAATTTAGACTGTGGAAAAGAACAAGAAAAGAAATAGTAGGTGAGGTTGATTATTTTACTAATTATCTGTAATAATTTGATCTTATTCCGAACGTAGTGGTTGATTTCCTCAACCAAACCAAATTGACAGAATAATAAAAAAAATAAAAGCATGGTACGAATTTGGATATAACTTCTAACTAAATCAGATAGGGTCAAAATTTAGGAAAACGATTTGTATCACTTTAAGAGACAAGAAACAAAATTCGTAACAGAATGATGGGTAAGTTTCACGGATTCAATTCCTACTCCATGATTTTTATATATGATAATAATAGTTAGTAATATATTTATGTAAATAATAATAATAATCCTTTTAATGTTATAAAATAATAATAATATTAATACCAAAATAATACTAGTAAAATTAATAATAATGATAGAAGTAATAAAGATTATGGAGTTGATAATTTTTAAATAAAAATAGAAATTTTTAGTAGCAATATTAATAATATTCATAATAATACAAAAATCAAAATTTTTCTATTATATATATATAAAAAAAATATAATAAAGATATAAAAAATTAAAGACATTTTATATCCATAAATTATATAACAATATGCTGATATTAATATTAATATTCATAATATTAATGTGAGTTATAATACTAATATTTTTAATATTACATTTATATATACTTTTCTGTTTATAATTAAAAGTTCGTGAATCATCGAGAATGGTCGAAAGTCAAATGAATACATAAACACAGTTCAAAACTTTTGAGACTCACCATTACAGACTTTGTTTATCTCGTCAAAATATAATATCGTATCGAGAGTTTGGTTTAAAATTAGTCGGAATTTTTCGGGTCGTGACAGTTCTTCTCTTTATTTTATTTTTTTTAAATAAACAACTGCATAAATGAAAGTGATATTGCTATGGGGAAGTTATATGATTCATTTAACACCAAAGTGGATCGATTTATATGGAAACCTTGTAGGTAATTATAATTATTCGACCAGAGTAAAAAAAAAATAAAAGGACAGAAAACAAATAAAATAAAAATACAAGAAGAAAAGGATTTGTAACTGATTTTAGTTTCTTATGTTGATTGAATCTGTATTGATAACACTTTTAGAGACAAAAACAAAAAGATAACACAGTACTACAAGAACGTGAACTGAATTGATCACTTCCTTGGATTTTCTAAATATAATATATATAATTAATATTAATAGTTAGTAAAAATAATTATAATAATAATACTTTTAATAATAATTATTAAACATAAATATGTTAATAACAATACTACTACTAATAATAATAAAATTAATGATAATAAAAATATTAATAATAATAATAACAAAATAATACTAATATTAATCATAATAACGAAAATTATAACTTTACTACTAGTTATAATAATAATGATATTAACAATGATAACAATAATATTAATAAATATAACAAGTCACATGTATCAACTTTTATATCTATATAATATAATAACACTCATAATCATGATATTATTATTATTATTAATATCTATTTTAATGATAAAAAAATTGTAATAATTATATTTTTAAATTGTATTATATATTATCTATTACATAATATTATATATAAATATAATATGACAACCTTTATTAAATATTTATTGTTTATGAATTATCTATATATTATAATATACGTATAATAATAATTATTCATAGAAATTGTATATATGTATATATAGATTCATTTTAAATTTACACAATGGTTCGTGAATCATCGGGAATAGTCAAGGTCAACTGTATACATGAACACAGTTCAAAGTTTTTGAGACTTCAGAATTACAGACTTTGCTTATCGTATCGAAATCAAATAAGATTCAAGTTTAAATTTGGTCGGAAATTCCCGGGTCATCACATACAACATGCTGCCTAGCTAATGGTCATAACGGTTATTTTCCACAAGACCAAGGATGGGAAGTCATCTTAGTAAAACCAGAATGCATGACTTGTTTCTGGACTTATGAATTACGTGTCTTTATTTCCTTTGCTGAACAACTTGCGTATTAACTAGATTTATCTTTAAAACTGTCCTGTATCATAGTGTACTATATTTCATGTTATATGTAATATAGCGAAGTTGTAAGTTTGAAGAATATTTGTAAGTGATATATTATTATAATCAGTTTTTCATATGGAATTGTAGTAGTTGAATTGTATATTAGCTACTAAGTATGAACTTAACGGGTAGGTAGTACCCGAATTTAAACTTATAAAACGCTAATATGAAGAAAAAGCTTTTATAAATGAGTTCATATTATGCTACGAAATACTATTGACTACTCTTAATATTATGTATGATTAACTCGATTCGGTTGGCTATTTTGAAGGAAATGGCACCGACTACTCGACACAACATGAATATGAGCGAAGAGGAATTTCGTACTTTTCTTGCTGCAAACATAGCTGCAGTACAGGCTGCGCTACCTGAATCTAGAAATGCAGCTAACGTCGCAAGAAATCGTGTAGGATGCACCTACAAAGAATTCACTGCCTGCAAACCTTTAGAATTTGATGGAACCGAAGGACCAATTGGATTGAAATGGTGGAACGAGAAATTCGAATCAGTGTTTGCCATAAGTAAGTGTACTGAAGGAGACAAAGTGAAGTACGCTATGCATACCTTCACAGGTATTACGTTAACATGGTGGAATACCTATCTAGAGCAAGTGGGACAAGATGCTGCTTACGCGCTACCGTGGTCAGCATTCAAGCACTTGATGAACGAGAAGTACCATCCCAGAACCGAGGTCAATAAGCTCAAGTCAGAACTTAGAGGGTTACGAACACAGGGATTCGATATTACTTCGTAGGAAAGACGATTCACAGAATTGTGCATATTGTGTCTGAGAGTGTTCGAAGATGAGGATGAGAAGATTAACACGTTTGTGAAAGGGTTACCGTAGAGAATCCAAGAAGATATAAGTTCACACGAGCCTGCCTCCATACAAAAGGCATGTAGAATGGCTCAAAACTAGTGAACCAGATTGAGGGAAGAATAAAAGAACAGGCAGCCGAAGAGGCCAACGTGAAGTTAGTCAAAAGAAAGTGGGAGGAAAACGGTGATAAGAGTCACCAAAACAACAACAACTATCCCAACAATCGCAACATCAATCGCAACTACAACAAATGGCACAATAACAACAACAACTGTAGTGACCCGAACTTTTCCATGTTTATATAAATTAATTAAGATTGATATTTACATGATTAAATGTTTCTAACATGTTAAGCAATCAAACTTGTTAAGACTTGATTAATTGAAATATGTTTCATATACACAATTGACCACCCAAGTTGACCGGTGATTCACGAACGTTAAAACTTATAAAAACTATACGATGACATATATTTGGTTATATATATAGTTAACATGTTTTTATTATAAGTATGTATCTCATTAGGTATTTTAACAATGAGTTATATACATAAAAATGAGACTATTAATTTAAGAAACTCGAAAATGATATATATAACGATTATCGTTATAACAACGTCTTACTAGGTACATATGAATCATATTAAGATATTGATCCACTTGGTTAATTATGTTAAATGATAAGTAAATATATTATTAAGTGTATTAACAATGAAATACATATGTAAAAATAAGGCTACTAACTTAATGATTTCGAAACGAGACATATATGTAACGATTATCGTTGTAACGACATTTAACTGTATATACATCATACTAAGATATATTATATATCATAATATCATGATAATATAATAATTTAACATCTCATTTGTTATAATAAACAATGGGTTAACAATATTCAACAAGATCGTTAACCTAAAGGTTTCAAAACAACATTTACATGTAACGACTAACGATGACTTAACGACTCAGTTAAAATGTATATACATGTAGTGTTTTAATATGTATTCATACACTTTTGAAAGACTTCAATACACTTATCAAAATACTTCTACTTAACAAAAATGCTTACAATTACATCCTCGTTCAGTTTCATCAACAATTCTACTCGTATGCACCCGTATTCATACTCGTACAATACACAGCTTTTAGATGTATGTACTATTGGTATATACACTCCAATGATCAGCTCTTAGCAGCTCATGTGAGTCACCTAACACATGTGGGAACCATCATTTGGCAACTAGCATGAAATATCTCATAAAATTACAAAAATATGAGTAATCATTCATGACTTATTTACATGAAAACAAAATTACATATCCTTTATATCTAATCCATACACCAAAGACCAAAAACACCTACAAACACTTTCATTCTTCAATTTTCTTCATCTAATTGATCTCTCTCAAGTTCTATCTTCAAGTTCTAAGTGTTCTTCATAAATTTCAAAAGTTCTAGTTTCATAAAATCAAGAATACTTTCAAGTTTGCTAGCTCACTTCCAATCTTGTAAGGTGATCATCCAACCTCAAGAAATCTTTGTTTCTTACAGTAGGTTATCATTCTAATACAAGGTAATAATCATATTCAAACTTTGGTTCAATTTCTATAACTATAACAATCTTATTTCAAGTGATGATCTTACTTGAACTTGTTTTCGTGTCATGATTCTGCTTCAAGAACTTCGAGCCATCCAAGGATCCGTTGAAGCTAGATCCATTTTTCCCTTTTCCAGTAGGTTTATCCAAGGAACTTAAGGTAGTAATGATGTTCATAACATCATTCGATTCATACATATAAAGCTATCTTATTCGAAGGTTTAAACTTGTAATCACTAGAACATAGTTTAGTTAATTCTAAACTTGTTCGCAAACAAAAGTTAATCCTTCTAACTTGACTTTTAAAATCAACTAAACACATGTTCTATATCTATATTATATGCTAACTTAATGATTTAAAACCTGGAAACACGAAAAACACCGTAAAACCGGATTTACGCCGTCGTAGTAACACCGCGGGCTGTTTTGGGTTAGTTAATTAAAAACTATGATAAACTTTGATTTAAAAGTTGCTATTCTGAGAAAATGATTTTTATTATGAACATGAAACTATATCCAAAAATTATGGTTAAACTCAAAGTGGAAGTATGTTTTCTAAAATGGTCATCTAGACGTCGTTCTTTCGACTGAAATGACTACCTTTACAAAAACGACTTGTAACTTATTTTTCCGATAATAAACCTATAATTTTTCTGTTTAGATTCATAAAATAGAGTTCAATATGAAACCATAGCAATTTGATTCACTCAAAACGGATTTAAAATGAAGGAGTTATGGGTAAAACAAGATTGGATAATTTTTCTCATTTTAGCTACGTAAAAATTGGTAACAAATCTATTCCAACCAAAACTTAATCAACTTGTATTGTATATTATGTAATCTTGAGATACCATAGACACGTATACAATGTTTCGACCTATCATGTCGACACATCTATATATATTTCGGAACAACCATAGACACTCTATATGTGAATGTTGGAGTTAGCTATACAGGGTTGAGGTTGATTCCAAAATATATATAGTTTGAGTTGTGATCAATACTGAGATACGTATACACTGGGTCGTGGATTGATTCAAGATAATATTTATCGATTTATTTCTGTACATCTAACTGTGGACAACTAGTTGTAGGTTACTAACGAGGACAGCTGAGTTAATAAACTTAAAACATCAAAATATATTAAAAGTGTTGTAAATATATTTTGAACATACTTTGATATATATGTATATATTGTTATAGGTTCGTGAATCAACCAGTGGCCAAGTCTTACTTCCCGACGAAGTAAAAAATCTGTGAAAGTGAGTTATAGTCCCACTTTTAAAATCTAATATTTTTGGGATGAGAATACATGCAGGTTTTATAAATGATTTACAAAATAGACACAAGTACGTGAAACTACATTCTATGGTTGAATTATCGAAATCGAATATGCCCCTTTTTATTAAGTCTGGTAATCTAAGAATTAGGGAACAGACACCCTAATTGACGCGAATCCTAAAGATAGATCTATTGGGCCTCACAAACCCCATCCAAAGTACCGGATGCTTTAGTACTTCGAAATTTATATCATATCCGAAGGGTGTCCCGGAATGATGGGGATATTCTTATATATGCATCTTGTTAATGTCGGTTACCAGGTGTTCACCATATGAATGATTTTTATCTCTATGTATGGGATGTGTATTGAAATATGAAATCTTGTGGTCTATTGTTACGATTTGATATATATAGGTTAAACCTATAACTCACCAACATTTTTGTTGACGTTTAAAGCATGTTTATTCTCAGGTGAATACTAAGAGCTTCCGCTGTTGCATACTAAAATAAGGACAAGATTTGGAGTCCATGTTTGAATGATATTGTGTAAAAACTGCATTCAAGAAACTGATTTTGATGTAACATATTTGTATTGTAAACCATTATATAATGGTCGTGTGTAAACAGGATATTTTAGATTATCATTATTTGATAATCTACGTAAAGCTTTTTAAACCTTTATTTATGAAATAAAGGTTATGGTTTGTTTTAAAATGAATGCAGTCTTTGAAAAACGTCTCATATAGAGGTCAAAACCTCGCAACGAAATCAATTAATATGGAACGTTTTTAATCAATAAGAACGGGACATTTCAACAACAACAACTACAACAATCATCCCAACAACATTAACAACCGCAACAACAACAACAATCAGAAGCAGCTATGCCAAAGGTGTGAAAAGTATCACTCGGGGTTTTGCACCAAATTTTGCAACAAGTGTAAAAGAAATGGTCATAGCGCGACAAAGTGTGAGGTCTACGGACCAAAGTTTAACAGAACTAAAGGAACAAATAATGTCGGAACAAGTAATGCCGAAACAAATAGTGTCGGAGCAAGTAATACCAACGCTGTTTGTTATAAATGTAGAAAACCGGGCTACATTATTAGAAATTGCCCGAATCAGGGGAACACTAATGGGCAGGGACATGGAAGAGTTTTCAATATTAATTGGGAAGACCCGTCCTAATCCATCCGGACAAAGTCCATATCGATTATAAACGATTCATAACAGTGGATTACATCGCGATGTACTTGACCTCTATATAATACATTTTACAAACATTGTATTCGTTTTTGAAAAGACAATCTTTCATTACATCTAAGGTTGACAGCATGCATACCATTTCATAATATATCTTACTATAATTGACTTAATAATAATCTTGATGAACTCAACGACTAGAATGCAACGTCTTTTGAAATATGCCATGAATGACTCCAAGTAATATCTTTAAAGAGAGCAAATGCACAGCGGAAGATTTCTTTCATACCTGAGAATAAACATGCTTTCAAGTGTCAACCAAAAGGTTGGTGAGTTCATTAGTTTAATATAAATAATCATTTCCATCATTTTAATAGACCACAAGATTTCATATTTCCATTTCTAATAATCATATGTCCCATGCATAGAGACAAAAATATCATTCATATGGATTGAACACCTGGTAACCGACATTCACAATATGCATATAAGAATATCCCCATCATTCCGGGATCCTCCTTTGGACATGATGTAAATTTCGAAGTACTAAAGCATCCGGTATTTTGGATAGGGCTTGTTGGGCCCGATAGATCTATCTTTAGAGTTCGCGTCAATTAGGGTGTCTGTTCCCTAATTATTAGATTACCAGACTTAATAAAAAGGGGCATATTCGATTTCGATCATTCAACCATATAATGTAGTTTCGATTACTTGTGTCTATTTCGTAAAACATTTATAAAAACAGCGCATGTATTCTCAGTCCCAAAAATATATATTGCGAAAGCATTTAAAAAGGGATTAATGAAACTCACGCATATAAATATTGTAAAATAGTTAATAAATCATTTGCATGTATTCTCAGCCCAAAAATGTAATGAGTAAAAAGGGCAAATGAAACTCACCTAATGTATTTTGTAGTAAAAATACATATAACGACATTAAACAACTGAACAATGCAGGGTAGGCCTCGAATTCACGAACCTATATCATTTGTATATATATATATATATATATATATATATATATATATATATATATATATATATATATATATATATATATATATATATATATATATATATATATATATATATATATATATATTAAAATGTATAATCGTATTCGAACAAGTTTATATATATAATTTGAATTATATAATATACTTATTTAATTTGTGTATATATATTTAAAATGTTTAATATATATATATTTGGTTACATTAATATATCTCTATATATATATGGTTATTATTATATGAAAATATTCTTAATTTGTTATATATATATAAGTATTTATATAAATAATGTTATTATATTTGATATGTGATGTATAAACTATTAATATAATTATAATATATGTATTAAGTATATTTTAGGTACAAAATATTTATTTGTAATGAAATGATATTTATACTAATATTAGTGAGAGTAATAATAACTTGTATTGTTTTATGGTAACAATAATAATAATCCTAAACCTATTCATAATAATAATAATAATAGTACTAAAAATGATACAATTACTAATAATTACAAAAATAATAATAAGTTGTATTATTTTGTCACTAATTATAATGTTTATAATAATAATTTTATTATGTTCCTAATAATGATGATGATGATAATAATAATAATAATAATAATAATAATAATAATAATAATCCTAATACTTAATAATAATAATAATTTTAACCATTTTATTACTACTGTTTATATTAATAATGATACTTATGTTTATAATAATAATTCTAATATTTATAATGATTCTAGTATTAGTTTTAATAGTTGTGATAATAATCTTAGTGAAAAAAATATAAATATTCAAATAATAATGTTGATAGTGTTTACATGATATCAAAATAACAATATTTAACAAGAATCATAATGAGAATAATCATACTAATCCTATTATTTTTATTAACATGTTAACAACAATTTATAATAATAACAACAATAATAATTATAATAATACTAATAATAATAATAATAATAATAATAATAATAATAATATAATAATAATAATAATAATAATAATAATAATAATAATAATATTATGATAACTACCTCAAATTAACAAGTGCTAAAAAGAATGTCAGCGCTCGGGCTCGACCCCTGGACCTCTCGCTAAACCGCAATACAATCAAACCAGCTGGGCTGGCTCATCTTTCCAAACTAATACTAGTTTTTATTTTATAAAACCTGTTTCTATCTTCTCCTCCTATCATTCGTTGGACCAGAGATCAAAACCAACAACAACTTAAATTGTTTGTTTTAAAACTCGTAATTGAAACTAAAACGACTCATTTTAAGTGTTAGGGTTTATTAGAACAGAAAAGATATTAAATAAAAACTGCAGTAGCAGTTCATACGAAGACACGATGAACTCCATACTCAATTTCAAAATTAAGACAGTTATAACCAAACATTTCTTCACAACATAGGTATAAAAATATCCCTAGAATCATTCTGAGCAGTTAATTGAAACATAAACATTAAAACGAGTTTCAATTTAACGAAGAACAATAATGTTAACTTTTTAAATTTAACATTTGACTTCAAAATTGGATTTCGATATGAAAAACTAAGACTTGTAACTTTCCAGATTTATTTAACGAAGTGATTATAACATTACTGCATTATTAGATTTTAAATAAAGCAGCAATTCGAAGGTTTTTGAAAAATGAAACTCAAACAGGGCAGTAACCCTGTTACGTTCCCTCTTCTGATTATTTTTGACAATTATAAAGCTGTAGAGGATAAATGGGAGTTGGTAATTGATAGTATAAGGTTGTATGGTTTATAATTATCGGCAGACTTTAGTTTACCCAGTACATAAATATAAATAAAATAGATAAAGTTTGAAAGAAACTTTCAATAGATTTTGTCCGCATCTGATTTGAGAGTATATGCAGGAATATCATCAGATCATGATAGGAAACAGAATGGTATGATTTCTTATTTTATAGTATATATAATCAGATAATGTATATATAATAATTAATAATTCTAAATAATAATAACAAATAAATAATAATAAGTAATAATACTGGTTTTAAATATATATATCTATATAATTCGCATATATTTATATATATACCTGTATATATTTATATATTTATATAACCATGTTTATATATTTGTTTTAACTTCTTAATTTTGGAAATTAACAATTAAAATATATTAATACTATTAATAATACTAATAATAATATTACTAATAATAATATTATTAATAAAAGAATTAGCAATAATAAATGATAATTAATAATATGATAATATTAATACAACTGATGATTTATAGTAATAATAATAATAAATAAACATAACAATAATTAAAGTTTTATCTTTAATCATCCTTTTAATAATTTTTCCATCTAATATCTTAAATTTAATAATCATAACTTTTTAATTGAAATTATAACAATAATATTAACATTAATATTATTAATACTGATATTGATATTAATATCGATAGTAATAATGTCAGTAATACTAATATTATTATAATAATTATATTTTTAATTTGTTGTTACATTTCATATATTCATATTACATATTGTTAATTATGTAATAATATATATCATATAATAGCATATATTTAATATTTTATGTATTACAATATACATATAATTAACAGTTATATATAAAAATTATATTCATATATATATGTAACTATATTTATATTTATTAAATTATTTTGTGTACTATTTCATATCTTTAATTCAAATGATCAAATTGTATTTTGTTATTTGTAGTTATAATATATATACTTATACTTATTTTCATTTATATATACATATATGTATATAATTATTTACAACAGTAGTTCATGAATCGTCGGGAATGGTCGAAGGTCAATTGAATTCATGAACACAGTTCAAAAATCTTGAGACTCGGTTTAACAGACTTTGCTTATCGTATCGAGATCATATGAAATTAAGTTTAAATTTGGTCGGAAATTCCCGGGTCATCACAGTACCTACCCGTTAAAGAAATTTCTTCCCGAAATTTGAGTGTGGTCGTCATGGCTAACAATAAATATGTTTTCCTGACGAATATGAGCTGATAAATTGAGTTTTATCATCATTGAGTAATATGGATAAAACATTTCGTTTTTACGAAGGTTACGAGTGAATCTATCATGAAAGAGTGAAATGAGTAAATGTAGATTCGTCATATCTTTTGACGTAGACAGGATTGAATTTAGAAAATAAGGTGTGTCTTAACTATTGACGTTGTCTTGGTTGAATTCCGGAATTCAAGGGATTTAAAGATACTCTTCAAAATCTAAAAGATTTAATTCTGCGGGGAATAAGGAAAATAAGATCTCTATAATTAAATACCGTTATCTGCCTCGATTACTCTGTCTGATTTTTCCATTATAAATCAAACTCTTCCATTTCATTATTCTCACCATTCCTATACTTTCTTTCTTAGTCCATATATCCAAAAGATTGTGAAATGCTTAATCCCGTTCTAATCCTTGATGTTTTCTAAATCATCATTTCTGTCATCCTTCTTTCTAATCTTCCACCAGAAGAATCTGTTTACTCCTACTATTACCTTCGGGTAATACTATTCTTAATTATTCCATGTCTTTATATTGTTATTCGTATTAATATTCACGGTTTGTAACCTCCGTGTTGTTATTGGGATTTATATTTTCTCTTATATTTTGGAGCTTTGTCCCTTCATTTCTTCTTCTTGCAATTAAACACCGCTTGTAATGGTTCAGAATTCGCAGATATAAACTTCAGAATGAACATTGTTAATGTTCTAAGAAGGAAATCGTAATGGCACGATTTGATTTGTTGAATTACCAGAATCACTGAGAATAGAACTATCAAGAATATATTTTCTTGATATGTTCAGACGTTAATTTGAATGAAAGAGTTATGTAACATGGCACATGATGACGTTATAATCTGTGAATCATCATGTTCCATTTAGAAACTCAGCATGACTTACTGTAATATAATCACGTTGATCAAGTGTCATTATATTATACTAACTCATGCATCAGTTCCCAACATTACTTCAAAAACATTCATATTTTATGTTCGGAAGTTTACAGAATATAGAAACTAAAAGTTTCTATATGATGTAACACTGATAGCACAAAAAGATAAATGATTTCAGATAAGAATAGTTAGGAAGATATCTTCAGAAATATGGTGGATATTTATAAATGGATATACGATGATATCTTGGAATTTCTAATATCGATGGATGATGAAGGAGATTTATCCGTAAGGGTTTAGATTCGGAAGCAAGGTATTCGCTAAAGATTTCATCAGAAACAGAATCATTTAGATTCTTTGAAGTCAAACTTATTCCTTGTGATTTGTCCACGGCTTCCTTCATAGTTTCGCATGATCCGCTTTTCGGTACTAAATTTTCTATTGAATGTTTCCAATATAATGTTACACAGGAAGCACGAAGAGGTATATAATTTCGGACGAGAATATTTATAAAAATATCCTCAGAAATATCGAAGATATTGATGATGATATTTTGGAATTTCTAAGTTCGATGGTTGATAGAGAAAGATTTTCCGCAAGATTTTAACATGACTTCGAAGCAAGATATTCTCTAAAGATTTCAACGGATCTAGATTTATCTGGGTTCTATGAATTTAGGGTATGTTACTTGTATTTCTCATTGGTTTCCTTTATAGTTAGCTCAAATCGTTTTCCAGTTCCAATGTTTCTGAGCTTTTCCAACATACTATTCTTTATCATCAAATTTCCGAAGACTAAGTCGTTTACGATTGCCTACAGTTTCTGCTGCTTCATTCAGCTTTTTCAACATACAGAGTATCGATTCGTAAACTGGGTACCTTTTCAAAATTTTTGAATTGAAGGTCGTAATTCTAGGAGATAATTATTATATATATAATTTTTGATGTAGATATGCTATGAGTTTTCAAATTACTGATTGCCGATTCCTCTACATTTACTGCTACCATATCTGGATCATTGGTTATCGTTCTGAGATGATTTCAAGATAATTGTGTTTTTAGATGATTAAACGCTGACGGGAATATGGTGGAATATAACAGGTTCTCCGATAATAATAAAAGAGTACACATATAAATCAAGGTTATAATAAGGTTGTTTTGAACGAAAAGTCAAAGTTGACTTGCTGGAGCTGTGACAAAATTTGCTAATTCAGAAAGGGATTGCAAAGTTATTTTGGGTAATAATAACACAAAAAAATTAGCATTGCTATGTTTTAAACGTTTACTCAGTTGCCGAGAGTTTCTCAGGTGAAAAGTTATATGCATCAATCTTTTCTTCCGTAGATGAAATGCGGCTGGTTTATCCTCTCGATTGAGGTGTTTTTAAGAATTACGAAAGGTTTGGACGCAGATTGTAATCGTCAAGATACAAATGAGGTTTTAGGGTGAAATCAAGTGGCAAACTTGAAGATTTGTTTAGTTTCATATGTTATAATTAATATTTTAATTCATTTTAATTGTCCAATGTTGGTAGTCCTCGATTGATAGTCCGCGGTTAGTAATTCAACAATTTATATATAATTTAATATATAATATTCGAATTAATCAATACGTATCGTGACCCGTATTCGTCTCAGACTCGATCATAACTCAAAGTATATATATATATATATAGATGGGTCGATATGATATGTCAAAACATTGTATACGTGTCCCGATACTTAAAATGCGTAAATAACAGAATGACAATAAATAAAGTGTGTAAAATAAATAACAGAAATTAAATGACGATAAATAAAATTGCGAGAATGTAAATTGAGATAATTAAATTGCGATAAATAAAATGTAACCAGTTAGCTAGGAACAGTTAGCTAGGATCTTGTTAGCGTGATTTCTTAACAAAATTTCATATTGTTAATTAGTCTGTTTCTAATCAATTTTTATTGTGTCCATTATTTCTTCATTATGCCACTTGTTGGATTCTGATAAATCAAAATCCAAATTTGAAATTGGATGAATATGGTTATTCTGTGGTGAACGGATTTGTATATCGGTGGATGTAAATATGATAGTAAATGACTGTTGAATCAAATTCGAAGAACGTACAATGTAACTTATTAATGTGAAATTTTAAATATTCCTCGGGTATTACCTACCCGTTAAAATATTTTCACCATTAACAGTTTGTACAAGAGAATTTTTAATTACAATCTTTATGAAAACATATATACATATATATTTTCTTCAGATGTACTCATGGATTTAATAAGTTAACATGATATTAAACTCATTTGCTTTTCGGTTGGAACTAGAATAAATAATCTCTAAAACTTTAGAGATTACATATTCGTCATGTCGAACGAAGATAAATGAGGTAGAACGATACGTAGAACGAAGATCATACTCAAAGTACAGACGATGATATTGAAGCATGGATTGTTGATGGTACTGGTACTGTTATTGATGGTACTGTTGGTGCCGGTGATGTTGCTGAAGCTGGTACATTTTGCACCATATTCTCCGAATTGATTATTCGAGCGCGAAGTTCGTTGACTTATTACTCCAGGATGATTGTCGGTCGGAACGAGTGGATGGATAAGGTTTAGAATTGTGGATAGAATATGATCTTGTCGAGTTACCCTGGAAATGAGACTAAAAATGGTGTCTCGAACAGGTTCGCCGGTATACGCTTCAGGTTCATTATCAAGAGGTGAATTCAGTTGGTGGAAGGGATTGCCTTCTACGCGTTTCCATTAATTAAGTCAACTACGAACCCATCAGATGAATTGATAATGGCTGATTGGTTGATTCATGCCGATGACGCTGTTTTCGGAGCTTAGGTGAACATCTAGGTCGGAATAACTATCGGAATAGCTATCGAAATCTGAGGGACTCGAACTGGTTGCAGGATTCATCTCGTACGATCAGATGAAGGATTTTTGATAAGAAAAGAATGTAGATTAGTACCCTGTAATACATAATTTACATATGCATATATAATACTAAAATCCCATAAGTTACGGAGGAATCTACGAAAGTTGTCAGGCAAAGTTACAGTAACAGATACGCTAAGATATAAAGTAGCAGATACGCTAAGATATGAATTTTGGACTTTACACTATTCATGCAGTCAATGCAGTAAAACGTGTCTAGACTAAGAATGATAAGCAGGTAATTTCCTAAGGATGATAAGCAGATGATTTCCGACTAGAAAATGATAAGCAAAACTTTTGACATGCAGACACGGTCGAAGTCCAGACTTACTAATGCATCCTAACAACTATCAGTTAGACATTCTAATACAAGACCTGGTTCACTAAGACCACCGCTCTGATACCAACTGTGAAGACCCGTCCTAATCCATCCGGACAAAGTCCATATCGATTATAAACGATTCATAACAGTGGATTACATCGCGAGGTACTTGACCTCTATATAATACATTTTACAAACATTGCATTCGTTTTTGAAAAGATAATCTTTCATTACATCTAAGGTTGACAGCATGCATACCATTTCATAATATATCTTACGATAATTGACTTAATAATAATCTTGATGAACTCAACGACTAGAATGCAACGTCTTTTGAAATATGCCATGAATGACTCCAAGTAATATCTTTAAAGAGAGCAAATGCACAGCGGAAGATTTCTTTCATACCTGAGAATAAACATGCTTTCAAGTGTCAACCAAAAGGTTGGTGAGTTCATTAGTTTAATATAAATAATCATTTCCATCATTTTAATAGACCACAAGATTTCATATTTCCATTTCTCATAATCATACGTCACATGCATAGAGACAAAAATATCATTCATATGGATTGAACACCTGGTAACCGACATTCACAATATGTATATAAGAATATTCCCATCATTCTGGGATCCTCCTTCGGACATGATGTAAATTTCGAAGTACTAAAGCATCCGGTACTTTGGATGGGGCTTGTTGGGCCCGATAGATCTATCTTTAGAGTTCGCGTCAATTAGGATGTCTGTTCCCTAATTCTTAGATTACCAGACTTAATAAAAAGGGGCATATTCGATTTCGATCATTCAACCATATAATGTAGTTTCGATTACTTGTGTCTATTTCGTAAAACATTTATAAAAACAGCGCATGTATTCTCAGTCCCAAAAATATATATTGCTAAAGCATTTAAAAAGGGATTAATGAAACTCACGCATATAAATATTGTAAAACAGTTAATAAAGCATTTGCATGTATTCTCAGCCCAAAAATGTAATGAGTAAAAAGGGCAAATGACACTCACCTAATGTATTTTGTAGTAAAAATACATATAACGACATTAAACAACTGAACAACGCAGAGTTGGCCTCGGATTCACGAACCTATATCATTTATATATATATATATATATTAAAATGTATAATCGTATTCGAACAAGTTTATATATATAATTTGAATTATATAATATACTTATTTAATTTGTGTATATATATTTAAAATGTTTAATATCTATATATTTGGTTACATTAATATATCTCTATATATATGGTTATTATTATATGAAAATATTCTTAATTTGTTATATATATAAGTATTTATATAAATAATGTTATTATATTTGATATGTGATTTATAAACTATTAATATGATTATAATATATGTATTAAGTATATTTTAGGTACAAAATATTTATTTGTAATGAAATGATATTTATACTAATATTAGTGAGAGTAATAATAACTTGTATTGTTTTATGGTAACAATAATAATAATCCTAAACCTATTCATAATAATAATAATAATAATAATAATAATAGTACTAAAAATGATACAATTCCTAATATTTACAAAAATAATAATAAGTTGTATTATTTTGTCACTAATTATAATGTTTATAATAATAATTTTATTATGTTCCTAATAATGATGATGATGATGATAATAATAATAATAATAATAATAATAATAATAATAATAATAATAATAATAATAATAATAATAATAATAATAATAATAATCCTAATACTTAATAATAATAATAATTTTAACCATTTTATTACTACTGTTTATATTAATAATGATACTTATGTTTATAATAATAATTCTAATGTTTATAATGATTCTAGTATTAGTTTTAATAGTTGTGATAATAATCTTAGTGAAAAAAAATATAAATATTCAAATAATAATGTTGATAGTGTTTACATGATATCAAAATAACAATATTTAACAAGAATCATAATGAGAATAATAATACTAATCCTATTATTTTTATTAACATGTTAACAACAATTTATAATAATAACAACAATAATAATTATAATAATACTAATAATAATAATAATAATAATAATAATAATAATAATAATAATAATAACAATAATATTATGATAACTACCTCAAATTAACAAGTGCCAAAAAGAATGTCAGCGCTCGGGCTCGACCCCTGGACCTCTCGCTAAACCGCAATACAATCAAACCAGCTGGGCTGGCTCGTCTTTCCAAACTAATACTAGTTTTTATTTTATAAAACCTATTTAAACCTGTTTCTATCTTCTCCTCCTATCATTCGTTGGACCAGAGATCAAAACCAACAACAACTTAAATTGTTTGTTTTAAAACTCGTAATTGAAACTAAAACGACTCATTTTAAGTGTTAGGGTTTATTAGAATAGAAAAGAAAATAAATAAAAACTAAAGTAGCAGTTCATACTAAGACACGATGAACTCCATACTCAATTTCAAAATTAAGACAGTTATAACCAAACATTTCTTCACAACATAGGTATAAAAATATCCCTAGAATCGTTCTAAGCAGTTAATTGAAACATAAACATTAAAACGAGTTTCAATTTCGCGAAGAACAATAATGTTGACTTTTTAAATTTAACATTTGACTTCAAAATTGGATTTCAATATGAAAAATTAAGACTTGTAACTTTCCAGATTTATTTAACGAAGTGATTATAACATTACTGCATTATTAGATTTTAAATAAAACAGCAATTCGAAGGTTTTTGAAAAATGAAACTCAAATAGGGCAGTAACCCTGTTACGTTCCCTCTTCTGATTATTTTTGACAATTATAAAGCTGTAGAGGATAAATGGGAGTTGGTAATTGATAGTATAAGGTTGTATGGTTTATAATTAATGGCTAAATCGAATTTCAAAAGAATAGAGGAGTCGGCAGACTTTAGTTTACCCAGTACATAAATATAAATAAAATAGATAAAGTTTGAAAGAAACTTTCAACAGATTTTGTTCGCATCTGATTTGGGAGTATATGCAGGAATATCATCTGATCATGATAGGAAACAGAATGGTACAATTTCTTATTTTATAGTATATATAATCAGATAATGTATATATAATAATTAATAATTCTAAATAATAATAACAAATAAATAATAATAAGTAATAATACTGGTTTTAAATATATATATCTGTATAATTCGCATATATTTATATATATACCTGTATATATTTATATATTTATATAACCATGTTTATATATTTGTTTTAACTTCTTAATTTTGGAAATTAACAATTAAAATATATTAATACTATTAATAATACTAATAATAATATTACTAATAATAATATTATTAATAAAAGAATTAGCAATAATAAATGATAATTAATAATATGATAATATTAATACAAATGATGATTTTTAGTAATAATAATAATAAATAAACATAACAATAATTAAAGTTTTATCTTTAATCATCCTTTTAATAATTTTTCCATCTAATATCTTAAATTTAATAATCATAACTTTTTAATTGAAATTATAACAATAATAATAACATTAATATTATTAATACTGATATTGATATTAATATCGATAGTAATAATGTCAGTAATACTAATATTATTATAATAATTATATTTTTAATTTGTTGTTACATTTCATATATTCATATTACATATTGTTAATTATGTAATAATATATATCATATAATAGCATATATTTAATATTTTATGTATTACAATATACCTATAATTAACAGTTATATATAAAAATTATATTCATATATATATATATATATATATATATATATATATATATATATATATATATATATATATATGTAACTATATTTATATTTATTAAATTATTTTGTGTACTATTTCGTATCTTTAATTCAAATGATCAAATTGTATTTTGTTATTTCTAGTTATTATATATATACTTATACTTATTTTCATTTATATATACATATATGTATATAATTATTTACAACAGTAGTTCGTGAATCGTCAGGAATGGTCGAAGGTCAATTGAATTAATGAACACAGTTCAAAAATCTTGAGACTCGGTTTAACAGACTTTGCTTATCGTATCGAGAGCATATGAAATTAAGTTTAAATTTGGTCGGAAATTCCCGGGTCATCACATTAATGCTGCAGAAGCACAGGAAGACCCGGAGCTTGTTACGGGTACGTTTCTTATTGACGATAAATCTGCTTATGTTTTATTTGATTCGGGTGCGGATAGAAGCTATATGAGTAGAGAATTTTGTGCTAAATTAAGTTGCCCATTGATGCCTTTGGATAGTAAATTTTTACTCGAATTAGCAAATGGTAAATTAATTTCAGCAAATAATATATGTCGGGAGAGAGAAATAAAACTGGGGGATGAAACATTTAAAATTGATTTAATACCAGTCAAGTTAGGGAGTTTTGATGTAATAATTGGCATGGACTGGTTGAAAAAGGTGAGAGCAGAGGTCGTTTGTTACAAAAATGCGATTCTCATTATGCGTGAAAAAGGAAAACCTTAAGTGAAAGTGGAAGCCAGGGACAGAGAGAGCAGAGGAGAAGACTGATTGAATGAATGTCATTTCACGCTGATAGGAATGGGGGTTCTCCCTGTATATTCTATTTCTCCTGTCTTATTGATCAATGGTTTGCCATGAGATGCTTCGCCCGGAGGATCATTCATGGTGAAGATCCCAACATGATCTACTCGGTCAAGTCTGATTAAAGCACTCCAACCTACCCAACAAAAGAAGCAACAGGCATACAAACTCACTCTCCCGGGGCAGCAGAGGAAGGCAAGATTTATTAGGAGGTGGGGAAACTAGCTAACCTTAGTAGTAAGGACGGGAATCATACAACCTAGCTCCGAAGTTCATACATTTTGAATGCGGCTAACTATCAATTTAGACGGAATCGGAGAAAAGAACAACGCGAAATTAAATCTTATTAGTAGTTTGAAGGCACAAAAACTAATAAGAAAAGGTTGTTACGTCATTCTAGCACACATCGAGGAAGTTAAACCTGAAGAAAAGAACATCAGTGATGTTCCCGTCGCAAAAGAATTTCTCGATGTATTTTCGAAAGAATTACCGGGATTACCCCCACATCGATCCGTTGAATTTCAAATAGACCTTGTACCAGGATCTGCACCAATAGCTCGTGCTCCATACAGACTCACACCCAGCGAAATGAAAGAATTACAAAGTCAGTTACAGGAACTTTTAGAGCGTGGTTTCATTCGACCAAGCACATCACCATGGGGAGCTCCTGTTTTGTTTATCAAGAAGAAAGATGGTACATTCAGGTTGTGTATCGACTACCGAGAGTTGAACAAACTTACCATCAAGAACCGCTACCCACTACCGAGAATCGACGACTTATTTGATCAACTACAAGGCTCGTCTGTTTATTCGAAGATCGATTTACGTTCTGGATATCATCAAATGCGGGTGAAGGAGGATGATATTCCAAAGACTGCTTTTAGGACGCGTTACGGTCATTATGAGTTTATGGTTATGCCGTTTGGATTAACTAACGCACCAGCTGTATTCATGAACCTCATGAACCGAGTGTGTGGGCCATATCTTGACAAGTTTGTCATTGTTTTCATCGATGACATACTTATTTACTCGAAGAATGATCAAGAGCATGAAGAACATTTGAGAAAAGTGCTAGAGTTGCTGAGAAAAGAAAAACTGTACGCTAAGTTTTCAAAGTGTGCATTTTGGTTGGAAGAAGTTCAATTCCTCGGTCACATAGTGAACAAAGAAGGTATTCAGTGGATCCAGCAAAGATTGAAACCGTTGAAAAGTGGGAAACCCCGAAAACTCCGAAACACATACGCTAATTTTTAGGACTAGCTGGTTACTACAGAAGGTTCATCCAAGACTTTTCCAGAATAGCAAAACCCTTGACTGCATTAACGCATAAAGGGAAGAAATTTGAATGGAAAGATGAACAAGAGAAAGCGTTTCAATTGTTAAAGAAAAAGTTAACTACGGCACCTATATTGTCATTACCTGAAGGGTATGATGATTTTGTGATATATTGTGACGCCTCAAAGCAAGGTCTCGGTTGTGTATTAATGTAACGAACGAAAGTAATTGCTTATGCGTCTAGACAATTGAAGATTCACGAACAGAATTATACGACGCATGATTTGGAATTATGTGCGGTTGTTTTTGCATTAAAGACTTGGAGGCACTACTTATATGGGGTCAAAAGTATTATATATACCGACCACAAAATCTTCAACACATATTTAATCAGAAACAATTGAATACGAGGCAGCGCAGGTGGATTGAATTGTTGAATGATTACGACTTTGAGATTCGTTACCACCCGGGGAAGGCAAATGTGGTGGCTGACGCCTTGAGCAGAAAGGACAGAGAACCCATTCGTGTAAAATCTATGAATATAATGATTCACACTAACCTTACTACTCAAATAAAGGAGGGGCAACAAGGAGTTTTAAAAGAGGGAAACTTAAAGGATGAAATACCCAAAGGATCGGAGAAACATCTTAATATTTGGGAAGACGGAACCCGGTATAGGGCTGAAAGAATTTGGGTACCAAAATTTAGAGATATGAGAGAAATGGTACTTAGAGAAGCTCATAAAACCAGATACTCAATACATCCTGGAACGAGGAAGATGTACAAGGATCTCAAGAAACATTTTTGGTGGCCAGGTATGAAAGCCAATGTTGCTAAATACATAAGAGAATGTTTAACGTGTTCTAAGGTCAAAGCTGAGCATCAGAAACCATCAGGTCTACTTGAACAACCCAAAATCCCGGAATGGAAATGGAAAAACATTACCATGGATTTCATCACTAAATTGCCAAGGACTGCAAGTGGTTTTGATACTATTTGGGTAATAGTTGATCGTCTCACCAAATCAGCACACTTCCTGCCAATAAGAGAAGATGACAAGATGGAGAAGTTAGCACGACTGTATTTGAAGGAAGTCGTCTCCAGACATGGAATACCAATCTCTATTATCTCTGATAGGGATGGCAGATTTATTTCAAGATTCTGGCAGACATTACAGCAAGCATTAGGAACTCGTCTAGACATGAGTACTACCTATCATCCACAAACTGATGGGCAGAGTGAAAGGACGATACAAACGCTTGAAGACATGCTACGAGCATGTGTTATTGATTTTGGAAACAGTTGGGATCGACATCTACCGTTAGCAGAATTTTCCTACAACAACAGCTACCATTCAAGCATTGAGATGGCGCCGTTTGAAGCACTTTATGGTAGAAAGTACAGGTCTCCGATTTGTTGGAGTGAAGTGGGGGATAGACAGATTACGAGTCCGGAGATAATACAAGAAACTACCGAGAAGATCATCCAAATTCAACAACGGTTGAAAACCGCCCAAAGTCGACAAAAGAGCTACGCCGACATTAAAAGAAAAGATATAGAATTTGAAATTGGAGAGATGGTCATGCTTAAGGTTGCACCTTGGAAAGGCGTTATTCGATTTGGTAAATGAGGGAAATTAAATCCAAGGTATATTGGACCATTCAAGATTATTGATCGTGTCGGACCAGTAGCTTACCAACTTGAGTTACCTCAACAACTCACGGCTGTACATAACACTTTCCACGTCTCGAATTTGAAGAAATTTTTTGCTAAAGAAGATCTCACTATTCCGTTAAATGAAATCTAAATCAACGAAAAACATCAATTCATCGAAGAACCCGTCGAAATAATGGATCGTGAGGTTAAAAGACTTAAGCAAAACAAGATACCAATTGTTAAGGTTTGATGAAATTCTCGTAGAGGACCCGAGTTCACCTGGGAATGAGAAGATCAGATGAAGAAAAAGTACCCGCACTTATTTCCAGAAGATACGTCAACACCTTCAACAGCTTAAAATTTCGGGACGAAATTTATTTAACGGGTAGGTACTGTAGTGACCCGAACTTTTCCATGTTTATATATATTAATTGAGATTGATATTTACATGACTAAATGTTTCCAACGTGTTATGCAATCAAACTTGTTAAGGCTTGATTAAATGAAATAAGTTTCATATAGACAATTGATCACCCATGTTGACCGGCTATTCACGAACGTTACAAAATTGTAAAAACTACATGTTGTGGTATATATATAGACATATATATATGGTTGACATAAGATTATGATGAGTAAGTATCACACTAAGTATATTAACAATGTGTGATATACATAAGAAATGAGATTACTAAGTTAAGAAACTCGAAATGATATATATAACGATTATCGTTATGATAACGTCTACTAAATACATATGTATCATATTAAGATATTGATACACTATATTTAACATGATAAAATGATATTTAAATATATCATTAAGTGTGTTAACAATAAACTACATATGTAAAAACAAGACTACTAACCCAAGAATTACGAAACGAGACTTATATGTAACGATTATCGTTGTAACGATATTTTAATGTATATATCATATTAAGACATATTCATACATCTTAATATCATGATAATATAATAATTTAACATCTCATTTGATATAATAAACATTGGGTTAACAACATTAATTGAGATCGTTAACTTAAAGGTTTCAAAACAACACTTACATGTAACGACTAACGAAGACTTAACGACTCCATTAGAATGTATATACATGTTGTGTTTTGATATGTATTCTTACACTTTTGAAAGACTTCAAGACACATATCAAAATACTTCTACTTAACAAAAATTCTTACAATTACATCCTCGTTCAGTTTCATCAACAATTCTACTCGTATGCACCCGTATTCGTACTCGTACAATACACAGCTTTTAGATGTATGTACTATTGATATATACACTCCAATGATCAGCTCTTAGCAGACCATGTAAGTCACCTAACACATGTAGGAACCATAATTTGGCAACTAGCATGAAATATCTCATAAAATTACAAAAATATGAGTAATCATTCATGACTTATTTACATGAAAATAAAATTACACATCCTTTATATCTAATCAATATACCAACGACCAAAAACACCTACAAACACTTTAATTCTTCAATTTTCTTTATCTAAGTGATCTCTCTCAAGTTCTATCTTCAAGTTCTAAGTATTCTTCATAAATTCTATAAGTTCTAGTTTCATAAAATCAAGAATACTACCAAGTTTGCTAGCTTACTTCCAATCTTGTAAAGTGATCATCCAACTTCAAGAAATCTTTCTTATTTATAGTAAGATATCTTTCTAATATAAGGTAATACTCATATTCAAACTTTGATTCAATTTCTATAACTATAACAATCTTATTTCTAGTGGAAATCTTACTTGAACTTGTTTTCGTGTCATGATTCTGCTTCAAGACCTTTCAAGCCATCCAAGGATCCTTTGAAGCTAGATCTATTTTTTCTCATTTCCAGTAGGTTTATCCACAAAACCTAAGGTAGTAATGATGTTCATAACATCATTCGATTCATATATATAAAACTACCTTATTCGAAGGTTTAAACTTGAAATCACTAGAACATAGTTTAGTTAATTCTAAACTTGTTCGTAAACAAAAGTTAATCCTTCTAACTTGATGTTTAAAATCAACTAAACACATGTTCTATATCTATATGATATTCTAACTTAATGATTTAAAACCTGAAAACACGAAAAACACCGTAAAACCGGATATACGCCGTTGTAGTAACACCGCGGGCTGTTTTGGGTTAGTTAATTAAAAACTATGATAAACTTTGATTTAAAAGTTGTTCTTTTGGGAAAATGATTTTTCTTATGAACATGAAACTATATCCAAAAATCATGGTTAAACTCAAAGTGGAAGTATGTTTTCCAAAATGGTCATCTAGACGTCGTTCTTTCGACTGAAATGACTACCTTTACAAAAATGACTTGTAACCTGTAATTTCGACAATAAACTTATACTTTTTCTGTATAGATTCGTAAACTTAAGTTCAATATGAAACCATAGCAATTGCATTCACTCAAAACGGATTTAAAACGAAGAAGTTATTGGTAAAACAAGATTGGTTATTTTTGCTTGTTGTAGCTACGTGATAATTGGTAACAAATCTATATTAATCATATCCTAGCTAACTTATATTGTATTATACATGTATTCTAATATATTATGTAATCTTGGGATACCATAGACATGTATGAAAATGTTTTGACATATCATATCGACCCATCTATATATATTATTTGGAACAACCATAGACACTCTATATGCAGTAATATCAAATTTAGCTATACAGGGTTGAGGTTGATTCCAAAAATATAAATAGTTTGAGTTGTGATCTAGCCTGAGACGTGTATACACTGGGTCGTGGATTGATTCAAGATAATATATATCGATTTATTTCTGCACATCTAATTGTGGACAACTAGTTGTAGGTTACTAACGAGGACAGCTGACTTAATAAACTTAAAACATTAAAACGTATTAAAAATGTTGTAAATATATTTTAAACATACTTTGATATATATGTACATATTTGTTATAGGTTCATGATTCGACCAGTGGCCAAGTCTTACTTCCCGACGAAGTAAAAATCTGTGAAAGTGAGTTATAGTCCCACTTTTAAAATCTAATATTTTGGGATGAGAATACATGCAGTTTTATAAATGTTTTACGAAATAGACACAAGTATATGAAACTACATTATATGGGTGAATGATCGAAGCCGAATATGCCCCTTTTGCTTGGTATCCTAAGAATTAGTAAACCGACCTACTAATTGATGCGAATCCTAAAGATAGATCTATTGGGCCTAACGAACCCCATCCAAAGTACCGGATGCTTTAGTACTTCGAATTCGTTTTTATCATGTCCGAAGGATTTCCCGGAATGATAGGGGATATTCTTATATGCATCTTGTTAATGTCGGTTACCAGTGTTCACCATATGAATGATTTTTATCTCTATGTATGGGATGTATATTGAAATATGAAATCTTGTGGTCTATTATTATGATTTAATAATATATAGGTTAAACCTATAACTCACCAACATTTTTGTTGACGTTTTAAGCGTGTTTATTCTCAGGTGATTATTAAGAGCTTCCGCTGTTGCATACTAAAATAAGGACAAGATTTGGAGTCCATGCTTGTATGATATTATGTAAAAACTGCATTCAAGAAACTTATTTTTGATGTAATATATTCTTATTGTAAACCATTATGTAATGGTCGTGTGTAAATGGTATATTTTAGATTATCATTATTTGATAATCTACGTAATGCTTTTTAAACCTTTATAGATAAAATAAAGGTTATGGTTGTTTTAAAAATGAATGCAGTCTTTGAAAAATGTCCCATTTAGAGGTCAAAACCTCGCGACGAAATCAATTAATATGGAACGTTTATAATCAATATGAACGGGAAATTTCAGCATGTTAGAAGCTCTTTCTAATTCACGAAATCCTATGTTGGGATATGTTGAGTCAAAATAGGTTCTTAACCCGTAGTGTAAAATTGCATTTGGGTTCCCCGCATTTAATGATTTAAAGAAAACACGGTGTAACTTACGGTCTCCCCAATGTGATATACCCCACCTATCAAAGGAAAGCCTTTTATAAACTAAGGCATTTCTGTAAAGTCTTTCAAATGTTTGACAAGTTAATTTCGCCATAACTAAATGTGCTGATGAATTCTGACCGACTCTAGACAAGATTTCCTCAATCATATCCTCTGGTAGATCTTCTAAAATATTCGGTTGTCTACCCTTAACGTCCATTTTGTTTTTATACTGTAAAATAGACAAGCACACTACAATACATATAATACACAACATGATTACAACACTCTAATCTGAATCACTGCTTTCTTCTTCTTCGGACTTGGTTCGTTTTCCTAATTTTCTAGGAATATATGGTGTTCCTCTAATACGAGCCGTCATTTTCTATAATAGTTTAGAAAAACCTGGTGGTATAGAGGTTCCCGGGTCATTGTTACATTTTAGGAAATACGGATGTTGCCGATACATATAAAGTTCATCGGGGTTGGAATCGGGTTTCTCTATTTTTATACCTTTTCCCTTATTATTTTCTTTCGCTTTATTAAATTGGGTCGAGGTAATTTCTATAACATCATCAAAATCCTCATCGGGATCCGATTCATCGAAAAATTGGTAATCTTCCCAATATTTTGCTTCCTCAGCGGAAACACCATTGACCATTATTAACTTTGGTCCGTTGGTTGTGGATTTTCTTTTATTTAATCGATTTACTATAGGTATCAATATTTCTTCCTCCGGAACCTCTTCTTCTTCTGGTTCCTCCTCTTCCGATTCCTCCTCTTCTGATTCCTCTTCTTCCGGTTCCTCCTCTTCCGGTTCCTCCTCTTCCGGTTCCTCCTCTTCCGGTTCCTCTTCGGGAATTTGTGAATCTTCCCAAAATATATTCAACTCTTCATTATTATTAGGTGAATCAATGGAATTTGTACTAGAGGTAGACATCTATCACACAATATTAAACACATTAAGAGATTAATATATCACATAATATTTATATGTTAATAATATATAGTTTCCAACAAAAAAAAAATGTTAAGCAATCGTTTTTGAAGAAAAACACAGTCGAAGTCCAGACTCACTAATGCATCCTAACAAACTCAGTAAGACACACTAATGCAATTTGCTGGTTCTCTAAAACCAACGCTCGGATACCAACTGAAATGTCCCGTTCATCTTGATTATAAACGTTCCATATTAGTTGATTTCGTCGCGAGGTTTTGACCTCTATATGAGACGTTTTTCAAAGACTGCATTCATTTTTAAAACAACCATAACCTTTATTTTATCGATAAAGGTTTAAAAAGCATTAGGTAGATTATCAAATAATGATAATCTAAAATATACCGTTTACACACGACCATTACATAATGGTTTACAATAAGAATATATTACATCAAAATAAGTTTCTTGAATGCAGTTTTTACATAATATCATACAAGCATGGACTCCAAATCTTGTCCTTATTTTAGTATGCAACAGCGGAAGCTCTTTATAATCACCTAAGAATAAACATGCTTAAAACGTCAACAAAAATGTTGGTGACATATAGGTTTAACCTATATATTATCAAATCATAATAATAGACCACAAGATTTCATATTTCAATATACATCCCATACATAGAGATAAAATTCATTCATATGGTGAACACCTGGTAACCGACATTAACAAGATGCATATAAGAATATCCCCTATCATTTCGGGAAATCCTTCGGACATGATAAAAAAAAATATCGAAGTACTAAAGCATCCGGTACTTTGGATGGGGTTCGTTAGGCCCAATAGATCTATCTTTAGGATTCGCGTCAATTAGTAGATTGATTTACTAATTCTTAGTTTACGAAGCAAAAGGGGCATATTCGGCTTCGATCATTCACCCATATAATGTAGTTTCATTTACTTGTGTCTATTTCGTAAAACATTTATAAAACTGCTTGTATTCTCATCCCAAAATATTAGTTTTTAAAAGTGGGACTATAACTCACTCTCACAGATTTTTACTTCGTCGGGAAGTAAGACTTGGCCACTGGTCGATTCACGAACCTATAACAAATATGTACATATATATCAAAGTATGTTCAAAATATATTTACAACATTTTTAATACGTTTTAATGTTTTAAGTTTATTAAGTCAGCTATCCTCGTTAGTAACCTACAACTAGTTGTCCACAATTAGATTTACAGAAATAAATCGATATATATTATCTTGAATCAATCCACGACCCAGTGTATACACGTCTCAGGCTAGATCACAACTCAAAGTATATATATTTTTGGAATCAACCTCAACCCTGTATAGCTAACTCCAATATTACTGCATATAGAGTGTCTATGGTTGTTCCAAATAATATATATACATGGGTCGATATGATATGTCAAAACATTTGCATACGTGTCTATGGTATAACAAGATTACATTAGAATACATGTATAATACAATATAAGTTAGCTAGGATATGATTTGTATAGAATTGTTACAATATTTCTCGTAGCTACAACAATCAAAAAATATCCAATCTTGTTTTACCCATAACTTCTTCGTTTTAAATCCGATTTGAGTGAATCAAATTGCTATGGTTTCATATTGAACTCTATTTTATGAATCTAAACATAAAAATTATAGATTTATAGTCAGAAAAATAAGTTACAAGTCGTTTTTGTAAAGGTAGTCATTTTAGTCGAAAGAACGATGTCTAGATGACCATTTTGGAAAACATACTTCCACTTTGAGTTTAACCATGATTTTTGGATATAGTTTCATGTTCATAAGAAAATTTTTTTTCCCAGAAGAACAACTTTTAAATCAAAGTTTATCATAGTTTTTAATTAACTAACCCAAAACAACCCGTGGTGTTACTACGACGGCGTATATCCGGTTTTACGGTGTTTTTTGTGTCTTCCGGTTTTAAATCATTAAGTTAGCATATCATATAGATATAGAACATGTGTTTAGTTGATTTTAAAATTCAAGTTAGAAGGATTAACTTTTGTTTGCGAACAAGTTTAGAATTAACTAAACTATGTTCTAGTGATTACATGTTCAAATCTTCGAATAAGATAGTTTTAAATGTATGAATCGAATGATGTTATGAACATCATTACTACCTCAAGTTTAGTAGGTAAACCTACTGGAAGTGATAAGAAATGATCTAGCTTCAAAGGATCTTGGATGTCTTGAAAGTTCTTGAAGTAGAATCATGACACGAAAACAAGTTCAAGTAAGATTATCACTCAAATTAAGATAGTTAAAGTAATAGGAATTGAATCAAAGTTTGTATATGAGTATTACCTTGATTTGGAATGATATCTTACTGTAAACAACAAGGATTTCTTGAGGTTGGATGATCACTTTACAAGATTGGAAGTAAGCTAGCAAACTTGGAAGTATTCTTGATTTTATGAAACTAGAACTTATAGAATTTATGAAGAACACTTAGAACTTGAAGATGGAACTTGAGAGAGATCAATTAGATGAAGAAAATTGAAGAATAAAAGTGTTTGTAGGTGTTTTTGGTCGTTGGTATATGGATTAGATATAAAGGATATGTAATTTTGTTTTCATGTAAATAAGTCATGAATGATTACTAATGTTTTTGTAATTTTATGAGATATTTCATGCTAGTTGCCAAATGATGGTTCCCACATGTGTTAGGTGACTCACATGGGCTGATAAGAGCTGATCATTGGAGTGTATATACCAATAGTACATACATCTAAAAGCTGTGTATTGTACGAGTACGAGTACGAATACGGGTGCATACGAGTAGAATTGTTGATGAAACTGAACGAGGATGTAATTGTAAGCATTTTTGTTAAGTAGAAGTATTTTGATAAGTGTCTTGAAGTCTTTCAAAAGTGTATGAATACATATTAAAACACTATATGTATATACATTTTAACTGAGTCGTTAAGTCATCGTTAGTCGTTACATGTAAATGTTGATTTGAAACCTTTAAGTTAACGATCTTGTTAAATGTTGTTAACCCAATGTTTATTATATCTAATGAGATGTTAAATTATTATATTATCATGATATTATGATATATTAATATATCTTAATATGATATATATAAATTTAAATGTCGTTACAACGATAATCGTTACATATATATCTCGTTTCGAAATCCTTAAGTTAGTAGTCTTGTTTTTGCATATGTACTTCATTGTTAATATACATAATGACATGTTTACTTATCATTTATCATGATTAAACATAGTGTAACAATATCTTAATATGATTCATATGTAATTAGTAAGACGTTGTTATAACGATAATTGTTATATATATCGTTTCGAGTTTCTTAATTCAATGAACACAATTTTATGTATATAACTCATTGTTAAAATACCTAATGAGATACTTACTTATCATAATATCATATTAATTATATATATAATCATATATATGTCATCATATAGTTTTTACAAGTTTTAACGTTCGTGAATCACCGGTCAACTTTGGTTGTCAATTGTCTATATGAAACCTATTTCAGTTAATCAAGTCTTAACAAGTTTGATTGCTTAACATGTTGGAAACACTAAATCATGTAAATATAAATTTCATTTAAGATATATAAACATGGAAAAGTTCGGGTCACTACATTATATGGTCGCAAGTGTCATTCTCCTATCTGTTGGGCCGAAGTAGGTGAGAAGCAAGTCACCGGACCCGAACTCATTCACGAGACAACCGAGAAGATTACCCAGAGTCAAGCGAGACTCAAGACTGCCCGCGATCATCAAAAGAGCTATGCCGACCTTAAACGTAAATATCGCGAATTCCAAGTAGGTGACCGCGTGATGTTGAAAGTTGCACCTTGGAAAGGTGTAATTTGTTTTGGAAAGCGTGGGAAGCTGAATCCGCGATATATTAGTCCTTTTGAAGTTTTGGAGCGTGTTAGACCCGTTTTTTACCGTTTAGATCTTCCGACTCAGTTGAGTGCTGTTCATCCCATTTTTCACGTGTCGAATCTGAAGAAATGTCTAGCTGGACTAGAACTTGTCATACCACTCGACGAGCTGATGATAGATGACAAACTGCACTTCGTGGAAGAACCTGTCAAAATTATAGACCGTGAGGTCAAGACCCTGAAACGCAACAAGATTCCAATCGCACGAGTTCGATGGAATACAAAACGAGGACCCGAGTTTACTTGGGAGCGAGAGGATCAGATGAAGTAGAAGTATCTTCACCTCTTCATAACTCTACCGTCTACTTCAGCTTAAAATTTCGGGATAAAATTTTCTTTAACAGGTGGGTAATGTAATGACCCGGCTTTTTCGACTTGTGTTTGTGCTTTGTGTTTTCCCTAAACTGCGTGTTTGTGCGTACTTTGTTAGATTTTGTTCAGGGATCTTATTTCATGTTGATTACTTTCGTTTATATTTTAGAATGTGCTTTTAGGTACTTGGTTACTTTACTTGATCCTCGAATGCTTTTATGACCGTTAGTGTCACTTGACGTTTGGAACGAGCTATATGTTTTGGTAAACATTTAAATTTTGTCGGAATTGGAATATTATGACTACATAATACTAATTTTTATTTTCTAATAACAATTACTTGGGATTTTGGATGCTTAATTACGCTTAGTAATTTACTTATGCTCACTAGTTGGTCTTGTTGGACTTTCTACCTTGTTGGACTTTAGCCCACCCTGCTCTAGCTAATGGACTATTTAATTAGCCCAATTTTTATAGACTAGTAACCCATTAATATGTAGGACAAAAACCCATTTATAAAAGCCAACATACTAGCATTTTTGTTAACCATTATCCTAAATGTTGCATGGGATCCTAACAATAAGCACCAACTTTAGACCCCCACTAACCAAAAAGAAAAAAAGGTGTCTGCTTTGTCCCCCCCCCCCCAACCCCAAACCCATGGTCACCACCATCACCAAACCACTATAAATACCAAGCCATTCTCACCCATTTGCACTTGATCTCATTTGCATTTTACACACACTTACTCTCTTATTTTCTCTCTAGTCTTTCTCACTCTAAAAATTGTAAGTTTTAATTTTTATTCTTCTTCTTTTCTTCTTCTTCTAGTTGACATCATCATCATCATCTTTTGAAGATCAAGCTTTTTAGCTTTTTGATCTTGTTATATCTTGTAGATTCAAACTTTGATTTGAATCCTTCAAGAACATGGAAGATTCAAGATTCCTAGCTTTGGATCTTCACTTATTTTTTTAGATCTAAGCTTGTTAGCTTATGATCTCTTTGTTTTGTTGTAAAGATCAAAACTTGTGTTTATGATCTTCATGAATCTTGAAGATCTAGCTTCATGCTTTAAGGATCTTCAAGAACATTCAAGATTCAAGCTTTCTAGCTTTGCATCTTAATTACTTTTGTTGGATCTAAGTTCTCTAGCTTATGATCTCTTTATTTTGTTGTAAAGATCAAAACTTGTGTTTGTGGTCTTCATGAAACTTGAAGATCTAGCTTTATGCTTTCAAGATCTTCAAGAATATAAAAGATTCAAGCTTTCTAGCTTTGCAATCTCATAATTATTTGTAAAAGGATCCAAGCTCTCTAGCTTAGGGTTCCATTACTTTGTTTGATCAATTTTATGTTCTTACTTGTTTGATTGAATGAAAGTTTGTTGCTTTAGTTGTAGATAAAACTTGTATTTTGTGTTAAGACTAAGAATATGATGTAACATTGGTTCATCATCCTTCTAAAACTCTTAAGTGAGTTGTATTCTTACTTAGTCTTGATATTTGTGTGTTGATGGTTGAATCTTGGTCAAAGTGATGCTAAGACATCAAGGAGTTGTACACTTGAAGCTTACAAGCATCAAGGATGAGAACCGTGATGAGCATCAAGCACCAAGAAACCCACCGGAGCACTTGTTTACTGTTTTTCGAGGTCTGATCAGACTTTTTGGACTTCTGAGAAATTGATTTTCAGATAGTTAGTTTCGAGTAGATGACTTTTCGTTTAAGACTCACCTAAATCCGATATACGGTTTAGGATTTATAGCCTTTCGAAAATCACTACGTCTTTGTAACGTCGTGCTGAAAATTTCTGACCTACTCGCACTTAAACCATCACCACGGTCAAACGAAGACAAGTTAGGTTCTGAAAATTGAGCAGCGGTTAGAGGACTCACATACGGAGCCTTGGCCACTGACTACACATCTTTTCGATTTATATAGAAGTCGTAACTGCTGTCCAAAGTCAGCCTATTGTTTCGATCTCTATTCTTGTTAAACTTATTTTAACTTTAATGAATGATGATGATGATGATCATGATGATGATGATGATGACACTTAAACTTAATTTATGCACTTTTAAACTTTTTGGAACAAATTACTGACCTATCAACCCTTGCCTTAGGTTGAGGACCTTTCGGACCGACCTACTACTTGCATACTTTTCATATCGACTTCTACAGCTTATTCACTGTGAGTTATAGCATCCCTTTCTACTTTTACTATTTTTGGGACTGAGAATACATGCGCTTTTTATGTTTTACTTACTTGACACGAGTACTTAAACTTTACATATGTGTAGTTTATATAGCGGCATAAACTTTCCCCTTAGCACGGTAACGTTTAATTATTGGTTTTTGAACCGGTAATCGCGAATCTTAGATATGGATCCATAGGGTTTGACATCCCCACTCTGGCAAGTCGCGCTAGCATTTAATGGATGTTTAATACTTCGAGAACATACACACTAGCCAGGTGTACTTTTAGGGGGTGATATTTATATTTACGTTAAGTTAGTTACCATGTGCCACGGATAAGCATATACTTTTCATACTGTTTTGAAACGAAATCTCGTAGTCTACATTTTACTATTGTTTTCTAAACTATAGCTCACCAATATTCATGTTGACATTTTTAGCATATTTTTCTCAGGTGCTTAGACGTTGTTGCTTCTGCTGTTAGACTCTGCTGTTAGACCTGTTGTTATAGTCACGCTGTGTTAGACTTCCGCTGCATTACTTAGAGATGTCTTAATCATGGAACTTATATTTTGCATTCGTAACATATGTTATTTTTATTAATGGTTTTGTAATGACTTTTGTGTCACGCTGTCTTTTGTAAAACCTTTTAAGTTGTCTTTTCATGAATGCAAAACTCGTTTTTAAACAGCATATAGTGTTTGACCTTGTAAAGATCCTGTTGTTGATGATCCGTACACGTTGATTTTGTACGGGGCATCACAAGTGTGCATTAGTAAAACACTAAGCGTAATTAAGCAACTAATAAGCCAGGTAATTGTCATTAGAAAATAACAATTAGTTTTAAGTAGTCATGATACTTCAATTATGACAAAAGTTAAACGTGTACCAAGTACGTAGCTCGTTTTAAATGACAAGTGACACTAACGGTCATAAAAGCATTCGGGGATCAAGTTAAGTGATTAAACACTTAATATCACACTGTAAGGTATTAACGAAAGTAATTAACATGAATAATAATCCCAGAATATAATATAGCTCAGTATGTACAAATACGTAGTTTCGTGAAAACAAAAAGTATAAATACAAGTCGAAAAGGTCGGGGCGTTACATTACCCACCTGTTAAAGAAAATTTCATCCCGAAATTTTAAGCGGAGGTAGACGGTAAAGTCGGGAAGAGGTGAGGATATTTCTGCATCACCTGATCCTCTCGTTCCTAAGTGAACTCGGGTCCTCGTTTAGAATTTCAACAGACTCGGACAATTGGAATCTTGTTGTGCTTCAACTCTTGACCTCACGGTCCATGACCTCAACAGGTTCTTCCACGAAGTGGAGTTTGTCATCAATCGTAAGCTCGTCGAGTGGTATGATAAGTTCTGGTTCGTTAAGGCATTTCTTCAAATTCGATTAGTGGAAAGTGGGATGAACAGAACTCAACTGAGTCAGAAGATCTAAACGATAAGCAACAGGTCCAACACGCTCCAAGATTTCAAAAGGACCAATATATCACGGGTTTAGCTTTCCACGCTTTTCAAAACGGATTATACATTTCCAAGGTGCGACTTTCAACATTACGCGGTCACCTACTTGGAATTCGAGATTGAAATGTCCCCGTTCATATTGATTATAAACGTTCCATATTAATTGATTTCGTCGTGAGGTTTTGACCTCTATATGAGACGTTTTTTCAAAGACTGCATTCATTTTTAAAACAACCATAACCTTTATTTTATCTATAAAGGTTTAAAAAGCATTACATAGATTATCAAATAATGATAATCTCAAATATATCGTTTACACACGACCATTACATAATGGTTTACAATAAGAATATATTACATCAAAAATAAGTTTCTTGAATGCAGTTTTTACATAATATCATATAAGCATGGACTCCAAATCTTGTCCTTATTTTAGTATGCAACAGCGGAAGCTCTTAATAATCACCTGAGAATAAACATGCTTAAAACGTCAACAAAAATGTTGGTGAGTTATAGGTTTAACCTATATATTATCAAATCATAATAATAGACCACAAGATTTCATATTTCAATATACATCCCATACATAGAGATAAAAATCATTCATATGATGAACACCAGGTAACCAACATTAACAAGATGCATATAAGAATATTCCCTATTATTCCAGGATTTCGGGTTGTTGAAGTAGACCTGATGGTTTCTGATGCTCAGCTTTGACCTTAGAACACGTCAAACATTCTCCTACGTATTTAGCAACATCGGCTTTCATACCCGGCTACCAAAAATGTTTCTTGAGATCCTTGTACATCTTCCCCATTCCAGAATGTATTGAGTATCTGGTTTTATGAGCTTCTCTAAGTACCATTTCTCTCATATCTCCAAATTTTGGTACCCAAATCCTTTCAGCCCTATACCGGGTTCCGGGTTCCGTCTTCCCGAATATTAAGATGCTTCTCCGATCCTTTGGGTATTTCATCCTTTAAATTTCCCTCTTTTAAAACTCCTTGTTGCGCCTCCTTTATTTGAGTAGTAAGGTAAGTGTGAATCATTATATTCATAGATTTTACTCGAATGGGTTCTCTGTCCTTTCTGCTAAAGGCATCGGCTACCACATTTGCCTTCCCCTGGTGTAACGAATCTCAAAGTCGTAATCATTCAACAATTCAATCCATCTGCGCTGCCTCATGTTCAGTTGTTTCTGATTAAATATGTGTTGAAGACTTTTGTGGTCGGTATATATAATACTTTTGACCCCATATAAGTAGTGCCTCCAAGTCTTTAATGCAAAAACAACCGCGCCTAATTCCAAATCATGCGTCGTATAATTCTGCTCGTGAATCTTCAATTGTCTAGACGCATAAGCAATTACTTTCGTTCGTCGCATTAATACACAACCGAGACCTTGCTTTGAGGTGTCACAATATATCACAAAATCATCATTCCCTTCAGGTAATGACAATATAGGTGCCGTAGTTAACTTTTTCTTCAACAATTGAAATGCTTTTTCTTGTTCATCCTTCCATTCAAATTTCGTCCCTTTATGCGTTAATGTAGTCAAGGGTTTTGCTATTTTAGAAAAATCTTGGATGAATCTCCTGTAATAACCAGCTAGCCCTAAAAATTGGCGTATGTGTTTCGGAGTTTTTGGGGTTTCCCACTTTTCAACGGTTTCAGTATTTGCTGGATCCACCTGAATACCTTCTTTGTTCACTATATGACCGAGGAATTGAACTTCTTCCAACCAAAATGCACACTTTGAATATATATATATATATATATATATATATATATATATATATATATATATATATATATATATATATATATATATATATATATATATATATATATATATCTCAAATGTTATTCGTGCTCTTGATCATTCTTTGAGTAAATAAGTATGTCATCGATAAAAACAATGACAAACTTGTCAAGATATGGCCCACACACTCGGTTCATGAGGTCCATGAACACAGCTGGTGCGTTAGTCAATCTAAACGGCATAACCATAAACTCGTAATGACCGTAACGCGTCCTAAAAGCTGTCTTCGGAATGTCATCCTCTTTCACCCGCATTTGGTGATATCTAGAACGTAAATCGATCTTTGAATAAACCGACGAGCCTTGTAGTTGATCAAATAAGTCATCGATTCTCGGTAATGGGTAACGGTTCTTGATGGTAAGTTTGTTCAACTCTCGGTAGTCGATACACAACCTGAATGTACCATCTTTCTTCTTGACAAACAGAACAGGAGCTCCCCATGGTGATGTACTTGGTTGAATGAAACCACGCTCTAAAAGTTCCTGTAACTGACTTTGTAATTCTTTCATTTCGCTAGGTGCGAGTCTGTATGGAGCACGAGCTATTGGTACAGCTCCTGGTACAAGGTCTATTTGAAATTCAACGGATCGATGTGGGGGTAATCCCGGTAATTCTTTCGAAAGTACATCGGAAAATTCTTTTTCTACGGGAACATCACTGATGTTCTTTTCTTCAGGTTTAACTTCGTCGATGTGTGCTAGAATGACGTAACAACCTTTTCTTATTAGTTTTTGCGCCTTCAAACTACTAATAAGATTTAACTTCGCGTTGTTCTTTTCTCCGTACACCATTAAAGGTTTTCCTTTTTCACGCATAATGCGAATCGCATTTTTTGTAACAAACGACCTCTGCTCTTACCTTCTTCAACCACTCCATGCCAATTATTACATCAAAACTCCCTAACTCGACTGGTATTAAATCAATCTTAAACGTTTCATCACCCAGTTTAATTTCTCTATCCCGACATATATTATCTGCTGAAATTAATTTACCATTTGCTAATTCGAGTAAAAACTTATTATCCAAAGGCGTCAATGGGCAACTTAATTTAGCACAAAATTATCTACTCATATAGCTTCTATCCGCACCCGAATCAAATAAAACATAAGCAGATTTATCGTCAATAAGAAACGTACCTGTAACAAGCTCCGGGTCTTCCTGTGCTTCTGCCATATTAATATTGAAAACTCTTCCACGGCCCTGACCATTAGTATTCCCCTGATTCGGGCAATTTCTAATAATGTGGCCTGGTTTTCCACATTTATAACAAACAGCGTTGGTATTACTTGCTCCGACACTATTCATTCCAGCATTACTTGTTCTGACACTATTTATTCCTTTAGTTCTATTAAACTTTGGTCTGTAGACCTCACACTTTGTCGTGCTATGACCATTTCTTTTACACCTGTTGCAAAATGTCGTGCAAAACCCCTGATGATTTTCTTCACACCTATGACATGGCTGTTTTTGGTTTTTGTTGTCGTTGTTGTTATTGAGGTTATTGTTGGGATTGTTATTGTTGCTGAAACGGTTGTTGTAGTTGTTGTTGTTGTTGTTTTTGCGATTGTGGTTGTAATTGTTATTGTTGTTGTATTGGTGACTCTTGTCACTGTTTTCCTCCCACTTCCTCTTAAGTTGTTTCGTGTTGGCTTCTTCGGCCGTCTGCTCTTTAATTCTTCCCTCAATCTGATTTATGAGTTTATGAGCGATTCGACTTGCCTTTTGTATGGAAGCGGGCTCGTGTGAACTCACAGCTTCTTGAATCCTTACTGGTAACCCTTTTACAAATGCGTCGATCTTCTCTTCTTCATCTTCGAACGCTCCCCGACACAATAGGCACAACTCTGTGAATCGTCGTTCATACGTGGTAATGTCGAACCCTTGTGTTCATAACTCTCTAAGCTCTACCTTGAGCTTATTGACTTCGTTTCTAGGACGGTACTGCTCGTTCATCAATTGCTTGAATGCCGACCACGGTAGTGCGTTAGCAGCATTTTATCCTACCTGTTCAAGATAGGTGTTCCACCATGTTAACGCAGTACCTGTGAAGGTATGAGTAGCGTACTTAACTTTGTCCTCTTCAGTACACTTACTTATGGTTCCATCAAATTGGTCCTTCGGTTCCATCAAATTCCAAAGGTTTGCAGGCAGTGAATTCTTTGTAGGAGCATCCTACATGAATTCTAGCACCGTTAGCGGCATTGCTAGATTCAGAGTTATTGTTGGTATGTAGCGCAACCTGTACTGTGGCTATGTTTGCAGCAAGAAAGGTACGAAATTCCTCTTCGCTCATATTCATGGTGTGTCGAGTAGTCGGTGCCATTTCCTTCAAAATAGCCAACTGAATCGAGTTAATCATACAGAATATTAAGAGTAGTCAATAGTATTTCGTAACATAATATGAACTCATTTATAAAAGCTTTTTCTTCATATTAGCGTTTTATAAGTTTAAATTCGGGTACTACCTACCCGTTAAGTTCATACTTAGTAGCTAATATACAATTCAACTACTACAATTCCATATGAAAAACTGATTACAATAATATATCACATACAAATATTCTTCAAACTTATAACATCGCTATATTACATATAACATGAAATATAGTACACTTTGATACAGGACAGTTTTGAAGATAAATCTAGTTAATACGCAAGTTGTTCAGCAAAGGAAATAAAGACACGTAATTCATAAGTTCAGAAACAAGTCATGCATTCTGGTTTTACTAAGACGACTTCCCATCCTTGGTCTTGTGGAAATTAACCGTTATGACCATTGGCTAGGCAGCATGTTGTAATGTCGTTAAAAGGACGAGGGTTTCGTAATTTCCAACAGCCTCGTAATAATCTAAAAACCTTGTTTCTCACCCCAAATACTGAATCCGTCACTTATGGGAAGGTTTTATTTAAAAGTTGCAATCCGATGTTCTTTTTCTCACTTTGGTAAGAAGCGAACATCACTAACCCGTAAGCATAACATGCTTCTTTATGTTGCATGTTAGAAGCTCTTTCTAATTCACGAAATCCTATGCTGGGATATGTTGAGTTAAAATAGGTTCTTAACCTGTAGCGTAAAATTGCATTTGGGTTCCCCGCATTTAACGGTTTAAAGAAAACACGGTGTAACTTACGGTCTCCCCAATGTGATATACCCCACCTATCAAAGGAAAGACTTTTATAAACTAAGGAATTTCTGGAAAGTCTTTCAAATGTTTAACAAGTTAATTTTGCCATAATTAATTGTGCTGATAAATTCTGACAGACTCTAGACAAGATTTCCTCAATCATATCCTCTGGTAGATCTTCTAAAATATTCGGTTCTCTACCCTTAACGTCCATTTTGTTTTTATACTGTAAAATAGACAAGGATTAGATTCGTAAAAGATAATTAACAAACAATACAAGCAATTTTTACATAGAACATAAAAGTACAAGCACACTACAATACATATAATACACAACATGATTACAACCCTCTAATCTGAATCACGGGTTTCTTCTTCTTCGGACTTGGTTCGTTTTCCTAATTTTCTAGGAATATATGGTGTTCCTCTAATACGAGCCGTCATTTTCCACAATGGTTTAGAAAAACCTGGTGGTTAGAGGTTTCCGGGTCATTGTTACATTTTTTGAAATACGGATGTTGTCGATACATATAAAGTTCATCGGGGTTAGAATCGGGTTTCTCTATTTTTATACCTTTTCCCTTATTATTTTCTATCGCTTTATTAAATTGGGTCGAGGTAATTTCTATAACATCATCGGAATCCTCATCGGGATCCGATTCATCGGAAAATTGGTAATCTTCCCAATATTTTGCTTCCTAGGCGAAAACACCATTGACCATTATTAACTTTGGTCCGTTGGTTGAGGATTTTCTTTTATTTAATCGATTTACTATAGGTATCAATATTTCTTCCTCCGGAACCTCTTCTTCTTCCGGTTCCTCCTCTTCCGGTTCCTCCTCTTCCGGTTCCTCCTCTTCCGGTTCCTCCTCTTTCGGTTCCTCTTCGGGAATTTGTGAATCTTCCCAAAATATATTCGACTGTTCATTATTATTAGCTGAATCGATGTGATTTGTACTAGTGGTGGACATCTATCACACAATATCAAACACATTAAGAGGTTAATATATCACATAATATTTACATGTTAATAATATATAGTTTCCAACAAAAGTGTTAAGCAATCGTTTTTAAATAAAACACGGTCAAAGTCCAGACTCACTAATGTATCCTAACAAACTCGATAAGACACACTAATGCAAATTTCTGGTTCTCTAAGACCAACGCTCGGATACCAACTGAAATGTCCCGTTCATATTGATTATAAACGTTCCATATTAATTGATTTCGTCGCGAGGTTTTGACCTCTATATGAGACGTTTGAAATGCATTACGTAGATTATCAAATAATGATAATATAAAATATATCGTTTACACACGACCATTACATAATGGTTTACAATAAGAATATATTACATCAAAATAAGTTTCTTGAATGCAGTTTTTACATAATATCATACAAGCATGGACTCCAAATATTGTCCTTATTTTAGTATGCAACAGCGGAAGCTCTTAATAATCACCTGAGAATAAACATGCTTAAAACGTCAACAAAAATATTGGTGAGTTATAGGTTTAACCTGTATATTATCAAATCATATTAATAGACCACAAGATTCAATATTTCAATATACATCCCATACATAGAGATAAAAATCATTCATATGGTGAACACCTGGTAACCGATATTAACAAGATGCATATAAGAATATCCCCTATCATTCTGGGAAATCCTTTGGACATGATAAAAACAACATCGAAGTACTAAAGATGGGGTTCGTTAGGCCCAATAGATCTATCTTTAGGATTCGCGTCAATTAGTAGATCGGTTTACTAATTCTTAGGTTACCAAGAAAAAGGGGCATATTCGGCTTCGATCATTCACCCATATAATGTAGTTTCATTTACTTGTGTATATTACATAAAACATTTATAAAACTGCATGTATTCTCATCCCAAAATATTAGATTTTAAAAGTAGGACTATAACTCACTTTCACAGATTTTTACTTCGTCGGGAGTAAGACTTGGCCACTGGTCGATTCACAAACCTATAACAAATATATACATATATATATATATCAAAGTATGTTCAAAATTTATTTACAACATTTTTAATACATTTTGAGGTTTAAAGTTTATTAAGTCAGCTGTATATATTATCTTGAATCAATCCACAAGCCAGTATATACACGTCTTAGGCTAGATCACAACTCAAAGTATATATATTTTTGGAATCAACCTCAACTCTGTATAGCTAACTCAAACATTACTGCATATAGAGTGTCTATGGTTGTTCCAAATAATATACATACATGGGTCGATATGATATGTCAAAACATTTGCATACGTGTCTATGGTATCCCAAGATTACATAATATATTAGAATACATGTATAATATAATATAAGTTAGCTAGGATATGATTTGAATAGAATTGTTACAATATTTCCCGTAGCTACAACAATCAAAAAATATCCAATCTTGTTTTACCCATAACTTCTTCGTTCGAAATCCGTTTTGAGTGAATAAAATTGCTATGGTTTCATATTGAACTCTATTTTATGAATCTAAACAGAAAAAGTATAGATTTATAGTCGAAAATATAAGTTACAAGTCATTTTTGTAAGAGGTAGTCATTTCAGTCGAAAGAACGACGTCTTGATGACCATTTTGAAAAACATAATTCCACTTTGAGTTTAACCATGATTTTTGGATATAGTTTCATGTTCATAACAAAAATTATTTTTCCAGAAGAACAACTTTTAAATCAAAGTTTATCATAGTTTTTAATTATCAAACCCAAAACATCCCGCGGTGTTACTACGACGGCGTATATCCGGTTTTACGGTGTCTTTCGTATTTCTAGATTTTAAATCATTAAGTTAGCATACAATATAGATATAGAACATGTGTTTAGTTGATTTTAAAAGTCAAGTTAGAAGGATTAACTTTTGTTTGCGAACAAGTTTAGAATTAACTAAACTATGTTCTAATGATTTCAAGTTTAAACCTTCGAATAAGGTAGTTTTATATATATGAATCGAATGATGTTATGAACATCATTACTACCTCAGGTTTTGTGGATAAACCTACTGGAAATGAGAAAAATATATCTAGCTTCAAAGGTGTAGCGACCCGACCAAATCGTCATTGACGGCGCCGTCTACTTAGGTCCCGTTACGTGGTCATAAGTCTTTAAAACAACGTTTGACCAAAAGATATGTCGCATTTATTTCAAATGTAAAGGTTGTTCAAGTTTACAAGAATTGTTCCACTACAAGTTACGATACAAAGTTTTAAGTACAATTGAAACTTATGCGACACAATTTAAAAGTATCCAAAAGACGCTCCATGTATGCATATATACTCGACATCCCATGCAAGTATCAAAATAATGAGCGGAAGCATGTATCATGTATCGTTCAAGGACCTGAGAAAAACATAGAAATCTGTCAACGAAAACGTTGGTGAAATCATAGGTTTAAGTAAGTAAGTACAAGTGAACCACAAGATTTGCATCAATGAAATAATAGTAATACATTCCAAAAGTTTGTTTCACGAGCACCCAATTATCAAAGCTTAACATTCCTTCCATTGTATACCCCATCACTTAGTGCTAGAACAAACACTGATTCTCGAAAATATATTTCATCCGTAGACGGTAGCGAACCGTCAAAGATGAGGGTTGTCAACCCATATGGCCATATAACATAAGTTCTCGCTTACACCCGGCAAGTGTAACTAATAATAATCGAATTGAGGATTTTTGTTCTAAACTCGTATGTAGAATGTTTGTTTTCCCGTTCTTGTGTTCACTTAGTTCAAAAGAATCGTTTATGTTTTCTCATCCCAATATAAGTTCAAAAAGAGTAAAAGTGGGACTATGATCTCACCTTGAATGCACGAGTAGTAAAGTACTTCGACAAGTAAACGTGTGCAAAGAACAATGCTAGTCTTGACCTAAACAATAGGTTTGTATCAATAACGGTAAACACGATAGGTCAAAGATGTTCAATTAGTCCTATGGCTCGTTACGACTCGATTATTGAGCATGTGAAATCAAATTGTCAAGTTTCATGCAAGATACAAGTATATAAACAAGTTAGGAAGGTTGCAAAATCATTTGGTTAAGTTTGACAAAAAGTCAAACTTTGGTCGGTCAAAGTCAACAAAAAAGTCAACACGTTCGGGTCGTGTCCCGAACTATTTTTCTGAGGTTTTTAATCATGTATGAACATGCTAGGACAAGTTACATGTGAATCGGAGGTGCGTAGCATAGCAAACATTATTCGAAAATTGACCAAGTTGGACAGACCCAAACGGCGCGCCGCGCGGGTATATGGCGTGCCGCGCGGGTACCTGTGCAGAGAATTCTGGCAGTTTTTAAGTTTTATGCACGAACCTAACTTCAAACAATCACCATTTATGATCCGCAAACAATCAAGACAAGTACCTTATACCGTTGGGAAGGTAATTTGACGAGGAAAACAACTAAACACATTTCATCAATCAATCTACCTATTACAACAACCAAAACCGCATCTAATGCTTAACATTAACCGCATACAAGTTCATAAATGCAATTCAATGATTCGGGCAACCAATTTACATGAATGATATGCCGTTTCGAAGGTAATCAAGCATACAATCCAACTAAACACTTACCAATAATAATCCATGGCATTCAATGCATCACAAGTCCATTTCAAGTTCATCAAACCCTAACCCAAATTCACCAAAATCACTAATCAAGTTCATGAAGTTTTCTAAGGCAACCTACACATCAAATTGAAGCTAGTGATGCTAGTAACACAATTAAAACATCAACTTTTAACATCTAACAACATATGATCATCCAAAATTCAAGAACAACACACCAAAATTCAAGTTCATGCTAGTTACACTAAGACAACGAGATCGAGCATACAAATTACATACACGACATCACAATGAGCCATAGACACTAACTAACACCATTTCAAGTCAAAAACATGAATTTAGAGAAATCTAGAGTTTTAGAAATGTTACCCAAACGAGATGAAGTTGGTACCAAAATGAAGAGGATGAAGAGAGGATCACGAATATGTAATTTATTTTGTTGTAAGCCTCCTAGATCGGATTTAGATGATGATTGAATGAATTTGGTTTTGGGTGTGTGTTCTTGCTAGAGAGAAAGAGAGAGAGATGGAGGTGGAAATGAATGGGTGAAAGGGGTTGACCCTTTGACCTAGTCAAGGGTTTGATCCCTTGTCAAGTTTAGTCCCTCAACTTTCGTTCGGGCGCGGGAATTACCTAAACGAGATAATTTAAAACGCGTATCAACGGGAGATGTTATAAACATATAACGGACTTTATATTAGTATAACGGAAAAGTAAATGGAAAAAGGCGGGATGTTACATTACCTACTCCTTAAAAGAAATTTCGTCCCGAAATTTAAGTAGGCATAGTAGTCGTTGTTTCTTCCTCGAGATCTTGCGTTTCCGAATTCACGAATAGATGAGGATACTTCCTTTGCATTTGATCTTGTCTTTCCCAAGTAAACTCGGGTCCCCTTTTGGCGTTCCAACGGACTTTAACAATCGGAATTCGGCTTTGTTTCAATGTCTTGACGGAGTTGTCCACAATTTCAACCGGTTCCTCCACAAAATGAAATTTGTCATCAATAGTAAGTTCTTCGAGAGGGATGACGATATCGGGTTCGGCAAGACACTTTTTCAAGTTAGATACATGGAAGGTGGGATGAACGGAGTTCAATTGAGGCGGAAGATCTAAACGATAAGCAACGGTTCCAATACGCTCCAAGATTTCGAAAGGACCAATATACCGCGGATTTAGCTTCCCGCGTTTCCCAAAACGGATTACACCCTTCCAAGGTGCGACTTTTAACATTACTCGGTCACCGACTTGAAATTCAAGATCGTTGCGTCGTTTGTCGGTATAGCTCTTTTGACGACTTCGGGCCGTCCTAAGCCTATCTCGGATTTGAACGATTTTCTCGGTGGTTTCGTGAATGAGTTCGGGTCCGGTGATTTGCACGTCGCCTACCTCGGCCCAACAAAGAGGTGAACGACATCTGCGACCATATAGCGCTTCAAAAGGTGCGGCTTTAATACTCGCGTGATAACTATTGTTGTAAGAGAACTCGGCGAGAGGTAAGTGCTTGTCCCAAGCTTTTCCGAAATCAACCACACAAGCTCGTAACATGTCCTCTAAGGTTTGAATTGTACGTTCGCTTTGTCCATCGGTTTGAGGATGATATGCGGTGCTCATGTCTAAACGCGTTCCCAACGCTTCTTGCAAAGTACGCCAAAATCTAGAAACGAAACGGCCATCTCGGTCGGAGATAATCGATAAAGGTACACCGTGTCGGGCTACGATCTCCTTAATGTAAAGTTGTGCAAGTTTCTCCATTTTGTCCGTTTCTTTCATGGCAAGGAAGTGTGCGGATTTGGTGAGACGGTCAACAATAACCCAAATGGTATCATAACCGCCCGTCGTTTTTGGTAGTTTGGTGATAAAATCCATCGTTATCCTTTCCCACTTCCATTGCGGGATCTCGGGTTGTTGAAGTAGTCCGGATGGTCTTTGGTGTTCGGCTTTGACTTTGGAACATGTCAAACACTTGGAAACATAAGTAGCTACATCCCTTTTGATGTTCGGCCACCAATATAGTTGTTTAAGGTCGTGGTACATCTTATTGGCACCGGGGTGAATCGAGTATCGTGACTTATGGGCTTCATCTAAAATAAGGCTTCGTAGATCCCCATAACTAGGCACCCAAATTCTTCCGGCGAAATATCGGAGTCCGGTTTCTTTAACTTCGAATCGAGAGGTGAGTACGTTCAAGTGTTCGAGAGAGATGTTTTCATCCTTGAGAGCCTCATCTTGGGCTACCCGAATTTGGCTATTAAGGTTGGTGTGAATGGTGATGTTTAAGGCTCGGACACGAAGAGGCACCGCTCTTTCTTTTCGACTTAAGGCATCGGCTACTACGTTTGCCTTCCCGGGATGGTAACGAAGCTCGCAATCGTAATCGTTCAAAGTTTCAATCCACCGTCGTTGTCTCATGTTTAGTTGCTTTTGATCGAAAATGTGTTGGAGACTTTTGTGGTCGGTAAAGATAGTACTCTTGGTTCCATAAAGATAGTGTCTCCACATTTTAAGTGCAAAGACGACGGCTCCGAGTTCGAGATCATGTGTCGTATAGTTTCGTTCATGAATTTTGAGTTGTCGAGAAGCATAAGCAATGACTTTCGTTCGTTGCATCAATACACACCCAAAACCATGTTTCGAGGCGTCGCAATATACAACAAAGTCATCATTGCCTTTGGGAAGTGACAAGATAGGAGCGGTGGTTAGCTTCGTTTTCAAGATTTGGAATGCGGATTCATGTTCGGTCGCCCAAATGAATTTCTTTCCCTTGTGAGTCAATGCGGTTAGAGGACGTGCAACCAAAGAGAAATTTTCGATGAATCTACGATAGTACCCGGCGAGACCCAAGAATTGACGAATGTGAGTAGGAGTAGTAGGAGTCTCCCATTTATTAATGGCTTCCATTTTCGTGGGATCGACTTTAATACCTTGATCACTTACAACATGACCAAGAAATTGAACTTCCTTTAACCAAAATTCACACTTGGAGAATTTGGCATAGAGTTGTTCTTGTCTTAAAAGTTCAAGCACAAGTCGGAGGTGTTCCTCGTGTTCTTCTTCGCTTTTTGAATAGACTAAAATATCATCGATGAACACGATAACGAATTTGTCAAGATACGGTTTGCACACGCGGTTCATAAGATCCATGAACACCGCCGGTGCGTTAGTGAGACCAAATGGCATTACAAGAAATTCATAACTACCATAACGAGTTCGGAAAGCGGTTTTGGAGACATCTTCCCCCTTAACCCTTAATTGATGATAACCCGAGCGGAGATCGATTTTCGAATATACAAAAGACCCTTGTAGTTGATCAAAGAGGTCATCGATGCGAGGAAGAGGATATCGGTTCTTAACCGTCAATTTATTTAGTTCACGATAATCAATGCACATTCGTAGGGATCCGTCTTTCTTTTTAACAAACAAAATCGGAGCGCCCCAAGGTGAATGGCTAGGTTGGATAAAACCACGATCAAGTAGTTCTTGGATTTGACTTTGCAATTCTTGCATTTCAGATGGAGCGAGTCTATATGGTGCACGTGCTACGGGTGCGGCTCCCGGAATAAGATCGATTTGGAATTCAACCGGTCGATGAGGTGGAAGACCCGGCAATTCGTCGGGAAATACATCGGAAAAGTCACTAACAATTGGCACATCATCGATATGCTTCTCATCGGACTCGACTTTCTTAACGTGGGCAAGGATCGCAAAACAACCCTTACGGAGCAGTTTTCTAACTTTAAGGCACGAAACGAGGTTGAGTCTGGTGCAACTCTTATCGCCATAGACAATCAAAGGTTCACCATTCTCGATAGGAATTCGGATTGCGTTAAGATCACAAAGAATGTGAGATTTCGTTTTGACTAACCAATTCATACCGATTATTACATCAAAGCTTCCTAGTTCCATGGGTATCAAGTCAATTTCAAATTCCTTACCCAAAATGTTTAACGTACACCCCCGGTAATATGTGTTGGCACTTAATAGTTTCCCGTTAGCCACTTCAATGGTATAAGTGGTATCTAATGGAAGAGGTGGAGTGCTAAAAGAATGAGTCAAAGTCTTGGATACAAAGCATTTATCAGCACCTGAATCGAATAAGCAAGAGACATAAGAATTGTTGAGAAGAAACGTACCCGTGACTAGTTCAGTGTCATCCCGGGCTTCCTCGGTGTTGATGTTGAAAGCTCGGCCGCGCGTATTGGGGTTATCTTTCTTCTTTGGGCATGCATTTCTATAATGACCCGTTTGGCCACATTCGTAACAAGTGCCCGTCTTTGGTGCATTGGGCCACTTTCGAGCAACGGGAGTGGCACTTTTACAATCGTTGGCCTTATGACCAACTCCTTGGCACCGGTGGCAAATTAACTTGCCACATTCACCAAAGTGATGTTTGTTGCATTTGTTGCAAAGAGGTAGGTTCCCGGCATAACCCCTCTTGCCGTCGGAAGTGAAAGATTTCTTGGCAAAGTTGTTGTTGCTTGATTGGGAGGGTTCCCACTTTCTTTTGTTGCCGCCCGATTTATCCTCGGCCTTAGGTGCCGGAACTACGATTTCGTCAACCGTTTCAATTAGTTGGCGAGCCATGTTCATAGCGGCTTGATGAGTAGTGGGTTTGGATGACATCACCCCTTGTTTGATGCTTTTTGGAAGACCGAGCATGTAGAGCTCAATCCTTTGAGATTCGGGGTTAACAAGATTAGGACACATCAAGGATAGTTCGGCGAAGCGTTGATTATAAGCTTTAAGATCGTTTCCGACCGCTTTCAAAGCTCTTAGTTCTTCCTCAAGCTTTCGGGTTTCTTCGCGCGGAAAATATTCAACAATCATCTTTTCCTTTAGATCGGCCCAAGAGAGGGCATGAGCTTCATCGGTACCCACCGATTGTACATAAGTATTCCACCATGTAAGAGCGACACCGGCGAATGTGTGAGTGGAGTATTTGACCTTGTCTTGGTCCCGACAACCGCTTATGCTAAAGACGGCTTCCGTTTGCTCAAACCATCGGGTGAGCACGACCGGTCCCCCGGTTCCATCAAAAGTGTGAGGTTTGCACCCCATGAAAGCTTTATAGGAGCATCCCTCGTTTGAGTTTCCGGCTCCATTGTTGTTGTTGTTGTTGTTGTTGTTGTGGTTGTTATTATTATTGTTGTTGGATGAGTGACCGGCCATGGCCGCATCTACGGCGGTAGCTATCATCCGTTCGAGAGCTTGTTCGGGAGTTTCATTGCGGCGTACACGACGAGGAGCCATTGTTCCTTCAAGACACAAGAATATCATTGATTAGTATTCTCAATAATACTAACCGTGATATAGAATAAAGATAAAGAGAAGTTTTTCCTCGACTCGCCTTAAATTCTTTATGTCATAATGTCGGAACGTTCATATGAGTCACCGTAATATAATCCCGGAAATTATATTACCCTGATTCGTATGTGCATTCGACATCATTTCATATAGTCAAGGTGGCGCGTCAATCAAATTAAACAACGTGAGATTAAGATGAACTAAGAGTAGATATGAGTAGAAGCGTTCGAGTATAAATGCACTAGTAGTCAAGTAATTCCTACTTCAAGTCTATATGCCGGTTGTAGTCTAGACTCACCAATGTACCCTATGACTCGAGGTTGACACCAATGAACTCTAAATCCCTACAACCAACGCTCTGATACCATCTGTAGCGACCCGACCAAATCGTCATTGACGGCTCCGTCTACTTAGGTCCCGTTACGTGGTCATAAGTCTTTAAAACAACGTTTGACCAAAAGATATGTCGCATTTATTTCAAATGTAAAGGTTGTTCAAGTTTACAAGAATTGTTCCACCACAAGTTACGATACAAAGTTTTAAGTACAATTGAAACTTATGCGACACAATTTAAAAGTATCCAAAAGACGCTCCATGTATGCATATATACTCGACATCCCATGCAAGTATCAAAATAATGAGCGGAAGCATGTATCATGTATCGTTCAAGGACCTGAGAAAAACATAGAAATCTGTCAACGAAAACGTTGGTGAAATCATAGGTTTAAGTAAGTAAGTACAAGTGAACCACAAGATTTGCATCAATGAAATAATAGTAATACATTCCAAAAGTTTGTTTCACGAGCACCCAATTATCAAAGCTTAACATTCCTTCCATTGTATACCCCATCACTTAGTGCTAGAACAAACACTGATTCTCGAAAATATATTTCATCCGTAGACGGTAGCGAACCGTCAAAGATGAGGGTTGTCAACCCATATGGCCATATAACATAAGTTCTCGCTTACACCCGGCAAGTGTAACTAATGATAATCGAATTGAGGATTTTTGTTCTAAACTCGTATGTAGAATGTTTGTTTTCCCGTTCTTGTGTTCACTTAGTTCAAAAGAATCGTTTATGTTTTCTCATCCCAATATAAGTTCAAAAAGAGTAAAAGTGGGACTATGATCTCACCTTGAATGCACGAGTAGTAAAGTACTTCGACAAGTAAACGTGTGCAAAGAACAATGCTAGTCTTGACCTAAACAATAGGTTTGTATCAATAACGGTAAACACGATAGGTCAAAGATGTTCAATTAGTCCTATGGCTCGTTACGACTCGATTATTGAGCATGTGAAATCAAATTGTCAAGTTTCATGCAAGATACAAGTATATAAACAAGTTAGGAAGGTTGCAAAATCATTTGGTTAAGTTTGACAAAAAGTCAAACTTTGGTCGGTCAAAGTCAACGAAAAAGTCAACACGTTATGGTCGTGTCCCGAACTATTTTTCTGAGGTTTTTAATCATGTATGAACATGCTAGGACAAGTTACATGTGAATCGGAGGTGCGTAGCATAGCAAACATTATTCAAAAATTGACCAAGTTGGACAGACCCAAACGGCGCGCCGCGCGGGTATATGGCGCGCCGCGCGGGTACCTGTGCAGAGAATTCTGGCAGTTTTTAAGTTTTATGCACGAACCTAACTTCAAACAATCACCATTTATGATCCGCAAACAATCAAGACAAGTACCTTATACCGTTGGGAAGGTAATTTGACGAGGAAAACAACTAAACACATTTCATCAATCAATCTACCTATTACAACAACCAAAACCGCATCTAATGCTTAACATTAACCGCATACAAGTTCATAAATGCAATTCAATGATTCGGGCAACCAATTTACATGAATGATATGCCGTTTCGAAGGTAATCAAGCATACAATCCAACTAAACACTTACCAATAATAATCCATGGCATTCAATGCATCACAAGTCCATTTCAAGTTCATCAAACCCTAACCCAAATTCACCAAAATCACTAATCAAGTTCATGAAGTTTTCTAAGGCAACCTACACATCAAATTGAAGCTAGTGATGCTAGTAACACAATTAAAACATCAACTTTTAACATCTAACAACATATGATCATCCAAAATTCAAGAACAACACACCAAAATTCAAGTTCATGCTAGTTACACTAAGACAACGAGATCGAGCATACAAATTACATACACGACATCACAATGAGCCATAGACACTAACTAACACCATTTCAAGTCAAAAACACGAATTTAGAGAAATCTAGAGTTTTAGAAATGTTACCCAAACGAGATGAAGTTGGTACCAAAATGAAGAGGATGAAGAGAGGATCACGAATATGTAATTTATTTTGTTGTAAGCCTCCTAGATCGGATTTAGATGATGATTGAATGAATTTGGTTTTGGGTGTGTGTTCTTGCTAGAGAGAAAGAGAGAGAGATGGAGGTGGAAATGAATGGGTGAAAGGGGTTGACCCTTTGACCTAGTCAAGGGTTTGATCCCTTGTCAAGTTTAGTCTCTCAACTTTCGTTCGGGTGCGGGAATTACCTAAACGAGATAATTTAAAACGCGTATCAACGGGAGATGTTATAAACATATAACGGACTTTATATTAGTATAACGGAAAAGTAAATGGAAAAAGGCGGGATGTTACAAAAGGATCCTTGGATGGCTTGAAAGTTCTTGAAGCAGAATCATGACACGAAAACAAGTTCAAGTAAGATTTTCACTCGAAATAAGATTGTTATAGTTATAGAAATTGAATCAAAGTTTGAATATAAGTATTACCTTGTATTAGAAAGATATCTTACTGGAAATAAGAAGGATTTCTTGAGGTTGGATGATCACTTTACAAGATTGGAAGTAAGCTAGCAAACTTGGAAGTATTCTTGATTTTATGATACTAGAACTTATAGAATTTATGAAAAAAACTTAGAAGTTGAAGATAGAACTTGAGAGAGATTAATTAGATGAAGAAAATTGAAGAATGAAAGAGTTTGTAGGTGTTTTTGGTCGTTGGTATATGGATTAGATATAAAGGATGTGTAATTTTGTTTACATATAAATAAGTCATGAATGATTATTAATATTTTTGTAATTTTATGAGATATTTCATGCTAGTTTCCAAATGATGGTTCCCACATGTGTTAGGTGACTCACATGGGCTGCTAAGAGCTAATCATTGAAGTATATATACCAATAGTACATATATCTAGAAGCTGTATATTGTACGAGTACGAATACGAGTGCATACGAGTAGAATTGTTGATGAAACTGAATGAGGATGTAATTGTAAGAATTTTTGTTAAGTAGAAGTATTTTGATAAGTGTCTTAAAGTATTTCAAAAGTGTATGAATACATATTAAAACACTACATGTATATACATTTTAACTAAGTCGTTAAGTCATCGTTAGTCGTTATATGTAAATGTTGTTTTGAAACCTTTAGGTTAACGATCTTGTTAAATGTTGTTAACCCATTTTTTATTATATCTAAAGAGATATTAAATTATTACATTATCATGATATTATGATATATTAATATATCTTAGTATGATATATATACAGTTAAATGTTGTTACAACGATAATCATTACATATATGTCTCGTTTTGAAATCATTAAGTTAGTAATCTTGTTTTTACATATGTAGGTCAATGTTAATACACTTAATGACATGTTTACTTATCATTCATCATGATTAAACATAGTGTATAAATATCTTAATATGATTCATATGTATTTAGTAAGACGTTGTTATAACGATAATCGTTATATATATCGTTTCGAGTTTCTTAATTCAATAAACTCAATTTTATGTATATAACTCATTGTTAAAATATCTAATGAGATACTTACTTATCATAATATCATGTTAACTATATATATATATAATCATATATATGTCATCATAGAGTTTTTACAAGTTTTAACGTTCGTGAATCAACGGTCAACTTGGGTGGTCAATTGTCTATATGAAACCTATTTCAATTAATCAAGTCTTAACAAGTTTGATTGCTTAACATGTTGGAAACATGTAATCATGTAAATAACAATTTTATTTAATATATATAAACATGGAAAAGTTTGGGTCACTACAGAGATCTTTTCGTCTAATGTCGGCATAGCTCTTTTGACGTTTACGGGCCGTCTTGAGCCTTTCTTGGATTTGAACGATCTTCTCGGTCGTTTCATGGTTGAGTCGGGTCCAATGATCTCCTTATCACCTACCTCGGCCTATCAAACAGGAGAACGACATCTTCGGCCATATAAAGATTCGAAAGGTGCGGTTTTAATGCGCGCGTGATAGCTATTGTTGTAAGAGAATTAGGCTAGAGGTAAATGCGTCTACCAATCCTTTTCAATATCAATTACACAACATGGAACATGTCCTCCAGGGTTTGAATTGTGCGATTGCTATGTCCGTCGGTTTGTGGGTGATATGCAGTACTAATATCTAAACGAGTTTTCAAAGCTTCTTGCAAGGAACGCCGAAATATAGAAGCAAAACGGACATCTCGGTCAGAAATAATCGATAAGGGTACACCATGACGGGATACAATTTCCTTTATGTACAGTTGCGCCAGTCTCTCCATTGTATCGGTTTCCTTCATGGCTAGGAAATGAGCGGATTTGGTGAGACGGTCAATGATAACCCAGATGGTATCATAACCACCTACCGTTTTCGGTAGCTTCGTGATGAAGTCCATCATTATCGTCTCCCACTTCCATTGTGGGATCTCGGGTTGTTGAAGTAACCCGGACGGCTTCTGATGTTCGCCTTTAACCTTGGAACAAGTTAAACACTTTCCAACGTAAATAGAAACATCCTTCTTGAGGTTTGGCCACCAATATTGCTCCTTGAGATCGTGGTACATTTTACCGGCTCCTGGATGAATGGAATACCTTGACTTATGGGCTTCATCTAGAATAAGACTTCGTAAATCCCCATAACTAGGCACCCAAATTCTTCGTGTAAAATATCAGAGTCCAGTCTCCTTAACCTCGAATCGAGAGACGAGGATGTTCAAGCGTTTTTAGGCAATATTGTGACAACCCGAAAATTTCCAACCAAATTTAAACTTTATCTTTATATTATTCCGACACGATAAGCAAAGTTTGCTAAGTTAAATCTCAAGAATTTTAAATTGTGTTCATACATTCATTATAACCTCGACCAAATTCAGACGATTCACGAACCGTTATATATAAATAAATATGTATATATATGTATATATATATCATAACTTGAGAATATTAATAAAGTATTAAACGTATAATACTTTACATGAACATATTTGTTTCAATATGTTTATCGATGGAATTAGAAGATAATATCAAATGATTGATTTATCAGATACATTGTGATATGATTACGGGTCTATGTTATGAGGTCCACCGTGATTTAAGAAATCTATTCTTTTTGACAACATTCGGAAAATGGTAAAGTGATTTATAAGTAAGAACATGGAGTGTAAATAACTTAGATGTTGAATATCGACAAGTTAAGTAACTCGACATGTTTCATTAAGATGATTTCATACGTTTATTTAACCTTTGAACTTTATCCCATGCTTCACCAACAGACTGTAATTTAAAAACTTGAAACCTATTATGAATATATATGATTCTACTTTTCTAAAACGTTTTATGATATAACAATTTCCATTATTTTAACCTTTAAACAAAATGATTCTTAAATATATTTAGTTTTGGAAAACAAAATTATCATATTTATTTGATTTAGTTTCAAACGTACAAAAACGTTTTCAGTTTAAAAAGAACTTTATTATTAAAACGTATATAACTGTTATAAATATCTAGAACCACTTTTAATAACTTATTACTTAACAAGTATGATAAAGATAACGATATTTATATTTTATTTTATTAAATATATATAACGATTTAAATTAATATTATATATATTTATATACGTATTATACGTATATAGTTTTATACTTTTACTATACTTAAACTTTACCTTTACTTTATTTTTACTTTACTTTAACTTTAATAATTCATTTTAATAATTCATACTTTAATAATTCATACTTTAATAATTCACTTTAATAATTCATACTTTAATAATTCACTTTAATAATTCATACTTTAATAATTCACTTTAATAATTCAAAAATCTATTATAAATAGAATTCAATAGATTTCATTATTTCATAGAAACTTGAAAATATTTTTCTCTAAACTCTCTCAATCGATTTACATATATATATTTACTTCGTATTATTTTAAGATATTATTAGTATACATAAAATATTACGACGGAGTGCTGTCCGAATGATTTTGAAATTGTTTTTCGAGCGGGATAAGGCTAAAGAAATTATGGGTTATAGCTATGGAGGTTATGGGTATGGTTCGGGAGTATTGCTCCTGAGTCAAAATAGTGTTTATCATCTCCGTTGCGTCTACGTACTTTTCCTGCAATATTGAATCTCAATATTGATACGTGAGCACTCATAACTTAACTTTTATATATTATTAGTGTATCCCTAACTATTGCTCGAGTATATAGGATTATGCATGCTTATACGTTCATTATTGTCGTTAGATAGGTTATGTCGAATCTTGAATTAAATACATATGCTATTAAGATAAGGTATATGATATGCATGTCGTTGGAAAGCTAGCGAAAAATTGAGAAATTTTCATTTAGATATCGAATGGTTTCGATGAACGGTTTAGAAGTTATAGTCAATTGAATTTTTGTATTATTATTAAAAATGATTATTATTATCGTCATTATTATCATCGTTATAATCTAATTATTATTATTATTATTATTATTATTATTATTATTATTATTATTATTATTATTATTATTATTATTATTATTATTATTATTATTATTATTATTATTATTATTATTATTATTATCATTATTATCATTGTCGTTATTAGTAAAAGATATTATTGTTATTTTTATTATTATTACTATCGTTATTATCATTAAGGTTATAATTAGTATTATTATTATTATCATTCAAATATGTGACGACCCAGAAATTTCCGACCAAATTTAAACTTAATCTTATTATGATTCCGACACGATAAGCAAAACCTGTAATGTTATGTTTCAAAAAAAGTTTGAAGTGTTTTATATAATCATTTGACCTTCGACTGCTTCCAACGATTCACGAACTATTGATTGTAAATAGATATATGTGTAAATATATATAAATAATAATTATAATTTGAAATATTATATGATGTTGTTATTAATATTAATAAAAACAAAAATAGGATATTATAATAATTGTTATTTAAAAATATATCTATAAATATAAATAAAATATAATAAATACATATTTTGTGATTTCGAAGTTATTTAGTAAACGACGGTAACGCTAAATTGCTAATCGTTTGATAGTAAACAATTTAAGAAGGAACTTATGTGATTTTAAATTAAACGGTGATCCGAAAATGAGTTTTACAAACTATAGGCTTATTAAAAATGTATTTAGAAACTATTTGTTGAATTTTAAAATTTTTTATATTTTACTTGGGGTTGGGAGTGAATAATTAATGTAATTTTTTTATTTAATAGTTAATGATCGAATTTGAAGGTATTTCGTATGCCCAAGAGACGTATTAAATTAATGTGGCTAATGTGTTATGATCCAAGTCGGGTCATACCCAATAACAAACTTACCGACACCTGATTCGTATTTGATCTTGACGATTGGTTCGTTGATTAAATACGCGACGCTTGAACTTTAAGAAAAATGGTTTTCTTAAATATTATTTGATGTGTATATAAATTATGGAATAATTTATATAATATGAATTTAATTATTTATAGGCTAAATAATTAATTTTATTATGATACATTTTACATAAAATTGGTTTTATAAATAAAATGTACGTAATAATTATATGGAAGTTTTATAAAAATTAGTTTTATAAAATACAAGTTTTATAAAACTTATTTTATTAAACTAATGGACTAGTGGCCTTGGAGTTGTGAGCAAGAGTGCTAAAGATTCTTTCTTGGTCAATTACAAGTCCATTTCCATATGTATGCAAGGCTTGACTCATTCAAGACTTACACTTGCAAAAACACACATCAAAAAGCAAAAAAAATTCTGCTCACATTCCTTGAGCTGGCCGAAACTTTCAAGGGGTTTTGAAGGTTCAATTTTCTTTTTGCAAGCTTATTTTTCAAGTGTAAACAAATCCTAACCAAAGGCTAGGTGTTGGTGCACAAGTTTGGGGTATAACAACTTGAGGTTTCATACTTTTGGAGCTCCATTCATCATCATCATCTTCATCACTTACTACCTAGCTTGGAGAAGGTATAAACTCCTTTCTTACTTGTAGTTTGTAAGTATGTTTCACAACTTGATCCTAATTGGGATTTAACTTTAAATGGTTAAAGTATAACAAGTTTAAAATGGTAATTGCATGCTTCCGCTTTAATTTGATCTTCAAATGTTTTAAGTAAGTTTATGGACTTGTTAAATCCCAACAATGGTATCAGAGCCGAAGTTGTTGAAATATGCTTCGAGATGGTTATTAAACCCACTATAATTTTGCGTTCTATGAACATGCATGAAGTAGAATGTAAAATTTTCGGTTTTGGGTGGTTGTCATTTTGGCCAAAATCACTTGTGATTCTGCATTCTGTACTGCCAATCACTTGTGATTCTGTACTGCAAATCACTTGTGATTCTGTACTGCCAATCACTTGTGATTCTGTGTTGCCGATCACTTGTGATTCTGTATTGCCAATCACTTGTGATTCTGTGTTGCAGATCACTTGTGATTCTGTGTTTCCAATCACTTGTGATTCTGTATTGCCTATCACTTATGTTGATGATGTTCACAATCTAAGCCTTGACCTTGTGTTTGGTTGCATGCATGGTTGATTGATATTTATTCAATTGGTTTGTAATAATATTTATTCATTTGGCATGTAATAATTCATTTGGTTATGTAATTTATTTTATATTTGGTATGTAAAATAGATTAGGTTGTAATTTCATTTTTTAGACAAAATGTATTAGGATATATTTTGTAAAATGATGAAGAATGATGAAGACTTGAAGAACACATGAAGAAGCATTTGGATGCAAGGTTAAGTGGGAGATTTGAAATCTCCTACTTTGTGTAATTACCCCTTATCCGGTGGCATTTGTTTTCGGCTAAACAAATGTCTACCAAAATGGCTTGATTGTGAACATATTTGTTTTGCATGCATGGTTGTGTATTGTATGATTGTGGATTGTATGTTTGTATGCTACAAGTTAATCACACAAGTTAACGACATGCAAAACGACAATTTAACTGGTTAAATTAAAAATGGCTAAAAGGACATTAATAAACGGTTATTAAGATCATGATTAGGATCATATATATAAAATGGTTTATAGACATGAAAATGGATTTTCATAAGAACCATACACTAAATGCATGTTAGTGTATGGCATAAAAGTTTTCTCAAACTAGAATTAATGAAAACTTAAAATCCCTTAACTAAAACAAGGTAAACAAGTTTAACGCCATCCTTTTGTGAGAACACTTGAACATAGTAGGGAACTCATAATGGGATAAAGGTCACCTAACCATTATGAACTAACTAATATGCTTAAGGTAAAATTCGCATGCTTGTGGGATAAAGGTCACCTAACCACTTGTATGTTAATTTTACATGTTTACACAAGTAGGACGACTTGATTTAGGAATCATGAACTTAGGGTCACCGAAGCATGAGGAACAAATAGGCGTTGATGGGATAAATATGCCATGCAAAAGGATTGCATGATCCCATAACTTAGAAGTTGCAAAAGGATTGCAATTATCACATAAATGACTACCTAGCTAAATCAAATGACGGGATAAAGGTCACCTAACCGAAATTTGATTTACCGTTGGATTCTAAGATTTAATAAAACAATTAAAAATAAGAGGGTATTGTTTATTAAATTTAAAATCGATACTTAAAAGAACTTTGTTGAATTTTGTAGATGGCCGCCAATAACAACAACAACATGCAAAACGCACCACTTAACCTAAACCACCTATCATTAAGGTCTCTCTTAGAGAAAGACAAACTCAACCATACCAACTTTATGGATTGGTTCCACAATCTTCGGATTGTCCTCAAACAAGAGGATAAAGCGTATGTACTTGAGGACCCCATTCCCGATCAACCGGATGAGAATGATGTGGAGGCAATGGCCTCTTACGATAAGTATTGCCACGACTCCCTTCAAGTCTCATGCCTAATGCTTGGGACTATGATTCCCGAACTCCAAAAGGATTTCGAGCATCATAGTGCATACGACATGATAACGCAATTGAAGGAGATGTTCCTTCAACAAGCGCGTGTCGAGCGTTTCGAGACCGTTCGGGCGCTACATGCTTGTCGTATGTACGATACCCAATCGGTTTCATCTTATGTACTTAAGATGAAAAGCCTTATCGATCGTGCTAATCGTCTTAACCTAAACATATCTAATGAGTTAGCCACCGATCTTATCCTTAACTCCCTATCAAAAAGGTTTGATCAATTTGTAATTAATTACAATATGAATGGGATGGATAAGAGCATAGGTGAGCTTCACGGTATGCTTAGAACGGCGGAAACTAGCATGGGTAAAAGGGCTTTACCCGTGTTAGCAATCGATCAAAGTGGGTCCAAAGGTAACACCTCTAAGCCAAAGGTGGCTAAGAGAAAAGGACCCGCCCATCAAGGCAAAGGGAAGGGGAAGATGGTTACCCCAACCATCAACAAGGCTAAGAAGCAAAAGGTAGCCGAGAAGGCAAACCCCAAGGAAGACCCATGTTTCGGTTGCGGTGAGATGGGTCATTGGAAACGAAACTGTCCGGTCTACCTTAAGGAGTTGAAGGACAAGAGGGATGCAGGGCAAACCTCAGGTAATATATATATGGTATATATAGAGCTAAGTATTACTTCTTCTAATACATGGGTATTAGACACTGGATGTGGAACTCATATTTGCAATTCTTTGTAGGGGTTCAAAAGAAGTGATCATAAGGCGGGAACATCAAGTCTCTATATGGGCAATGGTGCAAAGGTGCATGTTAAAGCTCAAGGAGATTTTATTTTGAAGCTTCCAAGCGGATTGGAACTTATTTTAGAAAATGTTTTGTATGCTCCGGATTTGTGTAGAAACATTATTTCTATTTCTCGCTTAAAACAATGTGGTTACGTTGTTAATTTTATTGATTATGATATTCATGTTTCTAAAGATAATGTATTCTATTTCAAGGCTTCGCCTTCAAATGGAATTTATGAATTGGTTCATGATGACACATCATCTAGTAGCTCAATGTACCATACAAGCACCAAGAAACTCAAAAGGGATTTGAGTGATTCCTACTTATGGCATTGTCGCCTTGGTCACATAAACAAGAACCGAATACATACACTTCAAAAGAATGGACTTTTGAAATCAAATGAAATGGATTCGTTTGTGATGGAATTCAACATAATAACAAGTTTCTCAATGTTAACTTAATCATGAAACCAATTCATTTAGAGTTGTAACAAGCGGAAGCATAATTATTAAGAAAACAAGTTTATATGTTAAACCATTTGTAATTGAATTCCATGTAATATCAAGTCTTGAAATTATGCCTACAAATTTAAGAACAAGAGGAGAAGATTTGCATTTACCTCCTCAAGCTAGTTGAGGGTTGTTTAACACAAGGATATGATGAACAAGTGAGTTAAAGCTCCAAGCTTTTGATCCTCCAACACCACCCCTAAGTTAGCTAGACTTTGTAACCTCAACACTCTTGTTAATCTAGCTTGAAACCCACTTTTATGTACCCAAAATTCTGGACAGCAGCTCTCAAGAAATGATGATGAATGCAAGTTCCAAAAGCATGAAACCTCAAGAGATAATACCCCAAACTATGCACCAACACCCTTACTATTAGTTAGGATTTCTTTGCACTTGAAATTGGCTTGCAAAATGAGCTTGAAGAACTTTATTTGGTGCCTCAAACCCCACGGTTTTTGGGCAGCTGCAGAATGCAGTTTTTTGTTCTTTTTACTTGATGTATTTTCAAGTCTTGGTTAGCATTTAGTCAAGGAGCATGCTTGTAGAAAACTAGGAAAAGTATGGGCCATTTAATGAAGAATCTATAGCATGCTTCTTAAACTCCCAATGCCACCACAAGGATCATGTTATAATATACATTTATAAAAAAAACTGAATTTACAAAATCAGTTTTTCTTTTTTATATAACATGATTTTATAAAACACATATTATAAACTTGTATATTATTTGTTATGTATATTTTATAAAACCAATTTTATGAAAATGTAACATAACTTAATTAATTATTTAACCTATAAATAATTAAATCCTTGTTATATAAGTTATTCCATAACTTATATATAAACATATCAAGTAATATTTAAGAAAACCATTTTCTTAAAGTTCAAGTGTCGCGTATTTAATCAACGATCCAATCGCCAAGGTTAAATACGAATAAGGTGTCGGTAAGTTTGTTATTGGGTATGACCCGACTTGGATCATAACATGTTAGCCACGTTAATTTAATATGTCTCTCGGGCATACGAAATACCTTCAATCTCCCACTTGCACGAGAAACATAAGAAATTAATGCAAGTGATGGATACAGCCTAACACACCGTCCATCACCCCTAATATGTTATGACTTTGTGCCATTCAATAACATCATCCCTTTCGAGTTCCCATTTCGAATATGATTAGGTGAATCTTTCATTATTTCCTTTCGTCCCAGATGTCATGTTAAATCCAAGAGATACAGAGTGATCACTCTCTTATAGATTTAACTTTTCAGGCCTTAGACATCTGACTCTCAATGAATAAGAGGGACAAATTCCATCTTGACTACATACGTCCTAGATATACACTTTGTAATATACCTGAGTTCTTCCTTATGTACTACCATGTTTCAAAATAGCGAAGGAAAGAATCAAGGCACAGTATTTGGTGAATATCCGAACCCAATATGTATCTCAGGTCAGAGGATACAATGATATTCGCCTTTACTCAAGATTACATGTGATCACCCACAAAGGCTCTATACAGTAATTCTTGAGAGCGGGTCTTCCAATATTTGTTTCCCACAAATATCTATGAACCTTGGTTGCAACCTTGCCCCACATTCAACCTATGAATGTATACCAATCCGAGTTCATAATAGTCTTAACCTCACACTTGTTCCCACAAATGTGATCGACTACGGAAATTTAGAATAATTACTTATTCATGGATGAAATATGCAAAATAGGAACATAACTCAAATAAATTAACAACATAGTTATATTAACGAGTTTGAATAATTTCGTTCCGGTACAATACATAAAATAGATCATATCCAATCACTAGAATATCGAAGCCCTAATGCACAAACATGTCCCTCATGTTTTGGCCCATATAAAAGCTTCGTGAGTGGATCCGCAACATTTTGATCTATGTGAACTTTGTGAATACATATCTTTCCCTTTTCAACCTCATCCCTGATGTAGTTGAATCTCCGCTCAATGTGACGAGTCTTTTGATGAGCACGAGGTTCCTTGATTTGAGCAATCGCACCCTCGTTGTCACAAAAGATCTCAAGAGGGTCCTGAATGGAAGGTACCACTCCTAAGTCGTCGATGAATTTCTTCATCCATGTAGCTTCCTGAGCTGCCAGTGAGGCGGCAATGTACTCAGACTCTGTAGTGGATAACGCAACTACCTCCTGTTTCGAACTCTTCCAAGAGACCGCACCACCATTTAACATGAAGACATAACCGGATTGTGATCGAGAGTCATCTCGATCAGTTTGGAAACTCGCGTCCATGTAACCTTTTACAGCGAGTTCCTCCTCACCAGACCCATATATTAGAAACATATCCTTAGTCCTCCTAAGGTATTTCAATATGCTTTTAACAGCAATCCAATGACAATTTCCTGGGTTGTTCTGGTATCTACTTGTCAAGCTTAGAGCGCATGACACATCCGGTCTAGTACATATCATTGCATACATGATAGACCCAATAGCAGATGCGTATGGGACTTTCTTCATTCTCTCTTGTTCATCTTTCGTGGTAGGACACTGAGATGAACTGAGAACGGTTCCCTTTTGAATAGGTACCAAACCTCTCTTAGAGTTTTCCATCTTGAACCTTTTCAAGACTTTATCAATGTATGTACTTTGACTTAAACCTATCAATCTCTTGGATCTATTCCTATAGATCCCTATCCCCAATATGTATTGTGCATCTCCAAGATCCTTAATGGAGAAGCAACTCTTTAGCCAAGTTTTGACTCCTTGCATTGTGGTAATATCATTCCCAAATAATAATATATCATCCACATATAGTACAAGGAACATGATAGTGCTCCCACTAGCTTTCTTATATACACAAGCTTCATCACCATTTTTAATGAAGCCAAATTTCTCGGCTTCCTCATTAAAACGATGATTCCACATTCTAGATGCTTGTTTCAATCCGTAGATTGACTTCTTTAACTTGCATACCTTTTTAGGATATTTTGGATCAACAAAACCTTCAGGCTGGACCATATAGACATCTTCCATAAGATATCCATTTAGGAAAGCGGTTTTGACATCCATTTGCCATATTTCATAGTCGTAGTGAGCAGCAATGGCAAATAATATCCTAATAGACTTTAGCATTGCCACTGGCGAGAAAGTTTCATCATAATCAACCCCTTGAGTTTGAGTGAAACCTTTTTCTACAAGTCTAGCTTTATATGTATCCAAGTTTCCATGTATGTCGGTTTTCATTTTGAAAAGCCATTTGCAATCAACTAGCTTAGAGCTAGGAGGTTGCTCAACAAGTTCCCACACTTGGTTTTCATACATGGATTGCATCTCGGCGTTCATGGCTTCCTGCCATTTATCTTTATCAATCCTTGATAAAGCATCTTTGTAGTTTGTCGGTTCATCCAAATCAACCGTATAGCAACCATCTATGAGAAACCCATATCTCTCAGGAGGATTGCTAATCCTACCAGATCTACGAATGCCTTGTGTATTTTGATCATCCATTTGATCACTATCAACATTTTCATGTTGAGTGCTAGTGTTAACCAATTGTGTATCATCTACTTGATCTTGAACCTCTTCAAGATCTATCTTCCTTTTACTATTTCCTTCCATTAGGAACTTAGTTTCAAGGAATTCCGCCTTCCAAGCAACAAATACATTCTGCTCGGATGGATCATAGAAATAGTATCCCATATCATCCTTGGGATATCCTATGAAGATACACTTCGTGGATCGAGCATTAAACTTATTAGGGACGTAACGCTTAGGATAAGCTTCACATCCCCATACCTTTAAGTATGATAGAGATGGAGGTTTACCAAACCACATCTCGTGAGGAGTTCGTTCCACTTTCTTGGTTGGGGCCATATTTAAAATACGAGCCGCGGAGCTTAGACAATAACCCCAAAATGATAGAGGCAATGAGCTTCTTGCCATCATAGATCGAACCATATCCATTAGGGTTCGGTTCCTCCTTTCGGAAACTCCATTAAGTTGGGGTGTTCCGGGTGGAGTAAGTTGTGAGATAATCCCACAACTCCTAAGATGATCTTGGAAGGCATCGCTTAGGTATTCACCTCCTCTATCGGTACGAAGTACCTTAATTGTCCTATTGAGTTGATTTTGTACTTCGTTTTGATATTCTTTGAATGCTTCAAACGTTTCGTCCTTGTGTCTTAATAAGTAGACATATCCGAAACGACTAAAGTCATCAATGAAAGTAACAAAGTATCTTTCACCATTCCTAGTCATGGGTTTAAAGGGTCCACATACATCCGAATGTATTAATCCCAATAAATCTTTAGCCCTTTCATAGGTCCCTTTGAAAGGTGCTTTAGTCATCTTGCCTTGTAAACAAGATTCGCATACTTCAAACGAATCCATTTCATTTGATTTCAAAAGTCCATTCTTTTGAAGTGTATGTATTCGGTTCTTGTTTATGTGACCAAGGCGACAATGCCATAAGTAGGAATCACTCAAATCCTTTTTGAGTTTCTTGGTGCTTGTATGGTACATTGAGCTACTAGATGATGTGTCATCATGAACCAATTCATAAATTCCATTTGAAGGTGAAGCCTTGAAATAGAATATATTATCTAAATAAATATGGATATCATCATTAAGAAAATTAAGATTAAAACCACATTGTTTCAAACGGGAAATAGAAATAATGTTTCGACATAAGTCGGGTGCATACAAAACATCTTTTAAAATAAGTTCCAAACCACTTGGAAGCTTTAACACAAAGTCTCCTTGAGCCTTCACTTGCACTTTAGCTCCATTACCCATGTAGAGACTTGATGTTCCCGTTTGCTTGCTACTTCTTTTGAACCCCTGCAAAGAATTGCAAATGTGAGTTCCACATCCAGTGTCTAATACCCATGTATTAGAAGAAGTAATGCTAAGCTCTATATATACCATATATATATTACCTGAGGATTGCCCCGCATCCCTCTTCTCCTTCAACTCCTTAAAGTAGACCGGACAGTTTCGTTTCCAATGACCTGTCTCACCGCAACCGAAACATGGGTCTTCCTTGGGGTTTGCCTTTTCGGCTACCTTTTGCTTCTTAGCCTTGTTGATGGTTGGGGTAACCATCTTCCCCTTCCCTTTGCCTTGGTAAGCGGGTCCTTTTCTCTTAGCCACCTTTGGCTTAGAGGTCTTACCTTTGGACCCACCTTGATCAATTGTTAACACGGGTAAAGCCCTTTTACCCATGCTAGTTTCGGCCGTTCTAAGCATACCGTGAAGCTCACCTATGCTCTTATCCATCCCATTCATATTGTAATTAATTACAAATTGATCAAACCTTTTTGATAGGGAGTTAAGGATAAGATCGGTGGCTAACTCATTGGATATGTTTAGGTTAAGTCGGTTAGCACGATCGATAAGGCTTTTCATCTTGAGTACATAAGATGAAACCGATTGGGTATCGTCCATACGACAAGCATGAAGCGCCCGAACCGTTTCGAAGCGCTCGACACGCGCTTGTTGGAGAAACATCTCCTTCAATTGCGTTATCATGTCGTATGCACTATGGTGCTCGAAATCCTTTTGGAGTTCGGGTATCATAGTCCCAAGCATTAAGCATGAGACTTGAAGGGAGTCGTGGCAATACTTATCGTAAGAGGCCATTGCCTCCACATCATTCTCATCCAGTTGATCGGGAATGGGGTCCTCAAGCACATACATTTTATCCTCTTGTTTGAGGACAATCCGAAGATTGCGGAACCAATCCATAAAGTTAGTATGGTTGAGTTTGTCTTTCTCTAAGAGAGACCTTAATGATAGGTGGTTTAAGTTAAGTGGTGCGTTTGGAATGTTGTTGTTGTTATTGGCGGCCATCTACAAAATTAACAAAGTTCGTTTAAGTATCGATTTTAATTTAACATTCAATACCCTTTAAATCAAATTGAATTTTTAAATTATAGAATCCAACGGTAAACCAAATTTCGGTTAGGTGACCTTTATCCCGCAATTTGATTTAGCTAGGTAGTCAATAAATGACAATTGCAATCCATTTGCAACTTCTAGAGTATGGGATCATGCAATCCTTTTGCATGGCATATTTATCCCATCAACGCCTATTTGTTTCTCATGCTTCGGTGACCCTAAGTTCATGATTCCCAAATCAAGTCGTCCTACTTGTATAGACTTGTAAATTTAACATACAAGTGGTTAGGTGACCTTTATCCCACAAGCATGCAAAATTTACCTTAATCATATTAGTTTGCTCATAACGGTTAGGTGACCTTTATCCCATCATGAGTTACCTAATACTTTTAAGTGTCACACAATAGGATGGCGTTAAACTTGTTTACCTTGTTAGTAAAAGGGATTTAAGTTTTCATTAATTCTAGTTTGAGAAAACTTTTATGCCATACACCAACATGCATTTAGTGTATGGTTCATTTGAAATCCATTTTCATGTCATGTAATAATGCCAATTACATTACATTGATATAAACCATTTTATATGTGTTTTAATAACCAATTATTATAATCCTATTGCCATTTCAATTTAACCATTTAAATTGTCATTTTGCATGTTGTTAATAATGTGTAATTTAACCAATTAAATTGTAGTTTTGCTTGTTGTTAACTTGTGTAATAACTTGTTGTAATAACATACACAATCCACAATCATACAAGAGATTAAAACAACCACGCATGCAAAACAAATGTTCACAATCAAGCCTTTTGGTGGACATTTTGTTTAGCCGAAAACAAAATGCCACCGGTCAATGGGTAAAACACAAAGTAAGAGGTTTTAACCTCCCACTTAACTTTGCATCCACATGCTCCTTGTGTTCTTCCTTGTGATCTTCATGCATCTTCATCTTGTTACAAAATATATCCTAATACATTTTGTCTAGAAAATGAAAATACAACCTAATCTATTTTACATGCCAAATATAAAATAAATTACATAACCAAAATTAATATTACATACCAAATGAAATAATTAATTTTACAAACCAAATGAATGAATATAACAACCACATGGAAAGATTAACAAATCAACCAAATAAATATTCATTCAAACACAAGGTCTTGGCTATGATTGTGAACATCAATATATCAACAAATATGAACCAAATAGCAAACCCAAAACCACTTTTGGAACCCTCCAAATTCGGCCATAATGAGAAACCCTCCCAAATCCATTAATTTTGCATTTTACTTTCATGCATGTTAGTAGAATGCAAAGTTGATGGGTTTTAAAGACCATATATAAGAAGCATAATCCATAGACTCCGGCTCTAGATACCATTGATGGAATTCAACATAATAACAAGTTTCTCAATGTTAACTTAATCATGAAACCAATTCATTTAGAGTTGTAACAAGCGGAAGCATAATTATTAAGAAAACAAGTTTATATGTTAAACCATTTGTAATTGAATTCCATGTAATATCAAGTCTTGAAATTATGCCTACAAATTTAAGAACAAGAGGAGAAGATTTGCATTTACCTCCTCAAGCTAGTTGAGGGTTGTTTAACACAAGGATATGATGAACAAGTGAGTTAAAGCTCCAAGCTTTTGATCCTCCAACACCACCCCTAAGTTAGCTAGACTTTGTAACCTCAACACTCTTGTTAATCTAGCTTGAAACCCACTTTTATGTACCCAAAATTCTGGACAGCAGCTCTCAAGAAATGATGATGAATGCAAGTTCCAAAAGCATGAAACCTCAAGAGATAATACCCCAAACTATGCACCAACACCCTTACTATTAGTTAGGATTTCTTTGCACTTGAAATTGGCTTGCAAAATGAGCTTGAAGAACTTTATTTGGTGCCTCAAACCCCACGGTTTTTGGGCAGCTGCAGAATGCAGTTTTTTGTTCTTTTTACTTGATGTATTTTCAAGTCTTGGTTAGCATTTAGTCAAGGAGCATGCTTGTAGAAAACTAGGAAAAGTATGGGCCATTCAATGAAGAATCTATAGCATGCTTCTTAAACTCCCAATGCCACCACAAGGATCATGTTATAATATACATTTATAAAAAAACTGAATTTACAAAATCAGTTTTTCTTTTTTATATAACATGATTTTATAAAACACATATTATAAACTTGTATATTATTTGTTATGTATATTCTATAAAACCAATTTTATGAAAATGTAACATAACTTAATTAATTATTTAACCTATAAATAATTAAATCCTTGTTATATAAGTTATTCCATAACTTATATATAAACATATCAAGTAATATTTAAGAAAACCATTTTCTTAAAGTTCAAGTGTCGCGTATTTAATCAACGAACCAATCGCCAAGGTTAAATACGAATAAGGTGTCGGTAAGTTTGTTATTGGGTATGACCCGACTTGGATCATAACATGTTAGCCACGTTAATTTAATATGACTCTCGGGCATACGAAATACCTTCAGTTTGAAGTATGTGAATCTTGTTTACAAGGCAAGATGACTAAAGCACCTTTCAAAGGGACCTATGAAAGGGCTAAAGATTTATTGGGATTAATACATTCGGATGTATGTGGACCCTTTAAACCCATGACTAGGAATGGTGAAAGATACTTTGTTACTTTCATTGATGACTTTAGTCGTTTCGGATATGTCTACTTATTAAGACACAAGGACGAAACGTTTGAAGCATTCAAAGAATATCAAAACGAAGTACAAAATCAACTCAATAGGACAATTAAGGTACTTCGTACCGATAGAGGAGGTGAATACCTAAGCGATGCCTTCCAAGATCATCTTAGGAGTTGTGGGATTATCTCACAACTTACTCCACCCGGAACACCCCAACTTAATGGAGTTTCCGAAAGGAGGAACCGAACTCTAATGGATATGGTTCGATCTATGATGGCAAGAAGCTCATTGCCTCTATCATTTTGGGGTTATTGTCTAAGCTCCGCGGCTCGTATTTTAAATATGGCCCCAACCAAGAAAGTGGAACGAACTCCTCACGAGATGTGGTTTGGTAAACCTCCATCTCTATCATACTTAAAGGTATGGGGATGTGAAGCTTATCCTAAGCATTACGTCCCTAATAAGTTAAATGCTCGATCCATGAAGTGTATCTTCATAGGATATCCCAAGGATGATATGGGATACTATTTCTATGATCCATCCGAGCAGAATGTATTTGTTGCTCGGAAGGCGGAATTCCTTGAAACTAAGTTCCTAATGGAAGGAAATAGTGAAAGGAAGATAGATCTTGAAGAGGTTCAAGATCAAGTAGATGATACACAATTGGTTGACACTAGCACTCAACATGAAAATGTTGAAAGTGATCAAATGGATGATCAAGATACACAAGACATTCGTAGATCTGGTAGGATTAGCAATCCTCCTGAGAGATATGGGTTTCTCATAGATGGTTGCTATACGGTTGATTTGGATGAACCAACAAACTACCAAGATGCTTTATCAAGGATTGATAAAGATAAATGGCAGGAAGCCATGAACGCCGAGATGCAATCCATGTATGAAAACCAAGTGTGGGAACTTGTTGAGCAACCTCCTAGCTCTAAGCTAGTTGATTGCAAATGGCTTTTCAAAATGAAAACCGACATACATGGAAACTTGGATACATATAAAGCTAGACTTGTTGCAAAAGGTTTCACTCAAACTCAAGGGGTTGATTATGATGAAACTTTCTCGCCTGTGGCAATGATAAAGTCTATTAGGATATTATTTGCCATTGCTGCTCACTACGACTATGAAATATGGCAAATGGATGTCAAAACCGCTTTCCTAAATGGATATCTTATGAAAGATGTCTATATGGTCCAGCCTGAAGGTTTTGTTGATCCAAAATATCCTAAAAGGGTATGCAAGTTAAAGAAGTCAATCTACGGATTGAAACAAGCATCTAGAATGTGGAATCATCGTTTTAATGAGGAAGCCGAGAAATTTGGCTTCATTAAAAATGGTGATGAAGCTTGTGTATATAAGAAAGCTAGTGGGAGCACTATCATGTTCCTTGTACTATATGTGGATGATATATTATTATTTGGGAATGATATTACCACAATGCAAGGAGTCAAAACTTGGCTAAAGAGTTGCTTCTCCATTAAGGATCTTGGAGAAGCACAATACATATTAGGGATAGGGATCTATAGGAATAGATCCAAGAGATTGATAGGTTTAAGTCAAAGTACATACATTGATAAAATCTTGAAAAGGTTCAAGATGGAAGACTCTAAGAGAGGTTTGGTACCTATTCAAAAGGGAACCGTTCTCAGTTCATCTCAGTGTCCTGCCACGAAAGATGAACAAGAGAGAATGAAGAAAGTCCCATACGCATCTGCTATTGGGTCTATCATGTATGCAATGATATGTACTAGACCGGATGTGTCATGCGTTCTAAGCTTGACAAGTAGATACCAGAACAACCCAGGAAACAGTCATTGGATTGCTGTTAAAAGTATATTGAAATACCCTAGGAGAACTAAGGATATGTTTCTAATATATGGGTCTGGTGAGGAGGAACTCGCCGTAAAAGGTTACGTGGACGCGAGTTTCCAAACTGATCGAGATGACTCTCGATCACAATCTGGTTATGTCTTCATGTTAAATGGTGGTGCGGTCTCTTAGAAGAGTTCGAAACAGGAGGTTGTTGCGTTATCCACTACAGAGTTGGAGTACATTGCCGCCTCACTGGCAACTCAGGAAGCTGCATGGATGAAGAAATTCATCGACGACTTAGGAGTGGTCCCTTCCATTCAGGACCCTCTTGAGATCTTTTGTGACAACGAGGGTGCGATTGCTCAAATCAAGGAACCTCGTGCTCATCAAAAGACTCGTCACATTGAGCGGAGATTCAACTACATTAGGGATGAGGTTGAAAAAGGAAAGATATGTATTCACAAAGTTCACACAGATCAAAATGTTGCGGATCCACTCACGAAGCTTTTACATGGGCCAAAACATGAGGGACATGTTTGTGCGTTAGGGCTTCGATATTCTAGTGATTGGAATTGATCTACTTTATGTATTGTAACGGAACGAATTAGTTCAAACTCATTAATATAATTATGGTATTAATTTAATTATGAGTCATGTTCCAATTTAGCATATTTCATCCATGAATAAACTATTATTCTAAATTCCGTAGTTGATCACATTTGTGGGAACAAGTGTGAGGTTTAGACTATTATGAACTCGGATTGGTATACATACATAGGTTGAATGTGGGGCAAGGTTGCAACCAAGGTTCATAGATATTTGTGGGAAACAAATATTGGAAGACCCGCTCTCAAGAATTACTGTATAGAGCCTTTGTGGTTGATCACATGTAATCTTGAGTAAAGGCGAATATCATTGTATCCTCTGACCTGAGATACATATTGGGTTCGGATATTCACCAAGTACTGTGCCTTGATTCTTTCCTTCGCTATTCTGAAACATGGTAGTACATAAGGAAGAACTCAGGTATATTACAAAGTGTATATCTAGGACGTATGTAGTCAAGATGGAATTTGTCCCTCTTATTCGTTGAGAGTCAGATGTCTAAGGCCTGAAAAGTTAAATCTATAAGAGAGTGATCACTCTGTATCTCTTGGATTTAACATGACATCTAGGACGAAAGGAAATAATGAAAGATTCACCTAATCATATTCGAGATGGGAACTCGAAAGGGATGATGTTATTGAATGGCACAAAGTCATAACATATTAGGGGTGATGGACGGTGTGTTAGGCTGTATCCATCACTTGCATTAATTTCTTATGTTTCTCGTGCAAGTGGGAGATTGAAGGTATTTCGTATGCCCGAGAGACGTATTAAATTAATGATGCTAATGTGTTATGATCCAAGTCGGGTCATACCCAATAACAAACTTACCGACACCTGATTCGTATTTGATCTTGACGATTGGTTCGTTGATTAAATACGCGACGCTTGAATTTTAAGAAAAATGGTTTTCTTAAATATTATTTGATGTGTATATAAATTATGGAATAATTTATATAATATGATTTTAATTATTTATAGGCTAAATAATTAATTTTATTATGATACATTTTACATAAAATTGGTTTTATAAATAAAATGTACATAATAATTATATGGAAGTTTTATAAAAATTAGTTTTATAAAATACAAGTTTTATAAAACTTATTTTATTAAACTAATGGACTAGTGGCCTTGGAGTTGTGAGCAAGAGTGCTAAAGATTCTTTCTTGGTCAATTACAAGTCCATTTCCATATGTATGCAAGGCTTGACTCATTCAAGACTTACACTTGCAAAAACACACATCAAAAAGCAAAAAAAATTCTGCTCACATTCCTTGAGCTGGCCGAAACTTTCAAGGGGTTTTGAAGGTTCAATTTTCTTTTTGCAAGCTTATTTTTCAAGTGTAAACAAATCCTAACCAAAGGCTAGGTGTTGGTGAACAAGTTTGGGGTATAACAACTTGAGGTTTCATACTTTTGGAGCTCCATTCATCATCATCATCTTCATCACTTACTACCTAGCTTGGAGAAGGTATAAACTCCTTTCTTACTTGTAGTTTGTAAGTATGTTTCACAACTTGATCCTAATTGGGATTTAACTTTAAATGGTTAAAGTATAACAAGTTTAAAATGGTAATTGCATGCTTCCGCTTTAATTTGATCTTCAAATGTTTTAAGTAAGTTTATGGACTTGTTAAATCCCAACAGAATTTTATACCATAATGACCAAAATAAATAAATATAGTTAATTGAAAAATATAAGATTTTTCTGAACACTTTTATCCGCCACTGATTAACAATGGAGAACGATATAATATCCTTAATTAAAATCATTAAAATCGTCAGTAATATAATCCAAATATTTTGATGGACGTACTGTTTGACTGATGACTTTAACGTTTCTAATTCACATGTTTTAAGTTTATTTCTATTATAGTTATTAAATTATTATATGATAGAATATATATCCACATCCACGTAATATTTACATAGATAGATTCAATGTATGAGTGACACATCCCAACATCACTAGTTTGCTACTGTATCATTGCACGTTCTATTATCTTCCTTTTTAGTTTTAATAAGTCATCAAGTTGTTATATATTGCTTTATATATGTGTGTGTTCCATGTAAATAAGAAACACACACCTACTTACAAGAGCATTTTATAAACCGAGGCTACCATTGCAACATCACCAAAAATCTCCATTTAAAGCCACTATGTACCACCACCGTTTACCATCATGAAGACCGCAACTACTACCATTGTAAATGATTCTGTTTCTTTGCTTTGATCGAAAAAAACCGTCGAAAACCAACAAACCATGAACCATCTGATCATATACATACTTATGTATATGTATATTTTTAGTGCGTAAGGCCATTTAAAGGCAAAAGCATAAGACGGCTAAACCGCAGTGAATCCTAATGAACGCGGTAGGATTACGCAGAATATTAAAGAGTGTGAAGGATTCTCGCAGTGTTTGTGCAGAATGCCTAAGTGCCCGCACATCTTACTTCCGCGTAACTCCTGAACCTATAAATAGGGAGCTTGGCCTCTCATTTTAGGTTGTTGATTCTGGAAGAATTGCTCTAGCCATATTGATCTCTCTCGTGGCTTTGCCCGAGACTTGATCATTGTTTGGTTAAGGAATATGCAATTCGTGTAACAATAGCTGTGAGCAAAGTGAAATGACGAGGCGACAAAAGCTTTTGGCAACTAAGAAAGTTGTAAATATGAATTTGAAGGTGCATAAAGCACGCGAAACCTGTTTAAACAAAAGTTTGCCAAGAGAACTGAAAAAAGTGCAAGATTCGAGAATAATAAGCATAATACACAAGAAAAAAGGATTCAAAAAGCGAAAAGCAGTAGAAGTGTTTGAAAAATGGCAATTCGCGCCTATTACATTCCCATTTGCGCAATATCGCGAAATGAATGACATGCCGTTAGTCATATCATGTAAAATTGTAAATACGGGGATCACAATTATGAAAATACATGTTGATACTGGTAGTAGTATAGATTTGATATACGAGCAATGCTTTCGTCAACTACCAGAATGTATCAAAGCAGAACTAAAGCCAACCGCGATATCCTTATCTGGTTTTGCTGGTGAATCTGCCTGGCCCATGGGGCAATTATCATTAGAAATTGAATTGTGCGACGAAATAGAGGTGAAGTTGACAAGGCAAGCGTAGTTAGATTTTTATGTTATACGTGCTGCCTCACGATATAACATGTTACTGGGAAGATCTGCGCTGCGAAGGCTTGGCATAGTGCCATCTACAATACACGGAATGGTTAAATTCACTACTTGCAAGGGTTTAGCAACAATAAATTCTATGACTATGCCACCAATTTGTGCGGCTATAAGCACGCAAGATGCAGATGTTGCGCATAAAGTTGAAGAAGATAATATGGTCGTTGTAAATCCTAGGTATGTTGATCAAAAAATTAAAATTGGCACTGAATTGAATGCGGAAATACGAAGGAAGATTGTGCAATTGCTTGTCGTGTATATGGATGTATTTGGTTGGAGTAAACAAGATATGACTGGGGTTCCGCGTAACGTTGCAGAACATAGATTAAATGCTAATCCTGCGTTAAAACCTATTGTGCAAAAGCGCAGAGGAATGGCTCCAGATTGCATGAAGTGGTTATTTGCGGAGGTTGCTAAGTTAGTTAATGCAGGAATATTGCGCAAAATAAAATATCAAACATGGGTTACGAACCCTGTTTTGGTGAAAAAACCTGATGGTTCGTGGAGGATGTGTATAGACTTCAAAGACATAAACAAAGCTTGTTTAAAAGATAACTATCCACTTCCTGAAATTGATCTTAAGGTGGAATCTTTGCACGCCTATCCTTACAAGTGTTTTTTAGATGCTGCAAAAGGATACCATCAGATACCAATGGCGTTGGAAGATGAGGATAAAACCGCGTTCCATACTAGAAAAGGCATTTATTGTTATATTAAAATGCCTTTTGGCTTTAAAAATGCGGTAGCAACTTATCAGCAATTAATTGATAAAGTGTTTGAAGGACAGATAGGTCACAATCTGGAGGCTTATGTTGATGATCTTGTTATAAAAAGAAAAACGCAAGAAAATATTGTGGTTGATACGAAAGAAACATTTGAAAGTTTGCGAAAAATCAACATGAAGTTGAATCCGTCTAAATGCAGTTTTGGGGAAAGAGAAGGCAAGTTTCTAGGATACTATATCACTGAGCAGGGCATACAGACAAATCCTAAGAAAATTGCTGCAATTGAAAACATGACCGCACCTAAAACTGTTAAAGAAGTGCAAAGTTTAACTGGAAAAATCGCGACTTTAACTATTCAAAAGCTGCGGAAAGACAGTTGCCTTTCTTTCGCACTCTTAAGGGGTATTTGATGTAGAAGAACTTTGTCTGGACTGAAGAGGCAAATAATGCAATTTCGGAGATGAAGCAATTGCTTGCTACATTGCCTACATTGATCGCGCCTGTCGATGGCGAAATATTGTACCTTTATATATCAGTTGCGAATGAAGCATTTGGATCAGTACTTGTTGTGGAAAGGAACAAAATCCAAAAGCCAGTTTATTTTGTTAGCAAGGCACTTGCAGGAAGTGAAATAAATTATGCGCCGATTGAAAATTTTATTTACGCGTTAGTTTTGACATCAAGAAGGTTGTGCATATACTTTCAAGGTCATCCAATACATGTCTTAACTGATTTGCTGGTTAAGAATGTTTTGAGCACACCTGCGATATCCGAAAGACTTGCCAAATGGGCGATTGAGCATGGAGCATTTGAAATATCGTATCTACCGCTTACATCTGTAAAAAGGTCAAGTTTTGGCAGATTACCTTGCAGAAATTGTGACAACCCGGAAATTTCCAACCAAATTTAAACTTTAATCTTTATATGTTTCCGACATGATAAGCAATATTAGTTAAGTTAAATTTCAAGAATTTTAAACTATGTTCATACATTCATTCAACCTCGACCAAGTTCCAACGATTCACGAACCATTAAACGAATATGATTATATATGTATATGTGTATATATATTATAACTTGAAACGTAAACAAATTATTAGATTAAATACTTTATATGATTGTATCTGTTTCAAAATATTTATCAATGGAATTAGAAGATAAGATCAAATGATTGAATTATCAGATATATTGAATTATGATTACAAGTCTCTGTTGAAAGGCCCACGTTGATTTGAGAAATCTTTTCATTTTAACAATATTCGAAAAATGGTAAAGTGATTTATAAATATGAACAAATTGTCAATCATTGAGAACTAGACAAAGGATAGTGGAAGATTGAATCTCATAAAGACTCGATTGATCTATTTAGTTTCAAACGTACAAAAACGTTTTCAGTTTAAAAAGAATTTTATTATTAAAACGTATATAACTTTTATAAATATCTAGAACCACTTTTGACAACTCATTATTTAACTAGTATGATAAAGATAACGATATTTATATTTTATTTTATTAAATATATATAACGATTTAAATTAATATTATATATATTTATACGCGTATTATACGTACATAGTTTTATACTTTTACTATACTTAAACTTTACCTTTAATTTATTTTTACTTTACTTTAACTTTAATAATTCACTTTAATAATTCATACTTTAATAATTCACTTTAATAATTCATACTTTAATAATTCACTTTAATAATTCATACTTTAATAATTCACTTTAATAATTCATACTTTAATAATTCACTTTAATAATTCATACTTTAATAATTCACTTTAATAATTCAAAAATCTATTATAAATAGAATTCAATAGGTTTCATTATTTCATAGAAACTTGAAAATAGTTTTCTCTAAACTCTCTCAATCGATTTACATATATATATTTACTCCGTATTATCTCAAGATATTATTAGTATACATAAAATATTACGACGGAGTGCTGTCCGAGTGATTTTGAAGTTGTTTTTACGAGTGGGATAGGATTAAGGAAATTATGGGTTATAGCTATGGAGGTGATTGAGTATGGTTCATGGGTATGCTCGTGAGGTCAATATAGTGTTTATCATCTCCGTTGCGTTTACGTACCTTTCCTGCAAAATTGAATCTCAATATTGATATGTGAGTACTCATAATTTAATTTTTACATACTAATAGTGTATCCCTGACTAGTGCTCGAGTATATAGGATTATGCATGCTTGTACTTTTGATATTGTCATTAGATAGGTTATGTTGATTCCTGAATTAGTTACATATATGATTGAGATAAGGTATAAGATATGCATGTTGTTGGAAAGCTAGCGAAAAATAGTTAAATTTTGGTTTAAGAATCACTTGAATCCAAGTAACGGTTAGAAAGTTATGAAATAAACAAATTGCATAATTAATTTCGTAATTAAAATTGCTGATGATAATTAGTGAACTAATTTTCTGGGTTATAAAAAGTGGTTATTTGGATTCTACTCGTCGAGTAGATGAATTTTCATATAAAGCACGTCTCGTTTCGTTGAACGGTTGTCAAGTTATGGACAAAAGAAGTTTTGCAAATTTTGATGAAATGTCGAAACGGGAACTGAAATTCTCGCTGATCTGCGTTGTTTCATATATAACAAAAAATTCCACTGAATTCTTTGCTGTAAGGTCTAACAAACGACTCTGTCCGTTTGTCAATTCGAGTCTCGACGATTTTTCTAAAAATCATCAAAGTTGACGGTTTGATCACATTTTAAAATTCTAAAAAGAGCTGAAACTTTTTTATTTAAAAATGCCAGTTTTGTATCAGTTGTCATGGTCAGCCTGATATGTGTTTACTCTTGCCAAAAATCATGTTATATCTTTGTGGTAACGAGAATTTGCAGGCTTTAACCGTTTGTCAATACGAGTTTTGAGGAATTTTCTAAAAATCTCCAAAGTAGGCTACTCGGTCACTTTTGTAAATTTATTAAAGCTGAAAAATTAACTTTGAAACGCCGAAAACGCGTTGGCAACTACGAGTTGTCTATGTTTAGTTTACTTCTGTAATATTTATGCTTAATCTTTTTGGTAATGTGTAACTTTTATCTTTGGCCGTTTATCAATCGGAGTTCCGATAATTTTTCTAAAAATAGCTGAAGTGGCCCGTTTAGTCATGTTTGACCGAAAATCATTTTTGTATAAGTTATTATATATTTGCATACGACCTCATTTTTACTTTGACCTTTGACTTTGAACTTTGACTTTTCCTGTTAACTTTTCAGTTAACTTTTTGTGTTGATTTTCTCTAAAAAAAAAAAAAACCTAAAATACTATTTTATGATTATGAAACCATTTGTGTTACGTTGTTTCACACGTCACCTTTTACTAGAATCTTAATTGAGCATGAGTAATATAACATGTTACTATACTGTAGAGTCAGACTCGAGCTATAGGATAGGATTACACTATGACCTGACCTAAATTGCTATACAAATATTGACCAACATATAAATATATATAATTAATATAGGTTCGTGAATCCGAGGCCAACCTTGCACTTGTTCAATGACGTTATATGTATTTTTACTACGAAATACAGTATGGTGAGTTTCATTAATCCCTTTTTAAATGCTTTTGCAATATATATTTTTGGGACTGAGAATACATGCGCTGTTTTTATAACTGTTTTACGAAATAGACACAAGTAATTGAAACTACATTATATGGTTGAATTATCGAAATCGAATATGCCCCTTTTTATTAAAGTCTGGTAATCTAAGAATTAGGGAACAGACACCCTAATTGACGCGAATCCTAAAGATAGATCTATTGGGCCTAACAAACCCCATCCAAAGTACCGGATGCTTTAATACTTCGAAATTTATATCATGTCCGAAGGAGGATCCCGGAATGATAGGGGATATTCTTATATGCATATTGTTAATGTCGGTTACCAGGTGTTCACCATATGAATGATTATTTTTGTCTCTATGCATGGGACGTATATTTATGAGAACTGGAAATGAAATTCTTGTGGTCTATTAAAATGATGGAAATAAATGATTATGATAAACTAATGAACTCACCAACCTTTTGGTTGACACTTTAAAGCATGTTTATTCTCAGGTGTTAAAGAAATCTTCCGTTGTGCATTTGCTCATTTTAAAGATATTACTTGGAGTCTTTCATAGCATATTTCGAAGAACGTTGCATTCGAGTCATTGAGTTCATCAAAGATTATTATTAAATCAATTTATAGTTGGATAGTGGATATTATGAAATGGTATGCATGCCTGTCAATTTTCGATGTAAAGAAAGATTGTCTTTTAAAAACGAATGCAATGTTTGTAAAATGTATCATATAGAGGTCAAATACCTCGCAATGTAATCAACTATTGTGAATCGTTTATAATGTATATGAACGGTTCCTTTCAGTTGGTATCAGAGCGGTGGTCTTAGCGAACCAGGTCTGCATTAGTGTGTCTAACAGATAAGTCGATAGGATGCATTAGTGAGTCTGGACTTCGACCGTGTCTGCATGTCAATAGTTTTGCTTATCATTTTGTGTCAAAAATTAACTACTTATCATCCTCAGGAAATTACCTGCTTATCATTTTTAGTCTAAGACACGTCTTGCTGCATTGATTGCATTAATAGTGTATAGACAAAAATTCATATCTTAGCGTATCTGCTAAATCATATCTTATCGTATCTATTACTGTAAACGTTGCCTGATATATCCCGTAAATTCCTCCGTAATTTATGAAATCTTTTGTTCTATATATATGGATATTCTATGTAATTAGAATACCATCTGATAATCGAAAATCATTTCATATCGAAAAAAAAAATCCTTATTCAATCGTACGAAATGGAATTCATCATTAATTCAAGTTCCTCGGATTTCGAAATGGAATCCCACTCCAGCTCTGAAAGCAGTGTGACCGGAATAGATCAACCAATCAGTCATCACCTATTCTGGATGAATTGGGGATGGGTTCGTAGCCTCCTCAATCATTGGAGACAAGAAGAAGGTGATCCCTTCCATCCACCACATTGCCCTCTTGACGAAGAACCTGAAGCACTTACCGGCGAACCTGTCCGAAACACCATTTTCTCGCTCATTTGCAGAGTATCTCGTCACGATTATATATTACATCAAATTTTAGATTTTATTTATCAGCTCGTCCGAACCGACAATCACTCCGGTGTAATAGAAGAAGTCAACGAGCTTCGCGCTCGGGTAGTGGCTTTGGAGAATATGGTGCAGAGATTACAAACACCAGCAGCAGCATCAGCAGCATAACCAGTAACACCATCATCAACGCCAATAGTACCATTACCACCCCAACCACAACCACGTCGTAAACCTCAACTTTACACTCTGTCCCACGAGCACCAATGTCATACGCCCTGTAGATACCAAGGAATACCAACAACAATAACCGAAGAAGTATTAATTCATAACTTCATTGGAGAAACATTCCGTGCAGATTATGTAATCTCTAAAGTCTTAGAGATTATCTAATCTAGCCCTAACCATAAATCAGTTAAGCGAACTAAAATGATAGAAGGAAGAGTAGAAACCCTGACAAAAATGGTGTGTGATTAACAAGCTAAACTTGTTTTACCAACAGCATCAACAGTACCGTCAGCGTCACCAGCATCATCAGTACAGTCAACATCAGAATCAACAACACTTATAACATCACAAACTCCGTCAGCTCAAGAATCACTATGGACATCATTACGAATCAATAACCCGTATATTGTATCAACGAGTTATGAAGAATTAACTCATTCCCTTTGAAGAAATTATATGTATATTTTATATATTTTGAAATAAAAATAAATCTTTCCGTGCTAAGCTATTGTGTGTGAATCTTAACTACTCGGTTAATTCATATTACAAATATGCAATAATGTACGTCCTTCGGTCGCAACTTAACCAGCATTAACTACAATCTCTGTCGCAATTCAACAAATTCCAATTCATAATAAATCAAATATATATTTGATTTTACATTTTCATCATCGATGTACCCGAAACTTTTCAGATAACATCATTCGTACTTTGCGAAATTCACAAGAATTCCACGAACCGAACATCATACATCAACAAATAACGAAGTATTGATTCATAATTTCAATGTCATTAAAGAAATACTGCGTAAAAGTTATGTACTTTTTAAAGCCTTTAGGGTTTATTCAATTCTAGTTTCAACCGTAAATCAAATGAGTTTAATTTAACATTAACTCATTAAATCTATGTTACATCTGAAGAAAATATACTTATATATATTTTCATAAAGACTGTAATAAAATTCTTTTGTACAAAATATTAATTGTGAAATTTTTTTTAACGGGTAGGTAATACCTGAGAGATATATAAATTCACAATTAATATATTACATTCTTCGAATCTGATTCAGCAAATCATCCATTATACTCCCTACATTCACAACAATATACATTCTTTTATAGAAATCAAAACAACCATACTCATTCAAAATTTAATTACATATTCTGATTTTGAAATCTCAAAATTCAACTTGAGATATGACCAAAATCATCACTCTTAGATCCTTACATCTTTCACAAGCTATATTTTGACTTCAAAACTGTGTAAGAACATCAAATGTATGTTAACGATTACAATCTGTGTTCAAACCCTTCGAAAATTTCTGAAGACACTTCGAATCATGAGCAATCGAGATGATAATCCAACCACATGTTACCCACAGTTATGTACCTGAAAAACTCTTGAAACCAAAGTAAAAGTTTAAACAACGTATCCGCGTCAGATTCTTTAGCATTTATTAGCAAAAATAACTTTGCGACTCCTATTCAAAGTAGCCAGTTTTGTCACAGCTCCAACAAGTCAACTTCGACTTTTCAGTCAGACTAACCTTATTATAACCTTGAGATATACACCATCGTTACCAGGGAACCTTTTACATTCCACCACATTATTAACAGATGTATCAACAACTTCATTACCCTTTGACTTTAGCCTCTCCAAAAAGTAATTATAATTATTCATTGAAACCCCATCATTTACTCATTCGCATCTTGTAATGAGAATTTCCATACGAATCATTGGGAATTAGCAATCAGTATTTTGAAATCTCGCAGCATGTCTACGCCAACAGTTATATGCGTATATATAACGTCTATCTTCTGGACTTAATTTGAATGTGAAGATTCTGAAAAACACTTCGAACTACGAATTGGTTCTCCGAAAATGGAAAAATAATGATGAAGCAGCAAAAAAACTATAAACGACCTTAACAGTAAAAGTTTGATGATAATGAATAGGTGTGCTGGCAAAGCGCAGAAAAAGAGAAGTCTTGGAACTGGAAAACGGATTGAGCAAAGTAGGAAGGAGGCTGTGGACAAATTACAAAGACTAAACCTGACTTCAAAGGATCCAAATAATTCAGTATCTGCTGAAGTCATTAACGAATACCTTGCTCCTGACTCTAAACCCCTGCGGACAATATTCTTCATCATCCTCTGATATTAGAAATTCTAAAATATCATCATATCTTTCATTATAAATATCCTCCATATTTCTGAAGATATTTTCTTAATTTTTCTTATTTGAAATCATTTACCTCTTCGCGCTATCTGTATTACATCATAAAAGAAACTATTTTAGTTTCTAAATTCTGAAACATTCAAGTTTAAAATAGGAATATTTTGAAGTAGTGTTGGGAACTGAAGCATGAATTAGTATAATATAATAACACTTGATCAATGTGATTATATTACATTAAGTCATACTGAGTTTCTAAATGGAACGTGATGATTCACAGATCATAACATCATCATGTGCCATGTTATACGACTCTTGTATTCTATTTAACCTCTAAAATATCAAGAAAATATTTCTTGATGATTCGGCCTTTTCCAAGGTATTTTAGTAATTTGACAAGTCAAGATCGTGCCATCACAATTTCCTTCCTAGAACATTAACAATGTTCATTTCGAAATTCGTATCTGTGAATTCTGGACCATTACAAGCGGTGCTTAATCGCAAGAAGAAGAAACGAAAGGACAAAACTCCGAAATAGAATTTGGGGTATAAATTGCAGCAAATAAAAGAGAGCATTAACTGTGAATGATAATGATTATAGAAGACAGAAGCAGAGACTTTGAAATATAAGGGAACATATAAAGCCCAACGACAAACCAGAAATTATAAACCATATATATCGATGCATATAGCAATATAAAGACACGGGAGAACTAGGAACACTATAAACCCAAGAGTATAGTAGAAGTAAATAGATTCTTCCGGCGGTAGATGAAAAAAAGAAGATTGACCGATATGAAAGTTAGAAGTATATCGAGAATCAGAACTGGATGGAGCATATTGATGAATACTTTAAAATATGAGTTGAGGGGGAAAGAATAGAAGGTGATGAAACATGACTAGGAACTTAGAAATCAACAGATTTAACTCACACAATGGCAGAATAAGTGAATCAAACCCTCTAGTGAATAGGTTAGGTTTTTTTTTGATTAATTTAGTCAAACCACAACTAAATCAAGTGTGATTAGATCAACACCTAGAGCTATTATTCACCACCTGGGTGATTTGGACTGAGAGAGAATCGAAGGAGCTCACTAGATCTGAGTGTGTGTAACAAATGAGAGGCTTACCCTAAAATGAAGAACATAAGACTTTATATACCCCTGCTGTTGACACACCCATACGATTCATTCATCACACGTACGAGTTGGCTTCATCAACCGTACGGGTGATCACTCACTCGTGTCTTATCATTTAGGTTGTAATTGTGACTTAGCTCAGCATCAACCATGCGTATGAGCCTGTCAGCCGTACTAGTGAGGCTTCACTCGTACGTCTGACTAAGTCTAACATAGTCAAACATCTAAATCCCGTTCTTGCAGTTCCTGTAACCACATACAAACACGGATAGGATAATAATGAGCAATCATGGTGGCCTGTAAACTGTTGTACCTGCAATGGACGTGGGTAGATGTCTAGGGACTTGCATAAAATGCATCAACAGATGGTGTGAGTTGTAAGGAAATGAAGGAGGTGAATTTATAAGAAAATCTCCGACAGAACAATTAAAATGGACGATCGCATTTAAAGCGGATCCTAATTCCCTTGATTACCGGAGAGTCAAATCTTATTAAGAAGATTTTCTTCAAATCCCTTAAAATCTGGGAATCAATCATATCTACATCAAATGATAAGATGAATCTACACTTACTCATTTCACTCTTCTATGTTAGCTTCATTCGTACTCTTCATATAAATGGATTGTTTATCCAAATTATTCGCTGATGATAAAACTCTAATTTTCAGCCCGTATGCATCATGAAAACATACTTATTATCATTCACGACCTTTCCACTCAAATTTCGGGACGAAATTTCTTTAACGGGTAGGTACTGTGACAACCCGGAAATTTCCAACCAAATTTAAACTTTAATCTTTATATGTTTCCGACACGATAAGCAATATTTGTTAAGTTAAATTTCAAGAATTTTAAACTATGTTCATACATTCATTCAACCTCGACCAAGTTCCAACGATTCACGAACCATTAAACGAATATGATTATATATGTATATGTGTATATATATTATAACTTGAAACGTAAACAAAATATTAGATTAAATACTTTATATGATTGTATCTGTTTCAAAATGTTTATCAATGGAATTAGAAGATAAGATCAAATGATTGAATTATCAGATATATTGAATTATGATTACAAGTCTCTGTTGAAAGGCCCACGTTGATTTAAGAAATCTTTTCATTTTAACAATATTCGAAAAATGGTAAAGTGATTTATAAATATGAACAAATTGTCAATCATTGAGAACTAGACAAAGGATAGTGGAAGATTGAATCTCATAAAGACTCGATTGATCTATTTAGTTTCAAACTTACAAAAACGTTTTCAGTTTAAAAAGAACTTTATTATTAAAACGTATATAACTTTTATAAATATCTAGAACCACTTTTGTCAACTCATTATTTAACTAGTATGATAAAGATAACGATATTTATATTTTATTTTATTAAATATATATAACGATTTAAATTAATATTATATATATTTATACGCGTATTATACGTACATAGTTTTATACTTTTACTATACTTAAACTTTACCTTTACTTTATTTTTACTTTACTTTAACTTTAATAATTCACTTTAATAATTCATACATTAATAATTCACTTTAATAATTCATACTTTAATAATTCACTTTAATAATTAATTTTTAATAATTCACTTTAATAATTCATACTTTAATAATTCACTTTAATAATTCAAAAATCTATTATAAATAGAATTCAATAGGTTTCATTATTTCATAGAAACTTGAAAATAGTTTTCTCTAAACTCTCTCAATCGATTTACATATATATATTTACTCCGTATTATCTCAAGATATTATTAGTATACATAAAATATTACGACGAAGTGCTGTCCGAGTGATTTCGAAGTTGTTTTTACGAGTGGGATAGGATTAAGGAAATTATGGGTTATAGCTATGGAGGTGATTAAGTATGGTTCATGGGTATGCTCGTGAGGTCAATATAGTGTTTATCATCTCTGTTGCGTTTACGTACCTTTCCTGCAATATTGAATCTCAATATTGATATGTGAGTACTCATAATTTAATTTTTACATACTAATAGTGTATCCCTGACTAGTGCTCGAGTATATAGGATTATGCATGCTTGTACTTTTGATATTGTCATTAGATAGGTTATGTTGATTCCTGATTTAGTTACATATACGATTGAGATAAGGTATAAGATATGCATGTTGTTGGAAAGCTAGCGAAAAATAGTTGAATTTTGGTTTAAGAATCACTTGAATCCAAGTAACGGTTAGAAAGTTATGAAATAAACAAATTGCATAATTAATTTCGTAATTAAAATTGCTGATGATAATTAGTGAACTAATTTTCTGGGTTATAAAAAGTGGTTATTTGGATTCTACTCGTCGAGTAGATGAATTTTCATATAAAGCACGTCTCGTTTCGTTGAACGGTTGTCAAGTTATGGACAAAAGAAGTTTTGCAAATTTTGATGAAATGTCAAAACGGGAACTGAAATTCTCGCTGATCTGCGTTGTTTCGTATATAACAAAAAATACCACTGAATTCTTTGCTGTAAGGTCTAACAAACGACTCTGGCCGTTTGTCAATTCGAGTCTCGACGATTTTTCTAAAAATCATCAAAGTTGACGGTTTGATCACATTTTAAAATTCTAAAAAGAGCTGAAACTTTTTTATTTAAAAATGCCAGTTTTGTATCAGTTGTCATGGTCAGCCTGATATGTGTTTACTCTTGCCAAAAATCATGTTATATCTTTGTGGTAACGAGGATTTGCAGGCTTTAACCGTTTGTCAATACGAGTTTTGAGGAATTTTCTAAAAATCTCCAAAGTAGGCTACTCGGTCACTTTTGTAAATTTATTAAAGCTGAAAAATTAACTTTGAAACGCCGAAAACGCGTTGGCAACTACGAGTTGTCTAGGTTTAGTTTACTTCTGTAATATTTATGCTTAATCTTTTTGGTAATGTGTAACTTTTATCTTTGGCCGTTTATCAATCGGAGTTCCGATAATTTTTCTAAAAATAGCTGAAGTGGCCCGTTTAGTCATGTTTGACCGAAAATCATTTTTGTATAAGTTATTATATATTTGCATACGACCTCATTTTTACTTTGACCATTGACTTTGAACTTTGACTTTTCCTGTTAACTTTTCAGTTTACTTTTTGTGTTGATTTTCTCTAAAAAAAAAAAACCTAAAATACTATTTTATGATTATGAAACCATTTGTGTTACGTTGTTTCACACGTCACCTTTTACTAGAATCTTAATTGAGCATGAGTAATATAACATGTTACTATACTGTAGAGTCAGACTCGAGCTATAGGATAGAATTACACTATGACCTGACCTAAATTGCTATACAAATATTGACCAACATATAAATATATATAATTAATATAGGTTCGTGAATCCGAGGCCAACCTTGCACTTGTTCAATGACGTTATATGTATTTTTACTACGAAATACAGTATGGTGAGCTTCATTAATCCCTTTTTAAATGCTTTTGCAATATATATTTTTGGGACTGAGAATACATGCGCTGTTTTTATAACTGTTTTACGAAATAGACACAAGTAATTGAAACTACATTATATGGTTGAATTATCGAAATCGAATATGCCCCTTTTTATTAAAGTCTGGTAATCTAAGAATTAGGGAACAGACACCCTAATTGACGCGAATCCTAAAGATAGATCTATTGGGCCTAACAAACCCCATCCAAAGTACCGGATGCTTTAATACTTCGAAATTTATATCATGTCCGAAGGAGGATCCCGGAATGATAGGGGATATTCTTATATGCATATTGTTAATGTCGGTTACCAGGTGTTCACCATATGAATGATTATTTTTGTCTCTATGCATGGGACGTATATTTATGAGAACTGGAAATGAAATTCTTGTGGTCTATTAAAATGATGGAAATAAATGATTATGATAAACTAATGAACTCACCAACCTTTTGGTTGACACTTTAAAGCATGTTTATTCTCAGGTGTTAAAGAAATCTTCCGTTGTGCATTTGCTCATTTTAAAGATATTACTTGGAGTCTTTCATAGCATATTTCGAAGAACGTTGCATTCGAGTCATTGAGTTCATCAAAGATTATTATTAAATTAATTTATAGTTGGATAGTGGATATTATGAAATGGTATGCATGCCTGTCAATTTTCGATGTAAAGAAAGATTGTCTTTTAAAAACGAATGCAATGTTTGTAAAATGTATCATATAGAGGTCAAATACCTCGCAATGTAATCAACTATTGTGAATCGTTTATAATGTATATGAACGGGTCCTTTCAGAAATGACGGGTGAATTGGAGGTTATCCATGAAAGAACACAATTGAAGCCACCTCAGTGCAAAATCTGGGATTTATATATAGATGGTGCATCGTGTATTGAAGGAGCAGGCACGGGATTAGTGTTGACAAATCCAAGTGGAGAAGAACACGCATACGCGCTACGCTTTAATTTTGATGTAACAAACAATGAGGCTGAATATGAAGCATTGCTTGCAGGATTAAATATGGTGCATAAGATGAATATTAAGCAGTTGCGCGCATATGTTGATTCACAGCTGGTGGCCAACCAATTCAATGGCTCTTTTGAAGCCCATGAGTTGTCTATGCAGAAGTATTTAAAACTTGTGCAGGAATCCGCAGAAAAATTTGAATTCTTTAAGTTATCACAAGTATTAGAAGTCAAAATAAAAAGGCGGATGCGTTGAGCAAACTTACTGCATTGACATTTTCGCACTTTCAAAAGCAGGTCTGGGTAGAAGAACTTCCCAATAAATCCATAGATGGAAGTTTATTTGTTGCGGCTATAGAAGAGGTTGAACCAAATTGGATGGTGAAGAGACCCCTCCTAATCCATCCAAACGAAGTCCATATCGATTACAAATGTTTCACAACAGTTGATTACATCACGAGGTACTTGAGCTCTATATGATACATTTTACAAACATTGCATTCGTTTTTAAAAGACAAACTTTCATTTCATCGAAAGTTGACTGCATGCATACCATTTCATAATATACCCAACTATAATTAACTTAATAATAATCTTGATGAACTCAACGACTCGGATGCAACGTCTTTTGAAATATGTCATGAATGACTCCAAGTAATATCTTTAAAATGAGCAAATGCACAGCGGAAGGTTTCTTTCATACCTGAGAATAAACATGCTTTCAAGTGTCAACCAAAAAGTTGGTGAGTTCATTAATTTAACATAAATAATCATTTCCATCATTTTTATAGACCACAAGAATTTCATTTCCAGTTCTCATAAATATACGTCCCATGCATAGAGACAAAAATCATTCATATGGATTGAACACCTAGTAACCGACATTAACAAGATGCATATAAGAATATCCCCTATCATTCCAGGAAATCCTTCGGACATGATAAAAACGACACCGAAGTACTAAAGCATCCGGTACTTTTGACGGGGTTCGTCGGGCCCATAGATCTATCTTTAGGATTCGCGTCAATTAGGCGTGCACTAATTCTCAAAATTAGTGATGTTCCCTAATTCTTAGGCTACCAAGCTAAAAGGGGCATATTCGGCTTCGATCATTCAACCATAAAATGTAGTTTCGATTACTTGTATCTATTTCGTAAAATATTTATAAAAGCAGCGCATGTATTCTCAGTCCCAAAAATATAAAGAGTAAAAGGGAATCAAATGAAACTCACCATACTGTATTTCGTAGTAAAAATACATATAACGTCATTGAACAAGCGCAAGGTTGGCCTCGGATTCACGAACCTATATTATTTATATATTTATTAATATACTTAATTATAATCGAACAAATATATATATGTATTATATATTTCTTATTTATTTTAGTAATACATTTGTTATTTCCAATGTTATATATATATATATATATATATATATATATATATATATATATATATATATATATATATATATATATATATAATTTTTATATTAAAGATAGTAAATTAAATATATTTGTGATATATGTAATAATTATAAATAATTTTTGTTGTAATAAAAATAATAATACTATTAGTAATTTTAGTAATAATAATTAATGATAAAAATAAAAATAATGTTAAAAAATAATAATAATAATGATAGTAATAATAATACTAACAATGATAATAATAATAATGTTAATAATAATAATAATAACAATAATAATAATAATAATAATAATAATAATAATAATAATAATAATAATAATAATAATAATAATAATAATAATAATAATAATAATAATAATAATAATAATAATAATAATAATAATAATAATAATAATAATAATAATAATACCTTAAATGAAAAGCTTCCAAAAACAAAAGTGTCTATGCCCGGGCTCGAACCCGCGACCCCTCGTTCACAAGACCAACACCTAAACCAGTTGAACCATTCAGTTTTTCTAATTTTGTATCACTACACAGAATATATAACCCGTATATTTATTACCTCAATTTCTTCCTAAATGATTTTCCAAGCCTAACTTGCTTAATCCAAAAGGACACCTTAGGCCCAACAGCAATTAACGACCCAATTAACAATTTCACAACCCAAGATTAACTAACCTATTTAATTACCCCAAGTTATTGTAGTTTAAATAAAAAAAAGAATGCTGCAGGTCAGATTCGAACTCAAGACCCTGCGAATAACCGCCACCACCTTAACCACTCGACCATTGATATTTTTCTGAAATAACTCAAACCCGTTTAAATATAACCCTTACTGTTTCCTTCATCTAAATCATCATCATCATTCATCTTAAATACGACATCATCACCATGTCAGGATCTCATGATCATCGAATCGTCATCTTTACCATGCCATGTAACATCATACCTCATCATGATTATCAACAAATCACCATATCATAATCATTCGGTTTAAAAAAAATATCATTATCGAGAAAAAAATGAATCTTCATCATCACCATAACATCTCGTTGTAACCCCATCATTTTCGATCAGAAACAGGAATCAACGAAGTAGAAGCAGGTTACGGTGGTTTAAGGTGATGGTTTTTGCAGCGGTTGAAACAAAACAAGAAAATCGATGTACTGTAGCATCGTTGTATTACCATATTTATATATATATTTTTTAAGAAGTATCAATCTTTATCATCGTTATTGTAACAAAAAGAAGAAGCAATAACAGTAGCTTCGTTGGGTTCTCCGGTTGTGGGTGTTTAATGGGTTCACGGTTCAACACCGAAAGAGAAGAAAGAGATAGGAGAGAGATTGAGGAAAGAAGGTGGTGGTTGCGGTTTGAAGGATGGTTTGCGATGGTTTCTCTTGGACCGAAACAACTAACAGCGTAGCAGTAGCAATGGTTTGTGGTGGTTCAAACAATTGTAACGATGGATGATGGTGTTGTGGTGGATTCGGGGTGATGAAGGTGGGTGTTCCTAAGGAAGACAAGGGTGAAGAAGAGGTGATTGTTTGCGGTGGTAGGAAGTGGTGGCAGATGATGGTTTATGGTGGCGAGTGGCCCTCGGTGGTGAAGTGTGGAGGTGATCATATGTTAGTGTATGTGTGTATGTGCCATATACATATATATAAATTTAAACATATAATTATAATATTAATAATAATTAATAATAATAAGATAATGAATCTAAAAATCAAACATTGCACAGTAAAAATAATTGATACACAGTATAGCCGCCAGTGTTTTAACTTATTATTAATTCACATATCGTGTCCATTGCTAAACAGTTAACGTATAAAAGTGCTCCTAAAAATCCCAATTTTTTAGATTAGATATATTTAATTATTTCACTCATTAACTGTTTGAAACATGATAAAAAAGGTTCTATAATTATTTCTTTTCTGTTCCAATTAATATGTACGGAGTACAAAAACTTAAGTTGAAAAGGTAAAAAAATATTTATCAAAACTATTATCTTTTTAATCAAATTATGTACCAACTTTTATTTTAAAACTTCATATATATATATATATATATTAGACCTATTTTAAAAATAATTAAACGTCAACCAAAAGTTACAGACATTTACAATTTAAGTTCAAAATTAATTATACTTAATATACATTATGTATATATATAAACAGTTTTAAATAACAAAATTTACTATGCAAATAAATATATTAATTAATTAATTTAAATATAACAATATATATACAAGTAATATACATATATTATATATACATAAAATAATAGTTTTTATTACAATGTATTTTATTGTACATATTTATTTATAACAATAAATGTTATATAATAGTTTATTAATGTTCATGTTATTATATATATTATACATATATTTATATATACGCATATTTATATATATCTACATATTTACAAGCAATGCTTCGTGAATCACTGGGAATAGTCAAAAGTCAAATGGTTTCATGTAAACTGTTAAAAAAATTAGAGATTTAACTTTACAGACTTTGCTTATCGTGTCGAAAACATATAAAGATCAAGTTTAAATTTGGTCAGAAATTCCCGGGTCATCAAAGATGGGTCCTATTGCCAATTATCTGCGAAATGGTGCATTGCCAGAAGATAAAAAGGAAGCTCATTTGGTACGCAAAAGATCACCTATGTATGTGATTAAAAATGATGTGTTATATCGCAAATCGTATTTGGGACCATTAATGCGGTGTGCAGGACCCGCAGAAGCAGCAACAATTGTTGAGGAAGTGCATAGTGGATGTTGTGCTCTTCATTCAGGTTATAAAACTATTGCCGCAAAAATAATGCGAATGGGTTACTTTTGGCCTACCCTATATCACGATGTTGCGCAAACTGTTAAAAGGTGTAAAAGCTGTCAAAGGCACGTACCGCAGAATCGCAAACCAAGGCATGATATGATTCCAATTGATTCGCCATGGCCATTTTATAAATGGGCCATTGATATTGTGGGACCCTTTCCACCAGGTGCAGGGAATGTAAAGTTCCTGATTGTAGCAATTGATTATTTCACTAAATGGGTGGAAGTGATGTGTGCAGCGTGAGGTTACGAAATAGTATTAATTTTTACTACAAAATGCGACGAAATATTACACAAGTTTTATTTATTTATTTATCGAGTGGATATACCTAAACCTTGCTACAACACTTATAGGCAGTGTACCTAATCGTAGAGTAGTGTAGTTTTTAGTAAGTCCGGTTCGTTCCACAGGGAGCTGGTGAAGTTAACGCTATATTATTAAGTTTATTTGTAAAAATATATATATAAATAAGTAGTAGTATTATTATAAAATGGGGGTTTTACCGTTTAATGACCGGTTTGTCGATTTTAAGCGTAAAAATAAATGACAAAAATTAAAGTGCGTAAAATAAATTGCGATAAATAAAATGACAGAAAATAAAATGACAGAAAATAAAAGTGCGATGAAAAATACAATAAAACAATTATGCTTATTTAAACTTCCGTAATCATGATGTTTAACGTTTTGATTTTAATTAATTGTTACTCGGGTTAATTGTCCTTTGTCATGGTTTATTTGATACATATCTGGTTTTTATCCATAATAGTCCATCGGTCATAAATATAAAGTGCGAGTGTCCTCGTCAAATTACCCTTATACCCGAATTCAAATATTCCAACTAATTAAGGATTTAAACTGTGACGCAGTTATCACTTCTGTCAACAATTACACCAGTTATCACTGTATGTAATCTACCCCTGTTTTGATTAGATATGAATATTAATTTACCCACTTGATCAGTTTGAATAATCAATTACCCAACCCGAATAATTAATTAAATGATTATAATAGATTCCATATGAACGTCACTAAATAGGACAACCATAATCATTATTAATTATTAGGATAATTAATTTGAAGATAGGTTCGACAGACTCCAATGAGTTGTCACTCAATTAGACAATACCCCCCATCTATTAATAGTCAATAGTCCAATTTCCACAAGTGTCGGTCTTTTGCCCAAACCTTAATTATGGTACAAAATCCAATAACCCCGTCTTAATATTTAGTCAAACATCACGATTACTTCGGCTTAAATAAGCATAATAATAACTTAGTTACGAGACATTAATTTAAAAAGGAAGAACATAACTTACAGTGATTATTAATCGCGTAGCGTTACACGGACAGAGTTCCTACTTTAAAACCCGTAAAACATTTCTTACAATAACCCAATTATTATTAATCTTAAATTAAACTTAATATTATAAATATAAATATAAATTACATAAGAAAGAAAGAAGATTGGAAAAAGGTGTATCTAAATCATCGATTTAGATGGCCTTTTATAGGCAAATCATAAATTGAAATTTTCACTTATGACCCCTGAACTATGCTCAATTAACAACTTTTTATTATTTAATATTATTCTTATTATGAATTATTTAAATAATATATTTTATTCATGTGCATAGTTGACTCGTAATTTTTACACCGTTGCGTCGAGCGTTGAGAGTTGACTCATGTCCCGGTTCCGGATTTTCGAACGTCCTTTCGTACAATTTTATATCGTGTACTTTGCGTTTTGTAACTTGTACTCTTGTCATTTTTAGACGTTCTTCATCAATAAATTGAACCTTTTGAATTGTATCTTGTACATTTGAGCTTTTTGGACGTTTTGGTCTTTCAAATCTTCGTTTTTGTCTTTAAATCTTCATTTTCGAGCGATTTGCGTCTTTCGTCTTCGCACTTATTTATTTAACTATTACAACTAAAAATAAGGAAATTACATTTAAAAACTTTACATATTGGAACGATATTGCTACTAAATATATGTTCATTTGGAACACTATCAAATATCCCCACACTTGAGCGTTGCTTGTCCTCAAGCAATACAGAACTTGAAATAAAAACATACATGAATCACTTTTTTATTCATCACATTTTGTACATCAGTGATTTTGATATAGCGGTATAAACAATGACAGTAATGATGGTTAAAGGTGGGTGTGTCATCCACAGTTGCCTTGGGTTTAGGTCAACGACACTTGCAATCAAATAGCCGATTTACTTTCGGTTTCCAAAGCAAAGTGCACATTTGAAAGGCGGTTTACAGTCCCACATGACTATAAAAATTTAGATCCTTTAGGAAATAGGATCTTTATGAAAACATTTGATCTTTTGAAAATTCAATCTAGCTTTTACCCTAGATAAGTTTTCTGATTTGATCCACCATTGGTGTTGCAAAATATATTTGTGGATCAATATTTTGGCTAAAAACATTTAGGTTCGTGTAATCCACTGTTATCCCGGTATCGGAAAGCACACATCCAGTTTACTTGTTCCGTATATTACCTTTCGGTAAACTACCGTCCGGTTGTAAAGGAAAGCGATGAACAAGAAACTGTTAAGGCAATGTCCCGTGACATGCAGATGATTATGGTCTTTTAACATGTCGGATGCTAGAACTATCCTTGGTAGGAGCGATAGTAAAGATCATCCTATGATTTTTCGGTCTGGCACAAGGTCCTGTCTCCGACCATGCTATGCAACCACCGTTCTTACGGTTGACACCCGATTTGGTTCAGGTGACCTAATGAATTCCAGGTGAATTCCTAGGATTTTACGTTCAATGGTAATGAACGCATTGAAAATGGATTTTCAGAAAACAAATCGGTTTGCAATTTTGATCAAAATATTTTCTCGTTCAAGCTCGAGTTTAGATATCATTGAATTCCATGAGTTTGAATTCTCAATCTTTAAGGTCAATCTCTAGGATTGAGTAATATCAGTCTTAAAAGCTGATTTTTAATCTTTAAGGAGATTATCCTTTCTGGGGATCTGATTCATTAGTCCTATCAAGCTAATTTGCACGGTGCCCCCCCATTGTACGAGATAAATCCTTCTCATGGTTAGGATAAATCTGACCACATGGCGACCCTGTTTGATGCTGAGGTCCATGGATTTCCTGCTGATTTTAGAGATGACTTTTCTAGATTTTTCGTCAACCTACAGCTGGTCTAGACGACAACTTCATGACCTAAATCAAGAAGCGCGTTTCTTTTTCTGAAGACTTTACTTCCTTTTAATGATGGAATTGATTCATCGTGTAGATCCATCTTTCTTTAAAATATATTACAGTAAACCGGGTAAAACTGATTAGTATCGTCCAAAGCAAAAGTACCTGCAATAATTCTTATACAAAAATGTGATAGATAGTTTTTAATTGAATAACTTGGTACATTCTCCCCACACTTAGCTTTTATTTATTCTTTTCTTTGCCTTTTTATTCTCTTCTATCCCATTTTAAATGAATTCAAGCGTTTTGGGTTGTTTCTCAATTTATGTCCTCGAGGTAACAATAATTTCGGCATTAACACCTAGTTTTATCGTTCATAAATATGTATAAACATGATTTTGAATTCATTTAGTTGAAATTTCTTTCAAATTTTCACAAAATTTGGCAATTAAAACAAGTGTAAACCCGAAAGAATTTATAACCCTTCCCCACACTTGAGATCTTGCAATGCCCTCATTTGCAAGAAATCAGTAAAAATTTAAATTCATGAGGGTGATTAGTGTAGAAAAATGATTAAAAATACCGAGTTTGCAAACATATTGTTGTTATTTCACATTTGATATTTTGTTTCTTGTCGTCAAAATTAGTACCTTTTTCTGAACTTAATGACAGTCTTTGAAAGTGCGTTATTTTACCCTATTTTGTACATAAGATAAAATACAAATATATATATATATATATATATATATATATATATATATATATATATATATATATATATATATATATATATATATATATATATATATTTTTGAAGTTTGGTTTATAACCCCACTTTTCAAAAATTTATAAAGTATAATATTTTTGGCATACTTTAAATCAATAAAATTAAAAATAATGATAACAAAATTTGTCGCCCCGCCCTCGGGTAAAGTAATTTCGGTTCAACTACCTAATCTTCAACTCACGACGAATTTTAGAAATCATTTTTTTACTTAATGAAATAAAGTAAATTTTGTTTTTAAATTCACACAAAACTTAAATTTAAAAAGCATATTAATTTCATATAAAACCTACAAAATAAAAAAAAAATCACAATGGGGGGAGAAAACTAGTTCTTTAGTGTCTGCTAGCGGAAAAGACCAATCGAATTCCATTCTCGGAACTACACGAGAACAAAACAACTAACTCCAAACAGCATTTTCTTTTTAGAATATTTGAATCTCCTCACACTTAGGTAGATGTGGTGTCGAAATTGTGATTAACTTCATCGTCAATTTCTCTTGGACCATAATTAACTTGCATATCTGTGACTTTTGCTTTAAGCTAGTGACCAGCTTTTTTCGTAATATCCACAAATTCAACTAGCTTCGCCTTTTCTTTAGGCGACAGATTGGATACTAACCGGTTATATAACTTAAAGTTTTCCTTACTTTTAGCATCAATAACCCGTTTAAAAAGTTTCTTCATTGAACTGTTAATAACGGGGTTATTTAATTTCGTATCAACTATGGGGTTCTTTATTATCAAGTCATCATTAGGTGTTACTTCATTTTCCCCACACTTAAGTGTTCTATTATTGTTAAGCATTACCGTTGGAGTTGGTAAAACAACATGGTTCTTACCAATCGTTTTTGTCGGTTCAACGGTTTTGGTTTGTGGATATTTAGACTGTCGAATCATAAAGGTGATCGATTTCTCATCATTAATAAGTGTCATTCTACCCTTTCTTACATCAAATAACGCCCCGGTGGACGCTAAGAATGGTCGACCTAAAATTAGAGGAACGTTTGAGTCCTCTTCTATGTCAATGACAATGAATTCGACTAGAAAGGTTAAATTACCTACTTGAACGGGTAGGTTGTCAGCAATTCCAACTGGGTGCTTAATGGTTTGATCAAGGAGTCGAACACTCATATCCGTTGGAGTTAACTCACCTACACCTAATCTCTTATATAATGAAAGAGGCATAACACTCACACTTGAACCTAAATCTGCTAGTGCATCATACATGACACAGTCACTAAGTAGACAAGGAACAATAAATTCACCCGGATCACCTACCCTAGGTGGAGGATTTGGTGGAACTGTCTTCACCGGGTTTACTTCTACTGTTTTTGTTTCTTGCACTTTTTTATTCTTCTTCTTCTTCTTTCCAGAGGTATCACAAACTTTATTACCTATTACTTGCTCATACTCAACTCCTTTTCTTGGAAACGGGATGGGTGGTCTGTATGGTGCCACCACTGGCTTTACATACTTGGGTGGTGGTGGTGGTGTAACTTCTTCATTGTTACTTACATCTAAAACTTTCCCATCTTCTGGTATTGGTTTTTCAGAATTTGTTGATATCATGTTAACATTTTCATTCCGAGGATTTACTTCATTATTACTCGGTAGCTTTCCTTGTTCCCTTTCACTCATCAATCTAACAAGAGTACCTACTTGTTTTTCTAGATTCAAAATGGAAGCTTGTTGAGTTCTAAATGACTGATCAAACCTCTCATTCGTTTGGGTTTGAGTTTCAATAAATTGTGTTTGAGATTCAACTAGCTTAAATACCACTTCTTCCAGATTTGACTTCTTCTCGTCGGTTTGTTGTGGTGGTTTATACAAGCCAGGTCTTTGTTGATTGAAAGTGTTGTTTTGAGTTGGTTGGTTATTCGGACATTGTTGGTTATACGAGTTATTGTCGGGTCCTTTTGGATTGTAAAGATTGTTTTGATTTCGATTGAAGTTTGGCCTTGGCGGTTGATAATTATTCTGATAACTATTTTCCAGCCTTTGGTTCATGTAGACAACATTCTCACGTTGTTCCATCGTTTGTTCAATGTGACAGTCTTTCATTAAGTGTGGTCCACCGCATTGCTCACAACTGATTCGTATTGCGTGAATATCTTTATTCATCTTTTCCATTCGTCTCTCGAAAGCATCTATTTTTGCGGAAACGGAATCAAAGTTATGGCTAGAATCGGCTCTAGCCACTTTAGATGAACGATATATATCTTTCTCTTGGTGCCACTCATGAGAGTGGGAGGCTGTGTTATCAATAATTTTGTAAGCTTCAGTTGCGGTTTTCTTCATAATGGAACCACCAGCTGTTATGTCGAAGTCTTTTCGTGTAGCAACGTTGACACCTTGGTAGAATATTTGTACTATTTGGTAAGTGTCTAAACCGTGTTGAGGACATCCTCTCAACATCCTTCCGAATCTTGTCCACGCCTCATATAATGTTTCATTTGGCTTTTGCGCGAACGTAACAATTTTTCCTTGAAGTCTCACGGCTTTAGATGCCGGAAAGAATTGTTTAAGAAATTTTTCAACTAAAACATCCCATGTGTCAATCGCCCCTTCAGGTAACGATTCTAACCAATCTTTGGCTTCTCCCTTTAAAGTCCAGGGAAACAACATGAGATAGATCTGCTCATCTTCCACTTCTCGGATTTTGAATAGTGTACAAATTCTTTTAAACGTACGAAGGTGTTCGTTAGGATCTTCATTCGGTGCACCACTGAATTGGCATTGGTTAGTTACCATGTGTAGAATTTGTCCTTTGATTTCATAATCTGGCGCATTAACTTCTGGCTTAATAATGGCGTGACCTTGGCCCGTGCGTGTGGCTCTCATTCGATCTTCCATACTTAGAGGTTCCAGATTTTCCATAATTGAATTTGTTGAATACGAATCACTAGAAGATTCTGATTTAATGGTTTGTGGTTCAGGAGGAATGATTAGTGGTTCTGGATCTTGGAATTGTCCCTGAATATTCTCCGGATTCTCAATTGTGAGGTCGGGTTCAAAAGATGGATTATCGGAAATTTGAGTTGGAGTTCTTGGTCGACTGGATGATGATTCTAAAGAAAAATCAACGGCGACAATATTGGCTAGATGTCTTGATCGAGTTATAGGTGGTGAACGTATGAAAGGTGGTGAACGTTTTACTCGGTGCATTCACTGAAAATCCTATTAGTTTTTAAAAGGAAAGAAAAATTATATAAGGTATCCAATTAATAGACTTTTCTGATTTTGCCCACGTTTCGAATAGCCAAAAGATGCAGCAGAGGGGCAGGATTCGTTTGGTCTCAATATAATTGAGTACTGTTTGGCTCCAATAACCCGGTCCACGTACAAATCCAACTATTACTACGAACCAGAAAATTTTGATGTCTATCAATTTAACCACTTAAAATAAATTTTCGTAATTTTAAGAAATTTAGATAAGAAGTAGAATAAAAATCTTATCCTAAAACTAGAATAGCGAGAAATAAGAAAGAAAAAAAAAAAAAAAAAAAAAAAAAAAAAACGCGTCGAAAAAGGTCGAAAAATAAAAGGTCGAAAAATAGGCGTCGAAAAATAAAAATAAGAAAGTAGCGCGAAAAACGGCGTCGCAAAATTCTAAAGCACATAAATCTTAGTCTAAGGAATAAGCACTTAAGGAATTTTACGGCAAACCTAAAAATTCTAGAAATAAAAATAACTATGCAAAACTAAACTTAATACTAAAAATTGTAACTATAGTCTAAAAATCTAAAGGTAATAAAAATTAAAAAAAAATTTATTATTTATTATTTTTTTTTTAAATATTTTTTTTTTTTTTTTTTAAAAAAACGAATTTTTTTTTTACAAATTTTTTTTTTTTAAAAGAAAACGAATTTTTTTTCTTAAAAAAAACGTTTTTTTTTTTACAATTTTTTTTTTTTTTTTTTAAAAACGATTTTTTTTTTACAAATTAATAATTTTTTTATAATTATTATTTTTTTCAAAACTTTTTTTTTTAATTCATTTACTATTCATGAATAGTAAATGAAAAGAAATTAATTAATTTACTATTCACATGAAAGCGACATGATAGAAATTATTAATTACAAGTTACATAATATACCCCTGAAGTATTTAATAAATACGACTTTTTAAAACTTTACGTATCAAATTTTGATTCTAAAATATTATTATATTATTATATTCTATTTCAATATTATTATATTCTATTTCAATATTATTATATTATTATATTTTATTTCAATATTATTATAATTAAAAATATAGCGTTTTAGCGCTCCCCGGCAGCGGCGCCAAAAACTTGATGTGTGCAGCGTGAGGTTACGAAATAGTATTAATTTTTACTACAAAATGCGACGAAATATTACACAAGTTTTATTTATTTATTTATCGAGTGGATATACCTAAACCTTGCTACAACACTTATAGGCAGTGTACCTAATCGTAGAGTAGTGTAGTTTTTAGTAAGTCCGGTTCGTTCCACAGGGAGCTGGTGAAGTTAACGCTATATTATTAAGTTTATTTGTAAAAATATATATATAAATAAGTAGTAGTATTATTATAAAATGGGGGTTTTACCGTTTAATGACCGGTTTGTCGATTTTAAGCGTAAAAATAAATGACAAAAATTAAAGTGCGTAAAATAAATTGCGATAAATAAAATGACAGAAAATAAAATGACAGAAAATAAAAGTGCGATGAAAAATACAATAAAACAATTATGCTTATTTAAACTTCCGTAATCATGATGTTTAACGTTTTGATTTTAATTAATTGTTACTCGGGTTAATTGTCCTTTGTCATGGTTTATTTGATACATATCTGGTTTTTATCCATAATAGTCCATCGGTCATAAATATAAAGTGCGAGTGTCCTCGTCAAATTACCCTTATACCCGAATTCAAATATTCCAACTAATTAAGGATTTAAACTGTGACGCAGTTATCACTTCTGTCAACAATTACACCAGTTATCACTGTATGTAATCTACCCCTGTTTTGATTAGATATGAATATTAATTTACCCACTTGATCAGTTTGAATAATCAATTACCCAACCCGAATAATTAATTAAATGATTATAATAGATTCCATATGAACGTCACTAAATAGGACAACCATAATCATTATTAATTATTAGGATAATTAATTTGAAGATAGGTTCGACAGACTCCAATGAGTTGTCACTCAATTAGACAATACCCCCCATCTATTAATAGTCAATAGTCCAATTTCCACAAGTGTCGGTCTTTTGCCCAAACCTTAATTATGGTACAAAATCCAATAACCCCGTCTTAATATTTAGTCAAACATCACGATTACTTCGGCTTAAATAAGCATAATAATAACTTAGTTACGAGACATTAATTTAAAAAGGAAGAACATAACTTACAGTGATTATTAATCGCGTAGCGTTACACGGACAGAGTTCCTACTTTAAAACCCGTAAAACATTTCTTACAATAACCCAATTATTATTAATCTTAAATTAAACTTAATATTATAAATATAAATATAAATTACATAAGAAAGAAAGAAGATTGGAAAAAGGTGTATCTAAATCATCGATTTAGATGGCCTTTTATAGGCAAATGATAAATTGAAATTTTCACTTATGACCCCTGAACTATGCTCAATTAACAACTTTTTATTATTTAATATTATTCTTATTATGAATTATTTAAATAATATATTTTATTCATGTGCATAGTTGACTCGTAATTTTTACACCGTTGCGTCGAGCGTTGAGAGTTGACTCATGTCCCGGTTCCGGATTTTCGAACGTCCTTTCGTACAATTTTATATCGTGTACTTTGCGTTTTGTAACTTGTACTCTTGTCATTTTTAGACGTTCTTCATCAATAAATTGAACCTTTTGAATTGTATCTTGTACATTTGAGCTTTTTGGACGTTTTGGTCTTTCAAATCTTCGTTTTTGTCTTTAAATCTTCATTTTCGAGCGATTTGCGTCTTTCGTCTTCGCACTTATTTATTTAACTATTACAACTAAAAATAAGGAAATTACATTTAAAAACTTTACATATTGGAACGATATTGCTACTAAATATATGTTCATTTGGAACACTATCAGGAAGCAAATGCCTTACGCACAATCACTGGCGTGCAAGTGCGGAATTTTGTATGGGAATACATTGTGTGCAGATTTGGTATTCCACGGGAGCTTGTAAGTGATAATGGAGCGCAGATTGTAAAGACCCATCCTAATCCATCCAGACAAAGTCCATCTCGATTGTAAACGATTCACAATAGTTGGTTACATCGCGAGGTACTTGACCTCTATATGATACATTTTACAAACATTGCATTCGTTTTTAATAGACAAACTTTCATTTTATTGAAAGTTGACGACATGCATACTATTACATAATACATCCAACTATAATTGACTTAATAATAATCTTGATGAACTTGACGACTCGAATGAAATGTCCCGTTCTTATTGATTAAAAACGTTCCATATTAATTGATTTCGTTGCGAGGTTTTGACCTCTATATGAGACGTTTTTCAAAGACTGCATTCATTTTTAAAACAAACCATAACCTTTATTTCATAAATAAAGGTTTAAAAAGCTTTACGTAGATTATCAAATAATGATAATCTAAAATATCCTGTTTACACACGACCATTACATAATGGTTTACAATACAAATATGTTACATCGAATTCAGTTTCTTGAATGCAGTTTTTACACAATATCATACAAACATGGACTCCAAATCTTGTCCTTATTTTAGTATGCAACAGCGGAAGCTCTTAATATTCACCTGAGAATAAACATGCTTTAAACGTCAACAAAAATGTTGGTGAGTTATAGGTTTAACCTATATATATCAAATCGTAACAATAGACCACAAGATTTCATATTTCAATACACATCCCATACATAGAGATAAAAATCATTCATATGGTGAACACCTGGTAACCGACAATAACAAGATGCATATATAAGAATATCCCCATCATTCCGGGACACCCTTCGGATATGATATAAATTTCGAAGTACTAAAGCATCCGGTACTTTGGATGGGGTTTGTTAGGCCCAATAGATCTATCTTTAGGATTCGCGTCAATTAGGGTGTCTGTTCCCTAATTCTTAGATTACCAGACTTAATAAAAAGGGGCATATTCGATTTCGATAATTCAACCATAGAATGTAGTTTCACGTACTTGTTTCTATTTTGTAAATCATTTATAAAACCTGCATGTATTCTCATCCCAAAAATATTAGATTTTAAAAGTGGGACTATAACTCACTTTCACAGATTTTTACTTCGTCGGGAAGTAAGACTTGGCCACTGGTTGATTCACGAACCTATAACAATATATACATATATATCAAAGTATGTTCAAAATATATTTACAACACTTTTAATATATTTTGATGTTTTAAGTTTATTAAGTCAGCTGTCCTCGTTAGTAACCTATAACTAGTTGTCCACAGTTAGATATACAGAAATAAATCGATAAATATTATCTTGAATCAATCCACGACCCAGTGTATACGTATCTCAGTATTGATCACAACTCAAACTATACATATTTTGGAATCAACCTCAACCCTGTATAGCTAACTCCAACATTCACATATAGAGTGTCTATGGTTGTTCCGAAATATATATAGATGTGTCGACATGATAGGTCGAAACATTGTATACGTGTCTATGGTATCTCAAGATTACATAATATACAATACAAGTTGATTAAGTTATGGTTGGAATATATTTGTTACCAATTTTCACGTAGCTAAAATGAGAAAAATTATCCAATCTTGTTTTACCCATAACTTCTTCATTTTAAATCCGTTTTGAGTGAATCAAATTGCTATGGTTTCATATTGAACTCTATTTTATGAATCTAAACAGAAAAAGTATAAGTTTATAGTCAGAAAAATAAGTTACAAGTCATTTTTGTAAAGGTAGTCATTTCAGTCGAAAGAACGACGTCTAGATGACCATTTTAGAAAACATACTTCCACTTTGAGTTTAACCATAATTTTTGGATATAGTTTCATGTTCATAATAAAAATCATTTTCTCAGAATAACAACTTTTAAATCAAAGTTTATCATAGTTTTTAATTAACTAACCCAAAACAGCCCGCGGTGTTACTACGACGGCGTAAATCTGGTTTTACGGTGTTTTTCGTGTTTCCAGGTTTTAAATCATTAAGTTAGCATATCATATAGATATAGAACATGTGTTTAGTTTATTTTAAAAGTCAAGTTAGAAGGATTAACTTTTGTTTGCGAACAAGTTTAGAATTAACTAAACTATGTTCTAGTGATTACAAGTTTAAACCTTCGAATAAGATAGCTTTATATGTATGAATCGAATGATGTTATGAACATCATTTCTACCTTAAGTTCCTTGGATAAACCTACTGAAAAAGAGAAAAATGGATCTAGCTTCAATGGATCCTTGGATGGCTCGAAGTTCTTGAAGCAGAATCATGACACGAAAACAAGTTCAAGTAAGATCATCACTTGAAATAAGATTGTTATAGTTATAGAAATTGAACCAAAGTTTGAATATGATTATTACCTTGTATTAGAATGATAACCTACTGTAAGAAACAAAGATTTCTTGAGGTTGGATGATCACCTTACAAGATTGGAAGTGAGCTAGCAAACTTGAAAGTATTCTTGATTTTATGAAACTAGAACTTTTGGAATTTATGAAGAACACTTAGAACTTGAAGATAGAACTTGAGAGAGATCAATTAGATGAATAAAATTGAAGAATGAAAGTGTTTGTAGGTGTTTTTGGTCGTTGGTGTATGGATTAGATATAAAGGATATGTAATTTTGTTTTCATGTAAATAAGTCATGAATGATTACTCATATTTTTGTAATTTTATGAGATATTTCATGCTAGTTTCCAAATGATGGTTCCCACATGTGTTAGGTGACTCACATGGGCTGCTAAGAGCTGATCATTGGAGTGTATATACCAATAGTACATACATCTAAAAGCTGTGTATTGTACGAGTACGAATACGGGTGCATACGAGTAGAATTGTTGATGAAACTGAACGAGGATGTAATTGTAAGCATTTTTGTTAAGTAGAAGTATTTTGATAAGTGTCTTGAAGTCTTTCAAAAGTGTATGAATACATATTAAAACATTACATGTATATACATTTTAACTGAGTCGTTAAGTCATCGTTAGTCGTTACATGTAAATGTTGTTTTGAAACCTTTAGGTTAACGATCTTGTTAAATGTTGTTAACCCAATGTTTATAATATCAAATGATATTTTAAATTATTATATTATCATGATATTATCATGTATGAAAATCTCTTAATATGATATATATACATTAAATGTCGTTACAACGATAATCGTTACATATATGTCTCGTTTCAAAATCATTAAGTTAGTAGTCTTGTTTTTACATATGTAGTTCATTGTTAATATACTTAATGATATGTTTACTTATCATAATATCATGTTAACTATATATATAACCATATATATGTCATCATATAGTTTTTTTACAAGTTTTAACGTTCGTGAATCACCGGTCAACTTGGGTGGTCAATTGTCTATATGAAACATATTTCAATTAATCAAGTCTTAACAAGTTTGATTACTTAACATGTTGGAAACATTTAATCATGTAAATATCAATCTCAATTAATATATATAAACATGGAAAAGTTCGGGTCACTACAGTACCTACCCGTTAAATAAATTTCATCCCGAAATTTTAAGCTGTTGAAGGTGTTGATGAATCTTCTAGAAATAGATGCGGGTATTTCTTCTTCATCTGATCTTCACGCTCCCAGGTGAACTCGGGTCCTCTACGAGCATTCCATCGAACCTTAACAATTGGTATCTTGTTTTGCTTAAGTCTTTTAACCTCACGATCCATTATTTCGACGGGTTCTTCGATGAATTGAAGTTTTTCGTTGATTTGGATTTCATCTAACGGAATAGTGAGATCTTCTTTAGCAAAACATTTCTTTAAATTCGAAACGTGGAAAGTGTTATGTACAGCCGCGAGTTGTTGAGGTAACTCTAGTCGGTAAGCTACTGGTCCGACACGATCAATAATCTTGAATGGTCCAATATACCTTGGATTTAATTTCCCTCGTTTACCAAATCGAACAACACCTTTCCAAGGTGCAACTTTAAGCATGACCATCTCTCCAATTTCAAATTCTATATCTTTTCTTTTAATGTCAGCGTTGCTCTTTTGTCGACTTTGGGCGGTTTTCAACCGTTGTTGAATTTGGATGATCTTCTCGGTAGTTTCTTGTATAATCTCCGGACCCGTAATCTGTCTATCCCCCACTTCACTCCAACAAATCGGAGACCTGCACTTTCTACCATAAAGTGCTTCAAACGGCGCCATCTCAATGCTTGAATGGTAGCTGTTGTTGTAGGAAAATTCTGCTAATGGTAGATGTCGATCCCAACTGTTTCCGAAATCAATAACACATGCTCGTAGCATGTCTTCAAGCGTTTGTATCGTCCTTTCGCTCTGCCCATCAGTTTGTGGATGATAGGCAGTACTCATGTCTAGACGAGTTCCTAATGCTTGCTGTAATGTCTGCCAGAATCTTGAAATAAATCTGCCATCCCTATCAGAGATAATAGAGATTGGTATTCCATGTCTGGAGACGACTTCCTTCAAATACAGTCGTGCTAACTTCTCCATCTTGTCATCTTTTCTTATTGGTAGGAAGTGTGCTGATTTGGTGAGACGATCAACTATTACCCAAATAGTATCAAAACCACTTGCAGTCCTTGGCAATTTAGTGATGAAATCCATGGTAATGTTTTCCCATTTCCATTCCGGGATTTCGGGTTGTTGAAGTAGACCTGATGGTTTCTGATGCTCAGCTTTGACCTTAGAACACGTCAAACATTCTCCTACGTATTTAGCAACATCAGCTTTCATACCCGGCCACCAAAAATGTTTCTTGAGATCCTTGTACATCTTCCCCGTTCCAGGATGTATTGAGTATCTAGTTTTATGAGCTTCTCTAAGTACCATTTCTCTCATATCTCCAAATTTTGGTACCCAAATCCTTTCAGCCCTATACCGGGTTCCGTCTTCCCGAATATTAAGATGCTTCTCCGATCCTTTGGGTATTTCATCCTTTAAATTTCCCTCTTTTAAAACTCCTTGTTGCGCCTCCTTTATTTGAGTAGTAATGTTATTATGAATCATTATATTCATAGATTTTACTCGAATGGGTTCTCTGTCCTTCCTGCTCAAGGCATCGGCTACCACATTTGCCTTCCCCGGGTGGTAACGAATCTCAAAGTCATAATCATTCAATAATTCAATCCACTTACGCTGCCTCATATTCAGTTGTTTCTGATTAAATATGTGTTGAAGACTTTTGTGGTCGGTATATATAATACTTTTGACCCCATATAAGTAGTGCCTCCAAGTCTTTAATGCAAAAACAACCGCGCCTAATTCCAAATCATGCGTCGTATAATTTTGTTCGTGAATCTTCAATTGTCTAGACGCATAAGCAATCACCTTCGTTCGTTGCATTAATACACAACCGAGACCTTGCTTTGATGCGTCACAATAAATCACAAAATCATCATTCCCTTCAGGCAATGACAATATAGGTGCCGTAGTTAGCTTTTTCTTCAATAACTGAAACGCTTTCTCTTGTTCATCATTCCATTCAAATTTCTTCCCTTTATGCGTTAATGCAGTCAAGGGTTTTGCTATTCTGGAAAAGTCTTGGATGAACCTTCTGTAGTAACCAGCTAGTCCTAAAAACTGGCGTATGTGTTTCGGAGTTTTCGGGGTTTCCCACTTTTCAACAGTTTCTATCTTTGCCGGATCCACCTTAATACCTTCTTTGTTCACTATGTGACCGAGGAATTGAACTTCTTCCAACCAAAATGCACACTTTGAAAACTTAGCGTACAATTCTTCCTTCCTCAATACTTCTAACACCTTTCTCAAATGTTCACCGTGTTCTTGGTCATTCTTTGAGTAAATAAGTATGTCATCAATGAAAACAATGACAAACTTGTCAAGGTATGGTCCACACACTCGGTTCATAAGGTCCATGAACACAGCTGGTGCATTAGTTAAACCAAACAGCATGACCATAAACTCGTAATGACCGTAACGTGTTCTGAAAGCAGTCTTTGGAATATCATCTTCTTTCACCCGCATTTGATGATACCCGGAACGTAAGTCAATCTTTGAATAAACAGACGAGCCTTGTAGTTGATCAAATAAGTCATCGATTCTCGGTAGTGGGTAGCGGTTCTTGATGGTAAGTTTGTTCAACTCTCGGTAGTCGATACACAACCTGAATGTACCATCTTTCTTCTTGACAAACAAAACAGGAGCTCCCCACGGTGATGTGCTTGGTCGAATGAACCACGCTCTAAAAGTTCTTGTAATTGGCTTTGTAGTTCTTTCATCTCGCTGGGTGCGAGTCTGTAAGGAGCACGAGCTATTGGTACAGCTCCTGGTACAAGATCTATTTGAAATTCAACGGATCGATGTGGGGGTAATCCCGGTAATTCTTTCAGAAATACATCGGGAAATTCTTTTGCAATGGGAACATCATTGATGCTCTTTTCTTCAGTTTGTACTTTCTCGACGTGTGCTAGAACAGCATAGCAACCTTTTCTTATTAGTTTTTGTACCTTCAAATTACTAATAAGATGTAGCTTCGTGTTGCCCTTTTCTCCGTACACCATTAAGGGTTTTCCTTTTTCTCGTATAATGCGAATTGCATTTTTGTAACAAACGATCTCTGCTTTCACTTCTTTCAACCAGTCCATACCGATTATCACATCAAAACTCCCTAACTCTACTGGTATCAAGTCAATCTTAAATGTTTCGCTAACCAGTTTAATTTCTCGATTCCGACATATATTATCTGCTGAAATTAATTTACCATTTGCTAATTCGAGTAAAAATTTACTATCCAAAGGCGTCAATGGACAACTTAATTTAGCACAAAAATCTCTACTTATATAGCTTCTATCCGCACCCGAATCAAATAAAACGTAAGCAGATTTATTATCAATAAGAAACGTACCCGTAACAAGCTCCGGGTCTTCCTGTGCCTCTGCCGCATTAATATTGAAAACTCTTCCACGGCCTTGTCCATTCGTGTTCTCCTGGTTCGGGCAATTTCTAATAATGTGGCCTGGTTTTCCACATTTATAACAAACTACATTGGCATAACTTGCTCCGACACTACTTGCTCCGCCATTACTCGTTCCGACACCATTTGTTCCTTTCGTTCTATTAACCCCTGGTCCGTAGACCTCACACTTCGCCGCGCTATGACCATTTCTTTTACACTTGTTGAAAAATTTGGTGCAGAACCCCGAGTGATTCTTTTCACACCTTTGGCATAGCTGCTTCTGATTGTTGTTGTTGTTGCGGTAATTATTGTTGTTGGGATGATTGTTGTAGTTGCTGTTGTTGTTGTTGTTGTTGTTGAGCCGTTTGTTGTAGTTGCGATTGATGTTGCGATTGTTGGGATAATTGTTGCGATTATTGTTGTAATTGCTGTTGTTGTTGTATTGGTGATTCTTATCACCGTTTTCCTCCCACTTTCTTTTGACTTGCTTCACATTGGCCTCTTCAGCAGTCTGTTCTTTAATTCTTTCTTCAATCTGGTTCACTAGTTTGTGAGCCATTCTACATGCCTGTTGTATGGAGGCGGGCTCGTGTGAACTTATATCTTCTTGGATTCTTTCTGGTAATCCTTTCACAAACGCGTCGATCTTCTCTTCCTCATCTTCGAATGCTCCCGGACACAATAGGCACAATTCTGTGAATCGTCTTTCGTACGTGGTAATATCAAATCCTTGGGTTCGTAACCCTCTAAGTTCTGTCTTGAGCTTATTGACCTCGGTTCTGGGACGGTACTTCTCGTTCATCAAGTGCTTGAATGCTGACCACGGTAGTGCGTACGCATCATCTTGTCCCACTTGCTCTAGATAGGTATTCCACCATGTTAACGCAGAACCTGTGAAGGTATGCGTAGCGTACTTCACTTTGTCCTCTTCAGTACACTTACTTATGGCAAACACCGATTCAACCTTCTCGGTCCACCGTTTCAATCCGATCGGTCCTTCGGTTCCATCAAATTCCAAAGGTTTGCAGGCAGTGAATTCTTTGTAGGTGCATCCTACACGATTTCCTGTACTGCTAGATCCAAGGTTATTGTTGGTATGTAGCGCAGCCTGTACTGCGGCTATGTTTGAAGCTAGAAAAGTACGGAATTCCTCTTCATTCATATTCACGGTGTGTCGAGTAGTCGGTGCCATTTCCTTCAAAATAGTTAAATGGAACAAGTTAATCATACAGAATATTAAGAGTAGTTAATAGTATTTCGTAGCATAATATGAACTCATTTATAAAAGCTTTTTCTTCATATTAGCGTTTTATAAGTTTAAATTCGGGTAGTACCTACCCGTTAAGTTCATACTTAGTAGCTAATATACAATTCAACTACTACAATTCTATATGAAAAACTGATTGTAATAATATTTCGCGTTCAAACTTTTATACAATATTTTACAAACTTACAATACCGCTTATTTTACATAAAGCATGAAATATAGCACACAATAACTTCGATACAAGATAGTTGTGAAGACAATTCTAGCTAGTACATAAGTCGTTCAGCAAAGACAAAAAAGACACGTAATTCATACGTCCAGAAACAAGTCATGCATTCTGGTTTTACTAGGACTACTTCCCATCCTGGGTCTTGTGCAACATAACCGTTATGGCCGTTGATAAGACAGCGTGTTGTAACGTCATCAAAGGGACGAGTGTTACGTAATGTCCAACAGTCCCGTAATAATCTAAAAACCTCATTTCTTACCCCAATTACCGACTCCGTCACTTGTGGAAACGTTTTGTTTAATAGTTGTAGCCCGATGTTCTTGTTCTCACTTTGGTGAGAAGCGAACATTACTAATCCGTAAGCATAACATGCTTCTTTATGTTGCATGTTAGCCGCTTTTTCTAAATCACGAAGTCCAATATTCGGATATATTGAGTCAAAATAATTTCTTAACCCGTTGCGTAAAATAGCATTTGGGTTCCCCGCAATATATGCGTCAAAGTAAACACATCGTAACTTATGGGTTTCCCAATGTGATATCCCCCATCTTTCAAACGAAAGTCTCTTATAAACCAAGACATTCTTGGAACGTTCTTCGAATGTCTTACAAACTGATCTCGCCTTAAATAGTTGTGCCGAAGAATTCTGGCCGACTCTAGACAAGATTTCATCAATCATGTCTCCGGGTAGGTCTCTTAAAATATTGGGTTGTCTATCCATTTTGTGTTTTTAAACTATAAAATAGACAAGAGTTAGATTCATAAAAAAAATACTTATTAATACAAGCAATTTTTACATATGTCATAAAGCATAAGCACACTATATTACATATATTACACCACACGAATACAACTATCTTATTCCGACTCGCTCGTTTCTTCTTCTTCGGTTTTGGTTCGTTTTGCCAAGTTTCTAGGGATATATGATATTCCCCTAATACGAGCCGTAATTTTCCACATTGGTTTAGAAAAACCTGGTGGTTTAGAGGTTCTCGGGTCATTGTTAAAACTTAAGGACTTCGGGGGTTGACGATACATATAAAGTTCATCGGGGTTGGAATTAGATTTCTCTATTTTTATGCCCTTTCCCTTATTATTTTCTTTTGCCTTTTTAAATTCAGTTGGGGTAATTTCTATAACATCATCGGAATTCTCGTCGGAATCCGATTCATCGGAGAATTGGTAATCCTCCCAATATTTTACTTCCTTGGCGGAAACACCATTGACCATAATTAACCTTGGTCGGTTGGTTGAGGATTTTCTTTTACTTAACCGTTTTATTATTTCCCCCACCGGTTCTATTTCTTCATCCGGTTCCGATTCTTCTTCCGGTTCCGATTCTTCTTCCGGTTCCGACTCTTCTTCCGGTTCCGACTCTTCTTCCGGTTCCTCTTCGGGAACTTGTGAATCAGTCCACGAATCATTCCAATTTACATTTGACTCTTCATTATTATTAGGTGAGTCAATGGGACTTGTTCTAGAGGTAGACATCTATCACATAATATCAAACGCGTTAAGAGATTAATATATCACATAATATTCATATGTTAAAAATATATAGTTTCCAACAAAAATGTTAAGCAATCATTTTTAAAGAAAACAAGGTCGAAGTCCAGACTCACTAATGCATCCTAACAAACTCGATAAGACACACTAATGCAAATTTTCTGGTTCTCTAAGACCAACGCTCGGATACCAACTGAAATGTCCCATTCTTATTGATTAAAAACGTTCCATATTAATTGATTTCGTTGCGAGGTTTTGACCTCTATATGAGACGTTTTTCAAAGACTGCATTCATTTTTAAAACAAACCATAACCTTTATTTCATAAATAAAGGTTTAAAAAGCTTTACGTAGATTATCAAATAATGATAATCTAAAATATCCTGTTTACACACGACCATTACATAATGGTTTACAATACAAATATGTTACATCGAATTCAGTTTCTTGAATGCAGTTTTTACACAATATCATACAAACATGGACTCCAAATCTTGTCCTTATTTTAGTATGCAACAGCGGAAGCTCTTAATATTCACCTGAGAATAAACATGCTTTAAACGTCAACAAAAATGTTGGTGAGTTATAGGTTTAACCTATATATATCAAATCGTAACAATAGACCACAAGATTTCATATTTCAATACACATCCCATACATAGAGATAAAAATCATTCATATGGTGAACACCTGGTAACTGACAATAACAAGATGCATATATAAGAATATCCCCAACATTCTGGGACACCCTTCGGATATGATATAAATTTCGAAGTACTAAAGCATCCGGTACTTTGGATGGGGTTTGTTAGGCCCAATAGATCTATCTTTAGGATTCGCGTCAATTAGGGTGTCTGTTCCCTAATTCTTAGATTACCAGACTTAATAAAAAGGGGCATATTCGATTTCGATAATTCAACCATAGAATGTAGTTTCACGTACTTGTGTCTATTTTGTAAATCATTTATAAAACCTGCATGTATTCTCATCCCAAAAATATTAGATTTTAAAAGTGGGACTATAACTCACTTTCACAGATTTTTACTTCGTCGGGAAGTAAGACTTGGCCACTGGTTGATTCACGAACCTATAACAATATATACATATATATCAAAGTATGTTCAAAATATATTTACAACACTTTTAATATATTTTGATGTTTTAAGTTTATTAAGTCAGCTGTCCTCGTTAGTAACCTATAACTAGTTGTCCACAGTTAGATATACAGAAATAAATCGATAAATATTATCTTGAATCAATCCACGACCCAGTGTATACGTATCTCAGTATTGATCACAACTCAAACTATACATATTTTGGAATCAACCTCAACCCTGTATAGCTAACTCCAACATTCACATATAGAGTGTCTATGGTTGTTCCGAAATATATATAGATGTGTCGACATGATAGGTCGAAACATTGTATACGTGTCTATGGTATCTCAAGATTACATAATATACAATACAAGTTGATTAAGTTATGGTTGGAATATATTTGTTGCCAATTTTCACGTAGCTAAAATGAGAAAAATTATCCAATCTTGTTTTACCCATAACTTCTTCATTTTAAATCCGTTTTGAGTGAATCAAATTGCTATGGTTTCATATTGAACTCTATTTTATGAATCTAAACAGAAAAAGTATAAGTTTATAGTCGAAAAAATAAGTTACAAGTCATTTTTGTAAAGGTAGTCATTTCAGTCGAAAGAACGACGTCTAGATGACCATTTTAGAAAACATACTTCCACTTTGAGTTTAACCATAATTTTTGGATATAGTTTCATGTTCATAATAAAAATCATTTTCTCAGAATAACAACTTTTAAATCAAAGTTTATCATAGTTTTTAATTAACTAACCCAAAACAGCCCGCGGTGTTACTACGACGGCGTAAATCCGGTTTTACGGTATTTTTCGTGTTTCCGGGTTTTAAATCATTAAGTTAGCATATCATATAGATATAGAACATGTGTTTAGTTTATTTTAAAAGTCAAGTTAGAAGGATTAACTTTTGTTTGCGAACAAGTTTAGAATTAACTAAACTATGTTCTAGTGATTACAAGTTTAAACCTTCGAATAAGATAGCTTTATATGTATGAATCGAATGATGTTATGAACATCATTACTACCTTAAGTTCCTTGGATAAACCTACTGAAAAAGAGAAAAATGGATCTAGCTTCAATGGATCCTTGGATGGCTCGAAGTTCTTGAAGCAGAATCATGACACGAAAACAAGTTCAAGTAAGATCATCACTTGAAATAAGATTGTTATAGTTATAGAAATTGAACCAAAGTTTGAATATGATTATTACCTTGTATTAGAATGATAACCTAATGTAAGAAACAAAGATTTCTTGAGGTTGGATGATCACCTTACAAGATTGGAAGTGAGCTAGCAAACTTGAAAGTATTCTTGATTTTATGAAACTAGAACTTTTGGAATTTATGAAGAACACTTAGAACATGAAGATAGAACTTGAGAGAGATCAATTATATGAATAAAATTGAAGAATGAAAGTGTTTGTAGGTGTTTTTGGTCGTTGGTGTATGGATTAGATATAAAGGATATGTAATTTTGTTTTCATGTAAATAAGTCATGAATGATTACTCATATTTTTGTAATTTTATGAGATATTTCATGCTAGTTGCCAAATGATGGTTCCCACATGTGTTAGGTGACTCACATGGGCTGCTAAGAGCTGATCATTGGAGTGTATATACTAATAGTACATACATCTAAAAGCTGTGTATTGTACGAGTACGAATACGGGTGCATACGAGTAGAATTGTTGATGAAACTGAACGAGGATGTAATTGTAAGCATTTTTGTTAAGTAGAAGTATTTTGATAAGTGTCTTGAAGTCTTTCAAAAGTGTATGAATACATATTAAAACAGTACATGTATATACATTTTAACTGAGTCGTTAAGTCATCGTTAGTCGTTACATGTAAATGTTGTTTTGAAACCTTTAGGTTAACGATCTTGTTAAATGTTGTTAACCCAATGTTTATAATATCAAAAGAGATTTTAAATTATTATATTATCATGGTATTATGATGTACTAATATCTCTTAATATGATATATATACATTAAATGTCGTTACAACGATAATCGTTACATATATGTCTCGTTTCAAAATCATTAAGTTAGTAGTCTTGTTTTTACATATGTAGTTCATTGTTAATATACTTAATGATATGTTTACTTATCATAATATCATGTTAACTATATATATAACCATATATATGTCATCATATAGTTTTTTTACAAGTTTTAACGTTCGTGAATCACCGGTCAACTTGGGTGGTCAATTGTCTATATGAAACATATTTCAATTAATCAAGTCTTAACAAGTTTGATTACTTAACATGTTGGAAACATTTAATCATGTAAATATCAATCTCAATTAATATATATAAACATGGAAAAGTTCGGGTCACTACATCGAATGCAACGTCTTTTGAAATATGTCATGAATGACTCCAAGTAATATCTCTAAAATGAGCAAATGCACAGCGGAAGATTTCTTTCGTACCTGAGAATAAACATGCTTTAAAGTGTCAACCAAAAGGTTGGTGAGTTCATTAGTTTAACATAAATAATCATTTCCATCATTTTAATAGACCACAAGATTTTCATTTCTCATAAATAAACGTCCCATGCATAGAGACAAAAATATCATTCATATGGATTGAACACCTGGTAACCGACATTCACAATATGCATATAAGAATATCCCCATCATTCCGGGATCCTCCTTCGGACATGATATAAATTTCGAATTACTAAAGCATCCGGTACTTTGGATGGGGCTTGTTGGGCCCGATAGATCTATCTTTAGGATTCGCGTCAATTAAGGTGTCTGTTCCCAAATTCTTAGATTACCATACTAAAAAAAAGGGACATATTCGATTTCGATAATTCAACCATATAATGTAGTTTCGATTACTTGTGTCTATTTCGTAAAATATTTATAAAAATTGTGCATGTATTCTCAGCCCAAAAATATAAAGGGTAAAAAGGCAAATGAAACTCGCCTAATGTATTTTGTAGTAAAAATACATATGACGTCATTGAACAAAAATAGGGTTGGTCTCGGATTCACGAACCTATATCATTTGTATATATATTAAAATATATAATCGTAATCGAACAAGTTATATTTATGACTTATTAATGATGAAATTTTTATATTAATAATTTTTATATGTTATTTTATATATTTAAATAATTATCAATATTAATATGGTTAAGTTTTGTATTATATATCTTTTTTTATATATACAGTCTTTTGTTTACAAAATATAGTTATAATAATACTAGAATATGTATAATGATAAAAGTAATGCTTTTAATACTAATAATAATAATAATGATAATATAAATAATAGTTTTCGTGAAAATAACGATAGATTAAAAATAATGATACTTTTAGTAATAATTATATAAATTAATAATAATAACAATATTGTTAATGTTACTTACATTAATAAAAATGATACTATTAATGATAATACTTGTGTTAATATTGATAGTACTAATAATAATAAAATTTTAAATAAAACTACATTTATTGATTTTGATATAGATAACAATGATAATAATAATAGTAATGAATGTATAATAACAATAATGATAAGTGTAATGATAATAACAATAACAATAATAATAATAATAATAATAATAATAATAATAATAGTAATAGTAATAGTAATACTAATAATAAAAATAATAATAATTCTAATGATAATAATAATAAAAGTATTAATAATACTTGTAATAATAACAATTATTAATAATAATATTAACATATCAATAGCAACCATAATAATAATAAAATTGATAATAATAGTAATAATAAAAAATCTAAAAGGTTTATACCCCTTAAAAGATGCTGTAAAAAGATTTGCACGCGACCTGGCTCGAACCCACAACCACTTGATAACCCGTCATCCCTCTAAACCGTTGGGCTATTGCCCATTATCTGATTTGTAATCCCATTTTATTTAATTTAACCCGTCGCCCATGTTCATCTTCTCCTTCATCTTCTAAAGCAAATCGAAGAGAACCATTTGTTGTAACGATACAAGGATTAAAACTAGACCTCATTGATAAACAGAAACGACCCTCGATCAATTGGTTTTATCAATTTAAACAGAAACAAAGATTTATTAATTGTATAGTCCTTAAATGAGAAGGTTGAACTCAAACATCAATCCAATGATTTAGACAGTTTTAGATCGTAGTTTCAACATGAAAAAGACTTTAAATCCTTCTTACAAACTTTTCCCATCATCAATTTATCATAAAACATTAAAATGAATCTGAATTTGATGATGAACACAATCGTTGACTTTTTGAAAATAAGGTTTGACATCGACAATTGGAATTTGATAGAAAGATTTGAGTTTTGAGACTTTCCAGATAGTTTATGTAGGATATTTATAACATCACTGCATTAACACATTCTGTAATTTATTTTAAAATCGAGCATTTGAAAGATTGAAACAAGAACAGGGACTGAACTGGGTTTATTTAACCTTTCGGTTTAATTCTTTTAATTGATAAAGAGGATAGATAATTGAATAATCTTTCTAACTAACATTGGGAAAATTTGGTTGTCTTGTAGCCATAGAAATCGACAGAATATATCTTCCAGTACAGATATATTAATAAAAAAAATAAAGAAGAAATCACAGCTAATTGATTTGTTGTTTACCCAAGCCTATATTCGATTTATAACCAGTTAAAGAACTACGAACAAAAATCAGTTACAGTTGAATGTGATGTGAAACTGAATTGGAATATATTTGTACCATTTTTGATTATATAAACATTATAAATATGAATATAAACATAAAAATAAATATATTATTAATAATAATACTTTTAGAAAAATAATAATAAAAGTATTAATGAAAATAATGATTTTTTTTTTGTTAATAAAAATGTTAATATTAACATTAATGATTATATTAACATTAATGATAATCATAGTAAGTTTATATCTTAAATAAATAAAAAATAACAATACTTATAATAATTTTAATAATCTCATTAATATTGATAATGATATTAATAATACTAATATGGTAAAAAAAATACTGATATTATAACAAGTTATGCGTATCAATTTTATATACATATTTTTATATCTCATTTTAAAATTTATAATATTAATAATACAAATTTATCATAATAATATAATAGTAATGGTAATATTACTAATGATAATGATAATGACAAATATAAACCATAACATTGTTAATAATAATGATTCTTAATAATACCTATATTAATAATAACAATATTCTTAATAATAATATTATTATATCGATCTATATATATCAGGTTCGTATCTTAGTTTATTAATAACACTAATGTTCATATATATAGATTCATAATAACTTATATATTTATATATTTATATATATGTAATTATTTTAATAATATTTTAACTATTCTAAGTATTATTTTACATTTTAAATTTCGATTAGTTTAAAAGTATACTTTATTAATTCAATATATTATATATGTATTTAGATTTATATTTATATATATATATATATATATATATATATACACATATTTATTTACAAGCAATGGTTTGTGAATCGTTGATAACAGTCGAAGAGTAATCATCATTCATGTAAATAGTTCAAAAATTATGAGACTCAACATTACAGAACTTGCTTATTGTGTCAAAATCGTATAAAGATTAAGTTTAAATTTAGTCGGAAATTTCCGGGTCGTCACAGTACCTACCCGTTAAAGAAATTTCGTCCCGAAATTTGAGTGAGGTGGTCATGGCTAACAATAAAAAAGTTTTCATGACGAATATGCGTTAATAAATAGAATTTTATCATCATTGAGTAATATGGATAAAACAATTTGATTATTCAAAGAGTACGAATGAAGCTATCATAAAAGAATGAAATGAGAAATAAAGATTTGTTTTAACTTTTGACGTAGTCAGGCTTGAATTTAGGAAAATAAGGTTCGTCTTTAACTTTTGACGTTATCTAGGTTGAATTCCGGAATTCAAGGGATTCAAAGAAAATCTTCGAAATCTAAAAGATTTGATTCTTCGGCGAGTAAGGAAATTAAGATCTCTATAATTAAATACGGTGATCTGCTTCGATTACTCTGTCTGATATTTCCATTATAAATTAAAATCTTCTGTTCCATTATTCTCACCATTCCTATACTTTCCTTCTTGTTTCATACATCCAAAAGATTCTGAAAATGCTTAATCCAGTTCTGATCCTTGTCCTTATCCTGACTATTGCAACAATCATTCTCCTTTTCCAACTTCCATCGGAGGAATCTGTTTTCTTTTACTTCACCCTTGGGGTTATAGTGTTTTTAATTCTCCCGTGTCTTTATGTTGCGATAAACATTGATATACACGGTCTGTAATTTCCGTATTGTTATTGGGCTTTATATCTCCCCTTATATTTCAATGTCCCTATTTCTATTTCCAATAATCATTGTTATCCACAGTTAATACTCCCTCCTATTTGCTGCGATTTATACTCCACTTTCTATTTCAGATCTTCATTCTTTTATTTTCTCTTCCCGACTTTATATCAAGCGAATAATGGTTCAGAATTCGTAAGTATGTCATTTAGAATGAACTTAATGTTCTAACTAAGAAAGAACGTAATCGCACGATTTGATTTGTCAAATTACCAGAATCACTAAGAATGGAACTATCAAGAATATATTTTCTTGATATGTTCAGAAATTAATCAGAATGAAAGATTATGTAACATGGCATGTGGTGACGTTATAATCTGTGAATCATCACATTCATTAAAACTCAGCATGACTTACTGTAATATAATCACGTTGATCAAGTGTCATTATATTATACTAACTCATGCATCAGTTTCCAACATTACTTCAATAACATTCATATTTTAAGCTCGAAAGTTTACAGAATATAGAAACTAACAGTTTCTATATGATGTAACCTAATAGCACGTAGAGATTAATGATCCTAGATAAGAATATTTATGAAAATATCTTCAGAAATATGGAGGATATTTATAATGAAAGATACGATAATATCTTGGAATTTCTAATATCGAATGATGGTGAAGAAAATTTGTCCGCAAGAATTTGGAGTAAGGAGCAAGATATTCACTAAAGACATCAGCATGCATTGAATCTTTTGGATTCTTTGAAGTCAAACTTATTCTTTGTGATTTGTCCACGGTTTCCTTCATAGTTTCGCATAATCCGCCTTTCGGTACTAAATTTTTCTATTGAGTGTTTCCAATACTCCATTCTTTTTCATCAAACTTTCGATGGTTAAGGTCGTGTACATTTTTGCTGTTGTATTTAGCTTCTTCAGAATTTGTGGTATTGATTTGTAGACTGGGTGCTTTTCATAATTTTAGAATGAAAGATCATAAATCTAAGAGATAAATGTTATATGTTTACATATAACTGTTGATGTAGACATGCTGCGAGGTTTCAAAATACTGATTGCTGATTCCCGATGATTCGTATGACAATTCTTGTTACAGGATACAGATGAGTAAATGTTGGGGTTTTGATAAATATAATGATTTTTCGGAAAATTAAAGATAATTGAAGTTGTTGGTAAGTTTATTGCTAATGTGGTGGAACATGAAAGGTTCACTAGTAATGATGATGAAAGGGCAACATATATATCAAGGTTACAATAAGGCTGTTTCGATTGAAGAATCGAAGTTGACTTGTTGGAGCTGTCACAAAATTGGCTAATTTGGAAAAGGGATTGAAAAGTTATTTTTGGTAATAACAACGCCAAAGGAGTTAGCACAGATACGTGTCAAACGTTTGTTCAGGTTCCGAGAGTTTTTTTGGTGCATAACTATATGCATTAATCTTTTCTTCCGTAGATGAAGTGTGGTTGGTTCATCCTCTCGATTGAGGTGTTTTCAAGAATCATGAAAGGTTTGAACGCAGATTAGAATTGTTAAGATACAAATGAAGTTTAGAATGAAATCAAGTTGCAAACTTGAAGAATTGTTTAGTTTCATATATTATAATCAATATTTTAATTCATTTTAATTGTCCAATGTTAGTAGTCCTCGATTGATAGTCCACAGTTGACAGTCCAATAATTCATATACAGTTTAATATACAATATTCGAATTAATTAATACGTGTCGTGACCTGTATACGTCTCAGACTCGATCACAACTCAAAGTATATATATTATTGTAGAATCAACCTCAACCCTATATAGAGAACTCGATCATTACTGCATATAGAGTGTCTATGGTTATTTCAAATAATATATATATATATATATATATATATATATATATATATATATATATATATATATATATATATATATATATATATATATATATATATATATATATATATGTCGATATGATATGTCAAAACCTTGTATACGTGTCCCGATATTTAAAGTGCGTAAAATAAATACAGAAATTAAATGACGATAAATAAAATTGCGAGAATGTAAATTGCGATAATTAAATTGCGATAAATAAAATGTAACCAGTTAGCTGGGAACAATTAGCTAGGAACAGTTAGCGTGGATTTTTAACAAAATTTCTCATAGTTAATTTGTTTGTTTCTAACAAATTTTATTTTGTCAAATGTTTCCTTCATTATGCCACTTGATTATTGATAACTCAAAATCCAAATATGAAATTGGATGAATATGGTTATTCTGTGGTGAACGGATTTGTATATCGGTGGACTTAAGTAGGATAGTAAATGACTGTTGAATCAGATTCGAAGAATGTACAATGTAACTTATTAATGTGCAATCTAAATATTCCTCGGGTATTACCTACCCGTTAAAATATTTTCACCATTAACAGTTTGTACAAAGGAATTTTTAATTACAATTTTTATGAAAACATATATACATATATATTTTCTTCAGATGTAATCATGGATTTAACGAGTTAATATGATATTAAACTCATTTGATTTACCTTTAGAACAAGAATATATAATCTCTAAAACATTAGAGATTACATAATCACCATGTCGTACGAAGATAAATGATGTAGAACGATACGTAGAACGATGATTATACTCGAGGTACATAGTGAGATGTTGAGGCATAGATTGTTGATGGTACTGTCGGTGCACGTGATGTTGTTGAAGCTGGTAAATTTTGCACCATATTCTCCAAATTAATTACTCGAGCGCGAAGCTTGTTGACTTCTTCCATTACTCCAGGATGATTGTCAGTTAGAATAAACGGATGAATAAGGTTTAGAATTTTAGATAGGATATAATCGTGGTGAGATATTCGGGAAATGAGAGTGAAAATGGTGTTTCAGATTGGTTCGCCGGTGAATGCTTCAAGGTCTTCGCCCAGAGGACAATATGGTAGATGAAAGGGATCGCTTCTTCTTGTCTCCAATGATTATTTAGACTACGAACCCATCAGATGAATTGGGGATGACTGATTGATGGATTCATTCTAGTGACACCGCTTTCGGAGCTTAGGTGAATATCCATGTCGGAATAGCTATCGAAATAACTATCAGAATAGCTATCGAAATCTGAGGGACTCGAACTGGTTGAGGGATTCATCTCGTACAATCAGATGAATGATTTTCGATAAGAAATAGATTATAGGATGTAGATTAGTATCCTGCAATACATAATTTATATATGCATATATAATACTAAAATTCCATAAGTTACGGAGGAATCTACAGAAAATGTCAAGCAAAGTTTACAATAAGATATACGCTAAGATATGGATTAGTAGATATGCTAAGATATGAATTTTGTCTATACACTATTCATGCAATTATTGCAGTAAGATGTGTCTAGACTAAGAATGATAAGCAAGTAATTTTCTAAGGATAACAAACACGTGATTTCTGACAAAAATGATAAGCAAAACTTTTGACAAGCAGACACGGTCGAAGTCCAGACATACTAATGCATCCTAACGACTATCAGTTAGACATACTAATGCAAGACCTGGTTCACTAAGACCACCACTCTGATACCAACTGTGAAGACCCGTCCTAATCCATCTGGTCAAAGTCTATCTCAATTATAAACGATTCACAATAGTTGGTTACATTGCGAGGTACTTGACCTCTATATGATACATTTTACAAATATTGCATTCGTTTTTAAAAAACAAACTTTCATTTCATTGAAAGTTGACGACATGCATACCATTACATAATACATCCAACTATAATTGACTTAATAATAATCTTGATGAACTTGACGACTCGAATGCAATGTCTTTTGAAATATGTCATGAATGACTCCAAGTAATATCTCTAAAATGAGCAAATGCACAGCGGAAGATTTCTTTCGTACCTGAGAATAAACATGCTTTAAAGTGTCAACCAAAAGGTTGGTGAGTTCATTAGTTTAACATAAATAATCATTTCCATCATTTTAATAGACCACAAGATTTTCATTTCTCATAAATAAACGTCCCATGCATAGAGACAAAAATATCATTCATATGGATTGAACACCTGGTAACCGACATTCACAATATGCATATAAGAATATCCTCATCATTCCGAGATCCTCCTTCGGACATGATATAAATTTCGAATTACTAAAGCATCCGGTACTTTGGATGGGGCTTGTTGGGCCCGATCGATCTATCTTTAGGATTCATGTCAATTAGGGTGTATGTTCCCAAATTCTTAGATTACCAGACTAAAAAAAATGGGACATATTCGATTTCGATAATTCAACCATATAATTTAGTTTCGATTACTTGTGTCTATTTCGTAAAACATTTATAAAAATTGCGCATGTATTCTCAGCTCAAAAATATAAAGGGTAAAAAGGCAAATGAAACTCACCTAATGTATTTTGTAGTAAAAATACATATGACGTCATTGAACAAAAATAGGGTTGGTCTCGGATTCACGAACCGATATCAATTGTATATATATTCAAATATATAATCGTAATCGAACAAGTTATATTTATGACTTATTAATGATGAAATTTTTATATTAATAATTTATATATGTTATTTTATATATTTAAATAATTAACAATATTAATATGGTTAAGTTTTGTATTATATATCTTTTTTTTATATACAGTCTTTTGTTTACAAAATATAGTTATAATAATACTAGAATATATATAATGATAAAAGTAATGCTTTTAATACTACTAATAATAATAATGATAATATAAATAATAGTTTTTGTGAAAATAACGATAGATTAAAAATAATGATACTTTTAGTAATAATTATATAAATTAATAATAATAACTATATTGTTAATGTTACTTACATTAATAAAAATGATACTATTAATGATAATACTTGTGTTAATTTTGATAGTACTAATAATTATAAAATTTTAAATAAAACTACATTTATTGATTTTGATATAGATAACAATGATAATAATAATAGTAATGAATGTATAATAACAATAATGATAAGTGTAATGATAATAACAATAACAATAATAATAATAATAATAATAATAATAATAATAATAATAATAATAATAATAATAATAATAATAATAATAGTATTAGTAATACTACTAATAATAATAATAATAATAATATAATAATAATAATAATAATAATAATAATAATAATAATAATAATAATAATAATAATAATAATAATTCTAATGATAATAATAATAAAAGTATTAATAATACTTGTAATAATAACAATTATTAATAATAATATTAACATATCAATAGCAACCATAATAATAATAAAATTGATAATAATAGTAATAATAAAAAATATAAAAGGTTTATACCCCTTAAGAGATGCTGTAAAAAGATTTGCACGCGACCTGGCTTGAACCCACAACCACTCGATAACCCGTCATCCCTCTAAACCGTTGGGCTATTGCCCATTATCTGATTTGTAATCCCATTTTATTTAATTTAACCCGTCTCCCATGTTCATCTTATCCTTCATCTTCTAAAGCAAATCGAAGAGAACATTTTGTTGTAACGATACAAGGATTAAAACTAGACCTCATTGATAAACAGAAACGACCCTCGATCGATTGGTTTTATCAATTTAAACAGAAATAAAGATTTATTAATTGTACAGTCCTTAAATGACACGGTTGAACTCAAACATCAATCCAATGATTTAGACAGTTTTAGATCGTAGTTTCAACACGAAAAAGACTTTAAATCCTTCTTACAAACTTTTCCCATCATCAATTTATTATAAAACATTAAAATGAATCTGAATTTGATGATGAACACAATCGTTGACTTTTTGAAAATAAGGTTTGACATCGATAATTGGAATTTGATAGAAAGATTTGAGTTTTGTGACTTTCCAGATAGTTTATGTAGGATATTTATAACATCAGTGAATTAACACATTCTGTAATTTATTTAAAAATTGAGCATTTGAAAGATTGAAACAAGAACAGAGACTGAACTGGGTTTATTTAACCTTTCGGTTTAATTCTTCAAATAATGGATGTTAGGAACTGTTTTAATTGATAAAGAGGATAGATAATTGAATAATCTTTCTAACTAACATTGGGAAAATTTGGTTGTCTTGTAGCAATAGAAATCGACAGAATATATCTTCCAGTACAGATATATTAATAAAAAAAATAAAGAAGAAATCACAGCTAATTGATTTGTTGTTTACCCAAGCCTATATTCGATTTATAACCAGTTAAAGAACTACCAACAAAAATCAGTTACAGTTGAATGTGATGTGAAACTGAATTGGAATATATTTGTACCATTTTTGATTATATAAACATTATAAATATGAATATAAATATAAAAATAAATATATTAATAATAATAATACTTTTAGGAAAATAATAATAAAAGTATTAATGAAAATAATGATTTTTTTTTTTGTTAATAAAATTTTTATTATTAACAATAATGATTATATTAACATTAATGATAATTATAATAAGTTTATATCTTAAATAAATAAAAAATAACAATACTTATAATAATTTTAATAATCTCATTAATATTGATAATGATATTAATAATATTAATATGGTAAAAAAAATACTGATATTATAACAAGTTATGCGTATCAATTTTATATACATATTTTTATATCTCATTTTAAAATTTATAATATTAATAATACAAATTTATCATAATAATATAATAGTAATGGTAATATTACTAATGATAATGATAATGACTAATATAAACAATAACATTGTTAATAATAATGATTCTTAATAATACCTATATTAATAATAACAATATTCTTAATAATAATACTATTATATCGATCTATATATATCAGGTTCATATCTTAGTTTATTAATAACACTAATGTTCATATATATAGATTCATAATAACTTATATATTTATATATATGTAATTATTTTAATAATATTTTAATTATTCTAAGTATTATTTTACATTTTAAATTTCGATTAGTTTAAAAGTATACTTTATTAATTCAATAAATTATATATGTACTTATATATATATATATATATATATATATACATACATATTTATTTACAAGCAATGGTTCGTGAATCGTTGGTAATGTAGTGACCCAAATTTTTCCATGTTTATATATATTAATTGAGATTGATATTTACATGATTAAATGTTTCCAACATGTTAAGCAATCAAACTTGTTAAGACTTGATTAATTGAAATATGTTTCATATAGACAATTGACCACCCAAGTTGACCGGTGATTCAAGAACGTTAAAACTTGTAAAAACTATATGATGACATATATATATATATATATATATATATATATATATATATATATATATATATATATATATATATATATATATATATATATATATATATATATAGTTAACATCATAATATGATAAGTAAATATATCATTAAGTATATTAACAATGAACTACATATGTAAAAACAAGACTACTAACTTAATGATTTTTAAACGAGACATATATGTAACGATTATCGTTGTATAGACATTTAATGTATATATATCATATTAAGAGATATTCATACATGATAATATCATGATAATATAATAATTTAAAATCTCATTTGATATTATAAACATTGGGTTAACAACATTTAACTAGATCGTTAACCTAAAGGTTTCAAAACAACACTTACATGTAACGACTAACGATGACTTAACGACTCAGTTAAAATGTATATACATGTAGTGTTTTAATATGTATTTATAAACTTTTGAAAGACTTCAATACACTTATCAAAATACTTCTACTTAACAAAAATGCTTACAATTACATCCTCGTTCAGTTTCATCAACAATTCTACTCGTATGCACCCGTATTCGTACTCGTACAATACACAGCTTTTAGATGTATGTACTATTGGTATATACACTCCAATGATCAGCTCTTAGCAGCCCATGTGAGTCACCTAACACATGTGGGAACCATCATTTGGCAACTAGCATGAAATATCTCATAAAATTACAAAAATATGAGTAATCATTCATGACTTATTTACATGAAAATAAAATTACATATCCTATATATCTAATCCATACACCAACGACCAAAAACACCTACAAACACTTTCATTCTTCAATTTTCTTCATCTAATTGATCTCTCTCAAGTTCTATCTTCAAGTTCTAAGTGTTCTTCATATATTCTACAAGTTCTAGTTACATAAAATCAAGAATACTTTCAAGTTTGCTAGCTCACTTCCAATCTTGTAAGGTGATCATCCAACCTCAACAAATCTTTGTTTCTTACAGTAGGTTATCATTCTAATACAAGGTAATAATCATATTCAAACTTTGGTTCAATTTCTATAACTATAACAATCTTATTTCAAGTGATGATCTTACTTGAACTTGTTTTCGTGTCATGATTCTGCTTCAAGAACTTCGAGCCATCCAAGGATCCGTTGAAGCTAGATCCATTTTTCTCTTTTACAGTAGGTTTATCCAAGGAACTTAAGGTAGTAATGATGTTCATAACATCATTCGATTCATACATATAAAGCTATCTTATTCGAAGGTTTAAACTTGTAATCACTAGAACATAGTTTAGTTAATTCTAAACTTGTTCGCAAACAAAAGTTAATCCTTCTAACTTGACTTTTAAAATAAACTAAACACATGTTCTATATCTATATGATATGCTAACTTAATGATTTAAAACCTGGAAACACGAAAAACACCGTAAAACTGGATTTACGCCGTCGTAGTAACACCGCGGGCTGTTTTGGGTTAGTTAATTAAAAACTATGATAAACTTTGATTTAAAAGTTGTTATTATGAGAAAATGATTTTTATTATGAACATGAAACTATATCCAAAAATTATGGTTAAACTCAAAGTGGAAGTATGTTTTCTAAAATGGTCATCTAAACGTCGTTCTTTCGACTGAAATGACTACCTTTACAAAAACAACTTGTAACTTATTTTTCCGACTATAAACCTATACTTTTTCTATTTAGATTCATAAAATAGAGTTTAATATGAAACCATAACAATTTGATTCACTCAAAACGGATTTAAAATGAAGAAGTTATGGGTAAAACAAGATTAGATAATTTTTCTCATTTTAGATACGTGAAAATTGGTAACAAATCTATTCCAACCATAACTTAATCAACTTGTATTGTATATTATGTAATCTTGAGATACCATAGACACGTATACAATGTTTCGACCTATCATGTTGACACATCTATGTATATTTCGGAACAACCATAGACACTCTATATGTGAATGTTGGAGTTAGCTATACAGGGTTGAGGTTGATTCCAAAATATATATAGTTTGAGTTGTGATCAATACTGAGATACGTATACACTGGGTCGTGGATTGATTCAAGATAATATTTATCGATTTATTTCTGTACATCTAACTGTGGACAACTAGTTGTAGGTTACTAACGAGGACAGCTGACTTAATAAACTTAAAACATCAAAATATATTAAAAGTGTTGTAAATATATTTTGAACATACTTTGATATATATGTATATATTGTTATAGGTTCGTGAATCAATCAGTGGCCAAGTCTTACTTCCCGACGAAGTAAAAATCTGTGAAAGTGAGTTATAGTCCCACTTTTAAAATCTAATATTTTTGGGATGAGAATACATGCAGGTTTTATAAATGATTTACAAAATAGACACAAGTACGTGAAACTACATTCTATGGTTGAATTATCGAAATCGAATATGCCCCTTTTTATTAAGTCTGGTAATCTAAGAATTAGGGAACAGACACCCTAATTGACGCGAATCCTAAAGATAGATCTATTGGGCCTAACAAACCCCATCCAAAGTACCGGATGCTTTAGTACTTCGAAATTTATATCATATCCGAAGGGTGTCCCGGAATGATGGGGATATTCTTATATATGCATCTTGTTAATGTCGGTTACCAGGTGTTCAACATATGAATGATTTTTATCTTTATGTATGGGATGTGTATTGAAATATGAAATCTTGTTGTCTATTATTATGATTTGATATATATAGGTTAAACCTATAACTCACCAACATTTTTGTTGACGTTTTAAGCATGTTTATTCTCAGGTGATTATTAAGAGCTTCCGCTATCGCATACTTAAATAAGGACGAGATTTGGAGTCCATGCTTGTATGATATTGTGTAAAAACTGCATTCAAGAAACTTATTTTGTTGTAACATATTTGTATTGTAAACCATTATGTAATGGTCGTGTGTAAACAGGATATTTTAGATTATCATTATTTGATAATCTACGTAAAGCTTTTTAAACCTTTATTGATAAAATAAAGGTTATGGTTTGTTTTAAAATGAATGCAATCTTTGAAAAACGTCTCATATAGATGTCAAAACCTCTCAACGAAATCAATTAATATGGAACGTTTTTAATCAATAAGAACGGGACATTTCAGTTGGTATCCGAGCGTTGGTCTTAGAGAACCAGAATTTTGCATTAGTGTGTCTTATCGAGCTTATTAGGATGCATTAGTGAGTCTGGACTTCGACCGTGTTTACTTGAAAAATGATTGCTTAACAAATTTTGTTGGAAACTATATATTTTTAACATGTGAATATTATGTGATATATTAATCTCTTAATGCGTTTGATATTATGTGGTAGATGTCTACCTCTAGAACAAGTCCCATTGACTCACCTAATAATAATGAAGAGTCAAATGTAAATTGGAATGATTCGTGGACTGATTCACAAGTTCCCGAAGAGGAACCGGAAGAAGAGTCGGAACTGGAAGAAGAATCGGAACCGGAAGAAGAATCGGAACCGGATGAAGAAATAGAACCGGTGGGGGAAATAATAAAACGGTTAAGTAAAAGAGAATCCTCAACCAACCGACCAAGGTTAATTATGGTCAATGGTGTTTCCGCCAAGGAAGCAAAATATTGGGAGGATTACCAATTCTCCGATGAATCGGATTCCGACGAGAATTCCGATGATGTTATAGAAATTACCCCAACTGAATTTAAAAAGATAAAAGAAAATAATAAGGGAAAGGGCATAAAAATAGAGAAATCTAATTCCAACCCCGATGAACTTTATATGTATCGTTAACCCCCGAAGTCCTTAAGTTGTAACAATGACCCGAGAACCTCTAAACCACCAGGTTTTTCTAAACCAATGTGGACAACGACGGCTCGTATTAGGGGAACATCATATATCCCTAGAAACTTGGCAAAACGAACCAAAACCGAACAATAAGAAACGAGCGAGTCGGAATAAGATAGTTGTATTCGTGTGTTGTAATATATGTAATATAGTGTGCTTATGATTTATGATATATGTAAAAATTACTTGTATTAATAAGTATTTTTTCTATGAATCTAACTCTTGTCTATTTTACAGTATAAAAACATAAAATGGATAGACAACCCAATATTTTAAGAGACCTACCCGGAGACATGATTGATGAAATCTTGTCTAGAGTCGGTCAGAATTCTTCGGCACAACTATTTAAGGCGAGATCAGTTTGTAAGACATTCGAAGAACGTTCCAAGAATGCCTTGGTTTATAAAAGGCTTTCGTTCGAAAGATGGGGGATATCACATTAGGAAATCCATAACTTACGATGTGTTTACTTTGACGCATATATTGCGGGGAACCCAAATGCTATTTTACGCAATGGGTTAAGAAATTATTTTGACTCAATATATCCGAATATTAGACTTCGTGATTTAGAAAAAGTGGCTAACATGCAACATAAAGAAGCATGTTATGCTTACGGATTAGTAATGTTCACTTCTCACCAAAGTGAGAACAAGAACATCGGGCTACAACTATTAAACAAAACGTTCCCACAAGTGACGGAGTCGGTAATTGGGGTAAGAAATGAGGTTTTTAGATTGTTACGGGACTGTTGGACATTACGTAACCCTCGTCCCTTTGACGATGTTACAACACGCTGTCTTATCAACGGCCATAACGGTTATGTTCCACAAGACCAAGGATGGGAAGTAATCCTAGTAAAACCAGAATGCATGACTTGTTTCTGGACGTATGTCTTTATTGCCTTTGCTGAACGACTTGTGTACTAGCTGGAATTATCTTCACAACCATCTTGTATCAAATTTATTGTGTGCTATATTTCATGCTATATGTAAAATAAGCGGTATTGTAAGTTTGTAAAATATTGTGTAAAAGTTTGAACGCGAAATATTATTATAATCAGTTTTTCATATAGAATTGTAATAGTTGAATTGTATATTAGCTACTAAGTATGAACTTAACGGGTAGGTACTACCCGAATTTAAATTTATAAAACGCTAATATGAAGAAAAAGCTTTTATAAATGAGTTCATATTATGCTACGAAATACTATTAACTACTCTTAATATTCTGTATGATTAACTTGTTCCATTTGACTATTTTGAAGGAAATGGCACCGACTACTTGACACAACGTGAATATGAATGAAGAGGAATTCCGTACTTTTCTAGCTTCAAACATAGCCGCAGTACAGGCTGCGCTACATACCAACAATAACCTTGGATCTAACAGTACAGGATATCGTGTAGGATGCACCTACAAAGAATTCACTGCCTGCAAACCTTTGGAATTTGATGGAACCGAAGGACCGATCGGATTGAAACGGTGGACCGAGAAGGTCGAATCGGTGTCTGCCATAAGTAAGTGTACTGAAGAGGACAAAGTGAAGTACGCTACGCATACCTTCACAGGTTCTGCGTTAACATGGTGGAATACCTATCTAGAGCAAGTAGGACAAGACGATGCGTACGCACTACCGTGGTCAGCATTCAAGCACTTGATGAACGAGAAGTACCGTCCCAGAACCGAGGTCAATAAGCTCAAGACAGAACTTAGAGGGTTACGAACCCAAGGATTTGATATTACCACGTACGAAAGACGATTCACGGAATTGTGCCTATTGTGTCCGGGAGTATTCGAAGATGAGGAAGAGAAGATCGACGCGTTTGTGAAAGGATTACCGGAAAGAATCCAAGAAGATATAAGTTCACACGAGCCCGCCTCCATACAACAGGCATGTAGAATGGCTCACAAACTAGTGAACCAGATTGAAGAAAGAATTAAAGAACAGACTGCTAAAGAGGCCAATGCGAAGCAAGTCAAAAGAAAGTGGAAGGAAAACGGTGATAAGAATCACCAATACAACAACAACAGCAATTACAACAATAATCGCAACAATTATCCCAACAATCGCAACATCAATCGCAACTACAACAAACGGCCTAACAACAACAGCAACAACAACTACAACAATCATCCCAACAACAATAATAACCGCAACAACAACAACAATCAGAAGTAGCTATGCCAAAGGTGTGAAAAGTATCACTCGGGGTTCTGCACCAAATGTTGCAACAAGTGTAAAAGAAATGGTCATAGCGCGGCGAAGTGTGAGGTCTACGGACCAGGGGTTAATAGAACGAAAGGAACAAATGGTGTCGGAACGAGTAATGGCGGAGCAAGTAGTGTCGGAGCAAGTTATGCCAATGTAGTTTGTTATAAATGTGGAAAACCGGGCCACATTATTAGAAATTGCCCGAACCAGGAGAACACGAATGGACAAGGCCGCGGAAGAGTTTTCAATATTAATGCGGCAGAGGCACAGGAAGACCCGGAGCTTGTTACGGGTAAATTTCTTATTGACAATAAATCTGCTTACGTTTTATTTGATTCGGATGCGGATAGAAGCTATATGAGTAGAGATTTTTGTGCTAAATTAAGTTGTCCATTGACGCCTTTGGATAGTAAATTTTTACTCGAATTAGCAAATGGTAAATTAATTTCAGCAGATAATATATGTCGGAATCGAGAAATTAAACTGGTTAGCGAAACATTTAAGATTGATTTGATACCAGTAGAGTTAGGGAGTTTTGATGTGATAATCGGTATGGACTGGTTGAAAGAAGTGAAAGCAGAGATCGTTTGTTACAAAAATGCAATTCGCATTATACGAGAAAAAGGAAAACCCTTAATGGTGTACGGAGAAAAGGGCAACACGAAGCTACATCTTATTAGTAATTTGAAGGCATAAAAACTAATAAGAAAAGGTTGCTATGCTGTTCTAGCACACGTCGAGAAAGTACAAACTGAAGAAAAGAGCATCAATGATGTTCCCATTGCAAAAGAATTTCCCGATGTATTTCCGAAAGAATTACCGGGATTACCCCCACATCGATCCGTTGAATTTCAAATAGATCGTGTACCAGGAGCTGCACCAATAGCTCGTGCTCCTTACAGAATCGCACCCAGCGAGATGAAAGAACTGCAAAGCCAATTACAAGAAATTTTAGAGCGTGGTTTCATTCGACCAAGCACATCACCGTGGGGAGCTCCTATTTTATTTGTCAAGAAGAAAGATGGTACATTCAGGTTGTGTATCGACTACCGAGAGTTGAACAAACTTACCATCAAGAACCGCTACCCACTACCGAGAATCGACGTCTTATTTGATCAACTACAAGGCTCGTCTGTTTATTCAAAGATTGACTTACGTTCCGGGTATCATCAAATGCAGGTGAAAGAAGATGATATTCCAAAGACTGCTTTCAGAACACATTACGGTCATTACGAGTTTATGGTCATGCCGTTTGGTTTAACTAATGTACCAGCTGTGTTCATGGACCTTATGAACCGAGTGTGTGGACCATACCTTGACAAGTTTGTCATTGTTTTCATTGATGACATACTTATTTACTCAAAGAATGACCAAGAACACGGTGAACATTTGAGAAAGGTGTTAGAAGTATTGAGGAAGGAAGAATTGTACGCTAAGTTTTCAAAGTGTGCATTTTGGTTGGAAGAAGTTCAATTCCTCAGTCACATAGTGAACAAAGAAGGTATTAAGGTGGATCCGGCAAAGATAGAAACTGTTGAAAAGTGGGAAACCCCGAAAACTCCGAAACACATACGCCAGTTTTTAGGACTAGCTGGTTACTACAGAAGGTTCATCCAAGACTTTTCCAGAATAGCAAAACCCTTGACTGCATTAACGCATAAAGGGAAGAAATTTGAATGGAATGATGAACAAGAGAAAGCGTTTCAGTTATTGAAGAAAAAGCTAACTACGGCACCTATATTGTCATTGCCTGAAGGGAATGATGATTTTGTGATTTATTGTGACGCATCAAAGCAAGGTCTCGGTTGTGTATTAATGCAACAAACGAAGGTGATTGCTTATGCGTCTAGACAATTGAAGATTCACGAACAAAATTATACGACGCATGATTTGGAATTAGGCGCGGTTGTTTTTGCATTAAAGACTTGGAGGCACTACTTATATGGGGTCAAAAGTATTATATATACCGACCACAAAAGTCTTCAACACATATTTAATCAGAAACAACTGAATATGAGGCAGCGTAGGTGGATTGAATTATTGAATGATTACGACTTTGAGATTCGTTACCACCCGGGGAAGGCAAATGTGGTAGCCGATGCCTTGAGCAGGAAGGACAGAGAACCCATTCGAGTAAAATCTATGAATATAATGATTCATAATAACCTTACTACTCAAATAAAGGAGGCGCAACAAGGAGTTTTAAAAGAGGGAAATTTAAAGGATGAAATACCCAAAAGATCGGAGAAGCATCTTAATATTCGGGAAGACGGAACCCGGTATAGGGCTGAAAGGATTTGGGTACCAAAATTTGGAGATATGAGAGAAATGGTACTTAGAGAAGCTCATAAAACCAGATACTCAATACATCCTGGAACGAGGAAGATGTACAAGGATCTCAAGAAACATTTTTGGTGGCCGAGTATGAAAGCCGATGTTGCTAAATACGTAGTAGAATGTTTGATGTGTTCTAAGGTCAAAGTTGAGCATCAGAAACCATCAGGTCTACTTCAACAAACCGAAATCCCGGAATGGAAATGGGAAAACATTACCATGGATTTCATCACTAAATTGCCAAGGACTGCAAGTGGTTTTGATACTATTTGGGTAATAGTTGATCGTCTCACCAAATCAGCACACTTCCTGCCAATAAGAGAAGATGACAAGATGGAGAAGTTAGCACGACTGTATTTGAAGGAAGTCGTCTCCATACATGGAATACCAATCTCTATTATCTTTGATAGGGATGGCAGATTTATTTCAAGATTCTGGCAGACATTACAGCAAGCATTAGGAACTCGTCTAGACATGAGTACTGCCTATCATCCACAAACTGATGGGCAGAGAGAAAGGACGATACAAACGCTTGAAGACATGCTACGAGCATGTGTTATTGATTTCGAAAACAGTTGGGATCGACATCTACCGTTAGCAGAATTTTCCTACAACAACAGCAACCATTCAAGCATTGAGATGGCACCGTTTGAAGCACTTTATGGTAGAAAGTGCAGGTCTCCAATTTGTTGGAGTGAAGTGGGGGATAGACAGATTACGGGTCCGGAGATTATACAAGAAACTACCGAGAAGATCATCCAAATTCAACAACAGTTGAAAACCGCCCAAAGTCGACAAAAGAGCTACGCTGACATTAAAAGAAAAGATATAGAATTTGAAATTGGAGAGAAGGTCATGCTTAAAGTTGCACCTTGGAAAGGCGTTGTTCGATTTGGTAAACGAGGGAAATTAAATCCAAGGTATATTGGACCATTCAAGATTATTGATCGTGTCGGACCAGTAGCTTACCAACTTGAGTTACCTCAACAACTCGTGGCTGTACATAACACTTTCCACGTCTCGAATTTGAAGAAATGTTTTACTAAAGAAGATCTCACTATTCCATTAGATGAAATCTAAATCAACGAAAAACTTCAATTCATCGAAGAACCCGTCGAAATAATGGATCGTGAGGTTAAAAGACTTAAGCAAAACAAGATACCAATTGTAAAGGTTCTATGGATTGCTCGTAGAGGACCCGAGTTCACCTGGGAGCATGAAGATTAGATGAAGAAGAAATACCCGCATCTATTTCAAGAAGATTCGTCAACACCTTCAACAGCTTAAAATTTTGGGACAAAATTTATTTAACGGGTAGGTACTGTAGTGACCCAAACTTTTCCATGTTTATATATATTAATTGAGATTGATATTTACATGATTAAATGTTTCCAACATGTTAAGCAATCAAACTTGTTAAGACTTGATTAATTGAAATATTTTCATATAGACAATTGACCACCCAAGTTGACCGGTGATTCACGAACGTTAAATCTTGTAAAAACTATATGATAAGATATATATGGATATATATATATATATATATATATATATATATATATATATATATATATATATATATATATATATATATATAGTTAACATCATACTATGATAAGTAAACATATCATTAAGTATATTAACAATGAACTACATATGTAAAAACAAGACTACTAACTTAATGATTTTTAAACGAGACATATATGTAACGATTATCGTTGTAAAGACATTTAATGTATATATATCATATTAAGAGATATTCATACTTGATAATATCATGATAATATAATAATTTAAAATCTCATTTGATATTATAAACATTGGGTTAACAACATTTAACAAGATCGTTAACCTAAAGGTTTCAAAACAACACTTACATGTAACGACTAACAATGACTTAACGACTCAGTTAAAATGTATATACATGTAGTGTTTTAATATATATTTATACACTTTTAAAAGACTTCAATACACTTATCAAAGTATTTCTACTTAACAAAAATGCTTACAATTACATCCTCGTTCAGTTTCATCAATAATTCTACTCGTATGCACCCGTATTCGTACTCGTACAATACACAGCTTTTAGATGTATGTACTATTGGTATATACACTCCAATGATCAGCTCTTAGCAGCCCATGTGAGTCACCTAACACATGTAGGAACCATCATTTGGCAACTAGCATGAAATATCTCATAAAATTACAAAAATATGAGTAATCATTCATGACTTATTTACATGAAAACAAAATTACATATCCTTTATATCTAATCCATACACCAACGACCAAAAACACCTACAAACACTTTCATTCTTCAATTTTATTCATCTAATTGATCTCTCTCAAGTTCTATCTTCAAGTTCTAAGTGTTCTTCATATATTCTACAAGTTCTAGTTACATAAAATCAAGAATACTTTCAAGTTTGCTAGCTCACTTCCAATCTTGTAAGGTGATCATCCAACCTCAAGAAATCTTTGTTTCTTACAGTAGGTTATCATTCTAATACAAGGTAATAATCATATTCAAACTTTGGTTCAATTTCTATAACTATAACAATCTTATTTCAAGTGATGATCTTACTTGAACTTGTTTTCGTGTCATGATTCTGCTTCAAGAACTTCGAGCCATCCAAGGATCCGTTGAAGCTAGATCCATTTTTCTATTTTCTAGTAGGTTTATCCAAGGAACTTAAGGTAGTAATGATGTTCATAACATCATTTGATTTATACATATAAAGCTATCTTATTCGAAGGTTTAAACTTGTAATCACTAGAACATAGTTTAGTTAATTCTAAACTTGTTCGCAAACAAAAGTTAATCCTTCTAACTTGACTTTTAAAATCAACTAAACACATGTTCTATATCTATATGATATGCTAACTTAATGATTTAAAACCTGGAAACACGAAAAACACCGTAAAACCGGATTTACGCCGTCGTAGTAACACTGCGGGCTGTTTTGGGTTAGTTAATTAAAAACTATGATAAACTTTGATTTAAAATTTGTTATTCTGAGAAAATGATTTTTATTATGAACATGAAACTATATCCAAAAATTATGGTTAAACTCAAAGTGGAAGTATGTTTTCTAAAATGGTCATCTAGACGTCGTTCTTTCGACTGAAATGACTATCTTTACAAAAACAACTTGTAACTTATTTTTCCGACTATAAACCTATACTTTTTCTGTTTAGATTCATAAAATATAGTTTAATATGAAACCATAGCAATTTGATTCACTCAAAACGGATTTAAAATGAAAAAGTTATGGGTAAAACAAGATTGGATAATTTTTCTCATTTTAGCTACGTGAAAATTGGTAACAAATATATTCCAACCATAACTTAATCAACTTGTATTGTATATTATGTAATCTTGAGATACCATAGACACGTATACAATGTTTCGACCTATCATGTCGACACATCTATATATATTTCGGAACAACCATAGACACTCTATATGTGAATGTTGGAGTTAGCTATACAGGGTTGAGGTTGATTCCAAAATATATATAGTTTGAGTTGTGATCAATACTGAGATACGTATACACTGGGTCGTGGATTGATTCAAGATAATATTTATCGATTTATTTCTGTACATCTAACTGTGGACAACTAGTTGTAGGTTACTAACGAGGACAGCTGACTTAATAAACTTAAAACATCAAAATATATTAAAAGTGTTGCAAATATATTTTGAACATACTTTGATATATATGTATATATCATTATAGGTTCATGAATCAACCAGTGGCCAAGTCTTACTTCCCGACGAAGTAAAAATCTGTGAAAGTGAGTTATAGTCCCACTTTTAAAATCTAATATTTTTGGGATGAGAATACATGCAGGTTTTATAAATGATTTACAAAATAGACACAAGTACGTGAAACTACATTCTATGGTTGAATTATCGAAATCGAATATGCCCCTTTTTATTAAGTCTGGTAATCTAAGAATTAGGGAACAGACACCCTAATTGACGCGAATCCTAAAGATAGATCTATTGGGCCTAACAAACCCCATCCAAAGTACCAGATGCTTTAGTACTTCGAAATTTATATCATATCCGAAGGGTGTCCCGGAATGATGGGGATATTCTTATATATGCATCTTGTTAATGTCGGTTACCAGGTGTTCACCATATGAATGATTTTTATCTCTATGTATGGGATGTGTATTGAAATATGAAATCTTGTGGTCTATTATTATGATTTGATATATATAGGTTAAACCTATAACTCACCAACATTTTTGTTGACGTTTTAAGCATGTTTATTCTCAGGTGATTATTAAGAGCTTCCGCTGTCGCATACTTAAATAAGGACGAGATTTGGAGTCCATGCTTGTATGATATTGTGTAAAAACTGCATTCAAGAAACTTATTTTGTTGTAACATATTTGTATTGTAAACCATTATGTAAAGGTCATGTGTAAACAGGATATTTTAGATTATCATTATTTGATAATCTACATAAAGCTTTTTAAACCTTTATTGATGAAATAAAGGTTATGGTTTGTTTTAAAATGAATGCAGTCTTTGAAAAACGTCTCATATAGAGGTCAAAACCTCGCAACGAAATCAATTAATATGGAACATTTTTAATCAATAAGAACGAGACATTTCAGGTAACAGTCGAAGAGTAATCATCATTCATGTAAATAGTTCAAAAATTATGAGACTCAACATTACAGACTTTGCTTATTGTGTCGAAATCGTATAAAGATTAAGTTTAAATTTAGTCAGAAATTTCCGGGTCGTCACACAGATTGCAAAAGATCCATTTTTAAGTTGGTGTACACAATTGAATATTATTCAAAAATTTACATCAGTGGCACATCCGTAGGCAAATGGGTTGTGCAAGGTTACTAATCGCGACATTGTCAGCGGTATTAAAAAGCGTTTGAATGAAAAGCGGAATGGATGGGTTGATGAACTTTCAAATGTACTATGGACTCATCACACTACTTTCAAGAAAAGTACGGGTGAAACACCTTTTAGCCTAGTATTTGGTTCAGAAGCAATGATCCCCGCAGAAGTCTTAGTTGAGACGCATAGAGTTGCTAATTTTAATGAAAGTGCGAATGCAGATGGAATTTGTGAAAACCTAAATTTCATTGAAGAATGCAGGCTTATGGCCGCAATACGTGAAGCAAATAATAAGCAACAAATTGCTAAGTATTACAACAAGAAAGTACGCGCGTTAGCCTTTGATGTAGGAGAATGGGTTTTGCGGATTAATGAAGTAAGTCGTGCTGAAAAACAAGGGAAGTTGGGACCCAATTGGGAAGGTCCATACCAAATAGTGGGAATTAATGCGGTAGGCTCTTATAAACTCCAGGACATTGAAGGGCGTAATATACCTAACGCGGGGCATGCTATTTTGTTGAAAAGATATTACGTGTAATCAAAAGAAATGTGCGAAATTCTATGCGCATTCTAGGGATTCATGTAGAGACCCGTCCTAATCCGTCCAGACGAAGTCCATATTGATTATAAACAATTCACAATAGTTGATTACATCGCGAGGTACTTGACCTCTATATGATACATTTTACAAATATTGCATTCGTTTTTGAAAAGACAATCCTTCATTACATCAAAAGTTGACAACATGCATACCATTTCGTAAAATATCTTACTATAATTGACCTAATAATAATCTTGATGAACTCAACGACTCGAATGCAACGTCTTTTGAAATATGTCATGAATGACTTCAAGTAATATCTCTAAGATAAGCAAATGCACAGCGGAAAATTTCTTTCGTACCTGAGAATAAACATGCTTTAAAGTGTCAACCAAAAGGTTGGTGAGTTCATTAGTTTAACATAAATAATCATTTCATAATTTTAATAGACCACAAGATTTCATATTTCCATTTCTCATAAACATACGTCACATACATAGAGACAAAAATATCATTCATATGGATTGAACACCTGGTAATCGACATTCACAATATGTATATAAGAATATCCCCATCATTCCGGGATCCTCCTTCGGACATGATATAAATTTCGAAGTACTAAAGCATCTGGTACTTTGGATGGGGCTTGTTGGGCCCGATAGATCTATCTTTAAGATTCGCGTCAATTAGGGTGTCTGTTCCCTAATTATTAGATTACCAAACTAAAAAGGGGCATATTCGGTTTAATAATTCAGCCATAGAATGTAGTTTCATGTACTTGTGTCTATTTCGTAAAACAGTTATAAAAGCAGCGCATGTATTCTCAGTCCCAAAAATATATATTGCAAAAGCATTTAAAATGGGAGTAATGAAACTCACCTAATGTATTTTGTAGTAAAAATACATATGACAACATTGAACAAGTATAGGGTTGGCCTCGGATTCATGAACCTATATCATTGGTATATATATTAAAACATATACTTGTGATTGAACAAATATATATTATTATCAGTAATATAAATTTTTATGTCAATAGCTTATATATATATTTCAATATTTAATTAATTGTATTCATTTTATATATTTAAAATAAATAAAAGTATTAATAAATATATTTTTATATATATAACATTTGTTTGTTGAAACTAATAATTATAGTAATACTAAAATTATATTTGAAAATGATGCTTAATATTACTTAAAATAATAAGATTAATAATTTCATTAGTGATAAAAATAATGATATTAAAAATATTAATTTGATAGTTATGATAAATATTTTAGTAATTACATAATAATAATATTCATGATAATATTAATAATAGTACTTAATACCTAATACTTAATAATAATATTAATAATAATAATAATAATAATAATAATAATAATAATAACAACAAGAGTAATAATAAAGATAGTAATAATAATAATTAAAACTACCTCAAAGAGTCTTCCCAAAAAGAATGCCTCAGACAGGACTCGAACTCAAAACCTCTTGCTAAACATAAACACCCATAACCATCACACTGCTCCTATTTTTCTGTTTTAACTTACACACTTAAATCTCTTATCCTATAATTTTGGCCCACTATATAGACTAAGTTCTCGGCCCAAGTAACTAATCACGGCCCATCAGCAACTTAATTCGTGGCCCAACTGCATAGGATGGATACTTGGCCCAACTGAATAAACAAATCACGATTCAAAACCATGTATCGGCCCAACAATGAATGATTTCCATAATATATATTTGTTGGATTACAAAAGTGTGAAATGATATAAAAAAAATATCCTCGTGTCTGTTACTTTCTAACCTCACATGCAAACGCCCACTTGGACTGTATTAAATTCGAAACACAAGTATGCATTTATGATTAAATTACATGGATTGTGTATATACGCATCATTGTGTTCTCACTTCTTTAACATCTTGGTCCACAAAGAATACTAAGATTAGTCCACTACCTTTAAATATAATTTGCTAGATTTGTTGGTAGTCTCAAACAGCATTATCTGTTCGGCAAAAAAAAAAAAAAAAAAATTATTACGAGCTTTAATAGTGATTAGGTGAGATATCTTAATACCATTTGTCTGCCATTATCTTCCCTTTAATTATTCCATTTTATTTTTGTCGGTCATCAAATTTCCTATCTTACTCCACTTGTATATTCCTTTTAAAAAGCAATATATATTAAATTCCCATATGTCTAGGTTGACAAAACTCTAAAGTGTACCTATACTACACATTTTACTTTGTAAAAAAAATTTACCGATAGGACAACTAGATTACAGCAGTAGTCACGTTATTTTAAAGTGGGATTTGGGGCTGTCTTCGATCAAAAGCAGACGTAGCAATAGCAGAACGGTGGGGTTGGAGGATGATGGGTGTTTGATGTTTGCTTAGATGGAAACAGAAAAACGAAAGTGCAGTAGCGATAGCATAAAACAATTCGCAGGTTTGATGGAGGTCTCTGTTTGAAGACATGAAGAGGTAGTAGTTTGATGTTGATGATGAGAGTTCTTCATTTATTAAGCAGACACGGAACTAGTGGTGGTGATCATATGATTAAGCTTGGTGATCAACGAAAATCAAGTGATCGGTGTTGGTGGTTTACAATGATATTAGGAGGTGGTGATCACGATGGTCATCGTGACAAAGTAGTGATTGTTTTTCTTCTTGGTTGGTTCTTGAGTGAGAAATGAACTAGAACATGGGTAATGATAGTCAACATATGGGTGGGTTTATTAAATTGCTAATTGATAATGGTAATGATAATGCTTGAAGAGTTAAACAATAACACTGACCAATTTAATTATTTTAAAACCTAATTAGTCGACACACAAGTCTTGCTCAGGTACAAAGAAATAAATAAAAAAGTATAAAAGGTGATTACGACCTACAACCGATTTTGTTTTGTTATGAATTTAAATTCGTTTAGTGAAACCTTATAGACATGATATTCGATCGTGCAGGCTTTTAAGATAAGTGTGACAACAAAAGTTAACAGATTTTTAGAGTTACTCTTATGTTTTAACATAGATTTGTACAACTTAAATGAATAAAAATCAATCACTTTCAGTTTGAAATCGATGGAATGCAGAATACTAATTTCCTGTATTTGTGTACATATAATTTACTATATATGTATAATTGAATAAGTATATATTTATATATATCTGCATTTGTATCTGTATATATATGTATCATTACATCTCTGCATCTATGTTTACATATATATATATATATATATATATATATATATATATATATATATATATATATATATATATATACACACACACACACACATATATCAATATATATATATCGTGAGTATATATAATATATCACTTAATATTAATAATAATAATAATAATACTTATAATAATAATTGGTAATTGTATGAAAATAAAAATTAAAATTCTGAATATTAAAATAACAAATTAATATTAATACACAATTATTTACATAAATTGAAATATTATAAATTTATATATAATATACATCTGTATATACATATCTATTTATCATTAATTGTTCATGAAATCGTCGGGCATGGTCAAAGGTCAATTGAATATATAAACATAGTTTTAAATTTTTCAAGACTCAATATTACAGACTTTGCTTATCGTATCGAAATCATATGAAGATTAAGTTTAAATTTGGTCGGAAATTTCTGGGTCGTCACAGTACCTACCCGTTAAAGAAATTTCGTCCCGAAATTTGAGTGAGGTGGTCATGGCTAACAATAAAAATGTTTTCATGACAAATATGAGATGATAAATAGAGTTTTATTACTGTTGAATAATACAGATAAAATAATTCAATTATTCGAAGAGTACGCATGAAGCTATCATCAAAGAGTGAAATAGGAAAGTAAAGATTCATCTTAACTTTTGACAGAGTCAGGGTTGAATTCTGGAATTCAAGGCATTTAAAGAAAATCTTCGAAATCTAAAAGATTTGATTCTTCGGCGAGTAAGGAAATTAAGATCTCTATAATTAAATACGGTGAAAATATTTATAAATTGAGCTCTTCCGTTCCATTATTCTCACCGTTCCTATACTTTCTTTCTTAGTTCATACATCCAAAAGATTGTGAAAATATTTAATCCAGTTCTAATCCTTGATATTTTTCTAATTATCATTTCTGTCATCCTTCATTTCAATCTTCTATCAGAAGAATCTGTTTACTTCTACTATTACCTTGGGGTGATACTATTCTTAATTATACCGAGTCTTTATATTGTTATCCGTATTAATATCCACGGTTTGTAATCTCCGTGTTGTTATTGGGCTTTATATTTTCTCTTATATTTCAATGTCCCTGCTTCTGTCTCCTATAATTATTGTCATCCATAGTTAATGTGCTCTCTTATTTGCTGCGATTTATACCCCCTTTCTATTTCGGAGCTTCATGCTTTTGTTTACTTTTCCCAAGTAATGGTCCATAATTCATAGGTATGGAGTTTCAAATTTATCATAATATACAAGGTAGAAAGAAAAGGTAGTAACACGATTTGTTTTGTCAAATTACCTGAATCACTGAGAATGGAACTATCAAGAATATATTTTTTTGATATGTTCAGAAGTTAAGCAGAATGAAAGAGTTATGTAACATGGCACATGATGACGTTATGACCTGTGAATCATCGCGTCCCATTAGAAACTCAGCATGACTTACTGTAATATAATCACGTTGATCAAGTGTCATTATATTATACTAACTCATGCATCAATTCCCAACATTACTTCAATAACATTCATATTTTAAGCTCGAAAGTTTACAGAATATAGAAACTAACAGTTTCTATATGATGTAACACTGATAGCATGAAGAGATTAATGATTTCGGACGAGAATATTTATGAAAATATCTTCAGAAATATCGAAGATATTTATGATGATATTTTGGAATTTCTAAGCTCAATGGTTGATGAGGAAGATTTTCCGCAAGATTTTAACATGAGTACGGAGCAAGATATTCGTTGAAGGTTTCATCGGATCCAGAATTACCTGGATTCTTTGAATATATGGTATGGTCCTTGTATTTTGTAGTGACCCGAACTTTTCCATGTTTATATATATATATATTAAATGAAATTTTTATTTACATGATTAAGTGTTTCCAACATGTTAAGCAATCAAACTTGTTAAGACTTGATTAATTGAAATAGGTTTCATATAGACAATTGACCACCCAAGTTGGCCGGTGATTCACGAACGTTAAAACTTGTAAAAACTATACGATGACATATATATGGTTATATATATAGTTAACATGATTTTATTATAAGTATGTATCTCATTAGGTATTTTAACAATGAGTTATATACATAAAAATGAGACTATTAATTTAAGAAACTCGAAAACGATATATATAACGATTATCGTTATAACAACGTCTTACTAGGTACATATGAATCATATTAAGATATTGATACACTTGGTTAATTATGTTAAATGATAATTAAATATATTATTAAGTGTATTAACAATGAAATACATATGTAAAAATAGGACTACTAACTTAATGATTTCGAAACGAGACATATATGTAACGATTATCGTTGTAACGACATTTAACTGTATATATATCATACTAAGATATATTATATATCATAATATCATGATAATATAACAATTTAACATCTCATTTGTTACAATAAACAATGGGTTAACAACATTCAACAAGATCGTTAACCTAAAGGTTTCAAAACAACATTTACATGTAACGACTAACGATGACTTAACGACTCAGTTAAAATGTATATACATGTAGTGTTTTAATATGTATTCATACACTTTTGAAAGACTTCAAGACACTTATCAAAATACATCTACTTAACAAAAATGGTTACAATTACATCCTCGTTCAGTTTCATCAACAATTCTAATCCATACACCAACGACCAAAAACACCTACAAACACTTTCATTCTTCAATTTTCTTCATCTAATTGATCTCTCTCAAGTTCTATCTTCAAGTTCTAAGTGTTCTTCATAAATTCTAAAAGTTCTAGTTTCATAAAATCAAGAATATTTCCAAGATTGCAAGTTTACTTCCAAGTTTTCTAAATCCATTCCAAGTAATCATCCAAGATCAAGAAACTTTTGTTACTTACAGTAGGTTATCTTTCTAATACAAGGTAATAATCATATTCAAACTAACTTTAATTCAATTTATATAACTATAACAATCTTATTTCGAGTGGAAATCTTACTTGAAATTGTTTTCGTGTCATGATTCTGCTTCAAGAACTTTCAAGCCATCCAAGGATCCTTTGAAGCTAGATCTATTTTTCTCATTTCCAGTAGGTTTATCCAAGGAACTTGAGGTAGTAATGATGTTCATAACATCATTTGATTCATATATATAAAGCTATCTTATTCGAAGGTTTAAACTTGTAATCACTAGAACATAGTTTAGTTAATTCTAAACTTGTTCGCAAATAAAAGTTAATCCTTCTAACTTGACTTTTAAAATCAACTAAACACATGTTCTATATCTATATGATATGCTAACTTAATGATTTAAAACCTGGAAACACGAAAAACACCGTAAAACTGGATTTACGCCGTCGTAGTAACACCGCGGGCTGTTTTGGGTTAGTTAATTAAAAACTATGATAAAATTTGATTTAAAAGTTGTTATTCTGGGAAAATGATTTTTATTATGAACATGAAACTATATCCAAAAATTATGGTTAAACTCAAAGTGGAAGTATGTTTTCTAAAATAGTCATCTAGACGTCGTTCTTTCGACTGAAATGACTACCTTTACAAAAACGACTTGTAACTTATTTTTCTGACTATAAAACTATACTTTTTCTGTTTAGATTCATAAAATAGAGTTCAATATGAAACCATAGCAATTTGATTCACTCAAAACGGATTTAAAATGAAGAAGTTATGGGTAAAACAAGATTGGATAATTTTTCTCATTTTAATCATAGCTTAATCAACTTGTATTGTATATTATGTAATCTTGAGATACCATAGACACGTATACAATGTTTTGACCTATCATGTCGACACATCTATATATATTTCGGAACAACCATACACACTCTATATGTGAATGTTGGAGTTAGCTATACAGGGTTGAGGTTGATTCCAAAATATATATAGTTTAAGTTGTGATCAATACTGAGATACGTATACACTGGGTCGTGGATTGATTCAAGATAATATTTATCGATTTATTTCTGTACATCTAACTGTGGACAACTAGTTGTAGGTTACTAACGAGGACAGCTGACTTAATAAACTTAAAACATCAAAATATATTAAAAGTGTTGTAAATATATTTTGAACATACTTTGATATATATGTATATATTTTTATAGGTTCGTGAATCAACCAGTGGCCAAGTCTTACTTCCCGATGAAATAAAAATCTGTGAAAGTGAGTTATAGTCCCACTTTTAAAATCTAATATTTTTGGGATGAGAATACATGCAGGTTTTATAAATGATTTACAAAATAGACACAAGTACGTGAAACTACATTCTATGGTTGAATTATCGAAATCGAATATGCCCCTTTTTATTAAGTCTGGTAATCTAAGAATTAGGGAACAGACACCCTAATTGACGCGAATCTTAAAGATAGATCTATTGGGCCTAACAAACCCTATCCAAAGTACCGGATGCTTTAGTACTTCGAAATTTATATCATATCCGAAGGGTGTCCCGGAATGATGGGGATATTCTTATATATGCATCTTGTTAATGTCGGTTACCAAGTGTTCACCATATGAATGATTTTTATCTCTATGTATGGGATGTGTATTGAAATATGAAATCTTGTGGTCTATTGTTACGATTTGATATATATAGGTTAAACCTATAACTCACCAAAATTTTTGTTGACGTTTAAAGCATGTTTATTCTCAGGTGAATACTAAGAGCTTCCGCTGTTGCATATTAAAATAAGGACAAGATTTGGAGTCCATGTTTGTATGATATTGTGTAAAAACTGCATTCAAGAAATTGATTTCGATGTAACATATTTGTATTGTAAACCATTATGTAATGGTCGTGTGTAAACAGGATATTTTAGATTTTCATTATTTGATAATCTACGTAAAGCTTTTAAAACCTTTATTTATGAAATAAAGGTTATGGTTTGTTTTAAAAATGAATGCAGTCTTTGAAAAACGTCTCATATAGAGGTCAAAACCTCGCAACGAAATCAATTAATATGAAACGTTTTTAATCAATAAGAACGGGACATTTCATATTTGTCCTTGGTCTCCTTCGTGGTTAGCTCAATCTGTTTTCTAGTTCCAAATTTTCTGAGCTTTTCCCTCATACTATTCTTTATCATTAAACTTTCGATGATTAAGGTCGTTTACGGTTGTCTATGGTTTCTGCTGCTTCATTCAGCTTTTTCAACATTCAGAGTATTGATTTGTAACTGAGTGCTTTTCAAAATTTCAGAATGAGAGATCATAATTCTAAGAGATAAATGTCATACATATAACTGTTGATGTAGATATGCTGTGAGTTTTCAAAGTACTGATTGCTAATTCCCGGTAATTGTTATGGCAGTCCTCGTTACAAGATGCGGATGAGTACATGACGAGACTTCAATAGATAAATATAGTGATTTGTCAGAGGGATTTAAACTAAGGAGCGACAAGGTTACTGGTACATTTGCTGGTAATGTGTGGAATATAAAAGAATTCTCCGGTATCAAAAGAGTATTTGTATATATCAGGATTATTGTAAGGCTACTTCGAATGAAAAGTCAAAGTTGACTTGCTGGAGCTGTGACAAAATTGGCTACTTTGAAAAGGGATTGCAAAGTTATTTTTGCTAATAAATGCCAAAGGATCTGACGCGGCTACGTGTTAAACTTTTACTCAGTTGCCAAGAGTTTCTCAGGTGCATAACTATATGTATCAATCTCTTCTTACGTAGATGAAGTGCGGTTGGTCCATACTCTCGATTGAGGCGTTTTCAAGAATTTCGAAAGGTTTGAACGTAAATTATAATCTTCAAGATACAAACGAGGTTTAAGATGAAGTCAAGTGGCAAACTTGAAGAAATGTTTAGTTTCATATGTTTTAATCAATATTTTAATTCATTTTGATTGTCCAATTTTATTAGTCCACAGTCGATAGTCCACAATTAATAGTCCGATAATTCATATATAGTTTAATATATAATATTCGAATTAATTAATATGTATCGTGACCCGTGTACATGTCTCAGACTCTATCACAACTCAAACTATATATATTATTGTAGAATCAACCTCAACCCTGTATAGAGAACTCGATCATTACTGCATATAGAGTATCTATGGTTATTCCAAATAATATATATAGATGCGTCGATATGATATGTCAAAACCTTGTATATGTGTCCCGATATTTAAAGTGCGTAAAATAAATAACAGAAATTAAATGACGATAAATAAAATTGCGAGAATTTAAATTGCGATAAATAAATTGCGATAAATAAAATGTAATCAGTTAGCTAGGAACAGTTAGCATGGATTCTTAACAAAATTCTTCATAATTAATTTGTTTGTTTCTAACAAATTTTATTTTGCCCAATGTTTTCTTCATTATGCCACTTGTTGGATTCTGATAGGTCAAAATCTAAATATGAAATTGAATGAAAATGGTTATTCTTTGGTGAACGGATACGTATATCGGAGGTTGTAAATAGGATAGTAAATGACCGTTGAATCAGATTCAAAGAATGTACAGTGTAACTTATTAATGTGGAATATAAATATTCCTCGGGTGTTAACACCGATTTTCTTATGAGGTAAGGCTTAGTATGTCAACAAGAGACTAGAAGTGATCTAGCTTTTAGGAGGGCGGAGTGTTGCCGATTGATTTTTACCCTCGGGAAATAATCCCTGCAGACCCGGTACACAAGTGTAGAAACTTGTGGGGTGGCTTAATCAATCTGTCGTCCGTAGAGCGTAAGAGTGCTAGCCGGATGACTTCTAGTGAGAGAAAGTAGAGAGAGAAAGAGAAGTGAAGTCTCAGCTCTCAAAGTTGTCAGAATATCTGAACTTGTGTAAAATGATGACCCAAGTGGTCTATTTATAGTGTCAGATCTACCAGATTTGTTTGGGGACACGTGTCAAATGATGATACGTTCTGTTACATGTGCTCCGAAATTTATGCTAAATGCGGCGCTCTCCGGCCAGGGCTTATGCGCTAGGCGGCCTTCAGGGCTTACGCATGACGGAGCAGCCTGTACAGCGGAGAACGCTGGACGGACAATCTCCACAAAACTGTTGTTTCCAGCCTTCCTGATGCTATTTTTATGCGACTATTATGCCTTTTATGTGTATATACGATAGGATACACCATTAATTCCCCACAGTTTAAGGACTTAAGCATTTGAAAAATGATTAAGTTGTTAAACTTTTGATAACGCATGCCAAACCAGCCTGTTCATTGCCCACTTGCATCGGGGAAAATATTTTAGGCATTAAATGCAGACGAATTTTACTGACACTGTTATGATTGTCTTCTTACGACTGAGATCATCCACGCGCCTCCAGTTGTAAAAAGTATTATTTCGTACCCTTCGTTTAAACTCGCCCATACACGTGTCTCAATCATGACCATAAAAATTGCACCGATGAACCCTTATAAAAACCGTCATAACCCTGTTACCATCACTTTTTTACCTTTTCCAAGATCCAAAAAGCATATTTCTCCCAAATCTTCATCGGCTTCTTCAATCTTCAACTTATTAAGGTTTACCGTCTTCCAAGGTCAGTACACTTCATCTTACTGCTATTTTCTTCTTGTTGATATCTGTTACTGTATTATCATGGCTTCTTCACGGAGTACTGGCCAAGAACACGCCAAGCCTTCTTCATCAAATACTGCTAACATTCCAGAAGTTAGCACGATGGCTTCATCATTGACTAGTGAATATTTAGATGGATTAAAGATTGCCTTTCGCCATCTCAATCAATACAACCCTGTTCTTCCCACTATCGGACAAACTGCTGACAATCCTCCTGAGGGAAAAATTACTTTATACGCTTTACAAATTACCCACGGCAACCTCCGTGTTCCCCTTACTAACTTTCTTCTTCGCCTTCTTAGATATTACGGGGCCTGTCTTAGTCAGATACATCCCCATGGTCTTCAAAAAATCATCCTTTTTGAAATGTACTGCAATGCTATTAATATAAAGCCTCGCATTAATGTTTTTATCTCTTTGTTTAGAATCCGCACAATTAGCGATTCCTGGCTTACTATTGATAGTAAGAAAAATAATCATTTTGTTGGTCTAAATAGAGTTTCAAACTTGAAGGACTGGAAAAGTCCATTTTTCTTTATTGATGAAACTGTTATTCTGGAGGAATACTCCGTTGTCCGGGAGTGGGGTGCTATTGATGCTGGCATAGGAAAGGGTGTTAAAATTTCTCCCGCAGAACAGCGGATAGTAAATAGCTTGAAAGGACTCCGTATTCCACCCAGATCGTACGAAAGGTATGAGGGAATCCTTGTGCTGTGCAAAGTGAGCCAAGAATGGCCAAGCAATTCTGTGCCAGTACTTCGTGAGAAAAAACAGGGTAGGATGTGATATGATCATCCTATTATATATATAGATTTTTGTCTACTGTTTGTCATGTGTACTTATATTGCTATTAATATGTAATCTTTGCAGGCAACTCCGTGATGCAGGTCCGCTCTGCTCTTTTATCCCCTGATCTTGATGATGATGTGGAGGTCACTGCTCGTGACAAAACTGTTGAAGAGCTTGAGGCGGAGAGAGTTGTAGCCGAAGCTAAAGCTGCTGCTGATGCTGAAAAGGGGAAAGAAATTGCTGTGAGCAGCTCAGACAGCGAATCCGGGTCTGATCATACAGACACTGAGCGGACAACGGATGATACCACCACAGCCGATCAGCAAACATCGGCATCAGTTGACATTACGGGTGAAACCAACCCTACTCCTCCTCCAATCCAAAAGACAAGAAAGAAGAGCATAGGCTCTAAAAGGGTGAAGAGTACTGAGGAGGGCAAAAAGCAAAAACGTAGGAGAAGTATGTCCATTCTACTCTCTTTTGAAAATGCACATGTTTTTGCTTATAACTGTTATGTTTGTTCATAATACTAATTTGTTTTTGTTAGTAATTTTAGCAGAGTCGGATGATAGCCAAGGGAAGGCTACGGAGGGCGGTGACCGGAGGCCGGAGAGGAATCTTGAAAGTGAAGGAGAGAAGGGCCTGAAAATGCCTGACCCAAATTCATAAAGATAGGCCTGAAGGCAACTCTGCTTATGATTCTCCTCTTCCTAATATCACTAATCCTACTGTCACCTCCTCCAATGTTCAAGAGCCAACTCTTCCTGCTCATGTGAGGGCTTTGCAAGCCATCATTGCAAACCCCGCCACTAAAGATAAAGAATTTGCTACTCTTATTCAGGTATGAACGATAAGACCCTCTGCATATATACGCTTGTAATTTATTGATGTGAGCTGTTTGAAATAACTCATAAAATTTTATTGATGTACAGGGTTGTGTTATCCCTGAGCTGAAACCCCAATTCTCTGCTCTTCGTTCTCATCAACTCAGGGAATCAACTATGGCAGCTCATGTACTACTAACCAACCACCTGGACTCTGTGCTGCAACTGCAGGAACATCAAGAGTCTATTCTTTCCTTTGCTCGTAAAGACATAGCTGAAAGTGCAAATGCTCGTAAAAGAGCTGCTGATGCTGAGCGTGCCTTAAATGATGCGCAGAAAATAATAAAGGCTAAAGAAGTTGAGTTAAAAAGTGCTCAAGATGTTGCTGCTGTTCTGCAAGGGGAAAAGGATGCTGAGCAGGTGAAAGTGGGTGAGCTGGAGAAACAGCTGAGTGCAGAGAGAGAGAAGTCTGCTGAGCTACTCCGGAGGGCGGAGAAAGGCTGTAGTGACTCGAACTTTTCCATGTTTATATATATTAATTGAGATTGATATTTACATGATTAAATTTTTCCAACATGTTAAGCAATCAAACTTGTTAAGACTTGATTAATTGAAATATGTTTCATATAGACAATTGACCACCCAAGTTGACCGGCGATTCACGAACGTTAAAACTTGTAAAAACGACATGACGATATATATATGGATATACATATGGTTAACATGAGATTATGATAAGTAAGTATCTCCATAAGTATATTAACAATGAGTTATATACATATAAACAAGACTACTAACTTAAGGATTTCGAAACGAGACATATATGTAACGATTATCGTTGTAACGACATTTAAATGTATATATATCATATTAAGATATATTAATATATCATAATATCATGATAATATAATAATTTAACAACTCATTAGATATAATAAACAATGGGTTAACAACATTAATTGAGATCGTTAACTTAAAGGTTTCAAAACAACACTTACATGTAACGACTAACGATGACTTAACGACTCAGTTAAAATGTATATACATGTAGTGTATTTAGATGTATTAAAATACTTTTGGAAGACTTCAAGACATATATCAAAACACTCATACTTAACGAAAATGGTTACAGTTACTTTCCCATTCTTTTCTTTCATCAAGAATTCTAGTCGTATTCTTACCCGTATTATACACAGCTTCAAAACGTACTTACTATGGGTATATACCAATAGGAACTAGCATGGGATTCCACTCTTGATTATGTCATGTATGACTAATCAATTTTAACTTCTACCATGAGCTAGTCAACTAACTAGAACTCCTTTTAACCCCACTCACCACTCACCAATTACCACTCATCATTCACTCCATTTCACTTCCAATTCTCTTTCTAATTCTCTCTCAACACACACACACACACACACACTATTATGAACGTATTTTCCAGTAGTTAATCATCATCTTCATCAAAAATCACTTCAAGAATCAAGCTATAATCATAATAGGAAGAACACTTCAAGAACACTTCAAAAATCCCTTCAAGTTTACTAATTTACTTCCAAGCTTTCTAATCCATTCCAAGTAATCATCTAAGATCAAGAAACCTTTGTTATATACAGTAGGTTATCTTTCTTATTCAAGGTAATATTCATATTCAAACTTTGATTCAATTTCTATAACTATAAACTATCTTAATTCGAGTAAAAATCTTACTTGAACTTGTTTTTGTGTCATGATCCTACTTCAAGAACTTTCAAGCCATCCAAGATCCTTTGAAGCTAGATCATTTCTTGTCACTTCTAGTAGGTTTACCTACTAAACTTGAGGTAGTAATGATGTTCATAACATCATTCGATTCATATATATAAAACTATCTTATTCGAAGGTTTAAACTCGTAATCACTAGAACATAGTTTAGTTAATTCTAAACTTGTTCGCAAACAAAAGTTAATCCTTCTAACTTAACTTTTAAAATTAACTAAACACATGTTCTATATCTATATGATATGCTAACTTAATGATTTAAAACCTGGAAACACGAAAAACACCGTAAAACCGGATTTACGCCGTCGTAGTAACACCGCGGGCTGTTTTGGGTTAGTTAATTAAAAACTATGATAAACATTGATTTAAAAGTTGTTATTCTAAGAAAATGATTTTTATTATGAACATGAAACTATATCCAAAAATTAGGGTTAAACTCAAAGTGGAAGTATGTTTTCTAAAATGGTCATCTAGACGTCGTTCTTTCGACTGAAATGACTACCTTTAAAAAAACGTATACAATGTTTCGACCTAACATGTCGACACATCTATATATATTTCGGAACAACCATAGACACTCTATATGTGAATGTTGGAGTTAGCTATACAGGGTTGAGGTTGATTCCAAAATATATATAGTTTGAGTTGTGATCAATACTGAGATACGTATACACTGGGTCGTGGATTGATTCAAGATAATATTTATCGATTTATTTCTGTACATCTAACTGTGGACAACTAGTTGTAGGTTACTAACGAGGACAGCTGACTTAATAAACTTAAAACATCAAAATATATTAAAAGTGTTGTAAATATATTTTGAACATACTTTAATATATATGAATATATTGTTATAGGTTCGTGAATCAACAGTGGCCAAGTCTTACTTCTCGACGAAGTAAAAAAATCTGTGAAAGTGAGTTATAGTCCCACTTTTAAAATCTAATATTTTTGGGATGAGAATACATGCAGGTTTTATAAATGATTTACAAAATAGACACAAGTACGTGAAACTACATTCTATGGTTGAATTATCGAAATCGAATATGCCCCTTTTTATTAAGTCTGGTAATCTAAGAATTAGGGAACAGACACCCTAATTGACGCGAATCCTAAAGATAGATCTATTGGGCCTAACAAACCCCATCCGAAGTACCGGATGCTTTAGTACTTCGAAATTTATATCATATCCGAAGGGTGTCCCGGAATGATGGGGATATTCTTATATATGCATCTTGTTAATGTCGGTTACCAGGTGTTCACCATATGAATGATTTTTATCTCTATGTATGGGATGTGTATTGAAATATGAAATCTTGTGGTCTATTGTTACGATTTGATATATATAGGTTAAACCTATAACTCACCAACATTTTTGTTAACTTTTAAAGCATGTTTATTCTCAGGTGAATATTAAGAGCTTCCGCTGTTGCATACTAAAATAAGGACAAGATTTGGAGTCCATGTTTGTATGATATTGTGTAAAAACTGCATTCAAGAAACTTATTTTGTTGTAACATATTTGTATTGTAAACCATTATGTAATGGTCGTGTGTAAACAGGATATTTTAGATTATCATTATTTGATAATCTACGTAAAGCTTTTTAAACCTTTATTGATGAAATAAAGGTTATGGTTTGTTTTAAAATGAATGCAGTCTTTGAAAAACGTCTCATATAGAGGTCAAAACCTCGCAACAAAATCAATTAATATGGAACGTTTTTAATCAATAAGAACGGGACATTTCAGTTGGTATCCGAGCGTTGGTCTTAGAGAACCAGAATTTTGCATTAGTGTGTCTTATCGAGTTTGTTAGGATGCATTAGTGAGTATGGACATCGACCATGTTTACTTGAAAAATGATTGCTTAACAAATTTTGTTGGAAACTATATATTTTTAACATGTGAATATTATGTGATATATTAATCTCTTAACGCGTTTGATATTATGTGATAGATGTCTACCTCTAGAACAAGTCCCATTGACTCACCTAATAATAATGAAGAGTCAAATGTAAATTGGAATGATTCGTGGACTGATTCACAAGTTCCCGAAGAGGAACCGGAAGAAGAGTCGGAACCAGAAGAAGAATCGGAACCGGAAGAAGAATCGGAACCGGATGAAGAAATAGAACCGGTGGGGGAAATAATAAAACGGTTAAGTAAAAGAAAATCCTCAACCAACCGACCAAGGTTAATTATGGTCAATGGTGTTTCCGCTAAGGAAGCAAAATATTGGGAGGATTACCAATTCTCCGATGAATCGGATTCTGACGAGAATTCCGATGATGTTATAGAAATAACCCCAACTGAATTTAAAAAGGCAAAAGAAAATAATAAGGGAAAGGGCATAAAAATAGAGAAATCTAATTCCAACCCCGATGAACTTTATATGTATCGTCAACCCCCGAAGTCCTTAAGTTGTAACAATGACCCGGGAACCTCTAAACCATCAGGTTTTTCTAAACCAATGTGGAAAACGACGGCTCGTATTAGGGGAACATCATATATCCCTAGAAACTTGGCAAAACGAACTAAAACCGAAGAAGAAGAAACAAGCGAGTCGGAATAAGATAGTTGTATTCGTGTGGTGTAATATATGTAATATAGTGTGCTTATGCTTTATGATATATGTAAAAATTGCTTGTATTAATAAGTATTTTTTTTTTATGAATCTAACTATTGTCTATTTTACAGTATAAAAACACAAAATGGATAGACAACCCAATATTTTAAGAGACCTACCCGGAGACATGATTGATGAAATCTTGTCTAGAGTCGGTCAGAATTCTTCGGCACAACTATTTAAGGCGAGATCAGTTTGTAAGACATTCGAAGAACGTTCCAAGAATGCCTTGGTTTATAAAAGGCTTTCGTTCGAAAGATGGGGGATATTCCATTGGGAAATCCATAAGTTACGATGTGTTTACTTTGACGCATATATTGCGGGGAACCCAAATGCTATTTTACGCAATGGGTTAAGAAATTATTTTGACTCAATATATCCGAATATTGGACTTCGTGATTTAGAAAAAGCGGCTAACATGCAACATAAATAAGCATGTTATGCTTACGGATTAGTAATGTTCGCTTCTCACCAAAGTGAGAACAAGAACATCGGCCTACAACTATTAAACAAAATGTTCCCACAAGTGACGGAGTCGGTAATTGGGGTAAGAAATGAGGTTTTTAGATTGTTACGGGACTGTTGGACATTACGTAACCCTCGTCCCTTTGACGACGTTACAACACACTGTCTTATCAACGGCCATAATGGTTATGTTCCACAAGACCAAGGATGGGAAGTAGTCCTAGTAAAACCAGAATGCATGACTTGTTTCTGGACTTATGAATTACGTGTCTTTATTGCCTTTGCTGAACGACTTGTGTACTAGCTAGAATTATCTTCACAACTATCTTGTATCAAAGTTATTGTGTGCTATAGTTCATGCTATATGTAAAATAAGTGGTATTGTAAGTTTGTAAAATATTGTATAAAAGTTTGAACGCGAAATATTATTATAATCAGTTTTTCATATAGAATTGTAGTAGTTGAATTGTATATTAGCTACTAGTATGAACTTAACGGGTAGGTACTACCCGAATTTAAACTTATAAAACGCTAATATGAAGAAAAAGCTTTTATAAATGAGTTCATATTATGCTACGAAATACTATTAACTACTCTTAATATTCTGTATGATTAACTTGTTCTATTTGACTATTTTGAAGGAAATGGCACCGACTACTCGACACACCGTGAATATGAATGAAGAGGAATTCCGTACTTTTCTAGCTTCAAACATAGCCGCAGTACAGGCTGCGCTACATACCAACAATAACCTTGGATCTAGCAGTACAGGAAATCGTGTAGGATGCACCTACAAAGAATTCACTGCCTGCAAACCTTTGGAATTTGATGGAACCGAAGGACCGATCGGATTGAAACGGTGGACCGAGAAGGTCGAATCGGTGTTTGCCATAAGTAAGTGTACTGAAGAGGACAAAGTAAAGTACGCTACGCATACCTTCACAGGTTCTGCGTTAACATGGTGGAATACCTATCTAGAGCAAGTGGGGCAAGACGATGCGTACGCACTACCGTGGTCAGTATTCAAGCACTTGATGAACGAGAAGTATCGTCCCAGAACCGAGGTCAATAAGCTCAAGACAGAACTTAGAGGGTTACGAACCCAAGGATTTGATATTACCACGTACGAAAGACGATTCACAGAATTATGCCTATTGTGTCCGGGAGCATTCGAAGATGAGGAAGAGAAGATCGACGCGTTTGTGAAAGGATTACCGGAAAGAATCCAAGAAGATATAAGTTCACACGAGCCCGCCTCCATACAACAGGCATGTAGAATGGCTCACAAACTAGTGAACCAGATTGAAGAAAGAATTAAAGAACAGACTGCTGAAGAGGCCAATGTGAAGCAAGTCAAAAGAAAGTGGGAGGAAAACGGTGATAAGAATCACCAATACAACAACAACAACAGCAATTACAACAATAATCGCAACAATTATCCCAACAATCGTAACATCAATCGTAACTACAACAAACGGCCCAACAACAACAACAACAACAACAACAACAACAACAACAACAACAGCAACTACAATAATCATCCCAACAATAATAATAACCGCAACAACAACAACAACAATCAGAAGCAGCTATGCCAAAGGTGTGAAAAGTATCACTCGGGGTTCTGCACCAAATTTTGCAACAAGTGTAAAAGAAATGGTCATAGCGCGGCGAAGTGTGAGGTCTACGGACCAGGGGTTAATAGAACGAAAGGAACAAATGGTGTCAGAACGAGTAATGGCGGAGCAAGTAGTGTCGGAGCAAGTTATGCCAATGTAGTTTGTTATAAATGTGGAAAACCGGGCCACATTATTAGAAATTTCCCGAACCAGGAGAACACGAATGGACAAGGCCGCGGAAGAGTTTTCAATATTAATGCGGCAGAGGCACAGGAAGACCCGGAGCTTATTACGGGTACGTTTCTTATTGACAATAAATATTCTTACGTTTTATTTGATTCGGGTGCGGCTGGAAGCTATATGAGTAGAGATTTTTGTGCTAAATTAAGTTGTCCATTGACGCCTTTGGATAGTAAATTTTTACTCGAATTAGCAAATGGTAAATTAATTTTAGCAGATAATATATGTCGGAATCGAGAAATTAAACTGGTTAGCGAAACATTTAAGATTGACTTGATACCAGTAGAGTTAGGGAGTTTTAATGTGATAATCGGTATGGACTGGTTGAAAGAAGTGAAAGCAGAGATCGTTTGTTACAAAAATGCAATTCGCATTATACGAGAAAAAAGAAAACCCTTAATGGTGTACGGAGAAAAGGGCAACACGAAGCTACATCTTATTAGTAATTTGAAGGTACAAAAACTAATAAGAAAAGGTTGCTATGCTGTTCTAGCACACGTCGAGAAAGTACAACTGAAGAAAAGAGCATCAATGATGTTCCTGTCGCAAAAGAATTTCCCGATGTATTTCCGAAAGAATTACCGGGATTACCCCCACATCGATCCGTTAAATTTCAAATAGATCTTATACCAGGAGCTGCACCAATAGCTCGTGCTCCTTACAGACTCGCACCCAGCGAGATGAAAGAACTGCAAAGCCAATTACAAGAACTTTTAGAGCATGGTTTCATTCGACCAAGCACATCACCGTGGGGAGCTCCTGTTTTGTTTGTCAAGAAGAAAGATGGTACATTCAGGTTGTGTATCGACTACCGAGAGTTGAACAAACTTACCATCAAGAACCGCTACCCAATACCGAGAATCGACGACTTATTTGATCAACTACAAGGCTCGTCTGTTTATTCAAAGATTGACTTACGTTCCGGGTATCATCAAATGCGGGTGAAAGAAGATGATATTCCAAAGACAGCTTTCAGAACACGTTACGGTCATTACGAGTTTAAGGTCATGCCATTTGGTTTAACTAATGCACCAGCTGTGTTCATGGACCTTATGAACCGAGTGTGTGGACCATACCTTGACAAGTTTGTCATTGTTTTCATTGATGACATACTTATTTACTCAAAGAATGACCAAGAACACGGTGAACATTTGAGAAAGGTGTTAGAAGTATTGAGGAAGGAAGAATTGTACGCTAAATTTTCAGAGTGTGCATTTTGGTTGGAAGAAGTTCAATTCCTCGATCACATAGTGAACAAAAAAGGTATTAAGGTGGATCCGGCAAAGATAGAAACTGTTGAAAAGTGGGAAACCCCGAAAACTCCGAAACACATACGCCAATTTTTAGGACTAGCTGGTTACTACAGAAGGTTCATCCAAGACTTTTCCAGAATAGCAAAACCCTTGACTGCATTAACGCATAAAGGGAAGAAATTTGAATGGAAGGATGAACAAGAGAAAGCGTTTCAGTTATTGAAGAAAAAGCTAACTACGGCACCTATATTGTCATTGCCTGAAGGGAATGATGATTTTGTGATTTATTGTGACGCATCAAAGCAAGGTCTCGGTTGTGTATTAATGCAACGAATGAAGGTGATTGCTTATGCGTATAGACAATTGAAGATTCACGAGCAAAATTATACGACGCATGATTTGGAATTAGGCGCGGTTGTTTTTGCATTAAAGACTTGGAGGCACTACTTATATGGGGTCAAAAGTATTATATATACCGACCACAAAAGTCTTCAACACATATTTAATCAGAAACAACTGAATATGAGGCAGGGTAGGTGGATTGAATTGTTGAATGATTACGACTTTGAGATTCGTTACCACCCGGGGAAGGCAAATGTGGTAGCCGATGCCTTGAGCAGGAAGGACAGAGAACCCATTCGAGTAAAATCTATGAATATAATGATTCATAATAACCTTACTACTCAAATAAAGGAGGCGCAACAAGGAGTTTTAAAAGAAGGAAATTTAAAGGATGAAATACCCAAAGGATCGGAGCAGCATCTTAATATTCGGGAAGACGAAACCCGGTATAGGGCTGAAAGGATTTGGGTACCAAAATTTGGAGATATGAGAGAAATGGTACTTAGAGAAGCTCATAAAACCAGATACTCAATACATCCTGGAACGGGGAAGATGTACAAGGATCTCAAGAAACATTTTTGGTGGCCGGGTATGAAAGCCGATGTTGCTAAATACGTAGGAGAATGTTTGATGTGTTCTAAGGTCAAAGCTGAGCATCAGAAACCATCAGGTCTACTTCAACAACCCGAAATCCCAGAATGGAAATGGGAAAACATTACCATGGATTTCATCACTAAATTGCCAAGGACTGCAAGTGGTTTTGATACTATTTGGGTAATAGTTGATCGTCTCACCAAATCAGCACACTTCCTGCCAATAAGAGAAGATGACAAGATGGAGAAGTTAGCACGACTATATTTGAAGGAAGTCATCTCCAGACATGGAATACCAATCTCTATTATCTCTGATAGGGATGGCAGATTTATTTCAAGATTCTGGCAGACATTACAGCAAGCATTAGGAACTCGTCTAGACATGAGTACTGCCTATCATCCACAAACTGATGGGCAGAGCGAAAGGATGATACAAACGCTTGAAGACATGCTACGAGCATGTGTTATTGATTTCGGAAACAGTTGGGATCGACATCTACCATTAGCAGAATTTTCCTACAACAACAGCTACCATTCAAGCATTGAGATGGTGCCGTTTGAAGCACTTTATGGTAGAAAGTGCAGGTCTCCGATTTGTTGGAGTGAAGTGGGGGATAGACAGATTACGGGTCCGGAGATTATACAAGAAACTACCGAGAAGATCATCCAAATTCAACAACGGTTGAAAACCGCCCAAAGTCGACAAAAGAGCTACGCTGACATTAAAAGAAAAGATATAGAATTTGAAATTGGAGAGATGGTCATGCTTAAAGTTGCACCTTGGAAAGGCGTTGTTCGATTTGGTAAACGAGGGAAATTAAATCCAAGGTATATTGGACCATTCAAGATTATTGATCGTGTCGGACCAGTAGCTTACCGACTTGAGTTACCTCAACAACTCGCGGCTGTACATAACACTTTCCACGTCTCGAATTTGAAGAAATGTTTTGCTAAAGAAGATCTCACTATTCCGTTAGATGAAATCCAAATCAACGAAAAACTCCAATTCATCGAAGAACCCGTCGAAATAATGAATCGTGAGGTTAAAAGACTTAAGCAAAACAAGATACCAATTGTTAAGGTTCGATGGAATGCTCGTAGAGGACCCGAGTTCACCTGGGAGCATGAAGATCAGATGAAGAAGAAATACCCACATCTATTTCCAGAAGATTCGTCAACACCTTCAACAGCTTAAAATTTCGCGACAAAATTTATTTAACGGGTAGGTACTGTAGTGACCCGAACTTTTCCATGTTTATATATATTAATTGAGATTGATATTTACATGATTAAATGTTTCCAACATGTTAAGCAATCAAACTTGTTAAGACTTGATTAATTGAAATATGTTTCATATAGACAATTGACCACCCAAGTTGACCGGCGATTCACGAACGTTAAAACTTGTAAAAACGACATGACGATATATATATATGGATATACATATGGTTAAAATGAGATTATGATAAGTAAGTATCTCCATAATTATATTAACAATGAGTTATATACATATAAACAAGACTACTAACTTAAGGATTTCGAAACGAGACATATATGTAACGATTATCGTTGTAACGACATTTAAATGTATATATATCATATTAAGATATATTAATATATCATAATATCATGATAATATAATAATTTAACAACTCATTAGATATAATAAACAATGGGTTAACAACATTAATTGAGATCGTTAACTTAAAGGTTTCAAAACAACACTTACATGTAACGACTAACGATGACTTAACGACTCAGTTAAAATGTATATACATGTAGTGTATTTAGATGTATTAAAATACTTTTGGAAGACTTCAAGACATATATCAAAACACTCATACTTAATGAAAATGGTTACAGTTACTTTCCCATTCTTTTCTTTCATCAAGAATTCTAGTCGTATTCTTACCCGTATTATACACAGCTTCAAAACGTACTTACTATGGGTATATACCAATAGGAACTAGCATGGGATTCCACTCTTGATTATGTCATGTATGACTAATCAATTTTAATTTCTACCATGAGCTAGTAAACTAACTATAACTCCTTTTAACCCCACTCACCACTCACCAATTACCACTCATCATTCACTCCATTTCACTTCCAATTCTCTTTCTAATTCTCTCTCAACACACACACACACACTATTATGAATGTATTTTTCTATTAGTTAATCATCATCTTCATCAAAAATCACTTCAAGAATTAAGCTATAATCATCATAGGAAGAACACTTCAAGAACACTTCAAAAATCCCTTCAAGTTTACTAATTTACTTCCAAGCTTTCTAATCCATTCCAAGTAATCATATAAGATCAAGAAACCTTTGTTATATACAGTAGGTTATCTTTCTTATTCAAGGTAATATTCATATTCAAACTTTGATTCAATTTCTATAACTATAAACTATCTTAATTCGAGTAAAAATCTTACTTGAACTTGTTTTTGTGTCATGATCCTACTTCAAGAACTTTCAAGCCATCCAAGATCCTTTGAAGCTAGATCATTTCTTGTCACTTTCAGTAGGTTTACCTACTAAACTTTAGGTAGTAATGATGTTCATAACATTATTCGATTCATATATATAAAACTATCTTATTCGAAGGTTTAAACTCGTAATCACTAGAACATAGTTTAGTTAATTCTAAACTTGTTCGCAAAAAAAAGTTAATCCTTCTAACTTAACTTTTAAAATTAACTAAACACATGTTCTATATCTATATGATATGCTAACTTAATGATTTAAAACCTGGAAACACGAAAAACACCGTAAAACCGGATTTACGCCGTCGTAGTAACACCGCGGGCTGTTTTGGGTTAGTTAATTAAAAACTATGATAAACTTTGATTTAAAAGTTGTTATTCTGAGAAAATTATTTTTATTATGAACATGAAACTATATCCAAAAATTAGGGTTAAACTCAAAGTGGAAGTATGTTTTCTAAAATGGTCATCTAGACGTCGTTCTTTCGACTGAAATGACTACCTTTACAAAAACGACTTGTAACTTATTTTTCCGACTATATACCTATACTTTTTTTGTTTAGATTCATAAAATAAAGTTCAATAAGAAACCATAGCAATTTGATTAACTCAAAACGGATTTAAAATGAAGAAGTTATGGGTAAAACAAGATTGGATAATTTTTCTCATTTTAGCTACGTGAAAATTGGTAACAAATCTATTCCAACCATAACTTAATCAACTTGTATTGTATATTATGTAATCTTGAGATACCATAGACACGTATACAATGTTTCGACCTATCATGTCGACACATCTATATATATTTCGGAACAACCATAGACACTCTATATGTGAATGTTGGAGTTAGCTATACAGGGTTGAAGTTGATTCTAAAATATATATAGTTTGAGTTGTGATCAATACTGAGATACGTATACACTGGGTCGTGAATTGATTCAAGATAATATTTATTGATTTATTTCTGTACATCTAACTGTGGACAACTAGTTGTAGGTTACTAACGAGGACAGCTGACTTAATAAACTTAAAACATCAAAATATATTAAAAGTGTTGTAAATATATTTTGAACATACTTTAATATATATGAATATATTGTTATAGGTTCGTGAATCAACAGTGGCCAAGTCTTACTTCTCGACGAAGTAAAAAAATCTGTGAAAGTGAGTTATAGTCCCACTTTTAAAATCTAATATTTTTGGGATGAGAATACATGCAGGTTTTATAAATGATTTACAAAATAGACACAAGTACGTGAAACTACAATCTATGGTTGAATTATCGAAATCGAATATGCCCCTTTTTATTAAGTCTGGTAATCTAAGAATTAGGGAACAGACACCCTAATTGACGTGAATCCTAAAGATAGATCTATTGGGCCTAACAAACCCCATCCAAAGTACCAGATGCTTTAGTACTTCGAAATTTATATCATATCCGAAGGGTGTCCCGGAATGATGGGGATATTCTTATATATGCATCTTGTTAATGTCGGTTACCAGGTGTTCACCATATGAATGATTTTTATCTCTATGTATGGGATGTGTATTGAAATATGAAATCTTGTGGTCTATTGTTACGACTTGATATATATAGGTTAAACCTATAACTCACCAACATTTTTGTTGACTTTTAAAGCATGTTTATTCTCAGGTGAATATTAAGAGCTTCCGCTGTTGCATACTAAAATAAGGACAAGATTTGGAGTCCATTTTTGTATGATATTGTGTAAAAACTGCATTCAAGAAACTTATTTTGTTGTAACATATTTGTATTGTAAACCATTATGTAATGGTCGTGTGTAAACAGGATATTTTAGATTATCATTATTTGATAATCTACGTAAAGCTTTTTAAACCTTTATTGATGAAATAAAGGTTATGGTTTGTTTTAAAATAAATGCAGTCTTTGAAAAACGTCTCATATAGAGGTCAAAACCTCGCAACGAAATCAATTAATATGGAACGTTTTTAATCAATAAGAACGGGACATTTCAAAGGCGAGGGCAATTTTGCTGAGTTTAAGAAAGGTGTACCAGGTCTGATAGCTAAGGTGCTTGGATCCAGTCTTGTAGGGAATCCCTACAATGATTATGATGATGCTGCCTGCGCCCATGCTATTGCTGATGTGACCGGCAAGCTGTTCAAACGCCTTGCTCCCAACCAAACGCCTTCTGCTGCCATTGCCAAAATTATACCTCCTGGTACTCAAGAAAAAGTTGATGAGGCCAAGAACAAATTGATAAATCTGAAGATAAATGTTTATGATGAAGTATGCAGCAAAGAAGATTCTCCTGCTCAAGATGTGCTTGGCGTGCAGTTTAATTGATCTTTGTAAAAATTTCAAACAATGTTTTGTAATAAACTTCTTACTGACTTTAACATTATATATATATATACTGACTTTATTGTGATGACTATGTGTGCTTATATGCTTGTTGCAAATATTTTTATGCTTAACGTTTTAAAACCAATCAATTATGCACCTGAGCATAAAATTTCTATACACAATTGTACAGTGTATAATTTGAGCAAATCATTTTGAAAAGTGCATAAGGTAACTCATATGTAAATGTCTTGAAGTATCAAGAATACGATGTCTAATTACGCCTTCCATCATAAAATTAATGAGGAAGAATTATGAAGTGTTTTAGAAGAATGACTATAAATCAATAAACTCTCCGTCTTACGCCTTCCGTCATAAAGTATATGAGGAAGAATTGCGAATTATTTTGCCTTCATACATAAAATATATAACTTCGTTCTGTGAAGTAATTTTTTATAATGTTTGTCATGACAAGTATCTGAGTTTTGTATCATGCCTCAGTGCGTTCTAGTAAAACTTAAACGTTTTCTAGCCGATCCCTTGTGCCTTTACTGGCCGGCACAAAAGCTTCCGCCATCGGAGGTATTTAAAAATACGATCCTTCTGTGGGCAGGTTATAAATGTAATGTTTTACATTTGTCACGGGCAGCACTTTGTTTAAGAAAAATATAAAATTATTGTTCAGTACTGTGCAGTACATAAATGATTGATGATGACTTTTAGGTGGATCAAGCCTAATTAGTACGTCATGAATGTTTAATGTATGCAATTACTAATGTATGCACTGCAAAATAACCACAATGGTTCACAGTAAGTTTGATAAACGCTGCTTCATCATATAATTCGAAATGTGTTCTTCAAATGCCAAACAGGCATGAGTACAACGATTGTAAAAGACTGCTTTTATTGAAATGCTAAATGAAACTGCTCTTTATTGAAAAGATAAACACTGTTCTTGATAAACACTGTCCGGCCTTCACACTTGCTTATGGAATGAAAAACTCCTGAACTTCTTCCTCGCTGAATAACCTATCACGCCTTCTCTGATTCATTCTGCCTTCTGGCCCATTTGCAAACGTTGATCTTTCCCTTGTTGGCTGCACATACTGTGAATGTATGGCTGCGACTCCATTTGGAGTGGGGAATCTGACCTCTGCATGGGCTGTCGATGTTATTGCCCCAAACTTAGCCAAAGCTGTTCTTCCAAAAAGGACATTAAAACGAGAATTGCCATCTATGATTGTGAAATCAATTGTTTCCGTTCTCAACAATGGGAATGTGCCCATAAAAACTTCCCAACGAATCTGCCCCATGGCATTTATCGGTGCTCCTGTTAGTCCAGAAACTTTCAACCTCGTTTGCCTAGCTCTGCTCTGCACATGCCTTGGAAAAGTTCTCAAACAATGCCAGTAGATGATGTCAGCTTCACTTCCTATATATGTGTAGATACAATTGACAAACTTATTTGCTATCTCTGCTGAAATGATCACTGGTTGGACGGACAACGCCCAATTGTGAATTGGCTGAAAGATAATTGGGGCATATCTCCTGCTGTCCGAATTGCTGTTTGATGATTCACCTTCTTCATGATGACCATCGTTAATCCAAACCATCCTGATTACAACTTATGGAGTTGTCTCACGCTCTGTGATCCGTTCTCCGTACTGCGGTTGGTTCCGATTATCTCTTCCGCCATGCTGCTCTCTTCTGTTCTCTCAACGGCGTCCTCTGCTACCATCATTCCTTTGCCACACAAATTTCCTGCGAGGATCATTCCTCCTGTACTGTTTGCTAGGCAACAAATGATTCAGTTCTCCTGCCTTGATTTTCGCTATAATTTCTCTCATCAAAGATTTACAATTGTCCGTATCATGGCCCCAAGCCTCATGGAAATCACACCACAACTCACTCTTTGGACCCTCCTGAAAGGACCCGTTCATATACATTATAAACGATTCACAATAGTTGATACATTGTGAGGTATTTGACCTCTATATGATACATTTTACAAACATTGCATTCGTTTTTAAAAGACAATCTTTCTTTACATAAAAAATTGACAGGCATGCATACCATTTCATAATATCCACTATCCAACTATAAATTGATTTAATAACAATCTTTGATGAACTCAATGACTCGAATGCAACGTTCTTCGAAATATGCTATGAAAGACTCCAAGTAATATCTTTAAAATGAGCAAATGCACAGCGGAAGATTTCTTTAACACCTGAGAATAAACATGCTTTAAAGTGTCAACCAAAAGGTTGGTGAGTTCATTAGTTTATCATAATCATTTATTTCCATCATTTTAATAGACCACAAGAATTTCATTTCCAGTTCTCATAAATATACGTCCCATGCATAGAGACAAAAAATAATCATTCATATGGTGAACACCTGGTAACCGACATTAACTAGATACATATAAGAATATCCCCTATCATTCCGGGATTGTAATGACCCGGAAATTTCCGATCAAATTTAAACCTTAATCTCTATATGTTTCCGACAAGATAAGCAAAATCTGTAATGTTGAGTCTCGAAAGTTTTGAAATCTTTATGTAATCAACTAACCATTGGACTTTACCCTACGATTCACGAACAACCTATAATTTAAAACTCGAACCCGTCATGATTTATATATGAAATGATAAAAATTTACTATTAAACGATGCTATTTCAAATTAAAATTTTATATATTAAGTCGTTTTATTTTTATTTTTTTTATGATATAATTTTTGTAATTTTTTTTTAGAAACAAAGTTAAATTAAAAATTTACAATTTTTAAAGCACAACGTACAACAACGTGTAGCTTAAATAGTTGAATCGAAATTAATTCATTTACTATTCATATGAATAGTAAATGAAATGAAATTAATTAATTTACTATTCACATGAAAGTGACATGATAGAAATTATTAATTATAAGTTACATAATATACCCCTAAAGTATTTGAGAAATACAACTTTTTAAATTCTAAAGATTCGTAAGATTTAAAATTGAATTATTATATATTATTTATTTTACACGTTTTAAAATTTTATATTATTATATTATTACTTTATTTTAATTATTATATTATATTTATATTATTATATTAAATATATACGTATATATATCACACGACACAAACACATATCTCGAATTCATTTCATTTCATCTTCTGTCTCTCAATCTCTTTCTTATATATTCATATATTATTATTATTATTATTATTATTAAAATTATTATTATTATAATTATCTATATTAAGATTAATATTATTATTAATCTTGAGATTAGGAGTACTATTAGTATTAAAATTCTATGACGGGGTTCTGCCCAAGTGTTCCAAAATTGGTGTCATGAGTGGAATAAAATTAAGGAGATTATGGGTTATAGCTATGGAGGTTATGGGTAATGATTGGGGGTTTTGCTCGTGAGTCAAACTAATGTTTATCATCTCCGTTGCGTCTAAATATTATCCTGCAATATTGAATCTCAATATTGATACGTGAGCACTCAAAACTTGACTTTTATTTACTTTTAGTGTGTCCCTGACTAGTGCTCGAGAAATTAGGATTATGCATGCTATTATATTTATTTTTCACAAAATATATCCTAGGATAGAATCTGAATTAGTTACCTCTGCGGTTAAGATAAGGTATGTGATATATATGTTTTTGGAAAGGTGGCGAAAAACTATAAACTTTTCATTTAGATTTCGAATGGATTCAACGGACGGATTTGAAGTTATAATCAATTGAATTTTTGTGTTAATTATTAAAAATGAATATTTTTATTACGACGTCATTAAAATCATCATTAAAATTATTTGATTATTATTATCATTACTATTATTATAATTATTATCAAAATATTATTATATTTGTTATGATTATTATTATTTAAAAATAATTAATATTTTTTTTATCAAAAACTATTAAATTATCATTTTGATCATTATTATGGTTAAAATTATCAACTTATTATTTTTATTATCATTAACACAAAAATTATCATTTTTAATAAAAGTATTATTTTTAATGAAAATATTAATATTATTATTATGATTATTATGATTATCATTATAAAAAAAAAATTAATTAAAACAAATAATATTTTTATCAAAGATTATCAAATCATTATTTTGATTGAACTATTAATTTAATATCATTATTAACATTAAAATTAATATATATTTATTGAAAGTATAATTTTAAATAAAAATATTATTGTTATATTAAAAAATGTCATTTTTATTATCATTTAGTAAATATATATATATAAAGTTTTATGTGTTAACAAATAAATTATAATATTATTTACTCTAATAAATTTTGTAAATATTTAAAAATATAAAATGACGATATTTAACTATATTTAATTATGTACAAAATTTTTGGAAATCATTTTAAGACAAATGAAATTTATATTAACTTTTGTAGATTAGTCTCGAGCATTAGGATTGTGGTACACTATGACTTGACCAAAAATTGTTAGACAAATATTGACCAACATATAAATATATATAATTAATATAGGTTCGTGAATCCGAGGCCAACCTTGCACTTGTTAAATGACGTTATATGTATTTTTACTACAAAATACAGTATGGTGAGTTTCATTTGCTCCCTTTTATATATATTTTTGGGACTGAGAATACATGCGCTGTTTTTATAAATGTTTTACGAAATAGGCACAAGTACTAAAACTAATTCTACGTGGGTTTAAACCAGAAATATACCCTTAGCTTGGTAACATTAAACTACTTGTCTATGTACGGTAGGCGCGAATCCTAAAGATAGATCTATTGGGCCTGACAAACCCCATCCTGACTATGGGATGCTTTAGTACTTCGAGGTTATTTTAAACACACCTGATCTGGTGTACTTCAGAGGGTAAAACATGAACGTTAAGGCTTGTTACCGGGTGCCTACAACTTATAGAATACTTTTATACACTTGCGAGTGTACATATATTTATAAACGGAAATCTTGTGGTCTATTAATATATTGAAATGATTGTTATGATAAACCTATGAACTCACCAACCTTTTGGTTGACACTTTAAAGCATGTTTATTCTCAGGTATTAAAGAAATCTTCCGCTGTGCATTAGCTCATTTTAAGGATATTACTTGGTGTCATTCATGGCATACTTTGAAAGACGTTGCATTCGAGTCGTTGAGTTCATCAAGATTAATATTAAGTCAATTATAGTTGGATGTAATATGAAATGGTATGCATGCCGTCAACTTTTGATGTAAAGAAAGTTTGTCTTTTAAAAACGAATGCAATGTTTGTAAAACGTATCATATAGAGGTCAAATACCTCGCGATGTAATCAACTATTGTGAATCGTTTATAATGTATATGAACGGGTCCTTTCAGTTGGTATCAGAGCGTTGGTCTTAGCGAACCAGGTCTTGCATTAGTGGGTCTAACTGTTAGTTGTTTAGATGCATTAGTGGGTCTGGACTTTGACCGTGTCTGCATGTCAAAAGTTTTGCTTATCATTTCTAGTCAGAAATCACCTGCTTATCATCCTTAGGAAATTGCCTGCTTATCGTTCATAAGTCTAGACACGTCTTACTGCATTTACTGCATTGATAGTGTATAGACAAATTCATATCTTAGCGTATTTGTTACTGTAGAATCGCCTGACACATGTCATAAATTTCTCCGTAGCCTACGGAATCTTTTGATATTCTATGAAGTTAGAATATCATCCTATATTCGAAAATCATTTCACATCGAAGATCCTTTTTCATCCGCTAAATCGCCTTCTTAGCAATGAATCTGAAGTACTTACCGTCGAACCTGTTTGAAACACCATTTTCTCTCTTATTTCTAAAATAGCTCGTCACGGTCCCATATTTCGAATCTTATTCATCCACTCGCTTCAACCGTCAATCATCCCATAGTACTAGAAGAAGTTAATGAACTACGCGCTCGTGTGACGACTTTGGATAACCTGGTGCGAAGGTTACAGCAGCAGCACCAGCAGCATAATCAGTACCACCATCATCGACGTCGACAGTACCCTTATCATCCCTAAACCATAATCACGTCGTAAATCTCAACATCACTATCTGTACCTCGGATATCAACATCACACGCCTCAATATCATCGTATAATCCTCGTTATATATATCGTTTTACATCGATTAGTTTCGCTTTATGTAACGTTCTACCCCATATATCTTCGTTCGACATGGTGATTATGAAATCTCTAATGTTTTAGAGATCATGTAATCCAGTATTAACGATAAATCAAATGAGTTTAATATTTTATTGACTCATTAAATCCATAATTACATCCGAAGAAAATATATATGCAAGTATATTTTCATAAAGATTGTAAGTAAAAATTCTTTCGTACAGACTGTTAATGATGAAAATATTTTAACGGGTAGGTAGTACCCGAGGAATATTTAGATTTCACATTAATAAGTTACACTGTACATCCTTCGAATCTGATTCAATGGTCATTTACTATTCTACTTACAACCACTAATATACGTATCCGTTCACCACAGAATAACCATTTTCATTCAATTTCATCTTTGGATTTTGACTTATCAAAATCTAACAAGTGGCATAATGAAGAAAACATTGGACATGATAAAATTTGTTAGAAACAAACGAATAAATTAATTGAAATATTGTTAAGATACCACGCTAACTGTTCCTAGCTAACTGTTCCCAGCTAACTGATTAACATTTAATTTATCGCAATTTACATTCTCGCAATTTTATTTATTGTCATTTAATTTCTGTACTTTACATACCGTCGGGACACATGTATAACAATACGTCGGATTAATTCTGAAACAACACGTTGTATACTGGGTCATGATATATATTTATTTATTTTACGTATTATAAATAACGGGACACGTATGCAAGGTTTCGACTTATCATATCGACCCATCTATATACATACTTCGGAACGACCATAAACACTCTATAGTTGACTATACAGGGTTGAGGTGGATTCCAAAATATATATATGGTTTGAGTTGTGATCAATACTGAGACCGGTGCACGGGTCACGATACGTATTATTTAATTCGAATATTATATATTAATTTATATATGAATTATTTGGACCATTGGACAATCGGACTATTGGACTGCTAACTTTGGACAACTGAAATGAATTAAAATATTGACTATAACATATGAAACTAAATAATTCTTCAAGTTTGCCACTTGATTTCATCTTAAATCTCATTTGTATCTCGACAGTTACAATCTGCGTTTAAATCTTTCATGATTCTTGAAAATCCCTCAATCGAGAAGTTGAACTAACCGCACTTCATTTACGGAAGAAAATATTTATGCACCTGAAGAACTCTCGAACTCAAAGTTACAGCTTAACACGTACCCGCGTCGAATTCTTTAGCATTTATTAGCAAAAACAACCTTACGAATTTTTTTCAAAGTAGCCAAATTTTGTCACAGCTTCAACAAGTCAACTCCTACTTTTCATCCGAAACAACCTTGATATATATGCGTACTCTTTATTGTTACTGGGGAACCTTTTATATTCCACCAAATTACCATCAGCGTTTAATCATCTAAAAACACAATTCTCCGGAAACCACCTCGGTTTGATAACCGATGACCCAGATCCGTTAACTTTGAAAATGCTGACGAAGCAGCATGTAATAGATGGTCTTAATTGTAGTGACCCGAACTTTTCCATGTTTATATATATTAACTGAGATTGATATTTACATGATTAAATGTTTCCAACATGTTAAGCAATCAAACTTGTTAAGACTTGATTAATTGAAATATGTTTCATATAGACAATTGACCACCCAAGTTGACCGGTGATTCACGAACGTTAAAACTTGTAAAAACTATATGATGACATATATATGGATATATATATAGTTAACATGATACTATGATAAGTAAACATATCATTAAGTATATTAACAATGAACTACATATGTAAAAACAAGACTACTAACTTAATGATTTTTAAACGAGACATATATGTAACGATTATCGTTGTAAAGACATTTAATGTATATATATCATATTAAGAGATATTCATACATGAAAATATCATGATAATATAATAATTTAAAATCTCATTTGATATTATAAACATTGGGTTAACAACATTTAACAAGATCGTTAACCTAAAAGTTTCAAAACAACACTTACATGTAACGACTAACGATGACTTAACGACTCAGTTAAAATGTATATACATGTAGTGTTTTAATATGTATTTATACACTTTTGAAAGACTTCAATACACTTATCAAAATACTTCTACTTAACAAAAATGCTTACAATTACATCCTCGTTCAGTTTCATCAACAATTCTACTCGTATGCACCCGTATTCGTACTCGTACAATACACAGCTTTTAGATGTATGTACTATTGGTATATACACTCCAATGATCAGCTCTTAGCAGCCCATGTGAGTCACCTAACACATGTGGGAACCATCATTTGGCAACTAGCATGAAATATCTCATAAAATTACAAAAATATGAGTAATCATTCATGACTTATTTACATGAAAACAAAATAACATATCCTTTATATCTAATCCATACACCAACGACCAAAAACACCTACAAACACTTTCATTCTTCAATTTTCTTCATCTAATTGATCTCTCTCAAGTTCTATCTTCAAGTTCTAAGTGTTCTTCATAAATTCCAAAAGTTCTAGTTTCATAAAATCAAGAATACTTTCAAGTTTGCTAGCTCACTTCCAATCTTGTAAGGTGATCATCCAACCTCAAGAAATCTTTGTTTCTTACAGTAGGTTATCATTCTAATACAAGGTAATAATCATATTCAAACTTTGGTTCAATTTCTATAACTATAACAATCTTATTTTAAGTGATGATCTTACTTGAACTTGTTTTCGTGTCATGATTCTGCTTCAAGAACTTCGAGCCATCCAAGGATCCATTGAAGCTAGATCCATTTTTCTCTTTTCCAGTAGGTTTATCCAAGGAACTTAAGGTAGTAATGATGTTCATAACATCATTCGATTCATACATATAAAGCTATCTTATTCGAAGGTTTAAACTTGTAATCACTAGAACATAGTTTAGTTAATTCTAAACTTGTTCGCAAACAAAAGTTAATCCTTCTAACTTGACTTTTAAAATCAACTAAACACATGTTCTATATCTATATGATATGCTAACTTAATGATTTAAAACCTGGAAACACGAAAAACACCGTAAAACCGGATTTACGCCGTCGTAGTAACAGCGCGGGCTGTTTTGGGTTAGTTAATTAAAAACTATGATAAACTTTGATTTAAAAGTTGTTATTCTGAGAAAATTATTTTTATTATGAACATGAAACTATATCCAAAAATTATGGTTAAACTCAAAGTGGAAGTATGTTTTCTAAAATGGTCATCTAGACGTCGTTCTTTCGACTGAAATGACTACCTTTACAAGAACGACTTGTAACTTATTTTTCCGACTATAAACCTATACTTTTTCTGTTTAGATTCATAAAATAGAGTTCAATATGAAACCATAGCAATTTGATTCACTCAAAACGGATTTAAAATGAAGAAGTTATGGGTAAAACAAGATTGGATAATTTTTCTCATTTTAGCTACGTGAAAATTGGTAACAAATCTATTCCAACCATAACTTAATCAACTTGTATTGTATATTATGTAATCTTGAGATACCATAGACACGTATACAATGTTTCGACCTATCATGTCGACACATCTATATATATTTCGGAACAACCATAGACACTCTATATGTGAATGATGGAGTTAGCTATACAGGGTTGAGGTTGATTCCAAAATATATTTAGTTTGAGTTGTGATCAATACTGAGATACGTATACACTGGGTCGTGGATTGATTCAAGATAATATTTATCGATTTATTTCTGTACATCTAACTGTGGACAACTAGTTGTAGGTTACTAACGAGGACAGCTGACTTAATAAACTTAAAACATCAAAATATATTAAAAGTGTTGTAAATATATTTTGAACATACTTTGATATATATGTATATATTGTTATAGGTTCGTGAATCAACCAGTGGCCAAGTCTTACTTCCCGACGAAGTAAAAATCTGTGAAAGTGAGTTATAGTCCCACTTTTAAAATCTAATATTTTTGGGATGAGAATACATGCAGGTTTTATAAATGATTTACAAAATAGACACAAGTACGTGAAACTACATTCTATGGTTGAATTATCGAAATCGAATATGCCCCTTGTTATTAAGTCTGGTAATCTAAGAATTAGGGAACAGACACCCTAATTGACGCGAATCCTAAAGATAGATCTATTGGGCTTAACAAACCCCATCCAAAGTACCGGATGCTTTAGTACTTCGAAATTTATATCATATCCGAAGGGTGTCCCGGAATGATGGGGATATTCTTATATATGCATTTTGTTAATGTCGGTTACCAGGTGTTCACCATATGAATGATTTTTATCTCTATGTATGGGATGTGTATTGAAATATGAAATCTTGTGGTCTATTATTATGATTTGATATATATAGGTTAAACCTATAACTCACCAACATTTTTGTTGACGTTTTAAGCATGTTTATTCTCAGGTGATTATTAATAGCTTCCGCTGTCGCATACTTAAATAAGGACAAGATTTGGAGTCCATGCTTGTATGATATTGTGTAAAAACTGCATTCAAGAAACTTATTTTGTTGTAACATATTTGTATTGTAAACCATTATGTAATGGTCGTGTGTAAACAGGATATTTTAGATTATCATTATTTGATAATCTACGTAAAGCTTTTTAAACCTTTATTGATGAAATAAAGGTTATGGTTTGTTTAAAAATGAATGCAGTCTTTGAAAAACGTCTCATATAGAGGTCAAAACCTCGCAACGAAATCAATTAATATGGAACGTTTTTAATCAATAAGAACGGGGCATTTCAGTTGGTATCCGAGCGATGGTCTTAGAGAACCAGAATTTTGCATTAGTGTGTCTTATCTAGTTTGTTAGGATGCATTAGTGAGTCTGGACTTCGACCGTGTTTACTTGAAAAATGATTGCTTAACAAATTTTGTTGGAAACTATATATTTTTAACATGTGAATATTATGTGATATATTAATCTCTTAACGCGTTTGATATTATGTGATAGATGTCTACCTCTAGAACAAGTCCCATTGACTCACCTAATAATAATGAAGAGTCAAATGTAAATTGGAATGATTCGTGGACTGATTCACAAGTTCCCGAAGAGGAACCGGAAGAAGAGTCGGAACCGGAAGAAGAATCGGAACCGGAAGAAGAATCGGAACCGGATGAAGAAATAGAACCGGTGGGGGAAATAATAAAACGGTTAAGTAAAAGAAAATCCTCAACCAACCGACCAAGGTTAATTATGGTCAATGGTGTTTCCGCCAAGGAAGCAAAATATTGGGAGGATTACCAATTCTCCGATGAATCAGATTCCGACGAGAATTCCGATGATGTTATATAAATTACCCCAACTGAATTTAAAAAGGCAAAAGAAAATAATAAGGGAAAGGGCATAAAAATAGAGAAATCTAATTCCAACCCCGATGAACTGTATATGTATCGTCAACCCCCGAAGTCCTTAAGTTGTAACAATGACCCGGGAACCTCTAAACCACCAGGTTTTTCTAAACCAATGTGGATAACGACGGCTCGTATTAGGGGAACATCATATATCCCTATAAACTTGGCAAAACGAACAAAAATCGAAGAAGAAGAAACGAACGAGTCGGAATAAGATAGTTGTATTCGTGTGGTGTAATATATGTAATATAGTGTTCTTATGCTTTATGATATATGTAAAAATTGCTTGTATTAATAAGTATTTTTTTTTATGAATCTAACTCTTGTCTATTTTACAGTTTAAAAACACAAAATGGATAGACAGCCCAATATTTTAAGAGACCTACCCGGAGACATGATTGATGAAATCTTGTCTAGAGTCGGCCAGAATTCCTCGGCACAACTATTTAAGGCGAGATCAGTTTGTAAGACATTCGAAGAACGTTCCAAGAATGTCTTGGTTTATAAGAGACTTTCATTTGAAAGATGGGGGATATCACATTGGGAAACCCATAAGTTACGATGTGTTTACTTTGACGCATATATTGCGGGGAACCCAAATGCTATTTTACGCAACGGGTTAAGAAATTATTTTGACTCAATATATCCGAATATTGGACTTCGTGATTTAGAAAAAGCGGCTAACATGCAACATAAAGAAGCATGTTATGCTTACGGATTAGTAATGTTCGCTTCTCACCAGAGTGAGAACAAGAACATCGGGCTACAACTATTAAACAAAACATTTCCACAAGTGACGGAGTCGGTAATTGGGGTAAGAAATGAGGTTTTTAGATTGTTACGGGACTGTTGGACATTACGTAACCCTCGTCCCTTTGACGACGTTACAACGCGCTGTCTTATCAACGGCCATAACGGTTATGTTGCACAAGACCAAGGATGGGAAGTAGTCCTAGTAAAACCAGAATGCATGACTTGTTTCTGGACGTATGAATTACGTGTCTTTATTGCCTTTGCTGAACGACTTGTGTATTAGCTAGAATTATCTTCACAACTATCTTGTATCAAAGTTATTGTGTGCTATATTTCATGCTTTATGTAAAACAAGCGGTATTGTAAGTTTGTAAAATATTGTATAAAAGTTTGAACGCGAAATATTATTATAATCAGTTTTTCATATAGAATTGTAGTAGTTGATGTAGTGACCCGAACTTTTCCATGTTTATATATATTAATTGAGATTGATGTTTACATGATTAAATGTTTCCAACATGTTAAGCAATCAAACTTGTTAAGACTTGATTAATTGAAATAGGTTTCATATAGACAATTGACCACCCAAGTTGACCGGTGATTCACGAACGTTAAAACTTGTAAAAACTATATGATGACATATATATGGATATATATATATATAGTTAACATGATACTATGATAAGAAAACATATCATAAAGTATATTAACAATGAACTACATATGTAAAAACAAGACTACTAACTTAATGATTTTTAAACGAGACATATATGTAACGATTATCGTTGTAAAGACATTTAATGTATATATATCATATTAAGAGATATTCATACATGATAATATCATGATAATATAATAATTTAAAATCTCATTTGATATTATAAACATTGAGTTAACAACATTTAACAAGATCGTTAACCTAAAGGTTTCAAAACAACACTTACATGTAACGACTAACGATGACTTAACGACTCAGTTAAAATGTATATACATGTAGTGTTTTAATATGTATTTATACACTTTTGAAAGACTTCAATACACTTATCAAAATACTTCTACTTAACAAAAATGCTTACAATTACATCCTCGTTCAGTTTCATCAACAATTCTACTCGTATGCACCCGTATTCGTACTCGTACAATACACAGCTTTTAGATGTATGTACTATTGGTATATACACTCCAATGATCAGTTCTTAGCAGCCCATGTGAGTCACCTAACACATGTGGGAACCATCATTTGGCAACTAGCATGAAATATCTCATAAAATTACAAAAATATGAGTAATCATTCATGACTTATTTACATGAAAACAAAATTACATATCCTTTATATCTAATCCATACACCAACGACCAAAAACACCTACAAACACTTTCATTCTTCAATTTTCTTCATCTAATTGATCTCTCTCAAGTTCTATCTTCAAGTTCTAAGTGTTCTTCATAAATTCCAAAAGTTCTAGTTTCATAAAATCAAGAATACTTTCAAGTTTGCTAGCTCACTTCCAATCTTGTAAGGTGATCATCCAACCTCAAGAAATCTTTGTTTCTTACAGTAGGTTATCATTCTAATACAAGGTAATAATCATATTCAAACTTTGGTTCAATTTCTATAACTATAACAATCTTATTTCAAGTGATGATCTTACTTGAACTTGTTTTCGTGTCATGATTCTGCTTCAAGAACTTCGAGCCATCCAAGGATCCATTGAAGCTAGATCCATTTTTCTCTTTTCCAGTAGGTTTATCCAAGGAAATTAAGGTAGTAATGATGTTCATAACATCATTCGATTCATACATATAAAGCTATCTTATTCGAAGGTTTAAACTTGTAATCACTAGAACATAGTTTAGTTAATTCTAAACTTGTTCGCAAACAAAAGTTAATCCTTCTAACTTGACTTTTAAAATCAACTAAACACATGTTCTATATCTATATGATATGCTAACTTAATGATTTAAAACCTGGAAACACGAAAAACACCGTAAAACCGGATTTACGCCGTCGTAGTAACACCGCGGGCTGTTTTGGGTTAGTTAATTAAAAACTATGATAAACTTTGATTTAAAAGTTGTTATTCTGAGAAAATGATTTTTATTATGAACATGAAACTATATCCAAAAATTATGGTTAAACTCAAAGTGGAAGTATGTTTTCTAAAATGGTCATCTAGACGTCGTTCTTTCGACTGAAATGACTACCTTTACAAAAACGACTTGTAACTTATTTTTCCGACTATAAACCTATACTTTTTTTGTTTAGATTCATAAAATAGAGTTCAATATGAAACCATAGCAATTTGATTCACTCAAAACGGATTTAAAATGAAGAAGTTATGGGTAAAACAAGATTGGATAATTTTTCTCATTTTAGCTACGTGAAAATTGGTAACAAATGTATTCCAACCATAACTTAATCAACTTGTATTATATATTATGTAATCTTGAGATACCATAGACACGTATACAATGTTTCGACCTATCATGTCGACACATCTATATATATTTCGGAACAACCATAGACACTCTATATGTGAATGTTGGAGTTAGCTATACAGGGTTGAGGTTGATTCCAAAATATATATAGTTTGAGTTGTGATCAATACTGAGATACGTATACACTGGGTCGTGGATTGATTCAAGATAATATTTATTGATTTATTTCTGTACATCTAACTGTGGACAACTAGTTGTAGGTTACTAACGAGGACAGCTGACTTAATAAACTTAAAACATCAAAATATATTAAAAGTGTTGTAAATATATTTTGAACATACTTTGATATATATGTATATATTGTTATAGGTTCGTGAATCAACCAGTGGCCAAGTCTTACTTCCCGACGAAGTAAAAATCTGTGAAAGTGAGTTATAGTCCCACTTTTAAAATCTAATATTTTTGGGATGAGAATACATGCAGGTTTTATAAATGATTTACAAAATAGACACAAGTACGTGAAACTACATTCTATGGTTGAATTATCGAAATCGAATATGCCCCTTTTTATTAAGTCTGGTAATCTAAGAATTAGGGAACAGACACCCTAATTGACGCGAATCCTAAAGATAGATCTATTGGGCCTAACAAACCCCATCCAAAGTACCGGATGCTTTAGTACTTCGAAATTTATATCATATCCGAAGGGTGTCCCGGAATGATGGGGATATTCTTATATATGCATCTCGTTATTGTCGGTTACCAGGTGTTCACCATATGAATGATTTTTATCTCTATGGATGGGATGTGTATTGAAATATGAAATCTTGTGGTTTATTGTTACGATTTGATATATATAGGTTAAACCTATAACTCACCAACATTTTTGTTGACGTTTTAAGCATGTTTATTCTCAGGTGATTATTAAGAGCTTCCGCTGTGTCATACTTAAATAAGGACAAGATTTGGAGTCCATACTTGTATGATATTGTGTAAAAACTGCATTCAAGAAACTTATTTTGTTGTAACATATTTGTATTGTAAACCATTATGTAATGGTCGTGTGTAGACAGGATATTTTAGATTATCATTATTTGATAATCTACGTAAAGCTTTTTAAACCTTTATTGATGAAATAAAGGTTATGGTTTGTTTAAAAATGAATGCAGTCTTTGAAAAACGTCTCATATAGAGGTCAAAACCTCGCAACGAAATCAATTAATATGGAACGTTTTTAATCAATAAGAACGGGACATTTCAGTTGAATTGTATATTAGCTACTAAGTATGAACTTAACGGGTAGGTACTACCCGAATTTAAACTTATAAAACGCTAATATGAAGAAAAAGCTTTTATAAATGAGTTCATATTATGCTACGAAATACTATTAACTACTCTTAATATTCTGTATGATTAACTTGTTCCATTTAACTATTTTGAAGGAAATGGCACCGACTACTCGACACACCGTGAATATGAATGAAGAGGAATTCCGTACTTTTCTAGCTTCAAACATAGCCGCAGTACAGGTTGCGCTACATACCAACAATAACCTTGGATCTAGCAGTACAGGAAATCGTGTAGGATGCACCTACAAAGAATTCACTGCCTGCAAACCTTTGGAATTTGATGGAACCGAAGGACCGATCGGATTGAAACGGTGGACCGAGAAGGTCGAATCGGTGTTTGCCATAAGTAAGTGTACTGAAGAGGACAAAGTGAAGTACGCTACGCATACCTTCACAGGTTCTGCGTTAACATGGTGGAATACCTATCTAGAGCAAGTGGGACAAGACGATGCGTACGCACTACCGTGGTCAGCATTCAAGCACTTGATGAACGAGAAGTACCGTCCCAGAACCGAGGTCAATAAGCTCAAGACAGAACTTAGAGGGTTACGAACCCAAGGATTTGATATTACCACGTACGAAAGACAATTCACAGAATTGTGCCTATTGTGTCCGGGAGCATTCGAAGATGAGGAAGAGAAGATCGACGCGTTTGTGAAAGGATTACCGGAAAGAATCCAAGAAGATATAAGTTCACACGAGCCCGCCTCCATACAACAGGCATGTAGAATGGCTCACAAACTAGTGAACCAGATTGAAGAAAGAATTAAAGAACAGACTGCTGAAGAGGCCAATGTGAAGCAAGTCAAAAGAAAGTGGGAGGAAAATGGTGATAAGAATCACCAATACAACAACAACAACAATCGCAACATCAATCGCAACTACAACAAACGGCTCAACAACAACAACAACAACAACAACAGCAACTACAACAATCATCCCAACAACAATAATAACCGCAACAACAACAACAATCAGAAACAGCTATGCCAAAGGTGTGAAAAGTATCACTCGGGGTTCTGCACCAAATTTTGCAACAAGTGTAAAAGAAATGGTCATAGCGCGGCGAAGTGTGAGGTCTACGGACCAGGGGTTAATAGAACAAAAGGAACAAATGGTGTCGGAACGAGTAATGGCGGAGCAAGTAGTGTCGGAGCAAGCTATGCCAATGTAGTTTGTTATAAATGTGGATAACCGGGCCACATTATTAGAAATTGCCCGAACCAGGAGAACACGAATGGACAAGGCCGCGGAAGAGTTTTCAATATTAATGCGGCAGAGGCACAGGAAGACCCGGAGCTTGTTACGGGTACGTTTCTTATTGACAATAAATCTGCTTACGTTTTATTTGATTCGGGTGCGGATAGAAGCTATATGAGTAGAGATTTTTGTGCTAAATTAAGTTGTCCATTGACGCCTTTGGATAGTAAATTTTTACTCGAATTAGCAAATGGTAAATTAATTTCAGCAGATAATATATGTCGGAATCGAGAAATTAAACTGGTTAGCGAAACATTTAAGATTGATTTGATACCAGTAGAGTTAGGGAGTTTTGATGTGATAATCGGTATGGACTGGTTGAAAGAAGTGAAAGCAGAGATCGTTTGTTACAAAAATGCAATTCGCATTATACGAGAAAAAGGAAAACCCTTAATGGTGTACGGAGAAAAGGGCAACACGAAGCTACATCTTATTAGTAATTTGAAGGCACAAAAACTAATAAGAAAAGGTTGCTATGCTGTTCTAGCACACGTCGAGAAAGTACAAACTGAAGAAAAGAGCATCAATGATGTTCCCGTCGCAAAAGAATTTCCCGATGTATTTCCCAAAGAATTACCGGGATTACCCCCACATCGATCCGTTGAATTTCAAATAGATCTTGTACCAGGAGCTGCACCAATAGCTCGTGCTCCTTACAGACTCGCACCCAGTGAGATGAAAGAACTGCAAAGCCAATTACAAGAACTTTTAGAGCGAAGTTTCATTCGACCAAGCACATCACCTTGGGGAGCTCCTGTTTTGTTTGTCAAGAAGAAAGATGGTACATTCAGGTTGTGTATCGACTACCGAGAGTTGAACAAACTTACCATCAAGAATCGCTACCCACTACCGAGAATCGACAACTTATTTGATCAACTACAAGGCTCGTCTGTTTATTCAAAGATTGACTTACGTTCCGGGTATCATCAAATGCGGGTGAAAGAAGAAGATATTCCAAAGACTGCTTTCAGAACACGTTACGGTCATTACGAGTTTATGGTCATGCCGTTTGGTTTAACTAATGCACCAGCTGTGTTCATGGACCTTATGAACTGAGTGTGTGGACCATACCTTGACAAGTTTGTCATTGTTTTCATTGATGACATACTTATTTACTCAAAGAATGACCAAGAACACGGTGAACATTTGAGAAAGATGTTAGAAGTATTGAGGAAGGAAGAATTGTACGCTAAGTTTTCAAAGTGTGCATTTTGGTTGGAAGAAGTTCAATTCCTCGGTCACATAGTGAACAAAGAAGGTATTAAGGTGGATCCGGCAAAGAAATAAACTGTTGAAAAGTGGGAAACCCCGAAAACTCCGAAACACATACGCCAGTTTTTAGGACTAGCTGGTTACTACAGAAGGTTCATCCAAGACTTTTCCAGAATAGCAAAACCCTTGACTGCATTAACGCATAAAGGGAAGAAATTTGAATGGAATAATGAACAAGAGAAAGCGTTTTAGTTATTGAAGAAAAAGCTAACTACGGCACCTATATTGTCATTGCCTGAAGGGAATGATGATTTTGTGATTTATTGTGATGCATCAAAGCAAGGTATCGGTTGTGTATTAATGCAACGAACGAAGGTGATTGCTTATGCGTCTAGACAATTGAAGATTCACGAACAAAATTATACGACGCATGATTTGGAATTAGGCGCGGTTGTTTTTGCATTAAAGACTTGGAGGCACTACTTATATGGGGTCAAAAGTATTATATATACCGACCACAAAAGTCTTCAACACATATTTAATCAGAAACAACTGAATATGAGGCAGCGTAGGTGGATTGAATTGTTGAATGATTACGACTTTGAGATTCGTTACCACCCGGGGAAGGCAAATGTGGTAGCCGATGCCTTGAGCAGGAAGGACAGAGAACCCATTCGAGTAAAATCTATGAATATAATGATTCATAATAACATTACTACTCAAATAAAGGAGGCGCAACAAGGAGTTTTAAAAGAGGGAAATTTAAAGTATGAAATACCCAAAGGATCGGAGAAGCATCTTAATATTCGGGAAGGCGGAACCCGGTATAGGGCTGAAAGGATTTGGGTACCAAAATTTGGAGATATGAGAGAAATGGTACTTAGAGAAGCTCATAAAACCAGATACTCAATACATCCTGGAACGGGGAAGATGTACAAGGATCTCAAGAAACATTTTTGGTGGCCGGGTATGAAAGCCGATGTTGCTAAATACGTAGGAGAATGTTTGACGTGTTCTAAGGTCAAAGCTGAGCATCAGAAACCATCAGGTCTACTTCAACAACCCGAAATCCCGGAATGGAAATGGGAAAACATTACCATGGATTTCATCACTAAATTGCCAAGGACTGCAAGTGGTTTTGATACTATTTGGGTAATAGTTGATCGTCTCACCAAATCAGCACACTTCCTACCAATAAGAGAAGATGACAAGATGGAGAAGTTAGCACGACTGTATTTGAAGGAAGTCATCTCCAGACATGGAATACCAATCTCTATTATCTCTGATAGGGATGCCAGATTTATTTCAAGATTCTGGCAGACATTACAGCAAGCATTAGGAACTCGTCTAGACATGAGTACTGCCTATCATCCACAAACTGATGGGCAGAGCGAAAGGACGATACAAACGCTTGAAGACATGCTACGAGCATGTGTGATTGATTTCGGAAACAGTTGGGATCGACATCTACCGTTAGCAGAATTTTCCTACAACAACAGCTACCATTCAAGCATTGAGATGGCGCCGTTTGAAGCACTTTATGGTAGAAAGTGCAGGTCTCCGATTTGTTGGAGTGAGGTGGGGGATAGACAGATTACGGGTCCGGAGATTATACAAGAAACTACCGAGAAGATCATCCAAATTCAACAACGGTTGAAAACTGCCCAAAGTCGACAAAAGAGCTACGCTGACATTAAAAGAAAAGATATAGAATTTGAAATTGGAGAGATGGTCATGCTTAAAGTTGCACCTTGGAAAGGCGTTGTTCGATTTGGTAAATGAGGGAAATTAAATCCAAGGTATATTGGACCATTCAAGATTATTGATCGTGTCGGACCAGTAGCTTACCGACTTGAGTTACCTCAACAACTCGCGGCTGTACATAAAACTTTCCACGTCTCGAATTTGAAGAAATGTTTTGCTAAAGAAGATCTCACTATTCCGTTAGATGAAATCCAAATCAACGAAAAACTTCAATTCATCGAAGAACCCGTCGAAATAATGGATCGTGAGGTTAAAAGACTTAAGCAAAACAAGATACCAATTGTTAAGGTTCGATGGAATGCTCGTAGAGGACCCGAGTTCACCTGGGAGCGTGAAGATCAGATGAAGAAGAAATACCCGCATCTATTTCCAGAAGATTCATCAACACCTTCAACAGCTTAAAATTTCGGGATGAAATTTATTTAACGGGTAGGTACTGTAGTGACCCGAAATTTTCCATGTTTATATATATTAATTGAGATTGATATTTACATGATTAAATGTTTCCAACATGTTAAGCAATCAAACTTGTTAAGACTTGATTAATTGAAATATGTTTCATATAGACAATTGACCACCCAAGTTGACCGGTGATTCACGAACGTTAAAACTTGTAAAAACTATATGATGACATATATATGGATATATATATAGTTAACATGATACTATGATAAGTAAACATATCATTAAGTATATTAACAACGAACTACATATGTAAAAACAAGACTACTAACTTAATGATTTTTAAACGAGACATATATGTAACGATTATCGTTGTAAAGACATTTAATGTATATATATCATATTAAGAGATATTCATACATGATAATATCATGATAATATAATAATTTAAAATCTCATTTGATATTATAAACATTGGGTTAACAACATTTAACAAGATCGTTAACCTAAAAGTTTCAAAACAACACTTTCATGTAACGACTAACGATGACTTAACGACTCAGTTAAAATGTATATACATGTAGTGTTTTAATATGTATTTATACACTTTTGAAAGACTTCAATACACTTATCAAAATACTTCTACTTAACAAAAATACTTACAATTACATCCTCGTTCAGTTTCATCAACAATTCTACTCGTATGCACCCGTATTCGTACTCGTACAATACACAGCTTTTAGATGTATGTACTATTGGTATATACACTCCAATGATCAGCTCTTAGCAGCCCATGTGAGTCACCTAACACATGTGGGAACCATCATTTGGCAACTAGCATGAAATATCTCATAAAATTACAAAAATATGAGTAATCATTCATGACTTATTTACATGAAAACAAAATAACATATCCTTTATATCTAATCCATACACCAACGACCAAAAACACCTACAAACACTTTCATTCTTCAATTTTCTTCATCTAATTGATCTCTCTCAAGTTCTATCTTCAAGTTCTAAGTGTTCTTCATAAATTCCAAAAGTTCTAGTTTCATAAAATCAAGAATACTTTCAAGTTTGCTAGCTCACTTCCAATCTTGTAAGGTGATCATCCAACCTCAAGAAATCTTTGTTTCTTACAGTAGGTTATCATTCTAATACAAGGTAATAATCATATTCAAACTTTGGTTCAATTTCTATAACTATAACAATCTTATTTTAAGTGATGATCTTACTTGAACTTGTTTTCGTGTCATGATTCTGCTTCAAGAACTTCGAGCCATCCAAGGATCCATTGAAGCTAGATCCATTTTTCTCTTTTCCAGTAGGTTTATCCAAGGAACTTAAGGTAGTAATGATGTTCATAACATCATTCGATTCATACATATAAAGCTATCTTATTCGAAGGTTTAAACTTGTAATCACTAGAACATAGTTTAGTTAATTCTAAACTTGTTCGCAAACAAAAGTTAATCCTTCTAACTTGACTTTTAAAATCAACTAAACACATGTTCTATATCTATATGATATGCTAACTTAATGATTTAAAACCTGGAAACACGAAAAACACCGTAAAACCGGATTTACGCCGTCGTAGTAACACCGCGGGCTGTTTTGGGTTAGTTAATTAAAAACTATGATAAACTTTGATTTAAAAGTTGTTATTCTGAGAAAATTATTTTTATTATGAACATGAAACTATATCCAAAAATTATGGTTAAACTCAAAGTGGAAGTATGTTTTCTAAAATGGTCATCTAGACGTCGTTCTTTCGACTGAAATGACTAACTTTACAAGAACGACTTGTAACTTATTTTTCGACTATAAACCTATACTTTTTCTGTTTAGATTCATAAAATAGAGTTCAATATGAAACCATAGCAATTTGATTCACTCAAAACGGATTTAAAATGAAGAAGTTATGGGTAAAACAAGATTGGATAATTTTTCTCATTTTAGCTACGTGAAAATTGGTAACAAATCTATTCCAACCATAACTTAATCAACTTGTATTGTATATTATGTAATCTTGATATACCATAGACACGTATACAATGTTTCGACCTATCATGTCGACACATCTATATATATTTCGGAACAACCATAGACACTCTATATGTGAATGTTGGAGTTAGCTATACAGGGTTGAGGTTGATTCCAAAATATATTTAGTTTGAGTTGTGATCAATACTGAGATACGTATACACTGGGTCGTGGATTGATTCAAGATAATATTTATCGATTTATTTCTGTACATCTAACTGTGGACAACTAGTTGTAGGTTACTAACGAGGACAGCTGACTTAATAAACTTAAAACATCAAAATATATTAAAAGTGTTGTAAATATATTTTGAACATACTTTGATATATATGTATATATTGTTATAGGTTCGTGAATCAACCAGTGGGCAAGTCTTACTTCCCGACGAAGTAAAAATCTGTGAAAGTGAGTTATAGTCCCACTTTTAAAATCTAATATTTTTGGGATGAGAATACATGCAGGTTTAATAAATGATTTACAAAATAGACACAAGTACGTGAAACTACATTCTATGGTTGAATTATCGAAATCGAATATGCCCCTAGTTATTAAGTCTGGTAATCTAAGAATTAGGGAACAGACACCCTAATTGACGCGAATCCTAAAGATAGATCTATTGGGCTTAACAAACCCCATCCAAAGTACCGGATGCTTTAGTACTTCGAAATTTATATCATATCCGAAGGGTGTCCCGGAATGATGGGGATATTCTTATATATGCATTTTGTTAATGTCGGTTACCAGGTGTTCACCATATGAATGATTTTTATCTCTATGTATGGGATGTGTATTGAAATATGAAATCTTGTGGTCTATTATTATGATTTGATATATATAGGTTAAACCTATAACTCACCAACATTTTTGTTGACGTTTTAAGCATGTTTATTCTCAGGTGATTATTAAGAGCTTCCGCTGTCGCATACTTAAATAAGGACAAGATTTGGAGTCCATGCTTGTATGATATTGTGTAAAAACTGCATTCAAGAAACTTATTTTGTTGTAACATATTTGTATTGTAAACCATTATGTAATGGTCGTGTGTAAACAGGATATTTTAGATTATCATTATTTGATAATCTACGTAAAGCTTTTTAAACCTTTATTGATGAAATAAAGGTTATGGTTTGTTTAAAAATGAATGCAGTCTTTGAAAAACGTCTCATATAGAGGTCATAACCTCGCAACGAAATCAATTAATATGGAACGTTTTTAATCAATAAGAACGGGACATTTCATTAATGGCCAAAAGTTGATGATGAAGAAAGGAGGGTTAGGAACGCTCGACAGAAAATTTAGTACCGAAAAGCGGATTATGCGAAACTATGAAGAAAGCCGTGGACAAATCATAAAGAATAAGTATGACTTCAAAGGATCCAAATGATTCAGTGTGCGCTAAAATCGTCGGCAAATACTTTATTCCTCATTCTAGACCTTCATAGACAAATGTTCCTTGTTATCCATCGATGATAGAAAACCTAAGATATTATCGTGTCTTTCATTATAAATATCCTCAATAATTCTGAAGATATTTTCACAACTATTCTTATCTAAGATCATATATCTCTCCGTAATATCTGTGTTACAACATAAAAAAAAAATTGTGTTAGTTTCTACAATTCTAAAACCTTCGAGTTTAAAATAGGAATGTTCTGAAGCAGTGTTGGGAACTGATGCATGAATTAGTATAATATAATGAAACTCGATCAACTTCATTATATTACAGTAAGTCATGTTGAGTTTCTAATGGAATGTGATGATTCACAGTACCATCATCATGTACCATGTTACACGGCTCTTACATTCTATTCAAAATTCTAAAAATATCAAGAAAATATTTCTTGATGATTCGGTCTTTTCCAGGATATTCTGATAATTTGACAAATCAAAATTTTTCCATTACCATTTCTATCTTAGAGCATTAACAATTTTCACTCCAAAATCCATATGTGTGAATTACGGACCATTACAAGAGATGCTTGGTTGAAGAGGAGGAAAAGAAAAAGAATGAAGCTTCGAAATAAAAATAGTAGTAAAAAAAATCGTAGTAAATAGAAAAGAGCATTAACTGTGAATGACAATGATTATAGAAGACAGAAGCAGGAACAATGAAGCATAAAGGGAAGATATAAAACCCAACAACCACTCAGAAATTACAAACTGTGTATATCAATGCATATAGCAATATAAGGACACGGGAGAACTAGAAACACTATAAATACAAGAGTATATCAAGAACCAGAATTGGATGGAGCATATTAAGGAATGAGTAGAAAGGGAAAGAATAAAAGGTGTGGAGAATAAGAAAAACGAAGGGGTAGATTTATAGTAAAATATCTGACAAAGAAATCGAAACAGATTGTCGCATTAAATCAAAGAAGATCCCGATCGTCGAAAAATCAAATCTTATTACGTAAGATTTTCTTTAAATCCCTTAAAATCCGGAAATCAATCATAATCACGTCATCGGTTAAAACGATTCCATATTACACATTTCATTCTTTTGTGATAACTTCACTCGTACGCTTCACGTGATCGAATCGTTTTATCTATATCTCTCAATAATGATAAAACTCAATTATTACCTCATATTCGTCATGAAAACACCCCTATTGTTATCTATGACAACCTCTATCAAATTTCGGGGACGAAATTTCTTTAACGGGTAGGTACTGTAATGACCCGGAAATTTCCGATCAAATTTAAACCTTAATCTCTATATGTTTCCGACAAGATAAGCAAAATCTGTAATGTTGAGTCTCGAAAGTTTTGAAATCTTTATGTAATCAACTAACCATTGGACTTTACCCTACGATTCACGAACAACCTATAATTTAAAACTCGAACCCTTCATGATTTATATATGAAATGATAAAAATTTACTATTAAACGATGCTATTTCAAATTAAAATTTTATATATTAAGTCGTTTTATTTTTATTTTTTTATGATATAATTTTTGTAATTTTTTTTTAGAAACAAAGTTAAATTAAAAATGTACAATTTTTAAAGCACAACGTACAACAACGTGTAGCTTAAATAGTTGAATCGAAATTAATTCATTTACTATTCATATGAATAGTAAATGAAATGAAATTAATTAATTTACTATTCACATGAAAGTGACATGATAGAAATTATTAATTATAAGTTACATAATATACCCCTAAAGTATTTGAGAAATACAACTTTTTAAATTCTAAAGATTCGTAAGATTTAAAATTGAATTATTATATTATTACTTTATTTTAATTATTATATTATATTTATATTATTATATTAAATATATACGTATATATATATCACACGACACAAACACATATCTCGAATTCATTTCATTTCATCTTCTGTCTCTCAATCTCTTTCTTATATATTCATATATTATTATTATTATTATTATTATTATTAAAATTATTATTATTATTATTATCTATATTAAGATTAATATTATTATTAATCTTGAGATTAGGAGTACCATTAGTATTAAAATTCTATGACGGGGTTCTGCCCAAGTGTTCCAAAATTGGTGTCATGAGTGGAATAAAAATTAAGGAGATTATGGGTTATAGCTATGGAGGTTATGGGTAATGATTGGGGGTTTTGCTCGTGAGTCAAACTAATATTTATCATCTCCGTTGCGTCTAAATACTATCCTGCAATATTGAATCTCAATATTGATAAGTGAGCACTCAAAACTTGACTTTTATTTACTTTTAGTGTGTCCCTGACTAGTGCTCGAGAAATTAGGATTATGCATGCTATTATATTTATTTTTCACAAAATATATCCTAGGATAGAATCTGAATTAGTTACCTCTGCGGTTAAGATAAGGTATGTGATATATATGTTTTTGGAAAGGTGGCGAAAAACTATAAACTTTTCATTTAGATTTCGAATGGATTCAAAGGACGGATTTGAAGTTATAATCAATTGAATTTTTGTGTTAATTATTAAAAATGAATATTTTTATTACGACGTCATTAAAATCATCATTAAAATTATTTGATTATTATTATCATTACTATTATTATAATTATTATCAAAATATTATTATATTTGTTATGATTATTATTATTTAAAAATAATTAATATTTTTTTATCAAAAACTATTAAATTATCATTTTGATCATTATTATGGTTAAAATTATCAACTTATTATTTTTATTATCATTAACACAAAAATTATCATTTTTAATAAAAGTATTATTTTTAATGAAAATATTAATATTATTATTATGATTATTATGATTATCATTATAAAAAAAATTAATTAAAACAAATAATATTTTTATCAAAGATTATCAAATCATTATTTTGATTGAACTATTAATTTAATATCATTATTAACATTAAAATTAATATATATTTATTGAAAGTATAATTTTAAATAAAAATATTATTGTTATAATAAAAAATGTCATTTTTATTATCATTTAGTAAATATATATATATAAAGTTTTATGTGTTAACAAATAAATTATAATATTATTTACTCTAATAAATTTTGTAAATATTTAAAAATATAAAATGACGATATTTAACTATATTTAATTATGTACAAAATTTTTGGAAATCATTTTAAGACAAATGAAATTTATATTAACTTTTGTAGATTAGTCTCGAGCATTAGGATTGTGGTACACTATGACTTGACCAAAAATTGTTAGACAAATATTGACCAACATATAAATATATATAATTAATATAGGTTCGTGAATCCGAGGCCAACCTTGCACTTGTTAAATGACGTTATATGTATTTTTACTACGAAATACAGTATGGTGAGTTTCATTTGCTCCCTTTTATACATATTTTTGGGACTGAGAATACATGCGCTGTTTTTATAAATGTTTTACGAAATAGGCACAAGTTCTAAAACTAATTCTACGTGGGTTTAAACCAGAAATATACCCTTAGCTTGGTAACATTAAACTACTTGTCTATGTACGGTAGGCGCGAATCCTAAAGATAGATCTATTGGGCCTGACAAACCCCATCCTGACTATGGGATGCTTTAGTACTTCGAGGTTATTTTAAACACACCTGATCTGGTGTACTTCAGAGGGTAAAACATGAACGTTAAGGCTTGTTACCGGGTGCCTACAACTTATAGAATACTTTTATACACTTGCGAGTGTACATATATTTATAAACGGAAATCTTGTGGTCTATTAATATATTGAAATGATTGTTATGATAAACCTATGAACTCACCAACCTTTTGGTTGACACGTTAAAGCATGTTTATTCTCAGGTATTAAAGAAATCTTCCGCTGTGCATTAGCTCATTTTAAGGATATTACTTGGAGTCATTCATGGCATACTTTGAAAGACGTTGCATTCGAGTCATTGAGTTCATCAAGATTAATATTAAGTCAATTATAGTTGGATGTAATATGAAATGGTATGCATGCCGTCAATTTTTGATGTAAAGAAAGTTTGTCTTTTAAAAACGAATGCAATGTTTGTAAAACGTATCATATAGAGGTCAAATACCTCGCGATGTAATCAACTATTGTGAATCGTTTATAATGTATATGAACGGGTCCTTTCAGGGATCCTCCTTCGGACATGATATAAATTTCGAAGTACTAAAGTATCCGGTACTTTGGATGGGGTTTGTTAGGCCCAATAGATCTATCTTTAGGATTCGCGTCAATTAGGGTGTCTGTTCCCTAATTCTTAGATTACCAGACTTTAATAAAAAGGGGCATATTCGATTTCGATAATTCAGCCATAGAATGTAGTTTCAATTACTTGTGTCTATTTTGTCAAACATTTATAAAAGTGCATGTATTCTCAGTCCCAAAAATATAAAGGGTAAAAAGGCAAATGAAACTCACGCATATAAATATTGTAAAACAGTTAATAAAGCATTTGCATGTATTCTCAGCCCAAAAATGTAAAGAGTAAAAGGGAGCAAATGAACTCACGCATATAAATATTGTAAAACAGTTAATAAAGCATTTGCATGTATTCTCAGCCCAAAAATGTAAAGAGTAAAAGGGAGCAAATGAACTCACGCATATAAATATTGTAAAACAGTTAATAAAGCATTTGCATGTATTCTCAGCCCAAAAATGTAAAGAGTAAAAGGGAGCAAATGAACTCACCATACTGTATTTCGTAGTAAAAATACATATAACGTCATTGAACAAGTGCAAGGTTGGCCTCGGATTCACGAACCTAAATTAATTATATATATTTATGTGTTGGTCAATATTTGTCTAACAAATTAGGTCAAGTCATAGTGTACCACAATCCTAATGCTCGAGACTAATATGCAAAAGTCAACAAAAGTAAATTTGACTCAAAATAATTTCCAAAAATCTATACATGATTAATATATAGTTTAAATATCGTCGTTTTATATTTTTAAATATTTTTAAAAGATTTATTAGAGTAAATAATATAATTTATTTATTAATAAATAAAATTTTATATTATATTTATATAATAAAATATACTTTTATATATATTAAGCAATAAAATTTATAGGGTTCATTTAATATTATAAAGATAATATGATAGGTATTATTAAAGTAAGTTATTACACGTAGTAAAATATGTTTGTATCAAATATTTTTTTGATAAAATAATATCTATAATGATAGTAAGTAAAAGTTGTATTATTTTGTAATAATAATTATTATTATAAAAATATCAATATTTATAATTACTAAGATGACATTATGATAAAACGATAATTCTAATTATGTTAACTTTAATATTTACGATAATTTTTAATATTATCTTTAAAATAATAATTATATTTAAAATAATAATAATAATGATATTTTATAGTAACAATGACATTTCTATTAAAATAATAATTTTTATTAAAATGATAGTTTTAATACTAAAGATAATTTTAATAATAATAGTAATGATAAAAATAATAAGAACGATAATTTTATCTAAATCAATATCTTATAATATTTTAATTTCATCATGATACTCTTACCCATTATTTCCTAATCGTTTCGTTTAATTGATTTTAATTGTCTTTTATATCGTGTTCGTAATAATGATAATAATAGTAATCAAAATAATTAGGTGTTACAAATATTTGTTTTAATTACACTAATATTAATAATGATAGTTACTATAACATTATTAACGATAATACTAATAATTATCTTAATGATAATATAGTAATAATAATATTAACAATAACAATAACCATAACCATTTTTAAATAATGATATATATATTAATAATGATAATAATAATAATAATACCAATAATAATAATAATAATAATAATTGGATAATAATAATAATACTAATTATAACTTTAACGATAGTAATAATAAAAAAAATAATAATTTTTTAATGATAAATCCTTTTATTGATAAAGATAATAATAATAATAATAAGATAAAATTAGAACGACGATAATAACGACGATAATAATAATCATTTTTAATAATAATACAAAAATTCGATGGACTATAACTTCAAATCTGTTCATCGAAATCATTCGATATCTAAATGAAAAGTTCTTAATTTTTCGCTATCTTTCCAACGACATGCATAATTATACCTTATCTCAGTCGCATATATAACTAATTCAGGATTCAACATAACCTAACTAAAGGCAATATCAAAAGTACAAACATGCATAATCCTATATACTCGAGCACTAGTCAGGGATACACTATTAGTATGTAAAAGCTAAATTATGAGTACTCACGTATCAATATTGAGATTCAATATTGCAGAAAAGGTACGTAGACGCAACGGAGATGATAAACACTATATTGACCTCACGAGCATACCCATGAACCATACCCAATCACCTCCATAGCTATAACCCATAATTTCCTTAATCCAATCCCACTCGAAAAACAATTTCGAAATCACTCGGACAGCACTCTGACGTAATATTTTATGTATACTAATAATATCTTGAAATAATACGGAGTAAATATATATATGTAAATCGATTGAGAGAGTTTAGAGAAAAATATTTTCAAGTTTCCATGAAATAATGAAACCTATTGAATTCTATTTATAATATATTTTTGAATTATTAAAGTGAATTATTAAAGTATGAATTATTAAAGTGAATTATTAAAGTATGAATTATTAAAGTGAATTATTAAAGTATGAATTATTAAAGTGAATTATTAAAGTTAAAGTAAAGTAAAAATAAAGTAAAGGTAAAGTTTAAGCATAGTAAAAGTATAAAACTATGTACGTATAATACGCGTATAAATATATATAATATTAATTTAAATCGTTATATATATTTAATAAAATAAAATATAAATATCGTTATCTTTATCATACTGGTTAAGTAATGAGTTGTCAAAAGTGGTTCTAGATATTTATAAAAGTTATATACGTTTTAATAATAAAGTTATTTTTAAACTGAAAAAGTTTTTGTACGTTTGAAACTAAATAAAATAAATATAATAATTTTGTTTTCCAAAACCAAATATATTTTTAAGAATCATTTTGTTTAAAGGTTAAAATAATAGAAATCGTTATATCATAAAATGTTTTAGAAAAGTAGAATCATATATATTCATAATAGGTTTCAAGTTTTTAAATTACAGTTTGTTGGTGAAGCATGAGATAAAGTTCAAAGGTTAAATAAACGTATGAAATCATCTTAATGAAAAATTTCGAGTTACTTAACTTGTCGATATCCAACATCTAAGTTATTTACACTTCACGTTCTTACTTATAAATCACTTTACCATTTTCCGAATGTTGTCAAAAAGAATAGATTTCTTAAATCACAGTGGACCTCATAACATAGACCCGTAATCATATCATAATGTATCTGATAAATCAATCATTTGATATTATCTTCTAATTCCATCGATAAACATATTGAAACAAATACGTTCATGTAAAGTATTATAAGTTTAATACTTTATTAATATTCTCAAGTTATAATATATATATACATATATATACATATTTATTTATATATAACGGTTCGTGAATCGTTGGAATTTGGTCGAGGTTATAATGAATGTGTGAACACAATTTAAAATTCTTGAGATTTAACTTAACAAACTTTGCTTATCGTGTCGAAATAATATAAAGATAAAGTTTAAATTTGGTTGAAAATTTCCGGGTTGTCACAGTACCTACCCGTTAAAGAAATTTCGTCCCGAAATTTGGGTGGAAAGGTCGTGAATGATAATAAGTATGTTTTCATGATGCATACAGGCTGAAAATTAGAGTTTTATCATCAGCGAATAATTTGGATAAACAATCCATTTATATGAAGAGTACGAATGAAGCTAACATAGAAGAGTGAAATGAGTAAGTGTAGATTCATCTTATCATTTGACGTAGATATGATTGATTTCCAGATTTCAAGGGATTTAAAGAAAATCTTTGTAATAAGATTTGATTCTCCGGTAACAAAAGGAATTAGGATCCGCTTTAAATGCGATCGTCCATTTTAATTGTTCTGTCGGAGATTTTCTTATAAATTCACCTCCTTCATTTTCTTACAACTCACACCTTCTGTTGATGCATTTTATGCAAGTCCCTAGACATCTACCCACGTCCATTGTAGGTACAACAGTTTACAGGCCACCATGATTGTTCGTTATTATCCTATCCGTGTTTGTATGTGGTTACAGCAACTGCAGGAACGAGATTTGGTTGTTTGACTATGTTAGACTTAGTCAGACGTCCGAGTGAAGCCTCACTCGTACGGCTGATAGGCTCATACACACGGTTGATACTGAGCTAAGTCACAATTACAACCTAAATGAGAAGACACGAGTGAGTGATCACCCGTACGGCTGATGAAGCCAACTCGTATGTGTGATGGATGAATCGTAAGGGTGAGTCAACAGCAGGGGTATATAAAGTCTTATGTTCTTCATTTTAGGTTAAGCCTCTCATTTGTTACACACACTCAGATCTGGTGAGCTCCTCCGATTCTCTCTCAACCCAAATCACCCAGGTAGTGAATAATAGCTCTAGGTGTTGATCTAATCACACTTGATTTAGTTATGGTATGACTAAATTAATCCCAAAAAGCTTAACCTATTTACTAGAGGGTTTGATTCACTTATTCCGTCATTGTGTGAGTTAATAAAAGGACCAGTTCATATACATTATAAACGATTCACAATAGTTGATTACATCGCGAGGTATTTGACCTCTATATGATATATTTTACAAACATTGCATTCGTTTTTAAAAGACAAACTTTCTTTACAACGAAAATTGATGGTATGCACACCATTTCATAATACATCCAACTATAATTGACTTAATAATAATCTTGATGAACTCAATGACTTGAATGCAACGTCTTTCAAAATATGCCATGAATGACTCCAAGTAATATCCTTAAAATGAGCTAATGCACAGCGGAAGATTTCTTTAATACCTGAGAATAAACATGCTTTAAAGTGTCAACCAAAAGGTTGGTGAGTTCATAGGTTTATGATAACAATCATTTCAATATATTAATAGACCACAAGATTTCCGTTTATAAATATATGTACACTCACAAGTGTATAAAAGTATTCTATAAGTTGTAGGCACCCGGTAACAAGCCTTAACGTTCATGTTTTACCCTCTGAAAGTACACCGAATCAGGTGTGTTATATAAACCTCGAAGTACTAAAGTGTAGTGACCCGAACTTTTCCATGTTTATATATATTAATTGAGATTGATATTTACATGATTAAATGTTTCCAACATGTTAAGCAATCAAACTTGTTAAGACTTGATTAATTGAAATATGTTTCATATAGACAATTGACCACCCAAGTTGACCGGTGATTCACGAACGTTAAAACTTGTAAAAACTATACGATGACATATATATGGTTATATATATAGTTAACATGTTTTTATTATAAGTATGTATCTCATTAGGTATTTTAACAATGAGTTATATACATAAAAATGAGACTATTAATTTAAGAAACTCGAAAACGATATATATAACGATTATCGTTATAACAACGTCTTACTAGGTACATATGAATCATATTAAGATATTGATACACTTGGTTAATTATGTTAAATGATAAGTAAATATATTATTAAGTGTATTAACAATGAAATACATATGTAAAAATAAGACTACTAACTTAATGATTTCGAAATGAGACATATATGTAACGATTATCGTTGTAACGACATTTAACTGTATATACATCATACTGAGATATATTATATATCATAATATCATGATAATATAATAATTTAAAATCTCTTTTGATATTATAAACATTGGGTTAACAACATTTAACAAGATCGTTAACCTAAAGGTTTCAAAACAACACTTACATGTAACGACTAACGATGACTTAACGACTCAGTTAAAATGTATATACATGTAGTGTTTTAATATGTATTTATACACTTTTGAAAGACTTCAATACACTTATCAAAATACTTCTACTTAACAAAAATGCTTACAATTACATTCTCGTTCAGTTTCATCAACAATTCTACTTGTATGCACCCGTATTCGTACTCGTACAATACACAGCTTTTAGATGTATGTACTATTGGTATATACACTCCAATGATCAGCTCTTAGCAGCCCATGTGAGTCACCTAACACATGTGGGAACCATCATTTGGCAACTAGCATGAAATATCTCATAAGATTACAAAAATATGAGTAATCATTCATGACTTATTTACATGAAAACAAAATTACATATCCTTTATATCTAATCCATACACCAACGACCAAAAACACCTACAAACACTTTCATTCTTCAATTTTCTTCATCTAATTGAACTCTCTCAAGTTCTATCTTCAAGTTCTAAGTGTTCTTCATAAATTCCAAAAGTTCTAGTTTCATAAAATCAAGAATACTTTCAAGTTTGCTAGCTCACTTCCAATCTTGTAAGGTGATCATCCAACCTCAAGAAATCTTTGTTTCTTACAGTAGGTTATCATTCTAATACAAGGTAATAATCATATTCAAACTTTGGTTCAATTTCTATAACTATAACAATCTTATTTCAAGTGATGATCTTACTTGAACTTGTTTTCGTGTCATGATTTTGCTTCAAGAACTTTGAGCCATCCAAGGATCCATTGAAGCTAGATCCATTTTTCTCTTTTCCAGTAGGTTCATCCAAGGAACTTAAGGTAGTAATGATGTTCATAACATCATTCGATTCATACATATAAAGCTATCTTATTCGAAGGTTTAAACTTGTAATCACTAGAACATAGTTTAGTTAATTCTAAACTTGTTCGCAAACAAAAGTTAATCCTTCTAACTTGACTTTTAAAATCAACTAAACACATGTTCTATATCTATATGATATGCTAACTTAATGATTTAAAACCTGGAAACACGAAAAACACCGTAAAACCGGATTTACGCCGTCGTAGTAACACCGCGGGCTGTTTTGGGTTAGTTAATTAAAAACTATGATAAACTTTGATTTAAAAGTTGTTATTCTGAGAAAATGATTTTTATTATGAACATGAAACTATATCCAAAAATTATGGTTAAACTCAAAGTGGAAGTATGTTTTCTAAAATGGTCATCTAGACGTCGTTCTTTCGACTGAAATGACTACCTTTACAAAAACGACTTGTAACTTATTTTTCCGACTAGAAACCTATACTTTTTTTGTTTAGATTCATAAAATAGAGTTCAATATGAAACCATAGCAATTTGATTCACTCAAAACGGATTTAAAATGAAGAAGTTATGGGTAAAACAAGATTGGATAATTTTTCTCATTTTAGCTACGTGAAAATTGGTAACAAATCTATTCCAACCATAACTTAATCAACTTGTATTATATATTATGTAATCTTGAGATACCATAGACACGTATACAATGTTTCGACCTATCATGTCGACACATCTATATATATTTCGGAACAACCATAGACACTCTATATGTGAATGTTGGAGTTAGCTATACAGGGTTGAGGTTGATTCCAAAATATATATAGTTTGAGTTGTGATCAATACTGAGATACGTATACACTGGGTCGTGGATTGATTCAAGATAATATTTATCAATTTATTTCTGTACATCTAACTGTGGACAACTAGTTGTAGGTTACTAACGAGGACAGCTGACTTAATAAACTTAAAACATCAAAATATATTAAAAGTGTTGTAAATATATTTTGAACATACTTTGATATATATATATGTATATATTGTTATAGGTTCGTGAATCAACCAGTGGCCAAGTCTTACTTCCCGACGAAGTAAAAATCTGTGAAAGTGAGTTATAGTCCCACTTTTAAAATCTAATATTTTTGGGATGAGAATACATGCAGGTTTTATAAATGATTTACAAAATAGACACAAGTACGTGAAACTACATTCTATGGTTGAATTATCGAAATCGAATATGCCCCTTTTTATTAAGTCTGGTAATCTAAGAATTAGGGAACAGACACCCTAATTGACGCGAATCCTAAAGATAGATCTATTGGGCCTAACAAACCCCATCCAAAGTACCGGATGCTTTAGTACTTCGAAATTTATATCATATCCGAAGGGTGTCCCGGAATGATGGGGATATTCTTATATATGCATCTTGTTATTGTCGGTTACCAGGTGTTCACCATATGAATGATTTATATCTCTATGTATGGGATGTGTATTGAAATATGAAATCTTGTGGTCTATTGTTACGATTTGATATATATAGGTTAAACCTATAACTCACCAACATTTTTGTTGACGTTTTAAGCATGTTTATTCTCAGGTGATTATTAAGAGCTTCCGCTGTCGCATACTTAAATAAGGACAAGATTTGGAGTCCATGCTTGTATGATATTGTGTAAAAACTGCATTCAAGAAACTTATTTTGTTGTAACATATTTGTATTGTAAACCATTATGTAATGGTCGTGTGTAAACAGGATATTTTAGATTATCATTATTTGATAATCTACGTAAAGCTTTTTAAACCTTTATTGATGAAATAAAGGTTATGGTTTGTTTAAAAATGAATGCAGTCTTTGAAAAAAACGTCTCATATAGAGGTCAAAACCTCGCAACGAAATCAATTAATATGGAACGTTTTTAATCAATAAGAACGGGACATTTCAGTTGGTATCCGAGCGTTGGTCTTAGAGAACCAGAAAATTTGCATTAGTGTGTCTTATCGAGTTTGTTAGGATGCATTAGTGAGTCTGGACTTCGACCGTGTTTTCTTTAAAAATGATTGCTTAACATTTTTGTTGGAAACTATATATTTTTAACATATGAATATTATGTGATATATTAATCTCTTAACGTGTTTGATATTATGTGATAGATGTCTATCTCTAGAACAAGTCCCATTGACTCACCTAATAATAATGAAGAGTCAAATGTAAATTGGAATGATTTGTGGACTGATTCACAAGTTCCCGAAGAGGAACCGGAAGAAGAGTCGGAACCGGAAGAAGAATCGGAACCGGAAGAAGAATCGGAACCGGATGAAGAAATAGAACCGGTGGGGGAAATAATAAAACGGTTAAGTAAAAGAAAATCCTCAACCAACCGACCAAAGTTAATTATGGTCAATGGTGTTTCCGCCAAGGAAGCAAAATATTGGGAGGATTACCAATTCTCCGATGAATCGGATTCCGACGAGAATTCCGATGATGTTATAGAAATTACCCCAACTGAATTTAAAAAGGCAAAAGAAAATAATAAGGGAAAGGGCATAAAAATAGAGAAATCTAATTCCAACCCCGATGAACTTTATATGTATCGTCAACCCCCGAAGTCCTTAAGTTGTAACAATGACCCGGGAACCTCTAAACCACCAGGTTTTTCTAAACCAATGTGGACAACGACGGCTCGTATTAGGGGAACATCATATATCCCTAGAAACTTGGCAAAACGAACCAAAACCGAAGAAGAAGAAACGAGCGAGTCGGAATAAGATAGTTGTATTCGTGTGGTGTAATATATGGAATATAGTGTTCTTATGCTTTATGATATATGTAAAAATTGCTTGTATTAATAAGTATTTTTTTATGAATCTAACTCTTGTCTATTTTACAGTTTAAAAACACAAAATGGATAGACAACCCAATATTTTAAGAGACCTACCCGGAGACATGATTGATGAAATCTTGTCTAGAGTCGGCCAGAATTCTTCGGCACAACTATTTAAGGCGAGATCAGTTTGTAAGACATTCGAAGAACGTTCCAAAAATGTCTTGGTTTATAAGAGACTTTCGTTTGAAAGATGGGGGATATCACATTGGGAAACCCATAAGTTACGATGTGTTTACTTTGACGCATATATTGCGGGGAACCCAAATGCTATTTTACGCAACGGGTTAAGAAATTATTTTGACTCAATATATCCGAATATTGGACTTCGTGATTTAGAAAAAGCGGCTAACATGCAACATAAAGAAGCATGTTATGCTTACGGATTAGTAATGTTCGCTTCTCACCAAAGTGAGAACAAGAACATCGGGCTACAACTATTAAACAAAACGTTTCCACAAGTGACGGAGTCGGTAATTGGGGTAAGAAATGAGGTTTTTAGATTATTACGGGACTGTTGGACATTACGTAACCCTCGTCCCTTTGATGACGTTACAACACGCTGTCTTATCAACGGCCATAACGGTTATGTTGCACAAGACCAAGGATGGGAAGTAGTCCTAGTAAAACCAGAATGCATGACTTGTTTCTGGACGTATGAATTACGTGTCTTTATTGCCTTTGCTGAACGACTTGTGTACTAGCTAGAATTGTCTTCACAACTATCTTGTATCAAAGTTATTGTGTGCTATATTTCATGCTTTATGTAAAATAAGCGGTATTGTAAGTTTGTAAAATATTGTATAAAAGTTTGAACGCGAAATATTATTATAATCAGTTTTTCATATAGAATTGTAGTAGTTGAATTGTATATTAGCTACTAAGTATGAACTTAACGGGTAGGTACTACCCGAATTTAAACTTATAAAACGCTAATATGAAGAAAAAGCTTTTATAAATGAGTTCATATTATGCTACGAAATACTATTAACTACTCTTAATATTCTGTATGATTAACTTGTTCCATTTAACTATTTTGAAGGAAATGGCACCGACTACTCGACACACCGTGAATATGAATGAAGAGGAATTCCGTACTTTTCTAGCTTCAAACATAGCCGCAGTACAGGCTGCGCTACATACCAACAATAACCTTGGATCTAGCAGTACAGGAAATCGTGTAGGATGCACCTACAAAGAATTCACTGCCTGCAAACCTTTGGAATTTGATGGAACCGAAGGACCGATCGGATTGAAACGGTGGACCGAGAAGGTTGAATCGGTGTTTGCCATAAGTAAGTGTACTGAAGAGGACAAAGTGAAGTACGCTACGCATACCTTCACAGGTTCTGCGTTAACATGGTGGAATACCTATCTAGAGCAAGTGGGACAAGATGATGCGTACGCACTACCGTGGTCAGCATTCAAGCACTTGATGAACGAGAAGTACCGTCCCAGAACCGAGGTCAATAAGCTCAAGACAGAACTTAGAGGGTTACGAACCCAAGGATTTGATATTACCACGTACGAAAGACGATTCACAGAATTGTGCCTATTGTGTCCGGGAGCATTCGAAGATGAGGAAGAGAAGATCGACGCGTTTGTGAAAGGATTACCGGAAAGAATCCAAGAAGATATAAGTTCACACGAGCCCGCCTCCATACAACAGGCATGTAGAATGGCTCACAAACTAGTGAACCAGATTGAAGAAAGAATTAAAGAACAGACTGCTGAAGAGGCCAATGTGAAGCAAGTCAAAAGAAAGTGGGAGGAAAACGGTGATAAGAATCACCAATACAACAACAACAGCAATTACAACAATAATCGCAACAATTATCCCAACAATCGCAACATCAATCGCAACTACAACAAACGGCCCAATAACAACAACAACAGCAACTACAACAATCATCCCAACAACAATAATAACCGCAACAACAACAACAATCAGAAGCAACTATGCCAAAGGTGTGAAAAGAATCACTCGGGGTTCTGCACCAAATTTTGCAACAAGTGTAAAAGAAATGGTCATAGCGCGGCGAAGTGTGAGGTCTACGGACCAGGGGTTAATAGAACGAAAGGAACAAATGGTGTCGGAACGAGTAATGGCGGAGCAAGTAGTGTCGGAGCAAGTTATGCCAATGTAGTTTGTTATAAATGTGGAAAACCAGGCCACATTATTAGAAATTGCCCGAACCAGGAGAACACGAATGGACAAGGCCGTGGAAGAGTTTTCAATATTAATGCGGTAGAGGCACAGGAAGACCCGGAGCTTGTTACGGGTACGTTTCTTATTGACAATAAATCTGCTTACGTTTTATTTGATTCGGGTGCGGATAGAAGCTATATGAGTAGAGATTTTTGTGCTAAATTAAGTTGTCCATTGACGCCTTTGGATAGTAAATTTTTACTCGAATTAGCAAATGGTAAATTAATTTCAGCAGATAATATATGTCGGAATCGAGAAATTAAACTGGTTAGCGAAACATTTAAGATTGATTTGATACCAGTAGAGTTAGGGAGTTTTGATGTGATAATCGGTATGGACTGGTTGAAAGAAGTAAAAGCGGAGATCGTTTGTTACAAAAATGCAATTCGCATTATACGAGAAAAAGGAAAACCCTTAATGGTGTACGGAGAAAAGGGCAACACGAAGCTACATCTTATTAGTAATTTGAAGGCACAAAAACTAATAAGAAAAGGTTGCTATGCTGTTCTAGCACACGTCGAGAAAGTACAAACTGAAGAAAAGAGCATCAATGATGTTCCCATTGCAAAAGAATTTCCCGATGTATTCCCGAAAGAATTACCGGGATTACCCCCACATCGATCCGTTGAATTTCAAATAGATCTTGTACCAGGAGCTGCACCAATAGCTCGTGCTCCTTACAGACTCGCACCCAGCGAGATGAAAGAACTGCAAAGCCAATTACAAGAACTTTTAGAGCGTGGTTTCATTCGACCAAGCACATCACCGTGGGGAGCTCCTGTTTTGTTTGTCAAGAAGAAAGATGGTACATTCAGGTTGTGTATCGACTACCGAGAGTTGAACAAACTTACCATCAAGAACCGCTACCCACTACCGAGAATCGACGACGTATTTGATCAACTACAAGGCTCGTCTGTTTATTCAAAGATTGACTTACGTTCCGGGTATCATCAAATGCGGGTGAAAGAAGATGATATTCCAAAGACTGCTTTCAGAACACGTTACGGTCATTACGAGTTTATGGTCATGCCGTTTGGTTTAACTAATGCACCAGCTGTGTTCATGGACCTTATGAACCGAGTGTGTGGACCATACCTTGACAAGTTTGTCATTGTTTTCATTGATGACATACTTATTTACTCAAAGAATGACCAAGAACACGGTGAACATTTGAGAAAGGTGTTAGAAGTATTGAGGAAGGAAGAATTGTACGCTAAGTTTTCAAAGTGTGCATTTTGGTTGGAAGAAGTTCAATTCCTCGGTCACATAGTGAACAAAGAAGGTATTAAGGTGGATCCGGCAAAGATAGAAACTGTTGAAAAGTGGGAAACCCCGAAAACTCCGAAACACATACGCCAGTTTTTAGGACTAGCTGGTTACTACAGAAGGTTCATCCAAGACTTTTCCAGAATAGCAAAACCCTTGACTGCATTAACGCATAAAGGGAAGAAATTTGAATGGAATGATGAACAAGAGAAAGCGTTTCAGTTATTGAAGAAAAAGCTAACTACGGCACCTATATTGTCATTGCCTGAAGGGAATGATGATTTTGTGATTTATTGTGACGCATCAAAGCAAGGTCTCGGTTGTGTATTAATGCAACGAACGAAGGTGATTGCTTATGCGTCTAGACAATTGAAGATTCACGAACAAAATTATACGACGCATGATTTGGAATTAGGCGCGGTTGTTTTTGCATTAAAGACTTGGAGGCACTACTTATATGGGGTCAAAAGTATTATATATACCGACCACAAAAGTCTTCAACACATATTTAATCAGAAACAACTGAATATGAGGCAGCGTAGGTGGATTGAATTATTGAATGATTACGATTTTGAGATTCGTTACCACCCGGGGAAGGCAAATGTGGTAGCCGATGCCTTGAGCAGGAAGGATAGAGAACCCATTCGAGTAAAATCTATGAATATAATGATTCATAATAACATTACTACTCAAATAAAGGAGGCGCAACAAGGAGTTTTAAAAGAGGGAAATTTAAAGGATGAAATACCCAAAGGATCGGAGAAGCATCTTAATATTCGGGAAGACGGAACCCGGTATAGGGCTGAAAGGATTTGGGTACCAAAATTTGGAGATATGAGAGAAATGGTACTTAGAGAAGCTCATAAAACCAGATACTCAATACATCCTGGAACGGGGAAGATGTACAAGGATCTCAAGAAACATTTTTTGGTGGCCGGGTATGAAAGCCGATGTTGCTAAATACGTAGGAGAATGTTTGACGTGTTCTAAGGTCAAAGCTGAGCATCAGAAACCATCAGGTCTACTTCAACAACCCGAAATCCCGGAATGGAAATGGGAAAACATTACCATGGATTTCATCACTAAATTGCCAAGGACTGCAAGTGGTTTTGATACTATTTGGGTAATAGTTGATCGTCTCACCAAATCAGCACACTTCCTACCAATAAGAGAAGATGACAAGATGGAGAAGTTAGCACGACTGTATTTGAAGGAAGTCGTCTCCAGACATGGAATACCAATCTCTATTATCTCTGATAGGGATGGCAGATTTATTTCAAGATTCTGGCAGACATTACAGCAAGCATTAGGAACTCGTCTAGACATGAGTACTGCCTATCATCCACAAACTGATGGGCAGAGCGAAAGGACGATACAAACGCTTGAAGACATGCTACGAGCATGTGTTATTGATTTCGGAAACAGTTGGGATCGACATCTACCGTTAGCAGAATTTTCCTACAACAACAGCTACCATTCAAGCATTGAGATGGCGCCGTTTGAAGCACTTTATGGTAGAAAGTGCAGGTCTCCGATTTGTTGGAGTGAGGTGGGGGATAGACAGATTACGGGTCCGGAGATTATACAAGAAACTACCGAGAAGATCATCCAAATTCAACAACGGTTGAAAACCGCCCAAAGTCGACAAAAGAGCTACGCTGACATTAAAAGAAAAGATATAGAATTTGAAATTGGAGAGATGGTCATGCTTAAAGTTTCACCTTGGAAAGGCGTTGTTCGATTTGGTAAACGAGGGAAATTAAATCCAAGGTATATTGGACCATTCAAGATTATTGATCGTGTCGGACCAGTAGCTTACCGACTTGAGTTACCTCAACAACTCGCGGCTGTACATAACACTTTCCACGTATCGAATTTGAAGAAATGTTTTGCTAAAGAAGATCTCACTATTCCGTTAGATGAAATCCAAATCAACGAAAAACTCCAATTCATCGAAGAACCCGTCGAAATAATGGATCGTGAGGTTAAAAGACTTAAGCAAAACAAGATACCAATTGTTAAGGTTCGATGGAATGCTCGTAGAGGACCCGAGTTCACCTGGGAGCGTGAAGATCAGATGAAGAAGAAATACCCTCATCTATTTCCAGAAGACTCGTCAACACCTTCAACAACTTAAAATTTCGGGACGAAATTTATTTAACGGGTAGGTACTGTAGTGACCCGAACTTTTCCATGTTTATATATATTAATTGAGATTGATATTTACATGATTAAATGTTTCCAACATGTTAAGCAATCAAACTTGTTAAGACTTGATTAATTGAAATATGTTTCATATAGACAATTGACCACCCAAGTTGACCGGTGATTCACGAACGTTAAAACTTGTAAAAACTATACGATGACATATATATGGTTATATATATAGTTAACATGTTTTTATTATAAGTATGTATCTCATTAGGTATTTTAACAATGAGTTATATACATAAAAATGAGACTATTAATTTAAGAAACTCGAAAACGATATATATAACGATTATCGTTATAACAACGTCTTACTAGGTACATATGAATCATATTAAGATATTGATACACTTGGTTAATTATGTTAAATGATAAGTAAATATATTATTAAGTGTATTAACAATGAAATACATATGTAAAAATAAGACTACTAACTTAATGATTTCGAAATGAGACATATATGTAACGATTATCGTTGTAACGACATTTAACTGTATATACATCATACTGAGATATATTATATATCATAATATCATGATAATATAATAATTTAAAATCTCTTTTGATATTATAAACATTGGGTTAACAACATTTAACAAGATCGTTAACCTAAAGGTTTCAAAACAACACTTACATGTAACGACTAACGATGACTTAACGACTCAGTTAAAATGTATATACATGTAGTGTTTTAATATGTATTTATACACTTTTGAAAGACTTCAATACACTTATCAAAATACTTCTACTTAACAAAAATGCTTACAATTACATTATCGTTCAGTTTCATCAACAATTCTACTTGTATGCACCCGTATTCGTACTCGTACAATACACAGCTTTTAGATGTATGTACTATTGGTATATACACTCCAATGATCAGCTCTTAGCAGCCCATGTGAGTCACCTAACACATGTGGGAACCATCATTTGGCAACTAGCATGAAATATCTCATAAGATTACAAAAATATGAGTAATCATTCATGACTTATTTACATGAAAACAAAATTACATATCCTTTATATCTAATCCATACACCAACGACCAAAAACACCTACAAACACTTTCATTCTTCAATTTTCTTCATCTAATTGAACTCTCTCAAGTTCTATCTTCAAGTTCTAAGTGTTCTTCATAAATTCCAAAAGTTCTAGTTTCATAAAATCAAGAATACTTTCAAGTTTGCTAGCTCACTTCCAATCTTGTAAGGTGATCATCCAACCTCAAGAAATCTTTGTTTCTTACAGTAGGTTATCATTCTAATACAAGGTAATAATCATATTCAAACTTTGGTTCAATTTCTATAACTATAACAATCTTATTTCAAGTGATGATCTTACTTGAACTTGTTTTCGTGTCATGATTTTGCTTCAAGAACTTTGAGCCATCCAAGGATCCATTGAAGCTAGATCCATTTTTCTCTTTTCCAGTAGGTTCATCCAAGGAACTTAAGGTAGTAATGATGTTCATAACATCATTCGATTCATACATATAAAGCTATCTTATTCGAAGGTTTAAACTTGTAATCACTAGAACATAGTTTAGTTAATTCTAAACTTGTTCGCAAACAAAAGTTAATCCTTCTAACTTGACTTTTAAAATCAACTAAACACATGTTCTATATCTATATGATATGCTAACTTAATGATTTAAAACCTGGAAACACGAAAAACACCGTAAAACCGGATTTACGCCGTCGTAGTAACACCGCGGGCTGTTTTGGGTTAGTTAATTAAAAACTATGATAAACTTTGATTTAAAAGTTGTTATTCTGAGAAAATGATTTTTATTATGAACATGAAACTATATCCAAAAATTATGGTTAAACTCAAAGTGGAAGTATGTTTTCTAAAATGGTCATCTAGACGTCGTTCTTTCGACTGAAATGACTACCTTTACAAAAACGACTTGTAACTTATTTTTCCGACTAGAAACCTATACTTTTTTTGTTTAGATTCATAAAATAGAGTTCAATATGAAACCATAGCAATTTGATTCACTCAAAACGGATTTAAAATGAAGAAGTTATGGGTAAAACAAGATTGGATAATTTTTCTCATTTTAGCTACGTGAAAATTGGTAACAAATCTATTCCAACCATAACTTAATCAACTTGTATTATATATTATGTAATCTTGAGATACCATAGACACGTATACAATGTTTCGACCTATCATGTCGACACATCTATATATATTTCGGAACAACCATAGACACTCTATATGTGAATGTTGGAGTTAGCTATACAGGGTTGAGGTTGATTCCAAATTATATATAGTTTGAGTTGTGATCAATACTGAGATACGTATACACTGGGTCGTGGATTGATTCAAGATAATATTTATCAATTTATTTCTGTACATCTAACTGTGGACAACTAGTTGTAGGTTACTAACGAGGACAGCTGACTTAATAAACTTAAAACATCAAAATATATTAAAAGTGTTGTAAATATATTTTGAACATACTTTGATATATATATATATGTATATATTGTTATAGGTTCGTGAATCAACCAGTGGCCAAGTCTTACTTCCCGACGAAGTAAAAATCTGTGAAAGTGAGTTATAGTCCCACTTTTAAAATCTAATATTTTTGGGATGAGAATACATGCAGGTTTTATAAATGATTTACAAAATAGACACAAGTACGTGAAACTACATTCTATGGTTGAATTATCGAAATCGAATATGCCCCTTTTTATTAAGTCTGGTAATCTAAGAATTACGGAACAGACACCCTAATTGACGCGAATCCTAAAGATAGATCTATTGGGCCTAACAAACCCCATCCAAAGTACCGGATGCTTTAGTACTTCGAAATTTATATCATATCCGAAGGGTGTCCCGGAATGATGGGGATATTCTTATATATGCATCTTGTTATTGTCGGTTACCAGGTGTTCACCATATGAATGATTTATATCTCTATGTATGGGATGTGTATTGAAATATGAAATCTTGTGGTCTATTGTTACGATTTGATATATATAGGTTAAACCTATAACTCACCAACATTTTTGTTGACGTTTTAAGCATGTTTATTCTCAGGTGATTATTAAGAGCTTCCGCTGTCGCATACTTAAATAAGGACAAGATTTGGAGTCCATGCTTGTATGATATTGTGTAAAAACTGCATTCAAGAAACTTATTTTGTTGTAACATATTTGTATTGTAAACCATTATGTAATGGTCGTGTGTAAACAGGATATTTTAGATTATCATTATTTGATAATCTACGTAAAGCTTTTTAAACCTTTATTGATGAAATAAAGGTTATGGTTTGTTTAAAAATGAATGCAGTCTTTGAAAAAAACGTCTCATATAGAGGTCAAAACCTCGCAACGAAATCAATTAATATGGAACGTTTTTAATCAATAAGAACGGGACATTTCATAAAGCATCCCATAGTTAGGATGGGGTTTGTCAGGCCCAATAGATCTATCTTTAGGATTCGCGCCTACCGTACATAGACAAGTAGTTTAATGTTTCCAAGCTAAGGGTATATTTCTGGTTTAAACCTACGTAGAATTTATTTTAGTACTTGTGCCTATTTCGTAAAACATTTATAAAACAGCGCATGTATTCTCAGTCCAAAAATATATATTGCAAAAGAAATTAAAAAGGGAGCAAATGAAACTCACAATACTATATTTTGTAGTAAAAATACATATGACGTCATTGAACAAGTGCAATGTTGGCTTTGGATTCAAGAACGTATCAATATTGAGATTCAATATTGCAGGAAAAGTACGTAGACGCAACGGAGATGATAAACACTAGTTTGACTCACGAGCAATACTCTCGATCAATACCCATAACCTCCATAGCTATAACCCATAATTTCCTTAGCTTTATCCCGTTTGAAAACTTATTTTGAAATCATCTGAGTATAATTCCGTCGTAGTATTTTATGTATACTAATAATATCTTGAAATAATACAAAGAAAATATATATATGTAATTCGATTGAGAGAGTTTAGAGAAATATATTTTCAAGTTTCTATGAAATAATGAAACCTATTCAATTCTATTTATAATAGATTTTTAAATTATTAAAGTATGAATTATTAAAGTGAATTATTAAAGTGAATTATTAAAGTATGAATTATTAGAGTGAATTATTAAAGTGAATTATTAAAGTATGAATTATTAAAGTGAATTATTAAAGTATGAATTATTAAAGTGAATTATTAAAGTATAAATTATTAAAGTGAATTATTAAAGTGAATTATTAAAGTATAAATTATTAAAGTGAATTATTAAAGTATGAATTATTAAAGTGAATTATTAAAGTATGAATTATTAAAGTTAAAGTAAAGTAAAAGTAAAGTAAAGGTAAAGTTAAAGTATAGTAAAAGTATAAAACTATATACGTATAATACGCGTATAAATATATATAATATTAATTTAAATGGTTATATATATTTAATAAAATAAAATATAAATATCTTTATCTTTATCATACTGGTTAAGTAATGAGTTATCAAAAGTGGTTTTAGATATTTATAAAAGATATATACGTTTTAATAATAAAGTTCTTTTTAAACTGAAAACATTTTTTGTACTTTTGAAACTAAATCAAATAAATATGATAATTTTGCTTTCCAAAACTAAATATATTTAAGAATTATTTTGTTCAAAGGTTAAAATAATGGAAATCGTTATATCATAAAACATTTTAGAAAAGTAGAATTATATATATCCATAATAGGTTTCAAGTTTTTAAATTACAGTCTATTGGTGAAGCATGGGATAAAGTCCAAAGGTTAAATAAACGTATGAAATCATCTTAATGAAAAATGTCGAGTTACTTAACTTGTCGATATCCAACATCTAAGTTATTTACACTCCACGTTCTTATTTTCATATTAAATAAAATGAAATTTAACATAGTTATCTTATCAAGGTCACGAGAAAAATATTATAAAACATGCCTTGGAAATTAAACAGGAATTTCCACTAACCCTTGTCTAGTTCCCGTTAATTGACACATTTGTTCTTATTTATAAATCACTTTACCATTTTCCGAATGTTGTAAAAAAGAATAGATTTCTTAAATCACAGTGGACCTCATAACATAGGCCCATAATCATATCATAATGTATCTGATAATTCAATCATTTGATATTATCTCTTAATTCTGTCGATAAATATATCGAAACAAATACGTTCATGTAAAGTATCATATATCTAATACTTTGTTAATGTTTTCAGTTAATATTATATATTATATATACATATCTATATACTCATAATTGTTCGTGAATCGTCGAACACGGTCAAAGGGTAATTGATTACATGAATGTAGTTCCAAACTTTTTGAGATTCAACATTACAAATTCTGCTTATCGTGTCGGAAACATATAAAGGTTAAGTTTAAATTTGCACGGAAATTTCCGGGTCGTCACAGTACCTACCCGTTAAAGAAATTTCGTCCCGAAATTTGATCGAGGTCGTCATGGCTAACAATAAGAATGTTATTATGACGAATATAAGTTGATTCATAGGGTTTTATCATGATTGAGAAATATGGATAAAATAATTCGATTACTCGAAACGTATGAGTGATGCTATCGTAAAAGAGTGAAATGAGAAAATAGGGATTCATCTTATCTTTTGACGTCATCACGGTTGATCTCCGGATTAAAGAAAATCTTTGTAATCTATATAGGATTTGATTCTTCGGTGATTAAGGAAATTATGATCCTCTTCGATTTAATGCGATGATTCATCTCGATTTTTCTGTCGAATATTTCACTATAAATCCACCTCCTTCGTTTCCTTTTAATTCACACCTTCTATTCTTTCTCCCTCAATTCTTACTTTAAAATTATTCGTCAATATGCTTCATCCAGTGCTGATTCTCGATATACTCCTCACTTTCATATCTGTCGTTCTTCTTTTTCATCTACCTCCATAAGAATCTATTTACTTCTACTATACTCTTGGTTTTATAGTGTTTTTAGTTCTCCCGTGTCTTTATATTGCTATATGCATCGATATATACGGTTTATAGTTTTTGGGTTGTTGTTGGGTTTTATATCTTCCCTTATATTTCGATGTCCCTACTTCTGTCTTCTATAATCATTGTCATCCCCAATTAATGCTCTCTTTTATTTGTTGCGATTTATACCCCAATTTCTATTTCGGAGTTTTGTCCTTTCGTTTCTTCTTCTTGCGATTAAGCACCACTTGTAATGGTCCATAATTCGCATATATGAATTTCGGAATGAACATTGTTAATGTTCTAAGAAGGAAATTGTAATGGCACGATCTTGACTTGTCAAATTACTAGAATACCTCGGAAAAGGCCGAATCATCAAGAAATATTTTCTTGATATTTTAGAGGTTAAAGAGAATACAAGAGTCGTGTAACATAGCACATGATGACGTTATGATTTGTGAATCATCACGTTCCATTTAGAAACTCAGCATGACTTACTGTAATATAATCACGTTGATCAAGTGTCATTATATTATACTAGTTCATGCTTCAGTTCCCAACACTACTTCAAAAATATTCCTATTTTAAATTCGAAAGTTTTAGAATTTAGAAACTAAAATAGTTTCTTTTATGATGTAATACAGACAGCACGAAGAGGTAAATGATTTCAGATAAGAATAACTATGGAAATATTGTAGTGACCCGAACTTTTCCATGTTTATATATATTAATTGAGATTGATATTTACATGATTAAATGTTTCCAACATGTTAAGCAATCAAACTTGTTAAGACTTGATTAATTGAAATATGTTTCATATAGACAATTGACCACCCAAGTTGACCGGTGATTCACGAACGTTAAAACTTGTAAAAAAACTATATGATGACATATATATGGTTATATATATAGTTAACATGATATTATGATAAGTAAACATATCATTAATTATATTAACAATGAACTACATATGTAAAAACAAGACTACTAACTTAATGATTTTGAAACGAGACATATATGTAACGTTTATCGTTGTAACGACATTTAATGTATATATATCATATTAAGAGATATCCGTACATCATAATATCATGATAATATAATAATTTAAAATCTCTTTTGATATTATAAACATTGGGTTAACAACATTTAACAAGATCGTTAACCTAAAGGTTTCAAAACAACACTTACATGTAACGACTAACGATGACTTAACGACTCAGTTAAAATGTATATACATGTAGTGTTTTAATATGTATTTATACACTTTTGAAAGACTTCAATACACTTATCAAAATACTTCTACTTAACAAAAATGCTTACAATTACATTCTCGTTCAGTTTCATCAACAATTCTACTCGTATGCACCCGTATTCGTACTCGTACAATACACAGCTTTTAGATGTATGTACTATTGGTATATACACTCCAATTATCAGCTCTTAGCAGCCCATGTGAGTCACCTAACACATGTGGGAACCATCATTTGGCAACTAGCATGAAATATCTCATAAGATTACAAAAATATGAGTAATCATTCATGACTTATTTACATGAAAACAAAATTACATGTCCTTTATATCTAATCCATACACCAACGACCAAAAACACCTACAAACACTTTCATTCTTCAATTTTCTTCATCTAATTGAACTCTCTCAAGTTCTATCTTCAAGTTCTAAGTGTTCTTCATAAATTCCAAAAGTTCTAGTTTCATAAAATCAAGAATACTTTCAAGTTTGCTAGCTCACTTCCAATCTTGTAAGGTGATCATCCAACCTCAAGAAATCTTTGTTTCTTACAGTAGGTTATCATTCTAATACTAGGTAATAATCATATTCAAACTTTGGTTCAATTTCTATAACTATAACAATCTTATTTCAAGTGATGATCTTACTTGAACTTGTTTTCGTGTCATGATTTTGCTTCAAGAACTTTGAGCCATCCAAGGATCCATTGAAGCTAGATCCATTTTTCTCTTTTCCAGTAGGTCCATCCAAGGAACTTAAGGTAGTAATGATGTTCATAACATCATTCGATTCATACATATAAAGCTATCTTATTCGAAGGTTTAAACTTGTAATCACTAGAACATAGTTTAGTTAATTCTAAACTTGTTCGCAAACAAAAGTTAATCCTTCTAACTTGACTTTTAAAATCAACTAAACACATGTTCTATATCTATATGATATGCTAACTTAATGATTTAAAACCTGGAAACACGAAAAACACCGTAAAACCGGATTTACACCGTCGTAGTAACACCGCGGGCTGTTTTGGGTTAGTTAATTAAAAACTATGATAAACTTTGATTTAAAAGTTGTTATTCTGAGAAAATGATTTTTATTATGAACATGAAACTATATCCAAAAATTATGGTTAAACTCAAAGTGGAAGTATGTTTTCTAAAATGGTCATCTAGACGTCGTTCTTTCGACTGAAATGACTACCTTTACAAAAACGACTTGTAACTTATTTTTCCGACTAGAAACCTATACTTTTTTTGTTTAGATTCATAAAATAGAGTTCAATATGAAACCATAGCAATTTGATTCACTCAAAACGGATTTAAAATGAAGAAGTTATGGGTAAAACAAGATTGGATAATTTTTCTCATTTTAGCTACGTGAAAATTGGTAACAAATCTATTCCAACCATAACTTAATCAACTTGTTTTATATATTATGTAATCTTGAGATACCATAGACACGTATACAATGTTTCGACCTATCATGTCGACACATCTATATATATTTCGGAACAACCATAGACACTCTATATGTGAATGTTGGAGTTAGCTATACAGGGTTGAGGTTGATTCCAAAATATATATAGTTTGAGTTGTGATCAATACTGAGATACGTATACACTGGGTCGTGGATTGATTCAAGATAATATTTATCGATTTATTTCTGTACATCTAACTGTGGACAACTAGTTGTAGGTTACTAACGAGGACAGCTGACTTAATAAACTTAAAACATCAAAATATATTAAAAGTGTTGTAAATATATTTTGAACATACTTTGATATATATGTATATATTGTTATAGGTTCGTGAATCAACCAGTGGCCAAGTCTTACTTCCCGACGAAGTAAAAATCTGTGAAAGTGAGTTATAGTCCCACTTTTAAAATCTAATATTTTTGGGATGAGAATACATGCAGGTTTTATAAATGATTTACAAAATAGACACAAGTACGTGAAACTACATTCTATGGTTGAATTATCGAAATCGAATATGCCCCTTTTTATTAAGTCTGGTAATCTAAGAATTAGGGAACAGACACCCTAATTGACGCGAATCCTAAAGATAGATCTATTGGGCCTAACAAACCCCATCCAAAGTACCGGATGCTTTAGTACTTCGAAATTTATATCATATCCGAAGGGTGTCCCGGAATGATGGGGATATTCTTATATATGCATCTTGTTATTGTCGGTTACCAGGTGTTCACCATATGAATGATTTTTATCTCTATGTATGGGATGTGTATTGAAATATGAAATCTTGTGGTCTATTGTTACGATTTGATATATATAGGTTAAACCTATAACTCACCAACATTTTTGTTGACATTTTAAGCATGTTTATTCTCAGGTGATTATTAAGAGTTTCCGCTGTCGCATACTTAAATAAGGACAAGATTTGGAGTCCATGCTTGTATGATAATGTGTAAAAACTGCATTCAAGAAACTTATTTTGTTGTAACATATTTGTATTGTAAACCATTATGTAATGGTCGTGTGTAAACAGGATATTTTAGATTATCATTGTTTGATAATCTACGTAAAGCTTTTTAAACCTTTATTGATGAAATAAAGGTTATGGTTTGTTTTAAAAATGAATGCAGTCTTTGAAAAACGTCTCATATAGAGGTCAAAACCTCGCAACGAAATCAATTAATATGGAACGTTTTTAATCAATAAGAACGGGACATTTCAGTTGGTATCAGAGCGTTGGTCTTAAAGAACCAGAAAATTTGCATTAGTGTGTCTTATCGAGTTTGTTAGGATTCATTAGTGAGTCTGGACTTCGACCGTGTTTTCTTTAAAAATGATTGCTTAACATTTTTGTTGGAAACTATATATTTTTAACATATGAATATTATGTGATATATTAATCTCTTAACGTGTTTGATATTATGTGATAGATGTCTACCTCTAGAACAAGTCCCATTGACTCACCTAATAATAATGAAGAGTCAAATGTAAATTGGAATGATTTGTGGACTGATTCACAAGTTCCCGAAGAGGAACCGGAAGAAGAGTCGGAACCGGAAGAAGAATCGGAACCGGAAGAAGAATCAGAACCGGATGAAGAAATAGAACCGGTGGGGGAAATAATAAAACGGTTAAGTAAAAGAAAATCCTCAACCAACCGACCAAAGTTAATTATGGTCAATGGTGTTTCCGCCAAGGAAGCAAAATATTGGGAGGATTACCAATTCTCCGATGAATCGGATTCCGACGAGAATTCCGATGATGTTATAGAAATTACCCCAACTGAATTTAAAAAGGCAAAAGAAAATAATAAGGGAAAGGGCATAAAAATAGAGAAATCTAATTCCAACCCCGATGAACTTTATATGTATCGTCAACCCCCGAAGTCCTTAAGTTGTAACAATGACCCGGGAACCTCTAAACCACCAGGTTTTTCTAAACCAATGTGGACAACGACGGCTCGTATTAGGGGAACATCATATATCCCTAGAAACTTGGAAAAACGAACCAAAACCGAAGAAGAAGAAACGAGCGAGTCGGAATAAGATAGTTGTATTCGTGTGGTGTAATATATGTAATATAGTGTTCTTATGCTTTATGATATATGTAAAAATTGCTTGTATTAATAAGTATTTTTTATGAATCTAACTCTTATCTATTTTACAGTTTAAAAACACAAAATGGATAGACAACCCAATATTTTAAGAGACCTACCCGGAGACATGATTGATGAAATCTTGTCTAGAGTCGGCCAGAATTCTTCGGCACAACTATTTAAGGCGAGATCAGTTTGTAAGACATTCGAAGAACGTTCCAAGAATGTCTTGGTTTACAAGAGACTTTCGTTTGAAAGATGGGGGATATCACATTGGGAAACCCATAAGTTACGATGTGTTTACTTTGACGCATATATTGCGGGGAACCCAAATGCTATTTTACGCAACGGGTTAAGAAATTATTTTGATTCAATATATCCGAATATTGGACTTCGTGATTTAGAAAAAGCGGCTAACATGCAACATAAAGAAGCATGTTATGCTTACGGATTAGTAATGTTCGCTTCTCACCAAAGTGAGAACAAGAACATCGGGCTACAACTATTAAACAAAACGTTTCCACAAGTGACGGAGTCGGTAATTGGGGTAAGAAATGAGGTTTTTAGATTATTACGGGACTGTTGGACATTACGTAACCCTCGTCCCTTTGATGACGTTACAACACGCTGTCTTATCAACGGCCATAACGGTTATGTTGCACAAGACCAAGGATGGGAAGTAGTCCTAGTAAAACCAGAATGCATGACTTGTTTCTGGACGTATGAATTACGTGTCTTTATTGTCTTTGCCGAACGACTTGTGTACTAGCTAGAATTGTCTTCACAACTATCTTGTATCAAAGTTATTGTGTGCTATATTTCATGCTTTATGTAAAATAAGCGGTATTGTAAGTTTGTAAAATATTGTATAAAAGTTTGAACGCGAAATATTATTACAATCAGTTTTTCATATAGAATTGTAGTAGTTGAATTGTATATTAGCTACTAAGTATGAACTTAACGGGTAGGTACTACCCGAATTTAAACTTATAAAACGCTAATATGAAGAAAAAGCTTTTATAAATGAGTTCATATTATGCTACGAAATACTATTAACTACTCTTAATATTCTGTATGATTAACTTGTTCCATTTAACTATTTTGAAGGAAATGGCACCGACTACTCGACACACCGTGAATATGAATGAAGAGGAATTCCGTACTTTTCTAGCTTCAAACATAGCCGCAGTACAGGCTGCGCTACATACCAACAATAACCTTGGATCGAGCAGTACAGGAAATCGTGTAGGATGCACCTACAAAGAATTCACTGCCTGCAAACCTTTAGAATTTGATGGAACCGAAGGACCGATCGGATTGAAACGGTGGACCGAGAAGGTCGAATCGGTGTTTGCCATAAGTAAGTGTACTGAAGAGGACAAAGTAAAGTACGCTACGCATACCTTCACAGGTTCTGCGTTAACATGGTGGAATACCTATCTAGAGCAAGTGGGACAAGACGATGCGTACGCACTACCGTGGTCAGCATTCAAGCACTTGATGAACGAGAAGTACCGTCCCAGAACCGAGGTCAATAAGCTTAAGACAGAACTTAGAGGGTTACGAACCCAAGGATTTGATATTACCACGTACGAAAGACGATTCACAGAATTGTGCCTATTGTGTCCGGGAGCATTCGAAGATGAGGAAGAGAAGATCGACGCGTTTGTGAAAGGATTACCGGAAAGAATCCAAGAAGATATAAGTTCACACGAGCCCGCCTCCATACAACAGGCATGTAGAATGGCTCACAAACTCGTGAACCAAATTGAAGAAAGAATTAAAGAACAGACTGCTGAAGAGGCCAATGTGAAGCAAGTCAAAAGAAAGTGGGAGGAAAACGGTGATAAGAATCACCAATACAACAACAACAGCAATTACAACAATAATCGCAACAATTATCCCAACAATCGCAACATCAATCGCAACTACAACAAACGGCCCAACAACAACAACAACAACAACAACAACAGCAACTACAACAATCATCCCAACAACAATAATAACCGCAACAACAACAACAATCAGAAGCAGCTATGCCAAAGGTGTGAAAAGAATCACTCGGGGTTCTGCACCAAATTTTGCAACAAGTGTAAAAGAAATGGTCATAGCGCGGCGAAGTGTGAGGTCTACGGACCAGGGGTTAATAGAACGAAAGGAACAAATGGTGTCGGAACGAGTAATGGCGGAGCAAGTAGTGTCGGAGCAAGTTATGCCAATGTAGTTTGTTATAAATGTGGAAAACCAGGCCACATTATTAGAAATTGCCCGAACCAGGAGAACACGAATGGACAAGGCCGTGGAAGAGTTTTCAATATTAATGCGGTAGAGGCACAGGAAGACCCGGAGCTTGTTACGGGTACGTTTCTTATTGACAATAAATCTGCTTACGTTTTATTTGATTCGGGTGCGGATAGAAGCTATATGAGTAGAGATTTTTGTGCTAAATTAAGTTGTCCATTGACGCCTTTGGATAGTAAATTTTTACTCGAATTAGCAAATGGTAAATTAATTTCAGCAGATAATATATGTCGGAATCGAGAAATTAAACTGGTTAGCGAAACATTTAAGATTGATTTGATACCAGTAGAGTTAGGGAGTTTTGATGTGATAATCGGTATGGACTGGTTGAAAGAAGTGAAAGCGGAGATCGTTTGTTACAAAAATGCAATTCGCATTATACGAGAAAAAGGAAAACCCTTAATGGTGTACGGAGAAAAGGGCAACACGAAGCTACATCTTATTAGTAATTTGAAGGCACAAAAACTAATAAGAAAAGGATGCTATGCTGTTCTAGCACACGTCGAGAAAGTACAAACTGAAGAAAAGAGCATCAATGATGTTCCCGTCGCAAAAGAATTTCCTGATGTATTTCCGAAAGAATTACCGGGATTACCCCCACATCGATCCGTTGAATTTCAAATAGATCTTGTACCAGGAGCTGCACCAATAGCTCGTGCTCCTTACAGACTCGCACCCAGCGAGATGAAAGAACTACAAAGCCAATTACAAGAACTTTTAGAGCGTGGTTTCATTCGACCAAGCACATCACCGTGGGGAGCTCCTGTTTTGTTTGTCAAGAAGAAAGATGGTACATTCAGGTTGTGTATCGACTACCGAGAGTTGAACAAACTTACCATCAAGAACCGCTACCCACTACCGAGAATCGACGACTTATTTGATCAACTACAAGGCTCGTCTGTTTATTCAAAGATTGACTTACGTTCCGGGTATCATCAAATGCGAGTGAAAGAAGATGATATTCCAAAGACTGCTTTCAGAACACGTTACGGTCATTACGAGTTTATGGTCATGCCGTTTGGTTTAACTAATGCACCAGCTGTGTTCATGGACCTTATGAACCGAGTGTGTGGACCATACCTTGACAAGTTTGTCATTGTTTTCATTGATGACATACTTATTTACTCAAAGAATGACCAAGAACACGGTGAACATTTGAGAAAGGTGTTAGAAGTATTGAGGAAGGAAGAATTGTACGCTAAGTTTTCAAAGTGTGCATTTTGGTTGGAAGAAGTTCAATTCCTCGGTCACATAGTGAACAAAGAAGGTATTAAGGTGGATCCGGCAAAGATAGAAACTGTTGAAAAGTGGGAAACCCCGAAAACTCCGAAACACATACGCCAGTTTTTAGGACTAGCTGGTTACTACAGAAGGTTCATCCAAGACTTTTCCAGAATAGCAAAACCCTTGACTGCATTAACGCATAAAGGGAAGAAATTTGAATGGAATGATGAACAAGAGAAAGCGTTTCAGTTATTGAAGAAAAAGCTAACTACGGCACCTATATTGTCATTGCCTGAAGGGAATGATGATTTTGTGATTTATTGTGATGCATCAAAGCAAGGTCTCGGTTGTGTATTAATGCAACGAACGAAGGTGATTGCTTATGCGTCTAGACAATTGAAGATTCACGAACAAAATTATACGACGCATGATTTGGAATTAGGCGCGGTTGTTTTTGCATTAAAGACTTGGAGGCACTACTTATATGGGGTCAAAAGTATTATATATACCGACCACAAAAGTCTTCAACACATATTTAATCAGAAACAACTGAATATGAGGCAGCGTAGGTGGATTGAATTATTGAATGATTACGACTTTGAGATTCGTTACCACCCGGGGAAGGCAAATGTGGTAGCCGATGCCTTGAGCAGGAAGGACAGAGAACCCATTCGAGTAAAATCTATGAATATAATGATTCATAATAACATTACTACTCAAATAAAGGAGGCACAACAAGGAGTTTTAAAAGAGGGAAATTTAAAGGATGAAATACCCAAAGGATCGGAGAAGCATCTTAATATTCGGGAAGACGGAACCCGGTATAGGGCTGAAAGGATTTGGGTACCAAAATTTGGAGATATGAGAGAAATGGTACTTAGAGAAGCTCATAAAACCAGATACTCAATACATCCTGGAACGGGGAAGATGTACAAGGATCTCAAGAAACATTTTTGGTGGCCGGGTATGAAAGCCGATGTTGCTAAATACGTAGGAGAATGTTTGACGTGTTCTAAGGTCAAAGCTGAGCATCAGAAACCATCAGGTCTACTTCAACAACCCGAAATCCCGGAATGGAAATGGGAAAACATTACCATGGATTTCATCACTAAATTGCCAAGGACTGCAAGTGGTTTTGATACTATTTGGGTAATAGTTGATCGTCTCACCAAATCAGCACACTTCCTACCAATAAGAGAAGATGACAAGATGGAGAAGTTAGCACGACTGTATTTGAAGGAAGTCGTCTCCAGACATGGAATACCAATCTCTATTATCTCTGATAGGGATGGCAGATTTATTTCAAGATTCTGGCAGACATTACAGCAAGCATTAGGAACTCGTCTAGACATGAGTACTGCCTATCATCCACAAACTGATGGGCAGAGCGAAAGGACGATACAAACACTTGAAGACATGCTACGAGCATGTGTTATTGATTTCGGAAACAGTTGGGATCGACATCTACCGTTAGCAGAATTTTCCTACAACAATAGCTACCATTCAAGCATTGAGATGGCGCCGTTTGAAGCACTTTATGGTAGAAAGTGCAGGTCTCCGATTAGTTGGAGTGAAGTGGGGGACAGACAGATTACGGGTCCGGAGATTATACAAGAAACTACCGAGAAGATCATCCAAATTCAACAACGGTTGAAAACCGCCCAAAGTCGACAAAAGAGCTACGCTGACATTAAAAGAAAAGATATAGAATTTGAAATTGGAGAGATGGTCATGCTTAAAGTTGCACCTTGGAAAGGCGTTGTTCGATTTGGTAAACGAGGGAAATTAAATCCAAGGTATATTGGACCATTCAAGATTATTGATCGTATCGGACCAGTAGCTTACAGACTAGAGTTACCTCAACAACTCGCGGCTGTACATAACACTTTCCACGTCTCGAATTTAAAGAAATGTTTTGCTAAAGAAGATCTCACTATTCCGTTAGATGAAATCCAAATCAACGAAAAACTTCAATTCATCGAAGAACCCGTCGAAATAATGGATCGTGAGGTTAAAAGACTTAAGCAAAACAAGATACCAATTGTTAAGGTTCGATGGAATGCTCGTAGAGGACCCGAGTTCACCTGGGAGCGTGAAGATCAGATGAAGAAGAAATACCCGCATCTATTTCCAGAAGATTCGTCAACACCTTCAACAGCTTAAAATTTCGGGACGAAATTTATTTAACGGGTAGGTACTGTAGTGACCCGAACTTTTCCATGTTTATATATATTAATTGAGATTGATATTTACATGATTAAATGTTTCCAACATGTTAAGCAATCAAACTTGTTAAGACTTGATTAATTGAAATATGTTTCATATAGACAATTGACCACCCAAGTTGACCGGTGATTCACGAACGTTAAAACTTGTAAAAAAACTATATGATGACATATATATGGTTATATATATAGTTAACATGATATTATGATAAGTAAACATATCATTAATTATATTAACAATGAACTACATATGTAAAAACAAGACTACTAACTTAATGATTTTGAAACGAGACATATATGTAACGTTTATCGTTGTAACGACATTTAATGTATATATATCATATTAAGAGATATCCGTACATCATAATATCATGATAATATAATAATTTAAAATCTCTTTTGATATTATAAACATTGGGTTAACAACATTTAACAAGATCGTTAACCTAAAGGTTTCAAAACAACACTTACATGTAACGACTAACGATGACTTAACGACTCAGTTAAAATGTATATACATGTAGTGTTTTAATATGTATTTATACACTTTTGAAAGACTTCAATACACTTATCAAAATACTTCTACTTAACAAAAATGCTTACAATTACATTCTCGTTCAGTTTCATCAACAATTCTACTCGTATGCACCCGTATTCGTACTCGTACAATACACAGCTTTTAGATGTATGTACTATTGGTATATACACTCCAATTATCAGCTCTTAGCAGCCCATGTGAGTCACCTAACACATGTGGGAACCATCATTTGGCAACTAGCATGAAATATCTCATAAGATTACAAAAATATGAGTAATCATTCATGACTTATTTACATGAAAACAAAATTACATGTCCTTTATATCTAATCCATACACCAACGACCAAAAACACCTACAAACACTTTCATTCTTCAATTTTCTTCATCTAATTGAACTCTCTCAAGTTCTATCTTCAAGTTCTAAGTGTTCTTCATAAATTCCAAAAGTTCTAGTTTCATAAAATCAAGAATACTTTCAAGTTTGCTAGCTCACTTCCAATCTTGTAAGGTGATCATCCAACCTCAAGAAATCTTTGTTTCTTACAGTAGGTTATCATTCTAATACTAGGTAATAATCATATTCAAACTTTGGTTCAATTTCTATAACTATAACAATCTTATTTCAAGTGATGATCTTACTTGAACTTGTTTTCGTGTCATGATTTTGCTTCAAGAACTTTGAGCCATCCAAGGATCCATTGAAGCTAGATCCATTTTTCTCTTTTCCAGTAGGTCCATCCAAGGAACTTAAGGTAGTAATGATGTTCATAACATCATTCGATTCATACATATAAAGCTATCTTATTCGAAGGTTTAAACTTGTAATCACTAGAACATAGTTTAGTTAATTCTAAACTTGTTCGCAAACAAAAGTTAATCCTTCTAACTTGACTTTTAAAATCAACTAAACACATGTTCTATATCTATATGATATGCTAACTTAATGATTTAAAACCTGGAAACACGAAAAACACCGTAAAACCGGATTTACACCGTCGTAGTAACACCGCGGGCTGTTTTGGGTTAGTTAATTAAAAACTATGATAAACTTTGATTTAAAAGTTGTTATTCTGAGAAAATGATTTTTATTATGAACATGAAACTATATCCAAAAATTATGGTTAAACTCAAAGTGGAAGTATGTTTTCTAAAATGGTCATCTAGACGTCGTTCTTTCGACTGAAATGACTACCTTTACAAAAACGACTTGTAACTTATTTTTCCGACTAGAAACCTATACTTTTTTTGTTTAGATTCATAAAATAGAGTTCAATATGAAACCATAGCAATTTGATTCACTCAAAACGGATTTAAAATGAAGAAGTTATGGGTAAAACAAGATTGGATAATTTTTCTCATTTTAGCTACGTGAAAATTGGTAACAAATCTATTCCAACCATAACTTAATCAACTTGTTTTATATATTATGTAATCTTGAGATACCATAGACACGTATACAATGTTTCGACCTATCATGTCGACACATCTATATATATTTCGGAACAACCATAGACACTCTATATGTGAATGTTGGAGTTAGCTATACAGGGTTGAGGTTGATTCCAAAATATATATAGTTTGAGTTGTGATCAATACTGAGATACGTATACACTGGGTCGTGGATTGATTCAAGATAATATTTATCGATTTATTTCTGTACATCTAACTGTGGACAACTAGTTGTAGGTTACTAACGAGGACAGCTGACTTAATAAACTTAAAACATCAAAATATATTAAAAGTGTTGTAAATATATTTTGAACATACTTTGATATATATGTATATATTGTTATAGGTTCGTGAATCAACCAGTGGCCAAGTCTTACTTCCCGACGAAGTAAAAATCTGTGAAAGTGAGTTATAGTCCCACTTTTAAAATCTAATATTTTTGGGATGAGAATACATGCAGGTTTTATAAATGATTTACAAAATAGACACAAGTACGTGAAACTACATTCTATGGTTGAATTATCGAAATCGAATATGCCCCTTTTTATTAAGTCTGGTAATCTAAGAATTAGGGAACAGACACCCTAATTGACGCGAATCCTAAAGATAGATCTATTGGGCCTAACAAACCCCATCCAAAGTACCGGATGCTTTAGTACTTCGAAATTTATATCATATCCGAAGGGTGTCCCGGAATGATGGGGATATTCTTATATATGCATCTTGTTATTGTCGGTTACCAGGTGTTCACCATATGAATGATTTTTATCTCTATGTATGGGATGTGTATTGAAATATGAAATCTTGTGGTCTATTGTTACGATTTGATATATATAGGTTAAACCTATAACTCACCAACATTTTTGTTGACATTTTAAGCATGTTTATTCTCAGGTGATTATTAAGAGTTTCCGCTGTCGCATACTTAAATAAGGACAAGATTTGGAGTCCATGCTTGTATGATAATGTGTAAAAACTGCATTCAAGAAACTTATTTTGTTGTAACATATTTGTATTGTAAACCATTATGTAATGGTCGTGTGTAAACAGGATATTTTAGATTATCATTGTTTGATAATCTACGTAAAGCTTTTTAAACCTTTATTGATGAAATAAAGGTTATGGTTTGTTTTAAAAATGAATGCAGTCTTTGAAAAACGTCTCATATAGAGGTCAAAACCTCGCAACGAAATCAATTAATATGGAACGTTTTTAATCAATAAGAACGGGACATTTCAAATATCTTCAGAAATATGGAGAATATTTATAATGAAAGATACGATGATATCTTAAAATTTCTAATATCAGAGGATGATGAAGAATATTGTCCGTAAGGGTTTAGAGTCAGGAGCAAGGTATTCGATAATGACTTCAGCAGACACGGAATCATTTGAATTCTTTGAAGGTAGATTTTGTCCTTGTGATTTATCCACAGCCTTCTTCATGGTTTGCTCAATCCGTATTTTTCAGTACCAAATCTTCTCTTTTTCTGAGCTTTGCCAACACACTACTCTTTATCATCAAACTTTTTACTGTTAAGGTCGTTTATAGTTTTTGCTGCTTCATCAGTATTTTGAGAACTAGTTCGCAGTTTAGGGTGTTTTTCAGAAACTTCACATTCAAAGTATATAAGTCCAGAAGATATACACATATAATTGTTGGCGTAGACATGCTGCGAGATTTCAAAATACTGATTGCTAATTTTCGATGATTCGTATGGAAATTCTCGTTACAAGATGCAGATGAGTAAATGATGGGGTTTTGATAAATATAAAGATTTTTCGGAAAGTCAAAGATCAATGATGTTGTTAATAAGTTTACTGCTAATGTGGCGACATATGAAAGGTTCCCCGGTAATAATGATGAAGGAGTAATCATTATAATAAGGCTTATTCGAATGAACAATTGAAGTTGGTTTGCTGGAGCTGTGACAAAACCGTCTATTTTTAGAAGGGATTGAAAAGTTATTTTATCTAGTAAATACCAAAAGGTCTGACATGGATACATGTTAAATTATGACTTTGGTTTCAAGAGTTTTTCAGGTACGTAACTGTGGATAACATGTGGTTGGATCATCATCTCGATTGTTCAGTATTTGAAGTGTCTTCAGGTATTTCAAAGGGCTTGAACACAGATTATAATCGTTAATATACATAAGATGTTCTAACACAGTTTTGAAGTTAAAGTATAGCTTTGAAAGATGTAAGAATCTAAGAGTGATGATACCGGTTATAACTTGAATTGAATTCGGCGATTTCAAAATCAGAGTATGTAATTAGATTTTTGAACCAGTATGGTTGTTTTGATTTCTATAAAAGAATGTATATTTTTGTGAAAGTAGGGAGTATAATGGATGGTTTGCTGAATCAGATTCGAAGAATGTAACATATTAATTGTGAATTTATATATCTCTCGGGTATTACCTACCAGTTAAAAAAATGTCACAATTAATATTTTGTACAAAAGAATTTTATTACAGTCTTTATGGAAATATATGTGTATATTTCTTCAGATGTAATATAGATTTAATGAGTTAATATTAAATTAAACTCACTTGATTTATGGTTAAGGCTATGATAGATAATTTCTAAACTTTAGAAATTACATAATCGTCGTAGAATGTTTTCCCAATGAAGTTATGAATCAATACTTCATCGTTGTGGTATTCCATAGTATCTACAGGGCGTATGACGTCGATGTTCATGGGACAGATTGTGAAGTTGAGGTTTGCGATGCGGTTGTTGTTGGTGGTAGTACTGGTTATGTTGCTGGTGCTGCTGCTGGTGTTTGTAACCTTTGCACCATATTCTCCAAAGCCACTACCCGAGCGCGAAGCTCGTTGACTTCTTCTATTACACCGGGGTGATTGTCGGTTCGGACTAGCGAATAAATAAGATCTAGAATTTGGTGTAGTATATAATCATGACGAGATACTCTGGAAATGAGAGAGAAAATGGTGTTTCGGACAGGTTCGCCGGTAAGTGCTTTAGGTTCATTGCCAAGAGGGCAATGTGGTGGATGGAAAGGATCGCCTTCTTCTTGTCTCCAATGATTAAGGAGGCTACGAACCCATCCCCAATTCATCCAGAATAGATGATGGCTGATTGGTTGATCCATTCTAGTCACACTGCTTTCGGAGCTTGAGTGGGATTCCATTTCGGAATTCGAGGAACTTGAACTGATGACGAATTCCATTTCGTACAATTTGATAAAGGATTTTTCGATACGAAATGATTTTTCGGCTATCGGGTGATATTCTAACTACATAGAATATCTATATATATATAGATCAAAAGATTTCATAGATTACGGAGGAATTTACGGAATATGTCAGAAAAAAGTTTACGGTAATAGATACGATAAGATATGATTTAGCAGATACGCTAAGATATGAATTTTGTCTATACACTGTTCATGCAATCAATGCAGCAAGACGTGTCTAGACTAAGAATGATAAGCAGGTAATTTCCTAAGGATGGTAAGTAGATGATTTTCGACTAAAAATGATAAACAAAACTTTTGACATGCAGACACGGTCGAAGTCCAGACTCACTAATGCATCTTAACAACTATCAGTTAGACACACTAATACAAGACCTGGTTCGCTAAGACCACCGCTCTAATACCAACTGAAAGGACCCGTTCATATACATTATAAACGATTCACAATAGTTGATTACATCGCGAGGTATTTGACCTCTATATGATATATTTTACAAACATTGCATTCGTTTTTAAAAGACAAACTTTCTTTACAACAAAAATTGATGGTATGCACACCATTTCATAATACATCCAACTATAATTGACTTAATAATAATCTTGATGAACTCAATGACTTGAATGCAACGTCTTTCAAAATATACCATGAATGACTCCATGTAATATCCTTAAAATGAGCTAATGCACAGCGGAAGATTTCTTTAATACCTGAGAATAAACATGCTTTAAAGTGTCAACCAAAATGTTGGTGAGTTCATAGGTTTATCATAACAATTATTTCAATATATTAATAGACCACAAGATTTTCGTTTATAAATATATGTACACTCGCAAGTGTATAAAAGTATTCTATAAGTTGTAGGCACCCGGTAACAAGCCTTAACGTTCATGTTTTACCCTCTGAAAGTACACCGAATCAGGTGTGTTATATAAACCTCGAAGTACTAAAGCATCCCATAGTCAGGATGGGGTTTGTCAGGCCCAATAGATCTATCTTTAGGATTCGCGCCTACCATACATAGACAAGTAGTTTAATGTTACCAAGCTAAGGGTATATTTCTGGTTTAAACCCACGTAGAATTTATTTTAGTACTTGTGCCTATTTCGTAAAACATTTATAAAACAGCGCATGTATTCTCAGCCCAAAAATATATATTGCAAAAGCAATTAAAAAGGGAGCAAATGAAACTTACAATACTGTATTTTGTAGTAAAAATACATATGATATCATTGAACAAGTGCAATGTTGGCCTTGGATTCACGAACGTATCAATATTGAGATTCAATATTGCAGGAAAAGTACGTAGACGCAACGGAGATGATAAACACTAGTTTGACTCACGAGCAATACTCTTGATCAATACCCATAACCTCCATAGCTATAACCCATAATTTCCTTAGCTTTATCCCATTTGAAAAACTTATTTTGAAATCGTCTGAGTATAACTCCGTCGTAGTATTTTATGTATACTAATAATATCTTGAAATAATACAAAGAAAATATATATATGTAATTCGATTGAGAGAGTTTAGAGAAATATATTTTCAAGTTTCTATGAAATAATGAAACCTATTCAATTCTATTTATAATAAATTTTTGAATTATTAAAGTATGAATTATTAAAGTGAATTATTAAAGTGAATTATTAAAGTATGAATTATTAAAGTGAATTATTAAAGTATGAATTATTAAAGTGAATTATTAAAGTATGAATTATTAAAGTGAATTATTAAAGTATAAATTATTAAAGTGAATTATTAAAGTGAATTATTAAAGTATGAATTATTAAAGTGAATTATTAAAGTATGAATTATTAAAGTTAAAGTAAAGTAAAAGTAAAGTAAAGGTAAAGTTAAAGTATAGTAAAAGTATAAAACTATATACGTATAATACGCGTATAAATATATATAATATTAATTTAAATCGTTATATATATTTCATAAAATAAAATATAAATATCATTATCTTTATCATACTGGTTAAGTAATGAGTTATCAAAAGTGGTTTTAGATATTTATAAAAGATATATATGTTTTAATGATAAAGTTCTTTTTAAACTGAAAACATTTTTTGTACTTTTGAAACTAAATCAAATAAATATGATAATTTTGTTTTCCAAAACTAAATATATTTAAGAATTATTTTGTTAAAAGGTTAAAATAATGGAAATCGTTATATCATAAAACATTTTAGAAAATTAGAATTATATATATTCATAATAGGTTTCAAGTTTTTAAATTACAGTCTATTGGTGAAGCATGGGATAAAGTCCAAAGGTTAAATAAACGTATGAAATCATCTTAATGAAAAATGTCGAGTTACTTAACTTGTCGATATCCAACATCTAAGTTATTTACACTCCACGTTCTTATTTTCATATTAAATAAAATGAAAGTTAACATAGTTATCTTATCAAGGTCACGAGAAAAATATTATAAAACATGCCTTGGAAATTAAACAGGAATTTCCACTAACCCTTGTCTAGTTCCCGTTAATTGACACATTTGTTCTTATTTATAAATCACTTTACCATTTTCCGAATGTTGTAAAAAAGAATAGATTTCTTAAATCACAGTGGACCTCATAACATAGGCCCGTAATCATATCATAATGTATCTGATAATTCAATCATTTGATATTATCTCTTAATTCTGTCGATAAATATATCGAAACAAATACGTTCATGTAAAATATCATATATCTAATACTTTGTTAATGTTTTCAGTTAATATTATATATTATATATACATATCTATATACTCATAATTGTTCGTGAATCGTCGAACACGGTCAAAGGGTAATTGATTACATGAATGTATTTCCAAACTTTTTGAGATTCAACATTACAAATTCTGCTTATCGTGTCGGAAACATATAAAGGTTAAGTTTAAATTTGCACGGAAATTTCCGGGTCGTCACAGTTAAATCTGTTAATTTCTAAGTTCCTAGTCATGTTTGATCACCTTCTATTCTTTCCCCCTCAACTCATATTTTAAAGTGTTCATCAATATGCTCCATCCAGTTCTGATTCTCGATATACTTATAACTTTCATATCGGTCATTCTTCTTTTTCATCTACCGCCGGAAGAATCTATTTACTTCTACTATACTCTTGGGTTTATAGTGTTTCTAGTTCTCCCGTGTCTTTATATTGCTATATGCATCGATATATATGGTTTATAATTTTTGGTTTGTCGTTGGACTTTATATCTTCCCTTATATTTCAAAGTCTCTGTTTCTATCTTCTATAATCATTGTCATCCACAGTTAATGCTCTCTTTTATTTGCTGCAATTTATACCCCAATTTCTATTTCGGAGTTTTGTCCTTTCGTTTCTTCTTCTTGCGATTAAGCACCGCTTGTAATGGTCCAGAATTCACAGATATGAATTTCGGAATGAACATTGTTAATGTTCTAGGAAGGAAATTGTGATGGCACGATCTTGACTTGTCAAATTACTAGAATACCTTAGAAAAGGCCGAATCATCAAGAAATATTTTCTTGATATTTTAGAGGTTAAATAGAATACAAGAGTCGTATAACATGGCACATGATGTTGTTATGATCTGTGAATCATCACGTTCCATTTAGAAACTCAGCATGAATTACTGTAATATAATCACGTTGATCAAGTGTCATTATATTATACTAACTCATGCTTCAGTTTCCAACACTACTTCAAAAACATTCATATTTTAAACTCAAAGGTTTACAGGGTATAGGAACTAAACAGTTTCCTTTTTGATGTAATACAGATAGTGCAAAGAGATAAATGATTCCAGATAAGAATAGTTATGGAAATATCTTCAGAAATATGGAGGATATTTATAATGAAAGATACGATGATATCTTAGAATTTCTAATATCAGAGGATGATGAAGAATATTGTCTGTAAGGGTTTAGTGTCAGGAGCAAGGTATTCGTTAATGACTTCAGCAGACACTGAATCATTTGGATTCTTTGAAGGCAGGTTCAGTCTTTGTGATTTGTCCACAGCCTCCTTCATACTTTGCTCAATCCGTTTTTCCGTTCCAAAACTTCTCTATTTCTGAGCTTTGTTAATACACTAATCTTTATCATCAAAATTTTTACTGCTAACGTCGTTTACAGTTTTTGTTGCTTCATCAGCATTTCGAGAACTAGTTCGCGGTTCAGAGTGTTTTTCAGAAACTTTACATTCAAAGTATGTAAGCCTTGGAAATAGACGTTATGTATAACTGTTGGCGTCAACATGCTGTGAGATTTCAAAATACTGATTGCTAATTCCCAATGATTCGTATGGCAATTCTCGTTACAAGAGGCAGATGAGTAAATGATGAGGTTTCGATAAATATAAAGATTCTTCGGAATGCCCAAGATCAGTGAAGTTGTTGGTAAGTTTATTGCTAATGTGGTGGAATATGAAAGGTTCTCCGGTAACAAAAGGGTAATCACATATATCAAAATTATGATAAGGCTACTCCGAATGAAAAAATCGAAGTTGTCTTGCTGGAGCTGTGATATAATTTGCTACTTTGCAAAGGAATTGCAAGGTTATTTTTTTGCTAATAAATGCCAAAAGATCTGACACAGATATGTATTGAATTATGACTTTGGTTTCGAGAGCTTTTTAAGTACATAACTGTGGGTAATATGTGGTTGGATCATCATCTCGATTGCTCATTATTTGAAGTGTCTTCAGAGATTTTTGAAGGGTTTGAACACAGATTATAATTGTTTGTATACATTTGATGTTCTAACACACTTTTGAAGTCAAAGTATAGCTTTGAAAGATGTAGGAATCTAAAAGTGATGGTACCGGTTATATCTCGAATTGAATTCTGAGATTTTAAAATCAGAATATGTAATTGGGTTTGAATGAGTATGGTTGTTTTGATTTCTATGAAAGAATGTATATTATTGTGAAAGTAGGAAGTATAATTGATAATTTGCTTAATCTGATTCGAAGAATGTAACATATTAATTGTGAATTTATATATATCTCTCGGGTATTACCTACCCGTTAAAAAAATTTCACAATTAATATTTTGTACATAAGAATTTTATTACAGTCTTTATGAAAATATATATGTATATATTCTCCTCAGATGTAACATAAATTTTAATGAGTTAATACTAAATTAAACTCATTCGATTTACTGTTGGAACTAGAATTGAATAATTCCTTGAAGGCTTTAGAGGTTACATAAGTATTTCTTCAATAATATTGAAATTATGAATCAATACTTCGTTATTTGTTGAGATGTGATGTTGGTTTTAGTTAAATTCTTGTGAACTTCGCAAAGTACGAATGATGTTATCTGAAAAGTTTCGGTTACATCAATGATGAAGTGTAAAATCAAATATATACTTGATTTATTAGGAATTGGAATTTGTTGAATTGAGATAGAGATTGTAGTTAACGATGGTTAAGTCACGGGCGAGGGACGTACATTATTTCATATTTGTAATATGAATTAACCGAGTAGTTAAGATTCACACACATAGCTTAGCACGGAAAGATTTATTTTTTATTTCAAAATATATATAATTTCTTCAGAGGGAATGAGTTAATTCTTCATAACTTGTTGATACAATATACACGTTATTGATTCGTAATGATGTCCACAGTGATTCTTGAACTGACGGAGTTTGTGATATTATAGGTGTTGTTGATTCTGATGTTGACTGTACTGACGATGCTGGTGACGTTGACGGTACTGTTGATGCTGTTGGTAAAACAAGTTTAACTTGTTAATCACACACCATTTTTGTCAGGGTTTCTACTCTTCCTTCTATCATTTTGGTTCGCTTAACTGATTTATGGTTAGTGCTAGATTAGATAATCTCTAAGACTTTAGAGATTATATAATTGCCGCGGAATGTTTCTCCAATGAAGTTATGAATTAATGCTTCGTCAGTTATTGTTGTTGGTACTCCTTGGTATCTATGGTGCGTATGATGTTGATGCTAGTGGGACAGATTGTGAAGTTAAGGTTTACAACGCGGTTGTGGTTGGAGGTGGTAATGGTACTGTTGGCATTGATGATGGTGGTACTGGTTATGCTGCTGGTGCTGCTGCTGGTGTTTATAATCTCTGCACCATATTCTCCAAAGCCACTACCCGAGCGCGAAGTTCGTTGACTTCTTCTATTATTCCAGGATGATTGTCGGTCGGAACGAGAGGATAAATAAAATCTTGAATTTGATGTAGTATATAATCGTGACGAAATACCCTGGAAATGAGAGAGAAAATGGTGTCTCGAACAGGTTCGCCGGTAAGTGCTTCAGGTTCTTCGCCAAGAGGGCAATGTGGTGGATGGAAAGGATCGCCTTCTTCTTGTTTCCAATGATTGAGGAGGCTACAAACCCATCACCAATTCATCCAGAATAGGTGATGACTGATTGGTTGATCCATTCCGGTCACACTACTTTCGGAGCTTGAGTGAGATTCCATTTCGGAATCCGAGTGACTTGAACTGATGACAAATTCCATTTCGTACGATTGGAAAAAGGATTTTCGATATAAAATGATTTTTCGGCTATCGGGTAGTATTCTATTTACATAGGATATCTATATATAGAGATCAAAAGATTTCATAGATTACGGAGGAATTTGCGGGATATGTCAGGCAAAGTTTAAAGTAACAGATACGATAAGATATGATTTAGCAGATACGCTAAGATATGAATTTTGTCTATACACTACTCATGCAATTAATGTAGCAAGACGTGTCTAGACTAATAATAATAAGCAGGTAATTTCCTATGGATGATAAGCAGATGATTTCCGACTAGAAATGATAAGCAAAATTTTTGACATGCAGACACGGTCGAAGTCCAGACTCACTAATGTATCCTAACGACTTATCAGTTAGACACACTAATGCAGACCTGGTTCACTAAGACCACCGCTCTGATACCAACTGAAAGGACCCGTTAATATACATTATAAACGATTCACAATAGTTGATACATTGCGAGGTATTTGACCTCTATATGATACATTTTACAAACATTGCATTCGTTTTTAAAAGACAATCTTTCTTTTCATCAAAAATTGACAGGCATGCATACCATTTCATAATATCCACTATCCAACTATAAATTGATTTAATAATAATCTTTGATGAACTCAATGACTCGAATGCAACGTTCTTCGAAATATGCTATGAAAGACTCCAAGTAATATCTTTAAAATGAGCAAATGCACAGCGGAAGATTTCTTTAACACCTGAGAATAAACATGCTTTAAAGTGTCAACCAAAAGGTTGGTGAGTTCATTAGTTTATCATAATCATTTATTTCCATCATTTTAATAGACCACAAGAATTTCATTTCCAGTTCTCATAAATATACGTCCCATGCATAGAGACAAAAAATAATCATTCATATGGTGAACACCTGGTAACCGACATTAACTAGATACATATAAGAATATCCCCTATCATTCCGGGATCCTCCTTCAGACATGATATAAATTTCGAAGTACTAAAGCATCCGGTACTTTGGATGGGGTTTGTTAGGCCCAATAGATCTATCTTTAGGATTCGCGTCAATTAGGGTGTCTGTTCCCTAATTCTTAGATTACTAGACTTTAATAAAAAGGGGCATATTCGATTTCGATAATTCAACCATAGAATGTAGTTTCAATTACTTGTGTCTATTTCGTCAAACATTTATAAAAGTGCATGTATTCTCAGTCCCAAAAATATAAAGGGTAAAAAGGCAAATGAAACTCACGCATATAAATATTGTAAAACAGTTAATAAAGCATTTGCATGTATTCTCAGCCCAAAAATGTAAAGAGTAAAAGGGAGCAAATGAACTCACGCATATAAATATTGTAAAACAGTTAATAAAGCATTTGCATGTATTCTCAGCCCAAAAATGTAAAGAGTAAAAGGGAGCAAATGAACTCACGCATATAAATATTGTAAAACAGTTAATAAAGCATTTGCATGTATTCTCAGCCCAAAAATGTAAAGAGTAAAAGCGAGCAAATGAACTCACCATACTGTATTTCGTAGTAAAAATACATATAACGTCATTGAACAAGTGCAAGGTTGGCCTCGGATTCACGAACCTAAATTAATTATATATATTTATGTGTTGGTCAATATTTGTCTAACAAATTAGGTCAAGTCATAGTGTACCACAATCCTAATGCTCGAGACTAATATGCAAAAGTCAACAAAAGTAAATTTGACTCAAAATAATTTCCAAAATCTATACATGATTAATATATAGTTTAAATATCGTCGTTTTATATTTTTAAATATTTTTAACAGATTTATTAGAGTAAATAATATAATTTATTTATTAATAAATAAAATTTTATATTATATTTATATAATAAAATATACTTTTATATATATTAAGTAATAAAATTTATAGGGTTCATTTAATATTATAAAGATAATATGATAGGTATTATTAAAGTAAGTTATTACACGTAGTAAAATATGTTTGTATCAAATATTTATTTGATAAAATAATATCTATAATGATAGTAAGTAAAAGTTATATTATTTTGTAATAATAATTATTATTATAAAAATATCAATATTTATAATTACTAAGATGACATTATGATAAAACGATAATTCTAATTATGATAACTTTAATATTTACGATATTTTTTAATATTATCTTTAAAGTAATAATTCTTTTTAAAATAATAATAATAATGATATTTTATAGTAACAATGACATTTCTATTAAAATGATAATTTTTGTTAAAATGATAGTTTTAATACTAACGATAATTTTAATAATAATAGTAATGATAAAAATAATAAGAACGATAATTTTATCTAAATCAATATCTTATAATATTTAAATTTCATCATGATACTCTTACCCATTATTTCCTAATCGTTTTGTTTAATTGCTTTTAATCGTCTTTTATATCGTGTTCGTAATAATGATAATAGTAGTAATCAAAATAATTAGGTGTTACAAATATTTGTTTTAATTACACTAATATTAATAATGATAGTTACTATAACATTATTAACGATAATACTAATAATTACCTTAATGATAATATAGTAATAATAATATTAACAATAACAATAACCATAACCATTTTTAAATAATGATATATATATTAATAATGATAATAATAATAATAATACCAATAATAATAATAATAATAATAATAATAATAATTGGATAATAATAATAATACTAATTATAACTTTAACGATAATAACGATAGTAATAATAATAAAAAATAACAATTTTTTAATGATAAATCCTTTTATTGATAAAGATAATAATAATAATAATAATAATAATAATAAGATAAAACTAGAACGACGATAATAACGACGATAATAATAATCATTTTTAATAATAATACAAAAATTCAATGGACTATAACTTCAAATCTGTTCATCGAAATCATTTGATATCTAAATGAAAAGTTCTTAATTTTTCGCTAGCTTTCCAACGACATGCATATCTTATACCTTATCTCAGTCGCATATATAACTAATTCAGGATTCAACATAACCTAACTAAAGGCAATATCAAAAGTACAAACATGCATAATCCTATATACTCGAGCACTAGTCAGGGATACACTATTAGTATGTAAAAGCTAAATTATGAGTACTCACGTATCAATATTGAGATTCAATATTGCAGAAAAGGTACGTAGACGCAACGGAGATGATAAACACTATATTGACCTCACGAGCATACCCATGAACCATACCCAATCACCTCCATAGCTATAACCCATAATTTCCTTAATCCAATCCCACTCGAAAAACAATTTCAAAATCACTCGGACAGCACTCTGACGTAATATTTTATGTATACTAATAATATCTTGAAATAATACGGAGTAAATATATATATGTAAATCGATTGAGAGAGTTTAGAGAAAAATATTTTCAAGTTTCTATGAAATAATGAAACCTATTGAATTCTATTTATAATATATTTTTGAATTATTAAAGTGAATTATTAAAGTATGAATTATTAAAGTGAATTATTAAAGTATGAATTATTAAAGTGAATTATTAAAGTATGAATTATTAAAGTATGAATTATTAAAGTAAATTATTAAAGTTAAAGTAAAGTAAAAATAAAGTAAAGGTAAAGTTTAAGTATAGTAAAAGTATAAAACTATGTACGTATAATACGCGTATAAATATATATAATATTAATTTAAATTGTTATATATATTTAATAAAATAAAATATAAATATCGTTATCTTTATCATACTGGTTAAGTAATGAGTTGTCAAAAGTGGTTCTAGATATTTATAAAAGTTATATACGTTTTAATAATAAAGTTCTTTTTAAACTGAAAACGTTTTTGTACGTTTGAAACTAAATCAAATAAATATAATAATTTTGTTTTCCAAAACCAAATATATTTTTAAGAATCATTTTGTTTAAAGGTTAAAATAATGGAAATCGTGATATCATAAAATGTTTTAGAAAAGTAGAATCATATATATTCATAATAGGTTTCAAGTTTTTAAATTACAGTTTGTTGGTGAAGCATGAGATAAAGTTCAAAGGTTAAATAAACGTATGAAATCATCTTAATGAAAAATTTTGAGTTACTTAACTTGTCGATATCCAACATCTAAGTTATTTACACTTCACGTTCTGACTTATAAATCACTTTACCATTTTCCGAATGTTGTAAAAAAGAATAGATTTCTTAAATCACAGTGGACCTCATAACATAGACCCGTAATCATATCATAATGTATCTGATAAATCAATCATTTGATATTATCTTCTAATTCCATCGATAAACATATTGAAACAAATACGTTCATGTAAAGTATTATATGTTTAATACTTTATTAATATTCTCAAGTTATAATATATATATACATATATATACATATTTATTTATATATAACGGTTCGTGAATCGTCGGAATTTGGTCGAGGTTATAATGAATGTATGAACACAATTTAAAATTCTTGAGATTTAACTTAACAAACTTTGCTTATCGTGTCGAAATAATATAAAGATAAAGTTTAAATTTGGTTGAAAATTTCCGGGTTGTCACACCTCCCTCTCTTCCATAGGTGCTGGAGCATTGAAAGTGGTCCGAATTGGTTCAGTGAAAAGGATGTCTTTCGGCGTTTTGGTAAGCGCCATTATCAACGGGTGCCTTTCTATTGGCTTTCTGTTGTGGTGAAAATCATTAGGGTGATTGTTTCCTCTCCATCCTCCATTTGAATTGTCATTCCTTCTCTAATTTCTGTCAAAATACCGTCCTCCGTTGTGCGGCTTGCTACTACTGCCAGTATCAAACTTGTTCAACCCACGCTCACCAGCTCGAACATGCCTCTGTGCAACCTCCAAAGCTTGATGCAATGTTTTTGGCAAGTCATACCGTAATGCATGAACAAGTGCACTAAACCGTCGCTGGTCCAAACAGAAAATGGAACCAGATACAAGTTGTGATTCTGGACAATCAGGAATCTTCTGTGCTTCAAGTGTATAACGCTTCATAAAATTGCTCAAAGATTCGTTATGATGCATTGTGATCTCGTGTGTATCAAGATGTGTCAGAGTACAGCTCCGTAGATTTTGGTATTGCATCACAAATTTTGCTCTCAAATCAAGAAAACTGGTAATACTCCTTGGCAGCAAACTAGCAAACCATTCGCGTGCCATTTTCTGCAATACCATAGGAAACATATGGCATGCAGTTTCATCCTCCCAATGCTGCAACCTCATAACACCTTCAAACATAGTCAGAAAATCTTCCGGATCCGTTGTGCCATCATAAACTCCAATTGCTGGTATAGCAAGATTTCTGGGCAATGGATAATTAGCAATTCGATCAATGAAAAACTGCGTTGATTCTGCCATCGCTGGTGGCTTGGTGGCTTGTTCTCCAGTAATGAGGGCAAAAAAGTTGTCCACAGCCACAGCACGGACGGCGGGCTGCGCTAAGCATTGCTTGTATTTTGCTGGAGCTGTCTACTTAAGAATGTCATTTAAAAGCAACACTGCCTGCTTTTCTGACATGAACTCATCTTTGTCAATTTCATCATCAGAGTCATTATTATCACAACTCAGGTCATTATCATCCCCAGAATCATCAATAAGACTGCCCAGCTTGTCAAGTAGCCTGGATAACTTGTACTTTGATATAGATTGCCTTTTCATTATCTGCTTGTCTTTGCCATCCGCCATCCGCCGAAAAGGTATAAATGACGTACATCGCCGTGGTTGCATCAATGGTCGTCGCTCTGGATTAGTAACAAAATTTGGAAGTCTTTCTGCACTTTTAGCTGTCGCTTCTTCGATTACTGGCCTTTTCTCCGAATTAGTTGCCAAATGTTTAAGCCTCTCTGTAGTTTCAGCAACTGTTTCTTCAATCATACCATCTAGTGGTGAAATAGGTACATCTTCAACAGTGACCATGTCGTCAGTTGATGGATGATTGACTGCTTCAAGTACAAATGGAGCTTCAGCTGCTTTCGTTCCTTTTCCGTTTCGTGTGTTCTTTGCATTAGTGGATGGTGCTATTGTTAACACCTATTTCCTTATGAGGTAAGGCTTAGTATGTCAACAAGAGACTAGAAGTGATCTAGCTTTTAGGAGGGCGGAGTGTTGCCGATTGATTTTTACCCTCAGGAAATAATCCCTGCAGACCCGGTACACAAGTGTAGAAACTTGTGGGGTGGCTTAATCAATCTGTCATCCGTAGAGCATAAGAGTGCTAGCCGGATGACTTCTAGTGAGAGAAAGTAGAGAGAGAAAGAGAAGTGAAGTCTCAGCTCTTAAAGTTGTCAGAATATCTGAACTTGTGTAAAATGAAGACCCAAGGGATCTATTTATAGTGTCAGATCTACCAGATTTGTTTGGGGACACGTGTCAAATGATGATACGTTCTGTTACATGTGCTCCAAAATTTATGCTAAATGCGGCGCTCTCCGGCCAGGGCTTATGCGCTAGGCGGCCTTCAGGGCTTACGCATGACGGAGCAGCCTGTACAGCGGAGAACGCTGGACGGACAATCTCCACAAAAATGTTGTTTCCAGCCTTCCTGATGCTATTTTTATGCGACTATTATGCCTTTTATGTGTTTATACGATAGGATACACCATTATCGGGTATTACCTACCCGTTAAAATATTTTCACCGTTAACAGTTTGTACAATAAAACTTTTAATTACAATCCTTATGAAAACATATATACATATATATTTTCTTCAGACGTAATCATGGATTTAATGAGTCAATGTGATATTAAACTCATCAGATTTGTGACTAGAAATAGAGTACATAATCTCTAAAACATTAGAGATTACATAATCGCCATGAAGGACGAAGATAGTTTATGTAAAACGATTCGTAGAACGATGATTATGCTTGAGATATAGATTGCGAGGTTGAGACGTGTGATGATGTTGTTGTTGTTGGTACTTGTTATGCTGCTGGTGCTGCTGATGGTGGTACTGTTGCTGTCGGTGTTACAAGTGTTGTTGGTGCTGAGGTTGTTGATGATGTTGGTGTAGTAAGTATAGCTTGTAGATCACGCACCACTCTTGTCAGGGTTTCTATCCTACCCTCTATCATTTCTATCCATCCACTCATCTGATTCGATAGATCTTGATTATCAATTCGAAGTTCCCTAACTTCTTCTAATATTCCCATTCGATTGGTATTCGGAAGGAGAGGTTGAATATTTTATGAGATTGCAGTAATGCAACCTTCGAGGTGGAAACTTTAGCAAGAAGGGTGAATACAGTGTTGCGCATAGGTTCACCGGTGAGTACATCATTTTCTCCGATGTTAGGAGGTAAGTTTAGTTCGCAGTAGGGCTCGCCTTCTTCATTTCTCCATCGAGTGAGTAAGTCTCGGACCCACCCCCATCCCCTCCAGAAAGAAAAATAACTAAATGGTTGAGGCACTTCTGGTTCATTGACTTCGGAGTCTGCTTCAATATACATCTCGAAATCGCTTCCGAAACTAATGGAATCTAAGTTAGGTGTAGGATCCATCTCTCACGATCAGTTAAAGGGTTTTGATATGAAATGATTTTCGAATATCGAATGATATTCTAATTATATATAGAATATCTATACATACTTCCAAAGATCCCGTGAATTACGGAGAAAATTAAGGAAATGTGTCAGATAAAGTCTACAGTGATAGATACGCTAAGATATGGATTAGTAGATATGCTAAGATATGAATTTTGTCTATACATTATTCATGCAATCATTGCAGTAAGATGTGTCTAGACTAAGAATGAAAAGCAGGTAATATCTTAAGGATGATAAACTGATGATTTCCGACAAAAACGATAAGCAAAATTTTTGACATGCAGACACGGTCGAAGTCCAGACTCACTAATGCATCCTAACGACTTATCAGCTAGACATACTAATGCAGACCCGGTTCGCTAAGACCACCGCTCTGATACCAACTGTAGAGACCCGTCCTAATCCGTCCGGACGAAGTCCATATCGATTATAAACGATTCACAACAGTTGATTACATCGCGAGGTACTTGACCTCTATATGATACATTTTACAAACATTGCATTCGTTTTTGAAAAGACAATCCTTCATTACATCGAAAGTTGACTTAATAATAATCTTGATGAACTCAACGACTCGAATGCAACGTATTTTGAAATATGTCATGAATGACTCCAAGTAATATCTCTAAGATAAGCAAATGCACAGTGGAAGATTTCTTTCGTACCTGAGAATAAACATGCTTTAAAGTGTCAACCAAAAGTTTGGTGAGTTCATTAGTTTAACATAAATAATCATTTCATAATTTTAATAGACCACAAGATTTCATATTTCCATTTCTCATAAACATACGTCCCATACATAGAGATAAAAATATCATTCACATGGATTGAACACCTGGTAATCGACATTCACAATATGCATATAAGAATATCCCCATCATTTCCGGGATCCTCCTTCGAACATGATATAAATTTCGAAGTACTAAAGCATCCGGTACTTTGGATGGGGCTTGTTGGGCCCGATAGATCTATCTTTAGGATTCACGTCAATTAGGGTGTCTGTTCCCTAATTCTTAGATTACCAGACTAAAAAGGGGCGTATTCGGTTTAATAATTCAGCCATAGAATGTAGTTTCAAGTACTTGTGTCTATTTTGTAAAACAGTTATAAAAGCAGCGCATGTATTCTCAGTCCCAAAAATATATATTGCAAAAGAATTTAAAAATGGAGTAATGAAACTCACCTAATGTATTTTGTAGTAAAAATACATATGACAACATTGAACAAGTATAGGGTTGGCATCGGATTCACGAACCTATATCATTGGTATATATATTAAAACATATACTTGTGATTGAACAAATATAAATTATTATCAGTTATATAAATTTGTATGTCAATAGCTTATATATATATTTCAATATTTAATTAATTGTATTCATTTTATATATTTAAAATAAATAAAAGTATTAATAAATATATTTTTATGTGTATAACATTTGTTTATTGAAACTAATAATTATAGTAATACTAAAATTATATTTGAAAATGATGCTTAATATTACTTAAAATAATAAGATTAATAATTTCATTAGTGATAAAAATAATGATATTAAAAATATTAATTTGATAGTTATGATAAACATTTTAGTAATTACATAATAATAATATTCATGATAATACCTAATACTTAATAATAATATTAATATTAATATTAATATTAATAATAATAATAATAATAATAATAATAACAACAAGAGTAATAATAAAGATAGTAATAATAATAATTAAAACTACCTCAAAGAGTCTTCCCAAAAAGAATGCCTCAGACAGGACTCGAACGCAAAACCTCTTGCTAAACATAAACACCCATAACCATCAAACTGCTCCTATTTTTCTGTTTTAACTTACACCCTTAAATCTCTTATCCTATAATTTCGGCCCACTATATAGACTAAGTTCTCGGCCCAAGTAACTAATCACGGCCCATCAACAACTTAATTCGTGGCCCAACTGCATAGGATAGATACTTGGCCCAACTGAATAAACAAATCACGATTCAAAACCATGTATCGGCCCAACAATGAATGATTTCCATAATATATATTTGTTGGATTACAAAGGTGTGAAATGATATAAAAACAATAACCTCGTGTCTGTTACTTTCTAACCTCACATGCAAACGCCCACTTGGACTGTATTAAAGTCGAAACACAAGTTTGAATTTATGATTAAATTACACGGATTGTGTATATACGCATCATTGTGTTCTCACTTCTTTAACATCTTGGTCCACAAGGAATACTAAGATTAATCCACTACCTTTAAATATAATTTGCTAGATTTGTTGGTAGTCTCAAACAGCATTAGCTGTTCGGCAACAAAAAAAAAAAATTATTACGAGCTTTAATAGTGATTAGGTGAGATATCTTAATACCATTTGTCTGCCATTATCTTCCCATTAATTATTCCATTTTATTTTTATCGGTCATCAAATTTCCTATCTTACTCCACTTGTATATTCCTTTTAAAAAGCAATATATATTAAATTCTCATATGTCTAGGTTGACAAAACTCTAAAGTGTACCTATACTACACATTTCACTTTGCAAAAGAAATTTACCGATAGGACAACTAGATTGCAGCAGTAGTCACGTTATTTTAACGTGGGATTTGGGGCTGTCTTCGATCAAAAGCAGACGTAGCAACAGCAGATCGGTGGGGTTAGAGGAGGATGGGTGTTTGATGTTTGCTTAGATGGAAACAGAAAAACGAAAGTGCAGTAGCGATAGCATAAAACAATTTGCAGGTTTGATGGAGGTCTCTGTTTGAAAACATGAAGAGGTAGTAGTTTGATGTTGATGATGAGAGTTCTTCGTTTATTAAGCAGACATGGAACTAGTGGTGGTGATCATATGATTAAGCTTGGTGATCAACGAAAATCAAGTGATCGGTGTTGGTGGTTTACAATGATATTAGGAGGTGGTGATCACGATGGTCATCATGACAAAGTAGTGATTGTTTTTCTTCTTGGTTGGTTCTTGAGTGAGAAATGAACTAGAACATGGGTAATGATAGTCAACATATGGGTGGGTTTATTAAATTGCTAATTGATAATGGTAATGATAAAGCTTGAAGAGTTAAACAATAACACTGACCAATTTAATTATTTTAAAACCCAATTAGTCGACACACAAGTCTTGCTCAGGTACGAAGAAATAAATAAAAAAATATAAAAGGTGATTACGACCTACAACCGATTTTGTTGTGTTATGAATTTAAATTCGTTTAGTGAAACCTTATAGACAGGATATTCGATCGTGCAGGCTTTTAAGATAAGTGTGACAACAAAAGTTAACAGATTTTTGGAGTTACTCTTATATTTTAACATAGATTTGTACAACTTAAATGAATAAAAATCAATCACTTTCAGTTTGAAATCGATGGAATGCAGAATACTAATTTCCTGTATTTGTGTACATATAATTTACTATATATGTATATGTTGGGATTTAACAAGTTTCAAAATGCTTAAAACATAATAAGAATCAAACTTAGCGGAAGCATGTAAAACCCGATTTGTTACTTGTTAATCTTTACCAATTAAAGTTAAATCCCAATTAGGATCAAGTTATGAAATATACTTGCAAACTACAAGAAAGTAAGGTGTTTATACCTATTCCAAGCTTGCTAGTGAGTGATGAAGATGATAATGAATGGAGTTCCAAAAGATGAAACCTCAAGTAGAAATACCCCAAGCTTTTAACCCCAACACCCTTGCTTTTGGTTAGGATTTATTTGACACTTGAAATAAACTTGCAAAATCAAATTATGAACTCCTCTTATGCTCCAAAGGCTCACGGCCTGAATGCAGTATTTTGGAGACTATTTTGCAGTTTTTTTGATGTATCTTTTATGTATTTTGAATGTGTGTTTTTCTCCAAGAAGTCTTGGAACATATACCCATGGAATATGTGGAAGTAACCACTTAAAGCCTAGTCAAATGCATGCTAGTTTAAAGCTCCAATGCCACTTCCCATTTTGTTTTATATTATTAGTTTTATAAAAGTTAGATTTTATAAAAACTAATTTATAAAACTTCTATATAATTTTTATGTACATTTTTATTATATAAAACCCATTTATATAAAATGTAACATAAATTTATTAATTATTTAACCTATAAATAATTAAATCCAAATTATATAAATTATTCCATAATATATATATATATATATATATATATATATATATATATATATATATATATACACACACACACACACACACACATCAAGTAATATTTAAGAAAACCATTTTTCTTAAAGTTCAAGTGTCGCGTATTTAATCAATGATCCAATCGCTAAGATCAAATACAAATAAGGTGTCGGTAAGCTTGTTATTGGGTATGACCCGACTTGGATCAAAACATATTAGCCACATTAGTTTAATATGTCTCTCGGGCATACGAAAAACCTTCAATCTCCCACTTGCACGAGAAACATAAGAAATTAATGCAAATGATGGATACCACCTAACGACCGTCCATCACCCCCAATATGTTATGACTTTGTGCCATTCAATAACATCATCCCTTTCGAGTTCCCATCTCGAACATGAATAGGTGAATCTTTCATAATATCCTTTTGTCCTAGATGTCATGTTAAATCCAAGAGATACAGAGTGATCACTCTCTTTTAGATTTAACTTTATCAGGCCTTAGACATCCGACTCTCAACGAATAAGAGGGACAAATCCCATCTTGACTACATACGTCCTAGATATACACTTTGTATCACACCTGAGCTCTTCCTTATGAACTACCATATTTCAGAATAGCGAAGGAAAAAATCAAGGCACAATACTTAGTGAATATCCAAACCCAATATGTATCTCAGGTCAGAGGATACAATGATATTTGCCTTTACTCAAGATTACATGTGATCAACCACGAAGGCTCCATTTAGTAAATCTTGAGGGCGGGTCTTCCAATATTTGTATCCCACAAATATCTATGAACCTTGGTTGCAACCTTGCCCCACATTCATCCCGTGAATGTATACCAATCCAAGTTCATAATAGTCTAAACCTCACACTTGTTCCTACAAATGTAATCGACTACGGAATTTAGAATAATTACTTATTCATGGATAAAATATGCAAAATAGGAACTTGACTCAAAATAAATTAATACCATAATTATATTAATGAGTTTGAACAACTTGTTTTGTTACAATACTTAAAACAGATCATGACCAATCACTAGAATATCGAAGCCCTAATGCACTAACATGCCCTTGATGTTTCGCACCATGTAAGAGCTTCGTGAGTGGATCTGCTATATTAAGATCTGTGTGAACTTTGCGAATACATATCTTTCCCTTTTCAACTTCATCCCTTATGTAGTTGAATCTCCGCTCAATGTGACGGGTCTTTTGGTGAGCACGAGGTTCCTTGATTTGAGCAATCGCACCCTCGTTGTCACAAAAGATCTCAAGAGGGTCCTGAATGGAAGGGACCACACCTAAGTCGTCTATGAATTTCTTCATCCATGCAGCTTCCTGAGCTGCCAATGAGGCGGCAATGTACTCCGACTCTGTAGTGGATAATGCAACAACATCCTGTTTTGAACTCTTCCAAGATACCGCGCCTCCATTTAACGTGAAGACATAACTGGATTGTGATCGAGAATCATCTCGATCAGTTTGGAAACTCGCTTCCACGTAACCTTTTACAGCGAGTTCCTCCTCACCAGACCCGTATATAAGAAACATATCCTTAGTCCTCCTAAGGTATTTCAATATACTTTTTACCGCAATCCAATGACTGTTTCCTGGGTTATTCTGGTATCTAATTGTCAAGCTAAGAGCGCATGACACATCCGGTCTAGTGCATATCATTGCATACATGATTGACCCAATAGCAGATGCATATGGGACTTTCTTCATTCTCTCCTGTTCATCTTTCGTGGTGGGACACTGAGATGAACTAAGGAGCGTTCCTCTTTGAATAGGTACCAAACCTTTCTTAGAGTTCTTCATCTTGAACCTTTTCAAGATCTTTTCAATGTATGCACTTTGATTCAAACCTATCAATTTCTTGTATCTATCCCTGTAGATCCCAATCCCCAAAATATATTGTGCTTCTCCAAGATCCTTAATGGAGAAGCAGTTACTTAGCCAAGTTTTAACTCTTTGCATTGCCGGAATATCATTTCCAAATAACAATATATCATCCACATATAGTACAAGGAACATGATAGTGCTCCCACTAGCTTTCTTATATACACAAGCTTCATCACCATTTTTAATGAAGCCAAATTTCTCAGCTTCCTCATTAAAACGATGATTCCACATTCTAGATGCTTGTTTCAATCCGTAGATTGACTTCTTTAACTTGCATACCTTTTTAGGATATTTTGGATCAACAAAACCTTCAGGCTGAACCATATAGACATATTCCACAAGATATCCTTTTAGGAAAGCGGTCTTGACATCCATTTGCCATATTTCATAATCATAATGAGCAGCAATGGCAAGTAATATCCTAATAGACTTTAGCATTGCCACAGGCGAAAAAGTTTCAACATAGTCAACCCCTTGAGTTTGAGTGAAACCTTTTGCTATAAGTCTAGCTTTATATGTATCCAAGTTTCCATGTATGTCGGTTTTCATTTTGAAAAGCCATTTACAATCAACTAGTCTTGAGCCAGTCAGTTGTGTAACAAGTTCCCAAACTTGGTTGTCATACATGGATTAAATCTCAGCGTTCATGGCTTCCTGCCATTTATCTTTATCAATCCTTGATAAAGCATCTTGGTAGTTTGTTGGTTCATCCAAATCAACCACATAGCAACCATCCATGAGAAACCCATATCTCTCAGGAGGATTACTAATCCTACCAGATCTGCGAACGTCTTGTATATTTTGATCATCCATTTGATCATTCTCAACATTTTCATGTTAAGTGCTAGTGTCAACCAATTGTGTATCATCTACTTGATCTTGAACCTCCTCAAGATCTATCTTCATTTCACTATTACCTTCCATTAGGAACTTAGTTTCAAGAAATTCAGCCTTCCGAGCAACGAATACATTTTCCTCGGATGGATCATAGAAATAATATCCCATATCATCCTTGGGATATCCTATGAAGATACACTTCGTGGATCGAGCATTCAACTTATTGGGGACGTAACGCTTAGGGTAAGCTTCACATCCCCATACCTTTAAGTATGATAGAGATGGAGGTTTTCCAAACCACATCTCATGAGGTGTTTGTAGCGACCCGACCAAATCATGTTTGACGGCGCCGTCTACTTAGGTCCTGTTACGTGGTCATAAGTCTTTAAGACAAAGTTTGACCAAAATATGTCGCCTTCATTTCATAATAAAGATTGTTCCCAAAGTTTACAAGAATTGTTCAACCAATAGTTAAGTTACAACGTTATAATACGAATGAAATCTAGGCGACATGGTTTAAAGTAAGGTCAAAAGACGCTCCATGAAATGCACATATACTCGACATCCAATGCAAGAATCAAATAATGAGCGGAAGCATGTATCATGTATCGTTCAAGGACCTGAGAAAAACATAGAAATCTGTCAACGAAAACGTTGGTGAAATCATAGGTTTAAGTAAGTAAGTACAAGTGAACCACAAGATTTGCATCAATGAAATAATAGTAATACATTCCAAAAGTTTGTTTCACGAGCACCCAATTATCAATGCTTAACATTTCCTTCCATTGAACCCCATCACTTAGTGCTAGAACATACACTGTTTCTCGAAAATATATTTCATTCGTAAACGGTAGCGAACCGTTTGAATGAGGGTTTGTCAAACCCATATGGATCCATACAACATAAGTTCTCGCTTACACCCGGCAAGTGTAACTAATGATAATCGAATTGAGGATTTTGTTCTAAACTCGTATGTAGAATGTTTGTTTTCCTGTACTTGTGTTCACTTAGTAAAAGAAATGTTTATGTTTTCTCATCCCAAATGTAAGTTCAAAAAGAGTAAAAGTGGGACTATGATCTCACCTTGAGTGTACGAGTAGTAAAGTACTTCGACAAGTAAATGTGTGCAAAGAACAATGCTAGTCTTGACCTAAACAATAGGTCGTATCAATAACGGTAAACACGATAGGTCAAAGATGTTCAATTAGTCCTATGGCTCGTTACGACTCAATAATGTAGCATGTGAGTCAAGTTGTCATGTTTCATGCAAGGTACAAGTATAAAAACATGTTAGAACGATTGCACAAGTATTTGGTTAAGTTTGATTAAAAGTCAACTTGGTCGGGTCAAAGTCAACAGAAAAGTCAACGGGGTCGGGTTGGATATCCGACAATTTTTCTAAGTTATATAATCATATATGAGCATGTTGGCCAAGTTTCATGTTAATCGGAGGTCCGTAGCATAGCAAACATTTTCATGTCAAATGACCAAGGCGAACAGTCAGTTTTAGCACAATGGGACGGCGTCCCAAAGAGCTAGACGGCGTCCCACAATGAAGGGTGGGACGGCGTCCTGCCATCCTAGACGGCGTCTAGGTTCAAATGGTGGGACGGCGTCCCAAGTATCTGGACGGCGTCCCAAATGCCTTACAGGCCCTGTTTGCTGAATTTCTCAATTGCACGAACCAAAACACAAACCAACACATTTTACAAACCGCGAACAATTAGAACATGTATTTTATATCATCGGAAAGCTCTTTCGACAAGGAACGCAACTAAGCACTTTTCATCAAGCAAAAACATCATATACTATAACCGAAATCCCGTCAAGCGATCAATAGAGGTTTATTTTCAAGTTTCAAGTTTATCAATTTTAATTTAAGTTTCGGGAATCCAATTTATACATATGATATGCCGTTTTGAAGGTAATTAAGCATACAACACAACCTAACACTTACAACTAACATTCCATGTCCTTCAAATCATTAAAAGTCCATTTTAAGTTCATGAAACCTTAATCTAAATTCACCAAATTTCATAATCAAGTTTAGGAGGTTTCATTAATCAAACTATACATCATAATGAAGCTAGTAACACTAGAAACACAATTAAAACATGATCTCTTAGCATCAAACAACATATGAACACTCAAATTTCAAGATCAACACACCAAAATTCAAGTTCATGCTAGTTACACTAAAACAACGAGATCGAGCATATAAATCACATAAACAAACTAGACTCGAGCCATAGACACTAATTAACAACCTTATAACTTAAAAATCTCAAGAACACAAGAATTAGTGATTTTAGAAAGTTACCCAAAATTGATGAAATCGGTATGGAAACGAAGAGGAGATCACGAGGAGTTCAAATATGCAATTTGTTTTGATCGAATCCTTCTTGAACGAATTTGGATGATGATTGAAGGTTTGAGGGTTTTGAGAGAAAAAGGGTGAAGTATTATTTGGGAGGTGATAAAATGAATGGAGAGGAAAGAGTTGACTAGTTGACCTAGTCATCTCTTTCTCCATTTGGCAACTTTAGTCCCTCAACTTAGGAAACGGGTACGGGAATTACCTAAACGAGATAATTCAAACGCGTATTAACGAGATGTGTTATAAACATATAACGGAACTTAAATAGTTAAACGGAAAAGCAAATGGAAAAAGGTGGGATGTTACATTACCTACACCTTAAAAGAAATTTCGTCCCGAAATTTAAGTAGGCGTAGTAGTCGTTGTTTCTTCCTCGAGATCTTGCGTTTCCGAATTCACGAATAGATGAGGATACTTCCTTTGCATTTGATCTTGTCTTTCCCAAGTAAACTCGGGTCCTCTTTTGGCATTCCAACGAACCTTGACAATCGGGATTCGGCTTTGTTTCAATGTCTTGACGGAGGTGTCCACAATTTCAACCGGTTCCTCCACAAAATGAAGTTTGTCATCAATAGTAAGTTCTTCGAGAGGGATGACGATATCGGGTTCGGCAAGACACTTTTTCAAGTTAGATACATGGAAAGTAGGATGAACGGAGCTCAATTGAGGCGGAAGATCCAAACGATAAGCAACGGTTCCAATACGCTCCAAGATTTCGAAAGGACCAATATACCGCGGATTTAGCTTCCCGCGTTTCCCAAAACGGATTACACCCTTCCAAGGTGCGACTTTTAACATTACTCGGTCACCGACTTGAAATTCAAGATCGTTGCGTCGTTTATCGGTATAGCTCTTTTGACGACTTCGGGCCGTCCTAAGCCTATCTCGGATTTGAACGATTTTCTCGGTGGTTTCGTGAATGAGTTCGGGTCCGGTGATTTGCACGTCGCCTACCTCGGCCCAACAAAGAGGTGAACGACATTTGCGGCCATATAGCGCTTCAAAAGGTGCGGCTTTAATACTCGCGTGATAACTATTGTTGTAAGAGAACTCGGCGAGAGGTAAGTGCTTGTCCCAAGCTTTTCCGAAATCAACCACGCAAGCTCGTAACATGTCCTCTAAGGTTTGAATTGTACGTTCGCTTTGTCCATCGGTTTGAGGATGATATGCGGTGCTCATGTCTAAACGCGTTCCCAACGCTTCTTGCAATGTACGCCAAAATCTAGAAACGAAACGGCCATCTCGGTCGGAGATAATTGATAAAGGTACACCGTGTCGGGCTACGATCTCCTTAATGTAAAGTTGTGCAAGTTTCTCCATTTTGTCCGTTTCTTTCATGGCAAGGAAGTGTGCGGATTTGGTGAGACGGTCAACAATAACCCAAATGGTATCATAACCGCCCGTCGTTTTTGGTAGTTTGGTGATAAAATCCATCGTTATCCCTTCCCACTTCCATTGCGGGATCTCGGGTTGTCGAAGTAGTCCGGACGGTCTTTGGAGTTCGGCTTTGACTTTGGAACATGTCAAACACTTGGAAACATAAGTAGCTACTTCCCTTTTGATATTCGGCCACCAATATAGCTGTTTAAGGTCGTGGTACATCTTATTGGCACCAGGGTGAATCGAGTATCGTGACTTATGGGCTTCATCTAAAATAAGGCTTCGTAGATCCCCATAACTAGGCACCCAAATTCTTCCGGCGAAATATCGGAGTCCGGTTTCTTTAACTTCGAATCGAGAGGTGAGGACGTTCAAGTGTTCGAGAGAGATGTTTTCATCCTTGAGAGCCTCATCTTGGGCTACCCGAATTTGGCTATTAAGGTTGGTGTGAATGGTGATGTTTAAAGCTCGGACACGGAGAGGCACCACTCTTTCTTTTCGACTTAAGGCATCGGCTACTACATTTGCCTTCCCGGGATGGTAACGAAGCTCGCAATCGTAATCGTTCAAAGTTTCAATCCACCGTCGTTGTCTCATGTTTAGTTGCTTTTGATCGAAAATGTGTTGGAGACTTTTGTGGTCGGTAAAGATAGTACTCTTGGTTCCATAAAGATAGTGTCTCCACATTTTAAGTGCAAAGACAACGGCTCCGAGTTCGAGATCATGTGTCGTATAGTTTCGTTCATGAATTTTGAGTTGTCGAGAAGCATAAGCAATGACTTTCGTTCGTTGCATCAATACACACCCAAAACCATGTTTTGAGGCATCGCAATATACAACAAAGTCATCATTGCCTTCGGGAAGTGACAAGATAGGAGCGGTGGTTAGCTTCGTTTTCAAGATTTGGAATGCGGATTCATGTTCGGTCGCCCAAATGAATTTCTTTCCCTTGTGAGTCAAGGCGGTTAGAGGACGTGCAACCAAAGAGAAATTTTCGATGAATCTACGATAGTACCCGGCGAGACCCAAAAATTGACGAATGTGAGTAGGAGTAGTAGGAGTCTCCCATTTGCTAATGGCTTCGATTTTCGATGGATCGACTTTAATACCTTGGTCACTTACAACATGACCAAGAAATTGAACTTCCTTTAACCAAAATTCACACTTGGAGAATTTGGCATAGAGTTGTTCTTGTCTTAAAAGTTCAAGCACAAGTCGGAGATGTTGTTCGTGCTCTTCTTCATTTTTAGAATAGATCAATATGTCATCGATGAACACAATAACGAATTTATCGAGATACGGTTTGCACACGCGGTTCATAAGATCCATGAACACCGCCGGTGCGTTAGTGAGACCAAATGGCATGACAAGGAATTCATAACTACCATAACGAGTTCGGAAAGCGGTTTTGGAGACATCTTCCCCCTTAACCCTCAATTGATGATAACCCGAGCGGAGATCGATTTTCGAATATACACAAGACCCTTGTAGTTGATCAAAGAGGTCATCGATGCGAGGAAGAGGGTATCGGTTCTTAACCGTCAATTTATTTAGTTCGCGATAATCAATGCACATTCGTAGGGATCCGTCTTTCTTTTTAACAAACAAAATCGGAGCGCCCCAAGGTGAATGGCTAGGTTGGATAAAACCACGATCAAGTAGTTCTTGGATTTGACTTTGCAATTCTTGCATTTCAGATGGAGCGAGTCTATATGGTGCACGCGCTACGGGTGCGGCTCCCGGAATAAGATCGATTTGGAATTCAACCGGTCGATGAGGTGGAAGACCCGGCAATTCGTCGGGAAATACATCGGAAAAGTCACTAACAATTGGCACATCATCGATATGCTTCTCATCGGACTCGACTTTCTTAACGTGGGCAAGGATCGCAAAACAACCCTTACGGAGTAGTTTTCTAACTTTAAGGCACGAAACGAGGTTGAGTCTGGTGCAACTCTTATCGCCATAAACAATCAAAGGTTCACCATTCTCGATAGGAATTCGGATTGCGTTAAGATCACAAAGAATGTGAGATTTCGTTTTGACTAACCAATTCATACCGATTATTACATCAAAGCTTCCTAGTTCCATGGGTATCAAGTCAATTTCAAATTCCTTACCCAAAATGTTTAACGTACACCCCCGGTAATATGTGTCGGCACTTAATAGTTTTCCGTTAGCTACTTCAATGGTATAAGTGGTATCTAATGGAAGAGGTGGAGTGCTAAAAGAATGAGTCAAAGTCTTGGATACAAAGCATTTATCGGCACCCGAATCGAATAAGCAAGAGACATAAGAATTGTTGAGAAGAAACGTACCCGTGACTAGTTCAGTGTCATCCCGGGCTTCCTCGGTGTTGATGTTGAAAGCTCGGCCGCGCGTATTGGTGTTATCTTTCCTTTTCGGGCATGCATTTCTATAATGACCCGTTTGACCACATTCGTAACAAGTGCCCGTCTTTGGTACATTGGGCCACTTTCGAGCAACGGGAGTGGCACTTTTACAATCGTTGGCCTTATGACCAACTCCTTGGCACCGGTGGCAAATTAACTTGCCACATTCACCAAAGTGATGTTTGTTGCATTTGTTGCAAAGAGGTAGGTTCCCGGCATAACCCTTCTTGCCGTCGAAAGTGAAGGATTTCTTGGCAAAGTTGTTGTTGCTTGATTGGGAGGGTTCCCACTTTCTTTTGTTGCCGCCCGATTTATCCTCGACCTTAGGTGCCGGAACTACGATTTCGTCAACCGTTTCAATTAGTTGGCGAGCCATGTTCATAGCGGCTTGATGAGTAGTGGGTTTGGATGACATCACCCCTTGTTTGATGCTTTTTGGAAGACCGAGCATGTAGAGCTCAATCCTTTGAGATTCGGGGTTAACAAGATTAGGACACATCAAGGATAGTTCGGCGAAGCGTTGATTATAAGCTTTAAGATCGTTTCCGACCGCTTTCAAAGCTCTTAGTTCTTCCTCAAGTTTTCGGGTTTCTTCGCGCGGAAAATATTCAACAATCATCTTTTCCTTTAGATCGGCCCAAGAGAGGGCATGAGCTTCATCGGTACCCACCGATTGAACATAGGTGTTCCACCATGTTAGAGCAATTCCGGAGAAAGTGTGAGTGGAGTATTTGACCTTGTCTTGGTCCCGACAACCGCTTATGCTAAAGACGGCTTCCGTTTGCTCAAACCATCGGGTGAGCACGACCGGTCCCCCGGTTCCATCAAAAGTGTGAGGTTTGCACCCCATGAAAGCTTTATAGGAGCATCCCTCGTTTGAGTTTCCGGCTCCATTGTTGTTGTTGTTGTTGTGGTTGTTATTATTATTGTTGTTGGATGAGTGACCGGCCATGGCCGCATCTACGGCGGTTGCTATCATCCGTTCGAGAGCTTGTTCAGGAGTTTCATTGCGGCGTACACGACGAGGAGCCATTGTTCCTTCAAGACACAAGAATATCATTGATTAGTATTCTCAATAATACTAACCGTGATATAGAATAAAGATAAAGAGAAGTTTTTCCTCGACTCGCCTTAAATTCTTTATGTCATAATGTCGGAACGTTCATATGAGTCACCGTAATATAATCCCGGAAATTATATTACCCTGATTCATATGTGCATTCGACATCATTTCATATAGTCAAGGTGGCGCGTCGATCAAATTAAACAACGTGAGATTAAGATGAACTAAGAGTAGGTATGAGTAGAAGCGTTCGAGTATAAATGCACAAGTAGTCAAGTAATTCCTACTTCAAGTCTATATGCCGGTTGTAGTCTAGACTCACTAATGTACCCTATGACTCGGGGTTGACACCAATGAACTCTAAATCCCTACAACCAACGCTCTGATACCATCTGTAGCGACCCGACCAAATCATGTTTGACGGCGCCGTCTACTTAGGTCCCGTTACGTGGTCATAAGTCTTTAAGACAAAGTTTGACCAAAATATGTCGCCTTCATTTCATAATAAAGATTGTTCCCAAAGTTTACAAGAATTGTTCAACCAATAGTTAAGTTACAACGTTATAATACGAATGAAATCTAGGCGACATGGTTTAAAGTAAGGTCAAAAGACGCTCCATGAAATGCACATATACTCGACATCCAATGCAAGAATCAAATAATGAGCGGAAGCATGTATCATGTATCGTTCAAGGACCTGAGAAAAACATAGAAATCTGTCAACGAAAACGTTGGTGAAATCATAGGTTTAAGTAAGTAAGTACAAGTGAACCACAAGATTTGCATCAATGAAATAATAGTAATACATTCCAAAAGTTTGTTTCACGAGCACCCAATTATCAATGCTTAACATTTCCTTCCATTGAACCCCATCACTTAGTGCTAGAACATACACTGTTTCTCGAAAATATATTTCATTCGTAAACGGTAGCGAACCGTTTGAATGAGGGTTTGTCAAACCCATATGGATCCATACAACATAAGTTCTCGCTTACACCCGGCAAGTGTAACTAATGATAATCGAATTGAGGATTTTGTTCTAAACTCGTATGTAGAATGTTTGTTTTCCTGTACTTGTGTTCACTTAGTAAAAGAAATGTTTATGTTTTCTCATCCCAAATGTAAGTTCAAAAAGAGTAAAAGTGGGACTATGATCTCACCTTGAGTGTACGAGTAGTAAAGTACTTCGACAAGTAAATGTGTGCAAAGAACAATGCTAGTCTTGACCTAAACAATAGGTCGTATCAATAACGGTAAACACGATAGGTCAAAGATGTTCAATTAGTCCTATGGCTCGTTACGACTCAATAATGTAGCATGTGAGTCAAGTTGTCATGTTTCATGCAAGGTACAAGTATAAAAACATGTTAGAACGATTGCACAAGTATTTGGTTAAGTTTGATTAAAAGTCAACTTGGTCGGGTCAAAGTCAACAGAAAAGTCAACGGGGTCGGGTTGGATATCCGACAATTTTTCTAAGTTATATAATCATATATGAGCATGTTGGCCAAGTTTCATGTTAATCGGAGGTCCGTAGCATAGCAAACATTTTCATGTCAAATGACCAAGGCGAACAGTCAGTTTTAGCACAATGGGACGGCGTCCCAAAGAGCTAGACGGCGTCCCACAATGAAGGGTGGGACGGCGTCCTGCCATCCTAGACGGCGTCTAGGTTCAAATGGTGGGACGGCGTCCCAAGTATCTGGACGGCGTCCCAAATGCCTTACAGGCCCTGTTTGCTGAATTTCTCAATTGCACGAACCAAAACACAAACCAACACATTTTACAAACCGCGAACAATTAGAACATGTATTTTATATCATCGGAAAGCTCTTTCGACAAGGAACGCAACTAAGCACTTTTCATCAAGCAAAAACATCATATACTATAACCGAAATCCCGTCAAGCGATCAATAGAGGTTTATTTTCAAGTTTCAAGTTTATCAATTTTAATTTAAGTTTCGGGAATCCAATTTATACATATGATATGCCGTTTTGAAGGTAATTAAGCATACAACACAACCTAACACTTACAACTAACATTCCATGTCCTTCAAATCATTAAAAGTCCATTTTAAGTTCATGAAACCTTAATCTAAATTCACCAAATTTCATAATCAAGTTTAGGAGGTTTCATTAATCAAACTATACATCATAATGAAGCTAGTAACACTAGAAACACAATTAAAACATGATCTCTTAGCATCAAACAACATATGAACACTCAAATTTCAAGATCAACACACCAAAATTCAAGTTCATGCTAGTTACACTAAAACAACGAGATCGAGCATATAAATCACATAAACAAACTAGACTCGAGCCATAGACACTAATTAACAACCTTATAACTTAAAAATCTCAAGAACACAAGAATTAGTGATTTTAGAAAGTTACCCAAAATTGATGAAATCGGTATGGAAACGAAGAGGAGATCACGAGGAGTTCAAATATGCAATTTGTTTTGATCGAATCCTTCTTGAACGAATTTGGATGATGATTGAAGGTTTGAGGGTTTTGAGAGAAAAAGGGTGAAGTATTATTTGGGAGGTGATAAAATGAATGGAGAGGAAAGAGTTGACTAGTTGACCTAGTCATCTCTTTCTCCATTTGGCAACTTTAGTCCCTCAACTTAGGAAACGGGTACGGGAATTACCTAAACGAGATAATTCAAACGCGTATTAACGAGATGTGTTATAAACATATAACGGAACTTAAATAGTTAAACGGAAAAGCAAATGGAAAAAGGTGGGATGTTACAGTGTTCGTTCCACTTTCTTGGTTGGGGCCATATTTAAAATACGAGCCGTTGAGCATAGACAATAACCCCAAAATGATAGAGGTAACGAGCTTCTAGCCATCATAGATCGAACCATATCCATTAGGGTTCGGTTCCTCCTTTCGGACACACCATTAAGCTGTGGTGTCCCGGGTGGAGTAAGTTTCGAGATAATCCCACAACTTCTAAGATGATCTTGGAAGGCATCGATTAGGTATTCACCTCCTCTATCGGTACGAAGTACCTTGATTGTCTTATCGAGTTGATTTTGTACTTCGTTTTGATACTCTTTGAATGCTTCAAAAGTTTCGTCCTTATGTCTTAACAAGTAGACATATCCAAAATAACTGAAGTCATAAATGAAAGTAACGAAGTGTCTTTCACCATTCCTAGTCATGGGCTTAAAGGGTCTACATACATCCGAATGTATTAATCCCAATAAGTCCTTAGCCCTCTCGTAGGTCCCTTTGAAAGGTGCTTTAGTCATTTTGCCTTGTAAACAAGATTCACATACATCAAACGAGTCTAGTTCATTTGATTTCAAAAGGCCATTCCTTTGAAGTGTATGCATTCGATTCTTGTTTATATGACCAAGGCGACAATGCCATAAGTAGGAATCACTCAAATCCCTTTTGAGTTTCTTGGTGTTTGCATGGAACATTGAGTTATTGTATGATGTGTCATCATGAACCAATTCATAAATACCATTCGAAGGCGAAGCCTTAAAATAGAACACATTATCTAAAGAAACATGGATATCATCATTAATGAAATTAAGATTAAAACCATATTGTTTCAAACGGGATACAGAAATAATGTTTCAAGATAAATCGGGTGCATACAAAATATTTTTCAAAACAAGCTCCAAACCACTTGGTAGCTTTATAACAAAGTCTCCCTGAGCTTTCACTTGCACCCTTGCTCCATTTCCCATGAAGAGACTTGTTCCCGCATCTTGATCACTTCTTTTGAACCCCTGCAAAGTATTGCAAATATGAGTTCAACATCCTGTGTCTAATACCCATGTATTAGAAGAAGTAATACTAAGCTCAATGTATACAATATATACATTACCTAAGGTTTGCCCTGCATCCCTCTTTTCCTTCAACTCCTTGAGGTAGACCGGGCAGTTGCGTTTCCAGTGACCCACTTCATCGCAACCGAAGCACGGATCTTCCTTGGGGTTAGCTTTACTGGCAACCTTTTGCTTCTTGTTGTTGGTTGGGGTAACCATCTTCCCCTTTCCCTTGCCCTTGCCTTGGTAGGCGGGTCCTTTCCTCTTAGCCGCCTTCGGCTTAGGAGTGTTATTGTTTTTGGACCCGCCTTCATTGATCGAAAACACGGGTGAAGCCCTTTTACCGATGCTTGCTTCTGCCATCTTAAGCATGGCATGTAACTCGCCAATGCTTTTATCCCATCCATTCATGTTGTAATTCATTACAAATGTGTCAAACCTCTTTGACAAGGAATTAAGGATAAGGTCCGTGGCTAATTCATTAGACACGTTACAATTTAGACGGTTAGCTCGATCAATAAGGCTTTTCATCTTAAGGACATAAGATGAAACGGATTGGGAGTCGTCCATCCGACATGCATGAAGCGCTCGAACCGTTTCGAAGCGCTCGACACGAGCTTGTTGAAGAAACTGTTGGGATTTAACAAGTTCCATTATACTTAAAACCATTTAAGAATCAATTAAAAAGCGGAAGCATGTAATTACCATTTGAACATGTTATGACTTTAACCAATTTAAAGTTAAATCCCAATTAGGATCAAGTTGTGAAACATGCTTACAAACTACAAGCAAGATAAGAGATTATACCTACTCCAAGCTTGTTGATAAGTGATGAAGATGATGATGATGAATGGAGCTCCAAAACAATGAAACCTCAAGTTATTATACCCCAAGCTTGTGCACCAACACCCTAGCTTTTAGTTAGGATTTACTTTACACTTGAAATGAGCTTGAAAAACTTGAAAATGAATCCCTTTGGCACCCACAAAGGCCACGGCAAACAGCTCTCTTTTGAGCAGAATTTTTCAAGTTGTTTTGATGTGTAATGTTATGTGTCTCTCTCTTTGGTCAAGGAGCATTCATGTATATGGAATGGGAATTGTATTTGACCAAGGAGGAATCTAAGAGCATGTGTGTCTCATTCCCCATGCCACTTCCCATTTGTATTAGTTTTATATATGTATAAAATTTATAAAACTTTCATTATATAAAACTTCCATATACATTTTTTTTTATGTACATTTATATTTATATAACCAAATATATAAAATGTAACATAACTAAGTTTAATCATTTAACCCATAAATAATTAAATCCATATTATATAAATTATTCCATAATTTATATATATATATATATATATACACATCAAGTAATATTTAAGAAAACCATTTTTCTTAAAGTTCAAGTGTCGCGTATTTAATCAACGAACCAATCGTTAAGATCAAAATACAATTAAGGTGTCGGTAAGCTTGTTATTGGGTATGACCCGACTTGGATCAAAACATATTAGCCACGTTAATTTAATATGTCTCTCGGGCATATGAAATACCTTCAATCTCCCACTTGCACGAGAAACATAAGAAATTAATGAAAGTGATGGATACAGCCTAACACACCGTCCATCACCCCTAATATGTTATGACTTTGTGCCATTCAATAACATCATCCCTTTCGAGCTCCCTACTCGAACTGATATATGTAGGTGAATCTTTCATTATATCCTTTTGTCATAGATGTCATGTCAAATCCAGGAGATACAGAGTGATCACTCTCTTATAGATTTAACTTTTCAGGCCTTAGACATCTGACTCTCAACGAATAAGAGGGACAAATTCCATCTCAACTACATACGTCCTAGATATACACTTTGTAATATACCTGAGTTCTTCCTTATATACTACCATGTTTCAGAATAGCGAAGGAAAGAATCAAGGCATAGTACTTGGTGAATATCCGAACCCAATATGTATCTCAGGTCAGAGGATACAATGATATTCGCCTTTACTCAAGATTACATGTGATCAACCACAAAGGCTCTATACAGTAATTCTTGAGAGCGGGTCTTCCAATATTTGTTTCCCACAAATATCTATGAACCTTGGTTGCAACCTTGCCCCACATTCAGTCCTTGAATGTATACCAATCCAAGTTCATAATAGTCTAAACCTCACACTTGTTCCCACAAATGTGATCAACTACGGATTTTAGAATAATAGCTTATTCATGGATAAAATATGCAAAATAGGAACATGACTCAAAATAAATTAAACCATAATCATATTAATGAGTTTGAACAAATTCGTTCCATTACAATACATAAAGTAGATCATTTCCAATCACTAGAATGTCGAAGCCCTAATGCACAAACATGTCCCTCATGTTTTGGCCCATGTAAAAGCTTCGTGAGTGGATCTGCAACATTATGATCTGTGTGAACTTTGTGAATACATATCTTTCCCTTTTCAACATCATCCCTAATGTAGTTGAATCTCCGCTCAATGTGACGAGTCTTTTGATGAGCACGAGGTTCCTTGATTTGAGCAATTGCACCCTCGTTGTCACAAAAGATCTCAAGAGGGTCCTGAATGGAAGGGACCACTCCTAAGTTGTCAATGAATTTCTTCATCCATGCAGCTTCCTGAGCTGCCAGTGAGGCGGCAATGTACTCCGACTCTGTAGTGGATAACGCAACAACCTCCTGTTTCAAACTCTTCCAAGAGACCGCACCACCATTTAACATGAAGACATAACCGGATTGTGATCAAGAGTCATCTCGATCAGTTTGGAAACTCGCGTCCACGTAACCTTTTACAGCGAGTTCCTCCTCACCAGACCCATATATTAGAAACATATCCTTAGTCCTCCTAAGGTATTTCAATATGCTTTTAACAGCAATCCAATGACTATTTCCTGGGTTATTCTGGTATCTACTTGTCAAGCTTAGAGCGCATGACACATCCGGTCTAGTACATATCATTGCATACATGATAGACCCAATAGCAGATGCGTATGGGACTTTCTTCATTCTCTCTTGTTCATCTTTCGTGGCAGGACACTGAGATGAACTGAGAACGGTTCCTTTTTGAATAGGTACCAAACCTCTCTTAGAGTTTTCCATCTTGAACCTTTTCAAGATTTTATCAATGTATGTACTTTGACTTAAACCTATCAATCTCTTGGATCTATTCCTATAGATCCCTATCCCCAATATGTATTGTGCATCTCCTAGATCCTTAATGGAGAAGCAACTCTTTAGCCAAGTTTTGACTCCTTGCATTGTGGTAATATCATTCCCAAATAATAATATATCATCCACATATAGTACAAGGAACATGATAGTGCTCCCACTAGCTTTCTTATATACACAAGCTTCATCACCATTTTTAATGAAGCCAAATTTCTCGGCTTCCTCATTAAAACGATGATTCCACATTCTAGATGCTTGTTTCAATCCATAGATTGACTTCTTTAACTTGCATACACTTTTAGGATATTTTGGATCAACAAAACCTTCAGGCTGGACCATATAGACATCTTCCATAAGATATCCATTTAGGAAAGCGGTTTTGACATCCATTTGCCATATTTCACAGTCGTAGTGAGCAGCAATGGCAAATAATATCCTAATAGACTTTAGCATTGCCACAGGCGAGAAAGTTTCATCATAATCAACCCCTTGAGTTTGAGTGAAACCTTTTGCAAAAAGTCTGGCTTTATATGTATCCAAGTTTCCATGTATGTCGGTTTTCATTTTGAAAAGCCATTTGCAATCAACTAGCTTAGAGCTAGGAGGTTGCTCAACAAGTTCCCACACTTGGTTTTCATACATGGATTGCATCTCAGCGTTCATGGCTTCCTGCCATTTATCTTTATCAATCCTTGATAAAGCATCTTGGTAGTTTGTTGGTTCATCCAAATCAACCGTATAGCAACCATCTATGAGAAACCCATATCTCTCAGGAGGATTGCTAATCCTACCAGATCTACGAATGCCTTGTGTATTTTGATCATCCATTTGATCACTATCAACATTTTCATGTTGAGTGCTAGTGTCAACCAATTGTGTATCATCTACTTGATCTTGAACCTCTTCAAGATCTATCTTACTTTCACTGTTTCCTTCCATTAGGAACTTAGTTTCAAGGAATTCCACCTTCCGAGCAACAAATACATTCTGCTCGGATGGATCATAGAAATAGTATCCCATATCATCCTTGGGATATCCTATGAAGATACACTTCGTGGATCGAGCATTCAACTTATTAGGGACGTAACGCTTAGGATAAGCTTCACATCCCCATACCTTTAAGTATGATAGAGATGGAGGTTTACCAAACCACATCTCGTGAGGAGTTCGTTCCACTTTCTTGGTTGGGGCCATATTTAAAATACGAGCCGCGGAGCTTAGACAATAACCCCAAAATGATAGAGGCAACGAGCTTCTTGCCATCATAGATCGAACCATATCCATTAGGGTTCGGTTCCTCCTTTCGGAAACTCCATTAAGTTGGGGTGTTCCGGGTGGAGTAAGTTGTGAGATAATCCCACAACTCCTAAGATGATCTTGGAAGGCATCGCTTAGGTATTCACCTCCTCTATCGGTACGAAGTACCTTAATTGTCCTATTGAGTTGATTTTGTACTTCGTTTTGATATTCTTTTAATGCTTCAAACGTTTCGTCCTTGTGTCTTAATAAGTAGACATATCCGAAACGACTAAAGTCATCAATGAAAGTAACAAAGTATCTTTCACCATTCCTAGTCATGGGTTTAAAAGGTCCACATACATCCGAATGTATTAATCCCAATAAATCTTTAGCCCTTTCATAGGTCCCTTTGAAAGGTGCTTTAGTCATCTTGCCTTGTAAACAAGATTCACATACTTCAAACGAATCCATTTCATTTGATTTCAAAAGTCCATACTTTTGAAGTGTATGTATTCGGTTCTTGTTTATGTGACCAAGGCGACAATGCCATAAGTAGGAATCACTCAAATCCCTTTTGAGTTTCTTGGTGCTTGTATGGTACATTGAGCTACTAGATGATGTGTCATCATGAACCAATTCATAAATTCCATTTGAAGGTGAAGCCTTGAAATAGAATACATTATCTAAATAAATATGGATATCATCATTAACAAAATTAAGATTAAAACCACATTGTTTCAAACGGGAAATGGAAATAATGTTTCGACATAAATCGGGTGCATACAAAACATCTTCCAAAATAAGTTCCAAACCACTTGGAAGCTTTAACACAAAGTCTCCTTGAGCCTTCACTTGCACTTTGGCTCCATTACCCATGTAGAGACTTGATGTTCCCGTTTGCTTGCTACTTCTTTTGAACCCCTGCAATGAATTGCAAATGTGAGTTCCACATCCAGTGTCTAATACCCATGTATTAGAAGAAGTAATACTAAGCTCTATATATACCATATATATATTACCTGAGGTTTGCCCTGCATCCCTCTTCTCCTTCAACTCCTTAAGATAGATCGGACAGTTTCGTTTCCAATGACCCATTTCACCGCAACTGAAACATGGGTCTTCCTTGAGGTTTGCCTTCTCGGCTACCTTTTGTTTCTTAGCCTTGTTGATGGTTGAGGTAACCATCTTCCCCTTCCCTTTGCCTTGATGGGCGGGTCCTTTTCTCTTAGCCACCTTTGGCTTAGAGGTCTTACTTTTGGACCCACCTTGATCGATTGCTAACACGGGTAAAGCCCTTTTACCCATGCTAGTTTCCGCCGTTCTAAGCATACCGTGAAGCTCACCTATGCTCTTATCCATCCCATTCATATTGTAGTTAATTACAAATTGATCAAACCTTTTTGATAGGGAGTTAAGGATAAGATCGGTGGCTAACTCATTTGATATGTTCAAGTTAAGACGGTTAGCACGATCAATAAGGCTTTTCATCTTAAGTACATAAGATGAAACCGATTGGGTATCGTCCATACGACAAGCATGTAGCGCCCGAACCGTTTCGAAGCGCTCGACACGCGCTTGTTGGAGGAACATCTCCTTCAATTGCGTTATCATGTCGTATGCACTATGGTGCTCGAAATCCTTTTGGAGTTCGGGTATCATAGTCCCAAGCATTAAGCATGAGACTTGAAGGGAGTCGTGGCAATACTTATCGTAAGAGGCCATTGCCTCCACATCATTCTCATCCGGTTGATCGGGAATGGGGTCCTCAAGTACATACGCTTTATCCTCTTGTTTGAGGACAATCCGAAGATTGCGGAACCAATCCATAAAGTTTGTATGGTTGAGTTTGTCTTTCTCTAAGAGAGACCTTAATGATAGGTGGTTTAGGTTAAGTGGTGCGTTTGGAATGTTGTTGTTGTTATTGGCGGCCATCTACAAAATTAACAAAGTTCGTTTAAGTATCGATTTTAATTTAACATTCAATACCCTTTAAATCAAATTGAATTATTAAATTCTAGAATCCAACGGTAAACCAAATTTCGGTTAGGTGACCTTTATCCCGCAATTTGATTTAGCTAGGTAGTCAATAAATGACAATTGCAATCCATTTACAACTTCTAGAGTATGGGATCATGCAATCCTTTTGCATGGCATATTTATCCCATCAACGCCTATTTGTTCCTCATGCTTCGGTGACCCTAAGTTCATGATTCCCAAATCAAGTCGTCCTAATTGTGTAGATATGTAGACTTAACATACAAGTGGTTAGGTGACCTTTATCCCATATGTATGCGAAGTGTACCTTATTCATATTAGTTCACTCATGACGGTTAGGTGACCTTTATCCCATCAAGAGATTCCTAATATGTCTAAGTGTTTCCACAAAAGGATGGCGTTTAACTTGTTTACCTTGTATTAGTTAAAGGGATTTTAAGTTTTCATTAATTCTAGTTTGAGAAAACTTTTGCACCATACACCAACATGCATTTAGTGTATGGTTTATTTGAAAATCCATTTTCATGTTATGTAATAAAGCCAATTTTATTACTTTGATATAAACCATTTTATATGTATGATCCTTATCATGTTCTTAATAACCGATTATTAATGTCCTTTTAGCCGTTTTTAATTAAACCATTTAAATTGACGTTTTGCATGTCGTTAATAATGTCAATTTTAACCAATTTAAATTGCCATTTTAGTTTGTTGTTAACTTGTGTGATTAACTTGTAGCAAACAAACATACAATCCACATAATCATACAAAACAACCACGCATGCAAAATCATATGTTCACAATCAAGCCATTTTTGGTAGACATTTGTTTAGCCGAAAACAAATGCCACCGGTTAAGGGTAATAACACAAAGTAGGAGATTTAAAACTCCCACTTAATCTTGCATCCTTCCTTGTGTTCTTCATTGTCATCTTCTTGTATCTTCATCATTTTACAAAATATATCCTAATACATTTTGTCTAGAAAATGAAAATACAACCTAATCTATTTTACATACCAAATATAAAATAAATTACATAACAAAAGGAACAATTATTACACACCAAATTACATGAATATTACAACCACATGAATGAATTAATATTACATACCAAATGAATGAATTAATTCAACCACACATGCAACCATACAAACACAAGGCCAAGGCTTGATTGTGAACAATAATATACAACAAAATATGACCAAATGGCAAGTTCCAAACCCATTTGAAACCTCCCTAAATTCGGCCAAACTATGAACCCCACCCAAACCCAAAATTTTTTTGCATTCTATTATCATGCATGTTCATAAAATGCAAAAATATAGTGGGTTTAATAGATAATCTCGAAGCATATTTCAACAACTTCGGCTCTAGATACCATTGTTGGGATTTAACAAGTTCCATTATACTTAAAACCATTTAAGAATCAATTAAAAAGTGGAAGCATGTAATTACCATTTGAACATGTTATGACTTTAACCAATTTAAAGTTAAATCCCAATTAGGATCAAGTTGTGAAACATGCTTACAAACTACAAGCAAGATAAGAGATTATACCTACTCCAAGCTTGTTGATAAGTGATGAAGATGATGATGATGAATGGAGCTCCAAAACAATGAAACCTCAAGTTGTTATACCCCAAGCTTGTGCACCAACACCCTAGCTTTTGGTTAGGATTTACTTTACACTTGAAATGAGCTTGAAAAACTTGAAAATGAATCCCTTTGGCACCCACAAAGGCCACGGCCAACAGCTCTCTTTTGAGCAGAATTTTTCAAGTTGTTTTGATGTGTAATGTTATGTGTCTCTCTCTCTTTGGTCAAGGAGCATGCATGTATATGGAATGGGAATTGTATTTGACCAAGGAGGAATCTAAGAGCATGTGTGTCTCATTCCCCATGCCACTTCCCATTTGTATTAGTTTTATATATGTATAAAATTTATAAAACTTTCATTATATAAAACTTCCATATACATTTTTTTTTATGTACATTTATATTTATATAACCAAATATATAAAATGTAACATAACTAAGTTTAATCATTTAACCCATAAATAATTAAATCCATATTATATAAATTATTCCATAATTTATATATATATATATATACACATCAAGTAATATTTAAGAAAACCATTTTTCTTAAAGTTCAAGTGTCGCGTATTTAATCAACGAACCAATCGTTAAGATCAAAATACAATTAAGGTGTCGGTAAGCTTGTTATTGGGTATGACCCGACTTGGATCAAAACATATTAGCCACGTTAATTTAATATGTCTCTCGGGCATATGAAATACCTTCAGAAACATCTCCTTCAACTGTGTGATCATGTCACATGCACTATGATGCTCAAAATCCTTTTGGAGTTCGGGTATCATAATCCCAAGCATAAGGCAAGAAACTTGCAACGAATCGGTGCAATATTTCTCCCAATACGCCATGGCTTCCGTATCATCCTCGTCCGGTTGATCGGGAATGGGGTCTTCCAACACATACGCTCTATCCTCTAGTTTGAGGACAATTCTTAGATTGCGGAACCAATCCATGAAGTTCGTATGGTTGAGTTTTTCCTTTTCGGGGATTGACCTCAATGATAGGTTGTTAAAGTTTATTGGTGCGTTCGGAATGTTGTTCTTATTGGCGGCCATCTACAAAATTTAACAAAGTTGTTTAAGTATCAATATTAATTTAACAATCAATACCCTTTAAATCCAATTGAAATTTATTAAATTTTAGAATCCAACGGTAAACCAAATTTTGGTTAGGTGACCTTTATCCCGTCATTTGATTTAGCTAGGTAGTCATTATATGACAATTGCAATCCTTTTGTAACTTCAAAGTTATGGGATCATGCAATCCTTTTGCATGGCATATTATCCCATCAACGCCTATTTGTTCATCATGCTTCGGTGACCCTAAGTTCATGATTCCCAAATCAAGTCGTCCTACTTGTGTAAACGTGTAAACTTAACATGCAAGTGGTTAGGTGACCTTTATGCCAAAAGCATGCGAAATTTACCTTAATCATATTAGTTTGTTCATGACGGTTAGGTGACCTTTATCCCATCATGAGTTCCCTAATATGTCTAAGTGTTACATAAAAGGATGGCGTTTAACTTGTTTACCTTGTTTGTTAAAGGGATTTTAAGTTTTCATTATTTCTAGTTTGAGAAAACTTTTGTGCCATACACCAACATGCATTTAGTGTATGGTTCTTATGAAAATCCATTTTCATGTCATGTAACAATGCCAATTTTATTACTTTGATATAAACCATTTTATATGTGCAATCCGTTTCTAGTTCTTAATAACCATTTATTAACGTCTTTAGCCATTTCAATTTAACCAATTAAATTGTAGTTTTGCATATGTTAATAATGTTAAATTTAACCAATTAAATTTTCATTTTAGTTTGTTGTTAACTTGTGTGATTAACTTGTAGCATACATACAATCCACAATCATACAATAAACAACCAAGCATGCAAAACAACATGTTCACAATCAAGCCTTTTGGTAAGCATTTTGTTTAGCCGAAAACAAAATTCCACCGGGTAAGGGGTAATTACACAAAGTAGGAGATTTTAAATCTCCCACTTAATCTTGCATCCAAATGCTTCTTGTTCTTCAAGTCTTCATTATCTTCATCATTTTACAAAATATATCCTAATACATTTTTGTCTAAAAAATGAAATTACAACCTAATCTATTTTACATACCAAATATAAAATAAATTACATAACCAAATGAATTATTACATGCCAAATGAATAAATATTATTACAAACTAATTGAATAAATATAAATCAACCATGCATGCAACCAAACACAAGGTCAAGGCATAGATTGTGAACTTTAACATACAACCAAGTATGAATCAAATGGAAGAACCAAAACCCACTTTTGGAACTCCATAAATTCGGCCATATAATAAACCCACCCAAAACTATAAATTTTTGCATTTTACAATCATGCATGTACATAAAATGCAAAATATATAGTGAGTTAAATAATCATCTCGAAGCATATTTCAACAACTTCGGCTCTAGATACCATTGTTGGGATTTAACAAGTTTCAAAATGCTTAAAACATAATAAGAATCAAACTTAGCGGAAGCATGTAAAACTCGATTTGTAACTTGTTAATCTTTACCAATTAAAGTTAAATCCCAATTAGGATCAAGTTATGAAATATACTTGCAAACTATAAGAAAGTAAGGTGTTTATACCTATTCCAAGCTTGGTAGTGAGTGATGAAGATGATGATGAATGGAGTTCCAAAAGATGAAACCTCAAGTAGAAATACCCCAAGCTTTTAACCCCAACACCCTTGCTTTTGGTTAGGATTTATTTGACACTTGAAATAAACTTGCAAAATCAAATAATGAACTCCTCTTGTGCTCCAAAGGCTCACGGCCTGAATGCAGTATTTTGGAGACTGTTTTGCAGTTTTTTTGATGTATCTTTTATGTATTTTGAATGTGTGTTTTTCTCCAAGAAGTCTTGGAACATATACCCATGGAATATGTGGAAGTAACCACTTAAAGCCTAGTCAAATGCATGCTAGTTTAAGGCTCCAATGCCACTTCCCATTTTGTTTTATATTATTAGTTTTATAAAAGTTAGATTTTATAAAAACTAATTTATAAAACTTCTATATAATTTTTATGTATATTTTTATTATATAAAACCCATTTATATAAAATGTAACATAAATTTATTAATTATTTAACCTATAAATAATTAAATCCAAATTATATAAATTATTCCATAATATTTATATATATCTGCATTTGTATCTGTATATATATATGTATCATTACATCTCTGCATCTATGTTTACATATATATATATATATATATATATATATATATATATATATATATATATATATATATATATATATATATATATATATATATACATATATCAGTATATATATATATATATATATATATATATATATATATATATATATATATATATATATCGTGCGTATATATAATATATCACTTAATATTTATAATAATACTTATTATAATAATTGGTAATTGTATGAAAATAAAAATTAAAATTCTGAATATTAAAATAACAAATTAATATTAATACACAATTATTTACATAAATTGAAATATTATAAATTTATATATAATATACACCTGTATATACATATCTATTTATCATTAATTATTCTTGAAATCGTCGGGCATGGTCAAAGGTCAATTGAATATATAAACATAGTTTTAAATTTTTCAAGAGTCAATATTACAGACTTTGCTTATCGTATCGAAATCATATGAAGATTAAGTTTAAATTTGGTCGGAAATTTCCGGGTCGTCACAATTCATGTTAATGCGTAGCAAATAAGTTTGCACTATCATGTGAAATGAATAAAGCTCAAGTTTCTGTTCATAGCAGCAATTGCGTGTTTATGCATAGTTTGTAATTATAATGCGTTTAATACAACACCATAAATGCAATTAAACAAGTGATGGTAAAGACCACTTGGTAGTTAATAAAAACAGTTTAGAGTGTATGCGAAAGGAAATCAGTTTGCTAACTTTTGCCCAAAGTATTAGATCTAGCCATACTTGGATGCTTCACAATAAACCCAAGTTTTTACCTAAGGATCATTTCGGTGGACTTAGAAGATTCATAATGTGCAGAATAGCACGTGCATACAGGTTGTTTCGCATAAAGTAATTGTTTGTTATGTGCACAATAGTAAACAATGAAATTGCAAATGACAATGCTAGTGATTATGAATAATATTATGAAAAGCGCTATATAAATAAACGCATTTGCAATTGATAAATAAGTTTTTATTATAATACCGTGAAAAGTACAGCAAATCGAATCATTAAAATGCGCTTCAAAATGCGCTTACAAATTGCGAAATCCTATTCCTTATTGGTTAAGTCTAAATCAATAATGTCTTCGACGGGAGCATCCTTGTTTTGACTTATAGCTTCTAATTTTGGAATAGGAATAACGCGGATTCCTTCCCTGGCCAATGCGACCATTTCTTCTGCCTCTTCAAGAGGGCAGATTAACTTCTCAATATACTTCGGCATTGGTTCCGGTAGAATCGTAACCTTGCTAATCTACTGCAAAAACTTCACCCGCTCAAGCTGTTGAAGTGCAGTGACATACGTATCAAATCGCTGAGAAACGTCGGCATAATCCATCACTTTTTGCCCAAGTTCATGCAGATGTTCGCGAAGTTTCGTGTAGTTAGATTCCGCAGTTGTTTTCACGGATAAAGCTGCGGATAGCTCAGTTTGAGTTTGAAGGAGCTTGGTTTTCATCGTATCATGGGTGGCTTGAAGATTATCCATTTCAATGGCTTTCTAAGACAGTTGTTTATTCAAATCATTCACAGAATTTTTTGTTGCTTGTAATTCTGTGGTGGTGGAAGACAGTTGAGACTGAACGATTGCATGCTTGGTTTGTTCCTTTTTTAGATACTCAGAAAACTTTTCTTGGCGAGACATTGCATCAAACGCAGATGCAAATGTCATGTACATGTTCTGGGCAAAACAGTTGAATGCGTCGCTATGAGAGAGTTTGCTAAACTCAACGCGTAAATCATGAGGAAGGGCAAGCTTCATATGCTGCCGTTGATCCAGCACAGCTTCTGGGGAGGCGCATAAATAGCCTTGAAGGCCATCCACTTTAATTGATTTTACAGCGCTTGGTGGAGTGCGCCAAATGTCTTCATATTTGGATAAATCAAATGTTGGTGGGGAGCTTGTCTGTGTTGATGGTGGTGGAGTAACGAATGTTTTGGCTGTAAAAAAAAAAAGAGACAAAGAGAAAGATATATTAACATAATCAAACACTATAGGTGTTACGTAAAGCAAAAATAATAATATACGCAAATTGAACATTACCAGTCTCGGATGCAGTGGGAATAACTGAACTAGACCACGTAAACCTCTTTGCCGAACCTGTAAGAGGAGATGTAGTGGGTCGTTTACTGGGAGTCGCAGCTGTTTGTTGGCTACTGGTGGTGGGAGATTTTTGTACAGGTTTTGATGATGATCTCGATTCAGGGATTTTTAGACTCTCTGCGAGAAATTGTTTTGTGTCATCCTTCTTTTCAATCTCGGAAAACCTCATGATGATGATGAATGAATGTAAAGGTTATTTGTTTAGAATTAAAACAAAAAGGGATTGTACAGAGATGATCGTATTGATGGTTACTATGAGGGAGAGAGAAAGTATGATGGATAAAATGATAATCAGCTTCTATATATATGTTGAAAAAATAAACCCAATGGTATTATTACTTAACGGCTATATACGCAAACAAAAATTCAGCAAATGGAAAAATAGACGTTGTAAAAATAAATAATGTCTTTCCGCGAAACATTGTGCGTGAATCGTATGCACATGAAGACAAACTGCAATTTTTATTTTTTAGAGTTTATTTTCTTACATTTTTTGCAAAAATGTAACACAATAAACTGGGGAGACTTGATCATATACATACTTATGTATATGTATATTTTTAGTGCGTAAGGCCATTTAAAGGCAAAAGCATAAGACAGCTAAACCGCGGTGAATCCTAATGAACGATGTAGGATTACGCAGAATATTAAAGAGTCCGAAGGATTCTCGTAGTGTTTGTGCGGAATGCCTAAGTGCCCGCACATCTTACTTCCGCGTAACTCCTGAACCTATAAATAGGGAGCTTGGCCTCTCATTTTAGGTTGTTGATTCTGGAAGAATTGCTCTAGCCATATTGATCTCTCTCGTGACTTTGCCTGAGACTTGATCATTGTTTGGTTAAGGTAATTTACGAAGACCGGGACATGGTTGTTGATCGTTTAGCACTTAACGAAATATGACAATAAGGTCTCAAAATCATAATCAACATCCATTATACCGCCTCATTGCACTCAATCCTTGATTAACCTTAATAGGAGAATCTAGGATTGATCACCATCATCATTCATTTCAGCCGAAATTCGATTCTGCTATCCATTCAAGGTTAACCCAAAACCCTCATCGAACCCTCATCAGGTTACTTGTCTTCTAAACCGTAAACATTCCAAACCTATTCCACTTACTGCTCATTTCCTGTTTCTACGAAAGAAGACCACACTACAACCCAAACCATCAACATTTAGTGGGTCACAACATAAAGCCATTGATATTCGTTGCTACTACTACTACTTTCGTTTACCTTGCAAGCCAAGAACAAACCCACCATTATACAAATTAAAGATCGTCACACAATCACCACCTTAGAACAATCGATCACCACCCAACACCACACTTGCACAACACTTTTTTCTTTCTATCTTTCAAATAAAACTACTCTCAAACAGAACCAAGACCCATAACTTTCCTTCACCACTCATTTGGTTTTCCACTATAACCATCGTGTTTACTTCTGCTAGTTTATTTACTACTGTTGCTCTATTTTCTTTGCCACCCTCCTTCTACATCGTGACCCATCACCTTACCTTAACACCAGCCACCGTCAGCCACCAAATCACCTATACCGCCACCACCATCACCACCTTACACCATATTCTAAACCACCATCACATATACACATTGCTACAATTGTTTAGCTATTTTCTCTTCGAATTAAACACCAGGCCACCTATTAATTCCACTTGCCTGCAAACGTCACCTGCTGCAGCCTTATTCTATTTCTAATTGTTTGTAAACCACCCATGAACCCCACAATAATAACTACAGAATATATAATTCTTTTATGTTTGCCTTTTGTTGGACAACAAAAGTGGCGGACCTATTTGATTCCTTTTCATGTGCCAAGCAATATCTTATTTAGTATATGTAAACCAATGTATTTTAAAACAAATGATGTGCTTTGGTTTTAAATTGATGGGCTGCCACTTCTTTAAGTTTTTGGGTCATAATACTGTTTAGTTTATTGGGCTGTGATTCAGCTCCCATTTTCATTTGGTTGGGTCGCATTTTTTGATACGTTGGGCTGCTTACCGAAGCCCACTTCCCACTTGTTTGATTTAAATGTCGAGCTAGGTTATAGTGTTGGTTATAATGATCTTGATGATGTTACATGAAGAGTGTATGAAGTTATGATGTTAAGCATTGAAGATGATGTCGATGATTATGAGTGAAATGTCCCGTTCTTATTGATTAAAAACGTTCCATATTAATTGATTTCGTTGCGAGGTTTTGACCTCTATATGAGACATTTTTCAAAGACTGCATTCATTTTTAAAACAAACCATAACCTTTATTTCATAAATAAAGGTTTAAAAAGCTTTACGTAGATTATCAAATAATGATAATCTAAAATATCCTGTTTACACACGACCATTACATAATGGTTTACAATACAAATATGTTACATCGAAATCAGTTTCTTGAATGCAGTTTTTACACAATATCATACAAACATGGACTCCAAATCTTGTCCTTATTTTAGTATGCAACAGCGGAAGCTCTTAGTATTCACCTGAGAATAAACATGCTTTAAACGTCAACAAAAATGTTGGTGAGTTATAGGTTTAACCTATATATATCAAATCGTAACAATAGACCACAAGATTTCATATTTCAATACACATCCCATACATAGAGATAAAAATCATTCATATGGTGAACACCTGGTAACCGACATTAACAAGATGCATATATAAGAATATCTCCATCATTCCGGGACACCCTTCGGATATGATATAAATTTCGAAGTACTAAAGCATCCGGTACTTTGGATGGGGTTTGTTAGGCCCAATAGATCTATCTTTAGGATTCGCGTCAATTAGGGTGTCTGTTCCCTAATTCTTAGATTACCAGACTTAATAAAAAGGGGCATATTCTATTTCGATAATTCAACCATAGAATGTAGTTTCACGTACTTGTGTCTATTTTATAAATCATTTATAAAACCTGCATGTATTCTCATCCCAAAAATATTAGATTTTAAAAGTAGGACTATAACTCACTTTCACAAATTTTTACTTCATCGGGAAGTAAGACTTGGCCACTGGTTGATTCACGAACCTATAACAATATATACATATATATCAAAGTATGTTCAAAATATATTTACAACACTTTTAATATATTTTGATGTTTTAAGTTTATTAAGTCAGCTGTCCTCGTTAGTAACCTACAACTAGTTGTCCACAGTTAGATGTACAGAAATAAATCGATAAATATTATCTTGAATCAATCCACGACCCAGTGTATACGTATCTCAGTATTGATCACAACTCAAACTATATATATTTTGGAATCAACCTCAACCCTGTATAGCTAACTCCAACATTCACATATAGAGTGTCTATGGTTCTTCCTAAATATATATAGACGTGTCGACATGATAGGTTGAAACATTGTATACGTGTCTATGGTATCTCAAGATTACATAATATACAATACAAGTTGATTAAGTTATGGTTGGAATAGATTTGTTACCAATTTTCACGTAGCTAAAATGAGAAAAATTATCCAATCTTGTTTTACCCATAACTTATTCATTTTAAATCCGTTTTGAGTGAATCAAATTGCTATGGTTTTATAACTACTAGAATATATTACTAATATTTATATATATATATATATATATATATATATATATATATATATATATATATATATATATATATATATATATATATATATATATATATATTTACCATTTTAGAAAACATACTTCCACTTTGAGTTTAACCATAATTTTTGGATATAGCTTCATGTTCATAATAAAAATCATTTTCCCAGAATAACAACTTTTAAATCAAAGTTTATCATAGTTTTTAATTAACTAACCCAAAACAGCCCGCGGTGTTACTACGACGACGTAAATCCGGTTTTACGGTGTTTTTCGTGTTTCCAGGTTTTAAATCATTAAGTTAGCATATCATATAGATATAGAACATGTGTTTAGTTGATTTTAAAATTCAAGTTAGAAGGATTAACTTTTATTTGCGAACAAGTTTAGAATTAACTAAACTATGTTCTAGTGATTACAAGTTTAAACCTTCGAATAAGATAGCTTTATATGTATGAATTGAATGATGTTATGAAGATCATTACTACCTCAAGTTCCTTGGATAAACCTACTGGAAATGAGAAAAATAGATCTAGCTTCAAAGGATCCTTGGATGGCTTGAAAGTTCTTGAAGCATAATCATGACACGAAAAGAATTTCAAGTAAGATTTCCACTCGAAATAAGATTGTTATAGTTATAGAAATTGAATTAAAGTTTGAATATGATTATTACCTTGTATTAGAAATATAACCTACTGTAAGTAACAAGGGTTTCTTGATCTTGTATGATTACTTGGAATGGATTTAGAAAACTTGGAAGTAAACTTGCAATCTTGGAAGTATTCTTGATTTTATGAAACTAGAACTTTTGGAATTTATGAAGAACACTTAGAACTTGAAGATAGAACTTGAGAGGGATCAATTAGATGAAGAAAATTGAAGAATGAAAGTGCTTGTAGGTGTTTTTGGTCGTTGGTGTATGGATTAGATATAAAGGATATGTAATTTTGTTTTCATGTAAATAAGTCATGAATGATTACTCATATTTTTGTAATTTTATGAGATATTTCATGCTAGTTGCCAAATGATGGTTCCCACATGTGTTAGGTGACTCACATGGGCTGCTAAGAGCTAATCATTGCAGTGTATATACCAATAGTACATACATCTAAAAGCTGTGTATTGTACGAGTACGAATACGGGTGCATACGAGTAGAATTGTTGATGAAACTGAACGAGGATGTAATTGTAAGCATTTTTGTTAAGTAGAAGTATTTTGATAAGTGTTTTTAAGTCTTTCAAAAGTGTATGAATACATATTAAAACACTACATGTATATACATTTTAACTGAGTCGTTAAGTCATCGTTAGTCGTTACATGTAAATGTTGTTTTGAAACCTTTAGGTTAACGATCTTGTTGAATGTTTTTAAACCATTGTTTATTAAAACAAATGAGATGTTAAATTGTTATATTATCATGATATTATGATATATAATATATCTTAGTATGATATATATACAGTTAAATGTCGTTACAACGATAATCGTTACATATATGTCTCGTTTCGAAATCATTAAGTTAGTAGTCTTATTTTTACATATGTATTTCGTTGTTAATACACTTAATAATATATTTACTTATCATTTAACATAATTAACCAAGTGTATCAATATATTAATATGATTCATATGTACCTAGTAAGACGTTGTTATAACGATAATCGTTATATATATCGTTTTCGAGTTTCTTAAATTAATAGTCTCATTTTTATGTATATAACTCATTGTTAAAATACCTAATGAGATACATACTTATAATAAAATCATGTTAACTATATATATAACCATATATATGTCATCGTATAGTTTTTACAAGTTTTAACGTTCGTGAATCACCGGTCAACTTGGGTGGTCAATTGTCTGTATGAAACCTATTTCAATTAATCAAGTCTTAACAAGTTTGATTGCTTAACATGTTGGAAACACTTAATCATGTAAATAACAATTTCATTTAATATATATATAAACATGGAAAAGTTCGGGTCACTACAGTACCTACCCGTTAAATAAATTTCGTCCCGAAATTTTAAGCAGTTGGAGGTGTTGACGTATCTTCTGGAAATAAATGCGGGTATTTCTTCTTCATATGATCTTCAGGCTCCCAGGTGAACTCGGGTCCTCTACGAGCATTCCATCGAACCTTAACAATCGGTATCTTGTTTTGTTTAAGTCTCTTAACCTCACGATCCATTATTTCAACGGGTTCTTCAATGAATTGAAGTTTTTCATTGATTTGGATTTCGTCCAACGGAATAGTGAGATCTTCTTTAGCAAAACATTTCTTCAAATTTGAGACTTGGAAAGTGTTATGTACAGTCACGAGTTGTTGAGGTAGCTCCAGTTGGTAAGCTACTGGTCCGACACGATCTATAATATTGAATGGTCCAATGTACCTTGGATTTAGTTTCCCCCGTTTACCAAATCGAACAACGCCTTTCCAAGGTGAAACCTTAAGCATGACCATTTCTCTAATTTCAAACTCTATATCTTTTCTTTTACTGTCCGCGTAGCTCTTTTGTTGACTCTGGGCGGTTTTCAATCTTTGTTGAATTTGGATGATTTTCTCGGTAGTTTCTTGTATTATCTCCGGACCAGTAATCTGTCTATCCCCCACTTCACTCCAACAAATCGAAGACCTGCACTTTCTACCATAAAGTGCTTCAAACGGCGCCATCTCAATGCTTGAATGGTAGCTGTTGTTGTAGGAAAATTCTGCTAACGGTAGATGTCGATCCCAACTGTTTCCGAAATCAATAACACAAGCTCGTAGCATGTCTTCAAGCGTTTGTATCATCCTTTCACTCTGTCCATCAGTTTGTGGATGATAGGCAGTACTCATGTTTAGACGAGTTCCCAATGCTTGCTGTAATGTCTGCCAGAATCTTGAAATAAATCTGCCATCCCTATCAGAGATAATAGAGATTGGTATTCCATGTCTGGAGATGACTTTCTTCAAATACAGTCGTGCTAACTTCTCCATCTTGTCATCTTCTCTTATTGGCAGGAAGTGTGCTGACTTGGTGAGACGATCAACTATTACCCAAATAGTATCATAACCACTTGCAGTCCTTGGCAATTTAGTAATGAAATCCATGGTAATGTTTTCCCATTTCCATTCCGGGATTTCAGGTTGTTGTAGTAGACCTGATGGTTTCTGATGTTCAGCTTTGACCTTAGAACACGTCAAACATTCTCCTACATATTTAGCAATATCGGCTTTCATACCTGGCCAACAAAAATGTTTCTTAAGATTCTTGTACATCTTCCCCGTTCCAGGATGTATTGAGTATCTGGTTTTATGAGCTTCTCTAAGTACCATTTCTCTCATATCTCCAAATTTTGGTACCCAAATTCTTTCAGCCCTATACCGGGTTCCGTCTTCCCGAATATTAAGATGCTTCTCAGATCCTTTGGGTATTTCATCCTTTAAATTTCCCTCTTTTAAAACTCCTTGTTGCGCCTCCTTTATTTGAGTAGTAAGGTTAGTGTGAATCATTATATTCATAGATTTTACTCGAATGGGTTCTCTGTCCTTTCTGCTCAAGGCATCGGCTACCACATTTGCCTTCCCCGGGTGGTAACGAATCTCAAAGTCGTAATCATTCAACAATTCAATCCACCTACGCTGCCTCATATTCAGTTGTTTCTGATTAAATATGTGTTGAAGACTTTTGTGGTCGGTATATATAATACTTTTGACCCCATATAAGTAGTGCCTCTAAGTCTTTAATGCAAAAACAACAGCGCCTAATTCCAAATCATGCGTCGTATAATTTTGCTCGTGAATCTTCAATTGTCTAGACGCATAAGCAATCACCTTCGTCCGTTGCATTAATACACAACCGAGACCTTTCTTTGATGCGTCACAATAAATCACAAAATCATCATTCCCTTCAGGCAATGACAATATAGGTGCCGTAGTTAGCTTTTTCTTCACTAATTGAAACGCCTTCTCTTGTTCATCCTTCCATTCAAATTTCTTCCCTTTATGCGTTAATGCAGTCAAGGGTTTTGCTATTTTGGAGAAATCTTAGATGAATCTTCTGTAGTAACCAGCCAATCCTAAAAATTGACGTATATGCTTCGGAGTTTTTGGGGTTTCCCACTTTTCAACGGTTTCGATCTTTGCCGGGTCCACCTGGATATCTTCTTTGTTCACTATGTGATCGAGGAATTGAACTTCTTCCAACCAAAATGCACACTTTGAAAACTTAGCGTACAGTTTTTCTTTCCTCAATACTTCTAGCACTTTTCTCAAATGTTCTTCGTTCTCTTGATCATTCTTTGAGTAAATAAGTATGTCATCGATGAAAACAATGACAAACTTGTCAAGATATGCCCCACACACTCGGTTCATAAGGTCCATGAACACAGCTGGTGCATTATTCAATCCAAACGGCATAACCATAAACTCGTAATGACCATAACGCGTCCTAAAAGCAGTTTTTGGAATATCATCCTCCTTTACTCGCATTTGATGATATCCAGAACGTAAATCGATCTTCGAATAAACCGACGAGCCTTGTAGTTGATCAAATAAGTCGTCAATTCTCGGCAGTAGATAACGGTTTTTGATGGTGAGTTTGTTCAACTCTCTGTAGTCAATACACAACCTAAATGTACCATCCTTCTTCTTGACAAACAAAACAGGAGCTCCCCATGGTGATGTGCTTGGTCGAATGAAACCACATTCTAATAGTTCTTGCAGTTAGCTTTGCAGTTCTTTCATCTCGCTGGGTGCGAGTCTATAAGGAGCACGAGCTATTGGTGCAGCTCCTGGTACAAGATCTATTTGAAATTCAACAGATCGATGTGGAGGTAGTCCCGGTAATTCTTTCGGAAATACATCGGGAAATTCTTTTGCGACGAGAACATCATTGATGCTCTTTTCTTCAGTTTGTACTTTCTCGATGTGTGCTAGAACAGCATAGCAACATTTTCTTATTAGTTTTTGTGCCTTCAAATTACTAATAAGATGTAGCTTCATGTTGCCCTTTTCTCCGTACACCATTAAGGGTTCTCCTTTTTCTCGTACAATGCGAATTGCATTTTTATAACATACGATCTCTGCTTTCACCTTCTTCAGCCAGTCCATGCCAACTATTACATCAAAACTCCCTAACTCTACTAGTATCAAGTCAATCTTAAATATTTTGCTACCCAGTTTAATTTCTCGATTCCGGCATATATTATCTGCTGAAATTAATTTACCTTTTGCTAATTCGAGTAAAAATTTACTATCCAACGGCGTCAATGGACAACTTAATTTAGCACAAAAATCTCTACTCATATAGCTTCTATCCGCACTCGAATCAAATAAAACGTAAGCAGATTTATTGTCAATAAGAAACGTACCCGTAACAAGCTCCGGGTCTTCCTGTGCCTCTACCGCATTAATATTGAAAACTCTTCCGCGGCCTTGTCCATTCGTGTTCTCCTGGTTCGGGCAATTTCTAATAATGTGGCCCAGTTTTCCACATTTATAACAAACTACATTGGCATAACTTGCTCCGACAATACTTGCTCCGCCATTACTCGTTCCGATACCATTTGTTCCTTTCGTTCTGTTAACCCCTGGTCCGTAGACCTCACACTTCGCCGCGCTATGACCATTTCTTTTACACTTGTTGCAAAATTTGGTGCAGAACCCCGAGTGATACTTTTCACACCTTTGGCATAGCTGCTTCTGATTGTTGTTGTTGTTGCGGTTGTTATTGTTGTTGGGATGATTGTTGTAGTTGCTGTTGTTGTTGTTTTTGTTATTGTTGTTGTTGGGCCGTTTGTTGTAGTTACGATTGATGTTGCGATTGTTGGGATAATTGTTGCGATTATTATTGTAATTGCTGTTGTTGTTGTATTGGTGATTCTTATCACCGTTTTCCTCCCACTTTCTTTTAACTTGCTTCACATTGGCCTCTTCAGCCGTCTGTTCTTTAATTCTTTCATCAATCTGGTTCACTAGTTTGTGAGCCATTCTACATGCCTGTTGTATGGAGGCGGGCTCGTGTGAACTTATATCTTCTTGGATTCTTTCCGGTAATCCTTTCACAAACGCGTCGATCTTCTCTTCCTCATCTTCGAACGCTCCTGTACACAATAGGCACAATTCTGTGAATCGTCTTTCGTACGTGGTAATATCAAATCCTTGGGTTCGTAACCTTCTAAGTTCTGTCTTGAGCTTATTAACCTCGGTTCTGGGACGGTACTTCTCGTTCATCAAGTGCTTAAATGCTGACCACGGTAGTGCGTACGCATCATCTTGTCCCACTTGCTCTAGATAGGTATTCCACCATGTTAACACAGAACCTGTGAAGGTATGCGTAGCGTACTTTACTTTGTCCTCTTCAGTACACTTACTTATGGCAAACACCGATTCGACCTTCTCGGTCCACCGTTTCAATCCAATCAGTCCTTCGGTTCCATCAAATTCCAAAGGTTTGCAGGCAGTGAATTCTTTGTAGGTGCATCCTACACGATTTCCTGTACTGCTAGATCCAAGGTTATTGTTGGTATGTAGCGCAGCCTGTACTGCGGATATGTTTGAAGCTAGAAAAGTACGGAATTCCTCTTCATTCATATTCACAGTGTGTCGAGTAGTCGGTGCCATTTCCTTCAAAATAGTCAAATGGAACAAGTTAATCATACAGAATATTAAGAGTAGTTAATAGTATTTCGTAGCATAATATGAACTCATTTATAAAAGCTTTTTCTTCATATTAGCGTTTTATAAGTTTAAATTCGGGTAGTACCTACCCGTTAAGTTCATACTTAGTAGCTAATATACAATTCAACTACTACAATTCTATATGAAAAACTGATTATAATAATATTTCGCGTTCAAACTTTTATACAATATTTTACAAACTTACAATACCGCTTATTTTACATAAAGCATGAAATATAGTACACAATAACTTTGATACAAGATAGTTGTGAAGATAATTCTAGCTAGTACACAAGTCGTTCAGCAAAGGCAATAAAGACACGTAATTCATACGTCCAGAAACAAGTCATGCATTCTAGTTTTACTAGGACTACTTCCCATCCTTGGTCTTGTGGAACATAATCGTTATGGCCGTTGATAAGACAGCGTGTTGTAACGTCGTCAAAGGGACGAGGGTTACGTAATGACCAACAGTCTCGTAATAACCTAAAAACCTCATTTCTTACCCCAATTACCGACTCCGTCACTTTTGGGAACGTTTTGTTTAATAGTTGTAGCCCGATGTTCTTTTTCTCACTTTGGTGAGAAGCGAACATTACTAACCCGTAAGCATAGCATGCTTCTTTATGTTGCATGTTAGCCGCTTTTTCTAAATCCTGAAGTCCTATCTTGTAACAACCCAAACCAAACCACATTCGAACCCGCTTAAAATGTCACACAAAAAAAAATAATTATTTATTCGACAAGTGGCGCGGCGCGCCATGGACCTCGCGCGGCGCGCAAAAGTAGCCTGTCCAAAAGTTTTGAAACGCAAAAAAGATGGACCACTTCCCGACATAATTAGACCAAACGCTTTTCACAACCCATTAAAATATATGAAACTAACACATTTCAATCGTGAAATCAAGTTTTACATAATGGGGCCCACATTGGCCGTTTTACGACTTCCGTACAAAATACAAGTTTCCATCACAATTTACATTTAGATGAGTTAGGACTCTATAACCCAACCCGATACCAAGAGCATAATCCCGAGGACTACCAAATCCCCAATCCGCGTCCGCATATCCAAAAGCTACCCCATCGAGCCCAAGCGCTCCTACGCAACTAGTCTAACAACTAGCTAGTTTCATAACGCAATACCTGTAAAAAGGTAAACAACGAGAGGGGTAAGCTAAAAGTTTAGTGAATGCAATAATTATACGAATACATATATAATTATACCTACTTGCAAACACTTACACAAACCGCAAACACGCTAGCAAACATAATTAGCTTATCGTCACAATAACAAGCTATAAATCTCCAATACCACAAGCTAGCATAACAACCGCATATAAATATAACTTGAATAATATAATATGCTTACAACACAAATAACCATGGTCGACCAATAGTACAAGGGAACGGCGCTCGCGAAAACGCCATCGGTGTTCATAACATCCATTAGGGCACTTAACACCTCGCACCACTAACCCCTAGGGTGGCACCTTAACACCTCGGTACATCACCCCAAGTGGCATCTTAACACCTCGATGCAACACTCATTATTTTACGGAGTGGTGTCTTAACACCTCGACACTACACTCCTAGGTGGCATCTTAACACCTCGATGCTACACCCGAGTGGCATCTTAACACCTCGATGCTACACTCTTCACGTAAAACATGGTGTCTTAACACCTCGACACTACACCTTTCATGCTACAACAAATAGATACATTATATACATACGCATATAATTATTCCACTCACCTTGGAATGCCCGCATAAGTCATGTACAACATGATCTTCGTCCTCAAATCCGAGCAAGTAATCACCTATAATACACATAGGCACAATATACACATAAATTACACATTCTCTAAAAGAGAACCCGACACAAACATCCCTTAACCGAGGGATTACACCTTGCTCGCCAAAACCCGCCCATTTAAAACCTAATGGACACTAACACATCAGCACTTCGGGTGGTAATTCAAACCAACACAACAAAGTACGATTTAACCCTAAATCATACTTTACACCCATTAGACCAAACCTTGGTCTTAAAACTAAATTACTACTTAGGTAGTAGTCATTTCAAACGCCAATTACACAAAAACCCCAACACGTGCAATATTGACCCATAACAAGGTTGACCACGTTTGACTAAATCTTAAAATATCATTTTAACTCAAAATTACTTCTTGCGAGTAATTCATTCCAAAAACATCATTTAACACTTAACAAAATCGTTTAACATCCATTTAATCCAAATTAGTGTCATCCTTAATTTTGACCCAATTCAAATTACCCATTTTGACCAAAGTCATAAAACGCCCCAAAATCACTAACGACTAGTGATTATATTTCCAAGACAACCACTAACACTTAAATCAAGTATTTACCTACTTGACTTACCAAAACTTGACTTGAAACTTAATTTAACACCGAATCAAGCTTACTTGTCCCAAAATACCCATTCGACCCGTTTTGACCTAAATTAGGGTTTACACCCAAAAACCAAGTCAACACAAGTGTTCTAAGGTTTAACCACACACGCAAGATCCAAACTTACAATTTAATCAATCGAAACCCTAAGTCACCCATTTAGGCTTACTTACATGAATCTTACCCAAAACTCCCAAATTTCACAATAAAATGGGTTTATAACTCTAACTAACACAAACCCTAACTCAAACAAGAAATCAAACACTACAATTCGGATTAGGGTTTACCTCAAGCACCAAAACGAGCTCTAGTAGCTAGAAACACCAAGGAGAACCAAAACCCGCTTCCAATTTGGGCAAAAATCACCATCTTCATCATTAACTCAAGCTTCCTCTCTCTAGAAACTCATCTCTCTCTCTCTAAGATTGGGAGTGTTTGAATGGATGTCAAAATGATCCAAAAGTGGATCTAAAACTGATATTAAAGCCACAAATCCGTCCATAAGTGAAAGGACCAAAGTACCCCTCATTTGACCCTTTAAAATGCTGAAAAACCGCATCAGGCACTTTCGGCGCACCGCGCCATATGGTGGGGCGCCGCTCCACCCTACAGGTCAGATTTCAGAAACTTGTTTTGGCCATAACTTTTTGACCGTAGCTCCGTTTTCGATGAATCAAATATCGTTGGAAACGTAATAAGATTTCCTTTCTAATGGTGAGGTTTTGAAACATCAACTCAAACTTTATTTGGGGTCGAAAAGGTACGTACACACCTTGTAACTCCAAACAACGTCCAGTTTTCTTCGACGTTCGAGCAAGCAACACGTACATGCTTCGTACACTTCATACACACATCGTACACCGTAAATACATTATGTGCAATAAATATTTGGGTCTTACAATTCGGATACATTGAGTCAAAATAATTTCTTAACCCGTTGCGTAAAATAGCATTTGGGTTCCCCGCAATATATGCGTCAAAGTAAACACATCGTAACTTATGGGTTTCCCAATGTGATATCCCCCATCTTTCAAACGAAAGTCTCTTATAAACCAAGACATTCTTGGAACGTTCTTCGAATGTCTTACAAACTGATTTCGCCGTAAATAGTTGTGGCGAAGAATTCTGACCGACTCTAGACAAGATTTCATCAATCATGTCTCCGGGTAGGTCTCTTAAAATATTGGGTTGTCTATCCATTTTGTGTTTTTATACTGTAAAATAGACAAGAGTTAGATTCATAAAATAAAAAAAAAATACTTATTAATACAAGCAATTTTTACATATATCATAAAGCATAAGCACACTATATTACATATATTACCCCACACGAATACAACTATCTTATTCCTACTCGCTCGTTTCTTCTTCTTCTTCGGTTTTGGTTCGTTTTGCCAAGTTTCTAGGGATATATGATGTTCCCCTAATACGAGCTGTCGTTTTCCACAACGGTTTAGAAAAACCTGGTGGTTTAGAGGTTCCCGGGTCATTGTTACAACTTAAGGGCTTCGGGGGTTGACGATACATATAAAGTTCATCGGGATTAGAATTAGATTTCTCTATTTTTATGCCCTTTCCCTTATTATTTTCGTTTGCCTTTTTAAATTCAGTTGGGGTAATTTCTATAACATCATCGGAATTCTCGTCGGAATTCGATTCATCGGAGAATTGGTAATCCTCCCAATATTTTGCTTCCTTGGCGGAAACACCATTGACCATAATTAACCTTGGTCGGTTGGTTGAGGATTTTCTTTTACTTAACCATTTTATTATTTACCCCACCGGTTCTATTTCCTCCTCCGGTTCCTCCTCTTCCAGTTCTGATTCTTCTTCTGGTTCTGATTCTTCTTCCGGTTCTTCTTCGGGAACTTGTGAATAAGTCCAATATATATTCGACTCTTCGTTATTATTAGGTGAGTCAATGGGATATGTGCTAGAGGTAGACATCTATCACACAATATCAAACATGTTAAGAGATTAATATATCACATAATATATACATGTTAATAATATATAGTTTCCAACAAAAATGTTAAGCAATCATTTTTAAAGAAAACACGGTCGAAGTCCAGACTCACTAATGCATCCTAACAAACTCGATAAGACACAATAATGCAAATTTCTGGTTCTCTAAGACCAACGCTTGGATACCAACTGAAATGTCCCGTTCTTATTGATTAAAAACGTTCCATATTAATTGATTTCGTTGCGAGGTTTTGACCTCTATATGAGACGTTTTTCAAAGACTGCATTCATTTTTAAAACAAACCATAACCTTTATTTCATAAATAAAGGTTTAAAAAGCTTTACGTAGATTATCAAATAATGATAATCTAAAATATCCTGTTTACACACGACCATTACATAATGGTTTACAATACAAATATGTTACATCGAAATCAGTTTCTTGAATGGAGTTTTTACACAATATCATACAAACTTAGACTCCAAATCTTGTCCTTATTTTAGTATGCAACAGCGGAAGCTCTTAGTATTCACCTGAGAATAAACATGCTTTAAACGTCAACAAAAATGTTAGTGAGTTATAGGTTTAACCTATATATATCAAATCGTAACAATAGACCACAAGATTTCTGATGTTATGCGAGGTGTATATAAAATAGTTATTAATTTTAGCAGAAAACACTATTAAATACGATACAATTTTACACAAGATATTTATTTATTTATAGAATGGATATACTTAAACCTTGCTACAACACTTATAGGCAGTGTACCTAATCGTACAGTAGTGTAGTTTTTAGTAAGTCCGGTTCGTTCCACAGGGAAATCTTTAAACAAAGCTCAACGCTATATTAGTTTACTTTTATAAAAATACAAACATATATATAAGTAATATTATTATTATAAAGGGGGGTTTTTACCGTTTAATGACCGGTTTGTCGATTTTAAAACTTTAGTCGCAGTTAAAACCTAATGTAAAATATTAAATAAATAAAAGACTTAAATTAAAGCGTAAAGTAAATAACGATAATGAAATTGCGAATAATAAAAGTGCGATAAAATAAAATTGCGATAATTAAAAGTGCAATTAAACATAAAATAAAGGAAATTAAATATGAAATAAAAGAATTATGCTTATTTAAACTTCCGTAATCATGATGTTTGACGTGTTGATTTTAGTTTTATGCCCATGGGTTAATTGTCCTTTGTCCTGGATTATTTAATATGTCCGTCTGGTTTTTGTCCATAACAGTCCATCAGTCATAAATATAAAGTGCGAGTGTCCTCATCAAATTATTCTTATACCCGAAGTTAAATATTCCAACTAATTGGGGATTCGAATTGTTAGAAGGTTTTAATACTTTGTTTAATGAATACACCAGGTTATCGACTGCGTGTAAACCAAGGTTTTACTACTTTGTTAACAATTACACCAATTACCCTTGAATGTAATTTCACCCCTGTTTTAATTATTCTAGTGGCTATTAATCCATTCCCGTGTCCGGTTAAATGAACGATTATTCGTACATATAAATACCCCGCCCATCGTGTCCGATCGAGTGTATATGGTAATTTATAGGGACGCCCAATTGTAAATCTTTATATTAACATTAACAAACTTTCATTTAGTTAAACAAATATAAAGCCCATTAATAGCCCATAGTCTAATTTCCACAAGTGTCGTTCTTTTATCCAAACCCCAATTATGGTACAAAGCCCAATTACCCAATTTTAGTAATTAGCCCAACATCATGATTACTTCGTTTTAAATAAGCATAATAATAACTTAGCTACGAGACATCAATATAAAAAGGTTGAATATAACTTACAATGATTAAAAATAGCGTAGCGTTACACGGACAGAATTTCGACTTACACCCTTACAACATTCGCTAACATACCCTTATTATTAGAATTAAAATTAAAATTAAAATATAAATTATATATATATATATAAATTTTACGTATGATAAGAGAAGAAAAAGATGATGATTTTTTGATCAGAATTCGGTTTGCTTTATAGGCAGAGTTGAAATTTGGGGCTCCGCGACTCGCGGCAAAATCCTCTTCAAACTCCGCGAGTCGCGGAGGTTACTTTTACAGCTCAGTCCTTGGAGTTTTACTCTGCCGACGGTTTTTATTATATATATAATATATATATAATTAATATAATTAATTATATATTATATTATATTTATATACATAGTTAACTTTTAATTTTTAGTCCGTTGCGTCGAGCGTTAAGAGTTGACTCTGGTCCCGGTTCCGGATTTTTGAAAGTCCTTGCGTACAATTTTATATTTTGTATTTTGCGTTTTGAATCTTGTACTCTTGTAATTTCGAGACGTTTCTTATCAATAATTGGAACCTCTTTGATTGTCTTTTGTACTTTTGAGCTTTTTGGTCGTTTGCGTCTTCAATTCGTCGAATCTGTCTTTTGTCTTCACCTTTTATTATTTAAATGAATATCTCTTGTAAATAGAACAATTGCAACTAGAAGCTTGTCTTTCTTGAGGAATATTGCTATGAAATATATGTTCGTTTTTAGCATTATCAAATATTCCCACACTTGAGCGTTGCTTGTCCTCAAGCAATATCGTTTTGAAATACTAGAATCACTTCTTTATTCTTCACACTTTGTACATCAGTGATTTCTATACGGCGGTATAAACAATGGTAGTAACGATATGGTTTACAGTCCCACATGACTATAAAAATTTAGATTCATTAAGGAAATTGGATCTTTATGAAAACATTTGATCTTTTGAAATCTAGTTTTTACCCTATATAAGTTTTCCGGAATAACCCTTTACCGGTGTTTGCAAAATATTTTTGTGGGTTTGGTGGGTTTCAGATTTGAAAATTTTAGCTCAAAACTTGCGGTTTTGTGTCACCCACTTGCTAACCTTGTATTTGGAAAGCAACACGTCCAGTTTACTTGTCCTGTATATTACCTTTCGGCAAACTACCGTCCGGTTGAAAGGAAAGCGTTGAACAAGCAACTGTTAAGGCAATGTCCCGTGACATGCTTTTGATTATGGTCTATAACGTGTCGGACGCAATTACTATCCTTGGTAGGAGCAATAGTAAAGCTCACCCTTATAATTTTTCGGCTTGGCACAAGGTCCTGTCTTTGACCATGCTATGCAACCACCGTTCTTACGGTTGACACCCGATTTGGTTCAGGTGACCTAATGAATTCCAGGTGAATTCCTAGGATTTTACGTTCAATGGTAATGAACGCATTGAAAATAGGGTTTTCAGAAAACAAATCGGTTTGTAATTTTTATCAAAATATTTTCTCGTTTAAGCTCGAGTTTAGATATCATTGAATTCCATGAGTTTGAATTCTCAATCTTTAAGGTCAATCTCTAGGATTGAGTAATATCAGTCTTAAAAGCTGATTTTTAATCTTTAAGGAGATTATCCTTTCTGGGGATCTGATTCATTAGTCTTATCCAGCTAATTTGCATGGTGCCCCCCCCATTGTACGAGATAAATCCTTCTCATGGTTAGGATAAATCTGACCACTTGGCGACCCTGTTTAATGCTGAGGTCCGTGGATTTCCTGCTGATTTTAGTGATGACTTTTCTAGATTTTTCGTCAACCTACAGCTGGTCTGGACGACAACTTCATGACCTAAATCAAGAAGCGCGTGTCTTTTTCGGAAGACTTTACTTCCTTTTAATGATGGAATTGATTCATCGTGTAGATCCATCTCTTCTTTTCTTTCATCGGGTAAAACAGTTTAGTTTAGTCCAAAGCAAAAGTATTTTCAGTTATTTGTTACAGATATATGTGACATATGTTTAAAATAACTTGGTAAATTTTCCCACACTTGGCTTTTATTTTCCTTTTTATCGTCCTCTATTCCATTTTAAATGAATTTTGACATTTTAGTTTGTTTCTTAATTTATGTTCTTTCTGAGATAACAATAATTTCGGTGTTAAAACCTAGTTTTATCGTTCATAAATATGTATAAACATGATTTTGAATTCATTTAATTGAAAATTTTGAAAAATTTTACTCGAATTGGGTAGTCAGTATATAAGACTAGGGCTGTTCTTTTTTATCAGAGAGCACTAGATTCTAATACAACTACTGCTTTACTAGTATTTTTAATGGTAACCAAGTGTATAAAGTAAAAAATTTTAAAATCCGAAAGAATTTAACCCCTTCCCACACTTAAGATCTTGCAATGCCCTCATTTGCAAGAAATCAGTAACAATTTAAATTATTGAGGGTGATTTATGTGAAAATGATTAAATTTTACCAAAGTTTCCAAATATATTGGCGTTTGTTTGCTGAATGATAAATGGTGCACATCATTTGTTCATTCCGTCTTGTTGTTATTTCACATATATTTTGCATCTTGTCGTCAAAATTAGTTGCTTTTGCTGAACTTAATGCCAGTCTTTGAAAATGCGTTGTTTTACCCTGTTGTGTACATAAGATAAACTGCAAACATATATACATATTTTTGAAGTTTGGTATATTACCCCACATTCAAAAATTATTAAAATCTAAGAATAAAAGTTAGATAATTATAAAAATGATTACAATATTAACAAAAGTATTAAATGTATCAATAATTACAAATTACAAAATAATAAAAAAATAATAAGTAAACTAAGGATGATATTGGTACCAATAGGGGTTCCAGGCATAACCATAAGTGCTATAGAATGCTTCGGCAGGGTCATACGTAGGATATGGTGGCTGCATCTCTATAGACCAAGGAGGGAAGATGGGTTTCGGTGTAGGAATATAGTTTCTACCTATATGTTGGCAATGAGATATGATCTGGTTCTGATGAACTTGCCAATCTTCAAATGCTCTCTGTCTAGCATTTTCGTATTCCTGAGAAGCTATAAACCTATGCATTTCTTGCATCTCATTCCCCCCTCCTACATTACCTTGCTGCTGGTTTCTCTCCACCTGTGGATGTCTACCATGGTATCGTACTGCGGCGTTATTTCGCCTCTTCAAAACTTTCGCACCATGGTACACATTTAAACCTATAGTATCGCGGGGTTCCGGCTCTTCTAGTAATAATCCCCCCCGACTTATATCCACACCGAGATATTCACCAATCAAAGTAATAAAAATACCACCTCCTATTATGCTATGTGGTCGCATCCCCCGAACCATAGCTGATAAATAATAACCCACACAATATGGTATACTTACAGCGCTTTGTGGGTCTCGAATACACATATGGTAAAACAAATCCTGTTCATTTACTTTTTCTTTGTTCTTACCCCTTTGTGTAATCGAATTAGCTAAAAACCTATGTATCACTTTTAATTCGGCTCTATCTATATCCAAATAAGAGTAATTTCCCCCTTTGAAACGGTGATGGCTTGTCATTTGACTCCACACACCGTGTGTATCAAAATTCTCATCTATCTTTCTACCGTTTAGTATCAATCCTCTACAATCGGCAGACGCTAACTCCTCAGGCGTATATATACGTAAAGCCTGAGCCATGTCCAGTAAAGACATGTGGCGCATCGAACCGCCTAACAAAAATCTAATAAAAGAACGATCAGTTAAACTAGCTACCCGATCATTCAACTCTATACTACATAACAATTCTTCACACCATACTTTATATACAGGTCTGCGTATGGTGAATAAACATATCCAGTCATTAAAAGAAGAATTACCATACCTCTGTACAAGTAATTCCCTAATTGGCCCGGCCAATTCTACAGCTTCTAAGGGTCCCCATTCTATGACCCTCAGTACCTCAACAACCTTAGAATGAAGAGTATGCAAACCCCGTTGATATTTTGGATAATCTATCCAAAGTCTGTCAAATCTCAGGTTCGGGTGCAACTCTTCCAAATGCATATCGGAAAAGGTCATGACTGGATGAGGTACATCCTGCTTGTAGTAGTTATCCACCTCCTGTTGTTCCAAATTCTCAGCAGGGGCATTGCGGGCATGGGATGAAGATTCACCCCTTTCATTCTGCAAAACACATCAAACACAAATTTTGTGCATCCAAATATGCATTAGTGTCAGCAAAATCATCAATCAAAATAATTACAATGACATTATCAATTTATATCAAACTTAAGCTTATTATCACATTTTTATCAAATCTACACTTTTTCAAATAAGCATATACGAAAATTTTCGCCAAGTTCATAAGCATTCAACTCAAATAACCTGTCAAAATAATCATTACTAGCAATTAAACAAGTCTCAAATGGCATTATCTTTCAAAAATCAAGTTCATGAATTTTAGACTTGAAAAAGTCCACTTTAATTCTCAAAATCATGTTTAGGCTCAAAGTTTGGATCATTTAACTACCTAGACATGTTACACTACTCAATTTAGCAACAATTCATGACAAAAATCGTCCATAACCTGTTTATATCAAAAAGCCCCAAATTGCTCAAGAACACAAACCCTAGATTATTCAAAATTTGAAGTTTAAGGCTTCTAATCATGTTAAACAGCATCAATCTAGGTTATACAAGCATAATACATAAACAATTTAAGTCTAATTACACTAAAAAGCATCAAAATCAAATTGGGGAAAAAATAGCTCAAGAACATCAAATTTCGAATTAAATGGTGTTTAGGTGTAGAAATTTACCGTTTTTCTTGAGTAATTCTTAGATAGCATCCTTCTCAACATGATTTTAGCAAAAAATTTGGTGATTAACGGTTAAAAATTGGGATTTTTGGGGGTGTTTTTCGGGTTTTTCGGGTGCAGAATTCGCTGTGTTTTTGTTGTTTTGGGTTGGGGACTGATCTGTTCTGCAGTTATATTTTTTTTTCCGGTTTTTAGTCTCTCCGCGACTCGCGAAGATTTAAGCTCCAAACTCCGCGAGTCGCGGAGTTTTTTTTTTTTTTTTTTTTTATAATCATTAACTTATTAAAACAATTAAGTAATTAATTTTAAAATTTTGTTTCCCTTGTTATTTAGGACGAGGTCGTTTCGGATCGATGTCCTAGTCCGTCCTTCGACAAAATTTTAAAATTTGTCTTTTTGTAGCGATTGTTTTAAAAGCTAAGATTTTTGGGTTTTTTTTAATGTTTTTGGCATACTTTAAATCAATAAGATTAAAAATAATGATAATAAAAGTTCTCGTCCCTCCCTCGGGTAAAGCAATTTCGGTTCAAAGACCTAGTCTTCAACTTACGACGAATTTTAAAAATCATATTCTTAACTTAATGAGATAAAGTAAATTTTTGTTTTTAAATTCACACAACTTAAATATAAAATTCAAAAGTAATATTAAAAATTCACACCAAACTTAAAATTTGAAATGCATAAAATTAAAAATTTATATTTTAAAAATTAAAAGTTCACACCAAACTTAATTTAAAAATTTATAAATTCATATCAAACTTATATTAATTTTTCAAATATTTACAATTTTAAATATATTGTTTTTACAGAGTTTACAATATTAATTTAAGATTTAAATATTAAGATTAAAAACATGGTAAAAATAAAATTAAAAATCTTTTTGTCTTTTTATCCCGCTTTAATCAATCAAATATTATCAAAAATATGCGCCCCTCTTTTCGGTAAAGTAATTTCGGTTCCAAGACCTAATTTAACTCATGACGAATTTTTGAAATATTTTGGGTTGATTGATTAAAGATATTTATACCTTAAGAATAAACGTTAAATTTCGCAGTGATGTAATAAATTTTTGAATGATATCAATAATTTCGGTCGCCAAACCTAATTTTATTTAATACCAATTTAATACTTTTTAGCGAACAAATTAGCGTTTATTATCAAAAGGTTAAAAATAAAAATAAAAACTAAAAACTGTACAGACATACCTGTGAAATAGATTTCTTAGTTATATGATCTATTCCATTCATAAGATAGTCGGTTTAATTGATTTTCCATGGCTACATAGGCGTAACCTCGAGCATTCAGTGTCTTTTCTTCTAAACATATGAACGGTCCGTCTCTGCATAAAGTAACAAATTCGGTATTTGAATAGGTTTGATTATTTGAACATTTACCTCCATGTGACCATTTTCCGCATTTGTGACATCGTTCTAGGTGTCGTGCTCTTCTTTTCGCTGCGGATTTTGATTTTCCTTTACCAAATTGTAACTTATTATCTTCGCATCTGGATTCTTTTCTAACTCCGTCCATTCTTTCTCTGATTACTGATACTATTTCACTCGGGAGTATGTCATTATTACGTTTAGTGATCAAAGCGTGTAGCATTAGACCATGGTTTAGTTCACAGGCAGTCTTCATTTTGTAAAAACCTAAAAAAAATAAAAATTCAGAATGGGGGGAGAAGACTAGTTCTTTAGGGTCTGCTAGGGAAAGACCATTCGGGTTCCATTTTCGAGAACTACACGAAAACAGACAATCTAACTCTAACAGAAATACATATTATCCTTTAAAGACTTGATTCTCCCCACACTTAGTTAGCTGTGGTTTCGAAATTGTGATTAACTTCGTTGTCGACTTCCATCGGACCATGTATGTAATGTTTAACTCTGTGACCATTAACTTTAAATTCAATCCCATTTAAATTTATCAATTCTATCGTTCCGTATGGGAAAACTCTTTTGACTATGAATGGTCCAGACCATCTTGATTTCAATTTTCCAGGAAATAGCTTGAATCGTGAATTGAAAAGAAGAACTCTGTCTCCTTCTTTAAATTCTTTTGAACTTCTGATTCTTTTATCATGCCATTTCTTCGTTCTTTCTTTATAGATTAACGAATTTTCGTATGCTTCATGTCTTAATTCTTCTAATTCGTTTAGTTGACTTAATCGTAGACGTCTGGCTTCATGTAAATCAAGATTACATGTTTTCAAAGCCCAAAATGCTTTGTGTTCAATTTCTACTGGAAGATGACATGCTTTTCCATAAACAAGTCTAAAAGGTGTGGTTCCAATTGGAGTTTTGTAGGCTGTTCTAAAAGCCCAGAGTGCATCCTCCAATTTAATGGACCATTCCTTCGGATTTGATCCTACGGTTTTCTCTAGAATACGTTTTAAAGCTCGGTTGGTATTTTCAACTTGTCCACTTGTTTGTGGATGATATGCGGTGGAGATTTTATGAGTTACTCCATATCTTTTAAGAACTTTCTCAAGTTGATTATTACAGAAATGAGTACCCCGATCACTTATTAAAGCTTTCGGTGTTCCAAACCTTGCAAAAAGACGTTTTCAAAAGTTGACTACAACTCGTGCATCGTTAGTTGGGAGAGCTTGTGCTTCCGCCCATTTAGATACATAATCAATGGCTACGAGTATATATAGATTATTATGAGATTTTGGAAATGGACCCATAAAGTCAATACCCCAAATGTCAAATACTTCACATACTTGGATGACATTTTGTGGCATTTCATCACGTTGACTTATTTTTCCGGCCCTTTGACATGCATCACAAGATTTGCAAAGAAGGTGTGCGTCTTTGTAAATTGTAGGCCAATAGAATCCAGCTTCATAAATTTTTCTTGCTGTTAGTTGAGGCCCATAATGCCCTCCTGTTGGTCCTGTGTGACAATGGTTTAAAATTTTACTAGCTTCATCTCCAAATACACATCGGCGTATTATTCCATCGGGACAACTTTTAAACAGATGTGGATCTTCCCAGAAATAGTGTTTTATATCACTGAAGAATTTCTTTCGTCTTTGGTACGATAATCCTTTTTCAAGGAATCCACAAACTAAGTAGTTTGCATAGTCTGCAAACCATGGGATTTATTTATAATCTATCTTCAATAGATATTCATCAGGAAAGTTGTCTTGTATGGCTGATTCATTCAGAACTTCTAATTCGGGATTTTCAAGACGAGAAAGATGATCAGCGGCGAGATTTTTTGCTCCTCTTTTATCTCGGATTTCAATATCAAACTCTTGTAAGAGTAAGATCCAACGGATTAATCTTGGTTTAGCATCTTGTTTTGAAAATAGGTATCTAAGAGCAGAATGGTCGGTATAGACCACCGTTTTTGCTAGAACGAGATATGATCGAAATTTGTCAAAAGCAAAGACAATAGCAAGGAGTTCTTTTTCAGTAGTTGTATAGTTTGTTTGTGCTCCTTGTAATGTCTTACTAGCATAATATATAGGTTGAAATCGTTTTTCAATCCTTTGTCCTAAAACGGCTCCCATTGCAAAATCACTTGCATCGCACATTAGTTCAAATGGTAGATTCCAATTTGGTGTTATCATGATCGGTGAATTAGTGAGTTTCTCTTTAAGAATATTAAAAGATTTGATACACTCATCTGAAAAGATGAATGGCGCATCCTTTTCTAGGAGTTTATTCATAGGAGTGGCAATTTTAGAAAAATCTTTTATAAAACGTCGGTAAAAACCGGCATGCCCTAGAAAACTCCTAACTCCTCTAACATTTGTGGGATGTGGAAGTTTAGCAATTATATCTACTTTAGCTCTATCCACTTCAATTCCTTCTTTTGAAATTTTATGTCCAAGAACGATGCCTTCTTTAACCATGAAATGGCATTTCTCCCAATTAAGTACTAGATTTGATTTTTCGCATCTAATTAGCATTCGTTCCAGATTAACTAGACATGATTTAAATGTATCACCGAAGACTGAAAAGTCATCCATGAAAACTTCCATGCATTCTTCTATCATGTCGTGAAAAATCGCCATCATACACCTTTGAAAGGTTGCAGGGGCGTTACAAAGTCCAAATGGCATGCGTTTGTAAGCAAAAGTACCATAAGGGCACGTGAATGTGGTTTTCTCTTGGTCCTCGGGTGCTATTGGAATTTGAAAATATCCGGAAAATCCATCTAGAAAACAATAGTAACTATTTCCGGCTAATCTTTTCAACATTTGATCTATGAAAGGTAACGGAAAGTGATCTTTTCTGGTGGCGTCATTTAATTTTCTATAATCAATACATACACGCCATCCTATTACAGTCCTAGTAGGAATAAGCTCATTTTTCTCATTTGTAATGACAGTCATGCCACCCTTCTTAGGTACGCATTGAACTGGGCTTACCCATGGGCTATCAGAAATTGGATATATCAAACCTGCATCTAGCAGTTTAATAATCTCTTTCTTAACTACATCTTGCATATTAGGATTTAGTCTTCGTTGGCGTTGCACATACGTTTTATGACCTTCTTCCATAAGGATTTTATGTGTGTAATACGAAGGACTTATTCCTTTAATATCATGAATCTTCCATGCAATGGCTGGTTTATGAGCTTTTAACACAGAAATGAGTTGTGATTTTTCATTTTCAGTAAGAGAAGACGATATTATTACAGGTAATTCAGATTCACCATGTAAATAAGCGTATTCCAAATGGTTTGGAAGTGGCTTTAACTCTAATTTCGGAGGTTCTTCTATCGATGATTTATATCGATATCTGTCTGCTTCTTTTAGCATTTGAATTTCTTCTGTTGTTGGTTCATATCCATTAGCTATAAGTGTAGCTAACATTTCAGCTTCATCAATTGGTTCATTACCTTCTCCTAAAGAACATTCTCCTGTTCCTTGTAATTCTGGAAATTCTTCTAATAATTCTGCATGTGCATCTATAGTTTGAATATAATAACATGTATCATCTGCAGATTGTGGTTGTTGCATTGCTCTATCAACTGAAAAGGTAACACTCTCATCCTCTATACTTAGGGTCAGTTTCTTACCGAACACGTCTATCATTGCTTTAGCCGTGTTTAAGAATGGTCTTCCTAATATGAGAGGAACTTGAGAATCTTCTTCCATGTCCAAAACAACAAAATCTACTGGAAATACTAAAGTACCAACTTTAACTAGCATGTTCTCCATTATCCCTCTAGGATATTTTATTGATCTATCGGCTAGTTGTATGCTTATTCTGGTTGGTTTCAATTCTCCAAGGTCTAGTTTAGCGTATAGTGAATACGGCATTAGATTTATACAAGCACCTAAGTCTGCCAATGCTTCTATTGAACTAAGACTACCCAGAAAACATGGAATTGTGAAACTTCCTGGATCAGATAATTTTTCTGGTATCTTATTCAACAGCACTGCTGAACAATTAGCATTCATAGTAACAGCCGAGAGTTCTTCCATTTTCTTTCTATTTGAGATTAGATCTTTCAAGAATTTAGCATATCTAGGCATTCCTGAAATCACATCAATGAAAGGAAGATTTACATTTATCTGTTTAAACATATCCAAGAATTTGGATTGCTCGGCTTCAAGTTTTTCTTTCTTTATTTTACTCGGGTAAGGAAGTGGTGGTTGGTATGGTTTAACATAAGGTTTATCCTTAACTGTGTTATCTTCATTAACCTTTTCAACTACCGGTTCTTTTTCCTTATCTTGATCAGGTTGTGGTTCTTGTGGAGTAGGAATAGTTTCATCAGAAGTTACAGGTATTTCAGGTGGTTTAAGTGTTGTACCACTTCTTGTGGTAATAGCTTTAGCTGTTTCATTCCGGGGGTTAGCATTTGTATCACTAGGTAGACTTCCCGGTTTTCTTTCACCTATTAACCTTGCTAGGTTACTTACTTCTTGTTCCAGATTTTGAATAGAAGCTTGTTGATTTCTAAATGCTTGAGCATTTTGTTCATTGGTTTGTTTTTGAGATGTGAAAAACTGCGTTTGAGTTTCAACTAGCTTCGTCATCATATCTTCTAAATTCGGCTTTTTATCATCGGTTTGTTGTGGTGGTTTGTTTTAAAAATTCGGTCTTTGCTGATTATAAGTATTATTGGATACTTGTTGATTGCTAGGACTTTGTTGGTTGTTGTATGGAATATTTCGGTTATAATTCTGGTTTTGATTGTAAATCGGTCTTGGCGGTTGATAATTATTCTGATAATTATTTCCAGGCCTTTGGTTTATGTATGAAATATTCTCTCTTTGTTCCATTGTTAATTCAATACTGAGACAATCTTTTGTCAAATGTGGTCCTCCACACTGCTCACAACTAATTCGTATTGAGTGAATATCCTTAGTCATCTTTTCCATTCGTCTCTCTACAGCATCTATCTTTGCGGAAATGGAATCTAAGTCATGGCTAGAATCGGCTCTAGCTGCTTTAGATGATCTAACGATATCTTTTTCTTGGTGCCACTCATGTGAGTGGGAAGCAGTGTTATCAATAATTTTGTAAGCATCAGTTTCGGTTTTCTTCATAATAGAACCACCAGCTGCTATATCTATGTCTTTTCTTGTAGTGATGTCGCATCCTTGGTAGAATATTTGTACTATTTGACAGGTGTCTAAACCATGTTGCGGACATCCTCTTAATAACTTTCCATATCTTGTCCACGCCTCATATAGAGTTTCATTTGGTTTCTGTGTGAACGTAACAATTTCTGCTTGAAGTCTTACGGCTTTAGATGCAGGAAAGAATTGTTTAAGAAATTTGTCAACTAAAACATCCCATGTATCAATCGCCCCTTCAGGTAACGATTCCAACCAATCTTTGGCTTCTCCCTTTAAAGTCCAGGGAAATAACATGAGATATATCTGTTTATCCTCCACTTCTCGGATTTTAAATAGTGTGCAGATCCTATTAAAGGTACGTAGATGTTCATTTGGATCTTCCTTCGGCGCACCACTAAATTGGCATTGATTAGTCACCATGTGTAGAATTTGTCCTTTGATTTCATAATCTGGCGCATTAATGTCTGGATGAGTAATTGCGTGACCTTGGCCAGTGCGTTTAGCTCTCATTCGGTCTTCCATACTTAAAGGTTCCAGATTCTCCATAATTGAATTTGTTGAATCGGTATCACTAGATGATTCTGATTTAATGGTTCGTTCCTCAACAATCTCTGTTTGAATGATTGGTGGTTCCGGAGGAAAGTTTAATGGTTCAGGATCTATGAACCGTTCCTGAATATTCTCTGGATTCTCAATTGTGAGGTTGGGTTCAAAAAATGGATTATCGGAAATTTGAACTGAAGTACTTGGTTGACTGGATGACGATTCTAAAGAAAAATCAACGGCGGTTATATTTGCTAAATGTCTTGATCTAGTTACAGGTGGTGAACGTACAAAAGGTGGTGAACGTCTTGCTCGGTGCATTCACTGAATATCCTATTAGTTTTAAAAAGGAAAGAAAAATTATAATAAGTTATCCAATCAATAGACTTTTCTGATTTTGCCCACGTTTCGAATAGCCAAAAGATGCAGCAGAGGGGCAGGATTCGTTTGGTCTCAATATAATTGAGGACTGTTTGACTCCAATAACCCGGTCCACGTACAAATCCAACTATTACTACGAACCAGAAAATTTTGATGTCTATCAATTTAACCACTCAAAATAAATTTTCGTAATTTTAAGAAAATTTAGATAAGAAGTAGAAAAAATTCTAAGTCCTAAAAACTAGAATAGCGAGAAATAAGAGAGAAAAAGAGTTCGTCGCAAAAGGTAGAAAAAGAAAAAAAATGGTTGAAAAATAAAAGGTGACGGAAAAATAAAAGAAACTTATAAAAACTTAAAAATACTTGACTAACCTAACCTTATTACTACAACTAACTTAAAATTATAATCGCAAATTGAGATTACTAATTGAAATGATAATTGATACATAGTAAAAGGTCTAAAAATATTAAAGCTTACAAGGAAAAACTAAATCCCAAATGGAAATAACTTAAAAAGAAACTAAAACTTAAAAAGGCGTCGCAAAATTCTAAAGCACCTAAATCTTAGTCTAAAGAAAAAGCACTTAAGGAATTCTACGGCAAAGCCTAAAAATCTAGGAGTAAAAATAACTATAGCAAAAACTAAGTTTAAAATTAAATATGAGCTAAAAATACAAATATTACGCTACAACGATTAAAAAGGGACAAAATATAAAAATATACAAAAAGTTGTAAAAAGTACAATTTTTATAAAAATATTATTTTTATATTATTTTTTTAATAAAACTACTAATTTTACAAATTAATTAAACTAATTAATACTAAATAAAAGAAATTAAATAAAAAGTAAATCTTAAAATAAAACTAATAATAATAATAATAATAATTAGGTTTAAATAATAATAATAATTAATTAAAACCCGTAATTAATGCTGGTTTAGGGTTTTTTTGTCGCCTGTCAGAAAGGCTCCGCGAGTCGCGGCATTTATTGCATCAAACCCCGCTAGTCGCGGGGTTCCAGAATTCAGCTGACAGGTTTGAATTTTTACGCGTTTTTCTTTATTTATTTTTTTTATTTTCTGTTTTCTGTTTTTAAATAAATAAAAGATTTTAAAATAAAACTTATATTTTTATAAACTAAAATAAAAATAAAGAAACTTATAAAACTTAAATATTTAACAAAATCTTAAAAATACTTATATTTTTGTTTTTCTTTTTATATTTTTCGAATATTTAAAACGTATTTTTACAAAAGCGACTTTTAATAAAAGTAAGCTAAAAATCTTTTTTTTTTTTTTATATTATCGTTGCGCTTCCGGCGTTTAAGAGTGTCCCCGGCAGCGGCGCCAAAAAAATACTTGATGTTATGCGAGGTGTATATAAAATAGTTATTAATTTTAGCAGAAAACACTATTAAATACGATACAATTTTACACAAGATATTTATTTATTTATAGAATGGATATACTTAAACCTTGCTACAACACTTATAGGCAGTGTACCTAATCGTACAGTAGTGTAGTTTTTAGTAAGTCCGGTTCGTTCCACAGGGAAATCTTTAAACAAAGCTCAACGCTATATTAGTTTACTTTTATAAAAATACAAACATATATATAAGTAATATTATTATTATAAAGGGGGGTTTTTACCGTTTAATGACCGGTTTGTCGATTTTAAAACTTTAGTCGCAGTTAAAACCTAATGTAAAATATTAAATAAATAAAAGACTTAAATTAAAGCATAAAGTAAATAACGATAATGAAATTGCGAATAATAAAAGTGCGTTAAAATAAAATTGCGATAATTAAAAGTGCAATTAAACATAAAATAAAGGAAATTAAATATGAAATAAAAGAATTATGCTTATTTAAACTTCCGTAATCATGATGTTTGACGTGTTGATTTTAGTTTTATGCCCATGGGTTAATTGTCCTTTGTCCTGGATTATTTAATATGTCCGTCTGGTTTTTGTCCATAACAGTCCATCAGTCATAAATATAAAGTGCGAGTGTCCTCATCAAATTATTCTTATACCCGAAGTTAAATATTCCAACTAATTGGGGATTCGAATTGTAACAAGGTTTTAATACTTTGTTTAATGAATACACCAGGTTATCGACTGCGTGTAAACCAAGGTTTTACTACTTTGTTAACAATTACACCAATTACCCTTGAATGTAATTTCACCCCTGTTTTAATTATTCTAGTGGCTATTAATCCATTCCCGTGTCCGGTTAAATTAACGATTATTCGTACATATAAATACCCCGCCCATCGTGTCCGATCGAGTGTATATGGTAATTTATAGGGACGCCCAATTGTAAATCTTTATATTAACATTAACAAACTTTCATTTAGTTAAACAAATATAAAGCCCATTAATAGCCCATAGTCTAATTTCCACAAGTGTCGTTCTTTTATCCAAACCCCAATTATGGTACAAAGCCCAATTACCCAATTTTAGTAATTAGCCCAACATCATGATTACTTCGTTTTAAATAAGCATAATAATAACTTAGCTACGAGACATCAATATAAAAAGGTTGAACATAACTTACAATGATTAAAAATAGCGTAGCGTTACACGGACAGAATTTCGACTTACACCCTTACAACATTCGCTAACATACCCTTATTATTAGAATTAAAATTAAAATTAAAATATAAATTATATATATATATATATAAATTTTACGTATGATAAGAGAAGAAAAAGATGATGATTTTTTGATCAGAATTCGGTTTGCTTTATAGGCAGAGTTGAAATTTGGGGCTCCGCGACTCGCGGCAAAATCCTCTTCAAACTCCGCGAGTCGCGGAGGTTACTTTTACAGCTCAGTCCTTGGAGTTTTACTCTGCCGACGGTTTTTATTATATATATAATATATATATAATTAATATAATTAATTATATATTATATTATATTTATATACATAGTTAACATGTAATTTTTAGTCCGTTGCGTCGAGCGTTAAGAGTTGACTCTGGTCCCGGTTCCGGATTTTCGAACGTCCTTGCGTACAATTTTATATTTTGTATTTTGCGTTTTGAATCTTGTACTCTTGTAATTTCGAGACGTTTCTTATCAATAATTGGAACCTCTTTGATTGTCTTTTGTACTTTTGAGCTTTTTGGTCGTTTGCGTCTTCAATTCGTCGAATCTGTGTTTTGTCTTCACCTTTTATTATTTAAACGAATATCTCTTGTAAATAGAACAATTGCAACTAAAAGCTTGTCTTTCTTGAGGAATAATGCTATGAAATATATGTTCGTTTTTAGCATTATCAATTTCATATTTCAATACACATCCCATACATAGAGATAAAAATCATTCATATGGTGAACACCTGGTAACTGACATTAACAAGATGCATATATAAGAATATCCCCATCATTCCGGGACACCCTTCGGATATGATATAAATTTCGAAGTACTAAAGCATCCGGTACTTTGGATGGGGTTTGTTAGGCCCAATAGATCTATCTTTAGGATTCGCGTCAATTAGGGTGTCTGTTCCCTAATTATTAGATTACCAGACTTAATAAAAAGGGGCATATTCGATTTCGATAATTCAACCATAGAATGTAGTTTCACGTACTTGTGTCTATTTTGTAAATCATTTATAAAACCTGCATGTATTCTCATCCCAAAAATATTAGATTTTAAAAGTGGGACTATAACTCACTTTCACAGATTTTTACTTCGTCGGGAAGTAAGACTTGGCCACTGGTTGATTCACGAACCTATAACAATATATACATATATATCAAAGTATGTTCAAAATATATTTACAACACTTTTAATATATTTTGATGTTTTAAGTTTATTAAGTCAGCTGTCCTCGTTAGTAACCTACAACTAGATGTCCACAGTTAGATGTACAGAAATAAATCGATAAATATTATCTTGAATCAATCCACGACCCAGTGTATACGTATCTCAGTATTGATCACAACTCAAACTATATATATTTTGGAATCAACCTCAACCCTGTATAGCTAACTCCAACATTCACATATAGAGTGTCTATGGTTGTTCCGAAATATATATAGATGTGTCGACATGATAGGTCGAAACATTGTATACGTGTCTATGGTATCTCAAGATTACATAATATACAATACAAGTTGATTAAGTTATGGTTGGAATAGATTTGTTACCAATTTTCACGTAGCTAAAATGAGAAAAATTATCCAATCTTGTTTTACCCATAACTTCTTCATTTTAAATCCGTTTTGAGTGAATCAAATTGCTATGGTTTCATATTGAACTCTATTTTATGAATCTAAATAGAAAAAGTATAGGTTTATAGTCAGAAAAATAATTTACAAGTCATTTTTGTAAAGATAGTCATTTCAGTCGAAAGAACGACGTCTAGATGACCATTTTAGAAAACATACTTCCACTTTGAGTTTAACCATAATTTTTGGATATAGTTTCATGTTCATAATAAAAATAATTTTACCAGAATAACAACTTTTAAATCAAAGTTTATCATAGTTTTTAATTAACTAACCCAAAACAGCCCGCGGTGTTACTACGACGGCGTAAATCCGGTTTTACGGTGTTTTTCGTGTTTCCAGGTTTTAAATCATTAAGTTAGAATATCATATAGATATATAACATGTGTTTAGTTGATTTTAAAAGTCAAGTTAGAAGGATTAACTTTTATTTGCGAACAAGTTTAGAATTAACTAAACTATGTTCTAGTGATTACAAGTTTAAACCTTCGAATAAGATAGCTTTATATGTATGAATCGAATGATGTTATGAACATCATTACTACCTCAAGTTCCTTGAATAAACCTACTGGAAATGAGAAAAATAGATCTAGATTCAAAGGATCCTTGGATGGCTTGAAAGTTCTTGAAGCATAATCATGACACGAAAACAATTTCAAGTAAGATTTTCACTCGAAATAAGATTGTTATAGTTATAGAAATTGAATTAAAGTTTGAATATGATTATTACCTTGTATTAGAAAGATAACCTACTATAAGTAACAAAGGTTTCTTGATCTTGGATGATTACTTGGAATGGATTTAGAAAACTTGGAAGTAAACTTGCAATCTTGGAAGTATTCTTGATTTTATGAAACTAGAACTTTTGAAATTTATAAAGAACACTTAGAACTTGAAGATAGAACTTGAGAGAGATCAATTAGATGAAGAAAATTGAAGAATGAAAGTATTTGTAGGTGTTTTTGGTCGTTGGTGTATGGATTAGATATAAAGGATATGTAATTTTGTTTTCATGTAAATAAGTCATGAATGATTACTCATATTTTTGTAATTTTATGAGATATTTCATGCTAGTTGCCAAATTATGGTTCCCACATGTGTTAGGTGACTCACATGGGCTGCTAAGAGCTGATCATTGGAGTGTATATACCAATAGTACATACATCTAAAAGCTGTGTATTGTACGAGTATGAATACGGGTGCATACGAGTAGAATTGTTGATGAAACTGAATGAGGATGTAATTGTAAGCATTTTTGTTAAGTAGAAGTATTTTGATAAGTGTCTTGAAGTCTTTCAAAAGTGTATGAATACATATTAAAACACTACATGTATATACATTTTAACTGAGTCGTTAAGTCATCGTTAGTCGTTACATGTAAATGTTGTTTTGAAACCTTTAGGTTAACGATCTTGTTGAATGTTCTTAACCCATTGTTTATTATAACAAATGAGATGTTAAATTGTTATATTATCATGATATTATGATATATAATATATCTTATTATGATATATATACAGTTAAATGTCGTTACAACGATAATCGTTATATATATGTCTCGTTTCGAAATCATTAAGTTAGTAGTCTTATTTTTACATATGTATTTCATTGTTAATACACTTAATAATATATTTACTTATCATTTAACATAATTAACCAAGTGTATCAATATCTTAATATGATTCATATGTACCTAGTAAGACGTTGTTATAACTCATTGTTAAAATACCTAATGAGATACATACTTATAATAAAATCATGTTAACTATATATATAACCATATATATGTCATCGTATAGTTTTTACAAGTTTTAACGTTCGTGAATCACCGGTCAACTTGGGTGGTCAATTGTCTATATGAAACCTATTTCAATTAATCAAGTCTTAACAAGTTTGATTGCTTAACATGTTGGAAACACTTAATCATGTAAATAACAATTTCATTTAATATATATATAAACATGGAAAAGTTCGGGTCACTACAATGAGCACGGATGATAATTGATGATTAAACTCGATAATGATGCAAGTATATTATAGATAGATATTAGATAATGATAGTAGATGATGATGAACGCGTATGATGGGGTTAAAAGGAACTAATATCCTAGTTCTAACAGAAATATTAGACATAGAAATGGTTGGTGTTGTTTGTGTTTAAACGAGAGGTCACGGGTTCGAATCCGGGCTAAGACGTTTATTTTTATTAAGGCTTGTCTTCAAAGGTTGTATTCTATGTTCATTTTTATTATTATTATTATTATTTGTATTATTATTATTATTATTATTATTATTATTATTATTATTATTATTATTATTATTATTATTATTATTATTATTATTATTATTATTATTATTATTAATACTATTATTATTATTATTATTATTATTATTATTATTATTAATTATTATTCTTAATATTATTATTATTAGTAGTATCATTAGGATTAAAACCAATATTATTATGATTATTATCATTATTATAACATCATTATTTCTAAAACCATCATTATTAGCATTATTATGAAAGGTATTATTTTAGTAAAAGTATTATTTTATTAAAAATTATTATTATCAATATTATTAAAAAAAAAGTTAACATGTGTAGTAAAATTATCATTTTAATTACTATGAGTATTAATATTATTATCATTATTATTAGTATTAGTATTATCATTATTATTATTTTTATCATTAATAACATTATTTTAGTATTATTATTAATATATTAACAAACAAATGATATATATATATATATATATATATATATATATATATATATATATATATATATATAAATTTAATACATATAACATAACAAAATTAATATTTTACTTATTTAAAATATATAAAATTAGTACATGAAACATATAAGGTATTATTAATATGATAAAGATATAACGAATGAATTTATATATAAATTTGTTCGATTACCATTATATGTGTTAATATATATATATATATATATATATATATATATATATATATATATATATATATATATATATATATATATATATATATATATAAATGATATAGGTTCGTGAATCCGAGGCCAACCTTGCATTGTTCAGTTCCGTCGTATGCATATTTTTACTACAAAATATCGTATAGTGAGTTTCATTACTACCTTTTTAAATGCTTTTGCAATATATATTTTTTGGGACTGAGAATACATGCGCATTTTTAAATGTTTTATGAAATAGACACAAGTAATTGAAACTACATTATATGGGTGAATGATCGAAGCTGAATATGCCCCTTTTGATTTGTAACCTAAGAATTAGTAAACCAGTCTACTAATTGACGTGAATCCTAAAGATAGATCTATTGGGGATAACAAACCGCATCCGTTGTAGTGGATGCTTTACTACTTCGATGTTGTTTTATCATGTCCGATGGATGTCCTGGAATGATCGGGGATATTCTTATATGCATCTTGTTAATGTCGGTTACCAGGTGTTCACCATATGAATGATTTCTGTCTCTATGCATGGGACATATATTTATGAGAACTGAAAATGAAATTCTTGTGGTCTATTAAAATGATGAAAATGAATGATTATGATAAACTAATGAACTCACCAACCTTTTGGTTGACACTTTAAAGCATGTTTATTCTCAGGTGTGAAAGAAATCGTCTGCTATGCATTTGCTCACTTTAGAGATATTACTTGGAGTCATTCATGACATATTTCAAAAGACGTTGCATTCAAGTCGTTGAGTTCATCAAGATTATTATTAAGTCAATTATAGTTGGATATATTATGAAATGGTATGCATGCCGTCAACTTTCGATGAAATGAAAGTTTGTCTTTTAAAAATGAATGCAATGTTTGTAAAATGTATCATATAGAGGTCAAATACCTCGCGATGTAATCATATGTTATTGTATTCGTTCTTATGGATTAGGACGGGTCTTTACAAAATAGTTATTAGTATTATCATTAATATTATTATTTTTAGTATTATTATAATTAAAACTGATATTAGTAACATCTAATTATTATGATTACTATTATTATTATTAATATGAACGCGATATAAAAGACGACTAAAAGCTATTAAACGAAGCGATTAGGAAATAATGAGTATGAGTATCATGATGAAATTAATATATTGTAAGATATTGATTTAAAGGAAAAATATCGTTTTCATTATTTTACTATTATTATTATTAAAAGTATTATTAATATTAAAACTATCATTTTTACTAAAATTATTATTTTTAATAAAAATATCGTTGTTAATATGAAACATCATTATTATTATCATTTTAGTAATATTGTTAATAAAAATTATCATTTTATCATTTTTAGAAAATATAATTATTTTTATTTTTATTAGTAGAATAATAATAATTATTATAAAATAATATAACTTTTACTTATTATTATTATCAATATTATTTTATCAAATAAATATGTGAGACAAAGATATTTTACTACGTATAATATAATTACATTAATAATACCTATTATATTATTTTTATGATATTAAATGAACTTTATAAATTTTATTACTTAAGATATATAAAAGTATATTTTTATTATATAAATTTTAATATAAAATTTTATTTATCAATAAAAGAACTATATTATTTAATTTAATAAAATTTATTAAAAATATTTAAATAAATAAAATGACTATATTTAAACTATATAATAATCATGTATAAATTTTGGAAGACATTTTGGTCAATATGACTTTTGTTGACTTTTGCATATTTAGTCTCGAGCATTAGGATTGTGATACACTACGACTTGACCTGAATTGTTAGACAGATATTGATCAAACATATAAATATATATATAATTAATATAGGTTCGTGAATCCAAGGCCAACATTGCACTTGTTCAATGACGTCATATGTATTTTTACTACAAAATACAGTATTGTGAGTTTCATTTGATTCCCTTTTACTCTTTACATTTTTGGGACTGAGAATACATGCGCTGTTCTTATAACTGTTTTGTTAAATGCTTTTAAAATATATTTTGAACTGCGAATACATGAAATACTTTTATAACTGTTTTACGAAATAGACACAAGTACTTGAAACTACATTATATGGTTGAATGGATCGAAGCCGAATATGCCCCTTTTAGCTTGGTAGCCTAAGAATTAGGGAACAGTACCCCTAATTGACGCGAATCCTAAAGATAGATCTATGGGCCTAACAAACCCCATCCGCGGTACGGATGCTTTAGTACTTCGATTTTTATACTGACGAGAGGATTCTGTTATACAGATGAGAGGATTCTGTTTTGGGGATATTCTATATGCATCTTGTTAATGTCGGTTACCAGGTGTTCACCATATGAATGATTTTACCTTAATGCAGACGAGAGGATTCTGCTTGAGGATTATGTTTATGAAAAATGAAAATCTTGTGGTCTATTATATTATTTGAACTGATTTTACCTTTATGCAGACGAGAGGATTCTGCTATTGGAATTATGTTTAATAAAAATATTGTGGTTTATTAAGATGATGGAAATGAATGATTATGATAAACTAATGAACTCACCAACCTTTTGGTTGACACTTGAAAGCATGTTTATTCTCAGGTTTGAAAGAATTCTTCCGCTATGCATTAGCTCATTTTAAGGATATTACTTGGAGTCATTCATGGCATATTTTGAAAGACGTTGCATTCGAGTCATTGAGTTCATCAAGATTATTATTATGAAATGGAATGCATGCCGTCAACTTTAGATATGAATAAAGTTTGTCTTTTAAAAATGAATGCCATGTTTGTAAAATGTATCATATAGAGGTCAAATACCTCGTGATGTAATCAACTATTGTGAATCGTTTATAATGTATATGAACGGGTCCTTTCAAATATTCTCCTCTTTGAGAGCCTCATCTTGAGCTATACGGATTTAGCTATTGAGATTCGTGTGAATGGTGATTTTTAAGGCGCGGACACGAAAGGGTACCATTCTCTCCTTTCGGCTCAAGGCATCAGCTACTACATTTGCCTTGCCAGGATGGTAACGAAGTTCACAATCGTAGTCGTTCAACGTCTTGATCCACCGTCGTTATCTCATATTCAGCTGCTATTGATCGAAAATGTGTTGGAGGCTTTTGTGGTCGGTGAAGATGGTACTTTTGGTTCCGTAAAGATAGTGTCTCCACAATTTGAGTGCAAAGACAACGGCTCCAAGCTCGAGATCGTGAGTCGTGTAGTTTCTTTCGTGAATCTTCAATTGTCTGGAGGCGTAAGCAATAACTTTCTTCTGTTGCATCAATACACACCCAAAACCATGTTTCGAGGCGTCGCAATATACAACGAAGTCATCACTGCCTTCTGGAAGGGATAAGATAGGTGCGGTGGTTAACTTCTGCTTCAGGGTTTAGAATGCCGACTCTTGTTCGGCCGCCCAAACGAACTTCTTCCCTTAGTGAGTTAACGCGGTCAAAGGACGCGCAATCAAAGAGAAACCTTTGATGAACCTACGATAATAACCGGTGAGGCCTAAAAATTGGCGGATATGTGTAGGAGTAGTGGGGGTTTCCCATTTGCTGATGGCTTCGATATTTGCGGGATCAACTTTGATTCCTTGATCGCTCACAATATGAGAAAGAAATTGACCTTCTCGTAACCAAAACTCACACTTAGAGAATTTGGCATAGAGTTGTTCCTGCCTCAAGAGTTCAAGCACGAGTCGAAGGTGACGTTCGTGTTCTTCTTCGCTCTTAGAATAGATTAGGATATCGTCTATGAACACGATGACGAATTTTTCTAGATACGGCTTACACACGCGGTTCATAAGATCCATAAACACGGCAGGTGCGTTGGTCAAACCAAATGGCATCACAAGAAACTCGTAATGACCATAACGGTTCGGAACGCAGTCTTAGGGACATCGCCCTCTTTCACCCTCAACTGGTGATAGCTTGACCGTAAATTGATCTTGGAGTAAACTCTGGATCCTTGCAGCTGATCGAATAGATCATCAATCCTAGGAAGGGGATACCAGTTCTTTATTGTCGAATTGTTTAGTTCGCGATAATCGATACACATGCGGAAAGATTCGTCCTTCTTCTTCACGAACAAAACGGGAGCACCCCAAGGCAAAGAGCTTGGTTGAATAAATCCACGGTCTGGCAATTCTTGTAGTTGGCTCTGCAACTCTAGCAGTACAGAAGGTACGAGTCAATAAGGTGCGTGAGCTACAGGTGCAGCTCCTGGTACTAGATCGATCTGAAACTACACTGATCGCGGCGGGGGTAATCCTGACAACTCTTCTGGAAAAACTTTTGGAAATTCGCCTACAATCGGCACATCCTTCATGCTTTTCTCCTCAGCTTCCAACTTCTTCACATGCGCCAAAATAGCAAAATGCCCTTTTTTTTAAAGGCAAGTAAATTGTATTATAAAGTAATGATACACGAGAGAACCTAGCAAGGCGCTAGGCAGACCACGAAATAACACACAACTACAAACATAGCATGCACACACAAACATAAGCTCAAAACTATAGAGGACACACAATCACGAAGGTATTATAGGCACACGACACGACAACTAAGGAAACTAAGTTTCCGAGTCCGATAACACGCAAGAGGAGCAACATGAGCAATAACCAATATCCTCCTCCGAGTTATTCATCACATTCTCGATGAAGTATCTTTCGTGCCATCGAAAATTATCTCAACGCCGGTTACGCTTCATATTACATCTACCCCACAAATATTTAATAAAGCGACTTTTGATCAAAGGAGGAGCTTTTTTTCTCTTTTAGCACGAAAATGAGCTACCGTGGTATATGCAGGGCAGGGGGTACATCATGTAAGTCATCACAATCTTTTTCTTTTTTTTTCCTTTTCTCATGACATTTTGTGCCTTCATACAACTAATAAGGTTCAGCTTTGGGCTACATCTCTCCCCGTAAACAATTAATGGTTCACCATCTTCGCGAGGTATACAAAAAATCTTCTCTCCACAGACAACTTCTGCTCTTACCTTGGACAGCCAGTCCATGCCGACTATCACATCAAAGCTCCCCAACTTAATGGGTATCAAATCAATCTCAAAATCCATACCAGATAAGTTTATTATACCTACTCGGCCAATTTGGTCAACTTTTTCAAGTCTTCCATTGGCTACCTCAACAAGATAACTCTCCTCCAAAGGAGCTAACGACCAATCTATCTTAGAGCAAAAGTGTCTACATATATAACTCCTATCGGCACCAGTATCAAACAAGACAGAAGCTAATAGTTTATTGTGAAACGACCCGTCCTAATCCATCTGGACGAATACATTACAATTGGTTACATCGCGAGGTACTTGACCTCTATATGATACATTTTACAAACATTGCATTCGTTTTTAAAAGACAAACTTTTATTACATCGAAAGTTGATGGCATTCATACCATTTCATAATATATCCAACTATAATTTACTTAATAATAATCTTGATGAACTCAACAACTCGAATGCAACATCTTTTGAAATATGTCATGAATGACTCCAAGTAATATATCTAGAATGCGCAAATGCACATCGGAAGATTTCTTTCATACCTGAGAATAAACATGCTTTAAAGTGTCAACCAAAAGGTTGGTGAGTTCATTAGTTTATCATAATCGATCATTTCCATCATTTTAATAGACCACAAGATCTCATATATTGTCACGCGTAACTCGCGAATTAAAATTCATTCATATGGTGAACACCTGGTAACCGACCTTAACAAGATGCATATAGAACATCCCCATCATTCCGGGACTCACATCGGATATGATAAATTCGAAGTACTAAAGCATCCGTAACTCGGATGGGGCTCGTTGGGCCCGATAGATCTATCTTTAGGATTCGCGTCAATTGGTGGCAATCATCATAAACACCAATTCTTAGGTTACCAAGCTAAAAAGGGGCATATTCGGTTCGATAATCCAACCATAGAATGTAGTTTCGATCACTTGTGTCTATTTCGTAAAGCATTTATAAAAGCGGCGCATGTATTCTCAGTCCCAAAAATATATATTGCAAAAGCATTTAAAAAGGGAGCAAATGAATCTCACAATCCAATATTTTGTAGTAAAAATATTCATTCGACGAAACTGAACAATGCAGGGTTGGCCTTGGATTCACGAACCTATACATTTGTATATTTATTAATATATATAATCGCAATTGAACAAATTCATATATTATAACTTATTTTATATATTATATATATTTAATTTGTGTATACAAAAATGATTAGTGTTTAGATAGTTATATTAATATATATTCGGTTAGTTTTATATTAAAAGTACCTGATTTGTTATATATGAATATTCGTATAAAATTCGTTAATATGATTAATACGTACTATAATGTAATATCACCTATAAATATATTTTTATATACATAATATTTATTTAGTAAAATAATATTATTAATGGTAAATAAAAGTTGTATTTGATTATAATGATAATAATAAAAAATAACAATACTGATAACAATAATAATTATGGTAATTTTACTATTAATAATAGTTAGGATAATAGTTTTAATAGTAATAATAACGATACTCATAATATTGATAATAATACATATAATAATCTGATAATACTAATAATAATGATAATATTAATAATACATAATAATAATAATACTCATGATAATATTAATAATAATAATAATAATACTTATAATGCTTTGATAACATTATTGATAATGATAATAATGATAATAATAATATATAATGATAATAATGTTAGTAAGAATGATAATACTTGTAATAATAAGGAAAATGATAATTTTAATAAAAATACTTTTGTTAATAAGTATAATTTAAAAATGCTAATTTTAATGATAATACTAATAATAATAAAAATGGTAATAATAATAGTAATGATAATTCCTAGTACTCATAATAATAATAATATTTATTTTAGTATGGTAATAATAATAATAATAATAATAATAATAATTATTATTATTATTATTATTATTATTATTATTATTATTATTATTATTATTATTATACTACTACTAATAATAACAATAATCATAATAATCATGATAATAATAATAAATGATAATTAATTATAATAATAATAATTATAATACATAATAATATTAACCATAATAATAATAATGATTTGGTATTGAAAAAAACTACCTTCCAAGCCTTTCTAAAAAAATGTGCCCCGAACCAGGCTCGAACTCAAGACCTCTCGCTTAAATCGATACACCCTAACCATTCCTCCGTGCTCGCTTTTTTGATTTATTTTCCTCGTTATATTTATTTAACTTATTTTATTTTCCTGCTACTTCTTCTTCTCAAATAAGCGACTGATAAATCATTAATCCACCCAACTAAATACGTTTTTGATTTATGAATTGTAATTGAAATAAAATGATCGATTGTGTGATTTTTTAATAACAGAACAGATGGAAAAGAAGAAAGAAAAAAATAAAATAATAAAAATATAGCAGTAGCAGAACCCGACTGAAAACGATGAACTTGAAATGTGATTTTGAAATTCAGATAGTTTTAGATTATGCTTTCTTCATGAAATGTGTTGTAAAACCTTTATAGAAACTCCCTGGATTCTTAATTACAACAGAACCATCCTATAAACCTTTAATTCGATCATTGAGCGCTTGTTTGACTTTTTGCTCAAGAACTTTGACTTCAAAAATTCGTGTTTGATTTGTAAAATTGGAAACTGAGATTTTACATATACATTCACGACATGTTTTAGAACCATACTGCATTTATAGATTTTTAATTAAAACAAGAATTCGAATTTTGGCTAGAAAGAATGAAGAACAGAGGAACGAGCTTGTTTCATATTTCTTTTCTGTTTAACTTCAACAATTCAAATCAGTTAATAATTGATAGATGATATCGATAATGAGAAAGAGTTGGAATGATTGGGTTTAACATGAACTAATCGATTATATACAAGTACGTGGTATTTAGTTTCTCAATCAGACAATCAGACAAAAAAAATAAATAAATAAATAAAACATAAAATAACTAGAAAGTTGATATGATTGCTAACAATTTTTGTTTTTCACTGTGTGTTGATTCCTATCTGGGACCGATTCTGAGACAAGAGAAGCAAAATGATAGTGATGTTAAACAACTCACTCTTATCTGATTTATTTTCATTATTTTAATTACTAATATAATAATAATAATAATAATAATAATAATAATAATAATAATAATAATAATAATAATAATAATAATAATTAATAATAATTATATTAATAACAATAATAATATTTATTAATAAAGATAAATAATAATAATATGGTAATATTATTAATAAAACAAATGATCTCAAAAAAAAATTAATAAGTTTAATAATAATTAATACTAATGATAATTATTATATTAATAATAATTCTTAATAATGATGATAATAATAATTATAAAAGTAATAATATTAATACTGACAATTATAATAATACTAATAATATTTGAATTACAACTAAATTATAACTTTAATTATTCTTATAAACTTTTTATCATACCTTACAGTCATAATAATAATAATGTTATTAATAATAATACTAATTTTAATAGTAATACTGTTAAATAAAAATAATAATAATAACATTAATATTAGTATTGATATAACAAATTAAATGTATCGAATTCCATATATATATATATATATATATATATATATATATATATATATATATATATATATATATATATATATAATATTAATAATACAGATTTTAATATTAATATTACCATTTATAGCTATATTTTAACTTGCATTATTTATTATTTAATAATCATATGTTATATGATAACCTTTATTGAATATTTATTATTTATAAATTATATATATATATATATATATATATATATATATATATATATATATATATATATATATATATATATTACAATATACATATAATATTTTATCATCAAAAAATATATGTTTATATATATAGATTTATTTTAAATTTACACTTAATTATTTTGTATTCTATTTTGCATATTTACTTCTAATGTTTATTTTATAATTTCAAATTATTATATATATTTTCACTTATATATATATACATATTTATTTTCACACCATTGTTCGTGAATCATCGGGCACAGTCCAAAGGTAAATGATTACATGAAAATAGTTTACAAATTTTAATATTCAACATTACAAACTTTGCTTATCGTGTCGAAATCATAATAAGATTTAAGTTTAAATTTAGTCGGAAATTTCCGGGTCGTCACAGTACCTACCCATTAAAGAAATTTTGTAGTGACCTGAACTTTTCCATGTTTATATATATTAATTGAGATTGATATTTACATGAATAAATGTTTCCAACATGTTAAGCAATCAAACTTGTTAAGACTTGATTAAATGAAATAAGTTTCATATAGACAATTGATCACCCAAGTTGACCGGCGATTCACGAACGTTACAAATTTGTAAAAACTACATGTTGTGGTATATATAGACATATATATATGGTTGACATGAGATTATGATGAGTAAGTATCTCACTAAGTATATTAACAATGTGTGATATACATAAGAAATGAGATTACTAAGTTAAGAAACTCGAAATGATATATATAACGATTATCGTTTGGATAACGTCTACTAAATACATATTTATTATATTAAGATTTTGATACACTATATTTAACATGATAAAATGATATTTAAATATATCATTAAGTGTGTTAACAATGAACTACATATGTAAAAACAAGACTACTAACTCAAGAATTACGAAACGAGACTTATATGTAACGATTATCGTTGTAACGATATTTTAAGGTATATATCATATTAAGAGATATTCATACATCATAATATCATGATAACATAATAATTTAACATCTCAATTGATATAATAAACATTGGGTTAACAACATTAATTGAGATCGTTAACTTAAAGGTTTCAAAACAACACTTACATGTAACGACTAACGAAGACTTAACGACTCCATTAGAATGTATATACATGTTGTGTTTTGATATGTATTCTTACACTTTTGAAAGACTTCAAGACATATATGAAAGTACTTCTACTTAACAAAAATGCTTACAATTCTACTCGTATGCACCCGTATTCGTACTCGTACAATACACAGCTTTTAGATGTATGTACTATTAGTATATACACTCCAATGATCAGCTTTTAGCAGCCCATGTGAGTCACCTAACACATGTGGGAACCATTATTTGGTAACTAGCATGAAATATCTCATAAAATTACAAAAATATTAGTAATCATTCATGACTTATTTACATGAAAACAAAATTACATATCCTTTATATCTAATCCATATACCAACGACCAAAAACACCTACAAACACTTTCATTCTTCAATTTTCTTCATCTAATTGATCTCTCTCTCAAGTTCCATCTTCAAGTTCTAAGTGTTCTTCATAAATTCCATAAGTACAGTTTCATAAAAATCAAGAATACTCCCAAGTTTGCAAGTCGAGTTTCAAGCTTTCTAATCCATTCCAAGTAATCATCTAAGATCAAGGAACCTTTGTTATTTACATTAGGTTATCTTTCTAATTCAAGGTAATATTCATATTGAAACTTTGATTCAATTTCTACAACTTTAACAATCTTATTTCGAGTGAAAATCTTACTTGAACTGTTTTTGTGTCATGATTCTGCTTCAAGAAATTTCAAGCCATCCAAGGATCCTTTGAAGCTAGATCCATTTTTCTCATTTCCAGTAGTTTTATCCAGAAAACTAGAGGTAGTAATGATGTTCATAACATCATTCGATTCATACTTATAAAGCTATCTTATTCGAAGGTTTAAACTTGTAATCACTACAACATAGTTTAGTTAATTCTAAACTTGTTCGCAAACAAAAGTTAATCCTTCTAACTTGACTTTTAAAATCAACTAAACACATGTTCTATATCTATATGATATGCTAACTTAATGATTTAAAACCTTGAAACACGATGAACACCATAAAATTGGATATACGCCGTTGTAGTAAAACCGGGGGCTGTTTTGGTTTGGATAATTAAAAACTATGATAAACTTTGATTTAAAAGTTGTTCTTCTGGGAAAATGATTTTTCATATGAACATGAAACTATATCCAAAAATCTTGGTTAAACTCAAAGTGAAAGTATGTTTTTCAAAATGGTCATCAAGATGTCGTTCTTTCGACGGAAATGACTACCTCTTTAGTAATTGACATGTAACTTAAATTTCTGACTATAAACCTATACTTTTTATGTTTGGATTCTTAAATTAGAGTTCAATATAAAACCATAGCAATTTTATTCACTCAAAACGGATTTAAAATGAAGAAGTTATGAGTAAAACAAGATTGGATATTTTTGATCTTTTTAGCTACGGGAAATGTTTAACAAATCTATACAAATCATATTCTAGCTAACTTATATTGTATTATACATGTATTCTAATATATTATGTAATCTTGGGATACGATAGACACGTATGCAAATATTTTGACATATCATATCGACCCATGTATATATATTATTTGGAACAACCATAGACACTCTATGCGCTGTAATGTTGGAGTTAGCTATACAGGGTTGAGATTGATTCTGTGATGACCCAGAGATTTCCGACCAAATTTAAACTTTAGTCTTTATATGTTTCCGACACGATAAGCAAATTTTGTTAAGTTGAATTTCATAAATATTAAACTGTGTTCATACATTCATTCAACCTCGACCAAGTCTCGACGATTCACGAACCATTATATAAATGAATATGATTATATGTATTATTATAAATTGAAAATATTAACAAAGTATTAAAAGTATAATACTTTACATGAACGTATTTGTTCAATATGTTTATAGATGGAATTAGAAGATAATATCAAATGATTGATTTATCAGGTACATTGTATGGTTATGAGTCTCTGTTTCAAGGCCCACGTTGATTTGAGAAAATCATTTCTGTTTAACGGTATTCGGAATAAATGGTAAAGTGATTACAAGTAAGAACAAATGTATCAATTAATGAAAGTTAGACAAAAGTTAGTGGAGAATTGAATTTCATAATAATTGACTGATTTATTTTCAAATGTGCGGAAACGCTTTTCGACCCAATAGAATTTGATTATGAAAATGTTTTGTTTAAAGAACATAAGTTGATTATATAAATAGGATACCAATTATTAGAATTAAATAACTCGCAACGCGTATATAAATATTGAAAATATTTATGATTTTAAAATAAACGGTGATCCGGAAATGAGTTCTATAAATTTTAGGCTTACCAAAAATGTATTTAGGATCTAGTTATTTAATTTTAACAGTTTTTATATTTTACCCATAAATGAGAGGGACAGTTGATGTAATTTTTATTTAGTAAATTAATGACTAAATTTTATACCATAATGATCTAAATAAATAAAGATGCTTAATTTAAAATTTTGGAATTTTTCTGAAGACTTTTAATTCGCCACTGAGTAACAACGGGGTACGATATTTCAGTCCATGAAAAAGTGTCGGTAGGAATGGTAAAAAATGACAGCTATTGTTGAATCACATGTTTGATTTCTGAATATTTTATTTGCCACTATCTTTGTTTTCTCAAATATTATCACAATATATATATATATATATATATATATATATATACACACGTACATGTGAGTGGTGTATCCACAAAACAACATATTTGACTCTCATAAAACACAAGACTCAACCACCATCCACCCATCAACTATGTCCTTTGCTGTTTTCATATTCAAGTTATATTAGCAAGCTTGTTGCAACCTTACTATTTAATCTTCACAAACAACCATGGCTCACAACCACTAGTCGAAAACCACCATCACGCTAGAGCTTTTATTGTTCGTTTCACCTGGCCTTTTACCACCTCCTAACACAACCCACTATCGACAAACACCACAACATTGAAAAACTTAGTTCAACCTTGACTTATTTTAATTCATAACAACATATACATGGCTAATTATGACCAATCTCCTCACACATGTATTTGTGCTTCAACCTCTACAAATTCATCACCACCTACAATCATTCGACCATCACCATGTCACCTTCAACTTCATCCTAACGCCATGAATTGCCTTCCATCACCACTCTCTCAACCACTGAAGCACCACCACCCTTACCACCTCCTTATATATTTTTTTTCTTTCTCTTTCTTTTCCTTCGTAGATCATACAACTACCACCAACAACACTTACACACTGTTGTAGCTGCTGTAAGACATCCTTAAACACGACCAAACCACCATCTTTCACGATTGTAAAACACCATTTTAAACCCAACAAAAACTGCTCGATGTTACCGCTACAGTTCTGGGTTTATTGCTATGCTACTAGTACTTGTTCTGTGTTCCACTTCGATCAAACCCACCATCGAACAACCTTAAAATCTTAAACTAACAACGGCTGTTGCTGCATCTTTTCATGACCCAATACATACCCACCTGCACCACTCTCCACCATAACAGTGAATCACCACACACCATAAACAAACCATCATCGTCACCATTTTTTAGTCACTTAAACCACCACCTCGATCATCACACTTGTTTTTCTCTCTCTCCTAAGTATGATCGTGAAACCATCACCACTTCTGTTAATGATGGCGATAACGATTATATATGATGGTGAGTTATGATGATGATATTATTATGATAAAAACGATGATGAATCTTTGATTATGATTGAACGAACGATGATGGTTAGGGGTACGTACAGTATATGACGATTGATTATGATAATGATGATCCACGGTGATGGAAGAAACCGTGAGGTATGATTGTGATGATGATATATGGAGACGATTTATGATGATGATTGATGACGAAGAAGAGTGAAGTTAATGATGTTAATAGATAATAACGATGATGGTGGATATCGATAGTATGATGATGAAGATAGAATACGATCCTATAATGTTTGATGACTACCAGCGTATTTATTTTTTGCTGTTTCTACTTCTAACTACCGTCGACTGATTTCCAAAACTAAAACCTATTTGATAAATTAATTGACAAAGATTTGGGCTGCTTTTGATTTATATTGTTGGGCTTCCTTAAATGATTAATGGATCATTTATTCGGGTGGGCCGTGAATTTCTACTGTTGGGCCGAATGGGCTTGGTTAATGGGAATAGCGACGATGGGTTAAGGTAATATAGGGCTGCATTAAAATAGAGAAACAAAATCGGAGTAGATGGTTATGGGTGTTGATGAGTGAACGAGAGGTCTCGGGTTCGAGCCCGGCTTGGTGCAATTTTTTTTAAAACTGACTCCTAAGGTAGTTTTATACTTTTAAAAATTATTATTATTATTAATATTATTATTATTATCCTTAGGTATTTCTACAATTATTAATTTTACAAAACAAAAGATATATATGTAAATATATTATTACATAAAATATACTAATATTACATAAAATTATGTTTCAACTAATATTATTGATATAACATTAATTAAATATCAAATAAGTATCATAATATATTATAAGAATAATTAATACATAACAAATATATAAACTTGATTGATTTATACTATAATGTGTTAATTGAAATGTCCCATTCTTATTGATTAAAAACGTTCCATATTAATTGATTTCGTTGCGAGGTTTTGACCTCTATATGAGACATTTTTCAAAGACTGCATTCATTTTAAAACAAACCATAACCTTTATTTCATCAATAAAGGTTTAAAAAGCTTTACGTAGATTATCAAATAATGATAATCTAAATTATCCTGTTTACACACGACCATTACATAATGGTTTACAATACAAATATGTTACAACAAAATAAGTTTCTTGAATGCAGTTTTTACACAATATCATACAAGCATGGACTCCAAATCTCGTCCTTATTTAAGTATGCGACAGCGGAAGCTCTTAATAATCACATGAGAATAAACATGCTTAAAACGTCAACAAAAATGTTGGTGAGTTATAGGTTTAACCTATATATATCAAATCATAATAATAGACCACAAGATTTCATATTTCAATACACATCCCATACATAGAGATAAAAGTCATTCATATGGTGAACACCTGGTAACCGACATTAACAAGATGCATATATAAGAATATCCCCATCATTCCAGGACACCCTTCGGATATGATATAAATTTCGAAGTACTAAAGCATCCGGTACTTTGGATGGGGTTTGTTAGGCCCAATAGATCTATCTTTAGGATTCGCGTCAATTAGGGTGTCTGTTCCCTAATTCTTAGATTACCAGACTTAATAAAAAGGGGCATATTCGATTTCGATAATTGAACCATAGAATGTAGTTTCACGTACTTGTGTCTATTTTGTAAATCATTTATAAAACCTGCATGTATTCTCATCCCAAAAATATTAGATTTTAAAAGTGGGACTATAACTCACTTTCACAGATTTTTACTTTGTCGGGAAGTAAGACTTGGCCACTGGTTGATTCACGAACCTATAACAATATATACATATATATCAAAGTATGTTCAAAATATATTTACAACACTTTTAATATATTTTGATGTTTTAAGTTTATTAAGTCAGCTGTCCTCGTTAGTAACCTACAACCAGTTGTCCACAGTTAGATGTACAGAAATAAATCGATAAATATTATCTTGAATCAATCCACGACCCAGTGTATACGTATCTCAGTATTGATCACAACTCAAACTATATATATTTTAGAATCAACCTCAACCCTGTATAGCTAACTCCGACATTCACATATAGAGTGTCTATGGTTGTTCTGAAATATATATAGATGTGTCGACATGATAGGTTGAAACATTGTATACGTGTCTATGATATCTCAAGATTACATAATATACAATACAAGTTGATTAAGTTATGGTTGGAATATATTTGTTACCAATTTTCACGTAGTTAAAATGAGAAAAATTATCCAATCTTGTTTTACCCATAACTTCTTCATTTTAAATCCGTTTTGAGTGAATCAAATTGCTATGGTTTCATATTGAACTCTATTTTATGAATCTAAACAGAAAAAGTATAGGTTTATAGTCGGAAAAATAAGTTACAAGTCGTTTTTTTAAAGGTAGTCATTTCAGTCGAAAGAACGACGTCTAGATGACCATTTTAGAAAACATACTTCCACTTTGAGTTTAACCATAATTTTTGCATATAGTTTCATGTTCATAATAAAAATCATTTTCTCAGAATAAAAACTTTTAAATAAAAGTTTATATCATAGTTTTTAATTAACTAATCCAAAACAGCCCGCGGTGTTACTACGACGGCGTAAATCCGGTTTTACGGTGTTTTTTGTGTTTCCAGGTTTTAAATCATTAAGTTAGCATACCATATAGATATTGAACATGTGTTTAGTTGATTTTAAAAGTTAAGTTAGAAGGATTAACTTTTGTTTGCGAACAAGTTTAGAATTAACTAAACTATGTTCTAGTGATTACAAGTTTAAACCTTTGAATAAGATAGCTTTATATGTATGAATCGAATGATGTTATGAACATCATTACTACCTTAAGTTCCTTGGATAAACCTACTGGAAAAGAGACAAATGGATATAGCTTCAACGGATCCTTGGATGGCTCGAAGTTCTTGAAGCAGAATCATGACACGAAAACAAGTTCAAGTAAGATCATCACTTGAAATAAGATTGTTATAGTTATAGAAATTGAACCAAAGTTTTAATATGATTATTACCTTGTATTAAAATGATAACCTACTGTAAGAAACAAAGATTTCTTGAGGTTGGATGATCATCTTACAAGATTGGAAGTAAGCTAGAAAACTTGAAAGTATTCTTGATTTTATGTAACTAGAACTTGTAGAATTTATGAAGAACACTTAGAACTTGAAGATAGAACTTGAGAGAGATCAATTAGATGAAGAAAATTGAAAAATTAAAGTGTTTGTAGGTGTTTTTGGTCGTTGGTGTATGGATTAGATATAAAGGATATGTAATTTTGTTTTCATGTAAATAAGTCATGAATGATTACTCATATTTTTGTAATTTTATGAGATATTTCATGCTAGTTGTCAAATGATGGTTCCCACATGTGTTAGGTGACTCACATGGGCTGCTAAGAGCTGATCATTGGAGTGTATATACCAATAGTACATACATCTAAAATCTGTGTATTGTACGAGTACGAATACGGGTGCATACGAGTAGAATTGTTGATGAAACTGAACGAGGATGTAATTGTAAGCATTTTTGTTAAGTAGAAGTATTTTGATAAGTGTATTGAAGTCTTTCAAAAGTGTATAAATACATATTAAAACACTACATGTATATACATTTTAACTGAGTCGTTAAGTCATCGTTAGTCGTTACATGTAAGTGTTGTTTTGAAACCTTTAGGTTAACGATCTTGTTAAATGTTGTTAACCCAATGTTTATAATATCAAATGAGATTTTAAATTATTATATTATCATGATATTATCATGTATGAATATCTCTTAATATGATATATATACATTAAATGTCTTTACAACGATAATCGTTACATATATGTCTCGTTTAAAAATCATTAAGTTAGTAGTCTTGTTTTTACATATGTAGTTCATTGTTAATATACTTAATGATATGTTTAATTATCATAGTATCATGTTAAATATATATATATCCATATATATGTCATCATATAGTTTTTACAAGTTTTAACGTTCGTGAATCACCGGTCAACTTGGGTGGTCAATTGTCTATATGAAACATATTTCAATTAATCAAGTCTTAACAAGTTTGATTGCTTAACATGTTGGAAACATTTAATCATGTAAATATCAATCTCAATTAATATATATAAACATGGAAAAGTTCAGGTCACTACAGTACCTACCCGTTAAATAAATTTCGTCCCGAAATTTTAAGCTGTTGAAGGTGTTGACGAATCTTCTGGAAATAGATGCGGGTATTTCTTCTTCATCTGATCTTCACGCTCCCAGGTGAACTCGGGTCCTCTACGAGCATTCCATCGAACCTTAACAATTGGTATCTTGTTTTGCTTAGGTCTTTTAACCTCACGATCCATTATTTCGACGGGTTCTTCGATGAATTGAAGTTTTTCGTTGATTTTGATTTCATCTAACGGAATAGTGAGATCTTCTTTAGCAAAACATTTCTTCAAATTCGAGACGTGGAGAGTGTTATGTACAGCCGCGAGTTGTTGAGGTACCTCAAGTCGGTAAGCTACTGGTCCGACACGATCAATAATCTTGAATGGTCCAATATACATTGGATTTAATTTCCCTCGTTTACCAAATCGAACAACGCCTTTCCAATGTGCAACTTTAAGCATGACCATCTCTCCAATTTCAAATTCTATATCTTTTCTTTTAATGTCAGCGTAGCTCTTTTGTCGACTTTTGGCGGTTTTCAACCGTTGTTGAATTTGGATGATCTTCTCGGTAGTTTCTTGTATAATCTCCGGACCCGTAATCTATCTATCCCCCACTTCACTCCAACAAATCGGAGACCTGCACTTTCTACCATAAAGTGCTTCAAACGGTGCCATCTCAATGCTTGAATGGTAGCTGTTGTTGTAGGAAAATTCTGCTAAAGGTAGATGTCGATCCCAACTGTTTCCAAAATCAATAACACATGCTCGTAGCATGTCTTCAAGTGTTTGTATCGTCCTTTCACTCTGCCCATCAGTTTGTGGATGATAGGCAGTACTCATGTCTAGACGAGTTCCTAATGCTTGCTGTAATGTCGGCCAAAATCTTGAAATAAATCTACCATCCCTATCAGAGATAATAGAGATTGGTATTCCATGTCTGGAGACGACTTCCTTCAAATACAGTCGTGCTAACTTCTCCATCTTGTCATCTTCTCTTATTGGCAGGAAGTGTGCTGATTTGGTGAGACGATCAACTATTACCCAAATAGTATCAAAACCACTTGCAGTCTTTGGCAATTTAGTGATGAAATCCATGGTAATTTTTTCCCATTTCCATTCCGGGATTTCGGGTTGTTGAAGTAGACCTGATGGTTTCTGATGCTCAGCTTTGACCTTAGAACACGTCAAACATTCTCCTACATATTTAGCAACATCAGCTTTCATACCCGGCCACCAAAAATTTTTCTTGAGATCCTTGTACATCTTCCCCGTTCCAGGATGTATTGAGTATCTGGTTTTATGAGCTTCTCTAAGTACCATTTCTCTCATATCTCCAAATTTTGGTACCCAAATCCTTTCAGCCCTATACCGGGTTCCGTCTTCCCGAATATTAAGATGCTGCTCCGATCCTTTGGGTATTTCATCCTTTAACTTTCCCTCTTTTAAAACTCCTTGTTCCGCCTCCTTTGTTTGAGTAGTAAGGTTATTATGAATCATTATATTCATAGATTTTACTCGAATGGGTTCTCTGTCCTTCCTGCTCAAGGCATCGACTACCACATTTGCCTTCCCCGGGTGGTAACGAATCTCAAAGTCGTAATCATTCAATAATTCAATCCACCTATGCTGCCTCATATTCAGTTGTTTCTGATTAAATATGTGTTGAAGACTTTTGTGGACGGTATATATAATACTTTTGACCCCATATAAATAGTGCCTCCAAGTCTTTAATGCAAAAACAACCGCTCCTAATTCCAAATCATGCGTCGTATAATTTTGTTCGTGAATCTTCAATTGTCTAGACGCATAAGCAATCACCTTCGTTCGTTGCATTAATACACAACCGAGACCATGCTTTGATGCGTCACAATAAATCACAAAATCATCATTCCCTTCAGGCAATGACAATATAGGTGCTGTAGTTAGCTTTTTCTTCAATAACTGAAACGCTTTCTCTTATTCATCATTCCATTCAAATTTCTTCCCTTTATGCGTTAATGCAGTCATGGGTTTTGCTATTCTGGAAAAGTCTTGGATGAACCTTCTGTAGTAACCAGCTAGTCCTAAAAACTGGCGTATGTGTTTAGGAGTTTTCGGGGTTTCCCACTTTTCAACAGTTTCTATCTTTGCCGGATCCACCTTAATACCTTCTTTGTTCACTATGTGACCGAGGAATTGAACTTCTTCCAACCAAAATGCACACTTTGAAAACTTAGCGTACAATTCTTCCTTCCTCAATACTTCTAACACCTTTCTTAAATGTTTACCGTGTTCTTGGTCATTCTTTGAGTAAATAAGTATGTCATCAATGAAAACAATGACAAACTTGTCAAGGTATGGTCCACACACTCGGTTCATAAGGTCCATGAACACAGCTGGTGCATTAGTTAAACCAAACGGCATGACCATAAACTCGTAATGACCGTAACGTGTTCTGAAAGCAGTCTTTGGAATATCATCTTCTTTCACCCGCATTTGATGATACCCGGAACGTAAGTCAATCTTTGAATAAACAGACGAGCCTTGTAGTTGATCAAATAAGTCGTCGATTCTCGGTAGTGGGTAGCGGTTCTTGATGGTAAGTTTGTTCAACTCTCGGTAGTCGATACACAACCTGAATGTACCATCTTTCTTCTTGACAAACAAAACTGGAGCTCCCCACGGTGATGTGCTTGGTCGAATGAAACCACGCTCTAAAAGTTCTTGTAATTGGCTTTGCAGTTCTTTCATCTCGCTGGGTGCGAGTCTGTAAGGAGCACGAGCTATTGGTGCAGCTCCTGGTACAAGATCTATTTGAAATTCAACGGATCGATGTGGGGGTAATCCCGGTAATTCTTTCGGAAATACATCGGGAAATTCTTTTTCAATGGGAACATCATTGATGCTCTTTTCTTCAGTTTGTACTTTCTCTACCTGTGCTAGAACAGCATAGCAATCTTTTCTTATTAGTTTTTGTGCCTTCAAATTACTAATAAGATGTAGCTTCGTGTTGCCCTTTTCTCCGTACACCATTAAGGGTTTTCCTTTTTCTCGTATAATGCGAATTGCATTTTTGTAACAAACGATCTCTGCTTTCACTTCTTTCAACCAGTCCATACCGATTATCACATCAAAACTCCCTAACTCTACTGGTATCAAATCAATCTTAAATGTTTCGCTAACCAGTTTAATTTCTCGATTCCGACATATATTATCTGCTGAAATTAATTTACCCTTTGCTAATTCGAGTAAAAATTTACTATCCAAAGGCGTCAATGGACAACTTAATTTAGCACAAAAATCTCTACTCATATAGCTTCTATCCGCACCCGAATCAAATAAAACGTAAGCAGATTTATTGTCAATAAGAAACGTACCCGTAACAAGCTCCGGGTCTTCCTGTGCCTCTGCCGCATTAATATTGACAACTCTTCCGCGGCCTTGTCCATTCGTGTTCTCCTGGTTCGGGCAATTTCTAATAATGTGGCCCAGTTTTCCACATTTATAACAAACTACATTAGCATAACTGGCTCCGACACTACTTGCTCCGCCATTACTCGCTCCGACACCATTTGTTCCTTTTGTTCTATTAACCCCTGGTCCGTAGACCTCACAATTTACCGCGCTATGACCATTTCTTTTACACTTGTTGCAAAATTTGGTGCAGAACCCCGAGTGATACTTTTCACACCTTTGGCATAGCTGCTTCTGATTGTTGTTGTTGTTGTTGTTGTGGTTATTATTGTTGTTGGGATGATTGTTGTAGTTGTTGTTGTCGTTGTTGTTGTTGTTGTTGTTGTTGTTGAGCCGTTTGTTGTAGTTGCGATTGATGTTGCGATTGTTGGGATAATTGTTGCGATTATTGTTGTAATTGCTGTTGTTGTTGTATTGGTGATTCTTATCACCGTTTTCCTCCCACTTTCTTTTGACATGCTTCACATTGGCCTCTTCAGCAGTCTGTTCTTTAATTCTTTCTTCAATCTGGTTCACTAGTTTGTGAGCCATTCTACATGCCTGTTGTATGGAGGCGGGCTCGTGTGAACTTATATCTTCTTGGATTCTTTCCGGCAATCCTTTCACAAACGCGTCGATCTTCTCTTCCTCATCTTCGAATGCTCCCGGACACAATAGGCACAATTCTGTGAATCGTCTTTCGTACGTGGTAATATCAAATTCTTGGGTTCGTAAGCCTCTAAGTTCTGTCTTGAGCTTATTGACCTCGGTTCTGGGACGGTACTTCTCGTTCATCAAGTGCTTGAATGCTGACCACGGTAGTGCGTACGCATCGTCTTGTCCCACTTGCTCTAGATAGGTATTCCACCATGTTAACTGATGTGGTAGCGGAGTGGTATAAAATACTATTAAATTTTACCAGGAAATACTATTAAATACGATACAATTTTACACAAGATATTTATTTATTTATAGAATGGATATACTTAAACCTTGCTACAACACTTATAGGCAGTGTACCTAATCGTACAGTAGTGTAGTTTTTAGTAAGTCCGGTTCGTTCCACGGGGAATCTTTTTAAACAAAGCTTAACGCTATATTAGTTTACTTTTATAAAAATACAAATATATATATATATATATATAGGTAATATTATTATTATAAAGGGGGGTTTTTGCCGTTTAATGACCGGTTTGTCGATTTTAAAATTTTAGTCGCAGTTAAAACCAAATGTAAAATATTAAAAATAAATACAAGACATAAATTTAAGCATAAAGTAAATAACGATAATGAAATTGCGATTAATAAAAATTCGATAAAATAAACTTGCGATAATTAAAAGTGCAATTAAATACAATAACAATAAATAAAAATGCGATAATTAGAAGTGCAATTAAATATAAAATAAAGGAAATTAAATATGAAATAAAAGAATTATGCTTATTTAAACTTCCGTAATCATGATGTTTGACGTGTTGATTTTAGTTTTATGCCCATGGGTTAATTGTCCTTTGTCCTGGAATATTTAATATGTCCGTCTGGTTTTTGTCCATAACAGTCCATCAGTCATAAATATAAAGTGCGAGTGTCCTCGTTAAATTATTCTTATACCCGAAGTTAAATATTCCAACTAATTGGGGACTTAAACTGTAACAAGATTTTAATACTTTGTTTAATAATTACACCAAGATGTCGACTGAGTGTAACCCAAGGTTTTAATATTTTGTTATCAATTATACCAAGTGTCCTTGTACATAATTTCACCCCTGTTTTAATTATTCTAGTGGCTATTAATCCATTCCCGTGTCCGATTAAATTAATGTTTATTCGTACATATAAATACCCCGCCCATCGTGTCCGATTGAGTGTATATGGTAATTTATAGGGACGCCCAATTGTAAATCTTTATATTAACATTAACAAACTATCATTTAGTTAAACAAATATAAAGCCCATTAATAGCTCATAGTCTAATTTCCACAAGTGTCGTTCTTTTGTCCAAACCCCAATCATGGTACAAAGCCCAATTACCCAATTTTAGTAATTAGCCCAACATCATGATTACTTCGTTTTAAATAAGCATAATAATAACTTAGCTACGAGACATTAAATTAAAAAGGTTGAACATAACTTACAATGATTAAAAATAGCGTAGCGTTACACGGACAGAATTTCGACTTACACCCTTACAATATTCGCTAACATACCCTTATTATTAGAATTATAATTAAAATTAAAATTAAAATTAAAATATAAATATAAATATTTACGATATATTGAGAGAGAGATATATATGATATATTTTTACGATCAGAATGCGCGAGCTTTATAGGGAGTTTCTGAAATTGGGGTTCCGCGACTCGCGGCCATTTTGGCCTTCAAACTCCGCGAGTCGCGGAGTTTACTTTTACAGCTCACACAAGCTTGGCTCTTTGTTTACCGACGGTTTTAAATATAAATATAATATATTAAATAATTATAAGAATTATTTAAATATTATATTATATTTATGTGCATAGTTGACTTGTAATTTTTAGTCCGTTGCGTCGAGCGTTGAGAGTTGACTCTGGTCCCGGTTCCGGATTTTCGAACGTCCTTGCGTACAATTTAATATCTTGTACTTTGCGTTTTGAATCTTGTACTCTTGTAATTTCGAGACGTTTCTTGTCAATAATTGGAACCTTCTTTTATTGTCTTTTGTACTTTTGAGCTTTTTGGTCGTTTGAATCTTCAATTCGTCGAATCTGTCTTTTGTCTTCACCTTTTATTATTTAAACGAATCTCACTTGTAAATAGAACAATTTCAACTAAAAGTTTGTCTTTCTTGAGGAATAATGTTATTAAATATATGTTCGTTTTTAGCATTATCAAATATTCCCACACTTAAACGTTGCTTGTCCTCAAGCAATATCGTCTTGAAATACTAGAATCACTTCTTTATTCTTCACACTTTGTACATCAGTGATTTTCTATACGGTGGTATAAACAATGGTAGTAACGATATGGTTTACAGTCCCACATGACAATAAAAATTTAGATCCATTAAGGAAATTAGATCTTTATGAAAACATTTGATCTTTTGAAAATTAAATCTAGTTTTTACCCTAGATAAGTTTTCCGGAATAACCCTTTACCGGTGTTTGCAAAATATTTTTGTGGGTTTGGTGGGTTTCAGATTTGAAAATTTTAGCTCAAAACTTATGGTTTTGTGTCACCCACTTGCTAACCTTGTATTTGGAAAGCAACACGTCCAGTTCACTTGTCCCGTATATTACCTTTCGGTAAACTACCGTCCGATTGTAAAGGAAAGCGTTGAACAAGCAACTGTTAAGGCAATGTCCCCTGACATGCTTTTAATTATGGTCTATAACGTGTCGGATGCAATTACTATCCTTGGTAGGAGCAATAGTAAAGCTCACCCTTATAATTTTTCGGTATGGCACAAGGTCCTATCTTTGACCATTATGCAACCACTGTTCTTACGGTTGACACCCGATTTGTTTCAGGTGACCTAATGAATTCCAGGTGAATTCCTAGGATTTTACGTTCAATGGTAATGAACGCATTGAAAATAGGGTTTTCAGAAAACAAATCGGTTTGTAATTTTGATCAAAATATTTTCTCGTTTAAGCTCGAGTTTAGATATCATTGAATTCCATGAGTTTGAATTCTCAATCTTTAAGGTCAATCTCTAGGATTGAGTAATATCAGTCTTAAAAGCTGATTTTTAATCTTTAAGGAGATTATCCTTTCTGGGGATCTGATTCATTAGTCTTATCCAGCTAATTTGCATGGTGCCCCCCCATTGTACGAGATAAATCCTTCTCATGGTTAGGATAAATCTGACCACTTGGCGACCCTGTTTAATGCTGAGGTCCGTGGATTTCCTGCTAATTTTAGTGATGACTTTTCTAGATTTTTCGTCAACCTACAGCTGGTCTGGACGACAACTTCATGACCTAAATCAAGAAGCGCGTGTCTTTTTCGGAAGACTTTACTTCCTTTTAATGATGGAATTGATTCATCGTGTAGATCCATCTTTCTTTTCTTTCATCGGGTAAAACAGTTTAGTTTAGTCCAAAACAAAAGTATTTTCAGTTATTTGTTACAGATATATGTGACATATGTTTAAGATAACTTGATAAATTTTCCCACACTTGGCTTTTATTTTCCTTTTTATCGTCCTTTCCGAGGTAACAATAATTTCGGTGTTAAAACCTAGTTTTATCGTTCATAAATATGTATAAACATGATTTTGAGTTCATTTAATTGAAAATTTTGAAAAATTTTACTAGAATTGGGTAGTCAGTATATAAGATTAGGGCTGTTCTTTTTTATCAGAGAGCACTAGATTCTAATACAACTACTGCTTTACTAGTATTTTTAATGGTAACCAAGTGTATAAAGTAAAAAATTTTAAAATCCGAAAGAATTTAACCCCTTCCCACACTTAAGATCTTGCAATGCCCTCATTTGCAAGAAATCAGTAATAATTTAAATTATTGAGGGTGATTTGTGTGAAAATGATTAAATTTTTACCAAAGTTTCCAAATATATTGGCGTTTGTTTGCTGAATGATAAATGGTGCACATCATTTGTTCATTCCGTCTTGTTGTTATTTCACATATATTTTGCATCTTGTCGTCAAAATTAGTTGCTTTTGCTGAACTTAATGCCAGTCTTTGAAAATGCATTGTTTTACCCTGTTGTGTACATAAGATAAACTGCAAACATATATACATATTTTTGAAGTTTGGTATATTACCCCACATTCAAAAATTATTAAAATCTAAGAATAAAAGTTAGACAATTATAAAAACTATTACAATATTAACAAAAGTATTAAACGTATCAATCATTACAAATTACAAAATAAATAAAACTAAGTATACTAGGGATGATACTAGTACCAATAGGGGTTCCAGGCATAACCATAGGTGCTATAGAATGCTTCGGCAGGGTTATACGTAGGATACGGTGGTTGCATCTCTATAGTCCAGGGAGGGAAGATGGGTTTCGGTGTAGGAATATAGTTTCTACCTATATGTTGGCAATGAGCTATGATTTGGTTCTGATGAACTTGCCAATCTTCAAATGCTCTCTGTCTAGCATTTTCGTACTCCTGTGAAGCTATAAACCTTTGCATTTCTTGCATCTCAATTCCCCCTCCTACATTACCTTGCTATTGGTTTCTCTCAACCTGTGGATGTCTACCATGGTATGGTACTGCGGCGTTATTTTGCCTCTTCAAAACTTTCACACCATGGTATACATTTAAACCTATAGTATCGCGGGGTTCTGGTTCTTCTACTAATAATCCCCCCCGACTTATATCCACACCGAGATATTCACCAATCAAAGTAATAAAAATACCACCTCCTATTATGTTATGCGGTCTCATCCCCCTAACCATAGCTGATAAATAATAACCCACACAATATGGTATACTTACAGCGCTTTGTGGGTCTCGAATACACATGTGGTAAAACAAATCCTATTCATTTACCTTTTCCTTGTTCTTACCTCTTTGTGTAATCGAATTAGCTAAAAACCTATGAATCACTCTTAATTCGGCTCTATCTATATCCAAATAAGAGTAATTTCCCCCTTTGAAACGGTGATGGCTTGTTATTTGACTCCACACACCGTGTGTATCAAAATTTTCATCTATCTTTCTACCGTTTAGTATCAACCCTCTACAATCGGCAGATGCTAACTCCTCAGGCGTATATATACGTAAAGCCTGACCCATGTCTAGTAAAGACATGTGGTGCATCGAACCGCCTAACAAAAATCTAATAAAAGAACGATTGGTTAAACTAGCTACCCGATCATTCAACTCTATACTACATAAAAATTCTTCACACCATACTTTATATACAGGTCTACGCATGGTGAATAGACGTACCCAGTCATTAAAAGTAGAATTACCATACCTTTGTACAAGTAATTCCCTAATTGGCCCGGCCAATTCTACAGCTTCTAAGGGTCCCCATTCTATGACCCTCGGTACCTCAACAACCTTAGAATGAAGAGTATGCAAACCCCTTTGATATTTTGGATAATCTATCCAAAGTCTGTCAAATCTCAGGTTCGGGTGCAACTCTTCCAAGTGCATATCAGAAAAGGTCATGACTGGATGCGGTATATCCTGCTTGTAGTAGTTATCCACCTCCTGTTGTTCCGCATTCTCAGCAGGAGCATTGCGAGCTTGGGATGAAGATTCACCCCTTTCAGTCTGCAAAACACATCAAACACAATTTTTGTGCATCCAAATATGCATTAGTGTCAGCAAAATCATCAATCAAAATAATCACAATGACATGATCAATTTATATCAAACTTAAGCTCATTTTCACATTTTCATCAAATCTACACTTTTTCAAATAAGCATATACGAAAATGTTCGCCAAGTTCATAAGCATTCAACTCAAATAACATGTCAAAATAATCATTACTAGCAATTAAACAAGTTTCAAATGGCATTGTCTTTCAAAAATCAAGTTCATGAATTTTAGACTTGAAAAAGTCCACTTTAATTCTCAAAATCATGTTTAGGCTCAAAGTTTGGATCATTTAACTACCTAGACATGTTACACTACTTAATTTAGCAATAATTCATGACAAAAATTGGCCATAACCTGTTTATATCAAAAAGCCCCAAATTTGCTCAAGAACACAAACCCTAGATTATTCAAAATTTGAAGTTTAAGGCTTCTAATCATGTTAAATAGCATCAATCTAGGTTATACAAGCATAATACATAAACAATTTAAGCATAATTACACTAAAAAGCATCAAAATTAAATTTGGAAAAAAATAGCTCAAGAACACTAATTTCGGATTAAATGGTGTTTAGGTGTAGAAATTTACCGTTTTTCTTGAGTAATTCCTAGAGAGCATCCTTCTCAACATGATTTTAGTAAAAGATTTGGTGATTAACGGTTAAAAATTGTGATTTTGGGGGTGTTTTTGGTTGTTTTTTGGGAGTATTTCGCAGGTTTTTCGCTGTGTTTTCTGTTGTGGGGAGTGAACTGATCAGTTTCAGCTCTTTATTTTTTTTCTGATTTTCGGTCCTCCCGCGACTCGCGGTGTTTGGACACTTCAAACTCCGCGAGTCGCGGAGTTTGCTTTTTTTTTTTTTATAATCTTTAACTTATAAAACAATTAAGTAAATAATTTTTAAAATTTTGTTTTCCTTATTATTGAGGACGAGGTCGTTTCGGATCGATGTCCTAGTCTGTCCCTCGACAAAATTTTAAAATTTGTCTTTTTGTAGCGATTGTTTTAAAAGCTAAGATTTTTGGTTTTTTAATGTTTTTGGCATACTTTAATTCAATAAGATTAAAAATAATGATAATAAAAGTTCTTGTCCCTCCCTCGGGTAAAGCAATTTCGGTTCAAAGACCTAGTCTTCAACTTACGACGAATTTTAAAAATCATATTTTTAACTTAATGAGATAAAGTAAATTTTTGTTTTTAAATTCACACAATTTAAATATAAAATTCAAAATTAATATTAAAAGTTCACACCAAACTTAAAATTTAAAATGCATAAAATTAAAAAATTCATATTTTAAAAATTAAAAATTAACACCAAACTTAATTTTAAAAATTCATATTATAAATTCACACCAAACTTATATTAATTTTTCAAATATTTACAATTTTAAAAATATTGTTTTTACAAAGTTTACAATATTAATTTAAGATTTATATATTAATTTTAAAAACATGGTAAAAATAAAATTAAAAATCTTTTTGGCTTTTTATCCCACTTTAATCAATCAAATATTATCAAAAATATGCGCCCCTCTTTTCGGTAAAGTAATTTCGGTTCCAAGACCTAATTTAACTCATGACGAATTTTTGAAATATTTTGGGTTGATTGATTAAAGATATTTATACCTTAAGAATAAACGTTAAATTTCGCAGTGATGTAATAAATTTTTGAATGATATCAATAATTTCGGTCGCCAAACCTAATTTTATTTAATACCAATTTAATACTTTATAGCGAACAAATTAGCGTTTATCATCAAAAGGTTTAAAAATAAAAATAAATAAAATAAAAACTGTACAAACATACCTGTGAAATAGATTTCTTAGTTATATGATCTATCCCATTCATAAGATAGTCGGTTTAATTGGTTTTCCATAGCTACATAGGCGTAACCTCGAGCATTCAGTGTCTTTTCTTCTAAACATAGAACGGTCCGTCTCTGCATAAAGTAACAAATTCGGTATTTGAATAGGTTTGATTATTTGAACATTTACCTCCATGTGACCATTTTCCGCATTTGTGACATCTTTCTAGGTGTCGTGCTCTTCTTTTCATTGCGGATTTTGATTTTCCTTTACCAAATTGTAACTTATTATCTTCGCATCTGGATTCTTTTCTAACTCCGTCCATTCTTTCTCTGATTACTGATACTAATTCACTCGGGAGTATGTCATTATTACGTTTAGTGATCAAAGCGTGTAGCATTAGACCATGGTTTAGTTCACAGGAAGTCTTCATTTCGTAAAAACCTAAAAAAAATAAAAATTCAGAATGGGGGGAGAAGACTAGTTCTTTAGGGTCTGCTAGGGAAAGACCATTCGGGTTCCATTTTCGAGAACTACACGAAAACAGACAATCTAACTCTAACAGAAATACATATTATCCTTTAAAGACTTGATTCTCCCCACACTTAGTTAGCTGTGGTGTCGAAATTGTGATTAACTTCGTTGTCGACTTCCATCGGACCATGTATGTAATGTTTAACTCTGTGACCATTAACTTTAAATTCAATCCCATTTGAATTTATTAATTCTATCGTTCCGTATGGGAAAACTCTTTTGACTATGAATGGTCCAGACCATCTTGATTTCAATTTTCCAGGAAATAGCTTGAATCGTGAATTGAAAAGAAGAACTCTGTCTCCTTCTTTAAATTCTTTTGAACTTCTGATTCTATTATCATGCCATTTCTTCGTTCTTTCTTTATAGATTAACGAATTTTCGTATGCTTCATGTCTTAATTCTTCTAATTCGTTTAGTTGACTTAATCGTAGACGTCCAGCTTCATGTAAATCAAGATTACATGTTTTCAAAGCCCAAAATGCTTTGTGTTCAATTTCTACTGGAAGATGACATGCTTTTCCATAAACAAGTCTAAAAGGTGTGGTTCCAATTGGAGTTTTGTAGGCTGTTCTAAAAGCCCAGAGTGCATCCTCCAATTTAATGGACCATTCCTTCGGATTTGATCCTACGGTTTTCTCTAGAATACGTTTTAAGGCTCGGTTGGTATTTTCAACTTGTTCACTTGTTTGTGGATGATATGCGGTGGAGATTTTATGAGTTACTCCATATCTTTTAAGAACTTTCCCAAGTTGATTATTACAGAAATGAGTACCCCGATCACTTATTAAAGCTTTCGGTGTTCCAAACCTTGCAAAAAGACGTTTTAAAAAGTTGACTACAACTCGTGCATCGTTAGTTGGGAGAGCTTGTGCTTCCGCCCATTTAGATACATAATCAATGGCTACGAGTATATATAGATTATTATGAGATTTTGGAAATGGACCCATAAAGTCAATACCCCAAATGTCAAATACTTCACATACTTGGATGACATTTTGTGGCATTTCATCACGTTGACTTATTTTTCCGGCCCTTTGACAAGCATCACAGGATTTGCAAAGAAGGTGTGCGTCTTTGTAAATTGTAGGCCAATAGAATCCAGCATCATAAACTTTTCTTGCTGTTAGTTGAGGCCCATAATGCCCTCCTGTTGGTCCTGTGTGACAATGGTTTAAAATTTTACTAGCTTCATCTCCAAATACACATCGGCGTATTATTCCATCTGGACAACTTTTAAACAGATGTGGATCTTCCCAAAAATAGTGTTTTATATCACTGAAGAATTTCTTTCGTCTTTGGTACGATAATCCTTTTTCAAGGAATCCACATACTAAATAGTTTGCATAGTCTGCAAACCATGGGATTTCTTTATAATCTATCTTCGATAGATATTCATCAGGAAAGTTGTCTTGTATGGCCGATTCATTTAGAACTTCTAATTCAGGATTTTCAAGACGAGAAAGATGATCAGCGGCGAGATTTTCTGCTCCTCTTTTATCTCGGATTTCAATATCAAACTCTTGTAAGAGTAAGATCCAACGGATTAATCTTGGTTTAGCATCTTGTTTCGAAAATAGGTATCTAAGAGCAGAATGGTCGGTATAGACCACCGTTTTTGCTAGAACGAGATATGATCGAAATTTGTCAAAAGCAAAGACAATAGCAAGGAGTTCTTTTTCAGTAGTTGTATAGTTCGTTTGTGCTCCTTGTAACGTCTTACTAGCATAATATATAAGTTGAAATCGTTTTTCAATCCTTTGTCCTAAAACGGCTCCCATTGCAAAATCACTTGCATCGCACATTAGTTCAAATGGTAGATTCCAATTTGGTGTTATCATGATCGGCACATTAGTGAGTTTTTCTTTAAGAATATTAAAAGATTTGATACACTCATCTGAAAAGATGAATGGAGCATCCTTTTCTAGGAGTTTATTCATAGGAGTGGCAATTTTTGAAAAATCTTTTATGAAACGTCGGTAAAAACCGGCATGCCCTAGAAAACTCTTAACTCCTCTAACATTGGTGGGATGTGGAAGTTTAGCAATTATATCTACTTTAGCTCTATCCACTTCAATTCCTTCTTTTGAAATTTTATGACCAAGAACGATGCCTTCTTTAACCATGAAATGGCATTTCTCCCAATTAAGAACTAGATTTGATTTTTTGCATCTAATAAGCATTCGTTCCAGATTAACTAGACATGATTCAAATGTATCACCGAAGACTGAAAAGTCATCCATGAATACTTCCATGCATTCTTCTATCATGTCATGAAAAATCGCCATCATACACCTTTGAAAGGTTGCAGGGGCGTTAGAAATTCCAAATGGCATGCGTTTGTAAGCAAAAGTACCATAAGGGCACGTGAATGTGGTTTTCTCTTGGTCCTCGGGTGCTATTGGAATTTGAAAATATCCGGAAAATCCATCTAGAAAACAATAGTAACTATTTCCGGCTAATCTTTCCAACATTTGATCTATGAAAGGTAAGGGAAAGTGATCTTTTCTGGTGGCGTCATTTAATTTTCTATAATCAATACACACACGCCATCCTGTTACAGTCCTAGTAGGAATAAGCTCATTTTTCTCATTTGTAATGATAGTCATGCCACCCTTCTTAGGCACGCATTGAACTGGGCTTACCCATGGACTATCAGAGATTGGATAAATTAGACCTACATCTAGCAGTTTAATAATCTCTTTCTTAACTACATCTTGCATATTTGGATTTAGTCTTCGTTGGCGTTGCACATACGTTTTATGACCTTCTTCCATAAGGATTTTATGTGTGCAATACGAAGGACTTATTCCTTTAATATCATGAATCTTCCATGCAATGGCTGGTTTATGAGCTTTCAACACAGAAATGAGTTGTGATTTCTCATTTTCAGTAAGAGAAGACGATATTATTACAGGTAATTCAGATTCACCATGTAAATAAGCGTATTCCAAATGGTTTGGAAGTGGCTTTAACTCTAATTTCGGAGGTTCTTCTATCGATGATTTATATCGATATCTGTCTTCTTCTTTTAGCATTTGAATTTCTTCTGTTGTTGGTTCATATCCATTAGCTATAAGTGTAGCTAACATTTCAGCTTCATCAATTGGTTCATTACCTTCTCCTAAAGAACATTCTCCTGTTCCTTGTAATTCTGGAAATTCTTCTAATAATTCTGCATGTGCATCTATAGTTTGAATATAATAACATGTATCATCTGCAGATTGTGGTTGTTGCATTGCTCTATCAACTGAAAAGGTAACACTCTCATCCTCTATACTTAGGGTCAATTTCTTACCGAACACGTCTATCATTGCTTTAGCCGTGTTTAAGAATGGTCTTCCTAATATGAGAGGAACTTGAGAATCTTCTTCCATGTCCAGAACAACAAAATCTACTGGAAATACTAAAGTACCAACTTTAACTAGCATGTTCTCCATTATCCCTCTAGGATATTTTATTGATCTATCGGCTAGTTGTATGCTTATTCTGGTTGGTTTCAATTCTCCAAGGTCTAGTTTAGCGTATAGTGAATACGACATTAGATTTATACTAGCACCTAAGTCTGCCAATGCTTCTATTGAACTAAGACTACCCAGAAAACATGGAATTGTGAAACTTCCTGGATCAGATAGTTTTTCTGGTATCTTATTCAACAACACTGCTGAACAATTAGCATTCATAGTAACAGCCGAGAGTTCTTCCATTTTCTTTCTATTTGAGATTAAATGTTTCAAGAATTTAGCATATCTAGGCATTCCTGAAATCACATCAATGAAAGGAAGATTTACATTTATCTGTTTAAACATATCCAAGAATTTGGATTGCTCGGCTTCAAGTTTCTCTTTCTTCATTTTACTCGGGTAAGGAAGTGGTGGTTGGTATGGTTTAACATAAGGTTTAGCCTTAACTGTGTTATCTTCATTAACCTTTTCAACTACCGGTTCTTTTTCCTTATCTTGATCAGGTTGTGGTTCTTGTAGAGTAGGTATAGCTTCATCAGAAGTTACAGGTATTTCAGGTGGTATAAGTGTTGTACCACTTCTTGTGGTAATGGCTTTAGCTGTTTCATTCCGGGGGTTAGCATTTGTATCACTAGGTAGACTTCCCAGTTTTCTTTCACCTATTAACCTTGCTAGGTTACTCACTTCTTGTTCCAGATTTTAAATAGAAGCTTGTTGATTTCTAAATGCTTGAGCATTTTGTTCATTGGTTTGTTTTTGAGATGTGAAAAACTGCGTTTAAGTTTCAACTAGCTTTGTCATCATATCTTCTAAATTCGGCTTTTTATCATCGGTTTGTTGTGGTGGTTTGTTTTGAAAATTAGGTCTTTGCTGATTGTAAGTATTATTGGATACTTGTTGATTGCTAGGACCTTGTTGGTTGTTGTATGGAATATTTCTGTTATAATTCTGGTTTTGATTGTAAATCGGTCTTGGCGGTTGATAATTATTCTGATAATTATTTCCAGGCCTTTGGTTTATGTATGAAATATTCTCTCTTTGTTCCATTGTTAATTCAATACTGAGACAATCTTTTGTCAAATGTGGTCCTCCACACTGCTCACAACTAATTCGTATTGAGTGAATATCCTTAGTCATCTTTTCCATTCGTCTCTCGACAGCATCTATCTTTGCGGAAATGGAATCTAAGTCATGGCTAGAATCGGCTCTAGCTGCTTTAGATGATCTAACGATATCTTTTTCTTAGTGCCACTCATGTGAGTGGGAAGCAGTGTTATCAATTATTTTGTAAGCATCAGTTTCGGTTTTCTTCATAATAGAACCACCAGCTGCTATATCTATGTCTTTCCTTGTAGTGATGTCGCATCCTTGGTAGAATATTTGTACTATTTGACAGGTATCTAAACCATGTTGCGGACATCCTCTTAACAACTTTCCATATCTTGTCCACGCCTCATATAGCGTTTCATTCGGCTTCTGTGTGAACGTAACAATTTCTGCTTGAAGTCTTACGGGTTTAGATGCAGGAAAGAATTGTTTAAGAAATTTGTCAACTAAAACATCCCATGTATCGATCGCCCCTTCAGGTAACGATTCCAACCAATCTTTGGCTTCTCCCTTTAAAGTCCAGGGAAATAACATGAGATATATCTGTTCATCCTCCACTTCTCGGATTTTAAATAGTGTGCAGATCCTATTAAAGGTACGTAAATGTTCATTTGGATCTTCCTTCGGCACACCACTAAATTGGCATTGATTAGTCACCATGTGTAGAATTTGTCCTTTGATTTCATAATCTGGCGCATTAATGTCTGGATGAGTAATTGCGTGACCTTGGCCAGTGCGTTTAGCTCTCATTCGGTCTTCCATACTTAAAGGTTCCAGATTCTCCATAATTGAATTTGTTGAATCGGAATCACTAGAGGATTCTGATTTAATGGTTCGTTCCTCAACAATCTCTGTTTGAATGATTGGTGGTTCCGGAGGAAAGTTTAATGGTTCAGGATCTACGAACCGTTCCTGAATATTCTCCGGATTCTCAATTGTGAGGTCGGGTTCAAAAAATGGATTATCGGAAATTTGAACTGAAGTACTTGGTCGACTGGATGACGATTCTAAAGAAAAATCAACGGCGGTTATATTTGCTAAATGTCTTGATCTAGTTACAGGTGGTGAACGTACAAAAGGTGGTGATCGTCTTGCTCGGTGCATTCACTGAATATCCTATTAGTTTTTAAAAGGAAAGAAAAATTATAATAAGTTATCCAATTAATAGACTTTTCTGATTTTACCCACGTTTCGAATAGCCAAAAGATGCAGCAGAGGGGCAGGATTCGTTTGGTCTCAATATAATTGAGGACTGTTTGGCTCCAATAACCCGGTCCACGTACAAATCCAACTATTACTACGAACCAGAAAATTTTGATGTCTATTAATTTAACCACTTAAAATAAATTTTCGTAATTTTAAGAAATTTAGATAAGTAGAATAAAAATCTATGTCCTAAAACTAGAATAGCGAGAAATAAGAAAGAAAAAGAGTTCGTCGAAAAAGATTGAAAAAGAAAAATGGTTGAAAAATAAAAGGTGACGGAAAAATAAAAGAAACTTATAAAAACTTAAAAATACTTGACTAACCTAACCTTATTACTACAACTAACTTAAAATTATAATCGCAAATTGAAATTACTAATTGGAATGATAATTGATACATAGGTAAAAGGTGTCTAAAAATATTAAAGCTTACATGAAAACTAAATCCCAAATGAAAATAACTTAAAAAGAAACTAAAACTTAAAAAGGTGTCGCAAAATTCTAAAGCACATAAATCTTAGTCTAAAGAAAAAGCACTTAAGGAATTCTACGGCAAAGCCTAAAAATCTAGAAGTAAAAATAACTATGGCAAAAACTAAGTTTAAAACTAAATATGAGCTAAAAATACAAATATTACGTTAAAACGATTGAAAAGGGACAAAATATAAAAATATACAAAAAGTTGTAAAAAGTACAATTTTTATAAAAATATTATTTTTATATTATTTATTTTATTAAACTATTAATTTTACAATTTAATAAAACTAATTTAACTAAATATATAAATTAATTAAAACTTAAATTAAATACTAAATTAATTAAATATTTAACCCTAATTACAAATTAATTAATAATAATTAATAATACTCCGTAATAAATGCAGGATTAGGGCTTCCTATTGGTGTCAGGTCCCCTCCGCGAGTTGCGGTATTTAATGCATCAAACCCCGCGAGTCGCGGGGTTCAAAAATTCAACTCTGGTACAGTTTGAATTTGACGCGTTTTTTTCTTTTTAAAATTTTTTTTTCTGTTTTTAATTTTTCTGTTTATATATTTTAAAAAAAAATATGTGTAAAATAAAAACTTATATTTTAAAAACATAAATAAAATAGAACTACTTTATAATTTTAATAAATAAAATGCTTAAAACTAGATTTATATATATATATATATATATTTTTTTTATGTTTTTAAATAAAAACAAAATACTTAAATAAAACTTATGTTTTTATAAAATAAAAATAAAGAAACTTTATAAAACTTAAATATTTAACAAAATCTTAAAAATACATAAATATTTTTTTTTTATATTAGCGTTGCGCTTCCGGCTTTTAAGAGACTCCCCGGTAGCGGCGCCAAAAATACTTGATGTGGTAGCGGAGTGGTATAAAATACTATTAAATTTTACCAGGAAATACTATTAAATACGATACAATTTTACACAAGATATTTATTTATTTATAGAATGGATATACTTAAACCTTGCTACAACACTTATAGGCAGTGTACCTAATCGTACAGTAGTGTAGTTTTTAGTAAGTCCGGTTCGTTCCACAGGGAATCTTTTTAAACAAAGCTTAACGATATATTAGTTTAATTTTATAAAAATACAAATATATATATATATAGGTAATATTATTATTATAAAGGGGGGTTTTTACCGTTTAATGACCGGTTTGTCGATTTTAAAATTTTAGTCGCAGTTAAAACCAAATGTAAAATATTAAAAATAAATACAAGACTTAAATTTAAGCATAAAGTAAATAACGATAATGAAATTCCGATTAATAAAAATTCGATAAAATAAACTTGCGATAGTTAAAAGTGCAATTAAATACAATAACAATAAATAAAAATGCGATAATTAGAAGTGTAATTAAATATAAAATAAAGGAAATTAAATATGAAATAAAAGAATTATGCTTATTTAAACTTCCGTAATCATGATGTTTGACGTGTTGATTTTAGTTTTATGCCCATGGGTTAATTGTCCTTTGTCCTGGATTATTTAATATGTCCGTCTGGTTTTTGTCCATAACAGTCCATCAGTCATAAATATAAAGTGCGAGTGTCCTCGTCAAATTATTCTTATACCCGAAGTTAAATATTCCAACTAATTGGGGACTTAAACTGTAACAAGATTTTAATACATTGTTTAATAATTACACCAGGATGTCGACTGAGTGTAACCCAAGGTTTTAATATTTTGTTATCAATTATACCAAGTGTCCTTGTACATAATTTCACCCCTGTTTTAATTATTCTAGTGGCTATTAATCCATTCCCGTGTCCGATTAAATGAACGATTATTCGTACATATAAATACCCCGCCCATCGTGTCCGATTGAGTGTATATGGTAATTTATAGGGACGCCCAATTGTAAATCTTTATATTAACATTAACAAACTATCATTTAGTTAAACAAATATAAAGCCCATTAATAGCTCATAGTCTAATTTCCACAAGTGTCGTTCTTTTGTCCAAACCCCAATCATGGTACAAAGCCCAATTACCCAATTTTAGTAATTAGCCCAACATCATGATTACTTCGTTTTAAATAAGCATAATAATAACTTAGCTACGAGACATTAAATTAAAAAGGTTGAACATAACTTACAATGATTAAAAATAGCGTAGCGTTACACGGACAGAATTTCGACTTACACCCTTACAATATTCGCTAACATACCCTTATTATTAGAATTATAATTAAAATTAAAATTAAAATATAAATATAAATATTTACGATATATTGAGAGGGAGAGAGATATATGATATATTTTTACGATCAGAATGCGCGAGCTTTATAGGGAGTTTCTGAAATTGGGGTTCCGCGACTCGCGGCCATTTTGGCCTTCAAACTCCGCGAGTCGCGGAGTTTACTTTTACAGCTCACACAAGCTTGGCTCTTTGTTTACCGACGGTTTTAAATATAAATATAATATATTAAATAATTATAAGAATTATTTAAATATTATATTATATTTATGTGCATAGTTAACTTGTAATTTTTAGTCCGTTGCGTCGAGCGTTGAGAGTTGACTCTGGTCCCGGTTCCGGATTTTCGAACGTCCTTGCGTACAATTTAATATCTTGTACTTTGCGTTTTGAATCTTGTACTCTTGTAATTTCGAGACGTTTCTTGTCAATAATTGGAACCTTTTTTTATTGTCTTTTGTACTTTTGAGCTTTTTGGTCGTTTGCGTCTTCAATTCGTCGAATCTGTCTTTTGTCTTCACCTTTTATTATTTAAACGAATCTCACTTGTAAATAGAACAATTTCAACTAAAAGTTTGTCTTTCTTGAGGAATAATGCTATTAAATATATGTTCGTTTTTAGCATTATCATTAACGCAGAACCTGTGAAGGTATGCGTAGCGTACTTTACTTTGTCCTCTTCAGTACACTTACTTATGGCAAACACCGATTCGACCTTCTCGGTCCACCGTTTCAATCCGATCGGTCCTTCGGTTCCATCAAATTCCAAAGGTTTGCAGGCAGTGAATTCTTTGTAGGTGCATCCTACACGATTTCCTGTACTGCTAGATCCAAGGTTATTGTTGGTATGTAGCACAGCCTGTACTGCGGCTATGTTTGAAGCTAGAAAAGTACGGAATTCCTCTTCATTCATATTCACGGTGTGTCGAGTAGTCGGTGCCATTTCCTTCAAAATAATCAAATGGAACAAGTTAATCATACAAAATATTAAGAGTAGTTAATAGTATTTCGTAGCATAATATGAACTCATTTATAAAAGAATTTTCTTCATATTAGCGTTTTATAAGTTTAAATTCGGGTAGTACCTACCCGTTAAGTTCATACTTAGTAGCTAATATACAATTCAACTACTACAATTCTATATGAAAAACTGGTTATAATAATATTTCGCGTTCAAACTTTTACACAATATTTTACAAACTTACAATACCGCTTATTTTACATATAGCATGAAATATAGCACACAATAAATTTGATACAAGATGGTTGTGAAGATAATTCTAGCTAGTACACAAGTCGTTCAGCAAAGGCAATAAAGCCACGTAATTCATACGTCCAGAAACAAGTCATGCATTCTGGTTTTACTAGGATTACTTCCCATCCTTGGTCTTGTGGAACATAATCATTATGGCCATTGATAAGACAGCGTGTTGTAATGTCGTCAAAGGGACGAGGGTTATGTAATGTCCAACAGTCCCGTAACAATCTAAAAACCTCATTTCTTACCCCAATTACCGACTCCGTCACTTGTGGGAACGTTTTGTTTAATAGTTGTAGCCCGATGTTCTTGTTCTCACTTTGGTGAGAAGCGAACATTACTAATCCGTAAGTATAACATGCTTCTTTATGTTGCATGTTAGCCGCTTTTTCTAAATCACGAAGTCCAATATTCGGATATATTGAGTCAAAATAATTTCTTAACCCATTGCGTAAAATAGCATTTGGGTTCCCCGCAATATATGCGTCAAAGTAAACACATCGTAACTTATGGATTTCCCAATGTGATATCCCCCATCTTTCGAACGAAAGCCTTTTATAAACCAAGGCATTCTTAGAACGTTCTTCGAATGTCTTACAAACTGATCTCGCCTTAAATAGTTGTGCCGAAGAATTCTGACCGACTCTAGACAAGATTTCATCAATCATGTCTCCGGGTAGGTCTCTTAAAATATTGGGTTGTCTATCCATTTTGTGTTTTTATACTGTAAAATAGATAAGAGTTAGATTCATAAAAAAAAATACTTATTAATACAAGCAATTTTTACATATATCATAAAGCATAAGCACACTATATTACATATATTACACCACACGAATACAACTATCTTATTCCGACTCGCTTGTTTCTTCTTCTTTGATTTTGGTTCGTTTTGCCAAGTTTCTAGGGATATATGATGTTCCCCTAATACGAGCCGTCGTTTTCCACATTGGTTTAGAAAAACCTGGTGGTTTAGAGGTTCCCGGGTCATTGTTACAACTTAAGGACTTCGGGGGTTGACGATACATATAAAGTTCATCGGGGTTGGAATTAGATTTCTCTATTTTTATGCCCTTTCCCTTATTATTTTCTTTTGCCTTTTTAAATTCAGTTGGGGTAATTTCTATAACATCATCGGAATTCTCGTCAGAATCCGATTCATCGGAGAATTGGTAATCCTCCCAATATTTTGCTTCCTTGGCGGAAACACCATTGACCATAATTAACCTTGGTCGGTTGGTTGAGGATTTTCTTTTACTTAACCGTTTTATTATTTCCCCTACCGGTTCTATTTCTTCATCCGGTTCCGATTCTTCTTCCGGTTCCGATTCTTCTTCCGGTTCCGACTCTTCTTCCGGTTCCTCTTCGGGAACTTGTGAATCAGTCCACGAATCATTCCAATTTACATTTGACTCTTCATTATTATTAGGTGAGTCAATGGGACTTATTCTAGAGGTAGACATCTATCACATAATATCAAACGCGTTAAGAGATTAATATATCACATAATATTCACATGTTAAAAATATATAGTTTCCAACAAAATTTGTTAAGCAATCATTTTTCAAGTAAACACGGTCGAAGTCCAGACTCACTAATGCATCCTAACAAACTCGATAAGACACACTAATGCAAAATTCTGGTTCTCTAAGACCAACGCTCGGATACCAACTGAAATGTCCCGTTCTTATTGATTAAAAACGTTCCATATTAATTGATTTCATTGCGAGGTTTTGACCTCTATATGAGACGTTTTTCAAAGACTGCATTCATTTTAAAACAAACCATAACCTTTATTTCATCAATAAAGGTTTAAAAAGCTTTACGTAGATTATCAAATAATGATAATCTAAATTATCCGGTTTACACACGACCATTACATAATGGTTTATAATACAAATATGTTACAACAAAATAAGTTTCTTGAATGCAGTTTTTACACAATATCATACAAGTATGGACTCCAAATCTCGTCCTTATTTAAGTATGTGACAGCGGAAACTCTTAATAATCACCTGAGAATAAACATGCTTAAAACGTCAACAAAAATGTTGGTGAGTTATAGGTTTAACCTATATATATCAAATCATAATAATAGACCACAAGATTTCATATTTCAATACACATCCCATACATAGAGATAAAAGTCATTCATATGGTGAACACCTGGTAACCGACATTAACAAGATGCATATATAAGAATATCCCCATCATTCCGGGACACCCTTCGGATATGATATAAATTTCGAAGTACTAAAGCATCCGGTACTTTGGATGGGGTTTGTTAGGCCCAATAGATCTATCTTTAGGATTCGCATCAATTAGGGTGTCTGTTCCCTAATTCTTAGATTACCAGACTTAATAAAAAGGGGCATATTCGATTTCGATAATTCAACCATAGAATGTAGTTTCACGTACTTGTGTCTATTTTGTAAATCATTTATAAAACCTGCATGTATTCTCATCCCAAAAATATTAGATTTTAAAAGTGGGACTATAACTCACTTTCACAGATTTTTACTTCGTCGGGAAGTAAGACTTGGCCACTGGTTGATTCACGAACCTATAACAATATATACATATATATCAAAGTATGTTCAAAATATATTTACAACACTTTTAATATATTTTGATGTTTTAAGTTTATTAAGTCAGCTGTCCTCGTTAGTAACCTACAACTAGTTGTCCACAGTTAGATGTACAGAAATAAATCGATAAATATTATCTTGAATCAATCCACGACCCAGTGTATACGTATCTCAGTATTGATCACAACTCAAACTATATATATTTTGGAATCAACCTCAACCCTGTATAGCTAACTCCAACATTCACATATAGAGTGTCTATGGTTGTTCCGAAATATATATAGATGTGTCGAAATGATAGGTCGAAACATTATATACGTGTCTATGGTATCTCAAGATTACATAATATACAATACAAGTTGATTAAGTTATGGTTGGAATAGATTTGTTACCAATTTTCACGTAGTTAAAATGAGAAAAATTATCCAATCTTGTTTTACCCATAACTTCTTCATTTTAAATCCATTTTGAGTGAATCAAATTGCTATGGTTTCATATTGAACTCTATTTTATGAATCTAAACAGAAAAAGTATATGTTTATAGTTTGAAAAATAAGTTACAAGTCGTTTTTGTAAAGGTAGTCATTTTAGTCGAAAGAACGACGTCTAGATGACCATTTTAGAAAACATACTTCCACTTTGAGTTTAACCATAATTTTTGCATATAGTTTCATGTTCATAATAAAAATCATTTTCTCAGAATAACAACTTTTAAATAAAATTTTATCATAGTTTTTAATTAACTAACCCAAAACAGCCCGCGGTGTTACTACGACGGCGTAAATCCGGTTTTACGGTGTTTTTCGTGTTTCCAGGTTTTAAATCATTAAGTTAGCATATCATATAGATATTGAACATGTGTTTAGTTGATTTTAAAAGTCATGTTAGAAGGATTAACTTTTGTTTGCGAACAAGTTTAGAATTAACTAAACTATGTTCTAGTGATTACAAGTTTAAACCTTCGAATAAGATAGCTTTATATGTATGAATAGAATGATGTTATGAACATCATTACTACCTTAAGTTCCTTGGATAAACCTACTGGAAAAGAGAAAAATGGATCTAGCTTCAACGGATCCTTGGATGGCTCGAAGTTCTTGAAGCAGAATCATGACACGAAAACAAGTTCAAGTAAGATCATCACTTGAAATAAGATTGTTATAGTTATAGAAATTGAAACAAAGTTTGAATATGATTATTACCTTGTATTAGAATGATAACCTACTGTAAGAAACAAAGATTTCTTGAGGTTGGATGATCACCTTACAAGATTGGAAGTGAGCTAGAAAACTTGAAAGTATTCTTGATTTTATGTAACTAGAACTTGTAGAATTTATGAAGAACACTTAGAACTTGAAGATAGAACTTGAGAGAGATCAATTAGATGAAGAAAATTGAAGAATGAAAGTATTTGTAGGTGTTTTTGGTCGTTGGTGTATGGATTAGATATAAAGGATATATAATTTTGTTTTCATGTAAATAAGTCATGAATGATTACTCATATTTTTGTAATTTATGAGATATTTCATGCTAGTTGCCAAATGATGGTTCCCACATGTGTTAGGTGACTCACATGGGCTGCTAAGAGCTGATCATTGGAGTGTATATACCAATAGTACATACATCTAAAAGATGTGTATTGTACGAGTACGAATACGGGTGCATACGAGTAGAATTGTTGATGAAACTGAACGAGGATGTAATTGTAAGCATTTTTGTTAAGTAAAAGTATTTTGATAAGTGTATTGAAGTCTTTCAAAAGTGTATAAATACATATTAAAACACTACATGTATATACATTTTAACTGAGTCGTTAAGTCATCGTTAGTCGTTACATGTAAGTGTTGTTTTGAAACCTTTAGGTTAACGATCTTGTTAAATATTGTTAACCCAATGTTTATAATATCAAATGAGATTTTAAATTATTATATTATCATGATATTATCATGTATGAATATCTCTTCATATGATATATATACATTAAATGTCTTTACAACGATAATCGTTACATATATGTCTCGTTTAAAAATCATTAAGTTAGTAGTCTTGTTTTTACATATGTAGTTCATTGTTAATATACTTAATGATATGTTTAATTATCATAGTATCATGTTAACTATATATATATCCATATATATGTCATCATATAGTTTTTACAAGTTTTAACGTTCGTGAATCACCGGTCAACTTGGGTGGTCAATTGTCTATATGAAACATATTTCAATTAATCAAGTCTTAACAAGTTTGATTGCTTAACATGTTGGAAACATTTAATCATGTAAATATCAATCTCAATTAATATATATAAACATGGAAAAGTTCGGGTCACTACATTAATACTTGATATAGGTTCGTGAATCCGAGGCCAACCCTGCATTGTTCAATGTCGTCATATGTATTTTTACTACAAAATACAGTATTGTGAGTTTCATTTGCTCCCTTTTTACTCTTTACGATTTTGGGCTGAGAATACATGCAGATGCTTTATTAACTGTTTTACAATACTTATATGCGTGAGTTTCATTAATCCCTTTTAAATGCTTTCGCAATATATATTTTTGGGACTGAGTAATTGAAACTACAAAATAGACACAAGTAATTGAAACTACATTATATGGTTGAATTATCGAAATCGAATATGCCCCTTTTTATTAAGTCTGGTAATCTAAGAATTAGGGAACAGACACCCTAATTGACGCGAACTCTAAAGATAGATCTATCGGGCCCAACAAGCCCCATCCAAAGTACCTGATGCTTTAGTACTTCGAAATTTATATCATGTCTGAAGGAGGATCGCGGAATGATGGGGATATTCTTATATGCATATTGTGAATGTCGGTTACTAGGTGTTCAATCCATATGAATGATATTTTTTTGTCTCTATGCATGGGACGTATGATTATGAGAAATGGAAGTATGAAATCTTGTGGTCTATTAAAATTATGAAATGATTCTTTATGATAAACTAATGAACTCACTAACCTTTTGGTTGACACTTTAAAGCATGTTTATTCTCAGGTATGAAAGAAATCTTCCGCTGTGCATTTGCTGATATTAGAGATATTACTTGGAGTCATTAATGACATATTTCAAAAGATCTTGCATTCGAGTCGTTGAGTTCATCAAGATTATTATTAAGTCAATTATATTTGGATATATTATGAAATGCTTTACATGCCTGTCAACTGTCGATGTAACGAAAGTTTGTCTTTTAAAAACGAATGCAATGTTTGTAAAATTTATCATATAGAGGTCAATTACCTCGCGATGTAATCAACTGTTGTGAATCGTTTGTAATCGATATGGACTTCGTCCAGATGGATTAGGACGGGTCTTTACAGTTTCCAAAAATATATATACTTTGAGTTGTGATCTAGCCTGAGACGTGTATACACTGGGTCGTGGATTGATTCAAGATAATATATATATATCGATTTATTTCTGTACATCTAACTGTAGACAACTAGTTGTAGGTTACTAACGAGGACAGCTGACTTAATACACTCAAATCTTTAAAACATAATAAAAATAGTTGTAATTATATTTTGATCATAATTTGATATATATGTATATATTTGTATAGGTTCGTGAATTGATCCGTGGCCAAGTCTTATTTCCGAGGAAGGAAATATCTGTGAAAGTGAGTTATAGTCCCACTTTTAAAATCTAATATTTTTGGGATGAGAATACATGCAGGTTTTATAAATGATTTACAAAATAGACACAAGTACGTGAAACTACATTCTATGGTTGAATTATCGAAATCGAATATGCCCCTTTTTATTAAGTCTGGCAATCTAAGAATTAGGAAACAGACACCCTAATTGACGCGAATCCTAAAGATAGATCTATTGGGCCTAACAAACCCCATCCAAAATACCGGATGCTTTAGTACTTTGAAATTTATATCATATCTGAAGGGTGTCCTGGAATAATGGGGATATTCTTATATATGCATCTTGTTAATGTCGGTTACCAGGTGTTCACCATATGAATGATTTTTATCTCGATGTATGGGATGTGTATTGAAATATGAAATATTATGGTCTATTGTTAAGATTTAATATATATAGGTTAAACCTATAACTCACCAACCTTTTTGTTGACGTTTAAAGCATGTTTATTCTCAGGTGAATACTAAGAGCTTCCGCTGTTGCATACTAAAATAAGGACAAGATTTGGAGTCCATGTTTGTATGATATTGTGTAAAAACTGCATTCAAGAAACATATGTCGATGTAATATATTTCTATTGTAAACCATTATGTAATGGTCATGTGTAAACGGTATATTTTAGATTATCATTATTTGATAATCTGCGTAATGCTTTTAAAACCTTTATTGATAAAATAAAGGTTATGGTTGTTTTAAAAATGAATGCAGTCTTTGAAAAACGTCTCATATAGAGGTCAAAACCTCGCAACGAAATCAATTAATATGGAATGTTTATAATCAATATGAACGGGACATTTCAGTTGGTATCCGAGCGTTGGTCTTAGAGAACCAAAAAATTTGCATTAGTGTGTCTTATCGAGTTTGTTAGGATGCATTAGTGAGTCTGGACTTCGACAGTGTTTTCTTTAAAAATGATTGCTTAACATTTTTGTTGGAAACTATATATTATTAACATGTAAATATTATGTGATATATTAATCTCTTAACATGTTTGATATTGTGTGATAGATGTCTACCTCTAGCACACATCCCATTGACTCACCTAATAATAACGAAGAGTCGAATATATATTGGCAAGATTCACAAGTTCCTAAAGAACCGGAAGAAGAGGAACCAGAAGAAGAGGAACCGGAAGAAGAAGAGGTTCTGGAGGGGGGAATAGTAGGAACCACAGAAAACCGGTCAAATAAAAGAAAATCCTCAACCAATGGACCAAAGTTAATAATGATCATTGGTGTTTCTGCTAAGGAAGCAAAATATTGGGAAAATTACCAATTTTCCGATGAATCGGATCCTGATGAGGATTCCGATGATGTTATAGAAATTACCCCGACCCAATTTAATGAGGCAAAAGAAAATAATAAGGGAAAAGGCATCAAAATAGAGAAATCTGATTCCGACCCCGATGAACTTTATATGTACCGTCAACACCCGTATTTTCAATATCGTGACAATAACCCGGGAACCTCTAAACCACCAGATTTTTCTAAACCAATGTGGAAAACGACGGCTCGTATTAGAGGAACATCATATATCCCTTGAAAATTAGGAAAAAGAACCAAGTCCGAAGAAGAAGAAACCAGTGATTCAGATTAGAGGGATGTGAGCATGTTGTGTAATAAATGTAATGTAGTGTGCTTGTACTTTTATGTATAATAAATGTATTGTAGTGTGCTTGTACTTTTATGTTCTATGTAAAAATTGCTTGTATTATTTGTTATTACGAATCTAATCCTTGTCTATTTTATAGTATAAAAACAATATGGACGTTAAGGGTAGACAACCGAATATTTTAGAAGACCTACCAGAGGATATGATTGAGGAAATCTTGTCTAGAGTCGGTCAGAATTCATCAGCACATTTAGTTATGACGAAATTAACTTGTCAAACATTTGAAAGACTTTGCAGAAATGCCTTAGTTTATAAAAGGCTTTCATTTGATAGGTGGGGTATATCACATTGGGGAGACTTTAAGTTACGCCGTGTTTTCTTTAAAGCGTTAAATGCGGGGAACCCAAATGCAATTTTACGCTACGGGTTAAGAACCTATTTTGACTCAACATATCCCAACATAGGATTTCGTGAAGTAGAAAGAGCTTCTAACATGCAACATAAAGAAGCATGTTATGCTTACGGGTTAGTGATATCCGCTTCTAACCAAAGTGAGAAAAAGAACATCGGATTGCAGCTTTTAAATAAAACTTTCCCACAAGTGACGGATTCAGTAGTTGCGGTGAGAAACAAGGTTTTTAGATTATTACGGGGCTGTTGGACATTACGAAACCCTCGTCCTTTTGACGACATTACAACATGCTGCCTAGCCAATGGTCATAATGGTTATTTTCCACAAGACCAAGGATGGGAAGTCGTCTTAGTAAAACCAGAATGCATGACTTGTTTCTGGACTTATGAATTACGTGTCTTTATTTTCTTTGCTGAACAACTTGCGTATTAACTAGATTTATCTTCAAAACTGTCCTGTATCATAGTGTACTATATTTCATGTTATATGTAATATAGCGAAGTTGTAAGTTTGAAGAATATTTGTATGTGATATATTTTTATAATCAGTTTTTCATATGGAATTGTAGTAGTTGAATTGTATATTAGCTACTAAGTATGAACTTAACGGGTAGGTAGTACCCGAATTTAAACTTATAAAACGCTAATATGAAGAAAAAGCTTTTATAATTGAGTTCATATTATGCTACGAGATACTATTGACTACTCTTAATATTCTGTATAATTAACTTGTTTCATTTGACTATTTTGAAGGAAATGGCACCGACTACTCGACACACCTTGAATATGAGCGAAGAGGAATTTCGTGCCTTTCTTGCTTCAAACATAGGCGCAGTACAGGCCGCGCTACATACCAACAATAACTTTGAATCTAGCAATACAGCTAACGGTGCAAGAAATCGTGTAGGATGCTCATACAAGGAATTCACTGCCTACAAACCTTCAGAATTTGATGGGACCAAAGGACCAATCGGATTGAAATGGTGGACCAAGAAAGTTGAATCGATGTTTGCCATAAGTAAGTGTGCTGAAGGAGACAAAGTGAAGTACGCTACGCATACCTTCACAGGTATTGCGTTAACATGGTAGAATACCTATCTAGAGCAAGTGGGACAAGATGCTGCTTACGCGCTACCGTGGTCAGCATTCAAGCACTTGATGAACGAGAAGTACCGTCCCAGAACCGAGGTCAATAAGCTCAAGTCAGAACTTAGAGGATTACGAACACAGGGATTCGATATTACTTCGTGAAATTTCCCGTTCATATTGATTATAAATGTTCCATATTAATTGATTTCGTTGCGAGGTTTTGACCTCTATATGAGACGTTTTTCAAAGACTGCATTCATTTTTAAAACAACCATAACCTTTATTTTATCAATAAAGGTTTTAAAAAATTACGTAGATTATCAAATAATGATAATCTAAAATATACTGTTTACACACGACCATTACATAATGGTTTACAATAGAAATATATTACATCGACATATGTTTCTTGAATGCAGTTTTTACACAATATCATACAAACATGGACTCCAAATCTTGTCCTAATTTTAGTATGCAACAGCGGAAGTTCTTAGTAATCACCTGAGAATAAACATGCTTTAAACGTCAACAAAAATGTTGTTGAGTTATAGGTTTAACATATATATATCAAATCGTAACAATAGACCACAAGATTTCATATTTCAATACACATCCCATACATAGAGATAAAAAAATCATTCATATGGTGAACACCTGGTAACCGACATTAACAAGATGCATATATAAGAATATCCCCATCATTCCGAGACACCCTTCGGATATGATATAAATTTCGAAGTACTAAAGCATCCGGTACTTTGGATGGGGTTTGTTAGGCCCAATAGATCTATCTTTAGGATTCGCGTCAATTAGGGTGTCTGTTCCCTAATTCTTAGATTACCAGACTTAATAAAAAGGGGCATATTCGATTTCGATAATTCAACCATAGAATGTAGTTTCACGTACTTGTGTCTATTTTGTAAATCATTTATAAAACCTGCATGTATTCTCATCCCAAAAATATTAGATTTTAAAAGTGGGACTATAACTCACTTTCACAGATATTTCCTTCCTCGGAAATAAGACTTGGCCACGGATCGATTCACGAACCTATACAAATATGTACATATATATCAAAGTGTGATCAAAATATAATTACAACCATTTTTATTATGTTTTAAAGATATGAGTGTATTAAGTCAGCTGTCCTCGTTAGTAATGTACAACTAGTTGTCCACAGTTAGATGTACAGAAATAAATCGATATATATTATCTTGAATCAATCCACGACCCAGTGTATACACATCTCAGGCTAGATCACAACTCAAAGTATATATATTTTTGGAATCAACCTCAACCCTGTATAGCTAACTCCAACATTACTGCATATAGAGTGTCTATGGTTGTTCCAAATAATATATATACATGGGTCGATATGATTTGTCAAAACATTTGCATACGTGTCTATGGTATCTCAAGATTACATAATATATTAGAATACATGTATAATACAATATAAGTTAGCTAGGATATGATTTGTATAGATTTGTTAAGCATTTCCCGTAGCTAAAAAGATCAAAAATATCCAATCTTGTTTTACACATAACTTCTTCATTTTAAATCCGTTTTGAGTGAATCAAATTGCTATGGTTTCATATTGAACTCTAATTTAAGAACCTAACAGAAAAAGTATAGGTTTATAGTCGGAAATTTAAGTTACCTGTCAATTACTAAAGTGGTAGTCATTTCCGTCGAAAGAACGACATCTTGATGACCATTTTAAAAAACATACTTTCACTTTGAGTTTAACCAAGATTTTTGGATATAGTTTCATGTTCATATGAAAAATAATTTTCCCAGAAGAACAACTTTTAAATCAAAGTTTATCATAGTTGTTAATTATCCAAACCAAAACAGCCCCCGGTTTCACTACGACGGCGTATATCCGATTTTATGGTGTTCATCGTGTTTCGAGGTTTTAACTCATTAAGTTAGCATATCATATATATATATATATATATATATAGAAAATGTGTTTAGTTGATTTTAAAAGTCAAGTTAGAAGGATTAACTTTTGTTTGCGAACAAGTTTAGAATTAACTAAACTATGTTCTAGTGATTACAAGTTTAAACCTTCGAATAAGATAGCTTTATATGTATGAATCGAATGATCTTATGAACATCATTACTATCTCAAGTTTTCTGGATAAAACTACTGGAAATTAGAAAAATGGATCTAGCTTCAAAGGATCCTTGGATGGCTTGAAAGTTCTTGAAGCAGAATCATGACACGAAAACAGTTCAAGTAAGATTTTCACTCGAAATAAGATTGTTATAGTTGTAGAAATTGAATCAAAGTTTGAATATGAATATTACCTTGAATTAGAAAGATAACCTACTATAAATAACAAAGGTTCCTTGATCTTAGATGATTACTTAGAATAGATTAGAAAGCTTGAAAGTAGACTTGCAAACTTGGAAGTATTCTTGATTTTTATGAAACTATACTTATGGAATTTATGAAGAACACTTAGAACTTGAAGATGGAACTTGAGAGAGATCAATTAGATGAAGAAAATTGAAGAATAAAAGTGTTTGTAGGTGTTTTTGGCCGTTGGTATATGGATTAGATATAAAGGATATGTAATTTTGTTTTCATGTAAATAAGTCATGAATGATTACTAATATTTTTGTAATTTTATGAGATATTTCATGCTAGTTGCCAAATGATGGTTCCCACATATGTTAGGTGACTCACATGGGCTGCTAAGAGCTGATCATTGGACTGTATATACCAATAGTACATACATCTAAAAGCTGTGTATTGTACGAGTACGAATACGGGTGCATACGAGTAGAATTGTTGATGAAACTGAACGAGGATGTAATTGTAATCATTTTTGTTAAGTAGAAGTACTTTGATATGTGTCTTGAAGTCTTTTAAAAGTATAAGAATACATATCAAAACACAACATGTATATACATTCTAATGGATTCGTTAAGTCTTCGTTAGTCGTTACATGTAAGTGTTGTTTTGAAACCTTTAAGTTAACGATCTCAATTAATGTTGTTAAACCAATGTTTATTATATCAAATGAGATGTTAAATTATTATATTATCATGATATTATGATGTATGAATATCTCTTAATATGATACATACATTAAAATATCGTTACAACGATAATCGTTACATATAAGTCTTGTTTCGTAATTCTTGAGTTAGTAGTCTTGTTTTTACATATGTAGTTCATTGTTAACACACTTAATAATATATTTAAAGATCATTTTATCATGTTAAATATAGTGTATCAATATCTTAATATGATACATATGTATTTAGTAGACGTTATCATAACGATAATCGTTATATATATCATTTCGAGTTTCTTAACTTAGTAATCTCATTTCTTATGTATATCACACATTGTTAATATACTTAGTGAGATAATTACTCATCATAATCTCATGTCAACCATATATATATGTCTATATATACCACAACATGTAGTTTTCACAATTTTGTAACGTTCTTGAATCGCCGGTCAACTTGGGTGATCAATTGTCTATATGAAACTTATTTCATTTAATCAAGTCTTAACAAGTTTGATTGCTTAAAACGTTGGAAATATTTAGTCATGTAAATATCAATCTCAATTAATATATATAAACATGGAAAAGTTCGGGTCACTACAGTACCTACCCTTAAATAAATTTCATCCCGAAATTTTAAGTTGTTGAAGGTGTTGAAGAATCTTCTGGAAATAGATGCGGGTATTTCTTCTTCATCTAATCTTCACACTCCCAGGTGAACTCGGGTCCTCTACGAGCATTCCAAATAACCTTAACAATCGGTATCTTGTTTTTCTTAAGTCTCTTAACCTCACGATCCATTATTTCGACGGGTTCTTCAATGAATTGAAGTTTTTCATTGATTTGGATTTCGTCCAACGGAATAGTGAGATCTTCTTTAGCAAAACATTTCTTCAAATTCGAGACATGGAAAGTGTTATGTATAGCCGCGAGTTATTGAGGTAGCTCCAGGTGGTAAGCTACTGGTTCGACACGATCTATAATCTTGAATGGTCCAATGTACCTTGGATTTAGTTTCCCCCGTTTACCAAATCGAACAATGCCTTTCCAAGGTGAAACCTTAAGCATGACCATTTCTCCAATTTCAAACTCTATATCTTTTCTTTTACTGTCCGCGTAGCTCTTTTGTCGACTCTGGGAGGTTTTCAATCGTTGTTGAATTTGGATGATTTTCTCGGTAGTTTCTTGTATTATCTCGGGACCCGTAATCTGTCTATCCCCCACTTCATTCCAACAAATCGGAGACCTGCACTTTCTACCATAAAGTGCCTCAAACGGTGCCATCTCAATACTAGAATGATAACTGTTGTTGTAGGAAAATTCTGCTAACGGTAGGTGTCGATCCCAACTGTTTTCGAAATCAATAACACATGCTTGTAGCATGTCTTGAAGTGTTTGTATCGTCCTTTCGCTCAGCCCATCAGTTTGTGGATGATAGGCAGTACTCATGTCTAGACGAGTCCCCAATGCTTGTTGCAACGTCTGCCAGAACCTTGAAACAAATCTACCATCCCTATCAGAGATAATAGAGACGGGTATTCCATGTCTGGAGACAACCTCCTTCAAATACAATCGCGCCAACTTCTCCATTTTGTCATCTTCTCTTATTGGCAGGAAGTGTGCTGACTTGGTGAGACGATTAATTTTTCCATTTCCATTCCGGGATTTCAGGTTGTTGTAGTAGACCTGATGGTTTCTGATGTTTAGCTTTGACCTTAGAACACGTCAAACATTCTCCTACATATTTAGCAATATCGGCTTTCATACCCGGCCACCAAAAGTGTTTTTTGAGATCTTTATACATCTTCCCCGCTCCGGGATGTATTGAATATCTGGTTTTATGTGCTTCTTTAAGTACCATTTCTCTCACATCTCCAAACCTTCGTACCCAAATTCTATCAGCCCAATATCGGGTTCCGTCTTCCAGAATATTAAGATGTTTCTCTGATCCTTTGGGTATCTCATTCTTCAACTTTCCTTATTTTACAACTCCCTATTGCGCCTCCTTTATTTGAGTAGTAAGGTTAGTACGAATAATTATATTCATAGCTTTTACCCGTATCGGTTCTCTGTCCTTTCTACTCAAAGCGTCGGCTACCACATTCGCCTTCCCCGGGTGGTATCGAATCTCAAAATCATAATCATTCAACAGTTCAATCCACCTGTGTTGTCTCATATTCAGTTGTTTCTGATTAAATATATGTTGGAGACTTTTGTGGTCGATATATATAATACTTTTGACCCCATATAAATAATGCCTCCAAGTCTTTAGTGCAAAAACAACAGCACCCAATTCCAAATCGTGAGTTGTATAATTTTGCTCGTGAATCTTCAATTGTCTAGACGCATAAGCAATCACCTTCGTTCGTTGCATTAATACACAACCAAGAACTTGCTTTGATACGTCACAATAAATTACAAAATCATCATTCCCTTCAGGCAATGACAATATAGGTGCCGTAGTTAGCTTTTTCTTCAATAACTGAAATGCCTTCTCTTGTTCATCCTTGCATTCAAATTTATTCCCTTTATGCGTTAATACAGTCAAGGGTTTTGCTATTTTGGAGAAATCTTGGATGAATCTTCTGTAGTAACCAGCCAATCCTAAAAATTGACGTATATGCTTCGGAGTTTTTGGGGTTTCCCACTTTTCAACAGTTTTGATCTTTGCCGGGTTCACCTGGATACCTTCTTTGTTCACTATGTGACTGAGGAATTGAACTTCTTCCAACCAAAATGCACACTTTGAAAACTTAGCGTACAATTTTTCTTTCCTCAATACTTCTAACACTTTTCTCAAATGTTCTTCGTGCTCTTGATCATTCTTTGAGTAAATAAGTATGTCATCGATGAAAACAATGACAAACTTGTCAAGATATGGCCCAAACACTCGGTTCATAAGGTCCATGAACACAGCTGGTGCGTTAGTCAATCCAAACGGCATAACCATAAACTCGTAATGACCATAACGCGTCCTAAAAGCAGTTTTTGGAATATCATCCTCCTTTACTCGTATTTGATGATATCCTGAACGTAAATCGATTTTCGAATAAACCGACGAGCCTTGTAGTTGATCAAACAAGTCATCAATTCTTGGCAGTGGATAACGGTTTTTGATGGTAAGTTTATTCAACTCTCTCTAGTCAATACACAACCTAAATGTACCATCCTTCTTCTTGACAAACAAAACAAGAGCTCCCCATGGTGATGTGCTTGGTCGAATGAAACCACGTTCTAATAGTTCTTGCAGTTGTCTTTGTAGTTCTTTCATCTCGTTGGGTGCGAGTCTGTAAAGAGCACGAGCTATTGGTGCAGCTCCTGGTACAAGATCTATTTGAAATTCAACAGATCGATGTGGAGTTAGTCCCGGTAATTCTTTCGAAAATACATCAGGAATTTCTTTTGTGACGGGAACATCATTGATGCTCTTTTCTTTAGTTTGTACTTTCTCAACGTGTGCTAGAACAACATAGCAACCTTTTCTTATTAGTTTTTGTGCCTTCAAATTACTAATAAGATGTAGCTTCGTGTTGCCCTTTTCTCCGTACACCATTAAGGGTTCTCCTTCTTCTCGTACAATGCGAATTGCATTTTTGTAACATACGATCTCTGCTTTCATCTCCTTCAGCCAGTCCATGCCAACTATTACATCAAAACTCCCTAACTCTACTGGTATCAAATCAATCTTAAATATTTCGCTACCCGGTATAATTTCTTGATTCCGGCATATATAATCTGCTGAAATTAATTTACCGTTTGCTAATTCGAGTAAAAATTTTCTATCCAAATGTGTCAATGGACAACTTAATTTAGTACAAAAATCTCTACTCATATAGCTTCTATCCGCACCCGAATCAAATAAAACGTAAGCAGATTTATTGTCAATAAGAAACGTACCCGTAACAAGCTCCGGGTCTTCCTGTGCCTCTGCCGCATTAATATTGAAAACTCTTCCACGGCATTGTCCATTCGTGTTCTCCTGGTTCGGGAAATTTCTAATAATGTGGCCCGGGTTTCCACATTTATAACAAACTACTTTGGCATAACTTGCTCCGACACTACTTGCTCTGCCATTACTCGCTCCGACACCATTTGTTCCTTTCATTCTGTTAATCCCTGGTACGTAGACCTCACACTTCGCCGCGCTATGACCATTTCTTTTACACTTGTTGCAAAATTTGGTGCAGAACCCCGAGTGATACTTTTCACACCTTTGGCATAGCCGCTTCTGATTGTTGTTATTGTTGTTGCGGTTGTTATTGTTGTTGAGATGATTGTTGTAGTCGTTGTTGTTGTTGTTGTGCCGTTTGTTGTAGTTGCGATTGATGTTGCGATTGTTGAGATAGTTGTTGTTGTTTTGGTGACTCTTATCACCATTTTCCTCCCACTTTCTTTTGACTAGCTTCACGTTGGCCTCTTCGGCCGCCTGTTCTTTAATTCTTCCCTCAATCGGGTTCACTAGTTTGTGAGCCATTCTACATGCCTTTTGTATGGAGGCAGGCTCGTGTGAACTTATATCTTATTAGATTCTCTCTGATAACCCTTTCACAAACGCGTCGATCTTCTCTTCCTCATCTTCGAACGCTCTCGGACACAATATGCACAATTCTGTGAATCGTCTTTCGTACGAAGTAATATCGAATCCCTGTGTTCGTAACCCTCTAAGTTCTGACTTGAGCTTATTAACCTCGGTTCTGGGACGGTACTTCTCGTTCATCAAGTGCTTGAATGCTGACCACGGTAGTGCGTAAGCAGCATCTTGTCCCACTTGCTCTAGATAGGTATTCCACCATGTTAACGCAATACCTGTGAAGGTATGCGTAGCGTACTTCACTTTGTCTCCTTCAGCACACTTACTTATGGCAAACACCGATTCAACTTTCTCGTTCCACCGTTTCAATCCAATTGGTCCTTCGGTCCCATGAAATTCTGAAGGTTTGCAGGCAGTGAATTCCATGTAGGAGCATCCTACACGATTTCTTACGCCGTTAGCTGTTTTGCTAGATTCAGAGTTATTGTTGGTATGTAGCGCGGCCTGTACTGCGGCTATATTTGAAGCAAGAAAGGCACGAAATTCCTCTTCGCTCATATTCAAGGTGTGTCGAGTAGTCGGTGCCATTTCTTTCAAAATAGTCAAATGAAATAATTTAATCATACAGAATATTAAGAGTAGTCAATAGTATCTCGTAGCATAATATGAACTCATTTATAAAAGCTTTTTCTTCATACTAGCGTTTTATAAGTTTAAATTCGGGTACTACCTACCCGTTAAGTTCATACTTAGTAGCTAATATACAATTCAACTACTACAATTCCATATGAAAAACTGATTATAATAATATATCACATACAAATATTCTTCAAACTTACAACTTCGCTATATTACATATAACATGAAATATAGTACACTATGATACATGACAGTTTTGAAGATAAATCTAGTTAATACGCAAGTTGTTCAGCAAAGGAAATAAAGACACGTAATTCATAAGTCCAGAAACAAGTCATGCATTCTGGTTTTACTAAGACGACTTCCCATCCTTGGTCTTGTGGAAAATAACCGTTATGACCATTGGCTAGGCAGCATATGGTAATGTCGCCAAAAGGACGAGGGTTTCGTAATGTCCAACAGCCCCGTAATAATCTAAAAACCTTGTTTCTCACCCCAACTACTGAATCCGTCACTTGTGGGAATGTTTTATTTAAAAGCTGCAATTCGATGTTCTTTTTCTCACTTTGGTAAGAAGCGAACATCACTAACCCGTAAGCATAACATGCTTCTTTATGTTGCATGTTAGAAGCTCTTTCTAATTCACGAAATCCTATGTTGGGATATGTTGTGTCAAAATAGGTTCTTAACCCGTAGCGTAAAATTGCATTTGGGTTCCCCGCATTTAACGCTTTAAAGAAAACACGGCGTAACTTAAAGTCTCCCCAATGTGATATACCTCACCTATCAAAGGAAAGCCTTTTACAAACTAAGGCATTTCTGGAAAGTCTTTCAAATGTTTGACAAGATAATTTCACCATAACTAAATGTGCTGATGAATTCTGACCGACTCTAGACAAGATTTCCTCAATCATATCCTCCAGTAGGTCTTCTAAAATATTCGGTTGTCTACCCCTAACGTCCATTTTGTTATTATACTGTAAAATAGACAAGGTTTAGATTCGTAATAACAAACAATACAAGCAATTTTTACATAGAACATAAAAGTACAAGCACACTACAATACATTTATTACACAACATGCTGACACCCCTCTAATCTGAATCACTGGTTTCTTCTTCTTTGGACTTGGTTCTTTTTCCTAAACTTCTAGGGATATATGATGTTCCTCTAATACGAGTCATCGTTTTCCACATTGGTTTAGAAAAACCTGGTGGTTTAGAGGTTCCCGGGTTATTGTCACGATATTGAAAATACGGGTGTTGACGGTACATATAAAGTTCATCGGGGTCGGAATCAGATTTCTCTATTTTGATGCATTTTCCCTTATTATTTTCTTTTGCCTCATTAAATTGGGTTGGGGTAATTTCTATAACATCATCAGAATCCTCATCAGGATCCGATTAATCGGAAAATTGATAATTTTCCCAATATTTTGCTTCCTTAGCGGAAACACCATTGACCATTATTAACTTTGGTCCATTGGTTGAGGATTTTCTTTTATTTGACCGGTTTTCTGTGGTCCCTACTATTCCCCCCCCTCCGGAACCTCTTCTTCTTCCGGTTCCTCTTCTTCTGGTTCCTCTTCTTCCGGTTCCTCTTCTTCCGGTTCCGTTTCCTCTTCTTCCGGTTCTTCGGGAACTTGTGAATCTTGCCAATATATATTCGACTCTTCGTTATTATTAGGTGAGTCAATGGGATTTGTGCTAGAGGTATACATCTATCACACAATATCAAACATGTTAAGAGATTAATATATCACATAATATTTACATGTTAATAATATATAGTTTCCAACAAAAATGTTAAGCAATCATTTTTAAAGAAAACACGATCGAAGTCCAGACTCACTAATGCATCCTAAAAAACTCGATAAGACACACTAATACAAATTTTCTGGTTCTCTAAGACCAACGCTCGGATACCAATTGAAATGTCCCGTTCATATTGATTATAAACATTCCATATTAATTGATTTCGTTGCGAGGTTTTAACCTCTATATGAGACGTTTTTCAAAGTCTGCATTCATTTTTAAAACAACCATAACCTTTATTTTATCAATAAAGGTTTTAAAAACATTACGTAGATTATCAAATAATGATAATCTAAAATATACTGTTTACACACGACCATTACATAATGGTTTACAATAGAAATATATTACATCGACATATGTTTCTTGAATGCAGTTTTTACACAATATCATACAAACATGGACTCCAAATCTTGTCCTAATTTTAGTATGCAACAGCGGAAGTTCTTAGTAATCACCTGAGAATAAACATGCTTTAAACGTCAACAAAAATGTTGGTGAGTTATAGGTTTAACCTATATATATCAAATCGTAACAATAGACCACAAGATTTCATATTTCAATACACATCCCATACATAGAGATAAAAATCATTCATATGGTGAACACCTGGTAACTGACATTAACAAGATGCATATATAAGAATATCCCCATCATTCCGGGACACCCTTCGGATATGATATAAATTTCGAAGTACTAAAGCATCTAGTACTTTGGATGGGGTTTTTTAGGCCCGATAGATCTATCTTTAGGATTCGCGTCAATTAGGGTGTCTGTTCCCTAATTCTTAGATTACCAGACTTAATAAATGAAATGTCCCCTTCTTATTGATTAAAAACGTTCCATATTAATTGATTTCGTTGCGAGGTTTTGACCTCTATATGAGACGTTTTTCAAAGACTGCATTCATTTTTAAAACAAACCATAACCTTTATTTCATAAATAAAGGTTTAAAAAGCTTTACGTAGATTATCAAATAATGATAATCTAAAATATCCTGTTTACACACGACCATTACATAATGGTTTACAATACAAATATGTTACATCGAAATCAGTTTCTTAAATGCAGTTTTTACACAATATCATACAAACATGGACTCCAAATCTTGTCCTTATTTTAGTATGCAACAGCGGAAGCTCTTAGTATTCACCTGAGAATAAACATGCTTTAAACGTCAACAAAAATGTTGGTGAGTTATAGATTTAACCTATATATATCAAATCGTAACAATAGACCACAAGATTTCATATTTCAATACACATCCCATACATAGAGATAAAAATCATTCATATGGTGAACACCTGGTAACCGACATTAACAAGATGCATATATATAAGAATATCCCCATCATTCCGGGACACCCTTCGGATATGATATAAATTTTGAAGTACTAAAGCATCCGGTACTTTGGATGGGGTTTGTTAGGCCCAATAGATCTATCTTTAGGATTCGCGTCAATTAGGGTGTCTGTTCCCTAATTCTTAGATTACCAGACTTAATAAAAAGGGCATATTCGATTTTGATAATTCAACCATAGAATGTAGTTTCACGTACTTGTGTCTATTTTGTAAATCATTTATAAAACCTGCATGTATTCTCATCCCAAAAATATTAGATTTTAAAAGTGCGACTATAACTCACTTTCACAGATTTTTACTTCGTCGGGAAGTAAGACTTGGCCACTGGTTGATTCACGAAAGTATAACAATTTATACATATATATCAAAGTATGTTTAAAATATATTTACAACACTTTTAATATATTTTGATGTTTTAAGTTTATTAAGTCAGCTGTCCTCGTTAGTAACCTACAACTAGTTGTCCACAGTTAGATGTACAGAAATAAATCGATAAATATTATCTTGAATCAATCCACGACCCAGTGTATACGTATCTCAGTATTGATCACAACTCAAACTATATATATTTTGGAATCAACCTCAACCCTGTATAGCTAACTCCAACATTCACATATAGAGTGTCTATGGTTGTTCCGAAATATATAGATGTGTCGACATGATAGGTCAAAACGTTGTATACGTGTCTATGGTATCTCAAGATTACATAATATACAATACAAGTTGATTAAGTTATGGTTGGAATAGATTTGTAACCAATTTTCACGTAGCTAAAATGAGAAAAATTATCCAATCTTGTTTTACCCATAACTTCTTCATTTTAAATCCGTTTTGAGTGAATCAAATTGCTATGGTTTCATATTGAACTCTATTTTATGAATCTAAATAGAAAAAGTATAGGTTTATAGTCGGAAAAATAAGTTACAAGTCGTTTTTGTAAAGGTAGTCATTTCAGTCGAAAGAACGACGTCTAGATGACCATTTTAGAAAACATACTTCCACTTTGAGTTTAACCATAATTTTTGGATATAGTTTTATGTTCATAATAAAAATCATTTTTTTAGAATAACAACTTTTAAATCGAAGTTTATCATAGTTTTTAATTAACTAACCCAAAACAGCCCGCGGTGTTACTACGACGGCGTAAATCCGGTTTTACGGTGTTTTTCATGTTTCCAGGTTTTAAATCATTAAGTTAGCATATCATATAGATATAGAACATGTGTTTAGTTAATTTTAAAAGTCAAGTTAGAAGGATTAACTTTTGTTTGCGAACAAGTTTAGAATTAACTAAACTATGTTCTAGTGATTACGAGTTTAAACCTTCGAATAAGATAGTTTTATATATATGAATCGAATGATGTTATGAACATCATTACTACCTCAAGTTTAGTAGGTAAACGTACTGGAAGTGATAAGAAATGATCTAGCTTCAAAGGGTGTTGGATGGCTTGAAAGTTCTTGAAGTAGGATCATGACACAAAAACAAGTTCAAGTAAGATTTTTACTCGAATTAAGATAGTTTATAGTTATAGAAATTGAATCAAAGTTTGAATATGAATATTACCTTGAATAAGAAAGATAACCTACTGTATATAACAAAGGTTTCTTGATCTTAGATGATTACTTGGAATGGATTAGAAAGCTTGGAAGTAAATTAGTAAACTTGAAGGGATTTTTGAAGTGTTCTTGAAGTGTTCTTCCTATGATGATTATAGCTTGATTCTTGAAGTGATTTTTGATGAAGATGATGATTAAATACTGGAAAAATACGTTCATAATATTGTGTGTGTGTTGAGAGAGAATTAGAAAGAGAATTGGAAGTGAAATGGAGTGAATGATGAGTGGTAATTGGTGAGTGGTGAGTGGGGTTAAAAGGAGTTCTAGTTAGTTGACTAGCTCATGGTAGAAGTTAAAATTGATTAGTCATACATGACATAATCAAGAGTGGAATCCCATGCTAGTTCCTATTGGTATATACTCATAGTAAGTACGTTTTGAAGCTGTGTATAATACGGGTAAGAATACGACTAGAATTCTTGATGAAAGAAAAGAATGGGAAAGTAACTGTAACCATTTTCGTTAAGTATGAGTGTTTTGATATATGTCTTGAAGTCTTCCAAAAGTATTTTAATACATCTAAATACACTACATGTATATACATTTTAACTGAGTCGTTAAGTCATCGTTAGTCGTTACATGTAAGTGTTGTTTTGAAACCTTTAAGTTAACGATCTCAATTAATGTTGTTAACCCATTGTTTATTATATCTAATGAGATGTTAAATTATTATATTATCATGATATTATGATATATTAATATATCTTAATATGATATATATACATTTAAATGTCGTTACAACGATAATCGTTACATATATGTCTTGTTTCGAAATCCTTAAGTTAGTAGTCTTGTTTATATGTATATAACTCATTGTTAATATACTTATGGAGATACTTACTTATCATAATCTCATGTTAACCATGTGTATATCCATATATATATCGTCATGTCATTTTTACAAGTTTTAACGTTCGTGAATCGCCGGTCAACTTGGGTGGTCAATTGTCTATATGAAACATATTTCAATTAATCAAGTCTTAACAAGTTTGATTGCTTAACATGTTGGAAACATTTAATCATGTAAATATCAATCTCAATTAATATATATAAACATGGAAAAGTTCGGTTCACTACAGTACCTACCCGTTAAATAAATTTCGTCCCGAAATTTTAAGCTGTTGAAGGTGTTGACGAATCTTCTGGAAATAGATGTGGGTATTTCTTCTTCATCTGATATTCACGCTCCCAGGTGAACTCGGGTCCTCTACGAGCATTCCATCGAACCTTAACAATTGGTATCTTGTTTTGCTTAAGAATTTTAACCTCACGATCCATTATTTCGACTGGTTCTTCGATGAATTGGAGTTTTTCGTTGATTTGGATTTCATCTAACGGAATAGTGAGATCTTCTTTAGCAAAACATTTCTTCAAATTCGAGACGTGGAAAGTGTTATGTACATCCGCGAGTTGTTGAGGTAACTCAAGTCGGTAAGCTACTGGTCCGACACGATCAATAATCTTGAATGGTCCAATATACCTTGGATTTAATTTCCCTCGTTTACCAAATCGAACAACACCTTTCCAAGGTGCAACTTTAAGCATGACCATCTCTCCAATTTCAAATTCTATATCTTTTCTTTTAATGTCAGCGTAGCTCTTTTGTCGACTTTGGGCGGTTTTCAACCGTTGTTGAATTTGGATGATCTTCTCGGTAGTTTCTTGTATAATCTCCGGACCCGTAATCTGTCTATCCCCCACTTCACTCCAACAAATCGGAGACCTGTACTTTCTACCATAAAGTGCTTCAAACGGCGCCATCTCAATGCTTGAATGGTAGCTGTTGTTGTAGGAAAATTCTGCTAGCGGTAGATGTCGATCCCAACTGTTTCCGAAATCAATAACACATGCTTGTAGCATGTCTTCAAGCATTTATATCGTCTAGACGAGTTCCTAATGCTTGCTGTAATGTCTGCCAGAATCTTGAAATAAATCTGCCATCCCTATCAGAGATAATAGAGATTGGTATTCCATGTCTGGAGATGACTTCCTTCAAATACAGTCGTGCTAACTTCTCCATCTTGTCATCTTCTCTTATTGGTAGGAAGTGTGCTGATTTGGTGAGACGATCAACTATTACCCAAATAGTATCAAAACCACTTGCAGTCCTTGGCAATTTAGTGATGAAATCCATGGTAATGTTTTCCCATTTCCATTCTGGGATTTCGGGTTGTTGAAGTAGACCTGATGGTTTCTGATGCTTAGCTTTGACCTTAGAACACGTCAAACATTCTCCTACGTATTTAGCAACATCGGCTTTCATACCCGGCCACCAAAAATGTTTCTTGAGATCCTTGTACATCTTCTCCGTTCCAGGATGTATTGAGTATCTGGTTTTATGAGCTTCTCTAAGTACCATTTCTCTCATATCTCCAAATTTTGGTACCCAAATCCTTTCAGCCCTATACCGGGTTCCGTCTTCCCGAATATTAAGATGCTTCTCCGATCCTTTGGGTATTTCATCCTTTAAATTTCCCTCTTTTAAAACTCCTTGTTGTGCCTCCTTTATTTGAGTAGTAAGGTTATTATGAATCATTATATTCATAGATTTTACTCGAATGGGTTCTCTGTCCTTCCTGCTCAAGGCATCGGCTACCACATTTTCCTTTCCCGGGTGGTAACGAATCTCAAAGTCGTAATCATTCAACAATTCAATCCACCTACGCTGCCTCATAATCAGTTGTTTCTGATTAAATATGTGTTGAAGACTTTTGTGGTCGGTATATATAATACTTTTGACCCCATATAAGTAGTGCCTCCAAGTCTTTAATGCAAAAACAACCGCGCCTAATTCCAAATCATGCGTCGTATAATTTTGTTCGTGAATCTTCAATTGTCTAGACGCATAAGCAATCACCTTCGTTCGTTGCATTAATATACAACCGAGACCTTGCTTTGATGCGTCACAATAAATCACAAAATCATCATTCCCTTCAGGCAATGATAATATAGGTGCCGTAGTTAGCTTTTTCTTAAATAAATGAAACGCTTTCTCTTGTTCATCATTCCATTCAAATTTCTTCCCTTTATGCGTTAATGCAGTAAAGGGTTTTGCTATTCTGGAAAAGTCTTGGATAAACCTTCTGTAGTAACCAGCTAGTCCTAAAAACTGGCGTATGTGTTTCGGAGTTTTCGGGGTTTCCCACTTTTCAACAGTTTCTATCTTTGCCGGATCCACCTTAATACCTTTTTTGTTCACTATGTGACCGAGGAATTGAACTTCTTCCAACCAAAATGCACACTTTGAAAATTTAGCGTACAATTCTTCCTTCCTCAATACTTCTAACACCTTTCTCAAATGTTCACCGTGTTCTTGGTCATTCTTTGAGTAAATAAGTATGTCATCAATGAAAACAATGACAAACTTGTCAAGGTATGGTCCACACACTCGGTTCATAAGGTCCATGAACACAGCTGGTGCATTAGTTAAACCAAATGGCATGACCATAAACTCGTAATGACCGTAACGTGTTCTGAAAGCAGTCTTTGGAATATCATCTTCTTTCACCCGCATTTGATGATACCCGGGACGTAAGTCAATCTTTGAATAAACAGACGAGCCTTGTAGTTGATCAAATAAGTCGTCGATTCTCGGTAGTGGGTAGCGGTTCTTGATGGTAAGTTTGTTCAACTCTCGGTAGTCGATACACAACCTGAATGTACCATCTTTCTTCTTGACAAACAAAACAGGTGCTCCCCACGGTGATGTGCTTGGTCGAATGAAACCATGCTCTAAAAGTTCTTGTAATTGGCTTTACAGTTCTTTCATCTCGCTGGGTGCGAGTCTGTAAGGAGCACGAGCTATTGGTGCAGCTCCTGGTACAAGATCTATTTGAAATTCAACGGATCGATGTGGGGGTAATCCCGGTAATTCTTTCGGAAATAAATCGGGAAATTCTTTTGCGACGGGAACATCATTGATGCTCTTTTCTTCAGTTTGTACTTTCTCGACGTGTGCTAGAACAGCATAGCAACCTTTTCTTATTAGTTTTTGTGCCTTCAAATTACTAATAAGATGTAGCTTCGTGTTGCCCTTTTCTTCGTACACCATTAAGGGTTTTTCTTTTTCTCGTATAATGCGAATTGCATTTTTGTAACAAATGATCTCTGCTTTCATTTCTTTCAACCAGTCCATACCGATTATCACATCAAAACTCCCTAACTCTACTGGTATCAAGTCAATCTTAAATGTTTCGCTAACCAGTTTAATTTCTCGATTCCGACATATATTATCTGCTGAAATTAATTTACCATTTGATAATTCGAGTAAAAATTTACTATCCAAACGCGTCAATGGACAACTTAATTTAGCACAAAAATCTCTACTCATATAGCTTCTATCCGCACCCGAATCAAATAAAACGTAAGCAGATTTACTGTCAATAAGAAACGTACCCGTAACAAGCTCCGGGTCTTCCTGTGCCTCTGCCGCATTAATATTGAAAACTCTTCCGCGGCCTTGTCCATTCGTGTTCTCCTGGTTCGGGCAATTTCTAATAATGTGGCCCGGTTTTCCACATTTATAACAAACTACATTGGCATAACTTGCTCCGACACTACTTGCTCCGCCATTACTCGTTCCGACACCATTTGTTCCTTTCGTTCTATTAACCCCTGGTCCGTAGACTTCACACTTCGCCGCGCTATGACCATTTCTTTTACACTTGTTACAAAATTTGGTGTAGAACCCCGAGTGATACTTTTCACACCTTTGGCATAGCTGCTTCTGATTGTTGTTGTTGTTGCGGTTATTATTGTTGTTGGGATGATTGTTGTAGTTGCTGTTGTTGTTGTTGTTGTTGTTGTTGTTGTTGGGCCGTTTGTTGTAATTGCGATTGATGTTGCGATTGTTGGGATAATTGTTGCGATTACTGTTGTAATTACTGTTGTTGTTGTATTGGTGATTCTTATCACCGTTTTCCTCCCACTTTCTTTTGGCTTGCTTTACATTGGCCTCTTCAGCAGTCTGTTCTTTAATTCTTTCTTCAATCTGGTTCACTAGTTTGTGAGCCATTCTACATGCCTGTTGTATGGAGGCGGGCTCGTGTGAACTTATATCTTCTTGGATTCTTTCCGGTAATTCTTTCACAAACGCGTCGATCTTCTCTTCCTCATCTTCGAATGCTCCCGGACACAATAGGCACAATTCTGTGAATCGTCTTTCGTACTTGGTAATATCAAATCCTTGGGTTCGTAACCCTCTAAGTTCTGTCTTGAGCTTATTGACCTCGGTTCTGGGATGGTACTTCTCGTTCATCAAGTGCTTGAATGCTGACCACGGTAGTGCGTATGCATCGTCTTGTCCCACTTGCTCTAGATAGGTATTCCACCATGTTAACGCAGAACCTGTGAAGGTATGCGTAGCGTAATTTACTTTGTCCTCTTCAGTACACTTACTTATGGCAAACACCGATTCGACCTTCTCGGTCCACCGTTTCAATCCGATCGGTCCTTCGGTTCCATCAAATTATAAAGGTTTGTAGGCAGTGAATTCTTTGTAGGTGCATCCTACACGATTTCCTGTACTGCTAGATCCAAGGTTATTGTTAGTATGTAGCGCAGCCTGTACTGCGGCTATGTTTGAAGCTAGAAAACTACGGAATTCCTCTTCATTCATATTCACGGTGTGTCGAGTAGTCGGTGCCATTTCCTTCAAAATAGTCAAATGGAACAAGTTAATCATACAGAATATTAAGAGTAGTTAATAGTATTTCGTAGCATAATATGAACTCATTTATAAAAGCTTTTTCTTCATATTAGCATTTTATAAGTTTAAATTCGGGTAGTACCTACCCGTTAAGTTCATACTTAGTAGCTAATATACAATTCAACTACTACAATTCTATATGAAAAAACTGATTATAATAATATTTCGCGTTCAAACTTTTATACAATATTTTACAAACTTACAATACCGCTTATTTTACATAAAGCATGAAATATAGCACACAATAACTTTGATACAAGATAGTTGTGAAGATAATTCTAGCTAGTACACAAGTCGTTCAGCAAAGGCAATAAAGACACGTAATTCATACGTCCAGAAACAAGTCATGCATTCTGGTTTTACTAGGACTACTTCTCATCCTTGGTCTTGTGGAACATAACCGTTATGGCCGATGATAAGACAGCGTGTTATATTATACATGTATTCTAATATATTATGTAATCTTGGGATACCATAGACACGCATGCAAATGTTTTGACATATCATATCGACCCATGTATATATGTTATTTGGAACAACCATAGACACTCTATGTGCAGTAATGTTGGAGTTAGCTATACGGGGTTGAGGTTGATTCTAAAAATATATATACTTTGAGTTGTGATCTAGCCTGAGACGTGTATACACGGGGTCGTGGATTGATTCAAGATAATATATATCGATTTATTTCTGTACATCTAACTGTGGACAACTAGTTGTAGGTTACTAACGAGGACAGCTGACTTAATACACTCAAATCTTTAAAACATAATAAAAATGGTCGTAATTATATTTTGATCATACTTTGATATATTACATATTTGTATATATAACACCCCGCTAAAATACCATCTGACGACGTGTTAATTCCGGTCCCACAGTTAACAGTTACGCCCTCTATATGAGACGTTTAAAGCAATCGCATTTAATTTTATTTAAAATAATAACTTTCAAAAACAAAAGTCAGAAATCCCAAAATAGAAACACTGTTGTGATCGTAACCACAAGCCAACAGTATTTAAATAGTTATAATAGTTTTAAATGCGAAAGTAAATAATGTTCTTTAAAATCAAATGCTGACTCCACGGCCAGTCATGCAGCAAACACAGCGGAAGCATACCTCTTAAGGACCTGAGAATAACAACACGCAAAAACAGGTCAACAAATAATGTTGGTGAATCTACAGGTTTAAAGTAACGTAACAATGTCTGAAAAATAGTTATCAGAAAATAGTTTAATTTCATTGACCACAAGATTCTATCGCAAGCATAAACCGAGCACCTGAATACTAGCAAAGACCCGAGTATAGCCACTATACCCACCTTACCTCGTAAAATGTTATACATTGTTCAGATGTATTAAATGTTAAAAGTAAATGCACCACTGCTTTTATAGTGGGTGAGGTTGTCAACCTAACGGATCCGTCCATCTAAATTGTGCTTACCAATGGTATTAAAAGTATTCAAGCTAGAGGCTTTTTGAACAAACTCAATATGGATATGTGTAGTACTCATGTCAATATAAAGCATTTGAAAATGTAAATATAATAGCGTGTATTCTCATCCCTGAAAACATGTAAAAAGCAGGACTGTAGACTCACCTTTGAATAAGCTCGGAATGAAAGACAAATGACTTGTACGGTTTAGACCCGAGTAATGTAACCTAAGTATACGTATGTAGGTTGGTCAATATATGTATCTTATATAAGTGTGGTTTCATAGTGTACGTTGTCTTATTGCTCGACTCGACTCGACGCGATTTAAAGTAAAAGTCAACTATATCATGCAAGTCAAACAAAGTCAACCGAAGTCAAACCAAAAGTCAAACTTGGTCAAAGTAGTCAACTAAAGTCAACATCAGTAGGTTCATGTCAAATATTGGTCAACAAGTCAAACCTAAGTCATACAATACGTTTTAGGTCATGAATAATCATTTTCACAATTTCAGTTTATCGTCATGCACCAAATTTACGAACACGTAGCACACTTAGCATATTATCTCATAGTACAAAATTCAAGTAAATATGACAAACTCCAGATCATAATAAGACTCAAAATCAATTCCAAAAAGTCCGGCCAGGGACTCATACGACAATTAAAAGTCAGGAATCAGAAGGAATACATTTGGGGTTTGCCAGGTCAGTTTCTGTCCGCTCACTGATTTCATTTCGGCTATAACTGGAGTTAGAAATATGAAATTGATACAATACCAGTGGCCATAGTTCAAGGACAAATCAAAGTAACACATATAAAAAATCTAGCCACTTTTGTTTAGCCAATTTGTACAGTTTATTCGTGCAAATTGATCATTCAGTTTTCAGGTCAAATCAGAATTCACATAAAGTATGGCTCTATTGTGCCCAATGCATAAGGTTTCAGAGATTGACATAAACTAACAATAAGTCAAATATCATGTTAAGTTTCATTTTCCATAAGCATACATTCTCAATCAATATACAAAATTCACAAATTACAAAACCGTGTTCAATTCACAGATTCGATTCCCATTTCGTTAGTCACATTCGCATACGATTATCCGAAGATCTAGATACAATTAGTCCTATGATATCTACATGAAAGATGAATTAATTTTTGTCTATTTTTCAAATATGCAAAGCTTCAATCACATAAGTTAACACATTTTATCATACATGGTTATTTTCATGCAAGTGCTGTATAAAACTTCATTTACACTAATTCTAGCATATCTCAGGCTATACATAAGCAAACGACATGATATCCTAGTCTAACTTGAGTGTTTTTAAATTATATTTCCAGTGGTATAAGTCTCACATGCCAATTCGTTTTCTATCAATACCAGATTTCTGATCAAGCAACAATAACACAACGATAATTCAAATCGACATAACTTAATCATACGGAAACGAAATCAAGCGAATCCAAAGCCTAAACTCAATAATTTTTTGCAAGGAATCTGATTATAACATAGTAATTAACATTTGAAAAACTTAATTTTTCTGATCAAACAAATACAAATTCGTTTTTAAACCCTAGCGCATCAAACAATCAAATTAACGATTACAATTAACACGTACGCGTATAGACTTGAGTAATTGACAACATAACTATGAAACTTTATAAAAATCAGATTTTTAAGAATTAGGGTTCATGCAATTATACATTTGATCGCTAAATTAAATACACCAACGCGTAGAGGAGATCGAGAATTGCAACTTTCGTGTTCAAGGTTTTATCAAAAGATCAAAAATTGAAGGTGATGATGATGGTGATGTTGGGCGACGATGGGGAGGAGCCAGGGAGAGATCGACTGCCGTTTTTGTGTAAGGGTTTACTAATTTTAGGTTAATACTTCTATTTATACTAACCCTAGTTTCACAAATTAGCACATAAGCCCCTAAACTTACAAAAATTGAAACATAAGGGGGTGAGGGGGAGGGGTCGGCTGAATGGGGCCCACCATGGGTTCCCGGGTTCTCGTTTTGCAATTCCGTGTATTCGAGGTTCGTTTTAAGTGTCGTTTTGTCGTACCGAAGGCCCGGAACGCTAATCCGATCGTTAAACGCAACCAATCGCTTAATTTATTAAAAACCCAATAAATTAAATATTTTAAAAAGTTAATAATTAATTAAATTAATTATTAAAATAAGCCCGAGCGTTTCGTTGCTCAAAAAGCTATCATCAAAATCGTATCGTTTTTATCGTATTTCATTATCCGAAATATTTGAATTAATATCAACCCATATCAATTATTGAAAACCTCCAAAGGTTAAGTACGCATTTAATACACATAAACACATAAAAGTTAAATAATCACCGTTAAATAAACTAACGGAAGGTTAACGAAAGTAACGGAAAAATCAGGGTTGTTACATTACTCACCTGTTATTGAAAATTTCGTCCCGAAATTTTAGTGATCGTCCGCTGAAGTGATTTCCTCGGGAAACAATTGCGGATACTTCAGCCTCATCTGGTCTTCACGCTCCCATGTGAACTATGGTCCTCTTCTCGCGTTCCACCGAACTTTAACGATAGGAATTCTGCTTTACTTCAACTGCTTGACCTCACGACCCAAGATTTCAATAGGTTCCTCAATGAAATGAAGTTTGTCGTTGATACGTAGTTCCTCTAGAGGAATAATCAAATTATCATCGGCTAAACACTTCTTTAGATTGGATACATGGAAAACGTCATGAATACCGCTGAGTGTTTGTGGCATTTCCAATCTGTAAGCTACTGGTCCAACTCTTTTAATTATCTCAAACGGTCCAACATATCTAGGACTCAGTTTACCTCGTTTCCCAAATCGTACAACACCCTTCCAAAGTGATACTTTAAGCATAACTTTGTCTCCAACTTGGAACTCTATGTCCTTCCGTCTAACATCGACATAACTCTTTTGTCGACTTCGAGCCGTTCTCAATCGTTCCTGAATCTGTAGAACTTTCTCAGTTGTCTCCTGAATAATCTCAGGACCTGTCAACTGGCTATCTCCCAACTCGCTCCAACAAACAGGAGATCTACACTTCCTTCCATACAATGCTTCAAGTGGTGCAGCTTTAATACTCGCATGGTAGCTGTTATTGTATGAGAACTCAGCTAGTGGTAAATACTTATCCCATCAGTTTCCAAAATCAATGACACACGCTCTCAACATGTCCACAAAAGTCTGAATAGTTCGTTCGCTCTGGTCATCCGTCTGGGGGTGATATGCTGTACTCATATCTAAACGAGTCCCCATTGCTTTCTGCAATGATTGCCAAAACCTGGAAGTAAATCTGCTGTCGCGGTCAGATATAATGGATATAGGCACTCCATGCCTAGAGACGACTTCCTTAATGTAGATCTCAGCCAACTTCTCCATCTTATCAGTTTCCCTTATCGGTAAGAAGTGTGCGGACTTAGTGAGACGATCCACGATAACCCAAATAGTATCGTGACTTCCTGCCATTCTCCGCAGTTTCGTAATGAAGTCCATGGAAATTCCTTCACACTTCCACTGGGGAATCTCTGGTTGAATTAATAATCCTGATGGCTTCTGATGCTCAGCCTTGACTTTAGCGCAAGTCAAGCACTTCCCGACATAAGTGGCAATGTCAGCTTTCAAGTTCGATCAACAATAAAATGCCTTCAAATCTTGGTACATTTTATCTGATCCCGGATGAATTGAGTATCTCGACTTGTGTGCTTCCTCCAACACTAGTTCTCTCAATCCACCAAACTTTGGTACCCAAATTCGGTTAGCAAAGTACCGTGTTACGTCCTCCTTGATGTCAAACTTCTTATCCATCCCTTTGAGAAATTCAACATCAACATTCTCTTGTTTCATGGCTTCTTGTTGTGCTTTGCGGATTTGTGATGTGAGATTCGTACGGACAACTATGTTAAGCGCTTTAACCCTAAGAGGTTTCTCTCGCTCCTTTCTACTCAAGACATCTGCCACAACATTCGCCTTGCCCGGATGGTATTGAAGTTCGCAGTTATAATCATTAAGTAGTTCCATCCAACGTTGTTGTCTCATGTTGAGTTGCTTCTGATCGAATATGTGCTGTAAACTCTTATGGTTAGTGAAGATAGTGAACTTGGTTCCAAACAGGTAGTGTCTCCACATTTTAAGTGCAAAGACAACATCCCCTAACTCAAGGTCGTGCGTAGTGTAGTTCTGCTCGTGAATCTTTAACTGACGCGATCCATAAGCAATAACTTTGTTTTGTTGCATAAGCACGCAACCCATTCCTTGACGTGAGGCATCACAGTAAATAACAAAATCTTCACTTCCCTCGGGTAGAGGCAATACTGGTGCAGTTGTTAACTTCTCTTTCAACAACTGAAAATGCAGTCTCTTGCAGTTCTGACCACTCAAACTTCTTGCCCTTATGAGTCAATGCGGTTAATGGTCGGGCGATCTTAGAGAATCCTTCAATGAATCTCCAGTAGTAACCAGCTAGACCCAAAAATTACCTAATCTGCGTTGGCGTCTTTGGAGTTTCCCAATTCTTAACCGACTTAATCTTTGCTGGATCGACCTGTATTCCATTGGCCCCTACAACATGGCCAAGAAATTGTACTTCTGGTAACCAAAAGTCACACTTAGAGAACTTTGCATACAACTGCTCTTCTCTAAGCATAGTCAATATCGAACGTAGATGCTGCTCGTGCTCTTCTCTATTCTTGTACACCAATATATCATCAATGAACACAATGACGAATTTATCTAGGTATGGCTTACACACACGGTTCATGAGGTCCATGAACACTGATGGTGCGTTCGTCAAACCAAACGACATTACTGTAAACTCATAATGTCCATAACGTGTTCTAAACGCTGTCTTCGGAACATCAGCTTCTTTGACTCTCAATTGATGATACCCGGATCTCAAATCAATCTTCGAATAGCAGCTGGATCCCTGCAACTGATCAAATAAGTCATCAATCCTCGGTAGCGGATACCGATTCTTGATTGTCAGCTTGTTCAATTCTCTGTAGTCGATACACAACCTCATCGACCCATCCTTCTTCTTAACAAACAGGACCGGAGCTCCCCAAGGCGAAGAACTCGGTCTAATAAATCCCTTGTCTAACAACTCTTGCAATTGACTAGACAACTCTTGAAGTTCTGGGGGTGCAAGTCTGTACGGTGCGCGAGCCACTGGTGCTGCTCCTGGCACTAAGTCTATCTGAAACTCAATTTCTCGATGCGGTGGGAGACCAGGTAATTCCTCCGGAAAAACTTCAAGAAATTCCTTAACTATAGGAACGTCTTCGGGTCTCCTTTCTTCTGGTACAATTTGGCTTACATGAGCCAAGAACGCCATACATCCCTTTCTCACATACTTCTGGACTTTCAAGCAATTAATGAGATGTAATTGTGAGCCATTCTTCTCACCATAAATCATCATAGGTTCACCATCAGCAATAGGAATACGAATAGCCTTTAGGTCACAGACCACCTCGGCTTTGTTATCAGCTAACCAGTCCATTCCAACCACAAGGTCAAAACTTCCCAGTTTAATAGGTATCACATTAATGCTAAAAGGCTTACTTTCTAACGTCAAAGTACAATCACGATAGATCTTATCAGCTCTCATCAAGTTACCATTCCCTAGTTCTATGGAATACATGTTATTTAGGGGAGAAATATGTTTCTTAACATTGTGACAAATATCCTTTGATATAAAACTTCTATCGGCTCCAGTATCAAACAAAACATAAACAAGTTGATCATCAAGTGAAAATGTACCCGTGACTAGCTTTGGATCATCACGAGCTTCCGCAGAATTGATGTTGAACCCCCTTCCTCGAGCATTCCCATTATTGTTCTTAGGAGAGTCCTTCTTGAAATGACCCGGATGTCCACAACCATAACAGTTCTTACCACCATTAGCATTGTTCGCGTTGCTTGCAGTGCTGTTGTTGTTGGTGTTGCCGTTGAGATTAACCTTGCAATCTTTTGACAAATGACCAAACTTCTTACAATGGTCACAATTTAGAACAGAATAATTTCCAGTATAATTCTTGCCACACTTCTGACATTGTGGCTTTTTGCCCTTATACCCGGAGTTAGTTCCTGTGGTTCCAGTGTCGTTACGGTAAGAATCTTGCTTTTTGAACGGTGTTGATTGAAATTCCTGTCCTGACCACCGTTCCACTTCCTTTTACCATCGTTTGACTTATTCTCATTCACTGTAGTGCCCTTCCCTCTCTGGGCAATCTGATCCAACAGCAAACTAGCCATGTCAATAGCTTCCTGCACATTTGCGGGTTTTGAAGTAGTGACCCCGCCTTGAATGTTCTCACTCAGACCTTCAATGTATAGTTCTACCTTACACCTTTCCAGAGTAACCATTTCAGGACACATTAACGCCAACTCAAAGAACCTCTTGTTATAGGCGGTCAGATCATTGCCTACTAACTTCAGCTCTCAGTACTCGCGTTCCATTTTCTTAACCTCGTTCCTCGAACAATACTCCTCGATCATTCTTTGCTTCAGAGTGTCCCAAGGTAGGCATTAGCCTGATCACGACCCAAGGATTGAGCATAGTTGTTCCACCAGGTGAGCGCACTGTCTGCCAGTGTGCCCGTTGCAAAGCCTACCATGTCGTTATCATTACAACCACTAATGCGGAAAACCGATTCGAGCTTCTCAAACCACCTAGTGAGACCAACTGGTCCCTCGGTTCCGTTGAAAGAAAACGGGTTGCAACTAGTGAACATTTTGTAAGAACATCCATTACGGCCTTGTGTGCCGTTTCCATTAGTGTTGCTCGAGCCACCACGATCATTACTGTTTCGAGCGTTGTTGAATTCTCTCAGTAGTTCAGCTCTTTCAGCCGCGATTCCTTCAGCGACCATTCTCCTGATTTGGGCGGCGGTTGATTCCTTCGGAGGCATCTTCAACATGGAAAAACACACCAGGTCAGTGTCAAAACAACGCTATATATGAAAATATACTAGCAACGAGTGTTGAAGACTAGTAAATAATAGTACGAAAAGATTCGCTAGTAGTGAGAAGTAGTGTATGTAGTGATAGTAGTGTTAGTAGTAACACTAGTGGTAGTAGTAGTGGTACTAGTGTTATGTAGTGATAGCGGTGATAGTAACACTAAGTAGTAACATTAATGGCAATAGTAGTAGTATAACATAGCACAAGTATTATGATCATACAAGTTACTAAATACAAAATATTACCACATGCAAAAAAGATAATAGTTACCAATAGCATAATCCACCATTAATATAAGTATAATCCAAGAGTGATAAACCAAATTCCAAAGTAGTAAACCAAACAATAAACATAATGTGCTAATAGCCCGGTTTATCTCACCAGTAAGTCTTATATAATCAATTAAAGAAGGTATGGTAGATGAAAAAGGAAAAGAAGCTCATGGTCAACGACCCTTCACTTCCTCTTCCATCGGGTACGGAAGGCAGGTCCATCATTCCTCGGCCTATTACGTTCCGCCTCTAACGCACCAACCCTGGCAGTTAAGGCTGCTATCAATCTCGTCATCTCAACGAACCTTGCTTCAGCCTCATACGTATAAGTATTTATACCTGTGACTCTTTCCTCCACCCTCTCTTGATCATCGAGGTGCAGATATGTCCTAGCAATATCGCTCAAGGCGTTAACACGATCAACAATATCCCTGTTATGGTTAGTATGAACCAAATCCAACGCATAAAGGTTCACGGGATGGTTAGGTATCCGATGCGGAGCAGGTACTGGTGCTGAGGCTGGAGCATTCACCTCAGCTACACTGGAGTCGCTGTCACTGCTTCCTGAATCCTGTGACATCTAACTCATAGTACAAGAACACAAACAAAATAGATTAGTCAAGTAAATAACGTTAGTCACAAAGTACTCATGTAATGACTAAGTCTCGGTCGTAGTCTAGACTCATCAAGGCGTCCTAATGACCAAATTAGACACACTAATGCAAGTCCTAGTTTCCCTACGAACCGTTAGCTCTAATACCAACTATAACACCGCCAAAATACCATCTGACGGCATGTTTCTATTTTGGGATTTCTGACTTTTGTTTTTGAAAGTTATTATTTTAAATAAAATTAAATGCGATTGCTTTAAACACTGTTGTGATCGTAACCACAAGCCAACGGTATTTAAACTGTTATAATAGTTTTAAATGCGAAAGTAAATAATATTCTTTAAAATCAAATGCTGACTTCACGGCCAGTCATGCAGCAAATACAGCGGAAGCATACCTCTTAAGGATTTGAGAATAACAACACGCAAAAATAGGTCAACAAATAATGTTGGTGAATCTACAGGTTTAAAGTAACGTAACAATGTCTGAAAAATAGTTATCAGAAAATAGTTTAATTTCATTGACCACAAGATTCTATCGCAAGCATAAACCGAGCACCTGAATACTAGCAAAGACCCGAGTATAGCCACTATACCCACCTTACCTCGTAAAATGTTATACATTGTTTAGATGTATTAAATGTTCAAAGTAAATGCACCACTGCTTTTATAGTTGGTGAGGTTGTCAACCTAACTGATCTGTCCATCTAAATTGTGCTTACCAATGGTATTAAAAGTATTCAAGCTAGAGGCTTTTTGAACAAACTCAATATGCATATGTGTAGTACTCATGTCAATATAAAGCATTTGAAAATGTAAATATAACAGCGTGTATTCTCATCCCTGAAAACATGTAAAAAGCGGGACTGTAGACTCACCTTTGAATAAGCTCGGAATGAAAGACAAATGACTTGTACGGTTTAGACCCGAGTAATGTAACCTAAGTATACGTATGTAGGTTGGTCAATATATGTAACTTATATAAGTGTGGTTTCATAGTGTACGTTGTCTTATTGCTCGACTCGACGCGATTTAAAGTAAAAGTCAACTATATCATGCAAGTCAAACAAAGTCAACCGTAGTCAAAAACGAAAGTCAAACTTGGTCAAAGTAGTCAAATAAAGTCAACATCAGTATGTTCATGTCAAATATTGGTCAACATGTCAAACCTAAGTCATATAATACGTTTTAGGTCATGAATAATCATTTTCACAATTTCAGTTTATCGTCATGCACCAAATTTACGAACACGTAGCACACTTAGCATATTATCTCATAGTAAAAAATTCAAGTAAATATGACAAACTCCAGATCATAATTAGACTCAAAATCGATTCCAAAAAGTCTAACCAGGGACTCATACGACAATTAAAAGTCAGGAATCAGAAGGAATACATTTGGGGTTTGCCAGGTCAGTTTCTGTCCGCGCACTGATTTCATTTCAGCTATAACCGGAGTTAGAAACATGCAATTGATACAAGACTAGTGGCCAGAGTTCAAGGAAAAATCAAAGTAACACATATCAAAAATCTAGCCACTTTTGTTTAGCCAATTTGTAGAGTTTATTCGTACACATATCATTCAGTTTTCAGTTCAAATCAGAATTCACATAAAGTATGGCTCTATTGTGCCCAATGCATAAGGTTTCAGAGATTGAAATAAACTAACAATAAGTCAAATATCAAGTTAAGTTTCATTTTCCATAAGAATACATTCTCAATCTATTGGGATTTAACAAGTTTCATAATACTTATAATCATTCAAGAAATAAGATTTGCGGAAGCGTGTAGATTACCATTTTGAAACTTGTAAATCTTTAACCAATTAAAGTTAAATCCCAATAAGGATCAAGTTGTGAAACATACTTACAAACTAAGAGTGGGTTTAGAGTTTATACCTCCTCAAGCTAGTTGAGGGTTAGTTCAAAAGAAGATGATGAAGAATGGAGCTTCAAAGTGATGAAACCTCAAGGAGAAATACCCCAAGCTTTTGCTCCAACACCTAGCCTTTGGTTAGGATTTAATAACACTTGAATTGAACTTGCAATAACCAAATGAAGAACCCTTTCTTCCTCCCAAAAGGCCACAAAATTCAGCTGGGTTTTAGGAGAGTTTTTGTGCAGAATTTTTGATGTACAATTGCATGTGTGTATTGCTACTAGTCAAAGGAAATGTATATGTGGAATTGTGTTATGGAAAGCAACAAGAATAAGCATGGAATAGACTTTCTTGGGGCTCCAAAATCTGCCCACCATCCATTATTTTATAACAAGAAAGAATTTTGTAAAACTTGCAATAATTTTATAAAACTTGTATAAAATAAACATGTATTTGTTACTTGCAATAATTTTATAAACCATTTTATAAAATATAACATAACATAATTATTTAAACCTATAAATAATTAAATCCACATCATATATAAATTATCCAAATAATTTATCTCAAGTGATTATTATTTAGAAAACCGATTTTTCTAAAGTTCAAGTGTCGCGTATTTATTTAACAATCCAACCGTTAAAATAAATACATATAAAGTGTTGGTAAGCTTGTTATTGGGTATGACCCGACTTGGATCATAACACATTAGCCACATTAATTTAATATGTCTCTCGGGCATACGAAATACCTTCAATCTCCCACTTGCACGAGAAACATAAGAAATTAATGCAAGTGATGGATACCACCTAACGACCGTCCATCACCCCCAATATGTTATGACTTTGTGCCATTCAATAACATCATTCCTTTCGAGTTCCCATCTCGAATATGAATAGGTGAATCTTTTCATTACATCCTTTTATCCTAGATGTCATGTTAAATCCAAGAGATACAGAGTGATCACTCTCCTTTAGATTTAACTTTATCAGGCCTTAGACATCTGACTCTCAACGAATAAGAGGGACAAATTCCATCTTGACTACATATGTCCTAAATATATACCTTGCATTATACCTGAGCTCCTCCTTATGAACTACCATATTTCAGAATAGCGAAGGAAAGAATCAAGGCACAATACTTGGCAAATATCTGAACCCAATATGTATCTCAGGTCAGAGGATACAATGATATTCTCCTTTACTCAAGATTACATGTGATCAACCACAAAGGCTCCATTTAGTGAATCTTGAGAGCGGGTCTTCCAATATTTGTATCCCACAAATATCTATAAACCTTGGTAGCAACCTTGCCCCACATTCAGTCCGTGAATGTATACCAATCCAAGTTCATAATAGTCTAACCCTCACATTTGCTCCCACAAATGTGATCGACTACGGAATTTAGAATAATTACTTATTCATGGATAAAATATGCAAAATAAGAACATAACTCAAAATAAATTAATACCATAATTATATTAATAAGTTTGAATAATTTCGTTCCGTTACAATACTTAAAACAGATCATGACCAATCACTAGAATATCGAAGCCCTAATGCACAAACATGTCCAGTATGTTTTGCTCCATGTAAGAGCTTCGTGAGAGGATCCGCTATATTAAGATCTGTGTGAACTTTGCAAATACATATCTTTCCCTTTTCAACTTCATCCCTTATGTAGTTGTGTAACGACCCGGATTTTTCCAATCATTTTATACTTATGAGATTAATATTTACATAAATTAAACCTTATCAACATGATAAACAATCCAAATTGTTGAGACTTGTGTTTTTGAAAAGAGTTTTACACAACGTTTGACCGTCTAATCTAACCGATGATATCACGAACTATATAACATACGATAATTATACGTTTGTGTATATATATGTATTTATATATATTTAACATGATCTAAGGATGGTTTAACATCTCATTGTGTACTAATGACAATGAGTTATAAGTATATTTTGAAATTACTAACTTAAGTTTTCAAAACGATAACTATACGTAACATTCTTTGATATATATACTTATAACCTATAATGCTTATACATGTATCGTATATATAATGTATTTAATCACTTTTTAAGGACTTAAATACATAAAACAATATAAGTATATTCACAAAAGATAGCTATATTTGAATTCTCATTCCGTTTCCTCAAGATTTCTATACGTATATCTAGGGTATATGTACCCGTATCATACCCAGCTTCTATATGTATTTACTATTGGTATATACACATCAAATCAACATCCTAATCAACATTATTACTGCCCTAGATATGAGGTAACTAGTATTTGTCAAGTAGCATGAATTATTAGTAAGAAAACAAAATTAGGAATCCTTTTCTTTCTTTATAAACTAAAAACGTTTTTATGAATGAACACCATTTCTTCACTCCATTTTCTCATACCTACACCCTCATTTCTCTCTAAAAATACTCCTAACTTCATACTTGATCATCTCCAAGCATTTTCCCCATCATTTAGCTTCAATTACAAGCCTTAAACACCATAAGAAAACTCTTTCAAGAACATATCAAAATAACCACCCATTTGAAGAAGTATACTTCCAACCTTTTGATCTAACTTCACCACTCTTTGATTCCAAGATTTTTTCTTATCTCTTACAGTAACTTTGTCCAAGTAACTTGAGGTAGTAACCTTGTTCATAATCTTGTTCGATTCATAATTATATAGCTATCTTATTTTATGTTGTAAAATTTTAACAATAAGAACATAGTTTGAATGATTTCAAACTTGTTTGCAAACTAAATAGATCCTTCTAACTTAACTTTTAAAACACTTCCAGACCTGTAATATATCATAATGATATGCTAACTTAACAAGATATAACTTGGTTTTACAAAGAACACCTTAAAAACTGAATCTACGTCGTTGGAGTGCAACCGGGGGCTGTTTTGGGTTGGATAATTAAAAACCATCTTGAACTTTGAATTGGAAGTTCATGTTCTGGAAAAATGATATTTCTTATGAATATTTTAACACATAAAAATTTCATGGTTTAACTCAAAGTGTAAGTATTTTTAGAAAAATGATCATTAAATGTTGTTTTTATGATGAAAAATGATCACTTTCATAAGTTTTACCAAAGTTTGACCTATAACCTGTGATTTCGAATACAAACTAAGGTATTTTCAGTTCATATTCTTAAAATTTGACTCGATCCAAGGAAGTGGCAAGTTGAACCAACAAAAACGGAGTTGTAATGAAGAAACTAAGACTAAAACAAGATTGGGTATCCGAAGCTAGTTTAGCTACGAAAATATTTGGAGATAAAGTAAATTAATCATATCTTTTCTAATTAATATGATATTTTATATATAATCTCTTATGATTTGATTTTATATATTTCAGGACCACCCGTAAACAACGCGAGAAGATTAATCATAAGACCTCATGATTGTACGCAACACGTCATTTGACAACACGGTACTTTATGTACGCAACACATCATTTGACAACATGGTACCATGGGTTGAGATTAATTCTGATCAATACGAATACGATGGGGTCTTTAGTTATTTTATTGAGCAACAAATTGTGGACCACTAACATCGGACTGCTAACTACGGACTAAGAAAATATTAAAAGTATTATAAGTATATATATATATATATATATATATATATATATATATATATATATATGTAACGATTACTTGAAAAGAAAATATGTTGATATATTATATATATATGGTTAGGTTCGTGATATCTATCGGAGACCAAGTCGAGTTAAATACCTTCAAGGCAAAAGTGAGTATATAGTCCCACTTTTAAACTCTAAATATTTCGGGATGAGAATACATGCATTTTATGATTTACGTTATGGACACAAGTGATAAAAAAATATATTCTACGTTGAGTTGTACCACTGGCATACTTCCCTGTAGCTTGGTAACTACTATTTACATGTGGTATTGTAAACGCGAATCCTGTTGATAGATCTATCGGGCCTGACAACCCCAACCGGACTGGACGACCAGTATTCAACGGTTGCACAGTACTTCGTTTCGGTGACTACACTTGGTACAGTGTAGTGAGATTTCATAATAAAGGGAATATGAGACGTTGATTAAATGTTAAGTATGGTTATCAAGTGCTCAACCACTTAGAATATTTTTATTAAAACGTTTATGTATATGAAATCTTGTGGTCTATATTTATAACGTTGCTAGCATTAAACCTATATCTCACCAACTTTATGTTGACGTTTAAATCATGTTTATTCTCAGGTTCCTAGAAGTCTTCCGCTGTTTGAATATATAGAGAAACCATGTGCATGGAGTCATACATGTTTTATTCGAGGAAGCATTGCATTCACAAAATCATCACCGTGTATTTATTTTGACTGCATTGTCAACGGAAGTATTCTTGTAAACTGTTATTTACGGTGATTGTCTATATATAGAAATCATCAGATGTCAAAAACATTGAATTTTAAATATTCATTTATGGTATATCTTTTCAAAAGAATGCAATGTTTATAAAACGTATCATATAGAGGTCAAATGCCTCGCGATGTAATCATATGTTATTGTATTCGTCCCTATGGATTGGGCCGGGTCATTTCATGTGGTATCAGAGCGGTGGTCTTAGCGAACCAGGTCTGCATTAGTGTGTCTAACTGATAAGTTGTTAGGTTGCATTAGTGAGTCTGGACTTCGACCGTGTCTGCATGTCAAAATTTTGCTTATCATTTTGTGTCGAAAATCATCTACTTATCATCTGTAGGAAATTACCTGCTTATCATCTTAAGTCTAAACGCGTCTTACTGCATTCATTGCATGAATGGTGTATAGACAAAATTCATATCTTAGCGTATTTGCTTATTCATATCTACGCTTATCTGTTACTGTAACTTTGTCTGACATATTCCGTAAATCCCTCCGTAATCTATGAGATCTTTTGTTCTATGTATGTGGATATTCTATATAATTAGAATACCACCCGATAGCCGGAAAATCATTTCATATCAAAAAATCCTTTATTCAATCATAGGAAATGGAACTCGCCACTAGTTGAAGTCCCTCGGATTCCGATATGGAATACCACTCAAGCTCCGAAAGCAGTGTGACCGGAATGGATCAACCAATTAGTCATCATCTATTTTGGATGGATTGGGGATGGGTTCGTAGCTTCCTCAATCATTGGAGACAAGAAGAAGGTGATCCCTTCCATCCACCAAATTGCCCTATTGACGATGAACCTAAAGCACTTACCGGCGAACCTGTTCGAGAAACCATTTTCTCTCTCATTTCTAGAGTATCTCGTCACGATTATATACTACATCAAATTCTAGATTTTATTTATCCGCTCGTCTGAACCGACAATCACCCCGGTGTAATAGAAGAAGTCAACGAGCTTCGCACTCGGGTAGTGGCTTTGGAGAATACGATACGAAGGTTACAAACACCATCAGCAACATCAGCAGCATAACCAGTACCGTCAATAACATCAACATCGCAAGCCTCAATACCCTAAGCACCAGCAGCATCACCAGCATCAACGTTATCACCATCATCAACATCAACAGGATCATTACCACCACCAACAATCACATCCGCATCACACGCCTCAATATCACCATCTGTACCTCGGATATCAACGTCACACACACCATAGATACCAAGAAGTACCAACAACAACAAATGATGAAGTATTGATTCATAACTTCATCGGAAAAACATTCTATGGTAATTATGTAACCTCTAAAGACATAGAGATTACCTATTTCTGCCTTAACCATAAATCAGATGAGTGGACAGAAATGATAAAAGGAAGAGTAGAAACCCCGACAAGAATGATGCGTAAGGTACAAGCTAGACTTGTTTTACCAACAGCATCAGCAGTACCCTTAGCCTCACCAACACAGTCAGTGCTGTCAACATCGTTAGAATCGTCAGCAACTTTAACATCACAAGCTCCACCAGTTCAAGAATCACCGTGGACATCATCAATAACGCGTATATTGCATCAACGAGTTATGAAGTATTAACTCATTCTTCTGAAGAATTTATATAAATATTTTATATATATGAATTCGGAAACCAAAATAAATCTTTTTGTACTAAGCTATTAAGTATGAATTGAAAAAGGGTAGATACTACTCGTTTAAATTCATACTACAAATATGCAATGATGTACGTCCTTCGTCAGCAACTTAATCATCGTTAACTACAATCCCTATTTCAATTCAATGAATTTCGTTTTATAATAAACCAAGTGTATTATTCAATAATATGTTTGATTTTACACTTTCATCTTTAATGTACTCGAAGCTTACTTAGAAACAACATTCATATCTTGCGAAGTTAGCAAGAGTTCAATGAGTATCAGCATGATTCACTAAGGAAATATATATAAGAATAAATAATGAAGTATTGATCCATAACTTCATTAATATTCTGTGAAGAATATGTGGTTCCTAATCGTTTTAGAGATTACTTATTCTAGCTCAAACCGAAAATCAAATGAGTCTAATATTATATTGACTTATTAAATTCATGATTACATCTGAAGAAGATATATATGTACATATATTTTCATAAAGATTGTAATAAAATTCTCTGGTACAAAACATTACTTGGGAAATTTTTTTTAACGGTTAGGTAATACCCGAGAGATATATAAATTCACAATTAATATGACTATATTCTTTGACTCTGATTCAACAATCATCAACTATACTCACTACCTTCACAATAATATACATTCTTTCATAGAAATCAAAACAACCATTCTCATCCAAATTTGATTACGACAAAACGAAATCCAAGTCAAGACTTAACAGAAGACATCACTCTTAGGACTCTTACATCTTTCAAAACTATACTTTGACTTCAAAACTATGCTAGAACATCATTCGATTCTTGGAACCCAGAAAAATATTTGTATCATTCAAAGTCCTAAAACATCATATGTATATTAACAATTACAATCTATGATCAAACCCTTCAAAATTCCTGAAGACACTTCAAATAATAGACAATCGAGATGATGATCCAACCACACATTACCCGCAGTCTTGCACCTGAAAAGCTCTTGAAACCAAGGACATAATTTAACACGTATCCGCGTTAAATCTTTTAGCATTTATTAGCAAAAATAACTTTGCGGTTCCTTTTCAAAATAGCAAATTTTGTCACAGTTTCAGCAAGTCAACCTCGAATTTCCATTCGAAGTAGCCTTATTATAACCTGTAATACATACGATTACCCTTTTGTTACAAGGGAACCTTTTATATTCCACGATATTATCAGCAGATGTACCAGCAACTCGTTACCCCTTTGGCGGAATCAACAATTGGTATTTTGAAATCTCGCAGCATTTCTATTTTGGCAGTTATATATATATATATATATATATATATATATATATATATATATATATATATATATATATATATATATATATATATACAACGTCTATCCCCAAGAATTACATATTTCAAATGTGAAGTTTTTGAAAAATGCTCCAGTCTACGAATTAGTGCTATTAAGTTTTGGAAAAGACTGATAAAGTGGTAAAGACAGTAGACAACAATTACGGTCAGAAGTTTGACAAATAATAGATTGGAAAAGCTACAACAAAAAATTTGGTACTGGAAAACGGATTGAGCAAAGTATAAAGGAGGTCGTGGACAAATCACAATGACGAAATCTACCTTCAAAGGATTCAAATGATTCAGTGTCTGCTGAAACCGTTAGTAAGAACCTTACTCCTTATTCTAAACCTTCACAGACAGATTTTCCGCGTCATTCCCTGATCTTAGATATTCTAAGATATCATCATATTTTTCATTATAAATATCTCCGATATTCCTGAAGATATATTCCCAACTATCCTCATCAAAAATCATTTATCTCTTCACAATATTTGCGTTACAACATAAAAGAAACTGTGTTAGTTTCTAAATTCTGAAAAATTCAAGTTTAAAATATGAATGTTTTGAAGTAGTATTGGAAACTGAAGCATGAATTAGTATAATATAATGACACTTGATCAACGTGATTATATTATAGTAATTCATGCTGAGTTTCTAAATGGAACATAATGATTCACAGATCATAACGTCATCATGTGCCATGTTACACAACTCTTACATTCTACCCAATCTCCAAACATATTAAGAACATATCTCCTTGATAATTCTATCTTTTCGGACATTCTGGTAACTTACCAAATCAAGATCGTGCAATTACTATTTCCTTCTTAGAACATTAACTATGTTTATTTCAAAATCCATACCTACGAATTCCCGACCATTATTCACTTGACTCGAAGTCGGGAAGAGGAAATAGAAGTATGGAACTGTTGAATATAAAAGAAAATATAAAGCTCGACAACAATAAATAAATTACAAACCGTGTATATCAATACGTATTGCAACGTAAAGGCACGGGAGAATTAACAATACTATAACCCCAAGGTAATAGTAGAAATAAATAAAATCCTCCGGAGGTAGATGAAAAAGAAGAATGACAGAGATGAAAGTTAAGAGTATATCTAGGATCAGTACTGGATGAAGCATACTGATAAATATTTTAAAGTATGAATTGAGGGAGGAAGAATAGAAGGTATGAGTTGTAAGGAAATGAAGGGAGGTGGATTTATAGTAAAAGATCCGACAGAGCAATCAAAATAGATGATCGCATTTAAAGCGAATTCTAATTTTCTTGATTATCGAAGAATCAAATCTCATTATGAAGATTTTACTCCAAATCTCTTGAACTTGGAAATCAATCCTATCTACGTCAAAAGATATGACGAATCTATACCTACTCATTTCACCCATTGGTGATAGCCTCACTCGTACTCTTCACAAAAATCAAATTACTTTATCAATATTACTTGATGATAATAAAACTCTAATTTACAACTCGTATACGTCATGAAAACATACTTATTGTCAGCCATGACCATCCATTCAAATTTCGGGACGAAATTTATTTAACGGGTAGGTACTGTAACGACCCGGATTTTTCCAATCGTTTTATACTTATGAGATTAATATTTACATAAATTAAACCTTACCAACATGATAAACAATCTAAATTGTTGAGACTTGTGTTTTTGAAAAGAGTTTTACACAACGTTTGACCGTCCAATCTAACCGATGATATCACGAACTATATAACATACGATAATTATACGTTTGTGTATATATATGTATTTATATATATTTAACATGATCTAAGGATGGTTTAACATCTCATTGTGTACTAATGACAATGAGTTATAAGTATATTTTGAAATTACTAACTTAAGTTTTCAAAACGATAACTATACATAACATTCTTTGATATATATACTTATAACCTATAATGCTTATACATGTATCGTATATATAATGTATTTAATCACTTTTTAAGGACTTAAATACATAAAACAATATAAGTATATTCACAAAAGATAGCTATATTTGAATTCTCATTCCGTTTCCTCAAGATTTCTATACGTATATCTAGGGTATATGTACCCGTATCATACCCAGCTTCTATATGTATTTACTATTGGTATATACACATCAAATCAACATCCTAATCAACATTATTACTGCCCTAGATATGAGGTAACTAGTATTTGTCAAGTAGCATGAATTATTAGTAAGAAAACAAAATTAGGAATCCTTTTCTTTCTTTATAAACTAAAAACGTTTTTATGAATGAACACCATTTCTTCACTCCATTTTCTCATACCTACACCCTCATTTCTCTCTAAAATACTCCTAACTTCATACTTGATCATCTCCAAGCATTTTCCCCATCATTTAGCTTCAATTACAAGCCTTAAACACCATAAGAAAACTCTTTCAAGAACATATCAAAATAACCACCCATTTGAAGAAGTATACTTCCAACCTTTTGATCTAACTTCACCACTCTTTGATTCCAAGATTTTCTCTTATCTCTTACAGTAACTTTGTCCAAGTAATTTGAGGTAGTAACCTTGTTCATAATCTTGTTCGATTCATAATTATATAGCTATCTTATTTTATGTTGTAAAATTTTAACAATAAGAACATAGTTTGAATGATTTCAAACTTGTTTGCAAACTAAATAGATCCTTCTAACTTAACTTTTAAAACACTTCCAGACCTGTAATATATCATAATGATATGCTAACTTAACAAGATATAACTTGGTTTTACAAAGAACACCTTAAAAACTGAATCTACGTCGTTGGAATGCAACCGGGGGCTGTTTTGGGTTGGATAATTAAAAACCATCTTGAACTTTGAATTGGAAGTTCATGTTCTGGAAAAATGATATTTCTTATGAATATTTTAACACATAAAAATTTCATGGTTTAACTCAAAGTGTAAGTATTTTTAGAAAAATGATCATTAAATGTTGTTTTTATGATGAAAAATGATCACTTTCATAAGTTTTACCAAAGTTTGACCTATAACCTGTGATTTCGAATACAAACTAAGGTATTTTCAGTTCATATTCTTAAAATTTGACTCGATCCAAGGAAGTGGCAAGTTGAACCAACAAAAACGGAGTTGTAATGAAGAAACTAAGACTAAAACAAGATTGGGTATCCGAAGCTAGTTTAGCTACGAAAATATTTGGAGATAAAGTAAATTAATCATATCTTCTCTAATTAATATGATATTTTATATATAATCTCTTATGATTTGATTTTATATATTTCAGGACCACCCGTAAACAACGCGAGAAGATTAATCATAAGACCTCATGATTGTACGCAACATGTCATTTGACAACACGGTACTTTATGTACGCAACACGTCATTTGACAACATGGTACCATGGGTTGAGATTAATTCTGATCAATACGAATACGATGGGGTCTTTATTTATTTTATTGAGCAACAAATTGTGGACCACTAACATCGGACTGCTAACTACGGACTAAGAAAATATTAAAAGTATTATAAGTATATATATATATATATATATATATATATATATATATATATATATATATATATATATATATATATATATATATATATATATATATATATATATATATATATATATATATATATATATATATATATATATATGTAACGATTACTTGAAAAGAAAATATGTTGATATATTATATATATATGGTTAGGTTCGTGATATCTATCAGAGACCAAGTCGAGTTAAATACCTTCAAGGCAAAAGTGAGTATATAGTCCCACTTTTAAACTCTAAATATTTCGGGATGAGAATACATGCATTTTATGATTTACGTTATGGACACAAGTGATAAAAAAATATATTCTACGTTGAGTTGTACCACTGGCATACTTCCCTGTAGCTTGGTAACTACTATTTACATGTGGTATTGTAAACGCTAATCCTGTTGATAGATCTATCGGGCCTGACAACCCCAACCGGACTGGACGACCAGTATTCAACGGTTGCACAGTACTTCGTTTCGGTGACTACACTTGGTACAGTGTAGTGAGATTTCATAATAAAGGGAATATGAGACGTTGATTAAATGTTAAGTATGGTTATCAAGTGCTCAACCACTTAGAATATTTTTATTAAAACGTTTATGTATATGAAATCTTGTGGTCTATATTTATAACGTTGCTAGCATTAAACCTATATCTCACCAACTTTATGTTGACGTTTAAAACATGTTTATTCTCAGGTTCCTAGAAGTCTTCCGCTGTTTGAATATATAGAGAAACCATGTGCATGGAGTCATACATGTTTTATTCGAGGAAGCATTGCATTCACAAAATCATCACCGTGTATTTATTTTGACTACATTGTCAACGAAAGTATTCTTGTAAACTGTTATTTACGATGATTGTCTATATATAGAAATCATCAGATGTCAAAAACATTGAATTTTAAATATTCATTTATGGTATATCTTTTCAAAAGAATGCAATGTTTATAAAACGTATCATATAGAGGTCAAATGCCTCGCGATGTAATCATATGTTATTGTATTCGTCCCTATGGATTAGGCCGGGTCATTTCAAGTTGAATCTCCGCTCAATGTGACGGGTCTTTTGGTGAGCACGAGGTTCTTTGATTTGAGCAATCGCACCCTCGTTGTCACAAAAGATCTCAAGAGGGTCCTGAATGGAAGGGACTACTCCTAAGTCGTCGATGAATTTCTTCATCCATGCAGCTTCCTGAGCTGCCAATGATGCGGCGATGTACTCCGACTCTGTAGTGGATAAAGCAACAACATCCTGTTTTGAACTCTTCCAAGAGACCGCACCTCCATTTAATGTGAAGACATAACCGGATTGTGATCGAGAATCATCTCGATCAGTTTGGAAACTCGCATCCACGTAACCTTTTACAGCAAGTTCCTCCTCACCAGACCCATATATCAGAAACATATCCTTAGTCCTCCTAAGGTATTTCAATATACTTTTGACAGCAATCCAATGACTGTTTCCTGGGTTATTCTGGTATCTACTTGTCAGGCTAAGAGCGCATGACACATCCGGTCTAGTGCATATCATTGCGTACATGATTGACCCAATGGCAGACGCATATGGCACCTTCTTCATTTTCTCTTGTTCATCTTTCGTGGTGGGGCACTGAGATGAACTAAGGAGTGTTCCTCTTTGAATAGGCACCAAACCTTTCTTAGAGTTCTCCATCTTGAACCTTTTCAAGATCTTTTCAATGTATGCACTTTGATTCAAACCTATCAGTTTCTTGGATCTATCCCTGTAGATCCCAATCCCCAAAACGTATTGTGCTTCTCCAAGATCCTTAATGGAGAAGCATTTACTTAGCCAAGTTTTAACTCTTTGCATTGCCGGAATAACATTTCCAAATAACAATATATCATCTACATATAGTACAAGGAACATGATAGTGCTCCCACTAGCTTTCTTATATACACAAGCTTCATCACCATTTTTAATGAAGCCAAATTTCTCGGCTTCCTCATTAAAACGATGATTCCACATTCTAGATGCTTGTTTCAATCCGTAGATTGACTTCTTTAACTTGCATACCTTTTTAGGATATTTCGAATCAACAAAACCTTCAGGCTGAACCATATAGACATCTTCCACAAGATATCCATTTAGGAAAGCGGTCTTGACATCCATTTGCCATATTTCATAATCATAATGAGCAGCAATGGCAAGTAATATCCTAATAGACTTTAGCATTGCCACAGGAGAAAAAGTTTCATCATAGTCAACCCCTTGAGTTTGAGTTAAACCTTTTGCTACAAGTCTAGCTTTATATGTATCCAATTTTCCATGTATGTCGGTTTTTATTTTGAAAAGCCATTTACAATCAACTAGCCTTGAGCCAGCAGGTTGTGTAACAAGTTCCCAAACTTGGTTGTCATACATGGATTGCATCTCAGCGTTCATGGCTTCCTGCCATTTATCTTTATCAATCCTTGATAAAGCATCTTGGTAGTTTATTGGTTCATCCAAATCAACCACATAGCAACCATCCATGAGAAACCCATATCTCTCAGGAGGATTACTAATCCTACCAGATCTGCGAACGTCTTGTGTATTTTGATCATCCATTTGATCACTCTCAACATTTTCATGTTGAGTGCTAGTGTCAACCAATTGTGTATCATCTACTTGATCTTGAACCTCTTCAAGATCTATCTTCCTTTCACTACTTCCTTCCATTAGGAACTTAGTTTCAAGGAATTCCGCCTTCCGAGCAACAAATACATTCTGCTCGGATGGATCATAGAAATAATATCCCATATTATCCTTGGGATATCCTATGAAGATACACTTCGTGGATTGAGCATTCAACTTATTAGGGACGTAACGCTTAGGATAAGCTTCACATCCCCATACCTTTAAGTATGATAGAGATGGAGGTTTTCCAAACCACATCTCATGAGGTGTTCGTTCCACTTTCTTGGTTGGGGCCATATTTAAAATACGAGCCGCGGAGCATAGACAATAACCCCAAAATGATAGAGGTAACGAGCTTCTAGCCATCATAGATCGAACCATATCCATTAGGGTTCGGTTCCTCCTTTCGGAAACTCCATTCAGTTGGGGTGTTCCAGGAGGAGTGAGTTGCGAGATAATCCCACAACTTCTAAGATGATCTTGGAAAGCATCACTTAGGTATTCACCTCCTCTATCGGTACGAGGTACCTTGATTGTCTTATTGAGTTGATTTTGTACTTCACTTTGATACTCTTTGAATGCTTCAAAAGTTTCGTCCTTATGTCTTAACAAGTAGACATATCCGAAACGACTGAAGTCATCAATGAAAGTAACGAAGTATCTTTCACCATTCCTAGTTATGGGCTTAAAGGGTCCACATACATCCGAATGTATTAATCCCAATAAGTCCTTAGCCCTTTCATAGGTCCCTTTGAAAGGTGCTTTAGTCATTTTGCCTTGTAAACAAGATTCACATACATCAAACGAGTCTAGTTCATTTGATTTCAAAAGGCCATTCTTTTTAAGTGTATGCATTCGATTCTTGTTTATGTGACCAAGGCGACAATGCCATAAGTAGGAATCACTCAAATCCCTTTTGAGTTTCTTGGTGCTAGTATGGTATATTGAGCTACTAGATGATGTGTCATCATGAACCAATTCATAAATTCCATTTGAAGGCGAAGCCTTAAAATAGAATACATTATCTAAATAAACGTGAATATCATCATTAACAAAATTAAGATAAAAACCACATTGTTTTAAACGGGAAACTGAAATAATGTTTCGACATAAATCCGGTGCATACAAAACATTGTTCAAAATAAGTTCCAAACCACTTGGAAGCTTTAATACAAAGTCTCCTTGAGCCTTCACTTGCACTTTGGCTCCATTACCCATAAAGAGACTTGATGTTCCCGTTTGCTTGCTACTTCTTTTGAACCCCTGCAAAGAATTGCAAATGTGAGTTCCACATCCAGTGTCTAATACCCATGTATTAGAAGAAGTAATACTAAGCTCTATATATACCATATATATATTACCTGAGGTTTGCCCCGCATCCCTCTTTTCCTTCAACTCCTTAAGGTAGACCGGGCAGTTTCGTTTCTAGTGACCCATTTCACCGCAACCGAAGCACGGGTCTTCCTTGGGGTTTGCTTGTCCGGCAACCTTTTACTTCTTGTTCTTGTTTTTGGTTGGGGTAACCATCCTCCCCTTTCCCTTACCTTGATGGGCGGGTCCTTTCCTCTTAGCCGCCTTTGGCTTAGAGGTGTTATTACCTTTGGACCCACCATCATTGATCATTAGCACGGGTGATGCCCTCTTACCCATGCTAGTTTCTGCCGTCCTAAGCATGCCATGAAGTTCGCCAATTGTCTTATCCATCCCATTCATATTGTAATTAATTACAAATTGGTCAAACCTCTTTGACAAGGAGTTTAGGATAAGATCCGTGGCTAGCTCATTAGATATGTTGAGATTAAGACGGTTTGCGCGATCAATGAGGCTTTTCATCTTAAGGACATAAGATGAAACGGATTGGGAGTCGTCCATACGACATGCATGAAGCGCTCGAACCGTTTCAAAGCGCTCGACACGAGCTTGTTGAAGGAACATCTCCTTCAATTGTTTGATCATGTTGTATGCAGTATGATGCTCGAAATCCTTTTGGAGTTCGGGTATCATAGTCCCAAGCATTAGGCAAGCGACTTGCACCGAATCGGTGCAATACTTATCCCAATAAGCCATGCCTTCCGTATCATCCTCGTCGGGTTGATCGGGAATGGGGTCTTCCAACACATACGCCTTATCCTCAAGTTTGAGGACAATCCTAAGATTGCGGAACCAATCCATAAAGTTCGTATGGTTGAGTTTGTCTTTCTCGAGGAGAGACCTTAACGATAGGTTGTTCAAGTTAATAGGTGTGTTTTGCATGTTGTTGTTATTGGCGGCCATCTACAAAATTTAACAAAGTTCATTTAAGTATCGATTTTAAATTTAACAATCAATACCCTTTAAATCTAATTGATATATATTAAATTTTAGAATCCAACGGTAAACCAAATTTCGGTTAGGTGACCTTTATCCCGTCATTTGATTTAGCTAGGTAGTCATTATATGACAATTGCAATCCTCTTGCAACTTCTAAGTCATGGGATCATGCAATCCTTTTGCATGACATATTATCCCATCAACGCCTATTTGTTCATCATGCTTCGGTGACCCTAAGTTCATGATTTCCAAATCAAGTCATCCTACTTGTTTAGACATGTAAACTTAACATACAAGTGGTTAGGTGACCTTTATCCCACAAGTGTGCGAAATTTACTTTAATCATATTAGTTTGCTCATAATGGTTAGGTGACCTTTATCCCATTATAAGTTCCTTAATACGTCTAAGTGTCATACAATAGGATGGCGTTTAAACTTGTTAACCTAGTGTGTTAAAGGGATTTTAAGTTTTCATTATTTCTAGTTTGAGAAAACTTTTATGCCATACACCAACATGCATTTAGTGTATGGTTCTTATGAAAATCCATTTTCATGTCTATAAACCATTTTATATATATGATCCTAATCATGTTCTTAATAACCGTTTATTAATGTCCTTTTAGCCATTTTTAATTTAACCAATTAAATTGTTGTTTTGCATGTCGTTAATTAATGTATAATTTAACCAATTAAATTTCCATTTTGCTTGTTGTTAACTTGTGTGATTAACTTGTAGCATACAAACATACAATCCACAATCATACAATAAACAACCATGCATGCAAAACAAATATGTTCACAATCAAGCCATTTTGGTAGACATTTGTTTAGCCGAAAACAAATGCCACCGGATAAGGGGTAATTACACAAAGTAGGAGATTTCAAATCTCCCACTTAACCTTGCATCCAAATGCTTCTTCATGTGTTCTTCAAGTCTTCATCATTCTTCATCATTTTACAAAATATATCCTAATACATTTTGTCTAAAAAATGAAATTACAACCTAATCTATTTTACATACCAAATATAAAATAAATTACATAACCAAATGAATTATTACATGCCAAATGAATAAATATTATTACAAACCAATTGAATAAATATCAATCAACCATGCATGCAACCAAACACAAGGTCAAGGCTTAGATTGTGAACTTTAACTACATAAGAGATAGGCAATACAGAATCACAAGTGATTGGCAGTACAGAATCACAAGTGATTGGCAGTACAAAATCATAAGTGATTGGAAGTACAGAATCACAAGTGATTGGCAGTACAGAATCACAAGTGATTGGCAGTACAGAATGCAGAATCCCAAGTGATTTTGGCCAAAATGACAAACCACCCAAAACCGAAAATTTTACATTCTACTTCATGCATGTTCATAGAATGCAAAATTATAGTGGGTTTAATAACCATCTCGAAGCATATTTCAACAACTTCGGCTCTGATACCATTGTTGGGATTTAACAAGTTTCATAATACTTATAATCATTCAAGAAATAAGATTTGCGGAAGCGTGTAGATTACCATTTTGAAACTTGTAAATCTTTAACCAATTAAAGTTAAATCCCAATAAGGATCAAGTTGTGAAACATACTTATAAACTAAGAGTGGGTTTAGAGTTTATACCTCCTCAAGCTAGTTGAGGGTTAGTTCAAAAGAAGATGATGAAGATGATGAAGAATGGAGCTTCAAAGTGATGAAACCTCAAGGAGAAATACCCCAAGCTTTTGCACCAACACCTAGCATTTGGTTAGGATTTAATAACACTTGAATTGAGCTTGCAATAACCAAATGAAGAACCCTTTCTTCCTCCCAAAAGGCCACAAAATTCAACTGGGTTTTAGGAGAGTTTTTGTGCAGAATTTTTGATGTACAATTGCATGTGTGTATTGCTACTAGTCAAAGGACATGTATATGTGGAATTGTGTTATGGAAAGCAACAAGAATAAGCATGGGATAGACTTTCTTGGGGCTCCAAAATCTGCCCACCATCCATTATTTTATAACAAGAAAGAATTTTATAAAACTTGTAATAATTTTATAAAACTTGTATAAAATAAACATGTATTTGTTACTTGCAATAATTTTATAAACCATTTTATAAAATATAACATAACATAATTAATTAAACCTATAAATAATTAAATACACATCATATATAAATTATCCAAATAATTTATCTCAAGTGATTATTATTTAGAAAACCGATTTTTCTAAAGTTCAAGTGTCGCGTATTTATTTAACAATCCAACCGTTAAAATAAATACATATAAAGTGTTGGTAAGCTTGTTATTGGGTATGACCCGAATTGGATCATAAAACATTAGCCACATTAATTTAATATGTCTCTCGGGCATACGAAATACCTTCACAATCAATATACAAAATTTACAAATTACAAAACCGTGTTCAATTCACAGATTCGATTCCCATTTCGTTAGTCACATTCGCATACGATTATCCGAAGATCTAGATACAATTAGCCTATGATATCTACATGAAAGATGAAGTAATTTTTGTCTATTTTTCAAATATGCAAAGCTTCAATCACAGAAGTTAACACATTTTATCATACAAGGTTATTTTCATGCAAGTGCTGTATAAAACTTCATTTACACTAATTCTAGCATATCTCGGGCTATACATAAGCAAACGACATGATATCCTAGTCTAACTTGAGTGTTTTTAAATTATATTTCCAGTGGTATAAGTCTCACATGCCAATTCATTTTCTATCAATACCAGATTTCTGATCAAGCAACAATAACACAACGATAATTCAAATCGACATAACTTAATCATACGGAAACGAAATCAAGCGAATCCAAAGCCTAAACTCAATAATTTTTTGCAAGGAATCTGATTATAACATAGTAATTAACATTTGAAAAACTTAATTTTTCTGATCAAACAAATACAAATTCGTTTTTAAACCCTAGCGCATCAAACAATCAAATTAACGATTACAATAAACACGTTCACGTATACACTTGAGCAATTGACAACATAACTATGAAACTTTATAAAAATCAGATTTTTTAAGAATTAGGGTTCATGCAATTATACATTTGATCGCTAAATTAAATACACCAACGCGTAGAGGAGATCGAGAATTGCAACTTTCGTGTTCAAGGTTTTATCAAAAGATCAAAAATTGAAGGTGATGATGATGGTGACGTTGGGCGATGATGGGGAGGAGCCAGGGAGAGATCGACTGCAGTTTTTGTGTAAGGGTTTACTAATTTTAGGTTAATACTTCTATTTATACTAACCCTAGTTTCACAAATTAACACATAAGCCCCTAAACTCACAAAAATTGAAACATAAGGGGGTGAGGGGGAGGGGGAGGCCGAATGGGGCCCACCATAGGTTCCCAGGTTCTCGTTTTGTGATTCCAAGTGTTCGTGGTCCGTTTTAAGTGTCGTTTTGTCGTACCGAAGGCCCGGAACGCTAATCCGATCGTTAAACGCAACCAATCGCTTAATTTATTTAAAACCCAATAAATTAAATATTTTAAAAAGTTAATAATTAATTAAATTAAATATTAAAATAAACCCGAGCGTTTCGTTGCTCAAAAAGCTATCATCAAAATCATATCATTTTTATCGTATTTCATTATCCGAAATATTTGAATTAATATCAACCCATATCAATTATTGAAACCCTCCAAAGGTCAAGTACGCATTTAATACACGTAAACACATATAAGTTAAATAATCGCCGTTAAATAAACTAACGAAAGGTTAACGAAAGTAACGGAAAAATCAGGGTTGTTACATTACCCACCTGTTATTGAAAATTTCGTCCCGAAATTTTAGTGATCGTCCGCTAAAGTGGTTTCCTTGGGAAACAATTGCGGATACTTCAGCCTCATCTGGTCTTCACGCTCCCACTTGAACTCTGGTCCTCTTCTCGCATTCCACCGAACTTTAACGATAGGAATTCTGCTTTGCTTCAACTGCTTGACCTCACGGCCCAAGATTTTAACAGGTTCCTTAATGAAATGAAGTTTGTCGTCGATACGTAGTTCCTCTAGAGGAATAATCAAATTATCATCGGCTAAACACTTCTTTAGATTGGATATATGGAAAATGTCATGAATACCGCTGAGTGTTTGTGGCAGTTCCAATCTGTAAGCTACTGGTCCAACTCTTTCAATTATCTCAAACGGTCCAACATATCTAGGACTCAGTTTACCTCGTTTCCCAAATCGTACAACACCCTTCCAAGGTGATACTTTAAGCATAACTTTGTCTCCAACTTAGAACTCTATGTCCTTCCGTCTAACAACGACATAACTCTTTTGTCAACTTCGAGCCGTTCTCAATCGTTCCTGAATCTGTAGAACTTTCTCAGTTGTCTCCTGAATAATCTCAGGACCTATCAACTGGCTATCTCCCAACTCGCTCCAACAAACGGGAGATCTACACTTCCTTCCATACAATGCTTCGAATGGTGCAGCTTTAATACTCGCATGGTAGCTGTTATTGTATGAGAACTCAGCTAGTGGTAAATACTTATCCCATCCGTTTCCAAAATCAATGACACACACTCTCAACATGTCCTCAAAAGTCTGAATAGTTCGTTCGCTCTGGCCATCCGTCTAGGGGTGATATGTTGTACTCATATCTAAACGAGTCCCCATTGCTTTCTGCAATGATTGCAAAAACCTGGAAGTAAATCTGCTGTCGCGGTTGGATATAATGGATATAGGCACTCCATGTCTAAAGACGACTTCCTTAATGTAGATCTGAGCCAACTTCTCCATCTTATCAGTTTCCCTTATCGGTAAGAAGTGTGCGGACTTCGTGAGATGATCCACGATAACCCAAATAGTATCGTGACCTCCTACCGTTCTCGGAAGTTTCGTAATGAAGTCCATGGAAATTCCTTCCCACTTCCACTGGGGAATCTCTGGTTGAATTAATAATCGTGATGGCTTCTGATGCTCAGCCTTGACTTTAGCGCAAGTCAAACACTTCCCGACATAAGTGGCAATGTCAGCTTTCAAGTTCGGCCACCAATAAAATGCCTTCAAATTTTGGTACATTTTATCTGATCCCGGATGAATTAAGTATCTCGACTTGTGTGCTTCCTCCAACACTAGTTCTCTCAATCCACCAAACTTTGGTACCCAAATTCGGTTAGCAAAGTACCGTGCTCTATCCTCCTTGATGTCAAACTTCTTATCCATCCCTTTGAGAAATTCAACATCAACATTCTCTTGTTTCATGGCTTCTTGTTGTGCTTCGCAGATTTGTGATGTGAGATTCGTACGGACAACTATGTTAAGCGCTATAACCCTAAGAGGTTTCTCTCGCTCCTTTCTGCTCAAGGCATCTGCCACAACATTCGCCTTGCCCGGATGGTATTAAACTTCGCAGTTATAATCATTAAGTAGTTCCATCCAACGTCGTTGTCTCATGTTGAGTTGCTTCTGCTCGAATATGTGCTGTAAACTCTTATGGTCAGTGAAGATAGTGAACTTGGTTCCAAACAGGTAGTTTCTCCACATTTTAAGTGCAAAGACAACAGCTCCTAACTCAAGGTCGTGCGTAGTGTAGTTCTGCTCGTGAATCTTTAACTGACGCGTTCCATAAGCAATAACTTTGTTTCGTTGCATAAGCACGCAACCCATTCCTTGACGTGAGGCATCACAGTAAACAACAAAATATTCACTTCCCTCTGGTAGAGACAATACTGGTGCAGTTGTTAACTTCTCTTTCAACAACTGAAAATGCAGTCTCTTGCGATTCTGACCACTCAAACTTCTTGCCCTTATGAGTCAATGTAGTTAATGGTCGGGCGATCTTAGAGAATCCTTCAATGAATCTTCGGTAGTAACCAGCTAGACCCAAAAATTGCCTTATCTGCGTTGGCATCTTTGGAGTTTCCCAATTCTTAACCTACTCAATCTTTGCTGGATCGACCTGTATTCCATTGGCCCCTACAACATGGCCAAGAAATTGTACTTCTGGTAACCAAAAGTCACACTTAGAGAACTTTGCATACAACTTCTCTTCTCTAAGCAGTCAATATCGAACGTAGATACTGCTCGTGCTCTTCTCTATTCTTGGAGTACACCAATATATCATCAATGAACACAATGACGAATTTATCTAGGTATGGCTTACACACACGGTTTATGAGGTACATGAACACTGCTGGTGCGTTCGTCAAACCAAACGACATTACTGTAAACTCATAATGTCCATAACGTGTTCTAAACGCTGTCTTCGGAACATCAGCTTCTTTGACTCTCAATTGATGATACCCGGATCTCAAATCAATCTTCGAATAGCAGCTGGATCCCTGCAACTGATCAAATAAGTCATCAATCCTTGGTAACGGATACCGATTCTTGATTGTCAGCTTGTTCAATTCTCTGTAGTCGATACACAACCTCATCGACCCATCCTTCTTCTTAACAAACAGGACCGGAGCTCCCCAAGGCGAAGAACTCGGTCTAATAAATCCCTTGTCTAACAACTCTTGCAATTGACTAGACAACTCTTGAATTTCTGGGGGTGCAAGTCTGTACGGTGTGCGAGCCACTGGTACCGCTCCTGGCACTAAGTCTATCTGAAACTCAATTTCTCGATGCGGTGGGAGACCAGGTAATTCCTCCAGAAAAACTTCAAGAAATTCCTTAACTATAGGAACGTCTTCGGGTCTCCTTTCTTCTGGTACAATTTGGCTTACATGAGCCAAGAACGCGATACATCCCTTTCTCACATACTTCTGGACTTTCAAGCAATTAATGAGATGTAATTGTGAGCCATTCTTCTCACCATAAATCATCATAGGTTCACCGTCAGCAATAGGAATACGAATAGCCTTTAGGTCACAGACCACCTCGGCTTTGTTATCAGCTAACCAGTCCATTCCAACCACAAGGTCAAAACTTCCTAGTTTAATAGGTATCACATTAATGCTAAAAGGCTTACCTTCTAACGTCAAAGTACAATCACGATAGATCTTATCAGCTCTCATCAAGTTACCATTCCCTAGTTCTATGGAATACACGTTATCTAGGGGAGAAACAGGTTTCTTAACTTTGTGACAAATATCCTTTGATATAAAACTTCTATCAGTGCCAGTATCAAAAAAAACATAAACAAGTTGATCATCAAGTGAAAACGTACCCGTGACTAGCTTTGGATCATCAAGAGCTTCCACAGAATTGATGTTGAATGCCGTTCCTCGAGCATTCCCATTATTGTTCTTAGGACAGTCCTTCTTGAAATGACCCGGCTGTCCACAACCATGACAGTTCTTACCACCATTAGCATTGTTCGCGTTGCTTGCAGTGCTGTTTTTGTTGGTGTTGCCGTTGAGATTAACCTTGCAATCTTTTGACAAATGACCAAACTTCTTACAACGGTCACAATTTAGAACAGAACAATTTCCAATATGATGCTTGCCACACTTCTGACATTGTGGCTTTTTGCCCTTATACCCGGAGTTAGTTCCTGTGGTTCCAGTGTAGTTACGGTAAGAATCTTGCTTTTTGAACAGCTGTTGATTGAAATTCCTGTCCTGACCACTGTTCCACTTCCTTTTACCATCGTTTGACTTATTCTTATTCACTGTAGTGCCCTTCCCTCTCTGGGCAATCTGATCCAACATCAAACTAGCCATGTCAATAGCTTTCTGCACATTTGCGGGTTTTGAAGTAGTGACCCCTCCTTGAATGTTCTCACTCAGACCTTCAATGTACAGTTCTACCTTACGCCTTTCCGGAGTAACCATTTCAGGACACATTAACGCCAACTCAAAGAACCTCTTGTTATAGGCGATGAGATCGTTGCCTACTAACTTCAGCTCTCAGTACTAGCGTTCCATTTTCTTAACCTCGTTCCTCGAACAATACTCCTCGATCATTCTTTGCTTCAGAGTGTCCCAAGGTAGGCATAAGCCTGATCACGACCCAAGTATTGAGCATAGTTGTTCCACCAGGTGAGCGCACTATCTTCCAGTGTGCCCGTTGCAAAGCCTACCCTGTCGTTATCATTACAACCACTAATGCGGAAATCGATTCGAGCTTCTCAAACCACCTAGTGAGACCAACTGCTCCCTCGGTTCCATTGAAAGAATGTGGGTTGCAACTAGTGAACATTTTGTAAGAACATCCATTACGGCCTTGTGTTCCGTTTCCATTAGTGTTGCTCGAGCCACCACGATCATTACTATTTCGAGCGTTGTTGAATTCTCTCAGTAGTTCAGCTCTTTCAGCCGCGATTCCTTCAGCGACCATTCTCCTGATTTGGGCGGCGGTTTATTCCTTCGGAGGCATCTTCAACATGGAAAAACACACCAGGTCAGTGTCAAAACAACGCTATATATGAAAATATACTAGCAACGAGTGTTGAAGACTAGTAAATAATAGTACGAAAAGATTCGCTAGTAGTGAGAAGTAGTGTATGTATTGATAGTAGTGTTAGTAGTAACACTAGTGGTAGTAGTAGTGGTACTAGTGTTATGTAGTGATAGTGGTGATAGTAACACTAAGTAGTAACATTAATGGCAATAGTAGTAGTATAACATAACACAAGTATTATGATCATACAAGTTACTAAATAAATAATATTACCGCATGCAATAAAAGATAATAGTTACCAATAGCATAATCCACCATTAATATAAGTATAATCCAAGAGTGATAAACCAAATTCCAAAGTAATAAACCAAACAATAAACATAATGTGCTAATAGCCCGGTTTATAACACCCGGTAAGTCTTATATAATCAATTAAAGAAGGCATGGCGGATGAAAAAAGAAAAGAAGCTCATGGTCAACGACCCTTCACTTCCTCTTCTGTCGTGTACGGAAGGCAGATCCATCATTCCTCGACCTATTACGTTCCGCCTCTAACGCAGCAACCCTGGCAGTTAAGGCTGCTATCAATCTCGCCATCTCAACGGACCTTGCTTCAGCCTCGTACGTATAAGTATTTATACCTGTGACTCTTTCCTCCATCCTCTCTTGATCATCGGGGTGTGGATATGTCCTAGCAATATCGCTCAAGGTGTTAACACGATCAACAATATCCCTGTTACGGTTAGTATGAACCAAATCCAACGCATAAAGGTTTACGGGATGGTTAGGTATCTGATGCGGAGCAGGTACTGGTGCTGGGACTGGAGCATTCACCTCAGCCACACTGGAGTCGCTGTCACTGCTTCCTGAATCCTGTGACATCTAACTCATAGTACAAGAACACAAACAAAACAAATTAGTCAAGTAAATAACGTTAGTCACAAAGTACTCATGTAATGACTAAGTCCCGGTCGTAGTCTAGACTCATCAAGGCGTCCTAATGACCAAATTAGACACACTAATGCAAGTCCTAGTTTCCCTACGAACCGTTAGCTCTGATACCAACTATAATACCCCGCCAAAATACCATCTGACGGCGTGTTAATTCCAGTCCCACAGTTAACAGTTACACCCTCTATATGAGACGTTTAAAGCAATCACATTTAATTTTATTTAAAATAATAACTTTCAAAAACAAAAGTCAGAAATCCTGAAATAGAAACACTGTTGTGATCGTAACCACAAGACAACAGTATTTAAACAGTTATAATAGTTTTAAATGCGAAAGTAAATAATGTTCTTTAAAATCAAATGCTGACTCCACGGCCAGTCATGCAGCAAACACAGCGGAAGCATACCTCTTAAGGACCTGAGAATAACAACACGCAAAAACAGGTCAACAAATAATGTTGGTGAATCTACAGGTTTAAAGTAACGTAACAATTTCTGAAAAACAGTTATCAGAAAATAGTTTAATTTCATTGACCACAAGATTCTATCGCAAGCATAAACCGAGCACCTGAATACTAGCAGAGACCCGAGTATAGCCACTATACCCACCTTACCTCGTAAAATGTTATACATTATTCAGATGTGTTAAATGTTCAAAGTAAATGCACCACTGCTTATATAGTGGGTGAGGTTGTCAACCTAACGGATCCGTCCATCTAAATTGTGATTTCCAATGGTATTAAAAGTATTCAAGCTAGAGGCTTTTTGAACAAACTCAATATGCATATGTGTAGTACTCATGTCAATATAAAGCATTTGAAAATGTAAATATAACAGCGTGTATTCTCATCCCTGAAAACATGTAAAAAGCGGGACTGTAGACTCACCTTTGAATAAGCTCGGAATGAAAGACAAATCACTTGTATGGTTTAGACCCGAGTAATGTAACCTAAGTATACGTATGTAGGTTGGTCAATATATGTATCTTATATAAGTGTGGTTTCATAGTGTACGTTGTCTTATTGCTCGACTCGACGCGATTTAAAGTAAAAGTCAACTATATCATGCAAGTCAAACAAAGTCAACTGAAGTCAAACCGAAAGTCAAACTTGGTCAAAGTAGTCAACTAAAGTCAACATCAGTAGGTTCATGTCAAATATTGGTCAACATGTCAAACCTAAGTCATACAATACGTTTTAGGTCATGAATAATCATTTTCACAATTTCAGTTTATCGTCATGCACCAAATTTACGAACACGTTGCACACTTAGCATATTATCTCATAGTACAAAATTCAAGTAATTATGAAAAACTCCAGATCATAATTAAACTCCAAATTGATTTCAAAAATTCCAGCCAGGGACTCATACGACAATTAAAAGTCAGGAATCAGAAGGAATACATTTGGGGTTTTCCAGGTCAGTTTCTGTCCGCGCACTGATTTCATTTCTTCTATAACCGGAGTTAGATACATGCAATTGATACAAGACCAGTGGCCATAGTTCAAGGACAAGTCAAAGTAACACATATCTAAAATCTAGCCACTTTTGTTTAGAAAATTTGTACAGTTTATTCGTGCAAGTTGATCATTCAGTTTTCAATTCAAATCAGAATTCACATAAAGTATGGCTCTATTGTGCCCAATGCATAAGGTTTCAGAGATTGACATAAACTAACAATAAGTCACATATTATGTTAAGTTACATTTTAAAGAAGCATACATGCTCAATCAATATACAAAATTCACAAAGTACAAAACCGTGTTCAATTCACAAATTCGATTCCCATTTCGTTAGTCACATTCGTATACGATTATCCGAAGATCTAGATACAATTAGCCTATGATATCTACATGAAAGATAAATTAATTTTTGTCTATTTTTCAAATATGCAAAGCTTCAATCACAGAAGTTAACGCATTTTATCATACAAGGTTATTTTCATGCAAGTGTTGTATAAAACTTCATTTACACTAATTCTAGCATATCTCAGGCTATACATAAGCACACGACATGATATCCTAGTCTAACTTAAGTGTTTTTAAATTATCTTTCCATTGGTATTAGTCTCACATGCCAATTCGTTTTCTATCAATACCAGATTTCAAATCAAGCAACAATAACACAACGATAATTCAAATCGACATAACTTAATCATACGGAAACGAAATCAAGCGAATCCAAAGCCTAAACTCAATAATTTTTCGCAAGGAATCTGATTATAACATAGTAATTAACATTTGAAAAACTTAATTTTTCTGATCAAACAAATACAAATTCATTTAAACCCTAGCGCATCAAACAATCAAATTAACGATTACAATTAACACGTACGCGTATAGACTTGAGCAATTGACAACATAACTATGAAACTTTATAAAAATCAGATTTTTAAGAATTAGGGTTCATGCAATTATACCTTTAATCGCTAAATTAAATACACTAACGCGTAGAGGAGATCGAGAATTGCAACTTTCGTGTTCAAGGTTTTATCAAAAGATCAAAAATTGAAGGTGATGACGATGGTGATGTTGGGCGATGATGGGGAGGAGCCAGGGAGAGATCGACTGCAGTTTTTGTGTAAGGGTTTACTAATTTTAGGTTAATACTTCTATTTATACTAACCCTAGTTTCACAAATTAGCACATAAGCCCCTAAACTTACAAAAATTGAAACATAAGGGGGTGAGGGGGAGGGGTCGGCTGAATGGGGCCCACCATGGGTTCCCGGGTTCTCGTTTTGCAATTTCGTGTATTCGTGGTCCGTTTTAAGTGTCGTTTTGTCGTACCGAAGGCCCGGAACGCTAATTCGATCGTTAAACGCAACCAATCGCTTAATTTATTAAAAACCCAATAAATTAAATATTTTAAAAAGTTAATAATTAATTAAATTAATTATTAAAATAAACCCGAGCGTTTCGTTGCTCAAAAAACTATCATCAAAATCGTATCGTTTTTATCGTATTTCATTATCCGAAATATTTGAATTAATATCAACCCATATCAATTATTGAAACCCTCCAAAGGTCAAGTACGCATTTAATACACGTAAACACACAAAAGTTAAATAATCGCCGTTAAATAAACTAACGAAAGGTTAACGAAAGTAACGGAAAAATCAGGGTTGTTACAGTATAGGTTCGTGAATCAATCCGTGGCCAAGTCTTATTTCCGAGGAAGGAAATATCTGTGAAAGTGAGTTATAGTCCCACTTTTAAAATCTAATACTTTTGGGATGAGAATACATGCAGGTTTTATAAATAATTTACAAAATAGACACAAGTACGTGAAACTACATTCTATGGTTGAATTATCGAAATCGAATATGCCCCTTTTTATTAAGTCTGGTAATCTAAGAATTAGGGAACAGACACCATAATTGACGCGAATCCTAAAGATAGATCTATTGGGCCTAACAAACCCCATCCAAAATACTGGATGCTTTAGTACTTCGAAATTTATATCATATCTGAAGGGTGTCCCGGAATGATGGGGATATTCTTATATATGCATCTTGTTAATGTTGGTTACCAGGTGTTCACCATATGAATGATTTTTATCTCTATGTATGGGATGTGTATTGAAATATGAAATCGGTCGGTCTATTGTTATGATTTGATATATTTAAGTTAAACCTATAACTCACTAACATTTTTGTTGACGTTTAAAGCATGTTTATTCTCAGGTGAATACTAAGAGCTTCCGTTGTTGCATACTAAAATAAGGACAAGATTTGGAGTCCATGTTTGTATGATATTGTGTAAAAATTGCATTCAAGAAACATATGTCGATGTAATATATTTCTATTGTAAACCATTATGTAATGGTCATGTGTAAACAGTATATTTTAGATTATCATTATTTGATAATCTACGTAATGCTTTTAAAACCTTTATTGATAAAATAAAGGTTATGGTTGTTTTAAAAATGAATGCAGTCTTTGAAAAACGTCTCATATAGAGGTCAAAACCTCGCAACGAAATCAATTAATATGGAACGTTTATAATCAATACGAACGGAACATTTCAAATTTCATCCAAAAATTTGAGTGAGGTCGTCATGGCTAACAATAAAAATGTATTCATGACGAATATGAGTTGATAAATAGAGTTTTATCATCATTGAGTAATGTGGATAAAACAATTCGATTATTCGAAGAGTACGAATGAAGCTATCACAAAAGATTGAAATAGGAAAAGTAAAAATTCGTCTTAACTTTTGACTGAGTTAGGGTTGAATTCCGGAATTTAAGGGATTTAAAGAAAATCTTCGAAATCTAAAAGATTTGGTTCTTCGGCGAGTAAGGAAATTAAGATCTCTATAATTAAATACGGTGATCTGTCTCAATTTACTTTGTCTGATATTTCCTATATAAATCAAATTCTTCCGTTCCATTATTCTCACCATTCCTATACTTTCTTTCTTCGGTCATACATCCAAAAGATTGTGAAAATGCTTAGTCCAGTTCTAATCCTTGATATTTTTCTAATTATCATTTCTGTCATCCTTCTTTTCAATCTTCCACTAGAAAAATCTGTTTACTTCTACTATTACCTTGGGGTGATACTATTCTTAATTATACCGTGTCTTTATATTGCTATTCGTATTAATATCCACGGTTTGTAACCTCCGTGTTGTTATTGGACTTTATATTTTCTCTTATATTTTGGAGCTCTTTGCCTTTTTATTATCTTCTCGGCCTCTACTAAATCGAGTAACGGTCCAGAATTCGTAAGTATGGAGTTTCGAATGAACTTAATGTTCTAAACAAGAAAGAACGTAATTGCTCGATTTGATTTGTCAAATTACCAGAATATCCTGGAAAAGACCGAATCATCAAGAAATATTTTCTTGATATTTTAGAGCTTAAATAGATTACAAGAGTCGTGTAACATGGCACATGATGACGTTATGATCTGGAAATCATCACGTTCCATTTAGAAACTCAACATGACTTACTGTAATATAATCACGTTGATCAAGTGTCATTATATTATACTAACTCATGCTTCAGTTCCCAACACTACTCCAAAAATATTCATATTTTAAATTTGAATTTTTGCAGAATTTAGAAATTGATTCCTAATAATGGGCATGGCAATTCTCGTTACAAGATGCGGATGAGTATATGCTAGAGTTTTAATGAACAATTATAATGATTCTTCGGAGAGACTTAAGTCAATGAGTAATGAAGTTGCTGGTAAGTTTACTACTAGTGTAGTGGAATATAAATGGTTCCCTGATAACGACGATGAAAGACAAGCTTATATATCAAAGTTATAGTAGAGTTCATTTGAATAAAAAGTCGAATATTGCTTTGCAGAAGGTGTGACAAAATTGACTATTTTGGAAAGGGATTGCAAAGATATTTTTGATAATACCAACGCCAAAGGAGCTAGCACAAATGCGTGTTAAACATTTACTCAGGTTCTGAGTGTTTTCAGGTGCATAACTATATGCATCAATCTTTTCCTCCGTAGATGAAGTGCGGTTGGTTTATCCTCTCGATTGAGGTGTTTTCAAGAATCAAGAAAGGTTTGAACGCAGATTAGAATCGTCAAGATATAAATGAAGTTTAAGATGAAATCAAGTGGCAAACTTGAAAAATTGTTTAGTTTCATATGTTATAATCAATATTTTAATTCATTTTAATTGTCCAATGTTGGTAGTCCACAGTTGGTAGTCCATAGTTAGTAATTCAATAATTCATATATATATATAATATTCGAATTAATTAATACGTATCGTGACCCATTGTATACATGTCTCAGACTCGATCACAGCTCAAAGTATATATATTATTGTAGAATCAACCTCAACCCTGTATAGCTAACTCAAGCATTACTGCATATAGAGTGTCTATGGTTATTCCAAATAATATATATAGATGCATCGATATGATATGTCAAAACTTTGTATACGTGTCCCGATATTTAAATGCGTAAATAACAGAAATTAAATGATGATAAATAAAGTGCGTAAAATAAATAACAGAAATTAAATGACGATAAATAAAATTGTGAGAAGTAAATTGCGATAAAATAAATTGCGATAATTAACTTGCGATAAATAAATGTAATAAGGAATTAACAGTTAGCTAGGAACAGTTAGTTAGGATTTTGTTAGCGTGGATTCTTAACAAAATTTCTCATAGTTAATTTGTTTGTTTCTAACAAATTTTATTTTATCCAATGATTTCTTCATTATGCCACTTGTTGGATTTTGATAAGTCAAAATCCAAATATGAAATTGAAAGAAAATGGTTATTCTGCGGTGAACAGATACATATATCTGTGGATGTAAGTAGGATAGTAAATGACTATTGATTCAGATTCGAAGAATGCACAGTGTAACTTATTAATGTGAAATCTAAATATTCCTCGGGTATTACCTACCCGTTAAAATATTTTCACCATTAACAGTTTGTACAAAAGAATTTTTAATTACAATCTTTGTGAAAATATACTTACATATATATTTTCTTCAGATGTAATCATGGATTTAATGAGTTAATATAGTATTAAACTCATTTGGTTTACCGTCAAAACTAGAATACATAATCTCTATAATAATAGAGATTACATAATCACCATGAAGAACGAAGATAATTGATGTAGAACGATACGTAGAACGATGATTATACTCAAGGTACAGAATGAGATGTTGAGGCATGGATTGTTGATGGTACTGGTGCTGTTACTAATGGTACTGTTGGTGCCGATGATGTTGTTGAAGTGGGTAAATTTTGCACCACATTCTCCAAAAATCATTACTCAGGCGCGAAGCTCGTAGACTTCTTTGATTACTCCGGGATGATTGTCGGTAAGAACGGGCGAGTGAATAAGGTTTTGAATTTGAGATAGTATATAATCATGGCGAGATATTCGGGAAATGAGGTTGAAAATGGTATTTCAGACTGGTTCACCAGTAAGTGCTTCAGGTTCTTCGCCAAGAGATGAATTTGGTTGATGAAAAGGGTCACCTTCTTTTTGTCTCCAATGATTAAGTAGGCTATGAACCCATCAGATGAATTGGTTGATTCATTCTGGTGACACTGCTTTCGGAGCTTAGGTGAAACTCCATATCGGGAGCTGTCGGAATCCGAGGAATTCGAACTGGATAAGGGATTCATCTCGTACAATCAGATGAAGGATTTTCGATAAGAAATAGATTATAGGATGTAGATTAGTACCCTGCAATACATAATTTACATATGCATATATAATACTAAAATCCCATAAGTTACGGAGGAATCTACTGAAGCTGTCAGGCAAAGGTAACAATAACAGATACGCTAAGATATGAATTTATCTATACAATGTTTATGCAATAGAGGCAGTAAGACGTGTCTAGACTTTAAGGATGATAAGCAAATAATTTTTGACACTAAATGATAAGTAAAACTTTTGATATGCCGACACGATCGAAGTCCAGACCCACTAATGCATCTAAACAACTATCAGTTAGACACACTAATGCAAGACCTAGTTCGCTAAGACCACCGCTTTGATACCACCTGAAATGACCCGTCCTAATCTATCTGGACGAATACATTACAATTGGTTACATCGCGAGGTACTTGACCTCTATATGATACATTTTACAAACAATGCATTCGTTTTTAAAAGACAAACTTTTATTACATCGAAAGTTGACGACATGCATACCATTTCATAATATATCCAACTATAATTGACTTAATAATAATCTTGATGAACTCAAAGACTCGAATGCAACGTCTTTTGAAATATTTCATGAATGACTCCAAGTAATATCTCTAGAATGAGCAAATGCACAGCGAAAGATTTCTTTCATATCTGAGAATAAACATGTTTTAAAGTGTCAACTAAAAAGTTGGTGAGTTCATTAGTTTATCATAATCGATCATTTCCATCATTTTAATAGACTACAATATCTCATATATTGTCACGCGTAACTCGCGAATTCAAATTCATTCATATGGTGAACACCTGGTAACCGACCTTAACAAGATGCATATAGAATATCCCCATCATTCCGGGACTCACATCGGACATGATAAATTCGAAGTACTAAAGCATCCGTAACTCGAATGGGGCTCGTTGGGCCTGATAGATCTATCTTTAGGATTCGCGTCAATTGGTGGCAATTATCATAAACAGCAATTCTTAGGCTACCAAGCTGAAAAAGGGGCATATTCAGTTCGATAATCCAACCATAGAATGTAGTTTCGATCACTTGTGTCTATTTCTTAAAGCATTTATAAAAGCAGCGCATGTATTGTCAGTCTCAAAAATATATATTGCAAAAGCATTTAAAAAGGGAGCAAATGAAACTCACAATCCAATATTTTGTAGTAAAAATATTCATTCGACGAAACTGAACAATGCAGGGTTGGCCTCGGATTCACGAACGTATATCATTTGTATATTTATTAATATATATAATCACCATTGAACAAATTGATATATTATAACTTATGTTATATATTATACATATTTAATTTGTGTATACAAAAATGATTAGTGTTTAGATAGTTATATTAATATATATTCGGTTAGTTTTATATTAAAAGTACCTGATTTGTTATATATGAATATTCGTATAAAATTCGTTAATATGATTAATACGTACTTTTATGTAATATCACCTATAAATATATTTTTATATACATAATATTTATTTAGTAAAATAATATTATTAATGGTAAATAAAAGTTGTATTTGATTATAATAATAATAAAAAAATAACAATACTGATAACAATAATAATTATGATAATTTTACTATTAATAATAGTTAGGATAATAGTTTTAATAGTAATAATAACGATACTCATAATATTGATAATAATACTTATAATAATTTGATAATACTAATAATAATGATAATATTAATAATACATAATAATAATAATACTCATGATAATATTAATAATAATAATACTTATAATACTTTGATAACATTATTGATAATGATAATAATGATAATAATAATACATAATGATAATAATGTTAGTAAGAATGATAATACTTGTAATAATAAGGAAAATGATAATTTTAATAAAAATACTTTTGTTAATAAGTATAATTTAAAAATGCTAATTTTAATGATAATACTAATAATAATAACAATGGTAATAATAATAGTAATGATAATTTCTAGTACTCATAATAATAATATTTATTTTAGTATGGTAACAATAATAATAATAATAATAATAATAATAATAATAATAATAATAATAATACTAATAATAATAATTATTATTATTATTATTATTATACTACTACTAATAATAACAATAATCATAATAATTATGATAATAATAATAAATGATAATTAATTATAATAATAATAATTATAGTACATAATAATATTAACCATAATAATAATAATGATTTGGTATTGAAAAAAACTACCTTCCAAGCCTTTCTAAAAAAAAATGTGCCCCGAACCGGGCTCGAACTCAAGACCTCTCGCTTAAATCGATACACCCTAACCATTCCTCCGTGCTACTTTTCTGATTTATTTACCTCGTTATATTTATTTAACTTATTTTATTTTCCTGCTACTTCTTCTTCTCAAATAAGCGACTGATAAATCATTAATCTACCCAACTAAATACGTTTTTAATTTATGAATTGTAATTGAAATAAAATGATCGATTGTGTGATTTTTTAATGATAGAACAGATGGAAAAGGAGAAGGAAAAAAATAAAATAACAAAAATATAGCAGTAGCAGAACCCGACTGAAAACGATGAACTTGAAATGTGATTTTGAAATTCAGTTAATTTTAGATTATACTTTCTTCATGAAATGTGTTGTAAAACCTTTATAGAAACTTCCTGGATTCTTAATTACAACAGAACCATCCTATAAACCTTTAATTCGATCATTGAACGCCCGTTTCACTTTTTGCCCAAGAACTTTGACTTCAAAAATTCGTGTTTGATTTGTAAAATTGGAAACTGAGATTTTACACATACATTCACGACATGTTTTAGAACCACACTGCAGTTATAGATTTTTAGTTAAAACAAGAATTCGAATTTTCGCTAGAAAGAATGAAGAACAGAGGAACGAGCTTGTTTCATATTTCTTTTCTGTTTAACTTCAACATTTTGAATCAGTTACTAATTGATAGATGATATGGATAGTGAGAAAGTGTTGGAATGACTGTGTTTAACATGAACTGATCGATTATATACAAGTACGTGGTATTTAGTTTCTCAATCAGACAATCAGACAAAAAAATAAATAAATAAATAAAACATAAAATAACTAGAAAGTTGATCTGATTGCTAACGATTTTTGTTTTTCACTGTGTGTTGATTCCTATCTAGGACCGATTTTGAGACAAGAGAAGCAAAATGATAGTGATGTTAAACAACTCACTCTTATCTGATTTATTTTCAGTATTTTAATTAGTAATATAATAATAATAATAATAATAATAATAATAATAATAATAATAATAATAATAATAATAATAATAATAATAATAATAATAATAATAATAATAATAATAATAATAATAATAATAATAATACTAATACTAATTAATAATAATAATATTAATAACAATAATAATATTTATTAATAAAGATAAATAATAATAATATGGTAATTTTATTAATAAAACTAATGATCTCAAAAAACATTTAATAGGTTTAATAATAATTAATACTAATGATAATTATTATATGAACAATGATTCTTAATAATGATGATAATAATAATTATAAAAGTAATAATATTAATACTGACAATTATAATAATACTAATAATATTTGAATTACAACTAAATTATAACTTTAGTTATTCTTATAACCTTTTTATCATACCTTACAGTCATAATAATAATAATGTTATTAATAATAATACTAATTTTAATAGTAATACTGTTAAATAAAAATAATAATAATAACAATAATATTAGTATTGATATAACAAATCAAATGTATCGAATTCCATATATATATATATATATATATATATATATATATATATATATATATATATATATATATATATATATATATATATATATATTATTAATAATACAGATTTTAATATTAATATTATCATTTATAGCTATATTTTAACTTGCATTATTTATTATTTAATAATCATATGTTATATGATAACCTTTATTGAATATTTATTATTTATAAATTATATATATATATATATATATATATGTATATATATATATATATATATATATATATATATATATATATATATATATATATTACAATATACATATAATAATTAATCATCAAATCATATATGTTTATATATATAGATTTATTTTAAATTTACACTTAATTATTTTGTATTCTATTTTGCATATTTACTTCTAATGTTTATTTTATAATTTCAAATTATTATATATATTTTCACTTATATATATATACATCTTTATTTTCACACCATTGTTCATTAATCGTCGGGCACAGTCCAAAGGTAAATGATTACATGAAAATAGTTTACAAATTTTAATATTCAACATTACAAACTTTGCTTATTGTGTCGAAATCATAATAAGATTTAAGTTTAAATTTAGTCGGAAATTTCCGGGTCGTCACATATTGATAGTGAATGTACCTGTAACCAAGTCAGGATCCTCATGGGCATCTCTGGCGTTCATGTTGAAGACCCTTCCACGTGTCGGCCCGCCATCCTTCTTCTTGTTGGGACATTCATTCTTGAATTGGCCCTGCTAACCGCACTCAAAGCACTTCCTCGGTCCATTCGGGTTTGTCCTCACAGCTGAGGTGTTGCTCTTACAATCCCTGCCGATGTGTCCAGCCCTTTTACACTTCTCACACATTACGTTGCAGTATCCAGTATGAAGGTTGTAGCGTCTCTTACACTGAGGAAGGCTACCTTTGTAGTTAGGGTTAGGGTTCCTCCAGTCGTTGTTTCCCTTAAAGTTCTCATGCCACTTGGTTGGGTTGTGATTAAAACCTTTACCCTTACTTCTGTCCCACTTACGTTTCCCATTACTAGCTCCCGATTCTGATTTCACCTTGTCTGGCTCTTGGCGGGTAATTTGATTCATCAGGGTGTGCGCCATGCGCATAGCTTCCGGGACATTCGCTGGTTTCGATGAAGTAACATTTCCCTGGATGTCCTTGGGAGTCCCCACAGATACCGTTCCAATCATTTGAACTCAGGAGTAACCATTGTGGGGCACATCAAGGCTAACTCCAAGTACCTCCAGTTATAGCCATCAAGGTCAATTCCTACGACCTTCAGTTCCAAAACTCCGCTTCCATTTTCTGAATTTCGGTTCTGGGGCAGTATTCCTCGATCATAGCCCTCTTAAACTCCTCCAGGGTGTTGCATAAGCTTCGTCAATTCCCTGAGCCTGGGCGAACGTATTCCACCAAGTCAAAGCGCCATCCAACAGTGTTCAGGATGTGAGCTTAGTCATGTTCGTGTCGGAACAGTTGCTAACCCGAAATACCGATTCGAGCTTTTCAAACCATCTTGTCAACCCAACGGGACCTTCCGTTCCACTGAACGTATTTGGCTTGCAACTCATGAACTCTTTGTAAGTACACCCGTTCTGAGCAATTCGGTTCGCCATTGGAGCTCGTGCAGGGTTGGCATCCGCCATAGCTACAGCTACTCGAGCAGCTATCATCTCCTTAATTTGCGCTGCAGTAGGTATTCCTCTTGGACCTCTTTCGTTTGCCATCGATCTTCCAAACAAAAATTTCGACTAAGTAAAAATCCATTAATCAATAATCGATAACGTCATAGCATATGGTAATCAACATGGAAACAACATAATACACGTTTAACTAAGCATGGCAAACTAGTTGCAGATAGCACAAAAATCATCATGTAATAACTTAAATAAAACGCCGTACAATAATTCAAACAACAGTAATTCCATTGATAATAAGAAAATTTGCATACAACTTCATAAGGTTTCGTACAATACAAGAATGAAAAACATGAAACTACTAACGGAAATACATAATGAAATCTAATACAACAGTCCTATGGTGATGGTGGATAAATGATGTCCATCATGTGGGACACCTGGTTCTCGAGCTCAGTCACTCGGGCATGTAAGGCATGCACTTCCCTCGTCAGCTCCTTGATTGTGGGAGGTGCTGGTGGTGCAGGTGGTGCCGGTGGTGCAGATGGTGCCGGTGGTAGAGATGGCCCGGATGATGCGGATGTAGCACTAGAAGTAGATGGCACAGTGCGGGCGACCTTACGCACAAGTGGATCGGCGGGATACGGCACAACCCGCTTACGGGCGGTGACCCTAACCAACTGTCCATGTGCGTTCACGAATGGCTTACCTCCATTAACCCCTGGAATAATGGTACCATTGTAGCGGTACCGCTTCTTCGGTGGGGTAGAGGGTGGCGGTACAGGCTCCTCCTCGGGGTCTACCTCAGAATCCTCCTCGGGATCCTCCTCGCTGGTGTAGTGACCCGAACTTTTCCATGTTTATATATATTAATTGAGATTGATATTTACATGATTAAATGTTTCCAACATGTTAAGCAATCAAACTTGTTAAGACTTGATTAATTGAAATATGTTTCATATAGACAATTGACCACCCAAGTTGACCGGTGATTCACGAACGTTAAAACTTGTAAAAACTATATGATGACATATATATGGTTATATATATAGTTAACATGATATTATGATAAGTAAACATATCATTAAGTATATTAACAATGAACTACATATGTAAAAACAAGACTACTAACTTAATGATTTTTAAACGAGACATATATGTAACGATTATCGTTGTAAAGACATTTAATGTATATATATCATATTAAGAGATATTCATACATGATAATATCATGATAATATAATAATTTAAAATCTCATTTGATATTATAAACATTGGGTTAACAACATTTAACAAGATCGTTAACCTAAAGGTTTCAAAATAACACTTACATGTAACGACTAACGATGACTTAACGACTCAGTTAAAATGTATATACATGTAGTGTTTTAATATGTATTTATACACTTTTGAAAGACTTGAATACACTTATCAAAATACTTCTACTTAACAAAAATGCTTACAATTACATCCTCGTTCAGTTTCATCAACAATTCTACTCGTATGCACCCGTATTCGTACTCGTACAATACACAGCTTTTAGATGTATGTACTATTGGTATATACACTCCAATGATCAGCTCTTAGCAGCCCATGTGAGTCACCTAACACATGTGGGAACCATCATTTGGAAACTAGCATGAAATATCTCATAAAATTACAAAAATATGAGTAATCATTCATGACTTATTTACATGAAAACAAAATTACATATCCTTTATATCTAATCCATACACCAACGACCAAAAACACCTACAAACACTTTCATTCTTCAATTTTCTTCATCTAATTGATCTCTCTCAAGTTCTATCTTCAAGTTCTAAGTGTTCTTCATAAATTCCAAAAGTTCTAGTTTCATAAAATCAAGAATACTTTCAAGTTTGCTAGCTCACTTCCAATCTTGTAAGGTGATCATCCAACCTCAAGAAATCTTTGTTTCTTACAGTAGGTTATCATTCTAATACAAGGTAATAATCATATTCAAACTTTGGTTCAATTTCTATAACTATAACAATCTTATTTCAAGTGATGATCTTACTTGAACTTGTTTTCGTGTCATGATTCTGCTTCAAGAACTTCGAGCCATCCAAGGATCCATTGAAGCTAGATCTATTTTTCTCTTTTCCAGTAGGTTTATCCAAGGAACTTAAGGTAGTAATGATGTTCATAACATCATTCGATTCATACATATAAAGCTATCTTATTCGAAGGTTTAAACTTGTAATCACTAGAACATAGTTTAGTTAATTCTAAACTTGTTCGCAAACAAAAGTTAATCCTTCTAACTTGACTTTTAAAATCAACTAAACACATGTTCTATATCTATATGATATGCTAACTTAATGATTTAAAACCTGGAAACACGAAAAACACCGTAAAACCGGATTTACGCCGTCGTAGTAACACCGCGGGCTGTTTTGGGTTAGTTAATTAAAAACTATGATAAACTTTGATTTTAAAGTTGTTATTCTGAGAAAATGATTTTTATTATGAACATGAAACTATATCCAAAAATTATGGTTAAACTCAAAGTGGAAGTATGTTTTCTAAAATGGTCATCTAGACGTCGTTCTTTCGACTGAAATGACTACCTTTACAAAAACGACTTGTAACTTATTTTTCCGACTATAAACCTATACTTTTTCTGTTTAGATTCATAAAATAGAGTTCAATATGAAATCATAGCAATTTGATTCACTCAAAACGGATTTAAAATGAAGAAGTTATGGGTAAAACAAGATTGGATAATTTTTCTCATTTTAGCTACGTGAAAATTGGTAACAAATCTATTCCAACCATAACTTAATCAACTTGTATTGTATATTATGTAATCTTGAGATACCATAGACACGTATACAATGTTTCGACCTATCATGTCGACACATCTATATATATTTCGGAACAACCATAGAGACTCTATATGTGAATGTTGGAGTTAGCTATACAGGGTTGAGGTTGATTCCAAAATATATATAGTTTGAGTTGTGATCAATACTGAGATACGTATACACTGGGTCGTGGATTGATTCAAGATAATATTTATTGATTTATTTCTGTACATCTAACTGTGGACAACTAGTTATAGGTTACTAACGAGGACAGCTGACTTAATAAACTTAAAACATCAAAATATATTAAAAGTGTTGTAAATATATTTTGAACATACTTTAATATATATGTATATATTGTTATAGGTTCGTGAATCAACAGTGGCCAAGTCTTACTTCCCGACGAAGTAAAAATCTGTGAAAGTGAGTTATAGTCCCACTTTTAAAATCTAATATTTTTGGGATGAGAATACATGCAGGTTTTATAAATGATTTACAAAATAGACACAAGTACGTGAAACTACATTCTATGGTTGAATTATCGAAATCGAATATGCCCCTTTTTATTAAGTCTGGTAATCTAAGAATTAGGGAACAGACACCCTAATTGACGCGAATCCTAAAGATAGATCTATTGGGCCTAACAAACCCCATCCAAAGTACCGGATGCTTTAGTACTTCGAAATTTATATCATATCCGAAGGGTGTCCCGGAATGATGGGGATATTCTTATATATGCATCTTGTTATTGTCGGTTACCAGGTGTTCACCATATGAATGATTTTTATCTCTATGTATGGGATGTGTATTGAAATATGAAATCTTGTGGTCTATTGTTACGATTTGATATATATAGGTTAAACCTATAACTCACCAACATTTTTGTTGACGTTTAAAGCATGTTTATTCTCAGGTAAATATTAAGAGCTTCCGCTGTTGCATACTAAAATAAGGACAAGATTTGGAGTCCATGTTTGTATGATATTGTGTAAAAACTGCATTCAAGAAACTGATTTCGATGTAACATATTTGTATTGTAAACCATTATGTAATGGTCGTGTGTAAACAGGATATTTTAGATTATCATTATTTGATAATCTACGTAAAGCTTTTTAAACCTTTATTTATGAAATAAAGGTTATGGTTTGTTTTAAAAACGAATGCAGTCTTTGAAAAACGTCTCATATAGAGGTCAAAACCTCGCAACGAAATCAATTAATATGGAACGTTTTTAATCAATAAGAACGGGACATTTCAGTTGGTATCCGAGCATTGGTCTTAGAGAACCAGAAAATTTGCATTAGTGTGTCTTATCGAGTTTGTTAGGATGCATTAGTGATTCTGGACTTCGACCGTGTTTTCTTTAAAAATGATTGCTTAACAATTTTGTTGGAAACTATATATTTTTAACATATGAATATTATGTGATATATTAATCTCTTAACGTGTTTGATATTATGTGATAGATGTCTACCTCTAGAACAAGTCCCATTGACTCACCTAATAATAATGAAGAGTCAAATGTAAATTGGAATGATTCATGGACTGATTCACAAGTTCCCGAAGAGGAACCGGAAGAAGAGTCGGAACCGGAAGAAGAATCGGAACCGGACGAAGAATCGGAACCGGAAGAAGAATCGGAACCGGTGGGGGAAATAATAAAACGGTTAAGTAAAAGAGAATCCTCAACCAACCGACCAAGGTTAATTATGGTCAATGGTGTTTCCGCCAAGGAAGCAAAATATTGGGAGGATTACCAATTCTCCGATGAATCGGATTCCGACGAGAATTCCAATGATGTTATAGAAATTACCCCAACTGAATTTAAAAAGGCAAAAGAAAATAATAAGGGAAAGGGCATAAAAATAGAGAAATCTAATTCTAACCCCGATGAACTTTATATGTATCGTCAACCCCCGAAGTTCTTAAGTTGTAACAATGACCCGGGAACCTCTAAACCACCAGGTTTTTCTAAACCAATGTGGACAACGACGGCTCGTATTAGGGGAACACCATATATCCCTAGAAACTTGGCAAAACGAACCAAAACCGAAGAAGAAGAAACGAGCGAGTCGGAATAAGATAGTAGTATTCGTGTGGTGTAATATATGTAATATAGTGTTCTTATGCTTTATGATATATGTAAAAATTGCTTGTATTAATAAGTATTTTTTTATGAATCTAACTCTTGTCTATTTTACAGTTTAAAAACACAAAATGGATAGACAACCCAATATTTTAAGAGACCTACCCGGAGACATGATTGATGAAATCTTGTCTAGAGTCGGCCAGAATTCCTCGGCACAACTATTTAAGGCGAGATCAGTTTGTAAGACATTCGAAGAACGTTCCAAGAATGTCTTGGTTTATAAGAGACTTTCGTTTGAAAGATGGGGGATATCACATTGGGAAACCCATAAGTTACGATGTGTTTACTTTGACGCATATATTGCGGGGAACCCAAATGCTATTTTACGCAACGGGTTAAGAAATTATTTTGACTCAATATATCCGAATATTGGACTTCGTTATTTAGAAAAAGCGGCTAGCATGCAACATAAAGAAGCATGTTATGCTTGCGGATTAGTAATGTTCGCTTCTCACCAAAGTGAGAACAAGAACATTGGGCTACAACTATTAAACAAAACGTTCCCACAAGTGACGGAGTCGGTAATTGGGGTAAGAAATGAGGTTTTTAGATTATTACGGGACTGTTGGACATTACGTAACCCTCGTCCCTTTGACGACGTTACAACACGCTGTCTTATCAACGGCCATAACGGTTATGTTGCACAAGACCAAGGATGGGAAGTAGTCCTAGTAAAACCAGAATGCATGACTTGTTTCTGGACGTATGAATTACGTGTCTTTATTGCCTTTGCTGAACGACTTGTGTACTAGCTAGAATTATCTTCACAACTATCTTGTATCAAAGTTATTGTGTGCTATATTTCATGCTTTATGTAAAATAAGCGGTATTGTAAGTTTGTAAAATATTGTATAAAAGTTTGAACGCGAAATATTATTATAATCAGTTTTTCATATAGAATTGTAGTAGTTGAATTGTATATTAGCTACTAAGTATGAACTTAACGGGTAGGTACTACCCGAATTTAAACTTATAAAACGCTAATATGAAGAAAAAGCTTTTATAAATGAGTTCATATTATGCTACGAAATACTATAAACTACTCTTAATATTCTGTATGATTAACTTGTTCCATTTGACTATTTTGAAGGAAATGGCACCGACTACTCGACACACTGTGAATATGAATGAAGAGGAATTCCGTACTTTTCTAGCTTCAAACATAGCCGCAGTACAGGCTGCGCTACATACCAACAATAACCTTGGATCTAGCAGTACAGGAAATCGTGTAGGATGCACCTACAAAGAATTCACTGCCTGCAAACCTTTGGAATTTGATGGAACCGAAGGACCGATCGGATTGAAACGGTGGACCGAGAAGGTCGAATCGGTGTTTGCCATAAGTAAGTGTACTGAAGAGGACAAAGTGAAGTACGCTACGCATACCTTCACAGGTTCTGCGTTAACAAGGTGGAATACCTATCTAGAGCAAGTGGGACAAGACGATGCGTACGCACTACCGTGGTCAGCATTCAAGCACTTGATGAACGAGAAGTACCGTCCCAGAACCGAGGTCAATAAGCTCAAGACAGAACTTATAGGGTTACGAACCCAAGGATTTGATATTACCACGTACGAAAGACGATTCACAGAATTGTGCCTATTGTGTCCGGGAGCATTCGAAGATGAGGAAGAGAAGATCGACGCGTTTGTGAAAGGATTACCGGAAAGAATCCAAGAAGATATAAGTTCACACGAGCCCGCCTCCATACAACAGGCATGTAGAATGGCTCACAAACTAGTGAACCAGATTGAAGAAAGAATTAAAGAACAGACTGCTGAAGAGGCCAATGTGAAGCAATTCAAAAGAAAGTGGGAGGAAAATGGTGATAAGAATCACCAATACAACAACAACAATTACAACAATAATCGCAACAATTATCCCAACAATCGCAACATCAATCGCAACTACAACAAACGGCCCAACAACAACAACAACAACAACAACAACAGCAACTACAACAATCATCCTAACAACAATAATAACCGCAACAACAACAACAATCAGAAGCAGCTATGCCAAAGGTGTGAAAAGAATCACTCGGGGTTCTGCACCAAATTTTGCAACAAGTGTAAAAGAAATGGTCATAGCGCGGCGAAGTGTGAGGTCTACGGACCAGGGGTTAATAGAACGAAAGGAACAAATGCTGTCGGAACGAGTAATGGCGGAGCAAGTAGTGTCGGAGCAAGTTATGCCAATGTAGTTTGTTATAAATGTGGAAAACCAGGCCACATTATTAGAAATTGCCCGAACCAGGAGAACACGAATGGACAAGGCCGTGGAAGAGTTTTCAATATTAATGCGGTAGAGGCACAGGAAGACCCGGAGCTTGTTACGGGTACGTTTCTTATTGACAATAAATCTTCTTACGTTTTATTTGATTCGGGTGCGGATAGAAGCTATATGAGTAGAGATTTTTGTGCTAAATTAAGTTGTCCATTGACGCCTTTGGATAGTAAATTTTTACTCGAATTAGCAAATGGTAAATTAATTTCAGCAGATAATATATGTCGGAATCGAGAAATTAAACTGGTTAGCGAAACATTTAAGATTGATTTGATACCAGTAGAGTTAGGGAGTTTTGATGTGATAATCGGTATGGACTGGTTGAAAGAAGTGAAAGCGGAGATCGTTTGTTACAAAAATGCAATTCGCATTATACGAGAAAAAGGAAAACCCTTAATGGTGTACGGAGAAAAGGGCAACACGAAGCTACATCTTATTAGTAATTTGAAGGCACAAAAACTAATAAGAAAAGGTTGCTATGCTGTTCTAGCACACGTCGAGAAAGTACAAACTGAAGAAAAGAGCATCAATGATGTTCCCGTCGCAAAAGAATTTCCTGATGTATTTCCGAAAGAATTACCGGGATTACCCCCACATCGATCCGTTGAATTTCAAATAGATCTTGTACCAGGAGCTGCACCAATAGCTCGTGCTCCTTACAGACTCGCACCCATCGAGATGAAAGAACTACAAAGCCAATTACAAGAACTTTTAGAGCGTGGTTTCATTCGACCAAGCACATCACCGTGGGGAGCTCCTGTTTTGTTTGTCAAGAAGAAAGATGGTACATTCAGGTTGTGTATCGACTACCGAGAGTTGAACAAACTTACCATCAAGAACCGCTACCCACTACCGAGAATCGATGACTTATTTGATCAACTACAAGGCTCGTCTGTTTATTCAAAGATTGACTTACGTTCCGGGTATCATCAAATGCGGGTGAAAGAAGATGATATTCCAAAGACTGCTTTCAGAACACGTTACGGTCATTACGAGTTTATGGTCATGCCGTTTGGTTTAACTAATGCACCAGCTGTGTTCATGGACCTTATGAACCGAGTGTGTGGACCATACCTTGATAAGTTTGTCATTGTTTTCATTGATGACATACTTATTTACTCAAAGAATGACCAAGAACACGGTGAACATTTGAGAAAGGTGTTAGAAGTATTGAGGAAGGAAGAATTGTACGCTAAGTTTTCAAAGTGTGCATTTTGGTTGGAAGAAGTTCAATTCCTCGGTCACATAGTGAACAAAGAAGGTATTAAGGTGGATCCGGCAAAGATAGAAACTGTTGAAAATTGGGAAACCCCGAAAACTCCGAAACACATACGCCAGTTTTTAGGACTAGCTGGTTACTACAGAAGGTTCATCCAAGACTTTTCCAGAATAGCAAAACCCTTGACTGCATTAACGCATAAAGGGAAGAAATTTGAATGGAATGATGAACAAGAGAAAGCGTTTCAGTTATTGAAGAAAAAGCTAACTACGGCACCTATATTGTCATTGCCTGAAGGGAATGATGATTTTGTGATTTATTGTGATGCATCAAAGCAAGGTCTCAGTTGTGTATTAATGCAATGAACGAAGGTGATTGCTTATGCGTCTAGACAATTGAAGATTCACGAACAAAATTATACGACGCATGATTTGGAATTAGGCGCGGTTGTTTTTGCATTAAAGACTTGGAGTCACTACTTATATGGGGTCAAAAGTATTATATATACCGACCACAAAAGTCTTCAACACATATTTAATCAGAAACAACTGAATATGAGGCAGCGTAGGTGGATTGAATTATTGAATGATTACGACTTTGAGATTCGTTACCACCCGGGAAAGGCAAATGTGGTAGCCGATGCCTTGAGCAGGAAGGACAGAGAACCCATTCGAGTAAAATCTATGAATATAATGATTCATAATAACATTACTACTCAAATAAAGGAGGCGCAACAAGGAGTTTTAAAAGAGGGAAATTTAAAGGATGAAATACCCAAAGGATCGGAGAAGCATCTTAATATTCGGGAAGACGGAACCCGGTATAGGGCTGAAAGGATTTGGGTACCAAAATTTGGAGATATGAGAGAAATGGTACTTAGAGAAGCTCATAAAACCAGATACTCAATACATCCTGGAACGGGGAAGATGTACAAGGATCTCAAGAAACATTTTTGGTGGCCGGGTATGAAAGCCGATGTTGCTAAATACGTAGGAGAATGTTTGACGTGTTCTAAGGTCAAAGCTGAGCATCAGAAACCATCAGGTCTACTTCAACAACCCGAAATCCCGGAATGGAAATGGGAAAACATTACCATGGATTTCATCACTAAATTGCCAAGGACTGCAAGTGGTTTTGATACTATTTGGGTAATAGTTGACCGTCTCACCAAATCAGCACACTTCTTGCCAATAAGAGAAGATGACAAGATGGAGAAGTTAGCACGACTGTATTTGAAGGAAGTCATCTCCAGACATGGAATACCAATCTCTATTATCTCTGATAGGGATGGCAGATTTATTTCAAGATTCTGGCAGACATTACAGCAAGCATTAGGAACTCGTCTAGACATGAGTACTGCCTATCATCCACAAACTGATGGGCAGAGCGAAAGGACGATACAAACGCTTGAAGACATGCTACGAGCATGTGTTATTGATTTCGGAAACAGTTGGGATCGACATCTACCGTTAGCAGAATTTTCCTACAACAACAGCTACCATTCAAGCATTGAGATAGCGCCGTTTGAAGCACTTTATGGTAGAAAGTGCAGGTCTCCGATTTGTTGGAGTGAAGTGGGGGATAGACAGATTACGGGTCCGGAGATTATACAAGAAACTACCGAGAAGATCATTCAAATTCAACAACGGTTGAAAACCGCCCAAAGTCGACAAAAGAGCTACGCTGACATTAAAAGAAAAGATATAGAATTTGAAATTGGAGAGATGGTCATGCTTAAAGTTGCACCTTGGAAAGGCGTTGTTCGATTTGGTAAACGAGGGAAATTAAATTCAAGGTATATTGGACCATTCAAGATTATTGATCGTGTCGGACCAGTAGCTTACCGACTAGAGTTACCTCAACAACTCGCGGCTGTACATAACACTTTCCACGTCTCGAATTTAAAGAAATGTTTTGCTAAAGAAGATCTCACTATTCCGTTAGATGAAATCCAAATCAACGAAAAACTTCAATTCATCGAAGAACCCGTCGAAATAATGGATCGTGAGGTTAAAAGACTTAAGCAAAACAAGATACCAATTGTTAAGGTTCGATGGAATGCTCGTAGAGGACCCGAGTTCACCTGGGAGCGTGAAGATCAGATGAAGAAGAAATACCCGCATCTATTTCCAGAAGATTCGTCAACACCTTCAACAGCTTAAAATTTCGGGACGAAATTTATTTAACGGGTAGGTACTGTAGTGACCCGAACTTTTCCATGTTTATATATATTAATTGAGATTGATATTTACATGATTAAATGTTTCCAACATGTTAAGCAATCAAACTTGTTAAGACTTGATTAATTGAAATATGTTTCATATAGACAATTGACCACCCAAGTTGACCGGTGATTCACGAACGTTAAAACTTGTAAAAACTATATGATGACATATATATGGTTATATATATAGTTAACATGATATTATGATAAGTAAACATATCATTAAGTATATTAACAATGAACTACATATGTAAAAACAAGACTACTAACTTAATGATTTTTAAACGAGACATATATGTAACGATTATCGTTGTAAAGACATTTAATGTATATATATCATATTAAGAGATATTCATACATGATAATATCATGATAATATAATAATTTAAAATCTCATTTGATATTATAAACATTGGGTTAACAACATTTAACAAGATCGTTAACCTAAAGGTTTCAAAATAACACTTACATGTAACGACTAACGATGACTTAACGACTCAGTTAAAATGTATATACATGTAGTGTTTTAATATGTATTTATACACTTTTGAAAGACTTGAATACACTTATCAAAATACTTCTACTTAACAAAAATGCTTACAATTACATCCTCGTTCAGTTTCATCAACAATTCTACTCGTATGCACCCGTATTCGTACTCGTACAATACACAGCTTTTAGATGTATGTACTATTGGTATATACACTCCAATGATCAGCTCTTAGCAGCCCATGTGAGTCACCTAACACATGTGGGAACCATCATTTGGCAACTAGCATGAAATATCTCATAAAATTACAAAAATATGAGTAATCATTCATGACTTATTTACATGAAAACAAAATTACATATCCTTTATATCTAATCCATACACCAACGACCAAAAACACCTACAAACACTTTCATTCTTCAATTTTCTTCATCTAATTGATCTCTCTCAAGTTCTATCTTCAAGTTCTAAGTGTTCTTCATAAATTCCAAAAGTTCTAGTTTCATAAAATCAAGAATACTTTCAAGTTTGCTAGCTCACTTCCAATCTTGTAAGGTGATCATCCAACCTCAAGAAATCTTTGTTTCTTACAGTAGGTTATCATTCTAATACAAGGTAATAATCATATTCAAACTTTGGTTCAATTTCTATAACTATAACAATCTTATTTCAAGTGATGATCTTACTTGAACTTGTTTTCGTGTCATGATTCTGCTTCAAGAACTTCGAGCCATCCAAGGATCCATTGAAGCTAGATCCATTTTTCTCTTTTCCAGTAGGTTTATCCAAGGAACTTAAGGTAGTAATGATGTTCATAACATCATTCGATTCATACATATAAAGCTATCTTATTCGAAGGTTTAAACTTGTAATCACTAGAACATAGTTTAGTTAATTCTAAACTTGTTCGCAAACAAAAGTTAATCCTTCTAACTTGACTTTTAAAATCAACTAAACACATGTTCTATATCTATATGATATGCTAACTTAATGATTTAAAACCTGGAAACACGAAAAACACCGTAAAACCGGATTTACGCCGTCGTAGTAACACCGCGGGCTGTTTTGGGTTAGTTAATTAAAAACTATGATAAACTTTGATTTTAAAGTTGTTATTCTGAGAAAATGATTTTTATTATGAACATGAAACTATATCCAAAAATTATGGTTAAACTCAAAGTGGAAGTATGTTTTCTAAAATGGTCATCTAGACGTCGTTCTTTCGACTGAAATGACTACCTTTACAAAAACGACTTGTAACTTATTTTTCCGACTATAAACCTATACTTTTTCTGTTTAGATTCATAAAATAGAGTTCAATATGAAATCATAGCAATTTGATTCACTCAAAACGGATTTAAAATGAAGAAGTTATGGGTAAAACAAGATTGGATAATTTTTCTCATTTTAGCTACGTGAAAATTGGTAACAAATCTATTCCAACCATAACTTAATCAACTTGTATTGTATATTATGTAATCTTGAGATACCATAGACACGTATACAATGTTTCGACCTATCATGTCGACACATCTATATATATTTCGGAACAACCATAGACACTCTATATGTGAATGTTGGAGTTAGCTATACAGGGTTGAGGTTGATTCCAAAATATATATAGTTTGAGTTGTGATCAATACTGAGATACGTATACACTGGGTCGTGGATTGATTCAAGATAATATTTATCGATTTATTTCTGTACATCTAACTGTGGACAACTAGTTATAGGTTACTAACGAGGACAGCTGACTTAATAAACTTAAAACATCAAAATATATTAAAAGTGTTGTAAATATATTTTGAACATACTTTAATATATATGTATATATTGTTATAGGTTCGTGAATCAACAGTGGCCAAGTCTTACTTCCCGACGAAGTAAAAATCTGTGAAAGTGAGTTATAGTCCCACTTTTAAAATCTAATATTTTTGGGATGAGAATACATGCAGGTTTTATAAATGATTTACAAAATAGACACAAGTACGTGAAACTACATTCTATGGTTGAATTATCGAAATCGAATATGCCCCTTTTTATTAAGTCTGGTAATCTAAGAATTAGGGAACAGACACCCTAATTGACGCGAATCCTAAAGATAGATCTATTGGGCCTAACAAACCCCATCCAAAGTACTGGATGCTTTAGTACTTCGAAATTTATATCATATCCGAAGGGTGTCCCGGAATGATGGGGATATTCTTATATATGCATCTTGTTATTGTCGGTTACCAGGTGTTCACCATATGAATGATTTTTATCTCTATGTATGGGATGTGTATTGAAATATGAAATCTTGTGGTCTATTGTTACGATTTGATATATATAGGTTAAACCTATAACTCACCAACATTTTTGTTGACGTTTAAAGCATGTTTATTCTCAGGTGAATATTAAGAGCTTCCGCTGTTGCATACTAAAATAAGGACAAGATTTGGAGTCCATGTTTGTATGATATTGTGTAAAAACTGCATTCAAGAAACTGATTTCGATGTAACATATTTGTATTGTAAACCATTATGTAATGGTCGTGTGTAAACAGGATATTTTAGATTATCATTATTTGATAATCTACGTAAAGCTTTTTAAACCTTTATTTATGAAATAAAGGTTATGGTTTGTTTTAAAAACGAATGCAGTCTTTGAAAAACGTCTCATATAGAGGTCAAAACCTCGCAACGAAATCAATTAATATGGAACGTTTTTAATCAATAAGAACGGGACATTTCAGCTGGTGCCATCGGATGATGAACCATCTGAATCGTATGAAGGTAGTGCAGGCACATCACGGGCGGGAGAAAGTGTCTGGCCGTTGGTCATGACCCGATATCTGCCAGGTGGGATCGACACGATTCGTCCGTCAGCAGTGCGTCTAACCCAATGTCCACGCTCGTTACGAAAGGGGCCGCCCCCGTTTCCCCCAGGGATCACAGTACCATCGAAATGATGTTGTGGCCCGGGGAGTCTAGGGCTGGGTGGAGCTGGGATCTCCTCGAGATCTGTGTCTCTGTCTAAGATGACCATTAGGCTAGGCACGTGATTACTATCCCCAGAAGACGAATTTCCAGAGTCGCTGGAGGGTAGCGGTGAGTCAGTAACAATAGTAGGCAAAGTAACAGACGTATCTGAACCACTCTCGAAGTCAATGATCATGGGCGGCATGTCCGACATCTGAACAAGGAAAAATAACTTTTTCCATGTCAGTAAGACATATAGCAAGCATGTAATCAGGCATAGTAACTACAGCAGCGTAGATCATCTATAGCAGTACATAGCATGGCAATAATAACATTATCATACCGAAGTAACATGCAATCAAAATCAGATAGTAGCATGCAGTAGCGAGAATAAGCAGTAGCATACAGCAAGTTCATATAGCAGTAAAAGTAAGCAGTAGCATGCAGCAGTTCTGCAGAAACATGTAAACGAGCAAGTTGTAGATTAGTCCTATTAGTGAATCCTAATCGACTCGGTCAAGACACACTAATGCAACCTAATTCCCTACAACCAATGCTCTGATAGCAAATGTGATACCCCGTACAAAATCAACGTGTACGGATCATCAACAACAGGATCATTACACTGTTACAACACTATATGCTGTTTAAAAACAAGTTTTTCATTCATGAAAAGATAACGTCTTTACCAACGTTAAATATTTTACAAAAGATAACGTGCTTCTACGAATAGAAAGCATTAACATAAGTACGTGACATAAAGGTCATTACAAAGCCATTGTTCAAAAGTAACATAAGTTGCGAATGCAAAATAAAAGTTCCATGATTGAGACATCTCTAAACAATGCAGCGGAAGTCTAACACAGCGAGTCTGTAACAGCAAGTCTATAACACCAAGGCTATAACCGCAAGTCTAAAAGCGGAAGCAACAACGTCTAAGCACCTGATAAATACATGCTTTAAAATGTCAACACGAATGTTGGTGAGCTATAGTTCTTGTAAACAACGATATAATGTAGACCACGAGATTTCGTATTCAAAACAGTATGAAAAGTAAATGCTTGTCCGTGGGCACCCGGTAACTAACTTAACAAAGTAATATAAATATCACCCCCTAAAAGTACACTTGGGGAGTGTGTAAGTTTACGAAGTATTAAAGGCCCTTGAATGCTAGCGCAACTATCCCGAGTGGGGATGTCAAACCCTATGGATCTATATCTAAGATTCGCGTCTACCGGTTCATAAACCAATAGTTAAATGTTACCGAGCTAAGGGGAATCTTTGTGCCGTTATGTCACCCACACATATATAAAGTTTAAGTACTCGTGTCTAGTATGTAAAACACAAAAAGCGCATGTATTCTCAGTCCCAAAAATAGTAAAGTAGAAAGGGAGATATAAATCACAGTGAAGAATGCGGTAAAAGTCAATATGAAAAGTATGCAAGTAGTAAGTCGGTCCGAAAGGTCCTCAACCTAAGTCAAAGGTTATTAATTTAGTAAATTGTCCCAAAAAGTTGAAAGGTAAATAAGTCAAGTCTTAAGGATCATCATTATCATCATTCGTGAAAGGTAAAGTAAGTTTTCAACAAAAAAATAGAGATCGAAATGAATAGCTGAATTCATATAGCTGTTACGACCTCTATACAAACTGAAATGATGCGTGGTCAGTGGACAAGGCTCCGTTTGTGAGTCCTCTTACCGCTTTCTGAAAATCAGATCCTAACTTGATGACGTTAGACCGTGGTGACGATCAAAGCGCGAGTAGGTCAGAAATTTCAGCACGTCATTACAAAAACGTAGTGAACTTTGGAAGGCTATAAATCCTAAACCGTACATCGGATTTAGGCGAGTCTTAAATAAAAAGTTATCTGCACATCCCGAACTTTCTGAAAATGAATTTTCCAGAAGCTCTAGGAGTCAGATCAGACCCTGAAAAATAGAAATAAGTGCTCCGGTGGGTTTCTTGGTGCTTGATGCTCATCACGGTTCTCATCCTTGATGCGTGTAAGCTTCAAGTGTACAACTCTTTGATATTTTAGAATCACTTTGACCAAGTTTTAACCATCAACACACAATGTCAATACTAAGAATAAATACAACTCACTTTAGAGTTTTAGAGGGATGATGAACCAAGGTTACATCATGTTCTTAGTTTCAACACAAGTACAAGTTCTATTAAAGGTACAAACTTTGATTCAAATCAAACAAGCAAGACCATAAGTTACATAACTTAGATCAAACAAAATAATGAAACCCTAAGCTAGAAAGCTTAGATTCCTTAACAAAAATTATGAGACATCAAGCTAGAAAGCATGTATCTTTGATTCATGAAAAGCACAAGTTACAAAATTGAAACAAACAAATCAAAGAAGATCATAAGTTAATAAACTTGATCTTTTAATAAACTTTTGTAGAAACCTCAAGCTAGAAAGCTTGGATCTTTAATGTTCTTGAAGATCTTTAAAGAAAAAAAGTTAGATCAACAAGTTACATGAAGATCATAAACACAAGTTTTGATCTTTTAGCAAAATATTGAGATCTTAAGCTACAAAACTTAGATCCAACAAAGTAATGAAGATTCAAAGCTAGAAAGCTTGAATCTTTTATGTTCTTGAAGATTCTAAATCAAGGTTTGAATCTACAAGATATAACAAGATCAAAAAGCTAAAAAGCTTGATCCTTTGATGACGATGATGATGTCGTGAATTAAGAAGGAAAAAGAGGAAGAAATTCAAGGAACTTACAAGCTTTTAGTGTGAGAAAGACTATAGAGAAAATTAGAGAGAAAGTGTGTGTGAAATGAGAATGAAATGAAGTGTGAAATGAAGAATGAGGCTTGAATTTATAGTGGTGGTGGGGGAGCATGGTGGTGACGGTTACGAGGGACAGGGGGGACAATTTTGCTTTTGCATGGTGGTGGTACAAAGGCAGTGCTTGTATGTTGGGATCCCATGCAACATGGTGTAGTAAAGGCACACAAATATGCTAGTATATTGGCTCATCTTAATGGGTTTTTTTCCTACATTTTAAACGGTCATAAGTCCATTAAAATTAGGCTAACTTAAAAGTCTATTAGCTAGAGTAGGATGGGCCTAAGTCCATTAAGGTCAAAATTCCATTAAGACTAACTAGTGTGCATTTGTAAAACACTAAGCATAATTAAGCAAAATAAGCCAAGTAATTGTCATTAGAAAATAACAATTAGTTTTAAGTAGTCATAATACTCCAATTATGACAAAAGTTTAACGTGTACCAAGTACGTAGCTCATTTTAAACGACAAGTGATACTAACGGTCATAAAAGTATTCGGGGATCAAGTTAAGTGATTAAACACTTAATATCATGCTGTAAGGTATTAATGAAAGTAATTAACATGAATAATAATCCCAGAATAGAATATAGCTCCGTACGCACAAATACGCAGTTTCGTGAAAACAAAATTTATAAATACAAGTCGAAAAGGTCGGTTCGTTACATTATGCTTGAAATATACATACGCAAAGCTATGTATATAATCAAGTCCCCCCAGTTTATTAGGTTGCATTTATGCATAGAACATGCAACATGATTAATGGTGTATCCTAGGAGATACACGCATAAAAGTATCATTTTATACAGAAGAATCGATCAAAGAGCACAAAAGATAACAAAATCTAGCGGTGTTTAGTATCCGCCGCCCAGCATTTATCAGGACGCCCAGCGTTTATCAGGCCACCCAGCGTCAAGCGTAAGCCCTGCAGGCAGCTTCTATGCATAAGCCCTTTAACTCAGCGTGTGAACGGCACGCAGCCACGTTAGCACACTCCACCGACATTCCAGATACTTCACGTAATAGAGCCATTCAGTGATTGACATGTGTATCCCATGAATTTCGGACATTCTACGCCTATAAATAGACCCCCTGGTTACCACATTTCACATCATCATTCTGATCTGAATTTCAGTCAGAAAGAAGTACACTTTCTCTCTCACACAGTTCTTTCTCACTCTAAACATACATTAGCCGCTTAGCAGCAACGCGCTATACGGATCAATTCCAGATTGATCCTCGGATTGATTGAGGCCACCCCACGGATCATCCATCTGTGTTCCGGGTCTGCCGAGATAATTTCTCAAGGGCAAACAACAATCAACATTATACGCCACATGCTAAGCAGCTATTTTTCTGTACTAGTACCTTACAACCGCTATACCGAAAATCGTACTAACAGATGGCACCACCCGTCTCAAAGACCACCAAAACCACCAAGAGCACGAAGGCAACTGAAACAACCTCATCAAAAACAACACTTGAACCAGTCGATGAAAACCTCATTGAAAATATACCAGTTGATCAGTTACCTCTTGAAGAGACTTCCGTTGAAGAAGAAGATCATTTGCACACTGAAATAGCAGATGATCAAGTTCATGAAACCATACCACGATTGAGAAAACCATTGATGGGAGGTTCCAGTGCAGGAATGTGGAAATCCAGGCGAGGAACACATAATGTTTCTTTCAAGAAGACTTCTGATGTGAACGCTAAACATAACGGCAAAGGAACGTCAATTTCCAAATCACAATTGTTCAAGCTATTCAATCAGTTGAATGCCTTAGTTGATGATTCGGAGAATCAACACAGCGATGAGGGTTTTTTGGACGATGATTGGAATTTTGAAGAAGAAGGTGAATAGTTCTTTATGACTGAAGAAATGGCAAGCAAGTTACTGGATGGAATTTTGACTAAAACACTGCAATCACGATTTAAGAAAAAATCAGCACAACCAACCATCCGAGCAATAGCTGTGGAAAATTTGTTTGCCTTGATTACTGGAGATGAAGCTATCAAACCGCCAGCAACGGCAGAGTCAACACAGTGTTTTATCCCTCGAGTTGCAGAATATCCATTACCAAGAAATTTGGGAATTCCATCAATCGGTGTTTATGATGGTACAACATATCCAGAGGATTTTTTGACTATGTTTGAAGGTGTTATGAGGTTGCAGCATTGGGAAGATGAAACTGCGTGCCACATGTTTCCAATGGTACTGCAAAAAATGGCACGCGAGTGGTTTGCTAGTTTGCCACCAAGGAGTATTACCAGTTTTCTTGATTTGAGGGCAAAGTTTGTGATGCAGTATCGAAGTTTGAGAAGTTGCACATTGTCACATCTTGATGCACATGAGATAACAATGCATCAGAATGAATCATTAAATGATTTCATGAAACATTATACCATTGAATGTCAGAAAATACCAGATATACCAGAGTCTCAGCTTGTTTCAGGATTTATATTTTGTCTCGATCAGCGACGTTTTGCACGATTAATTTATGCTTTACGTTATGATATTCCAAAAACATCGCATCAAGCATTGGGTATCGCTCAGAAGCATTTACGAGCAGGCGAAATGGGATATCCAACAGTGGATAATTACCAGAGAAACTTTAGGCAGCAAGGCGGAGAGCGGAACAGGAATGACAATTATCAGAGACAACGGGGTTATGATAGTAATTACCAGAAATAGAAGAGCGGTTGGAGGGGAAATAACCATCCAAATGACAATTATCACCATCGAATGCCATTAGACAGGCATCCACTTATCATGGCATTAACCAAAACTCCAAAAGAAATTTTGTTTACAAATCCAATTAAGGAATCATTTCACCCTTTACCGCCAATGGAAGAGCATCAGGGACCACAGAGTGACAAATGGTGTGACTACCATGAGGCATATGGACATGATACAGATAATTGCAAGTCATTAATGAGAGAGATCATTGCAAAGATCAAGACTGGCGAGCAGAATCATATTTTTCCAGGAAAAAGGTATCGACGAAATGATCCAAACAAGCATTTTGCTTGGCAGGGAAAAGTGCGTCACGGTGGACGACGTGACTGGAACAGAATGGAAGAACGGAATGATGAAAGGGATCCTGTAGTGACCCGAACTTTTCCATGATTATATATATTAAATGAAATTGATATTTACATGATTAAGTGTTTCCAACATGTTAAGCAATCAAACTTGTTAAGACTTGATTAATTGAAATAGGTTTCATATAGACAATTGACCACCCAAGTTGACCGGTGATTCACGAACGTTAAAACTTGTAAAAACTATATGATGACATATATATGATTATATATATAATTAACATGATATTATGATAAGCAAGTATCTGAGTTATATACATAAAATTGTGTTTATTGAATTAAGAAACTCGAAACGATATATATAACGATTATCGTTATAACAACATCTTACTAATTACATATGAATCATATTAAGATATTGTTACACTATATTTAATCATGATAAATTATAAGTAAACATTTCATTATGTATATTAACAATGAACTACATATGTAAAACAAGACTACTAACTTAAGAATTTCGAAACGAGACATATATGTAACGATTATCGTTGTAACAACATTTAACTGTATATATATCATACTAAGATATATTAATATATCATAATATCATGATAATGTAATAATTTAACATCTCTTTAGATATAATAAATAATAGGTTAACAATATTTAACAAGACCGTTAACCTAAAGGTTTCAAAACAACATTTACATGTAACGACTAACGATGACTTAACGACTCAGTTAAAATGTATATACATGTAGTGTTTTAATATGTTTTCATACACTTTTGAAAGACTTCAAGACACTTATCAAAATACTTCTACTTAACAAAAATGCTTACAATTACATCCTCATTCAGTTTCATCAACAATTCTACTCGTATGCACCCGTATTCGTACTCGTACAATACACAGCTTCTTAATGTATGTACTATTAGTATATACACTCCAATGATCAGCTCTTAGCAGCCCATGTGAGTCACCTAACACATGTAGGAACCATCATTTGGCAACTAGCATGAAATATCTCATAAAATTACAAAAATATTAGTAATCATTCATGACTTATTTACATGAAAACAAAATTACATATCCTTTATATCTAATCCATATACCAATGACCAAAAACACCTATAAACACTTTCATTCTTCAATTTTCTTCATCTAATTGATCTCTCTCAAGTTCCATCTTCAAGTTCTAAGTGTTCTTCATAAATTCTACAAGTTCTAGTTTCATAAAATCAAGAATACTTCCAAATTTACTAGCTCACTTCCAATCTTGTAAAGTGATCATCCAACCTCAAGAAATCCTTTTTGTTTACAGTAAGATATCATTCTAAATTAAGGTAATACTCATATACAAACTTTGATTCAATTCCTATAACTATAACTATCTTAATTCGAGTGATAATCTTACTTGAACTTGTTTTCGTGTCATGATTCTACTTCAAGAACTTTCAAGCCATCCAAGATCCTTTGATGCTAGATCATTTCTTTTCAATTCCAGTAGGTTTACCTACTAAAATTGAGGTAGTAATGATGTTCATAACATCATTCGATTCATACATATAAAACTATCTTATTCGAAGATTTGAACATGTAATCACTAGAACATAGTTTAGTTAATTCTAAACTTGTTCGCAAACAAAAGTTAATCCTTCTAACTTGACTTTTAAAATCAACTAAACACATGTTCTATATCTATATGATATGCTAACTTAATGATTTAAAAACGGAAAACACGAAAAACACCGTAAAACTGGATATACGCCGTCGTAGTAACACCGCGGGCTGTTTTGGGTTAGTTAATTAAAAACTATGATAAACTTTGATTTAAAAGTTGTTCTTCTGGGAAAATGATTTTTCTTATGAACATGAAACTATATCCAAAAATATGGTTAAACTCAAAGTGGAAGTATGTTTTCCAAAATGGTCATCTAGACGTCGTTCTTTCCACTGAAATGACTATTTTTACAAAAATGACTTGTAACTTATTTTTCCGAATATAAACCTATACTTTTTATGTTTAGATTCATAAAATAGTATTCAATAGGAAACCATAGCAATTTGATTCACTCAAATCGGATTTAAAACGAAGAAGTTATGGGTAAAACAAGATTGGATATTTTATTATTGTTGTAGCTACGGGAAATATTGTAACAATTCTATACAAATCATATCCTAGCTAACTTATATTGTATTATACATGTATTCTAATGTAATCTTGGGATACCATAGACACATATGCAAATGTTTTGACATATCTTATCGACCCATGTATATATATTATTTGGAACAACCATAGACACTCTATATGCAGTAATGTTGGAGTTAGCTATACAGGGTTGAGGTTGATTCCAAAAACATATATACTTTGAGTTGTGATCTAGCCTGAGACGTGTATACACTGGGTCGTGGATTGATTCAAGATAATATATATCGATTTATTTCTGTACATCTAACTGTGGACAACTACTTGTAGGTTACTAACGAGGACAGCTGACTTAATAAATTTAAAACGGTAAAATGTATTAAAAATGTTGTAAATATATTTTGAACATACTTTGATATATATTTACATATTTGTTATAGGTTCGTGAATCGATCAGTGGCCAAGTCTTACTTCCCGACGAAGTAAAAATCTGTGAAAGTGAGTTATAGTCCCACTTTTAAAATCTAATATTTTGGGATGAGAATACATGCAGTTTTATAAATGTTTTACGAAATAGACACAAGTAATTGAAACTACATTATATGGGTGAATGATCGAAGCCGAATATGACCCTTTTGCTTGGTAACCTAAGAATTAGTAAACCGATCTACTAATTGACGCGAATCCTAAAGATAGATCTATTGGGCCTAACGAACCCCATCCAAAGTACCGGATGCTTTAATACTTCGAATTCATTTATATCATGTCTGAAGGATTTTCCGGAATGATAGGGGATATTCTTATATGCATCTTGTTAATGTCGGTTACCAGGTGTTCACCAAATGAATGAATTTTATCTCTATGTATGGGATGTATATTGAAATATCAAATCTTATGGTATACTATTATGATTTGATAATATATAGGTTAAACCTATAACTCACCAACATTTTTGTTGACGTTTTAAGCATGTTTATTCTCAGGTGATTATTAAGAGCTTTCGCTGTTGCATACTAAAATAAGGACAAGATTTAGAGTCCATGCTTGTATGATATTATGTAAAAACTGCATTCAAGAAACTTATTTTTGATGTAATATATTCTTATTGTAAACCATTATGTAATGGTCGTGTGTAAACGATATATTTTAGATTATCATTATTTGATAATCTTCGTAATGCTTTTTAAACCTTTATCGATAAAATAAAGGTTATGGTTGTTTTAAAAATATATGCAGTCTTTGAAAAACGTCTCATATAGAGGTCAAAACCTCGCGACGAAATTAATTAATATGGAACGTTTATAATCAATATGAACGGGAAATTTCAGTTGGTATTCGAGCGTTGGTTTTAGAGAACCAGAAAATTGCATTAGTGTGTCTTACCGAGTTTGTTAGGATGCATTAGTGAGTCTGGAATTCGACCGTGTTTTTCTTCAAAAACGATTGCTTAACATTTTTTTTGTTAGAAACTATATATTATTAACATGTAAATATTATGTGATATATTAATCTCCTAACGTGTTTGATATTGTGTGATAGATGTCTACATCTAGTACAAATCCCATTGATTCACCTAATAATAATGAAGAGTCGAATATATTTTGGGAAGATTCACAAATTCTCGAAGAGGAACCGGAAGAGGAGGAACTAGAAGAGGAGGAACCGGAAGAAGAGGAACTAGAAGAGGAGGAATCGGAAGAGGAGGAACCAGAAGAAGAAGAGGTTCCGGAGGAAGAAATATTGATACCTATAGTAAATAGATTAAATAAAAGAAAATACTCAACCAACGGACCAAAGTTAATATGTGATGACCCGGGAATTTCTGACTAAATTTAAACTTAAATCTTCATATGTTTCCGATACGATAAGCAAAGTTTGTAAAGTTTAATCTCAAAAATTTTGAAATCTCATTCATGTAATCAATTACCTTTGGCCGTGCTCGACGATTCACGAACATTTATGTGTATATGAATATTATCTATAAATATATTATAATAATAATTTTATTGATTTAAAAATATAATTTGTATTTAAAATATATATATATATATATATATATATATATATATATATATATATATATATATATATATATATATATAAAGTATATTGAGTGTATATATATTTGGTCTCGGATTCATTTAGTAAACGTGAAAGGACCCGTTCATATACATTATAAACGATTCACAATAGTTGATTACATCGCGAGGTATTTGACCTCTATATGATACGTTTTACAAACATTGCATTCGTTTTTAAAAGACAAACTTTCTTTACATCAAAAATTGACGGCATGCATACCATTTCATATTACATCCAACTATAATTGACTTAATATTAATCTTGATGAACTCAGCGACTCGAATGCAACGTCTTTCAAAGTATGTCATGAATGACTCCAGGTAATATCCTTAAAATGAGCTAATACACAGCGGAAGATTTCTTTAATACCTGAGAATAAACATGCTTAAAAGTGTCAACCAAAAGGTTGGTGAGTTCATTAGTTTATCATAATCAATCATTTTCGTAATAGTAATAGACGACAAGATTTTAGTTTTCATAAATATCCGTACACTCGCAAATGTTTAAAAGTATTCTATAAGTTGTAGGCACCCGGTAACAAGCTTTAACATTCATGTTTTACCCTCTGAAGTACACCAGATCAGGTGTGTTTAAAATAGATCTACCGTACATAGACAAGTAGTTTAATGTTACCAAGCTAAGGGTATATTTCTGGTTTAAACCCACATAGAATTAGTTTTAGTACTTGTGCCTACTTCGTAAAACATTTATAAAACAGCGCATGTATTCTCAGCCCAAAAATATATATTGCAAAAGCAATTAAAAAGGGAGCAAATGAAACTCACAATACTGTATTTCGTAGCAATTATGTATATGACGGCACTGAACAAGTACAGCGTTTGTCTCGAATTCACGAACGTATCAATATTGTGATTCAATATTGCAGGAAAGTACGTAGACGCAACGAAAATGATAAACGTTAGGTTGACCTCACAAGCAATACCCTCGATCAATACCCATAACCTTCATAGCTATAACCTATAATTTCCTTAGCTCTATCCCGTTTGAAAACTTATTTTGAAATCGTCTGAGTATAACTCCGTCATAGTATTTTATGTATACTAATAATATCTTGAAATAATACAAAGAAAATATATATATGTAATTCGATTGAGAGAGTTTAGAGAAATATATTTTCAAGTTTCTATAAAATAATGAAACCTATTCAATTCTATTTATAATAGATTTTTGAATTATTAAAGTAAATTATTAAAGTATGAATTATTAAAGTGAATTATTAAAGTGAATTATTAAAGTATGAATTATTAAAGTGAATTATTAAAGTGAATTATTAAAGTATAAATTATTAAAGTGAATTATTAGAGTGAATTATTAAAGTATGAATTATTAAAGTGAATTATTAAAGTATGAATTATTAAAGTGAATTATTAAAGTATGAATTATTAAAGTTAAAGTAAAGTAAAAGTAAAGTAAAGGTAAAGTTAAAGTATAGTAAAAGTATAAAACTATATACGTATAATACGCGTATAAATATATATAATATTAATTTAAATCGTGATATATATTTAATAAAATAAAATATAAATATCGTTATCTTTATCATACTGGTTAAGTAATGAGTTGTCAAAAGTGATTCTAGATATTTATAAAAGATATATACGTTTTAATAATAAAGTTCTTTTTAAACTGAAAACGTTTTTTGTACTTTTGAAACTAAATCAAATAAATATGATAATTTTGTTTTCCAAAACTAAATATATTTAAGAATCATTTTGTTAAAAGGTTAAAATAATGGAAATCGTTATATCATAAAACATTTTAGAAAAGTAGAATTATATATATTCATAATAGGTTTCAAGTTTTTAAATTACAGTCTATTGGTGAAGCATGGGATAAAGTCCAAAGGTTAAATAAACGTATGAAATCATCTTAATGAAAAATGTCGAGTTACTTAACTTGTCGATATCCAACATCTAAGTTATTTACACTCCACGTTCTTATTTTCATATTAAATAAAATGAAAGTTAACATAGTTATCTTATCAAGGTCACGAAGAAAATATTATAAAACATGCCTTGGAAATTAAACAGGAATTTTCACTAACCCTTGTCTAGTTCCCGTTAATTGACACATTTGTTCTTATTTATAAATCACTTTACCATTTTCCGAATGTTGTCAAAAAAAAAATAGATTTCTTAAATCACAGTGGACCTCATAACATAGGCCCGTAATCATATCATAATGTATCTGATAATTCAATCATTTGATATTATCTCTTAATTCTGTCGATAAATATATCGAAACAAATACGTTCATGTAAAGTATCATATATCTAATACTTTGTTAATGTTTTCAGTTAATATTATATATTATATATACATATCTATATACTCATAATTGTTTGTGAATTGTCGAACACAGTCAAAGGGTAATTGATTACATGAATGTAGTTCCAAACTTTTTGAGATTCAACATTACAAATTCTGCTTATCGTGTCGAAAACATATAAAGGTTAAGTTTAAATTTGGTCGGAAATTTCCGGGTCGTCACAGTACCTACCCGTTAAATAAATTTTGTCCCGAAATTTGATCGAGGTCATCATGGCAAACAATAAGAATGTTATTATGACGAATATAAGTTGATTCATAGGGTTTTATCATGATTGAGAAATATGGATAAAATAATACGATTACTCGAAACGTATGAGTGAAGCTATCGTAAAAGAGTGAAATGAGAAAATAGGGATTCATCTTATCTTTTGACGTCATCACGGTTGATCTCCGGATTAAAGAAAATCTTTGTAATCTATATAGGATTTGATTCTTTGGTGATTAAGGAAATTATGATCCTCTTCGATTTAATGCGATGATTCATCTCGATTTTTCTGTCGGATATTTCACTATAAATCCACCTCCTTCGTTTCCTTTTAATTCACACCTTCTATTCTTTCTCCCTCAATTCTTACTTTAAAATTATTCGTCAATATGCTTCATCCAGTGCTGATTCTCGATATACTCCTCACTTTCATATCTGTCGTTCTTCTTTTTCATCTACCTCCAGAAGAATCTATTTACTTCTACTAAACTCTTGGTTTTATAGTGTTTTTAGTTCTTCCGTGTCTTTATATTGCTATATGCATCGATATATACGGTTTATAGTTTCTGGGTTGTTGTTGTTGGGTTTATATCTTCCCTTATATTTTGATGTCCCTGCTTCTGTCTTCTATAATCATTGTCATCCCTAATTAATGCTCTCTTTTATTTACTGCGATTTATACCCCAATTTCTATTTTGGAGTTTTGTCCTTTCGTTTCTTCTTCTTGCGATTAAGCACTGCTTGTAATGGTCCAGAATTCGCATATATGAATTTCGGAATGAACATTGTTAATGTTCTAAGAAGGAAATTGTAATGGCACGATCTTGACTTGTCAAATTACTAGAATACCTCGAAAAAGGCCGAATCATCAAGAAATAATATCTTGATATTTTAGAGGTTAAAGAGAATACAAGAGTCGTGTAACATAGCACATGATGATGTTATGATCTGTGAATCATCACGTTCCATTTAGAAACTCAGCATGACTTACTGTAATATAATCACGTTGATCAAGTGTCATTATATTATACTAGTTCATGCTTCAGTTCCCAACACTACTTCAAAAATATTCCTATTTTAAATTCGAAAGTTTTAGAATTTAGAAACTAAAATAGTTTCTTTTATGATGTAATACAGACAGCACGAAGAGGTAAATGATTTCAGATAAGAATAATTATGGAAATATCTTCAGAAATATGAAGGATATTTATAATGAAAGATACGATGATATCTTAAAATTTCTAATATCAGAGGATGATGAAGAATATTGTCCGTAAGGGTTTAGAGTCAGGAGCAAGGTATTCGATAATGACTTCAGCAGACACGGAATCATTTGGATTCTTTGAAGGTAGATTTCGTCCTTGTGATTTATCCACAGCCTTCTTCATGGTTTGCTCAATCCGTATTTTTCAGTACCAAATCTTCTCTTTTCTGAGCTTTGCCAACACACTACTCTTTATCATCAAACTTTTTACTGTTAAGGTCGTTTATAGTTTTTGCTGCTTCATCAGTATTTCGAGAACTAGTTCGCAGTTTATAGTTTTTGCTGCTTCATCAGTATTTCGAGAACTAGTTCGCAGTTTAGGGTGTTTTTCAGAAACTTCACATTCAAAGTATATAAGTCCAGAAGATAGACACATATAATTGTTGGCGTAGACATGCTGCGAGATTTCAAAATACTGATTGCTAATTTCCGATGATTCGTATGGCATTTCTCGTTACAAGATGCAGATGCGTAAATGATGGGGTTTTGATAAATATAAAGATTTTTCGGAAAGTCAAAGATCAATGAAGTTGTTAATAAGTTTACTGCTAATGTGGCGAGATATGAAAGGTTCCCCGGTAATAATGATGAAGGGGTAATCATTATAATAAGGCTTATTCGAATGAACAATTGAAGTTGGTTTGCTGGAGCTGTGACAAAACCGTCTATTTTTAGAAGTGATTGAAAAGTTATTTTAGCTAGTAAATGCCAAAAGGTCTGACATGGATACATGTTAAATTAGGTTTCAAGAGTTTTTCAGGTACGTAACTGTGGATAACATGTGGTTGGATCATCATCTCGATTGTTCATTATTTGAAGTGTCTTCAGGTATTTCGAAGGGCTTTAACACAGATTATAATCGTTAATATACATACGATGTTCTAACACAGTTTTGAAGTTAAAGTATAGCTTTGAAAGATGTAAGAATCTAAGAGTGATGATACCGGTTATAACTTGAATTGAATTCGGCGATTTCAAAATCAGAATATGTAATTAGATTTTTGAATGAGTATGGTTGTTTTAATTTCTATAAAAAAATGTATATTGTTGTGAAAGTAGGGAGTATAATGGATGATTTGCTGAATCAGATTCGAAGAATGTAACATAATATTTGTGAATTTATATATCTCTCGGGTATTACCTACCCGTTAAAAAAATGTCACAATTAATATTTTGTACAAAAGAATTTTATTACAGTCTTTATGGAAATATATGTGTATATTTCTTCAGATGTAATATAAATTTAATGAGTTAATATTAAATTAAACTCACTTGATTTATGGTTAACGTTAGGATAGATAATTTCTAAACTTTAAAAATTACATAATCGTCGTAGAATGTTTTTCCAATGAAGTTATGAATCAATACTTCATCGTTGTGGTATTCCTTAGTATCTACAGGGCGTATGACGTCGATGCTCATGGGACAGATTGTGAAGTTAAGGTTTGAGATGCGGTTGTTGTTGGTGGTGGTAATGGTACTGTTGATGTTGTTGATGGTGGTACTGGTTATGTTGCTGGTGCTACTACTGGTGTTTGTAACCTTTACACCATATTCTCCAAAGCCACTACCCGAGCGCGAAGCTCGTTGACTTCTTCTATTACACCGGGGTGATTGTCTATTCGGACGAGCGGATAAATAAGATCTAGAATTTGGTGTAGTATATAATCATGACGATATACTCTGGAAATGAGAGAGAAAATGGTGTCTCGGATAGATTCGCCGGTAAGTGCTTCAGGTTCATTGCCAAGAGGGCAATGTGGTGGATGGAAAGGATCGCCTTCTTCTTGTCTCCAATGATTAAGGAGGCTACGAACCCATCCCCAATTAATCCAGAATAGATGATGGCTGATTGGTTGATCCATTCCAGTCACACTGCTTTCGGAGCTTGAGTGGGATTCCATTTCGGAATCCGAGGAACTTGAACTGATGACGAATTCCATTTCGTACAATTTGATAAAGGATTTTTCGACTATCGGGTGGTATTCTAACAACATAGAATATCTATATATATAGATCAAAAGATTTCATAGATTACAGAGGAATTTAAGGAATATGTCAGGCAAAGTTTACGGTAATAGATACGATATGATTTAGCAGATACGCTAAGATATGAATTTTGTCTATACACTATTCATGCAATCAATGCAGCAAGACGTGTCTAGACTAAGAATGATAAGCAGGTAATTTTCTAAGGATGGTAAGTAGATGATTTTCGACTAAAAATGATAAACAAAACTTTTGATATGCAGACACGGTCGAAGTCCAGACTCACTAATGCATCTTAACAACTATCAGTTAGACACACTAATGCAAGACCTGGTTCGCTAAGACCACCGCTCTGATACCAACTGAAAGGACCCGTTCATATACATTATAAACGATTCACAATAGTTGATTACATCGCGAGGTATTTGACCTCTATATGATAAGTTTTACAAACATTGCATTCGTTTTTAAAAGATAAACTTTCTTTACATCAAAAATTGACGGCATGCATACCATTTCATATTACATCCAACTATAATTGACTTAATATTAATCTTGATGAACTCAACGACTCGAATGCAACGTCTTTCAAAGTATGTCATGAATGACTCCAGGTAATATCCTTAAAATGAGCTAATGCACAGCGGAATATTTCTTTAATACCTGAGAATAAACATGCTTTAAAGTGTCAACCAAAAGGTTGGTGAGTTCATTAGTTTATCATAATCAATCATTTTCGTAATAGTAATAGACCACAAGATTTCAGTTTCCATAAATATCCGTACACTCGCAAATGTTTAAAAGTATTCTATAAGTTGTAGGCACCCGGTAACAAGCCTTAACATTCATGTTTTACCCTCTGAAGTACACCAGATCAGGTGTGTTTAAAATAACCTCGAAGTATTAAAGTATCCCATAGTCAGGATGGGGTTTGTCAGGCTCAATAGATCTATCTTTAGGATTCGCGCCTACCGTACATAGACAAGTAGTTTAATATTACCAAGCTAATGGTATATTTCTGGTTTAAACCCACATAGAATTAGTTTTAGTACTTGTGCCTACTTCGTAAAACATTTATAAAACAGCGCATGTATTCTCAGCCCAAAAATATATATTGCAAAAGCAATTAAAAAGGGAGCAAATGAAACTCACAATACTGTATTTCGTAGCAATTATGTATATGACGGCACTGAACAAGTGCAGGGTTTGTCTCGAATTCACGAACGTATCAATATTGTGATTCAATATTGCAGGAAAGTACGTAGATGCAACGAAAATGATAAACGTTAGGTTGACCTCACGAGCAATACCCTCGATCAATACCCATAACCTTCATAGCTATAACCTATAATTTCCTTAGCTCTATCCCGTTTGAAAACTTATTTTGAAATCGTCTGAGTATAACTCAGTCGTAGTATTTTATGTATACTAATAATATCTTGAAATAATACAAAGAAAATATATATATGTAATTCGATTGAGAGAGTTTAGAGAAATATATTTTCAAGTTTCTATAAAATAATGAAACCTATTGAATTCAATTTATAATAGATTTTTGAATTATTAAAGTAAATTATTAAAGTATGAATTATTAAAGCGAATTATTAAAGTGAATTATTAAAGTATGAATTATTAAAGTGAATTATTAAAGTGAATTATTAAAGTATGAATTATTAAAGTGAATTATTAAAGTGAATTATTAAAGTATGAATTATTAAAGTGAATTACTAAAGTATGAATTATTAAAATGAATTATTAAAGTATGAATTATTAAAGTTAAAGTAAAGTAAAAGTAAAGTAAAGGTAAAGTTAAAGTATAGTAAAAGTATAAAACTATATACGTATAATACGCGTATAAATATATATAATATTAATTTAAATCGTTATATATATTTAATAAAATAAAATATAAATATCGTTATCTTTATCATACTGGTTAAGTAATGAGTTGTCAAAAGTGGTTCTAGATATTTATAAAAGATATATACGTTTTAATAATAAAGTTCTTTTTAAACTGAAAACGTTTTTTGTACTTTTGAAACTAAATCAAATAAATATGATAATTTTGTTTTCCAAAACTAAATATATTTAAGAATCATTTTGTTAAAAGGTTAAAATAATGGAAATCGTTATATCATAAAACATTTTAGAAAAGTAGAATTATATATATTCATAATAGGTTTCAAGTTTTTAAATTACAGTCTATTGGTGAAGCATGGGATAAAGTCCAAAGGTTAAATAAACGTATGAAATCATCTTAATGAAAAATGTCTAGTTACTTAACTTGTCGATATCCAACATCTAAGTTATTTACACTCCACGTTCTTATTTTCATATTAAATAAAATGAAAGTTAACATAGTTATCTTATCAAGGTCACGAGGAAAATATTATAAAACATGCCTTGGAAATTAAACAGGAATTTCCACTAACCCTTGTCTAGTTCCCGTTAATTGACACATTTGTTCTTATTTATAAATCACTTTACCATTTTCCGAATGTTGTCAAAAAAAAATAGATTTCTTAAATCACAGTGGACCTCATAACATAGGCCCGTAATCATATCATAATGTATCTGATAATTCAATCATTTGATATTATCTCTTAATTCTGTCGATAAATATATCGAAACAAATACGTTCATGTAAAGTATCATATATCTAATACTTTGTTAATGTTTTCAGTTAATATTATATATTTTATATACATATCTATATACTCATAATTGTTTGTGAATTGTCGAACACGGTCAAAGGGTAATTGATTACATGAATGTAGTTCCAAACTTTTTGAGATTCAACATTACAAATTATGCTTATCGTGTCGGAAACATATAAAGGTTAAGTTTAAATTTGGTCAGAAATTTCCGGGTCGTCACAAAACGATTGCAACACTCGATGGTTATGTAAACAAATCAAAAATATAGTTATTATACTAATATTAATTTGGTATACTTAGTATTAATCTTAATATCAGTATTATTAGTATAACTATATATAATGTATATTGATATGAAAGGTTATACATTTAAATTGTTACTAAAAATTATTGTTATCATCATTAATATCATTATTAATATACTTAGTAATAAAATTATGAATTAGTCATTATCATAATTATTATCATTAATTTCAAAATTTCTATTACCAATATTATTAAAGATCATTATAGTTATCATTATTATTATAAATAGGATAAAATATTAATATTATCATAAATAATATTATTATTATCAATTTTATTATCTATATTATTATTTATTATTATTATTATTATTATTATTATTATTATTAATAGTATTATTACTATTATTTTAATATTTATTAAATGAAACAATTATTTACATATACAAATAATATACATACATATAAATGATTACAAGTACTATTATATATAAATACAAATACATATACAACTATAATACAGCTATATACCTATATAAAATAAGTGTTCTATTATATATCACTGACACATATAAATTATTTATCTGATGATAAAATCTATGAATCGTACGGACTGATTTACAGAATTATATTTGTTGTTATTTTCCTCCTTGTTCTGTTGCAAATTGGTACTAGTTGTTGATATAATATTGTCTTCAATTTGTTAGCTGACCAACTCAACCACGATCCCCAGACAAAAGAAATCGAATATTATGGGCAAATGAGAAGAAATTAAATAGATAAATACAAAGTCAGTTGCCCTTCGTTATCAGCTTTTTACCTTTGTTCCTGGAACGAATATTTCAAGTCTATGAATCAAAAGCCATAACTAGTTTTATGTTAATTGGCTATCGATAAAAGGCCTGCTACTGTTGTTGCAGTCCGCCACCATCAGCAAGAATCATCAACCCGTTAACTAACACTTCGACCATCCCCAAAACTCACCATCATTGTGATACCACTGCTGCATTTTTCTTTTATGTTCCAACCTCAACACCCATAACCACTTGACTACTATAATTCGATCCCTGCTTCTGTTTGCTGCTATATTTTTTTTTGTTGATACTCAATCCCACCTGCACAACTGTGCTGTTACGATTTTTATTTTTGATTGCTGCTGCTACTTTGTTGTTCCAACAGTCACCAACCGCCACCCAAACAAAAACCACACTATGCAATACTCAACAATCTGCAACAATAGCTGGTATCTGCTGCTGCTTTAGTTTTGGTTCCGTATAGGTAAGAACTCAAACAAACAATCAAACCCACTCGTGCCTGCTGAATACCTTCTGTTTTTATTACTTCAAAACCATAAACAACTAAACCATGATTGAAAAATAATGTGAATTTGCTAGATGTATGATTGCACCCCACTACCTAATGGTTCGGTTTTATAAAAAAAAAAAAAAGAGATAATGGAAGACAACAACTATGTTGTTGATCCCACACCTTTGATGAAAGTGTCGGTTGGTATTACTTTACAAGAAAAAAACTGGATGAACCGATACCTTTTAGCTTGATACAACTTGGGTTGCAGCATGTTGGGCTCCATGATTAATATTTTATCGGACCCACTACAGATGGAATCAATATTGGACCATCGAATTTATTTCAATATCCTTAAAACCACTTGGGTTGCTACTGCTTACGGTCTGCTCTAAAACCCCACAACCCGCCACTATATTTTTTTTATATATATACCGCTGCTACTACCTCGTTGTTTTCTCTGTTTGTTAATATGATGATGACTGAATGCATAATGATGATAGAAAGAATGATGGTTAGGGTTGATAGTTGATGATGTAGTATAGGATGACGATGGTGATGGTAATTGATAAATGATACATAGAATAACGGTAGATGAATGATATTACAAAGATTATAATGAGTGTGAATGATAATTATGATGAACGACGTGATGAATATGATGATGGTGACGAACATAGATGATGAAGATGATGATAATTTAGGGATTGACGATGAATGATGAAGAAAAAAAATCGGTCATTTTATTTGCGTTTTACCTTAAGAATAATCTATATTGGACATTAAAAAGGATTTGGGCTTGAATAAAATTGTTCATGGACTTAATCAATGGTGGGTATTTGGGACTGTTACAATAAGAATTGAATTACGGGTTAAATAAATTTGTGGGGAAGTTTAAGCAGAAATACGAAACTGGATGAATGGTTGGAGAGGGTTGTATGTTATCGAGAGGTCTTGGGTTCGAGTCCCGGTTTGGGCGGTTTGATATTTTTTTTTTGGAGCTTTTAAGGTAGTAACCATTATTATTATTATTATTATTATTATTATTATTATTATTATTATTATTATTATTATTATTATTATTATTATTATTATTATTATTATTATTATTATTATTGTTATTAGCAGTATTATTTAGAACTTATTAGTATTATAACAAATATTATTATTATAAGTATTACTAGTGTTAGTATTATTATTATTATCATATAGGGTTAGTATTAGTATTATAATTGTTAAGATTATTATTACTAAAATAGGTATTATGATAGAAAGTTCACTTATTATTATTAGGATTACAATTACAATTACAAATATGATTTCTAATGTTGTTACTAATATAAATGCTATCATTTAAAAAATGTAACTTTATTATTTTAACTACTAGTATAAGTATTATCATAATTAGGATTATCATTATTATCATTACTATAAAAATAACGCAAACTAGTTTTATTATCATTAATATTAGTATTAGTATCCTTTTATAATTTTTAGTATTATTATTATTGTTATTATCATTTTTATAAAAATTTATAATATTAATAAAATTATCATATAAATTGTTATTAGTAACAATATTACTATAACAAATAAGTGTTTCCTATATAAAAGTATACTTATTACACTACCATAACAATACATATAATTATATACATTAAGATTAATTATATAAATATTTACAAATAACAAATCATTGATTCCTAATATAATATTAATCATATGTACATATATAACCACATAAATATTAACTATTTTAATTATATACACGAATTAGATATATATATATATATATATATATATATATATATATATATATATATATATATATATATATATATATATATATATATATATATATATATATAATATAGCATAAGTTATAATATATGAAATTGTTCAATTACGGTTATATGTATTAATAGATATACAAATGATATAGGTTCCTGAATCCAAGGCCAACCCTGCATTGTTCAGTTTTGTAATATGTATTTTTACTACAAAATACACTATGGTGAGTTTCATTTGATCCCTTTTACTCTTTACATTTTTGGGACTGAGAATACATGCGCTGTTTTTTTTTACAACTACTTTATTAATTGCTTTTGAAATATATTTTGAACTGCGAATACATGAAATGATTTTATAAATGTTTGACGAGATAGACACAAGCAAAACATTCCTCGAATGAATTATTATGCAGACAGAAGTTCTGCGGATTATTATTGAATTATGTGGACATGATAATTGCCACCATTGAATTATGTGGACATGATAATTGCCAACATTGAATTATGTGGACATGATAATTGCCACAAGTTGATGTGAATGTTATATATCGAGAGAATGATTTTATACACAGGTTATGTGTATGTTATTTTTGTGCACAAGATATGTGTACGGTTACTATGATTTATGAAAATGGTTTCGTACAGGAGAAAGATGTAATGTATTTAAAAGATATAGCATGTACATTACAGGTGGGTATAGGATTCGGGCCCATTTGTACCATGCAGGATTTAAATCTTGTGGTCTATCAAAATGTTGAATTTTATTATTTTATGATAAACTTATGAACTCACCAACCTTTTGGTTGACACTTGAAAGCATGTTTATTCTCAGGTATGAAAGAAACCTTCCGCTGTGCATTTGATCATTTTAAAGACATTACTTGGAGTCGATCATCGTAATGGAACCAGATGTCGGTGACTTCGTCCAGATGGATTAGGACGGGGTATGACATAATAATGGTCAATGGTGTTTCCACCGAGGAAGCAAAATATTGGGAAGATTACTAATTTTTCGATGAATCGGATCCCGATGAGGATTTCGATGATGTTATAGAAATTACCTCGACCCAATTTAATAAAGCAAAAGAAAATAATAAGGGAAAAGGTATAAAAATAGAGAAACCCGATTCCAACCCCGATGAACTTTATATGTATTAGCAACATCCGTATTTCCTAAAATGTAACAATAACCCGGGAACCTTTAAACCACCAGGTTTTTCTAAACCATTATGGAAAACGACAACTCATATTAGAGGAACACCATATATTCCTAGAAAATTAGGAAAACGAACCAAGTCCGAAGAAGAAGAAGAAGAAGAAACCAGTGATTCAGATTAGAGGGTCATAATCATGTTGTGTATTATATGTATTGTAGTGTGCTTGTACTTTTATGTTCTATGTAAAAATTGCTTGTATTGTTTGTTATTACGAATCTAATCCTTGTCTATTTTACAGTATAAAAACAAAATGGACGTTAAGGGTAGACAACCGAATATTTTAGAAGACCTACCAGAGGATATGATTGAGGAAATCTTGTCTAGAGTCGGTCAGAATTCATCAGCACATTTAGTTATGGAGAAATTAACTTGTCAAACATTTGAAAGACTTTCCAGAAATGCCGTGTTTTCACATTGGGGAGACCGTAAGTTACGCCGTGTTTTCTTTAAAGCATTAAATGCGGGGAACCCAAATACAATTTTACGCTATGGGTTAAGAATCTATTTTGACTCAACTTATCCCAACATAGGATTTCGTGAATTAGAAAGAGCTTCTAACGTGCAACATAAAGAAGCATGTTATGCTTACGGGTTAGTGATGTTCGCTTCTTACCAAAGTGAGAAAAAGAACATCGGATTGTAACTTTTAAATAAAACCTTCCCACAAGTGACGGATTCAGTAGTTGGGGTGAGAAACAAGGTTTTAGATTATTATGGGGCTGTTGGACATTACGAAACCCTCGTTCTTTTGACGACATTACAACATACTGCCTAGCCAATGGTCATAACGGTTATTTTCCGCAAGACCAAGGATGGGAAGTCATCTTAGTAAAACCAGAATGCATGACTTGTTTATGGACTTATGAATTACGTGTCTTTATTTCCTTTGCTGAAGAACTTGCGTATTAACTAGATTTATCTTCAAAACTGTCCTGTATCATAGTGTACTATATTTCATGTTATATGTAATATAGCGAAGTTGTAAGTTTGAAGAATATTTGTATGTGATATATTATTATAATCAGTTTTTCATATGGAATTGTAGTAGTTGAATTGTATATTAGCTACTAAGTATGAACTTAACAGGTAGGTAGTACCCGAATTTAAAGTTATAAAACGCTAATATGAAGAAAAAACTTTTATAAATGAGTTCATATTATGCTACGAAATACTATTGACTACTCTTAATATTCTGTATGATTAACTCGATTCAGTTGTGAAATGTCCCATTCTTATTGATTAAAAACGTTCCATATTAATTGATTTCGTTGCGAGGTTTTGACCTCTATATGAGACGTTTTTCAAAGACTGCATTCATTTTTAAAACAAACCATAACCTTTATTTCATAGATAAAGGTTTTAAAAAAAGCTTTACGTAGATTATCAAATAATGATAATCTAAAATATCCTGTTTACACACGACCATTACATAATGGTTTACAACACAAATATGTTACAACAAAATCAGTTTCTTGAATGCAGTTTTTACACAATATCATACAAACATGGACTCCAAATCTTGTCCTTATTTTAGTATGCAACAGCGGAAGCTCTTAGTATTCACCTGAGAATAAACATGCTTTAAACGTCAACAAAAATGTTGGTGAGTTATAGGTTTAACCTATATATATCAAATCATAACAATAGACCACAAGATTTCATATTTCAATACACATCCCATACATAGAGATAAAAATCATTCATATGGTGAACACCTGGTAACCGACATTAACAAGATGCATATATAAGAATATCCCCATCATTCCGGGACACCCTTCGGATATGATATAAATTTCGAAGTACTAAAGCATCCGGTACTTTGGATGGGGTTTGTTAGGCCCAATAGATCTATCTTTAGGATTCGCGTCAATTAGGGTGTCTGTTCCCTAATTCTTAGATTACCAGACTTAATAAAAAGGGGCATATTCGATTTCGATAATTCAACCATAGAATGTAGTTTCACGTACTTGTGTCTATTTTGTAAATCATTTTTAAAACCTGCATGTATTCTCATCCCAAAAATATTAGATTTTAAAAGTGGGACTATAACTCACTTTCACAGATTTTTACTTCGTCGGGAAGTAAGACTTGGCCACTGGTTGATTCACGAACCTATAACAATATATACATATATAACAAAGTATGTTCAAAATATATTTACAACACTTTTAATATATTTTGATGTTTTAAGTTTATTAAGTCAGCTGTCCTCGTTAGTAACCTACAACTAGTTGTCCACAGTTAGATGTACAGAAATAAATCGATAAATATTATCTTGAATCAATCCACGACCCAGTGTATATGTATCTCAGTATTGATCACAACTCAAACTATATATATTTTGGAATCAACCTCAACCCTGTATAGCTAACTCCAACATTCACATATAGAGTGTCTATGGTTGTTCCGAAATATATATAGATGTGTCGACATGATAGGTCGAAACATTGTATACGTGTCTATGGTATCTCAAGATTACATAATATACAATACAAGTTGATTAAGTTATGGTTGGAATAGATTTGTTACCAATTTTCACGTAGCTAAAATGAGAAAAATTATCCAATCTTGTTTTACCCATAACTTCTTCATTTTAAATCCGTTTTGAGTGAAACAAATTGCTATGGTTTCATATTGAACTCTATTTTATGAATCTAAACAGAAAAAGTATAGGTTTATAGTCGGAAAATTAAGTTACAAGTCATTTTTGTAAAGGTAGTCATTTCAGTCGAAAGAACGACGTCTAGATGACCATTTTAGAAAACATACTTCCACTTTGAGTTTAACCATAATTTTTGGATATAGTTTCATGTTCATAATAAAAATCATTTTCTCTGAATAACAACTTTTAAATCAAAGTTTATCATAGTTTTTAATTAACTAACCCAAAACAGCCCGCGGTGTTACTACGACGGCGTAAATCCGGTTTTACGGTGTTTTTCGTGTTTCCAGGTTTTAAATCATTAAGTTAGCATATCATATAGATATAGAACATGTGTTTAGTTGATTTTAAAAGTCAAGTTAGAAGGATTAACTTTTGTTTGCGAACAAGTTTAGAATTAACTAAACTATGTTCTAGTGATTACAAGTTTAAACCTTCGAATAAGATAGCTTTATATGTATGAATCGAATGATGTTATGAACATCATTACTACCTTAAGTTCCTTGGATAAACCTACTGGAAAAGAGAAAAATGGATCTAGCTTCAATGGATCCTTGGATGGCTCGAAGTTCTTGAAGCAGAATCATGACACGAAAACAAGTTCAAGTAAGATCATCACTTGAAATAAGATTGTTATAGTTATAGAAATTGAACCAAAGTTTGAATATGATTATTACCTTGTATTAGAATGATAACCTACTGTAAGAAACAAAGATTTCTTGAGGTTGGATGATCACCTTACAAGATTGGAAGTGAGCTAGCAAACTTGAAAGTATTCTTGATTTTATGAAACTAGAACTTTTGGAATTTATGAAGAACACTTAGAACTTGAAGATAGAACTTGAGAGAGATCAATTAGATGAAGAAAATTGAAGAATGAAAGTGTTTGTAGGTGTTTTTGGTCGTTGGTGTATGGATTAGATATAAAGGATATGTAATTTTGTTTTCATGTAAATAAGTCATGAATGATTACTCATATTTTTGTAATTTTATGAGATATTTCATGCTAGTTGCCAAATGATGGTTCCCACATGTGTTAGGTGACTCACATGGGCTGCTAAGAGCTGATAATTGGAGTGTATATACCAATAGTACATACATCTAAAAGCTGTGTATTGTACGAGTACGAATACGGGTGCATACGAGTAGAATTGTTGATGAAACTGAATGAGGATGTAATTGTAAGCATTTTTGTTAAGTAGAAGTATTTTGATAAGTGTATTGAAGTCTTTCAAAAGTGTATAAATACATATTAAAACACTACATGTATATACATTTTAACTGAGTCGTTAAGTCATCGTTAGTCGTTACATGTAAGTGTTGTTTTGAAACCTTTAGGTTAACGATCTTGTTAAATGTTGTTAACCCAATGTTTATAATATCAAATGAGATTTTAAATTATTATATTATCATGATATTATCATGTATGAATATCTCTTAATATGATATATATACATTAAATGTCTTTACAACGATAATCGTTACATATATGTCTCGTTTAAAAATCATTAAGTTAGTAGTCTTGTTTTTACATATGTAGTTCATTGTTAATATACTTAATGATATGTTTACTTATCATAGTATCATGTTAACTATATATATATCCATATATATGTCATCATATAGTTTTTACAAGTTTTAACGTTCGTGAATCACCGGTCAACTTGGGTGGTCAATTGTCTATATGAAACATATTTCAATTAATCAAGTCTTAACAAGTTTGATTGCTTAACATGTTGGAAACATTTAATCATGTAAATATCAATCTCAATTAATATATATAAACATGGAAAAGTTCGGGTCACTACAGTACCTACCCGTTAAATAAATTTCGTCCCGAAATTTTAAGCTGTTGAAGGTGTTGACGAATCTTCTGGAAATAGATGCGGGTATTTCTTCTTCATCTGATCTTCACGCTCCCAGGTGAACTCGGGTCCTCTACGAGCATTCCATCGAACCTTAACAATTGGTATCTTGTTTTGCTTAAGTCTTTTAACCTCACGATCCATTATTTCGACGGGTTCTTCGATGAATTGAAGTTTTTCGTTGATTTGGATTTCATCTAACGGAATAGTGAGATCTTCTTTAGCAAAACATTTCTTCAAATTCGAGACGTGGAAAGTGTTATGTACAGCCGCGAGTTGTTGAGGTAACTCAAGTCGGTAAGCTACTGGTCCGACACGATCAATAATCTTGAATGGTCCAATATACCTTGGATTTAATTTCCCTCGTTTACCAAATCGAACAACGCCTTTCCAAGGTGCAACTTTAAGCATGACCATCTCTCCAATTTCAAATTCTATATCTTTTCTTTTAATGTCAGCGTAGCTCTTTTGTCGACTTTGGGCGGTTTTCAACCGTTGTTGAATTTGGATGATCTTCTCGGTAGTTTCTTGTATAATCTCCGGACCCGTAATCTGTCTATCCCCCACTTCACTCCAAAAAATCGGAGACCTGCACTTTCTACCATAAAGTGCTTCAAACGGCGCCATCTCAATGCTTGAATGGTAGCTGTTGTTGTAGGAAAATTCTGCTAACGGTAGATGTCGATCCCAACTGTTTCCGAAATCAATAACACATGCTCGTAGCATGTCTTCAAGCATTTGTATCGTCCTTTCGCTCTGCCCATCAGTTTGTGGATGATAGGCAGTACTCATGTCTAGACGAGTTCCTAATGCTTGCTGTAATGTCTGCCAGAATCTTGAAATAAATCTGCCATCCCTATCAGAGATAATAGAGATTGGTATTCCATGTCTGGATATGACTTCCTTCAAATACAGTCGTGCTAACTTCTCCATCTTGTCATCTTCTCTTATTGGCAGGAAGTGTGCTGATTTGGTGAGACGATCAACTATTACCCAAATAGTATCAAAACCACTTGCAGTCCTTGGCAATTTAGTGATGAAATCCATGGTAATGTTTTCCCATTTCCATTCTGGGATTTCGGGTTGTTGAAGTAGACCTGATGGTTTCTGATGCTCAGCTTTGACCTTAGAACACGTCAAACATTCTCCTACGTATTTAGCTACATCGGCTTTCATACCCGGCCACCAAAAATATTTCCTGAGATCCTTGTACATCTTCCCCGTTCCAGGATGTATTGAGTATCTGGTTTTATGAGCTTCTCTAAGTACCATTTCTCTCATATCTCCAAATTTTGGTACCCAAATCCTTTCAGCCCTATACCGGGTTCCATCTTCCCGAATATTAAGATGCTTCTCCGATCCTTTGGGTATTTCATCCTTTAAATTTCCCTCTTTTAAAACTCCTTGTTGCGCCTCCTTTATTTGAGTAGTAAGGTTATTATGAATCATTATATTCATAGATTTTACTCGAATGGGTTCTCTGTCCTTCCTGCTCAAGGCATCGGCTACCACATTTGCCTTCCCCGGGTGGTAACGAATCTCAAAGTCGTAATCATTCAACAATTCAATCCACCTACGCTGCCTCATATTCAGTTGTTTCTGATTAAATATGTGTTGAAGACTTTTGTGGTCGGTATATATAATACTTTTGACCCCATATAAATAGTGCCTCCAAGTCTTTAATGCAAAAACAACCGCGCCTAATTCCAAATCATGCGTCGTATAATTTTGTTCGTGAATCTTCAATTGTCTAGACGCATAAGCAATCACCTTCGTTCGTTGCATTAATACACAACCGAGACCTTGCTTTGATGCGTCACAATAAATCACAAAATCATCATTCCCTTCAGGCAATGACAATATAGGTGCCGTAGTTAGCTTTTTCTTCAATAACTGAAACGCTTTCTCTTGTTCATCATTCCATTCAAATTTCTTCCCTTTATGCGTTAATGCAGTCAAGGGTTTTGCTATTCTAGAAAAGTCTTGGATGAACCTTCTGTAGTAACCAGCTAGTCCTAAAAACTGGCGTATGTGTTTCGGAGTTTTCGGGGTTTCCCACTTTTCAACAGTTTCTATCTTTGCCGGATCCACCTTAATACCTTCTTTGTTCACTATGTGACCGAGGAATTGAACTTCTTCCAACCAAAATGCACACTTTGAAAACTTAGCGTACAATTCTTCTTTCCTCAATACTTCTAACACCTTTCTCAAATGTTCACCGTGTTCTTGGTCATTCTTTGAGTAAATAAGTATGTCATCAATGAAAACAATGACAAACTTGTCAAGGTATGGTCCACACACTCGGTTCATAAGGTCCATGAACACAGCTGGTGCATTAGTTAAACCAAACGGCATGACCATAAACTCATAATGACCGTAACGTGTTCTGAAAGCAGTCTTTGGAATATCATCTTCTTTCACCCGCATTTGATGATACCCGGAACGTAAGTCAATCTTTGAATAAACAGACGAGCCTTGTAGTTGATCAAATAAGTCGTCGATTCTCGGTAGTGGGTAGCGGTTCTTGATGGTAAGTTTGTTCAACTCTCGGTAGTCAATACACAACCTGAATGTACCATCTTTCTTCTTGACAAACAAAACAGGAGCTCCCCACGGTGATGTGCTTGGTCGAATGAAACCACGCTCTAAAAGTTCTTGTAATTGGCTTTGCAGTTCTTTCATCTCGCTGGGTGCGAGTCTGTAAGGAGCACGAGCTATTGGTGCAGCTCCTGGTACAAGATCTATTTGAAATTCAACGGATCGATGTGGGGGTAATCCCGGTAATTCTTTCGAAAATACATCGGGAAATTCTTTTGCAATGGGAACATCATTGATGCTCTTTTCTTCAGTTTGTACTTTCTCGACGTGTGCTAGAACAGCATAGCAACCTTTTCTTATTAGTTTTTGTGCCTTCAAGTTACTAATAAGATGTAGCTTCGTGTTGCCCTTTTCTCCGTACACCATTAAGGGTTTTCCTTTTTCTCGTATAATGCGAATTGCATTTTTGTAACAAACGATCTCTGCTTTCACTTCTTTCAACCAGTCTATACCGATTATCACATCAAAACTCCCTAACTCTACTGGTATCAAATCAATCTTAAATGTTTCGCTAACCAGTTTAATTTCTCGATTCCGACATATATTATCTGCTGAAATTAATTTACCATTTGCTAATTCGAGTAAAAATTTACTATCCAAAGGCGTCAATGGACAACTTAATTTAGCACAAAAATCTCTACTCATATAGCTTCTATCCGCACCCGAATCAAATAAAACGTAAGCAGATTTATTGTCAATAAGAAACGTACCTGTAACAAGCTCCGGGTCTTCCTGTGCCTCTGCCGCATTAATATTGAAAACTCTTCCGCGGCCTTGTCCATTCGTGTTCTCCTGGTTCGGGCAATTTCTAATAATGTGGCCCGGTTTTCCACATTTATAACAAACTACTCCGACACTACTTGCTCCGACACTACTTGCTCCGAAATTACTCGTTCCGACACCATTTGTTCCTTTCGTTCTATTAACCCCTGGTCCGTAGACCTCACACTTCGCCGCGCTATGACCATTTCTTTTACACTTGTTGCAAAATTTGGTGCAGAACCCCGAGTGATACTTTTCACACCTTTGGCATAGCTGCTTCTGATTGTTGTTATTGTTGCGGTTATTATTGTTGTTGGGATGATTGTTGTAGTTGCTGTTGTTGTTGTTGTTGTTGTTGTTGTTGTTATTGTTGGGCCGTTTATTGTAGTTGCGATTGATGTTGCGATTGTTGGGATAATTGTTGCGATTATTGTTGTAATTGCTGTTGTTGTTGTATTGGTGATTCTTATCACCGTTTTCCTCCCACTTTCTTTTGACTTGCTTCACATTGGCCTCTTCAGCAGTCTGTTCTTTAATTCTTTCTTCAATCTGGTTCACTAGTTTGTGAGCCATTCTACATGCCTGTTGTATAGAGGCGGGCTCGTGTGAACTTATATCTTCTTGGATTCTTTCCGGTAATCCTTTCACAAATGCGTCGATCTTCTCTTCCTCATCTTCGAATGCTCCCGGACACAATAGGCACAATTCTGTGAATCGTCTTTCGTACGTGGTAATATCAAATACTTGGGTTCGTAACCCTCTAAGTTCTGTCTTGAGCTTATTGACCTCGGTTCTGGGACGGTACTTCTCGTTCATCAAGTGCTTGAATGCTGACCACGGTAGTGCGTACGCATCGTCTTGTCCCACTTGCTCTAGATAGGTATTCCACCATGTTAACGCAGAACCTGTGAAGGTATGCGTAGCGTACTTCACTTTGTCCTCTTCAGTACACTTACTTATGGCAAACACCGATTCGACCTTCTCGGTCCACCGTTTCAATCCGATTGGTCCTTCGGTTCCATCAAATTCTAAAGGTTTGCAGGCAGTGAATTCTTTGTAGGTGCATCCTACACGATTTCCTGTACTGCTAGATCCAAGGTTATTGTTGGTATGTAGCGCAGCCTGTACTGCGGCTATGTTTGAAGCTAGAAAAGTACGGAATTCCTCTTCATTCATATTCACGGTGTGTCGAGTAGTCGGTGCCATTTCCTTCAAAATAGTCAAATGGAACAAGTTAATCATACAGAATATTAAGAGTAGTTAATAGTATTTCGTAGCATAATATGAACTCATTTATAAAAGCTTTTTCTTCATATTAGCGTTTTATAAGTTTAAATTCGGGTAGTACCTACCCGTTAAGTTCATACTTAGTAGCTAATATACAATTCAACTACTACAATTCTATATGAAAAACTGATTATAATAATATTTCGCGTTCAAACTTTTATACAATATTTTACAAACTTACAATACCGCTTATTTTACATAAAGCATGAAATATAGCACACAATAACTTTGATACAAGATAGTTGTGAAGATAATTCTAGCTAGTACACAAGTCGTTCAGCAAAGGCAATAAAGACACGTAATTCATACGTCCAGAAACAAGTCATGCATTCTGGTTTTACTAGGACTACTTCCCATCCTTGGTCTTGTGCAACATAACCGTTATGGCCGTTGATAAGACAGCGTGTTGTAACGTCGTCAAAGGGACGAGGGTTACGTAATGTCCAACAGCCCCGTAATAATCTAAAAACCTCATTTCTTACCCCAATTACCGACTCCGTCACTTGTGGAAACGTTTTGTTTAATAGTTGTAGCCCGATGTTCTTGTTCTCACTTTGGTGAGAAGCGAACATTACTAATCCGTAAGCATAACATGCTTCTTTATGTTGCATGTTAGCCGCTTTTTCTAAATCACGAAGTCCAATATTCGGATATATTGAGTCAAAATAATTTCTTAACCCGTTGCGTAAAATAGCATTTGGGTTCCCCGCAATATATGCGTCAAAGTAAACACATCGTAACTTATGGGTTTCTCAATGTGATATCCCCCATCTTTCAAACGAAAGTCTCTTATAAACCAAGACATTCTTGGAACGTTCTTCGAATGTCTTACAAACTGATCTCGCCTTAAATAGTTGTGCCGAGGAATTCTGGCCGACTCTAGACAAGATTTCATCAATCATGTCTCCGGGTAGGTCTCTTAAAATATTGGGTTGTCTATCCATTTTGTGTTTTTAAACTGTAAAATAGACAAGAGTTAGATTCATAAAAAAATACTTATTAATACAAGCAATTTTTACATATATCATAAAGCATAAGAACACTATATTACATATATTACACCACACGAATACAACTATCTTATTCCGACTCGCTCGTTTCTTCTTCTTCGGTTTTGGTTCGTTTTGCCAAGTTTCTAGGGATATATGATGTTCCCCTAATACGAGCCGTCGTTGTACACATTGGTTTAGAAAAACCTGGTGGTTTAGAGGTTCCCGGGTCATTGTTACAACTTAAGAACTTCGGGGGTTGACGATACATATAAAGTTCATCGGGGTTGGAATTAGATTTCTCTATTTTTATGCCCTTTCCCTTATTATTTTCTTTTGCCTTTTTAAAATCAGTTGGGGTAATTTCTATAACATCATCGGAATTCTCGTCGGAATCCGATTCATCGGAGAATTGGTAATCCTCCCAATATTTTGCTTCCTTGGCGGAAACACCATTGACCATAATTAACCTTGGTCGGTTGGTTGAGGATTCTCTTTTACTTAACCGTTTTATTATTTCCCCCACCGGTTCCGATTCTTCTTCCGGTTCCGATTCTTCGTCCGGTTCCGATTCTTCTTCCGGTTCCGACTATTCTTCCGGTTCCTCTTCGGGAACTTGTGAATCAGTCCATAAATCATTCCAATTTACATTTGACTCTTCATTATTATTAGGTGAGTCAATGGGACTTGTTCTAGAGGTAGACATCTATCACATAATATCAAACACGTTAAGAGATTAATATATCACATAATATTCATATGTTAAAAATATATAGTTTCCAACAAAAATGTTAAGCAATCATTTTTAAAGAAAACACGGTCGAAGTCCAGAATCACTAATGCATCCTAGCAAACTCGATAAGACACACTAATGCACATTTTCTGGTTCTCTAAGACCAACGCTCGGATACCAACTGAAATGTCCCGTTCTTATTGATTAAAAACGTTCCATATTAATTGATTTCGTTGCGAGGTTTTGACCTCTATATGAGACGTTTTTCAAAGACTGCATTCATTTTTAAAACAAACCATAACCTTTATTTCATAGATAAAGGTTTTAAAAAAAGCTTTACGTAGATTATCAAATAATGATAATCTAAAATATCCTGTTTACACACGACCATTACATAATGGTTTACAACACAAATATGTTACAACAAAATCAGTTTCTTGAATGCAGTTTTTACACAATATCATACAAACATGGACTCCAAATCTTGTCCTTATTTTAGTATGCAACAGCGGAAGCTCTTAGTATTCACCTGAGAATAAACATGCTTTAAACGTCAACAAAAATGTTGGTGAGTTATAGGTTTAACCTATATATATCAAATCATAACAATAGACCACAAGATTTCATATTTCAATACACATCCCATACATAGAGATAAAAATCATTCATATGGTGAACACCTGGTAACCGACATTAACAAGATGCATATATAAGAATATCCCCATCATTCCGGGACACCCTTCGGATATGATATAAATTTCGAAGTACTAAAGCATCCGGTACTTTGGATGGGGTTTGTTAGGCCCAATAGATCTATCTTTAGGATTCGCGTCAATTAGGGTGTCTGTTCCCTAATTCTTAGATTACCAGACTTAATAAAAAGGGGCATATTCGATTTCGATAATTCAACCATAGAATGTAGTTTCACGTACTTGTGTCTATTTTATAAATCATTTTTAAAACCTGCATGTATTCTCATCCCAAAAATATTAGATTTTAAAAGTGGGACTATAACTCACTTTCACAGATTTTTACTTCGTCGGGAAGTAAGACTTGGCCACTGGTTGATTCACGAACCTATAACAATATATACATATATATCAAAGTATGTTCAAAATATATTTACAACACTTTTAATATATTTTGATGTTTTAAGTTTATTAAGTCCGCTGTCCTCGTTAGTAACCTACAACTAGTTGTCCACAGTTAGATGTACAGAAATAAATCGATAAATATTATCTTGAATCAATCCACGACCCAGTGTATATGTATCTCAGTATTGATCACAACTCAAACTATATATATTTTGGAATCAACCTCAACCCTGTATAGCTAACTCCAACATTCACATATAGAGTGTCTATGGTTGTTCCGAAATATATATAGATGTGTCGACATGATAGGTCGAAACATTGTATACGTGTCTATGGTATCTCAAGATTACATAATATACAATACAAGTTGATTAAGTTATGGTTGGAATAGATTTGTTACCAATTTTCACGTAGCTAAAATGAGAAAAATTATCCAATCTTGTTTTACCCATAACTTCTTCATTTTAAATCCGTTTTGAGTGAAACAAATTGCTATGGTTTCATATTGAACTCTATTTTATGAATCTAAACAGAAAAAGTATAGGTTTATAGTCGGAAAATTAAGTTACAAGTCATTTTTGTAAAGGTAGTCATTTCAGTCGAAAGAACGACGTCTAGATGATCATTTTAGAAAACATACTTCCACTTTGAGTTTAACCATAATTTTTGGATATAGTTTCATGTTCATAATAAAAATCATTTTCTCTGAATAACAACTTTTAAATCAAAGTTTATCATAGTTTTTAATTAACTAACCCAAAACAGCCCGCGGTGTTACTACGACGGCGTAAATCCGGTTTTACGGTGTTTTTCGTGTTTCCAGGTTTTAAATCATTAAGTTAGCATATCATATAGATATAGAACATGTGTTTAGTTGATTTTAAAAGTCAAGTTAGAAGGATTAACTTTTGTTTGCGAACAAGTTTAGAATTAACTAAACTATGTTCTAGTGATTACAAGTTTAAACCTTCGAATAAGATAGCTTTATATGTATGAATCGAATGATGTTATGAACATCATTACTACCTTAAGTTCCTTGGATAAACCTACTGGAAAAGAGAAAAATGGATCTAGCTTCAATGGATCCTTGGATGGCTCGAAGTTCTTGAAGCAGAATCATGACACGAAAACAAGTTCAAGTAAGATCATCACTTGAAATAAGATTGTTATAGTTATAGAAATTGAACCAAAGTTTGAATATGATTATTACCTTGTATTAGAATGATAACCTACTGTAAGAAACAAAGATTTCTTGAGGTTGGATGATCACCTTACAAGATTGGAAGTGAGCTAGCAAACTTGAAAGTATTCTTGATTTTATGAAACTAGAACTTTTGGAATTTATGAAGAACACTTAGAACTTGAAGATAGAACTTGAGAGAGATCAATTAGATGAAGAAAATTGAAGAATGAAAGTGTTTGTAGGTGTTTTTGGTCGTTGGTGTATGGATTAGATATAAAGGATATGTAATTTTGTTTTCATGTAAATAAGTCATGAATGATTACTCATATTTTTGTAATTTTATGAGATATTTCATGCTAGTTGCCAAATGATGGTTCCCACATGTGTTAGGTGACTCACATGGGCTGCTAAGAGCTGATAATTGGAGTGTATATACCAATAGTACATACATCTAAAAGCTGTGTATTGTACGAGTACGAATACGGGTGCATACGAGTAGAATTGTTGATGAAACTGAATGAGGATGTAATTGTAAGCATTTTTGTTAAGTAGAAGTATTTTGATAAGTGTATTGAAGTCTTTCAAAAGTGTATAAATACATATTAAAACACTACATGTATATACATTTTAACTGAGTCGTTAAGTCATCGTTAGTCGTTACATGTAAGTGTTGTTTTGAAACCTTTAGGTTAACGATCTTGTTAAATGTTGTTAACCCAATGTTTATAATATCAAATGAGATTTTAAATTATTATATTATCATGATATTATCATGTATGAATATCTCTTAATATGATATATATACATTAAATGTCTTTACAACGATAATCGTTACATATATGTCTCGTTTAAAAATCATTAAGTTAGTAGTCTTGTTTTTACATATGTAGTTCATTGTTAATATACTTAATGATATGTTTACTTATCATAGTATCATGTTAACTATATATATATCCATATATATGTCATCATATAGTTTTTACAAGTTTTAACGTTCGTGAATCACCGGTTAACTTGGGTGGTCAATTGTCTATATGAAACATATTTCAATTAATCAAGTCTTAACAAGTTTGATTGCTTAACATGTTGGAAACATTTAATCATGTAAATATCAATCTCAATTAATATATATAAACATGGAAAAGTTCGGGTCACTACAAGTTGGCTATTTTGAAGGAAATGGCACCGACTACTCGACACACCATGAATATGAGCGAAGAGGAATTTCGTACCTTTCTTGCTTCAAACATAGCCGCAGTACAGGCTGCGCTACATACCAACAATAACTCTGAATCTAGAAATGCAGCTAACGGCGCAAGAAATCGTGTAGGATGCTCCTACAAAGAATTCACTGCCTGCAAACCTTTGGAATTTGATGGAACCGAAGGACCAATTGGATTGAAACGGTAGATCGAGAAAGTCGAATCGGTGTTTGCCATAAGTAAGTGTACTGAAGAGGACAAAGTTAAGTACGCTACGCATACCTTCACAGGTACTGCGTTAACGTGGTGGAACACCTATCTTGAACAGGTAGGACAAAATGCTGCTTACGCACTATCATGGTCGGCATTCAAGCAATTGATGAACGAGCAGTACCGTCCTAGAAACGAAGTCAATAAACTCAAGGCAGAACTTAGAGAGTTACGAACACAAGGGTTCGGCGTTACCACATATGAACGTCGATTCACAGAGTTGTGCCTATTGTGTCCGGGAGCATTCGAAGATGAAGAAGAGAAGATCGACGCGTTTGTAAAAGGGTTACCACTAAGGATTCAAGAAGAAGTGAGTTCACACGAGCCCGCTTCTATACAGAAGGCAAGTCGAATGGCTCATAAACTTATAAATTAGATTGAGGGAAGAATTAAAGGGCAGGCGACCGAAGAAGCCAACACGAAACAACTCAAGAGGAATTGGGAGGAAAACGGTGACAAGAGTCACCAGTACAACAACAACAACAATTACAACCACAATCGCAATAACTATCCCAACAACCGCAACAACAATCAAAACAATAACCGCAATCCTAACAATAACTACAACAAACATCCCAACAACAACAACTACAACAACCGTATCAACAACAATAACAATCTCAACAACAACCTCAATAACAACAACGGCAACAAAAACCAAAAACAGCCATGTCGTAGGTGAGAAGAAAATCATCAGGGTTTTTCACGACATTTTGCAACAGGTGTAAAAGAAAGGGTCATAGCGTGACAAAGTGCGAGGTCTACGTACCAAAGTTTAACAGAACTAAAGGAACAAATAATGTCAGAACAAGTAATGCCGAAACGAATAGTGTCGGAGCAAGTAATACCAATGCTGTTTGTTATAAATGTGGAAAACCAAGCCACATTATTAGAAATTGCCCGAATCAGGGGAATACTAATGGGCAGGGCCGTGGAAGAGTTTTCAATATTAATGCGGCAGAAGCACAGGAAGACCCGGAGCTTGTTAGGGGTATGTTTCTTATTGATGATAAATCTGCTTATGTTTTATTTGATTCGGGTGCGGATAGAAGCTATATGAGTAGAGAATTTTGTGCTAAATTAAATTGCCCATTGACGCCTTTGGATAGTAAATTTTTACTCGAATTAGCAAACGGTAAATTAATTTCAGCAGATAATATATGTCGGGAGAGAGAAATTAAACTGGGGGATGAAACATTTAAAATTGATTTAATACCAGTCGAGTTAGGAAGTTTTGATGTAATAATTGGCATGGACTGGTTGAAAAAGGTGAGAGCAGAGGTCCTTTGTTACAAAAATGCGATTCGCATTATGCGTGAAAAAGGAAAACCTTTAATGGTGTACGGAGAAAAGAACAACGCGAAATTAAATCTTATTAGTAGTTTGAAGGCGCAAAAACTAATAAGAAAAGGTTGTTACGTCATTCTAGCACACATCGAGGAAGTTAAACCTGAAGAAAAGAGCATCAGTGATGTTCCCGTCGCAAAAGAATTTACCGACGTATTTCCGAAATAATTACCAGGATTACCCCCACATCGATCCGTTGAATTTCAAATAGACCTTGTACCAGGAGCTGCACCCAGTGAAATGAAAGAATTACAAAGTCAGTTACAGGAACTTTTAGAGCGTGGTTTCATTCGACCAAGCACATCACCATGGGGAGCTCCTATTTTGTTTATCAAGAAGAAAGATGGTACATTTAGGTTGTGTATCGACTACCGAGAGTTGAACAAACTTACCATCAAGAACCGCTACCCACTACCGAGAATCGATGACTTATTTGATCAACTATAAGGCTCGTCTGTTTATTCGAAGATCGATTTACGTTCTGGATATCATCAAATGCGGGTGAAGGAGGATGATATTCCAAAGACTGCTTTTAGGACACGTTACGGTCATTACAAGTTTATGGTTATGCCGTTTGGATTAGCTAACGCACCAGCTGTGTTCATGGACCTCTTGAACCAAGTGCGTGGGCCATATCTTGACAAGTTTGTCATTGTTTTTATCGATGACATACTTATTTACTCAAAGAATGATCAAGAGCTCGAAGAACATTTGAGAAAAGTGCTAGAGTTGCTGAGAAAAGAAAAATTGTACGCTAAGTTTTCAACGTGTGCATTTTGGTTGGAAGAAGTTCAATTCCTCGGTCACATAGTGAACAAAGAAGGTAACCAGGTGGATCCAGCAAAGATTGAAACCGTTGAAAAGTGGGAAACCCCGAAAACTCCGAAACACATACATCAGTTTTTAGGACTAGCTAGTTACTACAGAAGGTTCATCCAAGACTTTTCCAGAATAGCAAAACCCTTGACTGCATTAACGCATAAAGGGAAGAAATTTGAATGGAAAGATGAACAAGAGAAAGCGTTTCAATTGTTAAAGAAAAAGTTAACTATGGCACCTATATAATCATTACCTTAAGGGAATGATGATTTTGTGATATATTGTGATGCCTCAAAGCAAGGTCTCGGTTGTGTATTAATGCAACGAACGAAAGTAATTGCTTATGCGTCTAGACAATTGAAGATTCACGAACAGAATTATACGACGCATGATTTGGAATTAGGTGCGGTTGTTTTTGAATTAAAGACTTGGAGGCACTACTTATATGGGGTCAAAAGTATTATATATACCGACCACAAAAGTCTTCAACACATATTTAATCAGAAACAACTGAATATGAGGCAGCGTAAGTGGATTGAATTGTTGAATGATTACGACTTTGAGATTCGTTACCACCCGGGGAAGGCAAATGTGGTAGCCGACGCCTTGAGCAGAAAGGATAGAGAACCCATTCGAGTAAAAGCTATGAATATAACGATTCACACTAACCTTACTATTCAAATAAAGGAGGCGCAACAAGGAGTTTTAAAAGGGGAAAATTTAAAGGATGAAATACCCAAAGGATCGGAGAAGTATCTTAATATTCGGGAAGACGGAACCCGATATAGGGCTGAAAGAATTTGGGTACCAAAGTTTGGAGATATGAGAGAAATGTTACTTAGAGAAGCTCATAAAACCAGATACTCAATACATCCTGGAACGGGGAAGATGTACAAGGATCTCAAGAAACATTTTTGGTGGCCAGGTATGAAAGCCGATGTTGCTAAATACGTAGGGGAATGTTTGACGTGTTCTAAGGTCAAAGCGGAGCATCAGAAACCATCAGGTCTACTTCAACAACCCGAAATCCCGGAATGGAAATGGGAAAACATTACCATGGATTTCATCACTAAATTTCCAAGGACTGCAAGTGGTTTTGATACTATTTGGGTAATAGTTGATCGTCTCACCAAATCAGCACACTTCCTGCCAATAAGAGAAGATGACAAGATGGAGAAGTTAGCACGACTGTATTTGAAGGAAGTCATCTCCAGACATGGAATACCAATCTCTATTATCTCTGATAGGGATGGCAGATTTATTTCAAGATTCTGGCAGACATTACAGCAAGCATTAGGAACTCGTCTAGACATGAGTACTGCCTATCATCCACAAACTGATGGGCAGAGTGAAAGGACGATACAAACGCTTGAAGACATGCTAAGAGCATGTATTATTGATTTCGGAAATAGTTGGGATCGACATCTACCGTTAGCAGAATTTCCTACAACAACAGCTACCATTCAAGCATTGAGATGGCGCCGTTTGAAGCACTTTATGGTAGAAAGTGCAGGTCTCCAATTTGTTGGAGTGAAGTGGGGGATAGATAGATTACGGGTCCGGAGATAATACAAGAAACTACCGAGAAGATCATCCAAATTCAACAACGGTTGAAAATCGCCCAAAGTCGACAAAAGAGCTACACCGACATTAAAAGAAAAGATATATAATTTGAAATTGGAGAGATGGTAATGCTTAAGGTTGCACCTTCGAAAGGCATTGTTCGATTTGGTAAACGAGGGAAATTAAATCCAAGGTATATTGGGCCATTCAAGATTATTGATCGTGTCAGACCAGTAGCTTACCGACTTGAGTTACCTCAACAACTCGCGGCTGTACATAACACTTTCCACGTCTCGAATTTGAAGAAATGTTTTTCTAAAGAAGATCTCTCTATTTCGTTAGAAGAAATCCAAATCAACAAAAAACTTCAATTCATCGAAGAACCCGTCGAAATAATGGATCGTGAGGTTAAAAGACTTAAACAAAACAAGATACCAATTGTTAAGGTTTGATGGAATGCTCATAGAGGACCCGAGTTAACCTGGGAATGAGAAGATCAGATGAAGAAGAAATACACGCACCTATTTCCAGAAGATACGTCAACACCTCCAACTGCTTAAAATTTCGGGACGAAATTTATTTAACGGGTACGTACTGTAGTGACCCGAACTTTTCTATGTTTATATATTAAATGAAATTGATATTTACATGATTAAGTGTTTCCAACATGTTAAGCAATCAAACTTGTTAAGACTTGATTAATTAAAATAGGTTTCATATAGACAATTGACCACCCAAGTTGACCGGTGATTCACGAATGTCAAAACTTGTAAAAACTATATGATGACATATATATGATTATATATATAATTAACATGATATTATGATAAGCAAGTATCTCATTAGGTATTTTAACAATGAGTTATATACATAAAATTGTGTTTATTGAATTAAGAAACTCGAAACGATATATGTAACGATTATCATTATAACAACGTCTTACTAATTACATATGAATCATATTAAGATATTGTTACACTATGTTTAATCATGATAAATGATAAGTAAACATTTCATTATGTTTATTAACAATGAACTACATATGTAAAACAAGACTACTAACTTAAGAATTTCGAAACGAGACATATATGTAACAATTATCGTTGTAACAACATTTAACTGTATATATATCATACTAAGATATATTAATATATCATAATATCATGATAATGTAATAATTTAATATCTCTTTAGATATAATAAACAATAGTTTAACAACATTTAATAAGATCGTTAACCTAAAGGTTTCAAAACAACATTTACATGTAACGACTAACGATGACTTAACGACTCAGTTAAAATGTATATACATGTAGTGTTTTAATATGTATTCATACACTTTTGAAAGACCTCAAGACACTTATCAAAATACTTCTACTTAACAAAAATGCTTACAATTACATCCTCGTTCAGTTTCATCAACAATTCTACTCGTATGCACCCGTATTCGTACTCGTACAATACACAGCTTCTTAATGTATGTACTATTGGTATATACACTCCAATGATCAGCTCTTAGCAGCCCATTTGAGTCACCTAACACATGTGGGAACCATCATTTGACAACTATAATGAAATATCTCATAAAATTACAAAAATATTAGTAATCATTCATGACTTATTTACATGAAAACAAAATTACATATCCTTTATATCTAAACCATATACCAACGACCAAATCACCTATAAACACTTTCATTCTTCAATTTTCTTCATCTAATTGATCTCTCTCAAGTTCCATCTTCAAGTTTTAAGTGTTCTTCATAAATTCTACAAGTTCTAGTTTCATAAAATCAAGAATACTTCCAAGTTTACTAGCTCACTTCCAATCTTGTAAAGTGATCATCCAACCTCAAGAAATCCTTGTTGTTTATAGTAAGATATCATTATAAATCAAGGTAATACTCATATACAAACTTTGATTCAATTCCTATAACTATAACTATCTTAATTCGAGTGATAATCTTACTTGAACTTGTTTTCGTGTCATGATTCTACTTCAAGAACTTTCAAGCCATCCAAGATCCTTTGATGTTAGATCATTTCTTGTCACTTCCAGTAGGTTTACCTACTAAACTTGAGGTAGTAATGATGTTCATAACATCATTCGATTCATACATATAAAACTATCTTATTTGAAGATTTGAACATGTAATCACTAGAACATAGTTTAGTTAATTCTAAACTTGTTCGCAAACAAAAGTTAATCCTTCTAACTTGACTTTTAAAATCAACTAAACACATGTTCTATATCTATATTATATGCTAACTTAATGCTTTAAAATCGAAAAACACCGTAAAACCGGATATACGCCGTCGTAGTAACACCGCTGGCTGTTTTGGGTTAGTTAATTAAAAACTCTGATAAATTTTGATTTAAAAGTTGTTCTTCTGGGAAAATGATTTTTCTTATGAACATGAAACTATATCCAAAAATCATGGTTAAACTCAGAGTGGAAGTATGTTTTCCAAAATGGTCATCTAGACGTCGTTCTTTCGACTGAAATGACTACCTTTACAAAAATGACTTGTAACTTATTTTTACGAATATAAAACTATACTTTTTATGTTTAGATTCATAAAATAGTGTTCAATAGGAAACCATAGCAATTTGATTCACTCAAATCGGATTTAAAACGAAGAAGTTATGGGTAAAACAAGATTGAATATTTTTTGATTGTTGTAGCTACGGGAAATATTGTAACAATTCTATACAAATCATATCCTAGCTAACTTATATTGTATTATACATGTATTCTAATGTAATCTTGGGATACCATAGACACGTATGCAAATATTTTGACATATCATAACGACCCATGTATATATATTATTTGGAACAACCATAGACACTCTATATGCAGTAATGTTGGAGTTAGCTATACAGGGTTGAGGTTGATTCCAAAAATATATATACTTTGAGTTGTGATCTAGCCTGAGACGTGTATACACTGGGTCGTGGATTGATTCAAGATAATATACATCGATTTATTTTTGTACATCTAACTGTGGACAACTAGTTGTAGGTTACTAACGACGACAGCTGACTTAATAAATTTAAAACGGTAAAATGTATTAAAAATGTTGTAAATATATTTTGAACATACTTTGATATATATGTACATATTAATTATAGGTTCGTGAATCGACTAGTGGCTAAGTCTTACTTCCCGACGAAGTAAAAATCTGTGAAAGTGAGTTATAGTCCCACTTTTAAAATCTAATATTTTGGGATGAGAATACATGCAGTTTTATAAATGTTTTACGAAATAGACACAAGTAATTGAAACTACATTATATGGGTGAATGATCGAAGCCGAATATGCCCCTTTTGCTTGGTAACCTAAGAATTAGTAAACCGATCTACTAATTGACGCGAATCCTAAAGATAGATCCATTGGGCCTAACGAACCCCATCCAAAGTACCGGATGCTTTAGTACTTCGAATTCAGTTATATCATGTCCGAAGGATTTTCCGGAATGATAGGCGATATTCTTATATGCATCTTGTTAATGTCGGTTACCAGGTGTTTACCATATGAATGAATTTTATCTCTATGTATGGGATGTATATTGAAATATGAAATCTTGTGGTCTATTATTATGATTCGATAATATATAGGTTAAACCTATAACTCACCAACATTTTTGTTGACGTTTTAAGCATGTTTATTCTCAGGTGATTATTAAGAGCTTCCGCTGTTGCATACAAAAATAAGGACAAGATTTGGAGTCCATGCTTGTATGATATTATGTAAAAACTGCATTCAAGAAACTTATTTTTGATGTAATATATTCTTATTGTAAACCATTATGTAATGGTCGTGTGTAAACGGTATATTTTAGATTATCATTATTTGATAATCTACGTAATGCTTTTAAAACCTTTATCGATAAAATAAAGGTTATGGTTGTTTTAAAAATGAATGCAGTCTTTGAAAAACGTCTCATATAGAGGTCAAAACCTCGCGACGAAATCAATTAATATGGAATGTTTATAATCAATATGAATGGGACATTTCAGATCCAACTCCTGAAATGCACACCAAGGTTATATGGAATAAGGAGCAGGAAAATGAAACAGACGGAGAATGCAGGACGAAGAGCTGGATGTACGCTCCAATCATATTTCATACCATTCCAAATTGGCAATTTTCAGAAGAGCCTGTGGTCACTTCAGCTATAATTGCAAACAGAAACATCAGTCGAATTTATACTGATACAGGTAGTGAGGCAGATATTTTATATTTGTATTGTTTTAGGGAATATTTATTCAGCGTGAAGGATAGGCTACGCTACACAAACTTAAAGATTGCTGGCATCACGGGTGAGTCAATGAGGGCAGTTGGTAAGGTGAAATTGGATGTAACATTGGGAACACACCCTTTGGTCCGAACAAAAATTGTGGACTTTATAGTTCTTGATGGCATATCACGGTTCAGTGCATTATTCGGTAGGTGGACCCTTTGCAAATTTGGAGCAATTACTTCTACACCGCATGCAGAATTGCGGTTCCCAACGCCAAACGGCGTAGCAGTGATACACTCTGAATATGTTGGACCGGCAAGGAAAAGATCAGTTGTTTATGAAGCCCCAGGGAATTTTGTCAGGAGGGAATCATCGAGACAGTTGTTTAGTAGAAATGATGTGAACGGGTATTTCAAACCACCCAAACTGTGGACAAACTAACAGCAAAATGCAGACCGCTGAACGGAATACAGTATAATAACATGAATCCTGTAGCGCAGACTTTATCACGTTTTTAATTTTTTCTCAGTTCAGATGACAACACAATACACTTTTTGTAATTTTCTGATTGGGACTTGATCACCCCATACGAAGATATTACACAAAAATGTTGTATGTGTGACAGTATTATCAATAAAAATTTTAAAATTTTCTTACGCACATCATTACGCGTTACGAATGTAAAGCATGATATTCATTCCTACCCACATAAGGCAAGGCATTTTTATGCCCCCGATGGTAGAGGCTCTTGTGTCAACATTATAGACACAAGGGATCGGCTAGCGTAAAGTGTTTACTTCGCTAAAGGGCACCGAGGCAAAACTAAAGATCTCAAAATGTCATGTCATACAGAATGGTTTATCACAACGGCATAAATCCATTTAATCTTGTAAACAGCAAAAATTAAATACAAGTGTATTTTGTAAGCCGCACAACTCCTGAGCGCAACACGCTAAACAGAACATCACTAAATTCCATAAGCAGAAATTTTTTCCAACAGCTATATAAATTTATATCACATATAAATAGCATAACAATATTATGATGCATTCATCTTCTACTTCCAAAGTAGTTTGGGAATTCCCAATGTTTCTTTATAAAACATATACGCTATTGCCGAACGGAAAACGGATAATATATTCATTACACTAATATCAAAGTCATACATGTTTTGACTAAATGGAGATACAAAACAGATATACAAATTTTAATGACCTGAATACGCATAAAAACCATTCAGGTAGCAGTACACCTCTAATTTGTAAAAGAGGAATTATGCATTATGGACAGTGAATAACAGATGATAGTTCAAGTCATGAACAATGTCAAAAATCAGTTTAAGGCAAAACTCATTTCATTTAATTAATATGAAATCTAAGCTTTCTGAAAGCTTGCAATGTTAAAGCACATATAATAGTAATATGATAAGAACAGCAAAGTATGCTAACATTAAGCATAACAGCAGTATATGCAAGCAAATTATCAATATAAAATTGTTATATGTTATCATTACAGAGAAACATGTTATTAAATAGGCACATTTAAAATTTCCTTAACTGACACATCCTCCCTAGCACAAACCTCCTTCACAAAATTAATTTTCAAAGACGTTACTTCAGCAATGGCCACCTGCAGCTTGGCATCAGTATCTGGTTTCATGTGTTTTGTAATGGCATCTGGTAAAGGGTCAGGTTTCACAGGTAAGGCATTCAAAATCTCCTCCATTGCATCTGCAAGATCACTTTCTGTAGATGCCACCAAATACCTATTGAAAGTCTGACCCACAAGTGAAGAACTCAATACCCTATGCATAAGACCAGGGATACCGGCTTATAAATCAGTAAAGTTCTTTTCAACATCAGCAGAAGCAGTAATCATTTCTTCCAATAATTGATTCTTATCTTCCAACACCTTTTTCAGCTCTTCATTTTCCTTCACCAGCTTATCGTTCCCTTCCATAAATTTTTCTTTTTCTACCCTTTCTGCAATGCATTTTGTTTCCACTACCCCCAACAGCTCATCCTTTTTCTCCACAATATCCATTGCAGTTTTCAATTTCATGTTGCTATCTTTTAAATCAAGCTCAAGCCTATTTACTCTGGTAGCATTATGCACAACATTGGCAATAATAGTCTCATGAGCCTTTTGAATTTTAAGATCATGAATCACATGTTGATTCAGGAGCACTAACGCTGCAGCAGTAGACTGATAACTTTGTTTATAGGTCATGGTGGATAGAGAGGAAGATAAATCAGCAACAGTGTTTGCCTACATTAAATACGATGGACAAGATAAGAATTCAATTAACAATGAAATGATGCTGATAAATCATAAATATAATAAGAGTTACTTTCAAAAACTCAGAAAAATCATCAGATTTGTTGTTGGGATCATCAAGAAAGGCTTGTAGTCCGCTTAATGGTATGGATGGTGGTTGAGTAGAGGCAGCGGATTGTGTTGTATCAGTCCCTTTAGAAGTATGCAGAGTTCTGAATGGAGGAGTCTCAAAAGAATCAACATCATCAGTTTCTTCATTATCATCATCACTGTCATCTTTAACATTAACAGTTTTATTGCTCTCAGGATCCTTCCAAAAGTATCAACAACATCATCTTGAAGAACCAAGCCTATAAAATGGAGAAGCAGATAAATATACAATAGAGCTTCGACACAAAATTATTAATTTACTTATATAGATGCAGCTAAGATACATACTTCTCTTTTTTAGTTTGTCAACAGCTTCACCCGCTGGACGTGTCCCCTCACGTTTTGAACTTTTGCCAGCCTTCTTGGCGCTGGACGTTCAGGGGTGACTTCAACAATCTCAACATTAGGAGATGGTTGAATAGTACCACCATCTCCGCCCTCAACAGACCGCTCTGGGCTTTTCAATGGTTGTTCAAAAGCAGCATCTTGGGCTTTCTCTGCCTCAATTTCAGTAGGGGTTCTGGGCCGTTCAGACACAATCAAAGGATCAAGATTGGTCTTCTTGAAGGTTCTGTAAACCTGCATTTCTTCTTCTGCAATTAGATAATATACAAACAAACAGAAACATATATAAGAACATACACAACTCAGAACAACATAACAAATAACAGAATATATCAATAAAGGTGCCTACCACGGCCTTCCCAGCGCAGCACCGGTGTATATCCAGAACGCCAATTGTTACTCATTTTACAGAAAACCAATATGGCTTCATAATCACCATATGACCTTTGTGGAAATTTGAATGTCTTCAAAGTATCAAGAATAAAACTTTCATCCTCAGATAATGTGGTGGATTTGCTAACTCCTATTGTAGTTTTTCTCCAACCACGAACACATGCCCAGGCATCCTGAACAACCCTTTCATTAACAAAGAAATAGGGATCTTTCCAGTTCTTTAAAGAACTTTCTTTCACCCCAGTAAACGCCTTGTTCGGCTTACAATCAAATGTATACCAGCATTTGCTAACTAATCTAGTTCTAAATAATTCATGGAAAATATTCACATTGGGGGCTTCTCCTACAGAATTACAGTACATTTCAAAAAGAATAATTTTTTGTAAACCTAATGGATGAATTTGACTAAGCCCTATCCCATAATGGGCAAAAATTTGTTGAAGAAAGGGAGAAAGAGGAATACGGAGGTTTCATACAGTTAATTGCAATTTATAGAGGGTAATCATCTTCTTTGGAGGTTTATTGGCCCTATCGCTAGGCAAAGGCACAATAGGATTCAATAATCTAAGATGTCTATGCTTCTTGCATAACTGTTCTATATCGGCTTCAGTGATACTAGAAGGGATGGTGCTGACGTCACGATTGTCTCTCTGAGAAGACGTGCTACTGGATTCGTCCATGGTAGTACGAAAAAATGAAAATTCAAACAGAAGAAAAGATGAACAATCACTAACCTTGCACTTCACGGATTGCTAAATTGAATAAATTGCAAGATATCTTCACAGCAAATAATCAGTTTTCGGAAAAGGAAAAAGGTAAAAGGTCGGGCTATTTATAGTCAAGCAAATGGATATTAAAGGGACGAGATTGAGACACGTGTAAGGGGCAGATCAATAGAGCAAACAATTTAAACTTTGAAAATAAATTAAAAAGATTTCGGGGGCAAATTCATAATTGATAAAATGACGTCAGAGCAGAAAATCAGACAGCTACAGCAGTTTTGTGTCTTCGAGGAAAAAGGCAACTTTTATTTTTAGTTTAATGACTTTATTTTCTAAAAAATTAAAGACATTAAACTGGGGGGACTTAATGGTGTATCCTAGGAGATACACGTATAAAAGTATCATTTTATACAGAAGAATCGATCAAAGAGCACAAAAGATAACAAAATCTAGCGGTGTTCAGTATCCGCCGCCCAGCATTTATCAGGCCGCCCAACGTCAAGCGTAAGCCCTGCAGGCAGCTTCTATGCATAAGCCCTTTAACTCAGCGCATGAACGGCACACAACCACGTCAGCACACGCCACCGACATTCCAGATACTTCACGTAATAGAGCCATTCAGTTATTGACACGTGTATCCCGTGAATTTCGGACATTCTATGCCTATAAATAGACCCCCTGTGTGACCACATTTCACATCATCAATCTGATCTGAATTTTAGTCAGAGAGAAGTACACTTTCTCTCTCACACAGTTCTTTCTCACTCTAAACATACATTAGCCACTTAGCAGCAACGCGCTATACGGATCAATTCCAAATTGATCCTCAGATTGATTGAGTCCACCCCACGGATCATCCATCCGTGTTTCGGGTCTGCAGAGATAATTTCTCGAGGGCAAACAATAATCAACATTATACGCCACACGCTAAGCAGCTATTTTTCTATACTAGTACCTTACAGCCGCTATACGGAAAATCGTACTAACAATGATAAACTCTAAAAAATGAGCTTAAAAGTTTCCGTCATCCACTAATGCATTGCGCACTTCGAAAGAAAACAAAAAGCTATTTTACCAACCGCTGTGATACTACAACTTTAAGCCACTTTCCAGCCTTTTTATGTGGACCAATTGGAATCCTTCAAATTTCCTATATATATGGACAATCCTTCATTGAAAAATTACTTTACTTCCTTTGAATTTCTCTCATCTAAAATTCAAAACAATCATTTATCTCCTCTGCATTACCATTATCTAAGATGAAGATTGAAGAAATCAACCGCAAAGAAAATCCCAAAAGCTTCATCACCAAAAGGTTTAGAAGCCCAGAGGTTAAAGTTGCTCCTCCTCCTTCATCATCGACAACCTCCCCTACTGTTACCAGAATTAATGATTTCGAAAAAGGTATTTACTTAAAAGAAAAGGAGCAAATCTAACCCCAAACCTGCCACTACTCCAGTCGTGGAAAATTTGTACCCAACAAACCAGTCAGGTAATAATTTTTATTCTTGCGTATTATGAACGTATTCCATAACAATCTTGATCATTAACGCTTATGTGTGTTTCTGTGTGCAGATACAACGGTTCCTACAGTTTCCACTGTCAATCCTCCTCCCACAGCTCTTGGAGGTTCCTCAACAACTCCAGATCTTTCTCTCGTTAAAGTTGACGAAATGTTCTGGACTCCACCGAGTCCATTTACTTCTATCAAGGTAGACGGTCTTCCTGCCTACCTTATGGCTTCTCCTGCTGCTGCAATTTCACAGCGCCAACAAATGTCTTTGGCCATTCCTAACGAAGTGCGGAGTGAATTCTCCAAACTGGCCGCCCAAGATGCGCACACCTGCTTTGTGAAAAAACTTTTATATGACCTTTAATTCAGCGTATGACATGATGTCCCGCCAAGAACATTTTTTCAAAGTCCTTGAAGACGAAGTGAACAAGTCAAAAACCAAACACAATAAGCTTTTGCAGAGTGAAAAGCAATGCTCTACATTGGCATCTGACCTACAATCCGCTAACTCTACTATTGCAGAGTTGAAGGAAAACTTTCCGCCAAAGAAACGACGGAAAAAGATCTGAAGAATGCCAATGAGGCATTAAAGCAATAAGTGGCGACCCTTATTTCTGGTCGCAATAATGCCCTTCTAGCAAAAAATACTGCTGAGCTTAACTTTACCAAGCTTTGCCAACATCTGCCCGCCTTTGGACAAAAAATAATATACACCCGCCCCATGTCTGAATCATTTTCTGCCAATGCTGGCGCTTTGCATCTTATGGAGCAGGTAGAATTATTGGCAGAGCTTTCTGCTATTGGCAGCATACCAGACCCGCTACCATTAATCGTAGCGGATCACATTTGTTCCCATGCTGAAGCAGATGAGATGCTTCAGAAAGCTAGAGTGGAAACCGCCTCCATCTCCATTCCCAAACTTATCGCAATAAGCGAGAAAGAAGATGCAACAGTTGATGAAATAATCAACCTTTACTTAAGCAAATAGCTTAAGAATGTTAACGAGTGTTTGATTTCAATGTAATGTCGCAGCTTTCTCTGCGAATTTAATAAATATTTTCATTGTTTCAATTGCAATTGTTCTTATTTATATAGCACTTTTTATTTTATCATGTATTCATAATTCCTAGACTTGTTCTTTGCAATTTCCACACTTGCTATTGTGCACATAACAAATATGTACTGTTACGAAACAATCTTTAACATACTTCTGAATCTTCTAAGTCCGCCAAAGCGATCCTTAGGTTAATATGCGTTTTAATATGCTAATTGTTATTTGCAAAACTATACAATGCTTAATCACTAAAGTGGTCTTATCCCATCATTTTAGTAATTATTATGTTGTAAATCGTATGTCCACACATAATGACCAGTACACCGCGATCACAAAACAAATAACACAATTTGCACTTATGAAAACGTACAATTTTTTGATCATATTATAAATTTTGGACCACAAGTGCACTTGATCTAAAATTGCACACAGAATACTGCGTGTATCTATTTACGTATAATATCTCTTTAACAATGTAGCGTGCCACACATTAGGAAGATTACGTGCCTCAACATCCGCAAGTTTGTAAGAACCAACCGCATCTATCGCCGTTATTTGATAAGTGCCTTCCCAATTAGATCCTAACTTTCCTTGGTTTTCGGTGCTACTTGCTTTGTTGTTTCTCAAAACCCACTCGCCGATGTCAAAGGCCAATGTACGCACCTTTTTATTGTAATACTTCGCTATCTGCTGTTTATTACTTGCTTCCTTTATCGCGGCCATCAACCTGCGTTCTTCGATAAAATTCAAATTTTCACATAATGAAAGGACCCGTTCATATACATTATAAACGATTCACAATAGTTGATTACATTGCGAGGTATTTGACCTATATATGATACATTTTACAAACATTGCATTCGTTTTTAAAAGACAATCTTTCTTTACATCAAAAATTGACAGGCATGCATACCATTTCATAATATCCACTATCCAACTATAAATTGATTTAATAATAATCTTTGATGAACTCAATGACTCGAATGCAACGTTCTTTGAAATATGCTATGAAAGACTCCAAGTAATATCTTTAAAATGAGCAAATGCACAGCGGAAGATTTCTTTAACACCTGAGAATAAACATGCTTTAAAGTGTACCAAAAGGTTGGTGAGTTCATTAGTTTATCATAATCATTTATTTCCATCATTTTAATAGACCACAAGAATTTCATTTCTAGTTCTCATAAATATACGTCCCATGCATAGAGACAAAAAATAATCATTCTTATGGTGAACACCTGGTAACCGACATTAACTAGATACATATAAGAATATCCCCTATCATTCCGGGATCCTCCTTCGGACATGATATAATTTCGAAGTACTAAAGCATCCGGTACTTTGGATGGGGTTTGTTAGGCCCAATAGATCTATCTTTAGGATTCGCGTCAATTAGGGTGTCTGTTCCCTAATTCTTAGATTACCAGACTTTAATAAAAAGGGGCATATTCGATTTCGATAATTCAACCATAGAATGTAGTTTCAATTACTTGTGTCTATTTCGTCAAACATTTATAAAAGCACATGTATTCTCAGTCCCAAAAATATAAAGGGTAAAAAGGCAAATGAAACTCACCATACTGTATTTCGTAGTAAAAATACATATAACGTCATTGAACAAGTGCAAGGTTGGCCTCGGATTCACGAACCTAAATTAATTATATATATTTATGTGTTGGTCAATATTTGTCTAACAAATTAGGTCAAGTCATAGTGTACCACAATCCTAATGCTCGAGACTAATATGCAAAAGTCAACAAAAGTAAATTTGACTCAAAATAATTTCCAAAAATTTATACATGATTAATATATAGTTTAAATATCGTCGTTTTATATTTTTAAATATTTTTAAAAGATTTATTAGAGTAAATAATATAATTTATTTATTAATAAATAAAATTTTATATTATATTTATATAATAAAATATACTTTTATATATATTAAGTAATAAAATTTATAGGGTTCATTTAATATTATAAAGATAATATGATACGTATTATTAAAGTAAGTTATTACACGTAGTAAAATATGTTTGTATCAAATATTTATTTGATAAAATAATATCTATAATGATAGTAAGTAAAAGTTGTATTATTTTATAATAATAATTATTATTATAAAAATATCAATATTTATAATTACTAAGATGACATTATGATAAAACGATAATTCTAATTATGATAACTTTAATATTTACGATAATTTTTAATATTATCTTTAAAATAATAATTCTATTTAAAATAATAATAATAATGATATTTATAGTAACAATGACATTTCTATTAAAATGATAATTTTTGTTAAAATGATAGTTTTAATACTAACGATAATTTTAATAATAATAGTAATGATAAAAATAATAAGAATGATAATTTTATCTAATTCAATATCTTATAATATTTTAATTTCATTATGATACTCTTACCCATTATTTCCTAATCGTTTCATTTAATAGATTTTAATCGTCTTTTATATCGTGTTCGTAATAATGATAATAATAGTAATCAAAATAATTAGGTGTTACAAATATTTGTTTTAATTACACTAATATTAATAATGATAGTTACTATAACATTATTAACGATAATACTAATAATTATCTTAATGATAATATAGTAATAATAATAATAACAATAACAATAACCATTTTTAAATAATGATATATATATTAATAATGATAATAATAATAATAATACCAATAATAATAATAATAATAATAATAATAATAATAATAATAATAATAATAATAATAATAATAATAATAATAATAATAATAATAATAATAATAATAATAATAATAATAATAATAATTGGATAATAATAAAAATACTAATTATAACTTTAACGATAATAACGATAGTAATAATAAAAAAATAACAATTTTTAATGATAAATCCTTTTATTGATAAAGATAATAATAATAATAATAATAATAAGATAAAACTAGAATGACGATAATAACGACGAAAATAATAATCATTTTTAATAATAATACAAAAATTCGATGGACTATAACTTCAAATCCGTTCATCGAAATCATTCGATATCTAAATGAAAAGTTCTTAATTTTTCGCTAGCTTTCAAACGACATGCATATCTTATACCTTATCTCAGTCGCATATATAACTAATTCAGGATTCAACATAACCTAACTAAAGGCAATATCAAAAGTACAAACATGCATAATCCTATATACTCGAGCACTAGTCAGGGATACACTATTAGTATGTAAAAGTTAAATTATGAGTACTCACGTATCAATATTGAGATTCAATATTGCAGGAAAGGTACGTAGACGCAACGGAGATGATAAACACTATATTGACCTCACGAGCATACCCATGAACCATACCAATCACCTCCATAGCTATAACCCATAATTTCCTTAATCCAATCCCACTCGAAAAACAATTTCGAAATCACTCGGACAGCACTCTGACGTAATATTTTATGTATACTAATAATATCTTGAAATAATACGGAGTAAATATATATATGTAAATCGATTGAGAGAGTTTAGAGAAAAATATTTTCAAGTTTCTATGGAATAATGAAACCTATTGAATTCTATTTATAATAGATTTTTGAATTATTAAAGTGAATTATTAAAGTATGAATTATTAAAGTGAATTATTAAAGTATGAATTATTAAAGTGAATTATTAAAGTATGAATTATTAAAGTGAATTATTAAAGTATGAATTATTAAAGTGAATTATTAAAGTATGAATTATTAAAGTGAATTATTAAAGTAAAAGTAAAGTAAAAATAAAGTAAAGGTAAAGTTTAAGTATAGTAAAAGTATAAAACTATGTACGTATAATATGCGTATAAATATATATAATATTAATTTAAATCGTTATATATATTTAATAAAATAAAATATAAATATCGTTATCTTTATCATACTGGTTAAGTAATGAGTTGTCAAAAGTGGTTCTAGATATTTATAAAAGTTATATACGTTTTAATAATAAAGTTCTTTTTAAACTGAAAACGTTTTTGTACGTTTGAAACTAAATCAAATAAATATAATAATTTTGTTTTCCAAAACCAAATATATTTTTAAGAATCATTTTGTTTAAAGGTTAAAATAATGGGAATCGTTATATCATAAAATGTTTTAAAAAAGTAGAATCATATATATTCATAATAGGTTTCAAGTTTTTAAATTACAGTTTGTTGGTGAAGCATGGGATAAAGTTCAAAGGTTAAATAAACGTATGAAATCATCTTAATGAAAAATGTTGAGTTACTTAACTTGTCGATATCCAACATCTAAGTTATTTACACTTCACGTTCTTACTTATAAATCACTTTACCATTTTCTGAATGTTGTCAAAAAGAATAGATTTCTTAAATCACAGTGGACCTCATAACATAGACCCGTAATCATATCATAATGTATCTGATAAATCAACAATTTGATATTATCTTCTAATTCCATCGATAAACATATTGAAACAAATACGATCATGTAAAGTATTATACGTTTAATACTTTATTAATATTCTCATGTTATAATATATATATATATATATATACATATATATACATATTTATTTATATATAACGGTTCGTGAATCGTCTGAATTTGGTCGAAGTTATAATGAATGTATGAACACAATTTAAAATTCTTGAGATTTAACTTAACAAACTTTGCTTATCGTGTCGGAATAATATAAAGATAAAGTTTAAATTTGATTGGAAATTTCTGGGTTGTCACACATAAAGCTTCCTTATTTGCCCCTTCATCAAAATTAGCGATTCTATATGTGGGTACAAGGATTTCAGCGGGAATTACGACTTCAGAACCATACACCAAACTAAAAGGTGTTTCACCAATGCTCTTTTTAAAAGTTGTGCGGTGAGACAATAGCACATTATAAAGCTCGTCAACCCATCCCGTTTGTAGTGACCCGAACTTTTCCATGTTTATATATATTAATTGAGATTGATATTTACATGATTAAATGTTTCCAACATGTTAAGCAATCAAACTTGTTAAGACTTGATTAATTGAAATATGTTTCATATAGACAATTGACCACCCAAGTTGACCGGTGATTCACGAACGTTAAAACTTGTAAAAACTATATGATGACATATATATGGATATATATATAGTTAACATGATACTATGATAAGTAAACATATCATTCAGTATATTAACAATGAACTACATATGTAAAAACAAGACTACTAACTTAATGATTTTTAAACGAGACATATATGTAACGATTATCGTTGTAAAGACATTTAATGTATATATATCATATTAAGAGATATTCATACATGATAATATCATGATAATATAATAATTTAAAATCTCATTTGATATTATAAACATTGGGTTAACAACATTTAACAAGATCGTTAACCTAAAAGATTCAAAACAACAATTACATGTAACGACTAACGATGACTTAACGACTCAGTTAAAATGTATATACATGTAGTGTTTTAATATGTATTTATACACTTTTGAAAGACTTCAATACACTTATCAAAATACTTCTACTTAACAAAAATGCTTACAATTACATCCTCGTTCAGTTTCATCAACAATTCTACTCGTATGCACCCGTATTCGTACTCGTACAATACACAGCTTTTAGATGTATGTACTATTGGTATATACACTCCAATGATCAGCTCTTAGCAGCCCATGTGAGTCACCTAACACATGTGGGAACCATCATTTGGCAACTAGCATGAAATATCTCATAAAATTACAAAAATATGAGTAATCATTCATGACTTATTTACATGAAAACAAAATAACATATCCTTTATATCTAATCCATACACCAACGACCAAAAACACCTACAAACACTTTCATTCTTCAATTTTCTTCATCTAATTGATCTCTCTCAAGTTCTATCTTCAAGTTCTAAGTGTTCTTCATAAATTCCAAAAGTTCTAGTTTCATAAAATCAAGAATACTTTCAAGTTTGCTAGCTCACTTCTAATCTTGTAAGGTGATCATCCAACCTCAAGAAATCTTTGTTTCTTACAGTAGGTTATCATTCTAATACAAGGTAATAATCATATTCAAACTTTGGTTCAATTTCTATAACTATAACAATCTTATTTTAAGTGATGATCTTACTTGAACTTGTTTTCGTGTCATGATTCTGCTTCAAGAACTTCGAGCCATCCAAGGATCCATTGAAGCTAGATCCATTTTTCTCTTTTCCAGTAGGTTTATCCAAGGAACTTAAGGTAGTAATGATGTTCATAACATCATTCGATTCATACATATAAAGCTATCTTATTCGAAGGTTTAAACTTGTAATCACTAGAACATAGTTTAGTTAATTCTAAACTTGTTCGCAAACAAAAGTTAATCCTTCTAACTTGAATTTTAAAATCAACTAAACACATGTTCTATATCTATATGATATGCTAACTTAATGATTTAAAACCTGGAAACACGAAAAACACCGTAAAACCGGATTTACGCCGTCGTAGTAACACCGCGGGCTGTTTTGGGTTAGTTAATTAAAAACTATGATAAACTTTGATTTAAAAGTTGTTATTCTGAGAAAATTATTTTTATTATGAACATGAAACTTTATCCAAAAATTATGGTTAAACTCAAAGTGGAAGTATGTTTTCTAAAATGGTCATCTAGACGTCGTTCTTTCGACTGAAATGACTACCTTTACAAGAACGACTTGTAACTTATTTTTCCGACTATAAACCTATACTTTTTCTGTTTAGATTCATAAAATAGAGTTCAATATGAAACCATAGCAATTTGATTCACTCAAAACGGATTTAAAATGAAGAAGTTATGGGTAAAACAAGATTGGATAATTTTTCTCATTTTAGCTACGTGAAAATTGGTAACAAATCTATTCCAACCATAACTTAATCAACTTGTATTGTATATTATGCAATCTTGAGATACCATAGACACGTATACAATGTTTCGACCTATCATGTCGACACATCTATATATATTTCGGAACAACCATAGACACTCTATATGTGAATGTTGGAGTTAGCTATACAGGGTTGAGGTTGATTCCAAAATATATTTAGTTTGAGTTGTGATCAATACTGAGATACGTATACACTGGGTCGTGGATTGATTCAAGATAATATTTATCGATTTATTTCTGTACATCTAACTGTGGACAACTAGTTGTAGGTTACTAACGAGGACAGCTGACTTAATAAACTTAAAACATCAAAATATATTAAAAGTGTTGTAAATATATTTTGAACATACTTTGATATATATGTATATATTGTTATAGGTTCGTGAATCAACCAGTGGCCAAGTCTTACTTCCTGACGAAGTAAAAATCTGTGAAAGTGAGTTATAGTCCCACTTTTAAAATCTAATATTTTTGGGATGAGAATACATGCAGGTTTTATAAATGATTTACAAAATAGACACAAGTACGTGAAACTACATTCTATGGTTGAATTATCGAAATCGAATATGCCCCTTGTTATTAAGTCTGGTAATCTAAGAATTAGGGAACAGACACCCTAATTGACGCGAATCCTAAAGATAGATCTATTGGGCTTAACAAACCCCATCCAAAGTACCGGATGCTTTAGTACTTCGAAATTTATATCATATCCGAAGGGTGTCCCGGAATGATGGGGATATTCTTATATATGCATTTTGTTAATGTCGGTTACCAGGTGTTCACCATATGAATGATTTTTATCTCTATGTATGGGATGTGTATTGAAATATGAAATCTTGTGATCTATTATTATGATTTGATATATATAGGTTAAACCTATAACTCACCAACATTTTTGTTGACGTTTTAAGCATGTTTATTCTCAGGTGATTATTAAGAGCTTCCGCTGTCGCATACTTAAATAAGGACAAGATTTGGAGTCCATGCTTGTATGATATTGTGTAAAAACTGCATTCAAGAAACTTATTTTGTTGTAACATATTTGTATTGTAAACCATTATGTAATGGTCGTGTGTAAACAGGATATTTTAGATTATCATTATTTGATAATCTACGTAAAGCTTTTTAAACCTTTATTGATGAAATAAAGGTTATGGTTTGTTTAAAAATGAATGCAGTCTTTGAAAAACGTCTCATATAGAGGTCAAAACCTCGCAACGAAATCAATTAATATGGAACGTTTTTAATCAATAAGAACGGGACATTTCAGTTGGTATCCGAGCGATGGTCTTAGAGAACCAGAATTTTGCATTAGTGTGTCTTATCTAGTTTGTTAGGATGCATTAGTGAGTCTGGACTTCGACCGTGTTTACTTGAAAAATGATTGCTTAACAAATTTTGTTGGAAACTATATATTTTTAACATGTGAATATTATGTGATATATTAATCTCTTAACGCGTTTGATATTATGTGATAGATGTCTACCTCTAGAACAAGTCCCATTGACTCACCTAATAATAATGAAGAGTCAAATGTAAATTGGAATGATTCGTGGACTGATTCACAAGTTCCCGAAGAGGAACCGGAAGAAGAGTCGGAACCGGAAGAAGAATCGGAACCGGAAGAAGAATCGGAACCGGATGAAGAAATAGAACCGGTGGGGGAAATAATAAAACGGTTAAGTAAAAGAAAATCCTCAACCAACCGACCAAGGTTAATTATGGTCAATGGTGTTTCCGCCAAGGAAGCAAAATATTGGGAGGATTACCAATTCTCCGATGAATCAGATTCCGACGAGAATTCCGATGATGTTATAGAAATTACCCCAACTGAATTTAAAAAGGCAAAAGAAAATAATAAGGGAAAGGGCATAAAAATAGAGAAATCTAATTCCAACCCCGATGAACTGTATATGTATCGTCAACCCCCGAAGTCCTTAAGTTGTAACAATGACCCGGGAACCTCTAAACCACCAGGTTTTTCTAAACCAATGTGGATAACGACGGCTCGTATTAGGGGAACATCATATATCCCTAGAAACTTGGCAAAACGAACAAAAATCGAAGAAGAAGAAACAAACGAGTCGGAATAAGATAGTTGTATTCGTGTGGTGTAATATATGTAATATAGTGTTCTTATGCTTTTTGATATATGTAAAAATTGCTTGTATTAATAAGTATTTTTTTTATGAATCTAACTCTTGTCTATTTTACAGTTTAAAAACACAAAATGGATAGACAGCCCAATATTTTAAGAGACCTACCCGGAGACATGATTGATGAAATCTTGTCTAGAGTCGGCCAGAATTCCTCGGCACAACTATTTAAGGCGAGATCAGTTTGTAAGACATTCGAAGAACGTTCCAAGAATGTCTTGGTTTATAAGAGACTTTCGTTTGAAAGATGGGGGATATCACATTGGGAAACCCATAAGTTACGATGTGTTTACTTTGACGCATATATTGCGGGGAACCCAAATGCTATTTTACGCAACGGGTTAAGAAATTATTTTGACTCAATATATCCGAATATTGGACTTCGTGATTTAGAAAAAGCGGCTAACATACAACATAAAGAAGCATGTTATGCTTACGGATTAGTAATGTTCGCTTCTCACCAGAGTGAGAACAAGAACATCGGGCTACAACTATTAAACAAAACATTTCCACAAGTGACGGAGTCGGTAATTGGGGTAAGAAATGAGGTTTTTAGATTGTTACGGGACTGTTGGACATTACGTAACCCTCGTCCCTTTGACGACGTTACAACACGCTATCTTATCAACGACCATAACGGTTATGTTGCACAAGACCAAGGATGGGAAGTAGTCCTAGTAAAACCAGAATGCATGACTTGTTTCTGGACGTATGAATTACGTGTCTTTATTGCCTTTGCTGAACGACTTGTGTATTAGCTAGAATTATCTTCACAACTATCTTGTATCAAAGTTATTGTGTGCTATATTTCATGCTTTATGTAAAATAAGCGGTATTGTAAGTTTGTAAAATATTGTATAAAAGTTTGAACGCGAAATATTATTATAATCAGTTTTTCATATAGAATTGTAGTAGTTGAATTGTATATTAGCTACTAAGTATGAACTTAACGGGTAGGTACTACCCGAATTTAAACTTATAAAACGCTAATATGAAGAAAAAGCTTTTATAAATGAGTTCATATTATGCTACGAAATACTATTAACTACTCTTAATATTCTGTATGATTAACTTGTTCCATTTAACTATTTTGAAGGAAATGGCACCGACTACTCGACACACCGTGAATATGAATGAAGAGGAATTCCGTACTTTTCTAGCTTCAAACATAGCCGCAGTACAGGCTGCGCTACATACCAACAATAACCTTGGATCTAGCAGTACAGGAAATCGTGTAGGATGCACCTACAAAGAATTCACTGCCTGCAAACCTTTGGAATTTGATGGAACCGAAGGACCGATCGGATTGAAACGGTGGACCGAGAAGGTCGAATCGGTGTTTGCCATAAGTAAGTGTACTGAAAAGGACAAAGTGAAGTACGCTACGCATACCTTCACAGGTTCTGCGTTAACATGGTGGAATACCTATCTAGAGCAAGTGGGACAAGACGATGCGTACGCACTACCGTGGTCAGCATTCAAGCACTTGATGAACGAGAAGTACCGTCCCAGAACCGAGGTAAATAAGCTCAAGACAGAACTTAGAGGGTTACGAACCCAAGGATTTGATATTACCACGTACGAAAGACGATTCACAGAATTGTGCCTATTGTGTCCGGGAGCATTCGAAGATGAGGAAGAGAAGATCGACGCGTTTGTGAAAGGATTACAGGAAAGAATCCAAGAAGATATAAGTTCACACGAGCCCGCCTCCATACAACAGGCATGTAGAATGGCTCACAAACTAGTGAACCAGATTGAAGAAAGAATTAAAGAACAGACTGCTGAAGAGGCCAATGTGAAGCAAGTCAAAAGAAAGTGGGAGGAAAATGGTGATAAGAATCACCAATACAACAACAACAACAATCGCAACATCAATCGCAACTACAACAAACGGCTCAACAACAACAACAACAACAACAACAACAGCAACTACAACAATCATCCCAACAACAATAATAACCGCAACAACAACAACAATCAGAAACAGCTATGCCAAAGGTGTGAAAAGTATCACTCGGGGTTCTGCACCAAATTTTGCAACAAGTGTAAAAGAAATGGTCATAGCGCGGCGAAGTGTGAGGTCTACGGACCAGGGGTTAATAGAATAAAAGGAACAAATGGTGTCGGAACGAGTAATGGCGGAGCAAGTAGTGTCGGAGCAAGCTATGCCAATGTAGTTTGTTATAAATGTGGAAAACCGGGCCACATTATTAGAAATTGCCCGAACCAGGAGAACACGAATGGACAAGGCCGCGGAAGAGTTTTCAATATTAATGCGGCAGAGGCACAGGAAGACCCGGAGCTTGTTACGGGTACGTTTCTTATTGACAATAAATCTGCTTACGTTTTATTTGATTCGGGTGCGGATAGAAGCTATATGAGTAGAGATTTTTGTGCTAAATTAAGTTGTCCATTGACGCCTTTGGATAGTAAATTTTTACTCGAATTAGCAAATGGTAAATTAATTTCAGCAGATAATATATGTCGGAATCGAGAAATTAAACTGGTTAACGAAACATTTAAGATTGATTTGATACCAGTAGAGTTAGGGAGTTTTGATGTGATAATCGGTATGGACTGGTTGAAAGAAGTGAAAGCAGAGATCGTTGGTTACAAAAATGCAATTCGCATTATACGAGAAAAAGGAAAACCCTTAATGGTGTACGGAGAAAAGGGCAACACGAAGCTACATCTTATTAGTAATTTGAAGGCACAAAAACTAATAAGAAAAGGTTGCTATGCTGTTCTAGCACACGTCGAGAAAGTACAAACTGAAGAAAAGAGCATCAATGATGTTCCCGTCGCAAAAGAATTTCCCGATGTATTTCCGAAAGAATTACCGGGATTACCCCCACATCGATCCGTTGAATTTCAAATAGATCTTGTACCAGGAGCTGCACCAATAGCTCGTGCTCCTTACAGACTCGCACCCAGTGAGATGAAAGAACTACAAAGCCAATTACAAGAACTTTTAGAGCAAGGTTTCATTCGACCAAGCACATCACCTTGGGGAGCTCCTGTTTTGTTTGTCAAGAAGAAAGATGGTACATTCAGGTTGTGTATCGACTACCGAGAGTTGAACAAACTTACCATCAAGAATCGCTACCCACTACTGAGAATCGACGACTTATTTGATCAACTACAAGGCTCGTCTGTTTATTCAAAGATTGACTTACGTTCCGGGTATCATCAAATGCGGGTGAAAGAAGATGATATTCCAAAGACTGCTTTCAGAACACGTTACGGTCATTACGAGTTTATGGTCATGCCGTTTGGTTTAACTAATGCACCAGCTGTGTTCATGGACCTTATGAACCGAGTGTGTGGACCATACCTTGACAAGTTTGTCATTGTTTTCATTGATGACATACTTATTTACTCAAAGAATGACCAAGAACACGGTGAACATTTGAGAAAGGTGTTAGAAGTATTGAGGAAGGAAGAATTGTATGCTAAGTTTTCAAAGTGTGCATTTTGGTTGGAAGAAGTTCAATTCCTCGGTCACATAGTGAACAAAGAAGGTATTAAGGTGGATCCGGCAAAGATAGAAACTGTTGAAAAGTGGGAAACCCCGAAAACTCCGAAACACATACGCCAGTTTTTAGGACTAGCTGGTTACTACAGAAGGTTCATCCAAGACTTTTCCAGAATAGCAAAACCCTTGACTGCATTAACGCATAAAGGGAAGAAATTTGAATGGAATGATGAACAAGAGAAAGCGTTTCAGTTATTGAAGAAAAAGCTAACTACGGCACCTATATTGTCATTGCCTGAAGGGAATGATGATTTTGTGATTTATTGTGATGCATCAAAGCAAGGTCTCGGTTGTGTATTAATGCAACGAGCGAAGGTGATTGCTTATGCGTCTAGACAATTGAAGATTCACGAACAAAATTATACGACGCATGATTTGGAATTAGGCGCGGTTGTTTTTGCATTAAAGACTTGGAGGCACTACTTATATGGGGTCAAAAGTATTATATATACCGACCACAAAAGTCTTCAACACATATTTAATCAGAAACAACTGAATATGAGGCAGCGTAGGTGGATTGAATTATTGAATGATTACGACTTTGAGATTCGTTACCACCCGGGGAAGGCAAATGTGGTAGCCGATGCCTTGAGCAGGAAGGACAGAGAACCCATTCGAGTAAAATCTATGAATATAATGATTCATAATAACATTACTACTCAAATAAAGGAGGCGCAACAAGGAGTTTTAAAAGAGGGAAATTTAAAGGATGAAATACCCAAAGGATCGGAGAAGCATCTTAATATTCGGGAAGACGGAACCCGGTATAGGGCTGAAAGGATTTGGGTACCAAAATTTGGAGATATGAGAGAAATGGTACTTAGAGAAGCTCATAAAACCAGATACTCAATACATCCTGGAACGGGGAAGATGTACAAGGATCTCAAGAAACATTTTTGGTGGCCGGGTATGAAAGCCGATGTTGCTAAATACGTAGGAGAATGTTTGACGTGTTCTAAGGTCAAAGCTGAGCATCAGAAACCATCAGGTCTACTTCAACAACCCGAAATCCAGGAATGGAAATGGGAAAACATTACCATGGATTTCATCACTAAATTGCCAAGGACTGCAAGTGATTTTGATACTATTTGGGTAATAGTTGATCGTCTCACCAAATCAGCACACTTCCTACCAATAAGAGAAGATGACAAGATGGAGAAGTTAGCACGACTGTATTTGAAGGAAGTCGTCTCCAGACATGGAATACCAATCTCTATTATCTCTGATAGGGATGGCAGATTTATTTCAAGATTCTGGCAGACATTACAGCAAGCATTAGGAACTCGTCTAGACATGAGTACTGCCTATCATCCACAAACTGATGGGCAGAGCGAAAGGACGATACAAACGCTTGAAGACATGCTACGAGCATGTGTTATTGATTTCGGAAACAGTTGGGATCGACATCTACCGTTAGCAGAATATTCCTACAACAACAGCTACCATTCAAGCATTGAGATGGCGCCGTTTGAAGCACTTTATGGTAGAAAGTGCAGGTCTCCGATTTGTTGGAGTGAGGTGGGGGATAGACAGATTACGGGTCCGGAGATTATACAAGAAACTACCGAGAAGATCATCCAAATTCAACAACGGTTGAAAACTGCCCAAAGTCGACAAAAGAGCTACGCTGACATTAAAAGAAAAGATATAGAATTTGAAATTGGAGAGACGGTCATGCTTAAAGTTGCACCTTGGAAAGGCGTTGTTCGATTTGGTAAACGAGGGAAATTAAATCCAAGGTATATTGGACCATTCAAGATTATTGATCGTGTCGGACCAGTAGCTTACCGACTTGAGTTACCTCAACAACTCGCGGCTGTACATAACACTTTCCACGTCTCGAATTTGAAGAAATGTTTTGCTAAAGAAGATCTCACTATTCCGTTAGATGAAATCCAAATCAACGAAAAACTTCAATTCATCGAAGAACCCGTCAAAATAATGGATCGTGAGGTTAAAAGACTTAAGCAAAACAAGATACCAATTGTTAAGGTTCGATGGAATGCTCGTAGAGGACCCGAGTTCACCTGGGAGCATGAAGATCAGATGAAGAAGAAATACCCGCATCTATTTCCAGAAGATTCATCAACACCTTCAACAGCTTAAAATTTCGGGACGAAATTTATTTAACGGGTAGGTACTGTAGTGACCCGAACTTTTCCATGTTTATATATATTAATTGAGATTGATATTTACATGATTAAATGTTTCCAACATGTTAAGCAATCAAACTTGTTAAGACTTGACTAATTGAAATATGTTTCATATAGACAATTGACCACCCAAGTTGACCGGTGATTCACGAACGTTAAAACTTGTAAAAACTATATGATGACATATATATGGATATATATATAGTTAACATGATACTATGATAAGTAAACATATCATTAAGTATATTAACAATGAACTACATATGTAAAAACAAGACTACTAACTTAATGATTTTTAAACGAGACATATATGTAACGATTATCGTTGTAAAGACATTTAATGTATATATATCATATTAAGAGATATTCATACATGATAATATCATGATAATATAATAATTTAAAATCTCATTTGATATTATAAACATTGGGTTAACAACATTTAACAAGATCGTTAACCTAAAAGTTTCAAAACAACACTTACATGTAACGACTAACGATGACTTAACGACTCAGTTAAAATGTATATACATGTAGTGTTTTAATATGTATTTATACACTTTTGAAAGACTTCAATACACTTATCAAAATACTTCTACTTAACAAAAATTCTTACAATTACATCCTCGTTCAGTTTCATCAACAATTCTACTCGTATACACCCGTATTCGTACTCGTACAATACACAGCTTTTAGATGTATGTACTATTGGTATATACACTCCAATGATCAGCTCCTAGCAGCCCATGTGAGTCACATAACACATGTGGGAACCATCATTTGGCAACTAGCATGAAATATCTCATAAAATTACAAAAATATGAGTAATCATTCATGACTTATTTACATGAAAACAAAATAACATATCCTTTATATCTAATCCAGACACCAACGACCAAAAACACCTACAAACACTTTCATTCTTCAATTTTCTTCATCTAATTGATCTCTCTCAAGTTCTATCTTCAAGTTCTAAGTGTTCTTCATAAATTCCAAAAGTTCTAGTTTCATAAAATCAAGAATACTTTCAAGTTTGCTAGCTCACTTCTAATCTTGTAAGGTGATCATCCAACCTCAAGAAATCTTTGTTTCTTACAGTAGGTTATCATTCTAATACAAGGTAATAATCATATTCAAACTTTGGTTCAATTTCTATAACTATAACAATCTTATTTTAAGTGATGATCTTACTTGAACTTGTTTTCGTGTCATGATTCTGCTTCAAGAACTTCGAGCCATCCAAGGATCTATTGAAGCTAGATCCATTTTTCTCTTTTCCAGTAGGTTTATCCAAGGAACTTAAGGTAGTAATGATGTTCATAACATCATTCGATTCATACATATAAAGCTATCTTATTCGAAGGTTTAAACTTGTAATCACTAGAACATAGTTTAGTTAATTCTAAACTTGTTCGCAAACAAAAGTTAATCCTTCTAACTTGACTTTTAAAATCAACTAAACACATGTTCTATATCTATATGATATGCTAACTTAATGATTTAAAACATGGAAACACGAAAAACACCGTAAAACCGGATTTACGCCGTCGTAGTAACACCGCGGGCTGTTTTGGGTTAGTTAATTAAAAACTATGATAAACTTTGATTTAAAAGTTGTTATTCTGAGAAAATTATTTTTATTATGAACATGAAACTATATCCAAAAATTATCGTTAAACTCAAAGTGGAAGTATGTTTTCTAAAATGGTCATCTAGACGTCGTTCTTTCGACTGAAATGACTACCTTTACAAGAACGACTTGTAACTTATTTTTCCGACTATAAACCTATACTTTTTCTGTTTAGATTCATAAAATAGAGTTCAATATGAAACCATAGCAATTTGATTCACTCAAAACGGATTTAAAATGAAGAAGTTATGGGTAAAACAAGATTGGATAATTTTTCTCATTTTAGCTACGTGAAAATTGGTAACAAATCTATTCCAACCATAACTTAATCAACTTGTATTGTATATTATGTAATCTTGAGATACCATAGACACGTATACAATGTTTCGACCTATCATGTCGACACATCTATATATATTTCGGAACAACCATAGACACTCTATATGTGAATGTTGGAGTTAGCTATACAGGGTTGAGGTTGATTCCAAAATATATTTAGTTTGAGTTGTGATCAATACTGAGATACGTATACACTGGGTGGTGGATTGATTCAAGATAATATTTATCGATTTATTTCTGTACATCTAACTGTGGACAACTAGTTGTAGGTTACTAACGAGGACAGCTGACTTAATAAACTTAAAACATCAAAATATATTAAAAGTGTTGTAAATATATTTTGAACATACTTTGATATATATGTATATATTGTTATAGGTTCGTGAATCAACCAGTGGCCAAGTCTTACTTCCCGACGAAGTAAAAATCTGTGAAAGTGAGTTATAGTCCCACTTTTAAAATCTAATATTTTTGGGATGAGAATACATGCAGGTTTTATAAATGATTTACAAAATAGACACAAGTACGTGAAACTACATTCTATGGTTGAATTATCGAAATCGAATATGCCCCTTGTTATTAAGTCTGGTAATCTAAGAATTAGGGAACAGACACCCTAATTGACGCGAATCCTAAAGATAGATCTATTGGGCTTAACAAACCCCATCCAAAGTACCGGATGCTTTAGTACTTCGAAATTTATATCATATCCGAAGGGTGTCCCGGAATGATGGGGATATTCTTATATATGCATTTTGTTAATGTCGGTTACCAGGTGTTCACCATATGAATGATTTTTATCTCTATGTATGGGATGTGTATTGAAATATGAAATCTTGTGGTCTATTATTATGATTTGATATATATATAGGTTAAACCTATAACTCACCAACATTTTTGTTGACGTTTTAAGCATGTTTATTCTCAGGTGATTATTAAGAGCTTCCGCTGTCGCATACTTAAATAAGGACAAGATTTGGAGTCCATGCTTGTATGATATTGTGTAAAAACTGCATTCAAGAAACTTATTTTGTTGTAACATATTTGTATTGTAAACCATTATGTAATGGTCGTGTGTAAACAGGATATTTTAGATTATCATTATTTGATAATCTACGTAAAGCTTTTTAAACCTTTATTGATGAAATAAAGGTTATGGTTTGTTTAAAAATGAATGCAGTCTTTGAAAAACGTCTCATATAGAGGTCAAAACCTCGCAACGAAATCAATTAATATGGAACGTTTTTAATCAATAAGAACGGGACGTTTCACCGTTCGCTTATCATTCAAACTCCTTTTAATTCTGCTAACAATATCACGATTAGTAACTTCGCACAAGCCATTAGCTTGCGGGTGCGCGACTGATGTACATTTTTGAATGATATTCAAATCATCACACCATGTTTTAAATGGGTCTTCTTCTATATGCGCACCATTATCGCTAACAAGTTCGCGAGGAATTCCAAATCAAAATACGATATACTCTCAAACAAAATTTTGCACATGCACGCCTGTAATTGTACGCACCGCCTTCGCTTCAACCCATTTCGTAAAATAGTCGATTGCAACGATTAAGAATTTGACATTTCCAGCACCTGGCGGGAATGATCCCACAATGTCAATGGCTCATTTATAAAATGGCCTCTGGGAATTAACTGGGATCATATCATGCTGCGGTTTTCGATTTTGCGGGGCATGCCTCTGACACCCTTTACATCGCTTTACAATTTTCGCCACATCACGATACATACTTGGCCAAAAATAACCCATTGGCATTATTTTAGCCGCTATAGTCTGTACCCCAAATGAAGCGCGTAAGAACCACTGTGCACTTCTTCCACATTTAACGTTGCCTCCACTGGGCCCAAACATCGCATTAATGGACCAGTGAAAGATTTTCGGGTACAACAAATCGTTCTCTATTACATACATTGGTGTTCTTTCGTGAACTAAACTATCCTCGTCCTTGTCTTCTGGCAACACATTGTTCCGCAACTTATTGAGAATGGGGTTCATCCAATTCGGCTGCATTTCATCAACTGCCGCTACAACTAATCCACCATCAATTGATTTGTTTGGTAACTCCTCTACCCAAACTTGCTTTTAAAAGTGCGAAAAAGCTAAAGCAGCTAGTTTACTTAACGCATCTGCTTTCTTATTTTGACTTCTTGGAACTTGCGAGAGTTCAAAATATTCAAATGCTTCTGCTCCTTCTTGAACTAATTTCAAGTACTTTTGCGTAGATAACTCGTGCGCTTCAAATGATCCATTGAATTGATTTGCTACCAATTGCGAATCAGTATATGCTCGAAGTTTCGTGATTTTCATTTTCTTGCAATACTTAAACCAACTAATAACACCTCATATTCGGCCTCATTGTTGGTGACATCAAAATTAAAACGCAACGCGTGTGTATGCTCTTCACCGCTTGGACTTGCTAATACAAGACCAGCACCCGCATCCTTAGTGCACGATGCGCCATCTGTTAATAAGTCCCAAGTTTTGCCTTGGACTTGCTTTAATTCACTCCTTTCATGAATTACTTCTAATTCACCAGTCATTTTCATACGGTAGATAAGTGATTTCATACGCCCCCAATTCAATTGCCCATTTGGCAAGTATTCCAGATATGCTTGGCTTACTTAATGTAACATCCCGCATTTTTCCGTTAAATTATTTTAACGCCCATCTTTTATTTTGATAATATCGTTCGTATCTAGATTCGTATCCTCTATTAGCTAACGTTCTTAATATTTTCGTTATTGGATTTTAACACCTCTCGTTTACACTAGCGTTTTTATAATAATTCGTTCGGTTAATTCACGAACCTGCTTCTAAACTTGAGGGACTAACTTTGCCATTTGATCAAAGATGTAACTAGTGGAAACTAGTTAACACTCACCACCTCCACTCATTCACTCACCTCTTTTATCCTTACTACTTCCATTTTTCTCTCAACTCTCAAAATCATTCAATCATCATCTAAATTCGATCTAGGAGGCTAACATCAAACAAATTACATATTTGGAATCCTCTCTTCATCCTCTACAACTTGATACCAATTTCATCTCATTTTGGTAACTTTTCTAAAACACTAGATTCCTTGTTCTTGATATTTCTAACTTAAAAGTGTGTTAATTAGTGTCTATGGCTCAAGTATAACATGAATATATGATTTATATGCTTGTTCTTGTCATTTTGATGTAACTAGCTTAAACTTGAAATGGGTGTGTTTGATCTTGAGTTTTGGATGGTTAAATGTTGTTGTTATGTTAAAGTTCATGTATTAAATGTGTTACTAGCATCATTAGCTTCAATTTGGTGTGTAGGTTGATTTAGAAAAGCTTCATTTACAAAATAGTTGAATTCATGATTTTGGTTAGGGTTTGATGAACTTTAAAATGAACTTTTGATGCATTGAATGCTTGTTAATGTTGTTAGTAAGTGTTTAGTTGCAATGTATGTATAATTACATTCGAAACGGCATATCGTATGTGTAAATAACATTCCCGAATCATAAAATACGTTTTACGAACTTGAAACCTTGATAATGAACCTTTAGTGATCACTTGACGAGAATTTGGTTATTGTAAATGATATTTTTGTGTGATGAAAAGTGTTTAGTTGTATTCCTCATTAAATTACCTTTCCAACGATGTATGGTATGCGTTTTAGGTGTTTACGGTTCATTAGTTATGATAAATTGAACTTTGGTCCGAGACTTGTAAAATTTTTAAGCAGTTTCACTGAATCAGGTACAGATGCGGCGCATCACTATTGGATGCGGGGCATCTGTGGCTGATGCGGTGCATCACTTAGTGATGCAGCGCATCTGAGGCAGACTGCCGAAAGTGATCGTTTTTCGTTTAATTCCAACTATGCTACGCACCTCCGATTAACATGTAACTTGTTCTAACATGCTCATATATGATTAGGAAACTTAGAAAAATTGTTCGAGACCCGACCCGAACATGTTGACTTTTTCGTTCACTTTGACTTTGACCAAGTTTGACTTTTAGTTAAACTTAACCAAATGTTTATACGATCGTTTCTAACATGCTTTTATACATATATCTTGCATGAAACTTGACAATTTGACTCACATACTATATAATCGAGTCGTAATGAGCCATAGGAGTAATTGAACAACTTTGACCAATCGTGTTACCGTTATTGATACAACCTACTTGTTTAGTTCAAGACTAGCATTCGTCTGTGACGACCCGGAAATTTCTGACCAAATTTAAACTTAACCTTTAAATCTTTCTGACACGATAAGCAGAATTTGTAATGTTGAATCTCAAAAAGTTTGGAACTACATTCATGTAATCAATTACCCTTTGACCGTATTCGACGATTCACGAACAATTATGTGTATATAGATATGTATATATAATATATAATATTAACTGAAAACATTAACAAAGTATTAGATATATGATACTTTACATAAACATATTTGTTTCGATATATTTATCGACAGAATTAAGAGATAATATCAAATGATTGAATTATCAGATACATTATGATATGATTACGGGCCTATGTTATGAGGTCCACTGTGATTTAAGAAATCTATTTTTTTGACAACTCATTACTTAACCAGTATGATAAAGATAACGATATTTATATTTTATTTTATTAAATATATATATATATATATATATAACGATTTAAATTAATATTATATATATATTTTATACGCGTATTATACGTACATAGTTTTATACTTTTACTATACTTTAACTTTAACTTTACCTTTACTTTACTTTTACTTTACTTTAACTTTAATAATTCATACTTTAATAATTCACTTTAATAATTCGTACTTTAATAATTCACTTTAATAATTCATACTTTAATAATTCACTTTAATAATTCATACTTTAATAATTCACTTTAATAATTCAAAAATCTATTATAAATAGAATTCAATAGGTTTCATTATTTCATAGAAACTTGAAAATATATTTCTCTAAACTCTCTCAATCGAATTACATATATATATTTACTTAGTATTATTTCAAGATATTATTAGTATACATAAAATACTACGACAGAGTTATATTCAGACAATTTCAAAATAAGTTTTCAAACGGGATAGAGCTAAGGAAATTATGGGTTATAGCTAAGGAGGTTATGGGTATTGTTCGAGGGTATTGCTCGTGAGGTCAACCTAACATTTATCATTTTCGTTGCGTCTACGTACTTTCCTGCAATATTGAATCACAATATTGATACGTGAGCATTCATATCTTATTTTTTTATATTCATAGTGTATCCCTGACTAGTGCTCGAGTATATATGATTATGCATGTTTGTATGCTTAGTTTCGTCGTTAAATAGTTTATGATAAATCACGAATTTGATACATATGCTACTGAGATAAGGTATATGATATGCATGTCGTTAAAAAGCTAAAGAAAAATTAATAACTTTTCATTTAGAAATCGTGTGGGTTCGATAAACGGATTAAAAGATATGGCCAACTGAATTATTATTAATTTTAATATTATTATTAAAACTATTATTATAATTGTTATCAGTTGATGTTATTACTAAAATTATCTTTATTACTAAAAATTAATATTTTTATTGAAACTATCATTTTATTATTTGTATCATTATTATTATTATCAATATTATTTAATCAAATAAATATGCGTACAAAGATATTTTTACCACACGTAATATAATTACATTAATAATACATACCACTATATTTTTATGATATCAAGTGAATTTTATAAATTTTACTACTTGAGATATATAAAAGTATATTTTTATCATATATGAATTTAAATATAAATTTTTATTTATTAATAAATGACTTGTATTATTTAGTATAATAAGATCTGATAAATATATTTAAATATATAAAACGACTATATATAAGTTATATAATAAACATGTATAGATTTTGGAAGTCATTTTGGGTCAAGTTGACTTTTGTTGACTTTTGCATGTCGGTCTCGAGCATTAGGATTGTGATACACTACGACTTGACCTAAATTGTTAGACAGATATTGACCAACATATAAATATATATACTTAATATAGGTTCGTGAATCCAAGACAAACCCTGCACTTGTTCAGTTCCGTCATATACATAATTGCTACGAAATACAGTATTGTGAGTTTCATTTGGTCCCTTTTTATATATATTTTTGGGCTGAGAATACATGCGCTGATTTATAAATGTTTTACAAAATAGGCACAAGTACTAAAACTAATTCTATGTGGGTTTAAACCAGAAATATACCCTTAGCTTGGTAACATTAAACTACTTGTCTATGTACGGTAGGCGCGAATCCTAAAGATAGATCTATTGGGTCTGACAAACCCCATCCTGACTATGGGATGCTTTAGTACTTCGGGGTTATTTTAAACACACCTGATCTGGTGTACTTCAGAGGGTAAAACATGAACGTTAAGGCTTGTTACCGGGTGCCTACAACTTATAGAATACTTTTATACACTTGCGAGTGTACGGATATTTATAGAAATTGAAATCTTGTGGTCTATTACTATTACGGAAATGATGGATTATGATAAACTAATGAACTCACCAACCTTTTGGTTGACACTTTAAAGCATGTTTATTCTCAGGTATTAAAGAATTCTTCCGCTGTGCATTAGCTCATTTTAAGAATATTACTTGGAGTCATTCAAGACATACTTTGAAAGACGTTGCATTCGAGTCGTTGAGTTCATCAAGATTAATATTAAGTCAATTATAGTTGGATGTAATATGAAATGGTATGCATGCCGTCAATTTTTGATGTAAAGAAAGTTTGTCTTTTAAAAACGAATGTAATGTTTTGTAAAACGTATCATATAGAGGTCAAATACCTCGCGATGTAATCAACTATTGTGAATCGTTTATAATGTATATGAACGGGTCCTTTCAGTTGGTATCAGAGCGGTGGTCTTAGCGAACCAGGTCTTGCATTAGTGTGTCTAACTGATAGTTGTTAAGATGCATTAGTGAGTCTGGACTTCGACCGTGTCTGCATGTCAAAATTTTTGCTTATCATTTTTAGTCGGAAATCATCTACTTACCATCCTTAGGAAATTACCTGCTTATCACTCTTAAGTCTAGACGCGTTTTCCTACATTTATTGCATAATAGTGTATAGACGAATTCTTATCTTAGCATATCTGTTACTGTGAACTTTGACTGACATCTTTCAAAGATTCCTCCGTAATTTATGGGATTTTGGTATTATATATACATATGTAAATTATATATTGAAGAATACCAAATCTAAATTCTACAATCTATTTCATACCAAAAAAAAAAATTCTTTCCCTGATCATACAAGATGGATCCCTCAACCATTTCGAGTTCCTCGAATTCCGACAGCTATGCCGATATGGATTTCCACATGAGCTCTGAAAGCAGCGTGATCGGAATGGATCAACCAATTAGCCATCATCTATTCTGGATGAATTGGGGATGGGTTCGTAATCTACTTAACCATTGGAGACAAGAAGAAGGCGATCCCTTTCATCTACCACATTGCCCTCTTGGCAATGAACCTGAAGCACTTACCGGCGAACCTGTCCGAAACACCATTTTCTCTCTCATTTCCAGAGTATCTCGTCATGATTATATACTACACCAAATTCTAGATCTTATTTATCCACTCGTCCGAACAGACAATCACCCCGGTGTAATAGAAGAAGTCAACGAGCTTCGCACTCGGGTAGTGGCTTTGGAGAATATGGTGCAAAGGTTACAAACACCAGCAGTAGCACCAGCAGCATAACTAGTACCACCATCAACAACATCAACAGTACCATTACCACCACCAACAACAACCGCATCGCAAACCTCAACTTCACAATCTGTCCCACGAGCATCGACGTAATACGCCATGTAGATACCAAGGAATACCACAACGATGAAGTATTGATTCATAACTTCATTGAGGAAACATTCTACGGCGATTATGTAATTTCTAAAGTTTAGAAATTATCTATCCTAGCCTTAACCATAAATTAAATGAGTTTAATTTAATATTAACTCATTAAATCAATATTACATCTGAAGAAATATACACATATATATTTCCATAAAGACTGTAATAAAATTCTTTTGTACAAAATATTAATTGTGAAATTTTTTTTAACGGGTAGGTAATACCCGAGAGATATATAAATTCACAATTAATATGTTACATTCTTCGAATCTGATTCAGCAAATCATCTATTATACTCCCTACTTTCACAACAATATACATTCTTTTATAGAAATCAAAACAACCATACTCATTCAAAATCTAATTACATATTCTGATTTTGAAATCTCAGAATTCGATTCAAGATATAACCGAAATCATCATTCTTAGATTCCTACATCTTTCAAAACTATACTTTGACTTCAAAACTGTCCTAGAACCTCATTTCTATTCATGGAACTCACAAAAATATTTGTATCATTCAAAATCTTAGAACATCATATGTATATTAACAATTACAATATGTGTTCAAACACTTCGAAATTCCTAAAGACATGCGAGATGATGATCCAACCACATATTACCCACTGTCATGCATCTGAAAAGCTCTCGAAACCAAAGTTATAGTTTAACACGTATCCGTGTCAGATCCTTTGATATTTATTACCAAATATAATTTTTCAATCTCTTTCCAAAATAGACAGTTTTGTCACAGCTCCAGCAAATCACCTTCATTTGTTTATACGAATAAACCTTATTATAAAAATTACCCCTTCATCATTGTTACCGGGGAACCTTTCATATCTCGCCACATTAGCAGTAAACTTATCAACAACTTCATTAACCTTCGACTTAAGCCTCTCCGAAAAGCCACTATACTTATTCATTAAAACCCCATCATGTACTCACCTACATCCTGTAACAATAATTGTCACACCAACTACTGGGAATTAGCAATCAGTATTTTGAATTTCGCGACAATTTTACGTCAAAAGTTATACATATAACGTCTATCTCCTAGACTTACATACTTCGAATGTGAATTTTCTGAAAAACATCCCAAACTATGAACTAGTTCTCCGAAATTGGAAAAATGCTGATGAAGCAGCAAAAACTGTAAACGACTTTAACAGTCAAAAGTTTGATGATAAAGAATAGTATGGTGGTAAAGCTGAGAAAAAGAGAAGGTTTGAAACTGGAAAACGGATTGAGCAGACCATGAAGGAGGCTGTGGACAAATCACAAAGACTAAACTTGCTTTAAAAGGATCCAAATGATTCAGTGTCTACTGAAATCGTTAGCAAACACCTTACTTCTTATTCTAAACCTTCACAGACAAATCTTCTTCATCATCCATATTATCTTATCTTTTATTATAATATCATCGATATTCCTGAAGATATTTTCACAACTATTCTTATTCGATATCTTTTATCTCTTCGCAATATCTGCGTTACAACATAAAAAGAAACTGTGTTAGTTTCTTAATTTAAAAAAAATTATGAATTTAAAATAGGAATGTTTTTGAAGTAGTGTTGGGAACTGAAGCATGAGTTAGTATAATATAATGACATTTGATCAACGTGATTATATTACAGTAAGTCATGCTGAGTTTCTAATGGAACGTGATGATTCACAGAACATACCGTCATCATGTACAGTTTACACGACTCTTACATTCTACCCAATTTTCAAACATATTAAGAACATATCATCTTAATAGCTCTATATTTTCAGATATTCTGGTAATTTGCCAAATCAAGATCGTGCCATTACAATTTTCTTCTTGGAACATTAACTACGTTCATCCAAAAATTCATATCTACGAATTCTGGACTATTATCCGCTTGACTTAAGATCGGGAAGAGAAAACGAAAGCATGAAGCTCCGAAATATAATGGAGAATATAAAGCCCGATAACAACCCCGAAATTACAAACCGTGTATATAAATGCGTATAGCAATATAAAGATACGGGAGAATGAAAAACACAATAACCCCAAGGTAATGGTAGAAGAAAATAACTTCCTCCGGTGGTAGATGAAAAAGAAGAATGACAGATATGAAAGTTAAAAGTATATCAAGAATCAATACTGGATGAAGCATATTAACGAATGCTTTAAAGTATGAATTGGGGAGAAAGACTAGAAGGTGTGAGCTGTGGAAATAAAGAAACGAAGGGATGGAATTATAGTAAAATATCAGACAGAGAAATCGAGACAGATTATCGCATTTAATCAAAGAAGATCCTGATTTCCTTAATCGCCGAAGAACCAAATCTTATTGCAAAGATTTTCTTTAAATCCCATGAATTCCGGAAATCAATCATAACTACGTCATCGGTTAAAATGAACATACGTTTACTCATTTCACTCTCTTGCGATAGCTTCACTTATACTCTTCGCGTAATCAAATTGTTTTATCTATATTACTCAATGATGATAAAACTCTATTTATCAACTCATATTCGTCATGAAAACATTTTTATAGTTAGCCATGACGACCTCGATCAAATTTTGGGACGAAATTTCTTTAACGGGTAGGTACTGTGACGACCCGGAAATTTCCGATCAAATTTAAACTTAACCTTTATATGTTTCTGACACGATAAGCAGAATTTGTAATGTTGAATCTCAAAAAGTTTGGAACTACATTCATGTAATCAATTACCCTTTGACCGTGTTCGACGATTCACGAACAATTATGTGTATATAGATATGTATATATAATATATAATATTAACTGAAAACATTAACAAAGTATTAGATATATATGATACTTTACATAAACATATTTGTTTCGATATATTTATCGACAGAATTAAGAGATAATATCAAATGATTGAATTATCAGATACATTATGATATGATTACGGGCCTATGTTATGAGGTCCACTGTGATTTAAGAAATCTATTTTTTTGACAACTCATTACTTAACCAGTATGATAAAGATAACGATATTTATATTTTATTTTATTAAATATATATATATATATATATATATATAACGATTTAAATTAATATTATATATATATTTTATACGCGTATTATACGTACATAGTTTTATACTTTTACTATACTTTAACTTTACCTTTACTTTACTTTTACTTTACTTTAACTTTAATAATTCATACTTTAATAATTCACTTTAATAATTTGTACTTTAATAATTCACTTTAATAATTCATACTTTAATAATTCACTTTAATAATTCATACTTTAATAATTCACTTTAATAATTTGTACTTTAATAATTCACTTTAATAATTCATACTTTAATAATTCACTTTAATAATTCATACTTTAATAATTCACTTTAATAATTCAAAAATCTATTATAAATAGAATTCAATAGGTTTCATTATTTCATAGAAACTTGAAAATATATTTCTCTAAACTCTCACAATCGAATTACATATATATATTTACTTAGTATTATTTCAAGATATTATTAGTATACATAAAATACTACGACGGAGTTATATTCAGACGATTTCAAAATAAGTTTTCAAACGGGATAGAGCTAAGGAAATTATGGGTTATAGCTAAGGAGGTTATGGGTATTGTTCGAGGGTATTGCTCGTGAGGTCAACCTAACGTTTATCATTTTCGTTGCGTCTACGTACTTTCTTGCAATATTGAATCACAATATTGATACGTGAGCATTCATATCTTATTTTTTTATATTCATAGTGTATCCCTGACTAGTGCTCGAGTATATATGATTATGCATGTTTGTATGCTTAGTTTTGTCGTTAAATAGTTTATGATAAATCACGAATTTGATACATATGCTACTGAGATAAGGTATATGATATGCATGTCGTTAAAAAGCTAAAGAAAAATTAATAACTTTTCATTTAGAAATCGTGTGGGTTCGATAAACGGATTAAAAGATATGGCCAACTGAATTATTATTAATTTTAATATTATTATTAAAACTATTATTATAATTGTTATTGTTATTACTAAAATTATCTTTATTACTAAAAATTAATATTTTTATTGAAACTATCATTTTATTATTTGTATCATTATTATTATTATCAATATTATTTAATCAAATAAATATGCGTACAAAGATATTTTTACCACACGTAATATAATTACATTAATAATACATACCACTATATTTTTATGATATCAAGTGAATTTTATAAATTTTATTACTTGAGATATATAAAAGTATATTTTTATCATATATGAATTTAAATATAAATTTTTATTTATTAATAAATGACTTGTATTATTTAGTATAATAAGATCTGATAAATATATTTAAATATATAAAACGACTATATATAAGTTATATAATAAACATGTATAGATTTTGGAAGTCATTTTGGGTCAAGTTGACTTTTGTTGACTTTTGCATGTCGGTCTCGAGCATTAGGATTGTGATACACTACGACTTGACCTAAATTGTTAGACAGATATTGACCAACATATAAATATATATACTTAATATAGGTTCGTGAATCCGAGACAAACCCTACACTTGTTCAGTTCCGTCATATACATAATTGCTACGAAATACAGTATTGTGAGTTTCATTTGGTCCCTTTTTATATATATTTTTGGGCTGAGAATACATGCGCTGATTTATAAATGTTTTACGAAATAGGCACAAGTACTAAAACTAATTCTATGTGGGTTTAAACCAGAAATATACCCTTAGCTTGGTAACATTAAACTACTTGTCTATGTACGGTAGGCGCGAATCCTAAAGATAGATCTATTGGGTCTGACAAACCCCATCCTGACTATGAGATGCTTTAGTACTTCGAGGTTATTTTAAACACACCTGATCTGGTGTACTTCAGAGGGTAAAACATGAACGTTAAGGCTTGTTACCGGGTGCCTACAACTTATAGAATACTTTTATACACTTGCGAGTGTACGGATATTTATAGAAACTGAAATCTTGTGGTCTATTACTATTACAGAAATGATGGATTATGATAAACTAATGAACTCACCAACCTTTTGGTTGACACTTTAAAGCATGTTTATTCTCAGGTATTAAAGAATTCTTTCACTGTGCATTAGCTCATTTTAAGGATATTACTTGGAGTCATTCAAGACATACTTTGAAAGACATTGCATTCGAGTCGTTGAGTTCATCAAGATTAATATTAAGTCAATTATAGTTGGATGTAATATGAAATGGTATGCATGCCGTCAATTTTTGATGTAAAGAAAGTTTGTCTTTTAAAAACGAATGCAATGTTTGTAAAACGTATCATATAGAGGTCAAATACCTAGCGATGTAATCAACTATTATGAATCGTTTATAATGTATATGAACGGGTCCTTTCATCGTCCTTGCATACGTTTACTTGTGAAGTACTATTATACTCTTGCACTCGAGGTGAGATCATAGTCCCACCTTTTCAACAACTTTTATACTTTTAAATCGTGGGCTGAGAAACATATACTTTGTTACATCTTGTACTACTTACTTTTATGCTTTGAACACAAGTACGAAAAAAAACATTCCACAGCGAGTTTGAACAAAAATCCTCAATTCAATTATCATTAGTTACACTTGCAGGGTGTAAGTGTGAGCGTGAACTTATGTTGTGTGGATCCATGCGGGCTAGACGTACCCTCATTCAGACGGTTCGCTACCATCAGGGATGAAATATATTTTCGATTTTAGTGTATGTTCTAACACTATGTAACAGGGTACCAAACAGTAAAGTCTTGATAATTGGGTGCTCGCGAACGTACTTTTGTAATGTAAATGATTTGGAAAATTAACTATACTAAATCTTGTGGTTCAAAAACGATGTTTATTACAACACCTATGATTTCACCAACGTTTTCGTTGACAGTTTTCTATATGTTTTTCTCAGGTCCTTGAACGCTAAGTGATTACATGCTTCCGCACTCTATTTTGATACTTGCTTGGATGTCGAGTATACATGCATACATGAAGCGTCTTTTGACTTTACTTTAAATCGTGTCGCATAGGTTTCATTTGTACTTAAAATATTGTAACGTAACTAGTTGGTGAACTACTTTTGTAAACTTGAAACATCTTCACATTTGAACTTAATGCGACATATTTTACGTCAAATGTTGTTTTAAAGACTTATGACCACGTAACGGGACCTAAGTAGACCGCACCGTCAATGACAATTTTGTCGGGTCACTACAGATGGTATCAGAGCGTTGGTTGTAGTGATTTAGAGTTCATTGGTGTCAACCCCGAGTCATAGGGTACATTGGTGAGTCTAGACTACAATCGGCATATAGACTTGAAGTAGAAATTACTTGACTACTTGTGCATTTATACTCGAACGTTTCTACTCATATCTACTCTTGTTTCATCTTAATCTCACGTTGTTTAATTTGATTGACACGCCACCTTGACTATATGAAATAATGTCGAATGCACCTATGAATCATGGTAATATAATTTCCGAGATTATATTACGGTGACTCATATGAACGTTCCGACATTATGACATAAAGAATTTAAGACGAGTCAAGGAAAACTTATCTCTTTATCTTTATTTCCATATCACGATTAGTATTGTTCAGAATACTAATCAACGATATTCTTGTGTCATGAAGGAATAATGGCTTACCGAGGTTAACCCAATACTCCTCCCGAAACTCTCGAACAAGCTCTTCAACGAATGATAGCCACCGCCGTGGATGCGGCCATGGACGGTCACCCCTCTAACAACAATAACAATCATGGAACCAGTAATTCAAACAAGGGGTGCTCCTACAAGAACTTCATGGGGTGCAAACCTCCCACTTTCGATGGAACCGGGGGACCGGTTGCTCTCACCCGATGGTTTGGACAAACGGAAGCCGTTTTTAGAATAAGCGGTTGTCGGGACCAAGATAAGGTCAAGTTTTCCACCCTCACATTAACCGGTATTGCCCTCTCATGGTGGAACACGCATGAACAATCAGTGGGTACCGATGAAGCCCACACACTCTCTTGGACCGAATTAAGAGAATGAATGATCACCGAATACTTCCTGTGCGAAGAGACTCGAAGGCTCGAACAGGGGCTAAGAAATTTAAAAACGGTCAGGAATGATCTCGAAGCTTATAATCAACGGTTTGCCGAACTAGATTTAATGTGTCCAAACCTCATGACTCCCGAGTCCCTAAGAGTTGAACATTACATAGAGGGCCTCCCGACGAGCATTCAACATGGGGTAATGTCATCCAAACCCGCTAACCTACAAGAGGCTTTAATGATGGCCAGTCAATTTATAGAAATGGTGGATGAAATTGAAGCGCCGGCACCAACGGCCGAGGATATCCTTGGGTGGTAACAAAAGAAAATGGGAAGCCTCCCCATCAAGCAACTACAACAACAACTTCGCCAAGAAGCCCTTCACCACCGACGGCAAGAAAGGTTATGCCGGATACCTCCCTTTTTGTAACAAATGCCACAAGCATCATTATGACAAATGTGGCAAGCTAATTTGCCACCGGTGCCAAAGAAGTGGTCATATGGCCAACTATTGTAGAAGTGCCGCCCCCGTCGCTAAAAAGGGGCCCAATGTACCAAAAATGGGTGTTTGTTATAAATGTGGCCAACCGGGTCATTTTAGAAATGCATGCCCAAAGAATAAAGCTAAAACTAACGCACGCCGTTGAGCTTTCAACACTAACGCCAAGGATGCCCGAGATGACAATGAACTAGTCACGGGTACGTTTCTTCTCAACAACTCTTATATTTCTTGTTTATTCGATTCAGGCACCGATGAATGTTTTGTATCCAAGGCTTTGACTCCTAATCCTTGCACTCCACAATTTTCCTTAAATACTACTTATGCCATTCAAGTGACCAACGGAAAACTATTGCGTGTCGACAAATTCTATCGGAGGGTGTACGTTAAACTTATTGGGTAGATAATTTAAATTTTGACGTGATACCTATAGAATTAGGGAGCTCAAAATCTATTCGTTAAGAAGAAAATGTTTCCCTACAAATGTGAATAGATTATCGTGAACTAAATAATTTCCGGTTAAGAAACGATATCCTTTTCCCCGTACCAATGACCTCATGATCAATTACAAGGATTCCGTGTGTATTCCAAAATTGACCTCCATTCCGGTTATCAACAATTGAGGGTTAAGGGAGAAGATGTCTCCAAAACCGCTTTCCGAACTCGTTACGATCGTTATGAATTTCTTTTACTTTCATTCAGTTTAACTAAGGCTCCGTCTGTATTCATGGGCCTTATGAATCGCGTATGTAAACTTATCTAGACAAATCCGTCATCATATCCATAGGTGATGTCCTAACCTATTCTATTCAAGTGAAGAAGAAAAACGAACAACATCTTCGTCTTACGCTCGAACTCTTGAGAAAAGAACAACTCTATGCCAAACTCTCCAAGTATGAATTTCGGTTAAACGAAGTCCATTTTCTAGACCATGTTGTTAGTGGTCAAGGTATTAAAGTAGATCTCGCAAGGATCGAAGTCACACGTAATCGGGAAACCCTCACGACTCCGACTTGTATTCGAAAAATCTTGGATATCGCCGGTTATTACCGAAGATTCATTTCTGACTCTTCCCGTATCGGTCGTCCCTTAATCTCTCCGTGTCCGAACCTCGAAAGTGATTATTCACACCCACCTTACTAGCCAAATTCGTATAGCACAAAATGGAACTCAAATATGGAAATATTTCTACGTGAACGTCTGAAAGGCATACTCTCTCGACTCGAAATCAAGGAAACTGAAATTCGCTATTTTGCACGAAGAATTTAAATACTTAATTATGGGCCTGATCAACCTTCTCATCACTACATACCGTGTTACATAACTCTGTTATTTAACTGTTACCGTCTGATATTACTGGAACCTAAGATAACACACAATCCAAGGATACCTCTTTATTCTTTGACTTATCGTCCTTATGCTTCTGATATACGGCCAACTACTACTCAACTCTAAACGATAAAACTACGTGTACTATCTCGTTCCCACCAAGTCTCAACATTTGGCCACAAGATGTGCGATATGTCTACATCAAGATGTAAACTTATTCTATTCTAAATTCTCATTTCGCTCCTATCTTTTTCACTCGTACTTCCGTATAAAGAAACCTTTTATCTAAATTCTCAATGGAGAGAGGGACTCTTCACGTATTACTAGTATTCGCCACGAGGGTGAATAGCCCTGATGAACGTTTTCAGTAGCCGATAAGAAACTTGTTCCAACAAACATTTTCGAGCCCTAACTAACTTGTTCAAACATATCTTAAAGGATTCTATTCCAACACTGTGTACCATTGTCAATTATCTCGGATCACCATACTCGTTTCACTTCTAGATTTGCAAGAAGCCTTGGGAACAGGTTTAGACATGAGTACCGCATATCATCCATAACCCGACGGACCAAGCAAACATACGATTCAAATCTTGGAAAGAAATGTTACAAACTTGTATTGTCGCTTTTAGTTGATTCCTCTTATAACAGTAGCCATCATTCGAGTATTAGCGCCACACCTTTTCGAAACTTTATATGACTGCAAATGTCATTCTCATATTCATTGGGCCGAAGTAGGTGACAAGCAAATCACTGGATCTGAACTCATTCAAGAAATAACCGTTAAGATCGTTCAAGTCCGAGATGGGCTCAAGACAGACCGTAGTCGCCAAAAGGGCTATGCCGATGTTAGACGTAAACCTATCGAACTCCAATTGAGTGACCGCGTAATATTGAAGAGTCGCACCTTGGAAAGGTGTAATTCGTTTCGGGAACGGGGAAAGTTAAACCCGCGATATTGATCCTTTTAAAATCTTGGGGCGTATTGGATGTAGTGACCCGAACTTTTCCATGTTTATATATATTAATTGAGATTGATATTTACATGATTAAATGTTTCCAACATGTTAAGCAATCAAACTTGTTAAGACTTGATTAATTGAAATATGTTTCATATAGACAATTGACCACCCAAGTTGACCGGCGATTCACGAACGTTAAAACTTGTAAAAACGACATGACGATATAGATATGGATATACATATGGTTAACATGAGATTATGATAAGTAAGTATCCCCATAAGTATATTAACAATGAGTTATATACATATAAACAAGACTACTAACTTAAGGATTTCGAAACGAGACATATATGTAACGATTATTGTTGTAACAACATTTAAATGTATATATATCATATTAAGATATATTAATATATCATAATATTATGATAATATAATAATTTAACATCTCATTAGATATAATAAACAATGGGTTAACAACATTAATTGAGATCGTTAACTTAAAGGTTTCAAAACAACACTTACATGTAACGACTAACGATGACTTAACGACTCAGTTAAAATGTATATACATGTAGTGTATTTAGATGTATTAAAATAATTTTGGAAGACTTCAAGACATATATCAAAACACTCATACTTAACGAAAATGGTTACAGTTACTTTCCCATTCTTTTCTTTCATCAAGAATTCTAGTCGTATTCTTACCCGTATTATACACAGCTTCAAAACGTACTTACTATGGGTATATACCAATAGGAACTAGCATGGGATTCCACTCTTGATTATGTCATGTATGACTAATCAATTTTAACTTCTACCATGAGCTAGTCAACTAACTAGAACTCCTTTAACCCCACTCACCACTCACCAATTACCACTCATCATTCACTCCATTTCACTTCCAATTCTCTTTCTAATTCTCTCTCAACACACACACACACTATTATGAACGTATTTTTCCAGTAGTTAATCATCATCTTCATCAAAAATCACTTCAAGAATCAAGCTATAATCATCATAGGAAGAACACTTCAAGAACACTTCAAAAATCCATTCAAGTTTACTAATTTACTTCCAAGCTTTCTAATCCATTCCAAGTAATCATCTAAGATCAAGAAACCTTTGTTATATACAGTAGGTTATCTTTCTTATTCAAGGTAATATTCATATTCAAACTTTGATTCAATTTCTATAACTATAAACTATCTTAATTCGAGTAAAAATCTTACTTGAACTTGTTTTTGTGTCATGATCCTACTTCAAGAACTTTCAAGCCATCCAAGATCCTTTGAAGCTAGATCATTTCTTGGCACTTCCAGTAGGTTTACCTACTAAACTTGAGGTAGTAATGATGTTCATAACATCATTCGATTCATATATATAAAACTATCGTAATCACTAGAACATAGTTTAGTTAATTCTAAACTTGTTCGCAAACAAAAGTTAATCCTTCTAACTTGACTTTTAAAATTAACTACACACATGTTCTATATCTATATGATATGCTAACTTAATGATTTAAAACCTAGAAACACGAAAAACACCGTAAAACCGGATTTACTCCGTCGTAGTAACACCGCGGGCTGTTTTGGGTTTGTTAATTAAAAACTATGATAAACTTTGATTTAAAAGTTTTTATTCTGAGAAAATTATTTTTATTATGAACATGAAACTATATCCAAAAATTATGGTTAAACTCAAAGTGGAAGTATGTTTTCTAAAATGGTCATCTAGACGTCGTTCTTTCGACTGAAATGACTACCTTTACAAAAACGACTTGTAACTTATTTTTCCGACTAAAAACCTATACTTTTTCTGTTTAGATTCATAAAATAGAGTTCAATATGAAACAATAGCAATTTGATTCACTCAAAACGGATTTAAAATGAAGAAGTTATGGGTAAAACAAGATTGGATAATTTTTCTCATTTTAGCTACGTGAAAATTGGTAACAAATCTATTCCAACCATAACTTAATCAACTTGTATTGTATATTATGTAATCTTGAGATACCATAGACACGTATACAATGTTTCGACCTATCATGTCGACACATCTATATATATATTTCGGAACAACCATAGACACTCTATATGTGAATGTTGGAGTTAGCTATACAGGGTTGAGGTTGATTCCAAAATATATATAGTTTGAGTTGTGATCAATACTGAGATACGTATACACTGGGTCGTGGATTGATTCAACATAATATTTATCGATTTATTTCTAGACATCTAACTGTGGACAACTAGTTGTAGGTTACTAACGAGGACAGCTGACTTAATAAACTTAAAACATCAAAATATATTAAAAGTGTTGTAAAGATATTTTGAACATACTTTAATATATATGTATATATTGTTATAGGTTCGTGAATCAACAGTGGCCAAGTCTTACTTCTCGACGAAGTAAAAATCTGTGAAAGTGAGTTATAGTCCCACTTTTAAAATCTAATATTTTTGGGATGAGAATACATGCAGGTTTTATAAATGATTTACAAAATAGACACAAGTACGTGAAACTACATTCTATGGTTGAATTATCGAAATCGAATATGCCCCTTTTTATTAAGTCTGGTAATCTAAGAATTAGGGAACAGACACCCTAATTGACGCGAATCCTAAAGATAGATCTATTGGGCCTAACAAACCCCATCCAAAGTACCGGATGCTTTAGTACTTCGAAATTTATATCATATCCGAAGGGTGTCCCGGAATGATGGGGATATTCTTATATATGCATCTTGTTAATGTCGGTTACTAGGTGTTCACCATATGAATGATTTTTATCTCTATGTATGGGATGTGTATTGAAATATGAAATCTTGTGGTCTATTATTATGATTTGATATATATAGGTTAAACCTATAACTCGCCAACATTTTTGTTGACGTTTTAAGCATGTTTATTCTCAGGTGATTATTAAGAGCTTCCGCTGTCGCATACTTAAATAAGGACGAGATTTGGAGTCCATGCTTGTATGATATTGTGTAAAAACTGCATTCAAGAAACTTATTTTGTTGTAACATATTTGTATTGTAAACCATTATGTAATGGTCGTGTGTAAACATGATATTTTAGATTATCATTATTTGATAATCTACGTAAAGATTTTTAAACCTTTATTGATGAAATAAAGGTTATGGTTTGTTTTAAAATGAATGCAGTCTTTGAAAAACGTCTCATATAGAGGTCAAAACCTCGCAACGAAATCAATTAATATGGAACGTTTTTAATTAATAAGAACGGGACATTTCAGTTGGTATCAGAGCATTGGTCTTAGAGAACCAGAATTTTGCATTAGTGTGTCTTATCGAGTTTGTTAGGATGCATTAGTGAGTCTGGACTTCGACCGTGTTTACTTGAAAAATGATTGCTTAACAAATTTTGTTGGAAACTATATATTTTTAACATGTGAATATTATGTGATATATTAATCTCTTAACGCGTTTGATATTATGTGATAGATGTCTACCTCTAGAACAAGTCCCATTGACTCACCTAATAATAATGAAGAGTCAAATGTAAATTGGAATGATTCGTGGACTGATTCACAAGTTCCCGAATAGGAACCGGAAGAAGAGTCGGAACCGGAAGAAGAGTCGGAACCGGAAGAAGAATCGGAACCGGTGGGGGAAATAATAAAACGGTTAAGTAAAATAAAATCCTCAACCAACCGACCAAGGTTAATTATGGTCAATGATGTTTCTGCCAAGGAAACAAAATATTGGGAGGATTACCAATTCTCCGATGAATCGGATTCCGACGAGAATTCCGATGATGTTATGGAAATTACCCCAACTGAATTTAAAAAGGCAAAAGAAAATAATAAGGGAAAGGGCATAAAAATAGAGAAATCTAATTCCAACCCCGATGAACTTTATATGTATCGTCAACCCCCGAAGTCCTTAAGTTGTAACAATGACCCGGGAACCTCTAAACCACCAGGTTTTTCTAAACCAATGTGGAAAACGACGGCTCGTATTAGGGGAACATCATATATCCCTAGAAACTTGGCAAAATGAACCAAAACCGAAGAAGAAGAAACAAGCGAGTCGGAATAAGATAGTTGTATTCGAGTGGTGTAATATATGTAATATAGTGTGCTTATGCTTTATGATATATGTAAAAATTGCTTGTATTAATAAGTATTTTTTTATGAATCTAACTCTTGTTTATTTTACAGTATAAAAACACAAAATGGATAGACAACCCAATATTTTAAGAGACCTACCCGGAGACATGATTGATGAAATCTTGTCTAGAGTCGGTCAGAATTCTTCGGCACAACTATTTAAGGCGAGATCAGTTTGTAAGACATTCGAAGAACGTTCCAAGAATGCCTTGGTTTATAAAAGGCTTTCGTTCGAAAGATGGGGGATATCACATTGGGAAATCCATAAGTTACGATGTGTTTACTTTGACGCATATATTGCGGGGAACCCAAATGCTATTTTACGCAATGGGTTAAGAAATTATTTTGACTCAATATATCCGAATATTGGACTTCGTGATTTAGAAAAAGCGGCTAACATGCAACATTAAGAAGCATGTTATGCTTACGGATTAGTAATGTTCGCTTCTCACCAAAGTGAGAACAAGAACATCGGGCTACAACTATTAAACAAAACGTTCCCACAAGTGACGGAGTCGGTAATTGGGGTAAGAAATGAGGTTTTTAGATTGTTACGGGACTGTTGGACATTACATAACCCTCGTCCCTTTGACGACGTTACAACACGCTGTCTTATCAACGGCCATAACGGTTATGTTCCACAAGACCAAGGATGGGAAGTAATCCTAGTAAAACCAGAATGCATGACTTGTTTCTGGACGTATGAATTACGTGTCTTTATTGGCTTTGCTGAACGACTTGTGTACTAGCTAGAACTATCTTCACAACCATCTTGTATCAAATTTATTGTGTGCTATATTTCATGCTATATGTAAAATAAGCGGTATTGTAAGTTTGTAAAATATTGTATAAAAGTTTGAACGCGAAATATTATTATAATCAGTTTTTCATATAGAATTGTAGTAGTTGAATTGTATATTAGCTACTAATTATGAACTTAACGGGTAGGTACTACCCGAATTTAAACTTATAAAACGCTAATATGAAGAAAAAACTTTTATAAATGAGTTCATATTATGCTACGAAATACTATTAACTACTCTTAATATTCTGTATGATTAACATGTTCCATTTGACTATTTTGACGGAAATGGCACCGACTACTCGACACACCGTGAATATGAATGAAGAGGAATTTCATACTTTTCTAGCTTCAAACATAGCCGCAGTACAGGCTGCGCTACATACCAATAATAACCTTGGATCTAGCAGTACAGGAAATCGTGTAGGATGTACCTACAAAGAATTCACTGCCTGCAAACCTTTGGAATTTAATGGAACCGAAGGACCGATCGGATTGAAATGGTGGACCGAGAAGGTCGAATCGGTGTTTGCCATAAGTAAGTGTACTGAAGAGGACAAAGTGAAGTACGCTACGCATACCTTCACATGTTCTGCGTTAACATGGTGGAATACCTATCTAGAGCAAGTGGGACAAGACGATGTGTACGCACTACCGTGGTCAGCATTCAAGCACTTGATGAACGAGAAGTACCGTCCCAGAACCGAGGTCAATAAGCTCAAGACAGAACTTAGAGGGTTACGAACCCAAGGATTTGATATTACCACGTACAAAAGACGATTCACAGAATTGTGCCTATTGTGTCCGGGAGCATTCGAAGATGAGGAAGAGAAGATCGACGCGTTTGTGAAAGGGTTACCGGAAAGAATCCAAGAAGATATAAGTTTACACGAGCCCACCTCCATACAACAGGCATGTAGAATGGCTCATAAACTAGTGAACTAGATTGAAGAAAGAATTAAAGAACAGACTGCTGAAGAGGCCAATGTGAAGCAAGTTAAAAGAAAGTGGGAGGAAAACGGTGATAAGAATCACCAATACAACAACAACAGCAATTACAACAATAATCGCAACAATTATCCCAACAATCGCAACATCAATCGCAACTACAACAAACGACCCAACAACAACAACAACAACAACAACAACAACAACAACAACAGCAACTACAACAATCATCCCAACAACAATAATAACCACAACAACAACAACAATCAGAAGCAGCTATGCCAAAGGTGTGAAAAGTATCACTCGGGGTTCTGCACCAAATTTTGCAACAAGTGTAAAAGAAATGGTCATAGCGCGGCGAAGTGTGAGGTCTACGGACCAGGGGTTAATAGAACGAAAGGAACAAATGGTGTCGGAACGAGTAATGGCGGAGCAAGTAGTGTCGGAGCAAGTTATGCCAATATAGTTTGTTATAAATGTGGAAAACCGGGCCACATTATTAAAAATTGCCCGAACCAGGAGAACACGAATGGACAAGGCCGCGGAAGAGTTTTCAATATTAATGCGGCAGAGGCACAGGAAGACCCAGAGCTTGTTACGGGTACGTTTCTTATTGACAATAACTCTGGTTAGCGAAACATTTAAGATTGACTTGATACCAGTAGAGTTAGGGAGTTTTGATGTGATAATCGGTATGGACTGGTTGAAAGAAGTGAAAGCAGAGATCGTTTGTTACAAAAATGCAATTCGCATTATACGAGAAAAAGGAAAACCCTTAATGGTGTACGGAGAAAAGGGAAAAAAGAAGCTACATCTTATTAGTAATTTGAAGGCACAAAAACTAATAAGAAAAGGTTGCTATGCTGTTCTAGCACACGTCGAGAAAGTACAAACTGAAGAAAAGAGCATCAATGATGTTCCCGTAGCAAAAGAATTTCCCGATGTATTTCCGAAAGAATTACCGGGATTACCCCCACATCGATCCGTTGAATTTCAAATAGATATTGTACCAGGAGCTGCACCAATAGCTCGTGCTCCTTACAGACTCGCACCCAGTGAGATGAAAGAACTGTAAAGCCAATTACAAGAACTTTTAGAGCGTGGTTTCATTCGACCAAGCACATCACCGTGGGGAGATCCTGTTTTGTTTGTCAAGAAGAAAGATGGTACATTCAGGTTGTGTATCGACTACCGAGAGTTGAACAAACTTACCATCAAGAACCGCTACCCACTACCAAGAATCGACGACTTATTTGATCAACTACAAGGCTCGTCTGTTTATTCAAAGATTGACTTACGTTACGGGTATCATCAAATGCGGGTGAAAGAAGATGATATTCCAAAGACTGCTTTCAGAACACGTTACGGTTATTACGAGTTTATGGTCATGCCATTTGGTTTAACTAATGCACCAGCTGTGTTCATGGACCTTATGAACCGAGTGTGTGGACCATACCTTGACAAGTTTGTCATTGTTTTCATTGATGACATACTTATTTACTCAAAGAATGACCAAGAACACGGTGAACATTTGAGAAAGGTGTTAGAAGTATTGAGGAAGGAAGAATTGTACGCTAAATTTTCAAAGTGTGCATTTTGGTTGGAAGAAGTTCAATTCCTCGGTCACATAGTGAACAAAAAAGGTATTAAGGTGGATCCGGCAAAGATAGAAACTGTTGAAAAGTGGGAAACCCCGAAAACTCCGAAACACATACGCCAGTTTTTAGGACTAGCTGGTTACTACAGAAGGTTCATCCAAGACTTTTCCAGAATAGCAAAACCCTTGACTACATTAACGCATAAAGGGAAGAAATTTGAATGGAAGGATGAACAAGAGAAAGCGTTTCAGTTATTGAAGAAAAAGCTAACTACGGCACCTATATTGTCATTGCCTGAAGGGAATGATGATTTTGTGATTTATTGTGACGCATCAAAGCAAGGTCTCGGTTGTGTATTAATGCAACGAACGAAGGTGATTGCTTATGCGTCTAGACAATTGAAGATTCACGAGCAAAATTATACGACGCATGATTTGGAATTAGGCGCGGTTGTTTTTGCATTAAAGACTTGGAGGCACTACTTATATGGGGTCAAAAGTATTATATATACCGACCACAAAAGTCTTCAACACATATTTAATCAGAAACAACTGAATATGAGGCAGCGTAGGTGGATTGAATTGTTGAATGATTACGACTTTGAGATTCGTTACCACCCGGGGAAGGCAAATGTGGTAGCCGATGCCTTGAGCAGGAAGGATAGAGAACCCATTCGAGTAAAATCTATGAATATAATGATTCATAATAACCTTACTACTCAAATAAAGGAGGCGCAACAAGGAGTTTTAAAAGAAGGAAATTTAAAGGATGAAATACCCAAAGGATCGGAGCAGCATCTTAATATTCGGGAAGACGGAACCCGGTATAGGGCTGAAAGGATTTGGGTACCAAAATTTGGAGATATGAGAGAAATGGTACTTAGATAAGCTCATAAAACCAGATACTCAATACATCCTGGAACGGGGAAGATGTACAAGGATCTCAAGAAACATTTTTGCTGGCCGGGTATGAAAGCCGATGTTGCTAAATACGTAGGAGAATGTTTGACGTGTTCTAAGGTCAAAGCTGAGCATCAGAAACCATCAGGTCTACTTCAACAACCCAAAATCCCAGAATGGAAATGGGAAAACATTACCATGGATTTCATCACTAAATTGCCAAGGACTGCAAGTGGTTTTGATACTATTTGGGTAATAGTTGATCGTCTCACCAAATCAGCACACTTCCTGCCAATAAGAGAAGATGACAAGATGGAGAAGTTAGCACGACTGTATTTGAAGGAAGTCGTCTCCAGACATGGAATACCAATCTCTATTATCTCTGATAGGGATGGCAGATTTATTTCAAGATTCTGGCAGATATTACAGCAAGCATTAGGAACTCGTCTAGACATGAGTACTGCCTATCATCCACAAACTGATGGGCAGAGTGAAAGGACGATACAAACGCTTGAAGACATGCTACGAGCATATGTTATTGATTTCGAAAACAGTTGGGATCGACATCTACCATTAGCAGAATTTTCCTACAACAACAGCTACCATTCAAGCATTGAGATGGCACCATTTGAAGCACTTTATGGTAGAAAGTGCATGTCTCTGATTTGTTAGAGTGAAGTGGGGGATAGACAGATTACGGGTCCGGAGATTATACAAGAAACTACCGAGAAGATCATCCAAATTCAACAACGGTTGAAAACCGCCCAAAGTCGACAAAATAGCTACGCTGACATTAAAAGAAAAGATATAGAATTTGAAATTGGAGAGATAGTCATGCTTAAAGTTGCACCTTGGAAAGGCGTTGTTCGATTTGGTAAACGAGGGAAATTAAATCCAAGGTATATTGGACCATTCAAGATTATTGATCGTGTCGGACCAGTAGCTTACCGACTTGAGTTACCTCAACAACTCGCGGCTGTACATAACACTTTCCACGTCTCGAATTTGAAGAAATGTTTTGCTAAAGAAGATCTCACTATTCCGTTAGATGAAATCCAAATCAATGAAAAACTCCAATTCATTGAAGAACCCGTCGAAATAATGGAACGTGAGGTTAAAAGACTTAAGCAAAACAAGATACCAATTGTTAAGGTTCGATGGAATGCTCGTAGAGGACCCGAGTTCACCTGGGAGCATGAAGATCAGATGAAGAAGAAATAACCGCATCTATTTCCAGAAGATTCGTCAACACCTTCAACAGCTTAAAATTTCGGGACGAAATTTATTTAACGGGTAGGTACTGTAGTGACCCGAACTTTTCCATATTTATATATATTAATTGAGATTGATATTTACATGATTAAATGTTTTCAACATGTTAAGCAATCAAACTTGTTAAGACTTGATTAATTGAAATATGTTTCATATAGACAATTGACCACCCAAGTTGACCGGCGATTCACGAACGTTAAAACTTGTAAAAACGACATGACGATATAGATATGGATATACTTATAGTTAACATGAGATTATGATAAGTAAGTATCTCCATAAGTATATTAACAATGAGTTATATACATATAAACAAGACTACTAACATAAGGATTTCGAAACGAGACATATATGTAACGATTATTGTTGTAACGACATTTAAATGTATATATATCATATTAAGATATATTAATATACCATAATATCATGATAATATAATAATTTAACATCTCATTAGATATAATAAACAATGGGTTAACAACATTAATTGAGATCGTTAACTTAAAGGTTTCAAAACAACACTTACATGTAACGACTAACGATGACTTAACGACTCAGTTAAAATGTATATACATGTAGTGTATTTAGATGTATTAAAATACTTTTGGAAGACTTCAAGACATATATCAAAACACTCATACTTAACAAAAATGGTTACAGTTACTTTCCCATTCTTTTCTTTCATCAAGAATTCTAGTCGTATTCTTACCCGTATTATACACAGCTTCAAAACGTACTTACTATGGGTATATACCAATAGGAACTAGCATGGGATTCCACTCTTGATTATGTCATGTATGACTAATCAATTTTAACTTCTACCATGAGCTAGTCAACTAACTAGAACTCCTTTTAACCCCACTCACCAATTACCACTCATCATTCACTCCATTTCACTTCCAATTCTCTTTCTAATTCTCTCTCAACACACACACACTATTATGAACGTATTTTTCCAGTAGTTAATCATCATCTTCATCAAAAATCACTTCAAGAATCAAGCTATAATCATCATAGGAAGAACACTTCAAGAACACTTCAAAAATCCCTTCAAGTTTACTAATTTACTTCCAAGCTTTCTAATCCATTCCAAGTAATCATCTAAGATCAAGAAACCTTTGTTATATACAGTAGGTTATCTTTCTTATTCAAGGTAATATTCATATTCAAACTTTGATTCAATTTCTATAACTATAAACTATCTTAATTCGAGTAAAAATCTTACTTGAACTTGTTTTTGTGTCATGATCCTACTTCAAGAACTTTCAAGCCATCCAAGATCCTTTGAAGCTAGATCATTTCTTGTCACTTCCAGTAGGTTTACCTACTAAACTTGAGGTAGTAATGATGTTCATAACATCATTCGATTCATATATATAAAACTATCTTATTCGAAGGTTTAAACTCGTAATCACTAGAACATAGTTTAGTTAATTCTAAACTTGTTCGCAAACAAAAGTTAATCCTTCTAACTTGACTTTTAAAATTAACTACACACATTTCTATATCTATATGATATGCTAACTTAATGATTTAAAACCTGGAAACACAAAAAACACCGTAAAACCGGATTTACGCCGTCGTAGTAACACCGCGGGCTGTTTTGGGTTAGTTAATTAAAAACTATGATAAACTTTGATTTAAAAGTTGTTATTCTGAGAAAATGATTTTTATCATGAACATGAAACTATATCCAAAAATTATGGTTAAACTCAAAGTGGAAGTATGTTTTCTAAAATGGTCATCTAGACGTCGTTCTTTCGACTGAAATGACTACCTTTACAAAAACAACTTGTAACTTATTTTTCCGACTATAAACCTATACTTTTTCTGTTTATATTCATAAAATATAGTTCAATATGAAACCATAGCAATTTGATTCACTCAAAACGGATTTAAAATGAAGAAGTTATGGGTAAAACAAGATTGGATAATTTTTCTCATTTTAGCTACGTGAAAATTGGTAACAAATCTATTCCATCCATAACTTAATCAACTTTTATTGTATATTATGTAATCTTGAGATACCATAGACACGTATACAATGTTTCAACCTATCATGTCGATACATCTATATATATTTCGGAACAACCATAGACACTCTATATGTGAATGTTGGAGTTAGCTATACAGGGTTGAGGTTGATTCCAAAATATATATAGTTTGAGTTGTGATGAATACTGAGATACGTATACACTGGGTCGTGGATTGATTCAAGATAATATTTATCGATTTATTTCTGTACATCTAACTGTGGACAACTAGTTGTAGGTTACTAACGAGGACAGCTGACTTAATAAACTTAAAACATCAAAATATATTAAAAGTGTTGTAAAGATATTTTGAACATACTTTAATATATATGTATATATTGTTATAGGTTCGTGAATCAACAGTGGCCAAGTCTTACTTCTCGACGAAGTAAAAATCTGTAAAAGTGAGTTATAGTCCCACTTTTAAAATCTAATATTTTTGGGATGAGAATACATGCAGGTTTTATAAATGATTTACAAAATAGACAAAAGTACGTGAAACTACATTCTATGGTTCAATTATCGAAATCGAATATGCCCCTTTTTATTAAGTCTGGTAATCTAAGAATTAGGGAACAGACACCCTAATTGACGCGAATCCTAAAGATAGATCTATTGGGCCTAACAAACCCAATCCAAAGTACCGGATGCTTTAGTACTTCGAAATTTATATCATATCCGAAGGGTGTCCCGGAATGATAGGGATATTCTTATATATGCATCTTGTTAATGTCGGTTACCAGGTGTTCACCATATGAATGATTTTTATCTCTATGTATGGGATGTGTATTGAAATATGAAATCTTGTGGTCTATTATTATGATTTGATATATATAGGTTAAACCCATAACTCACCAACATTTTTGTTGACGTTTTAAGCATGTTTATTCTCAGGTGATTATTAAGAGCTTCCGCTGTCGCATACTTAAATAAGGACGAGATTTGGAGTCCATGCTTGTATGATATTGTGTAAAAACTGCATTCAAGAAACTTATTTTGTTGTAACATATTTGTATTGTAAACCATTATGTAATGGTCGTGTGTAAACAGGATATTTTAGATTATCATTATTTGATAATCTACGTAAAGATTTTTAAACCTTTATTGATGAAATAAAGGTTATGGTTTGTTTTAAAATGAATGCAGTCTTTGAAAAACGTCTCATATAGAGGTCAAAACCTCGCAACGAAATCAATTAATATGGAACGTTTTTAATCAATAAGAACGGGACATTTCATTGGACCCGCTACATACCGTTTGGATCATCCAACTCGGTTAAGTTTCCGTTCCTCCTACATTCCATGTAACAAACTTAGAGACGTGTCATGCGGAACAGGAACGTGTTATTCTTCTAGATAAGCTTACTATTGATGACAAACTCCACTTCATAGGAGAACTGGTTGAAATTATGGATCGTAAAACCAAACCCTAAGACAACGTAAAACCCCGACTGTCTAAATTCGTTGGAATGCCAAAAGAGGACCAAATGAAAGGAAGTACCTTCACTCATTCGTAGAATTGATAACACAAGGTCTCGAGGAAGAGACATCGACTACTACTTCCGACTAAATTTCGGGATGAAATTTCTTTTAAGGTGAGGGTAATGTAACATCCCGCATTTTTTCGTTAAATTATTTTAACGCCCGTCTTTTATTTTGATAATATCGTTCGTATCTAGATTCGTATCCTCCATTAGCTAACGTTTTTAATATTTTCGTTATTGGATTTTAACATCACTCGTTTACCCTAGCGTTTTTATAATAATTCATTCGGTTAATTCACGCACCCGCTTCTAAACTTGAGGGACTAACTTTGCCATTTGGTCAAAGATGTAACTAGTGGAAACTAGTTAGTACTCACCACCTCCACTCATTCACTCACCTCTTTTATCCTTACTACTTCCATTTTTCTCTCAACTCTCAAAATCATTCAATCATCATCTAAATTCGATCTAGGAGGCTAACATCAAAACAAATTACATATTTGGAATCCTCTCTTCATCCTCTACAACTTGATACCAATTTCATCTCATTTGGGTAACTTTTCTAAAACACTAAATTCCTTGTCCTTGATATTTCTAACTTAAAAGTGTGTTAATTAGTGTCTATGGCTCAAGTCTAACATGAATATATGATTTATATGCTTGTTCTTGTCATTTTGATGTAACTAACTTAAACTTGAAATGGGTGTGTTTGATCTTGAGTTTTGGATGATTAAATGTTGTTGTTATGTTAAAGTTCATGTATTATGTGACGACCCGAGAATTTCCGACCAAATTTAAACTTAAATCTATTATGATTTCGATACGATAAGCAGAGTCTGTAATGGTAAGTCTCAAAAATTTTGGAACTATTTTCATATAACCAACTACCCTCTGACTATGCCCGACGATTCACGAACAAATGTTGAAAATAAATATGTATATAAATAACAACATTAATATATTCATTATATAACTAAAATAGAAACATAATTATATAATAATACATATGTAAAATGTATAAAGATTAAATATTCAATATCTGTTATTATATAATATATGTTTTAAAATTTATAAAATATAAGGTTAAGATATTAAAATTTAATTACAAGCTGAAATATAGTTGTTAAGTAAATTATTACTTTCATTATTATTATTAAAGTAAACATTTAATATTACTACTAATATCGGTATTATTAATACTACTAAATATAAAATAAATAGGTATGAAACTTGATACATGTGGTGTGTTATACTTATTATCAATATTATTATTAACATTATCAATATCATTATTATTATAGTTAATAGTAAAATATAACCTTAGTTACTATTATAATTATTATTAATATCATTTCTAAAATTTTCTTTTTTAAGAATTCTTTTATTACTAATATCATTATTATTAATTAACTTAGCATATTTATTAAAAAAATTTAGAATTTGATTTATCAATATCATCAAATTATTATTATCACAACTTTTAATTTATTTTTGGTATCTTATCTATAATATTATTATTATAATTAATTTATTAATTATTAATATTAATATATATATATATATAAATATATATATATATATATATATATATATATATATATATATATATATATATATATATATATATATATATATATATATATATATATATATATATATATATATATATATATATATATATTTATAAATCACGAGTATTAATAAAAAGAGTACGAATCTCCTTTATTTCACAATCAACCTGTTCATAAAATTTGTTTTCTGTGGAGTTTGTTACACATCCAATTCAGTAGCGTCACCAAACAATAATTTGCGTATTTTATATTAACTTATGCAATTGTGATTGAGTGAGCACAGCAACAAAAATAAAAAGAATAAAAAGCTCGTATCTCCCTGTTCTTGTTACATTTTCAAATTTCTTGATTTCAAAATAAACTTCAAAAAGTATTAAAGCAAAGTTGTTAGGAATGGTTTATGTAAACTACCAGTAAAGTTTCAAAATCCAATTTTTCGTATTGAGTTCTAATTCGCAAGTCAAAGTTTCGAAATAAAAAGTCAACCCATTTGTTCTTCGTGAAATTTGAAGTTGTTTTGATGTTTCAGAACCAATTAAGGATTTGGAACGTTTCTAATGATGATTTCCAACCTATCTTATGTTATAAACATTGTCCAAAACTTGCTTGAATTCGATTTTTAATTTTATTTTTTTTAAATCTACGACAGCATACTTTTTCTTATATATCTTTTAATTATTATTTTTTCTTCTTTAATTCAGTTAATCTTATATAGTTATTGTTGTTGTATCAGATATTACATCATAAAATCAGTTTTGTATGTGTTAACAAGATGCAAATGTTTTGGGGTCATCGTGTTCTTCATAAGATCTGATACAGCAATGTTTTTATTTTTATTTTTGTTGATTTGAATTAATTTCAATCACAGACATATGATTTCTGTTTCGATTTTATGATTTAAAAGTAATACGTTAGTTAATATTTGACTTGGTGATGTATCCTGGTCGACCGAAAGATTGATAGGAGGAAGATAATGAATTACGATTAGAAAATCAAGATATAATGATATGGAACGTATTATAAAACAGAAAAACGGGCAGTAGCTTGATGGTTTTGAGGGTTTGACGGGTAACGAGAGGTCGGAGGTTCAATCCTCGCTTTGTGCATTCCTTTTTATGGCTTATTTGAGGTAGTTCCAATTTTCTTTATTATTATTATTGTTATTATTATCATTTTCATTATTATTATTATTATTATTATTATTATTATTATTATTATTATTATTATTATTATTATTTACGCTATGCTATTATTATTATGATAATATGATAATTAGTGTCACCCCTAGTATTAATATAAAGAATGTTAATGTAAGTAATATTATTATTCCCATCATTGTTATTAAGATTACTTATTAGTATTTAATAGGTATTACTATTATTAATATTATCATTATAATTATTATTATTAGTATCATCATTTAGGATATATTAGTTGTATTATTATGATTAAAACCAATATTGTTTTTTTATTACTATTATTATTATTATAAATATCGTCATCATTAAAATTAGTATGAAAAGTATCATTTTTAGCAAAAGTACTATACTTACTAAAACTATTATCATTATTATTAAGAGTAACATTTCTACAAAAATTATCATTTTGATAAATATTAGGAGTATTATATTAGTACTATTTTTAGAGACACCGTTATTATTACTACTATAATAATTGTTATTACTAGTATTATTATTAATAATATTATTTTAATCAAACACAACTTTTATTACTATTGATATAGGAATATATTTATAAGTAACATTACATATGAATTAATTATATTAACAATCCGTATATAAATATTCATATATATAACCAATTAGATAATCTTAAAATATATAGATATAAAATTATACCAATAATAATCATATTCAAATATATAAATACAAATTAATCATATAATATATAAGGTTATAATATATGAAATTGTTGGGTTACGATTAAATGTCTTAATATATATATACAAATGATATAGGTTCGTGAATCTGAGGCTAACTGAAATGTCCCGTTCTTATTGATTAAAAACGTTCCATATTAATTGATTTCGTTGCGAGGTTTTGACCTCTATATGAGACGTTTTTCAAAGACTGCATTCATTTTTAAAACAAACCATAACCTTTATTTCATAAATAAAGGTTTAAAAAGCTTTACGTAGATTATCAAATAATGATAATCTAAAATATCCTGTTTACACACGACCATTACATAATGGTTTACAATACAAATATGTTACATCGAATTCAGTTTCTTGAATGCAGTTTTTACACAATATCATACAAACATGGACTCCAAATCTTGTCCTTATTTTAGTATGCAACAGCGGAAGCTCTTAATATTCACCTGAGAATAAACATGCTTTAAACGTCAACAAAAATGTTGGTGAGTTATAGGTTTAACCTATATATATCAAATCGTAACAATAGACCACAAGATTTCATATTTCAATACACATCGCATACATAGAGATAAAAATCATTCATATGGTGAACACCTGGTAACCGACAATAACAAGATGCATATATAAGAATATCCCCATCATTCCGGGACACCCTTCGGATATGATATAAATTTCGAAGTACTAAAGCATCCGGTACTTTGGATGGGGTTTGTTAGGCCCAATAGATCTATCTTTAGGATTCGCGTCAATTAGGGTATCTGTTCCCTAATTCTTAGATTACCAGACTTAATAAAAAGGGGCATATTCGATTTCGATAATTCAACCATAGAATGTAGTTTCACGTACTTGTGTCTATTTTGTAAATCATTTATAAAACCTGCATGTATTCTCATCCCAAAAATATTAGATTTTAAAAGTGGGACTATAACTCACTTTCACAGATTTTTACTTCGTCGGGAAGTAAGACTTGGCCACTGGTTGATTCACGAACCTATAACAATATATACATATATATCAAAGTATGTTCAAAATATATTTACAACACTTTTAATATATTTTGATGTTTTAAGTTTATTAAGTCAGCTGTCCGCGTTAGTAACCTACAACTAGTTGTCCACAGTTAGATGTACAGAAATAAATCGATAAATATTATCTTGAATCAATCCACGACCCAGTGTATACGTATCTCAGTATTGATCACAACTCAAACTATATATATTTTGGAATCAACCTCAACCCTGTATAGCTAACTCCAACATTCACATATAGAGTGTCTATGGTTGTTCCGAAATATATATAGATGTGTCGACATGATAGGTCGAAACATTGTATACGTGTCTATGGTATCTCAAGATTACATAATATATAATACAAGTTGATTAAGTTATGGTTGGAATAGATTTGTTACCAATTTTTACGTAGCTAAAATGAGAAAAATTATCCAATCTTGTTTTACCCATAACTTCTTCATTTTAAATCCGTTTTTAGTGAATCAAATTGCTATGGTTTCATATTGAACTCTATTTTATGAATCTAAACAAAAAAAGTATAGGTTTCTAGTCGGAAAAATAAGTTACAAGTCATTTTTGTAAAGGTAGTCATTTCAGTCGAAAGAACGACGTCTAGATGACCATTTTAGAAAACATACTTCCACTTTGAGTTTAACCATAATTTTTGGATATAGTTTCATGTTCATAATAAAAATCATTTTCTCAGAATAACAACTTTTAAATCAAAGTTTATCATAGTTTTTAATTAACTAACCCAAAACAGCCCGCGGTGTTACTACGACGGCGTAAATCCGGTTTTACGGTGTTTTTCGTGTTTCCAGGTTTTAAATCATTAAGTTAGCATATCATATAGATATAGAACATGTGTTTAGTTGATTTTAAAAGTCAAGTTAGAAGGATTAACTTTTGTTTGCGAACAAGTTTAGAATTAACTAAACTATGTTCTAGTGATTACAAGTTTAAACCTTCGAATAAGATAGCTTTATATGTATGAATCGAATGATGTTATGAACATCATTACTACCTTAAGTTCCTTGGATGAACCTACTGGAAAAGAGAAAAATGGATCTAGCTTCAATGGATCCTTGGATGGCTCAAAGTTCTTGAAGCAAAATCATGACACGAAAACAAGTTCAAATAAGATCATCACTTGAAATAAGATTGTTATAGTTATAGAAATTGAACCAAAGTTTGAATATGATTATTACCTTGTATTAGAATGATAACCTACTGTAAGAAACAAAGATTTCTTGAGGTTGGATGATCACCTTACAAGATTGGAAGTGAGCTAGCAAACTTGAAAGTATTCTTGATTTTATGAAACTAGAACTTTTGGAATTTATGAAGAACACTTAGAACTTGAAGATAGAACTTGAGAGAATTCAATTAGATGAAGAAAATTGAAGAATGAAAGTGTTTGTAGGTGTTTTTGGTCGTTGGTGTATGGATTAGATATAAAGGATATGTAATTTTGTTTTCATGTAAATAAGTCATGAATGATTACTCATATTTTTGTAATCTTATGAGATATTTCATGCTAGTTGCCAAATGATGGTTCCCACATGTGTTAGGTGACTCACATGGGCTGCTAAGAGCTGTGTATTGGAGTGTATATACCAATAGTACATACATCTAAAAGCTGTGTATTGAACGAGAATGTAATTGTAAGCATTTTTGTTAAGTAGAAGTATTTTGATAAGTGTATTGAAGTCTTTCAAAAGTGTATAAATACATATTAAAACACTACATGTATATACATTTTAACTGAGTCGTTAAGTCATCGTTAGTCGTTACATGTAAGTGTTGTTTTGAAACCTTTAGGTTAACGATCTTGTTAAATGTTGTTAACCCAATGTTTATAATAACAAAAGAGATTTTAAATTATTATATTATAATGATATTATGATGTACGAATATCTCTTAATATGATATATATACATTAAATGTCGTTACAACGATAAACGTTACATATATGTCTCGTTTCAAAATCATTAAGTTAGTAGTCTTGTTTTTACATATGTAGTTCATTGTTAATATAATTAATGATATGTTTACTTATCATAATATCATGTTAACTATATATATAACCATATATATGTCATCATATAGTTTTTTTTACAAGTTTTAACGTTCGTGAATCACCGGTCAACTTGGGTGGTCAATTGTCTATATGAAACCTATTTCAATTAATCAAGTCTTAACAAGTTTGATTGCTTAACATGTTGGAAACATTTAATCATATAAATATCAATCTCAGTTAATATATATAAACATGGAAAAGTTCGGGTCACTACAGTACCTACCCGTTAAATAAATTTCGTCCCGAAATTTTAAGCTGTTGAAGGTGTTGACGAATCTTCTAGAAATAGATGCGGGTATTTCTTCTTCATCTGATCTTCACGCTCCCAGGTGAACTCGGGTCCTCTACGAGCATTCCATCGAACCTTAACAATTGGTATCTTGTTTTGCTTAAGTCTTTTAACCTCACGATCCATTATTTCGACGGGTTCTTCGATGAATTGAAGTTTTTCGTTGATTTGGATTTCATCTAACGGAATAGTGAGATCTTCTTTAGCAAAACATTTCTTCAAATTCGAGACGTGGAAAGTGTTATGTACAGCCGCGAGTTGTTGAGGTAATTCTAGTCGGTAAGCTACTGTTCCGACACGATCAATAATCTTGAATGGTCCAATATACCTTGGATTTAATTTCCCTCGTTTACCAAATTGAACAACGCCTTTCCAAGGTGCAACTTTAAGCATGACCATCTCTCCAATTTCAAATTCTATATCTTTTCTTTTAATGTCAGCGTAGCTCTTTTGTCGACTTTGGGCGGTTTTCAACCGTTGTTGAATTTGGATGATCTTCTCGGTAGTTTCTTGTATAATCTCCGGACCCGTAATCTGTCTATCCCCCACTTCACTCCAACAAATCGGAGACCTGCACTTTCTACCATAAAGTGCTTCAAACGGCGCCATCTCAATGCTTGAATGGTAGCTGTTGTTGTAGGAAAATTCTGCTAACGGTAGATGTCGATCCCAACTGTTTCCGAAATCAATAACACATGCTCGTAGCATGTCTTCAAGCGTTTGTATCGTCCTTTCGCTCTGCCCATCAGTTTGTGGATGATAGGCAGTACTCATGTCTAGACGAGTTCCTAATGCTTGCTGTAATGTCTGCCAGAATCTTGAAATAAATCTGCCATCCCTATCAGAGATAATAGAGATTGGTATTCCATGTCTGGAGACGACTTCCTTCAAATACAGTCGTGCTAACTTCTCCATCTTGTCATCTTCTCTTATTAGTAGGAAGTGTGCTGATTTGGTGAGACGATCAACTATTACCCAAATAGTATCAAAACCACTTGCAGTCCTTGGCAATTTAGTGATGAAATCCATGGTAATGTTTTCCCATTTCCATTCCGGGATTTCGGGTTGTTGAAGTAGACCTGATGGTTTCTGATGCTCAGCTTTGACCTTAGAACACGTCAAACATTCTCCTACGTATTTAGCAACATCGGCTTTCATACCCGGCCACCAAAAATGTTTCTTGAGATCCTTGTACATCTTCCCCGTTCCAGGATGTATTGAGTATCTGGTTTTATGAGCTTCTCTAAGTACCATTTCTCTCATATCTCCAAATTTTGGTACCCAAATCCTTTCAGCCCTATACCGGGTTCCGTCTTCCCGAATATTAAGATGCTTCTCCGATCCTTTGGGTATTTCATCCTTTAAATTTCCCTCTTTTAAAACTCCTTGTTGCGCCTCCTTTATTTGAGTAGTAAGGTTATTATGAATCATTATATTCATAGATTTTACTCGAATGGGTTCTCTGTCCTTCCTGCTCAAGGCATCGGCTACCACATTTGCCTTCCCCGGGTGGTAACGAATCTCAAAGTCGTAATCATTCAATAATTCAATCCACCTACGCTGCCTCATATTCAGTTGTTTCTGATTAAATATGTGTTGAAGACTTTTGTGGTCGGTATATATAATACTTTTGACCCCATATAAGTAGTGCCTCCAAGTCTTTAATGCAAAAACGACCGCGCCTAATTCCAAATCATGCGTCGTATAATTTTGTTCGTGAATCTTCAATTGTCTAGACGCATAAGCAATCACCTTCGTTCGTTGCATTAATACACAACCGAGACCTTGCTTTGATGCATCACAATAAATCACAAAATCATCATTCCCTTCAGGCAATGACAATATAGGTGCCGTAGTTAGCTTTTTCTTCAATAACTGAAACGCTTTCTCTTGTTCATCATTCCATTCAAATTTCTTCCCTTTATGCGTTAATGCAGTCAAGGGTTTTGCTATTCTGGAAAAGTCTTGGATGAACCTTCTGTAGTAACCAGCTAGTCCTAAAAACTGGCGTATGTGTTTCGGAGTTTTCGGGGTTTCCCACTTTTCAACAGTTTCTATCTTTGCCGGATCCACCTTAATACCTTCTTTGTTCACTATGTGACCGAGGAATTGAACTTCTTCCAACCAAAATGCACACTTTGAAAACTTAGCGTACAATTCTTCCTTCCTCAATACTTCTAACACCTTTCTCAAATGTTCACCGTGTTCTTGGTCATTCTTTGAGTAAATAAGTATGTCATCAATGAAAACAATGACAAACTTGTCAAGGTATGGTCCACACACTCGGTTCATAAGGTCCATGAACACAGCTGGTGCATTAGTTAAACCAAACGGCATGACCATAAACTCGTAATGACCGTAACGTGTTCTGAAAGCAGTCTTTGGAATATCATCTTCTTTCACTCGCATTTGATGATACCCGGAACGTAAGTCAATCTTTGAATAAACAGACGAGCCTTGTAGTTGATCAAATAAGTCGTCGATTCTCGGTAGTGGGTAGCGGTTCTTGATGGTAAGTTTGTTCAACTCTCGGTAGTCGATACACAACCTGAATGTACCATCTTTCTTCTTGACAAACAAAACAGGAGCTCCCCACGGTGATGTGCTTGGTCGAATGAAACCACGCTCTAAAAGTTCTTGTAATTGGCTTTGCAGTTCTTTCATCTCGCTGGGTGCGAGTCTGTAAGGAGCACGAGCTATTGGTGCAGCTCCTGGTACAAGATCTATTTGAAATTCAACGGATCGATGTGGGGGTAATCCCGGTAATTCTTTCGGAAATACATCGGGAAATTCTTTTGCAATGGGAACATCATTGATGCTCTTTTCTTCAGTTTGTACTTTCTCGACGTGTGCTAGAACAGCATAGCAACCTTTTCTTATTAGTTTTTGTGCCTTCAAATTACTAATAAGATGTAGCTTCGTGTTGCCCTTTTCTCCGTACACCATTAAGGGTTTTCCTTTTTCTCGTATAATGCGAATTGCATTTTTGTAACAAACGATCTCCGCTTTCACTTCTTTCAACCAGTCCATACCGATTATCACATCAAAACTCCCTAACTCTACTGGTATCAAATCAATCTTAAATGTTTCGCTAACCAGTTTAATTTCTCGATTCCGACATATATTATCTGCTGAAATTAATTTACCATTTGCTAATTCGAGTAAAAATTTACTATCCAAAGGCGTCAATGGACAACTTAATTTAGCACAAAAATCTCTATTCATATAGCTTCTATCCGCACCCGAATCAAATAAAACGTAAGCAGATTTATTGTCAATAAGAAACGTACCCGTAACAAGCTCCGGGTCTTCCTGTGCCTCTACCGCATTAATATTGAAAACTCTTCCACGGCCTTGTCCATTCGTGTTCTCCTGGTTCGGGCAATTTCTAATAATGTGGCCTAGTTTTCCACATTTATAACAAACTACATTGGCATAACTTGCTCCGACACTACTTGCTCCGCCATTACTCGTTCCGACACCATTTGTTCCTTTCGTTCTATTAACCCCTGGTCCGTAGACCTCACACTTCGCCGCGCTATGACCATTTCTTTTACACTTGTTGCAAAATTTGGTGCAGAACCCCGAGTGATTCTTTTCACACCTTTGGCATAGCTGCTTCTGATTGTTGTTGTTGTTGCGGTTATTATTGTTGTTGGGATGATTGTTGTAGTTGTTGTTGTTGTTGTTGTTGTTGTTGTTGGGCCGTTTGTTGTAGTTGCGATTGATGTTGCGATTGTTGGGATAATTGTTGCGATTATTGTTGTAATTGCTGTTGTTGTTGTATTGGTGATTCTTATCACCGTTTTCCTCCCACTTTCTTTTGACTTGCTTCACATTGGCCTCTTCAGCAGTCTGTTCTTTAATTCTTTCTTCAATCTGGTTCACTAGTTTGTGAGCCATTCTACATGCCTGTTGTATGGAGGCGGGCTCGTGTGAACTTATATCTTCTTGGATTCTTTCCGGTAATCCTTTCACAAACGCGTCGATCTTCTCTTCCTCATCTTCAAATGCTCCCGGACACAATAGGCACAATTCTGTGAATCGTCTTTCGTACGTGGTAATATCAAATCCTTGGGTTCGTAACCCTCTAAGTTCTGTCTTGAGCTTATTGACCTCGGTTCTGGGACGGTACTTCTCGTTCATCAAGTGCTTGAATGCTGACCACGGTAGTGCGTACGCATCATCTTGTCCTACTTGCTCTAAATAGGTATTCCACCATGTTAACGCAGAACCTGTGAAGGTATGCGTAGCGTACTTCACTTTGTCCTCTTCAGTACACTTACTTATGGCAAACACCGATTCAACCTTCTCGGTCCACCGTTTCAATCCGATCGGTCCTTCGGTTCCATCAAATTCCAAAGGTTTGCAGGCAGTGAATTCTTTGTAGGTGCATCCTACACGATTTCCTGTACTGCTAGATCCAAGGTTATTGTTGGTATGTAGCGCAGCCTGTACTGCGGCTATGTTTGAAGCTAGAAAAGTACGGAATTCCTCTTCATTCATATTCACGGTGTGTCGAGTAGTCGGTGCCATTTCCTTCAAAATAGTTAAATGGAACAAGTTAATCATACAGAATATTAAGAGTAGTTAATAGTATTTCGTAGCATAATATGAACTCATTTATAAAAGCTTTTTCTTCATATTAGCGTTTTATAAGTTTAAATTCGGGTAGTACCTACCCGTTAAGTTCATACTTAGTAGCTAATATACAATTCAACTACTACAATTCTATATGAAAAACTGATTATAATAATATTTCGCGTTCAAACTTTTATACAATATTTTACAAACTTACAATACCGCTTATTTTACATAAAGCATGAAATATAGCACACAATAACTTTGATACAAGATAGTTGTGAAGACAATTCTAGCTAGTACACAAGTCGTTCAGCAAAGGCAATAAAGACACGTAATTCATACGTCCAGAAACAAGTCATGCATTCTGGTTTTACTAGGACTACTTCCCATCCTTGGTCTTGTGCAACATAACCGTTATGGCCGTTGATAAGACAGCGTGTTGTAACGTCATCAAAGGGACGAGGGTTACGTAATGTCCAACAGTCCCGTAATAATCTAAAAACCTCATTTCTTACCCCAATTACCGACTCCGTCACTTGTGGAAACGTTTTGTTTAATAGTTGTAGCCCGATGTTCTTGTTCTCACTTTGGTGAGAAGCGAACATTACTAATCCGTAAGCATAACATGCTTCTTTATGTTGCATGTTAGCCGCTTTTTCTAAATCACGAAGTCCAATATTCGGATATATTGAGTCAAAATAATTTCTTAACCCGTTGCGTAAAATAGCATTTGGGTTCCCCGCAATATATGCGTCAAAGTAAACACATCGTAACTTATGGGTTTCCCAATGTGATATCCCCCATCTTTCAAACGAAAGTCTCTTATAAACCAAGACATTCTTGGAACGTTCTTCGAATGTCTTACAAACTGATCTCGCCTTAAATAGTTGTGCCGAAGAATTCTGGCCGACTCTAGACAAGATTTCATCAATCATGTCTCCGGGTAGGTCTCTTAAAATATTGGGTTGTCTATCCATTTTGTGTTTTTAAACTATAAAATAGACAAGAGTTAGATTCATAAAAAAAATACTTATTAATACAAGCAATTTTTACATATATCATAAAGCATAAGAACACTATATTCCATATATTACACCACACGAATACAACTATCTTATTCCGACTCGCTCGTTTCTTCTTCTTCGGTTTTGGTTCATTTTGCCAAGTTTCTAGGGATATATGATGTTCCCCTAATACGAGCCGTCGTTGTCCACATTGGTTTAGAAAAACCTGGTGGTTTAGAGGTTCCCGGGTCATTGTTACAACTTAAGGACTTCGGGGGTTGACGATACATATAAAGTTCATCGGGGTTGGAATTAGATTTCTCTATTTTTATGCCCTTTCCCTTATTATTTTCTTTTGCCTTTTTAAATTCAGTTGGGGTAATTTCTATAACATCATCGGAATTCTCGTCGGAATCCGATTCATCGGAGAATTGGTAATCCTCCCAATATTTTGCTTCCTTGGCGGAAACACCATTGACCATAATTAACTTTGGTCGGTTGGTTGAGGATTTTCTTTTACTTAACCGTTTTATTATTTCCCCCACCGGTTCTATTTCTTCATCCGGTTCCGATTCTTCTTCCGGTTCCGATTCTTCTTCCGGTTCCGACTCTTCTTCCGGTTCCTCTTCGGGAACTTGTGAATCAGTCCACAAATCATTCCAATTTACATTTGACTCTTCATTATTATTAGGTGAGTCAATGGGACTTGTTCTAGAGGTAGACATCTATCACATAATATCAAACACGTTAAGAGATTAATATATCACATAATATTCATATGTTAAAAATATATAGTTTCCAACAAAAATGTTAAGCAATCATTTTTAAAGAAAACGCGGTCGAAGTCCAGACTCACTAATGCATCCTAACAAACTCGATAAGACACACTAATGCAAATTTTCTGGTTCTCTAAGACCAACGCTCGGATACCAACTGAAATGTCCCGTTTTTATTGATTAAAAACGTTCCATATTAATTGATTTCGTTGCGAGGTTTTGACCTCTATATGAGACGTTTTTCAAAGACTGCATTCATTTTTAAAACAAACCATAACCTTTATTTCATAAATAAAGGTTTAAAAAGCTTTACGTAGATTATCAAATAATGATAATCTAAAATATCCTGTTTACACACGACCATTACATAATGGTTTACAATACAAATATGTTACATCGAATTCAGTTTCTTGAATGCAGTTTTTACACAATATCATACAAACATGGACTCCAAATCTTGTCCTTATTTTAGTATGCAACAGCGGAAGCTCTTAATATTCACCTGAGAATAAACATGCTTTAAACGTCAACAAAAATGTTGGTGAGTTATAGGTTTAACCTATATATATCAAATCGTAACAATAGACCACAAGATTTCATATTTCAATACACATCCCATACATAGAGATAAAAATCATTCATATGGTGAACACCTGGTAACCGACAATAACAAGATGCATATATAAGAATATCCCCATCATTCCGGGACACCCTTCGGATATGATATAAATTTCGAAGTACTAAAGCATCCGGTACTTTGGATGGGGTTTGTTAGGCCCAATAGATCTATCTTTAGGATTCGCGTCAATTAGGGTATCTGTTCCCTAATTCTTAGATTACCAGACTTAATAAAAAGGGGCATATTCGATTTCGATAATTCAACCATAGAATGTAGTTTCACGTACTTGTGTCTATTTTGTAAATCATTTATAAAACCTGCATGTATTCTCATCCCAAAAATATTAGATTTTAAAAGTGGGACTATAACTCACTTTCACAGATTTTTACTTCGTCGGGAAGTAAGACTTGGCCACTGGTTGATTCACGAACCTATAACAATATATACATATATATCAAAGTATGTTCAAAATATATTTACAACACTTTTAATATATTTTGATGTTTTAAGTTTATTAAGTCAGCTGTCCTCGTTAGTAACCTACAACTAGTTGTCCACAGTTAGATGTACAGAAATAAATCGATAAATATTATCTTGAATCAATCCACGACCCAGTGTATACGTATCTCAGTATTGATCACAACTCAAACTATATATATTTTGGAATCAACCTCAACCCTGTATAGCTAACTCCAACATTCACATATAGAGTGTCTATGGTTGTTCCGAAATATATATAGATGTGTCGACATGATAGGTCGAAACATTGTATACGTGTCTATGGTATCTCAAGATTACATAATATATAATACAAGTTGATTAAGTTATGGTTGGAATAGATTTGTTACCAATTTTTACGTAGCTAAAATGAGAAAAATTATCCAATCTTGTTTTACCCATAACTTCTTCATTTTAAATCCGTTTTTAGTGAATCAAATTGCTATGGTTTCATATTGAACTCTATTTTATGAATCTAAACAAAAAAAGTATAGGTTTCTAGTCGGAAAAATAAGTTACAAGTCATTTTTGTAAAGGTAGTCATTTCAGTCGAAAGAACGACGTCTAGATGACCATTTTAGAAAACATACTTCCACTTTGAGTTTAACCATAATTTTTGGATATAGTTTCATGTTCATAATAAAAATCATTTTCTCAGAATAACAACTTTTAAATCAAAGTTTATCATAGTTTTTAATTAACTAACCCAAAACAGCCCGCGGTGTTACTACGACGGCGTAAATCCGGTTTTACGGTGTTTTTCGTGTTTCCAGGTTTTAAATCATTAAGTTAGCATATCATATAGATATAGAACATGTGTTTAGTTGATTTTAAAAGTCAAGTTAGAAGGATTAACTTTTGTTTGCGAACAAGTTTAGAATTAACTAAACTATGTTCTAGTGATTACAAGTTTAAACCTTCGAATAAGATAGCTTTATATGTATGAATCGAATGATGTTATGAACATCATTACTACCTTAAGTTCCTTGGATGAACCTACTGGAAAAGAGAAAAATGGATCTAGCTTCAATGGATCCTTGGATGGCTCAAAGTTCTTGAAGCAAAATCATGACACGAAAACAAGTTCAAATAAGATCATCACTTGAAATAAGATTGTTATAGTTATAGAAATTGAACCAAAGTTTGAATATGATTATTACCTTGTATTAGAATGATAACCTACTGTAAGAAACAAAGATTTCTTGAGGTTGGATGATCACCTTACAAGATTGGAAGTGAGCTAGCAAACTTGAAAGTATTCTTGATTTTATGAAACTAGAACTTTTGGAATTTATGAAGAACACTTAGAACTTGAAGATAGAACTTGAGAGAATTCAATTAGATGAAGAAAATTGAAGAATGAAAGTGTTTGTAGGTGTTTTTGGTCGTTGGTGTATGGATTAGATATAAAGGATATGTAATTTTGTTTTCATGTAAATAAGTCATGAATGATTACTCATATTTTTGTAATCTTATGAGATATTTCATGCTAGTTGCCAAATGATGGTTCCCACATGTGTTAGGTGACTCACATGGGCTGCTAAGAGCTGATCATTGGAGTGTATATACCAATAGTACATACATCTAAAAGCTGTGTATTGTACGAGTACGAATACGGGTGCATACGAGTAGAATTGTTGATGAAACTGAACGAGAATGTAATTGTAAGCATTTTTGTTAAGTAGAAGTATTTTGATAAGTGTATTGAAGTCTTTCAAAAGTGTATAAATACATATTAAAACACTACATGTATATACATTTTAACTGAGTCGTTAAGTCATCGTTAGTCGTTACATGTAAGTGTTGTTTTGAAACCTTTAGGTTAACGATCTTGTTAAATGTTGTTAACCCAATGTTTATAATAACAAAAGAGATTTTAAATTATTATATTATAATGATATTATGATGTACGAATATCTCTTAATATGATATATATATACATTAAATGTCGTTACAACGATAAACGTTACATATATGTCTCGTTTCAAAATCATTAAGTTAGTAGTCTTGTTTTTACATATGTAGTTCATTGTTAATATAATTAATGATATGTTTACTTATCATAATATCATGTTAACTATATATATAACCATATATATGTCATCATATAGTTTTTTTTACAAGTTTTAACGTTCGTGAATCACCGGTCAACTTGGGTGGTCAATTGTCTATATGAAACCTATTTCAATTAATCAAGTCTTAACAAGTTTGATTGCTTAACATGTTGGAAACATTTAATCATATAAATATCAATCTCAGTTAATATATATAAACATGGAAAAGTTCGGGTCACTACACTAACCCTGCATTGTTCAGATGTTAAATATCGTTATATGTATTTTTACTACAAAATACATTATGGTGAGTTTTCATTACTCCCTTTTTAAATGCTTTTGCAATATATATTTTTGGGACTGAGAATACATGCGCTGCTTTTATAAATGTTTTACGAAATAGACACAAGTAATCGAAACTACATTATATGGTTGGATGATCGAAATCGAATATGCCCCTTTTAGTCTAGTAATCTAAGAATTAGGGAACAGACACCCTAATTGACGCGAATCCTAAAGATAGATCTATCGGGCCCAACAAGCCCCATCCAAAGTATCGGATGCTTTATTACTTCGAAATTTATATCATGTCCGAAGGAGGATCCCGGAATGATGGGGATATTTTTATATGCATATTGTGAATGTCGGTTACCAGGTGTTCAATCCATATGAATGATATTTTTGTCTCTATGAATGGGACGTATGTTTATGAGAAATAGAAATATGAAATCTTATGGTCTATTAAAATTATGAAATGATCATTTATGTTAAACTAATGAACTCACCAACCTTTTGGTTGACACTTGAAAGCATGTTTATTCTCAGGTATGAAAGAAATCTTCCGCTGTGCATTTGCTCATCTTAGAGATATTACTTGGAGTCATTCATGACATATTTCAAAATACGTTGCATTCGAGTCGTCGCAGTGACGACCCGGAAAATTTTAACTTATTTTAAACCAATTCTCTATATGATTTCGTCATGATAAGCAATGAATTTTGACAAGTTTTAAAACTTTTAAAAATGAGTTTTATACAAACAATTGACCATCCATTTGTCCGACGATTCACGAACGTCATAACTTGTATTAATTATATACTTATGTATATATATGGATATATATGGATTATATCTAACTTGAATATATGATAATTAAGTATCTCATTAAATATATTAACAATGGGTTATATATATATAATGAGACTACTAACTTAAGGATTTCGAAACATTATATATATGTAACGCTTAACGACGTAATAATCCTTATGTTAAAATGAATATATATGTATTGTATTAATATGTAATATACACACTTTTGAAAGACTTAAATACTTGTACTAACATATTTATACTCAACAAAGATAGCTATACTCGTATTCGCATTCGATTTTCTCAAGAATTCTACTCGTATTCATACGGTATTTATAACTGTATTATACACAGTTGCTAGATGTATTTACTATTGGAATATACCAATAGGAAAACATCATTTTCAACCTTTTATCATGGAAAATGACATCTTTGTTATTATATATGACTCATGAGACATGTACTATATACAATTTCTAGATGTATTTACTATTCGTATATACCAATAGTAAAACATCATTTTCAATCTATTAATCATGGGGAAACATGTTTAAACATTTCTTAACTTCTAGTATTAAACTTCTAACTCAAAATTTAACTTAGGAATCCCTTTATGAGGAATCAAAAATGACGCCTAACTACATACACACTTAACCATTTCCATTTCAATTCTAATCCTCATTTCTTACTCTATAAAACACACACACTTGAAATCTCTTCTCAACCTCCTCATCTCAGCAAAAACCCATCATAATCTAGCTTCTTAAAGAATACATAAACACCATAGAAGGAATCACTCAAGAACACCTTCAATAATCACTTGATCATAAAATCGTTTACATATTCGGACTCCTCTCGAAGACCTCTACACATATATACCAACAATTTCTTGATTAGGGTAAGTTTCAAAAACTCTAATTTTTGGGTTTTCATGTTTTTATTACATTTTAGGGTAGATATAGTGTCTAGTGCTCAAGTCCTTGTATGTATGCATGATAGTATTCGTTAATTTGATCGTTTGATGACTTTTTGATAAATCACGAATTTGTATTTGATGGTAACAGAAATTTGAATCTTTAAATTGCATGATATTATGTGATATTCAGAATCCTCATGAAAAACTATTGATTTTAGGCTTTGGATTCGCTTGATTTCATTTCCGTATGCTTATGTTATGACCGTTTGAATTATCGTTGTGTTTTTATGCTTGGTCAGAAAACTGGTATTGATGGGTCACGAATTGGCTTATGTGTTGATTACCATTGGATAGAAAATTCAAAAACACTCAGGTTACACTAGGATATCATGTCATTTGCTTGAGTAAAACTCATGTTATGCCTAATCGAATGAAAATGTAGATTTTTCCAGCACATGCATGAAAATGGACTTGTATGCTAAAATATATTGACTTCTGAGATGATATCTTTTCATATCTGAAATATAAACAGAAATTAATTCACTTTTCATGTAGATATCATGGTCTAATTGTATCTATATCTTCAGCTAATTGCATGCGAAAGTGACTAGCTAAACTAGGATCGAATCTTCCACTTTTTCTCTGATTTGTACTCTGTGGTTTGTGTTTTGTGAATTAACATGAATGCTTCTGGAATATGAATCTTTACATGATATGTGATATATGTTTAGTTTATTGAAACCTCTGAAAACGTATGCATTGTGCACAATAAGGCCATAGTTTTGGTAATTTCTGAAATGAACTGAAACAGGACATCCAACTTTATTGAATAAACTGTACCAATTGGCTAAACAAAAGTTACTTATTTTTGGATATGTTATATTTTGACTTGTTCTTGAACCATGACCACTGACCATGTATTAATTCAATATCCCTAGCTCCGGTTATAGCCATTACGATATCAGTGCGCGGTCAGAAACTGATTTAGTAAACGATAAATGTACCCCTTCTGATTCCTGACTTGTAGACATAGTATGAGACCCTGGCCGGAATTTTTGGAATCTATTTTGAGTCTATTTGTGATCTGGAGTTTGCCATGTTACCATGAATTTTGTGCTATGAGATATTATGTGAAGTTTGCTACATGTACATGAACGTTATGCATGACAATAAACTATGATTTTGTAATTGACCATTTATGAACTAAAACATGTTGTTTGACCTATGTTTGACTATTTGACCAAGTTGAGTAATATTACGAGATTTTTGACTTATGTTAACCATGTTGACTGTGTTTGACTTGCGTTTGACTTACATTTGACTTGCGTTGACTTTTGTTGACTTTTGCTAAATTTATGAGTCGGACTTGAGCAATAGGACTATACTTACCCTATGGACTGACCTGGCTTATTAGACACTTATTGACCAAAATATGTTCTCTAGGTTGAGGTCTACGGTTACTTGCATTCCGATATTCGGTCACATCTCTGTGATTTATTTCTGAAGTTGTCAGGTGAGTTTCATTTGCTCCCTTTTTAATTGCTTTGCAATTTATATTTTTGGGCTGAGAATACATGCGCTGTTTTTATAAATGCTTTACGAAATAGAGACAAGTAATTAAAAATGATATTCTGCGGATTGATGTGCTAGGTAATTTAGTTACATGTTATAAGAGCATGTAAGCGCGAATCCTAAAGATAGATCTATCGGGCTTAACACCCCCATCCTGTAGGTTGCACTAGACATAAGAACTAGTGGGCGGATGTTTAGTACTTCGAGGATTATTTATACACTTGCTAGTGTACATATCCATCTTTGCGAAGATGACTTATTATATTATTGTTAAGGTTGGTTACTGAGGCCTCAACATAAGCAGAACTGTTTTATACACTTGCGAGTGTACATATATTTATAAACGGAAATCTTGTGGTCTATTAATATATTGAAACGATTGTTATGATAAACCTATGAACTCACCAACCTTTTGGTTGACACTTGAAAGCATGTTTATTCTCAGGTATGAAAGAAATCTTCCGTTGTACATTTACTCATATTAGAAATATTACTTAGAGTCAATCATGACATATTTCAAAAGACGTTGCATTCGAGTCGTTGAGTTCATCAAGATTATTATTAAGTCAATTATAGTTGTAGGTATTATTAAATAGTATGCTTGCCATCAACTTTTGATGTAAAGAAAGTTTGTCTTTTAAAAACGAATGAAATGTTTGTAAAATGTATCATATAGAGGTCAATTACCTCGCGATGTAATCAACTATTGTGAATCGTTTATAATCGATATGAACGGGTCCTTTCAGTTGGTATCAGAGCGGTGGTCTTAGCGAACCAGGTCTTGCATTAGTGTGTCTAACTGATAGTTTTTTAGATGCATTAGTGGGTCTAGACTTCGACCGTGTCTGCATGTCAAAAGTTTTGCTTATCATTTAGTGTCGAAAATTATTTGCTTATCATTCTTAGTCTAGACATATTTTACTGCATTGACTGCATGAATAGTGTATAGACAAAATTCATATCTTAGCGTTTTCCTGACAGCTTCCGTAGATTCCTCCGTAACTTATGGGATTTTAGTATTATATATGCATATGTAAATGATGTATTACAGGGTACTAATCTACATCCTATAATTTATTTCCTATCGAAAATCCTTCATCTGATCGTACGAGATGAATCCCTCAACCAGTTCGAGTCCCTCAGATTTCGATAGCTATTCCGACATAGATATTCACCAAAGCTCCGAAAGCGGTGTCACCAGAATGAATCAATCAATCAGCCATCCCCAATTCATCTGATGGGTTCGTAGTCGACTTAATCAATGGAGACGCGAAGAAGGCGATCCTTTTCACCAACCGAACTTACCTCTTGGCGATGAACCTGAAGCACTTACCAACGAACCAGTCTGAAACACCATTTTCACCCTCATTTCCTGAATATCTCACCACGATTATATTCTATCTAAAATTCTAAACCTTATTCATCCGCTCGTTTCGACTGATGATCATCCCGGAATAATGGAAGAAGTCAACGAGCTTCGCGCTCGAGTAATCAATTTAGAAAACATGGTGCGAAACTTACCAGCTTCAGCAATATCACCAGCATCAGCAGTACCACCAACAACCAAAGTTTCAACATCACATGCCTCAATATCTTATTCTGTACCTCGAGTATAATCATCGTTCTACATGATGTTCTACATCATTTATCTTCGTTCGACATGATGATTATGTAATCTCTAATGTGACGACCCGGGAATTTCTGACCAAATTTAAACTTAATCTTTATATGTTTCCAAGATGATAAGCAAAGTCTGTAATGTTAAAGTCTCAAAAAAAAAAAAAAAAAAAAATTTGAACTGTTTCATTTATTCAATTGACCTTCGACCAATTTCGACGATTCACGAACAACTAATTGTAAATAGATACGTATATATATGTATATGTACATGAATATTAATTTTAAATATATAAGATTAAATATTAAATTTATTATTTGAAAATATATTTAATATATTTATTTATATAATAAAACTTGATATTAAAATGTATTTATATATATAGTATATTAAAAATAAATATTAGATGATTGTAATACTCGTCTGATGTTCCTATTAATATTAAGCAAGTTAAATTTAAACTTATATAACTTTAAAATAAACGGTGATTCGAAAATGAGTTTTATAAATTTTAGGCTTATTAATAATGTATTTAGATGTTGTTTGTCAAATTTTAAAATTTTTATATTTTGCTTGGGGGTTGGGAGTGATTAATTAATGTAACTTTTATTTAATAGTTAATGACCAAAATTTATACCTTAATGACCTAAATAAATAAAGATAGTTAAATTAAAATTTTGGGATTTTTCCGAAGACTTTTATCCGCCCCTGATTTCAAATAGTGCACGATACCCGGGCATCAAGGAGTGTCGGCAGAAAAAATATTCATGTACTCCCGTGAATTAATTTAATATAGTGACTTTTCCCTGTTTTTGTTTTAATCCCAACTATCTAACCTATCTCTATATCTTTACATATATCTAGATAATAAAAGGGATATCTATCCATCTACCCACCCCGATTCTGTTTAATTATCAACCATCACCATCTTATGGTTAACATCTTCCCTCACTTCACCATCTTCACCCTACACTACTATGACACCACCACAGCCACCCTACTTTCTCTCTCTCTCCATGCTTTTCGATGTATATCACCACCATCACATACACCCATCATCTTGTACCACCAAGATCATCACTATTGCTGCACTCTATTCTGATTTCTGTTGAACCCCACAGCCCATCGTTGACAACCCCAATCCACTCGTCATCTTACTCTCTCTCTCTCTCCCTCTCTCTCTTTCTTATGTTTTCGAAAAGCTACCATGGCCACCATTGTAAACCACCATCATATCCTTATTCGATAATGAGCTAACTGTGATGTCTCAAACCCACACCCTTTCATTTTTTTTTATACAATAACGAGAAAACGATGAAGAAGTGTTATAGTAACAAGAGAAGATGATAACGTCTGTTGCTGCTACTCGCCGTCACCTGCCTTGTTTCTGTTTTCTTTCGAAACCCAACACCATCAACCGTCATCACATTTATCATCTGAGCCACCATCGTAAACCACCGCTAGGCTGCAACTACTGCTCGATTTATTTGTTCTAATGTTTGTCGAATGAAAAGATGATAGTAATGATACGTGATGCTAATGATGATGATGTGACGGTAAAGATTATGATAATGATGATCATAATGATGTTGAATATGATCGATGAATTGGAGGTAAAAATGATGATGAGATCGTGATGTTAATGGTAATGATAATGTAGATATATGTGGGTTTTATGAAGAAGATAAAAGCATATAAACGGGTTATATATATTTAATAGCGAGCAGATTATTTCAGAAAAATGGAGTGGCGCAGATGGTTTGGAGGATTGTTGTTAACCAAGGTGTCTTGGGTTCGATTCTGACTTACAGCATATTATTATTATTTTTATTTAAACCGCAACATCTTGGGCTAATTATACTACAATCGAATTGGGCTTAATTAAGCGGATATTGGGTCATTAATTGTTATTTGGGCTTAGGAGGCAGTTGGGTCGTGTATTATTGTGTTGTTGGGCCGAAAGACAAAAAATGGGGTTAAATAAATTCGGGAATGTTATAAAATAGAAAAATTGAAGCAGAACATAAGGTTAGAGGTGTTTGTGTGTAACGAGAGGTCGGGGGTTCGAACCCGGGCGCGAGCTGTTTTCTTTTTGGAACTCATTTTCTTTTGAGGTAGTCTTTTGTATTATTATTATTATTATTGTTGTTATTATTGTTATTGTTATTATTATTATTAGTATTAGTATTATACTTATTATTATCATATTTACATTTAAAGTATTATAATTATTGTATCATGAAAATTATTATCATTTTAGTATCATCCTTAGGTATTATTATTATTGTTATTATCATTAATTACTATAAGTATTATTAATACTATTATTATTTAATGTTACCATTTTAGTGTTATTATTATTATTATGATTATGGATATTATTATTATCATCACACTCATTATTTTTGTTACTACTACTACTATTATTATTATTATTATTATTATTATTATTATTATTATTATTATTATTATTATTATTATTATTATTATTATTATTATTGTTAAGTGTTAGAATTATTAATAGTATTAGTATTATTAATATTAGTTATTACTATTATTATTATTATTAAATCATTATTATTATAGAAATTATCTCTTTAACCAGACAAATATTTTGTATATAAAATATACTTATTACATATACTATAATTATATTTCTCATAACTATATATATATATATATATATATATATATATATATATATATATATATATATATATATATATATATATATATATATATACTTACATATAACCAACTAATGATTTTAAATATAATACAGATCATATAATATATATAGATATATTGATACAACTAAATATATAATATTAATCTTTTTAAATATATCTACAAATAAATATGTATATAACATATAATGTAAGATATAATATATGTAAATGTTTAATGGATTTTTAGAATAAATTCTATATAACTAAAATATATAAGTAACAAATAATAATAAATGAAATTATGTGAATCCATTATATATTTTAATAATTATACAAATAATATAGGTTCGTGAATCTGAGGCCATCCTTGCATCGTTTAGTTGTTCAATGTCGTTATATGTATTTTTACTACAAAATACAATACGGTGAGTTTCATTAATCCCTTTTTAAATGATTTTGCAATATATATTTTTGGGACTGAGAATACATGCGCTGCTTTTATAAATGCTTTACGAAATAGACACAAGTAATTGAAACTACATTCTATGGTTGGATTATCTAATCGAATATGCCCTTTTTATTAAGTCTGGTAATCTAAGAATTAGGGAACAGACACCCTAATTGGCGCGAACTCTAAAGATAGATCTATCGGGCCCAACAAGCCCCATCCAAAGTACCGGATGCTTTAGTACTTCGAAATTTATATCATGTCCGAAGGAGGATCCCGGAATGATGGGGATATTCATATATGCATATTGTGAATGTTGGTTACCAGGTGTTCAATCCATATGAATGATATTTTTAACTCTATGCATGGGACGTATGTTTATGAGAATTGGAAATAAGAAATCTTGTGGTCTATTAAAATGATGGAAATGATTATTTATGTTAAACTAATGAACTCACCAACCTTTTGGTTGACACTTTAAAGCATGTTTATTCTCAGGTATGAAAGAAATCTTCCGCTGTGCATTTGCTCATCTTAGAGATATTACTTGGAGTCATTCATGACATATTTCAAAAGACGTTGCATTCGAGTCGTTGAGTTCATCAAGATTATTATTAAGTCAATTATAGTTAGATATATTATGAAATGGTATGCTTGTCTTCAACTTTCGATGTAATGAAAGATTGTCTTTTCAAAAATGAATGCAATGTTTGTAAAATGTATCATATAGAGGTCAAGTACCCCGCGATGTAATCAATTGTTGTGAATCGTTTATAATCGATATGGACTTCGTCCGGATGGATTAGGACGGGTCCTTTCAGTTGTTATCAGAGCGGAGGTCTTAGCGAATCAGGTATGCATTAGTGTGTCTAACTGATAAGTCGTTAGGATGAATTAGTAAGTCTGGACTTCGACCGTGTCTGCATGTCAAAAGTTTTTGCTTATCACTTCGTGTCAAAAAAAATTTCCTGCTTATTATTCTTAGAGAATCACTTGCTTATCATTCTTAGTCTAGACAAGTTTTACTGCATTGACTGCATGAATAGTGTATAGACAAAATTCATATCTTAGCGTATCTGCTACTTCATATTTTAGCGTATCTATTACTGTAACTTTGCCTGACAACTTCCGTAGATTCCTCCGTAACTTATGAGATTTTAGTATTATATATGCATATGTAAATTATGTATTGCAGAGTACTAATCTACATCCTATAATCTATTTCTTATCGAAAATCCTTTATCTGATCGTATGAGATGAATCCTGCAACCAGTTCGAGTCCCTCAGATTCCGATAGCTATTCCGATAGTTATTCCGACAGCTATTCCGACATAGATGTTCACCTAAGCTCCGAAAACAGCGTCATCTGCATGAATCAACCAATCAACCATTATCAATTCATCTGATGGGTTCGTAGTCGACTTAATTAATGGAAACGTGCAAAAGGCAATCCCTTCCATCAACCGAATTTACCTCTTGACAATGAACCTGAAGCGTTTACCGGCGAACCTGTTCGAGACACCATTTTCAGTCTCATTTCCAGGGTAACTCGACAAGATTATATTCTATCCACAATTCTGAACCTTATTTATCCGCTCGTTCTGACCGACAATCATCCTGGAGTAATAAGTCAACGAACTTCGCGCTCGAATAATCAATTCGAAGAATATGGTGAAAAATGTACCAGCTTCAGCAACATCACCGGCACCAACAGTACCATCAATAACAGCACCAGTACCATCAACAATCCATGCTTCAATACCATCATCTGTACTTTGAGTATGATCTTCGTTCTACGTATCGTTCTATCTCATTTATCTTCGTTCGAAATGGAGAATATGTAATCTCTAGAGTTTTAGAGATTATTTATTCTAGTTCCAACCGAAAACTAAATGAGTTAATTTCCCATTGACTCATTAAATCCATGATTACGTCTGAAGAAAATATATATGTATATATGTTTTCATAGAGATTGTAATTAAAATTTTTATTGTATAAACTGTTAATGGTGAAAATATTTTAACGGGTAGGTAACACCTGAGGAATATTTAGATTCTACATTAATAAGTTACATTGTACATTCTTCGAATCTGATTCAACGGTCCTTTACTATCCTATTTACATCTACAGAGATACGTATCTGTTCACCGCAGAATAACCATTTTCATTCAATTTTATATTTGGATTTTGACCTATCAGAATCCAACAAGTGGCATAATGAAGAAATAATGGACACAATAAAAATTGATTAGAAACAGATTAATTAACAATATGAAATTCTATTAAGAATCCACGCTAACAAAATCCTAGCTAACTGTTCCTAGCTAACTGTTAATTCCGTATTACCATTTAATTATCGCAATTTATTTATCGCAATTTATTTTATCGCAATTTTAATTATTGTCATTTAATTTCTGTTATTTACTTTACGCATTTTATTTATCGTCATTTAATTTCTGTATTTATTTTACGCACTTTAAATATCGGGACACGTATACAAGGTTTTGACATATCATATCAACGCATCTATATATATTATTTGGAATCACCATAGACACTCTATATGCAGTAATGATCGAGTTCTCTATACAGGGTTGAGGTTGATTCTATAATAATATATATACTTTGAGTTGTGATCGATTCTGAGACATGTATACGGTTCACGATACGTATTAATTAATTCAAATATTATATATCTAACTATATATGAATTAGTGGACTATCAATTAAGGACTGTCAACATTGGACAATTAAAAGGAATTAAAATATTGATTATAATATATGAAACTAAATAATTCTTCAAGTTTGCCACTTGATCTAATCTTAAACCTCATTTGTATCTTAACGATTACAATCTGCGTTTAAACCTTTCATGATTCTTGAAAACACCTCAATCGAGAGGATGAACCAACCGCACTTCATCTACGGAAGAAAAAAAAAAAGATTGATGCATATGGTTATGCACTTGAAAACCCTCGGAACCTGTGTAAAAGTTTAACACGTATCTGTGATAATTCCTTTAGCGTTGTTATTACCGAAAATAACTTTGTAATCCTTTTCCAAAGTAGCCAATTTTGTCACAGCTTCAGCAAATCAATTTCGACTTTTCATTCGAATAAACTCTATTATAACTTCGATAAATAAGTTTTCCTTTCATCATCGTTATCGGTGAACCATCTATGTCCCACCATATTGGCAGTAAACCTACCAGTAATTTCATCTATATTTGATTTTCCGAAAAATCATTATAGTCATTGAAACCCTATCATATACTCATCTGCATCTGATAATGAGAATTACAGTACCAAATACCGAGAATCGGCAATCAGTATTTTGAAACCTCACAGCATGTCTACATCAACAGTTATATGTAAACATATAACATTTATCTCTTAAAGTTATGATCTTTCATTCTGAAATTCAGAAAAGCACCCAGTGTACAAATCAATACCACAAATTCTGAAAAAAACTGAATACAGTAGCAAAAACTGTACACGACCTTAACCGTCGAAAGTTTGATGATAAAGAATGGAGCATTGGAAACACTCAATAAAAAATTTAGTACCGAAAAATGGATTATGCGAAATTATGAAGGAAACCGTGGACAAATCACAAAGAATAAGTTTGACTTCAAAGAATCCAAATGATTCAATAGCTGCTGAAGTCTTTAGTGAATATCTTGCTCCTTACTCTAAACCCTTGCGGACAATAGTTTCCATCATCCTCTGATCTTAGATATTCAAAGATATTATCGTATCTTTCATTTTAAATATCCTCGATATTTCTGAATATTTTTTCATAACTAATCTTATCTGAAATCATTTATCTCTTTGAACTATCAGTATTACATCATATGAGAAACTATTAGTTTATATATTCTGTAAACTTTCGAGCTTAAAATATGAATGTTATTGAAGTAATGTTGGGAATTGATGCATGAGTTAGTATAATATAATGACACTTGATCAATGTGATTATATTACAGTAAGTCATGCTGAGTTTCTAATGGGATGTGATGATTCACAGATCATAACGTCATCATGTGTCATGTTACATAACTCTGTCATTCTGCTTAACTTCTGAACATATCAAGAAAGAATATTCTTGATAGTTCTATTCTCAATGAATCTGGTAATTTGACAAATCAAATCGTGCTATTACGTTCCTTCTTATTTAGAACATTAACAATGTTCATTCTGAAACTTATATCTGCGAATTCTGGACCATTACAAGAGATGCCAAATCGCCAGAAGAAGAAACGAAGGGACAAAGCTCTAAAATAGAAATTGGAGTATAAATCGCAGAAAATAGGAGGGAGTATTAACTGGGGATGACAATGATTATAGAAGGTAGAAGCAGGGACTTCGAAATATCAGGGAAGATATAAAGCCCAATAACAACACATAAATTACAAACCGTGAATATCAGTGCGTATAGCAATAAAAAGACACGGGAGGATTATAAATACAATAATCACTAGAGAATAGTAGAAATAAACCGATTCTTCCGGTGGGAGTTATAAAAGAAGGACGATCATTACGATAGTAAGGATAAGGACAAGGATCAGTATTGGATTAAGCATTTTCACAATCTTTTGGATGTATGAACTAAGAAAGAAAGTATAGGAATGGTGAGAATAATGGGACAAAAGAGTTTAATTTATAATGAAAAATATTAGATAGAGGAATTGAGGCAGATCACCGTATTTAATTATAGAGATCTTAATTTCCTTACTCGCCGAAGAATCAAATCTTTTAGATTTCGAAGATTTTCTTTAAACCCCTTGAATTCCGGAATTCAACCCTGACTCTGTCAAAAGTTAAGATAAATCTTTACTTTCCTATTTCACTCTTTGATGATAGCTTCACTTGTACTCTTCGAGTAATCGAATTATCTTATTTATATTACTCAATAGTAATAAAACTCTATTTATCAATTCGTATGTGTAATGAAAACATTTTTATTATTAGCCATGACCACCTCATTCAAATTTCGGGATGAAATTTCTTTAACGGGTAGGTACTGTGACGACTTGGGAATTTCTGACCAAATTTAAACTTAATTTTAATTTTTTTCCAAGACGATAAGCAAAGTCTGTAATGTTGAAGTCTAAAAAAAAAAATAAAAAAATTTGAACTGTTTCATTTATTCAATTGACCTTCGACCAATTCCGACGATTCACGAACAACTAATTGTAAATAGATACGTATATATATGTATATGTACATGAATATTAATTTTAAATATATAAGATTAAATATTAAATTTATTATTTGAAAATATATTTAATATATTTATTTATATAATAAAACTTGATATTAAAATGTATTTATATATATAGTATATTAAAAATAAATATTAGATGATTGTAATACTCGTCTGATGTTCCTATTAATATTAAGCAAGTTAAATTTAAACTTATATAACTTTAAAATAAACGGTGATTCGAAAATGAGTTTTATAAATTTTAGGCTTATTAATAATGTATTTAGATGTTGTTTGTCAAATTTTAAAATTTTTATATTTTGCTTGGGGGTTGGGTGTGATTAATTAATGTAACTTTTATTTAATAGTTAATGACCAAACTTTATACCTTAATGACCTAAATAAATAAAGATAGTTAAATTAAAATTTTGGGATTTTTCCGAAGACTTTTATCCGCCCCTGATTTCAAATAGTGCACGATACCCGGGCATCAAGGAGTGTCGGCAGAAAAAATATTCATGTACTCCCGTGAATTAATTTAATATAGTGACTTTTCCCTGTTTTTGTTTTAATCCCAACTATCTAACCTATCTCTATATCTTTACATATATCTAGATAATAAAAGGGATATCTATCCATCTACCCACCCCGATTCTGTTTAATTATCAACCATCACCATCATTTGGTTAACATCTTCCCTCACTTCACCATCTTCACCCTACACTACTATGACACCACCACAGCCACCCTACTTTCTCTCTCTCTCTCCATGCTTTTCGATGTATATCACCACCATCACATACACCCATCATCTTGTACCACCAAGATCATCACTATTGCTGCACTCTATTCTGATTTCTGTTGAACCCCACAGCCCATCGTTGACAACCCCAATCCACTCGTCATCTTACTCTCTCTCTCTCTCTCCCTCTCTTTCTTTCTTATGTTTCCGAAAAGCTACCATGGCCACCATTGTAAACCACCATCATATCCTTATTCGATAATGAGCTAACTGTGATGTCTCAAACCCACACCCTTTCATTTGTTTTTATACAATAACGAGAAAATGATGAAGAAGTGTTATAGTAACAATAGAAGATGATAACGTCTGTTGCTGCTACTCGCCGTCTCCTGCCTTGTTTCTGTTTTCTTTCGAAACCCAACACCATCAACCGTCATCACATTTATCATCTGAGCCACCATCGTAAACCACTGCTAGGCTGCAACTACTGCTCGATTTATTTGTTCTAATGTTTGTCGAATGAAAAGATGATAGTAATGATACGTGATGCTAATGATGATGATGTGACGGTAAAGATTATGATAATGATGATCATAATGATGTTGAATATGATCGATGAATTGGAGGTAAAAATGATGATGAGATCGTGATGTTAATGGCGATGATAATGTAGATATATGTGGGTTTTATGAAGAAGATGAAAGCATATAAACGGGTTATATATATTTAATAGCGAGCAGATTATTTCAGAAAAATGGAGTGGCGCAGATGGTTTGGAGGATTGTTGTTAACCAAGGTGTCTTGGGTTCGATTCTGACTTACAGCATATTATTATTATTTTTATTTAAACCACAACATCTTGGGCTAATTATACTACAATCGAATTGGGCTTAATTAAGCGGATATTGGGTCATTAATTGTTATTTGGGCTTAGGAGGCAGTTGGGTCGTGTATTATTGTGTTGTTGGGCCGAAAGACAAAAAATGGGGTTAAATAAATTCGGGAATGTTATAAAATAGAAAAATTGAAGCAGAACATAAGGTTAGAGGTGTTTGTGTGTAACGAGAGGTCGGGGGTTCGAACCCGGGCGCGAGCTGTTTTCTTTTTGGAACTCATTTTCTTTTGAGGTAGTCTTTTGTATTATTATTATTATTATTGTTGTTATTATTGTTATTGTTATTATTATTATTAGTATTAGTATTATACTTATTATTATCATATTATTATTATTAGTATTAGTATTATACTTATTATTATCATTTTAGTATCATCCTTAGGTATTATTATTATTGTTATTATCATTAATTACTATAAGTATTATTAATACTATTATTATTTAATGTTACCATTTTAGTGTTATTATTATTATTATGATTATGGATATTATTATTATCATCACACTCATTATTTTTGTTACTACTATTATTGTTATTATTATTATTATTATTATTATTATTATTATTATTATTATTATTATTATTATTATTATTATTATTATTATTATTGTTAAGTGTTAGAATTATTAATAGCATTAGTATTATTAATATTAGTTATTACTATTATTATTATTATTAAATCATTATTATTATCGAAATTATCTCTTTAACCAGACAAATATTTTGTATATAAAATATACTTATTACATATACTATAATTATATATATATATATATATATATATATATATATATATATATATATATATATATATATATATATATATATATATATATATATATATATATATATATACACACACACTTACATATAACCAACTAATGATTTTAAATATAATACAGATCATATAATATATATAGATATGTTGATACAACTAAATATATAATATTAATCTTTTTAAATATATCTACAAATAAATATATATATAACATATAATGTAAGATATAATATATGTAAATGTTTAATGGATTTTTAGAATAAATTCTATATAACTAAAATATATAAGTAACAAATAATAATAAATGAAATTATGTGAATCCATTATATATTTTAATAATTATACAAATAATATAGGTTCGTGAATCTGAGGTTATCCTTGCATCGTTTAGTTGTTCAATATCGTTATATGTATTTTTACTACAAAATACAATACGGTGAGTTTCATTAATCCCTTTTTAAATGATTTTTGCAATATATATTTTTGGGACTGAGAATACATGCGCTGCTTTTATAAATGCTTTACGAAATAGACACAAGTAATCGAAACTACATTCTATGGTTGGATTATCTAATCGAATATGCCCTTTTTATTAAGTCTGGTAATCTAAGAATTAGGGAACAGACACCCTAATTGACGCGAACTCTAAAGATAGATCTATCGGGCCCAACAAATCCATGATTACATCTGAAGAAAATATATACGTATATATGTTTTTATAAAGATTGTAATTAAAAATTCTTTTGTACAAACTGTTAATGGCGAAAATATTTTAACGGGTAGGTAATACCCGAGGAATATTTAGATTTCACCTTAATAAGGTACATTATACATTCGTCGAAGCTGATTCAACAGTCATTCACTATCCTACTTACAACCACCGATATACGTATCCGTTCACCACAGAATAACCATTTTCATCCAATTTCATATTTGGATTTTGATTTACTAGAATCCAACACGTGGCATAATGAAGAAAACATTGAACAAAATAAAATTTGTTAGAAACAAACAAATTAACTATGAGATATTCTATTAAGAATCCACGCTAACAAAATCCTTGCTAACTGTTCCTAGCTAACTGTTAATTCCAATTACATTTATTTATCACAATTTATTTATCGCAATTTTAATTCTCGCAATATTATTTATCGTCATTTAATTTATGTTATTTATTTTACGCAATTTAAATATCGGGACACGTATACAAGGTTTTGACATATCATATCGACGCATCTATATATATTATTTGGAATAACCATAGACACTCTATATGCAGTAATGCTGGAGTTAGCTATACAGGGTTGAGGTTGATTCTACAATAATATATATAGTTTGAGTTGTGATTGAGTCTGAGACGTATACGGGTCACGACACGTATTAATTAATTCGAATATAATATATTAAACTATATATGAATTACTGGACTGTTAAATGTGGACTATCGACTGTGGACTAATGACATTGGATAATTAAAATGAATTAAAATATTGATTTTAACATATGAAATTAAACATATCTTCAAGTTTGCCACTTGATTTCATCTTAAACCTCATTTGTATCTTGACGAATACAATCTGCGTTCAAACTTTTCATGATTCTTGAAAATACCTCAATTGAGGGGATGAACCAACCGCACTTCATCAACGGAAGAAAAGATTGATGCATGTAGTTATCCACCTGAAAACACTCGGAACCTGAGTAAACGTTTAACACGTATCTGTGCTAGCTCCTTTAGTGTTGTTATTACCCAAAATAACTTTACAATCCCTTTTTAAGATAGCCAATTTTGTCACAGCTCTAGCAAGTCAACTTCAACTTTTCGTTCGAAATAATCATATTATAACCTTGATATATATGCGTGCTCTTTTATTGTTACCGGGAAACCTTTTATATACCACCATATTACCATCAGCGTTTAATCATCTAAAAACAAAATTCTCTTGAAACCACCTCGGATTGATAATCGATGATTCAGATATAGCTGCATTAAATGTAGAGGAAACAGTAAAATTGTAGATGGCCTAAATGGCCAAGAGTTTGATGATAAAGAATGGAATGTTGGAAACGCTCGATAGAAAATTTGGTACTGAAAAAAAAAACGAATTGAGCTAACCATGAAGGAGACCAAGGACAAATACAAGGACCAAACCCAATATTCAAAGAATCCAGGTAATTCTGAATCCGATGAAATCTTTAGAGAATATCACTCTCCGAAGTCATGTTAAAATCTTGCGGAAAACTCTTCTTCATCAACCTTCGAACTTAAAAATTCCAAAAATATCATCATAAATATCTTCGATATTTCTGAGGATATTTTCATAAATATTCTTGTCTGAAATTATCTACCTCATCGTGTTTTCTGTATTCCATTATATTGAAAACTTCTGTAAAATCTAAGTATAAATTATGAATGAATTGTAGAGAAGTGTTGGAAATTGAAGCATGGGTTAGTATAATATAATGACGCCCGACCAACGTGATTATATTACAGTAAGTCATGCTGAATTTCTAATGGAACGTGATGATGGTTCACAAATCATATCCTCATCAGGTGCCATGTTACACGACTCTTTCATTGTACTTAACCTCTAAACGTGTTAAGAAAAATATTTTCTTGATATTTCTATCTTTTCGTGATTTCTGGTAATTTAACAAATCAGATCGTGCTATTACATTTCCTTTCTGATTAGAAGATTTCTTTAAATTCCCTGAATTCTGGAAATCAACCTACGTCAAAAGATAAGACAAATTTCTATTTCTATATTTCAATCCTTTGCGATAGCTTCACTTATACTCTTCGCGTAATCGAATTGTTTTATCCATATTACTCAACAATGATGAAACTCTATTTATCAACCATATTCGTCATGAAAACATTCTTATTGATAGTCACGACGACCTCGATCAAATTGCGGGACGAAATTTCTTTAACGGGTAGGTACAGTGACGACCCGGAAAATTTTAACTTATTTTAAACCAATTCTATATATGATTTCGTCATGATAAGCAATGAATTTTGACAAGTTTTAAAACTTTTAAAAATGAGTTTTATACAAACAATTGACCATCCATTTGTCCGACGATTCACGAACATCATAACTTGTATTAATTATATACTTATGTATATATATGGATATATATGGATTATATCTAACTTGAATATATGATAATTAAGTATCTCATTAAATATATTAACAATGGGTTATATATATATATATATATATATATATATATATATATATATATATATATATATATATATATATATATATATATATATATATATATATATATATATATATATATATATATATATATATATATATATATATATATATATAATGAGACTACTAACTTAAGGATTTCGAAACATTATATATATGTAACGCTTAACGACGTAATAACCCTTATGTTAAAATGAATATATATGTATTGTATTAATATGTAATATACACACTTTTGAAAGACTTACATACTTGTACTAACATATTTATACTCAACAAAGATAGCTATACTCGTATTCGCATTCGATTTTCTCAAAAATTCTACTCGTATTCATACGGTATTTATAACCGTATTATACACAGTTGCTAGATGTATTTACTATTGGAATATACCAATAGGAAAACATCATTTTCAACCTTTTATCATGGAAAATGACATCTTTGTTATTATATATGACTCATGAGACATGTACTATATACAATTTCTAGATGTATTTACTATTCGTATATACCAATAGTAAAACATCATTTTCAATCTATTAATCATGGGGAAACATGTTTAAACATTTCTTAACTTCTAGTATTAAACTTCTAGCTCAAAATTCAACTTAGGAATCCCTTTATGTGGAATCAAAAATGACGCCTAACTACATACACACTTAACCATTTCCATTTCAATTCTAATCCTCATTTCTTACTCTATAAAACACACACACTTGAAATCTCTTCTCAACCTTCTCATCTCAGCAAAAACCCATCATAATCTAGCTTCTTAAACAATACATAAACACCATAGAAAGAATCACTCGAGAACACCTTCAATAATCACTTGATCATAAAATCGTTTACATATTCGGACTCCTCTCGAAGACCTCTACACATATATACCAACAATTTCTTGATTAGGGTAAGTTTCAAAAACTCTAATTTTTGGGTTTTCATGTTTTTGTTACATTTTAGGGTAGATATAGTGTCTAGTGCTCAAGTCCTTGTATGTATGCATGATAGTATTCGTTAATTTGATTGTTTGATGACTTTTTGATAAATCACAAATTTGTATTTGATGGTAACAGAAATTTGAATTTTTAAATTGCATGATATTATGTGATATTCAGAATTCTCATGAAAAACTATTGATTTTAGGCTTTGGATTCGCTTGATTTCATTTCCGTATGCTTATGTTATGACCGTTTGAATTATCGTTGTGTTTTTATGCTTGATCAGAAAACTGGTATTGATGGGTCACGAATTGGCTTATGTGTTGATTACCATTGGATAGAAAATTCAGAAACACTCAGGTTACACTAGGATATCATGTCATTTGCTTGAGTAAAACTCATGTTATGCCTAATTGAATGAAAATGTAGATTTTTCCAGCACATGCATGAAAACGGACTTGTATGCTAAAATGTATTGACTTCTGAGATGAGATCTTTTCATATCTGAAATATAAACAGAAATTAATTCACTTTTCGTGTAGATATCATGGTCTAATTGTATCTATATCTTCGGCTAATTGCATGCGAAAGTGACTAGCTAAACTAGGATCGAATCTTCCACTTTTTCTCTGATTTGTACTCTGTGGTTTGTGTTTTGTGAATTAACATGAATTCTTCTGGAATATGAATCTTTACATGATATGTGATATATGTTTAGTTTATTGAAACCTCTAAAAACGTATGCATTGTGCACACTAAGGCCATAGTTTTGGTAATTTCTGAAATGAACTGAAACAGGACATCCAACTTTATTGAATAAACTGTACCAATTGGCTAAACCAAAGTTACTTATTTTTGGATATGTTATATTTTGACTTGTCCTTGAACCATGACCACTGACCTTGTATTAATTCCATGTCCCTAGCTCCGGTTATAGCCATTACGATATCAGTGCGCGGTCAGAAACTGATTTAGTAAACGATAAATGTACCCCTTCTGATTCCCGACTTGTAGACATAGTATGAGACCCTGGCAAGAATTTTTGGAATCTATTTTGAGTCTATTTGTGATCTGGAGTTTGCCAAGTTACCGTGAATTTTGTGCTATGAGATATTATGCGAAGTTTGCTACATGTACATGAACGTTATGCATGATAATAAACTATGATTGTGTAATTGACCATTTATGAACTAAAACATGTTGTTTGACCTATGTTTGACTATTTGACCAAGTTGAGTAATATTATGAGATTTTTGACTTATGTTAACCATGTTGACTGTGTTTGACTTACATTTGACTTGCGTTGACTTTTGTTGACTTTTGCTAAATTTATGAGTCGGACTTGAGCAATAGGACTATACTTACCCTATGGACTGACCTAGCTTATTAGACACTTATTGAACAAAATATGTTCTCTAGGTTGAGGTCTACGGTTACTTGCATTCCGATATTCGGTCACATCTCTGTGATTTATTTCTGAAGTTGTCAGGTGAGTTTCATTTGCTCCCTTTTTAATTGCTTTGCAATTTATATTTTTGGGCTGAGAATACATGCGCTGTTTTTATAAATGCTTTACGAAATAGAGACAAGTAATTAAAAATGTTATTCTACGGATTGATGTGCTAGGTAATTTAGTTACATGTTATAAGAGCATGTAAGCGCGAATCCTAAAGATAGATCTATCGGGCTTAACACCCCCATCCTGTAGGCTGCACTAGTCATAAGAACTAGTGGGCAGATGTTTAGTACTTCGAGGATTATTTATACACTTGCTAGTGTACATATCCATCTTTGTGAAGATGACTTATTATATTATTGTTAAGGTTGGTTACTGAGGCCTCAACATAAGCAGAACGGTTTTATACACTTGCGAGTGTACATATATTTATAAACGGAAATCTTGTGGTCTATTAATATATTGAAATGATTGTTATGATAAACCTATGAACTCACCAACCTTTTGGTTGACACTTGAAAGCATGTTTATTCTCAGGTATGAAAAAAATCTTCCGCTGTTCATTTGCTCATATTAGAGATATTACTTGGAGTCAATCATGACATATTTCAAAACACGTTGCATTCGAGTCGTTGAGTTCATCAAGATTATTATTAAGTCAATTATAGTTGGAGGTATTATGAAATAGTATGCTTGCCGTCAACTTTCGATGTAAAGAAAGTTTGTCTTTTAAAAACGAATGCAATGTTTGTAAAATGTATCATATAGAGGTCAATTACCTCGCGATGTAATCAACTATTGTGAATCGTTTATAATCGATATGAACGGGTCCTTTCAGTTGGTATCAGAGCAGTGGTCTTAGCGAACCAGGTCTTGCATTAGTGTGTCTAACTGATAGTTGTTTAGATGCATTAGTGGGTCTGGACTTCGACCGTGTCTGCATGTCAAAAGTTTTGCTTATCATTTAGTGTCGAAAATTATTTGCTTATCATTCTTAGTCTAGACACATTTTACTGCATTGACTGCATGAATAGTGTATAGACAAAATTCATATCTTAGCGTATCTGTTATTGTTACCTTTGCCTGACAGCTTCCGTAGATTCCTCCGTAACTTATGAGATTTTAGTATTATATATGCATATGTAAATGATGTATTACAGGGTACTAATCTACATCCTATAATTTATTTCCTATCGAAAATCCTTCATCTGATCGTACGAGATGAATCCCTCAACCAGTTCGAGTCCCTCAGATTTCGATAGCTATTCCGACATGGATATTTACCAAAGCTCCGAAAGCGGTGTCACCAGAATGAATCAATCAATCAGCCATCCCCAATTCATCTGATGGGTTCGTAGTCAACTTAATCAATGGAGACGTGAAGAAGGCGATCCTTTTCACCAACCGAACTTACCTCTTGGCGATGAACCTGAAGCACTTACCAACGAACCAGTCCGAAACACCATTTTCACCCTCATTTCCCGAATATCTCACCACGATTATATTCTATCTAAAATTCTAAACCTTATTCATCCGCTCGTTTCGACCGATGATCATCCCGGAGTAATAGAAGAAGTCAACGAGCTTCGCGCTCGAGTAATCAATTTAGAAAACATGGTGCAAAACTTACCAGCTTCAGCAATATCACCAGCATCAGCAGTACCACCAACAACCAAAGTTTCAACATCACATGCCTCAATATCTCATTCTGTACCTCGAGTATAATCATCATTCTACATGATGTTCTACATCATTTATCTTCGTTCAAAATGATGATTATGTAATCTCTAATGTTTTAGAGATTATGTACTCTAGTTCTAACCAAAAAGCAAATGAGATTAATATCATATTGACTCATTAAATCCATGATTACATCTGAAGAAAATATATACGTATATATGTTTTTATAAAGATTGTAATTAAAAATTCTTTTGTACAAACTGTTAATGGCGAAAATATTTTAATGGGTAGTAATACCCGAGGAATATTTAGATTTCACCTTAATAAGTTACATTATACATTCGTCAAAGCTGATTCAACAGTCATTCACTATCCTACTTACAACCACCGATATACGTATACGTTCACCACAGAATAACCATTTTCATCCAATTTCATATTTGGATTTTGATTTACCAGAATCCAATAAGTGGCATAATGAAGAAAACATTGAACAAAATAAAATTTGTTAGAAACAAACAAATTAACTATGAGAAATTCTATTAAGAATCCACGCTAACAAAATTCTAGCTAACTGTTCCTAGCTAACTGTTAATTCCAATTACATTTATTTATCACAATTTATTTATCGCAATTTTAATTCTCGTAATATTATTTATCGTCATTTAATTTATGTTATTTATTTTACGCACTTTAAATATCGGGACACGTATACAAGGTTTTGACATATCATATCGACGCATCTATATATATTATTTGGAATAACCATAGACACTCTATATGCAGTAATGCTGGAGTTAGCTATACAGGGTTGAGGTTGATTCTACAATAATATATATAGTTTGAGTTGTGATCGAGTCTGAGACGTATACCGGTCACGACACGAATTAATTCGAATATAATATATTAAACTATATATGAATTACTGGACTGTTAAATGTGGACTATCGACTGTGGACTAATGACATTGAACAATTAAAATGAATTAAAATATTGATTATAACATATGAAATTAAACATATCTTCAAGTTTGCCACTTGATTTCATCTTAAACCTCATTTGTATCTTGAAGAATACAATCTGCGTTCAAACTTTTCATGATTCTTGAAAATACCTCAATTGAGGGGATGAACCAACCGCACTTCATCTACGGAAGAAAAGATTGACGCATGTAGTTATCCACCTGAAAACACTCGGAACCTGAGTAAACGTTTAACACGTATCTGTGCTAGCTCCTTTAGTGCTGTTATTACCCAAAATAACTTTACACTCCCTTTTTAAGATAGCCAATTTTGTCACAGCTCTAGCAAGTCAACTTCAACTTTTCGTTCGAAATAATCATATTATAACCTTGATATATATGCGTGCTCTTTTATTGTTACCGGGGAACCTTTTATATGCCACCATATTACCATCAGCGTTTAATCATCTAAAAACAAAATTCTCTTGAAACCACCTCGGATTGATAATCGATGATTCAGATATAGCTGCATTAAATGCAGAGGAAACAGTAAAATTGTAGATGGCCTAAATGGCCAAGAGTTTGATGATAAAGAATGGAATGTTGGGAACGCTCGATAGAAAATTTGGTACTGAAAAAAAAAACAAATTGAGCTAACCATGAAGGAGACCAAGGACAAATACAAGGACCAAACCCTATATTCAAAGAATCCAGGTAATTCTGGATCTGATGAAATCTTTAGAGAATATCACTATTCGAAGTCATGTTAAAATCTTGCGGAAAACTCTTATTCATCAACCTTCGAACTTAGAAATTCCAAAAATATCATCATAAATATCTTCGATATTTCTGAGGATATTTTCATAAATATTTTTGTCCGAAATTATCTACCTCATCGTGTTTTCTGTATTCCATTATATTGAAAACTTCTGTAAAATCTAAGTATAAATTATGAATGAATTGTAGAGAAGTGTTGGAAATTGAAGCATGGGTTAGTATAATATAATGACGCCCGACCAACGTGATTATATTACAGTAAGTCATACTGAATTTCTAATGGAACGTGATGATGGTTCACAAATCATATCCTCATTAGGTGCCATGTTACACGACTCTTTCATTCTACTTAACCTCTAAATGTGTTAAGAAAAATATTTTCTTGATATTTCTATCTTTCCGTGATTTCTGGTAATTTAACAAATCAGATCGTGCTATTACATTTCCTTTCTGATTAGAAGATTTCTTTAAATTCCATGAATTCTGGAAATCAACCTACGTCAAAAGATTAGACGAATTTCTATTTCTATATTTCAATCCTTTGCGATAGCTTCACTTATACTCTTCGCGTAATCGAATTGTTTTATCCATATTACTCAACAATGATGAAACTCTATTTATCAACTCATATTCATCATGAAAACATTCTTATTGATAGCCACGACGACCTCGATCAAATTTCGGAACGAAATTTCTTTAACGGGTAGGTACTGTGACGACCCGGAAAATTTTAACTTATTTTAAACCAATTCTCTATATGATTTCGTCATGATAAGCAATGAATTTTGACAAGTTTTAAAACTTTTAAAAATGAGTTTTATACAAACAATTGACCATCCATTTGTCCGACGATTCACGAACGTCATAACTTGTATTAATTATATACTTATGTATATATATGGATATATATGGATTATATCTAACTTGAATATATGATAATTAAGTATCTCATTAAATATATTAACAATGGGTTATATATATATATAATGAGACTACTAACTTAAGGATTTCGAAACATTATATATATGTAACGCTTAACGACGTAATAACCCTTATGTTAAAATGAATATATATGTATTGTATTAATATGTAATATACACACTTTTGAAAGACTTAAATACTTGTACTAACATATTTATACTCAACAAAGATAGCTATACTCGTATTCGCATTCAATTTTCTCAAGAATTCTACTCGTATTCATACGGTATTTATAACCGTATTATACACAGTTGCTAGATGTATTTACTATTGGAATATACCAATAGGAAAACATTATTTTCAACCTTTTATCATGGAAAATGACATCTTTGTTATTATATATGACTCATGAGACATGTACTATATACAATTTCTAGATGTATTTACTATTCGTATATACCAATAGTAAAACATCATTTTCAATCTATTAATCATGGGGAAACATGTTTAAACATTTCTTAACTTCTAGTATTAAACTTCTAGCTCAAAATTCAACTTAGGAATCCCTTTATGAGGAATCAAAAATGACGCCTAACTACATACACACTTAACCATTTCCATTTCAATTCTAATCCTCATTTCTTACTCTATAAAACACACACACTTGAAATCTCTTCTCAACCTCCTCATCTCAGCAGAAACCCATCATAATCTAGCTTCTTAAACAATACATAAACACCATATAAAGAATCACTCAAGAACACCTTCAATAATCACTTGATCATAAAATCGTTTACATATTCGGACTCCTCTCGAAGACCTCTACACATATATACCAACAATTTCTTGATTAGGGTAAGTTTCAAAAACTCTAATTTTTGGGTTTTCATGTTTTTGTTACATTTTAGGGTAGATATAGTGTCTAGTTGTCATAACCCGACCTTAACCATAAGGACGAATACAATAACATATGATTTCATCGCGAGGTATTGACCTCTATATGCGACATTTTTCAAAAACTGCATTCGTTTTTACAATACAAACCATATCTTTTATTGCAAATACAAGGTTTAAACAACTTAATAATGATTATCGTTTAGCAATAATCTTAGACTTACAAACTTTACATGTGATAATAACAATACGACCTCCAACATATTTTACATTACAAATCCTCCGATATGCAGTTTTATTTTTGACAAAAATATGCATACTCAAGATCTTGCTTAAATTCAACATGTTGCAGCGGAAGCTTTTAGTTATCACCTGAGAATAAACATGCTTAAAACGTCAACATAAAGTTGGTGAGATATAGGTTTAATGCCGGCAGCGTTATAAATATAGACCACAAGATTTCATATATAAACGTTTTAATAAAAAAATATTCTAAGTTGTTGAGCACTTGATAACCATACTTAACATTTAATCAACGTCGCATATTCCCTTTATTATGAAATCTTACTACACCGTACCAAGTGTAGTTACCGAAACGAAGTACTGTGCAACCGTTGAATACTGGTCGTCCAGTCCGGTTGGGGTTGTCAGGCCCGATAGATCTATCAACAGGATTCGCGTTTACAATACCTCATGTAAATATTAGTTACCAAGTTACAGGGAAGTATGCCAGTGGTACAACTCAACGTAGAATATATATTTTAATCACTTGTGTCCATAACGTAAATCGTAAAATGCATGTATTCTCATCCCGAAATATTTAGAGTTTAAAAGTGGGACTATATACTCACCTTTTCCTTGAAGGTATTTAACTCGACTTGGTCTCCGATAGATATCACGAACCTAACCATATATATAATATATCAACATATTTTCTTTTCAAGTAATCGTTACATATATATATATATATATGTGTATATATATATATATATATATATATATATATATATATATATACTTATAATACTTTTAATATTTTCTTAGTCCGTAGTTAGCAGTCTGTTGTTAATGGTCCATAATTAGTTGCTCAATAAAATAAATAAAGACCCCATCGTATTCGTATTGATCAGAATTAATCTCGACCCATGGTACCATGTTGTCAAATGACGTGTTGAGTACATAAAGTACCGTGTTGTCAGATGACGTGTTACGTACAATCATGAGGTCTTATGATTAATCTTCTCATGTTGTTTACGGGTGGTCCTGGAATACATAAAATCAAATCATAAGTAAATATATATTAAATATTATGTTAATTAGCCAAGATATGATTAATCCGATTTTGTCATAATATGATATATTACAGGTTTTGAAGTGTTTTAAAAATCAAATTAGAAGGATCTATTTAGTTTGCGAACAGGTTTGAAATCATTCAAACTATGTTCTTGTTGTTAAAAATTTTATAACACAAAATAAGATAGCTATATAAATATGAATCGAATAAGATTATGAATAAGGTTACTACCTCAAGTTACTTGGATAAAGCTACTGGAAAAGATAGAAAATAATCTTGATCAAACTTTCTTATGATGATTATAGGTTGTTCATGAAGCTAGTTCTTCATGAGTATTTGCTGAGATTGTGAAGAACACTTAGAGTTCCTAAGAGTGTGTTTTTTTTTTTTGTTAGAGAAAGATGGTTGTAAAAATGAAATGAAAAACCAAGGTGATGGTGATACTTATAGGACAGTCTGGTTGTTGAGGGAACAAGGACAAATTATTGTGTTGAATTTTTGAGTAATAATGTATGCTAGCTTATAAATAAGATTCCCTCTTATCTAGGGCAGATCTAAAGCTGATAAGGATATTGATTTGATGTGTATTTACCAATAGTAAATACGTATGGATGATGGGTATGATACGGTAAAAGAAGCTCAAAATCGGGCTTTTATTTTGGGTTCAACCGGGCCAAAAATAAAATTTTAAGACATTTTTAATAAAGCAATGTTAGCCCAATAAAATGGACCCCAGCCAGGGGCTCTGCCCCTTGGACCCCGCCAGGGGTTGCCACCCCTTGGACCCCGCTTATCGGGGGCGCTGCCCCCGAAACCCCGTCATAATCAAGATAAGTTCAAACAAGTGTGCACTCCACACTTCCCCAAACTTGTTTAATATTTATCAAGATTATTTTGGTTACAAATTAATCCCATTACACTTAAATCATATTGGTGACATAAATCACAACACATTAAAGATTGTAAGTATATATGTCAAAGAACGTTACATATAGTTATCGTTTTGAAAACTTAAGTTAGTGGTCTCAAAGTATACTTATAACTCATTGTTGTTAGTTCACAGTGAAATGTTAAACCATCCTTAAATCATGTTAAATATGTATAGATATGTACATATACATAATTGTATAATTATCGTGTGTTATATAGTTCGTGATATCATCGGTCAAACTGGATGGTCAAACGTTGTGTAAAACTCTTTTCAAAAATATAAGTCTCAACAGTTTGGATTGCTTATCATGTTGGTAAGGTTTAATTTATGTAAATATTAATCTCATAAGTATAGAACGATCAGAAAATTCCGGGTCGTTACACTAGTGCTCAAGTCCTTGTATGCATGCATGATAGTATTCGTCAATTTGATCGTTTGATGACTTTTTGATAAATCACGAATTTGTATTTGATGGTAACAGAAATTTGAATTTTTAAATTGCATGATATTATGTGATATTCAGAATCGTCATGAAAAACTATTGATTTTAGGCTTTGGATTCGCTTGATTTCGTTTCCGTATGCTTATGTTATGACCGTTTGAATTATCGTTGTGTTTTTATGCTTGATCAGAAAACTGGTATTGATGGGTCATGAATTGGCTTATGTGTTGATTACCATTGGATATAAAATTCAAAAACACTCAGGTTACACTAGGATATCATGTCATTTGCTTGAGTAAAACTCATGTTATGCCTAATCGAATGAAAATGTAGATTTTTCCAGCACATGCATGAAAACGGACTTGTATGCTAAAATGTATTGACTTCTGAGATGAGATCTTTTCATATCTGAAATATAAACAGAAATTAATTCACTTTTCATGTAGATATCATTGTCTAATTGTATCTATATCTTCGGCTATTTGCATGCGAAAGTGACTAGCTATACTAGGATCGAATCTTCCACTTTTTCTCTGATTTGTACTCTGTGGTTTGTGTTTTCTGAATTAACATAAATGCTTCTGGAATATGAATCTTTACATGATATGTGATATATGTTTAGTTTATTGAAACCTCTGAAAACGTATGCATTGTGCACACTAAGGCCATAGTTTTGGTAATTTCTGAAATGAACTGAAACAGGACATCCAACTTTATTGAATAAACTGTACCAATTGGCTAAACCAAAGTTACTTATTTTTGGATATGTTATATTTTGACTTTTCCTTGAACCATGACCACTGACCTTGTATTAATTCCATGTCCCTAGCTCCGGTTATAGCCATTACGATATCAGTGCGCGGTCAGAAACTGATTTAGTAAACGATAAATGTACCCCTTCTGATTCCCGACTTGTAGACGTAGTATGAGACCCTGGCCGGAATTTTTGGAATCTATTTTGAGTCTATTTGTGATCTAGAGTTTTCCATGTTACCATGAATTTTGTGCTATGAGATATTATGCAAAGTTTGCTACATGTACATGAACATTATGCATGACAATAAACTATGATTGTGTAATTGACCATTTATGAACTAAAACATGTTGTTTGACCTATGTTTGACTATTTGACCAAGTTGAGTAATATTATGAGATTTTTGACTTATGTTAACCATGTTGACTGTGTTTGACTTGCGTTTGACTTACATTTGACTTGCGTTGACTTTTGTTGACTTTTGCTAAATTTATGAGTCGGACTTGAGCAATAGGACTATACTTACCCTATGGACTGACCTAGCTTATTAGACACTTATTGACCAAAATATGTTCTCTAGGTTGAGGTCTACGGTTACTTGCATTCTGATATTCAGTCACATCTCTGTGATTTATTTCTGAAGTTGTCAGGTGAGTTTCATTTGCTCCCTTTTTAATTGCTTTGCAATTTATATTTTTGGGCTGAGAATACATGCGCTGTTTTTATAAATGCTTTACGAAATAGAGACAAGTAATTAAAAATGATATTATGCGGATTGATGTGCTAGGTAATTTAGTTACATGTTATAAGAGCATGTAAGGGCGAATCCTAAAGATAGATCTATCGGGCTTAACACCCCCATCCTGTAGGCTGCACTAGACATAAGAACTAGTGGGCGGATGTTTAGTACTTCGAGGATTATTTATACACTTGCTAGTGTACATATCCATCTTTGCGAAGATGACTTATTATATTATTGTTAAGGTTGGTTACTGAGGCCTCAACATAAGCAGAACGGTTTTATACACTTGCGAGTGTACATATATTTATAAACGGAAATCGTGTGGTCTATTAATATATTGAAACGATTGTTATGATAAACCTATGAACTCACCAACCTTTTGGTTGACACTTGAAAGCATGTTTATTCTCAGGTATGAAAGAAATCTTCCGCTGTGCATTTGCTCATATTAGAGATATTACTTGGAGTCAATCATGACATATTTCAAAAGACGTTGCATTCGAGTCGTTGAGTTCATCAAGATTATTATTAAGTCCATTATAGTTGGAGGTATTATGAAATAGTATGCTTGCCGTCAACTTTCGATGTAAAGAAAGTTTGTCTTTTAAGAACGAATGCAATGTTTGTAAAATGTATCATATAGAGGTCAATTACCTCGTGATGTAATCAACTATTGTGAATCGTTTATAATCGATATGAACGGGTCTTTTCAGTCGCGTTCATCAAGATTATTATTAAGTCAATTATAGTTAGATATATTATGAAATGGTATGCCTGCCGTCAACTTTTGATGTAATGAAAGATTGTCTTTTCAAAAACGAATGCAATGTTTGTAAAATGTATCATATAGTGGTCAAGTACCTCGCGATGTAATCAACTGTTGTGAAACGTTTATAATCGATATGGACTTCGTCCGGATGGATTAGGACGGGTCTCTACAGTTGGTATCAGAGCGGTGGTCTTAGCGAACCAGGTCTACATTAGTGTGTATAACTGATAAGTAGTTAGGATGCATTAGTGAGTCTGGACTTCGACCGTGTCTACATGTCAAAAGTTTTATTTATCATTTCTAGTCGGAAATCATCTGCTTATCATCCTTAGGAAATTACCTACTTATCATTCTTAGTCTAGACATGTCTTACTGCCTTAACTTGCATAGACAGTGTATAGATAAATTCATATCTTAGCGTATCTGATTATTCATATCTTAGCATATCTGTTACTGTAGAATTTTCCTGTCAGCTTCCGTAGATTCCTCCGTAACTTATGGAATTTTAGTATGATATATGCATATGTAAAGTATGTATTGCAGGGTACTAATCTATATCCTATAATCTATTTCTTATCGAAAATCCTTCATTTAATCGTACGATATGAATCCCTCAACCAGTTTGAGTCCCTTAGATTCCGATAGCTATTCCGATAGTTATTCCGACAGCTATTCCGACATGGATATTCACCTAAGCTCCGAGAGCGGTGTCACCAGAATGAATCAATCAATCAACCATCCCCAATTCATCTGATGGGTTCGTATTCGACTTAATCAATGGAGACGCGAAGAAGGCGATCCCTTCCACCAAACGAATTCACCTTTTGACAATGAACCTGAAGCATTTACCGGTGAACCTGTTCGAGACACTATTTTCCCTCTCATTTCCAGAGTATCTCGTCAGGATTATATACTATCTCAGAATCTAAACCTCATTCATCCGCTCGTCCGAACCGACAATCATCAAGGTATAATAGAAGAAGTCAACGAGCTTCGCGCCCGAGTTTTAGTCTTGTAAAATATGGTGCAAAACATACCAGCTTCAGCAACATCACCGGCACCAACAGTACCATCAGTAACAACACCCGTACCATCAACAACACACGCTTCAACATCTCATTTTGTACCTCGATTATAATCATCATACTACATATCGTTCTACATCAATTATCTTCGTTCGACATGGCGATTATGTAATCTCTAATGTTTTAGAAATTTTATATTCTTGTTCAAACGGTAAATCAAATGAGATTAATATCATATTAACTCATTAAATCCATGATTACATCTGAAGAGAATATATATGTAAGTATATTTTCATAAAGATTGTAATTAAAAATTCTTTCGTACAAACTGTTAATGGTGAAAATATTTTAACGGGTAGGTAATACCCGAGGAATATTTAGATTTCACATTAATAAGTTAAACTGTACATTCTTCGAATCCGATTCAACACTCATTTACTATCCTAGTTACAACCACCGTTATACGTATCCGTTCACCGCAGAATAACCATTTTCATTCAATTTCATATTTGGATTTTGACCTATCAGAATCCCACAAGTAGCATAATGAAGAAATAATGGACACAATAAAAAAAATTGATTAGAAACAGACTAATTAACAATATGAAAAATTTTGTTAAGAATCCACGCTACTGTTTCCAGCTAACTGTTCCTAGCTAACTGTTAATTCCGTATTACATTTTATTTATCGCAATTTAATTATCGCAATTTACATTCTCGAAATTTTATTTATCGTCATTTAATTTTTTTTATTTACTTTACGCACTTTATTTATCGTTATTTAATTTCTGTTATTTATTTTACGCACTTTAAATATCGGGACACGTATACAAGGTTTTGACATATCATATCGACGCATTTATATATATTATTTGGAATAACCATAGACACTCTATATGCAGTAATGAACGAGTTCTCTATACAGGGTTGAGGTTGATTCTACAATAATATATATAATTTAAGTTGTGATCGAGTCTGAGACGTATACGGGTCACGACACGTATTAATTAATTCGAAAATTATATATTGCTAACTGTGGACTATCAATTGAGGACCACCAACATTGGACAATTAAAATGAATTAAAATATTGATTATAACATATGAAACTAAACAATTCTTCAAGTTTGCCACTTGATTTCATCTTAAACCTCATTTGTATCTTGTCGATTACAATCTGCATTCAAACCTTTCATAATTCTTGAAAACACCTCAATCGAGAGGATGAACCAACCGCACTCCATCTACGGAAGAAAAGGTTGATGCATATAGTCATGCACCTGAGAAACTCTCGGTAATTGAGTAAACGTTTAAAACGTAGCTATGCTAATTTCTTAGTGTTATTATTACCCAAAATAACTTGGAAATCCCTTTCAAAATAGCCAATTTTGTCACAGCTTCAACAAGTCAACTTCAACTTTTCAGTTGGACTAGCCTTATTATAACCTCGATATATAAGTTTACCTGTCATCATCATTACCGAAGAACCATTTATATTTCACCACATTAGCAGTAAAATTACCAGCAACTTCAATGAATTTGGACTTTCCGAAAAATCATTATATTCATTGAAACCCCATCTTGTATTCATCTATACCCTTTAACAATAATTGTCATACCAATTACCAGGAATCAGCAATCAGTATTTCGAATCTCGTAGCATTTCTACATCAATAGTTATATGTATACATATAACAATTATCTCCTAGAATTACGATCTTCAATTCTGAAATTTTGAAAAGGCACCCAGTTTACGAATCGATACTCTGAATGTTGAAAAAGCTGAATGAAGCAGCAGAAACTGTAGGCAACCGTAAACGACCTTAGTCGTCGGAAGTTTGATGATAAAGAATAATATGTTGAAAAAGCTCAGAAACGTTGGAACTAGAAAACGAATAGAGTTAACCATGAAGGAGACCAAGGACAAATACAAGGACCATACCCTATATTCGAAGAATCCAGATAATTCTGGATCCGTTGAAATCTTTAGTGAATATCTTTCTCCGAAGTCATGTTAAACTCTTGCGGAAAATCTTTCTCCATCAACCATCGAACTTAGAAATTCCAAAATATCATCATCAATATCTTCGATATTTCTGAGAATATTTTCATAAATATTCTCGTCCGAAATTATATACCTCTTCGTGCTTCCTGTGTATCATTATATTGGAAACATTCAATAGAAAATTTAGTATCGAAAAGCAGATTATGCGAAACTATGAAGAAAGCCGTGGAAAATTCACAAAGAATAAGTTTGACTTCAAAGAATCCAAATGATTCAATGTCTGCTAAAGTCTTTAGTGAATATTTTGCTCCTTACTCTAAACCCTTGCAGGCAATAGTTTCTATCATCCTCTGATCTTAGATATTCCGAGATATTATCGTATCTTTCATTATAAATATCCTCCATATTTCTGGAGATATTTTTATAACTATTCTTATCTAAAATCATTAATCTCTTCGTGCTATCAGTATTACATCATATAGAAACTGTTAGTTTCTATATTCTGTAAACTTTCGAGTTTAAAATATGAATGTTTTTGAAGTAATGTTGGGAACTGAAGAATGAGTTAGTATAATATAATGACACTTGATCAACGTGATTATATTACAGTAAGTCATGCTGAGTTTCTAATGGAATGTGATGATTCACAGATCATAACCTCATCATGTGCCATATTACATAACGCTTTCATTCTGCTTAACTTCTGAACATATCAAGAAAATATATCCTTGATAGTTCTATTCTCAGTGATTATGGTAATTTGACAAATCAAATCGTATTATTATGTTCTTTCTTGTTTAGAACATTAAGCTCATTCGAAACTCCACACCTATGAGTTTTGGTCCGTTACTTGCGAAAAGAAAACAAAAGCATGAAGCTCCGAAATAGAAAGGGGGTATAAATCGCAGCAAATAGGAGAGACCATTAACTGTGGATGACAATGATTATAGGAGACAGAAGCAAAGGCATCGAAATATAAGGGAAGATAATAAACCCAACAACAACACAGAAATTACAAATTGATAGTGCTCCAAATGAACATATATTTAGTAGCAATATCCTCCCAATATGTAAATTATTTAGTTATAATTGTCCTATTTTAAGTTGTAATCGTTTATATTAAATAAGTGCGAAGATAAAAGGCGAAAACGACGATTTGAAGACGCAAATGACCAAAAAGCTCAAATGTACAAGATACAATCCAAGTGGTTCAAATTATTGATAAGAAACATCTAAAAATGACAAGAGTACAAGTTTCGGAACGCAAAGTACAAGATATTAAATTATACGAAAGGACGTTCGAAAATCCGGAACCGGGACCAGAGTCAACTATCAACGCCCGACGCAACGGACCAAAAATTACAAGTCTACTATGCACAAGAATATAATATAATATATATATAATTATATAAATTATATATATTATATAAATTTATATATTATGTCGACAAAGAAGAAAACAAGCAAATGTGGCTGGTTCCAGCTGGCCATGCGATCGCATGGCCTGGAAGCACAAATCTCATGCGATCGCATGGGCCTCAGGATCAGACCACATCTATAAAAGGCAACGAGTTTTGGCCATAAAAAAACACATAATAATAATAATACTCTGTAATAAATAAATAAATATATATATAATATATATAGTATAGTGTAGTTTTATATTAGATTAGTTCAGGTTATGTAAAGGTTATTTTACGGGTTTTAAAGTCGGAGCTCTGTCCGTGTAACACTACGCGATAAATAATCAATGTAAGCTATGTTCTCCTTTTTAAATTAATGTCTCGTACTTAAGTTATTATTATGCTTATTTGAGCCAAAGTAATCATGATGTTGGACTAAATATTAAAGACGGGGTTATTGGGCTTTGTACCTTAATTGGGGTTTGGACAAAAGAACGACACTTGTGAAAATTAGACTATGGGCTATTAATGGGCTTTATATTTGTTTAACTAAATGATAGTTTGTTAATTTTAATATAAAGATTTACAATTGGACATCCCTATAAATAATCATATACACTCGATCGGATACGATGGGCGGGATATTTATATGTACGAATAATCGTTCATTTAACCGGACACGGGAATGGATTAATAATCTATGGAATTATTAAAACAGGGGTGAAATTATGTACAAGGACACTTGGCATAATCGATAACAAAGTATTAAAACCTTGGGTTACACGCAGTCGATATCCTGGTGTAATTATTAAACAAAGTATTAAAACCTTGTTACAGTTTAAGTCCCCAATTAGTTGGAATATTTGACTTTGGGTATAAGGATAATTTGACGAGGACACTCGCACTTTAAATTTATGACCGATGGACTGTTATGGACAAAAACCAGACGGACATATTAAATAATCCAGGACAAAGGACAATTAACCCATGGGCATAAAATTAAAATCAACACGTCAACCATCATGGTTACGGAAGTTTAAATAAGCATAATATATTTTATTTCATATTTCATTGAACTTTTAATTATCGCATTTTTATTTACTATCATTTTATTTATTGCACTTTTAATTATCGCACTTAAATTATCGTCATTTATATTTTTCATTAGGTTTTAATTGTGACTTAAAATATAAATTCGACAAACCGGTCATTAAACGGTAAACCCCCTTTTTATATTATTACTATATATAATTATATATATTTTGTACAAATATAATTATTTAAAAATATAGTGTAGAATAAGTCGTCTCCCTGTGGAACGAACCGGACTTACTAAAAACTATACTACTCTACGATTAGGTACACTGCCTATAGTGTTGTAGCAAGGTTTAGGTATATCCCATCTGTAAATAAATAAATAACTTGTGTAAAAATGTATCGTATTTAATAATTTTTCCTAGTAAAATATACACTATTTCATATACACCTCGCATAACATCAAGTTTTTGGCGCCGCTGCCGGGGAGCACAAATCTCAAAAACTATTAGTCGAATCTGTTTTTTGTCTTCACCTTTTATTATTTAAACGAATATCACTTGTAAATAGAATAATTGCAACTAAAAGCTTGTCTTTCTTGAGGAATAATGCTATGAAATAGATGTTCGTTTTTAGCATTATCAAATATTCCCACACTTGAGCGTTGCTTGTCCTCAAGCAATATCGTCTTGAAATACTAAAATCACTTCTTTATTCTTCACACTTTATACATCAGTGATTTCTATACGGCGGTATAAACAATGATAGTAACGATAGAACCATGGTTAAATGTGGGTGTGTCATCCATAGTTGCCTCGGGTTTAGGTCAACGACACTTGCAATCAAATAGCCGATTTACTTTCGGTTTCCAAAGCAAAGTGCACATTTGAAAGGCGGTTTACAGTCCCACATGACTATGAAAATGTAGATCCTTAAGGAAATTGGATCTTTATGAAAATATTTGAACTTTTGACAATTCAATCTAGCTTTTACCCTAGATAAGTTTTCCGGAATAACCCTTCACCGGTGTTTGCAAAATATTTTTGTGGTTTTGGTGGGTTTCAGATTTGAAAATTTTTAGCTCAAAACTTGCGGTTTTGTGTCACCCACTTGATAACTTTGTATTTGGAAAGCAACACGTCCAGTTTACTTGTCCCGTATATTACCTTTCGATAAACTACCGTCCGGTTGTAAAGGAAAGCGTTGAACAAGCAACTGTTAAGGCAATGTTCCCTGACATGCTTTTAATTATGGTCTATAACGTGTCGGATGCAATTACTATCCTTGGTAGGAGCAATAGTAAAGCTCACCCTTATGATTTTTCGGTCTGGCACAAGGTCCTGTCTTTGACCACTATGCAACCACCGTTCTTACGGTTGACACCCGATTTGGTTCAGGTGACCTAATGAATTCCAGGTGAATTCCTAGGATTTTACGTTCAATGGTAATGAGCGCATCGAAAATGGGTTTTCAGAAAACAAATCGGTTTTAATTTGATCAAAATATTTTCTCGTTCAAGCTCGAGTTTAGATATCATCGAATTCCATGAGTTTGTAATTCTCAATCTTTAAGGTCAATCTCTAAGATTGAGTAATATCAGTCTTAAAAGCTGATTTTTAATCTTTAAGGAGATTATCCTTTCTGGGGATCTGATTCATTAGTCTTGTCCAGCTAATTTGCATGGTGCCCCCCCCCATTGTACGAGATAAATCCTTCTCATGGTTAGGATAAATCTGACCACTTGGCGACCCTGTTTAATGCTGAGGTCCGTGGATTTCCTGCTGATTTTAGTGATGACTTTTCTAGATTTTTCGTCAACCTATAGCTGGTCTGGACGACAACTTCTTGACCTAAATCAAGAAGCGCGTGTCTTTTTCGGAAGACTTTACTTCCTTTTAATGATGGAATTGATTCATCGTGTAGATCCATCTCTTCTTTTCTTTCATCGGGTAAAATGGTTTAGTTTAGTCCAAAGCAAAAGTATTTTCAGTTATTTGTTACAGATATATGTGACATATGTTTAAGATAACTTGCTAAATTTTCCCACACTTGGCTTTTATTTTCCTCTTTATCGTCCTCTATTCCATTTTAAATGAATTTCAACATTTTGGTTTGTTTCTCAATTTATGTCCTTTCCGAGGTAACAATAATTTCGGTGTTAAAACCTAGTTTTATCGTTCATAAATATGTATAAACATGATTTTGAGTTCATTTAATTGAAAATTTTGAAAATTTTTACTAGAATTGGGTAGTCAGTATATAAGACCAGGGCTGTTCTTTATTATCAGAGAGCACTAGATTCTAATACAACTACTGCTTTACTAGTATTTTTAATGGTAACCAAGTGTATAAAGTAAAAATTTTTAAAATCTGAAAGAATTTAACCCCTTCCCACACTTAAGATCTTGCAATGCCCTCATTTGCAAGAAATCAGTAACAATTTAAATTATTGAGGGTGATTTGTGTGAAAATGATTAAATTTTACCAAAGTTTCCAAATATATTGGCGTTTGTTTGCTGAATGATAAATGGTGCACATCATTTGTTCATTCCGTCTGTTGTGACATCACATTTATTTGTCATCTTGTCGTCAAAATTAGTAGCTTTTGCTGAACTTAATGCCAGTCTTTGAAAATGCGCTGTTTTACCCTGTTTTGAACAATCGACAATATACATACATACAAGTATAATCATGCATGGTAATTTGAAATGGGACTTAATATCCCACTTTCAAATTCTAAATATGAAATATTAGTACACAATAATAATAAAATAATAAAAATTACACAAATTTATCCAATAACATAAGTTTAAACATGAAAAAGTCACAAGATAAAAACATAAAAATCATAAAAATAACCAATTGGAACTAAATCAGTCTGGATAGGGGTTCCAGTTCATCTCATCGGGTGGGTTCCATTGTTGGTTATAGGTGTTCTGATAGGCTTGGTCATAGTCATACCGGTTAAAGGGTGGTCGGATATCGGGGCTATGTGGCGGAAAATGAGCAGGTCGAGTAGGTACATAGTTATTTGGTACCTGATATGATAGCTGGCTCATGATTTGGTGCTGATGAACTAACCAGCTATCGTGTTAGCGTCGCCTATAATCCTCGTATACTCGCTCGGAGTTCCACTGCTCATACATACTATGTCTTGCCGCGTTCGTCATTGCTTCCTCATCTATACGAACGTGGACGTCAAGAATAGCATCTCGAAAGACATCCCTAATGTCTTCCGCCTCCTCCATTTCCTCGTCTAAGCCTCTCTCTACCTGAGGATGAGATCCCTCATAGGAAACTGCCTGGTTACGTCTACTTTTCAATACCTTAGCACCCACATAAACTTTCAATCCTAAGGGCTCAACCTGTTCTCTACAAATCTGTAATGGACCCCCTTGGTTCCTATCAACACCTAAATACTCTCCAATGAGAGTAACAAAAATACCTCCTCCTATTATACTCCCGTCCTGCATTCCCTCTACCATTTTAGATAAATAAAAAGCAACACAGTAAGGGATATTGACAAAGCTTCTAGGATCCCGAATACACTTTAGGTAGAATAAATCATATAAGGTAATTTTTTCTTTATTATGACCTCTTTGTGTAATCGAGTTGGCTAAAAATCTATGAATAATACGAAGCTCGGCTCTGTCAATATGTGTATAGGAGTGTCCTCCTGCTCGTTTAAAAACATCAAAATGTGACATACGCCTCCAAATGGCGTCAGCGTCAAAGTTACTATCTACCCGTTCACCATAATGAATCAAGTTTGTACAATCGGGTAATAGCAACTCACCAGGAGTATATATCTGTAAGGCCCTAGCCATGTCCAGCATGGACATTCTGTACATCCTACCGCCAAGGATAAACCTAAGAAATCTTCTATCATCTATTCTAACTATATTTGTATCAAGTGATACAGTACTCATCAACTCAACACACCATTCCTTATATACAGGTCTACGAATGGTGAAAAGACGTTCCCAATCTGTAAAAGAAGAACAGCCATACCTTTGAACTAAAAGCTGTCTAACACGGTCAGCTAGATGGACCGTTTCCAAAAGGGCCCAATCAATTACCATTGGCACCTCTACATTTTTTGTTACCAATTTGAATTTGTTCCTTTGATATGTCTCGTAATCTCTCCATCTTCTATCAAATCTCAGATTAGGATGTAGAGTGTGCTCAGGAATCATTGGGAATTCTACTGGCGGCCTCATTGGGAATACTATGAATTCATCAACAAACTGTACCGGATCATAATAAGGTATGTGCTGATCAGGCTGTTGTTGTTCCTGTTGTGGTTCTTGTTCGTGTTGCATTTCTGGCTGTGGTTCTTGTGCTGGTCGTCTAGATGATGATGCTCCTGAACCTCCAGTATCGGCTCTCTGTAAAACACATTAAACACAAAAATTGTGCATCCAAATATGCATTAGTGTTAGCAAAATAACAACTTAAAACAATCACTATAACATGTTAAATCAAAATTAAACTTATACACATTTTCACAATTTTTCACAATTCTACACTTTTCAAATAAGCACATATGAAAATGTATACAAAATTCATAAGCATTTAACTCAAATAACATGTCAAAATATTCATTATTAATAATTAAACAAGTCTCAAATGGCAAATATATCAAATTAATCAAGTTCATGAATTTTGGACTTAAAAAGTCCACTTTAATCTCCAAAAATCATGTTTAGGATCATTGTTTGGATCATTTAACTATCTAAACATGTTACACTACTCAATTTAGCAATAATTCATGACAAAAATCGGCCATAACCTGTTTATATCAAAAAGCCCCAAATTGCTCAAGAACACAAACCCTAGATTTCTAAAAATTTTGAAGTTTTTGGCTTCAAATCATGTTAAATAGCATCAATCTAGGTTATACATGCATAAAATACTAACAATTTATCACTAATTACACTAGAAATTAACAAAATTGCATTAGGTAAAAAATTGGTAATTATCACAAAAACTAGAAATTTATAGAGTTTAGGGGTGTAATTTTTACCAATTTGCTGAGGAATGAGAATCTAGGCATGATTAGAGCAAGAACAATGACGAATTACGGTGGAAAAATGGCGAAAATTGGTGAATTTTTGGGTGAGTTTCGTGAATGTGTGTGTGTTGTGGTGAGGAAGGCAGAACAGGCTGCTGTATGTATCAGGTCTGGACTTCAGCTCCATGCGATCGCATGGAGTTGAAGTGTAAAACCCATGCGATCGCATGGGGGTCCGGGTACAGTGTTTTCAGGTTTTTTTTTTTTTAATATAAAAAACTTATACTTTATAAAACTTATAATTATTTAAATTTTAAAAATTTGGTTTCCTTTAGGAGCGAGGGCGTTTCGGATCGTTGTCCTAGTCTGTCCCTCGACAAAATTTTAAAATTTGTCAAATCAAAGCGCTGTTTTTAAAAGTAAAGATTTTTGGGTTTTTTTTAATGTTTTTGGCATACTTTAATTCAATAAGATTAAAAATAATGATAATAAAAGTTCTCGTCCCTCCCTCGGGTAAAGCAATTTCGGTTTAAAGACCTAGTCTTCAACTTACGACGAATTTTAAAAATCATATTTTTAACTTAATGAGATAAAGTAAATTTTTGTTTTTAAATTCACACAACTTAAATATAAAATTCAAAATTAATATTAAAAATTCACACCAAACTTAAAATTTGAAATGCATAAAATTAAAAATTCATATTTTAAAAATTAAAAATTCACACCAATACTTAATTTAAAAATTCAAATATTTACAATTTTAAAAATATTGTTTTTACAAAGTTTACAATATTAATTTAAGATTTAAATATTAATTTTAAAAACATGGTAAAAATAAAATTAAAAATCTTTTTGGCTTTTTATCCCACTTTAATCAATCAAATATTATCAAAAATATGCGCCCCTCTTTTCGGTAAAGTAATTTCGGTTCCAAGACCTAATTTAACTCATGACGAATTTTTGAAATATTTTGGGTTGATTGATTAAAGATATTTATACCTTAAGAATAAACGTTAAATTTCGCAGGGATGTAATAAATTTTTGAATGATATCAATAATTTTAGTCGCTAAACCTAATTTTATTCAATACCAATTTAATACTTTTTAGCGAACAAATTAGCGTTTATTATCAAAAGGTTAAAAATAAAAATAAAAATAAAAACTGTACATACATACCTGTGAAATAGATTTCTTAGTTATATGATCTATCCCATTCATAAGATAGTCGGTTTAATTGGTTTTCCATGGCTACATAGGCGTAACCTCGAGCATTCAGTGTCTTTTCTTCTAAACATATGAACGGTCCGTCTCTGCATAAAGTAACAAATTCGGTATTTGAATAGGTTTGATTATTTGAACATTTACCTCCATGTGACCATTTTCCGTATTTGTGACATCTTTCTAGGTGTCGTGCTCTTCTTTTCGCTGCGGATTTTGATTTTCCTTTACCAAATTGTAACTTATTATCTTCGCATCTGGATTCTTTTCTAACTCCGTCCATTCTTTCTCTGATTACTGATACTAATTCACTCGGGAGTATGTCATTATTACGTTTAGTGATCAAAGCGTGTAGCATTAGACCATGGTTTAGTTCACAGGCAGTCTTCATTTTGTAAAAACCTAAAAAAAATAAAAATTCAGAATGGGGGAAGAAGACTAGTTCTTTAGGGTCTGCTAGGGAAAGACCATTCGGGTTCCATTTTCGAGAACTACACGAAAACAGACAATCTAACTCTAACAGAAATACATATTATCCTTTAAAGACTTGATTCTCCCCACACTTAGTTAGCTGTGGTGTCGAAATTGTGATTAACTTCGTTGTCGACTTCCATCGGACCATGTATGTAATGTTTAACTCTGTGACCATTAACTTTAAATTAAATCCCATGTGAATTTATTAATTCTATCGTTCCGTATGGGAAAACTCTTTTGAATATGAATGGTCCAGACCATCTTGATTTCAATTTTCCAGGAAATAGCTTGAATCGTGAATTGAAAAGAAGAACTCTGTCTCCTTCTTTAAATTCTTTTAAACTTCTGATTCTTTTATCATGCCATTTCTTCGTTCTTTCCTTATAGATTAACGAATTTTCGTATGCTTCATGTCTTAATTCTTCTAATTCGTTTAGTTGACTTAATCGTAGATGTCCGGCTTCATGTAAATCAAGATTACATGTTTTCAAAGCCCAAAATGCTTTGTGTTCAATTTCTACTGGAAGATGACATGCTTTTCCATAAACAAGTCTAAAAGGTGTGGTTCCAATTGGAGTTTTGTAGGCTGTTCTAAAAGCCCAGAGTGCATCCTCCAATTTAATGGACCATTCCTTCGGATTTGATCCTACGGTTTTCTCTAGAATACGTTTTAAAGCTCGGTTGGTATTTTCAACTTGTCCACTTGTTTGTGGATGATATGCGGTGGAGATTTTATGAGTTACTCCATATCTTTTAAGAACTTTCTCAAGTTGATTATTACAGAAATGAGTACCCCGATCACTTATTAAAGCTTTCGGTGTTCCAAATCTTGCAAAAAGACGTTTTAAAAAGTTGACTACAACTCGTGCATCGTTAGTTGAGAGAGCTTGTGCTTCCGCCCATTTAGATACATAATCAATGGCTACGAGTATATATAGATTATTATGAGATTTTGGAAATGGACCCATAAAGTCAATACCCCAAATGTCAAATACTTCACATACTTGGATGACATTTTGTGGCATTTCATCACGTTGACTTATTTTTCCGGCCCTTTGACAAGCATCACAGGATTTGCAAAGAAGGTATGCGTCTTTGTAAATTGTAGGCCAATAGAATCCCGCATCATAAACTTTTCTTGCTGTTAGTTGAGGCCCATAATGCCCTCCTGTTGGTCCTGTGTGACAATGGTTTAAAATTTTACTAGCTTCATCTCCAAATACACATCGGCGTATTATTCCATCGGGACAACTTTTAAACAGATGTGGATCTTCCCAGAAATAGTGTTTTATATCACTGAAGAATTTCTTTCGTCTTTGGTACGATAATCCTTTTTCAAGGAATCCACAAACTAAGTAGTTTGCATAATCTGCAAACCATGGGATTTCTTTATAATCTATCGTCAATAGATATTCATCAGGAAAGTTGTCTTGTATGGCCGATTCATTCAGAACTTCTAATTCGGGATTTTCAAGACGAGAAAGATGATCAGCGGCGAGATTTTCTGCTCCTCTTTTATCTCGGATTTCAATATCAAACTCTTTTAAGAGTAAGATCCAACGGATTAATCTTGGTATAGCATCTTGTTTCAAAAATAGGTATCTAAGAGCAGAATGGTCGGTATAGACCACCGTTTTTGCTAGAACGAGATATGATCGAAATTTGTCAAAAGCAAAGATAATAGCAAGGAGGTCTTTTTCAGTAGTTGTATAGTTCGTTTGTGCTCCTTGTAACGTCTTACTAGCATAATATATAGGTTGAAATCGTTTTTCAATCCTTTGTCCTAAAACGGCTCCCATTGCAAAATCACTTGCATCGCACATTAGTTCAAATGGTAGATTCCAAATTGGTGTTATCATGATTGGTGCATTAGTAAGTTTCTCTTTAAGAATATTAAAAGATTTGATACACTCATCTGAAAAGATGAATGGAGCATCCTTTTCTAGGAGTTTATTCATAGGAGTGGCAATTTTAGAAAAATCTTTTATGAAACGTCGGTAAAAACCGGCATGCCCTAGAAAACTCCTAACTCCTCTAACATTGGTGGGATGTGGAAGTTTAGCAATTACATCTACTTTAGCTCTATCCACTTCAATTCCTTCTTTTGAAATTTTATGTCCAAGAACGATGCCTTCTTTAACCATGAAATGGCATTTCTCCCAATTAAGTACTAGATTTGATTGTTCGCATCTAAGAAGCATTCGTTCCAGATTAACTAGACATGATTCAAATGTATCACCGAAGACTGAAAAGTCATCCATGAAAACTTCCATGCATTCTTCTATCATGTCATGAAAAATTGCCATCATACACCTTTGAAAGGTTGCAGGGGCGTTACAAAGTCCAAATGGCATGCGTTTGTAAGCAAAAGTACCATAAGGGCACGTGAATGTGGTTTTCTCTTGGTCCTCGGGTGCTATTGGAATTTGAAAATATCCGGAAAATCCATCTAGAAAACAATAGTAACTATTTCCGGCTAATCTTTCCAACATTTGATCTATGAAAGGTAAGGGAAAGTGATCTTTTCTGGTGGCGTCATTTAATTTTCTATAATCAATACACACACGCCATCCTGTTACAGTCCTAGTAGGAATAAGCTCATTTTTCTCATTTGTAATGACAGTCATGCCACCCTTCTTAGGCACGCATTGAACTGGGCTTACCCATGGACTATTAGAGAATGGATAAATTAAACCTGCATCTAGCAGTTTAATAATCTCTTTCTTAACTACATCTTGCATATTAGGATTTAGTCTTCGTTGGCGTTGCACATACGTTTTATGACCTTCTTCCATAAGGATTTTATGTGTGCAATACGAAGGACTTATTCCTTTAATATCATGAATCTTCCATGCAATGGCTGGTTTATGAGCTTTCAACACAGAAATGAGTTGTGATTTCTCATTCTCAGTAAGAGAAGATGATATTATTACAGGTAATTCAGATTCACCATGTAAATAAGCGTATTCCAAATGGTTTGGAAGTGGCTTTAACTCTAATTTCGGAGGTTCTTCTATCGATGATTTGTATCGATATCTGTCTTCTTCTTTTAGCATTTGAATTTCTTCTGTTGTTGGTTCATATCCATTAGCTATAAGTGTAGCTAACATTTCAGCTTCATCAATTGGTTCATTACCTTCTCCTAAAGAACATTCTCCTGTTCCTTGTAATTCTGGAAATTCTTCTAATAATTCTGCATGTGCATCTATAGTTTGAATATAATAACATGTATCATCGGCAGATTGTGGTTGTTGCATTGCTCTATCAACTGAAAAGGTAACACTCTCATCCTCTATACTTAGGGTCAGTTTCTTACCGAACACGTCAATCATTGCTTTAGCCGTGTTTAAGAATGGTCTTCCTAATATGAGAGGAACTTGAGAATCTTCTTCCATGTCCAGAACAACAAAATCTACTGGAAATACTAAAGTACCAACTTTAACTAGCATGTTCTCCATTATCCCTCTAGGATATTTTATTGATCTATCGGCTAGTTGTATGCTTATTCTGGTTGGTTTCAATTCTCCAAGGTCTAGTTTAGTGTATAGTGAATACGGCATTAGATTTATACTAGCACCTAAGTCTGCCAATGCTTCTATTGAACTAAGACTACCCAGAAAACATGGAATTGTGAAACCTCCTGGATCAGATAGTTTTTCTGGTATCTTATTCAATAGCACTGCTGAACAATTAGCATTCATAGTAACAGCCGAGAGTTCTTCCATTTTCTTTCTATTTGAGATTAGATCTTTCAAGAATTTAGCATATCTAGGCATTCCTGAAATCACATCAATGAAAGGAAGATTTACATTTATCTGTTTAAACATATCCAAGAATTTGGATTGGTCGGCTTCAAGTTTTTCTTTCTTCATTTTACTTGGGTAAGGAAGTGGTGGTTGGTTTGGTTTAACATAAGGTTTATCCTTAACTGTGTTATCTTCATTAACCTTCTCAACTACCGGTTCTTTTTTCTTATCTTGATCAGGTTGTGGTTCTTGTGGAGTAGGAATAGCTTTATCAGAAGTTACAGGTATTTCAGGTGGTTTAAGTGTTGTACCACTTCTTGTGGTAATGGCTTTAGCTGTTTCATTCCGGGGGTTAGCATTTGTATCACTAGGTAGACTTCCCGGTTTTCTTTCACCTATTAACCTTGCTAGGTTACTTACTTCTTGTTCCAGATTTTGAATAGAAGCTTGTTGATTTCTAAATACTTGAGCATTTTGTTCATTGGTTTGTTTCTGAGATGTGAAAAATTGCGTTTGAGTTTCAACTAGCTTTGTCATCATATCTTCTAAATTCGGCTTTTTATCATCGGTTTGTTGTGGTGGTTTGTTTTGAAAATTAGGTCTTTGCTGATTGTAATTGTTATTAGATACTTGTTGATTGGTAGGACCTTGTTGGTTGTTGTATGGAATATTTCGGTTATAATTCTGGTTTTGATTGTAAATCGGTCTTGGCGGTTGATAATTATTCTGATAATTATTTCCAGGCCTTTGGTTTATGTATGAAATATTCTCTCTTTGTTCCATTGTTAATTCAATACTGAGACAATCTTTTGTTAAATGTGGTCCTCCACACTGCTCACAACTAATTCGTATTGAGTGAATATCTTTAGTCATCTTTTCCATTCGTCTCTTCACAGCATCTATCTTTGCGGAAATGGAATCTAAGCCATGGCTAGAATCGGCTCTAGCTGCTTTAGATGATCTAACGATGTCTTTTTCTTGGTGCCACTCATGTGAGTGGGAAGCAGTGTTATCAATAATTTTGTAAGCATCAGTTTCGGTTTTCTTCATAATAGAACCACCAGCTGCTATATCTATGTCTTTCCTTGTAGTGATGTCGCATCCTTGGTAGAATATTTGTACTATTTGACAGGTGTCTAAACTATGTTGCGAACATCCTCTTAACAACTTTCCATATCTTGTCCACGCCTCATATAGAGTTTCATTTGGTTTCTGTGTAAACGTAACAATTTCTGCTTGAAGTCTTACGGCTTTAGATGCAGGAAAGAATTGTTTAAGAAATTTGTCAACTAAAACATCCCATGTATCGATCGCCCCTTCAGGTAACGATTCCAACCAATCTTTGGCTTCTCCCTTTAAAGTCCAGGGAAATAACATGAGATATATCTGTTCATCCTCTACTTCTCGGATTTTAAATAGTGTGCAGATCCTATTAAAGGTACGTAGATGTTCATTTAGATCTTCCTTCGGCGCACCACTAAATTGGCATTGATTAGTCACCATGTGTAGAATTTGTCCTTTGATTTCATAATCTGGCGCATTAATGTCTGGATGAGTAATTGTGTGACCTTGGCCAGTGCGTTTAGCTCTCATTCGGTCTTCCATACTTAAAGGTTTCAGATTCTCCATAATTGAATTTGTTGAATCGGAATCACTAGAGGATTCTGATTTAATGGTTCGTTCCTCAACAATCTCTGTTTGAATAATTGGTGGCTCCGGAGGAAAGTTTAATGGTTCAGGATCTATGAACCGTTCCTGAATATTCTCCGGATTCTCAATTGTGAGGTTGGGTTCAAAAAATGGATTATCGGAAATTTGAACTGAAGTACTTGGTCTACTGGATGACGATTCTAAAGAAAAATCAACGGCGGTTATATTTGCTAAATGTCTTGATCTAGTTACAGGTGGTGAACGTACAAAAGGTGGTGAACGTCTTGCTCGGTGCATTCACTGAATATCCTATTAGTTTTAAAAAGGAAAGAAAAATTATAATAAGTTATCCAATTAATAGACTTTTCTGATTTTGCCCACGTTTCGAATAGCCAAAAGATGCAGCAGAGGGGCAGGATTCGTTTGGTCTCAATATAATTGAGGACTGTTTGGCTCCAATAACCCGGTCCACGTACAAATCCAACTATTACTACTAACCATAAAATTTTGATGTCTATCAATTTAACCACTTAAAATAAATTTTCGTAATTTTAAGAAATTTAGATAAGAAGTAGAATAAAAATCTATGTCCTAAAACTAGAATAGCGAGAAATAAGAAAGAAAAAGAGTTCGTCGAAAAAAAAAAAGTTGAAAAATAAAAAGTGACGGAAAAATAAAAGAAACTTATAAAAACTTAAAAGTACTTTGACTAACCTAACCTTATTACTACAACTAACTTAAAATTATAATCGCAAATTGAAATTACTAATTGGAATGATAATTGATACATAGTAAAAGGTGTCTAAAAATATTAAAGCTTACAGGAAAAACTGAATCCCAAATGGAAATAACTTAAAAAGGCGTCGCAAAATTCTAGAGTACCTAAATCTTAGTCTAAAGAAAAAGCACTTAAGGGATTTTACGGCAAAGCCTAAAAATCTAGAAGTAAAAATAATTATGGCAAAAACTATGAATTAAAACTAAATATGAGCTAAAAATACAAAAGTTACGCTAAAACGATTAAAAAGGGACAAAATATAAAAATATATAAAAAGTTGTAAAAAGTACAATTTTTATAAAAATATTATTTTTATATTATTTATTTTATAAAACTATTAATTTTATAATTTAATGAAAACTAAAATAAAACTAAATATAACAAATTAATAATAATAAAAACTAAACTAATAATAAAAAAAATAATACCCTAATTAGGGTTTTAATTATATAATAATAATAATAATTTTGTAATTATTGCAGCAGGAAGTCAAATCTGGCGTGTCAGATGGGCTCATGCGATCGCATGAGTCCTCAGTTGCCCAGCCATGCGATCGCATGGGCTAGGGTTTCGGGCCATAGAGTGGGCTGCTACAGTACAGGCCGAATTAATTATTATTATTTTTTTTTTGTTTTTGCTGTAAAATATAAAATATATTTATTAATTAATTAAAACTTATATTTTTACAAACTAAAAAAAATGGAAATAAAGAAACTTTATAAAATTTAAATATTTATCAAACTCCTAAAAATATTTATATTTTTGTTTTTCTTTTTATATTTTTGAATATTTAAAACGTATTTTTATAAAAACGAATTTTAATAAAAGTAAACTAAAAATCTTTTATTTTTTTTATATATAGCGTTGCGCTTCCGGTTTTTAAGACGATCCCCGGCAGCGGCTCCAAAAATACTTGATGTCGTAGGGGGTGTATACAAAATAGTATTATTTTTAGTGCGAAATACTATTAAATACGATACAATTTTACACAAGATATTTATTTATTTATAGAATGGATATACTTAAACCTTGCTACAACACTTATAGGCAGTGTTCCTAATCGTACAGTAGTGTAGTTTTTAGTAAGTCCGGTTCGTTCCACAGGGAAAATCTTTAAACAAAGCTTAACGCTATATTAGTTTACTTTTATAAAAATACAAATATATATATAAGTAATATTATTATTATAAAGGGAGGGTTTTACCGTTTAATGACCGGTTTATCGATTTTAAAACTTTAGTCGCAGTTAAAACCAAATGTAAAATATTAAAAATAAATACAAGACTTAAATTAAGCATAAAGTAAATAACGATATTGAAATTGCGAATAATAAAAGTGAGATAAAATAAACTTGCGATAATTAAAAAGTACGATAATTAAAAGTGCAATTAAATACAATAATAATAAAAATGCGATATTTAGAAGTGCAATTAAATATAAAATAAAGGAAATTAAATATGAAATAAAAGAATTATGCTTATTTAAACTTCCATAATCATGATGTTTGACGTGTTGATTTTAGTTTTATGCCCATGGGTTAATTGTCCTTTGTCCTGGATTATTTAATATGTCCGTCTGGTTTTTGTCCATAACAGTCCATCAGTCATAAATATAAAGTGCGAGTGTCCTCGTCAAATTATCCTTATACCCGAAGTTAAATATTCCAACTAATTGGGGATTCGAATTGTAACAAGGTTTTAATACTTTGTTTAATGAATACACCAGGTTATCAACTGCGTGTAAACCAAGGTTTTACTACTTTGTTAGCAATTACACCAATTACCCTTGAATGTAATTTCACCCCTGTTTTAATTATTCTAGTGGCTATTAATCCATTCCCGTGTCCGGTTAAATGAACGATTATTCGTACATATAAATACCCCGCCCATCGTGTCCGATCGAGTGTATATGGTAATTTATAAGGACGCCCAATTGTAAATCTTTATATTAACATTAACAAACTATCATTTAGTTAAACAAATATAAAGTCCATTAATAGCTCATAGTCTAATTTCCACAAGTGTCGTTCTTTTGTTCAAACCCCAATTATGGTACAAAGCCCAATAACCCCGTCTTTAATATTTAGTCCAACATCATGATTACTTTGGCTCAAATAAGCATAATAATAACTTAAGTACGAGACATTAATTTAAAAAGGAGAACATAGCTTACATTGATTATTTATCGCGTAGTGTTACACGGACAGAGCTCCGACTTTAAAACCCGTAAAATAACCTTTACATAACCCGAACTAATCTAATATAAAACTACACTATACTATATATATTATATATATATTTATTTATTTATTACAGAGTATTATTATTATTATGTGTTTTTTTATGGCCAAAACTCGTTGCCTTTTATAGATGTGGTCTGATCCTGAGGCCCATGCGATCGCATGAGATTTGTGCTTACAGGCCATGCGATCGCATGGCCAGCTGGAACCAGCCACATTTGCTTGTTTTCTTCTTTGTCGACATAATATATAAATATATATAATATATATATAATATATATATAATATATATATAATTTATATAATTATATATATATTATATTATATTCTTGTGCATAGTAGACTTGTAATTTTTGGTCCGTTGCGTCGGGCGTTGATAGTTGACTCTGGTCCCGGTTCCGGATTTTCGAACGTCCTTTCGTATAATTTAATATCTTGTACTTTGCGTTCCGAAACTTGTACTCTTGTCATTTTTAGATGTTTCTTATTAATAATTTGAACCACTTGGATTGTATCTTGTACATTTAAGCTTTTTGGTCATTTGCGTCTTCAAATCGTCGTTTTCGCCTTTTATCTTCGCACTTATTTAATATAAACGATTACAACTTAAAATAGGACAATTATAACTAAATAATTTACATATTGGGAGGATATTGCTACTAAATATATGTTCATTTGGAGCACTATCAAATATCCCCACACTTGAACGTTGCTTGTCCTCAAGCAATACATAACTTGAAATAAAATCACACTTCACTCGAATCACTTTTTTATTCTCACACTTTATACATCAGTGATTTTGATACGGCGGTATAAACAACGATAGTAACGTTGTGGTTTACAGTCCCACATGACTATAAAAATTTAGATCCTTTAAGGAAATTGGATCTTTATGAAAACATTTGATCTTTTGAAAGTTCATTCTAGCTTTTACCCTAGATAAGTTTTTCGGAATAACCCTTCACCGGTGTTTGCAAAATGTTTTTGTGGGTTTTGTGGGTTTCAGATTTGAAAATTTTAGCTCAAAACTTATGGTTTTGTGTCACCCACTTGCTAACCTTGTATTGGGAAAGCAACACGTCCAGTATACTTGTCCCGTATATTACCTTTCGGCAAACTACCGTCCGGTTGTAAAGGAAAGCGATGAACAAGAAACTGTTAAGGCAATGTCTAATGACATGCATTTGTTCATGGTCTAAAACGTGTCGGATGCAATTACTATCCTTTGTAGGAGAAATAGTAAAGATCACCCTATAATTTTTTTTTCGGTCTGGTACAAGGTCTTGTCTTTGACCATGCTATGCAACCACCGTTCTTACGGTTGACACCCGAATTGGTTCAGGTGACCTAATGAATTCTAGGTGAATTCCTAGGATTTCACGTTCAATGGTAATGAACGAATTAAAAATGGGTTTTTAGAAAACAAATCGGTTTTAATTTGATCAAAATATTTTCTCGTTCAAGCTCGAGTTTAGATATCATCGAATTCCATGAGTTTGTAACTCTCAATCTTTAAGGTCAATCTCTAGGATTGAGTAATATCAGTCTTAAAAGCTGATTTTTAATCTTTAAGGAGATTATCCTTTCTGGGGATCTGATTCAATAGTCTTATCAAGCTAATTTGCACGGCGCCCTCCCCATTTTACGAGACAGATCCTCTCATGGTTAGGATAAGTCTGACCACTTGGCGACCCTGTTTGATGCTGAGGTCCGTGGATTTCCTGCTGATTTTAGAGATGACTTTTCTAGATTTTTTGTCAACCTACAGCTGGTCTGGACGACAACTTCTTGACTAAATCAAGAAGCGCGTGTCTTTTTCGGAAGACTTTACTTCCTTTTAATGATGGAATTGATTCATCGTGTAGATCCATCTTTTCTTTCAAATGTATTACAATAAATCGGGTAAAACAGTTAATTTAGTCCAAAACAAAAAGCACCTGCAATAACTTTACAGAAACATGTGATAGATAGTTTTTAATTGAATAACTTGGTACATTCTCCTCAGACTTAGTTTCTTTCTTTGCCTTTTTATTCTCCTTTATTCCATTTTAAATGAATTCAATCGTTTTAGGGTGTTTCTCAATTTATGTCCTTTCCGAGGTAACGATAATTTCGGTATTAACACCTAGTTTTCATCGTTCATAAATATGTATAAACATGATTTTGAATTCATTTAGTTGAAATTTTTTTCAAATTTTCACAAAATTTGGCCATTAAACCAAGTGTAAACCTGAGAGAATTTATAACCCTTCCCCACACTTGAGATCATGCAATGCCCTCATTTGCATGAAATCATACTCTAATTATAAATTCATGAGGGTGATTAGTGCAGAAAAGTAGTTAAAGATACCCAGTTTTGTAATTACAAAGCTCGTCGAATGATAGATGGCGCGCCTCATCGTTCATTCCTTCCTGTTTTATCACACATATTTTTCTTCAAAAACGGTTGCTTTTCTGAACTGTTTGCTAATTTTTAAAAATGCGTCTTTTACCCTAATTTATTATGCATGTTTATTAACGAGTTATGCACTAACCCGAACCCCTAATTTAACGTTAAGTGGGGTTAGACTTCTCCAAACTTAGCTGACGACATGTGAAGTCGGTAGAATAAGTTCCACGAATTAGAATAGTGAGCCAGTTATTTACATCTCGGATGGTATAAAATATATCAATGGGTTTAAAGTTTAGACCCACCCGATCGTCACTACTTAATTCTTTCTTAAGTGTAGCTTTTAGTAAATGGATATGTCTCTTTTCTAGTTCTTGGTCAAATGGATCGATATACACCGACATACATATTTTTATAGGGTGGATAATTCCTAACATTTCCTTCTTTTTATTCTCGGGATCAAAGTTTTCACCTCTATTACCCAATTGGGTGAAATCCGAGGTGTCATTATCTATTACAGCTCGTAGTTCATCTTCGGTAGATGACTCGTCTATTGAGAATATTGGGTTGGAAGGTTGTGGAATGGTGAATTCCGGGATTGAAGTAGATTCTTCTTCTTTAACGGTACTTATCTGTTCCACCACTTTGGTCTCGGGGGTAAAATTTTCAACGTTATCGTTTTCCCAAGAGTACAAATTTGTCACCCTTACTTCTTCTTCATTCATTGATTGATCGATGCTTTCATCGGTAGAGGCTAATGTGTCGATATGTTGTGAAATTGGTAAAGCTGAATAAAAAGTATCATCGAGATAGTTGGTGATTTCGGAGCTCTCGAATTCAACAAAATTCGATGATATGAGATTTTCTTGTACATGACTCCTCAGATCAATAGGTGTGTAGTCTGATAGAGTTTCAGCTTGCCTATTTACAAACTCTCTCATTTGTTCATTTTGAGCATCAAGTTCTTTGAGTTTGATTTTCATATAATCTAAAGAATTTTCAGACACATAATTTTTCTCGTCTTCTGGTTGTTGAATTTGGATATATTCTTGTGAATAATCCCAATTAGAATTGTATTCCTCATAATCGTTCCATTCAGGTTCCGTGGGTGCGTAATTTTCCATAGGAACATAATAATAACATTCCCATGTTGAATGATAATCTCCACAGATTTCACAACCAGTTATTGTTTCGTCATTCGTGATCCAAGATTGACCGAACGAATTGTCATCAACATCCGTTTGAGAGTATTGATTAAATTGATTTCGGATGTCATAAAGAGTTTCCAAAATATTCTCGAGATTTTCCATAATGCGCTTATTACCAAATTTTAGCTACAATGTGGTGCATTTACTTAATTATCCTATTAGTTATAAAAATAAAAATTATATAAGTTATCAAATTAATAGACTTTTCTGCTTTTGCCCATGTTTCGAATAGCCAATAGATGCAGCAGGGAGCCAGAACCCTTTAAATCAGAAGCTCACAACTCAGCCACTAACAAATCCAACTATTACTACGAAGCAGAAAATTTGGATGTCTATCAATTTAACCGCTTAAAATAATTTTTCGTTTGGAATTATTAGAGAAGAAGTAGAGAAAATTTCTAAGTCCTAAAAACTAGCGTGTCGAGAAATAAGAAAGAAAAAGAGTGCGCGTCGAAAAACGTCGAAAAATAAAAATGAGAAAGAAAAACGTCGAAACTTAAAAGTCTAAAAACTATATCTAAAAAGTTGCACCTAAAGGTATTAAAGCTTAAAGGAATTCTATATCCAAAACGGCAATAACTTAATTAGGCACTAAAATCTAAAAATTGTGTCGCAAAATTCTAAAGCGCCTAAATTTTAATCTAAAGAAAAAGCACTTAAGGGCTTTTACGGCAAAGCCTAAAAATCTATAAATAAAAATAAACTACGGCAAAAACTATATCTTAAAACTAAAAATAAGCGAAAAATACAAAAATTACACTAAAACAAATAAAAAGGAACAAAATATAAAAATAAACTAAAAGTTGTAAAAAGTACAATTTTTATAAAAATATTATTTTTATATTATTTATTTAATAAAACTATTAATTTTATAATTTATTTAAACTAATTGAACTAAAAATACAAATTAAATAATAAAAACCAAACTAAATATAATAATAATACCCTAATTAGGGTTTGGTAATAATAATAATAATTAATACTCCGTAATAAATGATGGTTTAAGGTTTCAGGTGTCTCAGATCACCCCATGCGATCGCATGGGGTTTATGCTACCGGCTCATGCGATCGCATGGGCCTTATGTCCAGTTTTTTTTTTTTTTTTTTTTATATTTTATATTGTTTTTCTAAAAATTATATAAAAATATTTATACAAATATATATTAAAAATTATAGTGTTTCGCCGAGTCCCCGGCAGCGGCGCCAAAAACTTGATGTTATGCGAGGTGTATATGAAATAGTGTATATTTTACTAGAAAAAATTATTAAATACGATAAATTTTTACACAAGTTATTTATTTATTTACAGATGGGATATACCTAAACCTTGCTACAACACTATAGGCAGTGTACCTAATCGTAGAGTAGTATAGTTTTTAGTAAGTCTGGTTCGTTCCACAGGGAGACGACTTATTCTACACTATATTTTTAAACAATTATATTTGTACAAAATATATATAATTATATATAGTAATAATATAAAAAGGGGGTTTACCGTTTAATGACCGGTTTGTCGAATTTATATTTTAAGTCACAATTAAAACCTAATGAAAAATATAAATGACGATAATTTAAGTGCGATAATTAAAAGTGCAATAAATAAAATGATAGTAAATAAAAATGCGATAATTAAAAGTTCAATGAAATATGAAATAAAATATATTATGCTTATTTAAACTTCCGTAACCATGATGGTTGACGTGTTGATTTTAATTTTATGCCCATGGGTTAATTGTCCTTTGTCCTGGATTATTTAATATGTCCGTCTGGTTTTTGTCCATAACAGTCCATCCGTCATAAATTTAAAGTGCGAGTGTCCTCGTCAAATTATCCTTATACCCGAAGTCAAATATTCCAACTAATTGGGGACTTAAACTGTAACAAGGTTTTAATACTTTGTTTAATAATTACACCAGGATATCGACTGCGTGTAACCCAAGGTTTTAATACTTTGTTATCGATTATGCCAAGTGTCCTTGTACATAATTTCACCCCTATTTTAATAATTCCATAGATTATTAATCCATTCCCGTGTCCGGTTAAATGAACGATTATTCGTACATATAAATATCCCGCCCATCGTATCCGATCGAGTGTATATGATTATTTATAGGGACGTCCAATTGTAAATCTTTATATTAAAATTAACAAACTATCATTTAGTTAAACAAATATAAAGCCCATTAATAGCCCATAGTCTAATTTTCACAAGTGTCGTTCTTTTGTCCAAACCCCAATTAAGGTACAAAGCCCAATAACCCCGTCTTTAATATTTAGTCCAACATCATGATTACTTTGGCTCAAATAAGCATAATAATAACTTAAGTACGAGACATTAATTTAAAAAGGAGAACATAGCTTACATTGATTATTTATCGCGTAGTGTTACACGGACAGAGCTCCGACTTTAAAACCCGTAAAATAACCTTTACATAACCCGAACTAATCTAATATAAAACTACACTATACTATATATATTATATATATATTTATTTATTTATCACAGAGTATTATTATTATTATGTGTTTTTTATGGCCAAAACTCGTTGCCTTTTATAGATGTGGTCTGATCCTGAGGCCCACGCGATCGCATGAGATTTGTACTTCCAGGCCATGCGATCGCATGGCCAGCTGGAACCAGCCACATTTGCTTATTTTCTTCTTTGTCGACATAATATATAAATATATAATATATATATATATATAATTTTTATAATTATATATATATTATATTATATTCTTGTGCATAGTAGACTTGTAATTTTTGGTCCGTTGCGTCGGGCGTTGATAGTTGACTCTGGTCCCGGTTCCGGATTTTCGAACGTCCTTTCGTATAATTTAATATCTTGTACTTTGCGTTCCGAAACTTGTACTCTTGTCATTTTTAGATGTTTCTTATCAATAATTTGAACCACTTGGATTGTATCTTGTACATTTGAGCTTTTTGGTCATTTGCGTCTTCAAATCGTCGTTTTCGAAACACTATATTTTTCTAATCTCTTATATAAGGAAAGAGGCATAACACTCACACTTGCACCTAAATCTGCTAGTGCATCATACATGACACAATCACTAAGTAGACAAGGAATAATAAATTCACCCGGATCACCTACCCTAGGTGGAGGTTTTGGTGGAACTGTATTCACCGGGTTTACTTCTACGGATTTTGTTTCTTGTACTTTCTTATTCTTTTTCTTCTTCTTCTTTCCAGAAGTATCACAATCTTTATTACTTATTACTTGCTCATACTCAACTCCTTTTCTTGGAAACGGGATGGGTGGTTTGTATGGTGTCACCACTGGCTTTACATACTCGGGTGGTGGTGTTGGTGTAACTTCTTCATTGTTACTCACATCTAAAACCTTCCCATCTTCTGGAGCTTTTTTTCAGAATTTGTTGACACCATATTAACATTCTCTTTTCGAGGATTTACTTCAGTATTACTCGGTAGCTTTCCTTGTTCCCTCTCACTCATCATGCTAGCAAGAGTACCTACGTGTTTTTCTAGATTCAAAATGGAAGCTTGTTGAGTTCTTAATGACTGATCAAACCTCTCATTTGTTTGGGTTTGAGTTTCAATAAATTGTGTTTGAGATTCAACTAGCTTGAATACCACGTCTTCCATATTTGACTTTTTCTCTTCGGTTTGTTGTTGTGGTTTATATAAGCAAGGTCTTTGTTGATTGAAAGTGTTGTTTTGAGTTGGTTGGTTATTCGGACCTTGTTGGTTATACCAGTTATTTTCGGGTCCTTTTGGATTGTAAAGAATGTTTTGATTTCGATTGAAGTTTAGCTTTGGCGGTTGATAATTATTTTGATAATTATTTCCCGGCCTTTGGTTCATATAGAAAACATTCTCTCGTTATTCCATGGTTGGTTCAATGTGACAATCTTTCAATAAGTGTGGTCCACCGCATAGCTCACAACTGATTCGTATTGCGTGAATATCTTTATTCATCTTTTCCATTCGTCTTTCGAAAGCATCTATTTTTGCTGAAACGGAATCAAAGTCATGGCTAGAATCGGCTCTAGCCGCTTTAGATGAACGAACAATATCTTTTTCTTGGTGCCACTCATGCGAGTGGGAGGCTGTGTTATCAATAATTTTGTAAGCTTCAGTTGCGGTTTTCTTCATAATGGAACCACCAGCTGTTATGTCGATGTCTTTTCGTGTAGCAACGTCTACGCCTTGGTAGAATATTTGTACTATTTGAAAAGTATCTAATCCGTGTTGAGGACATCCTCTCAACATCCTTCCGAATCTTGTCCACGCCTCATATAATGTTTCATTTGGCTTTTGCGCGAACGTAACAATTTCTCCTTAAAGTCTCACGGCTTTGGATGCCGGAAAGAATCGTTTAAGAAATTTTTCAACTAAAACATCCCATGTGTCAATCGCCCCTTCAGGTAACGATTCTAACCAATCTTTGGCTTCTCCCTTTAAAGTCCAGGGAAACAACATGAGATAGATCTGCTCATCTTCCACTTCTCGGATTTTGAATAGTGTACAAATTCTTTTAAACGTACAAAGGTGTTCGTTAGGATCTTCATTCGGTGCACCACTGAATTGGCATTGGTTAGTTACCATGTGTAGAATTTGTCCTTTGATTTCATAATCCGGCGCATTAACTTCTGGCTTAATAATGGCGTGACCTTGGCCCGTGCGTGTGGCTCTCATTTGATCTTCCATACTTAGAGGTTCCGTTACTTCCATAATTGAATTTGTTGAATACGAATCACTAGAGGATTCTGATTTAATGGTTTGTGGCTCAGGAGGAATAATTAGTGGTTCAGGATCTTGGAATTGTCCTTGAATATGCTCCGGGTTCTTAATTGTGAAGTCGGGTTCAAAAGATGGATTATCGGAAATTTGAGTTGGAGTTCTTGTTCGACTAGATGACGATTCTAAAGAAAAATCAACGGCGACAATATTTGCTAGATGTTTTGATCGAGTTACAGGTGGTGAACGTATGAAAGGTGGTGAACGTTTTGCTCGGTGCATTCACAGAATATTCTATTAGTTATAAAAATAAGAAAAACTTATATAAGTTGTCCAATTAATAGACTTTTCTGATTTTGCCCACGTTTCGAATAGCCAAAAGATGTAGCAGGTAGCCAGGACCCTTTAAATCGGAAGCCCACAACTAGCCACTAACAAATCTAACTATTACTACGAACCAGAAAAATGTCAACGTCTATTAATTTAACCGCTAAAATAATTTTTCTTTCCGTTTTAAGATTTAGATAAGAAGTATAGAAAATTCTAAGTCCTAAAAACTAGAGTATCGAGAAATAAGGAAGAAATAGATTGCGCGTCGAAAAATGTTGAAAAATAAAAAGGTCGAAAAATAGGCGTCGAAAAATAAAAATAAGAAAGTAGTGCGAAATACGGCGTCGTAAAATTCTAAAGCACCTAAAACTTAGTCTAAGGAATAAGCACTTAAGGGATTTTACGGCAAAGTCTAAAAATTCTAGAAGTAAAAATAACTATGGCAAAACTAAACTTAATACTAAAAGTTGCGAATATAGTCTAAAAATCTAAAGGTAATAAAACTAAAAAAAAAACATTTTTTTTATAGACAAAATCTTAAAAAAAAATATTTTTTTTTAAAAATATATATATATTTTTTTTTAGATACGTTTTTTGTTTTTTTTTTACGTTTTTTTTTTTTAGATACGTTTTTTGTTTTTTTTTTTTTACGTTTTTTTTTTTTTAAGAAAAACGATAGTGGGAACAAAGATAGTGGTTTTTTTTTTTTTTTTTTTTAAAAACTAGTACAACAAAAGAGGGACAAAGCGTGTCATTTTTTTTTCTTTTTTTTTTATATTTTATATTGTTTTTCTAAAAATTATATAAAAATATTTATACAAATATATATTAAAAATTATAGTGTTTCGCCAAGTCCCCGGCAGCGGCGCCAAAAACTTGATGTTATGCGAGGTGTATATGAAATAGTGTATATTTTACTAGGAAAAATTATTAAATACGATACATTTTTACACAAGTTATTTATTTATTTACAGATGGGATATACCTAAACCTTGTTACAACACTATAGGCAGTGTACCTAATCGTAGAGTAGTATAGTTTTTAGTAAGTCCGGTTCGTTCCACAGGGAGACGACTTATTCTACACTATATTTTTAAACAATTATATTTGTACAAAATATATATAATTATATATAGTAATAATATAAATTCGACAAACCGGTCATTAAACGGTAAACCCCCTTTTTATATTATTACTATATATAATTATATATATTTTGTACAAATATAATTGTTTAAAAATATAGTGTAGAATAAGTCGTCTCCCTGTGGAACGAACCGGACTTACTAAAAACTATACTACTCTACGATTAGGTACACTGCCTATAGTGTTGTAGCAAGGTTTAGGTATATCCCATCTGTAAATAAATAAATAACTTGTGTAAAAATGTATCGTATTTAATAATTTTTCCTAGTAAAATATACACTATTTCATATACACCTCGCATAACATCAAGTTTTTGGCGCCGCTGCCGGGGACTCGGCGAAACACTATAATTTTTAATATATATTTGTATAAATAATTTTATATAATTTTTAGAAAAACAATATAAAATATAAAAAAAAAAAACTGGACATAAGGCCCATGCGATCGCATGAGCCGGTAGCATAAACCCCATGCGATCGCATGGGGTGATCTGAGACACCTGAAACCTTAAACCATCATTTATTACGGAGTATTAATTATTATTATTATTACCAAACCCTAATTAGGGTATTATTATTATATTTAGTTTGGTTTTTATTATTTAATTTGTATTTTTAGTTCAATTAGTTTAAATAAATTATAAAATTAATAGCTTTATTAAATAAATAATATAAACATAATATTTTTATAAAAATTGTACTTTTTACAACTTTTAGTTTATTTTTATATTTTGTTCCTTTTTATTTGTTTTAGCGTAATTTTTGTATTTTTCGCTTATTTTTAGTTTTAAGATATAGTTTTTGCTGTAGTTTATTTTTATTTCTAGATTTTTAGGCTTTGCCGTAAAAGCCCTTAAGTGCTTTTTCTTTAGATTAAAATTTAGGCGCTTTAGAATTTTGCGACACAGTTTTTAGATTTTAGTGCCTAATTAAGTTATTGCCGTTTTGGATATAGAATTCCTTTAAGCTTTAATACCTTTAGGCGCAACTTTTTAGATATAGTTTTTAGACTTTTAAGTTTCGACGCTTTTCTTTCTCATTTTTATTTTTCGACGTTTTTCGACGCGCACTCTTTTTCTTTCTTATTTCTCGACACGCTAGTTTTTAGGACTTAGAAATTTTCTCTACTTCTTCTCTAATAATTCCAAACGAAAAATTATTTTAAGCGGTTAAATTGATAGACATCCAAATTTTCTGCTTCGTAGTAATAGTTGGATTTGTTAGTGGCTGAGTTGTGAGCTTCCGATTTAAAGGGTTCTGGCTCCCTGCTGCATCTATTGGCTATTCGAAACGTGGGCAAAAGCAGAAAAGTCTATTAATTTGATAACTTATATAATTTTTATTTTTATAACTAATAGGATAATTAAGTAAATGCACCACATTGTAGCTAAAATTTGGTAATAAGCGCATTATGGAAAATCTCGAGAATATTTTGGAAACTCTTTATGACATCCGAAATCAATTTAATCAATACTCTCAAACGGATGTTGATGACAATTCGTTCGGTCAATCTTGGATCACGAATGACGAAACAATAACTGGTTGTGAAATCTGTGGAGATTATCATTCAACATGGGAATGTTATTATTATGTTCCTATGGAAAATTACGCACCCACGGAACCTGAATGGAACGATTATGAGGAATACAATTCTAATTGGGATTATTCACAAGAATATATCCAAATTCAACAACCAGAAGACGAGAAAAATTATGTGTCTGAAAATTCTTTAGATTATATGAAAATCAAACTCAAAGAACTTGATGCTCAAAATGAACAAATGAGAGAGTTTGTAAATAGGCAAGCTGAAACTCTATCAGACTACACACCTGTTGATCTGAGGAGTCATGTACAAGAAAATCTCATATCATCGAATTTTGTTGAATTCGAGAGCTCCGAAATCACCAACTATCTCGATGATACTTTTTATTCAGCTTTACCAATTTCACAACATATCGACACATTAGCCTCTACCGACGAAATCATCGATCAATCAATGAATGAAGAAGAAGTAAGGGTGACAAATTTGTACTCTTGGGAAAACGATAACGTTGAAAATTTTACCCCCGAGACCAAAGTGGTGGAACAGATAAGTACCGTTAAAGAAGAAGAATCTACTTCAATCCCGGAATTCACCATTCCACAACCTTCCAACCCAATATTCTCAATAGACGAGTCATCTACCGAAGATGAACTACGAGCTGTAATAGATAATGACACCTCGGATTTCACCCAATTGGGTAATAGAGGTGAAAACTTTGATCCCGAGAATAAAAAGAAGGAAATGTTAGGAATTATCCACCCTATAAAAATATGTATGTCGGTGTATATCGATCCATTTGACCAAGAACTAGAAAAGAGACATATCCATTTACTAAAAGCTACACTTAAGAAAGAATTAAGTAGTGACGATCGGGTGGGTCTAAACTTTAAACCCATTGATATATTTTATACCATCCGAGATGTAAATAACTGGCTCACTATTCTAATTCGTGGAACTTATTCTACCGACTTCACATGTCGTCAGCTAAGTTTGGAGAAGTCTAACCCCACTTAACATTAAATTAGGGGTTCGGGTTAGTGCATAACTCGTTAATAAACATGCATAATAAATTAGGGTAAAAGACGCATTTTTAAAAATTAGCAAACAGTTCAGAAAAGCAACCGTTTTTGAAGAAAAATATGTGTGATAAAACAGGAAGGAATGAACGATGAGGCGCGCCATCTATCATTCGACGAGCTTTGTAATTACAAAACTGGGTATCTTTAACTACTTTTCTGCACTAATCACCCTCATGAATTTATAATTAGAGTATGATTTCATGCAAATGAGGGCATTGCATGATCTCAAGTGTGGGGAAGGGTTATAAATTCTCTCAGGTTTACACTTGGTTTAATGGCCAAATTTTGTGAAAATTTGAAAAAAATTTCAACTAAATGAATTCAAAATCATGTTTATACATATTTATGAACGATGAAAACTAGGTGTTAATACTGAAATTATCGTTACCTCGGAAAGGACATAAATTGAGAAACACACTACACGATTGAATTCATTTAAAATGGAATAAAGGAGAATAAAAAGGCAAAGAAAGAAACTAAGTCTGGGGAGAATGTACCAAGTTATTCAATTAAAAACTATCTATCACATGTTTCTGTAAAGTTATTGCAGGTGCTTTTTGTTTTGGACTAAATTAACTGTTTTACCCGATTTATTGTAATACATTTGAAAGAAAAGATGGATCTACACGATGAATCAATTCCATCATTAAAAGGAAGTAAAGTCTTCCGAAAAAGACACGCGCTTCTTGATTTAGTCAAGAAGTTGTCGTCCAGACCAGCTGTAGGTTGACGAAAAATCTAGAAAAGTCATCTCTAAAATCAGCAGGAAATCCACGGACCTCAGCATCAAACAGGGTCGCCAAGTGGTCAGACTTATCCTAACCATGAGAGGATCTGTCTCGTAAAATGGGGAGGGCGCCATGCAAATTAGCTTGATAAGACTAATGAATCAGATCCCCAGAAAGGATAATCTCCTTAAAGATTAAAAATCAGCTTTTAAGACTGATATTACTCAATCCTAGAGATTGACCTTAAAGATTGAGAATTACAAACTCATGGAATTCGATGATATCTAAACTCGAGCTTGAACGAGAAAAAATTTTGATCAAATTAAAACCGATTTGTTTTCTAAAAACCCATTTTTAATTCGTTCATTACCATTGAACGTGAAATCCTAGGAATTCACCTAGAATTCATTAGGTCACCTGAACCAATTCGGGTGTCAACCGTATGAACGGTGGTTGCATAGCATGGTCAAAGACAAGACCTTGTACCAGACCGAAAAAAAAAATTATAGGGTGATCTTTACTATTGCTCCTACAAAGGATAGTAATTGCATCCGACACGTTTTAGACCATGAACAAATGCATGTCATTAGACATTGCCTTAACAGTTTCTTGTTCATCGCTTTCCTTTACAACCGGACGGTAGTTTGCCGAAAGGTAATATACGGGACAAGTATACTGGACGTGTTGCTTTCCCAATACAAGGTTAGCAAGTGGGTGACACAAAACCATAAGTTTTGAGCTAAAATTTTCAAATCTGAAACCCACAAAACCCACAAAAACATTTTGCAAACACCGGTGAAGGGTTATTCCAAAAAACTTATCTAGGGTAAAAGCTAGAATGAACTTTCAAAAGATCAAATGTTTTCATAAAGATCCAATTTCCTTAAAGGATCTAAATTTTTATAGTCATGTGGGACTGTAAACCACAACGTTACTATCGTTGTTTATACCGCCGTATCAAAATCACTGATGTATAAAGTGTGAGAATAAAAAAGTGATTCGAGTGAAGTGTGATTTTATTTCAAGTTATGTATTGCTTGAGGACAAGCAACGTTCAAGTGTGGGGATATTTGATAGTGCTCCAAATGAACATATATTTAGTAGCAATATCCTCCCAATATGTAAATTATTTAGTTATAATTGTCCTATTTTAAGTTGTAATCGTTTATATTAAATAAGTGCGAAGATAAAAGGCGAAAACGACGATTTGAAGACGCAAATGACCAAAAAGCTCAAATGTACAAGATACAATCCAAGTGGTTCAAATTATTGATAAGAAGCATCTAAAAATGACAAGAGTACAAGTTTCGAACGCAAAGTACAAGATATTAAATTATACGAAAGGACGTTCGAAAATCCGGAACCGGGACCAGAGTCAACTATCAACGCCCGACGCAACGGACCAAAAATTACAAGTCTACTATGCACAAGAATATAATATAATATATATATATAATTATATAAATTATATATATATTATATATATTTATATATTATGTCGACAAAGAAGAAAACAAGCAAATGTGGCTGGTTCCAGCTGGCCATACGATCGCATGGCCTGGAAGCACAAATCTCATGCGATCGCATGGGCCTCAGGATCAGACCACATCTATAAAAGGCAACGAGTTTTGGCCATAAAAAAACACATAATAATAATAATACTCTGTAATAAATAAATAAATATATATATAATATATATAGTATAGTGTAGTTTTATATTAGATTAGTTCGGGTTATGTAAAGGTTATTTTACGGGTTTTAAAGTCGGAGCTCTGTCCGTGTAACACTACGCGATAAATAATCAATGTAAGCTATGTTCTCCTTTTTAAATTAATGTCTCGTACTTAAGTTATTATTATGCTTATTTGAGCCAAAGTAATCATGATGTTGGACTAAATATTAAAGACGGGGTTATTGGGCTTTGTACCTTAATTGGGGTTTGGACAAAAGAACGACACTTGTGAAAATTAGACTATGGGCTATTAATGGGCTTTATATTTGTTTAACTAAATGATAGTTTGTTAATTTTAATATAAAGATTTACAATTGGACGTCCCTATAAATAATCATATACACTCGATCGGATACGATGGGCGGGATATTTATATGTACGAATAATCGTTCATTTAACCGGACACGGGAATGGATTAATAATCTATGGAATTATTAAAACAGGGGTGAAATTATGTACAAGGACACTTGGCATAATCGATAACAAAGTATTAAAACCTTGGGTTACACGCAGTCGATATCCTGGTGTAATTATTAAACAAAGTATTAAAACCTTGTTACAGTTTAAGTCCCCAATTAGTTGGAATATTTGACTTCGGGTATAAGGATAGTTTGACGAGGACACTCGCACTTTAAATTTATGACCGATGGACTGTTATGGACAAAAACCAGACGGACATATTAAATAATCCAGGACAAAGGACAATTAACCCATGGGCATAAAATTAAAATCAACACGTCAACCATCATGGTTACGGAAGTTTAAATAAGCATAATATATTTTATTTCATATTTCATTGAACTTTTAATTATCGCATTTTTATTTACTATCATTTTATTTATTGCACTTTTAATTATCGCACTTAAATTATCGTCATTTATATTTTTCATTAGGTTTTAATTGTGACTTAAAATATAAATTCGACAAACCGGTCATTAAACGGTAAACCCCCTTTTTATATTATTACTATATATAATTATATATATTTTGTACAAATATAATTGTTTAAAAATATAGTGTAGAATAAGTCGTCTCCCTGTGGAACGAACCGGACTTACTAAAAACTATACTACTCTACGATTAGGTACACTGCCTATAGTGTTGTAGCAAGGTTTAGGTATATCCCATTTGTAAATAAATAAATAACTTGTGTAAAAATGTATCGTATTTAATAATTTTTCCTAGTAAAATATACACTATTTCATATACACCTCGCATAACATCAAGTTTTTGGCGCCGCTGCCGGGGACTCGGCGAAACACTATAATTTTTAATATATATTTGTATAAATATTTTTATATAATTTTTAGAAAAACAATATAAAATATAAAAAAAAAAAATGGACATAAGGCCCATGCGATCGCATGAGCCGGTAGCATAAACCCCATGCGATCGCATGGGGTGATCTGAGACACCTGAAACCTTAAACCATCTTTTATTACGGAGTATTAATTATTATTATTATTACCAAACCCTAATTAGGGTATTATTATTATATTTAGTTTGGTTTTTATTATTTAATTTGTATTTTTAGTTCAATTAGTTTAAATAAATTATAAAATTAATAGTTTTATTAAATAAATAATATAAAAATAATATTTTTATAAAAATTGTACTTTTTACAACTTTTAGTTTATTTTTATATTTTGTTCCTTTTTATTTGTTTTAGCGTAATTTTTGTATTTTTCGCTTATTTTTAGTTTTAAGATATAGTTTTTGCCGTAGTTTATTTTTATTTCTAGATTTTTAGGCTTTGCCGTAAAAGCCCTTAAGTGCTTTTTCTTTAGATTAAAATTTAGGCGCTTTAGAATTTTGCGACACAGTTTTTAGATTTTAGTGCCTAATTAAGTTATTGCCGTTTTGGATATAGAATTCCTTTAAGCTTTAATACCTTTAGGCGCAACTTTTTAGATATAGTTTTTAGACTTTTAAGTTTCGACGTTTTTCTTTCTCATTTTTATTTTTCGACCTTTTTCGACGCGCACTCTTTTTCTTTCTTATTTCTCGACACGCTAGTTTTTAGGACTTAGAAATTTTCTCTACTTCTTCTCTAATAATTCCAAACGAAAAATTATTTTAAGCGGTTAAATTGATAGACATCCAAATTTTCTGCTTCGTAGTAATAGTTGGATTTGTTAGTGGCTGAGTTGTGAGCTTCCGATTTAAAGGGTTCTGGCTCCCTGCTGCATCTATTGGCTATTCGAAACGTGGGCAAAAGCAGAAAAGTCTATTAATTTGATAACTTATATAATTTTTATTTTTATAACTAATAGGATAATTAAGTAAATGCACCACATTGTAGCTAAAATTTGGTAATAAGCGCATTATGGAAAATCTCGAGAATATTTTGGAAACTCTTTATGACATCCGAAATCAATTTAATCAATACTCTCAAACGGATGTTGATGACAATTCGTTCGGTCAATCTTGGATCACGAATGACGAAACAATAACTGGTTGTGAAATCTGTGGAGATTATCATTCAACATGGGAATGTTATTATTATGTTCCTATGGAAAATTACGCACCCACGGAACCTGAATGGAACGATTATGAGGAATACAATTCTAATTGGGATTATTCATAAGAATATATCCAAATTCAACAACCAGAAGACGAGAAAAATTATGTGTCTGAAAATTCTTTAGATTATATGAAAATCAAACTCAAAGAACTTGATGCTCAAAATGAACAAATGAGAGAGTTTGTAAATAGGCAAGCTGAAACTCTATCAGACTACACACCTGTTGATCTGAGGAGTCATGTACAAGAAAATCTCATATCATCGAATTTTGTTGAATTCGAGAGCTCCGAAATCACCAACTATCTCGATGATACTTTTTATTCAGCTTTACCAATTTCACAACATATCGACACATTAGCCTCTACCGACGAAATCATCGATCAATCAATGAATGAAGAAGAAGTAAGGGTGACAAATTTGTACTCTTGGGAAAACGATAACGTTGAAAATTTTACCCCCGAGACCAAAGTGGTGGAACAGATAAGTACCGTTAAAGAAGAAGAATCTACTTCAATCCCGGAATTCACCATTCCACAACCTTCCAACCCAATATTCTCAATAGACGAGTCATCTACCGAAGATGAACTACGAGCTGTAATAGATAATGACACCTCGGATTTCACCCAATTGGGTAATAGAGGTGAAAACTTTGATCCCGAGAATAAAAAGAAGGAAATGTTAGGAATTATCCACCCTATAAAAATATGTATGTCGGTGTATATCGATCCATTTGACCAAGAACTAGAAAAGAGACATATCCATTTACTAAAAGCTACACTTAAGAAAGAATTAAGTAGTGACGATCGGGTGGGTCTAAACTTTAAACCCATTGATATATTTTATACCATCCGAGATGTAAATAACTGGCTCACTATTCTAATTCGTGGAACTTATTCTACCGACTTCACATGTCGTCAGCTAAGTTTGGAGAAGTCTAACCCCACTTAACGTTAAATTAGGGGTTCGGGTTAGTGCATAACTCGTTAATAAACATGCATAATAAATTAGGGTAAAAGACGCATTTTTAAAAATTAGCAAACAGTTCAGAAAAGCAACCGTTTTTGAAGAAAAATATGTGTGATAAAACAGGAAGGAATGAACGATGAGGCGCGCCATCTATCATTCGACGAGCTTTGTAATTACAAAACTGGGTATCTTTAACTACTTTTCTGCACTAATCACCCTCATGAATTTATAATTAGAGTATGATTTCATGCAAATGAGGGCATTGCAAGATCTCAAGTGTGGGGAAGGGTTATAAATTCTCTCAGGTTTACACTTGGTTTAATGGCCAAATTTTGTGAAAATTTGAAAAAAATTTCAACTAAATGAATTCAAAATCATGTTTATACATATTTATGAACGATGAAAACTAGGTGTTAATACCGAAATTATCGTTACCTCGGAAAGGACATAAATTGAGAAACACCCTAAAACGATTGAATTCATTTAAAATGGAATAAAGGAGAATAAAAAGGCAAAGAAAGAAACTAAGTCTGCGGAGAATGTACCAAGTTATTCAATTAAAAACTATCTATCACATGTTTCTGTAAAGTTATTGCAGGTGCTTTTTGTTTTGGACTAAATTAACTGTTTTACCCGATTTATTGTAATACATTTGAAAGAAAAGATGGATCTACACGATGAATCAATTCCATCATTAAAAGGAAGTAAAGTCTTCCGAAAAAGACACGCGCTTCTTGATTTAGTCAAGAAGTTGTCGTCCAGACCAGCTGTAGGTTGACGAAAAATCTAGAAAAGTCATCTCTAAAATCAGCAGGAAATCCACGGACCTCAGCATCAAACAAGGTCGCCAAGTGGTCAGACTTATCCTAACCATGAGAGGATCTGTCTCGTAAAATGGGGAGGGCGCCGTGCAAATTAGCTTGATAAGACTAATGAATCAGATCCCCAGAAAGGATAATCTCCTTAAAGATTAAAAATCAGCTTTTAAGACTGATATTACTCAATCCTAGAGATTGACCTTAAAGATTGAGAATTACAAACTCATGGAATTCGATGATATCTAAACTCGAGCTTGAACGAGAAAATATTTTGATCAAATTAAAACCGATTTGTTTTCTAAAAACCCATTTTTAATTCGTTCATTACCATTGAACGTGAAATCCTAGGAATTCACCTAGAATTCATTAGGTCACCTGAACCAATTCGGGTGTCAACCGTAAGAACGGTGGTTGCATAGCATGGTCAAAGACAAGACCTTGTACCAGACCGAAAAAAAAATTATAGGGTGATCTTTACTATTGCTCCTACAAAGGATAGTAATTGCATCCGACACGTTTTAGACCATGAACAAATGCATGTCATTAGACATTGCCTTAACAGTTTCTTGTTCATCGCTTTCCTTTACAACCGGACAGTAGTTTGCCGAAAGGTAATATACGGGACAAGTATACTGGACGTGTTGCTTTCCCAATACAAGGTTAGCAAGTGGGTGACACAAAACCATAAGTTTTGAGCTAAAATTTTCAAATCTGAAACCCACAAAACCCACAAAAACATTTTGCAAACACCGGTGAAGGGTTATTCCGAAAAACTTATCTAGGGTAAAAGCTAGAATGAACTTTCAAAAGATCAAATGTTTTCATAAAGATCCAATTTCCTTAAAGGATCTAAATTTTTATAGTCATGTGGGACTGTAAACCACAACGTTACTATCGTTGTTTATACCGCCGTATCAAAATCACTGATGTATAAAGTGTGAGAATAAAAAAGTGATTCGAGTGAAGTGTGATTTTATTTCAAGTTATGTATTGCTTGAGGACAAGCAACGTTCAAGTGTGGGGATATTTGATAGTGCTCCAAATGAACATATATTTAGTAGCAATATCCTCCCAATATGTAAATTATTTAGTTATAATTGTCCTATTTTAAGTTGTAATCATTTATATTAAATAAGTGCGAAGATAAAAGGCGAAAACGACGATTTGAAGACGCAAATGACCAAAAAGCTCAAATGTACAAGATACAATCCAAGTGGTTCAAATTATTGATAAGAAACATCTAAAAATGACAAGAGTACAAGTTTCAGAACGCAAAGTACAAGATATTAAATTATACGAAAGGACGTTCGAAAATCCGGAACCGGGACCAGAGTCAACTATCAACGCCCGACGCAACGGATCAAAAATTACAAGTCTACTATGCACAAGAATATAATATAATATATATATAATTATATAAATTATATATATATTATATATATTTATATATTATGTAGACAAAGAAGAAAACAAGCAAATGTGGCTGGTTCCAGCTGGCCATGCGATCGCATGGCCTGGAAGCACAAATCTCATGCGATCGCATGGGCCTCAGGATCAGACCACATCTATAAAAGGCAACGAGTTTTGGCCATAAAAAAACACATAATAATAATAATACTCTGTAATAAATAAATATATATATATATATATATATATATATATATATATAATATATAGTATAGTGTAGTTTTATATTAGATTAGTTCGGGTTATGTAAAGGTTATTTTACGGGTTTTAAAGTCGGAGCTCTGTCCGTGTAACACTACGCGATAAATAATCAATGTAAGCTATGTTCTCCTTTTTAAATTAATGTCTCGTACTTAAGTTATTATTATGCTTATTTAAGCCAAAGTAATCATGATGTTGGACTAAATATTAAAGACGGGGTTATTGGGCTTTGTACCTTAATTGGGGTTTGGACAAAAGAACAACACTTGTGAAAATTAGACTATGGGCTATTAATGGGCTTTATATTTGTTTAACTAAATGATAGTTTGTTAATTTTAATATAAAGATTTACAATTGGACGTCCCTATAAATAATCATATACACTCGATCGGATACGATGGGCGGGATATTTATATGTACGAATAATCGTTCATTTAACCGGACACGGGAATGGATTAATAATCTATGGAATTATTAAAACAGGGGTGAAATTATGTACAAGGACACTTGGCATAATCGATAACAAAGTATTAAAACCTTGGGTTACACGCAGTCGATATCCTGGTGTAATTATTAAACAAAGTATTAAAACCTTGTTACAGTTTAAGTCCCCAATTAGTTGGAATATTTGACTTCGGGTATAAGGATAATTTGACGAGGACACTCGCACTTTAAATTTATGACCGATGGACTGTTATGGACAAAAACCAGACGGATATATTAAATAATCCAGGACAAAGGACAATTAACCCATGGGCATAAAATTAAAATCAACACGTCAACCATCATGGTTACGGAAGTTTAAATAAGCATAATATATTTTATTTCATATTTCATTGAACTTTTAATTATCACATTTTTATTTACTATCATTTTATTTATTATACTTTTAATTATCGCACTTAAATTATCGTCATTTATATTTTTCATTAGGTTTTAATTGTGACTTAAAATATAAATTCGACAAACCGGTCATTAAACGGTAAACCCCCTTTTTATATTATTACTATATATAATTATATATATTTTGTACAAATATAATTGTTTAAAAATATAGTGTAGAATAAGTCGTCTCCCTGTGGAACGAACCGGACTTACTAAAAACTATACTACTCTACGATTAGGTACACTGCCTATAGTGTTGTAGCAAGGTTTAGGTATATCCCATCTGTAAATAAATAAATAACTTGTGTAAAAATGTATCGTATTTAATAATTTTTCCTAGTAAAATATACACTATTTCATATACACCTCGCATAACATCACAAATCGTGGATAATAATACGAATAGCAATATAAAGACACGATAGAATTAAGAATAGTATCACCCCAAGGTAATAGTAAAAGTAAACAGGTTCTTCTGGCAGAAGATTGAAAAGAAGGATGACAGAAATGATAATTAGAAAAATATCAAGGATTAGAACTGGACTAAGCATTTTCACAATCTTTTGGATGTAAGAACCATGAAAGAAAGTATAGGAATGGTGAAAATTATGGAACTGGAAAAGTTTAATTTATAATTAAAATACCAGACAGAGTAATCGAAGCAGATTATTGTATTTAATTATGGAGATCTTAATTTCCTTATTCGCCGAAGAATCAAATCTTTTAGATTTCGAAGATTTTCTTTAAATCCCTTGAATTCCGGAATTCAACCCTGATTCTGTCAAAAGTTAAAGATGAACCTTTACTTTCCTATTTCACTCTTTGGTAATAGCTTCATTCGTACTCTTCGAATAATCGTATTTTTTTATCCATATTACTCAATGATGATAAAACTCAATTTATTAACTCATATTCGTCATGAAAACATTTTTTATTGTTAGCCATGACCACCTCACTCAAATTTCGGGACGAAATTTCTTTAACGGGTAGGTACTGTGAAGACCCGAGAATTTCCGACCAAATTTAAACTTAAATCTATTATGATTTCGATACGATAAGTAGAGTCTGTAATGGTAAGTCTCAAAAATTTTGGAACTATGTTCATAAAACCAACTACCCTCTGACTGTGCCCGACGATTCACGAACAATTGTTGAAAATAAATATGTATATATATAACAACATTAATATATTCATTATATAACTAAAATGCAAACACAATTATATAATAATACATATGTAAAATGTATAAAGATTAAATATTCAATATCTGTTATTATATAATATATGTTTTAAAATTTATAAAATATAAGGTTAAGATATTAAAATTTAATTACAAGCTGAAATATAGTTGTTAAGTAAATTATTACTTTCATTATTATTATTAAAATAAACATTTAATATTACTACTAATATCGGTATTATTAATACTACTAAATATAAAATAAATAGGTATGAAACTTGATACATGTGGTGTGTTATACTTATTATCAATATTATTATTAACATTATCAATATCATTATTATTATAGTTAATACTAAAATATAACCTTAGTTACTATTATAATTATTATTAATATCATTTCTAAAATTTTCTTTTTTAAGAATTCTTTTATTACTAATATCATTATTATTAATTAACTTAGTATATTTATTAAAAAAGTTTAGAATTTGATTTATCAATATCATCAAATTATTACTATCACAACTTTTAATTTATTTTTGGTATCTTATCTATAATATTATTATTATTATAATTAATTTATTAATTATTAATATTAATATATATATTTATAAATCACGGGTATTAATAAAAAGAGTACGAATCTCCTTTATTTCACAATCAACCTGTTCATAAAATTTGTTTTCTGTGGAGTTTGTTACATATCCAATTCCGTAGCATCACCAAACAATAATTCGCGTATTTTATATTAACTTATGAAATTGTGATTGAGTGAGCACAGCAACAAAAATAAGAAGAATGAAAAGCTCGTATCTCCCTGTTCTTGTTACATTTTCAAATTTCTTGATTTCAAAATAAACTTCAAAAAGTATTAAAGCAAAGTTGTTAGGAATGGTTTATGTAAACTACCAGTAAAGTTTCAAAATCCAATTTTTCGTATTGAGTTCTAATTCGCAAGTCAAAGTTTCGAAATAAAAAGTTAACCCATTTGTTCTTCGTGAAATTTGAAATTGTTTTGATGTTTCAGAACCAATTAAGGATTTGGAACGTTTCTAATGATGATTTCCAACCTATCTTATGTTATAAACATTGTCCAAAACTTGCTTGAATTCGATTTTTAATTTTTTTTTTAAATCTGCGACAGCAGACTTTTTCTTATATATCTTTTAATTATTTTTTTCCTTCTTTAATTCAGTTAATCTTATATAGTTGTTGTTGTTGTATCGGATATTACATCATAAAATCAGTTTTGTATGTGTTAACAAGATGCAAATGTTTTGGGGTCATCGTGTTCTTCATAAGATCTGATACAGCAATGTTTTTATTTTTTATTTTTGTTGATTTTAATTAATTTCAATCACAGACATATGATTTCTGTTTCGATTTTATGATTTAAAAGTAATATGTTAGTTAATATTTGACTTGGTGATGTATCCTGGTCGACCGAAAGATTGATAGGAGGAAGATAATAAATTACGATTAGAAAAACAAGATATAATGATATGGAACGTATTATAAAACAGAAAAACGGGCAGTAGCCTGATGGTTTTGAGGGTTTGACGGGTAACGAGAGGTCAGAGGTTCAATCCTCGCTTTGTGCATTCCTTTTTATGGCTTATTTGAGGTAGTTCCAATTTTCTTTATTATTATTATTGTTATTATTATCATTTTCATTATTATTATTATTATTATTATTATTATTATTATTATTATTATTATTATTATTATTATTATTATTATTATTATTATTATTATTATTATTATTATTATTATTATTATTATTATTATTATTATTATTATTTACGCTATGCTATTATTATTATGATAATTAGTGTCACCCCTAGTATTAATATAATGAATGTTAATGTAAGTAATATTATTATTCCAATCATTGTTATTAAGATTACTTATTAGTATTTAATAAGTATTACTATTATTAATATTATCATTATAATTATTATTATTATTAGTATCATCATTTAGGATATATTAGTTGTATTATTATGATTAAAACCAATATTGTTTTTTTATTACTATTATTATTATTATAAATATCGTCATCATTAAAATTAGTATGAAAAGTATCATTTTTAGCAAAAGTACTATACTTACTAAAATTATTATCATTATTATTAAGAGTAACATTTCTACAAAAATTATCATTTTGATAAATATTAGGAGTATTATTATTAGTACTATTTTTAGAGACACCATTATTATTACTACTATAATAATTGTTATTACTAGTATTATTATTAATAATATTATTTTAATCAAACACAACTTTTATTACTATTGATATAGGAATATATTTATAAGTAACATTACATATGAATTAATTATATTAACAATCAGTATATAAATATTCATATATATAACCAAATAGATAATCTTAAAATATATAGATATAAAATTATACCAATAATAATCATTTTCAAATATATAAATACAAATTAATCATATAATATATAAGGTTATAATATATGAAATTGTTGGGTTACGATTAAATATCTTAATATATATATATATATATATATATATATATATATATATATATATATATATATATATATATATATATATATACAAATGATATAGGTTCGTGAATCTGAGGCTAACCCTGCATTGTTCAGTTGTTAAATATCGTTATATGTATTTTTACTACAAAATACATTAGGGTGAGTTTTCATTAATCCCTTTTTAAATGCTTTTGCAATATATATTTTTGGGACTGAGAATACATGCGATGCTTTTATAAATGTTTTACGAAATAGACACAAGTAATCGAAACTACATTATATGGTTGAATGATCGAAATCGAATATGCCCCTTTTAGTCTGGTAATCTAAGAATTAGAGAACAGACACCCTAATTGACGCGAATCCTAAAGATAGATCTATGGGCCCAACAAGCCCCATCCAAAGTACCGGATGCTTTAGTACTTCGAAATTTATATCATGTCCGAAGGAGGATCCCGGAATGATGGGGATATTCTTATATGCATATTGTGAATGTCGGTTACCAGGTGTTCAATCCATATGAATGATATTTTTGTCTCTATACATGGGACGTATGTTTATGAGAAATGGAAATATGAAATCTTGTGGTCAATTAAAATTATGAAATGATCATTTATGTTAAACTAATGAACTCACCAACCTTTTGGTTGGCACTTGAAAGCATGTTTATTCTTAGGTATGAAAGAAATCTTTCGTTGTGCATTTGCTCATCTTAGAGATATTACTTGGAGTCATTCATGACATATTTCAAAAGACGTTGCATTCGAGTCGTCGCGTTCATCAAGATTATTATTAAGTCAATTATAGTTAGATATATTATGAAATGGTATGTCTGCCGTCAACTTTTGATGTAATGAAAGATTGTCTTTTCAAAAACGAATGCAATGTTTGTAAAATGTATCATATAGAGGTCAAGTACCTCGCGATGTAATCAACTGTTGTGAATTGTTTATAATCGATATGGACTTCGTCCAGATGGATTAGTACAGGTCTCTACATATTAAATGTGTTACTAGTATCATTAGCTTCAATTTGGTGTGTAGGTTGATTTAGAAAAGCTTCATTTACAAAATAGTTGAATTCATGATTTTGGTTAGGGTTTGATGAACATTAAAATGAACTTTTGATGCATTGAATGCTTGTTAATGTTGTTAGTAAGTGTTTAGTTGCAATGTATGTTTAATTACCTTCGAAACAGCATATCGTATGTGTAAATTGGATTCCCGAATCATAAAATACGTTTTACGAACTTGAAACCTTGATAATGAACCTTTAGTGATCACTTGACGAGCATTCAGTTATTTTAAATGATATTTTTTTGTGATGAAAAGTGTTTAGTTGTATTCCTCGTTAAATTACCTTTCCAATGATGTATGGTATGCGTTTTAGGTGTTTACGGTTCATTATTTATGATAAATTGAAGTTTGGTCCGAGACTTGTAAAATTTTTAAGCAGTTTCACTGAATCAGGTACTGATGCAGCGCATCACTACTGGATGCGGTGCATCTGTGGCTGATGCGGCGCATCACTTAGTGATGCGGCGCATCTGAGGCAGATTGCCCAAAGTGGTCGTTTTTCGTTTAATTCCAACTATGCTACGCACCTCCGATTAACATGTAACTTGTTCTAACATGCTCATATATGATTAGGAAACTTATAAAAATTGTTCGAGACCCGACCCGAACGTGTTGACTTTTTCGTTGACTTTGACTTTGACCAAGTTTGCTTTTAGTCAAACTTAATCAAATGGTTATGCGATCGTTTCTAACATGCTTTTATACTTATATCTTGCATGAAACTTGACAATTTGACTCACATGCTATATAATCGAGTCGTAATGAGCCATAGGACTAATTGAACAACTTTGACCAATTGTGTTATCGTTATTGATACAACCTACTTGTTTAGGTCTAGACTAGCATTCGTCCTTGCATACGTTTACTTGTGAAGTACTATTATACTCTTGCACTCGAGGTGAGATCATAGTCCCACCTTTTCAACAACTTTTATATTTTTAAATTGTGGGCTGAGAAACATATACTTTGTTACATCTTGTACTACTTACTTTTATGCTTTGAACACAAGTATGAAAACAAACATTCCACAACGAGTTTGAACAAAAATCCTCAATTCAATTATCATTAGTTACACTTGCAGGGTTTAAGTGTGAGCGTGAACTTATGTTGTGTGGATCCATACGGGCTAGACGTGCCCTCATTCAGACGGTTCGCTACGTCAGGGATGAAATATATTTTCGATTTTAGTGTATATTCTAACACTATGTAACAGGGTACGAAACAGTAAAGTCTTGATAATTGGGTGCTCGAGAACGTACTTTTGGAATGCAAACGATTTGGAAAATCAACTATATTAAATCTTGTGGTTCAAAAACAACGTTTATTACAACACCTATGATTTCACCAACGTTTTCGTTGACAGTTTTCTATATGTTTTTCTCAGGTCCTTGAACGCTAAGTGATTACATGCTTCCGCACTCTATTTTGATACTTGCTTGGATGTCGAGTATACATGCATACATGGAGCGTCTTTTGACTTTACTTTAAATCGTGTCGCATAGGTTTCATTTGTACTTAAAACGTTGTAACGTAACTAGTTGTTGAACTACTTTTGTAAACTTGAAACATCATTACATTTGAACTGAATGCGACATATTTTCGGTTAAACGTTGTTTTAACGACTTATGACCACGTAACGGGACCTAAGTAGACGGCGCCGTCAATGACGATTTTTCGGGTCGCTACACTTAAAACATACTTAACTGGCACATCAAATAGCACATGATTTGGATATCCCTGAAAATATCTTCGCAGCCTTTCAACGTTAGGAGTAACGCGTAAACAAACTTTTCAATTGGCGTGTAGTTTATTTCGCTTCCTACCAATGCCTTACTAACAAAATAAACTGGCTTCTGCACTTTTTGTTGCTCCGTGACTAACACCGACCCAAAAGCCTCATTCGCGATTGAGATGTAAAGGTAAAGCACCTCACCTTCGACAGGCGCTGTTAACGTAGGTAAAGTTGCTAACAATTTCTTCATTTCCTGAAATGCACTTTCCTCCTCACTTGTCCATACAAAATTCTTTTCCTTTAAACACCCTTTTAAGGTCTGAAAAAAAGGCAACTGCCTTTCCGCTGCTTTTGACATAAATCTCGTTAAGGCAGCTAGCTTGCATGTTAAACTCTGCACCTCTTTTACTATTTTGGGCGCAGTCATATTCTCAATCACGGCTATCTTTTTAGGGTTTGCTTGAATTCCTTGCTCTGATACATAATAGCCCAAAAGCTTTCCCTCTTTTTCGCCAAAACTACATTTTGACGGATTAAGTTTCATGTTAATTCGCTTCAAGTTAGCGAAAGTTTCCGTCATATCAACCATAATCTGTTCTTGTGACACGCTCTTAATGACCAAGTCATCCACATATGCCTCAAGATTTCGACCAATTTGACTTTCAAACACATTGTCTATCAATCGCTGATATGTTACGCCGACATTTTTAAGCCCAAATGGCATCTTGACATAACAACCATATTATCTTCTATACCAGCATGCTCAACAACAGCCCCTTTAGTGCTAACTACTTAACATATTGGTGTTATGTCTGCGGAATTCATTGACGCAACCCCTGCACGAGTCGCGAACTTTATCATACCGTGTATTGTTGACGGGATAATACCCAATTTACTTATCAGCGACCTCTCTAAGAGCATGTTATAGCGAGAATTGGATCACACAACGTATAGATTTAGTTTCGCCTGACTTGACAACATCTTATATGTCGCATCATTAAGCTCTATGTTTAATGATAACTGACCTATAGGCCAAGCAGATTCTCCCGCAAACCCCGAGAGTAAAGTTGCAGTAGTTTTTAGCTCCGCTTTGATGCATTCTGGTAACTTGCGGTAACATTGTTCGTAGATTATATCAACACTACTGCCATTTTCCACATGCACTTTCATATAGTGATTCATGTATCCGCGATATTACACGATATGACAATCGGCTTCTCAGACATGTCCTGAGTTTGCATATACGGCAATGTAATTGGCACTAAATTCCATGCCTCGCATATTTCTGCAGCTTACCTTTTTTGGCCTCTTCTGTGCCTACGTACCATGTTTATTGATTCTGACTTTTGCCGTTTGGCAAAAATTTCATGTCCTTCTATCATAATTGCGCTATCTGCAATTATATTTACAATTTTTTCTCTAACTTCTTTGCGATTCACAAAATATTAGCAAGTCTGTTATTTTTCTTTTTTATCGCCACTTCAATTTCTCCGTTATCTCGATAGCTCGCTTACCTGTAGATCATCAAAAAGTGTACACGACTTTAAAACTAAATTCGAAATTAATCAATTCGGCATCACAACATTTAAAATTTAAAATTCAATTTTATGCGCGTCCCACGGATTAGGATATTACTCCTAGAATAGGATATTACTCTAATCCAGGATGGAGTGCAATAATGGGTAGAATGGGTGGTTGATGATGTTTATGGGACCTAATGATCGTTTTTCATTAAGAGGAACAATGATCAATCACCTCGTCCCGGTCTTGAGGAAATTACCTTGACACAATGTGAGCTTACACTTAGCCGTGGTCACAAGTCAGTCACAAAGGCTAGAGCAATTCCTTGGAATCAACAACCTAAAATGAGAGGCCAAGCTCTCTATTTATAGGTTTGAAATTCTTAGCGAATTCCTCTTTGTGTTAGCGTTTCGCTATCCGCAGAACTTTGCGGATTTCTTTCGCAATCCTGAAAGCTCGCAAATGTTCACTTCGCATTAACATGTGTTCGCGCTACCTTCGCAGTCTATCCTTTTCTCTGAGCGGTTCTCACTTTTAGTCTTTTTATGCTTGAAATATACATACGCAAAGCTATGTATATAATCAATTAAGGTCACGACACAAACAGATGTCGTGATCTAGTTGAGCTAATTGCAGAAGCCACAACACAAGGTAAGTTGGATCATTTATTAAGTGATAAAGCGTCAAATACCGTAGATGCAATGATTGTCCCAAGTTTGACAAAAACATCTAAAACGCCAAATGTCAGTGCAAACATTCAGCAAGAGCGAAAGGCTCCCGCTGTAAAACATTTGTGATCAAATGTAACAACCCCAATCCATTTAACCAAAAACGGAGTACATTTTTTTTTATTAGTTAGGTCCCATTAATACAATACATTTTCAATTCTATTTTAAACGAAACATAACATCATAATGATACGTTTAACAATCTATCATGACCCTTGGCACACAAATTACACTTTAAAAAATCATTTGTAATAATGACCCGATCACGAGAAATACGGGTTAAGACTCAATAACCCAACCCAATACCAAGAGCATAATCCCGGGGACTACCAAATCCCCCATCCGCGTCCAAATATCCAAAAGCTACCCCGTCGAGCCCAAGCACTCCTAAGCATCTAGTCTACAACTAGTTAGCTTCATAATCACAATACCTGTAAAAAGGTAAACAACGAGAGGGGTAAGCATAAAGCTTAGTAAATGCAATAATTATACATATACATATATAATATACCTACTTGCAAACACTTGCACAAATACCTCATACACGCTAGCAATTTACATGGCATACCATCGCAAAGTATAACGCTAAATCTCCAAGACCACAAGCTAGCACAAACAATAGCATATATAACTCGAACAATATAATATGCTACACTACAACACATAACCTTGGTCAAACAATAACACGAGGGAATGGTACTTCGAATTTCCCACCGGTGTTCATAACAACCGTTAGTGTACAACGAAATATATCACTAACCCCTAGGCTATTCGGACAACGAAATATCCGCTCGAAGCAATCATTAGTGTACAACGAAATATATCACTAACTCTTGGTCGGTTTGGACAACGAAATGTCCATCGTTAGTGTACAATGAAATATATCACTAACTCTAGGGAAAATTGGACAACGAAATATCCATCGTTAGTGTACAACGAAATATATCACTAACTCTTGGTGGTATAGACAACGCATACCCGGCCCCTCTCCCGCCCTACAAATAGATACATTATATACACACATATATAATCATTCCACTCACCTCGAGATGCCCGCACAAATCATATATGTAAACCGTCTCCAAATGCAACCGAGCAAGCTTTTACCTATAATACGCATATAGATATACACACAATCAACATACATTCTCTACACGAGAATTCGACTCCAACACCCTTAACCGAGGGTTTATACCTACCTCCACAATCCGCCCATTTAGACACCTAAAGTGGACTTCACCAATTACCACTACGGGTGGTAATTTCGACCCATTTAAAAATGTCATTTAACACTTAACAAAAGCGTTTAACGTCCATTTAATCCAAACTAGTGTCATCATCAATTTTGACCCAATTCAAAGTCAACCCGTTTTGACATAAGTCCAAAAATGCCCAAACTAACCAATAATCACTAACACAAGTGAAAATGGCCCTAATACACCAATTAAATCAATTCACAAGTGTTAAACACTTATCTTACCCAATTTGACACATAAACCCTAACCCACCAATAACGGGTCAAAACCCATCTACTAACCACAACAAACCCATTTCACAACCATTAAAGGGTTTCTAACAAAATCAAGTTCAAACCCTAATTTGAATATCAAAATCAAATAATGAAATTCGGAGTTAGAGCTTACCAATACTACCAAAACGTAGCCAAGAACGAGATGAACAACTTTAATGCTCGCGACTTGACCCGATTCACCCTTCTTCTTCCTCAAACCAAGCTCTCTCTCTAGAACTCTCTTTCTCTCTCTAAATTGGATGTGTGTAGTAGAGAGAGTGAGAAATGAGATAGGGTTGAGCTTTGGATCAGTTCTTAAGGCCTCAAACTGTCCACAATGTGAAAAGACTAAAACACCCAAAGATACCCTTAAAAACGGGTCAATTTGGTCAGTTCTGCGTAAATGTCGCGTTTCGCGACCTCCTGTCGCGTTTCGCGACACCCAGTACGCGACACATACACCTAATACGCGACGGATAGCTCAGGTCATGGGGTTTTCATGTTGTCGCATTTCAAACATACCTGTCGCGTTGATGGGACGCGATAAACACACTCAAAACGCGATGTTACCAGCTTTTAGAAGTTCAGGGACTGAAATTGACAAATTCTGATTCTGATGTAAATTCTAAAAATGCATAAGTGTTAGGTTCACTTTTAGTGGCGCTTTCTGATGCACACATTTACTGACACTTTCTGATGGCACTTCTGATATATAAAATTCAGGATGTTACAACTCTCCCCACTTAAATTGGATCACGTCCTCGTGATCCCCGTCACTTAACCAATCGGATCCACAATCTATGGTCCTCCGACACACATCCAAACTTGATGTTCATAACAATTTCCATTAACTCGAATTTCTCACCACGCGCTAATAATCACTAGTGTGCATTACCGCAACCAGCGGTATCTCATACACTCGACGTCCAAATACACACCTAGGAAATACGGAAAACACCACATATTCCTTCGAATTCTCTCGGTTATAACTCACAAAAAGCTACATCCACAACTATATCACCGAACGCGATCTACCAAATTCACTACGCCGTGAACTAAGTCTTGCATTAATCCAAATCAAGAATGATCCATGCCTCATTAAAACTCCGTACTTCGTCGGTTCATAACCACATCACTCAACCGGTCAATCACGAATGTTCCCGGAATCAAGAACCAACTTCCCCTGTTTGCACCACCAGGTCATTCCCTCAACGAAGAAATCTCGGTATCGCCAAATAAAAATATTGGGAACACAACTTTCCCATTAGTCGATCCGCACACGACCATCAGTCTTTGAATTAATCCAGGACGACAATACTACACCATGTGCTAAACAAATCATCAACACTTGACACAGAGTTTCTCCTCCAAACCCTACAACACATCCACACAAGACAGCCCCCTAGTACTAGCATGGAAACTATTCGTGTACTAGAATCCCGTCAACAGTGAATTATCATCACAACAAATTCGCAATTCGCCATACGACCCACAAAATATTCACCAACACCAGGTGAATCCTTCTACCTAGACCGTCCATTAAGGATGGCCTTGACATTTCCATGAAACCAACGGGTCACATCGCTAGGGAACACACTCTTGCAAACAAACAACATCCGCGTACCTCGATGTGAGACAATCGGAGCCGACACTCCCCGCCTCACAATCATTCATAAAATGGAATAATCCACTGACAATTTCCACGATCACGTTTCCCGATAGGGAAGAATACAGTATTCACCACGATATCAAACTCGTACTCCCTCAACAGTACTATCCGAGTTTTACACAAACCCAAATTTATATCACGAGAGCACTTGCAACGACATCTTCATTCTCTCACTCCGAGATCTCAAACTTCACATTTGGTCTCACACTGCACAATCGTACTACACGACCACCTTTCATAAGAAGAATTTCACTTCCTTCGATCCCATCATCACAATCTTCACGCATAACATTCCGGAATTGTAACTCACAACCGTAATGAACGATCTCGAGTCGACATCAACAACTCGTCACTCTTCCTCGTTAGGAACTCCGAATACCTATTAAGGATTAGCACGGTACAGTCCGACACTTCGCTATATATAATGCCACCGAAGCTTCCTCGGGCGGCAGTAAAAACTCCCCCACTTAGGATTTATCTCACCATTCTCACCGCCAAGATGATAACATCCCGCGGAATTGTAATTTCACGTCACACCTGACCATTCTCACCGTTGGTCATAAACATCAAATCACCGCAAATTCACTTTAGGCTCTTAGAGCCGACATGTACTATCACTTGAGACATCGTACACGCGACGACATCGCACCGTCATACCACAAATCATAATTTACAGCTCTTCATCGTTCGCAAAGCGAACTCCACCAAAGTCCCAGACACGCCTCTATGACTAGGCATATGCCACTCCGCTTAATCAGTCATGCATCATAGTCGAGATCACCCGACCTTCCACGCAACGAACCATTATCAACAATTGCTCACTCTCATGGGGAAGAGTGACCAATCCGACACAATAATTGCATCGACCGCAATATCAACGCTTCATCATAACCTTCGACCTAATCGACCATTAAGCCCATCACCGGCTCAACGGTCATCCTTACTCGTCCATCACATAAGAGCAACAAGATTCGCTCATCAGCCACTTCATAAGAAGTATTTACTGCAATGCTCCTAAACTTCGACTTTTGCAACCGTCGAATTACTATCACCCGTCGATCACTATTTAAAATCTTCGATGCTTCCAAAGGGTATCTCACAGGCACCCTAAGCACAAAGTGATCACACCATCACCGGAGTTGAACATTACACTAGCAGGTATAAGAAGGCACCTGACACCGTGTCATGCAGACTCCCACCACAATCAACCGAATTTTTTTGAAACTCGATCTTTAGGTTCCATACACCGAATGTCACCCATCTCACCACAATAATAACCCGAAGTCATACCTAACTGACAAACCTTACAGTTTATTGTCTTCTCGAAAGTTCCTAACGATCACACGCTACCCACAATTTCCATAAGGCCAAAATGATATAGCCTAACGAAACCTTTCATCCAACACTAAGGAGATGCTTGGAAACACCAAGTCTTACATCCTTCCACACCTCGATAAAACTACTACTACAAGGGGTATTCCATTAGGAATGTTACCCTATAATACACAATACACTAACGCAACCATCGTCGTACGGGTCCCACTCCCATGAGTTTAATGACCCAAAGACTCCTGATTCGCCAATTCCAAGGCGACTCACAACAAGAATCCTAACACGATTCTCTAACCACACACTCTACCGAGTGTAACTCAAACCACAATCATTAGACTTGTCGCATTCAATTACGGAATTCAAGTCCTCGTCGCACACACGCACACGTAAATCGGTCATCGTAGTTACGATGAGTAACTTCAACGAATGACAAATCTCAAAATGCACCCACTACTTAGTGTGACTAAGCATGCACCAAACTCGTGAGTTGGCTCACTCACTTAACCAAACGAATCCACAGTAACACTTCCCGACTCACAAAGAACTCGATGTGACAATAAGCACATCACTCGAGACCACTATATCCTAGGAACAAATAAAAGATTCCTAATTCGTCCCGTTCTACCCCAACCATGCCACGTTTCCTCCGTTCGGTACTTGTCATGTCATGCTTGGTGTCAAGATACACTTTCGTAATAATGGTGATCAATCACTATTACAAATGCGTACCTTACCATTTTCACATGGTCACGCAAAGTACTTTACCTGGACTGACGCAACATTCACACAAGATAACACGCGATAACTCCTAGTACCCGAATGACCAAAGTCCTTACCGCGAACTTGATCACTCAAAACCACCAATTATTCGAATCTCTCCAATAGATTCGTCCCTAAGACACCGCACAATTAGATACCTGTATATATATACACATATATACAATATAATAATAAATATACACAAGTACACCGCAACACAAGTCAACCTACAACCTAGGTGACTATCACTAAACAACGTCCAAGTTCGCCTACTTACATTAGGCACTAGCAATCTAAGGCACTAATTTACACACGAAATAAGGCCCCACAAAATTCCACATTGGACAAACACAAGTCCTAGTTAGTCACCTACTCTAAGGCAGTAACAAATCTCAATTTGACCAGTAATCCTACAAGTCCCGCTATTAACGCACCACTGTCAATAAGTCTAAGACTAGCCAAGGTCACCTAATTCCCTTAGACCATGCTCTGATACCACTTGTAACAACCCCAATCCGTTTAACCAAAAACGGAGTACATTTTTTTTTATTAGTTAGGTCCCATTAATACAATACATTTTCAATTCTATTTTAAACGAAACATAACATCGTAATGATACGTTTAAGAATCTATCATGACCCTTGGCACACAAATTACACTTTACAAAATCATTTGTAATAATGACCCGATCACGAGAAATACGGGTTAAGACTCAATAACCCAACCCAATACCAAGAGCATAATCCCGGGGACTACCAAATCCACCAACCGCGTCCAAATATCCAAAAGCTATCCCTTCGAGCCCAAGCACTCCTAAGCATCTAGTCTACAACTAGCTAGCTTCATAATCACAATACCTGTAAAAAGGTAAACAACGAAAGGGGTAAGCATAAAGTTTAGTGAATGCAATAATTATACATATACATATATAATATACCTACTTGTAAACACTTGCACAAATACCTCATACACGCTAGCAATTTACATGGCATACCATCGCAAAGTATAACGCTAAATCTCTAAGACCACAAGCTAGCACAAACAATAGCATATATAACTCGAACAATATAATATGCTACACTACAACACATAACCTTGGTCAAACAATAACACGATGGAATGGTACTTCGAATTTCCCACCGGTGTTCATAACAACCGTTAGTGTACAACAAAATATATCACTAACCCCTAGGCTATTCGGAAAACGAAATATCCGCTCGAAGCAATCATTAGTGTACAACAAAATATATCACTAACTCTTGGTCGGTTTGGACAACGAAATGTCCATCGTTAGTGTACAACGAAATATATCACTAACTCTAGGGCAAATTGGACAACGAAATATCCATCGTTAGTGTACAACGAAATATATCACTAACTCTTGGTGGTATAGACAACGCATACCCGGCCCCTCTCCCGCCCAACAAATAGATACATTATATACACACATATATAATCATTCCACTCACCTCGAGATGCCCGCACAAATCATATATGTAAACCGTCTCCAAACGTAACCGAGCAAGCTTTTACCTATAATACGCATATAGATATACACACAATCAACATACATTCCCTACATGAGAATTCGACTCCAACACCCTTAACCGAGGGTTTATACCTACCTCCACAATCCGCCCATTTAGACACCTAAAGTGGACTTCACCAATTACCACTATGGGTGGTAATTCCAACCCATTTAAAAATGTCATTTAACACTTAACAAAAGCGTTTAACATCCATTTAATCCAAACTAGTGTCAACATCAATTTTGACCCAATTCAAAGTCAACCCGTTTTGACATAAGTCCAAAAACACCCAAACTAACCAATAATCACTAACACAAGTGAAAATGGCCATAATACACCAATTAAATCAATTCACTAGTGTTAAACACTTATCTTACCCAATTTGACACATAAACCCTAACCCACCAATAACGGGTCGAAACCCATCTACTAACCACAACAAACCCATTTCACAACCATTAAAGGGTTTCTAACAAAATCAAGCTCAAACCCTAATTTGAATATCAAAATCAAATAATGAAATTCAGAGTTAGAGCTTACCAATACTACCAAAACGTAGCCAAGAACGAGATGAACAACTTTAATGCTCGCGACTTGACCCGATTCACCCTTCTTCTTCTTCCTCAAACCAAGCTCTCTCTCTCTCTAGAACTCTCTTTCTCTCTCTAAATTGAATGTGTGTAGTAGAGAGAGTGAGAAATGAGATAGGGTTGAGCTTTGGATTAGTTCTTAAGGCCTCAAACTGTCCACAATGTGAAAAGACTAAAACACCCCAAAAGATACCCTTAAAAACGGGTCAATTTGGTCAGTTCTGCGTAAATGTCGCGTTTCGCGACCTCCTGTCACGTTTCGCGACGCCCAGTACGCGACACATACACCTAATACGCGACGGATAGCTCAGGTCATGGGGTTTTCATGTTGTAGCGTTTCAAACATACCTGTCGCGTTCCGCGATGTAGAGACCCATCCTAATCCATCCGGACGAAGTCCATATCAATTACAAATGATTCACAACAGTTGATTACATCGCGAGGTAATTGACCTCTATATGATAAATTTTACAAACATTGCATTCGTTTTTAAAAGACAAACTTTCGTTACATCGACAGTTGACAGGCATGTAAAGCATTTCATAATATATCCAAGTATAATTGACTTAATAATAATCTTGATGAACTCAACGACTCGAATGCAACATCTTTTGAAATATGTCATGAATGACTCCAAGTAATATCTCTAATATGAGCAAATGCACAGCGGAAGATTTCTTTCGTACCTCAGAATAAACATGCTTTAAAGTGTCAACCAAAAGGTTGGTGAGTTCATTAGTTTAACATAAATAATCATTTCCATCATTTTAATAGACCACAAAATTTTCATTTTCTCATAAATATACGTCCCATGCATAGAGACAAAAATATCATTCATATGGATTGAACACCTGGTAACCGACTTTAACAATATGCATATTAGAATATCCCCATCATTCCGGGATCCTCCTTCGTACATGATATAAGTTTCGAAGTACTAAAGCATCCGGTACTTTGGATGGGGCTTGTTGGGCCCGATAGATCTATCTTTAGAGTTCGCGTCAATTAGGGTGTATGTTCCCTAATTCTTAGATTACCAGACTTAATAAAAAGGGGCATATTCGATTTCGATAATTCAACTATATAATGTAGTTTCGATTACTTGTGTCCATTTCGTAAAACAATTATAAAAGCAGCACATGTATTCTCAGCCCAAAAATATAAAGGGAAAAAAAGGCAAATGAAACTCACCTAATGTATTTTGTAGTAAAAATACATATAACAACTTTTAATAAGTGTAGGGTTGGCCTCGGATTCACGAACCTATATCAATCATATATGTATTAAAAACATATTCTTGTAACCGAATAACTTTATTTACTTTTATTATTGATATAATTGTTATTTTTAATAATTCATATGTTTTATTATTTATTTTTATATCTTTATTTTATATATAGTAATTTTAATATAGTTAAGTTAAGTATAATAAATATACCTTTTATATAAAGATCATTTGTTTATGAATTTGTTTATTTTGATAATACTACGGTTAGTAAAATAATGATATTATATAATTATATTGATAAAAGTGATAATAATAATAATGTTAATAGAATTAATGATATTAATAATGATAATAATACTAAATTGTATTATGATAACAATAGTTATAATAATTTTAACAATTCCTTTAAATCATAATCATCATGTCAACTTTCTACGCTACTGCCTATAGTTTTTGTAATACATTAATTTGTACTAAAATCATTATTTTTACGAGTATTCGTATACCTATAGCTAATTTCTATAATTTCTATCTTATCATCTTTTAATATGTGTTTATGTCAATAATATGTTTGGTATCATAATGATAATAATAATACTTTTAATACTTTATGATATTACATAATATTAACTAAAATGATAATAATAACAATAATCTTATTAATCACTTAAATACTATTTATAATAATATTCATATTCATAATAATATTAATAACAAAGATATTAATAATTATATAATGATATTAACTCTATTAATAATAATTTGAGTTTATACTAATAATTATAACAATAGTCATAACAATAATAATAACTAGTAAAAATAATAAAAACAATCATAATAAAAATAATAATAATAATGATAATGGAAAAGAAAATTAGAGTGTATACCCTTTAAAAGTCATCCTAAAAAGAAATGTCTTGTAGGAGACTCGAACCCATGACCTCTCGGACACCGCAACACCCCTTAACCATCTACTCTATTTCGTTTTTCTGATTTATACGCTTATGTATTATATTTAACCCATTTTCGTATTCTATCTTCTTCTTCAAAATTCTAAGTGATCGATGAACTTCACAACAACGAATCAAACGTATTTTGATTCTTCAAAATAATAATAACAACCCAATATTAACTGTTTGGATTCTATTCTTCAATCAAACAAATAAAAATAAAAATAAAAAAAGGCATGCTTCCCTTCGCGACTGATTTAAAAAAAAAATTTGATTTTCGATTTCGTTACATAATGGACTGTGATTATAATACGAAATAGTTTTTAAATCGTTCATAGAAACTATTGGAGTCATCAATTGATCTTAAAACAACACAAAGAATTCGAATTTTACCAAGAACATAATTGTTGACTTTTGCAATCGAAACCTTTGACTCCACAATTTGAATTCGATACAAAACATTGAGCTTTGAAACTTTACATAAAGTTTAAGTGTAAGATTTATAACAGTTTTGCATTTATAGATTTTGAAAAACAAAACGAAATCGAGATTTTGATATTTTACCCAAGAACAGAGATATTTAAATTGTTTTATAAATTTTCGAATTAAATTTCTCAGATGATACAGATATAAATTGTGATTTGATATTGGTAGTGTGGAATTCGAATAACTTCTTAACATTTTGAGAAAAAATGAATTGTTATATAATGATACTCGACAAATAACTATCAGATACAAAAAAAAAAAAAAATAAAAAAAATAAAAAATAAAAGGAGAAAGAGATGGGTAACGAGTTTTGGATGCTTATATCATCGATCGTACAACTCAGGAGACAGAAACAAAATTTAGCAACAAGTTGTAAATTGCTTTACATTGAATGATCACCTTTTTCTGATTTTTTTTATATAAATTATATAATTAGTTTTTAATTAATTAATAAATATATATTAGAAATAATAATAATAATACTAATTAATAATAATTAAAATACTGATTTGTACTAATAGAATTATTAATAATAAGAATGCAAATTTTTATTAATGATATTACTAATAGATTGTATTATTTTCTAATAATAATAACTATATTAATATTGATGATATTAATAATACTAATATTTATAAGGACAATAATAATAATAAATATCTATTAATAATAACTAAAGTTGTAATCTTACTACCAATTATGATATCAATAATATTAATAATAATATAACAAATCAGTTGTATCAAATTTCATAATTAGGTAATATACACAATAATGATGATAACACTGATATTAATATTAAATACCTTTCCAAATAATAATAATAATATGATTTGTAAAGATGAAAAATTAAATGCGTTAAATTTCATATCTATATATTTTTATTGAAAATAATAATATTAACACGACTGATATTAGTATTAATATCCGTATTGATAATTAAAATGAAGGTACTCATAATGATATGAACATAACAATTATGTTTTAATTTATTATTTATTATTAAATATATAATATTTACTAATCATATACTATATAACCAGTATTGAATGTTTAATACAATATATATGATCATCAATTATTCTTCAAAATCATATTTACACAAATTTATATATACATATTCATCTTAATAGTAATTTAATTATTCTATATAATACTTTTACATTTTTAGTTCAATTAATTATATTGTGTTTTATTAATTCAAATTATTAGGTATTCTTTATATTTATTTTTACAAAATAGATATATACAAACAATTGTTCATGAATCGTCGAGCACGGTCAACGAGTAATTGATTATATGAATAAAATTCTAAAAACTTTAAGACCCAATAAAACATACTTTGCTTATCGTGTCGAAATCAAATAAAATTCAAGTTTAAATTTGATCGGAAATTCCCGGGTCATCACAGTACCTACCCGTTAAAGAAATTTCGTCCCGAAATTTGAGTGGGATGGTCATGGCTAACAATAAAAATGTTTTCATGACGAATATGAGTTGATAAATAGAGTTTTATCATTATTGATTAATATGAATAAAACGATTCGTTTATGTGAAGCGTACGAATGAAGTTATCATAAAATAGTGAAATGAGAAAGACAAGTTTCATCATAACTTTTGACTAGTCATTGTTGAATTTAGAAGATATGGTGCATCATAGCTTTTGACATAGAGGGTTGAATTCCGGAATTCAAGGGATTTAAAAAAAATCTTAAAAATCTAAAAGATTTGATTTCTCCGGCGAATAAGGAAATTAAGAGCTCTTATAATTAATTACGGTGATCTGTCTCGATTACTCTGTCTGATATTTCCATTATAAATTAGACTTTTCCCATTCCATTATTCTCACCATTCCTATACTTTCCTTCTTGTTTCATACATCCAAAAGATTCTGAAAAATGCTTAGTCCAGTTCTAATCCCTAATATTTTCCCAATTATCATTTCCGTCATCCTTCTTTTCAATCTTCCACCAGAAAAATCCGTTTACTTCTACTATTACCTTGGGGGATACTATTCTTAATTCTATCGTGTCTTTATATTGCTATTCATATTAATATCCAAGGTTTGAAATTTCGGTGTTGTCATTGGGCTTTATATTTTCTCTTATATTTTGGATCTCTTTACCTTTTTATTATCCTCTCGACCTATAGTAAAGCGAGCAACGGTCCAGAATTCATAGATATGAATTTCGAAATGAACATAGTTAATGTTCTAAGAAAGAAATGGTAATAGCACGATCTTGATTCGTCAATTTACCAGAATATCCGGAAAAGATAGAACTATCAAGAAAATATGTTCTTGATATGTGTATATATCAGATAAAATGTAAGAGTCGTGTAACATGGCACATGATGACGTTATAATCTGTGAATCATCATGTCCCATTTAGAAACTCAGCATGACTTAATGTAATATAATCACGTTGATCAAGTGTCATTATATTATACTAACTCATGCATCAGTTCCCAACATTACTTCAATAACATTCATATTTTAAGCTCGAAAGTTTACAGAATATAGAAACTAACAGTTTCTATATGATATAACACTGATAGCACGAAGAGATTAATGATTTCAGATAAGAATAGTTATAAAAATATCTTCAGAAATATGGAGGATATTTATAATGAAAGATACGATGATATCTTGGAATTTCTAATATCGGAGGATGGTGGAGACTATTGTCCGCAAGGGTTTAGAGTAAGGAGCAAGATATTCGCTAAAGACTTCAGCAGACATTGAATCATTTAAATTCTTTGAAATTAAACTTATTCTTTGTGATTTGTCCACGGATTCTTTCATAGTTTCGCATAATCCGCTTTTCAATACTAAATTTTCTATCGAGCGTTCCTAACACTCCATTCTTTATCATCAAACTTCTGACGGTTAAGGTCGTTTATGGTTGTCTACAGTTTCTGCTGCTTCATTCGGCTTTTCAACATTCAGAGTATTGATTTGTAGACTGGGTGCTTTTCAGAATTTCAGAATGAGAAATCATAATTCTAAGAGATAAATGTCATACATATAACTATTGATGTAGATATGCTGTGAGTTTTCAAAGTACTGATTGCTGATTCCCGATAATTGGTATGGCAGTTCTCGTTACAAGATGCAGATGAGTATATGATAGGGTTTCAATGAATAAATATAATGATTTGTCAGAGAGATTTAAGCCAAGAAGCAACGAGGTTGCTGGTACGTCTGCTGGTAATATGGTGGAATATAAAAGAATTCTCCGGTATCAAAAGGGTAATCGTATATATCAGGATTATAGTAAGTGTAGTGACCCGAACTTTTCCATGTTTATATATATTAATTGAGATTGATGTTTACATGATTAAATGTTTCCAACATGTTAAGCAATCAAACTTGTTAAGACTTGATTAATTGAAATAGGTTTCATATAGACAATTGACCACCCAAGTTGACCGGTGATTCACGAACGTTAAAACTTGTAAAAACTATATGATGACATATATATGGATATATATATATAGTTAACATGATACTATGATAAGAAAACATATCATAAAGTATATTAACAATGAACTACATATGTAAAAACAAGACTACTAACTTAATGATTTTTAAACGAGACATATATGTAACGATTATCGTTGTAAAGACATTTAATGTATATATATCATATTAAGAGATATTCATACATGATAATATCATGATAATATAATAATTTAAAATCTCATTTGATATTATAAACATTGAGTTAACAACATTTAACAAGATCGTTAACCTAAAGGTTTCAAAACAACACTTACATGTAACGACTAACGATGACTTAACGACTCAGTTAAAATGTATATACATGTAGTGTTTTAATATGTATTTATACACTTTTGAAAGACTTAAATACACTTATCAAAATACTTCTACTTAACAAAAATGCTTACAATTACATCCTCATTCAGTTTCATCAACAATTCTACTCGTATGCACCCGTATTCGTACTCGTACAATACACAGCTTTTAGATGTATGTACTATTGGTATATACACTCCAATGATCAGTTCTTAGCAGCCCATGTGAGTCACCTAACACATGTGGGAACCATCATTTGGCAACTAGCATGAAATATCTCATAAAATTACAAAAATATGAGTAATCATTCATGACTTATTTACATGAAAACAAAATTACATATCCTTTATATCTAATCCATACACCAACGACCAAAAACACCTACAAACACTTTCATTCTTCAATTTTCTTCATCTAATTGATCTCTCTCAAGTTCTATCTTCAAGTTCTAAGTGTTCTTCATAAATTCCAAAAGTTCTAGTTTCATAAAATCAAGAATACTTTCAAGTTTGCTAGCTCACTTCCAATCTTGTAAGGTGATCATCCAACCTCAAGAAATCTTTGTTTCTTACAGTAGGTTATCATTCTAATACAAGGTAATAATCATATTCAAACTTTGGTTCAATTTCTATAACTATAACAATCTTATTTCAAGTGATGATCTTACTTGAACTTGTTTTCGTGTCATGATTCTGCTTCAAGAACTTCGAGCCATCCAAGGATCCATTGAAGCTAGATCCATTTTTCTCTTTTCCAGTAGGTTTATCCAAGGAAATTAAGGTAGTAATGATGTTCATAACATCATTCGATTCATACATATAAAGCTATCTTATTCGAAGGTTTAAACTTGTAATCACTAGAACATAGTTTAGTTAATTCTAAACTTGTTCGCAAACAAAAGTTAATCCTTCTAACTTGACTTTTAAAATCAACTAAACACATGTTCTATATCTATATGATATGCTAACTTAATGATTTAAAACCTGGAAACACGAAAAACACCGTAAAACCGGATTTACGCCGTCGTAGTAACACCGCGGGCTGTTTTGGGTTAGTTAATTAAAAACTATGATAAACTTTGATTTAAAAGTTGTTATTCTGAGAAAATGATTTTTATTATGAACATGAAACTATATCCAAAAATTATGGTTAAACTCAAAGTGGAAGTATGTTTTCTAAAATGGTCATCTAGACGTCGTTCTTTCGACTGAAATGACTACCTTTACAAAAACGACTTGTAACTTATTTTTCCGACTAGAAACCTATACTTTTTTTGTTTAGATTCATAAAATAGAGTTCAATATGAAACCATAGCAATTTGATTCACTCAAAACGGATTTAAAATGAAGAAGTTATGGGTAAAACAAGATTGGATAATTTTTCTCATTTTAGCTACGTGAAAATTGGTAACAAATCTATTCCAACCATAACTTAATCAACTTGTATTATATATTATGTAATCTTGAGATACCATAGACACGTATACAATGTTTCGACCTATCATGTCGACACATCTATATATATTTCGGAACAACCATAGACACTCTATATGTGAATGTTGGAGTTAGCTATACAGGGTTGAGGTTGATTCCAAAATATATATAGTTTGAGTTGTGATCAATACTGAGATACGTATACACTGGGTCGTGGATTGATTCAAGATAATATTTATTGATTTATTTCTGTACATCTAACTGTGGACAACTAGTTGTAGGTTACTAACGAGGACAGCTGACTTAATAAACTTAAAACATCAAAATATATTAAAAGTGTTGTAAATATATTTTGAACATACTTTGATATATATGTATATATTGTTATAGGTTCGTGAATCAACCAGTGGCCAAGTCTTACTTCCCGACGAAGTAAAAATCTGTGAAAGTGAGTTATAGTCCCACTTTTAAAATCTAATATTTTTGGGATGAGAATACATGCAGGTTTTATAAATGATTTACAAAATAGACACAAGTACGTGAAACTACATTCTATGGTTGAATTATCGAAATCGAATATGCCCCTTTTTATTAAGTCTGGTAATCTAAGAATTAGGGAACAGACACCCTAATTGACGCGAATCCTAAAGATAGATCTATTGGGCCTAACAAACCCCATCCAAAGTACCGGATGCTTTAGTACTTCGAAATTTATATCATATCCGAAGGGTGTCCCGGAATGATGGGGATATTCTTATATATGCATCTTGTTATTGTCGGTTACCAGGTGTTCACCATATGAATGATTTTTATCTCTATGTATGGGATGTGTATTGAAATATGAAATCTTGTGGTTTATTGTTACGATTTGATATATATAGGTTAAACCTATAACTCACCAACATTTTTGTTGACGTTTTAAGCATGTTTATTCTCAGGTGATTATTAAGAGCTTCCGCTGTGTCATACTTAAATAAGGACAAGATTTGGAGTCCATACTTGTATGATATTGTGTAAAAACTGCATTCAAGAAACTTATTTTGTTGTAACATATTTGTATTGTAAACCATTATGTAATGGTCGTGTGTAGACAGGATATTTTAGATTATCATTATTTGATAATCTACGTAAAGCTTTTTAAACCTTTATTGATGAAATAAAGGTTATGGTTTGTTTAAAAATGAATGCAGTCTTTGAAAAACGTCTCATATAGAGGTCAAAACCTCGCAACGAAATCAATTAATATGGAACGTTTTTAATCAATAAGAACGGGACATTTCAGTTGGTATCAGAGCGTTGGTCTTAGAGAACCAGAAAATTTGCATTAGTGTGTCTTATCGAGTTTGTTAGGATGCATTAGTGAGTCTGGACTTCGACCGTGTTTTCTTTAAAAATGATTGCTTAACATTTTTGTTGGAAACTATATATTTTTAACATATGAATATTATGTGATATATTAATCTCTTAACTCGTTTGATATTATGTGATAGATGTCTACCTCTAGAACAAGTCCCATTGACTCACCTAATAATAATGAAGAGTCAAATGTAAATTGGAATGATTTGTGGACTGATTCACAAGTTCCCGAAGAGGAACCGGAAGAAGAGTCGGAACCGGAAGAAGAATCGGAACCGGAAGAAGAATCGGAACCGGATGAAGAAATAGAACCGGTGGGGGAAATAATAAAACGGTTAAGTAAAAGAAAATCCTCAACCAACCGCCCAAAGTTAATTATGGTCAATGGTGTTTCCGCCAAGGAAGCAAAATATTGGGAGGATTACCAATTCTCCGATGAATCGGATTCCGACGAGAATTCCGATGATGTTATAGAAATTACCCCAACTGAATTTAAAAAGGCAAAAGAAAATAATAAGGGAAAGGGCATAAAAATAGAGAAATCTAATTCCAACCCCGATGAACTTTATATGTATCGTCAACCCCCGAAGTCCTTAAGTTGTAACAATGACCCGGGAACCTCTAAACCACCAGGTTTTTCTAAACCAATGTGGACAACGACGGCTCGTATTAGGGGAACATCATATATCCCTAGAAACTTGGCAAAACGAACCAAAACCGAAGAAGAAGAAACGAGCGAGTCGGAATAAGATAGTTGTATTCGTGTGGTGTAATATATGGAATATAGTGTTCTTATGCTTTATGATATATGTAAAAATTGCTTGTATTAATAAGTATTTTTTTTATTAATCTAACTCTTGTCTATTTTACAGTTTAAAAACACAAAATGGATAGACAACCCAATATTTTAAGAGACCTACCCGGAGACATGATTGATGAAATCTTGTCTAGAGTCGGCCAGAATTCTTCGGCACAACTATTTAAGGCGAGATCAGTTTGTAAGACATTCGAAGAACGTTCCAAGAATGTCTTGGTTTATAAGAGACTTTCGTTTGAAAGATGGGGGATATCACATTGGGAAACCCATAAGTTACGATGTGTTTACTTTGACGCATATATTGCGGGGAACCCAAATGCTATTTTACGCAACGGGTTAAGAAATTATTTTGACTCAATATATCCGAATATTGGACTTCGTGATTTAGAAAAAGCGGCTAACATGCAACATAAAGAAGCATGTTATGCTTACGGATTAGTAATGTTCGCTTCTCACCAAAGTGAGAACAAGAACATCGGGCTACAACTATTAAACAAAACGTTTCCACAAGTGACGGAGTCGGTAATTGGGGTAAGAAATGAGGTTTTTAGATTATTACGGGACTGTTGGACATTACGTAACCCTCGTCCCTTTGATGACGTTACAACACGCTGTCTTATCAACGGCCATAACGGTTATGTTGCACAAGACCAAGGATGGGAAGTAGTCCTAGTAAAACCAGAATGCATGACTTGTTTCTGGACGTATGAATTACGTGTCTTTATTGCCTTTGCTGAACGACTTGTGTACTAGCTAGAATTGTCTTCACAACTATCTTGTATCAAAGTTATTGTGTGCTATATTTAATGCTTTATGTAAAATAAGCGGTATTGTAAGTTTGTAAAATATTGTATAAAAGTTTGAACGCGAAATATTATTATAATCAGTTTTTCATATAGAATTGTAGTAGTTGAATTGTATATTAGCTACTAAGTATGAACTTAACGGGTAGGTACTACCCGAATTTAAACTTATAAAACGCTAATATGAAGAAAAAGCTTTTATAAATGAGTTCATATTATGCTACGAAATACTATTAACTACTCTTAATATTCTGTATGATTAACTTGTTCCATTTAACTATTTTGAAGGAAATGGCACCGACTACTCGACACACCGTGAATATGAATGAAGAGGAATTCCGTACTTTTCTAGCTTCAAACATAGCCGCAGTACAGGCTGCGCTACATACCAACAATAACCTTGGATCTAGCAGTACAGGAAATCGTGTAGGATGCACCTACAAAGAATTCACTGCCTGCAAACCTTTGGAATTTGATGGAACCGAAGGACCGATCGGATTGAAACGGTGGACCGAGAAGGTTGAATCGGTGTTTGCCATAAGTAAGTGTACTGAAGAGGACAAAGTGAAGTACGCTACGCATACCTTCACAGGTTCTGCGTTAACATGGTGGAATACCTATCTAGAGCAAGTGGGACAAGATGATGCGTACGCACTACCGTGGTCAGCATTCAAGCACTTGATGAACGAGAAGTACCGTCCCAGAACCGAGGTCAATAAGCTCAAGACAGAACTTAGAGGGTTACGAACCCAAGGATTTGATATTACCACGTACGAAAGACGATTCATAGAATTGTGCCTATTGTGTCCGGGAGCATTCGAAGATGAGGAAGAGAAGATCGACGCGTTTGTGAAAGGATTACCGGAAAGAATCCAAGAAGATATAAGTTCACACGAGCCCGCCTCCATACAACAGGCATGCAGAATGGCTCACAAACTAGTGAACCAGATTGAAGAAAGAATTAAAGAACAGACTGCTGAAGAGGCCAATGTGAAGCAAGTCAAAAGAAAGTGGGAGGAAAACGGTGATAAGAATCACCAATACAACAACAACAGCAATTACAACAATAATCGCAACAATTATCCCAACAATCGCAACATCAATCGCAACTACAACAAACGGCCCAACAACAACAACAACAACAACAACAACAACAACAACAGCAACTACAACAATCATCCCAACAACAATAATAACCGCAACAACAACAACAACAATCAGAAGCAACTATGCCAAAGGTGTGAAAAGAATCACTCGGGGTTCTGCACCAAATTTTGCAACAAGTGTAAAAGAAATGGTCATAGCGCGGCGAAGTGTGAGGTCTACGGACCAGGGGTTAATAGAACGAAAGGAACAAATGGTGTCGGAACGAGTAATGGCGGAGCAAGTAGTGTCGGAGCAAGTTATGCCAATGTAGTTTGTTATAAATGTGGAAAACCAGGCCACATTATTAGAAATTGCCCGAACCAGGAGAACACGAATGGACAAGGCCGTGGAAGAGTTTTCAATATTAATGCGGTAGAGGCACAGGAAGACCCGGAGCTTGTTACGGGTACGTTTCTTATTGACAATAAATCTGCTTACGTTTTATTTGATTCGGGTGCGGATAGAAGCTATATGAGTAGAGATTTTTGTGCTAAATTAAGTTGTCCATTGACGCCTTTGGATAGTAAATTTTTACTCGAATTAGCAAATGGTAAATTAATTTCAGCAGATAATATATGTCGGAATCGAGAAATTAAACTGGTTAGCGAAACATTTAAGATTGATTTGATACCAGTAGAGTTAGGGAGTTTTGATGTGATAATCGGTATGGACTGGTTGAAAGAAGTGAAAGCGGAGATCGTTTGTTACAAAAATGCAATTCGCATTATACGAGAAAAAGGAAAACCCTTAATGGTGTACGGAGAAAAGGGCAACACGAAGCTACATCTTATTAGTAATTTGAAGGCACAAAAACTAATAAGAAAAGGTTGCTATGCTGTTCTAGCACACGTCGAGAAAGTACAAACTGAAGAAAAGAGCATCAATGATGTTCCCATTGCAAAAGAATTTCCCGATGTATTTCCGAAAGAATTACCGGGATTACCCCCACATCGATCCGTTGAATTTCAAATAGATCTTGTACCAGGAGCTGCACCAATAGCTCGTGCTCCTTACAGACTCGCACCCAGCGAGATGAAAGAACTGCAAAGCCAATTACAAGAACTTTTACAGCGTGGTTTCATTCGACCAAGCACATCACCGTGGGGAGCTCCTATTTTGTTTGTCAAGAAGAAAGATGGTACATTCAGGTTGTGTATCGACTACCGAGAGTTGAACAAACTTACCATCAAGAACCGCTACCCACTACCGAGAATCGACGACTTATTTGATCAACTACAAGGCTCGTCTGTTTATTCAAAGATTGACTTACGTTCCGGGTATCATCAAATGCGGATGAAAGAAGATGATATTCCAAAGACTGCTTTCAGAACACGTTACGGTCATTACGAGTTTATGGTCATGCCGTTTGGTTTAACTAATGCACCAGCTGTGTTCATGGACCTTATGAACCGAGTGTGTGGACCATACCTTGACAAGTTTGTCATTGTTTTCATTGATGACATACTTATTTACTCAAAGAATGACCAAGAACACGGTGAACATTTGAGAAAGGTGTTAGAAGTATTGAGGAAGGAAGAATTGTATGCTAAGTTTTCAAAGTGTGCATTTTGGTTGGAAGAAGTTCAATTCCTCGGTCACATAGTGAACAAAGAAGGTATTAAGGTGGATCCGGCAAAGATAGAAACTGTTGAAAAGTGGGAAACCCCGAAAACTCCGAAACACATACGCCAGTTTTTAGGACTAGCTGGTTACTACAGAAGGTTCATCCAAGACTTTTCCAGAATAGCAAAACCCTTGACTGCATTAACGCATAAAGGGAAGAAATTTGAATGGAATGATGAACAAGAGAAAGCGTTTCAGTTATTGAAGAAAAAGCTAACTACGGCACCTATATTGTCATTGCCTGAAGGGAATGATGATTTTGTGATTTATTGTGATGCATCAAAGCAAGGTCTCGGTTGTGTATTAATGCAACGAACGAAGGTGATTGCTTATGCGTCTAGACAATTGAAGATTCACGAACAAAATTATACGACGCATGATTTGGAATTAGGCGCGGTTGTTTTTGCATTAAAGACTTGGAGGCACTACTTATATGGGGTCAAAAGTATTATATATACCGACCACAAAAGTCTTCAACACATATTTAATCAGAAACAACTAAATATGAGGCAGCGTAGGTGGATTGAATTATTGAATGATTACGATTTTGAGATTCGTTACCACCCGGGGAAGGCAAATGTGGTAGCCGATGCCTTGAGCAGGAAGGATAGAGAACCCATTCGAGTAAAATCTATGAATATAATGATTCATAATAACATTACTACTCAAATAAAGGAGGCGCAACAAGGAGTTTTAAAAGAGGGAAATTTAAAGGATGAAATACCCAAAGGATCAGAGAAGCATCTTAATATTCGGGAAGACGGAACCCGGTATAGGGCTGAAAGGATTTGGGTACCAAAATTTGGAGATATGAGAGAAATGGTACTTAGAGAAGCTCATAAAACCAGATACTCAATACATCCTGGAACGGGGAAGATGTACAAGGATCTCAAGAAACATTTTTGGTGGCCGGGTATGAAAGCCGATGTTGCTAAATACGTAGGAGAATGTTTGACGTGTTCTAAGGTCAAAGCTGAGCATCAGAAACCATCAGGTCTACTTCAACAACCCGAAATCCCGGAATGGAAATGGGAAAACATTACCATGGATTTCATCACTAAATTGCCAAGGACTGCAAGTGGTTTTGATACTATTTGGGTAATAGTTGATCGTCTCACCAAATCAGCACACTTCCTACCAATAAGAGAAGATGACAAGATGGAGAAGTTAGCACGACTGTATTTGAAGGAAGTCGTCTCCAGACATGGAATACCAATCTCTATTATCTCTGATAGGGATGGCAGATTTATTTCAAGATTCTGGCAGACATTACAGCAAGCATTAGGAACTCGTCTAGACATGAGTACTGCCTATCATCCACAAACTGATGGGCAGAGCGAAAGGACAATACAAACGCTTGAAGACATGCTACGAGCATGTGTTATTGATTTCGGAAACAGTTGGGATCGACATCTACCGTTAGCAGAATTTTCCTACAACAACAGCTACCATTCAAGCATTGAGATGGCGCCGTTTGAAGCACTTTATGGTAGAAAGTGCAGGTCTCCGATTTGTTGGAGTGAGGTGGGGGATAGACAGATTACGGGTCCGGAGATTATACAAGAAACTACCGAGAAGATCATCCAAATTCAACAACGGTTGAAAACCGCCCAAAGTCGACAAAAGAGCTACGCTGACATTAAAAGAAAAGATATAGAATTTGAAATTGGAGAGATGGTCATGCTTAAAGTTTCACCTTGGAAAGGCGTTGTTCGATTTGGTAAGCGAGGGAAATTAAATCCAAGGTATATTGGACCATTCAAGATTATTGATCGTGTCGGACCAGTAGCTTACCGACTTGAGTTACCTCAACAACTCGCGGCTGTACATAACACTTTCCACGTCTCGAATTTGAAGAAATGTTTTGCTAAAGAAGATCTCACTATTCCGTTAGATGAAATCCAAATCAACGAAAAACTCCAATTCATCGAAGAACCCGTCGAAATAATGGATCGTGAGGTTAAAAGACTTAAGCAAAACAAGATACCAATTGTTAAGGTTCGATGGAATGCTCGTAGAGGACCCGAGTTCACCTGGGAGCGTGAAGATCAGATGAAGAAGAAATACCCGCATCTATTTCCAGAAGATTCGTCAACACCTTCAACAGCTTAAAATTTCGGGACGAAATTTATTTAACGGGTAGGTACTGTAGTGACCCGAACTTTTCCATGTTTATATATATTAATTGAGATTGATGTTTACATGATTAAATGTTTCCAACATGTTAAGCAATCAAACTTGTTAAGACTTGATTAATTGAAATAGGTTTCATATAGACAATTGACCACCCAAGTTGACCGGTGATTCACGAACGTTAAAACTTGTAAAAACTATATGATGACATATATATGGATATATATATATAGTTAACATGATACTATGATAAGAAAACATATCATAAAGTATATTAACAATGAACTACATATGTAAAAACAAGACTACTAACTTAATGATTTTTAAACGAGACATATATGTAACGATTATCATTGTAAAGACATTTAATGTATATATATCATATTAAGAGATATTCATACATGATAATATCATGATAATATAATAATTTAAAATCTCATTTGATATTATAAACATTGAGTTAACAACATTTAACAAGATCGTTAACCTAAAGGTTTCAAAACAACACTTACATGTAACGACTAACGATGACTTAACGACTCAGTTAAAATGTATATACATGTAGTGTTTTAATATGTATTTATACACTTTTGAAAGACTTCAATACACTTATCAAAATACTTCTACTTAACAAAAATGCTTACAATTACATCCTCGTTCAGTTTCATCAACAATTCTACTCGTATGCACCCGTATTCGTACTCGTACAATACACAGCTTTTAGATGTATGTACTATTGGTATATACACTCCAATGATCAGTTCTTAGCAGCCCATGTGAGTCACCTAACACATGTGGGAACCATCATTTGGCAACTAGCATGAAATATCTCATAAAATTACAAAAATATGAGTAATCATTCATGACTTATTTACATGAAAACAAAATTACATATCCTTTATATCTAATCCATACACCAACGACCAAAAACACCTACAAACACTTTCATTCTTCAATTTTCTTCATCTAATTGATCTCTCTCAAGTTCTATCTTCAAGTTCTAAGTGTTCTTCATAAATTCCAAAAGTTCTAGTTTCATAAAATCAAGAATACTTTCAAGTTTGCTAGCTCACTTCCAATCTTGTAAGGTGATCATCCAACCTCAAGAAATCTTTGTTTCTTACAGTAGGTTATCATTCTAATACAAGGTAATAATCATATTCAAACTTTGGTTCAATTTCTATAACTATAACAATCTTATTTCAAGTGATGATCTTACTTGAACTTGTTTTCGTGTCATGATTCTGCTTCAAGAACTTCGAGCCATCCAAGGATCCATTGAAGCTAGATCCATTTTTCTCTTTTCCAGTAGGTTTATCCAAGGAAATTAAGGTAGTAATGATGTTCATAACATCATTCGATTCATACATATAAAGCTATCTTATTCGAAGGTTTAAACTTGTAATCACTAGAACATAGTTTAGTTAATTCTAAACTTGTTCGCAAACAAAAGTTAATCCTTCTAACTTGACTTTTAAAATCAACTAAACACATGTTCTATATCTATATGATATGCTAACTTAATGATTTAAAACCTGGAAACACGAAAAACACCGTAAAACCGGATTTACGCCGTCGTAGTAACACCGCGGGCTGTTTTGGGTTAGTTAATTAAAAACTATGATAAACTTTGATTTAAAAGTTGTTATTCTGAGAAAATGATTTTTATTATGAACATGAAACTATATCCAAAAATTATGGTTAAACTCAAAGTGGAAGTATGTTTTCTAAAATGGTCATCTAGACGTCGTTCTTTCGACTGAAATGACTACCTTTACAAAAACGACTTGTAACTTATTTTTCCGACTAGAAACCTATACTTTTTTTGTTTAGATTCATAAAATAGAGTTCAATATGAAACCATAGCAATTTGATTCACTCAAAACGGATTTAAAATGAAGAAGTTATGGGTAAAACAAGATTGGATAATTTTTCTCATTTTAGCTACGTGAAAATTGGTAACAAATCTATTCCAACCATAACTTAATCAACTTGTATTATATATTATGTAATCTTGAGATACCATAGACACGTATACAATGTTTCGACCTATCATGTCGACACATCTATATATATTTCGGAACAACCATAGACACTCTATATGTGAATGTTGGAGTTAGCTATACAGGGTTGAGGTTGATTCCAAAATATATATAGTTTGAGTTGTGATCAATACTGAGATACGTATACACTGGGTCGTGGATTGATTCAAGATAATATTTATTGATTTATTTCTGTACATCTAACTGTGGACAACTAGTTGTAGGTTACTAACGAGGACAGCTGACTTAATAAACTTAAAACATCAAAATATATTAAAAGTGTTGTAAATATATTTTGAACATACTTTGATATATATGTATATATTGTTATAGGTTCGTGAATCAACCAGTGGCCAAGTCTTACTTCCCGACGAAGTAAAAATCTGTGAAAGTGAGTTATAGTCCCACTTTTAAAATCTAATATTTTTGGGATGAGAATACATGCAGGTTTTATAAATGATTTACAAAATAGACACAAGTACGTGAAACTACATTCTATGGTTGAATTATCGAAATCGAATATGCCCCTTTTTATTAAGTCTGGTAATCTAAGAATTAGGGAACAGACACCCTAATTGATGCGAATCCTAAAGATAGATCTATTGGGCCTAACAAACCCAATCCAAAGTACCGGATGCTTTAGTACTTCGAAATTTATATCATATCCGAAGGGTGTCCCGGAATGATGGGGATATTCTTATATATGCATCTTGTTATTGTCGGTTACCAGGTGTTCACCATATGAATGATTTTTATCTCTATGTATGGGATGTGTATTGAAATATGAAATCTTGTGGTTTATTGTTACGATTTGATATATATAGGTTAAACCTATAACTCACCAACATTTTTGTTGACGTTTTAAGCATGTTTATTCTCAGGTGATTATTAAGAGCTTCCGCTGTGTCATACTTAAATAAGGACAAGATTTGGAGTCCATACTTGTATGATATTGTGTAAAAACTGCATTCAAGAAACTTATTTTGTTGTAACATATTTGTATTGTAAACCATTATGTAATGGTCGTGTGTAGACAGGATATTTTAGATTATCATTATTTGATAATCTACGTAAAGCTTTTTAAACCTTTATTGATGAAATAAAGGTTATGGTTTGTTTAAAAATGAATGCAGTCTTTGAAAAACGTCTCATATAGAGGTCAAAACCTCGCAACGAAATCAATTAATATGGAACGTTTTTAATCAATAAGAACGGGACATTTCAGTAAGGCTACTTCGAATGAAAAGTCGAAGTTGACTTGTTGGAGTTGTGACAAAATTGGCTACTTTGAAAAGGGATCACAAAGTTATTTTTGCTAATAAATGCCAAAGGATCTGACGTGGCTACGTGTTAAACTTTTACTCAGTTGCTGAGAGTTTCTCAGGTGCATAACTATATGCATAAATCTTTCCTTCCGTGGATGAAGTGCGGTTGATTCATTCTATCGATTGAGGTGTTTTCAAGAATCATGAAAGGTTTGAACGCAGATTGTAATCGTCAAGATACAGATGAGGTTTAAGATGAGATCAAGTGGCAAACTTGAAGATATGTCTAGTTTCATATGTTATAATCAATATTTTAATTAATTTTAATTATCCAATGTCGATAGTCCATATTTGATAGTCCACAATTAACAGTCCGATAATACATATATAGCTTAATATATAATATCCGAATTAATTAATACGTATCGGGACCCGTGTACATGTCTCAGACTCGATCACAACTCAAAGTATATATATTATTATATAATCAACCTCAACCCTGTATAGAGAACTCGATCATTACTGCATATAGAGTGTCTATGGTGATTCCAAATAATATATATAGATGCATCGATATGATATGTCAAAACCTTGTATACGTGTCCCGATATTTAAAGTGCGTAAAATAAATAACAGGAATTAAATAACGATAACTAAAGTGCGTAAAGTAAATAACAGAAATTAGATGACAATAAATAAAATTGCGATAATGTAAATTGCGATAATTAAATTGCAATAAATAAAATGCGATAAATATAATGTAATCAGTTAGCTAGGAACGGTTAGCTGGAACAGTTAGCATGGTTTCTTAACAAAATTCCATATTGTTAATTAGTCTGTTTCTAATCAATTTTTATTGTGTCCATTATTTCTTCATTATGCCACTTGTTGGATTCTGGTAAGTAAAAATCCAAATATGAAATTGAATTTGAATGAAAATGGTTATTCTGTGGTGAACGGATTCGTATATTGATAGATGTAGGTAGGATGGTAATCGACCGTTGAATCAGATTCGAAGACTGTACAATGTAACTTATTAATGTGAAATCTTAAATATTTCTCGGGTATTTCCTACCCGTTAAAATATTTTTACCATTAACAGTTTATACGAAAGAATTTTTAATCACAATCTTTATGAAAATATATTTACATATATATTTTCTTCAGATGTAATTATGGATTTAATGAGTCAATGTGATATTAAACTCATCAGATTTACGATTAGAATTATGATACATAATCTCTAAAACATTAGAGTTTACATAATCGTCATGTCGAATGAATATAAATGATGTAGAATGATTTGTGGAACGATAATTATACTCGAGGTACATAATGAGATGTTGAGGCATGGATTGTTGAAACTTGGGTTGTTGGTGGTACTGGTGCCATTGGTGCTAAGGCTGGTGATGTTACTGGTGTTGGTGATACTGTTGATGATTGCAAATTATATACCGTGCTCTCTAAAGTTAATACTCGAGCTCGGAGTTCTCTAACTTCTTCTACTAACCCGAGTTGTTTATCAATGTGCGGTAGAGGTCGGATATCTTCTCTAGTTCCATTAATGGTAGTTTCAAGACGAAAAATTCTTGCAAATAGGGTATAAACGGTATTGCGAACGGGTTCGCCGGTGAGCGGGTCAAGTACTCCAAGGTTAGGTGCTAGATTTGATTCATGATATGGAGTACCTTCTTCCTTTCTCCATAGGGTGAGTATGTCGCGAACCCATCCCCATTTTCTCTAGTAATCACGGTAGTGGATTGGTTGGTGTGCTCCTGTCACGCTGTCTTCGGAGTCAGAGGAACTTGGTCGATTCGTAGAGGCCATCTTAAACGATCTCAGGAAAGATTTTTGGTATGAAGAGTTTAGTGGCATCAATTGATAGTTAGATGGTATTCTCAATACATAATTTGCATAGATATATATAGTACCAGGATCCCTTAAATTAAGGAGAAATTTACGAGAGATATCAGGCAAGGTCTACAGTAACAGATACACTAAGATATGAATTGTCAGATACGCTAAGATATGAATTTTGTCTATACACTATTCATGCAGTCAATGCAGTAAAATGTGTCTAGACTAAGAATAATGAGTAGATAATTTCCTAAGGATGATAAGCAGATGTTTTCCGATAAAAATGATACGCAAAACTTTTGACATGCAGACACGGTCGAAGTCCAGACTCACTAATGCATCCTAACGACTATCAGTTAGGCACGCTAATGCAAGACCTGGTTTGCTAAGACCACCGCTCTGATACCAACTGTAGAGACCCGTCCTAATCCATCCGGACGAAGTCCATATCAATTACAAACGATTCACAACAGTTGATTACATCGCGAGGTAATTGACCTCTATATGATAAATTTTACAAACATTGCATTCGTTTTTAAAAGACAAACTTTCGTTACATCGACAGTTGACAGGCATGTAAAGCATTTCATAATATATCCAAGTATAATTGACTTAATAATAATCTTGATGAACTCAACGACTCGAATGCAACATCTTTTGAAATATGTCTTGAATGACTCCAAGTAATATCTCTAATATGAGCAAATGCACAGCGGAAGATTTCTTTCGTACCTGAGAATAAACATGCTTTAAAGTGTCAACCAAAAGGTTGGTGAGTTCATTAGTTTAACATAAATAATCATTTCCATCATTTTAATAGACCACAAGTGTCATAACCCGTCCTTAACCCTAAGAACGAGTTAGATAACGTATGATTTCATTGCGAGTATATTAAACATCTAAAAATGAACCATTAAAATTGAATTACTAACAACGAACTGCTAACTACGGACTAAGGAATTATTCAAAGTATTAAAAGTATAACAAGTATATATATGTGACGTTTGTTTAAAAAGAAAAGGTATTGATATATTATATATGGATAGGTTCGGAGACCAAGTCAAATTATATATATCTTCAAGACAACAGTGAGTATATAGTCCCACTTTTAAACTCTAAATATTTCGGGATGAGAATACATGTATTTTATGTTTTACGTTATGGACACAAGTAACTGAAAAATATATTCTACGTTGAGTTGTACCACTGGCATACTTCCCTGTAGCTTGGTAACTAATATTTACAGCGGTATTGTAAACGCGAATCCTGTTGATAGATCTATCGGGCCTGACAACCCCAACCGGACTGGACGACCAGTATTCAACGGTTGCACAGTACTTCGTTTCGTGACTACACTTGGTACGGTGTAGTAAGATTTCATAATAAAGGGAATATGCGACGTGATTAAATGTTAAGTATGGTTACCAAGTGCTCAACCACTTAGAATATTTTTATTAAACTGTTTATATATGAAATCTTGTGGTCTATATATATATTGCTGCCGGCACTAAACCTATATCTCACCAACTTTATGTTGACCTTTTAAAACATGTCTATTCTCAGGAGATTACTAAAGCTTCCGCTGCATAATGTTGAATTTGAGCAGGATCTTGCGTACGCATATTTGTGTCAAAAATAAAACTGCATACCCGAGGATCTGTGTTGTAAAATATGCTAGAAACCGTGTTGTTATCATTATATGTAAAGTTTGTAAGTCGAAGATTATCGCTAAACGATAATCATTTTTATGTTGTCCAAAGCTTGTAACAAAAATAAGAATCATGGTTTGTAATGTATAATATATGCAGTTTTTCTTTTAAAAATGTCGCATATAGAGGTCAATACCTCGCAATGAAATCATACGTTATTTAACACGTTCTTATGGTTAAGGACGGGTTATGACATGTGGTATCAGAGCGGTGGTCTTAGCGAACCAGGTTTGCATTAGTGTGTCTAACCGATAAGTCGTTAGGATACATTAGTAAGTCTGGACTTTGACCGGGTCTGATTTAAAAACCATTGCTTATCATTGTTGGTTAAAATTTATATGTAAATATTATGTAGTACTAATGGGTTAGTTGTTGTATGATAGATGTCGGGCTCAAAACTTGTTATCACATTCAGCGACTCCGAACCAGAATCTTCAGATGGTGTTCCAGTCATTAACCTATCCGATGACGAAAATAATATCTTTGGGGAAGACTCACAAATTCCGGATGAACCGACTATAGAGAACCCGGAAAGTGAACCCGAGGAGGAAAGTGAACCCGAGGAGGAAAGTGAACCCGAGGAGGAAAGTGAACCCGAGGAAGAAATACAGGAAATTACAAAAGACGAGTTCGAACTAGGAAAGAAACGAAAGGCTAATGAATTAGAAAATTCAAATCCCGAGTTTAGTAAGGATGATGTGGCACCAACTCCACTAGACACTACCACCCCTATTCCCGCTATTCCTATTCGTGCTGTCCCGGCATCCAGTTCTTCAGCCCCACAGCCAAAATATAGGCAGACAGCTAGGATAAGCGTTAGGCCATTCCTTGAACCTAAACGTCCTAGAAAATAGACCAAACGATGCGCTGCCGTATTAAACCATGGGATCATATAATGTTTTGTATAATATTATTAGTGTGGTTTGCTTAATGTTCGATATAAGATAAGCATATGTAAAATAGTGAAGTGTGAAATGCAATAATTTTCCATGGTTAAGTATTATTTAGATGGTAGTAATTGATTATGTACTAAGCTATTAAGTATGGACATTAACGGGTAGGTACTACCCTAGATATAATTATAAAACGCTAATAAGAAGAAAAGGCTTTTATAATAATACCTGGTTCATATTATTAATAAGCTATAATGTACTGTAAATATACACTACATCTATAATATTCCATGTGAATAATTATTTTCTTTTCATTCTTATAGAAGAATATGGCGCGATTGAACCGAATGACGGAACAAGAAATCCAGGAACTCATCAATCAACGAGTGAACGACAGAATGTTATGGGTCGAGGCTGCAAGAGGTGCTGCAGTTAACCCAAATCCTCGTGTGGGGTGCACCTACAAAACTTTTCAAGCTTGCAAGCCCTCATCATTCAGTGGAACAGAAGGACCAATTGGTTTAACCCGGTGGATAGAAAAGATGGAGACTGTGTTTAAAATCAGTGGTTGTGTTGAAAAGGACATGACCAAGTATGCATCGTGCACTTTACAAGATAGTGCACTCACGTGGTGGAAAAATTATGTGAAGGCTGTAGGAGGAGATGTAGCTTATGATACTCCGTGGGAAGAATTCAAAACAATGTTAATCAACGAATATTGTCCAAGGAACGAGGTTAGGAAGTTGGAAGATGAGTTACGAAGTCTGAAGGTTATTGGTACTGAAATCACCAACTACAATCAGCGATTCATGGAATTAGTTTTGCTATGTCCTGAATTGGTTCCAACCGAAGAACGGAAGATTGAAATGTACAAAGATGGTTTGCCCAAAAAGGTCAAGGCAAACGTTACAGCATCGAAACCTAAGACAATTCATGAAGCTATAACCATGGCAAACGAGCTAATGGATCAGGTCATCATGGATAAGAAAGCATCCAATACTGATGTGAAGGTATCAGGTAACAAAAGAAAGTGGAATGGAAATTATGATCGAGGTAACCAACAACAATCTTTTAAGAAACAAGAAACCCCGAAAGGTGCGGGTAGTGGTTCAGGTTTTGGTTACAAAGGACAAAGTCCTTTATGCAACCGATGTCACAAACATCACTCTGGCTACTGTAGTGTGGTATGCAACAAATGTAATCGACAGGGTCATCTTGCTGAAGATTGTAGGGCTCTCGTTACGAATACAAATGGTGCCAAGACTCCTGCCACCAACGCAAATAGAACTGCTTTGGCTACCATTACTTGTTTTGGGTGTGGAAAACAAGGCCACTATAAGAGCCAGTGCCCGAATCCAGAGAAGAATATCGGACCTGCACGTGGAAGAGCATTTGTAATTAATGCTAAAGAGGCATGTGAAGACCCGGAGCTTGTTACGGGTACGTTTACCATTAATAACTTATCCGCATCTATTATATTTGATACTGGTGCTGATAGAAGTTATGTGTGTAGAGACTTTCACGCTAAATTGAATTGTTCATCATTACCTCTAGATGCTAAGTACATGATTGAGTTAGCTAATGGTAAACTAATTAAAGCCGATAAAATTTGCCGTGATTGTAAAATAAATTTAGCCGGAGAAACATTTAAAATTGACTTAATACCCGTAGAATTAGGAAGTTTTGATGTAATAGTCGGCATGGACTGGATGTCCAAAGTAGGAGCTGAAGTTGTGTGTGCCAAGAAGGCAATTCGCATTCCTTGTAAGGATAGAATGCCAGTAATGATTTATGGAGAGAAGGGTAACTCAAAGCTAAAACTCATTAGTTATTTGAAAGCTCAAAAGTGCTTGAAGAAAGGGTGCTATGCTATCTTAGCACATGTTAATAAAGTCGAAAAGAAAGAAAAAGAGAAGTGCATCAATGACGTGCCTGTGGCAAGAGATTTTCCTGAAGTATTTCCGGAAGAGTTGCCAGGATTACCTCCATTTAGATCTGTAGAATTTCAAATAGATCTTGTACCAGGAGCTGCACCGGTTGCCCGTGCTCCATATAGACTTGCACCGTCCGAGTTAAAAGAACTTCAGAGTCAGTTAAAAGAATTACTGGATCATGGATTCATACGACCAAGTACTTCACCGTGGGGAGCTCCGATTCTATTTGTTAAAAAGAAAGATGGATCTTTTAGGATGTGTATAGATTATCGTGAATTAAATAAGTTAACTATCAAAAATCGGTATCCACTACCGAGAATTGACGACTTATTTGATCAACTCCAGGGATCATGTGTTTATTCGAAAATTGACCTAAGATCGGGCTATCATCAATTACGTGTCAAAGAAGAAGATATACCGAAAACTGCTTTTCGGACACGCTACGGTCATTACGAATTTTTAGTTATGCCGTTTGGATTGACGAATGCGCCAGCTGTATTCATGGACCTCATGAATCGAGTTTGTAGTCCATATTTAGATAAGTTTGTTATCGTTTTCATTGATGATATTCTTATCTATTCCAAGAGTGAGCAAGAGCATGAGCAGCATTTAAGGTTGATATTAGAGTTGTTGAGAAAAGAACAGCTATATGCTAAATTTTCTAAATGTGCTTTCTGGTTGAAAGAAGTGCAATTTCTTGGCCACGTTGTTAGTAGCAAAGGAATTCAGGTTGATCCAGCAAAAATTGAAGCCATTGAAAAATGGGAGACTCCTAAGACACCAATGCAGATACGCCAATTTTTGGGTTTAGCCGGTTATTATAGAAGGTTTATTCAAGATTTTTCCCGAATAGCTAAGCCGTTGACAGCGTTAACGCAAAAAGGGAAGAAATATGAATGGACTTCTGAGCAGGAGAGTGCATTTCAATTACTGAAAAAGAAGTTGACTACGGCGCCTATTTTATCGTTACCAGAAGGGAACGATGATTTTGAAATATATTGTGACGCTTCGCGACAAGGTTTTGGTTGCGTTCTTATGCAACGGAAGAAAGTTATTGCATACGCATCCCGACAATTAAAGATTCACGAGCGGAATTATACGACGCATGATCTAGAACTGGGAGCAGTCGTGTTTGCATTGAAGATATGGAGACACTACTTGTATGGGGTTAAATGCACTGTGTTTACTGATCATAAAAGCCTTCAACATATTTTTGATCAGAAACAGCTGAACATGAGACAACGTAGGTGGGTCGAGTTAATAAACGACTATGATTGTGAAATTCGTTATCATCCCGGGAAGGCGAACGTGGTGGCCGATGCTTTAAGCAGAAAGGAACGAGAACCAATTCGAGTACGAGCGATGAACATAAAAATTCGCATGAATCTCAACTCACAAATCAAAGAAGTTCAACGAGAAGCACTTACTAAAGAAAATATAGGAAATGAAATAATGAAGAAGTATGAGAAGCAACTCGTTATACGGGAAGATGGAATTCGATATTTTGCAAACCGTATTTGGGTACCGAAGTTGGGTGGATTAAGGAAGTTGATATTGAACGAGGCACATAAGACAAGATACTCGATACATCCTGGAGTTGGAAAGATGTACCAAGATCTTAAGACACATTATTGGTGGCCTAATTTAAAGACAGACGTTGCAACATATGTTGGGGAATGTTTAACTTGTTCCAAAGTCAAAGCTGAACACCAGAAGCCGTCAGGGTTACTTCAACAACCAGAAATCCCAGAATGGAAATGGGATGGTATTACTATGGATTTCATCACGAAGTTACCAAAGACTGCCTGGGGATACGACACCATTTGGGTGATTGTTGATCGTCTCACCAAGTCTGCACACTTCTTGCCTATAAAGGAAATGGATAGAATGGAGAAACTATTACGATTGTATATAAAGGAAGTTGTTTCAAGGCATGGAATACCTATTTCCATTATATCCGATCGTGATAGTAGATTTACCTCAAAGTTCTGGCAATCACTGCAGGAGGCACTAGGAACTCGTTTAGATATGAGTACCGCATATCATCCGCAAACCGACGGGCAGAGTGAAAGAACGATTCAGACTCTTGAAGACATGCTCAGGGCATGTGTGATCGATTTTGGAAACGGATGGGATAAATATCTACCATTAGCAGAATTCTCGTATAATAATAGTTATCATGCGAGCATTAAAGCTGCGCCATTCGAAGCATTGTACGGAAGGAAGTGTAGATCTCCTATTTGTTGGAATGAAGTAGGAGATCGACAATTAACTGGTCCCGAGATCATACACGAAACGACTGAGAAGATAGTACAAATCAAGGAGAGATTGAAAACAGCCCGAAGTCGCCAAAAGAGCTACGCCGATGTCCGAAGGAAACCATTAGAGTTTCAGATTGGGGACATGGTTATGCTAAAGGTGTCACCTTGGAAAGGTGTAATACGTTTTGGAAAAAGGGGTAAACTAAACCCAAGGTATGTAGGCCCGTTCAAGATCATCGAACGCATTGGACCGGTAGCTTATCGACTCGAGTTACCGCAACAACTCGCCGGAGTACACAATACCTTTCACGTCTCAAACCTTAAGAAGTGTCTTGCAAAGGAAGACCTCACCATTCCTCTTGAAGAAATCCATGTCGATGAGAAACTACAATTCATCGAAGAACCAATCGAAATCATGGATCGTGAAGTTAAACAGCTCAAGCAGAGCAACATACCAATCGTTAAGGTTCGTTGGAATGCTCGAAGAGGTCCTGAGTTTACTTGGGAATGAGAGGATCAGATGAAACAAAAGTATCCACACTTGTTTCTCGATGACGCAAAATAGGTACAATTTTAAAATTTCGGGACGAAATTTATTTAACGGGTAGGTACTGTAACGACCCGCACTTTTCCGATCGTTCTATACTTATGAGATTAATATTTACATAAATTAAACCTTACCAACATGATAAGCAATCCAAATTGTTGAGACTTATGTTTTTGAAAAGAGTTTTACACAACGTTTGACCGTCTAGTTTGACCGATGATATCACGAACTATACAATATATGATAATTATACATACATATTTAACATGATCTAAGGATGTTTTAATATCTCATTTTGTATTAATAACAAAAAGTCATAAGTATATTTTGAAACTACTAACTTAAGTTTTCAAAACAATAACCTACGTAACGTTATTTGACATAAATACTGATGATTTATAATGTTTATACATATATCGTATAAGTAATGTATTTAATCATTTTTAAAGGGCTTTTATACATAAAACAATATAAGTATATTTACAAAAGATAGTTATATTTGAATTCTCGTTCCGTTTCCTCAATAATCCTATACGTATATCTAGGGTACTATACACAGCTTCTAGAAGTATTTACTATTGGTATATACCAATAGAAATCTTCAATTATTGGAATAATATGTCATTCATGATATAATAAATTTTAACTTATCTTAGATATTTTCACTAAAAACCAAATTTTCAAGCCTATAAATAAGCACCATTTCTAACTCATTTTTACACATTCATTTTCCAAATTTTACTTCCAATTTTCACACACACTTGCAAGAACTCTCTCAACTTTTATTTTACTACTTCTTTCCAGCAACTTTACATTTTAAACTTGAGGTAAAAACTCTACTTCAACTCTTTTTCAATTCATATATTTAAAGCTATATATATAAGAGTTTATAAACTAGAACATAGTTTGAATGATTTCAAACTTGTTCGCAAACTAAATAGATCCTTATAACTTAACTTTTAAAATACTTCAAGACCTGTAACATATCTTAATTATATGCTAACTTAACAAGGTATAACTTGGTTTTTCAAAGAACACCTTAAAAACTGTTTTTATGACGTCGGAGTGCAACCGGGGGCTGTTTTGGGTTGGATAATTAAAAACCATCTTAAACTTTGAATTGGAGGTTTATTTTCTGGAAAAATGATTTTTACTATGAATATGATAACACATAAAAATTTCATGATTTAACTCAAAGTATAAGTATTTTTAGAAAAATAATCATTTGAGGTTGTTTACATGATGGAAAATGATTAACTTTATAAGTTTCACTAAAGTTTGACCTATGCCGTGTGATTTTGAATGCAAACTAAGGTATTTACAGTTCATAGTCTTAAAGAGGGACTCGATCCAAGGAGATGGCAAGTTGAATCAACGAAAACGGAGTTGTAACGAAGAAACTATGACCGAAACAAAATCGGATATCCAAGACTAGTTTAGCCACGAAAATTAAAATTTTCCGATCGTTCTATACTTATGAGATTAATATTTACATAAATTAAACCTTACCAACATGATAAGCAATCCAAATTGTTGAGACTTATGTTTTTGAAAAGAGTTTTACACAACGTTTGACCGTCTAGTTTGACCGATGATATCACGAACTATACAATATATGATAATTATACATACATATTTAACATGATCTAAGGATGTTTTAATATCTCATTTTGTATTAATAACAAAAAGTCATAAGTATATTTTGAAACTACTAACTTAAGTTTTCAAAACAATAACCTACGTAACGTTATTTGACATAAATACTGATGATTTATAATGTTTATACATATATCGTATAAGTAATGTATTTAATCATTTTTAAAGGGCTTTTATACATAAAACAATATAAGTATATTTACAAAAGATAGTTATATTTGAATTCTCGTTCCGTTTCCTCAATAATCCTATACGTATATCTAGGGTACTATACACAGCTTCTAGAAGTATTTACTATTGGTATATACCAATAGAAATCTTCAATTATTGGAATAATATGTCATTCATGATATAATAAATTTTAACTTATCTTAGATATTTTCACTAAAAACCAAATTTTCAAGCCTATAAATAAGCACCATTTCTAACTCATTTTTACACATTCATTTTCCAAATTTTACTTCCAATTTTCACACACACTTGCAAGAACTCTCTCAACTTTTATTTTACTACTTCTTTCCAGCAACTTTACATTTTAAACTTGAGGTAAAAACTCTACTTCAACTCTTTTTCAATTCATATATTTAAAGCTATATATATAAGAGTTTATAAACTAGAACATAGTTTGAATGATTTCAAACTTGTTCGCAAACTAAATAGATCCTTATAACTTAACTTTTAAAATACTTCAAGACCTGTAAAATATCTTAATTATATGCTAACTTAACAAGGTATAACTTGGTTTTTCAAAGAACACCTTAAAAACTGTTTTTATGACGTCGGAGTGCAACCGGGGGCTGTTTTGGGTTGGATAATTAAAAACCATCTTAAACTTTGAATTGGAGGTTTATTTTCTGGAAAAATGATTTTTACTATGAATATGATAACACATAAAAATTTCATGATTTAACTCAAAGTATAAGTATTTTTAGAAAAATAATCATTTGAGGTTGTTTACATGATGGAAAATGATTAACTTCATAAGTTTCACTAAAGTTTGACCTATGCCGTGTGATTTTGAATGCAAACTAAGGTATTTACAGTTCATAGTCTTAAAGAGGGACTCGATCCAAGGAGATGGCAAGTTGAATCAACGAAAACGGAGTTGTAACGAAGAAACTATGACCGAAACAAAATCGGATATCCAAGACTAGTTTAGCCACGAAAATAATTGGGAAAAATTAAATAAATCACATCTTTTTTAAGTTAACATGATATTTTATATATATGTACTTATAATTCAATTTTATATGGTTCAGGATCACCCGTAAACAACACGAGAAGATTAATCATAAGATCCCATGATTGTACGCAACACGTCATTTGACAACACCGGTACTTTATGTACGCAACACGTCATTTGACAACACCGGTACCATGGGTCAAGATTAATCTCGACCAATACATATACGATGGGGTTTTATTTATTTCGTTGGGGGTTTTATTTATTTCATTGCGGGTATATTAAACATCTAAAAATGAACCATTAAAATTGAATTACTAACAACGAACTGCTAACTACGGACTAAGGAATTATTCAAAGTATTAAAAGTATAACAAGTATATATATGTGACGTTTGTTTAAAAAGAAAAGGTATTGATATATTATATATGGATAGGTTCGGAGACCAAGTCAAATTATATATATCTTCAAGACAACAGTGAGTATATAGTCCCACTTTTAAACTCTAAATATTTCGGGATGAGAATACATGTATTTTATGTTTTACGTTATGGACACAAGTAACTGAAAAATATATTCTACGTTGAGTTGTACCACTGGCATACTTCCCTGTAGCTTGGTAACTAATATTTACAGCGGTATTGTAAACGCGAATCCTGTTGATAGATCTATCGGGCCTGACAACCCCAACCGGACTGGACGACCAGTATTCAACGGTTGCACAGTACTTCGTTTCGTGACTACACTTGGTACGGTGTAGTAAGATTTCATAATAAAGGGAATATGCGACGTGATTAAATGTTAAGTATGGTTACCAAGTGCTCAACCACTTAGAATATTTTTATTAAACTGTTTATATATGAAATCTTGTGGTCTATATATATATTGCTGCCGGCACTAAACCTATATCTCACCAACTTTATGTTGACCTTTTAAAACATGTCTATTCTCAGGAGATTACTAAAGCTTCCGCTGCATAATGTTGAATTTGAGCAGGATCTTGCGTACGCATATTTGTGTCAAAAATAAAACTGCATACCCGAGGATCTGTGTTGTAAAATATGCTAGAAACCGTGTTGTTATCATTATATGTAAAGTTTGTAAGTCGAAGATTATCGCTAAACGATAATCATTTTTATGTTGTCCAAAGCTTGTAACAAAAATAAGAATCATGGTTTGTAATGTATAATATATGCAGTTTTTCTTTTAAAAATGTCGCATATAGAGGTCAATACCTCGCAATGAAATCATACGTTATTTAACACGTTCTTATGGTTAAGGACGGGTTATGACAACAAGATTTTCATTTTCTCATAAATATACGTCCCATGCATAGAGACAAAAATATCATTCATATGGATTGAACACCTGGTAACCGACTTTAACAATATGCATATTAGAATATCCCCATCATTCCGGGATCCTCCTTCGGACATGATATAAGTTTCGAAGTACTCAAGCATCCGGTACTTTGGATGGGGCTTGTTGGGCCCGATAGATCTATCTTTAGAGTTCGCGTCAATTAGGGTGTTTGTTCCCTAATTCTTAGATTACCAGACTTAATAAAAAGGGGCATATTCGATTTCGATAATTCAACCATATAATGTAGTTTCGATTACTTGTGTCCATTTCGTAAAACAGTTATAAAAGCAGCGCATGTATTCTCAGCCCAAAAATATAAAGGGAAAAAAAGGCAAATGAAACTCACCTAATGTATTTTGTAGTAAAAATACATATAACAACTTTTAACAAGTGTAGGGTTGGCCTCGGATTCACGAACCTATATCAATCATATATGTATTAAAAACATATTCTTGTAACCGAATAACTTTATTTACTTTTATTATTGATATAATTATTATTTTTAATAATTCATATGTTTTATTATTTATTTTTATATCTTTATTTTATATATAGTAATTTTAATATAGTTAAGTATAATAAATATACCTTTTATATAAAGATCATTTGTTTATGAATTTGTTTATTTTGATAATACTACGGTTAGTAAAATAATGATATTATATAATTATATTGATAAAAGTGATAATAATAATAATAATGTTAATAGAATTAATGATATTAATAATGATAATAATACTAAATTGTATTATGATAACAATAGTTATAATAATTTTAACAATTCCTTTAAATCATAATCATCGTGTCAACTTTCTACGCTACTGCCTATAGTTTTTGTAATACATTAATTTGTACTAAAATCATTATTTTTACGAGTATTCGTATACCTATAGCTAATTTCTATAATTTCTATCTTATCATCTTTTAATATGTGTTTATGTTAATAATATGTTTGGTATCATAATGATAATAATAATACTTTTAATACTTTATGATATTACATAATATTAATTAAAATGATAATAATAACAATAATCTTATTAATCACTTAAATACTATTTATAATAATATTCATATTAATAATAATATTAATAACAAAGATATTAATAATTATATAATGATATTAACTCTATTAATAATAATTTGAGTTTATACTAATAATTATAACAATAGTCATAACAATAATAATAACTAGTAAAAATAATAACAACAATCATAATAAAAATAATAATAATAATGATAATGGAAAAGAAAATTAGAGTGTATACACTTTAAAAGTCATCCTAAAAAGAAATGTCTTGTAGGAGACTCGAACCCATGACCTCTTGGACACCGCAACACCCCTTAACCATCCACTCTATTTCGTTTTTCTGATTTATACGCTTATGTATTATATTTAACCCATTTTCGTATTCTATCTTCTTCTTCAAAATTCTAAGTGATCGATGAACTTCACAACAACGAATCAAACGTATTTTGATTCTTCAAAATAATAATGACAACCCAATATTAACTGTTTGGATTCTATTCTTCAATCAAACAAAAAAAAATTAAAAAAAAGGCCTGCTTCCCTTCGCGACTGATTTAAAAAAAAAAAATTTGATTTTCGATTTCGTTACATAATTGACTGTGATTATAATATGAAATAGTTTTTAAATCGTTCATAGAAACTATTGGAGTCATCAATTGATCTTAAAACAACACAAAGAATTCGAATTTTACCAAGAACATAATTGTTGACTTTTGCAATCGAAACCTTTGACTCCACAATTTGAATTCGATACAAAACATTGAGCTTTGAAACTTTACATAAAGTTTAAGTGTAAGATTTATAACAGTTTTGCATTTATAGATTTTGAAAAACAAAACGAAATCGAGATTTTGATATTTTACCCAAGAACAAAGATATTTAAATTGTTTTATAAATTTTCGAATTAAATTTCTCAGATGATACAGATATAAATTGTGATTTGATATTGGTAGTGTGGAATTCGAATAACTTCTTAACATTTTGAGAAAAAATGAATTGTTATATAATGATACTCGACAAATAACTATCAGATACAAAAAAGAAAAAAATAAAAAAAAATAAAAAAATAAAAGGAGAAAGAGATGGGTAACGAGTTTTGGATGCTTATATCATCGATCGTACAACTCAGGAGACAGAAACAAAATTTAGCAACAAGTTGTAAATTGCTTTACATTGAATGATCACCTTTTTCTGATTTTTTTTATATAAATTATATAATTAGTTTTTAATTAATTAATAAATATATATTAGAAATAATAATAATAATACTAATTAATAATAATTAAAATACTGATTTGTACTAATAGAATTATTAATAATAAGAATGCAAATTTTTATTAATGATATTACTAATAGATTGTATTATTTTCTAATAATAATAACTATAATAATATTGATGATATTAATAATACTAATATTTATAAGGACAATAATAATAATAAATATCTATTAATAATAACTAAAGTTGTAATCTTACTACCAATTATGATATCAATAATATTAATAATAATATAACAAATCAGTTGTATCAAATTTCATAATTAGGTAATATACACAATAATGATGATAACACTGATATTAATATTAAATACCTTTACAAATAATAATAATAATACGATTTGTAAAGATGAAAAATTAAATGCATTAAATTTCATATCTATATATTTTTATTGAAAATAATAATATTAACACGACTGATATTAGTATTAATATCCGTATTGATAATAAAAATGAAGGTACTCATAATGATATGAGCATAACAATTATGTTTTAATTTATTATTTATTATTAAATATATAATATTTACTAATCATATACTATATAACGAGTATTGAATGTTGAATACAATATATATGATCATCAATTATTCTTCAAAATCATATTTACACAAATATATATATACATATTCATCTTAATAGTAATTTAATTATTCTATATAATACTTTTACATTTTTAGTTCAATTAATTATATTGTGTTTTATTAATTCAAATTATTAGGTATTCTTTATATTTATTTTTACAAAATAGATATATACAAACAATTGTTCGTGAATCGTCGAGCACGGTCAACGGGTAATTGATTATATGAATAAAATTCTAAAAACTTTAAGACCCAATAAAACATACTTTGCTTATCGTGTTGAAATCAAATAAAATTCAAGTTTAAATTTGATCGGAAATTCCCGGGTCATCACACGCGACGTGCTGGGACGCGATAAACACACTCAAAACGCGATGTTACCAGCTTTTAGAAGTTCAGGGACTGAAATTGACAAATTTTGATTCTGATGTAAATTCTGAAAATGCATAAGTGTTAGGTTTACTTTTAGTGGCACTTTCTGATGCACACATTTACTGACACTTTCTGATGGCACTTCTGATGTATAAAATTCAGGATGTTACATCAAAGGTGGTTGGAAAGAAAGAGAATCTACAGGAAATTAAAGTAATTAGCATGGTTCAGATAAGCAATGTTGCGCAGAAACGCAAGGCTGAAGAAACTCTAGACAAATGGCAATTTGCATCAATAACGTTTCCACCAGTGCAACATTGTGGATTGTCTGATGAGCCAATAATTATCTCATGTAATATTGCCGACTCAGCGATTATCATAAGAAAGATGCACATTAATACCGGTAGCAGTGATGATGTTATGTATGAACAATGCTTCAACAAGTTGCCAGAAAACATCAAGGCAAACTTGCTACCAACTGCAGTGTCACTTTCTGGATTTTTTGGCGAGGCAACATGGCCCTTGGGGAAATTAGAGTTAAGCATTGAATTAACTGATGAGGTGGATGTGAAACGCACAAGGAACGCAAAAATTTAAACTTGTATGTTATGGGTTCCACTTCACGCTTCAACAACTTACTAGGGCGCACAACATTATGTAAGCTTGGTGTGATCTCATCAACAATGCATGGAACAATTTGCAACATGCAAAGGAATTGCAACTGTTACATCCGTAGAGTCTGAACCAATTTGTGCACTAATCACCGCGTAGGAAAACGTAGGTATTGAAGGTCATCAAGTTGTGACTAATCGTGTTATTCCAAGGCAAAGTGATGGTGGTTTAAGCAAGAACGTGAATCAATTGGAAATAGAAATACATCGCACAACACGAAAACCAATTTGTCTTATAATGCGCAATGAAAGTATGTTTGCAGCAACTTTTGTGCGCAATACGCGTTCGTTGTTGGGATTTAACAAGTTCACAAAACACTTAAACCATTTTAAGAAGCAATCAAAGCGGAAGCATGAAAACCCGGTTTAAAACTTGTTAACTTTTAACCATTTTAAAGTTAAATCCCAAGTAAGGATCAAGCTATGAAATATACTTACAAACTAAAAGTGTGTTTAGAGTTTTTACCTCCTCAAGCTAGTTGAGGGTTTATCCAAATTATGATGATGAAGATGATGAAGAATAGAGCCTCTAACTTGAAGCCTCAAGTGTGTAATACCCCAAGCTTTTGAACCAACACCACCAAGAATTAGTTAGGATTTTTAGACACTTGAATATAAGCTAAAAAAAACTCAAGAACCCTTCCTCCCTACTCAAATATTTCGGCCAAGAAAAAAGGAAAAGAAGAGAGAGTTTTGCTAGTGACTTGATTATTGAATGTGTGTGCAAGTAACTAACAAAAGATGGGTAGGTGCATTCATATGGAGTAGTAAAAGCAACTTTAAAAGTAGCCAATGAAAATCCATGCAAGCTCCATCCTCCCATGCCACATTCATTTTATATAAATTTAAATTTTATAAAATTAAACTTTTATAAAATAAATTTATAATACTTGCACTTTATTTTTATGTATACATTATTTTATAAAACCAATTTATAAAATGTAACATAAAATAATTAATTATTTAACCTATAAATAATTAAATTTTTTATATATAAATTATTCCATAATTTATATATATATACAATCAAGTAATATTATTTTAGAAATCATTTTTCTAAAATTCAAGTGTTACATATTTAATCAACAATCCAATCGTTAGGATAAAATATGAATAAGGTGTCGGTAAGCTTGTTATTGGGTATGACCCGACTTAGATCAAAACACATTAGCCACATTAATTTAATATGTCTCTCAGGTATACGAAATACCTTCAATCTCCCACTTGCACGAGAAACATAAAAATTAATGCAAGTGATGGATACCACCTAACGACTGTCCATCACCCCCAATATGTTATGACTTAGTGCCATTCAATAACATCATCCCTTTCGAGTTCCCCTCTCGATTATGAATAGGTGAATCTTTCATCACATCCTTTTATCCTAGATGTCATGTTAAATCCAAGAGACACAGAGTGATCACTCTCTTCTAGATTTAACTTTATCAGGCCTTAGACATCTAACTCTCAACGAATAAGAGGGACAAATTCCATCTTGATTACATACGTCCTAAATATATACCTTGCATTATGCCTGAGCTCTTCCTTATGAACTACCATATTTCAGAATAGCGAAGGAAAGAATCAAGGCACGATACTTGGTAAATATCCGAAGCCAATATGTATCTCAGGTCTGAGGATATAATGATATTCGCCTTTACTCAATTTTACATGTGATCAACCACAAAGGCTCCATTTAGTAAGTCTTGAGGGCGGGTCTTCCAATATTTGTGTCCCATAAATATCTATGAACCTTGGTTGCAACCTTGCCCCACATTCATCCCGTGAATGTATACCAATCCAAGTTTATAATAGTCTAAACCTCACACTTGTTCCTACAAATGTGATCGACTACGGAATTTTGAATAATTTCTTATTCATGGATAAAATGTGCGAAATAGGAACATGACTCAAGATTAATAAATTAACACCATAATTATATTAATGATTTTGAACCACTTCGTTCCGTTACAATACATAAAACAGATCACAACCAATCACTAGAATATCGAAGCCCTAATGCACTAACATGCCCTTCATGTTTTGCTCCATGTAAGAGCTTCGTGAGTGGATCCGCTATATTAAGATCTGTGTGAACTTTTCGAATACATATCTTTATCTTTTCAACTTCATCCCTTATGTAGTTGAATCTCCTCTCAATGTGATGGGTCTTTTGGTGAGCACGAGGTTCCTTGATTTGAGCAATCGCACCCTCGTTGTCACAAAAGATCTCAAGAGGGTCCTGAATGGAAGGGACAACTCCTAAATCGTCAAAGAATTTCTTCATCCATGCAGCTTCCTGAGCTGCCAATGAGGTGGCAATGTACTCCGACTCTGTAGTGGATAATGCAACAACATCTTGTTTTGAACTCTTCCAAGAGACCGCACCTCCATTTAACGTGATGACATAACCGGATTGTGATCGAGAATCATCTCGATCAGTTTGGAAACTCGCGTCCACGTAACCTTTTACTGCAAGTTCCTCCTCACCAGACCCATATATTAGAAACATATCCTTAGTCCTCCTAAGGTATTTTAATATACTTTTAACCGCAATCCAATGACTGTTTCCAGGGTTATTCTGGTATCTACTTGTCAAGCTAAGCTCGCATGACACATCCGGTCTAGTGCATATCATTGCATACATGATTGACCCAATAGCAGACGCATATGGGACATTCTTCATTCTCTCCTATTCATCTTTCGTGGTGGGGCACTGAGATGAACTAAGGAGCGTTCCTCTTTGAATAGGTACCAAACCTTTCTTAGATTTCTCCATCTTGAACCTTTTCAAGACCTTTTCAATGAATGCACTTTGATTTAAACCTATCAATTTCTTGGATCTATCTCTGTAGATCCTAATCCCCAAAACGTATTGTGCTTCTCCAAGATCCTTAATGGAGAAGCATTTACTTAGCCAAGTTTTAACACTTTGTATTGCTGGAATATCGTTTCCAAATAACAATGTATCATCCACATATAGTACAAGGAACATGATAGTGCTCCCACTAGCTTTCTCGTATACACAAGCTTCATCACCATTTTTAATGAAGCCAAATTTATTGGCCTCCTCATTAAAACGATGATTCCACATTCTAGATGCTTGTTTCAATCCATAGATTGACTTCTTTAACTTGCATACTTTATTAGGATATTTTGGATCAGCAAAACCTTCAGGCTGAACCATATAGACGTCTTCCTCAAGATATCCATTTAGGAAAGCGGTCTTGACATCCATTTGCCATATTTCATAATCATAATGAGCAGCAATGGCAATTAATATCCTAATAGACTTTAGCATTGCCACAGGCGAAAAAGTTTCATCATAGTCAACCCCTTGAGTTTGAGTGAAACCTTTTGCTACAAGTCTAGCTTTATATGTATCCAAGTTTCCATGTATGTCGGTTTCCTTCTTGAAAATCCATTTGCAATCAACTAGCCTGGAGCTAGTAGGTTGTACAACAAGTTCCTAAACTTGGTTATCATACATGGATTGCATCTCAGCGTTCATGGCTTCCTGCCATTTATCTTCATCAATCCTTGATAAATCTTGGTAGTTTGTCAGTTCATCCAAATCAACCACATAGCAACCATCCATGAGAAACCCATATGTCTCAGGAGGATTACTGATCCTACCAAATCTGCGAACGTCTTGTACACTTTGATCATCCATTTGATCATTCTCAACATTTTCATGTTGAGTGCTAGTGTCAACCAATTGTGTATCATCTACTTAATTTTGAACCTCTTCAAGATCTATCTTCCTTTCACTATTACCTTCCATTAGGAACTTAGTTTCAAGGAATTCTGCCTTTCGAGCAACAAATACATTTTGCTCGGTTAGATCATAGAAATAGTATCCCATATCATCCTTGGGATATCCTATGAAGATACACTTCGTGGATCGAGCATTCAGCTTATTTGCAACAAAGTGCTTAGGATAAGCTTCACATCCCCATACTTTCAAGTATAATAGAGAAGGAGGTTTTCCAAACCACATCTCATGAGGAGTTCGTTCCACTTTCTTAGTTGGGGCCATATTTAAAATATGAGCCGCGGAGCATAGACAATAACCCCAAAATGATAGAGGTAACGAGCTTCGTGCCATCATAGATCGGACTATATCCATTAGGGTTCGGTTCCTCCTTTCGAAAACTCCATTAAGTTGGGGTGTTCCAGGAGGAGTGAGTTGCGAGATAATCCCACAATTTCTAAGATGATGTTGGAAAGCATCGCTTAGGTATTCACCTCCTCTATCGGTACGAAGTACCTTGATTGTCTTATTGAGTTGATTTTGTACTTCGTTTTGATATTCCTTGAATGCTTCAAAAGTTTCGTCCTTGTATCTTAACAAGTAGATGAAATGTCCCGTTCTTATTGATTAAAAACGTTCCATATTAATTGATTTCGTTGCGAGGTTTTGACCTCTATATGAGACGTTTTTCAAAGACTGCATTCATTTTTAAAACAAAACATAACCTTTATCTCATAAATAAAGGTTTAAAAAGCTTTACGTAGATTAAATGATAATCTAAAATATCCTGTTTACACACGACCATTACATAATGGTTTACAATACAAATATGTTACATCAAAATCAGTTTCTTGAATGCAGTTTTTACACAATATCATACAAACATGGACTCCAAATCTTGTCCTTATTTTAGTATGCAACAGCGGAAGCTCTTAGTATTCACCTGAGAATAAACATGCTTTAAACGTCAACAAAAATGTTGGTGAGTTATAGGTTTAACCTATATATATCAAATCGTAACAATAGACCACAAGATTCCATATTTCAATACACATCCCATACATAGAGATAAAAATCATTCATATGGTGAACACCTGGTAACCGACATTAACAAGATGCATATATAAGAATATCCCCATCATTCCAGGACACCCTTCGGATATGTTATAAATTTCAAAGTTCTAAAGCATCCGGTACTTTGGATGGGGTTTGTTAGGCCCAATAGATCTATCTTTAGGATTCGCGTCAATTAGGGTGTCTGTTCCCTAATTCTTAGATTACCAGACTTAATAAAAAGGGACAAATTCGATTTCGATAATTCAACCATAGAATGTAGTTTCACGTACTTGTGTCTATTTTGTAAATCATTTATAAAACCTGCATGTATTCTCATTCCAAAAATATTAGATTTTAAAAGTGGGACTATAACTCACTTTCACAGATTTTTACTTCATCGGGAAGTAAGACTTGGCCACTGGTTGATTCACGAACCTATAACAATATATACATATATATCAAAGTATGTTCAAAATATATTTACAACACTTTTAATATATTTTGATATTTTAAGTTTATTAAGTCAGCTGTCCTCGTTAGTAACCTACAACTTGTTGTCCACAGTTAGATGTACAGAAATAAATCGATAAATATTATCTTGAATCAATCTACGACCCAGTGTATACGCATCTCAGTATTGATCACAACTCAAACTATATATATTTTGGAATCAACCTCAACCCTGTATAGCTAACTCCAACATTCACATATAGAGTGTCTATGGTTGTTCCGAAATATATATAGATGTGTCGACATGATAGGTCGAAATATTGTATACGTGTCTATGGTATCTCAAGATTACATAATATACAATACAAGTTGATTAAGTTATGGTTGGAATAGATTTGTTACCAATTTTCACGTAGCTAAAATGAGAAAAATTATCCAATCTTGTTTTACCCATAACTTCTTCATTTTAAATCCGTTTTGAGTGAATCAGATTGCTATGGTTTCATATTGAACTCTATTTTATGAATCTAAACATAAAAAGTATAGGTTTATAGTCGGAAAAATAAGTTACAAGTCGTTTTTGTAAAGGTAGTTATTTCAGTCGAAAGAAGGACGTCTAGATGACCATTTTAGAAAACATACTTTCACTTTGAGTTTAACCATAATTTTTGGATATAGTTTCATGTTCATAATAAAAATCATTTTCTCAGAATAACAACTTTTAAATCAAATTTTATCATAGTTTTTAATTAACTAACCCAAAACAGCCCGCGGTGTTACTACGACGGCGTAAATCCGGTTTTACGGTATTTTTCGTATTTCCAGGTTTTAAATCATTAAGTTAGCATATCATATAGATATATAACATGTGTTTAGTTTATTTTAAAAGTCAAGTTAGAAGGATTAACTTTTATTTGCGAACAAGTTTAGAATTAACTAAACTATGTTCTAGTGATTACAAGTTTAAACCTTCGAATAAGATAGCTTTATATGTATGAATCGAATGATGTTATGAACATCATTACTACCTCAAGTTCCTTGGATAAACCTACTGGAAATGAGAAAAATAGATCTAGCTTCAAAGGATCCTTGGATGGCTTGAAAGTTCTTGAAGCAGAATCATGACACGAAAACAATTTCAAGTAAGATTTCCACTCGAAATAAGATTGTTATAGTTATAGAAATTGAATTAAAGTTTAAATATGATTATTACCTTGTATTAGAAAGATAACCTACTTTAAGTAACAAAGGTTTCTTGATCTTGGATGATTACTTGGAATGGATTTAGAAAACTTGGAAGTAAACTTGCAATCTTGAAAGTATTCTTGATTTTATGAAACTAGAACTTTTGGAATTTATGAAGAACACTTAGAACTTGAAGATAGAACTTGAGAGAGATCAATTAGATGAAGAAAATTGAAGAATGAAAGTGTTTGTAGGTGTTTTTGGTCGTTGGTGTATGGATTAGATATAAAGGATATGTAATTTTGTTTTCATGTAAATAAGTCATGAATGATTACTCATATTTTTGTAATTTTATGAGATATTTCATGCTAGTTGCCAAATGATGGTTCCCACATGTGTTAGGTGACTCACATGGGCTGCTAAGAGCTGATCATTGGAGTGTATATACTGTAGTGACCCGAACTTTTCCATGTTTATATATATTAATTGAGATTGATGTTTACATGATTAAATGTTTCCAACATGTTAAGCAATTAAACTTGTTAAGACTTGATTAATTGAAATAGGTTTCATATAGACAATTGACCACCCAAGTTGACCGGTGATTCACGAACGTTAAAACTTGTAAAAACTATATGATGACATATATATGGATATATATATATAGTTAACATGATACTATGATAAGAAAACATATCATAAAGTATATTAACAATGAACTACATATGTAAAAACAAGACTACTAACTTAATGATTTTTAAACGAGACATATATGTAACGATTATCGTTGTAAAGACATTTAATGTATATATATCATATTAAGAGATATTCATAGATGATAATATCATGATAATATAATAATTTAAAATCTCATTTGATATTATAAACATTGAGTTAACAACATTTAACAAGATCGTTAACCTAAAGGTTTCAAAACAACACTTACATGTAACGACTAACGATGACTTAACGACTCAGTTAAAATGTATATACATGTAGTGTTTTAATATGTATTTATACACTTTTGAAAGACTTCAATACACTTATCAAAATACTTCTACTTAACAAAAATGCTTACAATTACATCCTCGTTCAGTTTCATCAACAATTCTACTCGTATGCACCCGTATTCGTACTCGTACAATACACAGCTTTTAGATGTATGTACTATTGGTATATACACTCCAATGATCAGTTCTTAGCAGCCCATGTGAGTCACCTAACACATGTGGGAACCATCATTTGGCAACTAGCATGAAATATCTCATAAAATTACAAAAATATGAGTAATCATTCATGACTTATTTACATGAAAACAAAATTACATATCCTTTATATCTAATCCATACACCAACGACCAAAAACACCTACAAACACTTTCATTCTTCAATTTTCTTCATCTAATTGATCTCTCTCAAGTTCTATCTTCAAGTTCTAAGTGTTCTTCATAAATTCCAAAAGTTCTAGTTTCATAAAATCAAGAATACTTTCAAGTTTGCTAGCTCACTTCCAATCTTGTAAGGTGATCATCCAACCTCAAGAAATCTTTGTTTCTTACAGTAGGTTATCATTCTAATACAAGGTAATAATCATATTCAAACTTTGGTTCAATTTCTATAACTATAACAATCTTATTTCAAGTGATGATCTTACTTGAACTTGTTTTCGTGTCATGATTCTGCTTCAAGAACTTCGAGCCATCCAAGGATCCATTGAAGCTAGATCCATTTTTCTCTTTTCCAGTAGGTTTATCCAAGGAAATTAAGGTAGTAATGATGTTCATAACATCATTCGATTCATACATATAAAGCTATCTTATTCGAAGGTTTAAACTTGTAATCACTAGAACATAGTTTAGTTAATTCTAAACTTGTTCGCAAACAAAAGTTAATCCTTCTAACTTGACTTTTAAAATCAACTAAACACATGTTCTATATCTATATGATATGCTAACTTAATGATTTAAAACCTGGAAACACGAAAAACACCGTAAAACCGGATTTACGCCGTCGTAGTAACACCGCGGGCTGTTTTGGGTTAGTTAATTAAAAACTATGATAAACTTTGATTTAAAAGTTGTTATTCTGAGAAAATGATTTTTATTATGAACATGAAACTATATCCAAAAATTATGGTTAAACTCAAAGTGGAAGTATGTTTTCTAAAATGGTCATCTAGACGTCGTTCTTTCGACTGAAATGACTACCTTTACAAAAACGACTTGTAACTTATTTTTCCGACTAGAAACCTATACTTTTTTTGTTTAGATTCATAAAATAGAGTTCAATATGAAACCATAGCAATTTGATTCACTCAAAACGGATTTAAAATGAAGAAGTTATGGGTAAAACAAGATTGGATAATTTTTCTCATTTTAGCTACGTGAAAATTGGTAACAAATCTATTCCAACCATAACTTAATCAACTTGTATTATATATTATGTAATCTTGAGATACCATAGACACGTATACAATGTTTCGACCTATCATGTCGACACATCTATATATATTTCGGAACAACCATAGACACTCTATATGTGAATGTTGGAGTTAGCTATACAGGGTTGAGGTTGATTCCAAAATATATATAGTTTGAGTTGTGATCAATACTGAGATACGTATACACTGGGTCGTGGATTGATTCAAGATAATATTTATTGATTTATTTCTGTACATCTAACTGTGGACAACTAGTTGTAGGTTACTAACGAGGACAGCTGACTTAATAAACTTAAAACATCAAAATATATTAAAAGTGTTGTAAATATATTTTGAACATACTTTGATATATATGTATATATTGTTATAGGTTCGTGAATCAACCAGTGGCCAAGTCTTACTTCCCGACGAAGTAAAAATCTGTGAAAGTGAGTTATAGTCCCACTTTTAAAATCTAATATTTTTGGGATGAGAATACATGCAGGTTTTATAAATGATTTACAAAATAGACACAAGTACGTGAAACTACATTCTATGGTTGAATTATCGAAATCGAATATGCCCCTTTTTATTAAGTCTGGTAATCTAAGAATTAGGGAACAGACACCCTAATTGACGCGAATCCTAAAGATAGATCTATTGGGCCTAACAAACCCCATCCAAAGTACCGGATGCTTTAGTACTTCAAAATTTATATCATATCCGAAGGGTGTCCCGGAATGATGGGGATATTCTTATATATGCATCTTGTTATTGTCGGTTACCAGGTGTTCACCATATGAATGATTTTTATCTCTATGTATGGGATGTGTATTGAAATATGAAATCTTGTGGTCTATTGTTACGATTTGATATATATAGGTTAAACCTATAACTCACCAACATTTTTGTTGACGTTTTAAGCATGTTTATTCTCAGGTGATTATTAAGAGCTTCCGCTGTGTCATACTTAAATAAGGACAAGATTTGGAGTCCATACTTGTATGATATTGTGTAAAAACTGCATTCAAGAAACTTATTTTGTTGTAACATATTTGTATTGTAAACCATTATGTAATGGTCGTGTGTAAACAGGATATTTTAGATTATCATTATTTGATAATCTACGTAAAGCTTTTTAAACCTTTATTGATGAAATAAAGGTTATGGTTTGTTTAAAAATGAATGCAGTCTTTGAAAAACGTCTCATATAGAGGTCAAAACCTCGCAACGAAATCAATTAATATGGAACGTTTTTAATCAATAAGAACGGGACATTTCAGTTGGTATCCGAGCGTTGGTCTTAGAGAACCAGAAAATTTGCATTAGTGTGTCTTATCGAGTTTGTTAGGATGCATTAGTGAGTCTGGACTTCGACCGTGTTTTCTTTAAAAATGATTGCTTAACATTTTTGTTGGAAACTATATATTTTTAACATATGAATATTATGTGATATATTAATCTCTTAACTCGTTTGATATTATGTGATAGATGTCTACCTCTAGAACAAGTCCCATTGACTCACCTAATAATAATGAAGAGTCAAATGTAAATTGGAATGATTTGTGGACTGATTCACAAGTTCCCGAAGAGGAACCGGAAGAAGAGTCAGAACCGGAAGAAGAATCGGAACCGGAAGAAGAATCGGAACCGGATGAAGAAATAGAACCGGTGGGGGAAATAATAAAACGGTTAAGTAAAAGAAAATCCTCAACCAACCGACCAAAGTTAATTATGGTCAATGGTGTTTCCGCCAAGGAAGCAAAATATTGGGAGGATTACCAATTCTCCGATGAATCGGATTCCGACGAGAATTCCGATGATGTTATAGAAATTACCCCAACTGAATTTAAAAAGGCAAAAGAAAATAATAAGGGAAAGGGCATAAAAATAGAGAAATCTAATTCCAACCCCGATGAACTTTATATGTATCGTCAACCCCTGAAGTCCTTAAGTTGTAACAATGACCCGGGAACCTCTAAACCACCAGGTTTTTCTAAACCAATGTGGACAACGACGGCTCGTATTAGGGGAACATCATATATCCCTAGAAACTTGGCAAAACGAACCAAAACCGAAGAAGAAGAAACGAGCGAGTCGGAATAAGATAGTTGTATTCGTGTGGTGTAATATATGGAATATAGTGTTCTTATGCTTTATGATATATGTAAAAATTGCTTGTATTAATAAGTATTTTTTTTATGAATCTAACTCTTGTCTATTTTACAGTTTAAAAACACAAAATGGATAGACAACCCAATATTTTAAGAGACCTACCCGGAGACATGATTGATGAAATCTTGTCTAGAGTCGGCCAGAATTCTTCGGCACAACTATTTAAGGCGAGATCAGTTTGTAAGACATTCGAAGAACGTTCCAAGAATGTCTTGGTTTATAAGAGACTTTCGTTTGAAAGATGGGGGATATCACATTGGGAAACCCATAAGTTACGATGTGTTTACTTTGACGCATATATTGCGGGGAACCCAAATGCTATTTTACGCAACGGGTTAAGAAATTATTTTGACTCAATATATCCGAATATTGGACTTCGTGATTTAGAAAAAGCGGCTAACATGCAACATAAAGAAGCATGTTATGCTTACGGATTAGTAATGTTCGCTTCTCACCAAAGTGAGAACAAGAACATCGGGCTACAACTGTTAAACAAAACGTTTCCACAAGTGACGGAGTCGGTAATTGGGGTAAGAAATGAGGTTTTTAGATTATTACGGGACTGTTGGACATTACGTAACCCTCGTCCCTTTGATGACGTTACAACACGCTGTCTTATCAACGGCCATAACGGTTATGTTGCACAAGACCAAGGATGGGAAGTAGTCCTAGTAAAACCAGAATGCATGACTTGTTTCTGGACGTATGAATTACGTGTCTTTATTGCCTTTGCTGAACGACTTGTGTACTAGCTAGAATTGTCTTCACAACTATCTTGTATCAAAGTTATTGTGTGCTATATTTCATGCTTTATGTAAAATAAGCGGTATTGTAAGTTTGTAAAATATTGTATAAAAGTTTGAACGCGAAATATTATTATAATCAGTTTTTCATATAGAATTGTAGTAGTTGAATTGTATATTAGCTACTAAGTATGAACTTAACGGGTAGGTACTACCCGAATTTAAACTTATAAAACGCTAATATGAAGAAAAAGCTTTTATAAATGAGTTCATATTATGCTACGAAATACTATTAACTACTCTTAATATTCTGTATGATTAACTTGTTCCATTTAACTATTTTGAAGGAAATGGCACCGACTACTCGACACACCGTGAATATGAATGAAGAGGAATTCCGTACTTTTCTAGCTTCAAACATAGCCGCAGTACAGGCTGCGCTACATACCAACAATAACCTTGGATCTAGCAATACAAGAAATCGTGTAGGATGCACCTACAAAGAATTCACTGCCTGCAAACCTTTGGAATTTGATGGAACCGAAGGATCGATCGGATTGAAACGGTGGACCGAGAAGGTTGAATCGGTGTTTGCCATAAGTAAGTGTACTGAAGAGGACAAAGTGAAGTACGCTACGCATACCTTCACAGGTTCTGCGTTAACATGGTGGAATACCTATCTAGAGCAAGTGGGACAAGATGATGCGTACGCACTACCGTGGTCAGCATTCAAGCACTTGATGAACGAGAAGTACCGTCCCAGAACCGAGGTCAATAAGCTCAAGACAGAACTTAGAGGGTTACGAACCCAAGGATTTGATATTACCACGTACGAAAGACGATTCACAGAATTGTGCCTATTGTGTCCGGGAGCATTCGAAGATGAGGAAGAGAAGATCGATGCGTTTGTGAAAGGATTACCGGAAAGAATCCAAGAAGATATAAGTTCACACGAGCCCGCCTCCATACAACAGGCATGTAGAATGGCTCACAAACTAGTGAACCAGATTGAAGAAAGAATTAAAGAACAGACTGCTGAAGAGGCCAATGTGAAGCAAGTCAAAAGAAAGTGGGAGGAAAACGGTGATAAGAATCACCAATACAACAATAACAGCAATTACAACAATAATCGCAACAATTATCCCAACAATCGCAACATCAATCGCAACTACAACAAACGGCCCAACAACAACAACAACAACAACAACAACAGCAACTACAACAATCATCCCAACAACAATAATAACCGCAACAACAACAACAATCAGAAGCAACTATGCCAAAGGTGTGAAAAGAATCACTCGGGGTTCTGCACCAAATTTTGCAACAAGTGTAAAAGAAATGGTCATAGCGCGGCGAAGTGTGAGGTCTACGGACCAGGGGTTAATAGAACGAAAGGAACAAATGGTGTCGGAACGAGTAATGGCGGAGCAAGTAGTGTCGGAGCAAGTTATGCCAATGTAGTTTGTTATAAATGTGGAAAACCAGGCCACATTATTAGAAATTGCCCGAACCAGGAGAACACGAATGGACAAGGCCGTGGAAGAGTTTTCAATATTAATGCGGTAGAGGCACAGGAAGACCCGGAGCTTGTTACGGGTACGTTTCTTATTGACAATAAATCTGCTTACGTTTTATTTGATTCGGGTGCGGATAGAAGCTATATGAGTAGAGATTTTTGTGCTAAATTAAGTTGTCCATTGACGCCTTTAGATAGTAAATTTTTACTCGAATTAGCAAATGGTAAATTAATTTCAGCAGATAATATATGTCGGAATCGAGAAATTAAACTGGTTAGCGAAACATTTAAGATTGATTTGATACCAGTAGAGTTAGGGAGTTTTGATGTGATAATCGGTATGGACTGGTTGAAAGAAGTGAAAGCGGAGATCGTTTGTTACAAAAATGCAATTCGCATTATACGAGAAAAAGGAAAACCCTTAATGGTGTACGGAGAAAAGGGCAACACGAAGCTACATCTTATTAGTAATTTGAAGGCATAAAAACTAATAAGAAAAGGTTGCTATGCTGTTCTAGCACACGTCGAGAAAGTACAAACTGAAGAAAAGAGCATCAATGATGTTCCCATTGCAAAAGAATTTCCCGATGTATTTCCGAAAGAATTACCGGGATTACCCCCACATCGATCCGTTGAATTTCAAATATATCTTGTACCAGGAGCTGCACCAATAGCTCGTGCTCCTTACAGACTCGCACCCAGCGAGATGAAAGAACTGCAAAGCCAATTACAAGAACTTTTAGAGCGTGGTTTCATTCGACCAAGCACATCACCGTGGGGAGCTCCTGTTTTGTTTGTCAAGAAGAAAGATGGTACATTCAGGTTGTGTATCGACTACCGAGAGTTGAACAAACTTACCATCAAGAACCGCTACCCACTACCGAGAATCGACGACTTATTTGATCAACTACAAGGCTCGTCTGTTTATTCAAAGATTGACTTACGTTCCGGGTATCATCAAATGCGGATGAAAGAAGATGATATTCCAAAGACTGCTTTCAGAACACGTTACGGTCATTACGAGTTTATGGTCATGCCGTTTGGTTTAACTAATGCACCAGCTGTGTTCATGGACCTTATGAACCGAGTGTGTGGACCATACCTTGACAAGTTTGTCATTGTTTTCATTGATGACATACTTATTTACTCAAAGAATGACCAAGAACACGGTGAACATTTGAGAAAGGTGTTAGAAGTATTGAGGAAGGAAGAATTGTACGCTAAGTTTTCAAAGTGTGCATTTTGGTTGGAAGAAGTTCAATTCCTCGGTCACATAGTGAACAAAGAAGGTATTAAGGTAGATCCGGCAAAGATAGAAACTGTTGAAAAGTGGGAAACCCCGAAAACTCCGAAACACATACGCCAGTTTTTAGGACTAGCTGGTTACTACAGAAGGTTCATCCAAGACTTTTCCAGAATAGCAAAACCCTTGACTGCATTAACGCATAAAGGGAAGAAATTTGAATGGAATGATGAACAAGAGAAAGCGTTTCAGTTATTGAAGAAAAAGCTAACTACGGCACCTATATTGTCATTGCCTGAAGGGAATGATGATTTTGTGATTTATTGTGATGCATCAAAGCAAGGTCTCGGTTGTGTATTAATGCAACGAACGAAGGTGATTGCTTATGCGTCTAGACAATTGAAGATTCACGAACAAAATTATACGACGCATGATTTGGAATTAGGCGCGGTTGTTTTTGCATTAAAGACTTGGAGGCACTACTTATATGGGGTCAAAAGTATTATATATACCGACCACAAAAGTCTTCAACACATATTTAATCAGAAACAACTGAATATGAGGCAGCGTAGGTGGATTGAATTATTGAATGATTACGATTTTGAGATTCGTTACCACCCGGGGAAGGCAAATGTGGTAGCCGATGCCTTGAGCAGGAAGGATAGAGAACCCATTCGAGTAAAATCTATGAATATAATGATTCATAATAACATTACTACTCAAATAAAGGAGGCGCAACAAGGAGTTTTAAAAGAGGGAAATTTAAAGGATGAAATACCCAAAGGATCGGAGAAGCATCTTAATATTCGGGAAGACGGAACCCGGTATAGGGCTGAAAGGATTTGGGTACCAAAATTTGGAGATATGAGAGAAATGGTACTTAGAGAAGCTCATAAAACCAGATACTCAATACATCCTGGAACGGGGAAGATGTACAAGGATCTCAAGAAACATTTTTGGTGGCCGGGTATGAAAGCCGATGTTGCTAAATACGTAGAAGAATGTTTGACGTGTTCTAAGGTCAAAGCTGAGCATCAGAAACCATCAGGTCTACTTCAACAACCCGAAATCCCGGAATGGAAATGGGAAAACATTACCATGGATTTCATCACTAAATTGCCAAGGACTGCAAGTGGTTTTGATACTATTTGGGTAATAGTTGATCGTCTCACCAAATCAGCACACTTCCTACCAATAAGAGAAGATGACAAGATGGAGAAGTTAGCACGACTGTATTTGAAGGAAGTCGTCTCCAGACATGGAATACCAATCTCTATTATCTCTGATAGGGATGGCAGATTTATTTCAAGATTCTGGCAGACATTACAGCAAGCATTAGGAACTCGTCTAGACATGAGTACTGCCTATCATCCACAAACTGATGGGCAGAGCGAAAGGACAATACAAACGCTTGAAGACATGCTACGAGCATGTGTTATTGATTTCGGAAACAGTTGGGATCGACATCTACCGTTAGCAGAATTTTCCTACAACAACAGCTACCATTCAAGCATTGAGATGGCGCCGTTTGAAGCACTTTATGGTAGAAAGTGCAGGTCTCCGATTTGTTGGAGTGAGGTGGGGGATAGACAGATTACGGGTCCGGAGATTATACAAGAAACTACCGAGAAGATCATCCAAATTCAACAACGGTTGAAAACCGCCCAAAGTCGACAAAAGAGCTACGCTGACATTAAAAGAAAAGATATAGAATTTGAAATTGGAGAGATGGTCATGCTTAAAGTTTCACCTTGGAAAGGCGTTGTTCGATTTGGTAAGCGAGGGAAATTAAATCCAAGGTATATTGGACCATTCAAGATTATTGATCGTGTCGGACCAGTAGCTTACCGACTTGAGTTACCTCAACAACTCGCGGCTGTACATAACACTTTCCACGTCTCGAATTTGAAGAAATGTTTTGCTAAAGAAGATCTCACTATTCCGTTAGATGAAATCCAAATCAACGAAAAACTCCAATTCATCGAAGAACCCGTCGAAATAATGGATCGTGAGGTTAAAAGACTTAAGCAAAACAAGATACCAATTGTTAAGGTTCGATGGAATGCTCGTAGAGGACCCGAGTTCACCTGGGAGCGTGAAGATCAGATGAAGAAGAAATACCCGCATCTATTTCCAGAAGATTCGTCAACACCTTCAACAGCTTAAAATTTCGGGACGAAATTTATTTAACGGGTAGGTACTGTAGTGACCCGAACTTTTCCATGTTTATATATATTAATTGAGATTGATGTTTACATGATTAAATGTTTCCAACATGTTAAGCAATCAAACTTGTTAAGACTTGATTAATTGAAATAGGTTTCATATAGACAATTGACCACCCAAGTTGACCGGTGATTCACGAACGTTAAAACTTGTAAAAACTATATGATGACATATATATGGATATATATATATAGTTAACATGATACTATGATAAGAAAACATATCATAAAGTATATTAACAATGAACTACATATGTAAAAACAAGACTACTAACTTAATGATTTTTAAACGAGACATATATGTAACGATTATCGTTGTAAAGACATTTAATGTATATATATCATATTAAGAGATATTCATACATGATAATATCATGATAATATAATAATTTAAAATCTCATTTGATATTATAAACATTGAGTTAACAACATTTAACAAGATCGTTAACCTAAAGGTTTCAAAACAACACTTACATGTAACGACTAACGATGACTTAACGACTCAGTTAAAATGTATATACATGTAGTGTTTTAATATGTATTTATACACTTTTGAAAGACTTCAATACACTTATCAAAATACTTCTACTTAACAAAAATGCTTACAATTACATCCTCGTTCAGTTTCATCAACAATTCTACTCGTATGCACCCGTATTCGTACTCGTACAATACACAGCTTTTAGATGTATGTACTATTGGTATATACACTCCAATGATCAGTTCTTAGCAGCCCATGTGAGTCACCTAACACATGTGGGAACCATCATTTGGCAACTAGCATGAAATATCTCATAAAATTACAAAAATATGAGTAATCATTCATGACTTATTTACATGAAAACAAAATTACATATCCTTTATATCTAATCCATACACCAACGACCAAAAACACCTACAAACACTTTCATTCTTCAATTTTATTCATCTAATTGATCTCTCTCAAGTTCTATCTTCAAGTTCTAAGTGTTCTTCATAAATTCCAAAAGTTCTAGTTTCATAAAATCAAGAATACTTTCAAGTTTGCTAGCTCACTTCCAATCTTGTAAGGTGATCATCCAACCTCAAGAAATCTTTGTTTCTTACAGTAGGTTATCATTCTAATACAAGGTAATAATCATATTCAAACTTTGGTTCAATTTCTATAACTATAACAATCTTATTTCAAGTGATGATCTTACTTGAACTTGTTTTCGTGTCATGATTCTGCTTCAAGAACTTCGAGCCATCCAAGGATCCATTGAAGCTAGATCCATTTTTCTCTTTTCCAGTAGGTTTATCCAAGGAAATTAAGGTAGTAATGATGTTCATAACATCATTCGATTCATACATATAAAGCTATCTTATTCGAAGGTTTAAACTTGTAATCACTAGAACATAGTTTAGTTAATTCTAAACTTGTTCGCAAACAAAAGTTAATCCTTCTAACTTGACTTTTAAAATCAACTAAACACATGTTCTATATCTATATGATATGCTAACTTAATGATTTAAAACCTGGAAACACGAAAAACACCGTAAAACCGGATTTACGCCGTCGTAGTAACACCGCGGGCTGTTTTGGGTTAGTTAATTAAAAACTATGATAAACTTTGATTTAAAAGTTGTTATTCTGAGAAAATGATTTTTATTATGAACATGAAACTATATCCAAAAATTATGGTTAAACTCAAAGTGGAAGTATGTTTTCTAAAATGGTCATCTAGACGTCGTTCTTTCGACTGAAATGACTACCTTTACAAAAACGACTTGTAACTTATTTTTCCGACTAGAAACCTATACTTTTTTTGTTTAGATTCATAAAATAGAGTTCAATATGAAACCATAGCAATTTGATTCACTCAAAACGGATTTAAAATGAAGAAGTTATGGGTAAAACAAGATTGGATAATTTTTCTCATTTTAGCTACGTGAAAATTGGTAACAAATCTATTCCAACCATAACTTAATCAACTTGTATTATATATTATGTAATCTTGAGATACCATAGACACGTATACAATGTTTCGACCTATCATGTTGACACATCTATATATATTTCGGAACAACCATAGACACTCTATATGTGAATGTTGGAGTTAGCTATACAGGGTTGAGGTTGATTCCAAAATATATATAGTTTGAGTTGTGATCAATACTGAGATACGTATACACTGGGTCGTGGATTGATTCAAGATAATATTTATTGATTTATTTCTGTACATCTAACTGTGGACAACTAGTTGTAGGTTACTAACGAGGACAGCTGACTTAATAAACTTAAAACATCAAAATATATTAAAAGTGTTGTAAATATATTTTGAACATACTTTGATATATATGTATATATTGTTATAGGTTCGTGAATCAACCAGTGGCCAAGTCTTACTTCCCGACGAAGTAAAAATCTGTGAAAGTGAGTTATAGTCCCACTTTTAAAATCTAATATTTTTGGGATGAGAATACATGCAGGTTTTATAAATGATTTACAAAATAGACACAAGTACGTGAAACTACATTCTATGGTTGAATTATCGAAATCGAATATGCCCCTTTTTATTAAGTCTGGTAATCTAAGAATTAGGGAACAGACACCCTAATTGACGCGAATCCTAAAGATAGATCTATTGGGCCTAACAAACCCCATCCAAAGTACCGGATGCTTTAGTACTTCGAAATTTATATCATATCCGAAGGGTGTCCCGGAATGATGGGGATATTCTTATATATGCATCTTGTTATTGTCGGTTACCAGGTGTTCACCATATGAATGATTTTTATCTCTATGTATGGGATGTGTATTGAAATATGAAATCTTGTGGTCTATTATTACGATTTGATATATATAGGTTAAACCTATAACTCACCAACATTTTTGTTGACGTTTTAAGCATGTTTATTCTCAGGTGATTATTAAGAGCTTCCGCTGTGTCATACTTAAATAAGGACAAGATTTGGAGTCCATACTTGTATGATATTGTGTAAAAACTGCATTCAATAAACTTATTTTGTTGTAACATATTTGTATTGTAAACCATTATGTAATGGTCGTGTGTAAACAGGATATTTTAGATTATCATTATTTGATAATCTACGTAAAGCTTTTTAAACCTTTATTGATGAAATAAAGGTTATGGTTTGTTTAAAAATGAATGCAGTCTTTGAAAAACGTCTCATATAGAGGTCAAAACCTCGCAACGAAATCAATTAATATGGAACGTTTTTAATCAATAAGAACGGGACATTTCATATACCAATAGTACATACATCTAAAAGCTGTGTATTGTACGAGTACGAATACGGGTGCATACGAGTAGAATTGTTGATGAAACTGAACGAGGATGTAATTGTAAGCATTTTTGTTAAGTAGAAGTATTTTGATAAGTGTCTTGAAGTCTTTCAAAAGTGTATGAATACATATTAAAACACTACATGTATATACATTTTAACTGAGTCGTTAAGTCATCGTTAGTCGTTACATGTAAATGTTGTTTTGAAACCTTTAGGTTAACGATCTTGTTGAATGTTGTTAACCCATTGTTTATTATAACAAATGAGATGTTAAATTGTTATATTATCATGATATTATGATATATAATATATATTAGTATGATATATATACAGTTAAATGTCGTTACAACGATAATCGTTACATATATGTCTCGTTTCGAAATCATTAAGTTAGTAGTCTTATTTTTCCATATGTATTTCATTGTTAATACACTTAATAATATATTTACTTATCATTCAACATAATTAACCAAGTGTATCAATATCTTAATATGATTCATGTGTACCTAGTAAGACGTTGTTATAACGATAATCGTTATATATATCGTTTTCGAGTTTCTGAAATTAAATCTCATTTTTATATATATAACTCATTGTTAAATACCTAATGAGATACATAGTTATAATAAATTCATGTTAACTATATGTATAACCATATATATGTCATCGTATAGTTTTTGCAAGTTTTAACGTTCGTGAATCACCGGTCAACTTGGGTGGTCAATTGTCTATATGAAACCTATTTCAATTAATCAAGTCTTAACAAGTTTGATTGCTTAACATGTTGGAAACACTTAATCATGTAAATAACAATTTCATTTAATATATATATATATAAACATGGAAAAGTTCAGGTCACTACAGTAGACATATCCGAAATGACTAAAGTCATCAATGAAAGTAACGAAGTATCTTTCACCATTCCTAGTCATGGGCTTAAAGGGTCCACATACATCCGAATGTATTAATCCCAGTAAGTATTTAGCCCTTTCATAGGTCCCTTTGAAAGGTGCTTTAGTCATTTTGCCTTGTAAACAAGATTCACATACATCAAATGAGTCTAGCTTACTTGATTTCAAAAGGCCATTCTTTTGAAGTGTATGCATTTGATTCTTGTTTATGTGACCAAGGCAACAATGCCATAAGTAGGAATCACTCAAATCCCTTTTGAGTTTCTTGGTGTTTGCATGGTATATTGAGCTATTGTATGATGTGTCATCATGAACCAATTCATAAATACAATTCAAAGGCGTAGCCTTAAAATAGAACACATTATCTAAAGAAACATGGATATCATCATCAATAAAATTGAAATCAAAACCACATTGTCTTAAATGGGAAATAGAAATAACGTTTCGAGTCAAATCAGGAGCATACAAAACATTTCTCAAAACAAGCTCCAACCCAGTTTGTAACTTTAAAACAAAGTCTCCTTCAGCTTCTACGTGCACCTTTGCACCATTTCCCATGAAGAGACTTGTTGTTCCCACTCTTTGTTTACTTCTTTTGTATCCCTATAAAGAATTGCAAATATGAGTACCACATCCTGTGTCTAATACCCATGTATTAGAAGAAGTAATACTAAGCTCAATGTATACCATATATACATTACCTGAGGTTTGCCCTGCATCCCTCTTTTCTTTCAACTCCTTAAGGTAGATCGGACAGTTGCGTTTCCAGTAACCCATTTCACCGCAACTAAAGCACAGATCTTCCTTGGGGCTAGCTTGATCGGTAACCTTTTGCTTTTTGTTTTTGTTGATTGGGGTAACCAACTTCCCCTTTCCCTTACCCCTGCCTTGATAGGCGGGTCCTTTCCTCTTAGCCACCTTTGGCTTAGAAGTGGAATTGTTTTTGTACCCACCTTCATTGATCATAAGCACAGGTGAAGCCCTTTTATGTGACAACCCGAAAATTTCCAACCAAATTTAAACTTTAATCTTTATATGTTTTCGACACGATAAGCAATATTTGTTAAGTTAAATTTCAAGAATTTTAAACTATGTTCATACATTCATTCAACCTAGACCAAGTTCCAACGATTCACGAACCATTAAACGAATATGATTATATATGTATATGTGTATATATATTATAACTTGAAACGTAAACAAAATATTAGATTAAATACTTTATATGATTGTATCTGTTTCAAAATGTTTATCAATGGAATTAGAAGATAATATCAAATGATTGAATTATCAGATATATTGAATTATGATTACAAGTTTCTGTTGAAAGGCCCACGTTGATTTGAGAAATCTTTCCATTTTAACAATATTCGAAAAATGGTAAAGTGATTTATAAATAAGAACAAATTTTTAATCATTGAGAACTAGACAAAGGATAGTGAAAGATTAAATCTCATTAAGACTCGAGTGATCTATTTAGTTTCAAACGTACAAGAACGTTTTCAGTTTAAAAAGAACTTTATTATTAAAACATATATAACTTTTATAAATATCTAGAACCACTTATGACAACTCATTACTTAACTAGTATGATAAAGATAACGATATTTATATTTTATTTTATTAAATATATATAACGATTTAAATTAATATTATATATATTTATATGCGTATTATACGTACATAGTTTTATACTTTTACTATACTTAAACTTTACCTTTACTTTACTTTAACTTTAATAATTCACTTTAATAATTCATACTTTAATAATTCACTTTAATAATTCATACTTTAATAATTCACTTTAATAATTCATACTTTAATAATTCACTTTAATAATTCATACTTTAATAATTCACTTTAATAATTCATACTTTAATAATTCACTTTAATAATTCAAAAATCTATTATAAATAGAATTTAATAGGTTTCATTATTTCATAGAAACTTGAAAATATTTTTCTCTAAACTCTCTCAATCGATTTACATATATATATTTACTCCGTATTATTTCAAGATATTATTAGTATACATAAAATATTACGACGGAGTGCTGTCCGAGTGATTTTGAAATTGTTTTTCGAGTGGGATAGGATTAAGGAAATTATGGGTTATAGCTATGGAGGTGATTGAGTATGGTTCATGGGTATGCTCGTGAGGTCAATATAGTGTTTATCATTTCCGTTGCGTCTACGTACCTTTCCTGCAATATTGAATCTCAATATTGATACGTGAGTACTCATAATTTAACTTTTACATACTAATAGTGTATCCCTGACTAGTGCTCGAGTATTTAGGATTTTGCATGCTTGTACTTTTGATATTGCCCTTAGACAGGTTAGGTTGAATCTTGAATTAGTTACACTTGCGGTTGATATAAGGTATAAGATATGCATGTCCTCAGAAAGCTAGCGAAAAATTAAGAACTTTTCCTTTAGATATCGAATGGTTTCGATGAACGGATTAGAAGTTATAATCAATTGAATTTTTGATATTTTTATTAAAAATGATTATTATTATCGTCATTTTTATCGTCGTTCTAGTTTTATCTTATTATTATCATTATTATTATCATTATCAATAAAAGAGATTTATCATTAAAAATTGTTATTTTTTTTATTATTACTATCGTTATTATCGTTAAAGTTATAATTAGTATTATTATTATTATCCAATTATTATTATTATTATTATTATTATTATTATTATTATTATTATTATTATTATTATTATTGGTATTATTATTATTATTATTATCATTATTAATATATATATCATTATTTAAAAATGGTTATTGTTATTGTTATTGTTATTATTATTATTACTATATTATCATTAAGATAATTATTAGTATTATCATTAATAATGTTATAGTAACTATCATTATTAATATTAGTGTAATTAAAACAAATATTTGTAACACCTAATTATTATGATTACTATTATTATCATTATTATGAACACGATATAAAAGACGATTAAAAGCTATTAAATGAAACGATTAGGAAATAATGGGTAAGAGTATCATGATGAAATTAAATATTATAAGATATTGATTTAGATAAAATTATCGTTCTTATTATTTTTATCATTACTATTATTATTAAAAGTATCGTTAGTATTAAAACTATCATTGTAACAAAAATTATCATTTTAATAGAAATGTCATTGTTACTATAAAATATCATTATTATTATTATTTTAAATAGAATTATTATTTTAAAGATAATATTAAAAATTATCATAAATATTAAAGTTATCATAATTAGAATTATCGTTTTATCATAATGTCATCTTCGTAATTATAAATATTGATATTTTTATAATAATAATTATTATTACAAAATAATACAACGTTTACTTACTATCATTATAGATATTATGTTATCAAATAAATATGTGATACAAACATATTTTACTACGTGTAATAACTTACTTTAATAATACCTATCATATTATCTTTATGATATTAAATGAACCCTATAAATTTTATTACTTAATATATATAAATGTATATTTTATTATATAAATTTAATATAAAATTTTATTTATTAATAAATAAATTATATTATTTACTCTAATAAATCTTTTAAAAATATTTAAAAAGATAAAACGACGATATTTAAACTATATATTAATCATGTATAGATTTTTGGAAATTATTTTGAGTCAAATTTACTTTTGTTGACTTTTGCATATTAGTCTCGAGCATTAGGATTGTGGTACACTATGACTTGACCTAATTTGTTAGACAAATGTTGACCAACACATAAATATATATAATTAATTTAGGTTCGTGAATTCGAGGCCAACCTTGCACTTGTTCAATGACGTTATATGTATTTTTACTACGAAATACAGTATGGTGAGTTTCATTTTCCTTTTTACCCTTTATATTTTTGGGACTGAGAATACATGCGCTTTTATAAATGTTTGACGAAATAGACACAAGTAATTGAAACTACATTCTATGGTTGAATTATCGAAATCGAATATGCCCCTTTTTATTAAAGTCTGGTAATCTAAGAATTAGGGAACAGACACCCTAATTGACGCGAATCCTAAAGATAGATCTATTGGGCCTAACAAACCCCATCCAAAGTACCGGATGCTTTAGTACTTCGAAATTTATATCATGTCCGAAGGAAGATCCCGGAATGATAGGGGATATTCTTATTTGTATCTAGTTAATGTCGGTTAACAGGTGTTCACCATATGAATGATTATTTTTGTCTCTATGCATGGGACGTATATTTATGAGAACTGGAAATGAAATTCTTGTGGTCTATTAAAATGATGTAAATAAATGATTATGATAAACTAATGAACTCACCAACCTTTTAGTTGACACTTTAAAGCATGTTTATTCTCAGGTGTTAAAGAAATCTTCTGCTGTGCATTTGCTCATTTTAAAGATATTACTTGGAGTCTTTCATAGCATATTTCGAAGAACGTTGCATTCGAGTCATTGAGTTCATCAAAGATTATTATTAAATCAATTTATAGTTGGATAGTGCATATTATGAAATGGTATGCATGCCTGTCAATTTTCGATGTAAAGAAAGATTGTCTTTTAAAAACGAATGCAATGTTTGTAAAATGTATCATATAGAGGTCAAATACCTCGCAATGTAATCAACTATTGTGAATCATTTATAATGTATATGAACGGGTCCTTTCAGTTGGTATCTGAGCGGTGGTCTTAGCGAACCAGGTCTGCATTAGTGTGTCTAACTGATAATTCGATAGGATGCACTAGTGAGTCTGGACTTCGACCGTGTCTGCATGTCAAAAGTTTTGCTTATCATTTTGTGTCGAAAATTAACTACTTATCATCCTCAGGAAATTACCTGCTTATCATTTTTAGTCTAAGACACGTCTTGCTGCATTGATTGCATGAATAGTGTATAGACAAAAATTCATATCTTAGCATATCTGCTAAATCATATCTTATCGTATCTGTTACTTTAAACTTTGTCTGACATATCCCGCAAAGTCCTCCGTAATCTACGAAATCTTTTGATCTATATATATATATATATATATATATATATATATATATATATATATATATATATATATATATATATTCTATGTAATTAGAATACCATCCGTTAGCCAAAATCATTTCATATCGAAAAAAAAAATCCTTTATCCAATCGTACGAAATGGAATTCGTCATCAGTTCAAGTCACTCAGATTCCGAAATCGAATCCCATTCAAACTCCGAAAGTAGTGTGTACGGAATAGATCAACCAATCAGTCATCACCTATTCTAGATGAATTGGGGATGGGTTCGTAACCTCCTCAATCATTGGAGACAAGAAGAAGGTGATCCCTTCCATCCACCACATTGCCCTCTTGAGGAAGATCCTGAAGCACTTACCGGCGAACCTGTCCGAAACACCATGTTCTCGCTCATTTCCAGAGTATCTCGTCACGATTATATATTACATCAAATTTTAGATTTTATTTATCCGCTCGTCCGAACCGACAATCACCCCGGTGTAATAGAAGAAGTCAACGAGCTTCGCGCTCGGGTAGTGGCTTTGGAGAATATGGTGCAGAGATTACAAACACCAGCAGCAGCATCAGCAGCATAACCAGTACCACCATCATCAACGCCAACAGTACCATTACCACCTCCAACCACAATCGCGTCGTAAACCTCAACTTCACAATCTGTCCCACGAGCATCAACGTCATACGCACCATAGATACCAAGGAGTACCAACAACAATAACTGACGAAGTATTAATTCATAACTTCATTGAAGAAATATTCCGCGGCGATTATGTAATCTCTAAAGTCTTAGAGATTATCTAATCTAGCCCTAACCATAAATCAGTTAAGCGAACCAAAATGATAGAAGGAAGAGTAGAAATCCTGACAAAAATGGTGTGTGATTAACAAGCTAAACTTGCTTTACTAACAGCATCAACAGTACCGTCAGCGTTACCAGCATCGTCAGTATAGTCAACATCCGAATCAACAACACCGATAACATCACAAACTCCGTCAGTTCAAGAAACACTGTGGACATCATTACGAATCAATAACGTGTATATTGTATCAACGAGTTATGAAGAATTAACTCATTCCCTCTGAAGAAATTATATGTATATATATATATATATATATATATATATATATATATATATATATATATATTGAAATAAATCTTTCCGTGCTAAGCTATTGTGTGTGAATCTTAACTACTCGGTTAATTCATATTACAAATATGCAATAATGTACGTCCTTCGGCCGCAACTTAACCAGCGTTAACTACAATCTCTGTCGCAATTCAACAAATTCCAATTCATAATAAATCAAGTATATATTTGATTTTACACTTTCATCATCGATGTACCCGAAACTTTTCAGATAACATCATTCGTACTTTGCGAAATTCACAAGAATTCCACGAACCGAACATCATACATCAACAAATAACGAAGTATTGATTCATAATTTCAATGTCATTAATGAAATACTGCGTAAAAGTTATGTACTTTTTAAAGCCTTTAGGGATTATTCAATTCTAGTTTCAATCGTAAATCAAATGAGTTTAATTTAACATTAACTCATTAAATCTATGTTACATCTGAAGAAAATATACATATATATATTTTCATAAAGACTGTAATAAAATTCTTTTGTACAAAATATTAATTGTGAATTTTTTTTTAACGGGTAGGTAATACCCGAGAGATATATAAATTCACAAATAATATGTTACATTCTTAGAATCTGATTCAGCAAATCATCCATTATACTCCCTACTTTCACAACAATATACATTCTTTTATAGAAATCAAAACAACCATACTCATTCAAAATTTAATTACATATTCTGATTTTGAAATCTCAAAATTCAACTCGAGATATGACCAAAATCATCACTCTTAGATCCTTACATCTTTCACAAGCTATATTTTGACTTCAAAACTATGTTAGAACATCAAATGTATGTTAACGATTACAATCTGTGTTCAAACCCTTCGAAAATTTCTGAAGACACTTCGAATGATGAGCAATCGAGATGATGATCCAACCACATGTTACCCACAGTTATGTACCCGAAAAACTCTTGAAACCAAAGTAAAAGTTTAAACAACGTGTCCGCTTCAGATTCTTTGGCATTTATTAGCAAAAATAACTTTGCGACTCCTATTCAAAGTAGCCATTTTTGTCACAGCTCCAGCAAGTCAACTTCGACTTTTCAGTCAGACTAACCTTATTATAACCTTGAGATATACACCATCGTTACCAGGGAACCTTTTACATTCCACCACATTATTAGCAGATGTACCAACAAGTTCATTACCCTTTGAATTTAGCCTCTCCAAAAAGTCATTATAATTATTTATTGAAACCCCATCATTTACTCATTCGCATCTTGTAATGAGAATTGCCATATGAATCATTGGGAATTAGCAATCAATATTTTGAAATCTCGCAGCATGTCTACGCTAACAGTTATATGTGTATATATAACGTCTATATTCTGGACTTAATTTGAATGTGAAGTTTATGAAAAATACTCCAAACTATGAATTGGTTCTCCGAAAATGGATAAAAATGCTGATGAAGCAGCAAAAACTATAAACGACTTTAAACAGTAAAAGCTGGATAATAATGATGAAGTGTGCTGGCAAAGAGTAGAAAAAGAGAAGTTTTGGAACTGGAAAACGGATTGAGCAAAGTAGGAAGGAGGCTGTGGACAAATTACAAAGACTGAACCTGACTTCAAAGGATCCAAATGATTCAGTACCTACTGAAGTCATTAACGAATACATTGCTCCTGACTCTAAACCCCTGCAGACAATATTCTTCATCATCCTCTGATATTAGAAATTCTAAAATATCATTATATCTTTCATTATAAATATCCTCCATATTTCTGAAGATATTTTCTTAATTTTTCTTATTTGAAATCATTTACCTCTTCGCGCTATCTGTATTACATCATAAAAGAAACTATTTTAGTTTCTAAATTCTGAAACATTCAAGTTTAAAATAGGAATATTTTGAAGTAGTGTTGGGAACTGAAGCATGAATTAGTATAATATAATGACACTTGATCAACGTGATTATATTACAGTAAGTCATGCTTAGTTTCTAAATGGAACGTGATGATTCACAGATCATAACATCATCATGTGCCATGTTATACGACTCTTGTATTCTATTTAACCTCTAAAATATCAAGAAAATATTTCTTGATGATTCGGCCTTTTCCAAGGTATTCTAGTAATTTGACAAGTCAAGATCATGCCATCACAATTTTCTTCCTAGAACATTAACAATGTTCATTCCGAAATTCATATATGTGAATTCTGAACCATTACAAGCGGTGCTTAATCGCAAGAAGAAGAAACGAAAGGACAAAACTCCGAAATAGAAATTGGGGTATAAATTACAGCAAATAAAAGAGAGCATTAACTGTTAATGATAATGATTATAGAAGACAGAAGCAGAAACTTTGAAATATAAGGGAACATATAAAGCCCAACGATAAACCAGAAATTATAAACCATATATCGATGCATATAGCAATATAAAGACACGGGAGAACTAGAAACACTATAAACCCAAGAGTATAGTAGAAGTAAATAGATTCTTAAGGCGGTAGATGAAAAAGAAGAATGACCGATATGAAAGTTAGAAGTATATTGAGAATCAGAACTGGATGGAGCATATTGATGAATACTTTAAAATATGAGTTGAGGGGGAAAGAATAGAAGGTGATGAAACATGACTAGGAACTTAGAAATCAACAGATTTAACTCACACAATGGTGGAATAAGTGAATCAAACCCTCTAGTGAATAGGTTAAGTTTTTTTTTGATTAATTTAGTCAAACCACAACTAAATCAAGTGTGATTAGATCAACACCTAGAGCTATTATTAACTACCTGGGTGATTTGGACTGAGAGAGAATCAGAGGAGCACACTAGATCTGAGTGTGTGTAACAAATGAGAGGCTTAACCTAAAATGAAGAACATAAGACTTTATATACCCCTGCTGCTGACTCACCTATACGATTCATTCATCACACGTACGGGTGATCACTCACTCATGTCTTCTCATTTAGGTTGTAATTGTGACTCAGCATCAACCGTGCGTATGAGCCTGTCAGCCAAACTAGTGAGGCTTCACTCGTACGTCTGACTAAGTCTAACATAGTCAAACATCTAAATCTCGTTCCTGCAGTTCTTGTAACCACATACAAACACGGATAGGATAATAGCGAGCAATCATGGTGGCCTGTAAACTGTTGTACCTGCAATGGACATGGGTAGATATCTAGGGACTTGCATAAAATGCATCAACAGAAGGTGTGAGTTGTAAGGAAACGAAGGAGGTGAATTTATAAGAAAATCTCTGACAGAACAATTAAAATGGACGATCACATTTAAAGCGGATCCTAATTCCCTTGATTACCGGAGAGTCAAATCTTATTAAGAAGATTTTCTTCAAATCCCTTGAAATCTGGAAATCAATCATTTCTACGTCAAATGATAAGATGAATCTACACTTACTCATTTCACTCTTCTATGTTAGCTTCATTCGTACTCTTCATATAAATGGATTGTTTATCCAAATTATTCGCTGATGATAAAACTCTAATTTTCAGCCCGTATGCATCATGAAAACATACTTATTATCATTCACGACCTTTCCACTCAAATTTCGGGACGAAATTTCTTTAACGGGTAGGTACTGTGACAACCCGGAAATTTCCAACCAAATTTAAACTTTAATCTTTATATGTTTCCGACACGATAAGCAATATTTGTTAAGTTAAATTTCAAGAATTTTAAACTATGTTCATACATTCATTCAACCTCGACCAAGTTCCAACGATTCACGAACCATTAAACGAATATGATTATATATGTATATGTGTATATATATTATAACTTGAAACGTAAACAAAATATTAGATTAAATACTTTATATGATTGTATCTGTTTCAAAATGTTTATCAATGGAATTAGAAGATAATATCAAATGATTGAATTATCAGATATATTGAATTATGATTACAAGTCTCTGTTGAAAGGCCCACGTTGATTTGAGAAATCTTTCTATTTTAACAATATTCGAAAATGGTAAAGTGATTTATAAATAAGAACAAATTTTCAATCATTGAGAACTAGACAAAGGATAGTGAAAGATTGAATCTCATTAAGACTCGATTGATCTATTTAGTTTCAAACGTACAAAAACGTTTTCAGTTTAAAAAGAACTTTATTATTAAAACGTATATAACTTTCTATAAATATCTAGAACCACTTTTGACAACTCATTACTTAACTAGTATGATAAAGATAACGATATTTATATTTTATTTTATTATACGCGTATTATACGTACATTGTTTTATACTTTTACTATACTTAAACTTTACCTTTACTTTATTTTTACTTTACTTTAACTTTAATAATTCACTTTAATAATTCATACTTTAATAATTCACTTTAATAATTCATACTTTAATAATTCACTTTAATAATTCACTTTAATAATTCATACTTTAATAATTCACTTTAATAATTCATACTTTAATAATTCACTTTAATAATTCGTACTTTAATAATTCACTTTAATAATTAAAAAATCTATTATAAATAGAATTCAATAGGTTTCATTATTTCATAGAAACTTGAAAATATTTTTCTCTAAACTCGCTCAATCGATTTACATATATATATATTTACTCTGTATTATTTCAAGATATTATTAGTATACATAAAATATTATGACGGAGTGCTGTTCGAGTGATTTCGAAATTGTTTTTCGAGTGGGATAGGATTAAGGAAATTGTGGGTTATAGCTATGGAGGTGATTGAGTATGGTTCATGGGTATGCTCGTGAGGTCAATATAATGTTTATCATTTCCGTTGCGTCTACGTACCTTTCCTGCAATATTGAATCTCAATATTGATACGTGAGTACTCATAATTTAACTTTTACATACTAATAGTGTATCCCTGACTAGTGCTCGAGTATTTAGAATTTTGCATGCTTGTACTTTTGATATTGCCCTTAGACAGGTTAGGTTGAATCTTGAATTAGTTACACTTGCGGTTGATATAAGGTATAAGATATGCATGTCCTTGGAAAGCTAGCGAAAAATTAAGAACTTTTCCTTTAGATATCGAATGGTTTCGATGAACGGATTAGAAGTTATAATCAATTGAATTTTTGATATTTTTATTAAAAATGATTATTATTATCGTCATTTTTATTGTCGTTCTAGTTTTATCTTATTATTATCATTATTATTATCATTATCAATAAAAGGGATTTATCATTAAAAATTGTTATTTTTTTTATTATTACTATCGTTATTATCGTTAAAGTTATAATTAGTATTATTATTATTATCCAATTATTATTATTATTATTATTATTATTATTATTATTATTATTATTATTATTATTATTATTATTATTGGTATTATTATTATTATTATTATATTATCATTATTAATATATATATATCATTATTTAAAAATGGTTATTGTTATTGTTATTGTTATTATTATTATTACTATATTATCATTAAGATAATTATTAGTATTATCGTTAATAATGTTATAGTAACTATCAGTATTAATATTAGTGTAATTAAAACAAATATTTGTAACACCTAATTATTATGATTACTATTATTATCATTATTATGAACACGATATAAAAGACGATTAAAAGCTATTAAACGAAACGATTAGGAAATAATGGGTAAGAGTATCATGATGAAATTAAATATTATAAGATATTGATTTAGATAAAATTATCGTTCTTATTATTTTTATCATTACTATTATTATTAAAAGTATCGTTAGTATTAAAACTATCATTTTAACAAAAATTATCATTTTAACAGAAATGTCATTGTTTCTATAAAATATCATTATTATTGTTATTTTAAATAGAATTATTATTTTAAAGATAATATTAAAAATTATCGTAAATATTAAAGTTATCATAATCAGAATTATCGTTTTATCAGAATGTCATCTTCGTAATTATAAATATTGATATTTTTATAATAATAATTATTATTACAAAATAATACAACTTTTACTTACTATCATTATAGATATTATTTTATCAAATAAATATATGATACAAACATATTTTACTACGTGTAATAACTTACTTTAATAATACCTATCATATTTTCTTTATGATATTAAATGAACCCTATAAATTTTATTACTTAATATATATAAAAGTATATTTTATTATATAAATTTAATATAAAATTTTATTTATTAATAAATAAATTATATTATTTACTCTAATAAATCTTTTAAAAATATTTAAAAAGATAAAACGACAGTATTTAAACTATATATTAATCATGTATAGATTTTTGGAAATTATTTTGAGTCAAATTTACTTTTGTTGACTTTTGCATATTAGTCTCGAGCATTAGGATTGTGGTACACTATGACTTGACCTAATTTGTTAGACAAATGTTGACCAACACATAAATATATATAATTAATTTAGGTTCGTGAATCCGAGGCCAACCTTGCACTTGTTCAATGACGTTATATGTATGTTTACTACGAAATACAGTATGGTGAGTTTCATTTTCCTTTTTACCCTTTATATTTTTGGGACTGAGAATACATGCGCTTTTATAAATGTTTGACGAAATAGACACAAGTAATTGAAACTACATTCTATGGTTGAATTATCGAAATCGAATATGCCCCTTTTTATTAAAGTCTGGTAATCTAAGAATTAGGGAACATACACCCTAATTGACGCGAATCCTAAAGATAGATCTATTGGGCCTAACAAACCCCATCCAAAGTACCGGATGCTTTAGTACTTCGAAATTTATATCATGTCCGAAGGAGGATCCCGGAATGATAGGGGATATTCTTATATGTATCTAGTTAATGTCGCTTACCAGGTGTTCACCATATGAATGATTATTTTTGTCTCTATGCATGGGACGTATATTTATGAGAACTGGAAATGAAATTCTTGTGGTCTATTAAAATGATGGAAATAAATGATTATGATAAACTAATGAACTCACCAACCTTTTGGTTTATTTGCTCATTTTAAAGATATTAATTGGAGTCTTTCATAGCATATTTCGAAGAACGTTGCATTCGAGTCATTGAGTTCATCAAAGATTATTATTAAATCAATTTATAGTTGGATAGTGCATATTATGAAATGGTATGCATGCCTGTCAATTTTCGATGTAAAGAAAGATTGTCTTTTAAAAACGAATGCAATGTTTGTAAAATGTATCATATAGAGGTCAAATACCTCGCAATGTGATCAACTATTGTGAATCATTTATAATGTATATGAACGGGTCGTTTCATTTTACCCATGCTTGATTCGGCCGTCCTAAGCATGGCATGCAACTCGCCAATGCTCTTATCCCAACCATTCATGTTGAAATTCATTACGAATGTGTCAAACCTTTTTGATAATGAGTTGAGCATAAGGTCCGTGGCTAATTCATTAGACACGTTGCAATTTAGACGGTGCAATCGATCAATAAGGCTTTTCATCTTAAGGACGTAAGATGAAACGGATAGGGAGTCGTCCATTCGACATGCATGAAGCGCTCGAACCGTTTCAAAGCGCTCGACATCTAATGACCCGTCCTAATCCATCTGGACGAATACATTACATTTGGTTACATCGCGAGGTACTTGACCTCTATATGATAAATTTTACAAATATTGCATTCATTTTTAAAAGACAAACTTTCTTTACATCAAAAGTTGATAACATGCATACCATTTCATAATATATCCAAATATAATTGACTTATTAATAATCTTGATGAACTCAATGACTCGAATGCAACGTCTTTTAGAATATGCCATGACTGACTCCAAGTAATATCCTTAAAATGAGCTAATGCACAGTGGAAGATTTTTTTCAAACCTGAGAATAAATATGCTTTCAAGTGTCAACCAAAAGGTTGGTGAGTTCATTAGTTTATCATAATCATTTATTTTCATCATTTTAATAGACCACAAGATCTCATATATTGTCACGCGTAACTCGCGAATTAAAATTCATTCATATGGTGAACACCTGGTTAACGACCTTAACTAGATGCATATAGAATATCCCCATCATTCTGGGACTCACATCGGACATGATAAATCGAAGTACTAAAGCAGTTCCAATTCTCTGACTGGGGCTTGTTAGTGCCCATAGATCTATTATTAGGATTTGCGTCAATTGGTGGCAATTATAATAAACACCAATTCTTAGGCTACCAAGCTAAAAAGGGGCATATTCGGTTTGATAATCCAACCATAGAATGTAGTTTCGATCAATTGTGTCTATTTCGTAAAGCATTTATAAAAGAAGCGCATGTATTCTCAGTCCCAAATATATATATATAAAAAGGGAGTAAATGAAACTCACTATACGATATTTTGTAGTAAAAATATGCATACGGCGGAACTGAACAAGTGCAGGTTTGGCCTCGGATTCACGAACCTATATCATTTGTATACATATTAACAGACATAATCACATAATAATATTTATGTATGTTAAGTGTTATAGTTATATAAATATATATAATTTATTTATGTTTTATGTCTTCAGTTATATTTTATATATGGTCATTTTGTAAAGTAATCAATATATATATATATATATATATATATATATATATATATATATATATTTATTTATTTATTTATTTATTTGTAATTGGTATTATATTAAAAATCAATAATTTGTTAAATGTAATATCTATATGTTTAATGTTAATAATAATAATAATAATAATAATAGTTAAAATAATAATTTTACTGATGAGGATAACAATAATAATAAATATAATAATAATAATAATAATAATAATAATAATAATAATAATAATAATAATAATAATAATAATAATAATAATAATAATAATAATAATAATAATAATAATAATAATAATAATGATGTTAATAATGATAATATGAATGATAATACTTAAAATTGATAATTTTTATAAAATACTTTTGTTAATAGTAATAATTTGAAAAAAAAATGATAATTTTTATGATAATACTAATAATAATATTAATGATAATAATAATAGTTTGTGTTATTTTCGTAATAACAATAATAATATCAATAATCATAATAATAATAAATAAATGATAAACAATAATAAATGTGTATACCCTCAAAAGCTTTTAGTAAAAAGAAGTGCTCCAGACAGGACTCGAATCCAAGACCTCTCTTAAACATATACACTCTGAACCATCGCTCTGCGTTGTGTTTTTCTGTTATAATTGGTATCTAAATTTATGTAACTCGTGTATCTGTGTCTTCTTTTCTTAACCATCATCATTAATAGTTCAATTGGAAACAGAAGTTGGACTTGTAATCTCGGCCCAAACAAACAAAACACAAGCCCAACAATTAATCTAAGGAAACATGGCCCAATAGTAACTTAAATCGTAGCCCAATAACAACCTAATCAAGGTTATAAGTCACTTTAAGATTAAATGGCCCAATGATGATGGGAAATAATTTCAGTCGATTATCACAACTGATGATCATGTGTTCATCAAAAAAAAAAAAAATGAAGTACCAGCAGTCAAATATCATCACCATCGTTTTCATGTATCATTTACTTCATCCTCTTCGTTTGAACAGAAAACAAGTGCAGCATTGAAGAAAGTAGAAGGCGTTGATGACAATGATTTGATGGTGATCGGTTTGCGTTTAACAGGAAACAAAAGATAGGAATATAATATAAGATGTGGTGATTTTGTTGGTGGGGACTAATCGTAAACAGAAGGCAGAAAGCAGCAGAAATGTTTGATGGCGGTATTGGGCTTCGATTAACACAGAAAAACAAATGGGTTTGGCTACGGCCCATGTTGTATTAAAAGCCCACAAGTTATTTCGATCCAACTGTAAATGGGGTTTGGTTTGGAAGTCCTTTGAACTGCAATTAGAAGTGGCAACAGAAAAAAAATACAATTATACAGTCACCAATATGTCATCTTCCATTATGATAAAACAACATTATCATTTCATTGCTTGTCACCATCTATTTCTTTTATGAAACCGTAATAATTTTAAATGGAGTGTGGGTTCTGGTTGTCAAGAAAAGAGGAGACAGGAAACAAGAAACGTGAAGGAATAATTATATAAATAATAATCGAAACATCCAACGAGTATTACAATCATTAAATAATTATATTTAATATACTCTATACATATATTTATATTTATATGTATACACATTTATTTACAAATAATGGTTCGTGAATCGTCGAGAATGGTCGAAGGTCAATTGAATGTAATGAAACAGTTCAAAATTTTGAGACTCAGTTTAATAGACTTTGCTTATCTTGTTGAAACCATATAAAGATTAAGTTTAAATTTGGTCAGAAATTTTCGGGTCGTCACAGTACCTACCCGTTAAAGAAATTTCGTCCCGAAATTTGATTGAGATGGTCATGGCTGATAATAAGTATGTTTTCATGACGCATACGAGCTGAAAATTAGAGTTTTATCATCATTGAGTAATATGGATAAATCAACTCGATTATATGAAGAGTACGAGTGAAGTTATCGCAAAAGAGTGAAATAAAGAAGTAACGATTTGTCTTAACTTTTGACGTAGTCAGGTTGAATTCTGGAATTCAAGGGATTTAGAGAAAATCTTTGTAATAAGATTTGATTCTTCGGTAATTAAGGAAATTAGGATTTTCTTCAGTTAAATGCGATAATATGTCTCGATTGCCTTGTCGGATATTTACTATAAATCCACCCTTTTCGTTTCCTTTATATTTTGGAGTTCCATACTTTTGTTTCTTCTTCCCAACTTTAAGTTAAGCAAATAATGGCCCAGAATTTGTAGGTATGAAGTTTCGAATGAACATGGCTAATGTTCTAAGAGAGATTGTAGTATCACGATCTTGGTTGGTTAAATTACAAGAATTCAAGGAAAAAGATATGACTATTAAGAAAATATGTTCTTGATATGCTTAGAGATTAGATAGAATGTAAGAGTCGTGTAAAATGGCACATGATGACGTTATGATCTGTGAATCATCACGTTCCATTAGAAACTCAGCATGACTTACTGTAATATAATCACGTTGATCAAGTGTCATTATATTATACTAACTCATGCTTCAGTTCCCAACACTACTTCAAAAACATTCATATATTAAACTAGAAGGTTTCAGAATTATAGAAACTAACATTTTCTTATATGATGTAACACTGATAGCGCGAGGAGATTAATGATTTCAGATAAGAATAGTTATGAAAATATCTTCAGAAATATGGAGGATATTTATAATGAAAGATACGATAATATCTTAGAATTTTTAATTTTGATGGATGATGATGAAGATTTGTCCGCAAGAGTTTAGAGTCAGGAGTAAGGTATTCGTTAATAACTTAAGCAGATAGTGAATCATTTGGATTCTTTGAAGGCAGGTTTAGTCTTTGCGATTTGTCTACAGTCTCCTTCATGGCTTGCTCAATCCATTTTCCAGTTCCAACATTTCTGAGTTTTGCCAACATACTATTCTTTATCATCAAACTTCTGACTGTTAAAGTCGTTTACAGTTTTTGTTGCTTCTTTCAGCTTTTTCAACATTCAGAGTATTGATTCGTAGACTGGGTGCTTTTCAGAATTTCAGAATGGAAAATCATAATTCTAAATGTTAAATGTTATATATATACATATAACTGTTGATGTAGGCATGCAGTGAGTTTTCAAAGTACTGATTGATGATTTCCGATAATTGGTATGGTAGTTCTCGTTACAAGATGCGGATGGATATATGATAAAGTTTTAATGAACAAATATAATAGTTCTTCAGAGAGACTTAAGTCAACGAATAATGAAGTTGCTGGTATGTTTACTGCTAATGTGGTGGAATATAAACGATTCCCCGGTAATGGTGTATCCTATCGTATACACGCATAAAAGGCATAATGGTTGCATAAAAGTAGCATCAGGAAGACTGGAAACAACAGTTTTGTGGAATTATCCATCCAGCGTTCTCCGCTGTACAGGTTGCTCCGTCATACGTAAGCCCTGAAGGCCGCCTAGCGTGTAAGCCCTGGCCGGAGAACACTTTCAGCATAAATTTCGGATCACAAGTAACAGAACGTATCATCATCTGACACGTGTCCCCGAACAATCTGGTGGATCTAATACTATAAATAGACCCCTTGGGTCGTCATTTTGCACAGTTCAGACATTCTGACAAATTTGAGAGCAGAGACTTCACCTCTCTCTCTAGCACTTTCTCTAACTAGAAGTCATCCGGCTAGCAATTCTACGCTCTACGGACGACAGATTGATGAATCCACCCCACAAGTTTCTATACTTGTAAACCGGGTCTGCAGGGATTATTTTCCAAGAGCAAACATCAATCGGCAACATTCGCCCACCTAAAGCTAGATTACTTCTAGTATCGTGTTGGCACACTAAGCCATACCTCATAAGAAAATAGGTGTTAACAATGGCTCCATCCACTAATGCAAAGAACACGTGAAACGGAAAAGGAACGAAAACAACTGAAGCTCCATTTGTACTTGAAGCAGTCAACAATCCATTAACTGAAGACATGATAACTGTTGAAGATGTACCTGTTCCGCCACTGGACGGTACGATTGAAGAAACAGTTGTAGTGACCCGAACTTTTCCATGTTAATATATATTAAATGAAATTGTTATTTACATGATTAAGTGTTTCCAACATGTTAAGCAATCAAACTTGTTAAGACTTGATTAATTGAAATAGGTTTCATATAGACAATTGACCACCCAAGTTGACCGGTGATTCACGAACGTTAAAACTTGTAAAAACTATATGATGACATATATATGATTATATATATAGTTAATATGATATTATGATAAGTAAGTATCTCATTAGGTATTTTAACAATGAGTTATATACATAAAATTGAGTTTATTGAATTAAGAAACTCGAAACGGTATATATAACGATTATCGTTATAACAACGTCTTACTAAATACATATGAATCATATTAAGATATTGATAAACTATGTTTAATCATGATAAATGATAAGTAAACATGTCATTAAGTGTATTAACAATGAACTACATATGTAAAAACAAGACTACTAACTTAATGATTTCGAAACCAGACATATATGTAACGATTATCGTTGTAACAACATTTAACTGTATATATATCATACTAAGATATATTAATATATCATAATATCATGATAATGTAATAATTTAACATCTCATTAGATATAATAAATATTGGGTTAACAACATTTAACATGATCGTTAACTTAAAGGTTTCAAATCAACATTTACATGTAACGACTAACAATGACTTAACGACTCAGTTAAAATGTATATACATGTAGTGTTTTAATATGTATTCATACAATTTTGAAAGACTTCAAGACTATTATCAAAATACTTCTACTTAACAAAAATGCTTACAATTACATCCTCGTTCAGTTTCATCAACAATTCTACTCGTATGCACCTGTATTCGTACTCGTACAATACACAGCTTTTAGATGTATGTATTATTGGTATATACACTCCAACAATTCTAAATGTATGATAAGCTCTTAGGTGACTCATATGGACTACTAAGAGCTGATCATTGGAGTTTATATACCAATAGTACATACATTTAGAAGCTGTGTATTGTACGAGTACGAATACGGGTGCATACGAGTAGAATTGTTGATGAAACTGAACGAGAATGTAATTGTAAGCAATTTTGTTAAGTAGAAGTATTTTGATAAGTGTCTTGAATTCTTTCAAAAGTGTATGAATACATATTAAAACACTACATGTATATACATTTTAACTGAGTTGTTAAGTCATCGTTAGTCATTACACGTATATGTTGTTTTGAAACCTTTAGGTTAACGATCTTGTTAAATGTTGTTAACCCATTGTTTATTATATATAAAGAGATGTTAAATTATTACATTATCATGATATTATGATATATTAATATATCTTAGTATGATATATATATATATATATATATATATATATATATATATATATATATATATATATATATATATATATATATATATATATATATATATATATATATATATATATATATATATAGAGTTAAATGTTGTTACAACGATAATCGTTACATATATGTCTCGTTTCGAAATTCTTAAGTTAGTAGTCTTGTTTTACATATGTAGTCATTGTTAATATACATAATGACATGTTTACTTATCATTTATGATGATTAAACATAGTGTAACAATATCTTAATATGATTCATATGTTATTAGTAAGACGTTGTTATAACGATAATCGTTATATATATCGTTTCGAGTTTCTTAATTCAATAAACACAATTTTATGTATATAACTCATTGTTAAAATACCTAATGAGATACTTACTTATCATAATATCATGTTAATTATATATATAATCATATATATGTCGTCATATAGTTTTTACAAGTTTTAACGTTCGTGAATCACCGGTCAACTTGGGTGGTCAATTGTCTATATCAAACCTATTTCAATTAATCAAATCTTAACAAGTTTGATTGCTTAACATGTTGGAAACAATTAATTATGTAAATATCAAATTCATTTAATATATATAAACATGGAAAAGTTCGGGTCACTACAGTACCTACCCGTTAAATAAATTTCGTCCTGAAATTTTAAGCAGTTGGAGATGTTGACGTATCTTCTGGAAATAAGTGCGGGTATTTCTTCTTCATCTAATCTTCTCATTCCCAGGTGAACTCGGGTCCTCTATGAGCATTCCATCGAACCTTAACAATTGGTATCTTGTTTTGTTTAAGTCTTTTAGCCTCACGATCCATTATTTCGACGGGTTCTTCGATGAATTGAAGTTTTTCGTTGATTTGGATTTCGTCTAACGGAATAGTGAGATCTTCTTTAGCAAAAAAAATTTTCAAATACGAGACGTGAAAAGTGTTATGTACAGTCGCGAGTTGTTGAGGTAACTCAAGTCGGTAAGCTACTGGTCCGACACGATCAATAATCTTGAATGGTCCAATATACTTTGGATTTAATTTCCCTCGTTTACCAAATCGAACAACGCCTTTCCAAGGTGCAACCTTAAGCATGACCATCTCTCCAATTTCAAATTCTATATATTTTCTTTTAATGTCGGCGTAGCTCTTTTGTCGACTTTGGGCGGTTTTCAACCGTTGTTGAATTTGGATGATCTTCTTGGTAGTTTCTTGTATTATCTCCGGACCCGTAATCTGTCGATCCCTCACTTCAATCCAACAAATTGGAGACCTGCACTTTCTAACATAAAGTGCTTCAAACGGCGTCATCTCAATGCTTGAATTGTAGCTGTTGTTGTAGGAAAATTCTGCTAACGGTAGATGTCGATCCCAACTGTTTCCGAAATCAATAACACATGCTCCTAGCATGTCTTCAAGCATTTGCATTGTCGTTTCGCTCTGCCCATCATTTTGTGGATGATAGGCAGTACTCATGTCTAGACGAGTTCCTAATGCTTGCTCTAATGTCTGCCATATTCTTGAAATAAATCTGCCATCCCTATCAGAGATAATAGAGATTGGTATTCCATGTCTGGAGACGACTTCATTCAAATACAGTCGTGCTAACTTCTCCATCTTGTCATCTTCTCTTATTGGCAGGAAGTGTGCTGATTTGGTGAGACGATCAACTATTACCCAAATAGTATCAAAACTACTTGCAGTCCTTGGCAATTTAGTGATGAAATCCATGGTAATGTTTTCCCATTTCCATTCTGGGATTTCGGGTTGTTGAAGTAGACCTGATGGTTTCTGATGCTTCGCTTTGACCTTAGAACACATCAAACATTCCCCTACGTATTTAGCAACATCGGCTTTCATACCTGGCCACCAAAAATGTTTCTTGAGATCCTTGTACATCTTCCCCATTCCAGGATGTATTGAGTATCTGGTTTTATGAGCTTCTCTAAGTAGCATTTCTCTCATATCTCCAAATTTTGGTACCCAAATTCTTTCAGCGCTATACCGGGTTCCGTCTTCCTGAATATTAAGATGCTTCTCTGATTCTTTGGGTATTTCATCCTTTTAAAACTCCTTGTTGTGCCTCCTTTATTTGAGTAGTAAGGTTAGTGTGAATCATTATATTCATAGCTTTTACTCGAATGGGTTCTCTGTCCTTTCTGCTCAAGGCGTCGGCTACCACATTTGCCTTCCCCGGGTGGTAACGAATCTCAAAGTCGTAATCATTCAACAATTCAATCCACCTACGCTGCCTCATATTCAGTTGTTTCTGATTAAATATGTATTGAAGACTTTTGTGGTCGGTATATATAATACTTTTGACCCCATATAAGTAGCGACTCCAAGTCTTTAATGCAAAAACAACCGCGCCTAATTCCAAATCATGCGTCGTATAATTATGTTCGTGAATTTTCAATGATCTAGACGCATAAGCTATTACTTTTGTTCGTTGCATTAATACACAACCGAGACCTTACTTTGAGGCGTCACAATATATCACAAAATCATCATTCCCTTCAGGTAATGACAATATAGGTGCCGTAGTTAACTTTTTCTTTAACAATTGAAACGCTTTCTCTTGTTCATCTTTCCATTCAAATTTCTTCCCTTTATGCGTTAATGCAGTCAAGGGTTTTGCTATTCTGGAAAAGTCTTAGATGAACCTTCTGTAGTAACCAGCTAGTCCTAAAAACTGACGTATGTGTTTCAGAGTTTTTGGGGTTTCCCACTTTTCAACGGTTTCAATCTTTGCTGGATCCACCTGAATACCTTCTTTGTTCACTATGTGACCGGGGAATCGAACTTCATCTAACCAAAATGTACACTTTGAAAACTTAGCGTACAGTTTTTCTTTTCTCATCAACTCTAGCACTTTTCTCAAATAAACAGACGAGCCTTGTAGTTGATCAAATAAGTCGTCAATTCTCGGTAGTGGGTAGAGGTTCTTGATGGTAAGTTTGTTCAACTCTCGATAGTTGATACACAACCTAAATGTACCATCTTTCTTCTTGACAAACAAAACAGGAGCTCCCCATGGTGATGTGCTTGGTCGAATGAAACCACGCTCAAAAAGTTCCTGTAACTGACTTTGTAATTCTTTCATTTCCCTGGGTGCGAGTCTGTATGGAGCACGAGCTATTGGTGCAGCTCCTGGTACAAGGTCTATTTAAAATTCAACGGATCGATGTGGGGGTAATCCCGGTAATTCTTTCGGAAATACATCGGGAAATTCTTTTACGACGGGAACATCACTGACGTTCTTTTCTTCAGGTTTAACTTCCTCGATATGTGCTAGAATGATGTAACAACCTTTTCTTATTAGTTTTTGGCCTTTAAACTACTAATAAGATTTAATTTAACGTTGTTCTTTTCTCCGTACACCATTAAAGGTTTTCCTTTTTCACGCATAATGCGAATCGCATTTTTGTAACAAACGACCTCTGCTCTCACCTTTTTCAACCAGTCCAAGCCAATTATTACATCAAAACTTCCTAACTTAACTGGTATTAAATCAATTTTAAACGTTTCTTCCCCCAGTTTAATTTCTCTCTCCCGACATATATTATCTGCTGAAATTAATTTACCATTTGCTAATTCGAGTAAAAATTTACTATCCAAAGGCGCCAATGGGCAACTTAATTTAGCACAAAATTCTCTACTCATATAGCTTCTATCCGCACCCGAATCAAATAAAACATAAGCAGATTTATCATCAATAAGAAACGTACCCGTAACAAGCTCCGGGTCTTCCTCTGCTTCTGCCGCATTAATATTGAAAACTTTTTCACGGCCCTGCCCATTAGTATTCCCCTGATTCGGGAAATTTCTAATAATGTGGCCCGGTTTTCCACATTTATAACAAACAGCGTTGGTATTACTTGCTCCGACACTATTCGTTTCGGCATCACTTATTCTGACATTATTTGTTCCTTTAGTTCTACTAAACTTTGGTCCGTAGACCTCACACTTTATCGTGCTATGTCCATTTCTTTTACACCTGTTGAAAAATGTCGTATGTGACGACCCGAAAATTTCCGACCAAATTTAAACCTAACCTTTATATGTTTCCGACACGATAAGCAGAATTTGTAATGTTGAATCTCAAAAAGTTTGGAACTACATTCATGTAATCAATTACCCTTTGACCGTGTTCGAAGATTCACGAACAATTATGTGTATATAGATATGTATATATAATATATAATAACTGAAAACATTAACAAAGTATTTGATATATATGATACTTTACATGAACGTATCTGTTTTGATATATTTATCGACAGAATTAAGAAATAATATCAAATGATTGAATTATCAGATACATTATGATATGATTACGGGCCAATGTTATGAGGTCCACTGTGATTTAAGAAATCTATTCTTTTTGACAATATTCGGAAAATGATAAAGTGATCTATAAGTAAGAACGTGGAGTGTAAATAACTTAGATGTTGGATATCGACAAGTTAAGTAACTCGACATTTTTCATTAAGATGATTTCATACGTTTATTAAACCTTTGGACTTTATTCCATGCTTCACCAACAGACTGTAATTTAAAAACTTGAAACCTATTATGAATATATATAATTCTACTTTTCTAAAATGTTTTATGATATAACGATTTAAATTAATATTAAATATATTTATACGCGTATTATACGTACATAGTTTTATACTTTTACTATACTTTAACTTTACCTTTACTTTACTTTTACTTTACTTTTACTTTACTTTAACTTTAATAATTCACTTTAATAATTCATACTTTAATAATTCACTTTAATAATTCATACTTTAATATTTCACTTTAATAATTCAAAAATCTATTATAAATAGAATTCAATAGGTTTTATTATTTCATAGAAATTTGAAAATATATTTCTCTAAACTCTCTCAATCAAATTACATATATATATTTACTTAGTATTATTTCAAGATATTATTAGTATACATAAAATACTACGATGGAGTTATATTCAGACGATTTCAAAATAAGTTTTCAAACGGGATAGAGCTAAGGAAATTATGGGTTATAGCTATGAAGGTTATGGGTATTGTTCGAGGGTATTGCTCGTGAGGTCAACCTAACGTTTATCACTTTCATTGCGTCTACGTACTTTCCTGCAATATTGAATCACAATATTGATACGTGAGCATTCATATCTTATCTTTTATATATTAATAGTGTATCCCTAACTAGTGCTCGAGTATATATGATTATGCATGTTTGTATGCTTAGTTTTGTCGTTAAATAGTTTATGATAAATCACAAATTTGATACATATGCTACTGAGATAAGGTATATGATATGCATGTCGTTGAAAAGCTAAAGAAAAATTAATAACTTTTCATTTAGAAATCGTGTGGGTTCGATGAACGGATTAAAAGATATGGTCAACTGAATTATTATTAATTTTAATATTATTATTAAAACGATTATTATAATTGTTATCAGTTGATGTTATTACTAAAATTATATTTATTACTAAAAATTAATATTTTTATTGAAACTATCATTTTATTATTATTATTATTATCAATATTATTTAATCAAATAAATATGCGTACAAAGATATTTTTACCACACGTAATATAATTACATTAATAATACATACCATTATATTTTTATGATATTAAGTGAATTTTATAAATTTTATTACTTGAGATATATAAAAGTATATTTTTATCATAAATAAATTTAAATATAAATTTTTATTTATTAATAAATGACTGGTATTATTTAGTATAATAAGATCTGATAAATATATTTAAATATATAAAACGACTATATATAAGTTATATAATAAACATGTATAGATTTTGGAAGTCATTTTGGGTCAAGTTGACTTTTGTTGACTTTTGCATGTCGGTCTCGAGCATTGGGATTGTGATACACTACGACTTGACCTAAATTGTTAGACAGATATTGACCAACATATAAATATATATACTTAATATAGGTTCGTGAATCCGAGGCCAACCTTGCACTTGTTAAATGACGTTATATGTATTTTTACTATGAAATACAGTATGGTGAGTTTCATTTGCTCCCTTTTTATATATATTTCTGGGATGAGAATACATGCGCTGTTTTATTAATGTTTTACGAAATAGGCACAAGTACTAAAACTAATTCTATGTGGGTTTAAACCAGAAATATATCCTTAGCTTGGTAACATTAAACTACTTGTCTATGTACGGTAGGCGCGAATCCTAAAGATAGATCTATTGGGCCTGACAAACCTCATCTTGACTATGGGATGCTTTAGTACTTCGAGGTTATTTTAAACACACCTGATCTGGTGTACTTCAGAGGGTAAAACATGAACGTTAAGGCTTGTTACCGGGTGCCTACAACTTATAGAATACTTTTATACACTTGCGAGTGTACATATATTTATAAACAGAAATCTTGTGGTCTATTAATATATTGAAATGATTGTTATGATAAACCTATGAACTCACCAACCTTTTGGTTGACACTTTAAAGCATGTTTATTCTCAGGTATTAAAGAAATCTTCCGCTGTGCATTAGCTCATTTTCAGCATATTACTTGAAGTCATTCATGGCATATTTTGAAAGACTTTGCATTCGAGTCATTGAGTTCATCAAGATTATTATTATGTCAATTATAGTTGGATGTATTATCAAATGGTGTGCATTCCGTCAAATTTCGTTGTAAAGAAAGTTTGTCTTTTAAAAACGAATGCAATGTTTGTAAAATGTATCATATAGAGGTCAAATACCTCGCGATGTAATCAACTATTGTGAATCGTTTATAATATATATGAACGGGTCCTTTCAGTTGGTATCAGAGCGGTGGTCTTAGCGAACCAGGTCTGCATTAGTGTGTCTAACTGATAGTCATTAGGATGCATTAGTGAGTCTGGACTTCGACCGTGTTTGCATGTCAAAAGTTTTGCTCATCATTTTTGTCGGAAATTACCTACTTATCATTCTTAGTCTAGACACATCTTATTGCATTGATTGCATGAATAGTGTATAGACAAAATTCATATCTTAGCGTTTCTGCTAATTCATATCTTAGCATATTTGTTACTATAAACTTTGACTGACATATTTCGTAAATTCCTCCGTAATCTACGAAACCTTTTGCTCTATATAATTAGAATACCACCCGATAGCCGGAAAATCATTTCATATCGAAAAAAATTCTTTATTCAATCGTACGAAATGGAATTCGTCATTAGTTCAAGTCCCTCGGATTCCGAAATGGAATTCCACTCAAGTTCCGAAAGCAGTGTGACCGGAATGGATCAACCAATTATCCATCATCTATTTTGGATGAATTGGGGATGGGTTCGTAATCTACTTAACCATTGGAGACAAGAAGAAGGTGATCCCTTTCATCCACCACATTGCCCTCTTGGCAATGAACCTGAAGCACTTACCGGCGAACCTGTCCGAAACACCATTTTCTCTCTCATTTCCAGAGTATCTCGTCATGATTATATACTACACCAAATTCTAGATCTTATCTATCAGCTCGTCCGAACCGACAATCACCCCAGTGTAATAGAAGAAGTCAACGAGCTTCGCGCTCGGGTAGTGGCTTTGGAGAATATGGTGCAAAGGTTACAAACACCAGCAGCAGCACCAGCAGTATAACAAGTACCACCATCAACAACATCAACAATGCCATTACCACCACCAACAACAACCGCATCGCAAACCTCAAATTCACAATCTGTCCCACGAGCATCGACGTCATACGCCATGTAGATACCAAGGAATACCACAACGATGAAGTATTGATTCATAACTTCATTGGGAAAATATTCTACGACGATTATGTAATTTCTAAAGTTTAGAAATTATCTATCCTAGCCTTAACCATAAATCAAATGAGTTTAATTTAATATTAACTCATTAAATCTATATTACATCTGAAGAAATATACACATATATATTTCCATAAAGACTGTAATAAAATTCTTTTGTACAAAATATTAATTGTGAAATATTTTTTAACAGGTAGGTAATACCCGAGAGATATATAAATTCACAATTAATATGTTACATTCTTCGAATCAGATTCAGCAAATCATCCATTATACTCCCTTCTTTCACAACAATATACATTCTTTTATAGAAATCAAAACAACCATACTCATTCAAAATCTAATTACATATTCTGATTTTGAAATCTCAGAATTCGATTCAAGATATAACCGAAATCATCACTCTTAGATTTCTACATCTTTCAAAACTATACTTTGACTTCAAAACTGTCCTAGAACCTCATTTCTATTCATGGAACTCACAAAATATTTGTATCATTCAAAATCTTAGAACATCATATGTATATTAACAATTACAATATGTGTTCAAACACTTCAAAATTCTTAAAGACATGCGAGATGCTGATCCAACCACACATTACCCACTGTCATGCACCTGAAAAGCTCTCGAAACCAAAGTTATAGTTTAACACGTATCCTTGTCAGATCCTTTGATATTTATTACTAAATGTAATTTTTCAATCTCTTTCCAAAATAGACAGTTTTGTCATAGCTTCAACAAATCACCTTCATTTGTTTATACGAATAAACTTTATTATAACAATTACCCCTTCATCATTGTTACCGGGGAACCTTTCATATCTCGCCACATTAGCAGTAAACTTATCAACAACTTCATTAACCTTCGACTTAAGCCTCTCTGAAAAGCCACTATACTTATTCATTAAAACCCCATCATGTACTCACCTACATCCTGTAACAATAATTGTCACACCAACTACTGGGAATCAGCAATCAGTATTTTGAATTCCGCGACAATTTTACGTATACATATAACGTCTATCTCCTAGACTTACATACTTCGAATGTGAATTTTCTGAAAAACATCCCAAACTATGAACTAGTTCTCCGAAATTGGAAAAATGCTGATGAAGCAGCAAAAACTGTAAACGACTTTAACAGTCAAAAGTTTGATGATAAAGAATAGTATGGTGGTAAAGCTGAGAAAAAGGGAAGGTTTGATACTGGAAAACGGATTGAGCAGACCATGAAGGAGGCTGTGGACAAATCACAAAGACTAAACCTGCCTTCAAAGGATCCAATTGATTCAGTGTCTACTGAAATCGTTAGCAAACACCTTACTTCTTATTCTAAACCTTCACAGACAAATCTTCTTCATCATCCATCTATGTTAAGAATTCTAAGATATCATCGTATCTTTTATTATAAATATCTTCGATATTCCTGAAGATATTTTCACAACTATTCTTATCCGAAATATTCTATCTATTCACAATATCTGCGTTACAACATAAAAAGAAACTGTGTTAGTTTCTAAATTCTGAAGAAAAAAAATTCGAATTTAAAATAGGAATGTTTTTGAAGTAGTGTTGGGAACTGAAGCATGAGTTAGTATAATATAATGACACTTGATCAATGTGGTTATATTACAGTAAGTCATACTGAGTTTCTAATGGAACGTGATGATTCATAGAACATACCGTCATCATGTACTATTTACACGACTCTTACATTCTACCCAATTTACAAACATATTAAGAACATATCATCTTGATAGCTCTATATTTTCGGATATTCTGGTAATTTGCCAAATCAAGATCGTGCCATTACGATTTTCTTCTTGGAACATTAACTATGTTCATCCAAAAATTCATATCTACAAATTCTGGACCATTATCCAGTTGACTTAAGGTCGGGAAGAGAAAACGAAAGCATGAAGCTCCGAAATATAATGGAGAATATAAAGCCCGATAACAACCCCGAAATTACAAACCTTGTATATCAATGCGTATAGCAATATAAAGATACGGGAGAATGAAAAACACAATAACCCCAAGGTAATGGTAGAAGAAAATAACTTCCTCCGGTGGTAGATGAAAAAGAAGAATGACAGATATGAAAGTTAAGAGTATATCAAGAATCAATACTGGATGAAGCATATTAACGAATGCTTTAAAGTATGAATTGGGGAGAAAGACTAGAAGGTGTGAGCTGTGGAAATAAAGAAACGAAGGGGGTGGATTTATAGTAAAATATCAGATAGAGAAATCGAGACAGATTATCGCATTTAATCAAATAAGATCATGATTTCCTTAATCGCCGAAGAACCAAATCTTATTGCAAAGATTTTCTTTAAATTCCATGAATTCCGAAAATCAATCATAACTACGTCATCGGTTAAAACGAATATACGTTTACTCATTTCACTCTCTTGCGATAACTTTACTTATACTATTCGCGTAATCAAATTGTTTTATCTATATTACTCAATGATGATAAAACTCTATTTATCAACTCATATTCGTCATGAAAACATTTTTAAAGTTAGCCATGACGACCTCGATCAAATTTCGGGATGAAATTTCTTTAACGGGTAGGTACTGTGACGACCCGGAAATTTTCGACCAAATTTAAACCTAACCTTTATATGTTTCCGACACGATAAGCAGAATTTGTAATGTTGAATCTCAAAAAGTTTGGGACTACATTCATGTAATCAATTACCCTTTGACCGTGTTCGACGATTCACGAACAATTATGTGTATATAGATATGTATATATAATATATAATAACTGAAAACATTAACAAAGTATTTGATATATATGATACTTTACATGAACGTATCTGTTTCGATATATTTATCGACAGAATTAAGAAATAATATCAAATGATTGAATTATCAGATACATTATGATATGATTACGGGCCAATGTTATAAGGTCCACTGTGATTTAAGAAATCTATTCTTTTTGACAATATTCGGAAAATGATAAAGTGATCTATAAGTAAGAACGTGGAGTGTAAATAACTTAGATGTTGGATATCGACAAGTTAAGTAACTCGACATTTTTCATTAAGATGATTTCATACGTTTATTAAACCTTTGGACTTTATCCCATGCTTCACCAACAGACTGTAATTTAAAAACTTGAAACCTATTATGAATATATATAATTCTACTTTTCTAAAATGTTTTATGATATAACGATTTAAATTAATATTAAATATATTTATACGCGTATTATACGTACATAGTTTTATACTTTTACTATACTTTAACTTTACCTTTACTTTACTTTTACTTTACTTTTACTTTGCTTTAACTTTATTAATTCATACTTTAATAATTCACTTTAATAATTCATACTTTAATAATTCACTTTAATAATTCAAAAATTTATTATAAATAGAATTCAATAGATTTCATTATTTCATAGAAATTTGAAAATATATTTCTCTAAACTCTCTCAATCAAATTACATATATATATTTACTTAGTATTATTTCAAGATATTATTAGTATACATAAAATACTACGATGGAGTCATATTCAGACGATTTCAAAATAAGTTTTCAAACGGGATAGAGCTAAGGAAATTATGGGTTATAGCTATGAAGGTTATGGGTATTGTTCGAGGGTATTGCTCGTGAGGTCAACCTAACGTTTATCACTTTCATTGCGTCTACGTACTTTCCGGCAATATTGAATCACAATATTGATACGTGAGCATTCATATCTTATCTTTTATATATTAATAGTGTATCCCTGACAAGTGCTCGAGTATATATGATTATGCATGTTTGTATGCTTAGTTTTGTCGTTAAATAGTTTATGATAAATCACAAATTTGATACATATGCTACTAAGATAAGGTATATGATATGCATGTCGTTGAAAAGCTAAATAAAAATTAATAACTTTTCATTTAGAAATCGTGTGGGTTCGATGAACGGATTAAAAGATATGGTCAACTGAATTATTATTAATTTTAATATTATTATTAAAACGATTATTATAATTGTTATCAGTTGATGTTATTACTAAAATTATCTTTATTACTAAAAATTAATATTTTTATTGAAACTATCATTTTATTATTATTATTATTATCAATATTATTTAATCAAATAAATATGCGTACAAAGATATTTTTACCACACGTAATATAATTACATTAATAATACATACCATTAAATTTTTATGATATTAAGTGAATTTTATAAATTTTATTACTTGAGATATATAAAAGTATATTTTTATCATATATAAATTTAAATATAAATTTTTATTTATTAATAAATGACTGGTATTATTTAGTATAATAAGATCTGATAAATATATTTAAATATATAAAACGACTATATATAAGTTATATAATAAACATGTATAGATTTTGGAAGTCATTTTGGGTCAAGTTGACTTTTGTTAACTTTTGCATGTCGGTCTCGAGCATTAGGATTGTGATACACTACGACTTGACCTAAATTGTTAGACAGATATTGACCAACATATAAATATATATACTTAATATAGGTTCATGAATCCGAGGCCAACCTTGCACTTGTTAAATGACGTTATATGTATTTTTATTATGAAATACAGTATGGTGAGTTTCATTTGCTCCCTTTTTATATATATTTCTGGGCTTAGAATACATGCGCTGTTTTATAAATGTTTTATGAAATAGGCACAAGTACTAAAACTAATTCTATGTGGGTTTAAACCAGAAATATATCCTTAGCTTGGTAACATTAAACTACTTGTCTATGTACGGTAGGCGCGAATCCTAAAGATAGATCTATTGGGCCTGACAAACCCCATCTTGACTATGGGATGCTTTAGTACTTCGAGGTTATTTTAAACACACCTGATCTGGTGTACTTCAGAGGGTAAAACATGAACGTTAAGGCTTGTTACCGGGTGCCTACAACTTATAGAATACTTTTATACACTTGCGAGTGTACATATATTTATAAACGGAAATCTTGTGGTCTATTAATATATTGAAATGATTGTTATGATAAACCTATGAACTCATAAACCTTTTGGTTGACACTTTAAAGCATGTTTATTCTCAGGTATTAAAGAAATCTTCCGCTGTGCATTAGCTCATTTTCAGGATATTACTTGAAGTCATTCATGGCATATTTTGAAAGACTTTGCATTCGAGTCATTGAGTTCATCAAGATTATTATTATGTCAATTATAGTTGGATGTATTATCAAATGGTGTGCATGCCGTCAACTTTCGTTGTAAAGAAAGTTTGTCTTTTAAAAACGAATGCAATGTTTGTAAAATGTATCATATAGAGGTCAAATACCTCGCGATGTAATCAACTATTGTGAATCATTTATAATATATATGAACGGGTCCTTTCATCGGGCAAAACCCCTGATGATTTTCTTCACACCTATGACATGGCTGTTTTTGGTTTTTGTTGCCGTTGTTGTTATTGAGGTTGTTGTTGTGATTGTTATTATTGTTGAAACGGTTGTTGTAGTTGTTGTTGTTGTTGTTGGGATGTTTGTTGTAGTTATTGTTAGGATTACGGTTATTCTTGCGATTGTTGTTGCGATTGTTGGGATAGTTGTTGCGATTGTGGTTGTAATTGTTGTTGTTGTTGTACTGGTGACTCTTCTCACCGTTTTCCTCCCACTTCCTATTGAGTTGTTTCGTGTTGGCTTCTTCGGCCGCCTGCTATTTAATTCTTCCCTCAATCTGATTTATGAGTTTATGAGCCATTCGACTTGCCTTCTGTATAGAAGCGGGCTCGTGTGAACTCACATCTTCTTGAATCCTTACTGGTAACCCTTTTACAAACGCGTCGATCTTCTCTTCTTCATCTTCGAATGCTCCCGGACATAATAGGTACAACTCTGTGAATCGTCTTTCATATGTGGTAACGTCAAACCCTTGTGTTCGTAACTCTCTAAGTTCTGCCTTGAGTTTATTGACTTCGTTTCTAGGACGGTACTGCTCGTTCATCAATTGCTTGAATGCCGACCACGGTAGTGCGTAAGCAGCATTTTGTCCTACCTGTTCAAGATAGGTGTTCCACCACGTTAACGCAGTACCTGTGAAGGTATGCGTAGCGTACTTAACTTTGTCCTCTTCAGTACACTTACTTATGGCAAACACCGATTTGACTTTCTCGGTCCACCGTTTCAATCCAATTAGTCCTTCGGTTCCATCAAATTCCAAAGGTTTGCAGGCAGTGAATTCTTTGTAGGAGCATCCTACACGATTTCTTGCACCGTTAGTTGCATTGTTAGATTCAGAGTTATTGTTGGTATGTAGCGCAGCCTGTACTGCAGCTATGTTTGCAGCAAGAAAGGTATGAAATTCCTCTTCGCTCATATTCATGGTGTGTCGAGTAGTCGGTGCTATTTCCTTCAAAATACCCAACTGAATCGAGTTAATCATACAGAATATTAAGAGTAGTCAATAGTATTTCATAGCATAATATGAACTCATTTATAAAAGCTTTTTCTTCATATTAGCATTTTATAAGTTTAAATTCGGGTACTACCTACCCGTTAAGTTCATACTTAGTAGCTAATATACAATTCAACTACTACAATTCCATATGAAAAACTGATTATAATAATATATCACATACAAATATTCTTCAAACTTACAACTTCGCTATATTACATATAACATGAAATATAGTACACTATGATATAGGACAGTTTTGAAGATAAATCTAGTTAATACGCAAGTTGTTCAGCAAAGGAAATAAAGACACGTAATTCATAAGTTCAGAAACAAGTCATGCATTCTGGTTTTACTAAGACGACTTCCCATCATTGGTCTTGTGGAAAATAACCGTTATGACCATTGGCTAGGCAGCATGTTGTAATGTCATCAAAAGGACGAGGGTTTCGTAATGTCCAACAGCCCCGTAATAATCTAAAAATATTGTTTCTCACCCCAACTACTGAATCCGTCACTTGTGGGAAGGTTTTATTTAAAAGTTGCAATCCGATGTTCTTTTTCTCACTTTGGTAAGAAGCGAACATCACTAACCCGTAATCATACCATGCTTCTTTATGTTGCATGTTAGAAGCTCTTTCTAATTCATGAAATCCTATGTTGGGATATGTTGAGACAAAATAGGTTCTTAACCCATAGCCTAAAATTGCATTTGGGTTCCTCGCATTTAATGCTTTAAAGAAAACACAGCGTAACTTACGGTCTCCCCAATGTGATATACCCCACCTATCAAAGGAAAGCCTTTTATAAACTAAGGCATTTCTGGAAAGTCTTTCAAATGTTTGACAAGTTAATTTCGCCATAACTAAATGTGCTGTTGAATTCTGACCGACTCTAGACAAGATTTCCTCAATCATATCCTCTGGTAGGTCTTCTAAAATATTCGGTTGTCTACCCTTAACGTCCATTTTGTTTTTATACTGTAAAATAGACAAAGATTAGATTCATAAAAGATAATTAACAAACAATACAAGCAATTTTTACATAGAACATAAAAGTACAAGCACACTACAATACATATAATACACAACATGATTACAACCCTCTAATCTGAATCACTGGTTTCTTCTTCTTCAGACTTGGTTCGTTTTCCTAATTTTCTAGCAATATATGGTGTTCCTCAAATACGAGTCGTCGTTTTCCATAATGGTTTAGAAAAACCTGGTGGTTTAGAAACGCTCGGATACCAACTGAAATGTCCCGTTCATGTTGATTATAAACGTTCCATATTAATTGATTTCGTCGCGAGGTTTTGACCTCTGTATGAGACATTTTTCAAAGACTGCATTCATTTTTAAAACAACCATAACCTTTATTTTATCGATAAAGGTTTAAAAAGCATTACGTAGAATATCAAATAATGATCATCTAAAATATACTATTTACATACGACCATTACATAATGGTTTACAATAAGAATATATTACATCAAAAATAAGTTTCTTGAATGCAGTTTTTACATAATATCGTACAAGCATGGACTCCAAATCTCGTCATTATTTTAGTATGCAACAGCGGAAACTCTTAATAATCACCTGAGAACAAAACATGCTTAAAACGTCAACAAAAATGTTGGTGAGTTATAGGTTTAACCTATATATTATCAAATCATAATAATAGACCACAAGATTTCATATTTCAATATACATTCCATACATAGAGATAAAATTCATTCATATGGTGAACACCTGGTAACCGACATTAACAAGATGCATATAAGAATATCCCCTATCATTCCGGGAAATCCTTCGGACATGATATAAACAAATTCGAAGTACTAAAGCATCCGGTACTTTGGATGGGGTTCGTTAGTCCCAATAGATCTATTTTTAGGATTCGCGTCAATTAGTAGATCGATTTACTAATTCTTACGTTACCAAGCAAAAGGGGCATATTCGGCTTCGATCATTCACCCATATAATGTAGTTTCAATTACTTGTGTCTATTTCGTAAAATATTTATAAAACTGCATGTATTCTCATCCCAAAATATTAGATTTTAAAAGTGGGACTATAACTCACTTTCACAGATTTTTTCTTCGTCGGGAAGTAAGACTTGGCCACTGGTCGATTCACGAACCTATAACAAATATGTACATATATATCAAAGTATGTTCAAAATATATTTACAACATTTTTAATACGTTTTACTGTTTTAAATTTATTAAGTCAGCTGTCCTCGTTAGTAATCTACAACTAGTTGTCCACAGTTAGATGTACAGAAATAAATCGATATATATTATCTTGAATCAATCCACGACCCAGTGTATACACGTCTCAAGCTAGATCACAACTCAAGGTATATATTTTTGGAATCAACCTCAATCCTGTATAGCTAACTCCAACATTACTGCATATAGAGTGTATATGGTTGTTCCAAATAATATATATACATGGGTCGATATGTGTAGTGACCCGAACTTTTCCATGTTTATATATATTAATTGAGATTGATATTTACATGATTAAATGTTTCCAACATGTTAAGCAATCAAACTTTTTAAGACTTGATTAATTGAAATATGTTTCATATAGATAATTGACCACCCAAGTTGATCGGTGATTCACGAACGCTAAAACTTGTAAAAACTATATGATGACATATATATGGATATATATATATATATAGTTAACATGATACTATGATAAGAAAACATATCATAAAGTATATTAACAATGAACTACATATGTAAAAACAAGACTACTAACTTAATGATTTTTAAACGAGACATATATGTAACGATTATCGTTGTGAAGACATTTAATGTATATATATCATATTAAGAGACATTCATACATGATAATATCATGATAATATAATAATTTAAAATCTCATTTGATATTATAAACATTGGGTTAACAACATTTAACAAGATCGTTAACCTAAAGGTTTCAAAACAACACTTACATGTAACGACTAACGATGACTTAACGACTCAGTTAAAATGTATATACATGTAGTGTTTTAATATGTATTTATACACTTTTGAAAGACTTCAATACACTTATCAAAATACTTCTACTTAACAAAAATGCTTACAATTACATCCTCGTTCAGTTTCATCAACAATTCTACTCGTATGCACCCGTATTCGTACTCGTACAATACACAGCTTTTAGATGTATGTACTATTGGTATATACACTCCAATGATCAGCTCTTAGCAGCCCATGTGAGTCACCTAACACATGTGGGAGCCATCATTTGGCAACTAGCATGAAATATCTCATAAAATTACAAAAATATGAGTAATCATTCATGACTTATTTACATGAAAACAAAATTACATATCCTTTATATCTAATCCATACACCAACGACCAAAAACACCTACAAACACTTTCATTCTTCAATTTTCTTCATCTAATTGATCTCTCTCAAGTTCTATCTTCAAGTTCTAAGTGTTCTTCATAAATTCCAAAAGTTCTAGTTTCATAAAATCAAGAATACTTTCAAGTTTGCTAGCTCACTTCCAATCTTGTAAGGTGATCATCCAACCTCAAGAAATCTTTGTTTATTACAGTAGGTTATCATTCTAATACAAGGTAATAATCATATTCAAACTTTGGTTCAATTTCTATAACTATAACAATCTTATTTCAAGTGATGATCTTACTTGAACTTGTTTTCGTGTCATGATTCTGCTTCAAGAACTTCGAGCCATCCAAGGATCCATTGAAGCTAGATCCATTTTTCTCTTTTCCAGTAGGTTTATCCAAGGAAATTAAGGTAGTAATGATGTTCATAACATCATTCGATTCATACATATAAAGCTATCTTATTCGAAGGTTTAAACTTGTAATCACTAGAACATAGTTTAGTTAATTCTAAACTTGTTCGCAAACAAAAGTTAATCCTTCTAACTTGACTTTTAAAATCAACTAAACACATGTTCTATATCTATATGATATGCTAACTTAATGATTTAAAACCTGGAAACACGAAAAACACCGTAAAACCGGATTTACGCCGTCGTAGTAACACCGCGGGCTGTTTTGGGTTAGTTAATTAAAAACTATGATAAACTTTGATTAAAAAGTTGTTATTCTGAGAAAATGATTTTTATTATGAACATGAAACTATATCCAAAAATTATGGTTAAACTCAAAGTGGAAGTATGTTTTCTAAAATGGTCATCTAGACGTTGTTCTTTCGACTGAAATGACTACCTTTACAAAAACGACTTGTAACTTATTTTTCCGACTATAAACCTATACTTTTTCTGTTTAGATTCATAAAATAGAGTTCAATATGAAACCATAGCAATTTGATTCACTCAAAACGGATTTAAAATGAAGAAGTTATGGGTAAAACAAGATTGGATAATTTTTCTCATTTTAGCTACGTGAAAATTGGTAACAAATCTATTCCAACCATAACTTAATCAACTTGTATTGTATATTATGTAATCTTGAGATACCATAGACACGTATACAATGTTTCGACCTATCATGTCGACACATCTATATATATTTCGGAACAACCATAGACACTCTATATGTGAATGTTGGAGTTAGCTATACAGGGTTGAGGTTGATTCCAAAATATATATAGTTTGAGTTGTGATCAATACTGAGATACGTATACACTGGGTCGTGGATTGATTCAAGATAATATTTATCGATTTATTTCTGTACATCTAACTGTGGACAACTAGTTATAGGTTACTAACGAGGACAGCTGACTTAATAAACTTAAAACATCAAAATATATTAAAAGTGTTATAAATATATTTTGAACATACTTTAATATATATGTATATATTGTTATAGGTTCGTGAATCAACAGTGGCCAAGTCTTACTTCCCGACGAAGTAAAAATCTGTGAAAGTGAGTTATAGTCCCACTTTTAAAATCTAATATTTTTGGGATGAGAATACATGCAGGTTTTATAAATGATTTACAAAATAGACACAAGTACGTGAAACTACATTCTATAGTTGAATTATCGAAATCGAATATGCCCCTTTTTATTAAGTCTGGTAATCTAAGAATTAGGGAACAGACACCCTAATTGACGCGAATCCTAAAGATAGATCTATTGGGCCTAACAAACCCCATCCAAAGTACCGGATGCTTTAGTACTTCGAAATTTATATCATATCCGAAGGGTGTCCCGGAATGATGGGGATATTCTTATATATGCATCTTGTTATTGTCGGTTACCAGGTGTTCACCATATGAATGATTTTTATCTCTATGTATGGGATGTGTATTGAAATATGAAATCTTGTGGTCTATTGTTACGATTTGATATATATAGGTTAAACCTATAACTCACCAACATTTTTGTTGACGTTTAAAGCATGTTTATTCTCAGGTGAATATTAAGAGCTTCCGCTGTTGCATACTAAAATAAGGACAAGATTTGGAGTCCATGTTTGTATGATATTGTGTAAAAACTGCATTCAAGAAACTGAATTCGATGTAACATATTTGTATTGTAAACCATTATGTAATGGTCGTGTGTAAACAGGATATTTTAGATTATCATTATTTGATAATCTACGTAAAGCTTTTTAAACCTTTATTTATGAAATAAAGGTTATGGTTTATTTTAAAAATGAATGCAGTCTTTGAAAAACGTCTCATATAGAGGTCAAAACCTCGCAACGAAATCAATTAATATGGAACGTTTTTAATCAATAAGAACGGGACATTTCAGTTGGTATCCGAGCGTTGGTCTTAGAGAACCAGAATTTTGCATTAGTGTGTCTTATCGAGTTTGTTAGGATGCATTAGTGAGTCTGGACTTCGACCATGTTTACTTGAAAAATGATTGCTTAACAAATTTTGTTGGAAACTATATATTTTTAACATGTGAATATTATGTGATATATTAATCTCTTAACGCGTTTAATATTATGTGATAGATGTCTACCTCTAGAACAAGTCCCATTGACTCACCTAATAATAATGAAGAGTCAAATGTAAATTGGAATGATTCGTGGACTGATTCACAAGTTCCCGAAGAGGAACCGGAAGAAGAGTCGGAACCGGAAGAAGAATCAGAACCGGAAGAAGAATCGGAACCGGATGAAGAAATAGAACCGGTGGGGGAAATAATAAAACGGTTAAGTAAAAGAAAATCCTCAACCAACCGACCAAGGTTAATTATGATCAATGGTGTTTCCGCCAAGGAAGCAAAATATTGGGAGGATTACCAATTCTCCGATGAATCGGATTCCGACGAGAATTCCGATGATGTTATAGAAATTACCCCAACTGAATTTAAAAAGGCAAAAGAAAATAATAAGGGAAAGGGCATAAAAATAGAGAAATCTAATTCCAACCCCGATGAACTTTATATGTATCGTCAACCCCCGAAGTCCTTAAGTTGTAACAATGACCCGGGAACCTCTAAACCACCAGGTTTTTCTAAACCAATGTGGACAACGACGGCTCGTATTAGGGGAACATCATATATCCCTAGAAACTTGGCAAAACGATCCAAAACTGAAGAAGAAGAAACAAGCGAGTCGGAATAAGATAGTTGTATTCGTGTGGTGTAATATATGTAATATAGTGTGCTTATGCTTTATGATATATGTAAAAATTGCTTGTATTAATAAGTATTTTTTTTTATGAATCTAACTCTTGTCTATTTTACAGTATAAAAACACAAAATGGATAGACAACCCAATATTTTAAGAGACCTACCCGGAGACATGATTGATGAAATCTTGTCTAGAGTCGGTCAGAATTCTTCGGCACAACTATTTAAGGCGAGATCAGTTTGTAAGACATTCGAAGAACGTTCCAAGAATGCCTTTGTTTACAAAAGGCTTTCGTTCGAAAGATGGGGGATATCACATTGGGAAATCCATAAGTTACGATGTGTTACTTTGACGCATATATTGCGGGGAACCCAAATGCTATTTTACGCAACGGGTTAAGAAATTATTTTGACTCAGTATATCCGAATATAGGACTTCGTGATTTAGAAAAAGCGGCTAACATGCAACATAAAGAAGCATGTTATGCTTACGGATTAGTAATGTTCGCTTCTCACCAAAGTGAGAACAAGAACATCGGGCTACAACTATTAAACAAAACGTTCCCACAAGTGACGGAGTCGGTAATTGGGGTAAGAAATGAGGTTTTTAGATTGTTACGGGACTGTTGGACATTACGTAACCCTCGTCCCTTTGATGACGTTACAACACGCTGTCTTATCAATGGCCATAACGGTTATGTTGCACAAGACCAAGGATGGGAAGTAGTCCTAGTAAAACCAGAATGCATGACTTGTTTCTGGACGTATGAATTACGTGTCTTTATTGCCTTTGCTGAACGACTTGTGTACTAGCTAGAATTGTCTTCACAACTATCTTGTATCAAAGTTATTGTGTGCTATATTTCATGCTTTATGTAAAATAAGCGGTATTGTAAGTTTGTAAAATATTGTATAAAAGTTTGAACGCGAAATATTATTATAATCAGTTTTTCATATAGAATTGTAGTAGTTGAATTGTATATTAGCTACTAAGTATGAACTTAACGGGTAGGTACTACCCGAATTTAAACTTATAAAACGCTAATATGAAGAAAAAGCTTTTATAAATGAGTTCATATTATGCTACAAAATACTATTAACTACTCTTAATATTCTGTATGATTAACTTGTTCCATTTAACTATTTTGAAGGAAATGGCACCGACTACTCGACACACCGTGAATATGAATGAAGAGGAATTCCGTACTTTTCTAGCTTCAAACATAGCCGCAGTACAGGCTGCGCTACATACCAACAATAACCTTGGATCTAGCAGTACAGGAAATCGTGTAGGATGCACCTACAAAGAATTCACTGCCTGCAAACCTTTGGAATTTGATGGAACCGAAGGACCGATCGGATTGAAACGGTGGACCGAGAAGGTTGAATCGGTGTTTGCCATAAGTAAGTGTACTGAAGAGGACAAAGTGAAGTACGCTACGCATACCTTCACAGGTTCTGCGTTAACATGGTGGAATACCTATCTAGAGCAAGTGGGACAAGATGATGTTTACGCACTACCGTGGTCAGCATTCAAGCACTTGATGAACGAGAAGTACCGTCCCAGAACCGAGGTCAATAAGCTCAAGACAGAACTTAGAGGGTTACGAACCCAAGGATTTGATATTACCACGTACGAAAGACGATTCACAGAATTGTGCCTATTGTGTCCGGGAGCATTCGAAGATGAGGAAGAGAAGATCGACGCGTTTGTGAAAGGATTACCGGAAAGAATCCAAGAAGATATAAGTTCACACGAGCCCGTCTCCATACAACAGGCATGTAGAATGGCTCACAAACTAGTGAACCAGATTGAAGAAAGAATTAAAGAACAGACTGCTGAAGAGGGCAATGTGAAGCAAGTCAAAAGAAAGTGGGAGGAAAACGGTGATAAGAATCACCAATACAACAACAACAGCAATTACAACAATAATCGCAACAATTATCCCAACAATCGAAACATCAATCGCAACTACAACAAACGGCCCAACAACAACAACAACAACAACAACAACAATTACAACAATCATCCCAACAACAATAATAACCTTAACAACAACAACAATCAGAAGCAGCTATGCCAAAGGTGTGAAAAGTATCACTCGGGGTTCTGCACCAAATTTTGCAACAAGTGTAAAAGAAATGGTCATAGCGTGGCGAAGTGTGAGGTCTACAGACCAGGGGTTAATAGAACGAAAGGAACAAATGGTGTCGGAACGAGTAATGGCGGAGCAAGTAGTGTCGGAGCAAGTTATGCCAATGTAGTTTGTTATAAATGTGGAAAACCGGGCCACATTATTAGAAATTGCCCGAACCAGGAGAACACAAATGGACAAGGCCGCGGAAGAGTTTTCAATATTAATGCGGCAGAGGCACAGGAAGACCCGGAGCTTGTTATGGGTACGTTTCTTATTGACAATTCTGCTTACGTTTTATTTGATTCGGGTGCGGATAGAAGCTATATGAGTAGAGATTTTTGTGCTAAATTAAGTTGTCCATTGACGCCATTGGATAGTAAATTTTTACTCGAATTAGCAAATGGTAAATTAATTTCAGCAGATAATATATGTCGGAATCGAGAAATTAAACTGGTTAGCGAAACATTTAAGATTGATTTGATACCAGTAGAGTTAGGGAGTTTTGATGTGATAATCGGTATGGACTGGTTGAAAGAAGTGAAAGCAGAGATCGTTTGTTACAAAAATGCAATTCGCATTATACGAGAAAAAGGAAAACCCTTAATGGTGTACGGAGAAAAGGGCAACACGAAGCTACATCTTATTAGTAATTTGAAGGCACAAAAACTAATAAGAAAAGGTTGCTATGCTGTTCTAGCACACGTCGATAAAGTACAAACGGAAGAAAAGAGCATCAATGATGTTCCCGTCGCAAAAGAATTTCCCGATGTATTTCCGAAAGAATTACCGGGATTACCCCCACATCGATCCGTTGAATTTCAAATAGATCTTGTACCAGGAGCTGCACCAATAGCTCGTGCTCCTTACAGACTCGCACCCAACGAGATGAAAGAACTGCAAAGCCAATTACAAGAACTTTTAGAGCGTGGTTTCATTCGACCAAGCACATCACCGTGGGGAGCTCCTGTTTTGTTTGTCAAGAAGAAAGATGGTACATTCAGGTTGTGTATCGACTACCGAGAGTTGAACAAACTTACCATAAAGAACCGCTACCCACTACCGAGAATCGACGACTTATTTGATCAACTACAAGGCTCGTCTGTTTATTCAAAGATTGACTTACGTTCCGGGTATCATCAAATGCGGGTGAAAGAAGATGATATTCCAAAGACTGCTTTCAGAACACGTTACGATCATTACGAGTTTATGGTCATGCCGTTTGGTTTAACTAATGCACCAGCTGTGTTCATGGACCTTATGAACCGAGTGTGTGGACCATACCTTGACAAGTTTGTCATTGTTTTCATTGATGACATACTTATTTACTCAAAGAATGACCAAGAACACGGTGAACATTTGAGAAAGGTGTTAGAAGTATTGAGGAAGGAAGAATTGTACGCTAAGTTTTCAAAGTGTGCATTTTGGTTGGAAGAAGTTCAATTCCTCGGTCACATAGTGAACAAAGAAGGTATTAAGGTGGATCCGGCAAAGATAGAAACTGTTGAAAAGTGGGAAACCCCGAAAACTCCGAAACACATACGCCAGTTTTTAGGACTAGCTGGTTACTACAGAAGGTTCATCCAAGACTTTTCCAGAATAGCAAAACCCTTGACTGCATTAACGCATAAAGGGAAGAAATTTGAATGGAATGATGAACAAGAGAAAGCGTTTCAGTTATTGAAGAAAAAGCTAACTACGGCACCTATATTGTCATTGCCTGAAGGGAATGATGATTTTGTGATTTATTGTGATGCATCAAAGCAAGGTCTCGGTTGTGTATTAATGCAACGAACGAAGGTGATTGCTTATGCGTCTAGACAATTGAAGATTCACGAACAAAATTATACGACGCATGATTTGGAATTAGGCGCGGTTGTTTTTGCATTAAAGACTTGGAGGCACTACTTATATGGGGTCAAAAGTATTATATATACCGACCACAAAAGTCTTCAACACATATTTAATCAGAAACAACTGAATATGAGGCAGCGTAGGTGGATTGAATTATTGAATGATTACGACTTTGAGATTCGTTACCACCCAGGGAAGGCAAATGTGGTAGCCGATGCCTTGAGCAGGAAGGACAGAGAACCCATTCGAGTAAAATCTATGAATATAATGATTCATAATAACATTACTACTCAAATAAAGGAGGCGCAACAAGGAGTTTTAAAAGAGGGAAATTTAAAGGATGAAATACCCAAAGGATCGGAGAAGCATCTTAATATTCGGGAAGACGGAACCCGGTATAGGGCTGAAAGGATTTGGGTACCAAAATTTGGAGATATGAGAGAAATGGTACTTAGAGAAGCTCATAAAACCAGATACTCAATACATCCTGGAACGGGGAAGATGTACAAGGATCTCAAGAAACATTTTTGGTGGCCGGGTATGAAAGCCAATGTTGCTAAATACGTAGGAGAATGTTTGACGTGTTCTAAGGTCAAAGCTGAGCATCAGAAACCATCAGGTCTACTTCAACAACCCGAAATCCCGGAATGGAAATGGGAAAACATTACCATGGATTTCATCACTAAATTGCCAAGGACTGCAAGTGGTTTTGATACTATTTGGGTAATAGTTGATCTTCTCACCAAATCAGCACACTTCCTACCAATAAGAGAAGATGACAAGATGGAGAAGTTAGCATGACTGTATTTGAAGGAAGTCGTCTCCAGACATGGAATACCAATCTCTATTATCTCTGATAGGGATGGCAGATTTATTTCAAGATTCTGGCAGACATTACAGCAAGCATTAGGAACTCGTCTAGACATGAGTACTGCCTATCATCCACAAACTGATGGGCAGAGCGAAAGGACGATACAAACGCTTGAAGACATGCTACGAGCATGTGTTATTGATTTCGGAAACAGTTGGGATCGACATCTACCGTTAGCAGAATTTTCCTACAACAACAGCTACCATTCAAGCATTGAGATGGCGCCGTTTGAAGCACTTTATGGTAGAAAGTGCAGGTCTCCGATTTGTTGGAGTGAAGTGGGGGATAGACAGATTACGGGTCCGGAGATTATACAAGAAACTACCGAGAAGATCATCCAAATTCAACAACGGTTGAAAACCGCCCAAAGTCGACAAAAGAGCTATGCTGACATTAAAAGAAAAGATATAGAATTTGAAATTGGAGAGATGGTCATGCTTAAAGTTGCACCTTGGAAAGGCGTTGTTCGATTTGGTAAACGAGGGAAATTAAATCCAAGGTATATTGGACCATTCAAGATTATTGATCGTGTCGGACCAGTAGCTTACCGACTAGAGTTACCTCAACAACTCGCGGCTGTACATAACACTTTCCACGTCTCGAATTTAAAGAAATGTTTTGCTAAAGAAGATCTCACTATTCCGTTAGATGAAATCCAAATCAACGAAAAACTTCAATTCATCGAAGAACCCGTCGAAATAATGGATCGTGAGGTTAAAAGACTTAAGCAAAACAAGATACCAATTGTTAAGGTTCGATGGAATGCTCGTAGAGGACCCGAGTTCACCTGGGAGCGTGAAGATCAGATGAAGAAGAAATACCCGCATCTATTTCTAGAAGATTCGTCAACACCTTCAACAGCTTAAAATTTCGGGACGAAATTTATTTAACGGGTAGGTACTGTAGTGACCCGAACTTTTCCATTTTTATATATATTAATTGAGATTGATATTTACATGATTAAATGTTTCCAACATGTTAAGCAATCAAACTTTTTAAGACTTGATTAATTGAAATATGTTTCATATAGACAATTGACCACCCAAGTTGATCGGTGATTCACGAACGCTAAAACTTGTAAAAACTATATGATGACATATATATGGATATATATATATATATAGTTAACATGATACTATGATAAGAAAACATATCATAAAGTATATTAACAATGAACTACATATGTAAAAACAAGACTACTAACTTAATGATTTTTAAACGAGACATATATGTAACGATTATCGTTGTGAAGACATTTAATGTATATATATCATATTAAGAGATATTCATACATGATAATATCATGATAATATAATAATTTAAAATCTCATTTGATATTATAAACATTGGGTTAACAACATTTAACAAGATCGTTAACCTAAAGGTTTCAAAACAACACTTACATGTAACGACTAACGATGACTTAACGACTCAGTTAAAATGTATATACATGTAGTGTTTTAATATGTATTTATACACTTTTGAAAGACTTCAATACACTTATCAAAATACTTCTACTTAACAAAAATGCTTACAATTACATCCTCGTTCAGTTTCATCAACAATTCTACTCGTATGCACCCGTATTCATACTCGTACAATACACAGCTTTTAGATGTATGTACTATTGGTATATACACTCCAATGATCAGCTCTTAGCAGCCCATGTGAGTCACCTAACACATGTGGGAGCCATCATTTGGAAACTAGCATGAAATATCTCATAAAATTACAAAAATATGAGTAATCATTCATGACTTATTTACATGAAAACAAAATTACATATCCTTTATATCTAATCCATACACCAACGACCAAAAACACCTACAAACACTTTCATTCTTCAATTTTCTTCATCTAATTGATCTCTCTCAAGTTCTATCTTCAAGTTCTAAGTGTTCTTCATAAATTCCAAAAGTGCTAGTTTCATAAAATCAAGAATACTTTCAAGTTTGCTAGCTCACTTCCAATCTTGTAAGGTGATCATCCAACCTCAAGAAATATTTGTTTATTACAGTAGGTTATCATTCTAATACAAGGTAATAATCATATTCAAACTTTGGTTCAATTTCTATAACTATAACAATCTTATTTCAAGTGATGATCTTACTTGAACTTGTTTTCGTGTCATGATTCTGCTTCAAGAACTTCGAGCCATCCAAGGATCCATTGAAGCTAGATCTATTTTTCTCTTTTCCAGTAGGTTTATCCAAGGAAATTAAGGTAGTAATGATGTTCATAACATCATTCGATTCATACATATAAAGCTATCTTATTCGAAGGTTTAAACTTGTAATCACTAGAACATAGTTTAGTTAATTCTAAACTTGTTCGCAAACAAAAGTTAATCCTTCTAACTTGACTTTTAAAATCAACTAAACACATGTTCTATATCTATATGATATGCTAACTTAATGATTTAAAACCTGGAAACACGAAAAACACCGTAAAACCGGATTTACGCCGTCGTAGTAACACCGCGGGCTGTTTTGGGTTAGTTAATTAAAAACTATGATAAACTTTGATTTAAAAGTTGTTATTCTGAGAAAATGATTTTTATTATGAACATGAAACTATATCCAAAAATTATGGTTAAACTCAAAGTGGAAGTATGTTTTCTAAAATGGTCATCTAGACGTCGTTCTTTCGACTGAAATGACTACCTTTAGAAAAACGACTTGTAACTTATTTTTCCGACTATAAACCTATACTTTTTCTGTTTAGATTCATAAAATAGAGTTCAATATGAAACCATAGCAATTTGATTCACTCAAAATGGATTTAAAATGAAGAAGTTATGGGTAAAACAAGATTGGATAATTTTTCTCATTTTAGCTACGTGAAAATTGGTAACAAATCTATTCCAACCATAACTTAATCAACTTGTATTGTATATTATGTAATCTTGAGATACCATAGACACGTATACAATGTTTCGACCTATCATGTCGACACATCTATATATATTTCGGAACAACCATAGACACTCTATATGTGAATGTTGGAGTTAGCTATACAGGGTTGAGGTTGATTCCAAAATATATATAGTTTGAGTTGTGATCAATACTGAGATACGTATACACTGGGTCGTGGATTGATTCAAGATAATATTTATCTATTTATTTCTGTACATCTAACTGTGGACAACTAGTTATAGGTTACTAACGAGGACAGCTGACTTAATAAACTTAAAACATCAAAATATATTAAAAGTGTTGTAAATATATTTTGAACATACTTTAATATATATGTATATATTGTTATAGGTTCGTGAATCAACAGTGGCCAAGTCTTACTTCCCGACGAAGTAAAAATCTGTGAAAGTGAGTTATAGTCCCACTTTTAAAATCTAATATTTTTGGGATGAGAATACATGCAGGTTTTATAAATGATTTACAAAATAGACACAAGTACGTGAAACTACATTCTATGGTTGAATTATCGAAATCGAATATGCCCCTTTTTATTAAGTCTGGTAATCTAAGAATTAGGGAACAGACACCCTAATTGACGCGAATCCTAAAGATAGATCTATTGGGCCTAACAAACCCCATCCAAAGTACCGGATGCTTTAGTACTTCGAAATTTATATCATATCCGAAGGGTGTCCCGGAATGATGGGGATATTCTTATATATGCATCTTGTTATTGTCGGTTACCAGGTGTTCACCATATGAATGATTTTTATCTCTATGTATGGGATGTGTATTAAAATATGAAATCTTGTGGTCTATTGTTACGATTTGATATATATAGGTTAAACCTATAACTCACCAACATTTTTGTTGACGTTTAAAGCATGTTTATTCTCAGGTGAATATTAAGAGCTTCCGCTGTTGCATACTAAAATAAGGACAAGATTTGGAGTCCATGTTTGTATGATATTGTGTAAAAACTGCATTCAAGAAACTGAATTCGATGTAACATATTTGTATTGTAAACCATTATGTAATGGTCGTGTGTAAACAGGATATTTTAGATTATCATTATTTGATAATCTACGTAAAGCTTTTTAAACCTTTATTTATGAAATAAAGGTTATGGTTTGTTTTAAAAATGAATGCAGTCTTTGAAAAACGTCTCATATAGAGGTCAAAACCTCGCAACGAAATCAATTAATATGGAACGTTTTTAATCAATAAGAACGGGACATTTCAATATGATATGTCAAAACATTTGAATACGTGTCATTGGTATCCCAAGATTACATAATATATTAGAATACATGTATAATACAATATAAGTTAGCTAGGATATGATTTGTATAGAATTGTTACAATATTTCCCGTAGCTACAACAATCAAAAAATATCCAATCTTGTTTTTACCCATAACTTCTTCGTTTTAAATCCGATTTGAGTGAATCAAATTGCTATGGTTTCATATTGAACTCTATTTTATGAATCTAAACATAAAAAGTATAGGTTTATAGTCAGAAATACAAGTTACAAGTCATTTTTGTAAAGGTAGTCATTTCAGTCGAAAGAACGACGTCTAGATGACCATTTTGGAAAACATACTTTCACTTTGAGTTTAACCATGATTTTTGTATATAGTTTCATGTTCATAAGAAAAATCATTTTCCCAGAAGAACAACTTTTAAATCAAAGTTTATCATAGTTTTTAATTAACTAACCCAAAACAGCCCGCGGTGTTACTACGACGGCGTATATCCGGTTTTACGGTGTTTTTCGTGTTTTCTGGTTTTAAATCATTAAGTTAACATATCATATAGATATAGAACATGTGTTTAGTCGATTTTAAAAGTCAAGTTAGAAGGATTAACTTTTGTTTGCGAACAAGTTTAGAATTAACTAAACTATGTTCTAGTGATTACATGTTCAAATCTTCGAATAAGATAGTTTTATATGTATGAATTGAATGATGTTATGAACATCATTACTACCTCAAGTTTAGTAGGTAAACCTATTGTAAGTGACAAGAAATGATCTAGCTTCAAAGGATCTTGGATGGCTTGAAAGTTCTTGAAGTAGAATCATGACACAAAAATAAGTTCAAGTAAGATTATCACTCGAATTAAGATAGTTATAGTTATAGGAATTGAATCAAAGTTTGTATATGAGTATTACCTTGATAGTTTAGAATGATATCCTACTGTAAACAACAAGGATTTCTTGAGGTTGGATGATCACTTTACAAGATTGGAAGTGAGCTAGTAAACTTGGAAGTATTCTTGATTTTATGAAACTAGAACTTGTAGAATTTATGAAGAACACTTAGAACTTGAAGATGGAACTTGAGAGAGATCAATTAGATGAAGAAAATTGAAGAATTAAAGTGTTTGTAGGTGTTTTTGGTCATTGGTATATGGATTAGATATAAAGGATATGTAATTTTGTTTTCATGTAAATAAGTCATGAATGATTACTAATATTTTTGTAATTTTATGAGATATTTCATGCTAGTTTCCAAATGAAGGTTCCAAAATGTGTTAGGTAACTCACATGGGCTGCTAAGAGCTGATCATTGGAGTGTATATACCAATAGTACATACATTTAGAAGCTGTGTATTGTACGAGTACGAATACGGGTGCATACTAGTAGAATTGTTGATGAAACTGAACGAGAATGTAATTGTAAGCAATTTTGTTAAGTAGAAGTATATTTTGATAAGTGTCTTGAAGTCTTTCAAAAGTGTATGAATACATATTAAAACACTACATGTATATACATTTTAACTGAGTCGTTAAGTCATCGTTAGTCGTTATATGTAAATGTTGTTTTGAAACCTTTAGGTTAACGATCTTGTTAAATGTTGTTAACCCATTGTTTATTATATCTAAAGAGATGTTAAATTATTACATTATCATGATATTATGATATATTAATATATCATAGTATGATATATATATACAGTTAAATGTTGTTACAACGATAATCGTTACATATATGTCTCGTTTCGAAATTCTTAAGTTAGTAGTCTTGTTTTACATATGTAGTTCATTGTTAATATACATAATGACATGTTTACTTATCATTTATCATGATTAAACATAGTGTAACAATATCTTAATATGATTCTTATGTAATTAGTAAGACGTTGTTATAACGATAATCGTTATATATATCGTTTAGAGTTTCTTAATTCAATAAACACAAATTTATGTATATAACTCATTGTTAAAATACCTAATGAGATACTTACTTATCATAATATCATGTTAATTATATATATAATCATATATATGTCATCATATAGTTTTTACAAGTTTTAACGTTCGTGAATCACCGGTCAACTTGGGTGGTCAATTGTCTATATGAAACCTATTTCAATTAATCAAGTCTTAACAAGTTTGATTGCTTAACATGTTGGAAACACTTAATCATGTAAATATCAATTTCATTTAATATATATAAACATGGAAAAGTTCGGGTCACTACAACTAGCATGAAATATCTCATAAAATTACAAAAATATTAGTAATCATTCATGACTTATTTACATGTAAACAAAATTACACATCCTTTATATCTAATCCATATACCAATGACTAAAAACACTTAAAAACACTTTTATTCTTCAATTTTATTCATCTAATTGATCTCTCTCAAGTTCTATCTTCAAGTTCTAAGTGTTCTTCATAAATTCTATAAGTTCTAGTTTCATAAAATCAAGAATACTTCCAAGTTTGCTAGCTTACTTCCAATCTTGTAAAGTGATCATACAACCTCAAGAAATCTTTTTTATTTACAGTAAGATATCTTTCTAATACAAGATAATACTCATATTCAAACTTTGATTCAATTTCAATAACTATAACAATCTTATTTCGAGTGGAAATCTTACTTGAACTTGTTTTCGTGTCATGATTCTGCTTCAAGAACTTTCAAGACATCCAAGGATCCTTTGAAGCTAGATCTATTTTTCTCATTTCCAGTAGGTTTATCCACAAAACTTGAGGTAGTAATGATGTTCATAGCATCATTCAATTCATATATATATATAAAACTACCTTATTCGAAGGTTTAAACTTGAAATCACTAGAACATAGTTTAGTTAATTTTAAATTTGTTCGCAAACAAAAGTTAATCCTTCTAACTTGACTTTTAAAATCAACTAAACACATGTTCTATATCTATATGATATGCTAACTTAATGATTTAAAACCTGGAAACACGAAAAACACCGTAAAACCGGACATACGCCGTCGTACTAACACCGCGGGCTGTTTTGGGTTTGATAAATAAAAAATATGATATACTTTGATTTAAAAGTTGTTCTTCAGGGAAAATGATTTTTCTTATGAACATGAAATTATATCCAAAAATCATGGTTAAACTCAAAGTGAAAGTATGTTTTTCAAAATGGTCATCAAGACGTCGTTCTTTCGACTGAAATGACTATCTCTTACAAAAATGACTTGTAACTTATATTTCTGACTATAAACCTATACTTTTTTTTTAGATTCATAAAATAGAGTTCAATATGAAACCATAGCAATTTTATTCACCCAAAACGGATTTAAAACGAAGAAGTTATGGGTAAAACAAGATTGGATATTTTTTTATTGTTGTAGCTACGGGAAATATTGTAACAAATCTATATTAATCATATCCTAGCTAACTTATATTGTATTATACATGTATTGTAATATATTATATAATCTTGGGATACCATAGACATGTATGCAAATGTTTTGACATCATATCGACCCATCTATATATATTATTTGGAACAACCATAGACACTCTATATGCAGTAATGTTGGAGTTAGCTATGCAGGGTTGAGGTTGATTCCAAAAATATATATACTTTAAGTTGTGATCTAGCCTGAGACGTGTATACACTGGGTCGTGGATTGATTCAAGATAATATATATCAATTTATTTCTATACATTTAACTATGGACAACTAGTTGTAGGTTACTGACGAGGACAGCTGACTTAATAAACTTAAAACATCAATATGTATTAAAAGTGTTGTAAATATATTTTGAACATACTTTGATATATATGCACATATTTGTTATAGGTTCGTGAATCGACCAGTGGCCAAGTTTTACTTCTCAACGAAGTAAAAAATCTGTGAAAGTGAGTTATAGTCCCACTTTTAAAATCTAATATTTTGGGATGAGAATACATGCAGTTTTATAAATGTTTTACAAAAGAGACACAAGTAAATGAAACTACATTATATAGGTGAATGATCGAAGCCGAATATGCCCCTTTTGCTTGGTAGCCTAAGAATTAGTAAACTGATCTACTAATTTACGCGAATCTTAAAGATAGATCTATTGGGCCTAACGAACCCCATCTAAAGTACCGGATGCTTTAGTACTTCGAATTCATTTTTATCATGTCTGAAGGATTTCCCGAAATGATAGGGGATATTCTTATATGCATCTTGTTAATGTCGGTTACCAGGTGTTCACCATATGAATGATTTTTATCTCTATGTATGGGATGTATATTGAAATATGAAATCTTTTGGTGTATTATTATGATTGGATAATATATAGGTTAAACCTATAACTCTCCAACATTTTTTGTTGACGTTTTAAGCATGTTTATTCTCAGGTGATTATTAAGAGCTTCCGCTGTTGCATACTAAAATAAGGACAAGATTTGGAGTCCATGCTTGTATGATATTATGTAAAAACTGCATTCAAGAAACTTATTTTTGATGTAATATATTCTTATTGTAAACCATTATGTAATGGTCATGTGTAAACGGTATATTTTAGATTATCATTATTTGATAATCTACGTAATGCTTTTTAAACCTTTATAGATAAAATAAAGGTTATGGTTGTTTTAAAAATGAATGCAGTCTTTGAAAAACGTCTCATATAGAGGTCAAAACCTCGCGACGAAATCAATTAATATGGAATGTTTATAATCAATATGAACGGGACATTTCAACAGTTGCTGAAACTGCAGAAAGGCTTAAGCGTTTGGCAACTATTTCAGAGAAAAGGCCAGTAATCGAAGAAACAACAACCAAAAGTGCATAAAGGCTTCCAAACCTTATCACTAATCCAGAGAGGCGACCATTGATGCAACCACGGTGATGTCCATCATTTATTCCTTTTCGACAGATGGCGGATGGCAAAGACAAGCAAATCATGAAAGTGCAATCTATATCAAAGTACAGGTTATCTAGACTACTTGACAAGCTGGGCAGTCTTATTGATGACTCTGAGGATGATAATGACTTGAGCTATATTAATAATGATGCTGATGATGAGAGTGATGACAAATATGAGTTCATGTCTGAGAAGCAGGCAGTGTTGCTTTTAAATGACATCCTTAAGCAGACAGCTCCGGAAAAGTATAAGAAATGCTTAGCGCAGCTCGCTGTCCGTGCTGTGCCTGTGGATAATTTTTCCGCACTAATTACTGGAGAGCAAGCTACAAAGCCACCGGCTATGGCAGAATCTACTCAATGTTTTATTAATCGAATTGCTAACTATCCGTTGCCTAGAAATATTGGCATACCGGAAATTGGAGTTTATGATGGTACAACGGATCCTGAAGATTTTCTTACCATGTTTGAGGGTGCAATGAGGTTGCAGCATTGGGATGACGAGGTAGCTTGTCATATGTTTCCAATGGTGCTACAGAAAATGGCAAGGGAATGGTTTGCTAGCTTGCTGCCAAGAAGCATCACAAGTTATTTGGACCTTCGTGCAAAGTTTGTTATGCAGTATCAAAATCTTCGAAGCTGTACTTTGACACATCTTGATGCACATGAGATCACAATGCATCACAATGAGTCCTTGAGTAATTTCATGAAGCGATACACACTTGAAGTACAGAAGATACCTGATTGTTCAGAATCTAAGCTAGTATCTGATTTCATTTTCTATTTGGATCAGCAACGGTTTAGTGCACTTGTCCATGCATTAAGGTATGACTTGCCAAAAACTCTGCATCAGGCGTTGGAAGTTGCACAGAAGCATGTTCGAGCCGGTGAGCGGGGGATGAACAAGTTTGATGGCAGCAGCAGCAGCAAACCGCATAACGGAGGGCGGTACTTTGACAGAAATCAGAGGAGGAATGACAATTCCAATGGTGGATGGAGAGGCAACAATCATCCCAATGATTTTCATCACAACAGAAGGCTAATAGAGAGACATCCGTTGATAATGGCGCTGACTAAAACTCCGAAAGAGATTCTTTTCACTGAGCTAATCCGGACTACTTTCAATCCTCCAGCACACATGGAAGAAAGAGAGGGTCCAAAAAGTGAACTATGGTGTGACTTTCATGAGGCATGGGGTCATGATACAGATAATTGCAAATCTCTGATGAGATAAATCATTGCAAAGATCAAGCAGGAGAGTTAAACCACTTGTTGCCAGGAAAACAATATAGGAGAAATGATCCTCGCAGGAAATTTGGATGGCAAAAGAATGATGGTGGAAGAGGTCGTCGAGGTGATAACAGAAGAAGGGAAGAGCATGGCGGAAGAGATGACAGAAACCAGTACGGAGACCGGATCACGGAGCGTGAGTCAACTCCAGACGTTGTAATCAAAATGGTGTGGTTGAATGGAAGTCACTATGAGGACGGTGAGCAGTCGGATAACAATATTGATAGCTGGAGATATGCCCCAATCATTTTTCAACCAATTCAAAATTGGGCCTTGTCCGTTCAGCCAGTGGTCATTTCAGCAGAAATTGCAAACAAGTTCATTAGCCATATCTACACAGATACAGGCAGTGAGGCTGACATCATTTATTGGCATTATTTCAAGGCTTTTCCAAGGCAAGTGCAAGTTTGAGCTAGGCGAACGAGTTTGAAGGTTTCAGGGCTAACAGGAGCACCAGTGAATGCAATGGGGCGAGTTCGTTTGGAGGTCGTTTTGGGAACATTTCCACTATTGAGAACCGAAACAATCGATTTCACTATTCTGGATGGCAACTCTCTATTTAATGTCCTTTTTGGACGGGCAGCGTTAGCTAAATTTGGAGTGATAACATCAACGGCTCATGCAGAGATCAGATTCCCAACTCCGAACGGAGTAGCCGCCATACACTCACAGTATGTGGCACCAACAAGGGAACGATCCACATTTGCAAACTTACCAGAAGGCAATATGAAACAGAGGAGGCGTAATCAGTTGTTCAGGGAGGATGAGGTTCAGGAGTTCTTTATACCATAATCAAGTGTTTAGGCCAGACAGCGCTTGGCGTTTGAAGAAACAAATTCCAGCATTTTATCAAGAACAAAGTTTATCATTTCAATAAGAGCAGTTTGTTAGCATTTCTGAAGAACAAAATTTACCATTGTGGTCATCTTTACAGTGCCTATGTTTTCAATTGCATACACTAAACGTTCATGATGTACTAATTAGGCTTGATCCACCTAAATTCGTCATCAATTGTTTATGTATTGCACAATACTGATCAATAAAATTTTATATTTTTCTTATGCAAAGTGCTGCCTGTGACAAATGTAAAACATTGCATTTATATCCTGCCCACAGAAGGAGAGTATTTTTATACCTCCGATGGCGGAAGCTTTTGTGTCGGCCAGCAAAGGCACAAGGCAAAAAAAAACTTGTCATGACAAACATTATAAAAAACTTACTTCACAGAACGAAAGAAGTTTATACTTTATGAAGGCCAAATATATTACACAATTCTTCCTCATATATTTTATGACGGAAGGCATTTGACGGACAGGTAACTAACTCATAACTAATCTTCACACAATATTTCAAAAATCTTTTCCTCATAAACTTTATGACAGAAGACGTATGGCGGAAAGATTATTTTATAATCACTCTTCAAAAACAATTCATAACTATTCCTCATCAATTTGATGACGGAAAGCGTATAACAGACTACGAGTATCCAACTGAATATTTAAAGGCATAATATTTGCAAAGTGAATTTTTGATATATTGCTCATTCAACTGAAGTTAACAATGCAAGACATCCAAAAACGAATTACCTTAAACACTTTTCAAAATGCTTTGCTCAGATATACAATATACAATTTAGCATGGAGAATTTATTGTATGCTTAGTGCATAGCAAATCGGTCATAAACAACAAACATCAAAGTATTTGGTGCAAACATACAAACAAGCATAATCACTACAATAGCATATATTTATGGCATCCAAATTGTCAAAGTTTATTACAAATGATTGTTCATCAAATAGTTACAAATTTATGAAAATTTCACACTAAGCACATCCTAAGCAGATGACTCCTCCCTGCTGCATACTTCATCATACACGTCTATCTTTAGGTTAACCAACTTGTCCTTTGCTTCATTGACCTTCTCCAGAGTTCCAGGAAGCATCAGATTAGCAATACCAATAGGAAGGGTTTGGTTTGGAGCTAGGTGTTTGGTAATTTTTATGGTAACATCAGAAATGAAGTGGGTACGAATAGCTTCAACATAATCATTATAGGGATTCCCCACAAGATTGGATCCAAGCACCTTCACTATCACACCCGATATCCCCTTCTTAAGGTTAGCAAAGTTACTCTCACCATTCTCCGCCCTCCGGAGAAGATCAGCTGATTTCTCCCTCTCCGCACTCAACTCCTTCTCTAGCTCACTCACTTTTACCTGCTCCTCCTTAAACTTTTTCTTTTCAGCATCTACCAACCTGTCCTTCTCCTCTTGCAGAGAAACAGCGGCATCTTGAGCACTTTTTAGCTCAGCTTCTCTAGCCTTCAATGTATTCTGAGCATCAGTCAAGACACGTTCAGCATCAATTGCACTTTTGCGAGCATTTGCACCTTGAGCAATCTCAGTACGGGCCACAGAAAGTATGGACTCCTGTTGCTTCTGCAGTTGCAGCACGGAATCCAGATGGTTGGTCAGCAATACATGAGCTGCAGCAGTTGATTCCCTGAGCTGCTCAGAGCGGAGAGCGGTGAAATGAGGTTTTAGCTCAGGGATAGCATAACCCTGTAGAAGAAAAATTTTATGGTTAATTTCAAGCAACTCACATAAATAAATTGCAAGCATATACATGCAGGAGGTTTTATCATTCATACCTGAAGAATAGTTGAAAATTCTTTATCCTTAGTGGCAGGACTCTCAATAAACGCTTTCAGCGTGCTAACATGAGCAGGAAGGGACGGCTCTTGAACATTAGATGAGGTGATATCAGGGTTAGTGGTATTAGGCTGAGGAGAATGAAAGGAGGCTTCGTCTTCAAGCCTCTCTTCATGGAATTCAGATTCCTCAAATCGAGCAAAGTTTTAGTCAGGAGTTTTCAGGGTTTTATCTCCTTCACTCTCAAGGTTCTCCTCTTACCTCTGCTCACCGCCTTCAGTAGCCTTTCCTTGGATATCATCAGACTCTGTTAAAATCACTAACAAAAACAAATTAGTATTATGAACAAATATAACAGTTATAAGCAAAGACATGTGCATTATCAAGAAAGAGCAGAATGGACATACTTCTTCTGCGTTTCTGCTTTTGGCTCCCCTTGGTACTTTTTGCCCTCTTGGAGCCTATGCAATTCTTCCTTATCTTTTTGATTGGAGGAGGAGTAGGGTTTGTTTCACCCATGATGTCAACCGAGCCTGATGTCTGCTGCTCGGCAGTGGTGGTGTCATCCGCTGTCCATTCAGTGTCTGTCTGTTCAGACCCGGACTCACTGTCAGAACTGCTAACAATGATTTCTTCACCCTTTTCAACAGCAGCATCAGCCTTAGCCTCAGCTGCAGCTCTCTCTACCTCTAACTCTTCAGCAGTTTTAGCACGGTCAGTGATCTCCAATTAATCCTCAAGATCGAGGGATAAAAGAGCAGAGCGAACCAAAATCTCGGATTTGGCTGCAAAAATTAAACATGGACAGCAATATAAGCAAACATGGTAAACAATAGACAAGCATTTACATATATATATATATACATATATATATATATATATATATATATATATATATATATATATATATATATATATATATATATATATATATATATATATATATATATATATATATATATATATATATATATATATATATATATATATATATATTAGGGTGATCATATCACATCCTACCCTGATTCTTCTCACGGAGTACTGGCACAGAAGTGCTTGGCCATTCTTGACTTACTCTACACAGCACAAGAATCCCCTCATACTTCTCGTATGATCTGGGCAGAACGCGGAGCTCTTTCAAACTATTTACTATCCGCTGCTCTGCGGCAGAAATCTTAACACCCTTTCCTACACCAGCATCAATAGCACCCCATTTTCGGACAACGGAATACTCCTCCAGAATAACAGTATCATTAACAAATAAAAATGGACTCTTCCAGTCCTTCAAGTTTGATACTCTATTTGTACCAACAAAATGAGTATTTCGTTTACTATCAATAGTAAGCCAGCAGTCGCTAATTGTACGAATTCTAAACAAAGAGATAAAAACTTTAATGCGAGGCTTAATATTGCTGGCATTACAATACATTTCAAAAAGGATAATTTTTTGAAGGCCATGGGGATGCATTTGGCTAAGGCAGGCCTTATAATATCTAAGGAGGCGAAGGAGAAATGTAGTAAGCGGAACACGGAGATTGCCGTGAGTAATTTGTAAAGCATATAAAGAAATTTTTCCAGCCAGAGGATCGTTCGCAGTTTGCCTGTTGGTAGGAAGAACAGGGTTGTATTGGTTAAGATAGTGAAAGGCAATCTTCAAACCATCTAAGTATTCTCCTGTTAGTGATGAAGCCATCGTGTTAACTTCTGGAATTTCAGCAGCATTTGAAGAAGAAGGCTCTGCGTGTTCTTGGCCAGTACTCGATGTAGAAGCCATGGTAATAAAGTAAAAAGATATCAACAGGAAAGAAATAACAGTAAGACGAAGTGTAACTGACCTTGGAAGACGATAAACCTTAAAGAGTTGAAGGTCGAAGAAAGCGATGAAAATTTGGGAAGAAATATGCTTTTTAGATCTTGACAAAGGTAAAAAAGTGAAGGTAAAAGGGTTATGACGGTTTATATAGGAGTTCATCGATGCAATTTTTATGGACACGATTGTGACACGTGTACGGGCAAGTTTAAACATGGGGTACGAAGTAACACTTTTTACAGCTGGAGGCGAGTGGAGATTCTCAACCATTTAAAGTTAATCATCACAGCGTCAGTAAAATTCCTCTGCATTTAATGTCAGTAATGTTTCCCCCGATGCAAATGGGCAATGAAAAGGCTTGTTTCGGAAGAGTTATCAAAAGTTTAACAACTTAATCATTTTTCAAACGCTTAAGTAATTAAACTGGGGGACTTAATGGTGTATCCTATCGTATACATGCATAAAAGGCATATTGGTTGCATAAAAGTAGCATCAGGAAGACTGGAAACAACAGTTTTGTGGAATTATCCGTCCAACGTTCTTCGCTGTACAGGTTGCTCCGTCATGCGTAAGCCCTGAAGGCCGCCTAGCGCGTAAGCCCTAGCCGGAGAACGCCACTTTCAGGATAAATTTCGGATCACAAGTAACAGAACGTATCATCATCTGACACGTGTCCCCAAACAGTCCGGTGGATCTAACACTATAAATAGACCCCTTGGGTTGTCATTTTGCACAGTTCAGATATTCTGAAAAATTTGAGAGTAGAGACTTCACCTCTCTCTCACTCTAGCACTTTCTCTCACTAGAAGTCATCCGGCTAGCAATTCTACGCTCTACGGACGACAGATTGATGAAGCCACCCCACAAGTTTCTATACTTGTGAACCGGGTCTGCAGGGATTATTTCCCAAGAGCAAACATCAATCGGCAACACTCGCCCACCTAAAGCTAGATTACTTCTAGTATCGTGTTGGCACACTAAGCCTTACCTCATAAGAAAATAGGTGTTAACACCCGGTAACGATGATGAAAGGCAAAATTATATATCAAGGTTATAATAAGGCTAATCCGAATGAAAAGTCGAAGTTGACTTGCTGGAGCTGTGACAAAATTGGCTAATTTGAAAAAGAATTGCAATGTTATTTTCGGTAATAACAATGCCAAAGGAGCTAGCACAGATACGTGTTAAACGTTTACTCAGGTTCCGAGTGTTTTTAGGTGCATAACTATATGTATCAGTTTTTTCTTCCGTAGATAAAGTGTGGTTGGTTCATCCTCTCGATTAAGGTATTTTCAAGAATTATGAAAGGTTTGAATCGTATATTGTAATCGTCAAGATACAAATGAGGTTTAAGATGAAATCAAGTGGCAAACTTGAAGAATTGTTTAGTTTCATATGTTATTATCAATCTTTTAATTCATTTTAATTGTCTAATGTTGGCAGTCCACAATTAGCAGTCCACAATTAGTAATCCAATAATTCATATATAGTTTATAATATTCGAATTAATTAATACGTATTCGTGACCCATTGTATACATGTCTCAGACTCGATCACAACTCAAAGTATATATATTATTGTAGAATCAACCTCAACCCTGTATAGCTAACTCAAACATTACTGCATATAGAGTGTCTATGGTTATTCCAAATAATATATATATATGCGTCGATATGATATGTCAAAAACTTGTATACGTGTCCCGATATTTAAAGTGCGTAAAATAAATAACAGAAATTAAATGACAATAAATAAAATTGCGAGAATTTAAATTGCGATAAATAAATGTAATAATGAATTAACAGTTAGCTAGGAACAGTTAGCTAGGATTTCGTTAGCGTGGATTCTTAACAAAAAAAAAAAAAAAATTTCTCATAGTTAATTTGTTTGTTTCTAACAAATTTTATTTTTTCAAATGTTTTCTTCATTATGCCACTTGTTGGATTCTGGTAAATCAAAATCCAAATATGAAATTGGATGAAAATGGTTATTATGCGGTGAACAGATACGTATATCGGTGGTTGTAAGTAGGATAGTGAATGACTGTTGAATCAGCTTCAAATAATGTACAGTTTAATTTATTAATGTGAAATCTAAATATTCCTCGAGTATTACCTACCCGTTAAAATATTTTCACCATTAACAGTTTGTACAAAAGAATTTTTAATTACAATCTTTATGAAAACGTATATACATATATATTTTCTTCAGATGTAATTATGGATTTAATAAGTTAATATAACATTAAACTCATTTGCTTTTCAGTTAGAATTAGAGTACATAATCTCTAAAACATTAGATATTACATAATCATCATGTCGAACGAAGATAGATAATGTAGAACGTCACGTAGAACGATGATTATACTCGAGGTACAGAATGAGATGTTGAGGCGTGTGATGTTGAAACTTTGGTTGTTGGTGATACTGGTATTGATGTTAGTGGTACCGGTGCTGTTACTGATGGTACTGTTGGTGCCGGTGATGTTGCTGAAGCTAGTAAATTTTGCACCATATTCTCCAAATTGATTACTCGAGTGCGAAGTTCGTTGACTTCTTCTATTATTCCGGGATGATTGTCGGTCGGAATGAGCGGATGAATAAGGTTTAGAATTTTAGATAGAATATAATCGTGGCGATATATTCAGGAAATGAGAGAGAAAATGGTGTTTTGGACAGGTTCGCCGGTAAGTGCTGAAATGTCCCGTTCTTATTGACTAAAAACGTTCCATATTAATTGATTTCGTTGCGAGGTTTTGACCTCTATATGAGACGTTTTTCAAAGACTGCATTCATTTTTAAAACAAACCATAACCTTTATTTCATAGATAAAGGTTTTAAAAAGCTTTACGTAGATTATCAAATAATGATAATCTAAAATATCCTGTTTACACACGACCATTACATAATGGTTTACAATACAAATATGTTACAACAAAATAAGTTTCTTGAATGCAGTTTTTACACAATATCATACAAGCATGGACTCCAAATCTCGTCCTTATTTAAGTATGCGACAGCGGAAGCTCTTAATAATCACCTGAGAATAAACATGCTTAAAACGTCAACAAAAATGTTGGTGAGTTATAGGTTTAACCTATATATATCAAATCATAATAATAGACCACAAGATTTCATATTTCAATACACATCCCATACATAGAGATAAAAATCATTCATATGGTGAACACCTGGTAACCGACATTAACAAGATGCATATATAAGAATATCCCCATCATTCCGGGACACCCTTCGGATATGATATAAATTTCGAAGTACTAAAGCATCCAGTACTTTGGATGGGGTTTGTTAGGCCCAATAGATCTATCTTTAGGATTCGCGTCAATTAGGGTGTCTGTTCCCTAATTCATAGATTACCAGACTTAATAAAAAGGGGCATATTCGATTTCGATAATTCAACCATAGAATGTAGTTTCACGTACTTGTGTCTATTTTGTAAATCATTTATAAAACCTGCATGTATTCTCATCCCAAAAATATTAGATTTTAAAAGTGGGACTATAACTCACTTTCACAGATTTTTACTTCGTCGGGAAGTAAGACTTGGCCACTGGTTGATTCACGAACCTATAACAATATATACATATATATCAAAGTATGTTCAAAATATATTTACAACACTTTTAATATATTTTGATGTTTTAAGTTTATTAAGTCAGCTGTCCTCGTTAGTAACCTACAACTAGTTGTCCACAGTTAGATGTACAGAAATAAATCGATAAATATTATCTTGAATCAATCCACGACCCAGTGTATACGTATCTCAGTATTGATCACAACTCAAACTATATATATTTTGGAATCAACCTCAACCCTGTATAGCTAACTCCAACATTCACATATAGAGTGTCTATGGTTGTTCCGAAATATATATAGATGTGTCGACATGATAGGTCGAAACATTGTATACGTGTCTATGGTATCTCAAGATTACATAATATACAATACAAGTTGATTAAGTTATGGTTGGAATAGATTTGTTACCAATTTTCACGTAGCTAAAATGAGAAAAATTATCCAATCTTGTTTTACCCATAACTTCTTCATTTTAAATCCGTTTTGAGTGAATCAAATTGCTATGGTTTCATATTGAACTCTATTTTATGAATATAAATAGAAAAGTATAGGTTTATAGTCGGAAAAATAAGTTACAATTCGTTTTTGTAAAGGTAGTCATTTCAGTCGAAAGAACGACGTCTAGATGACCATTTTAGAAAACATACTTCCACTTTGAGTTTAACCATAATTTTTGGATATAGTTTCATGTTCATAATAAAAATCATTTTCCCAGAATAACAACTTTTAAATCAAAGTTTATCATAGTTTTTAATTAACTAACCCAAAACAGCCCGCGGTGTTACTACGACGGCGTAAATCCGGTTTTACGGTGTTTTTCGTGTTTCCAGGTTTTAAATCATTAAGTTAGCATATCATATAGATATAGAACATGTGTTTAGTTGATTTTAAAAGTCAAGTTAGAAGGATTAACTTTTATTTGCGAACAAGTTTAGAATTAACTAAACTATGTTCTAGTGATTACAAGTTTAAACCTTCGAATAAGATAGCTTTATATGTATGAATCGAATGATGTTATGAACATCATTACTACCTTAAGTTCCTTGGATAAACCTACTGGAAAAGAGAAAAGTGGATCTAGCTTCAATGGATCCTTGGATGGCTCGAAGTTCTTGAAGCAGAATCATGACACGAAAACAAGTTCAAGTAAGATCATCACTTGAAATAAGATTGTTATAGTTATAGAAATTGAACCAAAGTTTGAATATGATTATTACCTTGTATTAGAATGATAACCTACTGTAAGAAACAAAGATTTCTTGAGGTTGGATGATCACCTTACAAGATTGGAAGTGAGCTAGCAAACTTGAAAGTATTCTTGATTTTATGTAACTAGAACTTTTGGAATTTATGAAGAACACTTAGAACTTGAAGATATAACTTGAGAGAGATCAATTAGATGAAGAAAATTGAAGAATGAAAGTGTTTGTAGGTGTTTTTGGTCGTTGGTGTATGGATTAGATATAAAGGATATGTAATTTTGTTTTCATGTAAATAAGTCATGAATGATTACTCATATTTTTGTAATTTTATGAGATATTTCATGCTAGTTGCCAAATGATGGTTCCCACATGTGTTAGGTGACTCACATGGGCTGCTAAGAGCTGATCATTGGAGTGTATATACCAATAGTACATACATCTAAAAGCTGTGTATTGTACGAGTACGAATACGGGTGCATACGAGTAGAATTGTTGATGAAACTGAACGAGGATGTAATTGTAAGCATTTTTGTTAAGTAGAAGTATTTTGATAAGTGTCTTGAAGTCTTTCAAAAGTGTATGAATACATATTAAAACACTACATGTATATACATTTTAACTGAGTCGTTAAGTCATCGTTAGTCGTTACATGTAAATGTTGTTTTGAAACCTTTAGGTTAACGATCTTGTTGAATGTTTTTAACCCATTATTTATTATAACAAATGAGATATTAAATTGTTATATTATCATGATATTATGATATATAATATATCTCAGTATGATGTATATACAGTTAAATGTCGTTACAACGATAATCGTTACATATATGTCTCGTTTCGAAATCATTAAGTTAGTAGTCTTATTTTTACATATGTATTTCATTGTTAATACACTTAATAATATATTTACTTATCATTTAACATAATTAACCAAGTGTATCAATATCTTAATATGATTCATATGTACCTAGTAAGACGTTGTTATAACGATAATCGTTATATATATCGTTTTCGAGTTTCTTAAATTAATAGTCTCATTTTTATGTATATAACTCATTGTTAAAATACCTAATGAGATACATACTTATAATAAAAACATGTTAACTATATATATAACCATATATATGTCATCGTATAGTTTTTACAAGTTTTAACGTTCGTGAATCACCGGTCAACTTGGGTGGTCAATTGTCTATATGAAACATATTTCAATTAATCAAGTCTTAACAAGTTTGATTGCTTAACATGTTGGAAACATTTAATCATGTAAATATCAATCTCAATTAATATATATAAACATGGAAAAGTTCGGGTCACTACAGTACCTACCCGTTAAATAAATTTCGTCCCGAAATTTTAAGCTGTTGAAGGTGTTGACGAATCTTCTGGAAATAGATGCGGGTATTTCTTCTTCATCTGATCTTCACGCTCCCAGGTGAACTCGGGTCCTCTACGAGCATTCCATCGAACCTTAACAATTGGTATCTTGTTTTGCTTAAGTCTTTTAACCTCACGATCCATTATTTCGACGGGTTCTTCGATGAATTGAAGTTTTTCGTTGATTTGGATTTCATCTAACGGAATAGTGAGATCTTCTTTAGCAAAACATTTCTTCAAATTCGAGACGTGAAAAGTGTTATGTACAGCCGCGAGTTGTTGAGGTAACTCAAGACTGTAAGCTACTGGTCCGACACGATCAATAATCTTGAATGGTCCAATATACCTTGGATTTAATTTCCCTCGTTTACCAAATCGAACAACGCCTTTCCAAGGTGCAACTTTAAGCATGACCATCTCTCCAATTTCAAATTCTATATCTTTTCTTTTAATGTCAGCGTAGCTCTTTTGTCGACTTTGGGCGGTTTTCAACCGTTGTTGAATTTGGATGATCTTCTCGGTAGTTTCTTGTATAATCTCCGGACCCGTAATCTGTCTATCCCCCACTTCACTCCAACAAATCGGAGACCTGCACTTTCTACCATAAAGTGCTTCAAATGGCGCCATCTCAATGCTTGAATGGTAGCTGTTGTTGTAGGAAAATTCTGCTAACGGTAGATGTCGATCCCAACTGTTTCTGAAATCAATAACACATGCTCGTAGCATGTCTTCAAGCGTTTGTATCGTCCTTTCGCTCTGCCCATCAGTTTGTGGATGATAGGCAGTACTCATGTCTAGACGAGTTCCTAATGCTTGCTGTAATGTCTGCCAGAATCTTGAAATAAATCTGCCATCCCTATCAGAGATAATAGAGATTGGTATTCCATGTCTGGAGACGACTTCCTTCAAATACAGTCGTGCTAACTTCTCCATCTTGTCATCTTCTCTTATTGGCAGGAAGTGTGCTGATTTGGTGAGACGATCAACTATTACCCAAATAGTATCAAAATCACTTGCAGTCCTTGGCAATTTAGTGATGAAATCCATGGTAATGTTTTCCCATTTCCATTCCGGGATTTCGGGTTGTTGAAGTAGACCTGATGGTTTTTGATGCTCAGCTTTGACCTTAGAACACGTCAAACATTCTCCTACGTATTTAGCAACATCGGCTTTCATACCCGGCCACCAAAAATGTTTCTTGAGATCCTTGTACATCTTCCCCGTTCCAGGATGTATTGAGTATCTGGTTTTATGAGCTTCTCTAAGTACCATTTCTCTCATATCTCCAAATTTTGGTACCCAAATCCTTTCAGCCCTATACCGGGTTCCGTCTTCCCGAATATTAAGATGCTTCTCCGATCCTTTGGGTATTTCATCCTTTAAATTTCCCTCTTTTAAAACTCCTTGTTGCGCCTCCTTTATTTGAGTAGTAAGGTTATTATGAATCATTATATTCATAGATTTTACTCGAATGGGTTCTCTGTCCTTCCTGCTCAAGGCATCGGCTACCACATTTGCCTTCCCCGGGTGGTAACGAATCTCAAAGTCGTAATCATTCAATAATTCAATCCACCTACGCTGCCTCATATTCAGTTGTTTCTGATTAAATATGTGTTGAAGACTTTTGTGGTCGGTATATATAATACTTTTGACCCCATATAAGTAGTGCCTCCAAGTCTTTAATGCAAAAACAACCGCGCCTAATTCCAAATCATGCGTCGTATAATTTTGTTCGTGAATCTTCAATTGTCTAGACGCATAAGCAATCACCTTCGTTCGTTGCATTAATACACAACCGAGACCTTGCTTTGATGCATCACAATAAATCACAAAATCATCATTCCCTTCAGGCAATGACAATATAGGTGCCGTAGTTAGCTTTTTCTTCAATAACTGAAACGCTTTCTCTTGTTCATCATTTCATTCAAATTTCTTCCCTTTATGCGTTAATGCAGTCAAGGGTTTTGCTATTCTGGAGAAGTCTTGGATGAACCTTCTTTAGTAACCAGCTAGTCCTAAAAATTGGCGTATGTGTTTCGGAGTTTTCGGGGTTTCCCACTTTTCAACAGTTTCTATCTTTGCCGGATCCACCTTAATACCTTCTTTGTTCACTATGTGACCGAGGAATTGAACTTCTTCCAACCAAAATGCACACTTTGAAAACTTAGCGTACAATTCTTCCTTCCTCAATACTTCTAACACCTTTCTCAAATGTTCACCGTGTTCTTGGTCATTCTTTGAGTAAATAAGTATGTCATCAATGAAAACAATGACAAACTTGTCAAGGTATGGTCCACACACTCGGTTCATAAGGTCCATGAACACAGCTGGTGCATTAGTTAAACCAAACGGCATGACCATAAACTCGTAATGACCGTAACGTGTTCTGAAAGCAGTCTTTGGAATATCATCTTCTTTCACCCGCATTTGATGATACCCGGAACGTAAGTCAATCTTTGAATAAACAGTCGAGCCTTGTAGTTGATCAAATAAGTCATCGATTCTCGGTGGTGGGTAGCGGTTCTTGATGGTAAGTTTGTTCAACTCTCGGTAGTCGATACACAACCTGAATGTACCATCTTTCTTCTTGACAAACAAAACAGGAGCTCCCCACGGTGATGTGCTTGGTCGAATGAAACCACGCTCTAAAAGTTCTTGTAATTGGCTTTGTAGTTCTTTCATCTCGCTGGGTGCGAGTCTGTAAGGAGCACGAGCTATTGGTGCAGCTCCTGGTACAAGATCTATTTGAAATTCAACGGATCGATGTGGGGGTAATCCCGGTAATTCTTTCGGAAATACATCAGGAAATTCTTTTGCGACGGGAACATCATTGATGCTCTTTTCTTCAGTTTGTACTTTCTCGACGTGTGCTAGAACAGCATAGCAACCTTTTCTTATTAGTTTTTGTGCTTTCAAATTACTAATAAGATGTAGCTTCGTGTTGCCCTTTTCTCCGTACACCATTAAGGGTTTTCCTTTTTCTCGTATAATGCGAATTGCATTTTTGTAACAAACGATCTCCGCTTTCACTTCTTTCAACCAGTCCATACCGATTATCACATCAAAACTCCCTAACTCTACTGGTATCAAATCAATCTTAAATGTTTCGCTAACCAGTTTAATTTCTCGATTCCGACATATATTATCTGCTGAAATTAATTTACCATTTGCTAATTCGAGTAAAAATTTACTATCCAAAGGCGTCAATGGACAACTTAATTTAGCACAAAAATCTCTACTCATATAGCTTCTATCCGCACCCGAATCAAATAAAACGTAAGCAGATTTATTGTCAATAAGAAATGTACCCGTAACAAGCTCCGGGTCTTCCTGTGCCTCTGCCGCATTAATATTGAAAACTCTTCCACGGCCTTGTCCATTCGTGTTCTCCTGGTTCGGGCAATTTCTAATAATGTGGCCCGGTTTTCCACATTTATAACAAACTACATTGGCATAACTTGCTCCGACACTACTTGCTCCGCCATTACTCGTTCCGACACCATTTGTTCCTTTCGTTCTATTAACCCCTGGTCCGTAGACCTCACACTTCGCCGCGCTATGACCATTTCTTTTACACTTGTTGCAAAATTTGGTGCAGAACCCCGAGTGATTCTTTTCACACCTTTGGCATAGCTACTTCTGATTGTTGTTGTTGTTGCGGTTATTGTTGTTGTTGGGATGATTGTTGTAGTTGCTGTTGTTGTTGTTGTTGTTGTTGTTGTTGTTGTTGGGCCGTTTGTTGTAGTTGCGATTGATGTTGCGATTGTTGGGATAATTGTTGCGATTATTGTTGTAATTGCTGTTGTTGTTGTATTGATGATTCTTATCACCGTTTTCCTCCCACTTTCTTTTGACTTGCTTCACATTGGCCTCTTCAGCAGTCTGTTCTTTAATTCTTTCTTCAATTTGGTTCACGAGTTTGTGAGCCATTCTACATGCCTGTTGTATGGAGGCGGGCTCGTGTGAACTTATATCTTCTTGGATTCTTTCCGGTAATCCTTTCACAAACGCGTCGATCTTCTCTTCCTCATCTTCGAATGCTCCCGGACACAATAGGCACAATTCTGTGAATCGTCTTTCGTACGTGGTAATATCAAATCCTTGGGTTCGTAACCCTCTAAGTTCTGTCTTGAGCTTATTGACCTCGGTTCTGGGACGGTACTTCTCGTTCATCAAGTGCTTGAATGCTGACCACGGTAGTGCGTACGCATCGTCTTGTCCCACTTGCTCTAGATAGGTATTCCACCATGTTAACGCAGAACCTGTGAAGGTATGCGTAGCGTACTTTACTTTGTCCTCTTCAGTACACTTACTTATGGCAAACACCGATTCGACCTTCTCGGTCCACCGTTTCAATCCGATCGGTCCTTCGGTTCCATCAAATTCCAAAGGTTTGCAGGCAGTGAATTCTTTGTAGGTGCATCCTACACGATTTCCTGTACTGCTAGATCCAAGGTTATTGTTGGTATGTAGCGCAGCCTGTACTGCGGCTATGTTTGAAGCTAGAAAAGTACGGAATTCCTCTTCATTCATATTCACGGTGTGTCGAGTAGTCGGTGCCATTTCCTTCAAAATAGTTAAATGGAACAAGTTAATCATACAGAATATTAAGAGTAGTTAATAGTATTTCGTAGCATAATATGAACTCATTTATAAAAGCTTTTTCTTCATCTTAGCGTTTTATAAGTTTAAATTCGGGTAGTACCTACCCGTTAAGTTCATACTTAATAGCTAATATACAATTCAACTACTACAATTCTATATGAAAAACTGATTATAATAATATTTCGCGTTCAAACTTTTATTCAATATTTTACAAACTTACAATACCGTTTATTTTACATAAAGCATGAAATATAGCACACAATAACTTTGATACAAGATAGTTGTGAAGATAATTCTAGCTAGTACACAAGTCGTTCAGCAAAGGCAATAAAGACACGTAATTCATACGTCCAGAAACAAGTCATGCATTCTGGTTTTACTAGGACTACTTCCCATCCTTGGTCTTGTGCAACATAACCGTTATGGCCGTTGATAAGACAGCGTGTTGTAGCGTCGTCAAAGGGACGAGGGTTACGTAATGTCCAACAGTCCCGTAATAATCTAAAAACCTCATTTCTTACCCCAATTACCGACTCCGTCACTTGTGGAAACGTTTTGTTTAATAGTTGTAGCCCGATGTTCTTGTTCTCACTTTGGTGAGAAGCGAACATTACTAATCCGTAAGCATAACATGCTTCTTTATGTTGCATGTTAGCCGCTTTTTCTAAATCACGAAGTCCAATATTCGGATATATTGAGTCAAAATAATTTCTTAACCCGTTGCGTAAAATAGCATTTGGGTTCCCCGCAATATATGCGTCAAAGTAAACACATCGTAAATTATGGGTTTCCCAATGTGATATCCCCCATCTTTCAAACGAAAGTCTCTTATAAACCAAGACATTCTTGGAACGTTCTTCGAATGTCTTACAAACTGATCTCGCCTTAAATAGTTGTGCCGAGGAATTCTGGCCGACTCTAGACAAGATTTCATCAATCATGTCTCCGGGTAGGTCTCTTAAAATATTGGGTTGTCTATCCATTTTGTGTTTTTAAACTGTAAAATAGACAAGAGTTAGATTCATAAAAAAAATACTTATTAATACAAGCAATTTTTACATATATCATAAAGCATACGAACACTATATTACATATATTACACCACACGAATACAACTATCTTATTCCGACTCGCTCGTTTCTTCTTCTTCGGTTTTGGTTCGTTTTGCCAAGTTTCTAGGGATATATGATGTTCCCCTAATACGAGCCGTCGTGATCCACATTGGTTTAGAAAAACCTGGTGGTTTAGAGGTTCCCGGGTCATTGTTACAACTTAAGGACTTCGGGGGTTGACGATACATATAAAGTTCATCGGGGTTGGAATTAGATTTCTCTATTTTTATGCCCTTTCCCTTATTATTTTCTTTTGCCTTTTTAAATTCAGTTGGGGTAATTTCTATAACATCATCGGAATTCTCGTCGGAATCCGATTCATCGGAGAATTGGTAATCCTCCCAATATTTTGCTTCCTTGGCGGAAACACCATTGACCATAATTAACCTTGGTCAGTTGGTTGAGGATTTTCTTTTACTTAACCGTTTTATTATTTCCCCCACCGGTTCTATTTCTTCATCCGGTTCCGATTCTTCTTCCGGTTCCGATTCTTCTTCCGGTTCCGACTCTTCTTCCGGTTCCTCTTCGGGAACTTGTGAATCAGTCCACGAATCATTCCAATTTACATTTGACTCTTCATTATTATTAGGTGAGTCAATGGGACTTGTTCTAGAGGTAGACATCTATCACATAATATCAAACGCGTTAAGAGATTAATATATCACATAATATTCACATGTTAAAAATATATAGTTTCCAACAAAATTTGTTAAGCAATCATTTTTCAAGTAAACACGGTCGAAGTCCAGACTCACTAATGCATCCTAACAAACTCGATAAGACACACTAATGCAAAATTCTGGTTCTCTAAGACCAACGCTCGGATACCAACTGAAATGTCCCGTTCTTATTGACTAAAAACGTTCCATATTAATTGATTTCGTTGCGAGGTTTTGACCTCTATATGAGACGTTTTTCAAAGACTGCATTCATTTTTAAAACAAACCATAACCTTTATTTCATAGATAAAGGTTTTAAAAAGCTTTACGTAGATTATCAAATAATGATAATCTAAAATATCCTGTTTACACACGACCATTACATAATGGTTTACAATACAAATATGTTACAACAAAATAAGTTTCTTGAATGCAGTTTTTACACAATATCATACAAGCATGGACTCCAAATCTCGTCCTTATTTAAGTATGCGACAGCGGAAGCTCTTAATAATCACCTGAGAATAAACATGCTTAAAACGTCAACAAAAATGTTGGTGAGTTATAGGTTTAACCTATATATATCAAATCATAATAATAGACCACAAGATTTCATATTTCAATACACATCCCATACATAGAGATAAAAATCATTCATATGGTGAACACCTGGTAACTGACATTAACAAGATGCATATATAAGAATATCCCCATCATTCCGGGACACCCTTCGAATATGATATAAATTTCGAAGTACTAAAGCATCCAGTACTTTGGATGGGGTTTGTTAGGCCCAATAGATCTATCTTTAGGATTCGCGTCAATTAGGGTGTCTGTTCCCTAATTCATAGATTACCAGACTTAATAAAAAGGGGCATATTCGATTTCGATAATTCAACCATAGAATGTAGTTTCACGTACTTGTGTCTATTTTGTAAATCATTTATAAAACCTGCATGTATTCTCATCCCAAAAATATTAGATTTTAAAAGTGGGACTATAACTCACTTTCACAGATTTTTACTTCGTCGGGAAGTAAGACTTGGCCACTGGTTGATTCACGAACCTATAACAATATATACATATATATCAAAGTATGTTCAAAATATATTTACAACACTTTTAATATATTTTGATGTTTTAAGTTTATTAAGTCAGCTGTCCTCGTTAGTAACCTACAACTAGTTGTCCACAGTTAGATGTACAGAAATAAATCGATAAATATTATCTTGAATCAATCCACGACCCAGTGTATACGTATCTCAGTATTGATCACAACTCAAACTATATATATTTTGGAATCAACCTCAACCCTGTATAGCTAACTCCAACATTCACATATAGAGTGTCTATGGTTGTTCCGAAATATATATAGATGTGTCGACATGATAGGTCGAAACATTGTATACGTGTCTATGGTATCTCAAGATTACATAATATACAATACAAGTTGATTAAGTTATGGTTGGAATAGATTTGTTACCAATTTTCACGTAGCTAAAATGAGAAAAATTATCCAATCTTGTTTTACCCATAACTTCTTCATTTTAAATCCGTTTTGAGTGAATCAAATTGCTATGGTTTCATATTGAACTCTATTTTATGAATCTAAACAGAAAAGTATAGGTTTATAGTCGGAAAAATAAGTTACAAGTCGTTTTTGTAAAGGTAGTCATTTCAGTCGAAAGAACGACGTCTAGATGACCATTTTAGAAAACATACTTCCACTTTGAGTTTAACCATAATTTTTGGATATAGTTTCATGTTCATAATAAAAATCATTTTCCCAGAATAACAACTTTTAAATCAAAGTTTATCATAGTTTTTAATTAACTAACCCAAAACAGCCCGCGGTGTTACTACGACGGCGTAAATCCGGTTTTACGGTGTTTTTCGTGTTTCCAGGTTTTAAATCATTAAGTTAGCATATCATATAGATATAGAACATGTGTTTAGTTGATTTTAAAAGTCAAGTTAGAAGGATTAACTTTTATTTGCGAACAAGTTTAGAATTAACTAAACTATGTTCTAGTGATTACAAGTTTAAACCTTCGAATAAGATAGCTTTATATGTATGAATCGAATGATGTTATGAACATCATTACTACCTTAAGTTCCTTGGATAAACCTACTGGAAAAGAGAAAAGTGGATCTAGCTTCAATGGATCCTTGGATGGCTCGAAGTTCTTGAAGCAGAATCATGACACGAAAACAAGTTCAAGTAAGATCATCACTTGAAATAAGATTGTTATAGTTATAGAAATTGAACCAAAGTTTGAATATGATTATTACCTTGTATTAGAATGATAACCTACTGTAAGAAACAAAGATTTCTTGAGGTTGGATGATCACCTTACAAGATTGGAAGTGAGCTAGCAAACTTGAAAGTATTCTTGATTTTATGTAACTAGAACTTTTGGAATTTATGAAGAACACTTAGAACTTGAAGATATAACTTGAGAGAGATCAATTAGATGAAGAAAATTGAAGAATGAAAGTGTTTGTAGGTGTTTTTGGTCGTTGGTGTATGGATTAGATATAAAGGATATGTAATTTTGTTTTCATGTAAATAAGTCATGAATGATTACTCATATTTTTGTAATTTTATGAGATATTTCATGCTAGTTGCCAAATGATGGTTCCCACATGTGTTAGGTGACTCACATGGGCTGCTAAGAGCTGATCATTGGAGTGTATATACCAATAGTACATACATCTAAAAGCTGTGTATTGTACGAGTACGAATACGGGTGCATACGAGTAGAATTGTTGATGAAACTGAACGAGGATGTAATTGTAAGCATTTTTGTTAAGTAGAAGTATTTTGATAAGTGTCTTGAATTCTTTCAAAAGTGTATGAATACATATTAAAACACTACATGTATATACATTTTAACTGAGTCGTTAAGTCATCGTTAGTCGTTACATGTAAATGTTGTTTTGAAACCTTTAGGTTAACGATCTTGTTGAATGTTTTTAACCCATTGTTTATTATAACAAATGAGATATTAAATTGTTATATTATCATGATATTATGATATATAATATATCTCAGTATGATGTATATACAGTTAAATGTCGTTACAACGATAATCGTTACATATATGTCTCGTTTCGAAATCATTAAGTTAGTAGTCTTATTTTTACATATGTATTTCATTGTTAATACACTTAATAATATATTTACTTATCATTTAACATAATTAACCAAGTGTATCAATATCTTAATATGATTCATATGTACCTAGTAAGACGTTGTTATAACGATAATCGTTAAGTATATCGTTTTCGAGTTTCTTAAATTAATAGTCTCATTTTTATGTATATAACTCATTGTTAAAATACCTAATGAGATACATACTTATAATAAAAACATGTTAACTATATATATAACCATATATATGTCATCGTATAGTTTTTACAAGTTTTAACGTTCGTGAATCACCGGTCAACTTGGGTGGTCAATTGTCTATATGAAACATATTTCAATTAATCAAGTCTTAACAAGTTTGATTGCTTAACATGTTGGAAACATTTAATCATGTAAATATCAATCTCAATTAATATATATAAACATGGAAAAGTTCGGGTCACTACAAGTGCTTCAGGTTCATTGTTAAGAGGAGAATGTGGTGGATGGAAAGGATCGCCTTCTTCGCGTCTCCATCGGTTAAGTTGTCTATGAACCCATCAGATGAATTGGGGATGGCTGATTGGTCAATTCATTCTGGTGATGCTGCTTTCGAAGCTTAGGTGAACATCTATGTCGGAATAGCTCTCGGGTTCTAAAGAACTTGAACTAGTGACGAGTTCCATTTCGTACGAATGAGTAAATGATTTTTTGATAAAAAATTGATTTTCGGCTATCGGTTGGTATTATAATTATATAGAATATCTATATATATAGAACAAAATATTTCGTAGACTACGGAGGAATTCACGGAATATACTAGGCAAAGTTTACAGTAACAGATTCTCTAAGATATAAATTAGCAGATACGCTAAGATATGAATTTTGTCTATACACTATTCATGTAATCAATGTAGTAAGATGAAAGGACCCGTTCATATACATTATAAACGATTCACAATAGTTGATTACATCGCGAGGTATTTGACCTCTATATGATACATTTTACAAACATTGCATTCGTTTTTAAAATACAAACTTTCTTTGCATCGAAAATTGACAGGCATGCATACTATTTCGTAATATCTACTATCCAACTATAAATTGACTTAATAATAATAATCTTTAATGAACTCAATGACTTAAATGCAACGTTCTTCGAAATATGCCATGAAAGACTCCAAGTAATATCTTTAAAATGAGCAAATGCACAGCGAAAGATTTCTTTAATACCTGAGAATAAACATACTTTAAAGTGTCAACCAAAAGGTTGGTGAGTTCATTAGTTTATCATAATCATTCATTTTCATCATTTTAATAGACTACAAGAATTTCATTTCCAGTTCTCATAAATATACGTCCCATGCATAGAGACAAAAATCATTCATATAGATTGAACACCTGGTAACTGACATTAACTAGATGCATATAAGAATATCCCCTATCATTTTGGGAAATCCTTCGGACATGATAAAACAACATCGAAGTACTAAAGCATCCGGTACTTTGGATGGGGTTCGTTAGGCCCAATAGATCTATCTTTAGGATTCGCGTCAATTAGGCGTGTACTAATTCTCAAAATTAGTGATGTTCCCTAATTCTTAGGCTACCAAGCAAAAAGGGGCATATTCGGCTTCGATCATTCAACCATATAATGTAGTTTCGATTACTTGTGTCTATTTCGTAAAACATTTATAAAAATTGCACATGTATTCTCAGTCCCAAAAATATATATTGCAAAAGTATTTAAAAAGGGAGCAAATGAAACTCACCATACTGTATTTCGTAGTAAAATACATATAACGTCATTGAACAAGTGCAAGTTTGGCCTCGGATTCACGAACCTATATTAATTATATATATATTTATGTGTTGGTCAATATTTGTTTAATAAACTAGGTCAAGTCATAGTGTACCACAATCCTAATGCTCGAGACTAATACGCAAAAGTCAACAAAAGTCAATTTGACTCAAAATGTTTTTCCAAAATTTATACATGATTATTATATACTTTAAATATCGTCATTTTATTTTAAATATTTTTAAAAGATTTACTAGAGTAAATAATATAATTCTTTTATTAACAAATATAATTTTATATAAAAATATAGTTTTATATATCTTAAGTAATAAAATTTATAAAGTTCATTTGATATCATAAAAATATTACGATAGGTTTTATTAAGGTACTTATATTATTTATATTACATATTTATTTGATAAAATAACATTGGTAATAGTAATAAGTAAAAGTTGTAATATTTTGTAATAATAATGATTATTATCCTATTAATAAAAGTATTAATTTTTATATTTACTAAAAATGATGTTATGATAAAATGATAGTTCTAATTCATAATAATAATGAAATTTTATATTAAAAATGATATTCCTCTTAAAAATAATAATTTTTGTAAAAATGATATTTTTAATATTAATAATACTTTTAATAATAATAGTGATAAGAATAATGAAAAACGATAATTTTATCTATATCAATGTCTTACAATATTTTAAATTTCATCATGATACCCATACTCATTATTTCCTAATCGATTTATTAGTAACTTTTAAATCGTCTTTCATATCACGTTCATTTTGATGATAATAATAGTAGTTATAATAATTAAGTGTTACTTAATATTATAATACTAATAATAATAAATGTTATGATAATGATATTACTAATAACTATTTTAATGATTAATAATAATAATAATAATACTAATTATAACTTTAATAATAGTAATAATAATAAAAATAACAATTTTTAATGATAATACTTTTTATTGATGTGACGACCTGGAAATTTCTGACCAAATTTAAACTTTAATCTTTATATTATTCAGACACGATAAGCAAAGTTTATTAAGTTAAATCTCAAGAATTTTAAAATGTGTTCATACATTCATTATAACCTCGACCAAATTCCGACGATTCACGAACCGTTATATATAAATAGATATGTATATATATATTTATATTATAACTTGAGAATATTAATAAAGTATTAAATGTATAATACTTTACACGAACGTATTTGTTTCAATATGATTTTCGACGAAAAAAAATATATTAAATGATTGAATTACCAGAAACATTGAATTATGATTACAAGTCTCTGTTGAGAGGTCCACTATGATTTGAGAAAATCTATTCCTCTTAACGATATTCAGAATAATTTGTAAAGCTATTTATAAATAAAAATAAAAAGTGTCATTTACGAAAGCTAGACAAAAGTTAGTGGAGAATTGTTTTCATAATATTCTATTAATCTATTTTCAAACGTACAAAGACGTTTTTAGTTTAAAAAGAACTTTATTATTAAAACGTATATAACTTTTATAAATATCTAGAATCACTTTTGACAACTCATTACTTAACCAGTATAATAAATATAACGATATTTATATTTTATTTCATTAAATATATATAACGATTTAAATTAATATTATATATATTTATACGCGTATTATACATACATAGTTTTTTATACTTTTACTATACTTTAACTTTACCTTTACTTTACTTTTACTTTACTTTAACTTTAATAATTCATACTTTAATAATTCACTTTAATAATTCATACTTTAATAATTCACTTTAATAATTTACTTTAATAATTCATACTTCAATAATTTACTTTAAGAATTCAAACTTTAATAATTCACTTTAATAATTTATACTTTAATAATTCACTTTAATAATTCATACTTTAATAATTCACTTTAATAATTCATACTTTAATAATTCACTTTAATAATTCATACTTTAATAATTCACTTTTATAATTCAAAAATCTATTATAAATAGAATTCAATAGGTTTCATTATTTAATAGAAACTTGAAAATATATTTCTCTAAACTCTCTCAATTGATATATATATATATATATATATATATATATATATATATATATATATATATATATATATATATATATATATATATATATATATATATATTTGCTCTGTATTATTTCAAGATATAATTAGTATACATAAAATATTACGACGGAGTGCTGTCTGAGTGATTTCAAAATAGTTTTTTTGAATGAGTCAAAGCTAAGGAAATTATGGGTTATAGCTATGGAGGTGATGGGTATGGTTCATGGATATGCTCGGGAGGTCAATCTAGTGTTTATCATCTCCGTTGCGTCTACGTACTTTCCTGCAATATTGAATCTCAATATTGATACGTTCGTGAATCCGAGGCCAACCTTGCACTTATTAAATGACGTTATATGTATTTTTATGATGAAATACAGTATTGTGAGTTTCATTTGCTCCCTTTTATATATATTTTTGGGACTGAGAATACATGCGCTGTTTTTATAAATGTTTTACGAAATAGGCACAAGTACTAAAACTAATTCTACGTGGGTTTAAACCAGAAATATACCCTTAGCTTGGTAACATTAAACTACTTGTCTATGTACGGTAGGCGCGAATCCTAAAGATAGATCTATTGGGCCTAACAAACCCCATCCTGACTATGGGATGCTTTAGTACTTCGAGGTTATTTTAAACAAACCTGATCTGGTGTACTTCAGAGGGTAAAACATGAATGTTAAGGCTTGTTACCGGGTGCCTACAACTTATAGAATACTTTTATACACTTGCGAGTGTACATATATTTATAAACGGAAATCTTGTGGTCTATTAATATATTGAAATGATTGTTATGATAAACCTGTGAACTCACCAACCTTTTGGTTGAAACTTTAAAGCATGTTTATTCTCAGGTATTAAAGAAATCTTCCGCTGTGCATTAGCTCATTTTAAGGATATTACTTGGAGTCATTCATGGCATATTTTGAAAGACGTTGCATTCGAGTCATTTAGTTCATCAAGATTATTATTAAGCCAATTATAGTTGGATGTATTATGAAATGGTGTACATGCCGTCAACTTTCGTTGTAAAGAAAGTTTGTCTTTTAAAAACGAATGCAATGTTTGTAAAATGTATCATATAGAGGTCAAATACCTCGCGATGTAATCAACTATTGTGAATCATTTATAATGTATATGAACGGGTCCTTTCAGTTGGTATCAGAGCGGTGGTCTTAGCGAACCAGGTCTGCATTAGTGTGTCTAACTGATAGTCGTTAGGATGCATTAGTGAGTCTGAACTTCGACCGTGTCTGCATTTCAAAAGTTTTGCTCATCATTCTTGTCGAAAATTACCTGCTTATCATTCTTAGTCTAGACACATCTTATTGCATTGATTGCATGAATAGTGTATAGACAAAATTCATATCTTAGCGTATCTGCTAATTCATATCTTAGCGTATCTGTCACTGTAAACTTTGCCTGACATATTCCGTAAATTCCTCCGTAATCTACGAAACCTTTTGCTCTATATAATTGGAATACCACCCGATAGCCAGAAAATCATTTCATATCAAAAAATTCTTTATTCAATCGTACGAAATGGAATTCGTCATTAGTTCAAGTCCCTCGGATTCCGAAATGGAATCCCACTCAAGTTCCGAAATCAGTGTGACCGGAATGGATCAACCAATTAGTCATCATCTATTCTGGATGAATTGGGGATGGGTTCGTAGCCTCCTTAATCATTGAAGACAAGAAGAAGGTTATCCCTTCCATCCACCACATTGCCCTCTTGGCAAAGAACCTGAAGCACTTACCGGCGAACCTATCCGAAACACCATTTTCTCTCTTATTTCTAGAGTATCTCGTCATGATTACATACTACACCAAATTCTAGATTTTATTTATCCGCTCGTCCGAACCGAAAATCACCCCAGTGTAATAGAAGAAGTCAACGAGCTTCGCGCTCGGGTAGTGGCTTTGGAGAATATGGTGCAAAGGTTACAAACACCAGCAGCAGCACCAGCATCATAAAAAGTACCACCATCAGCAACACCAACAGTACCATCACCACCACCAACAACAACATCCACATCCCACACCGCAACATCACAATATGTATCTCAAACATCAACGTCATATGCCCTGTAAATATCCAGGAATATCAACAACAACAAACGATGAAGTATTAATTCATAAACTTCATTGAAGAGATATCTCTGCGGCAGTTATGTAATCTCCAAAATCTTAGAGATTATTTAATTCTGACCGTAAATCGGATGAGTGAACGGAGATGGTAGAGTAGAAACTTTGATCGAAAATGGTGTACGATTTACAAGCTAGAATTGTTTTACCAACAGCATCAACAGGACCGTAGCATCATCAACACAATCAGTGCCGTCAGTACCGTCAGAATCAACAGCACCTGTAACATCACAAACTCTATCAGTTCAAGAATCATTGTGGACATCATTACGAATCAACAACAAATATATTGTATCAACGAGTTATGAAGTATTAACTCATTTCCAATCGAAAGATTTATATGTATATTTTATATGTATAAATTTTTAAACCATAATAAATCTTCCCGTACTAAGCTATTATGTGTGAATCTTAACTACTCAGTTAATTCATATTACAAATATGCAATGATGTACGTCCTTCGTCCGCAACTTAACCATCGTTAATTACAATCTCTATCTCAATTCAATAAAAATCCAATTTATAATAAATCAAGTGTATTATTCGAATATATGTTTGATTTTACACTTTCATCATCGATGTACTCGAAACTTTTCAAATAACATCATTCGTACCTTGCGAAGTTCACAAGAATTTCACGAAAACCAACAAATAACAAAGTAATGATTCATAATTTCAATATTATTGAAGAAATACTTATGCAATTTATAAAGTTTTAGGGATTACTCAATTCTAGTTCCAACCATAAAACAAATGAGTTTAATTTAATATTAACTCATTAAATCTATATTACATCTAAAGAAAATATACACATATATTTTCATAAAGACTGTAATAAACTTCTTTTGTACAAAATATTAATTGTGAAAATTTTTTTAACGGGTAGGTAATACCCGAGAGATATATAAATTCACAATTAATATATTATATTTTTCGAAACTGATTCAGCAATCATCAACTATACTCCCTACTTTCACAACAATATCCATTCTTTCATATAAATCAAAACAATCATACTCATTCAAATTCAATTACATATTCTGATTTTGAAATCGCATAATTCAATTCGAAATATAACCAGTATCATCACTCTTAGATTCCTATATCTTTCAAAGCTATACTTTGACTTCAAAACTGTGTTAGAACATCATATGTATTAACGATTACAATATGTGCTCAAACCCTTCGAAATTCCTGAAGACACTTCAACTAAGGAACAATCGAGATGATGATCCAACCACATGTTACCCACAGTTATACACCTGAAAAACTCTCAAAACCCAAGTCATAGTTCGACACGTATCCGTGTTAGACCCTTTGGCATTTACTAACTAAAATAACTTTTCAATTCCATTTCAAAATAGACAGTTTTGTCACAGCTCCAGCAAGTCATCTTCGACTTCTCAATCAAAACAGTCTTATTATAACCTCGATAGATACGTTGCCCTTTCGCCAACGTTACCGGGGAATTGTTTATATTCACCACATTAGCAATAAACTTACCAACAACTTCATTGAACTTTGACTTTCCAAAAAAAAAAATCATTATAATTATCGAAACCCTATCATATACTCATTCGTACCTTATAACAAGAATTGCCATACCAATTATTGAGAATCAGCAATCAGTATTTTGAAACCTCGCAGCATGTCTACATCAACAATTACATATACACACAACGTCTACCTCCAAGACTTACATTCTTTGAATGAGAAATTTCTGAAAAACACCCTAAACTGCGAACCAGTTCTCGAAATTTTGAAAAACGCCGATGAAGCAGCAAAAACTGTAAATGACCTTAACAGTAAAAAGTTGGATGATAAAGGATAGTATATTAGCAAAGCTCAGAAAAAGAGAAGCTTTGGAACTGGAAAATGGATTGAGCAAAGTATGAAGGAGGCTGTGGACAAATCACAAAGGCTGAACCTGCCTTCAAAGAATCCAAATGATTCAGTACTTGCTGAAGTCATTAACGAATACCTTGCTCCTGACTCTAAACCCATGCGGACAATATCCTTCATCATCCTCTGATATTAGACATTCTAAGATATCATCGTATCTTTCATTATAAATATCATCCATACTTCTGAAGATATTTTTATAATTATTCTTATCTGAAATCATTTACCTCTTCGCACTATCTGTATTATATCATAAAAGAAACTATTTTAGTTTCTAAATTCTGAAACATTCGAGTTTAAAATAGGAATATTCTTGAAGAAGTGTTGGGAGCTGAAGCATGAGTTAGTATAATATAATGACACTTGATCAACGTGCTTATATTACAGTAATTCATGCTGAGTTTCTAAATGAAACATGATGATTCACAGATCATAACGTCATCATGTGCTATGTTACACGACTCTTGTATTCTCTTTGATCTCTAAATATCAAGAAAATATTTCTTGATGATTCGGCCTTTTCCGAGGTATTCTGGTAATTTGACAAGTCAAGATCGTGTCATTACAATTTCCTTCCTAGAACATTAACAATGTTCATTCCGAAATTTATATCTGCGAATTCTGGACCATTACAAGCTGTGCTTAATCGCAAGAAGAAGAAACGAAAGGACAAAGCTCCGAACTAGAAATGGGAGTATAAATCATAGCAAATAGAAGAGAGCATTAACTGTGGATGACAATGATTATAGAAGAAGCAAGGACTTTGAAATATAAGGGAAGATATAAAACCCAACAACAACCCAGAAATCACAAATCGTATATATCAATGCATATAGCAATATAAAGACACGGGAGAACTAAAAACACTATAAAACCAAGAGTATAGTAGAAGTAAATAGATTCTTCCGGAGGCAGATGAAAAAGAAGAGCCACAGATATGAAAGTGAGGAGTATATCAAGAATCAGCACTGGATGAAGCATATTGACAAATACTTTAAAATATGAGTTGAGAAGGTGTGAGTTGTAAGAAAACAAATGAGGTGGATTTATAGTGAAATATCCGACAGAGAAATCAAAATGGATTATCGCATTAATTCGAAGAGGATCATAATTTCCTTAATCACCGAATAATCAAATCCAACATAGATTACAAAGATTTTCTTTTCGGAGATCAATCGTGATGACGTCAAAAGATACGACGAATCACTATTATCTTATTTCATTCATTTACGATAACTTCACTCATACGCTTCGAGTAATCGAATTATTTTATCCATTCTTCTTGAACATGATAAAACTCTATAATCGTTATAATAACATTCTCATTGTTAGTCATGACGACCTCTATCAAATTTCGGGGACGAAATTTCTTTAACGGGTAGGTACTGTGACGACCCGGAAATTTCTGACCAAATTTAAACTTTAATCTTTATATTATTCAGACACGATAAGCAAAGTTTGTTAAGTTAAATCTCAAGAATTTTAAAATGTGTTCATACATTCATTATAACCTCGACCAAATTCCGACGATTCACGAACCGTTATATATAAATAGATATGTATATGTATATATATATTATAACTTGAGAATATTAATAAAGTATTAAACGTATAATACTTTACACGAACGTATTTGTTTCAATATGATTTTCGACGAAAAAAAATATATTAAATGATTGAATTATCAGAAACATTGAATTATGATTACAAGTCTCTGTTGAGAGGCCCACTATGATTTGAGAAAATCTATTCCTCTTAACGATATTCAGAATAATTTGTAAAGCTATTTATAAATAAAAATAAAAAGTGTCATTTACGAAAGTTAGACAAAAGTTAGTGGAGAATTGTTTCCATAATATTCTATTAATCTATTTTCAAACGTACAAAGACGTTTTCAGTTTAAAAAGAACTTTATTATTAAAACGTATATAACTTTTATAAATATCTAGAATCACTTTTGACAACTCATTACTTAACCAGTATAATAAATATAACGATATTTATATTTTATTTCATTAAATATATATAACGATTTAAATTAATATTATATATATTTATACGCGTATTATACATACATAGTTTTTTATACTGTTACTATACTTTAACTTTACATTTACTTTACTTTTACTTTACTTTAACTTTAATAATTCATACTTTAATAATTCACTTTAATAATTCATACTTTAATAATTCACTTTAATAATTCATACTTTAATAATTCACTTTAATAATTCATACTTTAATAATTTACTTTAATAATTCACTTTAATAATTCATACTTTAATAATTCACTTTAATAATTTATATTTTAATAATTCACTTTAATAATTCATACTTTAATAATTCACTTTAATAATTCATACTTTAATAATTCACTTTAATAATTCATACTTTAATAATTCACTTTTATATTTCAAAAATCTATTATAAATAGAATTCAATATGTTTCATTATTTCATAGAAACTTGAAAATATATTTCTCTAAACTCTCTCGATTGATATATATATATATATATATATATATATATATATATATATATATATATATATATATATATATATATATATATATATATATATATATATATATATATATATATATTTGCTCTGTATTATTTCAAGATATTATTAGTATACATAAAATATTACGACGGAGTGCTGTCCGAGTGATTTCAAAATAGTTTTTTTGAATGAGTCGAAGCTAAGGAAATTATGGGTTATAGCTATGGAGGTGATGGGTATGGTTCATGGGTATGCTCGTGAGGTCAATCTAGTGTTTATCATCTCCGTTGCGTCTACGTACTTTCCTGCAATATTGAATCTCAATATTGATACGTTCGTGAATCCGAGGCCAACCTTGCACTTATTAAATGACGTTATATGTATTTTTACTACGAAATACAGTATTGTGAGTTTCATTTGCTCCCTTTTATATATATTTTTGGGACTGAGAATACATGCGCTGTTTTTATAAATGTTTTACGAAATAGGCACAAGTACTAAAACTAATTCTACGTGGGTTTAAACCAGAAATATACCCTTAGCTTGGTAACATTAAACTAATTGTCTATGTATGGTAGGCGCGAATCCTAAAGATAGATCTATTGGGCCTGACAAACCCCATCCTGACTATGGGATGCTTTATGTAACGTCCTCCCAATAGGGTCTGGAAGGAACGTCACTATTATCAAAACATACCAACATATTATAATAAACGAGAACAATACTAAATGATGAATTTAACTTTAATGAGTACGCAGCAGAAAATGAAATGTCGTTACAATGACAGGAATAACAATATCGTAAATGTTCACATGCAGAAGTAATAAATGCGATATCTCTTGATCCTATGTCCAAGTAGCATCGCATAAGCAGTAAGTATAAGAGCTTGAATCAAACAGCACCTGAGACAAAACATGCTAAAGTGTCAACCAAAAAGGTTGAGTGAAGTTCATAGGTTTAACAAAAAGTTTGTCGTTGTTTTAGACCACAAGATTTAGTTTGTAAAGTTGATCTCCCGCAGGATCAAAAAGTTATGCCAATGCGTGATATTTAGACTAAACGTTCAAGTTTGCCCCATGACAAGTTGTGTCTGTCCTTGTCGGTTTAATTTCATTATTAAGTAATACAATGACTTGGTCAAACGTATCGGGGACGTTACTCCCGATAGGCCTACCCCCAATAATTAAGCATGCCGCAGCAATTAAAAATATCACTGTAGGGACTTAGTCGGACATAGCCGGGTATAGCATAGTTTAACAGTTTGGTACTTGTGTCTAAAGTGTAAAAAGTAAAAACAGCATGTGTCTTACCCCAAGTAAAAGTAATTAAGTTTGCTAGCAATTAAAGAGGGGCTATGAATTCACCTTAGTAAGTAGAGAGAGAGTTATTCCTCGGAATAAAGAGTTGAACGAGTGAGCAGGAAAGTCAACCTATTGACATTTAAGAGTAGTTAAGTGTTTTGCCCATGTTTAAGTTTAAGTATGTGTTTAAGTATAGTTTGTTTTACTACGTTTCTATTCCTAGTAAGTTACTATTTTTATAAAGTTTCCATTTTTAGAAAGTTTCTTATTTTACTAAGTTCCTATGACTAGAGAGTTTCTACTTTTATCAGTGTTTTCCATTTTAGGATACTTGCCGTATTATATAAGCTTCCAATCACCCCTTTCCCTTCGAATGGCTAATTTAGATCTAGGGGCTTGAGCCATAGGACCCTTTAAATCGGAAATCCAAACCCTCTGCCTAGAATCTCATAGAAACCATTCGTCAAGAAAGTTCGAAGATCTATACATCTCTAATACATATCCCAAAATGTTTTTATGTTACAATATAAGTAGTAGGTTATAGGTGCTAGTAATAGTAATAGTGTATACATGTTATTTATTTTATTTTTAATTGCATATAAGTTATAACATTATTTACATATTTCGATAAAAATAATAACCGAAGTAAAAAGTAAAAAGTAAAAATTAAAAAAAATAAAAAGTAAGAAAAGAATACTTACTAGTAGTAATTCTTCAAAGAGAGAATGAGAGAAATTTTGGTGTGAGTTTGAATGAGAAATGAGGGGTATTTATACTTGAAAAAATTAGGTAAAAAGAATAAAATAATTAAAAGAAAAAGAAATATTTAATTCTTAATGGGATTTTAAAATTAAAAAGTATTAAATGTTAGGTCATGGGATAATGCACAAAATAAAATAATAAAAGTAGTTTTTCCATTAAAATTTTTAATTAAAAAGTAATTTAATTATTTATTTATTTATTTATTTATTTATTTATTTTAAGGATTTTTTTTATGTAAATAAACAAATTTATTTAATGTTTTTCCAAGAATATTTGTCAATAATATTTTATTTTATTTTATTTTATTTTTTTATTTAATTAATAAATACAAATTTTGCATAAAAATAATAAATAATTCGGTATTTTGTATTTTTAATAATAATTATGATTTTAATTATTAAACTATAGCTTTAGTAAGTTTGTAAATATTATTACATTTAGGAGTTGTATTCCCTTGAAACCAAAAATTTGCTTGAAATTCAATGGACCAATCAGAGCGCGAAATTTTTTTTTATGAATTTTTTTTTAATTTTTTTTTTTAAATTTAGCATGTCAAATCCAATCACATGTGATTGTAAAAACCAATCACATGTGAGTGTGGAACTCAATCACATGTGATTCTGCATATCAAATTCAATCACATGTGATTAAAAATTTTTTTACAAAAAAAAAAAAAAAAAATTCAACCAGAAACATACTTTAATTCGGTGATTTGATAAGTTTGTTAGCGTTTCGTGATCATATCTTCAAAATTTTAGACTTTAATTCGGTGATTTGATCAAGTTTTGATCCAAAACTTGGTGTTTGAAGGTTTTAGCACAAATTTAGTGAAATTCGTCATTATTCGTCATTTTACTGAATTTTATTTTTCAATCACATGTGATTGGATTTGACATGCAAAAATCACATGTGATTGAGTTTTACAATCACATGTGATTGGCATGCCCAATCACATGTGATTTACTGCATGTCATGCCAATCACATGTGATTGAAAAAAAAATTGAAAAAAAAAATTTCGAAAAAAAAATTTTTGAAATTTTTTTCTTTCGAAAAAAAATAATTTTTTTTTGAATTTTTTTTTTCCAATCACATGTGATTATCGCGCCATGTGTCGCAATCTGATTGGTCCCTTGAATCTCAACTTTTAAAATTGGTCTCATTTAAATATTCCTCTTACATTTATATATAATTGGATTTATTATATAGTTAAATATATAATACATTAACTAAATAATAAAAGTGATACAAAGTTTATATACTTAGTTAAATTATTTCAAATTATATAAATTAATAATATATTATTTATTTAAGCATACATTGTTAACTAAAAATTACTATTCGGTCAATATTTAATTGTATATAACAACCCTTAATACATATAGTCAGACATATAACCCTAAGGTTAATTCAGTAATTTAGAAGTCGAAAAGTGAGGGTTGTTACAGTACCTCCCCGTTAATAAAAACTTCGTCCCGAAGTTTTAGGTGGACTTCTCGGATGCATCAGCGGTTGAGAAGAGATGGGGATATTTCTGTTTCATTTGGTCTTCACGTTCCCAGGTATACTCGGGGCCACGTCGTGAATTCCAACGGATCTTAACAATAGGTATGGTGCTTTGTTTTAAGCGTTTAGCAGATCGGTCCATGACTTCTACGGGTTCCTCTATGAAGTGCATTTTATCATCAATGCGAATGTCATCCAAAGGAATAACGAGAGTGTCATCAGCGAGACACTTTTTAAGATTCGAGACATGAAATACGTTGTGTACGCTGCTAAGTTCAGCAGGTAATTCTAATCGATAAGCCACGGGTCCGATCCTTTCAGTAATCTTGAAGGGTCCAACAAAACGCGGACTTAGTTTGCTTCGTTTACCAAAACGAATGACGCCTTTCCAAGGGGATACTTTTAACATGACTTTGTCACCAACTTGGAATTCCAAATCTTTCCGACCTTTATTAGCATAGCTCTTCTGTCGGCTGCGGGCAGTTTCTATTCGTTTCTTAATCTAAACTATCTTTTCGGTTGTCTCGTGTATGATTTCAGGACCAGTTAACTGTCTGTCCTCTAATTCATCCCAGCACAGTGGGGATCTACATTTTCGTCCGTATAAGGCCTCAAAAGGTGCAGCCTTAATACTTGAGTGATAACTATTATTGTAAGAGAATTCAACCAAAGGCAAATGTCTATCCCAGCCTTTGCCGAAGTTGATAACACAAGCACGAAGCATATCTTCCAATGTTTGAATGGTTCGTTCACTTTGACCATCGGTTTGCGGATGATAAGCAGTACTCATGTCGAGTTGAGTTCCAAGAGCAGATTGTAAGGATTTCCAGAATCTGGAAGTGAATCTACTGTCGCGATCGGATATTATTGATATAGGAACACCATGACGAGAGATAATTCTTTGATATACAATTGTGACAATCTCTCCATCTTGTCGGTCTCCTTGATCGGTAAGAAATGAGCAGATTTAGTAAGACGATCTACTATGACCCATATAGTATCATTGCCACTAGAAGTCTTGGGCAATTTAGTAATATAGTCCATAGCGATACATTCCCACTTCCACTGCGGAATATCGGGTTGTGTCAACAGACCAGAAGGCTTTTGATGTTCAGCCTTGACTTTCAAACAAGTGAGACACTTACTAACATAAGTAGCAATGTCGGCTTTCATATTAGGCCACCAGTAGAATTCCTTCACATCGTGGTACATCTTACTGGAACCCGGATGAATAGAGTACCTAGTCTTATGCGCTTCATCCAAGACTAGTTCACGAAGATTACCGAAGCGAGGAACCCAAATTCTGTTGCCAAAGTACCGTGTACCATTAGCTTTCACTTGGAGTTGGTTCTCGAAACCGATAGGTCCTTCACCTTCGATAAGTGTTGGTTTAATAGCTTCCAGTTGAGCTTCGCAGATTCGTGATATAAGATTTGATTTGATTTTCAGGTTTAAGGCACGAACACGTTTAACATCGTCTTTTCGACTAAGGGCATCAGCAACTACGTTTGCCTTGCCAGGATGATATTCCATCTTACAGTCATAATCGTTCAATAACTCGAGCCATTGGCTTTGCCTCATATTCAGCTGTTTTTGATCAAAGATGTATCGAAGACTTTTATGGTCAGTGTACACCGTAAACTGGGTACCATATAGATAATGTCTCCATATCTTTAATGCAAATACCACGGCACCTAACTCAAGGTCGTGTGTGGTATAGTTCTCCTCGTGTTTCTTCAACTGTCTAGATGCATAGGCAATAACCTTTTCATGTTGCATTAAAACACAACCAAAGCCTTGCTTTGAGGCATCGCAGTAAACAACAAAATCGTCAGTACCTTCAGGTAAAGATAGAATCGGGGCTGTGGTCAACTTCTCTTTCAGAATCTTAAAAGCAGATTCCTGTTCTTCGGACCACTCAAACTTCTTCCCTTTTTGAGTTAGCTTTGTAAGAGGTTTGGCAAGAAGGGAAAAATACTTTATGAATCTCCGATAATAACCTGCAAGTCCCAAAAATTGACGAATATGCTTCGCAATCTTTGGTATCTCCCAGTTCTGGATAGCGGTTATCTTAGCTGGATCGACATGTATTCCATTACTATCAACAACGTGTCCGAGGAATTGTACGGTTTTGAGCCAAAACTCGCACTTAGAAAACTTAGCGTAGAGTTGTTCCTTTCGTAAGAGTTCAAGAATCACGCGCAGATGTTGCTCATGTTCCTTCTCACTCTTGGAGTAGATCAAAATGTCATCAATGAAAACAATGATGAATTTATCGAGATAAGGTTTGCAGACACGGTTCATGAGATCCATGAAAATGGCAGGAGCATTGGTCAAACCAAAAGGCATGACACAGAATTCATAGTGCCCATAACGAGTGCGAAAAGCAGTCTTAGGAATATCAGATTCCTTGAATCTAAGTTGGTGATATCCGGACCTCAAATCAATCTTTGAATAAACAATTGACCCTTGAAGTTCGTCGAATAGATCATCAATACGTGGCAACGGATAACGGTTCTTGATAGTAAGCTTGTTAAGTTCGCGATAATCAATGCACATCCTTAACGTACCATCCTTCTTTTTAACAACTAGAATAGGAGCTCCCCATGGGGACGAGCTTGGACGAATGAAACCTTTATCCAATAGTTCTTGGAGCTGGTTGGAAAGTTCCTTCATTTCGGAAGGTGCTAAACGGTATGGTGCTTTAGCAATAGGAGCAGCACCGGGAGCTAAATCAATTTGAAATTTAACTTGTCGAGGAGGTGGAAGACCATGAAGATCTTCGGGAAACACATCGGGAAAGTCTTTAACCACAGGTACATCTTCAATACGCTTCTCTTTCGATTCAATCATCTTAACGTGGGCTAGAATAGCTGGATAACCTTTCATAAGGTATTTGCGAGTTTTAATACAGGGGATGATATTGAGATTGGAACCACTCTTTTCACCTTGAATGATGAGAGTCTCTCCATTTCCCAATGGAACATGAACAGTTTTATCGTAATACATGATAGCAGCATGTGATGGATGTAACCTATCCATTCCGACTACAACGTCAAAACTTCCTAGTTCGACCGGCAAAAGGTCTATCTTAAATTCCTTATCGGCTAAGATTAAGTTGCAGTTTTTATAGATTTTATCGACTTGCATGATTTTTCCATTGGCTACTTCTACTAATCATTTAGTTTCTAAGGGTTGAGGCTTTTCAGTGAATAAAGTGAAAAATTCACTAGACACGTAACTTCTGTCGGCTTGAAAAGAGTCATTTTGTTCGCTTGATGAAAATTAGACATTCTAACATTAGGAAAGAGACTTTGATTAGCATTTTAAGCCAAGATTATCAAAGCAAGGTTGTTAAGATTATAAGGTAATCCTAAGTGCTTTAAGTCTAAGGCAAGAAAGGTTATAGTTTTTTAGATTGCTAAGGCACCCTAGCTAACACATAAGGAACACACAAAAATGCAATCCTGGTTCTCTATAACAGCCTGGTTATGCTCTGATACCAATCTGTAACGTCCTCCCAATAGGGTCTGGAAGGAACGTCACTATTATCAAAACATACCAACATATTATAATAAACGAGAACAATACTAAATGATGAATTTAACTTTAATGAGTACGCAGCGGAAAATGAAATGTCGTTACAATGACAGGAATAACAATATCATAAATGTTCACATGCAGAAGTAATAAATGCGATATCTCTTGATCCTATGTCCAAGTAGCATCACATAAGCAGTAAGTATAAGAGCTTGAATCAAACAGCACCTGAGACAAAACATGCTAAAGTGTCAACCAAAAAGGTTGAGTGAAGTTCATAGGTTTAACAAAAAGTTTGTCGTTGTTTTAGACCACAAGATTTAGTTTGTAAAGTTGATCTCCCGCAGGATCAAAAAGTTATGCCAATGCGTGATATTTAGACTAAACGTTCAAGTTTGCCCCATGACAAGTTGTGTCTGTCCTTGTCGGTTTAATTTCATTATTAAGTAATACAATGACTTGGTCAAATGTATCGGGGACGTTACTCCTGATAGGCCTACCCCCAATAATTAAGCATGCCGCAGCAATTAAAAATATCACTGTAGGGACTTAGTCGGACATAGCCGGGTATAGCATAGTTTAACAGTTTGATACTTGTGTCTAAAGTGTAAAAAGTAAAAACAGCATGTGTCTCACCCCAAGTAAAAGTAATTAAGTTAGCTAGCAATTAAAGAGGGGCTATGAATTCACCTTAGTATGTAGAGAGAGAGTTATTCCTCGGAATAAAGAGTTGAACGAGTGAGCAGGAAAGTCAACCTATTGACATTTAAGAGTAGTTAAGTGTTTTGCCCATGTTTAAGTTTAAGTATGTGTTTAAGTATAGTTTGTTTTACTAAGTTTCTATTCCTAGTAAGTTACTATTTTTATAAAGTTTCCAATTTTAGAAAGTTTCTTATTTTACTAAGTTCCTATGACTAGAGAGTTTCTACTTTTATCAGTGTTTTCCATTTTAGGATACTTGCCGTATTAGATAAGCTTCCAATCACCCCTTTCCCTTCGAATGGCTAATTTAGATCTAGGGGCTTGAGCCATAGGACCCTTTAAATCGGAAATCCAAACCCTCTGCCTAGAATCTCATAGAAACCATTCGTCAAGAAAGTTCGAAGATCTATACATCTCTAATACATATCCCAAAATGTTTTTATGTTACAATATAAGTAGTAGGTTATAGGTGCTAGTAATAGTAATAGTGTATACATGTTATTTATTTTATTTTTAATTGCATATAAGTTATAACATTATTTACATATTTCGGTAAAAATAATAACCGAAGTAAAAAGTAAAAAGTAAAAAGTAAAAAAAATAAAAAGTAAGAAAAGAATACTTACTAGTAGTAATTCTTCAAAGAGAGAATGAGAGAAATTTTGGTGTGAGTTTGAATGAGAAATTAGGGGTATTTATACTTGAAAAAATTAGGTAAAAAGAATAAAATAATTAAAAGAAAAAGAAATATTTAATTCTTAATGGGATTTTAAAATTAAAAAGTATTAAATGTTAGCTCATGGGATAATGCACAAAATAAAATAATAAAAGTAGTTTTTCCATTAAAATTTTAAATTAAAAAGTAATTTATTTATTTATTTATTTATTTTAAGGATTTTTTTTATGTAAATAAACAAATTTATTTAATGTTTTTCCAAGAATATTTGTCAATAATATTTTATTTTATTTTATTTTATTTTTTTATTTAATTAATAAATACAAATTTTGCATAAAAATAATAAATAATTTGGTATTTTGTATTTTTAATAATAATTATGATTTTAATTATTAAACTATAGCTTTAGTAAGTTTGTAAATATTATTACATTTATATATAATTGGATTTATTATATAGTTAAATATATAATACATTAACTAAATAATAAAAGTGATACAAAGTTTATATACTTAGTTAAATTATTTCAAATTATATAAATTAATAATATATTATTTATTTAAGCGTACATTGTTAACTAAAAATTACTATTCGGTCAATATTTAATTGTATATAACAACCCTTAATACATATAGTCAGACATATAACCCTAGGGTTAATTCAGTAATTTAGAAGTCGAAAAGTGAGGGTTGTTACACTTTAGTACTTCGAGGTTATTTTAAACACACCTGATCTGGTGTACTTCAGAGGGTAAAACATGAATGTTAAGGCTTCTTACCGGGTGCCTACAACTTATAGAATACTTTTATACACTTGCGAGTGTACAAATATTTATAAAAGGAAATCTTGTGGTCTATTAATATATTAAAATGATTGTTATGATATACCTGTGAACTCACCAACCTTTTGGTTGACACTTTAAAGCATGTTTATTCTCAGGTATTAAAGAAATCTTCCGCTGTGCATTAGCTCATTTTAAGGATATTACTTGGAGTCATTCATGGCATATTTTGAAAGACGTTGCATTCGAGTCATTGAGTTCATCAAGATTATTATTAAGCCAATTATAGTTGAATGTATTATGAAATGGTGTGCATGCCGTCAACTTTCGTTGTAAAGAAAGTTTGTCTTTTAAAAACGAATGCAATGTTTGTAAAATGTATCATATAGAGGTCAAATACCTCGCGAAGTAATCAACTATTGTGAATCGTTTATAATGTATATGAACGGGTCCTTTCAATTGATAATAATAATAATGATAATAATAATTTGATAAAAATTAGAACGACGATAATAACGACGATGAAAATAATCATTTTTAATAATAATATCAAAAATTCAATTGACTATAACTTTTAATCCGTTCATCGAATCCATTCGACATCTAAATGAAAAGTTCTTAATTTTTCGCTAGCTTTCCAACGACATGCATATCTTATACCTTATCTCAATCGCAGGTGTAACTAATTCGAGATTCAACATAACCTAACTAAAGGCAATATCAAAAGTACAAGCATGCATAATCCTATATTCTTGAGCACTAGTCAAGGATACACTATTATTATGTAAAAATTAATTTACGAGTACTTACGTATCAATATTGTGATTCAATATTGCAGGAAAGGTACGTAGACGCAACGGAGATGACCAACACTAAATTTGACCTCACGAGCATACTCATGAACTATACCCATCACCTCCATAGTTATAACCCATAATTTCCTTAGCTCTATCCCTCTCAATAAATTTTGAAAACTCGTTTTAGGTCACTTGAGCAGCACTTCATCGTAGTATATTATGTATACATACTAATACTAATACAATATTACTAATAATAATATTAGGATTAATAATAATAATTTTAATAATAATAATAAATATAATATATAGAGAGAGTATCGTGAGAGATGGATAGATATTGGAGCTCGCAGAACCAGAATTCGATTACTTATGGAACTTGAATCTCACCTACTCCCCATACGATCGCATGGGGATTGAGCCTTAAGGCCATGCGATCGCATGGTGGCTCCATCCAGCTCATACGCACGATTCAACCTTGCCGACACTCCTTTCCTTCACATATACTACGTAATAGGTTTATTTATATATTAATTAATATATAATATTTTTAATCTTTAGAATTAATTAAATATTATATTATATTTACGTTAATGATAAAAATATAATTTTTACAAAAATGACTCGTACGTTGTCACTCGACTCATGTACCACTTTCGGTTTTTCGAGCGCACTTTCGTATGATTAGAAAACTAGCCTTTTACGTTATGCGACGTGTACCTTTAATAATAATTTGACTTATTTATCAAAAATTTACTTTATGAAAATGTATTTTATAAAATTCGAGCGTCGTGGTCATTTGCTTCTATAAATCAGTGACTCGTTGTTTATCAAAATATATTATTTTAAATTAGGACATTTTATGACTAAGTTATATATATTTTTATTTTCATTTCGAAATATAAATTTTAACTATTTACTTAATATAGTCTTTTAAAACTAATGTCATTCAAAACTTATATTTTTTTGAAATCGTTTAAATATTAAAAATTACTATTTCGTAACATTTGTATTTTTAAAGTTTTAAAATTGATATAGTTCATTTATCTACAAACGTTCATAAAACGTTTTAATAACCAAATTATTTTATATTCAAAAATCATTTTATTACAATGGTTATAATAGTAGGAGTTGTTTATGTCATAAGACGTTTTTAATAATAAAAGTCTATTATATCAAAAAGGCATTTTCGTTTAAGAAAGTACAATCATATATGAATCATATCAGGTTTCAGGGTTTTAAATTTCCATTTTTAATCATGACTCGTAGGATTAAGTTTAAAGGAAAATCAAACGTATGGAATCATCTTAATGTAAAATATCGATCTATTTAACTTGTCAATATCTATTTCCTAATTTAACTATATTCTACAATTTTACTTCCACGTTAAATAATATACAAGTTTAATAGTTTATCTTATCAAAAGTCACGAGACAATTATTGTGAAGCAAAATTTGAAAATCAAACGGGAATCTCCACTAACCCTTGTCTAGTTCCCGTTAATTGACACTTTTGTTCTTTCTAATAAATCACTTTACCAATTATTCCGAATACTGTTAAAAAGAAAATGTTTTCCAAAACAAAGTGGACCTCCTAACAGAGACTCGTAATCGTAATTCAATGTATCTAATAATTCAATCATTTGATATCATCTTCTAATTCCATCAATAAACATATTGAAACAAATACGTTCATGTAGAGTATTATACATTTAATACTTGCTAACGTTTTCACGTTATAATATATACATATATACATATATATAATCATATCTGTTCCTATAATGGTTCGTGAATCTTTGGAATTTGGTCGAGGTTAAATGAATGTATGAACACATTTTAAAATTCTTGAGAATCAACTTACAAACTTTGCTTATCTTGTCGGGAATATATAAAGATTAAAGTTTAAATTTGGTCAGAAATTTCCGGGTTGTCACATAAGATGTGTCTAGACTAAGAATGATAAGCAAGTGATTCCCTAAGAATGATAACCAGGTAATTTTGACACAAAATGATAAGCAAAACTTTTGACATGCAGACACGGTCGAAGTCCAGACTCACTAATGCATCTAAACAACTATCAGTTAGACACACTAATGCAAGACCTGGTTGCCTAAGACTACCACTCTGATACCAACTCTAATGACTCGTCCTAATCCATCGCGAGGTACTTGACCTCTATATGATATATTTTACAAACATTGCATTCGTTTTAAAAGACAAACTTTCTTTACATCAAAAGTTGATGACATGCATACCATTTCATAATATATCCAACTATAATTGACTTATTAATAATCTTGATGAACTCAACGACTCGAATGCAACGTCTTTTAGAATATGCCATGACTGACTCCAAGTAATATCCTTAAAATGAGCTAATTCACGGCGGAAGATTTCTTTCAAACCTGAGAATAAACATGCTTTCAAGTGTCAACCAAAAGGTTGGTGAGTTCATTAGTTTATCATAATCATTCATTTTCATCATTTTAATAGACCACAAGATCTCATATATTGTTACGCGTAACTCACAAATTAAAATTCATTCATATGGTGAACACCTGGTAACCGACCTTAACAGGATGCATATAGAATATCCCCATCATTCCGGGACTCACATCGGACATGATAAATCAAAGTACTAAAGCAGTTCAAATTCTCTGACTATGGCTTGTTAGTGCCCATAGATCTATCTTTAGGATTCGCGTCAATTTGTGGCAATTATAATAAACACCAATTCTTAGGCTACCAAGCTAAAAAGGGGCATATTCGGTTTGATAATCCAACCATAGAATGTAGTTTTGATCGCTTGTGTCTATTTCGTAAAGCATTTATAAAAGCAGCGCATGTATTCTCAGTCCCAAAAATATATATAAAAAGGGAGTAAATGAAACTCACTATACAATATTTTGTAGTAAAGATATGCATACGGCGGAACTGAACAAGTGCAGGTTTGGCCTCGGTTCACGAGCCTATATCATTTGTATACATATTAACACACATAATCACATAATAATATTTATGTATGTTAAGTGTTATAGTTATATAAATGTATATACTTTATTTATGTTTTATGTCTTCAGTTATATTTTATATATGGTCATTTTGTAAAATAATCAATATTCATATATATATATATATATATATATATATATATATATATATATATATATATATATATATATATATATATATATATATATATATATATATATATATATATATATATTTGTAATTGGTATTATATCAAAAATCAATAATTTGTTAAATGTAATATCTATATAATTAATGTTAATAATAATAATAGTTAAAATAATAATTTTACTAATGAGGATAACAATAATAATAAATATAATGATATTAATAATCATAATAATAATAATAATAATAATAATAATAATAATAATAATAATAATAATAATAATAATAATAATAATAATAATAATAATAATAATAATAATGTTAATAATGATAATATGAATGATAATACTTAAAATTGATAATTTTAATAAAATACTTTTGTTAATAGTAATAATTTGAAAAAAAAATGATAATTTTTATAATAATACTAATAATAATATTAATGATAATAATAATAGTTTGTGTTATTTTCGTAATAACAAAAATAATAACAATAATCATAATAATAATAAATAAATGATAAACAATAATAAATGTGTATACCCTCAAAAGCTTTTAGTAAAAAGAAGTGCTCCAGATAGGACTCGAACCTAAGACCTCTCGCTTAAACATAAACACTCTGAACCATTGCTCTGCGTTGTGTTTTTATGTTATAATTGGTATCTAAATTTATGTAACTCGTGTATCTGTGTCTTCTTTCCTTAACCATCATCATTAATAGTTCAACTGGAAACAGAAGTTGGACTTGTAATCTCGGCCCAAACAAACAAAACACAAGCCCAACAATTAATCTAAGGAAACATGGCCCAATAGTAACTTAAATCGTAGCCCAATAACAACCTAATCAAGGTTATAAGTCCATTTAAGATTAAATGGCCCAATGACGATGGGAAATAATTTCAGTCGATTATCACAACTGATGATCATGTGTTCGTCAAAAAAAAATGAAGTACCAGCAGTCAAATATCATCACCATCGTTTTCATGTATCATTTACTTCATCCTCTTCGTTTGAACAGAAAACAAGTGCAGCAGTGAAGAAAGTAGAAGGCATTGATGATAATGATTTGATGGTGATCGGTTTGCTTTTAACAAGAAACAAAAGACAGGAATATAATATAAGATGTGGTGATTTTGTTGGTGGGGACTAATCGTAAACAGAAGGCAGAAAGTAGCAGAAATGTTTGATGGTGGTATTGGGCTTCGATTAACACAGAAAAATAAATGGGTCTGGCTACGGCCCATGTTGTATTAAAAACCCACAAGTTATTTCGATCCAACTGTAAATGGGGTTTGGTTTGGAAGTCCTTTGAACTGCAATTAGAAGTGACAACAGAAAAAAAATTATACAGTCACCATTATGTCATCTTCCATTATGATAAAACAACATTATCATTTCATTGGTTGTCACCATCTATTTCTTTTATGAAATCGTAATAATTTTAAATGGAGTGTGGGTTCTGGTTGTCAAGAAAAGAGGAGACAGGAAACAAGAAATGTGAAGGAGATCCGAAGTGAAGCAACTAGATCCGTGGATCAATTCAAAGTCGTAGATTAATAACTGTGTGTTTAATGGTTTTTGTAGTTTCTCAGCTAACCAGAAACCGAAGACAGAATGGCAGTTGTAATGGGTTTAAGGTTCGAACAAGAATAGAAAGAAAGAAAAGAAACATGTTGAAATGTCCCGTTCATATTGATTATAAACGTTCCATATTAATTGATTTCATTGTGAGGTTTTGACCTCTATATGAGACGTTTTTCAAAGACTGCATTCGTTTTTAAAACAAACCATAACCTTTATTTTATCGACAAGGTTAACAAGATACCACTTAGATTATCCAGAAATGATAATCTAACAAATATCACACTTACACACTACCAATACATATTGGTTTACAAATATTAATATGTTACAACAAAATAAATCTCGAATGCAGTTTTAAACAATATTATACAAGCATGCTGACACCAAATCTTGTCCATATAATAGCATGCAACAGCGGAAGCTCTTAATAATCACCTGAGAATAAACATGCTTTAAACGTCAACAAAAATTTTGGTGAGTTATAGGTTTAACCTATATTTATCAAATCGTAATAATAGACCACAAGATTTCATATTTCAATAAACATCCCATACATAGAGATAAAAATCATTCATATGGTGAACACCTGGTAACCGACCTTAACAAAATGCATATAGAATATCCCCTATCATTCCGGGACTCCCTTCGAACATGATGAATTCGAAGTACTAAAGCATCCAGTACTTTGGATGGGGCTCGTTGGGCCCAATAGATCTATCTTTAGGATTCGCGTCAATTAGGGTGTCTGTTCCCTAATTCTTAGATTACCAGACTAAAAAGGGGCATATTCGGTGTAATAATCCAGCCATAGAATGTAGTTTCATTTACTTGTGTCTATTTTGTAAAACATTTATAAAACTGCATGTATTTTCATCCCAAAATATTATATTTTAAAAGTGGGACTATAACTCACTTTCACAGATTTTTACTTCATCGGGAAGTAAGACTTGGCTACTGGTCGATTCACGAACCTATAACAAATATGTACATATATATCAAAGTATGTTCAAAATATATTTACAATATTTTTAATACGTTTTGATGTTTTAAGTTTATTAAGTCAGCTGTTCTCGTTAGTAACCTACAACTAGTTGTCCATAGTTAGATGTATATAAAATAAAGCAATATATATTATCTTGAATCAATCCACGACCTCGTGTATACAAGCCTCAGGCTAGATCACAACTCAAAGTATATATAATATTTTAGAATCACCCTCAACCCTGTATAGCTAACTCCAACATTACTGCATATAGAGTGTCTATGGTTGTTCCGAAATATATATATAGATGGGTCGATATGATATGTCAAAATATTGTATTCGTGTCTATGGTATCCAAGATTACATAATATATTAGAATACATGTATAATACAATATGAGTTATCTAGGATATGATTAATATATATTTGTTACCAATTTTCACGTAGCTACAACAAGAAAAATTATCCAATCTTGTTTTACCCATAACTTCTTCGTTTTAAATCCGTTTTGAGTGTTTCAAATTGCTATGGTTTCATATTGAACTTTATTTTATGAATCTAAACAGAAAAAGTATAATTTTATAGTCGAAAGTATAGGTTACAAGTCATTTTTGTAAAGGTAGTCATTTCAGTCGAAAGAACGACGTCTAGATGACCATTTTGGAAAACATACTTCCACTTTGAGTTTAACCATGATTTTTGGATATAGTTTCACGTTCATAAGGAAAATCATTTTCCTAGAAGAACAACTTTTAAATAAAAGTTTATCATAGTTTTTAATTAACTAACCCAAAACAGCCCCCGCTGTTACTACGACGGCGTATATCTGATTAGTGATTACAAGTTTAAATCTTCGAATAAGATAGTTTTATATGTATGAATCGAATAATGTTATGAAAATCATTACTACCTTAATTTTAGTTGGTAAACCTACTAGAAATGAGAAAAATAGATCTAGCTTCAAAGGATCCTTGGATGGCTTGAAAGTTCTTGAAGCAGAATCATGACACGAAAACAAGTTCAAGTAAGATTTTCATTCGAAATAAGATTGTTATAGTTATAGAAATTGAATCAAAGTTTGAATATGAGTATTACCTTGTATTAGAAAGATATCGTACTATAAATAAGAAAGATTTCTTGAGGTTGGATGATCACTTTACAAGATTGGAAGTAAGCTAGCAAACTTGGAAGTATTCTTGATTTTATGAAAATAGAACTTATAGAATTTATGAAGAACACTTATAACTGGAAGATAGAACTTGAGAGAGATCAATTAGATGAAGAAAATTGAAGAATGAAAGTGTTTGTAGGTGTTTTTGGTCATTGGTATATGGATTAGATATAAAGGATGTGTAATTTTGTGTACTTGTAAATAAGTCATGAATGATTACTAATATTTTAGTAATTTTATGAGATATTTCATGCTAGTTGCCAAATAATGGTTCCCACATGTGTTAGGTGACTCACAAAGGCTGCTAAGAGCTGATCATTCGAGTGTATATACCAATAGTAATTACATTTAGAAGTTGGGTATTGTACTAGTACGAATACGAGTGCATACGAGTAGAATTGTTGATGAAAATGAATGAGGATTTAATTGTAAGCATTTTTATTAAGTAGAAGTACTTTGATAAGTGTCTTGAAGTCTTTTAAAAGTGTATGAATACATATTAAAACACTACATGTATATACATTTTAACTGAGTCGTTAAGTCATCGTTAGTCGTTACATGTAAGTGTTGTTTTGAAACCTTTAGGTTAACGATCTTGTTAAATGTTGTTAACCTATTGTTTATTATATCTAAAGAGATGTTAAATTATTACATTATCATGATATTATGATGTATTAATATATCTTAATATGATATATATACAATTAAATGTTGTTACAACGATAATCGTTACATATATGCCTTGTTTCGAAATCCTTAAGTTAGTAGTCTTGTTTTTACATATGTAGTTCATTGTTAATATACTTAATGATATGTTTACTTATCATAATACCATGTTAACTATATATATAATGGTGTATCCTATCGTATACACGCATAAAAGGCATAATGGTTGCATAAAAGTAGCGTCAGGAAGGCTGGAAACAACAGTTTTGTGGAGTTATCCGTCCAGTGTTCTCCATTGTACAGGCTGCTCCGTCATGCGTAAGCCCTAAAGGCCGCCTAGAGTGTAAGCCCTGGTCGGAGAACGCCACCTTCAGCGTAAATTTTAGATCACAAGTATCAGAACGTATCATCATCTGACACGTGTCCCCGAGCAATCTGGTGGATCTAACACTATAAATAGACCCCTTGGGTTGTCATTTTACATAGTTCAGACATTCTGACAATTTTGAGAGCTGAGACTTCATTTCTCTTTCTCTCTACTTTCTCTCACTAGAAGTCATCCGGCTAGCACTTTTACGCTCTACGGACGACAGATTGATTAAGCCACCCCACAAGTTTCTACACTTGTGAACCGGGTCTGCAGGGATAATTTCCCAAGGGTAAAAATCAATCGGCAACATTCCGCCCTCCTAAAGCTAGATAACTTCTAGTATTTTGTTGACGCACTAAGCCTTACCTCATAAGGAAATAGGTGTTAACAATGGCGCCATCCACTAATGCAAAGAACACACGAAACGGAAAAGGAACAAAAACAACTGAAGCTCCATTTGTACTTGAAGCAGTCAACAATCCATCAACTGACGACATGATATCTATTGAAGATGTACCTGTTCCGCCACTAGATGGTACAATTGAAGAAATAGTTGCTGAAACTGTAGAAAGGCTTAAGCATTTGGCAACTAATTCGGAGAAAAGGACAGTAATCGAAGAAACGACAACCAAAAGTGCGGAAAGACTTCCAAATTTTGTTACTAATCCAGAGCGACGACCATTGATGCAACCACGATGATGTCCATCATTTATACCTTTTTGGTGGATGGCGGATGGCAAAGACAAGCAAATCATGAAAAGGCAATCTATATCAAAATACAGGTTATCCAGGCTACTTGACAAGTTGGGTAGTCTTATTGATGATTCTGAGGATGATAATGACCTAAGCTATGATAATAATGACTCTGATGATGAAACGGACAAAGATGAGTCCATGTCCGAGAAGCAGGCAGTGTTGCTTTTGAATGACATTCTTAAGCAGACAGCTCCGACAAAATATAAGCAACGCTTAGCGCAGCCCGCCATCCGTGCTGTGGCTGTAGATAATTTCTTCGCCCTTATTACTGGAGAGCAAGCTACAAAGCCACCAGCTATGGCAGAATCCACTCAATGTTTCATTGATCGAATTGCTAACTATTCGTTGCCTAGGAATCTTGGCATACCGGCAATTGAAGTTTATGATGGCACAACGGATCCTGAGGATTTCCTCACCATATTTGAAGGCGCTATGAGGTTGCAGCACTGGGATGACGAGGTAGCTTGTCATATGTTTCCTATGGTGCTGCAGAAAATGGCAAGGGAATGGTTTTCTTGCTTGCCGCCAAGAAGCATCACTAGTTATTTGGACCTCTGTGCAGTATCAAAACCTTCGAAGCTGTACTTTGACACATCTTGATGCACATGAGATCACAATGCATCACAATGAATTCTTGAGTAATTTCACGAAGCGATACACACTTGAAGCACAGAAGAAACCTGATTGTCCAGAATCTCAACTAGTATCTGGTTTTATTTTTTTTCTGGATCAACGACGATTTAGTGCACTTGTTCATGCGTTAAGGTATGACTTACCAAAGACTCTACATCAGGCGTTGGAAGTTGCACAGAAGCATGTTCGAGCCGGTGAGTGGGGGATGAATAAGTTTGATGGCAGCAGCAGTAGCAAACTGCACAACGGAGGGAGGTACTTTGTCAAGAATCAGAGGAGGAATGATAATTCCAATGGTGGATGGAGAGGAAACCATCCCAATGATTTTCATCATAATAGAAGGCCAATAGAGAGGCATCCATTGATAATGGCGCTTACTAAAACCCCAAAAGAGATTCTTTTCACTGAACCAATCCGGACCACTTTCAATCCGCCGGCACCTCTGGAAGAAAGAGAGGGTCCAAAAAGTGAACTGTGGTGTGACTTTCATGAAGCATGGGGTCATGATACAGATAATTGCAAATCCCTAATGAGAGAGATCAATGCAAAGATCAAAGCAGGAGAGTTAAACCACTTGTTACCAGGTAAACAATACAGGAGGAATGATCTTCGTAGGAAATTTGGATGGCAAAGGAATGATGGTGGAAGAGGTCGTCGAGGAGATAACAGAAGACGGGAAGAGCATGGCGGAGGAGATAATAGAAATCAGTACGGAAACCGGATAATGGAGCGTGAGTCAACTCCAGACGTTGTAATCAAAATGGTGTGGTTGAATGGAAGTCACTATGAGGACGGTGAGCAGTCGGATAACAATGTTGATAGCTGGAGATATGCTCCAATTATTTTTCAACCAATTCAAAATTGGGCTTTGTCCGTTCAGCCAGTGGTCATTTCAGCAGAAATTGCAAACAAGTTCATCAGCCATATTTACACAGATACAGGCAGTGAGGCTGACATCATTTATTGGCATTGTTTCAAGGCTTTTCCAAGGCATGTGCAGGTAAGAGCTAGGTGGACGAGTTTGAAGGTTTCAGGGCTAACAGGAGCGCCAGTGAATGTAATGGGAAGAGTTCGTTTAGAGGTCGTTTTGGGAACATTTCCACTATTGAGAACCGAAACAATCGATTTCACTATTCTGGATGGCAACTCTCTATTTAATGTCCCTTTTGGATGGGCAGCGTTAGCTAAATTTGGAGCGATAACATCAACGGCTCATGCAGAGATCAGATTCCCAACTCCGAACGGAGTAGCCACCATAAACTCACAGTATGTGGCACCAACAAGGGAACGATCCACATTTGCAAGCATACCAGAAGGCAATATGAATCAGAGGAGGAGAAGTCAGTTGTTCAGGGAAGATGAGGTTCAGGAGTTTTTCATTCCATAATCAAGTGTTTGGGTCAGACAACGCTGGGCGCTCGGCGTATGAAGAAACAATTTGTTATCATTTTTTATCAAGAGCAGAATTTATCATTTCAATAAACGCAGTTTATTAGCATTTTATGAAGAGCAACGTGTATCAATTTACTGTAGACCATTGTGGTCATTTTTACAGTGCATGTATTCGCAATAAGCATACACTAAACATTCATGATGTACTAATTAGGCTTGATCCACCTAAATTCGTCATCAATCGTTTATGTATTGCTCAGTACTGATCAATAAATTTTATATTTTTCTTAAATAAAGTGCTACCCGTGACAAATGTAGAACATTGCATTTATATCCTGCCCACAGAAGGAGTGTATTTTTATACCTCCGATGGCGGAAGCTTTTGTGCCGGCCAGCAAAAGGCACAAGGGATCGGCTAGGAAACATTTAAGTTTTACTAGAACGCACCGAGGCATGATACAAAAATCAGATACTTGTCATGATAAACATTATAAAAAACTTACTTCACAGAACGAAGTTCTATATTTTATATGAAGGCAAAAATATATAGCAATTCTTCCTCATATACGTTATGACGGAAGGCGTATGACGGACAAGTCACTAACTCATAATTAATATTTATGTAATATTTCAAAAAATTCTTCCTCATAACCTTTATGACGGAAGGCGTAAGGCGGAAAGATTATTTTATAATCACTCTTTAAAGAACACTCCATAACTATTCCTCATCAATTTGACGATGGAAGGCGTGTAACATACTTTAAATATCCTATTAACTGTGTGAAATCATAATATTTGCAAAGTGGGATTTCAATTTTGCATGTGTTATTCCTTTTACAAGAGTTAACAGTGCACAACGTTCAAAAATGAATTACCTTAAAAATGCTTTGTTCTGTTGTACATAAAATTTTATGATATGCTTCGTGCATAGCAGATGCGTTATACATAACAAACATTAAAGTATTTAGTGCAAGCATACAAGCAAGGCATAATCACTACAATAAGCGTATATTTGTGGCATTTAAGTTATCAATGTTTATTACAAACCGTTGCTCATCAAATGGTTAGAAATTTATGAAAATTTAACATTGAGCACATCCTGAGCAGAGGACTCCTCTCTGCTACATACTTCATCATAAACATCTATCTTCAGATTAATCAATTTGTCTCTAGTTTCATCAAACTTCTCCAGGGTTCCAGGAGGCATCAGATTCGTAATAGCAGTGGGGAGAGACGTGTTTGGAGCAAGGCGTCTGGTTAATTTTTCTGTCACATCAGCAATAGCATGGGTGCGTATAGCATCAACATAATCATTGTAGGGATTCCCTACAAGGCTGGATCCAAGCACCTTCTCTATCAAACACGGTATACCCTTCTTAAGCACGGCAAAATTGCTCTCACCCTTCTCCGCCCTCTGGAGAAGCCCAGCAGACTTTTCCCTTTCTGCAGATAGCTGCTTTCCAACTCAGCAATCTTCAACTGATCTTCCTCAACCCTTTTTTTTCAGCATCCACCAACTTGTCTTTCTCCTCTTGCAGGGTAGTAGCAGCATCTAGAGCATTTTTTAGCTCAGTCTCCTTAGCTTTTATTGTTTTCTGAGCGTCACTTAAGGCACGCTCAGCATCAGCATCTCCCTTACGAGCATTTGTACCTTCAGCTATATCTTTACGGGCTAAAGCAAGAATAGACTCCTGATGTTCCTGCAGTTGTAGGACGGACTCCAGCTGATTGGTTAGTAGCAAGTGAGTAGCAGCAGTTGATTCCCTGAGTTGTTCAGAACGGAGAGCGTTTAAATGAGGTTTCAACTCAGGGATAGCACAACCCTGCAACAGCAAAATATTATGATTAAATATTGCAAGATTACATAAATAAATTGCAGGTACAGGCATACAGATGATTTAATCGTTAATACCTGAAGAGCAGTTGCAAAACCTTTGCTCTTAGTAGCAGGATAATCAATGAGTGCCTGCAACGTACTAACATGAGCAGGAACTTGTGGCACTTGCACATTTGATGATGTGACAGCAGGGTTGCCAGTGTCAGGAGGAGGAGAACGATAGGAAGCATCATCCTCCACCCTCTGTTCAAACTCAGATTCATTAAAGGGAGTGAAGATGTAGTCCGGAGTTTTTAGTGTTTTATCTCCTTCACTCTCACGGTTTTCCTCTGGCACCCGTTCACCGCCCTCAGTAGCCTTCCCTTGGATATCATCAGATTATGCTAAAATCACTAACACGAACAAATTAGCATTATGAACAAACATAACAGTTATAAGCAAAAAACATGTGCATTATCAAGAAAGAGCATAATGGACATACTTCTTCTGCGTTTCTGCTTTTGGCCCCCCTCTATAATTTTTACCCTCTTAGAGCCTATGCTCTTCTTCCTTGTCTTTTGGGTTGGAGGAGGTGGGGTTTGTTTCATCCGTGATATCAACCGAACCAGATGTCTGCTGCTCGGCGGTGGTGGTGTCGTCCGCTGTCCGCTCAGTGTCTGTCTCTTCAGATCCAGATTCACTGTCCGAGCTGCTAACAAAGATTTCTTCCCCCTTTTTAGCAGCAGCAGCATCAGCAGCAGCTTTAGCCTCAGCTGCAGCTCTCTCCATCTCTAGCTCTTCAGCCATTTTGTCACGAGCAGTGACCTCCACGTCATCATCAAGATCAACAGATAAAAGAGCAGAACGAACCTGCATCACGGAGTTGGCTGCAAAAATTGAACATGAACAGCAATATAAGCAAACATGACAAGTAGTAGAAACACATTTATATATATAATAGGATGATCATATCACATCCTACCCTGGTTTTTCTCACGAAGTACTGGCACAGAAGTGCTCGGCCATTCTTGACTCACTTTGCATAGCACAAGAATTCCCTCATACCTTTCGAATGATCTGGGCGGAAGGCGGAGCTCTTTTAAGCTATTTACTATCCGCTGCACTGCGGCAGAAATCTTCACACCCTTTCCTACACTAGCATCAGTAGCACCCCATTCCCGGACAACGGAGTACTCCTCCGGAATAACAGTCTCATCAACAAAGAAAAATGGACTTTTTCAGTCCTTCAAATTTGAAACTCTATTTGTACCAACAAAATGAGTATTTCGCTTACTATCAATTGTAAGATATCAGTCACTAATTGTGCGAATTCTAAACAAGGAGATAAAAACTTTAATGCGAGGCTTTATATTAATAGCATTGCAGTACATTTCAAAAAGGATGATTTTTTGAAGTCCATGGGGATGCATCTGACTAAGACAGGCCTTATAATATCTAAGAAGATGAAGAAGAAAGTTAGTAAGGGGAACACAGAGGTTGCCGTGAGTAATTTGTAAAGCGTATAAAGTAATTTTTCCATCAGGAGGGTTGTCAGCAGTTTGTTTGTTGGTGGGAAGAACAGGGTTGTATTGATTAAGATGGCAGAAGGCAATCTTTAACCCATCTAAGTATTCACTTGTCAATGATGACGCCATCGTGCTAACTTCTGGAATGTCAGCGGTATTTGACGAAGAAGGCTTTGCGTGTTCTTGGCCAGTACTTGGAGTAGAAGCCATGATAATACAGTAAAAAGATATCAATAAGAAGAAAATAGCAGAAGGATGAAGTATAACTGACCATGGAAAGATGCTAAACCTTAAAAAGTTGAAAATTGAAGAATGCGTTGAAGATTTGGGGAGAAATATGCTTTTTAGATCTTGGCAAAGGTAAAAAAGTGAGGGTAAAAGGGTTATGACGGTTTATATAGGAGTTCATCGATGCAATTTTTATGGCCACGATTAAGACACGTGTATGGGTGAGTTTGAACGTGGGGTACGAAATAACACTTTTTATAGCTGGAGGCGCGTGGAGGATCTCAACCGTGCAAAATTAATCATAACAGCGTCAGTAAAATTCGTCTACATTTAATGCCTGTAATGTTTTCCCCTATGCAAGTGGGCAATGAGCATGCTAGTTTGGCATGCGTTATCAAAAGTTTAATAACTTAAGCATTTTTTAAATGCTTAAGTCATTAAACTTGGGGGGACTTAATGGTGTATCCTATCGTATACACGCATAAAAGGCATAATGGTTGCATAAAAGTAGCATCAGGAAGGCTGGAAATAACAGTTTTGTGGAGTTATCTGTCCAGCGTTCTCCGTTTACAGGCTGCTCCGTCATGCGTAAGCCCTAAAGGCCGCCTAGCGCGTAAGCCCTGGCCGGAGAACGTCACCTTCAGCGTAAATTTCGGATCACAAGTAACAGAATGTATCATCATCTGACACGTGTCCCCGAGCAATCTGGTGGATCTAACACTATAAATAGACCCCTTGGGTCATCATTTTACATAGTTCAGACATTCTGATAATTTTGAGAGCTGAGACTTCATTTCTCTTTCTCTCTCTAATTTCTCTTACTAGAAGTCATCCGGCTAGCACTTTTACGCTCTACGAACGACAGATTGATTAAGCCACCCCACAAGTTTCTACACTTGTGAACCGGGTCTGCAGGGATAATTTCCAAGGTTAAAAATCAATCGGCAACATTCCGCCCTCCTAAAGCTAGATAAATTCTAGTATTTTGTTGACGCACTAAGCCTTACCTTATAAGGAAATAGGTGTTAACAATATATATCCATATATATGACATCATATAGTTTTTACAAGTTTTAACGATCGTGAATCACCGGTCAACTTGGGTGGTCAATTGTCTATATAAAACCTATTTCAATTAATCAAGTCTTAACAAGTTTAATTGCTTAACATGTTGAAAACACTTAATCATGTAAATAAAAATAGTATTTAATATATATAAACATGGAAAAGTTCAGGTCACTATTTCATGACCCGTCCTAATCCATCCGGACAATGTCCATATCGATTACAAACGATTCACAATAGTTGGTTACATCGCGAGGTACTTGACCTCTATATGATACATTTTACAAACATTGCATTCGTTTTTAAAAGACAACCTTTCATTTACATCGAATGTTGACGACATCCATACCATTTCATAATATATCTAACTATAATTGACTTAATAATAATTTTGATGAACTCAACGACTCGAATGCAACGTCTTTCGAAATATGCCATGAATGACTTCAAGTAATATCCTTAAAATGAGCTAATGCACAGGGGGAGATTTCTTTCATACCTGAGAATAAACATGCTTTAAAGTGTCAACCAAAAGGTTGGTGAGTTCATTAGTTTAACATAAATAATCATTTCCATCATTTTAATAGACCGTAAGATTTTCATTTTCAGTTCTCATAAATAAACGTCACATGCATAGAGAAAAAAATCATTCATATGGATTGAACACCTGGTAACCGACGTTAACTTAATGCATAGAATATCCCCAAAATAGAACCTCTCATCTGTATAATAATCTCGAAGTACTAAAGCATTCGTACCCCGAATGGGACTTGTCAAGGTCCATAGATCTATCTTTAGAATTCGCGTAAATCAGGGGTCATTTTCCTAAATTCTTAGGTTACCAGACTTGAAGGGTGATATTCGGTTTAATAATCCAACCATATAATGTAGTTTTTGATTACTTGTGTCTATTTCATAAAACATTTATAAAAGCAGCGCATGTATTCTCAGTCCCAAAAATATATATTGCAAAAGCATTTAAAAAGGGAGCAAATGAAACTCACCTAATGTATTTTGTAGTAAAAATACATAAGACGACATCTAACAATGCAGGGATGGCCTCAGATTCACGAACCTATATCGTTTGTATATTCATTAATATATATAAGCGTAATCAAATAAATATATATTATTATTAATGAGGTAATTTTATATATTTAATAATTTATAAGTTTCATTATCTATATATTTTTTATTATATATACATACTTGTTAATATAGGTAAATTAAATATATTTTTATATATAGATTACTTGTTTGTACTTAATAATCATGATAATACTAATTTTAGTAATAATATTGACACTTTATAATAATGATAAAAGTGATAATAATAATATTAATAATGATATTAATAATGATAATAATACTAAATTGTATTAAAATAACTGCGATAATATTAATTATCATAATCCTTTTAAAACATACTTTAGTTAAGATTTTAATAATTTTCACAATAATACTTATATCTAAAATTTTTATATTTTTAATCTTAACAATATTATTAATTCTGTATATTCATAGTTGTAATAATCATAACATTCGTGTTTAATTTATAACTAATGTCTATAGTTTCTGCTACTATTAAATTGTATTTGTAATCATAATCTACAGGTATTCATATAATTATAGTCAATCTCTTACTCTTTATAATAATACCTTTTATCATAAATTAACCTGTTTAGTATTTTTGACATCCTAATAATATTACTATCAAAAATAACACAATTAATAATACTTTAAATAATAATATTAGTATGAAAAATACTAAATGATGATACTAATATAGTTAATAATAATAATTACGTAATAATGATAATGATATAACATGTATTAATGTCAATAATAATAATAGTTTACTTATTAATAATATCTATAATTAATAATACTAATAATAATAACTATCATGACTTCCATCTTAATAATAATAGTAATTCTAATAATAATAATCAAATTAATGATAATACTAATGATAATAATTATAACAATAATAATAATAACAATAATAATAGTAAATAAGATTTTTGAAATTATTAACTACCTCAAAATCGCTTTTAAAAAAATAGTTGTCACATGCAGGGCTCGAACCCGAGACCCCTTGCTAAGCATCACACCCCTTAACCAATGCTCCGTATCAATTTATCTTATTTATACCACTTTCAAATAATTATAATCTGTTCTTTTCTGGTTCTACATCTCTTTCTTCTTCAATTCAATTAACTCGACAGAACTCATTTTGCAATTATATAAACGATTTTAAAAAAAAAATTTAGTTCTGTTAATTGGAACTTATACAACCCTCCTTGACTTCCAAATTAATAGCAAACATAAAATAACAAAAATATACAAGAAACCGTAGTTGCTGTATCAAAAATAAAAGATATGAACTCATGATGTGATTTTGAAATTAAGAACGTTTTAACTAACGATTTCTGAATGAAAAAGTTTCAAAATAGCTGTTAAAATCTTTCTGAATCATTAATTTAAATTGAAATATCAAAATCAATTCGAATTTCTTGATGATCCAATCGTTTGACTTTTTGAAAGATAAACTTTGACTTGGAAATTCATAATCGATAAAAGGAATTGGATCATTGGACTTTACAGATAGTTTGAGTAAGAGATTTAGAGCACAAATATATTTATAAATTTTAAAAATTCATTTGAAATTGACCCAATGTGATTTTTGGTCAAAACAGGGAACGACTATTCTTTTTATCTGTTTTCTTTTTCCTTCTCTTCAATAATTGTTGCAATTCATATAATGTGCTACTTGTTGATTGATATTGTAACCATAATTGACCTAATTTGTTCTGTATTGACTTTAATATCGATTTATAACAAGTTGGTAGACAAGAAGTACATAAATGTTCAACAGGGGATAATAAAATTATTAAACAGATTGAGCTGATACACGAATCTGTTATGGTTTTTGTTTTATCTTTTCAATCGTTCTTGTAAGGAATAATAATGATAGTGAAAGGTAACAAACTGATTCCAATTCATTTGTTTTAAAGATTCATAATTTTTATAGATAATAAGTATATATTTATTAATAATGTCAATAATCCTAACAATAATTATATTATTATTAAAATTACTAATACTAATAATAATAAGAGCAATAATAATAACAATATGATTATATTAATAATAACAATAATAATGATTTTAGTGAATTTGATAATAATAATATTAATGATAATCATAGTAATAATAATAATAATTATATTAATATTGATAATAATATGTTATATATCGAATTTAATATTTATTTTTAATAATATTTAATAATAGTAATAATAAACCTAATACGAGGAATTATAATTTCAAAGATAATATTAACTAACAATTTATTTAAATCTTAACCAATTTGTAATTCAGTCTTTCTCATAAAATATTTATAATAAAAGTCTTTATAATGATCACCCTACAACTATTAGAATTTATTAATTACAATCATAACAATAACAATAATATAATTAATACTGGTATTGATATTAGTATTATCAATAATAATGAAAGTAATTATAATAATATTATGATACTACATTCTAAACTTTTAATTATATCTAATATATTAATATTTCATATTATTAGTTATGTACTATTAAATAATTATACACTATCTATAACTTATATATATATATATACATCTAATAATTTTGTATAGAATTCATATATACTTATACCTAGATTCATTTTATTAACAACTTCCTTATCTTGTATTTTATTTTTACATATTGAGTTCTAATGATTATTTTATGTTTTGTTAATCCGAGTTATTACATATACACTTTTATTTATTATATTTATATATTTATTTTCAACAATTGTTCGTGAATCTTCAGAAGTAGTCAAAAGGTATTAGAATATATATGAGTATAGTTCTAAAGTTTTCGAGACTTAACATTACAGACTTTGTTTATCGTTTCGAAATCATATAAATTTTAAGTTTAAATTTGGTCGGAAATTTTCGGGTCGTCACAGTACCTACCCGTTAAAGAAATTTCGTCCCCGAAATTTGATAGAAGTCGTCATGGGTAACAATAAGAATGTTTTCATGACAATTATGAGTTGATAAATAGAGTTTTATTATTGTTGAGTAATATGGATAAGAAAATTCGATTACTCGAAAAGTACGAATGAAACTATTACTAAATAGTGAAAAGAGAAAGACAAGTTTCATCGTAACTTTTGACTAGTCACGGTTGAATTCCGGAATTCAAGGGATTTAGAGGAAATCTTCGTAATAAGATTTGATTCGTAAGGAAATTAGAATCCTCTTTGGTTAAATGCGATAATCTGTTTCGTTTGCTCTGTCGGATATTTCACTATAAATCCACCCTCTTCATTTCTTTTATAATTTGGAGTTCCATCCTTTTGTTTTCTCTTCCCGACTTTAATTCAAGTGAAAATGGTCCAGAATTCGTAGATATGAAGTTTCAAATGAACATGACTAATGTTCTAAGAAAGAAACACTAATAGTACAATCTGACTTGTCAAATTACCAGAATTTAAGGGAAAAGATAGGACTATCAAGAAAATATATTCTTGATATGTTTAGAGATTAGATAGAATGTAAGAGTCGTGTAACATGGCACATGATGACGTTATGATCTGTGAATCATTACGTTCCATCTAGAAACTCAGCATGACTTACTGTAATATAATCACGTTGATCAAGTGTCATTATATTATACTAACTCATGCATCAATTTCTAACACTACTCCAGAAGTCATTCATAATTTAAACTCGAATTCTAAAGAAATTTAGAAACTAAAATGGTTTCCTTTATGATGTAATACGGATAGCACGAAGAGATAACTAATTTCAGACAAGAAGAGTTATGAAAATATCCTCAGAAATATCAAAGATATTTATGATGATATTTTGGGATTTCTAAGTTCGATGGTTGATGAAGAAAGATTTTCCGCAAGATTTTAACATGAGTACGGAGCAAGATATTCGTTGAAGGTTTCATCGGATCCAGAATTATCTAGATTCTTTGAATATATGGTATGGTCCTGGTATTTGGCCTTGGTCTCCTTCATGGTTTGTTCAATCTGTTTTTCAGTACTAAATTTTCTATCGAGCGTTCCCAACACTCTCTTCTTTATCATCAAACTTTTGACCGTTTAGACCATCTACAATTTTTCTGTTTCCTCTGCGTTTAATGCTACGATATCTGAATCATCGATTATCATTCAGAAGTGGTTTTAAGAGAATTGTGTTTTAAGATGATTAAATGCGGATGGTAACATGGTGGAATATGAAAGGTTCCCCGGTAACAATAAAAGAGCATGCATATATATCAAAGTTATAATAAGGTTGTTTCAAACGAAGAGTCGAAGTTGATTTGTTGGAGCTGCGACGAAATTGGCTAATTTGGAGAGGGATTGTAAAATTATTTTCGGTAATAACAACGCCAAAGGAGTTAGCACAGACACGTGTTAAACGTTTACTCAGATTTCAAGTGCTTTCAGGTGCATAACTATATGCATCAATCTTTTCTTCCGTAGATGAAGTGCGGTTGGTTCATCCTCTCGATTGTTTCTTAATTGAGGGGTTTCAAGAATCATGAAGGGTTTGAACGCATATTGTAATTGTCAAGATACATATGAGGTTTAAGATAAACTCAAGTGGCAAACTTGAAGAATTGTTTAGTTTCATATGTTATAATCAATATTTTAATTCATTTTAATTGTCCAATATTGATAGTCCACAGTTAGCAGTCCACAGTTACTAATTCAATAATTTATATATAGTTTATAATATTCGAATTAATTAATACGTATCGTGACCCGTGTACATGTCTCAGACTCGATCACAACTCAAAATATATATATTATTATAGAATCAACCTCAACCCTGTATAGAGAACTCGATCATTACTGCATATAGAGTGTCTATGGTTATTCTAAATAATATATATATATATATATATATATATATATATATATATATATATATATATATATATATATATATATATATATATATATATATATATATGCGTCGATATGATATGTCAAAACCTTGTATTCGTGTCCCGATATTTAAAGTGCGTAAAAATAAATAACAGAAATTAAATGATGATAAATAAAGTGCGTAAAGTAAATAACAGAAATTAAATAACGATAAATAAAATTGCGAGAATGTAAATTACGATAAATAAATTGCGATAAATAAAATGTAATCAGTTAGCTAGGAACAATTAGCTAGGAACAGTTAGCATGGATTCTTAACAAAATTTCTCATAGTTAATTTGTTTGTTTCTAACAAATTTTATTTTGTCAAATGTGTTCTTCATTATGCCACTTGTTGGATTTTGATAGGTCAAATTCAAATATGAAATTGAATGAATATGGTTATTCTGTGGTGAACTGATTCGTATATCGGTGGTTGTAAGTAGGATAGTAAATAACTGTTGAATCAGATTCGAAGAATGTACACTGTAACTTATTAATGTGAAATCTAAATATTCCTCGGGTATTACCTACCCATTAAAATATTTTCACCATTAACAATTTGTAGAAAAGAATTTTTAATTACAATCTTTATGAAAACATATATACATATATATTTTCTTCAGATGTAATTATGGATTTAATGAGTTAATATAACATTAATTCATTTGATTTACCGTTAGAATTAGAATACATAATCTCTACAACATTATAGATTACATAATCATCATGAAGAACGAAGATAACCGACGTAGAACAAGATGTAGAACGAAGATTATGCTCGAGGTATAGATTGCGATGTTGAAGCGTGTGATGTTTAGGCTTATGTTATTGGTGGTACTGGTGTTGTCAGTGCCGTTGTTGAAGTTGGTAAGTTTTGCACCATGTTTTTCAAATTGATTACTCGAGCGTAAAGCTCGTTGACTCTTTGATTACTCCAGGATGATTGGCGATTGGAACGAGCATATGAATAAGATTCAGAATTTGAGATAGTATATAATCTTAGCGAGATATCCATGAAATAAGGGTGAAAATGGTGTTTCGAATGGGTTCGCCGGTGAGTGCTTCAGGTTCTTCACCAAGAGGTGAATTTGGTTGATGGAAAGGATCGCCTTTTTCGCGTCTCCATGGATTAAGTTGACTATGAACCCATCAGATGAATTGAGGATGACTAATTGGTTGATTCATTCTGGTGACACCGCTTTCGGAGCTTTGGTGAATATCCATGTCGGAATAGTTGTCGGAATAACTATCGGAATAGCTATCGAAATGTGAGGGACTCGAACTGGTTGAGGGATTCATATCGTACTATCAGATGAAGGATTTTCAAAAAGAAATAGATTATAGGATGTAGATTAGTACCCTGCAATACATAATTTACATATGCATATATAATACTAAAATCTCATAAGTTACTGAGGAATCTACGGAAGCTATCAGGCAAAGGTAATAATAACAGATACGCTAAGATATGAATTTATCTATACACTATCTATGCAATAGAGGCATTAAGACATGTCTAGACTTTAAGGATGATAAGCAAATAGTTTTCGACACTTAAATGATAAGCAAAACTTTTGACATGCAGACACGGTCGAAGTCTAGACTCACTAATGCATCCTAACGACTATCAGTTGGACTTACTAATGCAAGACCTGGTTCGCTAAGACCACCGCTCTGATACCAACTTTCATGACCCGTCCTAATCCATCCGGACAATGTCCATATCGATTACAAACGATTCACAATAGTTGGTTACATCGCGAGGTACTTGACCTCTATATGATACATTTTACAAACATTGCATTCGTTTTTAAAAGACAACCTTTCATTTACATCGAATGTTGACGACATGCATACCATTTCATAATATATCCAACTATAATTGACTTAATAATAATCTTGATGAACTCAACGACTCGAATGCAACGTCTTTCGAAATATGCCATAAATGACTTCAAGTAATATCCTTAAAATGAGCTAATGCACAGCGAAAGATTTCTTTCATACCTGAGAATAAGCATGCTTTAAAGTGTCAACCAAAAGATTGGTGAGTTCATTAATTTAACATAAATAATCATTTCCATCATTTTAATAGACCACAAGATTTTCATTTTTAGTTCTCATAAATAAACGTCCCATGCATAGAGACAAAAATCATTCATATGCATTGAACACCTGGTGAAATGTCCCGTTCTTATTGATTAAAAACGTTCCATATTAATTGATTTCGTTGCGAGGTTTTGACCTCTATATGAGACGTTTTTCAAAGACTGCATTCATTTTAAAACAAACCATAACCTTTATTTCATCAATAAAGGTTTAAAAAGCTTTACGTAGATTATCAAATAATGATAATCTAAAATATCCCGTTTACACACGACCATTACATAATGGTTTACAATACAAATATGTTACAACAAAATAAGTTTCTTGAATGCAGTTTTTACACAATATCATACAAGCATGGACTCCAAATCTCGTCCTTATTTAAGTATGCGACAGCGGAAGCTCTTAATAATCACCTGAGAATAAACATGCTTAAAACGTCAACAAAAATGTTGGTGAGTTATAGGTTTAACCTATATATATCAAATCATAATAATAGACCACAAGATTTCATATTTCAATACACATCCCATACATAGAGATAAAAATCATTCATATGGTGAACACCTGGTAACCGACATTAACAAGATGCATATATAAGAATATCCCCATCATTCCGGGACACCCTTCGAATATGATATAAATTTCGAAGTACTAAAGCATCCGGTACTTTGGATGGGGCTTGTTGGGCCCGATAGATCTATCTTTTGGATTCGAGTCAATTAGGGTGTCTGTTCCCTAATTCTTAGATTACCAGACTTAATAAAAAGGGGCATATTCGATTTCGATAATTCAACCATAGAATGTAGTTTCACGTACTTGTGTCTATTTTGTAAATCATTTATAAAACCTGCATGTATCCTCATCCCAAAAATATTAGATTTTAAAAGTGGGACTATAACTCACTTTCACAGATTTTTACTTCGTCGGGAAGTAAGACTTGGCCACTGGTTGATTCACGAACCTATAACAATATATACATATATATCAAAGTATGTTCAAAATATATTTACAACACTTTTAATATATTTTGATGTTTTAAGTTTATTAAGTCAGCTGTCCTCGTTAGTAACCTACAACTAGTTGTCCACAGTTAGATGTACAGAAATAAATCGATAAATATTATCTTGAATTAATCCACGACCCAGTGTATACGTATCTCAGTATTAATCACAACTCAAACTATATATATTTTGGAATCAACCTCAACCCTGTATAGCTAACTCCAACATTCACATATAGAGTGTCTATGGTTGTTCCGAAATATATATAGATGTGTCGAAATGATAGGTCGAAACATTGTATACGTGTCTATGGTATCTCAAGATTACATAATATACAATACAAGTTGATTAAGTTCTGGTTGGAATAGATTTGTTACCAATTTTCACGTAGCTAAAATGAGAAAAATTATCCAATCTTGTTTTACCCATAATTTCTTCATTTTAAATCCGTTTTGAGTGAATCAAATTGCTATGGTTTCATATTGAACTCTATTTTATAAATCTAAACAGAAAAAGTATAGGTTTATAGTCAGAAAAACAAGTTACAAGTCGTTTTTGTAAAGGTAGTCATTTCAGTCGAAAGAACGACGTCTAGATGACCATTTTAGAAAACATACTTCCACTTTGAGTTTAACCATAATTTTTGGATATAGTTTCATGTTCATAATAAAACTCATTTTCTCAGAATAACAACTTTTAAATCAAAGTTTATCATAGTTTTTAATTAACTAACCCAAAACAGCCCGCGGTGTTACTACGACGGCGTAAATCCGGTTTTACGGTGTTTTTCGTGTTTCCAGGTTTTAAATCATTAAGTTAGCATATCATATAGATATAGAACATGTGTTTAGTTGATTTTAAAAGTCAAGTTAGAAGGATTAACTTTTGTTTGCGAACAAGTTTAGAATTAACTAAACTATGTTCTAGTGATTACAAGTTTAAACCTTCGAATAAGATAGCTTTATATGTATGAATCGAATGATGTTATGAACATCATTACAACCTTAAGTTCCTTGGATAAACCTACTGGAAAATAGAAAAAGTGGATCTAGCTTCAACGGATCCTTGGATGGCTCGAAGTTCTTGAAGCAGAATCATGACACGAAAACAAGTTCAAGTAAGATCATCACTTGAAATAAGATTGTTATAGTTATAGAAATTGAACCAAAGTTTGAATATGATTATTACCTTGTATTAGAATGATAACCTACTGTAAGAAACAAAGATTTCTTGAGGTTGGATGATCACCTTACAAGATTGGAAGTGAGCTAGCAAACTTGAAAGATTTCTTGATTTTATGTTACTAGAACTTGTAGAATATATGAAGAACACTTAGAACTTGAAGATAGAACTTGAGAGAGATCAATTAGATAAAGAAAATTGAAGAATGAAAGTGTTTGTAGGTGTTTTTGGTCGTTGGTGTATGGATTAGATATAAAGGATATGTAATTTTGTTTTCATGTAAATAAGTCATGAATGATTACTCATATTTTTGTAATTTTATGAGATATTTCATGCTAGTTGCCAAATTATGGTTCCCACATGTGTTAGGTGACTCACATGGGCTTCTAAGAGCTGATCATTGAAGTGTATATACCAATAGTACATACATCTAAAAGCTGTGTATTGTACGAGTACGAATACGGGTGAATACGAGTAGAATTGTTGATGAAACTGAACGAGGATGTAATTGTAAGCATTTTTGTTAAGTAGAAGTATTTTGATAAGTGTATTGAAGTCTTTCAAAATTGTATAAATACATATTAAAACACTACATGTATATACATTTTAACTGAGTCGTTAAGTCATCGTTAGTCGTTACATGTAAGTGTTGTTTTGAAACCTTTAGGTTAACGATCTTGTCAAATGTTGTTAACCCAATATTTATAATATCAAATGAGATTTTAAATTACTATATTATCATGATATTATCATGTATGAATATCTCTTAATATGATATATATACATTAAATGTCTTTACAACGATAATCGTTACATATATGTCTCGTTTAAAAATCATTAAGTTAGTAGTCTTGTTTTTACATATGTAGTTCATTGTTAATATACTTAATGATATGTTTACTTATCATAGTATCATGTTAACTATATATATATATCCATATATATGTCATCATATAGTTTTTACAAGTTTTAACGTTCGTGAATCACCTGTCAACTTGGGTGGTCAATTGTCTATATGAAACATATTTCAATTAATCAAGTCTTAAAAAGTTTGATTGCTTAACATGTTGGAAACATTTAATCATGTAAATATCAATCTCAATTAATATATATAAACATGGAAAAGTTCGGGTCACTACAGTACCTACCCGTTAAATAAATTTCGTCCCGAAATTTTTAGCTGTTGAAGGTGTTGACGAATCTTCTGGAAATAGATGCGGGTATTTCTTCTTCATCTGATCTTCACGCTCCCAGGTGAACTCGGGTCCTCTACGAGCATTCCATCGAACCTTAACAATTGGTATCTTGTTTTGCTTAAGTCTTTTAACCTCACGATCCATTATTTCGACGGGTTCTTCGATGAATTGAAGTTTTTCGTTGATTTGGATTTCATATAACGGAATAGTGAGATCTTCTTTAGCAAAACATTTCTTCAAATTCGAGACGTGGAAAGTGTTATGTACAGCCGCGAGTTGTTGAGGTAACTCTAGTCGGTAAGCTACTGGTCCGACACGATCAATAATCTTGAATGGTCCAATATACCTTGGATTTAATTTCCCTCGTTTACCAAATCGAACAACGCCTTTCCAAGGTGCAACTTTAAGCATGACCATCTCTCCAATTTCAAATTCTATATCTTTTCTTTTAATGTCAGCGTAGCTCTTTTATCGACTTTGGGCGGTTTTCAACCGTTGTTGAATTTGGAAGATCTTCTCGGTAGTTTCTTGTATAATCTCCGGACCCGTAATCTGTCTATCCCCCACTTCACTCCAAAAAATCGGAGACCTGCACTTTCTACCATAAAGTGCTTCAAACGGCGTCATCTCAATGCTTGAATGGTAGCTGTTGTTGTAGGAAAATTCTGCTAACGGTAGATGTCGATCCCAACTGTTTCCGACATCAATAACACATGCTCGTAGCATGTCTTCAAGCGTTTGTATCATCCTTTCGCTCTGCCCATCAGTTTGTGGATGATAGACAGTACTCATGTCTAGACGAGTTCCTAATGCTTGCTGTAATGTCTGCCAGAATCTTGAAATAAATCTGCCATCCCTATCAGAGATAATAGAGATTGGTATTCCATGTCTGGAGACGACTTCCTTCAAATACAGTCGTGCTAACTTCTCCATCTTGTCATCTTCTCTTATTGGCAGGAAGTGTGCTGATTTGGTGAGACGATCAACTATTACCCAAATAGTATCAAAACCACTTGCAGTCCTTGGCAATTTAGTGATGAAATCCATGGTAATGTTTTCCCATTTCCATTCCGGGATTTCGGGTTGTTGAAGTAGACCTGATGGTTTCTGATGCTCAGCTTTGACCTTAGAACACGTCAAACATTCTCCTACGTATTTAGCAACATCGGCTTTCATACCCGGCCACCAAAAATGTTTCTTGAGATCCTTGTACATCTTCCCCGTTCCAGGATGTATTGAGTATCTGGTTTTATGAGCTTCTCTAAGTACCATTTCTCTCATATCTCCAAATTTTGGTACCCAAATCCTTTCAGCCCTATACCGGGTTCCGTCTTCCTGAATATTAAGATGCTTCTCTGATCCTTTGGGTATTTCATCCTTTAAATTTCCCTCTTTTAAAACTCCTTGTTGCGCCTCCTTTATTTGAGTAGTAAGGTTATTATGAATCATTATATTCATAGATTTTACTCGAATGGGTTCTCTGTCCTTCCTGCTCAGGGCATCGGCTACCACATTTGCCTTTCCCGGGTGGTAACGAATCTCAAAGTCGTAATCATTCAATAATTCAATCCACCTACGCTGCCTCATATTCAGTTGTTTCTGATTAAATATGTGTTGAAGACTTTTGTGGTCGGTATATATAATACTTTTGACCCCATATAAGTAGTGCCTCCAAGTCTTTAATGCAAAAACAACCGCGCCTAATTCCAAATCATGCGTCGTATAATTTTGTTCGTGAATCTTTAATTGTCTAGACGCATAAGCAATCACCTTCGTTCGTTGCATTAATACACAACCGAGACCTTGCTTTGATGCATCACAATAAATCACAAAATCATCATTCCCTTCAGGCAATGACAATATAGGTGCCGTAGTTAGCTTTTTCTTCAATAACTGAAACGCTTTCTCTTGTTCATCATTCCATTCAAATTTCTTCCCTTTATGCGTTAATGCAGTCAAGGGTTTTGCTATTCTGGAAAAGTCTTGGATGAACCTTCTGTAGTAACCAGCTAGTCCTAAAAACTGGCGTATGTGTTTCGGAGTTTTCGGGGTTTCCCACTTTTCAACAGTTTCTATCTTTGCCGGATCCACCTTAATACCTTCTTTGTTCACTATGTGACCGAGGAATTGAACTTCTTCCAACCAAAATGCACACTTTGAAAACTTAGCGTACAATTCTTCCTTCCTCAATACTTCTAACACCTTTCTCAAATGTTCACCGTGTTCTTGGTCATTCTTTGAGTAAATAAGTATGTCATCAATGAAAACAATGACAAACTTGTCAAGGTATGGTCCACACACTCGGTTCATAAGGTCCAGCTGCATTAGTTAAACCAAACGGCATGACCATAAACTCGTAATGACCGTAACGTGTTCTGAAAGCAGTCTTTGGAATATCATCTTCTTTCACCCGCATTTGATGATACCCGGAACGTAAGTCAATCTTTGAATAAACAGACGAGCCTTGTAGTTGATCAAATAAGTCGTCGATTCTCGGTAGTGGGTAGCGGTTCTTGATGGTAAGTTTGTTCAACTCTCGGTAGTCGATACACAACCTGAATGTACCATCTTTCTTCTTGACAAACAAAACAGGAGCTCCCCACGGTGATGTGCTTGGTCGAATGAAACCACGCTCTAAAAGTTCTTGTAATTGGCTTTGCAGTTCTTTCATCTCGCTGGGTGCGAGTCTGTAAGGAGCACGAGCTATTGGTGCAGCTCCTGGTATAAGATCTATTTGAAATTCAACGGATCGATGTGGGGGTAATCCCGGTAATTCTTTCGGAAATACATCGGGAAATTCTTTTGCAATGGGAACATCATTGATGCTCTTTTCTTCAGTTTGTACTTTCTCGACGTATGCTAGAACAGCATAGCAACCTTTTCTTATTAGTTTTTGTGCCTTCAAATTACTAATAAGATGTAGCTTCGTGTTGCCCTTTTCTCCGTACACCATTAAGGGTTTTCCTTTTTCTCGTATAATGCGAATTGCATTTTTGTAACAAACGATCTCTGCTTTCACTTCTTTCAACCAGTCCATACCGATTATCACATCAAAACTCCCTAACTCTACTGGTATCAAGTCAATCTTAAATGTTAACCAGTTTAATTTCTTGATTCCGACATATATTATCTGCTGAAATTAATTTACCGTTTGCTAATTCGAGTAAAAATTTACTATCCAAAGGCGTCAATGGACAACTTAATCTTGCACAAAAATCTCTACTCATATAGCTTCTATCCGCACCCGAATCAAATAAAACGTAAGCAGATTTATTGTCAATAAGAAACGTACCCGTAACAAGCTCCGGGTCTTCTTGTGCCTCTGCCGCATTAATATTGAAAAATGTTTCGCGGCCTTGTCCATTCGTGTTCTCCTGGTTCGGGCAATTTCTAATAATGTGGCCCGGTTTTCCACATTTATAACAAACTACATTGGCATAACTTGCTCCGACACTACTTGCTCTGCCATTACTCATTCCGACACCATTTGTTCCTTTCGTTCTATTAACCCCTGGTCCGTAGACCTCACACTTCACGGCGCTATGACCATTTCTTTTACACTTGTTGCAAAATTTGGTGCAGAACCCCGAGTGATACTTTTTACACCTTTGGCATAGCTGCTTCTGATTGTTGTTGTTGTTGCGGTTATTATTATTGTTGGGATGATTGTTGTAGTTGCTGTTGTTGTTGTTGTTGTTGTTGTTGGGCCGTTTGTTGTAGTTGCGATTGATGTTGCGATTGTTGGGATAATTGTTGCGATTATTGTTGTAATTGCTGTTGTTGTTGTATTGGTGATTCTTATCACCGTTTTCCTCCCACTTTCTTTTGACTTTCTTCACATTGGCCTCTTCAACAGTCTGTTGTTTAATTCTTTCTTCAATCTGGTTCACTAGTTTGTGAGCCATTCTACATGCCTGTTGTATGGAGGCGGGCTCGTGTGAACTTATATCTTCTTGGATTCTTTCCGGTAATCCTTTCACAAACGCATCGATCTTCTCTTCCTCATCTTCGAATGCTCCCGGACACAATAGGCACAATTCTGTGAATCGTCTTTCGTACGTGGTAATATCAAATCCTTGGGTTCGTAACCCTCTAAGTTATGTCTTTAGCTTATTGACCTCGGTTCTGGGACGGTACTTCTCGTTCATCAAGTGCTTGAATGCTGACCACGGTAGTGCGTACGCATCGTCTTGTCCCACTTGCTCTAGATAGGTATTCCACCATGTTAACGCAGAACCTGTGAAGGTATGCGTAACGTACTTCACTTTGTCCTCATCAGTACACTTACTTATGGCAAACACCGATTCGACCTTCTCGGTCCACCGTTTCAATCCGATCGGTCCTTCGGTTCCATCAAATTCCAAAGGTTTGCAGGCAGTGAATTCTTTGTAGGTGCATCCTACACGATTTCATGTACTGCTAGATCCAAGGTTATTGTTGGTATGTAGCGCAGCCTGTACTGCGGCTATGTTTGAAGCTAGAAAAGTACGGAATTCCTCTTCATTCATATTCACGGTGTGTCGAGTAGTCGGTGCCATTTCCTTCAAAATAGTCAAATGGAACAAGTTAATCATATAGAATATTAAGAGTAGTTAATAGTATTTCGTAGCATAATATGAACTCATTTATAAAAGCTTTTTCTTCATATTAGCGTTTTATAAGTTTAAATTCGGGTAGTACCTACCCGTTAAGTTCATACTTAGTAGCTAATATACAATTCAACTACTACAATTCTATATGAAAAACTGATTATAATAATATTTCGCGTTCAAACTTTTACACAATATTTTACAAACTTACAATACCGCTTATTTTATATATAGCATGAAATATAGCACACAATAAATTTGATACAAGATGGTTGTGAAGATAATTCTAGCTAGTACACAAGTCGTTCAGCAAAGGCAATAAAGACACGTAATTCATACGTCCAGAAACAAGTCATGCATTCTGGTTTTACTAGGATTACTTCCCATCCTTGGTCTTGTGGAACATAACCGTTATGGCCGTTGATAAGACAGCGTGTTGTAACGTCGTCAAAGGGACGAGGGTTACGTAATGTCCAACAGTCCCGTAACAATCTAAAAACCTCATTTCTTACCCCAATTACCGACTCCGTCACTTGTGGGAACGTTTTGTTTAATAGTTGTAGCCCGATGTTCTTGTTCTCACTTTGGTGAGAGGCGAACATTACTAATCCGTAAGCATAACATGCTTCTTTATGTTGCATGTTAGCCGCTTTTTCTAAATCACGAAGTCCAATATTCGGATATATTGAGTCAAAATAATTTCTTAACCCATTGCGTAAAATAGCATTTGGGTTCCCCGCAATATATGCGTCAAAGTAAACACATCGTAACTTATGGATTTCCCAATGTGATATCCCCCATCTTTCGAACGAAAGCCTTTTATAAACCAAGGCATTCTTGGAACGTTCTTCGAATGTCTTACAAACTGATCTCGCCTTAAATAGTTGTGCCGAAGAATTCTGACCGACTCTAGACAAGATTTCATCAATCATGTCTCCGGGTAGGTCTCTTAAAATATTTTTTTTTTTTTTTTTTTTTTTTTTGAAAGGCAATGTTAGTGGTTAGAGTTAATTCACGAAAATCCCCCCCCCCCCCCCCCCGAGACTCGAACCCTTGGTCTCCTCGAACACCATGTTAACATGGTGACCAATGAGGCAAAGCCCCATTGGCAGGTCTCTTAAAATATTGGGTTGTCTATCCATTTTGTGTTTTTATACTGTAAAATAGACAAAAGTTAGATTCATAAAAAAAAATACTTATTAATACAAGCAATTTTTACATATATCATAAAGCATAAGCATACTATATTACATATATTACACCACACGAATACAACTATCTTATTCCGACTCGCTTGTTTCTTCTTCTTCGGTTTTGGTTCGTTTTGCCAAGTTTCTAGGGATATATGATGTTCCCCTAATACTAGCTGTTATTTTCCACAACGGTTTAGAAAAACCTGGTGGTTTAGAGGTTCCTGGGTCATTGTTACAACTTAAGGACTTCGGGGGTTGACGATACATATAAAGTTCATCGGGGTTGGAATTAGATTTCTCTATTTTTATGCCCTTTCCCTTATTATTTTCTTTTGCCTTTTTAAATTTAATTGGGGTAATTTCTATAACATCATCGGAATTCTCGTCGGAATCCGATTCATCGGAGAATTGGTAATCCTCCCAATATTTTGCTTCCTTGGCGGAAACACCATTGACCATAATTAACCTTGGTCGGTTGGTTGAGGATTTTCTTTTACTTAACCGTTTTATTATTTCCCCCACCGGTTCTATTTCCTCCTCCGGTTCCTCTTCTTCCGGTTGTGATTCTTCTTCCGATTCCGACTCTTCTTCTGGTTCCTCTTCGGGAACTTGTGAATCAGTCCACGAATCATTCCAATTTACATTTGACTCTTCATTATTATTAGGTGAGTCAATGGGACTTGTTCTAGAGGTAGACATCTATCACATAATATCAAACACGTTAAGAGATTAATATATCACATAATATTCACATGTTAAAAATATATTGTTTCCAACAAAATTTGTTAAGCAATCATTTTTCAAGTAAACACGGTCGAAGTCCAGACTTACTAATGCATCCTAACAAACTCGATAAGACACACTAATGCAAAATTCTGGTTCTCTAAGACCAACGCTCGGATACCAACTGAAATGTCCCGTTCTTATTGATTAAAAACGTTCCATATTAATTGATTTCGTTGCGAGGTTTTGACCTCTATATGAGACGTTTTTCAAAGACTGCATTCATTTTAAAACAAACCATAACCTTTATTTCATCAATAAAGGTTTAAAAAGCTTTACGTAGATTATCAAATAATGATAATCTAAAATATCCCGTTTACACACGACCATTACATAATGGTTTACAATACAAATATGTTACAACAAAATAAGTTTCTTGAATGCAGTTTTTACACAATATCATACAAGCATGGACTCCAAATCTCGTCCTTATTTAAGTATGCGACAGCGGAAGCTCTTAATAATCACCTGAGAATAAACATGCTTAAAACGTCAACAAAAATGTTGGTGAGTTATAGGTTTAACCTATATATATCAAATCATAATAATAGACCACAAGATTTCATATTTCAATACACATCCCATACATAGAGATAAAAATCATTCATATGGTGAACACCTGGTAACCGACATTAACAAGATTCATATATAAGAATATCCCCATCATTCCGGGACACCCTTCGGATATGATATAAATTTCGAAGTACTAAAGCATCCGGTACTTTGGATGGGGCTTGTTGGGCCCGATAGATCTATCTTTTGGATTCGCGTCAATTAGGGTGTCTGTTCCCTAATTCTTAGATTACCAGACTTAATAAAAAGGGGCATATTCGATTTCGATAATTCAACCATAGAATGTAGTTTCACGTACTTGTGTCTATTTTGTAAATCATTTATAAAACCTGCATGTATCCTCATCCCAAAAATATTAGATTTTAAAAGTGGGACTATAACTCACTTTCACAGATTTTTACTTCGTCGGGAAGTAAGACTTGGCCACTGGTTGATTCACGAACCTATAACAATATATACAAATATATCAAAGTATGTTCAAAATATATTTACAACACTTTTAATATATTTTGATGTTTTAAGTTTATTAAGTCAGCTGTCCTCGTTAGTAACCTACAACTAGTTGTCCATAGTTAGATGTACAGAAATAAATCAATAAATATTATCTTGAATCAATCCACGACCCAGTGTATACGTATCTCAGTATTGATCACAACTCAAACTATATATATTTTGGAATCAACCTCAACCCTGTATAGCTAACTCCAACATTCACATATAGAGTGTCTATGGTTGTTCCGAAATATATATAGATGTGTCGAAATGATAGGTCGAAATATTGTATACATGTCTATGGTATCTCAAGATTACATAATATACAATACAAGTTGATTAAGTTATGGTTGGAATAGATTTGTTACCAATTTTCACGTAGCTAAAATGAGAAAAATTATCCAATCTTGTTTTACCCATAACTTCTTCATTTTAAATCCGTTTTGAGTGAATCAAATTGCTATGGTTTCATATTGAACTCTATTTTATGAATCTAAACAGAAAAAGTATAGGTTTATAGTCGGAAAAATAAGTTACAAGTCATTTTTGTAAAGGTAGTCATTTCAGTCGAAAGAACGACGTCTAGATGACCATTTTAGAAAACATACTTCCACTTTGAGTTTAACCATAATTCATAATAAAACTCATTTTCTCAGAATAACAACTTTTAAATCAAAGTTTATCATAGTTTTTAATTAACTAACCCAAAACAGCCCGCGGTGTTACTACGACGGCGTAAATCCGGTTTTACGGTGTTTTTCGTGTTTCCAGGTTTTAAATCATTAAGTTAGCATATCATATAGATATAGAACATGTGTTTAGTTGATTTTAAAAGTCAAGTTAGAAGGATTAACTTTTGTTTGCGAACAAGTTTAGAATTAACTAAACTATGTTCTAGTGATTACAAGTTTAAACCTTCGAATAAGATAGCTTTATATGTATGAATCGAATGATGTTATGAACATCATTACTACCTTAAGTTCCTTGGATAAACCTACTGGAAAATAGAAAAAGTGGATCTAGCTTCAACGGATCCTTGGATGGCTCGAAGTTCTTGAAGCAGAATCATGACACGAAAACAAGTTCAAGTAAGATCATCACTTGAAATAAGATTGTTATAGTTATAGAAATTGAACCAAAGTTTGAATATGATTATTACCTTGTATTAGAATGATAACCTACTGTAAGAAACAAAGATTTCTTGAGGTTGGATGATCACCTTACAAGATTGGAAGTGAGCTAGCAAACTTGAAAGTATTCTTGATTTTATGTAACTAGAACTTGTAGAATATATGAAGAACACTTAGAACTTGAAGATAGAACTTGAGAGAGATCAATTAGATAAAGAAAATTGAAGAATGAAAGTGTTTGTAGGTGTTTTTGGTCGTTGGTGTATGGATTAGATATAAAGGATATGTAATTTTGTTTTCATGTAAATAAGTCATGAATGATTACTCATATTTTTGTAATTTTATGAGATATTTCATGCTAGTTGCCAAATGATGGTTCCCACATGTGTTAGGTGACTCACATGGGCTGCTAAGAGCTGATCATTGAAGTGTATATACCAATAGTACATACATCTAAAAGCTGTGTATTGTACGAGTACGAATACGGGTGCATACGAGTATAATTGTTGATGAAACTGAACGAGGATGTAATTGTAAGCATTTTTGTTAAGTAGAAGTATTTTGATAAGTGTATTGAAGTCTTTCAAAATTGTATAAATACATATTAAAACACTACATGTATATACATTTTAACTGAGTCGTTAAGTCATCGTTAGTCGTTACATGTAAGTGTTGTTTTGAAACCTTTAGGTTAACGATCTTGTCAAATGTTGTTAACCCAATATTTATAATATCAAATGAGATTTTAAATTATTATATTATCATGATATTATCATGTATGAATATCACTTAATATGATATATATACATTAAATGTCTTTACAACGATAATCGTTACATATATGTCTCGTTTAAAAATCATTAAGTTAGTAGTCTTGTTTTTACATATGTAGTTCATTGTTAATATACTTAATGATATGTTTACTTATCATAGTATCATGTTAACTATATATATATCCATATATATGTCATCATATAGTTTTTACAAGTTTTAACGTTCGTGAATCACCTGTCAACTTGGGTGGTCAATTGTCTATATGAAACATATTTCAATTAATCAAGTCTTAAAAAGTTTGATTGCTTAACATGTTGGAAACATTTAATCATGTAAAGATCAATCTCAATTAATATATATAAACATGGAAAAGTTCGGGTCACTACAGCTGGTAACCAACGTTAACTTAATGCATAGAATATCCCCAAAACAGAACCTCTCGTCTATATAATAATCTCAAAGTACTAAAGCATTCGTACCCCGAATGGGACTTGTCAAGGTCCATAGATCTATCTTTTGGATTCGCGTCAATCAGGGGCCATTTCCCTAAATTATTAGGTTACCAGACTTGAAGGGCGATATTCGGTTTAATAATCCAACCATATAATGTAGTTTTTGATCACTTGTGTCTATTTCGTAAAACATTTATAAAAGCAGCACATGTATTTGAAAGCATTTCATATGCCCGAGAGACATATTAAATCAATGTGGCTAATGTGTTATGATCCAAGTCGGGTCATACCCAATAACAAACGTACCGACACCTTATTCGTATTTGATCTTTACGAATGGATCGTTGATTAAATTACGCGAGACTTGAATTTTAAGAAAATGGTTTCTTAAACAATATTACTTGATATGTGTATATATATGATTATGGAATAATTATATAACAAGTATTTAATTATTTATAGGTTAAATAATTAATTAAGTTATGATACATTTATAAACATGGTTTTATAAAATATGCATAACATATAAAATGAAGTTTATAAAATGTTTTATAAAATCTAGTTTTATAAAAACTGATTTTATAAAATCAGTTTTATATATATCATTTTATATTATAAGTGGCATGGGAGTTTATAATGAGCATGCAATTGTTTATTTGTTAATGCCCATGCTTAAGCATTAACCAAGACATTGTGTTCTACAACTTACATGCATTAAAACACTTATCATTTGACTAATAAACACACATATTATCAGCTTCATTTGGAGAGCTGCTGTTCGTGAATATAGGGCTGAAACAAAGGGTTGTTAAAGCCAATTTACAAGTCATATTCAAGTGTAATCAAATCCTAACCAAAGTACTAGGTGTTGGTGTTAATTTTGGGGTATAATCTCTTGAGGTTTCATGCTTTTGGAACTCCATTCATCATCATCTTTTATGGTTGTTGCTGTCCAAAATCAGTGAGCATATTAAAGAGGTCTTCAAGCTTAGTTGGAGGGTGATTAAGTGTCTAAAGTCTATTTAACTCAAAAGGTGGTGTTGGTGCATCAAAGGCTTGGAGTTCTTTACACTTGTTCATCATCATCATCATCAATTAACCTCCTAACTTGGAGTAGGTACATCCCTTGAACTAGCTCTTTTACATTTGAGCATATTTTCTAGACTTGATCTATTTTGGAATTCATATCAAAATGGTTTAAATATATTGAAAGTTTTTCATGCATAATTGCTTCCGCTTAAATCTTGTTACATGCATGTTTATGAAACTTGTTTATATGATGAATTCCTACAGTATTCTCAGTCCCAAAAATATATATTGCAAAAGCATTTAAAAAGGGAGCAAATGAAACTCACCTAATGTATTTTATAGTAAAAATACATAAGACGACATCTAACAATGCAGGGATGGCCTCGGATTCACGAACCTATATCGTTTGTATATTCATTAATATATATAAGCTAAATCGAATAAATATATATTATTATTAATGAGGTAATTTAATATATTTAATAATTTATAAGTTTCATTATCTATATATTTTTTATTATATATACATACTTGTTAATATAGCTAAATTAAATATATTTTTATATAGAGATTACTTGTTTGTACTTAATAATTATGATAATACTAATTTTAGTAATAATATTGATACTTTATAATAATGATAAAAGTGATAATAATAATAATATTAATAATGATATTAATAATGATAATAATACTAAATTGTATTAAAATAACTGCGATAATATTAATTATCATAATCCTTTTAAAACATACTTTAGTTAAGATTTTAATAATTTTCACAATAATACTTATATCTAAAATTTTTATATTTTTAATCTTAACAATATTATTAATTCTGTATATTCATAGTTGTAATAATCATAACATTCGTGTTTAATTTATAACTAATGTCTATAGTTTCTGCTACTATTAAATTGTATTCGTAATCATAATCTACAGGTATTCATAGAATTATAATCAATCTCTTACTCTTTATAATAATACCATTTATCATAAATTAACCTGTTTAGTATTTTTGACATCCTAATAATATTACTAGCAAAAATAACACAATTAATAATACTTTAAATAATAATATTAGTATGAACAATACTAAATGATGATACTAATATAGTTAATAGTTAATAATAATAATTACGTAATAATGATAATGATATAACATGTATTAATGTCAATAATAATAATAGTTTACTTATTAATAATATCTATAATTAATAATACTAATAATAATAACTATCATGACTTCCATCTTAATAATAATAATAATTCTAATAATAATAATCAAATTAATGATAATACTAACGATAATAATTATAACAATAATAATATTAACAATAATAATAATAAATAAGATTTTTGAAATTATTAACTACCTCAAAATCGCTTTTAAAAAAATAGTTGTCACATGCAGGGCTCGAACCCGAGACCCCTTGCTAAGCATCACACCCCTTAACCAATGCTACGTATCAATTTATCTGATTTATATCACTTTCAAATAATTATAATCTGTTCTTTTCTGGTTCTACATCTGCTTCTTCTTCAATTCAATTAACTCGACAGAACTCATTTTGCAATTATATAAACGATTTTAAAAAAAATTTAGTTCTGTTAATTGGAACTTATACAACCCTCCTTGACTTCCAAATTAATAGCAATCATAAAATAATAAAAATATACAAGAAACCGTAGTTGCTGTATCGAAAATAAAAGTTATGAACTCATGATGTGATTTTGAAATTAGGAACGTTTTCACTTACGATTTCTGAATGAAAAACTTTCAAAATAGCTGTTAGAATCTTTTTGAATCGTTAATCTAAATTGAAATATCAAAATCAATTCGAATTTCTTGATGATCCAATCGTTTGACTTTTTAAAAGATAAACTTTGACTTAGAAATTCACAATCGATAAAAGGAATTGGATCATGGGACTTTACAGATAGTTTGAGTAAGAGATTTAGAGCACAACTGTATTTATAAATTTTAAAAATTCGTTTGAAATCGACCCAATGTGATTTTTGGTCAAAACAGGGAACGACTCTTCTTTTTATCTGTTTTCTTTTTCCTTCTCTTCAATAATTGCAGCAATTCATATAATGTACTACTTGTTGATTGATACTATAACCATAATTGACCTAATTTGTTCTGTATTGACTTTAATATCAATTTATAGCAAGTTGGTAGACAAGAAGTACATAAATGTTCAATCAGGGGATAATAAAATTATTAAACAGTTTGAGCTGATACACGAATCTGTTATGGTTTTTGTTTTATCTTTTCAATCGTTCTTGTAAGGAATAATAATGATAGTGAATGGTAACAAACTGATTCCAATTCTTTTATTTTAAAGATTCATAATTTTTATAGATAATACGTATATATTTATTAATAATGTCAATAATCCTAACAATAATTATATTATTATTAAAATTACTAATACTAATAATAATAATAATAATAATAATAATAATAATAATAATAATAATAATAATAATAATAATAATAATAATAATAATAATAATAATAATAAGAGCAATAATAATAACAATATGATTATATTAATAATAACAATAATAATGATTTTAGTGAATTTGATAATAATAATATTAATGATAATCATAGTAATAATAATAATAATTATAGTAATATTGATAATAATATTTTATATATCGAATTTCATATTTATTTTTAATAATATTTAATAATAGTAATAATAAACCTAATACGAGGAATTATAATTTTATAGATAATTTTAACTAACAATTTATTTAAATCTTAACCAATTTGTAATTCAGTCTTTCTCATAAAATATTTATAATAAAAGTCTTTATTATGATCACCCTACAACTATTAGAATTTATTAATTACAATCATAACAATAAAAATAATATAATTAATACTGGTATTGATATTAGTATTATCAATAATAATGAAAGTAATAATAATAATATTATGATACTACATTCTAAACTTTTAATTATATCAAATATATTAATATTTCATATTATTAGTTATGTACTATTAAATAATTATACACTATCTATAACTTATATATATATATATATATATATTCCAATATACATCTAATAGTTTTGTATAGAATTCATATATACTTATACCTAGATTCATTTTATTAACAACTTCCTTATATTGTATTTTATTTTTACATATTGAGTTCTAATGATTATTTTATGTTTTGTTAATCTGAGTTATTACATATACACTTTTATTTATTTTTATATTTATATATATTTATATATTTATTTTCAACAATTGTTCGTGAATCTTCGGAAGTAGTCAAAAGGTATTAGAATATATATGAGCATAGTTCTAAAGTTTTCGAGACTTAACATTACAGACTTTGTTTATCGTGTCGAAATCATATAAATTTTAAGTTTAAATTTGGTCGAAAATTTCCGGGTCGTCACACACTACAGTACCTACCCGTTAAATAAATTTCGTCCCGAATTTTTAAGCAATTGGAGGTGTTGACGTATCTTCTGGAAATAAGTGCGGGTATTTCTTCTTCATCTGATCTTCTCGTTCCCAGGTGAACTCGGGTCCTCTACGAGCATTCCATCGAACTTTAACAATTGGTATCTTGTTTTGCTTAAGTCTTTTAACCTCACGGTCCATCATTTAGACGGGTTCTTCGATGAATTGAAGTTTTTCGTTCATTTGGATTTCGTCTAACGGAATAGTGAGGTCTTCTTTAGCAAAACATTTCTTCAAATTTGAGATGTGGAAAGTGTTATGTACAGCCGTGAGTTGTTGAGGTAACTCAAGTCGGTAAGCTACTAGTCCGACACGATCAATAATCTTGAATGGTCCAATATACCTTGGATTTAATTTCCCTCTTTTACCAAATCGAACAACGCCTTTCCAAGGTGCAACTTTAAGCATGACCATCTCTCCAATTTCAAATTCTATATCTGAAAGGACCCGTTCATATACATTATAAACGATTCACAATGGTTGATTACATCGCGAGGTATTTGACCTCTATATGATACGTTTTACAAACATTGCATTCGTTTTTTTTAAAGACAAACTTTCTTTACATCAAAAATTGACGGCATGCATACCATTTCATAATACATCCAACTATAATTGACTTAATATTAATCTTGATGAACTCAACGACTCGAATGCAACGTCTTTCAAAGTATGTCATGAATGACTCCAGGTAATATCCTTAAAATGAGCTAATGCACAGCGGAAGATTTCTTTAATACCTGAGAATAAACATGCTTTAAAGTGTCAACCAAAAGGTTGGTGAGTTCATTAGTTTATCATAATCAATCATTTCCGTAATAGTAATAGACCACAAGATTTTAGTTTCCATAAATATCCGTACACTCGCAAGTGTTTAAAAGTATTCTATAAGTTGTAGGCACCCGGTAACAAGCCTTAACATTCATGTTTTACCCTCTGAAGTACACCAGATCAGGTGTATTTAAAATAACCTCGAAGTACTAAAGCATCCCATAGTCAGGATGGGGTTTGTCAGGCCCAATAGATCTATCTTTAGGATTCGCGCCTACCGTACATAGACAAATAGTTTAATGTTACCAAGCTAAGGGTATATTTCTGGTTTAAACCCACGTAGAATTAGTTTTAGTACTTGTGCCTATTTCGTAAAACATTTATAGAAACAGCGCATGTATTCTCAGTCCCAAAAATATATATAAAAGGGAGCAAATGAAACTCACAATACTGTATTTCGTAGCAATTATGTATATGACGGCACTGAACAAGTGCAGGGTTTGTCTCGGATTCACGAACGTATCAATATTGTGATTCAATATTGCAGGAAAGTACGTAGACGCAACGAAAATGATAAACGTTAGGTTGACCTCACGAGCAATACCCTCGATCAATACCCATAACCTCCATAGCTATAACCCATAATTTCCTTAGCTCTATCCCGTTTGAAAACTTATTTTGAAATCGTCTGAGTATAACTCCGTCTTAGTATTTTATGTATACTAATAATATCTTGAAATAATACAAAGAAAATATATATATGTAATTCGATTGAGAGAGTTTAGAGAAATATATTTTCAAATTTCTATGAAATAATGAAACCTATTCAATTCTATTTATAATAGATTTTTGAATTATTAAACTGAATTATTAAAGTATGAATTATTAAAGTGAATTATTAAAGTGAATTATTAAAGTGAATTATTAAAGTGAATTATTAAAGTATGAATTATTAAAGTGAATTATTAAAGTGAATTATTAAAGTATGAATTATTAAAGTGAATTATTAAAGTGAATTATTAAAGTATGAATTATTAAAGTGAATTATTAAAGTATGAATTATTAAAGTGAATTATTAAAATGAATTATTAAAGTATGAATTATTAAAGTGAATTATTAAAGTGAATTATTAAAGTATGAATTATTAAAGTGAATTATCAAAGTATGAATTATTAAAGTTAAAGTAAAGTAAAAGTAAAGTAAAGGTAAAGTTAAAGTATAGTAAAAGTATAAAACTATGTACATATAATACGCGTATAAAAATATATATAATATTAATTTAAATCGTTATATATATATATATATATATATATATATATATTTAATAAAATAAAATATAAATATCGTTATCTTTATCATACTGGTTAAGTAATGAGTTGTCAAAAAAATAGATTTCTTAAATCACAGTGGACCTCATAACATAGGCCCGTAATCATATCATAATGTATCTGATAATTTAATCATTTTATATTATCTCTTAATTCTGTCGATAAATATATCGAAACAAATATGTTTATGTAAAGTATCATATATCTAATACTTTGTTAATGTTTTCAGTTAATATTATATATTATATATACCGTTAGCAGAATTTTCCTACAACAACAGCTACCATTCAAGCATTGAGATGGCGCCGTTTGAAGCACTTTATGGTAGAAAGTGCAGGTCTCCGATTTGTTGGAGTGAAGTGGGGGATAGACAGATTACGGGTCCGGAGATTATACAAGAAACTACCGAGAAGATCATCCAAATTCAACAACGGTTGAAAACCGCCCAAAGTCGACAAAAGAGCTACGCTGACATTAAAAGAAAAGATATAGAATTTTAAATTGGAGAGATGGTCATGCTTAAAGTTGCACCTTGGAAAGGCGTTGTTCGATTTGGTAAACGAGGGAAATTAAATCCAAGGTATATTGGACCATTCAAGATTATTGATCGTGTCGGACCAGTAGCTTACCGACTTGAGTTACCTCAACAACTCGCGGCTGTACATAACACTTTCCACGTCTCGAATTTGAAGAAATGTTTTGCTAAAGAAGATCTCACTATTCCGTTAGATGAAATCCAAATCAACGAAAAACTTCAATTCATCGAAGAACCCGTCGAAATAATGGATCATGAGGTTAAAAGACTTAAGCAAAACAAGATACCAATTGTTAAGGTTCGATGGAATGCTCGTAGAGGACCCGAGTTCACCTGGGAGCGTGAAGATCAGATGAAGAAGAAATACCCGCATCTATTTCCAGAATATTCGTCAACACCTTCAACAGCTTAAAATTTCGGGACGAAATTTATTTAACGGGTAGGTACTGTAGTGACCCGAACTTTTCCATGTTTATATATATTAATTGAGATTGATATTTACATGATTAAATATTTCCAACATGTTAAGCAATCAAACTTGTTAAGACTTGATTAATTGAAATATGTTTCATATAGACAATTGACCACCCAAGTTGACCGGTGATTCACGAAAGTTAAAACTTGTAAAAACTATACAATGACATATATATGGTTATATATATAGTTAACATGTTTTTATTATAAGTATGTATCTCATTAGGTATTTTAAAAATGAGTTATATACATAAAAATGAGACTATTAATTTAAGAAACTCGAAAACGATATATATAACGATTATCGTTATAACAACGTCTTACTAGGTACATATGAATCATATTAAGATATTGATACACTTGGTTAATTATGTTAAATGATAATTAAATATATTATTAAGTGTATTAACAATGAAATACATATGTAAAAATAAGACTAGTAACTTAATGATTTCGAAACGAGACATATATGTAACGATTATCGTTGTAACGACATTTAACTGTATATACATCATACTAAGATATATTATATATCATAATATCATGATAATATAATAATTTAACATCTCATTTGTTATAATAAACAATGGGTTAACAACATTCAACAAGATCGTTAACCTAAAGGTTTCAAAACAACATTTACATGTAACGACTAACGATGACTTAACGACTCAGTTAAAATGTATATACATGTAGTGTTTTAATATGTATTCATACACTTTTGAAAGACTTCAAGACACTTATCAAAATACTTCTACTTAACAAAAATGCTTACAATTACATCCTCGTTCAGTTTCATCAACAATTCTACTCGTATGCACCCGTATTCGTACTCGTACAATACACAGCTTTTAGATGTATGTACTATTGGTATATACACTCCAATGATCAGCTCTTAGCAGCCCATGTGAGTCACCTAACACATGTGGGAACCATTATTTGGCAACTAGCATGAAATATCTCATAAAATTACAAAAATATGAGTAATCATTCATGACTTATTTACATGAAAACAAAATTACATATCCTTTATATCTAATCCATACACCAACGACCAAAAACACCTACAAAAACTTTCATTCTTCAATTTTCTTCATCTAATTGATCTCTCTCAAGTTCTATCTTCAAGTTCTAAGTGTTCTTCATATATTTTACAAGTTCTAGTTACATAAAATCAAGAATACTTTCAAGTTTGCTAGCTCACTTCCAATCTTGTAAGGTGATCATCCAACCTCAAGAAATCTTTGTTTCTTACAGTAGGTTATAATTCTAATACAAGGTAATAATCATATTTAAACTTTGGTTCAATTTCTATAACTATAACAATCTTATTTCAAGTGATGATCTTACTTGAACTTGTTTTCGTGTCATGATTCTGCTTCAAGAACTTCGAGCCATCCAAGGATCCGTTGAAGCTAGATCCATTTTTCTCTTTTCCAGTAGGTTTATCCAAGGAACTTAAGGTAGTAATGATGTTCATAACATCATTCGATTCATACATATAAAGCTATCTTATTCGAAGGTTTAAACTTGTAATCACTAGAACATAGTTTAGTTAATTCTAAACTTGTTCACAAACAAAAGTTAATCCTTCTAACTTGACTTTTAAAATCAACTAAACACATGTTCTATATCTATATTATATGCTAACTTAATGATTTAAAACCTGGAAACACGAAATACACTGTAAAACCGGATTTACGCCGTCGTAGTAACACCACGGGCTGTTTTGGGTTAGTTAATTAAAAACTATGATAAACTTTGATTTAAAAGTTGTTATTCTGAGAAGATGATTTTTATTATGAACATGAAACTATATCCAAAAATTATGCTTAAACTCAAAGTGGAAGCATGTTTTCTAAAATGGTCATCTAGACGTCGTTCTTTCGACTGAAATGACTACCTTTACAAAAACGACTTGTAACTTATTTTTCCGACTATAAACCTATACTTTTTCTGTTTAGATTCATAAAATATAGTTCAATATGAAACCATAGCAATTGGATTCACTCAAAACGGATTTAAAATGAAGAAGTTATGGGTAAAACAAGATTGGATAATTTTTCTCATTTTAGCTACGTGAAAATTGGTAACAAATCTATTCCAACCATAACTTAATCAACTTGTATTGTATATTATGTAATCTTGAGATACCATAGACACGTATACAATGTTTCGACCTATCATGTCGACACATCTATATATATTTCGGAACAACCATAGACACTCTATATGTGAATGTTGGAGTTAGCTATACAGGGTTGAGGTTGATTCCAAAATATATATAGTTTGAGTTGTGATCAATACTGAGATACGTATACACTGGGTCGTGGATTGATTCAAGATAATATTTATCGATTTATTTATGTACATCTAACTGTGGACAACTAGTTGTAGGTTACTAACGAGGACAGCTGACTTAATAAACTTAAAACATCAAAATATATTAAAAGTGTTGTAAATATATTTTGAACATACTTTGATATATATGTATATATTGTTATAGGTTCGTGAATCAACCAGTGGCCAAGTCTTACTTCCCAGCGAAGTAAAAATCTGTGAAAGTGAGTTATAGTCCCACTTTTAAAATCTAATATTTTTGGGATGAGAATACATGCAGGTTTTATAAATGATTTACAAAATAGACACAAGTACGTGAAACTACATTCTATGGTTGAATTATCGAAATCGAATATGCCCCTTTTTATTAAGTCTGGTAATCTAAGAATTAGGGAACAGACACCCTAATTGACGCGAATCCTAAAGATAGATCTATTGGGCCTAACAAACCCCATCCAAAGTACCGGATGCTTTAGTACTTCGAAATTTATATCATATCCGAAGGGTGTCCCGAAATGATGGGGATATTCTTATATATGCATCTTGTTATTGTCGGTTACCAGGTGTTCACCATATGAATGATTTTTATCTCTATGTATGGGATGTGTATTGAAATATGAAATCTTGTGGTCTATTGTTACGATTTGATATATATAGGTTAAACCTATAACTCACCAACATTTTTGTTGACGTTTAAAGCATGTTTATTCTCAGGTGAATACTAAGAGCTTTCGCTGTTGCATACTAAAATAAGGACAAGATTTGGAGTCCATGTTTGTATGATATTGTGTAAAAACTGCATTCAAGAAACTGATTTCGATGTAACATATTTGTATTGTAAACCATTATGTAATGGTCGTGTGTAAACAGGATATTTTAGATTATCATTATTTGATAATCTATGTAAAGCTTTTTAAACCTTTATTTATGAAATAAAGGTTATGGTTTGTTTTAAAAATGAATGCAGTCTTTGAAAAACGTCTCATATAGAGGTCAAAACCTCGCAACGAAATCAATTAATATGGAACGTTTTTAATCAATAAGAACGGGACATTTCAGTTGGTATCCGAGCGTTGGTCTTAGAGAACCAGAATTTTGCATTAGTGTGTCTTATCGAGTTTGTTAGGATGCATTAGTGAGTCTGGACTTCGACCGTGTTTATTTGAAAAATGATTGCTTAACAAATTTTTTTGGAAACTATATATTTTAACATGTGAATATTATGTGATATATTAATCTCTTAACGCGTTTGATATTATGTGATAGATGTCTACCTCTAGAACAAGTCCCATTGACTCACCTAATAATAAAGAAGAGTCAAATGTAAATTGGAATGATTCGTGGACTGATTCACAAGTTCCCGAAGAGGAACCGGAAGAAGAGTCGGAACCGAAAGAAGAATCAGAACCGGAAGAGGAGGAACCGGATGAAGAAATAGAACCGGTGGGGGAAATAATAAAAAGGTTAAGTAAAAGAAAATCCTCAACCAACCGACCAAGGTTAATTATGGTCAATGGTGTTTCCGCCAAGGAAGCAAAATATTGGGAGGATTACCAATTCTCCGATGAATCGGATTCCGACGAGAATTCCGATGATGTTATAGAAATTACCCCAACTGAATTTAAAAAGGCAAAAGAAAATAATAAGGGAAAGGGCATAAAAATAGAGAAATCTAATTCCAACCCCGATGAACTTTATATGTATCGTCAACCCCCGAAGTCCTTAAGTTGTAACAATGACCCGGGAACCTCTAAACCACCAGGTTTTTCTAAACCAATGTGGAAAATTACGGTTCGTATTAGGGGAACATCATATATCCCTAGAAACCTGGCAAAACGAACCAAAACCGAAGAAGAAGAAACGAGCGAGTCGGAATAAGATAGTTGTATTCGTGTGGTGTAATATATGTAATATAGTGTGCTTATGCTTTATGATATATGTAAAAATTGCTTGTATTAATAAGTATTTTTTTATGAATCTAACTCTTGTCTATTTTACAGTTTAAAAACACAAAATGGATAGACAACCCAATATTTTAAGAGACCTACCCGGAGACATGATTGATGAAATCTTGTCTAGAGTCGGTCAGAATTCCTCGGCACAACTATTTAAGGCGAGATCAGTTTGTAAGACATTCGAAGAACGTTCCAAGAATGTCTTGGTTTATAAGAGACTTTCGTTTGAAAGATGGGGGATATCACATTGGGAAACCCATAAGTTACGATGTGTTTACTTTGACGCATATATTGCGGGGAACCCAAATGCTATTTTACACAACGGGTTAAGAAATTATTTTGACTCAATATATCCGAATATTGGACTTCGTGATTTAGAAAAAGCGGCTAACATGCAACATAAAGAAGCATGTTATGCTTACGGATTAGTAATGTTCGCTTCTCACCAAAGTGAGAACAAGAACATCGGGCTACAACTATTAAACAAAACGTTTCCACAAGTGACGGAGTCGGTAATTGGGGTAAGAAATGAGGTTTTTAGATTGTTACGGGACTGTTGGACATTACGTAACCCTCGTCCCTTTGACGATGTTACAACACGCTGTCTTATCAACGGCCATAACGGTTATGTTCCACAAGACCAAGGATGGGAAGTAATCCTAGTAAAACCAGAATGCATGACTTGTTTCTGGACGTATGAATTACGTGTCTTTATTGCCTTTGCTGAACGACTTGTGTACTAGCTAGAATTATCTTCACAACTATCTTGTATCAAAGTTATTGTGTGCTATATTTCATGCTTTATGTAAAATAAGCGGTATTGTAAGTTTATAAAATATTGTATAAAAGTTTGAACGCGAAATATTATTATAATCAGTTTTTCATATAGAATTGTAGTAGTTGAATTGTATATTAGCTACTAAGTATGAACTTAACGGGTAGGTACTACCCGAATTTAAACTTATAAAATGCTAATATGAAGAAAAAGCTTTTATAAATGAGTTCATATTATGCTACGAAATACTATTAACTACTGTTAATATTCTGTATGATTAACTTGTTCCATTTGACTATTTTGAAGGAAATGGCACCGACTACTCGACACATCGTAAATATGAATGAAGAGGAATTCCGTACTTTTCTAGCTTCAAACATAGCCGCAGTACAGGCTGCGCTACATACCAACAATAACCTTGGATCTAGCAGTACAGGAAATCGTGTAGGATGCACCTACAAAGAATTCACTGCCTGCAAACCTTTGGAATTTGATGGAACCGAAGGACCGATCGGATTGAAACGGTGGACCGAGAAGGTCGAATCGGTGTTTGCCATAAGTAAGTGTACTGAAGAGGACAAAGTGAAGTACGCTACATATACCTTCACAGGTTCTGCGTTAACATGGTGGAATACCTATCTAGAGCAAGTGGGACAAGACAATGCGTACGCACTACCGTGGTCAGCATTCAAGCACTTGATGAACGAGAAGTACCGTCCCAAAACCGAGGTCAATAAGCTCAAGACAGAACTTAGAGGGTTACGAACCCAAGGATTTGATATTACCACGTACGAAAGACGATTCACAGAATTGTGCCTATTGTGTCCGGGAGCATTCGAAGATGAGGAAGAGAAGATCGACGCGTTTGTGAAAGGATTACCGAAAAGAATCCAAGAAGATATAAGTTTACACGAGCCCGCCTCCATACAACAGGCATGTAGAATGGCTCACAAACTAGTGAACCAGATTGAAGAAAGAATTAAAGAACAGACTGCTGAAGAGGCCAATGTGAAGCAAGTCAAAAGAAAGTGGGAGGAAAACGGTGATAAGAATCACCAATACAACAACAACAGCAATTACAACAATAATCGCAACAATTATCCCAACAATCGCAACATCAATCGCAACTACAACAAACGGCCCAACAACAACAACAACAACAACAGCAACTACAACAATCATCCCAACAACAATAATAACCGCAACAACAACAACAATCAGAAGCAGCTATGCCAAAGGTGTGAAAAGAATCACTCGGGGTTCTGCACCAAATTTTGCAACAAGTGTAAAAGAAATGGTCATAGCGCGGCGAAGTGTGAGGTCTACGGAACAGGGGTTAATAGAACGAAAGGAACAAATGGTGTCGGAACGAGTAATGGCGGAGCAAGTAGTGTCGGAGCAAGTTATGCCAATGTAGTTTGTTATAAATGTGGAAAACCGGACCACATTATTAGAAATTGCCCGAACCAGGAGAACACGAATGGACAAGGCCGCGGAAGAGTTTTCAATATTAATGCGGCAGAGGCACAGGAAGACCCGGAGCTTGTTACGGGTACGTTTCTTATTGACAATAAATATGCTTACGTTTTATTTGATTCGGGTGCGGATAGAAGCTATATGAGTAGAGATTTTTGTGCTAAATTAAGTTGTCCATTGACGCCTTTGGATAGTAAATTTTTACTCGAATTAGCAAATGGTAAATTAATTTCAGCAGATAATATATGTCGGAATCGAGAAATTAAACTGGTTAGCGAAACATTTAAGATTGATTTGATACCAGTAGAGTTAGGGAGTTTTGATGTGATAATCGGTATGGACTGGTTGAAAGAAGTGAAAGCAGAGATCGTTTGTTACAAAAATGCAATTCGCATTATACGAGAAAAAGGAAAACCCTTAATGGTGTACGGAGAAAAGGGCAACACGAAGCTACATCTTATTAGTAATTTGAAGGCACAAAAACTAATAAGAAAAGGTTGCTATGCTGTTCTAGCACACGTCGAGAAAGTACAAACTGAAGAAAAGAGCATCAATGATGTTTCCATTGCAAAAGAATTTCCCGATGTATTTCCGAAAGAATTACCGGGATTACCCCCACATCGATCCGTTGAATTTCAAATAGATCTTGTACCAGGAGCTGCACCAATAGCTTGTGCTCCTTACAGACTCGCACCCAGCGAGATGAAAGAACTGCAAAGCCAATTACAAGAACTTTTAGAGCGTGGTTTCATTCGACCAAGCACATCACCGTGGGGAGCTCCTGTTTTGTTTGTCAAGAAGAAAGATGGTACATTCAGGTTGTGTATCGACTACCGAGAGTTGAACAAACTTACCATCAAGAACCGCTACCCACTACCGAGAATCGACGACTTATTTGATCAACTACAAGGCTCGTCTGTTTATTCAAAGATTGACTTACGTTCCGGGTATCATCAAATGCGGGTGAAAGAAGATGATATTCCAAAGACTGCTTTCAGAACACGTTACGGTCATTACGAGTTTATGGTCATGCCGTTTGGTTTAACTAATGCACCAGCTGTGTTCATGGACCTTATGAACCGAGTGTGTGGACCATACCTTGACAAGTTTGTCATTGTTTTCATTGATGACATACTTATTTACTCAAAGAATGACCAAGAACACGGTGAACATTTGAGAAAGGTGTTAGAAGTATTGAGGAAGGAAGAATTGTACGCTAAGTTTTCAAAGTGTGCATTTTGGTTGAAAGAAGTTCAATTCCTCGGTCACATAGTGAACAAAGAAGGTATTAAGGTGGATCCGGCAAAGATAGAAACTGTTGAAAAGTGGGAAACCCCGAAAACTCCGAAACACATACGCCAGTTTTTAGGGCTAGCTGGTTACTACAGAAGGTTCATCCAAGACTTTTCCAGAATAGCAAAACCCTTGACTGCATTAACGCATAAAGGGAAGAAATTTGAATGGAATGATGAACAAGAGAAAGCGTTTCAGTTATTGAAGAAAAAGCTAACTACGGCACCTATATTGTCATTGCCTGAAGGGAATGATGATTTTATGATTTATTGTGATGCATCAAAGCAAGGTCTCGGTTGTGTATTAATGCAACGAACGAAGGTGATTGCTTATGCGTCTAGACAATTGAAGATTCACGAACAAAATTATACGACGCATGATTTGGAATTAGGATCGGTTGTTTTTGCATTAAAGACTTGGAGGCACTACTTATATGGGGTCAAAAGTATTATATATACCGACCATAAAAGTCTTCAACACATATTTAATCAGAAACAACTGAATATGAGGCAGCGTAGGTGGATTGAATTATTGAATGATTACGACTTTGAGATTCGTTACCACCCGGGGAAGGCAAATGTGGTAGCCGATGCCTTGAGCAGGAAGGACAGAGAACCCATTCGAGTAAAATCTATGAATATAATGATTCATAATAACCTTACTACTCAAATAAAGGAGGCGCAACAAGGAGTTTTAAAAGAGGGAAATTTAAAGGATGAAATACCCAAAGGATCGGAGAAGCATCTTAATATTCGGGAAGACGGAACCCGGTATAGGGCTGAAAGGATTTGGGTACCAAAATTTGGAGATATGAGAGAAATGGTACTTAGAGAAGCTCATAAAACCAGATACTCAATACATTCTGGAACGGGGAAGATGTACAAGGATCTCAAGAAACATTTTTGGTGGCTGGGTATGAAAGCCGATGTTGCTAAATACGTAGGAGAATGTTTGACGTGTTCTAAGGTCAAAGCTGAGCATCAGAAACCATCAGGTCTACTTCAACAACCCGAAATCCCGGAATGGAAATGGGAAAACATTACCATGGATTTCATCACTAAATTGCCAAGGACTGCAAGTGGTTTTGATACTATTTGGGTAATAGTTGATCGTCTCACCAAATCAGCACACTTCCTGCCAATAAGAGAAGATGACAAGATGGAGAAGTTAGCACGACTGTATTTGAAGGAAGTCGTCTCCAGACATGGAATACCAATCTCTATTATCTCTGATAGGGATGGCAGATTTATTTCAAGATTCTGGCAGACATTACATCAAGCATTAGGAACTCGTCTAGACATGAGTACTGCCAATCATCCACAAACTGATGGGCAGAGCGAAAGGACGATACAAACGCTTGAAGACATGCTACGAGCATGTGTTATTGATTTCGGAAACAGTTGGGATCGACATCTACCGTTAGCAGAATTTTCCTACAACAACAGCTACCATTCAAGCATTGAGATGGCGCCGTTTGAAGCACTTTATGGTAGAAAGTGCAGGTCTCCGATTTGTTGGAGTGAAGTGGGGGATAGACAGATTACGGGTCCGGAGATTATACAAGAAACTACCGAGAAGATCATCCAAATTTAACAACGGTTGAAAACCGCCCAAAGTCGACAAAAGAGCTACGCTGACATTAAAAGAAAAGATATAGAATTTGAAATTGGAGAGATGGTCATGCTTAAAGTTGCACCTTGGAAAGGCGTTGTTTGATTTGGTAAACGAGGGAAATTAAATCCAAGGTATATTGGACCATTCAAGATTATTGATCGTGTCAGACCAGTAGCTTACCGACTTGAGTTACCTCAACAACTCGCGGCTGTACATAACACTTTTGTAACGACCCGGAAATTTCCGATCAAATTTAAACCTTATTCTCTATATGTTTCCGACACGATAAGCAAAATCGGTAATGATGAGTCTATAAAGTTTGAAATTTATATTCGGATAATCTGTTACCCTTTGACCAAGCCTAACGATTCACGAACAATTGTTTGTAAACAAATATATATATATATGTATATATATGAATGTAGGTATATATATAATAAATTGAAAGTATAACATATATAATAAACATTTCACAATTAATAAGTTAAAAAAAAATATAGTTTATTAAAGATAATTCCAAGATAAAATATAGTTATTATATCAAGAAATATTACTTTCATTATTAACATTACTACAAGTATCATTTATTTAATATATATTATATAAAAAGGAAATTTGATAGGCATAAATTGATATATCAATATTATTAGTAATACTATCATTATTAGTATTAATATTAACACTAGTATTATCATTTGTAATGTTAACATCATTATATACTATATAGATATGAAAGATAGAACATGTAATTTGATATATTTTCATTATTAATTGTATTATGATTAGATGTGGTTATTATTAAAATTATTATTTAAGATATTATTATACTTATTATAAAATAATACAAATTATTATTATTATTACTTTTGTTACACTTAGTATTATTTTTGTTATCATATTATTAATTATTATATATTCCACTAATCTATTTATCAATAATATGATTATTAATTGTAATAGTATTAATTATTAACAATATTATTAATGATAAATTATGTACATATATAACAGATATAAATAAATCACTGTATAAAAATATCAGATACATAAATACAGATATACTTAAATTCATATATATAAATATATATATTTATGCAAATTTCAGTTACAGTCATATAGATAAATACATATATACGGTTTAGATACATACGCAGATATACATTCAGAGCATACGTAAATCTGTTTTCAATCTCTTTCAATGCTGTAGAAGATTGGTAAATCTGTCTCCAATTCCTTTTATATCGTGTACAAATCAGATAACTAGTGGATTTGATTTTGATTTTATTCTCTTGATTATTTGTCTGTTATACATTTTTCTTCCTTAACTGTTCTTCTTGTGATTTTTTTTGTCGAACGAATCAAGCTACAAAACAAGTTTCAATTGAGTCAAATTAGCTGGATCGATATCTGTTAACCTATGTAATCCATTGCTAATGTAATTCGAGTGAAAAAAAAAAATAGAAAAATAAAATTTAACAACTATCTATCTATTTCTTACTTTCTCGCATCATAAACTGAGTCTTTTTCTTGACTACCACCTTCAGCAAACCATCCTCTTCAACCTAAACATCAAACAACTACCTTCTTGAACATCACTACACTCTCACCCGTCACCACCACATTAAACCCATTTAACCACCACCACCTTCACTTTGATCACCATACAATAAGACCCAAAACACCACCTTGATCATCTTCAAACGCCACCACTTCGCTATCTTGATAACCATCAACCACAACAAAATACCACCATCCCTTATTCATTCTCTCTCGTCTCTCTCTCCTCTTTTTCTTTTCCTTGTTGGTCGTAAATCAATCCATGCCACAACTCCACTACACCATGATCATAAATCACATGAAGAAACACCACTTCACAATAAATCGCTGCTCTATATTTTTTTTTCTTGTTTCCATACGTCTAGCCGACAAGGATATAGATGTTGGGACGTTATTTTTTTATTTTACGTTTGGAGAAATGATCATGACAAATATTAAGTGGAGCCTTATTATAGATGATGATGATGTTTAAAGCAAAGTATTAAGTGGTGTGGTGTAAAGAAGAAAGGGACATATTTTTCTTTTGAATTCTAAAAGTCACTCACAAACTTTCTTTATTTGTAAATCAATCGTATCCGGATATTTGATAATTAAAAAGGACGATGATGTGTTGATGAGGGTTTGATGATGGGATAATGATACTAATCGCAATATCTTGTTCTGTTTAAAAATGTTCCAGCCGATATACACCACAACAACCGGGTCATTTAATATGTTATAAGATTGGGCTAAAAGTTCTCGTGTTGGGCCGAAACTTCATTGGGCCGTGATTGTTTATTCTGTTGGGCCATTTATGATTCAGTCTTTTTATGTTGGGCCGAACCGAAATACCAGTTATATACTTTATAATCTGGGATTATTCAGAAAAGTATGGAGCAGTTGAGTGGTCTGGGAGTGTTTGTGAGGGAGCTGGAGGTCGCGGGTTCGAGTCCCGGTTTGGGCAGTTTACTTATTTTTTTTCTTTTGAGCCATAAAAGGTAGTTCCACTTCCAATTCATTTACATTATTATTATTAGTATTATTAGTATTATTATTATTACTAGTATTATAATTAGTAATACAATTGTCATTAAAAGTATCATAATCCTTATTGTTATTATTACCATTATAAGTATGATTATTTAATTTATAATAAATGTTATTAATATGTAGTTACTAAAATCATTATTATAAGTATCATTAACCGAGAAATTTATATTTTACTATTATTAATATAAATATCATTATTAATATCATTAACATAATTAGCAACAATAATACCTTATTTAGTAATACTAAGTATTATGATTATTATCCTTTTTAACGTAGTATTACTAAAATTACTATTTTGTTTACAAACAAATGATATATATACAAATATAAAAATACATTTAATACATATAACATAACGAAAAATAATAGTTTATATAACAAAATAAATATATGGAACATATTTTTTTATTAATATGAAAGGTATATAACTAATAAATTTATATATATATATATATATATATATATATATATATATATATATATATATATATATATATATATATATATATATATATTGTTCGATTACAATAATGTGTATTAATAAATATACAAATGATATAGGTTCGTGAATCCGAGGTCAACCTTACACTCGTTCAATGATGTTATATGTATTTTTGCTACAAAATACAGTATGGTGAGTATATAGTCCCTTTTAAACTTTAAATATTTTGGGCTGAGAATACATGCGCTGTTTTTATAAATGATTTACGTTATGGACACAAGTGATTAAAAATGATATTCTGCGGATTGATGTGCTAGGTAATTTAGTTATATGTTATAATAGCATGTAAGCGCGAATCCTAAAGATAGATCTATCGGGTTTAACACCCCCATCCAGTAGGCTGCACTAGACATAAGAACTAGTGGGCGGATGTTTAGTACTTCGAGGATTATTTATACACTTGCGAGTGTACATATCCATATTTGCGAAGATGACTTATTATATTATTGTTAAGGTTGGTTACTGAGGCCTCAACATAAGCAGAATGATTTTATACACTTGCGAGTGTATTATATTTTTATATATGAAATCTTGTGGTCCATAGTTATAACGCTGCTAGCATCAAACCTATATATCTCACCAACTTTATGTTGACTTTTTAAAGCATGTTATTCTCAGGTACGAATTAAGTCTTCCGCTGTGCATTTGCTCATTTTAAGGACATTACTTGGAGTCGATCATCGCAATGGAACCAACTGTTGACGATTCCGTCCGGGAGGATTAGTCTCGGATGTTTCAGTTATTATCAGAGCGTTGGTCTTAGCGAACCAGGTCTTGCATTAGTGTGTCTAACTGGTAGTTGTTAGGATACATTAGTGAGTCTGGACTTTGACCGTGTCTGCCTGTCAAAAGTTTTGCTTATCATTTCTAGTCGGAAACCATCTGCTTATCATCCTTAGGGAATTGCCTGCTTATCATTCATAAGTCTGAACACGTCTTACTGCATTTAGTGCATCGATAGTGTATAGACAAAATTCATATCTTAGCGCATCTGTAGACTTGCATGACATATGCCGTAGGTTCCTCTGTAGTTTATGAAATCTTTGGTATTATACATAGATATTCTATATAGCTAGAATATCATCCGACGTCCGAAAAATCATTTCACATCGAAGATCCTTTTCATTCACCAAATTGCTCTCTTAGCGATGAACCTGAAGCTTATACCGGCAAACCTGTTCGAAACACCATTTTCTCTTTCATTCTAGATTATCTTGTTACGAATATATACCATTCCATATTTCGAATCTTATTCATCCGTTTGCTCCAACCGTCAATCAATCCGATGTACTAACAGAAGTTAACGAACTACGCGCTCGCGTGACGATTTTGGAAAACATGGTACTAGGATTACAAACACCAGCAGCAGCATCAGCAACATAATTTGTACCACTATCATCAACGTCAACGGTATCCTTATCACTCTTAAACCACGACCACGTCGTAAACCTCAACATCACAAATTATACCTCGAGCATAATCACTGTTCTACGTATCGTTCTATCTACTCTATTTTCGTTCTACATATCTTTCTACATCAACTATCTTCACTTTACGTATCACCCTACCTCATTTATCTTCACTCGAAATGGCGATTATGTAATTTCTAAAAGTTTTAGAGATTATGTAATCTAGTATTAACGATAAATCAAATGAGTTTAATATCCTATTGACTCATTAAAATGATTACATCCGACGAAAATATATATGCAAGTATATTTTCATAAAAATTGTAATTAAAAATTCTCTCGTACAAACCGTTAATGATGAAAATATTTTAACGGGTGGGTAGTACCCGAGGAATATTTGGATTTCACATTAATAAGTTACACTGTACATTTTTCGAATCTGATTCAACGGTCATTTGCTATCCTACTTGCAATCACCGATATACGTATCCATTCATTCCAGATTAATCATTTCCATTTAAATTTCATCTTTGGATTTTTCCTACCTGAATCCAACAAGTGGCATAATGAAGAAAACATTTGACGGAATAAAATTTATTAGAAACAAACAAATTAACTATGAGAAATTTTGTTAAGAATCCACGCTAACTGTTCCTAGCTAACTGAGGACTATCAACAGTGGACAATTAAAATGAATTAAAATATTGATTATAACATATGAAACTAAACAATTCTTCAAGTTTGCCACTTGATTCTATCTTAAACCTCATTCGTACCTTGGCAAATACAATTCGCATTCACAACTTTTCGTGATTCTTGAAAACACTCCGATCGAAAAATGAACCAACCGCACTTCATCTAAGGAAGAAAAAGGTTATGCACCTGAAAAACTCTCGAATCCAAATTCATAGTTTAACACATACCGTGTTGAATCCTTTACCATTTATTAGCAAAAACAACCCTACAATTCCTTTTCAAGAAGCTAATTTGTCACAGCTCCACTTCGACTTCTCAGTGAGACTACTCTTATTATAACCTCGATATTTATACCTTGTCCTTTCGCCGTCGTTACCGGAGAACCTTTTATATTCCACGATATCATCATCAGATGTACCAGCAGCTCGTTATCTCTTTGGCGAAATCCGCAATTAGTATTTTAAAAATCTCGCAGAACTTCTTCAGCTATACCTACAACGTTTATCCCTAAGAATTTCATACTTCGAATGTGAAGTTTCTGAAAAACATCTTGAACTGTGAAGTAGTTCTTGAAAAACTAATGAAGCAGTAAAAACTGTAAAAGACCTTAACAGTCAAAAGCTTGACGATAAAGTATAGTATATTGGAAAAGTTCAGAAAAATAGAAAGGGTTAGAATTGAAAAATGGACGGAGCAAAGTATGAAAGAGGTTGTGAATAAATCACAAAGAATGGAACCTGCCTTCAAAGGATCCAAATGATTCAGTGTCTATCGAGATCGTCAATACACACCTTACTCCTTATTCTAAACCTTCACAAACAAATCTTCCTCGTTATCCATCGATGATAGAAAACCTAAGATATCATCGTGCCTTTCAATATAAATATCCTCAGTATCTCTGAAGAAATTTTCATAACTATCCTTATCCGAAATCATTTACATCTGCGTCACAACATAAAAGAAACTGTGTTAGTTTCTAAATTCTGAAATCTCTGAGTTTAAAACATGAATGTTTTGAAGTAGTGTTGGGAACTGATGCATGAATTAGTATAATATAATGAAACTTGATCAACTTCATTATATTACAGTAAGTCATGTTAAGTTTCTAATGGAATGTGATGATCCACAGTACCATCATCATGTGCCATGTTACACGGCTCTTACATTCTATTTAATCTCCAAATATATTAGGAACATATCATCTTGATAGTTCTATTTTTCCAGGGTATTTTGGTAATTTAACGAATCAAAATCGTACCAATACCATTTCTTTCTAAAGAGCATTAGCTATATTCATTTCAAATCTCATATCTATGAATTCCGGACCCTTACAAAAGATGCTTAGTTGAAGAGGAGAAAAAGTAAAAAAAAAAAAAAAAATGTGAGTTGCGAAAAAATAAGGAAAAGGAAGGGCGGATTTGTAGGGAAATATCCGACATAGAAACCAAAACAGATTGTCATATTAAATCAAAGAAGATTCTGATCGCTGAAGAACCAAATCTTATTATGTAAGATTTTCTCTGAATCCCTTAAAATCCGGAAATCAATCCAAATCACGTCATCGGTTAAAACAATTCCATATTTTACTCATCTCATTTTTTTTGCGATAGCTTCATTTATATTCTTCGTATAGTCGAATCGTTTTATCTACATTACTCAATGATGATAAAACTCTATTCATCAACTCATATTCGTCATGAAAACATTTTTATTGTTAGCCATGACGACCTCACTCAAATTTCGGGGACGAAATTTTTTTAACGGGTGGGTACTGTAACGACCCGGAAATTTCCGATCAAATTTAAACCTTATTCTCTATATGTTTCCGACACGATAAGCAAAATCGGTAATGATGAGTCTAGAAAGTTTGAAATTTATATTCGGATAATCTGTTACCCTTTGACCAAGCCTAACGATTCACGAACAATTGTTTGTAAACAAATATATATATATATATGTATATATATGAATGTAGGTATATATATAATAAATTGAAAGTATAACATATATAATAAACATTTCACAATTAATAAGTTAAAAAAAAATATAGTTTATTAAAGATAATTCCAAGATAAAATATAGTTATTATATCAAGAAATATTACTTCCATTATTAACATTACTACAAGTATCATTTATTTAATATATATTATATAAAAAGGAAATTTGATAGGCATAAATTGATATATCAATATTATTAGTAATACTATCATTATTAGTATTAATATTAACACTAGTATTATCATTTGTAATGTTAACATCATTATATACTATATAGATATGAAAGATAGAACATGTAATTTGATATATTTTCATTATTAATTGTATTATGATTAGATGTGGTTATTATTAAAATTATTATTTAAGATATTATTATACTTATTATAAAATAATGCAAATTATTATTATTATTACTTTTGTTACACTTAGTATTATTTTTGTTATCATATTATTAATTATTATATATTTCACTAATCTATTTATCAATAATATGATTATTAATTGTAATAGTATTAATTATTAACAATATTATTAATGATAAATTATGTACATATATAACAGATATAAATAAATCACTGTATAAAAATATCAGATACATAAATACAGATATACTTAAATTCGTATATATAAATATATATATTTATGCAAATTTCAGTTACAGTCATATAGATAAATACATATATACGGTTTAGATACATACGCAGATATACATTCAGAGCATACGTAAATCTGTTTTCAATCTCTTTCAATGCTGTAGAAGATTGGTAAATCTGTCTCCAATTCCTTTTATATCGTGTACAAATCAGATAACTAGTGGATTCGATTTTGATTTTATTCTCTTGATTATTTGTCTGTTATACATTTTTCTTCCTTAACTGTTCTTCTTGTGATTTTTTTTGTCGAACGAATCAAGCTACAAAACAAGTTTCAATTGAGTCAAATTAGCTGGATCGATATCTGTTAACCTATGTAATCCATTGCTAATGTAATTCGAGTGAAAAAAAAACAGAAAAATAAAATTTAACAACTATCTATCTATTTCTTACTTTCTCGCATCATAAACTGAGTCTTTTTCTTGACTACCACCTTCAGCAAACCATCCTCTTCAACCTAAACATCAAACAACTACCTTCTTGAACATCACTACACTCTCACCCGTCACCACCACATTAAACCCATTTAACCACCACCACCTTCACTTTGATCACCATACAATAAGACCCAAAACACCACCTTGATCATCTTCAAACGCCACCACTTCGCTATCTTGATAACCATCAACCACAACAAAATACCACCATCCCTTATTCATTCTCTCTCGTCTCTCTCTCCTCTTTTTCTTTTCCTTGTTGGTCGTAAATCAATCCATGCCACAACTCCACTACACCATGATCATAAATCACATGAAGAAACACCACTTCACAATAAATCGCTGCTCTATATTTTTTTTTCTTGTTTCCATACGTCTAGCCGACAAGGATATAGATGTTGGGACGTTATTTTTTTATTTTACGTTTGGAGAAATGATCATGACAAATATTAAGTGGAGCCTTATTATAGATGATGATGATGTTTAAAGCAAAGTATTAAGTGGTGTGGTGTAAAGAAGAAAGGGACATATTTTTCTTTTGAATTCTAAAAGTCACTCACAAACTTTCTTTATTTGTAAATCAATCGTATCCGGATATTTGATAATTAAAAAGGACGATGATGTGTTGATGAGGGTTTGATGATGGGATAATGATACTAATCGCAATATCTTGTTCTGTTTAAAAATGTTCCAGCCGATATACACCACAACAACCGGGTCATTTAATATGTTATAAGATTGGGCTAAAAGTTCTCGTGTTGGGCCGAAACTTCATTGGGCTTTGATTGTTTATTCTGTTGGGCCATTTATGATTCAGTCTTTTTATGTTGGGCCGAACCGAAATACCAGTTATATACTTTATAATCTGGGATTATTCAGAAAAGTATGGAGCAGTTGAGTGGTCTGGGAGTGTTTGTGAGGGAGCTGGAGGTCGCGGGTTCGAGTCCCGGTTTGGGCAGTTTACTTATTTTTTTCTTTTGAGCCATAAAAGGTAGTTCCACTTCCAATTCATTTACATTATTATTATTAGTATTATTAGTATTATTATTATTACTAGTATTATAATTAGTAATACAATTGTCATTAAAAGTATCATAATCCTTATTGTTATTATTACCATTATAAGTATGATTATTTAATTTATAATAAATGTTATTAATATGTAGTTACTAAAATCATTATTATAAGTATCATTAACTGAGAAATTTATATTTTACTATTATTAATATAAATATCATTATTAATATCATTAACATAATTAGCAACAATAATGTAGTGACCCGAACTTTTCCATGTTTATATATATTAATTGAGATTGATGTTTACATGATTAAATGTTTCCAACATGTTAAGCAATCAAACTTGTTAAGACTTGATTAATTGAAATAGGTTTCATATAGACAATTGACCACCCAAGTTGACCGGTGATTCACGAACGTTAAAACTTGTAAAAAACTATATGATGACATATATATGGTTATATATATAGTTAACATGATATTATGATAAGTAAACATATCATTAATTATATTAACAATGAACTACATATGTAAAAACAAGACTACTAACTTAATGATTTTGAAACGAGACATATATGTAACGTTTATCGTTGTAACGACATTTAATGTATATATATCATATTAAGAGATATTCGTACATCATAATATCATGATAATATAATAATTTAAAATCTCTTTTGTTATTATAAACATTGGGTTAACAACATTTAACAAGATCGTTAACCTAAAGGTTTCAAAACAACACTTACATGTAACGACTAACGATGACTTAACGACTCAGTTAAAATGTATATACATGTAGTGTTTTAATATGTATTTATACACTTTTGAAAGACTTCAATACACTTATCAAAATACTTCTACTTAACAAAAATGCTTACAATTACATTCTCGTTCAGTTTCATCAACAATTCTACTCGTATGCACCCGTATTCGTACTCGTACAATACACAGCTTTTAGATGTATGTACTATTGGTATATACACTCCAATGATCAGCTCTTAGCAGCCCATGTGAGTCACCTAACACATGTGGGAACCATCATTTGGCAACTAGCATGAAATATCTCATAAGATTACAAAAATATGAGTAATCATTCATGACTTATTTACATGAAAACAAAATTACATATCCTTTATATCTAATCCATACACCAACGACCAAAAACACCTACAAACACTTTCATTCTTCAATTTTCTTCATCTAATTGAACTCTCTCAAGTTCTATCTTCAAGTTCTAAGTGTTCTTCATAAATTCCAAAAGTTCTAGTTTCATAAAATCAAGAATACTTTCAAGTTTGCTAGCTCACTTCCAATCTTGTAAGGTGATCATCCAACCTCAAGAAATCTTTGTTTCTTACAGTAGGTTATCATTCTAATACAAGGTAATAATCATATTCAAACTTTGGTTCAATTTCTATAACTATAACAATCTTATTTCAAGTGATGATCTTACTTGAACTTGTTTTCGTGTCATGATTTTGCTTCAAGAACTTTGAGCCATCTAAGGATCCATTGAAGCTAGATCCATTTTTCTCTTTCCCAGTAGGTTCATCCAAGGAACTTAAGGTAGTAATGATGTTCATAACATCATTCGATTCATACATATAAAGCTATCTTATTCGAAGGTTTAAACTTGTAATCACTAGAACATAGTTTAGTTAATTCTAAACTTGTTCGCAAACAAAAGTTAATCCTTCTAACTTGACTTTTAAAATCAACTAAACACATGTTCTATATCTATATGATATGCTAACTTAATGATTTAAAACCTGGAAACACGAAAAACACCGTAAAACCGGATTTACGCCGTCGTAGTAACACCGCGGGCTGTTTTGGGTTAGTTAATTAAAAACTATGATAAACTTTGATTTAAAAGTTGTTATTCTGAGAAAATGATTTTTATTATGAACATGAAACTATATCCAAAAATTATGGTTAAACTCAAAGTGGAAGTATGTTTTCTAAAATGGTCATCTAGACGTCGTTCTTTCGACTGAAATGACTACCTTTACAAAAACGACTTGTAACTTATTTTTCCGACTAGAAACCTATACTTTTTTTGTTTAGATTCATAAAATAGAGTTCAATATGAAACCATAGCAATTTGATTCACTCAAAACGGATTTAAAATGAAGAAGTTATGGGTAAAACAAGATTGGATAATTTTTCTCATTTTAGCTACGTGAAAATTGGTAACAAATCTATTCCAACCATAACTTAATCAACTTGTATTATATATTATGTAATCTTGAGATACCATAGACACGTATACAATGTTTCGACCTATCATGTCGACACATCTATATATATTTCGGAACAACCATAGACACTCTATATGTGAATGTTGGAGTTAGCTATACAGGGTTGAGGTTGATTCCAAAATATATATAGTTTGAGTTGTGATCAATACTGAGATACGTATACACTGGGTCGTGGATTGATTCAAGATAATATTTATCGATTTATTTCTGTACATCTAACTGTGGACAACTAGTTGTAGGTTACTAACGAGGACAGCTGACTTAATAAACTTAAAACATCAAAATATATTAAAAGTGTTGTAAATATATTTTGAACATACTTTGATATATATGTATATATTGTTATAGGTTCGTGAATCAACCAGTGGCCAAGTCTTACTTCCCGACGAAGTAAAAATCTGTGAAAGTGAGTTATAGTCCCACTTTTAAAATCTAATATTTTTGGGATGAGAATACATGCAGGTTTTATAAATGATTTACAAAATAGACACAAGTACGTGAAACTACATTCTATGGTTGAATTATCGAAATCGAATATGCCCCTTTTTATTAAGTCTGGTAATCTAAGAATTAGGGAACAGACACCCTAATTGACGCGAATCCTAAAGATAGATCTATTGGGCCTAACAAACCCCATCCAAAGTACCGGATGCTTTAGTACTTCGAAATTTATATCATATCCGAAGGGTATCCCGGAATGATGGGGATATTCTTATATATGCATCTTGTTATTGTCGGTTACCAGGTGTTCACCATATGAATGATTTTTATCTCTATGTATGGGATGTGTATTGAAATATGAAATCTTGTGGTCTATTGTTACGATTTGATATATATAGGTTAAACCTATAACTCACCAACATTTTTGTTGACGTTTTAAGCATGTTTATTCTCAGGTGATTATTAAGAGCTTCCGCTGTCGCATACTTAAATATGGACAAGATTTGGAGTCCATGCTTGTATGATATTGTGTAAAAACTGCATTCAAGAAACTTATTTTGTTGTAACATATTTGTATTGTAAACCATTATGTAATGGTCGCGTGTAAACAGGATATTTTAGATTATCATTATTTGATAATCTACGTAAAGCTTTTTAAACCTTTATTGATGAAATGAAGGTTATGGTTTGTTTAAAAATGAATGCAGTCTTTGAAAAACGTCTCATATAGAGGTCAAAACCTCGCAACGAAATCAACTAATATGGAACGTTTTTAATCAATAAGAACGGGACATTTCAGTTGGTATCCGAGCGTTGGTCTTAGAGAACCAGAAAATTTGCATTAGTGTGTCTTATCGAGTTTGTTAGGATGCATTAGTGAGTCTGGACTTCGACCGTGTTTTCTTTAAAAATGATTGCTTAACATTTTTGTTGGAAACTATATATTTTTAACATATGAATATTATGTGATATATTAATCTCTTAACGTGTTTGATATTATGTGATAGATGTCTACCTCTAGAACAAGTCCCATTGACTCACCTAATAATAATGAAGAGTCAAATGTAAATTGGAATGATTTGTGGACTGATTCACAAGTTCCCGAAGAGGAACCGGAAGAAGAGTCGGAACCGGAAGAAGAGTCGGAACCGGAAGAAGAATCGGAACCGGATGAAGAAATAGAACCGGTGGGGGAAATAATAAAACGGTTAAGTAAAAGAAAATCCTCAACCAACCGACCAAAGTTAATTATGGTCAATGGTGTTTCCGCCAAGGAAGCAAAATATTGGGAGGATTACCAATTCTCCGATGAATCGGATTCCGACGAGAATTCCGATGATGTTATAGAAATTACCCCAACTGAATTTAAAAAGGCAAAAGAAAATAATAAGGGAAAGGGCATAAAAATAGAGAAATCTAATTCCAACCCCGATGAACTTTATATGTATCGTCAACCCCCGAAGTCCTTAAGTTGTAACAATGACCCGGGAACCTCTAAACCACCAGGTTTTTCTAAACCAATGTGGACAACGACGGCTCGTATTAGGGGAACATCATATATCCCTAGAAACTTGGCAAAACGAACCAAAACCGAAGAAGAAGAAACGAGCGAGTCGGAATAAGATAGTTGTATTCGTGTGGTGTAATATATGGAATATAGTGTTCTTATGCTTTATGATATATGTAAAAATTGCTTGTATTAATAAGTATTTTTTTTATGAATCTAACTCTTGTCTATTTTACAGTTTAAAAACACAAAATGGATAGACAACCCAATATTTTAAGAGACCTACCCGGAGACATGATTGATGAAATCTTGTCTAGAGTCGGCCAGAATTCTTCGGCACAACTATTTAAGGCGAGATCAGTTTGTAAGACATTCGAAGAACGTTCCAAGAATGTCTTGGTTTATAAGAGACTTTCATTTGAAAGATGGGGGATATCACATTGGGAAACCCATAAGTTACGATGTGTTTACTTTGACGCATATATTGCGGGGAACCCAAATGCTATTTTACGCAACGGGTTAAGAAATTATTTTGACTCAATATATCCGAATATTGGACTTCGTGATTTAGAAAAAGCGGCTAACATGCAACATAAAGAAGCATGTTATGCTTACGGATTAGTAATGTTCGCTTCTCACCAAAGTGAGAACAAGAACATCGGGCTACAACTATTAAACAAAACGTTTCCACAAGTGACGGAGTCGGTAATTGGGGTAAGAAATGAGGTTTTTAGATTATTACGGGACTGTTGGACATTACGTAACCCTCGTCCCTTTGATGACGTTACAACACGCTGTCTTATCAACGGCCATAACGGTTATGTTGCACAAGACCAAGGATGGGAAGTAGTCCTAGTAAAACCAGAATGCATGACTTGTTTCTGGACGTATGAATTACGTGTCTTTATTGCCTTTGCTGAACGACTTGTGTACTAGCTAGAATTGTCTTCACAACTATCTTGTATCAAAGTTATTGTGTGCTATATTTCATGCTTTATGTAAAATAAGCGGTATTGTAAGTTTGTAAAATATTGTATAAAAGTTTGAACGCGAAATATTATTATAATCAGTTTTTCATATAGAATTGTAGTAGTTGAATTGTATATTAGCTACTAAGTATGAACTTAACGGGTAGGTACTACCCGAATTTAAACTTATAAAACGCTAATATGAAGAAAAAGCTTTTATAAATGAGTTCATATTATGCTACGAAATACTATTAACTACTCTTAATATTCTGTATGATTAACTTGTTCCATTTAACTATTTTGAAGGAAATGGCACCGACTACTCGACACACCGTGAATATGAATGAAGAGGAATTCCGTACTTTTCTAGCTTCAAACATAGCCGCAGTACAGGCTGCGCTACATACCAACAATAACCTTGGATCTAGCAGTACAGGAAATCGTGTAGGATGCACCTACAAAGAATTCACTGCCTGCAAACCTTTGGAATTTGATGGAACCGAAGGACCGATCGGATTGAAACGGTGGACCGAGAAGGTTGAATCGGTGTTTGCCATAAGTAAGTGTACTGAAGAGGACAAAGTGAAGTACGCTACGCATACCTTCACAGGTTCTGCGTTAACATGGTGGAATACCTATCTAGAGCAAGTGGGACAAGATGATGCGTACGCACTACCGTGGTCAGCATTCAAGCACTTGATGAACGAGAAGTACCGTCCCAGAACCGAGGTCAATAAGCTCAAGACAGAACTTAGAGGGTTACGAACCCAAGGATTTGATATTACCACGTACGAAAGACGATTCACAGAATTGTGCCTATTGTGTCCGGGAGCATTCGAAGATGAGGAAGAGAAGATCGACGCGTTTGTGAAAGGATTACCGGAAAGAATCCAAGAAGATATAAGTTCACACGAGCCCGCCTCAATACAACAGGCATGTAGAATGGCTCACAAACTAGTGAACCAGATTGAAGAAAGAATTAAAGAACAGACTGCTGAAGAGGCCAATGTGAAGCAAGTCAAAAGAAAGTGGGAGGAAAACGGTGATAAGAATCACCAATACAACAACAACAGCAATTACAACAATAATCGCAACAATTATCCCAACAATCGCAACATCAATCGCAACTACAACAAACGGCCCAACAACAACAACAACAACAACAACAACAACAACAGCAACTACAACAATCATCCCAACAACAATAATAACCGCAACAACAACAACAATCAGAAGCAACTATGCCAAAGGTGTGAAAAGAATCACTCGGGGTTCTGCACCAAATTTTGCAACAAGTGTAAAAGAAATGGTCATAGCGCGGCGAAGTGTGAGGTCTACGGACCAGGGGTTAATAGAACGAAAGGAACAAATGGTGTCGGAACGAGTAATGGAGGAGCAAGTAGTGTCGGAGCAAGTTATGCCAATGTAGTTTGTTATAAATGTGGAAAACCAGGCCACATTATTAGAAATTGCCCGAACCAGGAGAACACGAATGGACAAGGCCGTGGAAGAGTTTTCAATATTAATGCGGTAGAGGCACAGGAAGACCCGGAGCTTGTTACGGGTACGTTTCTTATTGACAATAAATCTGCTTACGTTTTATTTGATTCGGGTGCGGATAGAAGCTATATGAGTAGAGATTTTTGTGCTAAATTAAGTTGTCCATTGACGCCTTTGGATAGTAAATTTTTACTCGAATTAGCAAATGGTAAATTAATTTCAGCAGATAATATATGTCGGAATCGAGAAATTAAACTGGTTAGCGAAACATTTAAGATTGATTTGATACCAGTAGAGTTAGGGAGTTTTGATGTGATAATCGGTATGGACTGGTTGAAAGAAGTGAAAGCGGAGATCGTTTGTTACAAAAATGCAATTCGCATTATACGAGAAAAAGGAAAACCCTTAATGGTGTACGGAGAAAAGGGCAACACGAAGCTACATCTTATTAGTAATTTGAAGGCACAAAAACTAATAAGAAAAGGTTGCTATGCTGTTCTAGCACACGTCGAGAAAGTACAAATTGAAGAAAAGAGCATCAATGATGTTCCCATTGCAAAAGAATTTCCCGATGTATTTCCGAAAGAATTACCGGGATTACCCCCACATCGATCCGTTGAATTTCAAATAGATCTTGTACCAGGAGCTGCACCAATAGCTCGTGCTCCTTACAGACTCGCACCCAGCGAGATGAAAGAACTGCAAAGCCAATTACAAGAACTTTTAGAGCGTGGTTTCATTCGACCAAGCACATCACCGTGGGGAGCTCCTGTTTTGTTTGTCAAGAAGAAAGATGGTACATTCAGGTTGTGTATCGACTACCGAGAGTTGAACAAACTTACCATCAAGAACCGCTACCCACTACCGAGAATCGACGACTTATTTGATCAACTACAAGGCTCGTCTGTTTATTCAAAGATTGACTTACGTTCCGGGTATCATCAAATGCGGGTGAAAGAAGATGATATTCCAAAGACTGCTTTCAGAACACGTTACGGTCATTACGAGTTTATGGTCATGCCGTTTGGTTTAACTAATGCACCAGCTGTGTTCATGGACCTTATGAACCGAGTGTGTGGACCATACCTTGACAAGTTTGTCATTGTTTTCATTGATGACATACTTATTTACTCAAAGAATGACCAAGAACACGGTGAACATTTGAGAAAGGTGTTAGAAGTATTGAGGAAGGAAGAATTGTACGCTAAGTTTTCAAAGTGTGCATTTTAGTTGGAAGAAGTTCAATTCCTCGGTCACATAGTGAACAAAGAAGGTATTAAGGTGGATCCGGCAAAGATAGAAACTGTTGAAAAGTGGGAAACCCCGAAAACTCCGAAACACATACGCCAGTTTTTAGGACTAGCTGGTTACTACAGAAGGTTCATCCAAGACTTTTCCAGAATAGCAAAACCCTTGACTGCATTAACGCATAAAGGGAAGAAATTTGAATGGAATGATGAACAAGAGAAAGCGTTTCAGTTATTGAAGAAAAAGCTAACTACGGCACCTATATTGTCATTGCCTGAAGGGAATGATGATTTTGTGATTTATTGTGACGCATCAAAGCAAGGTCTCGGTTGTGTATTAATGCAACGAACGAAGGTGATTGCTTATGCGTCTAGACAATTGAAGATTCACGAACAAAATTATACGACGCATGATTTGGAATTAGGCGCGGTTGTTTTTGCATTAAAGACTTGGAGGCACTACTTATATGGGGTCAAAAGTATTATATATACCGACCACAAAAGTCTTCAACACATATTTAATCAGAAACAACTGAATATGAGGCAGCGTAGGTGGATTGAATTATTGAATGATTACGATTTTGAGATTCGTTACCACCCGGGGAAGGCAAATGTGGTAGCCGATGCCTTGAGCAGGAAGGATAGAGAACCCATTCGAGTAAAATCTATGAATATAATGATTCATAATAACATTACTACTCAAATAAAGGAGGCGCAACAAGGAGTTTTAAAAGAGGGAAATTTAAAGGATGAAATACCCAAAGGATCGGAGAAGCATCTTAATATTCGGGAAGACGGAACCCGGTATAGGGCTGAAAGGATTTGGGTACCAAAATTTGGAGATATGAGAGAAATGGTACTTAGAGAAGCTCATAAAACCAGATACTCAATACATCCTGGAACGGGGAAGATGTACAAGGATCTCAAGAAACATTTTTGGTGGCCGGGTATGAAAGCCGATGTTGCTAAATACGTAGGAGAATGTTTGACGTGTTCTAAGGTCAAAGCTGAGCATCAGAAACCATCAGGTCTACTTCAACAACCCGAAATCCCGGAATGGAAATGGGAAAACATTACCATGGATTTCATCACTAAATTGCCAAGGACTGCAAGTGGTTTTGATACTATTTGGGTAATAGTTGATCGTCTCACCAAATCAGCACACTTCCTACCAATAAGAGAAGATGACAAGATGGAGAAGTTAGCACGACTGTATTTGAAGGAAGTCGTCTCCAGACATGGAATACCAATCTCTATTATCTCTGATAGGGATGGCAGATTTATTTCAAGATTCTGGCAGACATTACAGCAAGCATTAGGAACTCGTCTAGACATGAGTACTGCCTATCATCCACAAACTGATGGGCAGAGCGAAAGGACGATACAAACACTTGAAGACATGCTACGAGCATGTGTTATTGATTTCGGAAACAGTTGGGATCGACATCTACCGTTAGCAGAATTTTCCTACAACAACAGCTACCATTCAAGCATTGAGATGGCGCCGTTTGAAGCACTTTATGGTAGAAAGTGCAGGTCTCCGATTTGTTGGAGTGAGGTGGGGGATAGACAGATTACGGGTCCGGAGATTATACAAGAAACTACCGAGAAGATCATCCAAATTCAACAACGGTTGAAAACCGCCCAAAGTCGACAAAAGAGCTACGCTGACATTAAAAGAAAAGATATAGAATTTGAAATTGGAGAGATGGTCATGCTTAAAGTTTCACCTTGGAAAGGCGTTGTTCGATTTGGTAAACGAGGGAAATTAAATCCAAGGTATATTGGACCATTCAAGATTATTGATCGCGTCGGACCAGTAGCTTACCGACTTGAGTTACCTCAACAACTCGCGGCTGTACATAATACATTCCACGTCTCGAATTTGAAGAAATGTTTTGCTAAAGAAGATCTCACTATTCCGTTAGATGAAATCCAAATCAACGAAAAACTCCAATTCATCGAAGAACCCGTCGAAATAATGGATCGTGAGGTTAAAAGACTTAAGCAAAACAAGATACCAATTGTTAAGGTTCGATGGAATGCTCGTAGAGGACCCGAGTTCACCTGGGAGCGTGAAGATCAGATGAAGAAGAAATACCCGCATCTATTTCCAGAAGATTCGTCAACACCTTCAACAGCTTAAAATTTCGGGACGAAATTTATTTAACGGGTAGGTACTGTAGTGACCCGAACTTTTCCATGTTTATATATATTAATTGAGATTGATGTTTACATGATTAAATGTTTCCAACATGTTAAGCAATCAAACTTGTTAAGACTTGATTAATTGAAATAGGTTTCATATAGACAATTGACCACCCAAGTTGACCGGTGATTCACGAACGTTAAAACTTGTAAAAAACTATATGATGACATATATATGGTTATATATATAGTTAACATGATATTATGATAAGTAAACATATCATTAATTATATTAACAATGAACTACATATGTAAAAACAAGACTACTAACTTAATGATTTTGAAACGAGACATATATGTAACGTTTATCGTTGTAACGACATTTAATGTATATATATCATATTAAGAGATATTCGTACATCATAATATCATGATAATATAATAATTTAAAATCTCTTTTGTTATTATAAACATTGGGTTAACAACATTTAACAAGATCGTTAACCTAAAGGTTTCAAAACAACACTTACATGTAACGACTAACGATGACTTAACGACTCAGTTAAAATGTATATACATGTAGTGTTTTAATATGTATTTATACACTTTTGAAAGACTTCAATACACTTATCAAAATACTTCTACTTAACAAAAATGCTTACAATTACATTCTCGTTCAGTTTCATCAACAATTCTACTCGTATGCACCCGTATTCGTACTCGTACAATACACAGCTTTTAGATGTATGTACTATTGGTATATACACTCCAATGATCAGCTCTTAGCAGCCCATGTGAGTCACCTAACACATGTGGGAACCATCATTTGGCAACTAGCATGAAATATCTCATAAGATTACAAAAATATGAGTAATCATTCATGACTTATTTACATGAAAACAAAATTACATATCCTTTATATCTAATCCATACACCAACGACCAAAAACACCTACAAACACTTTCATTCTTCAATTTTCTTCATCTAATTGAACTCTCTCAAGTTCTATCTTCAAGTTCTAAGTGTTCTTCATAAATTCCAAAAGTTCTAGTTTCATAAAATCAAGAATACTTTCAAGTTTGCTAGCTCACTTCCAATCTTGTAAGGTGATCATCCAACCTCAAGAAATCTTTGTTTCTTACAGTAGGTTATCATTCTAATACAAGGTAATAATCATATTCAAACTTTGGTTCAATTTCTATAACTATAACAATCTTATTTCAAGTGATGATCTTACTTGAACTTGTTTTCGTGTCATGATTTTGCTTCAAGAACTTTGAGCCATCTAAGGATCCATTGAAGCTAGATCCATTTTTCTCTTTCCCAGTAGGTTCATCCAAGGAACTTAAGGTAGTAATGATGTTCATAACATCATTCGATTCATACATATAAAGCTATCTTATTCGAAGGTTTAAACTTGTAATCACTAGAACATAGTTTAGTTAATTCTAAACTTGTTCGCAAACAAAAGTTAATCCTTCTAACTTGACTTTTAAAATCAACTAAACACATGTTCTATATCTATATGATATGCTAACTTAATGATTTAAAACCTGGAAACACGAAAAACACCGTAAAACCGGATTTACGCCGTCGTAGTAACACCGCGGGCTGTTTTGGGTTAGTTAATTAAAAACTATGATAAACTTTGATTTAAAAGTTGTTATTCTGAGAAAATGATTTTTATTATGAACATGAAACTATATCCAAAAATTATGGTTAAACTCAAAGTGGAAGTATGTTTTCTAAAATGGTCATCTAGACGTCGTTCTTTCGACTGAAATGACTACCTTTACAAAAACGACTTGTAACTTATTTTTCCGACTAGAAACCTATACTTTTTTTGTTTAGATTCATAAAATAGAGTTCAATATGAAACCATAGCAATTTGATTCACTCAAAACGGATTTAAAATGAAGAAGTTATGGGTAAAACAAGATTGGATAATTTTTCTCATTTTAGCTACGTGAAAATTGGTAACAAATCTATTCCAACCATAACTTAATCAACTTGTATTATATATTATGTAATCTTGAGATACCATAGACACGTATACAATGTTTCGACCTATCATGTCGACACATCTATATATATTTCGGAACAACCATAGACACTCTATATGTGAATGTTGGAGTTAGCTATACAGGGTTGAGGTTGATTCCAAAATATATATAGTTTGAGTTGTGATCAATACTGAGATACGTATACACTGGGTCGTGGATTGATTCAAGATAATATTTATCGATTTATTTCTGTACATCTAACTGTGGACAACTAGTTGTAGGTTACTAACGAGGACAGCTGACTTAATAAACTTAAAACATCAAAATATATTAAAAGTGTTGTAAATATATTTTGAACATACTTTGATATATATGTATATATTGTTATAGGTTCGTGAATCAACCAGTGGCCAAGTCTTACTTCCCGACGAAGTAAAAATCTGTGAAAGTGAGTTATAGTCCCACTTTTAAAATCTAATATTTTTGGGATGAGAATACATGCAGGTTTTATAAATGATTTACAAAATAGACACAAGTACGTGAAACTACATTCTATGGTTGAATTATCGAAATCGAATATGCCCCTTTTTATTAAGTCTGGTAATCTAAGAATTAGGGAACAGACACCCTAATTGACGCGAATCCTAAAGATAGATCTATTGGGCCTAACAAACCCCATCCAAAGTACCGGATGCTTTAGTACTTCGAAATTTATATCATATCCGAAGGGTATCCCGGAATGATGGGGATATTCTTATATATGCATCTTGTTATTGTCGGTTACCAGGTGTTCACCATATGAATGATTTTTATCTCTATGTATGGGATGTGTATTGAAATATGAAATCTTGTGGTCTATTGTTACGATTTGATATATATAGGTTAAACCTATAACTCACCAACATTTTTGTTGACGTTTTAAGCATGTTTATTCTCAGGTGATTATTAAGAGCTTCCGCTGTCGCATACTTAAATATGGACAAGATTTGGAGTCCATGCTTGTATGATATTGTGTAAAAACTGCATTCAAGAAACTTATTTTGTTGTAACATATTTGTATTGTAAACCATTATGTAATGGTCGCGTGTAAACAGGATATTTTAGATTATCATTATTTGATAATCTACGTAAAGCTTTTTAAACCTTTATTGATGAAATGAAGGTTATGGTTTGTTTAAAAATGAATGCAGTCTTTGAAAAACGTCTCATATAGAGGTCAAAACCTCGCAACGAAATCAACTAATATGGAACGTTTTTAATCAATAAGAACGGGACATTTCAAATAATACCGTATTTAGTAATACTAAGTATTATGATTATTATCCTTTTTAACATAGTATTACTAAAATTACTATTTTGTTTACAAACAAATGATATATATACAAATATAAAAATACATTTAATACATATAACATAACGAAAAATAATAGTTTATATAACAAAATAAATATATGGAACATATTTTTTTATTAATATGAAAAGTATATAACTAATAAATTTATATATATATATATATATATATATATATATATATATATATATATATATATATATATATATATATATATATATATATATATATATATATATTGTTCGATTACAATAATGTGTATTAATAAATATACAAATGATATAGGTTCGTGAATCCGAGGTCAACCTTACACTCGTTCAATGATGTTATATGTATTTTTGCTACAAAATACAGTATGGTGAGTATATAGTCCCTTTTAAACTTTAAATATTTTGGGCTGAGAATACATGCGCTGTTTTTATAAATGATTTACGTTATGGACACAAGTGATTAATAGACTGCACTAGACATAAGAACTAGTGGGCGGATGTTTAGTACTTCGAGGATTATTTATACACTTGCGAGTGTACATATCCATCTTTGCGAAGATGACTTATTATATTATTGTTAAGGTTGGTTACTGAGGCCTCAACATAAGCAGAATGATTTTATACACTTGCGAGTGTATTATATTTTTATATATGAAATCTTGTGGTCCATAGTTATAACGCTGCTAGCATCAAACCTATATATCTCACCAACTTTATGTTGACTTTTTAAAGCATGTTATTCTCAAGTACGAATTAAGTCTTCCGCTGTGCATTTGCTCATTTTAAGGACATTACTTGGAGTCGATCATCGCAATGGAACCAACTATTGACGATTCCGTCCGGGAGGATTAGTCTCGAATGTTTCAACTTTCCACGTCTCGAATTTGAAGAAATGTTTTGCTAAAGAAGATCTCACTATTCCGTTAGATGAAATCCAAATCAACGAAAAACTTCAATTCATCGAAGAACCCGTCGAAATAATGGATCGTGAGGTTAAAAGACTTAAGCAAAACAAGATACCAATTGTTAAGGTTCGATGGAATGCTCGTAGAGGACCCGAGTTCACCTGGGAGCGTGAAGATCAGATGAAGAAGAAATACCCGCATCTATTTCCAGAATATTCGTCAACACCTTCAACAGCTTAAAATTTCGGGACGAAATTTATTTAACGGGTAGGTACTGTAGTGACCCGAACTTTTCCATGTTTATATATATTAATTGAGATTGATATTTACATGATTAAATGTTTCCAACATGTTAAGCAATCAAACTTGTTAAGACTTGATTAATTGAAATATGTTTCATATAGACAATTGACCACCCAAGTTGACCGGTGATTCACGAACGTTAAAACTTGTAAAAACTATACAATGACATATATATGGTTATATATATAGTTAACATGTTTTTATTATAAGTATGTATCTCATTAGGTATTTTAACAATGAGTTATATACATAAAAATGAGACTATTAATTTAAGAAACTCGAAAACGATATATATGACGATTATCGTTATAAAAACGTCTTACTAGATACATATGAATCATATTAAGATATTGATACACTTGGTAAATTATGTTAAATGATAATTAAATATATTATTAAGTGTATTAACAATGAAATATATATGTAAAAATAAGACTACTAACTTAATGATTTCGAAACGAGACATATATGTAACGATTATCGTTGTAACGACATTTAACAGTATATACATCATACTAAGATATATTATATATCATAATATCATGATAATATAATAATTTAACATCTCATTTGTTATAATAAACAATGGGTTAACAACATTCAACAAGATCGTTAACCTAAAGGTTTCAAAACAACATTTAACGACTAACGATGACTTAACGACTCAGTTAAAATGTATATACATGTAGTGTTTTAATATGTATTCATACACTTTTGAAAGACTTCAAGACACTTATCAAAATACTTCTACTTAACAAAAATGTTTACAATTACATCCTCGTTCAGTTTCATCAACAATTCTACTCGTATGCACCCGTATTCGTACTCGTACAATACACAGCTTTTAGATGTATGTACTATTGGTATATACACTCCAATGATCAGCTATTAGCAGCCCATGTGAGTCACCTAACACATGTGGGAACCATTATTTGGCAACTAGCATGAAATATCTCATAAAATTACAAAAATATGAGTAATCATTCATGACTTATTTACATGAAAACAAAATTACATATCCTTTATATCTAATCCATACACCAACGACCAAAAACACCTACAAACACTTTCATTCTTCAATTTTCTTCATCTAATTGATCTCTCTCAAGTTCTATCTTCAAGTTCTAAGTGTTCTTCATATATTTTACAAGTTCTAGTTACATAAAATCAAGAATACTTTCAAGTTTGCTAGCTCACTTCCAATCTTGTAAGGTGATCATCCAACCTCAAGAAATCTTTGTTTCTTACAGTAGGTTATCATTCTAATACAAGGTAATAATCATATTCAAACTTTGGTTCAATTTCTATAACTATAACAATCTTATTTCAAGTGATGATCTTACTTGAACTTGTTTTCGTGTCATGATTCTGCTTCAAGAACTTCGAGCCATCCAAGGATCCGTTGAAGCTAGATCCATTTTTCTCTTTTCCAGTAGGTTTATCCAAGGAACTTAAGGTAGTAATGATGTTCATAACATCATTCGATTCATACATGTAAAGCTATCTTATTCGAAGGTTTAAACTTGTAATCAATAGAACATAGTTTAGTTAATTCTAAACTTGTTCGCAAACAAAAGTTAATCCTTCTAACTTGACTTTTAAAATCAACTAAACACATGTTCTATATCTATATTATATGCTAACTTAATGATTTAAAACCTGGAAACACGAAAAACACTGTAAAACCGGATTTACGCCGTCGTAGTAACACCACGGGCTGTTTTGGGTTAGTTAATTAGAAACTATGATAAAATTTGATTTAAAAGTTGTTATTCTGAGAAGATGATTTTTATTATGAACATGAAACTATATCCAAAAATTATGGTTAAACTCAAAGTGGAAGTATGTTTTCTAAAATGGTCATCTAGACGTCGTTCTTTCGACTGAAATAACTACCTTTACAAAAACGACTTGTAACTTGTTTTTCCGACTATAAACCTATACTTTTTCTATTTAGATTCATAAAATAGAGTTCAATATGAAACCATAGCAATTAGATTCACTCAAAACGGATTTAAAATGAAAAAGTTATGGGTAAAACAAGATTGGATAATTTTTCTCATTTTAGCTACGTGAAAATTGGTAACAAATCTATTCCAACCATAACTTAATCAACTTGTATTGTATATTATGTAATCTTGAGATACCATAGACACGTATACAATGTTTCGACCTATCATGTCGACACATCTATATATATTTCGGAACAACCATAGACACTCTATATGTGAATGTTGGAGTTAGCTATACAGGATTGAGGTTGATTCCAAAATATATATAGTTTGAGTTGTGATCAATACTGAGATACGTATACACTGGGTCGTGGATTGATTCAAGATAATATTTATCGATTTATTTCTGTACATCTAACTGTGGACAACTAGTTGTAGGTTACTAACGAGGACAGCTGACTTAATAAACTTAAAACATCAAAATATATTAAAAGTGTTGTAAATATATTTTGAACATACTTTGATATATATGTATATATTGTTATAGGTTCGTGAATCAACCAGTGGCCAAGTCTTACTTCCCGACGAAGTAAAAATCTGTGAAAGTGAGTTATAGTCCCACTTTTAAAATCTAATATTTTTGGGATGAGAATACATGCAGGTTTTATAAATGATTTACAAAATAGACACAAGTACGTGAAACTACATTCTATGGTTGAATTATCGAAATCGAATATGCCCCTTTTTATTAAGTCTAGTAATCTAAGAATTAGGGAACAGACACCCTAATTGACGCGAATCCTAAAGATAGATCTATTGGGCCTAACAAACCCCATCCAAAGTACCGAATGCTTTAGTACTTCGAAATTTATATCATATCCGAAGGGTGTCCCGGAATGATGGGGATATTCTTATATATGCATCTTGTTATTGTCGGTTACCAGGTGTTCACCATATGAATGATTTTTATCTCTATGTATGGGATGTGTATTGAAATATGAAATCTTGTGGTCTATTGTTACGATTTGATATATATAGGTTAAACCTATAACTCACCAACATTTTTGTTGACGTTTAAAGCATGTTTATTCTCAGGTGAATACTAAGAGCTTCCGCTGTTGCATACTAAAATAAGGAAAAGATTTGGAGTCCATGTTTGTATGATATTGTGTAAAAACTGCATTCAAGAAACTGATTTCGTTGTAACATATTTGTATTGTAAACCATTATGTAATGGTCGTGTGTAAACAGGATATTTTAGATTATCATTATTTGATAATCTATGTAAAGCTTTTTAAACCTTTATTTATGAAATAAAGGTTATGGTTTGTTTTAAAAATGAATGCAGTCTTTGAAAAACGTCTCATATAGAGGTCAAAACCTCGCAACGAAATCAATTAATATGGAATGTTTTTAATCAATAAGAACGGAACATTTCAAGCGTAGCTCTTTTGTCGACTTTGGGCGGTTTTCATGTAACGACCCGACCAAAACCGTTATTGACGGCGCCGTTAACTTAGGTCCCGTTGCGTGGTCGTAGTCCCTATATGAGACTCGTTTGACCAAAATTATGTCGCATTCATTTGAAAGGTACAAGACTTGCAAGTTTAGTTTACAAAACCGTTCGACAACAAGTCTAAGTTTACAAAAGTCATAAAGTATAAATGAAATAACTTGCGACATAATATAAGTTGAAAAACACAGTTGCTATAAATAGCGTAAGTATGTAAACAAAAGTTTGAATCCAAAAGTGCTATCACTAGCGTATGCATGTATGCTTGACCTCAAGCAAGTAATCAAAGTGTGCGGAAGCATGTATCAAGTAGCCGAGTATGAACCTGAGAAACATATAGAAAACTGTCAACGAAAAACGTTGGTGAAATCATAGATGTATTTGTAAACGTTGTTTTTGAACCACAAGATTTAGTATTCCCATAGTTGATTATCAAAATCGTTTGCATTCCAAAAGTATTGTTCGCGAGCACCCAATTATCAAAACTTAACCAACGTTACCCCATCACACAGTGCTAGAACCCACACTAAAACACAAAAATATATTTCATCCGCATAACGGTAGCGAACCGTCCGAATGAGGGTTTGTTAAACCCGTATGGCCACACAATATAAGTTCTCGCTTACACCCTGCAAGTGTAACTAATGATAATCGAATTGAGGCATTTTTGTTCTAACTCGCACGTGGAATGTTTGTTTTCACACTTGTGTTCAAAACATAAAAGTAAGTAGTACAAGATGTAACAAAGTATATGTTTTCTCAGCCCACGATTTAAAAGTATAAAAGTTGTTGAAAAGGTGGGACTATGATCTCACCTCGAGTGCACGAGTATAAAAGTACTTCAACAAGTAAACGTGTGCATGAAAGTTGCTTAGCCTTGACCTAAACAAGTAAGTTGTGTCAATTAACCGGTTACGATACCAGGTCGGGTAAAATGTGTTCAATTAGTCCTATGGCTCGTTACGACTCGATTAAGTATAGCATGTGAATCACGTTGTCAAGTTTCATACAAGAAACAAGTATAAAAGCATGTTAGAATGATTGTATAAAAGTTTGGTTAAGTTTGACTAAAAGTCAAACTTGGTCAAAGTCAACGAAAAAGTCAACGCGTTCGGGTCGGGTCCCGAACTATTTTTCTATGCTAGTTATTCATATACAAGTATATTAAAACAAGTTTCATGTGAATCGGAGGTCGATAGCTAGTCAAACATTTCGCGTGAAATGCGCCAAACAAAGCAGAATCTGGCCAGGCCAATCCGCGCGCCGCGCGGGGATGGGGCGCGCCGCGCCACCATCTGGGCAGAGATTTCTGGTCAGTTTTTCAAAGTATGCACGAACCAAAACATTTTCCAACCCAACTCTTGACCCGCAAACACTTATAATGCCTATCATATATCGTCGAAAAGGTATTTTGACGAGGAATACAACTAACCACATATCATCAATCAAAAACATCATTTACAATAACCGAAAACTCGTCAATTGATCAAGAAAGGTTTATTTTCAAAGTTTCAAGTTCGTAAAACGTATTTTATGATTCGGGAATCCAATTTACACATACGATATGCCGTTTCGAAGGTAATTAAGCATACATTACTACTAAACACTAACAATTAACATTTCATGGCATTCAAGCATCAAAAGTTCATGTCAAGAACTATCAAACCCTAGTCAAACATCACAAAATCCTTAATCGGGTTTTTGAAGTTTTCTTAATCAACCTATACATCAAAACGAAGCTAGTGATGCTAGTAACACAATTAACACATGAACTTTAACAATCTAACAACATTTGATCATCCAAAATCAAAGATTAAACAAGCAATTTTTCAAGTTCATGATACTTCCACCAAAACATCAAGATCGAGCAAACAAAACATATATTCATGCTAGACACGAGCCATAGACACTAACTAACACAATTTCAAGTCAAAAACACGAATTTATAGAAATCTAGAGTTTTAGAAATGTTACCCAAATGAGATGAAGTTGGTATCAAATTGTAGAGGATGAAGAGAGGATTCCAAATATGTAATTTGTTTTGTTGTAAGCCTCCTAGATCGAATTTAGATGATGAATGATTGAATTGGGTGTTTGTGTGTGTGTTCTTGCTAGAGAGAAAGAGAGAGAGATGGAGGTGATTGAATGGTGGTGATTGGGGTGGACTAGTTGACCTAGTCAACTAGTTTGCCCCGTGTCAATTTTAGTCCCTCGAGTTTCAAAGCGGGTGCGGGAATTAACCAAACGAATATTTTTAAAACGCTCGAGTAAACGGGTGATGTCAAAATTAAATAGCGGGAATATAATGAACGTTACTCACGGAAACTCTTAATTTAAATACGAAAGATTATGTTTTTAAAAAAAAAAGACGGTGTTAAAATTAAATTTAACGGAAAAACGCGGGATGTTACATTATCCACGCCTCAAAAGAAATTTCGTCCCGAAATTTAGTTGGAAGTAGTAGTTGTTGAATCTTCCTCGAGATCTTGCGTTGCCAATTCTACGAGTGAGGGAGAAGTACGTCCTTGGGTATTTCAACGAACCTGAAGGTCGGGGTCGTATGTTGTTTTAAGGTTTGGTTCCATGATTTTATGGTTTCCGGTCCTCCTAGGAAGTGAGGTTTATCGTCGATAGTGAGTTCATCAAAGAAGATAACAAGTTCTCGTTTCGCAAAACACGTCTTTGAGTTGATACATCGAATGTAGGATAAACGGAGACCCAAAATGAGTCGGAAAAGTCTAAACGGCTAGCGACGGGTCCAAAACACCCCAAGAATTTAAAGGATCAAAATATCGCGGATTTAGCTTCCTACGTTTTCCCGAAACGGATTGCACCTTTCCAAGGTGCGACTCTTAACGTGACGCGGTTTCCCACGTGGAATTTGAAATGTTTACGTCTAACATCGGCGTAGCTCTTGGTGATTACGAGTCGCGTAGGGTTTTACCTGAATATGAATAAATTTTTCTCGGTTGTTCATGAATAAACTCGGCCCCGGTGAATTGATCATCGTTTACTTTGTTCGACAAAAGAGAATGACGTTTCCGGTCACATGTGGTTTCAAAAGGAGTGACGTTAAAAACTCGAATGAAAATCATTGTAGTACGAGGATTCGGTTAAAGGAAAATACTTTTCTCAAGTAAATTTGAAGTTGGTAATACAAATTCGTATTATGGTTTTCAAGACTTAAATCGTATGTTTGTTCGGTCCGTCGGGTTGTGGATGGTACGCGGTACTCATGTCTAAACGCGGTCCCGAGGCTTTTTGTAAGGTACTCCAAAATCTAGAAGTGAAACGAGGATCTCGATCCGAAACGGGGTACATTTCCCTAAGGCGTATTGAACAAGTTTGCTAGGAATTGAAAACGTTAGCTAGGACAAGTTTCTCAAGAAAATTCGCGTCGCGGAAGATTTATCGGTTTCCAAAAACGTTCGTCGGGGCAAGTTCTTATCGGGTTTTGAAAACGATTGTTAGGACTATCCACCCTCGCGGCGAATACTTGTATGACGTGAAGAGTCGTTCTCCATTGAGAATTTAGAATAAGGACCTCCTGAACCGGAAGTACGAGGGTGATGCAAGAGAAGTTTCCGCCTCAGTGCGAGCATAACGAGTAAATTGTAATTAGTCAATAAGACTGTGCGAGGACGAGCTAGTATACACGTGTAACATACGGTTGAAGCCGAGAGAAATCGGTAATTCATTCGGAAGCATAAATATAGTTCGACAAAAGTCGAAGGTGTGTCCCCGGTATGGTTGTTATAAATATTCTCTGAGTTTTCGGATGTCCAAACCTGAAAAGATGAAGTCATGTACATGGCACATGGTGGTGTTTAGGTTGATCGAGTCTAACCACCATCACGCGTCACTAGAACTTTGGTATGTCTCACCGTAATATAACCACGTTGATCGAGTGTCGTTATATTACGCTAACTCATACCTCCATTCCCACATCACTCTATGGATTCAAGTTCGTGTAATCGTGAAGTTTAAAATAAACAAAGTGTAACGACGTCTCTAACGTGACTCGTATTGAATCGAAAGAATTAGTGCAACTATAAAGAAGCGTTCCCCGAGGGAAGTGCATAAATGATTGTTCACGTCAATGTGGTTCGAGTCAGACAATAAGGTATTCAGGTATGAAAAGAGTAACGAGTCATAATAACGAGTAGCACGCAACCGTAGTGATAAATGTTGATGACGATACTCACCTAGAGGAGTGATGGTAGTAACACCAAAAAGTAGATAGTAAGAAACACCAGTGGAAAACCGAGAGTAAGTTGAAACGGTGGCAAATAACAATCCGGGAGACAGAGTTCCCGAACGAGTGTGACTAATGAAGTCGTCGTCATCCATACGTGTATGAATCATGAATTTACGTGTGTTACCAAAAAGTGGCGGAATACGAGTTCGTATGATGAAGGTTGGGTACCATTAAAAAGTTTGCCTAAGAATGATTCAAGTATAATGCACAAGTAGTCAAGTAAGTGCTATCTATAGCAAATGTATGTCAGAATGCAAATGCTAACTATCCGGTTGTAGTCTAGACTCACTAATGCGTCCTAACGACTCTGTTAGACACACTAATGCACGTCCTAGTTCCCTACAACCAACGCTCTGATACCACTTGTAACGACCCGACCAAAACCGTTATTGACGACGCCGTTAACTTAGGTCCCGTTGCGTGGTCGTAGTCCCTATATGAGACTCGTTTGACCAAAATTATGTCGCATTCATTTGAAAGGTACAAGACTTGCAAGTTTAGTTTACAAAACCGTTCGACAACAAGTCTAAGTTTACAAAAGTCATAAAGTATAAATGAAATAACTTGCGACATAATATAAGTTGAAAAACACAGTTGCTATAAATAGCGTAAGTATGTAAACAAAAGTTTGAATCCAAAAGTGCTATCACTAGCGTATGCATGTATGCTTGACCTCAAGCAAGTAATCAAAGTGTGCGGAAGCATGTATCAAGTAGCCGAGTATGAACCTGAGAAACATATAGAAAACTGTCAACGAAAAACGTTGGTGAAATCATAGATGTATTTGTAAACGTTGTTTTTGAACCACAAGATTTAGTATTCCCATAGTTGATTATCAAAATCGTTTGCATTCCAAAAGTATTGTTCGCGAGCACCCAATTATCAAAACTTAACCAACGTTACCCCATCACACAGTGCTAGAACCCACACTAAAACACAAAAATATATTTCATCCGCATAACGGTAGCGAACCGTCCGAATGAGGGTTTGTTAAACCCGTATGGCCACACAATATAAGTTCTCGCTTACACCCTGCAAGTGTAACTAATGATAATCGAATTGAGGCATTTTTGTTCTAACTCGCACGTGGAATGTTTGTTTTCACACTTGTGTTCAAAACATAAAAGTAAGTAGTACAAGATGTAACAAAGTATATGTTTTCTCAGCCCACGATTTAAAAGTATAAAAGTTGTTGAAAAGGTGGGACTATGATCTCACCTCGAGTGCACGAGTATAAAAGTACTTCAACAAGTAAACGTGTGCATGAAAGTTGCTTAGCCTTGACCTAAACAAGTAAGTTGTGTCAATTAACCGGTTACGATACCAGGTCGGGTAAAATGTGTTCAATTAGTCCTATGGCTCGTTACGACTCGATTAAGTATAGCATGTGAATCACATTGTCAAGTTTCATACAAGAAACAAGTATAAAAGCATGTTAGAATGATTGTATAAAAGTTTGGTTAAGTTTGACTAAAAGTCAAACTTGGTCAAAGTCAACGAAAAAGTCAACGCGTTCGGGTCGGGTCCCGAACTATTTTTCTATGCTAGTTATTCATATACAAGTATATTAAAACAAGTTTCATGTGAATCGGAGGTCGATAGCTAGTCAAACATTTCGCGTGAAATGCGCCAAACAAAGCAGAATCTGGCCAGGCCAATCCGCGCGCCGCGCGGGGATGGGGCGCGCCGCGCCACCATCTGGGCAGAGATTTCTGGTCAGTTTTTCAAAGTATGCACGAACCAAAACATTTTCCAACCCAACTCTTGACCCGCAAACACTTATAATGCCTATCATATATCGTCGAAAAGGTATTTTGACGAGGAATACAACTAACCACATATCATCAATCAAAAAACATCATTTACAATAACCGAAAACTCGTCAATTGATCAAGAAAGGTTTATTTTCAAAGTTTCAAGTTCGTAAAACGTATTTTATGATTCGGGAATCCAATTTACACATACGATATGCCGTTTCGAAGGTAATTAAGCATACATTACTACTAAACACTAACAATTAACATTTCATGGCATTCAAGCATCAAAAGTTCATGTCAAGAACTATCAAACCCTAGTCAAACATCACAAAATCCTTAATCGGGTTTTTGAAGTTTTCTTAATCAACCTATACATCAAAACGAAGCTAGTGATGTTAGTAACACAATTAACACATGAACTTTAACAATCTAACAACATTTGATCATCCAAAATCAAAGATTAAACAAGCAATTTTTCAAGTTCATGATACTTCCACCAAAACATCAAGATCGAGCAAACAAAACATATATTCATGCTAGACACGAGCCATAGACACTAACTAACACAATTTCAAGTCAAAAACATGAATTTATAGAAATCTAGAGTTTTAGAAATGTTACCCAAACGAGATGAAGTTGGTATCAAATTGTAGAGGATGAAGAGAGGATTCCAAATATGTAATTTGTTTTGTTGTAAGCCTCCTAGATCGAATTTAGATGATGAATGATTGAATTGGGTGTTTGTGTGTGTGTTCTTGCTAGAGAGAAAGAGAGAGAGATGGAGGTGATTGAATGGTGGTGATTGGGGTGGACTAGTTGACCTAGTCAACTAGTTTGCCCCGTGTCAATTTTAGTCCCTCGAGTTTCAAAGCGGGTGCGGGAATTAACCAAACGAATATTTTTAAAACGCTCGAGTAAACGGGTGATGTCAAAATTAAATAGCGGGAATATAATGAACGTTACTCACGGAAACTATTAATTTAAATACGAAAGATTATGTTTTTTTAAAAAAAAAAGACGGTGTTAAAATTAAATTTAACGGAAAAACGCGGGATGTTACATTTCAACTGTTGTTGAATTTGGATGATATTCTCGGTAGTTTCTTGTATTATCTCCGGACCCATAATCTGTCTATCCCCCACTTCACTCCAACAAATCAGAGACCTGCACTTTCTACCATAAAGTGCTTCAAACGGTGACATCTCAATGCTTGAATGGTAGCTGTTGTTGTAGGAAAATTCTGGTAACGGTAGATGTCGATCCCAACTGTTTCCAAAATCAATAACACATGCTCGTAGCATGTATTCAAGCATTTGTATCATCCTTTCGCTCTGCCCATCAGTTTGTGGATGATAGGCAGTACTCATGTCTAGACGAGTTCTTAATGCTTGCTGTAATGTCTGCCAGAATCTTGAAATAAATCTTCCATCCCTATCAGAGATAATAGAGATTGGTATTCCATGTCTGGAGACGACTTCCTTCAAATAAAATTGTTCTAACTTCTCCATCTTTTCATCTTCTCTTATTGGAAGGAAGTGTGCTGATTTGGTGAGACGATCAACTATTACCCAAATAGTATCAAAACCACTTGCACTCCTTGGCAATTTAGTGATGAAATCCATGGTAATGTTTTCCCATTTCCATTCCGGGATTTCGGGTTGTTGAAGTAGACCTGATGGTTTCTGATGCTCAGCTTTGACCTTAGAAAACGTCAAACATTCTCCTACATATTTAGCAACATCGGCTTTCATACCCGGCCACCAAAAATGTTTCTTGAGATCCTTGTACATCTTCCCCGTTCCAGGATGTATTGAGTATCTGATTTTATGAGCTTCTCTAAGTACTATTTCTCTCATATCTCCAAATTTTGGTACCCAAATTCTTTCAACCCTATACCAGGTTCCGTCTTCCCGAATATTAAGATGCTTCTCTGATCCTTTGGGTATTTCATCCTTTAAATTTCTTTCTTTTAAAACTCCTTGTTGCGCCTCCTTTATTTGAGTAGTAAGGTTATTGTGAATCATTATATTCATAGGTTTTACTCGAATGGGCTCTCTGTCCTTTCTGCTCAAGGCATCGGCTACCACATTTGCCTTCCCCAGGTGGTAACAAATCTCAAAGTCGTAATCATTCAACAATTCAATCCACCTACGCTGCCTCATGTTCAGTTATTTCTGATTAAATATGTGTTGAAGACTTTTGTGGTCGGTATATATAATACTTTTGACCCCATATAAGTAGTGCCTCCAAGTCTTTAATGCAAAAACAACCGCGCCTAATTCCAAATCATGCGTCGTATAATTCAGCTCTTGAATCTTCAATTGCCAAGACGCATAAGCAATTACTTTCGTTCATTGCATTAATACACAACCGAGACCTTGCTTTGAGGCATCATAATATATCACAAAATCATCATCCCCTTCAGGTAATGACAATATAGGTGTTGTAGTTAATTTTTTCTTTAACAATTGAAATGCTTTTTCTTGTTGATCTTTCCATTCAAATTTCTTCCCTTTATGCGTTAATGCAGTCAAGGGTTTTGCTATTCTGGAAAAGTCTTGGATGAACCTTCTATAGTAACCAGCCAGTCCTAAAAATTGGCGTATATGCTTCAGATTTTTCGGGGTTTCCCACTTTTCAACGGTTTCAATCTTTGCTGGATCCGCTTGAATACCTTCTTTGTTCACTATGTGACCGACAAATTGAACTTCTTCCAACCAAAATGCACACTTTGAAAACTTAGCGTATAGTTTTTCCTTCCTTAACAACTCTAGCACTTTTCTCAAATGTTCTTCATGCTCTAGGTCATTCTTTGAGTAAATAAGTATGTCATCGATGAAAATAATGACAAACTTGTCAAGGTATGGTCCACACACTCGGTTCATGAGGTCCATGAACACAGCTGGTGCGTTGGTCAAACCAGACGGCATAACCATAAACTCGTAATGACCGTAACACGTCCTAAAAGCAGTCTTTGGAATATCATCCTCCTTCGCCTGCATTTGATGATACCCAGAACGTAAATCAATCTTCGAATAAACTGACGAGCCTTGTAGTTGATCAAATACGTCGTCGATTCTCGATAGTGGGTAGCGGTTCTTGATGGTAAGTTTGTTCAACTCTCGGTAGTCGATACACAACCTAAATGTACCATCCTTCTTCTTGACAAACAAAACAGGAGCTCCCCATGGTGATGTAGTTGGTCGAATGAAACCACGCTCTAAAAGTTCTTGTAACTAACTTTGTAATTCTTTCATTTCGCTAGGTGTGAGTCTGTATGGAGCACGATCTATTGGTGCAGCTCCTGGTACAAGATCTATTTGAAATTCAACGGATCGATGTGGGGGTAATCCCGATGATTCTTTCGGAAATACATCGGGAAATTCTTTTGCGACAGGAACATCACTAATGTTCTTTTCTTCAGGTTTAACTTCCTTGATGTGTGCTAGAATGACGTAACAACATTTTCTTATTAGTTTTTGCGCCTTCAAACTACTAATAAGATTTAATTTCGCATTGTTCTTTTCTCCGTATACCATTAAAGGTTTTCCCTTTTCACGCATAATGCGAATCGGATTTTTGTAACAAACAACCTCTGCTCTCACCTTTTTCAACCAGTCCATGCCAATTATTACATCAAAACTCCCTAACTCGACTGGTATTAAATCAATTTTAAACGTTTCATCCCCCAGTTTAATTTCTCTATCCCGACATATATTATCTGCTGAAATTAATTTACCGTTTGCTAATTCGAGTAAAAATTTACTATCCAAAGGCGTCAATGGGCAACTTAATTTAGCACAAAAATCTCTACTTATATAGCTTCTATCCGCAACCGAATCAAATAAAACATAAGCAGATGTATTGTCAATAAGAAATGTACCCGTAACAAGCTTCAGGTCTTCCTGCGCTTCTGCCGCATTAATATTGAAAACTCTTCCGCGGCCTTGCCCATTAGTATTCCCTTGGTTTGGGCAATTTCTAATAATGTGGCCCAGTTTTCCACATTTATAACAAACTACGTCGGCATTATTTGTTCCGACCTTATTTGTTTCTTTATTTTTGTTGTTCTTTGGTCCGTAAATCTCACATTTTGCCGCGCCATAACCACTTCTCTTACATTTGGTGCAAACTGCTGTGCAAAAGACATTCGGAAGGTACTCTGCACACCTGAAGCATGGTTGTTTCCGTTGTTTGTTGTTATTGAGGTTGTTGTTGAGATTGTTATTGTTGTTGAAACGGTTGTTATAGTTGTTGTTGTTGTTGTTGGGACGTTTGTTGTAGTTATTGTTAGGATTGCGGTTACTGTTGCGATTGTTGTTGCGGTTGTGGTTGTAATTGTTATTGTTGTTGTACTGGTGACTCTTGTCACCGTTTTTCTCCCACTTCCTCTTGAGTTGTTTCGTGTTGGCTTCTTCGGCCGCCTGTTCTTTAATTCTCCCCTCAATATGATTTATGAGTTTATGAGCCATTCGACTTGCCTTCTGTATGGAAGCGGGCTCGTGTGAACTCACATCTTCTTGAATCCTTACTGGTAACCCTTTTACAAACGCGTCGATCTTCTCTTCTTCATCTTCGAACGCTCCCGAACATAATAGACACAACTCTGTGAATCGTCGTTCATATGTGGTAATGTCGAATCCTTGTGTTCGTAACTCTCTAAGTTCTACCTTGAGCTTATTGACTTCATTTCTAGGACGGTACTGCTCGTTCATCAAATAGCTTGAATGCCGACCACGGTAGTGCGTAAGCAGCATTTTGTCCTACCTGTTCAAGATAGGTGTTCCACCACATTAACGCAGTACATGTGAAGGTATGCGTAGCGTACTTAACTTTGTCCTCTTCAGTACACTTACTTATGGCAAACACCAATTCGACCTTCTCGGTCCACCGTTTCAATCCAATTGGTCCTTCGGTTCCATCAAATTCCAAAGGTTTGCAGGCAGTGAATTCTTTGTAGGTGTGACGACACAGAAATTTCCTACCAAATTTAAACTTTAATCTTTATATTATTCCGACACGATAAGAAAAGTTTGTTAAGTTAAATCTCAAGAATTTTAAACTGTGTTCATACATTCATTATAACCTCGACCAAATTCCGACGATTCACGAACCGTTATATATAAATAGATATGTATATGTATATGTATATATATATATTATAACTTGAGAATATTAATAAAGTATTAAACGTATAATACTTTACACGAACGTATTTGTTTCAATATGATTTTCGACGAAATTAAAAAAATATATATTAAATGATTGAATTATCAGAAACATTGAATTATGATTACAAGTCTCTGTTGAGAGGTCCACTATGATTTGAGAAAATCTATTCCTCTTAACGATATTCAGAATAATTTGTAAAGCTATTTATAAATAAAAACAAAAAGTGTCATTTACGAAAGTTAGACAAAAGTTAGTGGAGAATTGGTTTCCATAATATTCTATTAATCTATTTTTCAAACGTACAAAGACGTTTTCAGTTTAAAAAAAACTTTATTATTAAAACGTATATAACTTTTATAAATATCTAGGATCACTTTTGACAACTCATTATTTAACCAGTATAATAAATATAGCGATATTTATATTTTATTTCATTAAATATATATAACGATTTAAATTAATATTATATATATTTATACGCGTATTATACATACATAGTTTTTATACTTTTACTATACTTTAACTTTACCTTTACTTTACTTTAACTTTAATAATTTACTTTAATAATTCATACTTTAATAATTCACTTTAATAATTCATACTTTAATAATTCACTTTAATAATTCATACTTTAATAATTCACTTTAATAATTCATACTTTAATAATTCACTTTAATAATTCACTTTAATAATTCGTACTTTAATAATTCATACTTTAATAATTCACTTTAATAATTCATACTTTAATAATTCACTTTAATAATTCAAAAATCTATTATAAATAGAATTCAATAGGTTTCATTATTTCATAGAAACTTAAAAATATATTTCTCTAAACTCTCTCAATCGATTTATATATATATATATATATATATATATATATATATATATATATATATATATATATATATATATATATATATGCTCTGTATTATTTCAAGATATTATTAGTATACATAAAATATTACGACGGAGTGCTGTCCGAGTGATTACAAAATAGTTTTTTTTAATGAGTCGAAGCTAAGGAAATTATGGGTTATAGCTATGGAGGTGATGGGTATGGTTCATGGGTATGCTCGTGAGGTCAATCTAGTGTTTATCATCTCCGTTGCATCTACGAACTTTCCTGCAATATTGAATCTCAATATTGATACGTTCGTGAATCCGAGGCCAACCTTGCACTTGTTAAATGACGTTATATGTATTTTTACTACGAAATACAGTATTGTGAGTTTCATTACTCCCTTTTTATATATATTTTTGGGCTAAGAATACATGCGCTGTTTTATAAATGTTTTACGAAATAGGCATAAGTAGTAAAACTAATTCTTTGTGGGTTTAAACCAGAAATATACCCTTAGCTTGGTAACATTAAACTACTTGTCTATGTACGGTAGGCGCGAATCCTAAAGATAGATCTATTGGGCCTGACAAACCCCATCCTGACTATGGGATGCTTAGTACTTCGAGGTTATTTTAAACACAACTGATCTGGTGTACTTCAGAGGGTAAAACATGAATGTTAAGGCTTGTTACCAAGTGCCTACAACTTATAGAATACTTTTGTACACTTGCGAGTGTACATATATTTATAAACAGAAATCTTGTGGTCTATTAATATATTGAAATGATTGTTATGATAAACCTATGAACTCACCAACCTTTTGGTTGACACTTTAAAGCATGTTTATTCTCAGGTATTAAAGAAATCTTCCGCTGTGCATTAGCTCATTTTAAGGATTTTACTTGGAGTCATTCATGGCATATTTTGAAAGACGTTGCATTCGAGTCATTGAGTTCATCAAGATTATTATTAAGCCAATTATAGTTGGATGTATTATGAAATGGTATGCATGCCGTCAACTTTTGTTGTAAAGAAAGTTTGTCTTTTAAAAACGAATGCAATGTTTGTAAAATGTATCATATAGAGGTCAAATACCTCGCGATGTAATCAACTATTGTGAATCATTTATAATGTATATGAACGGGTCCTTTTAGTTGGTATCAGAGCAGTGGTCTTAGCGAACCAGGTCTGCATTAGTGTGTCTAACTGATAGTCGTTAGGATGCATTAGTGAGTCTGGACTTCGACCGTGTCTGCATGTCAAAAGTTTTGCTCATCATTTTTGTCGGAAATTACCTGCTTATCATTCTTAGTCTAGACACATCTTATTGCATTGATTGCATGAATAGTGTATAGACAAAATTCATATCTTAGCGTATCTGTTACTGTAAACTTTGCCTGACATATTCCGTAAATTCCTCCGTAATCTACGAAACCTTTTGCTCTATATAATTAGAATGCCACCCGATAGCCGGAAAATCATTTCATATCGAAAAATTCTTTATTCAATCGTACGAAATGGAATTCGTCATTAGTTCAAGTCCCTCGGATTCCGAAATGGAATCCCACTCAAGTTCCGAAAGCAGTGTGACCGGAATGGATCAACCAATTAGTCATCATCTATTCTGGATGAATTGGGGATGGGTTCGTAGTCTCCTTAATCATTGGAGACAAGAAGAAGGTAATCCCTTCCATCCACCACATTGCCCTCTTGGCGAAGAACCTGAAGCACTTACCGGCAAACCTATCCGAAACACCATTTTCTCTCTTATTTCTAGAGTATCTCTTCACGATTACATACTACACCAAATTCTAGATTTTATTTATCCGCTCGTCCGAACCGACAATCACCCCGGTGTAATAGAAGAAGTCAACGAGCTTCGCGCTCGGGTAGTGGCTTTGGAGAATATGGTGCAAAGGTTACAAACACCAGCAGCAGCACCAGCAGCATAAACAGTACCACCATCAGCAACACCAACAGTACCATCACCACCACCAACAACAACATCCACATCCCACACCGCAACATCACAATCTGTATCTCAAACATCAACGTCATACGCCCTGTAAATATCCAGGAATATCAACAACAACAAACGATGAAGTATTAATTCATAAACTTCATTGAAGAGATATCTCTGCGGCAGTTATGTAATCTCCAAAATCTTAAAGATTATTTAATTCTGACTGTAAATCGGATGAGTGAACGAAGATGGTAGAGTAGAAACTTTGATCGAAAATGGTGTACTATTTACAAGCTAGAATTGTTTTACCAACAACATCAAAAGGACCGTAGCATCATCAACACAGTCAGTGCTGTCAGTATCGTCAGAATCAACAGCACCTGTAACATCACAAACTCTGTCAGTTCAAGAATCATTGTGGACATCATTACGAATCAACAACAAATATATTGTATCAACGAGTTATGAAGTATTAACTCATTTCCAATCGAAAGATTTATATGTATATTTTATATGTATAAATTTTTAAACCATGATAAATCTTCCCGTACTAAGCTATTATGTGTGAATCTTAACTACTCAGTTAATTCATATTACAAATATGCAATGATGTACGTCCTTCGTCCGCAACTTAACCATCATTAATTACAATCTCTGTCTCAATTCAATAAAAATCCAATTCTTAATAAATTAAGTGTATTATTCGAATATGAAATGTCCCGTTCTTATTGATTAAAAACGTTCCATATTAATTGATTTCGTTGCGAGGTTTTGACCTCTATATGAGACGTTTTTCAAAGACTGCATTCATTTTAAAACAAACCATAACCTTTATTTCATCAATAAAGGTTTAAAAAGCTTTACGTAGATTATCAAATAATGATAATCTAAAATATCTTGTTTACACGCGACCATTACATAATGGTTTACAATACAAATATGTTACAACAAAATAAGTTTCTTGAATGCAGTTTTTACACAATATCATACAAGCATGGACTCCAAATCTTGTCCTTATTTAAGTATGCGACAGCGGAAGCTCTTAATAATCACCTGAGAATAAACATGCTTAAAACGTCAACAAAAATGTTGGTGAGTTATAGGTTTAACCTATATATATCAAATCATAATAATAGACCACAAGATTTCATATTTCAATACACATCCCATACATAGAGATAAAAATCATTCATATGGTGAACACCTGGTAACCGACATTAACAAGATGCATATATAAGAATATCCCCATCATTCCGGGACACCCTTTGGATATGATATAAATTTCGAAGTACTAAAGCATCCGGTACTTTGGATGGGGTTTGTTAGGCCCAATAGATCTATCTTTAGGATTCGCGTCAATTAGGGTGTCTGTTCCCTAATTCTTAGATTACCAGACTTAATAAAAAGGGGCATATTCGATTTCGATAATTCAACCATAGAATGTAGTTTCACGTACTTGTGTCTATTTTGTAAATCATTTATAAAACCTGCATGTATTCTCATCCCAAAAATATTAGATTTTAAAAGTGGGACTATAACTCACTTTCACAGATTTTTACTTCGTCGGGAAGTAAGACTTGGCCACTGGTTGATTCATGAACCTATAACAATATATACATATATATCAAAGTATGTTCAAAATATATTTACAACACTTTTAATATATTTTGATGTTTTAAGTTTATTAAGTCAGCTGTCCTCGTTAGTAACCTACACTAGTTGTCCACAGTTAGATGTACAGAAATAAATCGATAAATATTATCTTGAATCAATCCACGACCCAGTGTATACGTATCTCAGTATTGATCACAACTCAAACTATATATATTTTGGAATCAACCTCAACCCTGTATAGCTAACTCCAACATTCACATATAGAGTGTCTATGGTTGTTCCGAAATATATATAGATGTGTCGACATGATAGGTCGAAACATTGTATACGTGTCTATGGTATCTCAAGATTACATAATATACAATACAAGTTGATTAAGTTATGGTTGGAATAAATTTGTTACCAATTTTCAAGTAGCTAAAATGAGAAAAATTATCCAATCTTGTTTTACCCATAACTTCTTCATTTTAAATCCATTTTGAGTGAATCAAATTGATATGGTTTCATATTGAACTCTATTTTATGAATCTAAACAGAAAAAGTATAGGTTTATAGTCGAAAAAATAAGTTACAAGTCGTTTTTGTAAAGGTAGTCATTTCAGTCGAAAGAACGACGTCTAGATGACCATTTTAGAAAACATACTTCCACTTTGAGTTTAACAATAATTTTTGGATATAGTTTCATGTTCATAATAAAAATCATTTTCTCAGAATAACAACTTTTAAATCAAAGTTTATCATAGTTTTTAATTAACTAACCCAAAACAGCCCGCGGTGTTACTACGACGGCGTAAATCCGGTTTTACGGTGTTTTTCGTGTTTCCAGGTTTTAAATCATTAAGTTAGAATATCATATAGATATAGAACATGTGTTTAGTTGATTTTAAAATTCAAGTTAGAAGGATTAACTTTTGTTTGCGAACAAGTTTAGAATTAACTAAACTATGTTCTAGTGATTACAAGTTTAAACCTTCGAATAAGATAGCTTTATATGTATGAATCGAATGATGTTATGAACATTGTTACTACCTTAAATTCCTTGGATAAACCTACTGGAAAAGAGAAAAATGGATCTAGCTTCAATGGATCCTTGGATGGCTCGAAGTTCTTGAAGCAGAATCATGACACGAAAACAAGTTCAAGTAAGATCATCACTTGAAATAAGATTGTTATAGTTATAGAAATTGAACCAAAGTTTGAATATGATTATTACCTTGTATTAGAATGATAACCTACTGTAAGAAACAAAGATTTCTTGAGGTTGGATGATCACCTTACAAGATTGGAAGTGAGCTAGCAAACTTGAAAGTATTCTTGATTTTATGAAACTAGAACTTTTGGAATTTATGAAGAACACTTAGAACTTGAAGATAAAACTTGAGAAAGATCAGTTAGATGAAGAAAATTGAAGAATGAAAGTGTTTGTAGGTGTTTTTGGTCATTGGTGTATGGATTAGATATAAAGGATATGTAATTTTGTTTTCATGTAAATAAGTCATGAATGATTACTCATATTTTTGTAATTTTATGAGATATTTCATGCTAGTTGCCAAATGATGGTTCCCACATGTGTTAGGTGACTCATATGGGCTGCTAATAGCTGATCATTGGAGTGTATATACCAATAGTACATACATCTAAAAGCTGTGTATTGTACGAGTACGAATACGGGTGCATACGAGTAGAATTGTTGATGAAACTGAACGAGGATGTAATTGTAAGAATTTTTGTTAAGTAGAAGTATTTTGATAAGTGTATTGAATTCTTTCAAAAGTGTATAAATACATATTAAAACACTACATGTATATACATTTTAACTGAGTCGTTAAGTCATCGTTAGTCGTTACATGTAAGTGTTGTTTTGAAACCTTTAGGTTAACGATCTTGTTAAATGTTGTTAACCCAATGTTTATAATATCAAATGAGATTTTAAATTATTATATTATCATGATATTATCATGTATGAATATCTCTTAATATGATATATATACATTAAATGTATTTACAACGATAATCGTTACATATATGTCTCGTTTAAAAATCATTAAGTTAGTAGTCTTGTTTTGACATATGTAGTTCATTGTTAATATACTTAATAATATGTTTAATTATCATAGTATCATGTTAACTATATATATATCCATATATATGTCATCATATAGTTTTTACAAGTTTTAACGTTCGTGAATCACCGGTCAACTTGGGTGGTCAATTGTCTATATGAAACATATTTCAATTAATCAAGTCTTAACAAGTTTAATTGCTTAACATGTTAGAAACATTTAATCATGTAAATATCAATCTCAATTAATATATATAAACATGGAAAAGTTCGGGTCACTACAGTACCTACCCGTTAAATAAATTTCGTCCCGAAATTTTAAGCTGTTGAAGGTGTTGACGAATCTTCTAGAAATAGATGCGGGTATTTCTTCTTCATCTGATCTTCACGCTCCCAGGTGAACTCGGGTCCTCTACGAGCATTCCATCGAACCTTAACAATTGGTATCTTGTTTTGCTTAAGTCTTTTAACCTCACGATCCATTATTTCGACGGGTTCTTCGATGAATTGAAGTTTTTCGTTGATTTGGATTTCATCTAACGGAATAGTGAGATCTTCTTTAGCAAAACATTTCTTTAAATTCAAGACGTGGAAAGTGTTATGTACAGCCGCGAGTTGTTGAGGTAACTCAAGTCGGTAAGCTACTGGTCCGACACGATCAATAATCTTGAATGGTCCAATATACCTTGGATTTAATTTCCCTCGTTTACCAAATCGAACAACGCCTTTCCAAGGTGTAAATTTAAGCATGACCATCTCTCCAATTTCAAATTCTATATCTTTTCTTTTAATGTCAGCGTAGCTCTTTTGTCGACTTTGGGCGGTTTTCAACCGTTGTTGAATTTGGATGATCTTCTCGGTAGTTTCTTGTATAATCTCCGGACCCGTAATCTGTCTATCCCCCACTTCACTCCAACAAATCGGAGACCTGCACTTTCTACCATAAAGTGCTTCAAACGGCGCCATCTCAATGCTTGAATGGTAGCTGTTATTGTAGGAAAATTCTGCTAACGGTAGATGTCGATCCCAACTGTTTCCGAAATCAATAACACATGCTCGTAGCATGTCTTCAAGCATTTGTATCGTCCTTTCGCTCTGCCCATCAGTTTGTGGATGATAGGCAGTACTCATGTCTAGACGAGTTCCTAATGCTTGCTGTAATGTCTGCCAGAATCTTGAAATAAATCTGCCATCCCTATCAGAGATAATAGAGATTGGTATTCCATGTCTGGAGATGACTTCCTTCAAATACAGTCGTGCTAACTTCTCCATCTTGTCATCTTCTCTTATTGGCAGGAAGTGTGCTGATTTGGTGAGACGATCAACTATTCCCATTTCCATTCTGGGATTTCAGGTTGTTGAAGTAGACCTGATGGTTTCTGATGCTCAGCTTTGACCTTAGAACACGTCAAACATTCTCCTACGTATTTAGCAACATCGGCTTTCATACCCGGCCACCAAAAATGTTTCTTGAGATCCTTGTACATCTTCCCCGTTCCAGGATGTATTGAGTATCTGGTTTTATGAGCTTCTCTAAGTACCATTTCTCTCATATCTCCAAATTTTGGTACCCAAATCCTTTCAGCCCTATACCGGGTTTCGTCTTCCCGAATATTAAGATGCTTCTCCGATCCTTTGGGTATTTCATCTTTTAAATTTCCCTCTTTTAAAACTCCTTGTTGCGCCTCCTTTATTTGAGTAGTAAGGTTATTATGAATCATTATATTCATAGATTTTACTCGAATGGGTTCTCTGTCCTTCCTTCTCAAGGCATCGGCTACCACATTTGCCTTCCCCGGGTGGTAACGAATCTCAAAGTCGTAATCATTCAACAATTCAATCCACCTACGCTGCCTCATATTCAGTTGTTTCTGATTAAATATGTGTTGAAGACTTTTGTGATCGGTATATATAATACTTTTGACCCCATATAAGTAGTGCCTCCAAGTCTTTAATGCAAAAACAACCGCGCCTAATTCCAATTCATGCGTCGTATAATTTTGTTCGTGAATCTTCAATTGTCTAGACGCATAAGCAATCACCTTCGTTCGTTGCATTAATACACAACCGAGACCTTGCTTTGATGCGTCACAATAAATCACAAAATCATCATTCCCTTCAGGCAATGACAATATAGGTGCCGTAGTTAGCTTTTTCTTCAATAACTGAAACGCTTTCTCTTGTTCATCATTCCATTCAAATTTCTTCCCTTTATGCGTTAATGCAGTCAAGGGTTTTGCTATTCTGGAAAAGTCTTGGATGAACCTTCTGTAGTAACCAGCTAGTCCTAAAAACTGGCGTATGTGTTTCGGAGTTTTTGGGGTTTCCCACTTTTCAACAGTTTCTATCTTTGCCGGATCCACCTTAATACCTTCTTTGTTCACTATGTGACCTAGGAATTGAACTTCTTGCAACCAAAATGCACACTTTGAAAACTTAGCGTACAATTCTTCCTTCCTCAATACTTCTAACACCTTTCTCAAATGTTCACCGTGTTCTTGGTCATTCTTTGAGTAAATAAGTATGTCATCAATGAAAACAATGACAAACTTGTCAAGGTATGGTCCACACACTCGGTTCATAAGGTCCATGAACACAGCTGGTGCATTAGTTAAACCAAACGGCATGACCATAAACTCGTAATGACCGTAACGTGTTCTGAAAGCAGTCTTTAGAATATCATCTTCTTTCACCCGCATTTGATGATACCCGGAACGTAAGTCAATCTTTGAATAAACAGACGAGCCTTGTAGTTGATCAAATAAGTCGTCGATTCTCGGTAGTGGGTAGCGGTTCTTGATGGTAAGTTTGTTCAACTCTCGGTAGTCGATACACAACCTGAATGTACCATCTTTCTTCTTGACAAACAAAACAGGAGCTCCCCACGGTGATGTGCTTGGTCGAATGAAACCACGCTCTAAAAGTTCTTGTAATTGGCTTTATAGTTCTTTCATCTCGCTGGGTGCGAGTCTGTAAGGAGCACGAGCTATTGATGCAGCTCCTGGTACAAGATCTATTTGAAATTCAACGGATCGATGTGGGGGTAATCCCGGTAATTCTTTCGGAAATACATCAGGAAATTCTTTTGTGACGGGAACATCATTGATGCTCTTTTCTTCAGTTTGTACTTTCTCGACGTGTGCTAGAACAGCATAGCAACCTTTTCTTATTAGTTTTTGTGCCTTCAAATTACTAATAAGATGTAGCTTCGTGTTGCCCTTTTCTCCGTACACCATTAAGGGTTTTCCTTTTTCTCGTATAATGCGAATTGTATTTTTGTAACAAACGATCTCTGCTTTCACTTCTTTCAACCAGTCCATACCGATTATCACATCAAAACTCCCTAACTCTACTGGTATCAAATCAATCTTAAATGTTTCGCTAACCAGTTTAATTTCTCGATTCCGGCATATATTATCTGCTGAAATTAATTTACCATTTGCTAATTCGAGTAAAAATTTACTATCCAAAGGTGTCAATGGACAACTTAATTTAGCACAAAAATCTCTACTCATATAGCTTCTATCCGCACCATTATCAAATAAAACGTAAGCAGATTTATTGTCAATAAGAAACGTACCCGTAACAAGTTCCGGGTCTTCCTGTGCCTCTGCCGCATTAATATTGAAAACGTTTCCACGGCCTTGTCCATTCGTGTTCTCCTGGTTCGGGCAATTTCTAATAATGTGGCCCGGTTTTCCACATTAATAACAAACTACATTGGCATAACTTGCTCCGACACTACTTGCTCCGCCATTACTCGTTCTGACACCATTTGTTCCTTTCGTTCTATTAACCCCTGGTCCGTAGACCTCACACTTCGCCGCGCTATGACCATTTCTTTTACACTTGTTGCAAAATTTGGTGCAGAACCCCGAGTGATTTTTTTCACACCTTTGGCATAGCTGCTTCTGATTGTTGTTGTTGTTGCGGTTATTATTATTGTTGGGATGATTGTTGTAGTTGTTGTTGTTGTTGTTGTTGTTGTTGGGCCGTTTGTTGTAGTTGCGATTGATGTTGCGATTGTTGGGAGAATTGTTGCGATTATTGTTGTAATTGCTGTTGTTGTTGTATTGGTAATTCTTATCACCGTTTTCCTCCCACTTTCTTTTGACTTGCTTCACAATGGCCTCTTCAGCAGTCTGTTCTTTAATTCTTTCTTCAATCTGGTTCACGAGTTTGTGAGCCATTCTACATGCCTGTTGTATGGAGGCGGGCTCGTGTGAACTTATATCTTCTTGGATTCTTTCCGGTAATCCTTTCACAAACGCGTCGATCTTCTCTTCCTCATCTTCGAATGCTCCCGGACACAATAGGCACAATTCTGTGAATCGTCTTTCGTACGTGGTAATATCAAATCCTTGGGTTCGTAACCCTCTAAGTTCTGTCTTGAGCTTATTAACCTCGGTTCTGGGACGGTACTTCTCGTTCATCAAGTGCTTGAATGCTGACCACGGTAGTGCGTACGCATCGTCTTGTCCCACTTGCTCTAGATAGGTATTCCACCATGTTAACGCAGAACCTGTGAAGGTATGCGTAGCGTACTTTACTTTGTCCTCTTCAGTACACTTACTTATGGCAAACACCGATTCGACCTTCTCGGTCCACCGTTTCAATCCGATCGGTCCTTCAGTTCCATCAAATTCCAAAGGTTTGCAGGCAGTGAATTCTTTGTAGGTGCATCCTACACGATTTCCTGTACTGCTAGATCCAAGGTTATTGTTGGTATGTAGCGCAACCTGTACTGCGGCTATGTTTGAAGCTAGAAAAGTACGGAATTCCTCTTCATTCATATTCACGGTGTGTCGAGTAGTCGGTGCCATTTCCTTCAAAATAGTTAAATGGAACAAGTTAATCATACCGAATATTAAGAGTAGTTAATAGTATTTCGTAGCATAATATGAACTCATTTATAAAAGCTTTTTCTTCATATTAGCGTTTTATAAGTTTAAATTCAGGTAGTACCTACCCGTTAAGTTCATACTTAGTAGCTAATATACAATTCAACTACTACAATTCTATATGAAAAACTGATTATAATAATATTTCGCGTTCAAACTTTTACACAACATTTTACAAACTTACAATACCGCTTATTTTACATATAGCATGAAATATAGCACACAATAAATTTGATACAAGATGGTTGTGAATATAATTCTAGCTAATACACAAGTCGTTCAGCAAAGGCAATAAAGACACGTAATTCATACGTCCAGAAACAAGTCATGCATTCTGGTTTTACTAGGACTACTTCCCATCCTTGGTCTTGTGGAACATAACCGTTATGGCCGTTGATAAGACAGCGTGTTGTAACGTCGTCAAAGGGACGAGGGTTACGTAATGTCCAACAGTCCCGTAACAATCTAAAAACCTCATTTCTTACCCCAATTACCGACTCCGTCACTTGTGGAAACGTTTTGTTTAATAGTTGTAGCCCGATGTTCTTGTTCTCACTTTGGTGAGAAGTGAACATTAGTAATCCGTAAGCATAACATGCTTCTTTATGTTGCATGTTAGCCGCTTTTTCTAAATCACGAAGTCCAATATTCGGATATATTGAGTCAAAATAATTTCTTAACCCGTTGCGTAAAATAGCATTTGGGTTCCCCGCAATATATGTGTCAAAGTAAACACATCGTAACTTATGGGTTTCCCAATGTGATATCCCCCATCTTTCAAACGAAAGTCTCTTATAAACCAAGACATTCTTGGAACGTTCTTCGAATGTCTTACAAACTGATCTCGCCTTAAATAGTTGTGCCGAGGAATTCTGACCGACTCTAGACAAGATTTCATCAATCATGTCTCCGGGTAGGTCTCTTAAAATATTGGGTTGTCTATCCATTTTGTGTTTTTAAACTGTAAAATATACAAGAGTTAGATTCATAAAAAAATACTTATTAATACAAGCAATTTTTACATATATCATAAAGCATAAGCACACTATATTACATATATTACACCACACGAATACAACTATCTTATTCCGACTCGCTCGTTTCTTCTTCTTCGGTTTTGGTTCGTTTTGCTAGGTTTCTAGGGATATATGATGTTCCCCTAATACGAGCCGTAATTTTCCACATTGGTTTAGAAAAACCTGGTGGTTTAGAGGTTCCCAGGTCATTGTTACAACTTAAGGACTTCGGGGGTTGACGATACATATAAAGTTCATCGGGGTTGGAATTAGATTTCTCTATTTTTATGCCCTTTCCCTTATTATTTTCTTTTGCCTTTTTAAATTCAGTTGGGGTAATTTCTATAACATCATCAGAATTCTCGTCGGAATCCGATTCATCGGAGAATTGGTAATCCTCCCAATATTTTGCTTCCTTGGCGGAAACACCATTGACCATAATTAACCTTGGTCGGTTGGTTGAGGATTTTCTTTTACTTAACCGTTTTATTATTTCCCCCACCGGTTCTATTTCTTCATCCGGTTCCGATTCTTCTTCCGGTTCTGATTCTTCTTCCGGTTCCGACTCTTCTTCCGGTTCCTCTTCGGGAACTTGTGAATCAGTCCACGAATCATTCCAATTTACAGTTGACTCTTCATTATTATTAGGTGAGTCAATGGCACTTGTTCTAGAGGTAGACATATATCACATAATATCAAACGCGTTAAGAGATTAATATATCACATAATATTCACATGTTAAAAATATATAGTTTCCAACAAAATTTGTTAAGCAATCATTTTTCAAGTAAACACGGTCGAAGTCCAGACTCACTAATGCATCCTAACAAACTCGATAAGACACACTAATGCAAAATTCTGGTTCTCTAAGACCAACGCTCGGATACCAACTGAAATGTCCCGTTCTTATTGATTAAAAACGTTCCATATTAATTGATTTCGTTGCGAGGTTTTGACCTCTATATGAGACATTTTTCAAAGACTGCCTTCATTTTAAAACAAACCATAACCTTTATTTCATCAATAAAGGTTTAAAAAGCTTTACGTAGATTATCAAATAATGATAATCTAAAATATCCTGTTTACACGCGACCATTACATAATGGTTTACAATACAAATATGTTACAACAAAATAAGTTTCTTGAATGCAGTTTTTACACAATATCATACAAGCATGGACTCCAAATCTTGTCCTTATTTAAGTATGCAACAGCGGAATCTCTTAATAATCACCTGAGAATAAACATGCTTAAAACGTCAACAAAAATGTTGGTGAGTTATAGGTTTAACCTATATATATCAAATCATAATAATAGACCACAAGATTTCATATTTCAATACACATCCCATACATAGAGATAAAAATCATTCATATGGTGAACACCTGGTAACCGACATTAACAAGATGCATATATAAGAATATCCCCATCATTCTGGGACACCCTTCGGATATGATATAAATTTCGAAGTACTAAAGCATCCGGTACTTTGGATGGGGTTTGTTAGGCCCAATAGATCTATCTTTAGGATTCGCGTCAATTAGGGTGTCAGTTCCCTAATTCTTAGATTACCAGACTTAATAAAAAGGGGCATATTCGATTTCGATAATTCAACCATAGAATGTAGTTTCACGTACTTGTGTCTATTTTGTAAATCATTTATAAAACCTGCATGTATTCTCATCCCAAAAATATTAGATTTTAAAAGTGGGACTATAACTCACTTTCACAGATTTTTACTTCGTCGGGAAGTAAGACTTGGCCACTGGTTGATTCACGAACCTATAACAATATATACATATATATCAAAGTATGTTCAAAATATATTTACAACACTTTTAATATATTTTGATGTTTTAAGTTTATTAAGTCAGCTGTCCTCGTTAGTAACCTACACTAGTTGTCCACAGTTAGATGTACAGAAATAAATCGATAAATATTATCTTGAATCAATCCACGACCCAGTGTATACGTATCTCAGTATTGATCACAACTCAAACTATATATATTTTGGAATCAACCTCAACCCTGTATAGCTAACTCCAACATTCACATATAGAGTGTCTATGGTTGTTCCGAAATATATATAGATGTGTCGACATGATAGGTCGAAACATTGTATACGTGTCTATGGTATCTCAAGATTACATAATATACAATACAAGTTGATTAAGTTATGGTTGGAATAAATTTGTTACCAATTTTCAAGTAGCTAAAATGAGAAAAATTATCCAATCTTGTTTTACCCATAACTTCTTCATTTTAAATCCGTTTTGAGTGAATCAAATTGATATGGTTTCATATTGAACTCTATTTTATGAATCTAAACAGAAAAAATATAGGTTTATAGTCGGAAAAATAAGTTACAGGTCGTTTTTGTAAAGGTAGTCATTTCAGTCGAAAGAACGACGTCTAGATGACCATTTTAGAAAACATACTTCCACTTTGAGTTTAACCATAATTTTTGGATATAGTTTCATGTTCATAATAAAAATCATTTTCTCAGAATAACAACTTTTAAATCAAAGTTTATCATAGTTTTTAATTAACTAACCCAAAACAGCCCGCGGTGTTACTACGACGGCGTAAATCCGGTTTTACGGTATTTTTCGTGTTTCCAGGTTTTAAATCATTAAGTTAGCATATCATATAGATATAGAACATGTGTTTAGTTGATTTTAAAATTCAAGTTAGAAGGATTAACTTTTGTTTGCGAACAAGTTTAGAATTAACTAAACTATGTTCTAGTGATTACAAGTTTAAACCTTCGAATAAGATAGCTTTATATGTATGAATCGAATGATGTTATGAACATCGTTACTACCTTAAGTTCCTTGGATAAACCTACTGGAAAAGAGAAAAATGGATCTAGCTTCAATGGATCCTTGGATGGCTCGAAGTTCTTGAAGCAGAATCATGACACGAAAACAAGTTCAAGTAAGATCATCACTTGAAATAAGATTGTTATAGTTATAGAAATTGAACCAAAGTTTGAATATGATTATTACCTTGTATTAGAATGATAACCTACTGTAAGAAACAAAGATTTCTTGAGGTTGGATGATCACCTTACAAGATTGGAAGTGAGCTAGCAAACTTGAAAGTATTCTTGATTTTATGAAACTAGAACTTTTGGAATTTATGAAGAACACTTAGAACTTGAAGATAAAACTTGAGAGAGATCAATTAGATGAAGAAAATTAAAGAATGAAAGTATTTGTAGGTGTTTTTGGTCGTTGGTGTATGGATTAGATATAAAGGATATGTAATTTTGTTTTCATGTAAATAAGTCATGAATGATTACTCATATTTTTGTAATTTTATGAGATATTTCATGCTAGTTGCCAAATGATGGTTCCCACATGTGTTAGGTGACTCACATGGGCTGCTAATAGCTGATCATTGGAGTGTATATACCAATAGTACATACATCTAAAAGCTGTGTATTGTACGAGTACGAATACGGGTGCATACGAGTAGAATTGTTGATGAAACTGAACGAGGATGTAATTGTAAGCATTTTTGTTAAGTAGAAGTATTTTGATAAGTATATTGAAGTCTTTCAAAAGTGTATAAATACATATTAAAACACTACATGTATATACATTTTAACTGAGTCGTTAAGTCATCGTTAGTCGTTACATGTAAGTGTTGTTTTGAAACCTTTAGGTTAACGATCTTGTCAAATGTTGTTAACCCAATGTTTATAATATCAAATGAGATTTTAAATTATTATATTATCATGATATTATCATGTATGAATATCTCTTAATATGATATATATAAATTAAATGTATTTACAACGATAATCGTTACATATATGTCTCGTTTAAAAATCATTAAGTTAGTAGTCTTGTTTTGACATATGTAGTTCATTGTTAATATACTTAATGATATGTTTACTTATCATAGTATCATGTTAACTATATATATATCCATATATATGTCATCATATAGTTTTTACAAGTTTTAACGTTCGTAAATCACCGGTCAACTTGGGTGGTCAATTGTCTATATGAAACATATTTCAATTAATCAAGTCTTAACAAGTTTAATTGCTTAACATGTTGGAAACATTTAATCATGTAAATATCAATCTCAATTAATATATATAAACATGGAAAAGTTCGGGTCACTATAGAATATATGTTTGATTTTACACTTTCATCATCGATGTACTCGAAACTTTTCAAATAACATCATTCGTACCTTGCGGAGTTCACAAGAATTTCACGAAAACCAACAAATAACAAAGTAATGATTCATAATTTCAATATTATTGAAGAAATACTTATGCAATTTATAAAGTTTTAGGGATTACTCAATTCTAGTTCCAACCATAAAACAAATGAGTTTAATTTAATATTAACTCATTAAATCTATATTACATCTAAAGAAAATATACACATATATTTTCATAAAGACTGTAATAAACTTTTTTTGTACAAAATATTAATTGTGAATTTTTTTTAACGGGTAGGTAATACCCGAGAGATATATAAATTCACAATTAATATATTACATTTTTCAAAACTGATTCAGCAATCATCAACTATACTCCCTACTTTAACAACAATATCCATTCTTTCATATAAATCAAAACAATCATACTTATTCAAATTCAATTACATATTCTGATTTTGAAATCGCATAAATCAATTCAAAATATAACCAGTATCATCACTCTTAGATTCCTATATCTTTCAAAGCTATACATTGACTTCAAAACTGTGTTAGAACATCATATATATTAACGATTACAATATGTGCTCAAACTCTTCGAAATTCCTGAAGACACTTCAACTAAAGAACAATCGAGATGATGATCCAACCACATGTTACCCACAGTTATACACCTGAAAAACTCTCAAAACCCAAGTCATAGTTCGACACGTATCCGTGTTAGACCCTTTGGCATTTACCAGCTAAAATAACTTTTCAATTCCGTTTCAAAATAGACAGTTTTGTCACAGCTCCAGCAAGTCAACTTCGACTTCTCAATCAAAACAGTCTTATTATAACCTCGATAGATACGTTACCCTTTCGCCAACGTTACCGGGGAATCGTTTATATTCACCACATTAGCAATAAACTTACCAACAACTTCACTGATCTTTGGAAAAAAAAATCATTATAATTATCGAAACCCTATCATATACTCATTCGTACCTTATAACAAGAATTGTCATACCAATTATTGAGAATCAACAATCAGTATTTTGAAACCTCGCAGCATGTCTACATTAACAATTACATATACACACAACATCTACCTCCAATACTTACATTCTTTGAATGAGAAATTTCTGAAAAACACCCTAAACTGCGAACCAGTTCTCGAAATTTTGAAAAATGCTGATGAAGCAGCAAAAACTGTAAACGACCTTAACAATAAAAAGTTGGATGATAAATGATAGTATATTGGCAAAGCTCAGAAAAAGAGAAGCTTTGGAACTGGAAAACGGATTGAGCAAAGTATGAAGGAGGCTGTGGACAAATCATAAAGGCTGAACCTGCCTTCAAAGAATCCAAATGATTCAGTACTTGCTGAAGTCATTAACGAATACCTTGCTCCTGACTCTAAACCCCTGCGGACAATATCCGTCATCATCCTCTGATATTAGACATTCTAAGATATCATCGTATCTTTCATTACAGATATCATCCATACTTTTGAAGATATTTTTATAATTATTCTTATCTGAAATCATTTACCTCTTTGCGCTATCTGTATTATATCATAAAAGAAACTATTTTAGTTTCTAAATTCTGAAACATTCGAGTTTAAAATAGGAATATTCTTGAAGAAGTGTTGGGAGCTGAAGCATGAGTTAGTATAATATAATGACACTTGATCAACGTGATTATATTACAGTAATTCATGCTGAGTTTCGAAATAGAACATGATGATTCACAGATCATAACGTCATCATGTGCTATGTTACACGACTCTTGTATTCTCTTTGATCTCTAAATATCAAGAAAATATTTCTTGATAATTCGGCCTTTTTTGAGGTATTCTGGTAATTTGATAAGTCAAGATCGTGCCATTACAATTTCCTTCCTAGAACATTAATAATGTTCATTTCAAAATTTATATATGCGAATTCTGGACCATTACAAGCGGTGCTTAATCACAAGAAGAAGAAACGAAAGGACAAAGCTCCGAACTAGAAATGGGAGTATAAATCATAGCAAATAGAAGAGAGCATTAACTTTGGATGACAATGATTATAGAAGAAGCAAGGAATTTGAAATATAAGGGAAGATATAAAACCCAACAACAACCCAGAAATCACAAACCGTATATATCAATGCATATAGCAATATAAAGACAAGGGAGAACTAAAAACACTATAAAACCAAGAGTATAGTAGAAGTAAATAGATTCTTCTGGAGGCAGATGAAAAAGAAGAGCGACAAATATGAAAGTGAGGAGTATATCAAGAATCAGCACTGGATGAAGCATATTGACAAATACTTTAAAATATGAGTTGAGAAGGTGTGAGTTGTAAGAAAACAAATGAGGTGGATTTATAGTGAAATATCCGACAGAGAAATCAAAATGGATTATTGCATTAATTTGAAGAGGATCATAATTTCCTTAATCGCTGAATAATCAAATCCAATATAAATTACAAAGATTTTCTTTTCGGAGATCAATCGTGATGACATCAAAAGATACGACGAATCACTATTATCTAATTTCATTCATTTACGATAACTTCACTCACACGCTTCGAGTAATCGAATTATTTTATCCATTCTTCTTGAACATGATAAAACTCTATAATAATTATAATAACATTCTCATTGTTAGTCATGACGACCTCTATCAACTTTCGGGGATGAAATTTCATTAACGGGTAGGTACTGTGACGACCCAGAAATTTCCGACCAAATTTAAACTTTAATCTTTATATTATTCCGACACGATAAGAAAAGTTTGTTAAGTTAAATCTCAAGAATTTTAAACTGTGTTCTTACATTCATTATAACCTCGACCAAATTCCGACGATTCACGAACCGTTATATATAAATAGATATGTATATGTATATATATATATATATATTATAACTTGAGAATATTAATAAAGTATTAAACGTATAATACTTTACACGAACGTATTTGTTTCAATATGATTTTTGACAAAATTAAAAAAAATATATTAAATGATTGAATTATCAGAAACATGGAATTATGATTACAAGTCTCTGTTGAGAGGTCCACTATGATTTGAGAAAATCTATTCCTCTTAACGATATTCAGAATAATTTGTAAAGCTATTTATAAATAAAAACAAAAAGTGTCATCTACGAAAGTTAGACAAAAGTTAGTGGAGAATTGGTTTCCATAATATTCTATTAATCTATTTTCAAACGTACAAAGACGTTTTCAGTTTAAAAAGAACTTTATTATTAAAACGTATATAACTTTTATAAATTTCTAGAATCACTTTTGACAACTCATTATTTAACCAGTATAATAAATATAACGATATTTATATTTTATTTCATTAAATATATATAACGATTTAAATTAATATTATATATATTTATACGCGTATTATACATACATAGTTTTTATACTTTTACTATACTTTAACTTTACCTTTACTTTACTTTTAATTTACTTTAACTTTAATAATTCACTTTAATAATTCATACTTTAATAATTCACTTTAATAATTCATACTTTAATAATTCACTTTAATAATTCATACTTTAATAATTCACTTTAATAATTCATACTTTAATAATTCACTTTAATAATTCGTACTTTAATAATTCACTTTAATAATTCATACTTTAATAATTCACTTTAATAATTCATACTTTAATAATTTACTTTAATAATTCAAAAATCTATTATAAATAGAATTCAATAGGTTTCATTATTTCATAGAAACTTAAAAATATATTTCTCTAAACTCTCTCAATCGATTTATATATATATATATATATATATATATATATATATATATATATATATATATATATATATATATATATATATATGCTCTGTATTATTTCAAAATATTATTAGTATACATAAAATATTACGACGGAGTGCTGTCCGAGTGATTTCAAAATAGTTTTTTTTAATGAGTCGAAGCTAAGGAAATTATAGGTTATAGCTATGGAGGTGATGGGTATGGTTCATGGGTATGCTCGTGAGGTCAATCTAGTGTTTATCATCTCCGTTGCGTCTACGTACTTTCCTGCAATATTGAATCTCAATATTGATACGTTCGTGAATCCGAGGCCAACCTTGCACTTGTTAAATGACGTTATATGTATTTTTACTACGAAATACAGTATTGTGAGTTTCATTACTCCCTTTTTATATATATTTTTGGGCTGAGAATACATGCGCTGTTTTATAAATCTTTTACGAAATAGGCACAAGTACTAAAACTAATTCTATGTGGGTTTAAACCAGAAATATACCCTTAGCTTGGTAACATTAAACTACTTGTCTATGTACGGTAGGCGCGAATCCTAAAGATAGATCTATTGGGCCTGACAAACCCCATCCTGACTATGGGATGTGAAATGTCCCGTTCTTATTGATTAAAAACGTTCCATATTAATTGATTTCGTTGCGAGGTTTTGACCTCTATATGAGACGTTTTTCAAAGACTGCATTCATTTTAAAACAAACCATAACTTTTATTTCATCAATAAAGGTTTAAAAAGCTTTACGTAGATTATCAAATAATGATAATCTAAAATATCCTGTTTACACACGACCATTACATAATGGTTTACAATACAAATATGTTACAACAAAATAAGTTTCTTGAATGCAGTTTTTACACAATATCATACAAGCATGGACTCCAAATCTCGTCCTTATTTAAGTATGCGACAGCGGAATCTCTTAGTATTCACCTGAGAATAAACATGCTTTAAACGTCAACAAAAATGTTGGTGAGTTATAGGTTTAACCTATATATATCAAATCGTAACAATAGACCACAAGATTTCATATTTCAATACACATCCCATACATAGAGATAAAAATCATTCATATGGTGAACACCTGGTAACCGACATTAACAAGATGCATATTTAAGAATATCCCCATCATTCCGGGACACCCTTCGGATATGATATAAATTTCGAAGTACTAAAGCATCCGGTACTTTGGATGGGGCTTGTTGGGCCCGATAGATCTATCTTTAGGATTCGCGTCAATTAGGGTGTCTGTTCCCTAATTCTTAGATTACCAGACTTAATAAAAAGGGGCATATTCGATTTCGATAATTCAACCATAGAATGTAGTTTCACGTACTTGTGTCTATTTTGTAAATCATTTATAAAACCTGCATGTATTCTCATCCCAAAAATATTAGATTTTAAAAGTGGGACTATAACTCACTTTCATAGATTTTTACTTCGTCGGGAAGTAAGACTTGGCCACTGGTTGATTCACGAACCTATAACAATATATACATATATATCAAAGTATGTTCAAAATATATTTACAACACTTTTAATATATTTTGATGTTTTAAGTTTATTAAGTCAGCTGTCCTCGTTAGTAACCTACAACTAGTTGTCCACAGTTAGATGTACAGAAATAAATCGATAAATATTATCTTGAATCAATCCACGACCCAGTGTATACGTATCTCAGTATTGATCACAACTCAAACAATATATATTTTGGAATCAACCTCAACCCTGTATAGCTAACTCCAACATTCACATATAGAGTGTCTATGGTTGTTTCGAAATATATATAGATGTGTCGACATGATAGGTCGAAACATTGTATACGTGTCTATGGTATCTCAAGATTACATAATATACAATACAAGTTGATTAAGTTATGGTTGGAATAGATTTGTTACCAATTTTCACGTAGCTAAAATGAGAAAAATTATCCAATCTTGTTTTACCCATAACTTCTTCATTTTAAATCCGTTTTGAGTGAATCAAATTGCTATGGTTTCATATTGAACTCTATTTTATGAATCTAAACAGAAAAAGTATAGGTTTATAGTCGGAAAAATAAGTTACAAGTCGTTTTTGTAAAGGTAGTCATTTCAGTCGAAAGAACGACGTCTAGATGACCATTTTAGAAAACATACTTCCACTTTGAGTTTAACCATAATTTTTGGATATAGTTTCATGTTCATAATAAAAATCATTTTCTCTGAATAACAAATTTTAAATCAAAGTTTATCATAGTTTTTAATTAACTAACCCAAAACAGCCCGCGGTGTTACTACGACGGCGTAAATCCGATTTTACGGTGTTTTTCGTGTTTCCAGGTTTTAAATCATTAAGTTAACATATCATATAGATATAGAACATGTGTTTAGTTGATTTTAAAAGTCAAGTTAGAAGGATTAACTTTTGTTTGCGAACAAGTTTAGAATTAACTAAACTATGTTCTAGTGATTACAAGTTTAAACCTTCGAATAAGATAGCTTTATATGTATGAATCGAATGATGTTATGAACATCATTACTACCTTAAGTTCCTTGGATGAACCTACTGGAAAAGAGAAAAATGGATCTAGCTTCAATGGATCCTTGGATGGCTCAAAGTTCTTGAAGCAAAATCATGACACGAAAACAAGTTCAAGTAAGATCATCACTTGAAATAAGATTGTTATAGTTATAGAAATTGAACCAAAGTTTGAATATGATTATTACCTTGTATTAGAATGATAACCTACTGTAAGAAACAAAGATTTCTTGAGGTTGGATGATCACCTTACAAGATTGGAAGTGAGCTAGCAATCTTGAAAGTATTCTTGATTTTATGAAACTAGAACTTTTGGAATTTATGAAGAACACTTAGAACTTGAAGATAGAACTTGAGAGAGATCAATTAGATGAAGAAAATTGAAGAATGAAAGTGTTTATAGGTGTTTTTGGTCGTTGGTGTATGGATTAGATATAAAGGATATGTAATTTTGTTTTCATGTAAATAAGTCATGAATGATTACTCATATTTTTGTAATTTTATGAGATATTTCATGCTAGTTGCCAAATGATGGTTCCCACATGTGTTAGATGACTCACATGGGCTGCTAAGAGCTGATCATTGGAGTGTATATACCAATAGTACATACATCTAAAAGCTGTGTATTGTACGAGTACGAATACGGGTGCATACGAGTAGAATTGTTGATGAAACTGAACGAGGATGTAATTGTAAGCATTTTTGTTAAGTAGAAGTATTTTGATAAGTGTCTTGAAGTCTTTCAAAAGTGTATGAATACATATTAAAACACTACATGTATATACATTTTAACTGAGTCGTTAAGTCATCGTTAGTCGTTACATGTAAATGTTGTTTTGAAACCTTTAGGTTAACGATCTTGTTAAATGTTGTTAACCCAATGTTTATAATATCAAATGAGATTTTAAATTATTATATTATCATGATATTATGATGTACGAATATCTCTTAATATGATATATATACATTAAATGTCGTTACAACGATAATCGTTACATATATGTCTCGTTTCAAAATCATTAAGTTAGTAGTCTTGTTTTTACATATGTAGTTCATTGTTAATATACTTAATGATATGTTTACATATCATAATATCATGTTAACTATATATATAACCATATATATGTCATCATATAGTTTTTACAAGTTTTAACGTTCGTGAATCACCGGTCAACTTGGGTGGTCAATTGTCTATATGAAACCTATTTCAATTAATCAAGTCTTAACAAGTTTGATTACTTAACATGTTGGAAACATTTAATCATGTAAATATCAATCTCAATTAATATATATAAACATGGAAAAGTTCGGGTCACTACAGTACCTACCCGTTAAATAAATTTCGTCCCGAAATTTTAAGCTGTTGAAGGTGTTGACGAATCTTCTGGAAATAGATGCGGGTATTTCTTCTTCATCTAATCTTCACGCTCCCAGGTGAACTCGGGTCCTCTACGAGCATTCCATCGAACCTTAACAATTAGTATCTTGTTTTGCTTAAGTCTTTTAACCTCACGATCCATTATTTCGACGGGTTCTTCGATGAATTGAAGTTTTTCGTTGATTTGGATTTCATCTAACGGAATAGTGAGATCTTCTTTAGCAAGACATTTCTTCAAATTCGAGACGTGGAAAGTGTTATGTACAGCCGCGAGTTGTTGAGGTAACTCAAGTCGGTAAGCTACTGGTCCGACACGATCAATAATCTTGAATGGTCCAATATACCTTGGATTTAATTTCCCTCGTTTACCAAATCGAACAACGCCTTTCCAAGGTGCAACTTTAAGCATGACCATCTCTCCAATTTCAAATTCTATATCTTTTCTTTTAATGTCAGCGTAGCTCTTTTGTCGACTTTGGGCGGTTTTCAACCGTTGTTGAATTTGGATGATCTTCTCGGTAGTTTCTTGTATAATCTCCAGACCCGTAATCTGTCTATCCCCCACTTCACTCCAACAAATCGGAGACCTGCACTTTCTACCATAAAGTGCTTCAAACGGCGCCATCTCAATGCTTGAATGGTAGCTGTTGTTGTAGGAAAATTCTGCTAATGGTAGATGTTGATCCCAACTGTTTCCGAAATCAATAACACATGCTCGTAGCATGTCTTCAAGCGTTTGTATCGTCCTTTCGCTCTGCCCATCAGTTTGTGGATGATATTCAGTACTTATGTCTAGACGAGTTCCTAATGCTTGCTGTAATGTCTGCCAGAATCTTGAAATAAATCTGCCATCCCTATCAGAGATAATAGAGATTGGTATTCCATGTCTGGAGATGACTTCCTTCAAATACAGTCGGGCTAACTTCTCCATCTTGTCATCTTCTCTTATTGGCAAGAAGTGTGCTGATTTGGTGAGACGATCAACTATTACCCAAATAGTATCAAAACCACTTGCAGTCCTTGGCAATTTAGTGATGAAATCCATGGTAATGTTTTCCCATTTACATTCCGGGATTTCAGGTTGTTGAAGTAGACCTGATGGTTTCTGATGCTCAGCTTTGACCTTAGAACACGTCAAACATTCTCCTACGTATTTAGCAACATCGGCTTTCATACCCGGCCACCAAAAATGTTTCTTGAGATCCTTGTACATCTTCCCCGTTCCAGGATGTATTGAGTATCTGGTTTTATGAGCTTCTCTAAGTACCATTTCTTTCATATCTCCAAATTTTGGTACCCAAATCCTTTCAGCCCTATACCAGGTTCCGTCTTCCCGAATATTAAGATGCTTCTCCGATCCTTTGGGTATTTCATCCTTTAAATTTCCCTCTTTTAAAACTCCTTGTTGCGCCTCCTTTATTTGAGTAGTAAGGTTATTATGAATCATTATATTCATAGATTTTACTCGAATGGGTTCTCTGTCCTTCCTGCTCAAGGCATCGGCTACCACATTTGCCTTCCCCGGGTGGTAACGAATCTCAAAGTCGTAATCATTCAACAATTCAATCCACCTACGCTGCCTCATATTCAGTTGTTTCTGATTAAATATGTGTTGAAGACTTTTGTGGTCGGTATATATAATACTTTTGACCCCATATAAGTAGTGCCTCCAATTCTTTAATCCAAAAACAACCGCGCCTAATTCCAAATCATGCGTCGTATAATTTTGTTCGTGAATCTTCAATTGTCTAGACGCATAAGCAATCACCTTCGTTCGTTGCATTAATACACAACCGAGACCTTGCTTTGATGCGTCACAATAAATCACAAAATCATCATTCCCTTCAGGCAATGACAATATAGGTGCCGTAGTTAGCTTTTTCTTCAATAACTGAAACACTTTCTCTTGTTCATCATTCCATTCAAATTTCTTCCCTTTATGCGTTAATGCAGTCAAGGGTTTTGCTATTCTGGAAAAGTCTTGGATGAACCTTCTGTAGTAACCAGCTAGTCCTAAAAACTGGCGTATGTGTTTCGGAGTTTTCGGGGTTTCCCACTTTTCAACAGTTTCTATCTTTGCCGGATCCAGCTTAATACCTTCTTTGTTCACTATGTGACCGAGGAATTGAACTTCTTCCAACCAAAATGCACACTTTGAAAACTTAGCGTACAATTCTTCTTTCCTCAATACTTCTAACACCTTTCTCAAATGTTCACCGTGTTCTTGGTCATTCTTTGAGTAAATAAGTATGTCATCAATGAAAACAATGACAAACTTGTCAAGGTATGGTCCACACACTCGGTTCATAAGGTCCATGAACACAGCTGGTGCATTAGTTAAACCAAACGGCATGACCATAAACTCGTAATGACCGTAACGTGTTCTGAAAGCAGTCTTTGGAATATCATCTTCTTTCACCCGCATTTGATGGTACCCGAAACGTAAGTCAATCTTTGAATAAACAGACGAGCCTTGTAGTTGATCAAATAAGTCGTCGATTCTCGGTAGTGGGTAGCGGTTCTTGATGGTAAGTTTGTTCAACTCTCGGTAGTCGATACACAACCTGAATGTACCATCTTTCTTCTTGACAAACAAAACAGGAGCTCCCCATGGTGATGTGCTTGGTCGAATGAAACCACGCTCTAAAAGTTCTTGTAATTGGCTTTGCAGTTCTTTCATCTCACTGGGTGCGAGTCTGTAAGGAGCACGAGCGATTGGTGCAGCTCCTGGTACAAGATCTATTTGAAATTCAACGGATCGATGTGGGGGTAATCCCGGTAATTCTTTCGGAAATACATCGGGAAATTCTTTTGCAATGGGAACATCATTGATGCTCTTTTCTTCAGTTTGTACTTTCTCAACGTGTGCTAGAACAGCATAGCAACCTTTTCTTATTAGTTTTTGTGCCTTCAAATTACTAATAAGATGTAGCTTCGTGTTGCCCTTTTCTCCGTACACCATTAAGGGTTTTCCTTTTTCTCGTATAATGCGAATTGCATTTTTGTAACAAACGATCTCTGCTTTCACTTCTTTCAACCAGTCCATACCGATTATCACATCAAAACTCCCTAACTCTACTGGTATCAAATCAATCTTAAATGTTTCGCTAACCAGTTTAATTTCTCGATTCCGACATATATTATCTGCTGAAATTAATTTACCATTTGCTAATTCGAGTAAAAATTTACTATCCAAAGGCGTCAATGGACAACTTAATTTAGCACAAAAATCTCTACTCATATAGCTTCTATCCGCACCCGAATCAAATAAAACGTAAGCAGATTTATTGTCAATAAGAAACGTACCCGTAACAAGCTCCGGGTCTTCTTGTGCCTCTGCCGCATTAATATTGAAAACTCTTCCGCGGCCTTGTCCATTCGTGTTCTCCTGGTTCGGGCAATTTCTAATAATGTGGCCCGGTTTTCCACATTTATAACAAACTACATTGGCATAACTTGCTCCGACACTACTTGCTCCGCCATTACTCATTCCGACACCATTTGTTCCTTTCGTTCTATTAACCCCTGGTCCGTAGACCTCACACTTCGCCGCGCTATGACCATTTCTTTTACACTTGTTGCAAAATTTGGTGCAGAACCCCGAGTGATTCTTTTCACACCTTTGGCATAGCTGCTTCTGATTGTTGTTGTTGTTGCGGTTATTATTGTTGTTGGGATGATTGTTGTAGTTGCTGTTGTTGTTGTTGTTGTTGTTGTTGTTGGGCCGTTTGTTGTAGTTGCGATTGATGTTGCGATTGTTGGGATAATTGTTGCGATTATTGTTGTAATTGCTGTTGTTGTTGTATTGGTGATTCTTATCACCGTTTTCCTCCCACTTTCTTTTGACTTGCTTCACATTGGCCTCTTCAGCAGTCTGTTCTTTAATTCTTTCTTCAATCTGGTTCACTAGTTTGTGAGCCATTCTACATGCCTGTTGTATAGAGGCGGGCTCGTGTGAACTTATATCTTCTTGGATTCTTTCCGGTAATCCTTTCACAAATGCGTCGATCTTCTCTTCCTCATCTTCGAATGCTCCCGGACACAATAGGCACAATTCTGTGAATCGTCTTTCGTACGTGGTAATATCAAATCCTTGGGTTCGTAACCCTCTAAGTTCTGTCTTGAGCTTATTGACCTCGGTTCTGGGACGGTACTTCTCGTTCATCAAGTGCTTGAATGCTGACCACGGTAGTGCGTACGCATCGTCTTGTCCCACCTGCTCTAGATAGGTATTCCACCATGTTAACGCAGAACCTGTGAAGGTATGCGTAGCATACTTCACTTTGTCCTCTTCAGTACACTTACTTATGGCAAACACCGATTCGACCTTCTCGGTCCACCGTTTCAATCCGATCGGTCCTTCGGTTCCATCAAATTCCAAAGGTTTGCAGGCAGTGAATTCTTTGTAGGTGCATCCTACACGATTTCCTGTACTGCTAGATCCAAGGTTATTATTGGTATGTAGCGCAGCCTGTACTGCGGCTATGTTTGAAGCTAGAAAAGTACGGAATTCCTCTTCATTCATATTCACGGTGTGTCGAGTAGTCGGTGCCATTTCCTTCAAAATAGTCAAATGGAACAAGTTAATCATACAGAATATTAAGAGTAGTTAATAGTATTTCGTAGCATAATATGAACTCATTTATAAAAGCTTTTTCTTCATATTAGCGTTTTATAAGTTTAAATTCGGGTAGTACCTACCCGTTAAGTTCATACTTAGTAGCTAATATACAATTCAACTACTACAATTCTATATGAAAAACTGATTATAATAATATTTCGCGTTCAAACTTTTATACAATATTTTACAAACTTACAATACCGCTTATTTTACATAAAGCATGAAATATAGCACACAATAACTTTGATACAAGATAGTTGTGAAGATAATTCTAGCTAGTACACAAGTCGTTCAGGAAAGGCAATAAAGACACGTAATTCATACGTCCAGAAACAAGTCATGCATTCTGGTTTTACTATGACTACTTCCCATCCTTGGTCTTGTGCAACATAACCGTTATGGCCGTTGATAAGACAGCGTGTTGTAACGTCGTCAAAGGGACGAGGGTTACGTAATGTCCAACAGTCCCGTAATAATCTAAAAACCTCATTTCTTACCCCAATTACCGACTCCGTCACTTGTGGAAACGTTTTGTTTAATAGTTGTAGCCCGATGTTCTTGTTCTCACTTTGGTGAGAAGCGAACATTACTAATCCGTAAGCATAACATGCTTCTTTATGTTGCATGCTAGCCGCTTTTTCTAAATCACGAAGTCCAATATTCGGATATATTAAGTCAAAATAATTTCTTAACCCGTTGCGTAAAATAGCATTTGGGTTCCCCGCAATATATGCGTCAAAGTAAACACATCGTAACTTATGGGTTTCCCAATGTGATATCCCCCATCTTTCAAACGAAAGTCTCTTATAAACCAAGACATTCTTGGAACGTTCTTCGAATGTCTTACAAACTGATCTCGCCTTAAATAGTTGTGCCGAGGAATTCTGGCCGACTCTAGACAAGATTTCATCAATCATGTCTCCGGGTAGGTCTCTTAAAATATTGGGTTGTCTATCCATTTTGTGTTTTTAAACTGTAAAATAGACAAGAGTTAGATTCATAAAAAAATACTTATTAATACAAGCAATTTTTACATATATCATAAAGCATAAGAACACTATATTACATATATTACACCACACGAATACAACTATCTTATTCCGACTCGCTCGTTTCTTCTTCTTCGGTTTTGGTTCGTTTTGCCAAGTTTCTAGGGATATATGATGTTCCCCTAATACGAGCCGTCGTTGTCCACATTGGTTTAGAAAAACCTGGTGGTTTAGAGGTTCCCGGGTCATTGTTACAACTTAAGAACTTCGGGGGTTGATGATACATATAAAGTTCATCGGGGTTGGAATTAGATTTCTCTATTTTTATGCCCTTTCCCTTATTATTTTCTTTTGCCTTTTTAAATTCAGTTGGGGTAATTTCTATAACATCATTGGAATTCTCGTCGGAATCCGATTCATCGGAGAATTGGTAATCCTCCCAATATTTTGCTTCCTTGGCGGAAACACCATTGACCATAATTACCCTTGGTCGGTTGGTTGAGGATTCTCTTTTACTTAACTGTTTTATTATTTCCCCCACCGGTTCCGATTCTTCTTCCGGTTCCGATTCTTCGTCCGGTTCCGATTCTTCTTCCGGTTCCGACTCTTCTTCCGGTTCCTCTTCGGGAACTTGTGAATCAGTCCACGAATAATTCCAATTTACATTTGACTCTTCATTATTATTAGGTGAGTCAATGGGACTTGTTCTAGAGGTAGACATCTATCACATAATATCAAACACGTTAAGAGATTAATATATCACATAATATTCATATGTTAAAAATATATAGTTTCCAACAAAAATGTTAAGCAATCATTTTTAAAGAAAACACGGTCGAAGTCCAGAATCACTAATGCATCCTAACAAACTCGATAAGACACACTAATGCAAATTTTCTGGTTCTCTAAGACCAACGCTCGGATACCAACTGAAATGTCCCGTTCTTATTGATTAAAAACGTTCCATATTAATTGATTTCGTTGCGAGGTTTTGACCTCTATATGAGACGTTTTTCAAAGACTGCATTCATTTTAAAACAAACCATAACCTTTATTTCATCAATAAAGGTTTAAAAAGCTTTACGTAGATTATCAAATAATGATAATCTAAAATATCCTGTTTACACACGACCATTACATAATGGTTTACAATACAAATATGTTACAACAAAATAAGTTTCTTGAATGCAGTTTTTACACAATATCATACAAGCATGGACTCCAAATCTCGTCCTTATTTAAGTATGCGACAGCGGAAGCTCTTAGTATTCACCTGAGAATAAACATGCTTTAAACGTCAACAAAAATGTTGGTGAGTTATAGGTTTAACCTATATATATAAAATCGTAACAATAGACCACAAGATTTCATATTTCAATACACATCCCATACATAGAGATAAAAATCATTCATATGGTGAACACCTGGTAACCGACATTAACAAGATGCATATTTAAGAATATCCCCATCATTCCGGGACACCCTTCGGATATGATATAAATTTCGAAGTACTAAAGCATCCGGTACTTTGGATGGGGCTTGTTGGGCCCGATAGATCTATCTTTAGGATTCGCGTCAATTAGGGTGTCTGTTCCCTAATTCTTAGATTACCAGACTTAATAAAAAGGGGCATATTCGATTTCGATAATTCAACCATAGAATGTAGTTTCACGTACTTGTGTCTATTTTGTAAATCATTTATAAAACCTGCATGTATTCTCATCCCAAAAATATTAGATTTTAAAAGTGGGACTATAACTCACTTTCACATATTTTTACTTCGTCGGGAAGTAAGACTTGGCCACTGGTTGATTCACGAACCTATAACAATATATACATATATATCAAAGTATGTTCAAAATATATTTACAACACTTTTAACATATTTTGATGTTTTAAGTTTATTAAGTCAGCTGTCCTCGTTAGTAACCTACAACTAGTTGTCCACAGTTAGATGTACAGAAATAAATCGATAAATATTATCTTGAATCAATCCACGACCCAGTGTATACGTATCTCAGTATTGATCACAACTCAAACTATATATATTTTGGAATCAACCTCAACCCTGTATAGCTAACTCCAACATTCACATATAGAGTGTCTATGGTTGTTCCGAAATATATATAGATGTGTCGACATGATAGGTCGAAACATTGTATACGTGTCTATGGTATCTCAAGATTACATAATATACAATACAAGTTGATTAAGTTATGGTTGGAATAGATTTGTTACCAATTTTCACGTAGCTAAAATGAGAAAAATTATCCAATCTTGTTTTATCCATAACTTCTTCATTTTAAATCCGTTTTGAGTGAATCAAATTGCTATGGTTTCATATTGAACTCTATTTTATGAATCTAAACAGAAAAAGTATAGGTTTATAGTCGGAAAAAAAAGTTACAAGTCATTTTTGTAAAGGTAGTCATTTCAGTCGAAAAAACAACGTCTAGATGACCATTTTAGAAAACATACTTTCACTTTGAGTTTAACCATAATTTTTGGATATAGTTTCATGTTCATAATAAAAATTATTTTCTCTGAATAACAACTTTTAAATCAAAGTTTATCATAGTTTTTAATTAACTAACCCAAAACAGCCCGCGGTGTTACTACGACGGCGTAAATCCGATTTTACGGTGTTTTTCGTGTTTCCAGGTTTTAAATCATTAAGTTAGCATATCATATAGATATAGAACATGTGTTTAGTTGATTTTAAAAGTCAAGTTAGAAGGATTAACTTTTGTTTGCGAACAAGTTTAGAATTAACTAAACTATGTTCTAGTGATTACAAGTTTAAACCTTCGAATAAGATAGCTTTATATGTATGAATCGAATGATGTTATGAACATCATTACTACCTTAAGTTCCTTGGATGAACCTAATGGAAAAGAGAAAAATGGATCTAGCTTCAATGGATCCTTGGATGGCTCAAAGTTCTTGAAGCAAAATCATGACACGAAAACAAGTTCAAGTAAGATCATCACTTGAAATAAGATTGTTATAGTTATAGAAATTGAACCAAAGTTTGAATATGATTATTACCTTGTATTAGAATGATAACCTACTGTAAGAAACAAAGATTTCTTGAGGTTGGATGATCACCTTACAAGATTGGAAGTGAGCTAGCAATCTTGAAAGTATTCTTGATTTTATGAAACTAGAACTTTTGGAATTTATGAAGAACACTTAGAACTTGAAGATAGAACTTGAGAGAGATCAATTAGATGAAGAAAATTGAAGAATGAAAGTGTTTGTAGGTGTTTTTGTTCGTTGGTGTATGGATTAGATATAAAGGATATGTAATTTTGTTTTCATGTAAATAAGTCATGAATGATTACTCATATTTTTGTTATTTTATGAGATATTTCATGCTAGTTGCCAAATGATGGTTCCCACATGTGTTAGGTGACTCACATGGGCTGCTAAGACCTGATCATTGGAGTGTATATACCAATAGTACATACATCTAAAAGCTGTGTATTGTACGAGTACGAATACGGGTGCATACGAGTAGAATTGTTGATGAAACTGAACGAGGATGTAATTGTAAGCATTTTTGTTAAGTAGAAGTATTTTGATAAGTGTCTTGAAGTCTTTCAAAAGTGTATGAATACATATTAAAACACTACATGTATATACATTTTAACTGAGTCGTTAAGTCATCGTTAGTCGTTACATGTAAATGTTGTTTTGAAACCTTTAGGTTAATGATCTTGTTAAATGTTGTTAACCCAATGTTTATAATATAAAAAGAGATTTTAAATTATTATATTATCATGATATTATGATGTACGAATATCTCTTAATATGATATATATACATTAAATGTCGTTACAACGATAATCGTTACATATATGTCTCGTTTCAAAATCATTAAGTTAGTAGTCTTGTTTTTACATATGTAGTTCATTGTTAATATACTTAATGATATGTTTACATATCATAATATCATGTTAACTATATATATAACCATATATATGTCATCATATAGTTTTTACAAGTTTTAACGTTCGTGAATCACCGGTCAACTTGGGTGGTCAATTGTCTATATGAAACCTATTTCAATTAATCAAGTCTTAACAAGTTTGATTACTTAACATGTTGGAAACATTTAATCATGTAAATATCAATCTCAATTAATATATATAAACATAGAAAAGTTCGGGTCACTACAGGATGCTTTGTACTTCGAGGTTATTTTAAACACACCTGATCTGGTGTACTTCATAGGGTAAAACATGAATGTTAAGACTTGTTACCGAGTGCCTACAACTTATAGAATACTTTTATACACTTGCGAGTGTACATATATTTATAAACGGAAATCTTGTGGTCTATTAATATATTGAAATAATTGTTATGATAAACCTATGAACTCACCAACCTTTTGGTTGAAACTTTAAAGCATGTTTATTCTCAGGTATTAAAGAAATCTTCCGCTGTGCATTAGCTCATTTTAAGGATATTACTTGGAGTCATTCATGGCATATTTTGAAACACGTTGCATTCGAGTCATTGAGTTCATCAAGATTATTATTAAGCCAATTATAGTTGGATGTATTATGAAATGGTGTGCATGCCGTCAACTTTCGTTGTAAAGAAAGTTTGTCTTTTAAAAACGAATGCAATGTTTGTAAAATGTATCATGTAGAGGTCAAATACCTCGCGATGTAATCAACTATTGTGAATCGTTTATAATGTATATGAACGGGTCCTTTCAGTAGGAGCATCCTACATGATTTCTTGTAGAATTAGTTCCACTGCTAGATCCAGAGTTATTGTTATTTTGCATCGAAGCATGTATTGCGGCTATGTTTGCTGCAAGGAAAACACAGAAGTCTTCCTCGCTCATGTTCAAATTCTGACGAGTCGCCGGTGCCATTTCCTTTAAAAATAGCCCAAAAGAATTGAGTTAATCATATAGAATTTAAAAGTAGTCAATAGTATTTCGTAGCATAATATGAACTTATTTATAAAAGCTTTTTCTTCATATTAGCATTTTATAGTTTTAATTCGGGTAGTACCTACCCGTTAAGTTCACACTTAGTAGCTATTATACAATTCAACTACTACGATTCTATATGAAAAATTTATTATAATAATATTTCGCGTTCAAACTTTTATAGAATATTTTACAAACATACAATACCACTATTATACATATAGAATGAAATATAACACATAATAACTTGCTACACGGCAGCTATAAAGGTAATTCTAATTAATACGCAAGTTGTTCAGCAAAGGCAATAAAGACACGTAACTCATAAGTCCAGAAATAGGTCATGCATTCTGGTTTTACTAAAACGACTTCCCATCCTTGATCTTGTGGAAAGTAACCATTATGACCATTGGCTAGGCAGCATGTTGTAATGTCATCAAAAGGACGAGGGTTTTGTAATGCCCAACAGCCTCGTAGCAATCTAAAAACCTTATTTCTTACCCCAACTACTGAATCCGTCACTTGTCGGAATGTTTCATTTAATAGTTGTAATCCGATGTTCTTTTTCTCACTTTGGTGAGAAGCGAACATCACTAACCCGTAAGCATAACATGCTTCTTTATGTTGCATGTTAGAAGCTCTTTCTAATTCACGAAATCCTATGTTGGGATATGTTGAGTCAAAATAGGTTCTTAACCCGTAGAGAAAAATTGCATTTGGATTCCCCGCATTTAACGCTTTAAAGAAAACACGATGTAACTTACGGTCTCTCCAATATGATATACCTCACCTATCAAAGGAAAGCCTTTTATAAACTAAGGCATTTCTGGAAAGTCTTTCAAATGTTTGACAAGTTAATTTCGCCATAACTAATTGTGCTGATGAATTCTGACCGACTCTAGACAAGATTTCATCAATCATATCCTCTTGTAGGTCTTCTAAAATATTAGGTTATTTACCCTTAACATCCATTTTGTATTTTTATACTGTAAAAAATAGACGAGGGTTAGATTCATAAAAGATAATTAACAAACAATACAAGCAATTTTACATTTATCAAAAAAGCACAAGCACACTATATTACATATATTACACAACGTGATTACAGCTCTTTAATCCGACTCACTCGTTTCTTTTTCTTCGGACTTGGTTCGTTTTGCTAATTTCCTAGGGATATATGATGCTCCCCTAATACGAGCTGTCATTTTCCACAATGGTTTAGAAAAACCTGGTGGTTTAGAGGTTCCCGGGTTATTGTTACATTTTAGGAAATACGGACGTTGCTGATACATATAAAGTTCATCGGGGTTGGAATCAGGTTTCTCTATGTTTATACCTTTTCCCTTATTATTTTCTTTTTCTTTATTAAATTGGGTCGAGGTAATTTCTATAACATCATCGGAATCCTCATCGGGATCCGATTCATCGAAAAATTGGTAATCTTCCCAATATTTTGCTTCCTCGGCGGAAACACCATTGACCATTATTGACTTTGGTCCGTTGGTTGAGGATTTTCTTTTATTTAACCGATTTACTGTAGGTATCAATATTTCTTCCTCCGTAACCTCTTCTTCTTCTGGTTCTTCCTCTTACGGTTCCTCCTCTTCCGGTTCCTCTTCTTCCGGTTCCTCCTCTTCCGGTTCCTCTTCTGCCGGTTCCTCTTCTTCCGGTTGCTCTTCGGGAATTTGTAAATCTTCCCAAAGTATATTCGACTCTTCATTATTATTAGGTAAGTCGATAGGGTTTGTACTAGAGGTAGACATCTATCACACAATATTAAACACGTTAAGAGATTAATATATCACATAATATTTACATGTTAATAATATATAGTTTCCAACAAAAAAGTTAAGCAATCGTTTTTTTTTTTTTTGAAGAAAAACACGGTCAAAGTCCAGACTCACTAATGCATCCTAACAAATCCCGTTCATATTGATTATAAACGTTCCATATTAATTGATTTCGTTGCGAGGTTTTGACCTCTATATGAGATGTTTTTCAAAGACTGCATTCATTTTTAAAACAAACCATAACCTTTATTTTATCGACAAGGTTAACAAGACACCACTTAGATTATCTAGAAATGATAATCTAACAAATATTACACTTACACACTACCAATACATATTGGTTTACAAATATTAATATGTTACAACAAAATAAATCTCAAATGCAGTTTTAAATAATATTATACAAGCATGCTGACACCAAATCTTGTCCATATAATAGCATGCAACAGCGGAAGCTCTTAATAATCACCTGAGAATAAACATGCTTTAAACATCAACAAAAATGTTGGTGAGTTATAGGTTTAACCTATATTTATCAAATCGTAATAATAGAGCACAAGATTTCATATTTCAATATACATCCCATACATAGAGATAAAAGTCATTCATATGGTGAACACCTGGTAACCGACCTTAACAAGATGCATATAGAATATCCCCTATCATTCCGGGACTCCCTTCGGACATGATGAATTCGAAGTACTAAAGCATCCGGTACTTTGGATGGGGCTCGTTGGGCCCAATAGATCTATCTTTAGGATTCGCGTCAATTAGGGTATCTGTTCCCTAATTCTTAGATTACCAGACTAAAAAGGGGCATATTCGGTTTAATAATCCAGCCATAGAATGTAGTTTCATTTACTTATGTCTATTTTGTAAAACATTTATAAAACTGCATGTATTCTCATCCCAAAATATTATATTTTAAAAGTGGGACTATAACTCACTTTCACAGATTTTTAGTTCGTCGGGAAGTAAGACTTGGCCACTGGTCGATTCACGAACCTATAACAAATATGTACATATATATCAAAGTATGTTCAAAATATATTTACAACATTTTAAATACGTTTTGCTATTTTAAGTTTATTAAGTCAGCTGTCCTCGTTAGTAACCTACAACTAGTTGTCCATAGTTAGATGCATAGAAAATAAAGCAATATATATTATCTTGAATCAATCCACGACCTCGTGTATACAAGCCTCAGGCTAGATCACAACTCAAAGTATATATAATATTTTGGAATCAACCTCAACCCTGTATAGCTAACTCCAACATTACTGCATATAGAGTGTCTATGGTTGTTCCGAAATATATATAGATGGGTCGATATGATATGTCAAAATATTGTATTCGTGTCTATGGTATCCCAAGATTACATAATATATTAGAATACATGTATAATACAATATGAGTTATCTAGGATATGATTAATATAGATTTGTTACCAATTTGCACGTAGCTACAACAAGAAAAATTATCCAATCTTGTTTTACCCATAACTTCTTCGTTTTAAATCCGTTTTGAGTGTTTCAAGTTGCTATGGTTTCATATTGAACTTTATTTTATGAATCTAAATAGCAAAAGTATAATTTTATAGTCAAAAGTACAGGTTACAAGTCATTTTTGTAAAGGTAGTCATTTCAACCGAAAGAACGACGTCTAGATGACCATTTTGGAAAACATACTTCCACTTTGAGTTTAACCATGATTTTTGGATATATTTTCATGTTCATAAGGAAAATAATTTTCCCAGAAGAACAACTTTTAAATAAAATTTTATCATAGTTTTTAATTAACTAACCCAAAACAGCCCGCGGTGTTACTACGACGGCGTATATCCAATTTTACGGTGTTTTTCGTGTTTTCAGGTTTTAAATCATTAAGTTAGCATATCATATAGATATAGAATATGTGTTTAGTTAATTTTAAAAGTCAAGTTAGAAGGATTAACTTTATTTGCGAACAAGTTTAAAATTAACTAAACTATGTTCTAGTGATTACAAGTTTAAATCTTCGAATAAGATAGTTTTATATGTATGAATCGAATGATGTTATGAACATCATTACTACCTTAATTTTAGTAGGTAAACCTACTGGAAATGAGAAAAATAGATCTAGCTTCAAAGGATCCTTGGATGGCTGGAAAATTCTTGAAGCAGAATCATGACACGAAAACAAGTTCAAGTAAGATTTCCACTCGAAATAAGATTGTTATAGTTATAGAAATTGAATCAAAGTTTGAATATGAGTATTACCTTGTATTAGAAAGATATCTTACTGTAAATAAGAAAGATTTCTTGAGGTTGGATGATCACTTTATAAGATTGGAAGTAAGCTAGCAAACTTGGAAGTATTCTTGATTTTATGAAACTAGAACTTATAGAATTTATGAAGAACACTTAGAACTTGAAGATAGAACTTGAGAAAGATCAATTAGATGAAGAAAATTGAAGAATGAAAGTGTTTGTAGGTGTTTTTGATCATTGGTATATGGATTAGATATAAAGGATGTGTAATTTTGCTTACTTGTAAATAAGTCATGAATGATTACTAATATTTTTGTAATTTTATGAGATATTTCATGCTAGTTGCCAAATGATGGTTCCCACATGTGTTAGGTGACTCACAAAAGCTGCTAAGAGCTGATCATTAAAGTGTATATATCAATAGTAAATACATTTAGAAGCTGGGTATTGTACGAGTACGAATATGAGTGCATACGAGTAGAATTGTTGATGAAAATGAATGAGGATGTAATTGTAAGCATTTTTGTTAAGTAAAAGTACTTTGATAAGTGTCTTAAAGTCTTTCAAAAGTGTATGAATACATATTAATACACTACATGTATATACATTTTAATCGAGTTGTTAAGTCATCGTTAGTCGTTACATGTAAGTGTTGTTTTGAAACCTTTAGGTTAACGATCTTGTTAAATGTTGTTAACCCATTGTTGATTATATCTAAAGAGATGTTAAATTATTACATTATCATAATATTATGATGTATTAATATATCTTATTATGATATATATACAATTAAATGTCGTTACAACGATAATCGTTACATATATGCCTCGTTTCGAAATCCTTAAGTTAGTAGTCTTGTTTTTACATATGTAGTTCATTGTTAATGAAACAACCCATCCTAATCCATCCGGACGAAGTCCATATTGATTATAAATGAATCACAATAGTTGGTTACATCGCGAGGCATTTGACCTCTATATGATACGTTTTATAAACATTGCATTGTTTTGAAAAGATATACCATAAATGAATATTTAAAATTCAATGTTTTCGACATCTGATGATTTCTACATATAGACAATCACCGTAAATAATAGTTTACAAGAATACTTCCATAGACAATGCAGTCAAAATAAATACACGGTGATGATTTTGTTAATGCAATACTTCCTCGATTAAAACATGTATGACTCCATGCACATAGTTTCTCTAACATATATTCAAACAGCGGAAGACTTCTAGGAACCTGAGAATAAACATGCTTTAAAACGTCAACATAAAGTTGGTGAGATATAGGTTTAATGCTAGCAGCGTTATAAATATAGACCACAAGATTTCATATCCTTAAACGTTTTAATAAAAATATTCTAAGTGGTTGAGCACTTGATAACCATACTTAACATTTAATCAACGTCGCCTATTCCCTTTATTATGAAATCTCACTACACCGTACCTAGTGTAGTCACCGAAATGAAGTACTGTGCAACCGTTGAATACTGGTCGTCCAGTCTGGTTGGGGTTGTCAGGCCCGATAGATCTATCAACAGGATTCGCATTTACAATACCTCATGTAAATAGTAGTTACCAAGTTACAGGGAAGTATGCCAGTGGTACAACTCAACGTAGAATATATATTTTTAATCACTTGTGTCCATAACGTAAATCATAAAATGCATGTATTCTCATCCCGAAATATTTAGAGTTTAAAAGTGGAACTATATACTCACTTTTGCTTTGAAGATATTTAACACGACTTGGTCTCCGATAGATATCACGAACCTAACCATATATATAATATATTAACATATTTTCTTTTCAAATAATCGTTACATATATATTTATAATACTTTTAATATCTATTAGTCCGTAGTTAGCAGTCCGATGTTAGTGGTCCATAATTAGTTGCTCAATAAATAAATAAAGACCCCATCGTATTCGTATTGATCAGAATTAATCACGACCCATGGTACCATGTTGTCAAATGACGTGTTGCGTACATAAAGTACCGTGTTGTCAAATGACGTGTTGCGTACAATCATGAGGTCTTATAATTAATCTTCTCGTGTTGTTTACGGGTTGTCCTGAAATATATAAAATCAAATCATAAGTAAATATATATAAAATATCATATTAATTAGCAAAGATATGATTAGTTTAGTTTTACTCCAATTAATTTCGTAGCTAAACTAGCTTTGGATACCCAATTTTGTTTTAGCCGTAGTTTCTTCAATATAACTCCGTTTTTGTTGGTTCAACTTGCCACTTCCTTAGATCGAGTCATTATTTATGAATATGAACTGCAAATACCTTAGTTTGCATTTAAAATCATAGGTTATAGGTCAAACTTTGGTGAATCTTATGAAAGCGATCATTTCCGTTGTAAAAACAACATCTAGATGATCATTTTTACAAAAATACTTACACTTTGATTTACACCATGAGATTTTTATATATTAACATATTCATAAGAAATATTATTTTTCCATAATATAAACTTCCAATTCAAAGTTTAAGATGGTTTTTAATTATCCAACCCAAAACAGCCTCCGGTTGCACTCCAATGATGTAGATTCAGTTTTAAGGTGTTCTTTGTAAAATCAAGTTGTATCTAGTTAAGTTTGCATATCATTATGATATATTACAGGTCTTGAAGTATTTTAAAAGTCAAGTTAGAAGGATATATTTAGTTTGCGACAAATTTGAAATCATTCAAACTATGTTCTTGTTGTTATAATTTATAACTCAAAATAAGATAGCTTTATGAATATGAATCGAATAAGATTATGAATAAAGTTACTACCTCAAGTTACTTGGATAAAGCTACTGGAAAGAAAGTATAATTCTTGATCTTCAAAGAGTTTTTGAAATGGGTTCAAAAGATTGAAAGTATAAACTTGAAATGGATGATCTTCATGAAGTGTTCTTGTTTGGTTTTTCTTATGATAATTTTAGGTTGTTTTAAGGCTTATAATTGAAGTGTTTTTGCTGAATTGAAGTAGTAGAACAAAGGCTTTCAAGTGTGTGTTTTTAGGGAGTAAAATCTTAGAATAAAAATTGAAATGCAAATGATATAGATATAGATATATAAAATGTCATATGTATATAGATATAAAGAGATTCCAAGTTGAAAATGTAGCTAGAAGTTTAATACTAGATGTTAAGAGTTGTTAAACATGTCTCCCCCATGATTAAAAAGGTTGAAAATGATGTTTTACTATGGGTATATATGAATAGTAAATACATCCAGAAGTTGTGTATAATACGGGTATAAATACAAAATTATTTTGTTTATGTGTTTAAAGATGTCTCATGAGTCATATGTAATAACAAGGATGTCATTTTCCATGATAAAAGGTTGAAAATGATGTTTTCCTATTAGTATATTTCAATAGTAAATACATCTAGAAACTGTGTATTAATACATCTTAATACAATACATATATATTTATTTTAACTTAGAAGTTATAACGTCATTAAGCGTTTTATATATATATATATATATATATATATATATATATATATATATCGTTTCGAAGTCCTTAAGTTAGTAGTCTCATTTTATGTATATAATCCATTGTTAATATATTTAATGAGATACTTAATTATCATATATTCAAGTTAGATATAATCCATATATATCCATATATATATACATAAGTATATAATTAATACAAGTTATGACGTTCGTGAATCATCGGACAAATGGATAGTCAATTGTTTGTATAAAACTCATTTCAAAAGTTTTAAAACTTGTCAAAATTCATTGCTTATCATGACGAAATTATTAAATCATATAGAGAATTGGTTTAAAATAAGTTGAAATTTTCCGGGTCGTCACAGTTAATATACTTAATGATATGTTTACTTATCATAATACCATGTTAACTATATATATATATATATATATATATATATATATATATATATATATATATATATATATATATATATATATCCATATATATGACATCATATAGTTTTTACAAGTTTTAACGTTCGTAAATCACCGGTCAACTTGGGTGCTCAATTGTCTATAAGAAACCTATTTCAATTAATCAAGTCTTAACAAGTTTGATTGCTTACCATGTTGGAAACACTTAATCATGTAAATAAAAATTTTATTTAATATATATAAACATGGAAAAGTTCGGGTCACTACAGTACCTACCAGTTAAATAAATTTCATCCCGAAATTTTAAGCAGTTGGAGGTGTTGACGTATCTTCTAGAAATAAGTGCGGGTATTTCTTCTTCATCTGATCTTCTCGTTCCCAGGTGAACTCGGGTCCTCTACGAGCATTCCATCGAACCTTAACAATTGGTATCTTATTTTGCTTAAGTCTTTTAACCTCACGGTCCATTATTTCGACGGGTTCTTCGATGAAATGAAGTTTTTCGTTGATTTGGATTTCGTCTAATGGAATAGTGAGATCTTCTTTAGCAAAACGTTTCTTCAAATTTGAGACGTAGAAAGTGTTATGTACAGCCGCGAGTTGTTGAGGTAACTCAAGTCGGTAAGCTACTGGTCCGACACGATCAATAATCTTGAATGGTCCAATATACCTTGGATTTAATTTCCCCCTTTTACCAAATCGAACAACGCCTTTCCAAGGTGCAACTTTAAGCATGACCATCTCTCCAATTTCAAATTCTATATCTTTTCTTTTAATGTCAGCGTAGTTCTTTTGTCGACTTTGGGCGGTTTTCAACCGTTGTTGCCGATGGAAATTGAGTTCAAGGGTGATGAATGGTTTGTGTATTGTGCCATGTATCATATCTAAATATCTATATAACACTCCATGTGATATTGATATATAGGAGAAATATGATAAAGCAACAAGTATGAGTGCATAAGAATAGACAAAAGGATTCCAGTACAAATCACTCAATTTAACATAGTGACGTTCAATTATTAATTGATTCTTGATTCAATTTTCTGTAATAAGTTCAATCAATCGAAAGCATAAATTAATAAAATAATAATTATAATATTATTTAAAATATAAACGTGTGAATTGTTAGCCGTCGTCTACTATTTCATTCACGGACTGAAATTCGTGTCCCGTTGATCATCAGTGGCGGATAAAAAGTCTTTGGAAAAATTCCATATTTTTAAATTAATTATATTTATTTATTTTGGTCATTATGGTATAAAATTCGATCATTAATTTATAAAAAAAAAAATTACATCAACTGTCCCTCTCATTTATGGGTGAAATATAAAAAGTGTTAAAATCTAATAACTAAATCCTAAATACATTTTTAGTAAGCCTAATATTTATAGAACTCATTTCGGATCACCATTTATTTTAAAATCATATAAGTTCGAATTAAACTTCTCTAAATAATAATCGAAACGTCCAACGAGTATTACAATCATTAAATAATTATATTTAATATACTCTATACATATATTTATATTTATATGTATACACATTTATTTACAAATAATGGTTCGTGAATTGTCGAGAATGGTCGAAGGTCAATTGAATGTAATGAAACAGTTCAAAATTTTGAGACTCAGTTTAATAGACTTTGCTTATCTTATTGAAACCATATAAAGATTAAGTTTAAATTTTGTCAGAAATTTTTGGGTTGTCACACGACACGAGCTTGTTGAAGGAACATCTCCTTTAATTGTGTGATCATGTCAAATGCACTATGATGCTCGAAGTCCTTTTGGAGTTCGGGGACCATGGTCCCAAGCATAAGGCAAGAAACATGCACCGAATCGGCGCAATATTTCTCCTAATATGCCATTCCTTCGGCATCATCCTCCTCGGGTTGGTCGGGAATGGGGTCCTCCAATACATACGTCCTATCCTCAAGCTTGAGGACAATTCTTAAATTGCGGTACCAATCCATGAAATTTGTATGGTTGAGTTTTTCCTTTTCGAGTAAGGACCTTAAAGATAGGTTATTAAAGTTGATTGGTGTGTTTGGAATGTTGTTGTTATTGGCTGCCATCTACAAAATTTAACAAAGTTTGTTTAAGTATCATTTATAATTTAACAATCAATACCCTTTTATATCCAATTGATATATTAAATTTTAGAATCCAACGGTAAACCAAATTCCGGTTAGGTGACCTTTATCCCGTTATTTGATTTAGCTAGGTAGACATTTATATGACAATTGCAATCCCTTTGCAACTTCTAATGTATGGGATTATGCAATTCTTTTGCATGGCATATTTATCCCATCAACGCCTATTTGTTCCTCACGCTTCGGTGACCCTAAGTTCATGATTCTCAAATCAAGTCGTCCTACTTGTGTAATCGTGTAAACTTAACATACAAGTGGTTAGATGACCTTTATCCCACAAGCATGCAAAATTCACCTTAATCATATTAGTTTGCTCATAACGGTTAGGTGACCTTTAGCCCATCATGAGTTCCCTAATATGCCTAAGTGTCACACAAAAGGATGGCGTTAAACTTGTTTACCTTATTAATAAAAGGGATTTTGAGTTTTCATAATTTCTATTTTTAAGAAAACTTTTATACCATACACTAACATGCATTTAGTGTGTGGTACTTATGAAAAGATTTTCATGTCTTGTAATAAAGCCAATTTTATTACTTTAAAAATAAACCATTTTATTATGTCTTAATAACCAATTATCAAATCCTTTTAGCCATTTTAATTTAACCAATTTAAATTAAAGTTGTGCTCTTTGCATGTGGATAATAATATCCAATTTAACCGATTAAATTATAGTTTTGATTTGTCGATTTTGTTGTAGCAACCAAACATACAATCCATAATCACACAAATAAACAACCACACATGTAAAATAATATGTTCACAATCAAGCCTTTTGGTGGACATTTGTTTAGCCAAAAACAAATGTCACCGGTTAATGGGTCATAACACAAAGTAGGAGATTTTACATCTCCCACTAAATCTTGCATCCAAATGCATGTGTTCTTCCTTTGCTCCATCTTGTGCATCTTCATTCTTTTTACAAAAAAAATATATCCTAATACATTTTTCTCTAGAAAATGAAAATACAACCTAATTTATTTTACATACCAAATATAAAATAAATTACATAACCAAATGAATAAATATTATTACATGCCAAATGAATAAATAATATTACATACCAAATGAATAAATAATCAATCAAACAAGCATGAAACCAAACACAAGGTCATGGCTAGGATTGTGAACATCAACATGTAACCAAACATGACCAAAATGGAAGAACCCAAACCCATTTTAGGTCTTCAAAATTCGGCCAAAAAAGGAACCCACCCAAAACCCAAAATTTTTGCATTTTACATTCATGCATGTTCATAAAATGCAAAATAAAGTGGGTTTAAAAGAACATCTCGAAGCATATTCCATGAACTTTGGCTCTAGATACCATTGTTGAGATTTAACAAGTTCACAAAACACTTAAACCATTTTAAGAAGCAATCAAAGCGGAAGCATGAAAACCCGATTTAAAACTTGTTAAACTTTAACCATTTTAAAGTTAAATCCCAAGTAAGAATCAAGCTATGAAATATACTTACAAACTAAAAGTGGGTTTAGAGTTTTTACCTCCTCAAGCTAGTTGAGGGTTTATCCAAAATATGATGATGAAGATGATGAAGAATAGAGCCTCTAACTTTAAGCCTCAAGTGTGTAATACCCCAAGCTTTTGAACCAATGCCACCAAGGATTAGTTAGGATTTTTAGACACTTGAATATAAGCTAAAAAAAACTCAAGAACCCTTCCTTCCTACTCAAATATTTTGGCCAAGAAAAAAGGAAAAGAAGAGAGAGTTTTGCTAGTGACTTGATTATTGAATGTGTGTGCAAGTAACTAACAAAAGATGGGTAGGTGCATTCATATGGAGTAGTAAAAGCAACTTTAAAAGTAGCCAATGAAAATCCATGCAAGCTCCATCCTCCCATGCCACTTTCATTTTATATAAATTTAAATTTTATAAAATTAAACTTTTATAAAATAAATTTGTAATACTTGCACTTTATTTTTATGTATACATTATTTTATAATACCAATCTATAAAATGTAACATAAAATAATTAATTATTTAACCTAAATAATTAAATTCTTTATATATAAATTATTCCATAATTTATATATATATACAATCAAGTAATATTATTTTAGAAACCATTTTTCTAAAATTCAAGTGTCACATATTTAATCAACGATCCAATCGCTAGGATCAAATATGAATAAGGTGTCGGTAAGCTTGTTATTGGGTATGACCCGACTTGGATCAAAACACAATAGCCACATTAATTTAATATGTCTCTCGGGCATACGAAATACCTTCATTCGTTTGCAGCGACATTGCGAAGATTAATTCAAAAGGATCACGCATATGATCCATTTTGTGCGGAAAACTCGATTGAGACTGAAAAATCAATTAATATGGTCAAACACCGCATGGAAAATTTCTAAGCAATGATAGCAAAACTTAAGCATTTTATTGCAGTGTCTACGCGATCTGGTGTGTCATCAGAAATATCATTGCAGTGATAGAAATACTTGTAAGAACGTTGAAAATGATTACCTTGTGTGAAGGTTTTTTGTATAAAATTTCTTTTCATATTGATGTAAAGATGTTGTGCTAAGAGCACGTTTGTGGTGTAACTTTTTAAATAATAAAGGCAATCTTTAGAGAACACTATTGCGTGATTCTTTTATGATAACTTTGCATGTAAAAGCGCAGTAATAATTAACAACGATGGAAAAGCCCACTATGTTGGAACAAATAAATATAATTGAAGTGTTTGCGAAATGGTGGAACTTGTATTTAAAATTTTCCTAAGTAGTGAATTTGCCCAACTTAGATGCTTCGCAATCATGTTAAGCGTAATTAAAACCCAAATGTATACCCAAGGATCGCTTTGACCGACTTGGAAGATTTGTAAGGTATATTGATTATACAATTAAAAGATTTTTTCGCAGAAGTAAATGTTTATTATGTGCACAATAATAAATGTTGAAATTGCAAAGGACAAGTCTAGCGATTACGAATATTAATTGAAACAAAGCGCTATATAAATGATAAACACTTGCAACTGAAATGTTAAAAATGAAACTTTATTAATGTTGCGCAATAGAAATGCGCCAAACGCATGTATAAATCAGTTACGTAGTATTTGTGGATTTTCACGCAATGCAAATTACATATCAAAAGAAAACTACATAGTGAGTTTTATAATATCTTCTGCGGTTACATCCTCTTTGCGGAAAATTTCCAGTAGCTCAGGGATGTTAATCTTCTCAATCTCTGCTGAACATTGCTTATATGCATCACGAGCATCTTCAAGTGAGCATATTTCTTTAACCGCAATATCAAGCAGTGGTTCGGTGAGATTGGTTACTTTTAGCAGAAGTTCCAGAAACGCGCATCGTGTAACAATGTTTGAAGCCTAGTGGTCTATCCTAGGGGATACACATATAAAAGTATCATTTTTATACAGAAAAATAGAACAAAGTGCACAAAAGATAGCAATATTTGGCAGTTTTTATCATTTGCCGTCCAGCGTACAGCAGGCTGCCCAACGTCATGCATAAGCCCTGCAGGCAGCTTCTATGCTTAAGCTCATTTACTAGGCACATGAACGGCACACAGCCACGTCAGCCGCATCAAAGTCAGTTCCGTCTATTTCGCACAACAGAATTAATCAGCGATTAACATGTGTATCCCGAGAATTTCGGACATTTTACGCCTATAAATATACCCCTGGGTCACTGTATTTATCATATGAACTTCAGTCAGAGAGAACTACACTTTCTCTCTCACACAGTTCTTTATCACTCTAAACGCACATTAGCCGCTTAGCAGCAATACGCTAGATGGATCAATTATAGATTGATCCCCAGACTGATTGAGGCCACCCCACGGATCTCCCATTTGTGTTCCGGATCTGCATAGATTATTTCTCGAAGGCAAACATCAGTCGGCATCATACACTCAATGCTAAGCAGTTATTGTATTGCACTGGTACCTTACAACCGCTACACGGAAAATCTTACCAACATATGGCGCAGATCATATACATAGCATTGTATATGTATATTTAAGTTGTTAAGAGCCAAAAGCAGAATTACGTGGACTATAATCTAAAGTTATAGAATATTCGCTGAAAATAAATACAACAGTTATGTTTTCGTGCTAATAAAGGACTGCGGTTTAATCCGCTGAGTTTCTGCAGACATTTAAGAAACTCGTAGACCGCGGATATTTTGAATAATATAAATAGAGAGCATGGCCTCTCATTTATGGGTTGTTGATTTTCTGCCATTTTGCCCAAGCCTTCGTGATTTCCACTTGTGATCTTGCCCAAGGGATTTTACATTGTGCTAAGGTGAATTATGCTAATTAACAATCAAGACCGGGTCGGGGTGGTTGATCACTTAATTGCTAAAGTGAAAGACGATCATTGGGGCCTAAAATAATCATCAAACATCTCATCCTTAATCTTTTTATTGCACTCAATCCTTAATTAAGCAACAACTTAATATAGGATTTATCAATTGGCGCCATCCGTGGGACTCGTTTTGCAAAATTAAAATGAAAATTTTTTCTCTTGTGCTATCAAACGATTAATTCTTCGATTTAGTTTCAATTGTATTTTTGTTGTGATGATTTGCAGGAGCATACGTTTGAAATTGGCGGTAAATTGCTTAATTGTTTCGAATAATGAGCAATTTTGGAAATGATGGTGATATACTGGTTGCTGTGCGAGAAGATGTCCAAAAAAGCGGAAAAAAGCGAAAGTCAGCTAAAATGTATCAAAGTTGGCAACTCGCACCAATTAGTTTCCCAAAAATGCAGAGTGATGATTTCTCCGAAACGCGAAAACACTCTTACGCGATTAAAAATTCGGAGAGATAACAAACGCGCGACGAAAAATAAATATAAATACCCTATATAATTATATGATCTAAAAATATCATATTTAAAATAATTAAGATTTAAATATCTCAAAAACGCGACCGTTGGTTTGAAAATCGAAAAGATTCGCCGAATAGAAATCCACGACACGTAGAAACGTACAAATTAAAATATGAATACAATTATTCACATAACACTTAATAATTAATATATTATTATTAATATAATAATATAGGCCATAGAAATGACGTAGCACAATTAACAGTTAACGGTCGTTAAATAATTAACGGAAAAGATAACGGCAAAAGTAGGGTCGTGACAGTACCTTCCCGTTACGGAAATTTCGTCCCGAAATTTAAGCAGGTGCAGGGTGAAATGTCCCGTTCTTATTGATTAAAAACGTTCCATATTAATTGATTTCGTTGCGAGGTTTTGACCTCTATATGAGACGTTTTTCAAAGACTGCATTCATTTTTAAACAAACCATAACCTTTATTTCATCAATAAAGGTTTAAAAAGCTTTACGTAGATTATCAAATAATGATAATCTAAAATATCCTGTTTACACACAACCATTACATAATGGTTTACAATACAAATATGTTACAACAAAATAAGTTTCTTGAATGCAGTTTTTACACAATATCATACAAGCATGGACTCCAAATCTTGTCCTTATTTAAGTATGCGACAGCGGAAGCTCTTAATAATCACCTGAGAATAAACATGCTTAAAACGTCAACAAAAATGTTGGTGAGTTATAGGTTTAACCTATATATATCAAATCGTAACAATAGACCACAAGATTTCATATTTCAATACACATCCCATACATAGAGATAAAAATCATTCATATGGTGAACACCTGGTAACCGACAATAACAAGATGCATATATAAGAATATCCCCATCATTCCGGGACACCCTTCGGATATGATATAAATTTCGAAGTACTAAAGCATCCGGTACTTTGGATGGGGTTTGTTAGGCCCAATAGATCTATCTTTAGGATTCGCGTCAATTAGGGTGTCTGTTCCCTAATTCTTAGATTACCAGACTTAATAAAAAGGGGCATATTCGATTTCGATAATTCAACCATAGAATGTAGTTTCACGTACTTGTGTCTATTTTGTAAATCATTTATAAAACCTGCATGTATTCTCATCCCAAAAATATTAGATTTTAAAAGTGGGACTATAACTCACTTTCACAGATTTTTACTTCGTCGGGAAGTAAGACTTGGCCACTGGTTGATTCACGAACCTATAACAATATATACATATATATCAAAGTATGTTCAAAATATATTTACAACACTTTTAATATATTTTGATGTTTTAAGTTTATTAAGTCAGCTGTCCTCGTTAGTAACCTACAACTAGTTGTCCACAGTTAGATGTACAGAAATAAATCGATAAATATTATCTTGAATCAATCCACGACCCAGTGTATACGTATCTCAGTATTGATCACAACTCAAACTATATATATTTTGGAATCAACCTCAACCCTGTATAGCTAACTCCAACATTCACATATAGAGTGTCTATGGTTGTTCCGAAATATATATAGATGTGTCGACATGATAGGTCGAAACATTGTATACGTGTCTATGGTATCTCAAGATTACATAATATATAATACAAGTTGATTAAGTTATGGTTGGAATAGATTTGTTACCAATTTTCACGTAGCTAAAATGAGAAAAATTATCCAATCTTGTTTTACCCATAACTTCTTCATTTTAAATCCGTTTTGAGTGAATCAAATTGCTATGGTTTCATATTGAACTCTATTTTATGAATCTAAACAAAAAAAATATAGGTTTCTAGTCGGAAAAATAAGTTACAAGTCGTTTTTGTAAAGGTAGTCATTTCAGTCGAAAGAACGACGTCTAGATGACCATTTTAGAAAACATACTTCCACTTTGAGTTTAACCATAATTTTTGGATATAGTTTCATGTTCATAATAAAAATCATTTTCTCAGAATAACAACTTTTAAATCAAAGTTTATCATAGTTTTTAATTAACTAACCCAAAACAGCCCGCGGTGTTACTACGACGGCGTAAATCCAGTTTTACGGTGTTTTTCGTGTTTCCAGGTTTTAAATCATTAAGTTAGCATATCATATAGATATAGAACATGTGTTTAGTTGATTTTAAAAGTCAAGTTAGAAGGATTAACTTTTGTTTGCGAACAAGTTTAGAATTAACTAAACTATGTTCTAGTGATTACAAGTTTAAACCTTCGAATAAGATAGCTTTATATGTATGAATCGAATGATGTTATGAACATCATTACTACCTTAAGTTCCTTGGATGAACCTACTGGAAAAGAGAAAAATGGATCTAGCTTCAATGGATCCTTGGATGGCTCAAAGTTCTTGAAGCAAAATCATGACACGAAAACAAGTTCAAGTAAGATCATCACTTGAAATAAGATTGTTATAGTTATAGAAATTGAACCAAAGTTTGAATATGATTATTACCTTGTATTAGAATGATAACCTACTGTAAGAAACAAAGATTTCTTGAGGTTGGATGATCACCTTACAAGATTGGAAGTGAGCTAGCAAACTTGAAAGTATTCTTGATTTTATGAAACTAGAACTTTTGGAATTTATGAAGAACACTTAGAACTTGAAGATAGAACTTGAGAGAGTTCAATTAGATGAAGAAAATTGAAGAATGAAAGTGTTTGTAGGTGTTTTTGGTCGTTGGTGTATGGATTAGATATAAAGGATATGTAATTTTGTTTTCATGTAAATAAGTCATGAATGATTACTCATATTTTTGTAATCTTATGAGATATTTCATGCTAGTTGCCAAATGATGGTTCCCACATGTGTTAGGTGACTCACATGGGCTGCTAAGAGCTGATCATTGGAGTGTATATACCAATAGTACATACATCTAAAAGCTGTGTATTGTACGAGTACGAATACGGGTGCATACGAGTAGAATTGTTGATGAAACTGAACGAGAATGTAATTGTAAGCATTTTTGTTAAGTAGAAGTATTTTGATAAGTGTATTGAAGTCTTTCAAAAGTGTATAAATACATATTAAAACACTACATGTATATACATTTTAACTGAGTCGTTAAGTCATCGTTAGTCGTTACATGTAAGTGTTGTTTTGAAACCTTTAGGTTAACGATCTTGTTAAATGTTGTTAACCCAATGTTTATAATATCAAAAGAGATTTTAAATTATTATATTATCATGATATTATGATGTACGAATATCTCTTAATATGATATATATACATTAAATGTCGTTACAACGATAAACGTTACATATATGTCTCGTTTCAAAATCATTAAGTTAGTAGTCTTGTTTTTACATATGTAGTTCATTGTTAATATAATTAATGATATGTTTACTTATCATAATATCATGTTAACTATATATATAACCATATATATGTCATCATATAGTTTTTTTTACAAGTTTTAACGTTCGTGAATCACCGGTCAACTTGGGTGGTCAATTGTCTATATGAAACCTATTTCAATTAATCAAGTCTTAACAAGTTTGATTGCTTAACATGTTGGAAACATTTAATCATGTAAACATCAATCTCAATTAATATATATAAACATGGAAAAGTTCGGGTCACTACAGTACCTACCCGTTAAATAAATTTCGTCCCGAAATTTTAAGCTGTTGAAGGTGTTGACGAATCTTCTGGAAATAGATGCGGGTATTTCTTCTTCATCTGATCTTCACGCTCCCAGGTGAACTCGGGTCCTCTACGAGCATTCCATCGAACCTTAACAATTGGTATCTTGTTTTGCTTAAGTCTTTTAACCTCACGATCCATTATTTCGACGGGTTCTTCGATGAATTGGAGTTTTTCGTTGATTTGGATTTCATCTAACGGAATAGTGAGATCTTCTTTAGCAAAACATTTCTTCAAATTCGAGACGTGGAAAGTGTTATGTACAGCCGCGAGTTGTTGAGGTAACTCAAGTCGGTAAGCTACTGGTCCGACACGATCAATAATCTTGAATGGTCCAATATACCTTGGATTTAATTTCCCTCGTTTACCAAATCGAACAACGCCTTTCCAAGGTGAAACTTTAAGCATGACCATCTCTCCAATTTCAAATTCTATATCTTTTCTTTTAATGTCAGCGTAGCTCTTTTGTCGACTTTGGGCGGTTTTCAACCGTTGTTGAATTTGGATGATCTTCTCGGTAGTTTCTTGTATAATCTCCGGACCCGTAATCTGTCTATCCCCCACCTCACTCCAACAAATCGGAGACCTGCACTTTCTACCATAAAGTGCTTCAAACGGCGCCATCTCAATGCTTGAATGGTAGCTGTTGTTGTAGGAAAATTCTGCTAACGGTAGATGTCGATCCCAACTGTTTCCGAAATCAATAACACATGCTCGTAGCATGTCTTCAAGCGTTTGTATCGTCCTTTCGCTCTGCCCATCAGTTTGTGGATGATAGGCAGTACTCATGTCTAGACGAGTTCCTAATGCTTGCAGTAATGTCTGCCAGAATCTTGAAATAAATCTGCCATCCCTATCAGAGATAATAGAGATTGGTATTCCATGTCTGGAGACGACTTCCTTCAAATACAGTCGTGCTAACTTCTCCATCTTGTCATCTTCTCTTATTGGTAGGAAGTGTGCTGATTTGGTGAGACGATCAACTATTACCCAAATAGTATCAAAACCACTTGCAGTCCTTGGCAATTTAGTGATGAAATCCATGGTAATGTTTTCCCATTTCCATTCCAGGATTTCGGGTTGTTGAAGTAGACCTGATGGTTTCTGATGCTCAGCTTTGACCTTAGAACACGTCAAACATTCTCCTACGTATTTAGCAACATCGGCTTTCATACCCGGCCACCAAAAATGTTTCTTGAGATCCTTGTACATCTTCCCCGTTCCAGGATGTATTGAGTATCTGGTTTTATGAGCTTCTCTAAGTACCATTTCTCTCATATCTCCAAATTTTGGTACCCAAATCCTTTCAGCCCTATACCGGGTTCCGTCTTCCCGAATATTAAGATGCTTCTCCGATCCTTTGGGTATTTCATCCTTTAAATTTCCCTCTTTTAAAACTCCTTGTTGCGCCTCCTTTATTTGAGTAGTAATGTTATTATGAATCATTATATTCATAGATTTTACTCGAATGGGTTCTCTGTCCTTCCTGCTCAAGGCATCGGCTACCACATTTGCCTTCCCCGGGTGGTAACGAATCTCAAAGTCGTAATCATTCAATAATTCAATCCACCTACGCTGCCTCATATTCAGTTGTTTCTGATTAAATATGTGTTGAAGACTTTTGTGGTCGGTATATATAATACTTTTGACCCCATATAAGTAGTGCCTCCAAGTCTTTAATGCAAAAACAACCGCGCCTAATTCCAAATCATGCGTCGTATAATTTTGTTCGTGAATCTTCAATTGTCTAGACGCATAAGCAATCACCTTCGTTCGTTGCATTAATACACAACCGAGACCTTGCTTTGATGCATCACAATAAATCACAAAATCATCATTCCCTTCAGGCAATGACAATATAGGTGCCGTAGTTAGCTTTTTCTTCAATAACTGAAACGCTTTCTCTTGTTCATCATTCCATTCAAATTTCTTCCCTTTATGCGTTAATGCAGTCAAGGGTTTTGCTACTCTGGAAAAGTCTTGGATGAACCTTCTGTAGTAACCAGCTAGTCCTAAAAACTGGCGTATGTGTTTCGGAGTTTTCGGGGTTTCCCACTTTTCAACAGTTTCTATCTTTGCCGGATCCACCTTAATACCTTCTTTGTTCACTATGTGACCGAGGAATTGAACTTCTTCCAACCAAAATGCACACTTTGAAAACTTAGCGTACAATTCTTCCTTCCTCAATACTTCTAACACCTTTCTCAAATGTTCACCGTGTTCTTGGTCATTCTTTGAGTAAATAAGTATGTCATCAATGAAAACAATGACAAACTTGTCAAGGTATGGTCCACACACTCGGTTCATAAGGTCCATGAACACAGCTGGTGCATTAGTTAAACCAAACGGCATGACCATAAACTCGTAATGACCGTAACGTGTTCTGAAAGCAGTCTTTGGAATATCATCTTCTTTCACCCGCATTTGATGATACCCGGAACGTAAGTCAATCTTTGAATAAACAGACGAGCCTTGTAGTTGATCAAATAAGTCGTCGATTCTCGGTAGTGGGTAGCGGTTCTTGATGGTAAGTTTGTTCAACTCTCGGTAGTCGATACACAACCTGAATGTACCATCTTTCTTCTTGACAAACAAAACAGGAGCTCCCCACGGTGATGTGCTTGGTCGAATGAAACCACGCTCTAAAAGTTCTTGTAATTGGCTTTGCAGTTCTTTCATCTCGCTGGGTGCGAGTCTGTAAGGAGCACGAGCTATTGGTGCAGCTCCTGGTACAAGATCTATTTGAAATTCAACGGATCGATGTGGGGGTAATCCCGGTAATTCTTTCGGAAATACATCGGGAAATTCTTTTGCAATGGGAACATCATTGATGCTCTTTTCTTCAGTTTGTACTTTCTCGACGTGTGCTAGAACAGCATAGCAACCTTTTCTTATTAGTTTTTGTGCCTTCAAATTACTAATAAGATGTACCTTCGTGTTGCCCTTTTCTCCGTACACCATTAAGGGTTTTCCTTTTTCTCGTATAATGCGAATTGCATTTTTGTAACAAACGATCTCCGCTTTCACTTCTTTCAACCAGTCCATACCGATTATCACATCAAAACTCCCTAACTCTACTGGTATCAAATCAATCTTAAATGTTTCGCTAACCAGTTTAATTTCTCGATTCCGACATATATTATCTGCTGAAATTAATTTACCATTTGCTAATTCGAGTAAAAATTTACTATCCAAAGGCGTCAATGGACAACTTAATTTAGCACAAAAATCTCTACTCATATAGCTTCTATCCGCACCCGAATCAAATAAAACGTAAGCAGATTTATTGTCAATAAGAAACGTACCCGTAACAAGCTCCGGGTCTTCCTGTGCCTCTACCGCATTAATATTGAAAACTCTTCCACGGCCTTGTCCATTCGTGTTCTCCTGGTTCGGGCAATTTCTAATAATGTGGCCTGGTTTTCCACATTTATAACAAACTACATTGGCATAACTTGCTCCGACACTACTTGCTCCGCCATTACTCGTTCCGACACCATTTGTTCCTTTCGTTCTATTAACCCCTGGTCCGTAGACCTCACACTTCGCCGCGCTATGACCATTTCTTTTACACTTGTTGCAAAATTTGGTGCAGAACCCCGAGTGATTCTTTTCACACCTTTGACATAGCTGCTTCTGATTGTTGTTGTTGTTGCGGTTATTATTGTTGTTGGGATGATTGTTGTAGTTGCTGTTGTTGTTATTGTTGTTGTTGGGCCGTTTGTTGTAGTTGCGATTGATGTTGCGATTGTTGGGATAATTGTTGCGGTTATTGTTGTAATTGCTGTTGTTGTTGTATTGGTGATTCTTATCACCGTTTTCCTCCCACTTTCTTTTGACTTGCTTCACATTGGCCTCTTCAGCAGTCTGTTCTTTAATTCTTTCTTCAATCTGGTTCACTAGTTTGTGAGCCATTCTACATGCCTGTTGTATGGAGGCGGGCTCGTGTGAACTTATATCTTCTTGGATTCTTTCCGGTAATCCTTTCACAAACGCGTCGATCTTCTCTTCCTCATCTTCGAATGCTCCCGGACACAATAGGCACAATTCTGTGAATCGTCTTTCGTACGTGGTAATATCAAATCCTTGGGTTCGTAACCCTCTAAGTTCTGTCTTGAGCTTATTGACCTCGGTTCTGGGACGGTACTTCTCGTTCATCAAGTGCTTGAATGCTGACCACGGTAGTGCGTACGCATCATCTTGTCCCACTTGCTCTAGATAGGTATTCCACCATGTTAACGCAGAACCTGTGAAGGTATGCGTAGCGTACTTCACTTTGTCCTCTTCAGTACACTTACTTATGGCAAACACCGATTCAACCTTCTCGGTCCACCGTTTCAATCCGATCGGTCCTTCGGTTCCATCAAATTCCAAAGGTTTGCAGGCAGTGAATTCTTTGTAGGTGCATCCTACACGATTTCCTGTACTGCTAGATCCAAGGTTATTGTTGGTATGTAGCGCAGCCTGTACTGCGGCTATGTTTGAAGCTAGAAAAGTACGGAATTCCTCTTCATTCATATTCACGGTGTGTCGAGTAGTCGGTGCCATTTCCTTCAAAATAGTTAAATGGAACAAGTTAATCATACAGAATATTAAGAGTAGTTAATAGTATTTCGTAGCATAATATGAACTCATTTATAAAAGCTTTTTCTTCATATTAGCGTTTTATAAGTTTAAATTCGGGTAGTACCTACCCGTTAAGTTCATACTTAGTAGCTAATATACAATTCAACTACTACAATTCTATATGAAAAACTGATTGTAATAATATTTCGCGTTCAAACTTTTATACAATATTTTACAAACTTACAATACCGCTTATTTTACATAAAGCATGAAATATAGCACACAATAACTTTGATACAAGATAGTTGTGAAGACAATTCTAGCTAGTACACAAGTCGTTCGGCAAAGGCAATAAAGACACGTAATTCATACGTCCAGAAACAAGTCATGCATTCTGGTTTTACTAGGACTACTTCCCATCCTTGGTCTTGTGCAACATAACCGTTATGGCTGTTGATAAGACAGTGTGTTGTAACGTCATCAAAGGGACGAGGGTTACGTAATGTCCAACAGTCCCGTAATAATCTAAAAACCTCATTTCTTACCCCAATTACCGACTCCGTCACTTGTGGAAACGTTTTGTTTAATAGTTGTAGCCCGATGTTCTTGTTCTCACTTTGGTGAGAAGCGAACATTACTAATCCGTAAGCATAACATGCTTCTTTATGTTGCATGTTAGCCGCTTTTTCTAAATCACGAAGTCCAATATTCGGATATATTGAGTCAAAATAATTTCTTAACCCATTGCGTAAAATAGCATTTGGGTTCCCCGCAATATATGCGTCAAAGTAAACACATCGTAACTTATGGGTTTCCCAATGTGATATGCCCCATCTTTCAAACGAAAGTCTCTTATAAACCAAGACATTCTTGGAACGTTCTTCGAATGTCTTACAAACTGATCTCGCCTTAAATAGTTGTGCCGAAGAATTCTGGCCGACTCTAGAAAAGATTTCATCAATCATGTCTCCGGGTAGGTCTCTTAAAATATTGGGTTGTCTATCCATTTTGTGTTTTTAAACTGTAAAATAGACAAGAGTTAGTTTCATAAAAAAAATACTTATTAATACAAGCAATTTTTACATATATCATAAAGCATAAGAACACTATATTACATATATTACACCACACGAATATAACTATCTTATTCCGACTCGCTCGTTTCTTCTTCTTCGGTTTTGGTTCGTTTTGCCAAGTTTCTAGGGATATATGATGTTCCCCTAATACGAGCCGTCGTTGTCCACATTGGTTTAGAAAAACCTGGTGGTTTAGAGGTTCCCGGGTCATTGTTACAACTTAAGGACTTCGGGGGTTGACGATACATATAAAGTTCATCGGGGTTGGAATTAGATTTCTCTATTTTTATGCCCTTTCCCTTATTATTTTCTTTTGCCTTTTTAAATTCAGTTGGGGTAATTTCTATAACATCATCGGAATTCTCGTCGGAATCCGATTCATCGGAGAATTGGTAATCCTCCCAATATTTTGCTTCCTTGGCGGAAACACCATTGACCATAATTAACTTTGGTCGGTTGGTTGAGGATTTTCTTTTACTTAACCGTTTTATTATTTCCCCCACCGGTTCTATTTCTTCATCCGGTTCCGATTCTTCTTCCGGTTCCGATTCTTCTTCCGGTTCCGACTCTTCTTCCGGTTCCTCTTCGGGAACTTGTGAATCAGTCCACAAATCATTCCAATTTACATTTGACTCTTCATTATTATTAGGTGAGTCAATGGGACTTGTTCTAGAGGTAGACATCTATCACATAATATCAAACACGTTAAGAGATTAATATATCACATAATATTCATATGTTAAAAATATATAGTTTCCAACAAAAATGTTAAGCAATCATTTTTAAAGAAAACACGGTCGAAGTCCAGACTCACTAATGCATCCTAACAAACTCGATAAGACACACTAATGCAAATTTTCTGGTTCTCTAAGACCAACGCTCTGATACCAACTGAAATGTCCCGTTCTTATTGATTAAAAACGTTCCATATTAATTGATTTCGTTGCGAGGTTTTGACCTCTATATGAGACGTTTTTCAAAGACTGCATTCATTTTTAAACAAACCATAACCTTTATTTCATCAATAAAGGTTTAAAAAGCTTTACGTAGATTATCAAATAATGATAATCTAAAATATCCTGTTTACACACGACCATTACATAATGGTTTACAATACAAATATGTTACAACAAAATAAGTTTCTTGAATGCAGTTTTTACACAATATCATACAAGCATGGACTCCAAATCTTGTCCTTATTTAAGTATGCGACAGCGGAAGCTCTTAATAATCACCTGAGAATAAACATGCTTAAAACGTCAACAAAAATGTTGGTGAGTTATAGGTTTAACCTATATATATCAAATCGTAACAATAGACCACAAGATTTCATATTTCAATACACATCCCATACATAGAGATAAAAATCATTCATATGGTGAACACCTGGTAACCGACAATAACAAGATGCATATATAAGAATATCCCCATCATTCCGGGACACCCTTCGGATATGATATAAATTTCGAAGTACTAAAGCATCCGGTACTTTGGATGGGGTTTGTTAGGCCCAATAGATCTATCTTTAGGATTCGCGTCAATTAGGGTGTCTGTTCCCTAATTCTTAGATTACCAGACTTAATAAAAAGGGGCATATTCGATTTCGATAATTCAACCATAGAATGTAGTTTCACGTACTTGTGTCTATTTTGTAAATCATTTATAAAACCTGCATGTATTCTCATCCCAAAAATATTAGATTTTAAAAGTGGGACTATAACTCACTTTCACAGATTTTTACTTCGTCGGGAAGTAAGACTTGGCCACTGGTTGATTCACGAACCTATAACAATATATACATATATATCAAAGTATGTTCAAAATATATTTACAACACTTTTAATATATTTTGATGTTTTAAGTTTATTAAGTCAGCTGTCCTCGTTAGTAACCTACAACTAGTTGTCCACAGTTAGATGTACAGAAATAAATCGATAAATATTATCTTGAATCAATCCACGACCCAGTGTATACGTATCTCAGTATTGATCACAACTCAAACTATATATATTTTGGAATCAACCTCAACCCTGTATAGCTAACTCCAACATTCACATATAGAGTGTCTATGGTTGTTCCGAAATATATATAGATGTGTCGACATGATAGGTCGAAACATTGTATACGTGTCTATGGTATCTCAAGATTACATAATATATAATACAAGTTGATTAAGTTATGGTTGGAATAGATTTGTTACCAATTTTCACGTAGCTAAAATGAGAAAAATTATCCAATCTTGTTTTACCCATAACTTCTTCATTTTAAATCCGTTTTGAGTGAATCAAATTGCTATGGTTTCATATTGAACTCTATTTTATGAATCTAAACAAAAAAAATATAGGTTTCTAGTCGGAAAAATAAGTTACAAGTCGTTTTTGTAAAGGTAGTCATTTCAGTCGAAAGAACGACGTCTAGATGACCATTTTAGAAAACATACTTCCACTTTGAGTTTAACCATAATTTTTGGATATAGTTTCATGTTCATAATAAAAATCATTTTCTCAGAATAACAACTTTTAAATCAAAGTTTATCATAGTTTTTAATTAACTAACCCAAAACAGCCCGCGGTGTTACTACGACGGCGTAAATCCAGTTTTACGGTGTTTTTCGTGTTTCCAGGTTTTAAATCATTAAGTTAGCATATCATATAGATATAGAACATGTGTTTAGTTGATTTTAAAAGTCAAGTTAGAAGGATTAACTTTTGTTTGCGAACAAGTTTAGAATTAACTAAACTATGTTCTAGTGATTACAAGTTTAAACCTTCGAATAAGATAGCTTTATATGTATGAATCGAATGATGTTATGAACATCATTACTACCTTAAGTTCCTTGGATGAACCTACTGGAAAAGAGAAAAATGGATCTAGCTTCAATGGATCCTTGGATGGCTCAAAGTTCTTGAAGCAAAATCATGACACGAAAACAAGTTCAAGTAAGATCATCACTTGAAATAAGATTGTTATAGTTATAGAAATTGAACCAAAGTTTGAATATGATTATTACCTTGTATTAGAATGATAACCTACTGTAAGAAACAAAGATTTCTTGAGGTTGGATGATCACCTTACAAGATTGGAAGTGAGCTAGCAAACTTGAAAGTATTCTTGATTTTATGAAACTAGAACTTTTGGAATTTATGAAGAACACTTAGAACTTGAAGATAGAACTTGAGAGAGTTCAATTAGATGAAGAAAATTGAAGAATGAAAGTGTTTGTAGGTGTTTTTGGTCGTTGGTGTATGGATTAGATATAAAGGATATGTAATTTTGTTTTCATGTAAATAAGTCATGAATGATTACTCATATTTTTGTAATCTTATGAGATATTTCATGCTAGTTGCCAAATGATGGTTCCCACATGTGTTAGGTGACTCACATGGGCTGCTAAGATCTGATCATTGGAGTGTATATACCAATAGTACATACATCTAAAAGCTGTGTATTGTACGAGTACGAATACGGGTGCATACGAGTAGAATTGTTGATGAAACTGAACGAGAATGTAATTGTAAGCATTTTTGTTAAGTAGAAGTATTTTGATAAGTGTATTGAAGTCTTTCAAAAGTGTATAAATACATATTAAAACACTACATGTATATACATTTTAACTGAGTCGTTAAGTCATCGTTAGTCGTTACATGTAAGTGTTGTTTTGAAACCTTTAGGTTAACGATCTTGTTAAATGTTGTTAACCCAATGTTTATAATATCAAAAGAGATTTTAAATTATTATATTATCATGATATTATGATGTACGAATATCTCTTAATATGATATATATACATTAAATGTCGTTACAACGATAAACGTTACATATATGTCTCGTTTCAAAATCATTAAGTTAGTAGTCTTGTTTTTACATATGTAGTTCATTGTTAATATAATTAATGATATGTTTACTTATCATAATATCATGTTAACTATATATATAACCATATATATGTCATCATATAGTTTTTTTTACAAGTTTTAACGTTCGTGAATCACCGGTCAACTTGGGTGGTCAATTGTCTATATGAAACCTATTTCAATTAATCAAGTCTTAACAAGTTTGATTGCTTAACATGTTGGAAACATTTAATCATGTAAACATCAATCTCAATTAATATATATAAACATGGAAAAGTTCGGGTCACTACACAGGGGTTGACTCAACATCTGGGAACAAATGCGGGTACTTCTGCTTCATCTGATCTTCACGCTCCCAAGTGAACTCGGGACCACGTCTGGCGTTCCATCTAACCCGGACAATAGGAATTCGGCTCTGCTTAAGAGTCTTAACTTCTCGATCCATAATTTCAATAGGTTCCTCAATAAAGTGTAGTTGCTTATCAACATGAAGTTCTTCCAAAGGAATAGTCTTATCTGCCTCAGCCAAACACTTCTTTAAGTTCGACACATGAAAAACATCGTGAACAACACTGAGTTCTTGTGGCAACTTCAAATGATAAGCCGCCGGTCCAACTCTATCAACAATCTCAAACGGTCCAACAAAACGAGGACTTAGTTTTCCCCTTTTACCAAAACGGATCACACCCTTCCAAGGTGAAACCTTTAACATAACACGATCACCAACTTGAAATTCCACATCTTTCCTTCGCCTATCGGTATAACTCTTTTGCCGACTTCTAGCGGTTCTCAACCTTTCCTTAATCTGTACAATCTTCTCGGTAGTCTCGTGAATAATTTCTGGACCTGTGAGTTGAGCATCCCCAACCTCATTCCAACAGACAGGAGACCTACACTTCCTACCGTACAGAGCTTCAAACGGTGCGGCTTGAATACTTGCGTGATAATTGTTGTTATAAGAAAACTCAGCTAGCGGCAAATATTTATCCCACCCATTACCAAAATCGATAACACACGCTCGTAACATATCTTCCAATGTCTGAATGGTCCTTTCACTCTGACCATCTGTTTGAGGATGATAAGCGGTGCTCATATCTAACCTTGTTCCCAAGGCTTCCTGTAAAGATCGCCAAAACCTCGATACAAATCGACTTTCTCGGTCCGAAATAATGGATACAGGAACACCATGCCTAGAAACAATCTCCTTCAAGTATAAACGTGTGAGCTTCTCCATTGAATTTTTTTCCCTAATCGGCAAAAAGTGAGCCGACTTAGTGAGTCGATCTACAATCACCCAAATAGTGTCATAGCCACCCACAACTCTCGGTAACTTAGTAATAAAATCCATTGTAATTCCTTCCCAAATAGTGTCCAGATGGTTTTTGATGTTCAGCTTTAACCTTAGCACAGGTCAAACACTTAGCCACATACGTAGCCACATCACCTTTCAAATTTGGCCACCAATACAGCTCCTTAAGATCATGATACATCTTTCCTGAACCAGGATGAATAGAGTATCTAGACTTATGAGACTCATTCAAAATAAGTTGTCGCAGTTCACCAAACTTCGGAACCCAAAGATGTCCTGCAAAGTACCTAGTACCATCTGCTCGAATCTCGAATTTCTTAGCCATACCTCTTACGTTCTCTTTCACAAAATTCTCTTCCTTTAAGGCTTCTTGTTGTGCCTCAAGAATCTGCCTTACGAGGTTTGTTCTAATTGTCATATTCAAGGCTCTAAACCTGCGAGGTTCAGCCCTTTCTTTATGACTCAACGCATCCGCCACCACATTGGCCTTACCCGGATGATACAAAAGTTCACAATCGTAATCATTCAACGTCTCAATCCATCTTCGTTGTCTCATGTTCAACTGTTTCTGATCGAGGATATGTTGAAGACTTTTGTGATCTGTGTAAACAGTACTCTTGACCCCATACAAATAATGTCTCCAAATCTTAAGCGCAAAAACAACGGCCCCCAACTCAAAATCATGAGTTGTATAGTTCTGCTCGTGAATCTTCAACTAGCGTGACGCATACGCAATGTGAAATGTTCCGTTCTTATTGATTAAAAACGTTCCATATTTATTGATTTCGTTGCGAGGTTTTGACCTCTATATGAGACGTTTTTCAAAGACTGCATTCATTTTAAAACAAACCATAACCTTTATTTCATCAATAAAGGTTTAAAAAGCTTTAGGTAGATTATCAAATAATGATAATCTAAAATATCCTGTTTACACACGACTATTACATAATGGTTTACAATACAAATATGTTACAACGAAATAAGTTTCTTGAATGTAGTTTTTACACAATATCATACAAGCATGGACTCTAAATCTTGTCCTTATTTAAGTATGCGACAGCGGAAGCTCTTAATAATCACCTGAGAATAAACATGCTTAAAACGTCAACAAAAAAATATTGGTGAGTTATAGGTTTAACCTATATATATCAAATCGTAACAATAGACCACAAGATTTCATATTTCAATATACATCCCATACATAGAGATAAAAATCATTCATATGGTGAACACCTGGTAACCGACATTAACAAGATGCATATATAAGAATATACCCATCATTCCGGGACACCCTTCGAATATGATATAAATTTCGAAGTACTAAAGCATCCGGTACTTTGGATGGGGTTTGTTAGGCCCAATAGATCTATCTTTAGGATTCGCGTCAATTAGGTTGTCTGTTCCCTAATTCTTAGATTACCAGACTTAATAAAAAGGGGCATATTCGATTTCGATAATTCAACCATAGAATGTAGTTTCACGTACTTGTGTCTATTTTGTAAATCATTTATAAAACCTGCAAGTATTCTCATCCCAAAAATATTAGATTTTAAAAGTGGGACTATAACTCACTTTCACAGATTTTTACTTCATCGGGAAGTAAGACTTGGCCACTGGTCGATTCACGAACCTATAACAAATATGTACATATATATCAAAGTATGTTCAAAATATATTTACAACACTTTTAATACATTTTGATGTTTTAAGTTCATTAAGTCAGCTGTCCTCGTTAGTAACCTATAACTAGTTGTCCAAAGTTAGATATACAGAAAAAAATTTAATATATATTATCTTGAATCAATCCACGACCCAGTGTATACACGTTTCAGGCTATATCACAACTCAAAGTATATATATTTTTAGAATCAACCTCAACCCTGTATAGCTAACTCCCACATTACTGCATATAGAGTGTCTATGGTTGTTCCAAATAATATATACACATGGGTCGATATGATATGTCAAAACATTTGCATACGTGTCTATGGTATCCCAAGATTACATAATATATTAGAATACATGTATAATACAATATAAGTTAGCTAGGATATGATTAATATAGATTTGTTACCAATTTTCACCTTGCTACAATAAGAAAAATTATCCAATCTTGTTTTACCCATAACTTCTTCATTTTAAATCCGTTTTGAGTGAATCAAATTGCTATGGTTTCATATTGAACTATATTTTATGAATCTAAAAAGAAAATGTATCGGTTTATAGTCGGAAATATAAGTTACAAGTTGTTTTTGTAAAGGTAGTCATTTCAGTCGAAAGAACGACGTCTAGATGACCATTTTAGAAAACAAACATCCACTTTGAGTTTAACCATGATTTTTGGATATAGTTTCATGTTCATAAGAAAAATCATTTTTCCAGAAGAACAACTTTTAAATCAAAGTTTATCATAGTTTTTAATTAACTAACCCAAAACAGCCAGCGGTGTTACTACGACGGCGTATGTCCGGTTTTACAGTGTTCTTCGTGTTTCCAGGTTTTAAATCATTAAGTTAGCATATCATATAGATATAGTACATGTGTTTAGTTGATTTTAAAAGTCAAGTTAGAAGGATTAACTTTTGTTTGCGAACAAGTTTAGAATTAACTAAACTAGTTCTAGTGATTACAAGTTTAAACCTTCGAATAAGATAGCTTTATATGTATGAATCGAATGATGTTATGAACATCATTACTACCTCAAGTTTTCTGGATAAAGCTACTGGAAATGAGAAAAATGGATCTAGCTTCAAAGGATCCTTGGATGGCTTGAAAGTTCTTGAAGCAGAATCATGACACGAAAAACAAGTTCAAGTAAGATTTCCACTCGAAATAAGATTGTTATAGTTATAGAAATTGAATCAAAGTTTGAATATGAGTATTACCTTGTATTAGAAAGATATCTTACTGTAAATAAGAAAGATTTCTTGAGGTTGGATGATCACTCTACAAGATTGGAAGTAAGCTTGCAAACTTGGAAGTATTCTTGATTTTATGAAACTAGAACTTGTAGAATTTATGAAGAACACTTAGAACTTGAAGATAGAACTTGATAGAGATAAATTAGATGAAGAAAATTGAAGAATGAAAGTGTTTGTAGGTGTTTTTGGTCGTTGGTGTATGGATTAGATATAAAGGATATGTAATTTTGTTTTCATGTAAATAAGTCATGAATGATTACTCATATTTTTGTAATTTTATGAGATATTTCATGCTAGTTGCCAAATTATGGTTCCCACATGTGTTAGGTGACTTACATGGGCTGCTAAGAGCTGATCATTGGAGTGTATATACCAATAGTACATACATCTAAAAGCTTTGTATTGTACGAGCACGAATACGGGTGCATACGTGTAGAATTGTTGATGAAACTGAACGAGGATGTAATTGAAAGCATTTTTGTTAAGTAGAAGTATTTTGATAAGTGTCTTGAAATCTTTCAAAAGTGCATGAATACATATTAAAACACTACATGTATATACATTTTAACTGAGTCGTTAAGTCATCGTTAGTCGTTACATGTAAGTGTTGTTTTGAAACCTTTAGGTTAACGATCTTGTTAAATGTTGTTAACCCAATGTTTATAATATCAAATGAGATTTTAAATTATTATATTATCATGATAATATGATGTATGAATATCTCTTAATATGATATATATATATATACATTAAATGTCATTACAACGATAATCGTTACATATATGTCTCGTTTCAAAATCATTAAGTTAGTAGTCTTGCTTTTACATATGTAGTTCATTGTTAATATACTTAATGATATGTTTACTTATCATAATATCATGTTAACTATATATATATCCATATATATGTCATCATATAGTTTTTACAAGTATTTACGTTCGTGAATCACCGGTCAACTTGGGTGGTCAATTGTCTATATGAAACCTATTTCAATTAATCAAGACTTAACAAGTTTGATTGCTTAACATGTTGGAAACACTTAATCATGTAAATAACAATTTCATTTAATATATATAAACATGGAAAAGTTCGGGTCACTACAGTACCTACCCGTTAAATAAATTTCGTCCCGAAATTTTAAGCAGTTGGAGGTGTTGACGTATCTTCTGGAAATAAGTGCGGGTATTTCTTCTTCACCTGATCTTCTCGTTCCCAGGTGAACTCGGGTCCTCTACGAGCATTCCATCGAACCTTAACAATTGGTATCTTGTTTTGTTTAAGTCTTTTAACCTCACGATCCATTATTTCGGCGGGTTCTTCGATGAATTGAAGTTTTTCGTTTATTTGGATTTCGTCTAACGGAATAGTGAGATCTTCTTTAGCAAAACATTTCTTCAAATTCGAGACGTGGAAAGTGTTATGTACAGCCGCGAGTTATTGAGCTAACTCAAGTCGGTAAGCTACTGGTCCGACACGATCAATAATCTTGAATGGTCCAATATACCTTGGATTTAATTTACCTCATTTACCAAATCGAACAACGCCTTTCCAAGGTGCAACCTTAAGCATGACCATCTCTCCAATTTCAAATTCTATATCTTTTCTTTTAATGTCGGCGTAGCTCTTTTGTCGACTTTGGGCGGTTTTCAACCGTTGTTGAATTTGGATGATCTTCTCGGTAGTTTCTTGTATTATCTCCGGACCCGTAATCTGTCTATCCCCCACTTCACTCCAACAAATTGGAGACCTGCACTTTCTACCATAAAGTGCTTCAAATGGCGCCATCTCAATGCTTGAATGGTAGCTGTTGTTGTAGGAAAATTCTGCTAACGGTAGATGTCGATCCCAACTGTTTTCGAAATCAATAACACATTCTCGTAGCATGTCTTTAAGCGTTTGTATCGTTCTTTCGCTCTGCCCATCAGTTTGTGGATGATAGGCAGTACTCATGTCTAGACGAGTTCCTAATGCTTGCTGTAATGTCTGCCAGAATCTTGAAATAAATCTGCCATCCCTATCAGAGATAATAGAGATTGGTATTCCATGTCTGGAGATTACTTCCTTCAAATACAGTCTTGGTAACTTCTCCATATTGTCATCTTCTCTTATTGGCAGGAAGTGTGCTGATTTGGTGAGACGATCAACTATTACCCAAATAGTATCAAAACCACTTGCAGTCCTTGGCAATTTAGTGATGAAATCCATGGTAATGTTTTCCCATTTCCATTCCGGGATTTCGGGTTGTTGAAGTAGACCTGATGATTTCTGATGCTCAGCTTTGACCTTAGAACACGTCAAACATTCTCCTACGTATTTAGCAATATCGGCTTTCATACTCGGCCACCAAAAATGTTTCTTGAGATCCTTGTACATCTTCCCCGTTCCAGGATGTATTGAGTATCTGGTTTTATGAGCTTCTCTAAGTACCATTTCTCTCATATCTCTAAATTTTGGTACCCAAATCCTTTCAGCCCTATACCGGGTTCCGTCTTCCCGAATATTAAGATGCTTCTCCGATCCTTTGGGTATTTCATCCTTTAAATTTCCCTCTTTTAAAACTCCTTGTTGCGCCTCCTTTATTTGAGTAGTAAGGTTATTGTGAATCATTATATTCATAGATTTTACTCGAATAGGTTCTCTGTCCTTCCTGCTCAAGGCGTCGGCTACCACATTTGCCTTCCCCGGGTGGTAACGAATCTCAAAGTCGTAATCATTCAACAATTCAATCCACCTACGCTGAAATGTCCCGTTCTTATTGATTAAAAATGTTCCATATTAATTGATTTCGTTGCGAGGTTTTGACCTCTATATGAGACGTTTTTCAAAGACTGCATTCATTTTAAAACAAACCATAACCTTTATTTCATCAATAAAGGTTTAAAAAGCTTTACGTAGATTATCAAATAATGATAATCTAAAATATCCTGTTTACACACGACCATTACATAATGGTTTACAATACAAATATGTTATAACAAAATAAGTTTCTTGAATGCAGTTTTTACACAATATCATACAAGCATGGACTCCAAATCTCGTCCTTATTTAAATATGCGATAGCGGAAGCTCTTAATAATCACCTGAGAATAAACATGCTTAAAACGTCAACAAAAATGTTGGTGAGTTATAGGTTTAACCTATATATATCAAATCATAATAATAGACCACAAGATTTCATATTTCAATACACATCCCATACATAGAGATAAAAATCACTCATATGGTGAACACCTGGCAACCGACATTAACAAGATGCATATATAAGAATATCCCCATCATTCCGGGACACCCTTCGGATATGATATAAATTTCGAAGTACTAAAGCATCCGGTACTTTGGATGGGGTTTGTTAGGCCCAATAGATCTATCTTTAGGATTCGCGTCAATTAGGGTGTCTGTTCCCTAATTCTTAGATTACCAGACTTAATAAAAAGGGGCATATTCAATTTAGATAATTCAACCATAGAATGTAGTTTCACGTACTTGTGTCTATTTTGTAAATCATTTATAAAACCTGCATGTATTCTCATCCCAAAAATATTAGATTTTAAAAGTGGGACTATAACTCACTTTCACAGATTTTTACTTCGTCGGGAAGTAAGACTTGGCCACTGGTTGATTCACGAACCTATAACAATATATACATATATATCAAAGTATGTTCAAAATATATTTACAACACTTTTAATATATTTTGATGTTTTAAGTTTATTAAGTCAGCTGTCCTCGTTAGTAACCTACAACTAGTTGTCCACAGTTAGATGTACAGAAATAAATCGATAAATATTATCTTGAATCAATCCACGACCCAGTGTATACGTATCTCAGTATTGATTACAACTCAAACTATATATATTTTGGAATCAACCTCAACCCTGTATAGCTAACTCCAACATTCACATATAGAGTGTCTATGGTTGTTCTGAAATATATATAGATGTGTCGACATGATAGGTCGAAACATTGTATACGTGTCTATGGTATCTCAAGATTACATAATATACAATACAAGTTGATTAAGTTATGGTTGGAATAGATTTGTTACCAATTTTCACGTAGCTAAAATGAGAAAAATTATCCAATCTTGTTTTACCCATAACTTCTTCATTTTAAATCCGTTTTGAGTGAATTAAATTGTTATGGTTTCATATTAAACTCTATTTATGAATCTAAACATAAAAAGTATAGGTTTATAGTCAGAAAAATAAGTTACAAGTCGTTTTTGTAAAGGTAGTCATTTCAGTCGAAAGAACGACGTCTAGATGACCATTTTAGAAAACATACTTCCACTTTGAGTTTAACCATAATTTTTGGATATAGTTTCATGTTCATAATTAAAATCATTTTCTCAGAATAACAACTTTTAAATCAAAGTTTATCATAGTTTTTAATTAACTAACCCAAAACAGCCCGCGGTGTTACTACGAAGGCGTAAATCCGGTTTTACGGTATTTTTCGTGTTTCCAGGTTTTAAATCATTAAGTTAGCATATCATATAGATATAGAACATGTGTTTAGTTGATTTTAAAAGTCAAGTTAGAAGGATTAACTTTTGTTTGCGAACAAGTTTATAATTAACGAAACTATGTTCTAGTGATTACAAGTTTAAACCTTCGAATAAGATAGCTTTATATGTATGAATCGAATGATGTTATGAACATAATTACTACCTTAAGTTCCTTGGATAAACCTACTAGAAAAGAGAAAAATGGATTTAGCTTCAACGGATCCTTGGATGGCTCGAAGTTCTTGAAGCAGAATCATGACACGAAAACAAGTTCAAGTAAGATCATCACTTGAAATAAGATTGTTATAGTTATAGAAATTGAACCAAAGTTTGAATATGATTATTACCTTGTATTAGAATGATAACCTACTGTAAGAAACAAAGATTTCTTGAGGTTGGATGATCACCTTACAAGATTGGAAGTGAGCTAGCAAACTTGAAAGTATTCTTGATTTTATGTAACTAGAACTTGTAGAATATATGAAGAACACTTAGAACTTGAAGATAGAACTTGAGAGAGATCAATTAGATGAAGAAAATTGCAGAATGAAAGTGTTTGTAGGTGTTTTTGGTCGTTGGTGTATGGATTAGATATAAAGGATATGTAATTTTGTTTTCATGTAAATAAGTCATGAATGATTACTCATATTTTTGTAATTTTATGAGATATTTCATGCTAGTTGCCAAATGATGGTTCCCACATGTGTTAGGTGACTCACATGGGCTGCTAAGAGCTGATCATTAGAGTGTATATACCAATAGTACATACATCTAAAAGCTGTGTATTGTACGAGTACGAATACGGGTGCATACGAGTAGAATTGTTGATGAAACTGAATGAGGATGTAATTGTAAGCATTTTTGTTAAGTAGAAGTATTTTGATAAGTGTATTGAAGTCTTTCAAAAGTGTATAAATACATATTAAAACACTACATGTATATACATTTTAACTGAGTCGTTAAGTCATCGTTAGTCGTTACATGTAAGTGTTGTTTTGAAACCTTTAGGTTAACGATCTTGTTAAATGTTGTTAACCCAATGTTTATAATATCAAATGAGATTTTAAATTATTATATTATCATGATATTATCATGTATGAATATCTTTTAATATGATATATATACATTAAATGTCTTTACAACGATAATGGTTACATATATGTCTCGTTTAAAAATTATTAAGTTAGTAGTCTTGTTTTTACATATGTAGTTCATTGTTAATATACTTAATGATATGTTTACTTATCATAGTATCATGTTAACTATATATATATATCCATATATATGTCATCATATAGTTTTTACAAGTTTTAACGTTCGTGAATCACCGGTCAACTTGGGTGGTCAATTGTCTATATGAAACATATTTCAATTAATCAAGTCTTAACAAGTTTGATTGCTTAACATGTTGGAAACATTTAATCATGTAAATATCAATCTCAATTAATATATATAAACATGGAAAAGTTCGGGTCACTACAGTACCTACCCGTTAAATAAATTTCGTCCCGAAATTTTAAGCTGTTGAAGGTGTTGATGAATCTTCTGGAAATAGATGCGAGTATTTCTTCTTCATCTGATCTTCACGCTCCCAGGTGAACTCGGGTCCTCTACGAGCATTCCATCGTACCTTAACAATTGGCATCTTGTTTTGCTTAAGTCTTTTAAGCTCACGATCCATTATTTCGACGGGTTCTTCGATGAATTGAAGTTTTTCGTTGATTTGGATCTCATCTAACGGAATAGTGAGATCTTCTTTAGCAAAACATTTCTTCAAATTCGAGACGTGGAAAGTGTTATGTACAGCCGCGAGTTGTTGAGGTAACTCAAGTCGGTAAGCTACATGTCCGACATGATCAATAATCTTGAATGGTCCAATATACCTTGGATTTAATTTCCCTCGTTTACCAAATCGAACAACGCCTTTCCAAGGTGCAACTTTAAGCATGACCATCTCTCCAATTTCAAATTCTATATCTTTTCTTTTAATGTCAGCGTAGCTCTTTTGTCGACTTTGGGCGGTTTTCAACCGTTGTTGAATTTGGATGATCTTCTCGGTAGTTTCTTGTATAATCTCCGGACCCGTAATCTGTCTATCCCCCACTTCACTCCAACAAATCGGAGACCTGCACTTTCTACCATAAAGTGCTTCAAACGGCGCCATCTCAATGCTTGAATGGTAGCTGTTGTTGTAGGAAAATTCTGCTAACGGTAGATGTCGATCCCAACTGTTTCCGAAATCAATAACACATGCTCGTAGCATGTCTTCAAGTGTTTGTATCGTCCTTTCGCTCTGCCCATCAGTTTGTGGATGATAGGCAGTACTCATGTCTAGACGAGTTCCTAATGCTTGCTGTAATGTCTGCCAGAATCTTGAAATAAATCTGCCATCCCTATCAGAGATAATAGAGATTGGTATTCCATGTCTGGAGACGACTTCTTTCAAATACAGTCGTGCTAACTTCTCCATCTTGTCATCTTCTCTTATTGGCAGGAAGTGTGCTGATTTGGTGAGACGATCAACTATTACCCAAATAGTATCAAAACCACTTGCGGTCCTTGGCAATTTAGTGATGAAATCCATGGTAATGTTTTCCCATTTCCATTCCGAGATTTTAGGTTGTTGAAGTAGACCTGATGGTTTCTGATGCTCAGCTTTGACCTTAGAACACGTCAAACATTCTCCTACGTATTTAGCAACATCGGCTTTCATACCCGGCCACCAAAAATGTTTCTTGAGATCCTTGTACATCTTCCCCGTTCCAGGATGTATTGAGTATCTGGTTTTATGAGCTTCTCTAAGTACCATTTCTCTCATATCTCCAAATTTTGGTACCCAAATCCTTTCAGCCCTATACCGGGTTCCGTCTTCCCGAATATTAAGATGCTTCTCCGATCCTTTGGGAATTTCATCCTTTAAATTTCCCTCTTTTAAAACTCCTTGTTGCGCCTCCTTTATTTGAGTAGTAAGGTTATTATGAATCATTATATTCATAGATTTTACTCGAATGGGTTCTCTGTCCTTCCTGCTCAAGGCATCGGCTACCACATTTGCCTTCCCTGGGTGGTAACGAATCTCAAAGTCGTAATCATTCAATAATTCAATCCACCTACGCTGCCTCATATTCAGTTGTTTCTGATTAAATATGTGTTGAAGACTTTTGTGGTCGGTATATATAATACTTTTGACCCCATATAAGTAGTGCCTCCAAGTCTCTAATGCAAAAACAACCGCGCCTAATTCCAAATCATGTGTCGTATAATTTTGTTCGTGAATCTTCAATTGCCTAGATGCATAAGCAATCACCTTCATTCGTTGCATTAATACACAACCGAGACCTTGCTTTGATGCGTCACAATAAATCACAAAATCATCATTCCCTTCAGGCAATGACAATATAGGTGCCGTAGTTAGCTTTTTCTTCAATAACTGAAACGCTTTCTCTTGTTCATCATTCCATTCAAATTTCTTCCCTTTATGCGTTAATGCATTCAAGGGTTTTGCTATTCTGGAAAAGTCTTGGATGAACCTTCTGTAATAACCAGCTAGTCCTAAAAACTGGCGTATGTGTTTCGGAGTTTTCAGGGTTTCCCACTTTTCAACAGTTTCTATCTTTGCTGGATCCACCTTAATACCTTCTTTGTTCACTATGTGACCGAGGAATTGAACTTCTTCCAACCAAAATGCACACTTTGAAAACTTAGCGTACAATTCTTCCTTCCTCAATACTTCTAACACCTTTCTCAAATGTTCACCGTGTTCTTGGTCATTCTTTGAGTAAATAAGTATGTCATCAATGAAAACAATGACAAACTTGTCAAGGTATGGTCCACACACTCGGTTCATAAGGTCCATGAACACAGCTGGTGCATTAGTTAAACCAAACGGCATGACCATAAACTTGTAATGACTGTAACGTGTTCTGAAAGCAGTCTTTGGAATATAATCTTCTTTCACCCTCATTTGATGATACCCGGAACGTAAGTCAATCTTTGAATAAACAGACGAGCCTTGTAGTTGATCAAATAAGTCGTCGATTCTCGGTAGTGGGTAGCGGTTCTTGATGGTAAGTTTGTTCAACTCTCGGTAGTCGATACACAACCTGAATGTACCATCTTTCTTCTTGACAAACAAAACAGGAGCTCCCCACGGTGATGTGCTTGGTCGAATGAAACCACGCTCTAAAAGTTCTTGTAATTGGCTTTGCAGTTCTTTCATCTCGCTGGGTGCGAGTCTATAAGGAGCACGAGCTATTGGTGCAGCTCCTGGTACAAGATCTATTTGAAATTCAACGGATCGATGTGGGGGTAATCCCGGTAATTCTTTCGGAAATACATCGGGAAATTCTTTTGCAATGGGCACATCATTGATGCTCTTTTCTTCAGTTTGTACTTTCTCGACGTGTGCTAGAACAGCATAGCAACCTTTTCTTATTAGTTTTTGTGCCTTCAAATTACTAATAAGATGTAGCTTCGTGTTGCCCTTTTCTCCGTACACCATTAAGGGTTTTCCTTTTTCTCGTATAATGCGAATTGCATTTTTGTAACAAACGATCTCTGCTTTCACTTCTTTCAACCAGTCCATACCGATTATCACATCAAAACTCCCTAACTCTACTGGTATCAAATCAATCTTAAATGTTTCACTAACCAGTTTAATTTCTCGATTCCGACATATATTATCTGCTGAAATTAATTTACCATTTGCTAATTCGAGTAAAAATTTACTATCCAAAGGCGTCAATGGACAACTTAATTTAGCACAAAAATCTCTACTCATATAGCTTCTATCCGCACCCGAATCAAATAAAACGTAAGCAGATTTATTGTCAATAAGAAACGTACCCGTAACAAGCTCCGGGTCTTCCTGTGCCTCTGCCGCATTAATATTGAAAACTCTTCCGCGGCCTTGTCCATTCGTGTTCTCCTGGTTCGGGCAATTTCTAATAATGTGGCCCGGTTTTCCACATTTATAACAAACTACATTGGCATAACTTGCTCCGACACTACTTGCTCCGCCATTACTCGTTCCGACACCATTTGTTCCTTTCGTTCTATTAACCCATGGTCCGTAGACCTCACACTTCACCGTGCTATGACCATTTCTTTTACACTTGTTGCAAAATTTGGTGCAGAACCCCGAGTGATACTTTTCACACCTTTGGCATAGCTGCTTCTGATTGTTGTTGTTGTTGCAGTTATTATTATTGTTGGGATGATTGTTGTAGTTGCTGTTGTTGTTGTTGTTGTTGTTGTTGTTGTTGTTGTTGTTGTTGGGCCGTTTGTTGTAGTTGCGATTGATGTTGCGATTGTTGGGATAATTGTTGCGATTATTGTTGTAATTGCTGTTGTTGTTGTATTGGTGATTCTTATCACCGTTTTCCTCCCACTTTCTTTTGACTTGCTTCACATTGGCCTCTTCAGCAGTCTGTTCTTTAATTCTTTCTTCAATCTGGTTCACTAGTTTGTGAGCCATTCTACATGCTTGTTGTATGGAGGCGGGCTCGTGTGAACTTATATCTTCTTGGATTCTTTCTGGTAATCCTTTCACAAACGCGTCGATCTTCTCTTCCTCATCTTCGAATGCTCCCGGACACAATAGGCACAATTCTGTGAATCGTCTTTCGTAAGTGGTAATATCAAATCCTTGGGTTCGTAACCCTCTAAGTTCTGTCTTGAGCTTATTGACCTCGGTTCTGGGACGGTACTTCTCGTTCATCAAGTGCTTGAATGCTGACCACGGTAGTGCGTACGCATCGTCTTGTCCCACTTGCTCTAGATAGGTATTCCACCATGTTAACGCAGAACCTGTGAAGGTATGCGTAGCGTACTTCACTTTGTCCTCTTCAGTACACTTACTTATGGCAAACACCGATTCGACCTTCTCGGTCCACCGTTTCAATCCGATCGGTCCTTCGGTTCCATCAAATTCCAAAGGTTTGCAGGCAGTGAATTCTTTGTAGGTGCATCCTACACGATTTCCTGTACTGCTAGATCCAAGGTTATTGTTGGTATGTAGCGCAGCCTGTACTGCGGCTATGTTTGAAGCTAGAAAAGTACGGAATTCCTCTTCATTCATATTCACGGTGTGTCGAGTAGTCGGTGCCATTTCCTTCAAAATAGTCAAATGGAACAAGTTAATCATACAGAATATTAAGAGTAGTTAATAGTATTTCGTAGCATAATATGAACTCATTTATAAAAGCTTTTTCTTCATATTAGCGTTTTATAAGTTTAAATTCGAGTAGTACCTACCCGTTAAGTTCATACTTAGTAGCTAATATACAATTCAACTACTACAATTCTATATGAAAAACTGATTATAATAATATTTCGCGTTCAAACTTTTATACAATATTTTACAAACTTACAATACCGCTTATTTTACATAAAGCATGAAATATAGCACACAATAACTTTGATACAAGATAGTTGTGAAGATAATTCTAGCTAGTACACAAGTCGTTCAGCAAAGGCAATAAAAACACGTAATTCATACGTCCAGAAACAAGTCATGCATTCTGGTTTTACTAGGACTACTTCTGAAAGGACCCGTTCATATACATTATAAACGATTCACAATAGTTGATTACATCGCGAGGTATTTGACCTCTATATGATACATTTTACAAACATTGCATTCGTTTTTAAAAGACAAACTTTCTTTACAATGAAAGTTGACGGCATGCACACCATTTCATAATACATCCAACTATAATTGGCTTTATAATAATCTTGATGAACTCAATGACTCGAATGCAACGTCTTTCAAAATATGCCATGAATGACTCCAAGTAATATCCTTAAAATGAGCTAATGCACAGCGGAAGATTTCTTTAATACCTGAGAATAAACATGCTTTAAAGTGTCAACCAAAAGGTTGGTGAGTTCATAGGTTTATCATAACAATCATTTCAATATATTAATAGACCACAAGATTTCCGTTTATAAATATATGTACACTCGCAAGTGTATAAAAGTATTCTATAAGTTGTAGGCACCCGGTAACAAGCCTTAACGTTCATGTTTTACCCTCTGAAGTACACCAGATCAGGTGTGTTTAAAATAACCTCGAAGTACTAAAGCATCCCATAGTCAGGATAGGGTTTGTCAGGCCCAATAGATCTATCTTTAGGATTCGCGCCTACCGTACATAGACAAGTAGTTTAATGTTACCAAGCTAAGGGTATATTTCTGGTTTAAACCCACATAGAATTAGTTTTAGTACTTGTGCCTATTTCGTAAAACATTTATAAATCAGCGCATGTATTCTCAGCCCAAAAATATATATAAAAAGGGAGCAAATGAAACTCACAATACTGTATTTCGTAGTAAAAATACATATAACGTCATTTAATAAGTGCAAGGTTGGCCTCGGATTCACGAACATATCAATATTGAGATTCAATATTGCAGGAAAGTACGTAGACGCAACGGAGATGATAAACACTAGATTGACCTCACGAGCATACCCATGAACCATACCCATCACCTCCATAGCTATAACCCATAATTTCCTTAGCTTCGACTCATTCAAATAAACTATTTTGAAATCACTCGGACAGCACTCCGTCGTAATATTTTATGTATACTAATAATATCTTGAAATAATACAGAGCAAATATATATATATATATATATATATATATATATATATATATATATATATATATATATATATATCAATTGAGAGAGTTTAGAGAAATATATTTTCAAGTTTCTATGAAATAATGAAACCTATTGAATTCTATTTATAATAGATTTTTGAATTATAAAAGTGAATTATTAAAGTATGAATTATTAAAGTGAATTATTAAAGTATGAATTATTAAAGTGAATTATTAAAGTATGAATTATTAAAGTATGAATTATTAAAGTGAATTATTAAAGTGAATTATTAAAGTATGAATTATTAAAGTGAATTATTAAAGTTAAAGTAAAGTAGAAGTAAAGTAAAGTAAAGGTAAAGTTAAAGTATAGTAAAAGTATAAAAAACTATGTATGTATAATACACGTATAAATATATATAATATTAATTTAAATCGTTATATATATTTAATGAAATAAAATATAAATATCGTTATATTTATTATACTGGTTAAGTAATGAGTTGCAAAAGTGATTCTAGATATTTATAAAAGTTATATACGTTTTAATAATAAAGTTCTTTTTAAACTGAAAACGTCTTTGTACGTTTGAAAATAGATTAATAGAATATTATGGAAACCAATTCTCCACTAACTTTTGTCTAACTTTCATAAATGACACTTTTTTTATTTATTTATAAATAGCTTTACAAATTATTCTGAATACCGTTAAGAGGAATAGATTTTCTCAAATCATAGTGGACCTCTCAACAGAGACTTGTAATCATAATTCAATGTTTCTGATAATTCAATCATTTAATATATATTTTTTTTCGTCGAAAATCATATTGAAACAAATACGTTCGTGTAAAGTATTATACGTTTAATACTTTATTAATATTCTCAAGTTATAATATATATATACATATACATATCTATTTATATATAACGGTTCGTGAATCGTTCGGAATTTGGTCGAGGTTATAATGAATGTATGAACACAGTTTAAAATTCTTGAGATTTAACTTAACAAACTTTTCTTATCGTGTCGGAATAATATAAAGATTAAAGTTTAAATTTGGTCGAAAATTTTCGGGTCGTCACAGTACCTACCCGTTAAAGAAATTTCGTCCCCGAAATTGGATAGAGGTCGTCATGACTAACAATGAGAATGTTATTATAACGATTATAGAGTTTTATCATGTTCAAGAAGAATGGATAAAACAATTCGATTACTCGAAGCGTGTGAGTGAAGTTATCGTAAATGAATGAAATAAGATAATAGTGATTCGTCGTATCTTTTGACGTCATCACGATTGATCTCCGAAAAGAAAATCTTTGTAATCTATATTGGATTTGATTATTCAGCGATTAAGGAAATTATGATCCTCTTCGAATTAATGCGATAATCCATTTTGATTTCTCTGTCGGATATTTCACTATAAATCTACCTCATTTATTTTCTTACAACTGACACCTTCTCAACTCATATTTTAAAGTATTTGTCAATATGCTTCATCCAGTGCTGATTCTTGATATACTCCTCACTTTCATATCTGTCGCTCTTCTTTTTCATCTGCCTCCGGAAGAATCTATTTACTTCTACTATACTCTTTTTTTTATAGTGTTTTTAGTTCTCCCGTGTCTTTATATTGCTATATGCATTGATATATACGGTTTGTGATTTCTGGGTTGTTGTTGGGTTTTTTTTTTTTCCGTATATTTCAAAGTCCTTGCTTCTTCTATAATCATTGTCATCCACAGTTAATGCTCTCTTATATTTGCTATGATTTATACTCCCATTTCTAGTTCGGAGCTTTGTCCTTTCGTTTCTTCTTCTTGCGATTAAGCACCGCTTGTAATGGTCCAGAATTCGCAGATATAAATTTCGGAATGAACATTGTTAATGTTCTAGGAAGGAAATTGTAATGACATGATCTTGACTTGTCAAATTACCAGAATACTTCGGAAAAGGACGAATCATCAAGAAATATTTTCTTGATATTTCGAGATCAAAGAGAATACAAGAGTCGTGTAACATAGCACATGATGACGTTATGATCTGTGAATCATCATGTTCCATTTAGAAACTCAGCATGAATTACTGTAATATAATCACGTTGATCAAGTGTCATTATATTATACTAACTCATGCTTCAGCTCCCAACACTTCTTCAAGAATATTCCTATTTTAAACTCGAATGTTTCAGAATTTAGAAACTAAAATAGTTTCTTTTATGATATAATACAGATAGCGCGAAGAGGTAAATGATTTCAGATAAGAATAATTATAAAAATATCTTCAGAAGTATGGATGATATTTATAATGAATGATACGATGATATCTTAGAATGTCTAATATCAGAGGATGATGAAGGATATTGTCCGCAGGGGTTTAGAGTCAGGAGCAAGGTATTCTTTAATGACTTCAGCAAGTACTGAATCATTTGGATTCTTTGAAGGCAGGTTCAGCCTTTGTGATTTGTCCACAGCCTCCTTCATACTTTGCTCAATCCGTTTTCCAGTTTCAAAGCTTCTCTTTTTCTGAGCTTTGCCAATATACTATCCTTTATCATCCAACTTTTTACTGTTAAGGTCGTTTACAGTTTTTGCTGCTTCATCAGCATTTTTCAAAATTTCGAGAACTGGTTCGCAGTTTAGGGTGTTTTCAGAAATTTCTCATTCAAAGAATGTAAGTCTTCGAGGTAGACGTTGTGTGTATATGTAATTGTTGATGTAGACATGCTGCGAGGTTTCAAAATACTAATTGCTGATTCTCAATAATTGGTATGGCAATTCTTGTTATAAGGTACGAATGAGTATATGATAGGGTTTCGATAATTATAATGATTTTTTTTTTTAAGTCAAAGATCAATGAAGTTGTTGGTAAGTTTATTGCTAATATGGTGAATATAAACGATTCCCTGGTAACGTTGGCGAAAGGGCAACGTATCTATCGAGGTTATAATAAGACTGTTTTGATTGAGAAGTCGAAGATGACTTGCTGGAGCTGTGACAAAACTGTCTATTTTGAAACGGAATTGAAAAGTTATTTTAGCTAGTAAATGCCAAAGGGTCTAACACGGATACGTGTCGAACTATGACTTGGGTTTTGAGAGTTTTTCAGGTGTATAACTGTGGGTAACATGTGATTGGATCATCATCTCGATTGTTCCTTAGTTGAAGTGTCTTCAGGAATTTCGAAGGGTTTGAGCACATATTGTAATCGTTAATACATATGATGTTCTAACACAGTTTTGAAGTCAAAGTATAGCTTTGAAAGATATAGGAATCTAAGAGTGATGATACTGGTTATATTTAGAATTGAATTATGCGATTTCAAAATCAGAATATGTAATTGAATTTGAATGAGTATGATTGTTTTGATTTATATGAAAGAATGGATATTGTTGTGAAAGTAGGGAGTATAGTTGATGATTGCTGAATCAGTTTCGAAAAATGTAATATATTAATTGTGAATTTATATATCTCTCGGGTATTACCTACCCGTTAAAAAAAATTTCACAATTAATATTTTGTACAAAAGAAGTTTATTACAGTCTTTATGAAAATATATGTTTATATTTTCTTTAGATGTAATATAGATTTAATGAGTTAATATTAAATTAAACTCATTTGTTTTATGGTTGGAACTAGAATTGAGTAATCCCTAAAACTTTATAAATTGCATAAGTATTTCTTCAATAATATTGAAATTATGAATCATTACTTTGTTATTTGTTGGTTTTCGTGAAATTCTTGTGAACTTCGCAAGGTACGAATGATGTTATTTGAAAAGTTTCGAGTACATCGATGATGAAAGTGTAAAATCAAACATATATTCGAATAATACACTTGATTTATTATGAATTGGATTTTTTTATTGAATTGAGACAGATATTGTAATTAACGATGGTTAAGTTACGGACGAAGGACGTACATTATTGCATATTTGTAATATGAATTAACTGAGTAGTTAAGATTCACACATAATAGCTTAGTACGGGAAGATTTATTATGGTTTAAAAATTTATACATATAAAATATACATATAAATCTTTCGATTGGAAATGAGTTAATACTTCATAACTCATTGATACAATATATTTGTTGTTGATTCGTAATGATGTCCACAATGATTCTTGAACTGACAGAGTTTGTGATGTTACAGGTGCTGTTGATTCTGACGATACTGACGGCACTGACTGTGTTGATGATGCTACGGTCCTGTTGATGCTGTTGGTAAAACAATTCTAGCTTGTAAATCGTACACCATTTTCGATCAAAGTTTCTACTCTACCATCTCCGTTCACTCATCCGATTTACGGTCAGAATTAAATAATCTCTAAGATTTTGGAGATTACATAACTGCCGCAGAGATATCTCTTCAATGAAGTTTATGAATTAATACTTCATCGTTTGTTGTTGTTGATATTCCTGGATATTTACAGGGCGTATGACGTTGATGTTTGAGATACATATTGTGATGTTGCGGTGTGGGATGTGGATGTTGTTGTTGGTGGTGGTGATGGTACTGTTGGTGTTGCTGATGGTGGTACTGTTTATGCTGCTGGTGCTGCTGCTGGTGTTTGTAACCTTTGCACCATATTCTCCAAAGCCACTACCCGAGCGCGAAGCTCGTTGACTTCTTCTATTACACCGGGGTGATTGTCGGTTCGGATGAGCGGATAAATAAAATCTAGAATTTGGTGTAGTATGTAATCGTGATGAGATACTCTAGAAATAAGAGAGAAAATGGTGTTTCGGATAGGTTCGCCGGTAAGTGCTTCAGGTTCTTCGCCAAGAGGGCAATGTGGTGGATGGAAGGGATCACCTTCTTCTTGTCTCCAATGATTAAGGAGGCTACGAACCCATCCCCAATTCATCCAGAATAGATGATGACTAATTGGTTGATCCATTCCGGTCCCACTGCTTTCGGAACTTGAGTGGGATTCCATTTCGGAATCCGAGGGACTTGAACTAATGATGAATTCCATTTCGTACGATTGAATAAAGAATTTTTCGATATGAAATGATTTTCCGGCTATCGGGTGGTATTCTAATTATATAGAGCAAAAGGTTTCGTAGATTACGGAGGAATTTACGGAATATGTCAGGCAAAGTTTACAGTAACAGATACGCTAAGATATGAATTAGCAGATACGCTAAGATATGAATTTTGTCTATACACTATTCATGCAATCAATGCAATAAGATGTGTCTAGACTAAGAATGATAAGCAGGTAATTTCCGACAAGAATGATGAGCAAAACTTTTGAAATGCAGACACGGTCGAAGTCCAGACTCACTAATGCATCCTAACGACTATCAGTTAGACACACTAATGCAGACCTGGTTCGCTAAGACCACCGCTCTGATACCAACTGAAAGGACCCGTTCATATACATTATAAATGATTCACAATAGTTGATTACATCGCGAGGTATTTGACCTCTATATGATACATTTTACAAACATTGCATTCGTTTTTAAAAGACAAACTTTCTTTACAACGAAAGTTGACGGCATGCACACCATTTCATAATACATCCAACTATAATTGGCTTTATAATAATCTTCATGAACTCAATGACTCGAATGCAACGTCTTTCAAAATATGTCATGAATGACTCCAAGTAATATCCTTAAAATGAGCTAATGCACAGCGGAAGATTTCTTTAATACCTGAGAATAAACATGCTTTAAAGTGTCAACCAAAAGGTTGGTGAGTTCATAGGTTTATCATAACAATCATTTCAATATATTAATAGACCACAAGATTTCCGTTTATAAATATATGTACACTCGTAAGTGTATAAAAGTATTCTATAAGTTGTAGGCACTCGGTAACAAGCCTTAACGTTCATGTTTTACCCTCTGAAGTACACCAGATCAGGTATGTTTAAAATAACCTCGAAGTACTAAAGCATCCCATAGTCAGGATGGGGTTTATCAGGCCCAATAGATCTATCTTTAGGATTCGCGCCTACCGTACATAGACAAGTAGTTTAATGTTACCAAGCTAAGGGTATATTTCTGGTTTAAACCCACATAGAATTAGTTTTAGTACTTGTGCCTATTTCGTAAAACATTTATAAATCAGCGCATGTATTCTCAGCCCAAAAATATATATAAAAAGGGAGCAAATGAAACTCACAATACTGTATTTCGTAGTAAAAATACATATAACGTCATTTAATAAGTGCAAGGTTGGCCTCGGATTCACGAACATATCAATATTGAGATTCAATATTGCAGGAAAGTACGTAGACGCAACGGAGATGATAAACACTAGATTGACCTCACGAGCATACCCATGAACCATACCCATCACCTCCATAGCTATAACCCATAATTTCCTTAGCTTCGACTCATTCAAATAAACTATTTTGAAATCACTCGGACAGCACTCCGTCGTAATATTTTATGTATACTAATAATATCTTGAAATAATACAAAGCAAATATATATATATATATATATATATATATATATATATATATATATATATATATATATATATATATATATATATATATATATATATATATATATATATATATATATATATATATATATATATCAATTGAGAGAGTTTAGAGAAATATATTTTCAAGTTTCTATGAAATAATGAAACCTATTGAATTCTATTTATAATAGATTTTTGAATTATAAAAGTGAATTATTAAAGTATGAATTATTAAAGTGAATTATTAAAGTATGAATTATTAAAGTATATTATTAAAGTATGAATTATTAAAGTATGAATTATTAAAGTGAATTATTAAAGTATGAATTATTAAAGTGAATTATTAAAGTATGAATTATTAAAGTGAATTATTAAAGTTAAAGTAAAGTAGAAGTAAAGTAAAGTAAAGGTAAAGTTAAAGTATAGTAAAAGTATAAAAAACTATGTATGTATAATACACGTATAAATATATATAATATTAATTTAAATCGTTATATATATTTAATGAAATAAAATATAAATATCGTTATATTTATTATACTAGTTAAGTAATGAGTTGTCAAAAGTGATTCTAGATATTTATAAAAGTTATATACATTTTAATAATAAAGTTTTTTTTAAACTGAAAACGTCTTTGTACGTTTGAAAATAGATTAATAGAATATTATGGAAACCAATTCTCCACTAACTTTTGTCTAACTTTCGTAAATGACACTTTTTGTTTTTATTTATAAATAGCTTTACAAATTATTCTGAATACCGTTAAGAGGAATAGATTTTCTCAAATCATAGTGGACCTCTCAACAGAGACTTGTAATCATAATTCAATGTTTCTGATAATTCAATCATTTAATATATATTTTTTTTTTCTTCGAAAATCATATTGAAACAAATACGTTCGTGTAAAGTATTATACGTTTAATACTTTATTAATATTCTCAAGTTATAATATATATATACATATACATATCTATTTATATATAACGGTTCGTGAATCGTCGGAATTTGGTCGAGGTTATAATGAATGTATGAACACAGTTTAAAATTCTTGAGATTTAACTTAACAAACTTTGCTTATCGTGTCGGAATAATATAAAGATTAAAGTTTAAATTTGGTCGAAAATTTCCGGGACGTCACAACTTCCTATCCTTGGTCTTGAGGAACATAACCGTTATGGCCGTTGATAAGAGTCAAAGGGACGAGGGTTACGTAATGTCCAACAGTCCCGTAACAATCTAAAAACCTCATTTCTTACCCCAATTACCGACTCCGTCACTTGTGGGAACGTTTTGTTTAATAGTTGTAGCCCGATGTTCTTGTTCTCACTTTGGTGAGAAGCGAACATTACTAATCCGTAAGTATAACATGCTTCTTTATGTTGCATGTTAGCCGCTTTTTCTAAATCACGAAGTCCAATATTCGGATATATTGAGTCAAAATAATTTCTTAACCCATTGCGTAAAATAGCATTTGGGTTCCCCGCAATATATGCGTCAAAGTAAACACATCGTAACTTATGGGTTTCCCAATGTGATATCCCCCATCTTTCAAACGAAAGTCTCTTATAAACCAAGACATTCTTGGAACGTTCTTCGAATGTCTTACAAACTGATTTCGCCTTAAATAGTTGTGCCGAGGAATTCTGACCGACTCTAGACAAGATTTTATCAATCATGTCTCCGGGTAGGTCTCTTAAAATATTGGGTTGTCTATCCATTTTGTGTTTTTAAACTGTAAAATAGACAAGAGTTAGATTCATAAAAAAATTACTTATTAATACAAGCAATTTTTACATATATCATAAAGCATAAGCACACTATATTACATATATTACACCACACGAATACAACTATCTTATTCCGACTTGCTCGTTTCTTCTTCTTCGGTTTTGGTTCGTTTTGCCAAGTTTCTAGGGATATATGATGTTCCCCTAATACGAGCCGTCATTTTCCACATTGGTTTAGAAAAACCTGGTGGTTTAGAGGTTCCCGGGTCATTGTTACAACTTAAGGACTTCGGGGGTTGACGATACATATAAAGTTCATCGGGGTTGGAATTAGATTTCTCTATTTTTATGCCCTTTCCCTTATTATTTTCTTTTGCCTTTTTAAATTCAGTTGGGGTAATTTCTATAACATCATCGGAATTCTCGTCGGAATCCGATTCATCGGAGAATTGGTAATCCTCCCAATATTTTGCTTCCTTGGCGGAAACACCATTACCATAATTAACCTTGGTCGGTTGGTTGAGGATTTTCTTTTACTTAACCGTTTTATTATTTCCCCCGCCGGTTCTATTTCTTCATCCGGTTCCGATTCTTCTTCCGGTTCCGATTCTTCTTCCGGTTCCGACTCTTCTTCCGGTTCCTCTTCGGGAACTTGTGAATCAGTCCACGAATCATTCCAATTTACATTTGACTCTTCATTATTATTAGGTGAGTCAATGGGACTTGTTCTAGAGGTAGACATCTATCACATAATATCAAACGCGTTAAGAGATTAATATATCACATAATATTCACATGTTAAAAATATATAGTTTCCAACAAAATTTGTTAAGCAATCATTTTTCAAGTAAACACGGTCGAAGTCCAGACTCACTAATGCATCCTAACAAACTCGATAAGACACACTAATGCAGAATTCTAGTTCTCTAAGACCAACGCTTGGATACCAACTGAAATGTCCCGTTCTTATTGATTAAAAACGTTCCATATTAATTGATTTCGTTGCGAGGTTTTGACCTCTATATGAGACGTTTTTCAAAGACTGCATTCATTTTTAAACAAACCATAACCTTTATTTCATCAATAAAGGTTTAAAAAGCTTTACGTAGATTATCAAATAATGATAATCTAAAATATCCTGTTTACACACGACCATTACATAATGGTTTACAATACAAATATGTTACAACAAAATAAGTTTCTTGAATGCAGTTTTTACACAATATCATACAAGCATGGACTCCAAATCTTGTCCTTATTTAAGTATGCGACAGCGGAAGCTCTTAATAATCACCTGAGAATAAACATGCTTAAAACGTCAACAAAAATGTTGGTGAGTTATAGGTTTAACCTATATATATCAAATCGTAACAATAGACCACAAGATTTCATATTTCAATACACATCCCATACATAGAGATAAAAATCATTCATATGGTGAACACCTGGTAACCGACATTAACAAGATGCATATATATAAGAATATCCCCATCATTCCGGGACACCCTTCGGATATGATATAAATTTCGAAGTACTAAAGCATCCGGTACTTTGGATGGGGTTTGTTAGGCCCAATAGATCTATCTTTAGGATTCGCGTCAATTAGGGTGTCTGTTCCCTAATTCTTAGATTACCAGACTTAATAAAAAGGGGCATATTCGATTTCGATAATTCAACCATAGAATGTAGTTTCACGTACTTGTGTCTATTTTGTAAATCATTTATAAAACCTGCATGTATTCTCATCCCAAAAATATTAGATTTTAAAAGTGGGACTATAACTCACTTTCACAGATTTTTACTTCGTCGGGAAGTAAGACTTGGCCACTGGTTGATTCACGAACCTATAACAATATATACATATATATCAAAGTATGTTCAAAATATATTTACAACACTTTTAATATATTTTGATGTTTTAAGTTTATTAAGTCAGCTGTCCTCGTTAGTAACCTATAACTAGTTGTCCACAGTTAGATATACAGAAATAAATCGATAAATATTATCTTGAATCAATCCACGACCCAGTGTATACGTATCTCAGTATTGATCACAACTCAAACTATACATATTTTGGAATCAACCTCAACCCTGTATAGCTAACTCCAACATTCACATATAGAGTGTCTATGGTTGTTCCGAAATATATATAGATGTGTCGACATGATAGGTCGAAACATTGTATACGTGTCTATGGTATCTCAAGATTACATAATATACAATACAAGTTGATTAAGTTATGGTTGGAATATATTTGTTACCAATTTTCACGTAGCTAAAATGAGAAAAATTATCCAATCTTGTTTTACCCATAACTTCTTCATTTTAAATCCGTTTTGAGTGAATCAAATTGCTATGGTTTCATATTGAACTCTATTTTATGAATCTAAACAGAAAAAGTATAGGTTTATAGTCGGAAAAATAAGTTACAAGTCGTTTTTGTAAAGGTAGTCATTTCAGTCGAAAGAACGACGTCTAGATGACCATTTTAGAAAACATACTTCCACTTTGAGTTTAACCATAATTTTTGGATATAGTTTCATGTTCATAATAAAAATCATTTTCTCAGAATAACAACTTTTAAATCAAAGTTTATCATAGTTTTTAATTAACTAACCCAAAACAGCCCGCGGTGTTACTACGACGGCGTAAATCCGGTTTTACGGTGTTTTTCGTGTTTCCAGGTTTTAAATCATTAAGTTAGCATATCATATAGATATAGAACATGTGTTTAGTTTATTTTAAAAGTCAAGTTAGAAGGATTAACTTTTGTTTGCGAACAAGTTTAGAATTAACTAAACTATGTTCTAGTGATTACAAGTTTAAACCTTCGAATAAGATAGCTTTATATGTATGAATCGAATGATGTTATGAACATCATTACTACCTTAAGTTCCTTGGATAAACCTACTGGAAAAGAGAAAAATGGATCTAGCTTCAATGGATCCTTGGATGGCTCGAAGTTCTTGAAGCAGAATCATGACACGAAAACAAGTTCAAGTAAGATCATCACTTAAAATAAGATTGTTATAGTTATAGAAATTGAACCAAAGTTTGAATATGATTATTACCTTGTATTAGAATGATAACCTCCTGTAAGAAACAAAGATTTCTTGAGGTTGGATGATCACCTTACAAGATTGGAAGTGAGCTAGCAAACTTGAAAGTATTCTTGATTTTATGAAACTAGAACTTTTGGAATTTATGAAGAACACTTAGAACTTGAAGATAGAAATTGAGAGAGATCAATTAGATGAAGAAAATTGAAGAATGAAAGTGTTTGTAGGTGTTTTTGGTCGTTGGTGTATGGATTAGATATAAAGGATATGTTATTTTGTTTTCATGTAAATAAGTCATGAATGATTACTCATATTTTTGTAATTTTATGAGATATTTCATGCTAGTTGCCAAATGATGGTTCCCACATGTGTTAGGTGACTCACATGGGCTGCTAAGAGCTGATCATTGGAGTGTATATACCAATAGTACATACATCTAAAAGCTGTGTATTGTACGAGTACGAATACGGGTGCATACGAGTAGAATTGTTGATGAAACTGAACGATGATGTAATTGTAAGCATTTTTGTTAAGTAGAAGTATTTTGATAAGTGTATTGAAGTCTTTCAAAAGTGTATAAATACATATTAAAACACTACATGTATATACATTTTAACTGAGTCGTTAAGTCACCGTTAGTCGTTACATGTAAGTGTTGTTTTGAAACTTTTAGGTTAACGATCTTGTTAAATGTTGTTAACCCAATGTTTATAATATCAAATGAGATTTTAAATTATTATATTATCATGATATTATCATGTATGAATATCTCTTAATATGATATATATACATTAAATGTCTTTACAACGATAATCGTTACATATATGTCTCGTTTAAAAATCATTAAGTTAGTAGTCTTGTTTTTACATATGTAGTTCATTGTTAATATACTTAATGATATGTTTACTTATCATAGTATCATGTTAACTATATATATATATCCATATATATGTCATCATATAGTTTTTACAAGTTTTAACGTTCGTGAATCACCGGTCAACTTGGGTGGTCAATTGTCTATATGAAACATATTTCAATTAATCAAGTCTTAACAAGTTTGATTGCTTAACATGTTGGAAACATTTAATCATGTAAATATCAATCTCAATTAATATATATAAACATGGAAAAGTTCGGGTCACTACACTACATACGCTGCCTCATATTCAGTTGTTTCTGATTAAATATGTGTTGAAGACTTTTGTGGTCGGTATATATAATACTTTTGACCCCATATAAGTAGTACCTCCAAGTCTTTAATGCAAAAACAACCGCCCCTAATTCCAAATCATGCGTCGTATAATTTTGTTCGTGAATCTTCAATTGTCTAGACGCATAAGCAATCACCTTAGTTCGTTGCATTAATACACAACCGAGACCTTGTTTTGATGCGTCACAATAAATCACAAAATCATCATTCCCTTCAGGCAATGACAATATAGGTGCCGTAGTTAGCTTTTTCTTCAATAACTGGAACGCTTTCTCTTGTTCATCCTTCCTTTCAAATTTCTTCCCTTTATGCGTTAATGCAGTCAAGGATTTTGCTATTCTGGAAAAGTCTTGGATGAACCTTCTGTAGTAACCAGCTAGTCCTAAAAACTGGCGTATGTGTTTCGGAGTTTTCGGGGTTTCCCACTTTTCAACAGTTTCTATCTTTGCCGGATCCACCTTAATACCTTCTTTGTTCACTATGTGACCGAGGAATTGAACTTCTTCCAACCAAAATGCACACTTTGAAAACTTAGCGTACAATTCTTCCTTCCTCAATACTTCTAACACCTTTCTCAAATGTTCACCGTGTTCTTGGTCATTCCTTGAGTAAATAAGTATGTCATCAATGAAAACAATGACAAACTTGTCAAGGTATGGTCCACAAACTCGGTTCATAAGATCCATGAACACAGCTGGTGCATTAGTTAAACCAAACGGCATGACCGTAAACTCGTAATGACCGTAACGTGTTCTGAAAGCAGTCTTTGCAATATCATCTTCTTTCACCCGCATTTGATGATACCCAAAACGTAAGTCAATCTTTGAATAAACAGACGAGCCTTGTAGTTGATCAAATAAGTCGTCGATTCTCGGTAGTGGGTAGCGGTTCTTGATGGTAAGTTTGTTCAACTCTCGGTAGTCGATACACAACCTGAATGTACCATCTTTCTTCTTGACAAACAAAACACCCCACGGTGATGTGCTTGGTCGAATGAAACCACGCTCTAAAAGTTCTTGTAATTAGCTTTGCAGTTCTTTCATCTCGCTGGGTGCGAGTCTGTAAGGAGCACGAGCTATTGGTGCAGCTCCTGGTACAAGATCTATTTGAAATTCAACGGATCGATGTGGGGGTAATCCCGGTAATTCTTTCGAAAATACATCGGGAAATTCTTTTGCAACGGGAACATCATTGATGCTCTTTTCTTCAGTTTGTACTTTCTCGACGTGTGCTAGAACAGTATAGCAACCTTTTCTTATTAGTTTTTGTGCCTTCAAATTAATAATAAGATGTAGCTTCGTGTTGCCCTTTTCTCCGTACACCATTATGGGTTTTCCTTTTTCTCGTATAATGCGAATTGCATTTTTGTAACAAACGATCTCTGCTTTCACTTCTTTCTACCAGTTCATACCGATTATCACATCAAAACTCCCTAACTCTACTGGTATCAAGTCAATCTTAAATGTTTCGCTAACCAGTTTAATTTCTCAATTCCGACATATATTATCTGCTGAAATTAATTTACCATTTGCTAATTCGAGTAAAAATTTACTATCCAAAGGCGTCAATGGACAACTTAATTTAGCACAAAAATCTCTACTCATATAGCTTCTATCCGCACCCGAATCAAATAAAACATAAGCAGATTTATTATCAATAAGAAACGTACCCGTAACAAGCTCCGGGTCTTCCTGTGCCTCTGCCGCATTAATATTGAAAACTCTTCCACGGCCTTTTCCATTTGTGTTCTCCTGGTTCGGGCAATTTCTAATAATGTGGCCCAGTTTTCCACATTTATAACAAACTACATTGGCATAACTTGCTCCGACACTACTTGCTCCGCCATTACTCATTCCGACACCATTTGTTCCTTTCGTTCTGTTAACCCCTGGTCCGTAGACCTCACACTTCGCCGTGCTATGACCATTTCTTTTACACTTGTTGCAAAATTTGGTGCAGAACCCCGAGTGATACTTTTCACACCTTTGGCATAGCTGCTTCTGATTGTTGTTGTTGTTGCGGTTATTATTGTTGTTGGGATGATTGTTGTAGTTGCTGTTGTTGTTGTTGTTGTTGTTGCTGTTGGGCCGTTTGTTGTAGTTGCGATTGATGTTGCGATTGTTGGGATAGTTGTTGCGATTATTGTTGTAATTGCTGTTGTTGTTGTATTGGTGATTCTTATCACCGTTTTCCTCCCACTTTCTTTTGACTTGCTTCACATTGGCCTCTTCAGCAGTCTGTTCTTTAATTCTGTCTTCAATCTGGTTCACTAGTTTGTGAGCCATTCTACATGCCTGTTGTATGGAGGCAGGCTCGTGTGAACTTATATCTTATTGGATTCTTTCCGGTAATCCTTTCACAAATGCGTCGATCTTCTCTTCCTCATCTTCGAACGCTCCCGGACACAATAGGCACAATTCTGTGAATCGTCTTTCGTACGTGGTAATATCAAATCCTTGGGTTCGTAACCCTCTAAGTTCTGTCTTGAGCTTATTGACCTCTATTCTGGGACGGTACTTCTCGTTCATCAAGTGCTTGAATGCTGACCACGGTAGTGCGTAAGAATCATCTTGTCCCACTTGCTCTAGATAGGTATTCAACCATGTTAACGCAGAACCTGTGAAGGTATGCGTAGCGTACTTCACTTTGTCCTCTTTAGTACACTTACTTATGGCAAACACCGATTCGACCTTCTCGTTCCACCGTTTCAATCCGATCGGTCCTTCGGTTCCATCAAATTCCAAAGGTTTGCAGGCAGTGAATTCTTTGTAGGTGCATCCTACACGATTTCCTGTACTGCTAGATCCAAGGTTATTGTTGGTATGTAGCGCAGCCTGTACTGCGGCTATGTTTGAAGCAAGAAAGGCACGAAATTCCTCTTCACTCATATTCAGGGTGTGTCGAGTAGTCGGTGCCATTTCCTTCAAAATAGTCAAATGAAACGAGTTAATCATACAGAATATCAAGAGTAGTCAATAGTATTTCGTTGCGTAATATTTACTTATTTATAAAAGCTCTTTCTTCATATTAGCGTTTTATACTCTTTAATTCGGGTAGTACCTACCCGTTAAGTTCATACTTAGTAGCTAACATACCATTTCAACTACTACAATTCTATATGAAAAACTAATCACAAAAACAAAAAAACAAAAAAATATATCATATTCAAGCCTTTATACAATAACTTGCAAACTTACAATACCGCTATTTTACATATAGCATGAAATATAGCACATAAAACTTTGATACAAAGTAGTTGCGAAGATAATTCTAGTTAATAAATAAGGCGTTCAGCAAAGGCAATAAAGACACGTAATTCATACGTCCAGAAACAAGTCATGCATTCTGGTTTTACTAATACCACTTCCCATCCTTGGTTTTATGGAACATAACCGTTGTGACCGATAGTAAGACAATGTGTTGTAATGTCGTCAAAAGGATGAAGGTTACGTAATGACCAACAGTCTCGTAATAACCTAAAAACCTCATTTCTTACCCCAATTACCGACTCCGTCACTTGTGGGAACGTTTTGTTTAATAGTTGTAGCCCGATGTTCTTGTTCTCACTTTGGTGAGAAGCGAACATTACTAACCCGTAAGCATAACATGCTTCTTTATGTTGCATGTTAGCCGCTTTTTCTAAATCACGAAGTCCTATATTCGGATATATTGAGTCAAAATAATTTCTTAACCCGTTGCGTAAAATAGCATTTGGGTTCCCCTCAATATATGCGTCAAAGTAAACACATCGTAACTTATGGATTTCCTAATGTGATATCCCCCATCTTTCGAACGAAAGCCTTTTATAAACCAAGGCATTCTTGGAACGTTCTTCGAATGTCTTACAAACTGATCTCGCCTTAAATAGTTGTACCGAGGAATTCTGACCGACTCTAGACAAGATTTCATCAATCATGTCTCCGGGTAGGTCTCTTAAAATATTAGGTTGTCTATCCATTTTGTGTTTTGATACTGTAAAATAGACAAGAGTTAGATTCATAAAAAAAATACTTATTAATACAATTAATTTTTATATATATCATAAATCATAAGCACACTATATTACATATATTATACCACACGAATACAACTATCTTATTCTGACTCGCTCGTTTCTTCTTCTTCAGTTTTGGTTCGTTTTTCCAAGTTTCTAGGGATATATGATGTTCCCCTAATACGAGCCGTCGTTTTCCACATTGGTTTGGAAAAACCTGGTGGTTTAGAGGTTCCCGGGTTATTGTCACAACTTAAGAAATACGGGTGTTGATGATACATATAAAGTTCATCGGGTTTGGAATCAAATTTCTCTATTTTTATGCCCTTTCCCTTATTGTTCTCTTTTGCCTTATTAAATTGTGTTGGGGTAATTTCTATAACATCATCGGAATCCTTGTCGGGATCCGATTCATCGGAGAATTGGTAATCCTCCCAATACTTTGCTTCCTTGGTTGTAACTTTGGTCGGTTGGTTGAGGATTTTCTTCTACTTAACCATTTTATTATTTCCCCCACTGGTTCTATTTCTTCTTCCGGTTCCGATTCTTCTTCCGGTTCCGATTCTTCTTCCGGTTCCGATTCTTCTTCCGGTTTCGACTCTTCTTCCGGTTCCTCTTCGGGAACTTGTGAATCAGTCCACGAATCATTCCAATTTACATTTGACTCTTCATTATTATTAGGTGAGTCAATGGGACTTGTTCTAGAGGTAGACATCTATCACATAATATCAAACGCGTTAAGAGATTAATATATCACATAATATTCACATGTTAAAAATATATAGCTTCCAACAAAATTTGTTAAGCAATCATTTTTCAAGTAAACACGGTCGAAGTTCTGAAAGGACCCATTCATATACATTATAAACGATTCACAATAGTTGATTACATTGCGAGGTATTTGACCTCTATATGATACATTTTACAAACATTGCATTCGTTTTTAAAAGACAATCTTTCTTTACATCGAAAATTGACAGGCATGCATACCATTTCATAATATCCACTATCCAACTATAAATTGATTTAATAATAATCTTTGATGAACTCAATGACTCGAATGCAACGTTCTTCGAAATATGCTATGAAAGACTCCAAGTAATATCTTTAAAATGAGCAAATGCACAGCGGAAGATTTCTTTAACACCTGAGAATAAACATGCTTTAAAGTGTAAACCAAAAGGTTGGTGAGTTCATTAGTTTATCATAATCATTTATTTCCATCATTTTAATAGACCACAAGAATTTCATTTCCAGTTCTCATAAATATACGTCCCATGCATAGAGACAAAAATAATCATTCATATGGTGAACACCTGGTAACCGACATTAACAAGATGCATATATAAGAATATCCCCATCATTCCGGGACACCCTTCGGATATGATATAAATTTCGAAGTACTAAAGCATCCGGTACTTTGGATGGGGTTTGTTAGGCCCAATAGATCTATCTTTAGGATTCGCGTCAATTAGGGTGTATGTTCCCTAATTCTTAGATTACCAGACTTAATAAAAAGGGGCATATTCGATTTCGATAATTCAACCATAGAATGTAGTTTCACGTACTTGTGTCTATTTTGTAAATCATTTATAAAACCTGCATGTATTCTCATCCCAAAAATATTAGATTTTAAAAGTGGGACTATAACTCACCATACTGTATTTCGTAGTAAAAATACATATAACGTCATTGAACAAGTGCAAGGTTCACCTCGGATTCACGAACCTAAATTAATTATATATATTTATGTGTTGGTTAATATTTGTCTAACAAATTAGGTTAAGTCATAGTGTACCACAATCCTAATGCTCGAGACTAATATGCAAAAGTCAACAAAAGTAAATTTGACTCAAAATAATTTCCAAAAATCTATACATGATTAATATATAGTTTAAATATCGTCGTTTTATATTTTTAAATATTTTTAAAAGATTTATTAGAGTAAATAATATAATTTATTTATTAATAAATAAAATTTTATATTAAATTTATATAATAAAATATACTTTTATATATATTAAGTAATAAAATTTATAGGGTTCATTTAATATCATAAAGATAATATGCTAGGTATTATTAAAGTAAGTTATTACACGTAGTAAAATATGTTTGTATCACATATTTATTTGATAAAATAATATCTATAATGATAGTAAGTAAAAGTTGTATTATTTTGTAATAATAATTATTATTATAAAAATATCAATATTTATAATTACTAAGATGACATTATGATAAAACGATAATTCTAATTATGATAACTTTAATATTTACGATAATTTTTAATATTATCTTTAAAATAATAATTCTATTTAAAATAATAATAATAATGATATTTTATAGTAACAATGACATTTCTATTAAAATGATAATTTTTGTTAAAATGATAGTTTTAATACTAACGATACTTTTAATAATAATAATAATGATAAAAATAATAAGAACGATAATTTTATCTAAATCAATATCTTATAATATTTTAATTTCATCATGATACTCTTACTCATTATTTCCTAATCGTTTCGTTTAATAGCTTTTAATCGTCTTTTATATCGTGTTCATAATAATGATAATAATAGTAATCAAAATAATTAGGTGTTACAAATATTTATTTTAAATACACTAATATTAATAATGATAGTTACTATAACATTATTAACGATAATACTAATAATTATCTTAATGATAATATAGTAATAATAATAATAACAATAACAATAACCATTTTTAAATAATGATATATATATTAATAACGATAATAATAATAATAATAATACTAATAATAATAATAATAATAATAATTGGATAATAATAATAATACAAATTATAACTTTAACGATAATAACGATAGTAATAATAAAAAAAAATAACAATTTTTAATGATAAATCCCTTTTATTGATAAAGATAATAATAATCATAATAATTAGATAAAACTAGAACGACGATAAAAATGACGATAATAATAATAATCATTTTTAATAAAAATATCGAAAATTCAATTGATTATAACTTCTAATCCGTTCATCGAAACCATTCGATATCTAAAGGAAAAGTTCTTAATTTTTCGCTAGCTTTCCAAGGACATGCATATCTTATTCCTTATCTCAACCGCAAGTGTAACTAATTCAACATTCAACCTAACCTGTCTAAGGGCAATATTAAAAGTACAAGCATGCATAATCCTAAATACTCGAGCACTAGTCAGGGATACACTATTAGTATGTAAAAGTTAAATTATGAGTACTCACGTATCAATATTGAGATTCAATATTGCAGGAAAGGTACGTAGACGCAACGGAAATGATAAACACTATATTGACCTCACGAGCATACCCATGAACCATACTCAATCACCTCCATAGCTATAACCCATAATTTCCTTAATCCTATCCCACTCGAAAAACAATTTCGAAATCACTCGGACAGCACTCCGTCGTAATATTTTATGTATACTAATAATATCTTGAAATAATACGGAGTAAATATATATATGTAAATCGATTGAGAGAGTTTAGAGAAAAATATTTTCAAGTTTCTATGAAATAATGAAACCTATTGAATTCTATTTATAATAGATTTTTGAATTATTAAAGTGAATTATTAAAGTATGAATTATTAAAGTGAATTATTAAAGTGAATTATTAAAGTGAATTATTAAAGTATGAATTATTAAAGTGAATTATTAAAGTATGAATTATTAAAGTAAATTATTAAAGTTAAAGTAAAGTAAAAATAAAGTAAAGGTAAAGTTTAAGTATAGTAAAAGTATAAAACTATGTACGTATAATACGCGTATAAATATATATAATATTAATTTAAATCATTATATATATAAAATAAAATATAAATATCGTTATCTTTATCATACTAGTTAAGTAATGAGTTGTCAAAAGTGGTTCTAGATATTTATAAAAGTTATATACGTTTTAATAATAAAGTTCTTTTTAAACTGAAAACGTTTTTGTACGTTTAAAACTAAATAGATCAATCGAGTCTTTATGAGATTCAATCTTCCACTATCCTTTGTCTAGTTCTCAATGATTGACAATTTGTTCTTATTTATAAATCACTTTACCATTTTACGAATATTGTTAAAATGGAAAGATTTCTCAAATCAACGTGGGCCTTTCAACAGAGACTTGTAATCATAATTCAATATATCTGATAATTCAATCATTTGATCCTATCTTCTAATTCCATTGATAAACATTTTGAAACAGATACAATCATATAAAGTATTTAATCTAATATTTTGTTTACGTTTCAAGTTATTATATATATACACATATACATATATAATCATATTCGTTTAATGGTTCGTGAATCGTTGGAACTTGGTCGAGGTTGAATGAATGTATGAACATAGTTTAAAATTCTTGAAATTTAACTTAACAAATATTGCTTATCGTGTCGGAAACATATAAAGATTAAAGTTTAAATTTGGTTGGAAATTTCCGGGTTGTCACAGTACCTACCCGTTAAAGAAATTTCGTCCCGAAATTTGAGTGGAAAGGTCGTGAATGATAATAAGTATGTTTTTATGATGCATGCGGGCTGAAAATTAGAGTTTTATCATCAGCGAATAATTTGGATAAACAATCCATTTATATGAAGAGTACGAATGAAGCTAACATAGAAGAGTGAAATGAGTAAGTGTAGATTCATCTTATCATTTGACGTAGATATGATTGATTCCCAGATTTCAAGGGATTTGAAGAAAATCTTCTTAATAAGATTTGACTCTCCGGTAATCAAGGGAATTAGGATCCGCTTTAAATGCGATCGTCCATTTTTATTGTTCTGTCGGAGATTTTCTTATAAATTCACCTCCTTCGTTTCCTTACAACTCACACCTTCTGTTGATGCATTTTATGCAAGTCCCTAGACATCTACCCACGTCCATTGCAGGTATAACAGTTTACAGGCCACCATGATTGCTCGTAATTATCCTATACGTGTTTGTATATGGTTACAGGAACTGCAGGAACGAGATTTAGATGTTTGACTATGTTAGACTTAGTCAGACGTACAAGTGAAGCCTCACTAGTACAGCTGACAGGCTCATACGTATGGATGATGCTGAGCTAAGTCACAATTACAACCTAAATAAGAAGACACGAGTGAGTGATCACCCGTACGGCTGATGAAGCCAACTCGTACGTGTGATGATTGAATCGTATGGGTGAGTCAACAACAGGGGTATATAAAGTCTTATGTTCTTCAATTTTAGGTTAAGCCTCTCATTTGTTACACACACTCAGATCTAGTGAGCTCCTCCAATTTTCTCTCAGTCCAAATCACCCAGGTGGTGAATAATAGCTCTAGGTGTTGATCTAATCACACTTGATTTAGTTGTGGTTTGACTAAATTAATAAAAAAAAAATTAACCTATTCACTAGAGGGTTTGATTCACTTATTCCGCCATTGTGTGAGTTAAATCTGTTGATTTCTAAGTTCCTAGTCATGTTTCATCACCTTCTATTCTTTCCCCCTCAACTCATATTTTAAAGTATTCATAAATATGCTCCATCCAGTTCTGATTCTCGATATACTTCTAACTTTCATATCGATCATTCTTCTTTTTCATCTACCGCCGGAAGAATCTATTTACTTCTACTATACTCTTGGGTTTATAGTGTTTCTAGTTCTCCCGTGTCTTTATATTGCTATATGCATCGATATTTATGGTTTATAATTTCTAGTTTATCGTTGAGCTTTATATGTTCCCTTATATTTCAAAGTCTCTGCTTCTGGCTTCTATAATCATTATCATTAACAGTTAATGCTCTCTTTTATTTGCTGCAATTTATACCCCAATTTTTATTTCGGAGTTTTGTCCTTTTGTTTCTTCTTCTTGCGATTAAGCACCGCTTGTAATGGTCCAGAATTCACAGATATGAATTTCAGAATGAACATTGTTAATGATCTAGGAAGGAAATTGTGATGGCACGATCTTGACTTGTCAAATTACTAGAATACCTTGGAAAAGGCCGAATCATCAAGAAATATTTTCTTGATATTTTAGAGGTTAAATAGAATACAAGAGTCGTGTAACATGGCACATGATGATATTATGATCTGTGAATCATCACGTTCCATTTAGAAACTCAGCATGACTTACTGTAATATAATCACGTTGATCAAGTGTCATTATATTATACTAATTCATGCTTCAGTTCCCAACACTACTTCAAAATATTCCTATTTTAAACTTGAATGTTTCAGAATTTAGAAACTAAAATAGTTTCTTTTATGATGTAATACAGATAGCGCAAAGAGGTAAATGATTTCAAATAAGAAAAATTAAGAAAATATCTTCAGAAATATGGAGGATATTTATAATGAAAGATATGATGATATTTTAGAATTTCTAATATCAGAGGATGATGAAGATTATTATCCGCAGGGGTTTAGAATCAGGAGCAAGGTATTCATTAATGACTTCAGCAGGTACTGAATCATTTGGATCCTTTGAAGTCAGGTCCCGTCTTTGTAATTTGTCCAAAGCCTCCTTCTTACTTTGCTCAATCCATTTTCCAGTTCCAAAACTTCTCTTTTTCTGCGCTTTGCCAGCACACTTCATCATTATCATTCAGCTTTTACCGTTTAAAGTCATTTTTAGTTTTTGCTGCTTCATCAGCATTTTTTCCATTTTTGGAGAACCAATTCTTAGTTCGGAGTGTTTTTCAGAAACTTCACATTCAAATTAAGTCCAGAAGATAGACGTTATATATACACATATAACTGTTGGCGTAGACATGCTGCGAGATTTCAAAATACTGATTGCTAATTCCCAATGATTCGTATGGAAATTCTCATTACAAGATGCGAATGAGTAAATGATGGGGTTTCAATAAATAATTATAATGACTTTTTGGAGAGGCTAAAGTCAAAGGGTAATGAAGTTGTTGGTACATCTGCTAATAATGTGGTAGAATGTAAAAGGTTCCCTGGTAACGATGGTGTATATCTCAAGGTTATAATAAGGTTAGTCTGACTGAAAAGTCGCAGTTGACTTGCTGGAGCTGTGACAAAACTGGCTACTTTGAATAGGAGTCGCAAAGTTATATTTGCTAATAAATGCCAAAGAATCTGACGCGGATACGTTGTTTAAACTTTTACTTTGGTTTCAAGAGTTTTTCGGGTACATAACTGTGGGTAACATGTGGTGGGATCATCATCTCGATTGCTCATCATTCGAAGTGTCTTCAGAAATTTTCGAAGGGTTTGAACACAGATTGTAATCGTTAACATACATTTGATGTTCTAACACAGTTTTGAAGTCAAAATATAGCTTGTGAAAGATGTAAGGATCTAAGAGTGATGATTTTGGTCATATCTCGAGTTGAATTTTGAGATTTCAAAATCAGAATATGTAATTAAATTTTGAATGAGTATGGTTGTTTTGATTTCTATAAAAGAATGTATATTGTTGTGAAAGTAGGGAGTATAATGGATAATTTGCTGAATCAGATTCGAAAAATGTAACATATTAATTGTGAATTTATATATCTCTCGGGTATTACCTACCCGTTAAAAAAAATTTCACAATTAATATTTTGTACAAAGGAATTTTATTACAGTCTTTATGAAAATATATATATGTATATTTTCTTAAGATGTAACATAGATTTAATGAATTAATGTTAAATTAAACTCATTTGATTTACGGTTAAAACTAGAATTTAATAATCCCTAAAGTCTTTAAAAAATACATAACTTTTACGCAGTATTTCTTTAATGACATTGAAATTATGAATCAATACTTCGTTATTTGTTGATGTATGATGTTCGGTTCGTGGAATTCTTGTGAATTTCGCAAAGTACGAATGATGTTATCTGAAAAGTTTCGGGTACATCGATGATGAAAGTGTAAAATCAAATATATACTTGATTTATTATGAATTGGAATTTGTTGAATTGCGACAGAGATTGTAGTTAACGCTGGTTAAGTTGCGGCCGAAGGACGTACATTATTGCATATTTGTAATATGAATTAACCGAGTAGTTAAGATTCACACACAATAGTTTAGCACGGAAAGATTTATTTCAAAATATATATATATATATATATATATATATATATATATATATATATATATATATATATATATATATAATATACATATAATTTCTTGAGAGGGAATGAGTTAATTCTTCATAACTCGTTGATACAATATACACGTTATTGATTCGTAATGATGTCCACAGTGATTCTTGAACTGACGGAGTTTGTGATGTTATCTGTGTTGTTGATTCGGATGTTGACTGTACTGACGATGATGGTAACGCTGACGGTACTGTTGATGCTGTTGGTAAAGCAAGTTTAACTTGTTAATCACACACCATTTTTGTCAGGGTTTCTACTCTTCCTTCTATCATTTTGGTTCGCTTAACTGATTTATGGTTAGGGCTAGATTAGATAATCTCTAAGACTTTAGAGATTACATAATCGCTGCAGAATGTTTCTCCAATGAAGTTATGAATTAATACTTCGTCAGTTATTGTTGCTGGTAATCCTTGGTATCTATGGTGCGTATGACGTTGATGCTCGTGGGACAGATTGTGAAGTTGAGGTTTACGACACGGTTGTGGTTGGAGGTGGTAATGGTACTATTGGCGTTGATGATGGTGGTACTGGTTATGCTGCTGATGTTGTTGCTGGTGTTTGTAATCTCTGCACCATATTCTCCAAAGCCACTACCCGAGCGCGAAGCTCGTTGACTTCTTCTATTACACCGGGGTGATTGTCGGTTCGGACGAGCGGATAAATAAAATCTAAAATTTGATGTAATATATAATCGTGACGAGATACTCTGGAAATGAGCGAGAAAATGGTATTTCGGGCAGGTTCGCCGGTAAGTGCTTCAGGTTCTTCGTCAAGAGGGCAATGTGGTGGATGGAAGGGATCACCTTCTTCTTGTTTCCAATGATTGAGGAGGCTACGAACCCATCCCCAATTCATCCAGAATAGGTGATGACTGATTGGTTGATCTATTCCGGTCACACTGCTTTCGGAGCTTGAATGGGATTCCATTTCGGAATCTGAGCGACTTGAATTGATGACGAATTCCATTTCGTACGATTGGATAAAGGATTTTTTTTTTTTCGATATGAAATGATTTTGGCTAACGGATGGTATTCTAATTACATATATATATATATATATATATATATATATATATATATATATATATATATATATATATATATAGATCAAAAGATTTCGTAGATTACTGAGGACTTTGCGTGATATGTCAGGCAAAGTTTAAAGTAACAGATACGATAAGATATGATTTAGCAGATATGCTAAGATATGAATTTTTGTCTATACACTATTCATGCAATCAATGCAGTAAGACGTGTCTTAGACTAAAAATGATAAGCAGGTAATTTCCTGAGGATGATAAGTAGTTAATTTTCGACACAAAATGATAAGCAAAACTTTTGACATGCAGACACGGTCGAAGTCCAGACTCACTAATGCATCCTATCGACTTATCAGTTAGACACACTAATGCAGACCTGGTTCACTAAGACCACCGCTCTGATACCAACTGAAAGGACCCGTTCATATACATTATAAACGATTCACAATAGTTGATTACATTGCGAGGTATTTGACCTCTATATGATACATTTTACAAACATTGCATTCGTTTTTAAAAGACAATCTTTCTTTACATCGAAAATTGACAGGCATGCATACCATTTCATAATATCCACTATCCAACTATAAATTGATTTAATAATAATCTTTGATGAACTCAATGACTCGAATGCAACGTTCTTCGAAATATGCTATGAAAGACTCCAAGTAATATCTTTAAAATGAGCAAATGCACAGCGGAAGATTTCTTTAACACCTGAGAATAAACATGCTTTAAAGTGTCAACCAAAAGGTTGGTGAGTTCATTAGTTTATCATAATCATTTATTTCCATCATTTTAATAGACCACAAGAATTTCATTTCCAGTTCTCATAAATATACGTCCCATGCATAGAGACAAAAATAATCATTCATATGGTGAACACCTGGTAACCGACATTAACAAGATGCATATATAAGAATATCCCCATCATTCCGGGACACCCTTCGGATATGATATAAATTTCGAAGTACTAAAGCATCCGGTACTTTGGATGGGGTTTGTTAGGCCCAATAGATCTATCTTTAGGATTCGCGTCAATTAGGGTGTCTGTTCCCTAATTCTTAGATTACCAGACTTAATAAAAAGGGGCATATTCGATTTCGATAATTCAACCATAGAATGTAGTTTCACGTACTTGTGTCTATTTTGTAAATCATTTATAAAACCTGCATGTATTCTCATCCCAAAAATATTAGATTTTAAAAGTGGGACTATAACTCACCATACTGTATTTCGTAGTAAAAATACATATAACGTCATTGAACAAGTGCAAGGTTCACCTCGGATTCACGAACCTAAATTAATTATATATATTTATGTGTTGGTTAATATTTGTCTAACAAATTAGGTTAAGTCATAGTGTACCACAATCCTAATGCTCGAGACTAATATGCAAAAGTCAACAAAAGTAAATTTGACTCAAAATAATTTCCAAAAATCTATACATGATTAATATATAGTTTAAATATCGTCGTTTTATATTTTTAAATATTTTTAAAAGATTTATTAGAGTAAATAATATAATTTATTTATTAATAAATAAAATTTTATATTAAATTTATATAATAAAATATACTTTTATATATATTAAGTAATAAAATTTATAGGGTTCATTTAATATCATAAAGATAATATGCTAGGTATTATTAAAGTAAGTTATTACACGTAGTAAAATATGTTTGTATCACATATTTATTTGATAAAATAATATCTATAATGATAGTAAGTAAAAGTTGTATTATTTTGTAATAATAATTATTATTATAAAAATATCAATATTTATAATTACTAAGATGACATTATGATAAAACGATAATTCTAATTATGATAACTTTAATATCTACGATAATTTTTAATATTATCTTTAAAATAATAATTCTATTTAAAATAATAATAATAATGATATTTTATAGTAACAATGACATTTCTATTAAAATGATAATTTTTGTTAAAATGATAGTTTTAATACTAACGATACTTTTAATAATAATAATAATGATAAAAATAATAAGAACGATAATTTTATCTAAATCAATATCTTATAATATTTTAATTTCATCATGATACTCTTACTCATTATTTCCTAATCGTTTCGTTTAATAGCTTTTAATCGTCTTTTATATCGTGTTCATAATAATGATAATAATAGTAATCAAAATAATTAGGTGTTACAAATATTTATTTTAAATACACTAATATTAATAATGATAGTTACTATAACATTATTAACGATAATACTAATAATTATCTTAATGATAATATAGTAATAATAATAATAACAATAACAATAACCATTTTTAAATAATGATATATATATTAATAACGATAATAATAATAATAATAATACTAATAATAATAATAATAATAATAATAATAATAATAATTAGATAATAATAATAATACAAATTATAACTTTAACGATAATAACGATAGTAATAATAAAAAAAAATAACAATTTTTAATGATAAATCCCTTTTATTGATAAAGATAATAATAATCATAATAATTAGATAAAACTAGAACGACGATAAAAATGACGATAATAATAATCATTTTTAATAAAAATATCGAAAATTCAATTGATTATAACTTCTAATCCGTTCATCGAAACCATTCGATATCTAAAGGAAAAGTTCTTAATTTTTCGCTAGCTTTCCAAGGACATGCATATCTTATTCCTTATCTCAACCGCAAGTGTAACTAATTCAACATTCAACCTAACCTGTCTAAGGGCAATATTAAAAGTACAAGCATGCATAATCCTAAATACTCGAGCACTAGTCAGGAATACACTATTAGTATGTAAAAGTTAAATTATGAGTACTCACGTATCAATATTGAGATTCAATATTGCAGGAAAGGTACGTAGACGCAACGGAAATGATAAACACTATATTGACCTCACGAGCATACCCATGAACCATACTCAATCACCTCCATAGCTATAACCCATAATTTCCTTAATCCTATCCCACTCGAAAAACAATTTCGAAATCACTCGGACAGCACTCCGTCGTAATATTTTATGTATACTAATAATATCTTGAAATAATACGGAGTAAATATATATATGTAAATCGATTGAGAGAGTTTAGAGAAAAATATTTTCAAGTTTCTATGAAATAATGAAACCTATTGAATTCTATTTATAATAGATTTTTGAATTATTAAAGTGAATTATTAAAGTATGAATTATTAAAGTGAATTATTAAAGTGAATTATTAAAGTGAATTATTAAAGTATGAATTATTAAAGTGAATTATTAAAGTATGAATTATTAAAGTGAATTATTAAAGTTAAAGTAAAGTAAAAATAAAGTAAAGGTAAAGTTTAAGTATAGTAAAAGTATAAAACTATGTACGTATAATACGCGTATAAATATATATAATATTAATTTAAATCATTATATATATAAAATAAAATATAAATATCGTTATCTTTATCATACTAGTTAAGTAATGAGTTGTCAAAAGTGGTTCTAGATATTTATAAAAGTTATATACGTTTTAATAATAAAGTTCTTTTTAAACTGAAAACGTTTTTGTACGTTTAAAACTAAATAGATCAATCGAGTCTTTATGAGATTCAATCTTCCACTATCCTTTGTCTAGTTCTCAATGATTGACAATTTGTTCTTATTTATAAATCACTTTACCATTTTACGAATATTGTTAAAATGGAAAGATTTCTCAAATCAACGTGGGCCTTTCAACAGAGACTTGTAATCATAATTCAATATATCTGATAATTCAATCATTTGATCCTATCTTCTAATTCCATTGATAAACATTTTGAAACAGATACAATCATATAAAGTATTTAATCTAATATTTTGTTTACGTTTCAAGTTATTATATATATACACATATACATATATAATCATATTCGTTTAATGGTTCGTGAATCGTTGGAACTTGGTCGAGGTTGAATGAATGTATGAACATAGTTTAAAATTCTTGAAATTTAACTTAACAAATATTGCTTATCGTGTCGGAAACATATAAAGATTAAAGTTTAAATTTGGTTGGAAATTTCCGGGTTGTCACAAGTTCAGACTCACTAATGCATCCTAACAAACTCGATAAGACACACTAATGCAAAATTCTGGTTCTCTAAGACCAACGCTGAAATGTCCCGTTCTTATTGATTAAAAACGTTCCATATTAATTGATTTCGTTGCGAGGTTTTGACCTCTATATGAGACGTTTTTCAAAGACTGCATTCCTTTTTAAAACAAACCATAACCTTTATTTCATAAATAAAGGTTTAAAAAGCTTTACGTAGATTATCAAATAATGATAATCTAAAATATCCTGTTTACACACGACCATTACATAATGGTTTACAGTACAAATATGTTACATCGAAATCAGTTTCTTGAATGCAGTTTTTACACAATATCATACAAACATGGACTCCAAATCTTGTCCTTATTTTAGTATGCAACAGCGGAAGCTCTTAATATTCACCTGAGAATAAACATGCTTTAAATGTCAACAAAAATGTTGGTGAGTTATAGGTTTAACCTATATATATCAAATCGTAACAATAGACCACAAGATTTCATATTTCAATACACATCCCATACATAGAGATAAAAATCATTCATATGGTGAACACCTGGTAACCGACAATAACAAGATGCATATATAAGAATATCCCCATCATTCCGGGACACCCTTCGGATATGATATAAATTTCGAAGTACTAAAGCATCCGGTACTTTGGATGGGGTTTGTTAGGCCCAATAGATCTATCTTTAGGATTCGCGTCAATTAGGGTGTCTGTTCCCTAATTCTTAGATTACCAGACTTAATAAAAAGGGGCATATTCGATTTCGATAATTCAACCATAGAATGTAGTTTCACGTACTTGTGTCTATTTTGTAAATCATTTATAAAACCTGCATGTATTCTCATCCCAAAAATATTAGATTTTAAAAGTGGGACTATAACTCACTTTCACAGATTTTTACTTCGTCGGGAAGTAAGACTTGGCCACTGTTGATTCACGAACCTATAACAATATATACATATATATTAAAGTATGTTCAAAATATATTTACAACACTTTTAATATATTTTGATGTTTTAAGTTTATTAAGTCAGTTGTCCTCGTTAGTAACCTATAACTAGTTGTCCACAGTTAGATGTACAGAAATAAATCGATAAATATTATCTTGAATCAATCCACGACCCAGTGTATACGTATCTCAGTATTGATCACAACTCAAACTATATATATTTTGGAATCAACCTCAACCCTGTATAGCTAACTCCAACATTCACATATAGAGTGTCTATGGTTGTTCCGAAATATATATAGATGTGTCGACATGATAGGTCGAAACATTGTATACGTGTCTATGGTATCTCAAGATTACATAATATACAATACAAGTTGATTAAGTTATGGTTGGAATAGATTTGTTACCAATTTTCACGTAGCTAAAATGAGAAAAATTATCCAATCTTGTTTTACCCATAACTTCTTCATTTTAAATCCGTTTTGAGTGAATCAAATTGCTATGGTTTCATATTAAACTCTATTTTATGAATCTAAACAGAAAAAGTATAGGTTTATAGTCGGAAAAATAAGTTACAAGTCGTTTTTGTAAAGGTAGTCATTTCAGTCGAAAGAACGACGTCTAGATGACCATTTTAGAAAACATACTTCCACTTTGAGTTTAACCATAATTTTTGGATATAGTTTCATGTTCATAATAAAAATCATTTTCTCAGAATAACAACTTTTAAATCAAAGTTTATCATAGTTTTTAATTAACTAACCCAAAACAGCCCGCGGTGTTACTACGACGGCGTAAATCCGGTTTTACGGTGTTTTTCGTGTTTCCAGGTTTTAAATCATTAAGTTAGCATATCATATAGATATAGAACATGTGTTTAGTTGATTTTAAAAGTCAAGTTAGAAGGATTAACTTTTGTTTGCGAACAAGTTTAGAATTAACTAAACTATGTTCTAGTGATTACAAGTTTAAACCTTCGAATAAGATAGCTTTATATGTATGAATCGAGTGATGTTATGAACATCATTACTACCTTAATTTCCTTGGATAAACCTACTGGAAAATAGAAAAATGGATCTAGCTTCAATGGATCCTTGGATGGCTCGAAGTTCTTGAAGCAGAATCATGACACGAAAACAAGTTCAAGTAAGATCATCACTTGAAATAAGATTGTTATAGTTATAGAAATTGAACCAAAGTTTGAATATGATTATTACCTTGTATTAGAATGATAACCAACTGTAAGAAACAAAGATTTCTTGAGGTTGGATGATCACCTTACAAGATTGGAAGTGAGCTAGCAAACTTGAAAGTATTCTTGATTTTATGAAACTAGAACTTTTGGAATTTATGAAGAACACTTAGAACTTGAAGATAGAACTTGAGAGAGATCAATTAGATGAAGAAAATTGAAGAATGAAAGTGTTTGTAGGTGTTTTTGGTCGTTGGTGTATGGATTAGATATAAAGGATATGTAATTTTGTTTTCATGTAAATAAGTCATGAATGATTACTCATATTTTTGTAATTTTATGAGATATTTCATGCTAGTTGCCAAATGATGGTTCCCACATGTGTTAGGTGACTCACATGGGCTGCTAAGAGCTGATCATTGGAGTGTATATACCAATAGTACATACATCTAAAAGCTGTGTATTGTACGAGTACGAATACGGGTGCATACGAGTATAATTGTTGATGAAACTGAACGAGGATGTAATTGTAAGCATTTTTGTTAAGTAAAAGTATTTTGATAAGTGTATTGAAGTCTTTCAAAAGTGTATAAATACATATTAAAACACTACATGTATATACATTTTAACTGAGTCGTTAAGTCATCGTTAGTCGTTACATGTAAGTGTTGTTTTGAAACCTTTAGGTTAACGATCTTGTTAAATGTTGTTAACCCAATGTTTATAATATCAAATGAGATTTTAAATTATTATATTATCATGATATTATCATGTATGAATATCTCTTAATATGATATATATACATTAAATGTCTTTACAACGATAATCGTTACATATATGTCTCGTTTAAAAAAATCATTAAGTTAGTAGTCTTGTTTTTACATATGTAGTTCATTGTTAATATACTTTATGATATGTTTTCTTATCATAGTATCATGTTAACTATATATATATATATCCATATATATGTCATCATATAGTTTTTACAAGTTTTAACGTTCGTGAATCACCGATCAACTTGGGTGGTCAATTGTCTATATGAAACATATTTCAATTAATCAAGTCTTAACAAGTTTGATTGCTTAACATGTTGGAAACATTTAATCATGTAAATATCAATCTCAATTAATATATATAAACATGGAAAAGTTCGGGTCACTACAGTACCTACCCGTTAAATAAATTTCGTCCCGAAATTTTAAGCTGTTGAAGGTGTTGACGAATCTTCTGGAAATAGATGCGGGTATTTATTCTTCATCTGATCTTCACGCTCCCAGGTGAACTCGGGTCCTCTACGAGCATTCCATCGAACCTTAACAATTGGTATCTTGTTTTGCTTAAGTCTTTTAACCTCACGATCCATTATTTCGACGGGTTCTTCGATGAATTGAAGTTTTTCGTTGATTTGGATTTCATCTAACGGAATAGTGAGATCTTCTTTAGCAAAACATTTCTTTAAATTCGAGACGTGGAAAGTGTTATGTACAGCCGCGAGTTGTTGAGGTAACTCTAGTCGGTAAGCTACTGGTCCGACACGATCAATAATCTTGAACGGTCCAATATACCTTGGATTTAATTTCCCTCGTTTACCAAATCGAACAACGCCTTTCCAAGGTGCAACTTTAAGCATGACCATCTCTCCAATTTCAAATTCTATATCTTTTCTTTTAATGTCAGCGTAGCTCTTTTGTCGACTTTGGGCGGTTTTCAACCGTTGTTGAATTTGGATGATCTTCTCGGTAGTTTCTTGTATAATCTCCGGACCCGTAATCTGTCTATCCCCCACTTCACTCCAACAAATCGGAGACCTGCACTTTCTACCATAAAGTGCTTCAAACGGCGCCATCTCAATGCTTGAATGGTAGCTGTTGTTGTAGGAAAATTCTGCTAACGGTAGATGTCGATCCCAACTGTTTCCGAAATCAATAACACATGCTCGTAGCATGTCTTCAAGCGTTTGTATCGTCCTTTCGCTCTGCCCATCAGTTTGTGGATGATAGGCAGTACTCATGTCTAGACGAGTTCCTAATGCTTGCTGTAATGTCTGCCAGAATCTTGAAATAAATCTGCCATCCCTATCAGAGATAATAGAGATTGGTATTCCATGTCTGGAGACGACTTCCTTCAAATACAGTCGTGCTAACTTCTCCATCTTGTCATCTTCTCTTATTGGTAGGAAGTGTGCTGATTTGGTGAGACGATCAACTATTACCCAAATAGTATCAAAACCACTTGCAGTCCTTGGCAATTTAGTGATGAAATCCATGGTAATGTTTTCCCATTTCCATTCCGGGATTTCGGGTTGTTGAAGTAGACCTGATGGTTTCTGATGCTCAGCTTTGACCTTAGAACACGTCAAACATTCTCCTACGTATTTAGCAACATCGGCTTTCATACCCGGCCACCAAAAATGTTTCTTGAGATCCTTGTACATCTTCCCCGTTCCAGGATGTATTGAGTATCTGGTTTTATGAGCTTCTCTAAGTACCATTTCTCTCATATCTCTAAATTTTGGTACCCAAATCCTTTCAGCCCTATACCGGGTTCCGTCTTCCCGAATATTAAGATGCTTCTCCGATCCTTTGGGTATTTCATCCTTTAAATTTCCCTCTTTTAAAACTCCTTGTTGCGCCTCCTTTATTTGAGTAGTAATGTTATTATGAATCATTATATTCATAGATTTTACTCGAATGGGTTCTCTGTCCTTCCTGCTCAAGGCATCGGCTACCACATTTGCCTTCCCCGGGTGGTAACGAATCTCAAAGTCGTAATCATTCAATAATTCAATCCACCTACGCTGCCTCATATTCAGTTGTTTCTGATTAAATATGTGTTGAAGACTTTTGTGGTCGGTATATATAATACTTTTGACCCCATATAAGTAGTGCCTCCAAGTCTTTAATGCAAAAACAACCGCGCCTAATTCCAAATCATGCGTCGTATAATTTTGTTCGTGAATCTTCAATTGTCTAGACGCATAAGCAATCACCTTCGTTCGTTGCATTAATACACAACCGAGACCTTGCTTTGATGCATCACAATAAATCACAAAATCATCATTCCCTTCAGGCAATGACAATATAGGTGCCGTAGTTAGCTTTTTCTTCAATAACTGAAACGCTTTCTCTTGTTCATCATTCCATTCAAATTTCTTCCCTTTATGCGTTAATGCAGTCAAGGGTTTTGCTATTCTGGAAAAGTCTTGGATGAACCTTCTGTAGTAACCAGCTAGTCCTAAAAACTGGCGTATGTGTTTCGGAGTTTTCGGGGTTTCCCACTTTTCAACAGTTTCTATCTTTGCCGGATCCACCTTAATACCTTCTTTGTTCACTATGTGACCGAGGAATTGAACTTCTTCCAACCAAAATGCACACTTTGAAAACTTAGCGTACAATTCTTCCTTCCTCAATACTTCTAACACCTTTCTCAAATGTTCACCGTGTTCTTGGTCATTCTTTGAGTAAATAAGTATGTCATCAATGAAAACAATGACAAACTTGTCAAGGTATGGTCCACACACTCGGTTCATAAGGTCCATGAACACAGCTGGTGCATTAGTTAAACCAAACGGCATGACCATAAACTCGTAATGACCGTAACGTGTTCTGAAAGCAGTCTTTGGAATATCATCTTCTTTCACCCGCATTTGATGATACCCGGAACGTAAGTCAATCTTTGAATAAACAGACGAGCCTTGTAGTTGATCAAATAAGTCGTCGATTCTCGGTAGTGGGTAGCGGTTCTTGATGGTAAGTTTGTTCAACTCTCGGTAGTCGATACACAACCTGAATGTACCATCTTTCTTCTTGACAAACAAAACAGGAGCTCCCCACGGTGATGTGCTTGGTCGAATGAAACCACGCTCTAAAAGTTCTTGTAATTGGCTTTGCAGTTCTTTCATCTCGCTGGGTGCGAGTCTGTAAGGAGCACGAGCTATTGGTGCAGCTCCTGGTACAAGATCTATTTGAAATTCAACGGATCGATGTGGGGGTAATCCCGGTAATTCTTTCGGAAATACATCGGGAAATTCTTTTGCAATGGGAACATCATTGATGCTCTTTTCTTCAGTTTGTACTTTCTCGACGTGTGCTAGAACAGCATAGCAACCTTTTCTTATTAGTTTTTGTGCCTTCAAATTACTAATAAGATGTAGCTTCGTGTTGCCCTTTTCTCCGTACACCATTAAGGGTTTTCCTTTTTCTCGTATAATGCGAATTGCATTTTTGTAACAAACGATCTCCGCTTTCACTTCTTTCAACCAGTCCATACCGATTATCACATCAAAACTCCCTAACTCTACTGGTATCAAATCAATCTTAAATGTTTCGCTAACCAGTTTAATTTCTCGATTCCGACATATATTATCTGCTGAAATTAATTTACCATTTGCTAATTCGAGTAAAAATTTACTATCCAAAGGCGTCAATGGACAACTTAATTTAGCACAAAAATCTCTACTCATATAGCTTCTATCCGCACCCGAATCAAATAAAACGTAAGCAGATTTATTGTCAATAAGAAACGTACCCGTAACAAGCTCCGGGTCTTCTTGTGCCTCTACCGCATTAATATTGAAAACTCTTCCACGGCCTTGTCCATTCGTGTTCTCCTGGTTCGGGCAATTTCTAATAATGTGGCCTGGTTTTCCACATTTATAACAAACTACATTGGCATAACTTGCTCCGACACTACTTGCTCCGCCATTACTCGTTCCGAAACCATTTGTTCCTTTCGTTCTATTAACCCCTGGTCCGTAGACCTCACACTTCGCCGCGCTATGACCATTTCTTTTACACTTGTTGCAAAATTTGGTGCAGAACCCCGAGTGATTCTTTTCACACCTTTGGCATAGCTGCTTCTGATTGTTGTTGTTGTTGCGGTTATTATTGTTGTTGGGATGATTGTTGTAGTTGCTGTTGTTGTTGTTGTTGTTGTTGTTGGGCCGTTTGTTGTAGTTGCGATTGATGTTGCGATTGTTGGGATAATTGTTGCGATTATTGTTGTAATTGCTGTTGTTGTTGTATTGGTGATTCTTATCACCATTTTCCTCCCACTTTCTTTTGACTTGCTTCACATTGGCCTCTTCAGCAGTCTGTTCTTTAATTCTTTCTTCAATCTGGTTCACTAGTTTGTGAGCCATTCTACATGCCTGTTGTATGGAGGCGGGCTCGTGTGAACTTATATCTTCTTGGATTCTTTCCGGTAATCCTTTCACAAACGCGTCGATCTTCTCTTCCTCATCTTCGAATGCTCCCGGACACAATAGGCACAATTCTGTGAATCGTCTTTCGTACGTGGTAATATCAAATCCTTGGGTTCGTAACCCTCTAAGTTCTGTCTTGAGCTTATTGACCTCAGTTCTGGGACGGTACTTCTCGTTCATCAAGTGCTTGAATGCTGACCACGGTAGTGCGTACGCATCATCTTGTCCCACTTGCTCTAGATAGGTATTCCACCATGTTAACGCAGAACCTGTGAAGGTATGCGTAGCGTACTTCACTTTGTCCTCTTCAGTACACTTACTTATGGCAAACACCGATTCAACCTTCTCGGTCCACCGTTTCAATCCGATCGGTCCTTCGGTTCCATCAAATTCCAAAGGTTTGCAGGCAGTGAATTCTTTGTAGGTGCATCCTACACGATTTCCTGTACTGCTAGATCCAAGGTTATTGTTGGTATGTAGCGCAGCCTGTACTGCGGCTATGTTTGAAGCTAGAAAAGTACGGAATTCCTCTTCATTCATATTCACGGTGTGTCGAGTAGTCGGTGCCATTTCCTTCAAAATAGTTAAATGGAACAAGTTAATCATACAGAATATTAAGAGTAGTTAATAGTATTTCGTAGCATAATATGAACTCATTTATAAAAGCTTTTTCTTCATATTAGCGTTTTATAAGTTTAAATTCGGGTAGTACCTACCCGTTAAGTTCATACTTAGTAGCTAATATACAATTCAACTACTACAATTCTATATAAAAAACTGATTATAATAATATTTCGCGTTCAAACTTTTATACAATATTTTACAAACTTACAATACCGCTTATTTTACATAAAGCATGAAATATAGCACACAATAACTTTGATACAAGATAGTTGTGAAGACAATTCTAGCTAGTACACAAGTCGTTCAGCAAAGGCAATAAAGACACGTAATTCATACGTCCAGAAACAAGTCATGCATTCTGGTTTTACTAGGACTACTTCCCATCCTTGGTCTTGTGCAACATAACCGTTATGGCCGTTGATAAGACAGCGTGTTGTAACGTCATCAAAGGGACGAGGGTTACGTAATGTCCAACAGTCCCGTAATAATCTAAAAACCTCATTTCTTACCCCAATTACCGACTCCGTCACTTGTGGAAACGTTTTGTTTAATAGTTGTAGCCCGATGTTCTTGTTCTCACTTTGGTGAGAAGCGAACATTACTAATCCGTAAGCATAACATGCTTCTTTATGTTGCATGTTAGCCGCTTTTTCTAAATCACGAAGTCCAATATTCGGATATATTGAGTCAAAATAATTTCTTAACCCGTTGCGTAAAATAGCATTTGGGTTCCCCGCAATATATGCGTCAAAGTAAACACATCGTAACTTATGGGTTTCCCAATGTGATATCCCCCATCTTTCAAACGAAAGTCTCTTATAAACCAAGACATTCTTGGAACGTTCTTCGAATGTCTTACAAACTGATCTCGCCTTAAATAGTTGTGCCGAAGAATTTTGGCCGACTCTAGACAAGATTTCATCAATCATGTCTCCGGGTAGGTCTCTTAAAATATTGGGTTGTCTATCCATTTTGTGTTTTTAAACTGTAAAATAGACAAGAGTTAGATTCATAAAAAAAAATACTTATTAATACAAGCAATTTTTACATATATCATAAAGCATAAGAACACTATATTACATATATTACACCACACGAATACAACTATCTTATTCCGACTCGCTCGTTTCTTCTTCTTCGGTTTTGGTTCGTTTTGCCAAGTTTCTAGGGATATATGATGTTTCCCTAATACGAGCCGTCGTTGTCCACATTGGTTTAGAAAAACCTGGTGGTTTAGAGGTTCCCGGGTCATTGTTACAACTTAAGGACTTCGGGGGTTGACGATACATATAAAGTTCATCGGGGTTGGAATTAGATTTCTCTATTTTTATGCCCTTTCCCTTATTATTTTCTTTTGCCTTTTTAAATTCAGTTGGGGTAATTTCTATAACATCATCGGAATTCTCGTCGGAATCCGATTCATCGGAGAATTGGTAATCCTCCCAATATTTTGCTTCCTTGGCGGAAACACCATTGACCATAATTAACTTTGGTCGGTTGGTTGAGGATTTTCTTTTACTTAACCGTTTTATTATTTCCCCCACCGGTTCTATTTCTTCATCCGGTTCCGATTCTTCTTCCGGTTCCGATTCTTCTTCCGGTTCCGACTCTTCTTCCGGTTCTTCTTCGGGAACTTGTGAATCAGTCCACAAATCATTCCAATTTACATTTGACTCTTCATTATTATTAGGTGAGTCAATGGAACTTGTTCTAGAGGTAGACATCTATCACATAATATCAAACACGTTAAGAGATTAATATATCACATAATATTCATATGTTAAAAATATATAGTTTCCAACAAAAATGTTAAGCAATCATTTTTAAAGAAAACACGGTCGAAGTCCAGACTCACTAATGCATCCTAACAAACTCGATAAGACACACTAATGCAAATTTTCTGGTTCTCTAAGACCAACGCTCGGATACCAACTGAAATGTCCCGTTCTTATTGATTAAAAACGTTCCATATTAATTGATTTCGTTGCGAGGTTTTGACCTCTATATGAGACGTTTTTCAAAGACTGCATTCCTTTTTAAAACAAACCATAACCTTTATTTCATAAATAAAGGTTTAAAAAGCTTTACGTAGATTATCAAATAATGATAATCTAAAATATCCTGTTTACACACGACCATTACATAATGGTTTACAGTACAAATATGTTACATCGAAATCAGTTTCTTGAATGCAGTTTTTACATAATATCATACAAACATGGACTCCAAATCTTGTCCTTATTTTAGTATGCAACAGCGGAAGCTCTTAATATTCACCTGAGAATAAACATGCTTTAAATGTCAACAAAAATGTTGGTGAGTTATAGGTTTAACCTATATATATCAAATCGTAACAATAGACCACAAGATTTCATATTTCAATACACATCCCATACATAGAGATAAAAATCATTCATATGGTGAACACCTGGTAACCGACAATAACAAGATGCATATATAAGAATATCCCCATCATTCCGGGACACCCTTCGGATATGATATAAATTTCGAAGTACTAAAGCATCCGGTACTTTGGATGGGGTTTGTTAGGCCCAATAGATCTATCTTTAGGATTCGCGTCAATTAGGGTGTCTGTTCCCTAATTCTTAGATTACCAGACTTAATAAAAAGGGGCATATTCGATTTCGATAATTCAACCATAGAATGTAGTTTCACGTACTTGTGTCTATTTTGTAAATCATTTATAAAACCTGCATGTATTCTCATCCCAAAAATATTAGATTTTAAAAGTGGGACTATAACTCACTTTCACAGATTTTTACTTCGTCGGGAAGTAAGACTTGGCCACTGTTGATTCACGAACCTATAACAATATATACATATATATTAAAGTATGTTCAAAATATATTTACAACACTTTTAATATATTTTGATGTTTTAAGTTTATTAAGTCAGTTGTCCTCGTTAGTAACCTATAACTAGTTGTCCACAGTTAGATGTACAGAAATAAATCGATAAATATTATCTTGAATCAATCCACGACCCAGTGTATACGTATCTCAGTATTGATCACAACTCAAACTATATATATTTTGGAATCAACCTCAACCCTGTATAGCTAACTCCAACATTCACATATAGAGTGTCTATGGTTGTTCCGAAATATATATAGATGTGTCGACATGATAGGTCGAAACATTGTATACGTGTCTATGGTATCTCAAGATTACATAATATACAATACAAGTTGATTAAGTTATGGTTGGAATAGATTTGTTACCAATTTTCACGTAGCTAAAATGAGAAAAATTATCCAATCTTGTTTTACCCATAACTTCTTCATTTTAAATCCGTTTTGAGTGAATCAAATTGCTATGGTTTCATATTAAACTCTATTTTATGAATCTAAACAGAAAAAGTATAGGTTTATAGTCGGAAAAATAAGTTACAAGTCGTTTTTGTAAAGGTAGTCATTTCAGTCGAAAGAACGACGTCTAGATGACCATTTTAGAAAACATACTTCCACTTTGAGTTTAACCATAATTTTTGGATATAGTTTCATGTTCATAATAAAAATCATTTTCTCAGAATAACAACTTTTAAATCAAAGTTTATCATAGTTTTTAATTAACTAACCCAAAACAGCCCGCGGTGTTACTACGACGGCGTAAATCCGGTTTTACGGTGTTTTTCGTGTTTCCAGGTTTTAAATCATTAAGTTAGCATATCATATAGATATAGAACATGTGTTTAGTTGATTTTAAAAGTCAAGTTAGAAGGATTAACTTTTGTTTGCGAACAAGTTTAGAATTAACTAAACTATGTTCTAGTGATTACAAGTTTAAACCTTCGAATAAGATAGCTTTATATGTATGAATCGAGTGATGTTATGAACATCATTACTACCTTAATTTCCTTGGATAAACCTACTGGAAAATAGAAAAATGGATCTAGCTTCAATGGATCCTTGGATGGCTCGAAGTTCTTGAAGCAGAATCATGACACGAAAACAAGTTCAAGTAAGATCATCACTTGAAATAAGATTGTTATAGTTATAGAAATTGAACCAAAGTTTGAATATGATTATTACCTTGTATTAGAATGATAACCAACTGTAAGAAACAAAGATTTCTTGAGGTTGGATGATCACCTTACAAGATTGGAAGTGAGCTAGCAAACTTGAAAGTATTCTTGATTTTATGAAACTAGAACTTTTGGAATTTATGAAGAACACTTAGAACTTGAAGATAGAACTTGAGAGAGATCAATTAGATGAAGAAAATTGAAGAATGAAAGTGTTTGTAGGTGTTTTTGGTCGTTGGTGTATGGATTAGATATAAAGGATATGTAATTTTGTTTTCATGTAAATAAGTCATGAATGATTACTCATATTTTTGTAATTTTATGAGATATTTCATGCTAGTTGCCAAATGATGGTTCCCACATGTGTTAGGTGACTCACATGGGCTGCTAAGAGCTGATCATTGGAGTGTATATACCAATAGTACATACATCTAAAAGCTGTGTATTGTACGAGTACGAATACGGGTGCATACGAGTATAATTGTTGATGAAACTGAACGAGGATGTAATTGTAAGCATTTTTGTTAAGTAAAAGTATTTTGATAAGTGTATTGAAGTCTTTCAAAAGTGTATAAATACATATTAAAACACTACATGTATATACATTTTAACTGAGTCGTTAAGTCATCGTTAGTCGTTACATGTAAGTGTTGTTTTGAAACCTTTAGGTTAACGATCTTGTTAAATGTTGTTAACCCAATGTTTATAATATCAAATGAGATTTTAAATTATTATATTATCATGATATTATCATGTATGAATATCTCTTAATATGATATATATACATTAAATGTCTTTACAACGATAATCGTTACATATATGTCTCGTTTAAAAAAATCATTAAGTTAGTAGTCTTGTTTTTACATATGTAGTTCATTGTTAATATACTTTATGATATGTTTTCTTATCATAGTATCATGTTAAAAATATATATATATATCCATATATATGTCATCATATAGTTTTTACAAGTTTTAACGTTCGTGAATCACCGATCAACTTGGGTGGTCAATTGTCTATATGAAACATATTTCAATTAATCAAGTCTTAACAAGTTTGATTGCTTAACATGTTGGAAACATTTAATCATGTAAATATCAATCTCAATTAATATATATAAACATGGAAAAGTTCGGGTCACTACAAACGCTCGGAGACCAACTGAAATGTCCCGTTCTTATTGATTAAAAACGTTCCATATTAATTGATTTCGTTGCGAGGTTTTAACCTCTATATGAGACATTTTTCAAAGACTACATTCATTTTAAAACAAACCATAACCTTTATTTCATCAATAAAGGTTTAAAAAGCTTTACGTAGATTATCAAATAATGATAATCTAAAATATCATGTTTATACACGACTATTACATAATGGTTTACAATACAAATATGTTACAACGAAATAAGTTTCTTGAATGCAGTTTTTACACAATATCATACAAGCATGGACTCCAAATCTTGTCCTTATTTAAGTATGCGACAGCGGAAGCTCTTAATAATCACCTGAGAATAAACATGCTTAAAACGTCAACAAAAAAATGTTGGTGAGTTATAGGATTAACCTATATATATCAAATCGTAACAATAGACCACAAGATTTCATATTTCAATATACATCCCATACATAGAGATAAAAATCATTCATATGGTGAACACCTGGTAACCGACATTAACAAGATGCATATATAAGAATATCCCCATCATTCCGGGACACCCTTCGGATATGATATAAATTTCGAAGTACTAAAGCATCTGGTACTTTGGATGGGGTTTGTTAGGCCCAATAGATCTATCTTTAGAATTCGCGTCAATTAGTGTGTCTGTTCCCTAATTCTTAGATTACCAGACTTAATAAAAAGGGGCATATTCGATTTCGATAATTCAACCATAGAATGTAGTTTCACGTACTTGTGTCTATTTTGTAAATCATTTATAAAACCTGCATATATTCTCATCCCAAATATATTAGATTTTAAAAGTGGGACTATAACTCACTTTCACAGATTTTTACTTCGTCGGGAAGTAAGACTTGGCCACTGATCGATTCACGAACCTATAACAAATATGTACATATATATCAAAGTATGTTCAAAATATATTTACAACACTTTTAATACATTTTGATGTTTTAAGTTCATTAAGTCAGCTGTCCTCGTTAGTAACCTACAACTAGTTGTCCAAAGTTAGATGTACAGAAAAAAAAATTGATATATATTATATTGAATCAATCCACGACCCAGTGTATATACGTCTCAGGCTAGATCACAACTCAAAGTATATATATTTTTGGAATCAACCTCAACCCTGTATAGCTAACTCCCACATTACTGCATATAGAGTGTCTATGGTTGTTCCAAATAATATATACACATGGGTCGATATGATATGTCAAAACATTTGCATACGTGTCTATGGTATCCCAAGATTACATAATATATTAGAATACATGTATAATACAATATAAGTTAGCTAGGATATGATTAATATAGATTTGTTACCAATTTTCACGTTGCTACAACAAGAAAAATTATCCAATCTTGTTTTACCCATAACTTCTTCATTTTAAATCCGTTTTGAGTGAATCAAATTGCTATGGTTTCATATTGAACTCTTTTTTATGAATCTAAACATAAAAAGTATAGGTTTATAGTCGGAAATATAAGTTACAAGTCATTTTTGTAAAGGTAGTCATTTCAGTCGAAAGAACGACGTCTAGATGACCATTTTAGAAAACAAACTTCCACTTTGAGTTTAACCATGATTTTTGGATATAGTTTCATGTTCATAAGAAAAATCATTTTTCCAGAAGAACAACTTTTAAATCAAAGTTTATCATAGTTTTTAATTAGCTAACCCAAAACAGCCCGCGGTGTTACTATGATGGCGTATGTCCGGTTTTATAGTGTTCTTCGTGTTTCCAGGTTTTAAATCATTAAGTTAGCATATCATATAGATATAGAACATGTGTTTAGTTGTTTTTAAAAGTCAAGTTAGAAGGATTAACTTTTGTTTGCGAACAAGTTTATAATTAACTAAACTATGTTCTAGTGATTACAAGTTTAAACCTTCGAATAAGATAGCTTTATATGTATGAATCGAATGATGTTATGAACATCATTACTACCTCAAGTTTTCTGGATAAAGCTACTGGAAATGAGAAAAATGGATCTAGCTTCAAAGGATCCTTGGATGGCTTGAAAGTTCTTAAAGCAGAATCTTGACACGAAAAACAAGTTCAAGTAAGATTTCCACTCGAAATAAGATTGTTATAGTTATAGAAATTGAATCAAAGTTCGAATATGAGTATTACCTTGTATTAGAAAGATATCTTACTATAAATAAGAAAGATTTCTTGAGGTTGGATGATCACTCTACAAGATTGGAAGTAAGCTAGCAAACTTGAAAGTATTCTTGATTTTATGAAACTAGAACTTGTAGAATTTATGAAGAACACTTAGAACTTGAAGATAGAACTTGAGAGAGATCAATTAGATGAAGAAAATTGAAGAATGAAAGTGTTTGTAGGTGTTTTTGGTCGTTGGTGTATGAATTAGATATAAAGGATATGTAATTTTGTTTTCATGTAAATAAGTCATGAATGATTACTCATATTTTTGTAATTTTATGAGATATTTCATGCTAGTTGCCAAATGATGGTTCCCACATGTGTTAGGTGACTCACATGGGCTGCTAAGAGTTGATCATTAGAGTGTATATACCAATAGTACATACATCTAAAAGCTGTGTATTGTACGAGTACGAATACGGGTGCATACGAGTAGAATTGTTGATGAAACTGAACGAGGATGTAATTATAAGCATTTTTGTTAAGTAGAAGTATTTTGATAAGTGTCTTGAAGTCTTTAAAAATTGCATGAATACATATTAAAACACTACATGTATATACATTTTAACTGAGTCGTTAAGTCATCGTTAGTCGTTACATGTAAGTGTTGTTTTGAAACCTTTAGGTTAACGATCTTGTTAAATGTTGTTAACCCAATGTTTATAATATCAAATTAGATTTTAAATTATTATATTATCATGATAATATGATGTATGAATATCTCTTAATATGATATATATACATTAAATGTCGTTACAACGATAATCGTTACATATATGTCTCGTTTCAAAATCATTAAGTTAGTAGTCTTGCTTTTACATATGTAGTTCATTGTTAATATACTTAATGATATGTTTACTTATCATAATATCATGTTAACTATATATATATCCATATATATGTCATCATATAGTTTTTACAAGTTTTAACGTTTGTGAATCACCGGTCAGCTTGGGTGGTCAATTGTCTATATGAAACCTATTTCAATTAATCAAGTCTTAACAAGTTTGATTGCTTAACATGTTGGAAACACTTAATCATGTAAATAACAATTTCATTTAATATATATAAACATGGAAAAGTTCGGGTCACTACACAATGACTTTCTTTCGCTGCATTAAAACACAGCCAAAGCCCTGACGCGAAGCATCACAATAAACAACAAAATCATCATTACCCTCAGGTAGTGACAATATCGGAGCGGTAGTCAACTTCTTCTTTAAAATTTGAAAAGCAGTCTCTTGTTCATCCTTCCACTTGTACTTCTTCCCTTTATGCGTTAAAGCAGTCAGAGGTTTTGCAATACGAGAGAAATCTTGAATGAACCTTCTATAGTAACCTGCCAGTCCTAGGAACTGACGAATCTGGGTAGGAGTTTTCGAAGTTTCCCACCATTCAATCGCCTCAATCTTAGCAGGATCAGCTTGTATCCCTTGTTTACTAACAATATGTCCAAGGAATTGAACTTCTCGTAACCAGAATGCACACTTAGAGAACTTAGCATACAACTCTTCTTTTCTCAACAGATCAAGCACTATCTTCAAATGTTCTTCATGCTGTTCATCACTCTTCGAGTAAATAAGGATGTCGTCGATGAACACAATAACGAACTTGTCCAGATAGGGTCTACACACACGGTTCATGAGGTCCATGAATACAGCAGGTGCATTTGTCAATCCGAACGGCATAACAAGAAACTCAAAGTGACCGTAACGGGTGCGAAAAGCAGTTTTTGAAACATCAGTTTCTTTAACATGCAACTGATGATAGCCGGAACGAAGATCGATTTTTGAATAAACAGATGAACCCTGAAGCTGATCGAACAGGTCATCAATTCTCGGGAGGGGATAACGGTTTTTAATAGTAAGCTTGTTTAACTCACGATAATCAATGCACAAATGAAAAGAACCATCCTTCTTCTTAACAAACAGAACAGGAGCTCCCCAAGGGGACGAACTAGGATGAATAAAACCTTTGTCTAACAACTCACGGAGTTGAATTGACAATTCTTGAAGTTCGGAAGGCGCGAGACGATAAGGAGCACGTGCTACGGGAGCAGCACCGGGAACAAGATCAATTTGAAATTCTACCGCGCGTTGCGGCGGAAGGCTAGGTATATCTTCGGGAAATACCTCGGGAAAATCTCTAACAATATGAACATCTCCAACGCTCTTCGTTTCTTTATCGGAATCAACAACATGGGCTATAATAGCATGACAGCCTTTGTGAAGATGTTTAAGAACTTTCAAACAGCTAATAAGATTTAACTGTCGGCATTTCTTATCTCCAAAAACCATCAGCGACTCTCCAACCACATTAGTAATACGAATATCTTTATCATAACACACAAACTCAGCACGATTCGCAGATAACCAATCCATCCCAGTAACAACATCAAAACTACCAAGTTTAATAGGTACCAAATCTATCTCAAAATCTCTACCAGCTAAACTAATGTTACACTTACGATGCACAGTCTTAGCAGTGAGTACCTTACCATTAGCTATTTCAACAACATACGTATTGTCTAAAGGAGTTGACGGTGTTTTGATTTTTGGACTTAATCTACTCGACACAAAACTCAAATTAGCCCCTGAATCAAATAGTACATAAACTAATAAATCGTTGACCGAGAACGTACCAGTAACAAGTTTAGGATCTTCCTCAGCATCCCTAGCGTTAATGTTGAATGCTCTACCTCGTGCAGTCTCTACAGTCTTCTTGTTGGGACAGGCATCACGGAAATGCCCCGGCTTCCCACACTCGTAACAAACTCTCGGATTACCACCATTATTCGACTTTCCATTACCATTACTATTCCCACCTCTATTACCATCATTATTACCATTATTACCACCTGCAGCAGGAGTAGCAGAACCTGGCAGAAGCACCGCACAATCCTTAGCAATGTGTCCCTATTTGGAACACCTCTTGCAAGTCACAGTACAGAAACCATCATGAGCCTTCTTACAACGTGGACACACACTCTGACTGCGGTTATTTGAACCAGAAGTATCCTACTTTTTTTGCTGACTCTGGTTTTGATTGCGGTTATTATCCCAATTTCTCTTCCCATTATCAGCTTTCTTAACAGCCGCTTCACTAGTTTCAGTTATCGCAGACTTGCTTCTTCTCAAGATCTTATCATTCAACTTTTGAGCCATAGACATCGCGGCCTCAATAGTCTGGGGCTCACTAGATTCAACTCCATGTTCAATTTTCTCGGACAACCCATCAATGTAAGCTTCAATCTTAAGATTCTCATCGGCATAAACATTAGGGCACAACAAAGTCAACTCAAAGAACCTCTGCTCGTAGGCATCTAATTCGGTGCCCTTCATTTTCAAGTTTTTAAGTTCAACCTCTAACTTCTTAAGCTCACCCCTAGGACGGTAGCGGGTGATCATTCTTTCCTTGAAATTATTCCAAGTTAACCCATAAGCCACATCATTTCCCAAACTGTTAACCAAGTTGTTCCACCAAGTCAATGCACTATCCTTCAAAGTGCAGCTAGCAAAACTAACCTTGTCCTCCTCTCGGACTCGACTAACCCTGAAAATAGACTCGATTTTCTCGAACCAGCGGGTAAGTCCTATGGGTCCTTCTGTACCACTAAATTCTTGTGGACGACTTGCCATGAACGTTTTGTGGGAGCATCCCACCTGATTGTTGTTCGCATTAGCATTCGCTACCATCGCAGCAGCTATCCCTTCGGTAACCAGACGTTGGATACGGGCTTCGTTGGACTCTCTAGGAGGCATGATCTTCAAAACAGAATAACACATCCGTTAGTACTAAGAATAATACCAGTGTTATAAAGGAATAGATTGACCACGAAAAGATTAACCATTAAAATAATAGTCAGTAACCACTATGAGTAATAACATGACAGTTATGATTGTTAAAGAAATAACCACCACATGCATACATATTTTATGATAACATCATACAACATACATAGCACCTAACAAACATGATCTACATTACGTATAATATAACATGCCAAGAGTCACAACATCAGAAATAAAATGTGATAATTATAATAGATGTCATAAAAATAACCATCCATACATAATGAAAAACATCCCATAACAAAACCTTAATAAAATCCTTGGCAAAATGCCGTACATAACCCAAAAATGTATGTATGAAAGGACATTAAGTCTTATGAAATAAGTAATCAATCATGAATCATCATATCACATCTGCTTAGAGCGGGTGTGATAAGCTGGGCCGGCATGAGTCTCAGCAGAAGGCACATACTTCCGCAACTTTCCTTTCACTTCTTCCAACTCTGACTTCAAACCACGAACTGTGCTCTCTAGAGCCTCGAACCTAGCGTCAACTTCACGGTTACGCTTACGATTCTCAAACCCAATATTGTTCTTGAAGCTAACAAACAAATCCATACTAGCTCAAATCTGGTCCATCATCTCGTTATGTGGCAAAGTACGCATACAATCACTAAGAGCATTGATACGTGTCACTTCATTGTAAGCCATGTTCATATGAGTAAGGGTGGAAAAGTAGTAGTGAACAGGATCATCGATCTGGGGTTGACCAGCACGGCGTCTGGCAGCAGCCGGAGGAGCAGGAGCAGCAACTGAGTTATCGCTCGAAGTCGACATCTGCAAACAATATAACCATAAACCATATACCAAATAGGAATAAATGCTAATGATATAACTCATACGAAATCAAATGCATAATAATGCTATAGCAAAAGGGTCGGGCTGTAGACTAGACTCTAATGCACCCTAAGAACCACTGGTTGACCACATTAAGAACGCCTAGTTCCCTACAACCAGAGCTCTGGTACCAACTGTGATGGCCCCGTCAAAATACTTAACGGCTCCGTCACTTGGTCCCATAACTTGATCGAACTTAAATGAATTTAACAAATGACATTGCATTCTTTTATTTCAAAAGTTTCTCAAAAAGGAAAGCATACCAAAATATGTAGTTTAAAAGTAACCCAACATATTAATAATCCAAAGTTGACACAAAATATTGTCAACAACCCACAAGTATTAATTATTCAAAAACCAAATGCAAGCCAAAGTTTCATAAATTGTTTCATAAAAATATGCCCAAATGCATGCAGACTCTTCTAAACACAGCGGAAGCATCACATAAACTCAAGTACTTGTGAAAAAATGTGAGTAAACTGTCAACACAAAGTTTGAGTGAATTATAGGTTTAAACAATTGAATAATCTTTAGACCACAAGATTTAAAAATGTTAGAAAACATTAAACATTATTCCATTATCAATGAGCCACCTGGTAACCACTTAACCCTTTATTTACCCTTGCCAAGCACAATAAAAATATACACTGGACAGTGTATCTACAACAAAATACGAAGTGCTAAACATTCTGATTATAAATTGCTAGCGCGACTAGCTCAAAATGGGGTTGTCAAACCCGATAGATCTATCCGTAGGATTCGCGTTCACCGGTAGAAACCAATGATTACAGTTACCAGACTAGGGAATATTTTTTTCCAACTCACAATGAATAATTTAAATTTAATTGTCACTTGTGTCTAAACGTGAAATAAAATGCATGTAATCACATCCCAAAAATATACTTTGAAAAGTATGTAAAAACGGGACTATAACTCACCTTAATAGTAACGAAGTAACCAACAAAATTAAGTGAACAGCAAATGAGTACAGTGATCAGGAATGATCACAACGCCGACCTATAAATAAAGCAGGTCGATATAAATAACTAACTTAGGTCAAGTTTTAGTATGATAGCTATTGTACATGTTGCAAGTAGTCATAGAACATTACTCAATATGCATCAGTTTGATTGGAACAGCTTACGGACACACACTTTCTATTTTTAGAAAGTTTCTATTTTTAGCAGGTTTCCATTTTTGTAAAGTTTCTATTTTTGGAAAGTTTCTATTTTTGGAAAGTTTCCAAATTTAGAAAGTTTCTATTTTAGGAAAGTTTATAAGTTAGGAAAGTTTCCTTAATCAGAAAGTCAACAAAAGTCAACTGAAAGTCAAAGTCAACTGAAAGTTAACTCAAAAGTCAACCTTGGTCAAACATGGTCAACGTAAATTTTGAAAGTGTAAGTTATAATAATAATGTATAATAATGTAAGTTATAACATTTATTAAAGTTAAATATGTCCAATTATGTCATAACATAAGTTTAATTAAATTAAAATAAATTATTAAAGTTAATATATGTTTAAATGATATATTTAATATAACATAAGTATTTAATTAATTAATTAAATGTTAGTCATAATATAAGTATTATTAATTAATAATAATTTTTAAATCATATCATAAGTATTATTAATTAATAATGAATTATTAATCATATCAGAAGTTTCTAATTATAATTATTAAATCATAAATATTTAATAATTAAATTATAATTAAATAATAACTAAGCCTTATAATAATTAAATAATTAATTAATCCTTATTATAAGTCTTATTATAGTAATCTCATAATGTAAGTTTAATACTTATCATAAGTATTTTCCATTAATAATGAAGTATTATTAATCATATGTTTAATTAAAATGTTAATTAAATCATAAGTATTAATTAAATGATATAATAAATATATCATAAGTTGTAAATAATAATAATTACTTTTTTATCATAAGTAATCAAATGATAATGAAATCCATTAATTATATCATAAGTTTAATAATTAGTCAAAAGTTTTAAATCAAAAGTTCATCGGGTCGTATCCTGAGCCTCGGGTGTCGGTTTTCGGCGAGCCTTACATATATCTCCGCCTAATCAAACCACCCGACACTTTGGTATACTCAAGAACACACCATGAACAGCCCACAAGTTGTGATATATGTGATGACCCGGAAATTTCCGACCAAATTTAAACTTAATCTTTATATAATTTCGACTCGATAAGCAAAGTCTGTTAAACTGAGTCTACAAATTTTTGAATTCTTTACATAGATTCATTTATACCTTTGACTGTGTCTGATGATTCACTAACAACTATTTGTAAATAGATATATATATATATATATTTAAAAATATAAATATATATATTAATTCGAAATATAACTTAAAATATTATATGATTTAGTTATTAAAATTTATTTTATAAATAATATAAGATATTAAATCATACTTAAATAGTTTTGAACACTTTTACTAAAGATAATTGAAGTGAACAACAGATGGTTTAGTTCAGTGTTAATATATAATTTCTAGTTGTATCTGGACTTTAAATTGAGCTCTTAATAGACTCGTAGTAATGAAATAAGGAACTTTCAAACAAACAAACTGATTATTAACGGAATGCGAAATTTAGTCCATGAAAGATGACGGCTAACTTAATCACACGTTTATATATTTATATTATATTATAATTATAATTATATTATATTAAATCTTATTATTCTTGTATCTTGTGAATCGAATTGGAAGTTTGTTAGATATTGTGAAGACCCTTCCTAATCCATCCGGACGAAGTCCATATCGATTATAAACGATTCACAATAGTTGATTACATCGCGAGGTACTTGACCTCTATATGATACATTTTACAAACATTGCATTCGTTTTTAAAAAGACAATCTTTCATTACATCAAAATTTGACGGCATGCATACCATTTTATAACATATCTAACTATAATTGACTTAATAATAATCTTGATGAACTCAATGACTCGAATGCAACGTCTTTTGAAATATGTCATGAATGACTCCAAGTAATATCTCTAAGATGAGCAAATGCACAACGGAAGATTTCTTTCGTACCTGAGAATAAACATGCTTTAAAGTGTCAACCAAAAGGTTGGTGAGTTCATTAGTTTATAGTAATCATTTCATTTTCATCATTCTAATAGACCACAAGATTTTTAATATTATAAAACGTGCAGAAGTCCCATTCCAACTGCACAGAAAATATCTTTCATATGAAGAACACCTGGTGAGGATTCAAAATATAATAGTAACCATCTGTGCCGGTCTTTCACCCCACGGCTGAATACATGTGCCTTCAAAATATAGAACCTCTGTGTCGGTCTTTACACCCCACGGCTGAACACATGTTTATAAAATATAGGACAACCGGTGCCAAAATGTCATAAATAATAAACCATCCATATCAACCAACCATCTCATAACAGGCATTTCGCATCGTACTAGAGATAAAAATCATTCATATCAACCAACCTCAATCCCAGATAATTCAATCATAGAATGCAGTTAAGGTACTTGTGTCTATTGCGTCAAACATTTATAAAAGTGCATGTATTCTCAGTCCCAAAAATATAAACAGTAAAAGGGAATCAAATGAAACTCACCATATTGTATTTTGTAGTAAAAATACATATAACGACATCGAATAAGTATAGGGTTGGCCTCGGATTCACGAACCTATATCATTCATATATTTATTAAAACATATACTTGTAATCGAACAAGTTTAGATAGTATTATTAATTGTTATTTTAGTAACTTGTAAGTTTCATTAATAACTAATTTAGCTATATTTATTTTATATACTTTAGATAAATAATTAGTATTTATTATGAAAATATCCTTATTGTTTATGTGATATGGATTAAATATATTCTTATACAGTTATTTATTTGGTAAAATAATATCAATAATCATAAATAAAAATTTATATTCTTTTATGATAAAAATGATAATAATAACAATAATGATACCACTGATATTCTAAATGATAATTTTATAAAAATGATACCTTTAATAGTAATGATAGAAAAATGATAATTTTTAATAAAATGGTACTTTTAATAATAATAGTAGTTTTTAATAAAATGATAATTTTAATAATAAGGATAATGATAATAATTAGTTTTAATAATAATAATTAATACTTCTTAATACTTAATAATAATAATGATAATAATAATAATAATAATAATAATAATAATAATAATAATAATAATAATAATAATAATAATAATAATAATAATAATAATAATAATAATAATAATAATAATAAAAAGGCTACCTTATAGTATCAAGTCAAAAAAATAAACGCATATCTCCAGGCTCGAACTCGAGACTTCTCGCTAACTCGGTAACAGACCAAACCACTCCTCCAAGTCCATTTTTCTGATATAATATGGAACCAAATATATTTTGCCTGTTTATAAGATCAAGCCCACAGAATAGCATTGACTTCGGCCCAATAGATTATCTAGTCTTCGACCCAAATCAGTTCTGGCCCAACAGGTTATGCAGTCCAATAACAGGTTGCCATTATTTTTAAAAAAAAATAATGCTGCAAGATACTAGGCTCGAACTCAGGATCTAATGCTTAATCAAACACCTAACAACCACTGAACCGATCATCCATTTCTGTTATACACTGTTAGATCTTTTATCTAACTTATTACTCCCTCAGATTATTAGCATCACCCATTTATTATTATGAATCACACCTTTAATTCCTATCCTAAATCTCGTAACCATCATCTAATAATCATTCGAATCGGCATCATCATAAATCATAATCTTACGGTCATATTCATCATAATCGTTATCATAGTTCATCATTTAAGTTTCTTCCCCTCACCATTCTTGTTACCAAACCCTCGTCCCAAATGTAAAATGAAACCCGCAGTCTAAATTTAAAAACATATTGGAAAAGTTTAAAAGAAATCAAGTTGCAAGTTTGAGTGGCCCATAGCAATAAACAAATCGATGGCTTTTGATGTGGCCATTTCCGAATAGGAACACCATATACACAATTCAACCTAATTCCTAAACTTACTCATAAAATATTATATGCCAATTGTTCTTGGTCGGCCACTAGGATCTAATAGGCTCCACTTGCACACATTAGTCTTGGAGGTTGGTAAAACTATGCATATAAATGCATTATTCTAGTCACAAAAGCAAACTTTGTTGAAGAGGGAATACAGAAGCATCATCACGTTACCTTTATTATTCAATATCATTATCTTATAATTCGGAATAGAAGAAAAATAAAGGTAAATATGATGCAGTAGCAGATGAGCATCATGGTGAGTGTTTGTGGTGGGTTGGTTCTTGGTGTTGGTAGTTGGAGAATTATTGGTGATACTTTGATGTGAAGATGGTTGGGGTGATATTGGGTGATCTTGGTGACGGGATGAAACAGAAAATATTATGGTGGTTTATTTGTTCTTCAACGAAACAATAGTAAGACGTTTGGGTCTGTTTAGCATGAATCAAAAGAAACAGGAACAAGTCATGTAGCGGGGATGACGGTGCATAAGTTTACAATTAAAGGTGGGGAAGTGAAGGTTCTCGGTTGGAAGGTTGGGTAGTCACGAAGGAGAGATGATAAGTTATGGTTGTAAGTGGGTGTGTATGAATCTCTTATCTTTGTATATATATATATAGATATTGTAAATTATAACTTATAATACTTACTTGAAACAGGCAAATTAACATTTGTATAGTGGTGTTGATTCTAAGTGTTGGGTGACGGTTGTGGAGACAACAATGAAGAAGAAAATCACGAGTTGTAAACGTCTGTATTCGAATGAAATAGAAACTGTAACATTGAAGGTGGTGCGTTCTTAATTCGCAAGGTAGTTCACGATTGTTGATAGTTGAAAACTGTGAGAGGTATTCTGAAATTTGTAGTTCATAAAGTAATGTAAATTGGCTCCTTTTAACTACCGGTATTGATCGGTTTAAAGATTTGAGTGTTGACAGCAATATCCATTAGGTACCAAAATAAATATAAATAATAAGGGAAGAAAGGGATTGCTAACAAGAATTTGTTGGTTTGCTATGATTTTATTCGATTTTGTAGACAGGAAAACAAAATCAGTACACTGTGAATGTGACAAAAAAAAAAAAAAAAACTCCACTCATATACATCCGATTCTTTTATAATTCAAATAATATGATTAATATTGATAAATAATTAAGTATATTAATAATAATATTCTTAATAATAATAATGATAAATATTAATGATAATAATAATAATAAAATGTTAATAATAATAATAAAAGGTATTAATTCCTAATAATAATATTAGTTTATAGTTCTTAATAACAATAATAATATTTAATAATACAAGTGATGTAAAAGATATAACCAGTTACATGTATTCTATTTTCATATTAGAATAATAATATTAATAATACAATTTAAACATATCAAATTTTATATATCTATATATATATATATTTAATTTATGAGTAACTTAATTATCCTAATTATTACTTTCCAATTAATTAAAGTATTCTTTATTAAATCATAATATCATATATTCTTATTTTTATATTTATGTAATATATACATACATATTCATTTACAAATAATTGTTCGTGAATCGTAGGGAATAGTCAAAAGTCAAATGAATTCATGAAAACAGTTCAAAAATTTTTGAGACTGAACATTACATACTTTGCTTATCGTGTCGAAATCATATAGAGATTAAGTTTAAATTTGGTCGGAAATTTCCGGGTCATCACAGTACCTACCCGTTAAAGAAATTTCGTCCCGAAATTTGAGTGAGGTGGTCATGGTTAACAATAAAAATGTTTTCATGACGAATATGAGTTGATAATTAGAGTTTAATCATCATTGAGTAATATTGATAAAACAATTTAATTACGCGGAGAGTATAAGCGGAGCTATCGCAAGATAGTGAGATGAGTAAATATAGAATCGTTTTAACTGATGACGTAGTTATGATTGATTTCTGGAATTCATGGGATTTAAAGAAAATCTTCGTAATAGGATTTGGTTCTTTGACGATTAAGGAAATCAGGATCTCCTTTGATTAAATGCAATAATCTGTTTCGATTTCATCCGTTTCCTTATTTCCATGTTTCACATCTTCTATTCTTCCTCCTCAATTCCTACTCTAAAACATTCGTCAATATGCTTCATCCAGTTCTGATTCTTGATATACTCCTAACTTTCATATCTGTCATCCTTATTTTTCATCTACCACCAGAAGAATCTGTTTACTTCTACTATTATCTTGGGTGATACTATTCTTAATTATACCGTGTCTTTATATTGCTATTCGTATTAATATCCATGGTTTGTAACCTCTGTGTTTTTATTGGGCTTTATATTTTCTCTTATATTTCAAAGTCCCTTCTTCTGTTTTCCATAATCATTGTCATCCCCAGTTAATGCTCTCTTTTATTTACTGCGATTTATACCCCAATTTCTATTTCGGAGCTTTGTCCCTTCATTTCTTCTTCTTGCGATTAAGCACCGCTCGTAATGGTTCAGAATTCGCAGATATAAACTTCGGAATGAACATTGTTAATGTTCTAAGAAGTAAATCGTAATGGCATGATTTGATTTGTCAAATTACCAGAATTACTGAGAATAGAACTATCAAGAATATATTTTCTTGATATGTTCGGAGGTGAAGTAGAATGAACGAGTCGTGTAACATGGCACATGATGACGTTATGATCTGTGAATCATCACGTTCCATTAGAAACTCAACATGACTTACTGTAATATAATCACGTTGATCAAGTGTTATTATATTATACTAACTCATGCATCAATTCCCAACACTGCTTCAAAAATATTCATAATTTAAACTCGAATTTTAAAGAATTTTAGAAACTAAAGTAGTTTCCTTTATGATGTAATATAGATAGCACGAAGAGATAAATAATTTCGGACGAGAATATTTATGAAAATATCTTCAGAAATATCGAAGATATTTATGATGATATTTTGGAATTTCTAAGTTCGATGGTTGATGAGGAAGATTTTTCGCAAGATTTTAACATGAGTACGGAGCAAGATATTCGTTGAAGGTTTCATCGGATCTAGAATTATCTGGATTCTTTGAATATATGGTATGGTCCTTGTATTTGTCCTTGGTCTCCTTCGTGGTTAGCCCAATCCGTTTTCCAGTTTCAACTTTTCTGAGCTTTTCCAACATACTATTCTTTATCATCAAACTTTCGATGATTAAGGTCGTTTACAGTTGTCTATGGTTTCTGCTGCTTCATTCAGCTTTTCAACATTCAGAGTATTGATTTTGTGACTGAGTGCTTTTCAGAATTTTAGAATGAGATATCATAATTCTAAGAGATAAATGTCATACATATAACTGTTGACATAGATATGCTGTGAGTTTTTAAAATACTGGTTGCAATGAATAAATATAATGATTTGTCAGAGAGAATTAGGCCAAGAAGCAACAAGGTTGCTGGTACATCTGCTGGTAATATGGTGGAATATAAAAGAATTTTTCCGGTATCAAAAGGGTAATCGTATATATCGGAATTATAGTAAGACTATTTCGAATGAAAAGTCGAAGTTGACTTGCTGAAGCTGTGACAAAATTAGCTAATTTTGGAAAGAGATTGCAAAATTATTTTCGATAATAATAACGTTAAAGGAATTAGCACAGCTACGCGTTAAATGTTTACTCAGTTTTCGAGAGTTTTCAGGTGCATAACTATATGCATCGATCTTTTCTTCCGTAGATGAAGTGCGGTTGGTTCATCCTCTCGATTGAGGTGTTTTCAAGAATTATGAAAGGTTTGAACACAGATTGTAATCGTCAAGATACAAATGAGGTTTAAGATGAAATTAAGTGGCAAACTTGAAGAATTATTTAGTTTCATATGTTATAATCAATATTTTAATTCATTTTAATTGTCCAATGTTGGTAGTCCTCAGTTGATAGTCCACAGTTATCAATTCAATAATTCATATGTAGTTTAATATATAATATTCGAATTAATTCATACGTATCGTGACCCAATATTTAAAGTGCGTAAAATAAATATAGAAATTAAATGACGATAAATAAAATTGCGAGAATCTAAATTGCGATAATTAAATTGCGATAAATAAAGTGTAATTAGTTAGCTGGGAACAATTAGCTCGGAACAATTAGCGTGGATTCTTAACAAAATTTCTCATAGTTAATTTGTTTGTTTCTAACAAATTTTATTTTGTCAAATGTTTCCTTCATTATGCCACTTGATTTTTTTTTTTTTTTGATAAATCAAAATCCAAATATGAAATTGGATGGATATGGTTATTCTATGGTGAATCAGATTCGTATATCGGTGGATGTAAGTAGGATAATAAATGACCGTTGAATTAGCTTCAAAGAATGTACAGTGTAACCTATTAATGTGAGATCTAAATATTCCTCGGGTATTACCTACCCGTTAAAATATTTTCACCATTAACAGTTTGTACGCAAGAATTTTTAATTAAAATCTTTATGAAAAAATATATACATATATATTTTCTTCAGATGTAATCATGGATTTAATGAGTCAATATGTTATTAAATTCATTTGATTTACCGTTTGAACAAGAATATATAATCTCTAAAATATTAGAGTTTACATAATCATCATGTCGAATGAAGATAAATGATGTAGAACATCATATAGAACGACGATTATACTCGAGGTACAGAATGAGATTTCGAAGCTGGTGATGCGGATGTTGTTGTTGGTGGTACTAATGCTGTTGGTGCTAAGGTTGGTGATGTGACTGGTGTTGGTGATACTGCTGGTGCTTGCAAACTGTGTACCGTGCTCTCTAAAGTTAACACTCGAGCTCAGAGTTCTTTAACTTCTTCTACTAACCCTGGTTGGTTATCAGTGTGAGGTAGTGATTGGATATCTTCTCTAGTTCCGTTAATGGTAGTCTCAAGACGAAAAATTCTGGCAAAAAGGGTATAAACGGTGTTGCGAACAGGTTCGCCGGTGAGCGGGTCGAGTACTCCAAGGTTAGGTGGTAGATTCGATTCATGATATGGAGTACCTTCTTCCCTTCTCCATAGGGTGAGTATGTCGCGAACCCACCCCCATTTTCTCCAGTAATCACGGTAGTTGATTGGTTGGTGTGCTCCTGTCACGCTGTCTTCGGAGTCAGAGGAACTTGGTCGATTCGTAGAGGCCATCTTACGCGATCTCAGGAAAGGTTTTTGGTACAAAGAATTTAGTGACAGCAATTGATGGTTGGATGGTATTCTCAATACATAAATTACATAGATATATATAGTACCAGGATCCCTTAAATTAGGGAGAAATTTACGAGAGATATCAGGCAAGGTCTACAGTAACAGATACGCTAAGATATGAATTGTCAGATACGCTAAGATATGAATTTATCTATACACTATTCATGTAATCAATGCAGTAATATGTGTCTAGACTAGAAATGATAAGCAGGTAATTTTCTAAAAATGATAAATAGATGATTTTTCAACAAAAATGATAAGCAAAACTTTAGATATGCATACACGGTCGAAGTCCAGACTCACTAATGCCTCCTAACTACTTATCAGTTAGACACACTAATGCAGACCTGGTTCGCTAAGACCTCTGCTCTGATACCAACTGTGAAGACCCGTCCTAATCCATCCGGACGAAGTCCATATCGATTATAAACGATTCACAACAGTTGATTACATCGCGAGGTACTTGACCTCTATATGATACATTTTACAAACATTGCATTCGTTTTTGAAAAGACAATCTTTCATTACATCAAAAGTTGACGGCATGCATACCATTTTATAACATATCTAACTATAATTGACTTAATAATAATCTTGATGAACTCAACGACTCGAATGCAACGTCTTTTGAAATATGTCATGAATGACTCCAAGTAATATCTCTAAGATGAGCAAATGCATAACGGAAGATTTCTTTCGTACCTGAGAATAAACATGCTTTAAAGTGTCAACCAAAAGGTTGGTGAGTTCATCAGTTTATAGTAATCATTTCATTTTCATCATTCTAATAGACCACAAGATTTTTAATATTATAAAACGTGCAGAAGTCCCATTCCAACTGCACAGAAAATATCTTTCATATGAAGAACACCTGGTGAGGATTCAAAATATAATAGTAACCATCTGTGCCGATCTTTCACCCCACGGCTGAATACATGTGCCTTCAAAATATAGAACCTCTGTGCCGGTATTTACACCCCACGGCTGAAAACATGTTTATAAAATATAGGACAACCGGTGCCAAAATGTCATAAATAATAAACCATCCATATCAACCAACCATCTCATAACAGGCATTTCGCATCGTACTAGAGATAAAAATCATTCATATCAACCAACATCAATCCCAGATAATTCTATCATAGAATGCAGTTAAGGTACTTGTGTCTATTGCATCAAACATTTATAAAAGTGCATGTATTCTCAGTCCTAAAAATATAAAGAGTAAAAGGGAATCAAATGAAACTCACCATATTGTATTTTATAGTAAAAATACATATAACGACATCGAATAAGTATAGGGTTGGCCTCGGATTCACGAACCTATATCATTCATATATTTATTAAAACATATACTTGTAATCGAACAAGTTTAGATAGTATTATTAATTGTTATTTTAGTAACTTGTAAGTTTCATTAATAACTAATTTAGCTATATTTATTTTATATACTTTAGATAAATAATTAGTATTTATTATGAAAATATCCTTATTGTTTATGTGATATGGATTAAATATATTCTTATACAGTTATTTATTTGGTAAAATAATATCAATAATCATAAATAACAATTTATATTCTTTTATGATAAAAATGATAATAATAACAATAATGATACCACTGATATTCTAAATGATAATTTTATAAAAATGATACCTTTAATAGTAATGATAGAAAAATGATAATTTTAATAAAATGGTACTATTAAAAATAATAGTAGTTTTTAATAAAATGATAATTTTAATAATAAGGATAATGATAATAATTAGTTTTAATAATAATAATTAATACTTCTTAATACTTAATAATAATAATGATAATAATAATAATTATAATAACAATAATAATAACAATAATAATAATAATAAAAATAATAATAATAAAAATAATAATAATAATAATAATAATAATAATAATAATAATAATAATAATAATAATAATAATAATAATAAAAAGGCTACCTTATAGTATCAAGTCAAAAAAATAAACGCATATCTCCAGACTCGAACTCGAGACCTCTCGCTAACTCGGTAACAGACCAAACCACTCCTCCAAGTCCATTTTTCTGATATAATATGGAACCAAATATATTTAGCCTGTTTATAAGATCAAGCCCACAGAATAGCATTGACTTCGGCCCAATAGATTATCTAGTCTTCGACCCAAATCAGTTCTGGCCCAACAGGTTATGCAGTCCAATAACAGGTTGCCATTGTTTTAAAAAAAAATAATGCTGCAAGATACTAGGCTCGAACTCAGGATCTAATGCTTAATCAAACACCTAACAACCACTGAACCGATTGTCCATTTCTGTTATACACTGTTAGATCTTTTATCTAACTTATTACTCCCTCAGATTATTAGCATCACCCATTTATTATTATGAATCACACCTTTAATTCCTATCCTAAATCTCGTAACCATCATCTAATAATCATTCGAATCGGCATCATCATAAATCATAATCTTACGGTCATATTCATCATAATCGTTATCATAGTTCATCATTTAAGTTTCTTCCCCTCACCATTCTTGTTACCAAACCCTCGTCCCAAATGTAAAATGAAACCCGCAGTCTAAATTTAAAAACATATTGGAAAAGTTTAAAAGAAATCAAGTTGCAAGTTTGAGTGGCCCCTAGCAATAAACAAATTGATGGCTTTTGATGTGGCCATTTCCGAATAGGAACACCATATACACAATTCAACCTAATTCCTAAACTTACTCATAAAATATTATATGCCAATTGTTCTTGGTCGGCCACTAGGATCTAATAGGCTCCACTTGCACACATTAGTCTTGGAGGTTGGTAAAACTATGCATATAAATGCATTATTCTAGTCACAAAAGCAAACTTTGTTGAAGAGGGAATACAGAAGCATCATCACGTTACCTTTATTATTCAATATCATTATCTTATAATTCGGAATAGAAGAAAAATAAAGGTAAATATGATGCAGTAGTAGACGAGCATCATGGTGAGTGTTTGTGGTGGGTTGGTTCTTGGTGTTGTTAGTTGGAGAATTATTGGTGATACTTTGATGTGAAGATGGTTGGGGTGATATTGGGTGATCTTGGTGACGGGATGAAACAGAAAACATTATGGTGGTTTATTTGTTCTTCAACGAAACAATAGTAAGACGTTTGGGTCTGTTTAGCATGAATCAAAAGAAACAGGAACAAGTCATGTGGCGGGGATGACGGTGCATAAGTTTACGATTAAAGGTAGGGAAGTGAAGGTTCTCTGTTGGAAGGTTGGGTAGTCACGAAGGAGAGATGATAGTTATGGTTATATATATATATATATATATATATATATATATATATATATATATATATATATATATATATATATATATATATATATATATATATATATATATATATATATATATATATATATATATATAGTAAATTATAACTTATAATACTTACTTGAAACAGGCAAATTAACATTTGTATACTGGTGTTGATTCTAAGTGTTGGGTGACGGTTGTGGAGACAACAATGAAGAAGAAAATCACGAGTTGTAAACGTCTGTATTCGAATGAAATAGAAACTGTAACATTGAAGGTGGTGCGTTCTTGATTCGCAAGGTAGTTCACGATTGTTGATAGTTGAAAACTGTGAGAGGTATTCTGAAATTTGTAGTTCATAAAGTAATGTAAATTGGCTCCTTTTAACTACCGGTATTGATCGGTTTAAAGATTTGAGTGTTGACAGCAATATCCATCAGGTACCAAAATAAATATAAATAATAAGGGAAGAAAGGGATTGCTAACAAGAATTTGTTGGTTTGCTATGATTTTATTCGATTTTGTTGACAGGAAAACAAAATCAGTACATTGTGAATGTGACAAAAAATAAAAAATAAGACTCCACTCATATACATCTGATTCTTTTATAATTCAAATAATATGATTAATATTGATAAATAATTAAGTATATTAATAATAATATTCTTAATAATAATAATGATAAATATTAATGATAATAATAATAATAAAATGTTAATAATAATAATAAAAGGTATTAATTCCTAATAATAATATTAGTTTATAGTTCTTAATAATAATAATAATATTTAATAATACAAGTGATGTAAAAGATATAACCAGTTACATGTATTCTATTTTCATATTAGAATAATAATATTAATAATACAATTTAAACATATCAAATTTTATATATATATATATATATATATATATATATATATATATATATATATATATATATATATATATATATATATATATATATATATATATTTATTTTATGGGTAACTTAATTGTCCTAATTATTACTTTCCAATTAATTAAAGTATTCTTTATTAAATCATAATATCATATATTGTTATTTTTATATTTATGTAATATATACATACATATTCATTTACAAATAATTGTTCGTGAATCGTAGGGAATAGTCAAAGGTCAAATGAATTCATGAAAACAGTTCAAAAATTTTTGAGACTGAACATTACATACTTTGTTTATCGTGTCGAAATCATATAGAGATTAAGTTTAAATTTGGTCAGAAATTTCCGGGTCGTCACAGATATTTCAATCACCAACCAAATTAAATTGTCTGCCACTATTATCATCTCTTGTTTCTTACTTCCTTCTTCATGAACCCGTCAAAACACGTTTTACATTATTGCTATTAGTATTATTAGAAGTTGCTATCACTTTATATATGTTTATAGTTATATATATATATATATATATATATATATATATATATATATATATATATATATATATATATATATATATATATATATACAAGTGCATGCTAGCAAATGAAACCCATCATATTCATATTTCTGCTTTCAACTATTTCGTTACTATTCCTAATTCATGCATTGAACAAGCAAACAATAATACATCTTTTGCTATTTTTGTCTTTAGAGTACCATCCCTCTTGTTACTGCTTCGAACATCTATTGCATCTACACAACCCCACTTGCCCAATTGTATCCGTGATTTAGGGAATTATTATGATAATTGTTACTATTTTCATTTAGCAACAAAACTCAGCATCTTTTTATATACAAATATAAAATACATATACATATGACACTGTTTCGATAACTCGATCTGTATAAACTGAAGTTGTTACTGCTCGATGTAATCATCACTATTAGAGCTTGTTGCTACTGCTCATTTCTTTCTTCCTTCTTCTTGTTATTTTTTTTCTTCGTGAACCCAAGAGTAAACCCGATAAACCACCATGGTTCCATCATGATCAAACCGTCACCACAATCTCCTAACACCACCACCAATCACCCTCGCCATATCTCTCTCTCCCTCTCCTCTTCATAAAACATCGATCACCACCACCACAATCCGACGGCCACCACCTCCTATGATTATCCACAACCCTCACCAACTCAACAACCTTCATCCGCTATTTGAACCACCTCCGGCCTCCTTCCACGGTCTCCACCCACAAAACACGATCACTGTTGCAGTTTATATACCTATTATGCTACTTTTATTACACCGAATTATAGATGCATCAAGATGATGTCGTACTATTGTAGAAAATAAGAAAGATGATAGTGACTGATATAAATGGATGAGGTACTAGTTAATGCTGATAGTGACTGATATAAATGGACTCCTGTTTTCCACTTGCAACATCTCCTTTATTTAATTCCTTACACCAAATTCCACTTGGACATGGACCCTTTTCATTTACACAACCATACAAATTTTTTTTATCAAGACTTCTTCATCCTAACAATTGGGCTCAAGAAACTAATTGGGTTGTTATTTAAATGGGCTGAAATCGGGCTTCACATATATTGAGAGGTTGGGCCATATCAACCCTTTTGTTTCATAATGACTAGCACCAAAATGCTGCTCTATATATTTTTTTTTCTTCGCAACTCACAGTATAATTGGACGAAGAAGATAGATGCTGATTATAGCGAGGAATAGAGTTAATGATATTAGACTATGATGATTCAAAAATGAACATGATGATAATAATCATAAGATGTCATGATGTGTTGATATTAGATGGATAACGATAGTGATTGTGATTATGCTTATGATGTTCGATTATATAGCCGAAGGAAGTGATGATGGCAATGACGATTATATAGATAACAATAAAGATGACTGTTATGTATGATGATGACCGATGGTATTATGATGATGTATGTTGAGTTATGATAATGGTTATAATGGTAGCGAAATGATAATGATGATAATTAGTATAATGTTATGATTACGATTAGGGTTATGATTATGATTAAGATAAATGATAATTATCGATGATGATTATGATGAGAATTGATGATGAAGATGATAAAAATAATTAAATGGGTTTGAAGAAGATGAAACAGAAATATTGGGTTTCAATAGATTAAGGATCCCATTTATTTCAGAAAGAAATAGATGGACGAGTGGTTTAGAGGGTGGTCGTTTAGACAGGAGGTCCTAAGTTCGATCCTAGCTTGCAGCAGTTTTATTTTATTTTTTTCATTTAACAGTTGGGCCAAAAGCTATTATACCTTGTTGGGCCGAAGGCTGTTAAGTTCGGTTGGGCCGGAATAGAACATGATTAGTATTAGGAAAAGGAAAACCGAATTATTACAATTTATAAAATATATGTGTGGGAAATAAATCAGATTTATGGTAACAGAAGAATGGTTAAGAAGCGTTGGGTGCAACAAGAGGTCGTGGGTTCAAGTCTAGGACATGGCATTTTATTTTTAAGGCTCCTTTCTTCAAAGGTTGTACTCTTTTATTATTACTTTTATTAATATGATTATTATTATTATTATTATTATTATTATTATTATTATTATTATTATTATTATTATTATTATTATTATTATTATTATTATTATTATTATTATTATTATTATTATTATTATTATTATTGTTATTATTATCATTGATATTATTAGATTTATTATTATTATTATTATTACTATTATTTTAATTATTATCATTATTATTATTATTATTATTAATACTATTAACATTAATATATTTATTAATAAGTATTATTATTAAGTATTATTAGTATTAAGAATTTTTATCAAAAATTAGTGTTTTATTGTAAAATAGTACAACCTTTTTATCTAATTATTATTACTATCATTAATAAAAATTTTATATATTTTAGTAATATTATCATCTTTATTATCAATACTAACATTATTATTAGTATTATCATTATTATTATAAGTATCGTTATTATTAATACTAATCCTATTATTAAAATTATAACAAATAGATATTTATTATATAAAAATATATTTAATACATTTAATATAACTATTTAATATTTTTAAAAGTATATATAAAATAAATATACATAGTTAATTAATAAAACCTATAAAAATATTAAATGTAACAATTATATCACTGATAATGATATATAAATTTGTTCGAATACAATTATATGTGTTAATATATATATATATATATATATGATATAGGTTCGTGAATCCGAGACCAACCCTACATTGTTCAATATAGTCGCATGTATTTTTACTACAAAATACATTAGGTGAGTTTCATTTGCTCCCTTTTTAAATGCTTTTACAATATATATTTTTGGGACTGAGAATACATGTGCTGCTTTTATAAATGTTTTACGAAATAGACACAAGTAATCGAAACTACATTATATGGTTGAATTATCGAAATCGAATATGCCCCTTTTTATTAAGTCTGGTAATCTAAGAATTAGGGAACAGACACCCTAATTGACGCGAATCCTAAAGATAGATCTATTGGGCCTAACAAACCCCATCCAAAGTACCGGATGCTTTAGTACTTCGAAATTTATATCATGTCCGAAGGGTTTCCCGGAATGATAGGGGATATTCTTATATGCATCTTGTTAATGTCGGTTACCAGGTGTTCAATCCATATGAATGATATTTTTTTGTCTCTATGCATGGGACGTATATTTATGAGAAATGAAAATCTTGTGGTCTATTAAAATGATGGAAATGAATGATTATGATAAACTAATGAACTCACCAACCTTTTGGTTGACACTTTAAAGCATGTTTATTCTCAGGTTCGAAAGAAATCTTCCGCTATGCATTAGCTCATTTTAAGGATATTACTTGGAGTCATTCATGACATATTTCAAAAGACGTTGCATTCGAGTCGTTGAAGTTCATTAGAGATTATTACTAAGTAAATGACAGACTAGGTCATTTATAGTTTGGATATTATGAAATGGTATGCATAACTGCCAACTTTTGATGAAATGAAAGATTGTCTTTTAAAAACGAATGCAATGTTTGTAAAATGTATCATATAGAGGTCAAATACCTCGCAATGTAATCATATGTAATGTTCTCGTCCATATGGATTTGGTCGGGGCATTACAGGTGGTATCAGAGCGGTGGTCTTAGCGAACCAGGTCTGCATTAGTGTGTCAAACAGGTAGTTGTTAGTATGAATTAGTGAGTCTGCATTAGTGTGTAGTGACCCAAACTTTTCCATGTTTATATATATTAATTGAGATTGATATTTACATGATTAAATGTTTCCAACATGTTAAGTAATCAAACTTGTTAAGACTTGATTAATTGAAATATGTTTCATATAGACAATTGACCACCCAAGTTGACCGGTGATTCACGAACGTTAAAACTTGTAAAAACTATATGATGACATATATATGGATATATATATAGTTAACATGATACTATGATAAGTAAACATATCATTAAGTATATTAACAATGAACTACATATGTAAAAACAAGACTACTAACTTAATGATTTTTAAACGAGACGTATATGTAACGATTATCGTTGTAAAGACATTTAATGTATATATATCATATTAAGAGATATTCATACATGATAATATCATGATAATATAATAATTTAAAATCTCATTTGATATTATAAACATTGGGTTAACAACATTTAACAAGATCGTTAACCTAAAGGTTTCAAAACAACACTTACATTGACTTAAAATGTATATACATGTAGTGTTTTAATATGTATTTATACACTTTTGAAAGACTTCAATACACTTATCAAAATACTTCTACTTAACAAAAATGCTTACAATTATATCCTTGTTCAGTTTCATCAACAATTCTACTCGTATGCACCCGTATTCGTACTCGTACAATACACAGCTTTTAGATGTATGTACTATTGGTATATACACTCCAATGATCAGCTCTTAGTAGCCCATGTGAGTCACCTAACACATGTGGGAACCATCATTTGGCAACTAGCATGAAATATCTCATAAAATTACAAAAATATGAGTAATCATTCATGACTTATTTACATGAAAACAAAATAACATATCCTTTATATCAAATCCATACACCAACGACCAAAAACACCTACAAACACTTTTATTCTTCAATTTTCTTCATCTAATTGATCTCTCTCAAGTTCTATCTTCAAGTTCTAAGTGTTCTTCATAAATTCCAAAAGTTCTAGTTTCATAAAATCAAGAATACTTTCAAGTTTGCTAGCTCACTTCCAATCTTGTAAGGTGATCATCCAACCTCAAGAAATCTTTGTTTCTTACAGTAGGTTATCATTCTAATACAAGGTAATAATCATATTCAAACTTTGGTTCAATTTCTATAACTATAACAATCTTATTTCAAGTGATGATCTTACTTGAACTTGTTTTCGTGTCATGATTCTGCTTCAAGAACTTCGAGCCATCTAAGGATCCATTGAAGCTAGATCCATTTTTCTCTTTTCCAGTAGGTTTATCCAAGGAACTTAAGGTAGTAATGATGTTCATAACATCATTCGATTCATACATATAAAGCTATCTTATTCGAAGGTTTAAACTTGTAATCACTAGAACATAGTTTAGTTAATTCTAAACTTGTTCGCAAACAAATGTTAATCCTTCTAACTTGACTTTTAAAATCAAATAAACACATGTTCTATATCTGTATGATATGTTAACTTAATGATTTAAAACCTGGAAACACGAAAAACACCGTAAAATCGGATTTACGCCGTCGTAGTAACACCGAGGGCTGTTTTGGGTTAGTTAATTAAAAACTATGATAAACTTTGATTTAAAAGTTGTTATTCTGAGAAAATGATTTTTATTATGAACATGAAACTATATCCAAAAATTATGGTTAAACTCAAAGTGGAAGTATGTTTTCTAAAATGGTCATCTGTTCTTTCGACTGAAATGACTACCTTTACAAAAACAACTTGTAACTTATTTTTTTGACTATAAACCTATACTTTTTCTGTTTAGATTCATAAAATAGAGTTCAATATGAAACCATAGCAATTTGATTCACTCAAAACGGATTTAAAATGAAGAAGTTATGGGTAAAACAAGATTGGATAATTTTTCTCATTTTAGCTACGTGAAAATTGGTAACAAATCTATTCCAACCATAACTTAATCAACTTGTATTGTATATTATGTAATCTTGAGATACCATAGACACGTATACAATGTTTCGACCTATCATGTCGACACATCTATATATATTTCGGAACAACCATAGACACTCTATATGTGAATGTTGGAGTTAGCTACACAGGGTTGAGGTTGATTCCAAAATATATATAGTTTGAGTTGTGATCAATACTGAGATACGTATACACTGGGTCATGGATTGATTCAAGATAATATTTATCGATTTATTTCTGTACATCTAACTGTGGACAACTAGTTGTAGGTTACTAACGAGGACAGCTGACTTAATAAACTTAAAACATCAAAATATATTAAAAGTGTTGTAAATATATTTTGAACATACTTTGATATATATGTATATATTGTTATAGGTTCGTGAATCAACCAGTGGCCAAGTCTTACTTCCCGACGAAGTAAAAATCTGTGAAAGTGAGTTATAGTCCCACTTTTAAAATCTAATATTTTTGGGATGAGAATACATGCAGGTTTTATAAATGATTTACAAAATAGACACAAGTACGTGAAACTACATTCTATGGTTGAATTATCAAAATCGAATATGCCCCTTTTTATTAAGTCTGGTAATCTAAGAATTAGGGAACAGACACCCTAATTGACGCGAACTCTAAAGATAGATCTATCGGGCCCAACGAGCCCCATCCAAAGTACCGGATGCTTTAGTACTTCGAAATTTATATCATATCCGAATGGTGTCCCGGACTGATGGGGATATTCTTATATATGCATCTTGTTAATGTCGGTTACCAGGTGTTCACCATATGAATGATTTTTATCTCTATGTATGGGATGTGTATTGAAATATGAAATCTTGTGGTCTATTATTATGATTTGATATATATAGGTTAAACCTATAACTCACCAACATTTTTGTTGACGTTTTAAGCATGTTTATTCTCAGGTGATTATTAAGAGCTTCCGCTGTCGCATACTTAAATAAGGACGAGATTTGGAGTCCATGCTTGTATGATATTGTGTAAAAACTGCATTCAAGAAACTTATTTTGTTGTAACATATTTGTATTGTAAACCATTATGTAATGGTTGTGTGTAAACAGGATATTTTAGATTATCATTATTTGATAATCTACGTAAAGCTTTTTAAACCTTTATTGATGAAATAAAGGTTATGGTTTGTTTTAAAATGAATGCAGTCTTTGAAAAACGTCTCATATAGAGGTCAAAACCTCGCAACGAAATCAATTAATATGGAACGTTTTTAATCAATAAGAACGGGACATTTCAGTTGGTATCCGAGCGTTGGTCTTAGAGAACCAGAATTTTGCATTAGTGTGTCTTATCGAGTTTGTTAGGATGCATTAGTGAGTCTGGACTTCGACCGTGTTTACTTGAAAAATGATTGCTTAACAAATTTTGTTGGAAACTATATATTTTTAACATGTGAATATTATGTGATATATTAATCTCTTAACGCGTTTGGTATTATGTGATAGATGTCTACCTCTAGAACAAGTCTCATTGACTCACCTAATAATAATGAAGAGTCAAATGTAAATTGGAATGATTCGTGGACTGATTCACAAGTTCCCGAAGAGGAACCGGAAGAAGAGTCGGAACCGGAAGAAGAATCGGAACCGGAAGAAGAATCGGAACCGGATGAAGAAATAGAACCGGTGGGGGAAATAATAAAACGGTTAAGTAAAAGAAAATCCTCAACCAACCGTCCAAGGTTAATTATGGTCAATGGTGTTTCCGCCAAGGAAGCAAAATATTGGGAGGATTACCAATTCTCCGATGAATCGGATTCCGACGAGAATTCTGATGATGTTATAGAAATTACCCCAACTGAATTTAAAAAGGCAAAAGAAAATAATAAGGGAAAGGGCATAAAAATAGAGAAATCTAATTCCAACCCCGATGAACTTTATATGTATCGTCAACCCCCGAAGTCCTTAAGTTGTAACAATGACCCGGGAACCTCTAAACCACCAGGTTTTTCTAAACCAATGTGGATAACGACGGCTCGTATTAGGGGAACATCAAATATCCCTAGAAACTTGGCAAAACGAACCAAAACGGAAGAAGAAGAAACAAGCGAGTCGGAATAAGATAGTTGTATTCGTGTGGTGTAATATATGTAATATAGTGTGCTTATGCTTTATGATATATGTAAAAATTGCTTGTATTAATAAGTATTTTTTTTTATGAATCTAACTCTTGTCTATTTTACAGTATAAAAACACAAAATGGATAGACAACCCAATATTTTAAGAGACCTACCCGGAGACATGATTGATGAAATCTTGTCTAGAGTCGGTCAGAATTCTTCGGCACAACTATTTAAGGCGAGATCAGTTTGTAAGACATTCGAAGAACGTTCCAAGAATGCCTTGGTTTATAAAAGGCTTTCGTTCGAAAGATGGGGGATATCACATTGGGAAATCCATAAGTTACGATGTGTTTACTTTGACGCATATATTGTGGGGAACCCAAATGCTATTTTACGCAATGGGTTAAGAAATTATTTTGACTCAATATATCCGAATATTGGACTTCGTGATTTAGAAAAAGCGGCTAACATGCAACATAAAGAAGCATGTTATGCTTACGGATTAGTAATGTTCGCTTCTCACCAAAGTGAGAACAAGAACATCGGGCTACAACTATTAAACAAAACGTTCCCACAAGTGACGGAGTCGGTAATTGGGGTAAGAAATGAGGTTTTTAGATTGTTACGGGACTGTTGGACATTACGTAACCCTCGTCCCTTTGACGACGTTACAATACGATGTCTTATCAATGGCCATAACGGTTATGTTCCACAAGACCAAGGATGGGAAGTAATCCTAGTAAAACCAGAATGCATGACTTGTTTCTGGACGTATGAATTACGTGTCTTTATTGCCTTTGCTGAACGACTTGTGTACTAGCTAGAATTATCTTCACAACCATCTTGTATCAAATTTATTGTGTGCTATATTTCATGCTATATGTAAAATAAGTGGTATTGTAAGTTAGTAAAATATTGTGTAAAAGTTTGAACACGAAATATTATTATAATCAGTTTTTCATATAGAATTGTAGTAGTTGAATTGTATATTAGCTACTAAGTATGAACTTAACGGGTAGGTACTACCCGAATTTAAACTTATAAAATGCTAATATGAAGAAAAAGCTTTTATAAATGAGTTCATATTATGCTACGAAATACTATTAACTACTCTTAATATTCTGTATGATTAACTTGTTCCATTTGACTATTTTGAAGGAAATGGCACCGACTACTCGACACACCGTGAATATGAATGAAGAGGAATTCCATACTTTTCTAGCTTCAAACTTAGCCGCAGTATAGGCTACGCTACATACCAACAATAACCTTGGATCTAGCAGTACAGGAAATCGTGTAGGATGCACCTACAAAGAATTAACTGCCTGCAAACCTTTGGAATTTGATGGAACCGAAGGACCGATCGGATTGAAACGGTGGACCGAGAAGGTCGAATCGGTGTTTGCCATAAGTAAGTGTACTGAAGAGGACAAAGTGAAGTACGCTACGTATACCTTCACAGGTTCTGCGTTAACATGGTGGAATACCTATCTAGAGCAAGTGGGACAAGACGATGCGTACGCACTACCGTGGTCAGCATTCAAGCACTTGATGAACGAGAAGTACCGTCCCAGAACCGAGGTCAATAAGCTCAAGACAGAACTTAGAGGGTTACGAACCCAAGGATTTGATATTACCACGTACGAAAGACGATTCACAGAATTGTGCCTATTGTGTCCGGGAGCATTCGAAGATGAGGAAGAGAAGATCGACGCGTTTGTGAAAGGATTACCGGAAAGAATCCAAGAAGATATAAGTTCACACGAGCCCGCCTCCATACAACAGGCATGTAGAATGGCTCACAAACTAGTGAACCAGATTGAAGAAAGAATTAAAGAACAGACTGCTGAAGAGGCCAATGTGAAGCAAGTCAAAAGAAAGTGGGAGGAAAACAGTGATAAGAATCACCAATACAATAACAACAGCAATTACAACAATAATCGCAACAATTATCTTAACAATCGCAACATCAATCGCAACTACAACAAACGGCCCAACAACAACAACAACAATAACAACAACAACAACAACAGCAACTACAACAATCATCCCAACAACAATAATAACCGCAATAACAACAAAAATCAGAAGCAGCTATGCCAAAGGTGTGAAAAGTATCACTCGGGGTTCTGCACCAAATTTTGCAACAAGTGTAAAAGAAATGGTCATAGCGCGGCGAAGTGTGAGGTCTACGGACCAGGGGTTAATAGAACGAAAGGAACAAATGGTGTCGGAACGAGTAATGGCGGAGCAAGTAGTGTCAGAGCAAGTTATGCCAATGTAGTTTGTTATAAATGTGGAAAACCGGGCCACATTATTAGAAATTGCCCGAACCAGGAGAACACGAATGGACAAGGCCGCGGAAGAGTTTTCAATATTAATGCGGCAGAGGCACAAGAAGACCCGGAGCTTGTTACGGGTACGTTTCTTATTGACAATAAATTTTCTTACGTTTTATTTGATTCGGGTGCGGATAGAAGCTATATGAGTAGAGATTTTTGTGCTAAATTAAGTTGTCCATTGACGCCTTTGGATAGTAAATTTTTACTCGAATTAGCAAATGGTAAATTAATTTCAGCAGATAATATATTTCGGAATCGAGAAATTAAACTGGTTAGCGAAACATTTAAGATTGATTTGATACCAGTAGAGTTAGGGAGTTTTGATGTGATAATCGGGATGGACTGGTTGAAAGAAGTGAAAGCAGAGATCGTTTGTTACAAAAATGCAATTCGCATTATACGAGAAAAAGGAAAACCCTTAATGGTGTACGGAGAAAAGGGCAACACGAAGCTACATCTTATTAGTAATTTGAAGGCACAAAAACTAATAAGAAACGGTTGCTATGCTGTTCTAGCACACGTCGAGAAAGTACAAACTGAAGAAAAGAGCATCAATGATGTTCCCGTCGCAAAAGAATTTCCCGATGTATTTCTGAAAGAATTACCGGGATTACCCCCACATCGATCCGTTGAATTTCAAATAGATCTTGTACCAGGAGCTGCACCAATAGCTCGTGCTCCTTACAGACTCGCACCCAGCGAGATGAAAGAACTGCAAAGCCAATTACAAGAACTTTTAGAGCGTGGTTTCATTCGACCAAGCACATCACCGTGGGGAGCTCCTGTTTTGTTTGTCAAGAAGAAAGATGGTACATTCAGGTTGTGTATCGACTACCGAGAGTTGAACAAACTTACCAACAAGAACCGCTACCCACTACCGAGAATCGACGACTTATTTGATCAACTACAAGGCTCGTCTGTTTATTCAAAGATTGACTTACGTTCCGGGTATCATCAAATGCGGGTGAAAGAAGATGATATTCCAAAGACTGCTTTCAGAACACGTTACGGTCATTACGAGTTTATGGTCATGCCGTTTGGTTTAACTAATGCACCAGCTGTGTTCATGGACCTTATGAACCGAGTGTGTGGACCATACCTTGACAAGTTTGTCATTGTCTTCATTGATGACATACTTACTTACTCAAAGAATGACCAAGAACATGGTGAACATTTGAGAAAGGTGTTAGAAGTATTGAGGAAGGAAGAATTGTACGCTAAGTTTTCAAAGTGTGCATTTTGGTTGGAAGAAGTTCAATTCCTCGGCCACATAGTGAACAAAGAAGGTATTAAGGTGGATCCGGCAAAGATAGAAACTGTTGAAAAGTGGGAAACCCCGAAAACTCCGAAACACATACGCCAGTTTTTAGGATTAGCTGGTTACTACAGAAGGTTCATCCAAGACTTTTCCAGAATAGCAAAACCCTTGACTGCATTAACGCATAAAGGGAAGAAATTTGAATGGAATGATGAACAAGAGAAAGCGTTTCAGTTATTGAAGAAAAAGCTAACTACGGCACCTATATTGTCATTGCCTGAAGGGAATGATGATTTTGTGATTTATTGTGACGCATCAAAGCAAGGTCTCGGTTGTGTATTAATGCAACGAACGAAGGTGATTGCTTATGCGTCTAGACAATTGAAGATTCACGAACAAAATTATACGACGCATGATTTGGAATTAGGCGCGGTTGTTTTTTCATTAAAGACTTGGAGGCACTCCTTATATGGGGTCAAAAGTATTATATATACCGACCACAAAAGTCTTCAACACATATTTAATCAGAAACAACTGAATATGAGGCAGCGTAGGTGGATTGAATTATTGAATGATTACGACTTTGAGATTCGTTACCACCCGGGGAAGGCAAATGTGGTAGCCGATGCCTTGAGCAGGAAGGACAGAGAACCCATTCGAGTAAAATCTATGAATATAATGATTCATAATAACCTTACTACTCAAATAAAGGAGGCGCAACAAGGAGTTTTAAAAGAGTGAAATTTAAAGGATGAATTACCCAAAGGATCGGAGAAGCATCTTAATATTCGGGAAGACAGAACCCGGTATAGGGCTGAAAGGATTTGGGTACCAAAATTTGGAGATATGAGAGAGATGGTACTTAGAGAAGCTCATAAAACCAGATACTCAATACATCCTGGAACGGGGAAGATGTACAAGGATCTCAAGAAACATTTTTGGTGGCCGGGTATGAAAGCCGATGTTGCTAAATACGTAGGAGAATGTTTGACGTGTTCTAAGGTCAAAGATGAGCATCAGAAACCATCAGGTCTACTTCAACATCCCGAAATCCCGGAATGGAAATGGGAAAACATTACCATGGATTTCATCACTAAATTGCCAAGGACTGCAAGTGGTTTTGATACTATTTGGGTAATAGTTGATCGTCTCACCAAATCAGCACACTTCCTGCCAATAAGAGAATATGATAAGATGGAGAAGTTAGCACGACTGTATTTGAAGGAAGTCATCTCCAGACATGGAATACCAATCTCTATTATCTCTGATAGGGATGGCAGATTTATTTCAAGATTCTGGCAGACATTACAGCAAGCATTAGGAACTCGTCTAGACATGAGTACTGCCTATCATCCACAAACTGATGGGCAGAGAGAAAGGACGATACAAACGCTTGAAGACATGCTACGAGCATGTGTTATTGATTTCGGAAACAGTTGGGATCGACATCTACCATTAGCAGAATTTTCCTACAACAACAGCTACCATTCAAGCATTGAGATGGCGCCGTTTGAAGCACTTTATGGTAGAAAGTGTAGGTCTCCGATTTATTGGAGTGAAGTGGGGGATGGACAGATTACGGGTCCGGAGATTATACAAGAAACTACCGAGAAGATCATCCAAATTCAACAACGGTTGAAAACCGCCCAAAGTCGACAAAAGAGCTACGCTGACATTAAAAGAAAAGATATAGAATTTGAAATTGGAGAGATGGTCATGCTTAGAGTTGCACCTTGGAAAGGCGTTGTTCGATTTGGTAAACGAGGGAAATTAAATCCAAGGTATATTGGACCATTCAAGATTATTGATCGTGTCGAACCAGTAGTGTAGCGACCCCGACAAATCGTCAAATGACGGCGTCATCTACGTATGGTCCCATTACATGGTCGTAAGTCTTTATAACAAAGTTTGACCGAAAAGTATGTCGCATTCATTTCATAAATAAGGGTGTTTCAAAGTTTACAAAAGTAGTTTCCATAACAAGTACATAACAATGTTTAAAGTTTGTATGAAACACGTGCGACACGATTAAAAGTAGTCAAAAAGACGCTCCACGTATGCAAGTATACTCGACATCCAATGCAAGTATCAAAAAGTATGAGCGGAAGCATATATCGCCTAAGTTCAAGGACCTGAGAAAAACATAGAGAATCTGTCAACGAAAACGTTGGTGAAATCATAGGTTTAAATAAGTAAGTGAGTAAAAGTAAGTTGAACCACAAGATTTGCAACATCGATAAAGTCATAGTACATTCTAAAAGTTAATATTCACGAGCACTCAATTATCAAAGCTTAACATTCCGTCTGTTGAACCCCGTAATAATAGTGTTAGAACATACACTGTTTCCCGAAAATATATTTCACCCGTAGACGGTAGCGAACCGTCCGAAGTGAGGGTTTGTCAAACCCATATGGCCATATAACATAAGTTCTCGCTTACACCATCTGATGTAACTAATGATAATCGAATTGAGGATTTATGTTCAAACTCGTATGTAGAATGTTTGTTTTCCTTGTACTTGTGTTCACGTAGTTTAAAAGAACGTTTATGTTTTCTCATCCCAAAAGTAAGTTCAAAAAGAGTAAAAGTGGGACTATGATCTCACCTTGTATGCACGAACCAAAAAGTACTTCGACAAGTAACGTGTGCAAAGAACAATGCTAGTCTTGACCTAAACAAATAGGTTGTATCAATAACGATAGTCACGAAGGGTCAAAGATGTTCAATTAGTCCTATGGCTCGTTACGACTCGATTATATTAGCATGTGAATCAACTAGTCAAGTTTTATGCAAGATACAAGTAAATAATCATGTTAGAAAGGTTGTATAAGTATTTGGTTAAGTTTGACAAAAAGTCAAACTTGGTCGGGTCAAAGTCAACGGAAAGGTCAACATGGTCGGGTCGGGTCTCGGACAAATTTTCTATGCTAGTTATTCATATATAAGCATGTTAAAACAAGTTGCACGTGAATTTGAGGTCTAGAACATGCCAAACATTTTTCGCCAAAAGACTAAGCGAACAGCCAGTTTTAGGCCATTAGGACGGCGTCCCAGATGACTGGACGGCGTCCTATATTGAAGAGTGGGACGCCGTCCTGAGTACCTAGACGGCGTCCAGGTATTAGAAGTGGGACGGCGTCCTGAGTTTCTGGACGGCGTCCTGGTTGGTTTCCAGGCCCTGTTTGCTGCAACTCTAAGTGCACGAACCAACAATCAAACCAACCCAAATTACAAACCGCAAACAATTAGAACATGTATTTTATATCACCGGAAAGGTAATTTGACGAGGAAAACACCTAGAAACATTTCATCAAGCAATTCAACACTTACACACCCAAAACCGCATTTAAACGTCCATAATCAAAGTTCAAGTTCCAAATATGCATTTCATGATTCGGGCAACCGTTTTACATGTATGATATGCCGTTTCGAAGGTGATCAAACACACATTGCAACAAAACACTTAACAACAATATCTCATAGCATTTGACTCATCAAAAGTTCATGTAAAGCATATCAAACCCTAATCCAAGTCACAAAATCACTAATCATGTTCTTGGAGTTTCCTTAATCAACCTATACATCAACATGAAGCTAATGATGCTAGTAACACTTTTAAAACATGCACTTTAACAATCTAACAACATTTGATCATCCAAAATCAAGGATTTAGCAAGCAATTTTCATAATGAACTAGTTACACCAAAAACAACAAATCGAGCATACAAATTACATACACGACATCACAATGAGCCATAGACACTAATTAACATACTTTTAAGTCAAGAACACGAATTTAAAGAAATCTAGTGTTTTAGAAATGTTACCCAAAAGTGATGAAGTTGGTATCAAATCGAAGAGGATGAAGAGAGGATCACGAATACGTATTTTGTTTTGTTGCTAGCTCCTTATTCCGGATTTAGATGATGAATTTGTGTTTGAATGTTGAGAGGATTTGAAAGTAGTAAAAAGAGGAAGAGGAGGTGAAATGAATGGATGAAAAGGGGTTGACTCTTTGACCTAGTCAAATGTTTCAACCTTTGGCAAGTTTGGTCCCTCAACTTTAAACCGGGTGCGGGAATTACCTAAACGAGATAATTCAACGCATATTAACGGGATGTGTTATAAACATATAACGGAACTTAAATAGTTAAACGGAAAAGTAAACGGAAAAAGGCGGGATGTTACATTACCTACACCTTAAAAGAAATTTCGTCCCGAAATTTAGGTAGGCGTAGTAGTCGTTGTTTCTTCCTCGGAATCTGACGTTTCCGGGACCGAGAATAGATGAGGGTGTTTCTTTCGCATTTGATCTTCTCTTTCCCAAGTAAACTCGGGTCCCCTTTTGGCGTTCCAACGGACCTTAACAATCGGGATCCGGCTTTGTTTTAATTACTTCTCGACGTAGTCCACAATTTCAACCGGTTCCTCCACAAAATGGAGTTTGTCATTAATAGTAAGTTCCTTGAGAGGGACGACGATATCGGGCTCGGCGAGACACTTCTTCAAGTTAGATACATGAAAAGTAGGATGGACGGAGCTTAGTTGAGGCGGAAGGTTTAAACGATAAGCAACGGTTCCGATACGCTTTAAGATTTCGAAAGGACCAACGTACCGCGGATTTAGTTTCCCACGTTTTCCAAAACGGATGACACCTTTCCAAGGTGCGACTTTTAACATGACGCGGTCACCGACTTGAAATTCGAGGTCTTTGCGTCTTTTGTCGGTATAGCATTTTTGACGACTCCGGGCCGTCCGAAGCCTATCTCGGATTTGAAGAATCTTTTCGGTCGTTTCGTGAATGAGTTCTGGCCCGGAAATTTGCACGTCACCCACTTCGGCCCAACAAAGAGGAGAGCGACATTTTCGACCATATAACGCTTCAAAAGGTGCGGCCTTAATACTCGCGTGATAACTATTGTTGTAAGAGAATTCGGCGAGAGGTAAGTGATTGTCCCAAGCTTTTCCAAAATCAACAACGCAGGCTCGTAACATATCCTCTAAGGTTTGTATTGTACGTTCACTTTGCCCATCGGTTTGGGGATGATATGCGGTACTCATGTCCAAACGCGTTCCCAACGCTTCTTGTAACGTACGCCAAAATCTAGAAACGATACGACCATCTCGGTCGGAGATAATCGATAACGGTACTCCGTGTCGGGCTACAATCTCTTTAATGTAAAGTCGTGCAAGTTTCTCCATTTTGTCGGTTTCTTTCATGGCGAGAAAGTGCGCGGATTTGGTGAGACGGTCAACAATGACCCAAATTGTATCATAACCGCCCGACGTTTTCGGTAGTTTGGTGATAAAATACATCGTGATCCTTTCCCACTTCCATTGCGGGATCTCGGGTTGTTGAAGTAACCCGGACGGTCTTTGGTGTTCGTCTTTGACTTTAGCGCAAGTCAAACAATTGGCGACGTACCTAGCAACCTCCTTTTTGATGTTCGGCCACCAATATTGTTCTTTAAGGTCATGGTACATCTTATTGGCGCCGGGATGAATTGAGTATCGCGATTTGTGGGCTTCGTCTAGGATGAGGTTTCGTAGATCGCCATATCTAGGCACCCAAATTTTTCCGGCGTAATATCGAAGTCCGGTCTCCTTAACTTCGAATCGGGAGACGAGAATGTTTAAAAGTTCGCGTGCGATGTTGTTGTCCTTAAGAGCTTCATCTTGGGCTACCCGAATTTGGCTATTAAGGTTGGAGTGGATGGTGATATTCAAAGCTCGGACACGAAGAGGCACCGCTCTTTCCTTTCGACTTAAGGCATCGGCCACTACATTTGCCTTCCCGGGGTGGTAACGAAGCTCGCAATTATAATCGTTCAAGGTCTCAATCCACCTTCGTTGTCTCATGTTTATTTGCTTTTGATCGAAGATATGTTGGAGACTTTTGTGATCGGTAAATATAGTACTCTTGGTACCAAGAAGATGATGTCTCCATATCTTAAGTGCAAAGATGACGGCACCGAGTTCAAGATCATGTGTCGTGTAGTTTCGTTCGTGAACCTTGAGTTGTCGAGAGGCATAAGCAATGACTTTCTTTCGTTGCATTAGTACACACCCATAACTGTTTTTCGAGGCATCACAATATACAACAAAATCATCATTGCCTTCGGGAAATGACAAGATAGGAGCGGTGGTTAGCTTAGTTTTCAAGATTTGAAAAGCGGTTTCTTGTTCGGATGACCAAATGAACTTTCGGTCCTTGTGAGTTAACGCGGTTAAAGGGCGAGCGATTAAGGAAAAGTCCTTGATGAATTTACGATAGTATCCGGCGAGACCCAAGAATTGACTAATTTGAGTAGGAGTAGTAGGAGTCTCCCATTTACTAATGGCTTCAATTTTTGCGGGATCGACTTTAATGCCTTGATCACTTACAACATGACCAAGAAATTGAACTTCCTTTAACCAAAATTCACACTTGGAGAACTTGGCATATAGTTGCTCTTTTCTCAAGAGCTCGAGCACGAGTCGGAGATGTTCTTTGTGTTCCTCTTCGTTTTTAGAATAGACCAAAATATCGTCAATGAACACGATAACGAATTTGTCGAGGTAAGGTTTGCACACGCGGTTCATGAGATCCATGAACACCGCCGGTGCGTTAGTGAGACCGAAAGGCATGACAAGGAATTCATAACTACCATAACGAGTCCGGAAAGCGGTTTTGGAGACATCTTCCCCCTTAACCCTTAGTTGATGATAACCCGAACGGAGATCGATTTTTGAGTATACACGAGAACCTTGTAGTTGATCAAAGAGATCATCGATGCGAGGAAGGGGATATCGGTTCTTAACCGTCAATTTGTTTAGTTCACGATAATCAATGCACATTCGTAGGGATCCGTCTTTCTTCTTGACGAATAAAATCGGAGCGCTCCATGGTGAGTGGCTAGGTTGAATGAAACCACGGTCAAGTAACTCTTGGATTTGACTTTGTAATTCTTGTAATTTGGATGGAGTGAGTCTATATGGTGCACGCGCTACGGGTGCGGCTCCTGGAATAAGATCGATTTGAAATTCAACCGGTCGATGAGGTAGAAGACCCGGTAATTCGTCGGGAAATACATCGGAAAAGTCACTAACAATTGGCACATCTTCGATGCGCTTTTCGTCAGCCTCGACTTTCTTAACGTGAGCAAGAATCGCGAAACAACCCTTGCGAAGTAGCTTTCGAACTTTAAGGCACGAAACGAGATTGAGTCCGGTGCAATTTTTGTCGCCATAGACAATCAATGGTTCACCATTCTCGATAGGAATTCGGATTGCGTGAAGATCGCAAAGAATGTGAGATTTATTTTTGACCATCCAATTCATACCGATTATTACATCAAAACTCCCTAATTCCATGGGTATCAAGTCAATTTCAAATTCCTTACCCAAAATGTTCAAAGTACACCCCCAGTAATATGTGTCGGCACTTAAGAGTTTTCCGTCGGCCACTTCGATGGAATAAGTAGTATCTAAAGGGTGTGGTGGAGTGCAAAGGGTAGGAGCCAAAGTCTTAGACACAAAACATTTATCGGCACCCGAATCGAATAAGCAAGTAACATAAGAGTTGTTGAGAAGAAACGTACCCGTGACTAGTTCATTGTCATCTCGGGCTTCCTCGGTGTTGATGTTAAAGGCTCGGCCTCGGTTGTTGGGGTTGGCTTTCTTTTTCGGGCATTCGTTCTTATAATGGCCCGTTTGGCCACATTCGTAACAAGTGACCGTTTTTGGAGGATTGGGCCCCTTTCGAGCAACGGGGGCGGCGCTTGTGCAATTGTTGGCCCTATGACCAACACCTTGGCAACGGTGACAAACTAGCTTGTTACATTCGCCGTGATGATGCTTGTGGCATTTGTTGCAAAAAGGTAAGTTTCCGACATAACCCTTCTTGCCGTCGTTGTTGAAAGGCTTTTTGGTGAAGGTGTTGTTGTAGTTGGTTGATGGAGTGGCTTCCCATCTCCTTTTGTTGCCACCCGACTTGTCCTCGGCCTTAGGAGCCGGCACTACGATTTCGTCAACCGTTTCGATTAATTGACGGGCCATGTTCATAGCGGCTTGATGAGTAGCGGGTTTGGATGACATCACCCCTTGTTTGATGCTTTTTGGAAGACCGAGCATGTAGAGCTCAATCCTTTGAGATTCGGGGTTAACAAGATTAGGACACATCAAGGATAGTTCGGCGAAGCGTTGATTATAAGCTTTAAGATCGTTTCTGACCGCTTTCAAAGCTCTTAGTTCTTCCTCAAGCTTTCGGGTTTCTTCGCGCGGAAAATATTCAACAATCATCTTTTCCCTTAGATCGGCCCAAGAGAGGGCATGAGCTTCATCGGTACCCACCGATTGAACATAGGTGTTCCACCATGTTAGAGCAATTCCGGAGAAAGTGTGGGTGGAGTATTTGACCTTGTCTTGATCCCGACAACCGCTTATGCTAAAGACGGCCTCGGTTTGTTCAAACCAACGAGTAAGCACAACCGGTCCCCCGGTTCCATCATAAGTGTGAGGTTTGCACCCCATGAAAGCTTTGTAGGAGCACCCTTCGCTAGAGTTACCGGCTCCTTGGTTATTGTTGTTGTGGTTGGTGTTATTGTTGTTGTTAGACGAGTGACCGGCCATGGCCGCATCCACGGCGGTGGCTATCATGCGTTGTAAGGCTTGTTCGGGAGTTTCATTGCGTCATACACGGCGAGGAGCCATTGTTCCTTCAAAACAAAAGAATACCGTTGGTTAGTATTCTAAATAATACTAACTGTGATATGGGATAAAGATAGAGAGAAAATTATCCTTGACCCGCCTTAAATTCTTTATGTCATAATGTCGGTATGTTCATATGAGTCACCGTAATATAATTTTCGGGAATTATATTACCCTAATTCATATGTGCAATTGACATTACATCATATAGTCAAGGTGGCGTGTCAATTAAATTATATAACGCAAGATTTAGATAGAATAAGAGTAGATATGAGTAGAAGAGTTAGAGTATAAATGCACAATTTGTCAAGTAATTCCTATGTCAAGTCTATATGCCGGTTGTAGTCTAGAATCACCAATGTACCCTATGACTCGGGGTTGACACCAATGAACTCTAAATCCCTACAACCAAAGCTCTGATACCACTTGTAGCGACCCCGACAAATCGTCAAATGACGGCGTCATCTACGTATGGTCCCATTACATGGTCGTAAGTCTTTATAACAAAGTTTGACCGAAAAGTATGTCGCATTCATTTCATAAATAAGGGTGTTTCAAAGTTTACAAAAGTAGTTTCCATAACAAGTACATAACAATGTTTAAAGTTTGTATGAAACACGTGCGACACGATTAAAAGTAGTCAAAAAGACGCTCCACGTATGCAAGTATACTCGACATCCAATGCAAGTATCAAAAAGTATGAGCGGAAGCATATATCGCCTAAGTTCAAGGACCTGAGAAAAACATAGAGAATCTGTCAACAAAAACGTTGGTGAAATCATAGGTTTAAATAAGTAAGTGAGTAAAAGTAAGTTGAACCACAAGATTTGCAACATCGATAAAGTCATAGTACATTCTAAAAGTTAATATTCACGAGCACTCAATTATCAAAGCTTAACATTCCGTCCGTTGAACCCCGTAATAATAGTGTTAGAACATACACTGTTTCCCGAAAATATATTTCACCCGTAGACGGTAGCGAACCGTCCGAAGTGAGGGTTTGTCAAACCCATATGGCCATATAACATAAGTTCTCGCTTACACCATCTGATGTAACTAATGATAATCGAATTGAGGATTTGTGTTCAAACTCGTATGTAGAATGTTTGTTTTCCTTGTACTTGTGTTCACGTAGTTTAAAAGAACGTTTATGTTTTCTCATCCCAAAAGTAAGTTCAAAAAGAGTAAAAGTGGGACTATGATCTCACCTTGTATGCACGAACCAAAAAGTACTTCGACAAGTAACGTGTGCAAAGAACAATGCTAGTCTTGACCTAAACAAATAGGTTGTATCAATAACGATAGTCACGAAGGGTCAAAGATGTTCAATTAGTCCTATGGCTCGTTACGACTCGATTATATTAGCATGTGAATCAACTAGTCAAGTTTCATGCAAGATACAAGTAAATAATCATGTTAGAAAGGTTGTATAAGTATTTGGTTAAGTTTGACAAAAAGTCAAACTTGGTCGGGTCAAAGTCAACGGAAAGGTCAACATGGTCGGGTCGGGTCTCGGACAAATTTTCTATGCTAGTTATTCATATATAAGCATGTTAAAACAAGTTGCACGTGAATTTGAGGTCTAGAACATGCCAAACATTTTTCGTCAAAAGACTAAGCGAACAGCCAGTTTTAGGCCATTAGGACGGCGTCCCAGATGACTGGACGGCGTCCTATATTGAAGAGTGGGATGCCGTCCTGAGTACCTAGACGGCGTCCAGGTATTAGAAGTGGGACGGCGTCCTGAGTTTCTGGACGGCGTCCTGGTTGGTTTCCAGGCCCTGTTTGCTGCAACTCTAAGTGCACGAACCAACAATCAAACCAACCCAAATTACAAACCGCAAACAATTAGAACATGTATTTTATATCACCGGAAAGGTAATTTGATGAGGAAAACACCTAGACACATTTCATCAAGCAATTCAACACTTACACACCCAAAACCGCATTTAAACGTCCATAATCAAAGTTCAAGTTCCAAATATGCATTTCATGATTCGGGCAACCGTTTTACATGTATGATATGCCGTTTCGAAGGTGATCAAACACAAATTGCAACAAAACACTTAACAACAATATCTCATAGCATTTGACGCATCAAAAGTTCATGTAAAGCATATCAAACCCTAATCCAAGTCACAAAATCACTAATCATGTTCTTGGAGTTTCCTTAATCAACCTATACATCAACATGAAGCTAATGATGCTAGTAACACTTTTAAAACATGCACTTTAACAATCTAACAACATTTGATCATCCAAAATCAAGGATTTAGCAAGCAATTTTCATAATGAACTAGTTACACCAAAAACAACAAATCGAGCATACAAATTACATACACGACATCACAATGAGCCATAGACACTAATTAACATACTTTTAAGTCAAGAACACGAATTTAAAGAAATCTAGTGTTTTAGAAATGTTACCCAAAAGTGATGAAGTTGGTATCAAATCGAAGAGGATGAAGAGAGGATCACGAATACGTATTTTGTTTTGTTGCTAGCTCCTTATTCCGGATTTAGATGATGAATTTGTGTTTGAATGTTGAGAGGATTTGAAAGTAGTAAAAAGAGGAAGAGGAGGTGAAATGAATGGATGAAAAGGGGTTGACTCTTTGACCTAGTCAAATGTTTCAACCTTTGGCAAGTTTGGTCCCTCAACTTTAAACCGGGTGCGGGAATTACCTAAACGAGATAATTTAACGCATATTAACGGGATGTGTTATAAACATATAACGGAACTTAAATAGTTAAACGGAAAAGTAAACGGAAAAAGGCGGGATGTTACAAGTAGCTTACCGACTTGAGTTACCTCAACAACTCGCGGCTGTACATAACACTTTCCACGTCTCGAATTTGAAGAAATGTTTTGCTAAAGAAGATCTCACTATTCCGTTAGATGAAATCCAAATCAACGAAAAACTTCAATTCATCGAAGAACCCGTCGAAATAATGGATCGTGAGGTTAAAAGACTTAAGCAAAATAAGATACCAATAGTTAAGGTTCGATGGAATGCTCGTAGAGTACCTGAGTTCACCTGGGAGCGTGAAGATCAGATGAAGAAGAAATACCCGCATCTATTTCCAGAAGATTCGTCAACACCTTCAACAGCTTAAAATTTCGGGACGAAATTTATTTAACGGGTAGGTACTGTAGTGACCCGAACTTTTCCATGTTCATATATATTAATTGAGATTGATATTTACATGATTAAATGTTTCCAACATGTTAAGTAATCAAACTTGTTAAGACTTGATTAATTGAAATATGTTTCATATAGACAATTGACCACCCAAGTTGACCGGTGATTCACGAATGTTAAAACTTGTAAAAACTATATGATGACATATATATGGATATATATATATATATATATATATATATAGTTAACATGATACTATGATAAGTAAACATATCATTAAGTATATTAACAATGAACTACATATATTAACAATGAACTACATATGTAAAAACAATGATTTTTAAACGAGACATATATGTAACGATTATCGTTGTAAAGACATTTAATGTATATATATCATATTAAGAGATATTCATACATGATAATATCATGATAATATAATAATTTAAAATCTCATTTGATATTATAAACATTGGGTTAACAACATTTAACAAGATCGTTAACCTAAAGGTTTCAAAACAACACTTACATGTAACGACTAACGATGACTTAACGACTCAGTTAAAATGTATATACATGTAGTGTTTTAATATGTATTTATACACTTTTGAAAGACTTCAATACACTTATCAAAATACTTCTACTTAACAAAAATGCTTACAATTACATCCTCGTTCAGTTTCATCAACAATTCTACTCGTATGCACCCGTATTCGTACTCGTACAATACACAGCTTTTAGATGTATGTACTATTGGTATATACACTCCAATGATCAGCTCTTAGCAGCCCATGTGAGTCACCTAACACATGTGGGAACCATCATTTGGCAACTAGCATGAAATATCTCATAAAATTACAAAAATATGAGTAATCATTCATGACTTATTTACATGAAAACAAAATAACATATCCTTTATATCTAATCCATACACCAACGACCAAAAACACCTACAAACACTTTCATTCTTCAATTTTCTTCATCTAATTGATCTCTCTCAAGTTCTATCTTCAAGTTCTAAGTATTCTTCATAAATTCCAAAAGTTCTAGTTTCATAAAATCAAGAATACTTTCAAGTTTGCTAGCTCACTTCCAATCTTGTAAGGTGATCATCCAACCTCAAGAAATCTTTGTTTCTTACAGTAGGTTATTATTCTAATACAAGGTAATAATCATATTCAAACTTTGGTTCAATTTCTATAACTATAACAATCTTATTTCAAGTGATGATCTTACTTGAACTTGTTTTCGTGTCATGATTCTGCTTCAAGAACTTCGAGCCATCCAAGGATCCATTGAAGCTAGATCCATTTTTCTCTTTTCCAGTAGGTTTATCCAAGAAACTTAAGGTAGTAATGATGTTCATAACATCATTCGATTCATACATATAAAGCTATCTTATTCGAAGGTTTAAACTTGTAATCACTAGAACATAGTTTAGTTAATTCTAAACTTGTTCGCAAACAAATGTTAATCCTTCTAACTTGACTTTTAAAATCAAATAAACACATGTTCTATATCTGTATGATATGTTAACTTAATGATTTAAAACCTGGAAACACGAAAAACACCGTAAAATCGGATTTACGCCGTCGTAGTAACACCGCGGGCTGTTTTGGGTTAGTTAATTAAAAACTATGATAAACTTTGATTTAAAAGTTGTTATTCTGAGAAAATGATTTTTATTATGAACATGAAACTATATCCAAAAATTATGGTTAAACTCAAAGTGGAAGTATGTTTTCTAAAATGGTCATCTGTTCTTTCGACTGAAATGACTACCTTTACAAAAACAACTTGTAACTTATTTTTTCGACTATAAACCTATACTTTTTCTGTTTAGATTCATAAAATAGAGTTCAATATGAAACCATAGCAATTTGATTCACTCAAAACGGATTTAAAATGAAGAAGTTATGGGTAAAACAAGATTGGATAATTTTTCTCATTTTAGCTACGTGAAAATTGGTAACAAATCTATTCCAACCATAACTTAATCAACTTGTATTGTATATTATGTAATCTTGAGATACCATAGACACGTATACAATGTTTCGACCTATCATGTCGACACATCTATATATATTTCGGAACAACCATAGACACTCTATATGTGAATGTTGGAGTTAGCTACACGGGGTTGAGGTTGATTCCAAAATATATATAGTTTGAGTTGTGATCAATACTGAGATACGTATACACTGGGTCGTGGATTGATTCAAGATAATATTTATCGATTTATTTCTGTACATCTAACTGTGGACAACTAGTTGTAGGTTACTAACGAGGACAGCTGACTTAATAAACTTAAAACATCAAAATATATTAAAAGTGTTGTAAATATATTTTGAACATACTTTGATATATATGTATATATTGTTATAGGTTCGTGAATCAACCAGTGGCCAAGTCTTACTTCCCGACGAAGTAAAAATCTGTGAAAGTGAGTTATAGTCCCACTTTTAAAATCTAATATTTTTGGGATGAGAATACATGCAGGTTTTATAAATGATTTACAAAATAGACACAAGTACGTGAAACTACATTCTATGGTTGAATTATCAAAATCGAATATGCCCCTTTTTATTAAGTCTGGTAATCTAAGAATTAGGGAACAGACACCCTAATTGACGCGAACTCTAAAGATAGATCTATCGGGCCCAACGAGCCCCATCCAAAGTACCGGATGCTTTAGTACTTCGAAATTTATATCATATCCGAAGGGTGTCCCGGAATGATGGGGATATTCTTATATATGCATCTTGTTAATGTCGGTTACCAGGTGTTCACCATATGAATGATTTTTATCTCTATGTATGGGATGTGTATTGAAATATGAAATCTTGTGGTCTATTATTATGATTTGATATATATAGGTTAAACCTATAACTCACCAACATTTTTGTTGACGTTTTAAGCATGTTTATTCTCAGGTGATTATTAAGAGCTTCCGGTGTCGCATACTTAAATAAGGACGAGATTTGGAGTCCATGCTTGTATGATATTGTGTAAAAACTGCATTCAAGAAACTTATTTTGTTGTAACATATTTGTATTGTAAACCATTATGTAATGGTCGTGTGTAAACAGGATATTTTAGATTATCATTATTTGATAATCTACGTAAAGCTTTTTAAACCTTTATTGATGAAATAAAGGTTATGGTTTGTTTTAAAATGAATGCAGTCTTTGAAAAACGTCTCATATAGAGGTCAAAACCTCGCAACGAAATCAATTAATATGAAACGTTTTTAATCAATAAGAACGGGACATTTCATAGTGTGTCTAACAGGTAGTTGTTAGGATGCATTAGTGAGTCTGCATTAGTGTGTCTAACAGTTAGTTGTTAGGATGCATTAGTGAAGTCTGGACTTCGACCTAGTAGTTGTTAGGTTATATTAATGAGTCTAGACTTCAACCTGGTCCGCATGTCAAAAGTTTTACTTATCATTCTTGTCAAAAATTATCTGCTTACCATCTTTAGTCTAGACACATCTTACTGCATTGATTGCATGAATAGTGTATAGACAAAATTCATATCTTAGCGTATCTGCTAATTCATATCTTAGCGTATCTGCTAATTCCTATCTTAGCGTATCTGTTACTGTAGACTTTATCTGACATGTTTCCTTAATTCCCTTCTTAATCTACGAGATCTTCTGTACTATAAGTATTCTATGTAATTAGAATATCATACGATATCCGAAAATCATTTCATATCGAAATATCCTTTATTCAATCGTACGCAATGGAACTCACAACTAGTTCAAGTCCCTCGGATTTCGACATATGAGTCCCATTTCAGCTCCGAAAGCAGCGTCACCAGAATGAATCAATCAATCAGCCATCCCCAATTCATCTGATGAGTTCGTAGTCGACTAAATCAATGGAGACGTGAAGAAGGTGATCCCTTCCACCAACCGAATTCACCTTTTGGTGAAGAACCTGAATCACTCACCGGCGAACCTGTTCGCAACACTGTTTATACCCTCTTTGCGAGAATTTTTCATCTTGAGGCTATCATTAACGGAACTAGAGAAGATATCCAACCTCCACCTCACACTGATAACCAGCCAGGGTTAATAGAAGAAGTCAACGAACTTCGTGCTCGAGTAGTAGCTTTGGAGAATATGGTGAAAAACTTACCAGCTTCAGCAATATCACCAGCACCAACGGTACCACTAACAATAGTACCGACAGCACCAGTACCACCAACAACAACATCCACATCCCACACCTCAACATCACAATCTGTTCCACAAACATCAACATCATACGCACCATGGATACCAAGAAGTACCAACAGCAATTAACAATGAAATATTGGACCATAACTTCATTAATATTCTGCGAAGAATATGTGGTTCCTAATAATTAACAATGAAGTATTGAGCCATAACTTCATTAATATTCTGCGAAAAATATGTGGATCCTAATAATTAACGATGAAGTATTGAACCATAACTTCATTAATATTCTGCGAAGAATATGTGGTTCCTAATAGTTTTAGAGATTACTTATTCTAGCTCAAATCAAAAAACAAATGAGTCTAATATTATATTGACTCATTAAATCCATAATTACATCTGAAGAAAATATATATGTATATATATTTTCATAAAGATTGTGATTAAAAATTATTTCATACAAACTGTTAATGATGAAAATATTTTAACGGGTAGGTAATACCCGAGGAATATTTAAGATTTCACATTAATAAGTTACATTGTACATTCTTCAAATCTGATTCAACAGTTATTTACTATCCTACTTACAACCACAGATATACGTATCCGTTCATTCACGAATAACCATTTTCATTCAAATTCAATTTCATATTTGGATTTTGACCTATCATAATCCAACAAGTGGCATAATGAAGAAAACATGTGACGGAATAAAATTTGTTAGAAACAAACAAATTAACTATGAGAAATTCTGTTAAGAATCCACGCTAACAAAATCCTAGCTAACTGTTCCTAGCTAACTGTGGACTAATCAACTGAGGACTACCAACAGTGGACAATTAAAATGAATTAAAATATTGATTATAACATATGAAACTAAACAATTTTTCAAGTTTGTCACTTGATTTTCATCTTAAACCTCATTTGTATCTTGACGATTACAATCTGTGTTCAAACCTTTCATGATTCTTGAAAATACCTCAATCGAGAAGATGAACCAACCGCACTTCATCCACGGAAGGAAAGATTTATGCATATAGTATTGCACCTGAAAAACTCTCGGAAAATGAGTAAACGTTTAACGCATAGCTGTACAAATTTTTTTAGCGTTATTATTACCGAAAATGATTTTGCAACTCCTGTTCGAGTAGCCAATTTTGTCACAGCTCTAGCAAGTCAACTTCGACTTTTCGTTCAAAACAACCTTATTGTAACCCTGATATATATGCGTGCTCTTTTATTGTTATTGGGGAACCTTTTATATTTCACCATATTACCAGCAGACGTATCAGCAACCTCGTTGCTCCTTAGTTTAAATCCCTGCGACAAATCACTATATTTATCTATTAAAGTCTCATCATATTCTCATCCGCATCTGGTAAATAGAATTGTCATACCAATTACTGAGAATCAGCAATCAGTATTTCGAATCTCGCAGCGTTTCTACATCAACAGTCATATGAATACATAAAATATTTAACTCTTAGAATTATGATCTTCCATTTTAAAAATCTGAAAAGCAAACAGTCTACGAATCAATACTCGGAATGTTGAAAAAGCTCAAAGATTTTGATACTGAAAAAAAAATGAATTGAGCAAATCATGAAGGAGACTCTGAACAAATTACAAGGACTAAACTTGTACATAAAGGATTCAGATGATTCTGTTTCTGATGAAATCTTTAACGAATACCTTGCTCCTTAATCGCTCTAAATCATCGTGAATGAATTTCTTCCTCACAATTTGATACTAAAATTCTAAGATATTATCGTATCTTTCATTATTAATACCCTAGATATTTCTGAAGATATCTTCATAAATATTCTTGTCCGATGTTAATTATCTCTCCGCTCTATCGGTGTTATATCATAAAGGAAACTATTTAGTTTCTATATTCTGTAAACCTTCGAGTTTAAAATATGAATGTTTTTGAAGTAGTGTTGGAAACTGATGCATGAGTTAGTATAATATAATGACACTTGATCAACGTGATTATATTACAGTAATTCATGCTGAGTTTTTAATGGAACGTGATGATTCACAGTACCATTATCATGTGCCATGTTACACGACTCTTACATTCTACCCAATCTCCAAACATATTAAGAACATATCTTCTTGATAGTTATATCTTTTCGGATATTCTAGTAATTTGCCAAATCAAAATCGTGCCATTACGATTTTCTTCTCAGAACATTAACTATGTTCATTTCAAAATCCATACCTACGAATTCCGGACCATTATTCGCTTGACTTGTAGTCGGGAAGAGGAGACAAAAGTATGGAACCCTTGAATATAAAAGGAAATATAAAGCTCGACAATAACACACAAATTACAAACTGTGCATATCAATACGTATTGCCACATAAAGGCACGGGAAAATTAATAACACTATAAACACAAGAGTATAGTAGAAGTAAATAGATTCTTCCGGCGGTAGATGAAAGAGAAGAATGACAGATATGAAAGTTAAGAGTATATCAAGGATCAGAACGGGATGGAGCATATTGACAAATGTTTTAAAGAATGAATCAAGGGAGAGAATAGAAATTGAGAGTTGTGGAAAATAAGAAAACGAAGGGAGTGAATCTATAGTGAAATACCCGACAGAACAATCAAAACAGATTATTGCATTCAATCAAAGAAGATCCTGATTTCCTTAATCACCGAAGAATCAAATCTTATTACGAAGATTTTCTTTAAATCTCATGAATTCTGGAAATCAATCATAACTATATCATCAGTTAAAACGATTCTACATTTACTCTTGTCACTCTCTTGCGATAGCTTCGCTTATACTCTTCGCGTAATCAAATTGTGTTATCTATATTACTCAATGATGATAAAACTCTATTTATCAACTCATATTCATCATGAAAACATTTTTATGGTTAGCCATGACGACCTCGATCAAATTTCGGGAAGATATTTCTTTAACGGGTAGGTACTGTGATGACCCGGAAATTTCCGACCAAATTTAAACTTAATCTTTATATGATTTTGACTCGATAAGCAAAGTCTGTTAAACTGAGTCTACAAATTTTTGAATTCTTTACATAGATTCATTTATACCTTTGACTGTGTCCGACGATTCACGAACAACTATTTGTAAATAGATATATATATATTTTAAAATATATATATATATATATATTAATTCGAAATATAACTTAAAATATTATATGATTTAGTTATTAAAATTTATTTTATAAATAATATAAGATATTAAATCATACTTAAATAGTTTTGAACACTTTTACTAAAGATAATTGAAGTGAACAACAGATGGTTTAGTTCAGTGCTAATATATAATTTCTAGTTGTATCTGGACTTTAAATTGAGCTCTTAATAGACTCGTAGTAATGAAATATGGAACTTTCAAACAAACAAACTAATTATTAACGGAATGCGAAATTTAGTCCATGAAAGACGACGGATAACTTAATCACACGTTTATATATTTATATTATATTATAATTATAATTATATTATATTAAATCTTATTATTCTTGTATCTTGTGAATCGAATTGGAAGTTTGTTAGATATTTCAATCACCAACCAAATTAAATTGTCTGCCACTATTATCATCTCTTGTTTCTTACTTCCTTCTTCATGAACCCGTCAAAACACGTTTTACATTATTGCTATTAGTATTATTAGATGTTGCTATCACTTTATATATGTTTACAGTTATATATATATATATATATATATATATATATATATATATATATATATATATATATATATATATATATATATATATATATATATATATATATATATATATATATATATATAGACAAGTGCATGCTAGCAAATGAAACCCATCATATTCATATTTCTGCTTTCAACTATTTCATTACTATTCCTAATTCATGCATTGAACAAGCAAACAATAATACATCTTTTGCTATTTTTGTCTTTGGAGTACCATCCCACTTGTTACTGCTTCGAACATCTATTGCATCTACACAACCCCACTTGTCCAATTGTATCCGTGATTTAGGGAATTATTATGATAATTGTTACTATTTTCATTTAGCAACAAAACTCAGCATCTTTTTATATACAAATATAAAATACATATACATATGACACTATTTCGATAACTCGATCTGTATAAACTGAAGTTGTTACTGCTCGATGTAATCATCACTATTAGAGATTGTTGCTACTGCTCGTTTCTTTCTTCCTTCTTCTTGTTATTTTTTTTTCTTCGTGAACCCAAGAGTAAACCCGATAAACTACCATGGTTCCATCATGATCAAACCGTCACCACAATCTCCTAACACCACCACCAATCTCCCTCGCCATATCTCTCTCTCCCTCTCCTCTTCATAAAACATCGATCACCACCACCACAATCCTATGGCCACCACCTCCTACGATTATCCACAACCCTCACCAACTCAACAACCTTCATCCGCCACTTGATCCACCTCCGGCCTCCTTCCACGGTCTCCACCCACAAACCACGATCACTGTTGCGGTTTATATACCTAGTATGCTACTTTTATTACACCGAATTATAGATGCATCAAGATGATGTCGTACTATTGTAGAAAATAAGAAAGATGATAGTGACTGATATAAATGGATGAGGTACTAGTTAATGTTGTAGTATTTTTTTGTTTGTTTTTGTTTTAAACTAGTACACCATGACTCCTGTTTTCCACTTGCAACATCTCCTTTATTTAATTCCTTACACCAACACCACTTGGACATGGACCCATTTCATTTACACAACCGTACAAATTTTTTTTATCAAGACTTCTTCATCCTACGAATTGGGCTCAAGAAACTAATTGGGTTGTTATTTAAATGGGCTGAAATCGGGCTTCACATATATTGAGAGGTTGGGCCATATCAACCCATTTGTTTCATAATGACTAGCACCAAAATGCTGCTCTATATATTTTTTTTTCTTCGCAACTCACAGTATAATTGGACGAAGAAGATAGATGCTGATTATAGCGAGGAATAGAGTTAATGATATTAGACTATGATGATTCAAAAATGAACATGATGATAATAATCATAAGATGTCATGATGTGTTGATGTTAGATGGATAACGATAGTGATTGTGATTATGCTTATGATGTTCGATTATATAGCCGAAGGAAGTGATGATGGCAATGACGATTATATAGATAACAATAAAGATGACTGTTATGTATGATGATGACCGATGGTATTATGATGATGTATGTTGAGTTATGATAATGGTTATAATGGTAGCGAAATGATAATGATGATAATTAGTATATGGTTATGATTATGATTAAGGTTATGATTATGATTAAGATAAATGATAATTATCGATGATGATTATGATGAGAATTGATGATGAAGATGATAATAATAATTAAATGGGTTTGAAGAAGATGAAACAGAAATATTGGGTTTCAATAGATTAAGGATCCCATTTATTTCAGAAAGAAATAGATGGACGAGTGGTTTAGAGGGTGGTCGTTTAGACAGGAGGTCCTAAGTTCGATCCTAGCTTGCAGCAGTTTTATTTTATTTTTTTCATTTAACAGTTGGGCCAAAAGCTATTATACCTTGTTGGGCCGAAGGCTGTTAAGTTCGGTTGGGCCGGAATAGAACATGATTAGTATTAGGAAAAGGAAAACCGAATTATTACAATTTATAAAATATATGTGTGGGAAATAAATCAGATTTATGGTAACAGAAGAATGGTTAAGAAGCGTTGGGTGCAACAAGAGGTCGTGGGTTCAAGTCTAGGACATGGCATTTTATTTTTAGAGCTCCTTTCTTCAAAGGTTGTACTCTTTTATTATTACTTTTATTAATATGATTATTATTATTATTATTATTATTATTATTATTATTATTATTATTATTATTATTATTATTATTATTATTATTATTATTATTATTATTATTATTATTATTATTATTATTATTATTATTATTATTGATATTATTAGATTTATTATTATTATTACTATTATTTTAATTATTATCATTATTATTATTATTAATACTAATACTATTAACATTAATATATTTATTAATAAGTATTATTAGTATTAAGAATTTTTATCAAAAATTAGTGTTTTATTGTAAAATAGTACAACCTTTTTATCTAATTATTATTACTATCATTAATAAAATTTTTATATATTTTAGTAATATTATCATCTTTATTATCAATACTAACATTATTATTAGTATTATCATTATTATTATAAGTATCGTTATTATTAATACTAATCCTATTATTAAAATTATAACAAATAGATATTTATTGTATAAAAATATATTTAATACATTTAATATAACTATTTAATATTTTTAAAAGTATATATAAAATAAATATACATAGTTAATTAATAAAACCTATAAAAATATTAAATGTAACAATTATATCACTGATAATGATATATAAATTTGTTCGAATACAATTATATGTGTTAATATATATATATAAATTATATAGGTTCGTGAATCCGAGGCCAACCCTACATTGTTCAATATAGTCGTATGTATTTTTACTACAAAATACATTAGGTGAGTTTCATTTGCTCCCTTTTTAAATGCTTTTACAATATATATTTTTTGGACTGAGAATAAATGCGCTGCTTTTATAAATGTTTTACGAAATAGACACAAGTAATCGAAACTACATTATATGGTTGAATTATCGAAATCGAATATGCCCCTTTTTATTAAGTCTGGTAATCTAAGAATTAGGGAACAGACACCCTAATTGACGCGAATCCTAAAGATAGATCTATTGGGCCTAACAAACCCCATCCAAAGTACCGGATGCTTTAGTACTTCGAAATTTATATCATGTCCGAAGGGTTTCCCGGAAAGATAGGGGATATTCTTATATGCATCTTGTTAATTTCGATTACCAGGTGTTCAATCCATATGAATGATATTTTTTTGTGTCTATGCATGGGACGTATATTTATGAGAAATGAAAATCTTGTGGTCTATTAAAATGATGGAAATGAATGATTATGATAAACTAATGAACTCACCAACCTTTTGGTTGACACTTTAAAGCATGTTTATTCTCAGGTTCGAAAGAAATCTTCCGCTGTGCATTAGCTCATTTTAAGGATATTACTTGGAGTCATTCATGACATATTTCAAAAGACGTTGCATTCGAGTCATTGAAGTTCATTAGAGATTATTACTAAGTAAATGACAGACTAGGTCATTTATAGTTTGGATATTATGAAATGGTATGCATACCTGCCAACTTTCGATGAAATGAAAGGTTATCTTTTAAAAACGAATGCAATGTTTGTAAAATGTATCATATAGAGGTCAAGTACCTCTCAATGTAATCATATGTAATGTTCTCGTCCATATGGATTTGCTCGGGGCATTACAATATACAGCCAATACACTACTTGGAACTTCAATTCAATCAAAAACGTGTTTTAGACGTAACGGGTGATTCGTGGCTCGGATTGAGATGACCCGAACATGAAAGTTCGCCCCACCATCAGTCCTAACACACTAACACACCCTAAAGTCACCAAATATGGTCACAAAGTCGGACCAAACCTGGTTCATACCAAAATCACATTTCAATCTTAACAAAATACCACTTTGATCATATCTAGGGCTCCGGGAATCGAAACGACATGAATCCGGAGTCTAAAATTAATGTCTTGATGAGAGGAACTCATCTAGATACTTTATTTTAACTTTTATAACAGTCATAATAGCAGAAACACACGAATAAGCTGCTGTCCCAATTATATCAAACCGAAAACATATGTTTACGAGTAATTCTATGCATACAAACATCATTACAACAACAAGTAATCATCATACTATTAATATATAATCAAAATACAGAAATATAATGAAAAATCAAAAGTTCTAGGGTTAGGGTTTATACCCTAATCAAGAAACAATTAGTATAATCGTGTAGAGAACGGAACGAGGAACATGTTTATGCTATTCAATCCTTGATCCAAGCTAGAAAATTGATGAAGAATGATGGTGTTGGGGGAGGTGGATGGCGATGGCACACAAGGAGGGAGGGAGAGAAAATATTAAGTTTAGGTTTTTGATAATTTGTGGAATGTGATAAAATGAAATTGCAAAAAAAGGAAAATCAAGGGAGTTACTCCCTCCTCCCATGAGGCTTCGGCCGAAATTTTTAGTGGGGTGGGCCCCACTTGCTCCATCTCAATTAAATGTAAATTCCTTGTGGCCCGAAAGCCCGAACGAAATCCGAAACGCGAAAACACGCTTACGCGATTAAAAATTCGGAGAGATAACAAACGCGCGACGAAAAATAAATATAAATACCCTATATAATTATATGATCTAAAAATATCATATTTAAAATAATTAAGATTTAAATATCCCAAAAACGCGACCGTTGGTTTGAAAACCGAAAAGATTCGCCGGATAGAAATCCGCGACACGTAGAAACGTACAAATTAAAATATGAATACAATTATTCACATAACACTTAATAATTAATATATTATTATTAATATAATAATATAGGTCATAGAAATGACGTAGCACAATTAACAGTTAACGGTCGTTAAATAATTAACGAAAAAGATAACGGAAAAAGTAGGGTCGTGACAGCCGCTGATGCGGGTAATATGGAAATGATTAATACTGCATATCCCGAGCAGAAAATTAAAGTAGGACGCAATGTCGGTGCGGATACTAGGAAACAAATTGTGCAACTGCTGGTTCATTACATGGACGTTTTCGCTTGGTGCGAAAATCACATGACTGGTGTTCCGCGTCATATTGCGGAATACAGGCTTAATGTAAATCCAACTCTAAAACCTGTAGTACAAAAGCAAAGGGGTATGGCCCCAAATCGCGTAAAATGGCTGTGCGAAGAGGTAACAAAATTGGTGCGACCTGGAATTTTACGCGAAGTTCAATACCAATCGTGGATTGGAATCCAGTTTTAGTGAAAAAACCTGATGGTTCTTGGAGAATGTGTATTGATTACAAAGATTTGAATAAAGCGTGCCCTAAGGATAACTATCCGCTTCCAGAAATTGAATTAAAGGTGGAATCTTTACATGATTTTCCATATAAATGTTTTTTGGATGCGGCAAGAGGTTATCATCAGATTCCAATGGCTCAAGAGGACGCAGATAAAACCGCATTTCATACCGGAAAAGGCATATATTCCTATATAATGATGCCTTTTGGTTTAATCAATGCGGGTACGACATATCAACGTTTGATCGATACTGTGTTTGGAAAACAAATAGGGCATAATCTTGAGGCTTATGTAGATGATTTAGTGATCAAAAGCACAACGCAAGAGCGAATTATTGAAGATATGCGCGAAACATTTGATACACTGCGAAGAACAAACATGAAGCTTAATCTGTTAAAATGCAGTTTTGGTGAAACAGAAGGAAAATTTTTGGGATATCTTGTTACAGGACAAGGTATTCAAGCTAATCCAAAAAAGATTGCGGCTATAGAAAACATGACTGCTCCAAGAACGGTTAAAGAGGTGCAAAGTTTGACAGGAAAGCTGGCCGCGTTAACGCGTTTTTTGTCTAAAGCTGATAAAAGGCAGTTGCCGTTTTTCAAAACTCTAAAAGGTTGCTTGAAGCAAAAAAGTTTTGTTTGGTCCAGTGAAGCAGAAACCGCATTTCAAGAAATGAAAAAGTTGTTGAAAAATTTGCCTACGCTAATAGCGCCGGTTGATGGCGAAATTCTTTATCTTTATATATCAGTGGCAAATGAAGCTTTTGGTTCAGTTTTGATAGCGGAAAGGCATAAAATACAAAAGCCGGTATATTTTGTTAGCAAAGCTCTTACAGGAAGTGAAATAAACTATGAGCCAATTGAAAAGTTTGTGTACGCGCTTATTTTAACATCGCGAAGGTTAAGAAGATATTTTCAAGGGCATCCAGTGCATGTGTTAACTAATTTGCCGATCAAGCAAGTCTTAACAAAACCAGAGATATCTGGTAGACTCGCATTGTGGGTAGTAGAGTTAGGTGCTTATCAAATATCTTACCTTCCACGTAGTGCTGTTAAAGGTCAGGTTATGGCGGATTACCTCGCTAAAATGTCTGGAGAGTTAGATGTGATCAATGAGCGAACCGCGTTAAAACCAGTAATTGGTGAAACTTGGAATTTGTTTACTGACGGTGCCTCATGCATGGAAGGTGCAGGTGCGGGTTTAGTTTTGGCAAGCCCAAGTGGTGAAGAACATACATATAGCGTTTTAATTTTGATGTAACAAATAACGAAGCAGAGTATGAAGCAATACTTGCTGGTTTAAATATTGCGCGAAAAATGGACATTACTAAGTTGCGAGCATTTACAGATTCGCAGCTAGTAGCATATTAGTTTAATGGTTCTTTTGATGCACATGATTCTTCTATGCAGAAATACTTGCAATTGTTACGAGAATCGACAGGGCGGTTTGAACAGTTTGAACTTTCCCAATTGCCAAGAAGTTTAAATAAGAAGGCGGACGCTCTGAGTAAGTTGGCCGCTCTGACGTTTTCTCATTTTCAAAAACAAGTGTGGGTTGAGGAATTGTCAAGCAAGTCACTAGATAATGACTTAATGGTTCCATCTGTTGAAGAGGAACATCCAAATTGGATGGAGCCAATCCTGCAGTATATCCGCAATGATACTTTGCCAAGTGATAGCCGCGAGGCTTGTTTAGTAAGAGAGCGGGCACCAATGTATATCATTCAAAATGATATTCTATACCGCAAATTGTACTGCGGGCCAATGATGTGATGTGTTGGACCAATTGAGGCAGAAATGATAGTGGAAGAAGTGCATAACGGCACTTGTGCACTGCATTCAAGCTACAAAACTATTGCAGCAAAAATCATGCGGATGGGTTACTTTTGGCCATCCATATACCGCGATGTGGCAAAAATTGTTAAACGTTGTAAAAGTTGCCAAAGGCATGCTCCGCAGAATCGAACGCCAAGGCATGATATGATTCCTGTTAATTTTCCATGTCCATTTCACAATTGGGCTATTGATATTGTGGAGCCATTTCCTGCAGGGCCTGGCAATGTTAAGTTCTTGAATGTCACAGTTGATTATTTTACTAAATGGGTTAAAGTAAGGCATTTCGCACTATCACTGGAGTGCAGGTACGAAACTTTGTGTGGGATTGCATTGTCTGCAGATTTGGCATTCCGCGAGAGTTGGTCAGCGATAATGGTGCACAAATAGCGAAAGATCCTTTTAAGACATGGTGCACTGATTTAAATATAATACAAAAGTTTACATCAGTCGCCCACCCACAGGCTAATGGTTTATGTGAAGTAACCAACCGCGACATAGTAAGCGGTATTAAAAAGCGGTTATGCGAGAAGCGAACTGGTTGGGTAGATGAACTACCTAATGTGCTGTGGGCACACCGCACAACTTTTAAGAAGAGCACAGGAGAGACACCTTTTAGTTTGGTATATGGCTCTGAGGCAGTAATCCTCGCAGAAATTTTGGTACCAACGCATAGAATTGCTAACTTTGAGGAAGAGGCAAATGATGCTGCGTTGAGCAAAAATCTGAACTTCATTAAAGAGCGGAGGTTAATGGTGGCTATCAGAGAAGCAAATAATAAACAACAAATTGCTAATTATTCTAATAAAAGAGTACGTGCTTTATCTTTTGATATAGGCGAATGGGTATTGCGCAATAATGAAGCAAGCAGAGCAGAAAAGCTTGGTAAATTAGGTCCTAATTGGGAAGGCCCTTATCAAATTATGGCAATTAATGCAGCATTTTCATATAAGCTCGCGGATATAGAAGGGCGAACTTTACCTAATGCGTGGCATGCCGTTTTATTAAAGCGATATTATGCATAACTTTGTAAAAATTATAAAGTGCATATGTGTAAAGTGCGAAGTGGCTTCACGGCTTATGGCTGATAATTCTTTTTATATGTTCTTAATTTTAATTTTTGCAAGTCTTGATCACGCTTGTAAGAATTTCATAATTGACATTAGAAAGAATATGCGAAATATTTTCTTGAGAAATACAAATGATTATGAAGTGTTTTATACTTTGTTTCATAATGTTGTGATACTTCGCAGAGTTTAGATAACCAAGTGGTGGAAAAAGCCCACTTTGGCAGGAGAAATTATTGCGAAAGGAATTTATATCCTAAGTGTTTGATTTCGCCAATGCTTAGATGCTTCGCAATGCTAATTGATTGCCTAAGGATCGTTACGGCGGACTTGGAAGATTCATAACGTATAAATTTATACGTATACAGATTGTTTTGCAAAAGTACGCATTTATTATGTGCACAATAATGAAAGTTAGAAATTGCAAAGGACAAGTCCGTGTTATGAATATCTGATAATGAAAGCGCTATATAAATAAAAGTACTTGCAAATATAAGAAAAGGCGAAATTTTATTATTAATAACACAGAGGCAGCTGCGTACTGTTATACAAAGCAAAATTCTACTCTTTGGTTAAGTCAAGCTTGATAATTTCATCTGTAGTGACATCTTCTCGCTCACTTTTTGAGCTTATCTTAGCGAGGGGAATTTCAGCTATGCCCTGCTGAGCAACTGCGTATGCTGATTTTGCCTCTTCTAAGGAGCAAAGGCGATCAGAAATGGTAGATGGTAGCGGATCTGGCAGTGGGCAATTGATGGAAATCTCATCCATAAACTCTACCCTCTCGCGGAGTCTTAATGCGGCAGCAAACGTAGAAAAATTCTTGGAAACAGGCTTGGAATTGAGTATTTTCCTTGCCAATTCGGGGAGATGTTGGCGGAGCTTGGTGAACTCAAGCTCTGCAGAAGATTTAGCAGCAAGAGCGCTGTCCTGCTCTGTGGTAAGCTTCGCCACATCCTCTGATAGCAATTTCATGGTGGCTTAAAAGTTGTTTTCTTTCTCAGTAGCGGTAGAGACCTATTGTTTCAGCTCATCAACGGTGGTTTTTGCTGCGGTGAGTTCGTAGGAGAGGTCAACACAGCGTTTCTCGCTGTCTGCAGCTTTAGCCTTCTCAGTTTGATATTTTGCTTTTTCAGCCTCAAGAACGTTGAAAAACTGTTCTTGACGGGACATCATATCATATGCAGAATTGAAGCACATATAAAAATTTTGAACAAAACTGTTGTGCGCGTCCAGCGCAGAGAGCTTGGAGAATTCACGACGAAGCTCGCCGGGGATTGCCAACTTCATCTGTTGGCGCTGGTCCAGAGCAGCAGCAGCTGATGCATAAGTGTATCCTGATAACCCATCAATCCGCACCCCGTAAGAGTCGGGTGGAGTGCAGAACAACTCTGTGGTTTGATCAAGAGTGTTTGGGCTTGCAAAAATAGGATCACCAGTGGAATTGCCTGCAAGATAAAGCATTTGGTTAGCTAACAAAATAGATGAATAATGCATGTTAGTCGCATAAAATTATAATCTCGATATACCAGTTTGCTGGTCTCCTTCAAAATCCGGTGTAATTGGATTATCGAAAAGCACGGCGTCTTGTTGTTTGAGCTTTTTATTGTGTGATGGTGGCGGCATCTGTACTGGTCGCTTGGTGGAGCTTGGCTTTGTATAAGGAGATTTGGAGGTGAAGTCGATAATAGAAATGGATTGTTTCTCTTTTGATGATGCCGATTTAGCCTCCAGGCTTGTTAATAGTTTGGTGATCAAGGTTTTTAGGTTAACCTTGCTATCAACCTCATCGATTTTGATTTTTTGAATAAGGACAACGTTGTGATTAACAAGAAGAAGGTTGTAAAGGCTAATTGAGAATTGGATTAATTGCGAGAAACTTCGGCGTAAGCAAGTGGGGAATAGGTGATTGTGCACCACGATATATATAGGGAAAATATAGGTGGCAATTGATTGTGTTAATTATCCATTGTGATAACTCAAACGGTAATATTTGAGACAACGGATAAAATGGTAATTATTTCTCCTGTAACGGTAACTAAGCTAAAGCGAAAGCAACTACCTGCGGATAATGGTTGTAATAGCTGCGGAATTTTAGAGTTTATCATGATACATTTGCTTCACGAGATGTATCATAATAAACTGGGGGGACTTGATCATATACATAGCAATGTATATGTATATTTAAGTTGTTAAGAGCCAAAAGCATAATTACGTGGACTATAATCTAAAGTTATAAAATATTCGCTGAAAATAAGTACAACAGTTATGTTTTCGCACTAATAAAGGACTGCGGTTTAATCCGCTAAGTTTCCGCGGACATTTAAGCAACTCGTAGACCGCGAATATTTTGAATACTATAAATAGAGAGCATGGCCTCTCATTTATGGGTTGTTGATTTTCTGCCATTTTGCCCAAGCCTTCGTGATTTCCACTTGTGATCTTGCCCAAGGGATTTTACATTGTGCTAAGGTGAATTATGCTAATTAACAATCAAGACCGGGTTGGGGTGGTTGATCACTTAATTGCTAAAGTGAAAGACGATCATCGGGGCCCAAAATAATCATCAAACATCCCATCCTTCATCTTATTATTGCACTCAATCCTTAATTAAGCAACAACTTAATATAGGATTGATCAGGCGCCATCCGTCTCAAAGACCAGCAAGAATACCAAGAGCGTGAAAGCAACTGAAACAACCTCAACAAAAGCAGCACTCGAACCAATCAATAAAAATATCATTGAGAATATACCAGTGGATCAACTAAATCTTAAAGAAACTTTAATCGAGGAAGAGGATCAGTTGCACACTGGTGCAGCAAAAGAGCATGTGCATGAAACCATACCACGATTGAAGAAACCATTGATGGAATGTTCTAGTGGGGGAATGAGGAAAGTCAGGCGAGGAAAACACAATGTTTCTTTTAAGAGAACATCTGATGTGAATGTCAAGCATAACAGCAAAGGAAAGTCAATTTCTAAATAGCAATTGTTTAAGCTATTCAGTCAGTTGAATACTTTGGTGGATGATACTGAGCAGGAACACAATGATGAAGTTTTCGTGGAGAATGAATGGGACTTTGGGGAAGACGAAGAGCAGTTCTTTATGACTGAGGAGATGACAGGAAAGTTGTTGGATGGGATTTTGACCAAGACGACACCATCAAGGTATAAGCAGAAGTTAGCGCAGCCCTCCATCCGTGCAACGGCTGTAGACAATTTGTTTGCTTTGATTACCGGAGATGAAGCTATCAAACCGCCAACAATGGCATATTCAACTCAGTGCTTTATCCTTCGAATTGCAGAGTATCCATTACCAAGAAACTTGGGGATTCCGTCCATCGGTGTTTATGATGGAACAACTGATCCAGAAGACTTTCTTACCATGTTTGAAGGCGTTATGAGATTGCAGCATTGGGAAGATGAAACTGTGTGTCATATGTTTCCGATGGTATTGCAGAAAATGGCACGAGAGTGGTTTGCTAGTCTTCCACCCTGGAGTATTACCAATTTTCTTGATTTAAGAGTAATGTTTGTGATGCAATACCAAAGTTTGAGAAGCTGTATGATGTCGCATCTTGATGCACATGAAATAACAATGCACCAGAACGAGTCACTAAGCAATTTTATGAAACGCTACACCATCGAGTGTCAAAAAATACCTGACATACCAGAATCTCAGTTTGTTTCAGGGTTTATTTTTTATCTTGATCAGCGTCGCTTTGCAAGTTTGATTCACGCATTACGGTATGATGTCCCAAAGACATTACACCAAGCAATGGTTGTCGCACAGAAGCATTTAAGGGCAGGAGAGATGGGATATCCAAGAGTTAATAATTATTGCAGGAATTTCAGACAGCAAGGCGGAGGAAGGAACACGAATGATAATTATTAGAGACAACGTGGGTTTGACAACAATTACCAGAGGCAACAACATGGTTGGCGGGGCAATAATCACCCGAATGACAATTACCATCAACGAAAACCATTAGACAGACATCCACTCATCATGGCTTTAACAAAAACTCCAAAGGAGATCTTGTTCACTGAACCTGTTAAGGAGACCTTTCACCCTCCACCACTAATGGAAGAGTGTCAGGGACTACATAATGATAAGTGGTGTGATTTCCACGAGGCATACGGGCATGACACTGACAATTGTAAGTCATTGATGAGGTAAATAATCGCAAAGATTAAAGCTGGAGAGTTAAACCATCTGTTACCAGGAAAACAATATAGGAGGAATGATCCAAATAAGCATTTTGCTTGGCAAGGAAAGGTGCGTCATGGTGGACGGCATGATTGGACCAGGAGAGAGGAGAGAAAAGATGAAAGGGATCCAACCCCTAAAAGGCACATCAAGGTTATATGGATTGAGGTGGAGGAGTATGAAACAGACGGAGAGCGCAGGAGAGAGCATTGGATGTACGCACTCATCACATTTCACACCATCCCAAATTGGCGCCTATCAGAAGAGCTTGTGGTCATCTCAGCTGTAATTGCGAACAAGAGCATTACCAGAATCTACAACGATACAGGTAGTGAGGCAGATATCTTATATTTGCATTGTTTCAGAGACTATCCATTCAGCGTGAAGGTCAGGCTTCGTTACACAAACTTGAAGATTGATGGCATTACGGGAGAATTGATGAGGGCAGTTGGTAAGGTAAAATTGGAAGTAACGTTGGTAGCACACCTCTGGTCCAAACAGAAATTGTGGACTTCACGGTTCTTGATGGCAGATCAAGGTTTAATCCTTTGTTTGGTAGGCGAACTTTACGAAAATTTAGAGCAATTACTTCAACACCAAATGCAGAATTGCGATTTCTAACTCCAAATGGCATCGTTGTGGTGCACTCTGAATATGTGGGACCGGTAATGGTGTATCCTAGTGGATACACGCATAAAAACACCATTTTTATACAGAAAAATGGATCAAGTGACATAAAACATGATGAAATTTGACAGCTTTAAATATGTGCCGTCCAGCGTTCAGTATTTGCCGACCAGCATTTAGCAGGCCATCCAGCGTCAAGCGTAAGCCCTGCAGGCAGCTTTTATGCTTAATCCCTTTAACTCAGCGCGTTAACGGCACACAGCCATGTCAGCACATGCCATCGACCTTCCGGATACTTCGCACAACAGAATTAATCAGCGATTGACACGTATATCCCGAGAATTTCAGACATTCTATGCCTATAAATAGACCCCTTGGGTCACCACATTTCACATCATTCTGATCTGAACTTCAGTCAGAGAGAGTACACTTTCACTCTCACACAGTTCTTTCTCACTCTAAAAGCACATCAGCCGCTTAGCAGCAATATGCTATACAGATCAATTACAAATTGATCTACAGATTGATTGAGGCCACCCCACAGATCTCATATCTGTGTTCTGGGTCTGCAGAGATAATTTCTCGAGGGCAAACAACAATCAATAGTATACGCCACACGCTGAGCAGCTATTTTTCTGTACTGGTACCTTACAGCCGCTACACAAAAAATCGTACCAACAGATGGCGCCACCCGTTTTAAAGGATCACTCAACTCTCAAGAGCACCAAAAGGAGTAATCGTCGAATAACACCTATTGAAGCAAACATGATACATTCATGGAAAGCTGGACAACGGAGAAAGGCAGAAGTGTTAGAAGATTGGAAGCAGGAATTGATTGCTTTTCCTTCCATGTTTAAGAATAATCCATCTGATGCTCCTGTAGTCATTGAAGCTCCAATAGCAAATTATGTTGTTGGATGAGTATATACTGATATAGGAGCAGGAGTAGATATCATGTATGAGCATTATTTTGTGCAATTACCAGAAAGAGTTAAGGAGAAATTGAAAGACACATTTGTCCCCTTAGCAAGTTTTGCCAATCATCCATCATGGTCAAAAGGAAGCATAGTGTTGGAAGTAGTTTTGGGAAAAACACCATTCAAAAAAATAGCTAATATCGAGTTTTTAGTTGTTAAAGCAAACTCACAGTAAAATGTCATTTTAGGTCGCTCAGCTATGATGACATTTGGGGCAATAACATCAATGGTCCATGGAATGATGAAATTCCCCACACCAGCTGGTATTGTCACACTATACACTGAACGGAGAACACCAATACAATGTGTGCAAATAAACAAAATGGTAGTTGATCCAATTGTTCATGCAGATGGTTCGGTATCACAAATTCCAGAATTTCTAGATCAAATAATTACAATTGGAAACACAATAGCAAAAGAAATAAGGGAAAAGCTTTACAAGATCTTAGCAACCAATTTAGATGTTTTTACATGGCAAGATTCTGATATGACTGGAGTACCACGTCATATAGCTGAATATAAGCTTGGTGTGAATCCTAATATTCCACCAGTATGTCAAAAGAAAAGAGGCATGGCTCCAGATCGAACAAAATTTCTCAGAGAAGAAGTTAAAAAATTGGTGGATGCTGGGATATTGAGGGAAGTAAAATATCAGACATGGGTAGCAAACCCATTTATGGTATGAAAGCTAGATAATTCATGGAGGATGTGTGTAGATTTCACAAATCTAAATAAAGCATGTCCAAAGGATAATTATCCTTTACCAGAAATCGATTGGAAAGTGGAATCAGTAAGTGGATATCAGTTTAAATCTTTTTTGGATGCATTCAAGGGATACCATCAAATCCCTATGGCAATTCGAGATCAAGATAAAACAACATTCCACACACCAGATGGAATTTTTTACTACATCATGATGCCTTTTGGATTAAAGAATGCAGGAGCAACTTATCAACGTGTGATTGATAAAGCATTTAAAAATCAAATAGGTAGGAATGTTGAAGCCTATGTTGATGATATTGTTGTCAAGAGTCATACAGAAGACAGTATGCTCAGAGATACTCTTGAAACATTCAAATCATTGAGAAGAGTCAACATGAAGTTAAATCCCAAAAAATGCAATTTTGGTGTAGAAGAAGGCAAATTTTTAGGATATATTGTTACAGAAAGAGGAATTAAGGCTAATTCGAAAAAGATTCAAGCAATTGAAGATATGGTGTCTCCAAAAACAAAGAAAGAAGTTCAAAGCTTGAATAGACGATTGGCAGCCTTAATAAGGTTTTTATCACGAGCAGCAGATTGATCGCTACCATTTATGAAAGTTTTAAAGAGTTGTCTGTACGAAAAAGATTTTATGTGGACGGAAGAAGCTGAAAAAGCTTTTCAGGATATTAAGCGGCTCTTAAAAGAATTGCCTACTTTAACTGCACCAATAGAAGGAGAAACGCTAATTTTGTATTTAGTAGCTTCCGCAGAGACCATTAGTTCAGTTTTAATCGCAGAGCGGAAAGGGGTACAAATGCCAATATATTTTGTCAGTAAAATATTGCAGCAAAGTGAAGTTAACTATCCACCAATTGAAAAATTGGTGTATGCTTTAACGCACACAGCTAGAAGGCTCAGACATTATTTTCAAGCACATTCAATCCTGGTGTTAACAGATTAGCCAATAAAACATATTTTGAGAAATCCAGAGTCATCAGGACGACTAGCAAAATGGGCAATTGAATTAGGAGATTATGAAATAAATTTCTCACCTAGACATGCAGTTAAAGGTCAAATTTTGGCGGTTTTTATTAGAAACAACGGAAAAGGTTGATCATCCGCAAAACGTTAAAGCCAGCAATATTGTTTGGGAATTGCACACTGATGGTGCATCAAGTGAGGAAGGTGTTGGTGCAGGGTTAGTGATAAGGCTAAAAAGGAACATATATTTCATAGCAAAATCCCCCAAGAAAGACAAGATTTTAGTTGCAATTGTTCCATTTTCGAGTAATATTCGTTTATTTTAAATAAGTGCGAAGACAAAAGGCGAAAACGAAGATTTGAAGACGCAAAGGTCCAAAAAGCTCAAAAGTACAAGATACAATCAAAAAGGTTCAAATTATTGATGAAGAACGTCTAAAAATGACAAGAGTACAAGTTACAAAACGCAAAGTACATGATATAAAATTGTACGAAAGGGCGTTCGAAAATCCGGAACCGAGGCATGAACCAACTTTCAGCGCTCGACGCAACGGTGTAAAAATTACGAGTCAACTATGCACAAGAATAAAATATAATATTTAAATAATTCATAATAAGAATAATATTAAATAATAAAAAGTTGTTAATTGAGCAAAGTTCAGGGGTCGTAAATGAAAATTTCAATTCTAATTTCGCTATAAAAGCGATGATTTACGATCAAAACCAGGAGACTTTTTTTTCGATCAATTTTTCTATCTTTTTCTTACTTTTCTATATCAAATATCAATATCTATATTTATAATTCTCTATCATAATGTTAATGTAATCAGATATAACAATAATCTTAATTTTAATTTTAAATTATGATAATAATAAGATTTATGATAGAGATCGTTTGAGTGTGTAAGTCGAAATTCTGTCCGTGTAACGCTACGCTATTTTTAATCATTGTAAGTTATGTTCAACCTTTTTACATTAATGTCTCGTAGCTAAGTTGTTATTATGCTTATTTGAGCCGAAGTAATCGTGATGTTGGGCTAAAATATTAAGAAGGGGTTATTGAACTTTGGACCATAATTAAGGTTTGGGCAAAAGACCGACACTTGTGGAAATTGAACTATTGACTATTAATAGATGGGGGGTATTGTCTAATTGAGTGACAACTCATTGGAGTTTGTCGAACCTATCTTCAAATTAATTAACCTAATAATTAATAATGATTATGGTTGTCCTATTTAGTGATGTTCATATGGAATCTGTTATAATCATTTAATTAATCAATTGGGTTGGGTAATTGATTATTCATTCTGATCAAGTGGATGAATTAATATTCATAAACTAATTAAAACAGGGGTGGATTACATACAGTGATAACTGGTGTAATTGTTGACAGAAGTGATAACTGCGTCACAGTTTAAATCCTTAATCAGTTGGAATATTTGACTTCGGGTATAAGGGTAATTTGACGAGGATACTCGCACTTTATATTTATGACCGATGGACTATTATGGACAAAAACCAGATAGACGTATCAAATAAACCAGGACAAAGGACAATTAACCCATGGTAATAAATTAAAATCAACACGTCAAACATCATGATTACGGAAGTTTAAATAAGCATAATTCTTTTATTATATTTCTCATCGTATCTTTATTTACTGTCATTTTATTACTCGCAATTTTATTTACTGTCATTTTATTTATTGTCATTATTTTACGCATTTTAATTATCGTCATTTATCTTTACGCTTAAAATATAGAATCGACAAACCGGTCATTAAACGGTAAAACCCCCCTTTTATAATAATATTACTACTTATATAATTATATATATTTTGTATAAATATAGTTAAAAATATAGTAAGTATCACCAGCTCCCTGTGGAACGAACCGGACTTACTAAAAACTACACTACTCTACGATTAGGTACACTGCCTATAGTGTTGTAGCAAGGTTTAGGTATATCCCATCCGTAAATTAATAAAACTTGTGTCATATTTTGTAGTATTTTGTATTAAAAATAATACTATTTCGTACCCTCACGCTACATCATCAAGTTTTTGGCGCCGCTGCCGGGGAGCACTAAAACGCTATATTTTTAATTTATATTTGCAAAAAAAAAAAAAAAAAACTTAAAAAAAAAAAAAACGTAAAAAAAAACGTAAAAAAAAAAAAAAAATTAAAAAAAAATATATTTTTAAGATTTTGTCTATAAAAAAATTTTTTTTTTTAGTTTTATTACCTTTAGATTTTTAGACTATATTCGCAACTTTTAGTATTAAGTTTAGTTTTGCCATAGTTATTTTTACTTCTAGAATTTTTAGTTTTGCCGTAAAATCCCTTAAGTGCTTTTTCTTTAGACTAAGATTTAGGTGCCTTAAAATTTTGCGACGCTATTTTTCGTGCTACTTTCTTTTATTTATCTTTCGACGCCGTTTACCTATGTATCAATTACAATTCCAATTAGTGATCTCCATTTGTAGCTTTAATTTTAAGATAGTGATCGTTATAAGGTTGGATTAACCGCGTGTTTACAAACCACTCTTCGTCTTTTTCATTTTTCGACACTTTTCGACGCGCACTCTTTTTCTCTCTTATTTCTCGCCATTCTAGTTTTTAGGACTTAGATTTTTTTCTACTTCTTCTCTAAATTTCTTAAAATTACGAAAATTTATTTTAAGTGGTTAAATTGATAGACATCAAAATTTTCTGGTTCGTAGTAATAGTTGGATTTGTACGTGGACCGGGTTATTGGAGCCAAACAGTCCTCAATTATATTGAGACCAAACGAATCCTGCCCCTCTGCTGCATCTTTTGGTTATTCGAAACGTGGGCAAAATCAGAAAAGTCTATTAATTGGATAACTTATTATAATTTTTCTTTCCTTTTTAAAAACTAATAGGATATTCAGTGAATGCACCGAGCAAGACGTTCGCCGCCGGTCATACGTTCACCACCTGTAACTCGATCAAGACATCGTTTAACGAATATCGCCGCCGTTGATTTTTCTTTAGAATCGTCATCAATTCGACCAAATCCTCAAACTCAAATTTCCGATAATCCAGTTTTTGAAACAAACCTCACAATTGAGAATCCGGAGAATATTCAGGAACGGTTTGTAGATCCCGAACCATTAAACTTTCCTCCGGAACCACCAATCATTCAAACAGAGATTGTTGAGAAAAGAAACCATTAAATCAGAAACCTCTAGTGATTCAGATACAACACTTCTAATCATGGAAAATCTAGAACCTCTAAGTATGGAAGACCGAATGAGAGCTACACGCACGGGCCAAGGTCATGCCATTATTAAACCAGAAGTTAATGCTCCAGATTATGAAATCAAAGGACAAATTCTACACATGGTGACTAATCAATGCCAATTCAGTGGTGCGCCGAATGAAGACCCAAACGAACATCTTCGTACGTTTAATAGAATTTGTACACTATTCAAAATCCGAGAAGTGGAAGATGAGCAGATCTATCTCATGTTGTTTCCCTGGACTTTAAAGGGAGAAGCCAAAGATTGGTTAGAATCGTTACCTGAAGGGGCGATTGACACATGGGATGTTTTAGTTGAAAATTTTCTTAAACGATTCTTTCCGGCATCCAAAGCCGTGAGACTTCAAGGAGAAATTGTTACGTTCACACAAAAGCCAAATGAAACATTATATGAGGCGTGGACAAGATTCGGAAGGATGTTGAGAGGATGTCCTCAACACGGTTTAGACACTTATCAAATAGTACAAATATTCTACCAAGGTGTCAACGTTGCTACACGGAAAGACATCGACATAACAGCTGGTGGTTCAATTATGAAGAAAACCGCAACTGAAGCTTACAAAATTATTGATAACACAGCATCCCACTCACATGAGTGGCACCAAGAAAAAGATATCTTTCGATCATCTAAAGCGGCTAGAGCTGATTCTAGCCATGACTTTGATTCCGTTTCCGCAAAAATAGATGCTTTCGAAAGACGAATGGAAAAGATGAATAAAGATATTCACGCAATACGAATCAGTTGTGAGCAATGCGGTGGACCACACTTATTGAAAGATTGTCACATTGAACCAACATTGGAACAACGAGAGAATGTTTCCTATATGAACCAAAGGCCTGGAAATAATTATCAAAATAATTATCAACCGCCAAAGTTAAACTTCAATCGAAATCAAAACATTCTTTACAATCCAAACGGACCCAACAACAACTCGTACAACCAACAAGGTCCGAATAACCAACCGACTCAAAACAACACTTTCAATCAACAAAGACCTAGCTTATATAAACCACCACAACAACCCGAAGAGAAAAAGCCAAATCTAGAAGAAATGATGGCAAAGCTAGTTGAATCTCAAACACAATTTATTACATCTCAAACCCAAACGAATGAGAGGTTTGATCAGTCATTAAGAACTCAACAAGCTTCCATTTTGAATCTAGAAAAACACGTAGGTACTCTTGCTAGCATGATGAGTGAAAGGGAACAAGGAAAGCTACCGAGTAATACTGAAGTAAACCCTCGGAATGAGAATGTTAATATGGTGTCAACGAATTCTGAAAAACCAGCACCAGAAGATGGGAAGGTTTTAGATGTGAGTAACAATGAAGAAGTTACACCACCACCACCACCACCCGAGTATGTAAAGCCAGTGGTGACACCATACAAACCACCCATCCCGTTTTCAAGAAAAGGAGTTGAGTATGAGCAAGTAATAAGTAATCAAGATTGTGATACTTCTGGAAAGAAGAAGAAGAAAAAGAATAAGAAAGTACAAGAAACAAAAGCCGTAGAAGTAAACCCGGTGAATACAGTTCCACCAAAACCTCCACCTAGGGTAGGTGATCCGGGTGAATTTATTGTTCCTTGTCTACTTAGTGATTGTGTCATGTATAATGCACTAGCAGATTTAGGTGCAAGTGTGAGTGTTATGTCTCTTTCATTATATAAGAGATTAGGAGTAGGTGAGTTAAGTCCAACGGATATGAGTGTTCGACTCTTTGATCAAACCATTAAGCACCCAGTTGAAATTGCTGACAACCTACCCATTCAAGTAGGTAATTTAACCTTTCTAGTCGAATTCATTGTCATTGACATAGAAGAGGACCTAAACATTCCTCTAATTTTAGGTCGACCATTCTTTGCGTCCACCGGGGCGTTATTTGATGTAGGAAATGGAAGAATGACACTTAAAAGTGGTGACAAATCGATCACCTTTATGATTCGAAAGTCTAAATCTCCACCAGCCAAAACCGTTGAACCAGTAAAAACAATTAGTAAGAACCATGTGGTTTTACCAACTCCAACGGTAGTGCTTAACAATAATGAAACGCCTAAGTGTGGGGAAAATGAAGTAACACCTAATGATGACATGATAACAAAGAACCCCGTTGTTGATACGAAATTAAATGATCCCGTTATTAATAGTTCAATGAAGAAACTTATTAAACGGATTCGCGATGCTAGAACCAAGGGGAACTTTAAGTTATGTAACCGATTAGTATCCAATCTGTCGCCTAAAGAAAAGGCAAAGCTAGTTGAAATTGTGGATATAACACATGAATCCGACCAATGGCTTAAAGAAAAAGTCACAGATATGCAAGTTGATTATGGACCAAGAGAAATTGACGATGAAGCTAATCACAATTTCGACACCACAGCTACCTAAGTGTGGGGAGATTCAAATGTTCTAAAAGGAAAATGTTGTCGAGAGTTAGTTGTTCTGTTCTCGTGTAGTTCCGAGAATGGAATCCGATTGGTCTTTTCCGCTAGCAGACACTAAAGAACTAGTTTTCTCCCTCCATTCTGAATTTTTGTTTTGTAGGTTTTATATAAAATTAATATGTTTTTTTTTAATTTAAGTTTTGTATGAATTTTAAAAACAAAATTTACTTTAATTCATTAAGTTGAAAAAAATGATTTCTAAAATTCGTCGTGAGTTGAAGACTAGGTCATTAAGCCGAAATTACTTTACCCGAGGGCGGGGCGACAAATTTTGTTATCATTATTTTTAATTTTATTGATTTAAAGTATGCCAAAAATATTATACTTTATAAATTTTTGAAAAGTGGGGTTATAAACCAAACTTCAAAAATATATATATATATATATATATATATATATATATATATATATGTTTGTATTTTATCTTATGTACAAAACAGGGTAAAACAACGCACTTTCAAAGACTGTCATTAAAGTTCAGCAAACGGTACTAATTTTGACGACAAGACGCAAAACAACAAATATGATATAACAAATGAAGGAATGAACGATGAGGCGCCATCTATCATTCGACGAGCTTTGTAATTACAAACTCGGTATTTTTAATCACTTTTCTACGCTAATCACCCTCATGAATTTAAATTATAGTCTGATTTCATGCAAATGAGGGCATTGCATGATCTTAAGTGTGGGGAAGGGTTATAAATTCTCTCAGGTTTATACTTGGTTTATTTGCCAAATTTTGTGAAAATTTGAAAAATTTTCAATTAAATGAACTCAAAATCATGTTTATACATATTTATGAACGATAAAACTAGGTTTTAACACCGAAATTATTGTTACCTCGGAAAGGACATAAATTGAGAAACAAACCAAAATGTTAAAATTCATTTAAAATGTAATAGAGGACGATAAAAAGGAAAATAAAAGCTAAGTGTGGGAAAATTTACCAAGTTATCTTAAACATATGTCACATCTATCTGTAACAAATAACTGAAAATACTTTTGCTTTGGACTAAACTAAACTGTTTTACCCGATGAAAGAAAAGAAGAGATGGATCTACACGATGAATCAATTCCATCATTAAAAGGAAGTAAAGTCTTCCGAAAAAGACACGCGCTTCTTGATTTAGGTCATGAAGTTGTCGTCCAGATCAGCTGTAGGTTGACAAAAAATCTAGAAAAGTCATCACTAAAATCGGCTGGAAATCCACGGACCTCAGCATCAAACAGGGTCGCCAAGTGGTCAGATTTATCCTAACCATGAGAAGGATTTATCTCGTACAATGGGGGGCACCGTGCAAATTAGCTGGATAAGACTAATGAATCAGATCCCCAGAAAAGGATAATCTCCTTAAAGATTAAAAATCAGCTTTTAAGACTGATATTACTCAATCCTTGAGATTGACCTTAAAGATTGAGAATTCAAACTCATGGAATTCAATGATATCTAAACTCGAGCTTGAACGAGAAAATATTTTGATCAAAAATACAAACCGATTTGTTTTCTGAAAACCCATTTTCAATGCGTTCATTACCATTGAACGTAAAATCCTAGGAATTCACTTGGAATTCATTAGGTCACCTGAACCAAATCGGGTGTCAACCGTAAGAACGGTGGTTGCATAGCATGGTCGGAGACAGGACCTTGTGCCAGACCGAAAAATTATAGGATGATCTTTACTATTGCTCCTACCAAGGATAGTACTAGCATCCTACACGTTTTTAGACCATAATCAAATGCATGTCACGGGACATTGCCTTAACAGTTTCTTGTTCATCGCTTTCCTTTACAACCGGACGGTAGTTTACCAAAAGGTAATATACGGAACAAGTAAACTGGATGTGTGCTTTCCGATACCGGGATAGCAGTGGATTACACGAACCTAAATGTTTTTAGTCAAATATTGATCCACAAATATATTTTGCAACACCAATGGTGGATCAAATCAGAAAACTTAAAAGCTAGATTGAATTTTCAAAAGATCAAATGTTTTCATAAAGATCCAATTTCCTTAAGGATCTACATTTTCATAGTCATGTGGGACTGTAAATCGCCTTTCAAATGTGCACTTTGCTTTGGAAACCGAAAGTAAATCGGCTATTTGATTGCAAGTGTCGTTGACCTAAACCCAAGGCAACTGTGGATGACACACCCACCTTTAACCATGGTTCTATTGTTAATATCATTGTTTATACCGCTCTATCAAAATCACTGATGTACAAAGTGTGAAGAATAAAGAAGTGATTCGTGTGATGTATTATATTATTTCAAGACTGTATTGCTTGAGGACAAGCAACGCTCAAGTGTGGGGATATTGATAAGGCTAAAAAGGAACATATATTTCATAGCAAAATCCCCCAAGAAAGACAAGATTTTAGTTGCAATTGTTCCATTTTCGAGTAATATTCGTTTATTTTAAATAAGTGCGAAGACAAAAGGCGAAAACAAAGATTTGAAGACGCAAAGGTCCAAAAAGCTCAAAAGTACAAGATACAATAAAAAAGGTTCAAATTATTGATGAAGAACGTCTAAAAATGACAAGAGTACAAGTTACAAAACGCAAAGTACACGATATAAAATTGTACGAAAGGGCGTTCGAAAATCCGGAACCGAGGCATGAACCAACTTTCAGCGCTCGACGCAACGGTGTAAAAATTACGAGTCAACTATGCACAAGAATAAAATATAATATTTAAATAATTCATAATAATAATAATATTAAATAATAAAAAGTTGTTAATTGAGCATAGTTCAGGGGTCGTAAATGAAAATTTCAATTCTAATTTCGCTATAAAAGCGATGATTTACGATCAAAACCAGGAGACTTTTTTTTCGATCAATTTTTCTATCTTTTTCTTACTTTTCTATATCAAATATCAATATCTATATTTATAATTCTCTATCATAATGTTAATGTAATCAGATATAACAATAATCTTAATTTTAATTTTAAATTATGATAATAATAAGATTTATGATAGAGATCGTTTGAGTGTGTAAGTCGAAATTCTGTCCGTGTAACGCTACGCTATTTTTAATCATTGTAAGTTATGTTCAACCTTTTTACATTAATGTCTCGTAGCTAAGTTGTTATTATGCTTATTTGAGCCGAAGTAATCGTGATGTTGGGCTAAAATATTAAGAAGGGGTTATTGAACTTTGGACCATAATTAAGGTTTGGGCAAAAGACCGACACTTATGGAAATTGAACTATTGACTATTAATGAAATGTCCCGTTCTTATTGATTAAAAACGTTCCATATTAATTGATTTCGTTGCGAGGTTTTGACCTCTATATGAGACGTTTTTCAAAGACTGCATTCATTTTTAAACAAACCATAACCTTTATTTCATCAATAAAGGTTTAAAAAGCTTTACGTAGATTATCAAATAATGATAATCTAAAATATCCTGTTTACACACGACCATTACATAATGGTTTACAATACAAATATGTTACAACAAAATAAGTTTCTTGAATGCAGTTTTTACACAATATCATACAAGTATGGACTCCAAATCTTGTCCTTATTTAAGTATGACACAGCGGAAGCTCTTAATAATCACCTGAGAATAAACATGCTTAAAACGTCAACAAAAATGTTGGTGAGTTATAGGTTTAACCTATATATATCAAATCGTAACAATAGACCACAAGATTTCATATTTCAATACACATCCCATATATAGAGATAAAAATCATTCATATGGTGAACACCTGGTAACCGACAATAACAAGATGCATATATAAGAATATCCCCATCATTCCGGGACACCCTTCGGATATGATATAAATTTCGAAGTACTAAAGCATCCGGTACTTTGGATGGGGTTTGTTAGGCCCAATAGATCTATCTTTAGGATTCGCGTCAATTAGGGTGTCTGTTCCCTAATTCTTAGATTACCAGACTTAATAAAAAGGGGCATATTCGATTTCGATAATTCAACCATAGAATGTAGTTTCACGTACTTGTGTCTATTTTGTAAATCATTTATAAAACTTGCATGTATTCTCATCCCAAAAATATTAGATTTTAAAAGTGGGACTATAACTCACTTTCACAGATTTTTACTTCGTCGGGAAGTAAGACTTGGCCACTGGTTGATTCACGAACCTATAACAATATATACATATATATCAAAGTATGTTCAAAATATATTTACAACACTTTTAATATATTTTGATGTTTTAAGTTTATTAAGTCAGCTGTCCTCGTTAGTAACCTACAACTAGTTGTCCACAGTTAGATGTACAGAAATAAATCAATAAATATTATCTTGAATCAATCCACGACCCAGTGTATACGTATCTCAGTATTGATCACAACTCAAACTATATATATTTTGGAATCAACCTCAACCCTGTATAGCTAACTCCAACATTCACATATAGAGTGTCTATGGTTGTTCCGAAATATATATAGATGTGTCGACATGATAGGTCGAAACATTGTATACGTGTCTATGGTATCTCAAGATTACATAATATATAATACAAGTTGATTAAGTTATGGTTGGAATAGATTTGTTACCAATTTTCACGTAGCTAAAATGAGAAAAATTATCCAATCTTGTTTTACCCATAACTTCTTCATTTTAAATCCGTTTTGAGTGAATCAAATTGCTATGGTTTCATATTGAACTCTATTTTATGAATCTAAACAAAAAAAGTATAGGTTTCTAGTCGGAAAAATAAGTTACAAGTCGTTTTTGTAAAGGTAGTCATTTCAGTCGAAAGAACGACGTCTAGATGACCATTTTAGAAAACATACTTCCACTTTGAGTTTAACCATAATTTTTGGATATAGTTTCATGTTCATAATAAAAATCATTTTCTCAGAATAACAACTTTTAAATCAAAGTTTATCATAGTTTTTAATTAACTAACCCAAAACAGCCCGCGGTGTTACTACGACGGCGTAAATCCGGTTTTACGGTGTTTTTCGTGTTTCCAGGTTTTAAATCATTAAGTTAGCATATCATATAGATATAGAACATGTGTTTAGTTGATTTTAAAAGTCAAGTTAGAAGGATTAACTTTTGTTTGCGAACAAGTTTAGAATTAACTAAACTATGTTCTAGTGATTACAAGTTTAAACCTTCGAATAAGATAGCTTTATATGTATGAATCGAATGATGTTATGAACATCATTACTACCTTAATTTCCTTGGATAAACCTACTGGAAAAGAGAAAAATAGATCTAGCTTCAATGGATCCTTGGATGGCTCGAAGTTCTTGAAGCAGAATCATGACACGAAAACAAGTTCAAGTAAGATCATCACTTGAAATAAGATTGTTATAGTTATAGAAATTGAACCAAAGTTTGAATATGATTATTACCTTGTATTAGAATGATAACCTACTGTAAGAAACAAAGATTTCTTGAGGTTGGATGATCACCTTACAAGATTGGAAGTGAGCTAGCAAACTTGAAAGTATTCTTGATTTTATGAAACTAGAACTTTTGGAATTTATGAAGAACACTTAGAACTTGAAGATAGAACTTGAGAGAGATCAATTAGATGAAGAAAATTGAAGAATGAAAGTGTTTGTAGGTGTTTTTGGTCGTTGGTGTATGGATTAGATATAAAGGATATGTAATTTTGTTTTCATGTAAATAAGTCATGAATGATTACTCATATTTTTGTAATTTTATGAGATATTTCATGCTAGTTGCCAAATGATGGTTCCCACATGTGTTAGGTGACTCACATGGGCTGCTAAGAACTGATCATTGGAGTGTATATACCAATAGTACATACATCTAAAAGCTGTGTATTGTACGAGTACGAATACGGGTGCATACGAGTAGAATTGTTGATGAAACTGAACGAGGATGTAATTGTAAGCATTTTTGTTAAGTAGAAGTATTTTGATAAGTGTATTGAAGTCTTTCAAAAGTGTATAAATACATATTAAAACACTACATGTATATACATTTTAACTGAGTCGTTAAGTCATCGTTAGTCGTTACATGTAAGTGTTGTTTTGAAACCTTTAGGTTAACGATCTTGTTAAATGTTGTTAACTCAATGTTTATAATATCAAATGAGATTTTAAATTATTATATTATCATGATATTATCATGTATGAATATCTCTTAATATGATATATATACATTAAATGTCTTTACAACGATAATCGTTACATATATGTCTCGTTTAAAAATCATTAAGTTAGTAGTCTTGTTTTTACATATGTAGTTCATTGTTAATATACTTTATGATATGTTTTCTTATCATAGTATCATGTTAACTATATATATATATCCATATATATGTCATCATATAGTTTTTACAAGTTTTAACGTTCGTGAATCACCGGTCAACTTGGGTGGTCAATTGTCTATATGAAACCTATTTCAATTAATCAAGTCTTAACAAGTTTGATTGCTTAACATGTTGGAAACATTTAATCATGTAAACATCAATCTCAATTAATATATATAAATATGGAAAAGTTCGGGTCACTACAGTACCTACCCGTTAAATAAATTTCGTCCCGAAATTTTAAGCTGTTGAAGGTGTTGACGAATCTTCTGGAAATAGATGCGGGTATTTCTTCTTCATCTGATCTTCACGCTCCCAGGTGAAGTCGGGTCCTCTACGAGCATTCCATCGAACCTTAACAATTGGTATCTTGTTTTGCTTAAGTCTTTTAACCTCACGATCCATTATTTCGACGGGTTCTTCGATGAATTGGAGTTTTTCGTTGATTTGGATTTCATCTAACGGAATAGTGAGATCTTCTTTAGCAAAACATTTCTTCAAATTCGAGACGTGGAAAGTGTTATGTACAGCCGCGAGTTGTTGAGGTAACTCAAGTCGGTAAGCTACTGGTCCGACACGATCAATAATCTTGAATGGTCCAATATACCTTGGATTTAATTTCCCTCGCTTACCAAATCGAACAACGCCTTTCCAAGGTGAAACTTTAAGCATGACCATCTCTCCAATTTCAAATTCTATATCTTTTCTTTTAATGTCAGCGTAGCTCTTTTGTCGACTTTGGGCGGTTTTCAACCGTTGTTGAATTTGGATGATCTTCTCGGTAGTTTCTTGTATAATCTCCGGACCCGTAATCTGTCTATCCCCCACCTCACTCCAACAAATCGGAGACCTGCACTTTCTACCATAAAGTGCTTCAAACGGCGCCATCTCAATGCTTGAATGGTAGCTGTTGTTGTAGGAAAATTCTGCTAACGGTAGATGTCGATCCCAACTGTTTCCGAAATCAATAACACATGCTCGTAGCATGTCTTCAAGCGTTTGTATTGTCCTTTCGCTCTGCCCATCAGTTTGTGGATGATAGGCAGTACTCATGTCTAGACGAGTTCCTAATGCTTGCTGTAATGTCTGCCAGAATCTTGAAATAAATCTGCCATCCCTATCAGAGATAATAGAGATTGGTATTCCATGTCTGGAGACGACTTCCTTCAAATACAGTCGTGCTAACTTCTCCATCTTGTCATCTTCTCTTATTGGTAGGAAGTGTGCTGATTTGGTGAGACGATCAACTATTACCCAAATAGTATCAAAACCACTTGCAGTCCTTGGCAATTTAGTGATGAAATCCATGGTAATGTTTTCCCATTTCCATTCCGGGATTTCGGGTTGTTGAAGTAGACCTGATGGTTTCTGATGCTCAGCTTTGACCTTAGAACACGTCAAACATTCTCCTACGTATTTAGCAACATCGGCTTTCATACCCGGCCACCAAAAATGTTTCTTGAGATCCTTGTACATCTTCCCCGTTCCAGGATGTATTGAGTATCTGGTTTTATGAGCTTCTCTAAGTACCATTTCTCTCATATCTCCAAATTTTGGTACCCAAATCCTTTCAGCCCTATACCGGGTTCCGTCTTCCCGAATATTAAGATGCTTCTCCGATCCTTTGGGTATTTCATCCTTTAAATTTCCCTCTTTTAAAACTCCTTGTTGCGCCTCCTTTATTTGAGTAGTAATGTTATTATGAATCATTATATTCATAGATTTTACTCGAATGGGTTCTCTATCCTTCCTGCTCAAGGCATCGGCTACCACATTTGCCTTCCCCGGGTGGTAACGAATCTCAAAATCGTAATCATTCAATAATTCAATCCACCTACGCTGCCTCATATTCAGTTGTTTCTGATTAAATATGTGTTGAAGACTTTTGTGGTCGGTATATATAATACTTTTGACCCCATATAAGTAGTGCCTCCAAGTCTTTAATGCAAAAACAACCGCGCCTAATTCCAAATCATGCGTCGTATAATTTTGTTCGTGAATCTTCAATTGTCTAGACGCATAAGCAATCACCTTCGTTCGTTGCATTAATACACAACCGAGACCTTGCTTTGATGCATCACAATAAATCACAAAATCATCATTCCCTTCAGGCAATGACAATATAGGTGCCGTAGTTAGCTTTTTCTTCAATAACTGAAACGCTTTCTCTTGTTCATCATTCCATTCAAATTTCTTCCCTTTATGCGTTAATGCAGTCAAGGGTTTTGCTATTCTGGAAAAGTCTTGGATGAACCTTCTGTAGTAACCAGCTAGTCCTAAAAACTGGCGTATGTGTTTCGGAGTTTTCGGGGTTTCCCACTTTTCAACAGTTTCTATCTTTGCCGGATCCACCTTAATACCTTCTTTGTTCACTATGTGACCGAGGAATTGAACTTCTTCCAACCAAAATGCACACTTTGAAAACTTAGCGTACAATTCTTCCTTCCTCAATACTTCTAACACCTTTCTCAAATGTTCACCGTGTTCTTGGTCATTCTTTGAGTAAATAAGTATGTCATCAATGAAAACAATGACAAACTTGTCAAGGTATGGTCCACACACTCGGTTCATAAGGTCCATGAACACCGCTGGTGCATTAGTTAAACCAAACGGCATGACCGTAAACTCGTAATGACCGTAACGTGTTCTGAAAGCAGTCTTTGGAATATCATCTTCTTTCATCCGCATTTGATGATACCCGGAACGTAAGTCAATCTTTGAATAAACAGACGAGCCTTGTAGTTGATCAAATAAGTCGTCGATTCTCGGTAGTGGGTAGCGGTTCTTGATGGTAAGTTTGTTCAACTCTCGGTAGTCGATACACAACCTGAATGTACCATCTTTCTTCTTGACAAATAAAACAGGAGCTCCCCACGGTGATGTGCTTGGTCGAATGAAACCACGCTCTAAAAGTTCTTGTAATTGGCTTTGCAGTTCTTTCATCTCGCTGGGTGCGAGTCTTTAAGGAGCACGAGCTATTGGTGCAGCTCCTGGTACAAGATCTATTTGAAATTCAACGGATCGATGTGGGGGTAATCCCGGTAATTCTTTCGGAAATACATCAGGAAATTCTTTTGCAATGGGAACATCATTGATGCTCTTTTCTTCAGTTTGTACTTTCTCGACGTGTGCTAGAACAGCATAGCAACCTTTTCTTATTAGTTTTTGTGCCTTCAAATTACTAATAAGATGTAGCTTCGTGTTGCCCTTTTCTCCGTACACCATTAAGGGTTTTCCTTTTTCTCGTATAATGCAAATTGCATTTTTGTAACAAACGATCTCCGCTTTCACTTCATTCAACCAGTCCATACCGATTATCACATCAAAACTCCCTAACTCTACTGGTATCAAATCAATCTTAAATGTTTCGCTAACCAGTTTAATTTCTCGATTTCGACATATATTATCTGCTGAAATTAATTTACCATTTGCTAATTCGAGTAAAAATTTACTATCCAAAGGCGTCAATGGACAACTTAATTTAGCACAAAAATCTCTACTCATATAGCTTCTATCCGCACCCGAATCAAATAAAACGTAAGCAGATTTATTGTCAATAAGAAACGTACCCGTAACAAGCTCCGGGTCTTCCTGTGCCTCTACCGCATTAATATTGAAAACTCTTCCACGGCCTTGTCCATTCGTGTTCTCCTGGTTCGGGCAATTTCTAATAATGTGGCCTGGTTTTCCACATTTATAACAAACTACATTGGCATAACTTGCTCCGACACTACTTGCTCCGCCATTACTCGTTCCGACACCATTTGTTCCTTTCGTTCTATTAACCCCTGGTCCGTAGACCTCACACTTCGCCGCGCTATGACCATTTCTTTTACACTTGTTGCAAAATTTGGTGCAGAACCCCGAGTGATTCTTTTCACACCTTTGGCATAGTTGCTTCTGATTGTTGTTGTTGTTGCGGTTATTATTGTTGTTGGGATGATTGTTGTAGTTGCTGTTGTTGTTGTTGTTGTTGTTGTTGTTGTTGGGCCGTTTGTTGTAGTTGCGATTGATGTTGCGATTGTTGGGATAATTGTTGCGATTATTGTTGTAATTGCTGTTGTTGTTGTATTGGTGATTCTTATCACCGTTTTCCTCCCACTTTCTTTTGACTTGCTTCACATTGGCCTCTTCAGCAGTCTGTTCTTTAATTCTTTCTTCAATCTGGTTCACTAGTTTGTGAGCCATTCTACATGCCTGTTGTATGGAGGCGGGCTCGTGTGAACTTATATCTTCTTGGATTCTTTCCGGTAATCCTTTCACAAACGCGTCGATCTTCTCTTCCTCATCTTCGAATGCTCCCGGACACAATAGGCACAATTCTGTGAATCGTCTTTCGTATGTGGTAATATCAAATCCTTGGGTTCGTAACCCTCTAAGTTCTGTCTTGAGCTTATTGACCTCGGTTCTGGGACGGTACTTCTCGTTCATCAAGTGCTTGAATGCTGACCACGGTAGTGCGTACGCATCATCTTGTCCCACTTGCTCTAGATAGGTATTCCACCATGTTAACGCAGAACCTGTGAAGGTATGCGTAGCGTACTTCACTTTGTCCTCTTCAGTACACTTACTTATGGCAAACACCGATTCAACCTTCTTGGTCCACCGTTTCAATCCGATCGGTCCTTCGGTTCCATCAAATTCCAAAGGTTTGCAGGCAGTGAATTCTTTGTAGGTGCATCCTACACGATTTCCTGTACTGCTAGATCCAAGGTTATTGTTGGTATGTAGCGCAGCCTGTACTGCGGCTATGTTTGAAGCTAGAAAAGTACGGAATTCCTCTTCATTCATATTCACGGTGTGTCGAGTAGTCGGTGCCATTTCCTTCAAAATAGTTAAATGGAACAAGTTAATCATACAGAATATTAAGAGTAGTTAATAGTATTTCGTAGCATAATATGAACTCATTTATAAAAGCTTTTTCTTCATATTAGCGTTTTATAAGTTTAAATTCGGGTAGTACCTACCCGTTAAGTTCATACTTAGTAGCTAATATACAATTCAACTACTACAATTCTATATGAAAAACTGATTATAATAATATTTCGCGTTCAAACTTTTATACAATATTTTACAAACTTACAATACCGCTTATTTTACATAAAGCATGAAATATAGCACACAATAACTTTGATACAAGATAGTTGTGAAGACAATTCTAGCTAGTACACAAGTCGTTCAGCAAAGGCAATAAAGACACGTAATTCATACGTCCAGAAACAAGTCATGCATTCTGGTTTTACTAGGACTACTTCCCATCCTTGGTCTTGTGCAACATAACCGTTATGGCCGTTGATAAGACAGCGTGTTGTAACGTCATCAAAGGGACGAGGGTTACGTAATGTCCAACAGTCCCGTAATAATCTAAAAACCTCATTTCTTACCCCAATTACCGACTCCGTCACTTGTGGAAATGTTTTGTTTAATAGTTGTAGCCCGATGTTCTTGTTCTCACTTTGGTGAGAAGCGAACATTACTAATCCGTAAGCATAACATGCTTCTTTATGTTGCATGTTAGCCGCTTTTTCTAAATCACGAAGTCCAATATTCGGATATATTGAGTCAAAATAATTTCTTAACCCGTTGCGTAAAATAGCATTTGGGTTCCCCGCAATATATGCGTCAAAGTAAACACATCGTAACTTATGGGTTTCCCAATGTGATATCCCCCATCTTTCAAACGAAAGTCTCTTATAAACCAAGACATTCTTGGAACGTTCTTCGAATGTCTTACAAACTGATCTCGCCTTAAATAGTTGTGCCGAAGAATTCTGGCCGACTCTAGACAAGATTTCATCAATCATGTCTCCGGGTAGGTCTCTTAAAATATTGGGTTGTCTATCCATTTTGTGTTTTTAAACTGTAAAATAGACAAGAGTTAGATTCATAAAAAAAATACTTATTAATACAAGCAATTTTTACATATATCATAAAGCATAAGAACACTATATTCCATATATTACACCACACGAATACAACTATCTTATTCCGACTCGCTCGTTTCTTCTTCTTCGGTTTTGGTTCGTTTTGCCAAGTTTCTAGGGATATATGATGTTCCCCTAATACGAGCCATCGTTGTCCACATTGGTTTAGAAAAACCTGGTGGTTTAGAGGTTCCCGGGTCATTGTTACAACTTAAGGACTTCGGGGGTTGACGATACATATAAAGTTCATCGGGGTTGGAATTAGATTTCTCTATTTTTATGCCCTTTCCCTTATTATTTTCTTTTGCCTTTTTAAATTCAGTTGGGGTAATTTCTATAACATCATCGGAATTCTCGTCGGAATCCGATTCATCGGAGAATTGGTAATCCTCCCAATATTTTGCTTCCTTGGCGGAAACACCATTGACCATAATTAACTTTGGTCAGTTGGTTGAGGATTTTCTTTTACTTAACCGTTATATTATTTCCCCCACCGGTTCTATTTCTTCATCCGGTTCCGATTCTTCTTCCGGTTCCGATTCTTCTTCCGGTTCCGACTCTTCTTCCGGTTCCTCTTCGGGAACTTGTGAATCAGTCCACAAATCATTCCAATTTACATTTGACTCTTCATTATTATTAGGTGAGTCAATGGGACTTGTTCTAGAGGTAGACATCTATCACATAATATCAAACGAGTTAAGAGATTAATATATCACATAATATTCATATGTTAAAAATATATAGTTTCCAACAAAAATGTTAAGCAATCATTTTTAAAGAAAACACGGTCGAAGTCCAGACTCACTAATGCATCCTAACAAACTCGATAAGACACACTAATGCAAATTTTCTGGTTCTCTAAGACCAACGCTCGGATACCAACTGAAATGTCCCGTTCTTATTGATTAAAAACGTTCCATATTAATTGATTTCGTTGCGAGGTTTTGACCTCTATATGAGACGTTTTTCAAAGACTGCATTCATTTTTAAACAAACCATAACCTTTATTTCATCAATAAAGGTTTAAAAAGCTTTACGTAGATTATCAAATAATGATAATCTAAAATATCCTGTTTACACACGACCATTACATAATGGTTTACAATACAAATATGTTACAACAAAATAAGTTTCTTGAATGCAGTTTTTACACAATATCATACAAGTATGGACTCCAAATCTTGTCCTTATTTAAGTATGACACAGCGGAAGCTCTTAATAATCACCTGAGAATAAACATGCTTAAAACGTCAACAAAAATGTTGGTGAGTTATAGGTTTAACCTATATATATCAAATCGTAACAATAGACCACAAGATTTCATATTTCAATACACATCCCATACATAGAGATAAAAATCATTCATATGGTGAACACCTGGTAACCGACAATAACAAGATGCATATATAAGAATATCCCCATCATTCCGGGACACCCTTCGGATATGATATAAATTTCGAAGTACTAAAGCATCCGGTACTTTGGATGGGGTTTGTTAGGCCCAATAGATCTATCTTTAGGATTCGCGTCAATTAGGGTGTCTGTTCCCTAATTCTTAGATTACCAGACTTAATAAAAAGGGGCATATTCGATTTCGATAATTCAACCATAGAATGTAGTTTCACGTACTTGTGTCTATTTTGTAAATCATTTATAAAACCTGCATGTATTCTCATCCCAAAAATATTAGATTTTAAAAGTGGGACTATAACTCACTTTCACAGATTTTTACTTCGTCGGGAAGTAAGACTTGGCCACTGGTTGATTCACGAACCTATAACAATATATACATATATATCAAAGTATGTTCAAAATATATTTACAACACTTTTAATATATTTTGATGTTTTAAGTTTATTAAGTCAGCTGTCCTCGTTAGTAACCTACAACTAGTTGTCCACAGTTAGATGTACAGAAATAAATCAATAAATATTATCTTGAATCAATCCACGACCCAGTGTATACGTATCTCAGTATTGATCACAACTCAAACTATATATATTTTGGAATCAACCTCAACCCTGTATAGCTAACTCCAACATTCACATATAGAGTGTCTATGGTTGTTCCGAAATATATATAGATGTGTCGACATGATAGGTCGAAACATTGTATACGTGTCTATGGTATCTCAAGATTACATAATATATAATACAAGTTGATTAAGTTATGGTTGGAATAGATTTGTTACCAATTTTCACGTAGCTAAAATGAGAAAAATTATCCAATCTTGTTTTACCCATAACTTCTTCATTTTAAATCCGTTTTGAGTGAATCAAATTGCTATGGTTTCATATTGAACTCTATTTTATGAATCTAAACAAAAAAAGTATAGGTTTCTAGTCGGAAAAATAAGTTACAAGTCGTTTTTGTAAAGGTAGTCATTTCAGTCGAAAGAACGACGTCTAGATGACCATTTTAGAAAACATACTTCCACTTTGAGTTTAACCATAATTTTTGGATATAGTTTCATGTTCATAATAAAAATCATTTTCTCAGAATAACAACTTTTAAATCAAAGTTTATCATAGTTTTTAATTAACTAACCCAAAACAGCCCGCGGTGTTACTACGACGGCGTAAATCCGGTTTTACGGTGTTTTTCGTGTTTCCAGGTTTTAAATCATTAAGTTAGCATATCATATAGATATAGAACATGTGTTTAGTTGATTTTAAAAGTCAAGTTAGAAGGATTAACTTTTGTTTGCGAACAAGTTTAGAATTAACTAAACTATGTTCTAGTGATTACAAGTTTAAACCTTCGAATAAGATAGCTTTATATGTATGAATCGAATGATGTTATGAAAATCATTACTACCTTAATTTCCTTGGATAAACCTACTGGAAAAGAGAAAAATGGATCTAGCTTCAATGGATCCTTGGATGGCTCGAAGTTCTTGAAGCAGAATCATGACACGAAAACAAGTTCAAGTAAGATCATCACTTGAAATAAGATTGTTATAGTTATAGAAATTGAACCAAAGTTTGAATATGATTATTACCTTGTATTAGAATGATAACCTACTGTAAGAAACAAAGATTTCTTGAGGTTGGATGATCACCTTACAAGATTGGAAGTGAGCTAGCAAACTTGAAAGTATTCTTGATTTTATGAAACTAGAACTTTTGGAATTTATGAAGAACACTTAGAACTTGAAGATAGAACTTGAGAGAGATCAATTAGATGAAGAAAATTGAAGAATGAAAGTGTTTGTAGGTGTTTTTGGTCGTTGGTGTATGGATTAGATATAAAGGATATGTAATTTTGTTTTCATGTAAATAAGTCATGAATGATTACTCATATTTTTGTAATTTTATGAGATATTTCATGCTAGTTGCCAAATGATGGTTCCCACATGTGTTAGGTGACTCACATGGGCTGCTAAGAACTGATCATTGGAGTGTATATACCAATAGTACATACATCTAAAAGCTGTGTATTGTACGAGTACGAATACGGGTGCATACGAGTAGAATTGTTGATGAAACTGAACGAGGATGTAATTGTAAGCATTTTTGTTAAGTAGAAGTATTTTGATAAGTGTATTGAAGTCTTTCAAAAGTGTATAAATACATATTAAAACACTACATGTATATACATTTTAACTGAGTCGTTAAGTCATCGTTAGTCGTTACATGTAAGTGTTGTTTTGAAACCTTTAGGTTAACGATCTTGTTAAATGTTGTTAACTCAATGTTTATAATATCAAATGAGATTTTAAATTATTATATTATCATGATATTATCATGTATGAATATCTCTTAATATGATATATATACATTAAATGTCTTTACAACGATAATCGTTACATATATGTCTCGTTTAAAAATCATTAAGTTAGTAGTCTTGTTTTTACATATGTAGTTCATTGTTAATATACTTTATGATATGTTTTATTATCATAGTATCATGTTAACTATATATATATATCCATATATATGTCATCATATAGTTTTTACAAGTTTTAACGTTCGTGAATCACCGGTCAACTTGGGTGGTCAATTGTCTATATGAAACCTATTTCAATTAATCAAGTCTTAACAAGTTTGATTGCTTAACATGTTGGAAACATTTAATCATGTAAACATCAATCTCAATTAATATATATAAACATGGAAAAGTTCGGGTCACTACAATTAATAGATGGGGGGTATTGTCTAATTGAGTGACAACTCATTGGAGTCTGTCGAACCTATCTTCAAATTAATTAACCTAATAATTAATAATGATTATGGTTGTCCTATTTAGTGATGTTCATATGGAATCTGTTATAATCATTTAATTAATCAATTGGGTTGGGTAATTGATTATTCATTCTGATCAAGTGGATGAATTAATATTCATAAACTAATTAAAACAGGGGTGGATTACATACAGTGATAACTGGTGTAATTGTTGACAGAAGTGATAACTGCGTCACAGTTTAAATCCTTAATCAGTTGGAATATTTGACTTCGGGTATAAGGGTAATTTGACGAGGATACTCGCACTTTATATTTATGACCGATGGATTATTATGGACAAAAACCAGATAGACGTATCAAATAAACCAGGACAAAGGACAATTAACCCATGGTAATAAATTAAAATCAACACGTCAAACATCATGATTACGGAAGTTTAAATAAGCATAATTCTTTTATTATATTTCTCATCGTATCTTTATTTACTGTCATTTTATTACTCGCAATTTTATTTACTGTCATTTTATTTATTGTCATTATTTTACGCATTTTAATTATCGTCATTTATCTTTACGCTTAAAATATAGAATCGACAAACCGGTCATTAAACGGTAAAACCCCCCTTTTATAATAATATTACTACTTATATAATTATATATATTTTGTATAAATATAGTTAAAAATATAGTAAGTATCACCAGCTCCCTGTGGAACGAACCGGACTTACTAAAAACTACACTACTCTACGATTAGGTACACTGCCTATAGTGTTGTAGCAAGGTTTAGGTATATCCCATCCGTAAATTAATAAAACTTGTGTCATATTTTGTAGTATTTTGTATTAAAAATAATACTATTTCGTACCCTCACGCTACATCATCAGTTAGTACTTACCAGTCTAGAAGGCAAAGAGCATACATATGCATTAAGGTTTTGTTTTATGCATCCAACAATGAAGCAGAGTATGAAGCGTTGCTTTCTGGTCTCCGCATAGCGTCTGAAATGGGAATAAAACATTTACGTGCATATGTTGATTCTCAAATTGTAGCACAGCAGGCTAATGGAGGGTTTGAAGCAAAATATGTCTCTATGAAACAGTATTTGCAGTTGGTTGAGAAAATTTCAAAAAATTTTGAGACCTTAGAAGTTGTGCAGATACCAAGAAATAAAAACAAAAAGGCAGATGTTTTGAGCAAATTAGCAACATTAACATTTGATCATTTGCATAAGAAGGTTTTAGTGGAGGTCTTAAAAGATAAATCGGTTGATGAAAAAGTAGTGGTAGCAACAGTTGAAGAAGGGGAACCATGTTGGATAACCCCCTATGTGAAATATTTGCAGGACGGAACACTGCCAACAGATGCCATGGAAGGAAGGCGGATAAGAGTTAGTGCTCCACTTTACGTCCTAGAAAACGGAGTGCTTTATAGAAAATCCTTCAGTGGACCAAATTTAAGGTGTCTAACACCACAGCAAGCAATCGATGTAGTAAAAGAAATGCATGAAGGATTATGTGTACAGCATTCCGGTTATAGAACTGTGGTTGGATGGATTATGCAACAAGGGTATTATTGGCAGTCAATTTACAAAGATACAGCAGAAGTAATCAAGACATGTGATGCTTGCCAGCGGCATGGAACCGTACAGCGCTTACCCAAGTACGATTTAATCTCCGTATCATCGACATGGCCATTTTGTAAATGGGCAATCGACATAGTAGGCCCATTTCCAAGAAGTGTAGGAAATGCAAAGTTCTTGGTTGTTGCAATTGATTTCTTCAGTAAGTGGGTTGAAGCGAAGGTATTAGCAAAAATAACTGGTGAAAATATAAAGAAATTTGTGTGGAACAATATTGTGTACAGATATGGATTACCAAATGAAATTGTCGGTGACAATGGTAAACAGTTTGCAGATAACCCCTTCAGAAGTTGGTGTGAAGAGCTAAACATCAAACAAACATTTACCTGAGTTGCTCACCCACAAGCCAATGGGCAATTCGAAGTGACAAACAAAGAAATTGTAGCCGGCATAAAGGCTATATTGGGTTTGAGTCAGACTAAGTGGGTGGATGAAGTGCCATATGTATTGTGGGCTCCCCATACAACGCCAAAACAAAGCACGGGTGAAACACCATTCAGTTTGGTATATGGCACTGAGGCAGTGATACCAGCTGAAATCCGTGTTCCAACACAAAGGATTTTGGCATTTGATATTGAAAATAACTCATCCATCTTACGAGAAAACTTGAATTTATTGGAAGAAAGGCGAATCATGGCCGCCATCCGTCAAGCGGATGCAAAACAAAAAATGGCAGAATATTATAACAAGCGAGTCAGGTATGTGCAATTCAAGGAGGGGGATTTAGTGCTAAGAGACAATGAGGCAAGTTGGCAGGAAAAACAAGGGAAGTTAGGGCCATGATGGGAAGGCCCATATAAAGTTGTAAAGGCACACCCTAATGGGTCATATACCCTATCAGCACCCTCCGGCGAAGAAATTCCACGAACATGGAATGCAATGAGCTTAAAGAAATTTTATGCGTAGTATTGCATATTCGAATAACTTGATCAACTATTTTGAGCATGAGATTCAATCATAAATGTATATATTTCTTTAAAAAAATAAGAATTCAGAAAAATTTCTTATGGCATATTATTTATCATTTTTTATCCGGCCAAGGATTTTAATCAGATGTCACAAAGCTGTGTGTCATTCCTGCCCGCAAAAGAGAAGTTTTTTCCTCGGTGGCAGAAGTTCAATCATAAACAAAAGATTGAAATGGCAGCGGATAACATAGAAATCCGCTGAGCATCTAGGCAATAGAGTGTGTCTACGGTCGTCATGACGTAAAAATTATACAAACAGTATATGACTAGTCATAATTTTGATTGTTCAAATCAAACATATAAAGCTTTGGCAAAATTATCAACAAAGTAAAAACTATATATATACATTACATAATCAACAGATAACACAAGCAATATAGATTACAACTTCAACTTTAGATCATCGTCTACCGATGTAGCAGCATTATTACACAAATTTTCTAATTCAGGAAAAGACAGATGCTCTATTTCATCACTAAGCACTTTAAGTTTGTCTTCTGCATCTGGCTTTAACTGAGACATAAGAGATTCAGGCAAAGACTTTGGAAAGTCAGGTGTATCATTTTTCAGTCTCTCAAGAAACCGTATCCGGTCAGCGTCCAGCGCAACAGTTATAAATTCGTTGAACGGCTTAGTTAACTTCTCAGAAGTAAAAGCACTCTTCACAATCTTCAGAACACCTTCAATCAGATGCCTAGTCTCACTCTGGCTTAATTCCAATTGTTCTCTTAATGATGTTTCAGATTGAGTTAATGTCCCAATCTTGTGAAGATACCATTTTTCTTTTGTGACCAATTCAACATAACGAGCCTCAGCAGCATTCTTTACAGCAATAGTAGCATTTAACTTAAGCTCTGCAGCTTTCAGAGCCTCTGTGTTTTTCTCAATTTTTTCAGATTTGTCACGATGCACTTAGTCAGAACGCTCTAAACGCCTCAGATTATTGAATTCAGATGCAATATTCCAGATAATGCCTTGTGCTTTATATTTTTAGGCGTCACCATCAGATAAACCCTCAAAAAAGTTAACAAGTGAAGGAGACAGCATGGCTTCGAGATACTTCATAAAATCCTCATAGCTACCAGGAGGACCAGCTAAGAGGGATGTCAAACCAGCAGTATCTAAATTAGGAATACTAATTTGAGAACTGCTCTCTTCTATTCTACTACGCTGAGCAGGGGTGGAAGAGCAAGTTTCCTCTGTGCTTCTTCTTTCGATGCCATGGCTGAATTAAAATAACAGTTCTTATTCAAAAAGTTTTTCCAATCCAGAAAAGAAGATTCACAATTCAATATTGGGTATTTATCAGGATCAACATTATAATAACCACCATTGCAGGGCATGTGAAAAAGAAATAAAGGTTTTCTTCTGCTATTGATTCAAAAGAGAGGTTACCAGCATCACGACGTTTCCTCAAATTTGCTCAATTTAAAGGAGCATCATCTTCATCCTCAAGCTTGTTTTGGCACAAACTATTTTCAAGGGTCTCATCAACTAATTTCTCAGAAACAAATTGTAGTTCATTAAACTTCGTATAGCGCAAGACGGCAAGCGAAGTAATCACTACAAGAACAATATACAACAATTAGTACATAGACAACAAAACAAAGTGAACAAATCATAAATTAACAGAATATACCTTTGTTTTTAAGCATAACAATAGCGCAGCCACGGGATTCTGCATCCCATTCAGCATTAAGGGAGCATAAAGAAAGCATATGTTCCGGATATTGCCGATTCGAAATTCTTTCCTTTTTCATAGCATTTAATAACTTGCATTCATCAGGAGTGATCCTTGGATGAGTAACTCTGGGAGGATCAAGTGACGTACGCCAATAACGAGCCTTCAGACAATCATTTGGAATAACTTCACTATTGATGAAAAAGAAACTATTTTGCCAGTCTTCAATTGTATCCCAGGAATTAAGCAGAAACACATCCAGATTGATACAAAACCACCCTTTATCATAAGGTTTTATAGTTGCAAGATTAGAAAATATACGCACAGATGGTGTCAAATTTTGAGCCATACAATACATCTCGAACAGCAGGATTTACGAATGGACATGGGCTCGAATTGCCCAACGCTAACACCATAGAAGCAACAGACGTCTAAGTAGAATTTTGTAAAAGGAATACGCAGATGAGATGCGTGGATGTTTGCGCGTACTTTCTTGCGCAGATGTTTCACCCGCTGTAGTGCTTTTTCGCTTGCCTTTATCAGTGCCTTCTGGAGTAGTCAAAAAGTTAAGTATTGGCTCCTCATTAGATGCAGTAGCGCTACTGCCTTCTTTAGGGCGAAGAATGATTTGCAGTTTGTAACATCTTCTAAAACCATAGAAATAAATATCTCTACAGAACAGAAATAATTGTTAAATATATTATGCGCAAACATGCATAAATTCTGTGCGCAAAATAAAGTTGTCATAAATACCTCTATTGGTTGCATCAAGTAAAGTGACATTGTAATTGCTCCAAGGCCAGTATATTGAAACTCGCCCTAAATATAATGGAACATGGCTATATTGGCGAACTTCTAAGTGCACATTCTTCACTTCAGCTAGTAGATCTTCGCCGATTTGATCAAGGTTGTTCTGCTCACATGAACTTTGTTTTAGTTCTGTCTCCCAGGAAAGTAAGTTTTGATATTCGCGAAGTGCTTCAGCTTTGATGAAAAAGAATGATCTGCGCCAGTTTCCAATGGAAGATTTAGGGGTTGTGATAACTCCATGGCGTGATTTAAAGGTAAACCACCCGCTATCAGACTTTGTAATTGAGTTAAATTTGCGAAAAACATCAATAGGGGGTTGCTTGTTAATAGCCATGCAATACATTTCAAACAAGACTATTTTAGCGACAGCGTATGGATGCAATTGGGCGATGGCGATGTTATAAGAATCGCAGATGCCCAAAAAGAAATCGGTTAGCGAAAATTGCAGATTTCCTTGATACATCGCAGTTCCGTAGGCAGCAATCATCCATTGAGGAGGGTTGTTTGCCCTTTGATCCTCAGAAGGAGCAATTGGGCAGAACTGATCCAATAATGGATAGTTAATCTTCAATTGCTCCACCTTCTCATCCGTCATATAGGACAAGAACTTCTTCATAGTAATGGCGGATGAAGATTGAGGTGTAGAAGGAGAAGTCATGACTAATTCAGAAAATATTGATAAGAAAATAATAAGATTGAGAATGCGAGTAATAAACGCGAAGTAGATGCAAAGTATTGATCAGCATTAGAAATAAGCGATAAACTTTGTTAGAAAGAAAGATGAACGGGGATGCAGTAAAATGAAATTGAATGGAAACCGATCCTATTTATAGTGTTAACAGAAATATTAAATGATACTCGCAATGATTATGATCAAACCAAAATCGTCGAGTATGAATAGATTTCGGGTTTGAGTGCTTGATTTGGGAAAGAGAATGGATCGAATGTTTTATCTCCAATAATTGTGCGAACCCTGATTTGAAATCTGGATTTCAAGGGCGTAAAACAAACGATTAAATTAACCTTATTCGTGTGATGACCCGAAAATTGCCGACCAAATTTAAACTTAATCTTTATATAATTTCGACACGATAAGAAAAGTCTATAATATCGAGTCTCAAAAAGTTTGAAATGTTTCATATATTCAATTGACCTTCGACTGCTCTCGACGATTCACGAACAATTAATTGGAAATAGATATGTGTGTACGTATATATAAATAATAATTCGAAATATAATTTGAAGTATTATATGTTGTTGTTATTAAAAATTAATAAAATAAAAATAGGATATTATAATAATTTTTATTTAAAATATATCTATATATATATATAAATAAAGTATATTAAAAATAAATATTAAATGATTGTAATACTCGTTTGATGTTTTGATTGATATTAAGAAAGTTAAAATTAAACTTATGTAATTTTAAAATAAACGGTGATTTGAAAATGAGTTTTATAAATTTTAGACTTATTAATAATATATTTTGATGTTGTTTGTCAAATTTTAAAACTTTTTATATTTTACTTGGGGTTGGGAGTGAATAATTAATGTAATTTTTATTTAATAATTTATGATCGAATTTTATACCATAATGACCAAAATAAATAAATATAGTTAATTTAAAAATATGGGATTTTTTTGAACACTTTTATCCGCCACTGGTTTCGCACGATACACAGTCCGTGAAAACTGCTGGCACAAAAACCAAACAAGGTGTTCGAGATGTTTAATGTTTTTCTATGCTCACACATGTGATTTATTTGTATTATTATTATTAATCATTATTATTATTATACTATTAAATTATATAACTAATATATATATATATGTAGACATGTAGATAGAAGTATCACCACTAGTTCATCTTCCTTCCTTCCTTTCTTTTGATCGACAATCACCATGGAACACCATCGATATAACAATAATGTTACTTGTTTTCTATTTTAATATTAACCGAATCATCACCATAAAATCACAACCTTCACCCTTCTCCTAATACCACCATCGAAAACCATCACCTCTCTTAAACCCATCACTGTTGCAAACTGGTCATTTCTTGTTTTGTTTATTCGTCACCACCCATATACCATTAAAACAGCCACCACATAATAACGTAATATATCTGCTTTACTGTTACTGCTGCTTGCTCGCTATTATAATCAAAAACCCATTAAAGAGGATGATGAACAGTGAAGTGAATGAGGGTATAACGATGATGAACGAGGTCGGAGACAAAGATGATGAAGTTGATAATAGAAATGATTAACGATGGTGCAGAGATGTTAATGATGATGATTAATGGCGATGATGAAAATGATGATGAACGATGACGGTGTATCATGAAGATGGTGATGAACATGATAAGTGATGACGATAAAAATGATGTCGATGTTGATGATGACATGATGTATGATGATGATGGAATTGGTCGATGTTAGAAGGATGAAGAAGAGAAGATTTCGAAGATGATATTTATATTTTTTTTTCTTTTCTTCATTGCAGTTCACATCTATAGAGGTATATAACTGAATTTATGCATGGGCTGCTCTATTCTGTTGGGCCAATTTAAACATTGGGCTGTGGTTTCTCTGTTGGGCCGAATTGGCCATGGACTGTTTTGTTAAGTGGGTCTTAAGGAAGCACTAAAACATGGGTTAAATAGATGAGGCTGTGAATTAAATCAGAGAAAACGGAAATAGAGGGACGGTTTGGGGGTGAAAGCAGGTGAGCGAGAGGTCTCAGGTTCGAGCCCGGGCTATGGAATTTTATTTTTGAAAGCTTATACACTCTTGAGGTAGTATTCATTATTATTATTATTATTATTATTATTATTATTATTATTATTATTATTATTATTATTATTATTATTATTATTATTATTATTATTAATTATTATTATTGTTATTACTATGATTATTATTGTTATTGTTATTATTATACTTATTATTACCATTATCATTATTATTATTATTATTATTATTATTATTATTATTATTATTATTATTATTATTATTATTACAAAGTATTAGTATTATTAATATTAGGTATTATAAATATTATTGTTATTATGAAAATGATAATAACTTGAGATGTTTTGATGAAAAAGAATATTTGTATGACATGAGTATTACTAGTATTATTATCATGAATATTAAGATTATAATTTTATTTAAAATTAACATTTTTATACTTATTATTATAACATTATTAATATATTTATTATTATCACTATCATTATAACTAAAACTAAAGTGACAAATGTTCTTATCCAAAATTATTATTTTCAACATCATTATTAAATCTGATTAATTATTATCATTATTTGGTATTATCATTAATTTAACAACTAAATGAGATTTACATAAAAATATATTTGAATACACATAACTTAACTATATTACTAGTTTTAGTTATTAAAAAATATATATAATGAATATAAACAATGAAACATATAAGTTATTAATATAAAATGAAATAACTAATAAATTTATATATATATATATATATATATATATATATATATATATATATATATATATATATATATATATGTATATATATTGTTTGATTTCAATTATGTGTATTAATATATAAATAAATGATATAGGTTCGTGAATCCGAGGCCAACCCTACATTGTTCAATATCGTCATATGTATTTTTACTACAAAATACAGAATAGTGAGTTTCATTTGCTCCCTTTTTCAATGCTTTTGCAATATATATTTTTGGGACTGAGAATACATGCGCTGCTTTTATAAATGTTTTACGAAATAGACACAAGTACTTGAAACTACTTTCTATGGTTGGATTATCGAAATCGAATATCACCCTTTTAGCTTGGTAGCCTAAGAATTAGGGAACAGACACCCTAATTGACGCGAATCCTAAAGGTAGATCTACGGGCACTAACTCCTCCCATACTGGAAAATGGTATGCTTTAGTACTTCGAGTTTATATTATACAGATGGATTTCTGTTTTGGGGATATTCTATATGCATGATGTTAATGTCGGTTACCAGGTGTTCAATCCATATGAATGAATTTTAAACACTTGCGAGTGTATGATTATTGAATAAATGAAATATTGTGGTCTATTAAAATTATGGAAATGATTGATTACGATAAACTAATGAACTCACCAACCTCTTGGTTGACACTTTAAAGCATGTTTATTCTCAAGTATGAAAGAAATCTTCCGCTGTGCATTTGCTCATTTTAGAGATACTACTTAGAGTCATTCATGACATATTTCAAAAGACGTTGCATTCGAGTCATTGAGTTCATCAAGATTATTATTAAGTCAATTATAATTGGATATATTATGAAATGGTATGCATGTTGTCAACTTTCGATGTAATGAAAGTTTGTCTTTTAAAAACGAATGCAATGTTTGTAAAATGTATCATATAGAGGTCAAGTACCTCGCGATGTAACCAAATGTAATGTATTCGTCCAGATGGATTAGGACGGGTCATTAGAGTTGGTATCAGAGCGGTGGTCTTAGCGAACCAGGTCTTGCATTAGTATGTCTAACTAGTAGTTGTTAGGATGCATTAATGAGTCTGGACTTCGACCGTGTCTGCATGTCAAAAGTTTTGCTTATCATTTCTAGTTGGAAATCATCTGCTTATCATCCTTAAGAAATTACATGCTTATCATTCTTAGTCTAGACACATCTTACTGCATTGATTGCATGAATAGTGTATAGACAAATTCATATCTTAGCGTATCTTCTAATCCATATCTTAGCGTATCTGTTACTGTATACTTTATCTGACACATTTCCTTAATTCCCTTCGTAATCTACGAGATCTCCTGTACTATAGACAAGTATCCTATGTAATTAGAATATCATCCGATATCCAAAAATCATTTCATATCAAAAACCCTTTATCTAACCGTACAAGATGGAACTCGCAACTAGTTCGAATTCCTTAGATTCCGACAATCATTCCAATATGAACTTCCACACGAGCTCCGAAAGCAGTGTAACCGTAATGGATTAACCAATCAGCCATCATCAATTCATCTGATGGGTTTGTAGTCGACTTAACCAATAGAGACAAGAAGAAGGCGATCCTTTCCACCCACCAACCTTCACACTTGGTGAAGAACCCGAAGCACTTACCGGCGAACCTATCCGAAACACCATTTTCAGCCTCATTTCCAGAGTAGCTTGACACGATTATATTCTATCAACAATTCTAAACCTTATTCATCCGCTCGTTCCGAATGAAAATCATCCTGGAGTAATGGAAGAAGTCAACGAGTTTTGCGCTCGAGTAATCAATTTGGAGAATATGGTGCAAAACTTACCAGCTTCAGCAACATCACCGACATCAACAGCACCTGTACCATCAACAACACACGCCTCAACATCACAAACTATACCGCGAGCATAACCATCATTCTACATGACGTTCTACATCATTTATCTTCGTTCGGCATGGCGATTATGTAATCTCTAATGTTTTAGAGATTATATATTCTAGTTCTAACGATAAATCAAATGAGATTAATATCATATTAACTCATTAAATCCATAATTACATCTGAAAAAAATATATATGTAAGTATATTTTCATAAAGATTGTAATTAAAAACTCTATTGTGTAAACTGTTAATGATGAAAATATTTTAACGGGTAGGTAATACACGAGGAATATTTAAATTTCACATTAACAAGTTACATTGTACATTCTTCGAATCTGATTCAATAGTCATTTACTATCCTACTTACATCTACAAAGATACGAATCCGTTCACCGTAGAATAATCATTTTCATTCAATTTCATATTTGGATTTTGACCTATCAGAATCCAACAAGTGGCATAATGAAGAAAACATTTGACAAAAATAAAATTTGTTAGAAACAAACAAATTAACTTTGAGAAATTTTGTTAAGAATTCACGCTAACTGTTCTTAGCTAACTGTTCCTAGCTAACTGATTACATTTTATTTATCGCAATTTAATTATCGCAATTTATATTCTCGCAATTTTATTTATCATCATTTAATTTCTGTTATTTATTTTACGCACTTTAAATATCGGGACACGTATACATGGTTTGAGATATCATATCGACGCATCTATATATATTATTTGGAATAACCATAGACACTCTATATGCAGTAATGCTTGAGTTAGCTATACAGGGTTGAAGTTGATTCTACAATAATATATATAATTTGAGTTGTGATCGAGTCTGAGACATGTACACGGGTCACGATACGTATTAATTAATTCGAATATTATAAACTATAAATGAATTATTGAGTTAGTGACTGTAGACTGCTTATTGTGGACTACCAAGATTGGACAATTAAAATGAATTAAAATATTGATTATAACATATGAAACTAAACAATTCTTCAAGTTTGCCACTTGATTTCAACTTAAACCTCATTTGTATCTTGACGATTACAATCTGCGTTCAAATCTTTCATGATTCTTGAAAACACTTCAATCGAGAGGATGAACCAACCGCACTTCATCTACGGAAGAAAAGATTGATGCATATAGTTATGCAACTGAAAACACTCGGAATCTGAGTAAACGATTAACACGTAGCTGTGCTAATTCCTTTAGTATTATTATTACCCAAAATAACTTGGTAATCCCTTTCAAAGTAGCAAATTTTGTCACAGCTCCAGCAAGTTAATTTTGACTTTTTGTTCGAAACAACCTTATTATAATCTTGATATATCTGCGTGCTCTTTTATTGTTACCGGAAAACCTTTTATATTCCACCATATTACCATCAGCGTTTAATCATCTAAAAACACAATTCTCTTGAAACCACCTCGGATTGATAACCGATGATTCAGTTATGGTAGCATTAAATGCAGAGGAAACAGCAAAATCGTAGGTGGTCTAAACGGCCAAAAGTTTGATAATAAAGAATGGAATGTTGGGAACGCTCGATAGAAAATTTGGTACGGAAAAACAGATCGAGCTAACCATGAAGGAGACCAAGGACAAATACAAGGACCAAACCCTATATTCAAAGAATCCAGGTAATTCTGGACCCGATGAAATCTTTAGAGAATATCCTACTCCGAAGTTATGTTAAAATCTTGCGAAAAAATTTTCCTTATCAACTTTCGAACTTAGAAATTCCAAAATATCATCATCAATATCTTCGATATTTCTGAGGATATTTTCATACATATTCTCGTCCGAAATTATATACCTCTTCGGGCATCCTGTGTTTCATTATATTGGAAACTTCTGTAAAATCTAAGTTTAATTTATGAATGAATTCTGGAGAAATGTAAAGAAATTGATGCATGAATTAGTATAATATAATAACACTTGATCAACGTGATTATATTACAGTAAGTCATGCTGAGTTTCTAATGAAACGTGATGATTTACAGATTCTAACATCATCATGTGCCATAATACACGACTCTTACATTCTACCTAATATCCAAACATATCAAGAACATATTTTCTTGATAGTTCTATCTTTTCTCTTGAATTCTGGTAAATTGACCAATCAAGATTTTGCTATTACAATTTCTTTCTTAGAACATTAGTTATGTTCATTCGAAACTTCATACCTAAAAATTCTGTACCATTATTCGCTTGACTTAAAGTCGGGAAGAGAAAAACAAAAGGATGGAACTCCATAATATAAATGAAGAGGGTGAATTTATAGTAAAATATCTGACAGGACAATCAAAATAGATTATCGCATTTAATCAAAGCAGATCCTAATTTCCTTAATTATCGAAGAACCAAATCTTATTACAAAGATTTTCTCTAAATCCCCTGAATTCCGAAAATCAACCATGACTACGTCATCCATTAAGACAAATCTGCATTTACTCATTTCACTATTTTGTGATAGCTTCACTTATACTTTTCACGTAATCAAATTGTTTTATCCATATTACTCAATTATGATAAAACTCTATTTATCGAATCATATTCGTCATGAAAACTTTTTTTATGGTTTGCCATGACGACCACGATCAAATTTCGGGACGAAATTTCTTTAACGGGTAGGTACTGTGATGACCCGGAAATTTCCGACCAAATTTAAACTTAATCTTTATATAATATCGACACGATGAGCAAAGTCTATAATATCGAGTCTCAAAAAGTTTGAACTGTATATATTCAATTGACCTTCGACTGCTCTCGACGATTAGCGAACAATTAATTGTAAATAGATATGTGTGTACGTATATATAAAAAATAATTTGAAATATAATTTGAAGTATTATATGTAGTTGTTATTAAAAATTAATAAAATAAAAATAGGATATTATAATAATTTTTATTTAACATATATCTATATATATATATATATATATATATATATATATATATATATATATATATATAAAGTATATTAAAAATAAATATTAAATGATTGTAATACTCGTTTGATGTTTCGATTGATATTAAGCAAGTTAAAATTAAACTTATGTAATTTTAAAATAAACGGTGATTCGAAAATGAGTTTTATAAATTTTAGACTTATTAATAATATATTTTGATGTTGTTTGTCAAATTTTAAAACTTTTTATATTTTACTTGGGGTTGGGAGTGAATAATTAATGTAATTTTTATTTAATAATTTATGATCAAATTTTATACCATAATGACCAAAATAAATAAATATAGTTAATTTAAAAATATGGGATTTTTCTGAACACTTTTATCCACCACTGGTTTTGCACGATACACAGTCCGTGAAAACTGTCGGCATAAAAACCAAACAAGGTGTTCGAGATGTTTACTGTTTTTCTGTGCTCACACATGTGATTTATTTGTATTATTATTATTATTATTATATTATTATTATTAATCATTTTTATTATTATATTATTAAATTATATAACTAATATATATATATACACATGTAGATAGAAGTATCACCACTAGTTCATCTTCCTTCCTTCCTTTCTTTTGATCGGCAATCACCATGGAACACCATCGATATCGCAATATTGTTACTTGTTTTCTGTTTTAATATTAAACGAATCATCAACATAAAATCACAACCTGCACCCTTCTCCTAATACCACCATCGAAAACCATCACCTTTCTTAAACCCATCACTGTTGCAAACCAGTCATTTCTGTTTTGTTTATTCGTCACCACCCATATACCATCTAAACAGCCACCACATAATAACGTAATATATCTGCTTTACTGTTACTGCTGCTTGCTCGCTATTATAATCAAAAACCCATTAAAGAGGATGATGAACAGTGAAGTGAAGGAGGGTATAACGATGATGAACGAGGTCGGAGACAAAGATGATGAAGTTGATAATAGAAATGATTAACAATGGTGCAGAGATGTTAATGATGATGATTAATGGCGATGATGAAAATGATGATGAACGATGACGGTTTATCATGAAGATGGTGATGAACGTGATAAGTGATGACGATAAAAATGATGTCGATGTTGATGATGACATGATGTATGATGATGATGGAATTGGTCGATGTTAGAAGGATGAAGAAGAGAAGATTTCGAAGATGATATTTATATTTTTTTTTCTTTTCTTCGTTGCAGTTCACATCAACAGAGGTATATAACTGAATTTATGCATGGGCTGCTCTATTCTGTTGGGCCAATTTAAACATTGGGTTGCGATTTCTCTGTTGGGCCGAATTGGCCATGGACTGTTTTGTTAAGTGGGTCTTAAGGAAGCACTAAAACATGGGTTAAATAGATGAGGCTGTGAATTAAATCAGAGAAAATGGAAACGGAGGGACGGTTTGGGGTTGAATGAAATGTCTTGTTCATATTGATTATAAACGTTCCATATTAATTGATTTTGTTGCGAGGTTTTGACGTCTATATGAGACGTTTTTCAAAGACTGCATTCATTTTTAAAACAACCATAACCTTTATTTTATCAATAAAGGTTTCAAAAGCATTACGTAGATTATCAAATAATGATAATCTAAAATATACAGTTTACACACGACCATTACATAATGGTTTACAATAGAAATATATTACATCAACATATTTTTCTTGAATGCAGTTTTTACATAATATCATACAAACATGGACTCCAAATCTTATCCTTATTTTAGTATGCAACAGCGGAAGCTCTTAATATTCACCTGAGAATAAACATGCTTTAAACGTCAACAAAAATGTTGGTGAGTTATAGGTTTAACCTATATATATCAAATAGTAACAATAGACCACAAGATTTCATATTTCAATATACATCCCATACATAGAGATAAAAATCATTCATATGGTGAACACCTGGTAACCGACATTAACAAGATGCATATATAAGAATATCCCCATCATTCCGGGACACCCTTCGGATATGATATAAATTTCGAAGTACTAAAGCATCCGGTACTTTGGATGTGGGTTGTTAGGCCCAATAGATCTATCTTTAGGATTCGCGTCAATTAGGGTGTCTGTTCCCTAATTCTTAGATTACCAGACTTAATAAAAAGGGCCATATTCGATTTCGATAATTCAACCATAGAATGTAGTTTCACGTACTTGTATCTATTTTGTAAATCATTTATAAAACCTGCATGTATTCTCATCCCAAAAATATTAGATTTTAAAAGTGGGACTATAACTCACTTTCACAGATTTTTACTTCGTCGGGAAGTAAGACTTGGCCACTGGTCGATTCACGAACCTATAACAAATATGTATATATATATCAAAGTATATTCAAAATATATTTACAACACTTTTAATACATTTTGATTTTTTAAGTTTATTAAGTCAGCTGTCCTCGTTAGTAACCTACAACTAGTTGTCCAACGTTAGAGGTACAGAAAAAAATTGATATATATTATCTTGAATCAATCCACGACCCAGTGTATACACGTCTCAGGCTAGATCACAACTCAAAGTATATATATTTTTGGAATCAACCTCAACCCTGTATAGCTAACTCCCACATTACTGCATATAGAGTGTCTATGGTTGTTCCAAATAATATATACACATGGTTCGATATGATATGTCAAAACATTTGCATACGTGTCTATGGTATCCCAAGATTACATAATATATTAGAATACATGTATAATACAATATAAGTTAGCTAGAATATGATTAATATAGATTTGTTACCAATTTTCACGTTGCTACAACAAGAAAAATTATCCAATCTTGTTTTACCCATAACTTCTTCATTTTAAATCCGTTTTGAGTGAATCAAATTGCTATGGTTTCATATTGAACTCTATTTTATGAATATAAACAGAAAAAGTATAGCTTTATAGTCGGAAATATAAGTTACAAGTCATTTTTATAAAGGTAGTCATTTCAGTCGAAAGAACGACGTCTAGATGACCATTTTAGAAAACATACTTTCACTTTGAGTTTAACCATGATTTTTGGATATAGTTTCATGTTCATAATAAAAATCATTTTCCCAGAGGAACAACTTTTAAATCAAAGTTTATCATTTTTTTTAATTAACTAACCCAAAACAGCCCGCGGTGTTACTACGACGGCTTATGTCCGGTTTTACAGTGTTCTTCGCGTTTTCAGGTTTTAAATCATTAAGTTAGCATATCATATAGATATAAAACATATGTTTAGTTGATTTTAAAAGTCAAGTTAGAAGGATTAACTTTTGTTTGCGAACAAGTTTAGAATTAACTAAACTATGTTCTAGTGATTACAAGTTTAAACCTTCGAATAAGATAGCTTTATATGTATGAATCGAATGATGTTATGAACATCATTACTACCTCAAGTTTTATGGATAAAGCTACTAGAAATGAGAAAAATGGATCTAGCTTCAAGGGATCCTTGGATGGCTTGAAAGTTCTTGAAGCAGAATCATGACACGAAAACAAGTTCAAGTAAGATTTCCACTCGAAATAAGATTGTTATAGTTATAGAAATTGAATCAAAGTTTGAATATGAGTATTACCTTGTATTAGAAAGATATCTTACTATAAATAATAAAGATTTCTTGAGGTTGGATGATCACTCTACAAGATTGGAAGTAAGCTAGCAATCTTGGAAGTATTCTTGATTTTATGAAACTAGAACTTGTAGAATATATGAAGAACACTTAGAACTTGAAGATAGAACTTGAGAGAGATTAATTAGATGAAGAAAATTTAAGAATGAAAGTGTTTGTAGGTGTTTTTGGTCGTTGGTATATGGATTAGATATAATGGATGTGTAATTTTGTTTACATGTAAATAAGTCATGAATGATTACTCATATTTTTGTAATTTTATGAGATATTTCATGCCAGTTGCCAAATGATGGTTCCCACATGTGTTAGGTGACTCACATGGGCTGCTAAGAGCTAATCATTAGAGTGTATATACCAATAGTACATATATCTAAAAGCTGTGTATTGTACGAGTACAAATACGGGTGCATACTAGTAGAATTGTTGATGAAACTGAACGAGGTTGTAATTGTAAGCATTTTTGTTAAGTAAAAGTATTTTTATAAGTGTCTTGAAGTCTTTCAAAAGTGTATGAATACATATTAAAACACTACATGTATATACATTTTAACTGAGTCGTTAAGTCATCGTTAGTCGTTACATGTAAGTGTTGTTTTGAAACCTTTAGGTTAACGATCTTGTTAAATGTTGTTAACCCATTATTTATTAAATCAAATGAGATGTTAAATTATTACATTATCATGATATCATGATGTATTAATACATCTTAATATGATATATATACATTAAATGTCTTTACAATGATAATCGTTACATATATGTCTCGTTTCAAAATCATTAAGTTAGTAGTCTTGTTTTTACAAATGTAGTTCATTGTTAATATACTTAATGATATGTTTACTTATATCATGTTAACTATATATATATATATCCATATATATTTCATCATATAGTTTTTATAAGTTTTAACGTTCGTGAATCGCCGGTCAACTTGGGTGGTCAATTGTCTATATGAAACCTATTTCAATTAATCAAGTCTTAACAAGTTTGATTGCTTAACATGTTGGAAACATTTAATCATGTAAATATCAATTTCATTTAATATATAAAAACATGGAAAAGTTCGGGTCACTACAGTACCTACCCATTAAATAAATTTCGTCCCGAAATTTTAAGCTGTTGAAAGTGTTGACGAATCTTCTGGAAATAGATGCGGGTATTTCTTCTTCATCTGATCTTCACGCTCCCAGGTGAACTCGGGTCCTATACGATCATTCCATCCAACCTTAACAATCGGTATCTTGTTTTGTTTAAGTCTCTTAACCTCACGATGCATTATTTCGATGGGTTCTTCAATGAATTGAAGTTTTTCATTGATTTGGATTTCGTCCAACGGAATAGTGAGATCTTCTTTAGCAAAACATTTCTTCAAATTCGAGACGTAGAAAGTGTTATATACATTCGCAAGTTGTTGAGGTAACTCAAGTCTGTAAGCTACTGGTCCGACACGATCAATAATCTTGAATGGTCCAATATACCTTAGATTTAATTTCCCCCGTTTACCAAATCGAACAACACCTTTCCAAGGTGCAACCTTAAGCATGACCATTTCTCCAATTTTAAATTCTATGTCTTTTCTTTTAATGTCGGCGTAGCTCTTTTGTCGACTTTGGGCAGTTTTCAACCGTTGTTGAATTTGGATGATCTTCTCGGTAGTTTCTTGTATTATCTCCGGACCCGTAATCTGTCTATCCCCCACTTCACTCCAACAAATCGGAGACCTACACTTTCTACCATAAAGTGCTTCAAACGGCGCCATCTCAATGCTTGAATGATAGCTGTTGTTGTAGGAAAATTCTGCTAACGGTAGATGTCGATCCCAACTGTTTCTGAAATCAATAACACATGCTCGTAGCATGTCTTCAAGCATTTGTATCGTCCTTTCGCTCTGCCCATCAGTTTGTGGATGATAGGCAGTACTCATGTCTAGACGAGTTCCTAATGCTTGCTGTAATGTCTGCCAGAATCTTGAAATAAATCTGCCATCCCTATCAGAGATAATAGAGATTGGTATTCCATGTCTGGAGACGACTTCCTTCAAATACAGTCGTGCTAACTTCTCCATCTTGTCATCTTCTCTTATTGGCAGAAAGTGTGCTGACTTGGTGAGACGATCAACTATTACCCAAATAGTATCATAACCACTTGCAGCCCTTGGCAATTTAGTAATGAAATCCATGGTAATGTTTTCCCATTTCCATTCCGGGATTTCAGGTTGTTGTAGTAGACCTGATGGTTTCTGATGTTCAGCTTTAACCTTAGAACACGTCAAACATTCTCCTACATATTTAGCAATCTCAGCTTTCATACCTGGCCACCAAAAATGTTTCTTAAGATCCTTGTACATCTTCCCCGTTCCAGGATGTATTGAGTATCTGGTTTTATGAGCTTCTCTAAGTACCATTTCTCTCATATCTCCAAATTTTGGTACCCAAATTCTTTCAGCCCTATACCGGGTTCCGTCTTCCCGAATATTAAGATGCTTCTTCGATCCTTTGGGTATTTCATCCTTTAAATTTCCCTCTTTTAAAACTCCGTGTTGCGCCTCCTTTATTTGAGTAGTAAGGCTAGTGTGAATCATTATATTCATAGATTTTACTCGAATGGGTTCTCTGTCCTTTCTGCTCAAGGCGTCGGCTACCACATTTGCCTTCCCCGGGTGGTAACGAATCTCAAAGTCGTAATCATTCAACAATTTAATCCACCTACGCTGCCTCATATTCAGTTGTTTCTGATTAAATATGTGTTGAAGACTTTTGTGGTCGGTATATATAATACTTTTGACCCCATATAAGTAGTGCCTCCAAGTCTTTAATGCAAAAACAACCGCGCCTAATTCTAAATCATGCGTCGTATAATTTTGCTCGTGAATCTAAAATTGTCTAGACGCATAAGCAATCACCTTCGTCCGTTACATTAATACACAACCGAGACCTTGCTTTGATGCGTCACAATAAATCACAAAATCATTATTCCCTTCATGCAATGACAATATAGGTGTCGTAGTTAGCTTTTTCTTCAATAATTGAAACACCTTCTCTTGTTCATCCTTCCATTCAAATTTCTTCCCTTTATGCGTTAATGCAGTCAAGGGTTTTGCTATTTTGGAGAAATCTTGGATGAATCTTCTGTAGTAACCAGCCAATCCTAAAAATTGACGTATATACTTCGGAGTTTTTGGGGTTTTCCACTTTTCAACGGTTTCGATCTTTGCTGGGTCCACCTGGATACCTTCTTTGTTCACTATGTGACCGAGGAATTGAACTTCTTCCAACCAAAATGCACACTTTGAAAACTTAGCGTACAGTTTTTCTTTCCTCAATACTTCTAGCACTTTTCTCAAATGTTCTTCGTGCTCTTGATCATTCTTTGAGTAAATAAGTATGTCATCGATGAAAACAATGACAAACTTGTCAAGATATGGCCCACACACTCAGTTCATAAGGTCCATGAACACAGCTGGTGCATTAGTCAATCCAAACGGCATAACCATAAACTCGTAATGACCATAACACGTCCTAAAAGCAGTTTTTGGAATATCATCCTCCTTTACTCGCATTTGATGATATCCAGAACGTAAATTGATCTTCGAATAAACCGACGAGCCTTGTAGTTAATCAAATAAGTCGTCAATTCTCGGCAGTGGATAACGGTTTTTGATGGTAAGTTTGTTCAACTCTCTGTAGTCAATACACAACCTAAATGTACCATCCTTCTTCTTGACAAACAAAATAGGAGCTCCCCATGGTGATGTGCTTGGTCGAATGAAACCACGTTCTAATAGTTCTTGCAGTTGGCTTTGCAGTTCTTTCATCTCGCTGGGTGCGAGTCTATAAGGAGCACGAGCTATTGGTGCAGCTCCTGGTACAAGATCTATTTGAAATTCAACAGATCGATGTGGAGGTAGTCCCGGTAATTCTTTCGAAAATACATCGGGAAATTCTTTTGCGACGGGAACATCATTGATGCTCTTTTCTTCAGTTTGTACTTTCTCGACGTGTGCTAGAACAGCATAGCAACCTTTTCTTATTAGTTTTTGTGCCTTCAAATTACTAATAAGATGTAGCTTCGTGTTGCCCTTTTCTCTGTACACCATTAAGGGTTTTCCTCTTTCTCGTATAATGCAAATTGCATTTTTGTAACAAACGATCTCTGCTTTCACTTCTTTCAACCAGTCCATACCGATTATCACATCAAAACTCCCTAACTCTATTGGTATCAAGTCAATCTTAAATGTTTCGCTAACCAGTTTAATTTCTCGATTCCGACATATATTATCTGCTGAAATTAATTTACCATTTGCTAATTCGAGTAAAAATTTACTATCCAAAGGCGTCAATGGACAACTTAATTTAGCACAAAAATCTCTACTCATATAGCTTCTATCCGCACCCGAATCAAATAAAACGTAAGCAGATTTATTGTCAATAAGAAACGTACCCATAACAAGCTCCGGGTCTTCCTGTGCCTCTGCCGCATTATTATTGAAAACTCTTCCACGGCCTTGTCCATTCGTGTTCTCCTGGTTCGGGAAATTTCTTATAATGTGGCCCAGTTTTCCACATTTATAACAAACTACATTGGCATAACTTGCTCCGACACTACTTGCTCCGCCATTACTCGTTCCAACACCATTTGTTCCTTTCGTTCTGTTAACCCCTGGTCCGTAGACCTCACACTTCGTCGCGCTATGACCATTTCTTTTACACTTGTTGCAAAATTTGGTGCAGAACCCCGAGTGATACTTTTCACACCTTTGGCATAGCTGCTTCTGATTGTTGTTGTTGTTGCGGTTGTTATTGTTGTTGGGATGATTGTTGTAGTTACTGTTGTTGTTGTTGTTGGGCCGTTTGTTGTAGTTGTGATTGATGTTGCGATTGTTGGGATAGTTGTTGCGATTATTGTTGTAATTGCTGTTGTTGTTGTATTGGTGATTCTTATCTCCGTTTTCCTCCCACTTTCTTTTGACTTGCTTCACATTGGCCTCTTCAGCCGCCTTTTCTTTAATTCTTTCCTCAATCCGGTTCACTAGTTTGTGAGCCATTCTACATGCCTGTTGTATGGAGGCGGGCTCGTGTGAACTTATATCTTCTTGGATTCTTTCCGGTAATCCTTTCACAAACGCGTCGATCTTCTCTTCCTCATCTTCGAACGCTCTCGGACACAAAAGGCACAATTCTGTGAATCGTCTTTCGTACGTGGTAATATCAAATCCTTGGGTTCGTAACCCTCTAAGTTCTGTCTTGAGCTTATTGACCTCGGTTCTGGGACGGTACTTCTCGTTCATCAAGTGCTTGATTGCTGACCACGGTAGTGCGTAAGCATTATCTTGTCCCACTTGCTCTAGATAGGTATTCCACCATGTTAACGCAGTACCTGTGAAGGTATTCGTAGCGTACTTCACTTTGTCCTCTTCAGTACACTTACTTATGGCAAACACCAATTCGACCTTCTCGGTCCACCATTTCAATCCAATCGGTCCTTCGGTTCCATCAAATTCCAAAGGTTTGCAGGCAGTGAATTCTTTGTAGGTGCATCCTACACGATTTCTTGCGCCGTTAGCTGCATTGCTAGATTCGGAGTTATTGTTGGTATGTAGCGCAGCCTGTACTGCGGCTATGTTTGAAGCAAGAAAGGCACGAAATTCCTCTTCGCTCATATTCAAGGTGTGTCGAGTAGTCGGTGCCATTTCCTTCAAAATAGTCAAATGAAATGAGTTAATCATATAGAATATCAAGAGTAGTCAATAGTATTTCATAGCGTAATATGAACTTATTTATAAAAGCTCTTTCTTCATATTAGCGTTTTATACTCTTTAATTCGGGTAGTACCTACCCGTTAAGTTCATACTTAGTAGCTAACATACCATTTCAACTACTATAATTCTATATGAAAAACTAATCACAAAAAAAAAATATCATATTCAAACCTTTATACAATAACTTGCAAACTTACAATACCGCTTTTTTTTTTACATATAGCATGAAATATAGCACATAAAACTTTGATACAAAGTAGTTGCGAAGATAATTCTAGTTAATAAATAAGGCGTTCAGCAAAGGCAATAAAGACACGTAATTCATACGTCCAGAAACAAGTCATGCATTCTGGTTTTACTAATACCACTTCCCATCCTTAGTTTTGTGGAACATAACCGTTGTGACTGATAGTAAGACAATGTGTTGTAACATCGTCAAAAGGATGAAGGTTACGTAATGACCAACAGTCTCGTAATAACCTAAAAACCTCATTTCTTATCCCAATTACCGACTCCGTCACTTGTGGGAACGTTTTGTTTAATAGTTGTAGCCCGATGTTCTTGTTCTCACTTTAGTGAGAAGCGAACATTACTAACCCGTAAGCATAACATGCTTCTTTATGTTGCATGTTAGCCGCTTTTTCTAAATCACGAAGTCCTATATTCGGATATATTGAGTCAAAATAATTTCTTAACCCGTTGCGTAAAATAGCATTTGGGTTCCCCTCAATATATGCGTCAAAGTAAACACATCGTAACTTATGGATTTCCCAATGTGATATCCCCCATCTTTTGAACGAAAGCCTTTTATAAATCAAGGCATTCTTGGAACGTTCTTCGAATGTCTTACAAACTGATCTCGCCTTAAATAGTTGTGCCGAGGAATTCTGACCGACTCTTGACAAGATTTCATCAATCATGTCTCCGGGTAGGTCTCTTAAAATATTGGGTTGTCTATCCATTTTGTGTTTTTATACTGTAAAATAGACAAGAGTTAGATTCATAAAAAAATACTTATTAATACAAGCAATTTTTACATATATCATAAAGCATAAGCACACTATATTACATATATTACACCACACCAATACAACTATCTTATTCTGACTCGCTCGTTTCTTCTTCTTCGGTTTTGGTTCATTTTGCCAAGTTTCTAAGGATATATGATGTTCCCCTAATACGAGCCGTCGTTTTCCACATTGGTTTAGAAAAACCTGGTGGTTTAGAGGTTCCCGGGTTATTGTCACAACTTAAGAAATACGGGTGTTGACGATACATATAAAGTTCATCGTGTTCGGAATCAAATTTCTCTATTTTTATGCCCTTTCCCTTATTGTTCTCTTTTGCCTTATAAATTGTGTTGGGGTAATTTCTATAACATCATCGGAATCCTTGTCGGGATCCGATTCATCGGAGAATTGGTAATCCTCCCAATACTTTGCTTCCTTGGAGGAAATACCATTGACCATAATTAACTTTGGTCGGTTGGTTGAGGATTTTCTTCTACTTAACCGTTTTATTATTTCCCCCACTGGTTCTATTTCTTCTTCCGGTTCCGATTCTTCTTCCGGTTCCGATTCTTCTTTCGGTTCCGACTCTTCTTCCGGTTCCTCTTCGGGAACTTGTGAATCAGTCCACGAATCATTCCAATTTACATTTGACTCTTCATTCAATGGGACTTGTTCTAGAGGTAGACATCTATCACATAATATCAAACACGTTAAGAGATTAATATATCACATAATATTCACAAGTTAAAAATATATAGTTTCCAACTAAAATGTTAAGCAATCATTTTTAAAGAAAACATGGTCGAAGTCCAGACTCACTAATGCATCCTAACAAACTCGATAAGACACACTAATGCAAATTTTCTGGTTCTCTAATACCAATGCTCGGATACCAACTTAAATGTCCCGTTCATATTGATTATAAACGTTCCATATTAATTGATTTCGTTGCGAGGTTTTGACCTCTATATGAGACGTTTTTCAAAGACTGCATTCATTTTTAAAACAACCATAACCTTTATTTTATCAATAAAGGTTTCAAAACCATTACGTAGATTATCAAATAATGATAATCTAAAATATACTGTTTATACACGACCATTACATAATGGTTTACAATAGAAATATATTACATCGACATATGTTTCTTGAATGCAGTTTTTACATAATATCATACAAACATAGACTCCAAATCTTGTCCTTATTTTAGTATACAACAGCGGAAGCTCTTAATATTCACCTGAGAATAAACATGCTTTAAACGTCAACAAAAATGTTGGTGAGTTATAGGTTTAACCTATATATATCAAATCGTAACAATAGACCACAAGATTTCATATTTCAATATACATCCCATACTTAGAGATAAAAATCATTCATATGGTGAACACCTGGTAACCGACATTAACAAGATGCATATATAAGAATATCCCCATCATTCCGGGACACCCTTCGGATATGATATAAATTTCGAAGTACTAAAGCATCCGGTACTTTGGATGGGGGTTGTTAGGCCCAATAGATCTATCTTTAGGATTCGCATCAATTAGGGTGTCTGTTCCCTAATTCTTAGATTACCAGACTTAATAAAAAGGGGCATATTCGATTTCAATAATTCAACCATAGAATGTAGTTTCACGTACTTGTGTCTATTTTGTAAATCATTTATAAAACCTGCATGTATTCTCATCCCAAAAATATTAGATTTTGAAAGTAGGACTATAACTCACTTTCACAGATTTTTACTTCGTCGGAAAGTAAGACTTGGCCACTGGTCGATTCACGAACCTATAACAAATATGTACATATATATCAAAGTATATTCAAAATATATTTACAACACTTTTAATACATTTTGATGTTTTAAGTTTATTAAGTCAGCTGTCCTCGTTAGTAACCTACAACTAGTTGTCCAAAGTTAGATGTACAGAAAAAAATTGATATATATTATCTTGAATCAATCCACGACCCAGTGTATACACGTCTCAGGCTAGATCACAACTCAAAGTATATATATTTTTGAAATCAACCTCAACCCTGTATAGCTAACTCCCACATTACTGCATATAGAGTGTCTATGGTTGTTCCAAATAATATATACACATGGTCGATATGATATGTCAAAACATTTGCATACGTGTCTATGGTATCCCAAGATTACATAATATATTAGAATACATGTATAATACAATATAAGTTAGCTAGGATATGATTAATATAGATTTGTTACCAATTTTCACGTTGCTACAACAAGAAAAATTATCCAATCTTGTTTTACCCATAACTTCTTCATTTTAAATTCGTTTTGAGTGAATCAAATTGCTATGGTTTCATATTGAACTCTATTTTATGAATCTAAACAGAAAAAGTATAGGTTTATAGTCAGAAATATAAGTTACAAGTCATTTTTGTAAACGTAGTCATTTCAGTCGAAAGAACGACGTCTAGATGACCATTTTAGAAAACATACTTTCACTTTGAGTTTAACCATGATTTTTGGATATAGTTTCATGTTCATAATAAAAATCATTTTCCCAGATGAACAACTTTTAAATCAAAGTTTATCATAGTTTTTAATTAACTAACCCAAAACAGCCCGCGGTGTTACTAGGACGGCGTATGTCCGGTTTTACAGTGTTCTTCGTATTTCCAGGTTTTAAATCATTAAGTTAGCATATCATATAGATATAGAACATATGTTTAGTTGATTTTAAAAGTCAAGTTAGAAGGATTAACTTTTGTTTGTGAACAAGTTTAGAATTAACTAAACTATGTTCTAGTGATTACAAGTTTAAACCTTCGAATAAGATAGCTTTATATGTATGAATCGAATGATGTTATGAACATCATTACTACCTCAAGTTTTATGGATAAAGCTACTAGAAATGAGAAAAATGGATCTAGCTTCAAGGGATCCTTGGATGGCTTGAAAGTTCTTGAAGCAGAATCATGACACGAAAACAAGTTCAAGTAAGATTTCCACTCGAAATAAGATTGTTATAGTTATAGAAATTGAATCAAAGTTTGAATATGAGTATTACCTTGTATTAAAAAGATATCTTACTGTAAATAATAAAGATTTCTTGAGGTTAGATGATCACTCTACAAGATTGGAAGTAAGCTAGCAATCTTGGAAGTAAGCTAGCAATCTTGGAAGTATTCTTGATTTTATGAAACTAGAACTTGTAGAATATATGAAGAACACTTAGAACTTGAAGATAGAACTTGAGAGAGATTAATTAGATGAAGAAAAGTTAAGAATGAAAGTGTTTGTAGGTGTTTTTGGTCGTTGGTATATGGATTAGATATAAAGGATGTGTAATTTTGTTTACATGTAAATAAGTCATGAATGATTACTCATATTTTTGTAATTTTATGAGATATTTCATGCTAGTTGCCAAATGATGGTTCCCACATGTTTTAGGTGACTCACATGAGCTGTTAAGAGCTGATCATTGGAGTGTATATACCAATAGTACATACATCTAAAAGCTGTGTATTGTACGAGTACGAATACGGGTGCATACGAGCAGAATTGTTGATGAAACTGAACGAGGTTGTAATTGTAAGAATTTTTGTTAAGTAGAAGTATTTTGATAAGTGTCTTGAAGTCTTTCAAAAGTTTATGAATACATATTAAAACACTACATGTATATACATTTTAACTCAGTCGTTAAGTCATCGTTAGGCGTTACATGTAAGTGTTGTTTTGAAACCTTTAGGTTAACGATCTTGTTAAATGTTATTAACCCATTGTTTATTAAATCAAATGAGATGTTAAATTATTACATTATCATGATATCATGATGTATTAATACATCTTAATATGATATATATACATTAAATGTCGTTACAACGATAATCGTTACATATATGTCTCGTTTCAAAATCATTAAGTTAGTAGTCTTGTTTTTACATATGTAGTTCATTGTTAATATACTTAATGATATGTTTACTTATCATAATATCATGTTAACTATATATATATATATATATATATATATATATATATATATATATATATATATATATATATATATATATATATATATATATCCATATATATGTCATCATATAGTTTTTACAAGTTTTAACGTTCGTGAATCGCCGGTCAACTTGGGTGGTCAATTGTCTATATGAAACCTATTTCAATTAATCAAGTCTTAACAAGTTTGATTGCTTAACATGTTGGAAACATTTAATCATGTAAATATCAATTTCATTTAATATATAAAAACATGGAAAAGTTCGGGTCACTACAGTGAAAGCAGGTGAGCGAGAGGTCTCAGGTTCGAGCCCGGGCTATTGCATTTTATTTTTGAAAGCTTATACACTCTTGAGGTAGTATTCATTATTATTATTATAATTATTATTATTATTATTAATTATTATTATTGTTATTACTATGATTATTATTGCTATTGTTATTATTATACTTATTATATTATTACCTTTATCATTGTTATTATTATTACAAAGTATTAGTATTATTAATATTAAGTATTATAAATATTATTGTTATTATGAAAATGATAATAACTTGAGATGTTTTGATGAAAAAGAATATTTGTATGATATGAGTATTACTAGTATTATTATCATGAATATTAAGATTATAATTTTATTTAAAATTAACATTTTTATTCTTATTATTATTACATTATTAATATATTTATTATTATCACTATCATTATAACTAAAACTAAAGTGACAAATGTTCTTATCCAAAATTATTATTATCGACATCATTATTAAATCTGATTAATTATTATCATTATTTGGTATTATCATTAATTTAACAACTAAATGAGATTTACATAAAAATATATTTGAATACACATAACTTAACTATATTACTAGTTTTAGTTATTAAAAATATATACAATAAATATAAACAATGAAACATATAAGTTATTAATATAAAATGAAATAACTAATAAATTTATATATATATATATATATATATATATATATATATATATATATATATATATATATATATATATATATATATATATATATATATATATATATATATGGATCAAGAGGGAAGTAACCATTCGGGGGGAAGCAAAAACTTTTTTTTTTCGTTTTTTGAAAAAACTTTGTTCACGAACATTATAGATGAGATGAAAATATGAACATTTAGTAGAGACACTTTGTGATAAATGTTTTTATTTTGGCGGGGAAACGCTCGAAGAAGTAATATATAACAATTATCGTGTTTTTCGAGCATATGTTGAGGTTTTAGCTATTGGAGTTTAGATATTAGGGTTTATAGGGTTTAGATATTAGAGTTTAGAAATTTAGGGTTTAGGGTTTAGATTTAGGGTTTAGATTTAGGATTTAGATTGAGTTTTTAACACGAACGGTTTAGAGTTTAGGGTTTAGGGTTTAGGGTTTAGGGTTTGGTGTTTTGGGTTTATGGAATAAACTCAAAACACCAAACCCTAAACCCTAAACCCTAAACTCTAAATCGGGCTAAATTTTACTTCACAAAACATGAAAAAAAGACGTTCATATTCTTCACGAACAATATTATCTTGAATGTTATTTTTGTAGATCGTTTTCCCGCCTAAATAATGACATTCATCACGAAGTGTCTCTTCTAAATGTTCATATTTTCGTGTGATCTTGATGCCGGAAAAAAAAATTCCAAAAAAAACGAATTTTTTTTTTTGCCTCCCCCCGCTCCCCCCGATTGGTTACTTCCCCATTGATCCTGCCCTTATATATATATATATATATATATATATATATATATATATATATATATATATATATATATATATATATATATATATATATATATATATATAAAAAAATTTTTCGATTTCAATTATGTGAATTAATATATAAATAAATGATATAGGTTCGTGAATCCGAGGCCAACCCTACATTGTTCAATATCGTCATATGTATTTTTACTACAAAATACAAAATAGTGAGTTTCATTTGCTCCCTTTTCAAATTCTTTTGCAATATATATTTTGGGGACTGAGAATACATGCGCTACTTTTATAAATGTTTTACGAAATAGACACAAGTACTTGAAACTACATTCTATGGTTGGATTATCGAAATCGAATATCACCCTTTTAGCTTGGTAGCCTAGGAATTAGGGAACATACACCCTAATTGACGCGAATCCTAAAGGTAGATCTACGAGCACTAACTCCCCCCATACTAGAAAATGGTATGCTTTAGTACTTCGAGTTTATATTATACATATAGATTTCTGTTTTAGGGATATTCTATATGCATGATGTTAATGTCGGTTACCAGGTGTTCAATCCATATGAATGAATTTTAAACACTTGCGAGTGTATGATTATTGAATAAATGAAATCTTGTGGTCTATTAAAATTATGGAAATGATTGATTACGATAAACTAATGAACTCACCAACCTCTTGGTTGACACTTTAAGCATGTTTATTCTCAGGTATGAAATAAATCTTCCGCTGTTCATTTGCTTATTTTAGAGATACTACTTGGAGTCATTCATGACATATTTCAAAAGACGTTGCATTCGAGTCATTGAGTTCATCAAGATTATTATTAAGTCAATTATAATTGGATATATTATGAAATGGTATGCATGTTGTCAACTTTCGATGTAATGAAAGTTTGTCTTTTAAAAATGAATGCAATGTTTGTAAAATGTATCATATAGAGGTCAAGTACCTTGCGATGTAACCAAATGTAATGTATTCGTCCAGATGGATTAGGACGGGTCATTAGAGTTGGTATCAGAGCGGTGGTCTTAGCGAACCGGGTCTTGCATTAGTGTGTCTAACTAGTAGTTGTTAGGATGTATTAATGAGTCTGGACTTCGACCGTGTCTGCATGTCAAAAGTTTTTCTTATCATTTCTAGTCGGAAATCATCTGCTTATCATCCTTAAGAAATTACATGCTTATCATTCTTAGTCTAGACACATTTTACTGCATTGATTGCATAAATAGTGTATAGACAAATTCATATCTTAGCGTATCTGCTAATCCATATCTTAGCGTATCTGTTACTGTAGACTTTATCTGACAAGTTTCCTTAATTCCCTCCGTAATCTACGGGATCTCCTGTACTATAGACAAGTATCCTATGTAATTAGAATATCATCCGATATCCGAAAATCATTTCATATCAAAAACCCTTTAACTAACCGTACAAGATGGAACTCGCAACTAGTTCGAATTCCTTAGATTCCGACAACCATTCCAATATGAACTTCCACTCGAGCTCCGAAAGCAGTGTGACTGTAATGGATTAACCAATCAGCCATCATCCATTCATCTGATGGGTTCGTAGTCGACTTAACCAATAGAGACAAGAAGAAGGCGATCCTTTCCACCCACCAACCTTCACACTTGGTGAAGAACCCGAAGCACTTACCGGAGAACCTATCCGAAACAGAATTTTCAGCCTCATTTCCAGAGTAGCTCGACACGATTATATTCTATCCACAATTCTAAACCTTATTCATTCGCTCGTTCTGAATGAAAATCATCCTGGAGTAATGGAAGAAGTCAACGAGTTTTGCCCTCGAGTAATCAATTTGGAGAATATGGTGCAAAACTTACCAGCTTCATTAACATCACCGACATCAACAGCACCTGTACCATCAACAACACACACCTCAACATCACAAACTGTACTGCGAGCATAACCATCGTTCTACATGACGTTCTACATCATTTATCTTCGTTCGGCATGGCGATTATGTAATCTCTAATGTTTTAGAGATTATATATTCTAGTTCTAACTATAAATCAAATGTGATTAATATCATGTTAGCTCATTAAATCCATGATTACATCTGAAGAAAATATATATGAAAGTATATTTTCATAAAGATTGTAATTAAAAACTCTATTGTATAAACTGTTAATGATGAAAATATTTTAATGGGTAGGTAATACTCGAGGAATATTTAAATTTCACATTAATAAGTTATACTGTACATTCTTTGAATCTGATTCAATAGTCATTTACTATCCTACTTACATCTACAAAGATACGAATCCGTTCATCGCAGAATAACCATTTTCATTCAATTTCATATTTGGATTTTGACCTATCAGAATCCAACAGGTGGCATAATGAAGAAAACATTGGACAAAAATAAAATTTGTTAGAAACAAACAAATTAACTATGAGAAATTTTGTTAAGAATTCACGCTAACTGTTCTTAGCTAACTATTCCTAGCTAACTGATTACATTTTATTTATCGCAATTTATATTCTCACAATTTTATTTATCGTCATTTAATTTTTGTTATTTATTTTACGCACTTTAAATATCGGGACACGTATACAAGGTTTTGACATATCATATCGACGCATCTATATATATTATTTAGAATAACTATAGACACTCTATATGCAGTAATGCTTGAGTTAGCTATACAGGGTTGAGGTTGATTCTACAATAATATATATAATTTGAGTTGTGATCGAGTCTGAGATATGTACACGGGTCACGATACGTATTAATTAATTTGAATATTATAAACTATAAATGAATTATCGAGTTAGTGACTGTGGACTGCTAACTGTGAACTACCAAGATTGGACAATTAAAATAAATTAAAATATTGATTATAACATATGAAACTAAACAATTCTTCAAGTTTGCCACTTGATTTCAACTTAAACCTCATTTGTATCTTGACGATTACAATCTGCGTTCAAATCTTTCATGATTCTAGAAAACACTTCAATCGAGAGGATGAACCAACCGTACTTCATCTACGGAACAAAAGATTGATGCATATAGTTATGCAACTGAAAACACTCAGAATCTGAGTAAACGTTTAACACGTAGCTGTGCTAATTCCTTTAGTGTTATTATTACCAAAAATAACTTGGTAATTGAAAGGACCCGTTCATATACATTATAAACGATTCACAATAGTTGATTACATCGCGAGGTACTTGACCTCTATATGATACATTTTACAAACATTGCATTCGTTTTTAAAAGATAAACTTTCATTTCTTTGAAAGTTGACAGCATGCATACCATTTCATAATATATTCAACTATAATTAACTTAATAATAATCTTGATGAACTCAATGACTCGAATGCAACGTCTTTTGAAATATGTCATGAATGACTCCAAGTAATATCTCTAAAATGAGCAAATGCACAGCGGAAGATTTCTTTCATACCTGAGAATAAACATGCTTTCAAGTGTCAACTAAAAGGTTGGTGAGTTCTTTAGTTTAACATAAATAATCATTTCATAATTTTAATAGACCACAAGATTTCATAATTTCCATTTCTCATAAACATACGTCCCATGCATAGAGACAAAAATATCATTCATATGGATTGATCACCTGGTAATCGACATTCACAATATGCATATAAGAATATCCCCATCATTCTGGGATCCTCCTTCGGACATGATATAAATTTCGAAGCACTAAAGCATCCGGTACTTTGGATGGGGCTTGTTGGGCCCGATAGATCTATCTTTAGATTTCGCGTCAATTAGGGTGTCTGTTCCCTAATTCTTAGATTACCAGACTTAATAAAAAAGGGCATATTCGATTTCGATCATTCAACCATATAATGTAGTTTCGATTACTTGTGTCTATTTCGTAAAACATTTATAAAAGCGCATTCATTCTCAGTCCCAAAAATATATTGCAAAAGCGTTTAAAAAGGGAGTAATGAAACTCACGCATATAAATATTGTAAAACAGTTAATAAAGCATTTGCATGTATTCTCAGCCCAAAATGTATATAAAAAGGGAATAATGAAACTCACCTAATGTATTTTGTAGTAAAAATACATATGACTATATTGAACAATGCAGGGTTGGCCTCGGATTCACGAACCTATATCATTCATATATATATTAACACACATAATAACAATTAACAAATTTATATCTTAATATTTATTAATTAATATCTTACTTACATCTAATTATATATTTTAAATAAATACTTAATATTTATATATTAAATGCATATTAAAGTATTTTAATTTAAAATATATATAATGTATTAAAGTTTATATATATGATTATATACTATACTGTATTAGAATTAATGTTTTCATACATAAACATTTTATTATCTATAATTTATAGTTTTATAAAAATGTTTATTGTTTATAGTAATAATGATATTAATAATAATAATAATAATGAAAAATAATAATAATTAGGTAATAATAATAATAATAATTTTAATAATAATAATAATAAAAATAGTGTTAATATATATATATATATATATATATATATATATATATATATATATATATATATATATATATATAGAGAGAGAAATCATGTTAATGATAATAATAATAACAATAATATTACTTTTGAATCTTAATTTATAATCTTCATTATTTTTGTTGTAACATTTTATTTTCAGATTTAAAAATCTTATTATTTTTTTTTATAATTATAACCTTATAACATCATTAAATCCTTTATTTTCCTAATCATAATAATTCTAATAATAATAATGATAATGATAATAATGATAATAATAATAGTTAATAATAATAATAATAATAATAATAATAATAATAATAATAATAATAATAATAATAATAATAATAATAATAATAATAATAATGATGTACCATGATAGTGGGCTAGTCCAAAATTCCATAACTACAAGCCCATTCAAATGATGTAGTCTAAAAAAATAGTTGGCCCGTATAAATGTTCATCCAGTAGTCGATGTAGGGTATTATCCCTAAATCAAACCGATCGAGCAATCATATTTCTAAAGCATCAGTAGATCTATTAAGAGATCAAAATAATTTCAATCACAACACAAGTGGTGCTTTTATAGACAACTCACAACATCAATCGATAATCGTTTCAGTTTTGGAGATTCCAGTCGTCGACAGTAGTAGGAACAGGAGTTTCATTATCATTCAAAATTGAGTAGTGGGTGGTTTGCAGAAGCAGTTAATCGATTGCATAGGTCGTATGTTCACCAATCGACCAGATAAGTCATCGATTCACTAATAGATCAGGTAAGTGATTGATTCCTCAATCATCTATTAATTTCTTAAATCTTCTTTATATATATATATATATATATATATATATATATATATATATATATATATATATATATATATATATATATATATATATAATTTCTGTATAATCAATTGGTAGAACAATAGTAGCAATTACTGATGTTGAAATTTTGTACATAGTTTGATTTTGTTGTTTTTGATGGTTTATGAAGTTGATTGTATTTTAGGGATTAATTGGTTTTGTGGTTTGGTTGTTGGCTTGGTTTTCGTAGAATAGAAACAGAAACAACAAGGAATTATTAGCAGCAGCAGATAGAGCATTCCAAGTAGGTTTCAATGAGGTGTTTGATTTGGCCGTGAATCGAAAACAGAAACAACAGGAGACAAGAAAAACGTGCAAGTGATGATAATTCTTGGTGATTTTCGAATAAAAAGATAAGTGTAACCCCTCACCCAATTCAAGTGGGTTCACTTTAGTTTGATAACAGTGACTACAGAAACCATGGTAACATGGTCTGTGGTGTTTTGATTTTTGTGGCTAATAGGATATAAACAGGAATCGATGATCAACATTAATAGTTGCAGATTTTAACATGGTTCAATGATGATGCAGGATGGTTTTTAGACAAGAACACACAAAATAGAATTCTGTAGCAGCAACAATGGTGATACTCAAATGGGTGGTGGTGTTCGAATAAAGAGCAACAATGAAGCAATTGTAGCAGGTGATGGCAACGTGGACTTGTGATGGTGGTGATTTGGTGTTCGGTTCATTTAATTAGAAACAGATACACGATAGTTTGATAGTGTTTGGTGAAGGTATGATCAGCAAGATAGATTAAAAAGGTGCCGATTTTTGTTGGTTGTGGTGCTCAAGCATGAATGCAACAACAAACAGAAATAAGATGAAACGCAGAGGTGTTGATGGTCTTTGTACTCGATAAAAGAAGAAAGAAACCAAAAAGAAAATATAGTATGGTGATAGTTTTGTTTTTCTAACATACATGGTGTATATGTCTATATAATCTAGATATTGTAGTTATTTTTCAACAACAGTAATCCAATTGAACTTTAGTTGTTGAGACAAAGTATCACGGATATACAGAAGAAATAAAATCACAAAGTAGATTTGATTTCTAACGGATTTGTGTACTTATTGACTTTTTATCTTAGATAATTTATATTAATAATTAATAAATATATATTACTAATAGTAGTACTTTTAATATTATTTATAATAATAATAATAATAATAATAATAATAATAATAATAATAATAATAATAATAATAATAATAATAATAATAATAATATTAACAATAATAATACTATAACAATTTATATATATCAATTTCGTATTTATAGATTATAGATTTAAATAATATTAATAACACTAGTATTGATATTAATGTTGAAAGTAATGACAATATTGTTATAACAACTATATTTACACTTGTATTATATATATATATATATATTATATATTACTATTACGTATTATTAATCATGTATAATTTAATAATTATATATTATATAACATATTATAGTTAAACTTTTATATATTTTTCAATATACATATCTTATTAATTATACACTTATATATAGTTTTATTTTAATAATCACTTTATTACCTTGTATATTATTTTACATATTCAATTCTAATGATTAAATTTCATCTTATTATTTCAATCAATTATATATACTTTTGTTTATATATATTAATATACATATACACATACACACACACACACACACACACACACACACACACACACATATATATATATATATATATATATATATATATATATATATATATATATATATATATATATATATACATTTTTACCTACACACATTTGTTCGTGAATCGTCGGGCATAGTCAAAGTTTAACTGAATTCATGTAATCAGTTCAAAAATTTTGAGACTCAGTTTAATAGACTTTGCTTATCGTGTCGAGATCATTGGAAGATTAAGTTTAAATTTGATCGGAAATTTCCGGGTCATCACAGTAATCCCTTTCAAAGTAGCAAATTTTTTCACAGCTCCAGCAAGTTAATTTTGACTTTTTGTTCGAAACAACCTTATTATAATCTTGATATATCTGCGTGCTGTTTTATTGTTACCGGAAAACCTTTTATATTCCACCATATTACCATCAGCGTTTAATCATCTAAAAACACAATTCTCTTGAAACCACCTCGAATTGATAACCGATGATTCAGTTATGGTAGCATTAAATGCAGAGGAAACAGCAAAATTGTAGGTGGTCTAAACGGCCAAAAGTTTGATAATAAAGAATGGAATGTTGGGAACGCTCGATAGAAAATTTGGTACAGAAAAACAGATTGAGCTAACCATGAAGGAGACTAAGGACAAATACATGGACCAAACCCTATATTCAAAGAATTCAGGTAATTCTGGACCCGATGAAATCTTTAGAGAATATCCTACTCCGAAGTTATGTTAAAATCTTGCAAAAAAAAATTCCTTATCAACTTTCGAACTTAGAAATTCCAAAATATCATCATCAATATCTTCGATATTTCTGAGGATATTTTCATAAATATTCTCGTCCGATGAAATCTTGATTAAAAATAAATATTAAATGATTGTAATACTCGTTTAATGTTTCGATTGATATTAAGCAGGTTAAAATTAAACTTATGTAATTTTAAAATAAACGGTGATTCGAAAATGAGTTTTATAAATTTTAGACTTATTAATAATATATTTTGATGTTGTTTGTCAAATTTTAAAACTTTTTATATTTTACTTGGAGTTGGGAGTGAATAATTAATGTAATTTTTATTTAATAATTTATGATCGAATTTTATACCATAATGACCAAAATAAATAAATATAGTTAATTTAAAAATATGGGATTTTTCTGAACACTTTTATCTGCCACTAGTTTCGTACGATACACAGTCCGTGAAAACTGTCGGCACAAAAACCAAACAAGGTGTTCGAGATGTTTACTGTTTTTCAGTGCTCACACATGTGATTTATTTGTATTATTATTATATTATTATTATTAATCATTATTATTATTATATTATTAAATTATATAACTAATATATATATATGTACACATGTAGATAGAAGTATCGCCACTAGTTCATCTTCCTTTCTTCCTTTCTTTTGATCGGCAATCACCATGGAACACCATCGATATCACAATAATGTTACTTGTTTTCTGTTTTAATATTAACCGAATCATCAACATAAAATCACAACCTTCACCCTTCTCCTAATACCACCATTGAAAACGATCACCTTTCTTAAACCCATCACTGTTGCAAACCAGTCATTTCTGTTTTGTTTATTCGTCACCACCCATATACCATCTAAACAGCCACCACATAATAACGTAATATATCTGCTTTACTGTTACTGCTGCTTGCTCGCTATTATAATCAAAAACCCATTAAAGAGGATGATGAACAGTGAAGTGAAGGAGGGTATAACGATGATGAACGAGGTCGGAGACAAAGATGATGAAGTTGATAATAGAAATGATTAACGATGGTGCAGAGATGTTAATGATGATGATTAATGGCGATGATGAAAATGATGATGAACGATGACGGTGTATCATGAAGATGGTGATGAACGTGAAAAGTGATGACGATAAAAATGATGTCGATGTTGATGATGACATGATGTATGATGATGATGGAATTGGTCAATGTTATAAGGATGAAGAAGAGAAGATTTCGAAGATGATATTTATATTTTTTTTCTTTTCTTCGTTGTAGTTCACATCAACAGAGGTATATAACTAAATTTATGCATGGGCTGCTCTATTCTGTTGGGCAAATTTAAACATTGGGCTGCGGTTTCTCTGTTGGGCCGAATTGGCCATGGACTGTTTTGTTAAGTGGGTCTTAAGGAAGCACTAAAACATAGGTTAAATAGATGAGGCTGTGAATTAAATCAGAGAAAACGGAAACAGAGGGACGGTTTGGGGGTAAAAGCTGGTGAGCGAGAGGCCTCAGGTTCGAGCCCGGGCTATGGCATTTTATTTTTGAAAGCTTATACACTCTTGAGGTAGTATTCATTATTATTATTATTATTATTATTATTATTATTATTATTATTATTATTATTATTATTATTATTATTATTATTAATTATTAAATTATTAATTATTATTATTGTTATTACTATGATTATTATTGTTATTGTTATTATTCTACTTATTATTATTACCATTATCATTATTATTATTATTACAAAGTATTAGTATTATTAATATTAGGTATTATAAATATTATTGTTATTATGAAAATGATAATAACTTGAGATGTTTTGATGAAAAAGAATATTTGTATGATATAAGTATTACTAGTATTATTATCATGAATATTAAGATTATAATTTTATTTAAAATTAACATTTTTATTCTTATTATTATTACATTATTAATATATTTATTATTATCACTATCATTATAACTAAAACTAAAGTGACAAATGTTCTTATCTAAAATTATTATTTTTGACATCATTATTAAATATGATTAATTATTATCATTATTTGGTATTATCATTAATTTAACAACTAAATGAGATTTACATAAAAATATATTTGAATACACATAACTTAACTATATTACTAGTTTTAGTTATTAAAAATATATATAATGAATATAAACAATGAAACATATAAGTTATGGGGGATGATTCTCACACACTGTTTTTTAATCCTCACACACCAATTTACTTGAACTCCTCTCTAATAATAGGGTAAAAGGGTGTGTGAGGATCAAAAAATAGTGTGTGAGAATCATCCCCCATAAGTTATTAATATAAAATGAAATAACTAATAAATTTATATATATATATATATATATATATATATATATATATATATATATATTGTTCGATTTCAATTATGTGTATTAATATATAAATAAATGATATAGGTTCGTGAATCCGAGGTCAACCCTACATTGTTCAATATCGTCATATGTATTTTTACTACAAAATACAGAATAGTGAGTTTCATTTGCTCCCTTTTTAAATGCTTTTGCAATATATATTTTTGGGACTGAGAATACATGCGCTGCTTTTATAAATGTTTTACGAAATAGACACAAGTACTTGAAACTACATTCTTTGGTTGGATTATCGAAATCGAATATCACCTTTTTAGCTTGGTAGCCTAAGAATTAGGGAACAGACACCCTAATTGACGCGATTCCTAAAGGTAGATCTACGGGCACTAACTCCCCCCATACTGAAAAATGGTATGCTTTAGTACTTCGAGTTTATATTATACAGATGGATTTCTGTTTTGGGGATATTCTATATGCATAATGTTAATGTCGGTTACCAGGTGTTCAATCCATATGAATGAATTTTAAACACTTGCGAGTGTATGATTATCGAATAAATGAAATCTTGTGGTCTATTAAAATTATGGAAATGATTGATTACGATAAACTAATGAACTTACCAACCTCTTGGTTGACACTTTAAAGCATGTTTATTCTCAGGTATGAAAGAAATCTTCCGCTGTGCATTTGCTCATTTTAGAGATACTACTTGGAGTCATTCATGACATATTTCAAAAGACGTTGCATTCGAGTCGTTGAGTTCATCAAGATTATTATTAAGTCAATTATAATTGGATATATTATGAAATGGTATGCATGTTGTCAACTTTCGGTGTAATGAAAGTTTGTCTTTTAAAAACGAATGCAATATTTGTAAAATGTATCATATAGAGGTCAAGTACCTCGCGATGTAACCAAATGTAATGTATTCGTCCAGATGGATTAGGACGGGTCATTAGAATTCCATCGAGACCGAATAAGTTAATATCTTAAAGTGAGGATTAACTCTGATAACGACTGGAGTGTTGATCGGAATTGTATTAACGACTGGAGAAATTCTACCGTAATTAATTTGAGCAGAGTAACATTAATGCATCCAGTGTTGTTGAATAAATGATCTTGTTCACGTATTTATAGATGTTATGAGGGAATTGTGACGTGGCACATGTCCCTTTCATGGTTGTAACAAACTTTGCCAATCCCGAGGGGTGACATGACACCTGTCCCTTTCATGGGAATAATCGAGCAGATCCTAACAAACTTTCCTAGATTCTTGGGCTGACATGGCATGCAACTTGCTTGTATGTTTGTTCCGGGATCGAGTACTCATTTCGGGATGAAGTGTCTGTTTCGGGACAGTGCACTTTCTCCGGGACAGCGTGCTTGTCCCGGGAAGGTATCTTTATACCGGGTTGAAATACTAAACCGGGAAGTAGTGACGGTCCCGGCAGCATGTTGGTACCGGCGAGGATATCACGGAGCACTTAGTCTATCCAGGACGGTTTTGCTTTCTATTTACTCCAAGTGTTTCTTCACGGTGTCAGTTACCATGACTGGCTACGTGATGCCGGTAACGTGCATGCCATCTGGGTTGGGTTTTTATATGGTGTTCCTAACTAGCCATTCATCCGGCGTGGTCCCCCAGGGTACGTTCATAAGTAATCTCCTGATCAAGTTATTGAGATGATGTCGGATGATGTCGGGAAGGGGCCCTTCTTCCGAGACGGACCGTGCCGGGTAAGATCCTAGTCGGGATGCTACTTATTTTGAGACGGATCATTATGCGTATCATTAGATTACAATCAACGACTATAAGTCTGCAGAAATATATCAACGGTTATAAAAGAGCCGTTAGAAAACGCTGATGGGACACGCACTATTTATCAGACGCGTTATTTTATGCGCAACGGTTAAAATTTCGCGGATTGTTTGAGGAAAACATTTTTAACTACATTTTTTAGAGTTTATTACTTGATCATATATATATGTGACGACCCGAAAATTTCTGACCAAATTTAAACTTAATCTTTATATGGTTTCGACACGATAAGCAAAGTCGGTTAGGTTGAGTCTCAAAAATATTGAACTGTTTCATATATTCAATTGACCTTCGACTGTTCTCGACGATTCACGAACAATTAATTGTAAATAGATATGTATGTATATATAAATAATAATTTGAAATATAATTTGATGTATTATATGTTGTTGTTATTAAAAATTAATAAAATAAAAATAAGATATTATAATAATTATTATTTAAAATTTAAAATATATCTCTATATATAAATAAAGTATATTAAAAATAAATATTTAAATGATTGTAATACTTGTTTGATGTTTCGATTGATATTAAGGAAGTTAAATTCAAACTTATATAATTTTAAAATAAACGGTGATTCGAAAATGAGTTTTATAAGTTATAGGCTTATTTAAAATGTATTTAAGAGCTATTTGTTAAATTTTAAAACTTTTTATCTTTTACTTGGGGTTGGGAGCTAATAATTAACTTATTTTTATTTATATAATTTATGACCGAATTTTATATCATAATGACTGAAATACATAAATATGATTAAGGTAAGAATTTGGAAGTTTTCCGAAGACATTTATCCTTCACTCATTAACAACGGAGTACAATATAATAACCCTATTAAAACTATCGGTACAAGAATTTACGAAAGTCACGGATGCTAAATTATTTGGTTCACTATACTTGCACGTTTTTTTTATCAAATGACATAAATTTAATATTATTATATTTATTATTATATTACTGTTTTTGTTTCAATGTTTGCCACTAATCTACATCATGGATATTTATATTGACTTTCATACACAGCATGGTGATTAAATGAATCCACCTATCTTCTATCTATTTTTCTTTCAATAACTCACATTATTAATTATTAGATATTATATGTTATATATATATATATATATATATATATATATATATATATATATATATATATATATATATATATATATATATATATATATATTCGATACAATATAAGCTCGATCCTACACTCACAACATCGGCCCTCTTCCTCCTACAATCACCACTCTCGACTAACCACCGTTGTGAAATGTCCCGTTCTTATTGATTAAAAACGTTCCTTATTAATTGATTTCTTTGCGAGGTTTTGACCTCTATATGAGACGTTTTTCAAAGACTGCATTCATTTTTAAAACAAACCATAACCTTTATTTCATAAATAAAGGTTTAAAAAGCTTTACGTAGATTATCAAATAATGATAATCTAAAATATCCTGTTTACACACGACCATTACATAATGGTTTACAATACAAATATGTTACATCGAAATCAGTTTCTTGAATGCAGTTTTTACACAATATCATACAAACATGGACTCCAAATCTTGTCCTTATTTTAGTATGCAATAGCGGAAGCTCTTAGTATTCACCTGAGAATAAACATGCTTTAAACGTCAACAAAAATGTTGGTGAGTTATAGGTTTAACCTATATATATCAAATCGTAACAATAGACCACAAGATTTCATATTTCAATACACATCCCATACATAGAGATAAAAATCATTCATATGGTGAACACCTGGTAACCGACATTAACAAGATGCATATATAAGAATATCCCCATCATTCCGGGACACCCTTCGGATATGATATAAATTTCGAAGTACTAAAGCATCCGATACTTTGGATGGGGTTTGTTAGGCCCAATAGATCTATCTTTAGGATTCGGGTCAATTAGGGTGTCTGTTCCATAATTCTTAGATTACCAGACTTAATAAAAAGGGGCATATTCGATTTCGATAATTCAACCATAGAATGTAGTTTCACGTACTTGTGTCTATTTTGTAAATCATTTATAAAACCTGCATGTATTCTCATCCCAAAAATATTAGATTTTTAAAAGTGGGACTATAACTCACTTTCACAGATTTTTACTTCGTCGGGAAGTAAGACTTGGCCACTGGTTGATTCACGAACCTATAACAATATATACATATAGATCAAAGTATGTTCAAAATATATTTACAATACTTTTAATACATTTTGATGTTTTAAGTTTATTAAGTCAGCTGTCCTCGTTAGTAACCTACAACTAGTTGTCCACAGTTAGATGTACAGAAATAAATCAATAAATATTATCATGAATCAATCCACGACCCAGTGTATACGTATCTCAGTATTGATCACAACTCAAACTATATATATATTTTGGAATCAACCTCAACCCTGTATAGCTAACTCCAACATTCACATATAGAGTGTCTATGGTTGTTCCGCAATATATATATATATAGATGGGTCGACATGATAGGTCAAAACATTGTATACGTGTCTATGGTATCTCAAGATTATATAATATACAATATAAGTTGATTAGGTTATGGTTGGAATAGATTTATTACTAACTTTCACGTAGGTAAAATGAGTAGTTTTTATCAATCTTGTTTTACTCGCCATTTCTTTGTTTCTAATCCGTTTTGAGTGATTCCAGTGGCCACGGATTCGTATTGAACTTAAATTTATGAATCTAAATAGAAAAATTATAAGTTTATAGTCGAAAATACAAGTTACAAGTCATTTTTGAAAGAGGTAGTCATTTCCGTCGAAAGAACGACATCTTGATGACCATTTTGAAAAACATACTTTCACTTTGAGTTTAACCATGATTTTTGGATATAGTTTCATGTTCATAAGAAAAATCATTTTTCCAGAAGTATAGCTTTTAAATCAAAGTTCTTCTTAGCTATTAATTATCCCAACCAAAACAGCCACCGGTTTTACTACGACTGCGTATATCCAGTTTTATGGTGTTTATCGTGTTTCCGGGTTTTAAATCATTAAGTTAGCATATCATATAGATATAGAACATGTTTTTAGTTGATTTTAAAAGTCTAGTTAGAAGGATTAACTTTATTTGCGAACAAGTTTAGAATTAACTAAACTATGTTCTAGTGATTACAAGTTTATAACATTGAATAAGACAGCTTTTTATGTATGAATTGAACGATGTTATGAACATCATTACTACCTCAAGTTCCTTGGATAAACCTACTGAAAATAAGAAAAAATGGATCTAGCTTCAAAGGATCCTTGGATGGCTTGAAAGTTCTTGAAGCAGAATCATGACACGAAAACAATTTCAAGTAAGATTTCCACTCGAAATAAGATTGTTATAGTTATAGAAATTGAATTAAAGTTTGAATATGATTATTACCTTGTATTATAAAGATAACCTACTGTAAGTAACAAAGGTTTCTTGATCTTGGATGATTACTTGGAATGGATTTAGAAAACTTGGAAGTAAACTTGCAATCTTGGAAGTATTCTTGATTTTATGAAACTAGAACTTTTGGAATTTATGAAGAACACTTAGAACTTGAAGATAGAACTTGAGAGAGATCAATTAGATGAAGAAAATTGAAGAATAAAAGTTTTTGTAGGTGTTTTTGGTCGTTGGTGTATGGATTAGATATAAAGGATATGTAATTTTCTTTTCATGTAAATAAGTCATGAATGATTACTCATATTTTTGTAATTTTATGAGATATTTCATGGTAGTTGCCAAATGATGGTTCCCACATGTGTTAGGGGCCTCACATGGGCTGCTAAGAGCTGATCATTGGAGTGTATATACCAATAGTACATACATCTAAAAGCTGTGTATTGTACGAGTACGAATACGGGTGCATACGAGTAGATTTGTTGATGAAACTGAACGAGGATGTAATTGTAAGCATTTTTGTTAAGTAGAAGTATTTTGATAAGTGTCTTGAAGTCTTTCAAAAGTGTATGAATACATATTAAAACACTACATGTATATACATTTTAACTGAGTCGTTAAGTCATCGTTAGTCGTTACATGTAAATGTTGTTTTGAAACCTTTAGGTTAACGATCTTGTTAAATGTTGTTAACCCAATGTTTATAATATCAAATGAGATTTTAAATTATTATATTATCATGATATTATGATGTACGAATATCTCTTAATATGATCTATATACATTAAATGTCGTTACAACGATAATCGTTACATATATGTCTCATTTCAAAATCATTAAGTTAGTAGTCTTATTTTTACATATGTAGTTTATTGTTAATACAGTTAATGATATATTTACTTATCATTTAACATAATTAACCAAGTGTATCAATATCTTAATATGATTCATATGTACCTAGTAAGACGTTATAACGATAATCGTTATATATATCATTTTCGAGTTTCTTAATTTAATAGTCTCATTTTTATGTATATAACTCATTGTTAAAATACCTAATGAGATACATACTTATAATAAAATCATCTTAACTATATATATATAACCATATATATGTCATCGTATAGTTTTTACAAGTTTGAACGTTCGTGAATCACCGGTCAACTTGGGTGGTCATTTGTCTATATGAAACCTATTCCAATTAATCAAGTCTTATTAAGTTTGATTGCTTAACATGTTGGAAACACTTAATCATGTAAATATCAATTTCATTTAATATATATAAACATGGAAAAGTTCGGGTCACTACAGTACCTACCCGTTAAATAAATTTCGTCCCGAAATTTTAAGCGATTGGAGGTGTTGGCTCATCTTCTGGAAATAAGTGCGGGTACTTCTTCTTCATCTGATCTTCTCATTCCCAGGTGAACTCGGGTCCTCTACGAGCATTTCATCGAACCTTAACAATCGGTATCTTGTTTTTTTTAAGTCTCTTAACCTCACGATCCATTATTTTGACGGGTTTTTCATTGAATTGAAGTTTTTCATTGATTTGGATTTCGTCCAACGGAATAGTGAGATCTTCTTTAGCAAAACATTTCTTCAAATTTGAGACGTGGAAAGTGTTATGTACAGCTGCGAGTTATTGAGGTAGCTCCAGTTGGTAAGCTACTGGTCCGACACGATCTATAATCTTGAATGGTCCAATGTACCTTGGATTTAGTTTCCTCCGTTTACCAAATCGAACAACGCTTTTCCAAGGTGAAACCTTAAGCATGACCATTTCTCCAATTTCAAACTCTATATCTTTTCTTTTACTGTCCGTGCAGCTCTTTTGTCGACTCTGAGCTGTTTTCAATTTTTGTTGAATTTGGATGATTTTCTCGGTAGTTTCTTGTATTATCTCCGGACCCGTAATCTGTCTATCCCCCACTTCATTCCAACAAATCGGAGACCTGCACTTTCTACCATAAAGTGCCTCAAATGGCGCCATCTCAATGCTTGAATGGTAGCTGTTGTTGTAGGAAAATTCTGCTAAAGGTAGATGTCGATCCCAACTGTTTCCGAAATCAATAACACATGCTCGTAGCATGTCTTCAAGCATTTGTATCGTCCTTTCGCTCTGCCCATTAGTTTGTGGATGATAGGCAGTACTCATGTCTAGACGAGTTCCTAATGCTTGCTGTAATGTCTGCCAGAATCTTGAAATAAATCTGCTATCCCTATCAGAGATAATAGAGATTGGTATTCCATGTCTGGAGATGACTTCCTTCAAATACAGTCGTGCTAACTTCTCCATCTTGTCATCTTCTCTTATTGGCAGGAAGTGTGATGATTTGGTGAGACGATCAACTATTACCCAAATAGTATCAAAACCACTTACAGTCCTTGGCAATTTAGTGATGAAATCCATGGTAATGTTTTCCCATTTCCATTCCGGGATTTCGGGTTGTTGAAGTAGACCTGGTGGTTTCTGATGCTCAGCTTTGACCTTAGAACACGTCAAACATTCTCCTACATATTTAGCAACATCGGCTTTCATACCCGGCCACCAAAAATGTTTCTTGAGATCCTTGTACATCTTCCCCGTTCCAGGATGTATTGAGTATCTAGTTTTATGAGCTTCTCTAAGTACCATTTCTCTCATATCTCCAAATTTTGGTACCCAAATCCTTTCAGTCCTATACCAGGTTCCGTCTTCCCAAATATTAAGATGCTTCTCCGATCCTTTGGGTATTTCATCCATTAAATTTCTCTCTTTTAAAACTCCTTGTTGCGCCTCCTTTATTTGAGTAGTAAGGTTATTGTGAATCATTATATTCATAGATTTTACTCGAATGGGTTCTCTGTCCTTCCTGCTCAAGGCGTCGGCTACCACATTTGCCTTCCCTGGGTGGTAACGAATCTCAAATTCGTAATCATTCAACAATTCAATCCACCTACGCTGCCTCATATTCAGTTGTTTCTGATTAAATATGTGTTGAAGACTTTTGTGGTCGGTATATATAATACTTTTGACCCCATATAAGTAGTGCCTCCAAGTCTTTAATGCAAAAACAACCGCGCCTAATTCCAAATCATGCGTCGTATAATTTTGTTCGTGAATCTTCAATTGTCTAGACGCATAAGCAATCACCTTCGTTCGTTGCATTAATACACAACTGAGACCTTGCTTTGATGTGTCACAATAAATCACAAAATCATCATTCCCTTCAGGCAATGACAATATAGGTGCCGTATTTAGCTTTTTCTTCAATAACTGAAACGCTTTCTCTTGTTCATCCTTCCATTCAAATTTCTTCCCTTTATGCGTTAATGCAGTCAAGGGTTTTGCTATTCTGGAAAAGTCTTGGATGAACCTTCTGTAGTAACCAGCTAGTCCTAAAAACTGGCGTATGTGTTTCGGAGTTTTTGGGGTTTCCCACTTTTCAACAGTTTCTATCTTTGCCGGATCCACCTTAATACCTTCTTTGTTCACTATGTGACCGAGGAATTGAACTTCTTCCAACCAAAATGCACACTTTGAAAATTTAGATTACAATTCTTCCTTCCTCAATACTTCTAACACCTTTCTCAAATGTTCACCGTGTTCTTGGTCATTCTTTGAGTAAATAAGTATGTCATCAATGAAAACAATGACAAACTTGTCAAGGTATGGTCCACACACTCGGTTCATAAGGTCCATGAACACAGCTGGTGCATTAGTTAAACCAAACAGCATGACCATAAACTTGTAATGACTGTAACGTGTTCTGAAAGCAGTCTTTGGAATATCATCTTCTTTCACCCGCATTTGATGATACCCGGAACGTAAGTCAATCTTTGAATAAATAGATGAGCCTTTTAGTTGATCAAATAAGTCATCGATTCTAGGTAGTGGGTAGCGGTTCTTGATGGTAAGTTTGTTCAACTCTCGGTAGTCGATACATAACCTGAATGTACCATCTTTCTTCTTGACAAACAAAACAGGAGCTCCCCACGGTGATGTGCTTGGTCGAATGAAACCACGCTCTAAAAGTTCTTGTAATTGGCTTTGCAGTTCTTTCATATCACTGAGTGCGAGTCTGTAAGGAGCACGAGCTATAGGTGCAGCTCCTGGTATAAGATCTATTTGAAATTCAACGGATCGATGTGGGGGTAATCCCGGTAATTCTTTGGGAAATACATCGGGAAATTCTTTTGCGACGGGAACATCATTGATGCTCTTTTCTTCAGTTTGTACTTTCTCGATGTGTGCTAGAACAGCATAGCAACCTTTTCTTATTAGTTTTTGTGCCTTCAAGTTACTAATAAGATGTAGCTTCGTGTTGCCCTTTTCTCCGTACACCATTAAGGGTTTTCCTTTTTCTCGTATAATGCGAATTGCATTTTTGTAACAAACGATCTCTGCTTTCACTTCTTTCAACCAGTCCATACCGATTATCACATCAAAACTCCCTAACTCTACTGGTATCAAGTCAATCTCAAATGTTTCGCTAACCAGTTTAATTTCTCGATTTCGACATATATTATCTGCTGAAATTAATTTACCATTTGCTAATTCGGGTAAAAATTTACTATCCAAGGGCGTCAATGGACAACTTAATTTAGCACAAAAATCTCTACTCATATAGCTTCTATCCGCACCCGAATCAAATAAAACGTAAGCAGATTTATTGTCAATAAGAAACATACCCGTAACAAGCTCCAGGTCTTCTTGTGCCTCTGCCGCATTAATATTGAAAACTCTTCCGCGGCCTTGTCCATTCGTGTTCTCCTGGTTTGGGCAATTTCTAATAATGTGGCCCGGTTTTCCACATTTATAACAAACTACATTGGCATAACTTGCTCCGACACTACTTGCTCCGCGATTACTCGTTCCGACACCATTTGTTCCTTTCGTTCTGTTAACCCCTGGTCCGTAGACCTCACACTTCACCGCGCTATGACCATTTCTTTTACACTTGTTGCAAAATTTGGTGCAGAACCCCGAGTGATACTTTTCACACCTTTGGCATAGCTGCTTCTGATTGTTGTTGTTGTTGCGGTTATTATTGTTGTTAAGATGATTGTTGTAGTTTCTGTTATTGTTGTTGTTGTTGTTGGGCCGTTTGTTGTAGTTGCGATTGATGTTGCGATTGTTTGGATAGTTGTTGCAATTATTTTTGTAATTGCTGTTGTTGTTGTATTGGTGATTCTTATCACCGTTTTCCTCCCACTTTCTTTTGACTTGCTTCACATTGGCCTCTTCAGCCGCCTGTTCTTTAATTCTTTCCTCAATCTGGTTCACTAGTTTGTGAGCCATTCTACATGCCTGTTGTATGGAGGTGGACTCGTGTGAACTTATATCTTCTTGGATTCTTTCCGGTAATCCTTTCACAAACGCGTCGATCTTCTCTTCCTCATCTTCGAACGCTCCCGGACACAATAGGCATAATTCTGTGAATTGTCTTTCATACGTGGTAATATCAAATCCTTGGGTTCGTAACCCTCTAAGTTCTGTCTTGAGCTTATTGACCTCGGTTCTGGGACGGTACTTCTCGTTCATCAAGTGCTTGAATGCTGACCACGGTAGTGCGTAAGCATCATCTTGTCCCACTTGCTCTAGATAGGTATTCCACCATGTTTGAAATGTCCCGTTCTTATCGATTAAAAACGTTCCATATTAACTGATTTCGTTGCGAGGTTTTGACCTCTATATGAGACGTTTTTCAAAGACTGCATTCATTTTTAAAACAATCCATAACCTTTATTTCATAAATAAAGGTTTAAAAAGCTTTACGTAGATTATCAAATAATGATAATCTAAAATATCCTGTTTACACACGACCATTACATAATGGTTTACAATACAAATATGTTACATTGAAATCAGTTTCTTGAATGCAGTTTTTACACAATATCATACAAACATGGACTCCAAATCTTGTCCTTATTTTAGTATGCAACAGCGAGATAAAAATCTTGTCCCATACATAGAGATAAAAATCATTCATATGGTAAACACCTGGTAACCGACATTAACAAGATGCATATATATAAGAATATCCCCATCATTCCGGGACACCCTTCGGATATGATATAAATTTCGAAGTACTAAAGCATCCGGTACTTTGGATGGGGTTTGTTTGGCCCAATAGATCTATCTTTAGGATTCGCGTCAATTAGGGTGTCTGTTCCCTAATTCTTAGATTACCAGACTTAATAAAAAAGGGCATATTTGATTTCGATAATTCAACCATAGAATGTAGTTTCACGTACTTGTGTCTATTTTGTAAATCATTTATAAAACCTGCATGTATTCTCATCCCAAAAATATTAGATTTTAAAAGTGGGACTATAACTCACTTTCACAGATTTTTACTTCGTCGGGAAGTAAGACTTGGCCACTGGTTGATTCACGAACCTATAACAATATATACATATATATCAAAGTATGTTCAAAATATATTTACAACACTTTTAATATATTTTGATGTTTTAAGTTTATTAAGTCAGCTGTCCTCGTTAGTAACCTACAACTAGTTGTCCACAGTTAGATGTACAGAAATAAATCGATAAATATTATCTTGAATCAATCAACGACCCAGTGTATACGTATCTCAGTATTGATCACAACTCAAACTATATATATTTTGGAATCAACCTCACCCCTGTATAGCTAACTCCAACATTCACATATAGAGTGTCTATAGTTGTTCCGAAATATATATAGATGTGTCGACATGATAGGTCGAAACATTGTATACGTGTCTATGGTATCTCAAGATTACATAATATACAATACAAGTTGATTAAGTTATGGTTGGAATAGATTTGTTACCAATTTTCACGTAGCTAAAATGAGAAAAATTATCCAATCTTGTTTTACCCATAACTTCTTCATTTTAAATCCGTTTTGAGTGAATCAAATTGCTATGTTTCATATTGAACTCTATTTTATGAATCTAAACAGAAAAAGTATAGGTTTATAGTCAGAAAAATAAGTTACAAGTCATTTTTGTAAAGGTAGTCATTTCAGTCGAAAGAACGACGTCTAGATGACCATTTTAGAAAACATACTTCCACTTTGAGTTTAACCATAATTTTTGGATATAGTTTCATGTTCATAATAAAAATCATTTTCCCAGAATAACAACTTTTAAATCAAAGTTTATCATAGTTTTTAATTAACTAACCCAAAACAGCCCGCGGTGTTACTACGACGGCGTAAATCCGATTTTACGGTGTTTTTCGTGTTTCCAGGTTTTAAATCATTAAGTTAGCATATCATATAGATATAGAACATGTGTTTAGTTGATTTTAAAAGTCAAGTTAGAAGGATTAACTTTTATTTGCGAACAAGTTTAGAATTAACTAAACTATGTTCTAGTAATTACAAGTTTAAACCTTTAAATAAGATAGCTTTATATGTATGAATCGAATGATGTTATGAACATCATTACTACCTCAAGTTCCATGGATAAACCTACTGGAAATGAGAAAAATAGATCTAGCTTCAAAGGATCCTTGGATGGCTTGAAAGTTCTTGAAGCAGAATCATGACACGAAAACAATTTCAAGTAAGATTTCCACTCGAAATAAGATTGTTATAGTTATAGAAATTGAATTAAAGTTTGAATATGATTATTACCTTGTATTAGAAAGATAACCTACAGTAAGTAACAAAGGTTTCTTGATCTTGGATGATTACTTGGAATGGATTTAGAAAACTTGGAAGGAAACTTGCAATCTTGGAAGTATTCTTGATTTTATGAAACTAGAACTTTTGAAATTTATGAAGAACACTTAGAACTTGAAGATAGAACTTGAGAGAGATCAATTAGATGAAGAAAATTGAAGAATGAAAGTGTTTGTAGGTGTTTTTGGTCATTGGTGTATGGATTTGATATAAAGGATATGTAATTTTGTTTTCATGTAAATAAGTCATGAATGATTACTCATATTTTTGTAATTTTATGAGATATTTCATGCTAGTTGCCAAATGATGGTTCCCAAATGTGTTAGGTGACTCACATGGGCTACTAAGAGCTGATCATTGGAGTGTATATACTAATAGTACATACATCTAAAAGCTGTGTATTGTACGAGTACGAATATGGGTGCATACGAGTAGAATTGTTGATGAAACTGAACGAGGATGTAATTGTAAGCATTTTTGTTAAGTAGAAGTATTTTGATAAGTATCTTGAAGTCTTTCAAAAGTGTATGAATACATATTAAAACACTACATGTATATACATTTTAACTGAGTCATTAAGTCATCGTTAGTCGTTACATGTAAATGTTGTTTTGAAACCTTTAGGTTAACGATCTTGTTAAATGTTGTTAACCCATTGATTATTATAACAAATGAGATGTTAAATTGTTATATTATCATGATATTATGATATATAATATATCTTAGTATGATATATATACAGTTAAATGTCGTTACAACGATAATCGTTACATATATGTCTCGTTTCGAAATCATTAAGTTAGTAGTCTTATTTTTACATATGTATTTCATTGTTAATACACTTAATAATATAGTTACTTATCATTTAACATAATTAACCAAGTGTATCAATATCTTAATATGATTCATATGTACCTAGTAAGACGTTGTTATAACGATAATCGTTATATATATCGTTTTCGAGTTTCTTAAATTAATAGTCTCATTTTTTATGTATATAACTCATTGTTAAAATACCTAATGAGATACATACTTATAATAAAATCATGTTAACTATATATATAACCATATATATGTCATCGTATATTTTTTACAAGTTTTAACGTTCGTGAATCACCGGTCAACTTGGGTGGTCAATTGTCTATATGAAACCTATTTCAATTAATCAAGTCTTAACAAGTTTGATTGCTTAACATGTTGGAAACACTTAATCATGTAAATAACATTTTCATTTAATATATATATATAAACATGGAAAAGTTCGGGTCACTACAGTACCTACCCGTTAAATAAATTTCGTCCCGAAATTTTAAGCAGTTGGAGGTGTTGACGTATCTTCTGGAAATAAATGCGGGTATTTCTTCTTCATCTGATCTTCATGCTCCCAGGTGAACTCGGGTCCTCTACGAGCATTCCATCGAACCTTAACAATCAGTATCTTGTTTTGTTTAAGTCTCTTAACCTCACGATCCATTATTTCGACGGGTTCTTCAATGAATTGAAGTTTTTCATTGATTTGGATTTCGTCCAACGGAATAGTGAGATCTTCTTTAGCAAAACATTTCTTCAAATTTGAGACGTGAAAAGTGTTATGTACAGCCGCGAGTTGTTGAGGTAGCTCCAGTTGGTAAGCTACTGGTCCGACACGATCTATAATCTTGAATGGTCCAATGTACCTTGGATTTAGTTTCCCCCGTTTACCAAATCGAACAATGCCTTTCCAAGGTGAAACCTTAAGCATGACCATTTCTCCAATTTCAAACTCTATATCTTTTCTTTTACTGTCCGCGTAGCTCTTTTGTCGACTCTGGGCGGTTTTCAATCTTTGTTGAATTTGGATGATTTTCTCGGTAGTTTCTTGTATTATCTCTGGACCCGTAATCTGTCTATCCCCCACTTCACTCCAACAAATCGGAGACCTGCACTTTCTACCATAAAGTGCTTCAAACGGCGCCATCTCAATGCTTGAATGGTAGCTGTTGTTGTAGGAAAATTTTGCTAACGGTAGATGTCAATCCCAACTGTTTCCAAAATCAATAACACAAGCTCGTAGCATGTCTTCAAGCGTTTGTATCGTCCTTTCGCTCTGCCCATATGTTTGTGGATGATAGGCAGTACTCATGTCTAGATGAGTTCCCAATGCTTGCTGTAATGTCTGCCAGAATCTTGAAATAAATCTGCCATCCCTATCAGAGATAATAGAGATTGGTATTCCATGTCTGGAGACAACTTCCTTCAAATACAGTCGTGCTAACTTCTCCATCTTGTCATCTTCTCTTATTGGCAGGAAGTGTGCTGACTTGGTGAGACGATCAACTATTACCCAAATAGTATCATAACCACTTGCAGTCCTTGGTAATTTAGTAATGAAATCCATGGTAATGTTTTCCCATTTCCATTCCGGGATTTCAGGTTGTTGTAGTAGACCTGATGGTTTCTGATGTTCAGCTTTGACCTTAGAACACGTCAAACATTCTCCTACATATTTAGCAATATCGGCTTTCATACCTGGCCACCAAAAATGTTTCTTAAGATCCTTGTACATCTTCCCCGTTCCAGGATGTATTGAGTATCTGGTTTTATGAGCTTCTCTAAGTACCATTTCTCTCATATCTCCAAATTTTGGTACCCAAATTCTTTCAGCCCTATACCGGGTTCCGTCTTCCTGAATATTAAGATGCTTCTCCGATCCTTTGGGTATTTCATCCTTTAAATTTCCCTCTTTTAAAACTCCTTGTTGCACCTCCTTTATTTGAGTAGTAAGGTTAGTGTGAATCATTATATTCATAGATTTTACTCGAATGGGTTCTCTGTCCTTTCTGCTCAAGGCATCGGCTACAACATTTGCCTTCCCCAGGTGGTAACGAATCTCAAAGTCGTAATCATTCAACAATTCAATCCACCTACGCTGCCTCATATTCAGTTGTTTCTGATTAAATATGTGTTGAAGACTTTTGTGGTCGGTATATATAATACTTTTGACCCCATATAAGTAGTGCCTCCAAGTCTTTAATGCAAAAACAACCGCGCCTAATTCCAAATCATGCGTCGTATAATTTTGCTCGTGAATCTTCAATTGTCTAGACGCATAAGCAATCACCTTCGTCCGTTGCATTAATACACAACCGAGACCTTGCTTTGATGCGTCACAATAAATCACAAAATCATCATTCCCTTCAGGCAATGACAATATAGGTGCCGTAGTTAGCTTTTTCTTCAATAATTGAAACGCCTTCTCTTGTTCATCCTTCCATTCAAATTTCTTCCCTTTATGCGTTAATGCAGTTAAGGGTTTTGCTATTTTGGAGAAATCTTGGATGAATCTTCTGTAGCAACCAGCCAATCCTAAAAATTGACGTATATGCTTTGGAGTTTTTGGGGTTTCCCACTTTTCAACGGTTTCGATCTTTGCCGGGTCCACCTGGATACCTTCTTTGTTCACTATGTGACCGAGGAATTGAACTTCTTCCAACCAAAATGCACACTTTGAAAACTTAGCGTACAGTTTTTCTTTCCTCAATACTTCTAGCACTTTTCTCAAATGTTCTTCGTGCTCTTGATCATTCTTTGAGTAAATAAGTATGTCATCGATGAAAACAATGACAAACTTGTCAAGATATGGTCCACACACTCGGTTCATAAGGTCCATGAACACAGCTGGTGCATTAGTTAAACCAAACAGCATGACCATAAACTTGTAATGACTGTAACGTGTTCTGAAAGCAGTCTTTGGAATATCATCTTCTTTCACCCGCATTTGATGATACCCGGAACGTAAGTCAATCTTTGAATAAATAGACGAGCCTTGTAGTTGATCAAATAAGTCATCGATTCTAGGTAGTGGGTAGCGGTTCTTGATGGTAAGTTTGTTCAACTCTCGGTAGTCGATACATAACCTGAATGTACCATCTTTCTTCTTGACAAACAAAACAGGAGCTCCCCACGGTGATGTGCTTGGTCGAATGAAACCACGCTCTAAAAGTTCTTGTAATTGGCTTTGCAGTTCTTTCATATCACTGAGTGCGAGTCTGTAAGGAGCACGAGCTATTGGTGCAGCTCCTGGTATAAGATCTATTTGAAATTCAACGGATCGATGTGGGGGTAATCCCGGTAATTCTTTGGAAATACATCGGGAAATTCTTTTGCGACGGGAACATCATTGATGCTCTTTTCTTCAGTTTGTACTTTCTCGACGTGTGCTAGAATAGCATAGCAACCTTTTCTTATTAGTTTTTGTGCCTTCAAATTACTAATAAGATGTAGCTTCATGTTGCCCTTTTCTCCGTACACCATTAAGGGTTCTCCTTCTTCTCGTACAATGCGAATTGCATTTTTATAACATACGATCTCTGCTTTCACCTTCTTCAGCCAGTCCATGCCAACTATTACATCAAAACTCCCTAACTCTACTGGTATCAAATCAATCTTAAATATTTCGCTACCCAGTTTAATTTCTCGATTCCGGCAAATATTATCTGCTGAAATTAATTTACCGTTTGCTAATTCGAGTAAAAATTTACTATTCAACGGCGTCAATGGACAACTTAATTTAGCACAAAAATCTCTACTCATATAGCTTCTATCCGCACCCGAATCAAATAAAACGTAAGCAGATTTATTGTCAATAATAAACGTACCCGTAACAAGCTCCGGGTCTTCCTGTGCCTCTGCCGCATTAATATTGAAAACTCTTCCGCAGCCTTGTCCATTCATGTTCTCTTGGTTCGGGCAATTTCTAATAATGTGGCCCAGTTTTCCACATTTATAACAAACTACATTGGCATAACTTGCTCCGACACTACTTGCTCCGCCATTACTCGTTCTGACACCATTTTTTCCTTTTTTTCTGTTAACCCCTGGTCCGTAGACCTCACACTTCGCCGCGCTATGACCATTTCTTTTACACTTGTTGTAAAATTTGGTGCAGAACCCCGAGTGATACTTTTCACACCTTTGGCATAGCTGCTTCTGATTATTGTTGTTGTTGCGGTTGTTATTGTTGTTGGGATGATTGTTGTAGTTGCTGTTGTTGTTGTTGTTGTTGGGCCGGTTGTTGTAGTTGCGATTGATGTTGCGATTGTTGGGATAATTGTTGCGATTATTATTGTAATTGCTGTTGTTGTATTGGTGATTCTTATCACCGTTTTCCTCCCACTTTCTTTTGACTTGCTTCACATTGGCCTCTTCAGCCGTCTGTTCTTTAATTCTTTCCTCAATCTGGTTCACTAGTTTGTGAGCCATTCTACATTCCTGTTGTATGGAGGCGGGCTCGTGTGAACTTATATCTTCTTGGATTCTTTCCGGTAATCCTTTCACAAACGCGTCGATCTTCTCTTCCTCATCTTCGAACGCTCCCGAACACAATAGGCACAATTCTGTGAATCGTCTTTCGTACGTGGTAATATCAAATCCTTGGGTTCGTAACCCTCTAAGTTCTGTCTTGAGCTTATTGACCTCATTTCTGGGACGGTACTTCTCTTTCATCAAGTGCTTGAATGCTGACCACGGTAGTGCGTACGCATCATCTTGTCCCACTTGCTCTAGATAGGTATTCCACCATGTTAACGCAGAACCTGTGAAGGTATGCGTAGCGTACTTCACTTTGTCCTATTCAGTACACTTACTTATGGCAAACACCAATTCGACCTTCTCGGTCCACCGTTTCAATCCGATTGGTCCTTCAGTTCCATCAAATTCCAAAGGTTTGCAGGCAGTGAATTCTTTGTAGGTGCATCCTACACGATTTCCTATACTGCTAGATCCAAGGTTATTGTTGGTATGTAGCGCAGCCTGTACTGCGGCTATGTTTGAAGCTAGAAAAGTACGGAATTCCTCTTCATTCATATTCACGGTGTGTCGAGTAGTCGGTGCCATTTCCTTCAAAATAGTCAAATGGAACAAGTTAATCATACAGAATATTAAGAGTAGTTAATAGTATTTCGTAGCATAATATGAACTCATTTATAAAAGCTTTTTCTTCATATTAGCGTTTTATAAGTTTAAATTCGGGTAGCACCTACCGTTAAGTTCATACTTAGTAGCTAATATACAATTCAACTACTACAATTCTATATGAAAAACTGATTATAATAATATTTCGCGTTCAAACTTTTATACAATATTTTACAAACTTACAATACCGCTTATTTTACATAAAGCATGAAATATAGCACACAATAACTTTGATACAAGATAGTTGTGAAGATAATTCTAGTTAGTACACAACTCGTTCAGCAAAGGCAATAAAGACACGTAGTTCATACGTCCAGAAACAAGTCATACATTCTAGTTTTACTAGGACTACTTCCCATCCTTGGTCTTGTGGAACATAACCATTATGGCCGTTGATAAGACAGCGTGTTGTAACGTTGTCAAAGTTACGAGGGTTACATAATGACCAACAGTCTCGTAATAACCTAAAAACCTCATTTCTTACCCCAATTACCGACTCCGTCACTTGTGGGAACGTTTTGTTTAATAGTTGTAGCCCGATGTTCTTTTTCTCACTTTGGTGAGAAGCGAACATTACTAACCCGTAAGCATAGCATGCTTCTTTATGTTGCATGTTAGCCGCTTTTTCTAAATCATGAAGTCCTATATTCGGATACATTGAGTCAAAATAATTTCTTAACCCGTTGCGTAAAATAGCATTTGGGTTCCCCGCAATATATGCGTCAAAGTAAACACATCGTAACTTATGGGTTTCCCAATGTGATATCCCCCATCTTTCAAACGAAAGTCTCTTATAAACCAAGACATTCTTGGAACGTTCTTTGAATGTCTTACAAATTGATTTTGCCGTAAATAGTTGTGCCGAAGAATTCTGACCGACTCTAGACAAGATTTCATCAATCATGTCTCCGGGTAGGTCTCTTAAAATATTGGGTTGTCTATCCATTTTGTGTTTTTATACTGTAAAATAGACAAGAGTTAGATTCATAAAAAAAAATACTTATTAATACAAGCAATTTTTACATATATCATAAAGCATAAGCACACTATATTACATATATTACACCACACGAATACAACTATCTTATTCCGACTCGCTCGTTTCTTCTTCTTCGGTTTTGGTTCGTTTTGCCAAGTTTCTAGGGATATATGATGTTCCCCTAATACGAGATGTCATTTTCCACAACGGTTTAGAAAAACCTGGTGGTTTAGAGGTTCCCGGGTCATTGTTACAACTTAAGGACTTCGGGGGTTGATGATACATATAAAGTTCATCGGGGTTGGAATTAGATTTCTCTATTTTTATGCCCTTTCCCTTATTATTTTCTTTTGCCTTTTTAAATTCAGTTGGGGTAATTTCTATAACATCATCGGAATTCTCGTCGGAATCCGATTTATCGGAGAATTGGTAATCCTCCCAATATTTTGCTTCCTTGGCAGAAACACCATTGACCATAATTAACCTTGGTCGGTTGGTTGAGGATTTTCTTTTACTTAACCGTTTTATTATTTCTCCCACCGGTTCTATTTCCTCCTCCGGTTCCTCCTCTTCCGGTTCTGATTCTTCTTCCGGTTTTGATTCTTCTTCCGGTTCCTCTTCGGGAACTTGTGAATCAGTCCAATATATATTCGACTCTTCGTTATTATTAGGTGAGTCAATGGGATTTTTGCTAGAGGTAGACATCTATCACACAATATCAAACATGTTAATAGATTAATATATCACATAATATATACATGTTAATAATATATAGTTTCCAACAAAAATGTTAAGCAATCATTTTTAAAGAAAACACGGTCGAAGTCCAGACTCACTAATGCATCCTAACAAACTCGATAAGACACACTAATGCAAATTTTCTGGTTCTCTAAGACCAACGCTCGGATACCAACTGAAATGTCCCGTTCTTATTGATTAAAAACGTTCCATATTAATTGATTTCGTTGCGAGGTTTTGACCTCTATATGAGACGTTTTTCAAAGACTACATTCATTTTTAAAACAAACCATAACCTTTATTTCATAAATAAAGGTTTAAAAAGCTTTACGTAGATTATCAAATAATGATAATCTAAAATATCCTGTTTACACACGACCATTACATAATGGTTTACAATACAAATATGTTACATCGAAATCACTTTCTTGAATGCAGTTTTTACACAATATCATACAAACATGGACTCCAAATCTTGTCCTTATTTTAGTATGCAACAGCGGAAGCTCTTAGTATTCACCTGAGAATAAACATGCTTTAAACGTCAACAAAAATGTTGGTGAGTTACAGGTTTAACCTATATATATCAAATCGTAACAATAGACCACAAGATTTCATATTTCAATACACATCCCATACATAGAGATAAAAATCATTCATATGGTGAACACCTGGTAACCGACATTAATAAGATGCATATATATAAGAATATCCCCATCATTCCGGGACACCCTTCGGAGATGATATAAATTTCGAAGTACTAAAGCATCCGGTACTTTGGATGGGGTTTGTTAGGCCCAATAGATCTATCTTTAGGATTCGCGTCAATTAGGGTGTCTGTTCCCTAATTCTTAGATTACCAGACTTAATAAAAAGGGGCATATTCGATTTCGATAATTCAACCATAGAATGTAGTTTCACGTACTTGTGTCTATTTTGTAAATCATTTATAAAACCTGCATGTATTCTCATCCCAAAAATATTAGATTTTAAAAGTGGGACTATAACTCACTTTCACATATTTTTACTTCGTCGGAAAGTAAGACTTGGCCACTGGTTGATTCACGAACCTATAACAATATATACATATATATCAAAGTATGTTCAAAATATATTTACAACACTTTTAATATATTTTGATGTTTTAAGTTTATTAAGTCAGTTGTCCTCGTTAGTAACCTACAACTAGTTGTCCACAGTTAGATGTACAGAAATAAATCGATAAATATTATCTTGAATCAATCCACGACCCAGTGTATACGTATCTCAGTATTGATCACAACTCAAACTATATATATTTTGGAATCAACCTCAACCCTGTATAGCTAACTCCAACATTCACATATAGAGTGTCTATGGTTGTTCCGAAATATATATAGATGTGTCGACATGATAGGTCGAAACATTGTATACGTGTCTATGGTATCTCAAGATTACATAATATACAATACAAGTTGATTAAGTTATGGTTGGAATAGATTTGTTACCAATTTTCACGTAGCTAAAATGAGAAAAATTATCCAATCTTGTTTTACCCATAACTTCTTCATTTTAAATCCGTTTTGAGTGAATCAAATTGCTATGGTTTCATATTGAACTCTATTTTATGAATCTAAACAGAAAAAGTATAGGTTTATAGTTGGAAAAATAAGTTACAAGTCATTTTTGTAAAGGTAGTCATTTCAGTCGAAAGAACGACGTCTAGATGACCATTTTAGAAAACATACTTCCACTTTGAGTTTAACCATAATTTTTGGATATAGTTTCATGTTCATAATAAAAATCATTTTCCCAGAATAACAACTTTTAAATCAAAGTTTATCATAGTTTTTAATTAACTAACCCAAAACAGCCCGCGGTGTTACTACGACGGCGTAAATCCGGTTTTACGGTGTTTTTCGTGTTTCCAGGTTTTAAATCATTAAGTTAGCATATCATATAGATATAGAACATGTGTTTAGTTGATTTTAAAAGTCAAGTTAGAAGGATTAACTTTTATTTGCGAACAAGTTTAGAATTAACTAAACTATGTTCTAGTGATTACAAGTTTAAACCTTTGAATAAGATAGCTTTATATGTATGAATCGAATGATGTTATGAACATCATTACTACCTCAAGTTCCTTGGATAAACCTACTGGAAATGAGAAAAATAGATCTAGCTTCAAAGGATCCTTGGATGGCTTGAAAGTTCTTGAAGCAGAATCATGACACGAAAACAAGTTCAAGTAAGATTTCCACTCGAAATAAGATTGTTATAGTTATAGAAATTGAATTAAAGTTTGAATATGATTATTACCTTGTATTAGAAAGATAACCTACAGTAAGTAACAAAGGTTTCTTGATCTTGGATGATTACTTGGAATGGATTTAGAAAACTTGGAAGGAAACTTGCAATCTTGGAAGTATTCTTGATTTTATGAAACTAGAACTTTTGAAATTTATGAAGAACACTTAGAACTTGAAGATAGAACTTGAGAGAGATCAATTAGATGAAGAAAATTGAAGAATGAAAGTGTTTGTAGGTGTTTTTGGTCATTGGTGTATGGATTAGATATAAAGGATATGTAATTTTGTTTTCATGTAAATAAGTCATGAATGATTACTCATATTTTTGTAATTTTATGAGATATTTCATGCTAGTTGCCAAATGATGGTTCTCACATGTGTTAGGTGACTCACATGGGCTGCTAAGAGCTGATCATTGGAGTGTATATACCAATAGTACATACATCTAGAAGCTGTGTATTGTACGAGTACGAATACGGGTGCATACGAGTAGAATTGTTGATGAAACTGAGCGAGGATGTAATTGTAAGCATTTTTGTTAAGTAGAAGTATTTTGATAAGTGTCTTGAAGTCTTTTAAAATTGTATGAATACATATTAAAACACTACATGTATATACATTTTAACTGAGTCGTTAAGTCATCGTTAGTCGTTACATGTAAATGTTGTTTTGAAACCTTTAGGTTTACGATCTTGTTGAATGTTGTTAACCCATTGTTTATTATAACAAATGAGATGTTAAATTGTTATATTATCATGATATTATGATATATAATATATCTTAGTATGATATATATACAGTTAAATGTCGTTACAACGATAATCGTTACATATATGTCTCGTTTCGAAATCATTAAGTTAGTAGTCTTATTTTTACATATGTATTTCATTGTTAATACACTTAATAATATAGTTACTTATCATTTAACATAATTAACCAAGTGTATCTATATCTTAATATGATTCATATGTACCTAGTAAGACGTTGTTATAACGATAATCGTTATATATATCGTTTTCGAGTTTCTTAAATTAATAGTCTCATTTTTTATGTATATAACTCATTGTTAAAATACCTAATGAGATACATACTTATAATAAAATCATGTTAACTATATATATAACCATATATATGTCATCGTATAGTTTTTACAAGTTTTAACGTTCGTGAATCACCGGTCAACTTGGGTGGTCAATTGTCTATATGAAACCTATTTCAATTAATCAAGTCTTAACAAGTTTGATTGCTTAACATGTTGGAAACACTTAATCATGTAAATAACAATTTCATTTAATATATATATAAACTTGGAAAAGTTCGGGTCACTACAATGTTAACGCAGAACCTGTGAAGGTATGCGTAGCGTACTTCACTTTGTCCTCTTCAGTACACTTACTTATGGCAAACACCGATTCGACCTTCTCGGTCCACCGTTTCAATCCGATCAGTCCTTTGGTTCCATCAAATTCCAAAGGTTTGTAGGCAGTGAATTCTTTGTAGGTGCATCCTACACGATTTCCTGTACTGCTAGATCCAAGGTTATTGTTGGTATGTAGCGCAGCCTGTACTGCGGCTATGTTTGCAGTAAGAAAGGTACGAAATTCCTCTTCGCTCATATTCATGGTTTGTCGAGTAGTCGGTGCCCTTTCCTTCAAATAGTCAAATGAAACAAGTTAATCATACAGAATATTAAGAGTAGTCAATAGTATCTCGTAGCATAATATGAACTCATTTATAAAAGCTTTTTCTTCATATTAGCGTTTTATAAGTTTAAATTCGGGTAGTACCTACCCATTAACTTCATACTTAGTAGCTAATATACAATTCAACTACTACAATTCTATATGAAAAACTGATTATAATAATATTTCGCGTTCAAACTTTTTCACAATATTTTACAAACTTACAATACCGCTTATTTTACATATAACCTGAAATATAGCACACAATAACTTTGATACAAGATAGTTGTGAAGATAATTCTAGCTAGTACACAAGTCGTTCAGCAAAGGCAATAAAGACACGTAATTCATACGTCCAGAAACAAGTCATGCATTCTGGTTTTACTAGGACTACTTCCCATCCTTGGTCTTGTGGAACATAACCGATATGGCCGTTGATAAGACAGCGTGTTGTAACGTTGTCAAAGGGACGAGGGTTATGTAATGTCCAACAGTCCCGTAACAATCTAAAAACCTTGTTTCTCACCCCAACTACTGAGTCCGTCACTTGTGGGAACATTTTGTTTAATAGTTGTAGCCCGATGTTCTTGTTCTCACTTTGGTGAGAAGCGAACATTACTAACCCGTAAGCATAACATGCTTCTTTATGTTGCATGTTAGCCGCTTTTTCTAAATCACGAAGTCCTATATTCGGATATATTGAGTCAAAATAATTTCTTAACCCGTTGCGTAAAATAGCATTTGGGTTCCCCGCAATATATGCGTCAAAGTAAACACATCGTAACTTATGGATTTCCCAATGTGATATCCCCCATCTTTCGAACGAAAGCCTTTTATAAACCAAGGCATTCTTGGAACGTTCTTCGAATGTCTTACAAACTGATCTCGCCTTCAATAGTTGTGCCGAGGAATTCTGACCGACTCTAGACAAGATTTCTTTAATCATGTCTCCGGGTAGGTCTCTTAAAATATTGGGTTGTCTATCCATTTTGTGTTTTTATACTGTAAAATAGACAAGAGTTAGATTCATAAAAAAAATACTTATTAATACAAGCAATTTTTACATATATCATAAAGCATAAGCACACTATATTACATATATTACACCACACGAATACAACTATCTTATTCCGACTCGCTCGTTTCTTCTTCTTCGGTTTTGGTTCGTTTTGCCAAGTTTCTAGGGATATATGATGTTTCCCTAATACGAGCCGTCGTTTTCCACATTGGTTTAGAAAAACCTGGTGGTTTAGAGGTTCCCGGGTTATTGTCACAACTTAAGAAATACGGGTGTTGACGATACATATAAAGTTCATCGGGTTTGGAATCAAATTTCTCTATTTTTATGCCCTTTCCCTTATTGTTCTCTTTTGCCTTTTTAAATTCAGTTGGGGTAATTTCTATAACATCATCGGAATCCTCGTCGGGATCCGATTCATCGGAGAATTGGTAATCCTCCCAATATTTTGCTTCCTTGGCGGAAACACCGTTTACCATAATTAACCTTGGTCGGTTGGTTGAGAATTTTCTTTTACTTAACCGTTTTATTATTTCCCCCACCGGTTCTATTTCTTCTTCCAATTCCTCCTCCTCCGGTTCTGATTCTTCTTCCGATTCCGATTCCGATTCTTCTTCCGGTTCCTCTTCGGGAACTTGTGAATCAGTCCACGAATCATTCCAAATTACATTTGACTCTTCATTATTATTAGGTGAGTCAATGGGACTTGTATTAGAGGTAGACATCTATCACATAATATCAAACACGTTAACAGATTAATATATCACATAATATTCACATGTTAAAAATATATAGTTTCCAACAAAATTTGTTAAGCAATCATTTTTCAAGTAAACATGGTCGAAGTCCAGACTCACTAATGCATCCTAACAAACTTGATAAGACACACTAATGTAAAATTCTGGTTCTCTAAGACCAACGCTCGGATACCAACTGAAATGTCCCGTTCTTATTGATTAAAAACGTTCCATATTAATTGATTTCGTTGCGAGGTTTTGACCTCTATATGAGACGTTTTTCAAAGACTGCATTCATTTTTAAAACAAACCATAACCTTTATTTCATAAATAAAGGTTTAAAAAGCTTTACGTAGATTATCAAATATTGATAATCTAAAATATCATGTTTACACACAACCATTACATAATGGTTTACAATACAAATATGTTACATCGAAATCAGTTTCTTGAATGCAGTTTTTACACAATATCATACAAACATGGACTCCAAATCTTGTCCTTATTTTAGTATGCAACAGCGGAAGCTCTTAGTATTCACCTGAGAATAAACATGCTTTAAACGTCAACAAAAATGTTGGTGAGTTATAGGTTTAACCTATATATATCAAATCGTAACAATAGACCACAAGATTTCATATTTCAATACACATCCCATACATAGAGATAAAAATCATTCATATGGTGAACACCTGGTAACCGACATTAAAAAGATGCATATATAAGAATATCCCCATCATTCCGGGACACCCTTCGAATATGATATAAATTTCAAAGTACTAAAGCATCCGATACTTTGGATGGGGTTTGTTAGGCCCAATAGATCTATCTTTAGGATTCGCGTCAATTAGGGTGTCTGTTCCCTAATTCTTAGATTACCAGACTTAATAAAAAGGGGCATATTCGATTTCGATAATTCAACCATAGAATGTAGTTTCACATACTTGTGTCTATTTTGTAAATCATTTATAAAACCTACATGTATTCTCATCCCAAAAATATTAGATTTTTAAAAGTGGGACTATAACTCACTTTCACAGATTTTTACTTCGTCGGGAAGTAAGACTTGGCTACTGGTTGATTCACGAACCTATAACAATATATACATATATATCAAAGTATGTTCAAAATATATTTACAATACTTTTAATACATTTTGATGTTTTAAGTTTATTAAGTCAGTTGTCCTCGTTAGTAACCTACAACTAGTTGTCCACGGTTAGATGTACAGAAATAAATCGATAAATATTATCTTGAATTAATCCACGACCCAGTGTATACGTATCTCAGTATTGATCACAACTCAAACTATATATATATTTTGGAATCAACCTCAACCCTGTATAGCTAACTCCAACATTCACATATAGAGTGTCTATGGTTGTTCCGCAATATATATAGATGGGTCGACATGATAGGTCAAAACATTGTATACGTGTCTATGGTATCTCAAGATTACATAATATACAATATAAGTTGATTAGGTTATGGTTGGAATAGATTTATTACTAACTTTCACGTAGGTAAAATGAGTAGTTTTTATCAATCTTGTTTTACTCTCCATTTCTTTGTTTCTAATCCATTTTTAGTGATTCCAGTGGCCACGGTTTCGTATTGAACTTAGCTTTATGAATCTAAATAGAAAAAGTATAAGTTTATAGTCGGAAATATAGGTTAAAAGTCATTTTTGAAAGAGGTAGTCATTTCTGTCGAAAGAACGACATCTTGATGACCATTTTGAAAAACATACTTTCACTTTGAGTTTAACCATGATTTTTGGATATAGTTTCATGTTCATAAGAAAAATCATTTTTCCAGAAGTATAGCTTTTAACTCAAAGTTCTTCTTAGCTTTTAATTATCCCAACCAAAACAGCCCCCGGTTTTACTACGACGGCGTATATCCAGTTTTATGGTGTTTATCGTGTTTTCGGGTTTTAAATCATTAAGTTAGCATATCATATAGATATATAACATGTTTTTAGTTGATTTTAAAAGTCTAGTTAGAAGGATTAACTTTATTTGCGAACAAGTTTAGAATTAACTAAACTATGTTCTAGTGATTACAAGTTTATAACGTTGAATAAGACGGCTTTTTATGTATGAATCGAATGATATTATGAACATCATTACTACCTCAAGTTCCTTGGATAAACCTACTGGAAATAAGAAAAAATGGATCTAGCTTCAAAGGATCCTTGGATGGCTTGAAAGTTCTTGAAGCAGAATCATGACACGAAAACAATTTCAAGTAAGATTTCCATTCGAAATAAGATTGTTATAGTTATAGAAATTGAATTAAAGTTTGAATATGATTATTACCTTGTATTAGAAAGATAACCTACTGTAAGTAACAAAGGTTTCTTGATCTTGGATGATTACTTGGAATGGATTTAGAAAACTTGGAAGTAAACTTCCAATCTTGGAAGTATTCTTGATTTTATGAAACTAGAACTTTTGGAATTTATGAAGAACACTTAGAACTTGAAGATAGAACTTGAGAGAGATCAATTAGATGAAGAAAATTGAAGAATGAAAGTGTTTGTAGGTGTTTTTGGTTGTTGGTGTATGGATTAGATATAAAGGATATGTAATTTTGTTTTCATGTAATTAAGTCATGAATGATTACTCATATTTTTGTAATTTTATGAGATATTTCATGGTAGTTGCCAAATAATGGTTCCCACATGTGTTAGGTGACTCACATGGGCTTCTAAGAGCTGATCATTGGAGTGTATATACCAATAGTACATACATCTAAAAGCTGTGTATTGTACGAATACGAATACGGGTGCATACGAGTAGATTTGTTGATGAAATTGAACGAGGATGTAATTGTAAGCATTTTTGTTAAGTAGAAGTATTTTGATAAGTGTCTTTAAGTCTTTCAAAAGTGTATGAATACATATTAAAACACTACATGTATATACATTTTAACTGAGTCGTTAAGTCATCGTTAGTCGTTACATGTAAATGTTGTTTTGAAACCTTTAGGTTAACGATCTTGTTAAATGTTGTTAACCCAATGTTTATAATATCAAATGAGATTTTAAATTATTATATTATCATGATATTATGATGTACGAATATCTCTTAATATGATCTATATACATTAAATGTCGTTACAACGATAATCGTTACATATATGTCTCGTTTCAAAATCATTAAGTTAGTAGTCTTATTTTTACATATGTAGTTCATTGTTAATACACTTAATGATATATTTACTTATCATTTAACATAATTAACCAAGTGTATCAATATCTTAATATGATTCATATGTACCTAGTAAGACGTTATAACGATAATCGTTATATATATCGTTTTCGAGTTTTTTAATTTAATAGTCTCATTTTTATGTATATAACTCATTGTTAAAATACCTAATGAGATACATACTTATAATAAAATCATGTTAACTATATATATAACCATATATATGTCATCGTATAGTTTTTACAAGTTTTAACGTTCGTGAATCACCGGTCAACTTGGGTGGTCATTTGTCTATATGAAACCTATTCCAATTAATCAAGTCTTAATAAGTTTGATTGCTTAACATGTTGGAAACACTTAATCATGTAAATATAAATTTCATTTAATATATATAAACATTGAAAAGTTCGGGTCACTACACGTTGGCCGGGAACACCCAACAGCCATAGACATCGAACCACCATCCTAACCTTCGCCACCACCTTCTTCTCCGACAAACCAATGACCACTCTCACCACAACCATTACCTCTTCATTCACTTCTCTACCTACTCTCTTCTTGTTTTTATTTCCTGTTGAAGTCGTGATCAAACACCCACTCATCATCATAGTCACTCAAACCACACGACCACCAAAATACCACCACTTATGCTTCATTACTTCTACTTCTATTATTTATAATGTTTCTGTAAGCCGGTAATCGCCTTTGGTTTGCTACTCGATGAAAACTACACAAAGATCATCTTTGTCTTCCTCTTAAAACCACAACTAAATCACGATTCAAAAACCCTTTTCCTATTCTTCTGATTATTCGACAAAACCGTCGGTACTCGTATTGTATTCAGGTTGTTTTGTTATGGTATCGTGTGAAAAGATGAAGATGGTAAAACAGTGATACTCAATGATATTATGTTGGTACTGTAACGAATTGATAGAGATGATGATATGATATTTGCTGCTGTTGTTGCTCGTTGAATTCCAACCCCACAAACTGTCGTAAATCACTGCAGTTGCTACTGCTTCGTATCTATTCTTCGCCACTCAACACCAATGCAAACCACCTCACAACCACTATCATCGTATTTTGCTTGTGCTACACCAATTAATATAGAAGAAAAGAGAAAGATGATAATTACGTTTTAGTTAAATGATTATACAATAAATCGAAGACCCCACTTGTTACTTTTGGTTTAGGAAGTGATAATGATGGCTAGATTTTTACTTTATATTTTTGCTCCAGTTGTGAATTAAATGGTATTCATTAAACCAAATGTTGGGCCAAAAATGGTGTTACAAGTTGGGCCGCTATAATTGCTCTTGTTGGGCCGAAACCTTTGTTGATCGAACAGGCTAGTAAGCTTCTACTATTTGGGCCAGGTGCTCTATGTTGGGCCGATAACATAGATGGTGATCGTGATGGATGATGATAACCGAGGACGATGAAGATGAATGATTATGTTGTTTGTTGTTTGATCGATTGGTATATGAAGAAGATGAAACAATTAAGACGGTTTATATATATATATATATATATATATATATATATATATATATATATATATATATATATATATATATATATATATATAGATTAGGAATAAAATCAGATTAACACAATTGGAGTGATGGTTTAGGTGTGTTTGTGTTATTCGAGAGGTCACGGGTTCGAGCCCGGGCGGGAGTGTTTTGTTTTTAAATCCGATTCTTTAAAAGGTAGCATTTTATTTAAAATTACTGTTATTATTATTGTTACTACTATCATTAATAGAATTTATGGATTACTATAAACATAAGTATTATATTATTATTAATATTATTAACATTATTATTATTATTACTATCGTCATTACTAGTATTATTATGATTATTAGTAAAATTATGATTTTAAGTATTATTATGATTATAGATACAAGTATGAATATTTTTATTATAATTATTATTACTAGTAGTTGTAATATTACTATAATTATTATGGTTAGGATTACTATTATTATTATCATTATGAAAATAACACAAGTTATTATTATCTTCATTAATATTGGTATTAGTATCATATTATAATTGTTAGTATTATTATCATGATTAGGGTTATTATTATTATTATTAGAATTATTATTATTTTTATCATTATTATTATTAGTATTATTAACATATTAAATAAAGATTTTCTATATATAAAAAAATATATTAATGACATAAAACATAACTATATTAATACTTTTGTAATAAATATTAATTATCTATTTAAAGTACATAAAAAATAAATATATCTAATTAAATTAATAATGAAACATATAACTTATTACATTAAAAATCACATCAATAATAATACATAAATCTGTTCGATTACCATTATATGTGTTAATATATACAAATGATATAGGTTCGTGAATCGACACCAACCCTGCATTGTTCAGTTGTTCAATATCGTCATATGTATTTTTACTACAAAATACGGTATGGTGAGTTTCATTTGCTCCCTTTTTAATTGCTTTTGCAATATATATTTTGGGCTGAGAATACATGCGCTGCTTTTATAAATGCTTTACGAAATAGAGACAAGTGATTAAAAATGATATTCTGTGGATTGATGTGCTAGGTAATTTAGTTGCATGTTATAAGAGCATGTAACCGCGAATCCTAAAGATAGATCTATCGGGCTTAATGTAGTGACCCGAACTTTTCCATGTTTATATATATTAATTGAGATTGATATTTACATGATTAAATGTTTCCAACATGTTAAGCAATCAAACTTGTTAAGACTTGATTAATTGAAATATGTTTCATATAGACAATTGATCACCCAAGTTGACCGGTGATTCACGAACGTTAAAACTTGTAAAAACTATATGATGACATATATATGGATATATATATATAGTTAACATGATACTATGATAAGTAAAAATATCATTAAGTATATTAACAATGAACTACATATGTAAAAACAAGACTACTAACTTAATGATTTTTAAACGAGACATATATGTAACGATTATCGTTGTAAAGACATTTAATGTATATATATCATATTAAGAGATATTCATACATGATAATATCATGATAATATAATAATTTAAAATCTCATTTGATATTATAAACATTGGGTTAACAACATTTAACAAGATCGTTAACCTAAAGGTTTCAAAACAACAATTACATGTAACGACTAACGATGACTTAACGACTCAGTTAAAATGTATATACATGTAGTGTTTTAATATGTATTTATACACTTTTTAAAGACTTCAATACACTTATCAAAATACTTCTACTTAACAAAAATGCTTACAATTACATCCTCGTTCAGTTTCATCAACAATTCTACTCGTATGCACCCGTATTCGTACTCGTACAATACACAGCTTTTAGATGTATGTACTATTGGTATATACACTCCAATGATCAGCTCTTAGCAGCCCATGTGAGTCACCTAACACATGTGGGAACCATCATTTGGCAACTAGCATGAAATATCTCATAAAATTACAAAAATATGAGTAATCATTCATGACTTATTTACATGAAAACAAAATTACATATCCTTTATATCTAATCCATACACCAACGACCAAAAACACCTACAAACACTTTCATTCTTCAATTTTCTTCATCTAATTGATCTCTCTCAAGTTCTATCTTCAAGTTCTAAGTGTTCTTCATATATTCTACAAGTTCTAGTTACATAAAATCAAGAATACTTTCAAGTTTGCTAGCTCACTTCCAATCTTGTAAGGTGATCATCCAACCTCAAGAAATCTTTGTTTCTTACAGTAGGTTATCATTTTAATACAAGGTAATAATCATATTCAAACTTTGGTTCAATTTCTATAACTATAACAATCTTATTTCAAGTGATGATCTTACTTGAACTTGTTTTCGTGTCATGATTCTGCTTCAAGAACTTCGAGCCATCCAAGGATCCGTTGAAGCTAGATCCATTTTTCTCTTTTCCAGTAGGTTTATCCAAGGAACTTAAGGTAGTAATGATGTTCATAACATCATTCGATTCATACATATAAAGCTATCTTATTCGAAGGTTTAAACTTGTAATCACTAGAACATAGTTTAGTTAATTCTAAACTTGTTCGCAAACAAAAGTTAATCCTTCTAACTTGACTTTTAAAATCAACTAAACACATGTTCTATATCTATATTATATGCTAACTTAATGATTTAAAACCTGAAAACACGAAAAACACCGTAAAACCGGATTTACGCCGTCGTAGTAACACCGCGGGCTATTTTGGGTTAGTTAATTAAAAACTATGATAAACTTTGATTTAAAAGTTGTTATTCTGAGAAAATGATTTTTATTATGAACATGAAACTATATCCAAAAATTATGGTTAAACTCAAATTGGAAGTATGTTTTCTAAAATGGTCATCTAGACGTCGTTCTTTCGACTGAAATGACTACCTTTACAAAAATGACTTGTAACTTATTTTTTCGACTATAAACCTATACTTTTTCTGTTTAGATTCATAAAATAGAGTTCAATATGAAACCATAGCAATTTGATTCACTCAAAACGGATTTAAAATGAAGAAGTTATGGGTAAAACAAGATTGGATAATTTTTCTCATTTTAGCTACGTGAAAATTGGTAACAAATCTATTCCAACCATAACTTAATCAACTTGTATTGTATATTATGTAATCTTGAGATACCATAGACACGTATACAATGTTTCGACCTATCACGTCGACACATCTATATATATTTCGGAACAACCATAGACACTCTATATGTGAATGTTGGAGTTAGCTATACAGGGTTGAGGTTGATTCCAAAATATATATAGTTTGAGTTGTGATCAATACTGAGATACGTATACACTGGGTCATGGATTGATTCAAGATAATATTTATCGATTTATTTCTGTACATCTAACTGTGGACAACTAGTTGTAGGTTACTAACGAGGACAGCTGACTTAATAAACTTAAAACATCAAAATATATTAAAAGTGTTGTAAATATATTTTGAACATACTTTGATATATATGTATATATTGTTATAGGTTCGTGAATCAACTAGTGCCCAAGTCTTACTTCCCGACGAAGTAAAAATCTGTAAAAGTGAGTTATAGTCCCACTTTTAAAATCTAATATTTTTGGGATGAGAATACACGCAGGTTTTATAAATGATTTACAAAATAGACACAAGTACGTGAAACTACATTCTATGGTTGAATTATCGAAATCGAATATGCCCCTTTTTATAAAGTCTGGTAATCTAAGAATTAGGGAACAGACACCCTAATTGACGCGAATCCTAAAGATAGATCTATTGTGAAATGTCCCGTTCTTATTGATTAAAAACGTTCCATATTAATTGATTTCGTTGCGAGGTTTTGACCTCTATATGAGACGTTTTTCAAAGACTGCATTCATTTTTAAACAAACCATAACCTTTATTTCATCAATAAAGGTTTAAAAAGCTTTACGTAGATTATCAAATAATGATAATCTAAAATATCCTGTTTACACACGACCATTACATAATGGTTTACAATACAAATATGTTACAACAAAATAAGTTTCTTGAATGCAGTTTTTACACAATATCATACAAGCATGGACTCCAAATCTTGTCCTTATTTAAGTATGCGACAGCGGAAGCTCTTAATAATCACCTGAGAATAAACATGCTTAAAACGTCAACAAAAATGTTGGTGAGTTATAGGTTTAACCTATATATATCAAATCGTAACAATAGACCACAAGATTTCATATTTCAATACACATCCCATACATAGAGATAAAAATCATTCATATGGTGAACACCTGGTAACCGAAAATAACAAGATGCATATATAAGAATATCCCCATCATTCCGGGACACCCTTCGGATATGATATAAATTTCGAAGTACTAAAGCATCCGGTACTTTGGATGGGGTTTGTTAGGCCCAATAGATCTATCTTTAGGATTCGCGTCAATTAGGGTGTCTGTTCCCTAATTCTTAGATTACCAGAGTTAATAAAAAGGGGCATATTCGATTTCGATAATTCAACCATAGAATGTAGTTTCACGTACTTGTGTCTATTTTGTAAATCATTTATAAAACCTGCATGTATTCTCATCCCAAAAATATTAGATTTTAAAAGTGGGACTATAACTCACTTTCACAGATTTTTACTTCGTCGGGAAGTAAGACTTGGCCACTGGTTGATTCACGAACCTATAACAATATATACATATATATCAAAGTATGTTCAAAATATATTTACAACACTTTTAATATATTTTGATGTTTTAAGTTTATTAAGTCAGCTGTCCTCGTTAGTAACCTACAACTAGTTGTCCACAGTTAGATGTACAGAAATAAATCGATAAATATTATCTTGAATCAATCCACGACCCAGTGTATACGTATCTCAGTATTGATCACAACTCAAACTATATATATTTTGGAATCAACCTCAACCCTGTATAGCTAACTCCAACATTCACATATAGAGTGTCTATGGTTGTTCCGAAATATATATAGATGTGTCGACATGATAGGTCGAAACATTGTATACGTGTCTATGGTATCTCAAGATTACATAATATACAATACAAGTTGATTAAGTTATGGTTGGAATAGATTTGTTACCAATTTTCACGTAGCTAAAATGAGAAAAATTATCCAATCTTGTTTTACCCATAACTTCTTCATTTTAAATCCGTTTTGAGTGAATCAAATTGCTATGGTTTCATATTGAACTCTATTTTATGAATCTAAACAGAAAGTATAGGTTTATAGTCGGAAAAATAAGTTACAAGTCGTTTTTGTAAAGGTAGTCATTTCAGTCGATAGAACGACGTCTAGATGACCATTTTAGAAAACATACTTCCACTTTGAGTTTAATCATAATTTTTGGATATAGTTTCATGTTCATAATAAAAATCATTTTCTCATAATAACAACTTTTAAATCAAAGTTTATCATAGTTTTTAATTAACTAACCCAAAACAGCCCGCGGTGTTACTACGACGGCGTAAATCCGGTTTTACGGTGTTTTTCGTGTTTCCAGGTTTTAAATCATTAAGTTAGCATATCATATAGATATAGAACATGTGTTTAGTTGATTTTAAAAGTCAAGTTAGAAGGATTAACTTTTGTTTGCGAACAAGTTTAGAATTAACTAAACTATGTTCTAGTGATTACAAGTTTAAACCTTCGAATAAGATAGCTTTATATGTATGAATCGAATGATGTTATGAACATCATTACTACCTTAATTTCCTTGGATAAACCTACTGGAAAAGAGAAAAATGGATCTAGCTTCAATGGATCCTTGGATGGCTCGAAGTTCTTGAAGCAGAATCATGACACGAAAACAAGTTCAAGTAAGATCATCACTTGAAATAAGATTGTTATAGTTATAGAAATTGAACCAAAGTTTGAATATGATTATTACCTTGTATTAGAATGATAACCTACTGTAAGAAACAAAGATTTCTTGAGGTTGGATGATCACCTTACAAGATTGGAAGTGAGCTAGCAAACTTGAAAGTATTCTTGATTTTATGAAACTAGAACTTTTGGAATTTATGAAGAACACTTAGAACTTGAAGATAGAACTTGAGAGAGATCAATTAGATGAAGAAAATTGAAGAATGAAAGTGTTTGTAGGTGTTTTTGGTCGTTGGTGTATGGATTAGATATAAAGGATATGTAATTTTGTTTTCATGTAAATAAGTCATGAATGATTACTCATATTTTTGTAATTTTATGAGATATTTCTTGCTAGTTGCCAAATGATGGTTCCCACATGTGTTAGGTGACTCACATGGGCTGCTAAGAGCTGATCATTGGAGTGTATATACCAATAGTACATACATCTAAAAGCTGTGTATTGTACGAGTACGAATACGGGTGCATACGAGTAGAATTGTTGATGAAACTGAACGAGGATGTAATTGTAAGCATTTTTGTTAAGTAGAAGTATTTTAATAAGTGTATTGAAGTCTTTCAAAAGTTTATAAATACATATTAAAACACTACATGTATATACATTTTAACTGAGTCGTTAAGTCATCGTTAGTCGTTACATGTAAGTGTTGTTTTGAAACCTTTAGGTTAACGATCTTGTTAAATGTTGTTAACCCAATGTTTATAATATCAAATGAGATTTTAAATTATTATATTATCATGATATTATCATGTATGAATATCTCTTAATATGATATATATACATTAAATGTCTTTACAACGATAATCGTTACATATATGTCTCGTTTAAAAATCATTAAGTTATAAGTTAGTAGTCTTGTTTTTACATATGTAGTTCATTGTTAATATACTTTATGATATGTTTTCTTATCATAGTATCATGTTAACTATATATATATCCATATATATGTCATCATATAGTTTTTACAAGTTTTAACGTTCGTGAATCACCGATCAACTTGGGTGGTCAATTGTCTATATGAAACATATTTCAATTAATCAAGTCTTAACAAGTTTGATTGCTTAACATGTTGGAAACATTTAATCATGTAAATATCAATCTCAATTAATATATATAAACATGGAAAAGTTCGGGTCACTACAGTACCTACCCGTTAAATAAATTTCGTCCCGAAATTTTAAGCTGTTGAAGGTGTTGACGAATCTTCTGGAAATAGATGCGGGTATTTCTTCTTCATCTGATCTTCACTCTCCCAGGTGAACTCGGGTCCTCTACGAGCATTCCATCGAACCTTAACAATTGGTATCTTGTTTTGCTTAAGTCTTTTAACCTCACGATCCATTATTTCGACGGGTTCTTCGATGAATTGAAGTTTTTCGTTGATTTGGATTTCATCTAACGGAATAGTGAGATCTTCTTTAGCAAAACATTTCTTCAAATTCGAGACGTGGAAAGTGTTATGTACAGCCGCGAGTTGTTGAGGTAACTCAAGTCGGTAAGCTACTGGTCCGACACGATCAATAATCTTGAATGGTCCAATATACCTTGGATTTAATTTCCCTCGTTTACCAAATCGAACAACGCCTTTCCAAGGTGCAACTTTAAGCATGACCATCTCTCCAATTTCAAATTCTATATCTTTTCTTTTAATGTCAGCGTAGCTCTTTTGTCGACTTTGGGCAGTTTTCAACCGTTGTTGAATTTGGATGATCTTCTCGGTAGTTTCTTGTATAATCTCCGGACCCGTAATCTGTCTATCCCCCACCTCACTCCAACAAATCGGAGACCTACACTTTCTACCATAAAGTGCTTCAAACGGTGCCATCTCAATGCTTGAATGGTAGCTGTTGTTGTAGGAAAATTCTGCTAACGGTAGATGTCGATCCCAACTGTTTCCGAAATCAATAACACATGCTCGTAGCATGTCTTCAAGCGTTTGTATCGTCCTTTCGCTCTGCCCATCAGTTTGTGGATGATAGGCAGTACTCATGTCTAGACGAGTTCCTAATGCTTGCTGTAATGTCTGCCAGAATCTTGAAATAAATCTGCCATCCCTATCAGAGATAATAGAGATTGGTATTCCATGTCTGGAGATGACTTCCTTCAAATACAGTCGTGCTAACTTCTCCATCTTGTCATCTTCTCTTATTGGTAGGAAGTGTGCGGATTTGGTGAGACGATCAACTATTACCCAAATAGTATCAAAACCGCTTGCAGTCCTTGGCAATTTAGTGATGAAATCCATGGTAATGTTTTCCCATTTCCATTCCGGGATTTCGGGTTGTTGAAGTAGACCTGATGGTTTCTGATGCTCAGCTTTGACCTTAGAACACGTCAAACATTCTCCTACGTATTTAGCAACATCGGCTTTCATACCCGGCCACCAAAAATGTTTCTTGAGATCCTTGTACATCTTCCCCGTTCCAGGATGTATTGAGTATCTGGTTTTATGAGCTTCTCTAAGTACCATTTCTCTCATATCTCCAAATTTTGGTACCCAAATCCTTTCAGCCCTATACCGGGTTCCGTCTTCCCGAATATTAAGATGCTTCTCCGATCCTTTGGGTATTTCATCCTTTAAATTTCCCTCTTTTAAAACTCCTTGTTGCGCCTCCTTTATTTGAGTAGTAAGGTTATTATGAATCATTATATTCATAGATTTTACTCGAATGGGTTCTCTGTCCTTCCTGCTCAAGGCATCGGCTACCACATTTGCCTTCCCCGGGTGGTAACGAATCTCAAAGTCGTAATCATTCAATAATTCAATCCACCTACGCTGCCTCATATTCAGTTGTTTCTGATTAAATATGTGTTGAAGACTTTTGTGGTCGGTATATATAATACTTTTGACCCCATATAAGTAGTGCCTCCAAGTCTTTAATGCAAAAACAACCGCGCCTAATTCCAAATCATGCGTCGTATAATTTTGTTCGTGAATCTTCAATTGTCTAGACGCATAAGCAATCACCTTCGTTCGTTGCATTAATACACAACCGAGACCTTGCTTTGATGCATCACAATAAATCACAAAATCATCATTCCCTTCAGGCAATGACAATATAGGTGCCGTAGTTAGCTTTTTCTTCAATAACTGAAACGCTTTCTCTTGTTCATCATTCCATTCAAATTTCTTCCCTTTATGCGTTAATGCAGTCAAGGGTTTTGCTATTCTGGAAAAGTCTTGGATGAACCTTCTGTAGTAACCAGCTAGTCCTAAAAACTGGCGTATGTGTTTCGGAGTTTTCGGGGTTTCCCACTTTTCAACAGTTTCTATCTTTGCCGGATCCACCTTAATACCTTCTTTGTTCACTATGTGACCGAGGAATTGAACTTCTTCCAACCAAAATGCACACTTTGAAAACTTAGCGTACAATTCTTCCTTCCTCAATACTTCTAACACCTTTCTCAAATGTTCACCGTGTTCTTGGTCATTCTTTGAGTAAATAAGTATGTTATCAATGAAAACAATGACAAACTTGTCAAGGTATGGTCCACACACTCGGTTCATAAGGTCCATGAACACAGCTGGTGCATTAGTTAAACCAAACGGCATGACCATGAACTCGTAATGACCATAACGTGTTCTGAAAGCAGTCTTTAGAATATCATCTTCTTTCACCCGCATTTGATGATACCCGGAACGTAAGTCAATCTTTGAATAAACAGACGAGCCTTGTAGTTGATCAAATAAGTCGTCGATTCTCGGTAGTGGGTAGCGGTTCTTGATGGTAAGTTTGTTCAACTCTCGGTAGTCGATACACAACCTGAATGTACCATCTTTCTTCTTGACAAACAAAACAGGAGCTCCCCACGGTGATGTGCTTGGTCGAATGAAACCACGCTCTAAAAGTTCTTGTAATTGGCTTTGCAGTTCTTTCATCTCGCTGGGTGCGAGTCTGTAAGGAGCACGAGCTATTGGTGCAGCTCCTGGTACAAGATCTATTTGAAATTCAACGGATCGATGTGGGGGTAATCCCGGTAATTCTTTCGGAAATACATCGGGAAATTCTTTTGCAATGGGAACATCATTGATGCTCTTTTCTTCAGTTTGTACTTTCTCGACGTGTGCTAGAACAGCATAGCAACCTTTTCTTATTAGTTTTTGTGCCTTCAAATTACTAATAAGATGTAGCTTCGTGTTGCCCTTTTCTCCGTACACCATTAAGGGTTTTCCTTTTTCTCGTATAATGCGAATTGCATTTTTGTAACAAACGATCTCCGCTTTCACTTCTTTCAACCAGTCCATACCGATTATCACATCAAAACTCCCTAACTCTACTGGTATCAAATCAATCTTAAATGTTTCGCTAACTAGTTTAATTTCTCGATTCCGACATATATTATCTGCTGAAATTAATTTACCATTTGCTAATTCGAGTAAAAATTTACTATCCAAAGGCGTCAATGGACAACTTAATTTAGCACAAAAATCTCTACTCATATAGCTTCTATCCGCACCCGAATCAAATAAAACGTAAGCAGATTTATTGTCAATAAGAAACGTACCCGTAACAAGCTCCGGGTCTTCCTGTGCCTCTACCGTATTAATATTGAAAACTCTTCCACGGCCTTGTCCATTCGTGTTCTCCTGGTTCGGGCAATTTCTAATAATGTGGCCTGGTTTTCCACATTTATAACAAACTACATTGGCATAACTTGCTCCGACACTACTTGCTCCGCCATTACTCGTTCCGACACCATTTGTTCCTTTCGTTCTATTAACCCCTGGTCCGTAGACCTCACACTTCGCCGCGCTATGACCATTTCTTTTACACTTGTTGCAAAATTTGGTGCAGAACCCCGAGTGATTCTTTTCACACCTTTGGCATAGCTGCTTCTGATTGTTGTTGTTGTTGCGGTTATTATTGTTATTGGGATGATTGTTGTAGTTGCTGTTGTTGTTGTTGTTGTTGTTGGGCCGTTTGTTGTAGTTGCGATTGATGTTGCGATTGTTGGGATAATTGTTGCGATTATTGTTGTAATTGTTGTTGTTGTTGTATTGGTGATTCTTATCACCGTTTTCCTCCCACTTTCTTTTGACTTGCTTCACATTGGCCTCTTCAGCAGTCTGTTCTTTAATTCTTTCTTCAATCTGGTTCACTAGTTTGTGAGCCATTCTACATGCCTGTTGTATGGAGGCGGGCTTGTGTGAACTTATATCTTCTTGGATTCTTTCCGGTAATCCTTTCACAAACGCGTCGATCTTCTCTTCCTCATCTTCGAATGCTCCCGGACACAATAGGCACAATTCTGTGAATCGTCTTTCGTACGTGGTAATATCAAATCCTTGGGTTCGTAACCCTCTAAGTTATGTCTTGAGCTTATTGACCTCGGTTCTGGGACGGTACTTCTCGTTCATCAAGTGCTTGAATGCTGACCACGGTAGTGCGTACGCATCGTCTTGTCCCACTTGCTCTAGATAGGTATTCCACCATGTTAACGCAGAACCTGTGAAGGTATGCGTAGCGTACTTCACTTTGTCCTCTTCAGTACACTTACTTATGGCAAACACCGATTCGACCTTCTCGGTCCACCGTTTCAATCCGATCGGTCCTTCGGTTCCATCAAATTCCAAAGGTTTGCAGGCAGTGAATTCTTTGTAGGTGCATCCTACACGATTTCCTGTACTGCCAGATCCAAGGTTATTGTTGGTATGTAGCGCAGCCTGTACTGCGGCTATGTTTGAAGCTAGAAAAGTACGGAATTCCTCTTCATTCATATTCACGGTGTGTCGAGTAGTCGGTGCCATTTCCTTCAAAATAGTCAAATGGAACAAGTTAATCATACAGAATATTAAGAGTAGTTAATAGTATTTCGTAGCATAATATGAACTCATTTATAAAAGCTTTTTCTTCATATTAGCGTTTTATAAGTTTAAATTCGGGTAGTACCTACCCGTTAAGTTCATACTTAGTAGCTAATATACAATTCAACTACTACAATTCTATATGAAAAACTGATTATAATAATATTTCGCGTTCAAAATTTTATACAATATTTTACAAACTTACAATACCGCTTATTTTACATAAAGCATGAAATATAGCACACAATAACTTTGATACAAGATAGTTGTGAAGATAATTCTAGCTAGTACACAAGTCGTTCAGCAAAGGCAATAAAGACACGTAATTCATACGTCCAGAAACAAGTCATGCATTCTGGTTTTACTAGGACGACTTCCCATCCTTGGTCTTGTGCAACATAACCGTTATGGCCGTTGATAAGACAGCGTGTTGTAACGTCGTCAAAGGGACGAGGATTACGTAATGTCCAACAGTCCCGTAACAATCTAAAAACCTCATTTCTTACCCCAATTACCGACTCCGTCACTTGTGGAAACGTTTTGTTTAATAGTTGTAGCCCGATGTTCTTGTTCTCACTTTGGTGAGAAGCGAACATTACTAATCCGTAAGCATAACATGCTTCTTTATGTTGCATGTTAGCCGCTTTTTCAAAATCACGAAGTCCAATATTCGAATATATTGAGTCAAAATAATTTCTTAACCCGTTGCGTAAAATAGCATTTGGGTTCCCCGCAATATATGCGTCAAAGTAAACACATCGTAACTTATGGGTTTCCCAATGTGATATCCCCCATCTTTCAAACGAAAGTCTCTTATAAACCAAGACATTCTTGGAACGTTCTTCGAATGTCTTACAAACTGATCTCGCCTTAAATAGTTGTGCCGAAGAATTCTGGCCGACTCTAGACAAGATTTCATCAATCATGTCTCCGGGTAGGTCTCTTAAAATATTGGGTTGTCTATCCATTTTGTGTTTTTAAACTGTAAAATAGACAAGAGTTAGATTCATAAAAAAATACTTATTAATACAAGCAATTTTTACATATATCATAAAGCATAAGAACACTATATTACATATATTACACCACACGAATACAACTATCTTATTCCGACTCGCTCGTTTCTTCTTCTTCGGTTTTGGTTCGTTTTGCCAAGTTTCTAGGGATATATGATTTTCCCCTAATACGAGCCGTCGTTATCCACATTGGTTTAGAAAAACCTGGTGGTTTAGAGGTTCCCGGGTCATTGTTACAACTTAAGGACTTCGGGGGTTGACGATACATATAAAGTTCATCGGGGTTGGAATTAGATTTCTCTATTTTTATGCCCTTTCCCTTATTATTTTCTTTTGCCTTTTTAAATTCAGTTGGGGTAATTTCTATAACATCATCGGAATTCTTGTCGGAATCCGATTCATCGGAGAATTGGTAATCCTCCCAATATTTTGCTTCCTTGGCGGAAACACCATTGACCATAATTAACCTTGGTCGGTTGGTTGAGGATTTTCTTTTACTTAACCGTTTTATTATTTCCCCCACCGGTTCTATTTCTTCATCCGGTTCCGATTCTTCTTCCGGTTCCGATTCTTCTTCCGGTTCCGACTCTTCTTCCGGTTCCTCTTCGGGAACTTGTGAATCAGTCCACGAATCATTCCAATTTACATTTGACTCTTCATTATTATTAGGTGAGTCAATGGGACTTGTTCTAGAGGTAGACATCTATCACATAATATCAAACGCGTTAAGAGATTAATATATCACATAATATTCACATGTTAAAAATATATAGTTTCCAACAAAATTTGTTAAACAATCATTTTTCAAATAAACACGGTCGAAGTCCAGACTCACTAATGCATCCTAACAAGCTCGATAAGACACACTAATGCAAAATTCTGGTTCTCTAAGACCAACGCTCGGATACCAACTGAAATGTCCCGTTCTTATTGATTAAAAACGTTCCATATTAATTGATTTCGTTGCGAGGTTTTGACCTCTATATGAGACGTTTTTCAAAGACTGCATTCATTTTTAAACAAACCATAACCTTTATTTCATCAATAAAGGTTTAAAAAGCTTTACGTAGATTATCAAATAATGATAATCTAAAATATCCTGTTTACACACGACCATTACATAATGGTTTACAATACAAATATGTTACAACAAAATAAGTTTCTTGAATGCAGTTTTTACACAATATCATACAAGCATGGACTCCAAATCTTGTCCTTATTTAAGTATGCGACAGCGGAAGCTCTTAATAATCACCTGAGAATAAACATGCTTAAAACGTCAACAAAAATGTTGGTGAGTTATAGGTTTAACCTATATATATCAAATCGTAACAATAGACCACAAGATTTCATATTTCAATACACATCCCATACATAGAGATAAAAATCATTCATATGGTGAACACCTGGTAACCGACAATAACAAGATGCATATATAAGAATATCCCCATCATTCCGGGACACCCTTCGGATATGATATAAATTTCGAAGTACTAAAGCATCCGGTACTTTGGATGGGGTTTGTTAGGCCCAATAGATCTATCTTTAGGATTCGCGTCAATTAGGGTGTCTGTTCCCTAATTCTTAGATTACCAGACTTAATAAAAAGGGGCATATTCGATTTCGATAATTCAACCATAGAATGTAGTTTCACGTACTTGTGTCTATTTTGTAAATCATTTATAAAACCTGCATGTATTCTCATCCCAAAAATATTAGATTTTAAAAGTGGGACTATAACTCACTTTCACAGATTTTTACTTCGTCGGGAAGTAAGACTTGGCCACTGGTTGATTCACGAACCTATAACAATATATACATATATATCAAAGTATGTTCAAAATATATTTACAACACTTTTAATATATTTTGATGTTTTAAGTTTATTAAGTCAGCTGTCCTCGTTAGTAACCTACAACTAGTTGTCCACAGTTAGATGTACAGAAATAAATCGATAAATATTATCTTGAATCAATCCACGACCCAGTGTATACGTATCTCAGTATTGATCACAACTCAAACTATATATATTTTGGAATCAACCTCAACCCTGTATAGCTAACTCCAACATTCACATATAGAGTGTCTATGGTTGTTCCGAAATATATATAGATGTGTCGACATGATAGGTCGAAACATTGTATACGTGTCTATGGTATCTCAAGATTACATAATATACAATACAAGTTGATTAAGTTATGGTTGGAATAGATTTGTTACCAATTTTCACGTAGCTAAAATGAGAAAAATTATCCAATCTTGTTTTACCCATAACTTCTTCATTTTAAATCCGTTTTGAGTGAATCAAATTGCTATGGTTTCATATTGAACTCTATTTTATGAATCTAAACATAAAAGTATAGGTTTATAGTCGGAAAAATAAGTTACAAGTCGTTTTTGTAAAGGTAGTCATTTCAGTCGAAAGAACGACGTCTAGATGACCATTTTAGAAAACATACTTCCACTTTGAGTTTAATCATAATTTTTGGATATAGTTTCATGTTCATAATAAAAATCATTTTCTCATAATAACAACTTTTAAATCAAAGTTTATCATAGTTTTTAATTAACTAACCCAAAACAGCCCGCGGTGTTACTACGACGGCGTAAATCCGGTTTTACGGTGTTTTTCGTGTTTCCAGGTTTTAAATCATTAAGTTAGCATATCATATAGATATAGAACATGTGTTTAGTTGATTTTAAAAGTCAAGTTAGAAGGATTAACTTTTGTTTGCGAACAAGTTTAGAATTAACTAAACTATGTTCTAGTGATTACAAGTTTAAACCTTCGAATAAGATAGCTTTATATGTATGAATCGAATGATGTTATGAACATCATTACTACCTTAATTTCCTTGGATAAACCTACTGGAAAAGAGAAAAATGGATCTAGCTTCAATGGATCCTTGGATGGCTCGAAGTTCTTGAAGCAGAATCATGACACGAAAACAAGTTCAAGTAAGATCATCACTTGAAATAAGATTGTTATAGTTATAGAAATTGAACCAAAGTTTGAATATGATTATTACCTTGTATTAGAATGATAACCTACTGTAAGAAACAAATATTTCTTGAGGTTGGATGATCACCTTACAAGATTGGAAGTGAGCTAGCAAACTTGAAAGTATTCTTGATTTTATGAAACTATAACTTTTGGAATTTATGAAGAACACTTAGAACTTGAAGATAGAACTTGAGAGAGATCAATTAGATGAAGAAAATTGAAGAATGAAAGTGTTTGTAGGTGTTTTTGGTCGTTGGTGTATGGATTAGATATAAAGGATATGTAATTTTGTTTTCATGTAAATAAGTCATGAATGATTACTCATATTTTTGTAATTTTATGAGATATTTCTTGCTAGTTGCCAAATGATGGTTCCCACATGTGTTAGGTGACTCACATGGGCTGCTAAGAGCTGATCATTGGAGTGTATATACCAATAGTACATACATCTAAAAGCTGTGTATTGTACGAGTACGAATACGGGTGCATACGAGTAGAATTGTTGATGAAACTGAACGAGGATGTAATTGTAAGCATTTTTGTTAAGTAGAAGTATTTTGATAAGTGTATTGAAGTCTTTCAAAAGTGTATAAATACATATTAAAACACTACATGTATATACATTTTAACTGAGTCGTTAAGTCATCGTTAGTCGTTACATGTAAGTGTTGTTTTGAAACCTTTAGGTTAACGATCTTGTTAAATGTTGTTAACCCAATGTTTATAATATCAAATGAGATTTTAAATTATTATATTATCATGATATTATCATGTATGAATATCTCTTAATATGATATATATACATTAAATGTCTTTACAACGATAATCGTTACATATATGTCTCGTTTAAAAATCATTAAGTTAGTAGTCTTGTTTTTACATATGTAGTTCATTGTTAATATACTTTATGATATGTTTTCTTATCATAGTATCATGTTAACTATATATATATCCATATATATGTCATCATATAGTTTTTACAAGTTTTAACGTTCGTGAATCACCGATCAACTTGGGTGGTCAATTGTCTATATGAAACATATTTCAATTAATCAAGTCTTAACAAGTTTGATTGCTTAACATGTTGGAAACATTTAATCATGTAAATATCAATCTCAATTAATATATATAAACATGGAAAAGTTCGGGTCACTACATATTGGGCCTAACAAACCCCATCCAAAGTACCGGATGCTTTAGTACTTCGAAATTTATATCATATCCGAAGGGTGTCCCGGAATGATGGGGATATTCTTATATATATGCATCTTGTTAATGTCGGTTACCAGGTGTTCACCATATGAATGATTTTTATCTCTATGTATGGGATGTGTATTGAAATATGAAATCTTGTGGTCTATTATTATGATTTGATATATATAGGTTAAACCTATAACTCACCAACATTTTTGTCGACGTTTTAAGCATGTTTATTCTCAGGTGATTATTAAGAGCTTCCGCTGTCGCATACTTAAATAAGGACGAGATTTGGAGTCCATGCTTGTATGATATTGTGTAAAAACTGCATTCAAGAAACTTATTTTGTTGTAACATATTTGTATTGTAAACCATTATGTAATGGTCGTGTGTAAACAGGATATTTTAGATTATCATTATTTGATAATCTACGTAAAGCTTTTTAAACCTTTATTGATGAAATAAAGGTTATGGTTTGTTTTAAAATGAATGCAGTCTTTGAAAAACGTCTCATATAGAGGTCAAAACCTCGCAACGAAATCAATTAATATGGAACGTTTTTAATCAATAAGAACGGGACATTTCAGTTGGTATCCGAGCGTTGGTCTTAGAGAACCAGAATTTTGCATTAGTGTGTCTTATCGAGTTTGTTAGGATGCATTAGTGAGTCTGGACTTCGACCGTGTTTACTTGAAAAATGATTGCTTAACAAATTTTGTTGGAAACTATATATTTTTAACATGTGAATATTATGTGATATATTAATCTCTTAACGCGTTTGATATTATGTGATAGATGTCTACCTCTAGAACAAGTCCCATTGACTCACCTAATAATAATGAAGAGTCAAATGTAAATTGGAATGATTTGTGGACTGATTCACAAGTTCCCAAAGAGGAACCGGAAAAAGAGTCGGAACAGGAAGAAGAATCGGAACCGGAAGAAGAATCGGAACCGGATGAAGAAATAGAACCGGTGGGGGAAATAATAAAACGGTTAAGTAAAAGAAAATCCTCAACCAACCGACCAAGGTTAATTATGGTCAATGGTGTTTCCGCCAAGGAAGCAAAATATTGGGAGGATTACCAATTCTCCGATGAATCGGATTCCGACGAGAATTCCGATGATGTTATAGAAATTACCCCAACTGAATTTAAAAAGGCAAAAGAAAATAATAAGGGAAAGGGCATAAAAATAGAGAAATCTAATTCCAACCCCGATGAACTTTATATGTATCGTCAACCCCCGAAGTCCTTAAGTTGTAACAATGACCCGGGAACCTCTAAACCACCAGGTTTTTCTAAACCAATGTGGAAAACGACGGCTCGTATTAGGGGAACATCATATATCCCTAGAAACTTGGCAAAACGAACCAAAACCGAAGAAGAAAAAACGAGCGAGTCAGAATAAGATAGTTGTATTCGTGTGGTGTAATATATGTAATATAGTGTGCTTATGCTTCATGATATATGTAAAAATTGCTTGTATTAATAAGTATTTTTTTATGAATCTAACTCTTGTCTATTTTACAGTATAAAAACACAAAATGGATAGACAACCCAATATTTTAAGAGACCTACCTAGAGACATGATTGATGAAATCTTGTCTAGAGTCGGTCAGAATTCTTCGGCACAATTATTTACGGCGAAATCAGTTTGTAAGACATTCGAAGAACGTTCCAAGAATGTCTTGGTTTATAAGAGACTTTCGTTTGAAAGATGGGGGATATCACATTGGGAAACCCATAAGTTACGATGTGTTTACTTTGACGCATATATTGCGGGGAACCCAAATGCTATTTTACGCAACGGGTTAAGAAATTATTTTGTCTCAATGTATCCGAATATAGGACTTCAATATTTAGAAAAAGCGGCTAACATGCAACATAAAGAAGCATGCTATGCTTACGGGTTAATAATGTTCGCTTCTCACCAAAGTGAGAAAAAGAACATCGGGCTACAACTATTAAACAAAACGTTCCCACAAGTGACGGAGTCGGTAATTGGGGTAAGAAATGAGGTTTTTAGGTTATTACGAGACTGTTGGTCATTACGTAACCCTCGTCCCTTTGACGACGTTACAACACGCTGTCTTATCAATGGCCATAACTGTTATGTTCCACAAGACTAAGGATGGGAAGTAATCCTAGTAAAACCAGAATGCATGACTTGTTTCTGGACGTATGAATTACGTGTCTTTATTGCCTTTGCTGAACGACTTGTGTACTAGCTAGAATTATCTTCACAACCATCTTGTATCAAATTTATTATGTGCTATATTTCATGCTATATGTAAAATAAGCGGTATTGTAAGTTTGTAAAATATTGTGTAAAAGTTTGAACGTAAAATATTATTATAATCAGTTTTTCATATAGAATTGTAGTAGTTGAATTGTATATTAGCTACTAAGTATGAACTTAACGGGTAGGTACTACCCGAATTTAAACTTATAAAACGCTAATATGAAGAAAAAGCTTTTATAAATGAGTTCATATTATGCTACGAAATACTATTAACTACTCTTAATATTCTGTATGATTAACTTGTTCCATTTGACTATTTTGAAGGAAATGGCACCGACTACTCGACACACCGTGAATATGAATGAAGAGGAATTCCGTACTTTTCTAGCTTCAAACATAGCCGCAGTACAGGCTGCGCTACATACCAACAATAACCTTGGATCTAGCAGTACAGGAAATCGTGTAGGATGCACCTACAAAGAATTCACTGCCTGCAAACCTTTGGAATTTGATGGAATTGAAGGACCGATCGGATTGAAACGGTGGACCGAGAAGGTCGAATCGGTGTTTGCCATAAGTAAGTGTACTGAAGAGGACAAAGTGAAGTACGCTACGCATACCTTCACAGGTTCTGCATTAACATGGTGGAATACCTATCTAGAGCAAGTGGGACAAGATGATGCGTACGCACTACCGTGGTCAGCATTCAAGCACTTGATGAACGAGAAGTACCGTCCCAGAACTGAGGTCAATAAGCTCAAGACAGAACTTAGAGGGTTACAAACCCGAGGATTTGATATTACCACGTACGAAAGACGATTCACAAAACTGTGCCTATTGTGTCCGAGAGCGTTCGAAGATGAGGAAGAGAAGATCGACGCGTTTGTGAAAGGATTACCGGAAAGAATCCAAGAAGATATAAGTTCACACGAGCCCGCCTCCATACAACAGGCATGTAGAATGGCTCACAAACTAGTGAACCAGATTGAGGAAAGAATTAAAGAACAGACGGCTGAAGAGGCCAATGTGAAGCAAGTCAAAAGAAAGTGGGAGGAAAACGGTGATAAGAATCACCAATACAACAACAGCAATTACAATAATAATCGCAACAATTATCCCAACAATCGCAACATCAATCGCAACTACAACAAACAGCCCAACAACAACAATAACAACGACAGCAACTACAACAATCATTCCAACAACAATAACAACCGCAACAACAACAACAATCAGAAGCAGCTATGCCAAAGGTGTGAAAAGTATCACTCGGGGTTCTGCACCAAATTTTGCAACAAGTGTAAAAGAAATGGTCATAGTACGACGAAGTGTGAGGTCTACGGACCAGGGGTTAACAGAACGAAAGGAACAAATGGTGTCGGAACAAGTAATGGCGGAGCAAGTAGTGTCGGAGCAAGTTATGCCAATGTAGTTTGTTATAAATGTGGAAAACCGGGCCACATTATTAGAAATTGCCCGAACCAGGAGAACACGAATGGACAAGGCCGCAGAAGAGTTTTCAATATTAATGCGGCAGAGGCACAGGAAGACCCGGAGCTTGTTACGGGTACGTTTCTTATTGACAATAAATCTGCTTACGTTTTATTTGATTCGGGTGCGGATAGAAGCTATATGAGTAGAGATTTTTGTGCTAAATTAAGTTGTCCATTGACGCCTTTGGATAGTAAATTTTTACTCGAATTAGCAAATGGTAAATTAATTTCAGCAGATAATATATGTCGGAATCGAGAAATTAAACTGGTTAGCGAAACATTTAAGATTGATTTGATACCAGTAGAGTTAGGGAGTTTTGATGTGATAATCGGTATGGACTGGTTGAAAGAAGTGAAAGCAGAGATCGTTTGTTACAAAAATGCAATTCGCATTATACGAGAAAAAGGAAAACCCTTAATGGTGTACGGAGAAAAGGGCAACACGAAGCTACATCTTATTAGTAATTTGAAGGCACAAAAACTAATAAGAAAAGGTTGCTATGCTATTCTAGCACACGTCGAGAAAGTACAAACTGAAGAAAAGAGCATCAATGATGTTTCCATTGCAAAAGAATTTCCCGATGTATTTCCGAAAGAATTACCGGGATTACCCCCACATCGATCCGTTGAATTTCAAATAGATCTTGTACCAGGAGCTGCACCAATAGCTCGTGCTCCTTACAGACTCGCACCCAGTGAGATGAAAGAACTGCAAAGCCAATTACAAGAACTTTTAGAGCGTGGTTTCATTCGACCAAGCACATCACCGTGGAGAGCTCCTGTTTTGTTTGTCAAGAAGAAAGATGGTACATTCAGGTTGTGTATCGACTACCGAGAGTTGAACAAACTTACCATCAAGAACCGCTACCCACTACCGAGAATCGACGACTTATTTGATCAACTACAAGGCTCGTCGGTTTATTCAAAGATTGACTTACGTTCCGGGTATCATCAAATGCGGGTGAAAGAAGATGATATTCCAAAGACTGCTTTCAGAACACGTTACGGTCATTAGGAGTTTATGGTCATGCCGTTTGGTTTAACTAATACACCAGCTGTGTTCATGGACCTTATAAACCGAGTGTGTGGACCATACCTTGAAAAGTTTGTCATTGTTTTCATTGATGACATACTTATTTACTCAAAGAATGACCAAGAACACGGTGAACATTTGAGAAAGGTGTTAGAAGTATTGAGGAAGGAAGAATTGTACGCTAAGTTTTCAAAGTGTGCATTTTGGTTGCAAGAAGTTCAATTCCTCGGTCACATAGTGAACAAAGAAGGTATTAAGCTGGATCCGGCAAAGATAGAAACTGTTGAAAAGTGGGAAACCCCGAAAACTCCGAAACACATACGCCAGTTTTTAGGACTAGCTGGTTACTACATAAGGTTCATCCAAGACTTTTCCAGAATAGCAAAACCCTTGACTGCATTAACGCATAAAGGGAAGAAATTTGAATGGAATGATGAACAAGAGAAAGCGTTTCAGTTATTGAAGAAAAAGCTAACTACGGCACCTATATTGTCATTGCCTGAAGGGAATGATGATTTTGTGATTTATTGTGATGCATCAAAGCAAGGTCTCGGTTGTGTATTAATGCAATGAACGAAGGTGATTGCTTATGCGTCTAGACAATTGAAGATTCACGAACAAAATTATACGACGCATGATTTGGAATTAGGCGCGGTTGTTTTTGCATTAAAGACTTGGAGGCACTACTTATATGGGGTCAAAAGTATTATATATACCGATCACAAAAGTCTTCAACACATATTTAATCAGAAACAACTGAATATGAGGCAGCGTAGGTGGATTGAATTATTGAATGATTATGACTTTGAGATTCGTTACCACCCGGGGAAGGTAAATGTGGTAGCCGATGCCTTGAGCAGGAAGGACAGAGAACCCATTCGAGTAAAATCTATGAATATAATGATTCATAATAACCTTACTACTCAAATAAAGGAGGCGCAACAAGGAGTTTTAAAAGAGGAAAATTTAAAGGATGAAATACCCAAAGGATCGGAGAAGCATCTTAATATTCGGGAAGACGGAACCCGGTATAGGGCTGAAAGGATTTGGGTACCAAAATTTGGAGATATGAGAGAAATGGTACTTAGAGAAGCTCATAAAACCAGATACTCAATACATCCTGGAACGGGGAAGATGTACAAGGATCTCAAGAAACATTTTTGGTGGCCGGGTATGAAAGCCGATGTTGCTAAATACGTAGGAGAATGTTTGACGTGTTCTAAGGTCAAAGCTGAGCATCAGAAACCATCAGGTCTACTTCAACAACCCAAAATCCCGGAATGGAAATGGGAAAACATTACCATGGATTTCATCACTAAATTGCCAAGGACTGCAAGTGGTTTTGATACTATTTGGGTAATAGTTGATCGTCTCACCAAATCAGCACACTTCCTGCCAATAAGAGAAGATGACAAGATGGAGAAGTTAGCATGACTTTATTTGAAGGAAGTCGTCTCCAGACATGGAATACCGATCTCTATTATCTCTGATAGGGATGGTAGATTTATTTCAAGATTCTGACAGACATTACAGCAAGCATTAGGAACTCGTCTAGACATGAGTACTGCCTATCATCTACAAACTGATGGGCAGAGCGAAAGGACGATACAAACGCTTGAAGTCATGCTACGAGCATGTGTTATTGATTTCGGAAACAGTTGGGATCGACATCTACCGTTAGCAGAATTTTCCTATAACAACAGCTACCATTCAAGCATTGAGATGGCGCCGTTTGAAGCACTTTATGGTAGAAAGTGCAGGTCTCTGATTTGTTGGAGTGAAGTGGGAGATAGACAGATTACGGGTCCGGAGATTATACAAGAAACTACCGAGAAGATCATCCAAATTCAACAACGGTTGAAAACCGCCCAAAGTCGACAAAAGAGCTACGCTGACATTAAAAGAAAAGATATAGAATTTGAAATTGGAGAGACGGTCATGCTTAAAGTTGCACCTTGGAAAGGCGTTGTCCGATTTGGTAAACGAGGGAAATTAAATCCAAGGTATATTGGACCATTCAAGATTATTGATCGTGTCGGACCAGTAGCTTACCGACTTGAGTTATCTCAACAACTCGCGGCTGTACATAAAACTTTCCACGTCTCGAATTTGAAGAAATATTTTGCTAAAGAAGATCTCACTATTCCGTTAGATGAAATCCAAATCAACGAAAAACTTCAATTCATCGAAGAACCCGTCGAAATAATGGATCGTGAGGTTAAAAGACTTAAGCAAAACAAGATACCAATTGTTAAGGTTCGATGGAATGCTCGTAGAGGACCCGAGTTCACTTGGGAGCATGAAGATCAGATGAAGAAGAAATACCCGCATCTATTTCCAGAAGATTCGTCAACACCTTCAACAGCTTAAAATTTCGGGACGAAATTTATTTAACGGGTAGGTACTGTAGTGACCCAAACTTTTCCATGTTTATATATATTAATTGAGATTGATATTTACATGATTAAATGTTTCCAACATGTTAAGCAATCAAACTTGTTAAGACTTGATTAACTGAAATATGTTTCATATAGACAATTGACCACCCAAGTTGACCGGTGATTCACGAACGTTAAAACTTGTAAAAACTATATGATGACATATATATGGATATATATATATATATATATATATATATATATATATATAGTTAACATGATACTATGATAAGTAAACATATCATTAAGTATATTAACAATGAACTACATATGTAAAAACAAGACTACTAACTTAATGATTTTTAAACGAGACATATATGTAACGATTATCGTTGTAAAGACATTTAATGTATATATATCATATTAAGAGATATTCATACATGATAATATCATGATAATATAATAATTTAAAATCTCATTTGATATTATAAACATTGGGTTAACAACATTTAACAAGATCGTTAACCTAAAGGTTTCAAGACAACAATTACATGTAACGACTAACGATGACTTAACGACTCAGTTAAAATGTATATACATGTAGTGTTTTAATATGTATTTATACACTTTTTAAAGACTTCAATACACTTATCAAAATACTTCTACTTAACAAAAATGCTTACAATTACATCCTCGTTCAGTTTCATCAACAATTCTACTCGTATGCACCCGTATTCGTACTCGTACAATACACAACTTTTAGATGTATGTACTATTGGTATATACACTCCAATGATCAGCTCTTAGCAGCCCATGTGAGTCACCTAACACATGTGGGAACCATCATTTGGCAACTAGCATGAAATATCTCATAAAATTACAAAAATATGAGTAATCATTCATGACTTATTTACATGAAAACAAAATTACATATCCTTTATATCTAATCCATACACCAACGACCAAAAACACCTACAAACACTTTCATTCTTCAATTTTATTCATCTAATTGATCTCTCTCAAGTTCTATCTTCAAGTTCTAAGTGTTCTTCATATATTCCACAAGTTCTAGTTACATAAAATCAAGAATACTTTCAAGTTTGCTAGCTCACTTCCAATCTTGTAAGGTGATCATCCAACCTCAAGAAATCTTTGTTACTTACAGTAGGTTATCATTCTAATACAAGGTAATAATCATATTCAAACTTTGGTTCAATTTCTATAACTATAACAATCTTATTTCAAGTGATGATCTTACTTGAACTTGTTTTCGTGTCATGATTCTGCTTCAAGAACTTCGAGCCATCCAAGGATCCGTTGAAGCTAGATCCATTTTTATCTTTTCCAGTAGGTTTATCCAAGGAACTTAAGGTAGTAATGATGTTCATAACATCATTCGATTCATACATATAAAGCTATCTTATTCGAAGGTTTAAACTTGTAATCACTAGAACATAGTTTAGTTAATTCCAAAATTGTTCGCAAACAAAAGTTAATCCTTCTAACTTGACTTTTAAAATCAACTAAACACATGTTCTATATCTATATGATATGCTAACTTAATGATTTAAAACCTGGAAACACGAAAAACACCGTAAAACTGGATTTACGCCGTCGTAGTAACACCGCGGGCTGTTTTGGGTTAGTTAATTAAAAACTATGATAAACTTTGATTTAAAATTTGTTATTCTGAGAAAATGATTTTTATTATGAACATGAAACTATATCCAAAAATTATGGTTAACCTCAAAGTGGAAGTATGTTTTCTAAAATGGTCATCTAGACGTCGTTCTTTCGACTGAAATGACTACCTTTACAAAAACGACTTGTAACTTATTTTTTTGACTATAAACCTATACTTTTTCTGTTTAGATTCATAAAATAGAGTTTAATATGAAACCATAGCAATTTGATTCACTCAAAACGGATTTAAAATGAAGAAGTTATGGGTAAAACAAGATTGGATAATTTTTCTCATTTTAGCTACGTGAAAATTGGTAACAAATCTATTCCAACCATAACTTAATCAACTTGTATTGTATATTATGTAATCTTGAGATACCATAGACACGTATACAATATTTCGACCTATCATGTCGACACATCTATATATATTTCGGAACAACCATAGACACTCTATATGTGAATGTTGGAGTTAGCTATACAGGTTTGAGGTTGATTCCAAAATATATATAGTTTGAGTTGTGATCAATACTGAGATACGTATACACTGGGTCGTGGATTGATTCAAGATAATATTTATCGATTTATTTCTGTACATCTAACTGTGGACAACTAGTTGTAGGTTACTAACGAGGACAGCTGACTTAATAAACTTAAAACATCAAAATATATTAAAAGTGTTGTAAATATATTTTGAACATACTTTGATATATATGTATATATTGTTATAGGTTCGTGAATCAACCAGTGGCTAAGTCTTACTTCTCGACGAAGTAAAAATCTGTAAAAGTGAGTTATAGTCCCACTTTTAAAATCTAATATTTTTGGGATGAGAATACATGCAGGTTTTATAAATGATTTACAAAATAGACACAAGTACGTGAAACTACATTCTATGGTTGAATTATCGAAATCGAATATGCCCCTTTTTATAAAGTCTGGTAATCTAAGAATTAGGGAACAGACACCCTAATTGACGTGAATCCTAAAGATAGATCTATTGGGCCTAACAAACCCCATCCAAAGTACCGGATGCTTTAGTACTTCGAAATTTATATCATATCCGAAGGGTGTCCCGGAATGATGGGGATATTCTTATATATATGCATCTTGTTAATGTCGGTTACCAGGTGTTCACCATATGAATGATTTTTATCTCTATGTATGGGATGTGTATTGAAATATGAAATCTTGTGGTCTATTATTATGATTTGATATATATAGGTTAAACCTATAACTCACCAACATTTTTGTTGACGTTTTAAGCATGTTTATTCTCAGGTGATTATTAAGAGCTTCCGCTGTCGCATACTTAAATAAGGACGAGATTTGGAGTCCATGCTTGTATGATATTGTGTAAAAACTGCATTCAAGAAAATTATTTTGTTGTAACATATTTGTATTGTAAACCATTATGTAATGGTCGTGTGTAAACAGGATATTTTAGATTATCATTATTTGATAATCTACGTAAAGCTTTTTAAACCTTTATTGATGAAATAAAGGTTATGGTTTGTTTTAAAATGAATGCAGTCTTTGAAAAACGTCTCATATAGAGGTCAAAACCTCGCAACGAAATCAATTAATATGGAACATTTTTAATCAATAAGAACGGGACATTTCACTTAACACCCCCATCCTGTAGGCTGCACTAAACATAAGAGCTAGTAGGCGGATGTTTAGTACTTCGAGGACTATTTATACACTTGCGAGTGTACATATCGATCTTTGCGAAGATGACTTATTATATTATTGTTAAGGTTGGTTACTGAGGCCTCAACATAAGCAGAACGGTTTTATACACTTGCGAGTGTACATATATTTATAAACGGAAATCTTGTGGTCTATCAAAATGATGAATTTTATTGTTTTATGATAAACCTATGAACTCACCAACCTTTTACTTGACACTTGAAAGCTTGTTTATTCTCAGGTATTAAAGAAATCTTCCGCTGTGCATTTGCTCATATTAGAGATATTACTTGGAGTCATTCATGACATATTTCAAAAAGACGTTGCATTCGAGTCGTCGAGATTATTACTAAGTCAATTATAGTTGGATATATTATGAAATGGTATGCATGCCATCAACTGTCGATGTAATGAAAGTTTGTCTTTTAAAAACGAATGCAATGTTTGTAAAATGTATCATATAGAGGTCAAGTACCTCGCGATGTAACCAAATGTAATGTATTCGTCCAGATGGATTGGGACGAGTTATTAGAATATAGGCATATATATGTATATATTTAAAGTGCAAAAGGCAGTTTAAATGCAAGTGCAAACAGAACTGCGTAGGCAAAACATCAACTGCCCATTGCGCTAAAACATTGCGGAAGCCCGCATAAAACATGATTGAGAAGGTGTCCCGCAGGCACATTGCAGATCTGCTAGTCACGCGTAGATATTTACTCCGCAGATATTCCAAACCTATAAATAGGGAGCTTGGCCTCTCATTTAAGGTTGTTGATTCTGTACAATTGCCAAGGTTTTTAAGGTTCGCTTGTGAATACGTCCAAGCCTCAATCATAATCAAGCCAAGGTAATGTGATCAAGACCGGAACATGGTGATTGATCACTTGAACCTAAGTGAAAGACGATCATAAGGTCCCAAAAACATAATCAACACCACCATCCACCTCTCATTGCACTCAACTCCTAAATCGGATCTTAACATCTGATTTAGGATTGATCATACAGCACAGTAAATACCCTTGGTCAGCTTCAGTATATTCGAATAAATGTCACGTGACCCTTGGCGTTTCGTCCTCACGTGGCTGACTTAGTAATGATGAGCTGGACTGTATCCCTACTTTTCAGGAATGTGGAGGACGTGGAGTAGGTTGTAGACATGATTAGAAGATTCTAGTGGCAGTTATGGAGAGTGGGCTCTAATATAGCGGTTATCATGCATAACCGCCGGTTATCCATCTATAAATAGTGCCCCTAAGCCTCATTTGTAGGCTAATCAACCAGCACACACTAATCCTCTTTTCTTATCTACCTTGGAGGCTCGGCAAAAGACAAACAACACCACAACTCTCATATCCCATTTAACCGGAGGAACTCTTTCCAAAGGTTAGATTCTCCTTTTTATTCACCTGCACTCAAATCGGAAAATTTTGATTTGATCAGTAATACAATCATGTACATTCTTCACTACCGTAGTTGGGTATATCCACCTTGTAAAGCAGCACCCAATAGCCATCCACACTCACAATTTGACTATTTTAAACTGACTTTTTAAGGTAAAATATTTTCTGCACCATTTCCTTACGAAATCCCCCACCAAACACCCATCTGACTAAATTAAGTCAGAGTGTCATTATATTATTTCCGATTGCAGGTCTTGCTAGCTAAAATAGGCGAAATTGCCAACATTCACATGATCATGGTGCAATTCAAAATATATCCTCATAGTAGCATAGGTTTATATATGTTTTTATATAATCCTAATCACTTTGATGCACTGATACTAACCATTTCCTGTATTCAAATGCAACAAATCCATTTAGGATAATCATTTTCCATATACATAAAAATAACAAATCCATTCATGTTCTTGCATCAGGTCAAAAGAAAAATAACAAACCTATTCAAATGCAAGAAATGTAGTAATTAGAAATTGAAATATCAATGTAGCCTATATATGTTAATTATAAAGTTGAAAACTTGCATCATAACGAAGCTTAGGATACTTGAGCATTTCTATTGTAATAAGATGACTAATAATGTGAACACCAACATATATAATCTGCACAAAGGACATATGACAAAAGACTGGTGCTTTAATTATGTATTTGTAAGAGAATAACATGATAATATGAGTAGCCATCTCCATTGTAACAATAACATGGTAATTCAAGGTTATTAATGTTCTTAAACATAAAACAAAATATACAATGTGAATACACTAATGTACCTTAGAAATGCTTGTCTGCTAATCTTCACTACCAGCTGATGAAAGATCAACCCGTTGAACCCGATCTGCTTTTAAACCATTTTAACCCCAAAGCACTTGTACCCTGTTTCAACCTGAATCAATGTTGACCCATTTCAACCCAAATTTGTTTTTGACCCATTTTAACCCCAAACCACTTTTGACCCGTTCTTAAAGTGACATTAAATGTAAGAGTGGAGACGTAAACTTTCCACGCTGATCTTTCACAACAAAAGCCTGACTTTTTTGCGTATCTAATTCTATCACATGTAGTTGCTGTCTGGTGTAAATTGACAGTAGCTAACAAATTATGGATTAGAAGCTGCATAGAACATAAATACCATGTAAAAATAAATAAATGGGTCAAAATTGTCACCTTGTTGGGATAAGATCCATTTGATAGATCGTCATGTTTCCATAATCATCATGGTCATCATCCTGACATCGTGTTTATAGATTGTCAGTTAAAGACATTTTAAAAATACATATGAAAGTGTGACTTGTAAAATTTAAATATATGTCCATCAGGTTAAGTATAAATATTTTTTAAAAGCAACTTGAATTCATTTAAAACTCTCATTACTGTTGTTTATAACTGTAATAGAGCTACATCATGAGTTTTTGATGCGACATTAACCCGTATTATTAGCCTAGGTTGCATCAACCTGCATCATATCAAAATAAAACATTTAAAGTCATGTAAGTAAATGCAAGAATATAAAACAATAAATAAACTGATTATAAATCAATACTTCACATAACGTATAACATAAACTCATTATCAACCAAAAACATCAGGTTTAGCGCATAGGGATTTGACAATGTCTGAAACCGCGAGAAACATATGTAAGAGAACCAAAATATCAAAAATTTACAATAACCTTTCGTCTCCAACATCATATTATCAAATACAAAGTCTGAAAATCTGCTGTAAAATTGAAATTTCATGCTTTACTGTCATTCAAAGCTGCAAGTTGGTCGAAAGATTCGTGTTGAATTATGATAACGAAAACAACTAACCTTTAAAAACTATTAGTTCCTATTACCGTCAGTTCTGATGACCAACAGATACCAATAGATCATAGAGAAGGATAATCCGTCATCATGATAATCAGATTCAAAGAGTGAAAATGAGAAGATACTGAAACGATTATATAGCCAAGTAATAGTAGAATTCAAAAATCAATCAATTAAATACGGAAGATTGCATTACCTCACAACTATTTAATATGACTTCAAATTGAACATATGCTTGACAACCGTAACCGATCTAAACTGTTTGACCTATCGACACGAATCAAATTAATATCAAAATAAAAAAAAACATTGAATTAAATGATGAAGATTGCCATACCTGACATAGATTGATTTTTTGGTAATACTGTCATTACAAATCAAATCATTAATCGTTCGATTTGTTCATTACATTTATGAAATTAGGGCACACGTAAATCATCTGGATCTGTGATATAATAACATACGATCCATATTTGTATCATCTGTGGTTTGATTGTAGATCGATGATCACAAAAAATAAGAACGCGTAATGGATTGAACAGTGAATCGCTTGAAAAAAGAGGTTGGATCGAAGCAATCAATTCATTGGTTATGGAATGAATTAACGTAAATAGATTTTGAAATACACTCTATGAAAGGACATGTGTCATGCTCTGGTTAATTTGGTAGAATAGGTTGTAGGGTAGGTAGTAGGTTGACACGTGGATTATATCTATGCCATATAATAGGTTACTATTGAAATGACGCATGAAAACACGGGTTTGTTTAAACAAAACAGTTTAATGATATGTTTTAGGTATTAAGTGAATGTAAATGTTAAAGTCATTTAGTTTATTGACCCGTGGAACCACGAATTCCGACTAAGAAACGTGTCGTTGATGTTACAAACATAAAGTTCGCTCAAAGTTGAACATTTATATTTATTTTTTTAATAATAATACTCCGTAATAATTATTAATAATAATTAATGCCTTTAAAAATTTAAAAAAAAAATAAAATTACAATTTAGGAGAGATTAATATTTCATTTTATAAAAGATTTTGTATTATTTTTTAATTAAATTAATATATAATAATGACATCATCAATATGAAAAGTAAAGAGTAATTTAGCTTAATGATGATATCATAATTTTAGAGATTTATTAGATTATATAGAATATAGATATAGATAGATATAGATATAGATATAGATATGGAGTAATAAAATAATAATAATAATAAATAATAAATATAATTTAATTTAAATATAAATATAAAATATAAATATAAAATATAAAATATATCATAAATAAAATAAAATAAAATATAAAATAATCAAAATTCAAAGAAATCAAAAAGAGACGTTACCGTTTTTTATTAACGCCACACACACACAGACACACTTGGCAGTTTCAAATTTCAATTTTCAAATCTTTTACCCCCCTTGCAACTGTCCGACACTCTCTCACTTCCCGACCCAGATTCAAACCCTAAAAAACTCACCGGAAAAATTAAGAACCCAAAAGATCCAAAATTCATGAACATGGAATCCAAACAACAACAACAACAACAAAAACAGCAAATTACGTCTTCCCCGTTACCAAATCAACAATCATCATCACTACTACTACTACAAGATATTTCTAATTTCAAAACCCCCAAACCACAACGTCTTTCTCAAACAAACCCTAGTTTTAACTTCGAAACCCCTTGTTCCCAATTCTTCTCTGCACTTCAACAAACACCTAAATCATCCTACTCTACGGTACGTCGAACTCCTCATCGATACTCACTTGCTGTGCGAAAACTTAAAGCTGTTGAACTCGAGCAATCCAAATCATCACGAAAGACTCAGACGGATAAAGACAAGTCATTCAAGTCCTTGGCTAACTCAATCACTGTTTGGCTCAATTTCTTACTTGAAAACCCTAGGTTTGAAAATATGATCAGTCAATTTACATGATATATTTTATATATTTATTTATTTATTTATATGCGTGTATATTCATTATTGAATTTGAAATTGAAATTGTAGTACTGGTTTTATAATTTTACCAAATATGTGTGGTATTTTCTTAAGTCATGATGTCTAGTTGCGAATTGCCAATTGCCAATGAATACATTATCGAATTATTGCATTATTCAGGCTTCAAACTAATCAGTTTTATACGAGATGTATAATTATAACATACCGACTATCAAATGACTATACTGGACTAAAGATGGTTGTATACCCTTACTTTCGTACTGCCTACCGAGTATTACATTTAGGGAAAATTACTAGTTTTCAGAGTTGTAATAAGTTTTAGTTGATTTTATATTTAAAAATTGAAATGAATGATAGGTCTTGTGGAGTTGAGGTATCAAGATTTACAGGTGAAGAGTCATCCGATGAGGCATCATCATCATCATCAGTGTTAATTTTGGGTGGAAAGAGAGATAGTGTGTCTCATGGTACAGTTGAGGTGGATCGAGAGTGGCGTGGGCCAAAACGTACCAAGGATACATTGTGGGTTCATAAGGGTGAAGTGGAAAACAACAAGTTTTCGTATTCTACTTATTCAAGTTTGAAGGTTTCGCTTGGGGATGTTTGTAGCTTGGATGACTTGAAAGAGAGAATGGCGGTTTACTTGAGTCTCACTAGTTGTAAGGAGATTTTTAATGTCATGACTCGTGTAACAAAGGTTTGTTTTCTTGTGACGTTATATTAGTTACATATTTGTATCTTCTTCTATTAAGGATAACAAATACTAACAAATCTTTGTTTGATGTGTCATGATGCAATGTATGTATTTAAAACTTCAGAATATCGATGAAGGAAGACTAAAAATGAAGGCTCATTGCCCAATAGTTACTGATGTCGGAATGAAAGAGAATGCTTTGAAGATCCTAATGAGTTATAACCCTGTTTGGTTAAGGATCGGGCTTTATATTATATTTGGTGGTGAATCTTTGTTGCCGAACTCGAACACGGACACAACTTGCGAGCAAGAATATGCTTTTCTGAAAGTGGTTGCTGAAAAGTTGTTCTTCTCGCATCCTGGGCTAGCAAAAGCCTACATTTACAATAAATTAGTTGATGGTTTGTACAGACCCGGTTATTATGAAAAACTAGGGAGTGTTATGTTGAAGAAATTTCTATTGCTAGTACTCATACTTGATAGAGCTAAATCACAGAGCAGTTTGCCTATTATTTACGGTATAGATGGACTTGATGGGGGTTCACCTTTATTGTTCACGTCTCGTGCTACCATCAAATCAAGTTGTCAAGTGATTTCTGGTAAATTTCATTTGAAGAATCTTTATTTACTATCCATCTCGTTACAGCTCTAGTTTTAATGTTCACAACTCAATGTTTAACCAACCCTTCAATTAATCAATGTGTAGATTTCTTATCGCCTGATGTTATGCATGGAGTCGGTAATCTTCTCACACAACTCACAATTATAGGATACATGGTTTCTTATCAGCAGGTATTATAAATTATTAATTAATCATTTTCACTGTTTAACTCATTTTTTTTAGTGGGTATCTTTCCAAAACTTATTGTTTGTGTGCTTGAGCATTGCAGAATCCTCTTGTTAAGTACGCGTTTAAGGTGACTGATCTTTTTAATGATCTGCGTGATGGAGTTGTTCTATGTAGAGTTATTCAACTCTTGCAACATGACCCCTCAATTCTTAAGGTTTTTTTTTTTTTTTTTTTTTTTTTTTTTTGAGTATTATTATTGTACAATGACACAGTAGTTGAGTTGATTGATGCTTTAATTAAACTTATATTTGTGGTATTCCTTGTTAAAAAAAAAAAAAAAAAAACAGAAAGTAGCTGTTCCATCAGATGACCAAAAGAAGAATTTGGTAAATTGTGAGATTTGTCTCAAGTATCTTAAGCAGATTGGAGTTGCGTTATGCGATGAAGATGGAACTGAGATAATTGCTGAAGATATTGTTAATGGAGATAAAGAGCTCATAATCTGTTTGCTATGGAACATCTTCATTCATTTACAGGTTGGTTTTGTTGAAATGTAATCTTATTATACTCTGATCAACATGTTATAATCACACAGAAGAATCTCAAGGACATTCCTATCCTATAGCAATTTCAGAAGAGTACTTACTTAGCTGGTGTATATAGCAACTGTTTTACTAGCAAATTATCATGAGATATATATATATATATATATATATATATATATATATATATATATATATGTATATATATATATATATATATATATATATATATATATATATATATATATATATATATATATGTATGTATGTATATGTATGTATGTATGTATGTATGTATATATATGTATGTATGTATGTATATATATATATGTATGTATGTATATATATATATATGGTTGTTTAATGCTTAATTAATTAATTCAGGTTTATATTTGCCATGCAGTTGCCACTTTTAGTCAATAACAAGCTTATATCTGATGAAATCGCCGTCATCCGTGGAACTGACGCGGTATGCAGTTTATTTATTTATTTATTATTTTTTATAATTATAATAATTATAATATGTAACATAATAATAATAAGTAACACAATAATAATAATAATAATTTTCAATTTAAATATGATCGATTGAACGTTCAAACTGTCATAGCTGAGGTAAATATTGGTCTAGGGAACATGCCGAAAACCTGTATTTTGCAAGAATGAGATACTGTTTTTTTTTTTTGTTGTTAAATATTATAAACGTAGAAAGAAACCATCATACATAGCAGCACTTGATCATATCGCCCATTGTTGCAAAACGTAGTCTCCTTTTTGCTTTATGGCAAGAACAGCGCTTTTGTTTCCAACTATAATGAATGAATGAAAATTACCATTACCATGATGATTAGCAGATGCTTCCAGGAACCACCTCAGGTCACTTGGAGATGCTTCTTGAATGGATAAAGGTCAAGTGTATTTGCTTAAGTTATTTTTTTTATCGTGTGAATTTTCATTCAGGATATTTATTTACTTACTTTTTGCTAACAGTTATTTGTTATTCTTTCTTCCCACTTATTATGCAGGCAATATGTAACAAGTATGATTTGAAGGTTGAGAATTTTGTTTCACTGGTAGACGGTAAAGCAATGTGGTGCTTGCTGGATTATTATTTTAGAAAACAACATTGTCATGCTACTTTTAGAGAGGTATGTGATCTTAGCTAGCTTATTAAAATCTTGTTATTATTATTTTTTTTAATATTTGGTTGTACACTGTCCCATGTATGTGAGCATATAGGATGTAAAGGAAATAAATGAAGTGTCGATCATGTCGGCTTCAGATTATGTGGATGCAGTGCACAATTTCTTGCTGTCACAAAAGCTGACATCACTGCTGGGGAATTTCCCAGAGGTATGCCTAGTTTTTTATTTTTTATATATACAGTTAAAAGTGGAAATATAAAGGAGTGTTTTTAGAAAACGTTTTTGGTTGTAATATTATATCTGCAATTTTAATTTTTAATTCAGGTTCTGCAAGTGAGTGACATACTTGAATATAAAGGAGCATGCAGTGACCGTGGTGTAATCATTCTGTTGGTTTTCCTCTCATCCCAACTAATTGTCAAGAAAAACTTGGTAAATTCAATATCATCTTCTTCTTCACAATTAATTTGAAATATAAGTTGTAGACAAGCCGGGCTGGGCTGGCTTTAACATGATCTAACACTGTTTTTTTTTTTTTTTTTGCTATACCAGCAACAGATAAATTTTCATAAGCTTTTTGGCCACACTCAAAACTCAGAAAGGAAATGTAGCCGGAGAGATCGGGTTGCTGGAGATCATGATTATGATTATGTACAACAAACAAGTCAGAAGAAACAGAGTGAAGGTTTCCACTACTTTCGTTTTTGTTTTGATCTGTTATATATCTTAAAATTATTTGCTTTTGGTTATTTGAATTGACCAAGATCTCGTTGATAGTTTATTATTTATTCTCTTATTATTATTATTATTATCATGTAGACAGCGGGAGAAGTTTTCAGGCTATCATGACTTGGTGGAAAGAAATGGCTCAGCATAACAGCAGCAAAGCTGATGTCAGCAAAGCTGATGTGAAGCTAGTGTTACAAAGCTTACCTGCCAAACATTCAAGTAACAAGCAACGAGGTATATATAATAGACCCTTGAGCATCCTTAAAAAATCTCTCTCATTTAGTAAAATTATGGCATCAGTTTTTGAAAATTTTGATGATAAAAGATGATTGATTTATAGCAAAAGTCATGCTGCATGTTAGTTTTTTTAGTAATAATATATGAATGATTATTACTCTGTATAATATAATTTTTTTTTTTTTTTTTTAGTTTGGTAAAGATGTTTACTGATTATTGATGTATTGTTGTTAGTTTCAGAAGAGAATGCAGCAGCAGCAGCAGCAGCAGCAATAATGATACAATCGAATTTCAGGAGATTTGTTGAACATCGGAAATATACAAGAACAAAGAAAGCTGTTTCTTTTCTGCAAATTGTTATCCGGGTATGGCTGATGGTAAAGAAGAACATATCAGCCATTCCAAATCTCAATGCAATCAAGATTCAAGAACCAGTATATGGTACTCTATTAGGATAACTTTATATTCTAAATATCTTGTAATCTCATTTGCATCTTGTTTATTTATTTATTTTTTTGTATTATTATTTTGCAGATGAAACTAACTCGTCAAAGAGATTATTCAAATATTTAGTTGACAGGCATGTTTTTGTGAAACTCAAACGTTCTGTAGTAATCATCCAACGTGCCATACGATATTGGATCACCACCACCCAAAAGCATCGAAATGACGCTGTCATTATGATCCAGAAATCTGTTCGTAGTTGGATACTGAGGAAAAGCTTTATGAATAAAAAACAAGCGGCAACAAAAATTCAAAGTCATCATCGTTGCCGGGTATTGAGAAAGCGTTTCTTGGATCAAAAACAAGCAGCAGCAACGATAATGATTCAAAGTTGTTATCATGGATGGGTAATGAGGAGATGTTTCTTGAGGCAGAAGCAAGCGGCAACCAACATTCAACGTCATTATCGTGGTCATATTTCAAGGAAGAGTAGTAGTTACTTGGCGGCGCAGAAGCAAGCAGCAGCAGCAGCAACAATAATTCAAAGTTACCACACAGCATTTGTTGTTAGGAAGAATTTCTTGAATCAGAAAAAAGCAGCTACAACAATTCAATGTCATTATCGCAGATGGTTGTTGGCACGAAACAGCTTGATGAAATTGAAACAAGCAGCAGCTTTGAAGCTACAAAAATTCTATCGGAAATATAAACACCACAAACTTGAAATTAAATCGGCAGTTACTATTCAATGTGCTTATCGACGTTATCTATGCTTCAAGGCGTTCAATTGCTATATGGATGCTGCAATTGTAATCCAGCGATTTGTGAGAAGAGGTTGTCTCGATAAACAGAAGCAGCTATTATTTGGTAAGTTCAATTTGTTTTCATCATTTTATATTTTATATATTTCTTATATCATCATCATGAAGTAATATAATATATATTAGAATAGAATGTTACTGATATTGAACATATTGAATCGTACCAAACAAAGGTGTGCCACGTCATCAAGAAGAAGGAGCAAGATCAGAACGTATCTCACTAGATGCTGATGCTGCTGAAACAAGAACAAAATCAGCAACTGTGATCCAAGCTACTGTTCGGGGATGGATTGCTAGGAGAAGAACTGCTCAAACAAGGCATCGTATTGCGGTGATCCAAGTGAGTAGTGTGACCTAAATAATAATAAAAACGTCTTTTCTTCTTCTTAACTCCATTATTCTGTCTGTCAACAAACAATGAAGACTACAAAACAAACTGAATATATTTGTGTTACATGCAGTCATACTGGAAAGGATATATTGAACGGAAACAACATTCTTCAAGGGAAAAGGTATCGGATATACGACTGAGAGTGCAAAAAGCTGCTGCTAATGTGGAAGATGGAATGCGAATTATAAACAGGCTCATTGCAGCTCTTTCAGAATTAAAAAACACAATTAGTGTCACTGAGATCCTTCATACTTGTGCAACTCTAGGTAACAAGTATTCCATTCCATTTCAATTTCATATTAAACATGATATTATTAGGTATGAATTTGAATTTTTTTATTTTAATTAATTAATATTGGTTATATATATATATATATATATATATATATATATATATATATATATATATATATATATATATATATATATATATATATATATATTGTTTGTTGTGGTGACAGAAATGGCTACAAGACACTCTGAAAAGTGTTGTGAGGAGCTAGTGGGTGCAGGGGCCATCAATACACTACTTGGACTAGTTAGTTCCATAAGTCGAAGCATTGCTGATCAAGAGGTTCTCAGACTCATACTTTCAACTTTAAGAAACATCACATGCCATCCTCATTTAACTCAAGCACTCATTCACACTCATGAATCTTGTCGAATAATTCTATGGGAGTTTATACGGTTTGTAAATACATGTTTCTTTTTTTTTTTTTTTTTTTTTTTTTTTTTTTTTTTGTAGCTTAACACGTTCATTTTACACCTCTCTCGCATCACTTGTTCTGATTATTTTTTTCTTTCTATTTTTGGGGTTGCAGAAACAAAGGAGACGTTTGCTTCATTGCAGCTGATATTCTACGAAATATATGTTCAATCAAGGAAGGTGTTAATAAGCTGCATGATTTACCTGGTTTAGTGAAAAGATTGCATAATCTTGTTGAACATCTTAAAAAGAAAGCAGGAAACAAAAGGTAGTGTATGTAGTATACTTGTCTCATCTATATATTGGTTACTCTGCCAGTACAAATAATTGTTATTATCACAATTTTCTTTTAGTTTCCCTATTCATTCAATAAACATTTAAAACATTTTTTATTTTTTTTTTAATATCCAGGAATCCACAGGCACAATCAATGAAAGCACATACAGACCGAAGAATGAAAGAAGCCATTCAAATCTTAAAACTGATAACCAATTCACAATCATCTGGAAACTGATAGCCAACAACTAACAGTTTAGATAGATTCCAACTTTTTTGGAAGCCTTGTCTGTTTTTAGATGTCACGAGGTCTTGTTTTCTTGCAAGCAATCTAATTTGATACACACACACTGTTGATCAAATGACTGAAGCTCTAATGTTTTGATTTCCTTTTTATTAATTTTGATGTTTTAAGATTTGATCATTGAATCATTCAATCTTTTTAACATTCAACACACTTTGTCTTCACTATTTTCATTTCATAAGATGATTGATTGATTGATAGCGGTAGCAGTTGAATGAATATTTTCATTGCATAAAACAGCTATAGCAACAAGTTCCATCAGCTGCAACGGGTTGGTTCAATATAAAAAAATCTCGAGTGTTAGCACCTCATATTAAATGCTGATCAGAACTTGGACATAGTGGCAAAGTTACGTTCTATGAAATACCATTTAAAAAAATTGGATCCACGTGTCTAGAGGTAATGAAGACTCCCGTTGTAACGAACTTGAGATGAAAATCAATGATCTGGACGTACTCATAGATTCTGGTAATGGTAATGCAGGTGTTAACGATATTAATTTGCGTAATAATTTTTCTCTTGAAAGGGACGAGCTGGTCAAGTTAAAAGACATCGATTCTTTACAAAAAGCTAGAATAAAATGGGACGTGGAGGGGGACGAAAATTACAAGTTCTTTCATTGTTCTCTCAAGCATAAACGTATTATTCAACACATTCAAGGTTTGATGGTCGATGGTACTTGGATTGAGGACCCGGCTATTATCAAACAAAAGTTTTATGATTTTTACCAATCTAAATTTGATGCTCTCAAGTCAGGCGCTGAGTTCACCCACATTGAACCTCATTACAAGCTTAATGCTGTTGAATCAAGTTTCCTTGAAAGAGACCTGGACGACACGGAAATTAAGAATGCAGTTTGGGATTGCGGGAGTTCTAAGGCCCCGGGGCCCGATCGAATCTGTTTTCGATTCATAAAAAAATTTTGGGATATTTTTCAAAGCGATATTTGCAGGGACATCCGTATTTTCTTCACATCTTGTATTATGCCAAGAGGGGCTAATTCGGCTTTCTTTTCTCTTATCCCGAAAGTGAGTAACCCGGTTCTCATTACCGACTTTAGGCCTATCTCTTTGGTGGGGTTTTTCTACAAGATTGTAACGAAGATTCTCACTAATCGTTTTTTACACGTCATTGATAAGATCATCAGTCCAGTTCAATCTGCGTTTATTTCAGGTCGTCAGATTCTTGATGGTCCTTTAATGCTTAGCGAGATAATGTCATGGTTTAAAAAGAAGAATAAAAAAATGCTTCTTTTTAAGGTGGATTTCGAAAAAGCGTATGATTCTGTAAATTGGGATTACTTACTTTTTATGCTTTCTTCGTTGGGGTTTGGTCATAAATGGTGCTCGTGGATTAGGGGTTGTCTTGATTCGGCTAAAACTTCTGTCCTCGTTAATGGTAGCCCGACTAGAGAGTTTACTATTAACCGAGGCTCGAGACAAGGCGATCCGCTAAGTCCTTTCCTCTTCATCATTGTTATGGAGGGATTACATTTAGCTTTTAACCGCGCGATGGAAAGCAATTACATCCGTGGTGTTAAAGTTGGTCACAATAATATCCACCTTTCTCATTTTCTTTATGCAGATGACGTTATTATATTGTCAGAATGGAGTACACAAGAGATGAATCGAATTCTCATCATTTTGAAAGTGTTCTTTTTGGTTTCAGGTTTAAAAATTAATGTCATTAAATCCCACGTTTTTGGTATTGGTGTCGAGGATTCGGAAGTCGTGACTCTCGCGGCTGCTGCAGGGACTCAGGTTGGTGTTTTCCCAACTAAGTACCTAGGTATTCCGATTGGATCTAATATGAACTTAACGGCTAATTGGGACTCGTTACTTGATAAGTTTCATACCAAGCTTTCCTCGTGGAAGGCATGTTTACTTTCATCGGGTGGAAGGTTAACCCTTATTAAATCCGTTTTGGGTAGCCTTGGCATTTATCTCTTGTCATTGTATAGATGTCCGGTTTCGGTTTTAAAGCATCTTGAATCTATCAGGGCGAGATTCTTTTGGGGCGGAAGTGACTACGCTAAAAAGATGTCTTGGGTTAAATGGGACAAAGTTATTACTTCGTTTGATAAAGGTGGCCTTAGTATGGGAAGTCTAAAGGCTTTTAACATTGCCTTGGTTAATAAATGGAGGTGGAGGTATTTATCCAATCCGGATGAGTATTGGGTTTCGATAATCAGATCTATACATGGTAACATTTTTGAGAAGTCTTCGGGTTCCTGTTCTAGTACATGGAATAATATTGTTGGTACATGTTCTAAAGCAATTAGTGATGGTCTTCTGCCTTCGAATTTATTTCGAATGGATATTGGTGATGGTAGAAATTCTCGATTTTGGCATGACCTTTGGTGTGGTAACTCTACTTTAGCGTGTCGGTACAATCGGTTATTTCACTTGGATGTTAACAAAGATGATATGATTGCTGATAAATGGGTTGATGGTGAATGGCAATGGGTGTGGAATAGACAGAATTTTGGAAATCGGAACGAACAATTGCTTACATTGCTTCGTGAGGATATTAGTTTCTGTTTTTTATCGGATCGAACTGATAGATGGTCCTGTTCAATTAATTCTGATGGTTTATACTCCGTTAAAGCAGCGAGGGAGGCTATTGATCGGGTGACGCTTTCATCTTCTAATTGTAAAACCATTTGGTACAAATTCGTCCCGAGGAAGGTTAACGTTTTCATTTGGCGGTTAAGGTTGGATTCTCTTCCCGTTCGGTGGAACCTCTCCGCGAAAGGTATAGAGATTCCCACTATTGTTTGTCCGGTTTGTAACAATGGGGTCGAGTCTCGAGATCATCTATTCTTTGAGTGTCATTTGGCTTCGGATCTATGGCACATGATTAAGATTTGGTTGGACTTGTTTATTTAACAACCCGTTCATATCGATTATAAACGAATTACAATAGTTGATTTCATTGCGAGGTATTTGACCTCTAAATGATACATTTTACAAACATTGCATTCGTTTTTAAAAGATAAACTTTCATTTCATCGAAAGTTGACAGGCATGCATACCATTTCATAATATCCAAACTTTAAATGACCTATTCTGTCATTTACTTTAATTATAATCTTTATTGAACTCAACGACTTGAATGCAACGTCTTTTGAAATATGCCATGAATGACTTCAAGTAATATCTTTAAAATGAGCAAATGCACAGCGGAAGATTTCTTTCAAACGTGAAAATAAACATGCTTTAAAGTGTCAACCAAAAGGTTGGTGAGTTCATTAATTTATCATAATCAATCATTTCCATAATTTTAATAGACCACAAGATTTTCATATCTATAAACAGAACCTCTCGTCTGCATAAAGATAAAATCATTCATATGAATTGAACACCTGGTAACCGACATTAACTTTAATGCATAGAATATCCCCAAATAGAACCTCTCGTTTGTATAATATTAATCTCGAAGTACTAAAGCCATTCATAACCTGAATGGGGGTTGTTAGGCCCAATAGATCTATCTTTAGGATTCACGTCAATTAGGAACAGAACCTCTCGTCTGCCTAATTCTTAGGTTACCAAGCTAAAAAGGGCGATATTCGGTTTAATAATCCAACCATAGAATGTTGTTTTGAGTACTTGTGTCTATTTCGTCAAACATTTATAAAAGCAGCGCATGTATTCTCAGTCCCAAAAATATATATTGTCAAAGCATTTAAAAAGGGAGTAATGAAACTCACGATACTGTATTTTGTAGTAAAAATACATATTACGGCATTGAACAAGTGTAGGGTTGGCCTCGGATTCACGAACCTATATCATTCATATATATATATATATATTAATACATATACTTGTAATTGACAAATATATATATTATTATTAGTGATATAATTTTTATATTAATAACTTATATTCATTTTATATAAAAATATTAAATATTGTTATGTTATAGGTAATATATATATATATATATATATATATATATATATATATATATATATATATATATATATATATATATATATATATATATATATATATATATATATATATATATATATATATATATAGTGGTAGGATCAAGAGGGAAGTAACCAATCGGGGGGAAGCGGGGGGAAGCAAAAACTTTTTTTTTTATTTTTTGAAAAAACTTTGTTCACGAACATTATAGATGAGATGAAAATATGAACATTTAGTAGATACACTTTGTGATAAATGTTTTTATTTTGGCGGGAAAACGCTCGAATAAGTAATATATAACAATTATCGTGTTTTTCGAGCGTATTTTGAGGTTTTAGCTATTGGGGTTTAGATATTAGGGTTTAGATATTAGGGTTTATAGGGTTTAGATATTAGGGTTTAGAAATTTAGGGTTTAGGGTTTAGATTTAGGGTTTAGATTTAGGATTTAGATTGAGTTTTTAACACGAACGGTTTAGAGTTTAGGGTTTAGGGTTTAGGGTTTGGTGTTTTGGGTTTATGGAATAAACCCAAAACACCAAACCCTAAACCCTAAACCCTAAACCCTAAACTCTAAATCGGGCTAAATTTTACTTCACAAAACATGAAAAAAACGTTCATATTCTTCACGAACAATATTATCTTGAATGTTATTTTTGTCGATCGTTTTTCCGCCTAAATAATAATATTCATCACGAAGTGTCTCTTCTAAATGTTCATATTTTAGTGTGATCTTGATGCCGAAAAAAAAAATTAAAAAAAATCGAAATTTTTTTTTTTGCTTCCCCCCGCTTCCCTCCGTTTGGTTACTTCCCCATTGATCCACATACATATTATTTGTTTGTTAAAACAGTACTTTAGTAATACTAAGAATAATATTTGAAATAATAATGGTGATGATACTAATTTTAATAAAAATGATAATGATATTAATAACAATAATATTAATAATAATAATAATAATAATAATTTTCATTATAATGACACTAATATTATTAATGATAATAATAATATTAGTAATAATAATACTATAACAATTCATATATATCAAACTTCATATCTATATGTTATATATTGAAAATAATAATATTGATTTTAATATTAATACTAATATTGATAATAATAATGAAAATAATAATAATATTATTAATATAACAACCTTTTTCTTTTAACTTGTAATTACATTTAATATATATTAATATCATAATTTGTCAATTAAATCGTAGTTACTAATTATATAATATATAATTGAATATTTATACACTATATATATATAAATTACGATATACATATATATAATATTTGTACATAGAATTCACACACACACACACACACACACACACACACACACACACACACACACACACACACACATATATATATATATATATATATATATAATATTCATAAACACGTCTTAAATACACGTGCAAGTTATTTATGTATTTAATTCTAATAATTAATATTCCAACTTATCGTATATATATATATTTATACATATGTCCATTTACAAATGGCTGTTCGTGAATTGAAGGTTACAATTCAATGACTAAATAAATGTATGAAATTATTTTAATTGTAAAACTTTGATTTACTTAACTTGTCGATATCCAATCATCTAAGTTACTTACACTCCACGTTCTTACTTTCACATTAAATAATATGAAAGCTTAAATAGTTATCTTATCAAGTCACGAGGAAAATATTGTAAAGCATGAATTGGAAATCAAACAGGAATCTCCATTAACTTTTGTCTAATTACTGTTAATTGACACATTTGTTCTTACTTGCAATCACTTTACCAATTATTCCGAATACCGTTAAAAGGAAAAGATTTCTCAAATCAATGTGGACCTCACAACCGAGACCCCTAATCATATCACAATGTATCTGATAATTCAATCATTTGATATTATCTTTTAATTTCCATCGATAAACATATATTGAAACAAATATGTTCATGTAAAGTATTATACATCTAATACTTTGTTAACGTTTTCAATTAATATAACTATATCTTATATATATATATATACATGTCTATACACATAAATGTTCGTGAATCGTCGAGCACAGTAAAAGGGTAATTGATTACATGAAAACAGTTCAAGGTTTTTGAGATTTCAACATTACAGACTTTGCTTATCATGTCAGAACATATAAAGATTAAGTTTAAATTTGGTCAAAAATTTTCGGGTTGTCACACTACCTACCCGTTAAAGAAATTTCGTCCCGAAATTTGATTGGGATGGTCATGGCTGACAATAAGTATGTTTTCATGACGCATACGAGCTGAAAGTTAGAGTTTTATCATCAGTGAGTAATATGGATAAAACAATTCATTTATGCGAAGATTACAAGTGAAGCTATCGCAAAAAGTGAAAATGAATAAATGTAGGTTTGACTTAACCGGTGACGTAGTCACGATTGATTTCCGGAATTCAAGGAATTTAGAAGAAAATCTTCGTAATAAGATTTAATTCTTCGGTAATTAAGGAAATTAGGATCCTCTTTGATTAAATGCAATGATCTGTCTTGATTGCTTTGTCGGATATCTCACTATAAATCCACCCCCTTCATTTTCCTTATTTCCACAACTCACACCTTCTATTCTTTCTCCCTCAACTCATACTTTAAAGCATTCGTCAATATGCTCCATCCAGTTCTGATTCTTGATATACTCCTAACTTTCATATCTGTCATTCTTCATTTTCATCTGCCACCGAAAGAATCTATTCACTTCTACTATACTCTTGATTTTATAGTGTTTTTAGTCCTCCTGTGTCTTTATATTGCTATATGCATTGATATATACGGTTTGTAATTTCTGGGTTGTTGTTGGGTTTTATATTTTTCCTTATATTTCGATGTCTCTGCTTGTGTATTTCTGTAATCATTAACATCCACAGTTAATGCTCTCTCCAATTTACTGTGATTTATACTCCCATTGATATTTTGAAGCTTCATGTTTTTGTTTTCTCTTCCCGACTTTAAATCAAGCAAATAATGGTCCAGAATTCGTAGGCATGAATTTCGGAATGAACATAATTAATGTTCTAAGAAGAAAATTGTAATGATACGATCTTAATTTGTCAAATTACTAGAATATTCGGAAAAATAGAACTATCAAGAAGATATGTTCTTAATATGTTTGGAGATGAGGTAGAATGTAAGAGTCGTGTAGCATGACACATGATGACGTTATGATCTGTGAATCATCACGTTCCATTTAGAAACTCAGCGTGACTTACTGTAATATAATCACGTTGATCAAGTGTCATTATATTATACTAACTCATGCTTCAGTTCCCAACACTACTTCAAAAACATTCATATTTTAAATTTGAATTTTTCAGAATTTAGAAACTAACACAATTTCTTTTATGATGTAACACAGATAGCGTGAATAGATAAATTATTTCAGATAAGAATAGTCATGAAAATATTTTCAGAAATATCGAGGATATTTATAATGAAAGATACGATGATATCTTAGAATTTCTAACATCAGTGGATGATGATGAAGATTTGTCCGTAAAGGTTTAGAGTCAGAAGCAAGGTATTCGATAATAACTTCAGCAGACACTGAATCATTTGGATTCTTTGAAGGTAGGTTTAGTCTTTGTAATTTGTCCACAGCCTCCATCATGGTTTGCTCAATCCGTTTTCCAGTTCCAAACCTTCTCTTTTTCTGAGCTTTGCCAACACATTATTCTTTATCATCAAACTTTTGACTGTTAAGTCGTTTACAGTTTTTGCTGCTTCATCAGCATTTCTTCCAATTTCAGAGAACTAGTTTGAGGTGTTTTTCAGAAACTTTACATTCAAAGTTTGTAAGTCTAGGAGATAGACATTATATGTATATATATAACTGTTAGCGTAGAAATACTGCGAGTTTCAAAATACTGATTGCTAATTCCCGGTAGTTGGTATGACAATTATTGTTACAAGATGTAGATGAGTACTTGATAGAGTTTCAATGAATGTAATGATTTTTCGAAAAATCAAAGATCAATGGAGTTGTTGATAAGTTTACTGCTAATCCGGTGAAATATAAACGGTTCTCCGTTAACGATAATGAAGGACAAACTTATATTTCAAAGTTATAATAAGGTTTATTCGAATGAAAGATCGATGTTGATTTGCTGGAGATGTGACAAAACTGACTACTTTGAAAAGAGATTGAAAAGTTATTTTTGCTAATAAATGCCAAAGAGTCTGACACAGATATGTGTTAAACTTATGACTTTAGTTTCGAGAGTTTTTCAGGAGCAAGACTGGGGGTAACCTGTGGTTGGATCATCATTTCGATTGTTCATTATTTGAAGTGTCTTCAGGAATTTCGAAGGGTTTGGAATACAGATTGTAATCGTTAATATACCTATGATGTTGGATGATACAAATATTTTTCTGGGTTTATGAATAGTAGTGATGTTCTATCACAGTTTTGAAGTCAAAGTATAGCTTTGAAAGCTGTAGAGATTTAAGATTGATGTCTTCTGTTGAGCCATGACTTGAATTCTGATTAGAATATGAAATTGAATTTGGATGATAAAGGTTGTTTTAATTTCTATTAAAGAATGTATATTGTTGTGAAAGTAGTGAGTATAGTTGATAATTTGCTGAATCAGAATCAAAGAATGTAACATATTAATTGTGAATTTATATATCTTTTGGATATTACCTACCCGTTAAAAGTTTCACAAGTAATATTTTGTACCGGGAAATTTTATTATAGTCTTTATGAAAATATCTGTATATTTTTCTTCAGATGTAATACAGTTTTAATGAGTTAATATTAAATTAAACTCATTTGATTTTCGGCTGGAACTAGAAATGAGTAATCTCTAAATCTTGAGAAATTTCACAATCTTCATGGATTATTTCTTCAACGTAAATGAAATTATGAATCAATACTTCATTATTCATTTTTATTGATATTTCCCCGGTGAATGATATTGGTGTTCCTGGGATTCTTGTGAATTTCACAAGGTACGAATGATGTTTCTAGAAAGTTTCGAGTACAACGAAGATGAAAGTGTAAAATCAAACATGTAATTGATTAATACACTTGATTTATTAAGAATTGGAATTCATTGAGTTTGGAACAGAGATTGTAGTTAACAATGGTTAAGTCGTTAACGAACGATGTACATCATAGCATACTAGTAATATGAATTTGAATTAACCGAGTAGTATCTACCCTTTTTCAATTCACACATAATAGCTTAGTACGAAAAGATATATTATGGTTTCAAAATTTATATATATAAAATATACATATAAATTCTACAGTGACAATGAGTTAATACTTCATAACTCATTGATACAATATACGCGTTGTTGATTAGTGATGATGTTTGTGGTAATTATGGATCTGGTTGAACTTGTGATGTTATAGGTGTTGCTGGTGATGATGTTTGTGGTGATTATAGATCTGGTTGAACTTGTGATGTTATAGGTGTTGCTGGTGCTGACGATACTGACGGCACTGATGGTGCTGATAATGCTGACGGTACTGTTGATGCTGCTGGTAAAACAAGTCTAGCTTGTAAATCGTGCACCATTCCAGTCAGGGTTTCATTTCATTATTTCGCTCACTCATCTAGTTTACAATTAGAACTAGAATAAATAATCTCTAAAACCTTTAGAAACTACATATTCTCTGCAGAATATTTCCTCGATGAAGTTACGAATCAATACTTCATCGTTTGTTGTTGTTGGTACTCCTTGGTATTTATGGTGCGTATGATGTTGATGTTCGATGTACAGATTGTGATGTTGAGGTGTGGGATGCGTATGTTGTTGTTGGTGGTGGTAATGGTACCGTTGGTGTTGATGATGGTGGTGCTGTTGATACCGGTGTTACTGCTGGTGCTTGTAACCTTTGCACCATATTCTCTAAAGCCACTACCCGAGCGCGAAGCTCGTTGACATCTTCTATTACACCAGGGTGATTGTCGGTTCGGACGAGTGGATGAATAAGATCTAGAATTTGAGATAGTATATAATCATGATGAGATACTCTGGAAATGAGAGAGAAAATGGTGTCTCGAACAGGTTCGCTGGTGAGTGCTTCAGGTTCATCGCCAAGAGGGAAATGTGGTGGATGGAAGGGATCACCTTCTTCTTGTTTCCAATGATTGAGGAGGCTACAAACCCATCCCCAATTCATCCAGAATAGATGATGGCTGATTGGTTGATCCATTCCGGTCACACTGCTTTCGGAGTTCGAGTGAAACTCCATATCGGAATCCGAGGAAATTGAACTAGTGTCGAGTTCCATTTCATACGACTGAATAAAGAATTTTTCGATATGAAATGATTTCCGGCTATCGGATGGTATTCTAATTACATAGAATATCTATATAAATAGAGTAAAAAAAATTTCGTAGATTACGGAGGAATTTACGGAATATGTCAGGCAAAGTTTACAGCAACAGATACGCTAAGATATGATTTAGCAGATACGCTAAGATATGAATTTTGTCTATACATTATTCATGCAATCAATGCAGTAAGATGTGTCTAGACTAAGAATGATAAGCAGGTAATTTCCGACAAGAATGATAAGCAGAACTTTTTGACATGCAGCTAAGGTCGAAGTTCAGACTCACTAATGCATCTTATCAACTATCAGTTAGACACACTAATGCAAGACCTGGTTCGCTAAGACCACCGCTCTGATACTAACTTTAACAACCCGTTCATATCGATTATAAATGAATTACAATAGTTGATTTCATTGCGAGGTATTTGACCTCTAAATGATACATTTTACAAACATTGCATTCATTTTTAAAAGATAAACTTTCATTTCATCGAAAGTTGACAGGCATGCATACCATTTCATAATATCCAAACTTTAAATGACCTATTCTGTCATTTACTTTAATTATAATCTTTATTGAACTCAACGACTTAAATACAACGTCTTTTGAAATATGCCATGAATGACTTCAAGTAATATCTTTAAAATGAGCAAATGCACAGCGGAAGATTTCTTTCAAACGTGAGAATAAACATGCTTTAAAGTGTCAACCAAAAGGTTGGTGAGTTCATTAGTTTATCATAATCAATCATTTCCATAAGTTTAATAGACCACAAGATTTTCATATTTATAAACAGAACCTCTCGTCTGCATAAAGATAAAATCATTCATATGAATTGAACACCTGGTAACCGATATTAACTTTAATGCATAGAATATCCCCAAATAGAACCTCTCGTCTGTATAATATTAATCTCGAAGTACTAAATCCATTCATAACCTGAATAGAGGTTGTTAGGCCCAATAGATCTATCTTTAGGATTCACGTCAATTAGGAACAGAACCTCTCGTCTGCCTAATTCTTAAGTTACCAAGCTAAAAAGGGCGATATTCGGTTTAATAATCCAACCATAGAATGTTGTTTTGAGTAATTGTGTCTATTTCGTCAAACATTTATAAAAGCAGCGCATGTATTCTCAGTCCCAAAAATATATATTGCAAAAGCATTTAAAAAGGGAGTAATGAAACTCACGATACTGTATTTTGTAGTAAAAATACATATGACGGCATTGAACAAGTGTAGGGTTGGCCTCGGATTCACGAACCTATATCATTCATATATATATATATATATATATATATATATATATATATATATATATATATATATATATATATATATATATATATATATATATATATATATATATATATATATATATATATATATATATTAATACATATACTTGTAATTGACAAATATATATATTATTATTAGTGATATAATTTTTATATTAATAACTTATATTCATTTTATATAAAAATATTAAATTTTGTTATGTTATAGGTAATAAATATATTTAGATATAAATATAAATATATATATATATATATATATATATATATATATATATATACACACACATATTATTTGTTTGTTAAAACAGTACTTTAGTAATACTAAGAATAATATTTGAAATAATAATGGTGATGATACTAATTTTAATAAAAATGATAATGATATTAATAACAACAACAATAATAATAATAATAATAATAATAATAATAATAATAATAATAATAATAATAATAATAATAATAATAATAATAATAATAATAATAATAATAATAATATTCATTATAATGACACTAATATTATTAATGATAATAATAATATTAGTAATAATAATACTATAACAATTCATATATATCAAACTTCATATCTATATGTTATATATTGAAAATAATAATATTAATAATATTGATTTTAATATTAATACTAATATTGATAATAATAATAATGAAAATAATAATAATATTATTAATATAACAACCTTTTTCTTTTAACTTGTAATTACATTTAATATATATAAATATCATAATTTATCAATTAAATCGTAGTTACTAATTATATAATATATAATTGAATATTTATACACTATATATATAAATTACGATATACATATATATAATATTTATACATAGAATTCATATATATATATATATATATATATATATATATATATATATATATATATATATATATATATATATATATATATATATATATATATATAATATTCATAAACACGTCTTAAATACACGTGCAAGTTATTTAAGTATTTAATTCTAATAATTAATATTCTAACTTATCGTATATATATATATATATATATATATATATATATATATATATATATATATTTATACATATGTCCATTTACAAATGGCTGTTCGTGAATTGAAGGTTACAATTCAACGACTAAATAAATGTATGAAATTATTTTAATTGTAAAACGTTGATTTACTTAACTTGTCGATATCCAATCATCTAAGTTATTTACACTCCACGTTCTTACTTTCACATTAAATAATATGAAAGCTTAAATAGTTATCTTATCAAGTCACGAGGAAAAAATTGTAAAGCATGAATTGGAAATCAAACAGGAATCTCCATTAACTTTTGTCTAGTTACTGTTAATTGACACATTTGTTCTTACTTGCAATCACTTTACCAATTATTCCGAATACCGTTAAAAGGAAAAGATTTCTTAAATCAATGTGGACCTCACAACCGAGACCCCTAATCATATCACAATGTATCTGATAATTCAATCATTTGATATTATCTTTTAATTTTCATCGATAAACATATATTGAAACAAATATGTTCATTTAAGTATTATACATCTAATACTTTGTTAACGTTTTCAATTAATATAACTATATCTTATATATATATATATATATATATATATATATATATATATATATATATATATATATATATATATACATGTCTATACACATAAATGTTCGTGAATCGTCGAGCACAGTAAAAGGGTAATTGATTACATGAACACAGTTCAAGGTTTTTGAGATTTCAACATTACAGACTTTGCTTATCGTGTCAGAATATATAAAGATTAAGTTAAAATTTGGTTGAAAATTTCCGGGTTGTCGCAGGTTATTCCTGCGTTCTATTCTTGGGACACGTTTATTATTTGGCTTGAGGGTGTCCGTCTCTCACAAAAGAAGAAGGATCAGATCGTGGTTATTGTGGTTACTTTTTTGTGGGCTATTTGGCGGTATTGTAATGGAGTTGTTTTTAATGATTCGTTTTGTAACATTAGCAATCTTTTTGATGTAATTAGATTTCTTTCCTTTCGTTGGTTAAAACATAGAGGTCATCTAGTTTCAAATTGGTACTTATGGCTTTCTATGCCGTCGTAATTCTCCTTTAGCGTCTTGCTAGGGAGAGTTTTATTTATATATCTTTGTGTGGCCATAAAAAAAAAGCACCTCATATTCCTCGTAACAAGCAGAAATCCAATTTACATGACTGGCCATTGTCACTGTTTAGGAACTAGTTATTTCTCCAACCCTGTTATTATCATTATCGTTATTATTAATTAATATTATCAATTATCAATCATCAATCAATTATCAATATCAATTTAAACAACTAAAAATTCATAATAATCAATTATCCGAATCGTGATCTAATAGTTCAATGATAACATACATTAGTCCACTTGTAATTATGACACAAACAAATTGTTTCAAAGAAAATAAAATTAAACTATATAATCAACAAACATAATTCACAATAAAATTAGGGTCACTGTACAAAATCACATAGAAAGATTTAATGTCTATTAGTTATCCTTGATTGAAATGCAAACAATAGAGACTTGTAGTCATGGAAAAAAAGTACAGTGACTAGAGTAATTGTTGATAAAAATAACAAAGATTCTTGATCCTATGTCTCTTTTTCTTTTTAAACCAAATTAAGAGTAAATTAGTCAATTTGCGTAAAAAGAAGGTGTAAATGAGCAAAAAAACTACTGTGAAATCACCTCTCAAAATAAATAAATAAAATAACGTTCCTAAACAAAGTGTAATTATTATAAATATTAAATTAAATTAAATATTATTTGAATTGAAACTCAAAAGATCCTGTACATCTCTCTGATCTTTCAATTTTATTTTATTTTACTAGTGAAATGACCCGTAGAACTACGAGTTTGTTTAAACGAAACAGTTTAATGATATGTTTTAGGTATTAAGTGAACGTAAATGCTAAAGTTATTTAGTTTAATGACCTGTGAAACCATATTGATCAATCCTAAATCAATTTATCACTTAATTAAGGATTGAGTGCAATAATAAGATGAAAGATGGGATGTTTGATGATTATTTTGGGCACCGATGATCGTCTTTCACTTTAACAATCAAGTGATCAACCACCCCGACCCGGTCTTGATTGTCAATTAGCATAATTCACCTTAGCACAATGTTGAAATCCCTTGGGCAAAATCACAAGTGAAAATCACAAAGGCTAGAGCAAATGGCAGAGAATCAACAACCTATAAATGAGAGGCCATGCTCTCTATTTATAGTATTCGAAATATCCGCGGTCTGTGGATTGCTTAACTATCCGCGAAAACTTAGCGGATTAAACCGCAGTCTTTTATTAAGGCGGAAACATAACCGCTATACTTATTTTCAGCGGATATTCCACACCTTTTTATTATAGTTCGCGTAACTTCTGCTTTTGACCCTTAGCCAATAAAATATACATATACAATGCTATGTATATGATCAAGTCCCCCAGTTTATTATGATACATTTTGCGAAGTAAATGTATCATGATAAACTCTAAAAATTCGCGGTTAACTTAACCATTATCCGCATTGAAACATTTTTTGCTTTGCCTTTGTTACCGTTATAGCAGACAAAGTTACCGTTTTTATCAAAAATATTACCGTTTGAAATCACAACGGATAATTAACACAATCAATTGCTTCGCCTATATATATTGTGATCCAAAATCACAAATTTCCTACTCGCTTCTCTGAGATACTACACAATTACTCAATTTTTCAATCAATCTTTACTACTTTACTCATTACTTGCAACTCTTTTCCAATTGAAAATGAAGATTGACGAAGTGGATAGCAAGGCTGACCCAAAGGCACTAATTAATAGGCTACTAACAAGCCAGGAATCCAAGTCAGCTGCATCTTCCGAAAAAGGAACCAAACAAGAGAAGCAAACAATTCCACTTGTCGATCTAACATCTAAATCTCCCCCATTGAAACTTAGTTCCACGAAACGACCGTATCAGACGCCGCCGTCGTCTCAAAGCAAAAAACGCAAACAACAGGATACCTCCTTACTCGATAATCCAATTACATCGGAGTATGAAGGGGACCAGCAAACTTGTATGTCACAAACATGATTTCATATTCATATTACTTACTATATGTTTATGTTGCCAGTTTATTAATCGCTTTGTTTTGTAGGGGGTTCGCCATTCAATCCAATATTTCCAAGCCCACACACTACAGATCAAATCACCGAATTATTCCGTACTCCACCTAACTCTTACGGTGTGAGAATTGATGACTTGTCGGGATATACTTACGCTTCTTCTGCCGCAGCACTGGATCAGCGCCAACAATTGAAGTTGGCAATTCCAGGCGAACTCCGCCGTGAATTCTCGAAGCTTTCTGCTCTTGACACGCATAATTTCATAACCCGTCCTAATCCATCTGGACGAAGTCCATATCGATTATAAACGATTCACAACAGTTGATTACATCGCGAGGTACCTGACCTCTATATGATACATTTTACAAACATTGCATTCGTTTTTGAAAAGACAAACTTTCTTTACGTCGAAAGTTGACGACAAGCATGCCGTTTCATAATACATCCAACTATAATTGACTTAATAATAATCTTGAAGAACTCGACGTCTCAAATGCAATGTCTTTTGAAATATGTCATGAATGACTCCAAGTAATATCTCTAATATGAGCAAATGCACAGCGGAAGATATCTTTCAAACCTGAGAATAAACATGCTTTAAAGTGTCAACCAAAAGGTTGTTCAGTTCATTAATTTATCATAATCATTCATTTTTCAATAGTATAATAGACCACAAGATTTTCATTTCCATTTCTCATAAACATAATCTCATATCAGGCATTTCGCACGGCATAGAGATAAAAATCATTCATATGGTGAACGCTTGATAACCGAACTAACAGGATGCATATAGAATATCCCCATCATTCCGGGACTCTTATCGGACATGATAATCGAAGTACTAAAGCATTCGTAACCTGAATGGGACGTGTCAAGGTCCATAGATCTATCTTTAGGATTCACGTCAATTAGGGGCCATTTCCCTAATTCTTAGGCTACCAAGCTAAAAAGGGGCATATTCGATTCGATAATCCAACCATAGAATGTAGTTTCAATTACTTATGTCTATTTCGTAAAATATTTACAAAAGCAGCGCATGTATTCTCAGTCCCAAAAATATATATTGCAAAAGCATTTAAAAAGGGAGCAAATGAAACTCACCAAAATGTATTTTGTAGTAAAAATGCATATGACTATATTGAACAAATGCAGGGTTTGCCTCAGATTCACGAACCTATATCATTCATATATATATATATATATATATATATATATATATATATATATATATATATATATATATATATATATATATATATATATATATATACTTGTAATCGAACAACTATGTATATTATTAGTAATATAAGTTTTATTATCAATACTTATATGTTTCATTATGTTCCTTTTATTTATTTTAATAATTAAGGTATTGATATGGTTACTTTTGTATATTAAATATATTGTTATATGAATATCATCTGTTAGTTAATTTAATGAAAATATTAAGATATGGGTAATAATGCTATTAGATTTAATAATGATAATAATAATGTAAATTTTATATAGAATGATAAGTTTAATAATATTTATAATGCTAATGATATTAATACTACTTAGTCTTAATAAAATTATAAATAATGATGATACTTCTAGTATCAATGATAACAGCAATTATAGTGATATTACTAATGACTATAAACATATCATTTTTATTACTAATAACAATTTCAGTAATGGTTCCTTAAATGATACTCATAATAATAATAATCTTAATCATAATAATACTTATATTAATTAATAATTTTAATAATATCATTAATAATACTTAATGATGTTACTTATTAACAATTTGATAATTACATTAGTCATGGTACTTATGTCTTAATAATAATAACGACAGTACATATATTAGTTGTTTGATAAATATAACAATATTAACTATATTCCTAATTATACTTATAATCATAATGATAATAAGGATAAATGATAACTAATACATAATTGACAAAATTCATAATAAAAATACATTAATAAAGTTAATAATAATAATAATAATAATAATAGTAAATGTATATGAAAATGTGTATACCCTTTTAATAAGCTTCCTAAAAAGAATTGTCTCCTACGAGACTCGAACCCATGACCTCCTGTTAACCCGAACCAACACCTGACCACTCCACTGCCAATGTTTTTTTGATAACTACCAAATCTTTATTATACTTATCCTGCTTCTAATTTTCTCCCTATTCTTCTTCTTCGTAACACCCAGCAGCAAACTCAGACGACCACAATTAATTACCACAATCCACAGAACTTCGAAATGAGTTTTAAAATTTGTAATTGGAACAGAAATTGACTGAAGGCAATTATCAGTAAAAATAAACGAAAAAAAAAATAACAGTTCCAGCGAGTATATCACGAAGAACAACCCATATCATGATTTTGAATTCTAGATCGTTTTAGTTCCAAACTTCTACATGAAATAAGTTTTAATTCCTCTCTAGAATCTTTCTATATCCACAATTTAACTTAAAACCTAAAAACGAAATCAAATTTCATCAAGAACATCTTGTTTGACTTTTGAAAATAAAGTTTGACTTCCAAAATTGGAACTCGATAATGAAGATTGGACCTTGCAACTTTGCAGATAATTCACTTGAAAGATTTTTGGCGTCACAGCATTCTTAGATTTTTAAAACAGTTTCGAATACGAGTTTTTACAAAAAAAATACCCGTACAGAATGTTTACTCGGGTTCTTCATGTTTTTGATGAAATTTTACAAAATTAAAAACTATAAAAGTGTAATTGTAATTGAATTGATAGTGGAAGGTCGACTGGTATCCTATAGTACTGACTGTGATTGGGTTTTATAACAATTACAGCTCGTCAGTTTTCCAAACAGAAAATAAGAAAGAAAATAAAAAAATAAAAATAAAAAATATAGTTACAGATATGGATTTCCAACGGGTTTTGTTGTGATGCTGTGATTTTATTCAACTTAGGATCCAATTTAGAGACATGAAATCAATCAGCTATAGTAATGAGAAGGACATGAAACAGAATACTAACTTTTCAGCATTTATATATAATTAATCATATTTCTATAAATAACTATATCTATATATGTATTTTACATATTAAAGAGACATAATATATATATAATACAAACATTAATTTTTAATTATTAGTATTAATTTTAATAACAAAACTATTAATATTTATAATGAAGGTGATATTAATGTCTTAATAATACTAGTAAGAATAGTGAAATTTACAATTAATAATCAGATTAATAATAATATTTATCAATAAACCTAATAATAATTATGCTTATAATTTTTACTAATAATAATGATACTAACAATAGGGTATTAACTATATTTTTCTTATAATTTAAATTTTTATATGTAAATTTTACTGGTTATTAATTACCTCCTAGTATGTATCTGCATATAACGGCATATATATATATATATATATATATATATATATATATATATATATATATATATATATATATATTATAGATCATAATTAATCTTAATATAAAATTAAATATAACTATAATAATAATACATTTAATATATTAATGTTACAATTTATTAATTATACCATAGTTACTATGTAACTGAATATTTATACTCTATACACATATTATTATATACATAAAAATCAAATATATTTATATATAACTTCTTTTTAACTTACAACATAATTATTTTATAACTTATCTTACCTTTTAATTCAAATGTTTAAATCCTATTTATTATTTTTAATTATCATATATACTTACAGTTATATATATTGTATATATATTTAATTACATATTCATTTACAAATGATTTGTTCGTGAATCGTCGAGCACGGTCAAAGGGTGATTGATTTCATGAATATAAATTCCAAACTTTTTGAGACTTAATATCACAGACTTTGCCTATCATGTCGAAATCATATAAAGATTAAGTTTAAATTTGGTCGGAAATTCCCGGGTCGTCACACATAACAGCTTTGTTCAGAACTTCTACATGTGTTTTAACTCGGCGTATGATATGATATGCCGTCAGGAACAATTTTTCAATGTTCTTGAGGCTGAACAATTGAAGTACAATGCTGAGAAGATCAAGGCTGAAGACAGCGAAAAATGCCGTGTTGATCTTTCCTATGAACTCACCGCGGCAAAAACCGCGGTGGATGACTTAAAACTGCAAGTTTCTGCTGCAGCTGAGAAAGAAAACAACTTTAATGCCACCATTAAAGCACTGTTGGAGAATGTGGCGAAGCTAACGACAGAGCGGGACAACGCTCTTGCTTCTAAAGCTTCTGCGGAGCTTGAGTTCACCAAGCTCCGCTAACATCTCCCCGAACTGGCTAGAAAAATTCTCAACTCCAAGCCTGTTTCTACAAATTTTTTAACATTCGCTGCCGCGTTAAAACTACGCGAGAGGGTAGAGTTTATGGATGAGATTTCCATCAACTGCCCATTGGCAGATCCGCTACCAACTGCAACAGATGATCGCCTTTGCTTGTTAGAAGAGGCGCAATCAGCATATTCGGTTGCTGAAAAGGGCATAGCTGAAATTCCCCTCCCTAAGATAACAGTAATAATCGAACAAGAGGATGTCACTGCAGATGACATCATCAAGCTTGACTTATCCAAAGAGTAGAATCTCACTTTGTATAACAGCGCGCAACTGCCTCTGCGCTATTATTATTAAAATTTTCGCTATTCTTATATTTGCAAGTACTTTTATTTATATAGCGCTTTCATTAACAATATTCATAACATGGACTTGTCCTTTGCAATTTCCAACTTTTATTATCGTGCACATAATAAGTATGTACTTTTGCGAAACAATCTGTATGTGTATATATTTATAGGTTATGAACCTTCTAAGTCCGCCAAAGCGATCCTTAGGCCATCAATTAGCATTGCAAAGCATCTAAGTATGGCAGTATCAAACACTTAGAATTTTATATTCCTTTTGCAATAATCATTTTCTGCGTATGTGGGCAATTTCATCACTTTGCTACATAGCTTTCACGAAATATGCCAAAATTATGAAAACAAAAAACTAAAGAAATATTTCATAAACTTTGATTATTTCGCAAAGAAAATTTCGCATACTCATAGAAGTGCCTACCTTTTAAATTTTTACAAGTGTGATCAAGACTTGCAAAAATTAAAAATAAAAACACATAACAAGAGCATCAAGCATAGATCTTACCACTAATTCTACACTTTGCATATATACAACTTATCCGCCATATGATTTGTGCAAAGTTAAGCATAATATCGCTTTAATAAAGCAGCATGCCATGCATTAGGTAAAGTTCGCCCTTCCACATCTGCAAGCTTATAAGAACCTGCCGCATTAATTGCCACAACTTGATAAGGACCCTCCCAGTTAGGTCCTAATTTGCCAAATTTTTCTGCTCTACTTGCATCATTATTTTGCAACACCCATTCGACAACGTCAAAAGACAAAACACGCACTCTTTTGTTATAATACTTGGCAATTTGCTGTTTATTATTTGCCTCTCTGATAGCAGCCATTAACCTTCGCTCTTCAATGAAATTCAAATTCTCGCCCAATGCATCATCGTTTGCTTCTTCTTCAAAGTTAGCGACTCTATGCGTTGGCACAAGAATTTCAGCGGGTATTACTGCCTCAGAGCCATATACCAAACTAAAAGGTGTTTCCCTGTGCTTTTCTTGAAAGTAGTGTGATGTGCCCACAACACATTGGGTAATTCATCTACCCAACCGGTTCGCTTTTCGCATAACCTCTTTTTAATACCGCTTACAATATCACGATTGGTTACTTCACATAAACCATTAGCCTGTGGATGCGCCACTAATTTAAATTTTTGTATTATATTCAAATCAGTGCACCATGTCTTAAAAGGATCTTTCGCTATTTGTGTGCCATTATCACTAACCAACTCACGTGGAATACCGAATCTGCAGATAATGTATTCCCACACAAAGTTTCACACTTGCACACCAGTGATAGTGCGAACCGCCTTAGCTTCAACCCATTTTGTAAAATAATTAATTGCCACAATCAGAAACTTGACATTGCCAGGTCCTGCGGGAAATGGCCCTACAATGTCAATAGCCCACTTGTGAATTGGCCATGGTGAATTAACATGAATCATATCATGCCTTGGCATCCGATTCTGCGGAGCATGCCTTTGGCAACTTTTACATCGCTTAACAATTTTTGCGACATCGCGATATAGGGATGGCCAAAAGTAACCCATCCGCATAATTTTTGCCGCAATAGTTTTATAGCATGAATGCAATGCACAAGAACTGCTATGCACTTCTTCAACTATCATTTCTATCTCAATTGGTCCAACACATCGCATCATTGGACCACAATATGATTTGCGATATAAAATATCATTTTGAATGATATACATTGGTGCTCGCTCTCTTACTAGGCGAGCTTCGCGCTTATCACTTGGCAAAACATCACTGCGAATGTATTGCAGGATTGGTTCCATCCAATTTAGCTGTTCCTCTTCGATAGACGCAACCATTAAGTCGTTATCTATTGATTTGCTTGGCAATTCTTCAACCCAAACTTATTTTTGAAAGTGCGAGAACGTTAGAGCAGCCAATTTACTCAAAGCATCCTCCTTCTTATTTTGACTTCTTGGCACTTGCGCAAGTTCAAAATACTCAAACCGCTCTACCAATTCTTTTAATAACTGCAAATATTTCTGCATTGAAGAATCATGTGCTTCAAAGGAACCATTAAACTGATTCGCTACTAACTGCGAATCTGTAAATGCCCGTAACTTAGTGATATTCATTTTTCGCGCAATATACTAAACCAGCAAGTAACGCTTCATACTCTGCTTCATTATTTGTGACATCAAAATTAAAACGCAATGCATACGTATGCTCTTCACCACTTGGGCTTGCCAAGACCAAACCCGCACCCGCACCTTCTGCACACGAATCTCCATCAGTAAACAAATCCCAAATTTCATCAACCACTGGTTTTAATGTTGTTCGCTCATTAATCACCTCGAACTCCCCAGTCATTTCAGCGAGGTAATCCGCCAAAACCTGGCCTTTTACAGCACTGCGCAGAAGGTAAGAAATTTGATAAGCACCTAACTCTACTGCCCACAATGCGAGTCTACCAGATATTTCTGGCTTTGTTAAGACTTGCTTGACTGGGATGTTAGTTAACACGTGCACTGGATGCCCTTGAAAGTATCTTCTTAACCTTCGCGATGTTAATATTAGCGCATACACAAACTTCTCAATCGGCGCATAGTTTATTTCACTTCCTGTAAGTGCTTTACTGACAAAATACACAGGTTTTTGTATTTTATCCCTTTTCACAACCAATACTGAGTCAAAAGCTTCATTTTGCACCGATACATATAGGTAAAGAATTTCGCCATCAACTGGCGTTGTTAACGTAGGCAAAGTTTTCAACAACTTCTTCATTTCTTGAAACGCGGTTTCTGCTTCGCTTGTCCAAACAAAGCTTTTTTGTTTCAAACAACCTATCAAAGTTTTGAAAAATGGTAATTGCCTTTCAGTAGCTTTAGACAAGAAGCGCGTTAACGCGGCTAACTTTTTCGTCAAACTTTGCACTTCTTTAACCGTTCTTGGTGCAGTCATATTTTCTATAGCCGCAATTTTCTTTGGATTAGCTTGAATACCTTGTTCTGTAACAAGATATCCCAAAAACTTTCCTTCAGTTTCGCCAAAACTACATTTTAGCGGATTGAGCTTCATGTTAATTCTGCGCAGTGTGTCAAACGTTTCGCGTTTGTCATCAACAATTTGCTCTTGTGTTGTACTTTTGATTACCCAATCATCAACATAAGCCTCAAGATTACGCCCAATTTGCTTTTCAAATGCGGTGTCAATCAAACGCTGATATGTCGCACCCGCATTAATTAAACCAAAAGGCATCATTATATAAGAGAATATGCCTTTGCCAGTATGAAATGCGGTTTTATCTGCGTCCTCTTGAGCCATTGGAATCTGATGATATTGTGACGACCCGGAAATTTTGACCAAATTTAAACTTGATCTTTATATATTTCTGACACGATAAGTAAAGTCTGTTAGGTTGAGGCTCAAAGATTTTTAACTATTTTCATTTATGCAATTACCCTTCGACTGTTCTCGACGATTCACGAACAACTATTTGTAAATAGATACATATATATTTAAAAATATAAATATATATATTAATTCGAAATATAATATGAAATATTATATTATTTAGTTATTAGAATTATTTTTCTAAAATAAAAATAATATAATATATAATAAAATTTATTATTATAATAAATCTATATATAGATATAAATGTTTATTGAATACATTGTGATACTCGGTTGACGTATCGTTAGTGTTCATATAGATCTAATACGAAATTATGAAGATTTAAAATGAAAGTTGAATCGTAAATTGATTACGAAGATTTTAATTTTGATAGAAATATTTTTATCTTTTTAGTTTAAATTATAATACTCTGTACATATTAATTGGAACTAAAAAAATAAATATTAGACGCACCCTGTTGATCAGGTTTCAAACATTTAATGACCAAAATAAATAAAAATATTTAAGCTAAAAAAATTGGGATTTTTAGGAACACTTTTATATGTTAACCAGTTTAGCAATGGACACGATATACTCCTCGGGATAAAAGTGTCGGAAGGTTAAGTTCAAATTAAAATCACGGGTTTAATAAATTGCCTCTCAGACAAATGAGATTTGTTTTGGATCTCATATATTTTGCTTTTACACATACATGTACATTATAATACTACCACTTGTTAAACTAATCCATTTATCTATATATATTATACTTATACATTTGAGTTAGACGTGCAATCACCATAATAATCACCATAGTCTACTATTCTTCTCCTATGTGGGTTCCTTCTTCTTGAACTCACAAACCCACGATAATCAACACTCGTCAATCCAACCAAGAACCATAACACCATCTTTCACCATCGACTACCTTCACTTAAACTTCGTATTCACCATCTCCATTAATCCATCGTCATTATAGTCATCATTCAAACAACCAACACACGTACGACTACTTATTGGTTGTTATTTGACCCACAACCTCACCACCATCGTTGCTGTTTTTGACATTTGAGATCAACTGCTACTGTCCGAATTCAACCACAACCGAAACCTTTTGCCACTTGTTTCCTGTATGTATTACTCGACAGGTTCTCAAGTGTACACCATCATCAACATATTTTACTTTCTACAACTAGCTACTACCGTATTCCTTCTTTTGGTTACATCAAACAATCGTCACCTGCAACTGCTTCGATTTGCTATTGTTTCTGTTTCAGACCAAATCACCATCATCAAACCCTACCTCGTCACTCTCTCTCTCTCTACCTCATCATCTCTCTCTCCTAAAGTCATCGTGAACCACCTTTCAAACCACCATTAATCCACCTTAGATAGGAAAAGACCTACTACTGTACGAGTTATTTAACTTTCCTGTTTCCATTCCTTTTGCAACTCGATTACAATAACAAGTATCATCAAACCATCTCTATCTGTTTTCCTTTCAACCCACCATCATGATCACCCTCACCACCATTACCTACAAACTATCAATCCACTACCTCAATCCATCACCATCCTTTTCTTGCTCTATGTCTCTCTCTCTTAAATTTAATCATAAAACACCACCATCGATTGTTTTTATTTACTGCTACAACTATCCTGATCTATCCCTAATTGATCGATCACCAAATACAACACCAAACCTGCAAACATGAATTGCTTCTGCCACGTTACTACATCCATTCTGTTTTTCTCTCTCTCTATTTTATTATCTGACACAGTGAATGCGAAAGAAGAATTTGATGATGCTACTGTGATGATGGTAATGAAATATGATTATGATGATTGATGATGAAGGCTTGATGAAAGAATGATAATGATAGCTGTGTCGGTTGCATAAGTGGAAGACATCTTCTATTTTTTTTCCCCTTCTCTTTTTGTTGTTCCAGCCAACAAGAAACATATATAATCTATCCTGGATTGCTTTTAGGTTTAGTAATAGGTTTGGGCTAAGGGAAAACGTATTAGGCCGTGAATTCGATTGATTATCGGGCTGTTTATACGTTTTAATTGTTGGGCCATGTTCGGTTCATAGTTGGGCCGTCAACCTGTGACCCAACTCTGGTTCTGTGGGATGAGTTAAAAGCAGATGTCGAGCTAATTAAATCAGAAATGAGTGGGTAGCGTAATGGTTAAGGATGTTTGCGTGTGAGCGATAGGTCTCGGGTTCGAGTCCTACTGGCGACGATCATTTTTTTTGACACTTGTGGAGGTAGTTTCATAAACCAAAAATCATCATTATTATTATTATTATTATTATTATTATTATTATTATTATTATTATTATTATTATTATTATTATTATTATTATTATTATTATTATTATTATTAATGTTATTATTATTAAAATATTAATTATTATCATGATTATTATTATAATTTGAGATTATTATTAATTGTAGTATTAATATTATTATTATAATTACTAGTATTATAATTATTATTAGTATTATAATTATTAGTATAAGTATCATAATTTTTATTATTATTATTATTATTATTATTATTATTATTATTATTATTATTATTATTATTATTATTATAAATATTTCTTATGATGTTATTATTAATTTTATAACTTTAATATTATTATCACTATAAGGAATATGTTTATTAGTATAATACCAGTTATTATTATTTTCATAAATATTATTATTAGTATAATTATTAGTATTATTATTATCATTAACATATGAATTATTTTTAGTATTATCATTATTATTATTATTAATATTACAAAGTATCGATAATAAACTTATCATATAAACATTAATATTAGTATTATCGTATGATTACTGAAATTTCTATTAAAACTATTAAAAATTATCTTTATTATTAAAAGCATTATTTTTACTAAAACTATCATTATTATTGTTAGCAGTATTATCTATATCATTATGATTATGAAAATAAAAGTTTTAAGGACGTTATTAGAGTTATGATCATAAAAAGATAGATATATATATAAATATATATTTAATATACAAAATTTAACTATATAAATATTACTACATATAAAATGAAAATGTAAAAACGAAACTTATGGAAAAATTTAAAATAACAACTACATCACTAATAATAATATATAGATTTATTCGACTACAAGTATATGTATTAATATATATACAAATGTTATAGGTTCGTGAATCCGAGGCCAACCCTGCATTGTTCAATATCGTCATATGTATTTTTACTACAAAATACAGTATTGTGAGTTTCATTACTCCCTTTTTAAATGCTTTTGCAATATATATTTTTGGGACTGAGAATATGTAACGACCCGACAAAATCGTCATTGACGGCGCCGTTAACTTAGGTCCCGTTACATGGTCGTAGTCCCTATATGAGACTCGTTTGACTAAAATTATGTCACATTCATTTGAATCGCACACGACTTGCAAAGTTTAGTTTACTAAACGGTTTGACAACAAGTTTAAGTTTACAAAAGTTATAAAGTATAATGAAATAACTTGCGACATAATAAGTTGAAAATCACGGTTGCTATAACTAGCGTAAGTATGTATGTATGCTTGACTCCAAGCAAATAATCAGTGTGTATGCATGTATGCTTGACCCCAAGCAAGTATGAGTGTACGCGGAAGCATGTATCAAATAGCCATTCATGAACCTGAGAAACATATAGAAAACTGTCAACGAAAAACGTTGGTGAAATCATAGGTGTTTGTAAACGTTGTTTTTTGAACCACAAGATTTTGTATTTCCATAACGTTGATTATCTAAATCATTTGCATTCCAAAAGTTTGTTCGCGAGCACCCAATTATCAAGACTTAACGTATCCTTCCATAGAACCCCATCACAATAGTGTTAGAACATACACTGTTTCTCAAAAATATATTTCATCCGTAGACGGTAGCGAACCGTCCGAAATGAGGGTTTGTCAAACCCTTATAGCCACACAATATAAGTTCTCGCTTACACCCTGCAAGTGTAACTAATGATAATCGAATTGAGGATTTTTTTTCTAACTCGCTGTGGAATGTTTGTTTCATCGTACTTGTATTCAAAGTATAAAAGTAAGTAGTACAAAATGTAACAAAGTATATGTTTCTCAGCCCACAATTTAAAAGTATAAAAGGTTGTTGAAAAGGTGGGACTATGATCTTACCTCGGGTGCACGAGTATAAATGTACTTCACAAAGTAAATGAGTGCATGAAAGTTACTTAGCCATGACCTAAACAAGTAAGTTGTATCAATTAACCGGTTATGACACAAGGTCGGGCGAAATGTGTTCAATTAGTCCTATGGCTCGTTACGACTCGAATATATAGCATGAGAGTCACGTTATCAAGTTTCATGCAATAATCAAGTATAAAAGCACGTTAGAATGATTGCATAAGTGTTTTGTTAAGTTTGACTAAATGTCAAACTTGGTCAAAGTCAACAAAAAAGTCAACGGGGTCGGGTCGGGTCCCGAACTATTTTCCTGAGCTTAGAAATCATGTATAAGCATGTTGGTCAAGTTTCATATCAATCGGGGGTGCAACAAAAACGGAGATTTTTGGGCAGTCTGCCTCAGATGCGCCGCATCTGAGGCAGATGCGCCGCATCTGCATCTGTATTAGCCATTCTGGGGTAGTTTATCACTTAGACGATTTCAACTTCAAACAACCATAACTTTTGACTCGTTAACATTCAAAACACGTATCTTATATCGTTGGAAAGGTAATTTAAAGAGGAATACAACTAAACACATTTCATTAATCAATTACATCATTAAAAATAATGAAAACCTCAATAAATGATCATTAAACGCTCAAAATCAAGGTTTCAAGTTCATAAAACGCATTTTAAGATTCGGGAATCCAATTCACACATATGATATGTCGTTTTGAAGGTAATGAACATACATTACAACTAAACACTTAATAATAACATTTAATGGCATTCAAAGCATCAAAAGTTTGTTTTAGAGTTCATCAAACCCTAATCAAAATCATGAATTCAACCATTTTGTAAATGAAGCTTTTCTAAATCAACCTACACATCAAAATGAAGCTAATGATGCTAGTAACACATTTAATACATGAACTTTAACATTTAAACAACATTTAATCATCCAAAGCTCAAGATTAAGCAAACCCATTTCAAGTTCATGTTAGTTTATGCAAAACAACAAGATCGAGCAAATAAATCATATATTCATGTTATACTTGAGCCATAGACCCTAATTAACACCATTTCAAGTATATAAAATGAATTTAGAGAAATCTAGTGTTTTTAGAAAGTTACCCAAACTTGATGAAATTGGTACCAAAATGTAGAGGATGAAGAGAGGATCACGAAAATGTAATTTGTTTTGATGTTTGCTTCTTGATTTGGATTTGGATGATGAATCTTTGATGAAGATGAAAATGGTATTTTGTTGCTAGAGAGAAAAAGCGGGGTGGGAGGTGAAGAGTGAATGAGTGGTGATGGTGGGGTTTGACTAGTTGACCTAGTCAACTAGTTAGGCCTCTTTGCAACTTTGGTCCCTCGAGTTTCAAAGCTGGTGAGGGAATTAACCAAACGAATATTTTAAAAACGCTAGAGTAAACGAGTGATGTTATAATTAAATAACGAAAACATTAAGAACGTTTGTTAACGTAAGGTACGAATTTAGATAACAAAGGATATTTAAAAAAAAAAAGACGGTGTTAAAAATAAATTTAACGGAAAAATGCGGGATGTTACATTACCCACACCTTAAAAGAAATTTCGTCCCTAAATTTAGTTGGAAGTAGTAGTCGTTGTTTCTTCCTCGAGATCTTGTGTTTTCAAATCTACGGATAAGTGAAGACAAGTCCTTGGGCATTTCAACGAACTTGACAGTTGGGATTTTACGTTGTTTTAAAGTTTGGTTTCACGATTCATAGTTTCAACCAGTCCCCCTAGGAAGTGAAGTTTGTCATCGATAGTAAGTTCATCAAAAGAAATAACAAGTCCTTGTTCGGCAAGACACTTATTTAAGTTTGATACATAGCATGTAGGATGAACGGAGACTCAAATGAGTCGAAAAATCTAAACGGCTAGCAACGGGTCCAAAACGCCCCAAGATTGTAAAAGGATCAAAATATCACGGATTTAGCTTTCTACGTTTCCGAAATGGACTACACCTTTTCAAGGTGCGACTTTTAACATTATGCGGTTAACCACTTGGAATTCGAGAGGTTTACGTCTAACATCGGCATAGCTCTCTTGGTGACTACGGCCGTCTTGAGTCTTTCTTGAATTTGAACGATCTTAACGGTTAATTCATGAATGAGTTCAGGTTCTGAAATGCCCCGTTCATATTAATTATAAACGTTTCATATTAATTGGTTTCTTTGCGAGTTTTTGACCTCTATATGAGACGTTTTTCAAATCTTGCATTCGTTTTTAAAAACAACCATAACCTTTATTATTGAATAAAGGTCTTAGTGACATAATTTAGATTATCTATCAAAGACAATCTCCTCAAATAAATAAGTTTTTACACAACCCATTACAATATGATCAAATATATTACAACAAATACTCCGAATGCAAGTTTAAACAATATAAACAATTATGCCGACTCCAAATCTTGACCTTAGGTTGGCATACGATAGCAGAAGCATTTTTAATATTCACCTGAGAATAAACATGCTTAAAACATCAACAAAAATGTTGGTGAGTCATAGGTTTAATTTCTATATAATAATCATAACATTTAATAAGCCACAAGATTTCATTTAATTAAATGCGCAGGATCATTACAACTGCAAAAATCATTCATACGATGAGTCGCCTGGTAACTGACCTTAACATAGAGCGTTTAAGATATCTGGCATCATACATTCCACTATTCAAATGTATGACAAGAACCCTTCGAAGTACTAAAGCATTTCCACTATTCGAAAATGGGGGTGGTTGGTGCCCGTAGATCTACCTTTAGGATTCGCGTCAATTAGTGTTTTTCACTAATTCTTAGGTTACCAAGCATAATAATAATAAGTACAGATATCCGGTATAACAAAACAATCGTAGAATGTAGTTCCATGAACTTGTGCTTATTTTGTAAAACATTTATAAATTTTGCATGTATTCTCATCCCAAAATAATTTAGATAGTAAAAACGGGACTATAACTCACTTGTGATAATTTTCGAAAAGATGGTGATAAGACTTGGCCTTTTGACAAATTCACGAACCTAATAATAATATTCTTGTGTCAAGATATATATATATATATATATATATATATATATATATATATATATATATATATATATATATATATATATATATATATATATATAATTAATATTCCATACTTATGATACTTGTGATAATTTTAATTGTCCATTGTTAGTAGCCCAATGTTTGTAGTCCAATAGTCTAATAGTCCAATAGTCCAACAGTATAAATATATATATAAATATAAATGCGTATATTGTGTTAGAATTCACTAACACTATAATATATTGTATTAGTATAATAAGACACATAATATGTATATTGTCTGAAGCAATCCGCGACCCACTGTATACATGTCTCAGGCTCGATCACAACTCAAAGTATATAATATTTTGGAATCCACTTCGACCCACAGCTAACTCGAGATTACTGCCAATGGTGTCTAATAGTTCGTTCCAATAATATATATAGAAGAAGTCGAAATGATATGTCAAAACTTTGTATACGAATCCACGGTGATCAAGTCATATATATATATGGTGCCTTACGATCTATACTAAGACTATAATATATTGTTGCAGAACTTAATCACGACTATTATAAATTGTATTTCCATAAGTTCGGGAACAAGACATGTATAAATACATGTAAGATACAAGGTAAGTTAGCTAGGATAAGGTTAGCATCCATTTTTATTTATCAAAACCATAGCTAAAAACAAACAAAAATATCCAATTTTGTTTTACCCATAATTCCTTCGTTACTAATCCGTTTTGAGTGATTCGACTTGCCATGGTTTTGTATCGAACCGTTATTTATTAATCTAAATATAAAAAGTAAATGTTTATAGTCAAAAATACAGCTTAGGTGTCAAATAAAAGAATATAGTCATATCCGTCGTAAGAACGACATCTTGATGACTCTTTTGAAAAATATACTTCCAATTAGAGTTTAACCATGGATTTTGGATATATTTCATATCCATATAAAATAAGATTTTTCACCAAAGTAAATCTTTTAATTCAAAGTTTAAGATATGTTTTTAAAATTAAACCCAAAACAGCCCCCGATGATCTATGACGGCGTATGTTCAGTTTTAAGGTGTTCTTCGTGTTTACAAGTTTTATATCCTTATGTTAGCTTGACATACTATCATAATACATGTGTTGAAGTATTTTAAAAGTCAAGTTAGAAGGATTAAGTTTGTTTGTGAACAAGTTTAGAATTAATCTAAACTATGTTCTTGTTGTTGTAAGTTATAAACTCGTAATAAGATAGCTATATGGATATGAATCGAAAAAGATTATGAATAAGGTGACTACCTCAAATTAAATGAACAAAGTTGCTGATAAAATATGATGATAATCTTGTGATCAAAGATATCCTTGATGGCTTGTAATCCTTGGAGTAGAATCATAGAATGAACAAAAGTTCGAATAAGATTTCTATCTTGAATTAAGATAGTTATAAGTATATGAATTGAACCAAAGCTTATATATGATTCTTACCTTGATAAAGAGGAGTAGATGAGTTAACAAAGTGTTCTTGAAGCTAGTTTATGATCAAAGTGAATGAAGATTTTCTAATACTTGAAGTATGTGTGTTTAAAGAGTGTTTAAAGAGTAAGAAATGGAGAGAATACTTGGAGTTCTTGTGTGTGAGTATTATGAGAGTGAAGATAAGTTAAATAGCTAATATGAATGAGTAAAAAGAGTGTTAGAAGTTGTGGTTCATGTATATGGTTAAGAGACTTTATCAAAATTTGGAATATAGCATAATAATGCAAACTAGAAGTTAAATGTTGGTTCCCACAAGTCTCCAGCATGTTTATCCTTGTCTTGTGACTCATAGGTCTGCTAAGGAGGCTATAATTGGTATTTAATATTGGTATATACTCATAGTATTTAAGTATGGAAGCTGGGTATGATACGGGTGTAAATACCGAATGAATACGAATAGAATTCCTGATGGAATTGAATGAGATTATGAGTATAGCTATATTTTTTGAGTATAAGTATGTTAGTATATATATTTAAGTCCTTCAAAAGTGTATTAATACATATTAATACAATACATATACATACATTTTAATTTAGAAGTTATTACAACGTTAATCGTTATATATATGAATATAGTCTTGAAGTCTTTAAGTTAGTAATATCATTTTATGTATATAACTAATTGTTAATATATGTAATGAGATACTTAAATATCATTTAACAATCATGAGTATATATTTATATTCATATATACGTCATTAAATAATTATTACGAATTATGACGTTCGTGAATCGTCAGACAGACGGGGTGGCCAAATGTTTGTATAAAATTCATTTCAAATAACCAAGTCTTAATGAGTTTGATTATTTAACATGTTAGAAACCTTAATTATGTAAATATTAATCTTCTATATATTAGCGGAAAAATCCGGGTCGTTACATTACACACCCGTTAAATTAAATTTCGTCCTGAAATTTAGAATAGTACCTAGTTAACGTGCGATATCGGAAAACAAATGTGGGTACTTCAGCTTCATTTGGTCTTCTCATTCCCAAGTGAATTCAGGTCCTCTGCGAGCATTCCACCGAACCTTAACGATTGGTATCTTACTTTGTTTGAGTCGTTTGACCTCATGATCCATAATTTCGACGGGTTCTTCGATGAAATTTAGTTTCTCATCAATTTGAATTTCGTCTAAAGGGATAATGAGATCTTTGGTAGCTAGGTATTTCTTCAGGTTCAAAACATGAAAGGTGTTGTGAATCTTTTCTAATTGTGGAGGTAGTTCAAGTCGATAGGCCACCGGCCCAATGCGTTTTTCCATCTTGAATGGCCCAATGTATCCTGGGCTCAATTTCCCCCGCTTTCCAAAATGAATAACACCTTTCCAAGGTGATACCTTAAGCATAATCATATCACCCTCCTCAAACTCTAAAGGTTTCCTTCTAACATCCGCGTTGCTCTTTTGCCGACTCCGGGCTGTTTTCAATCATTGCTGAATCTGAATGACCTTGTCGGTAGTTTCCTGGATAATTTTCGGACCTATAATCTGTTTTTCCCCCACATCACTCCAACAAATCGGAGACCTGTACTTCCTCCCATAAAGTGCCTCGAATGGTGCCGCCTCAATAGTAGAATGATAGCTGTTGTTGTAGGAAAACTCAGCTAACGGTAGATGTCGATCCCAACTGCTTCCAAAATCAATAACACATGCGCGTAGCATGTCTTTGAGTTTCTGAATCGTCCTTTCACTCTGCCCATCAGTTTGTGGATGATAGGCAGTACTTAAATCTAGACGAGTTCCCAACGCTTCATGTAATGCCTGCCAGAATCTAGAAGTAAATCTGCTATCACGATCAGAGATAACAGAGATTGGTATACCATGTCTAGAAACAACTTCTTTCAGATATAATCGTGCTAATTTCTCTATACCATCCTCTTCTTTTATTGGCAGAAAGTGTGCTGACTTAGTAAGACGATCGACTATTACCCAAATCATATCATAACCAACTGCGGTTCTCGGTAACTTAGCAATGAAATCCATGGTAATGTTTTCCCATTTCCATTCTGGGATTTCAGGTTGTTGGAGTAGACCCGATGGTTTCTGATGCTCAGCTTTGACTTTAGGATAAGTCAAACATGCTCCTACATATATTGCTATATCAGCCTTCATTCCTGGCCACCAAAAGTTTCTCTTGAGGTCTTGGTACATTTTCCCCGCTCTGGGATGTATTGAATATCTGGTTTTATGTGCTTCATCTAGTACCATTTTCCTCAAATCCCCATTCCTTGGTACCCAAATTCTTTCAGCTAAATACCTGGTTCCGTCTTCCCGAATATTAAGCTATTTTTCTAATCCTTTGGGTATTTCCCTTCCAAAAATTCCTTCCTTCAAAACCTCCTGTTGTGCCTCTTTTATTCGAGTAGTAAGATTAGTATGAATAATCATATTCCTAGCTTTTACTCGAATAGGTTCTCTTTCCTTTCGACTCAAGGCATCAGCTACCACATTTGCTTTCCCCGGGTGGTAACGGATTTCACAATCAGAATCATTTAGCAGCTCAACCCACCTACGCTGCCTCATATTTAATTGCTTTTGATTTAAAATATGTTGGAGACTTTTGTGGTCAGTGTATATGATGAACTTGACTCCATATAGATAATGTCTCAATATCTTTAGTGCAAAAACAACGGCACCCAATTCCAGATCGTGTGTGGTGTAGTTTTGTTCATGAATTTTGAGTTGTCGAGAAGCATATGCAATCACCTTCTTCCGTTGCATAAGAACACACCCAAAACCCATTCTTGATGCGTCGCAGTAGATAACAAAATCTTTCATTCCGTCAGGTAACGATAAAATAGGTGCCGTAGTCAACTTCTTCTTCAACAATTGGAAGGCACCTTCTTGTTCGGAAGTCCATTCATACTTCTTCCCCTTATGTGTCAATGCGGTTAAAGGTTTGGCTACTCGGGAGAAATCTTGAATAAACCTCCTATAGTAACCGGCTAAACCCAAAAATTGACGTATTTGCGTTGGAGTTTTCGGGGTCTCCCAATTTTTGATGGCTTCAATCTTGGCGGGATCAAATTTGATTCCATTACTACTGACTACGTGGCCAAGAAATTGTACTTCATTTAACCAAAAAGCACATTTAGAGAACTTAGCATAAAGTTATTCTTTTCTTAACAACTCTAACACAAGTCTCAAGTGTTGTTCGTGTTCTTGGTTATTCTTCGAATAGATAAGGATGTCATCAATAAAGACAATAACAAACTTATCTAAATATGGACTACATACTCGGTGCATGAGGTCCATGAAAACTACGGGTGCATTGGTTAAACCAAATGGCATAACCATGAATTCGTAGTGGTCATAACGAGTTCTGAAGGCTGTTTTTGGTATATCGGCTTCTTTAACCCTTAGTTGATGATAACCCGACCTTAGGTCAATTTTGGAGTATACGCTTGAACCTTGGAGTTGATCGAATAGGTCATCGATTCGGGGTAAAGGGTATCAGTTTTTAATGGTGACTTTGTTCAGCTCACGGTAATCGATACACATACGAAAAGACCCATCTTTCTTTTTAACGAACAAAATTGGAGCTCCCCATGGTGACGTACTCGGTCGGATGAAACCACATTCTAATAATTCTTGTAGCTGACTTTGTAATTCTTTCATTTCGGTGGGCGCAAGTCTATATGGAGCACGAGCTATTGGTGCGGCTCCCGGTACAAGATCTATTTGGAATTCAACGGATCGGTGTGGAGGTAGTCCTGGTAATTCGTTCGGAAACACCTCAGGAAATTCTCTTGCAACGAAAACGTCATCAATTTTCTTTTCTTCTTTTTTAACCTTCTCGACGTGTGCTAGTACGGCATAACAACCTTTTCTTATTAGTTTGCGCGCCTTCAAACTACTGATAAGATTTAATTTGGCATTACCCTTTTCTCCGTACACCATTAAGGGTAACCCGTCTTCCCTCGGAATGCGAATCGCCTTCTCATGACAAACAACTTCGGCTTTCACCCTGGACATCCAGTCCATTCCAATAATTACGTCAAAGCTTCCCAATTCCACCGGTATTAAATCAATTGCAAACTTTTCGCTAACTAAACTAATTTTTCGATTTCGGCAAATTTTATCAACCTTAATTAGTTTACCGTTTGCTACTTCAACTATACATTTTTTATCCAAAGGCGTTAACGGGCAATTTAATTTGGCACAAAATTCTCTACTCATATAACTTCTAACGGCACCCGAATCAAATAAAACATAAGCCGGTGTATTGTTGATAAGAAACGTACCCGTAACAAGCTCTGGGTCTTCCTGTGCTTTCTCCCCATTAATGTTGAAGGCCCTCCCACGGCCTTGCCTATTTCCATTCCGGCACTGGTTTATGGTATGGCCCGGTTTTCCACATCCATAGCAAACAACGCCATTATTATTTGTTCCGGCATTATTTGCTCTTTTGTTTCTATTTGGTCCGTAGACTTCACACTTTGCCGCAATATGGCCATTCCTGTTGCACCTGGTACATAACTCTCTACAAAACCACTCCGGATGAAACGTATCACACCTTGGGCATATAGTTCTTTGCTTTTTGTTGTCGTTGTTGTTGTTGTTGTTGTTGTTGTTGTTAGGGTTATTGTTGTTGAGACGGTTGTTGTTGTTGAGACGGTTGTTGTTGTTATTGTTAGGATTGGGGTTGTTGTTGTTGTAGTTTTGGTTGCAGTTGTTTTTGTTGTAATTGTTATTGAAATGGTTGTTGCGATTATTGTTGCGGTTGTTGTTGCGATTATTGTTGTTGTTGGGGTGGTTACGATTGTTGTTGTAGATGTTGTTTTGATTGTTGTTGTTGGACTGGTGACCCTGATCACTGCTTTCCTCCCACTTTTTCTTTCCCTATTTCATTATGGCCTCCTCGGCCGCCTCTTTCTTTATCCTTCCTGTAATTTGGCCTATCAATTTGTGGGCTATACGACTCGCTTTCTGCATTGTTGCAGGGTCGTTAGCACCTACATGCTCTTAGATTCGTTCCGGCAACCCTTTTATGAACGCTTCAATTTTTGCCTCTTCATCCTCAAATACTCCAGGACACACATTAAAACCAGTTCGTTGAAACGTCGCTCGTAGGTAATGACGTCTAACCCTTGGGTTGTCAGTGGTTTAAGCTTTTCCTTGAGCTTATTGATTTCAGTTCTAGGATGGTACTCTTCCTTCATCATGTGCTTGAAGGCGGACCATGGAAGTGCGTAGGCGGTATTCTATCCTACGTAATCCATGTAGGTATTCCACCATGTCAAAGCAGTACCCCTGAAAGTATGTGTGGCATACTTAACATTATCCTCTTCTGCGTAGTTGCTGATTGCAAACATAGCTTCAACCTTCTCTGTCCACCGCTTTAGTCCAACGGGTCCTTCGGTTCCTTCAAACTCATTGGGTTTGCAGGCCATAAAATCTTTGTAGGAACATCCTACCCGGTTGCCATTGTTTCCTCCACTGCTGGAACCCGATTGGATATTGTTGTTCATTGCATTCACCACTGCAGCCATATTTGCAGCAAAAGCTTGAAGTTCTTCTGTGTTCAGTTGTTGTTATCTAGTAGCTGGAGGAGCCATTTTCTTCAAAAATAGCCGACTGAGTTAATCATATAGAATTTTAGAAGTAGCCAAAAAGTATTTTGTAGCTTAATATGAACTTATTATTATAAAAGTCTTTTCTTCATATTAGCGTTTTATAACTATAATAATGTTCATACTTAGCAGCTAACACACAAATTAACTACTAAAATTCTAATATGAAAAACTATGGTAAGTTAATATGTTACTACGTAATAATAAGTTGTAATAATAATAATAAACCTTCCATGCTTATTCTTATTATTATACAATCATAAGAAAAATTACATTGCGGATTTTCTTACAAACTTAAACACACAATATAATACATATTATACAATGCATGGAATACAGGATAGCTGCCGACGGTTCAAGAACGGCGAGATTTCTTAGATGTTGACGTTGTTTCTTTCTCGGCCAAACGTTTGGATTTTCGTTTGGATAGTTCTTTTCCCAATTCCTCCCAATTGATTCTTTCGGCTAATTGTTTGGCAGCAAAACCAACAGTCGTTATACGAGCGGTCATTTTATAAAGTGGTCTCTTAGGTGGTTCAGGTGGATGATCACAAACATTTTGGGTCATAATAGGTTCATCGGGTTTGGGATCGGGTATAACAGCCAAAGATTTTCCCAAATCACGTTGTGGTTCGGTAATTTCCACAACTGCTTCAGGATCCTCTTCTTCGGGTTCCTCTTCGGAATGTTCTTCTGGATCCTCTTCTGGAACCTCTACTGACAATTGTGAATCTTCCCAATTTTCCCAACAATTTTTCACTTTAATGATAGCACCAAAAGTTAACTTTTCCGTTGGTTCATAATTCGTATGCTTTGACTCAACATCCGAATCACTTGATAAGTAAATGAAATCTGAATCACTAGAGATGCTTATATGATCGGATGAAGTCATCTATCACATAATAGCAGGTACGTTAAGAGAATGATATATCTTATAATATTTATATGTTAATAATCTTATGTTTCCAACAATTATATTAAGCAATCATTTTTAAAACAATTACGGTCGAAGTCCAGACTCACTAATGCATCAAAAATCAGTTAGACACACTAATGAAATTTTTTTTGATTCTCTATGACCAACGCTCGGATACGAACTGAAATTCCCCGTTCATATTAATTATAAACGTTTCATATTAATTGGTTTCTTTGCGAGGTTTTGACCTCTATATGAGACGTTTTCAAATCTTGCATTCATTTTTAAAAACAACCATAACCTTTATTATTGAATAAAGGTCTTAATGACATAATTTAGATTGTCTATCAAAGACAATCTCCTCAAATAAATAAGTTTTTACACAACCCATTACAATATGATCAAATATATTACAACAAATACTCCGAATGCAAGTTTAAACAATATAAACAATTATGCCGACTCCAAATCTTGACCTTGGGTTGGCATACGATGAAATGTCCCGTTCTTATTGATTAAAAATGTTCCATATTAATTGATTTCGTTGCGAGGTTTTGACCTCTATATGAGACGTTTTTCAAAGACTGCATTCATTTTTAAAACAAACCATAACCTTTATTTCATAGATAAAGGTTTTAAAAAGCTTTACGTAGATTATCAAATAATGATAATCTAAAATATCCTATTTACACACGACCATTACATAATGGTTTACAATACAAATATGTTACAACAAAATAAGTTTCTTGAATGCAGTTTTTACACAATATCATACAAGCATGGACTCCAAATCTCGTCCTTATTTAAGTATGCGACAGCGGAAGCTCTTAATAATCACCTGAGAATAAACATGCTTAAAACGTCAACAAAAATGTTGGTGAGTTATAGGTTTAACCTATATATATATATATCAAATCATAATAATAGACCACAAGATTTCATATTTCAATACACATCCCATACATAGAGATAAAAATCATTCATATGGTGAACACCTGGTAACCGACATTAACAAGATGCATATATAAGAATATCCCCATCATTCCGGGACACCCTTCGGATATGATATAAATTTCGAAGTACTAAAGCATCCGGTACTTTGGATGGGGTTTGTTAGGCCCAATAGATCTATCTTTAGGATTCGCGTCAATTAGGGTGTCTATTCCCTAATTCTTAGATTACCAGACTTAATAAAAAGGGGCATATTCGATTTCGATAATTCAACCATAGAATGTAGTTTCACGTACTTGTGTCTATTTTGTAAATCATTTAAAAAACATGCATGCATTCTCATCCCAAAAATATTAGATGTTAAAAGTAGGACTATAACTCACTTTCACAGATTTTTACTTCGTCGGGAAGTAATACTTGGCCACTGGTTGATTCACGAACCTATAACAATATATACATATATATCAAAGTATGTTCAAAATATATTTACAACACTTTTAATATATTTTGATGTTTTGAGTTTATTAAGTCAGCTGTCCTCATTAGTAACCTACAACTAGTTGTCCACAGTTAGATGTACAGAAATAAATCGATAAATATTATCTTGAATCAATCCACGACCCAGTATATACGTATCTCAGTATTGATCACAACTCAAACTATATATATTTTGGAATCAACCTCAACCCTGTATAGCTAACTCCAACATTCACATATAGAGTGTCTATGGTTGTTCAGAAATATATATAGATGTGTCGACATGATAGGTAGAAACATTGTATACGTGTCTATGGTATCTCAAGATTACATAATATACAATACAAGTTGATTAAGTTATGGTTGGAATAGATTTGTTACCAATTTTCACGTAGCTAAAATGAGAAAAATTATCCAATCTTGTTTTACCCATAACTTCTTCATTTTAAATCCGTTTTGAGTGAATCAAATTGCTATGGTTTCATATTGACCTCTATTTTATGAATCTAAACAGAAAAAGTATAGGTTTATAGTCGGAAAAATAAGTTACAAGTCATTTTTGTAAAGGTAGTCATTTCAGTCGAAAGAACGACGTCTAGATGACCATTTTAGAAAACATACTTCCACTTTGAGTTTAACCATAATTTTTGGATATAGTTTCATGTTCATAATAAAAATAATTTTCTCAGAATAACAACTTTTAAATCAAAGTTTATCATAGTTTTTAATTAACTAACCCAAAACAGCCCGCGGTGTTACTACGACGGCGTAAATCCGGTTTTACGGTGTTTTTCGTGTTTCCAAGTTTTAAATCATTAAGTTAGAATATCATATAGATATAGAACATGTGTTTAGTTAATTTTAAAAGTCAAGTTAGAAGGATTAACTTTTGTTTGCGAACAAGTTTAGAATTAACTAAACTATGTTCTAGTGATTACGAGTTTAAACCTTCGAATAAGATAGTTTTATATATATGAATCGAATGATGTTATGAACATCATTACTACCTCAAGTTTAGTAGGTAAACCTACTGGAAGTGACAAGAAATGATCTAGCTTCAAAGGATCTTGGATGGCTTGAAAGTTCTTGAAGTAGGATCATGACACAAAAACAAGTTCAAGTAAGATTTTTACTCGAATTAAGATAGTTTATAGTTATAGAAATTGAATCAAAGTTTGAATATGAATATTACCTTGAATAAGAAAGATAACCTACTGTATATAACAAAGGTTTCTTGATCTTAGATGATTACTTGGAATGGATTAGAAAGCTTGGAAGTAAATTAGTAAACTTGAAGGGATTTTTGAAGTGTTCTTGAAGTGTTCTTCTTATGATGATTATAGCTTGATTCTTGAAGTGATTTTTGATGAAGATGATGATTAACTACTGGAAAAATACGTTCATAATAGTGTGGGTGTGTTGAGAGAGAATTAGAAAGAGAATTGGAAGTGAAATGGAGTGAATGATGAGTGGTAATTAGTGAGTGGTGAGTGGGGTTAAAAGGAGTTCTAGTTAGTTGACTAGCTCATGGTAGAAGTTAAAATTGATTAGTCATACATGACATAATCAAGAGTGGAATCCCATGCTAGTTCCTATTGGTATATACCCATAGTAAGTACGTTTTGAAGCTGTGTATAATACGGGTAAAAATACGACTAGAATTCTTGATGAAAGAAAAGAATGGGAAAGTAACTGTAACCATTTTCGTTAAGTATGAGTGTTTTGATATATGTCTTGAAGTCTTCCAAAAGTATTTTAATACATCTAAATACACTACATGTATATACATTTTAACTGAGTCGTTAAGTCATCGTTAGTCGTTACATGTAAGTGTTGTTTTGAAACCTTTAAGTTAACGATCTCAATTAATGTTGTTAACCCATTGTTTATTATATCTAATGAGATGTTAAATTATTATATTATCATGATATTATGATATATTAATATATCTTAATATGATATATATACATTTAAATGTCGTTACAACGATAATCGTTACATATATATCTCGTTTCGAAATCCTTAAGTTAGTAGTCTTGTTTATATGTATATAACTCATTGTTAATATACTTATGGAGATACTTACTTATCATAATCTCATGTTAACCATATGTATATCCATATATATATCGTCATGTTGTTTTTACAAGTTTTAACGTTCGTGAATCGCCGGTCAACTTGGGTGGTCAATTGTCTATATGAAACATATTTCAATTAATCAAGTCTTAACAAGTTTGATTGCTTAACATGTTGGAAACATTTAATCATGTAAATATCAATCTCAATTAATATATATAAACATGGAAAAGTTCGGGTCACTACAGTACCTACCCGTTAAATAAATTTCGTCCCGAAATTTTAAGCTGTTGAAGGTGTTGACGAATCTTCTGGAAATAGATGCGGGTATTTCTTCTTCATCTGATCTTCACGCTCCCAGGTGAACTCGGGTCCTCTACGAGCATTCTATCGAACCTTAACAATTGGTATCTTGTTTTGCTTAAGTCTTTTAACCTCACGATCCATTATTTCGACGGGTTCTTCGATGAATTGGAGTTTTTCGTTGATTTGGATTTCATCTAACGGAATAGTGAGATCTTCTTTAGCAAAATATTTCTTCAAATTCGAGACGTGGAAAGTGTTATGTACAGCCGCGAGTTGTTGAGGTAACTCAAGTCGGTAAGCTACTGGTCCAACACGATCAATAATCTTGAATGGTCCAATATACCTTGGATTTAATTTCCCTCGTTTACCAAATCGAACAACGCCTTTCCAAGGTGCAACTTTAAGCATGACCATCTCTCCAATTTCAAATTCTATATCTTTTCTTTTAATGTCAGTGTAGCTCTTTTGTTGACTTTGGACGGTTTTCAACCGTTGTTGAATTTAGATGATCTTCTCGGTAGTTTCTTGTATAATCTCCGGACCCGTAATCTGTCTATCCCCCACTTCACTCCAACAAATCGGAGACCTGCACTTTCTACCATAAAGTGCTTCAAACGGCGCCATCTCAATGCTTGAATGGTAGCTGTTGTTGTAGGAAAATTCTGCTAACGGTAGATGTCGATCCCAACTGTTTTCGAAATCAATAACACATGCTCGTAGCATGTCTTCAAGCGTTTGTATCGTCCTTTCACTCTGCCCATTAGTTTGTGGATGATAGGCAGTACTCAAGTCTAGACGAGTTTCTAATGCTTGCTGTAATGTCTGCCAGAATCTTGAAATAAATCTGCCATCCCTATCAGAGATAATAGAGATTGGTATTCCGTGTCTGGAGACGACTTCCTTCAAATATAGTCGTGCTAACTTCTCCATCTTGTCATCTTCTCTTATTGGCAGGAAGTGTGCTGATTTGGTGAGACGATCAACTATTACCCAAATAGTATCAAAACCATTTGCAGTCCTTGGCAATTTAGTGATGAAATCCATGGTAATGTTTTCCCATTTCCATTCTGGGATTTCGGGTTGTTGAAGTAGACCTGATGGTTTCTGATGCTCAGCTTTGACCTTAAAACACGTCAAACATTCTCCTACGTATTTAGCAACATCGGCTTTCATACCCAGCCACTAAAAATGTTTCTTGAGATCCTTGTACATCTTCCCCGTTCCAGGATGTATTGAGTATCTGGTTTTATGAGCTTCTCTAAGTACCATTTCTCTCATATCTCCAAATTTTGGTACCCAAATCCTTTCAGCCCTATACCGGGTTCCGTCTTCCCGAATATTAAGATGCTGCTCCGATCCTTTGGGTATTTCATCCTTTAAATTTCCCTCTTTTAAAACTCCTTGTTGCGCCTCCTTTATTTGAGTAGTAAGGTTATTGTGAATCATTATATTCATAGATTTTACTCGAATGGGTTCTCTGTCCTTCCTGCTCAAGGCATCGGCTACCACATTTGCCTTCCCCGGGTGGTAACGAATCTCAAAGTCGTAATCATTCAACAATTCAATCCACCTACGCTGCCTCATATTCAGTTGTTTCTGATTAAATATGTGTTGAAGACTTTTGTGGTCGGTATATATAATACTTTTGACCCCATATAAGTAGTGCCTCCAAGTCTTTAATGCAAAACAACCGCGCCTAATTCCAAATCATGCGTCGTATAATTTTGCTCGTGAATCTTCAATTGTCTAGACGCATAAGCAATCACCTTCGTTCGTTGCATTAATACACAATCGAGACCTTGCTTTGATGCGTCACAATAAATCACAAAATCATCATTCCCTTCAGGTAATGACAATATAGGTGCCGTAGTTAGCTTTTTCTTCAATAACTGAAACGCTTTCTCTTGTTCATCCTTCCATTCAAATTTCTTCCCTTTATGCGTTAATGCAGTCAAGGGTTTTGCTATTCTGGAAAAGTCTTGGATGAACCTTCTGTAGTAACCAGCTAGTCCTAAAAACTGACGTATGTGTTTCGGAGTTTTCGGGGTTTCCCACTTTTCAACAGTTTCTATCTTTGCCGGATCCACCTTAATACCTTTTTTGTTCACTATGTGACCGAGGAATTGAACTTCTTCCAACCAAAATGCACACTTTGAAAACTTAGCGTACAATTCTTCCTTCCTCAATACTTCTAACACCTTTCTCAAATGTTCACCGTGTTCTTGGTCATTCTTTGAGTAAATAAGTATGTCATCAATGAAAACAATGACAAACTTTTCAAGGTATGGTCCACACACTCGGTTCATAAGGTCCATGAACACAGCTGGTGCATTAGTTAAACCAAACGGCATGACCATAAACTCGTAATGACCGTAACGTGTTCTGAAAGCAGTCTTTGGAATATCATCTTCTTTCACCCGCATTTGATGATACCCGGAACGTAAGTCAATCTTTGAATAAACTGACGAGCCTTGTAGTTGATCAAATAAGTCGTCGATTCTCGGTAGTGGGTAGCGGTTCTTGATGGTAAGTTTGTTCAACTCTCGGTAGTCGATACACAACCTGAATGTACCATCTTTCTTCTTGACAAACAAAACAGGAGCTCCCCACGGTGATGTGCTTGGTCGAATGAAACCATGCTCTAAAAGTTCTTGTAATTGGCTTTGCAGTTCTTTCATCTCGCTGGGTGCGAGTCTGTAAGGAGCACGAGCTATTGGTGCAGCTCCTGGTACAAGATCTATTTGAAATTCAACGGATCGATGTGGGGGTAATCCCGGTAATTCTTTCGGAAATACATCGGGAAATTCTTTTGCAATGGGAACATCATTGATGCTCTTTTCTTCAGTTTGTACTTTCTCGACGTGTGCTAGAATAGCATAGCAACCTTTTCTTATTAGTTTTTGTGCCTTCAAATTACTAATAAGATGTAGCTTCGTGTTGCCCTTTTCTCCGTACACCATTAAGGGTTTTCCTTTTTCTCGTATAATGCGAATTGCATTTTTGTAACAAACGATCTCTGCTTTCACTTCTTTCAACCAGTCCATACCGATTATCACATCAAAACTCCCTAACTCTACTGGTATCAAATCAATCTTAAATGTTTCGCTAACCAGTTTAATTTCTCGATTTCGACATATATTATCTGCTGAAATTAATTTACCATTTGCTAATTCGAGTAAAAATTTACTATCCAAAGGCGTCAATGGACAACTTAATTTAGCACAAAAATCTCTACTCATATAGCTTCTATCCGCACCCGAATCAAATAAAACGTAAGCAGATTTATTGTCAATAAGAAACGTACCCGTAACAAGCTCCGGGTCTTCATGTGCCTCTGCCGCATTAATATTGAAAACTCTTCTACGGCCTTGTCCATTCATGTTCTCCTGGTTCGGGCAATTCCTAATAATGTGGCCCGGTTTTCCACATTTATAACAAACTACATTGGCATAACTTGCTCCGACACTACTTGCTCCGCCATTACTCGTTCCGACACCATTTGTTCCTTTCGTTCTGTTAACCCCTGGTCCGTAGACCTCACACTTCGCCGCGCTATGACCATTTCTTTTACACTTGTTGCAAAATTTGGTGCAGAACCCCGAGTGATACTTTTCACACCTTTGGCATAGCTGCTTCTGATTATTATTGTTGTTGCGGTTGTTATTGTTGTTGGGATGATTGTTGTAGTTGCTGTTATTGTTGTTGTTGTTGTTGGGCCGTTTGTTGTAGTTGCGATTGATGTTGCGATTGTTGGGATAATTGTTGCGATTATTATTGTAATTGCTGTTGTTGTATTGGTGATTCTTATCCCCGTTTTCCTCCCACTTTCTTTTGACTTGCTTCACATTGGCCTCTTCAGCCGTCTGTTCTTTAATTCTTTCCTCAATCTGGTTCACTAGTTTGTGAGCCATTCTACATGCCTGTTGTATGGAGGCGGGCTCGTGTGAACTTATATCTTCTTGGATTCTTTCCGGTAATCCTTTCACAAACGCGTCGATCTTCTCTTCCTCATCTTCGAACGCTCCCGGACACAATAGGCACAATTCTGTGAATCGTCTTTCGTACGTGGTAATATCAAATCCTTGGGTTCGTAACCCTCTAAGTTCTGTCTTGAGCTTATTGACCTCGGTTCTGGGACGGTACTTCTCGTTCATCAAGTGCTTGAATGCTGACCACGGTAGTGCATAAGCATCATCTTGTCCCACTTGCTCTAGATAGGTATTCCACCATGTTAACGCAGAACCTGTGAAGGTATGCATAGCGTACTTCACTTTGTCCTCTTCAGTACACTTACTTATGGCAAACACCGATTCGACCTTCTCGGTCCACCGTTTCAATCCGATCGGTCCTTCGGTTCCATCAAATTCTAAAGGTTTGCAGGTAGTGAATTCTTTGTAGGTGCATCCTACATGATTTCCTGTACTGCTAGATCCAAGGTTATTGTTGGTATGTAGCGTAGCCTGTACTGCGGCTATGTTTGAAGCTAGAAAAGTACGGAATTCCTCTTCATTCATATTCACGGTGTGTCGAGTAGTCGGTGCCATTTCCTTCAAAATAGTCAAATGGAACAAGTTAATCATACAGAATATTAAGAGTAGTTAATAGTATTTCGTAGCATAATATGAACTCATTTATAAAAGCTTTTTCTTCATATTAGCGTTTTATAAGTTTAAATTCGGGTAGTACCTACCCGTTAAGTTCATACTTAGTAGCTAATATACAATTCAACTACTACAATTCTATATGAAAAACTGATTATAGTAATATTTCGCGTTCAAACTTTTATACAATATTTTACAAACTTACAATACCGCTTATTTTACATAAAGCATGAAATATAGCACACAATAACTTTGATACAAGATAGTTGTGAAGATAATTCTAGCTAGTACACAAGTCGTTCAGCAAAGGCAATAAAGACATGTAATTCATACGTCCAGAAACAAGTCATGCATTCTGGTTTTACGAGGACTACTTCCCATCCTTGGTCTTGTGGAACATAACCGTTATGGCCGTTGATACGACAGCGTGTTGTAACGTCGTCAAAGGGACGAGGGTTACGTAATGTCCAACAGTCCCGTAACAATCTAAAAACCTCATTTCTTACCCCAATTACCGACTCCGTCACTTGTGGGAACATTTTGTTTAATAGTTGTAGCCTGATGTTCTTGTTCTCACTTTGGTGAGAAGCGAACATTACTAATCCGTAAGCATAACATGCTTCTTTATGTTACATGTTAGCCGCTTTTTCTAAATCACGAAGTCCAATATTCGGATATATTGAGTCAAAATAATTTCTTAACCCATTGCGTAAAATAGCATTTGGGTTCCCCGCAATATATGCGTCAAAGTAAACACATCGTAACTTATGGGGTTCCCAATGTGATATCCCCCATCTTTCGAACGAAAGCCTTTTATAAACCAAGGCATTCTTGGAACGTTCTTCGAATGTCTTACAAACTGATCTCGCCTTAAATAGTTGTGCCGAAGAATTCTGACCGACTCTAGACAAGATTTCATCAATCATGTCTCCGGGTAGGTCTCTTAAAATATTGGGTTGTCTATCCATTTTGTGTTTTTATACTGTAAAATAGACAAGAGTTAGATTCATAAAAAAAATACTTATTAATACAAGCAATTTTTACATATATCATAAAGCATAAGCACACTATATTACATATATTACACCACACGAATACAACTATCTTATTCCGACTCGCTTGTTTCTTCTTCTTCGGTTTTGGTTCATTTTTCCAAGTTTCTAGGGATATATGATGTTCCCCTAATACGAGCAGTAATTTTCCACATTGGTTTAGAAAAACCTGGTGGTTTAGAGGTTCCTGGGTCATTGTTACAACTTAAGGACTTCGGGGGTTGACGATATATATAAAGTTCATCGGGGTTAGAATTAGATTTCTCTATTTTTATGCCCTTTCTCTTATTATTTTCTTTTGCCTTTTAAATTCAGTTGGGGTAATTTCTATAACATCATCGGAATTCTCGTCGGAATCCGATTCATCGGAGAATTGGTAATCCTCCCAATATTTTGCTTCCTTGGCGGAAACACCATTGACCATAATTAACCTTGGTCGGTTGGTTGAGGATTTTCTTTTACTTAACCGTTTTATTATTTCCCCCACCGGTTCTATTTCTTCATCCGGTTCCGATTCTTCTTCCGGTTCCGATTCTTCTTCCGGTTCCGACTCTTCTTCCGGTTCCTCTTCGGGAACTTGTGAATCAGTCCACGAATCATTCCAATTTACATTTGACTCTTCATTATTATTAGGTGAGTCAATGGGACTTGTTCTAGAGGTAGACATCTATCACATAATATCAAACGCGTTAAGAGATTAATATATCACATAATATTCACATGTTAAAAATATATAGTTTCCAAAATTTGTTAAGCAATCATTTTTCAAGTAAACACGGTCGAAGTCCAGACTCACTAATGCATCCTAACAAACTAGATAAGACACACTAATGCAAAATTCTGGTTCTCTAAGACCAACGCTCGGATACCAACTGAAATGTCCCGTTCTTATTGATTAAAAACGTTCCATATTAATTGATTTCGTTGCGAGGTTTTGACCTCTATATGAGACGTTTTTCAAAGACTGCATTCATTTTTAAAACAAACCATAACCTTTATTTCATAGATAAAGATTTTAAAAAGCTTTACGTAGATTATCAAATAATGATAATCTAAAATATCCTGTTTACACACGACCATTACATAATGGTTTACAATACAAATATGTTACAACAAAATAAGTTTCTTGAATGCAGTTTTTACACAATATCATACAAGCATGGACTCCAAATCTCGTCCTTATTTAAGTATGCGACAGCGAAAGCTCTTAATAATCACCTGAGAATAAACATGCTTAAAACGTCAACAAAAATGTTGGTGAGTTATAGGTTTAACCTATATATATATCAAATCATAATAATAGACCACAAGATTTCATATTTCAATACACATCCCATACATAGAGATAAAAATCATTCATATGGTGAACACCTGGTAACCGACATTAACAAGATGCATATATAAGAATATCCCCATCATTCCGGGACACCCTTCGGATATGATATAAATTTCGAAGTACTAAAGCATCCGGTACTTTGGATGGGGTTTGTTAGGCCCAATAGATCTATCTTTAGGATTCGCGTCAATTAGGGTGTCTGTTCCCTAATTCTTAGATTACCAGACTTAATAAAAAGGGGCATATTCGATTTCGATAATTCAACCATAGAATGTAGTTTCACGTACTTGTGTCTATTTTGTAAATCATTTAAAAAACATGCATGCATTCTCATCCCAAAAATATTAGATTTTAAAAGTGGGACTATAACTCACTTTCACAGATTTTTACTTCGTCGGGAAGTAAGACTTGGCCACTGGTTGATTCACGAACCTATAACAATATATACATATATATCAAAGTATGTTCAAAATATATTTACAACACTTTTAATATATTTTGATGTTTTGAGTTTATTAAGTCAGCTGTCCTCGTTAGTAACCTACAACTAGTTGTCCACAGTTAGATGTACAGAAATAAATCGATAAATATTATATTGAATCAATCCACGACCCAGTGTATACGTATCTCAGTATTGATCACAACTCAAACTATATATATTTTGGAATCAACCTCAACCCTGTATAGCTAACTCCAACATTCACATATAGAGTGTCTATGGTTGTTCCGAAATATATATAGATGTGTCGACATGATAGGTCGAAACATTGTATACGTGTCTATGGTATCTCAAGATTACATAATATACAATACAAGTTGATTAAGTTATGGTTGGAATAGATTTGTTACCAATTTTCACGTAGCTAAAATGAGAAAAATTATCCAATCTTGTTTTACCCATAACTTCTTCATTTTAAATCCGTTTTGAGTGAATCAAATTGCTATGGTTTCATATTGAACTCTATTTTATGAATCTAAACAGAAAAAGTATAGGTTTATAGTCGGAAAAATAAGTTACAAGTCGTTTTTGTAAAGGTAGTCATTTCAGTCGAAAGAACGACGTCTAGATGACCATTTTAGAAAACATACTTCCACTTTGAGTTTAACCATAATTTTTGGATATAGTTTCATGTTCATAATAAAAATAATTTTCTCAGAATAACAACTTTTAAATCAAAGTTTATCATAGTTTTTAATTAACTAACCCAAAACAGCCCGCGGTGTTACTACGACGGCGTAAATCCGGTTTTACGGTGTTTTTCGTGTTTCCAGGTTTTAAATCATTAAGTTAGCATATCATATAGATATAGAACATGTGTTTAGTTAATTTTAAAAGTCAAGTTAGAAGGATTAACTTTTGTTTGCGAACAAGTTTAGAATTAACTAAACTATGTTCTAGTGATTACGAGTTTAAACCTTCGAATAAGATAGTTTTATATATATGAATCGAATGATGTTATGAACATCATTACTACCTCAAGTTTAGTAGGTAAACCTACTGGAAGTGACAAGAAATGATCTAGCTTCAAAGGATCTTGGATGGCTTGAAAGTTCTTGAAGTAGGATCATGACACAAAAATAAGTTCAAGTAAGATTTTTACTCGAATTAAGATAGTTTATAGTTATAGAAATTGAATCAAAGTTTGAATATGAATATTAACTTGAATAAGAAAGATAACCTACTATATATAACAAAGGTTTCTTGATCTTAGATGATTACTTGGAATGGATTAGAAAGCTTGGAAGTAAATTAGTAAACTTGAAGGGATTTTTGAAGTGTTCTTGAAGTGTTCTTCCTATGATGATTATAGCTTGATTCTTGAAGTGATTTTTGATGAAGATGATGATTAACTACCGGAAAAATACGTTCATAATAGTGTGGGTGTGTTGAGAGAGAATTAGAAAGAGAATTGGAAGTGAAATGGAGTGAATGATGAGTGGTAATTAGTGAGTGGTGAGTGGGGTTAAAAGGAGTTCTAGTTAGTTGACTAGCTCATGGTAGAAGTTAAAATTGATTAGTCATACATGACATAATCAAGAGTGGAATCCCATTCTAGTTCCTATTGGTATATACCCATAGTAAGTACGTTTTGAAGCTGTGTATAATACGGGTAAAAATACGACTAGAATTCTTGATGAAAGAAAAGAATGGGAAAGTAACTGTAACCATTTTCGTTAAGTATGAGTGTTTTGATATATGTCTTGAAGACTTCCAAAAGTATTTTAATACATCTAAATACACTACATGTATATACATTTTAACTGAGTCGTTAAGTCATCGTTAGTCGTTACATGTAAGTGTTGTTTTGAAACCTTTAAGTTAACGATCTCAATTAATGTTGTTAACCCATTGTTTATTATATCTAATGAGATGTTAAATTATTATATTATCATGATGTTATGATATATTAATATATCTTAATATGATATATATACATTTAAATGTCGTTACAACGATAATCGTTACATATATATCTCGTTTCGAAATCCTTAAGTTAGTAGTCTTGTTTATATGTATATAACTCATTGTTAATATACTTATGGAGATACTTACTTATCATAATCTCATGTTAACCATATGTATATCCATATATATATCGTCATGTCGTTTTTACAAGTTTTAACGTTCGTGAATCGCCGGTCAACTTGGGTAGTCAATTGTCTATATGAAACATATTTCAATTAATCAAGTCTTAACAAGTTTGATTGCTTAACATGTTAGAAACATTTAATCATGTAAATATCAATCTCAATTAATATATATAAACATGGAAAAGTTCGGGTCACTACATACGACAGCGAAAATGTTTTTAATATTCACCTGAGAATAAACATGCTTAAAACGTCAACAAAAATGTTGGTGAGTCATAGGTTTAATTTCTATATAATAATCATAACATTTAATAAGCCACAAGATTTCATTTAATTAAATGTGCAGGATCAGTACAACTGCAAAAATCATTCATACGATAAGTCGCCTGGTAACCGACCTTAACATAGAGCACTTAAGATATCTGGCATCATACATTCCACTATTCAAATGTATGACAAGAACTCTTCGAAGTACTAAAGCATTTCCACTATTCGAAAATGGGGGTGGTTGGTGCCCGTAGATCTACCTTTAGGATTCGCGTCAATTAGTGTTTTTCACTAATTCTTAGGTTACCAAGCATAATAATAATAGGTACAGATATCCGGTATAACAAAACAATCGTAGAATGTAGTTCCATGAACTTGTGCTTATTTTGTAAAACATTTATAAATTTTGCATGTATTCTCATCCCAAAATAATTTAGATAGTAAAAATGGGACTATAACTCACTTGTGATGATTTCCGAAAAGATGGTGATAAGACTTGGCCTTTTGACAAATTCACGAACCTAATAATAATATTCTTGTGTCAAGATATATATATATATATATATATATATATATATATATATATATATATATATATATATATATATATATATATATATATATATATATATATATATATATATAATTAATATTCTATACTTATGATACTTGTGATAATTTTAATTGTCCATTGTTAGTAGTCCAACGTTCGTAGTCCAATAGTCCAATAGTCCAATAGTCCAATAGTCCAATAGTCTAACAGTATAAAGATATATATAAATATAAATGTGTATATTGTGTTAGAATTCACTAACACTATAATATATTGTCTTAATATAATAAGACACATAATATGTATATTGTCTGAAGCAATCCGCGACCCATTGTATACATGTCTCAGGCTCGATCACAACTCAAAGTATATAATATTTTGGAATCCACTTCGACCCACAGCTAACTCGAGATTACTTCCAATGGTGTCTAATAGTTCTTTCCAATAATATATATAGAAGAAGTCAAAATGATATGTCAAAACTTTGTATACGAGTCCACGGTGATCAAGTCATATATATATATATGGTGCCTTACGATCTTTATTAAGACTATAATATATTGTCGTAGAACTTAATCACGACTATTATAAATTGTATTTCCATAAGTTCAGGAACAAGACATGTATAAATACATGTAGGATACAAGGTAAGTTAGCTAGGATAAGGTTAGCATCCATTTTTATTTATCAAAACCGTAGCTAAAAACAAACAAAAATATCCAATTTTGTTTTACCCATAATTTCTTCGTTACAAATCCGTTTTGAGTGATTCGACTTGCCATGGTTTTGTATCGAACCGTTATTTATTAATATAAACAGAAAAAGTATATGTTTATAGTCGAAAATACAGCTTAGGTGTCAAATACAAGAAGATAGTCATATCCGTCGTAAGAACGACATCTTGATGACTCTTTTGAAAAACATACTTCCAATTAGAGTTTAACCATGGATTTTGGATATATTTCATATCCATATAAAATAAGATTTTTCACCAAAGTCAATCTTTTAATTCAAAGTTTAAGATAGGTTTTTAAAATCAAACCCAAAACAGCCTCCGATGATCTATGACGGCGTATGTTCAGTTTTAAGGTGTTCTTCGTGTTTACAAGTTTTATATCCTTATGTTAGCTTGACATACTGTCATAATACATGTGTTGAAGTATTTTAAAAGTCAAGTTAGAAGGATTAAGTTTGTTTGTGAACAAGTTTAGAATTAATCTAAACTATGTTCTTGTTGTTGTAAGTTATAAACTCATAATAAGATATCTATATGGATATGAATCGAAAAAGATTATGAATAAGGTGACTACCTCAAATTAAATGAACAAAGTTGCTGATAAAATACGATGATAATCTTGTGATCAAAGATATCCTTGATGGCTTGTAATCCTTGGAGTAGAATCATAGAATGAACAAAAGTTTGAATAAGATTTCTATCTTAAATTAAGATAGTTATAAGTATATGAATTGAACCAAAGCTTATATATGATTCTTACCTTGATAAAGAGGAGTAGATGAGTTAACAAAGTGTTCTTGAAGCTAGTTTATGATCAAAGTGAATGAAGATTTTCTAATACTTGAAGTATGTGTGTTTAAAGAGTGTTTAAAGAGTAAGAAATGGAGAGAATACTTGGAGTTCTTGTGTGTGAGTATTATGAGAGTGAAGGTAAGTTAAATAGCTGATATGAATGAGTAAAAAGAGTGTTAAAAGTCGTGGTTCAAGTATATGGTTAAGAGACTTTATCAAAATTTGGAATATAGCATAATAATGCAAACTAGATGTTAAATGTTGGTTCCCACAAGTCTCCATCATGTTTATCCTTGTCTTGTGACTCATAGGGCTGCTAAGGAGGCTATAATTGGTATTTCATATTGGTATATACTCATAGTATTTAAGTATGGAAGCTGGGTATGATACGGGTGTAAAAACCGAATGAATACAAATAGAATTCCTGATGGAATTGAATGAGATTATGAGTATAGCTATCTTTGTTGAGTATAAGTATGTTAGTATATATATTTAAGTCCTTAAAAAGTGTATTAATACATATTAATACAATACATATACATACATTTTAATTTAGAAGTTATTACAACGTTAATCGTTATATATATGTATATAGTCTTGAAGTCTTTAAGTTAGTAATCTCATTTTATGTATATAACCAATTGTTAATATATGTAATGAGATACTTAAATATCATTTAACAATCATGCGTATATATTTATATTCATATATACGTCATTAAATAATTATTACGAATTATGACGTTCGTGAATCGTCAGACAGACGGGGTGGCCAAATGTTTGTATATAATTCATTTCAAATAACCAAGTCTTAATGAGTTTGATTGCTTAACATGTTGGGAACCTTAATTATGTAAATATTAACCTTCTATATATTAGCAGAAAAATCCGGGTCGTTACAGGTTCGGTGGTTTGATTGTCACCTACTTCGGCTCAACGATTTAAGAAAATGACAATTGCGGTTATATGAGTTTTCGAAAGGTGTGGCGTTATTACTCGTGTGATAACTATTGTTGTAAGAGAATTCGGTTAAAGGCAAAGGCTTTTCTCAAGTAAATTTGAAGTTGATAATGCAAACTCGTATTATGGTTTCCAAGATTTGAATCGTATGTTTGTTTGGTCCTTCGGGTTGTGGTTGATGTGTTGTACTTAGGTATAAACGTGGTCCCGAGGCTTTTGTAAGGCACTCCGAAATCTAGAAGTAAAACGAGAATCTCGATCCGAGACGAGGTACATTTCTTTAAGGTATATATGAACAAGTTTTTGTTTCTCAAGGAATTTGCGCCGTGGAAGATTTATCGGTTTTCGAAAACGTTTGTTAGAGCAAGTTTCTTAGAGGTTTTTGAAAACGTTCGTCAGGACTATTCACCCTCGTGGCGAATACTAGCATAATGTGAAGAGTCTATCCCTCTATTGAGAATTTAGATAAAATATTTTCCTTAAATGGAAGTACGAGTGTAATACGAGAGAAATTTCCGCCTCGATGTGGGCATATCAAGCATATTGTAGTTCGTCGATGAAACCGTGCGAAGACGAGATAGTATACACGTATAACATATGTTTGAGTTGAAAGAATTTGCCATTCATTCGGAAGCATAGATATGGTTCGACAATAATCGAAGGTGTGTCCCGGGTATGGTTGTTATCAGTATTCTTGGAGTTTTCGGATGTTAAAACAAGAAAAATGAAGTCATGTACATGGTACATGGAGGTGATTAGGTTGATCGAGTCCAATCATCATCACGTGTCATTAGAACTTTGGTATGACTTACTGTAATATAACCACGTTGATCGAGTGTCGTTATATTACGCTAACTCATACCTCCATTCCCACATCACTCCATAGATTCAAGTTCGTGAAATCGTGAAGTTTTAAAATAAACAAAGTGTAACGACGTTTAACGCCATTAAAACGATAAATTTTTTTTTTTTAAATCTGTGACTGCCCAGACCCAGTTAATTGCTGCGACGCGGCTCCTTTTGTCGCGGCGCGACATATAAAGGGATTTTATCCCCTTCTTAGCAGCCGTTCTGTTACCAAAATGTGTTCAATGCCGCGGCGCGGCACCCATTGTCGCGCACGACATATAGCGTGAGCTGGGACTGATCTGCAACACAATTACAAAACTACAAATTTGACCAATTTAACAACTCCAAACACATTATATCATCATAATACATAACCAAACTTAGTTAAATCAGTTTCTTACACCATTAAACATCACGAAGATCTTTTAAATCACTAAAACGTGTTTACACATTTCAAATTCATCATTTGGTCCCAAAAGCTTAACGACAACATAAGTGACAAATACAAAAGACTCGGTGTTGATAAGCGGTACCAATAGAGCTTGGTTCAAAATAGAGACTTGCATTACCACTTACTCTAATGCCAAAGCTCCGCTACCCTCAAATGGGTTCCTTGCCTTCTCGATGACCTTTCGTTCCTAAAAACATAAACCAACACGGGGGTAAGCTTTTACACTTAGTGAGTTATAGGCGAATAATATAGCATAATACATTGGGCATGACAATCACATTACTTGTCTTTCAACCTAACGGTTGCTTACTTACTTTCGGATCTGACTCTTACTTACCATGGACATAACTTACTAGGCCGACCCTAGTAATTATGTCTAAGCTAACCATAGGCATACTCTTATGTCTAAGATACTTAAATCACATTTCCATAATACTTATGCACATAGACACCCAAAGTGTCTAAGCTAAACCATCCATAGGCAAGGTTACTAGCAATGTAATAATCTTGCCTAAGCTAAACATCAACCATAGATGCAATCATTAGGTGAACCTAATAATTCCATCTAAGCTACTCAACTAGTGCACTTAGTCGTTGCTCTCTTGCACGGATGCAATCCGAGAACACCAAGTCACTCTTGACCCGCCCATTTTACCCTCTATAAACTCACCTTGATTAAACGGATTTCTTTGATCACTTGAGGCTCCTTTACCTTGATTAGCACCTATACATGAGCTAATCTCATCAATAACATAATTCAATCAAAAATTACAACATTCATAAACTTTCACACCTTCATATACTTATACATTAACTTAACCCCCTATTTGCTACCATATACACATAAACACTTACATACATAGCATTTTAACTTACATTTTCCAATATAACAACATTATCAAGCCAACATTATTTCCTTAATCATACAAATCTCTAGTTCATCTCTTATAATCATAACATGCAATTCTTTCAAATATTCAATTAAACATCAAAATGTGCATAAATCCATTTCCATTACAAGCAACTCTAAATCATCAATTATCCAAATTCCATAACTTACAACAATAACAACAATTCATACATGAAATTTCTTCTTCATAATTATCAACTAGAACACATAAACATTTCATTGAGGCATTTCATCAAACACTTAGTGTGCATGACTTGATTCTAGGCTAGAATATCACCAATTTCACCACATTCATACCATACACTCAAAATGTAAGTTCATACATGAACTAACATTCAAAATCATTAACAAATTTGTTCTAAATCATTCAAGTGTGCACAATTTCAACAAACAACAACCTTTAAGCTAGAGATTCATCAAGAACATCCAATCTTAGTGATACATAGATACAAAAGTTCATACCTTGCCTTTAAGAGTTCAAGAACTCTAATTGTGCACAAAGAAGAGAAATTTGAAGAAATAAAACTTGCTAGAATGATTAGAGCACCTTAGATTTTGCTAATTAATAATTGCATGAACACAATTTCATCAATTGGGGCTTTCCTCTCCTTCCTCCTTGTTGGGTCGACACATACAGTACACACACATACACTCTGCTCAATTTTTGCAACTGATATTGTTTTATCAGTATTTTTGCTCTTTTAATGGATCAACTTTGTGATAATTGCACTTTCTACCCTCCCCACCAAAACTATAATGAGGGAGGTCCTTAGTTCTAACCTTGCACCTTTAGTCCCTTCTAACTTAACTAACAAACATTAACTATTAACCATTTATTTATATTAAATCATAACTTTCATGTACTTAATAATAAAATTATATAAAATAATACCTTAATTAAATTGGGGTGTTACAACTCTCCCCCTCTTGGATTATTCGCGTCCTCACGAACCATTCTTGATGCAATGATGGATAATACTTTATAAGCCATTCTTCGGGTTCCCACGTACATTTGGAGCCCTTTCTAAATTGCCATAACACTTTCAATAACATAACCGACTTATTTCTTAGTTGCTTCACTTTATGATCCAAAATCTTTATTGGCTTCTCCGCATATCTTAATTTATCATCAACCTCTATCTCACTCAAAGGAACATACGTTGATTCATCCGCCAAACACTTCCTTAATTGCGACACGTGAAACGTGTCGTGAATATTTCTCAATTCATCGGGCAAGGCCAAGCGATAGGCTACCTTCCCGACTTTTGCCACTATCTCAAATGGTCCCACAAATCTTGGACCCAATTTTCCCCTTTTTCTAAAACGAATAATACCCTTCCACGGGGAAACTTTAAGCATTACCTTATCGCCCACTTGAAATTCTATCGGCTTCCTCCTTTTATCTACATAAGACTTTTGTCGATCTTGTGCCGCCTTTATTTTTTCACGAATTTGATCTATCATTTCGGTGGTTTGTTGTACTACTTCCGTGCTTCCTAATTCTCTTTGACCCACTTCACCCCAACATATTGAGGTTCTACATCTCCTTCCATACAACATTTCATAAGGCGCCATTCCGATAGTAGAGTGATAACTATTATTATACGAAAATTCAACTAAAGGTAGGTAAGTATCCCAACTACCACCAAAATTAATGACACACGCCCTTAACATATCCTCAAGGGTTTGGATAGTTCGCTCACTTTAACCATCCGTTTGTAGGTGAAATGCGGTGCTAACATGTAACTTGGTGCCCATCTCTTCTTGAAACTTTCTCCAATATCGTGAGTTAAATCGAGTGTCACGGTCCGAAACAATGGAAACCGGTACTCCATGTCTTTCAACAACCACTTTCATATATGTGGTGACCCGAACTTTTCCATGTTTATATATATATTAAACGAAATTGTTATTTACATGATTAAGTGTCTCCAACATGTTAAGCAATCAAACTTGTTAAGACTTCATTAATTGAAATAGGTTTCATATAGACAATTGACCACCCAAGTTGACCGGTGATTCACGAACGTTAAAACTTGTAAAAACTATACGATGACATATATATGGCTATATATATAGTTAACATGATTTTATTATAAGTATTTATCTCATTAGGTATTTTAACAATGAGTTATATACATAAAAATGAGACTATTAATTTAAGAAACTCGAAAACGATATATATAACGATTATCGTTATAACAACGTCTTACTAGGTACATATGAATCATATTAAGATATTGATACACTTGGTTAATTATGTTAAATGATAAGTAAATATATTATTAAGTGTATTAACAATGAAATACATATTTAAAAATAAGATTACTAACTTAATGATTTCGAAACGAGACATATATGTAACGATTATCGTTGTAACGACATTTAACTGTATATATATCATACTAAGATATATTATATATCATAATATCATGATAATATAACAATTTAAAATCTCATTTGTTATAATAAACAATGGGTTAACAACATTCAACAAGATCGTTAACCTAAAGGTTTCAAAACAACATTTACATGTAACAACTAACAATGACTTAATGACTCAGTTAAAATGTATATACATGTAGTGTTTTAATATGTATTCATACACTTTTGAAAGACTTCAAGACACTTATCAAAATACTTCTACTTAACAAAAATGCTTACAATTACATCCTCGTTCAGTTTCATCAACAATTCTACTCGTATGCACCCGTATTCGTACTCGTACAATACACAGCTTTTAGATGTATGTACTATTGGTATATACACTCCAATGATCAGCTCTTAGCAGCCCATGTGAGTCACCTAATACATGTGGGAACCATCATTTGGCAACTAGCATGAAATATCTCATAAAATTACAAAAATATGAGTAATCATTCATGACTTATTTACATGAAAACAAAATTACATATCCTTTATATCTAATCCATACACCAACGACCAAAAACACCTACAAATACTTTCATTCTTCAATTTTCTTCATCTAATTAATCTCTCTCAAGTTCTATCTTCAAGTTCTAAGTGTTCTTCATAAATTCCAAAAGTTCTAGTTTCATAAAATCAAGAATACTTCCAAGATTGTAAGTTTACTTCCAAGTTTTCTAAATCCATTCCAAGTAATCATCCAAGATCAAGAAACCTTTGTTACTTATAGTAGGTTATCTTTCTAATACAAGGTAATAATCATATTCAAACTTTAATTCAATTTCTATAACTATAACAATCTTATTTCGAGTGGAAATCTTACTTGAAATTGTTTTCGTGTCATGATTCTGCTTCAAGAACTTTCAAGCCATCCAAGGATCCTTTGAAGCTAGATATATTTTTCTCATTTCCAATAGGTTTATCCAAGGAACTTGAGGTAGTAATGATGTTCATAACATCATTCGATTCATACATATAAAGCTATCTTATTCGAAGGTTTAAACTTGTAATTACTAGAACATAGTTTAGTTAATTCTAAACTTGTTCGCAAATAAAAGTTAATCCTTCTAACTTGACTTTTAAAATCAACTAAACACATGTTCTATATCTATATGATATGCTAACTTAATGATTTAAAACCTGGAAACACGAAAAACACCGTAAAACCGGATTTACGCCGTCGTAGTAACACCGCGGGCTGTTTTGGGTTAGTTAATTAAAAACTATGCTAAACTTTAATTTAAAAGTTTTTATTCTGGGAAAATGATTTTTAGCTCTATGTATGGGATGTGTATTGAAATATGAAATCTTGTGTTCTATTGTTACGATTTGATATATATAGGTTAAACCTATAACTCACCAACATTTTTGTTGACGTTTAAAACATGTTTATTCTCAGGTGAATACTAAGAGCTTCCGTTGTTGCATACTAAAATAAGGACAAGATTTGGAGTCCATATTTGTATGATATTGTGTAAAAACTGCATTCAAGAAACTGATTTCGATGTAACATATTTGTATTGTAAACCATTATGTAATGGTCGTGTGTAAACAGGATATTTTAGATTATCATTATTTGATAATCTACGTAAAGCTTTTTAAACCTTTATTTATGAAATAAAGGTTATGGTTTGTTTTAAAAATGAATGCAGTCTTTGAAAAACGTCTCATATAGAGGTCAAAACCTCGCAATGAAATCAATTAATACGGAACGTTTTTAATCAATAAGAATGTGACATTTCAGTTGGTATCCGAGCGTTGGTCTTAGAGAACCAGAAAATTTGCATTAGTGTGTCTTATCGAGTTTGTTAGGATGCATTAGTGAGTCTGGACTTCGACCGTGTTTTCTTTAAAAATGATTGCTTAACATTTTTGTTGGAAACTATATATTATTAACATGTATATATTATGTGATATATTAATCTCTTAACATGTTTGATATTGTGTGATAGATGTCTACCTCTAGCACAAATCCCATTGACTCATCTAATAATAACGAAGAGTCGAATATATATTGGACTGATTCACAAGTTCCCGAAGAAGAACCGGAAGAAGAATCAGAACCGGAAGAAGAATCAGAACCAGAAGAGGAGGAACCGGAGGAGGAAATAGAACCGGTGGGGGAAATAATAAAACGGTTAAGTAAAAGAAAATCCTCAACCAACCGACCAAGGTTAATTATGGTCAATGGTGTTTCCGCCAAGGAAGCAAAATATTGGGAGGATTACCAATTCTCCGATGAATCGGATTTCGACGAGAATTCCGATGATGTTATAGAAATTACCCCAACTGAATTTAAAAAGGTAAAAGAAAATAATAAGGGAAAGGGCATAAAAATAGAGAAATCTAATTCCAACCTCGATGAACTTTATATGTATCGTCAACCCCCGAAGCCCTTAAGTTGTAACAATGACCCGGGAACCTCTAAACCACCAGGTTTTTCAAAACCGTTGTGGAAAATGACAGCTCGTATTAGGGGAACATCATATATCCCTAGAAACTTGGCAAAACGAACCAAAATCGAAGAAGAAGAAACGAGCGAGTCGGAATAAGATAGTTGTATTCGTGTGGTGTAATATATGTAATATATTGTGCTTATGCTTTATGATATATGTAAAAATTGCTCGTATTAATAAGTATTTTTTTATGAATCTAACTCTTGTCTATTTTACAGTATAAAAACACTAAATGGATAGACAACCCAATATTTTAAGAGACCTACCCGGAGACATGATTGATGAAATCTTATCTAGAGTCGGTCAGAATTCTTCGGCACAACTATTTAATGCGAAATTAGTTTGTAAGACATTCGAAGAACGTTCCAAGAATGTCTTGGTTTATAAGAGACTTTCGTTTGAAAGATGGGGGATATCACATTGGGAACCCCATAAGTTACGATGTGTTTACTTTGACGCATATATTGCGGGGAACCCAAATGCTATTTTACGCAACGGGTTAAGAAATTATTTTGACTCAATATATCCGAATATAGGACTTCGTGATTTAGAAAAAGCGGCTAACATGCAACATAAAGAAGCATGTTATGCTTACGGATTATTAATGTTCGCTTCTCACCAAAGTGAGAACATGAACATCAGGCTACAACTATTAAACAAAACGTTCCCACAAGTGACGGGGTCGGTAATTGGGGTAAGAAATGAGGTTTTTAGATTGTTACGGGACTGTTGGACATTACGTAACCCTCGTCCCTTTGACGATGTTACAACACGCTGTCTTATCAACGGCCAGACCAAGAATGGGAAGTAGTCCTAGTAAAACCAGAATGCATGACTTGTTTCTGGACGTATGAATTACGTGTCTTTATTGCCTTTGCTGAACGACTTGTTTACTAGCTAGAATTATCTTCACAACTATCTTGTATCAAAGTTATTGTGTGCTATATTTCATGCTATATGTAAAATAAGCGGTATTGTAAGTTTGTAAAATATTGTGTACAAGTTTGAACGCGAAATATTATTATAATCAGTTTTTCATATAGAATTGTAGTAGTTGAATTGTATATTAGCTACTAAGTATGAACTTAACGGGTAGGTACTACCCGAATTTAAACTAATAAAATGCTAATATGAAGAAAAAGCTTTTATAAATAAGTTCATATTACGCTACGAAATACTATTGACTAATCTTGATATTCTATATGATTAACTTGTTTCATTTGACTATTTTGAAGGAAATGGCACCGAATACTCGACACACCTTAAATATGAGCGAAGAGGAATTTCGTGCCTTTCTTGCTTCAAACATAGCTGCAGTACAGGCTACGCTACATACCAATAATAACCTTGGATCTAGCAGTACAGGAAATCGTGTAGGATGCACCTACAAAGAATTCACTGCCTGCAAACCTTTGGAATTTGATGGAACCGAAGGACCAATCGGATTGAAACGGTGGACCGAGAAGGTCGAATCGGTGTTTGCCATAAGTAAGTGTACTGAAGAGGACAAAGTGAAGTACGCTACGCATACCTTCACAGGTTCTGCGTTAACATGGTGAAATACCTATCTAGAGCAAGTGGGACAAGATGATGCTTACGCACTACCGTGGTCAACATTCAAGCACTTGATGAACGAGAAGTGCCGTCCCAGAACCGAAGTCAATAAGCTCAAGACAGAACTTAGAGGGTTACGAACCCAAGGATTTGATATTACCACGTACGAAAGACGATTCACAGAATTGTGCCTATTGTGTTCGGGAGCGTTCGAAGATGAGGAAGAGAAGATCGACGCGTTTGTGAAAGGATTACGTGAAAGAATACAAGAAGATATAAGTTCACACGAGCCCGCCTCCATACAACAGGCATGTAGAATGGCTCACAAACTAGTGAACCAGATTGAAGAAAGAATTAAAGAACAGACTGCTGAAGAGGCCAATGTGAAGCAAGTCAAAAGAAAGTGGGAGGAAAACGGTGATAAGAATCACCAATACAACAATAGCAATTACAACAATAATCGCAACAACTATCCCAACAATCGCAACATCAATCGCAACTACAACAAACGGCCCAACAACAACAACAACAACAACAACAACAACAACAACAGCAACAACAACAATCATCCCAACAACAATAACAACCGCAACAACAACAACAATCAGAAGCAGCTATGCCAAAGGTGTGAAAAGTATCACTCGGGGTTCTGCACCAAATTTTGCAACAAGTGTAAAAGAAATGGTCATATCGCGGCGAAGTGTGAGGTCTATGGACCAGGGGTTAACAGAACGAAAGGAACAAATGGTGTTGGAACGAGTAATGGCGGAGCAAGTAGTGTCGGAGCAAGTTATGCCAATGTAGTTTGTTATAAATGTGGAAAACAGGGCCACATTATTAGAAATTGCCCGAACCAGGAGAACACGAATGGACAAGGCCGCAGAAGAGTTTTCAATATTAATGCGGCAGAGGCACAGGAAGACCCGGAGCTTGTTACGGGTACGTTTCTTATTGACAATAAATCTGCTTACGTTTTATTTGATTCGGGTGCGGATAGAAGCTATATGAGTAGAGATTTTTGTGCTAAATTAAGTTGTCCATTGATGCCTTTGGATAGTAAATTTTTACTCGAATTAGCAAATGGTAAATTAATTTCAGCAGATAATATATGCCGGAATCGAGAAATTAAACTGGATAGCGAAATATTTAAGATTGACTTGATACCAGTAGAGTTAGGGAGTTTTGATGTGATAATCGGTATGGACTGGTTGAAAGAAGTGAAAGCAGAGATCGTTTGTTACAAAAATGCAATTCGCATTATACGAGAAAAAGGAAAACCCTTAATGGTGTACGGAGAAAAGGGCAACATGAAGCTACATCTTATTAGTAATTTGAAGGCACAAAAACTAATAAGAAAAGGTTGCTATGCTGTTCTAGCACACGTCGAGAAAGTACAAACTGAAGAAAAGAGCATCAATGATGTTTCCGTCGCAAAAGAATTTCCCGATGTATTTTCAAAAGAATTACCGGGATTACCCCCACATCGATCCGTTGAATTTCAAATAGATCTTGTACCAGGAGCTGCACCAATAGCTCGTGCTCCTTACAGACTCGCACCCAGCGAGATGAAAGAACTGCAAAGCCAATTACAAGAACTTTTAGAGCGTGGTTTCATTCGACCAAGCACATCACCGTGGGGAGTTCCTGTTTTGTTTATCAAGAAGAAGGATGGTACATTTAGGTTGTGTATTGACTACAGAGAGTTGAACAAACTTACCATCAAAAACCGTTATCCACTACCGAGAATTGATGACTTATTTGATCAACTACAAGGCTCGTCGATTTATTCGAAGAACAATTTACGTTCTGGATATCATCAAATGCGAGTAAAGGAGGATGATATTCCAAAAACTGCTTTTAGGACGCGTTATGGTCATTACGAGTTTATGGTTATGCCGTTTGGATTGACTAACGTACCAGCTGTGTTCATGGACCTTATGAACCGAGTGTATGGGCCATATCTTGACAAGTTTGTCATTGTTTTCATCGATGACATACTTATTTACTCAAAGAATAATCAAGAGCACGAAGAACATTTGAGAAAAGTGCTAGAAGTATTGAGGAAAGAAAAACTGTACGCTAAGTTTTCAAAGTGTGCATTTTGGTTGGAAGAAGTTCAATTCCTCGGTCACATAGTGAACAAAGAAGGTATCCAGGTGGACCCGGCAAAGATCGAAACCGTTGAAAAGTGGGAAACCCCAAAAACTCCGAAGCATATACATCAATTTTTAGGATTGGCTGGTTACTACAGAAGATTCATCCAAGATTTCTCCAAAATAGCAAAACCCTTGACTGCATTAACGCATAAAGGGAAGAAATTTGAATGGAAGGATGAACAAGAGAAGGCGTTTCAATTATTAAAGAAAAAGCTAACTACGGCACCTATATTGTCATTGCCTGAAGGGAATGATGATTTTGTGATTTATTGTGACGCATCAAAGCAAGGTCTCGGTTGTGTATTAATGCAACGGACGAAGGTGATTGCTTATGCGTCTAGACAATTGAAGATTCACGAGCAAAATTATACGACGCATGATTTGGAATTAGGCGCGGTTGTTTTTGTATTAAAGACTTGGATGCACTACTTATATGGGGTCAAAAGTATTATATATACCGACCTCAAAAGTCTTCAACACATATTTAATCAGAAACAACTAAATATGAGGCAGCGTAGGTGGATTGAATTGTTGAATGATTACGACTTTGAGATTCGTTACCACCCGGGGAAGGCAAATGTGGTAGCCGACGCCTTGAGCAGAAAGGACAGAGAACCCATTCGAGTAAAATCTATGAATATAATGATTCACACTAACCTTACTACTCAAATAAAGGAGGCGCAACAAGGAGTTTTAAAAGAGGGAAATTTAAAGGATGAAATACCTAAAGGATCGGAGAAGTATCTTAATATTCGGGAAGACGGAACCCGGTATAGGGCTGAAAGAATTTGGGTACCAAAATTTGGAGATATGAGAGAAATGGTACTTAGAGAAGCTCATAAAACCAGATACTCAATACATCCTGGAACGGGGAAGATGTACAAGGATCTCAAGAAACATTTTTGGTGGCCGGGTATGAAATCCAATGTTGCTAAATACGTAGGAGAATGTTTGACGTGTTCTAAGGTCAAAGCTGAGCATCAGAAACCATCAGGTCTACTTCAACAACCCAAAATCCCGGAATGGAAATGGGAAAACATTACCATGGATTTCATCACTAAATTGACAAGGACTGCAAGTGGTTTTGATACTATTTGGGTAATAGTTGATCTTCTTACCAAGTCAGCATACTTCCTGCCAATAAGAGAAGATGACAAGATAGAGAAGTTAGCACCACTGTATTTGAAGGAAGTCGTCTCCAAACATGGAATACCAATCTCTATTATCTTTGATAGGGATGGGAGATTTATTTCAAGATTCTGGCAGACATTACAGCAAGTATTGGGATCTCGTCTAGACATGAGTACTGCCTATCATCCACAAACTGATGGGCAGAGCGAAAGGACGATACAAACGCTTGAAGACATGCTACGAGCTTGTGTTATTGATTTCAGAAACAGTTGGGATCGACATCTACCGTTAGCAGAATTTTCCTACAATAACAGCTACCATTCAAGCATTGAGATGGCGCCGTTTGAAGCACTTTATGGTAGAAAGTCCAGGTCTCCGATTTGTTGGAGTGAAGTGGAGGATAGACAGATTACGGGTCCGGAGATAATACAAGAAACTACTGAGAAAATCATCCAAATTCAACAAAGATTGAAAACCGCCCAGAGTCGACAAAAGAGCTACGCGGACAGTAAAAGAAAAGATATAGAGTTTGAAATTGGAGAAATGGTCATGCTTAAGGTTTCACCTTGGAAAGGCATTGTTAGATTTGGTAAACGGGGGAAACTAAATCCAAGGTACATTGGACCATTCAAGATTATAGATCGTGTCGGACCAGTAGCTTACCAACTGGAGCTACTTCAACAACTCACGGCTGTACATAACACTTTCTACGTCTCAAATTTGAAGAAATGTTTTGCTAAAGAAGATCTCACTATTCCGTTGGACGAAATCCAAATCAATGTAAAACTTCAATTCATTGAAGAACCCGTCGAAATAATGGATCGTGAGGTTAAGAGACTTAAACAAAACAAGATACCGATTGTTAAGGTTCGATGGAATGCTCGTAGAGGACCCGAGTTCACCTGGGAGCGTGAAGATCAGATGAAGAAGAAATACCCGCATTTATTTCCAGAAGATACGTCAACACCTCCAACTGCTTAAAATTTCGGGACGAAATTTATTTAACGGGTAGGTACTGTAGTGACCCGAACTTTTCCATGTTTATATATATATTAAACGAAATTGTTATTTACATGATTAAGTGTCTCCAACATGTTAAGCAATCAAACTTGTTAAGACTTGATTAATTGAAATAGGTTTCATATAGACAATTGACCACCCAAGTTGACCGGTGATTCACGAACGTTAAAACTTGTAAAAACTATACGATGACATATATATGGTTATATATATAGTTAACATGATTTTATTATAAGTATGTATCTCATTAGGTATTTTAACAATGAGTTATATACATAAAAATGAGACTATTAATTTAAGAAACTCGAAAACGATATATATAACGATTATCGTTATAACAACGTCTTACTAGGTACATATGAATCATATTAAGATATTGATACACTTGGTTAATTATGTTAAATGATAAGTAAATATATTATTAAGTGTATTAATAATGAAATACATATGTAAAAATAAGACTACTAACTTAATGATTTCGAAACGAGACATATATGTAACGATTATCGTTGTAACGACATTTAACTGTATATATATCATAATAAGATATATTATATATCATAATATCATGATAATATAACAATTTAACATCTCATTTGTTATAATAAATAATGGGTTAACAACATTCAACAAGATCGTTAACCTAAAGGTTTCAAAACAACATTTACATGTAACGACTAACAATGACTTAACGACTCAGTTAAAATGTATATACATGTAGTGTTTTAATATTTATTCATACACTTTTGAAAGACTTCAAGACACTTATCAAAATACTTCTACTTAACAAAAATGCTTACAATTACATCCTCGTTCAGTTTCATCAACAATTCTACTCGTATGCACCCGTATTCGTACTCGTACAATACACAGCTTTTAGATGTATGTACTATTGGTATATACACTCCAATGATCAGATCTTATCAGCCCATGTGAGTCACCTAACACATGTGGGAACCATCATTTGGCAACTAGCATGAAATATCTCATAAAATTACAAAAATATGAGTAATCATTCATGACTTATTTACATGAAAACAAAATTACATATCCTTTATATCTAATCCATACACCAACGACCAAAAACACCTACAAACACTTTCATTCTTCAATTTTCTTCATCTAATTGATCTCTCTCAAGTTCTATCTTCAAGTTCTAAGTGTTCTTCATAAATTCCAAAAGTTCTAGTTTCATAAAATCAAGAATACTTCCAAGATTGCAAGTTTACTTCCAAGTTTTCTAAATCCATTCCAAGTAATCATCCAAGATCAAGAAACCTTTGTTACTTATAGTAGGTTATCTTTCTAATACAAGGTAATAATCATATTCAAACTTTAATTCAATTTCTATAACTATAACAATCTTATTTGGAGTGGAAATCTTACTTGAAATTGTTTTCGTGTCATGATTCTGCTTCAAGAACTTTTAAGCCATCCAAGGATCCTTTGAAGCTAGATCTATTTTTCTCATTTTCAATAGGTTTATCCAAGGAACTTGAGGTAGTAATAATGTTCATAACATCATTTGATTCATACATATAAAGCTATCTTATTCGAAGGTTTAAACTTGTAATCACTAGAACATAGTTTAGTTAATTCTAAACTTGTTCGCAAATAAAAGTTAATCCTTCTAACTTGACTTTTAAAATCAACTAAACACATGTTCTATATCTATATGATATGCTAACTTAATGATTTAAAACCTGGAAACACAAAAAATACCGTAAAACTGGATTTACGCCGTCGTAGTAACACCGCGGGTTGTTTTGGGTTAGTTAATTAAAAACTATGATAAACTTTGATTTAAAAGTTGTTATTCTGGGAAAATGATTTTTATCTCTATGTATGGGATGTGTATTGAAATTTGAAATCTTGTGGTCTATTGTTACGATTTGATATATATAGGTTAAACCTATAACTCACCAACATTTTTGTTGACGTTTAAAGCATGTTTATTCTCAGGTGAATACTAAGAGCTTCCGCTGTTGCATACTAAAATAAGGACAAGATTTGGAGTCCATGTTTGTATGATATTGTGTAAAAACTGCATTCAAGAAACTGATTTCGATGTAACATATTTGTATTGTAAACCATTATGTAATGGTCGTGTGTAAACAGGATATTTTAGATTATCATTATTTGATAATCTACGTAAAGCTTTTTAAACCTTTATTTATGAAATAAAGGTTATGGTTTGTTTTAAAAATGAATGCAGTCTTTGAAAAACGTCTCATATAGAGGTCAAAACCTCGCAACGAAATCAATTAATATGGAACATTTTTAATCAATAAGAACGGGACATTTCAATATACAATTTAGACATTGCTTCCGAAGATGAAGCTTACCTTATTGCCAAAAATAATGCACTCTTAGTTAATCTATCAATAATAACCTAAATGGCGTTGTGTTGTCGAGGGGTCTTAGGCAACTTAGTCACTAAATCGATTGTAATGTGTTCCCATTTCCAAACCGGTACTTCTAATGGTTGCAACTTACCATAAGGCATTTGATGATCGGCTTTAACTTGAAGACAAGTAAGACATTTATGCACATATTTAACTATATCCCTCTTCATTCCTGGCCACCAATAGTCTTTCCTTAAATCTCTATACATTTTCGTAGCACCGGGGTGAATCGAATACTTAGATTTGTGAGCTAAGTCAAGGACCTCACTTCTAACACCACTTTGTAAAGGTATCCAAATTCTCCCATATCTAAGCCTTAGACCACAAGAATCTACCACGAAATCACCAACTTTCCCCTTGATCCTTTCTTTTCTCACGTTTTCGGGTGATAATGCTTCACCTTGTGCAACTCGGATACTATCAAATATTTGGGGTGATATTACCATAGCCAAACTCGTTATCTTAATCGGTTGGTGACTCGACTTCCTACTAAGAGCATCCGCCACTACGTTAGCCTTCCCGGGGTGATACAAAATTTCACAATCATAATCTTTCACCAAGTCGAGCCCTCTCCTTTGCCTATCATTTAAATCCCTTTGATCGAATAAATACTTTAAATTCTTATGATCGGTATAAATAGAGAACTTAACACCATAAAGATAATGACGCCAAATTTTCAAAGCAAAAACCACGGCCGTTAATTCCAAATCATGGGTGGGATAACGTTTTTCATGTTCCTTCAATTGTCGGGACGCATAAGCTATGACTTTCCCATTTTGCATTAACACACACCCTAAACCTTTCTTAGAAGCATCGCAATAAACCGTCATATTCTCATTCCCTTCCGGTAAAACTAGTATAGGAGCTTGAACAAGTTTCTCCTTAAGGAGTTGGAATGCTTGTTCTTGCTTTTCTTCCCATCTCCATGGCACATTTTTACGAGTTAACTTTGTGAGTGGGGTGGCTATTCTAGAAAAATCTTGTATAAACCGTCGATAATACCCTGCTAAACCTAGAAAACTCCTAACTTTAGTGGGATTCGTAGGTGGTTCCCATCTCATTATCGCCTCAATCTTTGTCGGATCAACACAAATACCCTTCTTATTAATGACATGTCCCAAAAATTGGACTTCACGAAGTCAAAACTCGCATTTAGAGAATTTAGCAAACAACCTTTCTCTTCTTAAAGCCTCTAGTACTTATCGTAAATGCACCGCATGCTCCTCTTCCCCTTTAGAATACACCAATATATCATCAATAAATACAATCACAAACCTATCGAGCATCGGCTGACAAACCCTATTCATCAAATCCATAAACGCGGCCGGAGCGTTAGTCAACCCAAAAGGCATAACCACAAATTCATAATGACCATACCTCGTACGAAAAGCTGTTTTAGGGATATCTTCTTCCTTCACCTTTAATTGATGATAACCCGACCTTAGATCTATCTTTGAAAAGAAGCATGCACCTTGTAATTGATCAAACAAATCATCTATTCTCGGCAATGGATATTTATTCTTAATAGTGACCTTATTCAATTCACGATAATCTATACACATTCTCATTGTTCCATCCTTCTTTTTCACAAACAAAACCGGAGCTCCCCATGGTGAACTACTAGGACGTATAAAACCTTTATCTATCAAATCTTGTAGTTGAGTCATCATTTCTCTCATTTCTGACGGGGCTAATTGTAGTGACCCGAAAATTTTTGACTAATTTTAAACCAAACTCTCGATACGATATTATATTTCTAACACGATAAGAAGAGTCTGTTAGGTTGAGTCTCAAAAATTTTGAACTGTTTCATATATTCAATTGATCATCGACCATTTTCGACGATTCACGAACTTGTACTTGTAAATGAATATGTATATATAAATGAAATATATATAAAATGTATAAGTATCAAATATTTAAATAATGTTATCATATAATGAATGATATCATTACATAATTAATAGATTGTAATATTAATATATTAAATGTAGTTACAAGTTAAAATATAATTGTTATACTAATATTATTATTATTACTTTCATTATTAATATAAAAATCAGTATTAGTTATTTTATTATTTTCAATATAAAATATATATAAAAGTTAACACATGTAATTTGTTATATCCCTATTATTACTAAAAATTATCATTTTTATTCAAAATTATTATTATTATTATTTCTAATATGCTTAATCATTATTTTTATTAGTATTAATTGGATATTATTATTATTGATATAACTAATATCTAATTAGTTGTTAATGCAAATTATATATAATAATGAAATATAAGATACACTATATGAATCAGTATTATCGTATTTAGATTAATTAAATACAGATTTATGCAAACACAGAATCACAATCAGTTTCACGTTACAATCATACTGTGATTAATTTGATTATCCTATCTCAAATTAGTACCAATCAAGATTCAATCACAAGAACAAAACAAAATTTAATAGAAATCAGTAACAGAAGAATGTACGAATTTTGTTACAGGTCATTATCTGACTTATTTCTTTTCTTGTTTCTTCTTCTTGTTTGATGAATCATGTATACATTCTGTTACATGTCGACTTCACAATCGTCCTTCAAATCTTGTTACTACATAATCATGTCTGAATATTGTTACCCGTCGACCTCAATAAGCACTACACAATCAACTTGATTGTAAGTTTTAACATTCATTCATTCATTTACTCATAATAACCAATACTCAATGAAATTAGAAAACCAAACAGAAATATTAAGATACATATATATAGACTTATATTACTTACACAAATATGGAAACTCGTATCAATTCACTACCACCACTATCAAGCATGAACAATCCACCATCTTCAGTAATTTTTTTTTCTTTTCTCGATCACCAACATCCTTTTGATGAAACCTTCACCTTATGACTTGTACCATAGTCCTTTGATTATTATTTCATCATAGAGCATCTCCAATAAACCAACCCATGAATGTTCGACAACTCCACAACCGAATACATTTCCTTATTCTCTACTTGACACAATTTAATTCTCCTACTTTTGATTTTGTTATACCACCCATCACCATTTCCACTACTATCGTATATCCCAAACATAACCCACCACTTCTAAATTTCTGTTTCTAATTAATTATCTTTTAAACTACAAATCATCACCTTGGATCTTTTTGCTTCTTCTTTCTAACCCATGTCATCACCACTGTGCCACTTATGACCTGCTTTTTATTGAGTAGCCAGGAAGTACCAAGAACAACCACCAAATGTTTTAAACCCATCAATCCATCATCTTCCATCAAAGAAACTCACTTGAAAACCTTAATACAACAAGCTCGAACCCACTTTATTACTGCTACTGCCTGAAATATTTGATCCTGCCTTTGTCCCGTTCAAAAACCCTACAACACCAAATCACCGAAACCCTCACCACTTTAAACTACTCGCTGCTATAACCCGTCTGTTTTACAGTCCCTACTCGCTTCCATAATTTTTTTTTATTGTTTCTTTTGCTGCTGCATGAACGAGAATGGTGAGGAAGGAATGCAGCGTTTATTTTTTTTTTGGTCTTCTTCTACTAAAATAAGGTGGTGATGATTTATGATTAACAATAATTGATGAACAAGAATTAGTGGTTCAAATACCCCACTTCACTCACATGATAAGGAAAATACGTGGCTGGTATATATGTTTTGCCGACATCTCTAAAGCAAAAGCTACACAAAGAGGAATATTAACCCTTTTAAAAGTGTGCAACTTGTGGTATTTTATTTGATGTCTACCGTTTTTTTTTTAAACAAACCCCACTTGACTTAAATAAAGTATGCATGATGATGAGATGATGAGATGACAAGAGTGCCGGTGTAATGTTTTTCATTTGGTTCTACCGTTCGAAACTGAGATTTCTCAACAAACAAGCCACCGAATTTATTGTTCTAGTTAAGCCATATATATATTTGTGTGTTGGGCCGTGGATTGATCAAACATTTCTGTTGGGCTTCGGCTCTCCTGTTGGGCCTGAGTAGTTCCTCTTGGGCCTGAGTAGTTGCTGTTAGGCCAAAGCAAATATGTACCAAATTATTTTTCTTTTGACAAGTTTTAACAGCCACAAATGGTGACGTGTTACTACTATGATGATAATTTATATAAGGGTGTATGTTTAAATAATTCGAGGATAGTGATTAAGTGTTAATGGTAGGGATTAAGATAATGATGATAGATATTCGATAATGATGATGAGTTTGTGTCAAAGGAATGATGTGATAATGATGATGGTGTTATGATGAACCCATGATGACGAATTGTAAAATGTTATGATAATCAATTATGTTGATTATGATCACGAATGATGATGATGAAGATGATATGATAAAATAGTGGTGATGATACCGTAGGATATTAAGATGATGATGAATACGATTATGATAATGATTATGATAATGATACGGAGCAATGGTTAAGGATGTTATCGGGTTAGCGAGACGTCGTGGGATCAAACCTGGGCTTGGGCATTATTTTTAAGGGCTACTCCTTTGAGGTAGTCATTAATAAAACTCTTATTATTATCTTATTATTATTATCATTATTATTATCATTATTATTATTATTATTATTATTATTATTATTATTATTATTATTATTATTATTATTATTATTATTATTATTATTATTATTATTATTATTATTATTATTATTATTATTATTATTATTATTATTATTATTATTATTATTCTTATTATCTAAGAAATATTAGATACATAAAAATATATTTGATACATAATATATTAGTATTACATAAAATTATAAAATAAACGTATTAACACTAATTATATAAATATTTATATATAACAAATTATTGATTTTCAACATAATACTAATCATATATATATATATATATATATATATATATAACTATCTAAATATTAATTATTTTAAATGAATATACAAACTAAAAATATAAGATATATAATTTAAGATATAATATATAAATTTGTTCGACTACAATTATGTGTGTTAATATATACATAAATGCTATAGGTTCGTGAATCCGAGGCCAACCCTGCATTGTTCAGTTGTTCAATGTCATTATATGTATTTTTACTACAAAATACAGTATGGTGAGTTCATTTGCTCCCTTTTTACTTAATACATTTTTGGGCTGAGAATACATGCAAATGCTTTATTAACTGATTTACAATATTTATATATGCGTGAGTTCATTTCCTCCCTTTTTTACTTATTACATTTTTGGGCTGAGAATACATGCAAATGCTTTATTAACTGATTTACAATATTTATATGCGTGAGTTCATTTGATTCCCTTTTACTCTTTACATTTTTGTGACTGAGAATACATGCGCTGTTTTTACAACTGCTTTATTTAAATGCTTTTGAAATATATTTTGAACTGCAAATACATGAAATGCTTTTATAAATGTTTGACGAGATAGACACAAGCAAAACATTCCTCGAATGAATTATTATGCAGACAGAAGTTCTGCGGATTATTATTGAATTATGTGGACATGATAATTGCCACCATTGAATTATGTGGACATGATAATTGCCACCATTGAATTATGTGGACATGATAATTGCCACCAAATGAAAAGTGAATGTTATGTATCGAGAGAATGATTTTATACACAAGTTATGTGTATGTTATTTTTGTGCACAAGATATGTGTACGGTTACTAAGATTTATGAAAGATGATTTCGTACACGAGAAAGGTGTACTGTATTTAAAAGATATCGCATGTACATTACAGGTGGGTATAGGATTCGGGCCCATTTGTACCATGCAGGATTTAAATCTGGTGGTCTATCAAAATGATGAATTTTATTGTTTTATGATAAACTTATGAACTCACCAACCTTTTGGTTGACACTTTAAAGCATGTTTATTCTCAGGTATGAAAGAAATCTTCCGCTGTGCATTTGCTCATATTACATGGAGTCGTTCATGGCATATAGAGGTCAGAACCTCGCAATGGGACCAACTGTTGAAGACTTCATCCAGATGGATTAGGATGGGTCACTACAATAATCGATAAGGTGCTTTAGCAATTGGCGTGGCTCCGGGAATCAAATCTATTCGAAACTCTACCTCTCGTTCGGGAGGTACACCGGGCAATTCATTCGGAAACACATCGGGAAACTCATTAACTATCGGTACATCACTTATTTCGACAACCTTCTTCGAATTATCAACCACATGTGCCAAGAACGCACAACACCCATGAGACAAAAATCTTTTAGCCCTAGCATACGTGCATATAGGAATAGCACGCCTAGCCCGTTCCCCATAAATCCATATAACTTTCCCACTTGGTGATTGAACTAACACAATTTTCTTACGACACAAAATTATCCCTTCATTGTCATCTAACCAATCCATTCCCACAATTACTTGAAATTCTCCCATATGCATGGGTATCAAATCTATGACAAACTTTTCATCCTCCAAAATAATTTCACATCCCTTAATGATACTATACACCATAACGGTTTTATTATCCGCTATCTCAACCTCTAAAGGATGCTCTAACATACTTGGAGTCATGTTAAAATGTTTACAAAAAGAATAAGAAACAAACGACCGCATAGCACCGGAATCAAACAAAACATGCGCAGGTAAAGAGTTTACAATAAAGGTACCTGACACCACATTTTGGGACTCCTTCGCTTTAAGTGCGGTAATCTGATGAGCTCGGGCTCTTGGTCGGCTATCACTAGTCTTTGGTTCCGTTTTAAACTCTTTCTTAACACTACCACTTGCCAAATCTTTCTTATACTCCGGACACTCAGCTTGAAAATGACCCTTTTCAAAACAGTAGTAACATTGTTTTCCTTTCTTAGGACACTCGGCGGCTCTATGACCCGGCTTCCCACATGAATAACAATCGGTAGTACCCGCTTTACACTCGCCCGCATGATTCTTACCACACCTATTACACGTCTTCACTTCTTTACCACTACTCTTCCCCATCATAAAACCCCCCTTTGACTTGTGTGGAGATTCGGAATTGAACTTACCCTTCTTCGAGCTCATACTTTGTGTTGACCTTGAATCTTGATCTAACTTTCGTTTAAACGCGGCTTTCTTCCTAAGTTCATGTTCCCTCACAAGAGCCCTATTCATCATTTCGGCTAAAGTCTTATACATGCCCTTATCAATAAACTCACTTATTTCGGGGTTTAACTTTTCATGATAGTGAACCATCATCAACTTGGGACTTAAAACAAAGTCCGGGCAAAACTGGGACTTATCATTAAACTCGGCATTAAACTCGGTTACCGTTTTATTTCCATGTTCGATATTTATAAATTCGGATTTCAACCTACTAACTTCAGCGGGTGGAGCAAATTGAGTCATAAACATTTCACGAAACTTATCCCACGAAAAACTTGTTGCCACCTCTCGTCCATGTGACTTAACTATGAAATTCCACCATTCATAACCACTTCCTTTCATTTGATGAGCCGCTTAAATTAATGCTCGGGGCATTCACACAACATAAATGTTTCTTCCAACTCATCAATCCACCTTTGACTAATAATCGGATCAACCTTACCATGAAACTCCGGGGGATGACAATTTTCAAAATTTTTGTACTCAAAACGATCATCTTTTCTTCTCGGGACTTCTACTTCTTCCTGTCTTACCCCATTTCTCCCTTCTCCTCTTAAAGTAGGATTATTGGTCATGAGATTCTTTAACTTTTCGTCCAATTGATCATTAATCAATGTCTTAATTTTCTCTAAAAGGGTTGGGGTGTATCGTACCAAATCTTGCCCTATTTATCCCGATATATCGTTTGGCATAGTAACCTCATCGGATTCATTTTGTGAGCCTTCAATAGACTCCATTGATGGGGTGTGGACGTACTCATCGTCCTCATCATTACCTCTATTCGGGGACACAATAGCCATTCTGAAACATTACATTCAACTCATTAGTTTAAATACATGTATCATTATTTATCATAACCAAGCAAACCGAAAGAATTCCCAACTCAACTCACCATGACCATAGTAGACGTTCATGCGTACTAAAATGAAGTAACGACAATGGCCTGTTATCATTACACCATCTTATTACGCATTTAATCCATTATGACCCATGCTAATGAGTATTAAACTCCTTACTTAAATCAACCATGATCTTAGCATTACATTACAAGTCTCGTCAACGACTCTATCCTATGGAGCATGGCACAATCATTCGACCTTAACATTCATGCAAGTCCTATACTGCTTATCCTTTAACAACAATGGTTTAAGCCTAGATAATCCCTATAGTGGGTTATCCAAGTCCCTTAAACCACAGCTCTGATACCAACTTTTAACGCCATTAAAACGATAATTTTTTTTTTAAATCTGTGACTGCCCGACCCAGTTAATTGCCGCGGCGCGGCTCCTTTTGTCGCGGCGCGACATATAAAGGGATTTTATCCCCTTCTTAGCAGCCGTTCTGTTGCCAAAATGTGTTCAATGCCGCGACTCGGCACCCATTGTCGCGGCGCGACATATAGCGTGAGTTGGGACTGATCTGCAACACAATTACAAAACTACAAATTTGACCAATTTACCAACTCCAAACACATTATATCATCATAATACATAACCAAACTTAGTTAAATCAGTTTCTTACACCATTAAACATCACGAAGATCTTTTAAATCACTAAAACGTGTTTACACATTTCAAATTCATCATTTGGTCCCAAAAGCTTAACGACAACATAAGTGACAAATACAAAAGACTCGGTGTTGATAATCGGTACCAATAGAGCTTGGTTCAAAATAAAGACTTGCATTACCACTTACTCTAATGCCAAAGCTCCGCTACCCTCAAATGGGTTCCTTGCCTTCTCGTTGACCTTTCGTCCCTAAAAACATAAAACAACACGGGGGTAAGCTTTTACACTTAGTGAGTTATAGGCGAATAATATAGCATAATACATTGGGCATGACAATCACATTACTTATCTTTCAACCTAACGGTTGCTTACTTACTTTCGGATCCGACTCTTACTTACTATGGACATAACTTACTAGGCTGACCCTAGTAATTATGTCTAAGCTAACCATAGGCATACTCTTATGCCTAAGCTGCTTAAATCACATTTCCATAATACTTATGCACATAGACACCCAAAGTGTCTAAGCTAAACCATCCATAGGCAAGATTACTAGCAATGTAATAATCTTGCCTAAGCTAAACATCAACCATAGATGCAATCATTAGGTGAACCTAATAATTCCATCTAAGCTACTCAACTAGTGCACTTAGTCGTTGCTCTCTTGCACGGATGCAATCCGAGAACACTAAGTCACTCTTGACCCGCCCATTTTACCCCCTATAAACTCACCTTGATTAAACGGATTTCTTTGATCACTTGAGGCTCCTTTACCTTGATTAGCACCTATACATAAGCTAATCTCATCAATAACATAATTCAATCAAAAATTACAACATTCATAAACTTTCACACCTTCATATACTTATACATTAACTTAACCCCCTATTTGCTACCATATACACATAAACACTTACATACATAGCATTTTAACTTACCTTTTCCAATATAACAACATTATCAAGCCAACATTATTTCCTTAATCATACAAATCTCTAGTTCATCTCTTATAATCATAACATGCAATTCTTTCAAATATTCCATTAAACATCAAAATGTGCTTAAATCCATTTCCATTACAAGCAACCCTAAATCATCAATTATCCAAATTCCATACCTTACAACAATAACAATAATTCATACATGAACTTTCTTCTTCATAATTATCAACTAGAACACATAAACATTTCATTGAGGTATTTCATCAAACACTTAGTGTGCATGACTTGATTCTAGGCTAGAATATCACCAATTTCGCCACATTCATACCATACACTCAAAATGCAAGTTCATACATGAACTAACATTCAAAATCATTAACAAATTCGTTCTAAATCATTTAAGTGTGCACAATTTCAACAAACAACAACCTTTAAGCTAGAGATTCATCAAGAACATCCAATCTTAGTGATACATAGATACAAAAGTTCATACCTTGCCTTTAAGAGTTCAAGAACTCTAATTGTGCACAAAGAAGAGAAATTTGAAGAAATAAAACTTGCTAGAATGATTAGAGCGCCTTAGATTTTGCTAATTAATAATTGCATGAACATAATTTCATCAATTGGGGCTTTCCTCTCCTTCCTCCTTATTGGGTCGACACATACAGTACACACACATACACTCTGCTCAATTTTTGCAACTGATATTGTTTTATCAGTATTTTTGCTCTTTTAATGGATCAACTTTGTCATAATTGCACTTTCTACCCTCCCCACCAAAACTATAATGAGGGAGGTCCTTAGTTCTAACCTTGCACCTTTAGTCCCTTCTAACTTAACTAACAAACATTAACTATTAACCATTTATTTATATTAAATCATAACTTTCATGTACATAATAATAAAATTATATAAAATAATACCTTAATTAAATTGGGGTGTTACACGACGTCTCTAACGTGACTAGTATTAATCGAAAGAATTAGTGCAACTCTAAAGAAGCGTTCCCCGAGGGAAGTGTATAAATGATTGTTCACGTCAAAGCGGTTCAAGTCAAACAATAATGTATTCCGGTACGAGGAGTGTAACGAATCATGATAACGAATAGTACGCAATCGTAGTGATAAATAGTGATGACGATACTCACCTAGAGTAGTGATGGTAGTAACAAGAAGTGGTAGATAGTAAGGAACACCGGTGTGACACCGATAGTAAATTGAGACAGTGGCGGATAACAATCTGGGAGACAGAGTTCCTGAACAAGTATGACTAATGAAGTCGTCATCGCCCTTACGCGTATGAATCTTAAGTTTACGTGTGTTACCCGAAAGTTGTAGAATACGAGTTCGTATGATGAAAGTTTGGTACCACTAAGAAGTTTGCCGAAGAATGATTCAAGTATAATGCACAAGTAGTCAAGTAAGTGCTACCTATAGCAAATGTATGTCAGAATGCAATGGCTAACTATCCGATTATAGTCTAGATTCACTAATGCGTCCTAACGACTCTGTCAGACACACTAATGCACATCCTAGATCCCTACAACCAACGCTCTGATACCATCTGTAATGACCAGACAAAATCGTCATTGACGGTGCCGTTAACTTAGGTCCCGTTACGTGGTCGTAGTCCCTATATGAGACTCGTTTGACCAAAATTATGTCGCATTCATTTGAATCATACAAGACTTGCAAAGTTTAGTTTACTAAACGGTTTGACAACAAGTTTAAGTTTACAAAAGTTATAAAGTATAATGAAATAACTTGCGACATAATAAGTTGAAAATCACGGTTGCTATAAATAGCGTAAGTATGTATGTATGCTTGACTCCAAGTAAGTAATCAGAGTGTATGCATTTATGCTTGACCCCAAGCAAGTATGAGTGTACGCGGAAGCATGTATCAAATAGCCATTCATGAACCTGAGAAATATGTAGAAAACTGTCAACGAAAAACGTTGGTGAAATCATAGGTGTTTGTAAACGTTGTTTTTGAACGACAAGATTTTGTATTTCCATAACGTTGATTATCTAAATCGTTTGTATTCCAAAAGTTTGTTCGCGAGCACCCAATTATCAAGACTTAACGTATCCTTCCATAGAACCTGTGATGATCCTTCCAAATCCCTTTGGACGAATACATCATTTATTGATTTCATAGTGAGGTTTTGACCTCTATATGATAGTTTTGTAAACATTGCATTCTTTTGAAAAGGTACACCATAAATGAATATATAAATCCAAGGTTTTCGACATCTGATGATTTCTACGTATAGACAATCACCGTATGTAATAGTTTACAATACAACATCCGTTGACAATGCAGTCAAAATAAGATACATGGTGATGATTTTGTGAATGCAAAGTTTTCTTGAATAAAGCATCTATGACTTCATGCACATAGCTTGTATAACGTATAAGCAAACAGCGGAAGACTTCTAGAAACCTGAGAATAAACATGTTTATCAAAATATCCTACAAGATTGAGCACCCTGGTAACTAAACTTAACGTATATATAATTTGTACCCTTTGTATAATCATCTTAATAACACAAGCAAACCAACGTGTATGCTTCTCAAATAGCATACGTCCGTTAAAAGGCTAGTGCTCTAGTTCGGACGGGGATATCAAGCCCTATGGATCCATATACTACTACTCGCGCCCACCAGTTCTTATAACTAGCAGTTACTAGTTACCAAAGCTAAGGGATTTTTGGTTCAAACTCGGTGTAGAATTTAGTATGTACTTGTATCCATTGCGTTTAAAATAAAGTGCATGTATTCTCAGCCCAAAAATATATATTGCAAAAGCAATTAAAAAGGGAGCAAATGAAACTCACCTTAGCAGCACATAAGGTCATTCATCAAAAAGTGACCGTAACTCGGAATGCAAGATTAACCGTAGATCTCAACCTAGAGAACATATGTTGGTCAATACATGTCTAATAAAATAGGTTGGGTCATAGTGTATCACAATCCTAATGCTCGAGACCGACATGCAGAAGTTTAACAAAAGTCATCTCAAAAGTCAACCTGACCCAATATGATCTTTAAATCTATACATGTTTATTAACATAGTATAAGTCTTGATAATTGAACGAATTTATAGTTTATCAAACTCAACATATTATTTATTTCAGGGGCTATATTATATTTGAATTATCATGGCAATCGAACATGATTTTCATATAGTTTTCCAATACTTGAAAAATCAGATTATAGTGTTTATAAAGCTTTAAAACATGATAAGACAGTCAATTTTGACAATTGTTCAACAAGACGAGACGTGCCTTATATAGAAATTCATTTCCTCGATTAGTAATATTTGAAAATCCAATTTATCAATCTTATAAACAAGTTGTTTAAATATCTATTACAGATTCAAAAGCAATTTCAATTAATGTTAATTATAATTCAGTTGACCATAACTTTTAATCCGTTCATCGAAAACATACGATTTCTAAATGAAAAGTTATTAATTTTTCGACAGCTTTTCAATGACATGTATATCATATACCTTTTATCAATAATATATGTATCAAATTCGTGATTCATCATAAACTATCTAACGAAAAAATTAAAGCATACAAGCATGCATAAACATATATACTCGAGCACTAGACATGGATACACTATTAATATATAAAAGATAAGATATAAATACTTACGTATCAATATTGTGATTCAATATTGCAGAAAAGTACGTAGACGCAATGGAGATGATAAATACTACTTTGACTTACGAACAATACTCATGAACATTACCCATAACCTCCATTGTAACACCCCGCCAAAATCACCATTGACGCGGATGTTAACTCTGGTCCCAGTGCTCGGCTTGACTTCTAAGTAATAGCAGAGTTCTACAGTGGAAACAATATATCTAAGTACCTGAGAAAAAACATGCTTAAAGTGTCAACCAAAATGGTTGAGTGAACAACATAGGTTTAATAATTATAACAAGTTTTTAGACCACAAGATTTAGTTATCAAAAGCAAATGCTGAAGTTATGATATCGAGACGTAAACAAAGTCACCCCAGGACACCTTGAACTGTCAGTGTCGTTTAATCATTATTATGTAACCAAAGACCAATGGTCAAATGGTTAGAGACGTCACTCTCAATAGCGCTATTCACAATAACTAAGCTTGCCTTTATAAGTAGCAATTAACGATATCATGGTAGGGATTTAGCATGAATCAAAGCATGTCAGCACAGTTAAACAGTTTGCGGGTACTTGTGTCTAAGTGTAAAACAGTTTAAAAGCAAGCATGTGTCTCACCCCAAAAGTTTAATAAGTAAATAGAGAAAGTTAAAAAGTGGGGCTATGAAGTTCACCTTAATAGCAGATAGATATTCCACGCAAGGAGTAAGAACGGAGTATGTAATCGGAGATCTCAACCTAGAGATATAATGTTAATTTAGTTGATGTCTAATAGACATAAAGTTTGTTTATTAATATAGCAAACTATATTAACAGTGACCGTTTTTCGAGAAAAAATATATTTATATAAATGATAATATACTTAGTGTACTTAAGTGTTACTATATAGATAAGTGTATAAGTTATACTAATAATAGTATTATTATTTAATCATTCTACTATTACGTTACATGTATGAATATACCTATACGATACATACAAATATATATATATTCTTTTACTATTATTATACATGTTCATGACTATATAGTATATGTATATATTAGGTGTAGGTGTTACATTTATATAAGTGTACGATGATACATATACATATACTTATTACTTTCCTTACTATATTTACTAACTTATATAACTTACATAATGTACATTCATACATACATACATACATACGTACATATACATACATATATACACATTCATATACACGTATGTATATATTTACGTATATACACACACACACACATATACCTTTAATGTATACATGCACATACGTACGTATGCATGCATGCATGCACGTACACCATGATCATAATTACTTTACTAAGCCATAATCACAATCTTTTATCATAAACTTAACCTAGTAACTTTAATATAAAATCATAAGTTTTTAGCAAAATAACTAATCATGATCATTAACCCTAAACCTTTTTACTAATACATAAATCATCTTCATAATCTTTTATTAATCTTTTTAAACCTTATTCTTAATCTTTTAATCGTATCCATCTCATTCACTAATCCTCTAACATCATGATCATACTTATAAACCCTAACCTTTTTAATCATCATTACCTAATTACATTCAATATTCATTAACAAATTATTACTACTCCATAACCATAATCTATTTATCTTTATTCATTATCTTTTATCATAATCATGTTCATCATATCTATAACTTTTATCTATTTTAATTAACTTGTAACAACATTCATGATCAACTTATGTCCATACTAAATTTATTACTAGTTCATAATTTAATCTATACTTTTAATCTTTTTCATACATAAATATATTAACTAATTCATATTATTATTATCTTTTACTAACTAACATGTAATCTTATCATCTTTATTTTACATGTTTATCAAATCACTATATCATTAATTTTATTATCATGTTTATTACTTCACCACTTAATCAATCTTTTTAATAAACTTAGTTCATAACTTTAATTATAGTCTTCATCAAATTTTAATCATTATACAATTGTTTCATATTAGTATAATCTCACTTACATGACATATTCATATATACCTATATCTATATATATACATACGATATACATATCATATTCATGTATGCATTTATTTTTCTTTAACATATTCATAATCATATTCTTTTTTTATTCATAATCATCTTTATTCATAATCATATATTTTTTTTATTCATAATCATATCTTTTACCTTCTTCAAACTATTTACATACATACATACTTATATTCATAAGTTTCATCATTTTTTTTAATAACATAAACTTTAAGGAATTGAAACAAAATTAAAAGTATTATTAGTTTATGGTTTAATGAGGTACCTTTGGTGAGTTTTAACAAGAATGAGTGATGTTTGATGGGGCTGATCACGGCAGCAGAAATAGTGACTAAAACGCAGCAAATCAACACGAAACTGAAGTAGTTCGTGGTGGTCTTGAGTGGCGTTCGAAACAGAAAACAAGAGGAGCAGCAGGGGCTGCAAACAGAGGTATTATAGGACAATTTGCAGCTACAAATAGCAGCAAAATATGCAGTGGTGATGGCGATTTTATGGCTACAAAAACACAGCAGCAGGTGGCGGTTTTGTTTTGGTTTCGGGGATGTTTTGACGTGCAGGAAACAGCAGCAAAAATAGGCGACTTGTGGACTGTTTTGGATGGTGGTGGTTTGCAGCTGCACAGAAGCAGCCTGTTTTGGCTCGAAAAAGGCAACCAAAGGCTGCTGTAAATGGCGGGCACCAGCAGCCCAGAAAACGCAGAAGCAGAGCCACAGATGGGAGGCTGTTTTGATGTCGAATCACAGCAGAATAATAGGTGTTTGAGTAGCAGTTTGACAGCCCAAAAAGGGCTGTAGGTGGCGGTGGTGATGGCTGCAAAAACACAGCAAACAGACTGAGTTTTGGGCGAGGATTTGTAGCAGAAAAAGAGTTGTTCGGGTGATGGTTTGCAGCTGCTGCAACAAGGTGTTTGAGGTGATGGTTTTGTCGAGAAGCTGAGGAGTAGCTGCAGTCGATGGGTAGTAGAAAAAGGAAGTGATTGAGTGGTGATATTTCATGTTGTTGTACCGTGGGTTTTCAAAAGAGCTACAACAATTTGGTGATTTTTGTGATGAGTGAATTTATGAGGTGCGGTCATGTGTTTATATAGGCTAGCAATTAGAGTTAGGATTAAAATAGGAGTCTTTAGGATTAGTCTTAGGAAGTTGGTAGAACACTAGGACTCTTAGTTTAGGATGGAGTTTAAGGTTCATGATAAGATTAGGATTCCTAGTTTTTGAGAGTTTGTGCATAATTAGGACTCTAGTTAAATCTATTTTATTTGATTAAACTAATCCTTTATTTATTTAATTTATTTTACTTTTGGCTATACAAATATATATATTAAGTATTATTAATTTTATTTAATTAAACCTATCCTTTAATTAATTTAAATTGTTCTCCATTAGTTTCATAGTTTAGAGAAATGCCACATTTTAATAATTACCTAAAGTTATATTTACAATATCACAAAAATACACAACTTTAATTAACAGAGAGTGTCGACTAAAAGTTTACTATTCTGTCGGCGTTTTTGTCAATCAAAATTTACAAACACATAAAAGTCCTAAGGGTAATAAGGTAAAAGTGGAAAAGTGAGGGTCGTTATAGTACCTCCCTGTTAATGAAAACTTCATCCTGAAGTTTTAGGTAGACTTTTCGGATGCATCAACGTTTGAGAATAGATGGGGAAATTTCCGCTTCATCTGGTCTTCACGTTCCCAGGTATACTCGGGGCCTCTACGTGAATTCCAACGGATCTTAACAACCAGAATAGAGCTTTGTTTCATATGTTTAATCTTACGATCCATAACTTCTTTTAATTATTCGGTGAAGTGCAACTTATCATTATGGCGAAGATCATTCAAAGGAATAACAGGAGTGTCATCTGACTAGGTTTCCTCAAAAGAGATGAAGATGCCATACTAGCTTTTCAGTAAGCTGGGTGCATGAAATGCGGCATGAACATTACTAGGCTCTAAACCTCGAGTGTTTATGCCACAATACTAGGGCAGCCAAACATATAGGAGTACGTGGAGATTACGGCCATGTAGTTTGATGCATGGCTTGTGTTTGATATAGTTGGTGTTTAGATTTTAATTCCGGAAGATTAACCATAGGCATGATGCCTATGATTTTCAAGGAATGCGAAACGAGATACCAGCCGAGGGGTCATTAATCTGGCTTATCTGCAAAGCAAGCCATGATTACTAAGATGCCCTCAAAAATGGTCTTGTAGAAAAGATATTGTCCAATATATTAAAATACATGTGAACTTATCCTTGGAAGAAATTTTGGAGGCACACTGTCGAATGTAACTTTATAATTATGATTTCTGTTAGGTCGAAACAGAGGTCGAACCCTTATCTAGGATAATCATCTAGTTGCAACCAACGAAGAGAGATATTTGGAGTAAACAAATAAATGTCATATACATTTAAGGTAACTCCTTTAAAGAAGATAGCGAGGATTATAGATTCCTATTACTTAAAGGAAACCATATGGGAGGTGTGATCTCTGATCGAGTTAGATGTTCTTGCACCTATGGCGAGTCGATCTATCATTCACTTATGAGTTTAAGTGCGGATGAGAAGAAATGGGAATCATTGGGTATAAGAATAGTTTTCACTAGGTGAGAAAATCTCCAAAAATGATTTCTTGTACCACAAAATATAGAAGTATAGAATTAATGTTCACTAGGGTGTTGTCGTTTAACCGTGAGATATTAGAAGTAAAATCCTCTCAACGGTCAACCTCAAAAGGGAAAAGTCATAGCGTTTTGAATGATGAACTCAATGGTAAGTTTCGAAGGGCAAGAGGGATTGTGATTACTACGTGGTGTAGAATAATACGAAACTTTTTATATAAACAAGTAATGAAAATTTTATAGAAGTTCGAGTCGTTTAAGGTGACAATTTACAAAGGAAACGAAGTTCTTAGTAAAACTAGAGTTATGTACAACATGTACTATTTTAAGTAAAACATCTTTTGAATAAAAGGATTGATTTGAGAAAAGTGAGAGTATAATTTTATGTGTACTAGTCAAAATAAATAAAGGTAAATTTTATAAACATATACGATTTATAAAATTTGCACGAATGGTAGTAAATAAATTTATTTTATAAAATTTCGTGAGGATCGCACAGTAAAATAGTGTATGTAAAATTTTGGCAAACAAAATTTTTATATTTGGAGAAAGACTAAGAAAAATTGAGTGAAAGTCCTTGAAAATTCCGGGTGATATTTGAGCAACAATGTTGCGGGGTAATGATAACTACTGAATTTAAGTGTGGTTGATGACTAATATAAGTTCTTGGAATTCAAATGTTCATGTGTGAAGCTGTTGCTGACAAGTGAGGTATGAATGGTAGAGTATGAGAACGTAATAGTGAATGTGGTGTTTATAATATCTTCGTTTGAATATTCAAATGAAAATATTGTGAGTGGTTATCGCTTATCTTAGACGGGTTTCCTAATGAGCTTATGAAGATCTACACTAGGAGCATAATTGCAGATAACAGGAGGCATGCTTCGAAGAAGTTTCGGGGGTGTCACTTCAGGTCACTTAAAAACATGCATCCTCCCCTCCAGCGGGATGTGATAACTAAGTGTGAAAGAGATAAGTTGTTTAAGAATGCAAAGCTTTACAACTTTTATGGCATAGGGGAATTTGTTAATCTACTCATGGGTATGAGATAGATAGTTTAATCGTAACGATCTCTTCGTATATCAGATGATAATTACCCTTCATGTAATAACATTGAGATGTATAGGAAATTTTTATTTGATTCACTTTCTATTCCATATGTCATGATATTTGAATTTCTATATGAATTATCATAATATAATCACGTCGGCCAAGCGTCATTATATTTTACTAATTCATACTTCCACTTCAATATCACCTCATGTGGTCAGGACATGTGATCAAAGTTAGATAGTTGACGTTGGAATGTTGAGTCATGGGTGACATCCCTTCGCGTGAGTCAAAAATACTTTGAGCTACAATGGCGAAGTTAAGTCATTAGATATGTATGGATATGATAACAATCACATACTAACCGATCCTTTAGAGTTAGAATCAGGCAAGATGATAGGGTTTTGACTTGAAATCCTTAGGAAAGGATACAAAATATCAATAGAGATAAAATCATGTAGTAAGATGAATTGGCAGCATAAAGATTAAGGGGAAAGCACTTAAAACTAAGGCAGGAAAGGTTATAGTCCTAAAGATTGCTAAGGCACCCTAGCTAACACATAAGGCATACATAGAATGCAATCCTGGTTCTCTATAACAAGCCTTGGCTCTCCTAAATTACATAATGAGATAGGTAGGGTGGCATTCCATTGTTGGAGTACGAGTAAGTTATGGCCCTTATTCAGAGAGTCAGACGTGTAAGTATAGTTTTTATAGCAAAGTGTTTCTAAAGATTTGAATGGTATAGGAATTCTAGGCATAACAAATATAAGTGAACTTTAATGCACATAATTTAGAATGTAATGTAAATAATCATTGCAAATGAACAACTCGGTTATAGACTAGACTCACTAATGCATCCTAACTATTCATGTTAGTCACACTAATGTAACCTAGTTCCCTATAACCAGAGCTCTGATACCAACTGTAACACCCCGCCAAAATCGCCATTGACGCGGATGTTAACTCTGGTCCCAGTGCTCGGCTTGACTTCTAAGTAACAGCATAGTTCTACAGCAGAAGCAATATATCTAAGTACCTGAGACAAAACATGCTTAAACTGTCAACCAAAATGGTTGAGTGAACAACATAGGTTTAATAATTATAACAAGTTTTTAGACCACAAGATTTAGTTATCAAAACAAATGCTGAAGTTATGATATCGAGACGTAAACAAAGTTACCCCAGGACACCTTGAACTGTCAGTGTCGTTTAATCATTATTATGTAACCAAAGACCAATGGTCAAATGGTTAGAGACGTCACTCTCAATAGCGCTATTCACAATAACTAAGCTTGCCTTTATAAGTAGCAATTAACGATATCATGGTAGGGATTTAGCATGAATCAAAGCATGTCATCACAGTTAAACAGTGTGCTGGTACTTGTGTCTAAGTGTAAAACAGTTTAAAAGCAAGCATGTGTCTCACCCCAAAAGTTTAATAAGTAAATAGAGAAAGTTAAAAAGTGGGGCTATTGTAATGACCCGGACTTTTTCGATCAATTTATACTTATAAGATTAATATTTACATAAATTAAACCTTACCAACATGATAAGCAATCCAAATTGTTGATATTTATGTTTTTAAAAAAGAGTTTTATACAACGTTTGACTGTCTAGTTGACCGATGATATCACGAACTATATAACATATGATAATTATACGTTTGTGTATATATATGTATATATACATATTTAACATGATCTAAGGATGTTTTAATACCTCATTTTGTATTAATAACAATAAGTTATAAGTATATTTTGAAACTACTAACTTAAGTTTTCAAAACAATAACCATACGTAACGTTATTTGACGTAAATACTTATGACCTATAATGTTTATACATATATCGTATATGTAATGTATTTAATCACTTTTAAGGACTTAAATACATAAAACAATATAAGTGTATTCATAAAAGATAGCTATATTTGAATCCTCGTTCCATAATCACAAGATTTCTATACGTATATCTAGAGTATATGTACCTGTATCATACCTAGCTTTTATACGTACTTACTATTGGTATATACACATCAAATCACCACCAACCAGCCCTTGTTCATGCCCTTAAGGCTAGGTAATTAGAATTTGGAGGATAGCTTGACTAATTGCATAAAATTACAACTTGGAAATTTGTTTTGTCTCCCCCCCTTGATCACGTTTTATAGCCATCACCATATCAAATTTTTGATCACCATTTTCACTTCTAAATCACTATCTAACTCTCTTACTTGAAAGCCCTAAGAAACTCTCATCAATTCAGCAAGTTACCATGAAGATCTAGCTTCAAAAACATCACTTAATCACCATAAGAAAACCCTTACAAAAACACTTCAAGAATCCTTCCAAGAACACAAATTTACTTCCAATCTTTCATCCAACCCCATCACTCTTTTGGTTCTAGGTTTTTACTTCTCTTTTACAGCAACCTTGTCCAAGTAACTTGAGGTAGTAACTTTGTTCATAACCTTATTCGATTCATATATATATATATATAGTTATCTTATTTTATGGTATAAAATTTTAACAACAAGAACATAGTTTGAATGTTTTCAAACTTGTTTGCAAACTAAATAGATCCTTCTAACTTTACTTTTAAAATACTTCAAGACCTGTAATATATCATAAGTATATGCTAACTTAACAAGGTAAAACATGGTTTTTCAAAGAACACCTTAAAAACTGAATTTACGTCGTCGGAGTACAACCGGGGGCTGTTTTGGGTTGGATAATTAAAAACTATTTTGAACTTTGAATTGGAGGCTTATTTTTTGGAAAATTGATATTTACTATGAATATGTTAACACATAAAAATTCCATGATTTAACTCAAAGTATAAGTATTTTTAGAAAAATAATCATTTAAGGTTGTTTACATGATGGAAAATGATCAACTTCATGAGTTTCACTAAAGTTTGACCTATGACCTGTGATTTCGAATACAAACTAAGGTATTTACAGTTCATATTCTTAAAGAAGGACTCGATCCAAGGAAGTGGCAAGTTGAACCAATGAAAACGGAGTTGTAACGAAGAAACTATGACCAAAACAAGATCGGATATCCAAAACTAGTTTAGCCACGAAAATAATTGGAGAAAAATTAAATGAATCACATCTTTCTAAAATAACATGATATAATATATATATGTACTCATAATTTAATTTTATATATTTCAGGACCACCCGTAAATAATACGAGAAGATTAATCATAAGATCCCATGATTGTACGCAACACGTCATTTGACAACACCGGTACTTTATGTACGCAACACGTCATTTGACAACACCGGTACCGTGGGTCAAGATTAATCCCGACCAATACAAATACGATGGGGTTTTATTTATTTTGATGGGGGTTTTATTTATTAAACACCTAAATATGAACCATTAAAATTGAATTACTAACATCGGACTGCTAACTACGGACTAAGAAATTATTAAAACTATTAAAAGTATAATAAGTATATATATGTGACGATTGTTTAAAATGCAAATATATTGATAAACTATATATGGATAGGTTCGTGATATCAACCGGAGACCAAGTCAAAATATATATATCTTCAAGGCAAAAGTGAGTATATAGTCCCACTTTTAAACTCTAAGTATTTCGGGATGAGAATACATGTATTTTATGTTTTACGTTATGGACACAAGTAACTGAAAAATATATTCTACGTTGAGTTGTACCACTGGCATACTTCCCTGTAGCTTGGTAACTACTATTTACAGCAGTATTGTAAACGCGAATCCTGTTGATAGATCTATCGGGCCTGACAACCCCAACCGGACTGGACGACCAGTATTCAACGGTTGCACAGTACTTCGTTTCGTGACTACACTTGGTACGGTGTAGTAAGATTTCATAATAAAGGGAATATGCGACGTGATTAAATGTTAAGTATGGTTACCAAGTGCTCAACCACTTAGAATATTTTTATTAAAATGTTTACATATGAAATCTTGTGGTCTATATTTATACCGCTGCCGGCATTAAACCTATATCTCACCAACTTTATGTTGACGTTTTAAACATGTCTATTCTCAGGTGATAACTAAAAGCTTCCGCTGCAACATGTTGAATTTAAGCAAGATCTTGAGTATGCATATTTGTGTCAAAAATAAAACTGCATATCCGAGGAATTGTAATGTAAAATATGCTAGAAATCGTATTGTTATCATCACATGTAAAGTTTGTAAGTCTAAGATTATCGCTAAACGATAATCATCTTTATATTGTCTAAAGCTTGTATTAACATAAGAGTTATGGTTTGTAATGTAAAATAAATGCAGTTGTTCTTTTAAAAATGTCGCATATAGAGGTCAATACCTTGCAATGAAATCATACGTTATCTAACTCGTTCTTATGGTTAAGGACGGGTTATGACAGCTATGAAGTTTACCTTAATAGCAGATAGATATTCCACGCAAGGAGTAAGAACGGAGTATGTAATCGGAGATCTCAACCTAGAGATATAATGTTAAATTAGTTGATGTCTAATAGACATAAAGTTTGTTTATTAATATAGCAAACTATATTAACAGTGACCGTTTTTCGAGAAAAATTATATTTATATAAATGATAATATACTTAGTGTACTTAAGTGTTACTATATAGATAAGTGTATAAGTTATACTAATAATAGTATTATTATTTAATCATTCTACTATTACGTTACATGTATGAATATACCTATACGATACATATATATATATATATATATATATATATATATATATATATATATATATATATATATTCTTTTACTATTATTATACATGTTCATAACTATATAGTATATGTATATATTAGGTGTAGGTGTTACATATATATAAGTGTACGATGATACATATACATATACTTATTACTTTCCTTACTATATTTACTAACTTATATAACTTACATAATGCACATTCATACATACATACACACGTACATATACATACATATATACACACATACATATACACGTATGTATATATTTATGTATACACACACACACACATATACCTATAATGTATACATGCACATACGTACGTATGCATGCATGCATGCACGTACACCATGATCATAATTACTTTACTAAGCCATAATCACAATCTTTTATCATAAACTTAACCTAGTAACTTTAATATAAAATCATAAGTTTTTAGCAAAATAACTAATCATGATCATTAACCCTAAACCTTTTTACTCATACATAAATCATCTTCATAATCTTTTATTAATCTTTTTAAACCTTATTCTTAATCTTTTAATCGTATCCATCTCATTCACTAATCCTCTAACATCATGATCATACTTATAAACCCTAACCTTTTTAATCATCATTACCTAATTACATTCAATATTCATTAACAAATTATTACTACTCCATAACCATAATCTATTTATCTTTATTCATTATCTTTTATTATAATCATGTTCATCATATCTATAACTTTTATCTATTTTAATTAACTTGTAACAACATTCATGATCAACTTATGTCCATACTAAATTTATTACTAGTTCATAATTTAATCTATACTTTTAATCTTTTTCATACATAAATATATTAACTAATTCATATTATTATTATCTTTTACTAACTAACATGTAATCTTATCATCTTTATTTTACATGTTTATCAAATCACTATATCATTAATTTTATTATCATGTTTATTACTTCACCACTTAATCAATCTTTTTAATAAACTTAGTTCATAACTTTAATTATAGTCTTCATCAAATTTTAATCATTATAAAAATTGTTTCATATTAGTATAATCTCACTTACATGACCTATTCATATATACCTATATCTATATATATACATACGATACTGTGACGACCCAAAAATTTCTGACCAAATTTAAACTTAACCTTTATATGTTTCCGACACGATAAGCAGAATTTGTAATGTTGAATCTCAAAAAGTTTGGAACTACATTCATGTAATCAATTACCCTTTGACCGTGTTTGACGATTCAAGAACAATTATGAGTATATAGATATGTATATATAATATATAATATTAACTGAAAACATTAACAAAGTATTAGATATATGATACTTTACATGAACGTATTTGTTTCGATATATTTATCGACAGAATTAAGAGATAATATCAAATGATTGAATTATCAAATACATTATGATATGATTACGGGCCTATGTTATGAGGTCCACTGTGATTTAAGAAATCTATTCTTTTTGACAACATTCAGAAAATGGTAAAGTGATTTATAAATAAGAACAAATGTGTCAATTAACAGGAACTAGACAAGGGTTAGTGGAAATTCCTGTTTAATTTCCAAGGCATGTTTTATAGTATTTTCCTCGTGACCTTGATAAGATAACTATGTTAACTTTCATTTTATTTAATATGAAAATAAGAACGTGGAGTGTAAATAACTTAGATGTTGGATATCGACAAGTTAAGTAACTCGACATTTTTCATTAAGATGATTTCATACGTTTATTTAACCTTTGGACTTTATCCCATGCTTCACCAACAGACTGTAATTTAAAAACTTGAAACCTATTATGAATATATATATAATTCTACTTTTCTAAAATGTTTTGTGGTATAACGATTTCTATTATTTTAACCTTTTAACAAAATGATTCTTAAATATATTTAGTTTTGGAAAACAAAATTATCATATTTATTTGATTTAGTTTCAAAAGTACAAAAAACGTTTTCAGTTTAAAAAAAACTTTATTATTAAAACGTATATATCTTTTATAAATATCTAGAACCACTTTTGACAACTCATTACTTAACCAGTATGATAAAGATAACGATATTTATAATTTATTTTATTAAATATATATAACAATTTAAATTAATATTATATATATTTATACACGTATTATACGTATATAGTTTTATACTTTTACTATACTTTAACTTTACCTTTACTTTACTTTTATTTTACTTTAACTTTAATAATTTATATTTTAATAATTCACTTTAATAATTCATACTTTAATAATTTACTTTAATAATTCATACTTTAATAATTCACTTTAATAATTCACTTTAATAATTCACTTTAATAATTCATACTTTAATAATTCACTTTAATAATTCACTTTAATAATTCATACTTTAATAATTCACGTTAATAATTCACTTTAATAATTCATACTTTAATAATTTACTTTAATAATTCAAAAATCTATTATAAATAGAATTCAATAGGTTTCATTATTTCATAGAAACTTGAAAATATATTTCTCTAAACTCTCTCAATCGAATTACACACACACACACACACACACATATATATATATATATATATATATATATATATATTTTGTATTATTTCAAGATATTATTAGTATACATAAAATACTACGACGGAGTTATACTCGGACGATTTCAAAATAAGTTTTCAAACGGGATAGAGCTAAGGAAATTATGGGTTATAGCTATGGAGGTTATGGGTATTGATCGAGGGTATTGCTCGTGAGGTCAACCTAACGTTTATCATTTTCGTTGCGTCTACGTACTTTCCTGCAATATTGAATCACAATATTGATACGTTCGTGAATCCGAGATAAACCTTGCACTTGTTCAGTGCCGTCATATACATAATTGCTACGAAATACAGTATTGTGAGTTTCATTTGCTCCCTTTTTAATTGCTTTTGCAATATATATTTTTGGGCTGAGAATACATGCGCTGTTTTATAAATGTTTTACGAAGTAGGCACAAGTACTAAAACTAATTCTATGTGGGTTTAAACCAGAAATATACCCTTAGCTTGGTAACATTAAACTACTTGTCTATGTACGGTAGGCGCGAATCCTAAAGATAGATCTATTGGGCCTGACAAACCCCATCCTGACTATGGGATGCTTTAGTACTTCGAGGTTATTTTAAACACACCTGATCTGGTGTACTTCAGAGGGTAAAACATGAATGTTAAGGCTTGTTACCGGGTGCCTACAACTTATAGAATGCTTTTAAACACTTGCGATTGTACGGATATTTATGGAAACTGAAATCTTGTGGTCTATTACTATTACAGAAATGATTGATTATGATAAACTAATGAACTCACCAACCTTTTGGTTGACACTTTAAAGCATGTTTATTCTCAGGTATTAAAGAAATCTTCCACTGTGCATTAGCTCATTTTAAGGATATTACATGGAGTCATTCATGACATACTTTGAAAAACGTTGCATTCGAGTCGTTGAGTTCATCAAGATTAATATTAAGTCAATTATAGTTGGATGTAATATGAAATGGTATGCATGCCGTCAATTTTTGATGTAAATAAAGTTTGTCTTTTAAAAACGAATGCAATGTTTGTAAAACGTATCATATAGAGGTCAAATACCTCGCGATGTAATCAACTATTGTGAATCGTTTATAATGTATATGAATGGGTCCTTTCAGTTGGTATCAGAGCGGTGGTCTTAGCGAACCAGGTCTTGCATTAGTGTGTCTAACTGATAGTTGTTAAGATGCATTAGTGAGTCTGGACTTCAACCGTGTCTGCATGTCAAAAGTTTTGTTTATCATTTTTAGTCAGAAATCATCTACTTACCATCCTTAGGAAATTACCTGCTTATCATTCATAAGTCTAGACATGACTTCCTGCACTTATTTGATAGGTAGTGTACAGATAAATTCATATCTTAGCATATCTGCTAATTCATATCTTAGCGTATCTGCTAATTCATATCTTAGCGTATCTGTTACTGTAGACTTTATCTGACACGATTCCTTAAATCCCTTCGTAATCTACGAGATTTTCCGTACTATGTATAGGTATTCTATATAATTAGAATATCATCCGACATCCGAAAATCATTTCATATCGAAAACCCTTTATCTAATCGTACGAAATGGAACTCACCACTAGTTCAAGTCCCTCGGATTCCGATATGGAATTTTACCTAAGCTCCGAAAGCAGCGTCACCAGAATGAATCAATCAATCAGCCATCCCCCAATTCATCCGATGGGTTCGTAGCCTACTTAATCAATGGAGACGAGAATAATACGATCCTTTTCACCAACCAAATTTTCCTCTTGGCAATGAACCTGAAGCACTTACCGGCGAACCTGTTCGAAACACCATTTTCTCTCATTTCCAGAGTATCTCGTCATGATTATATACTACACCAAATTCTAGATCTTATTTATCCGCTCGTCCGAACCGACAATCACCCAGGTGTAATAGAAGAAGTCAACGAGCTTCGCGCTCGGGTAGTGGCTTTGGAGAATATGGTGCAAAGGTTACAAACACCAGCAGCAGCACCAGCAATATAACAAGTACCACCATCAACAACATCAACAGTACCATTACCACCACCAACAACAACCGCATCGCAAACCTCAACTTCACAATCTGTCCCATGAGCATCGACGTCATACGCCCTGTAGATACTAAGGAATACCACAACGATGAAGTATTGATTCATAACTTCATTGGGAAAACATTCTACGACGATTATGTAATTTCTAAAGTTTATAAATTATCTATCCTAGCCTTAACCATAAATCAAGTGAGTTTAATTTAATATTAACTCATTAAATCTATATTACATCTGAAGAAATATACACATATATTTCCATAAAGACTGTAATAAAAATTTTTTGTATAAAATATTAATTGTGACATTTTTTTTAACGGGTAGGTAATACCCGAGAGATATATAAATTCACAATTAATATGTTACATTCTTCGAATCTGATTCAGCAGATCATCCATTATACTCCCTACTTTCACAACAATATACATTCTTTTATAGAAATCAAAACAACCATACTCATTCAAAAATCTAATTACATATTCTGATTTTGAAATCGCCAAATTCAATTCAAGTTATAACCGCTATCATCACTCTTAGATTCTTACATCTTTCAAAGCTATACTTTAACTTCAAAACTGTGTTAGAACATCGTATGTATATTAACGATTATAATCTGTGTTCAAACCCTTCGAAATACCTGAAGACACTTCAAATAATGAACAATCGAGATGATGATCCAACCACATGTTATACACAGTTACGTACCTGAAAAACTCTTGAAACTAAAGTCATAATTTAACATGTATCCATGTCAGACCTTTTGACATTTACTAGCTAAAATAACTTTTCAATCCCTTCTAAAAATAGACGGTTTTGTCACAGCTCCAGCAAACCAACTTCAATTGTTCAACCAAATAAGCCTTATTATAATGATTACCCCTTCATCATTATTACCGGGGAACCTTTCATATCTCGCCACATTTGCAGTAAACTTATTAACAACTTCATTGATCTTTGAGTTTCCGAAAATCTTTATATTTATCAAAACCCCATCATTTACTCATCTGCATCTTGTAACGAGAATTGCCATACGAATCATCGAAAATTAGCAATCAGTATTTTGAAATCTCGCAGCATGTCTACACCAACAATTATATGTGTCGATCTTCTGGACTTATATACTTTGAATGTGAAGTTTCTGAAAAACACCCTAAACTGCTGACTAGTTCTCGAAATACTGATGAAGCAGCAAAAACTATAAACGACCTTAATAGTAAAAAGTTTGATGATAAAGAGTAGTGTGTTAGCAAAGCTCAGAAAAAGAGAAGATTTGGTACTGAAAAATACAGATTGAGCAAACCATGAAGAAGGCTGTGGATAAATCACAAGGACGAAATCTACCTTCAAAGAATCCAAATGATTCCATGTCTGCTGAAGTCATTATCGAATACCTTGCTCCTGACTCTAAACCCTTACGGACAATATTCTTCATCATCCTCTGATATTAGAAATTTTAAGATATCATCGTATCTTTCATTATAAATATCCTCCATATTTCTGAAGATATTTCCATAATTATTCTTATCTGAAATCATTTACCTCTTCGTGCTGTCTGTATTACATCATAGAAGAAACTATTTTAGTTTCTAAATTCTGAAACTTTCGAATTTAAAATAGGAATATTTTTGAAGTAGTGTTGGGAACTGAAGCATGAACTAGTATAATATAATAACACTTTATCAATGTGATTATATTACAGTAAGTCATGCTGAGTTTCTAAATGAAACGTGATGATTCACAGATTATAACGTCATCATGTTCTATGTTACATGACTCTTGTATTCTCTTTAACCTCTAAAATATCAAGAAAATATTTCTTGATGATTCGGCCTTATCCGAGGTATTCTAGTAATTTGACAAGTCAAGATCGTGCCATTACAATTTCCTTCTTAGAACATTAACAATGTTCATTCCGAAATTCATATATGCGAATTCTGGACCATTACAAGCGGTGCTTAATCGCAAGAAGAAGAAACGAAAGGACAAAACTCCGAAATAGAAATTGGGGTATAAATCGCAGTAAATAAAAGAGAGCATTAATTGGGATGACAATGATTATAGAAGACAGAAGCAGGGACATCGAAATATAAGGGAAGATATAAAACCCAACAACCCAGAAACTATAAACCATATATATCGATGCATATAGCAATATAAAGACACGGGAGAACAAAAAACACTATAAAACCAAGAGTATATTAGAAGTAAATAGATTCTTCCGGAGGTAGATGAAAAAGAAGAACGACAGATATGAAAGTGAGGAATATATCAAGAATCAGCACTGGATGAAGCATATTGACGAATAATTTTAAAGTAAGAATTGAGGGAGAAAGAATAGAAGGTGTGAATTAAAAGAAAACGAAGGAGGTGGATTTATAGTGAAATATCCGACAGAAAAATCGAGATGAATCATCGCATTAAATCGAAGAGGCTCATAATTTCCTTAATCATCGAAGAATCAAATCCTATATAGATTACAAAGATTTTCTTTAATCCGGAGATCAACCGTGATGACGTCAAAAGATAAGACGAATCCCTATTTTCTCATTTCACTCTTTTACGATAGCTTCACTCATACGTTTCGAGTAATCGAATTATTTTATCCATATTTCTCAATCATGATAAAACCCTATGAATCAACTTATATTCGTCATAATAACATTCTTATTGTTAGCCATGACGACCTCGATCAAATATCGGGATGAAATTTATTTAACGGGTAGGTACTGTAACGACCCGAAAATTTCCGACCAAATTTAAACTTAACCTTTATATGTTTCCGACACGATAAGCAGAATTTGTAATATTGAATCTCAAAAAGTTTGGAACTACATTCATGTAATCAATTACCCTTTGACCGTGTTCGACGATTCACGAACAATTATGAGTATATAGATATGTATATATAATATATAATATTAACTGAAAACATTAACAAAGTATTAGATATATGATACTTTACATGAACGTATTTGTTTCAATATATTTATCGACAGAATTAAGAGATAATATCAAATGATTGAATTATCAGATACATTATGATATGATTACGGGCCTATGTTATGAGGTCCACTGTGATTTAAGAAATCTATTCTTTTTGACAACATTCGGAAAATGGTAAAGTGATTTATAAATAAGAACAAATGTGTCAATTAACGGGAACTAGACAAGGGTTAGTGGAAATTCCTGTTTAATTTCCAAGGCATGTTTTATAATATTTTCCTTGTGACCTTGATAAGATAACTATGTTAACTTTCATTTTATTTAATATGAAAATAAGAACGTGGAGTGTAAATAACTTAGATGTTGGATATCGACAAGTTAAGTAACTCGACATTTTTCATTAAGATGATTTCATACGTTTATTTAACCTTTGGACTTTATCTCATGCTTCACCAACAGACTGTAATTTAAAAACTTGAAACCTATTATGAATATATATAAATCTACTTTTCTAAAATGTTTTGTGGTATAACGATTTCTATTATTTTAACCTTTTAACAAAATGATTCTTAAATATATTTAGTTTTGGAAAACAAAATTATCATATTTATTTGATTTAGTTTCAAAAGTACAAAAAACGTTTTCAGTTTAAAAAGAACTTTATTATTAAAACGTATATATCTTTTATAAATAGCTAGAACCACTTTTGACAACTCATTACTTAACCAGTATGATAAAGATAACGATATTTAAAATTTATTTTATTAAATATATATAACGATTTAAATTAATATTATATATATTTATACGCGTATTATACATATATAGTTTTATACTTTTACTATACTTTAACTTTACCTTTACTTTACTTTTATTTTACTTTAACTTTAATAATTCACTTTAATAATTCATACTTTAATAATTTACTTTAATAATTCATACTTTAATAATTCACTTTAATAATTCACTTTAATAATTCATACTTTAATTGAAAGGACCCGTCCTAATCCATCCGGACAAAGTCCATATCGATTACAAACGATTCACAATAGTTGGTTACATCGCGAGGTACTTGACCTCTATATGATACATTTTACAAACATTGCATTCGTTTTAAAAGACAACTTGCTTTATATCGAAAACTGATGACATGCAAATCATTTTATAATATTTTCAACTATAATTGACTAAATAATAATCTTGATGAACCCGACGACTCGAATGCAACGTCTTTTGAAATATGTCATGAATGACTCCAAGTAATATCTTTTAAATGAGCAATTGCACAGCGGAAGACTTCTTTCTTACCTGAGAATAAACATGCTTTCAAATGTCAACCAAAAGGTTGGTGAGTTCATTAGTTTAACATAAATAATCATTTCATAATTTTTAATAGACCACAAGATTTCATATTTCCATTTCTCATAAACATACGTCTCATGCATAGAGACAAAAATATCATTCATATGGATTGAACACCTGGTAACCGACTTTCACAATATGCATTTAAGAATATCCCCATCATTCCGGGATCCTCCTTCGGACATGATATAAATTTCGAAGTACTAAAGCATCCGGTACTTTGGATGGGGCTTGTTGGGCCCGATAGATCTATCTTTAGGATTCGCGTCAATTAGGGTGTCTGTTCCCTAATTCTTAGATTACCAGACTTAATAAAAAGGGGCATATTCGATTTCGATAATTCAACCATATAATGTAGTTTCAATTACTTGTGTCTATTTCCTAAAACAGTTATAAAAGCAGCGCATGTATTCTCAGTCCCAAAAATATATATATTGCAAAAGCATTTAAAAAGGGAGCAAATGAAACTCACGCATATAAATATTGTAAAACAGTTAGTAGAACATTTGCATGTATTCTCAGCCCAAAAATGTAAAGAGTAAAAAGGGCAAATGAAACTCACGCATATAAATATTGTAAAACAGTTAATAAAGCATTTGCATGTATTCTCAGCCCAAAAATGTAAAGAGCAAAAGGGGCAAATGAAACTCACAATACTGTATTTTGTAGTAAAAATACATATGACGACATTGAACAATGCAGGGTTGGCCTCGGATTCACAAACCTATATCATTTATATATCTATTAAAACATGCAATGGAAAAATCACATAATTTCATTTATTAATATATATATTATTTTTATAATGGTGGTTATATAGATTTTTATACTAAATTCCATTTAAAAACGTATACTTATATTATATCTTTGATTATATGTTATTTATAGTTATTTGTTAAAACGATAGTTTTGAAAATAGGGATTTACTAATATCAATAACAATAACTTTATTAATAATGATAACACTAAATGATAATAATAATAATAATAATAATAATAATAATAATAATAATAATAATAATAATAATAATAATAATAATAATAATAATAATAATAATAATAATAATAATAATAATAATAATAATAATAATAATAAGTTATGATATTTTTATAATGAAAACCTTAATATAGATAATAATACCTAATACTAATAATGATTAATAATAATACTAATTATGATATTAATGATAAAAATAATCATTTAACTAATAATGTTAATTTTAATAACATGATAATTTTTAATTAATAATAATGATAATAATAATACTTATATTCCTAATAGTATTTATGATACTGATATTACAAATGATAATAATAATAATAATAGTAATAATCTTTATAACATTAATGATAACAATAAATAAAACAAAACTAACAATCATAACAATAATTATATCAATAATCATAATAATAATAATAATAATAATAATAATAATAATAATAATAATAATAATAATAATAATAATAATAATAATAATAATAATAATAATAATAGTAAAATATTTGAAAACTACCTTTGAAGTCTTAAAAATAATAACGCGCCAGAGCTGGGGTTCGAACCTGCGACCACCCGCTCACACAAGCATCCCTTTACCACCCTTCTGTCCCTTTATTTCTGGAATTATATTCGTATTAAAACATTTTAACCTATTCCTGCTTCTCTCCTTCCCATTCGATTTACCCAACTGTCCATGAACTTTCCATACCAAAATAATGAGATTAATTTATCATTTAGATCTTGTAAACAATTATAGAACTAGAAGTAGTATACTTGATTTATTGGAATACGAAATAAATAAAATAAAAAAAAATCAACAGAAACAATAAGCTGCTGTCGCAGCAATGTAAAATAAAATAAAATGGGTTTTTCAATTTGAGAGCGTATTAGCCATTAATTATAACACGAAATATATGAGAAATCTTTCATAGAAACTTTCCAATACCTCGATTTAACTTGAAACATAAAGAACAACACGAATTTGGATGAAGAACCAAGTTTGACTTTTTCTTTCATGAACTTTGACTGTGAAAATTAATAATCGATAAGAAGAATTGAAACCCCAAATTTTTCAGAAAGATTGCGTGACTGATTCCTAACACAACTGCAATTTTACTTTTTGAAATTAAATTCGAATTCGAGATAATGTAAAAATGAAAGAAAACGAGGAACGGGTCTTTCTTGCTCCTTTCTGTTTTAAAAAAAATAATCGATAAAAGGCTGTTTAATTGATAATAGAGAACAAGTATGAATGTGCTAGTGTTTTAGCAAAAGTCTTTGTTTTATGGCAACTATGGTCGACACTCCTTACCTGCTTAGGTACGAAATACATAAAAAATAAATGATAAAGTTGATTTGTAACAGAATAAAGGTGTTTGATAATTGAAAGGTTTGTAAATTATTAGCTGTTTGATTTAATAGTGGAACTGTAGTTCGACATCTAGTCACAGACGAATGGAAAAAAAAATTCAGCTACTCCCTTCAATTAAGTGGCGTATGGATATGTATATATGTATCAGGTTATAAATCTGTATAAATATATATCAGTATTAATATATATATATAAAATAAATATATAAGTAATAATAATAAATTTAATGATAATAATATCCATGATTTTAATAATTAATGATTAATAACTAATAATTAAATAATTTAATAATACTAATTATATTAATAATTATTTTATTAATAAGAATAACAAATAAGTAATGTTACAGATTATAATAATTATAAGATCTATAACAACAATATTATTAATATTACTACTGATATTAATTATAATATTAATAATAATAATAATAATATAACAATTTGTATGTATCAACTTCTATATCTTTATATACCATATTAATATTAATAATATTGAGGTTAATATTAACATTAATAAGTTTAGTGAGTAATAGTAATTTTTGTATAATAATTATTTTTTAACTTGTAAATTACTTTATCATTTATTCCGAATACCGTTAAAAAGAAATGATTTCTTAAATCAACGTGGACCTCATAACAGAGACTCGTAATCATAATTCAATGTATCTGATAATTCAATCATAGGATATTATCTTTTAATTCCGTCAATAACTATATTGAACAAATTATGTTCATGTAGAGTATTACATATCTAATACATTGTTAACGTTTTCAATTAACGAGTATATATTATATCAATATACACATAAATGTCCGTGAATCGTCAGGCATGGTCAAAGGTATTTAATTACATGAATGTAGTTTCAATACTTTCGAGACTCAACATTACAGATTTTTGCTTATCGTGTCGGAATAACAATAAAGATTAAGTTTAAATTTGGTCGAAATTCCCGGGTCATCACATTAATAATTCACTTTAATAATTCACTTTAATAATTCATACTTTAATAATTCACTTTAATAATTCATACTTTAATAATTCACTTTAATAATTTACTTTAATAATTCATACTTTAATAATTCACTTTAATAATTCATACTTTAATAATTCACTTTAATAATTCAAAAATCTATTATAAATAGAATTCAATAGGTTTCATTATTTCATAGAAACATGAAAATATATTTCTCTAAACTCTCTCAATCGAATTACATATATATATATATTTTTTTTTTGTATTATTTCAAGATATTATTAGTATACATAAAATACTACGACGGATTTATACTCGGACGATTTCAAAATAAGTTTTCAAACGGGATAGAGCTAAGGAAATTATGGGTTATTGCTATGGAGGTTATGGGTATTGATCGAGGGTATTGCTCGTGAGGTCAACCAAATGTTTATCATTTTCGTTGCGTCTACGTACTTTTCTGCAATATTGAATCACAATATTGATACGTTCGTGAATCCGAGATAAACCTTGCACTTGTTCAGTGCCGTCATATACATAATTGCTACGAAATACAGTATTGTGAGTTTCATTTGCTCCCTTTTTAATTGCTTTTGCAATATATATTTTTGGGCTGAGAATACATGCGCTGTTTTATAAATGTTTTACGAAGTAGGCACAAGTACTAAAACTAATTCTATGTGGGTTTAAACCAGAAATATACCCTTAGCTTGGTAACATTAAACTACTTGTCTATGTACGGTAGGCGCGAATCCTAAAGATAGATCTATTGGGCCTGACAAACCCCATCCTGACTATGGGATGCTTTAGTACTTCGAGGTTATTTTAAACACACCTGATCTGGTGTACTTCAGAGGGTAAAACATGAATGTTAAGGCTTGTTACCGGGTGCCTACAACTTATAGAATACTTTTAAACACTTGCGAGTGTACGGATATTTATGGAAACTGAAATCTTGTGGTCTATTACTATTACGGAAATGATTGATTATGATAAACTAATGAACTCACCAACCTTTTAGTTGACACTTTAAAGCATGTTTATTCTCAGGTATTAAAGAAATCTTCCGCTGTGCATTAGCTCATTTTAAGGATATTACATGGAGTCATTCATGACATACTTTGAAAGACGTTGCATTCGAGTCGTTGAGTTCATCAAGATTAATATTAAGTCAATTATAGTTGGATGTAATATGAAATGGTATGCATGCCGTCAATTTTTGATGTAAAGAAAGTTTGTCTTTTAAAAACGAATGCAATGTTTGTAAAACGTATCATATAGAGGTCAAATACCTCGCGATGTAATCAACTATTGTGAATCGTTTATAATGTATATGAAAGGGTCCTTTCAGATATACATATCATATTCATGTATGCATTTATTTTTCTTTAGCATATTCATAATCATATTCTTTTTTTATTCATAATCATCTTTATTCATAATCATATATTTTTTTTATTCATAATCATATCTTTTACCTTCTTCGAACTATTTACATACATACATACTTATATTCATAAGATTCATCATTTTTTTTAATAACATAAACTTTACAGAATTGAAACAAAATTAAAAGTATTATTAGTTTATGGTTTAATGAGGTACCTTAGGTGAGTTTTAACAAGAATGAGTGATGTTTGATGGGGCTGATGAAACCGAAAACACGGCAGCAGAAATAGTGACTAAAACGCAGCAAATCAACACGAAACTGAAGCAGTTCGTGGTGGTCTTGAGTGGCGTTCGAAACAGAAAAAAAGAGCAGCAGCAGGGGCTACAAACAGAGGTATTATAGGACAATTTGCAGCTACAAATAGCAGAAAAATATGCAGTGGTGATGGTGTAACGACCCTGGTTTTTCCAACATTATTTATTAATAATTATTATTATTAATACGCTTGATTAAAAGAATGTATGTTATTACATTTACATGTTGCTTTAATTGCCCGTACTTGAACTTTAAATGCCCGAAACGTCTTTGTGACACCCGGAACTTGCACGAATAATATTTTAAGATATTATTTACATTCATGATTAATTTTATTAATCATTTTAATTAACTAAGACTATTAGTTAATTACTTGGGCATTTAGTGGACTTACTTGTTACTTGCATACAACTTGGGCTTTATACATGTACATGGACTTATGAGAGCCCACCCTACTTATTAGTTGGACTTAATTAGCCCATTAAGACTTGCAAGTATCAAACTTAAGTGTAACTAGTTAGTTACATCCATTTAGAATCTTGTTAACACTTGATCCCCATGTAAACACCTCTTTTACCCAACTTTTGTCATCTTTACATGCTAGTAACCATAAGACCTCTCCCTCCCTCCATTTTGCTGCAGAAAAACGTGGCTTTAGAGCCATTTGATGGGAGTTTTGGTTTTCAAATTTCATTACTTACTTCATTCACATTTACTCTTTCATTTTACACACACATTACTTGCATACTTTTCTCTCTTTTCTCTCTCATTTTTCTCTAAAGATTGTAAGTATTATGAGCAACTTTTCTTCTCTTTTCTTTGTCCCAAAACTGAATTTCAAACACCCCATAATCATCATCATCTTAAGTTACTTGTCTTTGATTACTTGTTAGTTACTAGTTATTATTTACTTACTTACTTGTCTTTATTTACTAAGTTACAAGATCAAACTTTCTAGTTTTGATTCTTCATCTTTATCTTGTTATGACAAGAACATCAAGAACATAATCTATCTAGTTATGTTCTACATATTTTGTTTCAAAAGATTTAAAGTTTATAATCTTTATAATTGTTACTTGTGTTCTTGTTTGTTGTATGTTACTAGAATACCACCTTCATGGTTGGTTTAGGCTTATCATTCATTTTCTTTATTTCTTATTGTTAGTTGCTTACTACACATTTGAACAAGGACATGAAACCAACAAGAGCTTACACTTTGGTGCAAGTATCATGGATCCAACACTTGGTTGTGATCTTTCTTAGTGTTCATGAACTTGTTCATAAACTTACATGTAACCTTGGTTCATCAAACACTTACAACACTTGCACTTGAGTTATGATGGACAAACCTTGGTCAAAATGATGTTAACACATCAACGAGTTGTACACTTGAAGCTATACGCATCAAGGATGAGAACCGTGATGAACATCAAGCACCGAGACAACCGGAACTCTCCAAAACCCACTGTTCTGTCCAAAACCTACTGACCTGATGCTTCTGGAACAGACCAGTAGACCTGGGCTGTTCTAACCTTGATTTTTAGATAGAACTTTTCGAGTAGATAACTTTTCATATAGGACTCGTCTTAATCCGAGTTACGGTTTAGGATTTATGGCCCTCCGATCGTTACCATGTCCTTTAACGTTGTGCAGAAATTTCTGACCTACTCGCACTTAGACCGTCGCCACGGTCAAACCAAGACGAGTTTGCTTCTGTAAATTTTACCACACTTAAGGGACTCATAGACGGAGCCATGACCACTGGTCTCACCTTAATTCAGTAAGGGTAGAGGCCGTGGTGACTGACCGAAGTCAGCCTTTGTTTTAAACGACTTTCATAAACGAGTCTTACTTGTTACCTTTTGTTTAATGATGATTGATGATGACCCTTATGACCTTAATTACGTACTTGTAAACCTTTTGAGACGACTTATTGACTTAGTGCTATTTGACTTAGGTTGAGGACGTTTGGACCGTTACTTGCACACCACTTTCCGACTACTACCTTACCGTTACTACTAATCATTGTGAGTTATAGCATTCCCTTTTTACTTTAACTTATTTTGGGAACTGAGAATACATGCGGATTTTATGTTTTACATACTAGGCACGAGTACTTAAACTTTATATATGTGTGGGTTATATAACGGCAGAAACATTCCCTTTAGCTCGGTAACGTTTAATCATTGGTTTTTGAACCGTGAACGCGAATCTTAGATATGGATCCATAGGGTTTGACATCCCCACTCGGGCTAGTAGCGCTAGCATTTAACGAGTGTTTAATACTTCGAGGTTATACGCACTTGCCAAGTGCACTTTAAGGGGGTACATTAAACGTTAAGTTAGTTACCGGGTGCCCACGGTTAAGCATATACTTTTACATACTTTTGAATCGCTCGTTGTAGCACTGAAATCTCGTGGCCTACTTACGTTACTGTTATACTTAAACTATAGCTCACCAACCTTTGTGTTGACCTTTTTAAGCATGTATTTTCTCAGGTGCTTGAAGTCGCTTCCGCTATCTTACTAGTCGTGCTGTAGAACCCGCTGCCTAGAGTTGTTATCGCATGACTACTTATGTTGCATTCAAACTTTTTACTTATGAACTTATGTTATGTAACGACCATTATGGTCACGTACACTTATTTAATGCTTCTACTTAGCGAAGCATACTTTTGATTTGTAAAACAATTGACGTATGTTATGACGTCACTTTTATTTTTGAATGTAAACTCTGTTTTGAAAACGCATATAGTACTTAACCTTGTAATGATCCTGTTGTTGATGGTCCGTACATGATGATTTAGTACGGGGCGTCACATTTGGTATCAGAGCATTGGTTGTAGGGAATTAGGATGCATTAGTGAGTCTAAGACCGACCCGAGTAGGATTCACTAATAGGGCTAATCTACAACTTGTTAGTTTACTTGTTTCCGCTGAACTTACTGCATGCTGCTGCTTACTATTACTGCTATATGCCGTATGCTACTACGTGATTTCACTACTGCATGCTATTACTTGCTTTCGATTGCATGCTAGTTTCGTACGATTACTGATATTGCCATGCTACTTATTGTTATACATGATTTAAACTGTTGGCCTATTATTTGCTTGCTTTATGACATACTGACATGGAAAATTTATTTTTCCTTGTTCAGATGTCGGACGTTCCACCTACTGACATCCCGAGCGGCTCAGGCCCCGTTGTTCCACCCACTGCTGCACCTGTTGCTGCTGCTGCTGCTGCCGACATTCCGGCCCCGACACCCACTGGCGACCCCGGCGCCTCTAGTTCTGGAGCTAGCTCTAGTGTGCCTATCCCGGCGTCTTCTTCCAGACCCCTGAGGCAACTGGCTCGCATTGGTGGCATGGAGATCCCCGCGGAGTTCGGGGAAGGTCCCTTCCGTAACCACTGGCGCACACCTTGCCGACGCACTGCCGACGGCCGCTTAGCCGTGATTACGCCAGGCCGACACCGACAGATGTTGGCCGCTTTCGGATATGTTGAGCCACCCGTGCCACCACCGCATGATTCAGACGACGGTTCTTCCACCGATGCTTCTTCAGACGATACCTCATCTGACGACTCCAGTGATGAGGAGGATCCCGCTGACCGACCGATTCAGGCACCTTCTACCCCGCCGAAGAAGCGGTATCGCTTCGCTGGCATAATTCCTGGTCGTACTGTCACTGACGCTTATGGTCGGCGTCGTAGGATCACTGCTCGTAAACGGCTGGTGCCGTACCCCGCCGACCCACTGATCTTACCGTCTCCACCCAGAGCCGGACCATCCACTTCAGCACCACCGGCTCCACCTGCACCGCCAGCACCACCTGCCCCACCATCTTCCTCTAATGAGGAAATGAGACGGGAGATTGAGATTCTCCAGACTCGAGTTACTGAGCTCGAGGAGCAGTTGGCTCATGTTTTGGACATCTTGTACCCACCATCGCCGTAGGACTTTGTACTAGATTCTGTATTGTAATCTCTTTTTGTAATTTCATATTTCACTTATGTAATGTACGAACTTATTGTAATGTATGAACTTATTATCATTAATGAATGGAATTTGTGTTGTTACTTTGTGCGCAAGTGTTCTATTTACGTTATCATATCATGGTTTTGTGGTACTTATATATGCTTGCATTACTTAATCAACATGTGTTGTGCTGTTTTCATGTTGGTTGTTATATACTATATTATTATTATTAGCATAATGGATTTTGACTTGAGTCAAAATGTTTGTATAGAACATCATGGCCAACGGGAGATCTATCCCCACCGCGGCACAAATTGAGGAAATGATTAACGAGCGAGTCGCTGCTGCACTAGCTGAAAGACAACCCCAAGTTCCACCACCACCGCCTGTCAATCCACCTGTCGTCCGAGATGGGTGTACTTACAAGGAATTTCAAAACTGCAAGCCACACTACTTCAGTGGCACTGATGGACCCGTCGGTCTCACCAGATGGTTCGAAAAGTTGGAATCGGTATTCAGGGTTAGCAATTGTTCTGAGGCTAACAAAACGAAATTTGCATCTTGCACGCTGTCTGATGGCGCGCTCACATGGTGGAATACCATGGCCCAAGCGAAAGGAATTGATGAGGCGTATGCTACGCCTTGGGAAGAATTTAAATGTGCTATGATCGAGGAATACTGTCCGAGAACCGAGATTCAAAAGATGGAAATCGAATTTATGCAATTGAAAACCGTAGGGAACGACCTTAACAGCTACAACCGTAGGTTTTTGGAATTGGCTCTTATGTGTCCAACCATGGTCACCCCCGAATTTAAGCGTTTGGAGAAATACTTCTCGGGACTTCCTAAGTCCATCAAGGGTAATGTTACCTCATCCAAGCCACCAAGTGTTCCCGAAGCAATGCGCATGGCGCATACTCTCTTGAATCAAATCATCCTTGACGAGCCGGAGAAGGCTAAGTTCGAAACTGTTAGTGGTGAAAAGAGGAAATGGGACAACAACCACAACAACAACAGGGGTAGGAACTATGATCAAAACCCGGCAAAGCGACATGAAGGGTTCAGGCAAAACAACAACATGCACAACAACAACACCAACCCCAACAACAACAACCGCACCAATCCGAACTACAAAGGAACCCTACCACAATGCAATAGGTGCTACAAGCACCACACTGGGTATTGCAATGTTATCTGTGAGAAGTGCCAACGATCTGGACATGTTGGCAAGGATTGCAAGGTTACCACTTTGAATGTGAAGCCAAACCACAACAACAATGGGCCTAAGAAGTGTTATGAATGTGGAAAGACGGGCCATTTCAGAAACGAGTGTCCTAACAAGCGTAAGGATGGCGGACCACCACGTGCTAGAGCCTTCAACGTTAATGCAAGGGACGCTCGCGACAACCCCGACTTGGTGACAGGTATATTCAAGATCAACAATCTTTTAGCTTCTGTCCTATTTGATACTGGTGCCGATAGGAGCTATGTGTGTAGACATTTTTGTGATAAGTTAGATTGGTCGTTAGTTCCTTTGAAGGAAAGTATGCTTGTCGAGGTCGCCAATGGAAAACTTGAAAAGGTTGACCATATTAGTCGTGGAGCTATTATCAACATAGCTGGTGCAGATTTCGAAATTGATTTGATACCTATCAAACTGGGAAGTTTTGACGCGATCGTCGGTATGGATTGGTTGAGCAAGATAAAGGCCGATGTTATCTGTGGAGATAAAGCACTTCGCATACCACGAGGAGATGGCGAACCACTGGTTATCTATGGAGAGAGATGTACCTCGAAGTTGAACCTCATTAGTTGCGTGAAAGCGCAAAAGATTATGAAGAAGGGACGCTTTGCTGTCCTAGCACATGTGAAAGCGGTAGAAACTGAGGTGAAGAACGTGAACGACGTTCGAATTGTGAACGAGTTTTCCGATGTCTTTCCCGAAGAACTGCCTGGATTACCGCCACCGAGGGCAGTAGAGTTTCAGATTGATTTAGTGCCAGGAGCTGCACCTGTAGCTCGCGCACCTTATAGACTCGCACCTTCCGAGATGCAAGAATTACAGAGTCAACTACAAGAGCTATTAGATCGAGGGTTTATCCAACCAAGCTTCTCGCCTTGGGGCGCACCTGTGTTGTTTGTAAAGAAGAAGGATGGATCCTTCCGTATGTGTATCGACTACCGTGAACTCAACAAATTGACTATCAAGAATCGATATCCTCTTCCACGAATTGATGATCTTTTTGATCAACTACAAGGATCGAGCGTTTATTCAAAGATCGATTTGCGATCCGGATATCACCAGCTGAGGGTGAAGGAAAGTGACGTGATGAAAACTGCATTCAGGACCCGTTATGGTCATTATGAGTTCCTCGTGATGCCATTCGGTTTGACAAATGCACCTGCCGTGTTCATGGATCTCATGAATCGTGTCTGCAAGCCTTACTTGGATAAGTTTGTTATCGTCTTCATAGATGATATCCTCATCTACTCTAAGAGCGAAGAAGAACATGAGCAACACCTTCGACTAGTGCTTGAACTCTTAAGACAAGAGCAACTTTACGCCAAATTCTCCAAGTGCGAATTTTGGTTGAAGGAAGTACAGTTTTTGGGTCATGTTGTGAGCGACCAGGGTATCAAAGTTGATCCCGCCAAGATTGAAGCCATCAGCAAGTGGGAGACCCCCACTACTCCAACGCATATTCGCCAATTTCTAGGTCTCGCCGGTTATTATCGAAGGTTTATCGAAGGATTTTCTCTGATTGCGCGTCCTTTGACCGCACTGACTCACAAGGGCAAGAAGTTCATTTGGGAACCCACACACGAATCAGCATTCCAAACTTTGAAGAAGAAGTTAACCTCCGCACCTATCCTATCACTTCCTGAAGGCAGTGACGACTTTGTTGTTTATTGCGATGCATCGAAGAGTGGTTTTGGTTGTGTACTGATGCAACGATCAAAGGTTATTGCCTATGCCTCCCGCCAATTGAAGATTCACGAGCGGAACTACACTACACATGATCTTGAACTTGGAGCCGTTGTCTTTGCACTCAAATTGTGGAGACATTATTTGTATGGAACTAAGAGCACTATCTTCACCGATCACAAGAGTCTCCAGCACATCTTCGATCAGAAGCAATTGAATATGAGACAGCGTCGATGGATCGAGACGCTCAACGACTACGATTGTGAACTCCGTTATCACCCTGGCAAGGCCAATGTTGTAGCTGACGCTTTAAGCCGAAAGGAGAGGACGGCACCTCTCCGTGTTAGGGCTCTGAACATCACCATCCATTCGAACCTCAACAACCAGATCAGAGTAGCCCAAGTTGAGGCTCTCAAGGAGGAGAACATATCTCACGAGCATTTGAACATACTTGTCTCTCGATTCGAGGTTAGAGAGTCTGGACTCCGATGTTATGCCGGAAGAATTTGGGTACCTTACTATGGAGATCTACGAAGCCTGATACTTGATGAAGCACACAAATCGAGATATTCAATTCACCCCGGTGCAGGTAAGATGTACCACGACCTTAAAGAACAGTATTGGTGGCCGAATCTTAAGAAGGACGTTGCGACTTATGTTGGTAAGTGTTTGACTTGCTCGAAGGTTAAAGCCGAACATCAGAGACCTTCTGGGTTACTTCAACAGCCGGAAATCCCACAATGGAAGTGGGAAAGGATCACAATGGATTTCATTACTAAGCTGCCGAAGACGGTGGGCGGATGCGATACTATTTGGGTTATTGTTGACCGCCTCACCAAATCTGCACACTTCCTAGCGATGAAGGAAACTGATACAATGGAAAGACTTTCTCAGCTGTACATCAAAGAGGTTGTATCTCGTCATGGTGTACCTTTATCAATCATCTCCGATCGCGATCCCCGTTTTGCTTCCAGATTTTGGCGTTCTTTGCAAGAAGCCATGGGAACTCGTCTTGACATGAGTACTGCTTATCATCCTCAGACTGACGGACAAAGTGAACGAACGATTCAGACCTTGGAGGACATGCTGCGTGCATGTGTCATTGATTTTGGAAAGGCCTGGGAAAGGCATTTGCCACTCGCCGAATTCTCGTACAACAACAGTTATCACTCAAGCATTAATGCTGCACCTTTTGAAGCATTGTATGGTCGTAAGTGCCGATCTCCTATATGTTGGGCCGAAGTAGGCGAAAAGCAAATCACCGGACCCGAGGTAGTTCACGAAACCACGGAGAAGATTGCTCAGATCCAAGCTAGACTTAAGACTGCCCGTGATCGCCAAAAGAGCTATGCCGATCTTAAACGGAAAGACTTTGAATTTAATGTTGGTGATCGTGTAATGTTGAAGGTTGCACCTTGGAAAGGTGTGATCCGTTTTGGAAAACGTGGAAAGTTGAACCCACGATACATTGGTCCATTCGAGATCTTGGAACGTGTTGGACCAGTTGCATACCGTTTGGATCTACCAGCACAATTGAGCTCAGTTCATCCTACCTTCCATGTGTCAAACTTGAAGAAGTGTCTTGCTGCACCCGAACTCATCATACCATTGGAAGAACTTACTATTGATGACAAACTCCACTTTGTGGAGGAACCTGTTGAGATTATGGATCGTGAGATCAAAACTTTGAAACGCAACAAGATTCCGATTGTACGAGTACGATGGAATGCCAAACGAGGACCTGAGTTTACTTGGGAACGAGAGGATCAAATGATGCGGAAATATCCTCATCTTTTCCCGACTCCTCCATCTACTTCAGCTTAAAATTTCGGGACGAAATTTTCTTTAACAGGTGGGTAATGTAACGACCCTGGTTTTTCCAACATTATTTATTAATAATTATTATTATTAATACGCTTGATTAAAAGAATGTATGTTATTACATTTACATGTTGCTTTAATTGCCCGTACTTGAACTTTAAATGCCCGAAACGTCTTTGTGACACCCGGAACTTGCACGAATAATATTTTAAGATATTATTTACATTCATGATTAATTTTATTAATCATTTTAATTAACTAAGACTATTAGTTAATTACTTGGGCATTTAGTGGACTTACTTGTTACTTGCATACAACTTGGGCTTTATACATGTACATGGACTTATGAGAGCCCACCCTACTTATTAGTTGGACTTAATTAGCCCATTAAGACTTGCAAGTATCAAACTTAAGTGTAACTAGTTAGTTACATCCATTTAGAATCTTGTTAACACTTGATCCCCATGTAAACACCTCTTTTACCCAACTTTTGTCATCTTTACATGCTAGTAACCATAAGACCTCTCCCTCCCTCCATTTTGCTGCAGAAAAACGTGGCTTTAGAGCCATTTGATGGGAGTTTTGGTTTTCAAATTTCATTACTTACTTCATTCACATTTACTCTTTCATTTTACACACACATTACTTGCATACTTTTCTCTCTTTTCTCTCTCATTTTTCTCTAAAGATTGTAAGTATTATGAGCAACTTTTCTTCTCTTTTCTTTGTCCCAAAACTGAATTTCAAACACCCCATAATCATCATCATCTTAAGTTACTTGTCTTTGATTACTTGTTAGTTACTAGTTATTATTTACTTACTTACTTGTCTTTATTTACTAAGTTACAAGATCAAACTTTCTAGTTTTGATTCTTCATCTTTATCTTGTTATGACAAGAACATCAAGAACATAATCTATCTAGTTATGTTCTACATATTTTGTTTCAAAAGATTTAAAGTTTATAATCTTTATAATTGTTACTTGTGTTCTTGTTTGTTGTATGTTACTAGAATACCACCTTCATGGTTGGTTTAGGCTTATCATTCATTTTCTTTATTTCTTATTGTTAGTTGCTTACTACACATTTGAACAAGGACATGAAACCAACAAGAGCTTACACTTTGGTGCAAGTATCATGGATCCAACACTTGGTTGTGATCTTTCTTAGTGTTCATGAACTTGTTCATAAACTTACATGTAACCTTGGTTCATCAAACACTTACAACACTTGCACTTGAGTTATGATGGACAAACCTTGGTCAAAATGATGTTAACACATCAACGAGTTGTACACTTGAAGCTATACGCATCAAGGATGAGAACCGTGATGAACATCAAGCACCGAGACAACCGGAACTCTCCAAAACCCACTGTTCTGTCCAAAACCTACTGACCTGATGCTTCTGGAACAGACCAGTAGACCTGGGCTGTTCTAACCTTGATTTTTAGATAGAACTTTTCGAGTAGATAACTTTTCATATAGGACTCGTCTTAATCCGAGTTACGGTTTAGGATTTATGGCCCTCCGATCGTTACCATGTCCTTTAACGTTGTGCAGAAATTTCTGACCTACTCGCACTTAGACCGTCGCCACGGTCAAACCAAGACGAGTTTGCTTCTGTAAATTTTACCACACTTAAGGGACTCATAGACGGAGCCATGACCACTGGTCTCACCTTAATTCAGTAAGGGTAGAGGCCGTGGTGACTGACCGAAGTCAGCCTTTGTTTTAAACGACTTTCATAAACGAGTCTTACTTGTTACCTTTTGTTTAATGATGATTGATGATGACCCTTATGACCTTAATTACGTACTTGTAAACCTTTTGAGACGACTTATTGACTTAGTGCTATTTGACTTAGGTTGAGGACGTTTGGACCGTTACTTGCACACCACTTTCCGACTACTACCTTACCGTTACTACTAATCATTGTGAGTTATAGCATTCCCTTTTTACTTTAACTTATTTTGGGAACTGAGAATACATGCGGATTTTATGTTTTACATACTAGGCACGAGTACTTAAACTTTATATATGTGTGGGTTATATAACGGCAGAAACATTCCCTTTAGCTCGGTAACGTTTAATCATTGGTTTTTGAACCGTGAACGCGAATCTTAGATATGGATCCATAGGGTTTGACATCCCCACTCGGGCTAGTAGCGCTAGCATTTAACGAGTGTTTAATACTTCGAGGTTATACGCACTTGCCAAGTGCACTTTAAGGGGGTACATTAAACGTTAAGTTAGTTACCGGGTGCCCACGGTTAAGCATATACTTTTACATACTTTTGAATCGCTCGTTGTAGCACTGAAATCTCGTGGCCTACTTACGTTACTGTTATACTTAAACTATAGCTCACCAACCTTTGTGTTGACCTTTTTAAGCATGTATTTTCTCAGGTGCTTGAAGTCGCTTCCGCTATCTTACTAGTCGTGCTGTAGAACCCGCTGCCTAGAGTTGTTATCGCATGACTACTTATGTTGCATTCAAACTTTTTACTTATGAACTTATGTTATGTAACGACCATTATGGTCACGTACACTTATTTAATGCTTCTACTTAGCGAAGCATACTTTTGATTTGTAAAACAATTGACGTATGTTATGACGTCACTTTTATTTTTGAATGTAAACTCTGTTTTGAAAACGCATATAGTACTTAACCTTGTAATGATCCTGTTGTTGATGGTCCGTACATGATGATTTAGTACGGGGCGTCACAGATGGTGATTTTATGGCTGCAAAAACACAGCAGCAGATGGCGGTTTTGTGGTGGTTTCGGGGATGTTTTGGCGTGCAGGAAACAGCAGCAAATATAGGCGACTTGTGGACTGTTTTGGATGGCGAAAAATAGCAGAAAAAGTGTAGGAAACTTGGTGTGATGGTGGCGGTTTGCAGTTGCACAGAAGCAGCCTGTTTTGGCTCAAAAAAGGCAACCAAAGGCTGCTGTAAATGGCGGGCACCAGCAGCCCAGAAAATGCAGCAGCAGAGCCGCAGATGGGGGGCTGTTTTGATGTCGAATCACAGCAGAAAAATAGGTGTTTGAGTAGCGGTTTGAAAGCCGAAAAAGGGCTGTAGGTGGCGGTGGTGATGGTTGCAAAAACACAGCAAACAGACTGAGTTTTGGACGAGGATTTGTAGCAGAAAAAGAGGTGTTCGGGTGATGGTTTGCAGCTGCTGCAACAAGGTGTTTGAGGTGATGGTTTTGTTGAGAAGCTGAGGGGTAGCTGCAGTCGATGGGTAGCAGAAAAAGGAAGTGATTGAGTGGTGATATTTCATGTTGTTGTATCGTGGGTTTTCAAAAGAGCTACAACAATTTGGTGATTTTTGTGATGAGTGAATTTATGAGGTGTGGTCATGTGTTTATATAGGCTAGCAATTAGAGTTAGGATTAAAATAGGAGTCTTTAGGATTAGTCTTAGGAAGTAGGTAGAACACTAGGACTCTTAGTTTAGGATGGAGTTTAAGGTTCATGATAAGATTAGGATTCCTAGTTTTTGAGAGTTTGCGCATAATTAGGACTCTAGTTAAATCTATTTTATTTGATTAAACTAATTCTTTATTTATTTAATTTATTTTACTTTTGGCTGTACAAATATATATATATATATATATATATATATATATATATATATATATATATATATATATATATATATATATATATATATATATATATATATATATATATATATATATATATATATTAAGTATTATTAATTTTATTTAATTAAACCTATCCTTTAATTAATTTAAATTGTTCTCCATTAGTTTCATAGTTTAGAGAAATGCCACATTTTAATAATTACCTAAAGTTATATTTACAATATCACAAAAATACACAACTTTAATTAACAGAGAGTGTCGACTAAAAGTTTACTATTCTGTCGGCATTTTTGTCAATCAAAATTTACAAACACATAAAAGTCCTAAGGGTAATAAGGTAAGTCGTTATATCCATAGTTATAACCCATAGTTTCCCTAGCTCTATCCCGCTCGGAAGGCTTGTTTGAAAATAATTTGCTCATGACCTCGTCGTAGTATTTTATGTATAATAATACTAATAATAATACTCCTAACTATAAGATTAATAATAATAATAATATAAATAATAAATATAAAATATAATACGGAGTAATATAGATATTAATATGTGTGTGTGTTGAGCAAACTGGCCAATTTATAGAATATTTCTGAATTCTGACTGCCATGCGATCACATGGGTTTTATGCCTATTTCTCATGCGGTCGCATGGCCCCAAAATCCAGCTCACAATTTTTTTGTTTTCTTGTTTGTTGACATATTATTATATATATATAATATATATATAATTTATATTAATTATATATATATTATATTATATTCATGTACATAGTTGACTTGTAATTTTAGGTCCGTTGACTCGTACGTTGATACTCGACTCGTGTACTACTTTCGGTTTTTCGAACGCACTTTTGTACGTTTAGAAAACTAGCCTTTTACGTTACGCGACGTGTACCCTTATTAATAATTTGACTTACTCATCAATAAATTACCATATAAAAAATGTAACTTATAAAATTAAGCGTTGTGGTCATTTGCTTCTATAAATCAGTGACTCGTTGTTTATCAAAATATATTATTTTTAAATCAGGACGTTTTTTTTACTAAGTTAATATTATATTTTTGTAATATATATATATATATATATATATATATATATATATATATATATATATATATATATATATATATATATATATATATATACGTGTATTTTCCAATCCAATTATAATGGTTCGTGAATTGTCAGGGTTTGGTCAAGGTTAAATGAATGTATGAATACAGTTTACACTTCTTGAGATTCAACTTAACAAACTATGCTTATCGTGTCAGAATAATATAAAGATAAAGTTTAAATTTGGTCAGAAATTTCTGGGTTGTCACAGTACCTACCCGTTAAAGAAATTTCGTCCCGAAATTTGATTGAGATGGTTATGGTTCACAATAAATACGTTTTCATGATGCATGCGAGCTGAAAATTAAAGTTTTATCATCAGCGAGTAATATAGATAAAACAATTTGGTTACGCGAAGAGTATAAATGAAGTTATCACAAAGGAGTGAAATGAGTAGGTAAAGTTTCGTCATATCTTTTGAAAGGATCCGTTCATATACATTATAAACGATTCACAATAGTTGATTACATCACGAGGTATTTGACCTATATATGATACGTTTTACAAACATTGCATTCATTTTTAAAAGACAAACTTTCTTTACATCAAAAATTGACGGCATGCATACCATTTCATATTACATCCAACTATAATTGACTTAATATTAATCTTGATGAACTCAACGACTCGAATGCAACGTCTTTCAAAGTATGTCATGAATGACTCCAAGTAATATCCTTAAAATGAGCTAATGCACAGCGGAAGATTTCTTTAATACCTGAGAATAAACATGCTTTAAAGTGTCAACCAAAAGGTTGGTGAGTTCATTAGTTTATCATAATCAATCATTTCCGTAATAGTAATAGACCACAAGATTTCAGTTTCTATAAATATCCGTACACTCGCGAGTGTATAAAAGTATTCTATAAGTTGTAGGCACCCGGTAACAAGCCTTAACGTTCATGTTTTACCCTCTGAAGTACACCAGATCAGGTGTGTTTAAAATAACCTTGAAGTACTAAAGCATCCCATAGTCAGGATGGGGTTTGTCAGGCCCAATAGATCTATCTTTAGGATTCGCGCCTACCGTACATAGACAAGTAGTTTAATGTTACCAAGCTAAGGGTATATTTCTGGTTTAAACCCACATAGAATTAGTTTTAGTACTTGTGCCTATTTCGTAAAACATTTATAAAACAGCGCATGTATTCTCAGCCCAAAAATATATATAAAAAAGGGAGTAATGAAACTCACCATACTGTATTTCGTAGTAAAAATACATATAACGTCATTTAACAAGTGCAAGGTTGGCCTCGGATTCACGAACCTATATTAATTATATATATTTATATGTTGGTCAATATTTGTCTAACAATTTTTGGTCAAGTCATAGTGTACCACAATCCTAATGCTCGAGACTAATATGCAAAAGTTAACAAAAGTCAACTTAACCCAAAATGACTTCTAAAATTTATACGTGTTTATTATATAACTTAACTATAGTCATTTTATATATTTAAATATATTTATTAGATTTTATAATAATAAAAGTCATTTATTAATAAAAATTTATATTAACGTTTATATATGATAAAATATACTTTTATATATCTTAAGTAGTAAAATTTATAAAGTTCACTTAATATCGTAAAACTATAGTGGTAAGTATTATTAATGTAATTATATTACGCGTGGTGAAAAATATCTTTGTATCCCCTATTTATTTGATAAAATAATATTGATCATAATAATAATAAGTAAAAGTTGTATTATTTTGTAATAATAATTATTATTATTCTATAAAAAAATAACAATATTTATATTTACTAAAAATGTTATTATGATAAAATGATAATACTAACATAATAGTAATAATGATATTTTATAATAACAATGATATTTCTATTAAAATAATAACGACGATAGTAATAATAATCATTTTAACAATAATACTAAAATTCAGTTGACTATAACTTCTAATCCGTTCATCGAAACCATTCGATATCTAAATGAAAAGTTCTTAATTTTTCGCTAGCTTTCCAATGACATGCATATCATATACCCTATCTCAGTAGCATATGTATCTAATTCAGGATTCAACAAACCTATCTAAGGATAATATCGAATGTACAAGCATGCATAATCCTATATACTCGAGCACTAGTCAGGGATACACTATTGAAATATAAAAGTTAAGTTATGAGTGCTCACGTATCAATATTGAGATTCAATATTGCAGGAAAGTACGTAGACGAAACGAAAATGATAATTTTTAGGTTGACCTCACGAGCAATACCCTCGATCAATACCCATAACCTCCATAGCTATAACCCATAATTTCCTTAGCTCTATCCCGTTTGAAAACTTATTTTAAAATCGTCTGAATATAACTCCGTCGTAGTATTTTATGTATACTAATAATATCTTGAAATAATACAAAGAAAATATATATGTGTAATTCGATTGAGAGAGTTTAGAGAAATATATTTTCAAGTTTCTATGAAATAATAAAACCTATTGAATTCTATTTATAATAGATTTTTGAATTATTAAAGTAAATTATTAAAGTATGAATTATTAAAGTGAATTATTAAAGTATGAATTATTAAAGTTAAAGTAAAGTAAAAGTAAAGTAAAGGTAAAGTTAAAGTATAGTAAAAGTATAAAACTATGTACGTATAATACGCGTATAAATATATATAATATTAATTTAAATCGTTATATATATTTGATAAAATAAAATATAAATATCGTTATTTTATCATACTAGTTAAGTAATGAGTGGTCAAAAAGAATAGATTTCTTAAATCACAGTGGACCTCATAACATAGGCCCGTAATCATATCATAATGTATCTGATAATTCAATCATTTGATATTATCTCTTAATTCTGTCAATAAATATATCGAAACAAATACGTTCATGTAAAGTATCATATATCTAATACTTTGTTAATGTTTTCAGTTAATATTATATATTATATATACATATCTATATACACATAATTGTTCGTGAATCGTCGAACACGGCCAAAGGATAATTGATTACATGAATGTAGTTCCAAACTTTTTGAGATTCAACACTACAAATTCTGCTTATCGTGTCGGAAACATATAAAGGTTAAGTTTAAATTTGGTCGGAAATTTTTGGGTCGTCACAGTACCTACCCGTTAAAGAAATTTCGTCCCGAAATTTGATCGAGGTCGTCATGGCTAACTATAAAAATGTTTTCATGACGAATATGAGTTGATAAATAGAGTTTTATCATCATTGAGTAATATAGATAAAACAATTTGATTACGCGAAGAGTATAAGTGAAGCTATCGCAAGAGAGTGAAATGAGTAAACGTATATTTATTTTAACCGATGACGTAGTTATGATTGATTTCCAGAATTCATTGGATTTAAAGAAAATCTTTGCAATAAGATTTGGTTCTTCGGCGATTAAGAAAATCATGACCTTCTTTGATTAAATGCGATAATCTGTCTAGATTTCCCTGTCTGATATTTTACTATAAATCCACCCCCTTCGTTTCTTTATTTCCACAGCTCACACCTTCTAGTCTTTCTCCCCAATTCATACTTTAAAGCATTCGTTAATATGCTTCATCCAATATTGATTCTTGATATACTCTTAACTTTCATATCTGTCATTCTTCTTTTTCATCTACCACCGGAGGAAGTTATTTTCTTCTACCATTACCTTGGGGTTATTGTGTTTTTCATTCTCCCGTGTCTTTATATTGCTATACGCATTGATATACACGGTTTGTAATTTCGGGGTTGTTATCGGGCTTTATATTCTCCATTATATTTCGGAGCTTCATGCTTTCGTTTTCTCTTCCCAACCTTAAGTCAAGCGGATAATGGTCCAGAATTCGTAGATATGAATTTTTGGATGAACATAGTTAATGTTCCAAGAAGAAAATCGTAATGGCACGATCTTAATTTGGCAACTTACCAAAATATCTGAAAATATAGAGCTATCAAGATGATATGTTCTTAATATGTTTGGAAATTGGGTAGAATGTAAGAGTCGTGTAAATAGTACATGATGACGGTATGTTCTATGAATCATCACGTTCCATTAGAAACTCAGCATGACTTACTGTAATATAATCACGTTGATCAAGTGTCATTATATTATACTAACTCATGTTTCAGTTCCCAACACTGCTTTAAAAACATTCCTATTTTAAATTCGAATTTTTTTTCTTCAGAATTTAGAAACTAACACAGTTTCTTTTTATGTTGTAACGCAGATATTGCAAAGAGATAAAAGATTTCGGATAAGAATAGTTGTGAAAATATCTTCAGGAATATCGAAGATATTTATAATAAAAGATACGATAATATCTTAGAATTCTTAACATAGATGGATGATGAAGAAGATTTGTCTGTGAAGGTTCAGAATAAGAAGTAAGGTGTTTGCTAACGATTTCAGTAGACACTGAAACATTTGGATCCTTTGAAGGCAGGTTTAGTCTTTGTGATTTGTCCACAGCCTCCTTCATGGTCTGCTCAATCCATTTTCCAGTTTCAAACCTTCTCTTTTTCTCAGCTTTACCACCATACTATTCTTTATCATCAAACTTTTGACTGTTAAAGTCGTTTACAGTTTTTGCTGCTTCATCAGCATTTTTCCAATTTCGGAGAACTAGTTCATAGTTTGGGATGTTTTTCAGAAAATTCACATTCGAAGTATGTAAGTCTAGGAGATAGACGTTATATGTATACATATAACTTTTAACGTAAAATTGTCGCGAAATTCAAAATACTGATTGCTAATTCCCAGTAGTTAGTGTGACAATTATTGTTACAGGATGTAGGTGAGTACATGATGGGGTTTTAATGAATAAGTATAGTGGATTTTCGGAGAGGCTTAAGTCGAAGGTTAATGAAGTTGTTGATAAGTTTACTGCTAATGTGACGAGATATGAAAGGTTCCCCGGTAACCATGATGAAGGGTTTATTCGTATAAACAAATGAAGGTGATTTGCTGGAGCTGTGACAAAATTGTCTATTTTGGAAAGAGATTGAAAAATTATATTTGGTAATAAATATCAAAGGATCTGACATTGATACATGTTAAACTATAACTTTGGTTTCGAGAGCTTTTCAGGTGCATGACAGTGGGTAATGTGTGGTTGGATAATCATCTCGCATGTCTTTAGGAATTTCGAAGTGTTTGAACACATATTGTAATTGTTAATATACATATGATGTTCTAAGATTTTGAATGATACAAATATTTTTGCGAGTTCCATGAATAGAAATGAGGTTCTAGGACAGTTTTGAAGTCAAAGTATAGTTTTGAAAGATGTAGGAATCTAAGAGTGATGATTTCGGTTATATCTTGAATCGAATTCTGAGATTTTAAAATCAGAATATGTAATTAGATTTTGAATGAGTATGGTTGTTTTGATTTCTATAAAAGAATGTATATTGTTGTGAAAGTAGGGAGTATAATGGATGACTTGCAGAATCAGATTCGAAGAATGTAACATATTAATTGTGAATTTATATATCTCTCGGGTATTACCTACCCGTTAAAAAAAAAATTTCACAATTAATATTTTGTACAAAAGAATTTTATTACAGTCTTTATGGAAATATATATGTGTATATTTCTTCAGATGTAATATAGATTTAATGAGTTAATATTAAATTAAACTCATTTGATTTATGGTTAAGGCTAGGATAGATAATTTCTAAACATTAGAAATTACATAATCGCCGTAGAATGTTTCCCCAATGAAGTTATGAATCAATACTTAATCGTTGTGGTATTCCTTGGTATCTACATGGCGTATGACGTAGATGCTCGTGGGACAGATTGTGAAGTTGAGGTTTGCGATGCGGTTGTTGTTGGTGGTGGTAATGGTACTGTTGATGTTGTTGATGGTGGTACTGGTTATGCTGCTGGTGCTGCTGCTGGTGTTTGTAACCTTTGCACCATATTCTCCAAAGCCACTACCCGAGCGCGAAGCTCGTTGACTTTTCTATTACACCGGGGTGATTGTCGGTTCGGACGAGCGGATAAATAAGATCTAGAATTTGGTGTAGTATATAATCATGACGAGATACTCTGGAAATGAGAGAGAAAATGGTGTTTCGGACAGGTTCGCCAGTAAGTGCTTCAGGTTCATTGCCAAGAGGGCAATGTGGTGGATGAAAGGGATCACCTTCTTCTTGTCTCCAATGGTTAAGTAGATTACGAACCCATCCCCAATTCATCCAGAATAGATGATGGCTAATTGGTTGATCCATTCCGGTCACGCTGCTTTCGGAGCTCATGTGGAAATCCATATCGGCATAGCTGTCGGAATCCGAGGAACTCAAACTGGTTGAGGGATCCATCTTGTATGATCAGGGAAAGAATTTTTTTGTATGAAATAGATTGTAGAATTTAGATTTGGTATTCTTCAATACATAATTTACATATGTATATATAATAACAAAATCCCATAATTTACGGAGGAATCTTTGAAAGATGTCAGTCAAAGTTCACAGTAACAGATATGCTAAGATAAGAATTCGTCTATACACTATTATGCAATAAATGTAGGAAAACGCGTCTAGACTTAAGAATGATAAGCAGGTAATTTCCTAAGGGTGGTAAGTAGATGATTTCAGACTAAAAATGATAAGCAAAACTTTTGACATGCAGACACGGTCGAAGTCCAGACTCACTGATGCATCTTAACGACTATCAGTTAGACACACTAATGCAAGACCTGGTTCGCTAAGACCACCGCTCTGATACCAACTGAAAGGATCCGTTCATATACATTATAAACGATTCATAATAGTTGATTACATCGCGAAGTATTTGACCTCTATATGATACGTTTTACAAACATTGCATTCGTTTTTAAAAGACAAACTTTCTTTACATCAAAAATTGATGGCATGCATACCATTTCATATTACATCCAACTATAATTGACTTAATATTAATCTTGATGAACTCAACGACTCGAATGCAACGTCTTTCAAAGTATGTCATGAATGACTCCAAGTAATATCCTTAAAATGAGCTAATGCACAGCGGAAGATTTCTTTAATACCTGAGAATAAACATGCTTTAAAGTGTCAACCAAAAGGTTGGTGAGTTCATTAGTTTATCATAATCAATCATTTCCGTAATAGTAATAGACCACAAGATTTCAGTTTCTATAAATATCCGTACACTCGCGAGTGTATAAAAGTATTCTATAAGTTGTAGGCACCCGGTAACAAGCCTTAACGTTCATGTTTTACCCTCTGAAGTACACCAGATCAGGTGTGTTTAAAATAACCTCGAAGTACTAAAGCATCCCATAGTCAGGATGGGGTTTGTCAGGCCCAATAGATCTATCTTTAGGATTCGCGCCTACCGTACATAGACAAGTAGTTTAATGTTACCAAGCTAAGGGTATATTTCTGGTTTAAACCCACATAGAATTAGTTTTAGTACTTGTGCCTATTTCGTAAAACATTTATAAAACAGCGCATGTATTCTCAGCCCAAAAATATATATAAAAAAGGGAGTAATGAAACTCACCATACTGTATTTCGTAGTAAAAATACATATAACGTCATTTAACAAGTGCAAGGTTGGCCTCGGATTCACGAACCTATATTAATTATATATATTTATATGTTGGTCAATATTTGTCTAACAATTTTTGGTCAAGTCATAGTGTACCACAATCCTAATGCTCGAGACTAATATGCAAAAGTTAACAAAAGTCAACTTAACCCAAAATGACTTCTAAAATTTATACGTGTTTATTATATAACTTAACTATAGTCATTTTATATATTTAAATATATTTATTAGATTTTATAATAATAAAAGTCATTTATTAATAAAAATTTATATTAACGTTTATATATGATAAAATATACTTTTATATATCTTAAGTAGTAAAATTTATAAAGTTCACTTAATATCGTAAAACTATAGTGGTAAGTATTATTAATGTAATTATATTACGCGTGGTGAAAAATATCTTTGTATCCCCTATTTATTTGATAAAATAATATTGATCATAATAATAATAAGTAAAAGTTGTATTATTTTGTAATAATAATTATTATTATTCTATAAAAAAAATAACAATATTTATATTTACTAAAAATGTTATTATGATAAAATGATAATACTAACATAATAGTAATAATGATATTTTATAATAACAATGATATTTCTATTAAAATAATAACGACGATAGTAATAATAATCATTTTAACAATAATACTAAAATTCAGTTGACTATAACTTCTAATCCGTTCATCGAAACCATTCGATATCTAAATGAAAAGTTTTTAATTTTTCGCTAGCTTTCCAATGACATGCATATCATATACCCTATCTCAGTAGCATATGTATCTAATTCAGGATTCAACAAACCTATCTAAGGACAATATCGAATGTACAAGCATGCATAATCCTATATACTCGAGCACTAGTCAGGGATACACTATTGAAATATAAAAGTTAAGTTATGAGTGCTCACGTATCAATATTGAGATTCAATATTGCAGGAAAGTACGTAGATGAAACGAAAATGATAAACGTTAGGTTGACCTCACGAGCAATACCCTCGATCAATACCCATAACCTCCATAGCTATAACCCATAATTTCCTTAGCTCTATCCCGTTTGAAAACTTATTTTAAAATCGTCTGAATATAACTCCGTCGTAGTATTTTATGTATACTAATAATATCTTGAAATAATACAAAGAAAATATATATGTGTAATTCGATTGAGAGAGTTTAGAGAAATATATTTTCAAGTTTCTATGAAATAATAAAACCTATTGAATTCTATTTATAATAGATTTTTGAATTATTAAAGTGAATTATTAAAGTATGAATTATTAAAGTGAATTATTAAAGTATGAATTATTAAAGTTAAAGTAAAGTAAAAGTAAAGTAAAGGTAAAGTTAAAGTATAGTAAAAGTATAAAACTATGTACGTATAATACGCGTATAAATATATATAATATTAATTTAAATCGTTATATATATTTTATAAAATAAAATATAAATATCGTTATTTTATCATACTAGTTAAGTAATGAGTGGTCAAAAAGAATAGATTTCTTAAATCACAGTGGACCTCATAACATAGGCCCGTAATCATATCATAATGTATCTGATAATTCAATTATTTGATATTATCTCTTAATTCTGTCAATAAATATATCGAAACAAATACGTTCATGTAAAGTATCATATATCTAATACTTTGTTAATGTTTTCAGTTAATATTATATATTATATGTACATATCTATATACACATAATTGTTCGTGAATCGTCGAACACGGCCAAAGGATAATTGATTACATGAATGTAGTTCCAAACTTTTTGAGATTCAACACTACAAATTCTGCTTATCGTGTCGGAAACATATAAAGGTTAAGTTTAAATTTGGTCAGAAATTTTCGGGTCGTCACATCTTTTGACATAGACAGGTTGATTTCCAGAGTTTAAGAGATTTGGAGAAGGTCTTAGTAATAAGATTTGATTATTCGGAAATCAAGGAAATTAGGATCCGCTTTAAATGCGATCATTTGTTTTGATTACTCTGTCGAGTATTTCACTATAAATCCACCTCCTTCGTTTCCTTACTTTTACCATTCCTATACTCAATTCTCAAATTCAAAAGATTGTGAAAATGCTTAATCAAGTTCTGATCCTTGTCCTTATCCTTACTATCGCAACAATTATTCTCCTTTTCCAACTTTCACCAGAGGAATATGCTTACTTCTACTTTGCCCTTGGGGTTACAGTGCTTTTAATTCTCCTGTGTCTTTATGTTGCGATAAACATTGATATACACGGTTTGTAATTTATGTGTTGTTATCGGGCTTTATATTCTCCCTTATATTTCAAAGTTCCTGCTTTTGTCTTCTATAATTATTGTCATTCCCAGTTAATGCTCTCTTTTATTTGCTGCGATTTATACCTCAATTTCTATTTCGGAGTTTTGTCCCTTCGTTTCTTCTTCTTGTGACTAAGCATTGCTTGTAATGGTCCAGAATTCACAGATATGAATTTCAGAATGAACATTGTTAATGTTCTAAGAAGAAAATGGTAATGGTACGATCTTGATTTGTTAAATTACCAGAATACCCTGGAAAAGACCGAATCATCAAGAAATATTTTCTTGATATTTTAGAGATTAAATAGAATACAAGAGTCGTATGACATAGCACATGATGACGTTATGATCTTTGAATCATCACGTTCCATTTAGAAACTCAGCATGAATTACTGTAATATAATCACGTTGATCAAGTGTTATTATATTATACTAACTCATGCTTCAGTTCCCAACACTGCTTCAATAACATTTAAGTTCAAACTATTCAGATTTTAGAAACTAAAACAGTTTCCTTTCTGATGTAACAGTGATATCGTGAAGAGATAAATGATTTCAGATAAGAATAGTTATGAAAATATCTTCAGAAATATCTGTAGTGACCCGAACTTTTCCATGTTTATATATATTAATTGAGATTGATATTTACATGACTAAATGTTTCCAACGTGTTAAGCAATAAAACTTGTTAAGACTTGATTAAATGAAATAAGTTTCATATAGACAATTGATCACCCAAGTTGACCGGCGATTCACGAACATTACAAATTTGTAAAAACTACATGTTGTGGTATATATAGACATATATATATATGGTTGACATGAGATTATGATGAGTAAGTATCTCACTAAGTATATCAATAATGTGTGATATACATAAGAAATGAGATTACTAAGTTAAGAAACTCGAAATGATATATATAACGATTATCGTTATGATAACGTCTACTAAATACATATGTATCATATTAAGATATTGATACACTATATTTAACATGATAAAATGATATCTAAATATATCATTAAGTGTGTTAACAATGAACTACATATGTAAAAACAAGACTACTAACTCAAGAATTACGAAACGAGACTTATATGTAACGATTATCGTTGTAACGATATTTTAATGTATATATCATATTAAGAGATATTCATACATCATGATATCATGATAACATAATAATTTAACATCTCATTTGATATAATAAACATTGGGTTAACAACATTAATTGAGATCATTAACTTAAAGGTTTCAAAACAACACTTACATGTAACGACTAACGAAGACTTAACGACTCCATTAGAATGTATATACATGTTGTGTTTTGATATGTATTCTTAAACTTTTGAAAGACTTCAAGACACATATCAAAGTACTTCTACTTAACAAAAATTCTTACAATTACATCCTCGTTCAGTTTCATCAACAATTCTACTCGTATGCACCCGTATTCGTACTCGTACAATACACAGCTTTTAGATGTATGTACTATTGGTATATATACTCCAATGATCAGCTCTTAGCAGCCCATGTGAGTCACCTAACACATGTGGGAACCATCATTTGGCAACTAGCATGAAATATCTCATAAAATTACAAAAATATTAGTAATCATTCATGACTTATTTACATGAAAACAAAATTACATATCCTTTATATCTAATCCGTATACCAACGACCAAAAACACCTACAAACACTTTCATTTTTCAATTTTCTTCATCAAATTGATCTCTCTCAAGTTCCATCTTCAAGTTCTAAGTGTTCTTCATAAATTCCATAAGTATAGTTTCATAAAAATCAAGAATACTTTCAAGTTTGCAAGTCTACTTCCAAGCTTTCTAATCCATTCCAAGTAATCATCTAAGATCAAGGAACCTTTGTTATTTATAGTAGGTTATCTTTCTAATTCAAGGTAATATTCATATTCAAACTTTGATTCAATTTCTACAACTATAACAATCTTATTTCGAGTGAAAATCTTACTTGAACTGTTTTCGTGTCATGATTCTACTTCAAGAACTTTCAAGCCATCCAAGGATCCTTTGAAGCTAGATCCATTTTTCTCATTTCCAGTAGTTTTATCCAGAAAACTTGAGGTAGTAATGATGTTCATAACATCATTCGATTCATACATATAAAGCTATCTTATTTGAGGGTTTAAACTTGTAATCACTAGAACATAGTTTAGTTAATTCTAAACTTGTTCGAAAACAAAAGTTAATCCTTCTAACTTGACTTTTAAAATCAACTAAACACATGTTTTATATCTATATGATATGCTAACTTAATGATTTAAAACCTGGAAACACGATGAACACCATAAAATCGGATATACGCCGTCGTAGTGAAACCGGGGGCTGTTTTGGTTTGGATAATTAAAAACTATGATAAACTTTGATTTAAAAGTTTTTCTTCTGGGAAAATGATTTTTCATATGAACATGAAACTATATCCAAAAATCTTGGTTAAACTCAAAGTGAAAGTATGTTTTTCAAAATGGTCATCAAGATGTCGTTCTTTCGACGGAAATGACTACCTCTTTAGTAATTGACATGTAACTTAAATTTCTGATAAACCTATACTTTTTCTATTTGGATTCTTAAATTAGAGTTCAATATGAAACCATAGCAATTTGATTCACTCAAAACGGATTTAAAATGAAGAAGTTATGGGTAAAACAAGATTGGATATTTTTGATCTTTTTAGCTACGGGAAATGTTTAACAAATCTATACAAATCATATCCTAGCTAACTTATATTGTATTATACATGTATTCTAATATATTATGTAATCTTAGGATACCATAGACACGTATGCAAATGTTTTGACATATCATATCGACGCATGTATATAGACACAAAAACTAATAAGAAAAGGTTGCTATGCTGTTCTAGCACACGTCGAGAAAGTACAAACTGAAGAAAAGAGCATCAATGATGTTCCCGTCGCAAAAGAATTTTCCGATGTATTTCCGAAAGAATTACCGGGACTACCTCCACATCGATCTGTTAAATTTCAAATAGATCTTGTACCAGGAGCTGCACCAATAGCTCATGCTCCTTACAGACTCGCACCCAGCAAAATGAAAGAACTGCAAAGCCAACTGCAAGAACTATTAGAACGTGGTTTCATTCGACCAAGCACATCACCATGGGGAGCTCCTATTTTGTTTGTCAAGAAGAAGGATGGTACATTTAGGTTGTATATTGACTACAGAGAGTTGAATAAACTTACCATCAAAAACCGTTATCCACTGCCGAGAATTGACGACTTATTTGATCAACTACAAGGCTCGTCAGTTTATTCGAAAATTGATTTACGTTCTGGATATCATCAAATGCGAGTAAAGGAGGATGATATTCCAAAAACTGCTTTTAGGACGCCTTATGGTCATTACGAGTTTATGGTTATGCCGTTTGGATTGACTAACGCACCAGCTATGTTCATGGACCTTATGAACCGAGTGTGTGGGCCATATCTTGACAAGCTTGTCATTGTTTTCATCGATGACATACTTATTTACTCAAAGAATGATCAAGAGCACAAAGAACATTTGAGAAAAGTGCTAGAAGTATTGAGGAAAGAAAAACTGTACGCTAAGTTTTTAAAGTGTGCATTTTGGTTGGAAGAAGTTCAATTCCTCGGTCACATAGTGAACAAAGAAGGTATCCAGGTGGACCCGGCAAAGATCGAAACCGTTGAAAAGTGAGAAACCCCAAAAACTGCGAAGTATATACGTCAATTTTTAGGATTGGCACAGAAGATTCATCCAAGATTTCTCCAAAATAGCAAAACCCTTGACTGCAATAATGCATAAAGGGAAGAAATTTGAATGAAAGGATGAACAAGAGAAGGCGTTTCAGTTATTGAAGAAAAAGCTAACTACGGCACCTATATTGTCATTGCCTGAAGGGAATAATGATTTTGTGATTTATTGTGACGCATCAAAGCAAGGTCTCGGTTGTGTATTAATGCAACGAACGAAGGTGATTGCTTATGCGTCTAGACAATTGAAGATTCACGAGCAAAATTATACGACTCACGATTTGGAATTGGGTGCTGTTGTTTTTGCATTAAAGACTTGGAGGCATTATTTATTTGGGGTCAAAAGTATTATATATACCGACCACAAAAGTCTCCAACATATATTTAATCAGAAGCAACTGAATATGAGACAACGCAGGTGGATTGAACTGTTGAATGATTATGATTTTGAGATTCGATACCACCCGGGGAAGGCGAATGTGGTAGCTAACGCTTTGAGTAGAAAGGACAGAGAACCTATACGGGTAAAAGCTATGAATATAATTATTCGTACTAACCTTACTACTCAAATAAAGGAGGCGCAACAGGGGGTTGTAAAAGAAGGAAAGTTGAAGAATGAGATACCCAAAGGATCAGAGAAACATCTTAATATTCGGAAAGACGGAACCCGATATAGGGCTGATAGAATTTGGGTACCAAGGTTTGGAGATGTGAGAGAAATGGTACTTAAGGAAGCACATAAAACCAGATATTCAATACATCCCGGAGCGGGGAAGATGTATATTGTGATGGTTTCTGATCTACCTAACGAATAATATATCAAATCTTATTATTGGGACAAAATAAAATTTGATTTGACCCTTAAAAAAGTCCCGCGAATTCGCGGGTAATAATAATAATAATAATAATAATTGGATTCAGATTGATAAAATTTGTAAAATTTAGCTTTCGGGTGCATACCGAGGCTTTGTTACAGATTCAGAGAAGGAGGTAATCACTGATACTCTACAAAAAACTGAAGATTGGCTATATGAAGAAGAAGACAGTGATGATGAATCCGAACAAGACTATACTGGAAAACTTGATGGTTTAAAAAAGGTGTTTTAGAAAATGAAACCATTAAGATTACAATTACAATTTTCTTATGTTCATGAAATTTAATCATATTTGTTTATGTAGTTAATATATCCGGTTGAAAAGAAATACAAGGATCACAAGGAGGAAAAAGCTAGGGAACAAGCGATAAACACTCTGCTAACTTGTGTTCAAGAATATCGTGTGTCTGCAGGGTCAATGCCTCCTCGGTTCAGGAATGAGGTATTATTTAATCCTAGACCTTACATAATATTTTACTAATTATTTTTTTTGGTAAAATGTTACCCCGATGAATAGTATTAAAATAATAAAAGATATTTTACTAATTATTTGCACACAAAAAAATATTTTTTCACGTCCCATACAAATTAGTTTAATCAAAGCTGCATGTTTTTTTCTCTTGAAATTGAGCTACAATTGTACCAATGAAGAATTTAACGTATATATGTACATATAATATATTGATAAATGGGTTGTAAGTATTTATAGCAATAATTTATGGCAAGTAATAATGCATATTAAAGATATTAAAAATTGGGTGAATGATTTATATCAACATCTTTCATCTCCCGAAATCGATGCCTCTGAAATCTGGTCAAGTACCATTAAAACTAATTAACATGGAAACTTTTCAAAGGTTAGTTATAATTATGATCAATTACTTGTATTATTAGAAACTGCGGATTAATAACTTTTTCCTTACCCTGCCTACTTGTGCTATTTATTATTATTTTCAGGAGATGCAATGGCGTAATTGAATCCATGCCATCATACGCTAAGCATGGTAAACAAGTGAACTTAGTGCATAGACGCCAACACGAGAAATCTGTTGACATGTATCAAAGTGATGAGATTGACTCGGCCCAGACAGATAATTTTGCTGACTCGGACCAACGGGACAAAGCTGTTGAGTTGGAACAAAGAAAAGACCAAAATGTTGACTTTGGGGATCACAAGGAGAAAAAAGCCAAGGAACAAGCGACAAAAATTCTGCAAACTTGTGTTGGACACTATCGTTTGACTGCAGAGGCATTGCCTCCTCCATCAAAGAATAAGGTATTATAATCTAGACCTTAAATAATTTTATATTAATTATTTGCACACACAAAAAAAAAGAACTATTCATCATGTCGTGTATATTAATCTTATCAAAGCTGCATGTCTTTTTCTTGAATTGAGTTACAATTGTACTCACCCTTCAGTAGTCACATTCTTTATTGTTGTTCTTTTGAGTATTATTTATTAACAAAAAATGCCGCCTTCCCTCGTATATATGTCTATCATCTATTAGGGAATATGAGTAAAACTTGTGTAACTGTTCCTATGCAGGTAAAAAAAGAGATTAATGAAATGGATAGGTTGCTGAGTTATCTCTCTCAACATCATTCATCTCCCAAAATTCATGCCTCTAAAGTCTCGTCAACTTCCATTAAAACTGAAATGGAACAATTTCAGAGGTTAGTTATAATAACTTTAACTTGTATAATAATTAGTAACAGTGGACCCTTACACCCGGCTTACTTGTTCTATTTATTTTTTCAGGAAATGCGAAGACATAATTGAATCCGTGCCATCAAACCCTAAACATGGTAAACAAGTGAAAGTAGACCATAGACGCCAACCTAAGAAATCTGTTGACACATATCAAAGTAATGAGATTGACTCGGCCCAGACAGATAAATCTGCTGACTCGGACCAAGGGGACAAGCTGTTAAGTTGGAACAAAGAGACCAAAATTTTGACTCCGGGGACCAAACCGTAAAATCAAAGCTGAGGGATAATGTTGTTGACTCTGACCTAAAGGACCAATCTGTCGAGGCAGACCAAAAGGATGAAACTGATCCTATGCAAGTCGATTAACGATGCACTCATTTTTATTTTGGGGAATGTTGCACACGTTATATATGCTACATATTTTGCTTTCATGACGATCTCTGATTTATGTTTTGAAAACTTGGCTGTGCGTCTGATATTTGCAACTAGTCTTTATATGTATGTTTTCTACATAATACTTTCACATCCACTATACTGTTTCTAACATTATCCTGTAATTAATACGCCTTTGAACCACCTAGGCATTGCCTCAATGGTTATAAGCTCTGAGTCCTAGTTGGCATTGGTTCGAATTCAAGGGGAGGCTTTCTCTGTGATTCTGTTGCGGTGAATAAATGTGTATGCCCTAATCCACCTGGTTTAATTCAAAGTACATCGGGTACCCAATGTGGCGATGATGTGTGAAGAGTTTTCTCATAACGGGTGTGTGGGTGACAGATGAGAGAACTCGATGTCAAAATTGCCGTTTAAAAAAAAATTAATACGTCTTCGTCTAGAACTGTCTACTTATTCTAGTGATATTTATGTGGCTTTTATATCAGCATATAATTATCTTTGGAATATATATATATATATATATATATATATATATATATATATATATATATATATATATATATATATATATATATATATATATATATATATATATATATATATATATATATATATATATATATATATAGGGGCAGGATCAATGGGGAAGTAACCAATCGGGGGGAAGCGGGGGAAGCAAAAAAATTTTTTTTGGTTTTTTTTGAATTTTTTTTTTCCGGCATCAAGATCACACGAAAATATGAACATTTAGAATAGACACTTCCTGATGAATGTTATTATTTAGGCGGGAAAACGATCGACAAAAATAACATTCAAGATAATATTGTTCGTGAAGAATATGAACGTTTTTTTTTCATGTTTTGTGAAGTAAAAATTTAGCCCGATTTAGAGTTTAGGGTTTAGGGTTTAGGGTTTGGTGTTTTGGGTTTATGGACACCAAACCCTAAACCCTAAACCCTAAACTCTAAATCGGGCTAAATTTTACTTCACAAAACATGAAAGAAAAAAAACGCCAAACCCTAAACCCTAAACCCTAAACCCTAAACTCTAAACCGTTCGTGTTAAAAACTCAATCTAAATCCTAAATCTAAACCCTAAATCTAAACCCTAAACCCTAAATTTCTAAACCCTAATATCTAAACCCTATAAACCCTAATATCTAAACTCTAATATCTAAACCCCAATAGCTAAAACCTCAAAATACGCTCGAAAAACACGATAATTGTTATATATTACTTCTTTGAGCGTTTTCCCGCCAAAATAAAAACATTTATCACAAAGTGTCTCTACTAAATGTTCATATTTTCATCTCATCTATAATGTTCGTGAACAAAGTTTTTTCAAAAAACGAAAAAAAAAAAAATTTTGCTTCCCCCCGCTTCCCCCCGAATGGTTACTTCCCTCTTGATCCTACCACTATATATATATATATATATATATATATATATATATATATATATATATATATATATATATATATATATATATATATATATAGGGTGAGGATCCATGAAGAATTAAAGGTAGTAGAGAACTCATGAAACTCGTGCAGATTGAGTCAATGCTGCAGATTGACTTTTTTTTTTGCAGTTTTTTTCTGTGCAGATTGACTTTTTTTTTGTGTGCAGATACTTTTTTTTTTTTTTTGCAGATTGACTTTTTTCTGTGCATATTGACTTTTTTTTGTGCAGATTGAGTCTATCTGCGTTTTTTTTGCAGTTTTTTTTTTGCAGATCGACTTTTTTTCTGTGCAGATTGACTTTTTTTTGTGCAGATTGAGTCAATCTGTGTGCAGATTAATGTTTTTTTTTGCAGTTATTTATTTATTTTTTGCAGACTGACTTTTTTTTTTCTGTGCAGATTGACTGTTTTTTTTTCAGATTTTTTTCCCATAGATTGAAGCTCAATCTCCACATAGATTGAAGTTCAATCTATGAGTTCTATGAGTTCTCTACATACTCTAGTTCTCTAGGGATCCTTTCACTATATATATATATATATATATATATATATATATATATATATATATATATATATATATATATATATATATATATATATATATATATATATATATGATCAATCCTAAATCAAGTTATCACTTAATTAAGGATTAAGTGCAATAATAAGATGGAGGATGGGATGTTTGATGATTATTTTGGGCCCCGATGATCGTCTTTCACTTTAACAATCAAGTGATCAACCACCCCGGCCCAGTCTTGATTGTCAATTAGCATGATTCACCTTAGCGCAATGTAGAAATCCCTTGGGCAAAATCACAAGTAAAAATCACAAAGGCTAGAGCAAATGGCAGAGAATCAACAACCTATAAATGAGAGGCCATGCTCTCTATTTATAGTATTCGAAATATCCGCGGTCTGCGGATTGCTTAACTATCCGCGGAAACTTAGCGGATTAAACCGCAGTCTTTTATTAAGGCGGAAACATAACCGTTATACTTATTTTCAGCGGATATTTCACACCTTTTTATTATAGTTCGCGTAACTTCTGCTTTTGACCTTTAGCCAATAAAATATACATATACAATGCTATGTATATGATCAAGTCCCCCCAGTTTATTATGATACATTTCGCGAAGCAAATGTATCATGATAAACTCTATAAATAAAACCGTGCTACCTTAAAATATATTCGCAAGTGGTTTTTTAATAATAATTTTTACCACCAAATTATTACCGTTTATTGTAGCAATTAGAACTCGCAATTACACAGGTAACTTTGCAAAGCTGTCAAATTAGAAACGTTGTAACGACTAGAAAATTACCGTTTACATGTTGCGGTAATTTTATCCGTTTAAGAGTAATCATTACCCTTTCGACTTCCTCGCCCTAATTTCAATTATAAATAGCTGGTAAACTCGCATAAAAAACTCTACGCTTTCTTCTTCAATTGCTTATTCAATCGAACATTCCTATTCATACGCGTTTATTGCAATTATTCGATTCAACCCCAATAACTTTTCAATTCAACAGCCAATTTAATTATATTATTGCAAATGGCATCCTCATCTACTACTAACACTCCCGGCACCTTTGTGTCATATACGACGGAGGCAAAAATCCAAACCCTGCAGCAGTATTATCCACTGCTTGCACAATTTTCACCCACCGCCCCATCAGCGGAGGATAGGGCGAATGCTCCGCCCAAGGTGAAAGGACCCGTCATAATCCATCTGGACGAATACATTACATTTGGTTACATCGCGAGGTACTTGACCTCTATATGATACATTTTACAAACATTGCATTCGTTTTTAAAAGACAAACTTTCATTTCATCGAAAGTTGACAGGCATGCATACCATTTCATAATATATCTAAACTATAAATGACTTGATAATATTCTTGATGAACTCAACGACTCGAATGCAACGTCTTTTGAAATATGTCATGAATGACTCCAAGTAATATCTCTAATATGAGCAAATGCACAGCGGAAGATTTCTTTCATACCTGAGAATAAACATGCTTTCAAGTGTCAACCAAAAGGTTGGTGAGTTCATTAGTTTATCATAATCATTCATTTTCATCATTTTAATATACCATAAGATTTTCATTTCTCATAAATACACATCTCATATCAGGCATTTCGCAAACTGCATAGATATAAAAATCATTCACATGGTGAACACCTGGTAACCGACATTAACAAGATGCATATAGAATATCCCCATTATTCCGGGACACCCATCGGACATGATAAATTTCGAAGTACTAAAGCATTCCAAATTTTAGAATGGGGGTTGTTAGTTTCCGTAGATCTACCTTTAGGATTCATGTCAATTAGGTGTGCACTAATTCTCAAAATTAGTGATGTTCCCTAATTCTTAAGCTACCAAGCTAAAAGAGTGATATTCGATTCGATAATCCAACCATAGAATGCAATTTTCGAGTACTTGTGTCTATTTCGTAAAACAGTTATAAAAACAGCGCATGTATTCTCAGTCCCAAAAATATATATTGCAAAAACATTTAAAAAGGGAGCAAATGAAACTCACTATCCAATATTTTGTAGTAAAAATATTCATACAACGATACTGAACAATGCAGGGTTGGCCTTGGATTCACGAACCTATAACATTTGTATATATATTAACACATATAATTGTAATCGAACAAATTATGTATTATTCTTAGTGATATAATTATTATATTTAATAATTTATAGGTTTCCTTAATAATTTAGTTAGATATATTTACTTTATTTACTTTAGATAGATAATTATTATTTATTATAAAAATACTAATAGAGTTATGTTATATGTTTTAAATATATTTTGATATAATTAATATTTATTTGTTATAATATTAATAATAGGAGTAATATTAATAATTGTCATACCCCGTCCAAATTCTCCTGAACGAATACAATAACATCTGGTACCATCGCGATGAACTGAATTTTATATGCCATAAACGACTCCATGTAAATGAGCAAATGCACTGCGGAAGGTTTCTTTCATACCTGAGAATAAACATGCTTAAAAGTGTCAACCAAAAGGTTGGTGAGTTCATAGGTTTATCATAAAACAATAAAATTCTGTAATTTTAGTAGACCACAAGATTTAAATGTGAATGGTACAAATGGGCTCGAATCCTATACCCACCTGTAATGTACATGCGATATCTTTAAATACAGTACATCTTTCTTGTGTACGAAACCATTTTCATAAATCATAGTAACCGTACACATATCTTGTGCACAAAAATAACATACACATAACCTGTGTAATAAATCATTCTCTCGATATATAACATTCACATCAACTGGTGGCAATTATCATGTCCACATAATTCAATGGTGGCAATTATCATGTCCACATAATTCAATGGTGGCAATTATCATGTCCACATAATTCAATAATAATCCGCAGAACTTCTGTCTGCATAATAATTCATTCGAGGAATGTTTTGCTTGTGTCTATCTCGTCAAACATTTATAAAAGCATTTCATGTATTCGCAGTTCAAAATATATTTCAAAAGCATTTAATAAAGCAGTTGTAAAAACAGCGCATGTATTCTCAGTCCCAAAAATGTAAAGAGTAAAAGAGAATCAAATGAACTCACAATTCTGTATTTTGTAGTAAAAATACATATGACGACATTGAACAATTGTAGGGTTGGCCTCGGATTCACGAACCTATATCATTTATATGTATTAACACATTGTAATCGAACAAATTTATCTACTATTATTATTAATGATATATTTGTTATTTTAATGAATTATGTGCTTCATTAATTAATAAACTATATTTATTTTATAAATACTTAATATAAAATTAATGTAGTTAGGTTATATGTTTTAACTACATTTTTATAAAAATATTATTTCTTCATTAAAATAATAATTATAATAATACTACATTAATAATAACAATAGTAATACTCAAAATGATAAAATTGATAAATTTAGTAATAATGTTACTAAAAATGATAATTTTTCTAATAATAATAATAATAATAATAATAATAATAATAATAATAATAATAATAATAATAATAATAATAATAATAATAATACTTAATAGTAATAATAATAATAAGAATAACTCTATTAATATTAAATATAATAATAATAATAATAATATTAATCATAATAATAATAATAATAATAATAATAATAATAATAATAATAATAATAATAATAATAATAATAATAATAATAATAATAATAATAGTAATATGTAATTATACTACCTCTTAAATAAACATGTATGCATGTTCTCGGCACAACATGACAATGAAGCCCAAGGTAGCTGGCCCAATGTGATGCCCCGTACAAAACCATCGTGTACGAATCATCAACAACAGGATCATTACAAGGTTAAGTACTATATGATGTAATTAAAGAAGTTGCATTCACGATAAAAAGGTGATGTCATAACCGACATCAAATGTTTTACATTTCAAAAGCATGCTTCACTAAGTAGAAGCAAATAATAAGTGTATGTGACCACAATGGTCGTTACAAGTCATAGTTCAAAAGTACGAATGTTTGAATGCAAAATAAAGTAGTTCATGCGATAGCAACTCTAAGCAGCGGGTGTCTACAGCACGACTAGTACACAGCGGAAGCTAACCTCAAGCACCTGAGAAAAACATGCTTAAAAACGTCAACACAAAGGTTGGTGAGCTATAGTTTAAGTATAACAGTATGTAAGGTAGGCCACGAGATTTCAGTGCTACAAAGAGCATTTCAAAACAGTATGATAAAGTATATGTTAACCGTGGGCACTTGGTAACTAACTTAACGTTTATACCCCCTGAAAGTACACTTGGCAAGTGCGTATGTTTACGAAGTATTAAACACTCGTTAAATGCTAGCGCGACTAGCCCGAGTGGAGATGTCAAACCCTATGGATCCATATCTAAGATTCGCGTTCACCGGTTCAAAAACCAATGACTAAACGTTACCGAGCTAAAGGGAATGTTTATACCGTTGTATAACCCACACATATATAAGTTTATGTACTTGTGCCTAGTATGTAAAACGTAAAATCAGCATGTATTCTCAGTTCCCAAAATAAGTTAAAGTAAAAAGGGAATGCTATAACTCACAATGATAATGTAGTCGTAAAGTCGGTTCGGAAAAGGTGTGCAAGTAATCGGTCTGAAGGTCCTCAACCTAAGTTAAATAGTACTAAGTCAGTAAATCATCTTAATAGGTTTAAAAGTATGTAAATAAGGTCTTAAGGGTCATCATCATTCATCATCAAACAAAAGGCGTAAAGTAAGTTTCGTTTATGAAAGTAGTTTACAACAAAGGCTGACTTCAGTCAGTCACCACGGCCTCTACCCTTACTGAATTAAGGTGAGACCAGTGGCCATGGCTCCGTCTATGAGTCCCTTAAGTGTGATAAAAATTTCAGAAGCTAACTCGTCTTGGTTTGACCGTGGCGACGGTCTAAGTGCGAGTAGGTCAGAAATTTCTGCACAACGTTAAAGGACATAGTGACGATCGGAGGGCCATAAATCCTAAACCGTAACTCGGATTAAGACGAGTCCTATATGAAAAGTTATCTACTCGAAAAGATATATTTGAAAATCATGGTTAGAACAGCCCAGGTCTACTGGTATGTTACAGAAACAGCAGGTCATTAGGTTTTGGACAGAAACAGTAAGTTTAAGTGAGTTCCGGTGGTCTTGGTGCTTGATGTTCATCATGGTTCTCGTCATTGATGCATATAGCTTTAAGTGTACAACTCATTGATGTATCTACATCATCTTAACCAAGTCTTGACCATCATAACCCTCGTGCAAGTCTAAGACATGAAGCACAACTCACTTAAGAGTTGTATGAAGTTTGATGAACCAAAGTTACATCAAAGTCTTAGATCTAACACCTACATGAACTTTAAAGCTAATAACAAGTTACAAACTTGAAAGTAAACTAACTAATCAAGATCTTAAGATTTAGAACATAGTTCTTAGTTAGATCTTGAAGATCCAAGACCCAAAAGTCTAGATCAAGCATAAGTATACAAAGTTATATTTAAAGAAAACTTATTTGTGTGTTCTTGAACTTTCAAGGTTAACTTTTAGTTCAAGATTAATGAGATCAAGACTAACTTGTAGTACTTGACCATTTAAACTAATTACATGAAGGTAAAGTGCAAGAAGAAGTAAACTAAGTAAACATTTAATTTGTTCATGGTTATTCATACTATAAAGATTCAAACCAAAGTTTGATCTTTAGAAAGTAAACTTTAAAGTTTACTTCATGAACTTCAAGTATGAGTTTAATCCACACATGAACTTTGCAATCTTTTAGGAAAGTATATGTAGAACCATAACTAGTAAGTTATGTTCTTGAGTGTTCTTGATAAATACAAGATATTATGAAGAATCAAACTAGTAAGTTTGATCTTGTAGCTAGTAAAGAACAACTAACAATTATATGTAACAACTAACAACAACAAGTAACAAAATATGATGATGATTCAAGGGTGTTTGAATTCGGTTTTGGTTAAAGAAAAAGAAGAGAAATTAAAGCTTGTTACTTACTACAACTAGAGAGAAAAGAGAGAAAACTTGGAAGTATTTTTGTGTGTGTGTTTGAATGAGAGGATTTGTGAGTGAGTAGTAATGTAAAAATGAAATCAAAACCTCCATTTAGTAGCCCTAAGGCCACGGTTTCTGCAGCAAAATGGGAGGGGGGAGTTGTTCTTTGGTTATTAGTGTGTTAAAGCTTCAAAAGTTGGACAAAAGATGGGGTTTCATGGGAATAACAAGTTAACTAGATTCCTAAACAAGTTAACTAACTAGTTACCAACAAATTTGATACTTATATGCAAGAGTGGGCTAACTAAGTCCACTTAAAAGGTAGGGTGGGCTTACAAGCCCAAAGTCATAAGTCCATTTCACTACTAAAGCCCAAGTTCACTTAATTAACAAATTAATCCATTTAAAGCCCAAGTAATTAACCAACAACCTTAGTTAATTAAAATGATTAATAAAACTAATCATGAATGTAAATAATACTTGAAAATATTATTCGTGCAAGTTCCGGGTGTCACAAAGACGTTTCGAGCAATTAAAGTCAAGTTCGGGCAATTATGGCAACATGCAAATGTAATGACATACATTCGTTTAATCACACGTATTAATAATAATACTTATTAATAAATAAACATTGGAAAATCCAGGGTCGTTACATTACCCACCTGTTAAAGAAAATTTCATCTCGAAATTTTAAGCTGAGGTAGATGGAGGAGTCGGGAAAAGGTGAGGATACTTCCGCATCATTTAATCCTCTCATTCCCAAGTAAATTCAGGTCCTCGTTTGGCATTCCATCGTACTCGTACAATCGAAATCTTGTTGCGTTTCAAAGTTTTGATCTCACGATCCATAATTTCAACAGGTTCCTCCACAAAGTGGAGTTTGTCATCAATTGTAAGTTCTTCCAGTGGTATGATAAGTTCTGGTGCAGCAAGACACTTCTTCAAGTTTGACACATGGAAGGTAGGATGAACTGAGCTCAATTATGCTGGTAGATCCAAACGGTAAGCAACGGGTCCAACACGTTCCAAGATCTCTAAAGGACCAATGTATCGTGGGTTCAACTTTCCACATTTTCCAAAACGGATCACACCTTTCCACGGTGCAACCTTCAACATTACACGATCACCAACATTAAATTCAAAGTCCTTACGTTTAAGATCAGCATAACTCTTTTGGCGATCACGGGCAATCTTAAGTCTAGCTTGGATCTGAGCAATCTTCTTCGTGGTTTCGTGGACGACCTCGGGTCCGGTGATTTGCTTTTCGCCTACTTCGGCCCAACAAATAGGAGATCGGCACTTGCGGCCATACAACGCTTCAAAAGGCGCGGCATTAATGCTAGAGTGATAACTGTTGTTGTAAGAAAATTCGGCTAGTGGCAAATGCCTTTCCCAGGCCTTTCCGAAATCAATGACACATGCACGCAACATGTCTTCCAAGGTCTGAATTGTTGGTTCACTTTGCCCGTCATTCTGAGGATGATAAGCAGTACTCATGTCAAGACGTGTTCCCATGGCTTCTTGCAAAGAACGCCAAAACCTAGAAGCAAAACGGGGATCGCGATCGGAGATGATCAATAAAGGTACACCATGTCGTGATACAACCTCCTTAATGTAAAGTTGAGCAAGTCTTTCCATTGTATCAGTCTCCTTCATCGCTAGGAAGTGTGCAGATTTGGTAAGGCGGTCAACAATAACCCAAATAGTATCGTATCCGCCCACCGTCTTTGGCAGCTTAGTAATGAAATCTATCGTGATCCTTTTCCACTTCCATTGTGGGATCTCCGGCTGTTGAAGTAATCCAGAAGGTCTCTGATGCTCGGATTTAACCTTCGAGCAAGTCAAACACTTACCAACATAAGTCGCAACGTCCTTCTTAAGATTCGGCCACCAATACTGTTCTTTAAGGTCGTGGTACATTTTGCCAGCTCCAGGATGAATCGAATATCTCGATTTGTGTGCTTCATCAAGTATAAGGTTTCGTAGATCTCCATAATAAGGTACCCAAATTCTTCCGGCATAACATCGGAGTCCAGACTCCCTAACCTCGAATCGAGAGACAAGTGTGATGACCCGGAAATTTCCGATCAAATTTAAACTTTAATCTTTATATGTTTCCGACACGATAAGCAAAATCTGTAATGTTGAGTCTTGAAAGTTTTGAAATCTATATTCATGTAATCAATTACCCTTTGACTATGCTCAACGATTTACGAACATTTATGTGTATATTGATATGTATATATAATATATACTTATTAGTTGAAAACGTTAACAAAGTATTAGACATATAATACTTTACATGAACGTATTTTGTTTCAATATAAGTTAATATAGTTATTGACGAAATTAAAAGATAATATCATATGATTGAATTATCAGATACATTGAATTATGATTACGAGTCTCTGTTATGAGGTCCACGTTGATTTGAGAAATCGTTTGTTTTTAACGGTATTCGGAATAAATGATAAAGTGATTTTCAAATGAAAACAAAGTATCACTTATCTAGTGTCAGACAAATGTTAGTGGAGAATTGAATTTCATATTACTTGATTGATCTATTTACAAACGTGCGAAAACGTTTTCCAATGTAATATAACTTGGTTATTAAAATGTCTTTGTTAGATAACGTAAGTTGAATATTAATTGTTATGATATATTTAAATAACTTGCAACGTGTATTTAAAACGTGTTTATGTATATTAAATACATATCTGATTACAAATTATTTATGTAAACGATAGCAACACTTGTTATTTGATTTGATCGATTTTAAGATATATTATTTAGAAAGTTTAAGGAAATTAAACTAAACGTTGGCGCATAAATGAATTATATCAAATTAATTTTAAAGTATAAATGTTACGTGTTATAAGATTTTCTAAACGAATTTAAAATAAACTTTTGAACTATTATTAGTTTTGAAAAACTAAATATTATATTATTACATTAATATTTCCATTATATACGGTATGTACAAGTTTATATTTTAAATGAAAATATATTTTTATTTTACAAAGTGATGAATAATAATATCAAATTAGTCATAAAACGTTTTGATTTAATATTATTAAATATGCTTTGATAAATAACGAGACTATGATTTATAGAAGTAAATAACCAAAACACTCAAAAGATTAAATTACACTTTGAGTGGGTTAGTTTTCCATTAATTTAAGTCTAATTATTAATAAAGGTACAATTCGCGAAATGTAAGGTATCAGTTTTCTAAGCATACGAAAATGCGTTCGAGAAACCGGAACCGGGACGTAAGACGGGTGACAACGTACAAATTGTTAGAAACTAATACAATTTATTATTATTAACACTAATAGTATTATTATTATCATTTTTATGAATTTTGTATCATTAGTACTTATATAATAATAATTATTATTAATATATTATCAATTATTAATATTAATTTAATTATAAAAAAAAAAGAATCAAGAACTAGTACCATTCAGTTTCACATCCACATCCCTACTGTATATGATTTTTGTATCTGTCGAAGTTTGTTATGAGTCTGCTTTAATCACAATTCAAAACAGAAATCCTTTGCTATATATTGTCTATTGCATTCAGTGATTGAATAAAACTGAAAAACCCAGAAAATAAGCTCCACACTCTGTACATTTATCTTTTTCATCATATTTTGATTTTGAATGAATTTTCAAAATGTAATAATACAGTCTTGTTAGGAATCATCTATCTAAACTATCTGTAAGTTTTCAATCCTCAATTCTTTCTATTAATCTCTAATTTTGGAGTCAAAGTTTTGGTTTTAAAAGTCAACTAAGTGTTCTTGAATCAAATTCGAGTTTGTTTTGATATCTCCAGTTAATTTGATGATCCATAAAGATTATAGGAATGATTTGCAACACAATTCATGTTGTAATCATAACCTATAACACTCTTAATCTAAAAATCAATTTTTGAGTTCTTGAGTTCTTCATAGTAATATACACTAACGTAAATTCGAAACAAATTTCAAAAACTAAAAATACAGAGTTGTTAGGAATCATTTACTTAAACTTCCTGCAAAATCTCAAGTTCCAATTCTTAATAACGAATTCGAATTTGCGAGTCAAAGTTAAATTGTCAAAAGTCAACTATTTTGTTCTTGGAGAAATTAGAGCTTGTTTTGATGTTTTAAGTTAAATTGATGATTTTGATAGATTTTAAGAATGATTTGAAATATGTTTCATGTTGTAAAGATTGTCCAAAACGAACTCAAAATTGAAAACAAAAATTTTTTTTTTTCTAGCTACGAGCAAGCAGTAGCATTTTTTGTGTTTTTTTTTCTCATTTTTTTTATATCATGAACACATTTTTTTTTTGTTTCATGTTGTTTACAAGTCATAAATGAAAACCCGTTCGATTGTTGTTGAGTTTTTGCTCTCGTTTGATTTTAAACTTGGTGAAGAAGATGATGAACTAAGATGAAAGAAATACTAGATATATATGTTTGGGTTGCCTTATAAGTCAGAAAAACATGGATGGCAGAATGGTTAAGGGTGTTTGCGGGTGGGCGAGAGGTCTCGAGTTTGAGCCCTGTTTGGGGCAGTTTTTTTTAGAAAAGCTCTTTGAAGGTAGTTCTCATTTCTAAAATTAATATTATTATTATTATTATTGTTATTATTAGTAGTAATATAATTATTACTATTATTATTACTAAAATAAGAATTTATGATCATTTAATAGTATTGTTATTATGATTGTTATTATTAATATTATAAATTATAAATATTATTATCACCATATAAGTATGATAATCATTATTATCATTATTATTACTAGTATCATACTATTAGTATTATTATTATTACCCTTAGTCAGGTATTTCTACGATTATTAATTTTGCAAAACTAAAGATATATATGTAAATATATTATAACATAAAATATACTAATATTACATAAAAATTATGTTTCAACTAATATTATTGATATAACATTAATTAAATATAAAATAAGTATCATAATATATTATAAGAATAATTAATACATAACAAATATATAAACTTAATTGATTTATACTATAATGTGTTAATACTTGATATAGGTTAGTGAATCCGAGGCCAACCCTGCATTGTTCAATGTCGTCATATGTATTTTTACTACAAAATACATTATAGTGAGTTTCATTATTCCCCTTTTAAATGCTTTTGCAATATATATTTTTGGGACTGAGAATACATGCGCTGCTTTTATAAATGTTTGACGAAATAGACACAAGTACGTGAAACTACATTCTATGGTTGAATTATCGAAATCGAATATGCCCCTTTTTATTAAGTCTGGTAATCTAAGAATTAGGGAACAGACACCCTAATTGACGCGAACTCTAAAGATAGATCTATCGGGCCTAACAAGCCCCATCCAAAGTACCGGATGCTTTACTACTTCGAAATTTATATCATGTCCGAAGGAGGATCCCGGAATGATGGGGATATTCTTATATACATATTGTGAATGTCGGTTACCAGGTGTTCAATCCATATGAATGATAATTTTGTCTCTATGCATGGGACGTATGATTATGAGAAATGGAAGTATGAAATCTTGTGGTCTATTAAAATTAGGAAAGGATTATTTATGTTAAACTAATGAACTCACCAACCTTTTGGTTGACACTTTAAAGCATGTTTATTCTCAGGTATGAAAGAAATCTTCCGCTGTGCACTTGTTCATTTTAGAGACATTACTTGGAGTCATTCAGGACATATTTCAAAAGACATTGCATTCGAGTCGTTGAGTTCATCAAGATTATTATTAAGTCAATTATAGTTAGATATATTATAAAATGGTATGCATGTCGTCAACTTTCGATGTAATGAAAGATTGTCTTTTCAAAAACGAATGCAATGTTTGTAAAATGTATCATATAGAGGTCTAGTGCCTCGCAATGTAACCAAATGTAATGTATTCGTCCTTGTGGATTAGGACGGGTCGTTAGAGTTGGTATCAGAGCGGTGGTCTTAGCGAACCAGGTCTTGCATTAGTGAGTCTAACTGATAGTCGTTAGGATGCAATAGTGAGTCTGGACTTCGACCGTGTCTGCATGTCAAAAGTTTTGCTTATCATTTTTTTGTCGAAAATCATCTATTTATCATCCTTAGGAAATTACCTGCTTATCATTCTTAGTCTAGACACATCTTACTGTAATGATTGCATGAATAGTGTATAGACAAAATTCGTATCTTAGCGTATCTGCTAATTCATATCTTAGCATATCTTGTACTGTAGACTTTGTCTGACAACTTCCGTAGATTCCTCCGTAACATATGGGATTTTAGTATTGTATACGCATATGTGAATTATGTATTGCAGGGTACTAATCTACATCCTATAATCTGTTTCTTATCAAAAATACTTCATCTGATCGTACGAGATGAATCCCTCAACCAGTTCGAGTCCCTCAGACTTCGATAGCTAATCCGATAGTTATTCCGACAGCTATTCCGACACGGATGTTCACCTAAGCTCCGGAGGCAACGTCACCAGAATGAATCAACCAATCAATCATCCCCAATTCATCTGATGGGTTCGTAGTCGACTTAACCGATGGAGACGAGAGGAAGGTGATCCTTTCCACCCACCAACCGAATTTACCTCTTGGCAATGAACCTGAAGCACTTACCGGAGAACCAGTCCGAAACACCATTTTCACCCCCATTTCCTAAATATCTCACCACGATTGTATTCTATCTAAAATTCTAAACCTTATTCATCCGCTCGTACCGACCGACAATCATCCCGGAATAATAGAAGAAGTCAATGAACTTCGCGCTCGAGTAATCAATCTGGAGAATATGGTGCAAAAATTACCAGCTTCAACAACATCACCGGCACCAACAGTACCATCAATAACAACACCAGTGCCATCAACAACCCATGCCTCAACGTCTCATTCTATACCTTGAGTATAATTATCGTTCTACGTATCGTTCTACATCATTTATCTTCGTTCGACATGGCGATTATGTAATCTCTAATGTTTTAGAGATTATATATTCTTGTTCCAACGGTAAATCAAATGAGTTTAATATCATATTGACTCATTAATTCCATGATTACATCTGAAGAAGATATATATGTATATATATTTTCATAAAGATTGTAATTAAAAAAAAAAAAAATCTTGTGTACAAACTGTTAATGATGAAAATATTTTAACGGGTAGGTAATACCCGAGAAATATTTAGATTTCACATTAATAAGTTACACTCTACATTCTTCGAATCTAATTCAACAGTCGTTTACTATCCTACTTACGTCCACCGATATACAAATCCGTTCACCACAGAATAACCACATTCATCCAATTTCATATTTGGATTTTGATTTATCATAATCCAACAAGTGGCATAATGAAGAAATAATGGACACAATAAAAATTGATTAGAAACAGACTAATTAACAATATGAAATTTTGTTAAGAAATCACGCTAACAAGATCCTAGCTAACTGTTCCTAGCTAACTGGTTACATTTTATTTATCGCAATTTAATTATCGCAATTTACATTCTCGCAATTTTATTTATCGTCATTTAATTTCTGTTATTTATTTTACGCACTTTATTTATCGTCATTCTGTTATTTACGCATTTTAAATATCGGGACACGTATACAATGTTTTGACATATCATATCGACCCATCTATATATATATATATATACTTTGAGTTGTGATCGAGTCTGAGACAAATACGGGTCACGATACGTATTAATTAATTCGAATATTATATATTAAACTATATATGAATCAGTGGATTGTTAACTGTGGACTATCGACTGTGGACTAAAAATATTGGACAATTAAAATGAATTAAAATATTGATTATAACCTATGAAACTAAAAATTCTTCAAGTTGCCACTTGATTTCATCTTAAACCTCATTTGTATCTTGACGATTCCAATCTGCGTTCAAACATTTCATATTTCTTGAAAACACCTCAATTGAGAGGATGAACCAACCGCACTTCGTCTACGAAAGAAAAGATTGATGTGTATAGTTATGCACCTGAAAACTCTCGAAAACTGAGTAAACATTTAACACGTAGCTGTGCTAATTCCTTTAACGTTGTTTTTGCCGAAAATAACTTTGCAATCTCTTTCCCAATTAGCAAATTTTGTCACAGCTCCAGCAAGTCAACTTCGACTTTCATTCGGATTAGCCTTATTATAGCCTTGATATATAAACATGCCTTTCACCATCGTTGTTGGGGAACCTTTTATATTCCGCCACATTAGCAGTAAACTTACCAGCAACTTCATTACACGTTGTCTTAAGTCCCTTCGAAGAACCATTATATATGTTCATTAAAACCTTATCATATATTCGTCTGCATCTTGTAACGAGTATTGTCATACCAATTACCGGGAATCATCAATCAGTATTTTGAATCCCGTAACAATTCTACAACAACAGTTATAGGTATACATATAACCTTTATCTCTTAGAATTATGACCTTCCATTCTGAAATTATGAAAAGCACCCAGTCTACGAATCAATACTCGAAATGTTGAAAAAGATGAATGAAGCAGTAAAAACTATAAACGATCTTAACAGCCAGAAGTTTGATAATAAAGAATAGCATGTTGGAAAAGCTCAGAAAAGTTGGAACTGGAAAACGGATTGAGCTAACCATGAAGGAGGCCAAGGACAAATACAATGACCAAACCCTATATTCAAAGAATCCAGATAATTCTGTATCCAATGAAATCTTTAGAGAAAACCTTGCTCTATACTAATATTAAATCTTGTGGAAAATCTTTCTTCATCTACCTTCGATCTTAGAAATTCTGAAAATATCATCATAAATATCTTTGATATTTCTAAGGATATTTTCAAAACTCTTCTTATCCGAAATTGGTTATCTCTTCGTGTTATCTGTGTTACATCATAAAAGAAACTATTTTAGTTTCTAAATTCTAAAACCTTCGAGTAGAAAATATAAATGATTTTGAAGTAGTGTTGGGAACTGAAGCATGAGTTAGTATAATATAATGACATTTGATCAACGTGATTATATTACAGTAAGTCATGCTGAGTTTCTAATGGAACGTGATAATTCACAGAACATATCGTCATCATGTGCCATTTACACGACTCTTACATTCTACCCAATCTCTAAACATATTAAGAACATATCTTCTTGATAGTTCTATCTTTCCGGATATTCTGGTAATTTATCAAATTAAGATCGTACCATTACGATTTTCTTCTTAGAACATTAACAATGTTCATTCCGAAATTCATATCTGCAAATTCTGGACCATTACAAGCGGTGCTTAATCACAAGAAGAAGAAACGAAAGGACAAAACTCTGAAATAGAAATTGGGGTATAAATCGCAACAAATAGGAGAGAGCATTAACAATGGATGACAATGATTAGGGGAGACAGAAGTAGGGACATCGAAATATAAGAAAAGATATAAAACCCAACAACCACCCAGAATTTATAAACCGTATATATCGATGCATATAGCAATATAAAGACACAGGAGAACTAAGAACACTATAAAACCCAGAGTATATTATAAGTGAATAGATTCTTCCGACGGTAGATGGAAAAGAAGAATGATAGATATGAAAGTTAAGAGTATATCAAGAATCAAAATGGGATGGAGCATATTGACGAATGTTTTAAAGTATGAATTGAGGAGAAAGAATAAAAGTTGTGAGTTGTGAAAATAAGGAAACAAAGGGGATGGATTTATAGTAAAATATCCGACAGAGCGATCGCAACAAATTATTGCATTTAAACAAAGAAGATCCAAATTTCCTTAATTACCGAAGAACCAAATCTTATCGCAAGGATTTTATTTAAATTCCATGAAATCCGGAAACAAATCATAACTACGTCATCGGTTAAAATGAATATACAGTTACTCATTTCACTCTCCTGCGATAGCTTCCCTTATACTCTTCACGTAATCAAATTGTTTTATCTATATTACTCAATGATGATAAAACTCTATTCATCGACTCATATTCATCATGAAGACATTTTTATAGTTAGCATGACGACCTCGATCAAATTTCGGGACGAAATTTCTTTAACGGGTAGGTACTGTGATGACCCGGAAATTTCCGATCAAATTTAAACTTTAATCTTTATATGTTTCCGACACGATAAGCAAAATCTGTAATGTTGAGTCTCGAAAGTTTTGAAATCTATATTCATGTAATCAATTACCCTTTGACTATGCTCAACGATTCACGAACATTTATATGTATATTGATATGTATATATAATATATACTTATTAGTTGAAAACGTTAACAAAGTATTAGACATATAATACTTTACATGAACGTATTTTGTTTCAATATAAGTTAATATAGTTATTGACGAAATTAAAAGATAATATCATATGATTGAATTATCAGATACATTGAATTATGATTACGAGTCTCTGTTGTGAGGTCCACGTTGATTTGAGAAATCGTTTATTTTTAACGGTATTCGGAATAAATGATAAAGTGATTTTCAAATGAAAACAAAGTATCACTTATCTAGTGTCAGACAAATGTTAGTGGAGAATTGAATTTCATATTACTTGATTGATCTATTTACAAACGTGCGAAAACGTTTTCCAATGTAATATAACTTGGTTATTAAAATGTCTTTGTTAGATAACGTAAGTTGAATATTAATTGTTAAGATATATTTAAATAACTTGCAACGTGTATTTAAAACGTGTTTATGTATATTAAATACATATCTGATTACAAATTATTTATGTAAACGATAGCAACACTTGTTATTTGATTTGATCGATATTAAGATATATTATTTAGAAAGTTTAAGGAAATTAAACTAAACGTTGGCGCATAAATGAATTATATCAAATTAATTTTAAAGTATATACGTTACGTGTTATAAGATTTTCTAAACGAATTTAAAATAAACTTTTGAACTATTATTAGTTTTGAAAAACTAAATATTATATTATTACATTAATATTTCCATTATATACGGTATGTACAAGTTTATATTTTAAATGAAAATATATTTTTATTTTACAAAGTGATGAATAATAATATCAAATTAGTCATAAAACATTTTGATTTAATATTATTAAATATGCTTTGATAAATAACGAAACTATGATTTATAGAAGTAAATAACCAAAACACACAAAAGATTAAATTACACTTTGAGTGGGTTAGTTTTCCATTAATTTAAGTCTAATTATTAATAAAGGTACAATTCGCGAAATGTAAGGTATCAGTTTTCTAAGCGGAACCGGGACGTAAGACGGGTGACAACGTACAAATTATTAGAAACTAATACAATTTATTATTATTAACACTAATAGTATTATTATTATCATTTTTATGAATTTTGTATCATTAGTACTTATATAATAATAATTATTATTAATATATTATCAATTATTAATATTAATTTAATTATAAAAAAAAAGAATCAAGAACTAGTACCATTCAGTTTCACATCCACATCCCTACTATATATGATTTTTGTATCTGTCGGAGTTTGTTATGAGTCTGCTTTAATCACAATTCAAAACAGAAATCCTTTGCTATATATTGTCTATTGCATTCAGTGATTGAATAAAACTGAAAAACCCAGAAAATAAGCTCCACACTCTGTACATTTATCTTTTTCATCATATTTTGATTTTGAATGAATTTTCAAAATGTAATAATACAGTCTTGTTAGGAATCATCTATCTAAACTATCTGTAAGTTTTCAATCCTCAATTCTTTCTATTAATCTCTAATTTTGGAGTCAAAGTTTTGGTTTTAAAAGTCAACTAAGTGTTCTTGAATCAAATTCGAGTTTGTTTTGATATCTCCAGTTAATTTGATGATCCATAAAGATTATAGGAATGATTTGCAACACAATTCATGTTGTAATCATAACCTATAACACTCTTAATCTAAAAATCAATTTTTGAGTTCTTGAGTTCTTCACAGTAATATACACTAACATAAATTCGAAACAAATTTCAAAAACTAAAAATGTAGAGTTGTTAGGAATCATTTACTTAAACTTCCTGCAAAATCTCAAGTTCCAATTCATAATAACGAATTCGAATTTGCGAGTCAAAGTTAAATTGTCAAAAGTCAACTGTTTTGTTCTTGGAGAAATTAGAGCTTGTTTTGATGTTTTAAGTTAAATTGATGATTTTGATAAATTTTAGGAATGATTTGAAACATGTTTCATGTTGTAAAGATTGTCCAAAACGAACTCAAAATTGAAAACAAAATTTTTTTTTTATAGCTACTAGCAAGCAGTAGCATTTTTTGTGTTTTTTTAATCATTTTTTTTATATCATGAACACATTTTTTTTTTGTTTCATGTTGTTTACAAGTCATAAATGAAAACCCGTTCGATTGTTGTTGAGTTTTTGCTCCCGTTTGATTTTAAACTTGGTGAAGAAGATGATGAACTAAAGTGAAAGAAATACTAGATATATATGTTTGGGTTGCCTTATAAGTCAGAAAAACATGGATGGCAGAATGGTTAAGGGTGTTTGCGGGTGAGCGAGAGGTCTCGAGTTCTAGCCCGGTTTGGGGCAGTTTTTTTTAGAAAAGCTCTTTGAAGGTAGTTCTCATTTCTAAAATTAATATTATTATTATTATTGTTATTATTAGTAGTAATATAATTATTACTATTATTATTACTAAAATAAGAATTTATGATCATTTAATAGTATTGTTATTATGATTGTTATTATTAATATTATAAATATTATTATCACCATATAAGTATGATAATCATTATTATCATTATTATTACTAGTATCATACTATTAGTATTATTATTATTACCCTTAGTCAGGTATTTCTACGATTATTAATTTTGCAAAACAAAAGATATATATGTAAATATATTATAACATAAAATATACTAATATTACATAAAAATTATGTTTCAACTAATATTATTGATATAACATTAATTAAATATAAAATAAGTATCATAATATATTATAAGAATAATTAATACATAACAAATATATAAACTTAATTGATTTATACTATAATGTGTTAATACTTGATATAGGTTAGTGAATCCGAGGCCAACCCTGCATTGTTCAATGTCGTCATATGTATTTTTACTACAAAATACATTATAGTGAGTTTCATTATTCCCTTTTTAAATGCTTTTGCAATATATATTTTTGGGACTGAGAATACATGCGCTGCTTTTATAAATGTTTGACGAAATAGACACAAGTACGTGAAACTACATTCTATGGTTGAATTATCGAAATCGAATATGCCCCTTTTTATTAAGTCTGGTAATCTAAGAATTAGGGAACAGACACCCTAATTGACGCGAACTCTAAAGATAGATCTATCGGGCCCAACAAGCCCCATCCAAAGTACCAGATGCTTTAGTACTTCGAAATTTATATCATGTCCGAAGGAGGATCCCGGAATGATGGGGATATTCTTATATACATATTGTGAATGTCGGTTACCAGGTGTTCAATCCATATGAATGATAATTTTGTCTCTATGCATGGGACGTATGATTATGAGAAATGGAAGTATGAAATCTTGTGGTCTATTAAAATTAGGAAAGCATTATTTATGTTAAACTAATGAACTCACCAACCTTTTGGTTGACACTTTAAAGCATGTTTATTCTCAGGTATGAAAGAAATCTTCCGCTGTGCACTTGTTCATTTTAGAGACATTACTTGGAGTCATTCAGGACATATTTCAAAAGACGTTGCATTCGAGTCGTTGAGTTCATCAAGATTATTATTAAGTCAATTATAGTTAGATATATTATAAAATGGTATGCATGTCGTCAACTTTCGATGTAATGAAAGATTGTCTTTTCAAAAACGAATGCAATGTTTGTAAAATGTATCATATAGAGGTCTAGTACCTCGCAATGTAACCAAATGTAATGTATTCGTCCTTGTGGATTAGGACGGGTCGTTAGAACAAGTATGTTCAAATGTTCATGAGATATGTTCTCCTCCTTGAGAGCCTCTTCTTGGGCTACTCGGATCTGACTGTTGAGGTTCGAATGGATGGTGATGTTCAGAGCCCTAACACGAAGAGGTGCCGTCCTCTCTTTTCGGCTTAAAGCGTCAGCTACAACATTGGCCTTGCCAGGGTGATAACGGAGTTCACAATCGTAGTCGTTGAGCGTCTCGATCCATCGACGCTGTCTCATATTCAGTTGCTTCTGATCAAAGATGTGCTGGAGACTCTTGTGATCAGTGAAGATAGTGCTCTTAGTTCCATACAAATAGTGTCTCCACAATTTGAGTGCAAAGACAACGGCTCCAAGTTCAAGATCGTGAGTAGTGTAGTTTCGCTCGTGAATCTTCAGTTGGCAGGAGGCATAGGCAATAACCTTTGATCGTTGCATCAGTACACAACTAAAACCACTCTTTGATGCATCACAATAAACAACAAAGTCGTCACTGCCCTCAGGAAGCGATAGGATAGGTGCGGTGGTTAACTTCTTCTTCAAAGTTTGGAATACTGATTCGTGTGCGGGTTCCCAAATGAACTTCTTGCCCTTGTGAGTCAGTGCGGTCAAAGGACAAGCAATCAGAGAAAATCCTTCGATAAACCTTCGGTAATAACCGGCGAGGCCTAGGAATTGGTGAATATGCATCGGAGTAGTGGGGGTCTCCCACTTGCTGATGGCTTCAATCTTGGCGGGATCAACTTTGATACCCTGGTCACTCACAACATGACCTAGAAATTGTACTTCCTTCAACCAAAATTCACACTTAGAGAATTTGGCGTAAAGTTGCTCTTGTCTCAAGAGTTCAAGTACTAGTCGGAGGTGTTGCTCATGTTCTTCTTCGCTTTTAGAGTAGATGAGGATATCATCTATGAAGACGATAACAAACTTATCCAAGTACGGCTTGCAGACACGATTCATAAGGTCCATGAACACGGCAGGTGCATTTGTAAAATCGAATGGCATCACGAGAAACTCATAATGACCATAACGAGTTCTAAATGCAGTCTTCATTACATCAATTTCTTTCACCCTCAACTGGTGATAACCGGATCGCAAATTGATCTTTGAGTAGACACTCGATCCTTGTAGTTGATCAAAAAGATCGTCAATTCGTGGAAGGGGATACCGATTCTTGATAGTCAATTTGTTGAGCTCACGGTAGTCGATACACATACGGAAGGATCCATCCTTCTTCTTCACAAACAACACAGGTGCGCCCCAAGGCAAGAAACTTGGTTGGATAAATCCTCGATCAAGCAGTTCTTGTAGTTGACTCTGTAATTCTTGCATCTCGGAAGGTGCGAGTCTATAAGGTGCGCGAGCTACAGGTGCAGCTCCTAGCACTAAATCAATCTGAAACTCTACTGCTCTCTGCAGCAGCAATCCAGGCAATTCCTCTGGGAAGACATCATAAAATTCGTTCACAAATCGAACGTCGTTCACGCTCTTCACCTCAGTTTCTACCGCTTTCACATGTGCTAGGACAGCAAAACGTCCCTTCTTCATAATCTTTTGCACTTTCACGCAACTAATGAGGTTCAACTTTGAGGTACATCTCTCTTCATAGATAATCAGTGGTTCGCCATCTCCTTGTGGTATACGCAGTGCTTTATCTCCACAGATAACATCGGTCTTTATCTTGCTCAACCAATCCATACCGACGATCACGTCAAAACTTCCCAGTTTGATAGGTATCAAATCAATTTCGAAATCCGCACCAGCTATGTTGATAATAGCTCCTCGACTAATGTGGTCAACTTTTTCAAGTTTACCGTTGGCGACCTCGACAAGCATACTCTCTTTTAACGGGACTAATGACCAATTAATCTTATCGCAAAAATGTCTACATACATAACTTCTATCCGCACCAGTATCAAACAAGACAGAAGCTAAAAGATTGTTGATTTTGAATATACCTGTCATCAAGTCGGGGTTATCGAGTGCATCCCTTGCATTAACATTGAAAGCTCTACCACGTGGTGGTCCTCCGTCTTTTCGCTTGTTTGGGCACACATTTCTGAAATGGCCCGTCTGCCCGCATTCGTAACACTTCTTTGGCCCTGTGGGGTTCGGCTTCCCATTCAAAGTGGTGACCTTGCAGTCTTTCCCGATATGCCCAGCTCGTTGGCATTTCTCACAAATAACATTGCAATACCCAGTGTGGTGTTTGTAACACCTCTTGCATTGTGGTAAGGTTCCTTTGTAGTTCGGGTTGGTGTTGGTGTTGTTGTTGGGATTAGGGTTTCCACCGTTGTTGTGCCTCTTGGCGGGGGTTTGATCGTAGTTTCTCCCCCTGTTGTTATTGTTGTTGTGGTTGTTGTCCCATTTCCTCTTTTCGCTACTACCAGCCTCAAACTTAGCCTTCTCCGGCTCATCAATAAGAATCTGATTCATGAGGGTATGCGCCATGCGCATTGCTTCAGGAACATTCGGTGGTTTGGACGATATGACGTTTCTCTTGATGGACTTAGGGAGTCCCCAGAAGTATCTCTCCATACGCTTGAATTTCGGTGTGACCATTGTCGGGCACATAAGAGCTAACTCAAGAAACCTCCTGTTGTAACCATCAAGGTCGTTCCCAACGGCCTTTAACTGCATAAATTCGATTTCCATCTTCTGGATTTCGGTTCTCGGACAATACTCATCAATCATTGCAGCCTTGAATTCCTCCCATGGCGTAGCATACGCCTCGTCAATGCCTTTCGCTTGAGCTAACGTGTTCCACCACGTTAGCGCGCCGTCAGATAGCGTGCATGAAGCAAACTTAGTCTTATTATCCTCCGAACAGTTGCTAACTTGGAATACTGATTCAAGTTTCTCGAACCATCTGGTGAGACCAACCGGTCCCTCGGTTCCACTGAAGTTATGCGGTTTGCAGCTCTGGAATTCCTTGTAAGTACACCCAGTTCAAACGGGTGGGATAACCGGTGGTGGTGGTTGTGGAGCTTGGAGGTTTATTTCTGCTAGGGCTGCAGTGACCCGTTCATTGATCATGTCCTCAATCTGGGCTGCGGTAGGTGTGGTTCTTCCGTTGGCCATGGTATTCTAAACAAATGTTTTGACTTAAGTCAAAATCCAGCATTCAATATGTAATAATATAGTATATATTAACCAACATGGAATCAAAACATCACATGTTATTAAATAACGCATCTAGGTACAAATACCACAGAATCATCGTACAGTAATGTAAATAGAACATCGTGCAAGAATTAAATAACGCAAAGTTCCATTCACTAATAATAATAAGTTTCATACATCTGAATAAGTCCGTACAATACATGAGTTATACAATAAACTACAACTAGATTACATAACGAAATCTAAATACAAAAGTCCTACGGTGAAGGTGGGTGTAGGATGTCTAAAACCTGAGCCAACTGCTCCTCGAGCTCAGTAACCCAAGCTCGGAGGATTCCCACCTCCCTTGTCAATTCCTCGACAGTGGGAGTTGGTGGGGCAGGCGGTGCTGGTGGTGCAGGTGGTGCCGGTGGTGCAGATGGTGCCGGTGGTGCAAGTGGTGCCGGTGGTGCCGGTGGTGCAGGTGGTGCAGCCCTCACGAAACGAGGTTCAGATGTCCCGGCTCCAGAAATAGTCAGCACGTAACGAGGTGCCTTACGTATGAGTGGGTCGGCAGGGTACGGCACAAGCCTCTTACGGGAAGTAACCCTCCGACGCTGACCAAAAGTGTCAGTGAAAGCACGACCTCCATTCACCCCTGGAATAACGGTGCCATCAGGGCGGTACCGCTTCTTCGGCGGGGTGGAGGGTGCCTGAATAGGTATATCAGCAGGGTCCTCGTCGTCACTGGAGTCATCCGAAGAGGTGTCGTCTGATAGAGCCTTAGTGGAAGACCCGTCGTCTGAATCATGTGGTGGCGACACGGGTGGCTCAACTGGCAGTCCGAAGGTGGCCAACATCTGTCTGTGTCTGCCTGGTAGAATCGGCACTAAACGTCCGTCGGGAGTGCGTCGGCAAGGTGTGCGCATATGGTTACGAAATGGTTACGAACTCCGCGGGAATCTCAATCCCACCGATGCGGGGCTGTGACCCCGAGGGTCCGGGAGCAGACGGAGCTGGAATCTCCGTAGGGCCTACGTGTCCATCAGAAGCAGCCATGGGGCAGGTGTACTACTACTGGCTCCGGAAGTAGAAGCGCCGGGATCACTAATGGGTAGCGAGACCGGTGTATCAGCAACAGTAGCAGGTGGTGTGGTGGAGTCTGAGTCTGAACTGCCCAAAACGCTAGCAGGTGGTACATCCGACATCTGAACAAGGAAAAATAAATTTTCCATTCAGTAAGTCATAAGCAAGCATGTATTAGGCCAACAGTTTAAATCATGTATAACAATAAGTAGCATGGCAATAATAACGAATCGTACAGAAGTAGCATGCAATCGAAAGCAAGTAATATCATGCAGTAGTGAAATCATGTAGTAGCATATGGCATATAGCAGTAAAAGTAAGCAGCAGCATGCAGTAAGTTCAGCGGAAACAAGTAAACTAGCAAGTTGTAGATTAGTCCTATTAGTGAATCCTACTCGGGTCGGTCTTAGACTCACTAATGCAACCTAATTCCCTACAACCAATGCTCTGATACCAAATGTGATGCCCCGTACAAAACCATCGTGTATGAATCATCAACAACAGGATCATTACAAGGTTAAGTACTATATGCTGTAATTAAAGAAGTTGCATTCACGATAAAAAGGTGATGTCATAACCGACATCAAATGTTTTACATTTCAAAAGCAAATAATAAGTGTATGTGACCACAATGGTCGTTACAAGTCATAGTTCAAAAGTACGAATGTTTGAATGCAAAATAAAGTAGTTCATGCGATAGCAACTCTAAGCAGCGGGTGTCTACAGTACGACTAGTACACAGCGGAAGCTAACCTCAAGTACCTGAGAAAAACATGCTTAAAAACGTCAACACAAAGGTTGGTGAGCTATAGTTTAAGCATAACAGTATGTAAGGTAGGCCACGAGATTTCAGTGCTACAAAGAGCGTTTCAAAACAGTATGATAAAGTATATGTTAACCGTGGGAACTTGGTAACTAACTTAACGTTTATACCCCCTGAAAGTACACTTGGCAAGTGCGTATGTTTACGAAGTATTAAACATTCTTTAAATGCTAGCGCGACTAGCCCGAGTGGGGATGTCAAACCCTATGGATCCATATCTAAGATTCGCGTTCACCGGTTCAAAAACCAATGACTAAACGTTACCGAGCTAAAGGGAATGTTTATGCCGTTGTATAACCCACACATATATAAGTTTAAGTACTCGTGCCTAGTATGTAAAACGTAAAATCCGCATGTATTCTCAGTTCCCAAAATAAGTTAAAGTAAAAAGGGAATGCTATAACTCACAATGATAATGTAGTCGTAAAGTCGATTCGGAAAAGGTGTGCAAGTAATCGATCTGAAGGTCCTCAACCTAAGTCAAATAGTACTAAGTCAGTAAATCGTCTTAATAGGTTTAAAAGTATGTAAATAAGGTCTTAACGGTCATCATCATTCATCATCAAACAAAAGGCGTAAAGTAAGTTTCGTTTATGAAGGTAGTTTACAACAAAGGCTGACTTCAGTCAGTCACCACGGCCTCTACCAGTAAGGTGAGACCAGTGGCTATGGCTCCGTCTATGAGTCCCTTAAGTGTGGTAAAAATTTCAGAAGCTAACTCGTCTTGGTTTGACCGTGGCGACGGTCTAAGTGCGAGTAGGTCAGAAATTTCTGCACAACGTTAAAGGACATAGTGACGATCGGAGGGACATAAATCCTAAACCGTAACTCGGATTAAGACGAGTCCTATATGAAAAGTTATCTACTCAAAAATATATATTTGAAAATCATGGTTAGAACAGCCCAGGTCTACTGGTCTATTACAGAAACAGCAGGTCAGTAGGTTTTGGACAGAAACAGTAAGTTTAAGTGAGTTCCGGTGGTCTTGGTGCTTGATGTTCATCATGGTTCTCGTCCTTGATGCATATAGATTCAAGTGTACAACTCATTGATGTATCTACATCATCTTAACCAAGTCTTGACCATCATAACCCTAGTGCAAGTCTAAGACATGAAGCACAACTCACTTAAGAGTTGTATGAAGTTTGATGAACCAAAGTTACATCAAAGTCTTAGATCTAACACCTACATGAACTTTAAAGCTAATAAAAAGTTACAAACTTGAAAGTAAACTAACTAATCAAGATCTTAAGATGTAGAACATAGTTCTTAGTTAGATCTTGAAGATCCAAGACCCAAAAGTCTAGATCAAGCATAAGTATACAAAGTTATATTTAAAGAAAACTTATTTGTGTGTTCTTGAACTTTCAAGGTTAACTTTTTGTTCAAGATTAATGAGATCAAGACTAACTTGTAGTACTTGACCATTTAAACTAATTACATGAAGGTAAAGTGCAAGAAGAAGTAAACTAAGTAAACATGTAATTTGTTCATGGTTATTCATACTTTAAAGATTCAAACCAAAGTTTGATCTTTAGAAAGTAAACTTTAAAGTTTACTTCATGAACTTCAAGTATGAGTTTAATCCACACATGAACTTTGCAATCTTTTAGGAAAGTATATGTAGAACCATAACTAGTAAGGTATGTTCTTGAGTGTTCTTGATAAATACAAGATATTATGAAGAATCAAACTAGTAAGTTTGATCTTGTAGCTAGTAAAGAACAACTAACAATTATATGTAACAACTAACAACAACAAGTAACAAAAGATGATGATGATTCAAGGGTGTTTGAATTCGGTTTTGGTTAAAGAAAAAGAAGAGAAATTAAAGCTTGTTACTTACTACAACTAGAGAGAAAAGAGAGAAAACCTGGAAGTATTTTTGTGTGTGTTTGAATGAGAGGATTTCTGAGTGAGTAGTAATGTAAAAATGAAATCAAAACCTCCATTTAGTGGCCCTAAGGCCACGGTTTCTGCAGCAAAATGGGAGGGGGGAGTTGTTCTTTGGTTATTAGTGTGTTAAAGCTTCAAAAGTTGGACAAAAGATGGGGTTTCATGGGAATAACAAGTTAACTAGATTCCTAAACAAGTTAACTAACTAGTTACCAACAAATTTGATACTTATATGCAAGAGTGGGCTAACTAAGTCCACTTAAAAGGTAGGGTGGGCTTACAAGCCCAAAGTCATAAGTCCATTTCACTACTAAAGCCCAAGTTCACTTAATTAACAAATTAATCCATTTAAAGCCCAAGTAATTAACCAACAACCTTAGTTAATTAAAATGATTAATAAAACTAATCATGAATGTAAATAATACTTGAAAATATTATTCGTGCAAGTTCCGGGTGTCACAAAGACGTTTCGGGCAATTAAAGTCAAGTTCGGGTAATCATGGCAACATACAAATGTAATGACATACATTCATTTAATCACACGTATTAATAATAATACTTATTAATAAATAAACATTGGAAAATCCAGGGTCGTTACACCCAAGATGCAAACCCATTTGAAATCCTAGTAGCCCAAGTTATTGTGGTCTTAAAAAAAAAAAATTTGCTGCAGGCCAGAATCGAACCCGAGATCCCTCGGTACACAAACACACAACTACACCATTCCACCGTCCTTGCTTATCTATAATAATATGGAATTTAAATTTACTTTTCCTTTCATCTATTATCTTCTTCTTCTTTATTAATTCCAAACCTAGAACTATTCTATCACCATAATTATAATCATAATCGTCTCTTCCTCTTCATCATCATGTAACCATACCATTACTAACATTATCATGATCATCTAGTCACAATATCATCATTCTGTACGTGATCATCTGCATCGTATGTATCCTAATTTCCGTCATCGTTATCTTCCTATTATATCATCATCATTCTCGTTTGTTCATCATCAATTTAAACTATCATTTTTAATCTGTATCCTTCGGTTTGAACAAACTAAAGGGAACGGCTATAATAACAAAACTTTTCAGTGGTTTGATACGAGCCAAGTTTTGAAAGACCCAACTACATACAAGCCTAACAAGCACAAGCTCCAGCCCGTTTAGCAAAATAAATAAATCAGTCCATGGATTAAATTCGATCCAGTCAATTGTTTGAAGATTTCAAGTAGCATTCAAAATAAGTGATTGAGATTGATGGAAGAATGGGTCCCAAAGGCAAACGGACGTTTCATTTCTCCTTAGTAAATTATAGTGGTACGTGGGGTATACAAAACAAAAACATAATAACAAGTATTACTTCTGTTGTGTTACTCGACTAAAAGGAATTTCAAAAGAAAAGAAACAACTCAAACAATCATCAAGTGGGGTTGTTAGTTTGGAACTTTCGGCCAAAAAAGAGTAGCATTGACAAACAACAAAAAATGAGGTTTGGTGGTGGAATAAAGGAAATAAATAAAAATGATTTAATTAGTTGGACATCAAAACAATTCCATCTGTTTCGCATTGATATCCCAACAGAAGTAAAAAGAATATTACGCTGAATTGAGTTTTTAAAGGGTCAAATTCCTCTCAACTAGCAGTGAGTATAGGAGATATATATGTATGTTATTTTTTGAACCATAAACAAGGATAAATAGCCTTGGAACTGCAGTAACAGATTATTAGTTACAGCAGGTGATAATAGGGTGGTTCGTGGGTGTTCACGAAAAATATAAAGAGAGAGTGTATAGAGAGAGACGGTTACAATGGTGATTCATAATGGTGCGGTTGTGGTGGTTTCATCAAGGTCGAGTAGAAGAGAGGAATATAGATAGAAAGAAGTTGTTGATGCAAGGTGGTGGTTGTTTCTTGTTCGGTGGCTCATGGTGGTGTGGTTGTGATTAGAAGGTGATGGTGTGTAAGTGATCTTCGAACCATACAAACAAGAACAAGGTGAAGTGGGTTGTCGATTGATGTTGTAGGTGGTGTTGAATGGTTGCTCGTGATGGTGTTCTGTTATACTCAAAACAGAAAAAAAAAATGAAAGGAAAAATAATAAAGGGATGTTGGTGGTGGTTCTTGGTAACGATGGTTTATGGTTGATGGTTGAGGTGATGGTAGTCGAGTAGTATAGTAGCAAAAATCAAATTTGGTGGCGTGTTAATCGAACAAGATGCGGCATGTAGCAATGGACGATAGTTATTGATGGTCATTTGATGAAGGTGGAGTTAAGGATATGAAGATGTGGGTTTAAAATGATTGAAGATGAAAGTCATATATAGAAAATTAGAAGAGATAAAGATGGATTTGATTTAAAATAGAAAATAGTCGATGCAGTGGTTGATGGTTTTCATTATACAAAAGAGTAAAGGAACCCAAAAGAGTGAAGGTGGCGGTTTGGGTTGAGTTGTGCTATAACAGACCTTTAATCGTTGGTAACCCTCAAATGGATTTTGATGGTTCATGAAGAAAGGATATGGAGAGAAAGAGATGGTTTGAATTGGGGTTTTCAATATCTGCATGTGTTAAGTTTATATATTAGATAGATAGAAAGATGCAATAGATAGGATAGTTAGATAGCTCCGTGTAACAGAAAGTAAAAGCTAAAGTAATGTGAAAATAATTGTAAGAAAAGGATTAACAGACATGAATTGATTGGTCATTGTTTTGTAGTGAAGGTGGAACTTGTTTGACATCACGGGCACAATAGAAAAGAAGGAAAAATAAAGAAAGGATGTAGTGATATAACTGGTTATCTATATCTATTATCTATTATATATGTAATATAATTTATTAATAATACTAATAATTATAATTACATTTAATACTAATAAGAATACTAATATTCATAATATTTATAAGAGTAATAATATTAATATAACAATTATGTTTTAACTTGTATCATATATTAATTATGTAATATTTAATAACCATATAATAATGTTTATTGAATCTTTATAAGTTTTATACATTTAACAATATACATATAATAATAATTATCTATAGAAATCATATATATTTATATATATGATTTATTTTAATATACACTTAATTATTTTGTATCTTATTTTTACATATTTCATTTTAATGTTTAAATTATATTTTATAATTTCACATTACTATATATACATACATTTATTTATTTACAAATCAATTGTTCGTGAATTGTCAGGAATAGCCAAAGTCAAATGCATTCATGAATAATAGTTCTAACATTTTGGGACTCGGTTTAACAACTTTGCTTATCTTGTCGGAACATGTAAAGATTAAGTTTAAATTTAGTCGAAAATTTTCGGGTCGTCACAGTACCTACCCGTTAAAGAAATTTCGTCCCGAAATTTGAGTGAGGTCGTCATGGTTAACCAATAAAAATTTTTTATGACGAATATGAGTTGATAAATAGTGTTTTATCATTATTAATTAATATAAATAAAACGATTCGAATATGTGAAGCATACGAGTGAAGCTGTCACAAAATAGTGAAATGAGAAAATAGAGTTTCGTCTTAACTTTTGACGTAGTCACGGCTGATTTCCGGATTTCAAGGGATTCACAGAAAATCTTTGAAGTCTAAAAGATTTGATTCTTCGGCGAATAAGGAAAATAGAATCTCTTTAATTAAATGCGATGATCTGCCTTGATCGCTTTGTCTGATTATTCCATTATAAATTTACCTCTTTCGCTTCATTACTTTCACTACTTCAATACTTTCTTTCATAATTCCAAGAATTGTGAAAATGCTTAATCCAGTTCTGATCGTTGTTCTTATTCTGACTATCACCATGATTGTCCTTCTTTTCCTACTTCTGTCGGAGGAATCTATATACTTCCACTTCGCTCTTGGGATTGTTGTATTTATAATTCTCCCGTGTTTTTATATTGCTACGCGCATTGATATACACGGTTTGTAATTTCCGTGTTGTCATCGGGCTTTATATTCTCCTTTATATTTCGGAGCTCTATGCTTTTGTTTTCTCTTCCCGACTTTAAGTCAAGCGAATAATGGTTCAGAATTCGTAGATATAGAGTTTCAATTGATCATAATGTTTTAAGTAGGAAGGAATGTGATAGCACGATTTGATTTGTTAAATTACCAGAAATTACGGAAAAATAGAAATATCAAGCAAATATATTTTCTTGATATGTTTAGAGGTTAAGTAGAATGAAAGAGTTATGTAACATGGTACATGATAAGGGTGTGATCTGTGAACCATCATCACGTTCCATTAAGAATTCAGCATGACTTACTGTAATATAATCACGTTGGCCGGGCGTCATTATATTATACTAACCCATGCTTCAATTCCCAACACTTTTCTACAATTTATTCATAGTTTATACTTAGATTTTACAGAAGTTTCCAATATAATGGAATACAAAAAACATGAAGAGGTAGATAATTTCGGACAAAAATATTTATGAAAATATCCTCAGAAATATCGAAGATATTTATGATGATATTTTGGAATTTCTAAGTTTGAAGGTTGATGAAGAAAAATTTTCTGCAAGATTTTAACATGACTTCGGGGCAAGATATACGCTGAAGACTTCATCGGATCCGAAATTACCTGGATTCTTTGTATATATGGTATGGTCCTTGTATTTTACCTTGGTCTCCTTCAAGGTTAGCTCAATCCGTTTTTCAGTACCAAATTTTCTATCGAGCATTCCTAACACTCCCTTCTTTATCATCAAACTTTTGGCCGTTTAGACCATCTACAATTTTTCTGTTTCCTCTGCATTAAATGCTACGATATCTGAATCATCGGTTATCAATCCGAGGTAGTTTCAGGAGAATTGTGTTTCAGATGATTAAACGCTGATGGTAATATGGTGGAATATAAAAGGTTTCTCCGGTAACGATAATGAATAAGGTAATCATATATATATCAGGGTCATAATAAGGTTGTTTCGAACGAAAAGTCGAAGTTGATTTACTGGAGCTGTGACAAAATTGGCTAATTTTAAAAGATTTTACAATGTTATTTTCGGTAATAACAATGTCTAAAGAGCTAGCACAGATACGTGTTAAACGTTTACTCAGTTTTTGAGAGTTTTCAAGTGCATAACTATATGCATCAATCTTTTCTTCCGTAGATGAAGTGCGGTTGGTTCATTCTCTCGATTGAGGTGTTTTTCAAGAATCATGAAAGGTTTGAACGCAGATTGTAATCGCCAAGATACAAATGAGGTTTAAGATGAAATCAAGTGGCAAACTTGAAGGAATGTTTAACTGTAGAAGGTGTAATTTATTAACGATATTTTAAATCAAAATGTGTTATAATTAATATTTCCTACTCTTTTAATACGTTATTAATTGTTCAAGGTTAGTAGTCCAATGTCTAACAGTCCCATAGTCCAATATATAATCTTAGAATTTTAAATATTTAAGATTAAATGATGATAAAGAAATTTTACGTAATTAATTAATTGGTTACCAATCAATTTTATTTTGTCCATTATTTTCTTCATTATACCACTTGTTGAATCTTGACTTGGATTCTGATCAGTCAAAATCCGAATATGAAATTGAATTTGAATGAAAATAGTTGTTCTTTTGGTGAACGGATATGTATATGGGTGGTTGGGTGTAGGATAGTAAATGGCTGTTGAATCGGATTTGAAGAATGTACAGTGTAATATATTAATGTGGAATCTAAATATTCCTCAGGTATTACCTACCCGTTAAAATATTTTCACCATTAACAGTTTGTACAAAAGAATTTTTAATTACAATCTTTATGAAAACATATATACATATATTTTCTTCAGATGTAATCATGGATTTAATGAGTTAATATGATATTAAACTCATATAATTTTTGGTTTGAGCTAGAATAAGTAATCTTTAAAACTATTAGGAACCACATATTCTTCGCAGAATATTTCTTCAATGAAGTTATGGATCAATACTTCATCGTTAACTATTAGGAATCACATATTCTTCGCAGAATATTTCTTCAATGAAGTTATGGATCAATACTTCATCGTTAACTATTAGGAATCACATATTCTTCACAGAATATTTCTTCAATAAAGGTATGGATCAATACTTCATCGTTCATTGTTGTTGGTACTCCTTGGTATCTATGGTGCGTATGTGTTGATGTTCATAGGATAGATTGTGAAATTGAGGCTTGGATTATTGATGGTATTGGTGTTGTTGATGTTGATGATGGTGGTACTATTGATGTCGGTATTGTTGCTGAAGCTGGTACGTTTTGCACCATATTTTCCAAAGTCACTATCCGAGCGCGAAGCTCGTTGACTTCTTCTATTACACAGGGGTGATTGTCGGTTCGGACGAGCGAATGAATAAGATCTAAAATTTGAGAAAGTATATAGTCATGACGAGATACCCTGGAAATGAGAGAGAAAATGGTATTACGAACAGGTTCGCCGGTAAGTGCTTCAGGTTCTTCATCAAGAGGTGAATTCGGTTGGTGAAAAGGATCGACTTATTCTCGTCTTCATTGATTAAGTCGACTACGAATCCATCCCCAATACATCCAGAATTGATGATGGCTGATTGGTTGTTCCATTCCGGTTACACTGCTTTCGGAGCTCGAGTGGAAATCTGTGACGACCCGACAATTTCCGACCAAATTTAAACTTTATCTTTATATTAATCTGACACGATAAGCAAAGTTTATTATGTTAAGTCTCAAGGATTTGAAACTATATTCATATATGCATTTAACCTCGACTAAATTTCAATGATTCACGAACCACTAAATGAACGTATATGATTAGATATGTTTATGTATAAATATATTAACTTGAAAACGTTACGCGTTAAACTATCTTTCTAAGCAAAATAAAAATAAACTTTGAAAAATAAATAGTTTTGAAAACCTAAATGTTATACTATTAAATAAAAGATTTTGGATACAAACTTATATTTCTAAATATGTAACTATATATTTTTACTTAGTCATGAAACGTCCTAATTTAAAATAATATATTTTGGTAAACAACGAGTCACTGATTTATAGAAGCAAATGACCACAACACTCAAATTTTATAAGATACATTTTCACAAAGTAAATTTTTGATAAAAAAGTCAAATTATTATTAAAAGTACACGTCGCATAACGAAAAAGGCTAGTTTTCTAAATGTACGAGAGTGCGCTCGAAAAACCGAAAGTGGTACATGAGTCGTGAGACCACGACCATGTCATTTTTGTAAAAATTATATTTTTACCATGAGCGTAAATATAATATAATATTTAATTAATTCTAAAGATCAAATATATTATATATTAATTAATATAAATAAACGTATTATGTATTATGTGTAAAGAAAGAGATGTCGGCAGCCAAGTTTGGTTGATCATGCGCTGTCATTAAGAGCCATGCGTCCTCATGAACGAATTATTTCAAGACAAGTTTTATGAGCTGGACAGAGTTAAGGAAATTATGGGTTATAACTATAGAGGTGATGGGTGATGGGTAATGTCCATGGGTATACTCGTGAGGTCAATCTAGTAACTTTCATCCCCGTTGCGTCTACATACCTTTCCTGCAATATTGAATCTCAATATTGATACGTGAGTACTCATAATTTAATTTTTACATACTAATAGTGTATCCCTAACTAGTGCTCGAGAAAATAGGATTATGTATGCTTGAACTTTTTATAGTGCCCTTAGATAGGTTATGTTGAATCTTAAATTATTTACACCTGTGGTTGAGATAAGGTATAAGATATGCATGTCGTTGGAAAGCTAACGAAAAATTAAGAACTTTTCCTTTAGATGTCGAATGGTTTCAATGAACGGATTAGAAGTTATAGTCAATTGAATTTTTAATATTATTATTAAAAATGAATCGTCGTTGTTATCGTCATTCTAGTTTTTATCAAATTATTATTATTATTATTATTATTATTATTATTATTATTATTATCAATAAAAAGTATTATCATTAAAAATTATTATTTTTATTATTGTTACTATCATTAAAAGTATAATTAGTATTATTATTATTATCACCATTAAAATAGTTATTAGTAATATCATTATCATAATATTTATTATTATTAGTGTATAATATTAAGTAACACTTAATTATTATAATTACTATTATTATCATTAAAAGGAATACGATATAAAAGACGACTTAAAATCTACTAACAAATCAATTAGGAAATAATGAGTATGAGTATCATGATTAAATTTAAAATATTGTAAGAAACTGATTTAGATAAAATTATCATTTTTTATTTTTATTTTTTATCACTATTATTATTAAAGGCATTATTAATATTAAAAAATATCATTTTTACAAAAGTTATTATTTTTAATAGGAATATCATTGTTAATATAAATTTCACTAATATCATGAATTAGAAATTATCATTTTTCATAATATCATTTTTAGTAAATATAAAAATTAATATTTTTATTAATAAGATAATAATAATTATTATTACAAAATAATATAAATTTTATTTATCAATGTTATTATATCAAATAAATATGTAACACAAATAATATAATTACTTTAATAAAACATATCATAATATTTTATGATATTAAATGAACCTTATAAATTTTATTACTTAAGATATATAAAATTATATTTTAATTATTAATAAATGAATTGTATTATTTACTTTAGTAAAATCTTTTAAAAATATGTAAAAATATAAAACGACGATATTTAAAATATAATAATCATGTATAAATTTTGGAAAATATTTTGAGTCAAACTGACTTTTGTTGACTTTTGCATATAGTCTCGAGCATTAGGATTGTGGTACACTATGACTTAACCTAAATTGTTAGAACAAATATTGACCAACAAATAAATATATACAAATAATATAGGTTCGTGAATCCGAGGCCAACCTTTCACTTGTTCAATGACGTTATATGTATTTTACTACAAAATACAGTATGGTGAGTTTCATTTGCCTTTTTACCCTTTATATTTTTGGGCTGAGAATACATGCGCAATTTTTATAAATGTTTTACGAAATAGACACAAGTTATCGAAACTACATTATATGGTTTTATTATCGAAATCGAATATGCCCCTTTTTAGTCTGGTAATCTAAGAATTAGCGAACAGACACCCTAATTGACGCGAATCCTAAAGATAGATCTATCGGGCCCAACAAGCCCCATCTAAAGTACCGGATGTTTTAGTACTTCGAAATTTATATCATGTCCGAAGGAGGATCCCGGAATGATGGGGATATTCTTATATGCATGTTGTGAATGTCGGTTACCAGGTGTTCAATCCATATGAATGATTAATTTTGTCTCTATGCATGGGACGTATATTTATGAGAAATGAAAATCTTGTGGTCTATTAAAATGATGGAAATGTTTATTTATGTTAAACTAATGAACTCACCAACCTTTTGGTTGACACTTGAAAGCATGTTTATTCTCAGGTACGAAAGAAATCTTCCGCTGTGCATTTGCTCATTTTAGGGATATTACTTGGAGTCATTCATGACATATTTCAAAAGACGTTGCATTCGAGTCGTCGAGTTCATCGAGATTATTACTAAGTCAATTATAGCTAGATATATTATGAAATGGTATGTATGCCTGTTAACATTCGATGTAATGAAAGTTTGTCTTTTAAAAACGAATGCAATGTTTGTAATATGTATCATATAGAGGTCAAGTACCTCGCGATGTAATCAACTATTTGTGAATCGTTGTAATCGATATGGACTTCGTCCAGATGGATTAGGACGGGTCTCTACAGTTGGTATCAGAGCGGTGGTCTTAGCGAACTAGGTCTGGATTAGTGTGTATAACTGATAAGTCGTTAGGATGCATTAGTGAGTCTGGACTTCGACCGTGTCTGCATATCAAAATTTTGCTTATCATTTTTGTCGGAAATCATCAGTTTATCATCCTTAAGAAATTACCTTCTTATCATTCTTAGTCTAGACACATCTTATTGCAATGATTGCATGAATAGTGTATAGACAAAATTCATATCTTAGCATATCTACTAATCCATATCTTAGCGTATCTGTCACTGTAGACTTTATCTGACATGTTTCCTTAATTTTCTCCGTAATTCATGGGATCTTTGGAAGTATGTATAGATATTCTATATATAATTAGAATATCATTCGATATTCGAAAATCATTTCATATCAAAACCCTTTAACTGATCGTGAGAGATGGATCCTACACCTAGCTTGGATTCCATTAGTTCCGGAAGCAATTTCGAGATGTATATTGAAGCAGACTCCGAAGTCAATGAACCAGAAGTGCCTCAACCATTTAGTTATTTTTCTTTCTAGAGGAGATGGGGGTGGGTCCAAGACTTACTCACTCGATGGAGAAATGAAGAAGGCGAGCCCTACTGCGAACCAAATTTACCTCCTAACATCGGAGAAAACGATGTACTCACCAGTGAACCTATGCGCAACACTGTATTCACCCTTCTTGCTAAAGTTTTCCACCTCGAAGGTCGCATTACTGCAATCTCAGAAAATATTCAACCTCTACTCCCGAATACCAATCGAAGGGGAATATTAGAAGAAGTTAGGGAACTTCAAATTGATAATCAAGATCTATCGAATCATATGAGTGGATGGATAGAAATGATAGAGGGAAGGATAGAAACACTGACAAGAATGGTGCGTGATCTACAAGCTATACTTACTACACCAACATCCTCACCAATCTCAGCACCAACAACACTTGTAGCACCGACAGCAACAGTACCACCATCAGCAGCACCAGCAGCATAACCAGTACCAACAACAACAACATCATCACACGTCTCAACCTCGTAATCTATACCTCAAGCATAATCATCGTTCTACGAATCATTCTACATAAACTATTTTCGTCCTTCGTGATGATTATGTAATCTCTATTGTTTTAGAGATTATGTACTCTAGTTCTAGTCGTAAATCTGATGAATTTAATATCACAATGACTCATTAAATCCATGATTATGTCTGAAGAAAATATATATGTATATATGTTTTCATAAAGATTGTAATTAAAATTTTTATTGTACAAACTGTTAATGGTAAAAATATTTGAACGGGTAGGTAATACCCGAGGAATATTTAGATTCTACATTAATGAGGTACACTGTACATTCTTCGAACCTGATTCAAGAGTCATTTACTATTCTACTTACATTCACCGATATACGAATTTATTCACCACAAAATAACCATTTACATTCAATTTCATATTTGGATTTTGACCTATCAGAATCCAATAAGTGGCATAATGAAGAATTAATTGACACAATAAAAATTGATTAGAAACAGACTAATTAACAATATGAAATTTTGTTAAGAAACCATGCTAACAAGATCCTAGCTAACTGTTCCTAGCTAACTGTTAATTCCGTATTACATATTATTTATCGCATTTTATTTATCGCAATTTTAATTCTCGCAATTTTATTTATCGTTATTTAATTTTTGTTATTTATTTTACACACTTTAAATATCGGGACACGTATACAAGGTTTTGACATATCATATCGACGCATTTATATATATTATTTGGAATAACCATAGACACTCTATATGTAGTAATGAACGAGTTCTCTATACAGGGTTGAGGTTGATTCTACAATAATATATATAGTTTGAGTTGTGATCGAGTCTGAGACATGTACACGGGTCACGATACGTATTAATTAATTCGAATATTGTATATTAAACTATATATGAATTATTGAATTGCTAACTGTGGACTATCAACTGAGGACTACCAACATTGGACAATTAAAATGAATTAAAAAATAGATTATAACATATGAAACTAAATAATTCTTCAAGTTTGCCACTTGATTTCATATTAAACCTCATTTGTATCTTGACGATTCCAATCTGTGTTCAAACATTTCATGATTCTTTAAAAACACCTCAATCGAGAGAATGAACCAACCACACTTCATCTACGGGAGAAAAGATTGGTCATATAATTGTACACCTAAAAACACTCGGAACCTGACTAAATGTTTAACACGTATCTGTGCTAATTCTTTTAGTGTTATTATTACCCAAAATAACTTGGTGATTCCTTTCAAAGTAGCAAATTTTATCACAGCTCCAGCAAGTCAACTTCGACTTTTCGTTCGAAACAATCTTATTATAACTTTGTTATATATGCGTGCTCTTTATTGTTACCGGGGAACCTTTTATATTCCACCATATTACCAACAGCCGTACCAGTAACCTCGTTGCTTCTTGGCTTAAATCTCTATGATAAATCATTATATTTATTCATTAAAACCCTATCATATACTCATCCGCATCTTGTAATGAGAACTGCCATACCAATTACCAGGAATCAGCAATCAGTACTTTGAAAACTCACATCATACCTACATCAATAGTTATATGTATAATATTTATCTCTTAGAATTATGATCTTTCATTCTGAAATTCTGAAAAGCACTCAGTCTACAAATCAATACTCTGAATGTTGAAAAAGCTGAACGAAGCAGCAAAAACCGTAGACAACCGTAAACGACCTTAATCATCGAAAGTTTGATGATAAAGAATAGTATGTTGGAAAAGCTCATAAAAGTTGGAACTGGAAAACGGATTAAGCTAACTACGAAGGAGACCAAGGGCAAATACAAGGACCATACCATATATTCAAAGAATCCAGGTAATTCTGGATCCAATGAAACCTTCAACGTATATCTTGCTCCGAACTCATGTTAAAATCTTGTAAAAAAATCTTTCTTCATCAACCATCGATATTAGAAATTCCAAGATATCATCGTATCTTTCATTATAAATACCCTCCATATTTCTAAAGATATTTTTATAATTATTCTTATCTGAAATCATTAATCTCTTCGTGTTATCAGTGTTACATCATATAGAAACTGTTAGTTTCTATATTCTGTAAACTTTCGAGATTAAAATATGAATGTTATTGAAGTAATGTTGGGAACTGATGCATGAGTTAGTATAATATAATGACACTTGATCAACGTGATTATATTACAGTAAGTCATGCTGAGTTTCTAAATGGAACATGATGATTCACAGATTATAACATCATCATGTGTCATGTTACATAACTCTTTCATTCTGATTAACTTATCAAGAAATAATATTCTTGATAGTTCTATTCTTAGTGATTCAGGTAATTTGACAAATCAAATCATGCGATCACGTTCTTTCTTGCTTAGAACCTGGAGTTCATTCGAAACTCCATATTTATGAATTCTGGACCGTTACTCGCTTTACTAGAGGTCGAGAGGATAATAAAAAGGCAAAGAGCTCCGAAATATAAGAGAAAATATAAAGCCCAATAACAACACAGAGATTACAAACAGTGGATATTAATACGAATAGCAATATAAAGACACGGTAGAATTAAGAATAGTATCATCCCAAGGTAATAATAGAAGTAACCAAATCTTTCTGGTGGAAGATTGAAAAGAAGGATGACAGAAATGACGATTAGGAAAATATCAAGGATTAGAATGGGATTAAGTATTTTCACAATCTTTTGGATGTACGAACTAAGAAAGAAAGAACAGGAATGGTGAGAATAATGGAACGGAAGAGTTTAATTTATAATGGAAATATCAGACGGAGTAATCGAGACAGATCACCGTATTTAATTATAGATATCTTAATTCCCTTATTCGCCGAAGAATCAAATCTTTTAAATTTCAAAGATTTCCTTTAAATCCCTTGAATTCCGGAATTCAACCCTAACTCTGTCAAAAGTTAAGATGAATCTTTACTTTCCTATTTCACTCTTTGGTGATAGCTTCATTCGTACTCTTCGAATAATCGAATTATTTTTATCCATATTACTCAATGATGATAAAACTCAATTTATCAACTCATATTCGTCATGAAAACATTTTCATTGTTAGCCATGACCACCTCACCCAAATTTTGGGACGAAATTTCTTTAACGGGTAGGTACTGTGACGACCCGGCAATTTCCGACCAAATTTAAACTTTATCTTTATATTAATCCGACACGATAAGCAAAGTTTGTTATGTTAAGTCTCAAGGATTTGAAACTATATTCATATATGGATTCAACCTCGACTAAATTTCAATGATTCACGAACCACTAAATGAACGTATATGATTAGATATGTTTATGTATAAATATATTAACTTGAAAATGTTACGCGTTAAACTATCTTTCTAAGCAAAATAAAAATAAACTTCAAAAAATAAATAGTTTTGAAAAACTAAATGTTATACTATTAAATAAAAGATTTTGGATACAAACTTATATTTCTAAATATGTAACTATATATTTTTACTTAGTCATGAAACGTCCTAATTTAAAATAATATATTTTGGTAAACAACGAGTGACTGATTTATAGAAGCAAATGATCACAACACTCAAATTTTATAAGATACATTTTCACAAAGTAAATTTTTGATAAAAAAGTCAAATTATTATTAAAAGTACACGTCGCATAACGAAAAAGGCTAGTTTTCTAAATGTACGAGAGTGCGCTCGAAAAACCGAAAGTGGTACATGAGTCGTGAGACCACGACCGTGTCATTTTTGTAAAAATTATATTTTTACCATGAGCGTAAATATAATATAATATTTAATTAATTCTAAAGATCAAATATATTATATATTAATTAATATAAATAAACGTATTATGTATTATGTGTAAAGAAAAGAGATGTCGGCAGCCAAGTTTGGTTGATCATGCGCTGTCATTAAGAGCCATGCGATTGCATGGTTAGTACCCTCAAACTCCATGCAATCGCATGGTAGGGTTGGTGGCCAAAAGTCTTTAAAGCTCAAACGATTTCGGTTCAGTGTGCACTCTTTTACTTCTTCTGATATTCTTTTGCTCCGTATTATTTATTTAATTTATTTTTATTAATATTAATATTAAAGAATATTATTAATATTAGTATTATTAGAAGCAATAATATTAGTATTATACATAAAATACTACGACGAGGTCATGAACAAATTATTTCAAGACAAGTTTTATGAGCGGGACAGAGTTAAGGAAATTATGGGTTATAACTATAGAGGTGATGGGTAATGTCCATGGGTATACTCGTGAGGTCAATCTAGTAACTTTCGTCCCCATTGAGTCTACGTACCTTTCCTGCAATATTGAATCTCAATATTGATACGTGAGTACTCATAATTTAATTTTTACATACTAATAGTGTATCCCTGACTAGTGCTCGAGAAAATAGGATTATGTATGCTTGAACTTTTTATAGTGCCCTTAGATAGGTTATGTTGAATCTTAAATTAGTTACACCTGTGGTTGAGATAAGGTATAACATATGCATGTCATTGGAAAGCTAGCGAAAAATTAAGAACTTTTCCTTTAGATGTCGAATGGTTTCAATGAACGGATTAGAAGTTATAGTCAATTGAATTTTTAATATTATTATTAAAAATGATTATTATTATCGTCGTTGTTATCGTCATTCTAGTTTTATCAAATTATTATTATTATTATTATTATTATTATTATTATTATTATTATTATTATTATTATTATTATTATTATTATTATTATTATTATCAATAAAAAGTATTATCATTAAAAATTGTTATTTTTATTATTATTACTATCATTAAAAGTATAATTAGTATTATTATTATTATCACCATTAAAATGTTATTAGTAATATCATTATCATAATATTTATTATTATTAGTGTATAATATTAAGTAACACTTAATTATTATAATTACTATTATTATCATTAAAAGGAATACGATATAAAAGATGACTTAAAAGCTACTAACAAATCAATTAGGAAATAATGAGTATGAGTATCATGATTAAATTTAAAATATTGTAAGAAACTGATTTAGATAAAATTATCATTTTTTTTTATTTTTTTATCACTATTATTATTAAAGGTATTATTAATATTAAAAAATATCATTTTTACAAAAGTTATTATTTTTAATAGGAATATCATTGTTAATATAAATTTCACTAATATCATGAATTAGAAATTATCATTTTTCATAATATCATTTTTAGTAAATATAAAAATTAATATTTTTATTAATAAGATAATAATAATTATTGTTACAAAATAATATAAATTTTATTTATCAATGTTATTATATCAAATAAATATGTAACACAAATAATATAATTACTTTAATAAAACCTATCATAATATTTGATGATATTAAATGAACCTTATAAATTTTATTACTTAAGATATATAAAATTATATTTTAATTATTAATAAATGAATTGTATTATTTACTTTAGTAAAATCTTTTAAAAATATAAAACGACGATATTTAAAATATAATAATCATGTATAAATTTTGGAAAACATTTTGAGTCAAATTGACTTTTGTTGACTTTTGCATATAGTCTCGAGCATTAGGATTGTGGTACACTATGACTTAACCTAAATTGTTATAACAAATATTGACCAACAAATAAATATATACAAATAATATAGGTTCGTGAATCCGAGGCCAACCTTTCACTTGTTCAATGACGTTATATGTATTTTACTACAAAATACAGTATGGTGAGTTTCATTTGCCTTTTTACCCTTTATATTTTTGGGCTGAGAATACATGCGCAATTTTTATAAATGTTTTACCAAATAGACACAAGTTATCGAAACTACATTATATGGTTGAATTATCGAAATCGAATATGCCCCTTTTTAGTCTGGTAATCTAAGAATTAGGGAACAGACACCCTAATTGACGCGAATCCTAAGGATAGATCTATCGGGCCCAACAAGCCCCATCCAAAGTACCGGATGCTTTAGTACTTCAAAATTTATATCATGTCCGAAGGAGGATCCCGTAATGATGGGGATATTCTTATATGCATGTTGTGAATGTCGGTTACCAGGTGTTCAATCCATATGAATGATTAATTTTGTCTCTATGCATGGGACGTATATTTATGAGAAATGAAAATCTTGTGGTCTATTAAAATGATGGAAATGTTTATTTATGTTAAACTAATGAACTCACCAACCTTTTGGTTGACACTTGAAAGCATGTTTATTCTCAGGTACGAAAGAAATCTTCCGCTGTGCATTTGCTCATTTTAGGGATATTACTTGGAGTCATTCATGACATATTTCAAAAGACGTTGCATTCGAGTCGTTGAGTTCATCGAGATTATTACTAAGTCAATTATAGCTAGATATATTATGAAATGGTATGTATGCCTGTCAACATTCAATGTAATGAAAGTTTGTCTTTTAAAAACGAATGCAATGTTTGTAAAATGTATCATATAGAGGTCAAGTACCTAGCGATGTAATCAACTATTTGTGAATCGTTGTAATCGATATGGACTTTGTCCAGATGGATTAGGACGGGTCTCTACAAAATCCATATCGGAATCCGAGGAACTTGAACTGGTTGCAGAATTCATCTTGCACGGTTAGATAAAGGACTTTTGATATGAAATGATTTTCGGATATCGCAGGATATTCTAATTATATAGAATACCTAAATATAGTACAGAAGATCCCGTAGATTACGGAGGAAATCGAGGAAACGTGTCATACAAAGTTTAATGTAATGGGATATGAACTTGTCTGTACACCATCTATGCAATAATTGCAATAAGACATGTCGAGACTGAAAATGATAGGTAGATATTTTTCGACAAATAATGATAAGCAAAACTTTTAACATGCAGACCAGGTTCAAGTCCAGACTTGTTATTGTATCCTAACAACTACTAGGTCGAAGTCCAGACTCATTAATGCATCCTAACAACTATTAGTTAGACACAATAATGCAAGACCTGGTTCGCTAAGACCACCGCTCTGATACCACATGTCATACCCTGTCCAAATTCTCCTGAACGAATACAATAACATCTGGTACCATCGCGATGAACTGAATTTTATATGCCATAAATGACTCCATGTAAATGAGCAAATGCACTGCGGAAGGTTTCTTTCATATGTGATAATAAACATGCTTAAAAGTGTCAACCAAAAGGTTGGTGAGTTCATAGGTTTATCATAAAATAATAAAATTCTGTAATTTTGGTAGACCACAAGATTTAAATGTGCATGGTATAAATGGGCCCGAATCCTATACCCACCTGTAATGTACATGCGATATCTTTAAATACAGTACATCTTTCTCGTGTACGAAACCATTTTCATAAATCATAGTAACCGTACACATATCTTGTGCACAAAAATAACATACACATAACCTGTATAATAAATCATTCTCTCGATATATAACATTCACATCAACTGGTGGCAATTTTCATGTCCACATAATTCAATGGTGGCAATTATCATGTCCACATAATTCAATGGTGGCAATTATCATGTCCACATAATTCAATAATAATCCGCAGAACTTCTGTCTGCATAATTATTCATTCGAGGAATGTTTTGTGATCAATCCTAGATTATCCAATTATGGTTAATCAAGGATTGAGTGCAATGAGGGGGTATAATGGATGTCGATTATGGTTTTGGGACCTTATTGTCATATTTTGTTAAGTGCTAAACGATCAACAACCATGTCCCGGTCTTCGTAAATTACCTTAACCAAATAATGATTTAGTCTCGGGCAAAGTCACGAGAGAAATCAATATGGCTAGGGCAACCTTCCAGAATCAACAACCTAAAATGAGAGGCCAAGCTCCCTATTTATAGGTCTAGGAGTTACGCGGAAGTAATTTGTGCGGGCACTTAGACATTCCGCATAAACACTGCGAGAAGCCTTCGCACTCTTTAATGTTCTGCGCAATCCCAACGCATTCACACTGCGGTTCAGTTGTCTTGTGCTTTCACCTTCAAATGGCCTTTCGCACTAAATATATACATATACATAAGTATGTATATGATCAAGTCCCCCCAGTTTATTGTGTTACATTTTCGCAGAAAAAGTAAGACAATAAACTCTTAAAAAGAAAAAGTTATAGTTTTTCCTTTTGTGCATATGATGCACGCACTATAGTGAGGCATAAAAGTATTATTATTTTTCCACAACGGCTATTGTTGTATTTGCTGAGTTTTTTATCTGCGTATACAGCCGTTAAGGGATTATACCGTTGAAATTATACTTTCCTCCATATATACAGATGTTGATTATCATTTTTCCATCATACTTTCTCTCTCTGTTATATTGATTCATTCACACAAACAACTTTCACATTTACTCATCATCAGCATCATGAGGGTTTCTGAAATCGAAAAGAAAGATGACACAAAAGCATTTCTCACAGAGAGGCTTAAGAGCCCCGAGTCAAAATCATCATCAAAGGCTGCACAAAAATCTACTACCACCAGTGCTCAACAAACAACAAGGACTCCCAGCAAACGACCCGCTACCTCTCCACTTACAGGATCCGCGAAGAGGTTTACGCGGTCTAGCTCAGTTGTTCCACCTGCTTCTGAGACTGGTAATGCGAATCGTCACATATTATAATTTGTATTTCCAATAACACCTATAGTGTTCTGTCATTTTAATATTTCTTTCTTCGTTTATATTCCTTATACGTGTTGCAGCAGAGACATCCATTACTCCACCACCATCTACACAGGGTAGTTCTCCACCAACCTTCGAATTATCCAAATATGAAGACATCTGGTGCACTCCTCCCAGCGCAGTAAAGTCAATCAAAATAGATGGCCTGCAGGGTTATCTATGCGCCTCTCCAGAAGCTGCACTGGACCAACGGCAACATATGAAGCTTGCTCTTCCCCATGATCTACGCTCTGAACTTAGCAAACTTTCATACAGCGACTCATTCAACTGTTTCGCGCAGAACTTCTATATGACACTTGCACCTGCATATGATGCAATGTCCCGACAAGAGAAGTTTGCTGAAGTTTTGAAGAAAGAACAAACCAGGCACGCAATCACACAGTCCCAACTCTCTTCCATCACCACGGAATTGCAAACAACAAAAAATTCCGTGGATGATTTAAAAAAGCAACTGTCTGAAAAAGCAATTGAAATGGACAACCTTCAAGACACGCATGACACAATGAAAAAAAAACTCTTGCAAACCCAAACTGAACTAACCGCAGCCTTATCCGCAAAAGCAACCGCGGAATCTATCTTTGCGAAACTCCGCGAACATTTGCCTGAACTTGGGCAAAAAATCATGGATTCTGCGGACGTTTCGCAGAAATTTGATACTTATGTGACTGCGCTACAACAACTTGAACGAGTAAAATTTCTTCAAGAGGTTGGCAAGATTGCTGTTCTTCCGGAGCCAATGCCAGAGTATATTGAGAAATTAATCTGCCCTATTGAAGAGGCAGAAGATATGGTCACATTGGCTAGGGAAGGAATCCGCGTTATCCCTATTCCAAAATTAGAAGCTATAAGTCAAAACAAGGATGCTCCCGTCGAAGACATCATTGGTTTAGACTTAACTACCAAGTAATAGGCTTTCACATTATGTAAGCGCTTTTATAAGCGCGTTTTAATGATATGATTTGCTGTACCTTCCGCGGAACTTATAATAAAATTTTATTTATCAATTTCAATTGCCTTTATTTATATAGCGCTTTGATTATATCATTCATAATTACTAGCATTGTCCTTTGTAATTTCATTGTTTATTATTGTGCACATAACAAATAACTACTTTATGCGAAACAACCTGTATGCACGTGCTATTCTGCACATTATGAATCTTCTAAGTCCGCCGAAACGATCCTTAGGCAAAAATTTGTGTTTATTGCGAAGCATCCAAGTATGGCTAGATCTAATACTTTGGGAGAAAGTTAACAAACTGAATTCCTTTCTCATACACGTCAAATTGTTTTCATTTAGCATCAAGTGGTCTTCTCCATCACTTGTTTGATTTCATTTATGGTTGTATTAAACGCGTTTTACTTTGAAATTACGCATAGACATACAATCATTATGATGAACAAAAACCTTTAGTTTTATTCATTTTACACAATATTGAAAACTCATTTGCTACACACATTAACATGAATCACTTGAATGCACATAAAATTTCGCATACTTTTGTTATTTACATATAATATCGTTTCAACAAAGTAGCATGCCACGCGTTAGGTATGTTGCGCCCTTCAATGTCTTGGAATTTATAAGAGCCTGCTGCATTAATTCCCACTATCTGGTATGGTCCCTCCCAATTGATGTCTATGATCATTTTGCTTGTGTCTATCTCGTCAAACATTTATAAAAGCATTTCATGTATTCGCAGTTCAAAATATATTTCAAAAGCATTTAATAAAGCAGTTGTAAAAACAGCGCATGTATTCTCAGTCCCAAAAATGTAAAGAGTAAAAGGGAATCAAATGAACTCACAATTCTGTATTTTGTAGTAAAAATACATATGACGACATTGAACAATTGTAGGGTTGGCCTCGGATTCACGAACCTATATCATTTATATGTATTAACACATTGTAATTGAACAAATTTATCTACTATTATTATTAATGATATATTTGTTATTTTAATGAATTATGTGCTTCATTAATTAATAAACTATATTTATTTTATAAATACTTAATATAAAATTAATGTAGTTAGGTTATACGTTTTAACTATATTTTTATAAAAATATTATTTCTTCGTTAAAATAATAACTATAATAATACTACATTAATAATAACAATAGTAATACTCAAAATGATAAAAATGATAAATTTAGTAATAATGTTACTAAAAATGATAATTTTTCTAATAATAATAATAATAATAATAATAATAATAATAATAATAATAATAATAATAATAATAATAATAATAATAATAGTAATAATAATACTACTTAATAGTAATAATAATAATAAGAATAACTCTATTAATATTAAATATAATAATAATAATAATAATAATCATATTAATAAAAGTAGTAATAATAATAATAATAATAATAATAATAATAATAATAATAATAATAATAATAATAATAATAATAATAATAATAATAATAATAATAATAATAATAATAATAATATGTAATAATACTACCTCTTAAATAAACATGTATGCATGTTCTCGGCATAACATGACAATGAAGCCCAAGGTAGCTGGCCCAAGATGCAAACCCATTTGAAATCCTAGTTGCCCAAGTTGTTGTGGTCTTAAAAAAAAATAAAAAATCTGCTGCAGGCCAGAATCGAACTCGAGACCCCTCGGTACACAAACACACAACTACACCATTCCACCGTCCTTGCTTATCTATAATAATATGGAATTTAAATTTACTTTTCCTTTCATCTATTATCTTCTTCTTCTTTATAAATTCCAAACCTAGAACTATTCTATCACCATAATTATAATCATAATCGTCTCTTCCTCTTCATCATCATGTAACCATACCATTACTAACATCATCATAATCATCTAGTCACAATATCATCATTCTGTACATGATCATCTGCATCGTATGTATCCTAATTTCCGTCATCGTTATCTTCCTATTATATCATCATCATTCTCGTTTGTTCATCATGAATTTAAACTATCATTTTTAATCTGTATCCTTCAGTTTGAACAAACTAAAGGGAACGGCTATAATAACAAAACTTTTTAGTGGTTTGATACGAGCCTAGTTTTGAAAGACCCAACTACATACAAGCCTAACAAGCACAAGCTCCAGCCCGTTTAACAAAATAAATAAATCAGTCCATGGATTAAATTCGATCCAGTCAATTGTTTGAAGATTTCAAGTAGCATTCAAAATAAGTGATTGAGATTGATGGAAGAATGGGACCCAAAGGCAAACGGACGTTTCATTTCTCCTTAGTAAATTATAGTGGTACGTGGGGTATACCAAACAAAAACATAATAACAAGTATTACTTCTGTTGTGTTACTCGACTAAAAGGAATTTCAAAAGAAAAGAAACAACTCAAACAATCATCAAGTGGGGTTGTTAGTTTGTAACTTTCGGCCAAAAAAGAGGAGTAGTGACAAACAACAAATAATGGGGTTTGGTGGTGGAATAAAGGAAGTAAATAAAAATGATTTAATTAGTTAGACATCAAAACAATTCCATCTGTTTCGCATTGATATCCCAACAGAAGTAAAAAGAATATTACGCTGAATTGAGTTTTTAAAGGGTCAAATTCCTCTCAACTAGCAGTGAGTATAGGATATATATATGTATGTTATTTTTCGAACCGTAAACAAGGATAAATAGCCTTGGAACTGCAGTAGCAGATTATTAGTTACAGCAGGTGATAATAGGGTGGTTCGTGGGTGTTCACGAAAAATATAGAGAGAGAGTGTATAGAGAGAGACGGTTACAATGGTGATTCATAATGGTGCGATTGTGGTGGTTTCATCAAGGTCGAGTAGAAGAGAGGAATATAGATAGAAAGAAGTTGTTGATGCAAGGTGGTGGTTGTTTCTTGTTCGGTGGCTCATGGTGGTGTGGTTGTGATTAGAAGATGATGGTGTGTAAGTGATCTTCGAACCATACAAACAAGAACAAGGTGAATTGGGTTGTCGATTGATGTTGTAGGTGGTGTTGAATGGTTGCTCGTGATGGTGTTCTGTTATACTCAAAACAGAAAAAAAAAATTGAAAGGAAAAATAATAAAGGGATGTTGGTGGTGGTTCTTGGTAACGATGGTTTATGGTTGATGGTTGAGGTGATGGTAGTCGAGTAGTATAGTAACAAAAATCAAATTTGGTGGCGTGTTAATCGAACAAGATGCGGCATGTAGCAATGGACGATAGTTATTGATGGTCATTTGATGAAGGTGGAGTTAAGAATATGAAGATGTGGGTTTAAAATGATTGAAGATGAAAGTCATATATAGAAAATTAGAAGAGATAAAGATAGATTTGATTTAAAATAGAAAATAGTCGATGCAGTGGTTGATGGTTTTCATTATACAAAAGAGTAAAGGAACCCAAAAGAGTAAAGGTGGCGGTTTGGGTTGAGTTGTGCTATAACAGACCTTTAATCGTTGGTAACCCTCAAATGGATTTTGATGGTTCATGAAGAAAGGATATGGAGAGAAAGAGATGGTTTGAATTGGGGTTTTCAATATCTGCATGTGTTAAGTTTATATATTAGATAGATAGAAAGATGCAATAGATAGGATAGTTAGATAGCTCCGTGTAACATAAAGTAAAAGCTAAAGTAATGTGAAAATAATTGTAAGAAAAGGATTAACAGACATGAATTGATTGGTCATTGTTTTGTAGTGAAGGTGGAACTTGTTTGACATCACGGGCACAATAGAAAAGAAGGAAAAATAAAGAAAGGATGTAGTGATATAACTGCTTATCTATATCTATTATCTATTATATATGTAATATAATTTATTAATAATACTAATAATTATAATTACATTTAATACTAATAAGAATACTAATATTCATAATATTTATAAGAGTAATAATATTAATATAACAATTATGTTTTAACTTGTATCATATATTAATTATGTAATATTTAATAACCATATAATAATGTTTATTGAATCTTTATAAGTTTTATACATTTAACAATATACATATAATAATAATTATCTATAGAAATCATATATATTTATATATATGATTTATTTTAATATACACTTAATTATTTTGTATCTTATTTTTACATATTTCATTTTAATGTTTAAATTATATTTTATAATTTCACATTACTATATATACATACATTTATTTATTTACAAATCAATTGTTCGTGAATCGTCAGGAATAGCCAAAGTCAAATGCATTCATGAATAATAGTTCCAACATTTTGGGACTCGGTTTAACAACATTTAAAGGAATAAGCTTTTAAAAATAAAAACTGTCGTCGCCCAGGTTCGAATCCGAGACCTCACGTTCCTCGCAAACACTCCTAACCAATCCGCTGACCCTACATTTCTGTTTATCTCCGGATTAAAATTTATAAAACCCTTTTATTAGTCTTCCTTTCTTCCTAATCAATTCGGCCCATAATAGAAAGGCTTGAAACGGGTCTCGGCCTAACTGAAAACACAGCCCAACTCCTCACTTTGATACAGCCCAGCTTTCATTAAAAAAAAATATGTACAGCCTATGCTAAGTTTCGAACCAGGGACCTCTCGGCTCTCAACACAAACACTCCCTAACCAATACTCCATTTTCATTTTCCTGATTAAATTGCCATATTAATTATATTTAACTTATCTCTTTCTGTTTCCATCTTCTTTTCTTTCATCACTACTTCATCATAGATCATTCATGAAGTTCATCATCGTCACCATCATTAATATCGTGATTTACCACAGAAACCATCATCATAGTCCTTATCACTATCGTGTAACAAAAAAAAATTTAAAACGGCTGCTGTAGCAGCGAGCCAAAATAGAAACACTGCAGTAGCAGTTGCAGTGGTTGGGTGGTGATGTTTGTGGTGGTTTATGGTGGCGGGTTCAACAGAATTAGCAATAACAGATAGTTACACTCTCATCAACAAAACAAGTGTGAATATGTTGTTTCAATGGTGGTAACCGGTGGCCATATAGTGAAGATAGTTGTGAGTTTTCTACGGTTATCACAACAACAGGAAATAAATATATATATATATATATATATATATATATATATATATATATATGTATATATATATATATATATATATATATATATATATATATATATATATATATATATATATATATATATATATATATATATATATATATATCGATGGAATGGTGAAGTGAGCTATGGTGGTGGTGGAGAGGTGGTTGCCGGATGGGGTGCTCACAGGTGCTCCGGTTGCCCGTGGTGGTGAGGTGATAGAGATGGTTTTGATTAGTAGTTCCAATGGTGGTTTAGGATCAAAACAAGAACCATGGCAGCGAGTTGCAGGTGCGAGGTGGTGCTCGAGAAAAGTAGCAATCGTGTATGAGGGATATCGGACTGAACAATAAAAAAAATAATCACGCAGCAACCTTATAGTATTTAGTGGTGTACTATGGGTGTGATGACCGATGGTGGAGGAAGGGTGGTTAGTAGTGGCTCGATGGTGTATGCCGGAGGAAGATGCCGGTTATGGTGATGAGATGTGGTGATGGTAGGTTGAATATATGTGTTCCATAAAAGAAAGAAGAATGGGTTGTACAAGAAATAATAAAAGATCAAGTAATGAAAGTTGTTGGGTGATGATGGTTCAACGTTTACCTATCTATATGTATAACTTGTATGCAAAATTGTGTACATATAAAATATATGGTCTTGAGTGGAGAAACAGCTAATCAACACATGAGCTGTAAACTTTTAATAATTAATAAATATAATAAATTAATAACTTTTTATCACATGTGGAGAATGAAATAAAAAACAAAATAATCTTGACATAATTTCAATTCACAGGATTAAATACTGTTTTCTAGTTGACATATAATGTAGATGTATTAATTCGGGCTCCGTTGTTAATCAGTGGCGGATAAAAGTCCTCGGAAAAATTCAATATTTTTAAATTAACTATATTTATTTATTTTGGTCATTATGGTATAAAATTCCATCATTAATTTAATAAATAAAAATTACATCAATTGTCCCTCTCCTTTATGGGTGAAATATAAAAATTGTTAAAATAAAAAAAATTAGATCCTAAATATACTTCTAATAAGCCGATAACTTATATCTCATTTTCGTATCACCATTTATTTTAAAACTACATAAGTTTGAATTTAACATGCTTAATATCAATCGAAACATCAAACGAGTATTACAATCATTTAATATTTATTTGTAATATACTTTATTTATATATATAGAGATATATTTTAAATAGTAATTATTATAATATCGTATTTCGTAACAACAATATTTTAAATTATACTTCCACTTATTATGTATATATATACACACATATCTATTTACAAATAGTTGTTCGTGAATCATCGAGAACAGTCGAAGGGTAATTGCATATATGAAATAGTTCAAACTTTTTGAGATCCAACATTACAGACTTTGCTTATCGTGTCGGAAACATATAAAGATTAAGTTTAAATTTGGTCGGAAATTTCCGGGTTGTCACACAAGGGAATGATTACTATATATGAGGCTGCCATTTCTCATGGCAACCTACGCCTTCCTCTTACTCCCTTCTTTCGCAGCGTATGCGAATACTACATGGTTGCAGTGGCACAACTGCATCCGAACGCGATTAATAAAATTGTGTTATTCGAGATGTATTGCAAAGCACTAAATGAGCAGCCACTACTTAATACCTTTTGCTCTTTTAATAGCCTTACACCTTACGATAAGGGGTGGTATTTCTTCCGCAGTCGTCATGCCGTGATGACTTCCACTAGGATTCTATTGGAAACTGGCGCAGTTCCTTCTTTTTTTATTAATAACACTGCCCACGTTGATAGCAACATACCCAAAGCATGGTGCACCGAAATGGACGCAACTGTAAATGACAAGGTCACCCCGAATGACCTTGAACAAGATTTACTGAAAACAATCAAGAACGCGGGCTTGATTATGCGGGCCTACTCCAACATGCCGCTTTATATTGGCGGAGTATCCGTGTATTGGCTATGGGGCGACTGCAACGCACTTTTAGTCGACGCCACCAACAATGGTATATTGCTTATACTTTTATACAAATACACATTACATATTACCCTTGTAATATGTGTAACATTTTGCGGTACTATGTTGTAGAGATTGACCTTGAGCTGGTAATGAGGTCAGCGGATATCACTGTGATTAAACCAGCACGCCGCTTAAAAATCGAAGACGGCGAGATTATTCCCATTGATGAACCTATTATCAATACACTTAGCATTCTTGGTGAAGACCGCAGAAAGCGAAAAGCGACAGAGGGAGCTACAACTCCTCGCAAAAGACGCAGTCGTTTTTTTGCTGAACAAGAAACGAGTAAGCAAATTTTAAACCATGTGATTATTTATATTGCATTGTTATCTTAACCGCACTAATTTATTATATTCGCTTATCTCTTTTTAGTTGTGCTTTCAGACTCCCCAGGTGAGCCCAGACCGCTATACATCACCGGAATATCCCCGAGGAAATTTTAGAAGAGCCCGACAATGAAGACTTAAGCCTTCTGTCTGAAGCTGAAACATCCCATCAAGAAGAAGAAGATGCTGATGAAGCCGCAGAAGCAGAACAAGCCAACCGGTTATACCACAAACTCTGCAAATTCATCCCCAAAAACACACAAGATGAATACCGCAAACTGACTTTTCCTCAAGCCGGAAGACAGCGACTCCACAATTGCTATAACGCGATTTTCCTAGCCATTGACAACGTTGAGCGCTTCAACGAGATATCCGATGAATATGAAAAGCAGGTTAAAATTGCCAATGCGCAACAAAGGAAAGCGCAGAAACTTGAGGCTCAACTTAAAAAAGCTGCGGAGGAAAACACGAAGCTCAAAAAGAGAGCGGAAAATGCTGAGGAAAAATTCGCTCAACTCATCAAATACCTTCCCGAACTCGGCGACAAAATCATGGATTCAAAACCAGTAACTGAGAAGTTTCGAACATACGCCCAAGCATCCAAACTCGTTACTCGTTGTGAGTGGTATGATTTGCTTTGCAAACTTGGCAATCTTTCCCAACCACTTCCCTCGGACATGGCCAGTGAGATATGTGCAACCGATGATGCCCGCGAAGCACTAGTGGCAGCGAAGAAGGAGGTTGAGAAAGTAACCATACAAGCTTTAGTAGAGCTTAGCCAACGCAAGGGCATTACGTTTGAAGATATTAAAGCACTCGAGCTTTAAAACATCTTAAGTAGATTGTAAATTGTAATCCCGCAATGTATAGATTGCGTTTTTTGTAAATCCACGCGCTTGCACAGCCTGTTTATTAATGAAATGATTATATTTCGCAATTGCAACTTATCTTACTTATATAGCGCTTTACTTTTTCATATATTCATAATTCAGATTTGCCCTTTGCAATTTCCACATTCGCTATTGTGCACATAACAAACATATACTTATGCGAAACAATCTTCTATTCATTATGAATCTTCTAAGTCCTACAAATCGATCCTTAGGCAATTTTTAGCATTGCGAAGCATCTAAATGTTGGCAAGATCAAACACTTAGGAAATTTTATTCTTTCGCAACATTTGCTACTTAACACAAGTGGGCAATTTCATCACTTGGTTTTAATCATACAATTTTGCAATGAAAATTATTATAACATTGTGCAGGCCATGTTTTAGCGTAGATCATGCCATTTTATTAAAAATATCTGCGGATCTTTAATTGTATTTACACAAACATTAATTTAGTGTCATGAAAATTAAGCAATTGTATTCTGCAAAATAATCACTACGCGTGGCCACACGCAGTATTTTTGCTTTGTATAGAAACAACCACTAACACTGAAACTAATATTGTTTTATTCAGCAGTTTTTCGCAATACAAATTTTAGAAAACAAAAATAGCAGATCAATCATTGATCAAACTTGACTAAGCATTCAAACTTTCTATTACAAAGATTTGCACTATTCAAAATGGACTGAATGCCCCTCAACACCCATACTTACGCTTGCCATAATCATAGCACAAAATAACTCTTCTTTCGCAGAAATTAGTGTGCCAACTCCCTTATTAGCAGAAAATTTAACCATGCCATGTATAGTAGAAAGAATTGCACTAAACATGCGCAAAGCAGTGCGCCCAAGAATCTTATTGAATCGCGACTGATTTCACATTATGTAAAGATTCAATGAAGCTTGGCGCCTTAGCGACTCATCACAATCATCAACCAGCTCAATTTGCAATTTCAACTGACCTATAGGCCAAGTTGACTCTCCTGAAAATCCAGCAAGTGAAACCGCAGTAGGTTTCATCAAAGCTTGAATATTTGCAGGCAATTTGCTAAAACATTGTTCATACATAACATCTACACTGCTACCAGTGTCAACATGTACTTTCATAATTACAATGCCGATATTCGCAATGCGGCATGAAACTACTACTGGTTTGTCAACATCCGCAGTCAGACTTGCAGGAAGGAAAGTAATAGAAGGACATTTCCAGCTTACAATTTGTTCAGATATTTGAAGTACCGACATTTCGCCTTGCACTTCCACCACATTAATGACCTGAATTCCGCGCTGATTTTCTTTCTTACTTACCATTTTCACCCCAAGATTTTTTACAGCGGGAGCATTTCGCTCATCTACATTTGGCACTTGCGGAGCATTGGTTTTTGCAGGCAATATAATCACGTTCGCAGTACTTGCAACACCCTGCGCGATCAAATGATCCAACTTGCCTTGCTCATACGCCTCCGTGATCAGTTCCGCCAAATCTCTGCAACGATTGGTGTCATGACCATAATCATCATGGAAAACACAAAATTTAGACCTATCTCGCCTGCCTTATCCGCAAAAGCAACCGCGGATTCTAGCTTTGCGAAACTCCGCGAACATTTGCCTGAACTTGGGCAAAAAATCATGGATTCTGCGGACGTTTCGCAGCAATTTGATACGTATGTGACTGCGCTACAACAACTTGAATGAGTAAAATTTCTTCAAGAGGTTGGCAAGATTGATGTTCTTCTGGAGCCAATGCCAGAGTATATTGAGAAATTAATCTGCCCTATTGAAGAGGCAGAAGATATGGTCGCATTGGCTAGGGAAGGAATCCGCGTTATCCCTATTCCAAAATTAGAAGCTATAAGTCAAAACAAGGATGCTCCCGTCGAAGACATCATTGGTTTAGACTTAACTACCCAGGAATAGGCTTTCGCATTATGTAAGCGCTTTTATAAGCGCGTTTTAATGATATGATTTGCTGTACCTTCCGCGGAACTTATAATAAAATTTTATTTATCAATTGCAATTGCCTTTATTTATATAGCGCTTTGATTATATCATTCATAATTACTAGCATTGTCCTTTGCAATTTCATTGTTTATTATTGTGCACATAACAAACAACTACTTTATGCGAAATAACCTGTATGCACGTGCTATTCTGCACATTATAAATCTTCTAAGTCCGCCGAAACGATCCTTAGGCAAAAATTTGTGTTTATTGCCAAGCATCCAAGTATGGCTAGATCTAATACTTTGGGAGAAAGTTAACAAACTGAATTCCTTTCGCATACACGTCAAATTGTTTTCATTTAGCATCAAGTCGTCTTCTCCATCACTTGTTTCATTTCATTTATGGTTGTATTAAACGCGTTGTACTTTGAAATTACGCATAGACATACTATCATTATGATGAATAAAAGCCTTTAGTTTTATTCATTTTACACAATATTGCAAACTCATTTGCTACACACATTAACATGAATCACTAGAATGCACATAAAATTTCGCATACTTTTGTTATTTACATATAATATCATTTCAACAAAGTAGCATGCCACTCGTTAGGTATGTTGCGCCCTTCAATGTCTTGGAGTTTATAAGAGCCTGCTGCATTAATTCCCACTATCTGGTATGGTCCCTCCTGTGAAAACCCGTCCTAATCCATCTAGACGAAGTCTATATCGATTATAAACGATTCACAACAGTTGATTACATCGCGAGGTACTTGACCTCTATATGATACATTTTACAAACATTGCATTCGTTTTTGAAAAGACAATCTTTCATTTCATCAAAAGTTGAGGGCAAGCATACGATTTTATAATATCTATCTATAATTGACTTAATAATAATCTTGATGAACTCAACGACTCGAATGCACGTCTTTTGAAATATGTCATAAATGACTCCAAATAATATCTTTAAAATGAGCAATTGCACAGTGGAAGATTTCTTTCGTACCTGAGAATAAACATGCTTTCAAGTGTCAACCAAAAGGTTGGTGAGTTCATTAGTTTAACATAATTAATCATTTTATAATTTTAATAGACCACAAGATTTTATATTTCCATTTCTCATAAACATACGTCCCATGCATAGAGACAAAAATATCATTCATATGGATTGAACACCTGGTAACCGACATTCACAAAATGCACATAAGAATATCCCCATCATTCCGGGATCCTCCTTCGGACATGATATAAATTTTGAAGTACTAAAGCATCCGGTACTTTGGATGGGGCTTGTTGAGCCCGATAGATCTATCTTTAGGATTCGCGTCAATTAGGGTGTCTGTTCCCTAATTCTTAGATTACCAGACTAAAAAGGGGCATATTCGGTTTAATAATCCAGCCATAGAATGTAGTTTCGATCACTTGTGTCTATTTCGTAAAGAATTTATAAAAGCAGCGCATGTATTCTCAGTCCCAAAAATATATATTGCAAAAGTATTTAAAAAGGGAATAATGAAACTCACCATACTGTATTTTGTAGTAAAAATACATATGACGTCATTAAACAAGTGTAGGGTTGATCTCGGATTCACGAACCTATATTATTTGTATCTTTATTAATACACATAGTCGTAATCAAACAAATTTATTTATTATATCTTTATTTCGTATAATTAATTTGTGTATATATTTAAAATGGTTAATATTCATATAGCTATATTAATATATCCATATTTATATACGTGATTGTTTAAATGTTATACTTAAAAATCGATAGTTTTGTTATATGTATGTATTTATGTAACTAATATTAATAAATTTGATATATGTAGTTATATGAAATTTCAATATAATTTTAGTATATGTAATAAGCATATTTTTATATTCAAAGTGGTTATTTGGTAACATAATATCAATAATAGTAATAAAAGTTATTTTTGATTATAATGATAATAATACTATTAATAATAATAATTATAAAAATAATGATTTTACAAATAATAATAATACCAATATTTATACTAATATCTATAATGATAATAGCACTACTAATACTAATGCTAATACTTATAATAATAATAATAATAATAATAATAATAATAATAATAATAATAATAATAATAATAATAATAATAATAATAATAATACCACTTAATGATATTATTTAGTAATATCAAAAAATGATAATAATATTGATCCTATTATTTATTTTAACATAATAACGACAAATATTAATAATAACAATAGTAATAACAATAATAATTATATTTATAATAATAATAATAATATTAGTAATAATCATATCATAATAATTACTAATAATAATAATGATAATAGAAATAAAAATTAGAGTGTATACCCCTTTAGAAGCTTTTTCTAAAAAAATTTGCCTCATACAAGACTCGAACCCAAGACCTCCCGTTAACCACACAAACACCTAAACCACTAGTCTGCGGGTTAATTCCCTGAATTATCTCTTACACGTAATTGCTTTAAGCCGAATCTCGGCCCAACCATCCAACAAACACAGCCCAACAATTCATGAGCCCACCATTTAACTATCTTGAAACCCATATAACAAACCCATTTTAGTAGAAGCCTGGTTAGGATTTGAAAGCCCAATGGTATCAATAATAAAAAAAAATTCGGTGTTGTTATACCGGGAAACAGAAACTGCAAGTGGGAATAAATATAGCTCTTCATCACTTTCACTTTTTTTTTTGAGTCGCCATTATATCATCACTATCATCATCAACCGTAATCATCGGACATCATCTTTATCATTATCACAGCATCATCATTGTTTGTGATCGTATCATTATCACTATCCTTTATCGTCATAATCACCATCGTTGTACCCGGTTCCAACATAAACATCATCATCACGTACATCATCATCTCGCTTCATCATCATTGTTATTTAGATATTCGAATAGACACAGAAAACATGCATCTGCCAATCAATGTAAAAACACGGTGGTTTGTGGTGGTTCTTGGTGTTGATGTCCTCGGACAGGAAACAGAAATAGCGGCCAGCAACAGTAGATTAATATGGGTTCGATGGTGGTTGGTTTACAGCAGAAACAAGATCATATAGTAGCAGTAGTCGAACGTTGTAAGAAAGTGTTGTGGGTTTTCGATTAAAGAAGATGGTGATGGTTATGTGGTAGTAAACGAACAACGTACAGATGTTGGGTTTGATTCACGTTCGAAGCATAAAAGAAAGTTATCAGCTGCAATTTGACAGGTGGTTTTGGTTCTTAACCTTACTTGATTAAAACAACAACATAATAAAGAACAATTTGGTTTCGGTTGTGCTTTGCAGAAATAGAAAAAAATACGATTGTGGTTCACCTATGGGTTGTTCGAATAACAAAAAAAAAATATTAACAATTAAATGATCATAACCGAAGTTTGGGTAGTAAGAATCTATTGTTTTCTTTATTATCTTGATACATCATCTTTTGGCATCATGTACCACTTTATTAGGTCAAGTGGTTTAGAATTTTGTCTGCCATAAAAAAATGTGTACGTAAGTGGCCCTTGTTGGTTGGCCATCGACTTCTACTTTAATCCACATGCATACATATAATATTTAATAGTAATCTTTATATTCATGCTGACCAAACTTAAGTGTGAACATATTCTCATTGTCTTTATTGTGTTTGAATAGCTCAACATAAAAAAAAATTATGGGTTAATGGTGTTTGGTATTGTGGCTACTCGAACGTAGGTATCAAGAAAGGAAGAACAGAAAGTAGTAAATTTAAATGATAGTGTGATGGTGGTCTTGACATTGGTGAAAAGTGGTGTTCGAAAGAATAAGAAAACAAAAAAAAAAAGAGTTGTAGCAACTCATGATGGTGGTAGATGGTGTATGTTATTCATGGGTGGAAATGGGTTTGGTGATAATTTAATTATGCACTAATAAATAACTTATATAGATATATAGTACTAATAATAAAATAATTATAATTATAATTAATAATAATAATGTAATATTAGTTAAAAGTAAAATAGGAAGAAAACAACTAAGAGAAATAAACGTTCAAAAAAATAAGTTACAAATCTACCGACACTATTTCACGGCCCGTGTATCGTGCACTATTTGAAATTAGGGGCGGATAAAAGTCTTCGAAAAAAAATCCCAAAATTTTAATTTAAGTATCTTTATTTATTTAGGTCATTATGGTATAAAGTTTGGTCATTAACTATTAAATAAAAATTACATTAATTAATCACTCCCAACCCCTAAGCAAAATATAAAAAGTTTTAAAATTTAACAAACAACATCTAAATATATTATTAATAAGCCTAAAATTTATAACACTCATTTTCGGATCACCGTTTATTTTAAAATTATATAAGTTTGAATTTAACTTGATTAATATCGATTGATTGACAAACGAGTGATATTATCGTTTACTAAATAAATTCAAACCATATAAATATACATTCAATATACCTTACATATATAGATATATAGATTTATTTTAATATCGTATATTATTTTATTTACATAGTTAATTAACTCATATAATATTTTAATTTTAATTTATACTAATTAATATATATATATATATATATATATATATATATATATATATATATATATATATATATATATATATATATATATATATATATATATATATATATATATGTATGTATATTTATTTATATATTTATTTACACATAATGGTTCGTGAATCGTCGGGAATAGTCGAAGGGTAATTGCATTCATGAAATCTGTTCCAAAGTTTTTGAGACTCAACTTTACAGACTTTGCTTATCGTGTCGAAATCATATTAAGATTAAGTTTAAATTTGGTCGGAAATTGACGGGTCGTCACAGTACCTACCCGTTAAAGAAATTTCGTCCCGAAATTTGAGTGAGGTGGTCATGGCTAACAATAAAAATATTTTCATGACGAATATGAGTTGATAAATATCGTTTTATCATTATTGATTAATATAAATAAAACGATTCGATTATACGGAGCGTACGAGTGAAGCTATCATAAAATAGTGAAATGAAAAGATAAGGATTTGCCTTAGCTTTTGACAGAGTCAGGGTTGAATTCCAGAATTCAAGAGATTTAAAAGAAAATCTTTGGAAATCTATAAGATCTGATTCTTTGGCGAATTAGGAAAATCAGGATCTCTCTAATTAAATGTGGAGATCTGACTTGATTACTCTGTCTGGAATTTCCATTATAAAATAAACTCTTCCGTTCCATTATTCTCACCATTCCCATACTTTCTTTCCTTAGTTCGTACATCCAATAGATAGTGAAAATGCTTAATCCCGTTCTCATCCTTGATATTTTCCTAATTATTATTTCTGTCATCCTTCTTTTCAATCTTCCACTAGAAAAATCTGATTACTTTTAATATAACCTTGGGGTGACATATTCTTAATTATGCCGTGTCTTTATATTGTTATTCCTATTAATATCCACGGTTTGTAACCTCCGTGTTATTTTTGGGCTTTATATTTTCTCTTATATTTTGGAGCTCTTTGCCTTTTTATTCTCTTCTCGACCTCTAGTAAAGCGAGTAACGGTCCCGAATTCATAAGTATGGAGTTTCGAATGAACTTTATGTTCTAAACGAGAAAGAACATAATAGCACGATTTGATTTGTCAAATTACCAGAATCACTGAGAATAGAACTATCAAGAATATATTTTCTTGATATGTTCAGAAGTTAATCAGAATGGAAGAGTTATGTAACATGGCACATGATGACGATATGATCTGTGAATCATCACGTTCCATCAGAAACTCGGCATGACTTATTGTAATATAATCACGTTGATCAAATGTCATTATATTATACTAACTCATGCATCAGTTCCCAACATTACTTCAATAACATTCATATTTTAAGCTCGAAAGTTTACAGAATATAGAAACTAACAGTTTCTATATGATGTAACACTGATAGCACGAAGAGATGAATGATTTCAGATAAGAATAGTTATGAAAATATCTTCAGAATATGGAGGATATTTGTAATGAAATATACGATAATATCTTTGAATATCTAAGATCAGAGGATGATGAAAACTATTATCCGCAAGGGTTTAGAGTAAGGAGCAAGATATTCCCTAAAGACTTTAGCAGGCATTGAATCATTTGGATTCTTTGAAGTCAAACTTATTCTTTGTGATTTGTCCACGACTTCCTTCATAGTTTCGCATAATCCGCTTTTCGGTACTAAATTTTCTAATGAGTGTTTCCAATACTCCATTCTTTATCATCAAACTTTCGACGGTTAAGGTCGTTTACGGTTGTCTACGGTTTCTGTTGCTTCATTCAGCTTCCTCAACATTCAGAGTACTGATTTGTGACTGAGTGCTTTTCAGAATTTCAGAATGAGAGATCATAATTCTAAAAGATAAATGTCATACATATACTGTTGATGTAGATATGCTGTGAGTTTTCAAAGTACTGATTGATGATTCCCGGTAATTGGTATGGCAGTTCTCGTTACAAGATGCAGATGAGTATATGATAGGGTTTCAATGAATAAATATAATGATTTGTCAGAGAGATTTAAGCCAAGAAGCAACGAGGTTGCTGGTACGTCTGCTGGTAATATGGTGGAATATAAAAGAATTCTCCAGCATCCAAAGGGTAATCGTATATATCAGGATTTATAGTAAGGCTATTTCGAATGAAAAGTCGAAGTTGACCTGCTGGAGCTGTGACAAAATTAGCTACTTTGAAAAGGGATCGCAAAGTTATTTTTATTAATAAATGCCAAAGGATCTGACGCGGCTACGTGTTAAATTTTACTCAATTGCCGAGAGTTTCTTAGGTGCATAACTATATGCATAAATCTTTTCTTCCATAGATGAAGTGCGGTTGATTCATCCTATCGATTGAGGTGTTTTCAAGAATCATGAAAGGTTTGAACGCAGATTGTAATTGTGATGATACGAATGGGGTTTAAAATGAAATCAAGTGGCAAACTTGAAGAATTGTTTAGTTTCATATGTTATAATCAATATTTTAATTCATTTTAATTGTCCAGTGTTGGTAGTCCACAGTTGATAGTCCACAGTAACAGTCCAGTAATTCATATATAGTTTAATATATAATATTCGAATTAATTAATACGTATCGTGACCCGTATACGTCTCAGACTCGATCACAACTCAAACTATATATATATATATATATATATATATATATATATATATATATATATATATATATATATATATAGATGGGTCGATATGATATGTCAAAACATTGTATACGTGTCCCGATATTTAAAATGCGTAAATAACAGAATGACGATAAATAAAGTGCGTAAAATAAATAACATAAATTAAATGACGATAAATAAAATTGCGAGAATGTAAATTGCGATAATTAAATTGTGATAAATAAAATGTAACCAGTTAGTTAGGAACAGTTAACTAGGATCTTGTTAGCGTGGTTTCTTAACAAAATTTCATATTGTTAATTAGTCTGTTTCTAATCAATTTTTATTGTGTCCATTATTTCTTCATTATGCCACTTGTTGGATTCTGAAAGGTCCAAATCCAAATATGAAATTTGAATGGAAATGATTATTCTGTAGTGAACGGATTCATTTATCTGTGAATGTAAATAGGATAGGAAATGACTGTTGAATCAGATTGAAAGAATGTACATTGTAACTTATTAATGTGAAATTAAATATTCCTCGGGTATTACCTACCCGTTAAAATATTTTCACAATTAACACTTTGTACGAAAGAATTTTTAATTACAATCTTTATGAAAAACATATATACATATACATTTTCTTCAGATGTAATCATGGATTCATTGAGTTAATATGATATTAATCTCATTTGATTTACCGTTAGAACTAGAATACATAATCTCTAAAACATTAGAGATTGCATGATCGCCATGAAGAACGTAGACAATTGATGTAGAACGATACGTAGAACGAAGATCATACTCAAAGTACAAATGATGATATTGAAGCATGGATTATTGATGGTTCTGGTGTTGTTACTGATGGTACTGTTGGTGTTGGTGATGTTGCTGAAGCTGGTAAATTTTGCACCATATTCTCCAAATTTATTTATTTATTTATTTAAATTTTTTTTTTTCGAGCGCGAAGTTTGTTGACTTCTTCTATTATTACGGGGTGATTGTCGGTTGGAATGAGAGAATGAATAAGGTTTTGAATTTTAGATAGAATATCATCGTGGCGAGATATTCGGGCAATGAGAGTGAAAATGGTGTTTTGAACAGGTTCGTCGGTAAGTGCTTCAGGTTCATTGTCAAGAGGTGAATTCGTTTGATGAAAGGGATCGTCTTCTTCGCGTCTCCATTGCTTAAGTCGACTACGAACCTATCAGATGAATTGGGGATGACTGATTGATTGATTCATTCCGGTGACGCTGATATGTGAAACTCCATATCGGAATAGCTGTCGGAATCTGAGGAATTCGAATTGCTTGAGGGATTCATCTCGTACGATCAGATGAAGGATTTTCGATAAGAAATAGATTATAGGATGTAGATTAGTACCCTGCAATACATAATTTACATATGTATATATAATACTAAAATCCCATAACTTTACAGAGGAATCTACGGTATCTGTCAGGCAAAGGTAACAATAACAGATACGCTAAGATATGAACTTATCTATACACTGTCTATGCAATAGAGGCAGTAAGACGTGTCTAGACTTTAAGGATGATAAGCAAATAATTTTCGACACTAAATGATAAGCAAAACTTTTGACATGCAGACATGATCGAAGTCCAGACTCACTAATGCATCCTAACGACTTATCCGTTAGACACACTAATGCAGACTTGTTTCGCTAAGACCACCGCTCTGATACCAACTGTGAAAACCCTTCCTAATCCATCCAGACGAAGTCTATATCAATTATAAATTATTCACAACAGTTGATTACATCGCGAGGTACTTGACCTCTATATGATACATTTTACAAACATTGCATTCGTTTTTGAAAAGACAATCTTTCATTTCATCGAAAGTTGAGGGCATGCATACGATTTTATAATATCTATCTATAATTGACTTAATAATAATCTTGATGAACTCAACGACTCGAATGCACGTCTTTTGAAATATGTCATAAATGACTCCAAATAATATCTTTAAAATGAGCAATTGCACAGCGGAAGATTTCTTTTGTACCTGAGAATAAACATGCTTTCAAGTGTCAACCGAAAGGTTGGTGAGTTCATTAGTTTAACATAATTAATCATTTTATAATTTTAATAGACCACAAGATTTTATATTTCCATTTCTCATAAACATACGTCCCATGCATAGAGACAAAAATATCATTCATATGGACTGAACACCTGGTAACCGACATTCACAAAATGCACATAAGAATATCCCCATCATTCCGGGATCCTCCTTCGGACATGATATAAATTTCGAAGTACTAAAGCATCCGGTACTTTGGATGGGGCTTGTTGAGCCCGATAGATCTATCTTTAGGATTCGCGTCAATTAGGATGTCTGTTCCCTAATTCTTAGATTACCAGACTAAAAAGGGGCATATTCGATTTAATAGTCCAGCCATAGAATGTAGTTTCGATCACTTGTGTCTATTTCGTAAAGCATTTATAAAAGCAGCGCATGTATTCTCAGTCCCAAAAATATATATTGCAAAAGTATTTAAAAAGGGAATAATGAAACTCACCATACTGTATTTTGTAGTAAAAATACATATGACGTCATTAAACAAGTGTAGGGTTGATCTCGGATTCACGAACCTATATTCTTTGTATCTTTATTAATACACATAGTCGTAATCAAACAAATTTATTTATTATATCTTTATTTCGTATAATTAATTTGTGTATATATTTAAAATGGTTAATATTCATATAGCTATATTAATATATCCATATTTATATACGTGATTGTTTAAATGTTATACTTAAAAATCGATAGTTTTATTATTTGTATGTATTTATGTAACTAATATTAATAAATTTAATATATGTAGTTATATGAAATTTCAATATAATTTTAGTATATGTAATAAGTATATTTTTATATTCAAAGTGGTTATTTGGTAACATAATATCAATAATAGTAATAAAAGTTATTTTTGATTATAATGATAATAATACTATTAATAATAATAATTATAAAAATAATGATTTTACAAATAATAATAATACCAATATTTATACTAATATCTATAATGATAATAGTACTACTAATACTAATGCTAATACTTATAATAATAATAATAATAATAATAATAATAATAATAATAATAATAATAATAATAATAATAATAATAATAATAATAATAATAATAATAATAATAATAATAATAATACCACTTAATGATATTATTTAGTAATATCAAAAAATGATAATAATATTGATCCTATTATTTATTTTAACATAATAACGACAAATATTAATAATAACAATAGTAATAACAATAATAATTATATTTATAATAATAATAATAATATTAGTAATAATCATATCATAATAATTACTAATAATAATAATGATAATAGAAATGAAAATTAGAGTGTATACCCCTTTAGAAGCTTTTTCTAAAAAAATTTGCCTCATACAAGACTCGAACCCACGACCTCCCGTTAACCACACAAACACCTAAACCACTAGTCTGCGGGTTAATTCCCTGAATTATCTCTTACACGTAATTGCTTTAATCCAAATCTCGGCCCAACCATCCAACAAACACAGCCCAACAATTCATGAGCCCACCATTTAACTATCTTGAAACCCATATAACAAACCCATTTTAGTAGAAGCCTGGTTAGGATTTGAAAGCCCAATGGTATCAATAATAAAAAAAATTCGGTGTTGTTATACCGGGAAACAGAAACTGCAAGTGGGAATAAATATAGCTCTTCATGACTTTCACTTTTTTTTTTTTTGAGTCGCCATTATATCATCACTATCATCATCAACCGTAATCATCGGACATCATCTTTATCATTATCACAACATCATCATCGTTTGTGATCGTATCATTATCACTATCCTTTATCGTCATAATCACCATCGTTGTACCCGGTTCCAACATAAACATCATCATCACGTACATCATCATCTCGCTTCATCATCATTGTTATTTAGATATTCGAATAGACACAGAAAACATGCATCTGCCAATCAATGTAAAAACACGGTGGTTTGTGGTGGTTCTTGGTGTTGATGTCCTCGGACAGGAAACAGAAATAGCGGCCAGCAACAGTAGATTAATATGGGTTCGATGGTGGTTGGTTTACAGCAGAAACAAGATCATATAGTAGCAGTAGTCGAACGTTGTAAGAAAGTGTTGTGGGTTTTCGATTAAAGAAGATGGTGATGGTTATGTGGTAGTAAATGAACAATGTACAGATGTTGGGTTTGATTCACGTTCGAAGCATAAAAGAAAGTTATCAGCTGCAATTTGACAGGTGGTTTTGGTTCTTAACCTTACTTGATTAAAACAACAACATAATAAAGAACAATTTGGTTTCGGTTGTGCTTTGCTGAAATAGAAAAAAATACGATTGTGGTTCACCTATGGGTTGTTCGAATAACAAAAAAAAATATTAACAATTAAATGATCATAACCGAAGTTTGGGTAGTAAGAATCTATTGTTTTCTTTATTATCTTGATACATCATCTTTTGGCATCATGTACCACTTTATTAGGTCAAGTGGTTTAGAATTTTGTCTGCCATAAAAAAATGTGTACGTAAGTGGCCCTTGTTGGTTGGCCATCGACTTCTACTTTAATCCACATGCATACATATAATATTTAATAGTAATCTTTATATTCATGCTGACCAAACTTAAGTGTGAACATATTCTCATTGTCTTTATTGTGTTTGAATAGCTCAACATAAAAAAAAATTATGGGTTAATGGTGTTTGGTATTGTGGCTACTCGAACGTGGGTATCAAGAAAGGAAGAACAGAAAGTAGTAAATTTAAATGATAGTGTGATGGTGGTCTTGACAATGGTGAAAAGTGGTGTTCGAAAGAATAAGAAAACAAAAAAAAAAGAGTTGTAGCAACTCATGATGGTGGTAGATGGTGTATGTTATTCATGGGTGGAAATGGGTTTGGTGATAATTTAATTATGCACTAATAAATAACTTATATAGATATATAGTACTAATAATAAAATAATTATAATTATAATTAATAATAATAATAATGTAATATTAGTCAAAAGTAAAATAGGAAGAAAACAACTAAGAGAAATAAACGTTCAAAAAAATAAGTTACAAATCTACCGACACTATTTCACGGCCCGTGTATTGTGCACTATTTGAAATTAGGGGCGGATAAAAGTCTTCGAAAAAAATCCCAAATTTTTAATTTAAGTATCTTTATTTATTTAGGTCATTATGGTATAAAGTTTGGTCATTAACTATTAAATAAAAATTACATTAATTAATCACTCCCAACCCCTAAGCAAAATATAAAAAGTTTTAAAATTTAACAAACAACATCTAAATATATTATTAATAAGCCTAAAATTTATAACACTCATTTTCGGATCCCCGTTTATTTTAAAATTATATAAGTTTGAATTTAACTTGATTAATATCGATTGATTGACAAACGAGTGATATTATCGTTTACTAAATAAAAACAAACCATATAAATATACATTCAATATACCTTACATATATATATATATATATATATATATAGATTTATTTTAATATCGTATATTATTTTATTTACATAGTTAATTAACTCATATAATATTTTAATTTTAATTTATACTAATTAATATATATATATATATATATATATATATATATATATATATATATATATATATATATATATATATATATATATATATATATATATATATATATATATATATATATATATATATATATATATATATATATATATATATGTATATGTATATTTATTTATATATTTATTTACACATAATGGTTCATGAATCGTCGGGAATAGTCGAAGGGTAATTGCATTCATGAAATCTGTTCCAAAGTTTTTGAGACTCAACTTTATAGACTTTGCTTATCGTGTCGAAATCATATTAATATTAAGTTTAAATTTGGTCGGAAATTGACGGGTCGTCACACCTCCTAATTGGGTCCCAACTTCCCTTGTTTCTCAGCACGACTTGCTTCATTATTACACAAAACCCATTCTCCAACATCAAAGCCTAACGCGCGCACCTTCTTGTTATAATACTTAGCAATTTGCTGCTTATTATTTGCCTCACGTATTGTAGCCATAAGCCTGCGTTCTTCAATGAAATTTAGATTTTCACAAATGCCTTCCGCATTCGCACTTTCATCAAAATTAGCAATTCTGTGCGTTTCAACAAAGATTTCCGCGGGGATCATTGCTTCGAAACCATATACTAGGCTAAAAGGTGTTTCGCCTGTACTTTTCTTGAAAGTAGTGCGATGAGCCCATAGTACATTTGAAAGTTTATCAACCCATCCATTCCGATTTTCATTCAAACGTTTTTTAATACCGCTAACAATGTCGCGGTTAGTGACTTCGTACAATCCATTTGCTTGCGGATGTGCCACAGATGTGAATCTTTGAATTATATTTAGTTCCGCACACCAACTTAAAAATGGATCTTTTGCAATCTGCGCTCCATTATCACTTACAAGTTCTCGCGGAATTCCAAATCTACATACAATGTATTCCCATACAAAATTTCGCACTTGCACTCCAGTAATTGTGCGTAAGGCCTTTGCCTCCACCCCATTTAGTGAAATAATCAATAGCTACAATCAGGAACTTTACATTTCCTGCACCTGGTGGAAAGGGTCCCACAATATCGATGGCCCATTTATAAAATGGCCATGGTGAATCAATTGGAATCATATCATGTCGTGGTTTGCGATTCTGCAGTGCATGTCTTTGACAACTTTTACACCGCTTAACAATTTGCGCAACATCACGATATTGAGTAGGCCAGAAATAGCCCATGCGCATTATCTTGCCAGCAATAGTTTTATATCCTGAGTGAAGAGCACAAGATCCATTATGCACCTCTTCAACAATGGTTGCAGCTTCTGCGGGTCCCACACACCGCATTAATGGTCCCAAATATGATTTACGATGTAACATATTATTTTCAAGTACATACATGGGTGCTCTTTCGCGTACCAAACGAGCCTCCTTTTTATCTTTTGGCAACGTACCATTTCGCAGATAATTGACAATAGGATCCATCCAATTTGGTCCAACTTCTTCTATAACCGCAACAAATAAATCTCCATCAATGGACTTATTAGGAAGTTCTTCCACCCACACATGTTTTTGAAAGTGCAAAAGTGCTAATGCAGCAAGTTTGCTTAATGCGTCTGCTTTTTTATTTTGACTTCTCGACACTTGTGATAGTTCAAAGAACTCAAACTTTTCTGCAGATTCCTTCACAAGTTTCAAATACTTCTGCATGGACAACTCATGTGCTTCAAAAGAGCCATTGAATTGATTTGCCACCAGTTGTGAATCAACATATGCGCGTAGCTGCGTTATATTCATCTTACGTGCCAAATTCAATCCCGCAAGCAATGCTTCATATTCAGCCTCATTGTTTGTCACATCAAAATTAAAGCGCAGTGCGTACGTGTGCTCTTCGCCACTTGGAATTGTCAATACTAGCCCCGCACCTGCCCCTTCAACACATGAGGCACCGTCTGTATATAAATCCCAGATTTCATGCGAAGGTGGCATTAATTGCGTTCTTTCATGGATCACCTCTAATTCACCCGTCATTTCTGCGAGGTAATCTGCCAAAACTTGCCCCTTCACGGATGTACGCGGTATATATGATATTTCAAATGCTCCAAGCTCAATCACCCATTGGGCAAGTCTTCCAGATATCGCAGGTTTGTTCAACACATTTTTAACCGGCAAATCAGTTAAAACGTGTATTGGATGACCTTGAAAGTATCTGCACAATCGCCGTGAAGTTAAAACTAACGCGTAAATAAATTTTTCTATTGGCGCATAATTTATTTCATTTCCCGCAAGCACCTTGCTAACAAAATAGACTGGCTTTTGAACTTTATTCCTTTCCGCGATAAGTACTGAGCCAAATGCTTCATTCGCGACCGAAATGTAAAGATATAATATTTCACCATCAACGGGCGCAATCAATGTAGGTAATGCAGCAAGCAATTGCTTCATTTCTTGAAATGCCTTATCAGCCTCTTCAGTCCATACAAAGTTCTTCTGCTTTAAACATCCTTTAAGAGTGCGAAAGAAAGGCAACTGTCGTTCCGCGGCCTTCGAAAGAAATCTAGTTAAAGCCGCGATTTTTCAAGTTAGACTTTGCACTTCTTTAACGGTTTTAGGCGCGGTCATGCTTTCAATTGCAGCAATTTTCTTAGGATTTGCTTGTATGCCCTGCTCAGTGACATAGTATCCCAGAAACTTTCCTTCCCTTTCTCCGATACTGCACTTAGATGGATTCAACTTCATGTGTATTTTTCGCAAACTTTCAAATGTTTCTTGCATATCTACCAAAATACTTTCTTGCGTTTTACTTTTTATAACAAGGTCATCAACATAAGCTTCGAGATTGCGGCCTATCTGACCTTCAAATGCTTTATCAATTAACCGCTGATAAGTGGCTCCCGCATTCTTTAAACCAAAAGGCATTTTGATATAACAATAAATGCCTTTTCCAGTATGGAATGCGGTTTTATCTTCATCTTCTAACGCCATTGGTATTTGATGGTATCCTTTTGCAGCATCCAAAAAGCATTTGTAGGGATAATCATGCAAAGATTCCACTTTAAGATCAATTTCAGGAAGTGGATAGTTGTCCTTCGGACAAGATTTATTTATGTCCTTGAAATCTATACACATCCTCCACGAACCATCTGGTTTTTTTTTACCAAAACAGGATTTGCAACCCATGTTTGATATTTTACTTCGCGCAATATTCCCGCATTGACCAATTTATCAACTTCTGCAGACAACCACTTCATGCGATCTAGAGCCATTCCTCTGTGCTTTTGTACAATAGGTTTTAACGCAGGGTTGGTATTTAATTTATGCTCTGCAACATTACGCGGAACTCCGGTCATATCTTGCTCACTCCAAGCAAATACATCCATATATGCGACCAGCAACTGCACAATCTTCTTTCTTATTTCTTCATTCAACTTGGTCCCAATTTTAATTTTTTGATCAACATACCTAGGATTTATAACAACCATATTATCATCTTCAATTTTATGCGGAACAATTGCATATTTCGTGCTTATAGCCACACAAATCGATGTCATAGCCATAGAATTTATCTTTGCCACACCCTTGCAGGTAGTGAATTTGACCATTCCGTGTATTGTAGATGGCACTATGCCAAGCTTCCGCAACGCAGATCTTCCCAATAACATGTTATAACGCGAAGCAGCGCATATAACATAAATACTACTGCCAGTATCAATATGAATTTTCATAATTGTGATCCCTGTATTCGCAATTTTACACGATATGACCAACGGCATGTCATTCATTTCGCGACTTTGCTCAAATGGAAATGTAGTAGGTGCGAATTGCCATTTTTCAAACATTTCTACTTCTTTTCGCTTTTTAAATCCTTTTTTATTATGTATTGTGCTTATTATTCTCGCATCTTGTTCTTTGTTCAGTTTTACTGCGAGCTTTCGCTTACACAAGCTTTATGCGCTTTACACACTTTCAAATTCTCATTTTCAACTTTCTTAGTAAATGAAAGCTTTTGTTGCTTCGTCATTTCGCTTTGCTCGCAACTGCTGTTGTACAAATTACTTATTCCTGCAATATAAGACAGAAAACAACACGATTAGAATTAAAAAATGAGTTAAATAGCTCGATTAAAACGAACAAGAATTTCTCATTTCAATTCTATTCGTGTCCCACGGATGGCGCCAATTGATCAATCCTAGATTATCCAATTATGGTTAATCAAGGATTGAGTGCAATGAGGGGGTATAACGGATGTCGATTATGGTTTTGGGACCTTATTGTCATATTTCGTTAAGTGCTAAACGATCAACAACCATGTCCCAGTCTTCGTAAATTACCTTAACCAAATAATGATTTAGTCTCTGGCAAATTCACGAGAGAAATCAATATGGCTAGGGCAACCTTCCAGAATCAACAACCTAAAACGAGAGGCCAAGCTCCCTATTTATAGGTCTAGGAGTTACGCGGAAGTAAGTTGTGCGGGCACTTAGACATTCCGCATAAACACTGCGAGAAGCCTTCACACTATTTAATGTTCTGCGCAATCCCACCGCATACACACTGCGGTTCAGTTGTCTTGTGCTTTCACCTTCAAATGGCCTTTCGCACTAAATATATACATATACATAAGTATGTATATGATCAATGACCATAGCTGTGTTACTCATATCTTAATCAATATAAACTCTATAGTTATATGCATACATAACTTATTTAAGCTCATAAGATTTTAGTTCATAAACTTATAATACTTAATAATAATAATAATCCTTAATCATAATAATAATAATAATAATAATAATAATACATATATTAGTATTAATAATAATAATAGTTATAATACTTGTAATAACATCAATCATAATTAATAATAATAACAACAACAACAATAATAATAATAATAATAATAATAATAATAATAATAATAATAATAATAATAATAATAATAATAATAATAATAATAATAATAATAATAATAATGTTAATAATAATAAATAAAAAAAATAAATGAAAGTTATATACCCTTTAAACAGCCATCCTAAAAAGAATTGCCCACGACCGGGCTCGAACACAAGACCTCTTGCTAATCCAAACCACATCCAAACCATTACACTAATCTCATTTTTTTGATTTATATTAAATATTAATTATATTAAACCCGTATTATTTAATTCATGCTCTTCTTCGTTCTCACAAACTAATCGACCGAAGATCTAACTGATCTAACAATGAGTTACATATTTAATTTTTGAATTTGGAATTGTGACTGAAACGATTAGTGATTAACTAATTTAATTAAAACAGAAACAAAAATAGAAATAGAAAAAAATACTGAACTGAAAAAGAAGAACACGTAAAACTCAAAATCAAATTTGAAATTCTAGGACGTTTTAGACTACAATTATAACATGAAAAAAGTTTTAAATCGTGTTTAGAAACTTTCTAAATTATCTTTTTTATTTGAAACATCAAAATGAATTCCAATTTCCTCAAGATCAAGTCGGTTGACTTTTAGAAATTAAAGTTTGACTCCAAAATTCACACTCAATATGAGAAATTGGAAACTTAGCTTTTGCATATAGTTTGAGTATCAGAATCCTAACAACACTTCATTTATAGTTTTTGAAATTAGTTAGGAAATCATTCTAACTGGAAAATGAAAGTAAAAACAGAGAACAAGTTGTGTTCTCGCCTTTTTCTATTTAAATTCGATCGAATAAAAGCTGTTGAATTGATAGTTGAATATGGTGATGAATAAACAAAGTGAGTTAGCTAAAACTACTGAACAATGCGAATGATTTATCGTTCAATTAGTCGGCAGTCTTAACTTGTTCAGGAAATAAAAATAATAATTTCACTCGTTAAATTCAACCTACTTTGTACGATTGATAGGGATGTAAAAGGATTTTTGGAGACAAAAACAAAATCATATACAGTTTTGGATAGATGTGTGTAACTGAACCTGATTCTATCTCGTACGTATGATCTTTATAATTATTGTAGATAATTAATAATTATAATTATATTAATAAATGTCTAAATATAAATAATAATATAATAATAATATTAATAATAAAGGTAATAATAATAATAATAAGTCATAATAATAATATTAACGAAAATGATATTAATAATGATAATAATAATAATAATAATAATAATAATAATAATAATAATAATAATAATAATAATAATAATAATTATAACATTAATGATAACAATATTGAAAATAATAATAATAATAATCTTAATAATAATAATATTAATAATAATAATATTACTAACACTTATAATGATACCAATAGTAAAAACGATGATAATACTAATATAGTTGTATAAATAATAATAACAATGCTAATAACATTATTACTAATGTTATTAATAATAGTAATAATACTTACAATAATAATAATGATAACAAAGACACTAATACTTAATACTCAATAATAATAATAATTATAATGGTAATCATAATCATAATAATAATAATAATAAATGTTACTTAATACTTGTGTTAATAATAATAATACTAATTATGTTAATATTAATAATGATAACAATAATATTAGTAATAATGTTATAACAAATTAAATGTATCTAATTTCATATCTTAATATTATCTATAATAGTATAACTAATACTGATATTAATTATTAATATTAACATTAGTATTAATAATAATAATAAAAGTAATAATAATCTTATTGTAACAACTATATTTTAATTTGTTAATAATATATTAATTATGTAATATTTAATGATCATATAATATATTATATAATATATAATAACTTTTATTGATTCTTTATTATTTAATAATTTTATATATATTAATATATATATAATAATTATACATAGATTTCATATGTCTTTATATATATAGATTCATTTTAAATTGTACTTAATTATTTTGTATCTTATTTTACATATCTAATTCTAATGTTTAAATTATATTTTATAATTTCAAATCACTACATATATTTGCATTTATATATATATACATATACATATCTATTTACACACAATTTGTTCGTGAATCGTCGGGAATGGTCAAGGTCAAATGCATTTATGAAAAACAGTTCCAATATTTTGAGACTTGGTTTAATAGACTTTGCTTATCAAATGCATTTATGAATCATTATAAGATTAAGGTCAAATGCACGTGTGTTTATTACAGACTTGAGGTAGACGATGATGACATGGCAGCTGGAATAATTGATTCTGTTAGATTGTTAGCTTGTATTAGTATCAGATTACATTCAATTGTACAATTTAGTTCTCAATTTGTAAGAAATACTCGATCTTGTAATCTTGTAAACGAATTCATCAGTTGTAATACAATTTCAATTTCGTTCCGTTCATCGGTATTTGATTGTGTTACAGGTTAATCCTCAATTCATTATTGTATCTGGATTATCCATATCATTTGGTATCAGAGTGGTCGATCTTGATCGACTAATTTGTATATCAATTTTTGTTCTTGTGTAGAGAAATGGTGATGGTGACTAGAAGTTCCGGCGATGACGTCGCCAGAGAGTTTGTTACAGAAACGGTTAATGCTTCGATGGCAGATATGAACAAGATAATTGCAGAGCTGACTGAAAGGTTGAATAGTGTATTGCTGCAACAAAATTACATAGATGGTGATCAAGTTAGAAACAGGAATGGTGAAGGTACTAGTAGAAGGGGATCATTACAGTTAACACGTATCACCAAACTCGAATTTCCTAAGTTTGAAGGTGAAGATGTTAAAGGATGGGTGTACAGATGTAATCAATTTTTTCGTTGATGGAATTGATGAAGAAGAAAAGGTTAAGGTAGCTTCAGTTCACTTGTTTAAAAGAGCATTGACATGGCATCAACAATTTGTCAAGGCACATGGTGAAGATGTAGATTGGGATACTTATTCCAAAGCAATTCTGAAAAGGTTTGGGTCATCAGTTGAAGATCCAATGGCTGAACTAAAAAACTTAAAACAAATGGGATCAGTGCAGGCATATCAAGATGCATTTGAAGAATTGTTGAATAAGGTAGAGATAAGTGAAAAGCAAGCAATAAGTATATTCTTAGCAGGGTTACAGAAGGAGATAGAGCTACCAGTTAGAATGTTTAGGCCAAGAAGTTTGGAGGATGCATGTTGTTTAGCTAAGTTACAAGAAGACACCATAGCTTTAACCAAGAAGAGGTTTGCACCTATCCTACCAACACCTAAAACCACACCACAAACTACAATCACTACTGCAGCCTTACCCACCACCACCACAAAATTAAGCCTGCCATCTGCACCATCAAGGATAAGAAAGCAGTTAACACAAAAGGAATTAGATGAAAAGAGAATAAAGGGACTATGTTTTTATTGTGATCAAAAGTATATGCCAGGTCACAAATGTCCACAGTTATACTCATTAGAGATACTTAGTGAAGATGATTATGAACAGATAAATGATCTAGATGATGATGATTGCCAAGGTGAGGTCATAGAGTTCTCTCATGTACCTCAGGTGTCACTGAATGCTCTCACAGGTAATAATGCTTATCAAACCATGAGAGTGTTTGGGCATGCTAATAAACAATCTGTGCATATATTGATTGACTCTGGAAGTACTCACAACTTTTTAGATTTAACTACTGCCAAAAAGTTAGGTTGTTTACTCAAGAATACCAACCCTATGCAAGTGGTAATCCCTGTGGTAATAAGATTACTAGTTCTTGTAAGTGTAAGGGATTTAAGTGGCAGTTAAATGGCCATGAATTCATAGATGACATGGTGGTCATTACATTGGATGGTTCTGAAATGGTGTTGGGAATCTAGTGGTTAGAAAAGTTGGGAGATATAAGATGGAACGTTAGTGAACTTAAAATGATCTTTAAGTATAAGGGCAAAAGGATTATGTTAATAGGTACTCACAAGGCACAAATGCAATGGGTTAATGGTAAGAAAATGGGTAAGAATTAGGGGCAACAAGAGGCTCATCTGGCTTCCATGTTCCTGTGTATATATCCTGTAACCTGCTTTAACATGGAAACAAATGTTTAAAGTGATGAGCAACAGCTTAAGATTCCTGTTCAAATTACAAAAGTACTAGAAGAATATGATGATGTATTCCAGGTACCAACTGGATTACCTCCAAACAGGACTCATGATCACAAAATACCACTCATTGAAGGCACTGTAACCATCAACATTAGACCTTATGAGCATCCTCCTACACAAAAGGATGCCATTGAAGCTATGGTGGCTGGGCTGCTGGGTACAGGGGTGATAAGACCAAGTAATAGTCCATTTGCATCTCCAATAGTGACGGTTAAGAAGAAGGATGGTAGTTGGAGGATGTGTGTGGATTATAGAGAACTTAACAAGCATACCATTAAGGACAAGTTCCCAATTCTTATTATTGAGGAACTGATTGATGAGCTGAGTGGATTTACTATGTTCTCTAAGCCTAAGGTCAGGGTATCATCAAATAAGGATGAATAGGGATGATATAGCTAAAACTACTTTCAAGACACACGAAGGTCACTATGAATTCCTACTCATGCCTTTTGGTTTGACTAATGCACCCTCTACATTCCAGGCATTGATGAATGAGGTATTCAAACCTTATCTTAGGAAGTTTACATTGGTATTTTTTGATGATATATTGGTATATAGCCCTACCCTGAAAGCTCATGTCTTGCATTTGAAGTTAGTATTACAAGTGATGAGAGTCCACACCTTGTATGCTAAAATGTCTAAATGTGTGTTTGTTACTACCAAGGTTAAGTATTTGGGGCATATAATTACTGCACATGGTGCGGCAACTGAACCTTCTAAGATAGAGGCAATCAAGAATTAGCCAATTCCTAAAATACTTAAGCAATTAAGAGGGTTTATTGGGTTGACTGGGTATTATAGAAGGTTTATTAAAGGGTATGCTCACATAAGTCAACCTTTGATTGCTTTGTTAAAAAAGGAAGGGTTTCATTAGACAAATGAAGCTACTGCAGCTTTTGAAAAGTTGAAAGAGGCAATGCAACAAGCACCTGTTCTACAATTGCCTAACTTTAACTCTGAATTCATCATAGAAACAGATGCATATGGCATTGGAATTGGTGCAGTTTTACAACAAAATAGTCATCCAATAACCTACCTTAGCAAGACTCTATCTCCAAGACATCAAGCCTTTCTACATATGAGAAAAAATTTCTTGCTGTTATATTGGCATTGGAAAAATGGAGAGGATATCTTTTGGATAGGAACTTTAAAATTAAGACTGACCACATAAGTCTTAAATACTTGTTAGACCAAAGAATCTCCACACCTACTCAAATGAAGTGGCTACCCAAATTATTAGGGTATGATTATGAGATCATTTACAAGAAGGGAATAGATAATGCTGCTGTAGATTCACTGTCAAGGTTGGAGAATAGTGCACAGTTGTATGAAATCATGGTTTCTATAGTCCACACTGACATGTTAGACAGAATTCAGAAAAGTGTTGAGAGTGATTTAGACTTGCAGCAACTCATCACTAGGCTTGTAGCTAGCCTTACTTGTTCTAAACATTATGTTTGGCATAATGATCAATTAAAAAGAAAGGGCAAGCTTGTGGTGGGCAATGATGTGAAGTTAAGGCAAGATTTAATGCAACAATATCATGACAGTTCAAGTGGTGGACATTCAGGGGTCAATGCCACTATACAAAGGCTTACTAGTCGTTTGTATTGGAAGAAATTGAGGAGACAAGTTAAGAACTTCATCAGGGAATGTGCTATTTTTCAGAGGTACAAAGCTGACTTGGAAGCTTATCATAGTTTACTACAACCTTTACCTATTCCAACTAGTATATGGGCTGAGATCTCCATGGATTTTGTGGAAGGGTTGCCTATATCTCAAGGCAAAATTGTCATTTTGGTTGTGGTTGACAGATTTGTAACGACCCGGAAATTTTCGACTAATTTTAAATCAAACTCTCGATATGATTGTATATTTTCGACAGGATAAGCAAAGTCTGTTATCCTGAGTCTCAAAAATTTTGAACTATTTTCAAACATTCATTAAACTTCTGACCATTTTCGACAATTCACGAACAATAGATATGTATATATAAATAAATAGATATAAATAATTATATATAATAATACATTAATAAATTATTAATTGTTGGAATTAAGAATGTAAAATAATAAACGATATAATAAAGTTTATTATTAAAATGAATATATATATATATATATATATATGTGTGTGTGTGTGTGTGTGTGTGTGTATATATATGTATATATATATATGTATATATATATATATGTATATATATATATATATATGTATATGTATATATATATATATATATATATATATATATATATATATATAGTATATTGAATATAAATAATTTTGAGCTTAAATAGTAAACGATTGTAACACTCGATTGGCATTTTGTTAGTGTTCATATAGATCTAATACGAGTTTATGAAAATTTAAAATAAAAGTTAGTTCATAAATAGATTACAGAGATTTTAGGTTTGATAAAAATAATTTTTATCTTTTTAGTTTAAATCATAATACTCCGTACATATTATCTGGAACTAAAAATAAATAATAGACGGATCTTTTTGATCACGTGTTTCACATTTAATGACTGAAATAAACAAAGATATTTAATTTAAAAATATGAATTTTTCTTGAAACTTTTTGTGACGCCCCGTACAAAACCACCATGTACGAATCATCAACAACAGGTCCATTACACGGTACAATACTACATGTTGTTTTAAAATAAGTTTTGCATTCGAAAAGAATAACGTTTTACAAAAGATAATGTGACACAAAGGTCGTTACAAGCCATTATTCAAATAACATAAGTTGTGAATGCAAGATAAAAGTTTCATGATCGAGACATCTCTAAGTAATGCAGTAGAAGTCTAACACAACGAGTCTGTAACAGCAAGTCTATAACACCAAGACAGCAAGTCTAACAGCGGAAGCAACAACGTCTAAGCACCTGCGAAATACATGCTTAAAAAGTCAACACGAATGTTGGTGAGCTATAGTTTGTTTGTAATCATTAACGTAATGTAGACCACGAGATTTCAATGCTTCAACCAGCGTTTTAAATTAGTATGATAAAGTATATGCTTATCCGTGGGCACCCGGTAACTAACTTAACGTAATAATAATACCCCCTAAAAGTACACTTGGAGAGTGCGTATGTTCTCGAAGTATCAAACACCCGTTAAATGCTAGCGCGACTAGCTCGAGTGGGGATGTCAAACCTATGGATCCATATCTAAGATTTGCATCTACCGGTTCAAAAACCAATAGTTAAACGTTACCGTGCTAAGGGGAAAGTTTATGTCCTTATATAACCCACACATATATAAAGTTTAAGTACTCGTATCTAGTAAGTAAAACATAAAAAGCGCATGTATTCTCAGTCCTAAAAATAGTACAGTAGAAAGGGAGCTATAACTCACAGTGAATAAGCAGTAAAAGTCGATATGAAAAGTATGCAGGTAGTAAGTCGGTCCGAAAGGTCGTCAACCTAAGTCAAAGGTCACTAAGTCAGTATGTTGTCTCAAAAGGTTTAAAAGTACGTAAGTAAAGTCCTAAACATCATCATCGTCATCATCATTCATAAAAGATAAAGTAAGTTTTCATCAAGAATAGAGATCGAAACAAAAGGCTGACTTCGGACAGCTGCTACGATCTCTATACAAAACGAATAGACGCGTGGTCAGTGTCCAAGGCTTCATATGTGAGTCCTCTAACCGTTATGCAATTTCAGAACCTAACTCGTCTTCTTTTGACCGTGGAGACGGTTTAAGTGCGAGTAGGTCAGAATTTTTCAGCACGTCGTTACAAAGGTGTAGTGACTTTCGGAAGGCTATAAATCCTAAACCGTATATCGGATTTAGGCGAGGCCTAAACGAAAAGTCATATATTAGAAATGAACTATCTGAAAATCAGTTTTTCAGAAGTCCAGGAGTCTGATCATACCCCGGAAAACAGCAAACAAGTGCTCTGGTGGGTTTCTTGGTGCTTGATGCTCATCACGGTTCTCATCCTTGATGCGTGTAAGCTTCAAGTGTACAACTCTTTGATGTTTTAGCATCACTTTGAACAAGTTTTAACCATCAACACACAACTAAGAGTAAAAGCTATCATTCTACAAGTTTTGAACATCAAGGTTGCCTCTTTATTGCATAAACCCAATAAAGCTTCAACCTTTGTCCTTTTTACACAAGTTTATGCATCTTCATCATATGAGATGATGAAGAATTGATCTTTATCATCACAACAATCACAAAAATGTTCCAAGTAAGTGAGATCTACAATAATAACTTAGATCTCAAGAATTAAGAAAACCCTAAGCTAGAAAACTTGGATCTTTACAAGATTAATGAGTCCATAAGCTAGAAAGCTAAGATCTAGTAAAAGAAATGAGACCATAAGCTAAAAAGCTAAGATCTTTAACAAAATAATGAAACCCTAAGCTAGAAAGCTTATATCTTTAATGTTCTTGAAGATCCTTAAAGCAAAAGACTAGATCTTCAAGTTACACGAAGATCATAAACATAAGTTTTGATCTTTATAACAAAATAAAGAAATCATAAGCTAGAAAACCTAGATCTAACAAGTAAATGAAGATTCAAAGCTAGAAAGCTTGAATCTTTCATGTTCTTGAAGGATTCAAACCCAAGTTTGAATCTACAAGATATAACAAGATCAAAAAGCTAAAAAGCTAGATCCTTCAATGATGATGATGATGTCGACATTGAGAAGAGAAGAAGAAGAAGAAGAAAATTTAAAACTTACACTTTTTAGAGTAAGAAAGACTAGAGAGAGAATTAGTGAGTAAGTGTGAATGAGATCAAGTGTAAAATGGGTGAGGTTTGTGTGGTATTTATAGGGGGATGGGGGTGGGTTGGCCGTTGGTTTAGGGGGGACAGGGGGGGACAACTTTTTCTTTTTGGTTAATGGTTGTCTAAAGTTGGTGCTTATGTTGGGATCTCATGCAACAATTATGATTATGGTTAACAAAAATGCTAGTATGTTCCCTCTAATAAATGGGCATTTGTCTTACATTCATATGGGTCATAAACTTATTATAATTGGGCTAATTAAATAGTCCATTAGCTAGAGTAGGATGTGCTTGAGTCCAACAAGGTAGAAAGTCCAACAAGACTAACTAGTGAGCATAAGTAAATTACTAAGCGTAATTAAGCAACCAATAACCCAAGTAATTGTTAAAATAATAATTAGTATTACGTAGTCATAATATTTCAATTATGACCAAAGTCAAACGTGAATCAAAATACATAGCTCGTTTTCAACGTCAAGTGACACTAACGGTCGTAAAAGCATTCGAGGATCAAGTTAAGTAACTAAGTACTTAATGGCACGCTTTATGGTATAAATGAAGGTAATTAATCATGAAATAAGATCCTAGAATATAATATAGCTCAATACGTACAAATACACAATTTCGCAGAAAGCAACAAGCACAAAAGCAAGTCGAAAAAGTCAAGTCGTTACATTACTCACCTGTTAATGAAAATTTCGTCCCGAAATTTTAAGCTGAGGTAGATGGTAGAGTTGTGAAGAGGTGAGGATACTTCTACATCATCTGATCCTCTCGCTCGCAAGTAAACTCAAGTCCTCGTTTAGCATTCCAACGAACTCGAACAATTGGAATCTTGTTGCGTTTTAAGGTTTTGACCTCACGGTCCATAATTTCAATAGGTTCTTCCACGAAGTAGTGTTTGTCATCAATTGTAAGCTCCTCAAGTGGTATGACAAGTTCTAGTTCAGCAAGACATTTCTTCAGATTCGACACGTGAAAAGTGGGATGAACTGTACTCAACTGAGTCGGAAGATCCAAACGGTAAGCAACGGGTCCAATACGCTCCAAGACTTCAAAAGGACCAATATATCGCGGATTTAGCTTCCCACACTTTTTGAAACAGATTACACCTTTCCAAGGTGCGACCTTCAACATCACTCGGTCACCTACATGGAATTCGCGATCTTTACGCTTAAGATCAGCATAACTCTTTTGACAATCACGGACAGTCTTGAGCCTCGCTTGAATTTGGACAATCTTCTCGGTAGTTTCATGGACGAGTTCGGGTCCGATGATTTGCTTCTCACCTACTTCGGCCCAAAAAATAGGAGAACGACATCTTCAGCCATACAAGGCTTCGAAAGGTGCGGCCTTAATGCTTGCATGATAGCTATTGTTGTAAGAGAATTCGGCTAGCGGCAAATGCTTCTCCCAAGCCTTTCCGAAATCAATTACACAAGCACGCAACATGTCCTCCAGGGTTTGAATCGTACGTTTGCTCTATCGGTCGGTTTGCAGGTGATACGCAGTACTCATAGCTAAACGTGTTCCCAAAGCTTCTTGTAAAGAACGCTAAAATCTAGAAGCGAAACGGGCGTCTCGGTCTGAAATAATCGATAAGGGTACACCGTGTTGAGATACAACTTCCTTTATGTATAATTGCGCGAGTTTCTCCATCGTATCAGTTTCCTTCATGGCTAGGAAGTGTGCAGATTTGGTAAGACGGTCAACGATAACCCAGATGGTATCATATCCCCTACCGTCTTTGGTAGCTTCGTGATGAAGTCCATCGTTATTCCTTCCCACTTCCATTGCGGGATTTCGGGTTCCTGAAGTAATCCGGATGGCCTCTGATGTTCGGCTTTGATCTTAGAACAAGTTAAACACTTTCCTACGTAAGTCGCAACATCTTTCTTGAGGTTTGGCCACCAATATTGAATCTTAAGGTCGTGGTACATCTTACCAGCTCCTGGATGAATCGAATACCTTGACTTGTGAGCTTCATCTAGAATAAGGCTTCGTAAATCCCCATATCTAGGCATCCAAATTCTTCTGGCAAAGTATCGGAGTCCAGTCTCATTGACCTCGAATCAAGAAACGAGAATGTTTAAGTGCTCTTGAGCAATATTCTCCTCCTTGAGATCTTCCTCTTGAGCTACACGGATTTGGCTATTGAGATTTGTGTGAATGGTGACGTTCAAGGCTCGAACACGAAGAGGTACCATTCTTTCCTTTCGGCTCAAGGCGTCGGCTACAACATTTGTCTTTCCAGGGTGGTAGCGAAGTTCACAATCATAGTCGTTCAACATCTCGATCCACCGTCGCTGTCTCATATTCAGTTGCTTTTGATCAAAGATGTGTTGGAGGCTCTTGTGATAGGTAAAGATACTGCTCTTGGTTCCATACAGATAGTTTGTCCAAAGTTTGAGTGCAAAGACAACCGCTCCAAGCTCAAGATCGTGAGTAGTGTAGTTTCGCTCGTGAATCTTCAGTTGTCGGGAGGCGTAAGCAATAACCTTCTTCCGTTGCATCAATACACACCTAAAACCTTGTCAGGAGGCATCGCAATACACAAAGAAATCATCACTACCATCGGGAAGGGATAGAATAGGAGCGGTGGTTAACTTCTTCTTCAGGGTTTGAAATGCCGACTCTTGCTCGGTTTCCCAAACGAACTTCTTCCCCTTGTGAGTTAACGCGGTCAAAGGACGAGCAATCAAAGAGAAACCTTCGATGAATCTACGATAGTAACCGGCGAGGCCTAAAAATTGGCAGATATGAGTAGGAGTAGTGGGGGTTTCCCACTTGCTGATGGCTTCGATCTTAGCGGGATCAACCTTGATACCTTGATCACTCACGATATGACCAAGAAATTGGACTTCCTTCAACCAAAATTCACAATTGGAGAATTTGGCATAGAGTTGCTCTTGTCTCAAGAGTTCAAGCATGAGTCGAGTCGAAGATGTTGCTCATGTTCTTCTTCACTTTTGGAATAGATGAGGATATCATCTATGATGACGATAACGAATTTGTCCAGGTACGGCTTGCATACGCAATTCATGAGATCCATAAACACGGCAGGTGCGTTGGTTAAAACGAGTTTGGAACGCAGTCTTCAGCACATCGCTCTCCTTCACCCTCAACTGGTGATATCTTGATTGTAAATCAATCTTGGAGTAAACGCTGGATCCTTGCAGCTGATTGAAAAGATCGTCAATTCTAGGAAGGGGATACCAATTCTTGATCGTCAACTTGTTCAGGTCACGATAATTGATACACATGCGGAAAAATCCGTCCTTCTTCTTCACGAACAAAACAGGTGCACCCCAAGGTGATGAACTCGGTCAGATAAATCCACGGTCTAGTAGTTCCTGCAGTTGACTCTGCAACTCTTGCAGTTCGGAAGGTGCAAGTCGATAAGGTGCACGAGCTACAGGTGCAGCTCCTGGCACTAGATCGATCTGAAACTCCACTGATCTCGGTGAGGGTAATCCTGAAAATTCTTCTGGGAAGACGTCAGGAAATTTGTTCACAATTCGTACATCATCCACATTTTTCTCCTCAGTTTCTAGCTTCTTCACGTCCGCCAAAATAGCAAAATTCCCCTTTTTCATAACCTTTTATGCCTTCATGCAACTAATAAGGTTCAGCTTCGGGCTACATCTCTCCCCGTAAACAATTAGTGGCTCACCATCTTCGCGTGGTATACGAAGAATCTTCTCACCACAGATAACTTCGGCTATTACCTTGGACAACAAGTTCATACTGACTATCACATCAAAGCTTCCCAACTTAATGGGTATCAAATCAATCTCAAAATCCACACCAGCTAAGTTTATAATACCTCCTCGACCAATTTGGTCAACTTTCTCAAGTTTTCCATTGGCTACTTTGACAAGTATACTCTCATCCAAAGGCACTAACGACCAATCTATCTTAGAGCAAAAGTGTCTACATACATAACTCTTATCGGCACCGGTATCAAATAGGACAGAAGCTTATAGGTTATTGATAGTGAATGTACCTGTAACCAAGTTAGGATCTTCACGGGCATCTCTGGCATTCATGTTGAAGACTCTTCCACGTGCTGGCCCGCCATCCTTCTTCTTCTTAGAACATTCATTCTTGAAGTGGCCCTGCTGACCGCACTCAAAATACTTCCTTGGTCCACTTGGGTTTGTCCTCACAGCTGGGGTAGTGATCTTACAATCTCTGCTGATGTGTCCAGTCCTTTTACACTTCTCACACACTACGTTTCAGTATCCAGTGTGATGCTTGTAGCATCTCTTACACTGGGGAAGACTACCTTTGTAGTTAGGGTTAGAGCTAGGGTTCAGGTCAGGATTCCTCCAGTTGTTGTTTCCCTTAAAATTCTCATAACTCTTAGCCGGGTTCTGGTCAAAACCTTTTCCCTTACTTTCGTCCCACTTACGTTTCCCATTACTAGCTCCCGATTCTGATTTCACCTTCTCTGGCTCTTGGCGGGTAATTTGATTCATCAGGGTGTGCGCCATACGCATAGCTTCTGGGACATTCGCTGGTTTTGATGAAGTGACATTTCCTTGAATATCCTTGGAGAGTCCCCACAGATACCTCTCTATCCATTTGTACTCCAGAGTAACCATTGTGGGGCACATCAAAGCTAACTCCAAGTACCTTCGGTTATAGCCATCAAGATCAGTTCCTACAACTTTCAGTTCCCAAAACTCCGCTTCCATTTTTTGAATTTTGGTTCTGGGGCAGTACTCCTCGATCATAGCCCGCTTAAACTCCTCCCATGGTGCAGCATAAGCTTCATCAATTCCTCGAGCTTGGGCAAGCGTATTCCACCAAGTCAAAGCGCCATCCGACAAAGTGCAGGATGTAAACTTAGTCTTATTCCCTTCGGAGCAGTTACTCACACGGAACACAGATTCCAACTTCTCAAACCATCTCGTCAGCCCAACTGGCCCTTCTGTTCCACTGAAATTATGGGGCTTGTAGCTCTGGAATTCCTTGAAAGTACACCCATTCTGGAAGTTCGGGTTAGCCGGTGGAGCTGGAGCAGGGTTGGCAATCGCCATAGCTGCGACTACTCGAGCGGCTATCATCTCCTCAAGCTATGCTGCGGTGGAGATTTCTCTTGGACATCTTCCGTTAGCCATCGATCTTCCAAATAAAAATTTCGACTTAAGTCAAAATCCATTAACCAACAACGTCACGGCATACGGTAAACAACATGGAAACAACACAGCACACGATAACTAAGCATGACAAATAAGCAGTAGATAGCACAAAAGCCAACATGTAATAAAATGCCGTACAATAAATCAACAACAGTAATTCCATTCATAACAAGAAAATTGCATACAATAGCATAAGGTTCGTACAATACATAAATGAAAAACAGGAAACTACAAACGGAATACATAAAGAAATCTAATACAATAGTCCTAGGGTGAGGGTGGGTAAATGATGTCCATCAGGTGGGTCATCTGGTCCTCGAGTTCAGTTACCCGAGCACGGAGGGCATGCACTTCCCTCGTCAGTTCCTCGACGATAGGAGATGCTGGTAAGGCAGATGGTGCAGATGGTGCCGGTGGTGCAGATGGTCCAGGTGGTGCGGATGTAGTACTAGAAGTAGACGGCACAGTGCAGGCGACCTTACGCACAAATGGATCGGTAGGATACGGTACAACCCTTTTACGGGAGGTAACCCTAAACTGTCCATGTGCGTTCACGAACGGCTTACCTCCATTAACCCCTAGAATAACAGTACCATCGAAGCGGTACCGCTTCTTCGGCGGGGTAGAGGGTGGCTGCACGGGCTCCTCCTCAGAATCCTCCTTAGAATCCTCCTCAGAATCCTCCTCAGAATCCTCCTCAGAATCCTCCTCAGAATCCTCCTCGCTGGTGTCATCGGATGATGATCCGTCTGAAACGTCGGAAGGTAGTGCGGGTACGTCACGGGTGGGAGAAAGCGTCTGGCTGGTGGTCATAAGTTGATATCTGCCAGGTGTAATCGGTATGACACGTCCGTCAACAGTGCGTCTAGCCCAATGTCCATGCTCGTTACGAAAGGGACCGTCTCCGTTTCCCCCAGGGATCACAGTACCACCGGAATGGTGCTGTGGCCCCGAGAGTCTAGGGCTGAGTGGTGCTGGAATCTCCTCAGGATCCTCGTCTCCGTCTGAGACGTCCATCAGGTCAAACGCGTGTCTACTATCTCCAGAAGACGAATCACTAGAGTCGCCGGAGGGTAGCGGTGAGTCAACATCAATAGTAGGCAAGGTAGCAGACGTATCTGAGTCGCTCTCGAAGTCAAAGGTCATGGGCTGCATGTCTGACATCTGAACAAGGAAAAATAACTTTTTCCATGTCAGTAAGACATATAGCAAGCACTTAATCAGGCACTATAGCATCCTAGCAGTACATAGCATGGCAATTGTAAAAACATTAAACAAAAGTAACATGCAATCAAAGACATATAGTAGCATGCAGTAGCGAGAAAGTAGCAGCATACATCAAGTTCACATAGCAGTAAAAGTAAGCAGTAGCATGCAGTAGTAGTAAGCAGTAACAAGTAAACGAGCAAGTTGTAGATTAGTCCTATTAGCAAATCCTATTCGGCTCAGTCAAGACTTACTAATGCAACCTAATTCCCTACAACCGATGCTCTGATACCAAATGTGACGCCCCGTACAAAACCATCATATACGAATCGTCAACAACAGGTCCATTACACGGTACAATACTACATGCTGTTTTAAAACAAGTTTTGCATTTGAAAAAGATAACGTTTTACAAAAGATAACGTGACATAAAGGTCATTACAAGCCATTATTCAAACAACATAAGTTGTGAATGCAAGATAAAAGTTCCATGATTGAGACATCTCTAAGTAATGCAGCGGAAGTCTAACACATCGAGTCTGTAACAGCAAGTCTATAACACCAAGACAGTAAGTCTAATAGCGGAAGCAACGACGTCTAAGCACCTGAGAAATACATGCTTAAAAAGTCAACACGAATGTTGGTGAGCTATAGTTTGTTTGTAATCAGTAATGTAATGTAGACCACGAGATTTCAGTGCTTCAACCAGCGTTTCAAATCAGTATGATAAGGTATATGCTTATCCGTGGGCACCCGGTAACTAACTTAATGTAATAATAATACCCCCTAAAAGTACACTTGGCGAGTGCGTATGTTCTCGAAGTATCAAACACCCGTTAAATGCTAGCGAGACTAGCTCGAGTGGGGATGTCAAACCCTATGGATCCATATCTAAGATTCACGTCTACCGGTTCAAAAACCAATAGTTAAACGTTATCGTGCTAAGGGGAAAGTTTATGCCGTTATATAACCCACACATATATAAAGTTTAAGTACTCGTATCTAGTAAGTAAAACATAAAAAGCGCATGTATTCTCAGTCCCAAAAATAGTAAAGTAGAAAGGGAGCTATAACTCACAGTGAATAAGTAGTAAAAGTCGATATGAAAAGTATGCAGGTAGTAAGTCGGTTAGAAAGGTCGTCAACTTAAGTCAAAGGTCACTAAGTCAGTATGTTGTCCCAAAAGGTTTAAAACTAAGTAAGTAAAGTACTAAACATCATCATCGTCATCATCATTCGTAAAAGATAAAGTAAGTTTTCATCAAGAATAGAGATCAAAACAAAAGGCTGACTTCGAACAGCTGCTACGACCTCTATACAAAACGAATAGACGTGTGGTCAGTGTCCAAGGCTCCGTATGTGAGTCCTCTAACCACTGTCCAGTTTTTAGAACCTAACTCGTCTTCGTTTGACCGTGGCGACGGTTTAAGTGCGAGTAGGTCAGAATTTTTTAGCACATCGTTACAATGGCGTAGTGACTTTCGAAAGGCTATAAATCCTAAACGGTATATCGGATTTAGGCAAGGCCTAAGCGAAAAGTCATCTATTTGAAATGAGATATCTGAAAATCAATTTTCCAGAAGACCAGGAGTCTGATCAGACCCCGAAAAACAGCAAACAAGTGCTCCGGTGGGTTTCTTTGTGCTTGATGCTCATCACGGTTCTCATCCTTGATGCGTGTAAGCTTCAAGTGTACAACTCTTTGATGTTTTAGCATCACTTTGACCAAGTTTCAACCATCAACACACATAACTAAGAGTAAAAGCTATCATTCTACAAGTTTTGAACATCAAGGTTGCCTCTTTATTGCATAAACCCAATAAAGCTTCAACCTTTGTCCTTTTTACACAAGTTTATGCATCTTCATCATATGAGATGATGAAGACTTGATCTTTATCATCACAACAATCACAAAAAGGTTCCAAGTAAGTGAGATCTACAATAATAACTTAGATCTCAAGTATTAAGAAAACCCTAAGCTAGAAAGCTTGGATCTTTACAAGATGAATGAGACCATAAGCTAGAAAGCTAAGATCTAGTAAAAGAAATAAGACCATAAGCTAAAAAGCAAAGATATTTAACAAAATAATGAAACCTCAAGCTAGAAATCTTAGATTTTTAATGTTCTTGAATTTCCTTAAAGCAAAAGACTAGATCTTCAAGTTACATGAAGATCATAAACACAAGTTTTGGTCTTTATAATAAAATAAAGAAATCATAAGCTAGAAAACCTAGATCTAACAAGTAAATGAAGATTCAAAGCTAGAAAGCTTGAATCTTTCATGTTCTTGAAGGATTCAAACCCAAGTTTGAATCTACAACATATAACAAGATCAAAAAGCTAAAAAGCTAGATCCTTCAATGATGATGATGATGTCGACATTGAGAAGAGAAGAAGAAGAAAATTTAAAACTTACACTTTTTAGAGTGAAAAAGACTAGGGAGAATTAGAGAGTAAGTGTGTGTAATTTGTGAATGAGATTAAGTGTAAAATGGGTGAGGTTTGTGTGGTATTTATAGGGGGATGGGGGTGGGTTGGTCTTAGGTTTAGGGGGGACAAGGGGGAGACAACTTTTGCTTTTTGGTTAATGGTTGTCTAAAGTTGGTGCTTATGTTGGGATCCCATGCAACAATTGTGATTATGGTTAACAAAAATGCTAGTATGTTCCCTCTAATAAATGGGCATTTATCTTACATTCATATGGGTCATAAACTTATTAAACGGGGATAATTAAATAGTCCATTAGCTAGAGTAGGATGGGCTTGAGTCCAACAAGGTAGAAAGTCCAACAAGACTAACTAGTGAGCATAAGTAAATTACTAAGCGTAATTAAGCAACCAATAACCCAAGTAATTGTTAAAATAACAATTAGTATTATGTAGTCATAATATTCCAATTATGACCAAAGTCAAACGTGTATCAAAATACATAGCTAGTTTTCAACGTCAAGTGACACTAACGGTCGTAAAAGCATTCGAGGATCAAGTTAAGTAACTAAGTACTTAATGGCACATTGTGTGGTCTAAATGAAGGTAATTAATCATGAAATAAGATCCCAAAATATAATATAGCTCAGTACGCACAAATACGCAGTTTCGCAGAAAGTAACAAGCACAAAAGCAAGTCGAAAAAGTCGGGTCATTACACTTTTTATCCGCCACTGATTAACAATGGACCACGATTTAATATCCAAGGAAAACTATCGGTAGAATAAAATCAAATTCAGTGGCTGCTTTGCTGTACGTTCGGTTATATTTCAATTCATCAAACTTTACAATTATTATTATATTATTATTATTAAATTATTGAGTGACTGTTTTTGTTCACTTCTTCTCTCAACTGAGTGTTACGGTGTATATATTATACATATGCATAGATGAAATGCATCCTACCTTTTAATACTCAACAACCCACCTTCACTCTCCTTCTTCTACTCCATCACTTGAACCACTATCCACAACCATTACAAACAATCACCACCTTGTTACTTATACCTTTCTGTTTTCCTGAGCAACCACAAACTCACCACAACCTCATCTGTCTCTCTCTCTCTCTCTCTCTATATATATATATATATATATATATATATATATATATATATATATATATATATATATATATATATATATATATATATATATATATATATATATATCTTGATTAATATTTCATGTTCATGTTTCCAACGAAACCCACCTTGATCACCATAAACCTTACCTACATCAATTTTTAACCGAGAACCAAATACTTATGATCACCCACCTATGTAAACACCCAACACCAACCATCGATTACAATTATTTTTCTGTTTACTTCATGATCAACCGGCCACCCTTGCTTCAACCAAGAACCACCTTTGTGACTCACCTGCGTAACATTGTGCTATTGCAGCTATAAGTTTCTATAACATGTTACTGTTTCGGTTGTAGCATCATATTCATCACTACCACAACTCAAACCCAATAGCACCGGCCACCTCACGACCACCTTCTTGTTCAGTTTAAAACTCCATCATGAACAAACACCACCACCTTTACAACTGTCACCACCAACGACCTACTTCTATTGCTACAGCTGACGAGTAAGACCACTAACCATCTCCACCACTACATGTTGCTATCCCTTCTACTTGTTGTTGTCGACCCACAACAAACCCACCTTCCACCTACAACCACCACCCTTGCAAACCCCATTTATGCGTCTGATAAACTGCTATCTTTCTTTGCTGTTTCTGTTACTGAATAACCCAAAATTTCATTAGGATTAACTTCCCTTTTATGTTTTACAATTTTAGGAAAACAACATCACCCAAAACCATTGTATGTGGTTAAACTACTGCTGCATCACTCTCATTATGTTTCGCTGCTTTTGTTGACAAACGCAACTAATCAATCCTAGATAATCCTATGAAGGCTAATCAAGTATTGAATGCAATGAGGGGGTACAATGGATGTCGATTAGGATTTTGGACCTTATTGTCATATTTCGTGAAGTGCTAAACGATCAACAACCATGTCTCGGTCTTCGTAAATTACCTTAACCAACAAAGATCAAGTCTCGGGCAAACTCACGAGAGAGTTCAATATGGCTAGAGCAATTCTTCCAAGATCAACAACCTAAAATGAGAGGCCAAGCTCCCTATTTATAGGTTTGAGATCTGCGCGAAAGTAAGATGTGCGCGCACTTAGGCATTCCGCACAAGCACTGCGAGAATCCTACGCACTCTTTAATATTCAGCTCAATCTTACTGCATTTATTATCATTTACCGTGGTTTAGCTGTCTTGCGTCTTTGCCTTTAAGTAGCTTTTCGCACTAAAAATATACATATACATATGTATGTATATGATCAGCAACCACCTCAGACCAATGTTAAACTAAACCAACCTGTGACGACCTGAAAATTCCCGACCAAATTTAAACTTTAATCTTTATATTATTCCGACATGATAAGCAAAGTTTGTTAAGTTAAATCTCAAGAATTTTAAACTGTGTTCATACATTCATTATAACCTCGACCAAATTCCGACGATTCACGAACCGTTATATATAAATAGATATGTATATGTATATATATATATTATAACTTGAGAATATTAATAAAGTATTAAACGTATAATACTTTACACGAACGTATGTGTTTCAATATGATTTTCGATGAAATTAAAAAAAAAAATATTAAATGATTGAATTATCAGAAACATTGAATTATGATTACAAGTCTCTGTTGAGAGGTCCACTATGATTTGAGAAAATCTATTCCTCTTAACGATATTCAGAATAATTTGTAAAGCTATTTATAAATAAAAACAAAAAGTGTCATTTACAAAAGTTAGAAAAAAATTAGTGGAGAATTGGTTTCCATAATATTCTATTAATCTATTTTCAAACGTACAAAGACGTTTTCAGTTTAAAAAGAACTTTATTATTAAAACGTATATAACTTTTATAAATATGTAGAATCACTTTTGACAACTCATTACTTAACCAGTATAATAAATATAACGATATTTATATTTTATTTCATTAAATATATATAACGATTTAAATTAATATTATATATATTTATACGCGTATTATACATACATAGTTTTTATACTTTTACTTTACTTTAACTTTAATAATTCACTTTAATAATTCATACTTTAATAATTCACTTTAATAATTCATACTTTAATAATTCACTTTAATAATTCATACTTTAATAATTCATACTTTAATAATTTACTTTAATAACTCATACTTTAATAATTCACTTTAATAATTCATACTTTAATAATTCACTTTAATAATTCATACTTTAATAATTCACTTTAATAATTCATACTTTAATAATTCACTTTAATAATTCAAAAATCTATTATAAATAGAATTCAATAGGTTTCATTATTTTATAGAAACTTAAAAATATATTTCTCTAAACTCTCTCAATATATATATATATATATATATATATATATATATATATATATATATATATATATATATATATATATATATATATATATATATATATATATATATTGCTCTGTATTATTTCAAGATATTATTAGTATACATAAAATATTACGATCGAGTGCTGTCCGAGTGATTTTAAAATAGTTTTTTTTTTGAATGAGTCGAAGCTAAGGAAATTATGGGTTATAGCTATGGAGGTGATGGGTATGGTTCATGGGTATGCTCGTGAGGTCAATCTAGTGTTTATCATCTCCGTTGCGTCTACGTACTTTCCTGCAATATTGAATCTCAATATTGATACGTTCGTGAATCTGAGGCCAACCTTGCACTTGTTAAATGACGTTATATGTATTTTTACTACGAAATACAGTATTGTGAGTTTCATTACTCCCTTTTTATATATATTTTTGGGCTGAGAATACATGCATTGTTTTATAAATGTTTTACGAAATAGGCACAAGTATTAAAACTAATTCTATGTGGGTTTAAACCAGAAATATACCCTTAGCTTGGTAACATTAAACTACTTGTCTATGTATGGTAGGGGCGAATCCTAAAGATAGATCTATTGGGCCTGACAAACCCCATCCTGACTATGGGATGCTTTAGTACTTCGAGGTTATTTTAAACACACCTGATCTGGTGTACTTCAGAGGGTAAAACATGAACGTTAAGTTATTTTCGGTTGCCTACAACTTATAGAATACTTTTATACACTTGTGAGTGTACATATATTTATAAACGGAAATCTTGTGGTCTATTAATATATTAAAATGATTGTTATGATAAACGTATGAACTCACCAACCTTTTGGTTGACACTTTAAAGCATGTTTATTCTCAGGTATTAAAGAAATCTTCCGCTGTGCATTAGCTCATTTTAAGGATATTACTTGGAGTCATTCATGGCATATTTTGAAAGACGTTGCATTCGAGTCATTGGGTTCATCAAGATTATTATTAAGCCAATTATAGTTGGATGTATTATGAAATGATGTGCATGCCGTCAACTTTCGTTGTAAAGAAAGTTTGTCTTTTAAAAACGAATGCAAATGTTTGTAAAATGTATCATATAGAGGTCAAATACCTCGCGATGTAATCAACTATTGTGAATCGTTTATAATGTATATGAATGGGTCCTTTCAGTTGGTATCAGAGCGGTGGTCTTAGCGAACCAGGTCTGCATTAGTGTGTCTAACTGATAGTCGTTAGGATGCATTAGTGAGTCTGGACTTCGACCGTGTATGCATGTCAAAAGTTTTGCTCATCATTTTTGTCGAAAATTACCTGCTTATCATTCTTAGTCTAGACACATCTTATTGCATTGATTGCATGAATAGTGTATAGACAAAATTCATATCTTAGCGTATCTGCTAATTCATATCTTAGCGTATCTGTTACTGTAAACTTTGCCTGACATATTCCGTAAATTCCTCCGTAATCTACGAAACCTTTTGCTCTATATAATTAGAATACCACCCGATAGCCGAAAAATCATTTCATATCTAAAAATTCTTTATTCAATCGTACGAAATGGAATTCGTCATTAGTTCAAGTCCCTCGGATTCCAAAATGGAATCCCACTCAAGTTTCGAAAGCAGTGTGACCGGAATGGATCAACCAATTAGTCATCATCTATTCTGGATGAATTGGGGATGGGTTCGTAGCCTCCTTAATCATTGGAGACAAGAAGAAGGTGATCCCTTCCATCCACCACATTGTCCTCTTGGCGAAGAACCTGAAGCACTTACCGGCGAACCTATCCGAAACACCATTTTCTCTCTTATTTCTAGAGTATCTCGTCACGATTACATACTACACCAAATTCTAGATTTTATTTATCCGCTCGTCCGAACCGACAATCACCCCGGTGTAGTAGAAGAAGTCAACGAGCTTCGCGCTCGGGTAGTGGCTTTGGAGAATATGGTGCAAAGGTTACAAACACCAGCAGCAGCACCAGCAGCATAAACAGTACCACCATCAGCAACACCAACAGTACCATCACCACCACCACCAACAACATCCACATCCTACACCGCAAATCACAATCTGTATCTCAAACATCAACGTCATACGCCCTGTAAATATCCAGGAATATCAACAACAACAAACGGTGAAGCATTAATTCATAAACTTCATTGAAGAGATATCTCTGCGGCAGTTATGTAATCTCCAAAATCTTAGAGATTATTTAATTTTGACCGTAAATAGGATGAGTGAACGGAGATGGTAGAGTAGAAACTTTAATCGAAATGGTGTACGATTTACAAGCTAGAATTGTTTTACCAACAGCATCAACAGGACTGTAGCGTCATCAACACAGTCAGTGCCGTCAGTATTGTCAGAATCAACAGCACCTGTAACATCACAAACTCTGTCAGTTCAAGAATCATTGTGGACATCATTACGAATCAACAACAAATATATTGTATCAATGAGTTATGAAGTATTAACTCATTTCCAATCGAAAGATTTATATGTATATTTTATATGTATAAATTTTTAAACCATAATAAATCTTCCCGTACTAAGCTATTATGTGTGAATCTTAACTACTCAGTTAATTCATATTACAAATATGCAATGATGTACGTCCTTCGTTCGCAACTTAACCATCGTTAATTACAATCTCTGTCTCAATTCAATAAAAATCCAATTCATAATAAATCAAGTGTATTATTCGAATATATGTTTGATTTTACACTTTCATCATCGATGTACTCGAAACTTTTCAAATAACATCATTCGTACCTTGCGAAGTTCACAAGAATTTCACGAAAACCAACAAATAACAAAGTAATGATTCATAATTTCAATATTATTGAAGAAATACTTATGCAATTTATAAAGTTTTAGGGATTACTCAATTCTAGTTCCAACCATAAAACAAATGAGTTTAATTTAATATTAACTCATTAAATCTATATTACATCTAAAGAAAATATACACATATATTTTCATAAAGACTGTAATAAACTTCTTTTGTACAAAATATTAATTGTGAAAATTTTTTTAACGGGTAGGTAATACCCGAGAGATATATAAATTCATAATTAATATATTACATTTTTCGAAACTGATTCAGCAATCATCAACTATACTCCCTACTTTCACAACAATATCCATTCTTTCATATAAATCAAAACAATCATACTCATTCAAATTCAATTACATATTCTGATTTTGAAATTGCATAATTCAATTCAAAATATAACCAGTATCATCACTCTTAGATTCCTATATCTTTCAAAGCTATACTTTGACTTCAAAACTGTGTTAGAACATCATATGTATTAACGATTACAATATGTGCTCAAACCCTTCGAAATTCCTGAAAACACTTCAACTAAGGAACAAAATAGATGATGATCCAACCACATGTTACCCACAGTTATACACCTGAAAAACTCTCAAAACCCAAGTCATAGTTTGACACGTATCCGTGTTAGACCCTTTGGCATTTACTAGCTAAAATAACTTTTCAATTCTGTTTCAAAATAGACAATTTTGTCACAGCTCCAGCAAGTCAACTTCGACTTCTCAATCAAAACAGTCTTATTATAACCTCGATAGATACGTTGCCCTTTCGCCAACATTACCGGGGAATCGTTTATATTCAACACATTAGCAATAAACTTACCAACAACTTCACTGATCTTTGACTTTCAAAAAAAAAATTCATTATAATTATCGAAACCCTATCATATACTCATTCGTACCTTATAACAAGAATTGCCATACCAATTATTGAGAATCAGCAATCAGTATTTTGAAACCTCGCAGCATGTCTACATCAACAATTACATATACACATAACGTCTACCTCCAAGACTTACATTCTTTGAATGAGAAATTTCTGAAAAACACCCTAAACTGCGAACCAGTTCTCGAAATTTTGAAAAATGCTGATGAAGCAGCAAAAACTGTAAACGACCTTAACAGTAAAAAGTTGGATGATAAAGGATAGTATATTGGCAAAGCTCAGAAAAAGAGAAGCTTTGGAACTGGAAAACATATTGAATAAAGTATGAAGGAGGCTGTGGACAAATCACAAAGGCTGAACCTGCCTTCAAAGAATCCAAATGATTCATTACTTGCTGAAGTCATTAACGAATACCTTGCTCCTGACTCTAAACCCCTGCGGACAATATCCTTCATCATCCTCTGATATTAGACATTCTAAGATATCATCGTATCTTTCATTATAAATATCATCCATACTTCTGAAGATATTTTTATAATTATTCTTATCTGAAATCATTTACCTCTTCGCGTTATCTGTATTATATCATAAAAGAAACTATTTTAGTTTCTAAATTCTGAAACATTCGAGTTTAAAATAGGAATATTCTTGAAGAAGTGTTGGGAGCTGAAGCATGAGTTAGTATAATATAATGACACTTGATCAACGTGATTATATTATAGTAATTCATGCTGAGTTTCTAAATGGAACATGATGATTCACAGATCATAACGTCATCATGTGCTATGTTACACGACTCTTGTATTCTCTTTGATCTCTAAATATCAAGAAAATATTTCTTGATGATTCGGCCGTTTTCGAGGTATTCTGGTAATTTGACAAGTCAAGATCGTGCCATTACAATTTCCTTCCTAGAACATTAACAATGTTCATTCTGAAATTTATATCTGCGAATTCTGGACCATTACAAGCGGTGCTTAATCGCAAGAAGAAGAAACGAAAGGACAAAGCTCCGAACTAGAAATGGGAGTATAAATCATAGCAAATAGAAGAGAGCATTAACTGTGGATGACAATGATTATAAAATAAGCAAGGACTTTGAAATATAAGGGAAGATATAAAACCCAACAACAACCCAGAAATCACAAACCGTATATATCAACGCATATAGCAATATAAAGACACGGGAGAACTAAAAACACTATAAAACTAAGAGTATAGTAGAAGTAAATAGATTCTTCTGGAGGCAGATGAAAAAGAAGAGCGACAGATATGAAAGTGAGGAGTATATCAAGAATCAGCACTGGATGAAGCATATTGACAAATACTATAAAATATGAGTTGAGAAGGTGTGAGTTGTAAGAAAACATATGAGGTGGATTTATAGTGAAATATCCGACAGAGAAATCAAAATGGATTATCGCATTAATTCGAAGAGGATCATAATTTCCTTAATCGCCGAATAATCAAATCCAATATATATTACAAAGATTTTCTTTTTGGAGATCAATCGTGATGACGTCAAAAGATACGACGAATCACTAATATCTTATTTCATTCATTTACGATAACTTCACTCACACGCTTTGAGTAATCGAATTAGTTTATCCATTCTTCTTGAACATGATAAAACTCTATAATCATTATAATAACATTCACATTGTTAGTCATGATGACCTCTATCAAATTTCGGGGACGAAATTTATTTAACGGGTAGGTACTGTGACGACCCGGAATTTTCCGACCAAATTTAAACTTTAATCTTTATATTATTCCGACACGATAAGCAAAGTTTGTTAAGTTAAATCTCAAGAATTTTAAACTGTGTTCATACATTCATTATAACCTCGACCAAATTTAGACGATTCATGAACCGTTATATATAAATAGATATGTATATGTATATATATATATTATAACTTTAGAATATTAATAAAGTATTAAACGTATAATACTTTACATGAACGTATTTGTTTCAATATGATCTTTGACGAAATTAAAAAAAATATATTAAATGATTGAATTATCAGAAACATTAAATTATGATTACAAGTCTCTGTTGAGAGGTCCACTATGATTTGAGAAAATCTATTCCTCTTAACGATATTCAGAATAATTTGTAAAGCTATTTATAAATAAAAACAAAAAGTGTCATTTACGAAAGTTAGACAAAAGTTAGTGGAGAAATGGTTTCCATAATATTCTATTAATCTATTTTCAAACGTACAAAGACGTTTTTAGTTTAAAAAGAATTTTATTATTAAAACGTATATAACTTTTATAAATATCTAGAGTCACTTTTGACAACTCATTACTTAACCAGTATAATAAATATAACGATATTTATATTTTATTTCATTAAATATATATAACGATTTAAATTAATATTATATATATTTATACGCGTATTATACATATATAGTTTTTATACTTTTACTTTACTTTAACTTTAATAATTCACTTTAATAATTCATACTTTAATAATTCACTTTAATAATTCATACTTTAATAATTCACTTTAATAATTCATACTTTAATAATTCACTTTAATAATTCATAATTTAATAATTCACTTTAATAATTCATACTTTAATAATTCACTTTAATAATTCACTTTAATAATTCATACTTTAATAATTCACTTTAATAATTCATACTTTAATAATTCACTTTAATAATTCATACTTTAATAATTCACTTTAATAATTCAAAAATCTATTATAAATAGAATTCAATAGGTTTCATTATTTCATAGAAACTTGAAAATATATTTCTCTAAACTCTCTCAATAGATTTATATATATATATATATATATATATATATATATATATATATATATATATATATATATATATATATATATATATATATATATATATATATATATATATATATATATATATATATATATTTGCTCTGTATTATTTCAAGATATTATTAGTATACATAAAATATTACGACGGAGTGCTGTCCGAGTGATTTCAAAATAGTTTTTTTTTTTTGAATGAGTCGAAGCTAAGGAAATTATGGGTTATAGCTATGGAGGTGATGGGTATGGTTCATGGGTATGCTCGTGAGGTCAATCTAGTGTTTATCATCTCCATTGCGTCTACGTACTTTCCTGCAATATTGAATCTCAATATTGATACGTTCGTGAATCCGAGGCCAACCTTGCACTTGTTAAATGACGTTATATGTATTTTTACTATGAAATACAGTATTGTGAGTTTCATTACTCCCTTTTTGTATATATTTTTGGGCTGAGAATACATGCGCTATTTTATAAATGTTTTACGAAATAGGCACAAGTATTAAAACTAATTATATGAGGGTTTAAACCAGAAATATACCCTTAGCTTGGTAACATTAAACTACTTGTCTATGTACGATAGGCGTGAATCCTAAAGATAGATCTATTGGGCCTGACAAACCCCATCCTGACTATGGAATGCTTTAGTACTTCGAGGTTATTTTAATCACACCTGATCTGGTGTACTTTAGAGGGTAAAACATGAACGTTAAGGCTTGTTATCGGGTGCCTACAACTTACAGAATACTTTTATACACTTGTGAGTGTACATATATTTATAAACGGAAACCTTGTGGTCTATTATTATATTGAAATGATTGTTATGATAAACCTATGAACTCACCAACCTTTTGGTTGACACTTTAAAGCATGTTTATTCTCAGGTATTAAAGAAATCTTCCGCTGTGCATTAGCTCATTTTAAGGATATTACTTGGAGTCATTCATGGCATATTTTGAAAGACGTTGCATTCGAGTCATTGAGTTCATCAAGATTATTATTTAGCCAATTATAGTTGGATGTATTATGAAATGATGTGCATGCCGTTAACTTTCGTTGTAAAGAAAGTTTGTCTTTTAAAAACGAATGCAATGTTTGTAAAATGTATCATATATAGGTCAAATACCTCGCGATGTAATCAACTATTGTGAATCTTTTATAATGTATATGAACGGGTCCTTTCACAACCCACTTGCTATTAAACAAATAATAATGTTATGGTTGCTTGATTTTTCTTTTCCTCCTTTCTTTTGTGTGACCGACATCTTTAAACAAAGAAAACTCCACTTAATTATTTTATTAGAGACATAAAATATTGATGAACCGTATGACCTTGTTTCGGTTCTACTACTACTGCCGTTCAAGTATTCCTTTGCCAAACCATTCCCACTTATTGTTTATTAATTTTGAACTCCCTTGTCGATTTAGATTTTAAGTAGCAGCAGCCCACGAAATGTAAGTGGGCTTTAAAAATATGAACGGGCCTTCCTAAAACATAATCCATCTAACACCTTAATCCCACTGTTACGATTCTATGTTGTTATATGATGATGATGATTACGGAAGTATGTTGATCACAATTAAGAAAGATAATGATAATGTATATGAATGATATAGATGATGGGCGAGGATGATTATGATATTCGATCGATGATGATACATGATATACGAATAATAGGATGAAGATGATAATGAAATCATGAAACACGATTAGTTGATACATAAAATAATAACCATAATGATGATCACGATTAAGTTGATGATGGTTAACAATGTTGAAGTAGAAGAAGAATAAAAAGAAAACAGAAATATTACGTGTTATATAAATTTAATTTAAGAATAATTCAGAAAAGCAATGGCAGTGCAACAGTTTGAGGTGTTGGGTTTAACCGAGAGGTCTTGGGTTCGAGCCTGGGCTGTGGCGTTTATTTTTTTAAAGCGTGTTACTCTAAGGTAGTAACTTCATTACTTTTATTATTATTATTATTATTATTATTATTATTATTATTATTATTATTATTATTATTATTATTATTATTATTATTATCAATATTATTATCAAAATTATCATCTTATTAAAATTATCATTAATATTAAAAGTATCATTTTTATTATTAAAATTATCATAAGTATTAGTATTATCATTAGTAGTATTATTATCATTATAATTATTAATATAAATATTAGTATTATTATTATTATTAGTAAAATCATTATTTTTATAGTTATTATTATTAGTATTCATTATTATTAAAAATTATCATTTTCAGTAAAGTTATCATTATTATTATTATTATTATCATTATTAATATTGTTATTATTAAAAATTATCAATTTCACAACTATATTATTATTATTACTATTATTTTTACTACTATTATCATTATTATTATTATTATTATTACAATTATATTATTAGAATTATTATTATTTTTACTACTAGTATCATTATTATTATTGTTACAACTATATTATTATTAAAAGAATCATTATTAGTAAAACTATCATTTTATCATTATTAATAAAAACATCATTTTCAGTAAAATTATTATTAAAGTTATTATCTTTATTAAAATTATCCTTTTTAAAAATTAACATATTTATATTATTATCACTATTATTACTATCATTATTATTATTATCCTTAACCTAGTATTATTACAATTATTAATTTAACAAATAAATGATCTTTATATAAAATATATATATTTAATACACATAACTTAATTATATTATTATCTTTACTTATTTAAAATATATAAAATGAATATATTTAATTAAATAATGAAACCTATAAGTTATTAATATAAAAATGTTATCACTAATAAATATATATATAAATTTGTTCGATTACAATATGTTAATATATATAAATGATATAGGTTCGTGAATCCGAGGCGAACCCTGCATTGTTCAGTATCGTCGTATGCATATTTTTACTACAAAATATCGTATCGTGAGTTTTCATTTGCTCCCTTCTTAATGCTTTTGCAATATATAATTTTTGGGACTGAGAATACATGCGCAGTTTTTTATAAATGTTTGACGAAATGGACACAAGTACTTAAAACTACATTCTATGGCTAGATTATTAAACTGAATATGCCCCTTTTTAGCTTAGTAGCCTAAGAATTAGGGAAATGGCCCCTAATTGACGCGAATCCTAAAGATAGTTCTATCGGGCCCAACAAGCCCCATCCGGGTTACGGATGCTTTAGTAATTCGATTTATCATATCCGATGAGAGTCCCGGAATGATGGGGATATTCTATATGCATCTTGTTAAGGTCGGTTACCAGGTGTTCACCATATGAATGATTTTTATGCAAATTGCGAAATGCCTGTATGATGTTTATGAAAATGAAATCTTGTGGTCTATTAAAATTATTGAAATGATTATTATGATAAACCTATGAACTCATCAACCTTTTGGTTGACACTTTTAAGCATGTTTATTCTCAGGTATTAAAGAAATCTTCTATGTGCATTTGCTCATTTTAAAGATATTACTTGGAATCATTCATGGCATATTTCAAAAGACGTTGCATTCAAGTCTTTTGAGTTCAAAAAGACTGTTATTAAGTCAATCATCGATTAGTCATTCATATTATAGGAATCATATATCATTTGTATCGAAAGGTTACATTTTGAAAAGAGTTTGTCTTTTAAAAGAATGCAATGTTTGTAAAACGTATCATATAGAGGTCAGTAGCTCGTAATGAGACCAGATGTTAATGACTTCGTCCAGGTAGATTAGGACGGGTCTCTACAAGATTGAGAAAGTACAGTCATTTCTTACCATTGACACGCCTTTTTACAGCTCACCAAGTTGCTAATGTGTTCCTTAACAACATTTACAAGTTACATGGCTTGCCTAAGGCTATAGTGAGTGACAGAGATAAAGTGTTTCTTAGCCACTTTTGGCAGGAATTTTTCAAACTATTGAGAGTCAAGTTGCACATGTCTACAGCCTATCATCCACAGTCTGATAGACAAACTGAAGTTGTTAACAGGTGTCTAGAGTGTTACTTAAGATGTATGACTGGGGACAATCCAAAGGAGTGGGTCAATTGGCTGTCATTAGCAGAATATTGGTACAACACCAATTTCCACACTGCCATCAATGTTACTGCCTTTGAAGTGGTGTGTGGACAACCACTGTAGTGACCCGAACTTTTCCATGATTATATATTATATGAGATTAATATTTACATGAATAAATATTTCCAACATGTTAAGCAATCAAACTTGTTAAGACTTGATTAATTGAAATGAGTTAATGTAGATAATTGACCACCCAGTTTGCCTGATGATTCACGAATGTCATAACTTGTGATAATTATATAATCATTTTATTTATTTTATTTATTTTTTATGATGTAAGTTTTTATTTTATATATCTATATAAGAAGAAATACAATTAAATCAAATATGTACAAGTAAAATACTATTTTTTACAGTAAAATACAATTTGCTACAGTAAAACACTATTTGCTATAGTAAAACACTATTTACTACAGTAAATTTTCGTTTGCTACAGTAAAACACTATTTGCTACAGCAAAAAACTATTTGCTACAGTAAAAATACTATTTACTGCAGTAAACACTATTTACTCGTATTCAATCCGTATTCATACTCGTACAATACTCAGCTTCTATATGTATATACTATTGGTATATACACTTCAATGATCAGCTCTTAACAGCCTTAAATGATTAACTAACATGTGGGAACTATTACTTGTCTTCAAGTATGAATTATTACACAAAATAACAAAATGATGAGCCTTTGTTTCCATGATAAAATCACGACACCACCACCATCATTTACTACATCATTTCCATTCTATAATTTCACATACAAATCCTCTCTAATTACCTACTCCAAGAACACTTGAAAGATCAGGAACATCCAAATTATCTCAGTAATTTTTTCTTTCTGATTCAAGATAATACTCATATTCAAACTTTGATTCAATTTCTATAACTATAACAATCTTAATTCAAGTAGTAATCTTACTTGACCTTGTTTTCGTGTCATGATTCTACTTTAAGAACTTCCAAGCCATCAAAGATCCTTTGAAGCTCAAGTTAATTTCTCATCATTTCCAGTAGGTTTACCTACTATACTTGAGGTAGTGATGATGTTCATAACATCATTCGATTCATATATATATAACTATCTTATTCGAAGATTTAAACTTGTAATCACTAGAACATAGTTTAGTTAATTCTAAACTTGTTCGCAAACCAAGTTAATCCTTCTAACTTAACTTTTAAAATCAACTAAACACATGTTCTTTATCTATATGATATGCTAACTTAATGATTTAAAACCTGAAAACACGAAGAACACCGTAAAACCGGACATACGCCGTCGTAGTGAAACCGGGGGCTGTTTTGGGTTAGATAATTAAAAACTATGATAAACTTTGATTTAAAAGTTATTCTTCTGGAAAAACAATTTTTGTTATGAACATGAAACTATATCCAAAAATCATGGTTAAACTCAAAGTGGAAGTATGTTTTTTAAAATGGTCATCAAGATGTCGTTCTTTCGACGGAAATGACTACCTCTTACAAAAATGACTTGTAACATGTATTTCCGACTATAAACTTATACTTTTTCTGTTTAGTTCATTATGAAACCATAGCAACTTGATTCACTCAAAACGGATTTAAAACGAAGAAGTTATGGGTAAAACAAAAATGGATATTTTTGCTTATTTTAGCTACGTGAAACTTTGTAACAAACCTATACTAACCATAAATTAACTAACTTATATTGTATTATACATGTATTCTAACATATATTATGTAATCTTGATAGACCATAGACACGTATACAATGTTTTGACATATCATATCGACGTCATCTATATATATTATTTGGAACAACCATAGACACTCTATATGCGGTAATGTTCGAGTTAGCTATACAGGGTTGAGGTTGATTCCAAAATAATATATATACCTTGAGTTGTGATCGATTCTGAGACTTGTATACACTGGGTCGTGGATTGATTCGAGATAATATATATATCGATTTATTTCTGTACTATTAACTGTGAACTACTAATTAAGGACTACAAACGTTGGACTGCTAATTTAACAACTTAAAACGTCAACACGTAATAAAAATGTTGTGAACATATTTCGATCATATATATATATATATATATATATATATATATATATATATATATATATATATATATATATATATATATATATATATATATATATATATATATATATATATATATATATTTGTTATAGGTTCGTGAATCAACCCGTGGCCAAGTTTAAATCTCGACGAATTGAAAATATGTGAAAGTGAGTTATAGTCCCATTTTTACTATCTAATATTTTTGAGATGAGGATACATGCAACTTTTTAAATGTTTTACAATATAGACACAAGTACTCAAAACTACATTCTATGGTTGGATTATTAAACAGAATATCACCCCTTTTAGCTTGGTAACCTAAGAATTAGGCAGACGAGAGGTTCTGTTCCTAATTGACGCGAATCCTAAAGATAGATCTATTGGGCCTAACAACCCCCATTCAGGTTATGGATGGCTTTAGTACTTCGAGATTAATATTATACAGACGAGAGGTTCTGTTTGGGGATATTCTATGAATTAAAGTTAATGTCGGTTGCCAGGTGTTCAATTCATATGAATGATTTTATCTTTATGCAGACGAGAGGTTCTGCTTATAAATATGAAAATCTTGTGGTCTATTATTACAATTTGATATATATATATATATATATATATATATATATATATATATATATATATATATATATATATATATATATATATATATATATATATATATATATATATAACCTATAACTCACCAACATTTTTGTTGATATTTTAAGCATGTTTATTCTCAGGTGATTATTAAGAGCTTCTGCTGTTGCATGCTAGTTAAAGACAAGATTTGGAGTCAGCATTCTTGTATAATATTGTTTAAAAACTGCATTCGGAAAATAAATTGTTGTATAATATTATTGTAATCCATTATGTAACGGACGTGTGAAAAAAGTGTATTTTAGATTATCATCACATGATAATCTTTGTTATGTCTAATAAACCTTTATCGATAAAATAAAGGTTATGGTTTGTTTTAAAAACTAATGCAGTCTTTGAAAAACGTCTCATATAGAGGTCAAAACCTCGCAACGAAACCAATTAATATGAAACGTTTATAATTGATATGAACGCGACATTTCAACCACCACCTGCACCAATTACGTATACTCAAGGAGATATTCGTGTAGATGCTGTGGACAGGTCATTAGTGGCTAGAGAAGAAGCAATCAAATTGCTTAAGTTTCACTTGGCTAGAGCACAAGATCGAATGAAGAATGTGGCTAATAGAGAAAGGTCTGATAGGTCATTCATTGTGGGTGACTGGGTCTATGTCAAGTTACAACTATACAGGCAAGTTACTTTAAGGGGGGAAAAGCACCATAAACTCATGCCCAAGTTTTATGGCCCCTTCCAAGTTGCAGCTAAAATTGGGAATGTAGCATATCGATTAGTTTTTCCAGATACTTCTTAAATCCATCATGTGTTCCATGTCTCCCAATTAAAGTTACACAAAGGAGTTCCACCAGTTAATATGGGATTATTACCCAGAGTTGATTCAAATGGGTTGATTTCTCCGGTGTCGGTGAAGATTTTGGATCGAAAATTAGCTAAGCGTGACAATCGAGCTGTGGTTTATTTGCTAGTACAGTGGGTGGGTGGGTGGGTGGGTGGGTGGGTGGGTGGGTGGGTGGGTGAGTGGGTGGGTGGGAATGAAGATGATGCAACGTGGGAAGATGTTGATGATTTGCAGGCTCGATATCCTGGATTTGATCTAATGTCGTGAATGAGCTTGAGGGCAAGCTCAAAATTAATAAAAGGGGATTGATATGGGTTATTTGGTTATTTGACCCAAATTGATACTTGACCGTTAGTGTTTAAATGAGTTGACCGCATTTGACTCTGTTTTTTAGATTCACACATGACCAGCACGTGACTTCACTTAGGCGTGCTAAGCACGCGTGTTTGTTACAGACTTGAGGTAGACAATGATGATGTGGCAGCTGGAATAACTGAGTCTGTTATATTGTTAGCTTGTATTAGTATCGGATTACATTCAATTGTACAGTTTAGTTCTCAATTTGTAAGAAATACTCAATCTTTTAATCTTGTAAACGAATTCATCAGTTGTAATACAATTTCAATTCCATTCTATTCAGCGGTATTTGATTGTGTTACAGGTTAATCCTCGATTCATTTCGTGTATCTGGATTATCCATATCACAATAACTCGTAGAAGTTAATGATCTCTAGGGTTTATTGTACGAGCCTTATTGTAGTAGAACAAACCAAATCGTGCAGTAATTGTGATCACGTACGTAATGGTTTAGGGTTTATATGTACAACACGTACTAATGGTATGGGAGTTAACTAACGCAAAGGATGAATCTACCCTCACATGTGTGGCACATGTGAGGTGGAAGCTGTTAATTATAGATGGTAGTTTGGTGTAGGTACTAACCACTAAATTCACACAAAACTTAGGTACCAATGACGCAAAAAACAAACTTTAGGTGTTGTGATGAAAATGGTTACAAACCACAGGTACCAACGGCGTAATTTTTTCCTTAATTAAAATAGTTTACGGTAAGTCCAAAAAAATGGCTGGGTGATGAATGACCAAAGAAATGTGGTGTCCGTCGGTTTTCAAAAACATATAAAAGTTTGAAATGTTGACCACCGTAAAATATGTAGTAGCCATTTGTGTCTTGGTTCCTCCCATCACTCATTAAGATAATCTCAAATACTCCGTTGTCCTTTCATTTGAAATAATAAGAGAGGTCCCAATGGTGACATTCAAGTCTTCCAGGACTAGGTGACACATCAGCGTCACATCAGCACTTCCTTCCCAGGGCTAAATACTACCAACCATGACATACTCTCTCAAATAATTTGGGACCCACTTATATTATTTAATTAAAGAATGTACAACTCATAACACTACTAGTACAATGAACAAATACCAACACTCCGTCCTCAAATATTTTACAAAAGGACTAAGAGGACTAATAGGAGGACTAGCCGCTGCCAATGGTGCCCTCCTGGGCTGAGGTGTGGACGGGGAGCAAGACACAACCATTGGGACCTCTCTAATTGTCTATCTTAGACCAAGGTGCACGTCCTCGAGGCACACTGACCATCGCCCTTGTTGACACCTATTTCCTTATGAGGTAAGGCTTAGTGTTTCAGCACAAATACTAGAAGTATCTAGCTAAAAGTGGGGGAATGTTGCCGATTGATGTTTACCCTCAGAAAATAATCCCTGCAGATCTGGTACACAAGTATAGAAACATGTGGGGTGGCTTAATAAATCTTTCCGCTAAGCGTTGAGCTACTAGCCAGATGACTTCTAGTGAGAGAAAATACTATTGGAGAGAGAAAGGTGAAATCGCTGGTTACAAGTTATCAGAGTGTGTCTGAATGTGTAAAATGACGACCCAAGGTGTCTATTTATAGTGATAGATCCACCAGAGTACTCAGGGACACGTGTCAGATGATGTTGCATTCTGTTATTCATGATCTGATATTTACGTTGGATGTGACGCTCTCCGGTCAGGGCTTAAGCGCTAGGCTTATGCATGACGGAGGCAGCCTGCACAGCGGAGAACGCTGGACAGATAGTTTCACAAAACTATTGTTCCCAATGTTCCTGATGCTAATTTCATGCGAATATTATGCCTTTATGTGTGTATACGATAGGATACACCATTAAGTCCCCCCAGTTTAATGATTTAAACGTTTGAAAAAGGGTTAAGTTGTTAAACTTTTGCTAACACATCCCAAATAAGTCTTCACATTTCCCATTTGCATCGGGGAAAACGTTACAGATAATGATGACAGACGAATTTTACTGACTTTGTGATGATTATTTTTAAATGGTTGAAACACTCCACCACCTCCAGCTGTAAAAAGCATTTCTTCGTACTCAACGTTTAAAGTTGTCCATACACGTGTCACAATCGTGTCCATAAAAAATGCATTGATGAGTTCCTATATAAACCGCCATAACCTTTTACCTTCATTTTTTTACCTTTGCTAAAGATTCAAAAAGCATATTTCTGCACAAATTTTCATCGCTTTCTTCAAGCTATATTTTCAACTTTTTAAGGTTTTTCATCTTTCAAGGTTAGTTATACTTCATCTCACTGTTATTTCTTATTAACTTTTCCTTTTCACATTATTACCATGGCTTCTGTGTCGAGTACTGGTGAAGAAAACGTAGAGCTTTCCACTTCAGAAACAACTGACCTTTCTGAGGTTAGTACGATTACATCATCACTAGAGAATTACTTTGACGGTTTGAAGATTGCTTTTCATCATTTAAATCAATACAACCATATTCTTTCTACTACCAGTCAAAGTGCCAACAAAGCTCCTGCCGGTAAAATTACTTTATACGCTTTACAACTCACCCATGGCAATCTCCGTGTTCCTCTTACACAATTCCTTCTCCGAATCCTCAGATATTTCAAAGCCTGCCTAAGACAAATCCATCCTCATGGCCTTCAAAAAATTATTCTTTTTGAAATGTATTACAATGCCTCCAATATAAAACCACGCCTTAAAGTTTTTATTTCTCTTTTTAGAATTCGAACAATTAGCCAATGTTGTCTTACCATAGACAACAAACCAAAAACATATTTTTTTTGGCTAAAATAAAGTGTCAAACTTTAAAGGCTGGAAGGATCCATTTTTCTTTGTTGATGAAGGTGTTATTCTGGAAGCATATTCCGTTGTCCGTAAATGGAAGTCTATAGATGCTGGCATAGGAAAAGCTGTTTCTGTAATCGCCGTAGAAAAGCGAATAGTGAACCATCTTAAAGAACTTCGCCTTCCGCCCAGATCATACGAGAAGTATGAGGGGATTCTTGTTTTGTGTAAAGTAAGCCAAGAATGGCCAAGTACTTCTGTGCCAGTACTCCGCTAGAAGAACCAGGGTAGGATGTGTTATGATCTTCCTAATACATATACGTGTCTGTCTATTGTATGTCATTATTGTTTATATTGTTGTATTTGCCTTTGTTTAATTTTTGTAGAACAAACCGAGATGCTTGTCCGCTCTGCCATCCTGTCACTAGATCTTGAGGATGACATTAAAATCACCGCCCATGACAAGACCCCTGCCGAGCTAGAGGCAGAAAATATTGAGACTGAAGCGAAGGCTGCTGCTGCTGCCAATGCTTAAAAAGAAGGAGAGAGTAGTAGTAGTAGTTCAGATAGTGAATCTGATTTTGAGCGAACAACGGAAGACACCACTACTGAGCAAGAAACAACTGGATCGGTTAATATTACTGGTGATATGCTCCCCAGCCCTCCTGTGATCAAAAAGACACCCAAGAAGGGTAAAGGCTCTAAGAGAGCACAAAATGTGGAGGGGAGCCCTAAGCCAAAACGCCGAAGACGTATGCCAACATTGCCTTTTCTTAATATCGTATATACCTTTGTTCATAACTATTATGTTTGTTCATAATTCTAACTTATTTGATATGTTAGTGAATTTAACAGATTCAAATGACGGCCAAGGAAAGACTGTTGAAGGCGGTGAGCGGAGAACGGAGGAAATCCACGAAAGTCAAGTGGAGGAAATTCTGAAAACCCCTTACCGGAATTTTACTCCGTTTGATGAAACTAATTTTCAGGAGCTGAGGCTGGAAGACGACTCCTCCTACCATTCTTCACCCCCTATTACCACTATCCCTGCTGTCACATCCACAAATGTTCCAGATCCACCAATTCCTGCTCATGTGAGCGCTCTGCAGGCGTTTATTGATGAACCTGCCACTAAGTGCACAGATTTCTTGACTCTACTTTAGGTACTAATGATAAAACAATTTGTACTTATGTGCTTGCACTTTATTTTTATGAATTGTTGATATTGACCATAACGTTCTTCTTTTGCAGGGTTGTGTTGTTCCAGAGCTGAATCCACACTTCATCGCTCTCCGTTCTGAACAACTTAGGCAGTCAACTGCTGCAGTTGCTATGTTATTGATGAACCACCTACGGTCTTCTTTGCAATTACAGGAGCATCATGAGTCCATTCTGGAGATAGCCCGTACTGAAAGGGCTGAAGGTGCAAATGCTCGCAAAAGAGCTACTGAAGCTGAACGTGCCTTGACCAAAACTCAAGAAGCTTTGAAAGCTAAAGAAGCTGAGTTAAAAGGTGCTCAGGATGTTGCTGCTATCTTGCGAGATGAGAAGGAGAGAGTGGTGGAAGTTGAGAAGAAGAAGGTTGAAGAGAAGAAGTTGAAGGTTAGTGAACTAGAGAGTCAGCTGAATGCCTTAAAGCTAGAGTTGAATGTTGAGAAAGAGAAGGCTGCTAAACTCCTACGCAGGGCGGAGGCCGGTAAAGGTAATTTTGCTGAACTGAAGAAGGGGATACCGGGTGTAATAGCTAAAGTTCTTGGATCTCAACTTGTTGGAAATCCGTACAATGATTATGTTGATGCTATGGTCACTCATTCCATTTCTGATGTTACCACCAAAGTAACTAAACGCCTTGCTCCAAATGTGACGACCCGAGAATTTCCGACCAAATTTAAACTTAATCTTTATATAATATCGACAAGATAAGCAAAGTCTGTAATGTTAAGTCTCAAAATTTTGGAACTATGTTCATGTAATCAATTACCTTTTGACTATTCCCGATGATTCACGAACAAATATTTGTAAATTAATATGTATATATATATATTATATAAATATAAGAATATATAATATTATGATTTAATAAAAAATACATTAATTAATTAGAATGTAATAATTAGGATAATTAAGTTACTAATAAAATAATTATATATATATATATATATATATATATATATATATATATATATATATATATATATATATATATATATATATTATAAACCTATGTAAGATCTCTATTAAATAAATACATAAAATATATAAATATTAACTATTTAGTGAATGGCATCACGTAATATAATGTTACATAAATAATAAATGATATTATATTAAATTACAAGTTTGAATATAATTGATATATTAATATTATTTTCATTATTTTCCTGATTATTATTCTTAATAATAATATTAATTATTTATAGTATTAATTCTAGTATAAAATATATTTATAAAATTTAATATGTATACGTTGTTATATTATTAATATCAGTAATAATATTAATATTATTATTATAACTAGTAGTATTATTAACATCATTTATAAGATTATTAATATCATTGTTATTAATAGTAATTAAATTTATTGAAAACTATCATTATGGTTAATATTAAAATTATCATATTATTATTAAACTCTTTATCAATAATATTATTATTACTAATAAAATTATTATTAGTATTATCAATAATATTAATATAATTATACTAATTAATTATAAAAATTAAGAATTTGATATTTAAACACAAATATATAAATAAGATATATAAATTCAGATATATATAAATATGTATATATAAAATACTGTTAAAAAAATAATATATATACGGTCAGATATATATATATATATATATATATATATATATATATATATATATATATATATATATATATATATATATATATATATATATATATATATATATATATATATATATATATATATATATATACTGATACTGATAGATATATATATACGCGTTAAATAATTGAAGTCACTATCTGATATTTATTTTTTTCTGCTGTTCTGTTCGCCTATGACACCATGTCGATCCACACATCTATTTTATTAATCAAACAACTAATCAATAACGAACCATTCAATTATACATCATCATTTTCAACTACAATCACCGTCGGCTTCCATAAATTTAGGATTTTAAAACCAGAAAAGCTGTGAAAATAACTTCGATATCTCTGTTACGAGGTGTTTAAATCAACAGCTCAATTTCGAGACAATTTACAAAATCTAAAATTGCAGTTATGTTAGGAATTTTCTAGCCAAACTATCTGCAAAATTTCACGCTTCAATTCCTTGGATTGAATTCAAATTTTGAAGTCAAAGGTATTTTTCTAAAAAGTTAAAATATGTGTTCATCAAGAAATTTGTGTTTGTTTTGATGTTATACATTAAATTAATGATTCCGAAAGTTTATACGAGCTATTTAGAATCTTTTTCGTTTTATAACAATTTCCTAAAACATCATAAAAATCAAAATTCGATTTTTTTTTAAAAAAACAACCGGCAGCAACAGCAGGTTCTACCATTTTACTTTTAATTTTTTTTTCTTTCTTTTTATGATTGTCCAATCATGGATATTGGTTTATTATATTTATTTTGAAGTATCGAATCAATGTTGTGAAGATTTGATATTAGTTGGGTCGTCTGAGTTCTTGAGAGAGATGAAGGAGAATGTATAACATAAAATAATAATAGGTTATAAATAATTGGAATGGTTATTAATCAGATAAGCAGGCGATGGAGGAGTGGTTTGGTGTTATGACGGGTGAGCGAGAGATCAAGGGTTCAAACCCGGGCTAGTGCCGTTACATTTTTTTTTTTTGACGCATATCTTTGTAAGGTAGTTTCTTATTATATTTATTATTATTATTATTACTACTATTATTTTTATTGTTATCTTTGTTATTATTATTATTATTATTATTATTATTATTATTATTATTATTATTATTATTATTATTATTATTATTATTATTATTATTATTATTATTATTATTATTAATGATATTATTGGCATTATAGCTATTATTATTATTATTATCTTGCTTATAAATATTATAAAATTATTATCATTAGTATTATCGTAATTATTATCATTAATTTCATAGTTACAAGTATTATAAGTACCACTAAGATTATTATTATTATTATTATTATTATTATTATTATTATTATTATTATTATTATTATTATTATTATTATTATTATTATTATTATTATTATTATTACTATTATGAAAATAATAAAATTTATTATTATTTTTTATTAATATTAGTATTAGTACCTTTTTTACAAATAATAGAATTGTTAATATTAACAAAAGTATTACTATTATTATCACGAATATTACTATTATGTAATTACTAAAATCAAAATGATAAATATCATTAACAGTAAAATTAATATTTTTACAAGTAATTATTATTAATATCATTGTTATTATCATTAATAGAGTTATTATTAACATACGAATATTGTTAATGTTATTATCATTATTTTTACTAATATTAACTTAGTATAATTTGAACTACTTTTTTGATAAACAAATGAAATACATAAATATATATATTTAACACATATAACATAACACAATATTTTATTATATAAAAGGAATATATGAAATTTAAATATATTATTAATATAAAAATAATATCATTAATAGGTTATATATATAAACTTATTCGACTACGATTATCTGTATTAATATATATACACAAATGATATAGGTTCGTGAATCCAAGGCCAACCCTGCATTGTTCAATATAGTCATATGTATTTTTACTACAAAATACAGTATGGTGAGTTTCATTTGCCTTTTTATCCTTTATATTTTTAAGCTGAGAATACATGCGCAATTTTTATAAATGTTTTACGAAATAGACACAAGTAATTGAAACTACATTATATGGGTGAATGATTGAAGCCGAATATGCCCCTTTTTACTTGGTAACCTAAGAATTAGTAAACCAGTCTACTAATTAACGTAAATCCTAAAGATAGATCTATTGGGCCTAACGAACCCCATCCGTTGTAGCGGATGCTTTGATACTTCGATGTTGTTTTATCATGTCCGAAGGATTTCCCAGAATGATAGGGGATATTCTTATATGCATCTTGTTAATGTCGGTTACCAGGTGTTCAATCCATATGAATGATATTTTTGTCTCTATGCATGGGACGTATGTTTATGAGAAATGGAAATATGAAATCTTGTGGTCTATTAAAATTTATGAAATGATTATTTATGATAAACTAATGAACTCACCAACCTTTTGGTTGACACTTTAAAGCATGTTTATTCTCAGGTATGAAAGAAATCTTCCACTGTGCATTAGCTCATTTTAAGGATATTACTTGGAGTCATTCATGACATATTTCAAAAGACGTTGCATTCGAGTCGTTGAGTTCATCAAGATTATTACTAAGTCAATTATAGTTGGATATACTATGAAATGGTATGCATGCTATCAACTGTCGATGTAATGGAAGTTTGTCTTTTAAAAACGAATGCAATGTTTGTAAAAATGTATCATATAGAGGTCAAGTACCTCACAATGAAATCAACTATTGTGAATCGTTTATAATGTATATGAATGGGTCCTTTCAGTTGGTATCAGAGCGGTGGTCTTAGCGAACCAGGTCTGCATTAGTGTGTCTAACTGATAAGTTGTTAGGATGCATTAGTGAGTCTGGACTTCGACCGTGTCTGCATGTCAAAAGTTTTGCTTATCATTTAGTGTCAAAAATTATTTGCTTATCATCCTTAAAGTCTAGACACGTCTTACTACCTCTATTGCATAGACAGTGTATAGATAAAATCATATCTTAGTGTATCTGTTATTGTTACCTTTGCCTGACAGCTTTCGTAGATTCCTTCATAACTTATGGGATTTTAGTATTATATATGCATATGTAAATTATGGATTGCAGGGTACTGATCTACATCCTATAATCTATTTCTTATCGAAAATATTTCATCTAATCGTACGAGATAAATCCCTCAACCAGTTCGAGTCCCTCAGATTCCAATAACTATTCCGATAATTATTCCGACAGCTATTCCGACATGGATATTCACCTAAGCTTCGAAAGCAGTGTAAACGAAATGGATCAACCAACTAGTCATCTTCAATTCTGGAAGAATTGGGAATGGGTTCGTAGTCAAATTAATCATTGGAGACAAGAAGAAGCGATCCCTTTCATCCACCACATTGTCTTCTGGGCGAAGAACCTGAAGCATTCACCGGTGAACCAATCCGAAACACCATTTTCACTCTCATTTCCCGAATATCTCACTACGATTATATTCTATCTAAAATTCTAAACTTTATTCATTCGCTCGTTCCGACCGACAATCATTCTGGAATAATAGAAGAAGTCAACGAACTTTACTCTCGAGTAATCAATTTGGAAAATGTGGTGCAAAACTTACCAGCTTCAGCAACATCACCGGCCCCAACAGTACCACCAACAAAACAAGTTTCAAGCTCACATGCCTCAACATCTCATTCTGTACCTCGAGTATAATCATCGCTTTACATGACGTTCTACATCATTTATCTTCGTTCGACATGATGATTATATAATCTCTAATGTTTTAGAGATTATGTATTCTAGATCTAACGATAAATCAAATGAGTTTAATATCATATTAACTCATTTAAATTTATATTACATATAAAGAAAATATATATGTAAGTATATATTTTCATAAAGATTGTAATTAAAAATTATTTTGTACAAACTGTTAATCGTGAAAATATTTTAACGGGTAGGTAATACTCGAGAAATATTTAGATTTCACATTAATAAGTTACACTGTACATTCTTCGAATCTGATTCAACAGTCATTTACCATCCTATTTACATCCACAGATATACGAATTCGTTCACTACAGAATAACCATTTTCATTCAATTTCATATTTGGATTTTGACCTATCAGAATCCAACAAGTGGCATAATGAAGAAAACATTGGACATAAATAAAATTTGTTAGAAACAAACAAATTAACTATGAGAAATTTTGTTAAGAATCCACACTAACTATTCCTAGCTAACTGTTCCTAGCTAACTGTTAATTCCCTATTACATTATCGCAATTTAATTATCGCAATTTAGTTATCACAATTTATTATCGCAATTTTTATTCTCGCAATTTTATTTATCGTCATTTAATTTCTGTTATTTATTTTACGCACTTTAAATATCGGGACACGTATACAAGGTTTTGACATATCATATCGACGCATCTATATATATTATTTGGAATAACCATAGACACTCTATATGCAGTAATGCTGGAGTTAGCTATACAGGGTTGAGGTTAATTCTACAATAATATATATAGTTTGAGTTGTGATCGAGTGAGACATGTACACGGGTCACGATACGTATTAATTAATTCAAATATTATATATTAAACTATATATGAATTATTGGACTGTTACTGTGGACTATCGACTGTGGACTAATAACATTGAACAATTAAAATGAATTAAAATATTGATTATAACATATGAAACTAAACAATTCTTCAAGTTTGTCACTTGATTTCGTCTTAAACCTCATTTGTATCTTGACGATTACAATCTGCGTTCAAACCTTTCATGATTCTTGAAGACACCTCAATCGAGAGGATGAACCAACCATACTTCATCTACGGAAGAAAATATTGATGCATAAAGTTATGCACCTAAAAACACTCGGAACCTGAGTAAACGTTTAACACGTATCTGTGCTAGCTCCTTTGGCATTGTTATTACAGAAAATAACATTGCAATTCTTTTTCACAATAGTCAGTTTTGTCACAGCCCTAGCAAGTCAACTTCGACTTTTTATTCGAAAAAATCTTATTATAACCTTGATATATATGCTTGCTCTTTTATTGTTACCGGAGGATTTTTTATATTCCATCATATTACCAGCAGACGTACCAGCAACCTCGTTGCTCTTTGGTTTAAATCTCTCCGACAAATCACTATATTTATCTATTGAAGTCTCATCATGTACTCATCCGCATCTTATAACAAGAATTGTCATACCAATCACCGGGAATCAGCAAATCTGTATTGTGAGTCTCGCAACGTTTTCACATCAACGGTTATATGTATCCATATAACATTTATCTTTTAGAACTATGATCTTCCATTCTGAAATTCTAAAAAGCACCCATTCTGTGAATTAATACTCTGAATTTTAAAAAGTTGAATGAAGCAACAAAAACTGTAAACGACTTCAACAGCCAAAAGTTGATGATAAAGAATTGTATGTTGGCAAAGCTCAGGAAAAATTTGAAACTGAAAAACTGATTGAGCAAACTACGAAAGACTCTCTGAACAAATCACAAGGACTAAACTTGTACATTAAGAATCCTGATGATTCTGTTTCTGATGAAATCTTTAGCGAATATCTTGCTTCTGACTCCAAACTCTTGCGGACAAATTTTCTTCACCATCCTTCATTATTAGAAATTCCAAGATATCATCGTATCTTTCATTATAAATATCCTCCATATTTCTGAAGATATTTTCATAACTATTCTTATCTGAAATCATTAATCTCTTCGTGCTATCAGTGTTACATCATATAGAAACTGTTAGTTTCTATATTCTATAAACTTTCGAGCTTAAAATATGAATATCATTGAAGTAGTGTTGGGAACTGATGCATGAGTTAGTATAATATAATGACACTTGATCAACGTGATTATATTACAGTAAGTCATACTGAGTTTCTAATGAAACGTGATGATTCATAGACTATAACGTCATCATGTGCCATGTTACACGACTCTTACATTCTATTTAATCTATAAACATATCAAGAACATATTTTCTTGATAGTTCTATTCTCAGCGATTCGGGTAATTTGACAAATCAAATCGTGCGATTACGTTCTTTCTTGTTTAGAACATTAAATTTATTCGAAACTCCATACTTACGAATCCTGAACCATTACTTGCTTTACTAAAGGTCAAGAAGAGAATAAAAAGGAAAAGAACTCCAAAATATAAGATAAAATATAAAGCCCAATAACAACACGGAGGTTACAAACCATGGATATTAATACGAATAGCAATATAAAGGCACGGTATAATTAAGAATAGTATTACCCCAAGGTAATAATAGAAGTGAATAGATTCCTCCGGTGGTAAGTGTAAAAGAAGAATGACAGAAATAATAATTAGGAAAATAACAAGGATTAGAACGGGATTAAGCATTTTCATAATCTTTTGGATGTATGAACTAAGAAAGAAAGTATAGAAATGGTGAGAATAATGGAACGGAAGAGTTTAATTTATAGTGGAAATATCAGACAGGATAATCGAGGCAGATCACCGTATTTAATTATAGAGATCTTAATTTCCTTACTCGCCGAACAATCAAATCTTTTAGATTTCGAAGATTTTGTTTAAATCCCTTGAATTCCAGAATTCAACCAAGATAACGTCAAAAGTTAAGACACCCCTTATTTTCTAAGTTCAAACGTGACTACGTCAAAAGCCAAGGCAAATCTTATTTTCATCATTTCATTATTTTGTGACAACTTCACTCGTACGCTTCGAGTAATCGAATTATCTTATCCATATTACTCAACAGTAAGAAAACTCTATTTATCAGCTCATATTCGTCAGGAAAACATTCTTATTGTTAGCCATGATGATCCCACTCAAATTTCGGGACAAAATTTCTTTAACGGGTAGGTACTGTGACGACCCGAGAATTTTCGACCAAATTTAAACTTAATCTTTATATAATATCGACAAGATAAGCAAAGTCTATAATGTTAAGTCTCAAAATTTTGGAACTATGTTCATGTAATCAATTACCTTTTGACTATTCCCGACGATTCACGAACAAATATTTGTAAATAAATATGTATATATATATATATATATATATATATATATATATTATAAAAATATAAGAATATATAATATTATGATTTAATAAAGAATACATTAATTAATTAGAATGTAATAATTAGGATAATTAAGTTACTCATAAAATAATTATATATATATATATATATATATATATATATATATATATATATATGTATATGTATATATGTATATATATATATATATGTATATGTATATATGTATATATGTATATATATGTATATATGTATATATATATATATATATATATATATATATATATATATATATATATATATATATATGTTATTATAAACCTATGTAAGATCTCTATTAAATAAATACATAAAATATATAAATATTAACTATTTAGTGAATGGCATCACGTAATATAATGTTACATAAATAATAAATGATATTATATTAAATTACAAGTTTGAATATAATTGATATATTAATATTATTTTCATTACTTTCATGATTATTATTGTTAATAATAATATTAATTATTTATAGTATTATTTCTAGTATAAAATATATTTATAAAATTTAATATGTATAAGTTGTTATATTATTAATATCAGTAATAATATTAATATTATTATTATAACTAGTAGTATTATTAACATCATTTATAAGATTATTAATATCATTGTTATTAATAGTAGTTAAATTTATTGAAAACTATCATTATGGTTAATATTAATATTATCATATTATTATTAAACTCTTTATCAATAATATTATTATTACTAATAAAATTATTATTAGTATTATCAATAATATTAATATAATTATACTAATTAATTATAAAAATTAAGAATTTGATATTTAAACACAAATATATAAATAAGATATATAAATTCAGATATATATAAATATGTATATATAAAATACTGTTAAAAAAATAATATATATATACGGTCAGATATATATATATATATACATACTGATACTGATAGATATATATATACGCGTTAAATAATTGAAGTCACTATCTGATATTTTTTCTGCTGTTCTGTTCGCCCGTGACACCATGTCGATCCACACATCTATTTTATGAATCAAACAACTAATCAATAACGAACCATTCAATTATACATTATCATATTCAACTACAATCACCATCGGCTTCCATAAATTTAGGATTTTAAAACCAAAAAAGCTGTGAAAACAACTTCGATATCTCTGTTACGAGGTGTTTAAATCAACAGCTCAATTTTGGGACTATTTATAAAATCTAAAATTGCAGTTATGTTAGGAATTTTCTAACCAAACTATCTGCAAAATTTCACGCTTCAATTCCTTGGATTGAAACCGAATTTTGAAGTCAAAGGTATTTTTCTAAAAAGTCAAAATATGTGTTCATCAAGAAATTTGTGTTTTTTTTGATGTTATACATTAAATTAATGATTCCAAAAGTTTATACGAGCTATTTAGAATCTTTTTCGTGTTATAACAATTTCCTAAAACATCATAAAAATCAAAATTCGATTTTTTTAAAAAAAACAACCGGCAGCAACAGCAGGTTCTACCATTTTACTTTTAATTTTTTTTCTTTCTTTTTATGATAGTATAATCATGGATATTGGTTTATTATATTTATTTTGAAGTATCAAATCGATGTTGTGAAGATTTGATATTAGTTGGGTCGTCTGAGTTCTTGAGAGAGATGAAGGAGAATGTATAACAGAAAATAATAATAGGTTATAAATATTTGGAATGGTTATTAATTAGATAAGCAGGCGATGGAGGAGTGGTTTGGTGTTATGACGGGTGAGCGAGAGATCAAGGGTTCAAACCCGGGCTAGTGCAGTTACATTTTTTTTTAAGCATATCTTTGTAAGGTAGTTTCTTATTATATTTATTATTATTATTACTATTATTTTTATTGTTATCTTTGTTATTATTATTATTATTATTATTATTATTATTATTATTATTATTATTATTAATGATATTATTGGCATTATAACTATTATTATCATTATTATTATTATTATTATTATTATTATTATTATTATTATTATTATTATTATTATTATTATTATTATTATTATCTTGCTTATAAATATTATAAAATTATTATCATTAGTATTATCGTAATTATTATCATTAATATCATAGTTACAAGTATTATAAGTACCACTAAGATGATTATTATTATTATTAATATTAATATTATTATTATTATTATTATTATTATTATTATTATTATTATTATTATTATTATTATTACTATTATGAAAATAATAAAATTTATTATTATTTTTATTAATATTAGTATTACTACCTTTTTACAAATAATAGAATTGTTAATATTAACAAAAGTATTACTATTATTATTATCACGAATATTACTATTATGTAATTACTAAAATCAAAATCATAAATATCATTAACAGTAAAATTAATATTTTTACAAGTAATTATTATTAATATCATTGTTATTATCATTAATAGAGTTATTATTAACATAAGAATATTATTAATGTTATTATCATTATTTTTACTAATATTAACTTAGTATAATTTGAACTATTGTTTTGATAAACAAATGAAATACATAAATATATATATTTAACACATATAACATAACACAATATTTTATTATATAAAAGGAATATATGAAATATAAATATATTATTAATATAAAAATAATATCATTAATAGGTTATATATATATATATATATAAACTTATTCGACTACGATTATGTGTATTAATATATATACACAAATGATATAGGTTCTTGAATCCACGACCAACCCTGCATTGTTCAATATAGTCATCTGTATTTTTACTACAAATTACAGTATGGTGAGTTTCATTTGCCTTTTTACCCTTTATATTTTTGGGCTGAGAATACATGCGCAATTTTTATAAATGTTTTACGAAATAGACACAAGTAATTGAAACTACATTATATGGGTGAATGATCGAAGCCGAATATGCCCCTTTTTACTTGGTAACCTAAGAATTAGTAAACCAGTCTACTAATTGACGCGAATCCTAAAGATAGATCTATTGGGCCTAACGGACCCCATCCGTTGTAGCGGATGCTTTAGTACTTCGATGTTGTTTTATCATGTCCGAAGGATTTCCCGGAATGATAGGGGATATTCTTATATGCATCTTGTTAATGTCGGTTACCAGGTGTTCAATCCATATGAATGATATTTTTGTCTATATGCATGGGACGTATGTTTATGAGAAATGGAAATATGAAATCTTGTAGTCTATTAAAATTTATGAAATGATTATTTATGATAAACTAATGAACTCACCAACCTTTTGGTTGACACTTTAAAGCATGTTTATTCTCAGGTATGAAAGAAATCTTCCGCTTTTCATTAGCTCATTTTAAGGATATTACTTGGACTCATTCATGACATATTTCAAAAGACGTTACATTCGAGTCGTCGAGTTCATCAAGATTATTACTAAGTCAATTATAGTTGGATATACTATGAAATGGTATGCATGCTATCAACTGTCGATGTAATGAAAGTTTGTCTTTTAAAAATGAATGCAATGTTTGTAAAAATGTATCATATAGAGGTCAAGTACCTCGCAAGGAAATCAACTATTGTGAATCGTTTATAATGTATATGAACGGGTCCTTTCACTAAACCAGCTTCTTCCTCCCGCCATTGCTAACCTGATGCGTCCCGGAACCCTGGAGAGAGTCAATGAGACAAGGGATAAACTGATAAACCTTAAGATTGACATCTTTGATTATGTGTGTAATAGGGAAGAATTGTCCGCCAAGGATGTTCTTGGTGTTGAATTTGCATGAACTCTGTAATAACTTATGAACAATAATTATAATAAATTTAGCTGCCTTATGTAAACCTTCTATGTTGCCACTTTTATGATTATGTTTGTCTTTATGCTCACCCCAAATACTTGGATTTTTCTTGTGAAAAGTGTTTGATATAATTCTTATGAAGATGCCTTGCAGTGTTAACTTCTTCTGAATTAACAACATATACAATATTGAATTTATACTTTGCAAATATCATGCCTTCAACTAATTTTATATCATGCCTTCAACTAATTTTGCAGGACATTAAAGTCCATCATACGCTTTCTGTCATGAAATTCATGAGGAAGAATTGTGAGATATTTTTGCCTTCATATAGTATTGGAGCTTCTTTCGTTTTGTGAAGTAAGTCTTTATAATATTTGTCATGACAAGTATCTAGTTTTTCATTTTGTCTCGGTGCGTTCTAGTAAAACCTTAACGTTTTCTAGCCGATCTCTTGCGCCTTTTGCTGGCCGGCACAAGAGCATCCACCATGGGAAGTATAAAAAATACTCTCCTTCTGTGGGCATGATATAAATGCAATGTTTTACATTTGTAACAGGCAGCACTTTGCATAAGAAAAAGATAAAATTTTATTGATTGATAGTGCGCATTACATAAACAATTCATTATAAATTTAGGTGGATCAGGCCTAATTAGTACATTATGAAAGTTTAATGTATGCTGTTGTAAACATATGCATTGTATCATAACTACAATGGTGTACAATAAAATGATAGAATTTTCTCTTCATAAAATGCTAAAATTTGCTCTTCATACGCCAAGCGCCTAGCGTTGTCCGTCCTGAATAGTTGATTACGGTATAAAAAAACTTCTGAACTTCATCATCTCTGAACAGTCGATTATGCCTTCTCCGATTTGCCCTATCCTCTGGTAAATTTGAAAATGTAGACCGTTCTCTAGTTGGGGCTACAAACTGTGAATATACGGTAGCCACTCCATTAGGAGTTGGAAATCTGATCTCCTTATGAGCAGTGGATGCAATTGCTCCAACTTTGCCAACGCCGTCCTTCCGAAAAGGACATTAAACCGAGAAGTACCTTCCAAAATAGTGAAATCAATTATTTTAGTTCTCGGCAATGGGAATGCTCCCATAACAACCTCTAAACGGATTCGTCCCATGGCGTTCACCGGTGTTCCTGTCAATCCTGAAACCTTCAAATTTGTCCGCCTAGCCCTATCATGTACGTGCCTTGGGAAAGTTCTCAAACAATGGCAATAAATGATGTCAGCTTCACTACCTGTATCCGTGTAGATACGGCTGATGAACTTGTTTGCAATTACTGCTGATATGACCACTAGCTGGACGGATAAAGTCCAATTTTGTATTGGTTGAAAAATGATTGGAGCATATCTCCAGCCTTCAAAATTGTTTTCTGACTGCTCACCGTCTTCATAGCAACTATCATTGAACCACACCATTTTGATTACCACTTCTGGAGTTGGTTCACGCTCTCCGTATTGGTGTCTGTTTTCTCTTCTGCCATGCTCTTCCCTTCTTCTATTCTCATCACGATGTCCTCTTCGACCATCACTTTTCTGCCATGCAAATTTCTTTTTAGGATCATTTCTTCTGTATTGCTTTCCTGATAACAAGTGATTTAACTCCCCTGCCTTAATCTTTGCAATGATTTTCCTCATCAAAGACTTGCAATTATCTGTGTCATGACCCCACGCCTCATGAAAGTCACACCATAGTTCACTTCTTGGGCCATCTCTTTCCTCCATAGGTGCTGGAGGATTGAAAGCAGATCGAATAGGTTCAGTGAAAAGAATCTCCTTAGGAGTTTTGGTTAACACCATTATAAACGGATGTCTCTCTAAGGGCCTCCTGTTATGATGAAAATCATTGGGATGATTGTTGCCTCTCCACCCGCTATTAGAATTGTCATTTCTCCTTTGGTTTCGATCAAAATACCGTCCTCCGTTGTGTGGTTTGGAACTGTTGTTGTTACTATCAAACTTGCCTGATCCTTGCTCACCGGCTCGGACATGCTTTTGTGCAACTTCCAATGTTTGGTGCAGAGTTTTTGGCAGGTCATACCTTAACGTATGAACAAGTGCACTAAACCTTCGATGATCCAAACAGAAAATAAAACCAGATAATAGTTGCGACTCTGGACAGTCATGTATTTTTTATGCTTCAAGCGTGTATCTCTTCATGAAATTACTCAGGGATTCGTTATGATGCATCGTTATTTCATGTGCATCAAGATGTGTCAAAGTGCAGCTACGAAGATTTTGATATTGCATAAGAAACTTTGCACGAAGGTCCAAATAACTTGTTATACTTCTTGATGGCAAACTAGCAAACCATTACCTTGTCATTTTCTGCAACACCATAGGAAACATATGAAAAGCTACCTCATCATCCCAATGTTGCAACCTCATTGCACCTTCAAACATGGTAAGAAAATCTTCAGGATCTGTAGTACCATCATATACTCCAATTTTGGGTATGCCAAGATTTCTGGGTAATAGATTGTTAGCAATTCGATCAATGAAGCATTGAGTGGATTCTGCCATAGCTGGTGGCTTTGTAGCTTGCACTCCAGTAATTAGAGCGAAAAAATTATCTACAGCCACAGCGCGGACGGCGGGCTGTGCTAAGCGTTGCTTATACTTTGTCGGAGCTGTCTGCTTAAGGATTCCATTTAAAAGTAATGGTGCTTTCTTCTCAGACATGAACTCCTCTTTCTCATCATTCTCTTCGTCAGAATCACTGCCAATATAGCTTAATTCATTATCCTCTTCAGAATCATCAAGAAGACTGCCCAACTTGTCAAGTATTCTGGATAACTTGTACTTTGATATAGATTGCTTCTTCATGATTTGCTTGTCTTTACCATCCGTCGTCCGTCGAAAAGATGTAAACGGTATACATCGCCGTGGTTGCATCAATGGTCATTTCTCTGGATTAAGAACAAAATTTTGATGCCTTTCTGCACTTTTGGTTGTTGTTTCCTCGATTATTGGCCTTTTCCCTGGATAAGTGGCCAAATGTTTAAGCCTTTCTGCGGTTTCAGTTACTATTTCTTCAATTGTGCCTTCTGGTGGCTGAACAGGTGCATCTTCTTCGGGCATTGGCAGATAAGTTGTCATGCTTTCTGTTAATGGATTGTTGAATGTTTCGAGTACGCTTGTGGATGGGGCTTCAGTTGTTTTTGTTCCTTTTTCGTTCCGCGTGTTCTTAACATTAGTAGATGGCGCCATTGTTGACACCTATTTCTTTATGAGGTAAGGCTTAGTGTGACAGCACAAATACTAGAAGTATCTAGCTAAAGGTGGGGGAATGTTGCCGATTGATGTTTACCCTTGGGAAATAATCCCTGCAGACCCGGTTGTAACACCTCGCCAAAATCGTCATTGACGCGGATGTTAACTCTGGTCCCAGTGCTCGGCTTTACTTCTAAGTAACAGCAGAGTTCTACAGCAGAAGCAATATATCTAAGTACCTGAGACAAAACATGCTTAAAAGTGTCAACCAAAATGGTTGAGTGAACAACATAGGTTTAATAATCATAATAAGTTTTTAGACCACAAGATTTAAATAAGCGGTTTAATCAGTTCGGTAATAGTACTGGTGTATATGATATCGATACTAACCATTAGTTACCCTAAACACATCACGTTCGTGTCGTTCATCGTTATTATGTATCCATTGACCAGCGGTCATCCGGATAGAGACGTCACCCTCAATAGCGCTATCACAATAACTAAGCTTACCAAATTCCAGTAATTAACGATATCATGGTAGGGATTAAGCATGAATCAAAGCATGTTAGCAAACAGTTTGAACTGATCAAAATAAAGTTTGAGTACTTGTGTCTAATCGTAAAACAGTTTAAAAAAAGCAAGCATGTGTCTCACCCCAAAGTTATAAAACAGTTAAGAAATAGTAAAAAGAGGGGCTATGAAGTTCACCTTAATAGCGGATAGATATTCCACGCAAGTTATATGATCGGAGTGTTGAACACGGAGATCTCAACCTAGAGATATTATGTTCGATTAGTTAATGTCTAATAGACATAAAGTTTGTTTATTAATATAGGAAACTATATTAACAGTGACCGTTTTCGAAAAAAATTATATTTATATAGGTGATAATATACTTAGTGTACTTAAGTGTTACTATATAGATAAGTGTATAAGTTATACTAATAATAGTATTATTCTTTAATTAACCAATTATTATGTAATCTTATCAATACATGTTACATATATATACAATATACACCTATGCGATACATACGTATATTCCTTATTATTATTATACATATATGTGTTTACAACTATATGATATATGTATATATTATATGTAGGTGTTATATATATATTTAAATATATATATATATATATACATTAATGTAAAGGTGGTACATATATATACATATAACTACTTTACTTTCTATGTTTTACTAACATAAGATACCTACACATGTATACATACACACACACACACGTACATATACATACATATGTACACATACATATACACGTATGTATATATATACATATATACACAAGCATATACTTACAATATACACATGTACATATGTACGTATGCATGCATGCATGCATGTATCATTATCATTATTAACCATTAATCATTAGCACTTAAAATCATAATATTAATCTTGAACTTTTAATCATAAACTTTTTATAAAAACATGATCAGTTAATTTCAAGGGTTAAACAGTAATTACAACAAACTTAATTACCTAATTATAAATATTATGTCTAGTTAAGGATTAAAAACGTAATAGATAATTATGAATATCCAATTTTGTAAATATGTTGATACACTAGGGGTAAGAAGTGTAAATTCTAATCATTCATGTTACCTTTAATCGACACAACCATTTTTATTATTATTATTTTTATGTTTAATATTATAAATTCGATTTTAATTCAATCTTTGTAATACTTGATAATATAGGGGCTGGAAACGAAAACTCACAATATGTAGTTCATGTCTTTATTAATTCTTTTGTTAACAGAAGCATGAAACAGAGTACTATTATTTTATATCTTTTAAATCTTTTATTCATTGTCACTGTAATGTATTACTCCGTATTATTTTTTTTTATCAACTTCTAACTAAAGTGATATTATCTCCAAATTATTAATCAATACTTACAATAGAACATAAGGAATTGAAACTAATAAAAAGTATGAGAAAGGCTTGGATCAAGGGATACCTCAAGTGAGTAGAAGATCAAGAAAAAGATGTTTAATGATGATGATGATTCCGAACAGCAGCAGCAGCGAAAAACAGGAACAAACGGGTGAGGGCTGTTTTGTGGTCGCAGAAACAGCAGAAAATAGCAGCAGACCAGGCGTCTTTTGAGGGCTGTTTTGGGGCGATTTATGGTGGTGTTTGGTGGTGGAAAACTGCAGAAACAGGTGGTTGTTGGTGGCGGTTCACAGCTGCACAAAAGCAGGCTATTGTGGGCTGCAATTACAGCAGCAAAAGTGGCGGTGAAGGCTGCCAAAAAGGGCTGACCAACAGCTAGATAACAGGCTGCAGAAAGCTGAATAGCAGGCAGGAAATAGGCTGCAGAAGATGACGAATTACAGCAGGCTTTTGTGAGGGTTATTGGTCGATTATAGGAGAGGGTTTAGGGGTTGTGCTGTCGACAGAAAAAGTAATAAAAACTGCAGGAGATGTTGATTAATGCAGAGGATTTAGGAGATATTTTTGGTGTTGCCATTTAGAGAAAAACATGAGGTTTATATAGTTGTGTTTTGGGTTTCCTAATTACACTATGATTCCAAGTATTACTTGATGATCAAGGAGTGTATTAGGATATAACTAGGATTGGGGAAACTTAGTGTTTAAGTTGCTAATCTCTTATTAATCCCTATAATTGATATACGTGAATGATACATATGATCTTATTTTTTTTATACGGCTTATTATTTATTTATGTATTTTATTTTTCGACATTTATTAATTGATTTATGTATTTTATATTATTATTATTATTATTATTATTATTATTATTATTATTATTATTATTATTATTATTATTATTATTATTATTATTATTATTATTATTATTATTATTATTATTATTATTGAGATTACATTTACTAAAAACATTTTGTTTAATTATTAGTCTCTAACCTTAATAAATTTTTATTTGGTTCCAATTAGGTTACTAGTTTTTAATAGTTATAAGTTGTCACATTTAATATTAATACACATAATTTATATTATTTATTAAGTACTAGGGTTAGGGTTCATTATTTAATATTTAATGGTATTAGGGTTTTGTAGTTAATAGGTAAAGTTAGCTTTAGGGTTTTATATCATATTAGGGTTTTATAATAATTACGATCATTTAATGAAAGTATAAATGTTCGTTTGTCAGAATGGATAACAACCCTAATGATGTTGCACAGAATATGACATTGAAACCCTAAGGACAACTTGGTAAATTCAGAGGGGAAAAGTGAGGGTTGTTATAGTACCTCCCCGTTAATTTAAACTTCGTCCCGAAGTTTCAGGAAGACTTCTCGGATGCCTCAAAGGTTGAGAATAGATGTGGATATTTTCGCTTCGTCTGGTCTTCACGTTCCCAGGTATACTCGGGGCCTCTACGCGAATTCCAACGAATTCCTACGAAATGTTTTGAGTAAACACATAAATGTTGTGAACGTTTAAGGTAACTCCTTTAGAGAGGATATCGAGGATCATAAGTTATATTTTTTGATGGGAAAGACATTCTCGAACACAGATGGCGAGTCAATCTATCATTCACTTATGTGTTTAAGTGCTAATGAGAAGAAATATGAATCACTGGCTACATAGAATAGTTTACACCGGATGAGGAAATTTCCAAAAAATGATTGCATTTGCCAAGAAATATTGAATTGTAGAATTGAGATTTACGAGGGTGTTGTGGTTTAGCCATGAAATATCGGAAGTAAAAACTCCTCAACGGTCAACCTTAAAAGGGAAAAGTTGATGAGAACAGAGGGTTTTGAATGATGAACTTAATGGTAAGTTTCGAAGGGCAAAAGGAATTGTGATTAATACGTGGTGTAGAATAATATGAAAATTTTTATATAACAAGCAATGAAAACTTTATAGAAATTCGAGTCGTTTAAGGTGACAATTTAAAAAGGAAACGAAGTTCTTAGTACAACTAGAGTAATGTACAACATGTACTATTTTACGTAAAATATATTTTGAATAAAAGAATTGATTTATAAAAGTCAAAGTATAATTCTATATGTACTAGTAAAGGTAAATTTTGTTTATTTTATTATATAAACATATACGGTTTATAAAATTTGCAAGGGTGGCAGTAAACGAATTTATTTTATAAAATTTCGAGAGGATCGCACAATAAAATAGTGTATGTGAAAATTTGGTAAATAAAATTTTCATATTTCGGAGGTTACGAGTTGGAAAAAGATCGACGAAGATCAGGTGAAGGTATTTTGAAAATTTCGGGTTATTTTTAAGCAAAAATGTTGCGAGGTAATGAAATCTATTGTATTTAAATACGACTGTTGTCTATTATTAGGACATATGTTCTCGGAATTCAAAATATTTATGTGTGAAGCTGTTGCTGAGAAGTGAGATATGGATGGTGAGTATGAGAACGTGATAGTGAATGTTGTGTTTATCTTCGTTTGAATATTCAAATAAAAATCTTGCGAGTGGTTGTCGCTTATCTTCGACGGTTTTCCTAATGGGTTTATGAAGATCTACACTAGGAACGTAATTGCAGATAACAGGAGACATGCTTCGAAGAAGTTTCGGGGGTGTCACTTCAGTTCACTTAAGAACATGCATCCTTCCTTCCAGCGAGGATGTGATAATTAAACGTCAAGAGATAAGTTGTTTAAGAATGCAAAGCTTTGCAACCTTTATGGCATAGGAGAATTTGTTAATCTACTCATGGGTATGAGATAGATAGTTTGGTTGAAACGATCTCTTCGTATATCTATAAATCAGATGATAATTACCCTTCATGTAATAACATCGAGATGTATAGGAAATTTTTATTTGATTCACTTTCTATTCCATATTTCATGATATTGGAATTTCTATATGAATTACCGTAATATAATCACGTCGGCCAAGCGTCATTATATTTCACTAATTCATACTTCCACTTCAATATCACCTCATGTGGTCAGGACATGTGATCAAAGTTAGATAGCTGACGTGGGAATGTCGAGTCATGAGTGACATCTCTTCGTGTGAGTCAAAGAATACTTTGAATCACAATGGCGAAGTCAGGTAATAGGGTATGTTTGGATATGATAACAATCTCATATTAGCTGATCCTTCAGAGTCGGGATCATGCAAGATGATAGGGTTTTAGCTTGACATCCTTAGGAAATGATACATAATGTCAGAAGAGGTAAAAGCAGGTAGTAAGATGAAATAGCATTATAAATATTAAAGGAAAGCACTTAAAACTAAGGCAGGAAAGGTTATAGTCCTAAAGATTGCTAAGGCACCCACATAAGGCACACATAGAATGCAATCCGGGTTCTCTATAACAAGCCTTGGCTCTCCTAAATTACATAATGAGATAGGTATGGTGGCATTCTATTGTTGGAATACAAGTAAGTCATGGCTCTTATTCTAAGAGTCAGACGTGTAAGTATAGTTCCTATAGCAAAGTGTTTCTAAAGATTTGGATGGCATAGGAGTTCTAGGCATAATAAATATAAGTGAACTTAATGCACATAATCTAGAATGTAATGCAAATAATCAATGCAAATGAACAACTCGGTTATAGACTAGACTCACTAATGCATCCTAACTATTCATGTTAGTCACACTAATGTAACCTAGTTCCCTATAACCAGAGCTCTGATACCAACTGTAACACCCCGCCAAAATTGTCATTGACGTGGATGTTAACTCTGGTCCCAGTGCTCAGCTTGACTTCTAAGTAACAGCAGAGTTCTACAGTGGAAGCAATATATCTAAGTACCTGAGACAAAATATGCTTAAAAGTGTCAACCAAAATGGTTGAGTAAACAACATAGGTTTAATAATCATAATAAGTTTTTAGACCACAAGATTTAAATAAGCGGTTTAATCAGTTCGGTAATAGTGCTGGTGTATATGATATCGATACTAACCATTAGTTACCCTAAACACATCACGTTCGTGCCGTTCATCGCTATTATGAATCCATTGACCAGCGGTCATCCGGATAGAGACGTCACCCTCGATAGCGCTATCACAATAACTAAGCTTACCAAATTCCAATAATTAACGATATCATGGTAGGGATTAAGCATGAATCAAAGCATGTTAGCAAACAGTTTGAACTGATCAAAATAAAGTTTGAGTACTTGTGTCTAATCGTAAAACATTTTAAAAAAAGCAAGCATGTGTCTCACCCCAAAGTTATAAAACAGTTAAGAAATAGTAAAAAGAGGGGCTATGAAGTTCACCTTAATAGCGGATAGATATTCCACGCAAGTTATATGATCGGAGTGTTGAACACGGAGATCTCAACCTAGAGATATTATGTTCGATTAGTTAATGTCTAATAGACATAAAGTTTGTTTATTAATATAGCAAACTATATTAACAGTGACCGTTTTCGAAAAAAAATTATATTTATATAGGTGATAATATACTTAGTGTACTTAAGTGTTACTATATAGATAAGTGTATAAGTTATACTAATAATAGTATTATTCTTTAATTAACCAATTATTATGTAATCTTATCAATACATGTTACATATATATACAATATACACATATGCGATACATACGTATATTCCTTATTATTATTATACATATATGTGTTTACAACTATATGATATATGTATATATTATATGTAAGTGTTATATATATATATATATATATATATATATATATATACATTAATGTAAAGGTGATACATATATATACATATAACTACTTTACTTTCTATGTTTTACTAACATAACATACCTACACATGTATACATACACACACACACACGTACATATACATACATATGTACACATACATATACACGTATGTATATATATACATATATACAAAAGCATATACTTACAATATACACATGTACATACGTACATATGCATGCATGTATCATTATCATTATTAACCATTAATCATTAGCACTTAAAATCATAATCTTAATCTTGAACTTTTAATCATAAACTTTTTATAAAAACATGATCAGTTAATTTCAAGGGTTAAACAGTAATTACAACAAACTTAATTACCTAATTATAAATATTATGTCTAGTTAAGGATTAAAAACGTAATAGATAATTATGAATATCCAATTTTGTAAATATGTTGATACACTAGGGGTAAGAAGTGTAAATTCTAATCATTCATGTTACCTTTAATCAACACAACCATTTTTATTATTATTATTTTTATGTTTAATATTATAACTTCGATTTTAATTCAATCTTTGTAATACTTGATAATATAGGGGCTGGAAATGAAAACTCACAATATGTAGTTCATGTCTTTATTAATTCGTTTGTTAACAGAAGCATGAAATAGAGTACTATTATTTTATATCTTTTAAATCTTTTATTCATTGTCACTGTAATGTATTACTCCGTATTAATTTTTTTTTATCAACTTCTAACTAAAGTGATATCATCTCCAAATTATTAATCAATACTTACAATAGAACATAAGGAATTGAAACTAATAAAAAGTATGAGCAAGGCTTGGATCAAGGGATACCTCAAGTGAGTAGAAGATCAAGAAAAAGATGATTAATGATGATGATGATTCCGAACAGCAGCAGCAGCGAAAAACAGGAACAAACGGGTGAGTTTTGGGCTGTTTTGTGGTTGCAGAAATAGCAGAAAATAGCAGCAGACCGGGCGTCTTTTGAGGGCTATTTTGGGGCAATTTATGGTGGTGTTTGGTGGCGGAAAATTGCAGAAACAGGTGGTTGTTGGTGGTGGTTCACAGCTGCACAAAAGCAGGCTATTGTGGGCTACAATTACAGCAGCAAAAGTGGCGGTGAAGGCTGCCAAAAAGGCTGAACAACAGCTGGATAACAGGCTGCAGAAAGCTGAATAGCAGGCAGAAAATAGGCTGCAGAAGATGACGAATTACAGCAGGCTTTTGTGAGGGTTATTGGTCGATTATAGGAGAGGGTTTAGGGGTTATGCTGTCGACAGAAAAAGTAATAAAAACTGCAGGGGATGTCGATTAATGTAGAGGATTTAGGAGAGATTTTTGGTGTTGCCATTTAGAGAAAAACATGAGGTGTATATAGTTGTGTTTTGGGTTTCCTAATTACACTATGATTCCAAGTATTACTTGATGATCAAGGAGTGTATTAGGATATAACTAGGATTGGGGAAACTTAGTGTTCAAGTTGCTAATCTCTTATTAATCCCTATAATTGATATACGTGAATGATACATATGATCTTATTTTTTTTATACGGCTTATTATTTATTTATGTATTTTATTTTTATTTTTTGACATTTATTAATTGATTTATGTATTTTATATTTTTATTATTATTATTATTATTATTATTATTATTATTATTATTATTATTATTATTATTATTATTATTATTATTATTATTATTATTATTATTATTATTATTATTATTATTATTATTATTGAGATTACATTTACTAAAAACATTTTGTTTAATTATTAGTCTCTAACCTTAATAAATTTTTATTTGGCTCCAATTAGGTTACTAGTTTTTAATAGTTATAAGTTGTCACATTTAATATTAATACACATAATTTATATTATTTATTAAGTACTAGGGTTAGGGTTCATTATTTAATATTTAATGGTATTAGGGTTTTGTTAATAGGTAAAGTTAGGTTTAGGGTTTTATATCATATTAGGGTTTTATAATAATTACGATCATTTAATGAAAGTATAAATGTTCGTTTGTCAAAATGGATAACAACCCTAATGATGTTGCACAGAATATGACATTGAAACCCTAAGGACAACTTGGTAAATTCATAGGAGAAAAGTGAGGGTTGTTATACCGGTACACAAGTATAGAAACCTGTGGGGTGGCTTAATCAATCTTAGTCCGCTGAGCGTTGAGCTACTAGCCGGATGACTTCTAGTGATAGAAAATACTATGTGAGAGAGAAAGGTGAAATCTCTGGTCACAAGTTATCAGAGTGTCTGAATGTGTAAAATGACGACCCAAGGGGTCTATTTATCGTGATAGATCCACCGGAGTACTCGGGGACATGTGTCAAATGATGCTGCATTCTGTTATTCGTGATCCGATATTTACGCTGGATGTGACGCACTCCGGTCAGGGCTTAAGAGTTAGGCGGTCTTCAGGGCTTAAGCATGAAGGAGGCAGCCTGCACAACGGAGAACGCTGGATGGATAGTTTCACAAAACTGTTGTTCCCAATGTTCCTGATGCTAATTTCATGCGAATATTATGCCTTTATGCGTGTATACAATAGGATACACCATTAGCCCTCGAGGGCGTCAATATCATTCACCTATCATGGTTTCCTTAAGGACTCGCAGTGAATGATTTCTTCACCGGGCATAAATGAGGACAAGATAATATGGTTATTTTTGACTATTTGAGGTGATATGATATCGTTCAAAAAGTCGGTTTTGTTTATCGTATAACAAGGTTGACAGAACATGTTTCAGATGGGAACTATGTGTTTTATATTTATAGTAGCGGGGCCTAAATCCACTTTTTCAGCCGCAACGTTTGGCTGTGTTCCTTCATTTGAAGTAACATTTCCAGATGATTTAGGGAGTAATTCTTTCGTTTGCTTGCTTATCTCAGGACTCGTTTGAAAATCAAACGCCGTTGTGTTGTTACTTTTCTTTTTGTTATGCGCCGTCATTTGAATTTAATATCTTTTGTATGATATATAATACATCAATTCATTAAGCAAGAACACGATTAATAATGAATTCCGAATTTAATCATTCGATTTTAGGAAATAAATTTATCGAATTCAATCTTAATTCGTGTCCCACGGATGGCGCCAATTGATCAATCCTAGATTAGAGTTTAATCTAATCAAAGGATTGAGTACAATGAGGGGTGAATTGTGGTGTTGATAATGTTTTTGGGACCTTATGATCGTCTTTCACTTAGCCAAATTATGATAACTCCTCGGGCAAAGTCACGAGTGAATCACAATGGCCAGAGCAATTGCACAGAATCAACAACCTATGAGAGGTCAAGCTCTTATTTATAGGTTTGGAATCTTTGTTGACGCAATGTTTGCGCACACTTTATTGATCCGCAGTGTTTATGCGGGACATTTTCGCAATGTTGAGTTTATGCGGCCTTCCGCAATGCCTTAATATAATCTGCGCAGCCTTTGTTTATTCACGCAATTCTGTTTGCATTTGCTTTTGTTTTGCCTTTTGTACTTAAAATATGCATATACATGCCTATGTATATGATCAATTATATATATATATATATATATATATATATATATATATATATATATATATATATATATATATATATATATATATATATATATATATATATATATATATATATATGTATATATATATATGTAGGATCAATGGGGAAGTAACCAATCGGGGGGAAGCAAAATTTTCATTTTTTGGTTTTTTTTTTTGGAATTTTTTTTTCAGGCATCAAGATCACACGAAAATATGAACATTTAAAAAAGACACTTCGTGATGAATGTTATTATTTATGAGGGAAAACGATCGACAAAATATATATATATATATATATATATATATATATATATATATATATATATATATATATATATATATATATATATATATATATATATATATATTCAAGATAATATTGTTCCTGAAGAATGTTAATGTTTTTTTCATGTTTTGTGAAGTAAAATTTAGCCCGATTTAGAGTTTAGGGTTTATGGTTTAGGGTTTGGTGTTTTGGGCACAAAACCCTAAACCTTAAACTCTAAACCGTTCATGTTAAAAACTCAATCTAAATCCTAAATGTAAACCTTAAATCTAAACCCTAAACCCTAAATTTCTAAACCCTAATATCTAAACTGAAATGTCCCGTTTATATTGATTATAAACGTTCCATATTAATGGATTTCGTCGCGAGGTTTTGACCTCTATATGAGACGTTTTTCAAAGACTGCATATATTTTTAAAACAACCATAACCTTTATTTTATCGATAAAGGTTTAAAAAGCATTACGTAGATTATCAAATAATGATAATCTAAAATATACCGTTTTTACACGACCATTACATAATGGTTTACAATAAGAATATATTACATCAAAAATAAGTTTCTTGAATGCAGTTTTTACATAATATCATACAAGCATGGACTCCAAATCTTGTCCTTATTTTAGTTTGCAACAGCGGAAGTTCTTAATAATCACCTGAGAATAAACATGCTTAAAACGTCAACAAAAATGTTGGTGAGTTATAGGTTTAACCTATATATTATCAAATCATAATAATAGACCACAAGATTTCATATTTCAATATACATCCCATACATAGAGATAAAATTCATTCATATGGTGAACACCTGGTTACTGACATTAACAAGATGCATATAAGAATATCCCCTATCATTCCGGGAAATCCTTCGGACATGATAAAAACGAATTCGAAGTACTAAAGCATCCGGTACTTTGGATGGGGTTCGTTAGGCCCAATAGATCTATCTTTAGGATTCGCGTCAATTAGTAGATCGGTTTACTAATTCTTAGGTTACCAAGCAAAAGGGGCATATTCGGCTTCGATCATTCACCCATATAATGTAGTTTCAATTACTTGTGTCTATTTCGTAAAACATTTATAAAACTGCTTGTATTCTCATCCCAAAATATTAGATTTTAAAAGTGGGACTATAACTCACTTTCACAGATTTTTACTTCGTCGTGAAGTAAGACTTGGCCACTGGTCGATTCACGAACCTATAAAAAATATGTACATATATATCAAAGTATGTTCAAAATATATTTACAACATTTTTAATACGTTTTAATGTTTTAAGTTTATTAAGTCTGCTGTCCTCGTTAGTAACTTACAACTAGTTGTCCACAATTAGATGTACAGAAATAAATCAATATATATTATCTTGAATCAATCCACGACCTAGTGTATACATGTCTCAGGCTAGATCACAACTCAAAGTATATATATTTTTGGAATCAACCTCAACCCTGTATAGCTAACTCCAACATTACTGCATATAGAGTGTCTATAGTTGTTCCAAATAATATATAGATAGGTCGATATGATATGTCAAAACATTTGCATACGTGTCTATGGTATCCCAAGATTACATAATATATTAGAATACATGTATAATGCAATATAAGTTAGCTAAGATATGATTAATATAAATTTGTTACCAATTTTCACGTAGCTACAACAAGCAAAAATATCCAATCTTGTTTTACCCATAACTTCTTAGTTTTAAATCCGTTTTGAGTGTTTCAAGTTGCTATGGTTTCATATTGAACTTAATTTTATGAATCTAAACATAAAAAGTATAAGTTTATAGTCAAACATATAGGTTACAAGTCATTTTTGTAAAGGTAGTCATTTCAGTCGAAAGAACGACGTCTAGATGACCATTTTGGAAAACATACTTCCACTTTGAGTTTAACCATGATTTTTAGATATAGTTTCATGTTCATAAGAAAAATCATTTTCTCAGAAGAACAACTTTTAAATCAAAGTTTATCATAGTTTTTAATTAACTAACCCAAAACAGCCCGTGGTGTTACTACGACGGCGTATATCCGGTTTTACGGTGTTTTTCGTGTTTTCCGGTTTTAAATCATTAAGTTAGCATATCATATAGATATAGAACATGTGTTTAGTTGATTTTAAAATTCAAGTTAGAAGGATTAACTTTTGTTTGCGAACAAGTTTAGAATTAACTAAACTATGTTCTAGTGATTTCAAGTTTAAACTTTCGAATAAGGTAGTTTTATATATATGAATTGAATGATGTTATGAACATAATTAATACCTCAGGTTTTGTGGATAAACCTACTGGAAATGAGAAAAGTAGATCTAGCTTCAAAGGATCCTTGGATGGCTTGAAAGTTCTTGAAGCAGAATCATGACACGAAAACAAGTTCAAGTAAGATTTCCACTCAAAATAAGATTGTTATAGTTATAGAAATTGAATCAAATTTTGAATATGAGTATTACCTTGTATTAGAAAGATATCTTACTATAAATAAGAAAGATTTCTTGAGGTTGGATGATCACTTTACAAGATTGGAAGTAAACTAGCAATCTTGGAAGTATTCTTGATTTTATGAAACTAGAACTTATAGAATTTATAAAGAACACTTAGAACTTGAAGATAGAACTTGAGAGATATCAATTAGATGAAGAAAATTGAAGAATGAAAGTGTTTGTAGGTGTTTTTGGTTGTTGGTATATGGATTAGATATAAAGGATGTGTAATTTTGTTTACTTGTAAATAAGTTATGAATGATTACTAATATTTTTGTAATTTTATGAGATATTTCCTGCTAGTTGCCAAATGATGGTTCTCACATGTGTTAGGTGACTCACATGGGCTGCTAAGAGCTGATCATTGGAGTGTATATACCAATAGTAAATACATCTAAAAGCTGTGTATTGTACGAGTACGAATACGGGTGCATACGAGTAGAATTATTGATGAAACTGAACGAGGATGTAATTGTAAGCATTTTTTTTAAGTAGAAGTATTTTGATAAGTGTCTTGAAGTCTTTCAAAATTTTATGAATACATATTAAAACATTACATGTATATACATTTTAACTGAGTCGTTAAGTCATCGTTAGTCGTTACATGTAAATGTTGATTTGAAACCTTTAAGTTAACGATCTTGTTACATGTTGTTAACCCAATGTTTATTATTTCTAATGAGATGTTAAATTATTATATTATCATGATATTATGATATATTAATATATCTTAATTCGATATATATACATTTAAATGTTGTTACAACGATATTCGTTACATATATGTCTCGTTTCGAAATCCTTAAGTTAGTAGTCTTATTTTTACATATGTAGTTCATTGTTAATATACATAATGACATGTTTACTTATCATTTATCATGATTAAACATAGTGTAACAATATCTTAATATGATTCATCTGTAATTAGTAAGACGTTGTTATAACGATAATCGTTATATATATCGTTTCGAGTTTCTTAATTCAATAAACACAATTTTATATATATAACTCATTGTTAAAATACCTAATGAGATAATTACTTATCATAATATCATGTTAACTATATATATAATCATATATATGCCATCATATAATTTTTACAAGTTTGAACGTTCGTGAATCACCGGTCAACTTGGGTGGTCAATTGTCTATATGAAACCTATTTCAATTAATCAAGCCTTAACAAGTTTGATTGCTTAACATGTTGGAAACACTTAATCATGTAAATATCAATTTCATTTAATATATATAAACATGGAAAAGTTCGGGTCACTACAGTACCTACCCGTAAAATAAATTTCGTCCCGAAATTTTAAGCAGTTGGAGGTGTTGACGTATCTTCTAGAAATAAGTGCGGGTATTTATTTTTTCATCTGATCTTCTCGTTCCCAGGTGAACTCGGATCCTCTACAAGCATTCCATCGAACCTTAACAATTGGTATCTTGTTTTGTTTAAGTCTTTTTACCTCACGATCCATTATTTCGACGGGTTCTTAGATGAATTGAAGTTTTTCGTTGATTTGGATTTCGTCTAACGGAATAGTGTGATCTTCTTTAGCAAAACATTTCTTCAAATTCGAGACGTGGAAAGTGTTATGTACAGCCGCGAGTTGTTGAGGTAACTCAAGTCGGTAAGCTACTGGTCCGACACGATCAATAATCTTGAATGGTCCAATATACCTTGGATATAATTTCCCTCGTTTACCAAATCGAACAATGCCTTTCCAAGGTGTAACCTTAAGCATGACCATCTCTCCAATTTCAAATTCTATAACTTTTCTTTTTATGTCAGCGTAGCTCTTTTGTCGACTTTGGGCGGTTTTCAACTGTTGTTGAATTTGGATGATCTTTTGGGTAGTTTCTTGTATTATCTCAAGACCCGTAATATGTCTATCCCCCACTTCAATCCAACAAATCGGAGACCTGCACTTTCTACCATAAAGTGCTTCAAACGGTGCCATCTCAATGCTTGAATGGTAGCTGTTGTTGTAGGAAAATTCTACTAATGGTACATGTCGATCCCAACTGTTTACGAAATCAATAACACATGCTCGTAGCATGTCTTCAAGCATTTGTATCGTCCTTTTGCTCTGCCCATCAGTTTGTGGATGATAGGCAGTACTCATGTCTAGACAACTTCCTAATGCTTGTTGTAATGTCTGCCAGAATCTTGAAAAAAATCTGCCATCCCTATCAGAGATAATAGAGATTGGTATTCCATGTCTGGAAACGACTTCCTTCAAATACAGTTGTGCTAACTTCTCAATCTTGTCATCTTCTCTTATTGGCAGGAAGTGTGCTGATTTGGTGAGACGATCAACTATTACCCAAATAGTATCAAAACCACTTGCAGTCCTTGGCAATTTAGTGATGAAATCCATGGTAATGTTTTCCCATTTCCATTCTGGGATTTCGGGTTGTTGAAGTAGACCTGATGGTTTCTGATGCTCCGCTTTGACCTTAGAGCACGTCAAACATTCCCCTACGTATTTAGCAACATCGGCTTTCATACCTGGCCACCAAAAATGTTTCTTGAGATCCTTGTACATCTTCCCCGTTCCAGGATGTATTGAGTGTCTGGTTTTATGAGCTTCTCTAAGTACCATTTCCCTCATATCTCCAAATTTTGGTACCCAAATTCTTTCAGCCCTATACCGGGTTCTGTCTTCCGGAATATTAAGATGCTTCTCCGATCCTTTGGGTATTTCATCCTTTAAATTTCCCTCTTTTAAAACTCCTTGTTGCGCCTCCTTTATTTGAGTAGTAAGGTTAGTGTGAATCATTATATTCATAGCTTTTACTCGAATGGGTTCTCTGTCCTTTCTGCTCAAGGCGTCGTCTACCACATTTGCCTTCCATGGGTGGTAACGAATCACAAAGTCATAATCATTCAACAATTCAATCCACCTACACTGCCTCATATTCAATTGTTTCTGATTAAATATGTGTTGAAGACTTTTGTGGTCGGTATATATAATACTTTTGACTCCATATAAGTAGTGCCTCCAAGTATTTAATGCAAAAACAACCGCCCCTAATTCCAAATCATGCGTCGTATAATTCTGTTCGTGAATCTTCAATTGTCTAGATGCATAAGCAATTACTTTCGTTCGTTGCATTAATATACAACCGAGACCTTGCTTTGAGGCGTCACAATATATCAAAAAATCATCATTCCCTTCAGGTAATGACAATATAGGTGCCGTAGTTAACTTTTTATTTAACAATTAAAACGCTTTCTCTTATTCATCTTTCCATTCAAATTTCTTTCCTTTATGCGTTAATGCAGTCAAGGGTTTTGCTATTCTGGAAAAGTCTAGGATGAACCTTCTGTAGTAACCAGCTAGTCCTAAAAACTGGCGTATGTGTTTCGGAGTTTTCGGGGTTTCCCACTTTTCAACGGTTTCAATCTTTGCTGGATCCACCTGAATACCTTCTTTGTTCACTATGTGACCGAGGAATTGAACTTCTTTCAACCAAAATGCACACTTTGAAAACTTAGCGTACAGTTTTTCTTTTCTCAGCAACTCTAGCACTTTTCTCAAATGTTCTTCGTGCTCTTGATCATTCTTCGAGTAAATAAGTATGTCATCGATGAAAACAATGACAAACTTGTCAAGATATGGCCCACACACTCGATTCATGAGGTCCTTGAACACAGCTGGTGCGTTAGTCAATCCAAACGGCATAACCATAAACTCGTAATGACAGTAACGCGTCCTAAAATCAATCTTTGGAATATCATCCTCCTTCACCCGCATTTGATGATATCCAGAACGTAAATCGATCTTCGAATAAACAGACGAGCCTTGTAGTTGATCAAATAAGTCGCCGATTCTCGGTAGTGGGTAGCGGTTCTTGATGGTAAGTTTGTTCAACTCTCGGTAGTCGATACACAACCTGAATGTACCATCTTTCTTCTTGACAAACAAAATAGGAGCTCCCCATGGTGATGTGCTTGGTCGAATGAAACCAAGCTCTAAAAGTTCCTGTAATTGACTTTGTAATTCTTTCACTTCGCTGGGTGCGAGTCTGTATGGAGCACTAACTATTGGTGCAGCTCCTGGTACAAGGTCTATTTGAAATTCAACGGATCGATGTGGGGGTAATCCCGGTAATTCTTTCAAAAATACATCGGGAAATTCTTTTGCGACTGGAACATCACTGATATTCTTTTCTTCAGGTTTAACTTCCTTGATGTGTGCTAGAATGACGTAACAACCTTTTCTTATTAGTTTTTGCGCCTTCAAACTACTAATAAGATTTAATTTCACGTTGTTCTTTTCTCCGTACACCATTAAAGGTTTTCCTTTTTCACGCATAATGCGAATCGCATTTTTGTAACAAACGACCTCTGCTCTCACCTTTTTCAACCAGTCCATGCCAATTATTACATCAAAACTCCCTAACTCGACTGGTATTAAATCAATTTTAAACGTTTCATCCCCCAGTTTAATTTCTCTCTCCCGACATATATTATCTGCTAAAATTAATTTACCGTTTGCTAATTCGAGCGAACAATGGAAGACACCACTACTGAGCAAGAAACAACTGGATCGGTTAATATTACTGGTGATATGCTCCCCAGCCCTCCTGTGATCAAAAAGACACCCAAGAAGGGTAAAGGCTCTAAGAGAGCACAAAATGTGGAGGGGAGCCCTAAGCCAAAACGCCGAAGACGTATGCCAACATTGCCTTTTCTTAATATCGTATATACCTTTGTTCATAACTATTATGTTTGTTCATAATGCTAACTTATTTGATATGTTAGTGCATTTAACAGATTCAAATGACGGCCAAGGAAAGACTTTTGAAGGCGGTGAGCGGAGAACGGAGGAAATCCACGAAAGTCAAGTGGAGGAAATTCTGAAAACCCCTTACCGGAATTTTACTCCGTTTGATGAAACTAATTTTCAGGAGCTGAGGCCGGAAGACGACTCCTCCTACCATTCTTCACCCCCTATTACCACTATCCCTGCTGTCACATCCACAAATGTTCCAGATCCACCAATTCCTGCTCATGTGAGCGCTCTGCAGGCGTTTATTGATGAACCTTCCACTAAGTGCACAGATTTCTTGACTCTACTTTAGGTACTAATGATAAAACAATTTGTACTTATGTGCTTGCACTTTATTTTTATGAATTGTTGATATTGACCATAACGTTCTTCTTTTGCAGGGTTGTGTTGTTCCAGAGCTGAATCCACACTTCATTGCTCTCCGTTCTGAACAACTTAGGCAGTCAACTGCTGCAGTTGCTATGTTATTGATGAACCACCTACGGTCTTCTTTGCAATTACAGGAGCATCATGAGTCCATTCTGGAGATAGCCCGTACTGAAAGGGCTGAAGGTGCAAATGCTCTCAAAAGAGCTACTGAAGCTGAACGTGCCTTGACCAAAACTCAAGAAGCTTTGAAAGCTAAAGAAGCTGAGTTAAAAGGTGCTCAGGATGTTGCTGCTATCTTGCGAGATGAGAAGGAGAGAGTGGTGGAAGTTGAGAAGAAGAAGGTTGAAGAGAAGAAGTTGAAGGTTAGTGAACTAGAGAGTCAGCTGAATGCCTTAAAGCTAGAGTTGAATGTTGAGAAAGAGAAGGCTGCTGAACTCCTACGCAGGGCGGAGGCCGGTAAAGGTAATTTTGCTGAACTGAAGAAGGGGATACCGGGTGTAATAGCTAAAGTTCTTGGATCTCAACTTGTTGGAAATCTGTACAATGATTATGTTGATGCTATGGTCACTCATTCCATTTCTGATGTTACCAACAAAGTAACTAAACGCCTTGCTCCAAATGTGACGACCCGAGAATTTCCGACCAAATTTAAACTTAATCTTTATATAATATCGACAAGATAAGCAAAGTCTGTAATGTTAAGTCTCAAAATTTTGGAACTATGTTCATGTAATCAATTACCTTTTGACTATTCCCGATGATTCACGAACAAATATTTGTAAATTAATATGTATATATATATATATTATATAAATATAAGAATATATAATATTATGATTTAATAAAAAATACATTAATTAATTAGAATGTAATAATTAGGATAATTAAGTTACTAATAAAATAATTATATATATATATATATATATTATAAACCTATGTAAGATCTCTATTAAATAAATACATAAAATATATAAATATTAACTATTTAGTGAATGGCATCACGTAATATAATGTTACATAAATAATAAATGATATTATATTAAATTACAAGTTTGAATATAATTGATATATTAATATTATTTTCATTATTTTCCTGATTATTATTCTTAATAATAATATTAATTATTTATAGTATTAATTCTAGTATAAAATATATTTATAAAATTTAATATGTATAAGTTGTTATATTATTAATATCAGTAATAATATTAATATTATTATTATAACTAGTAGTATTATTAACATCATTTATAAGATTATTAATATCATTGTTATTAATAGTAATTAAATTTATTGAAAACTATCATTATGGTTAATATTAAAATTATCATATTATTATTAAACTCTTTATCAATAATATTATTATTACTAATAAAATTATTATTAGTATTATCAATAATATTAATATAATTATACTAATTAATTATAAAAATTAAGAATTTGATATTTAAACACAAATATATAAATAAGATATATAAATTCAGATATATATAAATATGTATATATAAAATACTGTTAAAAAAATAATATATATACGGTCAGATATATATATATATATATATATATATATATATATATATATATATATATATATATATATATATATATATATATATATATATATATATATATATATATATATATACTGATACTGATAGATATATATATATACGCGTTAAATAATTGAAGTCACTATCTGATATTTATTTTTTTCTGCTGTTCTGTTTGCCTATGACACCATGTCGATCCACACATCTATTTTATTAATCAAACAACTAATCAATAACGAACCATTCAATTATACATCATCATTTTCAACTACAATCACCGTCGGCTTCCATAAATTTAGGATTTTAAAACCAGAAAAGCTGTGAAAATAACTTCGATATCTCTGTTACGAGGTGTTTAAATCAACAGCTCAATTTCGAGACAATTTATAAAATCTAAAATTGCAGTTATGTTAGGAATTTTCTAACCAAACTATCTACAAAATTTCACGCTTCAATTCCTTGGATTGAATTCAAATTTTGAAGTCAAAGGTATTTTTCTAAAAAGTTAAAATATGTGTTCATCAAGAAATTTGTGTTTGTTTTGATGTTATACATTAAATTAATGATTCCGAAAGTTTATACGAGCTATTTAGAATCTTTTTCGTTTTATAACAATTTCCTAAAACATCATAAAAATCAAAATTCGATTTTTTTTTAAAAAAACAACCGGCAGTAACAGCAGGTTCTACCATTTTACTTTTAATTTTTTTTCTTTCTTTTTATGATTGTCCAATCATGGATATTGGTTTATTATATTTATTTTGAAGTATCGAATCAATGTTGTGAAGATTTGATATTAGTTGGGTCGTCTGAGTTCTTGAGAGAGATGAAGGAGAATGTATAACATAAAATAATAATAGGTTATAAATAATTGGAATGGTTATTAATCAGATAAGCAGGCGATGGAGGAGTGGTTTGGTGTTATGACGGGTGAGCGAGAGATCAAGGGTTCAAACCCGGGCTAGTGCCGTTACATTTTTTTTTTTTGAAGCATATCTTTGTAAGGTAGTTTCTTATTATATTTATTATTATTATTATTACTACTATTATTTTTATTGTTATCTTTGTTATTATTATTATTATTATTATTATTATTATTATTATTATTATTATTATTATTATTATTATTATTATTATTATTATTATTATTATTATTATTATTATTATTATTATTATTAATGATATTATTGGCATTATAGCTATTATTATTATTATCTTGCTTATAAATATTATAAAATTATTATCATTAGTATTATCGTAATTATTATCATTAATTTCATAGTTACAAGTATTATAAGTACCACTAAGATTATTATTATTATTATTATTATTATTATTATTATTATTATTATTATTATTATTATTACTATTATGAAAATAATAAAATTTATTATTATTTTTTATTAATATTAGTATTAGTACCTTTTTTACAAATAATAGAATTGTTAATATTAACAAAAGTATTACTATTATTATCACGAATATTACTATTATGTAATTACTAAAATCAAAATCATAAATATCATTAACAGTAAAATTAATATTTTTACAAGTAATTATTATTAATATCATTGTTATTATCATTAATAGAGTTATTATTAACATACGAATATTATTAATGTTATTATCATTATTTTTACTAATATTAACTTAGTATAATTTAAACTACTGTTTTGATAAACAAATGAAATACATAAATATATATATTTAACACATATAACATAACACAATATTTTATTATATAAAAGGAATATATGAAATATAAATATATTATTAATATAAAAATAATATCATTAATAGGTTATATATATAAACTTATTCGACTACGATTATCTGTATTAATATATATACACAAATGATATAGGTTCGTGAATCCAAGGCCAACCCTGCATTTTTCAATATAGTCATATGTATTTTTACTACAAAATACAGTATGGTGAGTTTCATTTGCCTTTTTATCCTTTATATTTTTAGGCTGAGAATACATGCGCAATTTTTATAAATGTTTTACGAAATAGACACAAGTAATTGAAACTACATTATATGGGTGAATGATTGAAGCCGAATATGCCCCTTTTTACTTGGTAACCTAAGAATTAGTAAACCAGTCTACTAATTAACGCAAATCCTAAAGATAGATCTATTGGGCCTAACGAACCCCATCCGTTGTAGCGGATGCTTTGATACTTCGATGTTGTTTTATCATGTCCGAAGGATTTCCCAGAATGATAGGGGATATTCTTATATGCATCTTGTTAATGTCGGTTACCAGGTGTTCAATCCATATGAATGATATTTTTGTCTCTATGCATGGGACGTATGTTTATGAGAAATGGAAATATGAAATCTTGTGGTCTATTAAAATTTATGAAATGATTATTTATGATAAACTAATGAACTCACCAACCTTTTGGTTAACACTTTAAAGCATGTTTATTCTCAGGTATGAAAGAAATCTTCCACTGTGCATTAGCTCATTTTAAGGATATTACTTGGAGTCATTCATGACATATTTCAAAAGACGTTGCATTCGAGTCGTCGAGTTCATCAAGATTATTACTAAGTCAATTATAGTTGGATATACTATGAAATGGTATGCATGCTATCAACTGTTGATGTAATGGAAGTTTGTCTTTTAAAAACGAATGCAATGTTTGTAAAAATGTATCATATAGAGGTCAAGTACCTCACAATGAAATCAACTATTGTGAATCGTTTATAATGTATATGAATGGGTCCTTTCAGTTGGTATCAGAGCGGTGGTCTTAGCGAACCAGGTCTGCATTAGTGTGTCTAACTGATAAGTTGTTAGGATGCATTAGTGAGTCTGGACTTCGACCGTGTCTGCATGTCAAAAGTTTTGCTTATCATTTAGTGTCAAATATTATTTGCTTATCATCCTTAAAGTCTAGACACGTCTTACTACCTCTATTGCATAGACAGTGTATAGATAAAATCATATCTTAGTGTATCTGTTATTGTTACCTTTGCCTGACAGCTTTCGTAGATTCCTTCATAACTTATGGGATTTTAGTATTATATATGCATATGTAAATTATGGATTGCAGGGTACTGATCTACATCCTATAATCTATTTCTTATCGAAAATATTTCATCTGATCGTACGAGATAAATCCCTCAACCAGTTCGAGTCCCTCAGATTCCAATAACTATTCCGATAATTATTCCGACAGCTATTCCGACATGGATATTCACCTAAGCTTCGAAAGCAGTGTAAACGAAATGGATCAACCAACTAGTCATCTTCAATTCTGGAAGAATTGGGAATGGGTTCGTAGTCAAATTAATCATTGGAGACAAGAAGAAGCGATCCCTTTCATCCACCACATTGTCTTCTGGGCGAAGAACCTGAAGCATTCACCGGTGAACCAATCCGAAACACCATTTTCACTCTCATTTCCCGAATATCTCACTACGATTATATTCTATCTAAAATTCTAAACTTTATTCATTCGCTCGTTCCGACCGACAATCATTCTGGAATAATAGAAGAAGTCAACGAACTTTACTCTCGAGTAATCAATTTGGAAAATGTGGTGCAAAACTTACCAGCTTCAGCAACATCACCGGCCCCAACAGTACCACCAACAAAACAAGTTTCAAGCTCACATGCCTCAACATCTCATTCTGTACCTCGAGTATAATCATCGCTTTACATGACGTTCTACATCATTTATCTTCGTTCGACATGATGATTATATAATCTCTAATGTTTTAGAGATTATGTATTCTAGATCTAACGATAAATCAAATGAGTTTAATATCATATTAACTCATTTAAATTTATATTACATATAAAGAAAATATATATGTAAGTATATATTTTCATAAAGATTGTAATTAAAAATTCTTTTGTACAAACTGTTAATCGTGAAAATATTTTAACGGGTAGGTAATACTCGAGAAATATTTAGATTTCACATTAATAAGTTACACTGTACATTCTTCGAATCTGATTCAACAGTCATTTACCATCCTATTTACATCCACAGATATACGAATTCGTTCACTACAGAATAACCATTTTCATTCAATTTCATATTTGGATTTTGACCTATCAGAATCCAACAAGTGGCATAATGAAGAAAACATTGGACATAAATAAAATTTGTTAGAAACAAACAAATTAACTATGAGAAATTTTGTTAAGAATCCACACTAACTGTTCCTAGCTAACTGTTCCTAGCTAACTGTTAATTCCCTATTACATTATCGCAATTTAATTATCGCAATTTAGTTATCACAATTTATTATCGCAATTTTTATTCTCGCAATTTTATTTATCGTCATTTAATTTCTGTTATTTATTTTACGCACTTTAAATATCGGGACACGTATACAAGGTTTTGACATATCATATCGACGCATCTATATATATTATTTGGAATAACCATAGACACTCTATATGCAGTAATGCTGGAGTTAGCTATACAGGGTTGAGGTTAATTCTACAATAATATATATAGTTTGAGTTGTGATCGAGTGAGACATGTACACGGGTCACGATACGTATTAATTAATTCAAATATTATATATTAAACTATATATGAATTATTGGACTGTTACTGTGGACTAATAACATTGAACAATTAAAATGAATTAAAATATTGATTATAACATATGAAACTAAACAATTCTTCAAGTTTGTCACTTGATTTCGTCTTAAACCTCATTTGTATCTTGACGATTACAATCTGCGTTCAAACCTTTCATGATTCTTGAAGACACCTCAATCGAGAGGATGAACCAACCATACTTCATCTACGGAAGAAAATATTGATGCATAAAGTTATGCACCTAAAAACACTCGGAACCTGAGTAAACGTTTAACACGTATCTGTGCTAGCTCCTTTGGCATTGTTATTACAGAAAATAACATTGCAATTCTTTTTCACAATAGTCAGTTTTGTCACAGCCCCAGCAAGTCAACTTCGACTTTTTATTCGAAAAAATCTTATTATAACCTTGATATATATGCTTGCTCTTTTATTGTTACCGGAGGATTTTTTATATTCCATCATATTACCAGCAGACGTACCAGCAACCTCGTTGCTCTTTGGTTTAAATCTCTCCGACAAATCACTATATTTATCTATTGAAGTCTCATCATGTACTCATCCGCATCTTATAACAAGAATTGCCATACCAATCACCGGGAATCAGCAAATCTGTATTGTGAGTCTCGCAACGTTTTCACATTAACGGTTATATGTATCCATATAACATTTATCTTTTAGAACTATGATCTTCCATTCTGAAATTCTAAAAAGCACCCATTCTGCGAATTAATACTCTGAATTTTGAAAAGTTGAATGAAGCAACAAAAACTGTAAACGACTTCAACAGCCAAAAGTTGATGATAAAGAATTGTATGTTGGCAAAGCTCAGGAAAAATTTGAAACTGAAAAACTGATTGGGCAAACTACGAAAGAGTCTCTGAACAAATCACAAGGACTAAACTTGTACATTAAGAATCCTGATGATTCTGTTTCTGATGAAATCTTTAGCGAATATCTTGCTTCTGACTCCAAACTCTTGCGGACAAATTTTCTTCACCATCCTTCGTTATTAGAAATTCCAAGATATCATCGTATCTTTCATTATAAATATCCTCCATATTTCTGAAGATATTTTCATAACTATTCTTATCTGAAATCATTAATCTCTTCGTGCTATCAGTGTTACATCATATAGAAACTGTTAGTTTCTATATTCTGTAAACTTTCGAGCTTAAAATATGAATATCATTTGAAATGTCCCGTTCTTATTGATTAAAAACGTTCCATTAATTGATTTCGTTGCTAGGTTTTGACCTCTATATGAGACATTTTTCAAAGACTGCATTCATTTTTAAAACAAACCATAACCTTTATTTCATAGATAAAGGTTTTAAAAAGCTTTACGTAGATTATCAAATAATGATAATCTAAAATATCCTGTTTACACACGACCATTACATAATGGTTTACAATACAAATATGTTACAACAAAATAAGTTTCTTGAATGCAGTTTTTACACAATATCATACAAGCATGGACTCCAAATCTCGTCCTTAATTAAGTATGCGACAGCGGAAGCTCTTAATAATCACCTGAGAATAAACATGCTTAAAACGTCAACAAAAATGTTGGTGAGTTATAGGTTTAACCTATATATATCAAATCATAATAATAGACCACAAGATTTCATATTTCAATACACATCCCATACATAGAGATAAAAATCATTCATATGGTGAACACCTGGTAACCGACATTAACAAGATGCATATATAAGAATATCCCCATCATTCCGGGACACCCTTCGGATATGATATAAATTTCGAAGTACTAAAGCATCCGGTACTTTGGATGGGGTTTGTTAGGCCCAATAGATCTATCTTTAGGATTCGCGTCAATTAGGGTGTCTGTTCCCTAATTCTTAGATTACCAGACTTAATAAAAAGGGGCATATTCGATTTCGATAATTCAACCATAGAATGTAGTTTCACGTACTTGTGTCTATTTTGTAAATCATTTATAAAACCTGCATGTATTCTCATCCCAAAAATATTAGATTTTAAAAGTGGGACTATAACTCACTTTCACAGATTTTTATTTCGTCGGGAAGTAAGACTTGGCCACTGGTTGATTCACGAACCTATAACAATATATACATATATATCAAAGTATGTTCAAAATATATTTACAACACTTTTAATATATTTTGATGTTTTAAGTTTATTAAGTCAGCTGTCCTCGTTAGTAACCTACAACTAGTTGTCCACAGTTAGATGTACAGAAATAAATCGATAAATATTATCTTGAATCAATCCACGACCCAGTGTATACGTATCTCAGTATTGATCACAACTCAAACTATATATATTTTGGAATCAACCTCAACCCTGTATAGCTAACTCCAACATTCACATATAGAGTGTCTATGGTTGTTCCGAAATATATATAGATGTGTCGACATGATAGGTCGAAACATTGTATACGTGTCTATGGTATCTCAAGATTACATAATATACAATACAAGTTGATTAAGTTATGGTTGGAATAGATTTGTTACCAATTTTCACGTAGCTAAAATGAGAAAAATTATACAATCTTGTTTTACCCATAACTTCTTCATTTTAAATCCGTTTTGAGTGAATCAAATTGCTATGGTTTCATATTGAACTCTATTTTATGAATCTAAATAGAAAAAGTATAAGTTTATAGTCGGAAAAATAAGTTACAAGTCGTTTTTGTAAAGGTAGTCATTTCAGTCGAAAGAACGACGTCTAGATGACCATTTTAGAAAACATACTTCCACTTTGAGTTTAACCATAATTTTTGGATATAGTTTCATGTTCATAATAAAAATAATTTTCTCAGAATAACAACTTTTAAATCAAAGTTTATCATAGTTTTTAATTAACTAACCCAAAACAGCCTGCGGTGTTACTACGACGGCGTAAATCCGGTTTTACGGTGTTTTTCGTGTTTCCAGGTTTTAAATCATTAAGTTAGCATATCATATAGATATAGAACATGTGTTTAGTTGATTTTAAAAGTCAAGTTAGAAGGATTAACTTTTGTTTGCGAACAAGTTTAGAATTAACTAAACTATGTTCTAGTGATTACAAGTTTAAACCTTCGAATAAGATAGCTTTATATGTATGAATCGAATGATGTTATGAACATCATTACTACCTTAAGTTCCTTGGATAAACCTACTGGAAAAGAGAAAAATGGATCTAGCTTCAATGGATCCTTGGATGGCTCGAAGTTCTTGAAGCAGAATCATGACACGAAAACAAGTTCAAGTAAGATCATCACTTGAAATAAGATTGTTATAGTTATAGAAATTGAACCAAAGTTTGAATATGATTATTACCTTGTATTAGAATGATAACCTACTGTAAGAAACAAAGATTTCTTGAGGTTGGATGATCACCTTACAAGATTGGAAGTGAGCTAGCAAACTTGAAAGTATTCTTGATTTTATGAAACTAGAACATTTGGAATTTATGAAGAACACTTAGAACTTGAAGATAGAACTTGAGAGAGATCAATTAGATGAAGAAAATTGAAGAATGAAAGTGTTTGTAGGTGTTTTTGGTCGTTGGTGTATGGATTAGATATAAAGGATATGTAATTTTGTTTTCATGTAAATAAGTCATGAATGATTACTCATATTTTTGTAATTTTATGAGATATTTCATGCTAGTTGCCAAATGATGGTTCCCACATGTGTTAGGTGACTCACATGGGCTGCTAAGAGCTGATCATTGGAGTGTATATACCAATAGTACATACATCTAAAAGCTGTGTATTGTACGAGTACGAATACGGGTGCATACGAGTAGAATTGTTGATGAAACTGAACGAGGATGTAATTGTAAGCATTTTTGTTAAGTAGAAGTATTTTGATAAGTGTATTGAAGTCTTTCAAAATTGTATAAATACATATTAAAACACTACATGTATATACATTTTAACTGAGTCGTTAAGTCATCGTTAGTCGTTACATGTAAGTGTTGTTTTGAAACCTTTAGGTTAACGATCTTGTTAAATGTTGTTAACCCAATGTTTATAATATCAAATGAGATTTTAAATTATTATATTATCATGATATTATCATGTATGAATATCTCTTAATATGATATATATACATTAAATGTCTTTACAACGATAATCGTTACATATATGTCTCGTTTAAAAATCATTAAGTTAGTAGTCTTGTTTTTACATATGTAGTTCATTGTTAATATACTTAATGATATGTTTACTTATCATAGTATCATGTTAACTATATATATATCCATATATATGTCATCATATAGTTTTTACAAGTTTTAACGTTCGTGAATCACCGGTCAACTTGGGTGGTCAATTGTCTATATGAAACGTATTTCAATTAATCAAGTCTTAACAAGTTTGATTGCTTAACATGTTGGAAACATTTAATCATGTAAATATCAATCTCAATTAATATATATAAACATGGAAAAGTTCGGGTCACTACAGTACCTACCCGTTAAATAAATTTCGTCCCGAAATTTTAAGCTGTTGAAGGTGTTGACGAATCTTCTGGAAATAGATGCGGGTATTTCTTCTTCATCTGATCTTCACGCTCCCAGGTGAACTCGGGTCCTCTACGAGCATTCCATCGAACCTTAATAATTGGTATCTTGTTTTGCTTAAGTCTTTTAACCTCACGATCCATTATTTCGACGGGTTCTTCGATGAATTGAAGTTTTTCGTTGATTTGGATTTCATCTAACGGAATAGTGAGATTTTCTTTAGCAAAACATTTCTTCAAATTCGAGATGTGGAAAGTGTTATGTACAGCCGCGAGTTGTTGAGGTAACTCAAGTCGGTAAGCTACTGGTCCGACACGATCAATAATCTTGAATGGTCCAATATACCTTGGATTTAATTTCCCTCGTTTACCAAATCGAACAACGCCTTTCCAAGGTGCAACTTTAAGCATTACCATCTCTCCAATTTCAAATTCTATATCTTTTCTTTTAATGTCAGCGTAGCTCTTTTGTCGACTTTGGGCGGTTTTCAACCGTTGTTGAATTTGGATGATCTTCTCGGTAGTTTCTTGTATAATCTCCGGACCTGTAATCTGTCTATCCCCCACTTCATTCCAACAAATCGGAGACCTGCACTTTCTACCATAAAGTGCTTCAAACGGCGCCATCTCAATGCTTGAATGGAAGCTGTTGTTGTAGGAAAATTCTGCTAACGGTAGATGTCGATCCCAACTGTTTCCGAAATCAATAACACATGCTCGTAGCATGTCTTCAAGCGTTTGTATCGTCCTTTCGCTCTGTCCATCAGTTTGTGGATGATAGGCAGTACTCATGTCTAGACGAGTTCCTAATGCTTGCTGTAATGTCTGCCAGAATCTTGAAATAAATCTGCCATCCCTATCAGAGATAATAGAGATTGGTATTCCATGTCTGGAGACGACTTCCTTCAAATACAGTCGTGCTAACTTCTCCATCTTGTCATCTTCTCTTATTGGCAGGAAGTGTGCTGATTTGGTGAGACGATCAACTATTACCCAAATAGTATCAAAACCACTTGCAGTCCTTGGCAATTTAGTGATGAAATCCATGGTAATGTTTTCCCATTTCCATTCCGGGATTTCGGGTTGTTGAAGTAGACCTGATGGTTTCTGATGCTCAGCTTTGACCTTAGAACACGTCAAACATTCTCCTACATATTTAGCAACATCGGCTTTCATACCCGGCCACCAAAAATGTTTCTTGAGATCCTTGTACATCTTCCCCGTTCCAGGATGTATTGAGTATCTGGTTTTATGAGCTTCTCTAAGTACCATTTCTCTCATATCTCCAAATTTTGGTACCCAAATCCTTTCAGCCCTATACCGGGTTCCGTCTTCCCGAATATTAAGATGCTTCTCCGATCCTTTGGGTATTTCATCCTTTAAATTTCCCTCTTTTAAAACTCCTTGTTGCGCCTCCTTTATTTGAGTAGTAATGTTATTATGAATCATTATATTCATAGATTTTACTCGAATGGGTTCTCTGTCCTTCCTGCTCAAGGCATCGGCTACCACATTTGCCTTCCCAGGGTGGTAACGAATCTCAAAGTCGTAATCATTCAATAATTCAATCCACCTACGCTGCCTCATATTCAGTTGTTTCTGATTAAATATGTGTTGAAGACTTTTGTGGTCGGTATATATAATACTTTTGACCCCATATAAGTAGTGCCTCCAAGTCTTTAATGCAAAAACAACCGCGCCTAATTCCAAATCATGCGTCGTATAATTTTGTTCGTGAATCTTCAATTGTCTAGACGCATAAGCAATCACCTTCGTTCGTTGCATTAATACACAACCGAGACCTTGCTTTGATGCGTCACAATAAATCACCAAATCATCATTCCCTTCAGGCAATGACAATATAGGTGCCGTAGTTAGCTTTTTCTTCAATAACTGAAACGCTTTCTCTTGTTCATCATTCCATTCAAATTTCTTCCCTTTATGCGTTAATGCAGTCAAGGGTTTTGCTATTCTGGAAAAGTCTTGGATGAACCTTCTGTAGTAACCAGCTAGTCCTAAAAACTGGCGTATGTGTTTCGGAGTTTTCGGGATTTCCCACTTTTCAACAGTTTCTATCTTTGCCGGATCCACCTTAATACCTTCTTTGTTCACTATGTGACCGAGGAATTGAACTTCTTCCAACCAAAATGCACACTTTGAAAACTTAGCGTACAATTCTTCCTTCCTCAATACTTCTAACACCTTTCTCAAATGTTCACCGTGTTCTTGGTCATTCTTTGAGTAAATAAGTATGTCATCAATGAAAACAATGACAAACTTGTCAAGGTATGGTCCACACACCCGGTTCATAAGGTCCATGAACACAGCTGGTGCATGAGTTAAACCAAACGGCATGACCATAAACTCGTAATGACCGTAACGTGTTCTGAAAGCAGTCTTTGGAATATCATCTTCTTTCACCCGCATTTGATGATACCCGGAACGTAAGTCAATCTTTGAATAAACAGACGAGCCTTGTAGTTGATCAAATAAGTCGTCGATTCTCGGTAGTGGGTAGCGGTTCTTGATGGTAAGTTTGTTCAACTCTCGGTAGTCGATACACAACCTGAATGTACCATCTTTCTTCTTGACAAACAAAACAGGAGCTCCCCACGGTGATGTGCTTGGTCGAATGAAACCACGCTCTAAAAGTTCTTGTAATTGGCTTTGCAGTTCTTTCATCTCGCTGGGTGCGAGTCTGTAAGGAGCACGAGATATTGGTGCAGCTCCTGGTACAAGATCTATTTGAAATTCAACGGATCGATGTGGGGGTAATCCCGGTAATTCTTTCGGAAATACATCGGGAAATTCTTTTGCAATGGGAACATCATTGATGCTCTTTTCTTCAGTTTGTACTTTCTCGACGTGTGCTAGAACAGCATAACAACCTTTTCTTATTAGTTTTTGTGCCTTCAAATTACTAATAAGATGTAGCTTCGTGTTGCCCTTTTCTCCGTACACCATTAAGGGTTTTCCTTTTTCTCGTATAATGCGAATTGCATTTTTGTAACAAACGATCTCTGCTTTCACTTCTTTCAACCAGTCCATACCGATTATCACATCAAAACTCCCTAACTCTACTGGTATCAAATCAATCTTAAATGTTTCGCTAACCAGTTTAATTTCTCGATTCCGACATATATTATCTGCTGAAATTAATTTACCATTTGCTAATTCGAGTAAAAATTTACTATCCAAAGGCGTCAATGGACAACTTAATTTAGCACAAAAATCTCTACTCATATAGCTTCTATCCGCACCCGAATCAAATAAAACGTAAGCAGATTTATTGTCAATAAGAAACGTACCCGTAACAAGCTCCGGGTCTTCCTGTGCCTCTGCCGCATTAATATTGAAAACTCTTCCGCGGCCTTGTCCATTCGTGTTCTCCTGGTTCGGGAAATTTCTAATGATGTGGCCCGGTTTTCCACATTTATAACAAACTACATTGGCATAACTTGCTCCGACACTACTTGCTCCGCCATTACTCGTTCCGACACCATTTGTTCCTTTCGTTCTGTTAACCCCTGGTCCGTAGACATCACACTTCACCGCGCTATGACCATTTCTTTTACACTTGTTGCAAAATTTGGTGCAGAACCCCGAGTGATACTTTTCACACCTTTGGCATAGCTGCTTCTGATTGTTGTTGTTGTTGCGGTTATTATTGTTGTTAAGATGATTGTTGTGGTTGCTGTTGTTGTTGTTGTTGTTGTTGTTGTTGTTGGGCCGTTTGTTGTAGTTGCGATTGATGTTGCGATTGTTAGGATAGTTGTTACGATTATTGTTATAATTGCTGTTGTTGTTGTATTGGTGATTCTTGTCACCGTTTTCCTCCCACTTTCTTTTGACTTGCTTCACATTGGCCTCTTCAGTAGTCTGTTCTTTAATTCTTTCTTCAATCTGGTTCACTAGTTTGTGAGCCATTCTACATGCCTGTTGTATGGAGGCGGGCTCGTGTGAACTTATATCTTCTTGGATTCTTTCCGGTAATCCTTTCACAAACGCGTCGATCTTCTCTTCCTCATCTTCGAATGCTCCCGGACACAATAGGCACAATTCTGTGAATCGTCTTTCGTACGTGGTAATATGAAATCCTTGGGTTCGTAACCCTCTAAGTTCTGTCTTGAGCTTATTGACCTCGGTTCTGGGACGGTACTTCTCGTTCATCAAGTGCTTGAATGCTGACCACAGTAGTGCGTACGCATCGTCTTGTCCCACTTGCTCTAGATAGGTATTCCACCATGTTAACGCAGAACCTGTGAAGGTATGCGTAGCGTACTTCACTTTGTCCTCTTCAGTACACTTACTTATGGCAAACACCGATTCAACCTTCTCGGTCCACCGTTTCAATCCGATCGGTCCTTCGGTTCCATCAAATTCCAAAGGTTTGCAGGCAGTGAATTCTTTGTAGGTGCATCCTACACGATTTCCTGTACTGCTAGATCCAAGGTTATTGTTGGTATGTAGCGCAGCCTGTACTGAGGTTATGTTTGAAGCTAGAAAAGTACGGAATTCCTCTTCATTCATATTCACGGTGTGTCGAGTAGTCGGTGCCATTTCCTTCAAAATAGTTAAATGGAACAAGTTAATCATACAGAATATTAAGAGTAGTTAATAGTATTTCGTAGCATAATATGAACTCATTTATAAAAGCTTTTTCTTCATATTAGCGTTTTATAAGTTTAAATTCGGGTAGTACCTACCCGTTAAGTTCATACTTAGTAGCTAATATACAATTCAACTACTACAATTCTATATGAAAAACTGATTATAATAATATTTCGCGTTCAAACTTTTACACAATATTTTACAAACTTACAATACCGCTTATTTTACATATAGCATGAAATATAGCACACAATAAATTTGATACAAGATGGTTGTGAAGATAATTCTAGCTAGTACACAAGTCGTTCAGCAAAGGCAATAAAGACACGTAATTCATACGTCCAGAAACAAGTCATGCATTCTGGTTTTACTAGGATTACTTCCCATCCTTGGTCTTGTGGAACATAACCGTTATGGCTGTTGATAAGACAGCGTGTTGTAACGTCGTCAAAGGGACGAGGGTTACGTAATGTCCAACAGTCCCGTAACAATCTAAAAACCTCATTTCTTACCCCAATTACCGACTCCGTCACTTGTGTGAACGTTTTGTTTAATAGTTGTAGCCCGATGTTCTTGTTCTCACTTTGGTGAGAAGCGAACATTACTAATCCGTAAGCATAACATGCTTCTTTATGTTGCATGTTAGCCGCTTTTTCTAAATCACGAAGTCCAATATTCGGATATATTGAGTCAAAATAATTTCTTAACCCATTGCGTAAAATAGCATTTGGGTTCCCCGCAATATATGCGTCAAAGTAAACACATCGTAACTTATGGATTTCCCAATGTGATATCCCCCATCTTTCGAACGAAAGCCTTTTATAAACCAAGGCATTCTTGGAATGTTCTTCGAATGTCTTACAAACTGATCTCGCCTTAAATAGTTGTGCCGAAGAATTCTGACCGACTCTAGACAAGATTTCATCAATCATGTCTCCGGGTAGGTCTCTTAAAATATTGGGTTGTCTATCCATTTTGTGTTTTTATACTGTAAAATAGACAAGAGTTAGATTCATAAAAAAAAATACTTATTAATACAAGCAATTTTTACATATATCATAAAGCATAAGCACACTATATTACATATATTACACCACACGAATACAACTATCTTATTCCGACTCGCTTGTTTCTTCTTCTTCGGTTTTGGTTCGTTTTGCCAAGTTTCTAGGGATATATGATGTTCCCCTAATACGAGCCGTCGTGATCCACATTGGTTTAGAAAAACCTGGTGGTTTAGAGGTTCCCGGGTCATTGTTACAACTTAAGGACTTCGGGGGTTGACGATACATATAAAGTTCATCGGGGTTGGAATTAGATTTCTCTATTTTTATCCCCTTTCCCTTATTATTTTCTTTTGCCTTTTTAAATTCAGTTGGGGTAATTTCTATAACATCATCGGAATTCTCGTCGGAATCCGATTCATCGGAGAATTGGTAATCCTCCCAATATTTTGCTTCCTTGGCGAAAACACCATTGACCATAATTAACCTTGGTCGGTTGGTTGAGGATTTTCTTTTACTTAACCGTTTTATTATTTCCCCCACTGGTTCTATTTCTTCATCCGGTTCCGATTCTTCTTCCGGTTCCGATTCTTCTTCCGGTTCCGACTCTTCTTCCGGTTCCTCTTCGGGAACTTGTGAATCAGTCCACGAATCATTCCAATTTACATTTGACTCTTCATTATTATTAGGTGAGTCAATGGGACTTGTTCTAGAGGTAGACATCTATCACATAATATCAAACGCGTTAAGAGATTAATATATCACATAATATTCACATGTTAAAAATATATAGTTTCCAACAAAATTTGTTAAGCAATCATTTTTCAAGTAAACATGGTCGAAGTCCAGACTCACTAATGCATCCTAACAAACTCGATAAGACACACTAATGCAAAATTCTGGTTCTCTAAGACCAACGCTCGGATACCAACTGAAATGTCCCGTTCTTATTGATTAAAAACGTTCCATTAATTGATTTCGTTGCGAGGTTTTGACCTCTATATGAGACATTTTTCAAAGACTGCATTCATTTTTAAAACAAACCATAACCTTTATTTCATAGATAAAGGTTTTAAAAAGCTTTACGTAGATTATCAAATAATGATAATCTAAAATATCCTGTTTACACACGACCATTACATAATGGTTTACAATACAAATATGTTACAACAAAATAAGTTTCTTGAATGCAGTTTTTACACAATATCATACAAGCATGGACTCCAAATCTCGTCCTTAATTAAGTATGCGACAGCGGAAGCTCTTAATAATCACCTGAGAATAAACATGCTTAAAACGTCAACAAAAATGTTGGTGAGTTATAGGTTTAACCTATATATATCAAATCATAATAATAGACCACAAGATTTCATATTTCAATACACATCCCATACATAGAGATAAAAATCATTCATATGGTGAACACCTGGTAACCGACATTAACAAGATGCATATATAAGAATATCCCCATCATTCCGGGACACCCTTCGGATATGATATAAATTTCGAAGTACTAAAGCATCCGGTACTTTGGATGGGGTTTGTTAGGCCCAATAGATCTATCTTTAGGATTCGCGTCAATTAGGGTGTCTGTTCCCTAATTCTTAGATTACCAGACTTAATAAAAAGGGGCATATTCGATTTCGATAATTCAACCATAGAATGTAGTTTCACGTACTTGTGTCTATTTTGTAAATCATTTATAAAACCTGCATGTATTCTCATCCCAAAAATATTAGATTTTAAAAGTGGGACTATAACTCACTTTCACAGATTTTTATTTCGTCGGGAAGTAAGACTTGGCCACTGGTTGATTCACGAACCTATAACAATATATACATATATATCAAAGTATGTTCAAAATATATTTACAACACTTTTAATATATTTTGATGTTTTAAGTTTATTAAGTCAGCTGTCCTCGTTAGTAACCTACAACTAGTTGTCCACAGTTAGATGTACAGAAATAAATCGATAAATATTATCTTGAATCAATCCACGACCCAGTGTATACGTATCTCAGTATTGATCACAACTCAAACTATATATATTTTGGAATCAACCTCAACCCTGTATAGCTAACTCCAACATTCACATATAGAGTGTCTATGGTTGTTCCGAAATATATATAGATGTGTCGACATGATAGGTCGAAACATTGTATACGTGTCTATGGTATCTCAAGATTACATAATATACAATACAAGTTGATTAAGTTATGGTTGGAATAGATTTGTTACCAATTTTCACGTAGCTAAAATGAGAAAAATTATCCAATCTTGTTTTACCCATAACTTCTTCATTTTAAATCCGTTTTGAGTGAATCAAATTGCTATGGTTTCATATTGAACTCTATTTTATGAATCTAAATAGAAAAAGTATAAGTTTATAGTCGGAAAAATAAGTTACAAGTCGTTTTTGTAAAGGTAGTCATTTCAGTCGAAAGAACGACGTCTAGATGACCATTTTAGAAAACATACTTCCACTTTGAGTTTAACCATAATTTTTGGATATAGTTTCATGTTCATAATAAAAATAATTTTCTCAGAATAACAACTTTTAAATCAAAGTTTATCATAGTTTTTAATTAACTAACCCAAAACAGCCCGCGGTGTTACTACGACGGCGTAAATCCGGTTTTACGGTGTTTTTCGTGTTTCCAGGTTTTAAATCATTAAGTTAGCATATCATATAGATATAGAACATGTGTTTAGTTGATTTTAAAAGTCAAGTTAGAAGGATTAACTTTTGTTTGCGAACAAGTTTAGAATTAACTAAACTATGTTCTAGTGATTACAAGTTTAAACCTTCGAATAAGATAGCTTTATATGTATGAATCGAATGATGTTATGAACATCATTACTACCTTAAGTTCCTTGGATAAACCTACTGGAAAAGAGAAAAATGGATCTAGCTTCAATGGATCCTTGGATGGCTCGAAGTTCTTGAAGCAGAATCATGACACGAAAACAAGTTCAAGTAAGATCATCACTTGAAATAAGATTGTTATAGTTATAGAAATTGAACCAAAGTTTGAATATGATTATTACCTTGTATTAGAATGATAACCTACTGTAAGAAACAAAGATTTCTTGAGGTTGGATGATCACCTTACAAGATTGGAAGTGAGCTAGCAAACTTGAAAGTATTCTTGATTTTATGAAACTAGAACATTTGGAATTTATGAAGAACACTTAGAACTTGAAGATAGAACTTGAGAGAGATCAATTAGATGAAGAAAATTGAAGAATGAAAGTGTTTGTAGGTGTTTTTGGTCGTTGGTGTATGGATTAGATATAAAGGATATGTAATTTTGTTTTCATGTAAATAAGTCATGAATGATTACTCATATTTTTGTAATTTTATGAGATATTTCATGCTAGTTGCCAAATGATGGTTCCCACATGTGTTAGGTGACTCACATGGGCTGCTAAGAGCTGATCATTGGAGTGTATATACCAATAGTACATACATCTAAAAGCTGTGTATTGTACGAGTACGAATACGGGTGCATACGAGTAGAATTGTTGATGAAACTGAACGAGGATGTAATTGTAAGCATTTTTGTTAAGTAGAAGTATTTTGATAAGTGTATTGAAGTCTTTCAAAAGTGTATAAATACATATTAAAACACTACATGTATATACATTTTAACTGAGTCGTTAAGTCATCGTTAGTCGTTACATGTAAGTGTTGTTTTGAAACCTTTAGGTTAACGATCTTGTTAAATGTTGTTAACCCAATGTTTATAATATCAAATGAGATTTTAAATTATTATATTATCATGATATTATCATGTATGAATATCTCTTAATATGATATATATACATTAAATGTCTTTACAACGATAATCGTTACATATATGTCTCGTTTAAAAATCATTAAGTTAGTAGTCTTGTTTTTACATATGTAGTTCATTGTTAATATACTTAATGATATGTTTACTTATCATAGTATCATGTTAACTATATATATATCCATATATATGTCATCATATAGTTTTTACAAGTTTTAACGTTCGTGAATCACCGGTCAACTTGGGTGGTCAATTGTCTATATGAAACGTATTTCAATTAATCAAGTCTTAACAAGTTTGATTGCTTAACATGTTGGAAACATTTAATCATGTAAATATCAATCTCAATTAATATATATAAACATGGAAAAGTTCGGGTCACTACATCATTGAAGTAGTGTTGGGAACTGATGCATGAGTTAGTATAATATAATGACACTTGATCAACGTGATTATATTACAGTAAGTCATACTGAGTTTCTAATGAAATGTGATGATTCACAGACTATAACGTCATCATGTGCCATGTTACACGACTCTTACATTCTATTTAATCTATAAACATATCAAGAACATATTTTCTTGATAGTTCTATTCTCAGCGATTCGGGTAATTTGACAAATCAAATCGTGCGATTACGTTCTTTCTTGTTTAGAACATTAAATTTATTCGAAACTCCATACTTACGAATCCTGAACCATTACTTGCTTTACTAAAGGTCAAGAAGAGAATAAAAAGGAAAAGAACTCCAAAATATAAGAGAAAATATAAAGCCCAATAACAACACGGAGGTTACAAACCATGGATATTAATACGAATAGCAATATAAAGGCACGGTATAATTAAGAATAGTATTACCCCAAGCTAATAATAGAAGTGAATAGATTCCTCCGGTGGTAAGTGGAAAAGAAGAATGACAGAAATAATAATTAGGAAAATAACAAGGATTAGAACGGGATTAAGCATTTTCATAATCTTTTGGATGTATGAACTAAGAAAGAAAGTATAGAAATGGTGAGAATAATGGAACGGAAGAGTTTAATTTATAGTGGAAATATCAGACAGGATAATCGAGGCAGATCACCGTATTTAATTATAGAGATCTTAATTTCCTTACTCGCCGAACAATCAAATCTTTTAGATTTCGAAGATTTTGTTTAAATCCCTTGAATTCCAGAATTCAACCAAGATAACGTCAAAAGTTAAGACACCCCTTATTTTCTAAGTTCAAACATGACTACGTCAAAAGCCAAGGCAAATCTTATTTTCATCATTTCATTATTTTTTGACAACTTCACTCGTACGCTTCGAGTAATCGAATTATCTTATCCATATTACTCAACAGTAAGAAAACTCTATTTATCAGCTCATATTCGTCAGGAAAACATTCTTATTGTTAGCCATGATGATCCCACTCAAATTTCGGGACAAAATTTCTTTAACGGGTAGGTACTGTGACGACCCGAGAATTTTCGACCAAATTTAAACTTAATCTTTATATAATATCGACAAGATAAGCAAAGTCTATAATGTTAAGTCTCAAAATTTTGGAACTATGTTCATGTAATCAATTACCTTTTGACTATTCCCGACGATTCACGAACAAATATTTGTAAATAAATATGTATATATATATATA